>NC_072398.2:148777500-153777500 GCF_028858775.2 Pan troglodytes
GCAGGGCATTTACTAAAACTAATATTAATATTATCTTAGTTAACTTTTCACATATAACAAGATCTGGGTAAATAAACCCTGTATGAAATCTGGAATGTAATTTATAATGAATTTGTGCTAATGATATCTAATGTGCCTAGTTAAAATGGAAGCTTTATAGAGAATAAATGCTGCTCATTTACTTCAAAGGGAGTTACCCAACATGTGTAATTTGATGGTAATTTAAGAAATAAAACAATGTTAGCTAATATAAGTATGATTTACAAATTTCCTTATGAAAATGCAGTACTCATGTATCTTTTTAATTTTTTACTAGTTTATTAAAAAACTTTTTAGACTCTATGAATATGCCAAAGATTCAAACAAATAACTGTCTGGGAATATATCCTTGTGGTAGGCAGGAAAATACCCCCTCCCCAAGATTTCCATACTGGAATCCCTGGAACCTATGAATATATAACATTGTTACTTAGCAAAGGGACTTTACAGATGTAATTAAGGTTATGGACCTTAATATAGAAAGATTATTATTATCCTGGATTATCCAGATATACCTAATCTAATGACACAAGCCTTTAAAAGTAGAGGACTCTTTTCAGATGAAGTCAAAGAAAAGTGGGCTAGGAAAGGAGAAAGATGAGGCAGAAGGTGGGGACAGAGAGAAGTATAGCAGGTAATTCGCATAGTCTCTAGAAGCTAGGGATGCCTGGCCAAAAGCCAGCAAGGAAACAGTGACTTCAGTCCTACAATTGCATGGAACTGAATCCTGCTAAGAAACTGAATGAGCCTGGAAGTAGATTCTGCCCCAGAACCTCCCATATGGAATGCAGCTAGACTGACATGTTAGTTTTAGTCCAGTGACACCCATGTCAGCCTTCTAATCTACAGAACTGTGAGATACATTCATTTTAAGCCACAATGTTTGTGGCTACTTGTTAAGGCATTAAGAGAAAACTCATACCATACTGCATATTTATATATATATACACACACATACACACACATACACACACACACACATATATATACACATATATATAATATAAACACTTATTAGTAAGTGAACACTAGGATGATCAAAATTCACTTTCATGGTAGAACCTCATGGTATCAATATGAACAAGAATTTTGAAATTCTAAAGTTTTAGAGAATAATTTATTTAAGAATTGACATCTTAAATCATGACATAAAACAAAACAAACAAACAAACAAAACAGCATTTAAAAAATAGAACTAGGTGTTTGTGTACTCAACATTAGCTAGGGATTTCGTGGTTTGGGCTTCTTTTTTTTTTTTTTTTTTCAGTTTCCTATCTAAAGATTGTGTAATATTGCTGCCTGTTTTTTATATCCTCCAGTGAATTTTATCATTTTAGTAAAACTACAGTTTATTATTACAACTATTCTTTATTAAACAATGATATATATTTTTGAATCAATTTTCAGAAATACAAATTTTATTAGCATTTTTAAAACTTGCATTATTTTTTGTTTGCATAAACTCCAAATTATTAAATAAGAAAGTATTTTTTGCCCAATTTCTTTTGTTGTTTTATGAAAAATAAAATATGCCTCTCACACATTCAGAAGAAACTTCATTCAATTCTTTAGTGTTAACTTGCTACATCATGCTGCTGTGGGGGATCTGCTTGTCCCTTTTCCTCTAGATTCCCTAGAGCAGGGATCCCCAACCCCCCAGCCACGGATGGTACAGCAGGAACCGGGCTGCACAGAGGGAGGTGAGCAGCAGGTGAGCAAGCAAAGCTTCATCTGTATTTACAGCTGCTCCCCATCACTCGCATTGCCACCTAAGCTCTGCCTCCCATCAGATCAGCACCAGCATTAGATTCTCATGGGAGCACAAACCCTATTGTGAACTGTGCACGCACGGGATCTAGGTTGCAGGCTCCTTATGAGAATCCAGTGCCTAATGGTCTGTCACTCTCTTCCATCAGCCCCAGATGGGACCATCTAGTTGCAGGAAAACAAGCTCAGGGCTCCCACTGGTTCTACATTATGGTGAGTTGTATAATTATTTTATTATATATTACAATGGAATAATAAGAGGAATAAAGAGCACAATGAATGTAATGTACTTGAATCATCCCCAAATCATCCCCCTCCACCATCTGGTCCGTGGGAAAAAATTGTCTTCCACAAAACCAGCCCCTGGTGCCAAAGAGGTTGGGGGCCACTTCCCTAGAGGAAGGAAATTCTTCTCTCACAGAAGGAACAGAGCATGGAGTGAACACTGCCCCCACTCCACCCCTCTGTTTACTTCCCTCAGGGAAGACAGAATAACTCTCTGCTTGGTAAGATCCATTAGGGTCCAATATCTATTGTCTGCACTGTCTATCAGAAATGCTTGCTTTTCCTAATTATACTTTTGTATCTGAAAATCAGCATTGAATAATGTATTATAAAGTACAGAAGAGTTGTTGTTGTTTTTAACTTTTATTTTAGGTTCAGGGGTACATGTGCAGGTTTGCGATATAGGTAAACTCATGTCACAGGGAATTGTTGTACAGATTATTTCATCACCCAGGTACTAAGCCTAGTACCCAACAGTTACTTTTTCTGATCCTCTCCCTCCTCCCACCCTCTCCCTCCAAGTCAGCCCTAGCATCTGTTGTTCCCCTCTTTGTGTCCATATATTGTCATCATTTAGCTCCCACTTGTAAGTGAGAATATGCAGTGTTTGTTTTTCTGTTACTGTGTTAGTTTGCTAAGGATGGTGGCCTTAGAGTTTTGACAAAATAATGAAGCATAAAGATAAAGCACTCAGCTATGTAAATGTTGTGCTTTTAGTGAGTCACCAACTGATGTTTTGGAGAACAGCATAAGAAAATAATCTCAACATTATTTTCGGTCTATTTTGACAGTTCAAAAAATTCCCAAAATATGTAATGGAAAGACCCAGGGACCCTTAGACTGTTTACAAACATATTCTTTCCTGGGTTCTCATAGCAATTTGCTCCCATTTCCTCAGTAAGACTTATTATCCTGAATTATAATTGTTTGTATTTGTATTTCCTGCCCCTTCACCTCTTCCTTCATCTCTTAGAACTTACCTGCTTCTCGTGACACCTTCCTCTCCTTTATGTTCTATTACCAGTTTGTCTCCAAGTCCCACAGATTTCACTTCCCAAACTCTAAAATCTGTCCTCTCCACTGTCATCATCCGCATCCAAGTTATCGTTTACCTAGCCTTGTAGCATGGCAATTGCCTCCTAACTGGCTTCTCTAACTAATCTTGTCTCTGTCAAATCTTTTTTCTACTTTGCAGACGTGGTGATCTTTCCAAAATGGAAATCTGATAAGCTCTCATGCACTTGGCTACTTCTCAGCTTATTCTTGCAGCACTCTTACCCTCTATGATAGTAGATACAGATGCTCCTCCACTTACAATGGGGTTACATCCTGATAAACACATCGTAAGCTGAAAATATTGTAAGCCAAAAATGCATTTAATACGCCTAACCTACTGAATATCATAGACTAGCCTAACTTAAATGTGCTCAGAGCACTTATACTAACCCACAGTTGGGCAAAATCATCTAACACACAGGTTATTTTATAATAAAGTATTGACTAGCTCATGTAATTTATTGAATACTGTGCTGAAAGTGAAAAACAGAATGGTTGTATGGGTATGGAAAATACAGTTTCTACTGAATGCATATTGCTTTCTCACCATCCAGTTGAAAAATAGTAAGTTGAACCAGCATAAGTCAGAGACTGTCCATATACATTGAACACTTAGTGCATGCTTAACACATTGTGCTTACTGCTCTGCATATAATATTTAACTCAGTCCTCACAGACCACTTTGAGGTTGCTATGTAAGTTGTGTCATCCCCTTAAGCAGTTGAGGAAACTGACGCAGAATGTGGTTAAACAATTTACCCAAAGAGCCACAGCTAATTATTAGTAGGTCTCTGTTTGAAGCCACCTAATTTGAGTCCAGATCCTACTTTCTGAACCTCCATTCATGCTTAACTTTTCTTTTCAGTTTCTTAAAGGCTATGTGTTCCTCCCTGCGTTTTGTTTTGTTTTGTTTTGTTTTGTTTTGTTTTGTTTTGTTTTGAGACGGAGTTTCACTCTTGTTGCCCAGGCTGGAGTGTAATGGCACGATCTCGGCTCACGGCAACCTCAGCCTCCCAGGTTCAACGGATTCTCCTGCCTCAGCCTCCCAAGTAGCTGGGATTACAGGTGTCTACCACCACGCCCGGCTAATTTTTGTATTTTTAGTAGAGACAGGGTTTCACCATATTGGCCAGGCTGGTGTCAAACTCCTGACCTCCAGGTGATCCTCCCGCCTTGGTCTCCCAAAGTGCTGGGATTACAGGCATGAGCCACCACAACCAGCCAATGCCTGGACTTTATCCATGTTTTTCCCCCATACCCGAATCACCTTTCTCTCCATCTTTACCTAGATAGCTAATTCTGATTCTTTGTATCAGCTCCAGTGTGACTTACTCCCAGAAGGCTTCTCTGACTCCCTAGGCTACATCTGCTTTCTTTTTTAGAAGATGTCATGGACTTTTATCCTTCCCTTCATAGCACTTACTGTGCAGTCGCTCACTCTTGGTTGTGTTTATTCCATAACACTCATCTCCAACACCAGCTGATGAACCCCAGAAACAGGACTCTTGTCTGATGCTGCTCACCATTGTGTCCTCAGTGCCTATAGCTGTATCTAGAAAAGAGGTGCTTAATAAACACAGGATGAAAGACTGAAGCGATGCTTCTTTCTGCTTTTAACCATATTCTCTCTCTGATCCCTTCACATGCTACTATACAAGCTCCCTACAGTGTTTAAGTATGACATCTCTTAGCTCCACCTTCTGAGATTCAGTAAGGCTCTTTCTCCAGCTTTAGTTTGAAAACTTCTAGGCTGGGCACAGTGGCTCACGCTTGTAATCTCAGCACTTAGGGAGACTGAGGCGGGCGGATCACCTGAGGTCAGGAGTTCAAGACTAACCTTACCAACATGGAGAAACCCTGTCTCTAATAAAAAATACAAAATTAGCCAGGAATGGTGGCACATGCCTGTAATCCCAGCTACTCAGGAGCCTGAGGTAAGAGAAACACTTGAACCTGGGAGGCAGATGTTGCAGTGAGCTGAGATGGAGTCATTGCACTCCAGCCTGGGCAGCAAGAGAGAGACTCCATCTCAAAGAAAAAGAAAAAAAAAGAAAAGAAAAAAGAAAACTTCTAGAGAAGGAGCTTGACTGGCATGGCTAAGGTCAGGTTCTACCCCTAGACCCGTTGACTCTGATCAAAGAGGCCATATTACGATGTACATCTGAATATTCCCACCTTTCTCAGAAAGAGGGAGATCATACCGTTCTAAAAAGACACTCCAATTGATGTCCACTACAACATCCAAGTGAATGCTAGTCCAATTGAACTTAATTAAAATAATGGCAGTATAGTAACCATTTACCATAAGCAAAGCATGTTGCTAAATGTTTTACCTATGTTGTTTCATTTTATATTTATGATAATCCTATGATGTAGGTTTTCTTATGTGTATTGTTATCCCCATATCACAGAGGAGAAATTAAGACTTAGAGAGTTTAAGTGATGTATTCAGAATCATACAGCTAGAAAATGGCAGAGTGAACCCTAACTGCAAAGTTTGTGCTCAGAACTGCTACACATCCTGCCTTCTTAAAGTAAAGCTATTTGAGTATACAGATAACCAAAATTTTACTAGATGATTAGTTGCATCCATGTACAGATGTAAAGGAAAGAATCCTCCTAGTAATTACACACAGAGTCTGTAATACAAAGTTACGAATTGGGAGGAGGAGGAAAAATAAGATGTATATAAAATACAGCAAGGGTTATCTCTGTCTAATGATAGTAAAATAGTAAAGGTAAATAAATAAGAATATGTGAAGTTGTGTTCACCATAACCGTGCACACACAAACATACACAAGCAAATACAAAATAAATAAGCAAGGAATTTGAAGCCATCCCAGTACTGTTTATTGTACATGACCTAACCTGGGGTTGAAATAAGCCCTCTCTCAAAAGGGCACAAAAAGACAAGCGCACATATTGATCAGAAAATCGTGTTTCAATACACTCATTTTCATTTTCAAAGTTGAAATTTTTATTAGATCCTCAAAAGTATTGTATTCAAATTCACTCGAGAGAAATCTTTATAAGAGAAAATATAAATTGAATTTCACATGCTACACCTATTTTAGGGATTTGGGAATAAAAGATAAAAGAAACTAATTTTCTATAAATCCTGGTATATTATCAAAATGGTACACTAATTTTTATATTAAATTATTTAACTATTAGCATATTATAAAATTAAAAATAATAGTTCTGTTTTACACAGTTACAAAGCATTGAATTTGAATATAATTTAATAATAATATGTAAAATGCACTATCATATGAAGTTGATCTGATTAACTTCATAATTTGACATACTTATAAAATACTATTAAAAATATATTAACATGGTTCCCTTTAAAACATTATTTCCTCTGATATGACTATGCCCAATGCTTTAATGCATATGACCAAATGCTTTAATTTATTCCCTAAACATTATCTTGACATTATTGGTTTCTATAATTGTTTTCTAGATAATTTAACTATAAAACATTTCAATATTTCAGTTTTATCATGTATGTGATGCATCATTAAATTGTATTGTATAAATCTGTTAGATATCATAAAATGTTCCTATAATTAAACCAGAGAAGTATATATGAATTGGATCCTGTTCTAATTGTCATTTATTCCAATTTCGATCTGTTTAAAAACTGGGCTGAAAGTAGATGTTAAAATCTGAGAAACTTAAAGGAAATGGTGTATTTATGGATCAGGTTTTTAACATCTATGAAAGAATATTCAAAAACAGGCATTTTCTTTCAAAATACAATTATAATGACACCATAGATTTTTTTAATTTAATTTAATTTAATTTAATTTTATTATTATTATACTTTAAGTTTTAGGGGACTTGTGCACAATGTGCAGGTTAGTTACATATGTATACATGTGCCATGCTGGTGTGCTGTACCCATTAACTCGTCATTTAGCATTAGGTATATCTCCTAATGCTATCCCTCCCCCCTCCCCCCACCCCACAACAGTCCCCAGAGTGTGATGTTCCCCTTCCTGTGTCCATGTGTTCTCATTGTTCAGTTCCCACCTATGAGTGAGAATATGCGGTGTTTGGTTTTTTGTTCTTGCAATAGTTTACTGAGAATGATGATTTCCAATTTCATCCATGTCCCTACAAAGGACATGAACTCATCATTTTTTATGGCTGCATAGTATTCCATGGTATACATGTGCCACATTTTCTTAATCCAGTCTATCATTGTTGGACATTTGGGTTGGTTCCAAGTCTTTGCTATTGTGAATAGTGCCGCAATAAACATACGTGTGCATGTGTCTTTATAGCAGCATGATTTATAGTCCTTTGGGTATATACCCAGTAATGGGATGGCTGGGTCAAATGGTATTTCTAGTTCTAGATCCCTGAGGAATCGCCACACTGACTTCCACAATGGTTGAACTAGTTTATAGTCCCACCACAGTGTAAAAGTGTTCCTATTTCTCCACATCCTCTCCAGCACCTGTTGTTTCCTGACTTTTTAATGATCGCCATTCTAACTGGTGTGAGATGGTATCTCATTGTGGTTTTGATTTGCATTTCTCTGATGGCCAGTGATGATGAGCATTTTTTCATGTGTTTTTTGGCTGCATAAATGTCTTCTTTTGAGAAGTGTCTGTTCATGTCCTTCGCCCACTTTTTGATGGGGTTGTTTGCTTTTTTCTTGTAAATTTGTTTGAGTTCATTGTAGATTCTGGATATTAGCCCTTTGTCAGATGAGTAGGTTGTGAAAATTTTCTTCCATTTTGTAGGTTGCCTGTTCACTCTGATGGTAGTTTCTTTTGTTGTGCAGAAGCTCTTTAGTTTAATTAGATCCCATTTGTCAATTTTGGCTTTTGTTGCCATTGCTTTTGGTGTTTTAGACATGAAGTCCTTGCCCATGCCTATGTCCTGAATGGTAATGCCTAGGTTTTCTTCTAGGGTTTTTATGGTTTTAGATCTAACGTTTAAGTCTTTAATCCATCTTGAATGAATTTTTGTATAAGGTGTAAGGAAGGGATCCAGTTTCAGCTTTCTCCATATGGCTAGCCAGTTTTCCCAGCATCATTTATTAAATAGGGAATCCTTTCCCTATTGCTTGTGTTTCTCAGGTTTAACACCATAGATTTTTAACATAACAAATTTGATAAAGACATTTTTGTTTGTACTTTCAATAAATCAATTGGCACACATGTGTTAACTACCTTCTGTGTAACAGAACTATTTCCGTGTACAGAGAAAGCTGGAAGAGTACAATATTCAGTTAGGTATTTGTTCAATTGACATCTGACTCAAAAAAGATTTCAAAATAAATTAAACTAGGTTTGTATTTAAGTAAAATGCTAATAGGTGTTAAGGAAATTAAAGCAACACCAATACAGAGGAGCTGTTGGACCAGTGGACTCATACGCACCACGGCCCTCAGTCAAACAATTGGGTGTAGCTCTTCAGCTCTGTTTGCCTCTCATGCTGTAAAAAACCCTTCACCTCCCCACTTCTGAATAGCTTTCATGCTATGCTCCTTCATAACTCAGCACCCCCACAGACATCTTCCACCCAGCAAACACTACAATGAGGCTCATTCTAAACATCCTACCTGGCCAGTTGCATTCCATTCATGTTTATATGTACTGGTGATGTGAATTTATCCCACCAAACCTAAAATTCTGTATACTAGACTGCTTGGATATCCTACAGGCACTTTTTAGTCAACATCTTAAAAACTGAATTCATACCATCTCTACTCTCCAATCTACACCCGTGTCTCCACTTACATCCCCTGGCACCAGTTCTACCTATCGCTCAAGGCACAAATTTGGGAGCTATTCTAGGTGCTTTCCTTTCCTCATTCTACATCCCTCATTTCTGGCCTGGGATCAATTGCCACATGCTGGCTTGCTTTACTTCAGATTCATGACTGCTAAACTTCAGTGTGCCCATATCAATCCTACAGCCTCTCTCAGTCAATTCACTCTCTCTCCTAAATGGCTATTTCACAATTTTTCCTTCTCCTCAAGTTCCCAATATCTCTTCCTGGCCTTCATCCTCAGCAGATGACTTTCCATATTATTTCACTGAGAAATAGAAGGAATCTCCAAAAGACCTTCTAAGAGCTCCTGTCCCACATCTGTCTCCTGGGCACCCGGACCCTCCTTTACCGGGTCTCCTAGAACCAGCCACTCCATATACTCCAGTCTCCATTTGCCTCTCAAGATGAGGAGTCAATCTTATCATGGTCAATTTCCCCTCTCTTGACTCTTTCCCGTAATGTACATACTTGCTATTAAAAATGAATAATAACCACTGACACCTTCATCTTGAACTTCTAGCTTCCAGAATTGTGAGAAAATAAATTTCTGTTCTTTAAGCCACCCAGTCTGTGGCATTTTGTTATGAAAGCCCAAGCGAGCTAATACAATAGTACACTTATATTGCTGAATTTTCACATTTAGGCAATCTATATTGACTTCCTTCTAGAGAAGATGAGAATTTACATTATTTTCAGCACTCCCCACTGACACTCACATATGTGGGCAGCCATGCCTCCCATTATAGTTACTATATTTGATCAACCTGAGAGGCCATTGATTTTAAGATATACTATCATTGTATGTACCACTGAGAAAGAAAAATTATGCTAATTAACTATGACACAAAACTTTTTCATCACATAGACTTTTTACTGAAAGAGGTTTTTTAGAATTAACCATATATAAATTTTATAATGTATCATTCTTGATCAACATAAAAATATGAGCAAAGTAAATTGTTAAAGGTATACCTAGTATTTTTTTCAAATTCAGAATCTGATGTTGCAAATCACTTATTTGACTAAGTCTTACTATTGATGTTTTTCCACACTATCATCCTTTGAACCATCAAAAATGTTGACGATGTAGTTTTTATAGAAGAATTCTTAAAATACCAAAAGACTTTGATGTTGGCCTTTTAATTAAGTTTTGCATTATGCACAGCTAGCTAGATTTTTTTTCTCCCTCATCAAGAATATTGCCAGCTACATTTACTTTACTATTTCACTTTATTCCCACACCATTGATGCCTTGTGTATGTATATAACAATGTAGCTGCCACCAAACCAATTACAGAACACCTCCAACACAGCATGCTGCATTTTTTGATGTTCTTGCTTTCTGTTTGTTATTTGTTTATTTTGAGGTAGGGTCTTGTTCTGTCTCCCAGACGGGAGCATAGTGGTGCAATCACAGCTCACTGCAGCCTCAATCTCCCAGGCTCAAGTGATCCTCCCAACACAGCTTCCTGAGTAGCTGGGACTACAGGTGTGCACCACCAAGCCTGGCTAATTATTTTGATATTTTTAAAAATAGAAATGAGGTCTCACTACGTTGTTCAAGCTCGTCTTGAACTCCTGAGCTCAAGTAATTCTGACTCAGCCTACCAAAGTGCTGGGATTACAGGCGTGAGCCACCAAGCCCAGCCCATGCTGTCTTGCATAGGTAATGACAACCTTATTATGAATTGCTGCCTGGCCAAAGACATTTGTAAGATATCATTTATTATATGATAATCCCTATTTTTAAATATGTTAAAAAGCACATGCAAGAATAAATAAAATTCAAAATGTCATTTTGGTTAGACCAATATTCCATGTTTACTTATTAGAACCATGTAAATGCTCATCATTGCAGAGACAAATTTACTTGGGAGTTAATGAAGTTTCAGGGCCCCTCACTGATATGAGCATCTTCAAAATCCTTAGGAGAGGACCTAAAGATACATTCACAGGATCACACTTCCTTTTACATTGCAAAAGTAAGCTATTTTAATAACAACTAGTTAAGTTCACTACCCCTTTCAACTCTGACTTTACATTTGTCATCTGTCACGTTACTCCTCATGATTGGTGCTGTGATTAGAATGTTTGTGTCTGCTCCAAAACTCATGTGAGAACTTAATCTCTAATATAACAGTATTGAGGAGTCTTTACAGGATGTTTAGGCTATGAGGGCTCCGTCTTCATTTATGGATTAATGCCTTATGAAACATCTTGAGGGGGCAAGTAAATCAGATGCAATTATTGAAATAGTTATAATGCCCAGGGGGCCTAATAAAGGCAAAAAAAAAAGATCTTTATGGATTTTTCAAAATAAGAGGAAAGAATTTGCAAACAGGTTATGTCCAGAGAGGGCAGATGGTTCAAGATCAATGTGATGATGAAGTCTAGAAAGTGGTCATATTTGATGGGGACTAACCCAAAGACAGTGGAGTGTCTAAAGAATCACATCAACAGCATAGTGTCAGATGGACCATGACGTCAAAATTGCTGAGATCCACTGTAGGAGATGGTGTCGAGAGAAAATGTCTTAAGCAGGTGATAAAATAATCAGACTCAGTGAAAGTAGATTCATGAAAGCAGTGGATATGTGCATTAGGATTTGGAAGGTCCTGAGGTGTTGGGCTTCACTTGAAGGAAAGTGGAGTAACAAGAGCTGGTTAGTGGTATAGAATCTGTCAGCTGGAGACAAGGACAAGGAAGAGGCTCACTACACCCCACTCACACTCAAGAAGAAGAGGATAAGCAGATTACATGCAGTAAGGAATGAAAGGCTCATCTCACAGAATACAGTTTGATTTTTAAACATAAATATTATAGTTGTCCACATAATACATTTTCTGCCCATATTTCACAGTGTTTCTATGAATTTCTGTGAATTGCCTTCCTCAAAAATAAATAAGAAGAAGTCAGGAGGTTAAAAAGGAGGAAAATGAATAAGGAGAAGAGAAAGAGAAATTAAGGAAGAAACACTAGTAAGAAAAGAGTTACCCTCTTCAGTGCCTGGAGAATCTCTCATCTGCGAGTTGGCCCCTCCTTGCATGAGGAGCTGAGTGAAAACAAGAGGACTCCCTAGCGACTGAATGAGAGTTGTCCCCTACCTATGGCTTTATTTCTCTACTCAGTAATTCATAAACACGTTGTGCATCAGAATTTGAAGGAAACCTCTAAAAAATTGCATGGATTCCTGGGTTTCCCCTATCCCCCCACCTTCTCTATCATCTTCCTACCCCAACCCAGGCCTATTAAAGATGAATTACTGGATATAAAGTTTAGGGCTTTGTATTTAGAAACCTCCCAGATCGTTATGTTACTAGATGCAGTCCTCGTCTGGGACCTTCTACTCTAGGTTATGCCAATCCTAGGCAACTGGAAAGTTCTAATGACATGCTTACCCCAAATCCTGAACCCTCTCCACCTGGTAGAACTCCCCAAGACTGATGGGGAGAAAGTTATTGTGTGGAGATCCTAAGAAACTACAGTTGCCCAAATAAATTTTTCAACTCATGACTCCACAAAAACATGTTTAAAAAAGACAAACTGGAAAAATACCACTACGGAACACAATTTTTCTCTCTTTGTGCTTTCCTCTTTTCTTCCATTAGAGTCAGTCAGTTAACAAGTCTCAATTAAGTAAAGTCACATAGTATTACACCAGTCAGGAACCTGGTTTTTTTGTTTGTTGTTTTTTTTAAAACTCACTGTACATCCTATTCCACTCCTCTCCACAACTGTTATCCTATTAGAGTGGCCCAAATGTGAGGAATTTATTTCCACAAAAATGCTCCTAAATTAAAATAACTTCATGGAAAAATATGACCCAAAAGAGATATATCAAGTGCAGAATGCTGAACAGAAAAAGAAAACTATAGTGTCCCTGAGGAGTCTGAGAATAAAGTCTAAGTACTACAAGATGGAACCTTCCATTAGATTGCTGTTCAATTTAATTATGGTTTAAAATGTGCATATGTTAAATTAATATTCAGGATCCCAGTGATTTAAAAAGCAGCAATAGGCCACCATTTGAATTCACAGACTTGTGATCCATCTTGTCCCATGGAACAACTAAGTACAATATGATACCAGTGCTCAGATTTCTGGAGAGAGAAAACAGAGGCTCTATTTTTAAAAATAAAACTATGCATATGTAACTTGAATACAAAAAGGGGGAATTATGTTAATACCAAGGGGGAGCTACAAAGCTTCCATCCTTTTAGTCTCAAACCAAGTAGAAATCCCCACTTAGCTCTTTAGGTCTATTAGGAATGTCATTGCACACAGACCAATGTCGTATTCTTAAAACGTTCTCTGAGCCTCAGACTATGCCCATGTCTTTCACAGTTTGCATGATCAGAAGAGGAACTACTAAGTGAAGGATGAGACTTAGACTAGTGTGATTGAAGGTGCACCAATAATATCTTTCTACCTGCCACTCCACCCCACAGTTTTGTTTTTTTTTTGTTTGATTGTTTTGTTTTTGTTTTTTTTAAGATGGAGTCTTATAGTGGAAAGATTCCAAGCTTTGAGGTGAAGCCTAGGCTCTATTCCTCATTCATGACCTTGTAGCCTGGGGCAAGTTACTTAACTTTTCTGGATCTGTTTTTTTTATTGTTATTTTTGTTGTTTTGTTGTAAGTAATTTCAGCTGCATTTTAGTTATAGGATTGGGACCATCAGTGAAAAAGAATAGTTAAAATACCTGTTACTGGGATACCATAAAACACCTATTTAGTAAATTTGGCATGGAATGTGCTTCACCAAAAAAAAAAAAATGAAGCCAACACCTCTGAGGTTGTGTCGTGCTGATGGAGCCCATCAGGGCAGTTGACTGGGTGGAGGTGCTTCTGCTACCATGGCAAGATCTGACTGCTTCAGCCTCTTGAGCCTCCTCTTAGATGTGCAGCCCTCACCCACTGCCCTGCTCCAGCCACACTGCCTCCTGTCAGTTGGAACAGTCTAAGCTCTGGCTTTCATCAGGTGCCTGTTGATATCTTTCTCCTGGCTTTTCACAGGACTCATCTCCTTAGTTCTCATTTCAAGTGTCATCTCCTCAGAAAAGCTTTTTTATAACTATTCCTCTCTAAAGGAAGATGTTCTTTGTATTTTTAAATCTGTTCTCTGCTGGGTTTTTTTTTTTTTTTCTGACTGCACACCCTAATCTGTAATGACCTTATTTATTTGGTTGTGTAATATAACCTAATGCCCCTGAGGGCCTTTGTACCCCTTCTGCCTAGGAAAGTGCCTTGCGCATAGGAGATGTGCAGTGAATAGGATATTTGTTAAATGAATGAATGAATGAATGAATGAACGAACAAGTTATTGTTTTACCACTGTCTCAATTTTGAGCTCTTTGGACTGAATTCCCATTCAGAGAAAGCGCTAGGGGTCTTGAAGAAAGACATTGAGAAAAATCAAATGAAATGTTGGCACTATGATGGTCTCCTAATGAAAGCTCGATATATACTAATTATTTGTGAAGACATTTTTGTTATTAAAGAACAGTAGCCTCAATGCTATAAGAGCATATAGTACCTTCACTTCCATTTGTCTGGGTTCCTTCAACTGTAAAATGAGGAAACGATTCATATGCACATCATGTGTGTTGTGAAGGTTAAATGAGTTTCTATATGTGAATGCTTAAAATAGTACCTGAATCTTAGTCAATGCTAAAAATGGCATTTCCAGAAGTTATGTTTACTTCAGTCTATGGCAAAGACAATTTGAGTCAACAGGTTAATTCATCTCACTGAGACTGCAGATATGGGAGGAATGGCAGAATCTGTGCAGCTTCGGTCAACAGGGCCTTGATGACATACACAGGGTTAAAGAAAAGCCTATAATTCCTATTAGGTGAGAATTAGTATAATTTGATGCTGATATAACCTGACAAGATGAAAATGCTGTTCCGCTAAAATCCGTGGAGAGATTATATCCTCAAAGTTTTGAAGCAAACTATTTTCACTAACAACATGTGATTATTGAAAAGTTATTTTAAATCCTTGCTGACCAAACTGATCAGAGATAACGAAATATTTAAGGATCTTCTGGTCAAATGGACACCAAAGCTTGTTGGATAAAATACATGCCAGTTGGATTTATGGTAATACATAAGTCAGCAAGTCCCTGGATTTGTCTGTTATACTTTCTGCTATGTATTATCAGGACCCTTGAATAAAGATCCATTTCAGTACAAAAACTAGTAAGATTTTAAGATTGACCATAAATTCAGAGTTTTGAACTGACGATAAACTCAATGTGTCTGTTTATAAAGATAAAAAGTTGTTTTAAAAAAAAATCCATGTTAGTAGAAAACTAAAAATAGCAAATGGTCCCATATTTATATCTCAGTAGTCAGAATACAAATAAACATCCTTGGTGAAAACACATCAGTGCTTCCAATTAAGGCAATATAATTGCATGCTTTGAAGTGGAACAATGGAAAAATCTGACAATCCGTTGTATTAATTTGAGACACAGACTTTAGAGACATATAAAAAATAACATTTAATCTTTGTGTGACATCTGCTTCTATATGCTTTTTGCATAACATTTATGTATTGTGTGTAAACACACACATTAGATAGATAAATAGATAGTTGGATAGATAAACATATGCTAAAGAGCTAGATGAAATCTGGTGCAACCCAGTAATTCACTTTAGTAAGCCATTTCACTGTTACTGCTGCAAGTTCTATTGTCTTCTACAGTTTCATTGTTTTCAAAATTATAGAAAGCTTTACACGTTTATGCTCAGTCTGTTCATTTACTTACCTGGCAGATCTCAAATGACCAGACACAGGATAGAGGACACGGTCTCAAATAAATCAGAGAGTGTTGCAAAAGCTGAGAGTAATGCTTTTTATCCAATGTGTGTCTTTAAGTGTTTTATTTCACTTATAACGGAAAGTGCAATATATAACCATTGAGGAAAAAAATAGCAGTTCAATTAATAATCTTTTGTGAACAACTATTAGAGCACAAAGTTGTTTTCTAAACTCTTCATGAGATTACACAAGACAATTATTTAGTGATCAGTTTTCAAGGGTCACTCTCTCCTTTCTTTGCTTTCTAAAACAACCTAACCAAAACTATCCACTATTTGTAAATTTATTTGTTAAGAATCTTGGTTTCCAGGCCACTGACTCTGCCTACACCAGTACTTGATTATATAAGATTTAAGAAAAAATACCACTTAGATTTCCTTATCAAGAAAGACCTAGACATCTAGGAAGGGGGCATTTAATGTAAGCAATTAGGTGAATGAATAATTAATTATCCTATGCTGATTATTGTAAATGGCTATTGTGATTTATAAGCCTTTAGAAACCCCTTTGCAAGACGGATTGTAGGTCAACAGTTATATAATACAGCAAAGAAGCATCATTAGTACATTTTGGTCTATATCTGGAAATCATGGGAGGAAGCAGGCAGCCAGTTCTAGAAGAGAGGAAGTAATTCATCACTGTTGTCTTACACCCATCACAAACACAGCAGTTACAATTAGGGCAGTTTTGTTTTAATTCTAGTCTTCCAACCTCCTCCATAATCACAACAAATTCTCTTCCAATTTTTTTTTCTGAGTTTTTTTTTTAACTTTAAAAATACCTTTACCTAGTTTGTAGGGCATCATATTAATTATCTAAAACACTGAACTATTTTCCAGTCGAATTGAAAGCTCTAAAATGCAAACATGCTATAGTACTTCAGGTTGGAGCAACTTTCTGTAATGTAAACTGTTCTGACATGAAATTGATTTATTCATAACTTACACTTATTTTGTTGTAAAATATTCAATGTTGTAAATGTAGACTGTTTAGTAAAATGCATTGCATTGAACACAATAATGTACTTTATCTAGCAGTGTCTAAGAATTTTATCAAGGTAATTTTGAAACTCCTTCTGGTACTTATGATCAAAATTTCAGGCTGACAGTCCTGAGTATGAAATCAAAATATCCATCAGCTCAAGTGATATGCAAAAGGTGTGCTTTCAGCTCATAGCCAAGTGTGCAATCTCTGCATTGCCAGGACCATTGTGGTAACTAGACACTCTGGGTGTTATTGTCCCTTTCATCAATGTGTAATATCATAGCATAAAGCTATCAATACATTTCAGGCACAAGTTTGGAAAAATTGAATTTAAAGATGTAATTGATCAATAATTAGGATGTACCATCCAAGAAACTAAGTCAAGATTTAGAAAATTAAGGGCATTAAATTAAAATCTAGACAAAAATTTTTAAAAAGTAATAAATAGTTTAGGGTTGAGCTATACTGTTTCTGCTCTGACTGTACCTAGCATACTGTACCATACTGAGTTTAGGTGTCTCTTCAACACAGGTGGTTTGGCTCCTATCTATATATAGCCTGGGGGGAAATAATCATGATTTTTAATAATTTATTTAAATTGGTAACTTTTTAGTGTCATGTGTAGATGGAGATAAATAATAAAGAAAGAAAATTTGTAATCATCTAACAGGTTTTTCCTGCCTGCTGCACAGACAAAATGAATTCACTGAGACCATGGCATTGTAGTCGAGAAAGAATTTAACTGATGAGAGGCCAGCCCACATGGGAAAAACTGGAGTTATCACTCACATCAGCCTCCCTAAAAGCTCAGAGGTTAGGGTTTGCATGGACAATTTGATGACTGGGAGACTAGGGAATGGGTGCTGCTGATTGGTTGGGGATGAAATCATAGGGTGTGGAAAATGGTCCTCATGCATTGAGGCTGCCTCTGGGTAGGGCCACAGGACCAGTTGTATCATGAGTCACAGGTCCTGGCAGGGCCAGTCTGTTGTAAAAATGTCTGAAAAAATCTCATAAGATCAAGCTTAGGTTCTACAATGGTGATGTTATCCATAGGAGCAACTGAGGAAGTCACAAATCCTGTCACCTCTGGCTACATGACTCCGAGCAGTAAGGAATTATAGAAAATTTGCCTACATCTTATCAGAATTCAGAGCCCTCTTATAACTTTGTGGCCTTTCATTAGTTTTACAAAGGGAAAGAGCTAGTTTGGGAAAGAGCTATTATTGTCCATGCTTTAAGGTTAAACTATAAACTAAATTCCTCCCTAAATTAGCTCAGCCTATCTCCAGGATTGAACAAGGACAGCATGAAGCTTAGAAGCAAGATGGAGTCAACCGTGTCAGATTTCTCTTGCTGTCATAATTTTGCAAAGGTGGTTTCATATTTAGTCATTATTTCTTAAGCAGGAAAGATAAAGAAGTTAAAGTTTACTGAAAAGTAATCTACACAAGTAATCTAGGAGAAGCCATCATTTTTCACATGGAATTATTGTGCCAGGAAAATTCACCATTTACCGTTCTGCCCATGTTTCTCCTACATAGCTATTCACAGGTTAAAGCTTTATGTTTCAGACTCTGTAACATTGGGAAAATCATTCCACTGGTTCATTTATGAGTCTTTGTAAATTCTGAGAGGAATTTAAAGTGTTGTGTCAGGTTTAGAGTCAGGTATTTGAAAGCTTTGGCACTCCTGGGTTAAGCCATCTCAAATATAAGATGGAATTAAAGCAAGGGAAAAATAATAACACATTAACTTTTAATTCATTGTTGTCTTAGAGCCTGAAGGCCTCTGAGAGGTTTAACAAAAGACCATGAAGAATAACATGCTTGAAATACACTCCAAAGAAGAAGAAAGTAAACAATGAACTTCAAATAGTTCAAGGCAATGCACACTAACAGTATGTAGGACCAAAAATAAAAGTCTAAAGAGAAACTAAAAAGCTTTGAGACTGGCCTTTACGATGGTGCATATGAGAAGGGGAAGAATTTCTAGTTAAAGCCTTTCAAGATCCAACAGATTATACTTTTTGATGGCCAATAGTATCATTCTGACCTTGACTGCTGCTGTAGGAAATAGCGGGGCATTCAAATATGGCCATGCATTTGCTCCACGTCAGTCAGACACTGAGAATAATGATGGCCCAAGAATAGAGGTCCTTTTGCTATATTCTTTGTTCTCTGTGGGAGAAAAATCTGAGAAAGATTTTCTATTATACCCCAAATAGCATTCGTTCTGGCAGCTCATAATGGTGGGGAAAGTGAAGCAGATTATTAAATGAGGGGAAAGGTTTACCTAGGGAAACTTCCATTTATTGCATGCCAATAGAGTCTGGGTTTCTACTACGTACTTCATCTATATTAACTCATTTAATCCTAAAAACACTCAGAGATAGGAATTGGATTTCTATTTTATAGACATGAAAACAAAGATGGAGAGTGATAAGCCATTTGCCCAAAGCCATTCAGTGGCTGAGGGATAGAGGTAAAATTTGCACTGAAATATGTTAAGTCCAAAGTTCCCAGTCTTTAATCACTATGCTTTTCTACGCATTGCTAAATTTCAAGACTTGTGAGATCATCTCTAGTAAGTCTTATCATTTTATCCGTCTACTTTAGGCAGACATTATCCAGAACACCCTAAGATCCACTGCACTCTATAAGGAAAAAGCTGACCTCTAGGTTTTTGCTAAGAATCCATCTGCTGGGAGCAGCCAAAATGGCAAAATAGGAACCGCTCTGGTCTGTAGCCCAAGATGGTCAAATAGAAACAGCTCCACTCTGTGGCTCCCATAGAGAAGAATGAAAATAGCAAGAGAATTCGGCATCTTCAATTGAGATATCCAGTCTTTCACTGGAACTGACTAGGTGGTTGGCATGACTCATGGAGAGTAAAGAAAAGCAGAGTGGAGTGAGGGCCCACCAGGAGCTGCACCGGGCGAAGGAAGCTCCCTCCCCCAGCCAAGGAAGGTGGTGAAGGATTCTGCTACCCAATCCTGAAAACCACACTTTTCCCACTGGTCTTTGCAACCTGCAGATCAGGAGTTACCCTCGTGAGCCCATTCTGCCAAGGCTTTGGGTCCCAAGCACAGAGCTGCACAAACTCACTGCAGCTGCTTGGGTGGGTGGCCACTCAGGCAGGCACTGAGACACAGGAGTTTTCACATACTACAGCTCTAGAACTTCAGTGAGGCAGAAGACCATCTACTCCCATGGGAACAGGGCTGAAGCAAGAGAGCCAAGCAGCCTCAATCTGCAGGTCCCAGTCCCACAGAACCCCAAAAGCTGAAGCTAAAGCCCACTCACTTGTAATCCATGCCAGCCAGCACGGATGGCTAGAAACTCCCTAAGAAGACTGAGTTTCGAGGTGGGGAAGGCCGCCGCCATCACTGTGGCTCCGGTCGGCCATTTTCCCTTGCCGTTGCTGCCAGCAAGACCAGACGGTTTGGACCAGGAGAATTTCCCCACAGCACACTGCAGTGGCTGTGACAGTTCATGGCCAGGATGCTTCTTTAAGCCAGATCCCAACCTATTCCTTCTCACTGGGTGGGGTCTCTCTGAGGGATTATCGGCATCCCCAGCCAGGGGTTTATGGATAGAATTCTGCTCTCCCTTATAGAAGCCCCTAGGAGGAGGGACAGCTGCAGTATTGTGGATCAGTGTTCTTAGTCTTTTCTGCCTGCTGGCTCTGGAGAGTCGGGGCAGCCCAGATGAGGGGGCAGCACACCTACTTTGTCAAGGGGCAGCCAGACTGCTTATTTAAGTGGGTCCCAGATCCCATTCCTCCTGACTGGGTGAGACATCCCAACAGGGGTCTTCAGACACTTCATACAGGAGCATTTTGGCTGGCATCAGGTAGATGCCTTTCTGGAACAGAGCTCCCAGAGGAAGGATAGAATGCCATCTTTGCTGTTCTGCAGCCTCCCCTGGTGATACCCCAAGGTGCAAGAGGGACACAGGCAAATAGGGTCTGGAGTGGACACCTGGCAAAACACAGCAGCCCCACAGAAGATGGGCCTGACTGCTAAAAGAAAAACAAACAGAAAGCAACAACAACATCATAAAAAAAAAAGACCCCACAAAAACTGCATCCAAAGGTCAACAGCCTCACAGATGAAAGGTAGATAAACCCATGAATAAGAGAAAGAATCAAAGAAAAACATTGAAAACTCAAAAAGCCAGAGTGCCTCTTCTCCTCCAAATGATCTTAACACTTACACAGCACGGGCACAGAACTGGGCTTAGGTGGAGACAAATTGACAGAAGAAGGCTTCAGAAGATGGGTAATAATGAACTTCACTGAGCTAAAGAAATATATTTTAACCCCTTGCAACAAAGCTAAGAACCATGATAAAACATTACAGGAGCTGTTAACCAGAATAACCAGTTTAGAAAGAAACATAAATTACCTTATGGAACTGAAAAACACAACACGAGAACTTCACAATGCAAGCACAAGTATCAACAGCCAAATAGACCAAGTGAAAGAAAGGATATCAGAGCTTGAGTACTATCTTGCTGAAATAAGGCAGGCAGACAAGATTGGAGAAAAATAATGAAAAGGAACAAACAAAATCTTCAAGAACTATGGGATTATGTAAAAACACTGAACCTATGACTGATTGGGGTACCTAAAGAGATGGGGGAAACAGAACCAAGTTGAAAAACACACTTCAGGATATCATTCAGGAGAACTTCCCCAACCTAGCAAGACAGGCCAACATTCAAATTCAGGAAATCCAGAGAACCCCAGTAAGATACTTCATGAGAAGTCCAGCCCCAAGACATATAATCATCAGATTCTCCGAGTTTGAAATGAAGGGAAAAAAATGTTAAGGGCAGCCAGAGAGAAAAGCCAGGTCACCTATAAAAGGAAACCCATCAAACTAACAGCACACCTCTCAGTGGAAACAATACAAGCCAGAAGAGATTAGGAGCCAATATTCAACATGCTTAAAGAAAAGAATTTCAACCTAAAATTTCTTATCTGGCCATCTTTTTCAGACAAGCAAATGCTGAGGGAATTTGTCACTAAGAGTCCTGCCTGGCAAGAGCCCCTGAAGGAAGCACTAAATATGGAAAGGAAAAACCATTACTAGCCATTAAAAAAAAAAAAAAAACTGAAGTATACAGATCAATGACACTATGAAGCAACTACATAAGTCTGCAAAATAACCAGTTGGCATCATGATGACAGGATCAAATTCACACATTATAATATTAACCTTAAATGTAAATGGGCTAAATGCCCCAATTAAAAGACACGGAATGGCAAACTGGTAAAAAGTCAAGATCTATCAGTGTGCTGTATTCAAGAGACCCGTCTCACATGCAGAGACACACATAGGCTCAAAATAAAGGGATACATGAATATTTGCCAAGCAAATGTAAAGCAAAAAAAAAAAACAGGAGTTGTAATCCTAGTTTCTGACAAAACAGATTTTAAACCAACAAATATCATAAAAGACAAAAAAGGGCATTGCATAATGGTAAAGGGATCAATTCAACAAGAAGGGCTAACTATCATAAATATATATACACCCAATACAGGAGCACTCAGATTCATAAAACAAGTTATTAGAGACCTACAAAGATACTTAGACTCCGACACAATAAGAGTGGGAGACTCTAACACCCCACTGTCAATATTAGACAAATCATCGAGACAGAAAATTAACAAAGATATTCAGGACTTGAACTCAGCTCTAGATCAAGTGGACCTGAGAGATATCTACAGAACTCTGCACCCCAAAACAACAGAATATACATTCTTCTTGGCACAACGTTGCACTTACTAAAAAGTTGATCACATAATTGGAAGTAAATCATTGCTCAGCAAATGCAAAAGAACTGAAATCATAACAGTCTCTCAGAACACAGTGCAATCAAATTAGAACTCAAGATTAAGAAATTCACTCAAAACCACACAACTACATGGAAATTGAACAACTTGCTTCTGAATGGCTCCTGGGTAAATAATGAAACTAAGGCAGACATCAAGAAGTTCTTTGGCACTAATGAGAACAAAGTGACAACATACCAGAATCTCTGGGACACAGCTAAAGCAGTTAAGAGGGAAATTTATAACACTAAATGCTCACATCAAAAAGCTATAAAGATCTCATATTAACACCCTAACATCACAACTAAAAAGAACTAGAGAACCAAGAGCAAACAAACCCCAAAGCTGGTAGAAGACAAGAAATAACCAAGGTCAGAGCAGAACTGAAGGAGATAGAGACACAAAAACCCTTCAAAATATCTGTGAATCCAGGAGCTGGTTTTTTGAAAAAAAAATTAATAAAATAGATAGACCATTAGCTAGACTAATAAAGAAGAAAACAGAGAAGAATAAAAAAGACACAGTAAAAAATGACAAAGTGGATTATCAGCACAAATACCTACACAAACAACCATCAGATAATACTGTAAACACCTCCATGCAAATAAACTAGAAAATCTAGAAGAAATGGATAAATTCCTGGACACATACACCCTCCCAAGACTGAGCTAGAAAGAAATTGAATCCCTGAATAGACCAATATCAAGTTCTGAAATTGAGACAGTAGTACATAGCCTACCAACCAAAAAAAATCCCAGGACCAGATAGATTTACAGCTGAACTCTACCAGAGTTACAAACAGGAGCTGATACCCTTTCTTCTGTAACTATTCTAAACAATTACAAAGGAGGGACTCTTCCCTAACTCATTTTCTGAGGCCAGCATCATCCTGACTGATACCAAAACCTGGCAGAGATATAACAACAACAACAACAACAACAAAAAACACTTCAGGCCAATATCACTGATGAACATTGATGCAAAAATTCTCAATACAATACTGGCAAATCAAATCCAGCAGCACATCAAAAATCTTATCCACCATGATCAAGTTGGTTTCATCCCTGGGATGCAAGGCTGGTTCAACATATGCAAATCAATAAACATAATTCATCATATAAACAGAACTAAAGACAAAAAACATGTGATTATCTCAATAGATGCAGAAAATGTCTTTGATAAAATTCAACATCCCTTCATGTTAAAAACTCTCAATAAACTAGGTTTTGAGGGAACATATCTCAAAATAATAAGAACCATTTATGGCAAACCCACAACCAATATCATACTCAATGGGCAAAAGCTAGAAGCATTCCCCTTGAAAACCAGGACAAGACAAGGATGCTCTCGCTCACCACTTCTATCCAACATACTATTGGAAGTTCAGGCCAGGGGGATAAGACAAGAGAAAGAAATAAAGGTATTCAAATAGGAAGAGAGGAAGTCAAATTTTCTTTATTTGCAGATGACGTGATCCTGTATCTAGAAAACCCCATCATCTCAGCCCCAAAGCTTCTTAAGCTGATAAGCAACTTCAGCAAAGTCTCAGGATACAAAATCAATGTGCAAAATTCACAAGCATTCCTATACACCAACAACACACAAGCAGAGAGCCAAATCATAAATAAACTCCCATTCACAATTGCTACAAAGAGAATAAAATAACTAAGAGTACAACTAACAAGGGAAGTGAAGGACCTCTTCAAGGAGAACTACAAAAGACTGCTCAAGGAAGTAAGAGAGGATACAAACAAATAGAAAATCATTCCATGCTTATGGATAGGAAGAATCAATACCCTGAAAATGGCCATACTGCCCAAACTAACTTATAGATTCAATACTATTCCCATTAAACTACCATTGACATTCTTCAAAGAATTAGAGGAAACAATTTAAAAATTCATATGGAACCAAAAAGGAGCTCATATAGCCAAAACAATTCCAAGCAAAAAGAACAAAGCTGGAAGCATCATGCTATCCTTCTTCAAACTATACTACAAGGCTACAGTAACCAAAACGGCATGGTACAGGTCTAAAAATAGACACATAGACCAATGGAACAGAATTGATAACTCAGAAATAAGGCTACACATCTACGACCATCTTATCTTTGACAAACCTGACAAAAACAAGAAATGGGGAAATGATTCCCTATTTAATAAATGATGCTGGGGGAACTGGTTAGCCATATGCAGAAAATTGAAACTGGATCATTCTTTACACATTATACATAAATTAACTCAAGATGGATTAAATAATTAAATGTAAAACTCAAAGCTATAAAAACCCTATAAGAAAATCTAGGCAAGGCCAGGCGCAGTGGCTCATGCCTATAATCCCAGCATTTTGGGAGGCTGAAGTGGGTGGATCACAAGGTCAGGAGATCGAGACCATCCTGGCTAACATGGTGAAACCCTGTCTCTACTAAAAATACAAAACATTAGCTGGGCGTGGTGCACCTGTGATCCCAGCTACTTGGGAGGCTGAGGCAGGAGAATCGCTTGAACCTTGGAGACGGAGGTTGCAGTGAGCAGAGATCATGCCACTGCACTTCAGCCCCTGGGCGACAGAGCGAGACTTTGTCTCAAAAATAAATAAATAAAATAAAATAAAGAAAATCTAGACAATACTATTTAGGACATAGGCACAGGCAAAGGTTTTATGACTAAATCGCCAAAAGCAATTGCAACAAAAGCAAAAATTGACAAATGGTATCAAATTAAGATAAAGAGATTCTGCACAGCAAAATAAACTATCATCAGAGCAAACAGGCAACCTACAGAGTGGGAGAAAAGTTTTGCAATCTGTCCGTCTGACAAATGTCTAATATCCAGAATCTACGAGGAATTTAAACAAATTTACAGGGAAAACTACATTAAAAATGGGCAAAGGATATGAACAGACACTTCTCAAAAGGTGTCATTCATGTGGCCAATAAACATATCAAAAAAAGCCCAACATCATTACATCACTGATCATTAGAGAAACGCAAATCAAAACCTCAATAAGATACGATCTCATGCCAGTCAGGATAGCAATTATTAAAAAGTCAAGAAACAACAGATACTGGTAAGGTTTCTGAGAAATAGGAACAGTTTTACATTGTTGGTAGGAATGTAAATTATTTCAAACATTGTGGAAGATGGTATGGTGATTCCTCAAAGATCTAGAACCAGAGATAGAATTTGACCCAGCCATTCCATTATTGAGTATATACCCAGAGAAATATAAATCATTCTATTACAAAGATACATGCATTTGTGTGTTCATTACAGCACTATTCACAATAGCAAAAACATGGAATCAACCTAAATGCCCGTCAATGATAAAAGCGGATAAAGAAAATGTAGTACATATACACCATGGAATACTATGCAGCCATAAAAAGGAACACGATCATGTCATTTTCAAGGACATGGGTTGAGCTGGAAGCCATTATCCTCAGCAAACTAATGCAGGAACAGAAAACCAAACACTGCATGTTCTCACTTATAAGCAGGAGCTGAACAATGAAAGCACATGGACAAAGCGAGGGGAACAACACACAATGGGGCCTGTCAGGGGATTGGGTGGGGAGGGAGAGCATTAGGGAAAATAGCTAATGCATGCTGGGCTTAATATCTAGGTGATTGGTTGATAGGTGCAGCAAACCACCATGGCACACGTTTATCTATGTAACAAACCTCTACATCCCGCAGATGTACCCTGGAACTTATAATAAAAATTAAAAATTAAAAAAAACACAAGACATAATAAAGCTTTTTGGCACAAAGCTTGTTTTTAGCATTTAGGGCTGGATATTTTCATAATTCTGAAAGGTCCCAATAAACTCTGAAATGTCCCTTCTTAGCTTCTAAGAAATGTGTGTTTAAAACCTGTTGAATTAAAACACGGGGTCATTTTAGTGATAGAAAACTGCACATCATAAAGGTTTTTGGCACAAAGCTTCTTTTTAGCTTTTAAGGCTGGAAAAAAAAATCCTTCTATGAAAGGCACTCCCTATCAGGGTTGCACCCAGCCCTTCTGCCAATTAGGTTTCAAAGGACCCAAGAGATAACTCATTTCATTAAAAGGCAAAAATCCTGACTCTGTCAACCTGGTGAAGAGAATCAGACACAGCAAGTCATCCAGCATCTGAAAGGTTTTACATTCATTAAAGCATTGCCATAACAGAAGAACTCCTGCATAATCCTACCTGAGAATATCCCACTGATGCAATTTTGAAAGACGACCATCTCTCTGAAAGGTCAAACTTTTCTCAGAGATTGTTTTAATGCCAAAGTTAACCAAAACGGCTAAAGAGGCGCACACCTACAATGATCATGTAAAGTGAAATAAATGCTAATTAACTTTCTACTCATTTTATGCATTATTTCAAATGTTGATAAAAAATATTTCTGTCCTCAAAATAGATTCAATGATCGGGTAGTGAGACCTCATCTTAAATCACCTTAATATTTTTTTTTTTGCAAAATGAGACAATACCATCATATAAAAACACCTCCTTCCATAATAGTAATAGTATTATGGATAATATCGGCCTAAAGTAGATGGATAAAATGATAAGACTTACTAGAGATGACCCCAAAAGTATTGAAATTTAGTGATGGGTAGAAAATCATAGTGGTTAAAGACTGGGGGCTTTGGACACAACAGATTTCAGTGCAAAAACTTTCGCTTTCAGTGATAAAATTTAGCCACTGAATAGCCTTGGGTATGATTTTTAAAAATCGAATACTAACTATACTACCCAAAGTGATCTACAAATTCAAAGCAATCTCTATAAAAATACCAGTGACATTCTTCACAAAAATAGAAAAAACAATCCTAAAATGTATATGAAACCATAAAAGATCTGGAAAACCAACGGAGTCTTGAAAAAAAGAATGAAGAATCACGTTACCAGACTTCAAAATATACACAAATCTATAACAACCAAAACAACATCATACTGGCATAAAAGCAGATATATAGACCGATGGAACAGAATAGAGAGTCCAGAAATAAATTTGCATACAGCCAAATGATTATTAGCAAAGGTGCCAAGAGCACACATTAGGGAAAACAGTCTATTCAATAAATGGTTTTGGGAAAACTAGATGTTCACATGCAGAAATATGAAATTAGACCTTTATCTTTCACCACCTACAAAAATCAAGTCAAAATAGGTTAAAGACCTAAACTCTAAACAATAAAACTACTAGAATAAAACAGGGGGAAATGTTCATGACCTTGGTCTGGGCAAAGATTTTTTTTGGATACGACCTCAAAAGCACAAGCAACAAAAGCAAAAATAAACAAATAGGACTATATCAAACTAAGAAATTTCTGCACAGCAAAGGAAATTATCAACAGAGAAAAGAGACAACCTACAGAATGGAAGAACGTATTTGCAAACTATACATCTGACAAGGGGCTAATATCCAAAATACATAAGGAGCTCAAACACCTCAATCACAAAAACAACCTAATTAAAAAATGGTCAACAAACCTGAATAGACACTTATTAAAAGAAGACATACACATGACCAATACGTTTATGAATAAATACTCAACATCACTAGTCATCAGAGAAATGCAGATTAAAACCCCAATGAGATACCACCACCCTCCAGTTAAAATGGCTATTACCAAAAACACAAAAGATGAAAAGTCTTGATGTGAATGTGGACAAAAGGAAACCCACTGTCAGTGACAATGTAAATTAGTATAGCCACTGTGAAAATCATTATAGAGATTCCTCAAAAAATTGAAAATAAAACTACCATATGATCCAGCAATCTCACTACTGGGTGTATATCCAAAGGAAATGAAATCAGTATGTTAAAGAGACATCTGCCCTCCCATGTTTATTGAAGAACTATTCACAATAGCCAAGATATGGAATCAACTATCTGTGTCTATCAACAGATAAATACATAAAGAAAATGTGATATATATATACATATATACAATGAAATACTACTCAGCCATAAAAAAGAATAAAATCCTGTCATTTGTGACATGTATGAACCTGGAGGGCATTATACTAAGCGAATAAGACAGGCACAGAACGACAAATATCTCTTGATCTAACTCATATGAGGAAAATAAAAACGTTGATCGCATAGAAAGTGAGGGTAGAATAGTAGCTACTAGAGGCTGTGGAGGGTAGGGGGGAATGGACAGACGGGAACAGGTTGGTCAGTGGCTATTATGTTACAATTAAATAGGAAGAACAAGTTCTGGTGTTCTGTTGCACTGTAGGATGACTATCCTGCATGTTAACAATAATGTATGATACACTTCAAAATAGCTAGAAGAGAGGATTTTGAATGATTTCACCACAAAGAAATGATAAATGTTTAATGTGATAGATATGCTAATTACCTTGATTTGCTCATTACTCAATGTATACAAGTATCAAAACAACACGTTGTACCCCTTAAATATGTACAATTATTGTTCCAATCAAAAAGAACACTTTCAAAAATAAAAATAAAAAAATTGAGTCTTAAATATCCCAGATTTCAAAACTAAAAGGATATACAACAAAATTCTGAGAAAGTCTTGATTTGAATTCAGTAAGATTAACCACTCACAATAGAAAGCCATTTCCATGCAGCATTTGAAAAGATCATCCATCACAGAGACTAGCACATTCTCCATGCTAGGCTGAAGCTTGGAATTTAATGAGAAGTTACTGACAGCTTTCGTCTTCACAGCTGCCCCTGGAATTTGTTAATACATTGGTTCTCCTGACACGCAGATACTAGAAGTCACTCCACCATATTTCAATGAATAGAATACAAGTAATGCAGCCCCCTAAAAGCTTATTCTTCCAATTATTTGAACTAAGCAAATGTTCCTTTTAGAGGTCATCAACCAAGTATATTTAACAAAACTAGCCTTATGGTTTTTAATCACCTTTAATATAACTGTTTCTAACAAACAAACAGTGAAAAAAAATGAATGTGTCAGAATTTCCCAATTCTTGTTCTTTTCTAAATTGCAATTCTCACATTCCAGCTTGATCATCAATTATGTCACAGTAGCCTATTAAATTGTAGATGAGTTTAATCACCCATACTGTCTTTATTAACTCTCAAACAATCCTCAATTAAAGGTACCCTTGATACTTTTCTACAGATAGGTAAACTGAGGCTCTGAGAATGTGATGCCTAGATTACATTGTTAGATAGGGCAGAATTTTTTCCACTTCAATAAAAAATCTACTTTTCCTGTAGAAAGAAAACTAGCCTGGAATTAAAGAGAGAATAACTATTTCCATTTTAATGTAAACTAATGGCAATGTCTTTTTAAAATTATGTGTACTGGAGTAAAAGAGTTAAAACTAAGTTTTTCACAGGCATTTTTAGCTTAAGTCCTTCACAAATTTATCTCAACAGATAGATTGATTGATTGGTTAATAATGAGAAAATCGTTGCTCCACAGATTTCCACCAGGGGCCATAGTTTGGCATCAAAGACTCTTGTTAAAACTCCTATGTTATTGTGTGAAGATGGGGGTGTATCGCATTGATAATTATAAGCCATTAATATCATTCTACAATTCTGTTTAACCAATTAACTATAATCATCTAGCAAGTCTTGAAGAACCAGATCATGCAGAAGAAGAACAGGTATGTTTGATATTTCAGGATGGAGAAGGGAAAGGCTAGTAGTGTTTATAGTCTTGGTACTTTTAAAATATACATTTGAATTTATTGGGCCTGGTTCTTCTCAAAGCTGATGGAAATGGCTGTTGAATACATTAATGCACACAGCATTGTCAGATAGATTTTCACATTCCACAGCATATGCAATAGCTTGTCCTCAGCACAGCCACACCTCTGCACAATAACACTAGCCTTTTCAGACTTACAGGGCAACCCCTCATGGTGCCAACCACACGTACAATTTCAGAGTACATTTTCTGTCACCTTTTCTTCCTTCAAGTTCTATTTGTTGTTCTTCTTTCTTAGAGTCAGGGGCAAAATGAGGCAGAAGTCACAGCTAAAGATATATTTTTCATTTATAAACAAAAATTGCATATTTGTGGGCAAACAACCACCTAAATATCAAGGACAGATCCAGGACTGGTTCCAGGCATAATAGCATAGTTCATACCTCAGCGTGTCCTGGAGTCACAAAGCGCCTATCACAGATTCCTCTGAAAACTCCTCCTGGTCCACTCTATATTTAAAAAGAATATGAAAAAATAAAGAGTAGTTATTTGGAAAACTCATTATTTAAAATGCATTTTAACAACAATTCCACATTTGGTGGGTTAAATTTCTCAATACAGTTTTCTCTAAGTTTGTTCATTAATGGCAATATCTCTTTAAAATTATATGTACAGGAGTAAAATAATTAAAACTAAGTTTTCTCACAGGCATTTTTATCTTAAGCCCTTCATAAATGTATCTCAATAGATTGATTGATTGATTGATAACCAATCAATTAATTTTCTCATACATCTACCTCCCAATGTCAACAAAAAAAGATCTGTCAATGATCTTAAACAATATTTCGTCTAAGAACATGACTGAGGCCATGAAATCACCTACCGTGTCTTCGCAGGTCTGATCAAACCATGACAAGTCAATTCTTTACAGACTGAAAATGTCTTAATATTAGCTCTTCACTAAAAAAGTAAGCATTTTGTATAGTTTTGTCCTTTAAAAACTACCACTCTCAAATGGTTAATACCCTTATTAACCAGAGATGTCATATATACAACTTGAAAAATACTAAGGACCCAATAGGTAGATGAGCAAAAAACTTACCACCAAAACAAAGAAGTTCAACTGCAATGGAAACTAAGGAAAGCTGTTCAGAGTTTTTGTTAATAAAAGAAATATCAAATAAACCAAAGAGAAATAGTCTTTAACCTATAACTTTTTAATTACATAAAATAAAATTGTGATTGGGAGTATAAACTGGCACAAGGCTTTTGGAAAGTAATTTAGCGATACATGTCAAGAGTATATAAAATAGTCTTTGGCCTCAAGGAAATCAACATAAATGTGAGGGGGCAAAGCATGTAATAAAATTGACAGCCTTTGTCCTAATATTGCAAAATTAGAAATAATCTGATATCCAACAATAGAAGATGAGTTATGTAAATGGTGTTATAGCTATTACATTATAATATTCTCATGGTTTAACAATGAGGAGATTAAACAACGGTGGTCAAATGGGGGTAACTGTGGAAGTAGAGTGAGAGGTACATGAGTTCCTTACACTCTCCTTTCAAAAAAATAAAAAAGGACATTCTTAAATTATAGTGTTAAAAGAAAAGGAAGTGCATCTATACTGGAAGAAAAAAGGCAGAGAGAGAAAGAAGTACAAAATAATTAGTTGTGAATAGCTTTTTAATTTTTTTAGGAATTGATATTTAAAATGAAAAACTAATTGTCTTTAAATAAACTCTACCCTCTTCCTCAAACCCATAGAAACCACGAAGATTCCTCCATGAAAGCAAAGAAGGTGTTTGTAAAATAAAGCCTCCAGGAAGATTCAACTACAAAACACTATAAGAGAAAAATCGTTTTTAAGGAAATATTATACATGAGGAAGTGGTTTCTTTTCACAAACAGAGCTCTTGTGAAACAAATATTTTCCTTTGGCAATGAAATGCCTTGGCAGGCTGACTTGGAATTAAGACTGGGTTATGGACAAGGAAGACAGAGAAGAACAAAGGGGAGGAAGAACCAGGCAGCTATTCACTAAATGAATCTTTCCAGAAAAAAACTAAGAATGCTTTTATACACAAAATTAGAGCAAGTGAGAGAGAGAGAAACACATGTAGGTCTATAAGACTTTCCTGGGATGACTTTATAATATTTCCAATCTGCAGAAATGTTTTGGTTGCTTCTAATCTGAAAGGACTTCTATTGTTTTCCAGCCTTTCAGTATACTTTGGAAAGGAACCATGACCTGAGGTACTGTTGTCTTTGGAGATTAAGAGAGATGCAGTTCTCTGCTATCGTTCTTCAGATCCTCTCCAATTATAACCAGTTGCAGGCAGTTATGTGTGGCCTTTGCAGCTTGGTGACTACTAAATAATTGGAGTTGAGATGTCAAATGTTTCCCTAATGAGCTCAAGGTCCAAAGTAAACCATGAACTGAAATCACAATAGTGACACATTTCAATGTGTCTGTTTCTCAAGATGGGTGAGAGCTGTTATGTCCCCAAAAGCATGGGCATGATTGCTTTGTGGCAGGGGATGTGGGGGAAGAAAGAAAGAAAAAATAAGGATAAAGAAGAAAGGAGTCTTTCTCTGTAATACATTAAGAGGATTATCATTTTTAAATTGTTATTTCTTTCACTTAGGTTTAGAAATTCAGCCCTAGAATTACTGATTCTAAACATTCCTAATTCTATTCAAATCAAAATAAATGTAGAAAGATGGAGAAAAAAGGATTCTTTGGAAAACAAAACAATACTATAAGCCGTCGTCAGAAATGACTAGCATATTGGTGGAAGCTTTGCTATTTTTGACAAAGGGGTATCTGGCGCCTCGAATCACAGATAAACACAGGTGTTGCTTATAAACACAGCCAAACTCCATCCCCCAGTGAATGCTCCAGGTTGCTGCCTGCTCTGTCATGCTGGGGTGAAGGTGAACCAAAGAGTGCCACAACTCCCAGGGTGAATGACTCCGACTGCAGAAAACTTCTCTTCTAAATAAGTAGTTAGACCTAAACAAAGATATTGGTGGTGCTTGCTACCCTAAAATTTTTAAAACTACTACGGTGATTAAGGTCTGTCATTATCAGAAAGGAGCCAGAGTCTCACAGCTTCGGTTAAAGGTCTATTTTGAGAGTTCACTGGAGGGGGAAGTCAACTTTCTACTGCTTGATCTTATCTTCAAATCATGACACCACGATAGCAAGAATGTGGGCATTTTATTTTTTTATATATATTTTTTATTATACTCTAAGTTCTAGGGTACATATGCACAATGTGCAGGTTTGTTACATATGTATACATGTGCCATGTGGGCATTTTAAATTGGCATATTACATTAGAAAATAACTTCACACGTTCATTCTTTATTGAAATAATCATTATCACCAAACTGTTATATGGTGAACACCGCTATTTGAATTATGTTTTACTAAACAAAAGCCTTCCAGTCCTTTGAAACAACATGTTGGCCTGGGAGCAGTTTCTGCCTCACTATTTGGAGTGTGGACATGTTTGTGCTTGTCTCTTCTATTGCTTTGGGGATTTTCCCAATGTAAATCCTCTTGGGACTCAACTCTCCAGCTCTGTACAGATGTACTGCAACTGACTCTTTGTTTAAGATCCTGTATCCAGTTTTTTTTTTTAAACAGGAGTAGAAAGATTAGACACACTTCTAAGGGACCTATTGTGCATTGTGAGCACTGCATGCTTAATTGCAAAAAGGAAAAACAAAAAAACCAACAACCCAACTGCTTAATTTATGGATATCAGCAACAGGGCCAGCAATTTCGACATGGAAAGGGGAACTCTCATTATTCATAAAGTTGGCAAGAGTTTCTTCTGAATTTCAGACTGAACAAGAATCTCTTTGTTTTTCTCCAATTACTTTTTCAAACAAGCAAACTGAGTGCTCGTGGAAGGTGCTTGTTTTCCTAAATGAAGTCCTCTATTTCACCAATGAACAGGTGCAGTAGAGGGAGTGGCATTTAAGGTGTTAAAAACTTCCCCAAATTCCACTAGTATGCCTTAAGCTTAATCCAGATGCTCTATTTCTAGAGATCAATAAAGTTGAGCCTCTGTGGCCCTATCACTGTTGGTCTATTTTAGAACATTACCAGTAAAACCACCAATTTCAGTGGTGATTTTTCAGAATCAGCTGGGCCTGGAAATACACACATTACTTCTCCAACGTATTGCCTCATATAATTTTGACTCATTTCCTTCTTTACTTGGCCCAGAGCCATTAATATTGTAGAGACTGCTCAGTGCCCTCCAACTAAAACAGAAAGTGTGCATTGTGGATGGTGTGGCAAAGCCAATGCCAACAGCTCTCATCTTGGCCTTGCCTTAATTTTCTCCCAGTTCTCTTTCTGACCTCTCCTTTGACAGAATACACCCTTTGCCCACATAACAGTAAATATTTTGTGGGATGGCCCAGGGATAGCAAAGAACCAAAATGAGCTCTATCTTGTGCCACACAGTCTTTCTAGAACACTATGAGAATTCAGTGGCAGTTTTTCACAAAGCTGTCTTCAGAGTCCCAAGACCTGGGGACCTTTTTGAGATAAGACTGCAGTGGAATAAGAAGTAAATTGCTATCTCAGAAATTAAATTCTCTTGGGTGGGATCCAAAAGGATTTGCTTTAATTATGAAAGTATTTTCAGAGGCAAATAGTCTTAAAGTGAAGTTTCAATGGACTACAAACAGATTATCTTTAGCATAAAACATCTTAAGAAGATGAAGTCATGAGAAGTACCTGTTCAGCAATAAGTAAAAGGAGTCCAAAGAAAATATATACACATGAGACTGGGCAGGGTGGCTCTTGCCTGTAATCCCAGCACTTTTGGAGGCTGAGGCAGGTAGATCGCTTGAGGTCAGGAGTTCGAGACCAGCCTGGCCAAAATGGTGAAACCCGCCTCTACTAAAAATACAAAAATTAGCTGGTCTTTGTGGCACGTACCTGTAATCCCAACTACGGGAGAGGCTGAGGCAGGAGAATTGCTTGGACCCTGGAGGTGGAGGTTGTTGCAGTGAGCCGAGAGTTCGCCACTGCCCTCCAACCTGAGTGACAGAGTGAGTGGGACACCATCTCAAAAAAAGAAAAAAAGAAAACATATGCACATGAAAAAATCATTTAAAAAATAAAAGTGTCAGTGCACAGTGATCCACTAAACAGAAGCATTCCATCCTAAATTATTCCATCAGAACTTCTAAAATTTCCAAATGCAATAGATTTTTGGTTACTAGTAATTAAGTCTGGGTTCATGCCCACAAACTGAGAATAACATGCTCCCATATCCCATTACTACTTCCTTTAACAAAGCTTCCCCTGAATATTTTTCACTTTGTAACCCTTTTGGTTACTGAAATTACATTCACCAGAGTAGATTCATAGAAGGCATTTCATTCTTATTTCTGTCCTATCATTTGGGATGTGTCTGTTTTAACAGGATGTCCTGATTGTTACTGCCTCTTGTTTAGCAAAAAGCCAGTTTTGAATAGTCGTATTTAGATTTGTGATGAGAGGATAACATACTTCTGTAAAATAAAGATGTATATAAACTGACAATCAGACTGTATATCCAGAAACCCTCTTGAGGAGTTTCCATTCACTCAGAGAAGCCAGAACCTAAAGGGAAGACATAAGACAATGGTACTGACTTCAATGGAGATATAGTATAGATTTGATTTTCCTGGACTGCTCATAGAGTAGATTCTAAGTTTGGATACTCCTATGTACATAATCAACAAAATAATAACTACCCCTGGGCTAGGATTGTGCATCCTATTCTATCACCGGACTGACAGAACTGGAAGCTTTAGCTTTAGAAGCTAAACCAACATACAACTTCTCCACTGATTTATTGTTTTCTCATGCACAAGATAATGATAACTGAATTAGATTCCTCACAGGGCTTGTGTGAAGATTAAATGCTACCATGCAAGGGAAAGCATTTTAATAAAAAGCATCATCCAACCACCCAAGACCATGGGCTGGGTGCTATAACTTACACCTGTAATTTCAGCTTTTTGAAGGGCTGAGGCAGGAGAATTGCTTGAGGCCAGGAGTGCAAGACCAGCCTGGGCAGCATAATGAGACCCCGTCTCCATAAAAAAAATGAAGGAAAAAAAAATAGCCTGGCATTGTGGCACATGCCTATAGTCCCACCTACTTGAGAGGTTAAGGTAGGAGGATTGTTTGAGCTCAGGAGTTTGAGGTTACAGTGAGCTATGACCATGCCACCACACTCCATCAGCCTGGGTGACACAGCAAGACCCTGTCTCCAAAAAAAATAAATAAAATAAATAAATAAATTGTGGGGAAAAGAAACAGAGATCAGACTGTTACTGTGTCTATGTAAGGAGTGTTCCACTCCTCAGATGCAACTTAATCTAGCACTCTATACTTTAAATTTTTTAAACATTCATAGAAATCAGACTACTAGTTCAACAGAACAAAATGGAGTCTCTTATGTCTACTTCTTTCTACATAGACACAGTAACAATCTGACCTCTCTTTCTTTTCCCCAAATAAATAAATAAATAAATAAATAAATAAATAAATCCCAAATACATGAGGCCATTATTTATGCCAAGAAAACATCTGATTGTTGGATCATCAATGCAATGTCTATGAAATTTAAACTGGAAACATATACTAGCATATTAGAAATGCAACCTTTTTATTTGATCTTAAGGAGAAGTTAGTGGGAAGTCTTCTGGTTTTGACATTTATTCATGTAATAAATCTTTATTGATCTCCCATCGTTTTCTATTCATTTGGTTAGTTGCTTGTTACAAAGTGATCATTAAGATATATACAAACTTTCCAGATAGAGTTTAGAGTCTAATAAGGGGAGCTGGATATTAAGCAGATAATCCCACTAATAATTATATAATTGAAATCATTACAAAGTATTATGAAGGAAGAATATGTTTGGAGAATATAAAACAAGGCCTAAACTACATTTCAAATTTTAGTGAAGTTCTCTATAAATGGCACTAAGCAGACACCTAAAGGACAGGTAGGAGTTACCCAGATAAGCACAAAGAGAGGGATTACAGGCAGAGAAAGTAGCATGGATGAGACTCTGACACATAGAAAATGAGGAGCAGAATGGAGCTGGGTAATATTAGAAATGCAGGGAGAAGTAAGATCACACAGAAACCTAGACATCAAGGATTTGGAATTGATGGGCAGAAGGAAATCCAGAATTGTAGCTATAAACTCAGGATTTCTTTTTATCTGAGTACAAAATTATGAATGCATGATTGCAGCCCTTTAATACTAGCCTCCTTGGCCCTGGATCAGTGATTTTCACACCTAGCTCTCTGGAGTCCTAGACTCCTGCAAAGCTGCTTCAGTTGGTGCAAAGAGGAGGGCAGGGAGGGCCCCAGCCCAGAGATATCGCATTGCCTACCTTCCACACCACCCTGCCCCCTGCTAGGATGCCAGAGAAAGTATAATCTCACTTGACATACTGGGTTTCTACATGAGAATCATTGGACTCCAACACCAAAGGAGGGAGAGAGATTGAAAGGGAGGGAAGAGGGGAGACTCGGAGAGAGAAGGGAGGAGTTGAAAGGAGGGGGAGAGAGAGAGAAAAGTTACTATCCTCCATGAGCAATAAGATTATTGATATATGGCTTTCATTCACATTTTCCTCTTTTTTGCCTACAGGAGTTTGTGTTTTGTTTTCTGAGAGCATATCGTTGTTTTCTCTGCTGAATGATGCCCATGGATCACCATATTATATCAGATCATTTGTCTTAAAATGGGGCCTAACTCGTTAGTCCACAGGGCCTCGGGAAATCTTTGATGCCTCAAGAGGCACGCTGGTGAATATCGTTTTATGGAAGGGAGAGCCTTTCTTTTCCACTGGGTGATGCTAATTTGCCTTGACTGTGTGGTACTCCCTCAGGCTTTCCTTTCTGAGGTTTTAAAACCTTTTTATTGCAGCTTCCAGGGCTTTGTTCAGGATGGTTGATGGTGTTCTGAGACCTGGGGAGAGTTAGGGATAGCAACCATTACATATGCTAGAAAAATCTGGGTGTGGAATCTCCAGACAGGAAAAACAGTACAGGTTGCTACCAGCTGGCAGAGTGGAAGTTAGAAGGACACGGCTGGCCCTCCCCGACCCACCCCATGCTCTGCACCTCAGGCTGGCTGAATGAAGGCTAACCTTGATGCACAATGGATGCGGTCTTGGCAAACCTATAAATGGTAACAAAGGGAGGTAGAGTGTAAGGCTTCAATCCCAGAGTCTCCAGAAGAAGCCAGTCTTGCTGATCCATTTATTATTTTCAATTTTTCTTCTCCCTGCTGGAATGTTACATTTAGCTTATCTCTACCCAGGCCAGCAAGCTGGTCATCCCATGCCAACAAAGTGAGACTCCATCTCCAAAAGCATCTACGAAGCTGCTAAATGTTACTTTACATTCTCTGTGTAAAAAATTTCCAAAAATGACCATACCTAGTCTTAATTTGTTACGAAGTCAAAGGCATCATTGCAAAGAGGGCAAGAACAACCTAATTCAGAGAAACTTCTGCATGAGAATTGTCAATCCCTCCATGATCCTTTGGCTGACAACAGTCTAAGTCCAGTTGTAAAGTCCAATGCGTATAATATAGCTTCAAGATCTCAGCAAGCAAAATGACTTAGTTCACTTATGCGGCAGAGAGAGTAGCGCTCACCAAATATTGCCCAGGTGCACCCGCATTTTCCAGCCTCCCTTTGAAGGAAGGTTAGGGCCATTGACTCTCGGCCAATGGGCTGTGAGCTTAAGAGACACTGTGGTCTGACATGGTTAGGAGTGTGTTTGAGTTCCCTGCAATCTCTCTTCTGCTGCCTTGGCAATCCAAAAGCCACTAGCATGCTGAGAGGCTGCACGATACAGACTGCCTTATGTCACCCTCCTGCAGTGACTACTTGAAAGGGTCACATTCTTATGGTACCCAGTGGGATTCCACCTGAGCTGCCTAGCCTGTATCAACTAATACAAAATACAAAACAAATTTAAGGCAAATCCTCATGTAAATCTCTTGCCCCTTCAAGCTCTCCATCCACTCACTGCCATATTTCTCCAAGCTGTGGTTTTCCTGTGTCATGTGATTAACTTCCATCCTTTTCACCCTACTGAGCCTTGCATTTTCCAGGATCACCAACAAGTGACCTGGGAATACCAAACTATTTCTTCTCAGTCTATTTCTTCTTCTTCCTCCCTGGAACACATGGCATTTGGCATCAAAAACCACCTCGAATTCTCTTTTCTCTGTGTTTTTGTGACACTGTTAAATCAATTAACCATTAAGCATTTGTTGAATGACTGCTTATACTAAACCTGTCTTATTATGTCCCTCGGACTCTGTTTCTTCTACAACTTTCCACTGAGGTGTCTTAAGTTATATCTGTAGATTCCTTAAGCTTTAGTTTCCTAATCTGTGAACTGGGAAGAATAAATATCCTCCCTTTTGGTTAAGAGGATTAAACGGGAGAACATGTATAAAAGAACCTATGACTGAGCATGAAATATGGAATTTTTTCCTTTACTGCTGTTGTTGTGAGGTGACAACTAATCAGGCAACTTCCAGATCACTATCCAAAGTGCACAACTTTTCAGAAATTTCCAATTTTACATTTTTAATTTCTAAGGGACCTTTCAAGTGGGATGTTTACATTTACCTCACATCCAATAACTGAGCTGACAATTTCTCACTCCACTCTACTAGAGCCTTCCACCCCAACAAAGTCTCTATTTCTACCCGTGGTACCATGACTAACCCAATTATCAAGGCTTGAAACTTGAGATTCAGTTTAATTCATGGAAGTCTCCTGCTGCTATCAGCCCAATAAAATAGTTATAGAACAAGAATACTACAGGCCGGGTGCAGTGGCCCATGCCTGTAATCCCAGCACTTTGGGAGGCCGAGGCAGGCAGATTACTTGAGGCTAGGAATTTGTGACCAGACTGGCCAACAGGGTGAAACCCCATCTCTACTAAAAAAAAAAAAAAAAAAAAAAATACAAAAATTAGATGGACGTGGTGGCGTATGCTTGTAATCCCAGCTACTGGGGAGACTGAGGCAGGAGAATCACTTGAACCTGGTAGGCGGAGGTTGTAGTAAGCCAAGATTGCACCATGGCAATCCAACCTGGGCAACACAGTGAGACTCCATCTCAAAAAAATACAAATAAAAAAGAACACTATGATTGGCAATATTTTCTGTCAACTCAGAATTGAGTGAGATACAACCTGGACACAAATAGGAGTCATGGTGGAGAGGAGGACCATGAGGTGATGCCAACTGCCTCAATAAGGAGATGCGGTGACTGGAACACAGCAGATGATAATCAGAGGCTCATCCAGATGCTGTAATCCTCAGGGTATTTTGTATAAAGGTGGCACAGTCTGAAAGAGGCAGTGCAGGCTCTGGGATAGTGCACTCTGTGGAGGAGTTCCAGACCTTCACCTTTTTGTAATGGTCATAGCTCTGGAACCTGGCCACCCACTGCACTCAAGTCATGTAGGATTAAAAATTGGATGGGTCCTTTCAAGGGAGATAGTTGCTGAAGTAACTGAGCCATCTCATTTTAAGAGCTTCTCATATAGAAGGAGAATTTCAGCGTGGATTTCAAAGTCGTATTAGAGACAGTCCCAGTAAATTTGTGAGATATTAAAATTATTTACCTTAAATAAATCTCTGGAGTCTTTCTCATCGCTTCTAACTTACACAGGTCACTAACCAAGGCTAAGAGAGACCACCCACAAAGAAAGCTAAACATTTTATTGGCTCCAACTTAGTCGTGTGGATAGCATCCAAAGATTTCCAGCCCCCCCAGATTTCATAGGATTGTGAATTTATGTAAACCACCAACATTCTGAGGTTAGTGGTGCAACAAATAAACAGAGAGAGCTAAGCAGATCCTTCAAGCTGTGTAGCAATTTGGAAAAAGTATTTCTCTCTCAGATTAATAAAATAGAAATTGTGCTTCTAGAACTATGTTACTTCCTGTTACTGCCAAATCTCTTTTGCATTTGTATGATCAAAGCCTCATAATCCTATTGAATGCACACAAAATTGGATAATAAACTTCTCTGAGTGTTATTGTTAGTATCTGCTTACCAATACCAACACAGAGGGAAGGCTGCATGCATATAAGATATTACCATATTATAAGCTTCTAAGTCTTTTCAATATTTTCTTTTCACTGTTTAAAATATGTATCCAAATTAAGAATTAAAAAGTCATTTCTATCAGGTAAAGTAGGCATATCTATCACATAAAATAGTAATGTGATTAGCTATTGAATGTATGGCAAAACTAGAATTGCTACAATTAGTATTTTCTGCATCAAGAACTGAAGACAAGTTTGGCCACAAAACCAATAGTTGTTCTGTAATGGCATTTTTTTTCTTTTCCTTCACACAATTACTTTTGGGCTGTGAAGCAAAGTGTGATCATATACAAATGCCATAAAAGGAGAAGATAATATGGATGAGGATATAGCGAGGGAAGGACTGAGGCTGATGACAATGAACAGAAATTGAAAATACAATATCAATTCTCATTTCCCTTCTCATCCCCAAATTGCCGTAAGACAGGCCACAAACAAAATTCCATAAGATAGCAAAAGTTATGAACATAAACTCTTTCACTGAATCCAAATGCAACATATTAGAAGAATCTCAAGGACAAATGTTTTCTCTAGAACATTAAATTGGTATAATACCAAGTATATTTTTTTATAAAACCTTGAAACAAGATGACTCACAGAAAGTCTATGAAGTAGGATGTAAGTAAGGAGAGAGAAATCCTCTCCAAATTCAGTTTTATCTGAATTTCAAAATTGTTTCCCTAGAAGAGGGGGTAAACTTGTCTCTTAAATAGGGAATATAGTATTTTACAAATGAAACAACAAGTTTTTTGTTTTATTTTGTTTTGTTTTACTCTTGAGTTATAACAGAATTTGAGGAGTTTCTTAAATTTCACATTGAACATGCCTCCTCAGTGTATGTCAGGCTGGCTTTGGATAGTGCAGATGGAGAGGGGCAAGGGTGAGGTGGGATGTGGGGAATGGCATTTTGTAGTGTATCCCCTGTTCAACATTCCTGAATTATTTATGTTCCAGTTGCTTGCCACATGTTTATCATATAGATTATGTTTATACCTTTTAGACAATGAAGAAAAACAGATATAATTTCTTTTTGATCTCACTCTGGAGATGAAAGAAGATTTGTAATCATTAAAGACAGGTAACTGTGTCCTAAAATAGCTTAGGTAATGTTAAACCAAGGAAGCCAGCATGTCTGATGCTGGCATTTACATTATTCTGTACACTTTTTTTTCAAGTCTTTATTCATTTAATCCTTTCCAAAAATCACTGCCATTTAGCTTTTTTGTAGACAGAGTATTCATTACCCAGGTTAATTTTTTTCTTTTAATGCCAGAATATAGGTAGGAAAGCTTCAGTTTGTTTTGTTTGTTTGGGTTTTGTTTTTGTTTTTGTTTTTGTTTTGTTTTGTTTCGAGACAGAGTCTCACTCTGTTGCCCAGGCTGGAGTGCAGTGGCACGATCTTGGCCCACTGCAACCTCCACCTCCTGGGTTCAAGAGATTCTCCTGCCTCAGTCTCCAGAGTAGCTGGGATTACAGGCACACACCACCACGCCCAGCTAATTTTTGTATTTTTAGGAGAGACAAGGTTTCACCATGTTGGTCAGGCTGGTCTCAAACTCCTGACCTCATGATCCGCCCACCTCGGCCCCCCAAAGTACTGGGATTACAGGCATGAGCCACTGCACCCTGCCTGGAAAACTTCAGTTTTAAGAAATTTAGCACAGAGAGATACTCAATTTACAAAAGAAAAAGATTGAAACTCTTTAAAATTTTTTGAAAAGAAGTAGAAGATTTTCACCATAGATAAAGTAAAAAGGAGAAAACAATGAAAGAGAAAGTGGAAAGGAATAGAGAGGCCTGGAATGATATAATATCCTACAGTATTAAATGTTTAATCTCTTACCAGGCCAGGCAATTCCTCTCTGTTGGACGGTGTCATCCTAATGCAACCTCCCAATATCCTGATGACTTAGTGTGACCCACAGAGCTTCTCTTGGTTATGTACATAGTTTTTTAAGAAGTCTGGGTCGTTGGTGAGAAATCACTACACAATGTTTTTCTTGGTGTCAAGCAAAGGCTAGGTAATTAATTTCTTGGTATTTGTTTTCTTCCCCCTAGCTTTATGAGCTATCCTTTCTCCCTTCCTTCAAAATTATAGCTTCTAACACACCTGCTAAAGAAATCCATCAATAAAGTACGTTTTATCAGGAGAGACAATAATGTCTATCAGTTTTATACCCGTTAAGATCAGCAGAAAGCCTCAATTAAATATAAAATTATTTTGATATTTGTCCTAACAGTTTCCAAAATTTCCCATGTTTTTCATGTAGGAAATTTAGAGGGGGAAAAAAGAGGATACTAAAGAGTAACAGAAGATAAGCTCCAACAATATTTAGGAGACTACAGTTATGAAAACTCTCCATTAGTATTCAGAAACCCCACTGGTTTTAAGTGAGGTTCTTTGTGCAATTGGGACTGTGGTACTAATACACAAGGGCCTAGGAGAAAGTGATTAAATAATACTGTGTATGCTCTAATGCACATGCAAACATTTGGCTAAGGATATGTATGCTTTTCTGACATCAGAGTGTGATATTCCATAGACCTACCATACGGCTCCATTATGTAGAAGGATCCACTAGAGAACTCCTGTTATGTAGCAAAGCTGAAATATCTGCCTCTTTTATGCAGGCAATATTCCATTTTAAAATGTTTTCCAATCTGGCTCAGAATAACCCCCTCTGTGAACCAAATGTGTTCGTTACCAAATATTCTCCATGGTTTTTCTCCAAGGACTGAGACAGCCTCCAGGTGTTAGTAATGACCTAATCATACAAAAGCCAGCATATGTATCTACTCTTACTCCAAGAAAATGTGGATATGCTTCTTTCTTAGTCTACTTTGCCTCAACAGCGTTCATACATCTGCTGGTTATATATTTGTAAATCTCTCCTTTTATCTCCCCAACAGATGCGTGCTGTGATGAGAAATTCCGAAGCACACATTAGAAGCAATGACGGTTATCAGCCTAGCAGAGGCCGATGGGCTTCCTCGGATCCTGCCATGGCACCAAAGGAATGCGAGAAAATGATTGGCTGGGGAGCTCTTCCACATTGTCAGGAACGCTGGAAAAAGGCTGAAAGAGAATGATGAGAAAAAACCTGGAGAATGGCAAATGCTTCACTGAAGCAATCTGCTACATTCCTCCTTGCAGAGTGGGATGCCTGGCCTGAGATGAGAGAAGTAATAGGACTGAGAGGAAGTGAAAGAAATAGAACCCGAGGAGAGCAGGACAGAAAGAAAAGATTTATAGCATGGATTGTAGCCACTCTAATATTTGGGCTCCTCCTGAACTTAATCCAACTTCCACGTTACTGAAAATTTATTATTTCCCTTATGGATTTGTAGAAAACAGATAGCAAATGAGTAAGGAAAATGGAAAGAGACCCAAAAAAGAGACAAAAAATGGAGAGGACTCTGAGTCCAATTCCTGTTTCTCCTGCTTTTGTCAGACCAAGTAAAACACTTAAAATCGTCAGTGGATATTGGCTGAACCTTGCCATTTTGAAAGTGGCTATTCAAACCTTTTAGAGACGGAGCTGGTCATTGCCTCAGTTATTGGCCAAGGTATGACATGAACTAATAGCACTTCAGGGACAATGGCCTTTCAATGACCATCAGGCATCAGTGCTTCTAAATTGTCCAATTTTGAGTGTCAGGAAGCCAGAAGACATACCATCACATAAGAAAAACACTTTAATCCAGTCATTATAAAGTAGGAGCAAAACAGAGTGGCTGTGGTGTTTATAGCTATAGCTGTAATCTCAGTCTAGGTCCATTCAGTCAAGAAGATTGTTTCCAGTCTACTAGAAAACACTTCCAATAAGCCTGAATTACAACCCCAATATCATTTTAGTTTTTTAGATTAACATGTGAAATAAAGAGTTTTTCTTAGTCACAGTTACTTTTACTGCCAAAAACCCAATGAATATCTTTCCCTCTGGAACCAAATACACTGTTTAATTTTAATCTCTTAGCTGACTGACATAGGAACAAAACTGGTTTTGCATTTTCCCTTTTCATTTACTTTTCTGCAATTGATCACTGGCCTTAAAAAGTTGAGAAGATATCTTTCAGTTGCCATTTTCTGTACTGGTTTTCATTCATTAGTTTTCCTTCTCCTCCTTCCTTTACTCTGCAATCTCCTTCTCTTCTATCACATCAGTTATATCTCTTGCCACAAGCTCGCATAATTTCTGTCGTGTGTCTTTGTAATATCTAATTTGTTACGATGTATTATGCATGCAAATGTAATTGCAGAGGAGGAGTTAAGCAGAATGACAGCTTAAAGAGGCATATTTTTTTTGACTCTGTCACTCCCAGAAAACAGCATAAAGAGATCTGGGACAACTAGATGTCGTGATGAAAACATTAGAATGCCAGGATATCAAATTAAACAATAGAACTGTCCCACTGAACCCCCATCATCTCTCACATGCAATGAGAGCCAGTAATATAGAAGAAAGCTATATGAAGTTGAGACAATTATTTGTCCTAAAATCTGCCTTTAATTTTAACACTGTGAAAAATAAAATGAAAATTGTGACTTCAGCACAACACTTTTGGGTGAGAAATGTATAATTCTCCTTTGTCACACTGTATAATTAGTTGTTTACAGATCACTAGGTTTGTGAAAATTCATATTAGCAAAAATAGTAACCTGCAAGCTAACTGAATAAATTCTAATGGCACTAATGACAGTCTTCAAAATTAAGGGATTTTACTTTGATCCTATACCCAAAGAAGAAAAGTACAATGTTATGGGAAGTAACTTACCCTTGTCTTACAAATCAAGTATTGTCCAACCCAACATATCCATTAAAAGATGACAAAGAAAATTTGTTTCTTAAAATATGGTGCTAGAAAAATAATCTGGAAATAATTTGTTTCAACTGCTACCAGGAAATCTAAAATATGGTCTCAAATGGAATTACTTTGCATATAATAGATTTCAGACAATAAATGTTAACCCCAGAAATAAATTCATTTGACTCAGTGTTTACACAGTAAAAAGTGAAGTAGGACCTTCTCTAAATAGCACTTTAGCTAGAGCTTGTAAACCTTGTAAACCAGTCCTTTCTCCTTTTCAGACACACCATTATATGTGCTCATTATTTCTGGAGACCCAGAAAAGTTTGGAAGACACTCATAGAAAGGGATTTATATGTGTGGAGGAATCTCCTATACCTCTCTAACCCAAAGAGACTGAAATTAGGAAACAGGCCGAATTGAGAACAAATATTAGCTACATAGGCTCGGCCCACTATCCTGAAAGTTTATTTCTATTCAGTCATAATTTAGATACTTAGGGAAATTCCAAGAGGAAAAAAAAAAAAACATGCTCTCTCAACATATAGCAGAAGACGGCAATGAGAACAGCAGCTTAGGATGGATGGGAAAGCAGAAACCCAGGCCCAGAACTGCGGCTTCTCAGAATTCTGAGAAGCTGAGATTAAGCCTGGAGACTTTGTTCCTTTCTCTGTTTCTTTCATTCTTTAAAAATGTGTTACTAATTTATATTTTCAGACCAGAAGGCAACCTTATTTTCTTTACCAGTCTTGAATCCAGACTGGCACAGCACTGTTATATTTGGGAAAATACAAATGGCTGTGGAATTCTTGGGGAAGATGTAGACAAGCCTTGACGTTGTACAATTCCTTTTCACTATGCACATCCCTGCTTAGCCTGGGAAGAGCCTCTGTACATGAGGACGAACATGAATACAAGATGAACACCAACTGACATACTGACCTACAGACATCTCAACATTACAGCTGCTGTTATGTCTGTGAAAGAGTTCACGTGGACTTCCACTTCTTTACTACATGAACTCCCAAATACCCACTTTCAACTTTTTATTCTTACCTCATTTATAGAATAAAGCTGACCCAAAACACCACCACTAAGGGAGAATGATTTTGCAACTAGTGGCAAGATTAAATAATGTTGGAACTTTGTAGCCCAAGTTAGCATTGAAGAAAAGATAGTTCAGACAATAAACGTATCAGTGCTATGTGACCCTTGTCAGCATATTAAGGAAGTAATGCAATAATAATAAATTGCACTGGATTGGGATGGACTATGGTCGCAAATGGAAATTGTGCCTTCAGCCCAATACTGTCGGGGGAAAAATGTATAAATCTCCTTTATCACACTGTATAATTAGTTATTTCAGACCAAATAAGTAGAAAAATAAGTAGTCTCTTGAATGATTTGACATCTGAAGTGTCAGACATCGCTTTGTATGACAATAAAACTCTGCCAGCTAATCTTCTGGTTGTCTAATAATCTTGTCTCCTTGTCCTATTCTCAGGTCAACCTTTGACCTGAATTAAAGTGGGTCTGGTCATCAAAATCTAAACTATAGACATAGCTGCTTAAATCTTAGAAATGATCACTGTTCTGGGCAGCAGGATGGCTCATCAGAATGCATTGCTGAGAGAAAACACAGCTGGGCCCTTATTTCCCTCTTTGGTTCCCTTTTCAGTGGTCTACCACTCTGCTTCCAGTCCTGTTCATAGTAGCCCCTACCTGAAACCTTTGTTGATCTCCTGCTAACTCATTCTTGAATTACTCCCATGTAAAAAACAAAAGGACCATCAGAAAGGTTAAGATGTGATAACATGCCAGTGACAATATCCAAAATCCTCCCCATAATAAGTCCCCCTGTGTCCTGGCCTATCCCTATACCTCCAGATTTATCTTCTGGTTCTCCATGCTCCCCTCTCTAGTCTTCAGTAATGACAAATTGACTATGCTATTTAACAGCTTTGAGACCGATTATGGTATTTCCTCTGCCTGGAGCAACATCACTATTCACCTATCTCCATCTCCTTCCACTTGGCCAAATCACTTCCAAGATACTTTCTCTGACTCTCCAATAAGGTTTCACTGGCCCATCAGTGATTTGCTACATGTACCACCAGCAGAGCGTCTACCACACTACCCTGAAACTGCTTACTTGCTCCTCCTATAGACAGACATCTTCCAGGAATACAGATTATTTCCTATTCATTTCACATCCCTAGCAACTAGCAGACTGTCTGGCACAAAGATGGCGTTAAAGAGATGTTTTTGAACTAAGCCAGAATTTCTTCTCTCAGCATTATCGACATTTTTGGACCAGATAATTCTTTGTTGTAGGGGCTGTTTTGCACATTGTAAGATGTTTAATAGCATCCCTGGCTTCTGCCCACCAGATGTTAATAGAGCACCGAGTCCACAGATGTGACAATCAAAATGTCTCCAAACATTGCCAAATTTTGCAGTGGTGGGGAGGGGTGTAAAATTGCCACCAATTGAGGACCACACATCTCAACTATTGTTCGCTGCTGACAATAATCCTCGAACAGATTATAATGCCTATTTGCTATCAATAAGACTGCTAAGGTGTCAGAATTTAAACATAGTAAAGCCAGAAAGCAGTTAACATTTTTCTACAACTGCCTTTATATCACTGACAATAGGTTAGTGTCCCCAGACATTGAAATCTGGTTCTCAGCAGACCACAGTCTTCTTTATCTGGGGGGTTAGATAGGGAAAAAAGTTGTTTCCTTGTTTTTGATGATTTCAATTCATGCTAGAAATGGCATTAGTCAAAGGCAAAAATTCTTGTCTTCCCAGATGCTCCTAACATAGCACCTTTCATTCCAAGACTAACAGTAGGGTTGGGAGATACCCTGAGAAGTAAAGCAAATATTCATATCCTACACCGCCACTGGCCCACCTGGTGACATTGGACAAGTTACTGAATATCTGAAAGGGTTGTGGGATTAAATAACAGCATGCTTGTAAAGTGAGTGTCACATAATAGGTATTCAACAAATAGCATTTGATAGAATTAAAGTGACTTCTGAGGTTATTACAAGCTCTCTCAGAGAAGCCAAATGAATTGTCCAAGGCCTCAAAGTACATCATGAAAGTAACACTAGAATCTGAGACTCCTGACTCTTGTCCAGAGTTCTCTCTATTACGCCAGATTTTTCTAATCACAAATCATGACCCCAGGAATAAGACAGAGGGATAATGTCTTAGTCCATTTTGTGTTGCTATAAAGGAACAGTGGAGTCTGGGTAATTTATAAAGAAAATAAGCTTCTTTAGCTCATAGTTCTGCTGATCATACAAGGATCATGGCACTGGCTTCTGTCTTCTAATGATGGTTTTTGTGCTGCATCAGAACATGAGAGAGAAGGTCAAAGGGAAAGTGATCATATGCAATGAGGAGCCCAACCCCAGAGGTGTCCTGGCATTATATCAACCCACTCTTGGGGAAACTAATTTATGCCCTCAAGAACCAATTGATTCTCATGAGAGTAAGAACTCACTCACTGCCACCAGAATACCACCAGGCTGTTCATGAGGCATCACCCTCCACAACCCAAACACCTCCCACTAGGTCGCACCTCCCAACACCATGACTCTGGGGATTAAATTTCAACATGATATTTGGAGGGGACAAATACCCAAACTATAGCAGAGCAGAAAAGGACACAGGAAAACATTGTTAAACCTAATCCCAACTGCTTGTGAATGGGGAGAAAAGTAAAGGCCAAAAGTGTTTTTAAAAAAATATCTGTCCCATTAGTCCACAGATAAGTGATTCAAAACTTATAATTCTAAATAACACTGCCTAGGGTTGGTGAGGAGTCCAAGAAATGTAAAACTCTATGAGAGCATTGGTGGCTTCTGATATTGCACACATGTTTAAGTTAGAAGGGTTTGCCACTAGTATTAGTTTTTTTAAGGCTCTTTCTTTTAATAAACAGTAGTTGGACATCCATTTGAACAGGGTGAACCATCGGCTGCCTTTAAGAATATTCATCACCTGTCTTGTTAGACTTAGACGCCATCCTATGCTGGGAGGCAAACTGGTGAACTCTGTGACTTCTGTGAGTCCTTTTTAGCCCTCTGATTTTAGCACTTTGATTTTCTATTTATGATCTTCCAGGAAAAAGGAATGGAGTTGACTTGTTCACATTAAGTCCATTCATGTATTTTGAATAAGGTATAGAGGAGAGTTTTTGAGTGACTCCTCACTCATCTGAAGGTCTGTGACCTATGAACTGCCTCAAGGCTTTCTCTTCAACCTCTCTTTGGGGTATTCCCAACCTATTTGAGCTATTAAGCTCTCCACTCTTTGAATAAAGATTTTATTTTAAGTATTTATGAAATGAGTTTACTAGTTACCAAACATGTGTCTACTTCTCTAGTGAATAGTTATATCTAATAAATAAGCAAATAAAGTCATAAGGACAGAGCTTCATCAAGAATGTCTTGATGTTCATTGAACATCTGTGATCTCAGTTTGTAAAGTGCATCGCCCCAGGTAATACTACCCTCTGAACTGAATTAGCTTGCATTTTTTCAGAGCCCATCTGTAACTTGTCAAGCAAGGACTCCATTCAACAATTTGCTGCAAAAGAGGGGCTTTATCTACATCTTTGAGTGGCCATTTCACACCTCCCTCTCTAAACTCCAGACCCAACTATCCACATACATTCCTTTTTCACTCCTTAAAGCAATAGCAATTCTTCTGTGATTGAAGTAATTTCTCTAGAAAGGCTATTTCTTGCAATTTGATAAAAGCCTCCTTTTTTCCTCCTCTGAGGTGTTGAATTTAGAGTCTGTGGTTATGCCACATGCAAGGTGGAGCAAGTGTCTAGTGGAGGCGGTGTCGCAGAAATAGAATGCCACGGGATTGACTTTTTAACAATTACCAGTTAGTTGGATGGTAGAACCAAACAACTACATTTCTTCTGTATTCATGTAGTCAAGTTTGTTTCAGTAAATCCTGCAGAGAAATAGAGCCAGTTAATAGTTTCTTTAGAAATAACACCCACAAATTGAAATGAAATATCACTATTCATGAAAATAATGCTTTTACAAGATGATTTGGCACTAAAATAGAACATTTTGTTTTGTAATTTGTTTTTGAAAACATAATTTGGAATTGTATAATGGAATTTTGATCAAAAGTGTGAATAAGTTTTCTGCAAGTAACTACAAATCCTTATATACACTCTATTTCAATAATTATTTCCCTCAATTCCAATGTTATATTTTTATTCTTGCAGATAATAGAGAAAGCTACTGTAAGACAATTGTATTGACAAAACTTCTAAAATTTACTTTTAATTTTATCATAACTAAATGCTAATTGAAACAAATAATAGGATAGTCTCTTTTTTGTTGCTGTATTCCAAAAAGAAAAGGAACAAAATAAGTCAATAAACTTAAAAGGCATTTCTTAAATATCTATTGTGAGTTTGGCACCAGAGTAACATGTATAAAAAGAGCTCAAAAAAGACACTTTGGAAAAGACACTGCCATCTTAAGGGTTACCTTTATCACCACCGTTAATGCTGTAAAAATTAACAACGTATATTAGTTATGATAATATGAATGCTGTCGCAAACTGACCACCAAATTTCATGTCTTCTTCCAATAAAATTTAATTCATGACAACACAACAGTTTAGTTGTGTAGCTAAAGAGGCAGCTTTTTACATTTCAACATATAAAGACATTTTTACACTGTGGCTCTGCTGTTGTATAGTGTCTTAGAGGGGTCCTCATTCGGCCAGACAATGAGGAAAGACAAGAAGGGTACAACAGGTGTTTATGGGCCAGGTCTGAAAGTGGTACCTATCACTTCAGTTTATATGCCATTAGCTGGAACTCAGTCAAATGGCCACATCTAACTGCAAGGGAGGATGGAAAATATGGTCCAGCTGTGTGCACAGAAATAAAAGGAAAATGCTTTGGTGAGCTGCTCGCCACATAATGACTTAGCAGAGAGAAAACAAAATGGAAATTAAAAGTCAGAATGTTGGATGTTGTGATACTACTAAGTAGCATATGATATACCACAAATCTATTAATAGTCTGGGACCACAACTTTTGTATAAGAGAAGGTAGCCGCGATATTCTGATCCTGCATCCAAATAAATATTAATAAGAGAACAAATTTATGGAAGCACAGTAAAGTTGTAAGGAAATGAAAAATACAGTTGTTTCAAACAACGAGGAGCTATATAATAAATGTTTGCTTTAAACATATTTTCCCAACAGCTTTATTAAGGTACAATTGACATACAACAAATTACTCATATTTAATGACTACAGTTTGATGTTTATATATATACACACTCATGAAACCATAACATCAAGATAAACTTATCCAACACCCCCAAAGCTTCCTCCTGTCACATTACTGTCCCCCAAATCCTAACCATCCTGCCCCTATTTCTAGGCAACTATCAATTTACTTTTTGTCACTACAGATTAGTTTGCCTCATCTAGAATCTTATACAAATAAAAACATACCCCTTTCTGACCAACTTTTTCACTCATAATGATTATTTTGAGATCCATTTAAATTGTTATATGTCAATTACGGCTTCCTCTTGATTGCTGAAAAAATATTCCACAATTTGCTTATCCATTAATCTGTGGTGGGTATTCAGGTTGTTTCCCAGTTTCTATAATTACAAATAAAGCAGCTATGAACCTTTACATACAAATATTTCAATAAACATGTTTTCATTTTGCTTTGATAAATACCTAGGAGTGGAACGTCTCAATAATAATTTTCTTTGTTTCTTTTTTCTGCTTTTTCTGCTTTCTTTTGGGTTAGTTGATCAATTTTAATGATTTCATTTTGCCTCTTATATTAAATTATTATTTGTACCTTATAAAATTCTTAGTGGTTGCCATAGGGCTTTCCAATATACTCTAAACATACGTAACATTATTGGTATTTTTGGTTTAACGATATCTTTTAGAGCTATTAAATTCTAAGAAAAAATAAATTGTATTTTTACCTTTATTTATTTTTCAACACCCTTTATTTCTTCTGACAAATATTATAGTACTCATGCCTGAAAAAATACTCCCTTAAAATGCTATATAAAGTGAGGCCGCCAGGAATGAATTCTCTCCATTTTTCTGTGTCTGAGAAAGTATTGCTTCTACTCCACTTTTAGAGAATATTTTCACTGGGCATAGAATCCTAGATTGACAGATTTTGTTTTTGTTTTTGTTTTTCTTTCATCATTCTAAAGGTGCTCCTCACTTGTCTTCTTGATCACATGGTTTCTGATGAGTCTGCTATATTTAGCATCTTGTTCCTTCATAGGTAATGTATCTTTCCTCTAGCTACCTTCAAAATCATCTCTTAATATTTCACTTTCAGCAGTCTAAATATAAAATTTCTAGGTGTGGTTTTCATGGTATTGATTCTGCTTGGTGTTCTCTAATTTTTTTGGACTAATTTGCTTATGTCTATCCATCATTTTAGAAAATTTCAACTTTTATTTCTTCAAATATTTCTACCACCCATTCCTGTTCTCCTGAAAGAAATTCAATTATGCCTGTATTAAACCACTCAATGTTCTCCCACAACTCTTGAATGCTCTGTTCTGTTTTTCTTTTCTTCCTTCACCCCACCGCCGCCCGCCTCCACCCTTTGCACGTTGTGTTTTACTTTGTGCAATGTACTGGCCTCTCTTCAATTCACTGATTCTTCCCGTGGCTAAGTCAAGTCTACGAATGATTCTATGAAAAACATTCTTCATTTGTGTTACAATGTTTTTAATTTCTAGCATTTCTGTTTAAAACTTTCTAGTTTGTCTCTCTGCTGAAACCAGTCATCTGATCTTGCATGCAATCTAACTTTTCTATTAGGGCTTTTAAGGTATTAATCATGGTTATTATAAATTTTCTGTCAAATAGTTCCAACATGAGTGTCATATCTGAGTCTCCTTTTGGTGATCACCTTATCTCCTTCAGAATATGTTTTTCCTTGCCTTTTTATATGCCTTATAATTTTTTGTTGAAAGCCAGACATCTTGTATAGGACAGTGCAGACTGAGGTAAGTATTTCTATGCTTGGGTATGAACACATCTTTTTTTCTGGTAGCCCATTACTGAGGGGTTTACTTTGATCTAGTCCGGAGCTGGGCTCTCTTTGAGATTTGTTGTTGCTATAGCTAGCCTTAGCTCACCACAGGCTTCAAATTCCTCTAGTAGTATCTTGAGTTGAGGGTGTGGGATGGTTGGCTAGGGTAATTTTTTTAATATTTGTTTCCCTTTTGGTATTTTTCCACTGCACTGCTCCTCAGAGAGAATCTGTTTCTTGCAGCTCTTCCAACTGTACTCCACTCTTATCCGTATTCAACAGCTGTTAGCCTAGTGGCAGAGGAGGAAAAGGAGGTATTCTCTACTGTTTTAAATAATTCTCAGTCTTAGGCTACTACAGTGTCTGTGAGTCCAACAAAGAAGCGTCTTTTACAAATGCTATTGCCTCTCTTCTTGCTGTAGTATCGAGCCTGAAACTTATTCTTGCTCCTCTTCAGGGGTAGTGCTTTTATAAAAATTTCCTTCCCCAAATTGCAGTGGGTTTCTACCAGTGCCCTAAAGCAGTGTCGTTTTGTTACTCTTCACCACCACCACTCACCCTCAAAGATTAAGGCATTTAATCTGAAAGGGAGATAGAAAAAATAATTAGGGGTAATGTTTTGGTAGCTGCTCTTCCCTTCCTGAATCAATCACCATGAGAAAATATATCACAGGATTTTTTTCCCATCATCCTATTAGAGCCTTGTGCATCAAGGTTTTTCTAAAAGAATGTTAGAATATGAAAATGTTATTATTTCTGAAATCTCCAGAGGCTTTGCACTCTCATGCCAGCCCACAGATTCTATCTTTAGCGATTTTTAGTTCTATCTTCTCACCAGCTTTTATATAGCCAGTGGTGTTAGCCTCGGTAAGCAAATGCTTGGATCCCGTTTCTCTCTCAGATGCCTCACTATCCCAAGGTTTCCCATTGCAACTCTCTGATAAGTTCAAGGAAAGTCATTAATTTGCAGTTTGTCCAGCATTTTCCTTGTTGCAGTGTTTTTTCCAGGCCTTTCCATCTTGAAGCTGAAATAGAAACTGATCTGGTTACAGAATTCCATGTTGACAGTTTTTTTTTTTTTCGGTACTATAAAACTGCTGCTCCACTGTCTTCTCACTTGCATTGTTTCTAGCAAGAAATCTGCCATTCCAATTTTGGTCCTCTGTAGACAACATGTCTTTTCATCTCCTTTTAAGATTTCCATTTTATCATTCATTATGAGTAAATAAATTATTTTGTGCCTGTGTATAGTTTTCTACTTGGGGTCTATTAAGCTTCTTCGGTCCATCTGTGGGTTTATAGTTTTCCATTATTTCTTCAAACATTTTTCTGTCCCCTCTCCTTTTTCCACTCCTTTGGGGATTCCAATTACACATATATTAGAAAGTGTGTGTGTGTGTGTGTGTGTGTGAGTGTGTGTGTGTGTGTGTGTGTGTTCATCTGATGGTCTTTGTATTCTTTTTAAGATACAAAGCATTTAAAAAAAAAAATGTAAATTCCTAATACTGGAATTGCTGGATTGAATGGTAGTTCTATTTTTGGTTCTTTGTGAAATCTCCATACAGTTTTCCATTGATAGGGTGTTGAACTAATTTACATTCCCACCAACAGCATATTAGCATTCTCTTTCCTCTGCATCCTCGCCAACATTTGTTATTTTTTGACTTTTTAGTAATAGCCATTCTGATGGGTGTGAGGTGATATCTCATTGTGGTTTTAGTTTGCATTTTTCTGATGATTAGTGATGTCGAGCTAGCCATAGGCAGAAGAATGAAACCGGACCCCTACCTCTCACCCTATATAAAATTTAACTCAAGATGGATTAAAGAATTAAATTTAAATTCTCAAACTATAAAAATCCCAGAAAAAAAACCCAGGAAAAACTCTTCAAGACATGAGCCTAGGCAAAGAATTTTTGACTAAGACCTCAAAATCAAATGCTACAAAAACAAAAATTGACAAATTGGACTTAATTAACTAAAAAGCTTCAGCGTAGTAAAAGAAATAATCAACAGAGTAAACAGAGAACCACAAAATGGGAGAGAATATTTGCAGACTAGGCATCTGACAAGAGATTAATATCCACCATCTATAAGGAACTTAAACAAATCAATGAGAAAAAAATAACTCCATTAGAAAGTGAGCAAAGGACATGAATATGCACTTCTCAAAAGAAGACATACAAACAGCAAACAAACATATGTTGTTGTATTCCTTAAGTCTTTTCCCGTTTTTATTTTGCATATTTTCTACTGCTCAATCTTAACGTTTAATAAACTTTTCTTCCACAATATCTAATGTGCCATTAATTCCACTCAGTGTATTTTAAATCTCAGACATTATAATTTTCATCTCTAGAAGTTTGATTTTGGTGTATTTTTTAATTCCTCATGTCTCTATGTAACATTTTCAATCTTTTCTTTAGATTTTGAATATATGGAGTACAGTTATAATAAACCTTTTAATGTCTTTGTGTATTAAGTCTGACATCTGTTTTAGATCTGAGTTGGTTTCAATTGATTAATTTTTCTCCTTATTATGAATTTCATTTTCTTGCTTCTTTTCATGCCTACTAATTTGTTGATTGCATGCCAGAAATTTTGAATCATACATTGTGGGATGTTGGATATTTTATATTCCTCTAAAATTCTTGAACATTGTTCTGGGACTCTGTTAAGTAACTTGGAAATGGTTTGATTCTTTTGGGTCTTGCTTTTAAGATTTGTTAGGCTGAAGAAAAACAGTAGTCTATGTCTAATTTTTCCCCTCTACTGAGGCAAGACGCTTCTGAGTATTTACCCAATTCACTGTAAATTACATGATTTCCCAGTCTGGCTGGAGAATAAGCAATATCCTTAGCCCTGTGTGAGCTCTGAGTACGGCTGCTCTCAATTCTATGAGGTAGTTCTTTTCCTGGCCTCCAGCAATTTCCTCAGACGTATTGTCTGAGCAGTACTTCGCTGATTACTTGAGGAGGAACCCTTGCAGATACCTGGAGGTTTTGTTTTCTGTTTTGTTGTATACCTCCCTTCTTTCCAGTACTCTGCAATGTGAACTCTAGCTATGGTCATCTCCCTAAAATCTCAGCTCCTTCTCTTAGGAAGCCTTAAGAAGTATTCTGGGCATTGTCTGGCTTCCCCCTTCATGTACTGCAGTCTGAAAATCCTTTAAGGCAATAAACTGGGACAATTTGAGGCCTGACTTTGTTTGTTTTCTGACTTCAGGATCACTGTCCTTCATTCTCCAATGTTCAATGTCTTGAAAACTCTGCTTTAGTATATTTTGTCCACTGCTTTTAGTTATTTCAAGTCGGGGAGTAAATCTCATGCCCTGTTACTCCATTTTGACAGAAAGTAAAAGTCTTAAAACATATTTGAGTACACAAACTATTTTGAACATTTCCTGAATATATAACCACTTCATTAGAAACACTCATATCAAGATAAAATGGACATAGTATAGTTTTAGCACTTATACTAGGTAGTTAATTTTTTTTTTTATCACTTGGAACCCAGCATTTATTTCTGCTTTTTGTATGACATAAAACCAAAATTCTTTCGGGGAACTTGTCTTCCTGACTAGTCCATGTCGTTTATTTGGGGGTCAATTCCTGGCTTAAATGATTAAAAAATGCTATATCAATGTAGTTTGAATTTGCATTTTTCTTATTATGAGTGAGATTAAGTAAATATTCATATGCTTAAGAACAATTTATAGGTCCTTTTTAGTGAACTGTCAATTCATATCCTGGCTCCATTTTGAGAGAGGAATATGTGTACCACTCTTAAAATTTTCTGTGAGCTCTCTATGTAGTTAAAAGAGTGACCCATTTGTCTCATATATTGGTTGAACTGAGCATTTATTTGCTCATTGAATTATAGCCTTGCTTAAAGCATTTTTACTCAGTAGATATTTATTTTTGTATAGTAAAATGTTTCATTTTTTTGACTTCTAAATTTTTAATTATGGTTAAACCCTTCCTAATTCTAGAAATATAAAGGATTTTGCCAGTGTCTTCTTTTAGTACTCTTATTGTTTTTATATAACCTCTTACAAATTAATTACCAGCATTTATTAGTGTTCTTCCCAAATACTCCAGCCACAATGTACTTGTTTCTGAATTCTTATAGCACAGATTGAGCAATATCATTTGTTATAATTATTTGCTTTCATAATAATTTTATATTATATAGTTTCATGTATCTCATGATCCCTAGCTAAACTATGAGCTCAGTGACAACATGGATCACATTTTCTTTTTTTATTTACACAAAGTCCTAGCAAAATGCTGAACACAGAATACAACCTGCTAAGGACTAAATGTCGACACCTAAGTATAAAGGAAGGCATTGTGTTATCTGTCTTATTAATTCCTCAGCATATTTTAAGTGATATACTTCTAATAATGCTTGGCTAATATTAAAATATACTGACTTTATGCATAATAATTAAGACAAAGACATGTTTTCATTGCGCATACACACATGCTATACATGACATGAATAAAGTGATAAATACATAATGTTTTACAACAACAGTAAACTGCCATAATATACTACATATATAATAACCATTATAATTTCATAGCTTTTATATGGTTTAAGTCCAACTTTCACAGTGGCTTTCACAGTGTTTTTTCCTTTATCATAGTCTGGTTTCTTTAAGTCATGTAACATGATCTCATTTGATGCTAATGGTTTAAAAAACATTTTGCTCATATTTTCTGAACTCCTGACTTCCTAAATACTATATATCTTGGACAAACAACATAACTTTTCTAAAACTAGTTATCTGCTTGTAAAATGGAAATAATAGGAAATAATAAGATCTTTGTTCAACTCAAGAGTTAGAAATAAATACCATAACTAAAATGCCTAGGATAAAGCCTGACACACAGTCAGTTTTAATAAAATAGTGTCATCACTGTCATTATTTTCTCCAACATCCTTATTCTAAGTTGTTATTTCTTTTGTTTCTTTTTTAACCTCTCTAGTGTGTGTGATTCCTTTCTTTTTTCTGCCTTTCCTTCCTTCTTTTCATTGTTTTTATTATCTTTTTCTTTAATATGCATGTTACTTGCTCCAATCTTGCTTTAACCTCACTCTTCTAACCCTGGGTACAGTTTGCACTTCACTGGAGATCTTGAAATATTTGGAAACATGTTTTTCCTTAAATGCCCGGTTTTAACTTAGTTTTTCTCCATTAGGTAGGCATCCCAACACTTAGGCACCAGCAGAAGCACTAAGCCACCACTCCCTAGAGGCAAGAAATGCAGTTCTCCTCCCCTTCTCCCAGTTCCCATCTCTTCTCTGCCACAGCCCCCTTTCTACCTTTACCAATCTAAGCAGAGAACCCTTTTCCTAGTGTGAAAGGGACCATAAAAGCCCCCCTCCTCACCTGCTATGTCATGCACACAGCTCCATGCTATCTTGTTGGGCCATGTTGTCCATCTCTGAAACTATCAGCTTGAATAATGAATCATAAAATAACTAAAATATATTGAGTGTTGCTATTCGCCAAGCAATATGTTGAAACTTTTATGGGCATTATCTCATGGAATCTTGGATAATACATTGAGGTAGATATTATGACCTGTTTACAGTGAGAAAACTAGGGCTTAAGTTGTTAAACAATTTGCCCAAGGTCACACAGATGGGAAGTAGCAGGCACAAGACCTGAACCCAGGTGTGCTTAACTCCAAAATACATGTATTATACCTTAAAAACCAATTCTATCCTCTAAGAAAAGGAGATACATTCACCATGTCATTTGATACTTTTACTATCAAAACAAAAGCCAACCGAGAATGAGAATAGTCAAGAACTGGCTTTGAACATGAAAAATGCCTAAGAATTAGCCAATCAAATGACCTCTGAGCCACAGATGAATACCACAGAGCAAGTTAAAAAACAAATGTCTCAATGAAACAAAATTTCCAGGGAGAATTGAAAATGCTCTTTGGATCCACCACAATATTTTCCTAAGGGTAACTTATATTTTCCCTTCGATTTTCAAGTAGGGGAAATGTCAGTTTTGCTCTCCTTTTTTTTCTTAGTTCAGAATGGCCAAATATTGAACTTTGGACCCTCTCAACTATTAGGGCCTCCATATCTCTTGAACTCCTTTTACAGTATAAATAAAATGAATTTCTATTGTCTGTTGTTCTAAAACTCCTGCCTTTTTTAAACTCTGTTTTTAAATTAGTAATTTTCACTACCTCATGCAATCTTCTAAATTACTTTTTAGAGTGCTGGCTATTAATATTTTAGGTGGCTTTGATGTTTTACTTTATAGTCTTCAATTTTATTTTACATTTCACAGGTTCCTAGTTGCAAATAATCCTACAGGCAATTTTCTCACACTGCAACTATTCCTTGAAAGATATGCTAATGCAGCATGACACTTGCAATACTGGGGGTTAAGTTAATCACCCAAAATGAGTTGTATTACTGTCAGTGGTGTATAAAGACATCCCATAGTGAATTACAAGGAAGGCTAGCTTTAAAGCTGAATTTCAAAAAATACCCAAAGCTGGAGATGAACAAAAATAAGCATTTATTTCAAAGTCCATTGAGCTAAAGAATCAAACATTTGTTATTTCTGGTCTCAAAGTTACCCAGTATAAATAAAAGGATTCATATCCTTTACAACATTTAATTACCAGGAAAACCCTTATAGATCACACATTCCTTCTCTGGGCAAGGCAAACCCTGCATAGCAGTTTCTCTCTTCATATTTATCTGCAAGAAAAGGAAGAAATCACTGTCTTGCTCTCTGTTTTGCTGAACCACATGCCAGTTCTAAAAACCTGTGGAGCAGATTGCCACCCTCTGCTTCCTCCATGAAAGTGATGCTCATGGCAGTATCACAATCTAAATATGCCTTTGCCAGAAATCAAGAGGCAATATATTGGCAGATTCATCTCCTCTCCACTACTCAGCTTTTACTTGTGTTTTAACTAATGGCTTAGGCAGGAGGTTTAGGGACCTGCCAATTATATGACCCCTTCCAATCTCTGAAACTTAAGTCACTTGTACTACTACTTTGTATCAACCTCATGGACAGTGAAGGCACACCCAACAACCCTGATTACTTGAATATTATTCCTTACTTTGTTGTTGGGAGAAATTAATGATACCATGCTCCTATGCCCAAACGTGGAGCCACACTGTGGCTCCATTTTCTGTACGTTTTTACACATAGAGGGCTAAGAGCAGCCATCACTGGCAGCTCTGATTCTTATTGGCGGCATCATATGCATTGCCACAGTGCTTTTCCGTATGGGCAGCAGATTAAGGACTTTCAGGAAGGCTTAATCCTTTCTGTCAGAAGGATACTTCTTAATAGACTGGCTGCTCAGAGGCAAACTGAGGTAGACTTCAGAGCTGCATTTTAAAATAGCAGCAGTCTGTACTTACAATGATCTAGAATTCTCTTTCCTGTCTTGCAAAAATATTGAAATAAGATTTAGTTACAATGTTGTGAAATCCATTTTTCTGAGAGAAGAAATATATTGTGAAAAGTGTGTTACTTCTCTTGAGAAGATCAAGAGAGTGGGGAAAGAATAAACGTTTACCAGGAACATAGTATTTATTTGCCATGCATATTTGATATGAGTTCATTAAATACACAATAGAAGTGTCAACATAAAGTGCTGTTTAGATCAAGCTATGAAAACAAACTGCCCTGGTATTAACATTAGAATATACTAAGCTGTGGTTAAATATAAGCCTTATTTACTATACGGTGAAGAAATATTTTATTGACTATTGTTAAATAACCATCTACTTAGCCTAATTGAATTTGCCTTTTATTTATAAAGACTGATGGGTTGAATACCGTGACAGTGTGGTTGCTACTTTCACATACCATCTATTTGCCTTTGCATGAATTTTTCCTCACCCAGCAGCATTCAATAATTAACAATTATCACCAGCCCATGCCTAATTTGAGAGTATTTTCTCAGTCTCACTGGACCATTGCCAAAGCTATATCCAGGGAGGAAGCAAAGTACAGAAGCATCTCTTTAAGGAACACTTGCTGTAGAGCTAGAGTGCATCTGACTGCACCACAGCATGAAAATCCACTCACTGGCAAAATGAAGTGTTTCAAAAGACAGAGTAGACTCAATGCAATATCTTTTGGGAGATGAAATTTAAACATAGATATTTTGGATTAAAACACAGATACCTCTGGCAGAAGTAGAAGACTGTATAGTCTTCCTGGCATATTGCCTTACTGACGATCATTAACATAACACAAAAGTACAAACGTAGGAGACTATTATTATCCTTGTGTCTCATGCAATATGCAGGAAAGCTAAACCTGCTATAATTAATACTGACCCTCTCTTTACTGGTAGCTATCCTGGCAATTTTTAGGGAAGAATATCAGGAGAACAATGCATAGTTGAAATTTTTATAATCCAGGCTTTTGCCTTACAAATGATCTCTGACGCTGCTCTCACCTTAATCTTTCAGGGTAGTAGAAATAAAGGCCATGAATACAGATGTTCCCATCAGGATATACAAACATTTAACAAACATAAGGAAGACATTAGTACTTATTCAAACTCATTTCTAAAATGTTTGAGCCATCTATTCAAATGCCATTTCCATAATTAAAGTTAATAATGAAAATTAGGTTTATCAAATATTTTCATTTAATGGTAGTGTATATTCTCTTGATTCCCTTTCCTCAGTCATGTAGGCCAAAGGATTTGAATGGATAACTATTTTTAAGGTTCAGGAATCGAAAGAAATAGGTATAAACTCAAAAGTTAACTCCCAAATATATTGATGGAATGGTGAATTCAACCTACCTGGTTTCATTTATCAATTCTTCTTTAATTATTTTCTGCAAATTTCCAACTGCTATGTAGGCTAATTCCAGGTAAGGCATTTCATATCATAGTTGGACTGTAAAGAGGCCATGAGGACTAAAATATAAAGTTTCTCTTTCTAGAAAAAACAACAAGGCTTTTGGCCTGAAAAACTAGACCATACTACTTTCCCCAGTGGTTTCATCCAAGCCATCCATTACTTTCCACAAATTTATCTTTCAAAAAATGTAAACCACAAAAAAACCCACTTCATTTACAATATCTTCAGAACAATCTACCACTTAAAATCTTAGCTAAATGATACCAATAATCAGCTAGGTTGGCTCTGAATTAGGCAGTTTCTGGTAAAATTTAGTTTTTCATTTATATTTTAGTTGATGCAACACTGAATATAGAAATTCTTTTTACTAATGAAAAATTGGTCATGTGTTACAGAATTCTCAGAGGCATTGTGTATACGTTAAGAATATCAGGACTGGCAGATGCTAAGGAGCTATAAGGATTCATTGCCACAATGTTGACCATTCCACCTCTTTCTCCTTCCTTTCTCAATATGTAGTTTCTTTTCTGAGGCCGCCTTTTTCTTTTAATGGCATCATCATTAATTCAATCAACCAAGCTACAAACCCTGAAGTCATCTTTAACAACTCTCTCTCCCTTGCCTCCTTTCCACTGCTTACAATGCCCCTACTCTTCAATCCATCCTCATTTTTGTTTCCATAATTATCTTGCTGAAACAAGGTCCAACTGCAGCTGCAAGGAAAGGTGATACTATGGGAAAAGGATAGAATATTAGGATGAGGATACTAATGATCATTTGGTTACTTTTGCCGTTAATATTACATTGTCTATTTGGCTTAAAGCAAAAACAGGTTTAGGGGTCAAAAACTACGACTTTGAGTACAACATTTACTAGCAGGTGACCTTATGCAAATTACTTGACTTTCCTAAGCATTAGTTTCTTCATTTATAAGATGCTCATAAATTGGAAATCCTCAAAACAATACTCAGTTTTCTATGATTTCTTATCAACCAAGACTCTTAAATGAGTAGTCTGTATTCATTTTTCTACACTATTTCATATAATCAATCCATTATAATCTAGCTTCCATTTCTACACTCACAACTAAAACTACTCTTGCCCATGTTATCCATAAATTCTAATCACAGATTCAATAGACATTTCAGCCCACATCTCAGTGATCTTATTCATGGGATTTATCTCTAATGGTGTCTCAATGAGTAATCAAATATTCTATTCCCTCTCTTGGTTCTCCATACCTGAAAGTTTCTTCTTTATATCCTTCATGGGCTTCTATTTTATTCAGATCCTGATTCTTTCTTCAGGGTTCTATTCTTGATAACTGGCTCTTTCTTTATACTTTCTCTTTGGGCAATCCACTCCAGTGACTTTGAAAATCACCCATACACTGATAAGTCCCATTGCTAAGTCCTTGATTTTACCTCTAAATTTCAGATTTGCATATGCAACTGACTGCTATAGATATGATGTCACCTGTCTCCTGGTCATTTTTAAATCAGCACATCCTAAACAAGTCTTATCTTAACTCATATAAGTGCTCACCCTCCTTGTAGATATTAGCATAAAAATCTCTTCAATCGCCATAGAAATCTGTATCCCAGAGCTTTGGGGGGGCCGAGGCTGGAGGATTGCTAAAGTCTAGGAGTTCAAGACTAGAGTGGGCAACATAGTGAGACCCATTTCTAAAAAAAAAATTAAAATTAGCCAGGCATGATGGTACACAACTGTAGTCCCAATTACTCAGAAGTTGAGGTGGGAGGATCAACTGAGCCCAGGAGGTCGAGGCTGCAGTGAGCCATGATCACACCACTGCACTCCAGCCTGGGTGACAGAGAAAGACCATATCTCAAGACAAACAAACAAGCAAACAAAAACTCTCTCTTTCTAACTCCACCTGATACTTAGATTTTTATCTCTCTTTATTTCTTGTGTCTATCACCTGCTTCCTATTCTTGTCACTCCTCTAGGTCAGTCCCTCTTGTGTTCCTGGACAAAAGCAATAACTTTCTAATTTGTCTCCCTCCATGCTCTCCTACTTTCTGCTGCATCCTCCCCACAAAATCTAAAGTGGGAAATCTAAAATCAAGTGTGACCATCAGTTCTTCTACGAAAAATGTGTCAGTAGTTTCCTACTGCCCACAGCTTCTTAGCATGGTATGCAGGGCTCAGTGTGACCTTGTCCATATCTACCCATCCAACTTCATATTCCATTTAATGTCTTTATACATTATATTATTGTGTTATACATTATTGTTAAACAAATGTTCATACCACACTTCAATTCTTAAACTTTGTAATTCATCTGTGTCTTTGCTTTGATTGTTCTCTTTGCTTGAAATAGTCTTTCTGCGTTTCAACTTCAGGATTCACCCTTCAATTCTCAGTACAGGGAATTTTTCAACAGTCCTTTAATCTAAAAGGACTTTTTTTTTCTATATCATTCTTACCACTGGCCACAAGAAAGTGAAATTAAAATTTTGTGTCAATTTACCCTATTAGATAGAACGTACTCAAGGGCAGGATCTGTACCTTAATCAACTTTGTACTCTGGGCATTATAGTACTATACACATAGAGATCACTCTATGATGATGCCCAATTTCTACCTTGGGCTTCTATGTAGATGAAGGTACCATTCATTGACACATGGGTTATGTGTTTGAGATGCCAAGGGACAACTGGATGAAAGTATGAAGTAGTTAGAGGAGTATATGAATCTGAGTCAGGCATTGATAGAGATCTGGGCTAGAGATAAAGGTTGAGAAGTCATAATTATATAAATGGTAATCGGGCAATAAGGATTTTCATGAATTGTTTTCTGTTTAAACTTCCATGCCAAAAGCTAATTATTTAGACCTTCTGCTTTAATCAGAGTTGCTACTACAGAAAATCATTTTAATTAACTCAAATACTCAAGAATCTGGATGCCTGCAATATCCCTTGGTCTAGATTAAGTAACACAGTTTTGATTTCAACCAGACTGTTATGTTATTGTGTTGAAAATGAGAATTACCCTCATGAAGCTATTAAACCATCATGAAAAAACATATAAATTAAAGTTTGAATTAAACATTACTGAGCTCTAAAAGGCATGACACCAAAGAACAAGTGCCACTTTGTGGTATTAGAAGTCGACAAATGTCTGCATTTCTAACACACTGATGACTTTCCAACCTATGTTAGCAGAGGCTATACTAAAAGATTAATTCATTTGTATATGCACAGGCAGTAAAAATTGTTCAACTAGGTAACAAAAAGGTCAAGGGCATAAACTAGAAATCCATTTCTTTTCTAGTCCCTAGAACCATGAACAAGATGTACAAAATCTATAATGAACATATAATTCATTATTCCTTAACACTCTGCAAATGTTTTTGAGTACCTACTATATGTCATCTTTGTGCTGTCAACTGGAAATGAGAAGTAAAGAAAACAAGAAAAACTTCCTTTTCTTACTGAGCTTATGGTCTAGTGAGGAAGACAAGAAATAAAATACATAAGTAAAATAGAGAATGTGCAGGGTGCTGATAAGTCCTATGTAGTAAAATTAGGCAGGAAAAGGGAATATGGAATATTGCAGGAGTGGGCAATTAATTTGAAATAGGGTGGAGAGCAAGGTTATGCATTTTAGCAACAATCTGAAGATAGTTCAAGAGTGAGAATTATAAATATCTGGAGGAAGAGAATTCCAGGCAGAAGCAAAGACTATGAAGTGAAAAAATTCCTAGGGTGTTCAAGGAACAGCAAAAAGACTTAGTGCAAGAGTAAAGAAAGCAAAAGGAAAGTGGCCAGACAGGTAACAGGTGCTCCTGTCATGTCAAACTCTTAAAATTTTGAGGACTTTGGCTTTTATACATTTTTATTATGAGTGGGAGCCACTGAAGAGATTTGAGTGCAAGAATGTCACCATTGAACTTGGTTTTTATACTTCTACAGTGGCACTATGGCTTCTGTGCTAACAGTAGACTGTGGGGACAAGGACTGAGTGGGGAGACCAGTTAAAAGACACTTGCAGCAATCCAGGCAAGAGAAGATGTAGCAGCATACGGTGATAGCAAAAGATACAGTGATAAGTGGTTAGATTCAGGATGTATTTTAAAGTTAAAGCCACAGAATTTGCCAATAGCTCAAATGTGAATTATAAGAAAAAGTAAAGCTTCAAGAATGATGACAATGTTTTTGGCTTAATCAATTGGAATCATGAACTTGCTATTAACTGAGTTTGGGAATACTAGAAGAGCAGCAGGTTTGGAGCAGGACGGTGGAGGAAATCAGCTCATTTGGGGCTCATTGAAGGTACTCGTTAAACATTCCAATAAGGATGGTGGGAGGACCATTAGACGAAAGAGTCAAGTTTAGGCATGAGATCTGGCCTAGAGATACAAATTTGAGAGTTATCATCATATAGATAATGAGGGAAAAACTAAAAGATATAAAATAATGTTCTATGACAGTCAGGTAGTAAATGGACTGAAAACAATTTAGTATGATTGTCTGGCAGCACAAAGGGCCCACTTAATCTACTTGATAAATTTAAAGTGAGACCAGACAGCAATGCACAGACGTAGGTATGAAATAGACAAGGTTGTACTTTTGCCAGCTGTGCCAGCTATTGAGTTGGAATGTGGAGTATCAAAGACTTATTGGAGAGGTATGCCTCCAAAATGAAAGGGGAGGAAGCCAGCAGACGGTAATGCTGACTGACAAATGCCACCCCTGGATCAGGAAGCCCATTGGAGATGTAGCCATTGGCTGGCATTGGCTACATTTCAGTGCCAGGGTCTTGCTTAGTCATCAGCTGGGACAACTCCAAGGATTTAACAGCAGACTCAAAGGTGTTAAAAGCTGGAGGCTGTCAGCTAACTATACTCCTCAGTGCTGGATAACTTTTTCAAAGGTGGATGTGAGACATCTCCGCAATTCTACCAGACCAACTCTTTCATAATTAAATGAGAACACTGAAAATGAATGGTAGGAGATGATGTTATTAACTAAACGTAAAATCTTAGCTGTCTGAGGAGAGAAGTGAAAACATGATATGTGCAAAGGACAATGAAAACAGGAGAATCCATGAACATAGTTTCCAGCAGGACTTAAATATCATTGAAATCAAGGTGAAAAACAGAAATAAGAGGTGCTGGTCATTGTATAGGATGCATACAACTGTGGTAATGGAGAGAGTTCTGGTAATGAGAAGGTTTAAGGTGTGACCCTGGGAGTGAGTGAGTGGCGGCAGTCCAATAGGAAACATTATCACTGGTGGCAGAGGTCAAGGAACTGAGAGGCTGTCATATAGGAAGGATCACCTATGAGAATACTAAAATCACCAAGAGTTATAACAGTATTAGGTTGAGATGCAATGAGCCCTTCAAGTAAGGAAGAGGAGTGACCCAGAGATTAGTAGGTGATTACAACAAGGAGGATGGTGGTAAAAGGTAGATGACTGGAGATTCAAAGCTAAGACAATTTATGGAGAAAGGTGAGAAAATGAAGTTGAAACAGTAACAAGTAACAAGGTGGACCCCTATCATACTTCTAACGCAGATAGCTAAGTAGAGTGGAAACAGCACCCAATGGAGAGGGCTGCAGAGGTAGCAGTGTTCAGAGCCAGGTTTCCAGTTAGAGCAAGAAGGTGAGACAATTGTTCAGAGAAGGTGCTGACCATACAGAGGATTTTGTAAACAATTGCCCATGATTTCCAGAGGGTCCTATGTCAGGATATTCTGAACTGATGTAAGGGAATTAGAGTGCAGCCGATGAAGAATGGCATGGGTTTCTGGGGCTTTTTATGGAGATAAACACAAACAGAAATAAAAAGTATAACATAGATTGGTCTGTGGGTCTCCCATAGTGGTGGTGAGGCAGGAGCAATGAAAAGTTGAGAAATGGGCAGACACCTGGGTGTCCTCTTCGGTCCTGCCAATGGAGACATGGAACACAGGGAGAGGCACTGAAGCCCCTCGCCCATATGTACACAGGATTGCTGTTTGGTGTTCTTGATTACAGAATCATATTATATGCATTGCATGTATTAATACATTCTTTTACACAATAATCAATGCACAATACTGATTTTCAGAAAGAATGAAGCAAAAACAATTTTGACTGCTTAGTATATCTGAGACATGGAGTTAACTGTTTTCACATAACTCAACCAAGTTCTCAACACATAAGAAAGGTATTTACTAGTTTTTTATGCATAAGAAAACTGAAACTCAGAAAGGTCAAGTGACTTGGCTAAGATCATAGCTAATTCACAGCAGAACTAGGATTTTTTATTAGATCTCTCTGACTTGAAGCCTAGACTAGGCTTACTATATCACACCTTAATACCCATCTTACAGGATGCATCTAATCAGAGTGCTGTTAATATTTTATTTTTCTAAAAGTAGGTGTTAAATTTTTGAGGTACAATATTATATATGTTTCTGATATATAATATCCCTATATAATAAGAATAATTTCATTATATGATATCCCTATATTATAGGGATGATATTGTTATATATTATCCCTTATAATCATTTTTAATAAATTAGTTTATAATTCCACAAAAAAATTTTAAATTCTGTATGTATTTGTTTTCCAGAGTGAAGCCAATATGTCAGGTCCATTGGCCACCTTAAAGTTATAGATATAGGCAGCAAATTACATGGGATTAAATGGAGAATTTTGAGGGCAAAATCATTCACAGCTCAGATTTCCACCAAGAATGAAAAGGAACTCCACAAACTAAGAACTGTGGATCTGAAACCAATAAGCAATGGTGAAATCAAAGACCCAGATTTCCTATAAACTATGCATTTTTCATCCGAAGACCCAGATTTCCTATAAACTATGCATTTTTCATCCATATGATCCATGTATTAAAAATACATGTACTCCCATAGTTTTTGAGATTGGCTGTGAGATAACAGATATGTTAAATCATTATGTTGTTTTCTAAAATTATAATAAAGAATAGATTTTAACAGTAATATAACACTCCAAATAACTACACAAATAGCTCATCATAATCACAAATATTTTCTACATAAACATGTTTATTTTTATCAAATGTATAACATCAATTATTATAAGTTATATTCTATTCTCCAACACAATAAAATAGCTACGTTCAGTTATACTTAATAAAAGAGATTATTACACTGTCTTTTAAAAAATAAAATTATTCTAATGTAGCATTAGACTAGCTGTCTTTGAAAAGTTGTGAATTTTTTGGCTCTGCCAAGGAAGGCATCCAAATATATTTGTCAAAGCTTGTTCCCTAAGCCTTCTCATCCTTGTAAATGCCAATCAGCCCATTAGGCTGGTGATGAGGAGGGAAGAGGGAACTTGAATCACAAAGCATATTCAGCCCCCTAAGAGAATGAACACTTGAAGATTGATATTTACCATATTTCTTCAAGTCTATAATGTACATTTTCTGAAATCTGGATGTCTTTTAAAAATCTTTGTATAATCAAAGACACTATAGATTTGATAAAATTTGTTAAACTAAATTAATTGTGCTTTAATCTATCCAGCATGACAGAGCAATTCCTACTGGTTAAAATTCTCCACATCTTCCAGACAGATCTGCAGGCTGACAATGGCAGAAAGAGCTGCAGAGAATCTTAACATAAGAACTATCTGAGTAGAAAGTTCAAATATGTATATCCTTTATCCAAAGCAAGTCCATATCCACAATGATACCAGTGAGTGCCAAAAAAGGAGAGTTGCAAAGTATGTATACAAAACTAAGCACACCTTTTTTTCTTAGCTTTAACTAATATTAAGTTCTTAATGATAGCAAATATGGTTTTGACCAATTTTACATGTACTGTCTCACTTAATTCTAACACCACCATGGAGTACTGTATTATTACCCAATCTATATGTATAATAACTGAAGTACAAGAGGTTAAATTACTCATTCCAAAAAAACCCTTATTTAGGGTAACTAGTTAAAATTTGAATCTAATCCCAGTGTGCCTTCCACTTCCCTAGAACTCCCTTCCATTGACAGCAAGATGGCCTATTGCAGACTCATGAGCCAAAACGGGCTCAAAAGTTGTTAATTGTAGGATTTGAATTCAAAATCTGCAAATAAAAAAACAAAAACGGCCGGGCGCAGTGGCTCACACCTATAATCCCAGCACTTTGGGAGGCCGAGGCAGGCGGATCACTAGAGGTCAGGAGTTTGAGACCAGCCTGGTCAACATGGTGAAACCCCATTTCTACTAAAATTACAAAAATTAGCCAGGCTTGGTGGTGTGCACCTGTAATCCCAACTACTGGAAAGGCTGAGGCAGGAGAATCACTTGAACCCGAGAGGTGGAGGTTGCAGTGAGCCGAGATCACACCACTGCACACCAGCCTGGGCAGCAGAGCAAGACCGCCACACACACACACACACACACACACACACACACACACAAACCATACATGCAACATGCCTATGTACATTCCCTTAGAGACCTCTCAGGTCCCTTTTAAACCCATTAGCTTTGTGCACATGCTGTGATAAATTGTGATTTCCACATTTCAAGTAGAAAACACCTATGTCAAAAATAAAGACTAAACTTGGAAAGTAAAGTAAAATAACATGTCCAACATCAACAACAACAAAACCCTGCTATTTTTGGACAGAATCTCTGGCACCTTTTTAGTGATAAACCAACATCTTATTAATATCTTACATTTAATGAGTATTTATTATGTCTGATATACTTTCCTTATAATATCTCAATCCTCATGGCAATGAGATTGATACTATCATTATCTTCATTTTTATAGATGACATAATGAAGGAAGAGAGACATTAAGTAATTTGCCTAAAATGAATTGACCAGCATTTCTAAATCAGTCTTTCAAACCTCAAAATCCATTTTGTTAACCATTATGCTATACTCCCTCTTGGCCCCTCTGAATTGCCATAATGTAATTTGAAGATGGAAAATCAGTGGCAGTCTAAAGCCCTGTGCTGAGGGTGATGTATGTAGGAATTCTTATAATCAGCTAAGTCTGACTGCTCCAAATTCTTCAAATGGTATTTTACATACACTAAAGGAAAATTGTATATTGCCAGAAATTAGTCCATAAAAGGCAAGAGTATTATGGAAAAAAAGAAGTATTCACATAGGGAGGTGAGATTTTTAAAAATAGCTTAGGCAACTTAATTTTTCAGTTCCTTGAGTCTTACAGGGAAGATTTAAATAGGAGTTATAACATTCAATGTTCTGAGGTTTTAAAGAACAGAATTACTTTTTAAATTCCTTTGGAAGACAGGAAAGATTGTAGTGGATTAATATTTTTAATGACACTGAACAGATCTCACTAGGAAATTTAGCAATTTTACCAAAAAAAATTCCCAGTATGAAATACTTGGGAAAATCTCACTGTCTTTTTTCTGGTGTTAATAATAAATTTTAGCACCAAAACATTTTGCAGCTAGGTGGGCAAGGAAGAAAACATTTTCAAATTTATAGGCAAAAATCAGCATAACATTCCAATTGTGTTCCATGTGAACACAGGGAACATTCTCCCTGTGTTCCATGTCTCCATATGTGCTTGTGTGTGAGCGTGGGTAAAATGAGAAAGACAAAGAAAAAAGATGTGCAAGAAGAATAATAGTACCTTTAGGCACAGATAACGAGACACACAAATGATAACTGAGATGGCTGTGAATTTCCAACGTGTGCACATAAGACTTCAGTATGAAAACAATGTCCTCAAATAAATAAATCTGTAATTTTTAAAGTGTAGTTCTCATAGATAACTACCAAAGGCTTGAAATAATGGAGATCAAATTTTGATGATATAATATTCTGAACAACCTAAGCTAGAAATTTTGACAACACCAAAAAATGCCATGAATAGGAAATTAGACGACATTTGACCAAGATCAGATCCCCATCAAGAGCTAGTCCTGAGCCAACTCTTAGTTGGCTTTTTTTTTTTTTTTTTACTTCCAGCCTTGTTTCATATAAGAAAAGTGAACACTTATCTGAGTTTTCAATGATTGAAAATTGTCGGGAGTAATCAGAATGACATAAATGTGGTTCCAGGAAAATCCACATACACCTAAATAGAATCTTCTAAAGAAAAATTACAAACTTTTTCCAAATGTTGCCTCCATTCCTTGGTGCAGATTCCTCCTCTTAGCACTTTTCCACTTTCCCGCTCATCTAGCTAGAACCATTTCAAATAATCTAGCGAGATGTTCAGAGTAACATTGATGTCACACTGTTGCTGCTGATTTAAAAGAATTATTCTGCCTCCTGCCTGTGCCAAATAGACTCTTACCTAAGACAGGGGCTACAAGAGAGGTTTTTGTAATTCTGGGGACTATCTCAAATTATTGGGAAAAGAATGAAGTTGAAAATAGCCAAGTTTTATTCTGTACATATTTCCCCAATTGCAATTACAAACAAAAGCTGTATATTAAAAAGCCTTTTCCAACTTGTTGGGAATCTATTACTTTCTTTTAACAACCCACTCCCTGTCTCTACAAAATTGCAGCTTGTAAGGGAAGTGATGGTGAAAACAAGGGGCAGGCTCAGAGCTGCCTTAATTGATCACAACTTGTTTTGTTCTGCCGTGCAGAACGCGGGAATGGGCAGGAGGCCGAGAGAAAGCCACACTGACAAGGGAACCCAGTTGAAGAGCCAAAACCCACACCAGTTCTCCTGCCCAGGACCCCAGGATTCTCAGCAAATGTATTCTTCATTTTTCTTTTCCCAAAGCAGATTGAAATGGGGGTAGGGGGAGAGAGAGGAAGCTGGACATTTCATCCCCAGCAGTTTTTCTGTCCAGCAATTTAAAAATGGTGCTGAAATGAAATCCAACCCATCCAAAGTATCTTAACCTACTGCAAAAAATTTTATCTCTGCAGCCTCCTGCACACCAGTCAACATCTATGTCATCATTTTATGAAGGCATCACTCCACCAGCTGCAAGAGTGCTGGAGGTGACTGATAATAATTAATATATCTTTTCAATTACAGCCTCTGACAATATTACTGATAGGCATGTCATGGGTAACATTATAATACAAAAGATATGTTGAAAGTATTTTGTTGTATGACTATTCCATCACTTATATTTCCTGCATCAGCTACTCCCCTTTCTTCTACTAGGATTGATGTAACTGCTTCCAGTGGCATTTTCAAAAGTCCAGTTGTACCTCTAGGACCAAATTTTCAGTGCTAGATTTGCCTGCAGAAATCCATATTCACAGGTTTGAGAGAAGATGGATTTGACTCAAGTAAAATTATCACCCAACATGGCATAGAGCTGTTATGCTTTCTTTAGCGCAGCCTGGGATTAAGGGAGTCTGAATTATGAATCCATATTTTTTATATGAGAGAAAGTCAACTCTGTACTTTTTGAACATTTTAGCTCTTAATGTACATTTGGCTCTCAAGGGGAAACTCAGGCATCACTGTGTATTTCCTAAATTAATCCAATTATAATGATTTCTATATTTAACGATGAGCCACAAATGTTTTTAATCATGCCTTGTTCCCTGTGGTACAGCTTACACAATACCATGCATGCGTGCTAAAGAATAGCACAAAAATATCCTGTACACTAATGGAATACCTGGCAACAGAGGGAATTCATCCTCAAAGCTCAAACAACTCTCTGAAAGGGCAGAAGCCACAGATTTGGAACCAAATGAAAGTCTGTCACACTTGTGTTTTCTTTGGCTTTCTCTACCCGGCCAAACTGGATCATTCCAATAAAAACTATCCAACTCAGAGCCTAAAATTATACCCTTAAAATTAACAGGATAATTACCCACTCTGAATTTCTCTTTTGCTCTGAAGACACAACCTTTATCTTATGGCTTCAGGAAAGAAATGCTAAGAATTTAATAGAAGTGGAAAATATCAGGGTTGGGAGCTCCCTTCATTGCCTTGAGGCATGTGTCCAAGGTTTTGGGGTCAGCAGAGGAAAGCCAGATCCATGACCGGGGTCTTGCCCTGAAAAACAGCAGAAGCCATTTGATGATACTTTTCAATCGTGATTTATATATACTTGTGTATGACTGCCATTCAAGATGAACTTTTATCCAGAGGTGAGTAGAAATATGTAGAATTAGTTCAGTATGTTCAATAAGATGTTTGGCAAGGGCTATCTAGGAATTACAGGGCGACTTAGGGTGAAAGCTTAGTCATACATGCTCAGTGGAAGCCTTGGCTCTTACACTTTCGAATGAAAACATTGAATTAAAGTTACATTCATTTCCTGGGGCTGCCATAACAAAATGCCATAAACTGGGTAGCTTAAAAAACAGAAGTGGGCTGGGCACGGTGGCTCAAGCCTGTAGTCCCAGCACTTTGGGAGGCTGAGATGGGCAGATCACAACGTCAGGAGATCAAGACCATCCTGGCCAACATGGTGAAACCCCATCTCTAAAAATACAAAAAATTATCTAGATGTGGTGGTGCACACCTGTAGTCCCAGCTACTTAGGAGGCTGAGGCAGGGGAATCACTTGAACCTGGGAGGCAGAGGTTGCAGTGAGCTGAGATCGCACCACTGCACTCCAGCCTGGTGAAAAACAAAATAAAACAAAAAACGGAAGTGTATTGTTTCCCATTTGTGGAGTCTAGAAGTCTAAAATCTAGTTGTCAGCAGGATTGGTTCCTTCGGAGGGCTGTGAGGGAGAATCTGTTCTATGTTGGTCTCCTGGCTTCTGATGCTCTCCTGGCTTCTGATGGTGTCAGGCATTTCTTGGCCTGTAGATGGTGTTTTCACATTGTGCATCTTCACATTGTCTTCCCTCTGTACCAATCTATCTCTGCATCTTTTTAGTAAGGATGCTAGTCATATTGGATTAGGACCCACTCTCATGATATCAACTTAATTTGGTCATCTGCAAAGACCCTATTTCCATATGTCATATTTAGAGATACTTCAGGTTAGGACTTCAACATTTTGGGGGACAAACAATTCAACCCATAACAGGGATTAAACTATGTCCAAAAACAATGATCTATCTAAAATAGAAGTATGTTTTCTAGAAAAGGTCTTTTATTTTTACTATGCAGTATCACTGGCCCTTAATTGAATAGTTTATGGATGAATCAGTGATTCTTAACTAGCTGAGGTAGGGGTGAGTAAATGAACAGGTAAGGGAATAGTTGGTAGGGGAGGAAGAGCTAAGTATCTCCTAGAGATAAGTATCAAAATCAGAGTCAAAGGATGCATGTGTGTTTTTTTAATTGTGTTACACATTAGAATTTTGTATTTGAAATATGAAAAAGAAACTATCCGTAACACTAAAAACTTTCTGTTTTTAGTTTTACAAAAACTTTAGAAAGTTTTTAGTATTTAGTACCTCATCAAGGTATTTTTACCTGGTAGAAATGAGTAAAAGATATTTCTGATTCTCTTTCCTCTTTCATGCCCTTCCCTCCAGGAGTATTAAAATATGGGTTGGGAGTGAGAGTAGGGTAAGAATCAATGTGGCCGTGTGTATCAAAAGGAATAGAGCTTTCTAACACTAAGATACCACTAGTAAGATAACACTTCACTCATACTACACACAGACATGCAAAGAGAATGGATTATTTATTTTTCTATTACTTACATCAACTTTCCCTTAAGCTACCAACCTCTCTCCATTACCCTCTCCCTCCTGGGTAGCAAGGGGTAGACAGCTAAATCTAATGCAATCTGTTACCATCTGGGTAGCTTAAAGGTCTGTTTAGTAAATGCTGAGTTTTTTAGATAACCTCCTCTTCCTCTGCTTCTCTGCAGGATGATGCCTGGGTGTACAGTGGCCAAGAAAGCTGCTATGGTCTGCATGTGTCCCCTAAAACATATCTATTAATAATTAATTGTCAATGTGTTAGTACTAAGAGGTGGGGCCTTTAGGAGGTGATTAAGTCATAAGGGCTCCACCCTCATGAATGGGATTAATGCCCTTATAAAAGAAACTTCACAGTGTTACTCCTTTTGCCTTTCTGTCTTCCACCATGTGAGGGGACAGCGTTCAAAGTGCCATCTTGGAAACTCAGACTGGGCCCTCACCAAACACCAGATCTGCTGCCACCTTGATTTTGAACTCCCACCCTCCAAAACTGTAAGCAATACGTTTCTATTTTTTTACAAATTAGCCATTTTCATGGTATTTTGTCATAGCAGCAGGTATGGACAACACAGAGGTGACCAAGCTTACATGATTTCAAAGCTCAGTACCTGAAGGGGACCTCACTGGTATCCTCGGGACCTTTTGCAGTGACTAGCTGCTCGCTCTGGTGTTTTGGGTACTATTGCCTGAAACATACTCTGGTGTTGTGGGGGTTGCATATTGGACCCAGCCATTAATTTTCAATCACCATTCCCCCCAAAACAATGGTCTCTCTGTCTTAATCCCTGTCTTCTAGTGCTCTACCAGCTCTCATGGCAACCCTGTACACTCGCACAGATGTCCTGCAATGTGTTGGAAATATCCACATCTGAGGCATCTCCTAGAACATCAGTTGGCAATTCATCGTTTGTGAGCCAAATCTAGCCTGCTACTTGATTTTGTAAATAAAATTATATTGAAACACAGCTACAGCCATTTATGTACATACGGTCTGTGGCTGCCTTTGTGCTTCAAAGGCAGAATTGAGTAGTTGCAACAAAATCCACATGGTCCACAAAGCCTAAAACAGGGGTGTCCAATCTTTTGGCTTCCCTGGGCCACATTGGAAGAAGAAGATTTGTCTTGGGCCACACATAACATACTCTAATGATAGCTAATGAGCTAAAAAAAATACAAAAAACTCACATGTTTTAAGAAAGTTTATGAATTTATGTTGGGCTGCATTCAAAGCCGTCCTGGGCTTCATGCAACCTGCGGGCCGTGGGTTAAACAAGCTTGGCTTAAAATATTTACTATATGACTCCTACAAGAAAAATTTCCTAATCCCTATCCTAGAGTTTTGTAATCTTTACTTGTATGACCAGAGAAGTTTTGCTGGTACACACACACACACACACACACACACACACACACTTTCATTATTTTATGGCTCTATCATATTCTATGTTGTACAGTAATCTCTGACTACATCCCACCTTAGCCGTGTTCCTGGACTCCTTCATAGTATGTTGATACTTATTTGGCACTCTTTTCTTGAATTTTTGCTCCAAAAATAGGACAAAAAAACACAAAGCTTAATTCCTTGCTTTACCTTGTCTCACTTTAAATCTATCTATAGATTCTAAATGGCACTTTACAGATTGTTTCCATCTGTTTGTGTCTGGTTAATAGGCTAATTTTGTTTCAGAGTTAGTTGTCAAACTTCTTAAGGATTAAGACAATATCCAATATTTCTTACTTATTTCTCATGGAGTCTCTTGGAAGATGCTGGTGGTTAATAAATATTCGTTGGTTGATTTTTACGTTTAGAACTTTTACACTACTATGCACTATAGCTATTACATGTGCTGTGGGCTTTTTTACTGTTGTTGTTTCTTTTTGTTTTTGCACTTTTTCTTCTGTCCCCACACAATAAATCCCAACTTTCAAGCTTAGGTTCTGAACAACTGACTCTGAACCAAATATATTCCCTGCGCTCTCTGCCTTAATTCTAAAGTCTGCTCATTGCTCATTCCAAGTTTCTCCAGAAGGTCTGCTCTGTTGCCAAGAATCTCCAGGAGAAGAAGAATTTGCAGATTCAGGATAGAACCACCATGTTGTAAAAACAAAACTATATCGTTTTTAAAATTTAACAATTTTATTTTGTTACTAAAGGAATACAGGCTTCATATAATCAGGGGCCTTGTCTGGTTTGTTCATCCTTAAATCCCTAGAACCTAGAACATTGTTTGTACATAAGAAATGTTCAATGAATACCAATGAAAGATAGCATAATTATAAAAGTGAAAGGAAAAAAAAAGAAATGAAATAAAATCTCGAGCAGATGCTCTAATATAAAAAACATACATGGCTGGGTACAGTGGCTCACACCTGTAATCCTAATACTTCGGGAGGCCAAGATAGGAGGATCTGTTGAGCTCAGGAGTTCAAAACCTGCCTGGGGAACATCATGAGACCCCATGTCCACATAAAAAAATATATATATATAAAATATATATATATATATATAATATATATATATATAAAATATATATATATATATATTTTTTTTTTTTAAATTAGCTGAGCATGGTGGTGCACACCTGTAGTCCTAGCTACTCGGAAGGCTGAGGCAGGAGGATCTCTTGAGCCTGGGAGGTTGAGGCTACAGTGGGCACTGATTGTGCCACTGCACTCCAGCCTAGGCAAGGGAGCAAGGCTTTGTCTCAAAAATAAATGAATAAATTAAAATTAAAACTAAAAAATAAACAAGTGTATGTTTCAGTAAGCATCTACAATTTTAAATTCATAACATTTACTCAAAAAGTCAATAAATAAAATAAAATTATTAGACTGTAAATGAAGCTTTGAAACCAGGTGCTATAACTGATGGTTGTAATCTGATTTCAACATAAATATTCAATTTATTTTTGCATTTGTTTCATTTGTATAGGATAGAGAAAATCCTGATTTACACAGATGACTTGTTAAGTTTTTTAACATTTCACTTTGCAATCTCAGAAGTCTTCATCTAAACACATCCAGAAACTTGGAAGAAGAGTAGCACAAAATTTATTTGCAATTTGAATAACTATCAGTATCTCAGAATTATATTTGATGAACAGTTTTCTCAATAAATCTAAATCTTTATTTATATATAAATATATATGCCTATATATAAGATATGCATATCTTGAAATATTTAATATCATTAAGGTATCTTATTATCTCAATACCCGTCTCTGTTATATATATATATATTTTTTTTCACTCAGAGTTTCATAAGAATCATATTTATTTTATTTTGCATATTGAATCCAAAGTTTGTTTCGATTTTTTTGCTAAAACTTTATGTGTAGCTGTAAATGAGATTAACATGGCAGGCTAACATTGTCATATTGAGTCCCTTCAGGTTATTAAAAATGTCAGCAAGAGATGAAAGCAAGTACAACCATGTTTTAAGAGAGGTTTTGTTAATGGTGGTACTACCAGGAGGAAAAAAGAAAAGATTTCTTCGTCTGTAATCTTATCTTTATTTTCAGTCTTCATCTTCAAATCTTATTGCATTTGAAAGATTTGTGTCACGAATTCGCCTTGGCAGAACCAACTGTCCTCAATTGAAAAGTGAATATTGGAATTCATCATCTATATAGCCACAAATAATGCTAAAAATTCTGCATTCTAAAAAGTTTAACTTAAAGAATTGGCAATTCCTGTCACAAACCCAAACACTGTTTTGAAAGATGCTCATTAATCTTCTTAATAGGGAGTAGTTGTCTACAGAACATACCACAATTATTTAAACTTATTTTGGCAACCGCTCTTACATGAATCGCAGCTCTTATAGTTTTTCCAGTCATTACTTTCTCAATCCTAATTTCAACACCCATGCATTCTTGACAACTTATTTGATGGCATTTTTTAAAAATTAGCATAAAGTTTAAGCATTTTTCCTATTGTATGTGCTTAAATGGTTTGACCCGGTAGTATATATTCTATATACTTACTTATATAGCCCATTCTTATAAAAACCAACAAATTGGTGTAATGCACAGTATTTACAACTTGCAACTGTTCAATTGCAAAAGCTTCACTTTTTAAAATAAACAATTCTTCATGAGCAGCTTCTTAATGTTCTTTTCACATAGAATTTTAAAATAATGGCAATAAGTGCATGTTCATTGCTTGCTCATCTACCATGACTGTTGCAAAATCAATAACATGGGGTTGAATGAGTATTTTCCTGATATCTTGTGCTTTTTTTCCTTACTTACAACATGATAGCTTCAAATGGCACTATTGACATTTACATTTACATTTTTAAGTATACGTTTTCGAGAACATTGAGTGGTTCAACTTGTACTAACAGATGCTGAGAGATGTATATTCAAGGTCAAGATTTTATTTCAGAACCCAGAACTTGTCGGGATTCAGAGAAAAAAAGAATTTTGCAAATTTTAATTTCACAAACACAATGAGGACTTTGCGTAGAGAGCACTATATAACTTGGCTTGTGTCATCTGATCCTGATCATTTTTATGATATCTACCATGAAATTTTATTTTCTTTTGAAACTTCCTGTTTTTAACTAGCCATCAGATTCTGGTTTGAATAGCAATTATTTCACCTCAATTTTAACAATTACACTTATGAGTATATTTAATTTAGGCAATTAACATCTGACACTATCTTTAGTACAATATGGTCATGATACAATGTGTAGAGTTCACTCCTTATTGCACAATTGTCTAATAAGCCATGATAAGAGCATGAGCTGAGCAGATGTGCCTGAGCTTTGCCTGGCATTTAGCTGAACACAGTACACATGTGCTGAACTAGTGAACTCACTTGTATAATTTCACATGAGTAGACATGTGCAGGCTTGAATTCAAAGAAAGACCAGAGCAAAACCTCCTTCTTCCTAATCAATTACACATTTGTAGAAAGGTCACATATATGCATAAATAAACAAAAAGAGCCACAGACTGAAATCTGCATGAAAGCCAGTTAAACCCAGTGCACATGGGTGCTTAATCGTTTCTAAAGTGCTGAAAATGGGCAACTATCGCGTATCAGTGCTTGTTGTTGTTGTTGGGTCTTAGGGGTTTGTTTTTGCTTCTGCTTTTGTTTGGTTTGGGTTGCAGTTTAAAATAAATATAAAATATTTTTAAATTACATGTGAATCTCTAGAAGCATCTCAGAGAAACCTGAAGTTTCACAGAAAGCAGGTGAAAGTGCACATATATCTCAAAAATGCCTAGCCTAACATAAAACATACTCAGTCTGGTTTGTCATTTCCTAAATGAAATCAATTCTTGAGTACAGGAGTAAAAGGAATGCAAAGGAAAAGGGATGGGAGAGAAGGGAAAGGCAGAGAGGAGAGGGGAGGAAAAGAGAAGGAAGGAAGAAAGGAAGCAAAGAAGGAAGGGAGGGAGGGAAGGAGGCAGGGAGGGAGGGAAGGAAGCAGGGAGGGAGGGAAGGAAGGGGAAACATCTTGAGCTAGTGCTTTGTGATCAGTGACGTTTCCATATTCTTAAATCTCAATTTCTCCTACCTCTGAAGTCATCCACCTTCCACCCAGGCCTGCTCCTTGTCAAAGCCTTACCACCAGTGACTTATTGAACTTCCCTTTCCCATAACTCTTAGCAGCTTCATTAAGTACAATGTATCTTTACTCCCAGAGGAGTCTACAGAGCAAAGCATAATGATGTGTTCATTGGTGGATTTTTAAAGGGACTAATAGTTTTTATGCAGTTGTAGTTAGTCATACCAGTAATAAACATGACATTTTTTGTTTCCTGAACCCATGACTATAGAAAATATTAATAAAACAAATGCTGCTTCTTCTTAAGCACCTACTATGTGAGAGTAAGTTTTTAAAATGCTTATAATGACCATGTATCGCACACTCTGATCCAGGCATTGTGTTAAATGCATTCTATACATAATCTTTTTCAATTTGCACACCACCAGGAGATAGGAAATATAATCTTCTTTTTCCATATCAGAAAATTATGGCTTAAAAACTTTAATAGCCCAAGGTCAAACAGTTGCTGAGGGGACAGGGAGACATTTCAAACTATATCTGTCTGATTCTAAAATCTATGTTATTAACCCTTAAACACTATATCTCTTCCTTCAAACTTACTCGCATAACCTCAAGTTCAATGTATCTCTGACCAATTCATTGCTCAGAACTTAAATTTCTAACTGATTTGGTCCATTGCTACAGGTTATAATTTTTTAAAGATATTTTCCTGTATTATATTGTAAGTTTATATTTTACTTGCCTAATGTAGTACAAAGAATGCAGAAATATAACTTTTTAAATGGCTGACAAATTTAAAACTGTATTCCTAAAAGCCAGGATTTTAGTCTTATAATAATCTGAACATAACGGAAACTTTTATCTTCATTTCTGTTTCACCAGAAAGAAGTGTCAAACTTTTTTCAATTTTGAATATTCATGTGAAACTTCAGCTAAGAAATATTGAGAAAGCAAGGAACCATAGATTGGTTAAATCTCTTTATCTTTCAAATGAGAACATGGAATGCACATATGTGCACAGAAACATGGCTGCCTGCATATGAACATATGTGCACACACATGCACAACTTTGCACTCTGCTTTCTTTTCCCTTACGCAGCTTTCTTTATCATAGATTCCTTCCTTCTTTCTTCTTTAATCCGGGAACAGCTTTCTAAACGACCTCCTCACAGTATAGCACTGCCAAGGTTAGCCAATTGATTCAAATACTCCCCAATAGCTCCACACAGCCAGCAGTCAGAGACACTATGAGTCACTTTTTCCTTCTCAAACATCTTTTACACAATCATGGTAAGCATTTTTCATAATGCTTCCTGTTAGGTAGAAATTGACCTCTTGAAACTGATCAGCAGAAGTAGTCAGTCTTCAGAGCTGCAGTTAATTATGCCTCACCTTTAGTTCAAATCATATTTTATTATCAAAATATGATAATATTTTAAAACTAGGGGTAGATTTTTTCTGACCCCCTTATTTCACAGATGCAGAAACTATGGCTCATTATGGCCCAAAAAGATAAAATTAGGGATGATCAAAATGGCACAGTGAAGAAGGTGGGACAGAATCCAGACCACAGGCAGAACTAATATATTTAAAAGTCAACTTCTCCATACACTTTGTAGTGCCTGCAGCATACCACCTGCAAGGCTGAAGTGCCATTTTCTACCATCAATACAAATGTCTACAACCTGACTGTATGTACAGTATTAGTTCTTTTATCAGACAACCACTGGCAACTACTTGAGTGAATGCATTCTGTGTCTCATTTTGCAAAATGATTTTATCCTTTCTTTATTATTCTATGATGGATATTCTTTCACATTCATATTACTTTGGCATGATACACTCATGCTGTTTTATGAAAAAAAAAATCCATACTTTAGAATAGACTATTATACAATCTTGATATAACCAATGTCACCTCATATAATGAATGAGTTAATAAAATACACAAAATGATTTCTTCTCTTCCTCACTTTCTTTATATCCTAGTTGAGGCCGCTACAAGTGCATACAATACAATAATTACTATTATGTCCAATTGTCAAAATATATTGGAAGCTTAACAACTACTGATGAACAAATCTCAATGGGGTTTGAACTGAAAGTTCCTTAGTCCCCCCCAAAAATTTCACTGAAGTAGATGTCTCATAAAATCCTGAGGGCTCTTTAGTCTCCACTGAGAGAAAAATTCTGTAATTATGTAGAATTTTCTTTCCATATTCTGGCACATGTAGTTTGGATCTTAGCCCAGGCTATAAGTTATTAGCTGAAATTCTATTATTTCCCACCCTTCATTGTTAAAATTTGTGCTTCACTCAACAGTTCTAATACTGCCTCTTGGTCTTCAACCTTTCAGAATAATCCTATTTTTTGATAATCAGACCAATATTTTTCTGGCTTATATCCCAGCTTTTTATGGCCTATGTTTCAGACCTGGAACAAAATGTTTTCTTTCATCTTTTAATGTAGTCTTCCTTAAATCTTGTGAAAAATAATTTATGTTGTTTTTCACCAACCACTAATCCACATGCAAGTAGAAACATATTCTGAACTAATTAGCCTATATGCAACAGGAATGGGAAATTATCTTCTGAAGAGTTGAATCTTGGCCGGTCCTAGTTTAATTTTATTCTGTTTCTGGATCAAATTTCAAGCAATAATATTGTTCTTTATGCCAAATGTTGTAAAAATGCAACATCATAATATGTCCTTTATGGTAATATTATAAAATATCATAAACTGGACATGGTGCCCTATCAAAGTCACCTATTTTCTTTTGTCCTAAGTACACGTTTCTAAGTCCTTCTCTTTAGCATTTCTTCTGTGCTCCTTCTCATTCACTAATAAATATTTGTGATCTCAAAGCTATGCACACATACATCACACACACACACACACACACACGCACATACAATTCTCTCAGACTCAACTTGAGTCTGTTCTCTCTAAAGATGAGTGCCATATTTGCTCCCAGAGAGCTCAGCCATTTGCTCTGGGGACTCAGTACATTCCCTTGATGACTAAATCTTGAGAGATCTTTTGAGGTCTGGCTTCAAACCCTGTTGAAGACTCTGCCTGAGAAGTTTCCCTGAAGTACAGCACTTCCATTCATTTAGATGCTGAGCCATCTAGATCAATTCACCACCCAGCACTACCTTCAGCATCTCCTAAAGAGAAGCATGGAAAATTATGGCCTGTTCTACTCTATCCTCTACTTGAATGAAATTATGGGGTAGTAAGCCCTATCTTTGCCTAAACAAAGAAAATTCTGACTCTTCTATTGCTCTATATTATGACTGTATCTCTTTCTAGAATTCCAAACAATTTATCTCTGCTTTAGATATTGTACTCAGCCTTGCTAACATTTCCATCTTCTTGCTATTTTCCCATCCCTCTTCCTATAAAGTACTGTGTCCTTGAGGAATCTAGGTTTGTTCTAAATCCAGTCCCATTCCTGCTTGCTTGAAGGTTCAAGGTTCTCGCTCAAGGTTCACACTCTCAGCCTTAAGAGCTCCCCATTTGCATAGGTAGTGGAAACTTCTTTATACCATAGCTTGACTTCCATCAACCAAAAGCTTAAAATGAAATTCTGTGCTCTGACCTGCTCCAGTCTGGACTCATTTCTCTCTAGGGTTCCTATTGATCTGGGCTTTCACTTCACAATTCTTCTGTACTGAATTTTCCTGCCTTTGAAATCTGATGACTTCCCTGACTTCCCTTTTTAAATTTTAGTCTATCACTATGTATATATACCACATTTTATTTATCCATGCATCTGTTGATGGACATGTAAGTTGATTCCACACCATGGCTATTGTGAATAATGCTGCAATGTACATGAGAGTGCAGATATTTCTTTGACATACTGATTTTATCTCCTTTGGATACATATCAAGCAGGGGGATTGTTGGATCATATGGTAGTCCTATTTTTAATTTTTTGAGAAATCTCCATACTGTCTTCCATAATGGCTGTACTAATTTACATTCCCAACAACAGTATGCAAGGATTTTTTCTCCACATCCCCTATGACACATCTTATCTTTTGTCTTTTTGATAATTAGCCATTCTAATAGGCGTGAGGTGGTAATTCATTGTGGTTTTAATTTGTATTTTTCTGATGATTATTGATGCTGACCCTTTTTATATATACTTGGCCATATTTATATGTCTTCTTTTGATAAGTATCTGTTCAGATTCTCTGCCCATTTTTTTAAGCAGTTTGTTTTTTAACTGTTGAGTTATTTGAGTTCCTTATATGCTTTGGATATTAACCTCTCATCAGATATGTGGTCTGCAAATATATTCTCCCACTCAGTAAGTTGTCTCTTGACTCTGTTGATTATTTCCTCAATTGTGTAGAGCTTTTTAGTTTGATGTAATTCATTTGTCTATTTTTGCATTTGTTGCCTGTGCTTTGTTGCCTGTACCTAAAAATCCACTGCCCAGGACAAGATCGCAGAGATTTTTCCTCATGTTTTCTTCTGGTAGTTTTACAGTTGGATCTTATATTTAAGTCTTTAATCTATTTTGAGTTTATTTTCTTATATGGTGAGAAATAGGAGTCTAGTTTCCTTCTTCTGTGTGTGGATATGCAGTTGTCCCAACACCATTTATTAAAGAGACTGTTCTTTCCTCATTGTGTGTTCTTGACATCTTTGTCAAAAATCAAATGGCTGTAAATTCATGGACTTATTTCTGGTCTCCTCATTCTGCTTCCTTGGTCTATGTGTCTGTTTTTATGCCACTACCATGCTTTTTGCTTACGATCACTTCATAGCATATTTTGAAGCCAAACTAGTGTGATGCCTCCAGCTTTGTTATTTTTGCTCATGATTTCTCTGGCTATTTGAGGTCTTTTGTAGACCTGGTAGGAAGTGTTTGGATGATGAGGGTCTATCCCTCATGAATGGCTTGGGCCAGCCCATTGCTCATAAGTGCTCTTGCTTTGAGTTCACATGAGATCTGGTCACACGATGTGACATGTTTGCTCCCGCTTCACCTTCTGCCATGACTGTAAGCTTCCTGAGGCCTCCCTAGACCAAGCAGATGCCAGCACCATGCTTCCTGTAAAGCCCGAAGAACCATGAGCCAACTAAACTTCTTTTCTTTATAAATTACCCAGACTCAGTTATGTCTTCACATCAGTGCAAGAACAGCCTAACACATCCATCATTGCATGTCTGCAAACCCCAGGCATGTTAGACATCAAATATGCAAGTCAAACATGACAAATTCTCAGGTTGGCCAATGAGACTAATAATCCTAGAGGCTAATGAGATGGAATAGTTGCCTTGACCCTTTCATGGGAACTGGAGTGCACCAGCTCTGGATTTAGCCAGCCACTTCAGTGCCATCAAGGACGAACTTCACTCACTCAAGCCCACTGGGCTCAACCCCTCATGGGAGGGAGGATGCAGGCAAGCAGGTGCCAGAGCCAGGAAGAGTGCTTTGGGGCTTCAGCTCCAGCACATAGTGTGTTGCAATTAGTGCTCTTTTAGCTTTGCCATCCACAGATGGCTTAAGTGTTAAACAGTTCAGTGAAGAGCCAGTGTGACAGCCTTTTTGGGTTCCCACACTCAGTGCATCCCAAATTCTTGTCCAGTATCTGGGAAGAATCAGGTCACATGAATGGTTTGAAAGGTGATGAATGTGAAGGATTTCATTAAGCAGTGGAAGTGGCTCTCGGCAAAAGGGGAGTTGGAAGGGGGATGGAGCAGGAAGAAGATGGTTTTTCCCTGAAGCCCAGCTGTCTGCAGCTAGGCTCATCCCCGAAGTTGTGCCGTCTGAAGTTAAGCTGCAACTATCCATAGTCTCCGATGCTCAGTTGCCTCCTCTCCTCTCCATGTTCAGCTGCTTATCTCTTTGTCAGCTGAGATCTGGGGTTTATATTGGCACAGGACAGGGGGCGGGGCAGGCCAAAAAGGCAACATTTGGGCAGGAAAACAGGGATAACTGTTCTCATTTGGGGCCGCAGTTTCCAGGCTGGAGGGTGGGGCCTTTGCCAGAAAACTGCCCTCTTCTACTCTGTATTTCCCTGCCTCCTGTCCGTATCATTAAGAAGGCAAAAAAAAAAAAAAAAGCAGACAAAGGGATTAAGCACACAGGGAGATAGATATTTTACTTTGCTTCATTAATATCTCATGCCACTACTCATGTTACCAAATTATGACCGGGTTGTCAGATATGGCAAGGTACTCTTTAAGCTCCCAGACTATGAACTCAGATGTTCCTGAGCTCACTCCCCAGCCCTACCACTAACCATCTGTGTGACACAGATGAGTTATTTAACCTATCTAGATAGCAATCCAGTCCAATAACCTCATCTGCAAAATCTTGGTAATAATACCAACTTGAAGCTGATTTTGAGGTTTCTCTGAGAAATATGCATAAATAGCAACATGTAAAGCAAAAAGATTGATGCAACATAAGTACTCAATACTTGCAGACATTTACATCATAAACATGACATCATCATTTTCTCCTGATTTTGGGGGGTTGCCAAAAATTATTCTAAGTATTAGTGGAAAAAATTGAGCCACCAAAGTTAGGATTTATAGGAAAGAATAGTACATTCTGACTCTGACCTACGGTCTTAATGGTAGCATCACAATCATTTTTAATTTTTTAAATATTGTATAGTAATCATGAAAATATTGGGCAGAATTCAAATATGTTTGATTTAAAGACTATGAACTTCTAGAAAAACATAGCAGCTTTTATAGGAGTTAAAACTACAAATATTATCACTTGTTAAATTAAACAACTCATTCCTCCCGCTAACCTCACCCCAGCCTTGGTAAAGAGGCACAAATTGCAACTTGATAATATTTTTAATTTCAGAGATAAATGTTAACTGTTATACCACCATCTCAATTAGGTTATTCATTGTTCAATTGATAGCCTATATTCTATTTTTAAAGTGTAAAATTTTTAATTGGGAAGGACTTGTGATGTTCTGGATATATATTTTTGTGTTCTGTAGATTTCATATTAGTAAATATGTAACTTAAATGTCAGTTTTCAAAAACTTAAGGAGCCTAGATAATATTTTTCGGGCTTAAGACTGAAAAAGTGGTTCTTATCTTAATGTGTGTAAAAATATCCTGACATCTTTGCTCAAAATACATGTTCTGGGGCCTAACATCAGACATTTTTATTTGATATGTCTGTAATGAGGCCCAGGAAGCTGCATTTTAATAGATGTCCTAGGTGATACCCATGCAGGTAGGTCTCAAAGCTCACTTAGAAAAATATTGGACTAAAGGAACAATTGATAATATTTGCCTCCATTTTATGTAAAATTCTCAATAGAATTACAAAAATGACTGTAGATCTCTTAAAATCCCACATCTTCTCTCCACACACATCTTTTACAGCCGAGAAAATTATGCCCCTAAGCACACATACAAATATGCCTTTTTATTTTTCCCCATTTTAATAGCAAGTTTGCTGAATTTTATCTCTAACATTCTATAAAATGTATTTTAAGAAAAGACAATACACTAAAAACACTGAAGCTAGAGATTAGATAAATCAAGCGTTTTTTTTTTGGTTTGGTTTTTTACATTAAAATAATATTTTTCAAAAGGATGTACTTTGGAGTTCTTTGACTAGTGGGTTCTCAGACATTTAAGTGTGTATTCACTTAACACTACTTGCTATAGAGTCTGTTGGAATAGACATAATTCAAGGTAGAGTGGCAAGAACACAACTAATTAAATATCTGTCAGAAATAAAAATAAGGCAACTCTGAAAATACAATGTAAATTCAATGTAAATATATTCATTAATTTTTAGCTAGTATTTAATAAGTACCCACAACGTGCCAAGATATGATGTTTCAGTTTATTTTAAAAATACATCTATTGTGGGCTGGGCATGGTGGCTCACACCTGTAATCCCAGTACTTTCGGAGGTTGAGGTGGGTGGATCACCTGAGGTCCGGAGTTCGAAACTAGCCTGGCCAATATGGTGAAACCCCGTCTCCACTAAAAATACAAAAATTAGCCGGGCATGGTGGCCTATGCCTGTAATCCCAGCTACTCAAGAGGTTGAGGCAGGAGAATTGCTTGAACCCGGGAGGCAGAGGTTGTAGTGAGCTGAGATTGTGCCATTGTACTCCAGTCTGAATGACAAGAGCAAAACTCCATCTCAAAAAAAAAATACATTTATTGTATAAAGCAAAATATACCCACATAGAATGGCATAGTGACCTTTACAGGCTTTCTGGCATGTATTTAAATGTATGTCTATGCAGAGAAAAGGAACCTTTATACACTGTTGTTGAAAATGTAAATTAGTACAGCCACTGTGGAAATCTGTACAGAGGTTCCTCAAAAAACTACAAATAGAATTACGATATGATCCAGTAAACTCACTTCAGGATATTTACCCAAAAGATTTAAAATCAGTATATTGAAGAGATATCTGTACTCCCATGTTCATTGCAGCACTGTTCAAATAGCAAAGTTATAGAATCAATTTAAGTGTTCATCAACAGATGAATGGATTGAATGGATGAAGAAAATGTAGTATATACACACAATGGAATACTAGTCAGCCGTAAAGAATAAAGAAATTTTGTCACTTGTGAGAACCCAGGTGAAATTGGAGAACATTATGCTAAGTAAAATAAACCAGGCACAGAAAGACAAATACCACATGTTCTCACTTATATGTGGAATCTAAAAAACTGAATTCAAAGAAGCAGAGATTAGATGATGGTTACCAAAGTCTGGGGGTGGAGGGACTGGGGAGATGATAGTTAAAGAGTACCAAGGCTCAGTTAAACAAGACGAGTAAGTTGGGGTTTTTTTAAAGATCTATCACATAGCATAGTGAATGTAGTTGGTAATAGTGTATTGTACATTTTAAAATTACTGAGAGGCTGGGCATGGAGGCTCAAGTCTATAATCCCAACACTGGGAGGCCAAGGCAGGCAGATCACTTGAGCCCAGAAGTTAGAGACCAGCCTGGACAACACAGCAAAACCTTATCTCTACAAAAAATACAAAAAAAGTTAGCCAGGCATGGTGGCATATGCCTGTAGTCCTAGCAGCTCAGGAGGCTGAAGTGGGAGTATCACCTGAGGCCAGGAAGTCAAGGCTGCAATGAGCCATGATAACTCCAGCCTGGGTGAAGGGAGTGAGACTCTGTCTCAAAAAACATAAAATAGGATAAAATCACTAAAAGAGTACATTTCAAGTGTCCTCACCAGAAAAAATAAGTATTTGAGGTGATGGATATGTTAACTTGTTGACTTAATTATTCTGCATTGTACTCATAAATCATAACATAACTTTGTAACCCATAAATAAATGCCACTTTAATTTTTTAATGTGAAAAAAATTAATGTAATAGATGCATGTATGTCTGATCTTCAAGAGTAAATCTTTGAACACAAAAAGCAGTAGTGCTGAATTAAAATAACCACCAAAAATCATCATTGAAACCTTCACAAAGTCTACCCCACAATTTTTTCTAAACTTTCACATTCTAACTTTTAACTTTTAAGGCATGTAACACACATCACTTGTTTTCAATCTGACTATATGCCTTTGAATAAGCTTATGCAAAGGGACAAAGAATTGTTGAAATCATATTTTTTTAGTGGCTACAGGGACACAGTATTATTGTACATATGACTTTGGACAAGTCATATAACTTCTCTGAGCTGCCATTTCTTCATGTGTTTCATGTGTTAAACATGAATAAGAATATTTTATTGCAAGATTAGTGTGTAAAGATTCACTAAGGTAATGTATGTAAAACAGAAAATATAGACTCTGGCAAGAATAAGTGATCAATAAATAGAAGTTGAGTGATGAGATAATGAGGATGATGCAACTGCATTTCTAATTGTTTCATATGTGTATATTTTTGCCTCTTCTTCTAGACTGTAAATTATCTGAGAGCAGGGATGATGTCACTTTTTTAATGCCAACAATCTAGTATAGTATTAGGCAAATAATATCTACTATATAGATATGCATTTAGTTGAATGAGAAATAATGATATCCATTGACAGAAGTGTATTTTTTTCTTACTAAAAGTATAAGCAATATCTTACCTAAAACACGACTCAAAATGTCTTGAGCACTGGAATAAATGTCTTCTGAAGAAAGCAATATAGTAGTGATGATGATAATAATAATAGCAAATTGCATTTTGGTGCTTTCTATGTGCCAAATGCTGTTAAAAGCACTTTACATGTATCAACTGATGTAATCCTTTCAACAAACCATACAAGGAAGGTACCATTATTATTCCTGCTTAACGAATAAGGGAACTGAGGGTGAGAGAGGTTAAGTGATTTCCCAAGGTCACACAGCTGGTATGTGACAGAGGCAGGATTTGAAACCAAGAGCATCAGCTGCAAAGTCCGTGCACTTCACTGCTATTCTGTACTGTAGCTATGGTAGATTAAGGGGAAAAAGGAGAACGATCTTTTTGTCTGAGGTACAGAAAAAGAACAGATAAAATCTAATGAAATGGGTCATGGACTTTTATGCTCCTCTGCTAATTTTTTTTTTTATCTCAGCATAGTGAAATGATTGTGAAAGTATTCTCTTCCTCCCTGAGGAACAAATTTTTGCAGAAAAGCACTTCAATTAATACTCACCATGCAGTTCAGGCAAAAAGACAAATATGTATCGCTATGGAAGAAACCACACTGTTGCATTTTAAACCACTTGAACTTTAGAGATGCCAATTGAACCCCAAGTTCTGAACTTAGTGGGATCCAAGTTCCCTTGCCTCTAGCAACATAGGTGTTGTGGTCTGCCATAGAATTGGGTGGCAAGGGTTCTTAGTTTGTTACTGATTGTTGTTTTATCTTTACCTCCCTGCAGGTTTTATAGACACAGGACCAGAATTTTTCTCAAATATCAATCTTTTGCTTCCAACTCCATGGAATCTTCAAATGATTTGTTAAGAGAATGTCAACTATCTACTTAATGGTGATCTTTATACTGGTTTTAGCAGGGATCAGCAAACTCTTTCTGTAAACTGTCTGATATTAATAGTAAATATTTTAGGCTTTGCCGGCTGCCTCTGCCACAACTAGTCAACTCTGCCTTTACAGTGTGAAAACGGCCTTAGACAATAAATAAGTTAAAGGGTGTGGCTGTGTGTCAATAAAACTTTATTTGCAAACAGGCAGTGGGCCAAATTTGGCCCCCAGACTGTGGTTTGCTGATGCTTGCTTTATAGTAATGCCCACAATTTTGCAGACCAAATCATTCTTGAATCTTTGCATTTTGCCTGCTACTTTATCACAACATAAATTATCTTATTTAATTATCCCAGCAGCCCTTACATATGAAAAAAAAGGCTCAGGCAGGTTAAGTGGACAAAGGTTAAACATGTAGTAAGTTAAGGAGAAATTACAAAGCAAAGAAATAAACCCAAGTCATTTGTTTACATACTCCTTGCTTTCTCCTCTGCATCTTACTCTGCCTGATATAAAAGGTGGAAGGATTGCTTCAGCCCAATAGTTCAAGACTGCAGCGAGCTATGATTGCACTATCGCACTCAAGCCCAGGTAACAGAATGAGACCCTGTCTTAAAATAAACACATAAGAAAGAAAAGGAAGACTGTAGAATAAATGCATGCCAGTCTGAGACCTCAAGACCATAAGGCCATAATTAATAGCTAGTTTGGGTTCAAAGTCCTTTTTTTTCATCAGTTTTATACTTAATCTATGTCTTGCCATTATGAAATTAAATTCAAATTAGTGCATTTATATGACAATTTTCTTATGAAATTCTGACTTCTTAAGCTGAAAGGTTATATATTATCAATCTCAAGACTATGATATTTGTTTTACTTTGTTTTAGTAAATTACATTTACTCATTATATATTTGGTAAATGATGTTTAATTTACTCATAGGTTTAAACTGATTTCACTGACCTTTTTTAAATGAACTGAACCTGGAATTAAGAAAAATGTCTTTTTTATCCTTGTGTAATTATACAAAGAAAATAGTAATTATAATGTAATCTTTTTAAAACAATACAGAATCTTACCATTTTCTCCTAGTTTCTCTACCGATATTTTTATTCCAATACACACTGCTGATCTCTATTGAGAATACCCAGTATTGGCACCTCCGAAAGGCATCTGCCTTGAAAATCTAGACTAGCAACTTTTTTTAAAGAAATGGTTGGCAGGATGCAACAATATCCTGGAAACTTCACCTAGATGCTGAGGAAAGGTTCATTTGTTTCCAGGAAGTAAGATTTAGTTTTGTTTTAGTGTTTTCTCATCTAAAAACTTTGTAAAAACAATTTTTTTAGTTTTATATCCAATAGCAATTAGAAATCGTTCCTTGAGTTTTCTAAGTTGGAGCACCAAGCAACACTTTCAGAATGATGAATTAACCGTGCTTTCATTATTCCTCAAAAAAAAGACCATTATAAGGTGTTCTATCAACTTAATAAAAAACATACCCATTATAGGTCATTAAGCAGAAAGATACAATGAAAGAGTTGCTTTTAATTCATGCAGTAGAGATATGCAGGGTGGTTATTATTAGGTAGGATTGAAATGGTGTAACACTAGTGTCACAGCTTGGTCATTTGGAACCCAAATTAGCATAGAAACAATAGTGATGGAGAGGAGGCAGATATTGTTCTTATGTGAGCAGAAATTCTATATCTCAGGATGTAACCGATTAAATGCCTTTAGTCTTAAAGAGCCTTAAACTGAATTTTTAATGATGACTGCACTTCAGAAGATAAGTCTTCTTCAACAAGATTTTTTTTTTAAACTCCAAATGTATTAGTCAGGGGTCTCCATACAACAGAACCAATAGGATGTTTGAGTACGTGTGCATTTAGATAGAAGATAGATAGATAGATGGATAGATGGATAGATAGATACCTACTTTATTAATATAAAAATATAAAATTTAGTATAAGGAATTGGTTTGTACAATTATAGAAGCTAGGGAGTCCAAAATCTGCACTTGCAGTGGGCTGGCAAGTGGAGACCCAGGAGAGTCAATGGTACAGATAAAAGCCCAAAGGCAATGTGCTGAAGAATTCTTTCTCGTTTCAAGAGGCCTGTCTTTTGGTCTATTCAGGCCTTCAACTGATTAGATGAGGCTCACCTACATTATGGAGGGTAATGTACTTACTCAGAGTTCACTGATTTAAACGTTAATCTCATGAAAACAAGCCTCCAAGTTGACACGTAAAATGTATACAACAACGATGCCAAATAATTAGTTGTAGGTCCCAGCTGAAACTTACTAGTTATGACCTTAAGGAAGACAGGTAGTTTCTCTAAAACTCAATTCCTTATTAGTGCCTACTTCAGAGAATGGCTGTGAAGATTAAATGAGAAAATAAGTATAATGTGCTCAAAATAGTCCCTTGCTACAAATAAGACTTGTTAAATATTATTTAAAATTACCATTACCAGAATTATTGAAAGAATCCTGCTGACCAGAAGTAGTCACATTATCCAGGTAAGTAAATAAAGTGCATTCAGTACTGGGATTGACTCATCAATATTATATTTAGATACCTTGTTCATGCCATTACAGGGAAGAGGGAACATGGAATAAGGAGGGTGGAATAGTAATACATTTTTCTGGATAAATGTCATATTGATTTGCACATCAAGACATGGTATAACTTATGTGGAGCACTGCACTCACCTAAATTAGGTCACCCTAATGAACTTGGAGGAGGTCAAGAGGAGAGCAGGCAGAAGGTTACTGTATGAGAATAGTATTCAGTCTTCTGTCTAGCAAAGTCTTGGTGAAAAATATGATCAAAGTTTTAAAAACCAAGAAGACTGTAGGTAAGGTGAACTGGGGCTTCTCCAACAAATGCAAAAGTTTGTGTGTCTAATCCTAGAAGCTGCAAAAGGATTATTTAAGGACAATTCACTATACATACTCCATATCCAATAAATCAGCAAATCTCCTTGGCCCATTCCCTTTAAAATATTCTCATAATCCTACCACTTTTCACCACCTCCACTGCTAACATTTGAATCTGAACCAGTATTCTCTCTTGCCTGCATTATTTCAGTAGCAGCAGATAGATAGATAGATGATAGATAGATAGATAGGTGGATAGACAGATAGATAGATAGATAGATAGATAGATAGATAGATAGATAGATAGATAGAAACGCACCTACTTTATTGATATAAAAATATGAGATTTCGTATAAGGAATTGGTTTGTACAATTATAGAAGCTAGGGAGTCCAAAATCTGCCCTTGCAGTGGGCTGGCAATTGGAGACCCAGGAGAGCCAACGGTACATCTAAGAGTCCAAAGGCAATGTCATACATGAATTGGCTGTTCTACTTCCAGTCTTGCCTGCCTATGAAGTTTTCCCAACACAGCCAGCAAATTGTTTCAAACAAGTCATTTCTTTTCTTAAAGCCTTCCAGTGATTTCCCATCCTACTCTGAGAGGAAAAGCCAAAGTCCTTAAAATGGCCAGCAAGATGCTACACAATCAGGCCTCCAGTTATCTCTGCCATAATCTACTGTCACTCTCCCACCATCTCCGCAGCACAGCAGCCTCCTTGCTGTTCCTTGAAGTACCAGGCCAGCCCAGGCCTTTGCAACCCCTCTTCACTCAACCTGGAACCTTCTTCTCCTACAGGGCTTACTCCTCACTTTCCTTTGGGCTTTACTCAAATGCCACCTTTGTTTTTATTTTATTTATTTATTTATTGAGACGGAGTCTCACTCTGTCGCCCAGGCTGGAGTGCGGTGGCACAATCTCTGCTCACTGCAACCTCCGCCTCCTGGGTCCAAGTGATTCTCCTGTCTCAGCCTCCCAAGTAGCTGGGACTACGGGCACACACCACTATGCTCAGCTAATTTTTTTTTTTTTTTTTAGTAGAGACGAGGTTTTGCCATGTTGGCCAGATTGGTCTCAAACTCCTGACCTCAAGCGATCCGCCACCCTTACCCTCCTGAAGTACTGGGATTACAGTCGTGAGCCACCACACCCAGCCGTCAAATGCCACCTTTGATAAGGCTGTCTCTGGCCACCCAATTTGAGACTGAAATCCTCCTCTCCACACACCCCAAATACTTCCTTTCTTGTTTTACTTTCCCCATGGCTCACTTATTGCCATTCATTTTAATATTTTTGCGATGATGATCTATTCTTTGGAATATGAGCCTAAGGAGAGAGCAGATATTTATCTCCTGTTCTGTGTGGTTCTCCTCCCTGCTGGATCCTCAGTGCCTACAGCAATGTACTTGGCACAGAGTAGATACTTAGTAAATATTTGTTAAATAAATTAATGATTATCTTCTAGTAAAAGTACTGAGCTCTGAAAGCAAAACATGTATAAAAAAGACAAAAGCGCTCATGAATTTCTGATGACTAATCCTCAAAGAGTTTTATATCCATGTTGCTTGAAGGTTCATACCATGCAAAGCCACCATGGCCTTCCAGGAAATGCTTTGTGCCACTCTAAGATGCAAAATACAAAGCTGAATGGGCCACTTCGTCATTTCAGTACAGCAAGTGCTATGTTCTGCTCTGATATCCACCATGACTAGCATTATTCGTCAACACAGCTACTGCCCCACTTGTAGCTAAATTTTGAAAGGTGGCATTTAAAATTATAGGTTCTTTTTATCTATTCTCCTCCCTTGCTAAAAAATAATCAAGGGATAAGCGCTCGATGGTATGAAAACCATCACCATGGTAAATGTTCAAGTGACAAGGAAGAATGTCACAAGGTTTCAGATTTCCTGAATCATGCCTATTTTTTGCATAGGGAACAAAAAAGATTTCATAATCTAAACCCATTCCTTTTCAGATGCCTGCTGCCTGTGTAAATACTGCTTAGATAAATGACTCCTTGTCCAATGTATTTGTTTCCCCACAGTTGTTAAGAGTTCTCAGAGCAGTTGCTGCCTCAGTCAGTACCAGGGGCTCTCTCTCCACTTACCAGAGTCCTCATGCCCTACTTTTGTCTCCTATCCAGATGGCCTTCATTACAGGGAGAAATGCCACCAACAGGTGCTTCTTGTGCCTGGAAATGCCGTCCTGAAATTCAAGGAAGAGATAATCTTCTGTGTGCCTTAGTGGTGTGTGTGGGTTTAATTGTATGCGTGGTTTGAGAAGCCTACAGTCTGCTAAAATATTTCTTGACACTCGTACCAGTTCCTCACTGTTAGAAAAATGTATCTAAATAGCAGAAGATTGCAACCTCATCATCTTAATTTTACTCCTGCAGATCTAGGTGCCATTTGAAGAGAGAAAAAAATCTTTCATAAATCCGTACAAACCAGGTATCCCAACAATAGAACTGAAATGGAAAAAAACTATTACTGTAGAAGCTCTTGAATATTCTCTAACCAAGTACATTCCTTCACTGACGTTTTCTAAATTAGCAAGCAAAACCTTTCCCTTTGAAAACTCTGTAATAGCTGCCTTCTCTTTCTGAAGTTAGGTTTTCTGTTAGTTCCACAGGCTGGGATTAGTTGGTCACACTCTAAATCCAGCTCCTAGTTCTGTCACTGAAGAATTCTGCTTCACCACGTGCAAAACAACCGTTTCGCTGTGGAAAAAAACAAACCGACACTCAGCTCATTGATCTTAGGAAAAATTACTGAGGACGGTGGGGGAATTTGCTCCTGACAAGAAGAATGACTTTAAAGCCTCAAATGATGCAAAATCCTTTCTGTAGCACACATTAGCGATAATCAGGGTGCGTTGCTATGGTTCAGTAGAAGTCAGTACTGAACTTCACAGAACTCTTTCAACCTCTCCTCTCTCACTGTGTAAATGTGAAAGTAACAATAAATCTTGTTGACAATTACTTCCATGTCTATTGGCAGGAAGTCAGCAGCCGTTTGAAGAGGATTGTGAGCGAGATGTGCAGAGGAGCCAACACCCATTAACTATCTCCCTAGTTTCTCCTGTGTCTTATAGAACATGTTATTTTTTCCCAGTGAGCAACGCTTCCAAATGGTGAATTAGTAATATTAGCACCAAATACCACTAATTTGTCAGCTAAGCTGTGTTTTTCCATAGCGCTTGCAGTGGGGGCCAATGACCCCTTTGCAACACAGCTGAGCAAAGATGAAAATCTGAAGATGTTTTATTTATATAATTTTGCCAGGCTTTATGAAAACACATTAAGACAGTCACAGAGGTGACTTAGTTACAGTTCAAAACATTCACCCAGACTGCAAACAGAATCCTGATATTTCAACCTAAAGCCTCCAGTAAAGGTGGCATTCCGGTAGCACCACAGCTATTTTTGAATTTCACAAACTAAATTAAATTTTAATTCATTTGGTCATTTTTATATATGAAAATCCCGTGCTCATTAAAATTGACAAATAAGTTGTTCATTCCCTTCAGACTCTCTCAGGGTTTTAAAACTGGGGAAGGGAAGGAGGAAAGTGTCTAGAAAGCCCCACAACTGTTTCCATCTGACACCAGTGCCCAGCACAGGAGGCCAAGGCAGGATGCGTGCTCCCAGCTGTGGTGTCAGCTGCTGTGCAGAAGTGGTGGAATGTCTAGTTGCTTGCTTGTTTCTAAGAGCACAGATGCTACCAAAGTTTCAAATTCAGAAAGGGGTTTGGCATTGATTTTGAGGCCTGAGTGGTTCATCAGAAACTGTGCCTTGAAATTCATTTAATCAAAAGACCTCACCTTAAGAAATATCTCTCCCCCACAGAGCTTGAAAGCCAAAAAGTACACAATTTCCTGTGGCCCACACACCTACCAGCTAAAAAAGCCAACCCCCAGGATAACGTATCAAGGGGGTGGAAGAGGATTCAGAGTGTAGACTGTCCAGTGACTCCATGTGTTGAAGAAACTTTTTTAGTTTCTCTCTTATTTTTCTCATGCTCCTTCCCAAATGGTTTTCCAGGGACAAGATAATGCATGGGGAAAGTTCATTACCAGTTAATGTCCAAACCAGGACACTTTTGAGAGTGCTAGAGGGTGCTTATTAAGAATACACTAGAACAATGGGTATAACCCACTACTACCCAGGGCAAACTGGAGCACATAATCTCCCTACCCAAATGAATGCTTAGGACTTTGGTGACAGAAAACATGCTTGTGGGTGGTGGGAGATGGTAAGGGGGCTGAATTCTTTGCTCTTCGGCAGAGGACTGAGAAGCTCAAGCTTCTTCAACTGCAAGCACTTATTCTCATCTAGAGTTTAACATATTACTGAGCTTGGGATTAGAATGCAATCCATACTTACTTGTTCAGTTTAAATGTTTGCTGACTTTAAAACTGACGTAATCATGACTATACCTGTTATTTGGGCTTTCCAAGTCTATTTCTTGGCTGTGAAGCACATCTAATGTGTAGCTTTGGGGAAAGATTTGTAATCTGCAGATTTGAGAAGTAGGAATAAAAGAGGATGATGTAAATACAGGCTTTTGAGTCATCACACTTCCTTACTTTCTGACTGAGTTTAGCAAGTGACCCTTGCCAGCCCACTGCAAGAGCCTCGGTGAAGTTTGTTTTTTTTTTTTTTTTTTTTTTTTGTGGTTGTTTTTGTTTGTTTGTTTTTTTGAGACAGAGTCTCACCCTGTCGCCCAGGCTGGAGTGCAGTGGTGCAATCTCAGCTCACTGCAACCTCCTCCTCCCGGATTCATGAGATTCTCCTGCCTCAGCCTCCCGAGTAGCTGGGATTACAGGCGCTCACCACCATGCTCGGCTAATTTTTTGTAACTTTAGTAGAGACGAGGTTTCACCACGTTAGCCAGGCTGGTCTCAAACTCCTGACCTCGGGATCTGCCTGCCTCAGCCTCCCAAAGGGCTGGGATTACAGGCGTGAGCCACCGCACCTGGCCACCTCTGTGGTTGAAATTTAATTGTTTAGCACAGCAGCTGGCACTTAGAAATCAGTTGGTAGTTAATGATGGCTACTAATAATATTATTCTCATTATTAGTAGAAAGACAACTGGCCTGAGGTCTGTGCTTCACAGCCCTGGATTTCTGTTGTTAAGGATCTTTTGTTATCCTGTAGTTCACTGCACAGATACTGCAGTTCCAAGGAAGAAGATAGTAGTCTACAAGTACCAAAGGACTGCCTTGTTAAATAATTCCTTGTACTTTGCCTGTTTTTACTATTTTATAACAGATTAATCAACCGTAAGGACAATCAGTTTCTCAAAACTTACCTGAAGACTCAAATCTATAAAGCGGCTTTCTCTGGATATTTAAGTTACAAAATGAGTGCAGATATTTGTATGGTTCCCTGCTAGCATTTTTACATGCATAATATTTCTTTGTGTAATTCTTGAGGAAGTGCCCTAAGAGAGTTTTAGATGACCCGTTAGGCTGGATGTAGAGAGAGGGTGGGGAAAGGCCCCTGTAGGAGTTCTCCACTCAAAAAGGGAGGGGGAATGAGCTAACCATGAATAATCCAACATAATTTTGGATCGTATGAGGTTTCAACTGGCCTCTCGGTTCTTTCCCAGATGCTAGAAAGCCAGAGAACCAATAGATCTTCTTTCAGCTGACAGTTCTTCGCACCTTGTAATGCCCTCAGCAAAACTGTTTATAAGTAGCGACAACATCCACAGACAGTTTGTTCATTGTTCTCCCACCTTCTCTTAGAAAAGTGATATGTCCAAACATAAACTTGAAATAGTAGCTCTTTCTTATATGAGTCAAGCCCCAGTAATGGAAACTCAAACAGCAAGGGAAAGTGTGTTAAGGCTGTAGAACGATTCCCAGACCTGAGGATGGCTCACTTTTACACGAGGATAAGCAACCTACTCCTCATTTTTCACATTTCACCAGTAAAATGCATACAATAATATCTGCTTATATGTTTTCTGTTAAGTAATCTTCTTGAAGAGGTAAAGATAAAAATTTGTAGGACAAATGCATCAAAAACAATAGCAGCAAGATAGTCCTTTTCCCAGCCAGTCTCAAATCAAATCTTTAATTTTCCAGCATCTTATGATCCTGGGCAACTTTGAAAGTGAGCTTTTCAAGGAAAGAGTACCATACAACCCCCCAAGGGGCAGATAGATGGAAGCATTTCACACTGAAGTCTGAAGTTGAGTTTATGTGGGGAAGCAATTCATACATTTTTCTGTCAAATCCATGGCAGAATAAACCATGAACTCTGAAAGGCATCTCAGCACACACAGACCTAAGACTGGTATAGTCTGACAGGGCCTTGTGATGGAAAGTGAGGTTGTAGTAGTTCGTTCTCACACTGCTATAAAGAACTACCTGAGACTGGGTAATTTATAAAGAAAAGAGGTTTAATTGACTCACAGTTCCACAGTCTGGGGAGGCCTCAGGAAACTTACAATCGTGGTGGAAGAAGAAGCAAGCATGTCTTACCATGGCAAAGCAGGAGAGAGACAGAGAGAGTGAGGGAAACTGCCACACTTTTAAACGATCAGATCTCGTGAGAACTCACTTACTACTATAAGAATAGCGTGGGGAAATCCTGTCCTCATGATCCAATCACCTCCCACCAGGTCCCTCCCCTGACACATGGGGATTACAATTCAACATGAGATTTGGGTGGGGACACCGAGCCAAACCATATCTGGGGTGGTGTTTAAGGATCCGAGGTCTAGCGTCAGCCCTGATAATGGGCTACATATACAACTGATAATATCCATTCAACTATCTGGACTAATTAGATGTAATTTTTATATGTATGGACATTAAGCAGTATTCAAATTCTACCATTGTCTTTGTTTTCAAGTAATTCTTAACAAACATAATTTGTTATTTGAGAATAATTTTTGATAATTTTTCTAAACATGAGAGGTATCACATTTTATCAAAAATATTAACTAACTTATTAACTATTTTATTCACACCACTAGCATATTTTTTTGTCAGTCACTAAGCTAAATGATTCAGAGGCAACTTTATTTTTATTTATTTTTTATTTATTTATTTTTCTTGAGACAGAGTCTCGCACTGTTGCCCAGGCTGCAGTGCAGTGGCCGCATCTTGGCTTACTGCAACCTCTGTCTCCCAGGTTAAAATGATTTTCCTGCCTCAACCTCCTGAGTAGCTGGGACTACAGGCATGCGCCACCATGCCTGGCTAATTTATATATATACACACATATATATATAAACAAATATATATACACACACACATACACACACACACACACACACACACACATATATATATATGTATATTTAGTAGAGACGGGGTTTCACCATGTTGGTCGGGCTGGCCTTGGTCTCCAGACCTCAAGTGATCCACCCACCTTGGCCTCCCAAAATTCTGAGATTATAGAAATGAGCCACCACACCTTGCCTTTTTTCTTCTTTTTTTTTTAAGACAAAGTCTTACTCTGTTGCCCAGGCTTGAGTCCAGTAGCATAATCATGGCTCATTGCAGCCTCAACTTCTCAGGCTCAGGACATCCTCCCACCTCTCAGCCTCCTGAGTAGCTGGGATTACAGGCATGCACCACCATACCATTTTAATTTTTGTATTTTTTTGTAAAGACAGGGTTTCACCATGTTGCCCAGGCTGGTCTCAAACCCCTGGGTTCAAGCGAATCACCCAAGAGGCAACTTTAAACAAGACATATGGAGTGTTATCAAGGACAAGATACTATAGCCGAGGAGCCAGATGTATAAGAAACAATTACAATGCAATGTAATGACTTCTGCAATAGACCTGCACAGGATGCTATAGTAAGATACATGGTATGACAAATTCATTAGAAGGGAAAATTTATTTCCTGGGCTTCGAAGATGAGTAGGAGTTTATAGAAGTAGGAAAATGGAATTCCAGATTCAAAAAATAAATGTAGTAATAATTTAATATATATTGGGTCCCAACTATGTATCGAGTGGTATGCTCAGGACTTTATAGGTATTATTTCAATTAATCCTTACAAAAATCCAATGATATAAGTATAATATATTCATCTTATAGATGAGCAAGTTGCCGTACAGAGAAGTTAAACAACTTGTCCAAGATCACACAGCTATAAGGTGGTAGAGCTCTCAGGAAACCTTTAAAGAGTATAGTATATTAACAAACTGTCCAAGAGTCTGATATTTTATAATACATTATGCATGAGATTAAACAGAAGAGGAGAATTTTTAAACTGCCCAGGAAAGTAGGGGAGTGAATGCACTAAAAACATATAATACTACTACTCAGCAGCAGGCAAAGCCTACTTTTCTGTTCTTGGTTATGAGCATGAAATGAAATCATACTATGTGATTTTGTGTTTGTTTCTAATCATATACATCTGTCTAGTTTCAGGCGTAAAGTAGGCAAAGAGTTGGATACAATCAAGATTTTGGTTTTCTCAAGTGAATACCACAGAGCAAGAGTGGGGTGGGGTTAGGGTGTCTGCAAGGCATAATTATAATATTTGGTTGTCAAGAACATTGGGTTGGTGAGGAAAGTGAAAGTAATCCTCCCAATAGATTAGATGTCACAGTGGTACCTAAAGATCATTTAGGATGGGAAAAGAGAGAAAGAGAGAGAGAGAAAGGCCTGGAACTCTATCTAGGAGAGGAAGCAGTGTTCAGAGAACATGCAGCAGGAAATTCAGATTCTGGGGAGATGCTGTGATTGATAATGATTAGATGTAGTTCTAAGCATGTGATCTCAGAAAGAAGGGACAAAAGTAAGGTGAACATAAGGATTCTTAGCAGAGAGAAGGTCAAGGAACTGAGGGGCCAGGTGTTAGATCAACTCTGCCATATTGAAATTACCACGAATGAAGTCATGAAGTCAGAGGTAATCCTGAACAGAGTGGCCATGAACCAGGAGCAAAAGTCCTCAAACAAAGAAGGAAAACCATCCAGACATCAGTAGATGTCAGCAACAATGGGGCCAGCTGACAGACTGAGATGAAGCTTGGGTTTTCTTAGAGTGGGGGAAAGAGACTGCTCTGGAAGCGGCAAGAGAAGCCAGAGCAGCCACTCCACCTCCAGCTGGTGGGCAGAAGCTGTGGGGAGGCCACAGAAATTACCACCCGAGAGGGATATCAGGATGTAAGTCCCAGAGGAGCACTAGATTCCGATTCTAATGCAACAATGCAGGGAATATTTAAAGATAAAGTCAAGAATACAGGATATTTTACTTATAATGGAACAGAAGTCCCATTGGAAGAATGTCAGGTGTTTGAAGGAAAGTTATGGATAAGCTCTGTGGGGACTAGAGTGTGGTAGCAACAGGGTAAAAAAGGAGACCTGGGACCTGGGGGCTCCTGTGTTGACTGACGTTAATAGGAACAGGAGCATAATGGTTCCAAGAGATGGTGGTGGAGAGGCTGTAGGAGAGAAAGGTAGGTTCCTGGGCCTTTCTCTTCTTATCATGGTGAGGAAAGTAGAAAGCAAGGGAAGAGAACTCTTAGACTCAAGAACATTCAAACTTTTTACAGGATTCCAACCTGTTTTCACTGATCTTGTAATAAAAAAGAAACTCATCTGAATTGAAACATGGAACATTCTTTAAGGTCTCTAAGCCCAGCAAAAGCAGTGAAGAATGACATGAAAGAGATGCCTGCTACTCAAAGTTGAATGCAGCGGGGGCCCAAATTTCCACATGAAGTGCTCACATCCTATTGCTGCCTTTCTGTATCCTTCTGAGATTTAAGTCCCTTCTAAAATATGAATCCTTTCCTTGCTATGGATTCTCTGACCATTTTCTTTTGCCTAAAAAAGGCAAGACTTGTAAAAAATTACTCAGTTTGCTTTTATTTTAAATCACCCAAGAGTTGGAGGTTACTCTGACAGTAAGCTAGCAGGATGAAAGAGGAAAGATTAATGAGTCTTTCTCTAAAAACCAACAAATCAGGTTCTCATCAGAAACACAATAGTCTTGGTTATTGTTAGGTAAGGGAGAATATTTAACATGAAAAAAAATAAAATAAAGGAAATCGTCCAGAAGAAAACAAAAGGTCAAAGAACTGCCTTATCCTTTTTAATGCTTGGGACCTCTGTTGAGCAGGGAAAAATTGAGAGAGACATTATTGTCGTCTCTTGCCTCTGTTTGTCCCATTTTGGTTGCTTTATCTCTACCTATAACTTAGAAAGAGCAATTATAAACAAATGGGGCTCAGCATGAGCACCTCTCTGGCAGCCTCTCAGGGTCAATTGTCTCCTCCCAGCTCCTGCACCAGCAGAGTGATGCATAGACCTTGGATGTCGGCTGGAGGAAATACTAAGGAGGCAAGTGGCCTGTGATTTAAACTCATGCCTGCCTTTGTCCGCTCCACATGGAACTCCATCAGGAAGGGAGCCTGGACAAAGTTTTGCTCCTTTAAAATACAGGAATGGATACAGGATATATGATAAGCATACAGAGTGATTCAAGGGAAAAAAAAAGCGATAGAAATCATTTCCCATTATAATCCTTGTGAATTGCCTTACGTCTCTAATATAGATCGCCTGGGAAATAATTTTAAAGCATTTAAAAATATCTTCCATTTTCTATTATGAGCCTTTGGATTTCCACAGTTTGAAAGAGTGAAGAGACTATAGCTTAGAAAACTAATTACAAAACATAAAAATGCTCAAGTCTAATGGAACATATCAGATTGGAGGAAGATTCCAGCAATGGCAGGCAGTATTACAAATGTAGCCCACATGAAAGAAGGAGCCACATCTGAAAAGAAGACAGCAGTTCCTACCTCAATGTCTTGTTCTCAACATCTTTGTTTTACATTCTCTTTGTTCCTGTTGGCTTACTAATTAGCTGTGATTTTTTTTAATGCCCCTTACAGTAGGTTAATTTTGTCTAACTCACCAGCAGGGGTTTTTGTAATACATAATTCACAGAGCAATGTCAATGATTAAAATTCTTTCATTAACACAGCACCTTAAAGATAATAAATATGAAGCATTTAGCTTCCAATTTATGAGTGCAGAAAGCCTAATTTTGTATGGAAAGAAATGCATGCTTAGATAACTTGGCATTGCAAGACAAAATGGAATCTGAGTTTTAGAGTATTGCAAACACAAAGTTGAGCAAATCAAAGAGCACTTATTTTGAGCACAGTGATATAGCAGGGGGTTTTCAGAGAAATTCTAATAACATACTTAAAAAATGCAAAACATGCAGCTAAAAGTGCTCTTTTCTGGCATTTATGTGGGCAGTGCTGTGGCCTTGTGGATGATTAGCTGGAGAGAGTCAACATGTCTTAGGTTGAAAGTTGTCAGTGGCTGAAAGTTGCTTTGGCCTTTCCATGCCATTTCCCTTCACTCTCTTCAAGAATTTTAACAGGTTTGACTCATCAGATTCCAAGAAGAGCAATGCAGTAATTAGAGATAGGATATGAAATTTCATTTTGCAAAGTTTTAATAACTCTTAGAACATCTGTTCCTCTGAACTCTATCACTTCCTTTACACCTACACCCAAACGATTCTTATATTTCATTTTGCTAAGTACAAGCTCTGTTTGCTTCTGTGTATTCAACCTGATACAAAAAGGATAATAATCACAGATGCCTTGGCAACAGCAGCCTAGAAAACAGAGAATCTGATCACTAAATGTGATTTTGTTTAGAGCCTTTCCCCACTGACATATTTTTTTTTCTCTTTCTCTTTCTCTTCTCCAAAGATCAATCAGACTTTTTTTATTGACTATGTTTGGGGGATGGATATATGTATTTTGGGTAGTAATACCGAAGAACACTTTGATTCAAAACATTTTCTTGCATTAAATATATCAATTAAGGGTGACTTTTCACAGAAGCAGCTTAAAGTTCAAAGACATGAAAGTAGAATTAAAAACCACAAAACTGTCACCCAGTCCAAAGGTCATGGCTCAAATTTAACAGGTGGCCCTGACATAATGTAGTTTCTACTCTCAGCTATGGTTCTAACAGATTTGTCTCTGGAACCAAAATGCAGCATCAAACTAAGCCCTCAATTGGCATTTTGAGCTAGAGAGACACGGAATCGGGTTAGTAAAGGAGGTTCCCCAATATGTCATCCATTCAAGTAAATAGCCTGTCCACTTCAAGAGGGAGGTCAGCAGCAGGCCAGTCAGAGGAAATGTTCGTGAACTTGTCCCTGCTCTGTAATTTGCCTGTGGCTAATTTCATAATTTCTATTTTTAGTGTGTGGTTGCTCCCATCGCTCTCATAAGCACAAATAATTGCTCCCATTTTTTAAAAGAAAGAAAGCAGCAAATAGCCCCTTTGTAAGGCAAGCCACTGAGCTAGCTACTAAAATTAATATTGCATTCCACTAAGTGAAATTTGCTACTGATCAACACATTAACAGGAAAGTTGTAACAAATGTTTCTATTTTTTAAATGATAGGCAAACTTAGTTCTTTTAGCCCAGGCAGTTTTTAAACTAGAAGTGTTTTAATTTCACACATGTTAACCAAAAAGAATTGATTTTTTTTCCTCGTTTCCACTTATGGATTAAAGTCTGGGTACCTTGCCAAGCTTGGTCAACCAGTTTCTGTTAACGATAACAGATGAGGTGGGTGCAGAGTGACTGATATGCATAACCACTGGGCAATAGATACATATGATTCAAATAAATCAAGAATTTTATATGGATAGATTGAATCATAACTTGAGTATCTGAATTTATAGCTCTTTAATGCCACATAAAAGAGAATAGTAAAAGGCTAAGAGTAAAGCCTTTATGTCAACTCAATCTCCTTCCTATTGAAAAGATTGAGTTTAGGATTCTTTCCTCTTCCTGGAGCAGTCATGGCCATGTCTAACCAGATTGGTCTTCATATCAAAAACTTGATTGACTATTTTTCAATCAAATATTCAGAGCTCTGTTAGTACAATCCACCGCCTCCACCATAGACAACCATAATAACAAGCCTGATTTGGGCTTTGAAATTGTTATTTTTCAGGTGGTCTCTACATAGGTCTGTAAATTACATCCTTTCACTCTCTTATCCAGCCCTTCAACCATCATATCTCTTGAGTTCCTACTGTAGGTCTAGAAGTTCATGGTAAGGACTTTGTGTTTCATTTTTAACTGGGAAGGATGTTTCTTTCTTTCTTTCTTTCTTCCTTCCTTCCTTTCTTTTGTTCTTTCTTTATTACAGGGAAGGATTTTAAATTGAAGAGTGACATAATCTGTCATCAGTTTTAAAAGGATCACTCTGGGTGTTGTATTGAAAAAAACTTTACTAGAGCAAAGACAGGAGGAAAGAAGACCAGTTAGAAGACTAATGCAACAGTCCAAGAAAAAGATGATGTCTTGACTGGATGGAAAACGGCAGAGATTATGGAAAGTGGCCGGATTCACATATATTATGAAACTTGAATATTATGAATTCTGAATCAACAGAATTTGCTGATGGAATGATGGAGACAAAGAGACAAAAATCAAGTTCACTAGAATGTAAACTCCATTATGATTATGTATGTATGTATATGTCCCCCTGATGGATCCCCAGCACCTACATAGAGCCTGGGGCCACTCATTTATTATTTGTTGAATAAAAGATACGGTGGCCCCAAGGTTTTGAACAGAGAAATTATGTGACTGGAGTTGCCATTTATTGAAGGAGGAAGGGAACAACTTCAGAGTCAGGTTTATTTATTTGTTTGTTTTGCTTGTAGGAGAGCACAAAATCAATAGTTCAGTTCTGGACATGTTAAGTTGAAATGGCTATTAGATATTAAGGGGCAAGGCCATGTTGATGGTTGTACTTGTTACTTCAGAGTTTAGGGAAAAGTCAGGGATTGATAAATAAATTTGGCTCTCATCAGGGAATAGATGGAATGTAAAGCTATGGGTAGACAAGAGACCATCTAGGTTGTGACTACCACAAAGAAGAGAAATTTGAGAGGTGAGCTTGGGTCACTCTAAGATGTGCAGGTCAGGAAAATGAAGATAAGCAAAGAAAGAGCAGTCAATTAAGTTAAAGGGGAACCAAGAAAGAACAGTATCTCAGATATGAAGAAAACAATATGTCTTTAATTATTAGGTTGGTGCAAAGGTAATTGCGGTGTTTGCATTAAAAGTAATATCAAAAACTGCAAGCAAAAACTGCAATTACTTTTGCACCAACCTCATAGTTAAGTAATTGTGTCAAATGCCATTAATTAATCCATCAAAAAAAAAAGATGAAAATTGACCATTTGATTTTGCAACTTATAGGTTCACATTGACCTTGACAAGAGCCGTTTCAGTGGCATCAGTATAAATGATGTCCTGCCCCTAGAACAGTGCTAACATATGGCTGGCACTCAGTGGCACTCATGTTAGTCATGCCTCATTGCAAGAAATCAATTTAGATCCTGACAATGTATTTAAACACATTTATATACATATTTAAAAATCTGACACAGCAATCATCAGAAATAGACAAAGATTTAGGTTAAATGTGTTCATCAGAGTATCATATTTGTCAATAAAATGTTCAACAAAACCTTAATATTAAACATTATGGTTAAGTAAATCATACTTTATTCAAACACAGAAATATTATGCAGTCATTAAAAATGCTTAATAGAAAATATTTAAGTATCTAATAGTATGAGATCACATTATATGATATAATGGATTACATGATACAATATTATGTGGATATAAAGCAGGAACTTAATAAATTTTAAAATATATTTAATAGTTCACTAAAACCTGATATCAGCACAAGACATTTATGACCACTGAAGTCAATTGCAGTCTTAGAGTTACGTCACCCAGGAATTCTGTTTTTGTATCCTTTATCAAAGGATGATGTGGTAAGACGATAGGAAGCTATGTTCACATTCTGTGCATTCTTAATCCCTAATCGTCTTTACTTTTTTTTTTTTTTTTTTTTTTTTTGAGACAGAGTTTCGCTCTTATTGCCCAGGCTGGAGTGCAATGGCACAATCTCGGCTCACCACAACCTCCGCCTCCCGAGTTCAAGCGATTCTCCTGCCTCAGCCTCCCAACTAGCTGGGATTACAGGCGGGATTACAGGCAGGTGCCATCACACCCGGCTAATTTTGTATTTTTAATAGAGACGGGGTTTCTCCATATTGGTCAGGCTGGTCTCAAACTCCCAAACTCAGGTGATCCACCTGCCTCAGCCTCCCAAAGTGCTGGGTTTACAGGCATGAGCCACCGCGCCCAGCCTAACTGTCTTTACTCTTAAGGCATACATCAATGTACTGAATTTCAAAAGGTTCATATATTTTTACTCTCCCAAGTGGACAAATCAGATCTACTTCATAATTAATAAAAGTGATTTTGCAGAAATAAATCATGAGATTGCCTAGAAAATAAATAACTAAAAATAGTTGATGCAAAAGCTTGTGAAGACAACTTGTCTTGGCAAAGTATCTGCCATATTAACCTCGTGATACAAAAAAAAAAAAAAAAAACTACATATCAGCTAACTCCAGATTCAAATTAAACAGAGATCTTATAACTTTCATTAAAATAAAATTTGATTCCCTAAATTCTCCAAAATTATTAACTATCCTAATGGAACGATTGGATTATTTTCCTTACAACAAAGGCCTATTATAAACTATCTATGGAATCTATTGTAAGCAAATGCATAGCTAGTTCTTTTTTTTTTAGATTTGTGATTTGTGTAGTCTAAAATGAGACTGAAGAACAGTAGGAATGTTGTTGTTCCTAGATTATTTTATTATATTTATAACCATATTGTAAATGCCATATTACACATTTTTATTTCAAACTCCAACTATATTTGAATAGAAGAAAGGCATAATTAGTGAAATAATAAATAAATGAATGCATAGAGTGGTGCATTTTTTAAACCACTATTATTTTTCAGTGAATTAAATTTCAACATTTATATATTTAGTTTTCTAATTAAAAGCAATATCTATTGTCTTAACATGCTCAGTCAAAAACCAAAACGTCTCTCTATAAAAACGACCAGATGAAAACCAAGTGCTCTACCTAAACTTTTTATCTTGATCATTTTAAAGGAGCTAATTATAATATAAACTAAAATGCTTCTGGTTGTTGAAGGTATCATATTATATTATATTTTAAAACATAAAAGCCCGAATGCAGTGGCTCACACCAATAATCCCAGCACTTTGGGGGCCAAGGCAGGAGGATCACTTGAAGCCAGGAGTTTGAGACCAGCCTGGGCAACATAGTGAGACCCTGTCTTTACAAAAAAATTAAAAATTAGCTGGGTGTGGTGGCAAGCATCTATAGTCCGAGCTTCTGGGGAAGCTGAGGTGGGAAGCTGTCTTGAGCCCAGAGTTGAAGACTGCAGTGACCTGTGATTTCACCTTTGCTCTCTAGCCTGGTCAATAGAGTGAGAGCCTGTCTCTATAAATAAAAATAAAAGAATAATTTATATATATAATAGAAAATATCACACCCTCATAATCTATAATATAAAGATAAAATATAGAAATAACATTAAAGTATCTAAAAATCAGAAATAAACCAGACATTGATAAGCATCATCAACCATACAGATTCACCTGTGTTATTGAGACAGATGCAGAAAAATAATTCATCTAATATTTATTCCACTATTTTTTATCTTTTGACCCTGTGATTATGAAAACTGTGTCACCAACCAATTGTTCTATTAAAATGTAATCCTAAGAATAATTTTTAAAGTACATTTCCATTACAAAATTAAATTCTGACTACTGTTGAAAATCATGAAATACCAAAATTAACCAAAGACATAAACTAAATCACCCACAATATTACCCCAAAGAGACAAAGTTTTAATATGTGCTTTAATAATACTTACATAATTTTCTATTTTAAAACCAGAATCCTCTAGTAACTCAATTTGGCAGGTTTTTTTTTCAGTGAAACACTGTAAACATTTTCCATAACTTTACATATCCAGCTTCAAGACTTTTTTAATGGCTGCTTAGTATTATATCAAGTATATTTGCTATAATCTGTTTAAGCAATCCCATGTTGAACATGTAGATGATTTCTAATTTTCTCCATTATGAACAAACCTACAAGTAACATTCTTTTAGATAAATATTTGTACAACATCATAATTCTGTCCTTTGGCTAAATTTTCAGATTTGGTTTATTACTGAGCATCACTACATTACTGAAACTTCAAAAATGCATGGAAACTTTTTAATGGGTTCTCTCTCAGAAATAGGTTCTCTTTACTCCCCACTTTCTTCATTAGCAGGAAAACTAACATTTCACAGGCAGTAATGCTAGGTGACTTTATAGCATCAAATCCTTGCAATAATCCTGTTGAATAGATCCCATTATCTCCATTTTACAGGAAAGGACAGTGAGACTCCAAAAGGTTAACTAACTTGTCGAAAATCACATAACAGGTAAAGAACAAAGCTAGAATTTAAACTTGGACCTGATTCCAAAGACCCTGCTGTCTTTATTAGAGCAGGTTGCATGCTTCTGTGGGTGGGGAATGGCTTGCCACTTACTACACTTCAGTTCCTTTCAGAATACTGAAAACCAAACCCACTAGCTGGCAGAAAGGGACAACTCAGATCATAAAATATATGATTTTCAAATGCCCACTTTGAGAAATGGGAATTTTGGTTTTTATTCATTTCTTTGTAATCAGATTCTCCGGTCATGGGCTTCTTTTGTGATTTCCTTCTTTTTTTCTTCAAAGTAGTTATGGTGGTTTTCTCCACTTCTTTTCTGACTATGCCACTTCTGGAGGGTTGGAAGGGTCCCTGCCCAAACAATGCAGTGCTGTCACTGTAGGCCTTATTGTCTGGCCAGGTTGAATATCTCAACATCATAATCAAGACAACCCTGGCATTATGATTGGCCACACTTTCTTTTGAACACAGCCCTACTGAAACACACACTACCCCCACCTGGCAGTGCAGAAGCCCACTGGTTTGAAACTAAGGTCTTACACATGAAAATCTAATGAGAGAAAATTAATGGTTCTCACTTCATATCAGAAAAACCTTTTCAATAGTTTTTTCCATAGTCATGACATCAGACAGAGAGAGCCAAAGGTCTCCACATCAGTCTTATATTATCCTGAGCGCAAGAGTTTCACCTTTCCCAACAAGTGGGAATAGAAGTTGGGAAACAAATAAATAAACAAACAAAAAACTTTAAAAACAGGACAAACGGCTCTATTGTTATCGTTTCATCTGATACAATTAATCAATCATTATTATGTTTGCCAAACATAAGCAGGAAAATGTTATAAAAATCTGAGAAGCATTAAACTATAATTAAATTTCCATTTCATCTCTCCTCTCTCTAAGGTTCTGCTTATTTGCCTGTTTTTTGTCTGTTTTGTTTAACAAAGATATTTTCCAAGAACCCTCAATCAAATTGTCTACTTTTTGTAGGTTCTAAATCTTCTCGCCACACAAACCTGAGACTTTCTTTCCAAACGTAACTTACCTTTATTTCCTTCCCTCTGCAAAAATTTACTGAGCATCTATCATCCAGATGCCCCTTAAAATATAGAGACATATTTTATGGAGGACTATCTTATTAAAACATTTCCATGAGTAACTGGAATTAGTGAGATAATTTCTCTCTCAAGAGCAAATATTCTGATAGACAAATTTCATGTTTCAAATTTCATCTTTCAAGTATTGTACAAGCAATTGTACATCATGCAAATATTTGGTTCAATTTACTGCTTTGGTTGGTGTTGGCATCTGTGTATGTCAGTCTGTTCATGCATATGCCACTCATACAAAGCTTTTAGAGGATAAAGGATCTGTTTATATTTAACTTAAATGTGCACACACTAGCACACATTAGTGCCAATCCAGACAGATGCTTATTGAGTTATCTCAATAATTATAATATTCCCTTAACTTCTTAATATATGAATGACTATATTTTAATGCACCATTAGCCAAATATTCTCCTCAACGCCAGCCACATTATCATAACAAGTTTAAGACAGGCATCACCTAGGGACCAAAATTAAGCTGATGATAGATCCCTCTTTTTAATATGGATGGTAGATTTATTTGTATGTTCATCTATATAGATTTTCACACTGGTCCCCAGCCAGGCTGTAGCAAAGTGGGGAAACCTTTGCCAGTTCCTTTCTGGCAGACCCATGGCTTGAAGGAGTTTTTGGCCTGGAGTTTGATCAACGGATGCTGGAATCACCTAAAGAATTGAGAACATCCAAACACTGATTAACTGTGTTTGTTGATAGAACACATTTGGTTATTCTGAACATGTTTAAAAATTGTACCAGTGTTGTAATTTTCTTTGTCATGTAAAATTTTGGCACATATAGTTTTCTTTATTGACATGTATAATAATAACACAAATCATGTGTACCTTGTTGAACACTGGTGTGATATGAACCTTTCTAAGTTCGCTGGGGTCTCTAAACAATAACCTATTTTACCAAGATTCAAGCCAACATGATCACTACTTTCAGAGATCTGAAGTATGTGAGATATTTATGCTTTTCATTGTTAATTTCTTCTTTTTTAAAAAAATCTGTACCTTTCAACTTTTCCTTTGATAAAGTTATAGCTGGTCGTACAGTAGATAATCCAAGTAGGAAAATTATCATATCTAATATGGTTTATAAAACAACAGCAAGACTCTGTCAAGCTTATATTTTTTAATGGGTGGTTATCCTTCCAAGAAAAAAATATAAAAATCAGAAAGAGACCATTACTTTAGGTTAAAAAAAGTCATGGCAATTTATCTTCTGACTGACAATGATTCTTACTGGTTCCATTTGGAGTGCATTTTTCTTACCAGCTCTCTGTGGATGAGGAATTGTATTAGCCTGTCATTCACATAATACACATAACACTGATATAGGGACCATCCTTCAATGGTGGCACCATCTCTCAATCTAGTAGTCCAGTCCCCCTGGGTGGCTGCCTGGTTGGCAATTAAATCATTGCTGTAACCCCTATGCTCCAGAGTTCCTAATTCAATTGGCCAAGGTTTTGAATGATGACTCTGAGTGCATTACAGTGATAGTGTGGTGCTGTACAGGAAGGGCATCAAACTCAAGCATCCCCGAACCCTGCAGTTCCTTAGAGATGATGAAAATGCTTTCTCCATTTCAGACTGCCAAAAGATGAACAAGGGTAGGGGGAAAAGCCTGAAGAAATTAACTAGTAAATATGATATAGATTATTTGCTTTCTTCTATTGTAGGAAATCATTGGGATAAATAGATAAAAGAATAAAATAAAGTGTTATCAGAATAGTTGTGGGTGTCTTCTTCTACATATGTATTTTATCACTGCTATTAACTATACGTACCTCTTTTAAACAAACTTTTTAAAAATTTTTTGATTTCTAATTGACACATAATTGTACATACTTATGGGGAGCATAAGTACATACATACATACAATGTATAGTGATCATATTAATCCATTCTCATGCTGCCTATAAAGACATATCTGAGACTGGGTAATTTATAAATGAAAGAGGTTTAATTGACTCACAGTTCAGCATAGCTAGGGAGGCCTCGAGAAACTTACAATCATGGCAGAAGGGGAAGCAAACATGTCCTTCTTCACATGGCAGCAGCAAGGAGAAATGCCAAGCAAAAGGGGGAAAAGCCCCTTATAAAACCATCAGATTCGTGAGAACTTACTCACTATCACGAGACCAGCATAAGGATAACCATGTCCACGATTAAATTACCTCCCACCAGGTCCCTCCCACAACACGTGGGGATTATGAGAACTACAATTCAAGATGAGATTTGGGTGGGCACACGGCCAAACCACATCAGTGATTATATCAGTGTAATTAGCATATTCATCATCTCAAGCATTAATCATTTCTTTGTGTTGGGAACATTCAATATCCTCCTTCTAGCTATTTGAAACTATATAATATATGATTGTTTACTACAGTCATCCTATAGTGCTATTGAACAATAAACCCTCTCCCTCCTATCTAGCTGTAATTTTGAAATCTAGACCTATCCTTTCCTTCCTCCTACCCTTCCCAGCCTCTAGCATCCTCTTTCTCCTTAAACAAGTTATTTACTTTTAACTTTTATGAGTTTGTTTTAAAGTCATTCATCATCAAAAGTTAAATATATATCAAAAACCTCACAAAGTTGACAAGAAGAAGACATATTGGAAAAATATTTGCAGTGTATGTAACAAAGTGCTAGTATCCACGACATAATGATTAACATTTATGAGTGCTTCCTGTGTAACAGGCAGTGTTCTCAATAGCTCATGGGTACTGTTTCATAAGAACCACAAGGGGTGGGTTCTGTTATAATTGTCATTTCACTGAGGCAAAGGTGGTCAAGTAACTTGACAGTTGCCACAGTTAGCAAGTGACAGAACATTAACATGAGCAGTGCATGAACAGTGCCAGTACATTAACCCAGGAAGTTTGAGTCCAGCGCCCGAGACTTGCCCACCTCTCCATATCTAAGTCAGTTTTGCAAATCAATAAGGAAAAGACAATTTTTTTTTCAAAGGATGAAAACAGGACAAGTATATGAACTGATGATTCCAGAAAGCAGTAATATAAATAGCCTTCCAAAAAAAAAAAAAACGAAGGAAAAATCATCAACAATGGTAGCTTGAAACCGCCATCATAATGCACATGGCTGTGCTGTGGGTTACAGGTTTGCCCAGAGATTGGCTTGATTGGGACCTTTGGTCAGTTGCCCCTAATGCCAGACATCCTCATCCACTTTCCTCAGTGGGCAACAGGATATAATATTTTAGGCATTCTATGTTGAGAAGTTCTAATTACTTTCTTTGATGTTAAACTTCCTTTTTCTATAAAAGCTGGTAACATAGGAACTACCTCACAGCACTGTTGTAAAAATGTAGTGAAATGTGTGTATGGCACTTAGCAAGTGTCAGGCATATAGTAACTGCTCACAATTAGTGCTATCTGCTTTAGGCTAAATGGTGTGTGTTACTCAGCAGCCCATTGGAAGTTGTGAGAAATTCTTTATCCCTCTTTTCCCACCCACAAAACAAAGTTGATCTATGCTGACCCACTACTCACTACATGACTTTCAATAAAATTGAGGCAAGATAGACAGCATAAGATATATGAAAGAGTGTGTCTAAGCCCAGACCAGTACCCACTGAACCCTGAGTCAGAAGCTTGCTCCTGCTCCTATCTTCCAGGTCATGGTGAAGTCAGTTGTCTCCCATCTCATACTCTAGAAAGGAAAAATTTACATAGCACACAACAAAAGTATGGAAGCTAGTTGCTACATCCTATAGTTCATAATGCACTAAGAAGCAGATCCCACTGTAAAAGCCTTATCGAAGTATCTACATGTTGCATAATACACCATATAGACATGACTATATGATCTGCTGGATAGCTTGCTTTGAGCCTTGGTCATTGATCATTCCCTTGCTCCCTGAAGGGAAGAAGAGAAATGATGGATAGTAACAAGGGGAGAGAACAAAAGACATTAAGTCACATCCAAAAAAAAAAAAATGTAAAAAGACTAGACAGCAACAATTTGTGAGTCAACAGGGAAGCTTGGTATAGTGAAGTGCAGTGAATCAAAATGATCAAATGATTTTATTAGCTTGGTTTTATTAGTCAGATCTATTACCTTTTTTTTATGACCAGAGAAAAACAAAGTAATTATAACCAGTTTGTCAAGGCAGACCCTTGTGGGAAGTATGTCCCTGATTCCCTGATTCCACTTCAGCCAGGCTGTGCCCACTACCCTCTGAATAAGAATCCTTAGCTTCCCAATTCCTTCACTCCTTGTAAGGAGGACATTGGATGGAGCAAACAAACATTTCTCACACAACAACTTCACAACATCAAGAGCAAAATATGGTATGAGGCTATTGTATTTAAAAAGCATTGAAGATGGACACTGCTCAAAGCTGAGGGAAGAAAAAAAATCTTAATTTCTCTTCTAGCCCCAGACTGTAAATATACTGGCAGCTCTCACAGCAGAAGCCTTCCTCACACCACTGCCCTCTTTTGTGAGCTCATGAACCTCACCTGTACTAATCACATTCTCGGTGGGAGAGAGGGGATTCAGTTACATGATAGCTAATTCCTGGGCCTCCCCTAAGCAAAAATGAACAGTCATTACAAGCCATTCCAAATTATAGATGGGCACTCTATGATGTAGACTGTTGTAGACAGGGCTGAGACAATTACCGAATGAAAGAAATATTATTATTTTAAGAAATCTAACATTTTAATACAATGTGAAAAATGATGAGGGAATAATAAATGGAGTACATAAAAAGAGCTAATAATAAAAAAGAGCTTGGTGCGAAATCCTGCTGTCATATTTGCATTTACCCTGAAACTAATGCCATGCACATTTCTGAATGCAAATAATTCACGAGAGGAAGCAAAATGAGGATGTTAATAACCATTTTTCCCTTAATGAGAAGCTGTTCTTTGACTGAAAGGTGCTTTAAGATGGACTAAGTGAGGCTTAACAAAAGGGTTCCCTTTTTCTGGAATGCATAAATGAGGCCAGTTGAGTTTCATTGTGGGATTTAAAGGCAGTGGCATTAACATATTACTTCTACATTTTTAAATAATAAAAATTCACTTTGTCAATTTAAAATTCCTCCTTGCATTGTCTTTTAGCTCAAAGTGATATTTCTTATGGGGTGTTGTGTATTAAAGTGTCTTCCAGTATTACTTTTATGTGTGCCAGATTTCTACTACTTTTAGTCGTAATAACTATTTGTCAGGGCTTATTATTTGTCAGGGCATGTACTACGAGTTGCCAAGAGTCACTCTCACCTTAGAACTAATGAAACCTCCAGAGATGGCGGTGAAATTTATGCAAGGACAGCAGTAAAGAAGCAGAATTTATTCAAATTCGGGAGACCAAACATCAAAGGCCCTGCTCCTTCCACCTTAGCAGCTACCCTCCTTTTGTATTGTGAACAGACCTGTGCAACACCAGCATCAACCTGTGAAGATTGGCAGTCGATGACTGTGTAAAGCCTGGAGACCCTGTTCTCTTCAAATGGCACTTTGAGTCTCTTCTCTCCTCTACTTCTTCCTTCCTTCAAGTAAGCTTTTACATAAGGGAGAAAAATGCCTAAAGACAGGAAATGTTTTAGAAAATCAGCCCCAATTATACATCTGTGGCTTTATATGCACCTCTCTCAGGATGCAATGGGCTGACTACCAATGGGCATTTCAATGGCAGAAATTTGTATTATTGAAATGCTTCCATTTCAACAGCAAACCGTTACAACATCACGTCTTCCTGCCAGCTGCACCACTACTGAGCCAGTGCGTGAGTGGTTGATAATATGAGTTTTACAGTCAAAGTATGTTGGGAGGCAATTCTCCATGAGTCTTTCATGTTTCTGCATGTCTTGCAAGCAGTGGCACTGACGGCTTTTGTTCCAAACTGTCTTTTCAAGAAAGTTTAAATAGCAAACAGCTACGGAAGATACAGTGTCTCCCTCCGGAACAAAAAGCCCCCATACTTACTGCCCACTATAAAGATCTGTGTCTCTTGAACTCAGGGTTCCTCTCATGAAGCACACCTCACTGCATGTGCAGGTGACCCCCAGCCCTCTTCCCACAGTTCTATAAGAACTGGGGCTCAGGAAACTGCTGACACTATGACCACTATTATTAATATGAGTAATAATAAAGTCTTGTGTCTCTGACGCAAGAGTCTCAGGTATTCTGCCAGCATGCATGAAACTATAGCAGGCTAACTTGTTAGCTTTCAAGAAGATGGAAATTTCAGACACTTCAAGTTCTTGATATGGCCCACACTGGGATCCTGGTTCTGTTGTTATGTTCGTTATGTGATGTTAAGAAAGTTACTTGAATTCTCTGGGCCTCGGTTTACTCAGCTGTAAAGTAGAGCCAGCCTTTAAATGCTATATAAGATAACATATATTATATAACATAATACATGCATTAGCACAATGCCTGTCATAAAATATATTCTCAGTAAATTTACCTACTGTGGCTCTCGTATAATGAAGGAATTATTTGTAATAAAGAACCAAATTCTAGCCCCAGTTCTGTATGGCCTCAAAAGCCACTCAACATGTCTGGCACTGAATTTCATCCTCTATAAATGAGACAGGTAGAAAAGGTAATCTCTAAGATTCCTCTTAGCTTTGACATTCTGAAACTTAGTTACAGCTTCTCTTTAGTGTCTTCCTTCTCTTCCCTTAAAGCAGTTTCTCTCATTAGTATCTAATTTTTCCAGTGGTAACAGACCAAGCACAGAGCCTGGTTGGAGTCAGAACCAGGCCCAGCTCTGGTGCACAAGAGGAAAGTCTGCACACAGCCGACAGTGGCCCAGATCAAGCCATTGGCTCTCTAAATTTCAGTTTCCTCACTAGTATACTGAGAACACTGGATTAGACAATTCCCAAAGTCTCTTCTAATTTTATAATTCTATGATTGTCTAATGTCACTACCTCCTCTCATCTCTCCAAACAAATTACCTGAATAAATGACTGAATTATTTTAGCTCAACTGCAGGAAAGAAATCAAATTAAGTGATGGGAAGTTTTAGATTGTGCATAAACAGAAGTGTGTAAATAGAGAACTCCAAATGTCACCTTTATCTAGAATCTAGTTAAGTCGCAATGTAGAGTCCCACCAAAGATACATCAAATTTGGGTCATAATGGACCAGGCTATGTGCAACTGAGTATTCCACTGTTGACCTACATGTCCACATTAAGTGGCTTTTCAAATAGCAGTGATGCCCTTGCTCAGTTCTACCCAAAGATGCCTGTATTGCTCTTCTGCACCCAAGACACCTGCCCATGAGATAACTGGCAGGGGTAGGGGAGCCGTGTGTGTGTGAAGTGTGTGAAGTGGTATCAAAGAGCACAAAGGAGACTAGTCAATAATTAAGCCTCAACAATCATCTCATGAGCAACAATTTCCAACCAATCAATGTCAGGAAAATATAGTGCTTTATAATAATTGCAATGGAAAAACACACCAGGTTTCTTCCCACAGCCTATCATTTTATTATTTTATATACCATCATTTTAACACTTAGCAAGAATATACTTTTTAATATCTATACCTTGACTAAACTGATTTCTTCTCTAGAAGAAGAAATATATCATTTTTATCTTTAATCTTTAATTAATTTATCATTTTTATCTTTGCACCTACCTCTGTCAGCCAACACACAATTCTTTGAAATTTAGTGGACATGGTTTTAAATCCTGGCTTTACCATTTGCTAACTCTGTGACTTTGGGCAAGTCACTTAATCTCTCAGAGTTTTTTACTTCATCTGTGCCAATAACATAATAATACCTACTTCACAGAGGAGTTGTTAGAATTTAATGAGATAACTTTTCAGATGCTGACTACATAGTCTGACATATAGTGAATTTAATGTATTATAGTTTTTATTATAGCAGATTATCAATAAAAATATATCAAATAATAGGTATGATTTATTGGCTCTTTACTGTGTACCAGGCCCTAAGCTGTGCTCTACACAAAACTATGTAATGTAGATACTATTATAATAGGCCTCAGTTTGAAAGCTGAAAGGACTGAGAAAAGAGAGAAACTGAAATGCCTTAGGTCCCATAGTCAGTAAATAGCAGAGCCAGATGTAAACTCAGGTATTCTAGCTCCAGAGCCCAAGCTCCTAATAACACACAATATTACCTCTAAATGAATGAATGATTTGGTTTCAAATAGAGCTAGGGGCCAGAGGAGAGTAAGAGATTTTTTATTATGTCCTGTAATATTAAGACAAGTTTTCATACCTTGTAAAACTAGATGTAGACTCACATTTATTAAATTTCTATACCAGTCTTCAAAATCCTCCAGAATAGGACACGGAAGATACATTCTGAGTAATCTATTTCACTAATTAGCATACAAATATTTCTACATATTTGTGACTTCCAATGTCCATAAACAGGAAAAATAATTAGAAAGTTCATTATACATCTTTTAGTTTATATTTCTATTTCAGAGAAACACAGTAAAAAATATTATGCACATAGAATTTTCTTTGTAAAAGTATTAGCTGTACTGGCTCCTGGCAGAAAAGAATAAAATGTAAAAATTCTTGTTTACAGATATGCCGTAGTCTGAACCTTTGTGTTCCCCCAAAACTTGTATGTTGAAACTTAATCCTCAATGTGGTAATATTAAAAGGTAGAACTTTGGAAGGTGATTAGGTCGCGAGGGCCCCACCTGCATGAATGGAATTAGTGCCCTTATAAGTGGTCCAGGGGAACTTGTTTGGGTCTTGTACATGTGAAGACACAACAAGACGCCATCTTTGAAGCAGAGAGCAGGCTATCAGCAGACACCAAATCTGCTGACGCTTTACTCATGAACTTGCCAGCCTCTCGAATTATGAGAAACAACAAATGTCTGTTGTTTATAAATTACCTGGGCTAAGGTATTTTGTTATAGCTGGCCAAACTAAGGTGGAATTTAAATCCAGCTTTCTGATATGTGATTCATTAATTATACTGAAGAAAATCCTCTCAGTAAAAAAGACACCACGTTTTTAACAAATATTGTTGGAAATGTGCAGTAAATCTTTGGCCCTCTTCCTATATTTTAAAGATTTTTTTCTTTTTTTGAGATAGAGTAAAAATGGGTGGGTTGTAATTCTTTATATTGTAACAAGTACATTCTGATATGATTACTCAACCACTAGAAAAATATTTTCACTCTTTAGGTTAAATAATAAAACTACCTTTCGGAGCGACGCAGAAGACGGGTGATTTCTGCATTTCCATCTGAGGTACCGGGTTCATCTCAGTAGGGAGTGCCAGACAGTGGGCGCAGGTCAGTGGGTGCGTGCACCGTACACGAGCCGAAGCAGGGCGAGGCACTGCCTCAGTTGGGAAGCGCAAGGGGTCAGGGAGTTCTCTTTCCGAGTCAAAGAAAGGGGTGACGGACAGCACCTGTAAAATCGGGTCACTCCCACCCGAATACTGCGCTTTTCTGACGGGCTTAAAAAACGGCACACCACGAGATTATACCCCGCACCTGGCTCGGAGGGTCCTATGCCCACGGAGTCTCGCTGATTGCTAGCACAGCAGTCTGAGATCAAACTGCAAGGCGGCAGCGAGGCTGGGGGAGGGGCGCCCGCCATTGCCCAGGCTTGATTAGGTAAACAAAGCAGCTGGGAAGCTCGAACTGGGTGGAGCCCACCACAGCTCAAGGAGGCCTGCCTGCCTCTGTAGGCTCCACCTCTGGGGGCAGGAAACAGACAAACAAAAAGACAGCAGTAACTTCTGCAGACTTAAACATCCCTGTCTGACAGCTTTGAAGAGAGCAGTGGTTCTCCCAGCACGCAGCTGGAGATCTGAGAACGGGCAGACTGCCTCCTCAAGTGGGTCCCTGACCCCTGACCCCCGAGCAGCCTAACTGGGAGGCACCCCCAGCAGGGGCACACTGACACCTCACACGGCAGGGTATTCCAACAGACCTGCAGCTGAGGGTCCTGTCTGTTAGAAGGAAAACTAACAAACAGAAAGGACATCCACACCAAAAACCCATCTGTACATCACCATCATCAAAGACCAAAAGTAGATAAAACCACAAAGATGGGGAAAAAACAGAACAGAAAAACTGGAAACTCTAAAAAGCAGAGCGCCTCTCCTCCTCCAAAGGAACGCAGTTCCTCACCAGCAACGGAACAAAGCTGGATGGAGAATGACTTTGATGAGCTGAGAGAAGAAGGCTTCAGATGATCAAATTACTCTGAGCTACGGGAGGACATTCAAACCAAAGGCAAAGAAGTTGAAAACTTTGAAAAAATTTTAGAAGAATGTATAACTAGAATAACCAATACAGAGAAGTGCTTAAAGGAGCTGATGGAGCTGAAAACCAAGGCTCGAGAACTACGTGAAGAATGCAGAAGCCTCAGGAGCCCATGCGATCAACTGGAAGAAAGGGTATCAGCAATGGAAGATGAAATGAATGAAATGAAGCGAGAAGGGAAATTTAGAGAAAAAAGAATAAAAAGAAATGAGCAAAGCCTCCAAGAAATATGGGACTATGTGAAAAGACCAAATCTACGTCTGATTGGTGTACCTGAAAGTGAAGGGGAGAATGGAACCAAGTTGGAAAACACGCTGCAGAATATTGTCCAGGAGAACTTCCCCAATCTAGCAAGGCAAGCCAACGTTCAGATTCAGGAAATACAGAGAACGCCACAAAGATACTCCTCGAGAAGAGCAACTCCAAGACACATAATTGTCAGATTCACCAAAGTTGAAATGAAGGAAAAAATGTTAAGGGCAGCCAGAGAGAAAGGTCGGGTTACCCTCAAAGGGAAGCCCATCAGACTAACAGCAGATCTCTTGGTAGAAACCCTACAAGCCAGAAGGGGAGGGGGGCAATATTCAACATTCTTAAAGAATTTTCAACCCAGAATTTCATATCCAGCCAAACTCAGCTTCATAAGCGAAGGAGAAATAAAATACTTTACAGACAAGCAAATGCTGAGAGATTTTGTCACCATCAGGCCTGCCCTAAAAGAGCTCCTGAAGGAAGCACTAAATATGGAAAGGAACAACCGGTACCAGCCGCTGCAAAATCATGCCAAAATGTAAAGACCATCGAGACTAGGAAGAAACTGCATCAACTAACGAGCAAAATAACCAGCTAACATCATAATGACAGGATCAAATTCACACCTAACAATATTATCTTTAAATGTAAATAGACTAAATGCTCCAATTAAAAGACACAGACTGGCAAGTTGGATAAAGAGTCAAGACCCATCAGTGTGCTGTATTCAGGAAACCCATCTCACGTGCAGAGACACACATAGGCTCAAAATAAAAGGATGAAGGAAGATCTACCAAGCAAATGGAAAACAAAAAAAGGCAGAGGTTGCAATCCTAGTCTCGGATAAAACAGACTTTAAACCAACAAAGATCAAAAGAGACAAAGAAGGCCATTACATAATGGTAAAGGGATCAATTCAACAAGAGGAGCTAACTATCCTAAATATATATGCACCCAATACAGGAGCACCCAGATTCATAAAGCAAGTCCTGAGTGACCTACAAAGAGACTTAGACTCCCACACATTAATAATGGGAGACTTTAACACCCCACTGTCAACATTAGACAGATCAACGAGACAGAAAGTCAACAAGGATACCCAGGAATTGAACTCAGCTCTGCACCAAGCGGACCTAATAGACATCTCCAGAACTCTCCACCCCAAATCAACAGAATATACATTTTTTTCAGCACCACACCACACCTATTCCAAAATTGACCACATACTTGGAAGTAAAGCTCTCCTCAGCAAATGTAAAATAACAGAGATTATAACAAACTATCTCTCAAACAACAGTGCAATCAAACTAGAACTCAGGATTAAGAATCTCACTCAAAACCACTCAACTACATGGAAACTGAACAACCTGCTCCTGAATGACTACTGGGTACATAACGAAATGAAGGCAGAAATAAAGATGTTCTTTGAAACCAACGAGAACAAAGACACATCATACCAGAATCTCTGGGACGCATTCAAAGCAGTGTGTAGAGGGAAATTTATAGCACTAAATGCCCACAAGAGAAAGCAGGAAAGATCTAAAATTGACACCCTAACATCACAATTAAAAGAACTAGAAAAGCAAGAGCAAACACATTCAAAAGCTAGCAGAAGGCAAGAAATAACTAAAATCAGAGCAGAACTGAAGGAAATAGAGACACAAAAAACCCTTCAAAAAATTAATGAATCCAGGAGCTGGTTTTTTGAAAGGATCAACAAAATTGATAGACCGCTAGCAAGACTAATAAAGAAAAAAGAGAGAAGAATCAAATAGACGCAATAAAAAATGATAAAGGGGATATCACCACCAATCCCACAGAAATACAAACTACCATCAGAGAATACTACAAACACCTCTACGCAAATAAACTAGAAAATCTAGAAGAAATGGATAAATTCCTCGACACATACACCCTCCCAAGACTAAACCAGGAAGAAGTTGAATCTCTGAATAGACCAATAACAGGATCTGAAATTGTGGCAATAATCAATAGCTTACCAACCAAAAAGAGTCCAGGACCAGATGTATTCACAGCCGAATTCTAACAGAGGTACAAGGAGGAACTGGTACCATTCCTTCTGAAACTATTCCAATCAATAGAAAAAGAGGGAATCCTCCCTAACTCATTTTATGAGGCCAGCATCATTCTGATACCAAAGCCAGGCAGAGACACAACAAAAAAAGAGAATTTTAGACCAATATCCTTGATGAACATTGATGCAAAAATCCTCAATAAAATACTGGCAAAATGAATCCAGCAGCACATCCAAAAGCTTATCCACCATGATCAAGTGGGCTTCATCCCTGGATGCAAGGCTGGTTCAATATACACAAATCAATAAATGTAATCCAGCATATAAACAGAGCCAAAGACAAAAACCACATGATTATCTCAATAGATGCAGAAAAAGCCTTTGACAAAATTCAACAACCCTTCATCCTAAAAACTCTCAATAAATTAGGTATTGATGGGATGTATCTCAAAATAATAAAAGCTATCTATGACAAACCCACAGCCAATATCATACTGAATGGGCAAAAACTGGAAGCATTCCCTTTGAAACCTGGCACAAGACAGGGATGCCCTCTCTCACCACTCCTATTCAACATAGTGTTGGAAGTTCTCCAGGGCAATTAGGCAGGAGAAGGAAATAAAGGGTATTCAATTAGGAAAAGAGGAAGTCAAATTGTCCCTGTTTGCAGATGACATGATTGTATATCTAGAAAACCCCATTGTCTCAGCCCAAAATCTCCTTAAGCTGATAAGCAACTTCAGCAAAGTCTCAGGATACAAAATCAATGTACAAAAATCACAAGCATTCTTATACGCCAACAACAGACAAACAGAGAGCCAAATCATGAGTGAACTCCCATTCGCAATTGCTTCAAAGAGAATAAAATACCTAGGAATCCAACTTACAAGGGATGTGAAGGACCTCTTCAAGGAGAACTACAAACCACTGCTCAAGGAAATAAAAGAGGATACAAACAAATGGAAGAACATTCCATGCTCATGGGTAGGAAGAATCAATATCGTGAAAATGGCCATACTGCCCAAGGTAATTTACAGATTCAATGCCATCCCCATCAAGCTACCAATGACTTTCTTCACAGAATTGGAAAAAACTACTTTAAAGTTCATATGGAACCAAAAAAGAGCCCGCATCGCCAAGGCAATCCTAAGCCAAAAGAACAAAGCTGGAGGCGTCACACTCCCTGACTTCAAACTATGCTACAAGGCTACAGTAACCAAAACAGTATGGTACTGGTACCAAAACAGAGATATAGATCAATGGAACAGAACAGAGCCCTCAGAAATAACACTGCATATCTACAACTATCTGATCTTTGACAAACCTGAGAAAAACAAGCAATGGGGAAAGGATTCCCTATTTAATAAATGGTGCTGGGAAAACTGGCCAGCCATATGTAGAAAGCTGAAACTGGATCCCTTCCTTACACCTTATACAAAAATCAATTCAAGATGGATTAAAGACTTAAATGTTAGACCTAAAACCATAAAAACCCTAGAAGAAAACCTAGGCATTACCATTCAGGACATAGGCATGGGCAAGGACTTCATGTCTAAAACACCAAAAGCAATGGCAACAAAAGCCAAAATTGACAAATGGGATCTAATTAAACTCAAGAGCTTCTGCACAGCAAAAGAAACTACCATCAGAGTGAACAGGCAACCTACAAAATGGGAGAAAATTTTCACAACTTACTCATCTGACAAAGGGCTAATATCCAGAATCTATAATGAACTCAAACAAATTTACAAGAAAAAAAAAATCAACCCCATCAAAAAGTGGGCAAAGGACATGAATAGACACTTCTCAAAAGAAGACATTTATGCAGCCAAAAAACACATGAAAAAATGCTCATCATCACTGGCCATCAGAGAAATGCAAATCAAAACCACAATGAGATACCATCTCACACCAGTTAGAATGGTGATCATTAAAAAGTCAGGAAACAACAGGTGCTGGAGAGGATGTGGAGAAATAGGAACACTTTTACACTGTTGGTGGGACTGTAAACTAGTTCAACCATTGTGGAAGTCAGTGTGGCGATTCCTCAGGGATCTAGAACTGGAAATACCATTTGACCCAGCCATTCCATTACTGGGTATATACCCAAAGGACTATAAATCATGCTGCTATAAAGACACATGCACACGTATGTTTACTGTGGCATTATTCACAATAGCAAAGACTTGGAACCAACCCAAATGTCCAACAATGATAGACTGGATTAAGAAAATGTGGCACATATACACCATGGAATACTATGCAGCCATAAAAAATGATGAGTTCATATCCTTTGTAGGGACATGGATGAAATTGGAAATCATCATTCTCAGTAAACTATTGCAAGAACAAAAAACGAAACACTGCATATTCTCACTCATAGGTGGGAATTGAACAATGAGATCACATGGACATAGGAAGGGGAATATCACACTCTGGGGACTGTTGTGGGGTGGGGGGAGGGGGGAGGGATAGCATTGGGAGATATACCTAATGCTAGATGACGAGTTAGTGGGTGCAGCGCACCAGTATGTCACACGTATACATATGTAACTAACCTGCACAATGTGCACATGTACCCTAAAACTTAAAAGTATAATAATAATAATAATAATAATAATAAAATAATAAAATAAAATAAAACTACCTTTCAAGGTGCAATATGATCCATCATTCCAATACGGCCCAAAAAAAGTGAATTCATAGTTCTCACCATTTAATGGAAGAGAAATCTAAATAAGTAGAAAAGTATTTGACTAAGATCTGAGAAGAAATAAACAGAAGAATATGGACTTGGCTACTCAATGTCTTGGACAAGGCTGCAAAAGAAATAAATCTAAAAAATGCAGAATAATTCAAATAAAACAAAAGCTTCTTTTTCACATAAACAACTAAGGCAGATGTTCCTAGTTGGCAGGTGACCCTCCATGTAGTAACTCATGGACTCAGATTCCTTCCAACTGTGGCTCAGCCATCCCCTAGTACCTAGTCATGGTCTATGAAAATGGGCATACATTCTTCTGAAAAGCATTGGTCCAGAAATGGTACACATCACATCTGCCACTTTCATGTTCCTCTGGCTGCAACTCAAACATAGAGCTATACATCAGTACAAAGGAGGTTGGAAAAGATAATCTAGCACAGGAAAAATAAGAAGTAAATATCTAATGAAAAGCTAACAGTCTTTCCCACACTTTGCATATCCTATTACACTCAATCCAGGGTTGACAGAGTTCAGAAGTAGAGAATTTCTCAAAAAAGAGAATTTCCAAGGAGACTTCTATATAATCTTTTTTGAAATATGTTCCATATTCTAGAATGTTCCAAGCAATCACTTAGTTTTTGTACAATAATACCATGTAGGATAACTAGGATCAAATGTATATTCTCTTTCTCCATGCAAATAGTTAAGCCTTTTATTTTGTACAATTTCTGCCGCAGTTCTCTATTTTGCCAGAGTCACAGCGCTTCACAATCAAGGGAATTAGAAATGTTATTTAAAAGTTATTTGACCCATTGTCTTACATTCAGGAAGGTCAAAGCCTACACCATTCCATTTAAATGAAAACACTTTTTCAAAGATGTGCAAAGGAGATTCCAGCAAGTCTTTGTATGCCCAGCAACCCTCACTGTCAGGAAATTCTTTCGTGTTTCTAATTTAAATTTGTTATCTTATAGCTTAAGCCCAGTTCCTTTTGGATTTTTCTTAGACACAGAAAACAGATGTTCTTTTATCCTTAGTGTATTACACATTCCCACATTTTTACATTTAACCTTGTCCTTAGCATACTGAATAATCCTAGAACATTTCCCCCACAGGTCCTATACTCAAATCATGTAATTATATTGAGGGCCTCCTTAAAAATCTCTCCAACTTTCCTCTGTCCCTTTTAAGTTGTGATGATCCAGAAGAAGATCTTCACAACTTAGCCCATTTTTATAAGTACCTGTTCTATAAGAGTACAATATAGAAGGAAGATACATATAATTCCCAAGACAATTATATTCTATCAACATAAAAAAATCTCATCACTATATTTTGCCTTTTTCCTGCCTGTTACTACTTTCACATTTGTCATCCCCTCAGGCAGAAGTCATGGCTCACAGTCCACATTTCCAGTTACAGAACTGGCACAGCCACCTACTCCCTTCTCAACACATCTTTATCTCAGAAGTCAACATGTTTCCCCATAAATGCTGGGAATCTTTCACACGTCCATAACCAAGACACTTAAAATAGTTCACTTTCAAACAGCCCCTTTTAGAAGCCCCTATTACTTTTAACGGCAAAAACCAATTACTTTTGAACCAACCTAATAGTTTGCAAGATTCTACCATGTTTATCCTCACTGATTCTTCACAACAGTCCTATGAGGTTGTGAAGATGTGTTGTGAAGATGTGTTGTGAAGAAGTCCTATGTGTTCATTTGAAAGACAAAGAACCCCAGGACTAGAGGCTACGTAGATTGTCTAATATCACATAAGGAGGGTGACAGCTGTGAGTCACTAACTCAGATTATCTGATTCCAAACCTCATGTTTTTGCTGAATATCATAAAGGGGAAAAATTTCTTTCTATGTTTTTACATTTTAGAAACCTAACACAAATAAATAATATAACTTTTGAAAATAAAAGGATGTCATGCAAGTTACACCAATATAAAGTATCTAATTACAAGGGTATTTCATATTATTAAGTAAGGGCGATAAAATATAACTTCACTTTCTGAAGAGTGATTTTCATTCAATGATTTCATGAAATACTGGCTGTGACCATGTGTCGATAGAAGTGTGACTCTGTATTCCAAACAAGGACAAGGTTCTTAATAGATTTTAGTTTTCTTAGGTATACTCTGGGCAATGTATGTTTTAATTATGTTTATGTAATTTATCTTAAAATTCTTGCTTGGAAATTAGTCTATAAGTACGTACTATATATGCAGTATTCATTTTTAATCTAATTGGATGGCAAACTTATTAGCCTACAACAGAGACATTTAATTTTGCAACAAAATTCTACATTCCTATTCTGAATTGTTTAGTTTATGTAGCTTTTGCATTAATTAAAAGTGAGTTGGAAGTGAGCCCACGATACGATGAATTATAAATTTACGGGTTTTTAAATTTTCACACAAACCAGAAACTTACAAACGATACTTTTACCAATATTCTGTTATCACATTATTGCTTTATCTACCACTTTTTATTTAATTAAAATAATGCAATATTGTGATTTTAACAATTGTTTAAAATTTTTATTGGTTATTTGTCTTTCAAGTGTTAATGTTATTTATTTTGATACAAACTATCCATTCCCTATGCTAAAAACATGCAGAAGCTCCTATAAGCAAGTTTAAAATTCAAATGCAATGTTTCATGTTAGCAGTTAAAGAATGAGATAAATCACTACTATTCAGTCTCAGTTTGATTTTTCAACCAGAAAAACAATGTGTTTTAAGTTTCACAAGATATTCGTTTCTAGGCTTAACAACCTTAACTAGACATTCCTGAGCAGGCTAACATTTGTAACCAAAAACTGTCTTTGTGCAAGGAGCTTGGCTTTGTGCAAGGAGCTTGGCTGTTGCGTGGGCAACAGGAATATCTAGTTAGATATTTGATACATTTTTCACACTTACAGAATTTGCTACATAGAAATCTCCTTTCTCTTTCATTTTGGTTTTTCTGTCCTTGGGCATTGCCATTTAATTTTGGGTTATCCACCCCTCAAAAGTTAAAAAAGACAACACAGAAAAATGATGCTGGGACCAAACTTCTGCAACAAGGAAGTTACAGATCACAAAAACATTATGCCAAATGCCAGTTAGGTTATATTTGCGTATGATATTGCTTCATTGAGCTTATATAAAGAACAGTTAGGGATATTCATTGGTGTCTGTGCATCTCTATGTGGTAGAAGTATTGGTATTGGAAGACTAAGTCAATCTGTACCACAATCACTAATTAAGCAACATCGTTTCGAGTTCTGCCATTTAATAATTGACTTTTATGGAAGCTGTAATTTCTGAGCCAAAATTATGATGCAAAACAGTTACAGATGCAGTTACAGTTGCTTTTGTGTAAATCAATGTTTAGCATAACCCGCTGCTGAAGGGACGAAAATGCCTGCAGGAATGCCTGTATAAATTACTGGATTTATTCAAAGAGCTTTTTAATCTTTTCTATCTCAATTAGAAATCAGAGAAAGAAGATGGAAAGTAGAAAAATAGAGCAAATGGGAAGAGAAAGACCAGAGAGGATGGGTGCTTTTCTTTCCAGAAAGAAAAACATGAGTTTATCCACAGAAATGTATAGCATAAATGTGAATAAATAACTCTTTATGATGGACACAGCAACACCACAGGTGATGTGGCAATTGTCATTAAGTTTATTGTCTTCTACGTGACAGATAACAGAAACCCTTCACCACCCTGAAGACTTATAAGACAAAGCGCCTGTGTATAATTTAGTAAATACATATTTTTATAGAGGAGACTTACTATGTGTTAATTAGGAAGTCATTGTAAGAACTGATTGCAACGGGAGAAAAAGATTTATCCAGAGCAGGTAAAGAGAGTAACAAGAGAAAAAGTCAGGAGTGGCCATTTGGCTAGTTATAAGAAGGCAAGCAAGTGAGTGGAAGGCATAAGACTAAGTGGGGAAGTATCATTCACAGAAGATATTCAGGTATTTCACCTATAAGGCATGAACCTTGGCTAGTAAGCAGGTTAAAGCAGGAATGTGTGTGTGTGTGTGTGTGTGTGTGTGTGTGTGTGTGTGTGTGTGTGTGTGTATACCCCTGCAGTTTTTATTTTGGAATCCTACCCTCCTGATTCTGATCAAGTAATGAATGACTCCACATGCTAATAAATACTGTTCCAGGAACCTAAAACAATAGTGACTAGTAAAGCCCTGGGATTTCCTAAGGAGAGAGCAGGCTTATCAGAAGGCAGTATGCAGCGTTTGGATAATGGCGTTATCACCTTATAGAATCGCTCAGGTTCCTGGGATTTTGAAGTCCGATTCCTAGATGAAATCTACTGTGGATTCACAGGCTAATGAATTGACAAAGAAGCAGAGAAACTACATATGAAATAGAGAGTTTGGCTACTTGACAAAAAAGAAGAGGGAGAGATAGAAAACCAGTATTAATACTGTTTTCAGAATTTCTTCACTTCTGAAATTTAAATTGCTGCTTTGAATCTTTTCTCCCTTTTTGCCTTTCTTCTTCTTTTGATGAAAAGCTGAAAACTTAAAGTACAAAGGTTCCTGCAGCCCAGCAGCAGATTCACGGCCTAAGTCAAGTCAGTGAAAATTTTCCAGGTTCCCATTCTTCTTTCACACTAGAAGAGGCCAGACTCAGGGCAGCCATTTTATGGAAGTCTCAGATCTTTGCCACGTTACTCACATTGTGTGGGGAAAGAGCCCTGGCCAGATAAAAGATTCTCATTAATTTATAATGATGGTAATGTTTTTCATTCAACATGCAAGATGGACACAGATGGGCCCTGTGTTTCTTGATTTCCGCTCTACAAGACATCAAATGCAATGCTTTGCACCGGATTCCTAGTGGGAGAGGTAGAAAGGAGATTTTTCAGGCTACTTATGGAAGCTGAAGGATAATGACTCAGGAAGAGTCACTTACGGAGAGTTTAGGGAGCATTGGTGGCTGCTTCATTGTTCTTTTCACAGCAGGCTAGAGGGCAAAAGTTTATCAGAAGGGGAGAAAAAAACCTCAGGGTTAAATGGAACTCTATAGAAATTCAAATATGCTTAAATAAAATTTTCTCTTGGGCTTTAATTCTGGTCTTTGATTTGCATTCTTCTAAAAAAAATTAAATGTTTTAAATATGGCAGTCCTTTTGTATCCTTCATTTAATCACAAACCTTTGACTTTGGGCATTGTTAATAACATTAAATATTGAGCTTACATTGTTAGCTTAATAGTAAGTGGAAAGGATGGCTTTGTAATTGTATGATTTTTCTCACTCAAGCCTTTTCTTTTAATAAGTCCGTTTAAAAATTCAAGAGACAGTCTAATATTAGGGTACTTACTAGAGGAACTACTCATCCAAGAAAGAGGCATAGCTGGTGCAAATCATTTAAAATTTAGAAATTAATGAGTTTTACTGAGTTTATCCTTGAAATTTATTGAAACGCCACCTAAAATGTGTGTTAATTTGGCATACAGTATCCTAGGTTTTCTAAATATTTGCAAGCTAGTTTTTAAATAACATTTGAAACTAAACCTCATAGAATTAACAGTCACTAACCCTTTATTGAACCTCATCCCTCTATCAACTCAATTTCAAGCTAAGTTGTTCATAATAATCAAATTAGCTGTGTTGACTTCTGTTACACCACACTTACAATATATTATTAGTAAGGGTTTTTTAATTATCTGTCACTTTTTAAATCTTTTTGGCTTTGAGAATTTCTAATTCTACTTTTTTTTACCTAGTGAACTGAAAACTATAGGTTTCCTCTTGTACATCCGAGGGCCCAGAAAGCTGGCCTAAAGTTATGGATCCTTTGTAGTTTAGGATGCTCTGTATTCAAATCAGTTTCAGAAGAAGTGGTTTGAAGTCAAGAAATGGTCACATAATGGCTATGGAAAGTGTTCAGATATATTCAGCGGTTTGTGCACAATATTGTAGAGATATTGGTATCAGAAAATCAAGTCAATCTGAGCAAATTTATATCTAATCAAATTTTCTGTTAGTAAAAGGGAGAAGTGTCTATATTTATGTCTATTTATATTGATTGATCAAGATAGGTAGACACTGACAGATAAAACTGACAGCACCATGTATACAATAAAGATTATTAGTTATCTATCAATATCTACTGTCTCTTTTTTTGACAGTAGGACTGAGTTAAGCTTTGCACACGTCCTCTCTGCTTTAGCCTACATACCCTAGATTTAGTATGGCCATGGGCCTGCATTCTAAATAATAGGATGAGACCAGAAGCAATACATATGCCAAGGTGAGGCCTTCTCTCTAAAAAATAATGTGTGTGCTCCCAGGCCTTTATTCTTTCTGGCTGGAAGATGGTAACACCTGGAGCAGCCACTGTGGACCCAGAGAAAACAGCTATGTGTTGAGGATGATAATATCTCCTTATCAGCTTTGGATCACTTAACTATGGATTACTGTAAGAGAAACAAGCAGTTCTATCATTTTAAACCACAAGTTTGGATTCTCTTTTTTTATAGAAATTTATCCTATACCCAATTTAACACAGTTCCTATTAGGAAGAGAAAAAATTATGGGAGTGTTTATCAAAAATACTCAGTAAATGAGAATTGTGTACAGCTGGAACTACCAGAAATGCCTAATTTAACCATAGTTTATATGTGCCTATTTACTCCAAACAAAAGTGAAAAAGTAGCCCTATGTTATTTGATAAATTTCTTTACAAAAGTTTTTAAAAATCTGATTCCAATTACCTATAGTGTTGCTTTCAACTACTAAAATTAAGGAAAAACCTTTCATCTTTTATTTATATATTTATGTCAACAGTTTCTGACATCAGCATGGGAATTAATAGACTAGAAAAAGGTAAGGATATTAATGTCTTCACCTCTATTATAGTTGCACTCATACTAATTTCAAGAGTGAAACATGTAAGGCTTTAAAATAAGTTTAGTTGGTTTCCACGACGTATATGAAAGCTTTTGAAAAACTTAGAAGAATATAATAAGCTATAAAATATAAAGGGTTATTATTATCATCATCATCATCATCATTTTCCAGAGATTTTTTTTCTTTTTCAAATTGTTGCGGCTACTGACCTAAAGCTTCAGAGCTGAGAAAGAGAGGACAGAAAATGTATATAACAGAACAAACAAAATAGTATTTCTGAAATTAGTCGAATACACTACTAAGAAGTCTGAATTTAGAATTTAGGTTTTAAGTCCATTGCTCTCAAAAAAAAAAAAAATACAAACTCATAGCTACACAGATATATGAGTCATTTTTAAGGGTATATAAATGAAAACAACTGGAAACACAGAGCTTTGAAATAAGAGCTAATTTGACATTTAGCAATGTATATATTTACTCTAATACTGGTTCATTTGTAGGGATATTATTTTAAAAATTGTATAGCCTATAACTTTAGAGTCATGATTGATGCTAAATTATATAAATATAATTTATAGTTAAATAGAAGACTAAAATATGTATGTAGTCATTCATCTTGATTCTTTCAAAAGCTCAAACTGCATAGTGTCTTTTTTATTTATTTAGAACAGGCATCTGCAAACTTCCTATGAAGGGACAGATAGTCAATATTTTAGGCTCTGTGGGTCATACAGTCTTTGTTGTAACTATGCAACTCTGCCATTTAGGACAAACTCAGCCATAGATTATATAGAAATGAATGAATATGGTCGTATTCTAATAAAACTATTTATCAACACTGAAATCTGAATGTCCTACAATTTTCACATATCATGAACTATGACTCTTCTTTTAATTTTTTTCAAATATTTAAAAACAACAAACCCATTTTTTTAACTCCCATGCCTTACAGAAACAGGCAATGGGGCAGCTTTTGCCTGCAGGCCACAGATTGTCAACTGATTTAGAATGATTACAAAATCAAAGCAATATATACAGCTACATTTACCTGTACAGGATAAATTTTAAATATATACATTATTTAGATCATTTAAAAGTCTTATAAAAGGTTATTGAAATTCATCATTCAACAAATATTAGTGAGATTCTAATGTGTACCAAGCACACTATACAAATATATAAAGTCTCTGCCCCCATGGAAATTATAGTCCAGTTTATGAAATAGATATTAATAAATAACTATACAAATAAATTGATAGTGTCCATCAACTACAACATACACTATAAATCAAAATTAAGTAAAACTATGATTTTCAACATAGTTTTATTTAATTTGGTATAAATTGAAAACTTAGCTTTCAATCAAAATATTCTAATGGTATGGTAAAGCTGAGCAAATTAAATTATACATTTGTAGACTAGTGGCTCAAAGGTAGAAACAGACCTAGAATTAGCACATAGAAAAATGTATGTGATTACCCTGTATTTTACAATCTTGATCTCATTTTAAATGATGGAGTTTCATAATTGTTTTACACTGGATCGCAGAAGATCATGCAGATTACTACTGTTAAGACACAAGGACACAACCCCTCTAAGTCCTCAAGTCACATGTGGTGGTCATTCCAACACCACACTCTTCTGTGAGATGTTTCACACTTACACCACTACCCAGTTTCACCAACAGCTTGACTTTCTGTGGCTACAGATGAACATATTAGGTTGGTGCAAAAGTAATTGCAGTTTTTGCCATTAAAAGTAAGGAATGCTCCCTCTCTTTCTTATCACTGTTACCCGTAGGAGTATCTGTAGGCCTTTCTGACATTTTCAACAATATTTTTATACTACAGAGCAGGGAAGAAGAAAAACACAGCCAGTAATGCACACAGGTCTTGGCCCTATGCGGGGCATCATGGAGAACCTGTCCTTGGCACATCCAGCCTACACATGTGACATTTTATTATTCTTTGTAGGTGTGTTCGTGTGGGGGAATCTGGGTGTGTGCAGAAAATATATATCACAGCTTCATTTTGACTGCAAGCTGTCACATGAGGTCACGTATAAAGTTTTTCACGTGTCACATTATATCAGTACTCAAAAAGTTTTGGATTTTGGAATATTTTAGATTTTGGATTTTTGAATTAGGGATGCTCAACCTTTATATCCTCTGCTTTGAGGACATGTGTAACATGACAGAAGAAAACAAAAACAAACAGAAGCCACAAATTTTTATTGGCTTAATTGAAACACATCACACAGTCTTCAATCATTACTTTTTATTGATATAAGTTAACGCTTGCACTTAAGGGGGAAAGAACCACACAGTTATATTCCCCATGTGCATTTCTTCTTTTGTAAATAATTACTTCCATATAAGGAAGGATGAGTTATTAATTCAGACTGTCCACTGTGAAGAAGATGCCAGGTGTACATTTAATTTTCCAAACCAGCTAATTTATATAGCTTGCTTCCAAGTATTTTCTGAGTGCAGTGGTGTGAAGGAAAAAATCATGCAGTTACATAACTGCTTAATATACACTTTTTTTCAAGTTAAGTTTAAAATTGTTCAAAAGAATGAAAAAAAAATCCCTTTCGAAATGAGGTCAGACATCAAAATAATCCTTACTGGGATCTTATTGAAATAGAAGGAGCAAGGTACACATGATATTAAGTTAAATAACTCTTGCAATATCTACACTATGGAGAAAATAGGGAATTGACAGTCCTCTTAGGCAGTAAAGCAGAATTTATAAATAGAAAGTCATGAAGAAAACATGTATTTTAGCATTTTTGAAAGTGTGTTTCAAAGATCACTAATCTCATACCTAGCCCACAAATAAAAGTGATGATAGTCAAGTAATTTGGGGAAATACTAATACAATATTTCCTTCTAAAAGGGTCAAAATATACATTCATATATTAATCACTCTGAGAATTCCAGCAGTAAGGAAAAAATTAAATTTGTTTAAACAGTTTCCCTAACTATTCCACCTTTGATTAGTCCCACCCATTAAAATCCCCTTTAACTATTGTCATATGGAAATATTTAGGAAAATCTTGTACTAGAGAAGGGATAGGCAAATTTTTTCTGTAAAGACTAGATAGAAAATACTTTAGGTTTTGCAATGTAGCAACTATTCAATGCTATCTTTGCAGCATGAAAATAGCCATAATTGAATACACCCATAAATTTAAGGGTATGGCTGTGAGCCAATAAAATTTTATTTACAAAAACACAACCGATCAGATTTATTCCAGGGGCCATCATTTGCTGAGCCCTGAAGTGGAAGAAGAAAAGCTAAAAATCCACCACCTTTATCCAATAGGGTTTGTCTTCAAGTGTTCTTCAGGGATCAATGACCGCGAGGAGTTTCCTTGAGCTTCACTCTGACACGAGAAGGCGTATGCAGGTAGTGATGATCTAGTTTTCTCAACCATGCAGAGTAAAGACACCTCAAGTGCTAAGGTATCTGCCACATTCAGCTCAGCACAAGTAGATGCCTATGGTTTTGTAAATGACCCAGGACAAGAATACAGATTTTAAACAGCTATACATTTCCAAGCAAGTGCAAAGAATTAAGCTGAATATACACCTCAAAAACAGAATTAAAGTAAATATATTGATTCAATGTGCTAGAAAGTTAAAAAGATACTACTTGTGCTCTTGATTTATTTTGATTAGTTAATAATTACGTAAATTGTTAAATTATATTTTTATAAAGTGATACATTATTCCAAAAAAGTGACAGAATTTATGGGGTAAATTAAATTGTCTACTTACATATGGCTAGTGATAGCTATCCTACCAAAGTTCCCACAAGGCAATATTTTCATCATGGTAATAACCTCAGGTATCTAAGGCAGCAAACAGTGCTGTAAAATGTATTTGTCCCCACCACAGTCTTCTCTTTGCTCTCAATATATTGGTTAGAAGCTTATATAACTTATCAAATTAGCAAAAATATTAGCAAGTATTACAGTACTGGCTCCAAACATTAGTTCTGATCATTTAGCTCATTTCTCCAATTCTCTGGAGGTTCGAAAGACCTTTGGCAATTCCATTGAATGATCTGTTATTTTCTTCAGTAAATGTCATTTCCCTAATCTAGTAATTAATTAAAAAAACAAAGACAGGTTTCTCAGGAAATGTTGCTTGCTTGCTTTTTGTGCTGTATTTCTACCATTTCCCATTTTGTGAAGTTATTATTATTACTGACTAACATTTAATTACGTTGTTTGATCTTTGGCTAAACAAGTTTGCAGATTTTCATTACCATACCTACAAAGACCAGCCCAAATGTTTTAATGAATATTGATGTCTTCATATAATGATGAAGCCCTTTATTCTCTGGCTACTGAATTACTAGGCAGTGATCACAAGAAAACATATAATACACACTAACAGGAATTCTTGATTTTTCACAGAAATCAAATTTTTGTTGAAGGATTTAGGTCACTAGTTTGTATTGCATGATCATAATTACATCAAGACAGAACTCAATGGAAGATTTTGAGGACAAACTAAAGGGAATATATTCTAATTATTCAAAATTCAGGCATAAATGTTAATAGCTGAATTCATATAGAATTTATTTTCAATATCTAATTTCCATAATATTTGGTTTCTCAGTCGACTGTCCATTGTCAGCAGAATCACTGACTTAGCATATAAGACCTTTCCTTAAATGGCCCTAATGTACTGTTCTTTTGCCAACACCTCTCCCTTCCCCCTCTACCCTCACTACCGCTGGCACTCAGTTATTTTATGATATGGTATGAACATGCCAAGCTACTGACTGCTTCTTAACTATTCCATTCTGGCTCATGCTTCTGTAACATTGTACATACTTTCCCACTTACCTAAAATCATCTCTCCATCTTCCCTACATAGCCAATGGCTACTTTTAAAGACCGTCCAAACACTATTATGTTATTCACTCATTTACTCAAAAGCGTATTGACAATCACCAATGAGCCACGTGTCGTCTACACACTAGATGGTCCCTACTGTCATGAAGCTTACACCTGGAGCAGATACACAATAAACAAATGGGTAAATAAGGAAGACAATTATAGATCGTGAAAACAGTCCTGAAGGAAGTCAATGAGTGATGGGAGAGAGAATAAAGCATGAGGAAACATAACTTTAGACAAGGTGATCAGGGAAGGCCTCTTTGCAGAGGTAACATTACAACAGAAGCTTGAGGATGAGAAGGGATAGGTAAGTGACTAGAAGGCCTTTGGCATGATCAGAAATTGAAAGGAGACCAATGTAACTGGAGCCAAAACCTTGACTAAGGTGGTGGGAGATGAGCTTTACTCCCAAACGTCTTGCTGCCATCCCCTCAAAGTCAGTCCATCAAACCCCCTTTCTTAACAGGATATGATATAATGCTATAAATGTCTACCTCCAGCTCAGCTCTGAGATCTTTGAGGTTAACTGCCATATATTATACACCTTGTATCCCCAGTACCTACACAGGGCCAACTACATAGTTTGTGTTCAATACAAATTTGTTCAAAATTAATGTCTGTGCCAATATTCTTGATCCTAACCCCTTCTGTTGTCTCTAAGGATTCATGTTATCATTTATCCACATCTTTATCCCCTCTATTAACTCAATGCATAAATATCTCAGGTCTTTCCAATCTTTAAAAAAAAAATCTCTCCTCCACCCTACCTTTGCTTCCCCTCTAATGAGGGCCTTTCTAGTTTCCTTACGAAAATTTTTAAGAGAGGTATTCACTCACTTCTTCTACTTCCTACTTCCTCTGTCCTTCCTCAGCTCACTGCAATGTAGCCTTACATTTTGTTTTTTGCGTACTTCAGCATTGGCAGAGCTGGTTGTAATGTGTCTGAATTCAGGAGTCAGACTTTGTTGGTTTGAAGATTCATTTTATAATGGGAGACAGGTCACTTAACTTTCCTGTGCCTCCACAGCCTCATCTGGAACACAAGCATAACAACAGCATCCAACCCATGGAATTGTCATGAGGATCGGAGGAGCTACCATACGTAAAGTGTCTGGCAAACTTTGCACAATTGTTATTTTGTCCTGCACGGGTGTATACTTCCCTTATCATGCTTGGCTCTTCTGCAGCTCTTCCTTTGTCCTGAGATTATTTTCTCATGTGGTTTCCCTATCACTCCTGACTGTCCACTTCCCTTCTCCCTTTCTGGCCATCCTATGTCAATGTCATGAATCCTTTTCCTCCATTCTCTTCTAAATGTCAGTGTTTACCAAGGCTCTACCCTTTCTCTCTACACATGCCATCCAAATCCATCAGTTTCAATTACCATCTAAACAATAATGAATTCCAGATCTTTATCCCTAACTCAGATTTTTTTTTTAAGTTTTAGACCTCTATGCAACAGATTTCAGATCGTCCCCACCTAGCTTTTCAGCAGGACCCTCAAATTCAACACCTCTGCCTTTGAAATCAGCTTTCTCCTCCCCTGCACCTCCCCTGGGAGGCAATGGCAGACATCTATACTAGGCACTAGGTCCCTCATTCAGACAAATTAGACAACACATAGGCTCTGCTATTTCTCCTCTTCTCTTAACTCTTCATGAGTCTTCGTTTCACTTTCCACATCTTCCCAAACATCTTCTCCCCACTCCATTTCCAGTGCAGCACCTTAGATCAGCCTCCCATCCTCCTTCGTCTGCAGAAACCCTCCTACCTGATCTCTGTGCCTTCAGAGTAACAAACTTCCAATCCATTTGTACACAACAGTCAACAAGATCTTTTTAAAACGCAAATCTCATCACACCATTGCCCTGCTTAAAACCCTGCAATGACTCCCCAAAGCTTTCGGGATACAGTTCAAACTCGTCAGTGTAGTTCAAGGCCCTCTGCCTGAGCCAGATCAGTGCCCTTAACAGCTCCCTTTCTGTCCATTCAGGAGGCTGCAAGTGCCCTATAAAAATCTGCTGCAGCGATGTTCTGGCTGCTCAGGAATTTCCTCCAAGCTCCATATCACACCCCGTTGCTTGGTTGCAGATTTGAGCCTCTGTTCTCATCACAGGTCCCTGATTTCTTCTTAGTCCCTGCCTGTGATCTGAATGCTACCTGGCTGCCTCCTCAGACATCTGATCTGTTAGCTTTTCTCTCTTTTTTTTTTTTTTTTTTTACAGTATTAACTGAATCTTTTATTGCAACAGGGCACAGAGAGCTGCAATCAAAGAGAAACGAGAATATCCAAATGTCAGCAACTGCTACATGCTCACTCATTTTTAATTATTATTATACCTTAAGTTCTAGGGTACATGTGCACAACGTGCAGGTTTGTTACATAGGTATACATGTGACATGTTGGTGTGCTGCACCCATTAACTCATCATTTACATTAGGTATGTCTCCTAATGCTATCCCTCCCCCCTGCCCCCACCCCACGACAGACCCCGGTGTGTGATGTTCCGCTTCCTATGTCCATTTCATTTCTTGTTTTCTCCAAAGTATGGGCTCCCTAATCACCCTCTGTGTTCTGAACACTGTGCTCCAGGGGCAAGGGACATTCTCATCCCTACTCCTAACCCAAGATCCCATATTCCAGTGTCCCCTCCCAGGCAACTCCTAGTTTTCTGTAAATTCATTGATCCCTGTGCTCCATCCACAAGGAACACTTGCTGTTAATACTTTTGTCCCTGCACACAAGCCATTCTCTTTGTCTAGATAAAGTGTGCCTTCCCTCACTACTCACCCCATACCAGGGTGCCGAACATATGCACCCACACCTACTCAGCCAGTGCTTCAAGATTCAACTCTTGGAAGCCCTTGGTGACACTCACCCTGGTCTTAATTAAAAACCTCCTTTCTGTCCTCTAAATCCCTCTGTATGAATCTAACATAGTGTCTGTTTCTTAAAAGTTACTTTATTTCCCTTTCTCCCCTATTAGACTGTAAGCACCTGAGGTTAGTGAAAGATAATCAGTCTTTGTATTCCAGTGCCTAGTACAGTGCTTAATGTATCACGAGTGCTTAACACACAATTTTTCAATAAATGAATGAACGAATTAATATCATAGTCCTGAAATAAGTTGAATGAATGTCATTATAAAACAGTTTTGGATGTAATAGAAATATCATTTGACAATGATTTTTCATCTTAACCCAAGTGTCTGTTAATATTAGCTCTCTTAAACCAGATATATTCCAAAATATCTCTGAGAATCACATGACACACTTCTACTTTTACATTATAATGTATTGACTCCTTTAAAATGAAATCAATGTCCATCAATTTTCTTCTCTGAAAGGCTTGGATGATGAGGCAGGGAGTCTCAGCAGAAGTTGTCCACGTGCAGAATTATATAGTATATTTGATGTGAATAAATTCCCACCAGGGAATAAAATAAGATATCCTCATTTTATTCTCACTCTGCATTTGCAAGGCTCTTAGAAAGGAACATTTGCATTGCAACTTTCTGAGCAACTTAGCTTCTGTAGTGTTTTTAATTGTGCCATTTATACCTGACACTATTATTCCTACGACTAAACGTAATATTACTGAACATAGTTATCGGCTATATTATTAAAACGGGTAAAGACAAATGAATGGAATACAGAATGCTAATATTATTTTGCCTGATATAGCACTTTGTAGTTCTAAGCCCTAACACATGCACGCACGTCCATGCACACAGACACACACACACACACACAGTCTTTATATACAGTTTGTAATGTATAATGCATGTAACAATCAACACCTGCTGAATGTTCATTACGTGCTAGAAACTGCTCTAAGAATTTTATGTTTATTTTAATATTTAGACCTGACAACAATCTCAAGTAACAGGTTGTGTTAGGCCGTTATTGCACTGTCATTAAGAAATTCCTGACACTGGATAATTTATAAAGAAAAGAGGTTTCATTGGCTCACAGTCTACAGGCTGTACAGGAAGCATGGCACCAGCATCTCCTTGGCTTCTAGTGAGGCTTCACAAGGCTACTAGACATGGCAGAAGGCAAAGGGGGAGAAGGCATCTCACATGGCAGAGGTATGGACCACACATTTCTAAATGACTAGATCTCATGAGTCCCTGCTCACCATCATGAGGACAGCACCAAGCCATGAATGAGGGATCGGCCCTCATGACCTAATGACCTCCCACCAGGCCCCACCTCCAACAATGGGGATTACATTTCAACATGGGATTTGGGCAGGGACAAATATCCGACTATATCACAGGTAATATATTATCCCCTTTTCTCAATTGAGGAAACAGAGACAGAGAAAGGTAAATAGTCTGAGGTTACATAGCTAGTGATTTTTCTTAAAATCAAGAGAAAAAAATAATTCTTATTAATCACATTCAGCCAAAACTGAACCCCAGGCAGTCTAATTTCAGAGCTCTGTTTTTAATCTCTCTGCTATCATCTTTGTAGATATTATAATATAAAACAAAGATTTCCATGGCTTTACCAGAAGAAGTTTTTTGGGTTTTTTTTTTTTGTTTTTTTTTTTTTGAGACGAAGTCTCACTCTGTCACTCAGGCTGGAGTGCAATGATGTGATCTCAGCTCACTGCAGCCTCCGCCTCCTGGGTTCAAGCAATTCTCCTGCCTGAGCCCCCTGAGTAGCTGGGATTACAGGCGCCTGCCACCACACCCAGCTAATTTTTGTATTTTTAGTAGAGACGGAGTTTCACCATCTTGGTCAGACTGGTCTTGAGCTCCTGACCTCAGGTGATCCACCTGCCTCAGCCTCCCAAAGTGCTGGGATTAGAGGTGTGAGCCACCAAGCCTAGCCCCAAGAAGTATTTTTTTTTTTAAATAACAGAAAATACTTTCCTTCCCATAAAGGAAACTTCCCACTACATGAAATATGCATGCAGTGAGTGAAGCTCAGTATAACTCCTGTATATGTACATTCTTTCATAACTATTGATTATCTCTTCTCCCTCCCACCAGAAGGTGCTCAACTTTATACCTCCAACACATGACAAAGACTCTAGTATATAAAGGTGCTAAATAAATATTTGGTAGTTATATTCATGAATACATACCTATGAAGATGGAATTCGATCAATACATTTTAAGGCCACAGATGAAGCCCATGATAAACACTTTGTTAATCAGCATTCCATTTAATCCTCAATAATTTTATGAAGTTGAGATTATCCTACCCCTTTTACCACTATTTTCTTGGTTTACAGAGGTTAAGTAACTTGTCCAAGGTCCCACAACTGCCAAGTGGTAAAACCGGAGTTCAAACACAGATATGTGTTACTATAAATTTCAATGCCTTGTGGTCTGAAGCACCTTTAACTGTATATTTTCACCTACTAAAAGAGATCAAATATTGGAGTGGATTTGCCATGGCCCTATCCAGCCACGGAGTTTTGTGTTTTTCTTAGGGCCAAGTTTCTAGTTATGTGATTCCAAAATGTCAGCACTCACAATTGTACAGGTACAACTATATGAGGCAAACAATTTCGTGAACAATTGCTTTGCTCCAAATACTTTCTGTCCTCCCCATTTTGTTTTTCAGTTGCTAATGACTATCATTACTTAGTACATGATATGAGTTCTAATGTTACTATGGAAGAGGAAAGTCACTTCCAAGTGATGCTTGCAGAACCCTGACACTTCCGTGTCCCCATGAGCAATGCTGACTATGAAGACAGTGGACCAGGTGAGTCTGCCGGAATTCTAGGGAACCCCAAACAAAACTGATGATCCAATACATTGTTCAAAGTACAAGTTAAAAAAATTAAAATGTGTCTTGAAAAAATCTCCTCATGTGTTCCATTTTTATCCTAACATAAAATCAAAAGCATTTAATGGAGAGTAATGAAAAGTAAAGTATAAGTTTTATACTTAGCAAAAGTGAGAATAGAAAAGGAAGAAAAATTCTCATCACCTAGCAAAGGACCATGCCATCATAGGCACTCAGTAAATATTTATTGAATAAATGAATGGGGTTTATATTTACTTCTGTAAAATAGAACACATTCCACTAAAGAGTAACTCTTTTGTGAAATATCTTACCACAGTTACTATAAATAATTATAAATAAATATCTAGCTAAAACCTTATATTAAATAACTTTTTTAGATGACAGCTCTAATATCTTATAAATTTTCACCCCTTCAGTTATCTGATTAGTGTCTCTCTAGATGAATAGTAGACAGATTTGAAAGCAGTTCTGTTCCTTATCAGTAACTCCAGAATTCAAATCACATTGTGCTATTCATTGGTGCTAGAGTCCCTACAGAATCCCCCAAACATTCTAAAGCATTAAAATCAGAGGTGTTTTCTATTGCTGTTTAGGATCTTATTCATCCAAGAGTTTCTATCATTTTTCTTAAAATCAAGAGAAAAAATAATTTTTATTAATCACATTATTATCAGGTGAGATATCCAAGTGCAGTATTCCATCCATCTGCAGTTCCCTAAAATTTGTAAGAACTCACTCGTTCTTTACATGATATTGTATCATTAGTCAATTGATCAGACTTTACAAGGTAGAAGACTCATTGTTGGGAATGTGAAATGACTCTAAGTAAATCTGTCCAGAAACAAGTAATAAAGCTAACCTGAATAATAAGACTCACTTTTCTAAGAGTGAAGGCTGGCTCTTTCAGAACTCCACTATAGCATGGAGAATATCACTGATCCTTTTTTCTTTTTTACTGTTGGGCCAATGAAACACCAGACAGTAAGACCTATTTTAATGGTATGTTGACCTCATTGGTCATCATTTCTTTTTAAATGCTTTGAGTGCCTTTGCTACAACTTATGATCTTTTCTGAAATTCTATTAAAAGTACAATTGTTTCTATTTCACTTATACTCAAAGACAAAATCAAAACAACTATAAAGTTGTTTTAAATTCAATCTTTACATTCATATACTAAGCAGTTACATGGAGTTAATTTGAATTTTTTATTCATTTAGTTGAAATAGGCAATGATGCTATAGGGGGAAAAAGTTTATTAGTCAGAATGTCCTTTCTGTATATCCTTAGTAGTCACTCACACAGATTGATATTGATACAACTTAATTTCCTAATTCTGAAAATTATTAATTAAAGCAACTTGGCCTGGTTTTCAGATCTAAATGTTTCTCCTTGAACCATTTTCTGATCCCTTTGCAATATTCATCCTAAACATTAGAAATCCTAGTTTATTCTGGCTCTGATTCAATCTTCCAAAATTTCCTCTGTGTTTACTTTGGTCTTTTGGAAGAGGTCCAAGTTTGTCTCCAGTCTCTGAAAGGAGATGAATGAAACTGAAATTGCATTTACTGTTCTTTTGACTCTCATGTTTGTGCTCAAAGACAGATCTAATTTCTCTGGCAATTTTCATAAAGAAAAATTACCAAATTAATTTATTTTAGCACTCACTAAAACAGGGTTTATTCACAGCTATTATGACGTTCGTTATTCTCATTTTTTATTAAAGAATAAAATCCTTATTCAAGGATAGAGTACAGTTTTCGCAGGTATCGCTATAAAAAGCGTTATACAATCCCAAACATTTTGGAGCAACAAAAGTTAGACTCCTTTAGAGTTGAAGGAATTGAGGCCTGGAACAGTTAGAGGTTCATTCAAGGTCGTATGGCTGATTACTGGCCAACCTAGGACTGAAAGCTCAGTTTCGTATCACTTCTGATCTCTTCTCACTCCTGTGATTGCCAGTAGTGCTCAGATTATTCAACTGCTGATTTGATCTTCAAAGTTTTTATGGAATGTTGAAAAGTCAACTCTTTCATTCTTTCCATTACTGTGCACTGATATTATCTTACTCTCCCTCAAAAGAGAAATAGGAACAAATAAACATCAAAAATCATTATGTGCCATAAGTATGGAGAAAAGTATAAACTGCATATCTTGAGAAAATATGTAGCAAATAGATGATAGGGTGATAAGCACTGTAGAAGTAGATGACAAACCCAGAGATTGATGGATAGAAAATTCACCTACTATTAACATTTTCAACACATAACACTTAACTCCTCAAAGGTTTTTGTGCACACAAGCAAAAGAACCCTCAGCTTAAGATCACCTATGAAGTTTTAGCAGCCTGGGCATATATTTCAATTCAAGAATACAACATTTCGAGAATTGTCCTACAAAGATGTAAACTATTTTAAATTGCTTGGGAGAAGATGCTTCACACAAGACAAAATAAAGTTGTTATAATGATTTTCTTATGTCCCATATTCTTTCTGATTACTAGTTGATAAATGCACTCAAGCACCAACAAAAGAAAATAAATATGTACCTGGTCTTATGCAATAGCTATGTTTCAGAAAATTCATGAATCAGTCTTTTTTGGTACATGATGATCTAGGTAACTAGATATCTAGGTAAGGTCTCAGAGGCGTGCATCCAGCTCTTTGAGGGAGTAAGCACACTGAGGGACTTCATCCTTACTTGGAAGGTTTAGGGCAGTTCTCAGCTTGGTCACACTTTATAATCAGTTGGACAGCTTATAAAAAATAACAAGGCCCCGGGCCCACCCCAGGTGAATTAGGTCAAAACCTCTTTCAAGAGCAGTTTCATTGGACTGAAGCTAATGAAACTTGAAACAAGGGGGTTTAAGGAAAAACATAAAGAGGGGAATGAGAGTCAGAAAATACAAGTAACTCAAGGAGTGTTCAACAAAAGGGAATCAGAGAAATGAAGTAATCATTGGAAGTAGATTGACAAATAAAGGAAGGTTTTATTTGTTAAGTTTTGGTTTCATTTGTTTGTTTTGGGGTTTTATCTGTTTTTAAAGGTGGAAAATACTATAATGTATCTGTGTGTTGATGGATATGATCCAATAGAAAAGAAGTTTTTATCATAGGAGAAAGACACGATACTCACTGGTGTGATGGCTTTGAATAAACTAAAGGGCATGGGAGCACAGGACAGGGGCTGGCCTTACACTGCAGCAGGACACTTCACCTCCAGGACAGGAGGAAAGGCAGACATGTTCAGGTGGTGGAAACACACAAAAGTGCCCTCTGATAGCTTTTATTTTCTCAGTGAAAAAAATATATATACATGGTCATCAAGAAAGAGTTAGGAATGGGGTGGGATAGATATTGCAGATCTGCAGACAGGGCAGATGTAAAATAATCAGGCAACTCAGTGAATGAAATGTCACCTCATTGGTCTGTTTTACCAGAAACTCAATGCCATTCAAAAATGAAATGCATTATTCTCTTACGCTTTGATCTCAGTGAGTCTATTCTGGGACCTAACGACCAGCATTTCCTCTTATACAGGTGTGAAACCACACTCCTCTAGTTCATTCTAGTCTTGCAAGAGGTAAATAAAGCTTGTCAGTCTCTACTTTGCAAAATATTTCTTCCTTTTTTCAAAACTCAAAATGATACTTGCTTATCTCCAGTTTGCCAATTCCCATTCTCCAGAATTTCTTAATAATAAAACCACTGAAAATTGCTCAGCAATCGCATTTTTGACTACTCTCAAGACTCCCCCACCCCAGTATAATTCTGTTGAATTAGTACATGTGAACTCATTTAAAAATACTAGGATCTCCATCTCTCTACCCTGCACATAATGCAGAATAGTGAGAAATTCCTAACCTAACCTTACTGAGCTCTTTTTTAAAAGATTAACTTTATTGTGCATATTTAGGTTTACAACATGATGTTATAGGATACATAGAGATAGTAAAATGGTTATTATAGTGAAGCAGATTCACGTGCCTGTCATTTTACATAGTTACTTGTTTGTGACAAGAGCAGCTAAAATCTATTGTACAGTTCCTCATACAATTTTATTAACTTTAGTCCTCATGTTGTACATTAGATTACTAAATTTGTCCGAATTATATTCTGTGTTGTCAGACCGGCCTGTTACACATCTGGTAAATTCTGTCCCATTTTGCTTATTTCTAAACTCTTAAATAATCTGACAGTTTACATGCACTCATAAGTACCTCTGAATAAAGTTTAGATGAATGCACTCTTAATCGTTTTCCTTCTTGACCAGTTTCACCTTCTACTCAGTTCAGAGTGTACTTTATTTGTTCATATTATGCCTTCATTTTAAAATTATTTTATATGTTAAAATATAATTAATTCACAGATAAAGATATAGATAGAGAGAAAGAGATAGTATATGAATAGGTATAGGTATGGGTATGAGAAAGTGTATGTATAGATACAGATCTGGATATGGTTTAAACATACAGATTTTATTTTATATACACAAGATTAGATATGTATATGATTTTATATTGATACTATTTTATTTTAGGTGCAGCAGCTCAATGTAGGGGGCACAGAAGCAAAGTCTGTTAAGCCAAACAAAAGAACCTCATATCCTCCCTTAGGAACTTACTCATTATAAAGACGTTGAAAAGTGGCTTAAATTCTCTAACTAAAATAACTCCTTCATTGCGGAACTCTTGTATTTAAGGACAGTGTTTTTAAAATTCCAGCACATAGTAAGTTCCCAGTGAATTGTTATTATTATTACACTTTTCACAAGTCACTTATTTTTTCTGCAATGCCAGACATTTTAAATCGCAATAATAAACAAATGCCTGCTGAGTTGGATATTGCCATGATTTGATCTTGTTAAAAGTAATGAGTAAATTGGTGGGGTTAATGTTTTCACATTTTGAAAGAAGCTTTTTTTTTTTTTTTTTTTTTTTTTTTTGGTTTCAGACGGAGTCTCGCTCTATTATAGCCCAGGCTGGAGTGCAGTGGTGCAATCTCGGCTCACTGCAAGCTCCGCCTTCCAGGTTCACGCCATTCTCCTGCCTCAGCCTCCCGAATAGCTGGGACTACAGGCGCCCGCCACCACGCCCGGCTAATTTTTTGTATTTTCAGTAGAGATGTGGTTTCACCTGTGTTAGCCAGGATGGTCTCGATCTCCTGACCTCGTGATCCACCCGCCTTGGCCTCCCAAAGTGGTGGGATTACAGGCGTGAGCCACCACGCTCGGCAGGAAAGAAGCCATTTTTTTGTGCAGTCTTCTAACATCTGTGGTACTGCTGCAATGAATCAATTTTTTTATACTCACAAATGAAATGAGATACCTATGTGACATTATGTTGCTGAAGTAGTCTATTTGCAAGCACATGCAAAGTTTTATGCTGTAGTGTCCCAGCACATAAATTAGAAATAAAGGTAGTGGGCACTTCTACAAATAAAGAAATAACATTCAGCTTCTAGGACATAGTTCTTCATTTTCTTCTTGACCCATATCTCTTTCTCTCTCTCTCTCATTCTCTCTGTCTCTTCCTTCTTCCCTCCCCACCTTTTCTCTATCTTTTCTCTATCTTTCTCTCTCTCTTTGTCCATATATACCTCTGAAACGTATATATTTACTATTGCTTTTTGAACAATCACACTTACATTGTGAGACTTTACTTTTGACTTTTCTGTATTTGTTCTGTTTTTCTAAATGCTATAGAAAGCAAAGTCCAACGATAGTTGAGCAATTTTTTGTGATTATATCTTCTGCTTTGCCTTTATATCAAGAACATTTTTGCTAAAACAAATACCTAATAGAACTATATCTAGTTCATGTCACCAAAGCTGACTGGGGCAGGGGGAATTTCAAGGTCAGGAAAACAAAACTGAGGTGATTGGCTTGACAGAGAGACTAAAAAAATAAAAGTTACACTAGATCTAGAAAAATTTCCTTTAAATTAATTCCTGGAGCAAATCAATCTCCTAGCCTTTTTACAAGTTGGCAAGTTAATAGAAAGACATAAGCTTATTTATTTGTTTGAATGATAACCAATTTAATAACATTTTGGCAAGTGAATAGAGAAAGCTAAAGAATAAAAATCCACTATGACTTAAAGGAAGTAATTAAATTTTGGAAAAGGTGGCTTTTTCCTCTTTATAAGAATATATTCTCAAAATTGATGAAGGATTATTTTCACATATACCTCATTTGACTTGCATTTCTCAATATTTTGAATCAACAAATATATTTAAACTAGTGTTATCAGAAACTGAGAGTGCATAGTTATTCTTGGTGGGTTTTTTTTTTTCCTTTTTAATTTGTAAAAAGGCTGTGCTCTTTTTAATTCAACTAAAAAAGCAACTTCATAAATACAAAAACCCAGACTTTGTACAAGGGATGAATTCCATAATGTACAAGTTTTAGATCTCTGATTTTGGGAAAGATATTTGACCTCAGTGAGTCTTAATATTCCCATTAATAAAATGGGAAAAATAACAACAATGCTGACATTACAGATTACATAAGATTTAAAATCCATATTTCATGAAAAGTAGCTATCATGGTTAATTTTATGTATCAGCCTGGCTAGATAGCTGCTAAAACACTATTTCTGGGTGTGTTCATGAGGGTGTTTCCAGAAGAGATGAACATTTGAATCAGTAAACTGAGTAAAGATCAGCCCTCACCATGTGGTCAGGCATTACCCAATCTGTTGAGGGCCTGAATAGAACAAAAAGGCAGAGGCAGGGTAAATTCTCTGTCTCCTTGAGCTGAGATATCCATCTTTTCATGTCCTTGGACATCAGAGCTCCTGGTTCTCAAGTCTTTGAACTTGGACTGAATTACACCATCAGCTTTCCTGGTCCTCCAGCTTGTGGATGGCAGATGGGAGGACTTCTTGATTTCCATAGTGGTGGGAACCAATTTCCATGATAAATCTCTCTTATGTATCTATATATAGACTATTGCTTCTGTTACTCTGGAATACAGCACCTGATAAATATTCTTATGAAAATGGGCCAGTAGTCTGGTACTTCAACTCCCCAGGAGTATATGTTAGTTGCCTTTCTTTTTTTGTGCATTAGTATTTTCAAAACACATATATTTCTAGGAGTTTCTTAATGTTCAGGAGACTTTTTAATAAGAACTATGAAAAAGAACTCTCCAAACCAAGAAGAAATCCCTGATTTACCTGAAAAAGAATTCAGAAGTTTAGTTATCAAGCTAATCAGGGAGGCACCAGAGAAAGGCAAAGCCCAATGCAAGGAAATCCAAAAAACAATACAGGAAGTGAAGGGAGAAATATTCAAGGAAATAGATAGCTTAAAGAAAAAAACAATCAAAACTTCAGGAAACATTGGATACACTTATAGAAATGCAAAATGCTCCAGAAAGTCTCAGCAATAGAATTGAACAAGTAGAAGAAAGGAATTCAGAGCTTGAAGACGAGGTCTTCAAATTAACCCAATCCAACAAAGACAAAGAAAAAAGAATAAGAAAATCTGAACAAAGCCGCCAAGAAGTCTGTGATTCTGTTAAGTGACCAAACCTAAGAATAATTGGTGTTCCTGAGGAAGAAGAGAAATCTAGAAGTTTGGCAAATATATTTGGGGGAATAATCAAGGAAAACTTTCTGGCCTTGCTAGAGACCTAGACATCCAAATACAAGAAACACAAAGAAAACCTGGGAAATTCGTTGCAAAAAGATTATCACCTAGGCATATTGTCATCAGGTTATCTAAAGTTAAGACAAAGAAAATGATTTTAAGAGCTGTGAGACAAAAGCACCAGGTAACCTACAAAGAAAAACCTGTCAGATCAACAGCAGATTTCTCAGCGGAAACCCTATAAGTTAGAAGGGATTGGGGCCCTATCTTCAGCCTCCTCAAACAAAACAATTATCAGCCAAGAATTTTGTATCCAGAAAAACTAGGCATCATATATGAAGGAAAGATACAGTCCTTTTCAGACAAACAAATGCTGTGAGAATTTGCCACTACCAAGCCACCAGTACAAGAACTGATAAAAGGAGCTCTAAATCTTGAAACAAATCCTGGACACATCAAAACAGAACCTCTTTAAAGCATAAAGCTCACAGAACCTATAAAACCAAAATACAATTTAAAAATCAAAAACAAACAAACAAAAAACCCCAAAGTATACAGGAAACAAATAGCACAATGAATGGAATGGTACTTCACATCTCAATACTAACATTCAATGTAAATGAACTAAATGCTTCACTTAAAAGATACAGAACAGCAGAATGAATAAAAATTGACCAAACAACTATCTGCTGCCTTCAAGAGACTCACCTAACACATTAGGACTCACACAAACTTAAAGTAAATGGGTGGGAAAAGGTATTTCATGCAAATGGACACCAAAAGTAAGCTTGGGTAGCTATTCTTATATCAAACAAAACAAACTTTAAAGAAACAGCAGTTAAAAAAGACAAAGAGGACATTATATAATGGTAAAAGGCCTTGTCCAACAGGAAAATATCACAGTCTTAAGCATATATACACCTAACACTGGAGCTCCCAGATTTATAGAACAATTTCTAGTAGACCTATGAAATGAGATACACAGCAATACAATAATAGTGAGGGACTCCAATACTCCACTGACAGCACTAGACAGGTCATCAAGACAGAAAGTCAACAAAGAAACAATGGATTTAAACTACACCTTGGAATAAATGGACTTAACAGATATATAAAGAACATTCCATCTAATAACTGAAGAATACATGTTCTATTCAACAGTGCATGGATGCTTCTCCAAGATAGACCATATGATAGGCCACAAAATGAGACTCTATAAATTTAAGAAAATCAAAATTATATCAAGCACTCTCTCTGACCCCAGTGGAATAAAACTGGAAATCAACTCCAAAAAGGACCTCAAAACCATGCAAAAACATGGAAATTAAATAACCTGCTCCTAAATGATCATTGGGCCAAAAACAAAATCAAGATGGAAATTAAAAAATTCTTCAGACTGAACGACAATGGTAATACAACCTATCAAAACCTCCGGGATACAGCAAAGGCAGTGCTAAGAGGAAAGTTCACAGCCCTAAACACCTACATTAAAATGACCGAAAGAGCACAAACTGACATTCCAAGGTCACACCTCAAGGAACTAGAGAAATAAGAACAAAACAAACCCAAACCCAGCAGAAGAACAGAAATAACCAAGATCAGAACAGAACTAAATAAAATTGAAACAATAAAAAAATTCAAAAGATAAATGAAACAAAAAGCTGGTTCTTTGAAAAGATAAATAGAATTGATAGACCATTAACAAGATTAACCAAGAAAAGAAGAGAGGAATTCCAAATAACCTCAATAAGAAACAAAATGGGAAATGTTACAACTGACACCACAGAAATACGAAAGATCATTCAAGGCTACTACGAACAACTTTATGCACATAAACTTGAAAACCTGGAAAAGATAGATAAATTCCTAGAAAAATACAACCCTCCTAGCTTCAATCAGGAAGAATTACATACCCTAAACAGACCAATAAAAAGCAGTGAGATTGAAATGATAGTTTTAAAATTACCAACAAAATAAGTCCAGGATCAGACAGATTCACAGCAGAATTATACCAGACCTTCAAAGAAGAATTGGTACCAATCCTATTGATAGTATTTCACAAGATAAAGGGAACCCTCCTTAATTCATTCTATGAAGCCAGCATCACCCTAATACTAAAACCAGGAAAGGACATAACCAAAAAAAGAAAACAACAGACCAATATCCCTGATGAACATAGATACTAAAATCCTTAACAAAATACTTGCTAGCCAAATCCAACAACATATCAAAAAGATAATTCACTATGATGAAGTTAGAGAAACGGAAACTCTAAAAATTATAATAGTAACAAACATTTGTTTACTATTTCTAAGTGCATCATATCAATTATAAGACAAACATTAGCAACCCATTAAAGGATTGTTATTTTAAAAAATACTGTAGCAAAAAATTTGAAGCTTACACAGATTAGAAAATATGCTCAATGTCCCCTAGCTAGTGATTAGCAAACCTGGTACTTGAACCCAAAGTCCTGAGTTCAGGGCCGAACTCTTAACCACCCTGCTGTCAACATCTGGGCTGGGTGCAGGGGCTCATGCCTATAATCCCAGCACTTTGGGAGGCTCAGGCGGGCAGATCACCTGAGGTCAGGAGTTCAAGAGCAGCCTGGCCAGCATGGTGAAACCCCGTCTCTACTAAAAATACAAAAATTAGCTGGACGTGGTGATGCACACCTACAATCTCAGCTACTCAGGAGGCTGAAGCAGGAGAATTGCTTGCTTGAACCGGGAGGCAGAGGTTGCAGTGAGCTGAGATCACACCACTGCACTCCAGGCTGGGTGACAGAGCGAGACTCCATCTCAAAAACAAACAGACAAACATCTACATGGGGGTAGGTACAAAAAACCCCAAAGAAATACTTCAGGTGGGTGCAGCAAAAGGAGAAGAAAGCTCTTCTTGTATAAAATTCTAAAGACGACAATATAACTTATGTCTCTTTCCAGATATTTTCTATTTGTCAGTACAATTAACTGCAAGACCATTCTAGCACACATCTCTTCAACCAAAATTTTCTGCCAAGAGCCATGCACCCAGCACCAGATGACCTTAGAGACAAAGAAAAGATCAGATACCAAAATAAATACTTGATATTGAAAATTGGGGAAAGAATATAAATTTTCAAATCCAATCTTTAACATAAAACTATTTCTCAAAGTTTCAAATGCCCCACAATAGAAAGATGCAATTCTATAAATTAAGATATCAAAAGGTAAAATACACTATTAGAGTATAATTGAGTTCAAAGGCTACACCAAACTCTACAGCCTGTGAAAGAAGAATGGATACAATGATTTAATATGAATCAGCACACTCATTATCAGCTAAATAAAATAAAATGAATTTTCTTTATAGTAGGCCAAAAAAAGTAGCAAACTTAGCTGTATATAATTAAAAGCATAAAGAGGTTTGAAATTAAAAATGTTTAATTAAAAAAAATTAAAAAGTTAAAAAGAGGTTTGAAAGAAATAACCTATAAACACTTTGTTGCATTAAAATATAAGCAAGGTAAAGTGGTATGTCTACTAGAGAAGTGAACCTTTTTATTATTAACAACTCTGAACTTATAAATGATGGATATTTAAGTGACACTTAGAAGATATTGGAGCCTTTCTAGTTGAGCGTACAAATTGGTAAATTGTGTATGTAATGGATGATTAGGTGAGCACAATTAGACTCTGTGCTCACAATCCAACCTGACATGCTTAATCATCATATTTGTATTTCATTGAGAATAGTTTACACACAAACACACAAATTACAAAGGTTTTGTGCTATGTATTTTCACACTTACAGTTTTTATTTCTGATAGAGACAAAAAATCCCTTTGTGTGTTTTTCCTTTGAAGTTAATCTTATTTTCTATATTATGTTTGTCATATAAAACCCTTAGGCTGTTAGACTATGCATTTATTGTTTGCCAATTACTTTAGTTATATCTGTGTGCCCTGCATCCGATCTGGCAGCTCTGTGGAGTAGAGTGAGGAAGGAGATATCTTTTCTTGCCTTTTGGACATGCTGTCTGCATTTTCTAATAATATCTTAAATATTTCTAACATCCAGAACAAAAATGAAAATTTTATAGAGAAACTGGTAAAGAATAGTATCCTATACAATTTTCTGTTTTAACTCTCACTTCAACACAGCTAATCCTTACATTTATACTTTACATTTCCATTCCATTTGATAAGTAGCCCAGAAAGATCTTTCAATATCAGGTTTGTAGATTGGGAAACTGAGGTTTAATAAGGCTGTATGTTTTTTTCAAAAGCCACTGCTTCTCCACAATGTTCTGATGTATCTCACGGAACAGAAAAATGTGGCATGCTCTGTTTACTCATACAAAAGACTTACTACAGACTTCAGCTCAGCACTTCCCAAGCTTTCCACCTCTTGGCTGGACATTTCTATGTGAATGCCTCTCCTACACACAATAATATGCCTGCCTCTTCTCCCTGCATCTTATCTCCTTCCTGACTTCCTCACCTTCAACCATACAGGAATGACTCTTCCTTTTGATACTCTCATCTGATCATCAGCAAGCCTTTTCCGTTAGCCCTTTATTTAATTTGTCCCTTCTTTTGCATCATTACTTTCCACCTACGATATCTGACCACATAAACATCATGTCAGATCTACTGCAAAAGAAATCCACTAACCTTGATGCTTCACATCCTGTCCTCTGCAGTCCACCAGATGCCACACCATGTGATTCATTCAAAACTCTACCTCCATTATGTATTTGCATTTGTCCATTATGTAACTTTAAAAAATAGCCAAAACAAATAACGGATATCAAGGGTCTAATACGGGACCAGATGGCATGCTAAGTGTGTTACATCAGTTACCTCAAACAAGCCTCTTAGTAATCAGAAGGGGATGTACTCTGGTTGACTCTATTTTACAGGCAGAAAAATTTAACTTTTGAGACATTGATTAATTTGCCCAAGATCACATTAATAATGAATCTAATATTTATACACAAGAAATATGATTCTAGGGCTCAAACTTTGAACTGCTATCCTAAATACATACAGGAATGTTTCTTGTGAACTGGAAGTGGCAGAAGAGAAAGCCAAGTGAGAGCCATTTGGAAGTGGCAGGGGAGGAGGTGAGGACAACATGAAAAGGCCTCTGAGATCCTTCAGAGCATATGTTTCCAAGAGGGGTAACTTGGAGAGCCAGGAGTTGCTTTCTCTAAGTGTTTTTTTCTTTTGCCATCATATTTCTTTTCATTTCAATAGTGAATAGTTTCTAAAATCTGGCATGGTATCAGCAAGGTAATGGGTTTCCAAAGAAACGGCAGTTTGGCTTGTGGAAAATTAGCAAAACGTTACAACAATGAATAGAACGATGGTAGCACAAAAGAAATACCCAGTTTATATTCTTTCCTTGTGTGAAGAGACGTTCAAATAGAATAAAGCAGACTTTTAGTGGTTTTCTTTCTTGGATATTCTTTGTACACTACATTTGGTGATCAGTCAAGGAAGGGACTCAATTACTTTTAATTATGGACAGAGGATAGATAGAAAAACTGCATTTCAAAATTCTATTTGGAGATGTAATTTGAATCAAAACCAAACTCCATCACACTGACTAAAAGGCTTTGGGGAATCCAAAGTAAAAGCAAAGACAGTATGTGGAGACTTTTTAGTTTTATATTATATCCATTTGACACCAGTGGAGACATTTGAACTGTTTTCAGGTGGTATGCCATGAGATGCTGGAATTCTGAACGAAGCCCTCCACCCTCTCCACGGTTCGTGCATCAAGACGCTGATGGGAGTGGTGAATTCAGTTTAATACTGGAGTCCTGGAACTCCCCACGCAAATTCTGTCCTTGTACTCATTAGGCTTCCTTGATTGTAAGCATCAGAAATGAATTTCTGGTTAACTTAAATGAAAAAGAGAATTCAACAGGGCAAGTTTGGGGAGCTCAAAATGGAACTGAGGCTGAAAGCCAGGCTTGGAGGCAAATCAGCATCAAATGAAGGACCAGACAAGCTATGGACGTCGAGGCCACAGGACCACCTTGACCACCTTCAGGACATTTCACAGGAGTGAGTAAATTCAATTGTCTTTTTCATTCTTGTAACACTTGGCTCTGGATTCTGAGTTCCCTAAAATAAGAAAGTGATTACTTTTGTCTGAGAAACCTGTCCATTTGGGGCTAAGGGCATGCAGAAACCTTGATTTATAGCCCCAGTAAGACTACACAGAGTTAGATAAGTTATTCGTCAAAAGAAATCAGGGCACCGTTTGGAAAGAGGAAGGGTTGTTGGACAGTCAAAAAACCAAATGGTGAGTTTATATAATAGAAGTTGTTACAGGATTGCAAGCTTCTTATTTTTGGACATATTCGAAAAATAGGTTTATTTTCTCTAGAAGAGAAAGCCTTGAAATCTATACATTAGAGATTTCCAAGAATCTACAGAATTGCTAGGAAGAGACTGACCAGTTGCTCTCCATATCTGACTGGGAGCTAAATAGATTTTAGCTAAATGAACCCTGGCTCAATACAAGCTAAAATGTAAGTAAAATCAGTTCCTCATCAGGAAAAATTTCAATATAGTAAAGGGAATAAAACAATAGATAGTGGGTAAGAGTAACCTTTTATTTATTACATTTTTTTAGTGTACGTAAACCACGAGCTTGAAGGTGTGTTGGAGATTATCTAAGACAAACTTTGTAAGTTAGAAAACTGAGACTCACAGAGTTAAAATGACTCACCCAAGGTCACACATATACTCAGTATCAAAAACAAATCTACTACCTGGATTTTCTAATTTATAGCAACACTCACTATTCTCCATTGTTTTCTTGGGCCTGATGTGTCGTGGTTGATTTAGACACACACTAAATGAAGGTAATTTCTTGGATTTGCTTTTGATTCTATTATCTGCAGTTGTATGATATAACTTTATTTCCCCAACATGCAAGTTTGAAAATGAAGTATTTCATCAAATTAAGCTGCCACTAACTGTAAGATGCACCAGCATTATGTTTTGATTTCCTAGTGATGTTTTCTTGCTACTTAATATTTTTATTTCATACCTAGTAAAAGAGTTCTTTCAGTCTCATTTACACATGGATTTTTATCATTACTATTATTCACAAGTTAAAAGGAAAATATAAGCAAAATATATATGAACTAATACTTTAAACACTTCTGCATGTGTAGAATCCAACCTTCCTGTGCTATGTTTCATCTCAGAGCCACAGAGAGCACATTACACTAATGTTAACCTCTCTGCCTTCAAGAGCATTGGTGATGCAGCATTCCTTAAAATTGTCCCCATGATTTTCTTTTAAGTTACTGACACCCATTCTGTACTCGTATTTCTTCTTCAGATAGTCCCGATGGTTTTGGCTGAAATGTGAAGAGGCTGCCATTGTCCGGTCATGCCACCAAGAATAACAATTGTACACACATGTACACACAATGACACCTTTCTTACTGCTGCCATCTGATCAACAGCAATTGCAAAACTCTATCGAATTTAGTCACATCCTAACTCAGGGATGTTAAAATATGAAGCAATAAGTGTATAAAACCAATGAAACACAGCCAGTTTTTACTTTACTTCTTGAAATGTGTATGAGAAAAGAGTTTCCATCTTGTTGTAAAATTTACTTAGCCTTTACATACAATTGCATGTGTGTAATGTGTGTGTATGTGTATAAATGATATATTGTTATGGAAGTAGAGTAAGCTTCCTCTAGGTATTTCTGGTTGACATTCATGGGGAGAGAGACAGGTATCTATATTACTCTTACTTCCCAGGCTGTGCCCCAGGATATGTTGTCAGCCTCAATTGAATTACATCAAAGAGTTGATTTTTCAATACTCTGAAAAATTCAGATTTTTAAAAAATGATTTTCAACTTCCTTGTTTGCTTCAAAATCTTCTTTTATGGTATCACATTTAGAAATTAGCATTTTGGGGGAAAGTAAACAGAATATTTGACATACATAAAAAAAATTAACTCACAATTATGAAGACAGTTGTGCTAGCTTCCTAGGAAAACCATAACCTTGTTGTTCATAGCGTGGCCCATGGAACAGCAGCAGCAGCATCACCTGGGAACTTGTTAGCAACACAGACCCCAGCTCACCCCAGACCTCCAGAACCAGAGTCTTCATTTTACCAATATCCCCAGGGGAGGCAAATATGCATTGCTGCTCCAGAAGCACTGGCCTAAAAGATGGGCTGTTCAGTTAAAGCTGAGTACGCATTTCCCAGAAACATAGGGTTGCTGTAACCATTTTATTGCTGTGGCTGACATACATAGCTATTAGGCTTGGAGGTATTTCCAGTCTGGCTGCTAGTTCCTAGCAGAGTTTCAATCTTCAGAGGTGAATAAGGCAAGGAAAAGAAAGTGGGTGACGAAGGGCACAAATCTTTACCAAGGCGACTGAATCTTTAAGTAGTGGAACAATGAAGAGAGAGAGAGGCTGAAAGCTGGAGGAAAAACTCTCTTAGCTCAATCATCCATTCTATTTCATCAATCGTATTGAGTACTTTGTTCATGTCTCATATTTAATCTTTCTCCCTATCTCAAACTTACCCATCTTCTCACACTCTCTCTGCTCTCCTTATGAAGTCTGGTGTGACTGCCTGAACTAAGCATTCTTTAACCAGGAGTTCAAGGATCCTGTAAGTCAAAGATTATATGTTTAAAAAATGGGGTACAGGCATGTCTTCATTTTCATCGGGAAAAATTCAATGCACTTAATAGAATTCCAAAAGGGACACCAATCAATCATTCAATAAAAATCACTAGCACTCTAAGTCAGTCGTTCTGGCCCACCATCTGTTTTAAAGTCATTGATATAAACTTTTTAGTTGCAAAAATTATCCTTTGAGAATAGGCTCATTGTGGAGCAACTAATGCCCCAAAGCTAGTTCTGTGCTGTCATGTACTTTCTTCCAGGAAAACAAACAAGAAAACATGGAGATGGGGGAAAAAATCATCTGGAGGACCTCACTGAACTATATAATCTTGTTGGCATCTCATCCCATCTTGCAGTCTTCCCTTCTGTATTCTCCACTTTTGCCACCTTTCACTCTGAAAGGATTACTGTCGCCATTCCTCCCTCAGCTTTAGCTCCCCTGTGATCTTCCTAAAGTGCGACATAAATGTTAAAAGCTATATTCTTCTACAGTGTGTCCTTCCCTCTTTGTCTCTTTCTGTTTCAAAATCTTATTCAAGGAACAGCAAAGAAAGGTCAGGATTGGCCTTGGCTGGCTATCACAATGTGCACCATCCCCTCACCCTTAGCCTGGGGGCCCACAAAAGGGGCGGTATACTTTCATGCCTTTGAAATCATCAAGGGAAATCAAAGAAACCACTTCCAATCCTATCTTTATAACCAGAAGCCCATTGATCAGTGTAGGTAAAGGGATAGCACATCAAGGGGGAATGGCATTTAGAAAGTATGATTTGATCCATACAACTTAGTGATCACTGCAAGCTTAAATCCCATCTGAGCTAGAGAATAAATCCATACTAGCGTCAGCTCTGAAACATCTCATTCATGAAACACAGGTAAGAAATCACCTTTAGTTGCCATTAATTATCAAATGCATTTGAGTTAAGTAACTACTTCACCTATGCAGTGATCCATATATAGAATTGCACAACTGAGAGAACAATGTAGCCACAGAAATTCAGTACTATAGGATTGCTAACATCAAGCCCAGGCCCTTCGTTTTACTTTGAAATGACTGGGAAATTTGCCCCCAAACACTTAGCTCCTCTGCAACTTAGTTTATCTAAAAAATGAGAGTGGGATGAACTGCTTTCAAACAACACAGGTTAAAGGTTGAAATCTTGAACTCTGGAAGCAAAGAGAATTGAGTTCAAATTCAAACTCTGACACTCACCAACTCATGATCTTAATCAAATTACCCAACTACTAGAAGCCTCATGTTTTTCCTCCATAAAATGGGGAGAATAATTGTGCCAACCTTAGAAGATATACATAAATGTGTGATACAATTCAATAATGTGGTCAGAATTACAAGAGTATTTAGTTCCTAATTATTAAAGAATATTTCAATTTACTCTGAGACTTGTTTTCCCTACTTATAAGGGTTATTCTGAATATCAACTGAAATAATATGTCAAAATATGGCAAAAATTGTATATAAGTATACAGATATAAGTGAATATTATTCACATTAATTCACCCTTCTTACTTTTAGAGGTATTAAATTTTAAAAATCTCTATCATAATACTATTATTACAAGTATCAGATAGATTGATACATATTTAAAATCAAGAAAAAAAAAACCTTAGACCTGGCAAAATGATTGTACATAGGAGATTTAAGAAAACACATCTCTAAAAATCAATTTCTAATCAGAAACTAGCATTGAAAAATGAAAATGACTAGTGTGGTTAATTAGATTGACCCCCAAAAAATTACTGTTAACTGAGATGGGGCTTATTTTCCATTTTCAATAGTATTAAGATGAATCAGATTATTTTTATTGGGCATAAATTTTAATCAGAACTGGTAAAATAGCACCAAACCAAATGGATATCATCTTAATTCTGAGAAAGGTGAAAATAATGATTAACAATGAGGGAAAATATAACGGAAGAAATGTCATATCTCATCATTTCTATCCTTTTCTTCTAATGTTTGAGTTTCTTTCTCCTACATTTCTTATTTTTTTCTTTTCAAATATTTTAGATAGTACACACACAATAAGGTCTAGCTATTTAGAAAACAAATCAAACCAAAAACACTGGTACGAAGTTGTTGATATCCATAAATTTCCATGCTGTGGGATTTGGAAATGGTTTACAGCTGTTTAAACCACCTCCTTTATTACTGAAATTTTGAAAAGCATTTCATTAAAAATTGAACCTCATCAAGACAGTTAAAAGTCACAATTTCTTTTTTTCATTCAATTTCATATTCTTGAAGGACCTGTTGATGAAGCATGATAAAAATGAAAATTGGTAAAAGTCATACTTAAGTATTTTTTTTAAACCACTGAGGTACCGCTTCACAAAAATGATGTTGACCTGTTAGTTCTATCTTTTTTTCTCTGTGGGTATGACTCCACTTTGCAGGGAAGATATACATATTGGCATGTATTGAAATAGTCTGAATCAAATTATCATCTAGTTGAGATGGGGTTGTAGCAAGGGGATGTCTCCATGACTCAAAATTCCTCAGAGAGGAACCGCAGTGTCAAACTTGTGATATGGTGTCAAGATGAAATATGCTTTGAATTTTATTAATAGTATGGAGCATATTTCAGTGCTCATTCAAGTGTCATTCTAGAACTAGGTGAATGTTGCCAATAGAAGCAAATGGAGATCAACCCTTTTTTAACACTCTTGCTACCAAGTGCCTATAAAATGTTTATACCTATAATTGTGTCAAATTATGCTAATTGAGTACCGAAAAGACACTAGTATGTTGAAGTATTCAAAAAGTATAGTTCTCAGAATCTCGTGGGGCTCTTCAAGTTAGGCACTTGTGGGACCTTTTTTCCCTCTACCAAGTACTATCAAAGTACAATGTCTTAAAGTGTTATCTCAGTCTTAATTTAATTTCGAAAAGTAAGTGCCAAGAAAGCAAACTCATTTAAATCCTTGATTGTACATATATAAGGTATTAAGCGTTTTCCCTTCCAGTAGTTTTTTTTTTTTTCCAGCCCAGTTGTACTAACATCAGTGAGAAATACTTATTTTATATAAAGTTTGTGTTGATTGTAAAGAGACTTCAAGCATAGTTTGGGATCTTTAACATCCTCAGCCACTGGCAGATGTAACAATAAATCAGGTATGATCGTGAGTCAGGAAGAAAGTGAAATAAACTATTGGTTACTAGGAGACATTTTTTTTTTTCCAGCTCCTTCTCTCAGGTCAAAATAAATAGGGATTTTTCTGAATGTCATTACAGAAGAATATAACTTCAATGACTTCTCAATTTTATGGAGAATATTCTACTTCTAGAAATATAGATAACAATCCTTGAGATTCCAAATTCTGACCATATTCTATTAAAATCATTTTTCCACTTTTCTGCTAAACTGTATTTAATCCTTTGTGTCAATGTGCTGGGGAAGATAGTAAAGATATATCTGAACTTTGCCTTAAACTTCTTTAATCTTTTTTTAAGCTCTCATTCATGTAACACAGCTTCAGCAATCTGATTTCAACACCCCATCTCCCAGGGGAAAAAATGCTAAGATTTCCAAGTTCAGAGACTAGTGTGAAACTGGTTCTCCTCAACTAAAAGGTATTTAATTCTAACTGCAAATTCTCTCTCTACAGTGCCTCCTGGAGGCCTTTCAAGTCTTTTGAATTCCAGTGGTAGTAAAGAGGTCTTTTGTAGCGGCTAAAGTGTTCCTAGCGCTGAGGGGATTGGGAATGGCATATGGCACAGGCGGTCACAGATAATTTTTATACAATGTAGAAAACATCAACCCTCTTACAAGGTAGCATAGGCCGCCAAGAACACGTTTGCCCAAAACCTTTGTTCTCTCTGCTAGTTAGAAGCACAACTTAGCAACCAATTTAAAGTGCTGTTTCATTTTCAAGGCCGGCCCTTAATGATGTGCGATTCAGCTATGGAAGAAACCAACTGATATCGCATGTTCTGCCACATTCCCTTCACTTTTCTACAGCACACACGGAAGAATAAATCTCTCTAGAAATGTTCGCTTGCAGGCCTGAGAGTCTATTTTTGGCCCATGTCCCTTCTCACCCAATTCCAAGAGTACTCTCCAGTGTGAAGTAGTTCTGAACTACTTTGCCTGTAAACAAGGAATCCAACTGCTTTTGACCATTCATTATGTTTCTATCCAATGTCCTTTATCCCAGTTAAAATAAAAGTCACTTTATCTCATGTCCCTTTGGTATAATTCTAATATTTTTGCACAAAAAACTGATATATTCCAATAGCAGTGATATTCCCATGCCTAAGGATATCTGCTGGCAGATGTGAAGCAAGTTGGAGTTCTCTAGGCCTGAACTGACAATTAAAACATGTAGCCCAGATTGGTGATGATTACTGTCTACCAGTTATCCAAAGGCTTTATGGCCCGAGCTGATAGTGACAGTCCATGCTATGGCAACAAAACCAAATCACAATTTAAGTGAATGCTTAATAAAAAGCCTTTCATTTATGAACAGGTTTAGCAATTGCTTCCTTTGTAACAGAGAAAGCAAGATAAAGAGTCAGAGATTACAGTCTGCTAGTACCATAGGGCAAGAATGGTGGAATGATTTTTTTTTAAACCTTAGCCTTCCAGAGCAAAAATATAAATGATTACCACTATTATAAATAAGCTACTTAATTACACAACTGTTGTACCTTACACAGAAGCTAGATTTTAAATAGATGCTGTATTTAAAAAAGAAAATGTCATCAGGACACTCAATATCTTAATGCAGGTTAGGTTCCCTTTTCCTGCAACTATGCTAGACAATGAAGGAGCCCATTGGGTTGTTATTCCTACAGCTACTACAGCTAGAAAGAAGATAGTCTCTCTAGGGCAGAAACAACTGATTTAGCCAACCTAGCCCTTAGCAATTTTTTCCCTTTTGGACTTTGTAATCTCTTGTAGAAAAAGGAATTTTGTTGTTCATTGCACTTCAAGTCAGTGCCAGTTTTAATGGATCAATTTATCTGACAGGTGTTTTCACACCTTCCTATATTTCTTAGCAAAGACCAGGCAACAAAGTGAAAAGGAACATATATGAAATTATTGAAATTATTTTAACAGATGGCTCATTCGGACCATGAACTCAACTTTTAGAGGCATAATCTCTACAACTGTAGCAGAAAGTAAGAAAATGTTAAATAAATAAAATAAATAAATGCTGATGGGGTATCTTATGGAGACACAGGAGCTCCCAGTGGCCAAAGGTGGAACTATTTGAGAAAACAAAAATTAAGTAGCATTGGATTATAACCCAAAGCATAAAATAAATATACATGAGTCCATATTACTATAAATAAATGTTGAATAAATAAGAAATAAACAAATACATAGGAGAAGACAAATCTTTCATGCAGAAGAATTCTGAATAATTTATGTAGATAATATAGATACACACTCATCAAGGAAATAGAGCATGACTCTCCACTCCATAAGGGTGGGCTGCTCATTGTGACTCTTTTCAAAGGTACAGTATGAAAAAATAGAAAGAAGAGAAAGATCGCAGTGTAGAAACGAGAAACACTACCTCAACCAGGTCATCGAGGTCAATAACAATAGTGATAAATCATGTTGATATTATTTTCCTTGATGCTATATGATGAAAATGGCACTTTACCTCTGTGATCACCTTTCCCAAAACCCATAACTCCAGTCTAGGCTTGAGAAAACATCAGACAAAATCCATCTGAAGGACATTCCATAAAAGCCTGACCAGTGTTCCTTAAAACTGTGAGGTCATCAAAAACAAGCAAATGGTGAGAAGCTGTCACAGTCAAGAGGGGCCTAACGAGACATAGCTACTAAATGCAATATGGGATCCTGGAACAGAAAAAGAACATTAGGTAAAAACTAAGGAAATCTGAATAAAGTATAGACTTTAGTTAAAAATAGCATTTCAGTATTTTATTATTAGTTGCTATACTAATATAAATGTAATAATAGGAAATTAAATGTAGAGTATACAGGAACTCTAATATCCTCATATTTTTCTGTAAATAAAAAATCATTTTAAAATATTTAATCTCTACAACCCATGGAATTTGTCGGCAGTTTCCTTCCATCATAATCCTAGCTCTATCTTACCTAAGCCAGCTTGCTTTCCATCATAGATTCATGCTTATACACACACATGCATATATAGATAATATGTTATCACAGTCATTAAGACCATTCACCATATTTCTCATTTTCCTGACCCTTTCAAATTTAGGCATAACCTTATTACTTGCTCTGTCCAGTGAAATGTGAGGGGAAGTAAAATGCATCCCTTTCAGCTGCAAGATTTAATAGCTAATGCCAAATTCACCACATTTCCTTCTTCCTGCCATATGGTTGAGATCGAACCTTCCTAGTCTGGGTCTCTGAGTAACTACAATGAGCAGAGGTCTATGCTGCCCTGCATTGGAAAAGAAATAAACTTTGATGTATTTAACCAATGAGAATTAAAGATTGTTTGTTACTACAGTATAACTTGGCACTCCTAGCAGATACATATCTGTATGTGTTATCAATGGGTAGCACAGTAAGTCACAAAAAATCACAGCATAAATTCCTTACGGGATACAATGTGCTTATTTTAGGGGACTAAAATAAGCATTTTAGGCAGAACTAGAAAGGGAATAGTGAGAGGTCTTTTACGATTGGTTTACTGCCAATTTAGAATTTTAAAACTTTTTAAATAATTATCTTAGATTATAGCTACAGAAAGTCGTCTTCAGTTGTGAATAGGAAAACCCTTTCTGTTGTAGTTGGTACTGGATTTTGTAGGTAGCTTTAGGGTTAAATTCATCATGTCTGGAGATAATTTGGGAGTTTGCTCTCTTCTCAATTGACCTTTAACAATGGCTTTCTTTTCATTAATGAGAAAAGACAAGTAAAATGGCTAATACTTTTAAAAGAAAATATATTTTTCACAAAAAGAAAAAATCTTGAAAATACATCAGCAATAAAGCTATGTGAAGACTCATTTTCATAACACAATTTTAAGAGGAAAAGCAATCTTTTATGATCCTTATAAATAGTTTAGTTAGATATTCCTTCCACACTGATGTACTTTAAAAAACATAAAAATTGTTGTAGAGAAATAGACTAATGACCCTCTTGAGAATGTATAAAACCACCATAATGCACTTGATAGTGCAGTACTCTGGGGTATCAAGAAAGGATAATTCTTTCATTTCCCTTCTCAGAGCTCCATTTCTGCAGGAAGCATTAGGATTTTAAAACTTCAGGGCCCTGAACCAGACTCCAGTCATAGCCATATATTTCCACCTTCAATGATGTCTTCTGGCACCAATTTCCAAAATCAAAATTTGTTTCATTTAAAATATATTTGCCAAGTTAGAGGCATTCACTAAGCACACAAACATCACTGGGCCTGGGGAGTTCAATAATTGTCATGCAAACTGCACTGTCCTAGAAATAGATAACAGAGTTTGCCATATTACTTATTAAAAGACTATTCTGAAAGACTTTATTTTTAATTAAAATAGCTCCTCCTAAAGACTGAATCAAAAGTTACCGTGGCATCTAACTTATTTTCCACGAGTATATTTTTAAATACATATATTATATATTATATAATATATTTTACCTACATTATATATATATTTATTATATATATTATATGTGTAGTTTAAAATATACTCTTGTATTTTAAAATATATATATATAATATTCAAATATGTAATACTTTATAAGACTATATCACCCTAGGGACTCATCTCAACAAGCTTCATCATTGAATGAATCTGACAAAGCATTTTGAGTGCCTCTATAACAACAGATGCATCACATTATATTTACCTGAAATCATGGAATAAACTGAGAAACTCTTTGCTTATCACACCTATCAGTTTTACCATATACTCATGGCTGACATTAGATAGACTGGAGATGGAATAGAAACCTTTTCCAAAGGAAGAAGAAAAACTTCCTTGCAATGGAGCCAAATATTAACAATTGATATCTTAAAATGATATGAGTTTTTAATTACAGCTATATAGAATTATACATAATAAAAATACATTTTAGATAGGATTATAAAAATAAGTTAATTGTGTTTTGGTGGTAGGATTGTGGCAATATGGTTTTTAAGACTTTAAAAAAATCACTGAGAAAGTATTCTAAGGGAGAAGATAAGCTGATCAACAAAAGTAATAGAAGTAAAATGTAGAAAATGTAGGCAGAATATTCAAAAGTTTGAGTATTTATAAATAACATTTATTTTTCTTAGCACCTTAAACTCTTTAAAATAACCAAATGGTATTTTTTCTCCCCCAAAATCCATTTAAGATTGAATGCATAACAACCAAGAATCCCACTGAGCTCATCTCTTCTTTTGAAAACTGCCATGTATACTTTAAATAGTCAGGTTTTTGATGCTATGGTGGGGTTTATAATCTTCAACAACACATTTCTCCTTCTTACTTACAGAAAAATCATTTTCCACAATGACTCACTGACAGTTCTCCCTCTAATCATCATTTCTGAAGCATTTAGGGACAGGATCTGTGATGTCCTCTCCTCAGATGCCAACAGAATGACAAAGCAGCAGCCACATGAGCTGATAGAGTCACAAGGAGAGGTCACGACTGCAGAAAATATGCTGAGGGCAGCCATCACAGGCTGGCACAAGAAGACTTCCATGGAGCAGAGAGAGCTATGGCACAAACATGGCATATCAAGAGCACAGGGCCACCCTGAGAAGGAATTATCAATGAGAAAATATCACAGGCTATAGATTTCCACACCTCTTCTCTGAAATTTTCATAACACAGATCAACACTTGTGTTATTCTTTGAGATTCATGTAGATCAAGGAAGCAAATATCTTGACCTTCATTGTCTCTTCAACTATTGGTATGATCTGAACCCTGTCACACACACTTTCTTATGTTTAAAAATAATAATAATAAGAGTACCCCAGACAGATTACTGGGGTTGAGTTTAGAGTTGGCAAAATGTGATGTTTTTTAAAGCACTTTAAAATACTCTACACTTTTGAAAACTGATGACTAATTTTATGTGTCTACTTGACTGAGCCACTGGATGCCCAGATAGTTGATCAAACACTATCCTGGGTGTTTCTGTGACAGTGGTTTTGGATGAAATTAACCTTTATATTACTAGACTGGGTAAAGCAGATTGCCATCCGTAATGTGGGTGGGCCTCATCCAATCAGTTGAAAGCCTGAATAAAACAAAAAGGCTGAAGTTTCCCCAATTAACAGAGAATTCTTCCTGCCTAATTGCCTTTAAACTGGGACACTGGCTTTTTTTCTTGCCTCTGGGCTCAAACAAAAACATTAGCTCTTCCTGAGTCTTCACCAGACTGCAACTACACCTGAGCCATTCACCAGACTACAGCTACACCATCAGCTCTCCTGGTTCTCTGGCCTTCAGGTTAAGACTGGAGCTAAACCATTGGCTCCCCTGCCTCTCCAGCTTGCTGACTTATCCTGCAGACTTTGAGATTTGTCAACTTCTGTAATCACATGACCCAATTCTTACCTTAAATCTCTTTGTATATATCTCCTATTGGTTTTGTTTCTTTGGAGAACACTAATACAGATGGCTTTGCTTCGAAAAAGGGTATGGCTCTCCCCATCTCATAGATTTTGTGGGCAGCGTCTGCATGTACAGTGGACAAAATCTTATTTCACTAAGGTGGCCAATCAATCTAGAAAAACAACCATCAGACACTTGGTTTTATTGAATGTAGTGGCCAGTTTTAAGGTCAAACAAGCTGTGTTCAGAGACAAGTCCAGAAGATATGTCCTAGTTTATAAACTCCTGCAGAGATTATAACAAAAATTGGAATAAGTCCTACGTTTCTCAATCTGTACTTAGCCAATAATATTCATTTCTGAGCTTCTTATTCTTTTTAAATGTCTATAAATCCACAGAGTTACTTAGACAGTACCATTTCTGAGAAAAGTTGATGGCCATCAAGAATTAAACCACTCAAGAATTACCGGAAAGCGTATAGTTGACCCTTGAATAATATGGGTTAGAACTGCACAGGTCCTCTTATACGTGATTTTTTAAAATTAAACTTACACATAATGTGCCTGTCTCCCTTGCCTCCCCCTCCACCTTCTCCACCTCTTCTTCCTCTGCCACTCATGAAAGAACAAGACCAATTTCCCCTCTCTCTCCTCCTACTCAGTCTACTCAACATGAAGATGACAAGGATGAAGACCTTTATAATGATCCACTCCCACTTAATAAATGGTAAATATACTTTCTCTTCCTTATGATTTTAATAACAATGTTCTCTTTTCTCTAGCTTACTTTATTGTAAGAAGATAGTATATAATACATGTAACAGATAAAATATGTGTTAATTGACTATTTATGTTACTGGTAAGGCTTCCAGTCAGTAGTAGCTCTTAGTAGTTAAGTTTTGGGGGATTCAAAAATTATATGTGAACAAAAATTATATGACTGCACAGGGGTGGGCATCCCTAACCCCCATGTTGTTCAAGCGTCAACCGTAATTCTGTTTGGATTAACATGTGTTATTCCCAATACTGTTCAACATTATCACTAGTCGCAAACTCTGAATATGACTTACCATTCTTCTGGACTCTTTAATCAGGATAAAGAAATCCTGAAATGGGCTCAATCAAGCTTTCAAACCCCATAAGCAATAATATACTTCTATATCAGACATCTATACCTGAAAAGTGGGTGTGGGAGGTGAGAGGATTAATCTAAAATATATGTTAGTGGTTTAACTTCAGTACAAAAGTACATTAGTCAAAAGTTTCATTTAAGAAGATCTAATGATTTTTTTGTAAAGGAGCACTGAGGAACAAGAAGCAGTTGGAAAAATCAAAGAACTTTTTAGCCCTAATATTTGGAAGCTGAGACAATGTCCAATAGTGGAAGTACACAACAGAAATATTACACCCTGAATAAGGGGATCACAAATGAAAGGCAGCCTTCAGATATTTACAGTTTTCTATACAGTAGATCTGGCAGAATATCAGAGGCAGGAATGATCTGACACATAATCTGTTAGCTGCTCTCAGAAGGCTCTTTGTTCAGTGGTTGGATGGATTTCACTGATTGCTGGCCCTGAGGATGTCAACAGCACCACAGTAACAAAGAATACATAGCCCAGCAGAAACAGGAAAGTCTGAGGGAAGTCATGATTTCATGACTAATCCAAAAGCAAGAAAATCTTTGCCCAACCTAATAAATGTAACTTCAGTTGTAACAATTCTGTGATCCTGTGGTTGTAACCTCATTGGAGAGCATTTCTAAGAGTTTCTATAACAACTTGAGCAGGTTCTTAATGTGGTCATAATTTCTCTGAATTTATGATCTCTCAGAATTTTTTTCTATCCTTGGCCCAGCGATAATCAATTGCAGTAATACTCATTTCATAATTAGCCTCTTTTACTAATTCAGTTCCAAATCCAAACAGGTTCTAAGGCCACCTGTGTAATTTGAAGAGGTAAACATAACCGTTGAAAACTTTACAGCCCCAAGAAGGAAAATTCGGTGATTCTACTGCTCGCATATTTATTTTCTCATTTTAAAATATTAATAAGTGTCTCAATGTATCTTTACTTTCTCAATTTATGGTCTATTTAATCTATTCTTGGCTGTTTTTACCATTTAGTTCTGATTTGCCATTCCAAGACTTCAAAGGCTAGTGTTTAATAGAAAAGCAGAAAGGGAATTGGGCCAGAGGAAATTTTTACCATTCAATTTGTTTTTTTGTTTTTTTTTTTTTTTTTTTTTTGCCACAAGTATTAGATCAAAATTTTTTAAAGGGTTGGGGGTGGTGGTAAAGGAAATAGGTTTGAAAATCAAAGAATAAAATTCTAACTGCCATTTATCAACTATGCAAATTACTTAAGCCCTCTGATTCTTCGTTTACCACATCTGAAAAACAGAATGAAATCAACCTAATCTATAATATGTAAAGCACAAGCACAAGAATGTAGCATGTAGCCTTCAAAATACTGTAGAAAGAGATCACTGCCACCTGTGTTGTTTCTATTACTCTTCTCCTACTAACAATGTTAATCTCATTTAGTCCCTCTTCTACTGTGGTAAGCCAAATAATGACACCCCCCACTGTCCCACCAAAGATGTCTACTATACTATGTTCCATGGTAAAAAGAAACTTGCAGATGGAAAAAAGGTTATGGACTGCATTGGTTTCTACTGCTGGCATAGCAAATCACCACAGTCTTCGTGTCTTAAAACAACACAGGTTTATTATCTTGTAGTTCTGAAGGTTGGAAGTCCAAAATGGGTCTCCTAGGGGTTAGCAGGGCTGAATTCCTTCCCAGCTGCTCTAGGGTAGAATCCATTTTCTAGGGTAGAATCCATTTTTTTGCTTTCTTCGGATTGTAGAGGCTAACTGCAGTCTTTAGCTCTTGGCTTCCCTTCTTCTTCAAAACTGACAGTGGCTGGCGGAGCGTCTCACAGCCCATTACCATGACACTGAACCTTCTGACTGCCTCTTCCACATTTAAGACCCTTGTGATTAAATTGGACCCACCTAGATAATCCAGGCTGCTCTTACCATTTTAAAGACAGCAAATTAACGACCTAATTTCTTCTTCTACCTTAATTCTCCTTTGCCATATAATTTAACATATTCACAGATTCCAGGCATTAAGATATGGACATCTTTGAGGAATAATTATTCTGCTTACCACACAGACCTTAAAATATAAAGATAATCCTGGATTGTCTTGGTGAGTCAAATGGAATCACATGGACCCTAAAAGTGGAAAAGAAAGGTAGAAGGGTCAGGGAGATGTAACAACAAAAGAAGAGGGAAGAGAGAATCCTATTCAACACGCCATTGCTAGTTTTGAAGATGGAGGAAGGAGGTATGAGCCAAGGCGGGGATGAAGCCTTCAGAAACTGGAAACAGCCCTCAACTAACAGCCAGAAAGGAAATAAGAACCTCAATCCTAGAGTCACAAGGGACTGAATTCTGCCCATAACCTCAATGAGCCTCCATAAAGGAATACAGCTCTGCCAACATCTTAACTTTAGCTCAATAAGATCTCTGTGTCAAACTTCTGACCCACATCACTGTAGGATAAGAAATATTGTTTTAAACCACTAAATTTGTGGTAATTTGTATGGCACCAATAGAAAACTAATACAGCCAACATCCATTAGTTGCCTAAAATGTTCCATGTAACTGTCTTAGGAACTACGAATAAAACAGTAAACAGGGTGCACATGGTCTTTTCCCACAACAAGTGTACAAGATACAAGATACACTCCATGGTGACATATCATGATTATAGATCCCTGTGACTGTCTTAGTCTAGTCATGAGTTTCTTTGGCTAAATGCTGGTCCCTTTAATTTCTACCTTCTCCCTACTGAGCATGTATTCTTTTACTTAATAAACACATATTAGTCACCTAGTATGGCAGGTATTCTGCCACATATTGCAGGTTCAAAGAGAGATGACACACAATTCCCAACCTCCTGGGGATCACAGTACAGTGGTACAGACAGAAACATATTTTATAAATTACACAAAGTAGTTGCCTTAGTTTAGCCTGCTATAACAAAGTACCATAGACTGGGTGGCTTATAAGTAACAGAAATATATTTCTCCCTGGAGACTGGAAGTTACGGAGGCTGCAAGTCTGAAATCAGGGTACCAATGTGAGAACTCTCTTCTGTGTTGTAAAAGGCTGACTTCTCATGGTATTCTCACATGGCAGAAAGAGAGTGAGAGGGTGCTGGTATATTTCTGGCTATGCCTGTGAGGAGGTATCCAGGAGAGATTAGCATTTTACTCTGTAGACTAAGTAAAGAAGATCTGCCCTCACCAGTGCGAGAGGGCATCATCCAACCTATTGAGATCGAAAAAAGGAAAATTCTCTCTCTTCTTGAGCTGAGATATCCACTGTCTCCTGTTCTTGGACACTGAAGATCCTGGTTATTGAGCCTTCAGACTCTAGGACTTACACCAGCACCCTCCCACCCCAGGTCTCAGGCTTTCAGACACAGACTGGGACTGACAACATTGTCTGCCCTGGTTCTCAGGCCTTGCAACTGAGACTGAATTATACCATGGGCTTTCCAGCTTGCAGACAACCAATGGAACCACTTGGCCTCTGTAATCAGTCATGTGAGCTAATTCCCGAGAGAGGTAGATTATGGGAATTAGCTCACATGACTGGTTACAGAGGCCAAGTGGTTCCATTGGTTGTCTGCAAGCTGGAAAGCCCATAGTATAATTCAGTCTGAATTGCAAGGCCTGAGAAAGCCCATAGTATAATTCAGTCGAGAGAGAGAGAGCGAGAGAGAAAGATGTATATGTGGATGTATATGTATATATGTATATACACATATATATACACATATATGTTTGGAGTGTGTGTGTGTGTGTGTGTGTATTATTCTGTTTCTCTGGAGAACATTAACTAATACAGGAGGACAAACATTCAACCCATCATGTTAGTAAAATTAAAAAGCGATTTCAGGAATACAGCTCAAATTGTACTCCAAATTTCATTCATTTGCTTGGCCCAGCAATTAATGTCAATAGCTTCCATTGGCCCAGGTTTATAGGTTTCTTGCCTCCAAGCACTTACATTGTTCTCATGTGCCAACATTATAATTATGGTTGTAGGACCACAGAACTAAGGATAATTTTACTTCAACTATTTGAGCATTGCAACGGATTAACCAACATTCACATTTTGAAATTCTAACCCTCCATGTGATGGTATGAAGAGGTGGGCCTTTGTGAGAAATTGGATCATAACGGTGGAGCGCTCAGGAATGGAACTAGTGCCCTTATAAAAGGAACCCAGTGAGCTCTCTCGCGTTCTTCCCGCTATGTGAGACACAGTGAAAAGTTGGCAGTCTGTATCCAGAAAATGGACCTCATGAGAACTTGACTATGCTGGCACCCTGCTCTTGGACTTCCAGTCTCCAGAACTGTGAGAACTAAATTACTGTTGTTTATAAGCAACCCAATTTATGCTTTGTTATAGCAGCCTGAACTGAGAAAAGCACCTTCAATACTAGCTAGATAGAAAAATGAAGATTGCTTAAATAAATAAATAAGTTTAGACTTTTGTAAATGCAAGACATAAAGAGAAGGGCAGCTCTTCATTTTTCCTTCTTGAAATATACACACAAACAGATACCTCCTTGGAATGGTCTTATAATTTTGAATGTGAAAACCACTGTATCAGGAAAGTAGTAGCTTTATGGTGGAGAAACGCAGCAGACACTACCTTAAGCAAGCCATCATGGTCAACATCGCTAATAATAAGACTTACCTACATCATGTACAGCGTACTCAGCATTCACAGAAGGACACATCACATCTGTGGTATTTCTGCTTAAGATGTATAACCTTAATCCAATGATTAAAAAATATCAGCAAGCCAAGTTTGAGAGACTGAGAGTGGAAAGGCTGAGGAACTGTCACAGATTAGAGGAGAATAAGAAGAAAAATCAACTAAATGCAATGTGGATTCCTGGATTGGACCCTGGGACAGAAAAAAAATTAAGGAAAAAACTGCTAAGATTTGAATAATCTTGAATTTAAAGAAATTTGAATATACCATGATTCATTTACTAGTATTATAGCAATTTTAACTTTCTGGTTTTGATAATTGTATCATGGTTATGTAACTTGTTAATATTAGGGGGAAGCTGGATGAAGGGCACACAAACTGCCTGCACAGTTTCTGCAAATTTTCTGTAAGTCTAACATTGTTTCAAAAGTTAAAATTTCAAAATTAAAAAATCATTAGGAGTTCGATAGTCCCAGGTAGAGTTCAACACAAAGCAGTTTTTCCTTCTACTGCCATATTCATGTTGAAGTGTCTCAAAAATCTTCTCCTCTCTGAAGTGGCCAATTAAGGATGAGAGAGAAGCTCAGAAATGAGACTGGCAAAATGGTTTGTTTGAGTGGACTGGAGGAAAGTGGGAACTGACTTGAGACAAGCCTGCTAATTTCACTTAGACCACCTGCCTGGTTCAACACAAGCCAGTGACCTAAACATGATGGGCCATTACCAGCCCTCTGCTGGCATTCTGAAATGATTACATAGGAGTCAAATCTGGGAATGCCAAAATTTGCAAATGGCAAAAGAACAGCAAAGGATTAATGACTTTTCACGAGCATTCTGAGACATACACATATACAGAAAGTCACCAGGAGCTATGCTGCATGAATTAACAGGAACTATTCACCCAAAATAAAACTTTTTCCCAATAAGTTGTGACATATAATATGATGCATTATTTAAAAAAAAAAACCTCTAAATAGAACCTTTTATCACATTTCCTGAGGCAATAGAATGGAATTTTTAAAAAATACAACAATTATTTCTTAGTTTGCTCTTTTTCTGTCAAGCATGCAACTGCGTTTTCTTTCTTCTGAAGCAGTTCATATTATGATGAGTGAAAGGAGAGAAATAAAAGAGCTATGATCGTATCAGCCACAACTAAACAAATACATTTATTAAAAAGAACTCCCACCAGAAATCTTAGAAGCCTCACAAAGTCTTTTTCACATACTAACTCTATTATAAACTGAAACGTCCCTTTCTTTTATTTTAAATTATTGTCATCATCCACTGTGCATGTACCAACCAGTGATTTACACCATGTCAGATGATAATACACTAGTAAATTTGGTATTTTAATGGCCTTAATAGCTGTAATAAAGAAATTAAATCAGATGTCATATACTGAATGTACATTTTTTGCCACTAACAATATACTGAATTATAGTAGGCTAAATATTAGAGAGCAAAATATGCATTTATTTGCAATTGAAAGCACATGTGAAAACCACTCTAAGACAAGCAGAAAAGGCTCTGGATTTGCCAGAGGAGCAGGCAACATGCTAGTTTTCTCTAACTTGGTCCTCTTTCTCAGTTCTTTCAACTTTGTCCTTTAGGATGATTCACTCTAAACTTCTTCCTGAAGAGCATCACATTGTACCCTTCCCCTCCTCTTACCCAACCAAAATCCTAGAACCCAGGCCCGAAGTTTTAATACACACACAAATTCACACAGCTGATGAATATAACACACCATGGGTAAACAGCAGGGAGGGGCTAAATGGAAAACTCGTTTGTTAGTTTTCCCACTTGGAGGTGGTTATTTTTTAAATTACTGATATTGGACACTGTAGGAGTGCCCTTTTCATACACACTGAAGCACTCCACTGCCCCCAGGAGTCACTAAGACTAGTGGATTTTAATAGTTATAGATCTTAAATGGAGGGTTAGAAATTGTTTCTTTTCATTACAATTACAACAAGGAATTAACCCCAAGGGTATCCACTTAATTTCATAATATATAGACTGGAACGCTAATGTGCCTCTTCCACAGTGTAATAAAGAGGCAACTGGCCCTTCTCTCCCCGGGGTGGGTTTTTGCAAAATGTATCACAAAAAAATGTAAAACGAAGAAGATTTGGAGTTAACAAGCTCCATAATGTCACCAGCTCCAGTGCCCGGCATGAGCGGGCCCTCACAGGCACTGAGCACTGCTTTTTTTGTTTTTACAGTGGGAGCTCAGTCCCAGCACTTCTCCTTGAATCGCTTCACCGACACACACACACACACACACACACACACACACACACACACACACACACACACAGTGGAAACTGAGAGGAGGAAAGATAATTTACAATTAAGCGCATAAAGTCACAAGGACAAAGGAGAGACTTGGAACAGGACTTGCTAATTACCTCGTTTCCGAGATGGGGCCAGCAGTGCTCACTGTCCAATTCCGGTCATGTCAGTTTAACCCATTGCACTCTGCCAGTGACCTTAGCTTCATTTTATGGGAACTCTGTTCCTACTTGCTGGAACCTGAAGCAAAACCAAGGGTTAGGATTTTCCATCTTCAGGCTCCAAGCGTCTGAAGCCACTTCCTGGCAGAGATTTGAAATCCTGGATCCCTGCTGAGTAGCCCTCTCAGTTTAAAGGCATCTTTAGTTCCCAATGCTTTTTCATGATGTTTGACTATGGCTCTCTGAGACAAATGAGAGGAAGGACACTATTTCAGAAATGGAGCTTTAGACAGAGTTAGGATAAGGACAGCGGGAAGCAAATGGCAATTCAATAAAAGCATAACCCTTAGAGGAGAATGTTTTTCTCTTATATGATGCATTTCCAACATCAATCATAATGTTGGGCCCACTACAGGCTTCCAGCCAGTTACAACCTGGGACTCAGTTCTTCCTTTCCACTGAAAATGCCAGCTCTACAGATATCTGCAAGTTTCCCAGTCAACATGGGGAAAACTGATGATCCAAAGAGAAGAAAGAACAGATTATTCAACTCATATGTTCACATCTATCATGCAGATCACATTTCCAGAGACAGATAAGGTTGTATATAAAAGCTGTGAAAAAACCCTAGCTTCAATGAAGAGCACCCTTTTACAAATCAAAATTCCCAGCTTCCCTCCTGAGATAGGAAGCAGTGGCTTGAAGCAGATGTCAAGAGGGCTGTCAGGAGAGCACCAGAGATGGGAAGTCTCTAAGGAGAACCAAGGAAGACATTTATCACAAGAGAAAGTTGAGTCTTCTTTACTGGCTCAGAGCTACAGAAACCATTTCTGGAAAGGATTTCTAGAAGAATTTGGTATTTTTTGCAAACCCACAAGTAGCAGAAAGTGAGAAAATGAAGGCACGTTGACCCCAGAAAACAAACACAATGAACAGTCTACCAGAAAACCAGTGAAGAATTCACCATGATTTAGCAGGTGATTCTCCACTTAGCTAAGTGGCTTAGTCTTTGTAAATGTAAACCACGAACCCTGTGTCAAGGATGGGGGCAGTAATGCATATGTTGGTCAGTGGTCACAAACTTTTCTAGCCTCACTTTTCCTCATTCCCCATTTTCATACTCTTAAAACCACACATCTCTATAAGCTGTTCCCTAATGTATAAAACTTTGACTTATTAAAAGTTCATCCCAAAATAGCTCCATGTTTTTTTCCAATGACTTTAATTGTGTTTGTCCTGGGCTCATAAACTTGGGGAGCTTGAAGCGTTTAAAAAAACACACAAATGTGGTATCCAAATGTTTTAGTTTCTCCAAGCTCGATGCACTCTAATTGGCTTTTTCTTTTAAAAATTATAATTAAAAGAAGTAAGCTCACCTATGTATAAGGTTCTCATTTCTTTATTTACCTTAAATCTTTTCATGCAGAAAACTGTTAATGTTCTTTGTTTTGTTTTGTATTAAATATAAATAGAACACAAAACAACTGTCTAATTAGAATTACATGGGATATATACCCCACAAGTTTTATTTTCTGGGTTTTCCCCTGACATTTTCAAATTGAATATCATATTCAACATCAATCTAACCAATAAAAAGCAATTTAATTTTTATAATGAACCAAGAGAATATCTAAATTTGGCATATCAGACAGTTTTTGTCTCTGTTGAATTATTTTAGGAGATGTTTTAGTTAAACTGACTTACAATAGCAAATTTCACATCCTTCAAGCAATATAAGACTATAGCCTCCTGGTATATTGTTAGTATTTAGAGCTAAAACTTATTCATTTCAAATCACATTTGGTAAACACCTACTACTATATATTCCATTTATAACACTATTTACTTTATAAGTCTTCTCAGAGACTGTAGCTTTTAATATCAGATAATACATCATAGTATTTTATATTTTCAATATATATCACAATGTTGGTGGTTATTTGGAGCTCAATTAATTCTTCTTAAGTAATTTAATGTTTCTTAAATGATTGAAAGTTTGCTATAGTATAAGTAGGCTGGGTAGACCTATTCATCATATATTGCCCACCCAAAATGATAGAAGTTGTTTCAAAAATGTAATATAAACACACACACATACTCACATACACATCCAAAAAACATTTTGTTCTTTTCTAGATTCCGAAGTTCACACTGGTAGATGGCCAAGAGAAGAACAATAATCATATTTCTAACAGCTGTGATGCTGTGAAAATAAGAAGCATTTCTCTAAGTCTTTGACTCTGGCCCTAATAGTTTCTTGAAATTTTGCCCAGCATGCCGGTGACCCTGGGAACAGTGGTCCAAAACTGAATGCTTCAGTTTCTCTCATAAAACCATTTTATCTCTCACGTTTCCCTTTTTCATCAAAGGGACAAAATATTTTCTAAGGCTGCAGGGATTTTTTGGGATATGCTAAGTTGAGATACTCTTAGACTTGCCTTTGGACGTATCAGGCAACCATTTGGATAAAAGAGCCTAGGCCTTCAGGCTGGGGAGATAGGTTAGGAAGCCACCAATATAGAGATGAAATTTAAATCCATGAAATTACCTAAGTGGTGAATATAAATGGAGAAGAGTAAGGGTGCGAGCTGAGCCACAGATAACTCCAACATGTGAAGAAAATGAGAGGAAGGGATCCAAGGACTGGAGAAGGAGCAGGCAGTGAGGTGGGCACGAATCTCCACAGCATGGTGTCCTTAGTTTAGGTTGAAGCAGGTGTTTCAAGGAGGGTGATCCACTCTGTTAACTGCTACTGATAGGTCAGGTTTAGATAAATGAGCACCATCCTTATCAACATTGTGGTTATCAGTGACCTTGATAAGAGCTGCTTCAATGAGTGCTGAGGGTTAAAGCATAATTGGAGTGGCTCCCAAACAGACTATAGAGACAAAAAGGAAAATTTTCAAGGAATGTGCAATTTAAAAAAGTGGATAATTGAGATTGTAATAGGAAAGGGATGTAGAGTCAGAATATTTTTCAAGATAGAAGAAAAATTACAATTATGCTTAGGTCTCAATAAGAATGGACTATTAGAAAGTGAATATTTGTTTTTGCAGAAAAGCAAGGAAATAATTGTGTGATTCCCTTGAGTGGGGACAAGAAGCTAGAATCCAGTTGACAAGGGAGGGAGACACACAGGGAGAGATCATCAATAGCAACAAGGAAGAGGACAGAGTTCCCGAGGTGGAGAGACATGGTGGTGGCAGCAGATGGAAATGTTTCATCTGATGGTTTATATTTTCTTACCATTCAGCTCTTAAGCAACTGCCACCACTCAGAAAGCCTTCCTTGGCCACTCAATCTAAGTAGCTATCCTTTTCATGGGGTCTCATGCAACCCTATTTTGCTATCTATAAAGCATTTATGGATTTTTTGACATTATTGTATAATTTGTTTACTTATATACAAGTCTTCCAACTAAGAATATAGAACTTACTTCCCTTCTTTAATACTCTATTAATTCCCAAAACTAAAAAGGAAGGAATACAAACAGTAAATTTATATATAATTGTTGGATGAATAAGTAAAGCTTCAGAAATAAGCATTTTCTAGAATCCAAATGACTTAAAATGTGCTATTACCAGAATCAAGTATTTTTTCTATGTTTATTCATACAGGGAGTAAGGTCTGTAGGTAGTTGTGCCTGTACTACTCACTCTGTTGAAAACATATACTCCTGAGAGTTGTGTACCAGTGAATTAGATCATTCACAGGCATGTTATAGGATGCAGGCTCAGAGCATTGAAAAGGAGCATTTATCTACAACACAAACATTCAGCTAGCCTTGCTGAGGCACTGTACATTATATACAAAGGATGATGCAGAGAAGGAAAAAGATCATTCAGGAAGTAGAGAAAAGCTCAGGACTTGAAACCATTAAAGAGAAAAGGGTTATTCTTAAATGTTTGTCTAGCATTTGATATTTACTTTCCATAATTTTAATAGTATTTCACCAAATCACTTCAGAGGTCAGTTAGTATTGCTGCGCTCTACTAATTTTTACAGAGCTGTAAACTGAAACTCTAAGAGACTAAGTGCTCTACACAAAGAAAGTTATCTGCAGCTGCTGAAAAACTCACAATCATTCCCTGCTTTTCTTAGCCCACCTAAGCCTACTGTCCCTCTAAAACCAATGATGTGACAGAATCAATGGTTGAATGATTACGAGCAGCCATGATTGTCCACTACATATATAATTTTTTCTGAAACGATTTTACTTCTCTGGACTGATTTGCATTGATCTGCATTAAAAATATATACAAAGAAAAATAGTTCATCTATGAATATCAAGCCCAAACCCAGCTAGGAGTGCTTATGCCTTGGTTGAGCTATGCCAAAAAGCAATTAGACATTACCCAGTGGCTCCAGATTTAACCTGTTATTTATTTCAGTTAGGCAGAGGGAATCTATGAAATTGTCTATGGCTAAGCACCTTGGAAATTTTCCCAGGCTGTTCTTCAAAGGTTAACTGGTCACCCTTGCCAAATAGAAGCAAAAGAGGGAACGAAACTGGGGAACTGGGAAATAGAGACAAGACATCCTGAAAAAAAGAAAGTTTAGTAGAACATGAGGACGTTTTGATAAAAGAAAAATACAAAAGGAAATCAAAGAATTGGCTCTTTTTCTTTAATTTTTTAAGATTTTTAGTAGTGGAAGAGGTTTTGTTTTAAAAAGTTGGTCATTCTTCCAAAATTGTGTTCCCAAATGAGAAATAACATTCCATTCTCTTCTATCTCCAGTAAAGGAGAATTTCACACCCCAGCTCCAAACCACATATTAGAATAATAACATACTGCCTACGGTGTAAAATGACTTCCATAATCAACCTTTTTGTTCATCACACAAAGACTTTTGCAAAAATAGAGTGTAGGCTGACTCTCTTTTCAGACTCAGCCCGCCTGCACCCAGGTGAAATAAACAGCCATGTTGCTCACACAAAGCCTGTTTGGTGGTCTCTTCACAGGGACGCGCATGAACTTTGGTGCCATGACTCGGATCGGAGGACCTCCCTTATGAGATCAATCCCCTGTACTCCTGTTCTTTGCTCCGTGAGAAAGATCCACCTATGACCTCAGGTCCTCAGACCGACCAGCCCAAGTAACATCTCACCAATTTTAAATCAGGTAAGTGGCCTCTTCTTACTCTCTTCTCCAACCTCTCTCACTGTCCCTCAACCACTTTATCCTTTCCACTCTTCAATCTCTCCCTTCTCTTAATTTCAATTTCTTTCATTTTCTGGTAGAGACAAAGGAGACACGTTTTATCTGTGGACCCAAAACTCCGGCGCCGGTCACGGACTGGGAAGGCAGCCTTCCCTTGGTGTTTAATCATTGCAGGGATGCCTCTCTGATTATACACCCACGTTTCAAGGGTGTCAGACCACTCAGGGATGCCTGCCTTGGTCCTTCACCCTTAGCGGCAAGTCCCGCTTTTCTGGGGAAGGGGCAAGTACCTCAACCCCTTCTCTCCTTGTCTCTACCCCTTCTCTGCTTTCCTGGGGCAGGGGCAAGTACCCCTCAACCCCTTCTCCTTCACCCTTAGCGGCAAGTCCCGCTTTCCTAGGGGGCAAGAACCCCCCAATTGCTTATTTCCGCACCCCAACCTCTTATCTCTGTGCCCCAATCCCTTATTTCCATGCCCCAACCCCTTCTCTGCTTTTCTGGAGGGCAAGAACCCCCCACCCTTTCTCCGTGTCTCTACTCTTTTGTCTGGGCTTGCCTCCTTCACTATGGGCAAGCTTCCACCTTCCATTCCTCCTTCTTCTCCCTTAGCCTATATTCTTAAGAACTTAAAACCTCTTCAACTCACACCTGACCTAAAACCTAAATGCCTTATTTTCTTCTGCAATGCCGCTTGACCCCAATACAAACTCGACAGTAGTTCCAAATAGCCAGAAAATGGCACTTTGAATTTTTCCATCCTGCAAGATCTAAATAATTCTTGTCGTAAAATAGGCAAACGGTCTGAGGTGCCTGACATCCAGGCATTCTTTTACATATCAGTCCCTTCCTAGTCTCTGTGCCGAGTGCAACTCGTCCCAAATCTTCCTTCTTTCCCTCCCGCCTGTCCCCTCAGTACCAACCCCAAGCGTCGCTGAGTCTTTCTAATCTTCCTTTTCTACAGACCCATCTGACCTCTCCCTTCCTCCCCAGGCTGCTCCTCGCCAGGCCGAGCTAGGTCCCAGTTCTTCCTCAGCCTCTGCTCCTCCACCCTATAATCTTTTTATCACCTCCCCTCCTCACACCTGGTCCGGCTTGCAGTTTTGTTCCATGACTAGCCCTCGCCAACCTGTCCCAGCAATTTACTCTTAAAAAGCCAAAGGCATAGTCAAGGTTAATGCTCCTTTTTCTTTATCCCAAATCAGATAGCATTTAGGCTTTTTCATCAAATATAAAAATCCAGCCCAGTTCATGGCTCGTTTGGCAGCAATCCTGAGATGCTTTACAGCCCTAGACCCTAAAAGGTCAAAAGGCCGTCTTATTCTCAATATACATTTTATTACCCAATCTGCTCCCGACATTAAACTCCAAAAATTGGAATCTGGCCCTCAAACCCCACAACAGGACTTAATTAACCTCACCTTCAAGGTGTACAATAACAGAAAAAATTGCAATTCCTTGCCTCCACTGTGAGACAAACCCCAGCCACATCTCCAGCACACAAGAACTTCCAAACGCCTGAACCGCAGCGGCCAGGCGTTCCTCCAGAACCTCCTCCCACAGGAGCTTGCTACACATGCCGGAAATCTGGCCACTGGGCCAAGGAATGCCCGCAGCCCAGGATTCCTCCTAAGCCGCGTCCCATCTGTGTGGGACCCCACTGAAAATCGGAGTGTTCAACTCACCTGGCAGCCACTCCCAGAGCCCCTGGAACTCTGGCCCAAGGCTCTCTGACTGACTCCTTCCCAGATTTTCTCGGCTTAGCGGCTGAAGACTGATGCTGCCCAATTGCCTCGGAAGCCCCGTAGACCATCACGGACGCCGAGCTTCGGGTAACTCTCACAGTGGAAGGTAAGCCCGTCCCCTTCTTAATCAATACGGAGCCTACCCACTCCACATTACCTTCTTTTCAAGGTCCTGTTTCCCTTGCCTCCATAACTGTTGTGGGTATTGTCGGCCAGGCTTCTAAACCTCTTAAAACTCCCCAACTCTGGTGCCAACTTAGACAATACTCTTTTAAGCACTCCTTTTAGTTATCTCCACCTGCCCAGTTCCCTTATTAGGCCAAGACACTTTAACTAAATTATCTGCTTCCCTGACTATTCCTGGACTACAGCTATATCTCATTGCCGCCCTTCTTCCCAATCCAAAGCCTCCTTTGCGTCCTCCTCTTGTATCCCCCCACCTTAACCCACAAGTATAAGATACCTCTACTACCTCCTTGGTGACCGATCATGCACCCCTTACCATCTCATTAAAACCTAATCACCCTTACCTCACTCAATATCCCATCCCGCAGCACGCTTTAAAAACATTAAAGCCTGTTATCACTCGCCTGCTATAGCATGGCCTTTTTAAGCCTATAAACTCTCCTTACAATTCCCCTATTTTACCTGTCCTAAAACCAGACAAGCCTTACAAGTTAGTTCAGGATCTGTGCCTTATCAACCAAATTGTTTTGCCTATCCACCCTGTGGTGCCAAACCCATATACTCTCCTATCCTCAATACCTGCCTCTATAACCCATTATTCTGTTCTAGATCTCAAACGTGCTTTCTTTACTATTCCTTTGCACCCTTAATCCCAGCCTCTCTTCACTTTCACTTGGACTGACCCTGACACCCATTAAGCTCAGCAAATTACCTAGGCTGTACGGCTGCAAAGCTTCACAGACAGCCCCCATTACTTCAATCAAGCCCAAATTCTTCCTCATCTGTTACCTATCTCGGCATAATTCTCATAAAAACACATGTGCTCTCCCTGCCAATCGTGTCCGACTGATCTCTCAAACCCCAGCACCTTCTACAAAACAACAACTCCTTTCCTTCCTAGGCATGGTTAGCGTGGTCAGAATTCTTACAGAAGAGCCAGGACCACACCCTGTAGCCTTTCTGTCCAAACAACTTGACCTTACTGTTTTAGCCTAGCCCTCATGTCTGTGTACAGCGGCGGCCGCTGCTTTAATACTGTTAGAGGCCCTAAAAATCACAAACTATGCTCAACTCACTCTCTACATTTCTCATAACTTCCAAAATCTATTTTCTTCCTCATACCTGACGCATATACTTTCTGCTCCCCGGCTCCTTCAGCTGTACTCACTCTTTAAGTCCCACAATTACCATTGTTCCTGGCCTGGACTTCAATCTGGCCTCCCACATTATTCCTGATACCACACCTGACCCCCATGACTGTATCTCTCTGATCCACCTGACATTCACCCCATTTCCCCATATTTCCTTCTTTCCTGTTCCTCACCCTGATCACGCTTGATTTATTGATGGCAGTTCCACTGGCCTAATTGCCATACACCAGCAAAGACAGGCTATGCTATAGTACAAGCCACTAGCTCGCCTCTCAGAACCTCTCATTTCCTTTCCATCGTGGAAATCTATCCTCAAGGAAATAACTTCTCAGTGTTCCATCTGCTATTCTACTACTCCTCTGGGATTACTCAGGCCCCCTCCCTTCCCTACACATCAAGCTCGAGGATTTGCCCCCACCCAGGACTGGCAAATTAGCTTTACTCAACATGTCCCGAGTCAGGAAACTAAAATACCTCTTAGTCTAAATAGACACTTTCACTGAATAAGTAAAGGCCTTTCCTACAGGGTCTGAGAAGGCCACCACAGTCATTTCTTCCCTTCTGTCAGACATAATTCCTCAGTTTAGCCTTCCCACCTCTATACAGTCTGATAACAGACCAGCCTTTATTAGTCAAATCAGCCAAGCAATTTTTCAGGCTCTTAGTATTCAGTGAAACCTTTATATCCCTTAGGGTCCTCCGTCTTCAAGAAAAGTAGAATGGACTAAAGGTCTTTTAAAAACACACCTCACCAAGCTCAGCCACCAACTTAAAAAGGACTGGACAATACTTTTACCACTTTCCCTTCTCAGAATTCAGGTCTGTCCTCGGAATGCTACAGGGTACAGCCCATTTGAGCTACTGTATAGACACTCCTTTTTATTAGGCCCCAGTCTCATTCCAGATACCAGACCAACTTAGACTGTGCCCCCAAAAAAACTTGTCATCCCTACTATCTTCTGTCTAGTCATACTCCTATTCACCGTTCTCAACTACTCACACATGCCCTGCTCTTGTTTACATTGCCGGTTTACACTGTTTTTCCAAGCCATCACAGCTGATATCTCCTGGTGCTATCCCCAAACTGCCACTCTTAACTCTTGAAGTAAATAAATAATCTTGGCTGGCAGGACTATGCTGAATCTCCTTAGGCACTCTCTAATCAGATGTCCTAGGTCCTCCCAATTCTTAGACCTTTTATACCTGGTTTTCTCCTTCTCTTATTCCATTTAGTTTTTCAATTCATACAAAACCGTATCCAGGCCATCACCAATCATTCTATACGACAAATGTTTCTTCTAACAACCCCACAATATCACCCTTTTCCACAAGATCTTCCTTCAGCTTAATCTCTCCCACTCTAGGTTCCCACACCGCCCCTAATCCCGCTTGAAGCAGCCCTGAGAAACATCGCCCATTCTCTCTCCATACCACCCCCAAAAATTTTCGCCGCCCTAATACTTCAACACTATTTTGTTTTATTTTTCTTATTAATATAAGAAGACAGGAATGTCAGGCCTCTGAGCCCAAGGCAAGCCATCACATCCCCTGTGACTTGCACGTATACACCCAGATGGCCTGAAGTAACTGAAGAATCACAAAAGAAGTGAAAAGGCCCTGCCCCACCTTAACTGATGACATTCCACCATTGTGATTTGTTCCTGCCCCACCTTAACTGAGTGATTAACCCTGTGAATTTCCTTCTCCTGGCTAAGAAGCTCCCCCACTGAGCACCTTGTGACCCCCACCCCTGCCCACCAGAGAACAACCCCCTTTGACTGTAATTTTCCATTACCTTCCCAAATCCTATAAAACGTCCCCACCCCTATCTCCCTTCGCTGACTCTTTTCGGACTCAGCCCGCCTGCACCCAGGTGAAATAAACAGCCATGTTGCTCACACATACACACAAAAAATAGAGTGTAAAGCAATATTGCTTGATTGTGTTCTCCCCAATTAGGTAAGTGCCATTTACAGAGGAAAATAGAAGATCAATTTGTCAGACCTACAAATGTATAAAAATAATTCAGGTTTAGTCATTCTTTTGTACTCTTTTCTTCCCTCCTCCTTTTCTTTCTTTTTTTTCCTCTTTTAATTTTTTTATGATGTTTACTGCCAATCTTGGACCTTCTAAAAGAATCAGGTCATAGTCTTTGTTATTAATAAATGTCATCCTCAAACAGATGTAGAGAACAAGGCGGTCTTGTTGATAAAACAATATCTTTCCAGGCTTTGTCCTTCCTGTTTCTCTGATCATCTCAATTGCTTTCCCTTGACCTTGAAACCTGCTTTATCTTCCATTTCTGAGATTCTACCCTAAAACACGATCCAAATTTTAGAAAAAAGTTAAGGACAAATCTCTGTTTGTTAAACAAACAAAAAAAATTATAGAAATCTTCTAAATTAGAAGTATTAAGTAAACTCCCATTTATTCTCTGTGTGACATAGTATAAAAATATTGAAATATTACAAAGGTCATTCAATACATGTGGGAATGCTTTGGATATTCAATGTTAAATGAAAAGAATAGGATGCAAACTTGTATAACTATGTGATTATAATTATATATAAACAGTAGAAAATAGAAATACAATTGAATATTACATATTTGTTAAGATAGTTGTGCTTTTATTCTTTTCTCTATATTCCAGATTTTCTATAAAATTATTCTTTCACTTAATTTTTTAATTTTTAAGAGATTTATTATATAAAAAGATCTATATTAATTCCAGTTCTTCTTTTTCTTTGTCCCTGTTAGGTATTTCTTGATTCTTGGAATAGATGTTTGTGGGCAAAAAACATATTTGGATTAAGCCAAGTTTCTGTTCTCTGAGCTATTTGATAAGGGCAGGGATTTAGAAGGAGAAAGAGTTATATAATCAGAATTTTATTAAAACTGCTTGGGATTTTATAGATCATCTGTTTGAAATCTCACATTTTATGACAGAGAAACTGAGAAAGATACAGCTAGAAAAATATAAAGAGCAGATAAGTGGATGGATCCAATGGACATGTTGTGCGTTGAATGAAATCTTTGCATTTGTAATTATTTCAGAAGGCTCTGGGTACGATCACTCACCGGTCTAGGTAGTAGAAAACTGCTGTCCTTTCTAATTCATTCTCCCTGCCCCCATTATTTTCTAATGCCTTCCAGCATCTAAAAGCCTGTTTCTCCAGAGAAGCTACAGAGCTGATGTTTACAAAACTCAGAGATAGTGCAGAAGATATTTTTAGAATTGTCTAAGTGCTAGGAACAATGTGTGGTAGATGCTGTGGAGCCCATTCAGATGACCTGCCAATACTGAGTTTCTTATTTCCCCAGCTTCTGGGAATAAGGGCTGCTGACTGGCTCATGGCCTAGGCCATTCTCTGTGAACCGCCATTGGTCAAAGTGGCCCATCCAAGTTATTCTCCTCCTGGAGGTGTCAGTCTGCACCCAATCACTGGTCAGTGTAAGGGTATAATGACACAGTGTGCTTGCCTTGATTTGGGACAACTCTGAGAGCCGTTTCTGCTTCAGAGTTCCCCGTAGGGTCAGCCAAAGCTCCGTGGCAGTTGCACTGCAGGTCTAGTTCTCCCTGGATCCATCTTGCTTCCTTCATTCCCCAGCAAACCTGCTACAGGCACATCTCTATCTCAAAGTCTATTTCCCAGAGAACCCATACTAAGACAATGTAACTGAACCATTACATATGAAATCATTACAAAATGTAGAGTTTATTTTGCCTGAAGTTGTGTTGTTTTCAACTTCTTAAAACAAAAGTAGGGACCTGGTTTCAGAGTTATAGACCCTCTCCTCCCAGAAGGAAGAATAGAGCTGAACAATTATCTGTGAAATTTGATTCATTTAGATAACCAATTTTGCTTGACTATTCCTTCCTTTGTAAGAAGAAGCCTTTATACTGGTTAATGTTATTCTTGTTTCTGTTTTGAAGCTATAGGTATATACAAAAGGAAAATTAACCTGTGGGCCATCATCATCTTTGCTACTCAAAGTATGATTGCTGTACCAGCAGCCTGGGCATCACTCGTGAGCTTGTTAGAAATGCAGACTCTCAGGCCCCACTCCAGCCCCACTGACTCATCACCTGCATTTGATCAAGACTCCCAGGTGTCCCATATGCACACTAAACTTTGATAATCACTAAACTATACCACTGTTGTTAAATCAGCCTGCTTGTTAAGACTGGGCATTGTGCAAAGGGAAAACAAGCATTGGAGTCAGAAGAATTCAATTTCTGCCTCCTTCTTGCAGAGCACCTTGGGCAAGTAAGTCTTCATCTCCTTGGTATCTATTTGCTATAACTTATGGATTTTTATGAGGAGCTATATTTGCTTTTGTTTAAATAATTTTTGCTGAGCATCTGTAATGGGCCAAGCACTGTTTTAAAGGCACCTGCATTAGGAAGAACAAGACAGATTCAAGTCTTGCCTGTCAATCATTCCACAAACATGCACTGAGCATGGACCATATGTCTTGGTGCTAGGATTAATGCAATGAACAAGATAGAACGTTTTGTAGCCAATAGTTGAAGATAAGAACAAACACTGAATAAGTCATTACCAAAAAAACTTGGCAATGCTACAAAGGAGAACTATAGGAACAGAGACAGCTCATATTATGGGAATTAGTCCATGTTAGATAAGGGAGCTCTGTAAATCTCTCTCTCTTTATGTTGCTTCCTGGCTAATACAGGTGTGCATGTCCCTTAATGCAGACCTAATGGGGGAAGGGGTCACTGGATGAGGATGGGTGGGCAGCACTGGGGGAGTTCTGCCAGAGGAAATGTCATCTGCTGAGACCTGCAAAATGAGTAGGGTTTTTGTTATGATTAATGTGGAAGCTAGAATGACCCAAACAGGGAGAAGAGCATGCATTAATTTAGAGTTTTTAAAAAGAGAAGTGACATCATCAGAAACACATTTTAGAGGAATCTCTTTGCACTATAGAGAATAGATTAATAGTGCACCCTGTCAATTCTTCCTAACTGTTCTCCTAGGTTTCTGACTTGCTCCCTTCCAACTTATTTTTAAATTAATCTCAGCCTCTACTCTGGGCCAGACCCTCACTTAGGTACTTTTTCTATATGTTGTATTAAGCATGTCTTTTGAACCTGATACTTTGATATCTGGGCCCTTGCCCACCCTGGAGAAACTGCCCTTCCCAGGGCTAGCCAATTCCTGGAGATCCTGTGCCTATCCTGTGCCTTTTATATGCAAATCAACCAATCCAGAACCCATGCGCCACTTACCTCCTTTCTCAGGCTCTCTCTCAAGCTAGCCAGGATCCCATTGTCCTAATCACCCCACGACCAGGTACCAGACAACTAGAGAAGTTCTCACACCTCAGAGCCCACTGAAATTATTTAAACTAGCCAATCATAAGCTTGCTTACCCTGTCTTGTTCATTCCTTCCCACAGAAACAACCATAAAGACTTTTGCCCACATTTTTTCCTCACTCTCTCTTCCATCTAACCAACCCTGATGCTTTTGTGTGGCCCTGTGTGGTGAGGCATGCCTCCTTCTCTGGAAAACTATGAGTAACACATTATCTTTTCAATGCCAATCATCTTCTCCTCTGTTGACCTTAGCAAACTTGAATAAACATAAAACTTACATTTTAAGAGTTGTCTCACTTTCTAACACTTCTATAGTCTAGGGTTCATTTTTTCCATTTTTTGAGATGACAAAGCTAAGACTCCTCCATCTATCTTAGAGCCTTCCATCTTCTTTAAACCAATATGGTATGGTGAGAAGAGGGAAATATTTCTAGTAAAATAGATTGGTCAGAATTCAAATATCACCTAGTATGACTCTGGCAGTAACAAATAACTGCAAGCATCTTAGTCATTCTATACATAAAAGTGTATTGCCCACTCACCAAACCCTCTGCAAGTCTGGATACTCTCCAGTGCAGCTCACTTCCCAGCAGCTAAGTATGGATTCTTCCAGGTTCTATTTTGTAGCTCCATCATCTCAACTCATGGCTTCTGGGGTCTTCAAGACCTCAGGCAAGAAGAAAGTGAAAAGAACACAAACTGATCATAAGCATTATATCTGGAGATGACGCATGTCACATTCATACATAGGTTATTGGCCAGAAGTCATCATATAACTAACCTAACAAGGAAGTTTGTAAATATAGTGGAGTACATGAATATTTGGTGAGTGCTTCCTGTGACAACCACTTCTGCCACTTTTTAGCTTTTTTGCCTTGGGAAATATCTTTACCTTCCATTAGCATATTGTGGTGTCCCAAGTGCAGAGTTCAATAGCGATTCTACTGGAAAAATAAGTTGTGAATCATTCCTTCCATTTCTAACACATGGATGCAATGAGTTTAATATTCATTCACTCTGTAGTCACTCAGAGCTCCATGAACTTTCCTTGGTGGAGTAACCTCTTTACTTACTTATACTTACAATATAAATTACTAAAATTGCATTCCATTTTGTCCTTATTTTCACTTTCAACTTTGGCTTGAGGCTTCTTGTATGTTTTTATTTGGGTTGTGTTGATTTTTTTAATATATATATAGTCTAGAAACAGAATCATACACAGATAACTGTCTCAATATTCAAATAGGTCTAAAGAAAATTGGAGTCTCTTTTAGGATACCACAGAAATTAAATCAACCTATCATTTCCTGCTTTAGCTACTTTATTTCTCTTTCTATCTGCTGTTTCTCCCTATTCTGAGTGTCTCTCCAATTGTAGCACCTCTTTGGGGCCACGTCATGTGGGACCCCTTCATAGATCACTGTTCAGTCTATATATGGTTGTGTTGGTCGCTTACATAGTCCTAATACAATCTGGCACTGTAAGAGTTGCTGAAGGTCATATGACACCCTGCACTGTATAACTCACCCCCGTCAGCTTATCTCAAAAGATAGCTTTGGTTGTAGCAGAGTCTCACAGTTTTACAGATTTCTCTGAAAGGTAGCATTGTGAAGAATTTTTTTTTAAGTAAATGGAGCTATATTTGTTATTTTCAGTTTAGTGTTGGCTTAGTATTCTAGAGACTAGTAAAACATTGACCCATAAGGTTAGTCACCAATGGCATAGCTAGCACACCAGTTCTCTAAAACAAAGAAAAGTATGTGAAAAACATGCCTTGTAGCCACGTCTTACTCTGTTACTTATAAAATTTTTTTAATGATACATACAACCTTCTACAGATTTTCACTGACTGTTTGTTGTAGTACTGGATTTTCTTAATTTATACTTATAATTATTATAAAAAACTGTATTGTTGCCATGACAAAAATGCAAACTGAGTTATGATCTGAAACATGTATGTCACCTAGTGAGCACAACAGAAAACTATGATCATTGTAACTTTAGAAAAAGAGAAAACAGATCAATTATGAGCAAAGAGCATGATGAATCTATAAATAGCCTTTCTACAATGGAGATGTGTAAAATGCTATAGGATTTTTTTTAAAGGAGTAAAAAGGAATTGAGACCAGGCGCACTGGCTCACACCGGTAATCCCAGCACTTTGGGAGGCCAAGGCGGGCGGATCACCTGAGATCATGAGTTCGAGAGCAGCCTGGCCCACATGGTGAAACCCCGTCTCTACTAAAAATACAAAAATTAGCCGGGCGTGGTGGCAGATGCCTGTAATCCCAGCAACTCGGGAGGCTGAGGCAGGAGAATCACTTGAACCCGGGAGGCAGAGGTTGCAGTGAACTGAGATTGCACCACTGCACTCCAGCCTGAGTGAAATAGCGAGACTCCGTCTCAAAAAAGAAAAAAAAAGGAAAGAATTGAAACAAAAACTAAATTTATCTCATAAATTCTGTTTTTCATAATTATAAGACAAATGAAAGGAAAACTCCATCAGTGAACTGGTAAACATATTGAGCTAGGGCAGTTATTGCAGCATTAGTTGTGGTTGGGGAAGGGAGTCAGTCACTGGAAGTGGATGAGCAAAATGTACTAGAGGCACATCACAGAGCATCATGTGGTAATTAAATACAGCAAATGAGGCATGTCCATAGCTACATGGCTGGACCCTAAAAAAAATAAGGAAAAGAATGAGATACACATTTAATATCATTTACATAATTAAAAATATACAAAACAAAAAACAATATGAAACAAAAAGATGCACATCAAAACACTTGCCTATGGTAATAGAACTAATGTTGACAACTTAATAAAATATCTGAATGACTCAATAATTTGCTGAGGGCCGTTCACACTATCCTGAGTGAATAATCCTCTTCTTCGTGTCCCAGAACACAGATAAGATTCCCAAATCTAAGATTCTGGAACTCTTTCCATCTATCTACCTCAGCTCTGAGGAGAATGGGTGGGATAAAGATAAAAGGGAATAAAGTTGAAACAAATAAATAACAGAGTGTCTTTGCACTGGACAGATGCTAATCTGACTTCTGGGAACCAAAGAGTATAATTAACTAAAGACTCTATATCTGAGATCCTAAAGAGAGAGAGAACAACAGAGGGAGATATCAATGCAGCCCTCTTTAGTAATGACAAATGTTTAACTAAATTGTATATTCTTCTTAGTTTATGCAGTGTTTTCTGTTTTGTTTTGCTTTGCTTTGCTGAGTTTTCCCTGGAATAATAGCCCATCTGACCACCATCAGGTTTAAGAGAATGTAGAGCCAAACACTCAGGAAAAGTTTCGCAGTGAAGAATCAAACCTTAGCAGCCATTTAGTAAGTTGCTCAACCCTTAGCACAAATCAATAGAAAAGCAATAGACTCAAAACTACATAGAAATGTGGATTAATCATTGACAGGACATCCATCACTTGGTTAGCTGTGGGATTCTGTGAGCCACAGATATTATGTTCCAACAATGAAGATGTGACAAGTAGGCAGGAAAATAAAAGGCGGTCATGGTACTGAGGATTACAGGTGATAAGAAGTCAAGTCCCAAGCCTTTGCACAATTGAAAATGATTAGAGAGTATTCCCTCTGATAAAGTTTCAGGGCACTAGAATGATGGCGAGCCTAGGAAAGGCAATGTTCCCACAGTAGCTAAGGAAAAGTTAGAGGCATCTAAGTAATAGAAAATAGCCAAGACCAATTTGGAAGCTTCCAATCACATATAACGAAGCACATTCTTTTTTGTGAGGACTGTGGCCAGGTGGGGGATTGGCTTATAAAGGTATTCTTTACATGATACGATTTATCTGGAGGCCCACAAACTCACTGACACAATTCCACACAATGGCATGCTGGACAAGTTGTATGGCCTTCCAAGGGAGATGAATGCAGGATGAGCAATGTAAACAAGACTGCATGATTTATGAAAGAAATCTCAGCCTTCCTGTGGCCACACGTCCAACATTTAATTCCTGAATTATTACAGCCAGAGAAACCAACATTTCCATTCCTGCAGAATGACATGACACGTGGTTTAATGTTCCTCTCCCCTCCTGGAAATGTACTGCCCCAAGAGCCCAGTGAAAGGAAGCTTGTCTGGTCATATCTCTGGAAAGAGATCATTGACTATGCCAGCTTTGATGTTTATTACCCTAGAAAAACTATGAAAAAAAAATTAAGCGAAACAAAGACTGTATCTCAATATATTTGTAGAATTAGTTCTATTTTGGCAATATTCTTTCCTCTCCTAAGCCCAGAAGGTGATATGCAACATGAAAAACAGACAACATGGCACAAGCATAGACCAATTCAAATGCATAAAAATCAGTTACAGTTACACTGGTGCCTACTGACAAAGCACCTGCTAAAGCCATGCTAAAATAACCCCCAAATATTACATAACATTTTCTACTTTGTTTTGGGGTAAGTCAAAAGAGTTAGCTTTGTTTTCCAGAGTTATATAAAAATATATGCTGAAGGTCCTTGTAGTTCCTGCTGTAGTTTCATATTACAGGGGTTCCCAGGTCTCTGCTAATCATTCACTTTCCCAGTCAGACTCAAGACACACAATGTCAGAGCAGTACTTCAAAATGACACTCTGGACCTGGATTTATCCCAAGAGAGATTGTCACTCCACTCTGCACTCTGCTAAAGAGTGAAAAAGTCACAGGGTCCCATTGATTATCCCCATGGGGGTACCAGCCTCCATTTATGCATGCATACCCAAAAGGGACTAGGTCAGGGACAGGCAGGCCAGTGCTGCAGTTCCACCTTCATAGGACCTTGATCCTTCTTTCCCTTCCAAAAGTCCCTATCCAATGAACAGAAAGCTGGAGCTCTTTCCAGAATCATGATGGGTGTAGGAGCCCAGGGCCACTTTCCAAGCCACTGACATGAAGAAGCTCCCAAAAGGAATGATAGAGGAAGCTCCATCCCCTGTCTGACTTCACTAAGACTTCCCACACCTGAAAGAAATAATAAGTCAACATTGACAAATTCCTGTTAGTATTTCTTAATATTTCAAAGAAACATTATAGATGTCATTTTTCCCCTATTGCTGGGGAAGATTCTTGTCATTTGCTGAAACACTTTATAGCCTCCCTAAACATTGCTTTGAGTATACACATCTATGAGATAATATACATTCTACATGAAAATACTATCATGTAGCTGTTCCCTAACACAACTATTCTGACCACTTTCATAAGAGGACACTGTTATGCACATTTAGAGTCACATAGAGCATAGCAGCTGGAAACACAGGCTAGAGCCACATTCAATGCCTGGCTTGCCCACTGAATAACTTTGAAATCTTGAATCAGTTTCTTCTTCAGGTTTCAGTCTCTTCATCTGTAAAACAAGGGCAACAAGACCAACATCATAAGATTCTTGGGAGTCTTCAATGATTTATATGTGAAAGGTGTTTGGGGTGATGCACACTGTAGGTATTCCACAACTATCAACTAAAGGGATGTCTCCACAGCACAGACAAAACGATCAATTCAAGAATCATCAGATTTTCTAGAATCCCACACACAGTTTTTTATAAAAATGTTCACAATTTACCCAATTTGTTTGCCATCATGGATTCATTCAACAGGCATTTCTTGAGAGATAACTGTGTACTGGACCCTGTGCCAACAGCTGGGGATTTAAAAAGGAATGAGATATTGTCCCTACCATCAAGGGACCATATGGTTTACCATCAAGTGTAGGAGACAAACACATGCATACATAATACAACACAGGGAGTGATTTTAAATGAGGCTCATAGAAAAAAGAGGTTAACCCATATCGGGGGGCCAAATTGGTATTATATGTTCCACATACATCTCTGAATAGTGATATCGTGGGGTCAAAACCCCTACAGTAAGATACAGATCTAGACTATTATACTCATGAGCCCTCACTTCTACTGATGGCAGAAGCAAAAAGTAGATATTGCTATTAAAGTTAACTTACGCTCCTCTTTCTAAAACTTAATCTCTTTGGGTTGTCATATTCAGGATTTTCCCCAACATCATTCTCCTAACTCTTGGGGGCTCATGAATGTCCTGTCATTAGAAAAAGGACATCTGGCACTTGCCCTATCTGAGCACTGACTGCCTTCCATCACTGCTTTAAAGGGTGAGATGCTGATCTGCGGTCTGATCTCTTAGTATAACCATGGAGGTGATGGCTCTCAGCTAGCTCAAACTTCCCTCCCAATGCTCCACCAGGCTTTCACCACAGCACTAACATGCACAGCTGACATTTTGAGATTTAGCCATGTCCTACGTATCATTCCTGCTTTGGGCTAACCAATCCTTGGTTTCCTGTTAAAAGCTGTGGCAGCCTCCTGACAGCCATGCTGATTTCTAATTCTCAAACACCATCTCAGGGACAGTTTTGGGAACCTTCCTGGGTCTCCTCCCTGGATCCAAATGAGACTCAGGGGTGGCAGAAGGAGGCTTTCTCAGGCATGGTCATCTTAAACAAAATAGCAACACAATCACTGCTCTACCAAGGATGACCCTTTTGAGGCGATAATCTCCATCTAGAGTTCCAGGCAAGGTGTGCTAACCCAGCCCCTTCTCATCAGTGATTTCCAGAACCATCTGAGGTCTCTATACAGACCAGGCCCAGGAACTTGTCCCAATTCTGGGCTCAGTCATCTTGCTTGCCTGTCACTCTGTCCCCGGGATCCTCCCCTTCAGTTTTCTTCTTTCCAGGTATGAGAAATTACCTTTATGTCATACTCTACATAGTCTCTGTTCTGTGGTTTATAGTAAATCTTTCTTACCTCGGTCCTCTAGCCTCTTAATATTTTAAGGGAATAGTTAATATTTAAAGGAATGCTTCCGATTCCTCTTTCAACAAGCCTAGGTATTGCAAGTGAATGCCTTGGCTTTTCACTAACACTGCCTTCGAAATTAGCTTCAAGAGCAGGTTTCGGAATTCAAAAACTGAACATGGTCTCCTTTGTTCTTGGCTGCCCCTCAAGAAAAGAATGTCATGACTCGATGGGTGGGAACTGTGGTGCAGAATGAACTAATGGAAATCTAAAATACAGAAAAAAAAGTTTCAAAATATTATCATGTCTTTTTGGTCCCTACTTGAAAAAAAATCTTAATCCCAAAGATAAGGTAACAAAATAGCACTGGGCACATCTGTTCTCTAACACACCTTTGCCATTCAGTGGCCTGGAGTGTATCAGGGGGATATAAAAGAAGAAAATTTCACAAACAGGTGAAGCTGTATCATCACCCTGATTCATAGGGTTATTGAACATCCCAACCTCAGCAAAAAAAAAAAAAGCTTTACCACTGTCTGCAATAAGCAAGGTTGTTCTGGAGGAAAGTGAGGAGAAGGACAATGGCCGGGGAAAGGCTGACATAAATGACAGAAACCATGGATGAAAAAATATATATATTCTATATGACTGTCAGGGAGCTGATCATTGAAAATTACCTAGTCATTGTTTCAGCAGAAGCTGTACAAGCCAGAAGAGGGTAGGGGCCAATATTCAACATTCTTAAAGAAAGGAATTTTCAAAACAGAATTTCACGTCCAGCCAAACTAAGTTTCATAAGTGAAGGAGAAATAAAATCCTTTCCAGACAAGCAAATGCTCAGGGATTTTGTCACCACCAGGCCTGCCTTACAAAAGCTCCTGAAGGAAGCACTAAATATGGAAAGGAAAAACCAGTACCAGCCACTGCGGAAACACACCAAAATGTAAAGACCAATGATACTATGAAGAAACTGCATCAACTAGTGTGCAAAATAACCAGATAGCATCATAATGACAGGATCAAATTCACACATAACAATATTAACCTTAAATGTAAATGGGCTAAATGCCCCAATTAAAAGACACAGACTGGCAAATTGGAGAGTCAAGACCCATTGATGTGCTGTATTCAGGAGACCCATCTCACATGCAAAGATACACATGGGCTCAAAATAAAGGTATGGAGGAATATATACCAAGCAAATGGAAAGCAAAAAAAAAAAAAAAGCAGGGGTTGCAATCCTAATCTCTGACAAAACAGACTTTAAACCGACAAAGATCAAAAAAAGACAAAGAAGAGCATTACATAATGGTAAAGAGATCAATGCAACAAGAAGAGCTAACTATCCTAAATATATATGCACCCAAATCAGAAACGCCCAGATTCATAAAGCAAGTCCTTAGAGACCTACGAAGAGACTTAGACTCCCACACAATAATAGTGGGAGACTTTAACACCATGCTGTCAAATTAGATCAATGATACAGAAAATTAACAAGGATATTCAGGACTTGAACTCAGCTCTGGATCAAATGGACCTAATAGACATCTCCAGAACTCTCCACACCAAATCAATAGAATATACATTCTTCTCAGTGCCACGTGGCACGTTTTCTAAAATCTACCACATATTTGGAAGTAAAACACTCCTCAGCAAATGCAGAAGAACTGAAATCATAACAAACAGTCTCTCAGGCCACAGTGCAATCAAATTAGAACTCAGGATTAAGAAGCTCACCAAAATTGTGCAACTACATGGAAATTGAACAACCTTCTCCTGAATGACTCCTGGGTAAATAATGAAATTAAGGCAGAAATCAAGAAGCTCTTTGAAACCAGTGAGAACAAAGAGACAACCTGCTAGAATCTTTGGGACACAGCTAAAGCAGTATTAACAAGGAAATTTATAGCACTAAACGCCCACATCAGAAACTAGAAAGATCTCAAATCGACACCCTAATATCAAAATTAAAAGAACTAGAAAAGCAAGAGCAAACAAATTCAAAAGCTAGCAGAAGACAAGAAATAACTAAGATCAGAGCAGAACTAAAGGAGACAGAGACACAAAAAACCCTTCAAAAAAATACACAAATCCAGGAGGTGTTTTTTTGAAAAAATTAACAAAATAGACTGCTAGCTAGACTAATAAAGAAGAAAAGATAGAAGAATCAAATAGACACAATTAAAAAATGATAAATCACTGACCCCACAGAAATACAAACTACCATCAGAGAATACTGTAAACACCTCAACGCAAATAAATTAGAAAATCTAGAAAAAATTGATAAATTCCTGGACACATACAGCCTCCCAAGACGAAACCAGGAAGAAGTCGAACCCCTGAATAGACCAATAACAAGTTCTGAAATTGTGGCATTAATAAATAGCCTACCAACCAAAAAAAGTCCAGGACCAGACGGATTCATAGCCGAATTATACCAGAGGTACAAAGAGGAGCTGACACCATTCCTTCTGAAACTATTCCAAACAATTGAAATGGAGGGACTCCTCCCTAACTCCTTCTATGAGGCCGGCATCATCCTGATACCAAAACCTGGCAGAGACACAACAAAAAAAGAAAACTTCAGGCCAGTATCCCTGATGAACATCGATGTGAAAATCCTCAGTAAAATACTGGCAAACTGAATCCAGCAGCACATCAAAAAGCTTATCCACCACGATCAAGTTGGCTTCATCCCTGGTACTCAAGGCCGGTTCAACATACACAAATCAATAAACTTAATCCATCACATAAACAGAACCAAGGACAAAAACCACATGATTATTTCAATAGATGCAGAAAAGGCCTTTGGGTTCAACATCCCTTCATGTTAAAAACTCTCAATAAACTAGGTATTGATGGAACATATCTCAAAATAATAAGAGCTATTTATGACAAGCCCACAGACAATATCATATTGAATGGGCAAAAGCTGGAAGCATTTATTTTGAAAACCAGCAGAAAACAAGATGCCCTCTCTCACCACTCGTATTCTAATGTCAAACTTAGATATTAGGAGTCATTGTGCCAGCTCTCTAGCTTTCCTGCCCATTATCTTAAATGATTTTCTCAGTAAAACAGAGTTATAGTAACCCAATTTCCACCTGAAGAACCTAAGGCTCAGTGACTTTCTTCAAACCAAAAAGTAGTGATGGTAGAAAGCAAATTCAGATCTCCACACTTTGCAGCAGAAGGGCTATTTACATTCTTCATCCTTACAGATCTTGCTCCTTAATTCTCTTTTCTTGAAATTACTTTTGATTTTTATTTCATGGCTTATAATTATTTGTTTATGATGTTTATTCTTCTCAAATACTGATAGATTGTAATTGTCACTAACTCATGCAGACTCTTACCAACCATTGTATAAGAAGCTTATCTTGGCCGGGCGCGGTGGCTTATGCCTGTAATCCCAGCACTTTGGGAGGCCAAGGCGGGCACATCACAAGGTCAGGAGATCGAGACCATCCTGGCTAACACGGTGAAACCCCGTCTCTACTAAAAAGTACAAAAAATTAGCCAGGTGTGGTGGCGGGCGCCTGTATTCCCAGCTGCTTGGGAAGCTGAGGCAGGAGAATGGCGTGAACCCGGGAGGCAGAGCCTGCAGTGAGCTGAGATCACGCCATTGCACTCCAGCCTGGGTGACAGGGCGAGACTCTGTCAAAAAAAAAAAAAAAAAACAGAAAAACAGAAGCTTATCTTGTGTACCAAGATATCAAGTCATCTCACCTTTATGTTTGATTGGCCCTCAGAAATCACCTCCAATTTTGAGGAAGCTTGCACTCTTCTTGAGATGCCTCATACAGTCTGCTTATTTATTAGCCACTCTTTATTTTTAGTTTATTATTTTTTTTTATTTTATCTTATTTTATTTTGAAACAGTCTCGCTCTGTTGCCCAGGCTGGAGTGCAGTCGTGAGATCTCAGCTCACTACAACTTCCACCTCCCGGGTTCAAGCAATTTTCATGCCTTGGCCTCCCGAGTAGCTGGGATTACAGGCATGTGCCACCACGCCCAGCTAATTTTTGTATTTTTTAGTAGAGACAAGGTTTCACCATGTTGTCCGGGCTGGTCTCGAACTCCTGAGTTCAAGTGATCCGCCTACCTCAGTTTAGCAAAGTGCTGGGATTAAGGGCGTGAGCCACCACACCCAGCCTATTGTTTATTTTCTAAGAAAGATGTTTTCCTTTGTCGCTCAAGGAAATATTCAAATTTTCTCATGTCTCAAGTCCTCTACTTCCAAGGTAATTCCATATAGGACTCTCCAAGGGATGTACTATGCTTGGGTCAGATCTCATCACCTTTATTTTTGGCAAAATATACTGTCAGCTATTTTAACTAAGCAAATTAAAAATAGCATATTAGAAACAATTAACTTTTGCTACATTACATTACAAAGTGTAATGACTCAAAAAAACAGTCAATCGTTCAGCTCACAATTCTGCAGGTCAGCAAATTGGGCTGAGTGTAACTGGGTAGTTCTGGTCCCAGCTGGGCTCAATCAACACATCTGTGGTCAGCTATCAGGTCAGCTGGGAACTGGTTGGTCTAGGATGACCTCAGCTCAGCTAGAATGGCTATGGCTGTCTAGACTTGCTCACAGTGTAACTAGAATTTTAAAGATCTAGATTTGCAACTGGCACACCACCATTTCTGTCACATTCTTGTGACTAAAGTAAATTCTAAGTCCAGCCAAGACTTAAGGATTGGGTAGAGAGACTCCATCTCTTGATGGGAGATCCTGCAAAGATACCTTGTGGGGGACGTAAATAAAGGGAGATCTGAACAACTGGGTGATTTTTGTAATCAATCTACCAAAGTATCTATGACTGAGATTGGTTAAACAACAAAACATATTAAGTTTTAACTGTATAATCTACTCTGCTAGGCACCCCTTACATGAACTCAACCATTTCCCAACCAATTTATTTACTTGGAAAAATGAAACAAGTATTTAATTAAAATGAGTTCAAATAAGTTTGGCGATCAGGTGTGTCATGCTAGGAATTAAATTAGTCATGGGAATTTATAGGCAAATGAAAAAATCACTACCATTAAGAAGCCTGCAGTCTAACAGAGGAAACAAATAGGTAAATATATGTAATGATAATTATAGAGGCCACTATGGGGTTACAGAGGAAAGGCACATCACTCAGAGCAACCTTCCCAGAGAAGGGTGTAAACGTCAGGTATCCCAGAAACCCAAAGGATGAGAAATATTGCATTCTGTGCATGTGAGTAGACAACACTGAGTCCATAGCTCCCAGCCTTTGTCGGAAGGTCAGGAAATTACTGACAGACTTGTCTTACCACGGATAGCGTGTTTGATACTAGGGACTTTCTATAAGGTACCATTAAACTGATTCTATCTACAATCCCCTTCTGTTACCTGTATGCAATGATCCCAGGTAAACCTCAGTCTTTGTTCTCTACCTAAATATCAGATAGTCAATGTTGCTTATTTTCTATCTCTCCAGCACTCCTCACTACTCAATGTATATTCAACGTCCATTTTCCTTTGCTTTTAGCACTTAGAATCCTGCAGCTATTTCATCCTCAATATGAAGATGTGACTTTCACTTCAGTTGCCTCAGGCAGTTAAATATTTCTCCTATTTTTGAAGCCTCAGTACTAGTAATACACTCATTCATATAACGATTTATCAAGGACTGGCTACAGCTTACAACTACCAAATAATGGTAAACAAGATAAATTACAACCTCTACCCTCATGATTCTTATAATCTACTGAAAGAGACTGATATTAAAGAAGGAATGACACAAATAATTTTCAATTATGGTTATATGTCCTATAAAGAAACATACAAGGTGGTATGAGAACAAAACAAGAACCAATTAGTAGTCTGACAAATGAGCAGTAATTAGCCCCAAAAGGAAGCTGTAGAGATCCAGGAGAAGTGTTGTAGACTGAGGGCACCGTGGGTGCCAGGGCTGGGTCTGAAGGAGCCTAGCAGGTTAGAGAAGCAGGAAGATGGCCCATGTGGTTGGATCCACGTGAGTGAGGAGGAGAATCAGAGGAGATCAGGCTGAAGAAACAGAAAATATTCAGTCCACAGGACTGCATCCACCTCTCGGCATAAAAATACTTTTATCCAAAACCATGTCATATGTAGGATGCTTGTGATCTCAAAATTAACCCAAACTTAGAATTTTGTATTTCGCTTGCAGTTTATCATTCAAAAGTATTTACCTTCTCAATCCACAGGCTCATCTTCAACTCTGACTAATTCCAAGTTCTTGAATGTTTTCTCCAAATAGGATTGGATCAATTTTGATCAGTAGTCAAAATCTAAGTAGAGTTCCTAGGATATAAAATGACAGATTTCTAGGGATTGCAAACATCTCCCAGGACACAGAACAAAGGGTGGTGGAGAAATAGAACTAAAAACTACTTTACTCAGCTTTCTCCCTTTTTGAGAATGTTCAGGCTAAAAGTTACGCCCTTCCTCCTCATCCTTAGAAGCTGAGGGGCAGGTTAAGCTGACTGTCAGGACATTCTCGGGATGTTCCGCTAATCCTCATCTGTTTTACTCTCCAAAGTCTTTCTTTATCTCTCATATTGTTTTAAATTCTCTTGAAATTAGAAGGTGGACCAAATGTGCTTTACATGCAAATATTTGGCTCTTTCTGCATGTAAAATGAAGTTAAAACTCAAAGCTATTAAAACAAAAGGTGAAAACCCAAACTCTGGGCACACATTGTTTGGGAGTGTGTATGTGTTGCGATTTTGGGATTAGTAAGGAGTTTAGTAGAAAGCAAACCCAAAAGGGGAATAAAGCTACTTCTTACTTCTCTAAGGCTCATATATTTGATCAGATTGAGATGTTTTCCCTTATTTTTCTATATTCTATCTAGCAGAAGAATTAATGTGCAACTATTGTTCTTTGCCCCCATTATCTCCTGTGCCACCCCTCTTGCAAGCCAGCAGGAAAACCACCCTATTCCAAACGTATGGTCATTGCGGGTTTCTCTATCAAAATACACAATTTAATCTTTTATTTAATTCAGCATCACTTTTCCTACACTTACTCAGCGTGCGACACTTTAGTCCATGCTGTTCAATTGACCTGAGTTTAAAGAAAACCTGTGTAAACTTTGAGGTCAAAAGTTTCTAGACAACTCCTTTTCCCAGGAGGTCACTTTATCGGAGAGTGTGATGCCATTTATTATCAATTTCCAGGGTTGAAAACATGATGTCGAATTAAAACACCTTCCATTTCAGGTGCTAAGTTCCTACCCCAAGTTCTATTATTTTAAAACTTTAGCTAAAAATTTCCCAGAGGTGACTGAGTTTTCTCAGTCCCTGGGGAAGCTGCTGTGAATGACTTTTCACAGTGCCTTTTCTGAGAGTCTCCAAGTCCGCTTTTTGCAACCTAAATATTATCAGCTTAAATGCATGCCAGGGGCATTCAAATAAAAGGAACGAATGAAAATTATAAATGGAAACTTTAAAAAATGAATAAGGAGACAGAGAAGACTTAAGGAAAAGAGGTAATAAAGTGAAAACAAAGTTTGGAGTTCTAATCTCACCCTACGCAGTGGGACCCCAAGCAAACTGCACCTGTTCCCAGTTCTATTATAGGGATTTCATGGCATTCTTTCGGAGATGAAATACATCAGCATGTGTAAAGCACCTGGTATACGGTTAGTACTCAGGCTTGTTAGTTTCTTGCCTTTAGCTCTCCTTAAAGACAGGGAGTCTTATAAATGTTCTGTTTTTAAAATGAACTAATGGAGATTCATTGATTTATGCAGTCAATTATAAGTGTGAGCAACAGCCAAATAGGCAAGTTACATCAGGAAAAAAAAAAAAATTCTCAGGTCACTGAAGTGGCAATTAGCAAGTACTGTGGAGAGAAAGAGGAGTAGAGAAAAAAGGAGGAGAAAAAAGGCCTGATGAGGCAAATTGCTTTTAATTACCTCTAAACATTTTCTTGTCCTCTTTTGATGACATAAGACCCCCTGCAGTTCCAAAATAAAATAAGCCTGAGTTTTGTTTTGCTCTTTTAAATAGGAACATAATAGCCACTGTGGAAACACGTTCTTAATCAAAGGTATTAAACTCTTGGCTGCTGTTCTTCGTTTGAAATTGCCTGGGTTCATTATTATCAAGGGGAAGAGAAGTCTAGTCACCATTTAGCTCCCTTCTTAGTAAATTAAAATATTAATTACAAAATACCTTATTTTTATCTTATATCTGAAGCTATTAGTTACTGTGGCTGGGAAAAAAAAAAAAAGCAGCCTCATTTTGTGCTGAAGTAATTTTCCTAACAAAGCATGCATAGTTACTTTTTAGTTCCTAGAAATCAAATCATTACATGAAATGCCACATTTTAAGAGCCATCTGAATAAATTAGATAGCAACTTCATTTATTTTTTTGTCTGAGATAAGTGTGCAATTACGGTTGCTGTGTCCACGCGTTCAGGCCATGCAACCGCTCGGATTAGGCCATTTGCTAAGCAAAGGGGGGCACTCAATGCCAGGCAGAGCCAGAGAGGAAAGAAAGAATGTTTCCCTTTCATTTCCACGGCACAATGTGGTAATCGATCTTATGCCCGTAGATACAAATGCTCAATCTCTGGGAAAGAGGCAAATAAAGCCACAGAATAGACATTAGAGCCAACTAAAACTCTCATTGTCTGCCTCTTCAAAGACTCAAATTAGCAGCTAGGTATTGAGGTGACAGTAGAAAACACAGGCCAATGGCCAACAAACCCGCTAAGCATGAGGATTACCTGGTACTGCGGAGCCTGAAGTCATCACAAATAAACTAAAGACACAGTCTCTTTTACAGGTGAGAGTGATCTGCAGCAGTCCTAGCTTTAGAGGCTATGTTTGGGGTAGGGTCTATAGGCCACCATCCCTTTTGCAATATATTTTCTCCTTTTCCTATTACTCGCACAGTGCCTGAAATTAGATTTTTCTCTCCTTACGTTTGGAAGGATATTCAGTTTAAGAAGTCACTGTCTAATTTCAGAAACAGCTAGAGAGAGAAGCCTTCACAACCAACACCATTTATTAAGTGTGCACTATGTACTAAGTGCATTGCATATATTATTTTCTTGAATCATTACCATAACCTTATAATGTTGACTTTTTTTTTATGGCCCCATGTTACTCAAGTGAAAACTGAGGCTTAGAAAGATTAAGCAACTTGAACAATTGGCAAGTGATAAGGGGAAGATCTAAATCCAGGTGTCTGATTGTAAAGCCCTTGCTCTTATATTCTGTCTGCTTCCATCTGATGGTACGTTTTGGGGTGTGGGGGACAGGTCCTGAGGCTTTTGAAGACAGGAGAGAGTATAAAAAGGGAGATGAAGGGGCACTGTGAAAGGGAAGAGTTAGCCCCAGGTATGCCCTCTAAAGAGAGAAGCCCTCTTTGCCAGATTGCCAGAGGGAAGCATTAATGCTGGGCCAACTTATCCCTCCACCAAACACCATTCAAACCAGTCTTCTTTTCAGGCTTTTTTTTTTTTTTTTTTTTTTTTTCTGAGACAGAGTCTTGCCCAGGCTGGAGTGCAGTGGTGCGATCTCGGCTCACCGCAAGCTCCGCCTCCCAGGTTCAGGCCATTCTCCTGCCTCAGCCTCCCTAGTAGCTGGGACTACAGGTGCCCACCACCATGCCTGGCTAATTTTTTGTATTATTATTATTATTATTATTTAGTACAGACGGGGTTTCACCGTGTTAGCCAGGATGGTCTGGATCTCCTGACCTCGTGATCCGCCCTCCTCGGCCTCCCAAAGTGCTGGGATTACAGGCGTGAGCCACCGCGCCTGGCCTCTTTTCAGGTTTTTGTGCATACATCTCACTGAACTGCACAGAATCCATGGTCCCTGTGGATAAGCCAGGCAATTTTCATTCTTTCACATGCACCGAGAAAAACCCTTAGTGAATTAAGGGGCAGGCTCAAAGGTTTCAGCACATAAAAGACGATGGGAGGTAGGGGAGTGCAGGCGAATGAGACAGGGCATGGTACCACTTCCCATCTGTGTAGCTTGGGATAAATTATCCAACCTCTGTGCCTCAGATTCCTCATCGGAAAAATAGGGTTAATAAGAGTGCTTCCTTCACAGGATTCCAGGGACTAGCAGATAGAAAAATTTGAATGGATGTTGTAGTAAATAATATTCTATCATTTAATTTAACTGGGTAGAATAGCATTCCTCAAAGATGTTCTGTGAAATAATTCTTACACCATATAACTTCGGATAATACGGTCTACTCGACCTGTTCTTGCAAATGCACAATGTACCTTAGCATATAAAAGACTCCCCTAAACTCCAACCAAGAAACCTCTCTTAATATATTTAGCATGCTCATTCCATGAAGCACACTTGAGTGGTTAGTGTTCCAAAGACCACTAACACTGAACTATAAGAATACGAAACCAGGACCAAGTCATGTGAACGCTAGTGTGTTTAACTGCACGGGTTCTACTGCAAATGTTACAGAGCAGAAAATCAGTGTGGAAAGGATTCATACTTTGGAACCGAAACCCTTTTTGGATTCTAAACATGTTAGCCACTTAGGAAAGCCTTGAACAAGTTGCTCATCTCTCGAGTCTCATTTTCTACATCCATGTCTGTGAGTGTATCTTGTGGAAGTTGAGGATCAGCCTTATTCATCTTTGACTTTCCAACATCTATCTCAGAGCCCAAAACTTTGTCAGTGCTCACGATGCTTGTAGAATAAAAGGATGAAGTCGCAACCTGGAAGTAGACATCATGTAATGAATGACCCGACGAAAACTTATCGCTAACTCCATTCAATCCCATAAACTTTTGCTAAGTCAATGCCAAGTCCTCCTGGAAGCAGACATGGAAACCCAGCTAGGAATGTGACCTGGAAGCAGACATGGAAACCCAGCTAGGAATGTGACCTGGAGGCAGACATGGAAACCCAGCTAGGAATGTGAGAGGTTAACTGGGAGGTCACACTTGTGAAAAACGAAGAGGAGGCAGGACTGGGCAGGGAGAGTCTCAGACTGTAATGCGCATCTGGCAAATACTCATCCAACCCAATGGGGAGCCCCAGAGCAGACTGCCCTTTAGAGGTGCCCCGCATATGGTGCAAATGGCCACACCCTAGTTTCCCCCACCGTGCTCAGTCATTGGCTGGGGGCTGCCTGGAAGAGCATGACCTTGGCTCAAAGACTGCAGCAGCAGATCCCCCAAAGAGACTCTCAGCTCACTGCATTCCTTGCAGCTGAATGAGAAGTTCTTTCTTGAAGCAAGATCCAGCAGTGCACCTCTGTGGCTGCCACAGTGAACCTCTTCTATGTGCCAAACTCAGTAGGTACAGAAGTAAACAAGGCTTACCTGAACACTAGAGGAGTCTGTAGTTAAATAGGGAAATAAGCCAGTGACTTAAATAAATCCCAGAAAGCAGGACGTGGGTAGTTCTCTGAGGAAAGACAAATCTGTTCCAGAGTGATTGATTAATAACGTCTGCCACGGTCAAAGGAAGAGACAGTGTGCAGATATACATATTTGCCATTTCTGGCTTATTCCTCCTCTCTGCTAACTTAAATCTCTCTCAAGGTCCAGCTGAAGTCTCATATTTTCCATAATAGCCTTAAATACTAAATACTTCTATCCCTAAAGGTCTCTACTTTCATAGCCAGCCGCAGCATTTTGTATCATAGAATATACATTTCTTGTATTATCATCCAATTGTTTCTTTCCAGCACAGCTGGCCTCACTAGCCAAACCATAAACAGTTTGGCTGCAGGCACAATGTCATGTACTTTCCCACCCTTCCCTTTTTTGAGTAGCCCCACATCACCACTTAACACACTGTAGAGAAAACAATAGTTGGTCAACATCTACAACTGGATATATGGATCAACTGACTAGTCTCGTGGTTTCAGAGGAAATCAGAAACTTGTTTCAGGAATCCAAGTGTGTTATGTATTTCCTTCAGAATTAATGCTCTAAAATAAAGGAGGGAGCATCATTCTCAGCTGGGATGTGTCTGCATCTATAGTTGTCCCTTTCTGCTTCACAGATTTGCTTTCATTGTCCCTAGTACCCAGTGGCAGCTAAGGGTGTCTAAGAGCGAAACTGGAGGTTTTAGGCTGTAACTCAATCAGTTCTGTCCCACCATCCTTTGAAATATCTAACTTTAATTTTATAATTTAAAATAAATTGCTCTGCAAGTGTAACTTCAAGCATCTTTGCCACCAGCACCCATTCCAACAATACCACCACCATTAAGCCCCACAAATGGACATTCTGGAGCTGCTCTGCTACTTTCCTCTGCAATTCGTGTAGATAATAGACTGTAGGCTCTAGTTCTATTTTCTCTTTCAAAATCCTCCAAGAACTGGTGAAGTCAACTCTACTTCCCTTACACTCTCTCCTTCTGCTATTTTGGTTCATATCCAACCTCTCTCCAAAGATCAACTTCCGAGTTAACTCTCTATAGAAAGAAACAAAATGGATCAAGGAAAAAAAAGTTGAAATGAATCATGATTTATTTTTACAAAGCAGTTTGCTTTCTATACATCTGGCTTTATTTACCAGAGAAAAAAGATATTTGTATCCAAACTTAATGAGGTTGAGTCTACTAATTTGAATTAGTTTATCTTTCTTTGTTTTAGCTAACATGGCCAGTTTGCCAGTTCGTAATGTTCAGAACACTTAAAGTAAATAATAGCTTTCATGAAAATCTCTTTAAACCCTTATCTTAAAATTAGTCCTCATCACATTCCATATGTTTACATGATCGCAATTGCCATCCTTATTTTAAAGCTCACTTAAAAGAGCCTCAGAAGGTAAGTGATTTGCCAGAGGTCACAGCGAATCCAGGGTGAGTCAGGAATAGAAGCCAGCTGTTCGAACCAGCCACCCCATGCTCTAATCACCTCAACAGCACTCAATTCTCACACACCCCATTATTACAGAGACACTTGTCCCAGAGCCCTGTCCAATTCATCTTCTCTAAAAGAGGCTGTGAAAAGGCTAAAAACACCCTCCTCACTTCTCAAATATGATTTTGACTCATTGTAAATTCTCTTTATTGAGGCAAAGTATAGCCATTTTGTCATTTTCAGATCGAATCATCTATTTAGTAAATTGACAGGCTGTTTTCTTGTTTCCTATTGAATATCACTGAAAATGCTAAACCTTTTGCAAATCAGATGTGCGGAAATTTTTTGCCTCGCTTCCTATCTTGCTGGTTCAGTGAGTACTCCCTAAGTGCTAGGCACCGTGGTAACTTTTAGGGAGGCAAAGCCCAGTCTTTGGCTTCAAAAGTTTACCATTGATTGTGGAAGACAATCAATCAAGGAGACAACACAATGTATAAAATCTCATTAAAAGGTAAGTACCAAGTGCTAAAGAAATTCACAGAAATGGTATTTAATCTCATTGTGGGGAACACAAAGACTGCTTAGAAGCTGAGTCCTCAGAAGATACTAGCCAGGTGTTAAGAGTTTAACGTCCTCCTACAAAAGATATATTGGAGTCTTAGCCCCCAGTATCTCAGAATTTGGCCTTATTTTAAGGTGTTTATGGAGAAAATCAAGTCGAAATAAGGTCATTAGAGTGGACCCTTATCCAATGGGCTGGTGTCCTTGTAAAAAGGGCAAGTTTGGACACAGAGACAGACACACATAGAGGGAAGACAATATGAAAACAGGGAGAGTCCGATGTGAAGACAGAGGATTGGAGTGATCCATTTACAAACCAAAGAATGCCAAAGATTGCCCACAAACCTCCAAAAGCTAAGAAGACACAAGGAAGGATTTTCCTACAGGTTTTGGAGAGAGCAGACACTTTGATCTTGGACTTCTAGCCCTCAGAACTATAAAACAGTATATTTCTGTTGTTATAAGCCACCTAGCTTGTTATATTTTGTGACAGCAGCCATAGGAAACTAACACACCAGGACAAAGAAAAAAAAAAGAGCATCCCGACTAAAGAAAATCAAAGGACAGGATGCCTAGAAATAAAATGCTTCCCCATGGCTGGTTTGGGTTCCGTATGGTGGAAACCTGAGAGCAGGAGCAGGGAAATGCTGGGTGCTGGGGCAGGTCAGGGAGTCAGGGAGCAGCTCTTGAGGTCTCTGTGTAACAAATTGAGCCTGTCCTTTGCTAACATGGAACCCATGCAATTCCCAGTGTTTCTACTACGGAGGGAAATGTTTCTGGATATTGTGGGTTCTGTGCGTCTGCTGATAAGCTTTAAACCCTGAGTTTCCTCTGCAGTCAGCAGCTTAAAGCATCAAAGCTTCTGTTTCAGCACCATATCAAAACTCAGGAAGCTTTAAAGTTCATCCAAACACCCAGCCCTTGCTGAAAGAAGACACCGGGACTCTAGAGACAAGCAATGAACTGTCTCAAGGATCCCTCTGAAAATAAATATCAGATAAGTGGACGTTTATTTACATCCTGGAATGTTCTTTCTTGTACCAGGTCTACTCCAGCCAGAAATAAAAGATGCTATGTCAATTTTATCTAAGGGAGAGCAATAACCCACTGCAGGTTACAAGACAAGTGGGGCAGAGCCCAGGTGCTCAGACTGCAAATGGCACCATTGCCTTCTGCTTTACAAAGACACATCTAAATCTGTCACCCTGGGCCATGCAAACAAGTTCCCTTGGCAATGGGCTAAAATTAGCAATTTCGGTTCCTCTTTGAAATATCCTCACACCAAAGAAGCCATTTTTAAAGACTGCTCATAAAGTCCAGCTTAATACACTTCCTGCCAGACACCTGAAGAGAGAAAAGCTCATCTGATCCACTGAATTGATGAAGTCTGGTTGTGGGGAAAGGCTTCAAAGCGCCACAACTAAACATAACTGAGCAAGGGAATGGAAAGGAAGAGAGAGCCATCAGAAAGGTGTGTGAACAGTCATGGGCTCCCTTTTCCCCTGGATGTGAGTGGATGCCATCATAATGAGAAGATCTGCCTTGTGGAAACACAACAGAGAAATTATGCCAATAAAGAGGCTTCATTTTATAGTTTAGCTACTGAGTCTGTTTAGAGAAAATGTCACGTTTCAGCTTCTTTATGGAGACTGAGCTCCGATTTGAGAGGTTTGGGGGCTGGAGGAGGAAGGAGCGGGGACAGAAAGTGGAATTTTTCTCTTCCCTACACACATACACACACACAGACACACACACACACGTTGGGTTTGAACTTTTACAGTTTTTGGTTGCAGTTGGTTTTCCTTGCTTTATTTTCCCCAAATTGAAGCTAAGGGAATTTAAATGTGGGCTTATTGCTAAGTGCAGCACCAAACTATACAACATCCAAGGAACAGTATATTTTACTTTAGTATTACAGTAATTTTTTACTCCTAGTAATGTTCACCTTCCCTAATTCACCTTCCCTAATACCCCTGGATAGAATTTTTCCCTTCCTCCCTCTCATGAGTCTGGTGTGTCCACTGTTCTGTGATGAGCTTACCCTCACTTTATTGTGATTTGGTGTCATATCTCTCTCCAGGTAACAATTTTAACTTAATCACCTTTGAACCCCTAGCTCTGAGCATGGAATAACCATATTATTAATTCTTCCCAAATTAATAAATAGCATACATCTTGAACAACCACAACACTGTAGAACCAAATTTGCCATTTTGGCAAATCTTTGCTTGGCCTGAGATTTATACCAGTACTCCTGCATGTGATTGCTAAGTATACAATGGGGCACGGGGATGGTCACCCAGAGAATGCTCTTCTGTGGCCCAATTCCAGGCTTTCTCACCTTTGACTTTTCTATAAGTCTCCCTCACAAGGAACTATTCATTAGAACACGGAAAATAGCTAATCAGGTAAGCAACTTAGAAGACATTATTTTACACATTTAAAACACGAAAGCTACAACCTTACAGTGTTTTACACTATACAGATGTTAACATACAAACAGTTTAACACTGTATTTTTATAAGCTCTGCATGGCAAACTCAATTGCTACTCTACTTAAATTTGGTTTTTACAAATGCAATAAACTCCTTTATAATTATGATAGCTTGACTTATAATAGTTTGTCTTAGGAATTCAAAGCATTTAATTGGCTTCCCTGTCTACCCACTTAACACCCTCCTCATCTAGGGAGATTGGAAACAAGGTATGATTCTCATTTATCTGAAATGAAAAGAGAGCATAAGGCAATGACTGAGTTTAAAAGCAGTGTTCCAGAACCACTCTGGAGAATATGCAAATTTTAGCATAAGGCTGATCTGCCTTAGCTTTCATCCAAAAAGGATTTTGTGAGGGAAGTAGAGTCATACCTCTATTAATAAAGATGCCATGCTCAAACAGCATACTTTATTGTCAGACACTATTACTAGAGCTTGAAATATATGAGGCATTAGGGATATATTCTAGAATGTCAATAAAGGAACCAATCATAGCATTGACACTAACTGAAATAATATCAAATGCTGTCAAAATTAAAATTATAATTCAGAGAGTCTTATGGCTAAAGCAGGGGTAAAATTTGGGTTTGGGAAAGTCTGAAACAGAGAATTTATCAGCTAGGCTTCTGGTGTTAGAAGAAATGCATACAGGAAGCAAAAACATATGACCCAATGGTCCTATCTCAAAACTTCCAGCCTCTACCTGGAAACTGGAAATAAGTCTCACAGAAATACAACTAGATCTAAACCTTCTTATTTTTTCCACATAAAACTTAACAGTGATCCAAGGGGAGAGATCATGAGCCAGTTTTTGTAAGTTAAGCTAGTCAAAAAAAAAAACAGTGTAAGACAGTGGGAAGAAAAGACAGGATTGGGAACCAGACAGGAATCTCACTCACTGTGTAAACTTGGATAAATGACCTTACCGACTGGAGCCTCAGTTTTCCTCATTGATAGAATAATGGCAATAACATTCACCTTACCAGGTGGTTGTGAAAATTTCAGCTCATATACATAAAGCACTTAACATGGTGCCTGGCAAATACCAGGTGTTCAATAGAAGGGGGCTATTATTATAACTAGACTATTAAATTACATTTGTCATCAGCATAGACTCGTGGAAAATGAGTTTCAGTAGTATTTATGCCCAAAAGCAATTTGTCCCCTATTAGAAGAATTTCAAATGTCAGCAAACAAAAGGAGAAAAAGTCCTCTTTTTATATGGCAGGAAAAGATAAAAGGTAAGTGACTGAAAGATTAAAACTACATTAGAATGTAATAAATCAATCTATCACCAAGAACTGTAAATGGTTGATATTGTGTTCTCTCCAATTTTTATTTTATCAGGGATGGGAAAACATAGTAAGAGCCAGGAAATAGAATCAGAGATGAAGGAAATAACAACCTGGAGAAGAAAAGGAATCAGAAAGAGAAGAATGAGGGTGCTCAAATTAAGTTTAAATGATTAAAATGATTAAAAGATAAGTTTAGGGAAAAAGTGAGAGTCAGGAACTGTTTTTAATGTTATGAAGACTATATTCCTGATATCTAAATTTTTCTATTGAGACACTCAAGATGCCAGATAAAATGCAAAATAATTTTAAAATATATTATTGAGTAGGCACAATATTAAGGAATTCATAGAACTAAAAGCAAAGTCACAGAACCTTGGAGTAAAGTAGATTCCAAATTTGGCTTTTGTCCTGAGAGTTTCTGCCAAGCCTTGGAAATTTTGGGATTCATCTTTGACAGATGCAGTACAAGCGGCAGTTAGGAGATAAAATCCAAGGTGATCCAAGGTAAAGGATCTAGTAGAAGATACTTGCATTCAATGGAATATCAAAGGTCTCTACCCTTGATGTAAGATTAAGTTCAAAATAGAATATGCTATGCAGTAATGATCAGCAAAGAGCCTTCATGCCATAATCTTGGTTCTGAATGGCTAAAATAAAAAATATCTCCTGACAGTCTATAAATGCAACTAGCCCTCAGAGAGGTTGGTGATCTAAATGTGTGTTACATATATCATTATAAAATACAGAGGTGGATAATTTAATTTAGAATAAAGTTCTAAAGTGGATATTGTCAACAGGTAACTGCCAGAAAAAAATATAAATTTTTTCTAAAGAAATTAAAAGCAGCCTAATACTTGGAGAATAGCACAGAATCTACAAGGCATATGAAAAATGGGCCACGCACAATGAAAAAAAAAAATCACAAAACATACCTAAAGAGAAGAGACTATGAATGAGAATCAGGAGAAGCAACAGAAATAAGCTATACCCGTTAGAACTTCAGAAATTAATAGTCACACACAGAATATAAAAATGAATAACTTTGATCTGTTTCAATAAAAAAGCATGAAAATATTAGCAGTGAATGTCAGATTACAAAGATCAAGCACATGTGAAAGAGAATCAAAATAGAACTCCTATAAATAAAAAAATAAGTATTTAAGGTAAAGGAATCAATAGATGGATTAAACAGTAGAATAGATACCACTGAAGAAAGAATTAGTGCACCAGAAAATAAAATTTTAAAAATTATCAAGAATGCACTTGAGAGGCACAAAGAAACAAAATATAAATACAGATTGACAGAAATAAAGATTAGACAAGCTAATCAAAGTTCCAGATAGAATTAATAGGAGGAATGGGAAAGCAACAATATTCAAAGACATAATGGCTGAGAAATTTCCAAAACTGATGAAGCAATAATAATTATCAGATGCAGGAAGCCAACAAATCTCAAACAGAAAATTATAAGAATATCATACCTAGACAAATCAAAATGAAATGGTAATATACAAAATTAAAAAGAACATAAATGCAGCCAGATAAAAATGACAGCTCATCTACAAAGAACCAAGGCAGTTAAATTGAAGGCTGAAATCACATATCACCAATAGAAGTCACAGATAGTAAAATAGTATCTTTAATGTTTTGAGAGAAAACAACTTTCAGCATAGAGTTTTACTTATGTTGAAATATGAAAGCAATCTCTCAAGAACAGAGTAGGGGAGAAATAGACATTCTCAGATAAACAAAAACTGAGGTTTTTACTACAAAAAAAGATCTTCACTAAGGGAAACTGCCAAGGATTTTCTGCAAAGGAATTGCCTAGGTGTAATATTCTTATAATTTCCTGCTTGGGATTTTTTAAGCTTCCTATATCTGGTTAATTGTGTTGCTTCATCAATTTTGGAAATTTTAGAAGAAAATAATCCAAGAACCAAGAAGAAACATTAACATTTTAATGGTAAATATGTAAGTATTGTAAACATATAAACACATCCATGAATGTTGACCTCCAAACTGGACGTTTCTGTGTACCTCTTCAACTTCCCTTTGCCACATCTTTGATTCCAGCTACAGCTGCACAAACCAATTGTATAAAGATTTCAATCAACTTCACATAGCTGCAGCCTGACAGCACTGCACCTCTCACCTGCTGCCATGGGGATTCTCACACTTATTCAACCCAAGACAAGAAAGTAATCAATGTCCCAAGGGATAACCAAAATTTTTTGCTCTCAGGAACTGGGAGCCAGTGAATAACACTTCAGTCTGAGACTCTTTTCTTCTTTTAAATCAACTTACTGAGGAAAAGTTAATATACAATAAGATGCATACGTTTTGAGGGTACATTTCAAAAAATTTTTGACATAGTATGCTGCAGTGTATCTACCGCCACAATCAAGATGCAAAGCATCTCCATCATTCCGAAAAGTTACCTCATGCCTCTTTGCAGCCAATCACCACCCTCTGTCTTCAGTTTCCCGCAACCACTGATCTGCTGTCTGCTTTGTCTTTCCTAAACATTCAAATAAATGGAATCAAACAGATGTGGTCTTTTATGTATTTCACTTTTCACTGCAAGGTATTTTTTAAATTCATTCATATTGTTGCCTATTTTAGTAGCTGGCTTCTTCTTATTGCTTATTGTTATTCATGAACACCTCACAATTTAGTCACCTGTTGATGAGTATTTCAGATGGTTCAGTTGGGGGATACTATTAATTGTTTTTGTGTAAACTATGTTTATCAATCTCAGCACTAACTTTTGGGGTAAAAAAAACTTCAGAATTGATTTTAGACTACGTTTTTTAAAAAGATTTTTAGGCCAGGCATGGTGGCTCACGCCTATAATCCCAGCACTTTGGGAGGCCGAGGCAGGTGGATCACTTGAGGTCAGTAGTTCGAGACCAGCCTGGCCAACATGGTGAAATCCCATCTCTACTAAAAACACAAAAATTAGCCGGCCATGGTGGTGGGAACCTGTAATCCCAGTTACCCGAGACGCTGAGGCAGGAGAATCAATTGAGCTTGGGAGGTGCAGGTTGCAGTGAGCCAAGATTTTGCCACTACACTCGGCCTGGGTGATAGTCCGAGACTCCGTCTCAAAAAAAAAAAAAAAAAAAAAAAAAAAAAATTGAACTTTCTTTTTTGTAGGGGGCTGTCTTGTTTAATGTAAGGTGTTTAGCAGCATCCTTGGCTTCTACTTACTACATGCCAGTAGCACCTCCCACTTGGAGAAAGAAAAAAATGTGGGACTCACTTGATAAGATTTATCCTATGGTCCTAAAAAACTGCACACCCAATCACACCATTGGTGGTTAACTCAGCAATCCTCCTTTACACTGGCCCTCCTTTCTTCACTATTTCACTTCACCATTCCTCAGTTAACAAACTTTCAAATAAACCACATTACTGGCTCATAAACCTTTGTCTCAGGCTCTGCTTTCTGGGGAGCCCAGGCTAATACAATACTATATAAAACAATCATGATAACTAATTTGTTGAAGGTAAAGACATTAAGAAATAAGCTAGATCTAAAGTATTTCAAAACAAAGGCATGTAGGTTGGTGTATATGAGATCTTCAGAGAAACAGAACAAATAGGAGATCTGTACAAAATGAGGAATTGGCTCTCACAATTATGGAGGCTGTGAAGTCCCATGATCTGCCATCTGCAAGCTAGAAACTCAGAAAAGCCAGTGTTGTACAGTAAGTTCTCACTTAACACCATTGACAGTCTTGGAAGCTGCAACTTTAAGTGAAATGACTTACAACACAGCCAATTTTACCATAAGCTAATTGAGGTAAATAAAATTTAAGTTCTCATGGCATGATTCTGGTCACAAAAAACATCACCAAACTTCTAAAGAAAGACCAATACACCTCTAATATAAAACATTGAAATAAATGTAAACTATACATACACTTTAAAAAGATAAGTAAAAAATAGCTAGGATAATTATTTACTCAGTTATTCCTGTTCAGGATTGTGGGTAGCCAGAATCTATCCCAGCAACTCAGAGTGCAGAACCAACCCTGGACAGGATGCCATTCCATGGCAGGGCACACTCATACACACCCACACTCACTCCTACTGGGACAAATTAGACATGCCAATTAACCTAGAATGCACATCTTTGGAATATGGAGGGAAACCAGAGTACCCAGGGAAAACTCACCTAGATATTGGGAGAGCATGTAAATTCAGACAGTGGCCCCAGCATGGAATTGATTTTTTTTTCCTTATCAATGTTATAATGAAATGATGTTGAACAAAACAATGTTATCTTAAAACCTGCTATAATTCAATCTCAGTTCAAAGGCCTGAGAACCAGAGTACCCGATAGTATAAAGCACAGTCCATGGGTAGAAGATGAGATGAGATGTTCCAGCTCAAGTGGTGAAGCAAGAAAAAAAGGAGAGAATTCCTCCTTCCTCCACATTTTGCTCTATTGATGCCCTCAACAAATTGCATGATACCCACTCAACACTGGGGAGGGCAGTGGGCAATCAAATTTACTGGGTCCACTGATTCCAATGCTAATCTCATCCAGAATCACCCTCACAGACACACCCAGAAACAATGTTTAAAATGGGCACCCCTCAAAAATTAACATAAATTTAACCATTACAGTTAAGGGAGTTAATTAGTTAAAGCCTTCTAAAGTCTTTTATTGCATGGAACAATGAGTAAAATATGAATAAGTTTAGACTTAGTTAAGTCTGCAAGTTAAAATAATTGTGAAACCACTGAAGAAATAGGTATAAAGCATATACCTTCCAAAGAAGGTAGAGAGGGTGTCTTAGTTCTTTTTGCATTCCTGTAGCAGAATACTTGAAACGGCAATTTATAAAGAATAAAGATTTATTTTGTATAGTTTTGGAGGCTGGGAAGTTCAAGGTAAAGGGGCTGCATCTGTTCAGGGCATTCTTGCTAAGTCAGCTCGTGGGAGAAGGTATCACATGGCAAGGGAGAGAAAGAGAGAAAACATGAGACGGAGTGTAAGAGTGGGTGAGAGAACAAAGGGAGCCACACTCACTTTTATAACAAATCCACTCTCAACAACATTTTCTCTTGTATGTTTATTTGTTTAAGTTCCTTGTAGATGCTGGACATTAGACCTTTGTCCGTTGCATAGTTTGCAAATATTTTCTCCCATTCTGTAGGTTGTCTGTTTACTCTGTTAATGGTTTCGTGTGTTGTGCAGAAGCTCTTAAGTTTAATTAGATCCCATTTGTCAATTTTTGCTTTTGGTGTCTCTGTCATGAAATGCTTGCCTGTTCCTATGTCCAGGATGGTCTTGCCTAGGCTGCCTTCCAGGGTTTTTATACTTTTGGGTTTTACATTTAAGTCTTTAATCGATCTTGAGTCAATTTTTGTATATGGTATAAGGTAGAGATCAAGCTTCAGTCTTCTGCATATGGCTAGCCACTTATCTCAGCACCATTTATTGAATAGGGAGTCTTTTCCCCATTGCCTGTTTTTGTCAGCTTTATTGAAGAGGAGATGGTCAGAGATGTGCAGCCTTATTTCTGGGCTGTCTATTCTGTTCCATTGGTCTCTGTGCCTGTTTTTGTATCAGCACCATGCTGTTTTGGCTACTGTAGTCCTGTAGTATAGTTTGAAGTCAGGTAACATGATGTCTCCATCTTTGTTCTCTTTGCTTAGGATTGCCTTGGCTATTCAAGTTCTTTTTTGGTTTGATACAAATTTTAAAATAGTTTTTTTCTAATTCTGTGAAGAATGTCATTGGTAGTTTGATAGGAATAACATTGAAACAACCCCATTGAAAAGTGGGCAAAGTATGTAAGCAGACACTTTTCAAAAGAAGACATACATGCAACCAAGAAGCATATGAAAAAAAACCTCAATATTACTGATCTTTAGAGAAATGCAAATCAAAACCACAATGAGATACTATCTCACATCAGTCAGAATGAATATTATCAAAAACTCAGGAGGAGATACATTTAAACATAGCAGAGGAGAAAGATTGGTGGGGCAGTGGAGGCTACTGGAAACTCATCCAATACAAAATAAGGTGAAAAAAGGCATAGGAAAAAAGTAACAGAAAAAGAGGGACAAATAGAAGGCATAAAATAAGAAAGTAGGAACAGTTCAAATATATCAAAATAAATTGCCTAAGCTCTTCAGATAAAAGATAAATATTATCACACTGGATTTTTTTTAATCCAGCAATATGCTATTTATAAGAGACACTCCTAAAACACACCGAAAGTAAACAGTCAATTAAAGAAATGAGAAAACCAAGTTCAAATAAGCTAAGTAATATGCCCAAGGTCACAGGTTTCTAAGGTTTTTTCTTTCTGATCCCATTGTTTGCCATTATGTTATGCCAGTTACTGAGGATAGAGTCACTATCTTATTCATTTTTATGTATCTACCACCCAGCATAGCAACAAAGCAATATCTGCTGAATTCATGAAATCAAAATTGTACAAGTGTCCAATTCATCAGAAACATGTTGAGCATTCTCAAAAAGAGCAGCAATATTTCATATAATTTATGAAGATTGATTTGCTCTGATATTTCTAACATAATAAATGAACTTTACTTCTCCCTAGAGGATAAAATCAAGGCATATCTCAGCCTAGGATACATCTATATGTGTGGTCATTTTTAAGGTGACAGGCATGTCCATAAAGGATGGTTTTCACTCACTCATTTATTCTACGTATATTTATTCACCTGCTCTGTGACAGAAACTGCATAGGCATGGTGGATAGTGATAAATAAAATGGACGCAACCCCTGCCACCCTGGAGATAGCAGACTAATTGCTGAATAGCAAACTCTAGCCTAAAGTATTTTAATATATGAGTTACAGTTTAAATTTTCTTTTCTATTATATCACTTTTAAGAAATTTCTTGACCACAAAGTAAAATTTCAGCTTGTCTTAATTTATTAACTGAATAACCTTGGGCACATAATTCAGTCAGTTAGATCATTTGCCATTCTGAAGTTCAGTTTTCTTATTTCAAAATTTGAAAAAGAATACCTACTTTTCATTGTGACAATTACCAGAGATAACATGCCAGGCATGATTCTGTTCAACAAATGCCAGTTTTTAGAATCAAGTTCTTGCTACCATGCCCAAATTTAATATATAACATATCCCATTTGTGAATATTAAGCATTATTCCTTCCAGGCATCAGGTTTCAGAAAAGGGGAGCTGTCTAGATGCAGCAAGACTGTTATTTATTAGAAACAGGTCTATCGAGGTCCAAACAGGAATGTAATATATGCATATTTATTCATCTTTGTATCAGTACACAGATATTGGACTAACAACTATGTATTTACTTGTGAGAATGATCCTATTATATAGTTCATAGAGTTAATTCATATAATTTAGAGGATTGTCCTCCACCCCCACCCCCCAAAAATGTGTGATCTAATGAAAATTTACAAAGCACTGTTTTGACCATTATCTCCAATCTTGCTCTTTACATGAACAGATGGAAAAATGCATTATTGGATATGCTGCATAAAGCTAAAGACTTTGAAATTAATAGAGACCTAGTTGCCACGGGATACGACTACACTTAATGGGCTACTAAAAAATGATTAATATATGTCCCAGTGGGCCAGCAAAGAGAAGGGTCATGATTGTGCATAAAAATGAAGAATTAATTTGACCTATCATGGCAACAAGAAGGGCTAGTCCAAGCTACAGAGCAATGACTGTGGGATGAGGCTAACAGCTTTGGCTGGCTTTATTCGCTTCTAAAAAAAAACCCGATATTTTTTTAAAGAAAAAAAGCAGTTGACTAGAATGAGCTTTGTGTTTGGTCTTGCTGCAGTGGCTCAATCTTTCCATGTTAAGTGCTATTTTGCCTTTGATTCCCCATGTCAGTATGTTGTAAGTCAATTGCATGAGAGGAGCATTAAACAGTGCCTTTGGGAAAAATACTAAACTCCTAAGGATGTTGGGATGAAACATGCTTTGTAATTGCAAGAATTTATTATTAATTATTCTTATTCAGACTCTCATTTTCCAATATTTCCCATGTTAGACGAACAATGTAAAGCCCCATTTCTGCCTTCCAGAACGCAAACTAAAGATGCTTGAAATATTACAATGCCTTATGTCTTTACTATTCTGTATTCAGGGCCTCATATGAATAGGTTATTTCTTTTTTCTCAGCAGCTATAAGATGAGCCATTAAATCTCTTAGATATTTGGATGTTTTAGTTGTTGAATGAAACATTATAAATTCAGATTTGCTTTTTATTGTTTCTTTTAAAACACTTTCTCTCTAGCTTCATTTTGTGTATTAGCGATTACTTTTTCATATTATTATTATTACTAACAATAATATTATTATTACATTCTAAATAGTGTCAGTCCAATAATAAACATTCCAGAAGCCACACATGACAGAATAAGTTGTGGAAGTGATAAGAAAATTGATCATGACATTTGTAAAATGAAAAACTAATTAACTGTCTGAAGTAAATGACTGAAGATGGTTAAATACATTAGTTCTTCGCCATTTTTGGAAATGGGAAAACCAATCAGAATTGATTCAAGCCTTGTAGATAACTCGCTAAATCTCCGAGAGTACATTCAACTAGTCAAATATTGCAAACCATCCTGAGAAAGAATCCTCATGGTGGGTAGAAAGACGGGGAGGAGGGAAGATTTCCTGAAAAGGCCAAATTATACATGCTTCTACTGGCCTTGGTTATTTCAGCCTTTATCATGCAGATATAAATTCACACACGTATTCACAGGGGAAGGAGAACTATACTTAATTTAATGCTTATTATGTACCCAGACACTTGATATATTTATTGTATTTAAGCTTTACAAAAACTCTGGGAAGAAGATGTTATTATTAGTCCCATTTCACAAATGTCTATAATAAAACTAAGAAACACTAAGTAAATTACCCAAAGCCACATGGTTAATAAGTGATCAAGTTAGATTTCACACACAGATCTGATTGAGTCTAAGTCCAAACTCTTTCAACTGGTTTCATTCGCTCATTCATTCGTTAATTTTATTGAATAAGTGCTGTGTTCCTGATCCTGTACTAGGAATGAAAATACTTCTAGGTATATTTGGTGCCTTAGGGAGTCAAGAGCCCTATACTGGGATGAGAGTCTATAGGAGATAGAAGTCTCTATGCTCCCAGGCAATGAGGAGAGAAAGAGGGCTAGTCAGAACAAATATTAGGAGAAGGTGAAGCTGAGTCTATGTCTTCAAAGATGAGTAGGCATGGCCAGGCAGGCTGAGAGGTGAGGCTTTGCAGATACAGCAGTACAAACAAAGGCAGTTTAGCCTGAAATTTTAAATTTAGGAATACAAGATTCAAGGAGGAGTATAGGGAGTTGGGAGATAGGTCACAGGTTGCATTAAGTTGTAGCCAAAAGTCTTTTTTTTTTTTCAAATGGAAACATTAGAAAATTCTCAAATGCCTTTCCCACATGAAAAAGTAAAATATTTACAAAACAGCAAAATCTGTATGAGAAAAAGGACATAAAATCACTCCTCCAATAAAATCTGTTAAAAAGCATTGTCTTTATGGGAAGCATGGAGCAGACTGACCTCCTCATAGTGAAATTAGATCTACTTATTCTACTTACACAGTCTGTGTCCCTGGTCTTAGCACCAGTGTACCCTGCGATTTTAGCAAGAGTTGAGTTAGCTTTGGGAGAGCCCCTTGGAATTCATGAACACATTAATGGAATCAAGGAATACCCAGAAAGATGGCATATAGTGTAGCATTTCTATTTCTAGGCTTGAACCCACTTCTAAAGTGGGGCAAAGGGTAATTCCATTTCAGTGCAACACTAGCTACTCTGTGACATGCTTTAGATCCAGCTCCACACAGATTGTCTGAGGCAGCCTGTGGGACTTCCTCCTGGTCTTCTGACTTAACCTGTGTGTTGGCAGGTGATGGAAAGAAAGAATGAGGGTGAAGTATGCTGATTAGCATGCTTTGAATGTAACCCTAGATTGGATGGAACCACCAACAGATTGACTCAAGCTGGCACCAGGCTCCATGGGATCTTTCCCAGAAGCAGCTGCAGCACTCTCTTCAAGCACCATGACTGCCAGCCTCTGATGAGACTCCCAGGGGCCTGACCAAGCAAGCCAGGGATTCAATAAGATTTCACATTAATGAGCTGCAGCCCCTGGGTTTTAAGGGAAACCACTGAGCAATATGCTTGATTCTGGGGCTGGGTGGCAGGGGGCTGCAAAATGAGCATCTTTTTCACTTTTCAATTTTTTTAAATTTTCTGCTGTGCAAATGAAGCCAAAGATGAAGAATGGTGAGTAAAAGACTGACATAACAAATTGCCCATAAAATGTATTTATAATCATATGATAACCAAAAACGGGAAGCAGGCCACCGATCATATTAAATTCATGCTACCTTGGCAAGGATTGTTAAGTTAACCTTGAAAGCAACAATAGTCCCTCCATAGCTCACCAGGAAGATTTTTGCCTTACCTGTCTGTCCATCCCCATCTCTGCCTCCTCCGTGGCCTCTCTCGGCCTGCTCTCCCTTTGTCCTTCTCTGCCTCTTTGGCTGTCTTCTCTGTTACTCTACTTTCCCTTCTCTCTTTTTCTTTGTCTCAGTTTATGCCTGATTTCTCCAGAATTCTGCCTCAATCCTATAAGATGTGTAAAAATCATCATTGGCATAATGGGTTCATTTGATAGAAAGGTGCCAAGAGGTTCTTAACCAAAGTAGGACATACACTCTAAGAATTAAACTATTTCCAGCCATAAAATAAGCTTCCAACATCATTTCCTTTTATTGCTCTCTAATAGAGGGAAATAAACAATCTACTACAATGAATTTTTGTATCAAAAGATAAAAGATGTTGATCAATCAATTACAGAGCATTTTCATTTCTTTCAAGCAATATTTCTTCATGCCCATTTTCTTTTGCTTTCTTTGGAAAGGTGAAAGTTAGCAAGATGACAAGTGCAGCTATTGTTTCCCACACATAGTAAAGAACTTCTTTGAGTTGTACACATGCCATTAAAAAATTTTTTTTTGACTTGCCTCCTAAACTTGATGAATGGACCCCATTATACTACTAATTCTGTACTTTCTTAAAACCAGATTTGTAATGAACTATTTTATGCACCTTAAATAATTTAAAATCCCAAAGATGCAGTTTTCAGCAAAGCCTTAGCATGCACATTGCTATGTGCTGCATAGGTCCACTTATTTTACATATTCAGTCACGGGTACATTTCAGTATTTTGATATGTTCTGCACTTGTTTGAAATAGCTATTTATTATCACAGTCATCTCACCAGTAAATATTTATAGGTAGCTTTATTTCCAGTTTAGGATTTGAGAACTGTATCTTACAATACCTAAAACAGGCGTTGTTGATTTGCTATTTTAGCTTTTGATAGAGAGCGTGTTTACGGCATGGCTGTGGGAGGTTTTGTCTTCAGTAATTTACAAAATTACCTGCAGTAAAATCTTCACCTGTTCCTTGTTGTCTTAGCACCACAAAATTGGAATTACATATAAAATCTTTGCTCCAGGAGATTTATATCTGCCACAGAAAGAAAATCTCCACTTAAATTTTTATGAAACATCAAAATTATGGTCCTCTTTAGCAAAACAATACAATAGAGCCTTTGCCTAGTGAGGACTATTTCCAACATTTGAGGACATCATTCTTTATCTCCCGTTTAATCTTTATGTTTGTGTGACAGCTTTTTTTTTTTTCAGTTTCATTGATTCTCTTGTTTGTATGTGCAGTGTGCTAATTTGTCTTTCATTACAGAAAGTTCCAAGTGCCAACCACAGAGGCTAACCCCAGCCAGAGGACAGCCCTCCCAGATAGCTGTGCTTTTTACAGCTTAATTTGAAATGGTTACCTAAATTAACTGATGTTCAGTTTCCTTCTTTTCCCTGAGACTGACCACCCCATCCTTGAAGAGGGCAGTGGTCTCAACCTGGCAGCCTCAATTTAGCTGCACACAGAATGAGAGCAGCCCAAATGCTGTCCTTCACTGTGATTCGGATTTAGATCCTCTTTATTGAATTATGTGTTTTAATAAAGGGTTTATATAACACCCACAGAGAAGTTATCAATTAATTACCCATGGAAATTTAGGGGATGTTACACAGTGGTAGTTATTATACCCAGGGCATTAGACATATGTTACATAAAAGTTGCAGTCACCTTGAAATTATATTGGCAAGGCTACCTTTTTCCTATAGAATATTATACATTCTAATGTGAAAATTGAGTTAAAAACCTATTAGGAGATGGGAATGGCATGTTCCAAATGGTTTAAGGCAGGTTTATACACTTTTCCAATAAGCTCAGCAGAATTTTAGGAAATTATGCTCACTGGTTGAGAAATTTCAATAGTTCTTTGGACACTCCTGCCTTCCGTGGCTTGGAGCTTTGTATTTCAGAGAGAAAACTGGCAGCTCCTTTACAACCCTGACCCCCATTTGGCTCAACTCATGGATTCATCCTGAGCCATCTGCAGATACCACCTCAGGTCCAGGAGAGGTGATGTAGGAAGGTGCATTCCTAAGGGCTGAAAGCTTTGCTCCACTGCACCAGCACCAGGATGCAGGGACCAGAAAGGGCATAGTAGAGTGAATAATGGGAGAAGATATATAGATGACAATGGGGCCCCCGTATTTGACAGATGGAGAAGGGGAGGAAGGAGATCTTCCAGGTCCCAGAACAGTGGTGGCCAACATGAGGAATGGCAGAGGTATTGGGGCAGAGAGGAGACCTGACCAGTTTTCATGTTAGTTAGAAAGGGGCTGACATATTTAAAAGGGTTATCACTCTCTGTACCCACCCTGAGGACTCCTGAAACTTTTAGCCTCTAAAGAATTGTTCACTTTGGGAATGAAAGCTACTCTTGTCTGATTGGGAGCCTAAGGTATTACAGTTTGTGTCGTTTTTAAAGTCATCAGGAATCAAAATTACTTTCCTGCCGGGCTGAAGAAAATAAGACGTTGCATTAGCTATTTTTGAAGCTATAATCTAAAATATCAGAAAATCAAAATCATTACTTTGGGGCATTGTACTTCATTGATTTTTTTAAATAAAAATTACCTTCATAGTTACACTTTAATTTAAAAATATCAGAAATCTGTTTTCATTTAACCAATCATTAAATGAATTGGAACAAGATCTAAGTCAAAAATGTATCCTAATACATTGCTTCTATAAAAACAAAAGTAATCCATTCATTCATTCATTCATTCAGCCTTCATTTCTGGGCCTATCTTCCCCTGGAGTCATTGTCAGGGAAACATACACAAAGGACTCAAGCCCTGTCCTCAAAGAGTAAAGAGAGAGGCAGGAATAAGAATGAATAATCAAATCCAGGATGATAAGTGATTTACCAAGGAAGCATTAGAACATCTGGAACATCTGGAAGTATTAGTGCCTAATTCTACAAGCAAAAGCTACAAAAGAATGGAGTTGAGCCTTGGTGAACTGACCACCGTTCAGAGGCAGAAGAATAGGAAGATGATACCCCATGGAGAAGATATAAAAATCACGTTGTAAATCCACCAGGGTTTGATCTCCCTTACTAAAATTGTGATTATAAAAGGTATCTGCAGGAACAATTGGGTTGTATCTGGCTCATGTATCAGAGGGTGGCTAGGACAATGAGGAGACCCAGACTCTCTTGCCTGGAAGCCAAAAGTCTCTCTGAAAAAATCAACTGAGTCTAACTTGAGAGTGAATATTAAAGGGACCAGAGAATCAGGAATAGCATAGATTTTGCATGAAATACTTGTAATCAAAGGCCTCATTTTCCCTATTGGAGTTTTGGTCACTCACTGCTGTCAAAAATAGCTTAAATGAAAGTTCAACCAGGTTCTTATGATGAGTTTTTAAAAGAATCACAATTGACTTATTAAATATGAAAGACATCACACTTGAGGATGAAATAAATACACTGGATGGAGAGTGTTCTGAAGGTAAGTACGTTGCATTTTGGTTTCAAAGATTAGCTGTCAAATGACAATCATCTCTATTATTTAATAGTGCTATCACATTTTTTCTATTCTTAGAGCCTTAAAACAAAATCCTGGGCGCCAGAAGTCAGTTACTATTACTGTCATTTTACCATACAGAAAGGTTTTACCCAAAGCACCATGGATTATCAATGGCAAAACTGCCAAAGTGTCCCTGTTCCTAAATCCACAATTTGAGCCATTGGACAACTAACAGTTGTCCAGAGAGACAGAACCAATAGGATATTTAGATAGAGAGAGACATGAGAGGGAATTGATTAGGAGAATCGGCTCACAGATTAAGGAGGCTGAGAAGTCCCACAACAGCAGGCTGTCTGTAAGCTGGAGACCCTGGGATGCCGGTAGCATGGCTCAGTTCAAGTCTGAAGGCCTTAGAACCAGGGAAGCCAATAACATGATTCTCAGTCCAAGACCAAAGGCCTGAGAATCAGGGTGAATGCTGGTAGAAGTCTTAGAGTCTGAAGGCCAAAGTCCTGGAGTTACGATGTCCAAGGGCAGGAGAAGAAGAATGTCCCAGTTCCAGGAGACAGAGAGAAAGCAAATTCACTTTTCTTCTGCCTTTTTGTTCTACCTGGGCCCCCAGCCAGTTTGATGGTGCTCGCCCCCATTGAGGGCAGATCTTGCCCACTCAGTGCACCAACTCACATGTCCACAGAGAGACCTGGAGGAAGGTGATTAAACCTTGGGGGTGGTTCCCCCATGCTGTTCTTGTGATAGTGAGTGAGTTCTCATGATATGATGGTATTATAAGGCAGTTTTCCCTGCTTTTGCTTGCTCTTCTCTCTCCTGCTGCCCTGTGAAGAGGTACCTTCCTCTATGATTGAAGTTTCCTGAGGCCTCCCAAGCCATGCGAAACTGTGAGTTAATTAAACCTCTTTCCTTTTATAAATTACCTCATCTCGGGTATTTCTTCATAGCAGTGTGAAAATGAACTAATACACAGATACACCCAGAAATGATGTTTTACCAGCTCTCTAGGTATCCTTTAATCCAGTCAAGTTGACACCTAAAATTAACCATCATAAACCTCTACACCGAGGTACACACATTATCAAAAAAATGAAATCTAGGTTTTAATGCAAATTTTAAAATATGACATAAATTGTTGTTTCCTAAAAAAAAGTACACTATGTGAAAATAAAGATTATTCACTGACTTGAGCTACCTCTCTTGTACATATAGACTTAGTAGTTTCTTGCCAGCTGCATAGCATGGAAGGACCTGAAATTGACAAGATAACTCAGAGCATGGCACTGTTCTCACGCTGCCCTAGAGAGTAGCTGGTAAACTCTTATCCATGACATTTAACAAAGATTTGGAAGATGGAAGGAAATTACTGCTTATGTTAAAATGGAAAAAATAATTAATCAACAGAAAATTAGAGGAAGTCAGAAAAGAAGCATAGCTCAAGTAGATAATAAATTTGAGTAATTTGGGCTACCAAAATAACCCACATATTCCTGGCAATATTAATTATTCAGGTTAATGTTTTACTTTGAGCTTATTGAATAATTGTGAAATTTGTACTTATTTTGGTTCACATATTTATGGTTGATATTAATTGTGAATTTTAAAGCTTTATTTTTAACAAACTTTAAATATTACTTTCAGTTTCAAGGTTGATTATTGACTGGTATACCAATAATTCTGTTCCTTCGTTTTGCATTTAAAAGATATGTGTATTTACAAAGTAAATTCAAATCAGCTCAAGATTTTTGTGTGGCTCTTTAAATATATTATAAAGATAACATCTGTGGAGTACTAACTAAACAATAGATTTATTCTTCTTGTCTTATTATTGTAACTTTTCATTTTTGATAGCACATTTTGCTCTTTGTGGTAATGACTGTAATCTGAATAGTTAGTTGTTAGAACTGAAAGAGTAACTGCCAGCAGAAATCCATGAAAGTGAATTAATTAACATGTTTTATAATGAAGGGGAAAAATTTCAAAACCACTTTTATGTATTTACATGGTCACCATATTAGTTTGTAGGGCGGCCATAACAAGTTAGTACAAACAGTGGCTTAAAAGAATAGAAAGTCATTCTGTCGCATTTCTGGAGGACAGAAGTCTGAAATCAGGATGTTAGCAAGGTCATGCTCACCTCGAAGGCTCTAAGGGGGTATCCTTCCTTGCCCCTTCCAGCTTCTGATGGCTGGAAGCATTCCTTGGTCTGTGGCTGCATCACTCCAGTCTCGGCCTCCGTCTTCATGTGGCCTGCTCTTCTCTGTGCATCTCTCCTGTGTCTCTTATAACGACACTTGTCATTGGATTTAGAGCCCACTGGGATAATCCAGGATGATCTCATCTCAAGATCCTTATCTTAATTACATCTGCAAAGATCCTTTTCCCAAATAAGGTCACATTCACAGGCTCCTGGGATTAGAACACAGACTTATCTTTTTGGGGTGGGGCATCATTCAATCTGTTAAAGTCACCTTCTGAAGCTTTCTCTTCACATACTGCCCACCATTAAATGGCTCTTCTGTACTGTTACTGCAGGGGAAGGGGACTAGAACACTCTGAGTTATTGGTGGCATTTCAAAGTCCCATTCACAGTGACCATGTGACTGGGATGATAAAGCTCTGGAAAGAGTGACCTTTAACTTCCATATGTTATAGTTTTGTTGAGGAAGACCCAGTGTCACACTGCTGATGTCCTGAGGCATCAATTACCACTAGTTTCTTAGGAGTTTTACTAACTACATGTGTCTCTTATTATGGAAGCTTCACCAGCAACTATCATGTCCTCCCTCTTTTGTTTCTCCTGTCTGCCTTGAAAACATCCTTCTTTTATTAGGTTGATTTAAGAGGTTTTTTGAGTTTCTTATTTGTTTTGTTTTTCCATAAGTCCGGGCTTCTGTCAGAAATCAGAAGGCCTCCATTGTCCTGGGACAATGTGTTAAGTATCACCTTTTCAAATAACAAACCCTCGTTGGGAAAAAACCTACCAAATTTGCTCCAATTTAAGATTTTTTTCATGCACTTAAAGCAGGCAAAATAAAAGGGAGAGTTTCAACCCTTTTCACTTATGTAACTTACCACTGCAAGATTTTACTGCATTTTATTTTATATCTCAGGACAAGATTGAGAACAGATCCGTAAGATGGAGAACTGGTAAAGGCAGTCCCTATCTGCCCATGCCATGGCTACCAACAATTTTATTCTTCATCTATTTCCTTCCGAGCACTTAGCCAATCAGAGCCAAGGCTGGCAGATCAGTGAGCTCCCAGCTGAAGAATTAATCTTGCTGATATAAACTGAGTTTCAGTATGCCTATATAGGAGGTTAATGTATCCTTACTCCTCAGAGACAGGACAACAGAAGCTTCCAGTCTGGGACTCTCCTAGACCTCACCTGCAGTGATGCATGCATCTCTCCTTTTGGCTGGCGCTGGTATGTATCCCTCTGCCCTAATAAAACTGGAATCACAAGTATAGCACTTTCCTGAGTTCTGTAGATTACTTTAGTGAATTATTGAGTCTGGAGGATTCGTGGGAACCCCTGACTTTGTAGCCATTTGGAAAGAAGTGAGGGTGGTCTGTGGAATCCTAGCTTGTGGGTGAAGTGAGGTTAGCCTCGTGGAGGACTGTGCCCTTAATCTGTGAAGTGTAGCCCAGCTCCAGGTATTGATGTCAGAAGTCATTGCAGCCCCAAATTCACTGCTTATTGCCGAGTATTTCTTACAGTGAATTAGTTTCCTATTGCCACTGCCACAAATCACCACAAACTTAATGGCTAAAAACAATATAAATATATTATCTTAAGGTCTTAGAACTTAGAGGTCTAAAATGGGTTGATAGGTGCTGTGTTTCTTCTGAAGGCTCTAGGGAAGAATAGGGTGCCTTGTCTTTTTTAGCTTTTAGAGTTTACCCACATTCCTTAGTTCATCTTACCCCCTTCACTCCCTCTGTTCCTATTGACACATTGCCACCTCTGACCCTTCTGCTGCCTTTTTATAAGGATCCTTGTGATTGCATTGGGTCTACCCAAATAATCCAGGATAAGCTCCCCATCTCAAGATCTCTACCTTAGCCCCATCTGCAAAGTCTTCTTTGTTGTGTAAATTAACATAGACACAGATGTGGGGGATTAGGACATGGACATCTTTGGGGGACCACTACTATGCCCACTACATATGGCTTCTACCAATGGAAGAAGACTCAAAAAACAGTAGCCCCCCACCACGGTTTTGTTCAAAGCCAAATTCATACTTCTGAAATCCTTTCAAAAGACACAAGTATATTTTACTTAATGTAATTGGTTTCTGTCTACATAGGCCTTTCTTGTTAAAATTTAATTATTACTACCCTTAGGGTTGTCTTTCTTTAATTTTTCTTTTTATTTCTTCTTACCTCCCTATTATTATTAACCCAGATCTCTTACACTGCAAGTTTATATCTGAGAATGGAGAATAGAATTCTAAATTTCATTGCTAAATTCATTATATTTCTTCTTAAAATGGCTTCTGATCCTAACACCCTTATTTTTCTCAATAGCAATGTAGAAGTATAGCAATCATGGGTAGGTGTATTAGTCCATTTTCACACTGTTATAAATATACTACCTGAGGTTGGGTAATTTTTTATTTTTTATTATTTATCATATTTATTTATTTATCTATTTATTTATTTATTTTTGAGACAGAGTCTTGTTCCATTGCCCAGGCTGGAGCGCAGTGGTCCAGTCTCGGCTTACTGCAACCCCTCCGCCTCCAGGTTCAAGCGATTCTCCTGCCTCAGCCTCCCGAGTAGCTAGGATTACAGGCATGCATCACCAACACCAGGCTAAATTTTTGTATTTTTAGTAGAGACAGGGTTTCACCGTGATGGCCAGGCTGGTCTTGAACTCCTGAACTCAGGTGGTCTGCCTGCCTCAGCCTCCCAAAATGCTAAGATTACAGGTGTGAGCCCCAGTGCCTGACCCCCAGACTGGGTAATTTTTAAAGAAGGGAGGTTTAACTGACTCACAGTTCTACATGTCTGGGGAAGCCTCAGGAAACTTGGAATCATGAGAGGAGGCAAAGGGGAAGGAAGGCACATCTTACATGGCAGCAGACAAGAAGGAAAGTGAAGAAGGAAGTGCCAGACACTTATTAAACAACCAGATCTTATGAGAACTCACTCACTATCACAAGAGCAGCATGGGAGAACCACCCCCATGAATAAATCATCTCCCACCTGGTCCCTCCCTCGACACATGGGGATTACAATTCAGATTATAATTTGAGATGAGATTTGGATGGGGACAGAGCCCAACCATATCAGTAGTTAAAAGAGAGAGAAATTGTATTTGAGTTACAAGTTTGGCTTCTCCATTTAACTAGTTGTATGCTCTTGGAGAAGCAACTGAATCTAAGATTTGGTCTCTTTGTCCATCTAATGGAAATAACAGTATTGTTGCAATAATATTAATAATTAGATTGCTGTGAGAGTGAATCATTTATCACAGGCTTTGTGCATAGTAGTTCAAATAATTCCCTTTTCCCTTCAGTTTCACCACCATTACAGCCCTTGAGTGGGACCTATCTGGTTTTGTTTTGTTTTTTTTGTTGTTGTTTTTTTTTTTTTTTTTGAGACAGAGTCTTGCTTTGTTGCCCAGGCTGGAATGCAGTGGTGCGATCTTGGCTCACTGAAACCTCTGCCTCCCTGGTTCAAGCAATTCTCCTGCCTCAACTTCCTAAGTAGCTGGGATTACAGGTGTGCACCACCATGCCAGGCTAATTTTTTGTGTTTTTAGTAAAGGCGGGGTCTCACCATGTTGGCCAGGCTAGTCTCAAACTCCTGACCTCAAGTGATCTGCCCGCCTCGGCCTCCCAAAGTGTTGGGATTACAGGCGTAAGCCACTGCACCAGGCTTGCCTGCTCTTCAGAGAACCAATTCACACAAGATCACAGTGCCATATGTCCCACCCTAAGTCATATGTTCCACGTAAGCTCATTGCCGTATCCTGGTGAGGTAGGTCTGCTCCCAGTGTTAACATTGACTTGCTTTTATAAACCACACAGGTGTTCATTACCTGGCTGTGGGTGAAAAGATGAAATATAACATGAGATATATTATATGAGTTCTCTTGACTTTCCTTTTATTTGTCCAACTTCATCTCATTCTCCTTGGCAGCCAGCATGACTTCCTCATGGTTACCTAACATCTCCACAAGAAATGATGTCTGTCCTGTTGACCTCATCACTCCAGCACCTGGCAGAATGGAAGGCACATATAGATCACTTGATAAATATTTGATAAGTTAATTGAGGCAACTAATAAATGCCTTGCTCTTTCTTGTTTTTTCACTGGACCATTTGCTCTGCCTCCATTCTCCATTGCCATTTCTTTTTCCCTCTGAATTGTAGTTGTAATTTAAGGACCAACCCAATTACTACCCAGCGTTTGCTCTTTTGATAAGGTGTTTCTGACCACTTCACAAAACCTGTTCTCACCTGCTTCCAAATTCCTCCAACATTCCTACTTGTCTGGGACTTATCTTGAAATGTATTCTTCACAACTATTTTGTAATACCTCTGTTAAATATTAATTGAAAGTTCCTTGAGGAAAGATAATGTGTTATATACACACTTCTACTACAAGTAGTGCTACTGTGTGCCTGACACATAGTAGGCACTTGATAAATGCTTCTTGAATTGGCTTTCCCCAACAGAAACGGCACAAGAGCCTGAAGAAACACTCCCCTGATCATGGTTATATTTATAACTAGTTTGATCATTTTGACGGAATTGACAAAATTGTTCAACCAAATTTCTTTTTTTAACAATATGGCTGATTGATATATTGAATTGATTAGACAAAATTCAAATGCCATTCATATTTGCAGTTTGCAACCATTAAGTGGTCTTCGGTGGGAGCCATCAAAAATATTGCTGGGCTACTCATAGCACATCCAGGTCACACCTTAGGAAATTTTTGCCTCAAGTTTTGGGGTTCTTCACTGTGTCTTTTGTAATCACTCCAAGGTGTGTGTCGGGGCTGGATTGTTATAGCAAATGGCAAACTGTGTTAATGGGAATCGGCAAGGAATTTAATTATTTTCCCAATTTCCAAAGGCAATGATGTATCACATTAATACTTTTCCTTTGCTTTTCCTGCATGCTAGTAACTGAAAGTGAAATGATGTCCAGGTCCGCAGTGTGTCTGCAAAGGAGTCATAAATTACACTTCTGCACCTTTGCAATGAAAGAGCTGCTCTCTCGATGCTGCTTGTCCACACAGACCATGGACAGAATGGCACAGTTATAAAAACAAAGTAGATAATGTATTACTCCAAACTTATTCTAGGGGTCACTTTTTAAATCAGGGGATTTTTCTTAAATCATTTCTTTTCTTCAGGGTTGATGGTTTCTGCTGACAAAATCTTCTGAGGGTGTGATTTTTTTTATGAGCATGTTCAATAGATTTTAGGAGTAGTCTCAATACCTCTGAAATTCGGAAGACAACATACCTGCAACTTTACAATACTGTGATTGGACAAATGAACGTTTAATCTTCAAAGAATACAAATCCCTGGGGTAATTCCTAATGGTATGAGACTACGGCCGGCCAGTACTTCTGTGTCACTCCCTGAGCAGTGCAGATGAGGTGCTGTCATCTGAGCTGATGATTCCCACTGTATGAGCCAACTCAACCATGTTCTTAGGATATCAGACTATGTGACCTTGGGCAAAACAAGCCCTAAATGTAGGTTGTACAACTGGTAAGTCGCAATCTTCTATTTAGAAATGTTCTGAGAATTACTAGCCAAAATTCCTAAAGCAGTAGAAATTTATAAAAATGAAATTGTTGCCTAAATTCAAAATATTATCTTATCTATAATGCTGAGTATAAAAAACCAGTTAAAAACAGATTTTCATTTAGGGAAGAGAAAACGGGGAAAGAGGAAGAGCTAGAGGGTGGAGTGAAGGGGAGGAAGGGGGAAGAGAACAAAGAGAAAAGAAGGAAGGTGGGGAGGAGACAAAATTGATTTAGAGGTGTTTAATCCTAGCTATTGAGATTTATATCAATTTCTTTTCTTTTTTGGCTTATTTCTGCCTATTTTCTGTATAACCATATATGACATAAGCAAAAAAAAGTATGAAAAAATTGATCTCTATAGAAATATCCATAGTACCAGAATTCTTATCAAATCTTTTTGTCAGATCCCAAGATTTTCATTTGTTTAATTACTCAAAAAAAGTAATTACTGATTTCTGTTTAATCTTTTTCATGAAAAACTGACTGGAGAGTAAATCTGAATTTTACTTTTCCACAATATTTATTTTATTAATCTATTCAGACACATCAACCTTATATATCAGATACGAATTGATAGTTCAACTGTTCTTCAAGCTATAAGAGGAATCAATGAATTCTTTCTTTTTAGGAGAGTTCAGCTCCTGGTGCCTTATGGCTACCAAAAGTCTAGGTTTTGAGTAAAATAGGAAATGTTAGCATAGCAGTCATGTTGGTTCTGTTTTTTTGTTTTATTTTGTTGTTGGGTTTTTTATTTTTGTCTTTGGTCTTTGGAGTTTGGGAGGAGTTGTTTTGTTTGTTTTTGTTTTTCATTTTTTGCTTATCTAGCTCTTTTGTTTCTCAATTAAATAACTGGAAAATGTTATGGTGACTTAAACATTAAAGTAGTGTAACAGAAAAAGAACGGAACCTATTGGTAATGGGAAAACCAGCCTCTCTTTCTGGACCTTCCAGTTTGGCCACCCAGGTCTGAGTAGCCTGGGAAGGTAATTTCATGCCTCTGATGCCTCTATTTTCTTACCAGTAAAATAGGACAGAGAGCTGCCCTTCCTACTGCTCAGGGATCTAATAAAAGAACATGGATAGTAAAAGTGCAAAATCCTGTGTACATTTAACAAGCTATATTATCACCTCATTAATTTTTGGCTTCCAATTATTAGTTTGTACAAGGCCCTATGATAAGCACTTTAGAAACATTATATCTTTTAATCCTTAAATGTGCTATAGAATTATTGTTTTTTTTTTTAATTATAAAACTCACCAGTTTGGTTTCTGCATTAGCTAAGTTCTGCTCATTTGCCACGCTGTCTAGCTGGAGTGACTACAGCAATGGCTAGATTCTGCTCCTCCCACCACGGAGCTGGGTCTCAGCACAGCAGGGTAACATCAACTCAACTCATGCTCTGGGGCTTCTCTGTTGTCACTGAGACCGACGATGCTGCCACACCCAGGCAGATTTATATCAATTTCTTTTCTTTTTTGGCTTATTTCTGCCTATTTTCTGAATAACCGTATATGACATAAGCAAAAAAAATTTATGAAAAAATTGATCTCTCTAGAATGTATATTTAATGTATAAATCTCTATTTAATGTATTTTTCTTTCTCCTGCTCCACTTTCCATACTGTTTGAAGTCACAGGAGCTTCATTCAGCTTCTCGGAAGATATTCTGAGAAACTGAGCAGTCAGCTGATCACAAAACTCCCATAAAGTATTAGCACTTATGCTTTTGCTTCAGGTTTTGTCTCCCAGAAAACCCATGCTAAGAGGAAGCCACGCACACAGGGAAGCAAGCCTGATGGGGAATCACAGAATCCCGGCCAAGGATCTATTCAGTAGGGTGCCACGAAAGATCAGAAATCACGTATGAAGGGAAATCTCTGTCAGAACACTATTTATCTGACATAAATAATAATACATCATGTCTGCACAAAATGATATCCAAGAGTGAGAATCATAGAAAATGCAGAAAAATATCAGTATCTTTCCATTAGTCAGAATGGGCTATGTTCATGTGACAGTAACAAACTATACTAAAAACTCAGTTACTTCAAATATAATAGTTCTTTTTTCTCCTTTAGCCAATCCTCCAGAGCAACCAGTCATCCATGGGATTACTAAGTGATCCAAGCTGCTTCAATCCTGTGGCTCAGGTATCTTGGTCCGTTACCTCCACCCTAGACAACGAAGGGATAGAGAAAGAGCTAGAAAAAATCATGCAGATGTCATGTTCACTGCCTCACCTCTGAAGGAACACATTTTAAGTCACAGAGCTTCACCCAACTGCAAAAAGGCTGGTGAGAATAGTGTTCAGTGGTCTTAGAAAAAGGGTAACTTTATATTGAAAAACACTGGTGAAGTCTACTATAATCTAATTTACACATATGAGGTGTTACTGCTTGCTAATGTTTTATGTTTAAAAAATGTGTCCACAGGAATATAATAAAAACAAATTCTGAAATGTTATCAGAGTTCACTGATGCTACTTAACTTAAAAATCTACCACACGAGTCAGAATAACTTAATTGCCAACACAACTGTGTGCTTTGGGAAAGCCATTTCAATCCTATAGGCCTTGGTTGCTTAATCTATAAATAAGACATTGGAGTCAATGGCATCAATAAGTGTCCCTTCCAGATCTCCATTTCATCATTTTCGCCTCAAATGCACTGGGAAAAATTGAGGTCCTGCAAGAGATGGCCCAGGGTTTTTTATTCGATCCTCTGCTGCCATCTCGCAGTCAGTACTGCAGGCACAGTAAGCCCAGGTTTTGAACCAGAGGATACCGCTTATTCCTATGTCAGAACTGAGGATGCTGAGGTCGCACCTGCCTGAGTTTCATGCTGTGCTACAGTAAGTGATTGAATCTCAAAGAAAAAGTTAGTCCATGGCTCTTAATAGAAAATGGTGCACTAAATTTTGTCATTTTCCCCACTGTTTTATTATCCTTACCTGTTGAGATAAAAGTGATTAAGCAGTGAGTGTTAGCTTTACTTGCAGAGTTAGAAGAAACAGTGCATGCTGGTAGAACGGCTCCTGCGCTATGATTAGCTAATGAAGCAGAGGAGAGAGCACATGAGGAGAAATAATGACAGCAGCATCAACCAGGGAAGAATGGCCACAGTCCCAGTGGGATGAGAGGACAGACTTACTAGGTGGAGTTTTGTAAGACATATGTGATTTTCATCTTCTTTTTCCTTTTTCTTGCTGCAATCGCTGACCTCAGGTTTCCCTTTATAACCATGGTTCAAACCTTGCACCATAAAACACAAATATATATGCAGCCAGAAGATGGCCATTCTATACAACACCTTAGTCTGATTCCTAGTATCAGTGTAACAAAATGGTACCCACTGAAGAACTCATTAACAGTGCAGCGAGTCACATTGTGTTATGCTTACGCTTTTCTAAGTGAGTCAAATAGAATCAGTTTCCATTGTTTACATGCCTACATTTCAGACCACACAATATTAACGTGGTCAAAATAGAATTATCCAACCTGACTGATATTAGAGCAAAAGCAAGCCTACTCTGAGTAAGTATTACATTATGTTTTGAGTTCAGCAGCTGTGGTTTTTGTGGAGTGAGCAAATAGCCTGTTAGAATAAAGGAGAGATTCAATATCACATACATTTAGTCATGATGGGCTACAGGGAGGAAGGAAAAATAAAAGAGATCTTTAAAGGCTATAAGGGAAAGCATTTGGCAAATCCAGGTGGGGGAAACACTCTAGACACAGGGAAAGAAAGGCATAAAGGTGTGTAATTAGAAGAAAATTAAGGTGTCTCCAGAATGAAGGAGAGCAGGAACTGAATGAAGGGCATAAAATTGACTTGAGTGGTGAGATTAGTATGGGAGGAGAGGGAAGAATGGATTGTGAGATCAGCATGCCAAGAATAACTAGAATGACTGGAAGAACGTGCACTCGAGAGGATAAGTTCTTATTAATTTGCTCGCACTACCAATCTGTATGGTGCCATTTCCTCGTATGTAGATTTGGAAGTACTGATTCTCAAATTTCTCCTGTTCTTCTACTTTCTTGGAAATTACAAACATCAAAATCCTGTGACTAGTGGTTTTGTCATTTGAACTTTTGATTAGATTCAAAAAAAGTTGCCAAGAATTTCTCAACTTTAAAATAATTGACTGTAATGATTTGGGAGAAGTGGTCCCTTACCTGCTTGACTCAAGAAATATTTATTGAGCTAATCTAGTTCATTAACTACCCAAATTGATTTGAATCTCTTTGTTATTTAGTCACATATTCAAAACTGTGCTTGGCTTTATTTTTTATATATTGAGAGACCTGGGGGTTTGGCAGGATATTTAAAATCCCAAAAACAAATTAAAAACTTATGAAAGTTAACTACCAGAATAATCAACACATTTCACAAATTATAATCAACTGTGTGTGGATACCAGTCAGGAAATGAAATCCTACTTTTTAAAATTAAATTTATGAAGAGAAAATGTCCTCAACTTCTCTCTCCCTCTTGTGGACATATACTTAGCAATCAAGCCCTGTAAATCCTTCCTCCATAATCTACCAGACTAAGGCCTCCTTCCCATCCCACTCTTCTCTCCTTGTTAATATCTGAACCATTCCAATACCTCAATACTAAATTCTCACCCCCAGCCCCTATTCACCATTGGCATAAGAACTGTGTACAGTGCTGGCACATCTGTAATTGGTGATTCCTCATCTCAAAAACTCACAAAGGCTACCTAGATTAAAATACACACTTTTATCACAATGTCCTAAATCTCCCACAATCTGTCCTGAAGCTGTTTTCCAAACAGATTCCCCCCTAGTCACTTCATATCTCCACACTTCTCTTAACCATGCTGTGCCTTACTTTCTTCTTTTCAGAAAGAGATAGTTATGGTACCTCCTTCACAGCGTTATTGAAGCCTGTGTAAATGTCAGGCACACAGTAAACATTATCTGTATTATTATTGTTGTTATTATTATTTGTGGCACTAATGTAAGCCCATTTTTTAATATATTGATATATTCATATATATTGAATATATATGTATACATACACACACACACTTATACATATATATATATGTTCTAATTCTTGATTATATTTTCTGCTAGTACGCCAAGTCTTCTTGCTGAGGTACCTCCTAATATGAGGTTCTGGGTTATGCCTTTTCATACTGTTAACTCATTTAATCTGCTTCACATAAACCCTGAGAGAATACCTACTTTTCCCAGATCCCAAAGAGAGTTCTTTTGGTGGAGCAAATAACTTGCTCCACTCACTTGATCTTGCAATGAATCAACTACCATGTGTAAGTGAGCCCCATAACATTAGAAGAGTATTTTAGCCAAGAGCATGAAAGCTGGTTTTATCCAGCGGTGAGGTCTATTTAAAACGTGCTTTTTAAAAGCTGCATTGTATAAAGTCTGGATTTGGAATCACAACTCTAAAGGAGTCCTTGAGGAAGATTTTCAGTGGAGCTTCTAACCTAAAACAGATTCATCTGAAATAGAAAATCTCTTCTGTTTTGTTTTTAAATCATCCAAAAAGATTTTCAAACTATCTTTCTAACTTACTAAAAAATTGGTGTTTGAGAATATCCAAAACACCTTTGACTGTAATATAAATTATCATATAAGATCTACTTCCTGTTTTTTCTTCTATAGAAATGAAACCAATTAGTACCCTTTGATATAATAATAATTCTACTTTTACAGTTTTAAACACATCATTTTCTTAGATTAAATAAATACCAGTTTCTTTGAGTTTGCTGTGTAGGTCTTAATAATCTAATTATATCTGTATCTTTTCAAGAACTTGTCCATAAATTTGCCACATAAATTAGTGAAGGTCAAAACAGTACAGAATACCCTGGTTTCACTATTGTTAAATTTAGTACAAATAGTAACGAGGCTGCTTCAGTTAGACATTTTGCCATGATGTGGAATTGCCTGTTTTACTAACTCACCATTTCTCCCTGGTAATAGTTTACATCTCTTTGATACCAGTAAACTTGAATATATTTTAATGCATTCATTGGATATTGCTTGTTTCATACTTTTTCATTATTTCTAGGTACAATTTTATGACTTCATGTGATCTAATCATTTATATCATGCCTTCCTTCATTGCTCCCATAAACATAAGATCTTTCTATAAATATAGATAACTTCTTTATATTTCTTAACTTTAAAATGTTTAACTTTTACATTTAAATATTTAATGGTCATAATTTTTTTACTTGCCTGCTTGCTTTTTGCATGTCACTTCAGCTGAGACTCTATTTTTCTCTCAAAAATCAACATATTTCCTACATTTGTATGATATTCCTTTTTATACACTGACACTTCTTAAAGACCAAAGGTCTTATTTAGGAAAAAGTATTTTCAATTGGTCTCTGGGTCTATTTTATACCAGTTGTAAACAGGTTCAATAAATGTTTAATTGATAATTGATATTTTATAATAAAGAGGAAAGTAGTCTAGATAACTTTCTTAAAATTGTCTTAAAGATGAAATTTTTCACAGAATTAGAAAAAACTATTCTGAAATTCATCTGGAACAAAAAAAGGGCCTGAATAGCCAAAGCAATCTTAAGCAAAAAGAACAAAGCTGGAGGCATCACACTACCTGACTTCAAACTGTACTAAATGGTGTTGGGATAACTGGCTAACCATAATGCAGAAGATTGAAACTGGACCCCTTTCTTTCACCGTATACAAAAACCAATTCAAGATAAATTAAAGACTTAAATATACAACCTAAAACTATAAAAACCCTAGATGAAAATCTAGGAAATACCATTCTGGACATTGGCCATGGCAAAGATTTCATGATGAAGACTCCAAAAACAATTGCAACAAAAACAAAAATTGACAAATGGGACTTAATTAAAGTAATGAGCTTCTACACAGCAAAAGAAACTGTCAACAGAATAAACAGACAGCCTACAGATGTGAGAAAATATTTGCAAACTATGTATCTGACAAAGGTCTAATATTCTGAATCCATAAAAACTTAACAAGTTAACAAGCAAAAAAACCAAACAACCCCATTAAAAAAAGGGACAAAAGACATGAATAGAAAATTCTCAAAGAAGACATCACATAGCCAACAAGCATATGAAAAAATGCTCAACATCACTAATCATTAGAGAAATGCAAATTAAAACCACGATGAGTTACCATCTCACACCATTCAGAATGGCTACTATAAAGAAGTCAAAAATAACAGATGCTGGCGAGGTTGTGCAGAAAAAGAAATGCTTATACACTACTGATAGGAATCTAAATTAGTTCAGCCACTGTGGAAAACAGCGTGGAGATTTCTCAAAAGACTTAAAATAGAACTACCATTTGACCCAGAAATCCCATTGCTGAGCATATATCCAAAGAAATTTAAATTGTTCCACTATAAAGACACAGGCACGTTTATGCGCGTTGCAGCACTAGTCACTATAACAAAGACATGAAATCAACCTAGATGCCCATCAACACCATCAGAAGTGGATTGAATAATGAAAATGTGGTATATATACACCATGGAATACCATGCAGCCATAAAAAAAGAACAAAATCATGTACTTTCCAGCAACATGGATGGAACTGGAGGCCATTTTTCTAAGCAAACTAACACAGGAACAGAAAACCAAATACCACATGTTCTCACTTATAAGTGGGAGCTAAACATTGGGTACGCCTGGGCACAAAGAAAGGAACAATAGACACCGGGGCCTACTTGAGGGTGGAAGCTGGGAGGAGGATGAGGATCAAAAAACTACCTACCGGGTACTATGCTTATTATCTGAGTGACAAAACAATCTGTACACCAAACCCCCATGACACAAAATTTCCCCAGCTACCAAACCTGCACATATACCCCCGAACCTAAAATAAAAGTTGGAAAGAAAAAAATTGTGGTAAAATATACATGACATAAAATTTAGTGTTAATTTCAATGGCATTAAACCATTCAATGTGGATTCACATTTTTGTGCAACCTTCACCACCATTCATCTCCAGAACTTTTTTCATCTTCCAAACTGAAACAAATACATTTTTAATAGAAAGAAGGCTGATATTTTCTTTCTTTTTTTTTTTTTTTTTTCTTTTTTTTTTTTTGAGACGGAGTCTCACTCTGTCACCCAGGCCTGAGTGCAGTGATGTGATCTCGGCTCACTGCAATTTTCACCTCCCTGATTCAAGCAATTATCCTGCCCCAGCTTCCCAAGTAGCTGGGACTACAGGCGTCTGACACCATGCCAGCAAATTTTTCTATTTTTTTGTAGAGATGGAGTTTCACAATGTTGGCCAGGCTGGTCTCGAACTCCTGACCTCAAGTGATCTGCCCTCAGCCTCCCAAAGTGTTGGGATTACAGGGGTGAGCCCAGATTCCAAGAACTAATACATATTATTAGGAAACAGCTCTCCTAGACTGAAGCAAGACCAGATAATAACAGGATCTCTGTTGTTTTAGTTTGATGGGGTTCATGAAAAGCAGCAGTTTCTAGGACACATTGATACCATGGTTCTTTCTGACCCTGTGGCCACAAAAATGCATACTTATGGATAATGTATTTCCCAGATTGCAAATGCTATGTACTCTTGTCATTTAAACGTTCTGTTATTTCTTTACTGGATGAATTTAGAAAGAGAAATAAAAATGAGGATGGGTTTATTGCTCGGGATGCATTTTTTAAAATAGGCCTGAATATTAGATGATGAGTCCTTCATATTTTGAGTGGTTTCAGCATCTACATATTTAGAAAGTGACAACTTCTTACTATTCTTTCATGTAAGCAGGCCCTTTTAAAAACATTTAAAAACTTGAGATTTTCCCAGTATGAATCTGAGGTAAAAACCCACATGGAAACCAACTTGAAGTTATTAATTCTCAGGAGAGGTCCCTGGAAATTGTCTTCTAATTCCTGTGCCTCAGTACACCATGAAAACCAAAGATCACATTTTCCAGGTTCAGTAAATGCCCTGAGGGAAGAGGTAAGATTTGGTTTCAGTGTTTCACTTAGTTTATCTTCTATAGGCTCCATCTTTCTCTTATTTACTTTACTTTCTTGCCAGCTCATCAATGCACCTTAAAATATTTGTTTAGTATTTTTAAGTGTATTCAGTGGGAGTTTTATATATGATATCTAGCCCTCCACTGCCAGAAACAGATGTTCATTCATTCATATATTTAATATATAGGGACATTTAATGTGTGCTTAGTATGTGTCAAGAACACTGCTAGAAACTAGGGATACTGGGGAGAAAAGGCAGTCACGTTACATTCCCTAATGAGAATTATATTCTATTGGACTTTAAAATTACAAACGAGAAATACAGGTATAAAAATATTTAATTTTCATTTACACTGGGATAAAATGGCTGAAACAGATAACAGTTGCTTAAAGAGTCCATCAAATTGTAGATCCTGGTGTCTGGAAATGAGAGAATCTTCAGAGAAAGGATGGCGGGTGGGATTTAGATAGATGGAAACATGCAAGAGCAAGGCTTGGAATGAGACACTGAACAGCCCGGCTGGACTGGAAACCTAGTGGTGGACAGTAGTGGAAAGTGCATGTGAACAGGGCCCAGCACTTTGGGAGGTGGAGGTGGGCGGATCGCCTGAGGTCAGGAGTTCGCGAGCAGCCTGGCCAACATGGTGAAACCCCGTATCTACTAAAAGTACAGAAATTAGCTGGGCATGGTGATAGGCGCCTGTAATTCCAGCTACTCAGGAGTCTGAGGCGGGAGAATCGCTTGAACCCAGGAGGCTAAGGTTGCAGTGAGCCAAGATCATGCCACTGCACTCCAGTCTGGGCTACAGAGCGAGACTCTGTCAAAAAAAAAAAAGAAAGAGAGAGAGAGAGATGAAAGAAAGAGAGAGACGAAAGAAAGAAAGAGAGAAAGAGAAAGAAAGAGAGAAAGAGAGAAAGAAAGAGAAAGAAAGAAAGAAAGAAAGAAAGAAAGAAAGAAAGAAAGAAAGAAAGAAAAAGAAAGAAAGAGGGAAAGAAAGAAAGGGAAAGAAGGGAAAGAAAGGAAAGAAAGAAAGAAGAAAAGAGAAAAGAAAAAAGAAAGTGCTTGTGAATAGTTTGGTCAGGTGGGATGGGGTCAGGCCATGGAGAGCTTTGAATGCCAAGAATCAAGAATGAAGATTTTATTTTGCTGTCACTGGGAAGCAAGGGAGTGGAAAGAGGGAAGCAAGGGAGTGGAAATAGGGAAGCAAAGTCTTGGAAAAAATAAATGTGGTGTTAATACATTGTCTGTACTGGAGAGTGGAGGGGGAGCAGGACATTCTATAGGAACTGATATGATGGAACTCACACCAAGGCAGTGGTAACAGAAACGGAAAAGATGCGGCCGATTTTAAGAGCATGAATTGAAATAATGTGTTTAAGGACTTATCATTGTGCCTTTGCAAAGAATAAACAACAGTTTTATCTTCTTTCATGGAAAGAGAATTAAACTGATGCTTGGCAAATTGTCAGATGCAGGTGATGAAGAATGGGAAGAGCAGAGAGACCTCTGCAGCTGGACTCTTTTTATTATGAGTAGCTCTCCCTATCCACATAGCCCTAATTATCCACATTTTAACATTTTTTTACTCCTAAAATCCCAGTCCATTAAACAGCAATTATTATTGATTCTGATATAAAGAGTCCTAAAATTTAAAATATTTAACAAATAAAGCAAAACCTAGAAGCCAATGGAATAATCCTTTGAAAATGTCTCAAACTGAATGTAGAAATAAAACTTGTCATCAACAACTATGATGATTAATTTTATATGTCAACTTGGCTGGACTGCAGTGCCCAGGTAAGTACTGAAACATTATTCTGGATGTTTCTATGACAGTGTTTTGGGTGAGATGGGCATTTAAATTAGCGGACTTTGAAAAATAATGAAATAGATTGCCCTCTATGATGTGGTGTGCCGGATCCAATCAGTTGAAAGCCTGAACAGAACAAAAGACTCTCCGGAGCAAGAAAAATTTCTTCAGCCTGATGGCCTTCAGACTTAAACTGCAGCCTCAGTTCCCCCTGTGTCTCCAGTCTGCTGCCCACCCTGCAGATTTGGGACTTGCCAGTCTACCTGGTTTTTTCTGTTTGTTTGTTTGTTTGTTTTTGGATATAGAGTCTTCTTCTGTCGCCCAGGCTGGATGGAGTGCAGTGGCACGATCTGGGCTCACTGCAACCTCCGCCCCCTGGGTTCAAGCCATTCTCCTGCCTTAGCCTCCAGAATAGCTGGGATTACATGTGCGCATCACCACGCCTGGCTAATTTTTGTATTTTCAGTAGAGATGGGGTTTCACCATGTTCGCCAGGCTGATCTTGAACTCCTGACCTCAAGTGATCCACTTGCCTCAGCCTCCCAAAATGCTGGGATTACAGGTGTGAGCCACCCCACCTGGCCGAGCCTCCATCATCTTGTAAGCCAATTCCATAAAATAAATCTGTGTGTGTACACACACACACACACACACACACACACACACACACATTGTACTGGTTCTGTTTCTCTCTAGAACCATAATACAATAGTATCAAAACATTAATTTTACTAAGGAAAAATCCTTTCCTTACCTGAACTGTTTATTTAGGGCAAAGTTTATACTGGTTTCTAATAATCAAACTCAACTCTAGGATAAAATGGCCTCTCTAAGCTTTAGTGGGTGATAAAAATCCTCAAGGATATTGGACTTCATTTAAAACACTTACTTTCACTTCATGAAAGTAAATCTTCCTTACAATATTCTGTTAAGCCTGGACCTGGGAACATTTAAACTGCGTCAACTTGTTACTGTTAAATATTCATATTTGCACTGCCAAGCATTATTGTATTTTAATACCAATTGCATTTTTAGGGAAAAAAAAAAAAAAGCTTGAACTTGCTGGAACAGATTGCATTCTTGAAAATTCCAAACTTCTGTCAAAGTCCCCTCAGCTCTTTATTTTCTTTCCCATATATTCTTACTTTTCCACTCTCGTTGGCTCTGTTTGTATATTAGTCAATGTGAGTCAAGATGATGATAATGAAATTTCACTCAAAGTTCAGAGACAATGTGATTAAATTTGAACTTAAATCTTTCTGAAATAGGTACCTCTCTTGTATTTCACAGAGGGGAAATTCTACTTGAGTATTAGAAGGAATATAATTATCTTGTTCAAGATACTAGATCTTTCAAGAAACAATACAATCTTATCTTGGGTAAAAGGAGGGTAATCAGAAATTCAAAGCAGGTTTTTCTCACAATTATTTTACATTTTCAGGAAGTCATTGTATTTTCCTCATACACAGACATTTGCCACAGCTAAAAGATAGGGAACTTCCAAGGAAGCCACTGTTTGGGAGAAAATCTGATGTCTCTGTGTGGCAGAAAGAAAGATGCTGAGGCAGTCTAATCAGAAAACGCTGCAACAATAGCACAACGATGATAGGTGCAATTCACTTTTTCAAGAAGCTGCAAGCAACAGAGAAGAGTGACAGCAGGGTCTCCCCAGGTGTGCTGGACCCTCTCCAGCATATAGGTCTAGTCCCTTGCCATGGGGTCGGGATGTGAGAGAAGGATGATCTTTACCGAGAATTGAGTGCGGTGGATAAGGATCCCTGGATTGTTAAATCCAGCTTTGTCTAGCAGAAATCTAATTCAAATTCACCTCCTAAATTGAAGGCTATTGAATTTCCTATTGCACTGCAACTTTAATTCAGCAGTCTCCCTTATCTTCCATCCAGCATTGATTAACGAATCTGAATGCAAAAGTCAAAGTTGCATTACAAGCGAAGGCTGTGCATCAGTGCTGAAGTGACAATCATCCCCATTCTCAGTGTGAACTGGGAGCAAGCGCTAATTAAAATTATAAGCTAAGGAGAACATGCATTGAAAAAAAGAAGCCATCCCTAACCAGTAATTCCGGGGATAAATCATACTTGATTTGCTAACATATAGAAGTGTCCAGGAACCATGATCTACAAATGTCTTGAATATGGTTCTAATCAATCTGCAGAACAATAATCAAGGAGGCATATAATTAGAACAGGCTCATAACTACGAGGAGCACATAACATTTTCTCACCTTGAGACAGTGTAGAGCATCCTGCCTCACAAATAATAACTACTCCCAAACAGGAACAGTTTTTTTTTTTTTCATCTGAAAGGAACCCCAACAGATTTCTGGCTTTCCTGGAAACACAGTTCCAGACTTCAGAGGTGTCCTGGTAAAGTTTCATTGAGCCTCCTGTTCTTCCTGTCCTCTATTTTTTTTTACTCTGACTCCTTGTCACATCTGACACATGAATGTGAAAAGGATTCTGACCTGAGATGCCCTTCATGACAGCTCCAAACCCCAGCTGGCAATGTGTGATCAGTAGTGAAAAATAGCAGATGGGCAACTCTGAGAAAATATAAGTTAAACACATTCTTACACAACCCAATGGCCTCCTCCTATTCTGTTCCTGGTTTCACCACCATCATCAGGGTAGGAGTGACATTGGAGAAGAGCAAGAGCAGGAAGAAACCAAATTTTGAATATATACGACTTCCTTTGTCAGTGTTCTAAGCCTTTATGTGCATCATTATACCCATTCCACATAAGAAACCAATGCAGCTGATTAGAAAACAACAATGTAGAAAGAGAAATGGCATTTGGTGTAGGCTAAAGGTGGTATTCCAAAACCCATGTCTCTAGAGCTCCCAACCTGTACTTGGCCAAGGCCTCATTTCCCTCCACTATCCTCCTTCTGATCCTTAAATATGCCAAGCTCATATCTGACTCAGGGTGTTTTTATCTTTCTACTTGCTGCTTCTTACGTTTGGGTCATTCTCTCTCCAGATCTTTGAATAGATACCTCCTCTTTACTATTTGGGTCTCCAGCTCAAACATTCCCCCTCGTGGAGGCCTTTCCTAACAATCTGCCTCTCATTCTATACCCCTTTACCCTTCACAAATTATTTTACCCTTCATAAAGTTGTGGTCATGTGCGCAGGGCCCGCAGCCTCACTGCCCTGATTGGAACCTGGCTCCTCTCTTTCCTATCCGTGGGACATAAGGCTGGGTACTTCAAGTCTCCACACTTGAGCCCTTCCTTTGTAAAATAAGGATCACAGGAACAGCTGCTGTATGTACCACATGGGTTCGTTTTGAGAACTGCATGAAGTAATACAGGTAAAGTACTCAGAACAGGACGGGACCCTCTACAAAGTCAGTATTCCATGCATGTTTATGAGTATCTTCCTCATAGCACTTATTGGGAACTTAAGTTATCTTTTTGTATGTCTGAATGTTTCTCAACAGGGCAGAGAATATGCTTTGTTTCTTATTATGCTCTTGGAAGCTAGAAAGGTTCTTGGAACACAATAAATTATTGTGTAATTTATTGAGCAAGCATTAAATAAATTATTGTTGACTAGAGATTAAGTGATTCGAACCACATCTTATATTGCTGTTTAGCCTTTAGAATAATATGATATTAGACCAGTCTTAGTTCAGCCACTCTCTAGTTCTGTGATTTAAAACTAGTTTTTTAACCTATCCAAGTTTTGGTTTTGTCATTTTTGAAAGGGAGATAATAATAAGGTCTTCAAAGCTGGATAAATAGTGTATGACATAGTCATCAATGGAATATTATACCACAAGGAAAAGGAGTGAACTCCAACTGCATATGCCAGCATGAATGAATTTCACAAGCATTACACTGAAGAAAATACACTATACATAAAATATTATCCAATATAATATTTTGAATCTTATAAGTGCAATATCTACTTCTATAGTTCAAAAATAGGCAACGGTAAACTACAGGGCTAGTAGTCAGGTAGTGTTATTCTTGGAGGTGTAATGACTAGAAGAGGACCCAAGGTAGCTTCTGTGGTTCCGTATTCTGTTTTCCAATCTAGCTGCTAGTTACACTGGTATGTTCATTTTGTGAAAATCCAGTGAATGTTACCTTTATAACTCGCACATTCTGAGTAATAATAATGATGATGATTGGAGCCTACTTCCTTGTATGGCTGTGAGAACTATTTCATTATATTAAATGAAATAGTATTAATAATATAAATAAGACACGAAGTATAGTACCTGGCATTTAAGAGAACTCACTAAACGTTAATACCTATTTCCCTTCCCTCCTTCTGCCAGTGAGTATAAAATGGCAGACATCAGTTCCAGAACTCAAGGGATGTTCAAGGCCTCTCTCAATTTGGCCTCAATCTATCTCTCAGACTTTTTTGGTCTACCACATTCCATCAGACACACTATATTGTTCAAACCACACTGTACTTCTCCTTCAGATTAGCTAATGCTTTGCCACACCTGTTTGCTTTTCACATAATTTATGGTCTTTTAGAATACTATAATTTTTTTCTATTTTATTCGCCTAGAAAACCCCTACTTATCCTTCAAAACCCAGCTCCAACACTGTCTCCTCAATAAAGCCTTTCTTAGTGCTCCTTTCAGTGGCAGTCATTCTCTTTTTTTTTTTGAGACAGAGTCTTGCTGTCTTGCCAGGTTGGAGGGCAGTGGTGCGATCTCAGCACACTGCAACCTCCGCCTCCAGGGTTCAAGCGATTCTCCTGCCTCAGCCTCCCGAGTAGCTGGGACTACAGGCACGTGCCACCACGCCCATCTAATTTTTATATTTCTAGTAGAGACACGGTTTCACCATGTTTGGTCAGGATGGTCTCGATCTCCTGACCTTGTGATCCACCCACTTCGGCCTCCTAAAGTGCTGGGATTACAGGCGTGAGCCACTGCACCCGGCCTCTCCTTTGTGCTCTCATAATAGGGAAGACTTTACTTTATTGGGCTGTAATTATCTTTTTAAAATATCTGTTTCTGTTTCAAGCCATGTCAGTCATATCATAATAAGGTCCTCAGGAATATAAGCTTTCAGGTGCCCCATGGACTAGATTTTTAATCTTCAAAAAGCTACATAGTTTGCTAAGCCTCAGTTTCCTCCCCTATAAAAGGCAGATAAACATAGTATTTATGTTGTGAGATTGTTAAAAGAATTGGGGTTTTTAAAAATGAGATAATGTTCATGAAGGGTTTAGAGACAGAGCTTAGCAGAATAAGTGATCAATATATGTTAGTCATTACCATTATTAATTCAAGGACAGGGACATCCTTCATTACTGTGTTCCACATTTTTATACATGAAACACATAGTGGATACTCAATCAATATTTATTAGATGAAAGAAAGGTGAAACAAACAATCAAATAAGTACAGCAAGAAACTTGTCTATGGCTTTGTAGGAAAGGAAGAGAAGGCAAAAGGAAGGAAAAGAGAAAATAGGGAAGTGGAAAAACTGAGTGCCACACTTCTCTGCATAAGATAAATATATTTGTTAAATTAGCTGAATTAATATTCCAGAAGGAGACTCAGAGGCCTGCTCCCGCTTGGTCTCTTTAACCTGGATCACTGCATAAAGCTGAGGAGTCCGCAGTCACAGTCGGAAGCCCATCCCTGATCGGCCCGGGCCTGGTGGCCATAGGTGCATTGTTCATAGAAGTGTAACTGATATATCCTGGCCACATGGCTTCAGGAAGATAATGACAATCCAGCTGAAGTCCTGATGACTGATTATTTTTCTAAAACTTAAAGTCACAGGATGTTTGTTACAATATCTTCCTAAAGAAAAAAAAGCTACTATCAATTGAGAGCCTATCACGTGCCAGCCACTGCAGTAAGGCACTTTACATATATTACTTCTAATCCTCACAGCAACCCTTGGCAAGGTAGCCTGATTCCAATTTTACGGAGGAGGAAACAATTTGAGAGAGGTTAAGTACTTTGCCCAAGAGAGAGCAAAGGCTTAAACCTGTCTACGTGAATCCAAAGTTTCCATAAACATAATACCAGTACTTCATTACATTATTTACAAGAGTATCTTATCATATAAAATGAACACTAACATTGGGAAAAATATATGACATGGATATAAATATTCAAGGATTTGCTGCTTTACCTTCACTTTTATGTTTAAATATGCAATAAATACATTAGATATTATAATTATTGTATTGAATAATTAACTGAAGGTGTATTTATTTTATTAAATCGATTTCTCCGTCAGCAAAAGACCTCTTATTCAGTGTGAATAGGACATTGCTGGGTTAATCAAATAAGTCAGTTTATGCAAGGTCAAAGGTTTTTCTTTAAGCATGGGTTTGTTGATTAGAGTCTGAAACTGTTTTTCTTGCATATACCCTATCCGGAATGCAACACTTAAAATGTTTAGTTTCTCTTTCTTTAAAAGGACCCCAAAATCTTCATATATTTGTGGAGTGATCTAAGTGCAGATTCTTTCTAGAATTTTATTATTATTTTGTCTAAACCTTTTCAGTGGTTTTTTCCATGACTGACTTAGCAGCAAATGTCTAGTGTTTCATGCTTATTTTTTTGTTTCCCCTACACTCATTTAATCAGTATATAATATTTGTTTAAATTATTTAATGATAATAGCCAGTACAACCATAAATGGGTTTGGTGAAAATAAAAATAATACAACTGACTCCTTGCAGACATATAACTTAGATGGTGAGAGAAGAGAGCAAACTGGTGAGCAGCCTGTGGGCTGGGCTCAGCCTACTAAGGGCTGTCAGTGCATTTAATAGAGATTAGCAAGCTTAGGCTATTCTAAAAGATTGGTTAGTAACCTGGGGATCAGTTTGGAGAGCTTTTAAGGTATTAACATCATCTTTAGTTAACGGACACATCCAAGGTTTGCAATTGGTTTTGTTTTAGATTTGTTATAACTGAAGCTCAAAGCAGTTGATATATGTCCAATGTCCTAGAGCATTTAATTGGAGTTCCTGGAACTGGAAGCCAGAGTTCCTTCAACGGCCACACTAGTAAGATGACAATGAACACAGAAAGTCGTCCACCTCTTGAGACATCTATATTGTTCTAGCCTAACTCTGAGGATAGGGACAGAATAAATCCCCACTTTAGTTCACCATGATGTGGGACCAACTTTAATAAGTTTTGCCTGCTTTTGTAATTGTTGTTGTTAAGACAGGCTCTCACTCTGTTGCCCAGGCTAGAGTGCAGTGGGGTGACCACGGCTCACTGCAGCCTTGACCCCCTGGGCTAAAGTTATTCTCTTGCCTCAGCTTCCCAAGTAGCTGGGCCCATAGGTGTGAGCCACCATGCCCAGCTAATTTTATCTATGTATCTATGTATCTATGTATCTATCTATCTATGGGCAGGGTCATGCTATACCCAGGCTGGTCTTGAAATCCTGGGCTCAAGCAATCCTCCTGTCTCTGCCTCCCAAAGTGTTAGGATTACAGGCATGAGCCACCATGCCTGGCCCGCTATTTTAATTATAAAGTTTCATTAAATATTATGTAAACTGATTAAATAACTGTGGAAAGGAAAGCATTGTTAAGACAAGTCTTTTCAAAAGACCTAATAGGGATAAAACGCTAAAAATTTACTGCTGAGTTAGATGTGGGCAAGATAACAGAAAAGGATTAGAGAAAAATAATAAAAATGTCACTGTGAATGACACAGGACTAGACTAGACTAGAAATCACCTCCCTGTGTGTGTCCTATTCTCCACCCTGCTCTTCTCTCTGGATTTCTACTACATAGCTTCCAAAGCTTCAGGTGGCCTCCTGGCTTGCATGACACTTGCACTACACGCAGGACTGAAATGCGGGAGACTCTTTTTCAATGCTACCATCTTTATGGTACCATCTATGAAAAAGAACATTCAGAGAAAAATAGAAAATAAAACACAGAGGGATCTTTTTATTTTTTAAAGAATGTAAAGGCAAAAATAAAAGAAGGAAATTAAAAAGTAGAATTAAGAAGAAATTTAAATATAAATAAACTTGTATTCCAATAAAAATTAAAGTTTAATACTAAAAAATAACATTATATGAGATTTTTTAAAAAGCATCTGAGGTCAGAAGACAATGAAAGAAGAAACAGACTAATATATACATATATAGGTGTATATATATAGGTGTATATATAGGTATATATAGGTTTATATATAGGTATATATAGGTGTATATATAGGTATATATAGGTGTATATATAGGTGTATATATAGGTATATATAGAGGTATATATAGAGATATATACAGAGGTATATATATAGAGGTGTATATATATACACATATAAATGTATATATACACATATAAATGTATATATATACACATATATATGTGTATATATATACATTTATATGTGTATATATATATACACCAGTAAGAAAAAAAGGCTAAATTGATATATACACATATATATTCATATAAACACATATAAATGTATATATACACATATAAATGTATATATATACACATATATATGTGTATATATATACATTTATATGTGTATATATATATACACCAGTAAGAAAAAAAAGGCTAAATTCATAAAAAGATGATATAAAAGTAGATGTGATTAAGAACTAGTTTTTAAAATCAAATAAACATTTAAAAATCAGGAGAAAATTAATAGAAAAACAAAAAGCTTGAAGAAGAAAGAGAAAGTAAAGAATGCAGGAAGGTAGGCAGAGGCTGGGGACAGAGTGAATGGCACCAACAGGACGATTCAGACAGTTCTCAGGTGGAGTAGCCAGAAGAGACAGTGTGTGTCTTGGGCAGGAGCCCAGAGTACACAGACTCAAATTCCTTAGGGACTCTTCTTTTACCTCTGTGATGTCCAGACCAGCTATATCTGGAGCAGTCGGTGTGCATGGCTTTTTGGTGCTCATAACTGCTGTGGAACTCCTGGGGTCTCTAGGTGGGCCAGACTGTCTCCAGAGCCAGAATTGAACAGTGTTTAAGTGTTTGGGATCAAGCATGAAGCTAAATTCGAATTCCCATCCTACCACTCTGTAGTTGGCTAAGTTGAAGAACATAGGTACTTAGTTTCCTTCTGTGTAATAATATGTACCTTTGTACATTGTGAGAATTAATGCAATAAATCATAAAGGTCAGCATAATGCCTGCCTTAGTGGACTACCTTTCCAACCCCCTAACACACGGAACCACTAACCAGCTTGTCTTTCTGAGCTTCTCTCTTTAACTCCAAGGCCCTGCAGAACATATTTTGGAACAAAAGAAAACAGTAATGCTATTTTAGTTCAAACTTTTCACTTTTCAGATTAGATCTCTGGCCAAATGTGAAAGAGTTAAATTATGAAATTTAAAAGCCCTAAACACACACACACACACACACACACACACACACACACACACACAAATCATTTACAATTAAAACAATATTAACTTTTAAAAGAATGTAAGGAAACTGGCCGGGCTCAGTGGCTCATGCCTGTAATCCCAGCACTTTGGGAGGCCGAGGTGAGTGGATTGCTTGAAGCAGGGAGTTTGAGACCAGCCTGGCCAACATGGTGAAACACTGTCTCTACTAAAAACACAAAAATTAGCCGGTGCGGTGGTGGGCGCCTGTAATCCCAGCTACTTAGGAGGCTGAGGCAGGAGAATCTCTTGAACCCAGGAGGCAGAGGTTGCAGTGAGCCAAGACCATGCCACTGCATTCTAGCCTGGGCGATAGAGTGAGACTGTCCCAAAAAAAAAAAAAAGTAAGGAAACTATAAAATTTTCATTTTCAAATGGCTTTTTAAAAATTTTGCTGTTGTTATAGCTTAGTTGTACAGGGAAATAAAAACCAAATACTTAAATAAACTGATCCTCATTGTTTGAGGGTACTGGTCCCACTGCTGACTGGGTAAACCAGCATTCTTTTCAGCTAAGGATTAGAATTTGGATGTCCTAAATCAGAATCTTTTGATTTTTTTTCCCCCACTACAAACTCCCTCCTGATAACCATGTAAGTTATCTCCAAAGGGGGACACATTAGTAACCAATAAACAATTAGCTTTACATATGACTGCCACTCAATCTACTGCGCCCACTTCTGCTAAGATTTACCTTTTAGAGGTAAATAGATTATCTTTTACAAGGTTTCTTCTTCTGAAACACTTTGACTTATTTGACTTCCTTACTTCATTTCCATTTTTCTCTATAGACTTAAAAGCAACAAAAAAACCTTTATGACTGGCAGCAGAGACAGAGTCCATGATCTATAAAGAACATTCTTGGAACTCCAAGTAAAACTAGAGGTGACACATGTTGGTTAAATGCTCAAACTATGCGGTCAAAGATAAATCATTCTAGTGAAGGTTCTGCCACTTACCAGCTGTGAGACCTTGAGCAAACTATTTTTCTTCTTTGCAAAAAATAGATAATTAATACCCTACTCAAAGAACTGAGGATTAAGTGCAATAAAGCAACAACATTTAGTACAGAGCCTGGCATATATTTAAGCATCTGCCAAAAGGTTTAGGTGCTAGCACTTTTATTTCTGTTGTACTGTGCAAAATTAGTGAATGGGACAAAATCATTTAGTCCGAGGTATCTTTAAAAAACTAGACAGCAATCCTTGTTTTGTAGCTCCTTTATTACCGTGGTAAAAGAATTTACTGTATGCTAGTACTACGTTTTGGTTTAAAAGCCATCTATTTATTAAGATTGATATTTCAGCAGAAAAACATAAATGAATCTTTCATCTAATCAGTATCGTTGATACCTGTCATTATTGTTCCTGAGTGGTTCTATATAGTAGCTGTCAGCCTTTCTAAGAGAATATCAAACCATCCGTCATTTTTGCCTAATAAAATCAAACAAGAAAGCCATGTTGCTGTGATTTCCACAATGCTTCTAAAAAAGCTTACTTCTAACATGTGATTTAAAAATGCTTGCGAAAAACACATTTAGAAAACTATTCATCAATTGATCATTCATCACTAGTCTCTTATGCCCACACAACATTGGCTTGCTTAACTGTGCCTTTTAAAGATTTCTAAGAGATTTTGGTCTTACAGCTTTGATAAGTGTATAATAGAGAAACGTGTGAAAGATTCATGGGGCAGTATTCTTTCCCCACAGCAGGTAAGGTTTTGGTGAGCTCAACTGTATTGTTACCTGTTTTTGTTGTTTCTTATTTCATTGTGATCCATAATGTTAAATGCCAGTATACCTAACAGCATTTCACAATGTTTTAATTCAGAACATTTTCACTAGTAAAAACAACAGGATTTAAAAATCAAACTAGCTTCTGAAGGCTTCTGAGAAACTGAACACTCAGTAAAAGTAATGCCATCAGGAAAAGGAAGACTCCAGAGAAGCCTTATTAAGAGCTGAGGAGTGGTCTATTGCTAATATTTGAAAAATGCTTGTAGTACATTTAATTAGCCTAATTACACGGTGCACTTACAGCTTATTAATGCCCTCTGACAGAGATATGTTATGCTGGCCTTGAAAACTCGGTGGCCATAGTGCCTTGAAATGAACTTGGATAACTTCCAGGAGTTCCCATTGGTCCCATACGTTGTATAAGGCATCAATAATATGTATAAAGTACATTTTGGTTAAAAATGTGGTATCTTTCCTTTTTTTTTCTGTTAGGAGATGGAGTCTCACTCTGTCACCTAGGCTGGAGTGCAGTGGCGTGATCCCCGCTCATTGCAACCTCTGCCTCCCAGGTTCAATCAATTCTCCTGCCTCAGCCTCCTGAGCAGCTGGGATTACAGGTGCATGCCACCATGCCCAGCTAGTTTTTTATTTTAGTAGAGACGGGTTTCACCATGTTAGCCATGCTGGTCTCAAACTCCCGCACTCAGATGATCCGCCCGCCTCAGCTTCCCATAGTGCTGGGATTACAGGCGTGAGCCACTGCGCCGGGTCCAATAGCCTTCTTAAACATTCAAAAATTTCTGCTTGGTGCATTTAACTAACACAATGCATTTCTACAATCATTTGCAGAAAGAATAAAACTGACATAACCGAAAGTTCTAATTCCAAACCATTCAAATAATAATTAAGGCTGTCACGAATTAATCTCCAAACCCATTACCATTCACTCATTCTTTATAATGCTTCCAGTCTCCCTATACATGCTGTTTAAGGACTACTCCCAATCAACTTGGTGCTCACTAGCAGGAAGCATACGATATGGCATTTTCACCAAAAAAACAAACAAACAAAAAACCACACAAAACTAATTTTATTATGCTGAGAAGTAATTCTCATCTACATTCAACACGCCAGTAACTTTCCATACTGACATTTGAGATTTAATGAAATAATTTCGGGGAAAGAGAATTAGCTGGAACACAGGATTGTGTAAACTCTAGGTACTAAGCTTTATTTGTAAAATACTGCAGGAAGGACTGCCTTTAAAGATATCAGTATGGAGAAAATACAAAGAGCTATTTTCATTTCAAAAATTCAACTAGTGTGAATTTCTCCAAGTTTTTCTACTTAGAAGGTTGTAACTTACTGAGTTAAAATTGTTTACAAAATTCCCTGTCCCACAAGAGGACATTAAAAGGTCAGTTTTAAGCCTGAGGTTCAATGTTGAATTGAAGGAAAGATACATTTTCTCTTTTCTCATTGAAATAAATACATAAAGCATAGTAAATACATCCATAAAACAAGTGCATGTTAATTTTTTTTTGAAATTTAGCAATAAATTTGTGCATGATGCTTCTCTTCTTTTTGGGGAGAAGACAGTGATTTTCTGTCAAATAATGTTTTACTGGTTAAAATATTATATGTCACTGCCTCAAATGTGGATGAGTGGAAATCGAGGACATATTTAAGTGATTTATAGATTTGTATGGATTCTCTTCCACATAAATGAATATAAACACCTCTAAGACGAAAATATATAAATGGATAAACTATAAGTGGGTCTTGTGTGTGTGTGTGTTTTGCAAATAGAACGGCCTTTTTTAAAAAACAAGAGGTCAATCTGGACTAACCTGTAACAAGTCACATATAAAACAAATGTAAACAAACATCCTTATTATGAATAGACTAATGCTGGGCGCAGTGACTCACACCTCTAATCCCAACACTTTGAGAGGCCCAACTGGGAGGACTGCTTGAGACCAGGAGTTGGAGACCAGTCTGGCCAACAAGATAACGTTTATTATTATTATTATTATTTTTAATAAAGACTAACAGAGTGAATGTCTCTAGGAAGAACTTTAAAAATGTGACTTTATAAGTTCACAGTTGTGACTATCACAAAGAGAAACAATCAAGAATGTGAAAACTGTACATTCAGGTGAAGTCTAGGCAGACCCAAAGAAACTGGGTTAATAAATACAATAACGCATCTGCATTAAAACAGTCAGTAGTTTAGTAATTACAAACCTAAGAAACTACCTTGTACTAAGGGAATCCTAGATGGAATTTAAGGCAATATTTATATATTTTTGAAAAGAAATGCTTTAAAAATGACTTTTCTTTTGATGCCAAAGATCAATGATGGCTTCCAAATTGAATCCATAGGATAAAGATGTTAGAGAACAGTAGCCATTTAGGTACGATGCAGTGTTCATGTCTTTAGAGTTTTGAGAACTGCCTCAAGAGAAAGAAATAGGATTAACTGAATAATCAGTGTTGCCTTTAAAAAAATTTATTACTGAACCAGCCTGACTCTAGGTAGCTTGTATACTAGGAATTACACATCACACAATACTGTATGGTTTTAGGCATTTAAAATAAAAAGTATAACAAGATGGAAAATTAAAAATACTTGATTATCTAATGCCCTCCTTTAGCAAGTAAAGTTTATAAATACCTGAAGAATTTTAGCCAAATAAATGAGTACCATTCTCAGAGGATTGTTAAATCTGTTTGAGAACCTGGGAGGCGGAGGTTGCAGTGAGCCGAGATCACACTACTGCACTCCAGCCTGGGTGACAGAGGGACGCTCTGTCTCAAAAAAAAAAAAAAAAAAAAAAAAAAAATATATATATATATATATATATATGTATATTATATATATGCACTTAATTTTTAAATCTCATTCCTTTTTAAATTCAATAGGCATGTGTGTGTCCACATAAAAGTGATTTATAAGCTAGTGGTAGTATTTGAGAATTATAGCAAACCATTAAGCTTTAGAATAATTTTGTATAAATGCTTATGATACAAACAGAAAACATCTATTTCTTGATATTCAATTATATGATTTTTGAACTTGGAGTAAAACTTTTCCAGGGTAATGTATATTGGTATTCACAGCTGTCTGTAGGGATATTTATAATCCTTAAAGTATGTTTAAGAAATTTCCCAATACTGCTGAAAAATCAGTTAAAAAAATCAGTTAAAAACTTTTTATGATACCCAAATTTGATGGCAGAACTTCCAATCCTTCTTTTTTTAGTCCTGGTACAATGCAACAAACAAAAATGCTTTCAGAATATATCCCTCTTAAAACTTATCCAGCAGATTTTGTGCATATGTAGTGGGCAATTGGAAGACATATATTCCTTTCAGCATAAAGAACAAACAGGCAACTTAATTGTATCCTTTCATATATCCATGGACTTTGGTATGACGTTACTTAAACCAAGGTGGGAATGGACCAACATGTTAAAGCCAATTATGTATCATACATAAAAGTTCACGTTAACTACTTGAAAAAATTCACATTTATTTACTGTCAAACCGTGTTAAACTTTACACTGGATATTAGTGATGGGCTCATTATTAACAGGTTTACACAAAGGGATGAAAAAAAAGCAGAATTTTGCTGAAACAATTTACATTTCATTAGAACTTTATCATAAAATAAATTAATTACTAAATATAGGCAGAAGGAATATGGAAGAGTAATATTTATGTTTTATTTTATTTTTTTAAAAAAGAACAGGCACCTTTTGTTCACTAGAAAGTTTGTGAGAAGTGCCCAGTGCCCTCTTTGCCCTCTGTTCAAGAATAAACAGGGGTGACACACAATCTTTTCTAGATTTCATCACTTTTGTGCAAGGCATGACATAACTGGCTTCAAAGAGTTTGTTTCTCCCCATAAAACACGTTCTTTTGGCAATAAGAAATTTAAATGTAAGTAATAAAGACTAACTTTGTCAAAGCAGAACACTGTATACAGTGGAAAAGAAGTGAAAATGGGTAGAACTTACCATGACAAAGTGTAAGAAAAAACATTTCATAACATGTGCAACCAAGAGCTTTTCACAATATTTTCTTCACTCTTTAAAATTATTTTAATGACAATTATATTTCAGGTGGACACAAATGTATTTATTTTACCCTAGCAATAGAACAAAATATAATTTCTTTAGCCATTTTTCATGAGAATAGTTCATTGTACAGTTGAGGAAACATATGAAATAAGGCCTGTGGCTTGATTGCTAGTGGTTAAGCATGTTTTCAATCTTTGCCTTAATGTAAAAGATTTGCAGTGAACTGCAAACTGATGCAGAATATCTCTCCTGCTTTTCCAAGTCTTGTCAGGAATAGTAAGGTACAGTAAATTTGTCCCACAGGATTTTAAAGCCTACGTCTTGTATATAATACAATGCAGGCCTACAAAAATGGTGCAGCCATATTTACAAATTTAGTTCACAGACTGCTGCAGTAAAATGGCTGGAAAGTTTTGTTTTGCTTGTTTCACAATTTCTCTAAACAGCAGCAGAATCTTAAAATACCTGGTTGGCATCTCTTTTCTTTGTAACAAATAATTCACTTTAGTATACTCTGTGTATATACAAAGTTTTTGTATGTTTTATAAAAATTCACAGAACTGCAAGGTTCAGTCATCTTTTTTACACCGGAGAACCACAGGTCAAGAGTCATCTCTTAAAGCAGAGTTTGAGAGAGCTGCGTCAGGCCAATGGTGTCTTTATTTATTAATACTCGCATGTGGCCCTTGGAATTCCTTAGCTATATGATTAAAGACTTGTAACCAGCTGCATTTGTCCTTCTCTAACATCTCCTTCTGGAATACACCCTTCTTTGTTAATGGGGATTATATAACCATCACTATTGCCCCTGCTGATCTGGTAGCACATCTGAAGCTGATGGCCAGCTCCAAGATTTGGCATGCTTTTATAGTAAATGTCCTCATTCTCACTCCTCCTGGAGGGAGAGAGTTCTTCTTCCATGTCAGGGCTGCTCTCCGGATAGGGAGAGTCTCTAAGATTGGGCATGCTTGTATAAAGAGAGTCTCTGTTGGGGGACTGTAGGTGATCTTCAGCCTCTGTTGTCAGTTGGGAGACATAGCTGTCAGTTCCCTCGGACTTCACTTTCTTCTGGGGTTGGTACAGAAGGGAGTGAGTCCGCTGAGGAATAAGTGGTGCCTCGAGTTCTTTGTGATGGAGCTCCAGCCCTGGGTTGTCGCTGTGCATTAAAGATGAAGCATCTGCCACAATAGCATCATCTTCACTGCTGCTACCTCCAATCACAGGTTTGACTGGTAGCGTGAGCTCGAGGTTGTGAGTCTTGCTGCTGCCCCGTAAGTTGTTGTGCACTAATTCTGAAATGATCATTTTCTCAAAAGCAGTATCATTCAGACTTAGTCCACAGTCCACAACTTGCACGCTGTCATTATAGTCACCCTTGCGCAGCGAGTAGCTGTTGTTAAAATTACCATTTAGCGGTAGAGTATCCATGGCACTTGTATCCCTGGCATTGTTCAGTGAATGTCCTGAAACAGAAGAGGGGGAGTTATCGTTACTGTCTCTGTTCCTTTCCACAGAAACTCTATTTCTTTTGTACAAAACTTTTTAATGTCGTTCAGGACAAAGTTGTATTTGAAAGCTAACACTTGAAAAGTGCCAGGCTTTCCTGCATTCCCAACTGTAAATAGTTGCAACCCCTTAGATAACAGGAAAAAGTGTTAAAAATAATACTGTTTTCCAGGGAGGGAAAATAGCATACAGAGTAATACTTTATCAATTTCGGGAGACAGTACTGATTAATTGATTTTGGTCAAATCTCTGACACAAAGAAGACTTCACTCCATGCCCTTGCATAGTTAATGCAAAGCAATTCATTAGTGACATTTACATTTTAAAGTACAAGACTATGGTTTATAAAAATAAAATTAACAGAATTTGTCCTAAACAACACTAAATTAAAAAGGAGTAAGTCACAATACAAAACTGAAAGGCAAATGTACAACATAAACCCACATAACTGGCAAGCAACTTTTTAAACAACATTCTAACATTTCCTTTTTCTGGAGATGAAGTAAAAAAAAGAATGAAAACATGGACAGATACAAAGAAGTCATGTTAAACAAAGACAGCCATCTCTCATACTGACTGGACCAGGGGCCCACAAGCACCATCCAACATCACGATAGACAGCAGGTGGAATGACTCACTTTGGACAACTCACATCATGTCTGTCTGCTCAGGCTATCTGGCCTAAGAGTAGCTGATATATAAAAGAAAGTAAAATGATTTATTGTAACATGATGAAGAATTTCTAAGCTTCTCAGCAACTTAGTCAGAGCAAGGGTTCAACAAATTAGATTACCAGCAATAGCAGCCTTTTATTTTTCATTTAATATTTATTATTTTGAGTATTTGGTACTAATAATCTCTCTAATAGCAATGGCCCCAGGCTTCTAGTGGTCAAAGTTTGCCTGCAGCCCTGCAGTCTGCATCAGTCACAGTGACAGCACCGAATGAACCAGCAGAGTCCACTGTACAAGATAGGCCCACAGACACCATGGCCATGGAGGTCAAACACAGAAATGTTAGAGATTTCTTAAGTATGGGTCACAGAAATTAAACCAAGAATAAATATTAACTATGGAATGGGAGAAGGGTGGCAGCCTTGGCTAATATATTTTTATCTCTAAAGGAATGAAAGACTGGATAAGTCTGCTGAAGATAGGAAAAGAGGTTCAGGAGGGGGAAAAAAAACATGGTAACATGCTCTATTTGAATCAGAGTTGTATTTTCTACAGACACATAAACATGTAAACTAAGACATCACAGTGCTTCTCAAGCAAATGAAAAAAAAAAAGTCAAGAGAAAATTAAATGGTCTGCACCATGGAAAGTTAGGTTATTCATTCTCAAAATCCTAGAGAAAAAAAAAATCACAGTCTACAGATAGGTCTGTAAAAAAAAAAGAATGAAGTGATGTTATTGAAATGAAACTGACCACTGTGAGGCTGCTGCATTGTATGCAAGGCTTGGAGGAGTTTAGGAAAAAATTTAATTCTTGGAAAAAAATACGAAATTTCCCGTTTTAGTGCTCACTCCACTCTTAAAGCTGCAGATATCCTAGAAAATGCAGTTTCCTTCAGAAAAAAAAATATCTGTATCGCCTGACACAAACTTCATGACCAATAAATATGTGATCATTGTTGGGCAAATTATCATTAGCAAAAAAATGAGAAAATGAGAGATTATATTTGTTAGTGATTTGTATTGTCTTAAAGACTGTCCCAACTTCTACATCTGAAAAACTGACAAATTTGTATCATGTTCCATGTGCAACAAAATGAAATTGTGATAGTTATTTGTAAGGCTTCCTTTAACTTGGTAGACACAATTCTCTAGCTTCACAAATTCATGTTATGTGCTATAATCTTTATAAGATTATTAAAAAAAAACCATTTTGCACTTAAAGGTATGAGTGACACATGGCTCACTTGCTAGCATTTGTTTCCTCTGTAGAGGTTCACTGTTTTCAAAGATTTTCTTTTGTTTTATCATTGCTTGGTAAATACAACACTATACACTGGATATAATCCAAAAGGTCTTTTCTATGATATACTGCAGATTTAAGCCATCTTTGACTGGTTTTGAAGAGGTATCTTTTTCTGCCCAAGTTCAGGTAATTCACTTGAAGATTTTCCACAGCCTGTAGCAAGATTACTGTGGGAATGCAGAAATGATAAGTCAATTATTAAGCATTTTGGTTGACAGTACTTCAGGCTTTATAGAGCAAATTATTTCAGCATTGCGTATACTTAAGTATGGACAGCATTTGCTACAGACCTCCATTACTGACAAAAGGCAGTACAGATGGATGTACTGTTTGAATTTGTTAATATTTTAGTTGCAAATTGTGAACCACTTGCCCGCTGAGTCTACTTCATGACTGCTAGTTATGTTTTAATTGTGCCCATTAAAAATCATGCTGAAAAAATTTACATTTGATAGGCAAAGTTAAGTTTTACTCCCATACTTGTCTCTCTGTAGGTTGCTAGAGGAAAGCATAAGGAAAGTGAAAAAAAAACAAGAGAATGAAAAGAGAAGCTGCAGTTACATTAAAAAATAATTTTAAGAAAAAAATGGAAACGAAGTTCTGTGTTTAATTTAGTGGCAAATATTCATCACAAATAAAGATTATATGCTAGCAGTAATTATGTGAAAACTTTACCAAAATCTTGAAAATTCTGTTAATATTAAATATATATATACTTTTATTTAAAATAAGCTATTAAACAACATAGTAATATATGAATGGGTTAGTGACAATCTTTCCCCCTCCCCCAATTAAAAACTATAGGTATAAGCTAACTAATATTAACTTTATTCTGAAATTTTTCTTAAGAAAAAAGAAAACTACCATAAAGCTGCACTATACTATAGTTTGGATATATTGATAGGCTGAATGTGGTTTTCTATAGCTAGGCATCCAAATTATCTTCATTAGCTAATTCATTCCAGAAGCAAATTTTGTCAGCAAGCTTTAGAATTAACTGAACAGTATATTATATAGATAGGATACCTCTAAATGATATAAATCTTGAAGATGGGCTCTCAGACCATGTGATGTCAGTCCTGTAATAATATATTAAGATTTATGCCACCTGTGTTAAAAACATGGATCATTATTGTAAATACTATCATGACTGAGCTTTTACTATAATATAGTGCAGTTTTAGAAGCCTGGCATAGACAATACCGTAATTTTTTTTAACTGAGAAATTAAGAATGTAATAATAAATATATGACAACTTGAATATTTTAGAAACAGGGCAAAGATCATAGCTCTGTTTAGCAGCAAAGAAAGGTAGTTTTATTTGTAAGTAAAGCACACCTGGTGAGTTAAATACAGGAGCTGAAGGGGCATTACATACAACGGTTTCAGCGAGCAATGTGTTATAGGGGTTGTTAGTGCCGTGGGGTCGAAGAAGAGGGTTTGTTAGTAGGTAATTGCCAGTCATTCCTAAAGTAAAAAAAAAAAAACAACAAAAAACAGAAAAAAGTACATCAGTTTCTTATTTTAGCATTACAGTTGTAGTCAACTATTTTTTTTATATTCATCAAGGGTAGTGGACAAGTTGGCAATGGAAAATCTGTTGAAATGTTCTGACTGTATTTGAACTACTAATTTGCAGGAGAGAAGGGAGAGGGAAGTTAAATTTCAGTAATTCACAGGTGCTTTCTAAATCCCCCAAGTAAACACCTGCTGAGGATGACATTTACTAATTTATACAAAAGCACTGTTAAACAAAAATGGCAATTAAATGCATAGAGATCAACATTATGTTTCAAGATGTTACTGCTTAATATTAAAAACGTAACCACTGAGGCCCAGAAGAGGGAATCTCAAACTTTCAGAATTTACAGGTGTGGGATTATCCCTCATGAAAACATCTGTGTTAATACCAACTGAGCAGGAGGAAAAACAACTTTCACAGATAGGTAGAAAGTATGACACATTGCAAAAAGCTTCTCTTAGTAAATGCAAAAGCACACATGCTGAGAAAAAAAAGACTATAAAATGAATTATTAGATCATTCACAAATTCTATATAACAAGAATTTTCATTATGTAATGTTATTTGCCAGGTTTCAAAAATGAATCATTGAATAATGCATTTACTTTTTGATCGCCAACAGAATGAAGTAAAATACCAAAGCAACAGAAGAAATGCACGTCTTTCATTCTAACTGACAAATTACAAACTTTTAAATACTTACTGATTATGTTTTGCATAGCTAATGTAATTTGGATAAAAATATCTTAAAATTCAGGTTAGTATTGCTACCACACATACACCTTTTTCCATTTTAAATGAGAATCTCACTAGAACAATGTCAACAGTTTAAAATGTCATTATATTTCATTGTAATAAATTCTAACTTGTATTACAAATCAGTACATATCAAACTGAAAATAGTGTAATAAATTACCTTTCCAAGGATATATACAATACCATATAATTTTTCATACTAAATTGGAATGTATTAAGCTTTTATTCAAGAATACATGTGTGTGCATATACTCTTTTCTAAATTACTTCATTTCCTAGCATATTTTAAGAACTATACTGATTTATCTGATAAATTTAAAGATGCCACTGTAGACACATCAAACAATATAGAAATAATTACTTTATAAACTTTCATGTATTTTTGTTTATGAAGATTTACTACACATGTTTTTAGCATTTATTTTTTACTTTTTGAAAGAAAGGTTAAAAAAGTTCATAATTTCCATGGTACTGTTTCATGTGAATAGTAACTATTCTAATTTTATTAATGTTTTATGAAGAAAACCTTCATAAATGTCTTGGTCAGAAAGGATAAATCTGTACTCCCTAGGATAATATTTTTAATCTGTGGCAAGGTATATTTTCAATAATTACCTTCGAGCCGCATCCTGTTAATGCAGTTTAAAATTATATTTCTTACATTACATTATTGAATAAAAGGAACTTATATGTACTTTAATAAATGGTAGTAACTCAAATTTTCCTGATAACTGACCTTGATTAAGTGTTGAAGTGCTATTGATGTCACCTGAGATAAAAGAAGATTCTGATTGTTTTCTCACAGTATCATTCCACATTCTTCTTATACGACTCTATTAATACAAAACAGCAAGACAAATATGTTTTGTTAGTTTCCCCAAACTTACCTTATTAAACACATACAAAGATTTACCCTAAACAACCTATGTAGGATTATCTGGTGGCCTTTTAAAGAATGTGTGTTTTTTCTGGTCTAAAACTAACAATATCTATTGTTTATTTACTGAGCAACTAAGGGGCATTTAATCCTCCACTCTTAAAAACATATTATTTTATTGTCTTTCTTTAAAAAGTGGAGATCACTGATTATTCAATATATGTTTATTGAGTGCCTGTTATGAGCATTGTGCTATATGGCCTTAGGCTATAAGACGATTATGACACACTTCTTAAATAACTCTACACAAAAAAGGACGTTCACATATAAAGAAACACTGAAGAAATGTTTAAGAAGACATTGAAACCAAAATACTAAAAAAGCAAGTATTTGCTATCTAGATCATTATAATGAGAAGACAATTAGTGCATCTGAACAGAACATGTCTCAGTAGGTTTTCTATAAATAAGGTTAATTAAAGATGCTGTCAAACTCTTTGTTACCTGTGTGCCAGAGGAATAGCGAGCACTGGTTCTGGTGGTTGATGCCTTCACTGAACTGTGGGGACTCTCAGTTGGGAGGCCTCCACAGCAGTATGAGTGTCTGAAGCACTTGCCATATTCTTTTCGTACCTGCATTGAATAATCACAAGACCAAGGGATTAATATGAACACACTTGCTTCTCTCTCTCTAATTAAATGAACAGTGAAGACAACCGAAAAGAATTAAAGTTCCACTAAAACTTATCCGTGGAGAAAATAAATTGAACTTGCAAAATCAAGTTCAATTAAAATTAGTGAAATAGTAATCAGAAAAGTATCTCTGTCCACTAGACTGGCTAGTAGAATCTTTAAACTGTGATATAACATGTAGACATACTCTATATCCTGTTATTATATAAATGTTAGTTATTAAATAATAGCAATATATTTATAGTTTTATTCTCATATATTTAGTAACTCCAATTTTTTATGCTAAGAAAACAGGACAAAAAATTTAGTATTTTCCTTGCTTAATTACATTTAACCGCTCTGTAATTCAGTCATTTGAGTTTTATATGCTTCATGTCCTCTTAGGTAGGTCAATACAGAAACCTCTTGCTGGATTGCATAGTTCTGCGGGTAACCTCCGTATAATGACAAGACTACTTTGGCACAAGAATAAAGAAAACAAGTACTTTGATACATTTGCCTCTAATTAGGAAGGAATGTTTTCTTCATTTTCTGATGTGTCTAGCTTTAACATTTAGTGTAGAGAGTCTAAGATGTCTATTCACTTCATTAGCACACAAGGGAACTATTTATGCAATTTTCATTCACATTAATGAGTTACCCATGTAATTTCCCTTTTCCCCTGAAGCTTGAATATATGAATGCAAAAAAAAAGTTGTTAGGTCTAAAAAAAGTTTCAACTAAACTTTAAAAAGTGAAGTCCGAACAACTGCTAAATAATAGGGCCCCATCTAAAGCAGTGGTACAGAATTAAGAGGGAGAGGGTGCTGCTGGACTGTTGCAGCTATACTGGCATATACATGTTTTCTTGTGGGTTAGAGCCAGACTGTGAAATTACAAGACAGACAAGAAGAAACTGCATAAGAAAATATTTTTTCTAATAGGTTACAAAAACACTCAAAGGCTTTCCCTCAACTCAGCAGTCTGTGTGCACTAACTGCCTGTAAAGACCATGACTTTGACACTTATTCCTTGCAAAATTAGAAAATTAAAAATCAGTAGATGGCCTTTTAAATCTAACTGCACTTACGTTTTCATCTTTTTAGCTTTATTTAATTATACCTATTAGAACAAATAACAATGTGGTTGAGCCTTCAAAGCATTTTCTTGGCCTAAGTATGCTCATTCAAGCAGTTAAAACCATGATTTTAACTTAACCATTTTATATCATATTCTTAACAACTCATCCTGGTGCACCCAACTGGATGTATCCGAGACTAAGTTATAGTTCTTTTGAAGTATAACATGATGCATTTAAAATGTAATTGTTAATCTAAAAAGCATGAGAGACTCTCCTGTTCCATTTAATACACATAACTATATGAGGAAATAATGACTACCTCACTCCTTTTCTGCTATGTCTATGATTTGTGTCAAAGATGTTTGGCACAACAGCACAAAAATTATGAACATACAATAATATGCCTGTATATAAAATGCTCACTTATGTAGGAAATATATAAAAGCCAAAGTAATTACTAATGTTACCCCTGTACAATGTTTAGAAGTTAAAGTTCATTGTTATTAAATAACACATCACACCTCACAAAAAATTTCAACACATTTAATGGGTGTTAACTGCTATGAAATGCTGTATACCAAGACAATGGCAATCAAAATGGTATTTTATCCAAATAATACCTTCCAGTGTTGGTTTTGCCTAATGCCTATATTGCTGTGAATATACATTATCTGTCAGTATTGCACATTCCACTGTCATTATCTCAAAATTATAGCTTATTCAAAACTGATGGAAGTAACAACACTATCATCTTGTCAGGACTGAAAACATAATAGCTTTCACTTCCACAATTCTATTTCTCTGTTCAATTTAGTGACCAACTAGTAATAACAGAATAAAACAACTACATTAGATATGTAGGCAGAGAAAGGATGATACCCAGTGAAAGGTATGGAAATTTTATACTTAAATAGCACCTAAGCAATTCCCTTAGGTTTACATCTTCTTGCTACAGATTAAAGCTTTTCATCTGTAAGTTTCATCTGACTCCACTTAACATAAAATCAGGAAAAAACAGTAAGTAAGATGTAAGGTACTAATTATTGATTTTTAGATCCTTCAAAATTACTCAAAAGGTAACATTAATTTTTTGTATGTCTGGTGCTTTAAAAATTAACATCATTTATCCTTATACTCAATTTCACTGTGAATCACTGTAATGCCTTTAGTGAGCAAAGAATGAGTTTTATTTAACCTTTTCTTTTACCTTGTATATCCTTTGTACCTAGCATTTTATAGACCCTACGAGCAAGGAAGAAATCTTAACCTAAGTATCTAGTTTATAACATTCCCAAACTGAGATACAAAAGATGACTGGTATTATTTTATAGGTGAAACCTAAATTTTCAGACAGGTATGAAAATTAACTTATAATTAAAAATATGATGCTCTTTAACAATATGCCGGATGTGACTTAAAATATTCTTTATTATATCTATTATATTCAAATCAAAGAATGAGTAACCTGAGCCCCTAGGTGTTTTCAATTACTTACTTTCTTTTGGAGAGCACAGTGAAAGATGAAAATGAACACTCCCTGGAAAGCATTAAATATAGTGAAGAGATATGCCATCACAATAGTCTCCTCATTAATAAAAAGCAACCCAAAGGACCAGGTGAGGCCAAGAAGACACAGAAGAGCGAAAGCGCCAAGCACCCAAGACCTGGAAAAATAAAGTGAACTTTTTTAACAGGTTCAATGAGCAAAAAACACACATCACGCTTAAATGTTAACATATCAGTAGTAGCAGTTGACTTTCTCTATGTTCACATTCATATTCAACAGCATTTTGGCTTTAACCTTTCTCTGATTAAGAAAGAACAATAGCATTTAGTACTGCAGCCTCCAGTGAAAACCGCAACAGCAGGTATGACCTTTTCTTATTCCAGAATAAACAAAGTACCAAAACTATATTAAAATACAACGTGTAACATATCCCCTATGACTTTGTCTTTTATGTGCATTTTGATAAAAGAAATTAAGGAGTGCTTAATTAATTTACTCCTGTATTTTTATTCCTGTGGTGTACTCACATGACACTAAATAATGTGACACATACAGAAAGGCTAAATGGCAGATAATCACTTAACACCTAAACTTCAGATTCTAATAAACTAGTCTTAGGTGAACCTAAGATTTTATAACTAAAGCATGAAGAAGCCTAGCTGAAATGAGACAAAAACATGAGAACAACTTCAAAATAAAATAATTTTGGAGAGATTTCATCATGAACAGCTTAAGAAGAAAAGAACTGTAGAAAATAGGACGGAATGAGAAGGATTTAAAGTCAGTGCATTCCATGTCTAACTAATGATCTTACTTGATAAATGGCTTATTATCTTCATAGCTAGAAAGCATTATAAGCAGAAAAGAGAAACAAAATTATTAGACAGAATTAAAATAGAAAGTAATAAGAAAGCATTTATATATTTTATAAATTAGTCAAAATTAAGAAAGTCAAAATGCAGAGGCAAGCAATTAAAAAATAAAGGCATATTATAGTTTAAAAATACTATAGCAAATTAGATATTTCAAAATAATTATAAAAATTAAGGGCAATTCATGATACTGACGAATTTGTAAAAAATACAAATCATGCCATAAATTTGTTAATGTAGGGTTCTACCTTACCCAGGTAAGTCCGTATTATAGTAGCCATCACAAACACGGTAATTACTGGTGTAGATGAGCAGACAGAAAGAGGAAAAGGAAGAAAAGAGAGAGATGCTAAAGATTAGCTCTCTCTCTTACCATGCAACATGCAATGAAGCTGGCACTAACCTATCTAAAACATCTAATTAAAAAAAAATTTACCCTTACTATAGATCTGCCATTTTTGACATTAAAAATAGTATTTTTTACAATCACATTATAACCAACTTGAATAATACCTTCTCAAATTCTAAATTACAAGGCTCACATATTTTAAAGGTAACTCTGAAAATGTTTCCATAAGATGATTTAATGAACAACAGCTATCATTTGTTGTTAATTGGATAGCATTTTCTCCATTGACAGAATATTGCAGCTTTTATTCAACATTAAGAAAAAGTAAATATTTGTTTAATTAGCATGAAAACAACAGATAATCTTCAAGTTAACAATAGTAATAGAGTAAATTCTCTTAGGAAAACAGGATTAGGAGTGGAAACTGCTCAGAATCCTTAAAGCAAAAAGTCATTTAATAAAACAAACAATATAATCATATCAGCCATGCAAATGCGAAAATCATTTTGAACTGCATTTTAAATTCAAATGAAATTGCTACAGTGATATGGAATTTCCACAAAGCCACTGAAACAATTTATTGGCTCTAGATCAAGACAGCAATTATTATCTAATTTTTGACCAGTATCAGTGATATAGTAACACTGAGATTCAACTTGAGGGCAGTAAAACTTCATTCTGAATAATTTCTACAGTTGATAGAAGGTAGGAATCCCTGTGGAGAGTATCTTTTACTTAGTTTGTCAGGTATTAAAATTAAAATACAAAATACTTACTTAATGTTTTCCAACCTGCTAGAATCTGGTTTCAAAGTGTTTGAATGCTTCACCATTTTGCACAATGTGATCACCAAGAAGATAATATTTAGCTGTTGTAACAAATAAAGAATTAGACCACAATGAACAAAGAGCTGAAAAATGAATAGTTCTTGCAAATGTATCAATCCATGTTTATATGGAAGATACTGATATAATTTTTTTAATGTATGCAATGATCAAGTTGAGTCTACATAAAAAATACTCTGGCTATGTATGATCAATTCTTTAATAGATCATTTGACATCAAATTGCAACCTCATTAAGTCAGTATTATGTGGTAATGATTAAATAAATTAGAAAACCTAAATTAGTTTCTTTAGCTAGATGTACTTCAGGGCCTAAAAACCATCTGATGGAAACACTAAAGTGAATTCCTTAAAAGGAGCATTTACATAATGTACATCATGCAATCTACAAAATTGCTGGGTTTGAAACCATAAGTCTTGGCTGTGAGTCTAGCTCTTGATTTTGACTGATTAAATGAGGATAATAACATCTGTCCAATCTATTCATAAGGCAATTGTGGGGATCAAATGAAGTAACATATGATAAACGTTTGTTATATAAAGTAAGATAAAGTTTATATAGGTATGTTTTGCCATTTAACTGTTAAAAGCCATCAGTCCTTTTTTTCTATGTCTCTGTATCGTAAGGAAGTAGATACATTCTGACAAAAGGCTGTTTTGAGTCTTTCTAAACATTCAGCTATGCAAAGAATCTAGGTGCAAACAAAAGCAAAATGAGGAAGATGGAATCTGACAAGAAGGAAAGTGAGTGGATTCCAAGAGGTCAACATGAGCTTGCTCAGAGGAAAAGGAGCTGTGTTTTGACTGAGAGACAAAGGTTGGTAATTTGCATTTGTTTCTACAGACACCTGGCAGAATGTTGGAAGAAGAGGAGGCAGTTCCATTTTTATGCTCCAAAAATAGAACTAAGCTACATTGTTCCTGAATTTTTTTTTGCCATTTTATTTTTAGATTACTTTTTAAAAGGAAAAAAAAGTCATTTTGTGAGCTGTACGTTACTTAAGAGAATACCAGAAATAGTATATTCAGAAAAAGACCCATTTCACCTATTATAGGTAAGGATGAATTTAATTCCTTGTTGCAGATAATCAGCATAACAGTGTTACAGTAACATGATCATTTTTACTGAGTCACAATATCACATGATCAAATGGTAACACTATTTTATTCATCTTTCACTACTTCTGACTTTATAATTAGGAAAAGTGATATAGGGCAATAAATAAAAATTTCCAAGTCCTTCCTAATGATGAGTTTAGGAGCAGAGCTAAGGAAAGCTTTAATGTAGGCTGTGTATCTATCCAGTCATTTTGTCCACTGTGCCCTATGATTTCTCTTAGATGGAGAATTCCCTCTTAAGGGATAAATGAGGTCAATGGGCAAAATTTTACAAGTGTTGGCAGGTAACATTCTGTCCTTTGATGTTAATTACTTAAGGACAAAAACAGTGCTTTGTTTAAAAAAAATTTAATAATATCTTAAAATACATCTAGAGAAAAAGTAAATACAATGTAGAAACATTATCTGGCTTTATTTTCCATAACATTCTAGTTGGTCATAATATAAATAAATGCTTGAATTTTCGGAGATGTTACAATATGATACATTTCATTCAACAAATATTTCTTGACCTTGTTCCGTACAAGGATGTGCTTATTGTATTGTGGATGAGGTAAGACACAATTTCTGCCTTTAAGAAATTAGAGGTCCTTTGGTAGTATAGTACATATCTGGTTAGGTTTTTAAAGAATCATGGTAAAGTGTACCTCTAATTATTTTTTAAAGGCAAAAATTAAGAGTGTGTGTTTTTTTTTAATTTTATGCAACACTAGCTTTAACTAGTAAAATTCAAGAATGGTTAAAAACAAGAACTCTATAAACATCCTAAAAATAAACAGAGAAATAAAAACCCAAGTAAACAAATAAACTGACTATAATAGGTAAGATGGCTGCTTTGCAGATTCACAATTAAAATCCTTTAAATCGTTCTCCCTTTGTTTCTGACCCTTTGTTTTTGAACGGCCTGATAAGAACAATTTACTTTCTTTTATCCCAAACTTCTGAAAATAAGGGTTTTTTTTCCTTGCTCTTCTTAAACAATTTCCTGAAGTGTACAGGACCATAATTTGGTGTTCATAATTTTCTAAACATATTAATTATTCCCTTGGGAACAAAATATTAGTAGTACTAAAACATTCTGGAAAGAAAGAAGTTATTCATTATCCACTACAATGTATAAAATTTATAAGGAAACTAAAAAATGTGAATGTGGAAAAATGTGAACATATAAAGTATTATATTGCAAAAAGAAGAGGAGTAGAAAATGATAAAATCTTAGAAGTGAACTCAGAAGAAATATTTTTCAATGGCAAAAATCAGGGACAACTTTCCAATAAAACTGACATACTAAAATGAAATCTACCAATATAAAAATACAATTAAGACTTAAGTATGATAAAGTCATTCTTCCAAGTTAATACTAACCAAGGTGAATATGCCATAGAAAACTTATCTCAATTAATCCTTTAAAAATAGACTGTTCAATGCATTTCTCCTCTTTTGCTCCCCTCACTTAACTGAGGTTTTTGACATTACATGTGTTTAATGTATCTTTCTAGTTACACATACAATACATTCACAATACAAGTTCAGAAAATAAAGAAAATTACAGAGGAAAAATACAGCTACAATCCTATATCCAGTGGTAGCAGGCAGCACTTGTATACCCATTTTACAAATAATTGAGATGTGTGTTTCCAAAGATTACTTAGCTACTATACTGTCAGGGCTGGGATTCAATATACTGTGGTCTGGGCTCTACAGCCCACAGACTTCCCATATAAAATTAACCAATTTATTCTGGGTGAAAAGATTAGAAGTCTCCTAACAAAGATATACTAAGTCTATATTTAACAGTTTCCATTTCTATAAAAAGTAATCCAACTTAAAAATCACTCAGAGATGAATGAATTGAAGATAAATAAATTAACATATAAAATACTGCCTCAAAGAAATCCTATTTATGTTATTTATTTACATAATAGGTATGCTCATCAAATGACTTCTGCCTGACGGATTTGCTAGAATTAACTAATTCTCCATTTCCTTTGTAAAACACTAGCATCCCACAATCAGCAAATAGCCACGCTTCTACTCCCACTAGTCAAGTCGCATGCTTAACAACAGTTAGTTGTATTTTTTCTAAACCTGTTTATGTCATTTATACTTTTACATTGCTAAATATCACATAAGCTCATAAATCCAAGTGCAAATGTAAGAACAAAATTTTTTAAAGCTGTTTCTAACATACTTAAAATGGAATGTTTTAAAAGATTTGAAAGTGAGTTCCTTTAAAGACAACTAAAAGTATTGGAAAAATAATCATAACTTTGAGGGATCTTTGCACTCAAATTACAAGTGTCTGAACTCTCCAACTTGAAGAAACTGAAAATAAAACTTTTAGCTAATGCACTAATATCTAGATGTAAAGAAATTTATAGTTAAACCCAACACTAACTTAGCCTCTGAAACACGACTTGAAAGCATACAAATAATGAGGCAATGGTATGTGGAAGAGGACAAAATATCATCATTTCAAGACAAATTAATTATGAAATAAAGCATATGACATAAATCGTAAGATGGCAAAATAATACTGAATAAGATTTTTCTTTTTCCCAACTAAAGAAAAAAATTTCACCAATACATATTATTTACTAGTCTTATTAGAGAAATACAAAAATTTTTATATCACTTTGATGCTCAACAATTTATGTTACCACCAACATATATGACAATAAAATATCTTCTGGAATTAAATAGAACATATACTGAAGCACAGATACATTTTTAAAAATGTGGTTTTACAGTTATCTTATTTTCTCCAATGTTAAAAAAAGTAATGCTAAATTTTAGTTTGATAGAATAAATATTGTTGCTGCAATCTTTTTCAGGAGGCAATACATTCTGATAATTATAATTTTGCAGGGGAAAATATTCCAAAAATTTTTTCCCCTTTCTTACTTCTTTCTTGTTTTCTTAAAATACAACTGTGGAAATGAGAACAAGAGGCAGAGGGGCAAATAAACACATCTTTGATAAAAATCTGTAGTCATTTTAAGACAAAAAAGGTAGGTTTCAAATAAACTACTGGCTGCAAGTCTGAGTTCCTTTCTTCTTTGCATTTTTCTCATGACATAAATGACTCTTTCCATCCATATACTTCTGTGCTTTCCCCTTCTCCCCCGCCCCCACCAATTATAATAAGTGATTTCTTTCTCCTCCTTACTTTTACTTTTGCCCAATTTATTTTTCTGCCTTTGATATACGTTTACAAAATAAATCACAACCATCAAACATGGTATTTCCCCTATTTCTCAATGGAAGGCAGGCAAAGAGGCAGGGAGAGAACAATGTCTCTACCATCCAATTGCTGCTCTTCTCCCTTGAATTCCAATGCAGCCACTCTTTGACCCTCTTGCTCTTTGTTTTTTCCTTTTCAGTGTAAATACTAAGAAGTTTAAACATAATATTTTGGCATAGGTTAAAAGGCTGCATGCATCAGTGAGAAAGGAAAAAGGTGGAGTTACAGCTGCGCACACAAACATTTGTCTAAACTTGGTAAGTACATGCAGTTACTCAATTATCCACACAGAAGCCACTACTAGTAAGTATAGGCTATTAGGATTGTGGTACATACATATGACAACCCACCAGGCTAAATGTCCATGCTAATAATTAATTCTGGGGATGAAACAACTCATTCAAGAATCAGATTTTAGCTTAGCTCTGGGCGTGTGTGTGCCTGTGTGCAGGTGTGTGTGTACAGGTAAATAGATGGCTATCTCTTAAGATAAATCTGTTGAGTGAGAACAAATCAAGAAAAAAAAAAATCCTTATTCAGCCAAAAAGAGTAAGTCATCAAACTGGGACATTTTTTTTTCTCTCCCACTGACAAAGATCATTCTTTTACCTATCCCCAAATAATAATTTCATAAATTATTATTTATAATAACCCACCAATATAATTTGCTGATAAAATTCAAACTGCTTAATGATATGACACAGCTAAACATCACCCATATTGATGAACATAAAAATACAAAGAAATTTTAAGAAAGAAAAAGGTACCACAGATTATAGGAGTGCACAGTTTGTTTTATGGTCATCAACCTGCTCAATTGAATCACATCCGTCTGAGCTTAGCAGCTTAAAATTCATTCCACAGCTTGCAGTGCTGACATGGATATGATAAGACAGAAGAACAGAAACATCACTCTGAAGTAACCTAGCTGAACTGCACATGTTCTGACCCTTTTTGTCCTCCCTGGAGCTTTTGCTACCTGGCAAATGCAACTCTAAAGCTATACTTGTATCTCCAGATCTTTGCTGTTAGCCAAGCAGAAACCTATTTCTCCCTGGGACTAGCAGCCAGAGAGGTGTTCTCTGAAGAAGACTTCTAAATGAGTGTGTGAGCTGAACTCTTATTGAACTGAATTAATTATTAATGATGCAGATGGAGCTGTCCAAATGATAAGAACAGCTCCTGACGTGTCATGATCCAAGCTTTCATTAAATCATTTCAGGCATACTAATGGTTTCCCACTGCTCATTACTTACCAGCACTTTTCTCATAGATACAGTAACTCTAGTGCCTGTAGGCAAGACATCGTATAGAAATGCAGAAGTAGGAAGCTTTATCTTCCTTAGCATATTATTTTTCTTCATAGATTATTATTTAGAATGTACACCTATTTAATACAACTAAGTGAAACAGTTTCAATTCAGAAAAACTGAAAATGCAAAGCTATACTTTCCTAGGAATAGCAATAGGTAATTTTTGTTATGGGAATATTCCTTAAAAGGATAGTATACAATACAATCTATATTATTAAGATTTGTGCCTGAATTGAGTTTACATGTCTTATCATCACCAGAGGGAAGATATATATATATATATATTTTTCCCACACACACTGTATAATCATATCATATCTCAATTTAAGTTAGATATTCTTTTGCAAGACGCTGTTTTGTACTCCTGTACCACTCTTAATTTCTCTCTGTTGGGAAAATTAGAAAGCAAAGCAATTGCAGGAGAATTCCAACAAGATCTGTACTGGGATTGCTACCTACTGGGGTTTGTGTTTGAGAATGCTGTTGAAAAAGCCATTCACATCTCAACCTGAAGGATTTGGTAGAGGACAATAATGACAAGACTTATAAAGTAATAGTGTGCTCTACTATAAATGAACAACATAATAAAATGTCCTTTACCCTTTTTTCTTACTAAAAGCTGAGTATGTTGAAAATTAACTTCTTTTGCTAATTGAAATGTTTTTTAATGATCTAAAGTCAGTACTTATCTTCACAGATATCAAATAAATAAAACTACAGTATAAAAGGAGTAAACACAGGATAGCCTCATTGGCTAAATATCCCTAAAGCAGTCTTTACATTTTTGCAACTTATGTGTTTGACGAAGGTCTTAGAGGAAAATGGAAGGTTATGTCTTCAAGGATCATGCCTCTTCATGTCAGCCATTGAACTCTAGACAGGCTTAGGCTGTGTTAACATATGAACACCAAGAACAAAAACTTGGGCAATCATCGGATTTAATAATTCTGATGAGAAATCAGTTTTCCCAGGAATACTTGAGAATGTTTTACTGGTTTAATTCATACAGGCATTCATCTCAAATTTTCATTTCACTTTGTATAAGTAATTGTGTAAAATAATTAATTTTAATGACAAACAAATATACACTTGAAGTGGTTTTAAGTTTCCTTCAAGTACTAGAAGTTTTTCTCAATTTCATGAAACACTGCTTAACCATGAAAAGATCCAAACGAGCTCATTTGTGTTACGTTTTTGAAAAAAAAAGTAAGAAAAACTTCTTAAAATAGGAAGTATTTATGTTTCCTTTTCAGAGTTAATAACACCATTTCTCACCATAGTGCTACAACTGAGCAAGTTTTTTTTTTTTTTTTTTTTTTTAAGACAGGGTCTCGCTCTGTTGCCCAGGCTGGGGTGCAGTGGTGCAATCATAGCTCACCGCAGCCTTGTGCTCCTGGGCACAAGAGATCCTTCTGCCTCTGCCTCCTGAGTATCTGGGACTACAGGAATGTGCCTCAACACCGAACTAATTTAAAAATATTATTGTAGAGGGGAGGTCTTGCTATGAAGTCCAGGCTAGCCTCTAACTCCTTGCCTCAAGTGATCCTCCTGCCTCAGCCTCCCAAAATACTGGGATTATAGGTGTGAGCCACCATGTCCAGGCCTGAGTGAAAGTTTTAAATACCAAAGTCTAGATACTGTAGCTACACTCCTTTATTTCAACTATATCTCAAATGTGACTAAGGGTAATATAAGATGTTTAAAAATATCTTAATGTCATTATCCTTGACTTGTATCAAATTCATTTAAAAATAGCATTTCTTAAACTAGTATATTCATTTGGTATCTTCAGTCTTATAGAAGTAATTTCATTTCTAATAAATTTTAAGTTGATTTAATAGTCATTCGTTAATGCAAGCTTAAACAACTTTTTATATACTAAAAAGCATTGAGGATGTGGATATTCATTTAAAATTCACTTAAAATTAATTCATTAGAATTACATAGTAATTCATTAAATTACTATGTGGAAACTAAGATAATAAAAATTAAGGTAATATTCTTTCACTTTCCTGACATATTCATTTAATTTATAACATGGCCTATATGTAAGCATGTTTTTTAGATTATGATGTGATATTTCAGCTTATTAAATTAGAAATGAGAAAAAGTACTTTTTAGAGTAAAGATTTTCAGAAATATTAATTAGCAAGTTTATAAAAAATATTTAAAATATACTATTATCCTGTGAGACCGGCATATTTATAAATCTTTGTATAGATAGATAAACAAACAATAAAACAAATTATCCTTGTTTGAATAGCACTGCTAAAGCAGCAAGCTAAAAAGCAAGGGAAAACAGAACCTGCTTACCAGAATAATGAAGGTAACAGGTCCAATGAAGCTCCATATAAAGTAGTTATCAACATGAAGCCAGCAACTATTATGAAAAGAGAAGAATATGCATTAGTAGTTTCTATGGAACCTCAACATCACAAGGAAAATAGGATTTTAAAAACCTAACAGACAAAACTATCTTTACATTTGCCTTTGAAGATTCATTTATCATGTGCAAGACCTCTAATAATTCTGAGTTGGCTTTGACTTAACAAAGGATAATAATTTATTTACTTCAAACTGCTGGTTTTATATTTGATAAAAGCATACAAAATCGTGCTTGTATGGGGAAGACAATAAACACCACTCCACCACTGAATCCTTAAGACTTCTGACTTCCCTAAGAAAGACTTGAAACTCAATATTGCAAATTGTCTCATCATTTTAAAGTCCTACATACACTTTTCAAAATTTGCCTTTCAGATCTGTCTGAGCTGAAGTGCTTAACCCTATGGAACCTAACAGAACCCCCAAAAACTGTTCAGATGTTATGTTTGTTGCAAAACAGTGTAGCAGAAATATAATACCTCCACTAGGAATGGATAAATGCTAGAAAAGGATATCAAAGCACAGAACTCACACAGTATTAGAGTAAATGATGCATAAACTTATTAAGACAGATTTTACTTAGTGGTTCATTTTTCATATAACATGGAATCCCCCATTGAATTTCTTTTGTCTTTCATCATCTGTACGGTCAAAAAGCTTTCTTTAGTCCAAAGAATCTTTACATAACTAATTTTATCAAAGGAAAAAAATAAACAGAATTGGAAGGCAAATTCATGCCTCTAGCAAATAAAATCCTTAGAAACATGACTATGTCTACCTTCTGTCACTTTCTGTAAATATCTATACTTTTATGAACGAAAGACAGTGACTTATTTTAATCCCTTCAAACTGCCTGATACAATATTATCAAAGTAAAACATATGGGATGGAATGTGCTACTGTCACAATTCAGAATGAGAGTTAGCTATAGAGGGTCGGCTGCACAAAGAGAGCTAATGAAGCATTAGCTTAACACTGAGTAGTTAAACCTGTCAGATGCTTTAAGTTCAGAAGAATTTTTACTTAATATCTTTCTAAGGCCAAAAAGTTATTTACTTTTTCAATTTGTTTCAGGTCAATCTTTTGTGTTAAAAAGAAAGTCCATAATTTAGAATCTGCCTTGCCAGAGTACAAATCCTCTGAACCCAGAAAATTACAAAAGACTTGATTGTAATTTGTGCACGGTATGCCCATTCTCTTACCAATAAAGCTTTCAGATGCTATTTTAATCTGTCAGGGACCCTCACTGACAGCTAACAGGCTTTAAAAAATTATTCACTTGAAAAACACTCAGGTCGCTTGCAATTACTTACGCTTTTTCTGTTCCATAGCTCTTATAGTCAATAGCAGCCGAAACTCCAACCACTGTGGCAGGAAACAAGTAACCAGCAACATAGTAATATTTTTTCCTTGAATATTCACTTTCAAAAACTTCAACTAACATTAAGTAGAGCTGCACACCTTCTAGGCACATCCAAGCAAAAGCTGCCAAAAAGAAAAAGTGTAGAAGTCCTGCAAATATTGGGCATGCAATCTACAGAGGAAAAGAACAAAAAACACAAAAGAAAATTCATGAATAAAAATAGCCCACTCCAAAATATAAAATACTAAGAGAAATCACTATTATTTCAAAAATACATTATTCAGAGTAAACTAATGCTTCCTGAAAATATTTTTTTCGTAACTGGAAACAAGCTAAAAACCCTGACAAATCTGAAGATTATCATGTTCACAGAGTATAATGCCAAGTGTGCTAGGTTTCATCAAGGTAGAACATTACTATAACATTTTTTAGTGAAACTAAATATCAAATAAGAAAACTTCATAATTTCTGTTTGTGAATTATCTGTTATGAAATCTAAATATTCCACTTGTAGATGATTTGCTTCACAAGTCTTTAAAAGTGTTGTTTGCAAATATATTATTTCTATTTTTTTTATAATGGAATTTTAAAATTTTGCTTTAATGACAAAATCCTAGCTCTAATTACCTAAGATTATTTTCCTGTCATATCTGGAACATTCTTAAATTATCCAAGTGCAGATGAATATAGGGTGAAGCATTAACTAAGTTCTGTTTCTGATATTAAGACCTCATGATGATGAATCAATTGCTATGAATACAAAGAAAGGATCACTGGTCAGAATGACTATGTAAACAAAATAAGAATTTTTAAAATAGGATCTTTATATTACTGTATCCTCAGCATTCTTCTATTAAAATTATGTCTTAATAAAAACACAGAAAAATTCGACTGTATCTTAATATATAAAATGAATTAGTTCATAATATTACTTAATAATTGGACAGTCTTTTAATTTACTACAAATTGTCTTTCAATATTGCTGTATCAATTCTATCAAGTTACAAGGTCAAACATTAATATCAGTATCATATGTCACCTCACACCTACTAAAATAATTTTCAGAGATCTAAGGTCAATGAACTCAACTGGTGCTTACCGCATATTTTGTCTTATCAATGCCTATTAGGAAAATAAATTCAGCAATGAAAAGGTTGATACAAAGGTTCTTGTGAATAGTATTTCGGTCACTCTGTAGGCCACGGAAAAAGCAGAAGGTGAAGATGCAGATAGCCAGGCAAACAAGGGAAATGACAATTCCCACCCAGGTGATGACTGTAAGAAGTAATTCATGAACGCCATCTTTATACTGAAAATAAAAAGATATGAGGAACATTAGTATTCCTGCATTACATCAACTAGAAGAAAGACAGCTTTCACATGTACAGCTCATCTTTTACTACTGAACTCTTTGAAGAATACTATTCATATGTGTTCAAAAAAGGCTCAATACCAAAAATAAATTTTGATCACATAATAGCGTTCAATATTATTGTCTTTTATACTTAAAAAATGATCTATGAGACAGGAAGATTTTACCTAGAAAACAATAAAGGAGCCTAATGATTTCAAAGTATGACTGAATTAACTACATAAACACATGGAAACTATTTACATGACAGAATAAAGAATACTTATTCATGATTAAAAACAAGTGACATTTTAATGATTTTTCCAAGCTAACACATAAACCAAGTTTTAAGTTTTTATTTTCTCCTTGGGGTTTTGTATGCTTACATATTGAGAGTTGACACATACAACGGATCTGAGACCGAAATGCTACACTTCTTAAAATATTTCTGTCTTCTGGCTGTCATTGTCTTAATCACAAGAAAGAATACTGAGACATATTCCAGAAGCCATTTTGACTTTTCAAAAGATGCAGCTTTGCACAATGTGCAAAGTGGTTAGGAAACTTAAAGGAAAAGTTGTAAAATTAGATTCAAACATTCAAGATGGGAAGGGCATGTTAAACTCGAGGGCCTTCTGTCTCTTTTGTATGACCTATTGCTGCTCATTATTTAAATCTTCTGTTGTCTCTACCAAGCACCTGCCCCAAGGAGGGAAAACTTACAAGTCTATAAAGTCATAGCATATGATTTTGAGAAGTAACAATAACAGTGCCAAGACTTCTTAAAATTTATGGACAGTGTAGAAACAATTAGAAATCAACATTACTTTGTTTGCTTTTTAGTTACGGTAAGCGCCCAAAGAATGGGACTATTATACAAGCTGTTTTGAATCTCTGAGGTTTTTCTCTGCTACTAATTAGAAGTGCAAATACTTACTGCAATTTCCCTGTGGGCCATGAGAATTGCAAAATTGGTTAGGTGGCTGCATGCACACGTTGTTCGAGTTTTATTAGTGTCAACCAGCTTGCAGCCCTGGGTAGACCAATATCCCATCATAGTTCTCTCTGAGTAGTTCCAGAAGGAGCAGTTTGCATTGAAATAATTGTCAGGCTGGGAAATAAAATGACAAGATAAAATTAGGATTTTATATTCTAAGATGGCAACAGCAATTGTTTAATATGTATAAAAGGTAATTTAGATTAAACTTTGCATGTTTCAGACTATAAAGTTTTTCATCAGCAAAATTGTGGACTATGTTATACAAGGCAGATATCTAGCTTAAAAGGGGCTTTATAGTCCGAAAGACTCTAAAGTGTACTTTAAATTACCAAGACCCATTTTACACAATTACAATTTCCATTTTATGATTTTACAATTGATGGTACATTAGAATCTTTTTTTTTTCCTTTCTGATAAAATTAGAGCCATAAATTTGTTCTGAGAAAATTCTATACGGACCAAATGTTTTAAAAATCCATGTTCTATTTTGGGCCCATTTTTGGTTAGTTCTAAGAGATACACTAGCAGCAATGTAAATCATATTGTTAGTACCTACAAGCTCTTAAGAGTCAATCAAATAGGCCGGGCACGGTGGCTCATGCCTGTAATCCCAGCACTTTGGGAGGCCGAGGCGGGCGGATCACAAGGTCAGAAGATCGAGACCATCCTGGCTAACACAGTGAAACCCCGTCTCTACTAAAAATACAAAAAATTAGCCAGGCGTGGTGGAGGACGCCTGTAGTCCCAGCTACTCAGGAGACTGAGGCAGGAGAATGGCGTGAACCCGGGAGGTGGAGCTGGCAGTGAGCCGAGATCGTGCCACTGCACTCTAGACTGGGCGACAGAGCGATACTCTGTCTCAAAAAAAAAAAAAAAAAAAAAAAAGAGTCAATCAACTGAAGCAGATATGAGTATCATAACCACACAAATTTATTTTTCTTTGCCTATTTGGAGATCCACTTTTTTATCTGTGGGCATTTATTCACTCTACTTATCACAACAGCCAAACATTCTGTAGACAATCTTCCAATACAGTGTAGTTACGTAAGTATCAACTTGTATTTTAAGGCACAGCAGAGGAATCACATCTCCTCAACTGTTTTTTTAAACACAATACTTGGTAACAGCTGTGTCAAACGTGATCAGTAAACTAATGAAAAAAATTTTGCCACACAGAAAGGCAGAGTCCTAAGAGTTAATACTCAGCTATCCTGCTGCTAAGTAAGGTAAGGGTTAATTTTCATTTGAAAACAAATTAGAGTCATTTACATTTTCCTGTTGATTACTGAATTAGCTTTCATTAAGAACACACTTAAGTTCTAATAATCACTGAACCAAGCTCATTTAATTTTATGTTCACAGACTTAAATAAACTTGTGTCTCTGACCTAGTCCAACATTTAAAATTCAAATGGAAAGGTCTTGTCTTTCCTCCCTCCCATCTCCCCAGTTCTCTCCCCATCCCCAGCACCTCAGTTTTGCTTTCCTTTCTTTCTGCTTTTATAACCTTCCATTACTTCATTAGCATACATTAACTTACATCAATGTGTGGCAGGGTAAAAAGCACAGGATCAGTCAGGTATACTCGGCTGGACTCTTTATTGATTGAAACTGAAATGACGTGAGAGTTCACTGCAATGGTGCTATTACGACCAATAAAATCAGCACCCAGTTTAATGGTTGCATTTTCTGTACTAAGGAACTGTCCCAGGCTCCGGTAAATGATGAACACCAACTTTGCAAGCCCTAGGAAGGTAAAAATAGTCACATGATGTACAAAAAACATGCTTGTTAATAAACTAAGATAAAATAAGAATAAAATGATAAAGTCCTAAGGCATTGTTTTAAATCTGCTTTTAAATGGTAAGCCGTTTTTTTGTTATATAAGGACTCAAATACATTTTAGAATTAATAGGTTTTTGAACAACAACAAAACCTGTCAATTTTTAAAAGACTTCCACCTTACCATTCCTGCTGTTCTGTTTGACGGTATTTGCGGACAGTTGGATTGAGCTGCCTGCTCCTTTGATGCCCAGAGGAAATTTAAAGTCTTGGATCTGTCCTTCTGTACTGAGTACGGCAACTTCCAGGACTGGATGAGGGGAAAGATAAAGGAGGTGGGGAAAAAAGGATTCTTTAAGAGTTAACTAAGGAGGCAAATGATAACTGTATGGAAACTACTGTTTTCTTTTTGCCTACTTAAAAAATTTTACTGTTAGGTTTCAACAAAAATCATGGACTAAAAATCAAATTACTCCAAATGATTTAAGTCTTAAATATTCACTTGTCAAAAAAATTTTGTATTGTCATTCTAACACCTTCTTCATATTTTTATCTCTTTTGTCATGAACTAATACCAATCTGTTAGCCTGTAAGTATGAACAGTGTATGAATTAATAGTACATAACTTTCAAGGTTTTATATTTAAATCATGAAGCTAAACAAAAATATTTCAAACTGATATTTTTTGGCTCTTTATATTAAGTAACTTTTCAATGACCATTACTTGGCAGTGGTAAAACTAATATGAAGTACAAATTTGAATGACTTTATGGCATCTATACATCTCTTTCTATCTATGATCCACTTTAATATGAAAAATTACACAGGTCAAGTTTGCAGTAATACTTTTTTTTCTAATTTCTAAAAATAGTAAGCCCAGAAGAATATATTTATGATGAAAATGTCATTATGTTAAAACTTCCCATTAATTCTCACTAGTAACCATCAGTCTTTACATACTCAAATTGGGCAAAATAGAACCTGCAGGCCAAGCCTGGCATGCCATTTGTTTTTGTAAATAAAGTTTTATTGGAACACAATCATGCTTATTCATTTGTATATTGCCTATGGCTTCTTCAGTGCTACAATGCCAGTTAAATATTTGCGAGAGAGACCACCATGGCTTGCAAAGCCTAAAATATATACTATCTGGACCTTTACAGCAGAAGTGTGACAACCACTGCAATCTAAACCAAATTTCAAAAATTCAAACCAAGTATCGAAATTGACAAACACTTAAGGAAAACACGTCAATACAAAACACTGAGAACATCTACCTGATCAACATGCCAATGCTAACTTCATTTCAAAAATATACTTAATAGTAACCACTAACAACATAAATGTTTACTGTCTGCTGGGAATCACAATACAGATTGTAATTATTTTACATTAACATTCATTTAGATTTTAAAAGGAATGGAAAAGTACATTGCTTTTACAGGAGTTAACTATCTTATATTAATAATTACAATATTAATATTTTATTGATGAAATCTAAGGAATTATATGAAAAATTCATTAATTTCTGATATTTAAATTTTAAAAATAATCTGTATTCTTAAAAAAGTTCAAAAAATACAGTCCACACTTTTTTTCTGAATGTCACTCTCTTTAATGTCTCTAATGTCTGTATCATCTATCAGCTATTCACCTACAATCCCCTTTTTATTTTTACAAAAATCGTCTCATACCATTGTACAGTAATTCTTGGATACTAATTTTTTTAATCTTCTGCAACTCTGTTTTGTAAAATACATCTATATTTAGGTGTAAATATAATAACATTCATAAATTTTTATAAGCAATTAAACCACATGTCAAACCCTGAAATACAAATTTATAATGAGCATCATGTAACTGCTAAAATTCTATCAGCTGCAGAAACTGGTTGATACACTTATTTTACTGATACTTGTTTGGAAAGATTAAGCAGGTGGGTAGATGGATGAACTGTTCTCAGACTCTGTGTGGGGGGCAGGGAGGAAAGAGGGAAAGAAGTTTAATGAAAGTAACTGATTCTTCCTCACATTGAAAGAAGCTTTCATATCTTAAAACAAGACAGGATGAAAGAAGAATATCCTCTGAGTTTTCATGAATCATCCCAAACACAGATATACATGTACAAAGAGTTAATTGCATTAAACAAATATTTACTTATCAAACTTTAATTTCATTACACAGAAATTTACTTATTAGAGTTTAAAAAATAATGTTCACAGTAAAGAAAAACTTTAAATTATTAAAAGTAGTAAGATCATGACTACAGCTCTCAGTAGATGTTTCAAGCTACTTATTTCCATAAGAAAATGCAATAATGAACTTTGTACCAATGAATAGATAAATTTATATCAATAAATTTTTAAAAGACAATAGAAACTTTCCTAGAAAAATAAAACTGACTAAAAGAAATTAAAAACCCTAATAGTTTATGACCATTAAAAAACTCAACTGATAAATACATACTGAATTTTAAATAAGACTTCTATTTTCTGTTTCAGAAAACAGAAAAAGATATATCCCTAACTCATTTCACAAAAAATTATAGGATACTTTCAGTCATTAAAATGATGCAAAAAATCTTTAATAAAATATACACACATTTTATAATATCCTGGACAAATTAAATTTTTTAGTAAATTAAGTTAAAAAAGCATATAGAAATTAATACATTAGAAAATGTATTCATATAATTCATCAAACAGAGAAATTTAAAAAGTATTCACAGAAACAAATTTCAACATCCACTTAATGTAAAAAAAATCTTTACAAAAAATGTGAATTAAAGAAAAATTCTTTGACCAGATAGAAGTTTTCTTATCAGATAAAGGATAAACCTTTATGTATCCAAAACATATATAGCAAACAATAGTGAAAAACTCTAGAAGCATTCCATTTAAAGTCAAAATGATCTCTGTCACAGGTTTTATTTAGCATTGTACTAGAAGACCTAGCTTAATGCAGTAATTCAAGAAAAGCAAATAAAAGGTATAAAGGAAAAAACAAGTATTATTCACAGTAAACACAATTAACTACATAGTAATAACGAGGGACGCTAACGATAAACTATCAGAAATACTAAGAATTTAGCAAGGCTGCTATGAGCAACATCAATCATGTTTCTATACACCAAACAACAAACAATTAAAATATGTAATTTTAAAAGTGATATTATTTATAATAAAAACAAGAAGTATAAGTTGTCTAGGAACAAATCTGATTTTTAAAAAAGTGCAAGACACTAAAAATAAGAAAAATATATAACTTTATAAGGAGACCTAAGAAAAAATGAAGAATTACATAATGCCGTTATTTGGGAGAATGCAACAGTTCACTCTGGCACCTCTTTCAAAATCAATCTACAAATTCAGTCCAATTCTAATCAAAATTCCAACAAGATTTTTGTGTCTGGAACTTGATCCATTGATTTAAAAATTTATATAGAAGAGACATGCCAAAAAGCAGCCAAAGCAGTTCCTTAAGGAGCAAGGCTGAAAGTCTCAACAGATATTAATATTACTGAAAAAACCAAAGCAGCAAATAATAGACATGGCTAACATGTAAGATATCATTACAAATCATTAGGGGGAGAAACGGATTATGCACTAAACGTAAACAAGGAACTGGTTATTCATATGGGGAAAAATCAAATTAGCTGCCTCTCTCATATGATATCATAATTAAAAATAAATTTCAGGTAGATTCAAGACATAATTTGAATCAGGTAGATTCAAGACATAACTTGAGAGAGCCAAAAGGAAAATATTTCTTAAACAAGACACCAAGAGTACCAACCCTAAAAAGAATAAACTGATATATCTGACTCATTATGTAAAACAACAGATTCCTTTTAAAAAGATAAAAAGAGAAAGCCCAGACAGAATAAGTATCTGTAAACTATATAATCCTTACAGGATTAGTGTCCAGTATACATAGAAGTATAAAGAAAAAATCAAACAGGAGAAAGTTGTAAACAATAAATTCATAGGAGAGAAAACTAACATAGGTAATAAATCTGTTTAAAAAAATCAACATGAAGCAATCACGGAAATTGTAAATTAAAACAATAACGTAACCAATTCAAACTCATTAGATTGACAACAGTTATGTCAATAATAAAGTGTCTGCAAAACTAGTAATGGTATTACTGGTGAAAAATTAAATTGGTAAAAGAAGGTAGAGAGCAATTTGGCAGTATTTAGTAAAGCTGAAGGTGGGTATGCTCTACCACTCAAAAATTCTATTTCTAAGGAGTATGTGTGTGTAGGCACACACATGTATGTGCGCATGTATGTCTAGAAAGGCACACATTGGAGCAAGAAGGCATACAGAAACTTTCATTACAGTTTTCCTTCTGTCAGGAAAAAAGCAGAAGCCACTAAAATGTCTATCAGCAGTTAATTCTGGTACATTCTTAGAAACAGATCAAATGAACTACAGATACACATGTCAGCATATATAAATATAAAAAATAAAATGCTAAGGGTAAATTTTACAATTATGGCCATGTGCAGTGGCTCATGCCTGTAATCCCAGCACTTTGGGAGGCGGAGGCAGGCGGATCACCTGAGGTCAGGAGTTCGAGACTTGCCTGGCCAAAATGGTGAAACCCCCTCTCTACTAAAAATACAAAAAAATTAGCTGGGCGTAGTGATGCATGCCTGTAGTCTCAGCTACTCAGGAGGCTGAGGCAGGTGAATCTCTTCAACCCAGGAGGTGAAGGTTGCAGTGAGCCGAGATCATGCCATTGCACTCTAGCCTGGACGACAAGAGCAAAACTCCGTCTCAAAAAAAAAAAAAAAAAGAAAATTATACAATTACATTTACAGTGTGAAATTAATGTTAAAAACCTGAAAAGTATTCACTGTACATACTTACAAAGCAAAATTTTTTAAGCTTATTAATGCTAAATAATAAAGATGACAGCTACCTCTTTCATGATATGATCAGGAAGGAGGCAATCCTGGGAACTTCGACATTATCTATGATTTTCTTTTTCCAAAAAAATCTGAAGCAAATATGGTAAAATACCAATATGTGGCTCAGCTGAGTAAGTGGTACACAGATGTTATGCTATCCTCTACTTTCTGTATGCTTGAAATAATATATGCCTTATTCAATAGATTTTCTGAACATGAATACACTTGGTTCACTGGAGAGCCATTCAGAGCCTCACTCAGCCAATACTGTAAACAGAATTTTAATATATTTATCTTACTATTTTGCAAATTCCTCAGCAAGTAGTGGCTGTAATGAGAGGAAAGAGGAAGAACTATGACCTCTGCCAGGAGACTTGCACCTTTATGGGAAGGAGCTGGCATCAGCCTAGGTCCCAGAATAAAAACAACACGGAGCAGAACTGAAGATGACAGGAAGCAGAGCTGAAGTCCAGCCTCAACAATTATGCAGCAGGAAGGAGTAGTAAACCTTTGTTGTTGTAAGCAGCTGTGACTTTGGGGTTTTTGTTACCACAGTCTAAGTCTAAAGTGATGATAAAAATCATGCTGGCCACTCAGCTCATTAAAACAATAAATAAGGCCAGGGGCGGTGGCTCACACCTTTAATCCCAGCACTTTGGGAGGCTGAGGTAGGTGGATCACCTGATCAGGAATTCAAGACCAGCCTGGCCATCATAGTGAAACTCTGTCTCTACTAAAAATACAAAAATTAGCAGGGCATCATGGCAGGCACCTGTAATCCCAGCTACTCGGGAGGCCGAGGTAGGAGAATCCCTTGAACCCAGGAGGCGGAGGTTGCAGTGAGCCGAGATCATGCCACTGCACTCCAGCCTGGGCAACAGAGGAAGATTCTGGCTCAAAAAAAGAAAAAAGAAAAAAAAAAGACAATAAATAAAAGGGAATTTTACAATGGATGGTCAGGCTGATAACATCTAAACCATGGAACCGATCTGAAAATCACAAGGAAATAAAACCAAAGATTATGTGCTTGTTGATAAGACGCAACAGAAAGTTCTTGTTAAATTAAAGAAACAAAAAGTTAAACCTAGCATGATCATGCCTCTAAATCTAACCATCAGCATACCAGGCAGAGTTAAATGATGCACTGTGGATGAAATAAGCCAAACCAAGAATGTAACAAAGTGTACAAGACAAATTACCCACCTGACTTCCTCAAGAAAAACAAAAAATGTTTAAAAAATATTTTTTTTTAGTATGCAAAGAGAAATAACTTTTAATGAAAAAATACTTGGCCAGGCATGGTGGTTCATGCCTGTAATCCCAGAGCTTTGGGAGGCCAAGGTGGGTGGATCACCTTAGGACAGGAGTGCGAGACCAGCCTGACCAACATGGTGAAATCCCGTCTTAACTAAAAATACAAAATTAGCCAGGCATGGTGGTGAGCACATGTAATCCCAGTTACTCGGGAGGCTGAAGCAGGAGAATCACTTGAACCCAGGAGGCGGAGGCTGCAATGAGCCAAGATCACGCCATTGCACTCCAGCCTGGGCAACAAGAGTGGAACTCCATCTCAAAAACAAAAAACAAACAAAAAAAAAACCTCAACTGATATATCTATCAGATTTATTACTTGGACTTGTATCCTGGTTTCAACAAAGTATTAATAAATTTATGAAAATGTGAACACACTTTGTTATCTTTTGAAACATTTTGTTATTTTTTTAAAGTGTGATAATGGTATTGTGGTTTTTTAAAGAGTATGGGATATATCCATATAAAGTTTCTTACAGTAATCATGATAGGATTTTACAATTTGCTTTAAAATATTACAAGAGTGAGAGCAGTAAGTGGAACAGGATTAGCCAGATGCTGCTAAAGCTCAGTAAGGGGAATTTTTAAAATCAAAATTAAAAACTTCTGCTCTTCCCACCCAAGATATAAAGAAAATAAAGTCACATACTGGAGGGAAAATATTCAGAATGCATATTTCTGACAAAAAGACTTACAACAATAATATAAAAAGAATCTTTAGAATTCATTTAACAAGACAAACAACCCAATTAAAAATAGGCAAAAGATATGAACAAACACTTCATAAAAGTATATTTGAATGGACAATAAACACATGTAAAGAGGTTATCAGCAAAATGTTACTTAGCAATCACAGAAATGCAAGATAAATCCACAATGAGATGCCTCCAAGAACCACTAAAAATAAAATGACTGCCAATCCTAAATATTGGTGAGGATGTGGAGCAACTGGAACTCTCATATGCTGCAGTTCAAGTTTAATATGGTACAACCACTTGGTAAAATGGCAGCCAAAAATGGCAGCCAAAAAGCGGAAAAAAATTCAATATGTCTAAGTGAGTAGATATACAAATTGTGGTATGTCTTCACAATGGATAATACTCAGCAATAAAAAGGATTAAATTATGGACACTCCCATGTATATGGATAAATTTCAAAAAATATTCCTCTGCATAAAAGCAGCAAGATCAAAAGGAGTACTACATACTATATGATTCCATTCAACTGAAGATCTAGAAAAAGCAAAACTAATCTACATGGACAGAAAGCACATCAGTGGTTTCTGATGTTTTTAGGGCTAGGGTCAGAGGAGAATGACTGCAAAGGAGCATGAAGGGCCCATCTGAGGACACAGAAATATCACCATGCTGATGATCATAAGAGTGTACAACTGCCATACTCCATCAAACTATACACTTAAAACAGGTGCTCTTATTGCATATTTTAAATTATACCTCCAAGTTTTTAAATGTCACAATTAGATATAATTATAATAGATAAAATTATATCATTTTATGGAGTCATGTATTATTAAGGGTAAATCACACTATGAAGTTAAACCAAGAATTTAAGAAGAAATCACTAAGGAGGAAAATCAAATTGTTTTAATAACCTAAGACATTATAGCCATGTCCTCAAGGGAGTGGGAACATAGAGAAATAATAGGCTATTTTAGTCCTCATGTCTGAAAAGAGAACAAGACAAGTCCTAGGAAAAAGGTGAACGTTTCCCTCACAGTAAATCAGGGCCCTTCCCCCCACCCCCAAAATTGTTTATACCTTGGAAATAAAAAAGACACAACTATTATTAGAATATGTAAAATGACCTTTTTTTTTGAGACAAAGTCTTGCTCTTGTCGCCCAGGCTGGAGTGCAATGGCATGATCACGGCTCACTGCAAGCTCTGCCTCCCAGGTTCGAGGGATTCTCCTGCCTCAGCCTCTTGAGTAGCTGGGATTACAGGCACCTCCCACCACGCCTGGCTAATTTTTTGTACATTTAGTAGAGACTGGGTTTGGCTATGTTGGGCAGGCTGGGAACTCCTGACCTCAGGTGATCCACCCGCCTCGGCCTCCCATTTTTTTTTTTTGTATTTTTTAGTAGAGATGAGTTTTCACCATGTTGGCCAGGATAGTCTTGAACTGCTGACCTCATCCGCCTGCCTTGGCCTCCCAAAGTGCTGTGATTGCAGGCATGAGCCACCATGCCCGGCCGTAAACTGACTTTCATACTGATAATTCTTGGGTAATCAGCATTTAGACTAGTAAATACCAAGCATTATTTTAGAGATGCCAGTCTCTCCATAGTGTTTTTTAATTAAAAATGAAAAAAGATCAATATTAAAAATAATCCTTTAATTTCATTTAATTAAATTTTATTTATTTTTTTGAGATGGGGTCTCACTCTATCATCCAGGGTGGAGTGCAGTGGCATGATCTCAGCTCACTGCAACCTCTCCCTCCCTGGGCTCAGTTGATCCTCCCGCCTCAGCCTCCCCAGTAGCTGGGACTACAGGCATGCGCCACCATGTCCAGCTATTTTTTTTTCTTGGCGTATTTTTTGTAAAGACTGGGTTTCACCATGTTGCCCAGGCTGGCCTCGAACTCCAGAGCTCAAGCAATGTGTCTGCCTCGGCCTCCCAAAGTGCTGGGATTATAGGCATGAGCCACTGTGCCCAGCAAAAAATAATCCTTTAGAACTCTGAAAAACATAGGTACTAGAAAAAATGTATTCCTGGACATTTAATTGTTCAGAATATATCTCAAACTGGGATAAAAATATCTTGGATCTATAATTACAGTGTGTTCTATATATGTAAGGCTGATGGGAGCATAGATGTGAACCCAGCCCATGAAATTTTCTTGCACAATTGAAGAGGCATAAGAAGGGAATTTTAGTGTTTTTTTAAAAATAATTTTCAGAATATTTAGAAAACAAATTGAGGTCATAATATGCCGCTTTGGTAATTACTGATTTTTCATTCCCAAACCTCAAAGTAAATAAAAACAAATTATTTTTAAAATATTTCATTTCTTTTTAAAAATTCACTTATATAAAATAAATTTAAGGTTATGAATTCAAATATAGGTGCTAATTTGATTTATGTCCATTTCTTCCATATACCCCTTTGGTCTGCATTTTTTATATAAAGTCTCATGACTTACGCAGGCACAATAAGGCATAATTAGGCATTAAGATACAGCATTCCAGATAGTAAGTCTTCATTCAGTATCTGCTGCCCTAATGAAGTTAGCACTGCTTCTGGTGGAAGAGTAGTCTCTGTCCCTTTTGAGGAGCTTTTTACTTCACTAACTAAGGTATACTGTTAACTTCATCTGAATTCAACCTCACTGAATAATTAACAATTCTAAATTGTTCAAACCTAAATTAATAAAATTTTACTGTATTTCTTTCAAATATTTTTCACAAGTGAATTCCTACCTCTCAGTGGTAGCATTTGAATTCTAAATTATGCTTCAACACTATCTGTAGCTATTCTGCAATCTATGAAGCACGGATGTTCTGCATTGTGGGAGATGTAAATCACTGACCACATTTTCACCTGAAGGCAGTTATGTTTAATATAAACATCTGACTCAAGTTCTGTGTGCTAAAATATCTGACTGAGAATGCATTCCATAAAATAATTTAAATTCACTAGGAACATATTATATAAAACGATTAAGCATTTGCCACAGTTTCATAGCAAGTACTTTCATTACTTAAAAAATCTACATTCTGGTATTTAGGCACTCTTACACTTTTTTGTTAATGATTTTTCAATTGGAAAAACACACACATATAAAACCAACTTGTAAAACACAGGATAGAGTTTGGCTTTTGCATTAATTTTAGTAAGTGTGGTCAATAATTTCTCTTGGTAACAGACAAAAATAATTTGACAAAAAAGAAGTACAGCACTGGGAAATAATAGATACAGAATGGAAACATCATCCTCTTACATATGAATATCCTAAATCAAAATTAAACTTGACAGTAGATTCACTTACCAATATTTTCTGTGGGCATTGAGACCCTTGTTGGTTCTAAAAGATTGTCAGCTAGGACAAAAGCTCCTTCTTCCAATGTATCGAGTAACATTGTTGCAGTATGTGCTTGTTCAGAAGAATTCATATGTTTCCATGATTCCAAAGCTTCAGGTCTCAGAAGGTTGTCCACTGTGTCAACAATTGCCTGTATCCATTAGAAAACTATCATTAGTTTTGACGGCTTTTAGAACCAAAGTGATTTTCAGTCGCTGATGAGTGACAATTATAATATTTATCTGTCATGATGATTTACTCTTACTTCAAGATGGAAGAACACCTAGACAACATATATCTGGTCCATTTTAAAATATAACTGGACCATTTTAAAACAGGACTGACTGAAGATTAACAGACTGCTATTTGATTACAAACAGTAAGTGTAGAAGGTGGATTGTTTGTATTTATTTAATCACACCTCAATTGTTGACAGTTGACAACCACCTGTGTCAGCTCTTAATCTGAGACATTACTCTTACAGGTATAGTCAAAACTACTTAAGTCATCCTATTTATAATCTCAAAACTTGAATATTCTAAACCAAAAATACTAATGTCTTTGGAATAGATTAATATGTATGCTTGAAAATTAAACTATATTATTTTTTGAAATCTCAACTAAAATAGTAACCAAAATTATTCCTTATAGACACTGTCTACTTATAATCATTTGAAATAAAAAAAAAACAAGGTGGCATTAAAGTTCATAATTTATCTGTGAACATTTTCACTCTTCCAATTCTCTGTCCAGCTAAAAAACACTTGAGCATATACTTTAATTCATCAACAATGATCTGCTTTTAAAGGGATAAAGAAAGGAATCAAAATTAAAGCCTCTACTGATAAGTTAGAGAAAACAGGAAAGTAGAATCAAGTCTTCATAAACACCCAAGTTGTAAATATTCACATATGTAGGCTTCATTTATTGCTACACAAAATAACATTAAATAAAATATAACTCAGTTAATCAACTGAAGGCAGGATCTTATACTACTACACTCTGTAGCTACGCACTGACTATGCTTTGGAAAGGTGAAATCACTAAGTTTATTTACTCTATTCCATTCACCCAGTCATAATGTGTCATTATGCCCATAAACACATAGTTCTGATCTATTGGTAATTACTGAAGAGAAAGAACACACACTGTACAAAAAGAACAACAATAAAAATTGCTAGCGTGAGGTACTATATGAACAGGGGGGAAAGTTGTTTGAAGCTACTGTCAGAGTAAGATTAATTAGCTTAATCCATCTTAATATCCTCGTTCTGTCTGCCGTGTGAGCCACCACGACCTTCCTGGCAGGTGGAAGATACTTCCAAGTGGCGTTAAAGGCTTTTTTTCTCCCTCTAATGGGAGATAGAATAGTCGAAATGCTCACACTGATACTGCTGCAGCCATTAACTAGAGTGGAACAGAAATTGGTCTGCAGAGGCCAGATTCATTAGTCACCAAGATATACAGACTGGAGCCTCTCTCTAATCTAAGTTACAAATGAATCCTCTGTCACAAAGTGGGAACTTGCTTCATTTGCATAGTGTAAGTCAGCTTCTGATTTGTAATTTAAAGAGTTTTATTAGTCTTATCTGAACAGAGAAGCTCATTTGAGACATACTGAAAATGACACTGGTCAGAAATTAAGGTCATGCTGAAATTTACTCCATATACACATAACTTGCTAATGGCATGCTTTTATTAATTTGAAACACTCCTTATTTATTACTATTTGTACTTGTCTAGTGGGATCAAAATGATCATTAGCCTAATCATATTCCTGAAGTAGTCTCTTTCTGCCAAAGGAAAAAAAAAAAGCTATTCTTTTCCAACTGCGATGTATGTCCTGGGCAACATACCAATTATTACATTTCATACATTAACTAATACCTTAAAGGTGAACTGAACATTGAAGTTTAAAAAAATTCTATAGATTTCAGCAGTTATTTCTCTGCCCCTATTAAACAGGCTAAAAGGGGACTTTCAGACCATTATTACCTAAAAACAGACTTTCCTACTACCTTTTCTTGTAAAGTTCTCAAGTTCAACAATGTCCAATACTAACTAGTGAGACGTCATTTTTTCCTAGACCTTGCCAACCAAAATTAGTGAAGTCATGCCTTTTTAATACTCTCTAGTCTAAGAAACTACAAAAGTTCTTTTGTTTTCTTGTCACAATATATGGATTCGTTCTTCAAGGTTTGATTTACCATGGTTATGGTCCCCTGAAAAGTAAGGTTAGAAAGTAATATCTCCCCAAAAGGAACTCCTAATATTCACAGAACAAAACAAAATGCAATTTGGCATTATTATTTTGATCTATCACACAGAACCAGTATGGCAGCCTCAGCATGTTTCCTATTACTTGGATATACCAGGGAGAAAACCCGGCTGGAGTGGACAGGGATTCTGAGCTCAACAGTGGCTTTCTGTTCCTATTAGCTTGATAAAAAACAGTATGTAACATATACAGATATCACAGTTAAATTATTTATATTTCATTTTTAGTAACCCATCCCCGTATCAACCTGATTCTAGAAATGACTCCTAAAAATTTCAGAATAAAGCCTATTTTATTTGAGTATACCACAAAGATAAGAAAGCAGTGACTTTTTCATGCACATACATTATGACTATACAGTCTTTGATATGATAAACTGCCGAGAATATATCATAGCTGTTTTACTCAAGTTGTTTTTTAATCCACAGAGATGACAACAGGAAACAAAGAGACTACATAATTACTTTCCAATTAAGAGGATATTTCATTAAAATTCGTGTACTTTTGGATGAATGGAAAAACAGCAGAAATCATTAAAAGTAAATTATTTGCTTATTCTGAGAGTAATATACCTGTGAAAAGCCAACATTTGTACAGCTGATATGGGGCACATTATATAATTATCAAAGACTGAAATACATTGGATCATGCAGCAAGATGATAAAGCGTGGCAGGTAGCTGAAGAAGGGAGAAAGCAGGGTGACAGCACAGGAGAGATACCTTAAGGTAAGCCCTGCATGTCTTCTCTCGTTTTTGGAGCTTTTAAGTAAAAGAAAAGAAAAATCAGAGGTTAGATTTTTATCTGCTGAAAATGAGGAAAGAAGAAATCCTCAAAAATTAAGCTGGCGTTTCAGAGCTCGAAGTTTATATGCAGTAGTCCTCTGGAGTCTGAGTCTGCACTGACTACCAAAACTGCTTATTTACAGTTTTTTATTCTATTTTACGAAGTATACTAATCTAAAATATGTTGACAAAAAGAGACAAAATATATACTGCAGTAAAAAAAAAAGTCAATTTTTTAACCAGGTAGAACCACATTAGGCACAGATTTTGGGTTCCTATGAACCTAATATAAACACTTATAGTGTGATGAAAAGTAGCAATCCAACTTTTGTCATAATAGGAAAAATTAATGGCACTGATAACAATATATTCCTGGAGACGGCAACTTGTCCTTCTTCCAAAAGCTGCCATTGAAAGAAATATGTCAGTGGCTAATATTCCTATATGTGTCAAAATTTTGCTGCAACTATAAGAGTTCCATGTATTAGCATACAAAGTATATCAACTGTATAACATATAATCTCTCCAAGTGCAGATAATGCATTATAAACTTACAGTATTGACCACAATCAGATGGATAAAGTTTGCCACCAACTAAGATCTCTCTCAGGTAATTAACATCATTTACACTTTTTTGGGAGGGCAGGGCACATTGCTCTTTTCTCAACTGTAATTCTTCCTTGGAAAAATGAACCAAATTAGAAATTTTGCTTCTAAGTATATGTCCCGGGGCCAAAGATTTGGCTCTCAACTCCTATAAGACAAGAGCTGCCATACCAAGTGTCTAATTCAAAATAACAGAAGAGTTCTCTCTACCTTGTTATAACTCCGTCCAGCTGAATCCTTCTCACTAGGTTTCAGTTCCTGCAGCTGTGCATCAAGGATGTCCACCAACTGCTCCATCAATCTCACTGAAGAACTTACATCCCCAGCAAACACTGGCCCTTTGGTATGTTTAGCCAGTTCATTGGCAAGACTAGCAGCATTTTCTCCACTTCTGATCTGAAAAGACAATTTGTATTATCTCATTTAAATTTTTTTTCTGTTTACAGCTTCTAGTTCTCCTTGAGTATCTTTATTGTGGTGAAAAAAATTTGCGAATGTTAAATTCTCCAACTAATTGAGACTGATAACTTTCCCTTCGTCTTAGAAGTTTCAAGGCTCTTAGATTACCAACACACACACACAGAATTCTGAACCAGGCATTTAAAAGAAATAAAAAGGAAAAAAAAATCCTTTCTCAAAAATTTCAGCCAGTTCTCTCATTTCACTGCAACCATTTAAAATTGTTATTTTAAAGTCTTATTTATTCCAATGATCCAGAATTTAAGTCAGTATGTAATCAGCATGATACTGAGGGTTATTATCTGATGTTTATTCGTCATAAAGGTAGATGAAGGAGGAGAAAAAATGGCATTGCATTACACTGTAATATTAAAGTTACTAATGCCTTTTAAAGTAGTTTACTCATTCTACCATAATCATGTGTGATATAAACATCTGCTTGCATTCTGTGGATTCAGTTGTAAACTTAATGATATTTTATTTAATCGGCGAATGCATTTTGTCTTATGAACATCAAAAGAAACAGAACTAAATATGAATGAAATTAACAAGCATTACTCACTAAAAAGCTTAACATAGAGAACAGGATACCCCCAAACATATGTAACTTTCAATAAACAATTTACAGACAAAACTATGCGTAATTTTTTTTTTTTACTTTTATACTGAACAAAGAGCAATAAAGCTGGTTTTAACACACAAAGCTAAATTATTTATGTTAGAAGTTAATGCCCTAAATCACCAATGTGTCATATTAAAAGGTTCCAACCAACCTTCTGAGCCAGCTGATTCACCCAGTGTGAGGTACAGTTGCTAAGATCGGGGCCCTTAGGGTTCCATGTTCCAGTGGAAATCATGCAGAGATATGAGGCAGTTCCTACAACAGATGTAGAAAACAACAGTGAAATTGAAACCATTTTTCTGCATGCATTCGGGAATCAGCTATGATGATCCTGCTCTGCGTGTTAAATTTTGAATAAACTCTAATGCAAGTATTTGACAATAAGTGACAAAAAGTAGGGTATAATGCAGATTATAAATGGTAAATATGAAGTCAGCATAGAAATATCATATATTTATAGCAAACAAACAAAAACCCTTAATTTTCTTGGGATTCATCCAAAGTGATGCTTATAATGAGAAAGGCAGCTGTAAGGAAGACTCACTAGAGTCTTGGGGCAAAAATCTCAGGCTTGACCTAGGTCTCTGAAAGGGAGAGGTAATTTATAGTGCCTGATCTTAAATGACTTTTACAGTTTAAAAAACTTTGTCCATAGATGTTATATTACCAAAGTACAAAAATAAAGTTAGCTACTGTAAACATCGCTTTCTTTGAATAAAATCACTTCACTGTAATATAGAACCTACTTACTAAATTGAAAAATGTATGCATGGTAGTTTATAGAAAATACCTCTTGTTCCCTTAGGGCATGGTCGTTCAACCATCATTCCCCTTTGTGTCTGAGGCCACTTTATCCCCTTGGAGTCTAATGCTTCACAGAATCTCTCTGGCAGGGGAAAAATATTTGTTATAGGTGGAATTTTGGTTGTAGAAACTGCTGGAGGTGGTTTTGTCCCTTTGCTTCCTTCCTGTGATCCAGCTACAGTTGTGCTCATGGGGCCTTTCTGTGAAGTAGTGCTTGTGGTTGATATTGTGGTTTTGAACAGCTCAGCTGAAGAAGTTATTGTCACAGCTGTGGTAGGCACTATGGAAAAAAGATGAGTATATTAATCTCAAACACACACTTGCACTCACATACAGTCATGCACACGTGGAATGTGTGTATGCACACACACACACACAAAACCCTACCCATCTGTCTGCCCACAAACCAAGGAAATGAGAATTACTGACAATATCGCTCATAAGAATAAATCTTTTCATCTGTTCCAATTTATTTATACTGATGGCTAAGAGAAGGTAGGTAGTTTAGGCTTTACTATAGCGTTTGCTGTATGACTCTTAAGTTTATTTCTCAATGAAATACGTGATAGTACAGTTTAAGCATAATTTCATCACATACTGTTTAACAGGAAATGTGGGACAGTTTAATTTAGAAAAATTCTATTGTATAAACTCACATTCTATAAGCAATCAAATTCAAAGCATTAACAAAACTGTGATGATTATATATAATTAGGATGATAAAAAAATTTAAAGTCACCCACTTTACATATTGCAAGAAAATAAATACTGTGACATCTTTCCACCCAGCAGCCGTTCTTGCCTGAGCATGATCAGCATGCCTGATTAGATCCAAACAGAAGATAAGCTTGGCATGCTTGCGCTGTTTTATTAAGGAAACATCTCAGGCTTCGGTATCGTTACCTTGAAAAAGGTAGGTATGAAGAAGCAGCTAGTTCCAGTCAGAGGTGGAATCTCTTACCAAGATAAAGCATCAGATCAAATCATGCCTAATTCAAACCAACCCTTCATATCTTAGTCACCCTTAACAGAGAATTTAAAAGAACTATCGTTACACATTTAAAAGCAAAAATGTTTTCATTATTTTTAAAGGTTATTTTTGCCTTCCAATGTTACTAAACTGTTAAATCCACCAGGTTTAAGAAATAGTGGAGCTCAATGTTTCTTCCATTAATTACCACTGAATTAATTTAAACAACAACAAAAATCTGTCAGTAAAAATTTAATACTACCACTTAAAAACTGTTGGAGGAAATCACACCAAAGTTGTATCAACATTTACAGATTATTGGCTCTTAAAACCTTACATATATGATGCCTTCAATTTAAATTGTTGTAGTAGAGCAAATGAAAAATAGCTATGTTTTCAAATCATCTTAATAAAATCAACTTATTTTACACTTTATCTACACATGAGATAATAAGCTAGAATATTAGAATTTATTAGAAAACAAGTTCATATTATCACTGATATGTTTACTACTTTAAGCTCTGGTCCATCCATCTTTCTTTATTAATTCTGACACTACTGACAGTAAACTACGAAAAAGTAGTGTGACATGTTTCTAGTTCTTTAGTAGTTACATACTTCTTGTTACCAGTAAGTAAACTATACACGTTTTATTCCTTTTCCCCCCTCTACCTCAAGAGAAACTTCTAAAGCATGTGTTTTATTTCCAGGACATAATTTATTGACCATATGAGAGATGTCTATGTACATCAGTCAAACATCATGCCTAGCCAGCTGCTGCAGAAACCTATTCAAACCTATCTTTTCTTTAAAGCACTTGCTTGACATCTTGTTAAACCTCTGTAATTTTCTTTGATTACAATGCAGCCAGGCTTTCAGTGCTTTCTCAATTAACATTTGTCAAAAGCATCACAATCTTTTGCAGAAGTGTCAAATGACTGCTGCTGAATCAAGTCTTAAAGGGGAGTCGGGAATCAGAACAGAAAAAAGAAGGGGGCAGAGCAAAATGCTTGAGTGCTACAGTCCCTGATATATCCCTTGACACTGTACTAACTAGTACATATTTAATCACTGAAATATGTATTTATACTACAATTAGTGATTTGTTAGCTAAGCGTTAGTTGAGATTCATAATAACCGAGTCAAGGTAGACAATAAAAGGACCTCAATTAAATGTGCAAAATTTCATGCAACATTCTACAGCCATGTTTCCATTGTTTGTTTTTTTGATAATTTATTTTTATACCTTTTCACCTTTTTGTTTTGTTTTTTTTTTTTGAGACGGAGTCTTGCTCTGTCACCAGGCTGGAGTGCACTGGTGTGGTCTCGGCTCACTGCAACCTCCGCCTCCTGCGTTCAAGCCATTCTCCTGCTTCAGCTTCCCGAGTAGCTGGGATTACAGGCACCCACCACCACACCCAGCTAATTTTTGTATTTTTAGCAGGGAGATGGGGTTTCACCATATTGGCCAGGATGGTCTCGATCTCCTGACCTCGTGATCCGCCCACCTTGGCCTCCCAAAGTGCTGGGATTACAGGCATGAGCGACTGTGCCCAGCCACTTTTTACCTTTTGATCACCAAAATAGATTAAAGGGAATCAACTTATTCTTCAAAAATAAATCAGTGAAATATTGGGATATCATGAAAATAAACATGATCATAAAGCTTAAGTGACAAAACTAAATCTTTTAGAGGTACACATAGAATTTCTGGAATTTTGGAAGGTTTAAGTTTAGCAATACCAGAAGAAAAGCAACTTTTTTTCTCATGTGAAGGCTAGAAATGCAGATATATTTCTAAAAATTATTATTTATTTCCACAGGTGGAAATGGCCCAAATAGGGCATCTGGTAATGATAGAAGCGTACATTGATTTAGCATTTATGTGCTAGGTGCTATGCCAATCACCATTCATGGATAATCAGATCATCTTATTTAATCCTTACCACAACTCCATGAAGTAGGCACTATAATTATCTTCCTTTTACAGATAAGGAAACTGAACGATGAAGTTAAGTAATTTGTTTAAGGTCACTTTCCCATACTCTTAAATGCTATGATCTTACTTGCCTAGTTACAGATTTTCATAGACTCTAGAAAATTACGGTATCCAACAAGTAACCTTGCAGTTATCTGGGAACATTTAACTGACATGGTGTTCTGTGTAAATCTCTAAAAGAATAACAATTTGCAAAGAAAGCATAAGACTAGAATAACAAACAATGAGAAGTTCCATAATGAAACATGGCAAAAGGTTCAAAACTCAAGAATATCCTATAAATAATAATAGAAAACACAACTCACAATAGAATTATGACTCTAATCCAAACCCTTTTTTATAGAGCTCTATTTATCCAGATGCCATATCATGCACTCATGCACTGACTTAGGATTCTACCTACCATTTATCATTTGAGTAGAAATAAAATACCTAAGAAATGATGCTAATAAACATGCTTAATAAGTACCCATGAAGATTTTAACTAACACATACAGAATGGTTCAGTTTACTCTGGTTATGTACTAAGAACTTCTATTGATTACCAGGGTTTTCCTCCATGAAAGGGTTTGAAGACAATAGCCATTTATGCTAAGGGTAATATTCTCCTCACTGAGGTCCAAGAACTCACCCTCACCCACTGTTCACAAAATGAACTCTAGAGTTTCTGTAGCTTGGTAAAGCAAAAACGAGCACCTATTCAACTTGCCCCTGTTCACTGTCTAAAAACACTGATCATCTTTTATACAGCATTCTTTATCAGTGAAAAGGTATTTCCGGAAGTATGTATTCTATGCTATATATAAACAAAATGGCTCTCTTTATAAAAATTTTTTCCTGGTATTACAGAAGTGTATCACATCATTAATTAGTCTAACCCAAATGTTGAGGAACTGCCAAAAGCCAAGTAAAAACACATCATTTTCTTTATAATATTTGGGATATCACATGTGCAGACAGATTAAGTAAATATAAAGCAATCCAGATTAAGAAATGGAAAAGAGTTAAAACAGGACTGGAAAGGGTTTTTCCTAAGGCCATTCCAGAGAGGGAGAAGGTGAAAGAGGAAAACCAGACCTCGTTTAGGGGAGTGGAGCAAATGAACTATGCAGGGATCACACAGAGCTCAAAACTCACCAAAAAAAAAAAAAAAAAAGATTAAGGCACAAAAATAATATGCGTGTGCTTTTAGGAATGAAAAGGCTTGGATTTATAAATGGGAAAAAGTATTGAAGCTAATATATTATTAAACAGTCCACAATGAAAAATGATATAGATAATGAAAAAAAAACGAATGGATAATTTTACAGCACAATTTATGCCTTGGCCATATATGTGATAGCAAATCCAGCACAGATGACCTGAACTACAAATTTCAGCAAAATAAATCAATCACTACTTTATGACAGGCAAAAGACCTCATTTCTCTGATTGCTCTGTTCTATCAGTTTCTTGGATCTTGTTTCTGGAAAGCTGACAGTGGCTTATTGGTTTGACCTAAACTTGTGGGCCAGAATAGTTCTGCAAGACCCCACCTACATGCATATAGGTAGCACACATCTTGGATCAGAGAGACGGGAGTCTCTAAATGCATAATATAAATTACAAGGAGAGAGAGAGAGAGAGAGAATGAATATGGGTCAAACAGCAGTGAGATAAATTTAGGTCAGATAATACTTTTTATCACTAAGGGCTGAATAAGGGGTCAATATGAATTTTCATGTTCTGGGACTATTTAAGAATGGCTATTTTGGATGACAAACCATAGTTGTAGGAACATACAGTTGCTACATCTGCCGAAGCTTCTCATTTTCAAGGCTGTTAACTGCTCTTTCCAAAAGCATCTAAACTATCAAAGACTTTTCATCTGAAATGGATCAAATTATTTGCTAGAATATATGACACATGTGGAGGATGACATTACTAACCATCTTTGTATTCGCTGAAGTACTTTGTGGCAAGTAGATGGGTAATGTTTTTATTTGTTGAACTGAATTATACTCAACTTTATTCACAATTCTTCAGGTTGTTGCCTGATTATGAATTTGCAATTTGTAAAACATTTTTTTTCTTTCTTTTTTTTCTGAGGATGACAAAAAATTTACTGCTACCCAAGACAAATCTAACAACTGTGAGACTAATACAGGCTACAAAAAGGTTAACATAAGGATCAATACAATTTTAGCCAATGCCAATACAAGTCTGTCAATGCCTTCAGTTTGCCTTTTGACAAACCTATAGGATAAAGAAGCACTATTGAAGTAGCAGCTTTTGGAAAAACAATTGAAATAGATGAAACAAACCAAACTGCTGCCTCATGAGCAAACATATGTATACATTTTTAAATAAATGATTCTAAGATACTATCAATAAAATTATATGCCCTAAAAGAAGATTTCATTGTTATAAATTTAACAATGAACATTACTGCTACAACTATAAGCCAAAAAATACAAACATAACCTGATTTAGGGAAAAAGGGGATGTACACTAAGTCAGTGGATCATTATTGTTATTTTATGAACAAAACTCACGTATTTTGGTATTCTACAATGACTCAAATTAGAAATTCCATGACAAAGAGCTGTGACTTCTGCTTTTGAGGTCCTGACCGTATGACAATATTTAAAACTGATTAACAGCATATCTTAAAATATGTATGGGTATGTGTTTGTTATGAACATATTTAAGTGTGTGTACTTGCATTGCTTTAAGAGAAGAAAAAATATATTAGTCTCTGCCCCACCCTATTGAGGATATTAATTTAATCACTCCAAAGAACTTTCTAGTTCCTAAAATTTTGAAATAATGCAATAATTTCAAGATTAACTCAGTAAATTAGGATATTCAGATCTTAAACACACACTGTTCAAATAGAAGACTTATAAACAGTGCAAGCTCTATAATAATACATTAACAAGTTATTCTTTCATCATGAGTATGAGATAATCTTGTTTTAATGAAGTATTCATTTATCATCAAAATTATTTCCCACAAAATTGAACTCACTTAATAAACCAAAGTATATTTCCAAAAATTTAGCATTACTTTCTAAAGTAATGATCCTCCATAAAGAGAATACAAATCACACAATGCTTGCATATCTGTCATCACAAATCATCACTTGGGATCATTTAAAGCTTGGTTCATGTGATTGTTAAAGTCACAGAAATATTGACTTAAAACTGTCACTAATTTATCAGAAAATAAAAACATGTAATTTTACATGATAATCTAGAAAAATATTGGATGGCTCCCTCTCCTACTCAGAGAACAGACACCAAAACTTTAGAACGCATATATCTGGCATTGTACATACATCAAGCCTAGCCATTCTCCTGGGACTTCCTAACACACATTTCCTTTAACCACTGGCGCCAAGAAGTTAAAAGGTCTGAAGATAGATTGTAATCAATTCAGCAGTCAAGTAGGGGAAAACAACCAAACAAAAAAACACTGCTAACAGGTTTCTGGTTAGTATTATATTTTTAGCAATGAAAAAAGTTTAAACTGACCAATAATGCCACAATTTCTTGAAGCCAACATTAAAATGAAGAAATTGAGAAAAAGATAACGAACCATAATAAGGCTAAAATGTACCACAACATTGTCCTTTGTCCTTTAACTATGAAAAGGGGAAGAAAATAGGAAAAAAAAAATTAAGAAGTCTTTAAAAAGAAAAATGCTTTTCACAAAATGACATAAGCATTAGCAAGTAAACACGCTTACCTTGGGCAGGATCAGGTGGACCAAACTCCAGAGAATATCGTAAAATGAAGTTATTGTTCCACACGTAAAGTTGGTTATCTCTTGGATTGTAATCCACTGCAGCAATATACTGATACTGGTTGGGGAAGGGAACATCTACATATTCTCCTCGGTTTAATCGGGTATTATAAATGTAATCAATTGAGTTCTTGCCTGTTTCACTTTCATTGTCTTGATAAACTGACCTAACCACATAGAGGACTCCGCATATCATAAAAGCATTTGATGCGGCACGTTTGTCGTATACAGTCTCCCACGTTGCTTCAAATCGAAGAGTGTATGGATTCAGCTGGCTAATAACTATCATTCCATTGTTCTGTTCAGTGGCATAAATGACCCATAAACCATTTTCATCAACTGCTAGGTCGATATCAGTCTTTCCTCCCCATCTGTATGGTGAGGTATCATGGTAGTTGGCATAGTTAATTATGGCCTCGCCACTCTTAATTCTAGTCCTCAAGTCAAATTTCACAATATTCCTCGTTCTTTCTTTGTTAAAGAAGACAGCACCATCATACACCACAAATCCAGTACCATCTACTCGATTTGGAAGTTTATATGTTGTTGTTTGGCGACTATTTTGGAAATCTTCTAAAGAAGCATATTCTATTAAAGTATCGGTACGATAGGGAGTCCAGGGCATGAAATAAATTTTATCTGCAGCCTGAAGAGGGTCCTTGCACCAAGCACCCGCCTTTTGTTCAGCTTCATATATACATGGTGAGTCCACAATTGCTTTCAAGGTCCCAGGACACACAAAAACTAACAGTTACAGAGAAAGACAAAAATTAAGCCAAGTTAAAAAACTACACAGGCAAACAAGTTTCAGTGATCACAAATCAAAAGGGAAAAATTCATATTATTAGCATTCAATTTTACCGAAATGTATACTTCATACAAATACTACCCTTCTTTTCTAAAGTTAGCATAATCAGTGTATCAGGGTACAAAGTAACTGAAGTTTATGTTTATTTTCACTAAGAAAAGCCTAAGTTTAAGATCATTTATAAGTGGTCTGACAATTTAAATTTTTGCTATGTTTTCATCTTATAATCTGTTAACCCATGTTTTAAAAGTTTGAGCTTTTGCACAACAGTATATATTTCATTTTATTACAAACATTATACCTTTCAACCCCCTACTTCACCTATGAGCCCCCAAAAGCAAAACCATGAAATAAGGCAAATAAAACAGAAAACCGAATGTGAAGACTTATTTAGAACTTTTACATAAGTTAGACTGAAAACAAAGGTGCTTCAATTTGAGGAACATAAGTATTTGGAAATGCAATTAGGAGCACAGAAAAGTAAATGCAAGAAAAGCAGTGATGAAACAATCAGGAGACCCTGTAACCATGGCATGCTATGGAGAGGGTTCTGGAAGCCAGGCAAGATGACACTTTAATTATAAGAAAATATCCAAGGGTGTCAGAAAAAGAGATAAAGGGTAAAAAAGAAACAGAGAAAGGGCAGATCCCCCTCGCCGACTTCAGAATTTTTACCCCATCACCAGGTTTAGCAGTCATACAATTTCATTGTAAACAGTTGACTTCCTTATGAGGTGGCATTTATGAGATCCTGCTGATTATTTTAATACAGGAGTGTTGTGGGGAGAGGGGAGGGAGGAAGTTAACATCCATAAGGCACATAACAGGGAGCTGGGGTTCAGACTGTATGTTATTTACCTTTTTGCTCCACTTCTATTTTAAGCATCGGGAAGAAAAATAAAAAAGGTGCAAGGAAAAAAGAAAAAAGATTAAAATAAATTGACTATTAGTCTAAGACTGAATTCGTAACAGATGCTAAATATAGGAAGAATTAAGAGCTGTACTACTTTGGATAAAGAGAAACACACAACAGGAAAACCTAGCAGGAGAAAGATTCTAAAGTTACATAAAAGAACATGGATCAATCATTTTAGGAGATTAAGGAGGCAATACAAATATGTTGGCATGTTGCTTCACTTAGTGTACCTGAATAAATAATGAAACTCTTCACTAATGCATGGTATACATACTCTTGCCTTTCCAAAGTCACTCAGCATTCTTACCAAGTTTTACTTCCTATATGTATGCTATAGACATAAATGCATGCATAGGTATATCATCCCCATTTATCTTCTGTGAACTCAGTTATTAAACTAACTTTAGATAAGCATAACAATAGAAAAATACATTTATAAAAATCACAATTTAATTTTGGAGTTTAGATCAAATTTAATTCTGATGTGGTTACATGTTTTTCATAGATATTTACTAAGAAGAAATATATAATTATGCATCCCAGTATGTTTCAATTGTTTTTCTATTATTTTCTATTCCTAGATAAATTAATTTTAACCATTAAAAAAGCCTCCTCTTTAGGAATATATCAATATCCCCCCATCACCAGTAGTGATTTTGAAGAGTAGGGTAAGGTAGTACCTTTCTCCCCCACTAAGAATTAGTATATTTACTTAGTTAGGTTTACATATACATTTTATTATAAAATTCTTATTAAATTTTCTATATTATATATCTCAAACTTGTAATACTAAGTCTATAAAAAAAAGTAAGCAAAATACATACAAGGGAAAAGCAAGCACAGTAGGCAAGGAGAAAAAGGAAGAAAGAATTATGGTTAGATTATTATGACAATTCTCCATCATCAATTTACATAGAAAGCAAGCTAGCATGCAACAACAATCATACCGAGCATTCAAAGCAAATACCTTGACTCCACAGACCTTATAAAAAGTAAATGCTTTCATAAAACAAACCTGATTAGCAGAGTTACATGAGGAAAAAAAAAAAAAACTCCTACAGTTTCAAGAAACAGATTATGAAGTTAGGAAGGGGGCTATGTAAGATCCTTGTTGGTAAACCGTATTCTAATACTTACAAACCATAAAATACTACTTTACATTGTATATAGGTTTGAAGTATGTTGCCTAAATTTCATAAAATGACAAGACTGATGTCTGTTTCTCCCTTTTCTGTTGTTAAAATGCATCAGGGTGTGCTAATACTGCATTTCCAAAATGTACTCAGACAGAGTAGTGCACATTTTATTAAGATCTTAGTTTGATTAATTTTTAAAAGTTACAATAATTCATCAAGATTAAATGTTGGCCTTCTGAAACACCTATGGGAAAAAACATCACGCGAACATTTTTGCCATAGGAATGGCATACAACTTTCCACATTAAGCTACAACTTTCCCCAATCAACTTGGTCTATGTAACCACTTTCAGGAAACATACTTGCTCTATAATGTGTTATTCTGACTACATCTGAAAAACAAGAAATTCAACATTACTGTCTTGAAAACAATACTTTTGTATAAACCACTAGTCCTAAAATTACTCCTCAGCGAAGAGCAATATTATACCTGCTTAGAATCAATAACTGAAGGGCGTAGTGAGAAAATGAGGATAAGAGAAATCATTAGCGTTGTGACTACTCAAACTACAATTTATATACAGCTGTATGCTTTTTTCCCCTAAGGAAAGGATAATTTTACTGAAATAAATTAAATGTAAAGGATGGAAATAATACATTTTAAAATGTTTATTTAAAAAAGAACTTAAAACAAGTTCAATAGAAGATGTAGAAAGTGTATTTTGCTTTCCATTCATTGAAAATGGCTGAATTTTATTATTTGATAAACTAAAATTACAATGTAGTTAGTGAACAGAATATCAAAGTCTTTATTTACTTGAGATTTAATTGATATCACATATTGAAGGAAAATAAATATAAATTATATATTGTATATATTTTATAATTCTGTTGAAAAGTAACACTCAAAAGTAAAGATTTAAAATATTATAAACCTTTGATGATTAATGAATCACATAAGGAAAACATTGCTCTTTACAACAAAAAAGTCCCTACGTTATTATTTTTATGAAAATCAAAAGGACAGACATCTGTGAAACCAGCCAAAATTCTATCAGTAGAAGAGTACAAAAATACAATAAAATTAATATAATCAGTATTCTCTATCACATGCCAAATATATACTACAACTTGTCTTAAGAGCCGTATGAATTAACAATACATTTACTTTTCTTTAGACCAAACACAAGTATATGACCCACGAACATCAGTGGAGGACTACATGGATATGCAAGACAAGAAATTAACCCAAACTAACTACACAGCCTACATACTCTGTATGTGAAGTGACACACTATTTCACTGAATAAACATGTTTATTCATTAATAATGATTTAATCAATAATGGCTATTTTTCATATTAAATAAAATTTGTGGCTAATATTATAGTAGTTTTACAATGATACTTTGAAATAAGAGGTACAAAAATCAAAACCAAATCCTGCTTGCAGGATGCAAAATTCCAATCTGATTACTCTGCTTTATCCTCCAAGATCTTTATGACTTCTTTCAAATATAAATATATGCAATTCCTAACAGTCTGGCAATGACAATGGATACCCTGTATATGTACACTTTTGACATCGATATTAACTGGGCAAGTACGAGCATCACATATAATGCATGCGCCTGTTTATAAACATACTAAAGTAAACAAAGTAACAGCATTTCTAATGTTCTCTGTTGAGCAAATTTCTTTTAAAATTTTCAGAAGTCATGAAAACCTTCTGAAATTGCTTTGTAATAGGACTTAATTGGAATATATAAGATCCTGGAGGATTTACTGTGGATAGAAATTGGTATAAAGCCAAGTGGTAAAAAACACATAATAAATGTTATCTGATGGTGACAATTTTATCAACTAAGTAACATGTAAAAGAGGTATGCAAATGTTACAAAATATAAAAACACTACTAAATCAAGGAGAAAGTGAAAGCTAAAGGCTTAAACTAAAAGAAAGTATAAGGAATGAATACAATGGACAGAGGCACAAAGAAACAAAAGGTGAGGAAAATGGGAAAAAGAGATAAGAGAAGACACTGTCCTACATAGGATTAGAATAACCTAAGAAGACTCTTTGCATTGTATTTTAATATTAGTTGAAACCGTGCAATTTATAGAGTGTCACTACTGTAGAGTATATAGGAATTATAATTACTTTTATTCTTTAGCAAAGAGTGATTAAAAAAAAACCCATAGACTTATTTCTGCCTCGTGCAAATGTCTAGAAAGGTAACAGCAAATTAATTACTGATTGTTTTAAATTAAAAGACAAAAACTAAAAGGAACAAATACTTCTCTGAGTATAGCTATTTGCAAGTTTAGTGCACAACGTACAATACTTCTGGGGAACTGAAAAAGTAAAATTTTGCAAGTTAGATGTTCCAGAAGATATCCACATTTTCCTTTCTTAAACAGCACAAGAAATAGCTTATGAGTCTGAAAATAATATTTGCTTAACACTGTTCTTGGTCTATAGACTAGGTTACAGGAACTGGCTCCAGAAAGATAATTCTTGGCAGCTCTGACTGATTCCACTGTTTGGGAATGGATGCTGTATTTCTTCTCTAATTTGAGGACAGAAACCATGCTAAATTCAAGTGAAAGTGACTTTATGGAACAAAATTTTGGTTAGGTCAAAAGAATACAATGTTCCTCTAGTGGCACAGGAGAATGATTACATAAGCCACCAACACTACACAGGAGAAATGATATAAAGATCAGTGTACTCAGTAGGCTTCCAATCCTACAAATGGTATAGAAAATACTGAAAACATAAAAAGCATCCATTTCACAGTAACACATGAACACAGAGCAGGGATGAAAAGATAATCTGTGTTTGGCCTTTAACTGATAACACAAAAAGCCAATTTGTCAAAACTGTGTCAGAGAAAAGATGGAGAGTGCCTTCACAGCATGTGTCAGAATGTATTACTACCATATCGGACACAGCAGATCTATCAGAATTTGGCCCTTTGGTTTTAGAAATATTGATAGTTTGAACATATAAATCTGTCAGAACTAATGACCTAGCTTTTGAGGTTCTGGAAAGAGCAATTTCATTACTTGGCAAATCCTTTTTTTTTTAAAGGAGGAAAGTGTACAAAAACTGTCTCAAATCAGCAAAATTGCTGATAAAAAACATATAATTCAAACGCCCATGAACTAACATGACTAAATGACATCTCTATCTTTTCTATAATTTAAAAAGCAAAGAAGACAACAATACTATCAAACTAGCTTGTGAAAATCAGGTAATATTCAAACTTTTAAGTTGTCTAAAATGCTAAGATTTTTAAAACTGAAAGTATAGAATACAATTTTGAAGTACGAATTCTGAGATTAGAAGGAAAACTATACAAAATTTGACTACTGGCCAAAGCCTACCTATAAACTTTTCAATTGAATTTTAAATATCCATCTGTAGGATCTTAAAAATGATGCTGCAAAATTAAAAACAGAACCATGTGCAAGGTTATATTATATCTAACTATTTTATTTAGCATTAAGGTTTCATCATTGAATCCCATAAAGAAATGCTCCCTTAAAGACAATAGAACAAAAAGTAAAGCACTTGCCTCAGTTACTGCAATGGTAGCTTTTACCCAGCACTAAACTTACTACAACAGCAGGTAGCCATTCAAGTAACTCACGATTAAAACTGAAGTCAATTCCTTCTTTAGAAAACTGTGAGCCAAACCAATTTGTCAGCAACTGGTATTGGGCAAAAGTACAGATTTCTATCAGCCGTATTGAATAGCTAATTCAAGTTTGTTTTCTGGAAAAACACTAGCCTTAAAAGCCAAACACTTAAGAACACAGACAGACACTTGGCCAGCATCACACTATGGCTTCCTTCCACACTTCATGAAGCTAATTGGAGGCCCAAGTCTGTTAGTGCTCTGCATGCATAATGGTTTTGTAGGCCATAAACATATGCTTCTTTCACATGTGTAGTCTTTCAGCATCAACGAGTAATGCTGGGCAAAGTGTAAAAAAATATAAACTGCATACTTACTGTAAGGGACACATTCATATTGGACTTCAAGGTATTTGTATGTTCCAGGACATGGATCAGGAAACACATCTGACCCAGTAACTACTATACACTGTGTTCGATTGTTGCACCTGAAAAACAAAATGTATCAAACTTGTGTAACATAATTTATTTGATTATTTTCACTTAAATATAACATAGAAGTTTTTCTCATTTTCTTTAAGCAACCAGAAACATAAAACAAAAATTCAAGTGATGTTAAGTTACTCTACATTATTAAATATTTTATAAGAGTTTTGTTTTCTTTATGTTGTAATACAGTGGTATCGTGGGTCACACTAAATTTTAACTAGAAGTAAAAAAATAATGGCCAACAGTTTCCTATTATTGTTATACATTTTAATTTTTGATATATTCAACATGAACTGAACGACAACAAGATCAACAACAAATATCTTACTAGGATATTAAGATATTTGGATATATCTTACTAGGATATTAAGAATTAAGATTACAATTTTTAAAAATGGTCCTATAACTAAACAGAAACGTAAGAGTCAAAACCTGAATTTCTCAGCAGGAAGTTTTTGACAACACAAAACAAGGAGCCAGGATTTTAATTTTATCCTCTAAATCCAGTTGGGTGTGAATTTCTTCATTGTACATACTTTCTGGAATACCAGAAACTAAGCTAGTAGAGCTCACCTTATATGCTATGGTCCACATAAATGATAAAGTGCATTTAAAGGATTTAGAAAAATGCTTTGGCACATATGTAGTGTCTAAGCATTATTGTTACTCTTTCTATTCATAGATCAATGTGCCTATATAATTAATGAGACGACTATGTACCTCGGTTCAACACCAGTACTCCCTAAAATATAACATTAAAAAGAATGTTGTACTAACATGATGCCTAGAATGTTCTAATTATTGTTATAAGGAATTATTTTCTTGTTTTTGCAATGTCATTAATTCACCAAGAATATTAAAAATAGGTTAGAATTCCAGATAAAATGATATGTACGTTCTATGAATTTGTCCAAAAGGTCTTTTCATAACTTTTGTAAAGGCAAGAACTATTTCTTTTATAATTTGATTTGATTATAACCTAATGAATGGAATGTTTTCAGGGTTTTTATTGTATTTTCTGATAGCGCATACATTAAGAAGGCAAATCAAGCAGAACAAGAACATTATAACATTTATTTAACAGTTGGAATACCACATATTCGATAGTACATTAAATACTGAACTATAAAATAGCACTATAAAGAATTTTGAAAAGCATCCCAGTTTCTAGCACCACTAACTAAAGGGCAGTAGAAGGTGAATCATGTTAAAGATGGGTAGGAACAGTCATATACTTTGGTGCCATTTCAACTCAAAACTAGACTTTCTCTTTGAAGAGCAGCAAAGCCTGAAAACTACAGGATTAAATAGGTAAATTTTATAATTCAAAGTATACTACAATGAACTTCAAACAAGACTTAAATAAAGTATAAGTAACTTTTATCATGATTATAATAGAGTATAGCAGTGTTTTTTTAGAAATATACCATATACTGTAATTTTCAAGAACGTAAATAATGTAAATGGTACAGTGTCACAATCTTCTGTAACATATGTTTTCCTGTCATTATTCTGTATTTCTCTTAATTTGGTTCACTCATCTGAAGAAATTTGCCAGTGGTTCACCACTTAGTGTAAACGAATTATTTTAACATGAATCACAGAACCTATTTCACATCCTAAAATTCAAGACAAGAGGTAGGTTTACAGTTTCTCAATAGGTCAATAACTAATGTTCCCAACTAATAAATATAATTCTGATGTTTCATTTTTCTTCTTTTTTAAACTTTTGCAGCAACAAGACAGTTCACTGATTTTTTAGTTTCTTGATCTGCCAGAAATCCTCAAATCACTAACTTGGTCCCATTAAAAACAAAAGTCCTTTCATTTCCTTCTTTGTATTTATTCATACCTACAGTGATCTTCCTTTTATCACACCCTTACACCTCTCAGAAATGAAGAAAGATAAACAACTGTGTGTTAGATATCCCTTTCAGATACTCCCACAGTATACATTTTATAACTACTCAACCAAACTGTTAGGTTTTGAATGGTATTTAAATATGATTACAAAAACTCCTCCAAATAACAATTTCTAGTGTGAGTAAACTCTTCATTTAGTTTATCAACCTTCCCTTCTCACAAAAGGCTCCTCTCATATCAACAAACTAGCAACTGGTGGGAGAGAGAGGGAATTGTACTCAAAGTTGAAATGGACCAAGAACATGAAAAACTTTGCTATTAAGGTGAAGGAGAAAGTAACTCAAAGGATTTGGCCATATATATATATATAGATAGATAGATAGTTTTTCAAAAATAAAGAATACATTGAAAATTGCCCAGATTTTTTCCACCAGAAGTAATTGGATGAATGAATATAACTAGTACAGGCTTAGAGATCTTTTACTGTATGTTTCTCAATGTCATGGTATGTTCTGCAGGAAGTATATAAGCATTCTGGTTTCCATTACATTTTGTTTGAAAGAGGACCAACACCATAATAAAAAATAACTGTCCATATTTACTCTTTCTGAACAACTTTGCAGTAGTCCTCTGACCAATTACAGGTTCAAATTAATGTCAAAGCAATTATGATTACTTATACCAACCACATAATTTTTATTGATTTAAATAATCACATTACACAAAGCATCCGCTTTAAGACAGCAAAACGTATTAATTCTACAACTATAATCTTAAGCAAAACTGATTTAATGAAGCTCCTGCAATAAAATTATAAAAAATTCTAGAATTCAGGGCCTCCCAAAATATAAAAAATATTCATTTTAAGTTTGAAAATTTCATATGTTTATATACACAGAGATATCAGAAGTGCAAGAAATTAATCTTGAGAAAAATGGCAAATTTAGAGCTAAAACAGTTAAGGGTCAGAAAGGAGACAAATCCAACTGTAAAAAGCACAAGAAAATTAGAACTTTGCATGCCAGTATCTTGATTCATGGAAATGAATCTAAGCTTTTAGAGGCCCAAATTACAGAAACAGAAATACAGACATTTATATTCCTTTATAAAGGGTGCAAGCAGCATTAAGTTTCCAAATAGAGAGTGAGGAGACAAGAAAGACATTGGGAAACACCCAACGTGAGCTATTAATACTAAGAAAAATCTGAAAATTCCTTAACAATATGCTGTTGATAAGATTATAAAAGTGTAAATTGCTATCATTTAAAAAGATCCAGAAAGAAGGCAATTACTTATCCACAGAAGCAAAGTAAATTCCCGCCAAGGGCTCAGCTTCAAGTTCTCATACTAATGAAAGCGAAAAGGTAGAGTTAAGCCAAGAAAGAAAAAGTGTTTAGTCGTTTGTATTTTCAGTACTGGGCACAGTTCCTGGCATGACTTTCTCTCTCTTCCTCTACAGAAGAAGATTTCTTTACCAATAAAGGTATCATTGTTTTAACAATCAAACTATCAGTATATTTTGGTAATACCATGTGGGTTTATTACGTTAATAACCTACAATTTTCTTACACATTAAGCATAAAAAATCGGTATGAATGAGAACAAGGCAAAAGAGAAAAAATAGGGTTTTAATGAGTAGACATTTTACTACAATTTGAAGGAACTACAATTACGGTTCATCATAAAGAAGCAGATACTAGAATATATTTTGAACACTTCAACTTTCAAATAACTGGTCTTATTTCATTTTATATTTATAAAGATGAACAGATGACTTAAGATAGTGAAAGCAGTAGTTTTCAAAATGTGGTCCTCATACCAAGAGCACCACTATCAGCTGAAAACTTGTTAGAAATACAAATTATTGGCCAGGCGCAGTGGCTCACACCTGTAATCCCAGCACTTTGGGAGGCCGAGGTGGGTGGATCACCTGAGGTCGGGATTTGGAGACCAGCCTGACCAACATGGAGAAACCCCGTCTCTACTAAAAATACAAAAATTAGCCACGCAGGCATGCGTGGTGGCGCGTGCCTGTAATCCCAGCTACTCGGGAGGCAGAGGCAGGAGAATCGCTTGAACCTGCGAGGCAGAGGTTGCAGTGAGCTGAGATTGCACCATTGCACTCCAGCCTGGGCAACAAGAGTGAAACGCCGTCAAAAAAAAAGAAAGAAAAGAAATACAAATTATTAAGCTGCACCAAAAATTGGCAGGTTCAGAAACTCTGGAAGTGGAAACCCAGCCATCTCAGATTTAACAAGTTTTGCAGGTGACTCTGATCAGTGCAACTTGTGTGAGAGCCACAGGGTTAAAACGAGATAGGTTTAGATACTTTACTAAAGAATAAATATGAATGGCAAAACATGATTTTGCTCTATAAAACTTAGTAAAACAAGTGAAACAGAAAACAAGTGATGAGTACAACTTATGTAAGAGGTACATAATACAGTTTACAATGTTAATATGTCTTCTTGCTAATTCTAAGTGTAGAAATCAAGAGTTTTAGTTGCTCTAATTTTGAGCAAGCTGTCTAGTTATTCATCAATTCTTAACATGGAGAATTGAAATAAGTATATTATCAGAGTACATGTATACATCACATATGAACCAATTTTTTAACAGATAAGAAGTATAATGTTTTGCTAAAAATGTGCTAACGAAACACTAAAATTGGAAATAAAACTTTTGAGAATATGTAAAAATATACTATGTTCTACAGAAGTATGTCATTAAAAATAACAGAAAAATATGACCCATTGTAATCACTGCCAATTTTCCTATATTCAATCTTTGACTTACTTAAATAAATTTTAATAAAGTGGCTCAACTCTAGGAAGGCAATAAATACAGAAATTGCTTTCTTTCTGTTTTTAGAGAGAACTCAGAGGCCTAAGTAGGCATTGCGAATAATGTCTAAACAATTTCGGGGTCAGGCACTATTGCTCACGCTTATAATCCCAGCATTTTGGGAGGCAGAAGCAAAGGGAGGAGGATCTCTCTTGAGCCCAGGAGTTCAAGACCAGCTTGGGTAACATGGCAAAACCCCATCTCTACAAAAAGTTTAAAAAAATTAGCCAGGTGTGGTGGTATGTGCCTGTAGTTCCAGCTACTTGGGGGAGACTGAGGTGGGAGGATGGCACCACTGAAGCACAGGCCAGGGAACATAATGAAACCCTGTCTCAAAAACAAAAACAAGGAACAAAAACCATTTCCAGGGTATAATTCATGATTAAATACTAAGTAGAAAATAAACATAAAACTACATAAGCACTCAGTCCCAAATTCTAAACATATAATCATTTTTAGTATTTTTCTAGTCACATTTCCAAAATTTTCAAATTTGGCATACAAAGACAAAGATTTAATCATTATTTCACATCACTGGGTTAAAAACGCACGAAGTATCACCTATATATAATTTCTGGTTGCAACTTTCTGACTACAATTTTAAAGACCTTTCTTACTATTCTAAAATATATAGAGTACAACACTCAACCTGAGAATTCCAAATATAACTAAAATAAACCCAATAATAAAACCTTTTAATATTAAGTTCAAATACCGGAATAAAAGTATTATTTCTGACATTAAAATTTGTAAAACATTAATAAAATCCATCAACCACAACAAAGAAAATCCAAAAGTCTTGCTTTATAGGTCATAAACTAGTTTAAATGGGACAAAACACTGAATTTTGTTTATTTGTTTTTTGGTTTTTTTGAGACAAAGCCTCGCTCTGTTGCCCAGGCTAGAGTGCAGTGGCACAATCTTGGCTCACTGCAACCTCGGCCCCCCGGGTCAAGCAATTCTCCTGCCTCAGCCTCCTGAGTAGCTGGGACTACAGGAATGTGCCACGCCACCTGGCTAATTATTATTTTTTTATTTTTATTCTTTTTCCAGTAGAGACGAGGTTTCATCATGTTGGGCAGGCTGGTTTCAAACTCCTGACCTCAGGTGATCCACCCGCCTTGGCCTCCCAAAGTGCTGGGATTACAGGCATGAGCCACCGTGTCTGGCCCAAAACACTGAATTTTACTCATGGTTTAAAAACTCATCCCTGCAGTCTTTCTACCCTACAGGTGTGGGGGTGAGGGTTTCAATGGTTCAATTCTGGAATGAAGCCAAATATGCATCTGTAAAAGCTGAAGTGTAACAAATAATTTTGAAGATTAATAGTTTATTAATTTACTTCCTACCAATATATTTGCTGATTACAAAAATTAGAGTAAGTATTTAAAGTTGGTGATATTGTCCAGGCTTGTGCACAACATATATTTCAAAAAAGATTTTAAGAAATAGCTAATGCATCACTTAACCATCCCAATTTGCAAATGGCAAGAAGGTGAAAGTATTACAAACAGTATATTTTATCTTCCAGATGTAATCAATGTTCTCAGGTCTCAATATTAACTTTTAAGGCATCCACAGTATTTTTTGAAATTAAGATAAATGTTCTCAAAAAATGTGTAAAGCATAAAAAGGCATTTTATAAAAGTGTATTATCATTAATTTACATACTAGTATATGGAAATTACTTAAAAATATCATGCACAGATTAACAGCAGTATTTTCAAGAAAGATTATCTCTTTATTTTTGAGACATAGTGCCTCATTACTAATGAAATATTAATGAAAACAAACTATTAATATGTTCCCTTTCCTTAATCTTTTAAAACTCTATGTGAAAGAGAGCACAATGTACACATTACTTATACTCTCAGAATAAATTGTATCGAAAAATAATATAGCATACTGTTTATCTCTGTTCAAAAGCAAAATCATTTGATAATTGGGAAGATTAGTGTTTAAAAGCAGAAGCTGTAGAATCAGAAAAAAATTGGTGTGTAAGTTCCAGGTCAGCTGCTTACTTAATTGTGAGTCCATAAGCAATGTATTAAACCTTTCAACCTTAGCATTATCATCTGTAAAACGTAGTATCTTCTTTAGAAGTTTGTTAAGGTTAAATGGGATAGTGCAGGCAACTCTCTGCACAATACCTGGATAACAAACATCAAGAAATATAAATTACCACCACCGCCACCGAAAATACCAATAATAACAATGTCCCCTATGTAAGATGAACAGATTTGCAAATCTTAAAGAAGCAGAACATCTTTTACTCTTCCACAGTAGTCCCTGCACTGTGCGTACTCTTTACTATGTACAGCTTTAAAAACAGGCTCAACTATTCATGCAAATTTGTTTCCATTCCAACTCTAATCTTGAATTGTACAATGCCCAACAAATTGCTTTTACTCTTCTTTTGATTATCTTATGCTCATTATTACACTTTACCAAGTGCAAAGTATGGAGATGAGATTCCATGTGTAATCTATTGTGAGAGGTGTTTTAATCAATAGTCTTGTTCTGCTGATTAAGCAGGGGCTTCTGTTTTGGCAAGATAACATTAGTTTCTCCAGTCATGCTCCAAAAACCATTGGGAATCTTCAGCAGATCATTAGATATGCTACAATAAAGCTTTGGTGCATTTTCTTTTCTTCCTTAAATTACTTCTTCACTGTCCCATCGTTCCCCGTCACCAATGGCACTGCATTATTATTGCAGCTCCCCTGAAACTTGCACTAGAGCTATGTCTCCAGGCCACAGGATGCCATTTTCAATTGAAGCTTCTTCTTGAAAATATAAATTAAGAAAATTTCATTATCTCCTGCCAGAGGCCATTATTCACCACAGTTCTAAGGAAGATTAAAAATGCAAAATCTACCGCCTTGAACAAACACTCCAGCATTCAACAGAAAAGCTCAGTATATCATGACAGAAACTAAAAAATTAAAGTTTGCTTAAATTTGAAATTATACAATTACTAATTAAAGAATTAGTTCAATCCTTTATTGAGTCTGCATCTTCGATGAAGATTGCTTCATCAATTTAAATATTTTAGTGGCTATTTATTCATTAAACTTCAATTACAAAATACTAGCAATGGTAAGACTTTTTTTTTTTCCTGAGTTACTTTCTGTCTGTCTCAGTTAAAAGTGCTCACTTTTTGGAGGTGAAATCAATGCTTCCAAGGTACCAAGGTATCATGTAATGACACTCCTTTTCATAGTGCCAAGTATAAACAAAACATACACAGGATTTCCTGGAAGAGCTTAAACCATATCCTTAGGTGAATTGTATACGCTAAACAAACAGAGTATCTACAGACGAACTATTGCAATATGAATCTGTTCTTTAATTAATAGAATAGGAATTACATGCATTCTTGAGCCTCAATAACTAAGTAAAAATAAATTATATGTTAATAAGTAAATTACATTCTGTTCAGGTACACAAGTTTTAAAAATTTAGAAACTACTAGAAAGTGGGAGTTTAAGAGAAAATAATAAAAGAAAAAAGAAGCTGCCAACTTACAAATTCTTATTGGAGGTGATTATATGCCTAGCACATAAGAATCTGGTGTTTTTGAAAAAATTAAATAATGATTAATGATTATCTGGCTATTTCTGTTCATAAATAAACATGGTTAATAGAAAATAAACACCAGACATCCAATTTTGCCTCAATCAGCCGTACCTGATTCTCAGAGAACTCTGTCAATTTGGATATAGTCTTGTATCGTGAATGCCAATAACAAACCCTTATGAAATAGATTACCTATTTAAAAGGAAGGCGGGATAAGTACTCCTTAGCTACTAATCACTTCTCCATATACACTAGCAAATTCCAACTGACTTAGTACTCTAGCCACTGTCTTTTTTAGTCCAAATTTAGAACAAAATTTTATACACACAGCATATAACTTTAGAACATAAATAGGTAGGCACCAATGCAAATAGATTTGCTCAGGCAAAATAATCAAGTGAATGGAGAGGGAATACAAAGAATTATGCTTTAAGATACAAGGTTACAATCATCCTCACAAATGCAAGAGAGAAATGGAGTTGAATGTTAAATCAAATCTTTTCAAAAAGTTTTTTTTTATTTTATAATGAAATGCTATTTTATCATCTAAATTTCTATTCTATCCAGCTAGGGAAAGTGGGTCTTGCTTTCTTTAAATATTTATTAATGATGATTTGTGAGCTTAACTAACTGCTAGGTAAACATAACATTAGGAAGCTAAATGGTGTGTAATTCATGTGGCAAAAAAGAGGTGTTCTGTAACAATGTTCCCATTTGTCACATAGCTATTGCTCATTATTTATTTAATAATTTGTGTAGTCTAGATTTCTAACCATCATATAGAATTTAATCCTATAGGTATGTTAGGATATTATACAATTTGCATTATAGAACACTGTGTTATTTATTTTGAAATCATTACTGTAATAAAGTTAGTTTCAGAATCTCTAGCATAATATGCATGAATACTGGTACACAGAGATACATAATTTGGGAAAAATAAACAACATAATTTTTATTACATTCAATTTTCTACTTTTTTAAAGTTTTAAATATAATCCTGATTTTTTAAAATTGCACCTGTGATTAAATCCTTGAAATTGCATAAAAATTATTTTAAAATTGCATGTATTATTAAAATGATAATCATAAGCAAAAATGCAAAATGTTTTTCTGTACTTTCAATGTGTAAACATAAATCCATTTGCCTGAAAAGGAGTATAGTGTATAAGAGAAAGAGAAAGTCCTCACTCCCCAAGTAAAAATCAAGTAACTGGTGGCAAGTCAACAAAAGCTTGGCAGTAAAATCCTATGGAAAATCAATTCTAGGAGGCTGTCGTGCTTTTTTTCAGTCAATGAAAACAGAATAACATCTTCCCATAACTTTTGCATTTGAGTAAAATATTATGCCAGAATTTATAAACACAAAGTATGCATACTTTAATATTTAGTTCATTTACAACTTAGAAACTCCAAAAATTTCCTTAAAAATACCACATTAATTACTAAAATAAGCATTTTGAAATGGCAATGCTGATTTTCTAAAAACAACTTTCTATGTTTTAGAAACCTTTGAAATTCCTTGCAGTTTTTACCGGACCTTGGGGTCAGTTTAATGCAAATTAGGCTTGACTCACTCAGAGCCTTATTAATCCAGTACAAAATCTCTTGTTTGCAGAAATGCACATTCAACATAAATGTGCTTGCTTTTATTAGCAAAATAAGAAGTATTTATTTACATAGCATGCCACTGAGACTGTTTCATTCACAGGGTCGTCAGGTCTAACTACTTAATTAAACAAAAAAATTTAAATGGTAATAAAAACCATAAAATTTTGTAATACTTAAAAAAATAATGCTTCTGTGTCCAAATTTTCAAAGCCTTCACTTTTAATAATTTAAAAAATATTACAACCTGTATCACTTAAGAGCAATTATTTATAAAAACGTTAACCTACTGCAGTTTGCACTTGCAGAAACTATCACATTTTTAACAAGGGAAATGGGAAATCGCTATGGGATGCCCTAGTTAGATTAAATTAGCAAGAAACTTGTTACCAGACTATATAAAAGACACAGCGTAATAAGACATGACCTTGCAGAGCCTTGGAGCCAATCTGTGATGTTTTTCCTTCCTATAAGCCTTGCTAATTATCTGCAAAGTTACAGACCCTTTTGTCGTGGGTTATTTTTCTTCAAATTGTGAGGGGATTTTGGTTTCTAAATATTTAATTAGTCTTGTTGTGATATGAGAATTGTTGTACATGCCAAGCATTTCGATTTTCATACTCTATTCCTTCTAATTATCCTCAGTTTTAGATTGGTCATCCCAAATCCTTTCCGTTTGTAATTATTTACTTCTTAAAGATAATTCAGTGAAGAAATATTTTCACCCTTATGGCTCTTCTTTTCCACAAATGGCTTTTCTGGTCCGTTAATTACCCGCTCAGAGGATTAGAGTTTGAAATAATGCAAAAGAACCTGCAACTAAAAGGAGTTTTAGAGGGCAGAATTGAGTAAACTAGATTTGTGTTGTGGCTATTTTAAATTCACCTTAAAGATTACGCCCTTGGTTTAGATATCATTTTGAAAAGAAGAAAATTATGCCATAAAGATTTTTTTTCTGACTCCTGAGATGTTTGATGAAATGTCATTTAGTCAGTATTATAAATCTCTGAATATACAACAAACGATTTTCTATTTGAATTGATAACTAATATAATTTCCACTTTTACAGACCTCATTTTGATTACAGCATGGCAACAAATGCCGACAGAACTTCCTATACAAATCAAACTGAAAGTATAGAAATAAAATAACAAGACTTTGGAAGTGTGGCTTTAAAAAACGCATCTTTGTCAAAGTATTTAACTGACCCAGAAACATTTCCCATTTTTTATTAAAATGACTCTATGTTCTGTAAGTGCTTACTTTTTTTTTTTAATCAAGAGGGAAGAAAACACTACTATTCATTACACAAAACAAATTATGGATCTTTCCCAACTTTCATGTTCACATACTGTATTTCTTCACTAAACTTAATTTTCAGTCAAATAAACATTTCTAATTATTACTTTAATTTTAAAGTAATTTTTCTTCCTCTTGCAACTTCTAAAATATTTTGGCAGTAAAATATTTGATGTCATTTATAAACAAACTCATAGGATATTTTGTGTAGAAGGGAATAAAAAAGAATGAGCAAGCAATATCTGAATATATGAACTGAATTAATAAGTTAATGTTGGAGGGCAAGGGAAATACATAGTTCATGTTTCTCCAAAGGTTCAACAAAGTGAAAACTGTTATTCTAAAAACAAAGTGCTACATAATTATTCAGAAAGCCATGAATCTTTTTCTATTAACTATTGAATTTCAAATTTGATCTGTGTTTCCTTATGTCCTTCTTTCCCACATAGAAGGAATTCACTTTATCATCTACTTATAGAGAGTCTACCCTCATGGTCAAATTATATCCCAACTCCCCTCGGGAATTTTCATACAAGTATTCTGTTCTAACAGAGGATCCTTCTCCCTTAATTTAAAAATGTTGTTAGCAAGTATGTGCTTAATAACAAATATGAGCATAAATTATGTATCATCATCAAATACAGTAGTACCAAATCAGTATCAGATTCTGGCAATACAATCTCTTTGACATAAAAAATTTTACTTAAAAAATGAACAAAAAAATCCTGCTTAATAGAATGGATTAGAAATAGAAGTTGAGACAGGTCTGGAATTATAGTAGCGAAATTCGGCTCCAAACCCCTGAAAAATCCACTTGATCTCTCCTCCCATATAACTCAGTCACCCCTCAACCTGAGGGTTTTCTCCAAGAAATCCAGTTTAAAAATCACCGATCTAATATAATTCTTCATTAATATAGGTACAATATACTAAGGCCCAGAGAATCTGATTGACTTACTAACACCACAGGCTAGAGGAATCACTGCATCTGAAAGATCTCTCTCCTAAACATCTCTCTACGATATTATCTACTCCATAAGCATGGCTCAGTACTCATCTCTACAAAAATCATCCTAACAGAGGCAACCTTTTCTATGTAGACTTTGAGAATCTTGATATCTATGTAATTTAAAACAGCTAGCACACTAGCAAATACCTCTGAACTGAGTTCTCACATAAATGACTATGTACAGTTCTTGAACTATCTCTTCCTTAATAAGAAGATCCATTTGAAGGACCGTTAAGTCCCTGAGGTAGAAAATTATCAGAGCTTAGGATACTATGCTTCTAGTCTGAGGAACTGCTATTTTCCAACTCCCAGTGGTGCCCTCCATGCAATCCTAAAAACAGGATCTCCCTGTTATGTACTTGAGGGAGGCACACACATATGCAGGAAGAATCAGCCACACAGGTGGTATACAGAAAGCCAATACAAATGATGCTGGCCAAACAGGATTATATTCCCTGACTACCTGAATCGGAAGTAGTCTTTTCCTAGAGCAGCAGCTCTATATTATTAATTTGGAAGTTAATCACATTCTGCTTTATGGCATCTCCTATATTTTGCACTTTAGTTGCTGCTAAACTCACTAATTATTTTCCATGTCTAGAATTACACGGTAAACTTCTTACGTCCTTGTTTATATTATTTCCCAAACACTCCAAGAGCAGTGGGTACTGTTGTATCAGGCCTCACACAGTAATTTTAGTTGTGTCTGGGACTGTAGTTTCACCTTTCTGTTGTATGTCAGGCTTCTTTTCAATCTATCTCAATGCCTAGTCTTGTTTACGGCAAGAAGTACTCAATTTAAATACCTTCTAAGTTGGAATTCTCAATCTTCCGTATTTTACTGAAGGTTTTTTAATCAAAGGAACAATTCAAAATGTCTTCAGGTATATACTAGTTGTCATTTCTTTAATAAAAACTACAGAAATTTTGTGTAGATGTTTACCAAACTATTCTATAAGATGAGATTAAAAAAAAAAATAGTGACCAAAAGCTAGAGACATAGACTCTTTGGATACTCTGAGCAGTAGAGCAAGTAGGGAAGGCCAAAAACAAACCTTAGCACCTGTCACCTGAATATAAATAACCAAATTCAGCAGACTTTTATAAAGAGATGGCTACTTGTGGTTCATACACTCTCAGATTAATGGAGTCTCACCTGACTGATAAATATATGACAAATTTCACTGGCTTACTTCTGATAAATCTGAACTAATCTTTAATCATGACAAAACATTCATAATCTAATCCTTTTATCAAATTGACTACCACTGCAGGAGTCTCATGTGTTTGCACAATTAAAAACCCCATGTTAGCTGTATATAATAAGGCATTACATTTGATGCAAATCCTTTTCTATTGAAATAAGTGCCAAGCTGACAGCAGGAAGTAGCTGATAAGAAAGCAACAAGGCATTGCTGATGGCATTCTCTTGATAACTGAACACCAACTCGTAAATATTCAGTCTACAGCCTATTACCCAATGAGCTCTTTCTAAAAAGCACAGATCAAGGGAAGTGTCCTTTTGCTGCATCTCAGTCACAAAAGCAAGAAATTATCTTTAAAAAGATAGACAGATACATAGATAGATCAATTGATCACAGGTAAATAGGAAGAAGGAGGAAAAGAAGAAAGGCAGGGAGGGGAAATGTAATTTTATATTTTATTTATTATAGAGATGGGGTCTCACTATTTTGGTCCAGCTGGTCTCAAACTCCTGGCCTCAAGCATTCCTCCCACCTCCGCCTCCCAAAGTTCTGGGACTATGGGCATGAGCCACTGAGCCCAGCCAGATAACTTTTTATTCATCTGTGATGCTGGTTTTAAAAAAAAGTGGTAGAAGACATTACGTGCTGTTATATCCTAAAGTGTAGAAATACCTGTAATTTTGGAAACATAGTAATACCATAAATATGCCACATCTGAATAATATCTATACAGATAAAAATTACCAGATAAAAATTAACAAGTGAATATCAAACTATACCTTACTATTCTCTACTATAAAAAGATTGAACTCCTTACTGTTTCGGAGTTAATATTAAGGACTCAAATCCTAGTGCTATTTTCCATGCTGACATTACAGAGTTAAAAATAATTTTTAAATATGATATTCTGTAGGACTATTTTCATAATTTTTGAGATATATATAAACACAATCTTTGAAAGATCCTTTCCTCCTTAGCTTAAGTGAAAGGAGGGAATTCACTCACAATGCCCGAAAGGAAAAAGAAACTGGCGAAGATGCTCCATGTTACAGAGTGTGAAAGAAAGGGGACAGAAGCTGAATACCTCCCTGAACAGACCTCCTCAGTATCCCGAGCATACAGTATTTTTTCCCCTCTCAGGCCATAACTTACCACTTTCCCTTCTCCACCAGTTTTTGAAAGTTTGTTACACTATAAGGGAGATTTGGTATCACAGTTATTTCTGTACATTATCTCCTCTTCTTCACCAGACTACGGAGCCTTTGAGGGGTTAGTCACTGTTTTAAGAGTCTCTGAATCATATGCACTGCATAACGCTCTACCTTATTCTAAAATATATTAACTCCATAAACATCAGACTGTACTCTAACAAATATACTAATATATTCTTACCAGTTGTTAATAAATACTGTTAGAGTGTTTGGCACATTTGCTTCTATATCTCAGAACCCAGTAATCATTTGGCAGCAAATCAATCAATGAAAGACAAGATATCATTTTCAGAAGCCAAGCATGGTTCCATAACCATATGATATAAACCAAACTAAAATGTATCTGATTTATAGTTTACACAAGCAGTTTGTAGAAGCTTTTCAAAGTGACAATGAAAGCAGAAAGTGTCTATCCTCATATTATACTTCTAGCCTGAATTAGCTTCATATCAGTAACTTGTCTGAAAGGCTCGGTTCATCAAAATCTATAAAATGTTAGACTCAAGTGCTTTAACTATCACTAACACCATGTGCAGGCTTGGGAGTGGAGGGCCGTGTGCTGTGAAGCAGCAAATGTTGTGCTCTTCTGAAAGCTAACGTGCACTCTTATGCCACAGATATAAACAGAGTAAGCGCATTAAATAATGAATGACTAGGAAAACAGCCTTATCACTGCAGTTTAAAGACACACTATACACATTATCATATTGTACGCAATAAAATCTATTAAGCAATTTTAAAATTTTTTACACGTTTTGCAGAAGTTGCAACTAAACATATTAATAGACTGAGGTGGCACGTTTTATAGTAAGTCAGAATTTTTTTATTTGCAAAAAGTATTATAATACTTAAAGTAGTATACTCATATAAAACATTACATATTCTACATAAGGAATCATGGTCAACTTCTTAAGCATATTTGATATGACATTATTAAGTAAAAGAAACACTAGAATAACTTGTCGCTGCTCTTATCTTTGACCCTTAAACTTTTCCATTTCAGCAACCTCATTAATGTCAAAATGCCATTAGAATGTCTGCCCACTTCTAAACCTCTATAGCCAAGGCAAGGCAAAACCTTTTGGATTCAATCAGAAGCACTTTCTTTTTGTATTCAGTTAAAAAGCTTAATAGAGCCACAAAGGTCAAAATATTACTTTTATTAAAGAAAAAGGATGACAAGACAAAGATAAACGTTTTGAGTGCAAAAAGCCATTTTTAGACCTGAATTGGGCTTTTTTTGTTGTTTTTTTTTCCTTTAAAACCTTTAGTTTTTATACTTAATTACTAGATTCCTATAATGTATATAGCCAATATTTTTACACTTAGTATTAGCACTTTTCTTTGGTTGGATAACAAGGGAAGCACAGATTTGAGGGAGAGATCTCTCAGAGGCTTATTGGGAGTGCTCTTAGAACTATCATTGAAGCCATGACAGATGCAGGGTTGGGGAGAGTGAGAAGGTGAACTCCAGTGCAGTCGCAACAAAAGCCCAGCAAATTCCTCAGGGCGGGAGCTCTGGAGTTGGCAGAGACCTTCAGAGATGTCCCTGAAATGAAGCAAAGATGAAGAGGCCAATCCTTTGTACTCTGGCATTCATTGGGATTCACTGGGGGCTGCCTCTGGGGAGAAGAGTTTAAGATCCCTTCAGCCTGTGACAGTTCCTGTGGAGTGACTCAGCTGTGAGCCCATCAGCAGGCAACTCTCTTGACAGATGGGAGAAACAGTGCCTGATCCTGAAAGGCGAATGTGGGAGGCACACTACAACACCAACCATAACACTAATGGTAAAGAGTTTTATGAGTTGTTTTCAAGGACAGTTCTTTTAATACTACTTCTCATTTTCACAGTTTTTATTCTATTTTATCTTCTTGTACACATTGACATGTCAATCCTGTTTACTAAGCGATATTCAATGGGTTTCCTATAGAGCAGTGAACCTTAACAGGCAGCTTTTAATTGGCCCACATAGGAAACCGCATTACTATTAATTCCACAGCTACAGCATAAAATAAAACCATTGCTTCTCAAACTCTATAGCAATTAGACCTCTCGGCTATTTGGCTAACTCTGCTTCATGATACCCAATGCAGTTAATTATATTTTTTGATGTTAATAGTCTCTGTCAGTCTCAAGCATAACTTCTCTTTGATGAATATTTAAATTATATTTGAATAAAAAATAATCTTGGTTACATTTCATATTCAGTAATCATCACAGCTTAATAAAGGTCTACTCATCAAGGGCTGAAATACATGGCAAGATATATAAAAGTGCCTTGAATCAACTTATTAGATAATATATTTGTTATGACCACTATCTATCTATCTAACATACCTGCTTTTGTACATTTTCAAAGGTAGAGTCTCATTCACACATTTCACAATTCGATTTCAAAAGTTACTTACAAACATTCTTTCAAGTTTATACAGAATTCTATTAATTAATGATAAGAACACTTTAGGATGTCATAAGATAATCAAATGTAGGAAAAAAATTACCGAATTATAAAATATCATAAAAAAATCAGCATACATTCTATTCCTGTGTGATTTTTGTAAGTACCAAGAGTAAAACTTAAAAAAAAAAGCTTTCATTTACTAAAGGATGGTTTTTATTATAAATCTAACAGAAACACCATTACTAAGGAAAAGTAACTTAAATAATAGTTTTCTTCATATAAAGTCTGTAATGGGAGTTGAGGGTGAGGGAAACTTCCAAAAATTAGGAGGAGAAGAAGGGGGAGGAGAGTATAAAAGCAAAGTATATTAGTGAAATTTATTTAAAATCTGTTTATTCCTCCATTTAGTTTTGTCCATATTATAATAGGAGGGCTTTAAGCCAAGCATTTATTTAACATAAACTGTGAAAATGGGTTATTCTAGCTCAAAGCTTTTACTAAATAAATAAATGTTTTAGTTTATAAACTTAAATAATGTCCTTTAAAAAATGAATTTGTTTAATTTTTAATCTTTCAGTCTCTCTTCTCCCAAATCCTAAATCTCTGAAATACAAAGAAGATATCTAAAGATACAATGAAATATCCTAAAATGTACATATCAACCTATGAATGTCCAGTGGAATGCTATGCCAACTTCTTGAAACTATCACCTGATAAATAAAAAAGGTAGGCGTGAATTCAAGTTTTGTGGGGTCTAAAACTTGTAAAATTTAAGGGTCCTTCTATAAAAAACAAAATAGAAAAATTACATATAGAAAATTAGATACCAAAGTGAATGGTTATTTAGAAAAAAAAAATCACAAGAAATAAATTTGTAAAAGCCAACAAGAACCACAACCAACAAAATCCAGAAAACTAAAACATTTTAATTAATTGCCTGATATTCCTTTCTAATACTTCAATATTTTTAGCGACATAGTCTATGAGTGTGTCTTCATGTAAAAATTTCAGTTTACTTTCTATAATGTTGCTTTTCCTGTGAACAGCTGATCCAAATTTGTTTTTTACTACTGATAGTTGTGATGCATAAAACATGCACCCACACTGCCACAAGAGCTCGTGCTTGCTACACTGCTCCAGCCTGTGCCTTACAAACACTGGCATTCTGATAAATTCTATTTCATATTTTACTCATCAAGAGGGGGAAAGTATGGTACATTGGTAATTTTAAGTACTACCCTTGTCATGTGCTCTGTGTACTCTACATACTCCACCAAGAATATGTAAGAGAAAACTTCTCTTTGGATTAGCTATCTATGAAAACCAAATGTCCCTTAATGTTTTATATATATATGTAATGAATGAAAGGATTTTTCCATAGACTAGCTTCTGGCTCCATACACTACAAACATTATCTCTCTTCCACTACCCACATATCTCAGGTGTCATAGGACATATTTAAATTGCAATATGACATCTGTCTTTGCACATTTATGTCACGATCAGGAAGGAAGTATAATGAGTAACAGAAGTATTTCTAGAGGCCATTTCTTCACCAGAATAGTTAGCAGTAACAAAACTGTATACAAGTGTCTACAAACCACATAAAAATAAATCCACTAAACCTAGATTGAATTTAACACCAACTGAACTTCCATCTAACTGCATCTCTAAATGCGCTTGGCTATTCCTAAGCCACCATAAATGAGGGGAAATATATCAGAAAAGTCAGAGAATGAAATCAGAGCCTTTAGAGATTGTGTTTAAATATTCTATTTCTGCCAATTTTTACTGCATGTATTTGACCCCATGAACTTGTTCAAATGCCTTAGAAGAGACCCATGCAAGTGAAGGGCTGTGATGTTTTAAGATTCATTACCTTCATGGGTTTACCATGAATCTATCTTTAGAGACAGAGTAAGATTTCCACAAATTACAGGTGAGTTCAATAATAATAACAGATCTGCGGTCTGAAAAAACAAACAGAAAGACCACTGGAATCATCTCAAGCCAACTTAAATAGAGCAACTCTCATTTCAGACACTTTCTTAAAGCCATGAGTAATGTAGATAGGTGAGTTCTAAAACTATGTCTTTCTTGGTCTTCACATATGACATGTTAACAAATTTTGAGAGAACCGTGACGTGTTAGTTTCACAATATATCTGATTTATTTATACAACATTTAAATGTGTTAAAGACTACAAAATCATTTACTTCTATTTTTTTCATAATGAGATTTTTCCTTCTAACAGCCACAAGAGATGTATTACCTCTAAAACTAATAGTGGAGTAACAAACAGCACTAAAAAAAATCTAACTACATTGCTATAATACACTTAAAGAAAATACATAGCAAAGAAAAAAGAATGGATCTTTAAAATATGCAAGACACAAAAATATGTATTAGTAAAATGCCATCAGAAGCCTAATTACCCACAATTATTCTCCTCAGATAATGTACAAAGTAGGTACTGGTGTTTTTTGTTGTTGCTGTTGCTGCTGTTACTATCATAGTTTTGGTATGCAATTTCAGTATAGGATATATGGAAAATTAACAGGGCCATAATAAATGACAGTTTAAGATCTTTAAATAATTTAATATCAAATTATCTCGCCAGGAGTGGTTGCTCATGCTTGTAATTCCAGCACTGAAGGAGGTAGAAGAAGGATAGCTTGAGCTCAGGAGTTCAAGATCTGCCTGGGCAACATAGTGAGACCATGTTCCCCACAAAAAGAAAAAAAAAGACATATATATATGTATTTTTTTTCTCTCTTTCTCTTCATTCAATAAAATTAGTCAATACAGTATACTGACTCATCATGCTATCCTGTTCCTAACCTAGTACGAAAACAAAATATGGATTTGGGGTAAACCAATTTAGTAAGATGTTTTCTCTATTAAATACAGATAGGCATTTTATTTATTTAGATATCTCCTTAAAATGTACAAGAATAATTAGAATGGAAAAGTCTCAATTTTGCCCCAATTATGTTTGCTACTATTTATTAAATATTAAATTAAAAGTATTAATAAACAGCATATTTCAGTGACATTATTCCAAAGCTTTAATAAACACATGTATTATTTTCCTAATAAAAATGCCAATAGGAAATTTTACAGCATACTAAAAACAATTCCAAATTCTTAAGTGACATTACACTTCACAACTTGTTCTTTTTTTAACTGGTAGAAAACATGCATTATATTACATTTCAGTAGCATTTGTCTATGAATTTTGGTGTCAAAAAAAAGAAAAAAACAGAAGAAAATGCCAAATTACAAGCAAAAATAGTGACTTTGCCTTGATGTGAAACCTTACAATAAAATTTCATTTCTATTTTTTACAACTATAACTGAACATCTATTCTTATCTGTTCAAAGTGTAACTTTTTAAAAAGGATGCTTGTAAGCAAAATTTTTATATTATTAGTATGACATCAACAAGCAGATCCATACTGAAAAGAAATCATACTTAGGAACAACAAAGTCCTTGAATGGGTATCTGAAAATAGTCTTATGAAAGCTGATCTCGTGGTCGTTTAGATAAATGTGTATTAGTAAAATGCCACCATGAACCTAATTACCCACAATAATTTTCCTTAGACAGTAAGTAAATACATTTAACACTTGATTGTTTAGTACATTTTAGAGATACCAGTCAAACACAGTTCTGTCAATTAACTTGTTTAAATGTCATACTTTGTAAATAGAAACCAATGTTTTAGTGTACAGGAAGGAATGTTCTAGGTGAGTGAAAAACTACAAGGTATGTGATGATATAGACACCACAGAAATACCATTGTCATCCCATCCATAATACTCACCTTTCAAATGAGAAAGGTGGAATACATAATAATCCCTAAGGATATGAAAAGCACTATAAAAAGATCATTATGATCATATTGAAATGCAGAGGTCAAATGAAATGTTCATGTTCACGTCTATTGATTTTGATCTTATTTCTTCATCTCTCCGCTTTGGTTTCAAAACTAAAAATAAAAACTGAAGCAAAATCACCAAAGTTGAAATGAGATATGGCTTTGCTTTCAAAAACTAATTTCCCTTACCCTTATCCAGCCTATATCTGTTCAAAAATAAAATAAAATTCAAACTTTTAAAGTATCTTTCAAGCTTCTGAATTTCACTGAATAATCCTTAGGGAATACTTAAGACCACTAATGTAATGTCCTTATGGAAAATACTCTGGTTTCCTCAACCAATCAATGGACATAATACAAAAGGTAAAAACCCCCTAAATTAATGAGAAGTACCAGTGAAAATGAGCCAATTCACACCTGTATTCTCAGTCTTCAACATCTAGTAGAACTGTTTTACTGATTTTCATTTTAAAATGAAAAACAGAGCCAGGCCTGGTGGCTCACACCTGTAATCCTAGCATTTGGCAGGCTGAGGCAGGCGGATCTCTTGGGTCCAGGAGTTTGAGACCAGCCAGGGCAACATGGCAGAAACCCTGTCTGTAAAAAAATTTTTCAAAAATTAGCTGGGTGTGGTGGCATGCACCTGTAGTACCAGCTACTCGGGAGACTGAGGTGGGAGGATCACTTGAGCCTGGGAAGCTGGGGCTGCAGTGAGCAGAGACTGCACTCCAGCTCTAAGACCCTGTCAAAAAAAAGGAGAAACCAAGGATCCTATAGGGCAGAATTTTTGATGTGACATTATTTCTCTCTTTTCTACATTTGATAAGCAGGGTCATAAAAGATATTTAGATAATTTATCTTCTAAACCATTTCAAAATTTATTAGTCTTTCTTGCACACTAAATGTGAATGTTTAATATGTTTCATGTTTATTACTGCCAGTAGTCTCCCCTTCCTATGAGTGCATTGCTTTAATGTCCATCAGTAAGTGACATGCAAAGTATGTGTCCAATTAGGTATACCAATAAGAGCTTTAATGGTTATTTATTACTGTACTAAAATTCAAGAATCTATATTAGTAGACTGGCCACAGAGATGTGCTTGTAATACCAGTTAGTTGTCTTGAAACAACTAGGCCACGAGTGAGAGAATTAGTAGAAATCCATCAACTAACAGAAAACAACCTAAGTAGATTGCATAGACATGATGGGTTAGGAGCGGCCGAGTTATTTCATTTCCCCCGTATGTATTTTACCCTAATGGACAAGTGGTGGATAAACCTGACATGTCAAGTAGATAAAAGCACTTGGAATAAATAACATAAGGGTAAGAATGCAGTTTCTGAGACATGGCAGGCTTAGATCCTATGAGAATGAGTAAGTATACTGAATGAATATGCTAAGCAAGAGTAACCCTGACTAGTAAGCATTCATAATAATTCAGGAATAAAATATACCAACCCCAAAATATTATGAAATACCGTAAGACATACTGCACTAATTTTTCCCTTTGAAAAATGCCATTAATGAGGAAGAAATATGAAGATTTTAGAAAGATGAGTTTACAGTTTATTGTTACCTATAGGAAAAATCAGAAAACAAATATTAATTAAATAAAAATATCTTTCATATAGCTCTGACTTGGATACAAAGCCTCTTTATGAAGAATGGATGATCAATGTAAAAAGTTGAGAGGACTGTACGTCAAGGAGAGTATACACAAGCCGAAATCTATAATCATGAAGTCTGCCAGAGTACACTGGCAGAACTGTGACTGCATTGTAATGAATTTTCTTGATTAAATTCTGAGAGGCTTCCAATATTCACCACTTCCCATAGTAAAGGGGTGTGTGTGTGTGTGTGTGTGTGTGTATGTGTGCATTAAGTATCTCCCTTGTTTAAATATTTTATATAAAATTAGTATCTATTAGTATATTTGAAAATAATAGACATGTTAAAAGTCTAGATAGCAAAACTGAACTTCAAATTTATTTATGAATACATTTTCATGCCAGTAAGATATTAAATGAATGAGGTTCTAGGTACAGGCGATTTGAGGTTTCAGCCCCTGTGGAAAATAATCCAACCTTTTTCTAAAGGCTTGCAAAGTAAAAAGAATATCAAATTGCCACTCCTTCTCAAGGAGATTTTTTTAAAAGTGAGAATATACATGTAGCTATGTGAAATAAGTGTACCAATTATAATGACATCAATTCCCCAAGTGTAATTAAAGGGAATTAGAATATGATGAGCCTCAAGCTCCTCTGTAGCTCTAACAATCTCAATAACTCCCTTAAAATAGAAGCCATGGCCTATAAACTCTCCCATCCCCTACAGAGTCCCTATTTATATGGCTTGCCTGGTGGCAAGAATGGGAGGTGTCATGGTAGAGGGTAACATCATTCTGCTTATTCCAGACTAAGGCATACATGGTCCTTTCCATGTAGTCTTACTTCCAAGTATGCACTCAATTTTCCAGTCTCACTCTGCATCCACTGTAATGTAAAGAACCACAGAACAAAGTAATGCACATACATATACAACAACACATTCCTTCAAAGCCTCTGGCACACAAGAAGTTCTCACCACTCCATATGCTCTCGAGTTTAAAAAGTAAAATAAAGTGTAATTATTATACTTAGAGATAATAGGTTAGGATATTGATAAGTTTAGAAAAGGGAAATTTAAGAACAGAAAAGTTACCGAATGGGGTATAGAAAGGGAATAGATTATTCCGGTGCCTACATTTAGAGCTTACTTCCATTATCCCAACCTTTCAGAAAACACTGAGCTTTGAAATCAGCTTTGTTGCTTATAGAGCTTAAGTTAATTAAACTATACCTGAAGTTCTAAAGCTAGATTTTGTTTCCCTTTCTCGTAGAATAAAAATCCTAGAAGTTTATCCCTACTTTATAAATTCAGGTCTTATATTTATTCATCATCTGGCTCCATGTGACCAGAGTACTACCTAATTCCTGCTGGTCTATGCAAGGCAAGGCTAATTGCTATTTCTTGATTTCTATCTTGAAACTCTCCTATCTCGAAAATCCTAACATGTTCTTTTATTTGAGCTGTCAAAATAGAATAAAAATCTTCATCATCATCAAGAAAATTAAAGTATCTCTTTTGTACTTTGCTACTGGCTTCTAAAACATTAATTCTCCCACGTCTGTTCCGTTTTTTTTTATGGCAATTTTACCTCTGCTCCTCAAATGCAGGTGTTGTCTAGCAGGTTTTGCGTGCTCAAATTACATAATCTCTGTGGGTGATATCATTTATTCACTGGCAACTATTCAACTTTATGTTTACATGTGTTTCTCCTTTACATTCTTTGTTGACTACTCTTTAAGTGCCAAACCTGTATAAACAATGGCTTGCTGCACTATTTATTTACATGCCACCCAGTTCTGAAATAAACTTCAAGGAATTTGAACGGATAGTATACCAACCAAAAATATAATGAATTTTACTTAATAAGAAACATAGGCTGGGTGCAGTGGCTCCCGCCTGTAATACAAACACTTTGGGAGGCTGAGGCGGGCAGATCACTTGAGGCCAAGAGTTCGAGACCATCCTGGACAATATGGTGAAACGCCATCTCTACTGAAAATACAAAAATTAGCCGGGCACAGTGGTGTGCGCCTATAATCCCAGCTACTTGGGAGGCTGAGGCTGGGGAATTGCTTGAACCCAGGAGGCAGAGGCTCCAGTGAGCAGAGATCATGCCACTGCACTCCAGCCTGGGCAAGGGAGTGAGATCCTGTCTCAAAAAAAATAAAAAATAAAAAAAAATAAAAGAAACATCATAATGTAAGTAGGCTATGAGGTTCTAGTCAGGTGCTACCTTTAACTGTGCTTAAGTAAAATTTTTTTGGTTAAAAGCTTTGAAGGAGCCAGTCTAGTTCCATAAATCTAGGCCATAACCTTACTTTCCTTGGGCAATTTCAATCCATCCCCCCCGCAAAAAAAAATGGGAGGCAGGGGGCCTATTTTATACAAAATACACCTTACTACAATAGGGACTAACTGAAGCACATATTTTTACCATCTTCCTCACACGGTATGTATTACGTTTCGTACTTCTTTGTATTTACAAAGGTACACTCACATGTCTACGAATTGCTTTGCAAAAGACCTAACTATGCATGTGAAACTCACATTTAATATTGAAAAATAAATCAGTAAATATTTACATAATTACTTTCAGATCTCTAGGCCAAAGTGCTAAAAACTTGAGGTCATGTTATAAAGCATCATCCGAAGCAGCAAAACTACCTTGATAACAATGAGCAGGTTTTTAGAGTGAAAAAACAGTTAAAATTTGGGAGGACGGTCTTCAGGTATAATCTAGTGTATCACTTTAAGACACCTACTAGTTTGTACCCAACTGCTGCAAAGAGACAATACTGGTAGCAAAATTCTCATTTATTTGTTAATCAAATACTTCAAAGTAATAGTAGGATTTGTTTTTTTGGTTTGTTAATGAATTCAAAGTGTTATAACTTTTATATATTTTTAAGTTGCCCCCCCCCAACAATTATCTTTAAAGAGTACTAAGTGGTGACTGTTCTATAAAATATTAAAACAAATATCATTTTAAGAAAGCATTTCATTTCTCATTTTTTAGGATGAGCCTCTCAGAATACTTAAGACAGTATACTATAATCAGTTACTACTAGAGCCTTTAGTTTCACACTTTTAAATGAACAGGAAATAGAAAATGGAGAGTGAATACAATATTTTTACCATGTCCACAGCCTGAATTACAAGTGTATTTATTTACTTGATTCTCAACTGCTGAAGAGATAACAGTGGAAGAAAGGGAGTGAAAAACACAAGAAAAGAGGAGAAAAATACAATGAAAACATATTTTAATGGTACTGAAATTTCTATGCCCATCTCTATCATTACATGTAAAAAAAAGAGGGGGGCTTTCAAATTTAATGGAAAAATTCTAATGTTTTAATGTGAACTTTTCAAAGACAAACTTTCTACATTAAAGAAATAAACATGTCTCCCATCACTACATGACTGAATATCACATTTTTTGAGAAATATAAAGGGAAAAATCTGCTAAACTATTAGGGTTTTGGGATTTTTAAGTTTTTTTTTTTTTTAAAAGGGCAAGTTATTCTACATAAGCAATAATTATTTATACTATCTTACATATAGGAAAATTCTAATAAAGATGCCCGGAGTACCACAATTAAAACAAACAAAAAAAAGGTGCCAAGAGTTAGGTGTCTCGTATCTAATACAGAAAAAATGATATCCATTCTTAGCAGTTTTCTGTATTATACTTATATGTGGGAAGGCAACAGTCCAGTTAAGAGGTATCATTTATATAGCTTTAAAGTTTATAACACATTCTCAAACACACCATTTTTAAAACACAAAATTAACCAATGATGTATTATCTACTTTCTATAATAAACTGGGGCTCAGTGAAGAAAAAAAACTGCTCAAATTCAATAAAGTAGAAATTATGAGTTTACCTTTCAACTCAGGAATTGAGGTAGTCTATCATATTAGGACATACGTATACTTTATATTCATCTCTACCTTACTCAATTGTACTATTATTATTATTATTATTATTATTTTTTTTTTAGGCAGAGTCTCATTCCGTTGCCCAGGTCGGAGTTCAGTGGCGTGATCTTGGCTCACTGCAACCTCCGTCTCCCGGGTTCAACAGATTCTTCTGCCTCAGCCTCCCAAGTAGCTGGGATTACAGGTGCCTGCCACCATGCCTGGCTAATCTTTATATTTTTAGTAGAGACAGGGTTTCACCATGTTGGCCAGGCTGGTCTTGAACTCCTGAACTCAGGTGATCCACCTGCCTCGGCCTCGCAAAGTGCTGGGATTACAGACGTGAGCCACTGCACCTGGCAACTGTACTATTTTCAAAGTGGCTAAACACCAATTTATAACCATCTTTAACACCTTAATACAAACTACAGTACCTCGAACATTCAAACAATTATGTCAAATTTTATATTGTCTTGAATTTGAATGATCCTGAATTTGAATGTGGGCAAAATTTTCCTTACATCTAAATTTTAAAGAAAAGACAACTGGTCTCTTGCTTATAACCATCTTGGGCAACATATAAGGTAGGAAAAAAAACAAGCAATGGTTTGAACTAGAAAGAATAGAACCTAATCAGAATATGTTTACCTTAGCTATCTGTATACTATTTGAAGATGGCAGAAATTCCCACTTAATATTCAAAAACATACTTTGCATCTTGGCTTAACACATATGTTATATTGACAGCCTTCTCTGTGACTTCTCTAACCTACTGAGTAAAGCCAAATCTGCTAGGAAGAAAAGCCAGAAAGTGTTTAATCTGTTAAAAGGATATTTTACCTATAATTCGTTGAAGGATACAAGGAATTCTATACTTAGTTTTATGCTTTCTTAAGTTGAACTTGTTATTTAATTCTGTTTGCTTGTTTCTATGTTTTAAGTCTTAACTATATAAATGATAACTCTTAACTGGAAGGAATGAAAAAACAAGCCAAAAACTGGGAGAAAATATTTGAGAAAGAGATATATGATGAAGGACTGTTATCCCAAAATATACAAAGAACTCTTAAAACTAAACACTAAAAAAAAACCCTCAATTTTAAAAATGGGCTAAGATTAAACAGATACAAAAAAGATATACAAGGCCATGCATGGCAACTCACATCTGTAATCCTAGCACTTTGAGAGGCCGAGGCAGGTGGATTTCCTGAGGTTGGGAGTTTGAGACCAGCCTGGCCAACATGGTAAAACCCTGTCTCTACTAAAAATACAAAAAATTAGCCAGGCTTGGTGGCTTGCACCTGTAATCCCAGCTACTCAGGAGGTTGAGGCATGAAAATTGCTTGAACCCAGGAGACAAAGATTGCAGTGAGCAGAGATCACGCCGCTGTACTCCAGCCTGGGCAACAGAGTGAGACTCTGTCTTAAAAAAAAAAAAAAAAAAAGAAAGAAAAAAAGATGTACAGATGACAGTTAAGTATACAATAAGTATATCAAAAAATGTTAAACATTTTATGTCATTAGGGAATTACAAATTACAACATCAATAAGACAGCAATACACACTTAATAGAATGGATTTCAAACACTGGCAACACTGAATGCTGGCAAGAGTGTGGAGAAATAAGAACTTCTATTCATTGCTGGTAGAAATGGAAAGTGGTATAGCCACTTTGAGCTAAACATATTCATACTATACAATCCAGCAATTGTACTATATTTGCCCAAATAAACTGAAAACTTATACTCACACAAGAAACTGTACACTGATGTTTACAGTAGCTCTATCCATAATTGACAAAACCTAAAAACTACCTATATGTCCTTCTGTAGGTGCATGGATCAACTGTGTCTATCCAGACAATGAATATTATTCCATTCTAAAAAGAAATGAACTATCAAGCCAACAAAAGATATGGAGGAAATGTAAAAGCATATTACTAAGTGAAATAAGCCAATCTGGAAAATATCTGTGGCTACCAGTAGTTAGGAGGATAAGAGGGATGAACAGGCCAAGGACAGAGGATTTTTAGGGCAGTGAAACTAGTTATGCATCATTAACAAAGGGATACTTTCTGGGATATGCATTGTCAGCCTATTTTATCATTACAGGAACAGCAATGAGAGTATTTAAACAAACTGAGATAGTATAGCCTACTACACACTTAGACTATAAGGTACAGTCTATTGCTCCTAGGCGACAACCTGAATAGCATATTATTGTACTGAATTCCACAGGCAATTATAATACAATGTTAAGTGTCTGTACATCTAAACACATTTAAAATAGAAAAGATAATGCGTCACACTACGACTTGATGATGGCTAAGAGGTCACTAGGCAACAGTTCAGATCCATTAGCATCTATGGAACCACCATGGTACACGCAGTTCATCACTAACCAAAAAGTCATTATGTGGCACATGAAGGTATTCTGTATGATACTACAATGGTGAATACATTTGTCAAAACTCATAAAATGTACAACGCCAAAAGCCAATCCTATTGTAAACTATGGACTTTGGGTGATAATTATGTATCAATGTAGGTTCATGGACTGTTAACAAATGTACTGCTGTGGGGCAAAGTATCTTCAGTTGAGAAACACTCTGTGTATGGATATGGATCATATGAGAAATCTCTGTACTTTCTACTTGATTTTACTAAGAACCTAAAACTGCTCTAAAAAACAAAGTTTATTAATTAAAAAAAAAAAAAGCAGCAACTATTGCCAAAGACCCAGGCACTTAAACATTCTTGATGTTACAAAAAGTATTTCAAATTTTCGAAGCCTTAAAAACTAACATTACATTTCAATTATTCTTGCTTTTTATTTCTTGTTTATATAACACAAAAAGATACGTATTACATATTCTGATACATGTCAAGCTATATTAGAATGATTTACATATTTGAATGTTGATGACAATATAAAGTGTAGATATCAACATTAGTAGGTAAAAACCCAACTCAGTTTAATAAATAGGCCGGGATGTGGTCTATATCCATTCGCTTTGGAATAACTGTAATAATTTTTCTAATTTGGATACAACAGCTCAAATGGGACATTAACACATGAATATTTACCTTTGAGTCATAATTTTGAAGGCATCGGGGAGGTAGCAGTCTGTATTCTCCATCTGAAATGGGTCAGCATCACAAATCTTGTCATCCGTCCGACCATAATTAGCGCTCTCAATCATGATGACATCACTGCCCGGGCATCGCAGATCTATAGAATAACCTTCACAGGATAATTCTCGCCTCACCAGCCCAAATGGTAAAGCTGCTCTGCTGAAACCTTAAAATAAAAAAGAAAGAAAATTAAACTGTAACTCATTTATAAGATAAATTATTTTAGTAAAGCATTTTCAAGTAATATGATTAATGTCTATCGTCAAGAGATGTCATAAAATTTAGGCATTTATTAAATAATTTTTTGGTTCTCTACAATATGTCAGAAAGTTATTTTTTATTCATCTTTATTTGGACTCTTCATCTTTACAAAATACCCTAACAAATTACTTTCTGTATAATCAGAAACTAAATGGCTTTTTTAGTAAATCCAAATAATAATGACAAATTTAATCATGGATTTTATAAACGGTGACAAGTTTTACAAACAGAAAATATAACTACTAATCAAGAAAGAATTTTCATTTGTGCAATGGAATGAAGGCTCTGCTACATCCACTGGCATTACTTTCTTATTTAATGTATACATATTAATTGCTATTGCATTATCTTAAAAAATACCTTCATCTTAGCAGTTTTTTCCCCACAATAACTAAGATATTTATGACAATAAGATGCTTATGGCACAATAACTTATTTCCATTTAAATACCCTTTATTTAAAACTGACACTGAAAGGAATCAGCAGATGGACATTCAAAGGAGCCAGCACTGCTCCCATCCAACTCAAAAAATTCAAAGAGCTGAACATGATCTTTTCTGAGATGTAAGTATATTCTTCCAAAGCAGTACTGGGTGACATACTGGTATGATTTTAAAAAGCAGCAATTTTCAAACCTGGCTGAACTCTCAGTTCTTCAGAGAAAACTAAAGGTGTAACTGGACTGAAGAGGGAAGAAAAGAATACCTAATCTGGAACTCAGAAATCTTCAGGAGATTGTGGCAAACCCCAACCTTGGTGGGTTTTCACTAACAAGGTTTATAGTATGTGGAGAGTACTGTAGCATGTGGAGAGGTGCACTACTAATGCAGAAGGGATACAGAAACAGAGCTGGGTAAATGTCAGGACAAATGGTACACAGGCCAAACTTCCAAAATATATTTCTTCCCCAACAAGTTCATAAACTTTTATATGTACACACACACACACACTCTGCTTTTTTCTCTATCTCCTGACCTTGTACTGAAATATCTATACAAATAATTCAGCTTAAACTAGTAGTACCATATTTATTTTAATAGAAAATATTTTTATGGCTTCAGAAGCTGACACATTTCTGTGGCAAAAGCTATGTGAAAATTCAAACAAACGACATCAAATAAAATTTTGAAAGGCAACCTATTTTAAATACAGAGGCAATTTGCAATTATAATTCTATAATAAAACAGAATAAATCTATTATTAGAAAATGCTAGGAATATAGGAACACATTATTAAAAGACTGGCTTGGAGCCATACTCGCAATTCTTACTATTTTGTCAAAACATAGAACTGATTATGAAGCACTGTGGTTTTTAAAACCCAAGCCCTTTAACTGTTGTTGTTGTTAGTTTGCAGGATTAGAGTTATCATTCTAAGTGAATTTTCCTCTGCTTTTGAAACCTATTTGGGAATTGGCATAGTTGAGTGTGTTACTGTTTTGATAATTCAGGGATGGTAGTCTTAAAGCTTTGGTCACAGTCATCCAGAAAAGTACAGTAAGGTCTGGCGCTGTGGTTCATGCCTGTAATCCCAGCACTTTGGGAGGCTGAGGCGGGTGGATCACCTGACGTCAGGGGATTCAGGACCAGCCTGGCTAACACGGTGAAACCCCATCTCTACTAGAAATACAAAACTAGCCGGGTGTGGTGGCGCATGCCTGTAATCCCAGTTACTAGGGAGGCTGGGGCAGGAGAATCATTTGAACCTGGGAGGCGGGGGTTGCAGTGAGCCAAGATCGCACCACTGCACTCTAGCTTGGGCAAAAAGAGCCAAACTCCCATCTCAAAAAAAAAAAAAAAGTATAGTAAGGAAAAAGAAAAGAAAGATCAGTGCACTTTAATAATTTAGTAGATTGCCAATACAGAATCTACTGGAGAAAAGAGATCATGGTACTTGCTATCGTTTGAATATGGCTTGTTCCCATCAAACTCAAGTAGAGGCTTAGTCCCCAGTGTGGCCATACTGGGAGGTCGTGCCTTTAACAGGTGACTGGGTCTTTATAACTCTTTCTTTTCCCCCTGCCCCCACCCCGAGACAGAGTCTTGGCTCACTGCAACCTCTGCCTCGCCGGTTCAAGCAATTCTCCTGCCTCAGCCTTCTGAGTAGCTAGGATTACAGGCACGTGCCATCACACCAGACTAATTTTGTATTCTTAGTAGAGACAAGGTTTCACCATGTTGGCCAGGCTGGTCTCGAACACTTGACCTTGTGATCCGCCCACCTCCACTTCCCAAAGTGCTGTGGTTACAGGCATGAGCTACTGTGCCCAGCCCCAAAGTTTTTAAGACTGGGTTAGTTCTCAAAGGAATGAATTAGTTTTTTGCATTCCCTTGTCCTTCCACTTTTCAACCATTCTAGGAAGCAGCATGAGGCCCTCACCAGATGTGGCTGCCCACCTTCGACCCCAGAACCCCAGAACCATAAGCTAAATAAAACTCTTTTCTTTATTAATTACCCAGTCTGAGTATTTTCCTATAGCAACAGAAATTGCACTAAGAGTTCTTAATAGCAAATACCACTTTATTTAATCCTACAATGTATTTTGATTTAAATCATTAATGTTCTTTTCTAAATTCTTTCTCTTACCTGTTTTGATTAAACTTTATATATGCAGATACATTAATCTTTACTAATGTGCTTATTAACATGTGATACAGTGCATATTCACTTTTAGTATATATATATATCTACCCTGCTAGACTGTAGTAAGGCTCTTAGTTATAATCTCAATGCCTACAATAGCACATGATACATAATTCTTATAAATGTGGAACCAAATTGTTGAGTTAAACTAGTGATTTACACAACATAAATTGCAATGTGCTTTCCTTTGTAATGTCTATTTCCTTTGGTAGTGAAAACAAATGGTGAACATTAAAAACAAGGCAAACTACTTATCAATGAAAATTATATGCCATCTCCCCCTCCAAAAAAATATTTAAATTGTCAATTTATTATCATATATGTATCACTGGAATTGTCATAAGACAGATGGGTTACATATTTATACATTTCTCTTATCTAAAGTCTGTATTTCCAACCAAATATATGTGTGTGTGTGTGTGTGTATATATAATGTGTATATATATAATGTGTATATATATAATGTATATATTTATAATGAATATATATATATTCTTTAAAAAACAAATATGAAGAGAGAAATAAGTATTACTTGCAAAGCAATTACTATGTGCTGGCACTGGCTTAAATGCTTTATATGGATCACTTTGTTTTATGTTCAACAACATAAAAAATAAACAATGGAATAGTTGCTGTTATAATACCAATTTTACAGAGTATGAAACTAAGGCATCAAATAGTAGTAAATTTAGGGTCTCAATCTTACCACACGTTAGATTCTAACCCATGCAGGGAGCTTAGACTCCAGAACCCTTCTCTGATCAACTCTGACTACTCAAGCCATTTTGCTGATAAAATAACAAGATTTATTTTATAAGTCTTCATACAATCTGAAAATCACCAAAGAATATATTAGTAAAACTGACAAGAAATAATTATTGTAAAGGTTCACAAAACTACATGAATAGTAGTGAAAATCATATTTGTAGAAATGTAAACATGTGTACCATAAATATAAAGACAGCAAATGCTATACTGTAGGTACACATGGAAAGAGCACTGAACACTGAAGTATGAGTATATGGGTCAGTCTTGTGACTTTGGGCAAAGTCATTTTACTTCTCTGGGTTTTAATTAAAACCTTTTCTGAAGAATTAAAGTCATTTCAAAGTCTTATAAAATTTCCTCAATCTGTAAGTCTAAACAGGCAAGCTCCTTTTAATCAAGTACACATGCTATTCCAACATTTCAAGTGATCGATAATTAATAAACAACTTGCTCTGTTTTCTTAAAATATAAATATAACAACATTGTTAACATGGATGTGCTGTGCACATCCATATAGATTGTGAGGTACTGTCAAAATAATTTTCAAAAGTCCATGTGACAAACTAAGCAGAGTTCACACAAATCACAGGAAAACATCTTCCTAGGTTAACTATTTTAATCAATGACTTAGTGGAAAAGAGAAAATAAACATGAATCAATTATGGAAAAGTTCTCTAGTTGTGGCCATGATGGGAATGGGTGGTCAGACATGCCTCATTGTACTTTCCTTTCATTGGAATTCTGACACAGCTGACTATCCTTAACATTAAAACAGAGACCTTAAGACTGACAGAACTGCCCCACCCTTTGTTTTCTGAGATGGAGTCTTGCTCTGTCACCCAGGCTGGAGTGCAGGAGTGCAGTGGTGCAATTTTGGCTCACTGCAACCTCCACCCACCAGGTTCAAGTGATTCTTCCACTTCAGCCTCCCCAGCAGATGGGACCACAGGTGCGCACCACCACGACCGGCTAATTTTTGTATTTTTAGTAGAGATGAGGTTTCGCCATGTTGGCCAGGCTGGTCTCAAACTCCTGACCTCAGGTGATCTGCCCACTTTGGCCTCCTAAAATGCTGGGATTACAGGTGTGAGCCACCACGTTTGGCCAGAACTGCCTCTTTAAATATGATAAGAAATATTTCCAATCTATTCTCTCTTAATATTGCTACCTAGAGGCTTCATCTGCATAATAAGAACCCTGGTCCTCACAACCCCTATCTTAACCCAGACACTTTCTTCTATTGATTCAGGTCTTTATTAATAGACAAACCCTTTCAACCAGTTGCCAATCGGAAAATCTTTGAATCTACCTATTACCTGGAATCCTAACTCTACCCTTTGGGTTGTCTTACCTTTCCAAACTGAACCAATGAACATCACTCATGTACTGATTTCTGACTTATGTCTCCCTAAAATGTATAAAACCAAGCTGTAGCCCAACCGCCTTGGGCACATGTTGTCAGGAGCTCCTGAGGCTGTGGCACGGGCATGTCCTTAATCTTGGCAAAATAACTGATGGAAAATAAAAAGTTTACACACATTTTTAAGAAAAATATAAATTATGCCTTCTTTGACCATTTTACACTATTTTCCTGAAAACTTCAAGGGATATAGCTCAACCTCTTCCACCAACAATGCTACTTTAAAGGAACTTTGAAAAGCCTTTAATAAAATTATTGCAATTAGTATCAACTTTTAAAACCCAACATTTTCACTAAATAAATCTTATGAAAGACATAAAAACCCATTCCTGAAAACATTTATTTATTCCTTTATTTGTATCACATTAATGATCTAGAATACTGACTCATGGGAAGAAATCATCTATATATATATATATATATATATATATATATATATATATATTTTTTTTTTTTAATCCTTTGCCAAGTCTACATAATTGATTCCCAAATATGGTTACATCAGAATCACCTAGTAAACTTTTTATAAAGACAAATCTTGAAGCTCTATCCCAGACCTACTGAATCACAATCTCTGGGTCAGATGAAGCTACACTATCTGTAATTTGTACAACAAAATATTAATTTACTTACAGCACACTGCTATAATAACTAAGATGTGCAAAGAATGTCTCTAAGGCCTTTGAAAAATAGTTTTTTTTTTCTCTGACTACGTATTTGTTGTCATTGTCATCATATTTCCTCTTAATTCTCCAAGATAGTTTTACTTTGATTTTTGAACGTATTTGTAATAGCTGGTTTAAAATCCTTATATGCTAAATCTAACACTGGGTCCACATCAGAGGCAATTTCTATTTTATGGATCAACTTTTCTGTTTCTTTATGTATCTTATAAATGTTTTGTTGTTGAAAACTATACATTTTAAATAATACACCATTAGCAACTCCGGTTTCAGATTTCTTTCCCCTGAGAATTGCTGCTGCTGTCGTGGTTTCTTTTTAATACCTCAGCTGTATTTAATATGCAGAATCTCTGCCCCCACAGTGTGTGGCTGCTTATACCTTTGCTCACTGTTTTATTTTAATTCGTTTGAATTCTTATTTTTATTTTTTAGCCTCGGCTCCTAGATATCACCTCTGTCTGCATGGCTTAGTGGTCAGCCAATGACTGGGCAGAGACTTTGCACAAAAACCATGGGCCCATTATTAAGTCTCCACTCTTTGCTGATGTGATTGTATGTTAGAAAGAGTATTAAAAGTTCAAGTAGTTTACAAGTCAGACTCAGTTATTTACTTGCTGCCAAGTCCTCTCATGTCTCCTCTGTACATGTGTTTAGCTTCCCAGTTAGTTAAGAATGCACAGAAAGTTTATGGCTTCTTCATTTCCAAGATTTCCCTGTTAAGTTTCAGAATGGTTTCCAGTCATCCCAACTGGAGCTACAACCAAAGGATAGCAGAGCTACAGGTTTTCCCCATTTTTTTTTTTCCCTACAGTGTTTACTTTCATTGACAACACTGCTGGGCATGAGTTTCCACCCTCTACTCCAAATCATGTCAGCTCTTCATGGCAGTAAAGCCACTGGTTTTGAAGGCCAATCTTGCCCTGATGAAACTTCCACAATGACATAGTTAAGGAGTAAGAGATGGAGGGATTGCGGGGGATAAGGAGCAGCCCCATGCTAGAAGGCTTTAAACATCTGCTAGAAGTTCTAGTAGATTTTCATAAATAATGTTTCCCCATTTGTTGTTTGGTTACTTTCCAGCTCCCAAAATGTTTGTTGTTGACAATTCTAATTTTACACTTGTTTTAGAGGGAATTTGCCACCCTCAGAAGTCCCTCTAAGGACTGTATAAATATTTCCTGATTATGAATCCTCAAAACAACCACACAAGGTAGGTAACATTATTATCAACATTTTACAGAGGAGGAAGTTGAGGCAGAGAAAGATTAAGTTTTCTACAGTTATATCCAATAAAAATGAAATTAAGATTTCAAACCCAGTAATTCAGCTCCTGGGTTCATGTTCTTAAATGTTACTTTAATGCCTCTCCAAATGATGATGGCCATCAGCAGCAGGTTTGGGGACAGAGTTGTAAAGAACATCGTTATGGTATGCTGGCTGCTATTAGTCTTGGGGAAGAAAAGGAACAGGAAAGGAAACTGTGTCTGATGGTCAGGGAAATGGCTTGGTGAACATAATCAACATAAAGAAATCCTCAAATTAAAGCCTTTTAACCACACTATTACTGTGATATTCATTCCAAGCCGTATTTTCAGTCTATTTCTATTTCAACAACAACAAAAAAATAAGCATCCCAACCAGCAAAATGTAATCTAATCCATCTTGCAACCCTGACAATTGACGAGAGAACTGGTGGGAGGCCCTGTGAGCAAAAAATCAATATTGCAGCTTTGTGCTGTGCAAATGTGAATACCACCAAATAGCGGTGCTTAGAGTAAAATGAACTGTTTTGCTCCATTTTCTCCTCTCTGAACAAATGATTTTGAAAAGACAGTTTTTCCCCCCAAGCTCTAAAATGTCAAGATATAACTCTCTCTGCTTTAGGCTAGTGATTGGAATAAATACCTCCCGGCAACAGGTGCAGCAACTTAAGACTGAAATCATTCACATTCAGGGGTAATTCCTAATAAACAGATGCACTGCTACCGGATGGGAATTTGTAAGACCAGAATTGAAATTCTATCATTAAATTTGGCATCATTTATAAGCATTTCTGCAAGAAAATGTGCTGCTCTGACAACAAACAGTACACTTTGTTGTGATAAACTTTAAGTGCTTGTTGAGGAACATTTGCTTTTCTAACAAAGTCTCCATTAACTCTGTTCCTTAAAACATTTCTGTAAAATCACACATTCCCATAAAAGTGTTCTTACTACGCTGTACTATAAAGAATTCAACTTTTCTTGTACTGTTTTTCTTAATTACTTTGAACTAAATACTGTCATGTTTGCTACTGCTCATGCTGTTTGAGGGTCCCAGGAAGCACCATGCTTTTTTATTATCAGGGACCTCTATGAGAGTGAGGCTGTGACTCTACGCCGTGCTGAAACATTAACTCAAGCCATAGTCTATTACCAGTGCTGGCATATGAAATATCTTTATTACTCCTGTTTATATATGTTAGCAAAATTTCTTCCTAAAATGGAAATGAGAAAAATACTTAAGGAGGAGGGGACATGATTTCAACCAGGCTGAAAAATTTAGAAGCATCCAGAAAGCTTATTTCAATTTCATCTTAACTTAGATGAAAATAGTGTTAAAAGTAAACCTAAAAGATAAGTTGTCACTGATAGTCCAACTTTTTCACTCATCTCTGCATATTCATGGAGCCAACTAAGCACAATTTTTAAAATTAAGGATGCGTAATAAGGCTTTTTTATACCACAAGGCAGAATGTTAAAAACCTATTTCGTGTAAATTTGTAGAAGATCCTTTTGTTTTAATTACTTAATTAGATCCACTTTAGAAATGCCTTTATCAATCAAACCCTAAAACATCTACTTTTTTGTGCTTACTTATACGTAATTCCTTTCACCTGTCTGTATTATGCTACAAACCTAAACTACGACATGTGGAAAGTAAAAAAGACCTACTACTGTCACCTTTGAAATTGTTCTTATGCAAATAATTCAGAAAATAAAAGAATGCAATGTCATTTTCCAGAATAAGCACACTGGCCTAGAAAATGTTGCAATTTGTATATAAGTGGGGTGAGCATGAAATACCCAACAAATGCTTACAGAAATATGAAACTGTTGCAAAAGAAAGTGTTCCAACAATTTAAGATCATATAACTACACAATCATCAACTCAGTCCAAATAAGTGATATGCCTTAGTTTTATGTGTCATTTTGGTTTAGAAACTGTTTTTTTGTTTGTCTGCTTTAGGGAGAGAGTCTCACTCTGTTGTCCAGCTGGAGTGCAGTGGTACAATCATAGTTCACTGCAGCCCCAAGCTTCTAGGCTCAAGCATATGGGCTCGAAATCAGCCTCTTCCCCACCCCAGAGTAGTTAGGACTGCAGGCTCATGCCACCATGCCCAGCTAAATAAGCTGTTGATTATTTTGGAAATATTTTAAATAATGAAGTACTTCAAAAAATTTTTTTCTAAGAAGAATGTTTACAGTTTATTTGAAATCTTAAGTAAAATCAACTTAAATACAAAATACTGTTACACTAAGAAATACACCAATATTTTCTAACAAATACATGCATAATGAAAATACATATTTAAATCCAATTATGCAAGCTACAAGGTAAAAATTTTCAACTTGGGGATTTGCTAAGAGTCACAAAATTCTGGACACTCTAGATGCTCTAAGGTAAAAATATACTTTTAGAAAACCATTAGCTGATAGTTTCAAATACTACTACTTCTGAAAAGCCTTTTGACATTTTAAAAAGAAAGTACACATTATGAGTCAAAAACACTGTGGGGTTAAATTCCTTACTAGAAAGAAATTAATTTCTCCTACCTAAAAACTTCTAAATTATCTACCACTAATTAATAATTCACAAGTACCATGAAAACATATTTCAGTTATAAAATATTATGTTTAATACTTAACTTAAAAAAATTCCTGATAAGCACATCTATTAAAAATAATATATGCCACAAAGAGATGCTATTAGTCTCAGTATATAGTTACAACTTCTAAGTTCACAAAGACAGAATACTTTTATTCTGATCTACTTTAAAAAAAAAAAGTGACTTTCACACTAAGCTTCAATATTACCCAATTATTCAGTGCCTCTGTTTAAACTATCTCCTCCACACAGGATGTTCCACTCATTTTTCTGTTAGGCAACAATTACTCTTCAAAACCCAGTTCAAGACACCAGGTCTTGAAAACAGGGAAAGGACAACCTGAGCTTAGGTTTGGGTCATTTGTTTTGTTTCTTTCAATTAACATCTACTGAGTAACTACTATGTGCCTAGCACTCTTCTAGACACTTGGGATACAAGGAACAAAAATACAATAATCCCTGTTCCTGAGTAACAAATATGGGGGATGAGACCTCCTTCAGGACAAGTGTCATTTATCTGGTTCACTACTATAATGCCAAAATGTAGTAAAGGACCAATTTACGGTGTTCTTTATGGAGTGACAAAATAAAGATGTTAAATAAATGGATATATGAATGAATGAACAATTATGAGCTCCTGTATCAGAGCAGGTAACACATTCTAAGGGTCTTTGTACTTATATTACCTCCTTACTGGACTCTGAGCTTTTCAACAGAAATTGAATATTATTTATTCAGGGACACAGTAGGCATTTTATTTTTACTTTATTTTACTTTATGCTTTATTTACTACTATAATTCTTATGTACCAGAAGATGTTAAACATACTCAAGAACATAAAAGTTGTTTTAAGAGGAAAAGAAACAAAAACATCACAGTTTTATCTTTTATATATATATAAAAGTTTTGAGTTTATAAATTTAAGACATGAACATCATCAGAAAATGTTTTTTCAAAAATCCAGGTATCAAGAGATAAAGAATATAAACAGGACAAAGATGACATTTTCATCAGAGTCCCCTAATCAGTGGGACTCAACTATGAAAATATGCTCTTAAATGACTGACGACCTGCTAGAGTTCAAAATCATTCCAGAGTTTCCGTCCCCCTCCCACCCTCACAGGGAAACAGGAAATACTCTTTACAATTATTATTTATTTTTTATAACTAGTTAAAACCAGTTTAACATTAATAAGTTTCTAACAAAAATTTAATATCTGAAGTCATTCGCATTGTCCTAGCAAATTAAAATTCTTAGTAACTCTGTATAATGTATTCACTGTTAACAAAGAAACTAGCAAACAATTACAGAATAAGTAAACGACAATTTCATCATCTCCGCAGGTATAATTTATTTCCAACTCTATGTTATTTAATATAATCTCTTATAATTTTTACTATCCTTTTGTTATTAGAAATTTCATTAATTCACTCCCACCTCCATCCAGCCTGAGTATGTATTTATTCTTAAAAATAATTAAATAAGAAGCAAAAATGCAGAAATGAGCTATTTGTTCCCATATCCAGTGACTCACTCCAACATTGCTAGGTAAAGGTTTCCACTCCTTTTTTGTCACTGATGCTAAAACTCATTAGGGTGGAGACTTCATTTAAAGTATTTCCCAGGCAGGTTTCCCAGATCAAACAGAGTAAAAATTTGGATTTTAAGTCTTTTTAGTTAATACGTTGTTGTATTTAAATATAAGCAATTTTTTTAAAGCACTAACACAAAAAAAACTCTTAACCAAAATTTCCTTTTTAAAAAGGTACTTTCAGGTCTGGGGCAGTGGATCATGCCTGTAATCCCAGCACTTTGGGAGGCCAAGGCAGGTGGATCACCTGAGGTCAGGAGTTTGAGACCAGCCTGGCCAACATGGTGAAACCCCATCTCTACTAAAAATACAAAAAAATTAGCTAGGTGTGGGCGCCTATAATCCCAGTTACTCAGGAGGCTGAGGCAGGAGAAATGCTTGAACCCAGGTGGCGGAGGTTGTAGTGAGCCGAGATTGCACCACTCCACTCCAGCCTGGGCAACAAGAGTGAAACTCCATCTCAAAAAAAAAAGATACATTTAAATTGAATCACATGAGTGACCACAATGTAGATGAATGAAAGAGTTCCCTACCAATTTTTATTATATTTCCATATTAATTTTTATTAGTCAACAATAAACTCTAAAGGTATAAAGTTACCTGTGTAACAACAGCTTCCTCCTCAAAGGTTTCTATAAGGGGGCCAATTAATACCAACTCTAGAACTTATTTGGGTTAACAACATTGAAACTGCACTGAAACTACCCACTAATTTCTCTGAATCCGAAGACTAATCCAAAGGTGACCACACGCAACCACTGCTGACTCAAGCAAGTGTCTTAGAAAGGAAAGATACTATATCCCCATATATATTCTTATGAGGTATTTATTTCTCACTTTAAGTGGGGAAGATTAACACACTGAAACTAGTGGCACCTCTTGACCTTCCACAAATTATTACCCATGCTAATAATTCAATCACTTAAAAAGTATCAGCCATGTAACCTTTTACCCACTTAAGGCTGTGATGTCATGTCTTTCTTCCTGCGTGCTTTAAAAAAGGAAGTTTCCCTAAAACTTCAAAAGGCTGTAAATTAAGCCTTTTCTTTTTCTGAACACACTAATTCTATTGGTAATAATAGACATGCTTTTCTGCTGGAGTAACAAGGCATTTTCCAACAGGTTTCTAGAGAAAAAGAAAACATATTGAAATAATTTCTCATCTCAAAAAATAACTTATACAATCAAAGTTGTTTTTTTAATTTCTACTCTTTTTCCTTTAAACAATGTTTCATATTTGATTCTCAACGATGCTACATACATGAAATTTCTAAAATATACATTGTCACTACTAACACATAGATGACTCTTTTTTAATAACTGAAGATTATTTTTATCTCACAGATATAAAGATAAATTTCCAAAAGATATATAGAGCTTGTGGGAACAACTAATCAAGTGGGTAATATGATACATACAAAAGAAACAAAAATACTCTAGTGAATGCTGTGACTATTGTGCTATTACTTTTCTCAATGAATGCTCTTGGACCAATTAAAAATTACAAAATAGAAGAATAAATAAAACAAAATGCAGTAAGGAACCCACTCTGTGAACTCTACCTCAAAACACAATAGATGCAAACTGAAAATAACTTTAAAAAAAGCCACCAAACAGAAAATAGCACTTATTTATTACTTCATTCATTATGTATCTGTGTCCTTAACACATTTGAATTCCTCCATTAGACAATGCTGGAATAACCAAAAGAAACTAACAATACAAGTTGGAGACAACTCTACCACTTCCAGAAACTACAGAAAGTCCATCCAGTTGTAAAAGCTCTTCCTGAAGCAAAGAGCAGACTTACAGAAGTAGTCTATTAACTGTGATACTATGAGTTGGACAGAAACCAATTCCCAAAATTCGTATGAAGGTTATAAAGTCATTCCTTAAATGACAATGTAATGACTTTGATTTCGTGGCTGGTTTCAGTGTTACCATTTTTGCGTCTGATATTGAGGTTTGTTCAATTTTTAATGAAATGATAAGGTTTTTATTAAAGAACACAAACTATTTTCCAATCTTGTCAACACAACATTTGGGGAAAGGGGAAAGCAGGGAGTTTATTTTAACATTGTAAAGTTACAAAACGTTACCTTAAAAAAGAAGTAATACTACTTTTCTGCAGAGTTAAAATTATATCCTTTCTTGTATTTAACTGCAAGCTGAACATCAAGGGAACTAAGGAACAGTACGGTAGCAGATCCAATGGTATAGGCCCTGCCCCTACACACTATAGCCCATTGTAGTCTTTCATGCTTGTTCCCTACAGGTACCAACAGTGCAGAGGAAACAGAGCAGTTCCAACTTCTGGATACACAGATTCTGACAAATTACAAGGAGTTGCCGGAAAAAAGGCTCATAGGAATCCTGCTTGAGAACCATTGTTGCTATGCCCTGGTGCACTACTCTAATGCCCCTTCCTTGGTACTTTAAATGTTTACTTCCCCTTGCAACCTCAAATACTTTTAATTTCATCCTTAAGAAGCTGAATGTTACCAGATAAAAAAGTTACTGTACTATTCAAGAAAAAAAGAAAAATACAAGACAGGATTGATAAAGAGTCACAAAAACAAGCAAATACTTTTTATCAGAAAATGAGAGTAAGTGTAGATGAATCTGATTTATAATGACAGGCAGGTTTTAGAAAATTACATTTCCCAAATCTGTGCAGCATCATGACTAAGAACTATGTAGAAGCAGGAACTCATCTAATTCATGCCAGTATGCACTGTGCCTATCTCCATGCCTGGCACAGAAGATGTAACAATGAACACATGAAAGAACCCAGGCACTGAAAAATAGATAAGGTTTTGAATTCTAGTTCTGCCATTTACTGACTTGGCAAAACTTTAAGAAGTTTCTTTACAAATGAACTTCAGTTTCCTCAGAAAACTGTGATGTTAATTTATATTTAATATTATTATAGAGTAAATACTCAAATGTTTTACAAATGGAATTCAAATCTGATCTACCAGATACCCACAACAGTCCCTTCTAAATAAGGGTTGGACTACTAGTGTTCCCATGGTCCCTTTACATTTTTTAATGTTCAAACAAAATAAGAACAATATTTCATGACACATAAAAATGTATGAAATTAAAATGTCAGTGTCAAGTAATAAGATCTGAATATTGTCAATAAATGTGTTGGATATTCATTTCTCTCATTATATAAATATCTATACAACACCCTTAAATTTGGCCTACAAAGTCTAAAACATTTACCATCTAGCCATTTATGGAAGACAGTTGCTGACCACTATTCCAACTGGTTTGGACAAAATCAGTGAATAGACTACAATCTCCTCTTGTCAATGAATGTTTTGATATGGAGTAGAACAGATTAAAGATAGTAAAACACAATTCTTGTGGCTTATCACAGTGCTAATGAAATAAGAACACAATCTTAGAATATAATTCTCTGCTTATGAAAATCCTACAGGGAGTGTGGTGGGTGGGGAAATAAGTAGGTCAATAACTACATTTTTTAAATGCTCCTTTTAAGTATTACTTCCCCCTGAGATATTAATTTAATCTGTACAGATATTATTGAGATCAAACTACTTAAATCTGAAGTGTTTAATTCTAAAATGGGTAACTATTTTACAGCAAAAAGTAATTCTGGACAAGGAGTTAACTGACTTGGCTTGGAATCCTTGTTCTATCCCTTAAAGAGCTCTGTGACATTGGATAAATCACTTCAAATATCAGTCCCCAATCTCTTCATTTGAAAAGCAGGCATGATATTAAATTAATTCACAGTGTTGGTACAAAGATTGATGGATAAAAAAATGTATCTCAACCTAAAAGCACTACTCTAATAGAAACTGAAATTCATCATAAATTAAAATAAAGCAACTCTGAAATAAAACCACACACACACACATACACACACACACACTTATTAGCCACACTTATTATGTTCTGCAAAGGACTAAATTCTAGTTACAAAAGACCTCCAAACATAAATGCGTTAATAATTTCAGTGTTAGAATAACAATAATACTAACAAGAAAATATGGGTAAACCTGATCTCAAAATAGCAATAAATTCGGATTCATGAAATAAAAACCACCAAAAGACAGATAAATCAATCTACCTCAAACTGAAGCATTCTATATTGAAAAGCCGTGTAGTGAAGCAAAAAAAGATCAACTGTCTAAACGAGTAATTCAAGGTTAAATACTCTACATAAAAGTGCTTACAAATAAAGAGTATCAATTTCAAAGTAGGTAAGAAATGGAAAGGGAAAATGAAATAAATTTAAGTAGGAAATAAACATGTAATGCTCAATTTAATTGGCAAGGACAAAAAGGCATCAAAAATTTAAAATATGATGACATTTTCTCCTATCAAATTACCAAGGATTTGTTTGTATGGCTATTTTAAAACAGACAGCATCATATATTTCTGAAATTATGAGGCGGTACAGTCTTTCTGAGAAGAGCTTTACCAAATCCCATTTGCAAGAACAACATACTCTAACAATAACCAAAAAACTTGACAAAGATTTAGATAAAATTTATGAATAAAAATGTTGAGACAAAGTAAAGGTCCAAAGTAAAGAAGTATTTTAAAACTATATTGACAAAATGGAATATGATGCAAAACATCATAAAACAATATAACAGAATAAAAAACAATATAATATTAAATAATATAAATACAGTAAAAATAAATATTAGAAATAATACTATAATAATATTTAGTGATTTGGGAATGGGTTCCCAGAAAAGTATGTAAAAGACTAAAATTATACTTCTATATACATGCATGGGGGGGAAATAAAAAACAAAAACAAGAACCGGAAACCCTATTTGGACTAACAGTGACCAGTTCATCCAAACCAACTAGGTTCAGTAATAAGAGAGCTAATGAAGATGGCTGCCAACCCTGAGGTACCAAGAAACGGGACTTGGGTTAAGGTGAGTAGATGAACAAAAAGGCACTCGGCCCAGGAGAATAACAGAAATTCTGTCCCCTTTGTGGGAACAATCTAAAAATATACAATTTCTCACCCTGAGAACCAAAGAGAAGATATCAAGATTTCTATAATCTTACCGGTTCAGAGCTACCAGCCTGTAGACCTAGGTGAACATGGAGATGGGCCAGTTTTTTCAAAGACTGCGTGTATCTCTGCACCCTACACCACAGTTCCCTCATCTACAGCTAAGATACATTTCCCCTGGGTGATGTGTGCCCCAACACATTCATTCAATGAGATATTTTGCTCAAGCAAAATATTCCTATATATTGCGTACATTTTTCCTAATCCCCACCTCTCCCAACTCTTAATTACCTTTTTGCTGTTTGTTCCAAATTCTCCCCGACCCCCAACTTAGTCCAAGTTTCCTCCCAGTATCTCCCACAGCTGGCACTTGGCTGTTGAGTTAACCTTGACATGCTGAAAGGTAGATGGATGAACTATTTTTCTGAAAATAAATTTTCTATAAAAGAAACAAATGGTACCTGTGGCACCAAGGTGCTATAGTAGAAAATTCCAAAATTAATTTTTTCCATATAATTTATTTAAATAACAAAGTTAATCTGCTTACACTATGGAATTGAGTCTTAAATATTCACTATATAAAATCTGGTATGTGAATTCCTGTCTTTGTAGCGTTCTTCACAGTATTCTCCCCACTTGGAATGCGCTTCTATCTGCTCTGCTTCTCCTATAGGGATCAAGAGCTCCCTCTTTTTAAAGCCTCCCCTAACAGAAGACACAGCATAAACTATATCAGGAAACTATCAAAAGATTCAATTCAGGGACAGGATGACAAGTTAGTGCGTGTATAAATTATGTGCATAAGATCCCAAAATTCACACTAACAAATGTTAAGTTTTTCAAAGAGAAGTAATTTATTGCCAGAGATGAGGAGCATTAAAGCAGAGGAGACCGAGGTGACCCACACATACAATCCTTGTACACTGAGTCTTGATAAAAAGGCAAAGAGAAGGGTGGGTACATCTGTATTCCTCAGACTTAACATAATTCCTAATGGCCCAAGGATTTTTGAAATGGTAAATGAATATTAGCTTCAACTTAAAGTCACCAGCTGCATTAGCCCCTAACAAGACAGTCTGTCCTTTGAAACTTTGAAGCCAGACACTGACTTCTCTTCAGCTATGAAGAGTCTAGAGGGCATCTTCTTCCAACAGAAGGCTGTTTTGTCTATATTTAAAATCTGTTGTTTAGTGTAGCCACCTCCATCAATGATCTTAGCTAGATCTTCTGCATAACTTGCTGCAGCTTCTATATCAACACTTGCTGCTTTACCTCCCGCTTCTATGTTATGGGAACAATGGCTTCTTTCCTTCAGCCCCATGAGCTAACCTCTGGTAACTGTAAACTTTCCTCCACATCTTCCTCACCTCTCAGCGTTCATAGAGTTGAAGACAGTTGGGGCCTTGCTCTGGATTATGCTTTGGCTTAAGAGAATCTTGAGACTGGTTTGATCTTCTCTCCAGACCACTAAAACTTTCTCCATATAAGCAACAAAACCTGTTTCACTTTCTTATCATCTATGTGTTTACTGAAGTAGCACTTTTAATTTACTTCAAGAACTTTTTCCTTGCATTCACGACTTGGCTAACTGGCACAAGAGGCCGAGATTTCGGTCTATCTAAGCTTTTGATATGCCTTCCTCACTAAGCTTAATCATTTCTATCTTTTGATTTAATATGAAGAAATGTGCAACTTTTCATTTCACTTGAACATATATAGGCCGTTGTAGGATTATTAATTGGTTAATTTCAAAATTTTTGTGTCTCAGGGAATAGGGAGGCCTGATGAGAGGGGGAGAGACAGGGAAGGGCCAGTTGGTGGAGCAGTCAGAAAACCTAATATTCCTTAAGTTCATCGTCTGGAATGGGCATGATTCATGGCACTCCAATTACAATAATACACATCAAACAGTTATAATAATATCAAAGATCACTGATTACAGATCACCATAACAGATATAATAGAAAAACTTGAAATATTGTGGGAATTAACAAAATGTGACACAGACACATGAAGTGAGCACATACTGCTGGAAAAATGGTGCTGATAAGACTTGTGGGAAACAAGGTTTCCATAAACCTTCAATTTATAAAAAAAATCAGGCCGGGCGCAGTGGTTCACACTTGTAATCCCAGCACTTTGGGAGGCCAAGTGGGGCAGATCACGAGGTCAGGAGATCAAGAACATCCTGGGTCTACTAAGGTGCCAAGGTGAAACCCCGTCTCTACTAAAAATACAAAAACAAAATTAGCTGGGCGTGGTTGTGGGCGCCTGTAGTCCTAGCTACTCGGGAGGCTGAGGCGGGAGAATGGCTTGAACCCAGGAGGCAGAGCTTGCAGTGAGCGAGATTGCACCACTGCGCTCCAGCCTGGGTGACAGAGCAAGACTCCATCTCAAAAAAATAAACAAATAAAATAAAAAAACAATGCAATATCTACAAAGCTCAATAAAACAAGGTTTTCCTATATGCCGGACTCATTTAAGTCTTTCAACATTTCACATACATTTACTTGGGCATTTTGCAAAGGTACTGAAAGCTGTTCCAGTATTTCCAAAATACTAAAGTGAAACTCAATTCGTATGTTGTATGAGCACTGTCAAGCTAGCTAGTGTATTTCACTCTTTATCAAAAGAGGAGTTTCTACGTTTATAGCTGACCTTCTGAAATTCTTGTAACTTATTGTCTCCATACCTTGAATTTTTCTCTACTTGAGTTCAACAATCACGGCCGGGCGCGATGGCTCACGCCTGTAATCCCAGCACTTTGGGAGGCCGAGGCAGGAGAATGGCGTGAACCTGGGAGGCGGAGCTTGCAGTGAGCCGAGATAGCGCCACTGCACTCCAGCCTGGGCGACAGAGCGAGACTCCGTCTCAAAACAAAACAAAACAAAACAATCACATTACTACTTTCATCCTTCTAAAAGGAGAGCTAATCCTAGCAGGCTGAATGGGTTTGACAGCTTTCCCTGGTCTTTTAAGATAAATTCCAAATGCCTAAGTATGGCATAGAAGGCCGCTTGACTGTCTAGCCACATCCAAAGTATCCAGACTCTTTCCCTGAATTCTCTATCCCAAATGAATGAAATCATACTCATCTTTAAAGGATGTACTCTAATATTAGTCACGAGGTATTTTCTGGGCCTGACAATGAGAACTAATCATTTGTTTGATATGCTCTCAGCAATTTTGTGCAGGCCTAAATTATCACACATAGCAATTAGGAATAATTACAATTTATATAGGTATTAGTCTCTCAGAATATCAAGTCTTGCACCTTTCTCCTCTTTTTCTCCCAAAATGCATCTGCATGTGACAAATTCTATTGAAATAACATAATGATATAATGCTACTTAAGGAAGAGCTACATGTTTAAAATTTCACTCAGGAATGTTGGAACTGGGAGAGATTTTTAGGATCATGCAGCCCGGTGTTTCCTTTTATGTATTTTTACTGCATTCCTTAAGTATGACATGTTATATCAAAACACTGTACCCTTAAGATATGAACATATAATTAATGCAAATTTCATGAAATAATACTCATTATATAAACTGTGCTCTGATATTTGCTCTCTTTCATAAGTGATGATTGTAACCCACTAAATACTGTGCTTACAAACTGATAATGGGTTGGAAATCACAATTTGAAAAGCACTGCCCTAGTCCAAACTTTTTAATTAAAAAACTGGAACCAAGGATAGTTATGTGGATTCCTCAAGTTTCTTAAACTAGTTCATGTTAGGCACTATGTAGAAAGACACTGATCAAACTACCTGGGTGGCTGTTCTGCACATTCTCAATACACATTTTGTACATTTTATCAATTGGTTCAGTAAGAAATTTGAAGCTTCAAGTGACACTCAAAGCTCTCTTCTCACCAAAGCAGTAATTCTTCTCAAATCGTATTTAGTATCAGTGTATGAATTTACTTATAATATTCCATATTAAACAAACAACAAAATATATTAGGAATGTCTATCTTTAGCTAATTAAAATGGGGGCACTTTTTAATACCTCTAGATATCGGGCCTAGGTGCATCTTTCAGAGAAAATGTGTCACATTACTGGAATTTCAGAGCTATGGTCTTTTAATCCATTACCAGTTTTCTACCAAGGGATTACCCTCTTGTTTTTCTTACATTAATTATATATAGAATCCTGAGGCAGACATTCTGACAGAAAGAATGTAAACGAGCTAAGCAGACACTATTTTAATTTTAAAAAGTATATGAAAACACTCCATTTTAAATAGAAATCAAATACAGGTTTAAAATTATTTTTATTTGAAAGGTTTTGTTTAAATAAAAATCATAGGTTGAAAAGCCTATCATATTTTATTATTAATTAATGCTGAATAAGTAGTCAACTGAGTTACATCTGCAAAGGTAAAAAGCATTTCAGGAATACTTGGGAAGAAAAAAACATAAAATACAAAATTATCTAATGGTTAACTCACTCTAAGAAGGTGAACTTTCGTTTTCTGGCCAAGAATTATCTGATTACAATCACATTTTATAGACTATAATTTGGGCAATATAAAAGGTGTACCAACTGGGCATGGTGGCTCCTGCCTGTAATCCCAGCACTTTGGGAAGCCGAGACGGGCAGATCACGAGGTCAGGAGATCGAAACTATCCTGGCCAACATGGTGAAACCCTGTCTCTACTAAAATACAAAAAATTAGCCGGGCGTGGTGGTGCATGCCTGTAGTCCCAGGTACTTGGGAGGCTGAGGCAGGGGAATCGCTTGAACCTGGGAGGCAGAGATCGCAGTGAGCTGAGATCACACCACTGCACTCCAGCCTGGTGACAAAAGCAAGACTTTGTCTCCCCACCCAAAAAAGTGTACCATTAAGTAACTGCAAAGAAATAACGTGTATATCTAAAATGATACACTGAAATACAAATCAGGTATAAATTATTTAAAGCTGCTTTCAACAGAAAAGATAAAATTCACTTGTTACAACCAGGCTGCTTTGAAGATACCCAGGGAGTCAATGTTACTAAGTTACTAGTAAGCATTGATTACCATCGCCCAATATAAGATCCAGTTAATTTCAGTTAACTGTTATCTAAGTGACCTGTCTAAATTTTCAAAAAACTACATGTTAAGCCTAATTCGTCACAGTTTTGGAGTAACATCAGTTTGAGATTATTTCAGTGCACACATAAACAACAGTAACAGGGTGCTCAAATTTAGAAAAGACAGACTTCATGGAAATCTCAACCCTTAATTAAATCACAGAGTGAGATTTTCAAGTAGTAAAGAATAAATCGCAATGAATCCTCAATCTGGTTGTCAAAGTAACTACTTTGCCTCTGCCATAATTGCTGTGATCCCCATCTTGCCCTTTTTGACACCAAGCCTTATCATGCATTCTGGTTAGAGACTGAGAAACTAGCTTTTCTGCTCCTCTCAGGCAATCATGTAACATGCACTCAGCTTGACTGAACAGGGCCATGCGACGATACAAATGCTGAATTAAAGGCCTTTCCTTTTCTATCTGTGAGCAGTAATTAAGTAAGCAGTAGTATATTCTTGTCAAGCCCTGGATAAGACGTGGAACCAACGTGCCAATTTGGCAGGCCTTAGCAGCTGTGTTTATGGGAAGTTTTTACTAATGTATTAATTTATCATTAGAAGACTTGTTTTTCAACCAGTAATCGCTAATGTCTAAAGTTAAACATTTTTTTTAAATTCCTCTGAAAATAGAGATGAAACATCAGGTTAAAAGAGTCATATATAAAATAAACACAAATATTTACATGAATATGTTACAGTTAACATTTATAAATGAAGTATTATAAGCATAACAGTAAATACATTGCCAAATAGATGATACCAGCTAAAAATAGTTTTCCTTCATTTTCCCCTCCTTACTTCTATTTATTCATATTGGTCGTTTTTCAAATAATAACTATTATAAAACAAAATCAATAAATAAATTGGCAATTTTATGTCTCTAACTCCATACACTGTTTCCATTGCTTTATATTAATTATTTTTACTTAACTAATCCATTAAAGACACTTGTTTTCCAACATAATTCTATTTGTTTTCAAAAGTCCTCCTTCAGTTCATTTTGCTATATGTTATTTTGGAACACTCTTTTACAGATCACTCAATTATGAATTTATCTCTACTCACTTCAACTACTATATAATATAAGCAATATTACCAATATAGTTTTCATTCTATCACTCTATCTCAAAAATCAAAATGATTTTCTTCATCAGCAGGAAGGGTCATGATTCTATATATTCATTATTTCTGTTTTATTTACTTAAACTCAGTATGGGGTCACATTCGTATCAGGTTCCTCTAGAGCTGGTCACTTACCTAGCATATTTATAAGCCTACCTCCCCATCTTATACAGAAAATAGCCCTGATTATGCCACAAGAGTTTCCGAATGTTACATGAAAGAGCAGATACATAGTGTTTTGCTTTGTTCAATATATGTTTAGTCAGAAAGCATTCAATACCATTTTTGCTTTCAACATCATTAGCAATTTTCCCATTTTCAACTTAAAAATAAAATACCAGGCAGGAAATTGTCCAATTTTGGAACAACAGAGCAGAAAGTCTGGTAGACATTTAGTTTAAAAAAATCAACAGTATCTCTTAGGAAACTATATTCAGTCAACACATAATCCCAGGCAGAAAAAAGTAGCAAGATTCTTTAAAAATCATTCACTAGCACAGGTTGTTCTCATGGGCTGGGCAAAAAGGAAGGCAGTTTGGGATGGGCGCGGTGGCTCGTGCCTGTAATTCCCGTACTTTGGGATTACAAAGCTTGAGCTCAGGAGTTCAAGACCAGCCTGGGTAATGTGGCAAAACCCCGTCTCTACAAAAAGTACAAAAATTAGTTGGGAGTTGTCGCACATGCCTAAAGTCCCGGCTATTCTGGGGGCTGAGGGGGGAGGATCACTTGAGCCCAGGAGATCAAGGCTGAAGGGAACCAAACCACTGCACTCTAGCCTGGGTGACAAAGTAAGACATGTATCCTAAAAAAAAAAAAAAGACAATTTCATATGAAAACAAAGAAACATTTATTCTTAAGAATCCACAACACTTGAGTATACAAAAAGCTGGCAACTAAGGACTTTTTCTCTTAATATCTGCAGCACGTCAATATAATGGCTACAATTCTGATCTCAAAAATACCACATATCTTAACTTTTAAAACTGATAAAGGAAGACAGTAATAATTACAAAAATCCAGATAGAGTGCTAGAAAGAGAAAAACAATATAGTTGAACTAATAATAGGAAGACAGTAATAATTACAAAAATCCAGATAGAGTGCTAGAAAGAGAAAAACAATATAGTTGAACTAATAATAGGAAGACAGTAATAATTACAAAAATCCAGATAGAGTGCTAGAAAGAGAAAAACAATATAGTTGAACTAATAATAGGAAGCCGAGGATGTAAAACAAAAGTTCTGTGCAGTATCAGGAGAGAACCCAGGGCAGCTTACTGGGTTTTAAAGTAACCAGGATATAAAAAATCTCATGGTATGAAATTTATTGCTTAAATATCTTTCCCCCCATTTTTATTTTATTTTAAATAAATGGATTCGCTTATATTCTCTTAGAATTAGTAACTACAAAGTGTCTTGGAAATAGGAGGAGGATTTCCTTCAAAAATCTACATCAAAGCAATAGTCAAAGCTTCATTATCCATGCAAGTAGATGTGAGAAGAACATGATCACAAATGTTCCTACTGGCCTGTGTTAATTTGACATTTATGCTGAATGCTAATATCTGATTTTCGTGGTTCAAATAATAACAAAGTATTTTTTGTAGCACTTTAGTGCTCAAGTAATGTTAGAATGTTATAATTTTTTTAAAAATTCTCTGCTTGCGTTCTGTCACATAAAATACACCATACTGAAAATAAACTGCATTACTTCTCAGACTAAAGAAACATACCCCCAAAATTCTTTCTCTTCCAATGAAACAAACCATACCTTAACTGGGGAAGTTAATTATATGCCTGGGTTTCACAAACCAACTGCTGTTGCCAGCTGCATTCTAAATAAGAGTAAATAGAGACAGTTTGAGCTGTCAAGAAAAGACATAATTAAGTAGGAAAAATGCTGTCAATAAAACATAGCTACATTTAAAACTTTAGAAAACAAATAGGGCCAACCAGATTTGGACTGTATTGTATAGGCAATACATTCTTAACCACTAAGTAATTGGGTCAAGTAAAAATAATCTAGAAGGGTTAAGGTCTTCAAACATACACGTGGCAAAATAAGATTCTGTTCAAATAGAGGTTAAAAGAGATTGTATAGCCTTTCTCAACTAGGGTTCCACAAGAAAATAAAGCCCCACATAAAATTATTTGAGGGCTATTTCCCAATTCTGTTGAATTCTAGATGCATTAGAGAAATTATTCATTACATACAATGAATGTGTTAGGTCTTAATTATCTACCAGAACTGGTTGAGAGGGGATTGTGGAGCATCTTATGAACTATGAAAACAGATTGCATATTTTTCTGTTTGAAATATGTCATGGATACAAAAGGCATTCCATCCCTCACTCTTCTAACCATAATGTTAATGTGTATGTTCTTCAAATTGCTTTCACATTTACTGTTTCATTATCCAGCTAAACAGCTCTGGTTATCTGGACACAGTTTGCAGAAAGCAGATTTTTTACTGTTTAAAAAAAGGTTTTTTACTCTAGTTTTTAAGATAAAATTAATTTTTACTCTGATGAATACCAAAAGATCCTAACTATGTGGGACATTTAAATTATTAGTAGTATATTTGGCATAAACCAAATTCTTCAATAGGTCTGCCAGAAAGCATATCTCTTAGTTACGGTAGAAAACAGTAAATTCTGCAAACTTCAAACAATTAAGAAAGGGAAAAAAAACACATCTGTAACACCGAGCTGATTTTTTAATGTTTAACCAACTTTCACATTTCTAATTAGAACATATTATGAATCATCATTTCTCTATGTCCACGTTTTTCTTCATATACTTAAAATCAAGAAACAAATTGTACAAATTCTATATACAGACTTTTGTAGTACATCTATCTTGGCATACCAGGAAAGAAGAGAGGCCCATTAAAAAGATAGACTCAGGAAAAAAAGGGGGTATGGTGTGTGATTTCTAGCAATTTTCACACTCAGTGAAAGGAAATGGAGAAAAGGAAAAAAACAAATCAATCTAGTATTCACTGAGCACCACTTAGGTGCTCTAACACATTCTTAGGAAGATTTAGGAAAAGATTAAACAAAATATTGTCTTCACCTTGTATAGTCTGAGGTCTACAGGGGAAGCAAAGAAACAGATGAAACATCACCAATCCATACACGGAAGGATATATAAGTAAATACTCAATTATGTGGTGCATACTGTAAGCGGTGTAGGAACTCAGAGTAAAGCAAGACTAATGAGAACTGGAGCTGTAAAATATATTATGGAGGAAGGGAGATCTCAGCTTACCCTGGCAGGATGAACAGACAGAACAGAGAGGATAACCATGAGCAAGAACAATCACAAGGGCAAGTTTCTTTCCTTTTTCAGTACTATTTGTAACAACTTTTGATTAAACAATTTCAAACATGAACATGGGACTAATATTTGAAGTACGACCAGGCTCGGTGGCTCACGCCTGTAATCCCAGCACTTTGGGATGCCGAGGCTGGTGGATCACGAGGTCAGGAGATCGAGACCATCCTGGCTAACATGGTGAAACCCCGTTTCTACTAAAAACTACAAAAAATTAGCCGGGCGTGGCGGCGGGCGCCTGTAGTCTCAGCTACTCGGGAGGCTGAGGCAGGAGAATGGCGTGAGCCCGGGAGGTGGAGCTTGCAGTGAGCCAAGATCGCGCCACTGCACTCCAGCCTGGGTGACAGAGCAAGACTCCGTCTCAAAAATAAAATAAAATATTTGAAGTACTCAGTGAATTAATGCCTTACCAAAAATATATATATATAAAGTTCCAGCAATCATTTTGAGTCCCAGATCTACCAATTCCCCTACCATTCATAACAATATATAATTTCACACTTCCACATATAAACCTGTTTATCCTATATTATGCAATATGAGTATACTGGCATTTCAAACAAATATAGGAAGAAATGGGGTGGGATGAGTAATAACACCACAATGTTTAAGACAAATATTCCACTTCGCTGGTTAAAGTAGGGATTTGAGAGGGAAGGACAAAAAGATATTGATAGAGGCAGGAGACAGCCAAATGCCTAGGCAGATAGAGAAGGGTCCCAGGACAACCTCCACCTGCCAATGTCATTGTGCACAGAGGGCTTGCCTAAACATGCCCGTGGTGAAAAATTCTGTCCCTTAACACATGCACAGTAAGGGAAATAAATCAATGTGGAATGGCTCAGACTAAGGGCCCGCGTGTGCACTGGACGGAATGGGGGGGGGGGGCGCGGTGGGAGGGAGAAGAAATTCATGCCTTATACAAATAGAAAACCCAGCCCCATCAGCAGATATAGAAGCCCTCGAATTCAACTGTAAAGGGAGAACCTGGCAACCTGGTTTCAGGACCCCTCTCTTTGCTGAGAGCTTTCCTTTCGCTTAATAAAATCTACACCACTCACTCTTCAAGTGTCCGCCTGCCTACTTCTTCCTGGTACTGAGACAAGAACCTGAACCTTGTTAAGCTAAGGAGGAAAATAACCTGCATCAATATCTTAAAATTACTTTCTAAGAAAAACTCTCAGTTAAGAAAGAACTTAAGGCTGACTTAATTTTTCATCTCTGTACAAATTAGAAAAGGCTGTCTCATATATTTTACCCTTAAAAAGACAGAAAATGTCCAACTATTTAAGAAAGAACTCCCCAGACAGATGGAGTATCTGAGGCAAATAATATGCTAGAAAGCATTCCAATAAGGGCTCTTATAGGAACAGTCAAATGATCACTCTTTGAAAAAGGCAACACAGTAGGACATCGCTTTAGACACAGTGAGATAACCAGAAAAATTATAATTTCCATTGTTCGGATGAGGATCCAAAATACAACTTATTTATTTATTTATTTAGATACAATGTCTCACTCTATCGCCTAGATTGGAGCACAGTGACAAGATCTTGGCTCACTGCAACCTCCACCTCCCGGATTCAAGTGATTCTCATGCCTCAGCCACCTGAGTAGCAGGGATTACAGGTGCGTGCCAACAAGCCCGGCTAATTTTTGTAATTTTAATAGAGACAGGGTTTCACCACATTGGCCAGGCTGGTCTCAAACTCCTGGCCTCAGGACTCCTGGCCTCAAGTGATCAGCCCGCCTCGGCCTCCCAAAGTGCTAAGATTACAAGTGTGAGCCACTGCACCAAGCCCATACAACATATTTAAACGACCTGTTTTTGTTCACAGTGCTAGTAATTAGGAGGAACGCAAATCGAATTCAGTTATTTTGTATTTGGGTTTCTATTATCACTTGATTTTTTTCAGAAGAAGAATAAATAATATTATAAAAACTTCTTTCTTTCTCATTATAAATCTACCTGGCTCACTTAGGCAAATGCATTTTAAGTTTTTTTTTTTTTTTAATTCTGGGTTAAGTAATTCATCACCAACCAAATAGCTATAACACTTTTAAAAAAGGACTTAAGAGTTGTCTAAGCCAACCTTCTACTGTTCTAGTCGGGGAAATGATCTAAGTGACTGCCCAAAGATACACAGCAATTCAGTGGCAGAGAAAGGTCAAAACAAATAATTTAAACTGTGATGATTCTAGTTCTTCAAACACTACTTCTAAGTATTCTGAGATTTTTTTTTCCTGAGCTTGCTCGCTAATTACTCTGTGTTTTAAGCATACTTCAGTTTCTCCAGCTTATTTCCCAATCATGTGGGGCTCCAATTCTACTCATTTATATGTTGCATTTCTAAATGTACAATGTTACTTTCAGTCTGGTCCTAGTATTAAAATAATTCAATAATCTCTAAACTAATCTTTTTATCAGAGTTACAGATCATTCATTAAAGGGGTAAAGGAAGAAGATACATTATTTTCATATTTGGTTTTCATTTCATTGTTTGCTAGGCTAACATATTTGTTTAAGAATATATTCAAGGTATTTTTAAATGTTTTGGGGGAAGTATCTTCTTTCAGAATGTATACACGTTTTAAAACAAGTGCTAACTTTTGATATGAACTAATTAAACTAGAATCCAGTACAACCAAAATACTACCGTAGCATATAATTTGTGTCTTTTTAGAAAAGAAATATTCCTAGTGTGTTCAAGACAAGACTATAAACCATTACACTGTGTTTATTTCATGTTTCCCATGACACCATTTACTCTAGCTTTTAGCCTTTTATGTGACATTGAGCTACTTTACAGCTACAAAATAGTTGAAAAGAATGACCTGTTAATTTGAAAGGGACACATTACAACATCTCTCTCTGGCACTATAATATTTTAATTTCTTTTCTGAAGACAAACCAGTTGGAAAGTGACCATCTGCTAGTGTGTTAGTATTATTTGGGCAAAGTAATGAATAAATGTCCTCCTTTGCAGTAAGAAGAAGACGATTAAATGAAAGAAATCCAGGGTGAACAACTGAAACTAACAGATTGATTCAGTGCCACATAAAATGCCTTTTTCATTAACTATTTACAACTCAAACAGAATAATTTTAAAACATGCATTGATAGTATAAATAAATCTTCTGAAATCTACTTTTTACAGTCACCAAATAAATATATTACAAAGCAAACAATTAAAAATAAAACTTTCTATCAATTCTTCTCATATAATTTCTTCAACATCTATTCAAACATAGATAGGCTGTCCCCATCATAAATACCTTCCAAACATGTAATTTCAAAAATGTAAACACAGTAACTTAAATTTCTCAGGTTGCTATTTTTTTCACGTATTTTGAAACATTTTCCAAAAATGTATGCCATCCACATTCAATGAGTTAAGAGATACTTATTTACCAATAAATTATTACAAGAATGTCAAATCAATTAATAAATAGATATCTGATCTTAATTATGGGTAATTTCCCTGTATATATAATGTGGATCCTACAGTAAGTACATAAGCTGGGTACCTAATGAGAAACTTCCTCATGTTAGATATGTTAAGGGAAAAGAGCAAAGCATGCCACTGAAATAGTCTTCTTGTGCCTGAGGGAAGTGCTTTGAACGTTAAGAGATTTGCATACTTGGAAAGCTATGGCTTCCCTGAATCTCTTGGAAAGCTTACCAGATGAGACTAAACTCACGAAACTGTAGTCCAATTTTTAGGAGCGGAAACTATAAATGCTTATTCGTTACAACTGCATAGTATTCTAATATAGCACACAAATGGAAAATTATGGATTTTTATAATAAACATTGCCAGCCAGTTTTTAAAAAATCTGTAAACATGATTTACAGAGATTTTTCTTTCTTTCAAATAAGATTTAACTGGCTATGTCAACCCTGACTTATGATTAACACCTGGTAAACATTTTAAACGGATTTAATCGCTATTAAGCAGATAAGTCACACTCAATAACTTCTAAAGGTAAGGTATCCATATAACTACCTATAAATGGCAGTAGCTAGATTTCTTTTAAGGTCTATGTCTAACTTGCCTTCCCAAAAATATCAAGAGCTTTTATTTTTATTTTTTAACAAAGCAAGGTTCTTAAAGCAAACAACAACACCCCCCTCCCCCAAAAAAGCCACGTATTGTTCCTAGGTTTAGTTTCAGTAAAATGTGGCTCTAAAAATAAATGCTACGTATTGAAATATTCCTGGTTCATTCAGGTCAAACTAGGAATGTGTGTTGTTCTTGGAATATCTCCAGAACCTCAAGTACACACACATTAAAATATTGAAACAATTTACTGGCTCCTTCTATGATTTAACACTGATGTAGCATCTTACTATATATATCAGGCAAGATTCTCAGTACTTTGTGAATAATATTATAATTACTTGAAACCTAATAGTAATATTTTAATCCTCATTTTAAAGATATGTAAAACAAAGCACAGAAAGGGTAAGTGGCCCAAGGTCATGAACAGAAGAGCTATGATTCAGACTTATTCAGACTAGCTCTTGATTATGCTCACAGCACTATGTTATGCCACCTTAGCCATGTCAATTGCAGCAATAAATTTTAATGCACAGAGATGAAGGCAAATACTCTTAATTGGGAAAGTCAATCCTGAGAAATATATACTATTTTATGCCACCTTGAAGTGAGAATATCTATTAAAACAAAATGTTGTTAATCGATGGACAATTTAATACAAAACTATTAAAAAGGATGGCCAGGGAGACAGGAACAGGAGTTAAGGCTCAAGATTGTAGAATGAGCGGTTGGGCAGGAGTGGTTAAGAAGAGCACTCAGAGAATCCTGGCTCAGGGAAGGAATTTGATCTACTTTGAATTCCACTCCATTAGAAAACCAAGGTTGTTAATAAACCTCAACCACAGTCAACAGCTTTGAAACTATGGCTAAAACTTTCTGAAGCTGAACTTCCACAAGTAGATTTAGCTGTGTAAAAGCTAAAGGTAGGGAATAACAATAAATGTCAAGAAATCTTAATAATTTTTCTCTAGTCTGAGGATTTGAGTTATCTGGATTCTGTCACTAAATTACTACCTTACCCTGAACAAAAACATCAAGTCTTGAACTACTGTGCATCTGATCCCCCGAGTCACAAATTAGGGTGTTGGATTATTAGCTTCAGAAAGTCCTAACTTCTACAAGTCTTTAACTTAGTCACTCTAGTTAACCAAGTACTTATTGATAGCCAGGTAACTCTACTTGTTAATACATGAAAAGCTCTGTTAAGTACAAATCAGGGGTTTCTCTAGTGGTCTGAAAGGATTTAATAGAATCAAAGGAAAAAGTAATTTTATGGCACATATGAATGAGTGTAAAAGGTCACATATTGTCTAGTATTATTAAGAGGTTTATGGGAAATTAAAATACTACAGATTACAATGTAAAGATATACCATAAAAACAAATGTTGGGATTCTTAAATATTATTTCATGACAGAGTATATATAAAATTATGATAAAAATAAATGATAAAAGGTATTTAACTTACAAGTATCCGCTTCAAAAAATATTTCAGAAACACATTCAAAGCATATAATAAAACCAACCTTAATTCCACTTTTGACCAGGCATCAAAAACTCTACATTCTTAATGTATTTATTTCATATAAAGTCTTGCGTGGAAAGCACTGATAACTTAACTCTTTAAAAAATATTCTAAAAATTAGCTCAAATATGGTAACTTTGGTAAAATGTCCAACTTTTTACAATACCTTAACCATTTATTGAAAAACAAAAACATGATAATTCTCAAGGTCTAGACTCTTAGAAAAAGACTTGTTTTACAAGCACTTTTTATACAGTATTCTCCTTATGCACTTTAAAAAGCTGAACTACTATAGCAAATGCATAATTGATTTACAAGGGAGAAAGTTCAAGTGAAGGACATACCGTTAACTGTGCATTAGAGAGACGGGGTGGAAGAAGATGTACCTCTCTGGAACATTTTGAAAACAATATTACAAAAATGCAAATGCCAGATATAGGTGATGCTCTCCATTTCACAGCAGCACGTAAGTCACACATAAACCCTAAGCCCCCTCCAAAAACAATAACAAAAGGACAGACTACATATCAAGCTACAAATAAAAGGCAAGTGTTCTTCCATTATGGACATGTAAGAAGAGTGCTACACTTAACTAGTATTTTAAAGAGTAAGATTTAACTGTTGTTCCAAATTTACACAAGTACATCAAGAATCTGGTCACAATATGGTGCAATATTAAACAGATTCAAATATATCACAGTTAAAAACCCTATATAACAATGAACAATGCTATTAACAATGTAATAGAACATAACATACTCATAATGTTTCTGTCACTCAAAAGCATTATAAAGCTGCTTTAATCAAATTTTGCTTCCTAAATTCTGTATTTTGTTAAATGACAGAAATAGATCTTTATTTTCCTATATATTTTTCATCCCAAACCCATACGAATAACTACTCCAGCCACTCAGTTTTCAATCCAACACTAGAAGACAAGTATTATTAGGGAAGTGGGCCGGCAGTTGTTCACTCTGTCATATCCCTTTAATGCAACTCTGATTTGCCTTTGTTCTGACAGTAGCAAACAGCTACTTATAAACGACCCACCATCACTGGGCTGCCTCCCATTATTCCACACTTTTGTTTGACAAGGTCACTTGCTGCAGGGATTTTGGGGAGAAAGAGTGTGCAGCCTACAGAAGTTAAGAGTTTAAGACACAGGCAACCCAGACATTTTTCCTCTGGCAGCACAAGCAAATTAAAACTTAAAAAAGAAGGTCAGGTACGATGGCTCATACCAGTAATCCCAGCACAGTGGGAGGCTGAGGTGGGTGGATCACCTAAGACCAGAAGTTTGAGACCAGCCTGGCCAATGTGGTGAGACCCCCATCTCTAATAAAAATGCAAAAATTAGCCGGGCACAGTGGTATGTGCCTGTAATCACAGCTACTAGAGAGGCTGAAGCAGGAGAATCACTTGAACCCAGGAGGCAGAGGTTGCAGTGAGCTGAGATGGTGCCACTGTACTCTAGCCTGGGGTACAGAGCAAGACTCCATCTCAGAAAAAAAAAAAGAAAAAGAGAAGAGAAGCGAAGAGGCAAGACATGACAGGACAGGACAGGACAGGACAGGACAAGACAAGACAAGACAAGACAAGACAAGACAAGACAGAAAGAAAGAAAACTCAGATCAGGAAGAAAGCAAGTGGAGAAACATTTCAGAAAAACTCAAGGATACACTTTCAGCTTTATCTTGGTTTTAAGTTTCAGTAACAATTTAATTTATGACTAATTTCATTAAGAGGAAAAGAGGCAGGTACCTCTAGGTACCTTCATAATCCCATCAACTTCATAATTCCATCAGATGTTGACTGTTACTTTTGATAAATTTTACACAATATATAAATCAATCTGAAACTCATTGGTAAAATGTTTAATCAATATTCCGCCAAGGTTCCAAAAGGTACAACTGACACTATAAAGCAAGGGTCCCCTTTAATTTTCAGCTTGACCTATGATCTTCAGAAGGGCTTAAAGCTACATTATGACAATTTCACATAATTAAGTTGTTTCCAAAGGGAGCCATAAAGACTGAAATGGCAAGTTTTCAATGCCACGGAAGAATGTGAAGAAAGAATGTTGGAGTAGCTACCCAACCAAAACAAATCATGATTTTGTGAGTTTGAAAGTTTATGAGTGGGAAAAGATCTAAGAAACTCTTTACACATTTTTAGGATAAAACTCCCTAAACATGACATAGAAATCTGGAGTTAAATAGTTACTGACAAATATTTATCACACTCCATCTTTTTTTCCTACGTATATAATTAGAGACCTTTGTACATTTTTCATCTTGATATGCAACCATCAGAAGGAATATGAGTCAACAGTAAATTTCAATACTTTATTAATGCTTAACTAAAATAAAACAAATTCTTTTCAGCAACTTTGGCACTTTGGATGTGTTTGTTGGTAAGAATTAGATATTTCCATATGCAGGGTGGGACTAAGAATCAAGTGATTACACCTTAATAGACCTCATTCTCTATTCAAAGATTATGATAATATTCATAGAATATACTATCCAAGTTTTCAAATAATTTCCAGCCTCCCGCTATCTAACGTGATCAGCAAATTTTACCAGTTCTTGTCTCATGTGGAAGGAATTCCAATTCTAAAACTGTTCTGATTACCTTAGCTGGATTGATGCTATATACCTTGTAAGGGCTACTCCATTTTCTGTAATTCTTACCCATACACTCTGATCTATCATTTATAATTTTCAAGTAAAATGGGTTTTTTACATTTCAATCAGAATTACCTCTTTACTGTCAAAGCACATTTACAAAGTACCAAATTTAGAGACATAAAGAAATAAGTATTATAACTAAACTATATTCAGATTATCCAGTGCTAACAAGTATTCACATAGCAAAAAAATAAAAAGAGGCTAATGGCAATCCTTTATGACAGTCTTCACTTTCACACAAAGATTTAAACACTCTAATAGTTCACTATTAAGAGTACAGGACAGAAGATTTTCAGTTTCATTTATACTCAAAGCAGAGAAATCACCAAAACTCTTTTACATCTCTCCATTTTCCTTAAAGCATGTTAACAGCAGGTGGTCTATACCATCTTGGAAATAGGTAGGTGGCTTAAAATGCCTTTACATGTCAAGAGCCTGAATTAAAAACAAATGTGAGCTTTAACTGCATTTTCGTTTTAAACTACATTCTATATACTGATTTCATACTATAAATTTGCTCATTTTAATCCATGTTCTTCAGAGAGTTAAGCATTATTTAAGCTGATATAGCTGAAAAAAATAAGCCAGTAAGAAACTGTAAGTGCTTCTGATATTCACATTTAACTTTACTTATTTTTGCACACAACAAACTTTTTAGCTTTCCTTTATACTGATGAACACTAACAGACATTAACACCATCACAATAAGAAAATCATGATTATATTGTTTATGTATTAGTCCTTAAAAATCCAGAAAAATATCCATGTAGATGTGTATAGCTAAGTGTCCTCTCTTGGCAATGACTTTTTAGAAAAAATGATCTAAAATAATTAAAATAATTTCCAAGGGCATATGCCTCCTTCTACTTAGTCTGACATGTGAGTATTACAACAGCCAAACTGAAACACAAAAGTCCAGTAAGCACCAACACTTGATTAATCTCTCTCTGGTTATCAGAGAGATTAATTTGTCTAGTGACAATACCTAAAATCAATGAGAAATGAGGTATCACCTGTTGAAATATGTGAACTGTAAAGTATAGTTTTATTTTTCATCTTCCAGCAATAATGTAGTCACTTATGTTTACCATTTGACTAGACAATAAAAACAGTGTCTTCAATCCTAAGCCAAAAGAACAAAGCTGGAGGCATCACGCTACCTGACTTCAAACTACACTACAAGGCTACAGTTACCAAAACAGCATGGTACTGGTACCAAAAGAGAGATATAGATCAATGGAACAGAACAGAGACCTCAGAAATAATACCACACATCTACAACCATCTGATCTTTGACAAACCTGACAAAAACAAGAAATGGGGAAAAGATTCCCTATTTAATAAATGGTGCTGGGAAAACTGGCTAGCCATATGTAGAAAGCTGAAACTGGATACCTTTCCTTACACCTTATACAAAAATTAATTCAAGATGGATTAAAGACTTAAATGTCAGACCTAAAACCATAAAAATCCTAGAAGAAAACCTAGGCATTACCATTCAGGACATAGGCATGGGCAAGGACTTCATGTCTAAAACACCAAAAGCAATAGCAAAAAAAGCCAAAATTGACAAATGGGATCTAATTAAACTAAAGAGCTTCTGCACTGCAAAAGAAACTACCATCAGAGTGAACAGGCAACCTACAGAATGGGAGAAAATTTTTGCAATCTACCCATCTGACAAAGGGCTAATATCCAGAATCTAAAAAGAACTTAAATTTACAAGAAAAAATCAAACAACCCCATCAAAAAGTGGGCAAACGATATGAACAGACACTTCTCAAAAGAAGACATTTATGCAGCCAACAGACACGTGAAAAAATGCTCATCATCACTGGCCATCACAGAAATGCAAATCAAAACCACAATGAGATATCATCTCATACCAGTTAGAATGGCGATCATTAAAAAGTCAGGAAACAACAGGTGCTGGAGAGGATGTGGAGAAATAGGAACACTTTTACACTGCTGGTGGGACTGTAAACTAGTTCAACCATTGTGGAAGACAGTGTGGCGATTCCTCAAGGATCTAGAACTAGAAATACCATTTGACTCCGCTATCCCATTACTGGGTATACACCCAAAGGATTATAAATCATGCTGCTATAAAGACACATGCATACATATGTTTATTGCAGCACTATTCACTACAGCAAAGACTTGGAACCAACCCAAATGTCCATCAATGATAGACTGGATTAAGAAAATGTGGCACATATACACCATGGAATACTATGCAGCCATAAAAAAGGACGAGTTCATGTCCTTTGTAGGGACATGGACGAAGCTGGAAACCATCATTCTCAGCAAACTGTCGCAAGGACAGAAAACCAAACACCGCATGTTCTCACTCATAGGTGGGAACTGAACAGTGAGAACACTTGGACACAGGATGGGGAACATCACACACCAGGGCCTGTTGGGGGTAGGGGGAGCGGGGAGGGATAGCATTAGGAGACATACCTAATGTAAATGACGAGGTAATGAGTGCAGCACACCAACATGGCACATGTATACATATGTAACAAACCTGCACATTGTGCACATGTACCCTAGAACTTAAAGTATAATAATAAAAAAAAGAAAAAAAAAATCTTCAAAAAAAAAGGAAAGATTAACACCTACAAATGCTTTAGGTAAAGAGTACAAAGTTTTCAAAAAGTAGTTTTAAACAAATAATACCAACCACTATAAACACTAAAATTTTCATGAACAGAAAAATAGAGAACCATGAAAAATAAATATGTTTTTGGTTGTTTTAACTATGCTAACACATAAATGAATAAAATACAGGTAAAATTCATTTTTATTTCAACACTATTAGTGCCAATAAAAAACAAAAGCTTGGTAGTTTCATAATACTTTTTGTCTGCAAGAAATAATTTCATTTTAAGCTCTGACAACTTAGAATGTAGTTTATATTCCTGTATTTTGAAAATAACTTCCTAGGCCCATCATTTTCAACTATGTCAGAATTAGATTATCACTATGGGTATTACTCAAAATGTGAAGTTTTAATGTGAAACTGACTAAAAGTGTCCATATCTACCTTGGTTTTATTTTAAAATTGATCCTTGCAATTTCAAGTGTGACCTTATTAAGTTTCATATTCTGTTCCCATGTATCAAAATGCTTCAAGAAAGAATAAACAGGAATATTTAGTTTTGATTTTAGAACATTTAAATGTATGAACGGAGGAGGATCACTGGTCATTCTTGGTGTCGGGACTGTAGATGTGGGAAATAAAATTTAGGGAATCAGGTATTTCAATTTATGTAATTAGGAGTAAATAAAAGGTGTTTTGTTTTGTTTGCAAATCATCTATTTCAACAAAAGTTAGATTATCAAAAAAATTATAATAAAATGACACTTTATTCTCCTTTTGTAAAAACTCTCATGAAAATGTATAAGTTTTATCTGCAGATACATACGCTTATATGTACAAACTTAACCTGAATAATTGGCAGTAACAAGCTAAGTCTTTAAGTGTTATTTTGTTGTTGTTGTTTTGTAAGGAAAATGTGCATTTCCTACTTTTTAAATTTTGACATGATATATAGCACTACTGTTTAAGATGCACAGCCATTAAACATATTTTACAATGTAGATCAAATAGCTAACAAATTCTCATAAAGAGATCTGAATACTTAAGTGAATACAAAGGAATTCAAAATTACACTTGACCGCATTGAAGACTCAACTTAAATCTCAAAAATTTTAATTAAAAAAAAACTTAACACATCTACCCAAATAAAGTATGCATCTGAACATATAATGTATATTACTCAATTCTGAGTCACAAATTATATTTTATTTTTTACATACATTTAATCAACACTTTTGATAATCAATGTGACTGACATTCACCTTTCATTTTCAGAACAGTGAGAAACTGGAATTATTTATAAACTGTGAAGAGACTAAAGTATTCAAACTATACACATATATTAGTACTTTCCTATCATGATGTTTTTATGTGTCTACTTAGTTATGTTTACAATGGCTGGAAGTCATTATACATGGTGATCTAATACTAACAGGTGGCCAATATTAAGTGGATTTCCTGAAGAAAGGAACAGCAAGATTACAGCCTCCATTAAGAAAATAAACTGATCTGTGTATCTTTATACTGTAGTTTAAAATAACGTAGCAAGGGCCTTCCAGTCTCTTTTTTTTAAGCGTGTTTTTTAAAATCAGAACTTTGATCAGGTAAGAGGTCTAGATTTTTATACTCTCGACAGTCTTTGAAAATAACTAAAAAGAAACTTCGAAGGTGAAAAGGAAAGAAAAAAAAGACCTCGAAAAGGACCCAAGTGATTTATATCTTAACAATAATTTGGTCCTCTTCTATCTCAGTCAACAACACCAACATTCATCCAGGTTGCACAAGCCAGAAACCGAAGAGTAAGCAATCCTTGACATCACTTCTCCCATCTCCAAGTCTGACTGATTTCAATGTTTCATCCCTAAACTATTTTCTTTACACCATCTCTACTGTAGCAAGATAATCCACATATTGATCATTTATTCTAGTGCTCTCACAACATCCTTTCAAATCCCCTGCATATACTTTATATGCAGTATGAATATCCACATTACACATTCCAATGCATCTTTGGTTACTAAATACGGACAGTATCCTACCTGCAAGTGGCTGAGTAAAACAAAAACAGTATTCCTGCCCAGATAGAGCCAACATTCTAGTGCAAGTAACAGGGACCTTTCCCCCCAAAAAAGATGTAAAATAGATAAACAGGTTCATGTTTGTAATAAGTGCTAAAGAAGAAGCAAAGTTAACAGAGTTTTGTAGGTATGAATGTTGTAGGGGAGAAAGGTGTTTTAATTGGGCAGGTAGCTTCTCTGAGATAGGAAAAATTAAATGTCGTTCTAAAAAAGAAGTTATCATAAGAAGAGGAGGAGACAACGATCCTAGGCAAAGAAACTATAGATGTATAAAGACACTGAAACATTTAAAGGAACTAAAATAAGAGCAGTATGGCTGAACCCAGGAGAGCTTACCGAAGGGTAGCTCCATGACAAGCTGGAGAGAGGATCCAGGGCCAAACTGCTTAGAGTTGTGTGCCTACTGAGACCACTGAGAGTTTTTGATAGGAAAAGTGATCCAATTTATATTTCACAAAGTTCACTTTGCTAAGCTATGGGGAATAAATGGAAAAACAGGAGGACAAAAATGAAAGTAGCCACCACACAAAGCAACCACCTTTGTAGAACATACCCTATTTGTAATTTAGTCAATGCATGTCTCCCCAACATCTTAACCAAGTGTAAGTTCCATGGAGGCAAGAACTTTGAGTAGTTTTGTTTCAACAGTATTAGCACTGCCTACTGCAATGCCTAGCACATAGCAGTGGCATGGATTTTAACAATAAAACCTCTTCAATGTAAAAGGAAAATAATTTTTATCACACACACACACACACACACACACACCACACACCACACACACACAGCCTTGCTCAAAGTAGAGCTTTTTTATTAAGTGGATTACAATGGCATAATTATTTGTGCCCATATTGGCCTACATATTTATCTGGGAGGGTTGCCCGGCTTTTGTCAGATTCTCCAAAGAGTCTATAAGCTCCAAATTTTTAAGAACAACTAACACTGTAAGGTAGAGTTACCATACGATATAAAGAGATAATAATCTAAAATAGAACAGAAAACGAAATAAAATCTAAGTTCTTCACAAATGGATAACTCCTGATTATTCACTCAAATACAGAATATCTTATGAATTAAAATTTTTTTGAATATTACTTATTCTTGACTTTGCAATGAAGTATTTGGCTTTCCTTTATAAATTTATTTCATTTAGGTAATTAGTATTAGCAATTCCATGTAAACAAAAGTAGCTCACAATCTTCTTTTTTAAAATCTGATGTTTGTAGATAAGAATTAACCTACAGATAATCAGATATTATTTTGCACAGTAATTTAACTAAATATTTTCAAGTACAGAAATATAAAACTCATTCATCAGCTTCAATATTGTTTTTTCTCTCATGGATCAGTAGAGCTGCCTCCTAACTTCTGACTTGCTGATACAAATCTGAAAAGAGCCTCATGGCATAGGCCCATGAGCACATAGCAACAGCAGTCAGAATACTCCAGGGAAGAAGTTTGGTTCGTTTTTATAGACACCCAAAACAGCACTCCTTTTTTCCCATGGGGTTCAATAACAATGCTACCTTGTTCAACAGTATAGCAAAGCACTTTATATACAGGCTTTTTTGGCTGTAGTTTTGGGAAAGTAGACATTTCAAAACACTAAGATTTTAGTAATTAAACACTAATCATAAAAGTAATTTATTACCCAAAAGCAAGTAAGATGACTAAGAACATTAGTAAGGATTTTTTATACTACCCAGTTTTAAAAGTAACCACTATTTTAAATAACATAGATCTCAAATTCTTGTGTCTAGAAACATAATGCAATTTTTATAACTCTGTACAATTTATTTGTAATCACAGATAACTTATATTCCACTAATGAAGCACTTACTTGCCACTTTAAATTCTGTGCTTTGAGCTCACCCTTGCTTAATGTTTGTTAAAAGTCACCTAAGATTCCTATGCATGTTATGGACAAGATCCAGAGAGTACCTATTTTATGCACACACCCCAAAAAAACCCCATACATCCCAAATATCAGAGATTAGTTTCTTTGGGGTAAGATATACAATGAAGTTAATAACTGAATCATTAAGCTATGCTTGCAGAAATGAATCCTATACGAATAATGAAAGATTATCTTGCATTTTGCAAGATACAAAATTACAAATGTCATCTCAGTAAAACACCATTTCAATAAGAATTTTCAATAATTTTCAGGGAAATTTATATATAACTTATTTCTTTAAAATAACTTTTGCCTGCCACAGTAACAATTCAAATTTAAAACTGAAGGTAAATTTTTAATTATTTATTTTAAACATTCTTTGAGGAAATAGTACTTGTCTCTATTACTTAAAAGGATGCCAGAATATATAAAAAGTTGTATTCATCCATTGAACCAATAGCTGCCTACTATACTAATATATGCCAAGTACTATTCTATGAAACAAAACTTTGAACAAAAAGGAAAATGACAGGTCCCTGTCCTTTATACATAGAGTTTATAGTGGGAGAGACATAAAAATAAAGTATTTACAGGTACTAAGACTGTTAAGGAGAAAATAAATAGGATGATGTAATTGGGAGGTGCTTTCCATATAATGGCTATGAAAAGCCTCTCTGGGGTAGACATTAATTAGAACCAAGACCTAAAGGATGCGAAAAAGTCAGTGATATGACAAGCCTAGGAATGAGTGCCAGAGGCAAGAAAAAATGTAACATGTTTTAGAAAGAAGAAAACAGCATGAAATGTTATTTCTTTCCTATTCTGCTACGAGCATCAAGGCTTAACAGTGTAAACCATGGACTTGAGAAAGGAAGGTTGGATTTTAATCTCAGCTCTAACTTAACAGTTATGTGATCTTGGCAGTAAGTTACCAAAACATTTTTAGCCCCCTTTTTCTAATCTATTTAATGGAGAAAATAAGATCCCTATTTTATGACTGTTGGCACAAAAAGTTTTCATCACACAGAAAATGCTCAATTCCTTCTTCTTCAAAACTGCTGTCACTTTTACCTTTCTTAACTTAGAAGATACAAACTGTTTTCTCTTTAAATGTCACAATTATGCAGAACATTTTTAATAAAACCATTTCCAACAAAATTTTCAATGCTGCTTAAAATGATCAAGATTTCATAGACAATTGTGACGTAAGCCCTCTCCTCTGCTTCCCTTTAGGGTGATGAATTGTCTCCCTAAGTTCTCCTTGTCTGCAGGCCAAGTAGCAAAGGTTACTAACAAAGTCCACTTCACTCCCTGGGTATCTCTCAGGAGAAATGTACCATTGGCTCAAAACTAGTAATGAAACTACTAATCTCACATGAGAAAACATAATAAATTAAGAATTAGAGACAATTTTTCTTTCTAGAATAGGTAGGCTCCTCATCTATGGTGGTAAGTGAAGAGGATATTTTTAAAAAACTTAAACATCTTTAAAATAGAATTTATGTGAACATTCCATATCCCCAAATAAAAGTGACAAAAAATAGCTTCGATGTAGTGAAAGCTGCTAAAATACTTCCAGTTCTAATATTTCACATTTATCTTTATATCAGGAGGAGTCTGACTGGAGATTTCAGAAATGGCTGTCATTCATCAACTCTCAATAAAGAAAATGTTGGCCAGTGTCACAACTAGCTTTGTCAACAGTTAGAACTACATTAAATTTTAGAAAAACAAAATAAGGTTACAGCTTTGGGAATGTAGAAGAAACCTGAAAAACAATGGGGTACTTTTGCTAACTTTGTCTCTGTAAGAGTAAAGCCTGTTTGTTTAAATAGTAAATAGAGAAAAAGGGCAGAGACATCAAAATATACAGACAATCTGCTACCTACAAAGTGGTATACTGGAAGCCGTAAGTTTTTTTTTGTTTTTTGGGGGTGGTTTTTCTTTTGAGATAGAGCCTTGTTCTATCGCCCAAGCTAGAGTGTAGTGGTGCGATCTTGGCTCACTGCAACCTCTGCATCGCAGGCGCAAGGGATTCTCCTGCCTCAGCCTCCCAAGTAGCTGGGATTACAGGCACCCACCACAACACCCAGCTAATTTTTGTTTTTTGTTTGTTTTGTTTTGTTTGTTTTTTAGTAGAAATGGGGTTTCGCCATGTTGGCCAGGCTTTTCTCAAACTTCTGATCTCCGGTTATCCGCCCACCTCAGCCTCCCAAAGTGCTGGGATTACAGGTGTGAGCCACCATGCCCAGCTTCGTAACTTTTAGAAATAAAGTAAAATAGAAAAATCAAATCCAAGGAGGTGGGGAAATTCCATTTTCCAACTTCATTGTAAATATATTTATGGTGATTAAAACTTTCATATAACAGATACAAATGAGGCTATCAAATTAAATAGAAACAATGCAATATTCACTTAATTTTTTAAAAAAATTTATCCTTAATATGTCATAGGTCAATTCATTCTTAGGTGCAATATTCTGGACATGTCAGTAACAGCTATTTGGGGGTGGGGAAAGGATTCTTCTAGACACTGTTTCAATGTTGTAGAAATTACAATCAATTTTTTTCTAAATCAGAAATAGGTCCTCACTAAATATATACGTATTTGCCAACTGATATGCTGACTTCAGACACATGACTTGGCACTTAATTCCCCATTTAAAAAAAACTTCCTGCTTGACAATTCTGAGGCTCACATTGAGTCTCTTATAATAGATGGATATACAGAATTAAGCCATGAAATATATTGAAACTTACTAGAACACTTATGACTGTTGCCGTAAGATTGTTGGCCCATATCTATGCTAAATATATCCATAATAAAGTATAAAATTAAAATACCTGAAATGCTAAAAATTTAACGTGGTTTTCATAATTTTAGTGTCCGTGAAGAAAAATTAAATTCTAGGATTTTTAGCTCCTCCTCCACAATAGATTACCACTTAATATCAGAAAATTGTAATTATTTTTAATGTTGTTCCAATAAACACTTAAAATTGCTGAAAAATAAAGTATCTACTGCTCTTCAGATTAATTCAACTCTCGGTACTAAGGAATTACAAGAGTCTATCTAGGGTGTTGTAAAACTGGTGACACATAATTCAGTAAGTTTGGGTCAGATGTACTGACTTTAATCTCTTTCTGCAGCTAAATATGTACAAATCAACTACGTATCTTTGTGAGAAAACATGCTCTTTTATTCTGTAGCTTGCACTCAATATATGATACCTGGTTTCTTGAGTTCACCCCTTAATTAGCCATAAAACACTTAAATCTCACTTTATACTAAATCAAATTTAAATAGCAGCAAGATCCTAAGGTTTCCCATCATCTGCCATCTTTTCATCAGCTCACTACAACCCACTCTCAGCAACTTAAGAATAATCACAGGAGGGAGCCACTGCTATTTAGGGCAAAGAGTCCTCAAGTTAGGGGTGTAGGATAATGGAGCAAAGAGATTGCCAACTATGATTTTAGAGAGTTTTTTTCTGTTTCTGAAAAAGGATCCTTTCTGGGACCATCATAAAGCCTGACATTCCTTGGGCAATATTATGCAGTATTTAGGAGGCAACAGAGAAATGCCACAACCAAGCAACCAAGTTCCAACAATGGCTGTGGTTTGGGTGCCTCAAAAGCTTGCAAGACAGTAATGAAGAAGAACCTGAGCTGTCTGTTGCCCACCCTCAATTCATATATGACAGGGCCCAAAGTGAGAAGGCAACCAATCCTGCAAAGATCAGCAGCATGGGAACCAAACAACCAGGTTTCTAATTCATGTCTGACACCAGCTAGCACCGGCTATTAATCACAAACAAATCATCTAACTTCACTGTACTGTTAGACCCCCCCATAAAATTTTTAAAAACCCTTGTCTTTAAAAAGTCTATACAGAATATTCCCTTGAAAAAGTATAAACATGATGCCAAAAATCATATTCTCAGCCTTCAGTGTTTGTTCGTTTTTCTTGACTTAGTACTTAGAAACCAGTATTATGCTTATGTATTTGGTTTTATGGGGAATTTGTTTTTTCAAAACACATTTTGGTTTTGAAAAAGCTTTTCTTGTTTACAATAGTGTGAATGGGGTAGGAATCACTCACTTATTCACTCCTCCAACAGTTATTATCTCCTCTGTATCAGATGTGTTTCAGTGCATGGGAGACACTGGTAGAGGCGAAAGTGGTAAGTAAACTTGCTTGGTAAAAGAGTAAAAGTACTACAAAAAAACTAAATATTATTCTTCTTTCCCTACAGTTTATAAAATACAAATCCAGCAACAAAAAAATGGCTTACTCATGTTCTATTAACATAGTCATCTGCTGGGAAATTCATTTTTTCTGTCATTCATTCATTCATTCATATATAGTGACAAAGTCATGGTACCTGCTCTTATTAAGATATAACAAGGCTATGTAAGACTAGCTTTGAATCAAGATCTATTTGTTATCTTAATATTAGATATCAATACAGAGCTATTGGCTAAATGAAAAGAGTACTTACCTAGTAACTGTCAGAGTTGATAGGGGCTAAAATTTATAGGCCACAAATTAAAAGGGTAGCAAGAGCTATGCCCTAAAAGGGGTTGGCTCATTATGAATCAGTTGTGCTTTTTTTAATTTCTTTTTCTGGGAAATTTACCCATAACGTAAAAACAATATGTCTAATCTATTCTTTAAAATTATCTATTTTTGAAATTTAGGAAGTTTTTTCTGTCTCATCCATCTTAGTTTCTTTTTTAAATTCCTTAATAACTAACATATTAAGTGTCCACATTATAATCTGACATTTTACCATATTAATTTTCTATTACCTTAAGTTACAAATTTTGCTTGTTTTAACTTCAGCAAGCAAAACAAAATTCCAGCGTAAACGTAATATTTCTTTTATTATAAAGTATCTTCAGCCGCATTCTACGACGACAAAAAAGACGGATGTAATTAAGAAAAAACAATTATAAATTTTTCTACAACAAAATAACACATAATGAAAAATGTTTAAGGACTAAACCAAGCAAATTCATGTGTTTCTTTTTTTTTTCTTCTTTTGAGATGGAGTCTTGCTCTGTTGCCCCGGCTGGAGTGTGGTGGTGCAATCTCAGTTCACTGCAGCCTCCACCTCCCAGGTTCAATTCTCCTGCCTCAGCCTCCCGAGTCTGGGATAACAGGCAAGCGCCACCACAACTGGCTAGTTTTTGTATTTTTAGTAAAAACAGGGTTTCACCATGTTGGCCAGGCTGGTCTCAAACTCTTGACCTCAAGTGATCCACCTGCCTCAGCCTCCTGAAGGGCTGGGAAAACAGGCATGAGCCACTGTGCATGGCCCATGTGTTTATTGATAAAGAACAGCATTAAATGTTAAAAGATATTTTAGAATTGATACTGACATAATCAATAAAATATAAATTTCTCTTAGTATAACACTGCACAGTAACACCTTTAGTCAAACATATGGAACATATGGAAACTGCCATGATATTCTGACATCTCTTATAAAGTGCTAGATGAATTTCTTAAATTAACTTAATATTATGAAATCATTAAAACCTTTGCAAAACTAGCTATGATAAAAATACTTTGCTACTTTATCATCCAATTAAAATATCAGTGAGGCCGGGTGCAGTGGCTCATGCCTGTAATCCCAGCACTTTGGGAGGCCAAGGTGGGTGGATCACCTGAGGTCAGGAGTTCGAAACCAGCCTGGCCAATGTGGTGAAACCCCGTCTTTACTAAAAATACAAAAATTAGCCAAGCATGGTGGCTGGCACCTGTATTCCCAGCTACTTGGGAGGCTGAGGCAGGAGAATCGCTTGAACCCACCCAGTAGGTGGAGGTTGCAGTGAGCCGAGATTGTGCCATTGCACTCCAACCTGGGCGACAAGAGCAAAACTCCACCTCAAAAAAAAAAAAAAAAAGTCAGTGAAATATGTACATATCCTAAATTAATAAGGACATGTAACAAAAATTATCAAAATAGGCCAAAGTTATGCAATTGGACAACTGCATACTTAAGAACAATCACCTATCACATGCTGAAAGTAGTTTCATAAGATAAAATGAAAACAATAAAGAATAAAAAGAAAACTAAAGGCAAGGAAAATTTTGAAGTTAGAAGCAAATATTCTCCTATAGTAGACTAACTTTATTTCACGGCTGAAAGTCAGCATAAATATTGGCCCCCTTCTAAAATAATTTCTTAATTTTTAAGATAAGGGAGCTTGAACCAGAGAAAGTAACTAATTAGACCCAAAGGTAGACTGAGAGAATCCAAAATCCCAAATCTTGGATTCCTAGAAATTACGCTTCCCCAAAGTACCTTTTGTGTCATGTTACCATGGGGTATTTTTCCAATGAACAGAGATCTAAGTGACTGAACTCATACATTATATGATTATAAAATTTGCTAGTGATAGTGCATATTTAAAACTTTAATGTACACTTAAAAGACCTGAGGCCAGGTGCAGTGGCTCACACTTAGAATCCCAGCACTTTGGGAGGTCAAGGCAGGAGGATCACCAGAGGCCAGGAATTCAAAATAAGCTTGGGCAACATAGAGAAACCCTGTCTCTACAAAAATAGGAAGTTAATAAATAAAATAAAAATAAAAGGTCTTTTAAAAAAATAATTCAAAGGAATTACCTGTTATTTAGTCTTTAAAATATAGAATACCAGTCAAGTGTTTTTTTGTTTTGTTTTGTTTTGTTTTGAGACGAAGTCTCACTCTGTCGCCAGGCTGGAGTACAGAGGCATGATCTCGGCTCACTGCAACCTCTGCCTCCCAGGTTCAAGTGATTCTCCTGCCTCAGCCTCCTGAGTAGCTGGCATTACAAGCACCCGCCATTACACCCAGCTAATTTTTTGTATTTTTAGTAGAGACGGGGTTTCACTATGTTGGCCAAGCTGGTCTGGAACTCCTGACCTTGTGATTCGCCCGCCTCGGCCTCCAAAGTGCCGGGATTCCAGGTGTGAGCTACCATGCCTGGCCTGTTTTTTATGGGGGAAAAAAAAAACAGTGAAACATTCCAAGAAAATGTTAGTTTCTGGAAGTAAGAATTTCTAATAATTTTTAATGTTCTTTCCAATTTTCTATGATGTCTGAATTTGCTTAGGATTTAATAAAGTCCTTAAAAATACTTTTATTTTAAAAAGCCTCACAAAAAATTAAAGTCTAAATGACATGAAATGATTATTAATTAAATAACATTAAAAATTTTATTTCAGGGCCAAGCACGGTGACACATGCCTGTAATCCCAGCACTTTGGGAGGCCAAGGTGGGTGGATTGCTTGAGCTCAGGATTTTGAGCCTAGCCTGGGAAACATGGCAAGACCCTGTGTCTACAAAAAAATACAAAAATTAGCCAAGCGTGGTGGTGCACACATGCAGTCCCAGCTATTCAGGAGGCTGAGGTGGAAGGACTGCTTGAGCCCAGAAGGTGGAGGTTGCAGTAGGCAGAAATCATGCCACTGCACAACAGCCTGGGCCACAGAGCAAGACCCTGTCTCAAAAAAAAAAAAAAAAGGTTTTATTCTATGGTCATTTTACTTACACGAGAATTTCTAATATAGAAGAACAAAACAAACTACAATATTCAAATATTCAACACTCAAAGAATACTACACAATAAGAGAGAAAATAGCACTGAATTGACACGATTTAAACAACACTATTTCTTTTCATACAAATAAATACATGTATACAAAATCATGTTAGAACTGAATTGGCAAATGTTTTAAAATAATCTGATGCTCAAATTATTAAAATGTAAAACTCAGTGACAAAATTTTCCTTTACCATCTTAAACTGTCCATTATTTTCAATCTTTAATAGTAGCATCTTCTTAATCTCTCTAGTTATCAAATAATTTGAATGTTCAAACATAATTACTTAAATAAATTCTAAACAATTAATTTCATAGAGGTATATATCAAAATTACATTTACTCAGTCAACACTGTCCAATATGTAGTAAAAATAAATAATAGCTGCCATACGACTATAAAATGGCATGTTAACATGCCATAACATAAAAACTCCATAGTAGACTGAAAATAAACCACAGCCAATAGGAAATAAGCACTCTAAGTTACAAATGGCACACTTTATATTACATCCGGGAAAAAATGGTAAATATGTCTACATTTCGGTGTCTTTTATGTTTACATTTTGCAAATGTTTTTTTTCAGGACCTTTATACTTGCTATCATTTTTTAGAGTGTGCTAAATTTTCACAGTCCCTGACGGAAGTACTCAACCCCAATTCTGATACTTTAAGAAATAACACCAAGTCAAATACTGACCCTGTGCAGTCGGTGGAAGCTGAACATCTAAAGAGGTAAGGATGTGTCATGTTTAGGAAGACAGCAAAAATAGGAAAGAAATACATTCTCTTAAGTCTTGGTTCTAAACATTTTTATACCACCTTTGTTCTTGCCCTAAGAGGAATTTTACAGGAACAGTAAAATGATATTCATTGTCCTTAGTTTCAGTTCTTTGCACCACCAACTACCAAAAAAGTTGCATTTAGTAAAAACTGCAAAAACATAGCATTTGCTGAATGAAATAACAAATGACTTCATGAATAAATCAAATCAAGGAATAGTAGTACTATGGGCTCAGTTATTAATTCTGTGTCCTATGTGTTATTGGATCTGGCTTTCCTTATTTTGATGTACCTTTTACAGAATTTCAAATTTTATGTATGTAGCCTTAATCTAAACCAACACTGCTATTATCCCCAAAAGGATAATACTGAGTTTTAGTGGCCAGAACTAACTGCTTATATCTCAGAGTGTTAGAGATTATATAATATTTAACTCTTATCCTCTATGATTCCTAGTCTTATCTCCACTGGTCCAAATGTAGTCATTTTTAACTTTTCCTATTTCCCTAATCGCAACTAACCATAAATCTTAATTTCACGTTTGAGATAAAATACATTCCCATACATTTTCAAGGGCCATTCTAAAAATATCAATTTAACAAAAAGGAAAGATTTGGTTGATAGTAGTAAGGATAAAGAAGATTAATTGCTGTATAAATAAAATAAAAATTCCAAGATGATTATATTAATAATATCATTAAGGCAATGATATTCTCTCCAAAAATGCCAAAAAATGGATTTTTAAAAATGTCTTCATGTATCCAATATTTTATTTAATATTGTCTTGTATCAAGAACCGAGAAATTTAAAATAAGAAGTGTTATATTCAAATCACAATATAATCTTTCAATTGCATCTCTATAGATCAAGAACAAAATCCTTTCTATTCAGAAGCTGTCAATGGATGCTGATTTGAGAGAAGAAGCTGATATGTGAAAGTTGCCACCAAAAAGAACCATCTGTGGGCTGATAAAGGCTTTTCTACTGAGGTGACTACGCAATGCCAAAATATCTAGTCAACGCAATTATAATAGAGAGTTAAGTAAGATGTCCGGCATCAAAGACAAAAGCATATGTTGAATGGAACATCTTCCACTTTCTCAATTGGCTGTCTGCAGTAGACCCAGCTCAAGTGTGAACAGTGCTTATACATTTATAAACCTTTAAAGTCATTTCCTTTTTACATATATATGCGTTGCTAAAATTATGCATGATTAAACCACAAATACCACAGTATATACATCTAGAAATATCCCAAATCTAAAAATAAAAATGGATTTCCATTATTATGCAAATTGAAAGCATCATGAATTCTGTGTCAGGCATACCTGGGAATGAATCAATCTCATCACTTCATTATTCATTTAACCCTGCCTAAGTCACCTAACTGTGCATAAGTTTCCTTGGCTAAAATGTAACAAAACAACATAAACCTCACAGAGCTGTTGGAAACATTATCCAGGACAATGAATAAAAAGCACCTACTACAGTGATTAATATCCAGTAAAGGACTGACAAGGGCAGTCATTGTTTTTAGATTTAAATTAAAAGTACAAAATGAGAGAGACATTAAAATCTAGTTATTTCTATGTATCTATAACAAAAGTTTCCCAAACTTTACTCATGTTTATTATTTAATGATTAAACATGTTTATTATTTAATGATCAAAGCAAGCCTCACATTAAATGCTTGTTATAAATCATGGAATATTAAGGCCCTAATTTTTTTTTTAATTCTGTAATTAAGTATGCCCTACAAATAAGCGTGGCTAAGTTTTGGCATATTACTAGTATTAATTATATTGTTAATAGCAGTAACTTCATTAAACTAAGCTCACAAATTAGCCATCAAATCCATTTATCTTGTATTTCTTATCTTGGTGAATTCTTGATCCACCTTGACTCCTGACATTCATCACTCACCAGGCCTAGATATATTTAATAAATCACCATTTCTGCTGGTGCTCAGTTTATTCTAACTCAAATGATCTGCTGATAGGCACTGCTAAAGGGGCAAAGCCAGCCTGACTATGAGACCCTACCAGCAATCAAAAACAGCTGATCGAAAAAGACATGGTTCTTTGACTCAAGGGCAATCAGTCCATGATCCTCAGACCAATGTAGGCTGTGGCTTCATACAAAAAGAAGAAGCCCATACGTTTCTCTCGTTCTCAAGAATTTGAACTGGGAAACATGAAGCAATTTCAGAGCTAGAGAAAGAGCTGCAGCTGACAGGGTGGCACAAGACTGGGTGAAGTACCCCAGATATCCTAAAACAAAACTGCAAGGGGGAAAAAATAAAAAGACTGAGTTGAGGGAAAGAACAGCTAGTTGCTATTAGGCAGAAGCAGGTAGATACAAAGGGAATCCATGAGCCAAACAACTAAGCAAGTAACCAGAGTCCCAGAAGCACCTGCTGCTTCAGATTATGCATCTGTGCTATATATGACCAGTTTCCACACCACCTTCCAAACTCCACAAGGACCAGCTGGGCAATATGACCTCCCCTGGATGCCTGCAAGAAAGTCCAGTTTACTTTATTCCCAAACATCAGCTTCTGTCCCTTACCACGAACAAACTATATAAATCACCCTTTCCCTCATCAGTGATCTGCCAAATTGCCTCACTTCTACTGTGAATATGACTTCGGAAATTTCATCAATTCATTCCTTTTATCTACTCTCATTCAATATTTTTTCTAGTCTCTCATTCTTTCTTGCTTGGATTACTCCAACAATCTTATTTTTTAAGAAAAAGGGCACAAATGGGCAGACCACAGGATGAATTCAGCTCACAGGTATATTTCATTTGCCCCCTCAGTGTCTGTTTGAATTAGCTGCCAACATTTCAAAATATGGGGATGTAACATTCAAATCCAATGTCCGACTTTTCTTGGGGAAAAATATCAGCTCAGTTGACAACATATTCGCATTGAAAATGTATCATAACTTCCTGCTTGCAAGGAAAAAATATAAAAAAGTAAAAAAAAAAAAGAAAAAGAAGAGGAAGAAAAAGTATCAAAATACTGATAAAATAATCACCTGAAGCTGAATAGCACCTGCCTATTTGGTTTTGTTTAGTTTTGTTTTTTTGGTTTTTTTGAGACAGGGCCTTGCTCTGTGGCCCAGGCTGAAGTGCAATGGCACTATCATGGCTCACTGCAACCTTGAACTACTAGGCTCAAGTGATCCTCCCACCTTAGCCTCCTAAGTAGCTGGGACCATGGGTGCATGTCACTATGCCTGGCTAATTTTTTAAATTTTCTGTAGACACAAGGTCTTATCTATGTTACCCAGGCTGATCTTTAACTCCTGGCCTCAAGTGATCCTCCCACCTCAGTCTCCCAAAGTGCTGGGATTACAGGCACGAGCCACTGTGCCTGGCTTCTGCCTACTTTAGACAAGCATGCACTTTCCAGTTTTGTATCATTTCTTTATATCCTGTCTACTTCACTTGTTTATGTTAATTCCCTGGTCCCACAGGAACTTGTTCAATATTCTCAACGCTTTCAATAGTCAACCCCATCCAGCCTAAAGAAATACTTCCAGAATAAAAATATATAATCACCTTTGAAATTTTTCAATGATTATCTCTAAGAAATACTTCCAGAATAAAAATATATAATCACCTTTGAAATTTTTCAATGATTATCTCTCACCTACATGATCAAATTCTAACTCTTCCACATGAGTCATCTGGCTCCAACTTCATCCAGAGCTATCTTTTGTCACCCCTCACCTTCGGCACACATTGACCTATTTGCAATTCACCCCATTTCTTAGTGGCAATATTTTTGCACACTCTCCTGGAGCTCAGAAGAACTTTTCTCAGCTGGTCACCTCTTGCTCATTCAGATATCTCTGCTGTTTGAGTTTCAGCTGAGTATGCCACCTATGCAGCTCTCTCTGGGTTCCCCTTTAGGTGTCATAAGGTACCACCATTATTGTTAAGTTCCTTTAAGATAATACCCATACCTAGCACACTGCATAGTCTGAGCACATGGCAAATGTTCAACAATCACTGATTAATAAATGTTTAAACATTTCATTTCTAAGCATCAACAGTTCTAAAATAGAGGCATTTTCCCAATTTTATAATAAGCAAGAAAACCCAAGTTAAATAACTTGTACAGGTTCACATAGCTGATGAGAGTCAGAATTTGAACCACTGGACGTTACACGAAAAGTTGCTGCCTTTGAGTATATTATACTTTCTGTCTTTCCCATGAGATACTCGTATAAATGTAATTTCACTACAGGGTATGTCAGTGAAAGAAAACAGAGACCAAGTCAATACAAATGACTACACTGCCTAATCCTAAATCAAAGCTGACAGGATAAATCCAGTGGTTCGGCAGTATCACTGTAATGTGAGTGGCTGTAGAAATGCCATGACAACTTTCAGAGTCCAAGGAAAACTATAAAACATTTTCATAAAATCTTCATTTTGAGCACTTGGCATTTATCTTGCCATAATGCAAAGATGATTAGAAAACAGAAACAGAAAATGCAACCTACATTGGAAAATTTATTAAGAAAATTCACTGCCCATAGAATAGGCAAAAGGCAGGCCATAAACTCTTTTAAAAATATATTTATGACAAAAAAAGAAAACATGATTAACAGAACTAATTAAAGGATAATTCTGTTATCCAACTTATTACATTTCAAGAAAGGTAACAGTTATAAATGCTTCAATTTGAGCATACTGCTCAAATACTGCTTTAATTTGAGCAGTATTTAGTAACATCTTGTGATATAAATTTATAAAGCATAAAATTCTCAATTTTGTTCTCAAACATCATAGTATTATATTATGAAACAATTTCTTAGAAAAAAATGACAGAAAAATAAAAACCTTAACCGTATATCATGTTACAGTAAATCTTTCCAGTAAGACCACAAAGCTTGAAGAAACAAAAAAATCATCTTTAATATTTCTTTATTAATACTTTATTTGCTTTCATTTTTTACAGTCTTTGAAAATTTCACTGCTTATTCACATAGGTTGCAAATCATAAAGTTTTTAAAGAGATTCAAAGATAAAACCAAATAAAATGTTCCAGTTTTCTTAAAAACACCAACCTCCACTTTTTTGCCCTCACCAGGATCTCTGGGCCAACAAACTACTGACAAGCAGCATTCTCAGGACATTAGGGGGTAAAACTCTTGAAAGCAATAATCTTTTTCACACAGATGGATATAGGTGTTTTCAGTGTTCTGTATGGCATCCTCTTGCCACATAAGCACCTGCAGTCTTACACTGTCCTGCTAGGTATTCCTAAAAACACCCGGGCAAGCTGTTTACTAAAAAAACTAGATTGAAGAGATGAAGGATAATTAGCAAATAAAACTATTCCTGGCACTCTCTCGATTAGTGGAGAACCAAGTTCCAACCCAGCACCTGGTGAAGGGAACTGCTAGATGTGATAATTCCAATTTACACATTCAGCACAACATTCTGTCTGCCTGTCAATTTGAAACAGTTTCCTATTCAGTGATAACAGATACCCCAAAAGAATGCAGTGTCAAAATGCTGACATATATTTTTTATGCACCAACTAGAGCCTCTCCTCTGGACCAGCTGCATCTGCCTCTTCGCTCTTGGAATGACCTGACAGTTCAGTTCGTTTTTCTACTATACCAAAAAATTGTTGATTTTTACAGGTTAAATTTAAAGTATCAGATCTTCATACAGATTAAATACCAATAAGATTTTTCTTAAGCACTGTTAAAAAATAATTTAATAAAGCTAAAAAGTTCATTATGTTGGTGTATCTTTATTTACATAGTACAGTACTTCTCAGCTGTCAAAACCATGAAAGTATGTATTTCTAATAAACACAGAATTTACTAATTCTTTTTCTAAGTTGACAGAGAGGATGATAACAGAAATAAGCCAGCGAGACACACAGCTAGAGACAGCATGGCACATCAGATATACATTTGCAAATGCTAAATAAAAAGGAAAATAAATTTTTACTCAAATCCATGGAGGTTCATTTCCTCCAAGTGTTTTCACATTTTCATTTCATAATGATCATACTTTGAAGAAGTATTATAAAAGGACAATTAAGTCAATGTTGTATCGGGGAGAATTTTCTTATTCTCTTCATTATTAAATGACAAACATAGCAACTATGCTTACAGAATACAGCTTTTTAAAAATTTTTTTCCCACATACATCTCAGATTAGATTCATAAGTATCTCTTCCCAAAAGAAGCTATATCTTTCCATCTTTCTCTTACCAGGCGGTTACCTGGAAGGTTTTTCATCTGTTCTAACACTCCTCTTCTATTTGACTTATCAAACAGCAATACATTCTTTTCAGCTACTTTCACTGGTACCAAACTTTCATTTTTAAAGTGGACTGACTTTCTAAAACAAATGTAAACCATGCAGGAATAAAGTCTGACAAAATAATGCTTTCATTTGAGAGATACCACTATTGTTTTAAAACGAGGTGGTAATGAACTATTAGATGTTAGGATTAGAAACTAGCACTTCTGAAACCTCAAATCCATGCTGAATATGTCAATGAAAAATTCTTACGTTTACTGAGCAAACATTTTAGTTACCAAGTACTTGAGGCTAGAATAGTTCATCATTGTACAGAATATAATAATTTTTCAATTCGCCATTCTAAGTCAGATGCTTTCCTCTTCAAAATTAATATATAAAAAAAATCCCATAGTTGTACTGTGTATTTACCTCAATTTCTACTAAACATAGAATTTGCTATTTCTTTTTCTAAATTAGACCCAGAGACAGAATGGTAAATCAGAAATTCATTTGCAAACGTACTTGGAAAATAAGAAATTCTGACAGCAAGAATACATACACATACACACACACACACACACACACACACACACACAAATTTAAGTGGCATTTTATGACAATTTCCCCAAAAAAGCTACGAATTTTTATATATTACAAGCTATAAACATTTTATTATTAACAGTAAAGTAATTAAGAAAAAGAGCCAAAAGTCATTAAGAACCAAAAAAGTAATATATTTTCAGGTGTGATGTATAAATCTATATAAAATATCATTATAATAAAATACATCATTACCCATTATGAAGATAAAATGTCCTCCTTATATTTAAGCTAAAATCACAGAGGATTTTCTAGTTACTAAAGAATTCACAAGACAAGATCACAAGAATTTTCGAAATGACTAGAGATATTCATTACTCATCATTTTTAACTGATACCTTCATAATTACTTATACTCTAAAACATATTCTCAAACCATAAAAAGCAAATGGCAATATTAGCTGGGTTCATCAATGGATTTTAAGAAGGAAGTTCCATATTTAGGGAAGAGAAGCCAACGTTAGCTGACTTCAGTGTAGGTTATTACCATCCAAATAATTTAAACAACTATCAAAATCTCCTAATAAGAATTGAGGCTGCAGTAAATAACTAGGGCTTGCTATAATTATTAAAATATGCTTAAAGTATACTTAGCTGTTAATCCTAAGGGCTGAATTCCTGCAAGATATACACTATGCATGCATGGACACTCCTTTGTTTTCGATATTCATAAACTAACCATATTGGTTTTGGGTGATCATTAGTGAAATCCCTGCCCTATAAATTAAGTATATATTTAAAATGTAGCTTTGGTACTAAGTCTCTTTGAATGTGCTTCTCAATCATTTAAAATAGTTTTGAATGCCTAAGCACTATGAAAAATACAGAAATAAATAAAACATTGTGCTTAACTTCAATGAATTAGCTAAAACATATAAAGGAGGTGTAAGAGGTAACAACAGCAACAACAACAAAGCCTTACAGGAAAGAAGTACCTATGAAATTGCTCTGACCAATAAAAATGTATTTTCTCAGTCACATTAGTCACATTTCCAGTGTTCAATAACTACTTGTGGCTTACTGTATTGTACTGTGCTGCTATATAAATTCAGAGGATTCCTGTTTAGATTAGAAAAAGCCTCCTAAAGGTTACTAGCTTTCAAAAAGTATACTAAAGAACAAAAAGGAACTGAATAGGTCAAAAAATGAATTTATTGACATTGTTTTCAAGAAGCAGTTATATAGCTTCATTTGTGCTATGGGAGGAAAACCTCACTTTGAAGTCAAAAAGGTGAGGTCTGTGAACTTCACACCATGCCTTTTAGATTTTGTTTCACTTTGTGAAAAACAGGTCATAGAATTGACTAGCTTAAAGGAAATAATGAAAATATCAAGTGTGAAAAGACAATGACTCACATGTTGTAGATATTCAAAAACTGAAAGAAGGGGTAAAAGAGGAGGAGGGGGAGAAAGAAGACAACGAAGAGAACTTAAAGCAGTGCTAAGACAAGACATAGAACAGAGTTGCTGCCTCTTAACTTCACTCACTACAATAGACTGATATTAGACAGCTGTAAGACTCCAATGAAATGCTATGGTTAAGCCTCAAAATGATCTATGGATGCTGGCTAATGCTTTTTTTAATATTGTGCTCCAGCACCAGTAATTAAGTTTAAAGTAGCTTTCATTCTGGTAAAGGTGTTTAAAATTAATGTGGCTGTTTGTAGTGGGGAGGAGTATTTCGGCAGGACGAGTCAAACACTCAGTCTGTCCACTGACTATAGCACAATGTCAACCATGTTGTGTCCCTTCTTGGTATATAGCATTTCAAATCCATAAATGAGCCTCTGATCTGTGTTCAACTGAAATGTATTCCAAAATACAGAATTAAATAGGTAGTAGTCATTCACGTTATTTATATGTATTTATCTTCTAAATCTATGCATTTAAAGCTGTCAAACTGTGTATCGAAGATTATAAAGCAAATAAACATTACTTAGGAAGGTGTCCATCCACTGTGACAAATTTGTCCTCACCTTTAAAGTCTTACTCCTTTACCAAAACATGCAATCTTAAGGCATTTTTATATACTTATCAGTATTACAAGAAAGTCAATCGTCCTAAAAGACCAAAATAGTATTTAAAATCAAACTTAGATTAATCTTTTTTGGACAAAATTACTAGAACCATTTGTTTGGACCTTGTCAGAAGGGTTTCAATTTTACATCATTACGTTTTAACTTGTCTAATCAGTTGAACAAAAGTACTTTATGTAAAATGATTCTTTTAGTTGCCTTAGCTACAAATCCCTGCAGGATACTATAATTGAAATCTACTCACGTAAGTTAGGAATAATTAGGGCCCCAAATTAAGCCAAACACAAAGTTAATTCAAATAGTCAGCTGCTGTCATTTAAATGGTTACGGGGTTTTATTGTTGCTTAACATTTCTGAATGCTTTTAAATATGCTTTGTTCTTCTAGGCTGTATTTAGTATTTCAGTGCAAATAGAAATGGGATTAAGAAGCAAAGATTCACCAGCCTTTCAAATGGACTCACACCTATATCCAGTCTTTTGTCACTGAAGGTTTTCCACTCAATCAGTGCTATCAGTCAATTAACAACATTGTTGAAAGAATGGAGTGACAGCTCTCAAAGGCAAGCTTTCTGGTAAATAAAGCAAGATCACACAATCTACAGTGAGTGCCATTAATGCAACAAAAGTAAGAGCTTTTGAAAGCTAACAGGGATGGTTGCTATTTGCTTACCTCTAAAACAAAGCAAAGGATTAAACGAGCTTCCTGTTGTAAGCAAACAAAAGGGAAAAGATAATGTCCAAAACACATACCTGAAGGAGGGGCTCAGGAGGAGCATGCCTTTTAACTGTTTTAATGATGACTGATAATCTGTGTGAACTGATAACTAAACATAGTAAGAGTTACAATTCTTGTTATAATTGTTACAGGTTTTCGGTGTTCTGACAGTTAATGGTTCTCAGCAATAGCTGGTAACTTCAAAGATAAATTGTGCTTTTTAAAAAATACATGCTTATGGCTGTAAACTTTGGAAGATTATTTGAAAGTTGAAGTGTTAGCATGATTGGTCCTCCGGTACTATACATAATTTTCACTAAAAAACAAATCTTAACATAGTTTTTCATCTAAAATGGTAATAAACGTTAAGAAAACTGACATAATTAGCTCGTTTGATAATTACCATTAAGTAATGCAATGTTAAGCAATATAAAGTATACTTTAAATATTCTTGAGTAACAGCCTGCTGAGATAGGAAAATATACTAATGATCTGAAGCTAAATATAAAGTTCTACAGCAAGAAAACTGGACTGGCAGTTAAGTAGAGCTTGACGAAGGAACAATCTGCAGGCCTTAGTTTCTTTATCTGTAAAATGAAAAATTTTACACTACTAATATCCAAGCTGTGATTCAAAGTCCAAAATTCTTTAATTCCACCAAAAAAATCAAAATAAAAATACTTCGACCTCTCAGGTACCTATATAGGAGTGTCTATATTTAAAATTTGCTACTAACTTACTTTTGAGTGGTTTAAGAGCCTGAAGAGTCTAATAAACTTCATTAAGAAATAAATTTACTTTATAATTGGTATTATCGTAAAATTAAAACAAATCATATCAGTATCCTATATCTTTGCCTCTGAAAGAAAAGGGAAAAGGAGACTGTGTCCACTAAGAAGAAGAAAATCTTTGATTCTATACAATACTAAAAAGTGGAAAAATCACTAGATAACCTAAGGCAGATAAAATATATTTAGCCATTTTTAATGACCAGTTAACAATCAAGTACTTCCATCCTATACTCTTATGGTGCTGATAAGCCAAGGAATTAATACTTAGGCAAAAACAACAATTATTAGTTGATTAAATATGTTGACTTTGAAAAATTAGTATAATAAAAATAAACTTTTTCTAAATAAGACAAACATACACTTTGCATTACATGACTTTATAGTGTTACTTTAAATAATAAAACATTTGTATTAAAATGCTGTTAAAAACACTGTTTCTGTGTATGATAGAATGAAAGTAGGACAGATCAATAGGGAACAGAGGGAGATATTAGGGAGAAAGGGTCAGGCTGCATTGTTACTCAGGGATTTTTCAAAGCAACTCACCAGGTTAATAGAAGGTCAATAGAAGGCATATAAAATAGGATTAGAAGTGCAACAAAATGTAAAAATATTCAGTAAAGTTTCAAGGTAGCTTAGTTCCTTTTTTAATAAAATGAGTTATACAACTGAAAGTGATGTTATTTCTATATTTCAACTATGGTTGTTTGGGTTTAAAACAAACCTCGATTTTTAACAGCGGAAGTCACTGTCATGTAAACTCTCATTTTCTAGACCAAACATTTTAATAACCAAAACTCCCTAATACAGACATTCTCTTACAGACCAGCAACCTTAGCATCACCTGGGAGCTTATTAGAAATGCAGACTCAGAAGGTCCATCCCAGATTACTGAAGCAAGAATCTACATTTTAACAAGATCCCTGAGTGATTTATATGCACATTAACTTTTGAGGGGCACTATTCTAGATAAATAAGATGTTTAAAGCCCAGCATGACCTCCATCATCTTTCTTCTGCGGCTGTACACATCTCTTCCTGAATCTTTCCTCTCTCTGGATCCTAATACACATTCTTTACTTCCCTGAATGAGCCTTCCTACCAGTACAATGGGTTCCATTTCCCTTCCTTCCAACTGGAGAAATGTTCAGGTATTCAACATATCTACCAAAAGCAACCAAACAAGAAAACTGTAAAAAAAAAAAAAAAAAAAAAAAACACCACTTTCCTTAAACAAGGAAATAAACTCAACCTACAGCACCTGTCTCCTTCACTTTACTTACCAACTTTTTAAAAAGCCTGTCAACATCGCCTCATCACAGCAATCTACCATATAAAAGTAGCCTCTTAAAATCCAACAGGCTTTCTATTGTAATGTGTAACTAAAATAAGGAAGTCTCTGACTTGTATTAACCTACTATATTGTCTCTAACCAAAGCCTGAACTTCATATAGGCATATCTAACACCTGGCTTAGATTTTAGTACTACAAAGAGAAAAAGAAGAATCAGTAAGGGAAAAGAGAACTAATTAATGATTAATACACACACACAAACACACAACAATTAGATACAAAGAGATGGGTACAGGAATAGTAAGATGCACCCTGTAAATATGCAACAAAATAAGAATTTTACTTGGATCCTTTTTTTAGATTAAATCCCTGTGCAAAACTTAACCAGGTTTCATACAAATCCCTTCTTTTTTTTCCAGGAAATTCTTTATGTTTCTTGAAACTCCAAAATTCCTAAAATGTAGAACTTCATCTTCATGGTGGGACATTTTAATCTATCTCTACAGTCATGCTTTTGCTTCTCTAGGCTGTTTAACAACATAAAAACTCTTAAAAATAAACTTTATTAAATACATGGGATACAAAAATCATTTAAGGAGAGAAGAACACTGATATATTACTGGATTCAGAACAGTCACATTTTCATTCACAATTCAATCTATGTAGATATAAACAGTGTTTACTTCTTTTTCTTTTTTGTTTTTTCAACTATCATCCATCATCCATTTTTAATTTGGCTATGTTCCAAACTTCAACTACTGTGTTGGTTAAAATTTAATTCTTACGGGTTGGTTTAATGTTAGTTCACTTGATTTTAAATTAAATGATCAAAGACCTTAGATTTCACCTTATAAAAACGTTAATTCCTGACGGATTCAAAATTTAAATAAAAATATTTAAGAGCTACAGGGAAATGTAAGTGAATAAATATTTAACTGAGATCAAGATATACATTTTTAAGCATAAAATAATGGAAGGTCTCACGAAAGAAAATGGCTATATAACAAAAAGGAAAGAAGAAGAAAGAGTGCAATAATGCAAATGTAACAATATCTTGACAATTGTTAAACCTGCGATTAGTGTTATACTACGAATTTCTCTCTTCTATTTGAAGTTTTCATTAAAAATTTTAAACAGTGTAAATTAAACTAAAAGGCAAAAATAGGTTTTTATAATAAAAATGAAAAAAGGGGATTATCAATAAATTGTAAAAAAAATAAGAAAAGTATTAGCAATACAAACAGAAAAGTTGGCAAAAGCAGTGTACAAAAAGTTCATATCAAAATGACAACTAACCAATAAATAAATCTACAAAAAACGTTTTTGTCCTCAGAAGTATCCCCCAAATTACAAATTTAATTTATAATCAGATACCCTTTTTTACAAATCAAAGTGTTAATTCTCTTTAAAATTTAAGATCATTGTTGGTAAAGTGCATGGATTTATATACTGGTCATCAATGTGTGCACATAGGTTTAACTTTTCAAAAAAGCCAATTTGAAAGATATCTATATCTCCAGTACAATTATCAGAATTATAGAATTCTATCCTCGGGAAATAACCAGTTGTGAAGGAAAAATAATTATATAGATATGTATTTTACTTATACTTGAAAGAAATTAAGTACAAATGGCTGGCAAGTAGAAAAGGAGGATTAAATAATTTGTATTAAATTTGTATAATTAAATTACTATGCATCTGTTAACATTCATTATCTAAATATGTAATGGCATAATAATACTGTTTCTGATAATTAAAAGTGAAAATATGAATATAAGAGTATATGTAGATAAATAACCTAATTTTGTATTTATACATAATTTGGCTTTATCCATATGAAGTATGTGTATAGGTGGAAAAACAGAAAAGAAATGTGCTGCCGCATAAGAAAGTCACAGAATTATGAACCTTCTAAAAGTTTTATCTTAATTTTTTTAATTTTCTCTTTTCTCATGAAGATATATACATTCAAAATCAGAAGAAAAAAACACTTTTAAGAAAAATAAGCCCTCAAAGCAAGAATTATGGCAGACATAAAAGTCAAACTCAGGAGAGTCCCATGCTGATAAGAAGAGATTATAAATGTTGTTTCTGCTTCCTGAAGTGCTGATACGTATTCCCTTCTCAGCTTTACATTTTAGCCAGGAGATCCCAAGGCTGGGACTAGGTATTCTCCTGGAATCACTTCTGTCAAGTTGACAAAAGGAGTTCAGGAATAGGGTTGAAAGATGCCATGAGATACTCACTAATCCAAATTGATGTCTAATATGTGTAGCCTGCATGGCTGTCATATGTCATTCTTTGTCTTGCAGAGGAGAGGAAAAGAAAATAGAGTACCATGGGGTATCAAGCATATGTTTTAGTAAGACACTCCCTTAGTAATATGGCAGATAAATCAGTTTTTTGAGACACAGCATGTTCTATAATAGTCTTCCGATGTGGTCTTCAGATGTGTTCAATCACTTATCTTATTCTCTAATATCACAAGCTATCGTATATTAAAAAATTAAAGTGTATTAATTCAAAAAATGAAGAGCTTCAATGCTGAAATTAATGAGTAATGAGAAATTAACAGAATCACAGTTCCACAAAATTAAGGTGCTTTAAATGCCTCCTGTGCTTTTAATTAAACTCCCTGTAATACACTATTGGTTCTTTCAAACTATAAAAATAACTGTGTAAATGCCTAATGTGGATGTAAAATAGGTATTTCTAAAATTTACTCTAGTATGCATGAGCTAATAACCTTTTTACTTTAAGCAAATTATTATTTAAAAACAAATTTATTTACTAAATATTTGATATGGTCTTTTCTGTCAGAAAATGGAGGTTTACCGAAATTAAACAGCCACGCAATATAACATTTTTGAGGTCTGCTGGGTGACTGTTGTGAATGACATACACATTTGCAATACTTTTTCTGCCAACAACAAGACCTATTGGTGAATCAACGAAGATTGTGGATAAACAAAGTTTTTCCACAAATGAAAAAGAGGCAAAAGAGGATGGAATCAAGAAAAAAGCATGAGGAAAAGTGGGAAGAAAAAAAAATCGACAATCAAGCACTTGAACTTTATCTTCATTTATGAAACATGGCATATTCTGACATTAAATATTGGTATATAAGATGACCAAAGTATAATTCAAATTAACTTTTGAAAAGATGCCAGTGTATCCGATTAAGCTTAATTTTATTTTCGGCAACTTTGAGTCATATTTGGAACATATTTACCTTCATCTTGAATGCTGATAGTAATACTATAATAATTTGATTTTTGCAAGAGAAGATAACAACATCATACAATTTGTAAAGGCATTAAGATTTATATTTTTAAAACCGAATTATCGCTACCTATGGAGAAGAAAGCTGCTGCAATCAAATTACAATATACTCATGAAACAAAATAAAGAATATCTAAAGTGTCCTAAGAGCAATACAGTTAAGTATTTTCTTAAATAAAATCATTTTTTTGGCCGGGCACAGTGGTTCATGCCTGTAATCCCAGCACTTTGGGAGGCCAAGGCAAGTAGATCACGAGGTCAGGAGTTTGAGACCAGCCTGACCAATATGGTGAAACCCCGTGTCTACTAAAAATACAAAAATTAGCCAGGCGTGGTGGTGGATGCCTGTAGTCCCAGTTACTTGGGAGGCTGAGGCAGGAGAATTGTTTGAACCCAGGAGGCCGAGGTTGCAGTGAGCTGAGACCGCACCACTGCACTCCAGCCTGAGCAACAAAGCAAGACACCGTCTCAAAAAATAATAATAGTAATTTTTAAAAAATTCATTGCTTTAGCTGGGTGTTAATTTACATAATTTGTGAATTTAGAAAATAAAGTTACATTTGCTATGCAGCGGGCACAAATACACAATTCCTATTAATTTAATGGGAGTTGTGACTCCCATTAGGTTTACAGCCAAATCCCCAAGTACCTTGCTGAAAATTTACCTCCTAGACTTCAACTAATCAAATATACTGAAATGAACAAAAGTAGTCAATTTTGTTAGATTGGGAAATCTGAAATCCCCACAGTAAGTCAATTCAGTGTTATCACAGCATTGGCCATGTAGTTATTCTCAACAAGAAAAGAACCAGGGTATTAGAGTGAAAGAGACAAATTGAAACAAGAGTTTTAAGAGCTCTACTAAACAGAGAATTTATCCCTAAGAGGAAAAATATGTTTTTTTCCAATTTGGTGTAAATTTTTCAAAATTTTTTTCTGAGTATACTGTTGAAAAGAGCAAAAAAGACTGGGCGCGGTGTCTCATGCATATAATCCCAGTCCTTTGGGAGGCCAAGGTGGGTGGATCACAAGGTCAAGAGTCAGAGACCAGCCTGGCCAATATGGTGAAACCCCATCTCTACTAAAAATAAAAAAGTTAGCCAGGCATGGTGGCAGGTGCTTGTAATCCCAGCTACTTGGGAGGCTGAGGCAGGAGAATCCCTTGAACCCGGGAGGTGGAGGTTTCAGTGAGCGGAGATCATCCCATTGCATTCCGGCCTGGGAGACAGAGTGAGACTCCATCTCCAAAAAAAAAAAAAAAAAAAGCGCAAAAAGAAAAAAAAAATCCTTTTCTGAAGACTAAAATTATTCCCAAGAAGCCTAATCAGGGGAATAAAGAACAATCTGCAAAGAAACAGACACTAACTCCCAAGAAACAACTGCATACTAACTTCTGAATCATGATCAATCATCTCATCATTTTTTCCAAAAATACTTTTGAAAAAGTTGTACCATGTCTACACCCATGCACCCCTACCCTCACCACAACCACCCCTAAGCACATACAATACACAGTGGCTTTTATAGTGTGATGCTGAGCAACACCATCAGCATCACCCTGCAATTTGTCAGTAATGTTAACTAATGCTTGGGCCCCACCGCAGATCTTCCAGGTGATTCTGCTGTATCATCACTTCCAACTACAAGAATTTCCTAACACACATGCAACCATCCAACTATCGCTCATCCCAATGCCTCTGTGAATATCATTATTATGGCACTTATCACACTCTTATTACCACTGCTCATTGTCTTTTCCCTCATTATACAGACTATGAACCTCTTCAAAGATTTATTCTATTTATGTGACAGCTATGGATTGAGTGCTTAGTATAAGCCAGGCATTGTTCAGGCACTTGAAGACATCAGTGAACAACAACAAAACATCCCTGCCCTTGTGAAACTAGCATACTGCATGTTGTGTGTGTGTGCACGATAAAGTTACTAATCATTCCACCAAATTCAGACCATTCTGAAGGAAATATCTATATGCCAGAAACAGTTTTCACTATTTCATATTTAACCCCTAAATCTGCCTTTTTTTCTTCTACCCAAATAGTGAAAAGACCCTACAGACACACACTTTTCAGAGAGAGAACATTAACTCAAGTCATTATAAAATGTACTTAGGGAACTTAAAAGTACAGTAAAAACTGGCAAGAAACTATTTCTACAACTGTTATATTTTCTTGATTTATATAAAATAAATACATAAAGCTGTTTCTGGCATGTCTCACATTTATACCTGGCAGAACATTTTTCTTTGAAATAAGGATAAGCAACAATATAATTTGAGGTAATTAAGTAAAATTTTGACTAATAAAATCTAATTACATATTCACTGCATAAAGAATTCAACCTGAAATCTGCATTACTGAATTTGCTGAAGAAGTACTATTATTTGTAACTTGTCACTTGAGCAAGCCTTCATGTGTCTAACTTATGCTTGCCAAGGCTCCATTATACAGCATAATTTAATTCTCTAGGACACAAAAATTCAATTTACTTTCTACTTACTGATACATGATTCCACAGTGGGTACTATGCTAATAAAAACTGGCCAAAAGAATCAAAGCATATCAGTCTCTCAATAAAACTGACTTTTCAAGAATCTGAGATTAGTTCTCTAGAAATAAAATCAATTATAAGAAAAATTTACAAAATATTTTGCAAGTTTGGTCTGTATAAAATCATTTTTATTTGGAAATTCTAAATATAATTTTCCCCAAAATACGTTGTAGGAAAGGCTTAGAGAATATGTAAAATATTAATCCTATTTTACAGAAACAGGTAAACTTTAATGGGTAAGACTTGATTCTTACACAAACAGGTAAATTTTAATGGGTAAGACTTGATTCAAAATAGAGATAGATAGATATAACAATTAAACCTTTGTATAATTAGCTTTTGCCATGTTCAAACTTTAAAAATGCTTAGTGATTTGCCCTTTTATGTGTACACAAAATATGACATTTATAATGTTTGCCTGAACACAGAGTAAGTCCTTATGAATTTGGAAATGTATGTCTCATTATGTACAGATGTAAAGCAAATCCAAAATTATGTGAAGCCTTTAAAATCATGTACCAAGGTAAAATACAACTGTAACAGGAGGAAAAAAAAAAGATCTAAAAAGAAAGGCATAACCCATGGCTATTCTATGGTATACACGCTTGTTTTTTAAACAAAATCTTAATTAGTTGCCATTACTTAAAAATCCTAATGTTTGATTTCTACTGAAAGTCAGAAGACTGGAAAAACCAAGCTAAATACTGGAATGGTAATCACAGGTCCTCTGACAAGCACTTTCTTGTCTGACCTCAAGTCGAATGTTCTCAAGGCACCAACAGGTATTTAAGGTTTCAATCCCTGCATAAGACCATGAGCTTCTCAAGAGTAAGAATCATGCCTTCATGCATGGTTACAGCAGCACAACTGCAAAATCGTGGAACCAACCCAAATGCCCATCAATCAACGAGTGGATAAAGGAACTGTGATGTGTGTGTTGTGTGTGTGTGTATATATATATATATATATACACATATATTTTCCATCATATATATATATATGATATATATATATATGATGGAAAATATATGTGTATATATATATGATGGAAAATATATATATGATGGAAAATATATATATATGATGAAAAAATATATATATGATGGAAAATATATATATGATAAATATATATATATATGATGGAATACTACTCAGCCATAAAAAGGAATGAATTAACAGCATTTGCAGTGACCTGGATGAGACTGGAGACTATTATTCTAAGTGAAGTAACTCAGGAAGAGAAAACCAAACATCCCATGTTCTCACTGATATGTAGGAGCTAAGCTATGAGGACACAAAGGCATAAGAATAACACAATGGACTCTGGGGACTTGGGGGGAACAGTAGGAGTGGGACAAGGGATAAAAGACAACATATATGGTGCAGTGTATACTGCTCGGGTGATGGGTGCACCAGGATCTCAAAAATCACCACTAAAGAACTTACTCATGTAATCAAATACCACCTGTGCCCCAATAACTTACGGGAAAATAAAAAATAAAATAAACAAAAAAAAGAACCGTGCCTTATGCATTATTTTTCCTTGTGTAATTTTGAATCCTAAGCATGCAGCTCAATTTAATCACTCAATAAATGAGGAAAAAGGGAAGAATTCACTCAGGAAAACTTATCTGAGTTTACCTGCAAGAACCTAGAAACTGGTATAAAAAGAAGTATAAAAAGAACTAAACTGTGTAAGATGTTAAAAGGTTACAATCACGTAAGGGCCCAAAAGAAACTCAATGGCTGAAGGTTAAATTCATATCTGCCTTCCTATGCCTTCTTACCTAACGTTGATTGGCTTTCTCTATAGATGTTCACAGAGCATTATCTGCTTTCTGGCAATAAAGGACTATGATGTCATGTAAGACTTTCTAAGACAAACCCATGCAATACTGGATCAATGTTCTAACAGTGTGTATTAACTGTGTATACTCTTACAATTAGCAGTTAGCAGTATGGGTTCGTCCCAGGTTCTTTTTACCCATAGGAGGGAAGTGCTTCAGAAGCAATACCCCCTGGCCTGATGAGCCAAAAATGAAATTTCTCCTAACAGCAGATATGAATCCTGACCTGATAGACGACACTGAAAATAAAGCTGCAGTATCTCATGAAAAAACTCTCTGTTTGCTAGCCCCCCACTGAGTTAAGCTACTGTGCAAGCAAAGTGATCTCTAACTTGATTAGAAATTTTTTCATTATGTGGACTAATGAGCCATTGGTCCACACCTGGAATCTTTTTTAAATGTATAAAAACATTCAAACCTAACAGCAGGAATTCAGTTAGGTTTTCTTCCCCAAAAACGAGATGTAAAATCATCAGACTACACACAAGATTTTCACAACAATCCAAGCCAGAAATTTATATTATTAAACACAATTCCTGTTCACTGTTTATCATGATAGTATTATTCATTCACACAGATTACATATGATGTTAGATATGATACATCTTCAATTCTAAAGCAAAGAGCAATGTCATCTGAAAATAAAATATTAACCCAAAGATTGTAACTTCCAAGTGTGACTTAAATCCAAGTGAACACTATTTACTTTCTGAATACAGAAACTCTTATTTTAAGTATTTCTAAATTTGTTATTTATTTAAATTATATTACATCATATCAATATACTGAACGTAGGGGACTGGAGGGACAAGGAGAACATGATAAAATATAACTTTGGAACAAGCAATTCAAGTAAAATTCTTTCAGCAAAATTAAAACGTTAACATTTTGAAGCTTATTACACAGACAACGGAATAATACACTTCTATTAGTTGACAGTATGCCCCTTCTCCACCTATCATTTTAATAATAGGTATAAGTGAGATCACTTAAAAGTACATATAAAATCAATTTTTTAATTCTTAAACATTTTTTCAAGAATTGGAATTTTTTTAAATCCATTATAATTTATATGCATTTCTCAGAGATTTTATACCCTTCACAAACTTTACAAGATTAATACATTTTCGTGCCAATAACTGCCACTATCAACTAGCTATAACATTTATACATCTTAGCTCCATTAACTTCTAGCCTGCTCTAAAAAACACCTGCATGTGTGTTGTTTTCATGTGGAAATAATATTTAAGACTAAGAAAACAATGGATTCCAGAAATCTATATAGTTAATAAATGATGGTTCCAATTATTTCATTAGGCTTCAAAAGTATATTTATTTCTTTAAAAATCAGGTCTGTCTTGAAAAATACACTCATTACTATTCCTAGATTTTAAAAATGTTTAATGCAATAGTGCTTAAGAAAAATTCCACATCTATTTTTAAGTACAAAGAAATAGTTATATTTATGCAAATTTAACATTACAAAGAATATACATATACACACACATATACAGCTAAAGATATAAACAACATAAAAAGATGAACTATTATTAAAATGTAAGTTTTCATAAAAGACTACATATTTTAACTTAGGAGTTTTAGAATTATGCACACACTTAAGCAAATGTAACTAAAGATGAAAATTTCCACAAAATACTTTTCACTTTACTAAAATAAATGTAGTGAATAAATGTAAAATGTATACCAAAACAGAGCTTTCATTTAGTTCCCTCGGGATTATTTAGAATGGTTATATTTCATAAATGCACGTAAAATATAAATTCACATATCTAGCACTTTCTATATCATATCTGTGTTATCAAAAGAACTCAACCACCTAATAAACAATTCAATATTCAGGAAATAATTTTAACACCTATTTTTAAAATAATAAACAAATATTCTAGGTACTTCCATATTAAGAAGATTGTATAGTTCAAGTTCTCCTGGATTTAAAAAACAAAATGTAAACTGGATCTTACCTTCTGTATTTGGTAAGAAGCTGATTACAATGATAAACCACAGACTTCGCATTCTGCAACCAGAAGACACCATTATTGATCCCTTTAAATATTTTCTTTGTATTCCTTAATGAATCTAGTTATAAATGCCCAGCTTCATCAAAACCATCAGTCTGCATCATTGATCTTCATATCTGAAAAACAAACAAATCCATCACTTACTCTATGGTCTTTCTACATAACAAAACAATTCTCTCTCTCCGTTCCTCTCTCTCTCTCCTGAATATAAAACATATTTTGATTCTATGTCCACTATGGAAGCTGCTCCTATACACTGGATATCTGAATCTTACATTCTGAAAACAGTCAAAAGCCCAAATAGGTTGACTGCCTTTTTGACAGTCAAATTGCCAAAATTTGTACATGGCAAAATAATGCCATATACAAAGGGATTCTGAAAATGCCACATTCCTAATCACCAAATCAAACTTATTTCCCTGACTGATAGGTATTCATAGCCCCTATGGATCCAGTTCTCCAAACTGGAGAGTGTACAAAAACTTCAGGAGTATGACTTAGTATTTCTCGGCTTCTAGGATCACATGAGACCAGGTCATTTGCTGGGTTCTGTCCAAGTGTTTTACTTCTTTCTGAGGTCGTGTGAGGAATCACAGCAAACATTAGCCTTATAATGCACATAAAATGAAGGCATTTCCCAAATATATCCAGCCTCCTCATTTAGCCTCTGAGGGAAAGGAAATCACAAACTTTTCTGTTAAAGGAACATCTTACAGTTTCTTCATGTTCGTTTCCTATTATTTTATTCTACATAATACTCTTACACCAAGTTTTCTCCAGTTATCCTTAACCTGCTGCAACTAAAGAGTTTTACAAAGTGCAGCAGGGAGGGAACTCTTCCCTCCCTTTCTGAGGTTGCATACATAACTCAGTAAAACAAACTCATTACATCATTTCGATGCTGTCACTAAACCATAGAGAAAATTTAGAAAACAAAATTTTCCTGATAACTTTTGAGTTCTTGCACATTATCTGACCTACTGTGCATTTACTACATGCTTCATGTAGCTTATCACACGGGATGCTATTAGCAGTACACTACATTCTACTATCAGTTCATTATAATGTAACCTGATTGGAAAAGCAGGCAGATGTTAAATGGTTTGAAACACTTATTACCTATAAAGGTACTATCTTGCTTTATTAAGAACACAACAAAAATAATGTAAGAAATTAATCTGAAATCATTCAGGCCCACAGTTTCAGAGATGTAAATGCTTCCCTAAGGATCCCTCTATGACCCAGAATTGGCCCAAGTTTTAGCTCTCTCTGAAAGCACTGAAGACACAGGGGAGAGGGAGGCATCACCAACATCAGTATTATGCCATTTAAGAACACCTCAGATGCTTATCTGTCCAAAGAAACAAAGGAAAATGCAAACTTCCTCAAAAAGAAGAATGATGTATCCAAAATTAATCTGATGGAGACACATGGCACACATCCCTGCAAAACTAGCTGGCTGGCTCTGTACATTTTTCACTCTGAGCTCCCATAGACTATTCAAAGGTAACCAAAACCAAAAGTGAACCTGCAGTTTACAACTGCTGTAGCAATGTGCCTGCCTTAAACCTGAAAGTTATTCTATATAAAGCATTTTAAAAAGTCAGATAATCTCATGGCTTGTCACATTTAAAAGGCCATCAATGAACAATTTCTTATATTCTTACAGTCTGTTCGATGATCTGATCAAGCAATCAGAATAATTTAAACGCGTGGATGAAGTGCTGCAAGTAAAATTAAGTCAGCCTTTGGACCACTCTAGATTCCAAGCAAAGAATTTTTACTGTCCAAGTTTTCATTGTTTGATTTGAATGAGCTAGTGCCTACAGGCAGCTTGCCCACATGCTCAACTCTTGCACACGTTTCCACTTTCTTAAAGTGATCCAAGATCAGTCTGTCTTCAGTCATCCACTATGCAAAGAGCCCTTGTTTGTGGGAAGGAGGAGGAAGGAAGAAATCAGGGACTGATGACTGCTTTGTAGGAAACAGCTGCCAAGATAGGAAAACCTCTGTTCGTGAAGGGAAAAAGGAGGAGGAAACCACACAATCAAGACCTCTATTGTGGTCTTTGGCCAGGAAAGAATATCTTATGAAAATTTTTATATACTAAAAATTCAGTGTATTCTGAAGGTTTGAGAATGTGAAACACAATTTTAAAAATACATATCATTCAATTATGAGACCACGTAAGTGGTTGTTTCTGACAAATGGAAACAGGTTCTAGAATGTATAAAATCATGGCTTCTTTTACGAAAATAAAGCTTAAGTCAATCTGCCTGTGTAATGAATAAGTAAAAAAAAAGTCAAATTTATTTTTATCATTCTACAACCTGTGCCCAATCGCTTTTACATCAAAGAAAATTATTTCCAAAACCTCAAGCTTTAAGTGCAATTTGGAAACTAAATCAAAAGATTTTACTGCTGTGACCCAAGTTTTAAACAACCTTCCATTAAACAAATGTTAATGAAAGTTGAAATACCTAACAAACCACAATCAGCTAAGAATAGAACGAATAAATAATCAAATATCATGACACTAATCCCAAGAAGGCATTCCTTCTAAATCATATTGGAGCCAAACCACTGGCATAGATAACAGCTAACATTTGTCCTTCAAATTCTGTAACTGCAAAAAGCTCAATAACAGCATTTCACAAAGCAAAACAAAAACAAGTAACAAAACCAGAAAAGGTCTATTAAATTTCCTTTCAACAAACAGAAAAGATTACTTCAAATGATTCCCACATTAATAACTTTCTTTTGATTTTTAGAAAACCTTTTTCCAAGAACATCAAAGAGCTTAGGATGAAGTGGGGGAGGAACTGGGAGAGTAGAGGTGTAGTGCATGGTGAAGCTCCTGGTAATGCTTGCTACATAATAGTTCATTTCTTAGTAAAACAAGATACAACAGATTTCTACTTAAACTATAAATGACTATGACTTTCAAAAATCCAAACCACTTCTAACGTACAACCTACTCCCACCTCTGCTTTTTCCTTATCCTTCAAATAAGATTCAAACAATTTCATCCTAATCTTGTTCCTATAAACCACAAACCATTGTCTACCAAACCTCTGTCATTTTTTTTGATCTAAGTATCCTATTACCCTGTCATGTAAAAAGTCCATTAATGCATCATTACTACCAAACCTTCCAAAGCTGAGCAGTAACTTCCAGGAATATGCTTCAGCTGTGTATATCCCAACAGCCCTCAACGTTTTATACACTACGTGCAATGTACAGTCAGCTGCAGTCTTTCAGACAGTAACCTGCTTCCATTTATTAGCTGCATTAAATATCCCGCGCCTAAAACTGTCAGCAAAATTACTTAAAAGGACAACACCGCTAACTAATTTTAAGTCACATATTTACATTACATTACCAGGAAATCACATCTAGCCTTATTATGTGATGAGGCTTATTTAACAAATGTAGAAAAAATAAAATGTTTATTAACAAGCATCACTGAAAGAGAGTACAACACATTTCAAATTAATAAGGGCAAAAGAAAATTAAACTACAATTTTCTAAAACCGGTTAACTAATGTTGATATTCCACCAGGAGCAAAGCCACCATAAGGAGTTCTATCTAAAGCTTTATTTTTGGTTTCTACTCATGGACAGTGAACTACTGCAAACACTGGCTATTAAGCCCAAAACAGTTATAACATGAAGAGAACAGGAAAAGAAAAGAGCCAGCTAAGCATGAGAACTACCAAAGTCACCCATCCTTGTTATTATGCACTAATGCTGTGTAAAATGAAACATTAATGTTTTAGGTAAGCCTAAATTCTATGTACTAAATACATGTCAACTCTAAATGAAAACTGAAGCTAGCTTTACAAAATCAGTCTCAGATCTTATTTGCATCATAAAATTATAATCATTATGAGACAGAATTTACTAACAAGAGCCGCTTTTCTGTATTTTACCAAAACAAACAAACAAACACAAAAAAGGATGACACTAACCCAATTCTGCCTTTTCATTTTCTATGCAAAGGCTTAGAAAATGAAAAAATAAATTATAGTTTTATTTCACTTTAGCTGAACCTCAATCAGGTTATTCACTTTTCAGAAATATTTTATGTGTAATCTTTACAGACTAGATTTCCCCTTAACATCAGAGAACACATCATTACCCCTGGGAGTTTTCCTTCAGTAAGTCAGCTAAGCAAACCCTTGCTATCCCTAATCAGAAAGGCTTTCTTAGGAGCTTCAGACATTCAGCATTCTTTGGGGTTTGAGTTTATTTTCTTTTCTTCACATGGATAGGGCTGGGGCTGGCAATGCTCACAGAGATTTTAAAACCACGTGGCCAGCCACTAGTCACCACCCTCTTTCTTCATCTTCTTTCTGCAGGCACTGCTATCAAGTCTAGAGGACATTAATTAAACTATTTATACAAAAGTCCCCTTAATATTCATCATTGGTCTTACCCTTTACTAAAATTTCTTCGTTTTGCAGACATAGTAGACACTCAGGAAATATTTCTAGTCATGGTACTTGTAATTCAATTCAGAAAAACTGCATGAGGACTCTAGACTATTAGAAAGTTCAGGCCGGGCAAGGTGGCTCACTCCTGTAATCCCAGAACTTTGGGAGGCCAAGGCAGGTGGATCACGAGGTCAGGAGTTCGAGACCAGCCTGACCAACATGGTGAAACCCCATCTCTACTAAAAATACACAAAAAATTGGCTGGACATGGTGGTGCGTGCCTGTAATCCCAGCTACACAGGAGGCTAAGGAAGGAGAATTGCTTGAACCCGAGAGGTGGAGGTTGCAGTGAGCCGAGATCGTGCCGCTGCACTCCAGCCTGGGTGACACAGTGAGACTCCATATTAAAAAGAAGAAAAGAAAGTTCGGAGGAAATCCAATGTCTTAAAATTGGAGAGGACTGCCATTTAAAAATAACTTTTTCTTTACCTCAAATTGGGAAAAAGCTAACTTCTATGTTGTCTGAAATACTGTAAGATACATATCACTAATCCTTACCAAAAAAGCAAGATCAGTATTATAAAGGTCAGAAATCTGAGGCTCCGAGAGGTAAAATAACTCAACTGAAATTACTCAGCTAATAAGCAGCAGAGCTTAGATCCCAATGAAGGCTATCTACAAAGCCATTCTTTCCACTATTCACCAAATTATTCCTTCAACAAATATTTACTGAGCACCTATTACATATGTTGTGTACTGAGGAAAAAAAGAAACAAAATTTCTCATCCACAGGGAGATTACACTGTACTTTAAAAATAACTCGTCCTAATAAAAACCTGTAACTGCCTTGCACACAGTTAGGCTCCCAAAAAAATTACAGCTAAACTAGATAGATAACAGTGTGCTTACTCTTTCATGTAATTTTCCCAACAACCTTAAGAAATATATCCATTTTATCTTAAAAGCAGAAAACTTAACCTACTCAAGCAAAGTAAGCAAGCAGAAGGGCTGAGAAATAAGCTCATGTTCTAAAATCACTACTGTTACTAATTATGTAGACCAGATAACCTTATTTTACTATCTTTTCCTTTAGAATAAAAAAATGAATACAGAACAAAATCATCTTGAAATACGAAAGTGAGGAAACACCAAAAGAATAGTGAGTTGATTTTTAAAATGTTTACATGAGCAAAACATCCCTTAGGTAATAATAGCTAAATATTAACTTAATTTTTACTATTTCCAGTTGAGCTATCCTAATTTACTCATTTATATTACTAAAGTGCCTAAATTATATAACTAATTACACTGATAAATTTTATCAACCAAACTACTAGAGAAGTTGTTCATAGTAAGTCCAAAGAATAAATATATAAATATTTCCTCCAATATAACTAGCAATGCATCTTTAATAGTCATGGAACAAATGTTTTAATATTAACATCTACAAGATTATGGACTAATCATCATTCGGGTAAGTATAACAGAAAAAACTCAACATGGCTCACTCATAAGATGCAATCTTATGTTTGGCTCACTGCACTGGATCCTTTGTTCATAAATCACCGTTACTAGCCATTCCCTGAATCAATATTCAAATTCCCTCTTGGTCTATATATACAACCACTAAATGAAATAATAATGACCCAGGATCTGTCATATATTAGATCATCAATATCACCATCAGAGGTTTCTTAGAGGTAATGAGGTAATCTGAGTAAAATACGTCAAATGATCTTAAAAATAAATATGAAAAATTGGACGGGCACAGTGGCTCACGCCTGTAATCCCAGCACTTTGGGAGGCAGAGGCGGGTGGATCACCTGAGGTCAGGAGTTCGAGACCAGCCTGGCCAATGTGGCGAAACCCCGTCTCTACTAAAATACAAAAATTTGCCAGGCGTGGTGGCGGGCACTTGTAATCCCAGCTACTCAGGAGGCTGAGGCAGGAGAATCGCTTGAACCCGGAACGTGGAGGTTGCAGTGAGCAGAGATCAGGCCACTGCACTCCAGCCCGGGAGACAGAGCGAGACTCCATCTCAAAAAAATAAAATAAAATATAGATATATGTGAAAAATTAACTATAAAGAATACACAGTAAGAAGCTGAAGTTTTGTGAAGTGCTATAGCACACTGCCTTTGTAATTAAATGATACAATTCATTTGCAAACTATGTCAATATAGTGTTATCTAAACTTACATTTCTTGCCTTTAACATAAAGTAGATCACATTAGCACTATAATTTCATGTATGTCCAGTCAAGTCAATGAATATCCAGTGAGTACTTCCTACACATTTTTAATGGATATCCAGTGCTAAAACGAGTGTTATTCATTAATTTTTTTTACCTTCTGTATTAACTGGTCCTGTGTTAGGTTCTAAAGGCATTATAAAACAGATTAAGATATAGCTGCCACCTTCAAGAAATTAATAATCTTACGAGAATTAAATATGCAAGAAAATGACCAAGATCCAAAATAAGCATTAAATAATAATTACTAAACCTCCCAAAACTTAATGGTAATAAATGTGATGAGAAGCTAAGAGAAGTAACTAACAGCAGTTTCTGGATCTTTGTTTCCTTGAGACGTGTACCTAGATCAATCAGTCATCTTAATGAAGAGGTCAAGATCCAGATCAAGAGCACACTATAGAATCGTGGCTCAACCTGCCCCTACAAGGACTGCAGTAGCAAGCATCTAGGTCTCAAGTTCAGCAACTATATAAGGGTAGGAAGAGATTATAAATCTATGATTCAATCATTTTCCAATTTTCCCAATGATAAATTTATGGTCCTGATTCTACCTTAAGTAATGTTAAGGAAGCCATCTGGGGGCTTCTGCAATATGTTTAACTAAGGATTTGCCTCTTCTATCAAAATATGTCTCGGCAATTATTCTAATTCATAACTTAAAAAGAAGCAACTGTTTCAGAAAATCTTTGTTTTTGAAATCTACTTATAGATTGTTATATTGACAGTAATATTATAATAACCTGAAGCATTTAGCTCACATATTTCATACTCTGCCTTCCTGGGAAAACTACAGATAATCAAAATTCAAAACAACATCAGGGACTTTAAGAAAGAACAAGTTTCTATGCCTTAGCTGGGGTTAGTCCCGATTATGCCAAATGTTCCATACCATTTATATCTGTGTCTACAAGTAAAACTCAAAATAAAAGGATTTTCTTGAGTTGTACAGAAAAGGAATATACCAATTATTTCTAAGTAATTAACATTAATAGTACTAAAGATAAAGCTAGAGTCTAAGTGAATGAACAGAATAGATTCTTTGGCTTCCCATGTCAGCCTGAAACTCTGTGTTTGGTGTAGCTGATTCCTCTAAGAATATTAGGAGATGTATCACACCTGTAATCTCAGCACTTTGGGAGGCCGAGGCAGGTGGATTGCCTGAGGTCAGGAGTTTGAGACCAGCTTGGCCAATGCGGTGAAACCCCGTCTCTACTAAAAACACAAAAATTAGCCAGGCGTGGTGGCAGGCGCCTGTAATCCCAGCTACTCGGGAGGCTGAGGCAGGAGAATCGCTTAAACCCAGGAGGAGGAGGTTGCAGTGAGTCAAGACAGCGCCATTGCACTCTAGCCCGGGCAACAAGAGCAAGACTTCGTCCCAAAAAAAATGAAAAAAAAAAAATTAGGAGATTTAGATGAGACGGTAAGAAAAATATTCATGGACACACCTATTAAGAAACAGTAACAGACTGTGTCATTTTGAGTGGCTGTTAGGTATGAAAAAATTAAAAACCAAAAGGTCTTCCATTAAATTAAAATTTATGTTTTAGTGCTTCTTAACTACTCAAACATGGAGTAGGAGAGGTATGTGGTTTTTAGAAAAGAGCTTTTTCAACTTTAAAATATAATTTTATAACCTATTAAAATTTCAAATAACATTAAAGTAGTAATAAAGCAGTGATGTTTAATAAAAAAGAAACATAGGTTATAAAAAAGCAGAGAAAAATGACTAGAAGCTTGAATTACTTGCCAAAAGTCCTTCATGTGGTAACAGACTAACGTATTTTTGCAATATTTTAACGGTTTTTAAAATGTTTCAATTCAGAAAACTTTCAGGAAAAATATCACTTATTATTGCTACTCCACATATAAAGAAAAGCAAAAATCTGCTTAAAAAAAAACATTTCCAATGATGATAAAAACTACTGAATTTTCCAATCTCTTGAGCTTAAAATTATCAATTATATTCCACTACATTTGTAAGGATGAGAACCAACATTTTATGCAGATTGAGACAGTCAGATCAGAAGTTAGGTAACTCTTTCTATGGAGGACCAGACAGAAAATATTTTAGGCTTTAAGAGTCATATGGTCTGTGCCATAACTATGTATGTCTGCCACTGCAGTGTGAAAGGTGCCACAGGCAATGCATACCGAAATGACATTGGCTGCGTGCCAATACAACTTTACTTACAAAACTGATGGCTAGCCAGTTTGCCCAACCCCTGTTTATAGATGAACAATCCTAAGACCAAGATAACTGGATGCAGTTCAGTCACATAATGAACTAATAACTATTCATATCTGCCAAAATAATCAAATCAACTTTAGTCTATTATTTTAAGAAATTAATTTAAATGTTAATGTAAAGGTAAATTAACCATACTAGAATGAGAAAAACAAAGTAGCATTATTTACTGATCAAAACAAATTAGAGTTTCAGGCCAGGTGCAGTGGCTCACACCTGTAATCCTAGCACTTTGGGAGTCCGAGGCAGGTGGATTGGCTGAGGTCAGGAGTTCAAGACCAGCCTGGACAACTTGGTGAAATCCCATCTCTACTAAAAATGCAAAAATTAGCCAGGCGTGGTGGCACCACCTGTAATCCCAGCTACCCTGGAGGCTGAGGCAAGAGAAATGCTTGAAGTGGGGAGGCTGAGGGTGTAGTGCGCCAAGATTGCACCACTGCAATCCAGCCCAGGTGACGAAGAGAGATTCTATCTCAAAAAAAACAATTCGTGTTTTCAGTATGTGTATAACAGAGCCATATGTATACCTTAGAGTGTTTGTGAGGAAATTCTAGAAAAGAAAACAAAGGACATTACCACAGTAACTTATCTTACTACTTTGTTTGGCATGAGTAAATAAAATAGTAAATAATGGGAGAATGAAAAGTGATGAGGTTTGGACAAGACCCCTGAGGTATTCTTCCATTAGCATGATGGTTTCGAAGAGCTGCTGGTAAAAGTGGCTTCAAACTCTTGAAATTCCTGTCACCATAGCTACTTACCCATATGAAATACTGGATATATCCCAGATCCACATTACATTCAACAAGTAAATGCTAAATTCTAATTTGCTAAGTTTCTTGTATAATGCTAAAAGTTCCACAAGGCCAACATCACCAATCTTATTCCAAATAATTATGAAGTCACAATAAATGCAAACATTTCTTTGAAACATATATTTAGAGCTTTCCAATTCCCTATATGCAGACTCCCCTCAATGAAAATATCCTGATTGTTATTATTACAGTAAATATTTTTTATTTTTCATGAGTCTACTGTTCCTTAAAATTTAAGTCAAACTATAACATATCATTCGTAAAGGTAACATTTTTAACCTACAATTAACAAGTATCACACTGAAATAAATCAAGGCTAAATTTTTCTATCAACATTATATATATAAGACAAAAGAGTGGAGAAGGTTACAAATTTTTAATAACATTATATTATGGTAGTAATAATCTAGGTGTTTGACTGGAAGTGAAGTGGATTACTGTAAATGAAATTTTAAAATGTCCTTTCCATTTTACAGATAACACAAAATGACTTTTTTTCATGTCTCTGGCGATAAGGATAAATTTGCCACACATTTAAATGGTGCCTTCACCCTTCTCATCCTGGCTCATGAATTAATAATTCAGTGACATTAATACAAGAAGATAAATGATAAAAAGGTTAAGGCGAACGGGCCAACCATACACACATACTTCTTTTAGCACAGTTAATACCTCTCTGCCAAATTATACCTAAAACTTTTTAACAGTTTTCAGTAGCATTTTTGCAATCTAAGTTGCAGCTTATGCACACACAATTTCACACAATTCAGGCTTAATAAATCTCCTGCTGGTACCAAACAGTCATTCTAGGGGATTAAAGTGCAACACCTGTTAATATTAATAATGTTTTATATAGTCATATGTATTAAAGAAGCCTCTACTCCATTAGTCTCCTGAAAAACCTTCTAGACCAATATACTAATTTAGCATGAATTATACATATAACCTTCAATTGCTAACTTACAATAACAAAGAAATGCATTAGTGTGAAATGGTAAAAGAAAATCACATCTACTATGAAGTAACAGATTTTCTTTAAACCAAGCTTACTAAATATGTATGTGCATGTATGCATGGATACACACACAAACAAATGAAATTAGCCTAGTCTCCAATAGTTTTGAAACCAAAAATCCTCTGGAGCATTATTCATCTTAAGTTTGGGTAAAATATAGCTCTGTCAATACAAAAGGTACTTCATTTTAAAGAGGTACACATTCACTGTTCTATTGATTCTTACCCTGAAATACCTTAATCCTCTTCCCATTGCTTTCAATCCCTCTGTCCTAACATCTTTCTTTCTGAACATCTGCAAAAATCTCAAAGCTGATTTATCACCTTCCATCCATCTTGCCAGCCTCTAGTAATCTTCCTAATTTCACTCTAAACCATAAATGTGTATAAAACTGGAACAAACTCTAAAAATAATTTTATATGGAAGAACACAATTGGGGTTCTGACTTGACAAAGGTTGATCTCAGAAATGTTTCTAAAATGTCTCCAAAAGTACATGTATTATTATTTCACTCTAACTTAGCACAACAAATCTAGTATGTCTTTTTTTTTTTTTTTTTTTTGGAGACAGGGTCTGGCCAGGTGCGGTGACTCATGCCTGTAATCCCAGCACTTTGGGAGGCCAAGATGGGCGGATCACAAGGTAAGGAGAGATCGAGACCATCTTGGCCAAGATGGTGAAATACCGTCTCTACTAAAATACAAAAAATTAGTCAGGCATGGTGGCGCATGCCTGCAATCTTAGCCACTTGGGAGGCTGAGGCAGGGGAATCACTTGAACCTGGGAGGTGGAGGTTGCAGTGAGATGAGATTGCGCCACTGCACTCCAGCCTGGCAACAGAGCAAGACTCCATCTCAAAAAAAAGAGAAAGCGTCTTGCTCTGTTGCTCAGCTAAGAGTGCAGTGGCACGATCATAGCTCAATGCAGCCTTAAACTCTTGACTCAAGCAATCCTCCCACATCAGCCTCCTGAGAGTGGGGACCACAGACATACCCACTACAACAAAAAAATTTTTTTATTTATTTATATTTGATTTTTAGGATTTCATAGAAACAGGCCTCTATGTTGTCCAGGCTTGTCTAGAACTCCTGACCTCAAGTTATCCTCCCGCCTTGGCCTCCCAAACTGCTGGTGTTACAGGCTTGAGCCACTGCTCCCAGCCCTATTGTATCTATTTTAACAACAGGAAAGTTGCAACTGGGGCTGGAATGAAAGGGGAATGGTAATTGAAAATCTGAAAGACAGAGAGAGAGAGAGAGGAGAATTAAAAAGCAAAACTGGAAACGGAGCCCAAACAGATCAAACTTCAAAAATACTTAATTCAGCACTGTTTCTGTCAAACTTACTTGCTCAATATTTCTGAATAGACCTCTGAAACTGACTTTTACTCAAGATTTTTTATTCACATAGAAAACATCTTTCCCCTCCACCTAATAAACTTCAGAATAAACTTCATAGTTTAAAAACCACCTGTGCCATAAAGCCAACCTTACTGCCTCAAACTGAAAAATAACCTCTCCCTCTCCAGATTCTTACTGCCATTATCTGTTGTCATTTGTACAGTAGTTGCTATTGGGTTATCTTGAGTCCTCTTCAATTAAGCTTTTAAACTAGTTTTAAAATGTCTTTTGCAGCCAGGTGCAGTGGCTCATGCCTGTAAATCCCAGCAATTTGGGGAGCCAAGGCAGGAGGATGGCTTGAGCCCAGGAGTTCAAGTCCAGTCTAGGCAAATAAAGAGACCTCCATCTCTACAAAAAATAAAAAAAAATAGCTGGGCATGGTGGCATGTGCCTGTAGTTCCAGCTTCTTGGGAGGCTGAGATGGAAGGATTGCTTGAGCCCAGGAGTTCCACGCTACAGTGAGCTATGATCAGGCCACTGTACTCCAGCCTGGACAACAAAGAGAAAGACCTTGTCCATAAATAAATGAATAAATAAAATGTCTTTTATTGAAATTTTCTGTTTATCTTTCTTCAAGATAAATCTTTTCAAACCAAGCCTAAAAAATTTTTTGGGTACATACTTTGTTCAAGGCACTGAGGCTTAAACTGCAAGTAATACAATGATTCAGAAGATACAGAAATGACACAAATGCACAAATAATGTCACGAATTTATGTAATGTAATTAAGAGAGTAAGTGCTCCTTATGGACCATGACTTTCGCTTATCACTTTGTGATTCTGATGACTAGTATAATATCCTGGTAATTAAAAAAATACATCAAATATATTAACAAACTTTCTGGAAAATATTTAAATTTTTGAAATATTTATTTTTTAGCAAATATACCTACACTTGAGAAAGACCATCCTTTTTTCACTTCCTGGTTTTCTTTTTTAAATATTATGTAATTTGCTCTTATGTTCTTGGGTCATAGAAGCTTACTCTCACTTCTATACCTTTCTTGGTATAGTTATACTGTTCCTTCTGCCTGGAATCTCCTCCGCCACTTGTCCCTTGGCTAACTACTGTTCCTTTTCCAAGACTCAGTTTGGGTCCATCACTTGACTGTCTAACTGACTGGTTCCCTAAACCTCCACCACACATCAGGGGTACAGTGTCATTTTTGTCCATAGTACAGAGCGCTCATCCCTATCACAATGTAACATTTTCAAAAGATGGTGAGCTAACTGAACACAGTTATGATGAAAGATGGCTTTCATGTCTATCACTTCAGTGCTACCTTACCAGTGAGTATAACCCATGCATAATGCCTGGCAAAGAGCTAGCACATAATAAATGTTTTTGACAATAAGAAACATAGGAGGGAGAGAGGGACGGAGGTGGGGGGAAGGAGGGAGACAGGAGGAGGGGGGAGGGAAGGAAGGAGGGAGGGAGGGAGGGAAGAAGGAAGGAAGGAGAGAAAAAACAGGAAGGAGAGAGGAAGGGAGGCAGGCATGAATAAATGAACTGAATTACGGAAACTAACATGAATAGTGGAAAGAATAAAGCAAAGTGGATGGAATTCAGAAACTCATGTGTGAAACAGAATTTTTTAAAACTGGAAACTTTCATCTTTGCTTGTTGGTGTAAGAAAGTTTAATTAAAAAAAAAAAAACTAGGAACTAACTCGCAGACCACCTAAATAGAGATTTTCAAGATTTTTTTCTATGCAAGACTATTTTTTAATTAAACACTTAATTAAATATTAAAGAGTGTCAATCTATAAGGCAGAAAACAAAAATGACTACTTCTTCTGGAAGTTTTAATTTGTCATTGTTTGACATACAATACCTTATCATTTTCATCATTAAACCCCTCAAGAAAGAGTTTTTAAAACCAGAGTCTCCTCATTATAAAAATGAAGAAATAGAAAGGTCCATAATTACTGCAGAAACAAAATCTGCAACTCAGGCCCAAATCCAGTAGAATAATTCCTCCATGAAGTTTAGGAATTTAATAGTATCTACAAAAACAATTTATAATAATTTCAAACTTATCTCAAAATGTGAAATTATATGAAACTATATTAAATATACTTGCTAATTTTGCTATTAAATAAAAACTGTGTTACAAAGTGTGGTGGAGCAGGCCTATAGCCCTAGATACTCAAGAGGCAGAGGCGGGAGGATAGCTAGAGCCTAGAAGTCTGAGGCTGCGGTGAGCTATGACTGTACCACTGCACTATAGCCTAGATGACCGAGCAAGACCTCATATTAAAAAGAAGTAAAAATAAATAAAATTTAAAAAATAAAAATAAAACCCAGGGATTATATAAATGTACAAATTGGACATTTTCAAAGTACACTAAAAATATTAGAATTTAAATATTAAAATATAAAAATTAAATTATAAATTAAAATATAAAAATTAAAGATTTTTTTCCTGCACAACTTCTTAACAAGGTAGCCTTCCACATCTACATATTTCCCTGGCAATATTTTGAACTTGAGAAAACATTGTTTCCATCAGCAATATCCTCTTAACAGTGATTTTTTTCTAATAGCGGGAAACATATGTGTAGAAAACACTTTTATCATCTTTCAAAACAAAGAATGTAAAAATTAAAATCCATATTTTTTTTTCTCCTCCAAAATTATAAGACAGACAACGGCACTCCAGTTCAACAGCCAATTGTGGGCTATCTCACCTCTATATGAAAAACCAATACATTCCACACTGGCAATTAAACTTCAGCTATGCTTTGCAAAAAAAAAAAAAGTTTCTCATACTACCTATAATGCACACAGCATTGCAGGTTATTTCTTTTTAGTATTAATGATTTACAGAGGCTACTGAAAAAAACATGGCTACTTTGAAATCCTAACTTGCCACCATTCCTCAAATCAGCATTTGCAACTTAATGGACTTTACAAATCAAACAACATTGACAATAAATCTCAGCAACTCATTTACAGAAAGATATCTGAATATTAACTGTGAAATTTAACATGCTTTAATAATTAGACTGTGTAAATAGTATATGTTTCTTTCCTAATTTGATAAGATGCACTTCTCATGTAATACTCCTCAAATTAAATATAAGAAATTGTTCCGGCATTTCACCAAATTAAAATCTTGAAACGCTACAGCTCGAATGTATGAATTTAGATTTTATTTCTACTTTAAATTAAACCATAGATATTATTCAGTTTCATATAATGCAATTTATACTAGTCTTCTGCTGTGAATGCAAGAACACAATGATATTTTAATCAGATCTTAATACAAGTCACCAGAAGACATTTTGGAAGACAGATAACCAGCTCCTCCACCAAAAAAAAACTATCATTTCACCATTAAAAGATAAACATAATCCACCTGTGGTATGTAATTACCCACTAAAGAAAAGAACTGTGGAGGAAGAGCTCCCTGCATATCAGAAAATGTCTCTAATGCTAAAATTTGGGCCACCTTTGCTAAAAATTTATACAAAATATTAAATGCTATTGCTTCACTTAGGTTGCTAAGTAACTAGATGGTTACACAGCCTGGTAATAGTTTGACAATGGATTTGTTAAGATTGTCAAAACTTTCTTTACGTATTTTATCTTATAAACATTAAAAATGTCTTTTTAAGGATGTCATATTTTTAGTTTCCTTAACTAGTTAAATAAAATTCACAACTACAGTATTGACAACCATATTTAATTAACTTCCCTTTATTTCATGCTGATTACCTTATGCATAGCTATGTCTTCGGCATGACTGATCCTTTCATAAAAAAGAAGCAAGCCATCACACACCAGGACAATTCTGACAAGGATCCTCTACTGACTTCCTCTTAAAGCTGTTAATACGTGGGCGGATCCTAACGCTTGGCATGATTTGGGGGCAGGGATTATAGGCCACGGAGAACTACAAAAGATTCCTACTTGCATGTTTTCTGTGTGGTTATTTCACCAGGCATCAGATTATAAAAGTAAAACAAGGAAAAACTACTGATCTTTTTTACATAATTGCCCAGTCAAAGTGTAAGCAGAATATTCTGGGTTTTTTTTTTTTTTTTTTTCCAGACAGACAGGTCAACATCAACACTTCCTGTTTTCAATATCAGAACATCAATTTTGATAAAAACCAATCAGCTTGCTACTGATTTATCATCTAAGGAAGGTAGCAACAATAATAGAAAATTCTGTAATTTAAAAAATAGAAAATCTTGAGCAGCAATGAAAAAAAGAAGAGTCTTCCCCCCAAAAAATGAGAGAAAAAAAATCTGAAGAGTGAAAACGGATACCAAAAGGGCCACTTAAATATGTGAACTAATATTCAGATTTAATTTACACCAATAATGACAACAATAAGCATTTACTGAGAGTTTCCATGTATGAAGCTTTATTAAGCACTGTAACTGCATCACAAAAAATTTTCTCTACTATATGGAAGCAAGAATACTTTTGGATTAGGACACACAACTCAGTATTTAACACTTTAATTGTAACTCTTATCATTCTTATATCCATGCAAGGAATCTATAACTGGTTAGGTTCCAGCACAATTTGTGATCTTCATTATAATCGATGATAAGCATTTATTCAAAAAATACATTGAGAGCCTACTCTGAGTTAATCACTGATGGATAGGTGCTGATAGATGCTTTGGGTTGTTGTTCAGGCTTGTCACCCATAATTAACATGATACAAAAGATCAGCTATAAAACCTAAGAACTATTGCTGGGTATGAAGAGCTGAAAAGCTATTGAGGAAATGATTGTTACTCTTTTAAAGAACAGGTGAAGCAGGGAAATTTCCCCACGTACCAATAAAATAAATATATAATATTAGAAGTTCATGGTAACAAAAGAGAAAGCTGCAGTGAAGATAAATTGCAATGAATTTTTTTAAATCTTCGAGGGCACAGATATCCCTAAGCTCTCTGAAAAGGGGCAGGCTGGTATCTAAGGAAACCAAAGAATATCAAATTACTTGTTTAAAGGGCTGTTAAGAATGTTACTAAAATGGCCCTGAACAATGCAGAGTATCTCAACAGGTCTAATAATGACAAAAGTATTCTTTAGCAAAATAAAGATTTCTAACCAGATTACAATAGCTGACTTTTATACAGTCTTGATTACCTACTAGAAATCTCATCTAAAATACAAATAAAAACCTAGATCATGTAGCCTGAATATCGCATAATAAAAATTTTCACTTTATGTGAGTATTTAAAAAAAATTAGTATCACTTAAACATATGCAGTGTAAAAACATATGCAGGTATACACTCGAAAACATTTAAAAACATTTAAAAGGAAGAAAAAATATATTTTTTTTACAAATACCACATTTAAAAATATACATACCAACTTAAAGCATCAACTTTCTCAGCAGCTGGTACTTTGGACTTTTAACACATGCATCTCAAAGTATCATCAGAAAATGGGCTCATTCCTTCTCCCTTCCACTAAAGCAGGCTAATGGAATACATAAAAGACTTGGCTGGAACCTTGGTTCTGGGCTTTGATTCTTTGCTCCTCCTTTACCTCGCATTCAATCAAATGCCAAATTCTAACCCACCATTACAAAACTTCTCATATCTGTCTACTGCCATTGCCTCTCACCAAGGACTGTCGTCCACCCCTTCTAATTAGGTTCCTATTTCTTTCATTAGTTCCCCACTCTAGTTCATTGGATACACCACCTTGAATGCTATCAAATAAGTATAACATGTTCTCAATTGAAAATATCAACAACATTTTGTGGCCTACAAGAGAATCTTAAAAGAGCAGGCTGTTCATAATCATGTCCCAAACTAACACACACCCGTTTCATCTCCTACTTTCTGTGCACTTCACATTCCCCCTAAGGCACTATATTTTTACCTTTCCTGTGCCTTTACCTCTGAACTTTTCTCCTCCTCAGAAAAGACTATATAGCCTACAATCCTCCTCTGCCTTCAGTTCTAAATAAATGGGGTCTCTTTTTCCATACCACTCATTTTGAATTTACTCTAACCTACCCTATATTTTTACAACCTTTTCTCTGCACTTCATTTTGGCATGATATCGTAGTATGACTTTTATAAGAATTATTTGTGCAAATATTTCACAACCTAGTGAACCTAGTGAGCACAGTCCTTACATAACAGTACAGTTTTCCTGGCATGGCCTTAATAAATGGCTGTTGATCTAAACAAAATTAATAGAATTAAGCCCAGAAGTAATGGCAAGGTAGATGTAATATGCTTATAAGTAGGATCGTTCTTGGAAAGAATAAAATACAATCAACATTTCAAAATACAGCCTTTAAGACCAATGCAAGCAAATGCGTATTTTTTGGTCTGGTAATTTTGGCAAACTCAGTACCAGAAGTTCTGTCAAATTTTTAAAACCACATGTGCTGCCACAATAACCTCTGTGGCAATGTAGGAAACCAAAAATTACATCTTGAATGTAAAATCCAAGACATTATAAATGCTGTGAATTATTAAAGTAAATCCAAGACCTTATCTGTAAAAAAAGGAAATAGCTGCTCTGAACTACAAAAGTATAACATACTTCAAGAGATTGTACCCACATATGAAATACCTGATTTTTGAAAGTTTAATTTGATTGTGATTTTTATTTTAATAAGACTCTCAAGAGGAATTTTTTTTTCTGAGAGGTCTGTTGCCCAGGTTGGAGTGTAGTGGCAAGATTGTAGCTCAATGCAGCCTCGTACTCATGGGCTCAAGCAATCCTCCCACTTCTCCTGAGTGGCTGGGGCTACAGGCATGCACCACCCCGCTGGCTATTTATTTATTTATTTAATTTCTGGTAGAAACGGGTCTTGCTATGTTACCCAGGCTGATCTCGAACTCCTGGCCTCAAGTTATCCTACCACTTCATCCTCTATGGCGCTGGGATTATAAGCATGAGACACCGCACCTGGCCAAAAGAAATCATTCACATAGGAAGAATTCTCTAGTGCTGTGCGTCTCAATAAAGTAATAAACTAGGAGTGAGAGGTAGATAACGGTAAAAATTGAATCATTCTGGCTTGGTAGTATCTTGTGGCCTTGGGAAAACTATAAATGCACAACACAGAATGGGGACAAGGCCGCCAAAAAATCAAGATTTTACTCATTCAAATTTAACTTTATGATTTTTATTACACCCTATAAATAAAATGTTGGTTTAAGGAGTATTAGATTAATATAGTCTTGAATTCCAAAGACTGAAACATCTGCCTTTCAGCTAAACAACCAAATACATTATTAGATATTTGTACTATATTTTTAAAGACCCAGACAAATTTCTGATTTTTATACTAAGAATTGAGAACAATTTTCAATTTTTTTAAAAAAAATTGTATTATTTACATATACTAACCAAAAGCTGCACTTTTCTAGATTTATTACCAAATTCATGATCTCTTGTGATGACGAAGACTCAATAAAACTCAAATTCATAGAAAGGAAGCTGACTACTAAAGATAAGACTTAGCTTCTGATTTCCACCGAATTTTTATATTTTTCAATGTATTCATAAATCTTACCAAAAAAAAAAAAATGGGACGGAAGGCCTACCTTTAAAGCTGTTGGTATGCCATCATTTCAAAAAATTTTAACTAGGAATTTGACACTTAAATTTTACCAATTTTTGATTGTACGCTACAATGATGAAAAATACTTAGACATACAGAATAGAAAAACAGACACTGGAGACTACAAAAGGTAGGAACGTGGGAGAAGTGTGAGGGCTGAAAATTACTTAGAGGGTATAACGTTCATTTATTATGTGGATGATGGGTACACTACTATAAAGTACATGCATGTAAAAAGACTGTGCTTGTACCCCCTAAATATACTTGAAAAAAAAAAGCCCCAAAAAACTAAGAATTCAACGTTCATGAGATACCATTAACAAAATAAAGGAAGAAAATGTTGAAGCTTTAATAAGTGCTTGGCAATACTGAATACTGAAGCTTATTAAGGACTTGGTAAAGTACACGTAATAAAGTTTTATTTTGTAGGTTGAATAAAAGTAGGCAAGCATAAAAAGAGCATTTGTAGGTTAAAATAAATGATAATCAGACAAAATATTAAAAGAATCTTTGGAAAGAGTTGAATAATGCCAAACATGAAAGTACTGTAAATATCTTTTTAACTATGGAGGGCTTAAATACACATTAAGTCACATGAAAACACTCCAAAGAACATCACCATATAATAATTCCACATTAAATAAAAAAACCTATACACTGATACTAATTACTAAATTTATATCCTGGTTCTCTTTAGGAGATCAAATAGTTTGCATGGCAAGTAGTGAAAAGTGTTTTTTAAAAAAGAAAAAGGCCCTCAACCATCAATTCAGAAATGAGTAATATCAAACTATTAAAACATCTGAAGAAAACATTCTATAAGAGGAAATATTAAAAGTATTAAAGCAATATACAAAATACTCAAAAGGTATTCTTGAGAATAGTGCAAAAATGTCTAGTAATATCATCAATTGTATAAACATCTGATAACATCAATTTTATACATACATAAGAGTTTATGGTGATTTATTCTTTATAAATAGGAAAAACTGACTTGAATAAAATAAACTAACAAATCAAAGCTATATTTTCATTTATTTTCAATTAAAAGCTAACATATGATGAATTAACTGCAACCTTGACATGCTCCTCTTGATTTTCACAGAATTAACAAGCAATAAGGAGAACGAGGCCATTAGTGTATGTAATCTACAAGATTTTCAATATTCTAAAAATACTTAAGTGATACTTGCACTACAAGCTATTCAATTTAGTATTGTTCTAAGAGCTCATTCTTACTCCCTAATTTTTTTTTAGAAATACTCTTAAACTTATTAAAAATCAATCCCAAATGTTTTTAAGAAATGCAACTCCAGAAAATGTGAATTCTAAGATACTTATGCTTCGTTATTGGATGTTTTAATCATGTAATATTAACCTAAATAATCATTGTTTTAAATCTATTCTAATTTTAAGAAACCAATGACAGGTTTCCAGGCTGAAATATCAGAGGACTTAGGTACTTCTTATTAGTAACACAATATAAGAAAATTAGTAAAAAATAAAACACATGCGGTATGAGGGAGTAAGTACAGTATTAAAGTAGGTAAAGGTTATGTTTGACTATCAAGTTCATTATAATTCTATGTCACCCTATTTGTACAAACTGTCACCATAATTCTATAAAATATTTTAAGCAGTAGTAATAAGGACTCTGATGAGAATCAACCCTAATTCTTACAGAGAATACAATGATAGAAAAGTGCTTTTGGAATGTATTCTTGAATACCTTACTGTGTTGTAGCTGTTATCTGAATCCCATACAGCAACGAGATGAAACAAAGATTTTCTCGAGGTGAAATTCAAATACTTTCAAAAGTACAGGTATTTTTGCATTAGCCAAAGCTACTGTGGGCCACTAACTACTACTAAGAGATAACACAGCATGATGCTCTGTCAAATAGTAAAATGTTGGACTAAGTCTTTTCCTTGAACATAGCTAACTTTTTACTTAAGGCCTCTGACACGAGTATTAACAACTACCTTTCTGCTTTGACTTATATTTGGTCAAAATAACAGTATCTTTTAAACCAACAATCTGATTTAAAGATCACTAAGAATTAATAAATTTTCTAAACCATGACATAAAAACTCAGTGATTAAATAATTTTAACAAATGGGTTTTTTCCCTTCTTAAACACGTATCTCAAAAAAAATAGTTTTAGCAATCATATTCCTATTAAAATGTATAACACACAAATATTAGAGACAAAGCTACCCATGAGTAGAAAGCATGAGTATTTTTGTTCTGAATTTTAGGGATTTCCTTAGATGTTGTGTTTATTTTTAAATAAAGGTAATGCTACTGTGTTTAAATTTTTGAAGAAAATGTATAAAATTTTATGATTTATTCTCATTTTAAAATAACAAACTTGATATTCTAAGATTTTAACATTTCTCTTTAGTGCAGCTTTGAATTAACAACGTTACCTGAACACCACAAAATCTACTACATTCAGTGTAGATAATAAAAAGTATTCTTTTTATACCTTTGTTAAGATTTCAATTTGAGAAAATCTTTATTAAATAGGCAAAAGAAATGGCTTTGAAACATACAACAGGCAAAATGACACTAATATTGTTTATTTTTGTTCCTAAAATAAAAATATTAATTTCTAAATCCTGGGAATAACAAGAGCAATTTAAAACATTTTTTTCCAATACATTTATTAAAACATGCAGGTTTATAATTTTGCATTCTAGACTCTTCATACACATATATAAATTTTCTAATCTTATTTAGGGTTTATCATATTCTTTGGTAACTTCCATTTAAAATGTTTAACATGTTCAAATATTTGACTCCCATTCTTATAAAATTTATATTTAAAATATTATTTTAAATCTATCCTCTTAATACATAATACTCTCAATTGGAGGACTATTCTTCATAATATATACTATTCATAATAGCTTATTATTTTAAAAACCAGTCTGCTCACACAGATGCAAGAACAATTAATATATACGCAGCTATGCTTAAATAATGTATATACAAAGGAGCAGAGAATGTTTTATCATAAATTCATTTTTTATTATTAATTCAAGAATATGTGATAAAATTTTCTTTGATAATTTACCAAGATCATGGTTACTTTAAACCGAAAATCAGTTACCAATCTATTTCCTTGTCATAAACATCCCTAATAAAATACCAATAATACTTTTATGAGAACAATTAATTTGATTAACTTTTCAGTACAATTTCTTTTCAATGGATTCAGATTTCAGTATTTTAAAAATCGCTCAGTAGTCTACCTTCAAATTTAAGACAAAACAGGTAGAACTTACCCTAGCTGTGCCTTTCCAGTAACCTTACAGAAGTTATGCACTCTGTGACAGTTACTGTGCCTCACATAACCATTTTCCTGGAATGAATTCTCCAGTAACCCTTACCTCACTGTGAAGGAGGTTTTAGTATTAGGGGGAAAAAAGGTAATGAACTATAACATCAGATCCCATTTTGCAGTGCCTATTATATTAAAAACCAACTATGATAAGAAATATCTTTTTATCATATTATTTAAGACAATGACATAAATTTGGCAGTAAAGAGTATCTATCAATAATTGTATGGAAAAGAAGCATTTGTATACTTTTGTAAAACATACCATCTTAATCCTATTGAAATATAATTGCTGTTGCTAATATTCTTACCACCCCATTATAAAAATGCTCTGTATAAATGTGGCACACACTTGTTAAGATAATACGGGGCCACGCTGAGAGAATACTACTTATAAAAAAGCCCATACCAGTACCACAAATCTCTTTATTAAACAAGTTTCCTTACTTAGAGGATTATTCTTTGTCACAGTAACAATCTGACTTTTCACATTAGTAAAGATTAGCTACTAAAATAATAAATCTGAAACAAGGAATTTCATTAAGAAACAAAGCTTTTTAAAATGCAAAATAAATATTTTTGTCATATTACTTGGTAAAATAAGAGAAATGAACTATTACATCTCTTTCCAAAGATACATAATGGATAATAACCTTTCTATTTTTTACCAACCAACAAGCAAATTCTAAAATAATGTTACTATACCAAAATGCAAAAATGAAAAGACTGGAATTGATTTTTTAATAAAATGTAATATAATATCCTATCATTAAATTTCCTGGCACAAATAAGTGTATTTAGGCAATATGAAAAATTCTACTCACTAAAAAATATCCAAATGCCTCTAAAAGCTTATCACCCTGCTTACCTAAACACCCGAATGAAAAACTCTCAAGTACTTCCCTAAGTATCTGGCTTACAATTCCTTAGAAATTCAGCTGGCACAGAGTCATAAACAGAATTCAGGTTTCAATCAAGTACTGTCTATTCTGCCTGCATTCATTTTTTTCCCAAGTTAGTCAGCAGTTTTCTAAATCATGTAATAGTAGGTCCTTATTAGTAGTTCCCGTGTTTTAATGTCATTGAACTCATGTCCATTATTGCAAGTAAAAGTCATTAAGCCAAAGCGATCGTTTTTCTGTTTAGAAAAGCACATATGCAACTCATCTAATCTGGTCTATTAATTAAATGTAGAGGAATGTAATACACTGTGATATGTTTAGTGGTCATTTAATAATATGTTACATATCTGGAAAATTACCTAAAAAGCTGGGATCTCTTTTGTAACAACTACTACGCATTTAAACAAGACAGTTCTGCAGTCATTCTCCCTGAGCTTTAGACAATCATAAATAAAAAATTATAATCTCAAAATGGATCTGGTATCTTTATTATATTTTAAGTTATTTTTAATCAAAAATATAATAAGGCACATTTGTAATCTGTGAATACAGGAAATGATAAGGCACATTTGTAATCTATGAATAAAGGAATTGATAAACACAAGGCCTTTAGTACATTAAGTTGCACTATAATTTGGCTCATCTCAAAATGCCTTACTTTCTTTAGAACAATTTTTTCAAACAAAAATAAAAAATATTTTAATAAAACATAACTTTCAAAGGGAAATGTCAATTTATACTGCTTTGATTATTTCATCGCATATAAAAGCTCCCTCTGCAGGTAATAACAAGGTTTAGCAAAAATATTTGAAACGTGGGCAGTTACCTTAGTAAAAATGCAAGTCACCATTTTATAGAAATACTACTCTACTATCCAACATTTTTCTCTCTTCCTTACCAATTACCTGATTAAAATAATTGCTCTTGAAAATCTGTGGTTCAACATGATTATTCTTGCCCTCCATCCTGGTTAAGATGGCAACTTGAGCAGACAGGATACACAAACTTTTCACAAAGTCACCCAAGACATACTCAGACAGTGTATTTCAAGGAAAAAGAAAACATTACCTTGCTTACACAGCACCAGCCTGAAATGATAGACCACTCCAAAAAAAAAAGCTGCCCGGCTCATTTATCTGATTCATTTTCTGAACACAAAGTAAACAAAGGTAGCATCTTAGGATCAATTTAAAATCAAAGATAAAAGATCAATTTTAAATTAACGCAGTGATAACTGTATTTTCTTCTTATTCTGAATAATTCTAAAATTTACACCTGGAGAGTATTTATGAAAAATCTATTTTCATTTCAATTAAAAAAAAAAACTGATCTGGGTTGCAAAATGCTCTTTACCCTTCTGTAACATGTTTTCAGAATTTGTTTTAGATTTGTTTACACAATGTGCTCTTCTGCCATATTTCTTTCCACAAGTATACAGAGATATGATGTGATGTATCTCTGCCAAGGGAGCAAAAAACAGAAAGTTAAGAACAGTTTCTAAGTCTCGGGGGCAACGTGTTATAAAAAACATGTTGCTGCAGAACCCTGATGCCCCTCTCCCTTAAAATGTCTCGGTTCCAACATAAACATACCACCTTGATAACATGTAAATACTGACTGGAAATCTGAGGCAAAGCCAGTTTGACTTACCTAGAAATAAACTGACAGGCTTATAAGAAGTGATTTTTTAAAACTAAGGTTCTTATTGAACAAAGGAAAATTATAAGATATGCTAAAACATACAGAAATATCATACTGAGGTATCAGTTATATCTTTTCCCAATGAAACAAATGAGGTAAGAGGAACAGCAACAGCAAATCAGCAGTGTTTTTTGTGGGGTTTTCTGCTTAAGAAAAAGTAATCAAATTTTGTTTCATGTATATTTTTAGATATTCAGGCTGTAGATCTAGTTTAAAACCCGTAACAATATGAAAAGTCATTTCCGTGCAGGCTATGGGTATCATAGCACTTGTAGTAGAAAAAGCAAAGTGGGAGAACATTCCTATTTATTCATCTATTGAGCTATCAAGAGGAAGCACCTAATATTCAAACATTGTCTTCTTTGTGACAGAGAGAACTCTGAAAAGCGCAAAAAAGTTATATGTCCTTAGTAAAAGTGAACATGTCTAGGACATTATAATTTTAGTGTAATTTTTATTTGTTGACGCATATGAGGCAAAGTGAAGTGTTTTAGAATTATGCTCATCTCTTTAATATTGGAGAGGTATTATTTTCAGTACATGAATCTTCAGTATATCTTCTGTCATTTAATACATTAAGCCTTCATCAAACTAAAAAAAAATGTACAATTACTAGGACAAAAATACATAAGCATAGAATATTATCAAAATTAATGTTTCCCAAAATATCTTAGATTTTAACCATAGGAAAGTCAGGAATTGTAAGAACTAAAATACACCATAAGCATCCTGACATTAAGAACACAAAGATGAGTGGAGAAAATGGTACATAAGAAATGTGTTCTGTAATTTCTAATCAATAACCACAGTAGCAAACACTATAAAATGGTAGACTTTTAATGCAGAGAAAATTTCCGTATGGATGGTACCAGTTTAATAAAGGAGTAATAATTCCACATAGAAATACTTTGCTTCAAAGTAAAGACACAGGGAAACTCATTTTAAACATGATTATTTGTTATGTAAATTGAAGCTGAAAACTGATTAAGTAAACGTAGTCTGCATAAAACAGAAATATTGTATCAACTAAAAATTTTATCTAAAATCTTGTAATGGTTTGCCCATTATATGGAGAACTGCTGTCATAGTACTTACAATGTTAATAATAAATGATTAGAATTAGAACTTACTTTATGAAGAAAACAGAATTCTCTTTTGTTCGCTCTATAAATAGACACTATTTACTATCATCTTCAAGAGGAAGCATTAGTCAAAACAAGGTCACCTAACCCACCCCCAGCAGTCAAGTGCCATTTTTGACAGTAATTGAGGTTAGATTATGCTGTCATCTAAATCCAGAGTAATAACTAGCTTGAGGTGTGGACTGATGTAAAAATACCTATAAAAGGAGGCAAAGTGTGGATAGTACAAGCATTTCTCAGTCCACAGGCAGGAGATATAGATATATTTGACAGCAAAACAGATATTTATGTCATACCATTTTCAAAATCAGTTTTAAAAGAGATACCTTAATCATACGTATTTTACATTTTAAACTTCCTAATTTTTAGCCAACAATAAACAACAAGTATTGATATATACAAAGAAACAGACTATAAAATGTGTGTTTATGTATGTACATATGTGTGACCAAGAAAGGGGTTAACAAGTACTACCTAATGATTGAAAATAGCAAAATTAAGCCCATTTTTATTAGGAACCTCATGGTGCATCCTTCTTCGCTAGTATGATGGCTGAAGATTTTTCTTATTCATCCAGAAAAAAAGACAGGATTGTATCTGGTTTTGTTCTAACAAATTAACATGTGCTTGAATTGATGCTAAGTCTAAAGTTAACCATCTTTTCAACTTCTCCCATCTCTCATAGCCAAGAACTAATAGTTCATTTTTATCTCCATCTCTTTTTTTATCAGATTTAAAAATATATATAAATGTTACTTAATGCATTTTAAAACAGAATTAAGACTTGGTCACATATTTCAGGAAGTTAACATCTGCCTAACCTACCCAATTTTTAACAATATATTTCTGTTTTTATTAAAGTACTAAATCTACCGCAAAAAAGTCCTCCAAAGACTTTTTAGCCTTAAATAGGCTTCTTTTAAGATAACTAATTTCAACACTGAAATTCAAAGATTAAGGTGTAATCCCTGTGTCTGAATTTTAATGATTATAATGTACTCCTCACAGATTGGAAAAATCAATGACAAAACCAACAGGGGCCACGTTTTGCTCAGCATACGTTTTCTTGTCAGGTCGTGATTAATGCTGTGCTCTGTAGAGGGAGACATTACATCTGGGCTAAAACAGACCTAAACTTTACCCTCAGGCAGAAATCTGATTTAAACATCTCTATTTAAAGTGACATTTGTCCTCCCCTTTCAACTATTTTCCCTAGAAATTCCAGGAAGTTGACTTCATGACCTAAAAACAGCCGGTGGCTTTGAGTAGCGGTTGTGCTTGTTCCTGCACTTCCGTAAATCTGGGTGCCAGAATTAATCAAGGTGGTAATAAAACAGGTGCCCAGCTATCTGCTACGATGAATGCCATGGTACTTTATTGCCACAAGAATTTGGGATTTAGAATTCAATGTAATTCTAGAGTCAGTGGTAAGAATTGCCAAAATGTATTTTGGTTGCTGATAATAACCTATTTATATCTTATAATGGAGTAGGTTTCTTTTGATTCTTAAGATTACACCTGATATTTCACTAATCTAAAATATCAACTGATAATAAATCCAAGGAATATGGAAAAGCAACTACTTAAAAACAAACCTCTAAAATAAATGAGAATATGCCAGTGGAAGTAGTTTCTCGTATGTCATGCAATAGCTTTCATAAAAACAAAACAAAACAAAAATGAAAAGCAAAAAGAAAAAACTCTGCATCTAACAAAAGTCACCAAGAAAACAAATGTATGCATATCAAAACAGGCGCCAATATCCTTACACTGTGAACATGGTAACTTTTGATATTATTAAGCAATGTAGACACTGCTGGCGAGTTCCTACAAACCAAGGTAATCTAATTTCTGTTGTTTTTCAACCTAAATTGATTTTTTTTCTTTTAGTCATTCTGGTAATTGAACAAACTTACATAAGTGTGATGGGATTTTACTTACTACCAGACAATGCATAAAATCATCTGTGAAGACAAACTATATTACTTCATAAAACTGCATTTTCGTTGTAATTAAACAAATTGTATTTAAACTTGCTTTCTACTTCCAAAGCAATCAATAGTATTTTGCTATAAGCTGCACTTTACTTGCAGGTGTTAAGCGCTTGGTTCCTTTATTCAATCTACTTTTTTTTTCCTTTAGATAATGTTTATTTGTCAAATATAGGAGGTTTTTTGTAAAAAAATAAAATAATAAAATAAGCTTTTAAAAAACTGTTGGATAAGAATCTATCAAAAAATATCTACAAATTATTGCCTACTTAGTGCAGCAGATATATGATCTCAGGAAAAAAATGTTAAATATTTTTGATTAGGATCTCCCTTTTCTCATGACACCGTGACTCACACACACACACAAAAATACTTACATCAAAACAATCAAAACATTAAGAAAATTTCTATACTTAACATGCTTAACAAAACCTATATACTACACTCAAAATACCAAATTAAAGTCCTGAGTAAAATTTAGGGTTGACAGACCCTTGTTACTCCTTTAGAAATTACCACACTAAGTCAAGGATTATAATTCCCTAATTCCAATAATTAACTATTCATCTCTGTGTTAAAGAAACTATTTCCTTAAGCTTTTTCTTAAAGCATTAAAAAATATAATCACTACCTGGCCAATCTCTGAGAGCATCTTAAGCAGCAAAAAGATTTTAGAGAATAGTCTCAATTTATTTTTGTGACAGCATCAAGCCTAATTACAATAATCTGAGTGATTAAATACTTTTCAACCTTTCAACCTTCAATCAAGAATTATTTGAAGAGATGAATATTTGGATGGGGCTATAGAATAATTAGTCTTATGTAAGAGAGAAGTAAACTAGCCTATGATTTTAATCTATCTTGGAAATATAAATGTTCTAATCTTTGTTAAAAATAGCAACAAAAGTTATCCATTTAGGTTACATTAACTCATATTTAATCCATAGGAACTGATATGACCAAAACATTCACAGAACTTCAACTCCTTTTCAGCTCTAGTAGCTAAACTTGCTATTTTTAATGCTTTATCGAAATCTGTCAATTTGAAAAGTTTTTAGCTAGGCATTTTTGCAAATAATCTTGAAGAACCATTTTTTTGTAACGATGCATTTTATTTGCAAAATATATTACCTTAAAAATAATTGCACTTATTTTTTACATAAATCTTTTCTGCAGAAAAGCAGACAGACGTCAAATGCGCATCTCTCCCTTCAAGACTCAAAATCAGATATGGTGAAACAGTAAGAGGCAAAAGTGCTACAGTCTTTGAAGAAACTTTTGTAAAAATAGCACCTTATGTGAAACTAAATTCCTCCATTTCCAAAGCTATCTTTCATTCCTAATCTAAGTAACCCTTAATCTATGTTCTTAAATATCAGCATTGGGCAAGCGGTATGGATTGTTAAAATGAAAACAGATTTCTTTTAGGTAGGTACAAGTATGTTTAACCTACATCTTAGAATTCCACCTACACCTGTCAATAAACTGAGTGTTATTTGAATATTCACAAAAGTGAGGTCAAATAAATATTTTGATAGAAAATAAAGCAATAACATTTTATTACTATGGTTTGTAGATTTCTAGTTACCTCTTGACCTTCATGACATCTCAATCTCAATTCACATATTCTTATATTAAGATACTAAAACGCTATTCTAAATTTAATGAAACACAGAAAGCTTCAATAATGATCAAATAAAGATTAACCCTAAGTAAACCTTAGTTTTAAAGCTCTCTTCTAGCTCATTTCAAAAAAGGAAACACCCAGAAGCCTGCTGTTAATGTTTCTGCTGATTGTGAAAACTGCAGCAGTAAAAACCCCAACTGTTTGTCTTAAATTGAGACTTGTATTACTGCACGTGAGATCTGTATATTTACATTAGTTTTTGTAACATTTGGAAGTTTTGTTGCCTGCTTTGATGTTAGTCCATTAATAAAGCAGACAGTCAAAAGCCTGGAAAAAATTATACTTATTGGAAATTCTCAAGTCAAAACTTGAAGTAATTGGTTTGTTCTACCCCACATGATTCAACATTCTGATTTCCCCAACTACCTGCTCCCAGAGCTATCTCCATTTCTAAATTCGTTTTCTGTTGCCAACACATAGTAACCCAGTGATTGAAAATGGCAGCTGAAGTGCTTCTACAACACATTAATTTTTCTCTAAGTAGTCTAATTTTGTCATCTAAATGTTGAAAAATCTTCTTTTCACTACATTTTGCACCTTTAGAGGTTTACTGAATTCAAGATCACCCTCACATAAAGTGAAAAGCAATGTTTTCAAGACAATTTTTAGATTATCACTAATAGCTCTAAAGGATAATGTTGTTTTCTTTATAACACTCTGCATTCAAAGCAGACTAGTTAACAGCAACTTAAGTGCAATAATAGCAATTACATCAATGTGGCCCTTTTTTTTTTTAACCACTAAAGTACTTCCTAGACAAGTGAAGGGATCAGATAAATAAACTACCATAAAATAATTTCAGGGTAAGGATATAATGATATACAATCTCAATGGCACAGAAAAAAAAACCTAATTATAATCCAAAAAAAAAAAATCATCCGATTACACTTAAGCTAAAAATGTTAGGCAATTAATGATAGTTTTTCCCCTCTGAAATTGTTATATTGGAATTCATTTTCATTAATAAAATAAAAGCAAGGAGTTTGAACATTAGTAAATGAAAGGTTATCAATTCATATTCAAAAGCAACCAAACATCTAAGGTAAAACTATAAAAAATATGAGCTTACATCTCCAAAAAAGTCTCCCCTGAAATTCATTTCCATCTTAGAACTAAGTTTTGTAAATTCTTAAGTCAAAAAAATAAAACTAATTCTTCCCAAGAAATTGAAGATAAAAGTTCCCCCTTGACCCATCTGCACTTGATAACTAACCCAAATGACCCAAGCACTTGTTCTTGTTTTTTTCATTCATGGATATTGAATTGTTAAAAGAAATTCAAAGATATGTTCTCTCTGTAAACATAAAAAAGCAAGAACAAATAAACTATATTTTTTAAAATAAACCAACTGAATACTAGAGTTTACTGTTTGACAAGATACACAAATTTTGAAACAAAACAATATTTAAACAGAATTATCTATTTAAATAGAATTCACAAAAATTTGAATCTTCACTTAAAAAAACTTTTCCAAGCTTCTATTTGCAACAGAAGTTGTGTCAAGTTCATTTGAGGTTTTAATTTTCAACATCCTCCGCTGACTTTTTCCCTATTTATTTAGCACATAAAAAACAAAGTTACCTACGTGTACAAATGAGTCTTTTAATCACAAAATTTCTATTGTTTTAGAGACTAATTAAAAACTAATTAAATGGCCTTTTCATTTTACTAATAAAACAAAGTGTAGTTCCTAAAAAAGCATTAAGTTAGAAGGAAAGGCTTTCTCACTCTCTCTTACACTGAAGGGACCCCAAAAGACAGGCAACAGTGACTATCATAAAACAAAAGGTCACTCTTTTTCTAGGAACAAACCATTTATCAATAGAAAATAATTGTCTTGCCATTTGCAAGGGCTCCACAGCAATAGACAATGTTTTTGGCTCACATAATTACAAAACAGTAAAAGTTCAGAAACACAGCCTGAATCCACCTCCCTATTTTTACCCTTTACAATTCTCATTGCCCTTTGGGCCTCCGCTTGGAAGCAAAAGGAAGACAGGCTGAAGTTTTCTCAATTGAGCTAAAGCTAAGAAACCTTTGATATGCTAATAGTCCCCTTCAAACGGTAAGAATTCACACTTGCATTAATTCAAACAATTTGTGCAGAATGATGTGAAATGGCACCTCTTTTAGAGGCAAACAACAAAAGGAGAGAATCGGAATGTCTGAAGAAACTAAACAACAGAACATTTGTTCTGTAGTATTCTTTCTATTATGCATAAATTTATGGAAGGGTGGAGGGAGAGACAACAAAAAGTTCCATAACACACCTGGACAGAAGTAAATTTTCTTTTAAAGGGTTTCTCAAGTATTACGAAGATACAAAATTTAAAGTTACAAAGTACCCTTAGTTAGGTCAAAACAGTCCCATCACAAGTTGGAATGTTGCCACAGATGAGTACCAAAACTATTCTATTTTTCTGCTCTGGATGCATATTGCCTCTTTAGTGCCTATTTTCTAAGGTTTGCCCAAGATCAAACCTGACATAGCAAGAGACAACCTAACAGGTAATTATTTACCAAAGGATGTGACTTTCTTCGTTGTGCAACTTCGTTGAGCAAAGAGCAAACTCGGTGGGGCCCGTTCCAGACATAAATAGTGACAGAGAAATGAATGAATCAACTACGTCTGTTAAATCTATGCCTCTGGAAAGGGGAAGAGAAGTGCACGTACTGAAAGAATGCAGAATAAAATCAAAGAATTGAGGGCGGGGTGGGGAAGAGAGTGCCTTAGAACCTGGCCTTTGTAACGGGAACCATATGGTTGGTAGCTGCAGCTCAGACGCTCCCAGGCTGCTTGGGAGAAGCTGCTAAGCAGCCTGACACCTTTCAAGAAACAGGAGGAAAACATTTCCTCGGTCGGAATCTGAGACAACAGTTTGTATCGGGAAGAACGGAATGGAGGGCGGGGAGAGGGAGAAAAGATGAGGAGGAGGAGTCCCTAAAAAGAGAAAGGCTATGATAGATACCGCAGGACTTGTCCCTCCCAACTATGCTTTGAGAGCACAGAGTGAACAGAGGATTTGAGGGGGGGAAAAAAAAAAGCCTCCACTCAGCGACACTTTAGCATTAAGTAAAGCTTCCAGTATTCTCCCCTCACCCCAACCCCGCAGTCTGGCGAAAGGAACAAACTTTACGGGTCCCAAGCGCAGAAGTCTCGCAGGCGCACCTCGACACTGCTGGGGCGCTTCCATGGTTTGGCTCGCCCTCGCCCCCTCTGCCTGAGGGTCGCCCCAGCCAATCAAGGAGCCCACGCTCGGGCAGCGCGGGGGTCTCCCCTTCCCTCGCGATCCTCCCACGCCTTTCTCTCGTCGCCACTCCCCAGTGGCACCCCCATCCCACAAACCAAGCTCCCGAGGCTCCCTGCCCCACAGCCACTCCAGCAGCATACACTCCGTAACTTCTCCCGCAGGCCCAACGCGGCCCGCTGCTGCCCTCTCACTGCGGCTCCGGGAGGCTCTCTGCCCTCCCCGTGGCCCGCCGGGTCCCCGGCCCCTGCACCCTCCCGCCCCACGAGGCCGCCCTGGCAGCAGCAGCCCCGCCGCTCCCAATCGTAGCCAGTCCCGGCGGCGGCCCGACCACATCTGGCTGCGCTTTGCTGTCATCCTCGCCTCCCCACACCACCTAACCACCGACGAGAAGGAACAGCAACCCTCAAAAACTCGTCCAAGCCCTCCCCCACCGTCCACTTCCCCCGAACTCGCTCCAGCCGCTCAGCCTCCCCGCTCCACTTACAGTGCGGGACCGGAGGGCAAGGCGGGCGGGACGCTGGGGTGGCCCCGGGCCCCAGCGCCCGGAGCAAATAAGCTCCGCCGAGGACGCGCTTCACACTCCTCCTCCCCAGGCCCCCCAGTGAAAGGACGGGAGGAACCTTGCGACCACAAGCTTTTATGAAATTAAAAAATGCATGGCTACCGGAGCCTCATCCTAACCCCCTTGCCAGCGCCCCCGGCAACTAGACTGATGCCTGGAGAGCGTTACAATGGCTCCACGAGAAAAGGAGAAGCCGGCTGGACCGGACTCAGAGTTCTGCGGATCGATTTCCAAGAGGAGATTGGGGGGAGGGAGCGAGCAGCCCGAGCGAGCGCGGGTCTCCCCCTGGGCCAGCCGAACAGCAACAGCCGAGCCCCATTAACCCGCGGCTCCCTGCGCCTCCAGCATCCACCCCCGGACTGGAGGCGCAAAGCAAACAGGTCTTCGAAGCTGGGCACAGAGGCACATTGTTCGCTCCTGCGGCTCTTACCTCCGTCTGCGAGCGCGCCCCGAGGGAGGGCCGTCTGGCGCGGGGGCCGCGCGGGGACAGGCGCGGAGGGCAGCGGCTACCCCGGCCGGAGGGGGCCGAGGCCGGCCGCGAGCGGGTCCTCGGCCGCCGAGTCCGCGCGGGAGGCAGCGCCGCAGCTCCCCGGCCGGACACGGCGCCGCAGCTCGGCGCGTCCTCCTGCTCGGCCGCCGCCGCCTCCAGCCGAGCAGCCAGCGCCGGGCGGCTCCTGGGGTTAAGTCAACATTTTCCCGCAGTTTCCCACACGCCGCTCTTCGAGAGAGGTCTTTCACACACACGCACACACCCCCAGACCCCACGCTCCCTTAAGAAAAAAAAATCGGGAATCAGAGCGAAAGGGGTGGTGGAAGCAAAAGCCTGACAGAGGTGCGCAGACTTGGGAGTCCCTTCGAAGCGACGGGCGGGTGGGCGCCGGCGGCGCGAGGCCAACTCAGTTTGTCAGGCGAAGCCCCGCAGCCCCCCGAGCGCCCGGCCGGAATAGCATCCCTCGCGCCGACCCTGCGGCCTGGGGCGGGAGGCGGCGGCGACCCCTCCTCACATTTCGGATCTCCCGGCCGGGGCTGAGAGGTGGCCGCTGCCCCAAGGAAGGCTGGCGGCGCAGACTCGGGCTCGGGGAAGCAAAGAGGAGCCGGGAAGAGCCACGCCACACACAGCAGCGGAGGGGAGATGCCCCCCAACAATCCCAAGGAATTCTCTGGTAAGCTCCCGATTTCGCCCCAGCACCTCTGCGTGTGTGTGAGCGGAGAGAGAGTGAGAGGGACCGAGAGGGAGCGAGAGGGGGAGAGAGAGAGAGAGAGAGAGAGAGAGAGACGGGGGAATGCGAAGTCCTGACACAGACTCTCCGCGAGGTCTGAACTGGAGTCACCTCCAGCCTCCTCCTCCTCCTTCCCCCAAATCCGCCCTCCCCGCCAGTTGGGCTAATCATATAAACATACTAGCGTGTACAGCGGCAAAGGACAAATCTCTCCCTCCTGAGTTTTCCAGCAAGGGGCTCGGGCAAACTCAAAAGAAGATTACAGGCAGCTAAGTACAAAACGTGGAGCAGATAATCTATAACTCATTGTCGCCCAATGGCCATTTTCCACTCCATTTGAGCAGCTGCTGCGGCCGTGCGCCCAAGCGGCGGGGAGGAGGAGCGAAAGGGGATACTTACGGGCTCGAGCCCTTCGGACGGCGGTGGCGGTGGCCAAGCAGCCGCCCGAGGACCAGGCCGGCCCCGGCTCCGCCGGCGGGGCGGCCGCAGGGCTGTCCGGGCGGCGGTGGCGGCGAGGGACGCGCGCGCACGGCCGTGGAACGCGCCCCGGAGGCGGCCTGCGCCAGCTCCCGCCCCTCCCCTTCTCACCCCTCCCAGTCGGCTTGCGCTCCCCCTACCCCCAGGTCCCCGAGCTCTGCCTCCAGCTCCCCCCATTAACACACCCATTCAACCGCTAACCCTTAGCCCACCCCCAAACTCCACTCACTGCGCGCTGGGTCCTCCGCGCGCTTCTCCGGCGCGCGCTCTCCATCCTGTCCACACACATGCACTTTAAAAACATTTATTTTATTTCTGGAATGGGTGAAGAGTATTTGGGAGAGCGCTGCGAAGCGCGGCGCTCCGAGGCTGAGCGCAGGGGGGTGACCAGCGGCTCGGGGCCCCCTCCCTTCTAGGCCCAGGAGCTTGCTCCCGGCCTGGACTTCGGAGAGGCGCCCGGGATGCGTCTTTCACCCACCCTGTCTCCAGGTTTTCTCTTTTCTCCACGCACCGAGCCAGAGGCCCCGAAACTTTTAGTTTCCGTAGCCCTCCTTTTGTGTAATTGCATGGAGGAGAAAGAACGTCTGTTCGCCGCGGCTGCCTCCGTCCGGCTGCGGCGCGCGGGGGACGCTCCAGGGTTAATGCGTCTTTGATACCTGAGATTTCCGGCGCGCTCGTTAATGAAAGTTACATTTTTTAAAATTGCGATGATTTTTTCTTTGTAGTTACGTAGAGCCAGCTAAACTTTGACTTTATTGACTATATTTCACAAGAGCGTTTTGTTTGTTTTTGATTAAACTCACCAGGATAAGCAAAGGAAGGAAAGGAGACTACAAGGCTCTTTACTCTCAAGTATAGTCACAGAGCTGTTAGGTCTGTTTCCCTCATTTCCTTACATTGAAACTGCCTTTGCTCTTGTCCTCTGAACACACTTCCTTGCCCCTCTCGGTTGGCAATGTCAGCAAACAGCCAGGCAGAGCCTACGATGGACCTAAGCTGAAAGGAACAGAGCAGGACAGGGCGAATCACGCTGGAAAAACGTTTAAAAGCCAGTTAAGTGTCCTGTGCATGCCACAAAATTCAAACATGGATTTTTTTTTATTGCAAAATTTCTGAGCTGGAAGCAGCTATGTTTTCAGATGTATTTGTAAACCACTGATTCTACTAATGAATGCAGCCATCAATTAAATAAGCATATTTACCTTGGTTTTCAAGAAAAAAACGATTCTCCAATATTTAAAACCTAGAAAGTAGGATAAAACTTAAGCTGCTTTGCTTTCAGAAACAATAGGTACTTTTTGGTGCTGCAGGAATGTTGCAAGCATCATACTTCAGGAATCATTCCAAACAATGTTATTAATATGTCAACAGCAGATTGTTCAAAAGACATGAAGATCCTAAATACCTATCAGTATTTTGTCAGAAAGCCAGATAGGTGTAGTACTAAAGTAAATCCAATCCAACTACTGGTCAAGTTTGTTCTTGACTTGTAGGAAATCATAGGTTAAATGTACGTGTGTCCAAATAACTAGAACATGTTCTTTTGGTGGTTTCATTGTAATTCTCAGATTAAAAAAGAACCTTTGATAATCTAATTTCTTCTACCTGATGTATTGATGTTTTAATATTCTCACTATTTCAAAAGATAAAAGGAGCAACTTAGAGCATTGGTGCTTTAAACTACATACACACTTACATCTGGAATTTCTTACATAACATAATTCAAATATTAACCACGCAGGATATAAACTAGTCTGGATAAAGTACACTTATGCAGAGCTGGTGCGAAATCTTATAACGTACCTAAGTTTTTACATATGTCAAAATACATACATACAACAGATCTACCTAGCAAAATTAAATCAGGCTACTTCAAGTCGTTGAAAAGAAGGCAGAATTATCTAATTCTCAGACCTCAGAGGTAATTTTATGATCTTCTTAGGAATATAAAATTATTTCATTCAGGATTGCAAAAGAGAATATGTCAAACTGATAGTAACTTGCATTTACCAAAATATTTTAGCCCTTCTTTGTTCATCTTTGAAGGTTTTCACTCATCTGGGCACCATTCACAAAAGCCCCAGTGAGTGCATGCATCAGTCTAATCCTATTTTCTTTTGGGAAGCAAAACTTAGGCTGAAGTTTTTATTTAGTGAGCTTAGTAAGTAATCAATAGACATTTTTGCCTGAATTAAGCTGGCCATATGTTGGCTCATTTACTTATTTATTTAACTCTCTCAGAAATAATCTCTGGAAAAACCCATTATCTATCTGCATGATATATTTGACATTCTTTGATGCTCAGGACATAAGTGAATCACTCTTCACTGTATTCTTAAAGACACAATATCACAAAAAAGGAGGATGCTTGGAAGGGGGAAGAATTTATCAAAAGTGAATTAAAATTATACAAACTAGAAAAATGCCCCATAGAAGTTTCAAATCTTATTTCAATAGGATGTGTATTCTATAGAGTTCAAAGAGTTCCACACTTTTCTCCTAAAAATATAATAGACTTGCTATGTTTTAAAATTACATTTAAGAATACTGCTTGTGTAAGACAATGTTTTAAATATTAAAGATTTTTAATTATTTCTTTATTCTTTAGAGGTAATACTTCAACCTTCTTTGTATATCCACAAAGAAGAATTGAAATAGTGTTTAATTATATTGCTAGATTCAAGATTAAGCTGTTAGCCACAAACCTGCCATTACAAAGGAACACTTAAAAGGCACACACCATAGAGTATATCTACATTCAAAAAACATAATTTACCTGGCACTCTCTGACAATTCATAACATAATTTATAACAATACAGGTGTTATGGTAGAAAAAAATGAAATGAGAAGCTTAATAATATCTACAGATGTGTGCAAGTTAAGGAGAGTTGGAGTATGTTACACATTCCCTGCAATCCAATCAATTTAATTACTCAATCTATATTGTTATTTAAGTAATGGCAAAATCATTGACTTATTCATAATAGTTGCTAATTGTTTTTTAAAATAAATTCTACAAAGGACAAAGGAAACACCCATTTCCATTTGTTTTATGTTAAATCAACATATAACCACTCATGGTGATTTCATTCAAAGAAAACAGAAGGAACTCATTAGCTTATGTGGTTAGAGAGATTGATGGGCTTCAAACATTTTAACCATACATGTTTTTTCCAACTGTAGAAACTCATGTTTTTAATTTTAGTAACCTTAAGAAACTGAAGATTATTTTATTCAATGGGTTCGTATATTTCTGGTACAGACGTTATGCTAATTTTTAAACCGAGATTTATCATCTAAGTATCTTTGTTTATAGGGAAGTGATCAGGCACTTGTTAAAATATACATAAGAATAACAGTAGTTTGAGTAACAAAGAATCTGAAATAGTATGAAAATGGACATAGGTGCAGAATATTGTGATTAGTGTAAGCCAATAGAACACAGTATCACTTTCACTGCCCTACTCTGGCCAATGGCTATAGCTAAGACACTTCTAAAAGGGTCAGGGGTTGAAGGGAAGAGGTATTGAGTCTTGAGAGTAGGCCAAAAACTGCCATTAAGTTTGAGCAACACAGTTATAGAAAACTATTAAGGAGGGACGGTTGTATCTACTATGGGGAGCGTATTTTTGCCTGTGATTAGAGTTTGTGAAACTCTAATTTTGTTTCAAAAGAAACAAAATTTGTTTTCAAAAGAAAATTGTTTCAAAATTGTTTCAAAAGAAACAAAAAACACGTGGAATGACTCTCATTTCTAATTCAGAAATAGAAATAAAATTAGCTAGATTATATCCTAAACCTAACTCAGTTCCATTTTCTTCATCATTACTTGTGATGATGCTTGGTGCTGAAACTAGTTTTTCCTACTCTAGAAAATAAACTACGTTAAAGCTCTAGAACAGATCAGAGCAATATATGAATGCCAAACTTAACTAGAACTTGTTGAAAGTTGCTAGCTTTGTTTTCAATTTTTGCCTTGCCATGCATGTAGGCTGAAAAGAAATCAAAACTCATTTTCCGTAAGAGCAAAAACATATGAAAGCATTTGGCAAAGCCAGTAAGGTTTTAGCTATTCTCCCTGCTCTATAGGCTTAGCAAATTTTGTCCAAGAAGGCCAAACCCTATCCAAAATGTAGAGATGCAGTCTCCAAAAGTAATGACAGTTTAAAGTATAATATAAATATAATTAAGGCATATTGTGTTTAATGGTATAATTTAGAAGTATATAATCACGAATTATTAATAGCTGTCATTTGGTAATTAATACTTTAAAAAAAAAGCATCCACTAGTTCAACTGGTAACATGACTTTTTCTGTGCACCACACATGTTAATTAATATATGCATAATTGTATATAAAGATTTAGGAAATTTTTATGTCGTTACCATTATGATACTCAAAAGTAAGCAAATTTAAAACGATATTCTTCATAATTATTGTTCCACTGAGTCTTAAACAACTCAAAGTTTTTCTTTCCCATAGATTGTTCCTATAACTCTCATTAATCTCTGCATCTTGAGAATTTTATATAGTTGGGTCTTATAGGTCTTTTATCAATGCTTCTGTCAGATCACAAAGTGTAAGCAAAAGAACACTAATTTTATACAAAGCTGTCTATAACTTCTAGTAATTTTGTCCATCATAAATACTCATAACCGTGTTTTCTCATTAACAGTACGTGGTTTAAAAAAACACCTCCTGCAGTGTGTGGTGGCTCACGCCTGTAATCTCAGCACTTTGGGAGGCTAAGGCAGGTGGATCCCAAGGTCAGGAGTTCAAGACCATCCTGGCCAAGATGGTGAAACCCCATCTCTACTAAAAATACAAAAATTAGCTGGGCATGGTGGCAGGCGCCTATAATCCCATCTACTCGGGAGGCTGAGGCAGGAGAATTGCTTGAACCTGGGGGTCAGAGGTTGCAGTGAGCCGAGATAGTGCCACTGCACTCCAGCCAGGGCACTGGGCAACAGAGTGAGACTCCGTCTCAAAAAACAAAACAAAACAAAACAAAACAAAAATAAAATACCTCCTGATCCCCTTTTAGTGCACACAAACCTCCACCACTGTCAACGATGAATTAAATTTATTTAAACTTTCTTTAAAATTGTTGAAGGTAAACTAAGAATAATCTAAAATTACAACTCTTTGAATGGGCAGTTCTTGATAAAGTATCATGTATTGCTTAGGTGCAGAACAAAAGCAAAGAGATGGTTAACAGTAGAAGTAACTCTATCAAATCTAAATCCTTAAAGATAACCAAGTAGCAATGTCACAGAATAGTCCAAATTGAATTTTTAGTGCCTCTCGAATATGACTTTGATTATTCATGTCATAGTTCACTGTAGTATGGCAAAACTTGCAAAGGCTTTTAAGAGTCAGGAAACAAACTCACATACACCCTCTCTGCATTTTAGAAAGTGAGTCAAATATACAATTATATAACACTTATAATGTTTTCATATTGTTTCAAGTGTGTATAACACTTATAATGTTTTCATACATTAAAGTTTTCATAATTATACAGCATAAAGTAATTATACTCTATGATCCCTTAGTATTTTTTAAACACAAAAAAACTTATTTATGTATTTTTATTTTATTTATATATTTATTTTGAAACAGTGTCTCACTCCAGCTTGGGCTGGAGTGTAGTAGCACAATCATGGCTCACTGCAGCATTGACCTTCTGGGCTGAAGCAATCTTCCCACATCAGTCTCCCAAGTAGCTGTGACCACAAATGAGTGTCACCACACCTGGCTAATTTTTTTTATTTTTTCTAGAGACGGGGTCTCCCTATGTTGCCCAGGCTGGTCTTGAACGCCTCAGTTCAAGCAGTCCTCCCAAAGTTCTGAGATTACAGCTGCGGACCATCGCTCCTGGACCTGTTTCATTTCTGAAAATCTTTTATAGCATAACATTGTATAACATGAGATGTTTGACTTTGACTTTGGTTGATCCTTCTGATCTATAAATTAACTCTTACTAATGTTTTTCATGATTTTGTTCTCTAATCAATATAACTATGATCTTTTACTCCACTTTGCTGCTTTATTTTTTAAAGGCCTTTATTTGTCATGCACATTTTAATAAAAATAAATATGTCTGAGCATCTGGAAAGTAGAACAGCAGTTTGCAATGTAAAATAATGTGTTATAAACCTAATTCCCATCAACATAGTTTCTTAATAAAAGAATAGTATCATTCAGGTTTCAACTTATTGAAACTCTTTACAATGCATTCTTAAGGTCAGTATGAAATCTATCACTTAGATCCTAGACCAAACAATGATGTAATAGGCATATGCTTTTGTGATAGAAAAGAATCAGTTTTCTTTCAAATTAGCATCCAAATTTAGAATCATATTAAAATGTCATTCATATCTCAAAGGAGCACTGAAAGGATTCAGTAATGATAAGGTTTTGTTAAGTAATATTTAATGAAAAATTTGGGGAAAAATTTGTTTTAGGTTAGAAATACAAACACAAAAATAACCTGTCCAGTTATTGTACATTAAAAAGATGTTGCTAAACCATCACCTGGATAATATATTCTTCGAATGGTTTTATTTTAGTGATGGAAATGTGTTTCACTGGACCATCCACACTCTTAGTCATTTGTCCTGGTTACCAAAATCACCTATCTACAATATAACTAATGAGGATTATTAGTGCATTAAGAGTGCCCCCTTCATTATGGGGGCAACTTTAGTTGTCCCGAAAATGATGGCAACTTAATTAGTACAATATCCTTACTACCCTAATTAGTAGCCCAATTCAAACTATATATTTTTAATTGTTCAAACAATGTAGAATCCACAGCAAGAAAAGCTAATTTCTTATTTATTATCTAATGACAACTGAAACACAATAATTCATTATAATACTGGGTTACTGCTATATATGAGGAGACGTGTCAAGGTAAGAGGTAATGGATATAACATAAAAACAATTTTTATAGTTTGTTAAAATAAAATTAGAGAAAAGCAGAGTAAAAATGCTGGCTATGAAATGTAAATGTTTGAGGAACCCAAGAATGTGAATTATTTTCAAATAATCTGAATCCCAAGAAGACTATCATTTATCATTTAAAAATAAATTTGTGGGTAATCAAATAAAGAATCTGAAAAATATTTAAAAGAATGAATTTTGACATTTTCATATAATTATTCAATATTTACTTTCTCTCCAATGCCCTGTTGCAAAACGATTTTAAACTTGATATATGTATAAATCAAAATATTTTATGCAGGTGTAGATTTGAGATGATAATGCTCGCCTATTTGCTTATATTGACTATTTCCGTACAGGAGGAAATCATGTAAGGTCAAAAATAGATACTAGATTGAATATTTAGAAAACTGTCTTTCCTTAAGAATATTTACAGCTTATAAAAATTTGGAAGTAAAATATTATACCTTATATACTGAGGGAAGTCTGTCTTTGCCTGAATTTTTCAGTTAGTGAAAGAAGTGTTTAAATACTCTGAAGTTAGATTATTAACTTCTACAAAACTGAAACAGATGTGTGTCTTAATATGCCATTAAATTTATGATTTACATAGAACTCTTGCATAGAGCTAAGCAGAGGCCAATGATTCTAATTTGCTCTAGATTTACAATAACCTGATCTGGTTTTTGTAAGTACTGAAATACTTTAAACAAAATTAGAAAGCAGTTGTGCTTTGTGTGATTAAAGATGCAATTCCCTTTGGGGTAATGAGAAAAGTTAGAGCATGTTTCTTTCCTTATGGATGTTTCTATTATAAACAAGAGTGCTATACATTATATATTTTTGTTACTATGATTTTCTTGTTTTTAATTATAAAATAAACCAATTGAATTTCAGTGGAGTCTAAAATTGAAACTATGCCAAAATTTCACTGAAGAATGTGTACTGAGCCTTATAAAAATCCTTAAAATTTTTCCCAGGGTCGTAAGGTCTTGTTATATAAATACTAGTTCACCATCATTTTCTAGAGCAAAACATCTTCTGATTAAGACCTATGTAGCAAAAAGACTTGAGTGCAGAATAAATTTTAAGCCTAGAGAATGACCTGAGTAAAATTGTTCAGGACTAATGATTACTAGATTCATATAAATTACAAATTTTAAAAATGGTCTGTTTTATCTTATTACACAAATAATAACATTTACAGCACCATTATTTAAACTTTCTCCTTTGCTTTGGTGAATTATACTTCAGCTACTAAAAATAAAATCTCTACAAACACTTTATGTTAAATATTGTAAATACTGTTTCCTTAAAAATCAGCCAGGAAATGTTGATGTAAATATCATCATAAGCATATGTGTATATGTTTATGTATATAGAAAATAAGCACATGAGAAAGTATTAATTCATTAAAAGTTTATCTCTCATAAAACCTTTATTAGCCCTTGAAGTCTTTGCCACTTCATATAAAATGATTTATCTTTTGAATAACAAGGTTCCATTAATCTGTTTGACAAAGGAATTTTTAAATCATTTAAATAATTTATTTGAATGAATTATTTAAATTCTGTAAAAAATATATATATGCACATGTATATGTGTATGTCTGCATCTATATATTTGTGTTCTGGCACAATATCACATAAGAAATACAAAATGGAATTCAGAATACATTGTCCTTGACATCACCAGTGTGACTTGGTGTTGCTGCTGATGTGTTCCGTGATCACCCACTGTTTGCATAGGACCCCTGTTAGAAGGCCATTTGTGCTACATTTGGCACAACAGGATAATTTAATGTCAGGGGAAAGTTGCACATGATTTTCTATATTCATTTTTAATTTTGCGTTTTTACTGAAATTGTAGGCTGACATATTTTTCAAAATGTAAGGATAATAAAGGCAATTATTCAGCAGTCATAGGAACCTGCTTTCCTCAATTCAGTGCTCTAGGTGCTGCTGGAGAATGGTAAACATACTCCCTCCCCAGAGAAATAAATCATCTGTGGAAACAAAGGAGAAATACCCACGGAAAGGAAACAAGAATATACAAAACTATTTATAAGTTAATACACAAAACTAATTAGGACATAAGGATTTATAGACTATGCTTAATACGCATGGCATTCTGAAATTTTAACTATATACTATTTCTTCACAGACTATTACTTCACAAAATTTTCTCTCAAATACATTTTATTCTTGTTCCTTTTTCCCTGAAAATGCACTTTTACTCAGAAAAATAATGAAAACGAGGAATAATTTTCCAACTTTGGTGAGGTTGTAGAATAAATTTATGACAAGTTATCAATTTTATTTTTAAACCTGCAGGAAAATTAGCTTTCACTTAAGTATATCCTACACAGAACATAATAGGTAATATGTATCTGTTTTTTTTTTAACCTGCTCATCTCCTTTTTTTTTTTTTTTTGGAAATTCCATCCCGTTTTTTTTCCTGTGTGCCACTGTTCCACTGCCCCATTATATTAGGTTTGAGTGGATTCATTCAGATTTTATTTCAATTTTGTTACCCCTCCTATCAACAGATTTCCTTTGGCATTAATTTACTAGAGAGGACATAATTTCACACATAATAATATCTCAATGTGTTGTTGTGGCATACAGTAAACTTTGAGCCTCCAACTTCTTCAGTCCTCTCACTTTTATCCAACCATCCACAGACGCAGCTATAACACTGTGCCATTTTATACCAATTACCCACAATATTTAAACCTTGGGAGGCAGGTATGAGAAGCTCTCAGCAATCTAATACAATTTCGTAAAGTCTCTGGTCTACCAAAATAGCTCATGACTCTTGGGGAGATAATGGTCTTTTAAAAGTTCCTATTTTTAAAAGATGCCTTAAATTTTAAATTTTAATTAAAAAGAAAAAAGACCCCTCAAACTCCTTTCTAGAACTTAGAACTTCCTCTTAGGAAGCACTGCCCTCCCTGCTCACATTCTTTTTTTTTTTTTTTTTTTGAGATAGGGTCTTGCTGCGTCACCCAGGCTGGAATGCAGTGTTGCCATCTCAGCTCACCATAACCTCCACCTCCCTGGGCTCAAATGATCCTCCCACCCCATCCTCCACAAAGAAGCTGGGACCACAGGCATGTGTCACCAGGCTGGGTTAGTTTTTGTATTTTTGGCAGAGACAGGGTTTCACCATGTTCCTAGGCTGCCTGCTCACATTTGTGTATCTAGAAATGCCTCCCAACTTTGTATGGCATAGGAAGTATTATACTATTCAGAATGGTACGCACCAATCATACTGAAGTAATTTTGAAACATTTCACTTATTCTCAGAAGCTTTTTGAAGAACAGTGACCTTTTCAGTGTCTACGTGTAGTTGGCTGATGGAAAGTATTTCTGGAATAAATGAGAGTTAGATTCCTATAATGATGAATACCATTGTAATATTTAGTTCAGTATATTGTCCATATTCTGCAGCACTGCTTTTGCTGATATAGATATTGCAAGTTGAATAACCTAGAAATCTTATATAAATGTACTCACCACATATAAACACACACAATAATTTACGTAATAATAAATTTGTTTTGTCAATTAATTGAAATATTTTTGTAGGCCATATGTAAACAAATTTTAGTGCCTGCATAAATTAGTAATTACAATGAAAATTTGAGTATTTTCCAGAATAACAATGTTTGTGTGTGTGTGTTCTTTAAGTAAAAAGAAATAAAAATGTAGACAAATTGTCAAAGGAGTTTCTAGTACTACTAATCATCCTGTTGAGTGTGTGTTTTTGTGTGTGTTCGTTGTGTGTCTGTGTGTGCGTGCATTAGATGGGTGGGAAATATCTCAAGGAAAGCAGGAAATTAACGCATGTGAATTATTGAATTCAGAAAAGCTGAAATGTTGGCTGTCAAACACATTTTCCCTAGAACACTCTTCTCCCTTATACCTTTCCTGTCCCAACAACTTAGATGAGATAAAGACGTGTCCAGGGAACCTCAGAAATTAGAATCAACAGGACTTACATTCAACTTCTCAAGGGTTATGTTTTGCACCCTGGTATTTTGGTTTTATTCAAAGGAAAAACATCTTCGACAAATTATACATTATGCTAAAAAGTACCATGTTTCTATCGTAGCTCACTTATGACTCACTAAGTTGTCAAAGCCTGGAACACTATCTCCAACAACCAAAAAGCCTTTTTAACCAATTTTTCCCTGCCAGATCACCAGAAATTTTAAAATTAATATTATCTTAAAGAGTAAACTAATAGAAATGTCCAAAAAAGGAGATGTTTGGATTTTTTGCTGACACCTGAAATGCTGTTTCTTTTTGTTTACATTCCTGTTTTACATTTCTGCTTTTTTTTTTTCTGAGACGGAGACTCGCTCTGTCACCAGGCACTCACTGCAACCTCCACCTTTCAGGTTCAAGCAATTCTCCTGCCTCAGCATCCAAAGTAGTTGGGATTACAGGCACCCACCACCACACGCAGTAAATTTTTGTGTATTTAATAGACATGGGGTTTCACCATGTCGGCCAGGATGGTCTCAATCTCCTGACTTCGTGATCTGCCCACCTCGGCCTCCCAAAGTGCTGGGATTACAGGCATGAGCTGCTGCTCCCAGCAACATTCCCGCTTTTAAAAAAAGTTTCCAAAATATATTAGTACAGTATTTTGCTGTTTAAGAAAATTATACTAAACATCATTTTATCTTTCTTAGATGATATGGAATTTTTCAGTGTTGAAGGATCATCAAAATAAACATTGATTATCATAGAACTTATTACACATCACTGTATTTGTTGGTTTACTTGTCCTCTTCCCCACGTGACTGTAAGCTCCTTAGAATCTCTCTAAACTTTATATGCCCTGCTCTTAGCAAAGCATAAAATAGAGGTCTCAAACTGCTGTGGCCTGTATAAAATCTAGGCCACAAATATAGTTTGTTTGCACCATAGACAGTGGGTCGCACTGTCTTTGGTTTTGTTTCATTTTTTAATCTATCATCTGTCAACTCTTAAAAATTAGGAGATTTCCATAAAATTATGGATTTCCAGACCGGGCGCAGTGGCTCACCCCTGTAATCCCAGCACTTTGGGAGGTCAAGGCGGGTGGGTCACGAGGTCAGGAGATCGAGACCATCCTGGCTAACACAGTGAAACCCCATCTCTACTAAAAATACAAGAAAACTAGCTAGGCTTGGTGGCATGTGCCTGTAATCCCAGCTATTCGGGAGGCTGAAGCAGGAGAATCGCTTGAACCTGAAAGGCAGAGGTTGCAGTGAGCCCATATCATGCCACTGCACTCCAGCCTGGGCGACAGAGTAAGACTCCATCTCAAAAAAAAATATGGATTTCCAACTTCTGAAGAAAAAATGGAAAGATCTGGCAGCATTTTGGGTATATTAGCTCATAGCAACATCCAGGAGGAGAGGCTTTACCTTCTAAACAAAACATGCCTTCTGTGTTAGTCTGTTTTGCATTCCTATAAAGGAATACCCAAGACTGGGTAATTCATAGGGAAAAGAGGTTTATTTGGCTCACGTTTCTGCAGATTGTACAGGAAGCTTGATGCTGGCATCTGCTTCTGCTGAGGGCCTCAGGAAGCTTACAAGTATGGTGAAGGCGAAGGGGGAGCAGACTTGTCACATGGAGAGAGAGGGAGCAAGAGAGAGAAGGGAGAGGTCCCTGACTCTTTTCAACAACCAGATCTTGCATGAACACACTACTGTGGGGAGGACCCCAAGCCATATATGAGGGATCCTCCTCCATGACCCAAACACCTCCCACCAGGCTCCACCTCTAATGCTGGGGACTACATTTCAACATGAGATTTGGAGGGGACAAAAATCCAAACTATCGCCCTTTCTTACTCCTTGTATTCTCTGTCATTTCTTATTACCTCCTCAAAACCAAGGCAAAGTATCTTGTGCCATGAATCACTCCATTTGTGTAATGTTTTATGTTCTATTTTAATGGTGGCATTAAAGGAAATTGAAATGTATCATCACCCACATTTCTATAAACTGGAAAATAGAAGATAGATCAAGAGGACTATATCTTTCACCCACTATTTTTCTTCCTGGCCCCTATAAACATTTTAATGTTTGAGCTCTGGTGGTCAATAATTTTTATGTTGAAAAGAGTGTGAATTATACTGTCAATATACATATGAAGAAATATATTGAATAGTAGTAATAGTGCTTTATTTGTTCAAAGGGTTTGTATATGTATTACCTCATTTGTGTTCTTACTTCATAGGTCATATTGAAATTATATTGCCCCTTTATTTGTACTGATTGACTTAGTCTATTCTCTATATTCACTTTCACCAGTTTTCTTTTTTCTCCCCACCTGTCACCACTTCCCACCACTCTTCTATTGATGTTTTATCTTACACTTTTCTTTTTTTTTTTTGAGACAGGTGTCTTGCTTTGTCACCCAGGCTGAAGTGCAGTGGTGCGACCCCCCTCACTGCAACCTCCGCCTCCAGGTTCAAGCAATTCTTCTGCCTCAGCTTCCCGAGTAGCTGGGATTACAAGCGTGTGCCACCACACCCGGCTAATTTTTGTATTTTCAGTAGAGATGGGGTTTCACCATGCTGTCCAGGCTGGTCTGAAACTCCTGACCTCAGGTGATCCACCGTCCTCCTCCTCCTAAAGTGCTGGGATTACAGGCATGAGCCACCACACCCAGCCATTTTTATGTGACTTGTTCAGTTAGTTTCCCTACATGGAAAGGTGCCTTGACAGAAACAAATAATGATTTTGATTATTTTCATATTACCTAATATCCCATAACTATATTTCACCAAGAAATGACACATGAAATAAATCAGATTGCATTAGTCCGTTTTCACTGTTGATAAAGAAATACCTGAGACTGGGAAGGAAAAGAGGTTTAATTGGACTTACAGTTCCACATGGCAGGGGAGGCTTCAGAATCATGGCGGGAGGTGAAAGGCACTTCTTACATGGTGGTGGCAAGAAAAAATGAGGAAGATTCAAAAGCAGAAACCCCTGATAAAACCATCAGATCTCATGAGACTTATTCACTACCACGAGAACAGTACGGGGGAAACCACCCCCATCCCCATGATTCAGATTATCTCCTACCGGGTCCCTCCCACAACACATGGGAATTATGGGAGTACAATTCAAGATGAGATTTGGGTGGGGACACAGAGCCAAACCACATCACAGACTTTGTCAATCAAACAAATGGAAGTAAACAATCTTTTGTGAATTAATATACAGTTTAATAAATGTAGTTAAATAAAAACACAATGTAGCAGAAACCGCCAAACACGAAATGTTTTAAGGCAAAACAAGCTAAGCCTTCACTAAAAGTTACCAGAAGTAGTTGATGGCCCCAGATATGTTTAAAAAATTCTTCCTTAAGATTATACTTTTCAAAGAGGAATATTTGCTTAAAATTGGAATGACTTCCAGAGTTTAAGAATTTCTAAATTTTATTTTTATTTTATTTATTTATTTACATTTATTGAGACATAGTCTCACTCTGTCACCCAGGCTGGAGTGCAGTGGCACGATCTTGGCTCACTGCAACCTCTGCCTCTCGGGATCAAGTGATTTTCATGCCTCAGCCTCATGACTAGCTGGGATTATAGGTGTGCACCACAACTCAGCTATTTTTTGTGTTTTTAGTAGAGACAAGGTTTTACCATGTTGTCCAGGGTGGTCTCAAACTCCTGGCCTCAAGTGATCCACCCGTGTCAGGCTCCCAAAGTGCTAGGATTATAGGCATGAGCCATTGCGCCTGGCTAAATTAAGAATACTTTTTAATATGCCAAATTTTATGCTATATTTCTTATTGGTGAGTGTTATTAGTATATTATCATTATTCCTAATTTTCTTCTGTATTTTCTATCTTCATATACAAATTTTTAGTATGATTATAGGTCAACACATTTTCCCATGGAATATAACTCTTTATTTAATTTAATTTTATTTTTTGGAGATGAAGTCTCCCTCAGTCTCTCAGGCTGGAGTGCAATGGGGCTATCATGGCTCACTGCAGCCTCCACCTCCCAGGCTCAAGCAGTCCCCCTACCTTAGCCTCCAAGTAGCTGGGACTACAGGGATGCACCACCACACCCACCAATTTTTTTTTTCTGTAGAGACAGAGTCTCTCTATTTTGTCCAGGCTGGTCGCAAACTCCTGGGCTCAAGTGACCCTCCTGCCTCGGCCTCCAAATCGCTGGAATTACAGGTGTGAGCCACTACACGCAGCTTATAACTCATTTTAAATTCTCATCTCCACAAGATGAGAATCATTGATATTAAACATGCTAGTTCGGTTTTGGAAGGATTTTTTGTTGTTGTTTTTTTAGACACAGGGTATCACTTTGTCGCTCAGGCTAGAATACAGTAGCATGATCATAGCTCAAGGCCCCCTGGAATTCCTGGGCTCAAGCATTCCTCCTGCCTTCGCTGCCTGAGTAGCTAGGACTACAGGTGCGCACCATCATGCCCAGCTGATTTTTAATTTTTTTGTACAGACAGGGTCTCCCTATGCTGCCCAGGCTGGTCTGGAACTCTTGGGTTTGAGCAGTCCTCCCACTTCAGTCTCGTAAAGTGCTGGGACTGCAGGTGTGGGTCATCACACCCGGCCTAAACATGCTAGTTTTAAAGTTTTCTATAAATTTTATCATTTGCATAATATTCTTTATTATTAGCTTAAAATCCTAAGTAATATATAATTTCTGAAACGACCCTCTGTGCACATTGTAGTAGTCTCATTGAAATACTCCTCTCCTTTTTCTAACAGTTTTATACGTCTTTTAATCAACTGTAATTTTCTTAATTTTGTCTTAGGGCACATAAACTCCTGCCTACCACTTCATTAAATAATTATCTATGCAACTTTACTATTAAAACTTTAGTAAAACAAATATCTGTCAACTGATGGAATAGACTCCATTTAAATGAAAATCATCACAAATAATTCCCTATACAACCTGGAAACTAATGTTGGCAAATATGATTGGATTCCCTTCGTAATAGAAATTTTCTCTTTTTTTTCCCCCACTAAGCAAGACACTTCTCAATGAAAAAAGTAAAACTAAGCTTCTCATATTCATAGTATTTAGCTTACAAAAATTTTGTCTTCTCTCCCTTTTTACTTTTGCCAAATTGAAAGATAAAAGATATAGTTAATTCATAAAATTGGATAATTAACACCAATTAACTTAATCTGTGTCCATACTAAAAAATGAAACATTTTTACTATTTTTGGACCCTTAACAAAACACATACATTGAAAAGCGGAATTTTTTTCTTGATGCTTAGTACGCATCCCATGAAGCTGCAGTTTTTTTTTGTTTTTTTTGTTTTTTTTGTTTTTTTGAGACAGGGTCTCACTCTGTCGCCCAGGCTGGAGTGCAATGGCATAATCTCAGCTCACTACAACCTGCACCTCCCGGGTTCAAGTGATTCTCGTGCCTCAGCCTCCCGAATAGCTGGGATTACAGGCACGCACCACCATGCCCTGCTAATTTTTGCATTTTTAGTAAAGATAGGGTTTCACCATCTTTGCCAGATAGGTCTCGAACTCCTGGCCTCAAGTGATCCATCTACCTTGGCCTCCCAAAGTGCTGGGATTACAGGCATGAGCCACTGCACCTGGCCAAGGCTACAATCCGTACTATTCATAGCTGTAATCTTTTATATTCACTTCTTATTTAAAATTCTACAGTCAAGAATATGGTAAATACCATTTGAGATTACTTTGCTCTGTAAAAGTTTTTGAAACACCACTACTGAACACTTGACACATGCTTTCAAAGAAGTCACAGATACTACTTTTTTAAGTAAAAGCTATATTAAAGATTAATGTTTTCTTCTCCATTACCTTGAAAAAGATCTGTTGAAAAGATCTGAAAAGTCCTCATAAAATAAAGTGTAAGGTCACTTAACTCTAGTTAATGTTAATATTAAGATGCTTTTTTTTTATTTTTAGAAAAGCAACATAACTTAAAAGCTTAGAATTTCATTGAGACCACCCAAGTTCAGATCTCAGCTTCATCATTTTCAAGCTGTGCATTTTTAAGCATGTTATGGAAGCTCAACTTTAAATTAACTGTTTTTTTCTAATTTATAAAATGGTAATGATCATTACCTGTGTCTTATAATGTTGTTGTGAGGGTTATATGAATTAATACAGATAGTACCTGGCACATAACAACTCTTCCAATATTTGCTATTATTTTAGTATCTTTAATAGCATAAAACAGTATAATAGCCTGAAACAGTTGACAACTTTTATAATGCTGTTATATAAATACCTAAACTTGTATAAGCTCATATGAAACAATTTTGAACATTCTATCTTACTTCCTGTGTTGTATTATAGCAAAGAATTTTGTAAGTACATTTTGAAATATATAGCTTTATATTGACTACGTAAAAGTCCTATCATGGTACATATGCTGGTATTATTGTTTGTACTTCTAATGTTTTAAATGATCGTTTTGAAGGATCTGCTCACTCTTAGTTATGTTTATAGAGTTAATTATTTACTTATTTATTTTCTTTCATATTTTAAAAGGGATTTAAGGAGATTTACAAACAAGAAGAGATAAAAATAAGAAGAAGATAGAGGCAAAGAAAAAATAAAAAAATTGAAAATTAAAAAGCAAATAAAGAGGCCAGGCACAGTGGCTCATGCCTGTAATCCTAGCAGTTTGAGAGGCCGAGATGGGTGGATTACCTAAATTCAGGAGTTCGAGACCAGCATGGGCAACACGGTGAAACCCCGTCTCTACTAAAATACAAAAAAAAAAAATTAGCCACCATGGCGGTGTGCACCTGTAGTCCCAGCTACTCAAAAGGCTGAGACAGGAGAATTGCCTGAACCAGGGAGGCGGAGGTTGCAATGCGCTGAGATCGCACCACTGCACTCCAGCCTGGGCAACAGAGCCAGACTCTGTCTCAAAATAAATAAATAAATAAATAGCAAGAAAGGTGAACACAGGCAAAGTATGCCTATATGCATGCTGGACATAAGCCCTTAATTTGCCTTTAAGCTTTCTAAGAGCCACACAAAGAGAAGAGCTATTACAGATTTCTAACGCATGGCAAAAGCATCACCTGATGATGAGGCCAGAGAGAACTCACTAAATGGTAAAGCCGGCCAATTACTTGTCCTTCCATCCCTTCCCTACTACTGATCCTTCCCTGTGCCCTGTCTTCTTTGATACTCAGGTAGATACAGTCCTGTTTCACTTTGGCTACAAAGATGTCCTTCCTTCTAAGCTCTGCTTTCCCAACCAGTAAAACTCTCCAAAGGCTAGCTGAACTTTTTATAAAAAGCTAACTTACCTAAGAAACCCTACACCGACTTCCAATGCTCATTCTGGCAAAGATTCTTAACAGGAAGGAGGATATCAAAATCTCTGGAATGTCTTGGGGAAGTGGAGATAAAGACTCAAGTGGTTGTGATAGAGTGGTCTCCCTTTCCACTATCAACTCCAGAGAAACACGGCTTCAAAGCACCTGAGAGAATTAACCCTTTCTTGCAGGAAAAATGGTAAACTTTGAAGAGACAGAGAATAGGCTCACTGGGTGTAACTAACATCTATTACTAGTTAATAGCTAGGTTCTAATTCAGGAAATAGTTTATAATTAATTTTTTAAAGTATATCCATTTTACTGTAGACCAAAAAATGAATTCTGGCATTAGAAATTACCCCCTCATTAATATATTATACTGATAAAATAATACGATTGACTTCTTAGGTTATTTGAAGATGTGTGCTCTTGAATTTGCCATTTTTTGGTTTTACTGGATTTAATTCAATAAGAAGAAGGAAACAGGGTAGGGGATGAACATTAATCAAGCACCATTTATGTATCAGATACTGTGAGGACATTTTAATGTTGCTTTATTTTAAGGCTGGCATTTGGCTGGTAGGCACTGGCAGGGCTTGCTGGTAGTTTATGACCAGCATCTGTTCTGATCTATTGGTGCCCAAGCCCAACCATTTACACATTATTAAATATTTTAGTGTTACCCTGCTTTAATCTTCAAAACAAACCTGCAAAAATACGGGAACACTGGGAGCTGGAAGCAGAGACACTATTTAGGGACCCATGGCTCTGACTTTGTCTGCTCTTCCCCATCCTGCCTGCAGGAGGTTTTCTTCTTTGTGCCAATTTGGTTCTACAAGTGGGAGAGCCTATATGTGCAAACATTTCCTTGCATGGAAGTGCCTAGGCCATGAAATATAAATGCTTCCAGAGTAACAAGTTTGAGTTTTTAAAATTGTGTCTTTCAATGCTGGCAGTAGTGTCCCTGGCAATTGTGTGGCCCAGAGGAACCAGAGGAAAAGAAAAATCAAGCCAAGATATGCTTTATCTGCATGCACCTGCTTCTGATACCCATGGTCACCTGGATCCAAGTTCTATATCCTTGGCTAAATACACTGGGAAATCACAGGTGTGTATGTGATATCTTCCTCCCATCTGTAACAAACCTGAAATGCTATCAGTCCTGTGATAACAAGGAAATTCTGATATAGAGATGTTGGTTGGCTTAAGGTGCCTAATAGTAAAAGAAGTATTTAAAGCTGCATTTTTGAAACTCCTTTTAAAGCCTAGATTCTGTTTAGCTACAGATCTCATTTCAACCTTTTTTTTTAGCTGAAAAGCCTTTTCCTCTAAAAACAGTTCTACATATTAATGAGGAACAAGTATGTCTGCACTGATTAAAGCAAGATAGGGGGCAGAATTAAACTTCAGCTACCCCCTTGTCACTACGGCAGGTCCTGCAGCACCTCCACAAAGCTCAATGTTGTAGTCTTAAGAGTAGAGATGGGAAAACATTGACCTACAAAATGCTGCCACCCTCAGACCCACTCCATGTTATTCACCTTGGTAAATAATTCCTTCAACAAACATACTGTGTAGCTATTGAGTGCCAGACTCTAGGAATACAAAGATAAATAAATATAAATAGTGTCTGGCATCAAGCAGCTCATAGAGGGAGGAGGAAAAGAGAAAATAAATAAGTAAAACAAAAACAGCCGCTGATATTTAGCTTTTCTGTATCAATGCTCACAACTGTAAGAGATAGAAATATTTAACCCTTTAACAAATGAGAAAACTAAAATCAGAAAGGTTAAGAAGATGTATTGTCATGCATCCCTTGAATAACAGAACAAGGATTACCACCCAGTCTTAGGGATGCCAAAAGCTCTTTCTTCTGTGGGGGGACATAGCCTGCAATTCATTGTAAACCTACAACAAAGTAAGCACATTTCAACACAGATTAATATTTCAAATGCATATCACTTAAATGAGAAGGAAAAAGTCCAGGAAACCTACAGATTAAATCATTAAAATCATTACAATACCACCTTACACAACCATTATTATTATATACGTATTATCTCACAACAACCCTATAAGGTAGAAAGGGCAGATATTATTATTCCATTTCATAGAAGTAAATCTTTGCGCTATTAATGGAAGATAACATATTGGGATGAAACTTACTGACCTAAGGAAAAGAACCCTATCTTGCAGTCATGATACTATCCCCAACTAGCTGTGACACTTTAAGCAAGTCAGTTAACCTTTTAGGCCACAATTTGCTCATCAGTAGATGAGTAGAGGGTCCAGATTTTTCACCATTAAGGGTCCTTCAGTTCTGATACATGATGAATCTGCAGCTTGTAGGAAGTCTCCCAGCTAGTACATGGCTTGGTCAGGAATAGAATCCACCTTCCATCCCAAAGCTTTCTACTATTTCATGCTGCTTGTTAATATTAAACTGAAGGGGAATGTTCTGGTTTTCTGGGCATAGAATTTGGTCATATAAACAATTAATTTTTAATCCAATTTATTTTAATTATAATTCAATCAAGCTGATTGGAACGCAGGTATGTAGTCCTTGCTGGTTAGAAGTTATGAATGTACATGTAAATCCAAGAACCTGTAGGTGGAGGAACACTGGATAAAAATCTAGACGAACATAAAATGAGAAACACAGAAGTGATAGCGCTATGTGACTGCACTACAGACTTTCTGGTCAGAAGGAAAGATAGGATGCTTTTCTAGTGCAGACCTCAGATATGTTGGCAGAGCTGCAACATATCTTAGTGTTAGGGATTTAAGTCTCCAAGTATCTGCAGAAACTTTCATACCTCAGAAAGCAAAATAGTGACAATTTCTTGACCGGCCTTGCTGATAATTTCATTTCCCAGAAGGCAGAGTAAGCATTAAGGGGAACTCCTGCTCAGGACCCATTCTGACAGAAACCGGTAGGTAAAATGGAAATGATTGGAACCTTGGGGAAAAGCAACCATACGCTCTTAGAGTTTGATTTAAGCTGTGTTCTGCCTATGCAAACACAAATGATTCTAATGAGCAAGAAAATGGGGAGGAAACTAAAGAAACCAGTGTGCTGCACAGGGACTTACCGACAGGCTCTGAATTTAAAACAGCATATGCAAAAGATAGTAAAAGGGGAAACATAATCAAGCATAAATATATGAAGGTAGAATAGACCTATAAAAATTTAGCAAGACTAAAGCACAGAATGAGCTATGGCTTGTGAAATATGCTAAAGAGAACCGAAAATGCTTTTCCTTAGTATGAAATGAGGAGGGCGATCAATAAAGGAATGGACTCATTTTTTTTTAAGTTGAAGACATAAAATTCATTCATGAAAAAGAGAAAGCAAAGCATCTTTATTCTTTTATGTTTCTTCCTGTTGGTTCAGTCATATCTCTGGTCATATGTCACCACTTCAGAGAGGACCCTGACCACGCTTTCTAAGAGTTCTCTCAGACTTCTCGAACCCCTTAGACTTTTCATTCTTCCCATCACTGATTGCCATTATTTTACATACTTCAGTGTCTTTGTTTTTGTTTTTTTTCCTGTAGTGGAATGTAAGCTCCATGAATGCAGGTACTTTGATTTGTTCACTACTTTATCTCTAGGGCCTTGTATGTACCAAGTACTACTCAATAAATATGTGACAAATGAAGTCAAGACCATTGGACATTAACTAAAAATTGAAAGACAAAATAAAGGGATTATAATGTAGATAGCATTTACTGAGGATAAATAAGGATATAAAGTATATACTAAGTATTTATATGCACTTGTTTACTTAATCATCATAGCAGCCCTATAAAACATGTTACTATTTGGTTGAATAAGTTGCCCAAGATCATACAACTACAAACGTGTAGAGCTAAGATTTGCAGCAAGAACTTAGGTACAAAGTATGAAAACTTCACCTGTATGCCCTACTGGGGAAACTTGACTGGTATAGCTGCCAAAATGTCTCTTGACCTCTATGAATTATTATAAGGAGAACTTCTAAATGAGATTATGAAATATTCAACTGATTACCTTTGAAAAATGAGGAGGAGGGAGACATTGGAGAGGAATGCCGTATGTTCAAAAAATGTCAGTCTGCAAACTTTCGATCCATGAAATGGATGTTGCTTGGTGGCAGTGAGCGGTGGGGAATAGCTTATATAATATTTATTATAAAAGACGATGTCATCAACATTTTTTAAGGTGGTTATTAGGAAAAAGTCTAAATTCCAAAAGAGTAAGCTGTTCAGCCTACTCTTAGATGTTCTTTTCTGTCAGAGTAAAGCTAGTATATCAGAACAATAGATATACAGATCTCTAGATTCTAGCGAAGCATTTAATAAGGATTTTATTTATGTCCTTGTGAACAAGATGGAGAAATACAGGTTTAGGGATAGTAATTTTTTTTTCTTTTTTTGAGACGGAGTCTCGCTCTGTCGCCCAGGCTGGAGTGCAGTGGCGTGATCTCCGCTCACTGCAAGCTCCGCCTCCCGAGTTCACGCCATTCTCCTGCTCAGCCTCGCGAGGAGCTGGGACTACAGGTGCCCGCCACCATGCTTGGCTAATTTTTTTTGTATTTTTAGTAGAGACAGGGTTTCACGGTGTTAGCCAAAATGGTCTCCATCTCTTGACCTCGTAATACGCCCGCCCCAGCCTCCCAAAGTGCTGGGATTACAGGCGTGAGCCACCGCGCCTGACCTAGGCATAGTATTATTATGTGTGTTCATAACTGATTGATGATTGTACCCAATGGCAATGTTAATGAATCTGTGTCAGTCTGGAGGAAGGCTTTTCAAGGGGTATACCACAGACCTTTGTCTTTGGCCTTGTCTAATGTGAACATATCAGTGACTGAGATAAAGCTATGAGAAGGCATGCCTATTAAAAATAGGTCATAGGTTACATGAGCTAGGGAAGGTGAGAAAATACATTAGATGATAAAATCAAGGTCCAAATATCCATTTAAAAATTTTTTTGAAACAGAGTCTCACTTGTCACCCAGGCTGGAGTGCAATGGCATGATCACAGGTCAGTGCAGCCTATGCCTCCTGGGCTCAGGTGATCCTCTCACCTCAGCCTCCTGGGTAGCTGGGACTACAGGCATGTGCCATGACACCTGGCTAATTTTTTGTAGAGATGGGTTTTCACCATGTTGCCCAGGCTGGTCTCAAACTCCTGGAGTCAGGCAATTCACCTGCCTCTGCCTCCCAAAGTGCTGGGATTACAGGTGTGAGCCACCATGCCCAGCCAAATGTTTTAACAACAAAAAGATGAACAAACTCTAAAAATACATCTTTTGGTTGGAATAATTGTAGGGTCTTGCCTTGGGACCAAAACACCAACTGCCTAAATTTAGTTTAAGGGATATGTGACTTAGCAACAGTACTCCTGGGGGAAAAAAATGAGGAACTTTACTTGGCAGTGAATTAGTGGTATAATACAATTACAAAAGCAAACAACAAACAAAAGAAGAAGTGATTTAGGCTGCATTAATAAATTTAGGATGTGTATAGAATAATGGAGAATATAATCTAACTCTATTTCAAATTGTTTAGATTACCATGCTCAGTTCTGGAAGTATTATTTTACAGAAGATATAGATGGGAAGAATATAGAACTCCTAGGAGTCAGCAGCCTGAATGGTAAGAGGACTTAAAACTATTTCATGTGAGAGAAAGCTGAAAGAATTGGGAATTTTTAGCCTGAAAATTTTTATATTTGATGATTATATCAGAGTAGTATGCATAATAATTTAATCATCATTAAGAATTTATTATTTATTAGACACTGTGCTAGTGACAGTGTTAATTACGTTAATTACTGCTAGCAATAAGCCTAAGAAGTAGGTTCTAGGTTATTTTAATGTTATAGATAAGAAAAATGAGTCTGAGAGACATAAGAAATATCTAAGGCAATAAAAACCAGCAAGTGATAATGCTTGAATTGGAACCCAGGTCAATCTTTCTCCAGTGCCTGTTAACTTATCCTCTATAGAAGATTTCTCCCACCAGCAGGGATCTAAGTTGTATTGTGTATGTATATGTATGTGCATGTTTACATATGTGATGACCAAATTATATAAACTAACAAAGAATCAAAGCAACACATAGTAAAAAGACTAGAAATATTTATTACAATGTTAAGAGTGGTTGTACTTGGGTACTGGGAATATGGCAATGTTTTCTTTATCTGTTTCTTCAATTTCCCAAATCCTCTTTACTATGCCTATTTTAATTTTATAAAAATCTTACTGGCCAGGCGCGGTGGCTCATGCCTATAATCCCAGCACTTTGGGAGGCCGAGGCGGGCAGATCACGAGGTCAAGAGATCGAGACCATCCTGGCCAACATGGTGAAACCCCATCTCTACTGAAAATACAAAAATTAGCTGGGTGTGGTGGTGTGTGCCTGTAGTCCCAGCTACTTGGGAGGCAGAGGCAGGAGAACTGCTTGAACTCGAGAGGCAGAGGTTGCAGTGAGCAGAGATTGTACCACTGCACTCCAGCCTAGGCGACAGAGTGAGACTCCATCTCAAAAAAAAAAAAAAAAAATGCTTTAAGGTACTGTGAGGCACAGTTCCATTTAAAAACACAACCACTTATAGTCAGAATTTTTCAGAGGCAATATCATGATAGAAGAAGTAGTGAGCTTCCCATTCCTGATGATGCTAACCCAAATTTGGAAGCACTGATAGTAAATCATTATTTGTGGTCAAGATTATAATCTGAAAGATCCAGAATGTTTAAAATATGTACCAGAAAAAAGTAACCCAAGGACTAGGTAGTTAGTTCGTATATCACTTCATACTGAGGCCTTTCAATCAGCTAAAAAGGCCTTATTTTAGAAAAACCTTTAATAGAATACTTGTTGAATGAATACATGAATGTATACATTTAGAAAAGGAGAAGTAGCCCAAGGATAATATTTAGTTTCTGTACCAACCTTTTTACAAGGTATGCATGGACAGTAAAGACTGAACTGAAATGTCATGCTCATTTGCTTGCTCAAGTCCCAGGGTGCTCCTGGCTGTTGACATCTGAGCACAGAGTAACTGGTCCCTCCAGGAAGTGTCATTTGGGCATGACTTCTCACACACTCTGTCTCTTTGCCTCCATTTTAGGCTCCTGTAAACATCCCACTTTTTTTTTTTTTATTAAACCAGGACCTCTATTACCCAAGCTGAATGCTCCACAAATGCAAGAATCATGTCTCTTTTGATCTCCCCAGATTATATAATGTTTGGTATAATAGGTTCAAAACAAATATGTATTGAAATAATCACTTTGGCAGATATATTCAGCAACTTTTCTTTTTGTTGTCTAAGTATAGTCAGAAGATCTGCCTTTGATTTCAAGTACAGCACAGACTACAGCAGAGTTTATCTGGGAGGACCGAATGCCATTATTTGTTACCCTTTTGTAGGATCATGCTTTCCTCTCTATGAGTAGATACAAAGACTCGCTGCTTCAGCATTAGAGACATTTTATATTTAAAGTAAGAAAAGCAGTGTGTTGTTTTTTTTTCAGAGTATAAAGTTGTCAATTTTTATTAAATGATAAGCATAAATTGAGCTTATAATATGGGGGACCAGATAAAATTTCAGACATTACCTCCTCCTTTTCCAAGGTGAACTGTATGTTGTCTTTTACTTGTGGTCTTACCACACAATTTATATCGATATGAATAGTGTTAGGCCACAAAACAACTACAAAAGAAATAAATGTTTCTGCCAGCTTTTTCCAAATTTTATTCACTTAATTAGGGACATATTGAAGGGGACATCCTAGTGCTGAAACCTACTTATCAGTTTTATAGTAAACAAATTGGGTAGGTGTCATCTTTTGTTACTATTATACATATAAAAGTATACTTGTGACATTTTTATAGCTTCTGACGGGATGGGATATAACATATAACATAACATATATATGTTATATATATGTTATGTTATATATATATAACATAACATATATATGTTATATATATATAACATAACATATATATGTTATATATATATATGTTATATATATATAACATAACCTACCATAAACTTAACTTCAACAAGAAAATTATTGAAATACGTAATCAATGTAAAAGAATCACTGTTTTACTTCAAAAAAGTGTAATTAAATTTATTATTCCAAAAACTACTGTGATAATGGATGACATAGTACTAAACACTGAGCTAACAATGGTGGAAGACACTGTCACATGATTATTAATAAAAAGATGGGCAAAAATAAGCAACAATGTATACTGCTCATAAGATCAACTTGTGAACATGTTAAAAATACCAATATTTTAGCCCACATGCCTACAGATTCTGATTTAATAGACATGGTCAGGAGCCTGAAAATCTGTAACTTAAAAAATGCCACCCAAAATTCTGATGCACAGTCAAGTTTGGGAACCATGGACTCCATCTGGATTAAGTAGACAGTGCAAAGCACACCTTGCTCTCAGCAGCCTCACAGTCTAATGTGTTTGCCATCATGAGTATGAATGTTTTTATTAGAATGAAGAGAAACTGAAGGTTATTGGAATATTTCAAGTAAAACAAATAAAGCCTAAACTAAGATAGTAATGGAAGGAAGAGAGAGGAGAGCAGACATTTGAAATGTATTTTAGGGTTAGATTGGCCAGCCCTTCATGACTGACTAGTACTGAGTAAGGAGAATACATATAACTTAATGTAGTCATTTGCTAGGGCTGCCATAACAAATACCACAGACTGGGCGACTTAAACAACAGAAACTAATTTTCCCCCAGTTTTGGAAGCTAGAAGTCCAAGAGTAAGGTGTCAGTAGGATTGTTTCTTCTGAGGCCTCTCTCCTTGGCTTGTAGATGGCGATCATCTCCCATGTGTTCACATGTTGTTCCTTTGTGTGTGTCTGTGTCCTAATCTTCCCTTCCTATAAGGCCACCAGTCATATGGGATTGGGGCCACCCCAATGACCTCATTCAATCTTAGTGTACTCTTTAAAGACCTTGTCTCCAAATACAGTCACACTCTGAGGTACTAGGTGTTAGGACAGCAACACATGAATTTGAGACGACACAATTCAGCCCATACCACTTAACTAGAAAATAAATTTAAATCGACCAACCAGGTACCTAACATAGAGTAAAATGCTCGATAATTATTATATTCTACCCCTAAATGTCAGTCCCTTTCATTGCTTTTGAGGTCATGTGAACGCTCAAGAAGAAAGTAATTGGAAAATAATATTATATCCAGGAAGGACTTCCTAATGGAATCCCTCTAGATACAGAACCTTAATTGTCAAAATACTGGTGGTCCTAACCTTACCATAAGAAGTAACTGTGGGCAATCCTTTTTCCTTCGACTTGCCTCTGGAATAAAACAGAGGAAGGTGGTACACTCTAGTCAAGGCAAGGCTTCAAATTAACTCACCCAGAAACTCTTCCCAATTCCCTTCTCTTTTGGTGGAAAAGGTATTAAAGGTATTATTAATTCATTGTCTTCTATGACTATCAGCATGTAGGAAACCATCTCAGAATTTATTTTTCTTTATGTAAGTGTAGTTATCAGGACCATTTTGGCTGCAAGTTACAGAAACTCAACTCAAATAAGTTTCAGCACAGGCAATTTACTGGTTCATGGATCCCTAGGAAGTTTAATAACTGGAATAAAGGCTCAGAATCAGCCTTGCTTGGGATACATCAATTGATATATTCTCCCTTTGCCTAGAAGTCAGTTCCACAATTCCAGTTTAAAAAATTATAGGGACAGACTACAATTAGAGCACCATCAGGGGCTTGGGATCAAGTGAGAACACAACTCCTTTCTAAAAAAAATTTCAAAACAGAAATATAAAGTTGAAAGTCCTGGAGATTTGGGCAAAAATGTGCTACACAAATAAAACATATTCTAATAATTTATAATATGTATCATTTTTAGTATTGTGCTAAATGGTTTCTGTCTATAAAAATATTAAAGTTTGAAAACAAAAATATTAAAGTTTATAGCTATGTAATAGCTATAAACATATGTTTTACTATCTTTAATACAATATTTACTTGTTTGTTTAAGCTAAACAAAAAAGGACTTATTCTTATTTCTACTCTTTTTTTTGGGATGGAGTCTCGCTCTGTCTCCTGGGCTAGAATGCAGTAGCGCAGTCTTGGCTCACTGCAACCTCTGCCTCCCGGGTTCAAGTGATTCTCCTGCCTCAGCCTCTCGAGTAGCTGGGATTACAGGTGCCTGCCACCACATCCAGCTAATTTCTGTATTTTTAGGAGAGACAAGGTTTCACCATGTTGGCCAGACTGGTCTCGAACTCCTGACCTCAGGTTATCTACCCGCCTCGGCCTCCCACAGTGCTGGGATTACAGGTGTGAGCCGTGGTGCCCAGCCTGTACATTTTTTTTTTTTCACCAAAGCTTGTATAGCTTGGTACATAAATGTCATAATTAGAATCCATGTCAGTAACTAGGTTTAGTTTACAGGTTAAACTTTTCTGTATTATTAATTTCTAACTTTATCACAAAGAAGTGCTTACATGTTATTAACAATGAAATTAAACACTAAAGGATAATTTTTTTTTTTTTTTTTTTTTTTTTTTTGAGATAGAGTCTGGCGCTGTAGCCCAGGCTGGAGTGCAGTGGCACGATCTCGGCTCACTGCAACTTCCGCTTCCCGGGTTCAAGCGATTCTCCTGCCTCAGCCTCTCAAGTAGCTGGGATTACAGGTGCCCGCCACTATGCCCAGCTAATGTTTGTATTTTTAGTAGAGACGGGGTTTCGCCATGTTGGCCAAGCTGGTCTCAAACTCCTGACCACAGGTGATCTGCCTGTCTCCCCCTCCCAAAGTGCTGGGATTACAGGCATAAGCCACCGCACCCAGCCAAGGATAAAATGTTTTAAAATATAGTTTTACATGCAAAAGAGATTGAGAATAAAAAAGCAAAAGGGCAAAAAAAGAATGAAAGAATTCCAAAGTTTGAAGTCTTTTATGAGTCTGATTCTGAATTTAATCTTTTTTCATCTAATTCTTGCTCACTTACCCTCCCTTTTTTTTCCAGTGTGTTTGTGATTTCTAACTGTGGGCGTATACTCCTGGAATTTTATCTGTGAGAATTCTTAGAGGGATAGGATAAGGTTGCACTCTCATGGGGGGATTTTCTTTTGATTCAAAAGGCACAAATGAGGACCAGTGTAACTAGATTCTTATCTTGGACTCTTTAGACCATTAAGAGTGTGTGAATTCTTGCTGAAAACACAGTAAGGTTGGTTTATGATCATGAATTTTTAAGAGAGTTTTTTTTCCTCTTTAGTTATACATTGAAGTAAGACTTGCAATTTTCCTTGCACTCCTCTATGCGATGCATTTATTTGTAGATAAGGTTAATGATAAGGATATATCTATTTTGCATGCCAGCACTAAGCCCTGGGCTTTGTGACTTTCCCCCTATGCTAGCAGGGACATGAAAACTGAAATTCAGATTCACCCCATTCAGTAAATGTCTTTAAGGTGAAAGAGGATGCTCAGCAATTCTTTGTGAGAAAAATTATATTATCCTCTAAATCAATGTAGGGAAAACATTTGATGAAATTCAATATTTATTAAAGATAAAAACTCAAAGCAAACTACAAATAAAAGAAGAATCCCTTAACTTGATAAAGGAGATCTACAAAAAACCAACAACTTAATGGTGAACTGTTCAAACTACTTTCTTTTAAAAATCAGGAAAACACAAAGTTTTCCATAATCATCATCTCTATACAATACTGGACTAGAGGTCTAGTTACTAGAGTATGTAAGAAAAAAATGAAAGTATAAAGGCTAGAATGAAATAAATTGTTAATACAGGAAATCCAAGAGAAAATACACATAAGTTTTGAGAATTAATAAGAAAGTTTAGGTTTCCCAAATAGAAATAAAAATATAAAAATTAATTGTACTTCTATGTATGGAAACAAATTCTTTTTAAAAATAAATAACTACACGTATATAATTTAAAAATATTTTGTAAAAAAGGTATTTAAGAGTAAATCTAACAAATTTATGGGGGAATAAATCCTTTTTGAAAAACATTATTGGCCGGGCGCTGTGGCTCACGCCTGTAATCCCAGCACTTTTGGGAGGCCGAGGCGGGTGGATCACCTGAGGTCAGGAGTTTGAGACCAGCCTGACCAACATGGAGAAACCCCATCTCTACTAAAAATACAAGATCAGCTGGGCGTGGTGGCGCATGCCTGTAATCCCAGCTACTCGGGAGCCTGAGGCAGGAGAATGGCTTGAACCCAGGAGGTGGAGGTTGCAGTGAGCCAAGATCGCGCCATTGCACTCCAGCCTGGGCAACAAGAGCAAAACTCTGTCTTAAAAGGAAACGAAAAACATTGAAAAAAGGCAGCCGGGCGCGGTGGCTCACGCCTGTAATCCCAGCACTTTGAGAGGCCAAGGCGGGCGAATTACAGAGCCAGGAGTTCAAGACCATCCTGGCCAATATGCTGAAGCTCCATCTCTACGAAAAATACAAAAATTAGCCAGGTAGGGTGGCAGGTGCCTGTACTCCCAGCTACTTGGGAGGCTGAGGCAGGAGAATCGCTTAAACCTGGGAGGCAGAGGTTGCAGTGAGCAGAAATTCTGCCACTGTACTCCAGCCTGGGCTATAGAGCAAGACTCGGTCTCAAAAAAAAAAAAAAAAAAAAAAAAAAAAAAAGCTGGGTGCAGTGGCTCATGCCTGTAATCCCAGCACTTTGGGAGGCTGAGGCAGGTGGATCACCTGAGGTCAGGAGTTCAAGACCAGCCTGGCCAACATGGTGTGAAACCCCGCCTCTACTAAAAATACGAAAATTAGCTTGGTGCCTGTAATCCCAGCTACTTGGGAGGCTGAGGCAGGAGAATCACTTGAACCTGAGGGGCGGAGGTTGCAGTGAGCTAAGATCTTGCCATTGCACTCCAGCCTGGATGACAGAGCAAGACTCCATCTCAAAAAAAAGAAAAAGAAAAGAAAAACGTTACTGAAAATCTAAATAAATGGAAGAGTTGAACATATTCTTGTATTGAAACACTAAAAGTGGTAAGAAAGATGTAATTTCCCTTCAGATTGATCTGTATATACTAACAAATTTCAATCAAGTTTTGTGAGTGTAGAAAGAAGCAGTGACAAGCTTCTTCCAAGATTTGTATAGAAGAGAAAAAGGCCATGGTAGCCAAGATATTGCTGAAGAAGAGCAAGAGAGAACTTATTAGATATTTTAAATTATTATACAATTATAATAATTTAGGCAGTATAATATTGGTAAAGGGATAGACAAATTGACCAGTAGAATAAAACAAGGAGCCACAAATTAGTTTATATATTTGGAAACTTGATTCATAAAAAGTCTAGCTTTGAAGATTAGTGGGGAAATATAAACTATTCAACACATGACACTAACACTATAGTTTCTTGTTTTTAAAATGTATTACTACTCACAGCATACACAAAAACCAATGTCAAATAGGTTAAATACTTAAATGTAGAAATGCAAAATGCTAAAACACAGATAAGGGAATGCTTTCTTGAGTAGGAAATGCAGGATACAAGCAAAAAAGAAAAGTTTATGAAGTTTAGCTGCTTTAAGATTAAGAACTCTGTTCATGAAAGGGCACCTTAAAGAAATGAAAAAACAATGCACAAATTAGAAAGAGACATTTGTTACAAAAATAAAAAACAGTAGATTAGTACAGATATTATCTACAAATCAGTTAGTAGAAGATAATTCAATTTTTTTTTTTTTGAGACGGAGTCTCACTCTGTCGCCCAGACTGCAGTGCAGTGCCGCGATCTCTACTCAGCAACCTCCGCCTCCTGGGTCCAAGTGATTCTCCTGCTTCAGCCTCCCAAGTAGTTGGGATTACAGGTGCACACCAGTGCGCTCGGCTAATTTTTGTATTTTTTTTTTTAGTAGAGACGGGGTTTCACCGTGTTGGCCAGGCTAGTCTCAAACTCCTGACCTCAAGTGATCTGCCTGCCTCGACCTCCCAAAATGCTGGGATTACAGGCATGAGCTACCTTGCCTGGCCTAATTTTTAAAATTGGTTAAAAAGAAGGCTGGGTGCTATGGCTCACACCTGTAATACCAGCACTTTGAGAGGCTAAGGCAGGAGGATTGCTTGAGCTCGGGAGTTTGAGACCAGCCTGAACAACATAGTGAGACCCTGTCTACATAAAAAATTTAAAAATTAGCTGGGCATGTGGTATGCACCTGTAATCCCAGCCAGTTGGGAGGCTGAGGCCAGAGGATTGCTTGAGACCTGGAAATTGAGGCTGAAGTGAGCTGTGATTGTACCACTGCACTCCAGCCTGGGCAATACAGTGAACCTTCTCTCAAAAAAAAAAAAAAAAAGAGGTACTTCATAGAACAGGAAATGCTAATTGTCAGCAAAATGAGAAAAGGTGCTCAATCTCATTGGTAATCAAATATTGAAAATTAAAACTTTGAGTAGTATTTATTTCACATTGACAAATTAATAAAAACTCTGGCTACCTAGGTGCAGTAGCTCACACCTATAACCTCAGCAGATTATAGCTGGGAGTACCGCTTGAGGCCAGGAGTTCAAGACCAGCCCTGGCAACATAGTGAGACCCCTGTCTACACAAAAAATTTTAAGAATTAACTGGTTGTGGTGGTAAGAGTCTGTAGTCGTAGTTACTCAGGAAGCTGAGGTAGGAGGATCACTTGAGCCCAGGAGTTCAAGTTTGTGGTGAGCCAAGATGGCACCACTGCACTGCAGCCTGGGCAACAAAGTGAGGTCTTGTCTCTAAAAATAATAAAAATAAATACATTTAAGTATCTTACAATATTAAGTGCTAGCTAGGATATAGAGAAATCATAATATTTATCTTTATACTCCTAGTAGGAGTGTAACATTGTTACTGTGTACAACAGTTGTGAATTATCTAATAAATTTGAAATTTTTCATACTCCATGACCCAGCAATTTCTTTTTTTTTTTTTCTTTCTTTTTTTTTTTTGAGACAGGATCTCACTTCATCCAGGCTAAAGTGAAGTGGTATGATCACAGCTCACTGCAGCCTCCATTGTCCCTCTCACCTCAGCCTCCCGGGTAGCTGGGACTACAGGCACTTGCCACCATGCCTGGCATATTTTTGTATTTTTCATAGAGATGGGGTTTCACCATGTTGCCCAGGCTGATCTCCAGCTCCTAGGTTTAAGTGATCCTCCTGCCTCGACCTCCCAAAGTGCTAAGATTACAAGCGTGAGCCACCATGTCCAGCCGCAATTTCATTTTTAAGTAGGCATCTAGAGACTGATCTTTTAACCTCATCCTATTAACATTTTAGGCCAGATAATTCTTTGTTTGTGGGGCTATCCTGTGCCTTATAGGATGTTTATCATTAACTGGGGACATTTAGTAGCACTTTCTAGTTACGACAAGTAAAAATGTTTGCAGATATTGCCAAGTATTCTCTAGGGAGCAAAATCATCCCAGGTTAAGAACCACTGCCCTGTATAAATTTTTGCACATATCTACTTATAAATTTGCAAGACTGGTCATAGAAGCACTGTGTGTAATAATAATAATAAAAACAAAAAACAAAAAACTGAAGGCAACCCAAATATGCATTAATGTTAAAGGAAGACTAATAAATCTTACAATAGAATACTATACAAGTAAACTAATGAATTATAGCTATGTGCTTCAAAGTGTTGAAACTCAGGAACTTAATGTTGAGTAGAAGAGTCATAGATAAATACAACTTTCTATTTACATATTGTTGCAAAACATAAACAACAATTATATATTTCAGGATGCAAATATATGAGGTAAAATTATAAAAAAAAGCAAGGGATAGAGAAAATTCAGGATAATGTTTAGCTCGGATTAAAGAAGGGTTAAAGAACTGTAGAAGGGTACACTGAAAGCTTGAAAGGGCATTATAATGTGTTTTTCTTAAACTGGTTGGTGGTACATGGGTATTCATGATCTGCATTTCTTTTTCTTTTTTTTTTTTTTGAGACGGAGTTTTGCTCTTGTTGCCCAGGCTGGAGTGCAATGGTGCAATCTCTGCTCACTGCAATCTCCGCCTCCTGGGTTCAAGTGATTCTCGTGCCTCAGCCTCCTGAGTAGCTGGGATTATAGGCATGTGCCACCATGCCCGGCTAATTTTGTATTTTTAGTAGAAACAGGGTTTCTTTATGTTGGTCAGGCTGGTCTTGAACTCCCGACCTCAGGTGATCTGCCCGCTTCGGCCTCCCAAAGTGCTGGGATTACAGGCGTGAGCCACCATGCCCAGCCCTGTATTTCTTACATATGTATTAGAAATTTTATTTTTTTAGCTACTAAATATTTTTTAGAATTGTAAAGGAAGTAGTTTAACCTTCTAAACTACGTAATACAATTAATAACACATCAAAAATATCTATTTACTTTTAAAATATTTTGATGTGTATATTTGAAGATATAAAATGGCAATAAATCATTTCAGAAGCCAACTTACGATATTGTTTAGGAAAGTTGGGAGAATAAAACAAAATGGGCTAACCACTCATCAAGAAAGGTATTCTGTCTTCAAAGGCAATGGCTACTAACAGATAACATATTCAACTAACTGCTTTAAAAGCAAGACCATTAAAAAATAAATAAATAAATAAAAACAGGATAATGTAATGGCAGTAATCAGCACTCAGAGTGAACTCCCTCTTGTAAAAAAGCTCATCAATTGTTTTTTTGCTGATTAAAATGAATATTATTCCTGTGAAATGAACCAAAAAGTTGTATGAAACCGGAAATCCCAAAAGAGAACTATAATCTACAAGAATAATTGCATGCAATTTTAATTGAAGGAAAAGGAGAGGACTGTTTTTATCTTTGCTTTTTTCACATCTTAAAAGTAATCAACCTGTTGGCCAATTAACAATTCTTTTATATTATTATTGTCTGACCTAAAAATTGACACTTGATAAATTGGAAACTTGTGAAATTTTAAGATTAATGACAAAATGACTATTGGCTATAGCTGACTATAATGTGGAGCTTTTGTCCTTAATGAAATAAGGTAATAAATCATTATTAACACTTTCAGAAATAAAGTATGTTTTACTGTTGTTCATTGACGTGCATATATCATGACTATTAACATAAATATGCATTCAACCTTTATTCATTAAGTACAACCAGAATTGGAAATGAGAGGATCTATTTTGTTGAAGGGCAAATTAATTACATTAAAATATTTATTTTATTTTCTCATCAGTATCTTAGAAAAAATTGGAATGCTGAAGATTTATTCTGTTTTGAAGTTCAGCTTTAATAATACATGTCAATAAAATATATATTTGCATTTCAATTTAGTTTACATATTATTCAGAACTTTGTCTGTTTGGTTAAATTAGCACACTTACAAATCAGAAAGAAATAGTTTGAATGAGCAGTATTTTATTTATTCAATAATTTGTTACATTGCCCCTGATTTTGGTTATAGACAAGAGGTTAATTTTGTTCATTTTTCTTCTAAAATGTCATGATATGTTGGACTAAAGAGTTTACCGAGTACATGCAAAAAAGGAAATTATATATTTAAATATTTGATTTCCCAGTATAACAAATTAGTAATTTGGCAGTCTAAACCTATTAGAAATATAAATTTCCATATACAAATCTGTGTAAATTTGGCTCCCCGCTCTTTAGGAAAGATTGATACTAGATTTTATCTTATAGGTCATTTACAATGTTATCTCATTCAGAGTAAAGTGAAAAAATTCAGGTTAAATTTTTTGGTACATTTAAAAATAGTAACATAGAAGGAATATTATCAAAATACACAATATATAATCCCTTATTTACACAATACAATTTGGAAAAGACTTTCAACAAAATATGGATGAGACTTTCACTTATGTGAATTTTACAAATGAATGAAATTTACCCCTTTAATCATTACAGTCTTTTTCATTCTAATGACTCCAAGTCTCTCAATGTTATTTTATGCTATGTATATTCAATTTAAGGATATGTAATTTTATTGTAAAATTCTTGGTCTAGAAAGAAATTTAAGATTTTATTTTAAAAATCTTATAGTATAACCCTCTACTTTAACCACTCAGGAATTTTAAACCTATGTATATGATGTATCTTACTGAAAATCATGCAGCTAATCTTGGTCCCTCAATTCTTACTGTTGGTGAATAGCTGAAAATACTCTTTAACTCCTTAATGCATTCCTCCTAGTCTCTCCTAGGTTTTATAGTAATCCTTCTAGTTTATAGCTACATAATTAGAGAAACAATTATGTTATAATTTTATGTAAACTGAGAACTAATATGATGGAAAGAAAAACTTGGGAAGCATTTATGTGAACAATATTAGATGCATGCTAGAGACTTTTTTCCTAAATTTCTTCTAAAATTTTTGGCTTAGTTCTAGAGAGCTAAAGTGTCAAGACAGTAAGATATAACTAAAATTTATACATTTATGCTAAGTTCTGCCCTATAATAAATTGCTCTTGAGCAGAATTTTTAATATCAAAAATATTCTAATAGTGCCATTTATTATTAATAATAAACGATTTATTAACATTATTTTAGGTTAAAAGCATTTTTTGATAAAATTTCTTTATATTTGCCTAGTTATCTCCTTTTTTTTTTTTTTTTTTTTTTTTTTTTTGACAGAGTCTCGTTCTGTCACCCAAGCTGGAGTGCAGTGGTGCAATCTCAGCTGACTGCAATCTCCACCTCTTGGGTTCACGTGATTCTTCTGCCTCAGCCTCCTAAGTAGCTGGGACTACAGGCGTGTGCCACCAAGCCTGGCTAATTTTTGTTTCTTTGTGTTTTGTTTTGTTGTTGTTTTTTTGATACAGAGTCTCACTGTCGCCCAGGTTGGAGTGCAGTGGCACGATCCTGGCTCACTGCAACCTCCGCCTCCTGGGTTCAAGCGATCCCCCTGCCTCAGCCTCTGGAGTAGCTGGGATTACAGGCGTGCGCCACCACGCCCAGCTAATTTTGTATATTTAGTAGAGAAGGGGTTTCACCATGTTAGCCAGGCTGATCTCGAACTCCTGACCTCAGGTAATCCGCCCGCCTCCGTCTCCCACAGGCGTGAGCCACCGCGCCCAGCCCCTATTTTTTATATTTTTAGTAGAGACGGGGTTTCACCATATTGGCCAGGCTGGTCTCGAACTCCTGAACTTGTGATCTGCTCACCTCAGCCTCCCAAAGTGCTGGGATTACAGGCGTGAGCCACCACACCTGGCCCTTTTTTTTTTTGAGACTGAATCTTGCTCTGTCACCGAGACCGGAGTGCAATGGTGCAGTCTTGGCTCACTGCAACCTTCGCCTCCTGGGTTCAAACGGTTGTCTTGCCTCAGCCTCCCAAGTAGCTGGGATTATAGGGACTCACCACCATACCCAGCTAGCTAATTTTTATATTTTTAGTAGAGATGGGGTTTCACCATGTTGACCAGGCTGGTTACAAACTCCTGACCTTAGGTGATTCTCCTGCCTCGGCCTCTCAAAGTGTTGGGATTACAGGCGTGTGCTACCATGCCCAGCTGAAGATTTTTTTTTTTTAATTGGTTATCCAGTTGGCACAAAGAAGTATTTCCCAATTTTATATGTATGTATTTATCTAACAAATATGCTCTTTTGAATAGCTTATTATTCAAATAATGTTTTTGTTCTGGTTATAAAAATAATATCTATTTATTATAGGAAATGCAAAAAATGAAGAATTAAGACAATGAAACTACTTATATTCCCATTCTTTTGTGTACCTTTTGTGTCTTTTTTCCTTTTTTTTTTTTTTTTTGAGATGGAGTCTGGCTCTGTCACCCAGGATGGAGTGCAGTGGCACTCGGCCCACTGCAAGCTCCACCTCCTGGGTTCACGCCATTCTCCTGCCTCAGCCTCCTGAGCAGCTGGGACTACAGGGGCTCGCCACCACACCTAGCTAATTTTTTGTATTTTTAGTAGAGATCGGGTTTCACCGTGTTAGCCAGGATGGTCTCGATCTCCTGACCTCGTGATCTGCCTGCCTCGGCCTCTCAAAGTGCTGGGATTACAGGCATGAGCCACCGCGCCTGGCCTTTTGTGTCTTTTTTCTAAGCCCAAGATATACTGCCAAGTCTCTCTCCTCTGTCTATATAAGCGCACATGCACACAACATGTAATGTATGTAGTTCTGTACCCTGTTTTTTCACTTAACCTAACACTTTGATGTCAAAGTGATTTTTTTTTCTACAATGAGAAATTCCTTCTTTTTATAGGGAATACTCTTAAACCACTGGAAAAATAAAAGAGCATCATAGGAGACAGTAATAACTTCCTAGGAAATATCATTTTACACTGACCTTTCCCATATAATAAGATTAATTTTTAGTATTTGAATTGTAAAGAGGTTATGATAAAGACTAAAACTAAATATTTCCTGTTTAAGTCATAAAAATATAAAGACAACGAAACTATATGTTTAACCAAAATCATATAGTGGCTAGCTTGCCTAGAAGTTATGATATATACTTTTAGAAAATAAATATTTTAAAATTCACAGATGCTGCAAAGCCCCAGTCAAACATAAATTACAATTAGTTTTTATGTAACAGTAACAATTCCAAAGGACTCTTACCAATTCTCAATTTGTATCACAGATAACGCTTTCTTTTTCTGCTCGTGGAATGTAAACCACATTTATTTCTATATCTGTGTATTTTAAAATAAATTACCCCAGAAAACAAAATGTTGGATATACTATGTTCAACTGCAATCCCACAGAGAAAGCAAAACCTTGTATTTCCTGTAAAAATCCTGTAGTATATTTGGCGAAAATTTTGGAATAATTATAGAATTTGAATAGAGCATCCATTTATTTGCAAAAGTATAAACTACATTGTAATTATCAGATGACTCAATACATTTAGTAAATGATACTCCAATTTTATTATAATAATTCACCTTTTCTTGTTCGTGTTCAGTACTATCAAATACAGAAAGAACTCTTTACTTACCATTCTGGGAAAGATGAAATTTTTCATTGTGCCATAAATACCCTGGAAAGTAAAGAAAATATTATTATTTATTATACCTCCATCCACAGGGATCCTAACTGCCAAATGTAATACACCAGCAGCAAAACAAAAATAAAGTAAATCTATAGCAGAAAACACAAATCAGTGTTCTAAGAATTCTTGAACATATATTATATGACTATGAACAGAGCTACCATAAGATTAAGCACTTGTTTTGATAAGTACTTTCAAATACAGGAATAAACTATTTTATTTTCCACAAAGGAAATATTGTAGAATTAGGAGAACATTGTCAATATATTTTTTTTTCACTCAGCCCTTTAGCTCATTTGAAGTTTTTATTGAGAGAGATGAGACAGGTTTAACTAAAACTCTTTAAGAGAAAATATGCTTTTCTCACATCCTGATAATTAATGCTATTAATATTGATCAGTTTTTTAAAGTATAATAAACCTAATTTGGAGAAAAATACACTGAGATCATATCTCTCTGTTAAAACTATATAATGGCTAAGGAAATTTTAATAGATATATATGAAGGAGATTTGCTTGAATTTTCTCAATAGTGATATTTCAGACCTTTAGAAATTTTTTCTAGTGAAGTAATTTTGAATAAACATTATGATGTGTTAAGATATCTTTGGAATCATTATTCCCAAGAAAGATATTGTTTCTGTAAATGAAAACTAGCTAAAATTTCAAACTATAAACCCTAATGTTCCCAAATTAAAAAGTTGGTTTTTGTTGTTGTTTTTGTTGTTGAAGAATAAAACTGGGATTTGAAGGATGTCCTACTTAGATTTTCACATAGAAAATACCTTCTTTTTTAGACAATTTTTCTCTTAAAAATTTAAATACTAAATATGGAAGTCAAATTTTGTAATGATTCAGGAATTCTCCCTATGACAATAGTTTAAGGAAATTATTAGTTTGTATTATTTGTAAATAATAATAATTCCTTTCAAAATTTTATATGTATTGATTTTTAATGCAAGCTCTTAATGTAAAAAAATTTAAACAGAAATACTTTATTTTACATGGAATTTATTTCTGAAGATTATCAATACAATTTTGATATTATAACTCATATCAATCTGCTAAAAAAAAAAAGTATTTTTAAGCACCAGCTCCTGAAGAGGGCAGCACGTTCTAGATATTATTGAATTCTAAGCTCAAATGTGACAGCTTTGGCTTTAGTATACTTTTTTTAAGAACTAAAGGGGAAAACATTGATATTTTTTATAGATGTCTGTCCCCATGATATAATAAACCAGCAGAAAGTTTAGGCAGACCAAGGTCAAAACTGTATTTGATTATTAAAAGAGAACATTCAAATTAGACACCTAAAGCAATGTATTTAGAAAAGAAACAAAATACTAGTAAGGAGACATTCCATGAGGAATGTGTTTTATCTTAATACGGTAGATAACTTTTTCTATTGGCAGTGCGTTGACTATCAAAACTACTAAAGGGGTTAGATTTAATTATCTCACTTCTTGCACATTTCATCTCAATTGCTATGGCAACATTCAGTTGCCTCAGCAGCTATGCACACTTTAATCAGATATTTCCTCCTCATTTCTCTATGAGCCAAACTGTGTAGTCAAATTTACAACCAAGTCCTGATGAATCTGATAACACCTCTAACAATTTAATGGGCAACTTGCCTCCACCCACACATATAAATGTTTTCAGAGAGGCTTATAACTATTGGACAAGTATAAGACTTGATAAGAATATATGTTTGGACTTTCCTACTTCATTGATTTAAAAAAGAATTTTTTTTGCTCTTTTCTCTACCATTTCTTTTTTTAGAAGTTTTTCACCAATTTGAAACTCACTCCAGCCAGTCACTACCTTGGGTCCCCTATCCTCACTAAGAGAGTGCATGAGTAAAGGAAACAACCTCCAGTGTTCAAATGTCAATTCTCATCAACAAGTCTATTGAATTATTTACCTTTTATCTGAACATACTTGGAACTGGCACATCAAAGAGCCATTTTCTATTTCTTGAATACAGGTCAGAGAAGGAAGGAAAATAAAGATAAAGCAAAATCTGATAGAGGAGGAAAAGTGTAGAATATTATACTTAAACAGATGTCCAAGCATGAAGGAAATTTGATCAAGCTTCAGTAATACAGCAGTTTTAATGAGAAAGAAAAGCATGATGCATTAAGTTGTTGATGACACTTTGGTGAATATTAAACATCTACATTGTTGGACAAGTCATCACTTTAGTATTTGGTAAAAGACTAGAAAAAACTTTTGTGGACATATAAGGAACATTCAAACTGTCCTGAATTCTGATTTAAAATGTTAGTTAATTATACTTTCATAAATGTTTTGAATTTTGCAAGTAGTAACTAAATTTTAATTTGATACTGTATGGTAAAAATTTTTTAAACTCTAAGAAGCAAAGTGATCTAAGGTCTTTCTAACAGTTTTAATGGCTGCTAAAATTTGTATTTAGATAGCAATCATTTTTATCCTGAAGTTGTGATAGTTCTCTGGTGAGAAGTTTTACTCCAGTAGCTGACAGTAATATTTCAGCATGTTTTTTCAATCACCACTTAGTAGTGTCTAGTAATATTTTCATTAAGAGGCAACCAAAAAGATGCTTTCTGTAGCTGGATTTATCACTCTGATGTGTAAAGAGCAAATTCTAGATTATGTCTTATGTATTACAGATGGCTAATTACAGCAAACAAAATCTAATCAAACCTGGAAAAGATTATATTTAAAGTGCAGGTCTTATATATTTTTAACTATAATTGAGGTCAGTATTAGCAGACTGTATTCAAAATGTGGTTATTGAAAAGCTAACTTCTCATTAATGATACAGTTTGGAAGCCCTGTAACCTTAGGAGTAGCGGAAGGAATAAGCGAAGTTTAATTAAAAATATATATACATATAAAGGAAGCATGGAACCTATCTTCAAATATTTGAAGGTCTCTTTATGTAATGGAGACAGTAAATTTCTTAGAAAACTAAGACAAATGGTAGGAGTTCCTGAGAATTGGATTCCAGCTCTGTATTTAAAACTTGAAAACAATTAGAATAGCTTAAACAATGGCATAAGCCATGAAGCAGCAATTCCTTTGTGTAGGCATATTCCATGAAATGTTAGCATATGAACTCTTTATTTTCCGTTCTTAAATTCTGAGACAACATTGTAGAAAAGGTGATAGAACCACGCCACAGATTTAGATCTAGGAATTAAGGTGAGCTACTTCTTAATGAATTTTTCAAATACCAATGCTTTATGTTAGTATGGAAACCTAGCAATGAACTGCAAACAGCATATTCAGCAGCAAGTTGGCAAATCCTACTCTGGAGAAACAGACTAAATGAGAAAAACAAACAGGTCTTAGTGAAGTTATCTAAAACCTCCAAGGAGACATATAAATCGGCCCTAATTGGCATTCATTCAAGAACCTCAGGAGATGCCAGGGAGTGAGTAGAGGTGAGGAATGAGTTCCCCTTTCAGTCTTGACTTGGCTCTTGTACCTAAAACTGGGGTGCCGCCAGACAACTCTTATGCTGCTGCTTATGTTAGACTTGTTCTCTGGATGAAAGGAAGATTTTGGCACCATCCTCAAACTCTATGTTCACTTAAGAAATAATAATTGCTCAATTAAGGGCCCGGAGCTTTTCTTCTGTATCCAGAGGAATTAAAAGTTGAAGACAAAATTGCACTTCATGTGGGAAAGCTCATCTTCAGCAAGAATGCTGAATAAGATAAAGGAACGTTGTAACCAATTTGAAGGTTATAAATATAAAGTAATTGCTGATTCTTGAATCAAAGTAATGTGCATTTTTCATGTAACATTAGATCTTGTAAAGTTCTAGTTTATGTTCCTTGGAAATCGTGTTTTTACTTAGTTTGGTTTTGAAGTTTCCTTGTGTGACTCCACTCCTGCATCACACTGAAGGAACCAAGGGGCTCACTGACGGTCTTGCACAGTATCTAATCTTACTGTACTCCAGTGCCGCCGCTTGGAGCTTGCGCCCTTTCAAAGACTGGCTATCTGCCTAAGCATCTGTTTCTACCTAAAGAGCTGGTGAGTAGTTTTGCAACAAGAAAAGCTAACTTTTGATAAAATAAAAGCTTCAGCCAAATTAACTTTAAAGTAGTTTAACTGAGCAATGAACAATTCATGATTCGGGCAGCCCCTAGATTCACAGCAGATTCACAGAGACTCCAGTGTAGCCACGTGATGGAAGAAGATTTATAAACAAAAAAGGGAAGTGATGTACAGAAATTGGCAGTGAGGTACAGAAACAGCTGGATTGGTTACAGATTGGTGTTTACCTTATTTGAACACAGTTTGAACACTTAGCAGTCTATGAGTGGCTGAAATTTGGCCACTGTGATTGGCCAAGACTCAGTTATTGTTACAGGCTCATACTCCTAAGTTAGGTTTTCAATTTTGTCTATTAATCTAGGTTACAATTCATCCACAAGGACTCAAATATAGAAGTACAGGGTCCCTCTCAGGCCGTATTTAGTTTCCTTTAACACTTTTATTTTTACTGTTAAAGAATATGGGATGTTACATACTTCATTAAGTATTTTATTTCCCCTGCCCCTCCAGACCCTTTCAAATCAAACCTTTACATTAACTTAGGTTGGTTAAAATTCCTCCTGCTGAGGTTTTGCTAGCAAATGGTCATGAAGCTTGTTTCCAAATGCTCACCCACAAAAGCTTTTACTAGCCAATTCCATTTGGTTGGCTGTACTCCAACACAGTCTCTGGTGATAGCAAACATTAGCTACAGAGAAAAGAAACTTCCATGGCACCCTGGAGGAACTTTTTGATCCAAAAGACACTCCTAGTAAACCAAAGTGTCACTACAACTTCATGAACGTTTCCTTATGTCATGAATAACAGTAGGAGGAAAGGGTGGCTACATTTCTGAAATGGTTGTTCCACGTGTGTAAACCTAGTCCCCAACTTGAGATCAAAGAGTGTCTTCAATCAACAAGTATTTATTTAGTGCCTATCATGTCTAAAATTTAAGAAGTCAGAAAAGGACAAATAGGAGCTATTGTAAAATTTTGTTATTTGTTGAATGAATGGAGAAAGACATATTGCTGGCCTATAAAAATATCACAATTACCTATAGGAGGGAAAATTAACATGAAACAAAACACAACATCTCTTTGTCACGTCTGTAACAGTTAAAGTAGTTCATCTGTTTCAAACTACAAAAGGTTTTAATATATTTTAACAGTATTTTTCCATTAAGTAGTTTTAACAAAAAAGCACAAATTATGTGGCTTTATGCAATATGGTCCTGCACCCTCACATCTACCCACTTATACCTCTTGCCTGTGAAACTTAAGACATCTCTACTGAACCATGATATCCCTCATTGGGAATTGACAGAGTAGGGAAAGTCTTGCATTCTTGTTTTATTGTGGCCAATGCAACAATGTCAGGTAAATAATCATAAGCATTAAGAAAATGCATATTCAATGAATAATGAATGAATGAATGATAAAAGAAGAATGGAATTGGTGTTGTCCTAAGTGCCAGAAATATTCAACAAGATTAGTGTACTTTGAAATGGTCTTAGTTTCATGGAAGATATGAGACTTTTCACTGGTCTTCAAGAATGGATGAGAGTTAGATAGTAGATGTGAAGGAAATAAGATATTTCCAGTGGAGTTAAGAGCATGAGCAAAGGGATTGCTTTGGATGCAGAGAAATTAATGAAAAGATTTAATTCTTCTTGATAAGACTGGGTTGTATATGGATTAGTGATTTTGTTTGGTTTAGATTAAAGGATATTTTAAAGAAATGTTTCTTAAACTCGAATATGCATACGTGGGGACCTTGTTAAAATGAAGAACCTAATTTAATAGGTGCGGATTGAGGTGTGAGATTATTTATTTCTAACAACTTCCCTGGTGATGTTGGTGCTGATGCCATACTGTGAATTGCAAGACTGTTGAGGATCCTTGAAGCTAGATAGAGTCGTTTGGGCTTGATACAGCAGGCATTCAAAAACCACTCTATGTCCTCTAGCAGTTACAGCATGATGAAAACTGCACTTTAGGGAGATTACTGTGTCAACCTCATGAAAAGTATGCTAAAGAAGAGAGAATGTAGAACAGGAAAACCAGCTGGGAGCCTGTCTACACTTTCTCTGCATATTTCATAGATTTGGTGCTCAATTATCTGTTGATTGATTAGTTTGTGTGGACATGGTCAATTCAAAAGCAGTTTCTCAGTAAAATAATTGTGGTCTCAGTGACTTTTTGAAAACAAGTCAAGTTTAGGTAAAACACATGGGGAATCCATGAATGCTCTTTCCCTCTTCTCCATCTGGAAAAACTGTATTCATTCTTTAAAAGACTTGAAATGTTAACTCTTCTGTTCTTATCATAGTATAAAATTATAATTATGCCCTTATATGTGTCTCTCACATATATAGTAATGATAATGATAATTAGCAATAGTAGCAAACTAGTGCTTTGAGTGCTTATTAGTAGTGCCAGGCAAATTGCTAAATAATTTTTATAATGAAGTCTTCATTCCATTGCTGTGACAAATACTACAATTATCACCCCCATGTATGAAGATATATGTATATACATATATCTTCATATATGCATTTAAATATATATATCTTTAAATCTATTTTAAAAGAGAACTTATGTGCCCTAATATTCTAATATTGTGTTGGGTATGTACCAGTAAATATATTTATTCAGAGAATCATCACAATGTGTTCTAAGAAGTCACAAATTTCTTAGTGTAGCTTCTATTTTTGCTTGATATTTTCACCTTTGTTCCTTATCTCCAATAATTATAACAATGGCTAGCAATTAGTGTTTCCTATCTCTCAGGTACAAATTTAAGCAATTAACACGCGTTGTCTCATTAAATGCTCATAATAATTTGGGTGTTATTATTACCTCCATTTTATATATGAAGAAAAAGAGGCACAAAGAAAGTAGTATGTCTAAGTTTCCAAAGCTACAAAGCAAGAAAGTTGGATGTTGAACCTACTACACTGTGTTATTGAAAGAAAGAAAAAAAGAAAGAGAGAGAGAGGAAGGAAGGAAGGAAGGGAGGGAGGAAGGGAGGAAGGGAGGGAGGGAGGGAGGAAGGGAGGGAGGAAGGAAGGAAAGGAAAGGAAAAGAAGAAAGAAGAGAGAAAGAAAAGAAAGGGAGAAAGAAAAGAAAAGAAAGAAAGAGAAAGGAGGAAAGAAAGAAAGAAGGAAAGAAAGAAAAAGAAAGAGAGAGGGAGGGAAGAACGAAAGAGGAAGGAAAGAAGGAAGGAAAGGGGAGGGGAGGGGAGAAGGGGGAGGAGGAGGAGGAGGAGAAGGAGGAGGAGAAAATAAAAAAGCCGGGCATGGTGGCTCACGCGTTGTCTCATTTAATGCTCATAATAATTTGGGTGTTATTATTATCCCCATTTTATATATTTAAAAAAGAGGCACAAAGAAATTAGTATGTCTACGTTTCCAAAGCTACAAAGCAAGAAAGTTGGATTTTGAACCTACTACACTGTGTTATTGAAAGAAAGAAAGAAAGAGAGAGAGGAAGGAAGGGAGGGAGGGAGGGAGGCAGGGAATCTATGAAATCCAAAGGAGGGAGGGAGGAAGGGAGGGAAGGAGTCTATTAAGTCCAAGAAGCCTTATTGTCATTTTTTAGTTTCTATCAGCACACCACCATGACAGATCAGGAGGAAGTACCTGCTGGCTGGCAGATGTGTAGTCATGGGATAAAATATTTTCTATGAAGGACCCCACTCCCCTTGTCTTCTCTCCAGTGACACTCCAAATTCCTTAGACCACAACTCATTCTCACAATAGACTAAAGAATATTCCCCCAAAACATGCACCATCATATATTCAAAAGATGGTCTCCTTTAAACATTTGCCTTTAGGGAAAGACATTCAGCTTCTGGGATTCCTTTCTGGTATTAGGAGTAATAATGACAACCTTCCAGATATTTGAAGTGTTTGATATGATGCAAATTGTTACTTGACTGATCAACTAAAAAACAGATCAAAACCAAATAGAATATTTGTTTATTCCACTTCATGAGCTTACATTCTAATCTAAATTTTTAATATTTAAATTCCAAATTGACAAACTGGATATTCTAATATCATAATTTCTGAAATTATGTACTTTTGTATTTTGCTTTAAAGAAAATTATTCTATTTTCTCAAACATATCAATATACTTTTGGGCAAATAAATCTTTGATAGTATATTCAACCCTACTCCATAAATTTACTTGATGCTCTCATTTTACCTGTGTTTGTTACATACTGATATGGTTTGGCTCTGTGTCTCCACCCAAATCTCATCTTGTAGCTTCCATAACCACATGTTGTGGGAGGGACCCGGTGGGAGATGACTGAATCATGGGGGTGGGTATTTCCCGTGCTATTCTCATGATAGTGAATGGGTCTCTCAAGATCTGTTGGTTTTAAAAATGGGAGTTTCTCTGCACAAGCTCTCTCTTGCCTGCCACCATCCACATTAAGATGTGACTTGCTCCTCCTTGCCTTCTGCCATGATTGTGAGGCCTCTCCAGCCACATGGAACTGTGAGTCCAATTAAACCTCTTTCTTTTGTAAATTGCCCAGTCTCAGGTATGTCTTTATCAGCAGCATGAAATTGGACTAATACACACACCTAGATATTGATAACATGAATAGATACAGCGATGTCTTCAGTACCATTCTAGCACATTCCTCATGTATGGCCTGCATAGCCTATTCTTGTTGGAATTCACTACAAGTTTACACAACTAGGAAACAATGTAATCTATTATTTGCTGTGCTCTTTTAAAATAGTTGTATTATAGCAATGTAAGTAATATAAAAATTTTACCTGTCCACATATTATTTCTACTAAATTTTCTTTCTCTGGGGAAGTATCATTTTTGGTTTAAATAATATTTGTTGCTATTTTAATACCTACTGTGGCTATTTGGCTTCTTCATACTAAAAGAAGTATATTAAAAGGCCTTTAAGAGAAAAGAAAACAGAAAACCAACTGGGCACAGTGGCGAATGGCTGTATCCCAGCAACATGGCAAAACCCTGTGTCTACAAAAATTAGCCAGGTGTGGTGGCGAGGACCTGTAGTACCAGCTACTCAGGAGGCTAAGGTGGCTGGATCACCTGAGCCCAGGAAGGTCGAAGCTGCAGTGAGCTGTGATCATGCCACTGCACTCTGTGAGACTCTTGTTTCAAAAAAAGGAGGAAAGAAACAGAAAACCATTACTATAACTATCAGTACCAAATGTCTAAGAGATCATAATTGTTTTCATTGGAAATGAAACAAAAGTATAGTGCCTTTTTCTTGCATTATTATAATGCTGTAGTTTTAAAGAGTGGAGATGGAGAGAGCCCTCTGCTTTCTACACCTCCAAATGTGTCTTAATCTATTTGGGCTGCTATAACAAAATGTCATCAAATGGGTGACTTATAAACAAGAGAAACGTATTTTTCAAAGTTCTGGAGGCAGGGAAGTCCAAGATCAATTGCCTGCACATTCAATGTCTGGCAAGGGCCCTTCCGCATGGACTTCCTCACAGAGATAGCTTCCTTCTCACTTTAATGCCACATGGTGGAAGGGGCATGGGATCTCTCTCTTTATAAGGCCACTAAGCCCTTTCATTAAGGCTCCACCCTTATGACCTAATCACCTCCCAAAGGCCTCACCTCTTAACCATCACATCTAAGATGAAGACTGTAACATATGAATTTGGGGGAGAACATAAACATTCAGACCATAGCAAACTGTATTATAAAACTTTATAACATGTAAAAGACTTTTCTCTAAACTAACCTGAAACCTATTCCGGGATTATGACAACATATCATGGAAGATGTTGAATTTGAATAAAATTTTATTATTTTCTTATTTTGAAACAATGTTAAATCACAAGACTGTTGTAATGACAAATAACATTTTTTCAGAATTATTTGAGAGTAATGTGTCAACATGATATGATACTTATTATTCCCAAATACTTTAACATTTTTTTTCAGCAAACAAGGATATTTTCCTTTATAACTGAAATACAACCACTGAAATCAGAAAGTTAATACTGATACATCACTATAATCCTCAGATCCCCTTCGAATTTTGCCACTTATCTTAATAATGTCATTTATAACAAAATGATCCAGTCCACAATCAAGCATTAAATTTAATTATTATGCATTTTCAGTCTTTCGATCTGAAAGATTTCCTTAGTTTTACCATGGCTTTCATGAATTTGACAGTTTTGAAGATTGTGAGTTAGTTTGTTTTGTAAGATGCTCCTTGTTTAGGTTTCTCTTTTGTTTTCTCATTATCAGATTCAGGTTTCCTCTCTTTGGCGGAAAAATCACAAAAGTGATGCTATGTTCATTTCATAGCAACCTATCAGGTGGCACATTACTCATGATGTGAATACTGATCTCATGATTAAGGTGATGACTGTGTAATTGCTCTTTTCCTCCTTTTCATAAGTATATTGCAGGGAAGTAGAGTAACTTTCTATTTATTTATTTATATATGTCAGAGTGGACTCATGGATATTCCTTTTACCCAATAGATTATAATCTGCTGTTACTGTTATTATTCACTTTGATTTTCAAATTGTCCCAGATATGGTCAGTATGATCCTCTTCTGTCTGACATCTTTCTTTGACATGTCCCTGGCATTGTTTTAATACTTCCATATTTCAACACAGTAATATATTCCAGGCTCGTTTTGTATTTTTCATGCCCCAGCCCTGGAATCAGCTATTTCTCTAAGGAGTCTTAATTTCTTTTAGATGAGAATGTTATTGAGAAACCAAGATCTGGGATGTAGGTGTGCCCATTGTTTTGGGGCTGTCATTGTTCTCAGGATCCAGAACCAAGGAGATATATGCACATAAAAATCCATTTATCTATCCATCCACATATTACATTGATATTTATTTCCATATATATCTATATCTATGAAACACTGCTTCCTCCATTTCCAAACCAGCACCACAGGGTCCAATGTAGTTTCTCTGTCTGTTTTTTGTTTTTTGTTTTTTTTTGTTTTTGAAATGGAGTCTTGCTCTGTTGCCCAGGCTAGAGTGCAGTGGCACCATCTTGGCTCACTGCCACCTCCACCTCCTGAGTTCAAGCAATTCTCTGCCTCAGCCTCCCAAGTAGCTGGGACTACAGGCACCTGCCCTCATGCCTGGCTAATTTTTTGTATTTTTAGTAGAGACGGGGTTTCACCATCTTGGCTAGGCTGGTCTTGAAATCCTGACCTTGTGATCCAGCCCCATCAGCCTCCCAAAGTGCTGGGATTACAGGCGTGAGCCACCTGGCCCAGCCATACTTTCTCTCTCTTAATATTTGTAACAACTTGTCTGACAATGAAACATCTGTCTCCTGTTATTTTTAATATGTTTACTTTTTGATCAACCATCCTACCTGTAACCAATATCCTATTGCTGTTAGGCATCTGACCCTTCCCATTCAGATGCTCTGCTCAGCCTATTTGAGCTCTGACACTGTTTAGGCTACTGAAGCTCTCTGTTCACACATCACCTAGAGATTTCCACCTTACTTGTCCCAGCTTCATAGGTTAGGTGAACAGAAAGATAGAAAAAGAAGAGCATGAGAAGAAATTGAGATACTTTTGAAAAAGCTTGTCTGCTATGTAGATTCTAATGCTATTGCATATCACATGTTTAATTGAAAATTTTTCTTTTTATTTGAGAAACTAAAAAAATTCTAACTAGACTTCACATATTTGACAAATATTTATTGAGTGCCTACTCTGTGCCAGTATAATAAATTTTAGTAAAAACCCAATTAACTGCAGTTCTCAATTAATCAATATATTTTACTTACTGGCTTGTTTCTCAGGGAAATTGGCCAATTATAAGCAACTACATTCAGACTGAAGATTTATTCAAAACAGGGTCAGTCATGAAGTCAGTATGAATTTTACTCTAATTCCCATACTTATATATTACCTTATATAATGAGAAATGACATTCAAAATTATGAACCTAAAAAAGACTATGAAACTCACTATTGAAATATTGCTGTGCTAACTACAGACATTTTAGAAATCTTTTCAACAAGCATAGTTTTATTCAATTAACCATAAAATTATATTCTGAGAGCATCCAATGTCTAGTTTATGTATTCATTTAACAAACATTTATAATACATCAATATATTCCAGGCACTGTTCAAGAAAATAAAAATCTCTCAAAGTTCCTGTCCTGATGGAGCTTACCATCTAGTAACAGGAAAAAAGACAATCAACAAGCAATAGCAATATGTGGTATGCCAGGTTATTAATGGTACTGGGAAGGAAAATGAAGAAAAATGAGAGAACAGAACATGAACAAGGAGAAGTAATGGTAGATGTGCTGTCTTCAATGGTTGGTTTAGTTTTTTCATGTCATCAGTTTACCATTTATTTGGTAAGAGTCTCTTATGATGAGAAATATATTCTTCTCATATTTGTTTGCTTTTTTTCTTTCATATGTTTGGGTCAAATATGTAGCAAACTCTTAACTGTCTAAATCATTTTGTAAGGTCTGGAAAGATAGCAATCAAAATGGTAAATTGGGGAAGGTAGAAGGGAAAGAAAGAGTTGAGGTAACAGTTTGAGTGGAATTTTTAAGGTAAAAAAGAAAATGTTTTATATTGATTGGATTTTCCATGTGCATTACATTATCTTCATAATTTTAAAATCTATTTTTATTTTAAAAACTATTTTCATTGTAGCTGTTCTACTTCAAACAGTATGCTGGAAGAATTCAAATGTCCTAGAATAAGAATGAGGCCGGGCACAGTGGCTCACCCCTATAAGCTCAGCACTTTGGGAGGCCAAGGCGGGTGGAGCACCTGAGGTCTGGAGTTCAAGATCAGCCTGGCCAACATGGTGAAACCCCATCTCTACTAAAAAGACAAAAATTAGCCAGGCGTGGTGGCACACACCTGTAATCCCAGTTACTTGGGAGGCTAAAGCAGGAAAATCGTTTGAACTCGGGAGGTGGAGGTTGCACTGAGCCGAGATCATGCCACTGCACCCCAGCCTGGGTGACAGAGTGAGACTTCATCTCAAAAAAACCAAAAAACAAAAAAAAGGAATGAATGAGAAATAAGAGACTGAGATAGACAAAAAAATTTATCATTCATTAACCACTTTTCAGATAAATATGTTTCACTAACTCCCTCAAATAGTGACTCTATTTAAATAATTTAAATTGCAGATATGGTCAAAACTCTTCTACTGTTTTCTTTTTTCTTTCTTTCTTTCTTTCTTTTTTTTTTTTTTTTGAGACGGGGTCTCCCTCTATTGCCAGGCTGGAGTGCAGTGGCGCGATCTCAGCTCACTGCAACCTCCGCCACCAGGGTTCAAGCGATTCTCCTTCCTCAGCCTCCCGAGTAGCTGGGATTATAGGCACGTGCCCAGCTAATTTTTGCATTTTTAGTAGAGACGGGATTTCCCCATGTTGGCCAGGATGGTCTCGATCTCTTGACCTCGTGATCTGTCCATCTTGGCCTCCTAAAATGCTGGGATTACAGGCGTGAGCCACCGCACCCGGTCTCTTCTATTATTTTCAAACAAAAATTGACCATTTCAGTCCTTAGCTTAATAGATGTCTACCTGTTCCAATGATACCATTATAATATAAAGAATTGGTACTATTAGTTAAAAGAATAGAAAAGTAAGAATGTGAAAGCAGTTAAATTCTAGGATAGATTTGTAAGCAGAAGTTAGTAGCATCCATCTGTAAAAGAAAGAGCACCAAACAAGGAATTTTAAAACCTGGCTTAAAGTCTTCCTAGTTCTTGTTATATAATTTTGGGCAAGCTACTCCTACTTTCTTACACCTAGTCTTCTTTTTGGTAAAATGAGGATAATCTCAGCTTTTGTCTAAAGTCAGCATTTATAAATAAGATTCCCAGAATTAAATGAAAAAATCCAATAAAAAGAAATCTACCAGTCTTATGTGTTTCTACACATACTTTGTCTCTTTCTCACTCCTTCTCTCTCTCTGTCTCTTACACACACACACACACACAAACATTAAAGGAAAAATTATTTTTCAGTCAAATAAAGGACTATGTTGAATACATCCTATATTATCATTTTCAAATAAATAATGTTTAAAATATAATTTGAGGCCGGGCATGGTGGCTCACACCTGTAATCCTAGCACTTTGGGAGGCCGAGGCTGGTGGGTCACCTGAGGTCAGGAGTTTGAGACCAGCCTGGGGAACATGATGAAACCCCGTCTCTACTAAAAATACAAACAATTAGCTGAGCATGGTGGCATGCGCCTGTAATCCCAGCTACTTGGGAGGCTGAGACAGGAGAATCCCTTGAACCTGGGAGGCAGAGGTTGCAGTGAGCTGAGATCACGCCATTGCACTCCAGCCTGGGCGACAGCGCAAGACTCCATCTCAAAAAAATATATATATATATACACATGTATGCACATGTATATATACACATATACATATATACACACATATACATATATGTATATATACATATATACACACATATACATATATATGTATATACACACACATACACACATATACATGTATATATACACACATACATATATACACACATACACACATACATATATGTATATATACACACATACATATATGTGTATATACACATGTATACATATATACATATATGTGTATATACACATGTATACATATATACATATATGTGTATATACACATGTATACATATATACATATACGTGTATATACACATGTATACATATACACATATACGTGTATATACACATATATACATATATACATATACGTGTATACACATATATACATATACGTGTATATACACATATACATATATACATATACGTGTATATACACATATATACATATATGTGTATATACACATATATACATATATACATGTATGTGTATATACACATATGTGTGTATATACACATACACACATATACACATATACACGTATATATACGTGTATATACATATATATACGTGTATATATATAATTTGAATTAGTATACTAATTCTCAGAGAGAAGAATGGCCAAAATAATGGTTGTGTTATTTAAATTATTTTAAAAAGAATCCAATAATATTGTTTTAGTAATTATAATAATATGATTTTATGTAACATTTATTCATGGATAAAATAATATATACTATAAACATATCATTTTTCTAATTCATTCTCAGAGGCTTTTTATAAAATATAGATTAAACAGCTTTAAATATATTTGTTTCAGCTGGGCGTGGTGGCTCACACCCAGTAATCCTAGTACTTTGGGAGGCCATGGCAGATGGATCCCTTGAGCCCAGGATTTCAAGACCAGCCTGGGCAACATGGTAAAACCCCATCTCTACAAAAAATAGAAAAATTAGTCAGGTGTGGTGGTGGGCATCTGTAGTCCCAGCTACTCAGGAGGCTGAGGTGGGAGGATTGCCTGAGCCTGGAGAGGTTGAGGCTGCAGTGAGTTGTGATCACACCACTGCCCTCAAGCCTGGGCGACAGAGCAAGACCCTGTCTCAAAAAATTTTTAAAAATATACATTTTTATTTTACTAAAATTGCCTCCATAATATTTGGCATCTTATAACTTGAAGTTTAATACATTTTTCTTTTAATATATACCAATTTAGTATATAATACACACATATTTTCAAAGGCATGATGTCTAATGAGGAATTTACAAATTATATTAGAAATAAAAATCAAATGAAAACTTTCCACAAAATAAATAGAATGTACAAACAAATATCTCTGAAGGTTCCTGTTATTTATCTCCATGCATTATAAGTTATATTTTATTTATTTCTTTTTGATCAAGCAGTATCTGAATCCATTAAAAAATTTCTCTTGACATATTGACATGCTTTTAAAGCCCTCTTTGAATTGACAAGCCTAGCAATACTCATTCTTTTGGCCTCGAGTCATTTTATAAGATAAACAAAATCACAAGAGTATTTACTGAGACCTCACCTACAAAACTAGCCAACTACCCCCTGAATGGCAAATTTGGATGGGAGGGAGAAACAACCCAAAGAATTTACAAGCTAGCTAATAAAATATTCAATGAGCAGCCTAGAAACCACATAACAAAGCATTATATTGCAGGGTATTTGTTGTAAAGCTACATTTCCCCCCTTATAAATCCATAAATAATATTTATGCTTTTCACATAAATTTATATTCAAAGGTAGAACCCTATTATCTGTCACAGTGTTACTGTGAATGAAATGAGATTGTATTTACATGAATAACACTGAGTGTACTAACAGCTGGGCTCTGTTTTCGTACATTGATCCATTTAATCCTTACAACTCTATAGGATAGGTATTAGATTGAATCATATGAAATTGCCATTTCTGTTGACTATCGGCAAAACTCTGTTTCAACCTAATACCCCCTATTTCTCCCATTTTATAATTGAGGAAACTGAGTAACTTGCCTAAGAAGAATAATTGTTTTTCCTATCTTACAATTGAGGAAGTTGATGCTCAAGAAAGCATATGTGACTTTTCCAAGAATGCACAGCTGTGTGCTTCTCAGAGAGAAAGATCAAGAGAGAGAATATTTGCAGATGCACTTTGTAAATTTCATTGTGCTATAAAAAAGTTAAACTATTTTTGTTATTATTAAGTCTTTTCTTCCTAACTCCACATTGGGTCTTTTATTGCCCAACAGCCAAGGATTACCAGGGAAGGATGCCACTAGTTATCAAGACAGAAGTCTCTCATATTTGTCATCTTCTGAGATGATTCCCCCTCTGAAATGACTGGGTGACTTGCAATCCCCCATCCCTTGTTTTTCTCTTGTCAACTCAGTCCTCAATGATGAGGCACTGGAGTACTTTGGTTTGTTATCAAATTATTTCCTTCTGTGCTTGGAACAAATGAGTTGCAAGGGCTATTGGGAATAATATTTTAAACAATGAAACATTGTCATCTCTCAAGTAGTACACTAAACATATTCTTCAAACATAATTTCATATGAGCTTCTTTGAGCTAGAAATAGAGGCAATTTAGAAAATATACACAGCAAAAGAAAGAGGAACCTAAATACGGACATCCAGTTGTCTGTTTTGTTCTTCCACTCTATTTTCACGAGTGTGTCATCCTCTCCCTTGTAATAAGAGGCATTTCGATACAGTAATTTTGAGCAGTATTTGGTACACTAAGTCCAGGAGAGACAATCTTCAGCCCTGGAGTAGAGAACACTAAGATCTTTCTCAGCTTCTCATCATGTGCTGCCTTTCCAAAGAAGTACTTAAATACTATTGCTAGTTTCTTTATAAAAATTCCACCTTCAACAGTAACATTTTATCCTTATGGTTCTCCAGAACACAGAGGGCATAGTGGTTACCAGTGCCTGAATCAGGAGCTAATCTGTGTTCAAAATCAGACACAAACTGTGTTTGAAAGAAACTTCTGTCACTCAACTATCTGTGTGACGTTGAGCAAGGTGTTTTATATCTCTATTCATCGGTTTTTCATTTGTAAAATGGGGATTATATTAGTTCCTACTCCATATAGTTTACAAGTACTTTAAATGGGATAATGTAAGTAGTGTTTAGAATATTGCCAAACATGCTCAATATTTTAATGGATAGTGATTTCTCATGAAATTGTGAGCCTGTCTTAATTTAAGATTTAGAAACACAAGTGTTTTTGTCTGCTCATAGAATACTTAAACATCTATCAGGAATTTAAGTTCATTTCCTTAAAAATTGATTCATCACACTCTTTGCAAGTATCTTATTCTCCTACTTTGTTCCCTAGGTATATCTTTAGCTTCCCACTTCCCACCATTTATATCCCATCTTAGTTTTCCCACAGTAAATACATTTGATCATCAGCTACATCTGTCCTTGTCCTTTCCTTCAATGTTGGCATGCATTTCATTGCTTATCTTTATCACTTATGATAACTGCTATAGTACAAAAATAGACATCAAATGCTGACACAGGTTAGCAATGCTGGGCACTTTTCAAAGCACAGAAAAACTGTGCCCTACAATTAAAGCTGGTGAACTAGAGACACATAGAAGAACAAATTAAGATCCACTCACCACCACATATATGTGGTTACGACAATAGAAAATTGCATGTGAACATCATACACGGTAATAGGGGAGCTTTGCACTGGGAGAAAAAAGTAAAATGTGAGTTATAAGTCACAGTAGGTTAATAGATGACTGCTAGCTCTAATTTACTCATTTTCTTATAGAACCTTTAATTACTTCATTTCTAATGCACTTAGGTTTGCCAGTAGTAGTCTTTTTTATTCTTCTAATAATAGTTCCTAAGGTACATCCTATAAATTATCCCTTTCCTTTTCCTCTCTTTCCTCTCTTTAAACAATTCTGAGAAATGGAGGAAAAAAATGTGAACTATAATTTTAAATAACTTCTTTGGATTAATACAAGTGCAAAAAAAAAAAAAAAACCTTCTGTTATTAGCACTCTGCTTTCCTGCCCCCATAAGAATGTCCCTATTCTTATACATGCCAATTTGTCAGCTGCAGCCATTGCTGCTGACCTGCCGTTTTCTATTAAAGCACCAACTCTAGACAAACAAGCCCTCTCCATTCATTCCCTACATTCTTTACTTCTTTAACTTGTTCTAATTCCAGGTTTGCTCTAAGAACCCTTAATTTCAAAATCCCTCATTAGGCTGGAGGAAAGTACTTCAAACTTTCTGTTTCCTTTTACTCTGTAAAAGGCTAGCTTTCTCCCTAAACTCATTTGTTCAGTTTTGTCTCTTAGCTTCCTTACCTCTTACATCACTCTTTTGCAAGAACGGTGCCTTAAAAAAAAAAATTCTCTAAGCCTTGTCCCTCTTGTCTTTAAGATGCTTCTGCAAATCTCACCTCTAGATTAAGTGGAAGAGATAAGTGTTAGTACTGAACTTGCCCAACAATTTAAGTGATGACTATTCTATATTTGATAAAATAGCAACAACTCACAATTTAGAAATTCTGGGAAAAGCAATGGCTTGGAGACAGAGAAAAATTTGTGGTAAGACTGACTGTGTGGCAAATATTAATAATTAAATACAAAAAGAATAGAATATTTTTCTTGCAAACATAGAGACATTCATTCAGTTATGCATTCATTCATATCATAAACTTTCCTAATCTCTTAGTACGCTAGGGGCTGGAATGATAATAACAATCACAACAGGAAAAATGTCTCTTTTCTGGAGTGTTCATTTATGGAATAAGTTTTTGTTTCAGTTCTTTCCTTGCATTCTTAACTCTTCACATGATGCCAAAAGAAGGAATTTGCATTTTTTGAAGGCAAAATATACAAATTAGACATAACACACTTGATTTTAAATGTTGAATTCAATGTCATCACTCTCAAAATCTTTAATCAGAGTAGTCTAAAGTATGATAGTAAAGGGATGGATTTGAAAATTGAAATGTTTTCTTCTTTTTCCTTTTCTCTTTTTTCCACTAATGGAAGAACAGTACAAGAGTTTAGCAATATGAAGAAAAGAGGGATAGCCATGCATTAGATAACAAACCTTTAATGAGTGAAGTTGTTTATGATTCCTAAGGAAACTACACTTAAACAAATTATATTTCATATGTTTTTATAGATTTGATTTAAAGCATCCTTTTATGCCCAACGAACTAGGTAGGAAACATACTATTCCCAGTTTAAAAGAGAAAAAAATTTAAAGAAATCATATGGCTAGTAGACAAAGCCAGGATTGAAGCTAAAATAGGATTTCCAAATCCTGGACTGATATTTTCCCCACTATAATACATACTACTGCCTTTTAAAAATGCACATGCTAATGTAAACCTAGGCCAGGAAAACTTCAGTCTTTTGTCATACAAATAGTAAAATATATACCACATTCACAGTTAGCTTATGTTTTATATATTTCATAGATAATAAGATATTTGAAAACAAATTAAATTTTTATCAAAATCCTTGGCAAAGTTTGCAGTTTCCTTTTGTGTGTTCAATTTTTTGATAAAATTTTAATATATATTTTATATTATAGTAGGAAAAAAGCATGTATACTTTGATTTCAAAGTCAAGTGAATTTTGAAATTCTGAGGCATGGCTCTGACATCAAAGATATTCAAATAATCACCACACTGATAACATTAACTTGATTGAATATTGCAGTCCTCTTGGTTAGAAATATTTAAAAGTTGTCTTTGGTTGATTTCTCTTACTAAGAAAAATATATCTTCCAAAGGGAATTCTGTCAGGGGCTATTACTGCATTTGCTTTTAGAGGAAAAGTAGATAGATTTGTGTAAAATTCACATGTACCTTTAAATTTTAAGTGCAAGAGATCCCAAGCCTTATAAGAAGTAAAGGTAATACTCTATGAAATTTAATTGAATATATCCAATTATGATGTTCTAGCATGATCATTACTATGTTAAAGTTGATCTCAAGATGTGAATGTTGAAATGTAAAGACTAGATCTGCGTGAACTATGTTTTAGTATCTCAGTGGTTAGCACTAAAAATGTAAAATATACTGCCCAGTAGGTTTTCTAAAAATAAGATGACTCTAAATTCATAGGGAATCATAAAATTATTTTTTAAGTTCTTTTCTTTTTCTTATACCTTTCTTTACCATGTTTTGTTTTGTTTTGTTTTTCCATTTCCTATATCTATTTTGGCCTCACTCTTCAACTTCATTTTACTCCAATTTTCTTTACCCTTATTCTATAATCTGTCTTTTTTTTTTAGAATTCCCTTGTCTCATCTTCACCTATGATTAGCCTCTGGCCTATAATACACAAAACGGACATAAGACCATTCAGTATACTGAAAACATAACACTCTGGTTTATAATATTTCTTTTCTCTATGAGAAAAAATAATTTCCTTTCTTCCTATGGTAATAGAATCCTTTAACCATGTCTTTCCCCATTCTGCTCTATAATCCATCACTCTGCTTTTCCACACTCAACTTACAGTCTCTGACCCTCCTTCTCTATTACTTTCTTTGAGGTCTGAATCTCTTTCATCTCTTTTGCTATATTGCATAAATTTCTTCTCTCAAAAGCTTCCTATTTCTATTCATAGCAGCCAAGGCTGTGGATATTCCATTTGTGGAGATAATGTAGAGGAGAAAGCCCACCAAATGGTTTAACTTGCATATACTAAATGTTGGCTGGAGCTCTGAGTGGCAAGTCTATATAGCACTAACAGTAAGCACTATGGGAGCTCAAAACCTTTGAGACATGTACCCGTGTATGTCTGGATTTTATTTCTGTGTCTGAATAACCATGTTCTTGCCTCAACCTTGTTAGGATTATTTAGTGCAATTGTTCAGGCCAAAAAGCATTGAAGCTTTCACAAAAATATTGCCAAGTTAAACTTAGCTTCACAAAAATAACAAAAAGTAAAAAAATGGTTTTAAGCTATATTTGTTAATGGTCATTACTTGGAACTCAAACATAAGATGTCATTTCAGACATGGCTACTAAATAAACTAGAAATTACATTCAAGGATGCCAGAAACTTACTGTGCTCTGTCCTGGTTCAAATAAACCTTTTAAAGTGGATATGCATATAGTAGTGGTATGTACTCGGTAGGCATTTAATAAACCCTTGTTTAATGAACAAAAACAGAATAATCAGCATTTTGTAAAATAATTTGGAACGAAAACGCATGCACAATCTACCATCTTTTCTTAAAAGTGACTTCACCCCAGTATTAATTTGTTAGATATTACTTTCCCAGATGTGGGCTAACAAGTGAGTTCAGCCAACCCTCATCTTCCTTTGACATCATAATATCTATTTCCTTCCAGAAGGCCTATTTCCTGAACAATCCATGTGATTATATTGCCACAGTGGTGGTTTCCAATCTGGATTGGTATCACTTCTCTAAAGGGACTTCAGAAATGCATGTACATTTGTGCATTTATGTGTTTGTGCATGTATGTGTTGTGTCAGGCATCTGGTATTAACAGAATAACTGAAGAATGCTATTGGCATTTAGTGGGAAGGACCTAGGCATGCTAAGGCACCCCTAATGCCTGGAACAGCCTGGATAAAGAAAGGGTGTTATCTTATCAATAAAGCCAAGAATGCCCCTGTTTAGAAACACTGTAGCATTGTGGAGATTTGCTTAGCATGCTGGGAAGACTGAGTCTAACTTTGATTTTCGTAAGGCCTCTGCTGAGGCAGGTATCTCTTGCTCAATTTATCTGCTTTATTTTAATTATTTAATATTTAAGTCATTGTTACCAGGTTAGGCTAGTTTTCTTTGCCTACCATAGGATAAGGCTGGGGTAGAAAATAGAGTAGCTTATATAATGTCTTAACATAAACAGTTAATAAGAGCTCACCTTGGCTCTCTCTGCCTGCTCCAGGCCAGGGCATTTTCTCGAGTAAGCTGATGGTGTTGTTTCTAAGGTAGAGGAAATGGGCCCAAGGGTTCTGTCAAACCATGAATAATTTATTGGGCAATTACTATATGCCGGTACTGCTGTAGATGCATACATGTATAATCTCATTTTTAGCATTCCAACATATCTATTCTCTTTTCACAGATGAGGAAACTGAGGCATCAGTTAAATAATTTGCATAAGGTCACAGAGCAAGTTATGGAGCCGAGGCAGAACCCTGCAGTTTGACTCCAGAGACTGCATCTTAGCAACTAAAGTTGTCCTAGGATAACTGACTTAATTAATTCAACTCTTGTCTAAAGTTGTGGTTTGGTTTTGTTTTGTTTTCTGCCTGCCAGGCTTGCTTTACTGTTTGGTTCATACTGAATAGAGTGCCTTGTCTACAGTTACCAGCACAAAAGGTTTTTGTGAAGTTCTTTCTAAAAGCAAAAGCACCCAGCATTATCAGGAGGGCACTAGGCCACTGGTCCCTGGGGTAGCAGGCATAGAGAAGCACCCAGTGGGATGAATGACAGCAGAAGTAGCTCAAGTCCTGCTGGCTGGAACCTTATAACCAGGTTAATTGTTGTGAAGGTAGAATCCAGAGAAATGATCACTTAGGTCACCAGGCCAAGGGCCTCAGGTAAAGAGCACAGTTCAGAGGCTGAGGTGAGGCCAAGAAAGCATGAGGAAAATGAGGTCAACAACACAGGTGCTAGAATGCCAGACTGCATCTGGAAAACGGGGGTAGGAAGATCACACCACATTTCAGTTTCACTGTATGGAATAGGGAGAGGCCAAACTGGCCAATGCATAACAGAAAAAAGGATACCCCATTGCATGTAGAGGGGTCTCTTCTTCATCTCACCTGAACTGCCATGTCAGCCCCTTTGTGCCCAGGCTGTCCGCTTTTTCTGTAAGGTCCTGACAATAAACACTATGATATCATGACAGTAATGTTTGCTGTCACTATGTCCCAGTCTTAGTATTAGTTTCCTAAACTGGTTGGGCTACCTCTAGAAATTTGTGGAAACGTTTCATTTTTCCCTCTGCTGCTTCAATGACCTTCCTTGTTGTTGAGCTGTCCCTGCACTGGAGCAATCAGAATGAGACTGGAGAGCTTCTTCAATAGTTGCTGAGTGTAACACTAGAAACCATTATAAAAGGATGAAGTCTCACTCAGAGAATCTGCCGTTCTTCCAGTCATGAGAATTAGGACCCCAAGAAAGGGAGACTTTGGTTGGTGTATTGCTTATCACTTAGCACAAGACTCAATCTTGACCTACATCCGGATCCGGATCCTGCCAAATTGTATGGCACCATGAAGACATAATCAGAAAATATTGATACATTTTTTGTAATGCAGGATACATAGAGTGTGTTTATTTTATAACTTCATTATTTATTTAAATTTAGGTCTGAGGCCACTGTGGTCTGTCTTACCACACTCTATCAAATTTTGAATTCTAATTTGGGTTTCAGTCTGTTCACAAGTCTAGTTATATCCAGAGAATCAAAGGATAGTTGGATAATTCAGCAAAAGTATTTTATGGGGTAAATGTATCTTGGCTGTCTTGTAGAATCTGGACACCTTTTGTTTTTAGCAACTATAAATTAAAAAGAGACATGCATTGTTTTAATTTTAAAGGCAAGACCTGAAAGGTTCTACTTGCCAGGATGACTCCAGAAGTTCCAGAGCTACCATTCTGTTGGTTATTTAATCAACTTTTATTTGCACACTCAGATGATACTGACAATTCTCTAGGCTCTTGAGGTGATAGAAAATAAACATATACCCTGACCTTAAAATATATAAATACACGAAGATAATCTAAGCCATAAGAATATTCCCTCTTTTATGGTTCAGACTTATAAGTTAGGAAAACTGAGCTCCATGAACATGACTAGATATGGTTTGGCTCTCTGTCCCCACCCGAGTCTCATGTTGAATTGTAATCCCCAGTGTTGGGGGAGGGACCTGGTGGGAGGTGACTGGATCATGGGGGCAGATTTCCCCTTGTTATTCTTATGATGGTGAATTAGTTCTCACAAGATCTGGTTGTTTAAAAGCGTGTGGCACTTCCCCCTTAACTCTCTCTCTCTTTCTCCTGCCACCATGTGAAGACATGCCTGCTTCCTCTTCACCCTTCTGCCATGATTGTAAGTTTCCTGAGGCCTCCTAGCCATGCTCCCTGCAGAACTGTGAGTCAATTAAACCTCTTTTCTTCATAAATAATCCAGTCTCGGGTGGTTCTTTATAGCATGTGAGAATGGACTAATACAATGACAAAGATTACTAGTTGGAGCCTGGTAAGAGGTTAAGATTGAGGGAGTTGGCCGGGCATGGTGGCTCATGCCTGTAATCCCTGCACTTTGGGAGGCCGAGGCAGGTGGATCACGAGGTCAGGAGATCGAGACCATCCTGGCTAACATGGTGAAACCCCATCTCTACTAAAAATACAAAAAATTAGCCGGGCATGGTGGCGGGCACCTGTAGTCCCAGCTACTCCAGGGGCTGAGGCAGGAGAATGGCGTGAACCCGGGAGACAGAGGTTGCAGTGAGCTGAGATTGTGGCACTGCACTCCAGCCTGGGCAACAGAGTGAGACTCAGTCTCAAAAAAAAGAGTGAGGGAGTCTCTCTAGGGCTATAAATGGAGAAAAGGCAAACCTTATAAATAGATGGGATAAGAATGCTCATGTAAAATTCCAGGTGGCATCTCTGTCCTCATTCCTCATCTACTTATCCACAGTGAACACTTAGGCTCTGCTCAGGATTTTCAGAGTCAAAAACATTAAAGAAGCAAACCAGGAATCATATTTTGGTTATAAGGCATAGAGATCTGGATCTAAGGGAAAATCAAGGTTAAAAACTGAAATTGGCCTCTTATGTCCATGTCAAGGAAGAGTACACTCCTGTCCAACATCAAACTACAGGTGATACTGGGTTTAGCTCTGCTGAATAATCCAATAACCCAATAAATAAATAATCCAATAACCCAATAAATAAATTATCCAGGAAATAAATAAGAGGAACCCCATTAGGTATAGGATGGTTAGAAGAGAAAGATACAGGATGATGCTGGTGCAGGGATTCCCTACAATATCAAGGGGAGATACCTCTTCTACTTACTTCTTGTGCTTCTCTATAACTGCCTCCAAGAGTCACTGTCTAAGTTCAATGAAATTAACCATTTAAGCACAAAATCTTTAATTCATTATAACCTCAAGATACTATTGTCTGCCAGTTCAGTACAGCATCATAGAATGACCATAACATAGAGTCAAACTGATTGTCAGTTTGACTCCTTTTTTTTTTTTTTTTTTTTTTTTTTGTGACAGGGTCTTGCTCTGTGGCCCAGGCTAGACTGCAGTGGCGTGATCTCGGCTCACTGCAACCTCCGCCTCCTGGATTCACGCCATTCTCCTGCCTCAGCCTCCCGAGTAGCTGGGACTACAGGCGCCTGCCACCATGCCTGGCTAATTTTTTGTATTTTTAGTAAGACGGGGTTTCACCATGTTAGTCAGGATGGTCTCGATCTCCTGACCTCATGATCCGCCCACTTCGGCCTCCCAAAGTGCTGGGATTACAGGCGTGAGCCACCACGCCCAGCCGTCAGTTTGACTCTTAGCTTGACATTTATTATTTGTGGCTACCAGAGAAGTTTACTTACACCTTTTTTTTTTTTTTGAGATGGAGTCTCACTCCGTCACCCAGGCTGGGGTACAGTGGCATGATCTCGGATCATTGAAACCTCTACCTCCTGGGTTCAAGCAATTCTCCTGCCTCAGCCTCCCAGGTAGCTGGGATTACAGGCACCCACCAGCATGCTGGGCTAATTTTTGTATTTTTAGTAAAGATGGGGTTTCACCATGTTGGCTAGGCTGTTCTTGAGCTCCTCACCTCAAGTGATCTGCCTGCCTCAGCCTCCCAAAGTGCTGGGATTACAGGCGTGAGCCACCATGCCTGGCCAACTTACACCTCTTTAAGCCTCAGTTTCTTCATTGATTAGAGGACTTAAGAGACAACATATACCAAAATAATGCTTTGTGCATGGAGGTCATTGGTATGTGGTAGGTGTGTTTATTATTTTCCAGTACCAATAACTGTATTCGTTTCCTGTGGCTACTTTAACAAGTGACTGCAAACTGGGTGGCTTAAAACAACAGAAATTTATTCTCTCACAGTCATGGAGGCAAGAAATCCAAAATCAAGTTGTAAGTTTTGTTTCTTCAGGAGGCTTCGATGGAAAATTTGTTCCATGTCTCTCTCCTAAGTTTGTACAGCTGTTAGCAATCCTTGGTTTCCCTTGACTTGTAGATGCATCACTCCAATCTCTGCCTCCGTCTTCCTATCACCTTCCCCTCCATGTTTTCTTTCTTTTCTTTCATTATAAAATGAAAAATTTTATTTAAAGAAATGTTTTTTAACTTTTTTTTTCTTTGAGATGGAGTTTTGCTCTTGTTGCCCAGGCTGGAGTGCAATGATGTGATCTCGGCTCATTGCAACCTCCACCTCCCCGGGTTTAAGCGATTCTCCTGCCTCAGCCTTCCGAGTAGCTGGGATTACAGGCATGCACCACCATGCCTGGCTAATTTTGTATTTTTAGTAGAGACAGGGTTTCTCCATGTTGGTTAGGCTGGTCTCGAACTCCCGACCTCAGGTGATTCATCCACTTCGGCCTCCCAAAGTGCTGGGATTACAGGCGTGAGCCACCGCGCCCAGCCTTTTTTAACGTTTAAGTTCAGGGATACATGTGCAGCTTTGTTTTATAGGTAAGCTTGTGTCATGGAGGTTTGTTGTATAAATTATTTCATCACCCAGGTATTAAGCCTTGTACCTATTTGTTATTTTTCCTGATCCTCCCCCTGCTCCCACCCTCTATCTTCAAGTCAGCCCCAGTGTCTGCAGTTACCTTCTTTGTATCCCTGTGTTCAAATCATTTAGCTCCCTTATTCCAGATAAGGTCACATTCTGAAGTTCCAAGTGCACAGAGCTATTAGCAGGGGGTAGAAGGACGCTCTTCCACTCACTACAACATATGTTATGGGCTAAATTGTGCCCCGTCCCCCACATTCATATGTTAATACCTTAACTTCCAGTACCTCAGAATGTGACTGTATTTGGAAACAGTGCCTTTAAAGAGGTAATTAGTTAAAATGAGGCCCTGAGGGTGGGCCCTAATCTAACCTGACTGGTACCCTTATAAACAGAGGAATTCGGACACACTGGGAGACACCTGAGGTACTTGCACATGGAGGAAAGACCAGGTGAGAACAGTGAGAAGGCAGCCATCTGCAAGCCAAGAAGAAAGGGCTCAGAAGAAACCAACCTTGCCAGCACCTTGGTCTCAGACTCCTAACCTCCAGAACCGTGAGAGATTTCTGTGGCTTAAGCCACCCAGTCTATAGTATTTTGTTATGGTAGCCCTAGCAAACTAATACAACACATACAATTAATGATTGGTCTGCTTTCTTTAGTTTCTTTAGGTTTCTCTGGACAGCAGCTTATACATTGAAGCTGACTCTTCACAATGTGGTAATGAACCCTTGGTTGCAGTGACCTTACAATGTCAAGGGAGCTCAGATACTACCTCATGCATCAGCCAATATCACCTTTTGCAGCAAACTTTTGTTTGATTTTCTTGCTGAAGTAAGTGAATTATAGTGAATATAGTCAAGTAGCTTGATAAATGCAATTCTACAGTATCTCAGATCATCATAGTGAATATTATGGATATTGTAAAACATAGAAGGTATAGAGGATTTAGATTAAGAGTACTTGAAATTTCTTCAAAATAAAAATCCTTATCATAAGCTTGTTTTGTTATGGTCTTTTTTTTTTTTTAAAGTTAAATGTAAAAAAATTGGTCAATTGACAATTCTGCCTAAGAAAATCAAATAAAAGTCTTAAGACATATATATGGTATTCCATCCATTTCAACATAGCCATTGTGATTTGAAGACAAATGTTAGATCACTTAGTCTACTATCCTCCATTGGCAAATTCTAAAAGCTAGTTTTCATGAGCATGAAACTTTGCATCTTTTTATTTATGGGCTTCAAAAAACCCTTAAACTCCTAAGTGTTATCTTTTTAAACTAGTTTATGATTTTCACAGCTGCTATTTCAGTTTGTTTTATTGCTTTTGTAAAGAGCTCTGAGATTTTTATGAAGGTGCTAGGCTTATAGTGTATGTTTAATCACCATTTCAGTAATCATTATCTTTGTCATTTAAAACAGTACCTCTGTAAGGCTGTGCTGGCATTAAATAATATACATAAACAATTAACAGTAAATATTAATAATGATATTGGTAAACTCTAAGACATAAAGGAAGAACAATAGAGTTTAAAAAGCATATGTAGTTCTCTCAAGCTTTTCTCTGACAAGTATAATTTCAAATATATTTATTGTTGAGATATGTAGCTGATGTATTTCTTACAGCTGGAATACCTAGAGATTTTACAGCAATACATCAACTAGTGCACTGGGGTGGATCTCACATTGTACTCTCTTAACAATAGTTGGCAGCAGGTAACATTCCTTTCTTCTGTGTCTACTCTGACCTGCTCCAAGGTCAAGATAATGAATATGTGATCACTACTCACTTCCCTTTGAAAATATATGGATTTCTCACAGTTATCTACCTGTCCCTTGACTGTGTTAACAGCAATAAGTAGGTTACAGAGAAAAGAAAAAGGGACAGGGACTAGTGATACTCTAGTCTCTGTGGATAGCGTGAGCATTGGAACAATGTTTGGATAGCATAATGGGTCAAGTGCCTTGAACAGATTGTCTTGGTCCAGATTATCAACTCTATAGCTGAGTCTCTCTCTTTTTCTGATGTATCTCAAGTGCTTAGCACAGTGCCAGGAGCACAGGAGTTGATCAATCAATAATCTTTAATGGGTAAATTAATGAATTAACAAACCGCAAAGTGCACTGCCACTCTTCTTTGGGAAGAATTTGTTAGTTGCTTAGTCAACAGTGATAAATGGTACTGAACACTGTCTGGCAAAATTTAAAAAAACAAACAGGCCATGTTGCATCAGGCTGAAGCAAAGCATTATCAAGATGTAGAGAGCAGCAAGCACATACACACATCTGTGAAATACGGAAGTAACTGCAATTACCAAAAAAGAAAATTTGCAAAGCATAAAGCAGTTCAAACTGAATATATAATAAGCATGATATATATGCTGCAAAAAAAAAAAGATGATAGAACATTTGAAATCTTAGGGAGTCTCTAGAGGAAGTGCAAAGTCATGGCATTTATTCTGAAAAGTTCTTGAAGGAAATCAGTTTTGAATCAGATTTTGAAGAAGGTGAGAGTTCTCATTTGGTATAGATAAGTACAAAAGTGATAGATTAGAAAGCCAGTGTAGGAATTTAAAAAGCCTAATGGAATTAAGGGAAAAAAAAGTAGGTGGGAAAAAAATTTTAATGAACTCAAGTAACATAGAAACACTTAAATAGGAAAACCTAACATAGTATATGCACAAATGTTCTAAGAATGTATTAAACATAATACACTGGTTCATTTCTGTAAATAATATCCTTAGACCCTAGCAGGAGGGTCTAATTACGTCAAATTACTGTGCTTGCCTACACAGCCTAGTTAATAATCTTTCAAAATCTAACCACCTGTGAGTGAGATGTTGAGGAAGTAATAAATAAACTATTTTACTGCACCTCAGAGAAATATATTCATAATTTTACCATACCTGAATCATGGGAGGGTAATTGTGATACCTTAGACATGGCATCCTATAAAATTACAGGTTTTGTCTGTGTATATTAGCTAAAGTAGATAATCAGGTTGATCAATAATGTTAAGTAAAGAATAAAACAACAAAAAACTTGTTCAATTATCTGAATTATTAAGGTAAGAGTGAATTTTATAACAAGTATATTTTCTGGATCAGTGGTTCTCTACTTGTTTGAAGCACTGAGGACTATTTTTTTTTTTTTCTTTTTGAGACGGAGTCTCACTCTGCCGCCCAGGCTGGAGTGCAGTGGCACAATCTCGGTTCACTGCAGCTTCTGCCTCCCAGGTCCAAGCGATTCTCGTGCCTCAGCCTCCTAAGTAGGTGGGATTATAGGCATGTACCACCACACCCGGCTAAGTTTTGTAATTTAGTAGAGATGGGGTTTTACCATGTTGGCTAGGCTGGTCGCGAACTCCTGACCTCAAGTGATCCACTCGCCTCGGCCTCCCTAGAGATTACAGGCATAAGCCATTGTGCCCGGCCCTGCACTAAGCACTATCTGTTGACTGAATAAATAGCATGTTTTACACTTATTTCTTTGAATAAGTGTGTTATTATAATTAGTAAATTTAAATTTTATTTCCAAAGATTTCTAGCCTCAAATATAGGACAAGTGGCCACCTCTATAGGAATGGGAGCAATTATCAGAGAAAAGGGGTAAAAAGGGTTAAGGCAATATGTAAAACATCTAAAATGGTATTTGTTACAATGTGCCTGGTGTTGGCCATTGTATATGCGTTTAATAAAAGTGGAATTCTTCAAGGATGTTTTCTGGTATAATACAGGTTTTCTAACTGAAAGAAGTTAGGGACCACCGAGCTAGACAATTGCTTAGATCTGTGCTGACAGTTGTGACTTCCTAGGATCACTGGATTAAAGAGCATCTTAGCAGCTTTGACATCTTTGTCTGTCTTAGTGATTGATGCTCATCACAGTGGTCTGAACCATGGTGAAACTATCTCTATCAGTCATTAAGGAAGGCTGTCATGTCATGCATATTGCCACAATTTGAGGATATGTCTGAATAGGAGAAGTAATGAAACTGCAAGGTGACCAATCCCGTAAATTTAGCCATGTGTCATATATTGCAAGACCCAGAGTATATGGCCAGAATGATATTAATGATGGAGATGGCTTGATTTAAATAGTTTATTGTTCATACGTGTAACTTAAATGTAATTTATTTTCTTTTTCCTCAAAAATCACCCTAGTTACAACTGGAAAGATTAACTGTCAGAAATCAGTTAAATGAGAAATAGAAAATGATTTAATTCATTCCATAATAGACTTGAATTGCAATGGAATTGAAGGGGGAAAATATAAAATTATGAAATGCAAAGAAAATGAAAAAGATGGAGAAAATATGTACATCATTAAATCACTAGTTTCGATGAATCATTTTGCTTAGTATAGACAGCACAGTTGGATTATCTCAAAAATGCTTGAAATGTGGCATTGCAAGAGGTAGTTCTTTTCATTTATTTAATTTTTGCAAAGTCAGGTAATTTTGAGAAAAACAGTACTGCAAGAAAGTACTAAAATTGCAAGATACAGCAGCTCAGTTAAAAATAACTAGAAATAAGAACCCATACTTAGTAGAACAAAAAATAAACTTTAGAAAATTGTTTTTGTGGAATCAAAGATCTCTGACAGGGACAAATGGCAAAACACTTAAGTAGAAAAATAAATACAGCGAAGCTTAGCAATAGAATTAAAACTAGATTTTTAGAAACTGCTGATTATCATAAATGACTTTTAAATGATGGCTGGAAGATTATTTAAATTGTATACTCAAGTTAGATTAATAAATTATTATATAATAATATAATAAATATTATATAATAATTCTTCCTATATTTGTATCCTAGCATCTAACAAGTGCAGGCACATTGTGACATATGCCTTTTGGGATGTTTATCAGATCTAACCCCTCTTCTTTAACTACTCCCATATCAATAGGGCATCTTTGCTCCCATATTTGAAGTAGGGGATCCTTCCCTAGGGTCATAGCAGATTGGGCTGGAGAAGAAGGACAGTTACCTCCCCAAGAGAAGTGGATCTAATTCTCTTATTCGGAACTGGAGCACAGTTAGTTAAGTGCTTGAATAGGAAAGGGATCTAAAGCCAGTGCAGAACCATGTTTCAGCATGGACAGGCACTACAGCAGAGAGAGAGGAGAAAAAGAGAGACAGAGAGATTGAGTGGGGGCAAGAGCAAGAGAATAAAAGCAGATGCTCAGCGAGAGGAGACAGCCCCATGAGATGTTCGTGTTCTAGGTCCTAGTTATAGTTCCACGTGAGATTTGATTGGATCTCCCAATGTTGGTTTATTTGCATTTTCTCTATAGTTTTTATAATAAACTTCGATTGTGCTTATGTATTAGACTATGAGTTACATTTAGGGCATGAAGAAAAAAAGTTCTGCAGAGAATAGAGAGAGCTAAATATTAGGCAGGGTCATCACAGTTATCTAGGTTTCTCTATTTGGTGATTTAGTAAAACACAAATACCTGCATTTAAAGGCTTTTTACATGTTAATATGTTATGAGGTAAAGTAGGCTTAGTGGCTTCTCTAGTCATGTGATTTCTTAGTGGCCTGAAATATGATTCCCAAACACATAATCCTGCTGGATTTTGCTTAGTCAAAATTTTAAGATTTTGAGATATTCAGCCAAAATCAGGCTACAAGTTTCTCACCCTGTAGAACTTGTTTTTGCCTAAGTAAGCATGATTGGACACAATTTGTACTTCTGGAAAAAGTAAATAAGTTAGAACAAAAGCCATAATGAGATACCATCTTCTGTCTACAAAACTGAAAAGAAAAAAATATAAATCCCAAAGTTGATGAGAATTTAGGGAAATGGGTCATCTCATACTTGGCTGTTTGAATTATGATGAGAAATATACCAATAGTCACTTGCTCATTGAACAAATATTTATTAAATATACTCTAGGTGTTAAACATTGTCCTACACACTGGTATTTAGCAGTAAACAAAACAGACAAAAACCTTTGCCTACATGGAACTTGTAATTTCCTAAATCTTTAAAATGTTAAAAAAAAGTCCATAACCTTTTTACCTAAGAGTTTTACTTTTTAGATGTATATATATATATTTTTTATTCACACAATGGAATACTGTGCAGCCATTAAACACGATGTTTTTAAAGACCATATGATTATGTAAAAATTGAGTTTTCAGCCAGGCGTGGTGGCTCATGCCTGCAATCCCAGTACTTTGGAAGGCTGAGGCGGACAGATCATGAGGTCAGGAGATCAAGACCATCCTGGCCAAGCTGGTGAAACCCTGTCTCTACTAAAAATACAAAAATTAGCTGGGTATGGTGGCGCGTGCCTGTAATCCCAGCTACTTGGGAGGCTGAGGCAGGAGAATTGCTTGAACCAGGGAGTCAGAGGTTAGGGTGAGCTGAGATCATGCCACTGCACTCCAGCCTGATGACGGAGCAAGACTCCATCTCAAAAAAAAAATTAAGTTTTAAAGGATTATCTATAGCAGGTTCTCATCCTTATACAAATAAATATAAGTACTAATATACATATACTTATTAAATAAATATGCACTAAAACATTAATGGTAGTTGTTTCTGTGTGACGGGATTATAGATAATTTTTATTTTCCACTAATTATGTCTTAATATTTCTAAATTTTCTGCAATAAACCAGTATTAATTTGGTCTATTTTGTTTCAAGTCTAACATGGATGGTGTCTCATATTTTCACAAAATTGAGAACTAGAAGCTCAATGAGGGCAAGAACCCTGCCTGTCTTGGAAACTTGGTTGAATCAATGAATAAGTCAGCATCAAAGAGAAAATTTGCATACTTCAGTTAAAGGAGAACATTGTAGTGCAATTGTTACTGTACATGTTTGACATCAGCAATATCTATAAACTGATTACTACTTTGTCATTCAGTTATCTGTATTAAAAATGCCACATGAAATTTAATGTAAACTTGGTTCCATATATGTCATTTAAAATATCCTCTGAAAGACACAGTGTACATAAAAGAGAATTCCATTAAAAGCAGTGAATCCCTAATGATAGCTTAGAATGGATTCTTATTCAGGCCTGAACAGTTATCTGTCCAAAGTTCCTACTGTATGCATTCTAATTAAGGAAAAACAAAGCATTAGAAAAACTGTAGGTAACATGATGTGAGCTATATAACGTGAAATGAAACTATCAGTCAAAAAAGTGTTAATAAAAAGTTGAAGTTTTAGAGTACGTATAGTGAACATGTGCTACTTTTACCCCTTGGCATCTATATTTCCCAATTCTGGTAAAATAGGACCTCCTTCTCCCAAACCTTTTCTTTGGGGAACGACTCCTCAATCCATGTAATATAAGTAGGTTTGACCCGCACTCTCAACTCTAGTGCTGTCCAATACAGTCATGGCTATTTAGTTTAAATTTAACATACTTAAAAGAAAGTCTAAATTTTAGTTCCTCAGTTGCCTTAAGCACATTTTGAGTAATCAATAGCCACACATGACTAGTTGTTACTGTATGGGACATAGTAGATTATAGAACGTTTCCATCATCACACAAAGTTTTCTTCGACCACACTAAGGGTTTCAGTAACCCAGTATTAATCCCATGTGACTGGCCGCAGGGATGAGTCCAGGGAAGGATGTATGACCCAATTCAGGTAGGTAAGAGCCAGGCTGAGGATTTCTGTAAGGGTTGTGAGAGAGAAGTTCTCATGATTATTGGAATAAAAGAGGGGCAAGGAGATGGAGCTGCTGCAGTTTCCCCAAGGGACAATCCTGCTGAGAGTGGACACTGTACAGAAGAGAAAATACCTACAAACAGAGAGAAAACAGGTCATTGAGATGCTTTCTGAGATCATGAATCAACAGTGCCTAAAGACTACCTGCGGATTGTTTTGGTTTTTGGGTTTTTGTTTTGTTTTGTTTTGTTTTGTTTTAGACATGGTCTGGCTCTGTCGCCCAGGCTGGAGTGCAGTGGAGCCATCTCGGCTCACTGCAACCTCCGCCTCCCAGGTTCAAGCAATTCTCCCACCTCAGCCCCGCAACTAGCGGGGAATACCGGCGTGCACCATGTCCAGCTAATTTTTGTGTTTTTTGGAGGGGGTTGAAAATTAAGAATGTATTTTAGATTGTGGAATTTAAAAATCTAAAAGCACAGTACACATTTTCAGAAGAGGAATTTTACTATTACCCACTTATGGTGATATTTGCAATATTAGAATATAATTCAGTTAAATAAATCAGATAAGGAATCCAGAAGAAACTGTTCTTGAGTTAAACCAAGTACACGTTGGCAATTTTGAGAAAGGAGAACATACGTTAACATAACACACAAGCTCAAATGCAAGTTTGTTTATTTATTTATTTATTTATTTATTTATTTATTTATTTTGAGACAGAGTCTCACAGTGTCACCCAGGCTGGAGTGAAATGGCATGATCTCAGCTCACTGCAACCTCCACCTCCCAAGTTCAAATGATTCTCCTGCCTCACCCTCCCAAGTAGCTGGGATTACAGGCACCTGCTACTACGCCCAGCTAATTTTTTGTATTTTTAGTAAAGACGGGGTTTCACTATGTTGGCCAGACTGGTCTCAAACTCCTGACCTTGTGATCTGCCCGCTTCGGCCTCCCAAAGTGCTGGGATTACAAGTAAGAGCCACCGTGCCTGGCGTCAAATGCAAGTTTATGTGGTGAGTGTTTTTTGTTTTTTTTTTTTTCTTTTTTTTGAGACAGGGTCTCGCCTTTCGCCCAGACTAGAGTGCAGTGGCACAGTCTCGGCTCACTGCAACCTCCGCCTCCCAGGTTCAAGCAATTCTTCTGCCTCAGCCTCCCAAGTAGCTGAGATTACAGGCATCCGCCACCATGCCCAGCTAATTTTTTGTATTTTTAGTAGAGACAGGGTTTCACTATGTTGGCCAGGCTGGTCTCAAACTCCTGACCTTGTGATCCACCTGCCTCGGCCTCCCGAAGTGCTGGGATTACAGGCGTGAGCCACCGCGCCCGGCTGTGGTGTTTTTAAAGGATTTTAAAAGCATGCTCCATCAGCATAATGGCTTTTTCTCATTTACAGAACAGATGCATTTCTGTCTGCTTGTGTACAGCAAAGGGTTAGAACCTGAATAAACTTATTTATGATTCCAGAAATGTGCTGTTTTAGAAATGTACTCCATAGAATTTACTTCACTGCACCTACCACTGATTCTTCAAATAAGCAAAGTATGCAAGGTCTTATCCCATGAAAATGTTTTTAAGCACTAGCACTTTAAATTGAAACATTGTTAGAAACATAGCAATGTCAGGTACAATGTCTATACTTAGTCTTATTTAAAATAAGAATTGAATGCACAACAGAAAATTTATCATTTTCTTTATCACTGGAGGGGAGGGAAAGAAAGCAAGCGGAGGTGGGGGTATGATTACACTATTTAAGGAAAAGCTGAATACAAAGACAATGGGTCTTTCATAGTCTCAACAACTCCACAATGAACAACTGGATTATCTCATTTATAATTCACATTGGATCAAAAAAATTGGTTCCCCTCTGTGCATATCAATTTAATTCAAACCTTATTATTTTCAAAATACAAATATGAATACTACAAGATAAACTCTAACTCCAATAGGTATTTTCTAAGTAGAAGACCAAACAACAAAGGGAATCCCTCTTTCCAGTGTCTTTTGATATGACAAGATGTTGCCAGAGTGGAAGTCTAACACATAAGTAAGCATTCTCACGGCCAAGTAAGAAACTACAGTTGTTGTGGGTATTACCCTACCATTACTCTATGTATTACATATTAAATTAAACACAGCATTAAATATGCTTGTATAATTATGCCATTAATGATTATAACAGTGATGATGCTGGTGGAAAAAGCCTGTCTTTAGCCCAAGAAAAGTAAGGCAGAAAAATTTAACAAGCAGAAAGCAGACACAGAGTTGCGCATTTTTTGACTAGGAAAGAGAATTTTAAGCATAGAAATATAAAAAGAAAAGTACTCCCTCATTTCCCCTATGTGGAAATAATATGAAACATTTATTAGATATACTGGACAAGAACAGAACTAAGTACTCCAATTCTACTGCAGCATTACAAAAAAAAAAAAATCCCTTCACCACAGGGTGAGATTTAAGGGCAACCTGCCCGAGGATGCATGTTATATAAAACACAGCAAGATTACCACTGCCCTGCCAAGTACTTCCAGTCTCTACCCAGGTCCTACTGAAATACTGGTGGTCCCAGTTAGTTTTATTGAAATAAATATTTAAAGAAAAGGATAAAGCATTTAAAAAGACAAGCCAAAATGCTTCAGGAACCACATATCCAATACAATGTTTATCCTCAAATGAGTTATGTTTGCCTCGCACTAATAAACTTTTATTTCACTCAAATTAGAGCAATAATCTTCCATACATAAGTATCTTCCCTGCCCAATAATTCAAAGGAAAAAAATCTAAAATGATTAGTAAAGAAAAATATAAGAATTAACAGACCCTTTAAATTTGTTTTAAATATTTTTAAGGTTTAAAAAGTGTTTAAAGTTTGTAATTCCTAGTAGGAAAACATTATCTGAATGAGTACCCTAATGGCAAACCACCATAAAATGCTTCAGTTGCATTTGGGGGAGAGAGGTAGGGATTAATTCCTAGTAGGAAAACATTATCTGAATGAGTACCCTAATGGCAAACCACCATAAAATGTTTCAGTTGCATTTGGGGGAGAAGGGTAGGGATTATCTTCAAAGCACCCCAGCTCTCTTGATGAGAAGGTCAGAGGTACACTGGTTTGTATTATTGCGACATCCATAAGGTAATCTAGGTTGCTTTTCCTTCAGCAAGGGCTTTATTTATCAGAAGGGCATTGTGCTTGACTCCCAATTGGCTGACAATTTACTGATAAGATTCATAACCTTTGGGTTGCTCTGGTATTTTGACAAATTTGCTGGGTTCTGAGCCACATCCTGGAAGGCCACCATAACTTCTGGATCCTGCATGTCTGCAAGAACCTCTAGATCACTAAGAATTTCATTGAGTCCAGGCATTCTGGCCATTCCAGACGTTCCTCTGGGAAAATTACCAGGCATTCCCCCAGGAAAGCCACCTGGAAAAGAGCCATAGTGAGCTTCTGACTGTGGTCTGGCTTCTTCCTCCCTCCGGGCTCTCTCATGCTCTTCTTGAGCCTTCTTAACTCTTTCTATTCTTTGATCTCTCGCTCTTCACGTTTCGCTCATACTTTCTTCTGCAATTTCCTGTGCCCTAGGTTGAACTTCTTTCAGCATTGTACTAGCATCTTCATCGTAATCCAATTTACAGGCAAGGGCAAGATCATGGGCTACATCTTCCCAGTGGCCTAGGCGTCTGTGTGCTTTCCCTCGCCATTTGTAAGGCTGAGCTGAATCAGGATTTATTTCATGGCTCTGTCACAGTCTTGGATGGCAGCATTTGGCTTCTGTAATTTGGCGAAAACGCTGGCCCTCTTGGCATACAAAATGGCCAAGTGCAAATTCAGCTTAATGGCATTTGTGAATAAGTCAATGGCTTTCTGCAGTTCACCATCATTTAGGGCTTCAATAGCAGCCACTTTCTTATCATATGCCTGATCTCATCTCCTCTGTTATCTCTGCATTTTCTTTTTTTTTTTTAGACGGAGTCTCGCTCTGTCGCCCAGGCTGGAGTGCAGTGGTGCGATCTCCGCTCACTGCAAGCTCCGCCTCCCGGGTTCATGCCATTCTCCTGCCTCAGCCTCCCGAGCAGCTGGGACTACAGGCACCCGCCACCGCTCCCGGCTAATTTTTTGTATTTTTAGTAGAGACGGGGTTTCACCATGTTAGCCAGGATGGTCTCGATCTCCTGACCTCGTGATCCGCCCGCCTCGGCCTCCCAAAGTGCTGGGATAACAGGCGTGAGTCACCGCGCCTGGTCCTATCTCTGCATTTTCACCTCCCATTTCTTAAGGGGCATCAGTGTCTGGTTCAATCACCCATTCATTATCAACTTCTAGATCACTTTCCTCACTTGATGGTTTGTCTGCCTGTAAGTTTTCCTCCACCTTCTTACTATCAGGTTTTTTTTTTTTTTCCCTTGGTATTTTCTTCAGATTTAGCTTTCTGAGTAGCAGGTGGTACTTTACCGCCATGCTCTCCACCCACTCCCTCAGGAAGCACATTTCCTCGGTGTGCAGAATGCTCGGATCCTGCTTACACATTTTCACAAGGGCCTGCTCGTTCACTTTGCGGGGGGTCCATGGTCAGGAAGCAGTGGGCGAAGCTGAAGAGCTGCAGCCCGGTTCCAGGCCCAGGCGCTGGCTTGGCGTGACCGCACAGAAGCAATTTTTGTATTTTTTTGGTAGAAACTGCGTTTTGCCATGTTGCCTAGGCTGGTCCTGAACTCCTGGGCTCAAGAGATCGTTCCATCTCAGCCTCCCAAACTGCTGTGATTACAAGCGTGAGCCACTATGCCCGCCCTACCTGCAGATTTTTAACTTACAAAAGCCAATAAATTTCTTTGTTGTTCAAGATCAATTTGGGTCTGTTGTTTGGATATATAACTAAAGTAGTATTAACTGAGATATATAATTGAAAGTGAATGAACTAAAAGCAGTGTGGTTATCTCTTTGATGCCATCATAAAGCCTCAAAAGTGACTCCAAGTATATTAAAAGAGGTTTTGAGTTAAATTTTGATTGTAATTCAGAGATGAGAGTGACATGTAATTATACAGATAAATGTATGCTGTTGCCATTTAGCAAAAAGAAATTGTTTAAATCTGGCGGGGTGCGGTGGCTCACACCCGTAATCCCAGCACTTTGGGAGGCTGACGCAGGAGGATCACTTGTGTCTAGGAGATCGAGACCAGCCCAGGCAACATAGCAAGACCCCGGCTCTATTAAAAAAAAAAAAAAAAAAGGAAATTGTTTAAATTGTATATAGTTTATTTTCTGAAAAGCTGTTATTAAATTAGTGGGAGTAGGTTTACATAATTGATAGCCCCTTAGAACCCATGAATATTTATTTATTTATGTTAATATACAAAACATATATAGTATAATATTTAAACATATGTTAATATATAAGTGAGGATTTTTCCCCAATTCATCAGACTCACAAGTTATCCAGTTTTGCTTTATTGATATATAGGTGTTATATAATATTTTCTTACACTGCTTAAAGTGACTTGTGGTTGATTTTGGTGTAGCCTACTTCCATCTAATAGCTGCAATAGCCTTTTTATATTGAGTAGTACTTCCTTATGATGATATAGAAAAAAATTGTATAACTGAAATTTGTGTTACTAAAATTTTGTAGTTTCATATTTAATTTTATATTTCTTTTCTCTTGCTTCTCACCCTCAGTTTTGTACCTCCTGTGAACTAGTTTGATGGTCAGAAGAAACAGTTTAAAAAAACGAACAGGTGAAGAAAATATACAGACCTCACTTGTTAACATTAAATAAAGAATGCTTTGGTCGGGCGCAGTGACTCATGCCTGTTAATCTCAGCACTTTGGGAGGCCGAGGCAGGCGGATCACTTTGAGCTCAGGAGTTTGAGACCAGCCTGAGCAACATGGTGAAACCCCGTCACTACTAAAAATACAAAAATTAGCCAGGCGTAGTGGCCTGTAATCCAGCTACTCGGGAGGCTGAGGCTGGAGAATCGCTTGAACCTGGGAGGCGGAGGTTGTAGTAAGCTAAGGTCATGCCACTGCACTCTAGCCAGGGTGACAGAGCAAGATTACGTCTCAAAAAAAAAAAAAAAAAAAAAAAGGAATGCTTTTAATTTCAGTGCTGACCTTTTCAACTACTTTTTAAAAAATGTCTGTAATACGACTAGAAGAATCTCCATTTTCACTCTGGCAACCTCAGCAGCAATTTGTCTGCATATGCTACCATTACATTTTCATAATAAAATATAGTAAAACAAAAATAAAAATGCCAATAAAATAGATATGTTTCTAAATATGGCAGGGGGTGGAATGCGGTACCTGGACATGTTTTCTAACACAGTCCACAAAATCATGTTTTCTCCCATATCACATTTTAAAAATAGACTACCAGGTAGAGGATAGCCCACTTGCAGAAAGGCTCCCTCAGGAATCAGCAGGAGATGTTCAAAAAACGCTCTGAGTCAACATGCTGACAGTGATCAGAAAAAAAGACAAATTCCACTAGCATTGGGCTGTATACAAAGAACCATCATATCCCAGACCTAAGGGATGATATATGATGCACCTGGAAGAGTGCATTCAGTTTGGATAAACTCAATTCCAGAAATATGTGGAAGACTGGGGAGAGTAAAGAGAAAAGAAAAAAAATGATGAAGTGACTGGGGAGGTGAGGTTGGGAAGGGGGCTTGGGAGAAAAGATTAAAGCAACTGGCTAAGTAACTTAAGATTTGACATGATAACAGCCAACAAATATTTAAAAATAGCACATACTATGAAGACAGAGAAATTACTTAGGATGGTAAAAGAACACAGAGAAAGAAGCAGGATTGAGAAACCTGATGTTCTGGCTATGTGTAGACGAAGATAAAAAACTGAAAAATATAGTAACTTTTGGAATATTGTCTTAAGGAGTCTGTAGGAAGCTTTAATTCATAGCAAATTTACTACTAAACACAAAGAAAGCCATGGGTATTGGCAGATAATGATTGTGAGGAACGGATGGTGGCCTATATGACTAGAGATATTCTTTCTTATGTAGTAGTTCTATAAATCTATTGTAATATGAAAACTCTAATTTATGTTGAAAAAGGTATATTCCTTGCCATGAGGCAAGGTTTAAACCAAACTTTTAAAGAACCCATTATTACACAGTTTGCTCTGGGATCTCTGACTAGCCCAGGGAAGAAAAGTGTTTTTAATCTGCAGTTTTCCAAAACCAATTCAATTAAAAATAATAAAAAATCTGAAATCCTGTCCATAAGGGTTAATAACTACAGAGGTGTCCAACAGATATTCAATCACAAAAATTCAAATGCTCTTTTCATTAAGCCTCTGGTGTCTTTTTCCATAGCTAAACCAAGATAATTGTTTTGGGGCTAATTTCTGAGGCTGTTTAATAACACCTCCTGCTAGACTTCTCATGTAAACTCAGCAAGAGGAAACATCCAGAGTAATAGAAAAATATTCTGTTCATTTTATAGCTCAAATTCATACTTTTCTTTACAAAAGAGATCCTGCTGTTTGAGTTTGGCAACTGTCATACCAACTGCTTTGGGGAAGATTGGATTAGAAGGCAAAGCTGACTATGCAGTAAAGTCTCCACTCTCCAGCAGGATTTTTATGTAAATTCCATTACAATTCATACTTTTGTAGATAATGAAAAGGATACAAAACACTTTAAGGTTTCCAAGTCAGCAAAATAATGAACAGGACAGTCTGCAAACCACTTTACTACATTTTTGACATGTGGTCACTCATATAAATGGGCTTTGTATCTATTCTTCTTTCACAGAGGATTTTTTTTTTTAATGCTACATTCTAACAACTCATAGCTCTACAGGTTATTGCTAATGTGTGAACATGAACTACAAACAGATCATCATACTTTTAATTTCAGTAAGTGGCAGATTTTGCATTATGTTTCCTTAAGAAAATATGGACAATCTTTTCTCCCAAAATGCGGTGGCTCACGCCTGTAATCCCAGTACTTTGGGAGGCCGAGGCAGGTGGATCATGAGGTCAAGAGATCGAGACCATCCTGGCCAACATGGTGAAACCCTGTCTCTACTAAAAATGCAAACATTAGCTGGGCATGGTGGCGCGTGCCTGTAGTCCCAGCTACTCAGGAGGCTGAGGCAGGAGAATCACTTGAACCCGAGAGGCGGAGGTTGGAGTGAGCCGAGATGGCACCACTGCACTCCAGCCTTGCCACAGAGTGAGACACACATACCTTATAGACTAATGGCAGTGCCAGAGAGGTATGCTTTTATAATTAACCAACCACAAAATTAAAACTATGTAGATTGATCTATAATTATTATTTTATGTAATTTGTGATGACATGTAAGGGTAAAAGTATGTTTTCACAAGACTAGCCTTTAGAGACAATATGTTTTTGGGTTTCCAAATGGATCTTTCTTAGCAATAGTCAATGACTATAACAGAAACAGTCAAGAAAATATTCTGTAGCACAATGTACAAAATGTGTTATTTTCCTTCTGCTATTGTCATTTTAGTTCCATATATTGTCTTGTGCTGGAAGGTGAAATTCCCATTAGTGTCAATGGAGAATCCAGGCATGGAGTAAAGGAAACCCAAGACTTAGGCAACAGTGACACAATTCTCCAAGTGAAGCAAGAATGTGAACAAAGTATGCATTTGAAATATAAAATATTCTGGTGATCCATTATCCCATTAGTGGAGTTGAAGTTTTCAGGGATGTATGCTCATCTTTATTCTGGGATGACTAACACACATGTAATATTCCCTTTGGTATATTTAATAATTTCACTCAAAATAGGAAGCCTATTGACATTTCACTTCATTGCCAAATCAAACAAGATTAGTCATATGAACTGTGTCTCACTGATAGATGAATTTTGATGGTGAAAAGTCAAAACATGATGATGCATAGCCTTTGACTTGTAGTTGGCCTTTTGGGAGCCATGCTGTGCCTCTTTCCAAAGGAGAGAAGCCCAGGCTGGGTTCCTGTGGACTTACCCGGAGAATCATATATAACTGGTTCATGACTTTTACACTCTAGAATGCTTCATTCTCAGGGAGCTCTCAAGTGCATTCAAATGTTCCAGAAGCAGACATTCCCAAGCCTTTGCTTTGGGAAGTCCTGATAATTTAGAGAAACAGCCAGAAGAGAAAATGGAGACAACATGACCAACCGATGCTAAATAGAGGCAAAAGGCTCATGTATGCTAATAACAAGATTTCATCCTTAATGCAGGATTTTAGTGATTGTTTTACATGCAGTATCCCATATAAGCCTCATGACAATCTTATGAAGTAAGTCTGTTATTATTCCCATTTTTGGATGAGAAAACTGAAGATCAAAAACTAAACAGCACTTTATTTCTTTGAAGATCAAATGGAATATAGTGGAGTTGCATTTAAGCCCATGTCCAGATTTCTTAACCACTTTAAATATTACTTTAATCTCCTTATTACCACAAAACACACACACACAAAATGTAATTTACCTTCTGTCCATACTTTTCAGAATATATATTGATTTTTGCTTTACCCTTTTATGCTCCTTTTGGTGGTTTCAAACCTGAATTAATCTAGTTCTTAGATACTGATTTTGTTGTTGATGGTGGTGGTGGTGTATAGCTCTTTTATATGACCCTGACAAATCACAGATGGTTGCACTGCTTTAATTTCCTTTTAAGAGATTTTTCTCCAAAAGTGCCAGCCACACAGGGAAGAGAAGGTAGAGATTACTCAGTTTGTTGTTGGTCTATAAGGTTATGGCAGTAATAAAATGTAATTTCTGAGAATAAAATTATATTTTTAATGACAACAGCAATACTCAATGAAAGAACACAAACTCGTGCAGGCCCTGTACTAGATGCTTTGGGTATAAGAACTCATTTAGTACTCAGAATAACACCGGGGAGTAAGTATTATTGTAACCATTTTACAGATAACAAAATAGAGCTCGAGTAATCTAAGGAAGCTGCTTAAGGTCATGCAAAGTCTATAGCAGAACTGATCAAGCACACATCTCTCTGCCTGCAGGGACTTTGCTTTTTCCTTTACCACACTGCCTGCCATATCCAGAAATATGAACTGTTCAAGCTACTTTCTTTAAGGCTAGAAATAAACTTTTAAGATTTGACGGACTGTGTTAGAGACCAAGTGAAGGTCATTAGTATAAAAATATAATAGTAAAATGCCTTTCTTTCTTCTCTTTCTATCACTTGAGTCTTTCTTCTCTCTGCCCTTGCCCCATTTTCATATGAAATGATATCATATATTTCAGTACCTTGAGCAATTATGATGCTGTGGGGCTTTGAAGAGGCAAACCATCCCTAACTTTAGCATTGCCAAGCTCAAAAATGCCTGTGGGAACAGAACATCTTGCCTTTCTTGATCTGGTTGGCCTCAAAACCTCAGCTATTAATTATAATCCAGGTACTGTACAGGGGACCTAAGAACTCTACTTCCTTTGACTTCTGTTCCTCATTAGGTTCTGTGACCTTGGTCTCATGAAGAGACAATGGAAAAAAAGCAGGGGGATAAGAGATATTTCCCCCTCAGCACTTGGCCATTTGACATGTATGCAGAGCTATATTTGTCTCTGTCTCATCCTTTTGAAGGTAAGCTTGTGGGGAGTACCAGGCATGTCATGTCGCATTAAGTGCTCAGCACACTCTTACTCCACGCTTAACATAATAACTCTCATATTCATTCAAGAGAAAAGCCTCCTTTTCTTATGTCCAGCCAACTGAAAAGATTCATAAGGATGATTTTAAAAGGTTGAAAGGCAACTTTAAGCACAAGAATTTACAAGATGCACATACACACTAACAGAAAAATCTCACAGTGGTAAATTATACTATTTGAGTTGGTGCTTTTTCTCCTGTTTAGACCTAATGTCTGCATAAAATGTTTGTTCAAAGCTAGTACATATTGTTTTACTCAAGAATATATATATATATGTCTCTTTAGAATTAAAAAAAGGAAAAAAGAAAAACCCATCTGTTTGTGAATAAATGTGGCTTTTTCTTCTGTACATTTGAGTGGCCTGTTTGGTTGAAAGCTTATAGTACTTATTTTACCAAAAAAAAAAAATTTACTAAATTAGCTTCCTCTAGAAAATAAATCTGGATATGATCAGGAGCAGCCAAAGCAAGAAGCAGTAAAATCCAAAAATAATGTCACAAACAGCTTAAGTCACTTAACTTTATGTAAATCTACTGAGGAGTAAAAAAGAAAAAATTAGAGCAGAAAAAATGTCTGAACAAAGCAGGTTAAAAACTGGGAGGAGAGAACTCTTGCATCAAAGAAAAAGAAACAAAAGAAGTTATAAGCTATTCTTCTTTTACTGGAAAGAAATTAAGGACTTACACCTATGATACATTGAGTAGAAGCAACTACAAAAGAAAAGAAAAGAAAAAAAAAACATGCCCAAACCTGTACTTGAATCAAGGTGGAGTGACTACCTGCCACAATTATATAAAACTGTCTCAAGTTATTGTTACAGGATTATTTCTGAAATAGGAGCTATTCAAGTATGTAGCACACTTCTCAAAATTCTCTCCCCTTGATCAGTAAGTTATAATATTTCAGCACATAGTAAGTACCACATTCATTAATTTCTAATGCTGAATCAGGGTTTTCTAAATCTTCTTTATCCCCTTTAGAGTTTTGTGCCTGACTTCTATTATATTGTGTATAAAAATGTATCAAAAATGATGCAAGTTTTTTACTCTATAAATTGCTAGGTAAAAATTATTTCTTGAGTATTAAGCATACATATATGCCTTCTCCCTGCCCTGCCCCATACTATAAAAGATTGCTTGAGGTGAAATGATTAGTCAGTATTTTAAAATAAAGAAATACCTTGATGCATGTATTTTTAAGAAGTTTGATACCACTCAGCCTCTATCTTTGCCTAATAGTGAGGTAACAATTTATTCCTTATTTTCTGAGGCAACCTTAATTTGTGTCTCTTGCTCTGGCACAATTATTAATAGTATCCACTTTTACTTTCAAAAGTATCCAAATTTAAATGATAAATTATATAGGTATCTGATATGGTTTGGCTGTGTTTCCACCCAAATCTCATCTTGAATTGTAGCTCCCAAAATCCCCACATGTCATGGGAGGGACCTGGTGGGAGGTAATGGAATCATCAGAGGAGGCTTATACCATGCTGTTCTCGTGATAGTGAATAAGTCTCATGAGATCTGATGGTTTTATAAAGGGCAGTTCCCCTGCACACACCCTCTTGCCTGCTGCCATGTAAGAAACGCTTTTTCTCCTCCTTCACCTTCTGCCATGATTGTGAGGCCTCCCCAGCCATGTGGAACTGTGAGACCATTAAACCTTTTTTTCTTTATAAATTCCCCAGTCTCCGGTATGTCTTTATTAGCAGCGTGAGAACAGATTAATACAGTATCTCTACCTAATATCAAGGCAGCATGGCATGGAATGATCTAGGGCTTTTGAGACAAGCCCCTCAGGGTCTTTGCGTATTTCCATCATTTACTTACTGTATAAACTTGGGCGATTACTTATCCACTCTGAGACCAATTTTTCATCAGCAGCATATGAATAATAATAGCTCACAGACTTGTTGAGATAACACAAATGCATAGTATTATGTTTGGGTACATACACAAATGGGGACAGTAAGATCAACTTACAAGATTGCTGTGCAGTTTACTTAAGATGATGAATTTATGCAGAGCGCTCAGCACATGGTCGATACTCAAAAAATATCATTTTCATCACACTCATTCTCATCATCATCACTATCATTGGCCATTAGTGGCTGTTGGTAAATATTAGAGTTAATCGTTTCTTCCCTTCTAACCTGACCTCTTCTGGTACATGCTGATGTCACATCTGTGAAACATGCTTAGAAATGTGTATTATACCCACAACAATCAGGAATTAGGAGCAATTTTAGACTGCTTGGCATACTAACTGAACAGCATTTGGTCTAGTTACTGGGCAAAACACACTGGTTTGTCTGACATAAAAATGCACGTCTCAGAGTGTATCTCAAAAGTTCCCTCAATGCAGAGGACTATGAACTCTGACTCTTGGATGCTCTAGGAAGATCCTAGGTCCTTCCCTCTCAAGATGGAATGCCTTGGAAGTCTCCATCTTCAAATGATTTTCATTCCATTTCATTATATATCGGGGTTTTTTAATTTAAAAAATATTATAAGAATCCACTCTCAAGCCGGGCATGGTGGCTCACACCTGTAATCCCAGCACTTTGGGAGGCCAAGATGGGCGGATCACCTGAGGTCAGGAGTTTGAGACCAGCCTGGCCAACATGGTGAAATGCTGCCCCTATTTACAAAAAATTAGCTGGGCGTGGTGGTGCATGCCTGCAGTCCAGCTACACAGGAGGCTGAGGCAGGAGAATCACTTGAACCCGGGAGGTGGAGGCTGCAGTGAGCTGAGATCATGCCACTGCACTCCAGCCTGGGCGGCAGAGCGAAACTCTGTCTCAAAAAAAAAAAAAAAAAATCCGCTATCCAGGTAAATTGGTGCTCCAGCATGATAGGCAGTGTGTTTTCTGAGGCTTATCTTACACCTGATATAACTTTGCCTGTTCCTAGTTATATATATCCCAGTTGGAGAAAGAACAGGGATTTCCCAGTTAGACACAGCTGGCTTAGAAGCCAGTTCTGCACACTGTGTGCTTTTGTAACCTTTGGCATATTACTTAATGTCTCTGATCCTCAGTGTCTCGGTCTTAAATATGGGGATATTATGATACCCATTAAATTGTTTGATAATTAAATGTAATCATATCTGTAAGGCCACCAAGTCATATGTTAGGAATTCAATCCATGTCAATAATTTCACCTTTTTTCAGTGTTAGTTAAAATAGTTCAATGACATCATGTCAGGTCACATCGACGAAGACCGATTTGAATTTATTTCTATTGGGACTCAGAGCCCAAAAGTACTTGAAAGATGACATCTGGCTTACCACATACAAATGTCTATGCACTACAACATGGAATCTCATGCAACCATCCAGGTCCTTCCTTCCAAATTCCCATAGTAACTCAACCTTTAGTGGTAATTGTCTATTAATGGCCTTACTTGACTGGGCATATATTTTTTTAATCCAGTTGCCATATAGAAACCATATGGTTGAGATGTCTTTACACTTTACAAAGCATTGGTAAAATGAAAACAGAAATCATAGTCCCAGGCACAGGATTCGATTAGCCAAAGACTTCCTTCTCTACTTGGCGGACACTTGGGTGTCCTTCAGGATCACACTCAGATATATTCTCCTTTAGAGTGCTCTGAAAATATTTTTTTGCTTTCCTCTATCACTGTACTTATTACAAACCACTGAAAATTCATGTTCATTAATCTATCTTCTCCCTTAACCTTTGAATCTCTAGAGTAGGTTCCCAAAGTGAAGTCAGCAGATCCTCTGGGGTCCCTGGACCCTTTCAGGGGGATTTGTAAAGTGAAATCTATTTTCAAAATCATATCAAGACATTATTTGCCTTTTTCACTCTGTTGACATTTGCAATGATGATAGAAAGCACTGGTGTATAAAACTGCTAACATCTTAGCATAAGTTAAAACTGTGGCACCAAACCATATGTAGCACTATAGTCATATTCTTAACCACCTCACACTTGCAATAAAACAAAAACAAAAACAACACAAAACAAACAACAAACAAAAAAATACCAATTTTAAGTATGTCTTTTTAAAAACAATCATTGCTAATTTTATGAAATCTAAATCTCTGAATATACATCTTTAATATTCTATATGACAAAATGGATGCATGCAAAAAGCACTTTCACAGACTACCGAAGTCTGACCGTCTTGAGGAAAAGCACTTATGAGATAAATGTTTGAGTTGTAACCTGACATAGCTGCTCTCTTCATGAAATACCATTTTTACTTTAAAAAGCAACTGACAGACAAACGATGGTTATTCAGATTTAGGTGCCGTGCAGATATTTTTTAAACAATGAATGAAAGCAAGCCAAATCACTTCAAGGAAAACAATCAACAGTACTTATTGCCAATGATAAAATTCAAACATGCAGACAAGAATTGTAACCTGAAGAACAATTTGTATCTGTCACTGTGAACCTGACAGCTTCGTAATATGTAAAGACTTTTCTGATAAGCATGGTGGTGATATTAACAGTGGTGATTCCTTTTAAAATGTTTCATGAAATATGCTGACATATGGGAAATCTACATAACTCAGTGAAACAATACTTTCCAAATGACCAATGCATGATGTTACAAGATCATGCATGTAGTATATTGGTTAAAGATCTATCCAAAATGTAAGATTAACCAATGTATTTTAATGCAGCAGATTTTTAAATGTTCATTGATATGGTTTCAGATTCTACCTTGCAACTAACCTTTAATAAACTATTTGTCAAAGTTTTATTCAATATCAAAGAAGAATAGCACATTTATCTGAGAAGGCTAGTAAAATATTCTTCCTTTTTTTGCATCTAGTATCTGTGCAAGGCTGATTTTCTTCATAAATATTGAATTAACAATTAAATATTTTAAAATTTCTCACTTTAATTTCTAATGTGGTAAATACTGAGAGATGTAACTCACAAAAAATAAAAGTTCTTGTTTTTGTTTTTTTTTTATTTTTTGAGCAGAGTCTCTCTCTGTCACCCAGGCTGGAGTGCAGTGGTGTGATCTCAGCTCACCACAACCTCCACCTGCCAGATTCAAGTGATTTTCATGCCTCAGCCTCCCGAGTAGCTGGGACTACAGGTGTGTGCCACCACACCTAGCTATTTTTTTGTATTTTTAGTAGAGATGAGGTTTCACCATGTTGGCCAGGCTGGTCTCGAACTCCTGGCCTCAAGTGATCTGCCCGCCTCCCAAAGTGCTGTGATTATAGGCATGAGCCACCATGCCTCACAAGAGTTCTTGGAATCCTCAATAATTTTTGAGAGTAGAAATGGGTTCTTAGCTCAAAAAGTTTGAGAAACATTGCTATAGAAAGCAGCACTGTTCATCTTTCTGTCCAGAGTACCTGAGACTCGTGAGGTGCTTCATATGGGTTTATTTAATAGATGGATGAGTGATGAGTAAGTGAATATTGCCTATAATGCCAGAAGAATCTGGCACGTTAGAAAATATCTTGATATGCAATATGTGATAAATCAATTAAATTGCAATTTAATATTTCCCCCCTAGCTTTGTTTCTTGCCTTGTAACGCCTATTTCCAAATTAGGTAAGGAGACACACCACAGGTGATTAGTTGTTCAGCCATGATTAATCAACTAATTAAATCAAGTTGAGTTGGTGAGGGGGACGGGGAAACAGTTATTTCTCTATAAGTCCCTTCTCTGATAGCCAAACAATTCACTTTACTTCTTTCATTATCAATGTATACATTTTACAAGAATTTGTTTGGAATAGGATAGTTTTTAACATGTTTTGAAAATTTTTTTAAAGCTTGGTTGACCATTTTTTAATATTGTTTTATAATGATATTTTAAGGCATATTTAGTACCCACCTCAAAATTTCAAATGCCTCTTAATAGTGTGGAGAAGAGAGATGGATGGGCAGAAAAACTGGGAACTGAGGAGACAGTGAGTAGGGAAATCAAGTGTCAGCTAGATCAACCCATAGCCTAAGGACTCACAGAAACAAGAATAAAGTTTAAATTAAAAAAATAATAAACTCCAAACACTAAAGTTTTTTTTGTTTTTTTTTTTTGTGTTTACTTTTTATACTACTATTCTGCTTCCTTCAAGCCAAAGTCATCTCTTTTAAAAGAGAAAATATCTTCTTGATAACTCTGTACATGGGAAACAGCAGAAGCAATTTGGAATCCATGGTACATTTTTTTAGTCTCACTGAATAGAGGAGATAGTCTCTTGCAGGGAAGGAGCACCATTGAGTTGGCTGATGTAGTTAACATACGATACCCAAGAGCTAAAGCTCTCTAATTATTCCATAAAGCCTATTTTATCCATTGTAAAATGGATCTTGTCTCCCATTAGGCTGGTGCAAAAGTAATTGCGGCTTTTGCAGTACTTTAATGGCAAATACTGCAATTACTTTTGTACCACCCTAATGACTTCTCTGAAATAAGGATAACTTGTTCAATCAGTAGTATATCATCATTTCATTGGCAGAGTTTTAGTTTTTCTTTTTAGAATATAAAATAAGGGTACATCTTACCATTGATAGCATCTTAGATTCGATGAAATATAGTAACCTAGGAAGAAAATGTTTGATTCTATAGTTATATGGTGAGACCATATTCAGAAATGTGGTCTCTAATACCTTGTCTGTTTTCCTTTCCTGTCTCCTTGGGAAATAATGGACCCATCTAATGAGCAAGTAAGTTGATGTGTTTCAAGGCAAGGTAAGCAAGTTTGAGTGGCACTATTTGATCCCTAAGAACTTTAGAGTTTGGTAAAAAGCTTATACAAGCCCAAAGCAAAAAATAAAGGAAATTGTTTAGCTGAAGTATATAAATAAAATGTGATCACATAACAGAGATTTCTATAGAATGAGTCCATCCTAATTTTTATGCTTCAAAATATTAAACATTTCCTCAGCTTACAATTTAGGATATATATATATGTGTGTATATATATATATATATCTCGTAAATTTTAATGCAAACAATAGTATATGTAATTACCCTTTGCATTACCCTTCTCTTCTGAAGTGCCAAGGAAAATGTGTCCAAAAACATTTATGCCTACATCATTATATGTGCATTGGCTAAACAATCAAAAGTACTTCTGCAGATGCATGTATGAAAATTAAGAGCATTCCCACTTCCTCATTCAGTCAAGACAGTCATGCTGTTCTGGCAACAGATATGCATAATGGAAACAATATTGCTTTAAATAATCAAAATACACAGAGACACATTTTTCTGAGTGATTGGAAATAACCCTGACAAATGCTTAAATTTGGTAAATTATGAGCTAGCCAAGTTATGTTTGCATAAATATAATGAAAAGCATTTTAAAAAAATTTAGTAAGCATATAAAGCACGGCATTCTCTTGGTAATGATTTCTTTGACGGATAAACCAACAACCATGCAAGGCAAGTTTATGAAGGTGCCTCCTTGAGTGCTTTAGAATGTGTGTGTATGTGTGCATGTGTTTGTGTATATGTACACAAATATATGCACAAAAATAAAAAGTTTGCAAAAATTAGGTAAGTGGCAGAGATATTCTTACAACTAAAAAGAAAGAGAGAACAAGCGTAGGCATTTAAAATAGCTACTTATATTTGAAAAGAAGAACACAAGCTAAGTGCAATTGAATGCTTTGTTAATATGGTACATGGATAATTCATATTCCCCATACATAACTCTTGGATAACACAGAGATTACCTATTAGGTAAAAACATAATTATATTCTCTTCCAGCAAGCTAGATATCACACCTCAGCTGCACTCTTAAACAGGTATCTGTATGTAGTTGAAGAGGAGTTGGGGGTGGCTAATAAAAAAGTATTCGAATAGGGCAAAAATAATATTCTACTCACAGGTAATATGGTGCTATTTGTTATCAGATTGCTTTGGGTAGACCCGAGCACTGAGCATCCAACATGTGGATGCAACAACAACAACAACAATAATATACATTCAAGCAAAAGCCAAGGAAAGATATACATTCATTTAGGATTGTCCAGATTATCATGGTTTTTAAACTAAGCCTAATAAGGTAGGGAGACTGACCACTGAATTTGCTACATGGATAGCAAAGCTATTGTGAGAATTCTATAGCCTTTAAAAGTCACCAGAAGCCAAGGAACACATTTTTACGTGAAAGGATTATCATCAAGGCCTTTTCCTATGGGCAGGCCATACAAAACAAGAAATTTTCACATTCTCCTATGAGGATAGACTGTATTCAAAAAGATAAAATAGACCATGAACAGTGGGTGGAGTGGAGATGACATTCTTAGGGGAAAATTCCTTTAATTCCTAAGCATGAATTGTAGGAAGAGCCTGATTGTGATTTATGGCCTTAGTCATCCTTTTTTTCCCCCAGATAATTGTACACTGTAATTTTTCTTTCTGATAATTAACCTTAGTCATCAAATTTTTCCCCATTAACCGCCACCCACCTTCACTTGAGGATGGGAAGTAACAGCTTGAGAGAAACCAGGATTACAACAGGCCTCTGGTTGGGTAAAATAGCGCGGCAGACCAAGTTAAATTTGTACTACTTTCCTTACCCTTTGAGGTAGTCCCTATTTCTTATCTTCTGTTCCTCCAATTTAGGGCTAAACCCCTAGAAAGCTTAATGCTTTGCTTTTGTTTCAATATTAAAATACATTAGAGCCATTTTTTATCACCCAGCTTATGACTTCTCTTCCTATGAAGAGAAATCTCTTCATGAAATTTCTCTCCTGAAAGTCATCAATGACTAAGTCATTGTGACAGGTAATGTTCTCATATTCCATCTTCCTTGTCTGTGTCTCCTCCTTATTGCCTGATCAGGCCTTGCTTCCAGAAACTCTCCACCCTTTCTTCCTTGCTTGGGACATTCTCAGTTTTCTTTTTAACTGTGTGACTGCAACTTCTGTCTCTTTCCTCTTTGCATTCTATGTGTGTGTGATCTAAAAGTTTGTTCCTTAGCCCTTTTCTCACCTGTTCTCTCTTTTCGTTGACAATCTCACCTATCCTTTGGGTCTTGTCTGCAGAGGATGCCCACAGCTCTGCTGTTAGCCCTGCGTCTCCTCAGTGATAAATACAGGTTTCCACCTGCACACTGCTCTTCTCTGGAAAGACAAGCTCTGGCACCTAAAACACTCATTACGTCCAAATTGGATTCGATATCTTCCCTCTCACATTTACATCCCCTCCTATGTTTCCTATTTTTTCAAAAATGTCATCACCAAGGTTTGAAACCTTAAAGTCAAGTATGACAGCTTTCCTGTCTCTCTGCAATAATATGCAAAACCCTGTCAATTTCTCCTCTAAGGTTTCTTGACCATTTATATCCTCTTTTCCATCCCTTTCTAAAAAATTTTTTTTTTATTTTTTTGTTTTTATTTTTATTATTATTTTTTGAAACGGAGTCTTGTTCTGTCACCAGGCTGGAGTGCAGTGACGTGATCCCCATTCACTGCAATCTCTACCTCCCTGGTTCAAGTGATTCTCCTGCCTCAGCCTCCCAAGTAGCTGGGACTACAGGCATGCATGACCACGCCCAGCTAATTTTTGTATTTTTAGTAGAGACTATGTTGGCCAGGATGGTCTCGATCTCTTGACCTCGTGATCTGCCCGCCTTGGCCTCCTAAAGTGCTGGGATTACAGGCATGAGCCACCGCGCCTGGCCCCAAAATTTTTGTTTTTAAAGATAAGGTCTTGCTCTGTCTCTTAGGCTGGAGTGCATATAGCTCACATGATCACAGCTCACTGCAATCTCGAACTCCTGGGCTCAAGCGATCCTCCTGCTTCAGCCTCCTGAATATCTGAGACTACCACCATGTTTATCTAACCTTTTAAATTTTTTATAGAGGTGGAATCTTGCTGTTGCCTAGGCCGGTCTCAAACTCCTGGCCTCAAGCGATCCTCCCATCGCAGCCTCCCAAAGTGCTGGGATTATAGGTGTGAGCCACTGCGCCCAGCCCTTCACTTCTTTTCTATAGGCTGGCTTCCTGCTGTTCTTTCACAGGCTGACCTGGCTACAGGAATTTTGCCGTTTAAGAGCTGCTCCCAGCCGGGCGCATGGCTCACGCCTGTAATCCCAGCACTTTGGGAGGCAGAGATGGGCAGATCACCTGAGGTCAGGGGTTCGAGACCAGTCTGGCCAACATGGTGAAACCCCGTCTCCACTAAAAACACAAAAATTAGCCTGGCATGGTGATGCACACCTGTAGGCTTTTCTGCATCCAAACAACATTATACATTGCTGCCAGAAAAATAATACACAGGGCTGGGCGTGGTGGCTCACGCCTATAATCCCAGCACCTTAGGAGGCCAAGGCAGGTAGATCACAAGGTCAGGAGTTCAAGACCAGCCTGGCCAATACTAAAAATACAAAAATTAGTGGGGCATGGTGGCGGATGCCTGTAATCCCAGCTACTTGGGAGGATGAGGCAGAGAACTGCTTGAACCCGAGAGGTGGAGGTTGCAGTGAGCCGAGATCGCACCACTGCATTCCAGCCTGGGCGACAGAGCGGGACTCTGTCTCAATAAATAAATAAATAAATAAATAAATAAATAAATAAATAAAATTAAAAAAAACAACACAGTTTTGTTCATGTTTATGTGCATTCCCATATCTACATGCATTTGCTTCAGACATTTGCTTTGCCAGTATTTTTCTTTTTCTGCAGAAGTGTCTTTTTCTGTCATCATCCTCGTTTCCTCTCTTCAGTACCCCTATGTCATCCAGTATTTGAGTTTAACAGTTTTGTCTTTCCATTAGATGATGAATTCCTTAAGTAAAAGGCCTGATATGTTTATCTTCAAATCCCCCACATACACTCCAGTGCCTGACATAAAGTAGCTCCTCAAGATATCTTTGGTTTTGAATTCAGGTGAGTTTCATTCCTTTGTTTAAAAATCTTCAACATTCTCTATTTGCCACATGTTACAAACTGTTTTACCTGGTCAACAAGACCCTTAGACTTGGGATCTGGGAAAGGTGGGGAAGAGGAAAGCAGAGAAAGTGGATCAAAGAAGAAGGAAATTGGAAGCAGCAGCAAATGGCAGGCTGGAAGTATTCTGAGACCATTTTTGTGTTGTTCCTTTTCCTACTGATTACTATCTGGTCCTTGAAGGCCCAGACATCCACATACCACTACCACTAATCTCTCCAGGAATCTCAATGCTCAGCGCCCCTGTTAGACCATATCCAGGCCCGCCGCTCCCAGGGGATGCCCTGTGTCCACTGGCAGCCACTTAGTGACTGATGTGCTATGCTCTGTCTTGAGGCAGGAAAACCGGACTAGCCAGCTAAGCCTAAGAATGCACCTATCCTAAATGCTAATGGTAATTCCAGACGCATTAAGCAGACAGTCAGACCTTTAGGGCCTTCGCTTTTTGCCAAGTAATGCACAGGTATTAGATTTAACTGGTTTTTAGGAGATGGCTGCCCTGAATTTGGTGTTTCACCCAGGTGGTATGAGCCAACAGAAATCTGGGTTGTGTAAGAGGGGAAGTATGATGATGAAGGGAGGCCTAAGCATCCCCATACAGGCTTGTGTCATGTAGTTAAATAAATACATTTACTGTTACCAGCAAGGCCAAAGATGAGCAGGGGGAAGGGGTAGCTCCAGAGAGATGATGGGTTTTTCCTTAAAGACTAAGCTCTTTTGTGGCTTATTGGCCTCCTTTACTTCATATGCAGATATCTGCCCCACACTTCCTTCCTTAGTGTAGAATACAAGAGCACTAAACTAAAAATAAAACAAACAAACAAAAAAACCCATTACTTTTGGTGGGCTGATATTGGAAAATGTAAACTTAGAGACTGTTAGGTAATCCTAAGTCCAGACTCATTACTCATTTAACCTTGGCACAAGTTAATGTTTAAGTGAAACTTTATAGTAACCAGTTTCCATTTCTTCATTCTCCTTACATTTTTTTACCCATTTTCATTGTAAATTGTTTTACATTATTTTGCTCTTCCTTTTCTTCGGTACGAGAATAAAGTTGTTTTTATCTCTGTGTCATTTCCACCCTTTCCTATACTTACTCTCCCAGGAGATGATCTCACCAATGTCCACACTGGACTAAAGGCATCTGGCACATACTCTCATAACTTTCCTCGCCTCCACCTCAGATTTCCTGACACCATCCTCTTTTCCTGTCCTTCTCTCTTGGAATAAGACAACAACAACAACAACAGAAAACAAAAACTCTCTAGCTAGCATAACTACCTGGATTCTCCCCAACTCCTGTTCCATTAATCACACATTTCCCCTAACAACTCCAATTGCCCCTGCTCCACTAATTTCTTCCCTTCTGCAAACATGCTCAAATCTCCACTTGCCTAAAACTTTTCTTGCTTACTTCTCCCGCTTCACTTTCTGGGTACAGATTCCTCACATTTGCTATCTTCAATTATTCTCCCCTTCATTCTTCTCATGCCCTTGAAATATGTCTTCTGTGGAATACATATTTCAGCCCACAAATCTGAGGAAACAGTTTTTGTTGACCTAATCATTGCTGACTCACTAGCTGCTTTCATTCCTTCTATGGTTCTCACGCTGTATTAATCAGCGCGACTGACCATCCTGAACTACCCCAGTGTGTTGTGCTTCTACACTGGGTTACATGCTTTCTTCATCTCTGTAGCTAGAGTGTTCTCAGGTTTCCTGAAAACTTTCTAGTTGCAGAATAAATTCTCTACTTTCTTCTTTACAAATGTATTATCTTTCTCTCCTATCCCTTAGTAGCTTCATGAAATTACTTGCATCATCTGTGAATATGGTTCCTTTCATATATTACCATAACCCCATTCGAATTCATTTCTTATAGGCAAAAGCCCTTAAGATGTTTTTTAACTCTCCTTGGTAAAGATACCAGTAATCCATATAACAAACATTTTTTAATATTTTGGTCCCAGCAAGATGGTGTTTTCTTAATTCATACATATTTTGGAAATTTGTTTTTGTTTTTGTTTTTGTTTTGTTTCCTAATCATGTGTGTCTGACCATGACAGAGCCATAAGGAAAAGTTGTTTGAGCTCAGGGTACTTGCAATTCATAGTTGTTCTCTGAAAACCACTGTTCCGAAATTACTGTGTTGTACATCATGAAGATACCCTGGAGTTCTTTCACCATCCTGGATTTTCTTCTTCCTTCTTGCATACTTGTGATATGTAGCATGAGAAGGTTATGACTACTCTGAAAGTGAAGTGGAAGCTTAGGTGGTATGTATGAGTGTTTTTATTGTCACCTTCCATCTTTGTACATGTACATTGGCAGAGTTTTTAGAAAGAAGGGGTGATGCTGTCTAGCTGGTGTTTCTCAGCTGGTCATACTGAAAACACGTAGGTAGATGCCTGCCTACTTCTGGTCAGACCCAATGGTGTAAAGTGCCCCATATCCACCTACATGTTGTGTTCACTTTTTTTCCTTGAGAAATGACTATTCTTACAGATACAGGCTTTCAGGGAAAGGTATGACAGCCTTCCTCTTCAATATATTCTTATAAAACTTTTGGGCTTGCCTAATAGACTCTTTCACATATCCATTAAATTTCCATTCAACCCTCAAGACAGAGGTAGCTTCCTTCATCTTACACAAGAATAGGGTTGAAAGAATATCAGAGAGTCCCAGAAGGACCATGAAAACTGTATTTATGGAAGGCCATAGATTCAAGTTTCTGTAATGTGGGCTTTCCCCCAAGGTAATGACTGCTAAAAACATCTATGTCCCAGGGAACTGACGTAGGTTCCTTCCTGAGACAATTGCTGGGAGAAAAGAGATAGCCAATGCAGAGACTGTATCTATCTGGCTTACTATAGTACATCCTCTGCTTTGCAGTGTCTAACAGAAATGGGTGCTCCATAAATATTTGTAGAACTGAAAAGCATTGAAATGTTGGCAAGAAAACAGACAGCATTGATAGTAGTACCAGATTTGGGGAACTTGGGCAAATTCCTTATTTTTTTTAATACCGTTTCCTTAATAAATTATCAGATGTTCCTGGTGTAGTGATTTAGGCAGACTTTTTCCCCTAGGGTGTTGTCCAGGTAGTTGGGAATTTGGTTGAAGCTGATCTCTGAAAAGATTCAGTGGTCAGAATGGAAAATCTCACCACAGGACATTTTAGGATTAGGTACTCTCACAAAGAAATCAGTTCTACTGAAGCTTCTGGACCCAGCCAATGCTGACTACAAGATACTAGATTCGACAGACAAGTAGGCAATACAGCTGTGTCTCTCCCTTTGTTCCTCCATGGGATTTAATCATAAACTTATATTGTTTGAATACAGTTTCACTAATTATGAAATATGATCAGTTTGGACAATTACATGAAATGTCAAATAGAAATATCCCAGACCTGGCATCAATGGTTATAAATCAGTGTTCTAGTAATGTTTAATGTACCCTCAACACTTTTTCAGAAACCAAAAACATTTTATTTTAATCAAAAAGAAAACAAGGTATGCCACCGATGAAAATGACATACATATTTTTGTGCTTATTATTCAAAGAAAGGAGAAACATCTGAAATCTGTTTGCTAACTACAGTATAATACAAATTAGCCTGCAGGCACCGTGTGTGCCGTACCCTGTCTGCTTGCCAGCCCTGCTTAGTCCCAACGTATTAATGAGCAAGTGCAAGTATTTGAACAATCAGCATTTCTGCATTTGCATGCAAACTCTCATGCTGTGTAATTATACACAGAGCTGGCACTCAAATTAATTAAAGCTGATTTTTCTGTGACTGCAAACTGGTCATATCTTCAGCTTTGCCTTCCTATGAAGTCATCACTCTACATTCAACGTGACACTCTGTCCCCAGCATTCTTAGTAGTGCTAATGTTCGACAATTGCGAACCCGGCAATATTTTAGAGAGCAGCTGACAATGGCTGGGTGTTCTTATGCTTTTCCTCTCCTATCTTTCCCCCTTCTGGAGTATACAGAACAGCTTTTGAACACTTGCTTTGTAATTATCTCAAATACTAATGCAAACAAATTACATATATTGTTTCAGTGGGTTCCCTCCCCTCTTTTATGACACCACCCACTTGATTAGAGCTTACAAACAATTCATCAAACTTTAAAAATTTGTTTATTTGATGCCAAGAAACAATTAGTTGTGATGGTTTTGGTCTTAATTTTGAAAAGGCTTTAACAAATGATGTTTTATTTTAAGAGACAAAGATCTTATAATTCAAAATCAGGGAGATTAGGAAAGAAAGAAGCAGCAATGACTGCTAGATTCGATTAAGACTTTTTGAATCCTTATCAAACATAATGGACTTGAAACGGAGACTAATATTTGCCAGAGAGATCCGTAAATGTTAACTTCTAGGACAGAAGGCTTTCCTCAACTCTTCCACAATAAAGCCATCTCCTTTGGTTTCTCCGTTCCTCTGAAGGAAATCTTCCTGTGACAATTCTTTTGAAAAGACATCTTCAGAGCAATTAAGATGTCATTATGATTCTCTTTTCATAAATTTAAATCTCTGAATAAAGGTGGCTACTAAAACAACATCATGTAGGGCCTCGGGAGATGAGCTGCTTTGACATTTTCCTCTGAAATCACCCGTTACCACACAAGCACAGCTCACCATCTTCCTCATTTCTCTGCATTTCATTAGCCAGAAACTGTACCGACAGCTATTGCAGGGGCTGGCTATCTCTTTTTAGAGCAGGCACCAGACAATTCTATCCCTCAAGTTCAAGATCCTGAAATACACTGGCAAGATTGCCCTAGTAATCTACATTTGAAAGGGAAGATGGAGTAGTAGGGGATTTCTTTATACTCTGACTTTAATGATCAAACAAAGAGATATAATTGCCCTTACCTTATCAGTTGTAATGCTGGATCCACATAGAACACAGTTATCAAGCTCTCTTCAAATTCCAACTGGCAAACAAGTGGGAAAAGAGTATTGAGCCTTTTCCAGAGAGGCTCCTGGGGAAATCACAGTCACAACACTATTAAGATCCCAAGCCTGCCCTTCTGTGTTTCGTCAGGAATTTCCTAAGCAGACAGGTGTCATATTGGCATGAATTTTGTTGCCAGGTACATTTTAAAAGTTGGGTGTGGCTGTGATCAGGTAGCCAGTTCCACCTGTCTCTAAACCCTCATAACCTCCATTGCTTTCAATATTTTGCTCAAGTACCCAGTGACTTCATGATTTACCCACGCACTGGGCCCGACTAACTGAGGTGTGGGAACAGTATCGAGTTAAGCAGCACCGTCATTGTAGTACACAATGCTCACTGCTACTGGCAAATACCTATTTGCTGAATCAGGATTGGGCTGCAGTGAGCAGGACTGGGCTGTTCTACAGCTTTCTGTTTGTTTCCTTTTTAGAATCACCCTCTTGTAATTAAATCTAACCATTTAGCAAAAATGGGCTCTTTTTATGTTCCTGTCTTAAAAATATAGCTTTATTTAAACATAGAGAATGACTGTATTTTCACCTTTTCTAAAGCAACTGTTTGCAAAACAAAAGGCAGAGGAAAATAAAATCAGAGTTCCTCAAACAATCAAAATGAATATCGCTGTGTATGTTGTATGTTGTACATTTTGCTTTTAAATTTTCTAATAGCAAACCAAATACATGTGTTAGTTATGATCCTTTTACTTCTTCTAAAGAGAAAAGGATAATAGGAGAAGCTTTCTGTAAACTTATTAAGGAAAGGAAATCATTTTTGCTCCCTAAGGAGCAGTAGACAGTTAATTTATTTTATTGTTGATTGTGGTATTAAAAAAAAGTTGGTTGGCTACATATCTCTTTATAGTCATGTATGTAAATGGAATTCAGGCATTGAAGAAGCAAGACCAGATTTTAGAAACATGCCAAAATTATATGTATTATTTGTCATGCAAGTATAACATGATCAAAACAAAGTATAAAAAATATAGGGCTAAATAGATGGAAAGGTCATGCATTTGACTTGTAATTTCAACCCATTTTGTCAATGTACTGTACTCTAGAGGTGGGATTTTAATTTTCTCAGACCCCTTGATTCCTTAATGACATTTAAATCAAGCAAACTGTGCTATTTTTAGATTGATTTGGTCTCAAATATCAAAGTTTCATCCAATATCTTACCCAAGCAAAAATTTCTTACAAAATATTGCCTTTGCTTCAACTTGCCCATCACATCTGGCACAAGATTGACATGTAATGAGTTCAATAAATATTTGCTCAGTACATGTTTAGAGGTACATTTATAACTACATATATGGAAATTATAAATTATATAAATCAACTAACCTACAAACTCTTGAAGGCTTCTTTCATATATAGGATGTATACATGGTATGCACATACATGTGAGCAGTAATCATTGGCCAAGTAAATTAAAATTAAATAAGTTGAAGATAATACATTACTACCTCTAAGACAATCTAGTTTCATTTTAAACGAGAACTTCCTTATTTTTGACCAATACCTTCCTGAATTTTCTATTCTTTGGTATGAGCTTTTTCTAAAGCTTCTGAGGATAAATTTAATCCTTATTCCACATGAAAGTTATTCAACTATTTGAAAAATGGCTATCATTTTTCTCTACGTCTCTTCTTTCTTCAGACTGAACATTCCTTTAATCATTATAACATGATATGGCTTTTAATGCCTATCACCATATTGGAGAGATTCCAGTTTGTCCATGCCTTTCCTAAATGTGGCAGTCAGAACTGAATGCATTATTTGAAATGTGGTCTAATTATGCAAAATACATGGATACTGATGCCTGCCTTGTTCTGCACTCTATTTCTAATAATTTAGAATTCTGTGGAGGCAGGAAATGCACTCTGAGGAGGGGCTGGCATCATTATTATTCTTAGTGCTTGAACTTTTACAAAACTAAAACATCTAAAAACAACTAAATCTTTTTCATACCAAATTCTGTTTAATCAAACCTCTTACAACTTTTTCCATCCATTCTAGAGTTTATCTCTGGTACTGGCTCATTGTTCTAATTATTTGGGATATTTGGATTCCTGATTTTGCTATCCAATGTCTTGGTTACCACATTTCATTTTGTGTTATTCTTTAAAAGACATCTGAGCGGCTACTATGGGTCAGGCAATGATCATACCAAGGGCAAGATGACAGGTCCCTTTCCTGAAAAAGCACACAGCCTGGCAAGGAGCCTGACAATATCATTATTATGCCTTCCATGCTTTCCTTCAAATCACTGGCAAAAAAAGTGCTAGTGCATATCTCAGAGACCTCTCTTCAGATTGGCAACAATCAATCAACCCTAGATAATGAGAATAAAACAACTCCTATCATTTTTATTGAGCACTTAGTTAATAAGGAGTAAAGAGCACTTTATGTAAATTATGTCACAAGAAACACAGTATCCTTATGACATAGATAATTTTAATCCTTATTACAGTTTAGGGAATTATGGTTCAGGAAGCTTATGCAACTTTCAAAAATTTTCATGGTTGATAAGGTGCAGGGCTTCAATTTGAAACCCTAAGGCTGTCTGACTCCAAAGTTCATTCTTAATCACTTTTAAAGAGATAATTCTGCCATTTTGGAAACTTCCTAACCATATTCTAAAGTATCTCTAACTTATCTTCTAGGAACATATGAGTATTTCGATTAAAGTACTTGCAAAAATCCAGTTATATTCTCTTTTGAAGAGAAAACATAAATTAGTTTACTTGTGGCTGCTTTGTTCTTAGCGACCCCATGCTGATTCTTAATAGTCAGTGCCATTTTTCAACAGGCTCACTTTTATTTTAATGATTGTCTACAGTTTGCTAGAGACTGATATCAAACTCATTGGTTTGTTCTGAAGTTCTGCAGTTCTCAGAATCTTTCATTTCTGGTAAAATCGAGTTAACATCAACTCCTCTCTATTTTTTGTTTTGTTTTGTTTTTTTGTTTTTGTTTTTGAGATGGAGTCTCACTCTGTCGCCCAGGCTGGAGTGCAGTGGTGTGATCTTGGCTCACTGCAAGCTCCACCTCCCGGGTTAACGCCGTTCTCCTGCCTCAGCCTCCCGAGTAGCTGGGACTACAGGCGCCCGCCACCACACTCGGCTAATTTTTTGTATTTTTAGTAGCGACGGGGTTTCACCGTGTTAGCCAGGATGGTCTCTATCTCCTGACCTTGTGATCCGCCCGCCTCAGCCTCCCAAAGTGCTGGGATTACAGGCGTGAGCCACCGTGCCTGGCCAACTCCTCTCTATTCTTGCCTCTGCCCCATTCTCCATGATATCTCAAACATAATTGTCAGAGTTTCCACAAGCACATCTGAAGTTCTTTCTTTCCTGAAAAACACTAGAATTTATTTATGTAGCTATCTGCTTCACCTTCTTGGGGTTCACTTCCTGCAATGGGAGTTACTAGAAGGAAAGAATGACTTGTTCTGTAAAAAGCTTTACACGGACAACACACTCTAAACATATTTGTTGAAAAAAAAATCTACATAGCCGAGAGGGAAAAAAAATTCTGCTATGCTGTTTTGTAAAAATGAAAAAAGATGACTATTTTTGCCTTCTTGGGAGGAGCAACACATATATCACTTATGAATAGCTCTTTTGTTGAGGAAAACAACTAGATAAATCTAGAGGAGACACTCAAGTTGAGAAAGTCTAGGTCCTTCTGGGTGTGGTCTGGTAAGCAGCACTGGATGGCGAGAGAGCTACATTTCTCTATAATAAATTACAAACAATTCGTCAGTCTGCAAAAGAAGACTTGGAAATGGGAAGAATGGAAGTGAGATACTGCCCAAGAACCTGGCAGAAAGCCCAGAACACAACAGAGGAATACAGCCAGGGAGGAATTTCAAGGAGCTCACACTTAATTCTTTTTTTTTTTTTTTGAAACAGAGTCTCACTCTGTTGCCCAGGCTGGAGTGTAGTGGCATAATCTCTCGGCTCACTGCAACCTCCGCCTCCCAGCTTCAAGTGATTCTCCTGCCTCAGCCTCCCGAGTAGCTGGGATTACTGGCACGCACCATCACATCCAGCTAATTTTTGCACTTTTAGTAGAGATGGGGTTTCACCATATTGGCCAGGCTGGTCTCTTAACACCTGACCTCAAGTGATCCACCCACCTTGGTCTCCCAAAGTGCTGGGATTATAGGCATGAGCCACCATACCCAGCCTCACACTCATTTCTCAAAACATAGCTGCCTCAGCCGTGTGCTAATCCAAGGGGTGACACAGAAATAGCAATATAAGGCAAGGTCCTTTCCTTCCAGACGGAAATATAGTCAATGACCCCAATTTAGTAAAATGAAAAGTATCTTTAGAAAAGAAAATAGTGTCTATTTGGTAATTTTTACTATTCCAGTGTGAGTGGGTATTAGAAAATGATAAAGTATTATTATTTATTAAAATGAATATATTTATGATTTATTAAAAATAATTTTTAAGATATTTGTATATCTTTTTATTACACAGAAAAGCCTAAGATTATTTTTGGTAGGTAAGCACAGAATGAAAGGACGGTATGTTATCAAGAGACTTTCAAGTCCCCACTTGTGAGAGATTTTCAGAAAGTTTATTTTACCCTATCTAGAAGAGACTGAATAATCAGTTTCATCTGAATTTTATAGGAATAACCAAAGAATTAATAGGAAATAAAAGATTTTTGAGACTTTTCCAGAAGAATATTGATATTATTTTCAATATTCCTAAAATGTTCTTAGTCAAATAAATATATGTATCAATAAAAATAATCAATTCAAATGGAGAGTATAACACATACTACTAAAAGGGATGCATATATGTACATATGTATGTGTGTGCTTATGTAAGATTCACAGTTTAAGAAAATGTAGGATTCACGATGTTCATCAAGGCTTGAAAGTTAATTTATTGCTGAGAATGGTTCTCACTGGTAATATGCAGTACTGGAAGCCACAGCACAGTAGCATTACAGTAATTCATTACAATGGGAAGACGAACCTCACTGAAAAATTCAAGAAACTGAACAGTTAGTTACAGAAGGGCAATTATGGGACCTGGTCTCATTTCATTATCTAAGATGAGTGAGAATAAAATGCAAAACTGATACATAAATGACGCAAGGCATATTAGGTTTGAGATTTCTTCTTTTGTTTTAATTAAGTTTTTATTAATAAGTGCTTTGAATTATATGATCTTATTTTGATGCTGGCTATTTCAAAGAAAAACAGTGTACGGGCTTATACTAGATTATGTTATAGTAATGCTAATCACTAATTTTTTTATTACTATGTACCAGATAGTGTGCTAAATATTTTACACATATTATCTCATCTATAACTAACCACATCGGTAGTTTCATTATCTATTTTAACAGAGAAGAAAACTGAGGCACAAGGAAGTTAAGTAACTTTTCCAAGATCACACTGCTAGCAAATAATTGAACCAAGATTGAATTCAGGTAGAATCTGGAGACTGTATATTCCTACTCCTTTATTTTGCATCTTCTAGGTGCTTTTTTTAAATGCACATAATATATTCTCAAGTGTTTTTCATATGATCTATACCCTTAGGAAGGAGAGATCCATTTTCCAAATTTATTTTTAATGCTAAAGTCTTTAATGTCATCTTCAAAGTGAGTACAAAATATGCTTATGTCCCTTAGGACTCAGCTAACTGGTCAAATTACTTAGGTATCTTTTGTTGATTTCATTGGGCAGAATTAATTGCTGTCTCCTCTGTATCCCTCATATAATGTACAGATGCCCATAATATCCATTGCACCTATGTATTTACATATCTGCTTACCTCCAGGGCCTAGCTCAGTGTCTGGAACACAGTAAATATCAAAAAATGTTTGTGGGATGAATCAATAACTCGGGCCAGTCCATATCTTTTCTGTGTCATTTTTCTATATATAATTTCCCCTGCCAGCCACTGATTTGTCTCCTGCTGGGGTAAAACAGAGTATTGTCTTCTCTGGACTTTGAATTAATGTTTTCCCTATTTACCAAACCAAAGTGGTAAAGAAACTCATGTTCCAAGCAAGGAACATTTTTGACAAATAAATGAGTTTAAAATGTTGAATCCACAGTGTCATGCTGAACTACCTCAAAAAAGAAGTTGCCCAAACTTTGTCCACATTCCCTGGGATAAATGTGGCTCGATGCCATTCTCTCCAAAATCTTTATTATGAAGTAATCTGACCCATAGTTTAAACAGACAGGGAAGTCATAATGTGTCACCCAACATAGACCTTGGGAAAAAAGTAAATCCAGTGCAGATGAATGCATTAGCCTAAAACTATTGTATCCCTTCTTCATTCTCTTATTTGACATTTATTGAACAAATGATGAGTCTGAATAAATGATGGTTGAGGGAGAGGAGGGAGGTTGCAGATTGGCTCTGAGACAGCTGCAGAGAGCAGGGGAACTTTAAGTGTAGCACTAGGACTAAGGTTTAGTCGGGAGACGGGAGAGTGGCAGGTAGACTGGATGAAAAGCACAAGGAACAGCATCAAGCGTATGGGGACATGGGAATGCGTGAGCTCTTGGGCAATTGTGAGAAGTTCAGGGGAGCAGAAGGCTCTTGGAGGAGAGGAAAGAAGGATGTGTTAGCCATACATCAGTTCAATGTAAACATTTTATGGTAAAAGAATACAAGCCACAGACCTGCACTCTAGGCCTACCTCTGTCATGAACTCAGGGCATGGCAGTATGAAAATCCTTTTACACCAGGGGTTCAAAAATCAAATGCCTAAAATGACCAAGCTAGTAAAGATTAATGAGTGAGGAGTGTGGGTATAAGACAATAGGAAGTGCTACTGTGTTGTCAGGGGAATATTGGCCCAGTGTCATCCAGTGGTACCAGAACTTTCAACTTTCTAGATAAGTCAGATATCTGAGTTTTTATGTGAAATCTCCAAATTTTAAACTATTGACATCTAATTGAATGTTTTATTAAATATTATACTGGCAAAAAATGCCTATTACTGCTCTACAACACCTGATTTAACTTTCTATTCTATAAAATGACTTGTTCAATCTTCCTCAAAAGATTATTAAAAAGATCAAATCATCTTTAGATAAACACTTAGAGAATTACGATGTGCTACAGCAATTTATGTATCATTTTTATTGTTATTAATGTCACCAATTCTCATTTTTCGCACGAGCCTACTTGTGTCTTGCTTGCTCTTCCAGGTCTTTATTTTTACTTTATTCTAACAGTAATTCAAAAAAGAGCTTAGCATACAATGGCCTAATATCAAAGGAATTGGCTTAACACTGCGGGGTCAAGATGGGTTGGCATCTCTGTTATCCCACATAATTCAATCAACTTGAGTAATTGGATCTTCTCTTGGCAGTAGGATGGGCATAAACACCTTAAAAACACATTATTTAATTTTATTTATTTATTTATTTATTTATTTATTTATTTTTTGAGACAGAGTTTCTCGCTCTGTTGCCCAGGCTGGAGTGCAGCTAATTTTTGTATTTTTAGTAGAGATGGGGTTTCACCATGTTGGCCAGGCTGGTCTTGAACCCCTGACCTCAGGTGATCTGCCCGCCTTGGCCTCCCAAAGTGCTAGGATTACAGGCGTGAGCCACCACACCCGGCCTAATTTGATTTTATGCACATATATATACTGAGGAAAAATTGCTTTCTGTACACTATATGAAAATGGCTTATTTGTGCATGTGTGTGAATATATATATCATGTATACTGTATATGAAAGTGTATGTGTATATATCATATATACTGTATATGAAAATGGCTTTGTGTGTGTGTATGTAGATATATGTGTGTATGTGTATATATATATATACACACACATATATCTATATATATGCCATTTTGCCTCAGCCTACACAACTCTTGATAATCAAAAGTCCTAAAAAGAGGGCTGGGCGTGGTGGCTCACACCTGTAATCCCAGAACTTTGGGAGGCTGAGTGGGCGGATCACCTGAGGTTGGGAGCTCAAGACCAGCCTGACTAACATGGAGAAACCCCATCTCTATTAAAAAATACAAAATTAGCTAAGTGTAGTGGCACATGCCTGTAATCCCAGCTACTCGAGAGGCTGAGGCAGGAGAATCACTTGAACCCAGGAAGCGGAGGTTGCAGTGAGCCGAGATCGTGCCATTGCACTCCAGCCTGGGCAACAAGAGCGAAACTCCGTCTCAAAAAAAAAAGTCCTAAAAAGAAAACTAATAGTTGGTATTACCCAAGTATATTGGTATATGCAATCAAAATACTCTGAATTCTTAAATTATTATTATTTCTTTTCTACAAAGTAGAGATTCTCATGTACTTACAGAGGTTTTGGTTAATGCTTTATCTTTAACCAATTTATAGGCTTAAAAAAAAAACCAAGCAGAACTGATACCAATGACTACTAAAGATGAGTCCCAGAACTAAAGATAACAATTAGATATTATCAGGCCTCCCCAGATGAAGTTGCAGAATCTCTTTCTTTCACTTTAAGCCTTTAAACAGGGTTTATCTCATTTGTCTCAGATGATTTTACTGTGGTCCTGCCAAACAGTGACCTCTCAAGTTTTCTGCACATGTGCTTGTGCTGGTTGACAGGACTGTACGATTTTCGTGCAATGTATTCAGATCCTCTGTGGAATGTGTACTCTTTTAAGAAACCAAAAATCTCATACGAATCTCATAAATTTTCCCCTGCTGCTGATTGGAACTTCTTCAGAAGCAGTACCAGAACAACCAGGTCTTCTTTAAGCGCTTCTGTAAAGACTTTATTTCTGCAGCTGTGGCTGAGGCGTCCACTGCAGGCAGCCCAATAAGGTTTAGATTACAAACGGGAAATAAACCTCTTGAAGTCGTATTCTGAATGTACCTACCAGCAAGAGTGAAATGAATCACATGCTTCCTTTTGGTGACATTTTACTCTATAACTTTAGGAATCTCAGCAGGAAAAGTGTAGGTTTGCCTAGAAAAGAGAGTAGGAAAAATTTACAAAGAAATGAATAACCCAGAAAAAAAGTAAGGCAGGTGGCCAATCCTGTGATTTTTAACTAGGAATATTAAAACACTGAGCCCTTTGTTTAGATAGCCAAAACAACTCTTTTACATTTTAGAAATAGGGCTTCAACCTCATTTCATCCTCTCCAAGATAGTCCCGGATTAAATGATGAATAGAAGTTGGATACTAAATTTTACAGTCTTCTTTTCTTGAGACAGAGTCTTACTCTGTCACCCAGGCTGGAGTGCAGTGGTGAGATCTTGGCTCACCGCAATCTCCACCTCCCGGGTTCAAGTGATCCTCCAGCAGCCTCAGCCTCACTAGTAGCTGGGACTACAGGCATGCACCACCACGCCTGGCTAATTTTTGTATTTTTAGTAGAGATGGGGTTTCGCCATGTTGGCCAGGTTGGTCTCAAACTCCTGACCTCAAGTGATCTGCCCACCTTGGCCTCCTGAAGTGCTGGGATTACAAGTGTGAGCCACTATGCCTGGCCCTAAATTTTACATTCTGAATATGGCTAAGAACAAATAGTACTGGGAAGATCAAATCGATGTCATCTGTTGTTGATAGTATGGGTTACAGTGAAAAATAATTGGAAGTAGTCAATCCCTGCTTCTCATCAAATTATTTCCCTGTCTCTTTGTCCTCCTACTCCTGTGAGTAAGTAAGTTGGGGTCAAAGGAAAATTTGGGATTGAGTGAGAAGCACCTCAGATGTTGGGGAATGGAAGAAATAGTAACAGAGTCTGAGTTCCAGATTGGGAGAGAGAGATCTCATCCAAAGACTGGGTCTGGTCAGTGAAAATGAGAGGGCATTGTGAAAACTAGGACTGTGCTCAAGAGAGTTGCAAAATCACAATCTGATGAGGCTTTAGGGAATCTGTAACAGCAAATCAGTCAAAAATGCTTACTTAGCCTCAGTCTCAAACGCACTGGCTCCTTCCTGCCTTTTGATGACCCTTCCCCCGATTCCACTCACAGGAGCCAATTCTAAAGTTCCATCGCTGCATTCTGTCACCCACATAGCCCCCTGCAGCCACATCTGCCAGTGGGTGGACGAAGACAGCAGAACAAACAGGTTTGGGTGTGGTGTGGTTCTTGTCATCTTGCCAAAGGGTCACAGTCATTTTAAAAAATCTTTTCATTTACATCTCAGAATGAGAGTGTGAAATATGATGTGAAAAATCTGAGGCCCCACAAAATGTTTTTTTGTTTTTACAAATAGACCATTTAGTTGAGTTCTTTTCTTGGCTGAATGTCTCTGCCACAGGCTTGGGTCCTTCTTAAGGAGAGAGACTGAGTCATATATTTCTGAAATCCAAAAGTACCTCAAATATAACAGGTGCTTAACAGATCTATGTCGAATAAAGGAACAAATCTTTAGAAAATCTAACATTCTTTTAGGTGTTCTTTTAGCATGGCTATAGGTCAGAGATAGGGAAAGATTTACGATATCCTAGGGAAAGAATCTCTGCCAACTTAAAGTGTAAACTTTCCTAAGTCAGGCAGACTCATTATAAGAGGAAAGCTGACAAATGCTACATTTTATTTATAATCATTAGCCAAATAAACTACTGTGTCTTTGTTACATTAAAATAGTATTTGAGATTTCACCCTTCACCACGTCCACCAGAACAGGCACTGGTGGACACCTGTTCTCCACAGCTGAGAGACCCATAGATGGTTCACATCACAGGACTCTGTGCAGACAATCCCCAGTACCAGCCTGGAGCTGGGTAGACTTGCTGGGTGGCTAGACCCAGAAGAGAGACAACAGTCACTGCAGTTTGGCTCACAGCAAGCCACATCCATAGGAAAAGAGGGAGAGTACTACATCAAGGGAACACCCCATGGAAAAAGAATCTGAACAACAGCCTTCAGCTTTAGACCTTCCCTCTGATAGAGCCTCCCCAAATGAGAAGGAACCAGAATACTAATCCTGGTAATATGATAAAACAAGGCCTTCAACACCCCCCCAAAATCAAACTAGTTCACCAGCAATGGATCCAAACCAAGAAGAAATCCCTGATTTACTTGAAAAAGAATTCAGGAGGTTAGTAATTAAGCTAATCAGGGAGGGACCAGAGAAAGGCAAAGCCCAATGCAAGGAAATCCAAACAATGACACAATAAGTGAAGGGAGGAATATTCAAGGAAATAAATAGCTTAAAGAAAAAACAATAAAATATTCAGGAAACTATGGACACTTTTAGAAATATGAAATGCTCTGGAAAGTACAAGCAATAGAACTGAACAAGTAGAAGAAAGAAATTTGGAGTTCGAAGACAAGGTCTTTGAATTAACCCAACCCAGCAAAGACAAAGAAAAAAGAATAAGAAAATATGAACAAAGCCTCCAAGAAGTCTGGGATTATGTTAAATGACCAAACCTAAGAATAATTGGTTTTCCTGAGGAAGAAGAGAATTCGAAAAGCTTGGAAAACATATTTGGGGGAATAATTGAGGAAAACTGCCCTGGCCTAGCTAGAGACCTAGTCATCCAAATAAAAGAAGCATAAAGAACACCTGGGAAATTCATTGCGAAAAGATCTTCACCTAGGCACATTGTCATCAGGTTATCCAAAGTTAAGACAAAGGAAAGAATCTTAAGAGCTGTGAGACAGAAGCATCAGGTAACCTATAAAGGAAAACCTATCAGATTAACAGCAGATAGCAGAAACCCTACAAGCTAGAAGGGATTGGGGGCCCTATCTTCAGCCTCCTCAAACAAAACAAATGTCAGCCAAAAATTTTGTATCCAGCAAAACTAAGCATCATATAAGAAGGAAATATAGTTGTTTTCAGACAAACAAATGCTGAGAGAATTTGCCATTACCAAGCCACCACTGCAAGAACTGCTAAAAGGAGCTCTAAACCTTGAAAGGAATCCTGGAAACACATTTTCTTGTGTTTCCTCTTTAAAGCATAAGTCACCCAGGACCTGTAAAACAAGAATATAAGCTAAAAAGCAAAAGCAAAAAACAAACAAACAAAAAAACAAAGTACACAGGCAACAAAGAGCTCAATGAATGTAACAATACCTCACATTTCAATACTAACATTGAATGTAAATGGCCTAAATGCTCCACTTGAAAGATCCAGAATCGCAGAATGGATAAGAACTCACCAACCATCTGATGCCTTCAGGAGACTCACCTAACACTTAAGGACTTACATAAACTTAAAGTAAAGGAGTAGAAAAAGGCATTTCATGCACATGGACACCAAAAGTGAGCAGGGCTAGCTATTCTTGTATCAGACAAAACAAACTTTAAAGCAACAGCAGTTAAAAGAGACAAAGAGAGACATTATATAATGCTAAAAGGCCTTGTCCAACAGGAAAATATCACAATCCTAAACATATATGCACCTAATACTAGTGCTCCCAAATTTATAAAACAATTACTAACAGATGTAAGAAATGAGATGGAAAGCAACACAATAATAGTGGGGGACTTCAGTACAGCACTAGACAGGTCATCAAGACAGCAGTTCATCAAGACAGAAAGTCAACAAACAATGGATTTAAACTATACCTTGACACAAATGGACTTAACAGATATATACAGAACATTTCATCCAACAACAACAGAATACACACACATTCTATTCAACAGCACATGGAACTTTCTCCAAGATAGACCATATGATAGGCCATAAAATGAGCCTCAATAAATTTAAGAAAATTGAAATTATATCAAGCATTCTTTTAGACTACAGTGGAATAAAACTGGAAATCAACTCCATAAGGGACCTTCGAAACCACACAAATGCATGGAAATTAAATAACCTGCTCCTGAATGATCATTGCGTCAAAAATGATCAAGATGGAAATTTAAAAATTATTCAAACTGAATGACAATTATGATACAACTTATCAAAACCTCTGGGATACAGCTAAGGCAGTGCTAAGAGGAAAGTTCATAGCTCTGAACGCCTATATCAAGAAGTCTGAAAGAGCACAAACAGACAATCTAAGGTCACACCTCAAGAGACTAGAGAAATAAGAACAAACCAAACCCAAAGCCAGCAGAAGAAAGGAAATAACCAAGATCAGAGCAGAATTAAATGAAACTGAAACAAACAAACAAAAAATACCAAAGTTAAATGAAACAAAAAGCTGATTCTTTGAAAAGATAAATAAAATTGATACACCATTAGCAAGATTAACTAAGGAGAGAGAAAATCCAAATAACTTCACTGAGAAATGAAACAGGAGATATTACAACTGACACCACCAAAATACAAAACATCATTCAAGGCTACTATGAACACCTTTACACACATAAACTAGAAAACCTAGAAGAGATGGATAAATTCCTGGAAAAATACAACCCTCCTAGCTTAAATCAAGAAGAATTAGATACCCCAAACAGACCAATAACAAGCAGCAAGATTGAAATGGTGATTAAAAAATTACTAACACAAAAAGTCCAGGATCAGAAAGATTCACAGCAGAATTCTACCAGACATTCAAAGAATAATTGGTATTAATCTTTTTGGCATTATTCCACAAGATAGAGAAAGAAGGAACCCTCCCTAACTCATTCTATGAAGCCAGCATAACCCTAATACCAAAACCAGGAAAGGACACAACCAAAAAAGAAAACTACAGACCAATATCCTTGATGAACATAGTTGCTAAAATCCTTAACAAAATACTAGCTAACCAAATCCAACAACATATCAAAAAGATAATCCACCATGATCAAGTGGGTTTCACACCAGGGATGCACAGATGGTTTAACATATACAAGTCAATAAATGTGATATGCCACATAAACATAATTAAAAACAAAAAATCACATGATCATCACAATAGATGTAGAAAAAGCATTCAACAAAATCCAGCATCCCTTTATGATTAAAACTCTCAGCAAAATCGGCATACAAGGGACATACCTTAATGTAATAAAAGCAATCTGTGTCAAACCCACAGCCAACATAATACTGAATGGGGAAAAGTTGAAAGCATTCCCTCTGAGAATGGGAACAAGACAGAGATGCCCACTCTGACCACTCCTCTTCAACATCGGACTGGAAGTCCTAGCCAGAGCAATCAGACAAGAGAAAGAAATACAGGGCATCCAAATCGGTAAAGAGGAAGCCAGACTGTCACTGTTTGCTGAAAATATGGTCCTTCACCTTGAAAACCCTAAAGACTCCTCCAGAAAGCTCCTAGAACTGATTAAAGAATTCAGCAAAGTCTCCAGATACAAGATTAATGCACACAAATCAGTAGCTTTTCTATACACCAGCAGCAACCAAGTGGAGAATCAAATCAAGAACTCAACCTCTTTTAAAATAGCTGTAAAAAAAAAAAAAATACTTAGCAATATACCTAACAAAGGAGTCAAAAGACCTCTACAAGAAAATCTATAAAACACTGCTGAAAGAAATCATAGATGACACAAACTAATGGAAACACATCCTATGCTCATAGATTGGTAGAATCAATATTGTGAAAATGACCACACTGCCAAAAGCAATCTACAAATTCAATGCAATCCCCATGAGAATACCACCATCATTCTTCACAGAATTAGAAAAAACAATTCTAAAATTCATATGGAACCAAAAAAGAGCTCGCATAACCAAAGCAAGACTAAGCAAAAAGAACAAATCAGGAGGCATCACACAACCTGATTTCAAACTATCCTATAAGGCCATAGTTACCCAAACAGCATGGTACAGGTATAAAAATAGGCACATAGACCAATGGAACAAAATAGAAACTCAGAAATAAACCCAAATACTTACAGCCAACTGATCTTCAACAAAGCAAACAAAAACATAAAATGGGAGAAAGGACACCCTTTTCAACAAATGGTGCTGGGATAATTGGCTAGCCACATGTAGGAGAATGAAACTGGATCCTCATCTCTTACCTTATACAAATATCAACTCAAGATGGATTGAAGACTTAAACCTAAGACCTGAAACTATAAAAATTCTAGAAGGTAACATTGGGAAAACCCTTCTAGACATTAGCTTAGGCAAGGATTTAATGACCAAGAACTCAAAAGCAAATGCAATAAAGAAAGCTAAATAGCTGGGACCTAATTCAATGAAAGAGCTTTTGCATGGCAAAAGGAACAGCTGACAGAGTAAACAGACAACCCACAGAGTGGGAGAAAATCTTCACGATCTATATGTCTGACAAATGACTAATATCCAGAATCTACAATGAACTCAAACAAGTCAGTAAGAGAAAAACAAACCATCCCATCAAAAAGCAGGCTAAGGACATGAATAGACAATTCTCAAAAGAAGATATACAAACGGTGAACAAACATAGAAAAAACGCTCAACATCACTAATAATCAGGGAAATGCAAATCAAAACCACAATGTGATACCACCTTACTCCCACAAGAATGGCCATAATAAAAAAATTAAAAAACAGTAGATGTTGATGTGGATACGGTGATCAGGGAACACTTCTACACTGCTGGTGGGAATGTAAACTAGTACAGCCACTATGGAAAACAGAGTGGAGATTCCTTAAAGAACTGAAAGTAGAACTACCATTTGATCCAGCAATCCCACTACTGGGTATCTACCCAGAGGAAAAGAAGTCATTATTTGGCCGGGCGCAGTGGCTCACGCCTGTAATCCCAGCACTTCGGGAGGCTGAGGCAGGCGGATCACGAGGTCAGGAGTTCGAGACCAGCCTGACCAACATGGTGAAACCTCATCTCTACTAAAAATTAAAAAATGAGCCAGGCATGGTGGCGCGCGCCTGTAATCCAAGCTACTCAGGAGGCTGAGGCAGGAGAATCGCTTGAACTTGGGAGGCGGAGGTTGCAGTGAGCCAAGATCGCGCCACTGCACTCCAGCCTGGGTGACAGAGCGAGACTCCATCTCGAAAGAAAAAAAAAAAGAACTCATTATTCAAAAAAGACACTTGCACAAGCATGTTTATAGCAGCACAATTCACAATTGCAAAACGTGGAACCAACCCCAATGCCCATCGGTCAATGAATGGATAAAGAAACTGTGATATATATATATATACATACGTACATACATACACACACACACACACACATAATGGAATACTACGCAGCCATAAAAGGAATTAATTAACAGTATTTGCAGTGACCTGGATGAGATTGGAGACTATTATCCTAAGTGAAGTAACTCAGGAATGGAAAATCAAACATCGTATGTTCTCACTGATGTGTGGGAGCTAAGCTATGAGGACGCAAAGGCATAGCAATGATGATGGACTTTGGAGATTTGGGGGGAAGAGTGGGAGGGAGGCAAGGGATAAAAGACTACAAATATGGTGCAGTGTGTACTGCTTGGTTGATGGATGCACCAAAATCTCACAAATCACCACTAAAGAACTTACTCATGTAACCAAATACCACCTGTACCCCAATAACTTATGGAAAAAAAATAGTATTTGAAAACATTCTGTATAAGGCAATGGTGCTTAATATTTTGGGGTTTAAAAATACTTCTAGAAATCCAAAGAAAGCTATGGACTCTTTTCTGAGAAATATGCACATTCATATCTATTCAGAAAACAAAACCCGTTTTCTTTTATTTATTTACTTTTTATTTTTGAGATAGAGTCTCACTCTGACACCCAGGCTGCAGTGCAGTGGCACTATCTCGGCTTAGTGCAAGCTCCGTCACCCTGGTTCAGGCGATTCTCCTACCTCAGTCTCCTGAGTAGCTGGGATTACAGGTGCCTGCCACCATGCCCAGCTAATCTTTGTATTTTTAGTAGAGACAGGGGTTTCACCATTTTGGCCAGGCTGGTCTCGAACTCCTGACCTCAGGTGATCCACCCGCCTCGGCCTCCCAAAGTGCTGGGATTACAGGTGTGAGCCACTGCGCCCGGCCCAAAACAACCCTTTTTCACGAACACTCTAAAGCACTTTCATGGACAAACCTGTATACCAGGTTAAGAACTTCCATAAAGGCAAAGCCCTTGAATGGTGACCTTCAAGGTCCAGAAGAGGGCTTTTAAGAAAAGGTTTATTTTAAGGTTTAGAACAATAGACTCCTATATAGTGTAATCACACATTCCATCCATTCCAAGAGACTGAATTGAAAGAAACAAATATGCACATGGAGCTGCCCCCTCTCTGTGGAGGTAATGGAATTTTCATGCACACCCCACAGGGTAGAAGAATTCAAAGGCGCTTGTTTAAGCCAGATGACATGCAGCCACGTTATGGCCAGACCACACTAGCCTCACATCCAAAGAGACACACACAGTAGGTTCACTGCAGTGAAGCATATGAAACATAGTAGAGGTATGGAGTTTGTGCCTTTGAAGCTTAACGTCAATCTTAAGATAGTTCCTAAACAAATGAAAAAAGAAATTACTGTCATTAATCACTCTCTGATTCTTAACAATATTTTTTTCCTCAGTCCTAAAATTTAAGCCGATTACCAGCCATTCCCTGAGATTCAAAGGCCAGGGAAGAACTCGCATGAGAAAACAATGTGTATGCATCTCAGTTGTCTTTTCTGACCCCTCATCTCCTCTCTTTCCAGCAACAGCTTCCTTCCTGTAATACTTTCCTTCTTGCAATGGCAAAGAAAAAGAAAAAAATATATATATACACACACACACACACACACACACACATATATGTATATATATGGAACTTTCTAACTGAGCCAACTTCAAATTGCCAAACCAAAATCTGGAAGGTTGCTTTTTAAAATGCTTTTGTAGCCAAACAGATGTATTTCTAAATTTTACTTCATTCACTGGCTTCTCCCCACTATATTTAGGATTCATTGCTCATTTTCTTATCATTTTCCATTTCATTGCTTTTGTTTCACATTCAAGTAACTGTAGGTCAAATGTACTCCAGACTATTCTGTTAAAGACATGTTAAAATCAAATAGAAACTGCATGATTAACGATATGAATCATCCATTTTATAAAAAAACAAGAAAGTAAACAAGTGCTTGGCAAAGCCCCACCTGCTTTGCTGCTGTTGCGGTGCTGTGCATATGGTGAGGAAAACAATTCCCCCTTCTCAAGGCTGAACTAAAATTAGGCTCCACCTGCAAGATGTTAATGAAAACTTACACAGCTGCATTCCAGAAACAAGTTACACAGATTGCTTTTGGAAAGCTCTGTGTAAAAGCAAACTTGTTAGCTCTTTGCCTAGTTCCCGAACTGTAGTATTAATTTTAATGGCAATTATTAGCACAATAACCAACTGATAAGTAACCTCAAAATAGATCTGATACATCCGATAGGAAATAACTGGGACTTTATCCACACATATTGCTGAGTTTAACCCTTTACTCACACATGCATTCTTCCTGTCTCTTCTTTGGCACTGGCATTCAAACAGAAGACAGGAGAACATGTGAAGTCACTGGAATGGGTCCCAAACAGTTCCAGTTCACATGGAGGCTCCCCTTATCCACATGCTGCTTACTGGGAAGAAGAATGAGAAGCACATGCTTCCTTTGCCCTCCATCCCTTCTGCAGGTTCTCAAGCTTTCTTTGGTAAAGACTCAAATAGGAACCAAATTACATCAGACTCACATCCACCTTTCTCTTACAGATTTAAGATATAGAGGCAGCTGGTGAATTCTTACCAGAGCAAGCAGTCTCTCTGCTTCATTTCCAGGTCAAGTCTTCACAACTCTGTTCTATAGGCCAAAGGGCTCATTCTTGATCCTCATTACTTTCCTAGGTCTTACTATAGTGCTTATCCTTGGAGGGAAGATGTATTATAGTTTAATTATTTAGTAAACTATGTGTGTCAAAAAATTCAAGAAGCTGCCATTGGGGGATGGAGAATCTCTGCCTTTTAAAAATCCCAGCCTTGAAAAAAATTCCTTTTCATCATTTCCTTTACTTGTAATTTCTTTAGTTTTATCAAGGAGCAGGAAATGCAGGCAGTTGTTCTGAGTTGATCTATGTTCCCAACATTGCAGGTGTCATTGTATAGATTCTTAATATTTTCATACTTGCCCCTTCTTTAAGGCTCTGATACAATTTAAAAAAAATTTTTTTTTCTGAAAGTCAAATAGGCTGAATTGGATCTCGAGTGGCAAAGTCAATTTCTGTTAGAGATTAAATAATGGAGAAAACAGCAATGCTAACAAGTAGAAGAAGGCTGCCTTTCATTACCCCATCTGATTTCATTAGCCTAATTCACGATTATTAATTATCAGTCTGATGAGATCATCAGTGTAAGCATGCCAGCCTCATGATGGTTGCATTTGGGGAATATTCAGTCTTTTTCAAGATTTCTACATAGCCCTAAGCCGACATTCCGGTTTCATTTCCATTTTCGGCTGCTGCCCTACTCAATAAATGTATCTGAACCGCCTATGAAATGAACATTGCTGGAATAAACATTTTGTTTACTACCCAGACCTGCTTTGCAACTGTCAACAAAGAAATATAAGAAGAGATTTAAGTTTTCATTCCTAGATAGTGAACTCCTCTGTGTTTCTACAGTGCAAGTCATTACAGACTCAGCTGCCCCCTGAGATTGAGCAATTCTTGTGCACATTGTAACAAAGGGCTGCCGATCTGGCAGTGTGGGAGTGGACTGGGCCACTTAGATAAGTTTCATTCACTGTAGGAGCCCAAGGGAACAGTGCATCAAGGCAGCTGTGCTGCCTCGGTTCATGGTGTAACTTTACACTATTTTCCCTTTAAGTCGCTACTAATCCCTTGGGTTTACATGTTTTTTGGGGCTGCATCAGAGAAAAGCAGTGTGAAATTGCCTGAAAGCCTCCTTATAAATAAGACTTACAATATAGACCAGCTCAGTTGATGAAAATACTGAAAGAAATGCTCTTGAGGGTCCCAAGAACCATTTTACAAGGTTCCCACTGTGATTTTTTTTGGTCTCTGCTTAGTGACTGCTAAAACAAATTACTAACTAAATTAAAATCCCATTGGCCCCAAATTCAGAAGTAAACAGATCTTTAGCATGAGGTACTTCCAGTCTACATATTTATTAACAAATATTTCTTGTTTAAACTCTATCTTCTCTTTCTAGAAAATATTACTCCTTTGATAAATAGAAAAAGGAGAAAGCAAGAAAAGCAAGAAACCTAGTATAGCAAAGGTTGGGACACTAGGCTAAGGTTCCAGGGCCTCCTGGATTTGCTTCCTAAAACCATGTGCAAAGCACTGGTGTGGACCAGGTATAGGCTTCGTGGCTTTTAATTCTCAGCTCAACACTTTGAGGTATTATTGCTCCATTTTAAAGACAGGGAAACCGAGGCTAGTAAATGGAAGAACTATTCATTTAGTATGGGAGTGTCTTACTTTAAAAGAATCCTGTTTTTTTTTTTTTCTTACTACCTTCCAGAGAAGCTGGAAGACCTGTCCTCATTAGCCAAGAAGACATAGAGAGGCAAAAGATAAACACTCTTCCCTCTTTTTTCCTTTGGGGTCTTCATTACCACCAGTGGATCTCTCATGTTGACTCTTAAGATTCTGGAAATTGGCCTGACCTCCTACCCTATTCCCCTTATGGAAACACTGACTCCTCTTACACCTCCCATTTTTCTTACACTCCATCCTGTCCACCCAGCCTGCCTCCCTGTTAGTTTTCCTACTCTCTGAATCCTCCTACAAAAAGCCATTTGGAAATAATTTCGAGGTCCACCTACTTTCCTGTGCATCTGTCTTTTGTAATTTAGAGGAGGGACTGTGTGTTTTCTCCTTGTCATGTTTATGCCTCATATTCTGTGGCTGCCTAATAAATGCTGAATAATAGCAGCTTTATGACAGTGCAGAACCAGAAACACTGGTTCTGATATTTAGTATTTCATCACCAACAAGGAACATTTATTCACTGTCAGCACTATGCTAGGCACTAACTGCAGTTAATTACCAAGGCCTGGCTCTAACCTTTGCACACCAGGATGTTTGGCTTTTTTCTCTTATTTTCCCGACAAAAGAAAAAAATGGGACCACCTCGGAACCTTCTCATTAAATTCACAGCATCCTGAAGAGAGAGGCCTGTACTGTTTAATGAAGGGGAGACAAGATACAGAGCATGCTTAATGCGAACTCAGAGAGGTAGTGGCAAAGTCATACATAAAGGCCACTTTGCTGTTATATACATTCCTGGCTTTCCTTTGTGCTAGCATGGAAAGGGAAGAATGGACAATCTGAAATGTGTATTTTCCAGGAATAACAAAAATACCTCTGTGTTCATGCTATGTCTAAACAAGTAGAGTAAATTAAACTTCAAAATTTAGGCCAAAGATACAGTTGCTTGTAATATCAACATAAGTGATTCAGAAAGGTTGTTGTTTTGTTTTGTAGACATCCCTAAATAATTATCCAAATTCTGTTTCTTTTGCTTGCCTGCGTAGACAGAGGCTACAACTACACTATAAAAATAAAAGGCCACTTTCTAATTTGGGACTTATTAATTCATGAGCTAACCCATTATAACACCGTCGGTTTTTTTGTTGTTCTCAATTGTTAATTCAGTAAGTATTTATCAAATACTGCCACATGTTTGGCTCTATGCTATACACTGGAGCTCAGAGATCAGAGTAGAGACAGACATGTAAACAAGTTACTAAAGAAATATGGTGTGGTATAATGGATATAATTATAAGTCCTACAGGAATGATAAATTCTTCCTATGTGCTCTGAGAAGGCTACATATGGGAGGTGACATTTCAGCTGTGTCTTAAAGATGAATAGTTGTTCACAGTCAGAGGGTGGGAAATACATCATAGGAAAAGGGAACAGCAAGTGCAAAGATAGAAGTTCAGAGAAAATAATAGTATATAGTGTATTTGTTACATAGGGTATATGATGAGAAATGGTAGAAGATGTTAAACTCCTTAGTGATGAAGTCCCTTGCGTGTCACTTTAGGGAGATTAAATTCTGTTTTATGGTCATCAGGAAGGCATCGAAAGTTTTAAACAGAAGGATAATGTGATTACATTTATCCTTTAGAAAGATAATTCAACATAAAGAATGGGTTGGCAGTAGTTGAGTCTTCGGGTAAGGGTGAATTACATGGTCATTACTTTAGTCAAGGCCTGAGGTAACTAGGGGCTTAATTTAGACAGTACAAAGGAAGATGAAAAGAAGAAAATATAATTGAGAGATATTTAGGAGATAGAAATGACAGGCCTTGATAACTAATAGGACACGTGAGAGAGGTCAACTTGAACAGTTTTCTAGATGGTGATGCTTCTAAGGGAAAATATTACTATCATTTTGTTGCACCCCATCCCAAATATTTCAGGAGCTATACTGAGTTATTCCTTTATGCTAGTTTATTCGAATCTCACCATAGCAATGTGACATAAACAATAGGTGGTTTTATTCCGGCTATATGAAGCTCAGGAAAGTTAAGACAGTAGTCCAGTCTCTCAACTAGATCACAAGGAGTTGGGATTTGAACCTGAATCTTCTGTTTAAAAATCCAATGAGTTGGGCCAGGTGTGGTGGCTCATGCCTATAATCCCAGCACTTTGGGAGGCCGAGGCGGGCAGATCACCTGAGGTCAGGGGTTTGAAACCAGCCTGGACAAAGTGGCAAAACCCCCTCTCTATTAAAAATACAAAATTAGCCAGGCGTGGTGGTGCATGCCGGTAATCCCAGCTACTTGGGAGGCCGAGGCAGGAGAATTGCCTGAAACCGGGAGGCAGAGGTTGCCATGAGCCGAGATCGTGCCATTGCACTCCAGCCTGGGCAACAAGAGCGAAACTCTGAAAAAAAAAAAAAAAAAAAAAAAATCCAATGAGTTGGCCAGGCACAGTGGCTCACGCCTGTAATCTCAGCACTGCGGGGGATCACGAGGTCAGGAGATCAAGAACATCCTGGCTAACACAGTAAAACCCTGTCTCTACTAAAAAATACAAAAAAAATTAGCCAGGCGTGGTGGCGGGCACCTGTAGTCCCAGCTACTTGGGAGGCTGAGGCAGGAGAATGACGTGAACCTGGGAGGTGGAGTTTGCAGTGAGCTGAGAACGCGCCACTGCACTCCAGCCTGGGCGACAGAGCGAGACTCGTCTCAAAAAAAAAAAAAAAAAATCCAATGAGTTCTGTACACATTTCCACAGTCTCCAGGTAACATGCATGCAATTTCCCCCTTAAAACCTTGTTATCAGGGCCCAGGATGGTGGCTCACGCCTGTAATACCAGCACTTTGGGAGGCCAAGGTAGAGGAATCACTTGAGTCCAGAAGTTCAAAAACAGCCTAGTCAACATAGTGAAATATTATCTCTGCAAAAAATTTTTAAAAAATTTGCTGGGTGTGGTGCTGTGTTCCTGTAGTCCTAGCTATTCGGGAGGCTGAGGTGGTAGGATCACCTGAACCTGGGAGGTTGGGCTGTGATTGTACACCACTGCACTTCAACCTGGGCAGCAGAGTGAGATCCTGTTTTAAAACAAAACAAAACAGGCCGGGCGCGGTGGCTCACACCTGTAAGCCCAGCACTTTGGGAGGCCGAGGCAGGCAGATCACGAGGTCAGAAGTTCAAGACCAGCCTGGCCAACATGGTGAAACCTCATCTCTACTAAAAATACCAAAAATTAGCCAGGCATGGTGGCATGGTGGCGGATGCCAGTAATCCCAGCTACTCAGGAGGCTGAGACAGGAGAATTGCTTGAACCTGGGAGGCAGAGGTTGTAGTGAGCTGAGATCGTGCCATTGCACTCTAGCCTGGGCAAGAAGAGCAAAACTCTGTCTCAAAAACAAAAAACAAGACAAAAAACCTTGTTATGGGTTTTTGAATCAAAACAAACCATAAATTTGATCAGTAGGTGTTAGGACCAATTTAAAACCTTCATTTTGTGTGAAATCATTTTTTTAAACTGTTTATTTGCCAGGCACAGTGGCTCACGCCTGTAATCCCAGCACTTTGAGAGTCCAAGGCAGGTGGATCATGAGCTCAGGAGATCAAGACCATCCTGGCTAACATGGTGAAACCCTGTCTCTACTAAAAATACAAAAATTAGCTGGGTGTGGTGGCACACGCCTGTAATCCCAGCTACTCGGGAGGCTGAGGCAGGAGAATCCCTTGAGCTGGGGAGGCGGAGGTTGCAGTGAGCCGAGATCACACCACTGCACTCCAGCCTGGGTGACAGAGTGAGACTTTGTCTCAAATAAAATAAAAAAAAGAACAGTTTATTTTTCCAATGCCTGGACAAATTTCTTTGCTGCTAAAAACAATAACAAAAACCCAGAAAATAAGCTTAAACTTCTGTTAACTTATTTATAATTTAAAAAACAGTGACACCTCTTTGTTAAGAAAAAAATCTTTGCCACAGTGAAGTCCATTAGAATTAAGGCCTCATACATGAGTAGAATAACATAAGTTTTCAAATAGTAAATCACCTAGGTTTCAGCTCATTGGAGATTTGACTTTCAATTTTTCAGTATTACTGATTCAAAATACTTAGGAAGATATATTGTCAAATTAAAATATTTCTAAAGTTAACTGAGCAGAAGTCTCTTCTTTCCTAACAGCACCGTAGGCTTTTATTATGTAACAGGCTATTAGATGGAAACAAAAAAAGTTATGCTCTTTTGTGTTGAGACCACCTAATTTTCCTCAATTATCTCTACTTCTCAGTTATGTTATTTCGTTTCAGTGTGGTGGATGCTTTATTTCCCAGGATCTTCTTTTGCCTTTGTACTGATTTGGGAAGGTATTCGTTTGCATGAGATACTTGCACCTGGCCTGAAATCTGTGAAAGGGAAAAGGATGAAAAAGAGAAAATGATATGGCCTCCAGCACTTTCTTCTTTCTTTTTTTATTTTATTTTAGTTTTCATTTTTCATATGAAACAGTTTCCTGCGAGGATCTTCTATATACAGTGGAAGATGCTTTTGATATGTAGATCAAGCAAAATGGTAAATACATAGCCCTCTGTTTTCAAATATTCCCTTATTCTACAATGTGCCTGTAGTGCCAATTTCTTTGATTTCCATGAGGCCTACCCTTGGGTTTGTATTGTAACTTGGTATCTTTCCATTGTCTCTTACCACAAAAATTCCTTTTAAGAAACTGCATTCAGAATTGAATCCATCAAACTTCAGCTGCTCGTTCTCCTCCTCCTTATGGAAGATTTAGTGACTAAGTCTTTGCTTTGATTTTCTCTCAAACTTTGAGGGTTCTTACTTTCTCTCCTAATTGCAACAATTTGGTGTCCCCTTTTGCTTGGGCGTAAATAAAAACAGCAGCAAATGGTTAAAAGACATGGGGGCGCACCAGTGCACATGCCTGACTAGCTGATGGACTGCAAGTTTGGGCTGTCAGGAAAGAGATCTTCCCACAGCACCATGCACTGGCAATTTCAACATGCGCGCTATGCCCGGCACAGTGGTAAGTGTTCTACGTGCATTAGAGTTCTCCTAGGAGGACCAATAAGGCAGGCCATGGTATTACTTCCATAGTTTCAGATTAGAGAATTGGGTCTAAAAGATTTTAAGAATCTTTCTCAAGGTCATTCAACTACTAAGTCCTAGAACTGGTCTGTGAACCCAAGTTTTGTTTATGTTTCAAGGCAAAAAAGGTAAACTTTACATGAAACTTTACAAGAAAAACACTATTAAAATTCTTAAAATTTTATATTAAAGACAGATTCATTAGATATAACATAGTTTAAAATGTGATTTTATTTTATCCAAATTGCATTCAAGTGTTAAATTTTGAAATGTTGCCAGGACTCAGATAATTTATAAAAATTATTTACATGGGTCATTTCTGAAAAGGTCAATATGATGATTTGGTGATCTTAACGAACAAGTGGATCATCCCACAAGCATTCATTCATAGTTACTGACATTATAATGATTTGATTCAAACATTATAACCTCCAATATTAGAACATACTGGTTAGACTGCTACGGGAAAATTTTTAAAAAACTAGAAGAGGCTGGGTGCAGTGGCTCACGCCTGTAATCCCAGCACTTTGGGAGGCCGAGACGGGCGGATCACGAGGTCAGGAGATCGAGACCATCCTGGCTAACACGGTGAAACCCCGTCTCTACTAAAAAAATACAAAAAATTAGCTGGGCGTGGTGGTGGGCGCCTGTAGTCCCAGCTCCTTGGGAGGCTGAGGCAGGAGAATGGTGTGAACCCGGGAGGCAGAGCTTGCAGTGAGCCAAGATCGCGCCACTGCACTCCAGCCTGGGCGACAGAGTGAGACTCCGTCTCAAAAAAAAAAAAAAAAAAAAATAGAAGGCACAATTTCTGTTCCTCAGGGCTCACCTTCTAGTACCATATATAGGATAACTCTACAAATATACACAAACCATATTAGCAAACATGCACAAATTCTATTGTTAGACCATAGAAAAGTGAGACAATAATTCTGACTAGAGGAATACAGAGTTCCTGAAAAGAAGGAATTTTGTTGGGCCTTGAAAAAAGGGTAGGATTTTAAAAGGTAGGTATGAATGAAGATATATTGGTTACTTTAAGATCAAATAGAATTACTCTGCTTAAGTATGTCTGTTGTCTCATTGAAAAACAAAACAGATACATTTCATGAAAAGGTAGGTATGTGTGGCTTGAAATGAATTTTTAAATGATGGATATTCTTTCTTTAAATGCCAGAAATAAGATATTTTTCTTTCTCATTGTGTGAAATAAATAAGACAAAAGCTGGAAAATTATAAAAGTCACTTGATTAAATGAGGCAAGCAATGCTTCCTAAAGGTTTCAATCCAGTGTACACTTTCCCTGAGGCTAGTTGGAACTAGTACACAGTCACAATTGCTCCATCATATGGGTGGCCAGTCAATGTGGTGCCAGCAATAAAATGTGTAATCAACTTTCACATGTTTTCAAACATTTCCAAATCACTTTGATCATGACTAATAAGAAAACTGCCGTTTCAGTTATAATCCATAAATTATCAAGGGGAAGTTCAGTTCAATACTCAGTATAATATTTCACATTTTATTTTTTTAACATAGAATAGGGCAATCTAGAAATATATATATATCCTTAAAACACTAGTCAATTTTCCATTATGAAATCACGGTTCAATGTCAACATTTTTTAATTGTCATTTCCCACAAGTCCAAGTTGCTTTTGAAAACACGCTTACTTTGGATGACATTTCATCTAGGTTAAATGAAAAGTGATAACCTTTATGACAGCTTTCAAAACTGCTTTTAGCAGTTCAACCTGTGGCATCATTGTCCTTCCTCATGTAGCTGAATTTCTCTCAATACAAGAAAAAATAGTTATTATGGCAGAGCAGATACCAGAGTAACATTTCTCTATGCCAAGTGCTTTTTTAACTTGTAAAGATGTTCTTAAATATGTATCAGTTCCATACCACAGGACACTGTTAACTTGAATAGTTAGAAAGTTACCAGGAAGCAGCATCCATCCAAGAAAGCAACATGTAAGAGCTTGTTGAAAGCTGAAAATGATTTAGGGAGGGAAATTTCAGAAATGACAGCTTTTTAAATCTAATCAAAAACTCTTTCTACACCGGGAGACATTTAGTCTTCCATTGGCTCTAATAGGTATCTTAGAAATCTGCAGAGTTTTAGAAGGCTACAGAAGGCTGCTAAAGCAACACTTGAAAGCCCAATTCTAAGATAAGACATTGTGACACCACTGATAATGGATTAATATGAAGGAGGAATCAGTATGAAAGGCTGTTGTCTGGGACATCATCTGAGACAAAAATCTTAAATAATGATAGCTCTAAAAGCTATGTCTTTTTAACTCATGCTGACATGATTTTTCTTTTTACACACACTATTAAAATTCCCTTTCCAAAGTAACAGTGTGTACACACACAAACATATACATATACACAACTGACACCAGTAATATTCACATAGGCTTTGCTATTCAAAGTGTGGTCTACAGACCAGCATCACCTGAGAGCTCATTAGAATTTCAGAATCTCAGGGCTGGGCGTGGTGGCTCACACCTGTAATCCCAGCACTTTGGGAGGCCAAGGTGGGTGGATCACCTGAGATCAGGAGTTTGAGATCAGCCTGGCCAACACAGTGAAACCCAGTCTCTACTAAAAATACAAAAATTAGCCGGGTGTGGTAGCGGGCGCCTGTAATCCCAGCTACTCAGGAGGCTGAGGCAGGAGAATCACTTGAACCCAGGAGGTGGAGGTTGCTGTGAGCTGAGATTGCACCACTGCACTCCAGTCTGGGCGACGGGGCAAAACTCTGTTTAAAAAAAAAAAAGGAATTTCAGAATCTCAAGGCCCATCCCAGACCTGCAGACTGAGTCTGCATTTTACCAAGATCCCTGGATGATTTCTGTGCACATTAAGTTTGAGAAACACTGATTTAAAAACAAGCTTTAGAAGATGCATAGCTCTCTCATCCTTAAAACCGATGGATGTTAATTTAAAATCTTTATGAATCTCCTCATTATCTAAGGCAGTACAGTTTAGTGAGTGGTTAAGAACAAGCACTTCCAAAAATTTCCTGTCCAAATGGCCTGGAGCCCACTTCTAGGGCCAGCGTGGGCCTCTTCTCTGGCTCAGTTCTCCTGACCAGTGTGACTGTCTGGGGTGAGGAACAGGGGAGAGATGAAGGTTAGGCACATACTTGGGAGGCCCCTTCTCCTACAGAATTTTGCAGAGAGTGGAAAGAGATTAGGGCTGGTCCTGAATTGGGGCCTCCATTTGCACTCTTGCCCAGGCCTTGCAAATGTTGACAGATATGGCTTATTAAAAAATCAATCTGTGAGGCCAGGTGTGATGGCTCAAGCCTGTAGTCCCAGCATTTTGGAAAGCTGAGGCGGCTGGATCACTTTAGCTCAGGAGTTTGAGACCAGCCTGGGCAACGTGGCAAAACCTGGTCTCCACAAAAAATACAAAAATTAGCTGGACATGGTGGCGTGTACCTGTAGTCCTAACTACAGGCTGAGGTGAGAGGATCTCTTGAGCCTGGGAGGTTAAGGCTGCAGTGACCCAAGATCGTACCATTGCACCCAGCTTGGGCAACAGAGCGAGACCCTGTCTCAAAATAAAGAAATATGTGGCTACACTGATGATTTTGTGAAACAGAGTCTTTTCGAATGTTTGGAAAAAATTTTTTTTGTAATTCTTTCTCCCTCTCCTTACTGCCTCTGATTGGTGGGTTAGAGGGTGCTGGTCCAGATGCCGTGTTCTTCCTTTTCACCTATTTTCTCTTCCTCCATTCACACTACTGCCAGCGTGGCACTGCTGGGAGCTCTGTTTCCTTAGAGACCCACATCTACACTCAGGCTTCTAGGCTTCGTGCCAGAGGAGTCCGTCAATGACACAGAGGGCAGTGTACTTTCCTACATATACAAGCACAGCTCCTACTGCCATCAGTGGGAGTTCTACAATCAGATTGAGAGCAGAATACAGTCTAGAATTGGAAATTTGTCCTCAAGGTAAGTCAGCATAAGTGGCCTGGTTACAGAAGAGTCACATTCCATAATGAAATAGCAAATGCATTGAGAATTTAGAGAAGAGTCTCTCCAAGCTCTGGAAGGAGAATCACGTGAAAATAAGTTGAACTACAATCAGTCATCAAAGAATTTTGTAAATTTTTTCAAAGAAAGTATATAGTAAGTGACCCATTTATTAAAAGATTTTCAAAATTAGCCATCTCAACTACTTGAAAGATTCTGGAAATAAACAAAAAGTCTCTGAACACCACACACTTTCCTTACACACTGTTTCCTTTTTCTGACCTGCCTAATTCTATCCTTCCCCCAGGTCTCAGTTTAAATGGGAAGCCTTCCTAGATTAGTTTAGGTGTCCTCTTTTTTTTTTTTTTTTTTTGAGACGGAGTCTCGCTCTGTCACCCAGGCTGGAGTGCAGTGGCTTGATCTCGACTCACTGCAAGCTCCGCCTCCCGGGTTCATGCCATTCTCCTGCCTCAGCCTCCTGAGTAGCTGGGACTACGGGCACCTGCCACCATGCCCGGCTAATTTTTTTGTATTTTTAGTCGAGACAGGGTTTCACCGTGTTAGCCAGGATGGTGTCGATCTCCTGACCTCATGATCCGCCCACCTTGGCCTCCCAAAGTGCTGGGATTACAGGTGTGCACCACGACACCCAGCCAGGTGTCCTCTTTTAAATGCTCTTAGAGCATCCTGCATTTTTTCTTCATAGCACCCATCTAATCTCATTAAATAGTTAACATGTCTTTTATATGTTTGTCTCTTCAGGTAGATTATAAGCTTCATGAGGACAAGGACCATATCTGTCTAATTAAGTGACTGAAACAGTAAATACTTAATAAATACTTGTTCAATGAATGCACATTTAGTAGCCTAAATATATACTCCCATAGTCTTTGTTTTTAGAGATGGAGTCTTGCTACATTGCCCAGGCTGGAGTGCAGTGTGCTGTGCAGTCATAGCACACTACAGCATTGAGCTCCTGGGCTCTAAATGATCTTCCCGCCTCAGTCTCCTCAGTATCTGGGACTATAGTTGTGTGCCTCAGTGGCGGCTAAAAGTCTTATAATAAAAGCACATCTGCCTCAATTTACAGGAACTTACTAGATACTCACCCAGACCTATTTATACTACAGATGTAATTTAGGTGTATTTGTTTATCTATTGTCCCAAATTCCAACTTGTGCCTGTTGGAATTTGGGAAAATAGATAAACAAATCCACCTGAAACTAGAAAGAGAAGGCAGGGAGGAGAATAAGGTAGAGATAAAACAGGCCAGATTGACGGACAGTCTTAGAGCAAGAAGACAGAACACCACAGATAAAAACTAAAAGAACGTAATAATGTGGTGCTAATATTAGGAGCAAGATATTGAGGAGGGTATCTTTGTAACAAACTTGGGAATCCTACAGTTAGTGTTGATCATCATTAATCTTAGTTAAAACAAGCAGGTGGGCCAGGTGCAGTGGCTCACGCCTGTAATCCCAGCACTTTGGGAGGCCGAGGTGGGCAGATCACTAGTGGTCAGGAGTTCAAGAACAGCCTGGCCAACATGGTGAAACCCAGTCTCTACTAAAAATACAAAAAAAAAAAAAAAAAATTAGCCGGGCCTGGTGGCACATGCCTGTAATCCCAGCTACTCAGGAAGCTGAGGTAGGAGAATCTCTTGAACTCAGAGGCAGAGGTTGCAGTGAGCCAAGATCACACCACTGCACTCCAGCCTGGGTGACAGAGCGAGACTCCGTCTCAAAAAAAGCAAAAACAAAACAAAAAAACCCCACCAAAAACAAAAAACCAAGCAAGTGAAATTATATTCCATCTAAAATACTTTTGTATACTCTATTACATTTGATTTTCATAACATACACAAGGGGGCAAGCTATAATAACCAGGAAAACTTGCTTTTTTTTTTTTTTTTTTCAACAGTGTTACTCTGTCGCCAGGCTGCAATGGTGCGATCCCAGCTCACTGCAACTTCCGCCTCGCAGGTTGAAGCGATTCTTCTGCCTCAGCCTCCTGAGTAGCTGGGATTACAGGTGTGCTCCACCATGTCCGACTAATTTTTGTATTTTTAGTAGAGATGAGATTTCACCATGTTGGTCAGGCCAGTCTCGAACTCCTGACCTCGTGTGTGATCCGCCCCACTTCGCCCCCCAAAGTGCTGGGATTACAGGCATGAACCTCTGAGCCTGGTCGTAAAACTTGCTTATATGAAATACCTCATTCCATGGTGAAGCTAATAAATTAGGTGCTACTACAGTTTCTCACTAAATATTATTAGAAGCATTTAGCTTTGATTTTTAAAGATAATTTTTAGAAAAGAGATTTCATGATTTCAAAAAGTTTAAAAATTCAACACTCTTTTCAGTAATGATTCACTGAGAGAGTTAGACATTATATTTAAATCAAGTTACCTAAATCTTACAACAGAGGTGCATAAATCACATAGATCTTATAAATATGCAGTAGATGTAAATTTTATTACTTATAATATTTTAAAAGTAGATGTCTTGGACATTAACTTATAATTTTACATTAATTATACCTCTATATTTTGACAACGCTCTTTAGAGAATGCTGAATTTAAAAAAAATACTTAGATACACCCTCAAAATCTTGCTTAGTTTATTTCTTTTAATTTTTTATGCCTACTTTATACTAGAAATGCAAAAACATATTTTAATTTTTCAAATGGTGTTAGTATCCAGAATTATATCTAATTTTTTCACTGAAATAAAGAATAATGACAACAAGATAAAAAGTACAAAGTATGTCAGAGGTGATAAGGAGAAATTGTTGACAGACGAAAGACATTCCCAGCTAAGTTCTTTAGTCAATAGCTGTTATGTAGCACTATAAAACTGTCTTTGTACAAAATGTTCATTTTATGCCTCCTTCTATAGAAGATCAAAAATTAAATATATTCAGGAACATAATTAGAGGATTAATAGACAAAGCCAATGTACAAAGGGAGAGATTTTCAGGAAAAAAGTGTTATAAGCAGTTTTTTAATGACTGTGCTTTTGAAAACAAACGTGAATTATAACAATTGTTCTCTTGTTGTGTGGGAAGGGTCACATTAAATAACTCCTGTCTGATTTTATCCCCAACAACATCCACCTAACCAGGGACAGGTTTTGCTTCTTTGATTTGCCAATGTAGGGATTATTTAGCACACCCTTTCTTTTGTTAGAGTTATAAATTCGTCTTGGTCTCAACAGGTAATCAGAGGCAAAAATATCCCATTGCTTCTTTGTAGTATTATAAAGAACCAAGTAGGTAGTTTTGCATTTTGAGTTCAGTGTGTGCACTATTAAATATAATAGATGTGGCCACTTTCTAACTCTTCCACTTTCCAGATCTCACCTACTGAACATTTTCTTTTGTTTTCAAGGATATGATGTATACCTTCTAAAAGCAGAGACTTACTTTCTGCCATAATTAGAGGATAATTGTTCAAATCCGATCCCTAGCATTAGCTTCTGTTTAATAAGTTATTGTAAGATGGTTGACCATAAGGCCAATGGTTAGTCACAGCCCTTGTGGGTTAGTTTGAGCCAGGAATGAGATTCCAGACTTCTGAGATTAACCATGGTGAGGCTTTCCAGGAGCTTCTAAACATTCTATCTGGTAACAAATAGTGAACTATTTCAACTCTAACCTGGTTGTTATATGTTTTATTCATGGGCCATCATAGGAGCCGCCAAACAGATTATCATGTTTACATCAGGCCCCCTTAGAGAGAGAAATTCTTTAATAGTTGAACTAGCAGGGTCAGTCAGTACAGAGATGCCTGCGGGCAACCCAATAATAAATAAATTAATTAATAAGAGGAGAAGAAATGAAATCAAACACTGAGAGTTTAATGATGTCCTTCAGCAGTTACCAATCAATATGTTTTTATCTCTGGCTGAAAAGGTTACATTAAGGTTCCATCATTTTAGCAGCATCCTCCTTGTATTTATTTATTTTCAACAGGAGTGAGGAAATACAGAGGGGCATGGAAAAGTGCAGAGTCCACAGAAACCACTTCATTGGAGTTGACGAACCTTTATAAATGTCTGTTTATGGTACTGCATCTTTTGAGCAATTTGGTCTCTTTCAGTCATCTATGGGCCACACGGAGTTGCTCTATTGCTTCTGTTGGAAATAAATGCACTTAAACAGATGTTGTGACATGCAGTAGCATTTCCTTTCCTTGAGAGTCTATTTAAAAATTGATTTAAAAGGACACGTGACATTTTGGCAGGGTAGGAGCTTTACTGGATTGTGCTTGCTTATCTATTTGTTTGATTGTCTAGGAAGGATTTTCCACAACTTGGCCTTAGTCCAGCTATTCAGCTTTAGGGAAGAAACTTTATTTTCTGATTGGAAGAAGACACAAGACCTAACAGCTGAGCTCATTCACGAGAACACTTTTCTCTCAGATCAGCAGTTATTATGCAGCATGTGGAGAATTACATGGAACCACCCAGAATATCAGAGATACTCTGATAATTGAGACTGGTTATTGACATAAACATCATTCTCTGAAGGTTCATAAAGGAATTTGTTACAGTCATAGTATCCTAGAAATTGAAGGTACCTTGAACATCTCCATGTAGAGGGTTATCTACATTGCTGTTAATATTGGAGGCTTCTAGATATAGTCTCTCTCTCAGAGATTTATGAATTATAACATCTAGAGGTTCTCATATGTAGATAATATAACATTTACCTAACATGCTTCTCAACAGGAATATTAACCTCCATTTCCCAGATATAGAGCCACAGAGGTAGGAGACCCAATGTCAACTCTGACTATTCATTCCAGTGACAACATATAATTGTATGATAAATGACATTTAAAATTGGAGTTGGGATTAGTAATACCTTCATGAGACTTTATTGCCTATATTGCTTAATAAAGAAATGAAATGTATCTCAGTTTAGGTATTAGTTTATTAAGAGAGAATGGCCAAAAAGGAACAGATGTTTATATACATAGAAACCACATAAGATATCAATTTTTAAAGGAAAATGCAACTGATATCAGGACTCTTCCTCTGTGATTTCCAGGTACTTACGCTGTTTGTATAATGTATCTTTGCATGTTCTCTACCTCAAATGGTCTTCATAAACATGCTTACTTGGCAAACTCTACTAATTCTAAATAATCAGTTTATCCATCTATCTTTGAAGATTTTTTTGAAAATGCCATGCAGAGTTCATTATGAGTCACTTTCTTCTCTCTGCCATCACTGTGCCTTGATCAGAACTTTCTTAATGTCTGACCCACCTAGTATTTATTTTAATTATTTCTTTACAGTTCTCCCTTCTCTGACTATGAGATCCACGTGGGGAGGGACAATGTCAGATTCATTGTTTATCGTATTCTCAGCCTCAAGTTCAGTACCTGGCACAGCATAGTAACTCAATAAATATATATAAAATAAATGAATATGACCAAAACACACACGTATTAAGTCAGTTTCAGTCTAAAATTCTACCCAGATATATATAATATCCAAATAAGATTAATTTAAGCAAAGACACAGTATTTTCAGATATCCTAGGACTATAGAGGGACAGAAAGAAGAAAATAATATTGCAATGCTATATCATTTGTAGACTAAAATAAAAATAGTTTCTTAAATTGTCTCAATTATCTTTGCCCTCAGATAGCTTTTCAGATTTTGGAAACTTCAGCGTGTGTTCTTTCTGAATCACTATCTGGTAAGCAAGGCAATCACAGAAATTTCTTGAATCTGTGCCTGAGAGGGAAACTCTTGAGAACTGAAAGAATTTGATTCACAAAAAGGTTTAGTACCATTCATGGAATGCATATTCTAATCACTTCATGCTGTGTTTTTTTTAAGGAAATGCCACTGATTGTTTCAGAAGGAAGCACATCAACACTATTATGGTGAAACTAAAGTAGAATTATGGGTTTCTCTACTTGGGCTTCTAAAAATTGCTTTTCTGAGGGGGTGTACACATGCATGCAGATCTTAACATCCCCTTGAATTATGAGAAGGTGGAAAAATATTCTTATTATAAATCTAGGATGTTGTTTACCTTACTATATTCTAGATGTCTGAGATGTATGTAAAGATACAGAAAATACTCATCTTTTCATCTGTTTATTTGACCAATATTTCTTTGAGAATTAGTTATAAAGCTTTGTGTTGGGCACGGAGGATACAAAGATTTTCTGGATCTGGATAATTTAGAAATAAAAATTTAAAAAGAAATAGTATATAGAAAGTAAAAAACAAAAACAAAAAAGCAATTGACAGCTGAGATATTTTATAACCTCTAGTAATACCAGAGGGCAGCAGGATATACAGTATACCAATGATCTTTCTAGCTTTGTAAACACATGATAAACCTCAAGCAAAAACGGACATCCTTCCCCCTCAAAAATATAAACCATACTAAACAGCCTTTATCCACCATATCTATTTACCGTACTTGAAAAAGTCTATAAATCATATACAAGAAGTACTGTGAGAACAAGTAGCCAATTCTTAAAGGTCATATTCTCTTCCATTATCATGCTACTAAACATGACTTTAACGATTAGCATGACCAGCAAATGCCTGGACCCTGCAAATGGGAGATTTAATAGCAAGACCAAATGGCCACAATGGTCACCACCTGCTCATTCCCTCTTGTAATCAATCAGGCCTAACCTAACAAAATGACCAAATTACAATGATAGGTTAAGAAGAACTGGACCAGCACACACTTACCAAGTGACATGGAAGTAATTTTGCCACTGTAAGGGGCAAGGAAAACTTCCTCTTTGCACTCTGAAGGTTCACTGAAAATCAACTAACCTCAGGAAGATTAACAGGAGAAAAGGCATCCAAAATTTATTAAAACTAGCACAAGCATTCCCGAGAGTCATACAAAATATGAACTCAAAGAAGGGCCAGCTGATAGAAGCTTAACTACTCTATTCGTAGGGGAGAGGTGTATGGATCCGGGAGGTGGGAGGTGAGGGATGGAGCTGCCTAAGAACAAAGGTTGTCTTATGCAGACAAAGTCCCCCAGGTAATCTCCTGGTGCTACCCTCAGAAAAAGAGAAGGAAAATCTATTTGGGTGTGGTGAAGACTCCTAGTCTCCTCTCTGCTTGTTAGTTGATCTTTACTGGTTATTTGATGAGAGGGTTAAAGACAATTGCATTTCTCTTGGAAAGAAGCTTTCTTGGTCAGATAAGGAAATTCCAGAGTCCCTCCCTGTGCTCCTTACAGTGGTGGGAGGAGTGTTAGGGGGAATGGTGGGGGTGGGAGGGAGGGGTCGGGGAACAAGATAAGGTTTAAGTACCTTGATTCTAAGGCAGTTTGTAAGGCCTCTCAGCATTTCAGAGTGGCAGTCTCTGGGGCATGGCTTTCTGAACCTCAACACCACCATTACTTGAAATACCTTTAAGCAGTGTGGAAGGTGGGGATGGTTAATGGGCACAAAAAAAGTAGTTAAAAAGAATGAATGAGGCTGGGCATGGTGGCTCACGCCTGTAATCCCTGCACTTTGGGAGGCCAAGGTGAGTGGATCAGGAGATCAGGAGTTCAAGACCAGCCTGGCCAAGATGGTGAAACCCCGTCTCTACTAAAAATACAAAAAAATTAGCCGGGCACTGTGGTGGGCACTTGTAATCCCAGCTACTCAGGAGGCTGAGGTAGGAGAATCGCTTGAACCTGGGAGGCGGAGGTTGCAGTGAGCCGAAATCGGGCCACTGCACTCTAGCCTGGGCGACAGAGCGAGACTCTGTCTCAAAAAGAAAAAAAAAAAAAGAATGAACGAAGCTGGGCGTCATGGCTCACACCTGTAATCCGAGAACTTTGGGAGGCCAAGGCGGAGGTCAGGAGTTTGAGACCAGCCTGCCCAACATGGTGAAACCCAGTCTCCACTAAAAATACAAAAATTAGCTGGACATGGTGGCATGCACCTGTAATCCCAGCTACTAGGGAGGCTAAGGCATGAGAATTGCTTGAACCCAGGAGTCAGAGGTTGCAGTGAGCTGAGATGGCACCACTGCACTCCAGCCTAGGTGACAGAGTGAGACTCTGTCTCAAGAAAAAAAAAAAAAAAGAATGAATGAGACCTACTATTTGATAGCACAGTAGGGTGACTATAGTCAATAATAACTTAATTGTACACTTTAAAATAACTTAAAGACTATAACTGGATTGTTTGTAACTCGAAGGATAAATGCTTGAGGGGATGGATACCCCATTCTCCATCATGTGCTATTTCACACTGCACATCTACAACAAAACATCTCATGTACCCTATAAATATATACATCTACTATGTACCCACAAAAATTATAAATTAAAAAAAGAATTCTTAAGTTGACTTTATTCTTGGGCACTTTTCTCTCCTGTACTCTATCGTAATTAAGTAATACTTCCCTGGTAGGCATTCAAAATGGTATACAGACTGTTAGAGGACATCCAGTGGGGATGGGGGTGCAGCATTAGGGAGGCACCATCCTGTTGTTTTCAATACATTCACCCAGAATATGGTGAATACGTAGGGTGACCCTATGATTTATTGTCAAAACTTGGTGCTTTTCAAGTGAAAGGAAGTGCTATCATTAGTTAGACTAGACAACTGGTGTAAACTGGAACCATCCACGGCAAACTGAGATGTATAATCAACCTGTGAATAATTAGCCATATCTAGACAGTTTTAAATGAGTTAAGACAGATGAGTGAAGTTAATTGTTGTATATAGACTGTGTAAGGTCATTTTTTAAAAAAGTTTTGACCACACAGTTGATTACCTAGCCCTAGAAAGCATGTCATTGATTCAAAACAACTTGTTCCACTGTATCTTCTATAGTTTAAATGACATATTTAGATGCTTTTTCCATGGAATAGTTACGAATTCTTCACCTTTATTTTTCTATAAGCTTTGATAATCTAAAATTGTTACACTAATACAATGTCCTGAGCAACCAAAAACGTGTAATGATTAAAAAGTAAGATGCTTAAGGTTTGAATCAAGGAATCTGGAATATTGCTTTGGCTGTAATGTTACTAACAAATTGGACTTAACCTCATTCTGCCTTCATTTTCTCATTGTTACAAAGGTGATAGTATCACTTGTTAATTTCCTAGGGGCACAATAAAGATTAATAAAAAAATGCTTATGGAAATACTTTAAACACCTAAGATATTTAAATTTGAACATTTTCTTTCCTAAATCTTTATAGCAATAAAGAAAGTAAAAGAGGAGCTGGTGTAAAAAGCCTTAGCATAGAATTAAACATAGTAGTTAAAATAATGCAAAGAAAAATTTGTTAATAAAAGGAAAGGAAAGTCTTCCTGACTGGGCAACTTTCAGCCCTTGATGATTTGCTAACGATTTCAGAAATCCTTCCCAAAATCCACTTCACCCTGAACTCTCCTCCAACAGTTACATGTTTTCTATGTTCCCTATTAGATTGTATGCCTTGCAAGACCCAAGTATGCTTTATCTGACATATAATTGCACAGTGTTTGACCTAAAGTAGGTACTCAAAACATATTTTTGATCAAATTCATTAATGTTGATCACAAATTTAAAGAAAATAGAATAAGACATCACTATTTGAATATTAACAATCTCTAATTTGGTCTCTGCCAGGTTCTGTTTTCTTTTAAATTTTTTGTTTGATCTTTTTCAAAGGTCCCCTTTGAAAAAGGAAAACCACTAAAACCTAGAAAAGGAAGCTTTTAAGAACTACTAAAAGTTCTATAAATTTTCACCATAGGATGCCTTTCTACTGTGTCACAGGGAGAACTGGTTTGGAGATTGAATGTGGATGTGGCTCTGTGCAAATCTTCTATTTACTTTTGGAGGTGTTAGGTCAGTTGGTGACAGGACAGCACTAATAAGGGTAAGGTTGCTGGTTTTATTAGCTTTATACAGAGGAAAACTGCCTCAGAGTCACAGATTGTACCTCCAACCTCAGTGAGTTGTCTTGGGTCACAAAGGGAGTGCAGATTACTCAGTACAATCTATTAACAGTTTGGAAAACAAGCAACTGATGGCAGATCTAATATACAAAAGACAGCATATTATTACTTTTTAGAGTGCTAAAACAAATTGAACCCATCAAACCACTGTAAACTTAAGAAGTGTACTTTTGTCATCTATCCCCTTAGACCTCTGGGTCTATTTTCCACAGCTTTAAATGGGCATATTTAGAAAAGGAAAGTTTAAAGCCTAATTCTTAGAATACACCCAGTTCGTTACTGAAACCTCTGCTTGAAGGGAAGAAAACATGGCCATGTGGTATTGGTGATAGATTGTCAAAAGGGCAAAAATCAATATGAAATAGTGATTAAATTTGGCATTTGGGGGGCGATAGATTCTGAAAATATTTGTGTATTGAAATAATGGTTTTCTTTGCAAAATGTGCTTTTGCACACACAAACAACATTTCATTATCTATGAAGCTCTGTTTTTTCAATAAACATTGAATCACAGCTCACTACTTAATGCCAAAAAGAGAATAATTTAGAAATATTTTTGATAATACATTCAACTATGTTAAATTCAGTTACAGGGCATTTGATGAGAATGTGGTAAACCAGTTGGATGCACTAAAATAAGATGTGATAAAGATGGTAATGGTGACGTGTTAACAGCCATCTACGAGTCATTAACCAATCATGAAATGATACTTATTAAGTGTCTTTGCACAATATGACAATGTTCTAGTGTCATCAATGTTACACATCCTGTGGTCAATCCATTTTTTAAATGAATGTGTTCTCTGGAAAGGCTGATAGAAGCAACCAGTTATTTTGACTGGGTTTTCAGATAAGAACAGGAGGGGAAACTCAGACAGGAAAGAAGCCTTATACTAAACTTTCTTGCAGAGCGGTTCCCCTCTACATTTATCCTTTCATTCCCATTGGCATGCACTTTGGGGGACAGGTGCAACAAATATCCATTACTGCTTCCTCAAAAATGTAACTAGGGCTGGGCATGGTGGCTCACACCTGTAATCCCAGCACTCTGGAAGGCCAAGGCAGGTGGATCACTTGAGGTCAGGATTTCAAGACCAGCTTGGCCAACATAGTGAAACCTGTCTCTACTAAAAATACAAAAAATCAGCCGGCCGTGATGGTGCATGCCTGTAATCCCACTTACTTGGGAAGCTGAGACAGGAGAATCACGTGAACCCAGGAGGGGGAGGTTGCAGTGAGCTGAAATTGTGCCATTGCACTCCAGCCTGGATGACAGAGCGAGACTCTGTCTCAAAAAAAAAAAAAAAAAAAATTGCTGGGTGCGGTGGCTCACGCCTGTAAACCCAGCACTTTGGGAGGCCAAGGCGGGTGGATCACCTGAGGTCAGGAGTTCGAGACCAGCTTTGTCAACATGATGAAACCCCGTCTCTACTAAAAATACAAAAATTAGCCAGGCATGTTGTCAGGCGCCTGTAATCCCAGCTACTCAGGAGGCTGAGGCAGGAGAATCACATCAACCCGGGAGGCAGAGGTTGCAATGAGCTGAGATTGTGCCATCGTACTCCAGCCTGGGCAACAAGAGCAAGATTTCATCTCAAAAGAAAAAAAAAGGAACTAGCAGGCATTCAATAGAGCTAGTTGCATATTAACAGTAGGAATTAAAAATAGACAATATAACTCAGAAATAGAAAGTCAAATACTGCATGGTCTCACTTATAAGAGGGAGTTAAATAACGTGTACACATGGACACAGAGAATGGAAAAATAGATATTGGAGACTCAGAAGTGTGGGAAGGTGGGAGGGTAATGATGGATAAGAAATTACCAATTGGGCACAATGCACACTATTTGGGTGATGGGTATGCCTAAAGCCCAGATTTCATCACTGTGTAACATATCTGTGTAACAAAAGTACACTTATTCCCCCTAAGTCTATAAAAATAAAACCATTTTTTAAAAAGAGACAATGTGGCCATGTGCAGTGGCTCACACCTGTAATCCCAACACTCTGGGAGGCCGAGGCAGGTGGATCACCTGAGGTCAGGAGTTCAAGACCAGCCTGGGCAACATGGTGAAACCCAGTCTCTACTAAAAATACAAAATTAGCTGAGCGCGGTGGCACGTGCCTGTAATCCCAGCTACTCAGGAGGCTGAGGCAGGGGAATCACTTGAACCTGGGAGGCAGAGGTTGCAGTGAGCCAAGACTGCACCACTGCACTCCAGCTTGGGCGACAGAGTGAGACTCCATCCCTCCCCGCAAAAAAGATAATGTTTATGTATACAAATAATAAGACATGACTAGATACCAATGAATGGACTACATAATATATAGTAAAACTATATGGCAGTGAACCAGTCAACAATATTCCTCCAGGTGCACATAAGCCTTTTGACTTGCCATCCTTTTTATTTTTATGCTGTATAAGTAATTTATGTGTCCTTATAACAGTAAAATAAGAACAAAAAGGTTCTATGATTGAAAAATAATATGTGGTAATAGGATTACAAAAGATGTAATAGTTATAATAGGCTTTATGTCATTTTTAAAAATAAATTTGATTTTTTGATGTATCCTGTAGTTTCTGGTCATACTCACAAAACAGCTTTGCCTACTTACCAAAGAAAGGTACACAAATAGAAAAATGACATCAGGGTTTCTTAAGAATGCATGCAGATTATTAATGGGGTATTTTCCATAGTAATACTTCTAAAAACTACACATACATGCACACACACACCCCTCTTGTAATTGACTCTGTTTCTCCTGGCAGAAGAATTGAGATTTGTGGGCCTAGGGGCTCAGTGGGAAGGGAGCAGAAGTGTTACTTCTCTTAGGATATTTTAACCATGAGAGAATTCCTTCATTAATATATGCCATGTATCTTAGTTTGTTTGGGCTGCTATAACAAAATATCTTAGACTGGGTAATTTATAAACAACAGAAATTCATTTCTCACTGTTCTGGAGGCTGCGAAGTCCAAGATCAAATTGCCATCAGATGTGGTGTCTGGTGAGGGCTCACTTTCTGCTTCATAGATGGCACTATCTATTTGTCCACACAAAGCCAAAGGGATAAGTAAACAAACTCCCTCAGACCTCTTTTATAAGGGCACTAATCCCATTCATGAGGTCTCCCCTTTTATGACTTAATTGACTCTCCAAAGCCCCACCTTTTAATATGATCACATTAGGGATGAGGTTTCAATGTATGAGTTTTGGAAGGACACAAATATTTAGACCATAGCACCATGCTATGAAATCAAACTTGTTCTATTACTGGCTCATATTGGAGCCTTGAATTGTCATCTTTCCCTGATATAAGTTGCATGGCTTTCTGAATTTTTTTTTTTTTTTTTTTGAGACAGGGTCTCACTCCATCACCCAGGCTGGCATGGAGCGGCACAATCATGGCTCATGGTAGCCTCGACCTCCCAGGCTCAGTTGATCCTCCCACCTCAGCCTCCTGAGTAGCTGGAACCACAGGTGTGTGCCACCACACCCATCTAATTTTTGTATTTTTTGTAGAGACAGGGTTTTGACATGTTGCCCAGGCTGTTTTCAAACTCCTGGGCTCAAGCAATCCACCCGTCTCAGCCTCCCAAAGTGTTTGTATTACTGGCATAAGCCACCATGCCTGGCCCTGATTATTTTTAAAGTCATATATGGTAAGTGACAGAATATCTCAGGATGCTGCTTTTTAGTACCTGTTGCTGAAGAAAATTCACAGGTTAAGATACCTAGAGTTTTTTTGGGAAAATGTAGATAGCAGAGGGAAATTACATTAGCCAACTTTGACTGAAAGACATCTGGCACATCGTGTCTAATCCTCGGGACAGTGTTTAGAAGTGTGACTGTGATCCTTATAAAGGCAAGATTCAGGAAGATTAAATAACTCCCCAGATCACAGAGCTAGTTAGTGGTGGGCAAAAATGTGAATCTTGGTCTATCTATACTTCAGAATCTGAGCCAGTCACATCTAGGTTTGAATTCTACTTCTATCACTCATGACCTATATGAACTTGGGCAGACTTCTTAACTTCAGTGAGGTAGGTCTCCATTTGGCATCTTTGACATGGAGAGGATGCCTACTACACAGGACTGTTGAGAGGTTAGATATTTGAGACAGGGTATGTTAAAGTGCTGAGCACAAGGACCTGCCTGGAATAAGCAGCTACTCTGTGAAGTCCATAAGGTAGTTATTGCAGGAGACATCCTCTCCATAAGACTCTCTCCTCCCACAAAGTGTTAGAGATCTAGTGGGAGATAGAAGACAATAGTATATCATGGGAATGTGTTTAGACATTTACTCCAATATACAAAAGAGGTAAAAAGGGTATACTCTGTTTGAAGGAGTATGGGTACATATGAGAAGGACAGATTCACCCATTCAGCCTTTTCCAAATGCCTCTGGCAGTCCTGAACCTTTGAACCCTGGGGCTCTGAAAACAGTCATTAGGCAAGATGATCTCCGGGGGACTTTCAAATATAATGTCCTCCTGGTTTCTACTGTAGATGGCACAAATATCTGCAGTAAAAGCACACACACACATAAGAGCCATACGATATATGTCCATTTGGGCGGAGGGAGATCACAGCTGATGGTTTCATGGAAGAGAGAAAAAGAAGATCAAGGATGGTATCACAAAGAAGACAGCCTCTCATAGGAATGGGTAGAATTTCAAGAGGCTGAGATCACCATTGAGGAGGAAGGAGAGAAATCAAATGCATGTTAAGTGGAAATATTTCAGGAAGAAAGGTAAAATAGGTAAAAGCAAAAAAGAAAGAAAAGAAATGAATCTGAAGTACCTTGGAGAACGGTCAGTAACTTGACTTAACTGGAACTTTGAGGACGCGTGTAGAAAGTAGGAGAGATGGAACTGGAAACTGGAGCCAGTAAAAGACTGTTTTGAGAATGTGGGCTTTGGAGTCTGACATATGTGGGTTTGAATTCCCATTCCCACGCTCACTAGTTGTGTGAACAGGGGCAATTGACTTAACCTTTATGAGCTTCAGTGTCTTTTTCTGGAAAATGGGGGTGTTAGTAGTAATATTAAAAATACAGAATGAGGCTGGGCGCGGTGGCTCACGCCTGTAATTTCAGCACTTTGGGAGGCCGAGGCGGGCGGATCACGAGGTCAGGAGATCGAGATCATCCTGGCTAACACAGTGAAAACCCGTCTCTACTAAAAATAGAAAAACAATTAGCCGAGCATGGTGGCATGCGCCCGTAGTCCTGGCCACTTGGAAGGTTGAGGCCGGAGAATGGCTTGAACCTGGGAGGTGGAGGTTGCAGTGAGATGAGATCACGCCACTGCACTCCAGCCTGGGTGACAGAGTGAGACTCCATCTCAAACAAAACAAAACAAAGCAAAACCAGAATGAGCAGAGTAGCATTTATTGAGCAATTTTGCAGGTGAGGAGACTGAGGCAAGAGAGATTAACGGACAGACCTGTCCAACAAATCACTTGTCATAGCACTGGTAAGACAGGGATTGAAATCCAGGCATTCTGGTTTCAGAAATCCATTATAATGAAATTCAGCCATCTACTTCATAGACTTAGACTACAGTGAGAGTTAAATGAGCTAACACCTGCAATATGCCTAGCCTAGTGTTAGGTACAGAGGAAGGACTCAACTGAATAAATGTTAGCATAAAAAAGGCAGAGGACAATGAAGCAGAGGAAGAGTTTGAAGCCAAAGCATGAAGGCTCTTGAATACTTAGGAGCAGTTTTGACATTTTTTAGTTGGCAGCTCACAATTATATGTAGGATTGCAACAAATTTGTGGTGTGATAAGAAGCTTAATTGAGAAAGATTGGTCTTTTAGGAGGTATGGGCTTAAAAAGGGAGAGAATGAGTGGAGACCAATTAGACCTTCACCGCAACAGTCATTAAATGGGCTTGAATAAGGGAGGTGGTAATGGAAAGGCTGAAGCACAGATGTAAAAGCTCTTGTAAAGACTGACATGGAAGGTGGAACAAACAAAAGATGACTCAAGGTTTCGAGGCTGGGTGACTGAGAGAACACTGCTGATGTCATTAATGGAAACAAAGGCATCAAGAAAGAAGAGGAGGCTGGGTGTGGTGGCTCATGCCTGTAATTCTAACACGTTGGGAGGCCAAGTTGGGTGGATTACCTAAGGTCAGAAGTTCGAGACCAGCCTGGCCAACGTGGTGAAATCCCATCTCTACTAAAAATACAAAAATTAGCTGGGCGTGGTGGCACGCCCCTGTAGTCCCAGCTACTTGGGAGGCCGAGGCAGGAGAATTGCTTGAACCTGGGGGATGGAGGTTGCAGTGAACCCAGATCACACCACTTTCCACTGTACCCCAGCCTGGGCAACAGAATGAGACTCTGTCTCAATGAAAAAAGAAAGAAAGAAAGAAGCTGAACTTTGAGGGGGAAAATTGCAGATTGTATTTTTTTTTACAGGTAGAGTTTGAGATGATGACAAGTCATTTAGGTGGAGATATTCAGCAGGCAATCATCTTTTCAGGATCTGAGCTCTACATAACAAATATGTATATAGCAACCATATCTAAACTTTTTTTCTCAGAGCATCCCTATTGATTAAATATTTCAAGCATGCACACATATATTTACAAATTCTTTTCACATGCTTCTGTACATTAAAAAAGATACAAATATAAAAGAATGAATAGAAATAGAAATTATATTTTTTTCCCTATGCCCCAATGGATGTTTTTGATTACCCTCTGGTAGGTATGTACCCCATTGTGGATATTGCTGCTGTATCTTAGGTCCCTTTCCAGTGTTGGGAAGCAGCCTAAACACATTTCACTGAAGAAAATGGTCTATTGTTTCTTCCATGAATGAAATTCTCCCCTTTTCAGGATCTCTTGATGGTGTACGCAGGAGGAAAAGGACTGAAGATGTCATTGTCCTGCAAAACTCTTGCTTGTATGCACAAAGGTCTCTATGTAAGAATGTTCAATGTAACATTGTTGATAAAAGTGAAAAAAATAACCTAAAGGTTTATCAGAAAGGGAAAGATACAGAAATTATGGTACATCATTCTATGGAATACAGAACTAAGATAAACTTACATGTACTGAGTAATGGAGGAGGACTCTTCAAGATATATTAGGTAAAAAAATAAGTTGCAAGAGACAACATCTTGATGAAAAATACCCTACTACTTATAAAGTATTTTGAATATATATGTATATACATATACTTGACATTGTATCTGAATAAGCGTCTAGATTAACTACCAATTTATAGGAGTTACAGAGACCACAGGAATATGTTAGATAACACCAGGGGAATGCAGTTAATAAAATCTAGACTGTGGGATCTGTTCAGGACAAATGATCAAATGATTCACTTTAATTAACAAATTACAATGATAAAAAAATGAGAAAGAGCTGGAAGGGGAATATGATTTAAAGAGACTTAAAACATTCAAAACTGGCAAAACTAAGCCATATTATTCAAGGATGTCCATTAAGTAATAAATCACCCCCTCACTCTGGGGAGAGGGAGAGGGCTTTGATTGGGAGAGGGCATCCGGAAGCTTGTAGGGTGCCCTTTGATGTCAATAGTATACTATCGTAAATTCATTAAGTTGCATATTTGTTTCATATAGTTTCTGAATTTGTGCTACATTAACAATAAAATGTTGACGTTTTTAAAAAGAAAAGAAAGTTGTTACTATGACCTTATTTGAGAAACCAAATAAAAACACTAACATATGGTTTGTATATTTTTAAACTAAAAAATAAAAGGTCTGGAAGCACCAACAAATATCTGATGACATTAGTTATATATGAAATGAAGGCACAAGTGGATTTTTATTTCTATTCAGTATTCTTCTGTATTGTTTACTCTTTTTACATTAATTGTTCAGGTGTTATTTATATAATTAAATATATCATTAAAAGTGAAAAAATAGAAACAAACACATAGGGTGATTTGGTGGAATGAAAGTTCTAGGTCTATGTTAAAGTAAAAATCCCCCTTACTGACAAAGCTGAAAATGGACTTAACATTTATAAGGATGTTGTGTTCAGAGATATAGAATTAAATATTTTCAGCTGGGAAACCACAGAAATGTAGTTTATTTGGAGAACAATTGAAACAAGGTAGCTTTTAAGTTAGTTTTCTCTGAAATTGCTAAATATTCTTGCTGTTTTTTTATTGGATTCTCAAATAGCAAAGATCATTTTTAATGTCTGATATACTTGATTCTGGGGTCTAGATTCTAAGGTAGTATAACAAAATGGGCATTAGCCATGTGGAGAAAAGTTATTAACTACTGAGATGAAAATCTCAGCTGGGCCGGGGTGTGGTGCCTCACACCTGTAATCCGCACACTTTGGGAGGCCGAGGTGTGAGGTTCAATTGAGGCCAGGACAACATAGTGAGACCCCTGTCTCTACAAAAAATAAAAAAAAAAATTAGTTGGGTGCAGTGGCGTGTGCCTCTATTCCTAGCTATGCAAAAGGATTGCTTGAACCCAGGAGTTGGAGGTTACAATGAACTATGATTGCACCACTTGCACGTAGGCCTGAGTGATGAGCAAGATCCTGTCTCTAAAAACAAACACAAACAAACAAACAAACAAAATCTCCTGGTTGACAGGAGCATTCTGTTATTCTAACTTATACCAAAATATAATGAACTGATGCCAAAGTATAATGAACCTCCTCTAGGTCTAAAGGATGATTGAGTTCAAGAGTGGTGAAACCCTACAATTACTAAGAAAAATAGTATTGTTTTGGCATTCTTTATTCTCCACATTTGTTACAGGTCATTTTTTCAAGAATAACATTTTAATTTGGTTGTTTTGTGTACGTTTGCAGAAAATTTTGCTTACTGAAAGACCATTATAAGCAAGTGCCATTGTTTTATTACACTTATCAACCAGCATAGTATTTGATCTGTGAGTAAGAATTTCTTGGTTTGTTAGCAAGACTCTGTCCCAACCTACTTTTAGAAACTCTTTTCAACATATTCTTGGTTTGATACTTAAATGCTATTAGAGATGATAGGAATCATACATTTTGATTTTTTTTCTAATTCTTGTAACTAGTAGAAAATGTAAACTGAAATGAAGAAAGAAAAAACCCAGTGTGCATCTTTCCTTTTCTACGACCAACAATTTCCAAGCTATTTTGCAAATATAGGACAGCTGCTTTATTGAGCTAAAAAAACACTACAAAATGTAATGATAGCATTTTGGACTCTATTCTGATCTCCCTTAAACTCCACACAGCTTGGATTTTTCTGTAATTTTAATGAAAATGTGGCATGGCACATCTCTCTCATTTAAATTATGCACTGTCAGTATTTTCCTTCTTTGCAACCGAAGCACTTCTTGGGAAACATGCCAGGTACAAGAGGGAGGGCAAAAACTGCAAATAGAAAATGGAGGTGGGGGCGGGGAAAGAAACTGGACTAAACAAATATACTCTCCACAAGGCCAATTTTAAAAAGACTTGCAAATGTCTGGGAGATGGGGTACAAAAGTTCAAGTAGGATTAAGGTAGTACTAGCAAGCCTAAAGGGTGCTAAATAGGTCTTTAAGTAAAAAATCTTAAAAATTTTGTTGACCTATTAAAATCTAATACAAGATACCATTCATTTTAGCGTGATGTCTGAATACATCTTGCTACTACTTAGCTCCATAGGGCTTGATCGTCACATTTAAAACTCATATCAGTGACAATTTTTCTTTTCTTCTCTTTTTCTTTTTTTTTTTTTTTTTGAGATGGAGTCTCACTCTGTTGCCAGGCTAGAGTGCAGTGGCACGATCTCAGCTCACTGCAACCTCCACCTCCTGGGTTCAAGCAATTCTCCTGCCTCAGCCTCCCGAGTAGCTGGGATTATGGGCGTGTGCCACCATGCCCAGCTAATTTTTGTATTTTTTTAGTAGAGATGGGGTTTTTTTACCATGTTGGCCAGGATGGTCTCGATCTCTTGACCTTGTGATCCTCCTGCCTCGGCCTCCCAAAGTGCTGGGATTACAGGTGTGAGCCAGGGGGCCCGGCCCACAATTTTTCAATTAACAAAGCCTTCTTCCTTCACCTGCCATGTTCCTTCTCTGTTTTCCAAGCAAAAGTCAATCATTCATTTATTTAACAGAATTTGTTGAGAGCCTGAGTGAAGAACAAGACAGAAAGGGTCCCAGTTTACTATCGTCTATTACAAGTCCATCTTTTGTAGAAGTCACATATACACTGAAATAAAATTCCCTTCAGGGATGTGATTTTTTTTTTTTTTTTTTTAAGAATAGGTGCCATACTTTTATCACCCACAAATAACCCCACAAACTTGGTATAATTGTATAAATTGATTTTACATTTAATTCTCACCTTAGCCCAGCATGATACTACTGTTTTCTGCCTATTTCCCAGTTAAGGAAGGAGTTTTAGAAAGATTAAGACAGTTAGTGATCATCTTTCCTTAGTGGCGGAGTACAACTTAGTTGTGAGCCTTCTGATGGGAGTCAGTGCTTTTCCATCAGATGCAGTGGCTGAGAATGCATTTAACTCACAGCTGTGCTCCTCATCATGACCTTGGGCAAATTACTTAACCCCTCCAAGCCTGTTTTCTCTAAAATGGGAGCCATGGTAAAGCTCCCTCAGGGGTTGTGGGAAAGGAGTAAATAATACTTGTATTTAGCACAAAGTCCAGACCCAGAAAGGGTTAACTGTTAGCTTTCTTGTAGACCTCTTTTAAAAATGAGAAGACAATCCAGTTGAGGTGGAGTAAAAGAAACAAGATATTCCAGGAGAATAGAAATGGAGATGGAAATCAACCATTTAGTGCACCCTAGTCAGGACTGGTGTTGGGAGTAGATAGTGCCCAAGAAGCCTAGGGCCTCAGCTCAAAAATAACTTTTCCACATTAAAAGATTTCCCTTGGGATAAGATAACAGACCTTTTAAAATGTAAGTCCTTGGGGATAGGAAAAACAAGTTGATAGAGGTTCTCAGTGATTTCACCCTGTTGCAAATTCTTTGAATCAGATAATCTCACTTAAGATCTCCTGCAGGGAAAGCAGCAAGAAAAGGTTTTTGGTACACTTTTGGATAGGGTAGGTCTAGAAGAGGTGGGATTAGGTGAAAGGCAGAATACCTTTGACTGGGATGGTAGAGGCCTTAGGGCTCTAGATACTTGGGTGAGGAGAGGTAGGGTATTCCAGAAGAGGGAAGAAGTCTGGAAAATGTGGGAGAGTTCCAAAATGAACTTCCTTTCTTTGGGTATTTAGTTTGAGAATGTTAACTGCCTGGTGTCAATAAAAATGATCTCCTGGCTTGCCTTCACCACCCTGGCATGGTTTTAATGCCTGAGCTGGAATACTTGGTCTGGGCAAACCCTGTGATACTGCACAGCACTCTCCGGTTCCAAGTGTCCAAAGGACTCTGAAGGTAGACACTTGTCCTGTACAGTAAGCTGAGTCCCTGGGAGTGCAGAGCTGATATGCTCCCTGAAACCTTCTTTCATTCATATTTAAATTATACCTTTAAATGTCTTTTCTCAATTATTTCAGGCTAGGAAGCCTCTTCCCCACTACTACCAAATGGGTTGGTTAGAATGAACCTCATTCTAACCAATGAGGTTAGAAATGAGCCTCATTTCTGAGGCTTTACAGAAATGTCACTATGTAACATTTATGCTAAGAGCTGTGCAAAGCTAACCCATCCTTCAAGCAGGATCAGAAATTTTATTCTCCTTGGAACCCATGAACTCTTCAATCCCCTCTCCCGTCTAGTGCAATCCGTTCTCGTGGCATTACATTTTAACTGTAATTAACCATGGCATCTGGGCATGATCTTGTGCCCGATGTTCTGGGAGAAGAAAGATATGTCTTTTCCTTGTTTTGCTGCAGTGAACAGAGAGGATTTATATTTAGGCGCCAACATGTCAATGCACTCGGTGGTGAAGAGCTGCTGCTGAAAAGGAGGTGGGTAGCAGAAGGCAGCACACCGGAGCAGAGACCTCTGAGCCTAGAGTTGTGAGTTTGAATCCCAGCTGTGTCCCCTGTCAGGACTTCAATTTCCAATCTATAAAATGAGGGAGTCAGATTCATTGCCCTGTGGTTCTAATCCTCTGAGTTGGCATGAAACAGTCACTGCTGATAGAAAGGTGGTTCTTAGTTCAGCTCTAAGTTAACAGCCATAGCCTCTTGGTTCTGATCTCATTGCTGGCTCTCAGATATAAACCAGCATTTATTATAAAATCCCTCTCTTTCAGACTCTATTTAAAAGGAGAAATCCCAAAATACTTGTTTATCAGCTGCTCCTATCATCTCCCACATTTGGTTTTCTTTGCATTTTGTCACCTAGTGACCCACATCTAAATAGGTGGAGGTTGCCTGAAAAGAAAAAAGGCAGAAAGTTAAGTCAGAGCTGAATTATATATCAGTGGCTGCAATTTTACCCCAAAGCAGGGCCGTCCGTGCTTCTGGAAGGGCTAAGATTTATTGGTTTCAACACATAAAGATGTAAAATGTGCTGTTATCGCATCTTCCCAGAATGTGTACTGGCACCAGCCTGGGGAAACTGCATGGAATAGCAACTTCCTGTTTAGTCAGTTCTACCATCCATTTTGTAAGTCAAAATTCTGGTACATTACCCACCAATAGATGTTGTCTTATTGAGAGTGCACCTTAAATTATTATGCATTATGACTAATAGAGCTTGAATATCCCTTATCTGAAATGCTTGGGACCAGAAGTGTTTTAGATTTTTGGGATACCTTGAGGATGGGACCAAAGTCTAAACATGAAATTCATTTATGTATCATATACACCTTATACACATAGCCTGTAGGTATGTAAAATTACCCGAAGGTAATTTTATTTCTCCTCTGGGGACACTGGATAAACTGCTGTGCCACTACGTTTTGACCGTGACATGGCACATGAGGTCAGGTGTAGAGTTATCCACTTGTGGGATATGTTGGGGCTCAAAAAGTTCCAGATTTTGGAGCATTTCAGATTTCAAATTTTCAGATTAGGGATGCTCAATCTGTGTTGATAATTATGGCTTAGATAACCTGCATCTTTAAATAAGGTGAAATCTCATCACATTCAAAATTCTGCATTCAAACACAAGGTAAACTTTCCCTTCTGCATTCATTTGAGATACAATGATTAAGTACCTACTATGTGTGATATGCTGTCAAAGGATGAAGGCAGATTATGTGCTGAAAAGAACCTAGATTTTAGATTCAGAAAGATTTTGTTTGAATTTTTTTTGCTAGTGCCAAATTTACATTGAGCATGAATCTCAATTTCTTTGAGCTGATACTTTCTCTTGGGAACAACAATATTTATTCTTACAAGATCTTTGTGACTATAAATATAAGTATCAGGCACATACGTGCTCAAAATGTTGTTTTGTTTGTTGACTTACTTAATAATTACAGCCTCCACTTAAGAGTTGATAAAAGTACATTCATGTAAGGCATAACATTTTAATCTCATATCGTCCTGTAATGCTGGTGAAGGCATTTTAGCTTCATTTAAGTAATAAGAAAATTGAGGCCAAGAGAGGCTGGCATGGCAGGGCCTATGTCAGACATTTCTTCAAAATGAATCCTGGTCTCAAAGACCTTCCTCAGAGGCAATATATTTGCTGATGAAAAAATAGGAAGACCTCTATTATTCCAAAAAAGGACCTACTGACTGGTTGAGATGTCTGATTCCACACATAAACTTGGAGGAAAATATTTCTGACCCATAAATGTACAACCGTGCCTCACTATGGCTCCTGTTAATTAATATGAATGAATTTTGTTGCAGAACTCTAGTATCTCATTTTCCCTCCACAGCCATACCACATTGCCTTTCAGAACAGAGCTTAGCGCATTTGCTACTTGAAGAATCCTTTGATATTGAGATTATTTGAGAAGCAGTTAGCATAAACAAATGTTTTCTAACAAGAATGTTATGATTTTCCACCCATGAAGTCATTCCTAGTGGATCGTGACCAGGGCCTTTACTCAATAGTGTGATATCTGGAGTTGAGAAAACCTCCTAGTCCAAGAAATAATTTTTCTCTTATGTGATTATTTAAATTGCTGGTACACTCTCTTATTCTGCAATTAGAGATGAGGTTTGAAATGTAAATATCTGTAGGAATAGTAACCACTTGACTTAAATTTGCATTAAGACAAGTGATATCAGATTTTTTTCTGAGCAAACACTTAGCTGTAGGGAAGAGCACTGAAAACAAACAACCCCACAAAGGTCACGAGGCCATATGGGAGTTGGGAAGGACACTGCGATGAGTGAGAAGATCTAGTACATACAAGAATCAGTAAAAATATGAATGAGAATTAACATTTTTACACCTTAGAGTGACTTAAGTTTTTTGATAACATCAAGTATTGGCTAGAGTGTGGAAATCTCTCAAGCTTTGCTGATGGGAAGAGTGAACTGGTACCGTAATTCGGAGGATGACTTGGCAGTATATTAAAATTAAATTTCATCTCAATACCTTATGAAAGGAGAGTCATACATATGACCAAAGAGATACACGCTAAGATGTGCAATGCATCAGTATTTATTAGAGGGGGGAAATATGGAAAAGAAACCACCTAAATGTCCAGCAAGTGAAGAACGACTCACAAGATAAGGTACATTCATATCATAACACACTAGGTAGCAATTGTAGAGAATAAGGACAATCAATATACATTGTCATGGAAAGATAGCTAATAACTATTGTGAAGTTAAAAAAAGATGCTTCTCTCCTTTAACCCCTAGGATATATATATACTTATATATGTTCATATATGCATGGACATGCATGGAAAAATTCTGGAAGGCACAGTCAAACTGGATAATGATGATGGCCTCTACCTCTGGGATTGAAGGTAGTAATTGAGGAATAATTTAGAAAGCAATGCTGGAATTTTTTATTGTAATGTACTCGTGCATTTAATTTAATTTTTTTTTTTTTTTTTTGAGACAGGATCTCACTCTGTCACCCAGGCTGGAATGGAATGCAGTGGTGCCATCATAACTCTCTGTAACCTCCAACTCCTGGCCTCAACTGATCCTCCTGCTTCCACTTCTCAAGTAGCTAGGACTACAGGCACGCACCACCATGGCTGGATAACTTTTATTTTATTCTTTGTAGAGACATAGTTTGCTATGTTGCCCAGGCTGGTCTTGAACTCCTGGCCTCAAGCAATAGTCCTGCCTTGGCCTCTCAAAGTGCTGGGATTGTAGGCATGAACCACCATGCCCAGCCTGTACTCATGTATTTAAAAAGAGAGAAAATGCACAGTACAACTATTAATACTTAATTGCTAAGACTTCTGAAAATCAAATATGTTCTGAAAAAAATAAATAAGACACAACTAAATACCAATCAATGGACTACATCATATATGGTAAAACTATATGGCAGTGAACCTATCAACAATAATATGAATGTGAGAGCTACAAGGGGTCTAAGTGATTTTTGTTTTTAAATAAATTTTATTTTTTTAGAGCAGGTTTAGGTTCACAGCAGAATTGAATAGAAGGCACAGAGATTTTACATATACCTTCCTATACTCCCACATGTGTAACTTTCTCCATTGTTAGCATCCTGCACCAGTGTGGTACATTTGTTACAACTGATGAACCTACCTTGATACATCATCACCGGGAGTCCATAATTTACATTAGGGTTCACTCTTGATTTTGTACCTTCTATGGGTTTGAATGAATGTATAATAATGACATATGACATGGAACATCTTTCATATGCTTATTTGCCATCTGTATATCTTCTTTGGGGAGGTGCCTGTTAAGGTCTTTGGCCCATTTTTAAATCGGGTTTGTGTTCTTATTGTTGAATTTTAGGAGTTCTTTGTATATTTTAGGTAACAGTTCTTTATCTGATACATCTTTCACAAATATTTTCTCCCAGTCTGTGACTTCTCTTTTCATTCTCTAGCCAGTGTCTTTTGCAAAGCAGAAATTTTAAATCTTAATGAAGTCCACTTTATCAATTTTTTTCTTTCATAGATTATGCCTTTGTTTTTCCTTCTAAAAAGTTGTTTCCAAACCCAATGCCATCAAATTTCCTCCTATGTTATCTTCTAGGAGTTTTATACTTTTGTGGTTTACATTTAGATTGATGATCCATTTTGAGTTAATTTTTGTAAAGGGTGTATGCTCTGGGTCTACATTTATTTTTTACATGTAGATGTCAGTTGTTCAGCGCCATTTGTTGAGAAGACTTTCTTCCAATATATTGCCTTTGTTCCTCTTGGAAAGATCAGTTGACTATATTTCTGTGGGTCTATTTCTGGGCTCTATTCTGTTTCTTTGATCTATTTGTCTCTTCTTCCACAAATACCACAGTGTCTTGATTAATGTAAATTTATAGTATGTCTTGAGGTTGGGTAGAATCAGTCCTTCAACTTTGTTCTCTTCCTTCAATATTATGTTGGTTACTTTAGAATCAGTTTGTTGATATCCACAAAATAATTTGCCAGAATTATTTTGACAAATTGAGATTGCTTTAAATCTATAGATTTAGTTGGGAAGAACTGACATCTTGGCAATATTGAGTCTTCTTATCCATGAATATGGAATCTCTCTCCATTTATTTAGTTAGTCTTTGATTTCATTCATCAGGGTTTTGTAGTTGTCCTCATATAGATCTTGTACATATTCTGTTACATTTACACCTATGTATTTAATTTTGGGGAGTGTTAACACAAATGCTATTGAGTTCTTCATTTCAAATTCCACTTGTGGCTGGGGATGGTGGCTTACGCTTATAATCCCACAGTTTTGGGAAGCCATGGCAGGAGGATTGCTTGAGTCTGGGGGCTTAAGACCAGCCTGGGCAACATAGTGAGACCCCATCTCTAAAAAATAAAAATTAGCTAGGCATGGTGGCACATACTTGTAGTCCTGGCTACTCAGGAGACTGAGGCAGAAGAATTGCTTGAGCCCAGGAGTTCAAGGCTGCAGTGAGCCATGACTGTACCACTGCACTCCAGCCTGAGCAACAGAGCGAGACCCTGTCTCAAAAAACAAACAAACAAAAACAAATTCCACTTGTTCATTGCTGGTATATTGAGAAGTGATTGATTTTTGTGTGTTAACCTTGTATCCCACAACCCTGCTATAGTCACTTATTAGTCCCGGGAAGTCTTTTTGTGTGTGTCAGTTCTTTTGGATTTTCTACATAGACTACCATGTCATCAATGAACAAGACAGCTTTATTTCTTCCTTCCCAATCTGTATACTTTTTATTTCCTTTTCTTGTCTTAGTGCATTTGCTATGACTTTCAGTATGATATTGAAAAGCAGTGATGACAGGGGATACCCTTGCCTTATTCCTGATCTTGGTGAGAAAGCTTTGAGTTTCTCACCACTAAGTAAGATGTTAGCTGTAGGATTTCTTTTTCGTATTTTTCATCAAATTAAAGAAGTTCCTATCTATATCTGGTTTACTGAGAATTTTTACAACGAATTGGTGGTGAATTTTATCAGATTTTTTAATGCATCTATTGACACGATCATGGGATTTTTCTTCTTAACCCGTTCATGTCATGTGATTATTATATTAATTGATTTTTGAATGTTTAATAGGTTTTGCATACCTGGAATAAATCCTAACTTGATTTGGTATGAATTCTCTTTGTACATTTTGGATTTGGTGTGCCAATATTTTGTTGAAGATTTTTGCATCTTGGTTCATGTGAGAGATTTGTCTGTAATTTCTTTTTCTTGTAATATCTTTCCTTAAATATTTGGTAAAACTCACCAGTGAATTCATCTGAGCCTGGTGCTTTCAGTTTTGGAAGGTTATTAATTATTGATTCAATTTCTTTAATAGATATAGGACTATTCAAATTTCTATTTCTTTTTGTATGAGTTTTGGCAGGTTGTGTCTTTGAAGGAATTGGTCTTTTTTTTTTTTCTTTTCTTTTTTGAGACAGAGTCTTGCTCTGTCACTCAGGCTGGAGTGCAGTGGCATGATCTCAGCTCACTGCAACCTCTGCCTCCTGGGTTCAAGTGATTTTCCTGCCTCATTCTCCCAAGCAGCTAGGACTACAGGCATGCACCACCATGCCTGGCTAATTTTTTTTTTTTTTTTTTTTTTGAGACAGAGTCTCGCTCTGTCGCCCAGGCTGGAGTGCAGTGGTACAAACTCAGCTCACTGCAAGCTCCGCCTCCTGGGTTCATGCCATTCTCCTGCCTCAGCCTTCCAAGTAACTGGTACTACCGGTGCCCACCACCACACCTGGCTAATTTTTTTTTTTTTTGTACGTTTAGTAGAGATGGGGTTTTGCCATGTTGGCCAGGCTGCGTAGCATTCTTTTATCATCCTTTTAATGTCCATGGGATTTGTAGTGATGTACTTTCTTTTATTTATCATATTTGTGTCTTCTCTCTTTATTTCCCTAGTTAGTCCAATTACAGGCTTATCAATTTCATTGGTATTTTTAGAAAACCAGATTTTGGTTTGTTGATTTTCATACTAATTTTCTATTTTTAATTTATTGATTAATTTCTGCTCTAATGTTTATTATTTCATTTCTTCTGCCTACTTTGGATTTCATTTGCTCTTCATTTTCTGGTTTCCTAAGGTAGAAGCTTAGGTGATTTATTTTAGATATTTCCTTTTTCCTAATATATGCACACAATGCTATAAATTTCCCTCTGAGCACTACTTTCTCTGCATCCCACAAATTTTCAAAACTTTGTCTTCATTTTCATTTAGTTTCAAGTATTTTTATATTTCTCTTGACATGTCTTCTTTGACCCATGTGCTATGTAGAAATGTGCTTGTTCAATCTCTAAGTTTTTTTGGGGATTTTCCAGCTATTTTTCTGTTATCGATTTTCAGTTTAATTCCCTTTTGGTCTAAGATCAGACATATACTGTATGATTTTTAGTCTCATAATTTGTTAAGGTCTGTTTTATGACCCAGAATGTGGTCTCTGTTGGTGAATATTCCAATGTGAGTTTGAGAAGAATGTGTATAGTGGTATTGATGGATAAAGTAGCTTATGGATGTCGATTATATTTAGTTGATTGATGGCACTGTACAGTATCATCCTGAAAACCCCTACTGATTTTCTGCCTACTGGATGTGTCCATTTCATATACAGGGGTGTTAAAGTCTTCAACTATAATAGTGGACCATCTATTTCTCCTTGCAGTTCTGTCGATTTTTGCCTCATATATATTTTTAAAAAGATCTCAATTGACTTTGTGGTTCTAGAATCAGGCAACACTTCATTCCATAAATAGAATTAGTGTTCCAATGAGCTGAGAAGAAAAGCTTGGCTTTATAGATAGAGAAGGGCTAAAGAAAGCAGAAGCAAAGAACAAAGAATATATTAATCCTTTCAAAGTTGTTTCTCATAGGGCAGGAACAGGAAGACAGAACAATAGAAAAATAACTAATTAGTTAACATCAGGTTACTTCCTTTTAGGCTACTGTTTTTTTGTAAGGACTAAAGCAGAGGAAACTTTATTTTCATGTCAATTGGAGATTTAAACTGGCCTATCTGGGAAATCGGCTGTGCTCTCTAGTTCCTGATTTTTGGAAGTTTGGATAGCAGTTTAGGTCTGGTAATGTGGAACTTTAGCATGAGTGACTTCATTTTGATTTTTAGCCTGGTCTGTTGGGGTCTAGTATAGGAGCTTAGTCTGAAACAATGGCTTCTGTACTTTATTTATTTATTTATTTATTTATTTTTGAGACGGAGTCTGGCTCTGTCGCTAGGCTGGAGTGCAGTGGTGCCATCTTGGCTCACTGCAACCTCCGCCTCCCGGGTTCAAGTGATTCCCCTGCCTCAGCCTCCCAAGTAGCTGGGACTACAGGCACCCGCCACCACGCCCAGCTAATTTTTTGAATTTTAGTAGGGGGAGGTTTCACCATGTTGGCCAGGATGGTCTCGATCTTCTGACCTCATGATCCACCTTCCTCGGCCTCTCAAAGTGCCGGGATTACAGGTGTGAGCCACCGCACCCGGCCCTATAATTTTTTATTTGACAATTTCTCCCTTTTGGTCATGCTCATCTAGGTTTCTCTCACCTCAGTGAGAGCATGACCAAAATTTAGGGCATCAGGACTACTCTCAATTACCATCATTTTGCCATTTATAGGCAATGGTGGCCTCCTCATTATCATGTGTTTCCTTTGAGTTTCTGTTTTTCCAGCTGGAGAGATACCATTTGACGTTTGGCAGATGGCTGTATGGAAATGTTTAAAACTTTGAGAGGATACAGCGTACCAGAGAGACTACTACTATGATTATCAGGAGGATAATACCAAGAGTTTGAAATATGTTCCTTAGCCAGAGTCCCCATGAACCGAATCAACTAAAATCAAATGACCAGACGAGGAGTCTACTCATTTTAACCATGTCATCTGCTCTATAATACTCAATGTATTTTATTTACGTGCAAGAAGAAGTGCCATCAATTGCACAGATTCCTCCTTATTTAGTTAGTAGGTAATCTAGCATCCTGGGTTAAATTAAAGTGAGTATAAATAATCTGCAGAAACTACTGATTGTGAAATAGTTACCACAGCATTATGCTGTGAAGTGAAAGAGTTTGTCTCATATATTTTTACATTCTGTTGTTAGGTGCATATATGTTAAGGATTGTTATGTCTTCTTGGAAAAAATAGACCCCTTTATCATTACATAATGTCCTCTATTTCTAATAACTTTCTTTGGTCTGAAGTCTGCTCTGTCTGAGATTAATATAGTTACTACTGCTTTCTTTTGATTAATGTTAGTGTCATATACCTTCATCTTTTTTTTTTTTTTTTTTTTTGTAGAGATGGAGTCTCACTACATTGGCCATACTGATCTTGAAACCCTGGCCTCAAGCAGTTCTCCCACCTTGACCTCCCAAAGTGTTAGGATTATAGGCATGAGCCACTGTGTCCAGCCTACATCCATTTACTTTTAATCTATATGTGTCTTTATATTTAAAGGAACTTTCTGAGCCCAGTGGCTCATGCCTGTAACCCCAGCACTTTGGGAGGCCGAAGTGGATGGATCACCTGAGGTCAGGAGTTCGAGACCAGCCTGGCCAACATGGTGAAACACCGTCTCTACTAAAAATACAAAAGTTAGCCAGGCATAGTGGTGGGTGCCTGTAAATCCCAGCTATTCAAGAGCCTGAGGCAGGAGAATGGCTTGAACCTGGGAGGCGGAGGTTGAAGTGAGCTGAGATGGCATCACTGCACTCCAGCCTGGGCAATACAGTGAGACTCCGTCTCAAACAACAACAACAACAACAATAAAAGAAGTAACTTTCTTACAGAGACATAGAATTGGGTCTTGGGTCTTGCTGCTTTTCTTTTCTTTTTGAGACAGGGTCTCACTGTCACCCAAGCTGAAGCGCAGTGGGCGATCACGGCTCACTGCTGCCTTGAACTCCTGGGCTCAAGCGATCCTCTCACCTCAGCTCCCCAGGTAGCTGGGACTATAGGTACACACCATCATGCCAGGCTAATTTTTGTATTTTTTTGTAGAGATGGAGTTTCGCTATGTGCCCAGGTTAGTTTTCTACTTGCTGCCCCTGTTCTGTGCCCCTGTTTTTGTCTTCCACTCTTTTTCTGACTTTTGTGGTTTTAATTGAATAATTTTTATGATTCCATTTTCTCTCCTTTATCAGCATATCAGTTATACTTGTTTTGAAAGTTTTTTTTTTAGTGGCTGCCCTAGAGTTTGCAGTATACATATTTACAACTAATGCAAGTCCACTTTCAAATAACATTATGTCATTTCTAGGGTAGTATGAGTTCCTTTTAATACTAAAATAATTCTAATTTCTCCCTCTCATTGCTTTTATTATAGCTGTTATTTATCGCACTTATACAAGTATAAATAGCCATATACATGCATATACACAATCAAATACGTTGTTGCTATTATTGTTTTGAACAAACTGTTATCTGTTAGATCAATTAAGAATAAGAAAAATGAAAGTTTTTATTTTACTTTCACTTATTGCTTCCCTAATGCTTTTCCTTTCTTTATGTAGATCTGAGTTTCTGACCTTTCTCATTTTCCTTTTTTCTAAAGAACATTCCTTGCAAGGCAGGTCTAATGGTAACAATTTCCTTCTATTATTGTTTACCAAAGAAAGTCTTTATTTCTCTTTCACTTTTGAAGGATAATTTTGCAGGGTACAGAATTCAAAGTTGGTGAGTTTTTTTTTTCTCTCACCACTTTACAGATTTTATTCCACTCTCTTCTTGCTTGCGTGGTCTCTGAGAAGAAGTTGGAAGTAATTCCAGCCCCATTATCATCTAATGGGACCAACACGGTATATGAAGTCTGTCATTGACCAAACCACAGTTATATGGTGAATGACTCTATATTTAAGTCCCAATTCAAATTCAACAAAGAGTTTACCTAGTCAATGTGTACTTGTTAGTTAGGCAAAAAAAAAAAAAGCATACCTTTTAAAGTATGCTTTCTTAGGCCCACAAACTGGACATTCACTAGGTGTATGGTATGCTGAATTTTAAGTTAATATGTTCATAATTACTTCAGAAATGTGTATGATTAATCTCTTAAATCTTGCCACAGAAAAAATTTTCAGTTTTCCATGTATTGAAACATGTGTGGACTGATTATATACAGTGCATTCAAACAGAAATGTCTGTTTCTTCAAAATTCCACGCAATTGTCTAAAAATAATTATTTCTAAGAATATAAAACAATATTTTACAAACAATAAGTACAAAAGATCAGTTGAAATGAGCAATCATTTAAAATATTAAATATTTATTCCCCATCCCCTTTGATACATTCGTTATTTTTGAGAAGAACATCTAGAAATCTAGAAATCCTTTTCTTTAGTAGCTTCAGCAGAAGCTCCTTCTGAACATTTCAGTTGTTTTTCAGCTGTGCTAAGTGGAAGAAAGGGCCCCTGGAACCAGGGCAACATGGTTTCGAATCCTCTTTCTACTACCTACTAGCCGTGGAAGCTGGGTCAAATTATTTCACTTCCCAATATTCTCTTCAGAAATTGAAGATTATAATTCCTACCTGGAAGGCTTTTGTGAAGATTAAAGGAATAACTATTCCTTTACCTCACAGGTATACAAGCTCCTATGAAAAGCACTTTGCAGGATATCTGACCTGGAAATGTGCTCAGGGTTGGAATACCAACCTATTCCTTTCGGGTCAGTGCAGTGCTTCCCAACTTGAAAAACAACAAGCCCAGTGCAGGGGTTCATGCCTGTAATCCCAGCACTTTGGGAGGCTGAGGCGGATGGATCACTTGAGGTCAGGAGTTCAAGACCAACCAATCAAACTGGCCAACATGGTGAAACCCCAAATCTACTAAAAATTCAAAAATTAGCCAGATGTGGTGGCATGTGCCTATAATCCCAGCTACTCGGGAGGTTGAGGCAGGAGAATTGCTTGAACCAGGGAAGCACAGCTTGCAGTGAGCTAAGATCGCGCCACTGCACTCCCATCTGGGCGACAGAGGGAGACTCTATTTGAACACCAACAACAAACTCTAAAAAGGATTACAGGGTCAAATAAATTTTGAAGAAGAGTATATTACACAGTATTTTTCTTTGGTATATGAAAATGCACATTAGCATTTACTAAAGGCTCTAAGGAGGTTTAATCTACTGTTTCCAGTCTTATTTGAGTACAGATTTTCATTAATCTCTAGAGAACATAAATTAATGGTTCTGGCGAGCTCAGTTTGGGGAAAACTGGGCCAGAAAATGGGGACGAATGGGTAATGGCTTTAAAGCTCCCGAGAACATGGTAAAAATTTAGAAAAAAATAGGGACAGTTTGTGTAGCCATCCATTCCCATTAGAGTTTCCTCCCTTTTCCAATTAGAGTATGGGTCCCTCCGAGGAAGGCTTTTAGACTTTCCCATCAAAGTACCCCTAAAGCAAGGGACAGTGAACACTTATTTTATCATAAAAGCCCATGAGAATCTCCTGTGTTACTCCATAAGATATGTTTGTTTAAATTTAAAAATAAAAATTTAATTATTAAAAAGTAAATGATTTAAGTATTTCCTACATACATACACACACATACATACTCCTACACCCATACACAAATGTGCACATATATATACACTTTGTTTCTGATCAAATTTATGTTTCTAGAAGATATGTTATATTTTGTGCTTCTTGGATATGTAAATACAGACTCTCTGATGTAACACCGAGCAGCCAGGGGAGGAGTACATGTACCCCACTATGAGAAGCAAGGCCTTAGGTCAGCCAGTCTACAAATGTTGACTGGGTCCTCTAGTCTGGATACTGTTTTAGGGGCTGAGCAAGGAAGCTGAGAGACAGTCTGTGCCTTTAAGGAATTCTTACAATGTTGTGTCTCATGACTGTGTCTGGGATATGTGCTGAGTGTGAGGACGGAAGAAGTGAGGCAGCTGATAAACTCATGGAATGATAAATCAGATAACTTTTAGCACTGACTGATGCTATAAAGAAGTTGCAACAGTGATAGAGTGACTGATGGAAGCTACTTGAACCAAAGGGACAGGGAGCTCTTTAATGATGAAACATTCAGGTTGAAGCCCACTGCTGTGGTGTGAATGTGCCCCCCACAAATCCACACATTGAAATCTTATGCCCCAATGTGATATCTTAGGAGGTGGGGCCTTTTGGGAGGTGATTAGGTCACACGAGCCCCCATTAATGGGATTGGGGCCCTTATAAAAGGAGCTCAAGAGAGAGCTCTTACCCCTTCTGTTTTGTGAGCACATAGCTAGAAGGTGCCATCTGTGAACCAGGAAATAGCTCTTCACGAAACACCAAGTCTGTCTGCACGTTGACCCTTGACTTCCCAGCCTTCAGAACTGTGAGAAACAAATTTCTCTTGTTTATAAGCTTACTAGTTTCTGGCATTTTGTTCTAGAAGCCCAAAGGGACTAAGACATCCACTGATAAGATGACATGCAAAGGTTTGAGAGAAGTGCTTTCTAAGTCGAAGGCAGAGCACCTGCAAAAGCTAGAGGCTGAGAAGAGGCTGGGCATGCGTCTTCCTTCGAATTTCTTACAATAGACCCTGAGATAAAGACTGAGTGCAGGTAGTTTATTCGGGAAGTCACCCCAGGAAGCACCAGAGAGGAAATGGAGAAGGCGAACACGGAGAGAGGAAAGCCAATAAAGGGTATGTTATAAGTAAGTTACTGCTGTGGATGACGGAGGCTCATTTCCCCTGGGGCCCTGGGGCTCCTTTGATAAACCACTTGGAACTTAACTCCGGATCATCCTACCAGAGACCAAGAGGATAGGCTATGTATCTGCCTTCTCCCCTATCTCACTGGTTGAGTATAATTCTTGGGTGTTAAGCCCCAGCACTTCTAGGTTGCGCCTGTGGAGGTCAAGCAAACCCCTGAAGAAAGCCCTCAGGCAAACACAAAAAGAGACACAGTGCTAAAGATGAGAAACTGTCAGAATGCTGAAAACTCTTCAACTCCAGGCAAGATAAGGATAGGCCATCAACAGTGTGTATCTTCTACAGAATCTAACTGAAAGCTAACATAGGCCAGGCGCGATGGCTCATGCTTGTAATCCCAGCACTTTGGGAGGCCGAGGTGGGTGGATCACCTGAGGTAAGAAGTTGGAGGCCAGCCTGCCAACATGGTGAAATCCCATCTCTACTAAAAATACAAAATTAGCCAAACGTGATGGCGTGTGCCTATAATCCCAGCTACTCGGGAGGCTGGGACTGGAACCCAGGAGGCAGAAGTGGCAGTGAGCCAAGATCGCACCACTGCATTCCAGCCTGGGTGACAGAGCGAGACTCCATCTCAAAAACAAACAAACAAACAAACAAACAAACAAACAAAAAAACAAAAAAAACAAGATAGCTAACTTAAAGCTAACATAATTGGAGCATAGTGGGGGGAACATGGAGGGAGATAAATTCAGAGAGGCAAGCAGAAGCCAGATGATGTGTAACTTTGCCTTTTTAAAGTCCACTTGCAATGGGTAGCCATTGAAGGGTTTAAGTGGAGAAGTGCTCTGATATGATTAAGCTTCGGAAAGATCACTGTGGATTTTTTGTGGAACACAGCCCATAAAGAGGCCTAATGAGAGTGAGCAAGATAGATTAGGAAGCTTTTGTAGTAGTCTGGGCAAGAGATTAATTGGGTTCGGTGGTTAATATTAGTCCTCATCTTAATCTATAAGAAGTATTTGGCACAACTGATCACTTCTTCCTTTTGAAACATTCTCTTGCCTTGGCTTCCAGAATACCACTTTCTTTTGATTCTTCTACTATCTCTCTGGGACTCTTACACAGTCTTCTTTCTTGGAGTGCTCCAGGGCTTGGGCCTGGAACATTTTCTCTATTTTTATATACTCCCTAGGTTATCTCATACAGTCTTATGGCTTTAAATACTACTGGCACCCGCAAGTCTTTCAAATGATATCTCTAGCCCAGAACACTCCTTTGAAGTCCAGAGTCATTTATGTTACTACCGCCTTCATCATGATTTGGGTGTCTGGTTGACCTTACCCTTAGCCTTACAAATGGTGGTAGAGATAAATGTTGTAGCAGTAGAGCGGGTGAAAGTGGTTAATTGATGAAACATTTTGGAGGTGGAAACAACAAGACTTAACGATGGATTAGATGAGGATGAGAGAGGAATCTAAGATGGCAACTCAGTTTTGACCTGAACAACTGGTTAGATGGTGGTGCTATTTACTGAAATCAAGAGAAGTAGATTTGGTAGAGAAAATCAGTGGTTCTCTTTTTTTTTTTTGAGATGGAGTCTTGCTCTGTTACCCAGGCTGGAGTGCAGTGATGTGGTCTAGGCTCACTTCAACCTCCCCTTCCCCAGTTCAAGTGATTCTCCTGCCTCAGCCTCCCGATTAGCTGGGATTACAGGTGTGTGCCACCATGCCTGGCTGATTTTTTTATTTTTAGTGGAGACAGGGTTTCACCATGTTGGCCCAGCTGGTGTTGAACTCCTGAACTCAAGTGATCTGCCAGCCTCAGCCTCCCAAAGTGCTGGGATTACAAGCATGAGCCACTGCGCCCAGCATGTTCTCTTTTGACTATATTATGTTTGAGATACCTGTTAGGCATCCAGATGGGATGTGTGAGATATTTGAGCACTCCTTTTAAAGGAGAGATTACCTCATCCATTCACTCATATCTATATTTTAAAAGCCAAGGTAGAATTTTACAAAGATGCAGCCCATATAAAAGCTCACAGTTTCTCTCTGTATATTGGGACTAAAGAGTTGAAGAACAGTTATCTAACCATCAAACAAATGAAAGGAGTGGAGAACCATCTGGTCTGATAAACCTCCTCTGTAGTATATCCTAAAACATTCACAGTCAGGTTAGCAATTGAAAAGGCTAGACAAACATTGTCAAATAGACTTTGGTATATAAAAAAATATATTATAGCCAAGTCAATCCTTTTTAAATCCCTTGCTCAAATCCCTCCAACGACTTCCATCCCACTTAGAATAAAAGACCTTACTATGTCTGATCTGGCTGTCCCTAATCCGGCCCCTGCCCACCTTTTCACCTCCTAACATAGCCCCTTTGCTCCCTCAACTCTGCTCACAACGACTTTTTTTTTTTTTTTTTTGAGACGGAGTCTCTGTTGCCCAGGCTGGAGTGCAGTGGCACGATCTCGGCTCACTGCAAGCTCCACCTCCCGGGTTCACGCTATTCTCCTGCCTCAGCCTCCCGAGTGGTTGGGACTACAGGCGCCTGCCACCACATCCGGCTAATTTTTTGTAGTTTTCAGTAGAGACGGGGTTTCACCATGTTAGCCAGGATGGTCTCGATCTCCTGACCTCATGATCTGCCCGCCTCGGCCTCCCAAAGTGCTGGGATTACAGGCATAAGCCACCGTGCCGGGCCTATGACTTTCTTACTCTACCCTAAACACTCCAAGCTGCACACTCAGAGCCTTTGCCCTTCTTCCCTCTGTTTGAAATTTTCTTCCTTCCAGATGTGTGTGCTTTCTCCCTACCCTCATTTTGGTCTTGCTCCAATGGTTCCTGCACAGGAGGTCCTACTAAGGCCATCCCATGTGAAATGTCTGACTCTGTCGCTCTTTATCCTTTTATTTTATTTTTGTTCATAACTTTTACCACTACTTAAGCTCAGTCTAAATATGTGTTTGCTTTGTAGTCATCTCTCTCGTTAGCATATAGGTATCAATAGGCTAGGGGCTTTACTTTGTCTGTTTTGTTTAATGCCGTATCCCCAGATTCTATTACATTGCCTGACGCATAATAGGTACTTGGTAAAGGATTTCATTGAATAAATAAATGAATGATTCTTTTTAAATGTATGCTATCAAATATTTCTTATGTGGCTATAGAATGCTATATAATAAATATTTGATGGGCAGAAGAAAAATGCCATGATAGGAAATCTCAGAGCCAACAATGTCAGAGCCCAGATTTAAAGATCCAGGCAAGCAGGAACCGTAATCAGCATCAAGGAAAACGTTCCAAATTTAGCAGATCTTTACCAGCCATTCAAGGAAATGCTCCAGTGTGTGATTTGGTGGGGGTCCAGGCAGGGGGAAGTGAGAATGGCGATAATCGTGTTATGTAGACTTTTGAGACTAGATCTCACACAAAGTAGAACAATCAAGGACCTAATTATCAGACCTGGGGTATATATTAAACCAATGTTTCTTAAACTTTGTTATACATTAGAACCAACTGCGGAGTTTTAAAACTCTCCATGATCCATTGCACCTCATACCAGAAAAGTCAGAGTATCTGGTGATGGGACCTAGATATCGGTGCGTAATTCCAAATGCAGTCAAGTTTGAGAATCAAGGTACTAGACTTTGCTGTTCAAAGTGTGGTCTCCTGGCTGGGCATGGTGGTTCATGCCTGTAATCCCAGCACTTTGGGAGGCGGATTACTTGAGGTCAGGAGTTCCAGACCAGCCTGGCCAACATGGTGAAATCCTGACTCTACTAAAAATACCAAACTTAACCGGGTGTGGTTGTGCACACCTGTAATTCCAGCTACTCGGGAAGCTAAGGCAGGAGAATTGCCTGAACAGGGGAGGCAGAGGTTGCAATGAGCCCTGATAGGGCCACTGCACTCCAGCCTGGGCAACACAGCAAGACTCTGTCTCAAAAAAAAACAAAAGAAAAGAAAAAAGAAAAGAAGGTCGGTTGGTTCCAAACTGTAAATAAGCTGGAGGTAGTGAGGGTGGTGGGGCCAGTGAGTGACATGATTAAATCTACATTTTGGACTTATATTGGAAAGGTAGAAATTTTTGATGCACTCTTGAAAAAAACAATATGAGGATAGTGCAAGAATGAGAATAAGTTAGATTTTTTTCACTGTTCTTTAGTATTAATGTATTTCCACAAGTCTCATAAAATCAGGTTTTGTAGCTTCGTATTTTAATCACCCAAATATTTAAAACATCATTTAAAATTAGGAGACTATGTAGAATCCAGCAGTAGATTAGAAATTGTTTTGCTTGGTTGGCTTTGTTAAGATTCTGCTAAATTCTCTTCTTCAGAAATATAACTTTTTATTTCCATATCAATAGCATAGTTGACAGGGTTTTTGCCACTTCATATAATTATTTTTATGATTGCAAACTTTAAACTTGTAGCCTATTTTACATATTTTTGAAAAATATTGGTATATTTAAAAATTCCTTTAGGCTGCTAATCAAGCCCAATATATAACTCCACATGCATATCACCTCATTTTAAATGCATGTGCTGGTTTCATTGTGGAAAGTTTAAAATTCTAGGAAAACTGAGGCATAAAAGAAACTCGAAGGTCATATGAGGAATTCGATTTATGATGGAAATAACCACTTTTCCTATTACAAAGGCTTCTATCATATGTATTTCACCTTTTTTAAAAAATTGCAGTTGGACTTTGATCTAGTAAACTATAATCTCTATGAGATTGGTTCAGACTCTAGGGCTTCCCTCAGTTCTGGGCATGGAGTAGGCGCTCAAAAAGTATTCGATGATTAAATGAATAAAAAGTTATTAGCTGAGAGGAGTCAGCCTTGTCACTGCCCACTCCTCTGGATGGGGATTGCTCTTGGCTGATGGGAGCTGCCTTTCCTGGAGAAGGCTGGGAGGCTAGACTTTTGAAACCACAGCTTTGCCTTGCTTTCTCTCCACTGTCTTATTCAGCTAATGTCCCTGCCTTACAGGTGTCCCCTGCCAGCACTCTCTCAATATGTCACTAAAATGCCTATCTCAGCTCTGCTTCTAGGAAATTTGTCCTAAAACACTAGATATATGTATGTGCAATTATTATGTATTATATATGTCTATGTGTATGTGTATACATGTATGTGTGTATATATATGCCTATATATATATATTCATATATACATATGGATATGTACACACACACACAGAATTTTCCAAAGTTTTTATTCTGTCGTACAGTAAGAAGTACATTTTACATTATGATTTAGTATAAAGGATTAATAAAAAATTAGGCTGGACATGGTGGCTCACACTTGCAATCCCAGCACGTTGGCAGGCTGAGGTAGGAGGATCACTTGAGGCCAGGAGTTCAAGACCAGCCTGAGCAACATAGCAAAACCCAATCTCTACTATATATATACATATATATACACACACACACACATACATGCATGCACATACATATGTATACATATATCTACATACACACACACACACACACACACATATATATATACATTCATTCATTCATTTAACAACAAATATTCCTCTGTTGCCTGTTATGATCCAAGCACTATTCTATTTGATTAGGAAACAGTAGTGCATATGGAATTAACATTCATAATATAAAACTTTACCATGTGTTATGCAGGCTGATACATTCTATTTTATTCTAATCTTTTATTTTCAAAAATAATCTGTTCTATTCATTTTTTTTTGTAAAAAATGCTGCTCATGACCCACTAAATAGATTTAACAATGTGCTTCAGAGTTGTAACCATTAGTTTGAAAATACTGCCTTAGATAGTGTCACATCTGATTTTATAAGGTATAGGGATGTTTTTGTTAATACCTTCAGGCATTCAATATGATATAATATTTAATACTAAGGAAAAATATATTTAACTGCCATATGCATGGTATTATCATCTTCCTCTTTGAAGGCTGTTAGGATTCAACCTTTATTTTTATTACTATTTCTTTTCAAAATACCCTTTTCATCTTCTTCAAGTAGAAGTCAATAGATGAAGCTTTTGCCCTATGTCTAAACTGTCAAGGTCTCTAAGAGAAATGTGCTTTAAAGATGTAGGAGTTAATGGTCACTCTTGAACTATAAATTCTATTGGCAGATACTCTACTAGCTGGTAGGTATAAGGATGACTTTCTCCTTGAAAACTCTAATGAGACTTGGGAATAATATACAATCTGTGATTCAGGTACTATCCTCTAAATGTAAGAGCTTTTAAATAATCTTAAAGCCTATCTAAAATAAATCACATTATTTCTTGTCATTTCTTAGAGAAGTAAAGAAATCTAATACAGTTCATAAATATTTGTAAAGTAAAACAACTTTAGATTTTTTTGCCTAAAAAATTCATTCTCTGATTTGAGAAGAGGTTATAACATATGTATGCCATTTGATTGATTTAGAAGTGAGAAAGTTCTGTTTTCCCTAAATATTCTGCTTGGAGAGAGGTTGGAAAAGCCAAGACTGAAGCAACTGTGATGGTGGAAAGAAAGCATTCTCTTCAACATCACTTTCATTTAAAAACTAATTTGCTGAGGAAATAGGTAGTTTAGGGCTTGCTCATGGTTTCAGTTTCCTGATCTGGTAAATGGGACTATAATCTCAAGTTCCTCACAGGGTTGTTGTGAGAAAAAAAATATGTTAACATATTGAGTGACTGGCTCATTGTCACTCAACAGACACTTAGTAAATGTTGATTTATTCCAATCAAGAGTTATCAAGGCTGGACATTTAGTTAGCTGGTGAGAGATGCCACAGGACCATAAGAAAATATTACTAAGTATCCACTGTGATTGCTTAACACACTTACTGGGACTTACACACCCAAATGATAGCTCTGAGAGGGCACACGTAGAGCCCAGTAATGATGTCCTCACTCTGAACATCTTCAATTCTCCACTTTTCAAGTTGCCCTCAGAATACATTTTCTTACTTACATTTTGTGACTAATGTTATTTAGTTTCAATATTATTTACCTAGCTGGCTCTCCACGTTTCTCATCAAGCTTAGATCTCAATGACTTTGAGTGGGTCCAAGAGTCTAATTCAACCTTGAAAGATTAGTATGTATATATTTTTTCAATGTGATGCAGGACCTGAAGGTGACATTGAAAGAGTAGCTCCAAAAAATGCTGTGATTGGCTGTAATGAATATGATTATTAGACTATAAGCCTGGCTCTTCAGGAAGCCAAGAAGATACAAACCACTGATGGTGATTCTTGAATCAACTAGTCAAGGATGGCTCCTGGCTGCTCAGGATCTAAGCACAGCAGTGGGCCATGGCCAGGCCATGGCATCTTGTGCTGAGCTGAGGCCAGGAATATCCAAATTTGGGAGCTTGTGGCACTCTAGAGCTTCAGAGGATCTCTCAAAGTCCCCTGCTTTGACTATTTTAGCTGAGATATGCCTGGAATTATAGTTCTGATCCAGTTCAAGCTCTCTGTCTTACTGTTTTCAATTTGCCCACATTTCTCAGTCTGCTTCCACTCAGAAAATGATACAGTTCCAGAATGATCATACAAAAATTATTATATTTAATCTTTCTGAGCCTCAGCTTCTTCATAGCGAAAATAGAGGTAATAATAATACATTTTAGTAGGATTGTTGTAAGATTACATAAAATAATGAAAATAAAGGGCTTAATGGAGTACTTGGCACATAGTAAACTCTCAGTAAATGATAGCTATTATTAGTATTATTATTCATAGCAGCAAATATGGCTCAACCTACCTCAGTGTCCAGCTCAATGACTTGGAAAGTCAGCTCAATTAAAGGCCTGTCCCTCTTAGATTTACCCAAGAGTTGACGCTGCACAACTATTCTGGGGCAGGGAACCTTTTACAAAGTGTCTGCAGTTCAGATTATGGGGAAAGACACAGGCATGAAGGGCAGCAAGTTAGTTGGATAAATCAAATATATACATTTAAGTATGTGGCTTTTAAAGAAAATGTTCATGGGCCTTTATACATGCATTTGCTATGGAAATATGGTTTTGGTTTTCATGACTTCTGAATCCATTATCCATTTCTAGAATAACAATAATAATAGTAATAATAATAATAATAGCTAACATTTACTGAAAATTACTAGGGATACTACAAAAACCCTTTGAAGTGGGATGTGTACCTGGCTTGGCATAACTATAGTGAATAAAGTACTGAAGCAAAAAGAGCATATCTAGCCCCTCTCCTTATTTTTAACTCAGCTGTCCCCACCTACCCTCCACCCACACCCCTTACCATTCTGGTGTTCACGAATGTATAAGACGTCATGAAACTCTAACTGCCAATATTCTCCTCCCACTGGTAAAGTATAGGTACAAATGCTTTTATACACACATCAGCAAATATTTATAAAATGCCTGCTCTGAGGCATTGGTCAAAGGACTGAAGTAGAACATTCCTTCACAGATCATCTAGTCCAGAGGCCTCAGAGTGTCTCCCACATCCACCGCCCTGGCCAGTTGACTCTGTTACAGTGAATAATGTTTTCAGCTAAACTGCCTGTGTGTGTTTTTACATGTTTTACATGAGGATACCACTTGTCCTGTTTTATAGCTTATGTGAAAGTACAGCATTCAGGCCAGGCGCGGTGCTCACGCCTGTAATCCCAGCACTTTGGGAAGCCGAGGGGGGCAGATTACTGAATGGTGAAACTTCGTCTCCAGAAAAATACAAAAATTAGCTGGGTGTGGTGGCTTGTGCCTGTAATCCCAGCTACTTAGGGGGCTGAGGTGGGAGGACTGCTTGAGCCCGGGAGGTTGAGGCTGCAGTGAGCTGAGATCGCACCTCTGCACTCTAGCCTGGGTGACAGGAGTGAGACACTGTCTCAAAAAAAAAAAAAAAAAAGGGATAGAGTTCATTAAAGCAAAAGTTCATGTTCACTGATTGGTAGCTACACTACGATCTTTGTCTTAGGTGTTGTTTGTTGGTCTTTGATATTTCCCAGGCAAGGTGTGGAAAAGGGTGGAGTAGTTCTAGGGAAGTACTGCTAGAAAATCCAGCTGGAAAGCAACCAGTTCCTGATCGGGCTTTGTGACAGAGTGTTGAAGCCCCTGTGTTTTGGGTCTCAGATTCCTGCAGCCTAACACAATTTGTAATCATTCAGTAGGTGTGTCACTTGGGATTGTTATTGTGTCGCCGAGGAAAAATATAGCTGAGATTGCTGCAGGCTACTCACTCTTCAAAGGCAAATGAAAGAATGAAAATTCCTATCTGACAGCTTTTTAAAATAAGAAACTTTTAACTCTGTATAGTCCACAATTCAACTTGTGCCAAGTATGCCATTATTTTTAAGTGTGGTTTGTTCTAAAGATGCTTACTGCCAATAAGAAGTTTGGGTTGCTGGTGGAGCTTCTGTTTTAATGTAGACTATTTGATGTTGGTGGTTTTGTTTTTCAACTTTCTAGGTAAGAGCACCACAAAGAATGCAACTGTAATGTAAAGAAAAGGCAAAATTTTAATACTTTGTTGAAGCATATTGGAAATGTCTCTTCTAAAGGGGTAAGACAGCTTAAGAATTGGTTTTTCCTAGAGAATAAAATGAGGCTCAACTCTCACGACATGAATTTGGCAGCTTTGCAGTTTCTTACCGTAAGTAAAACACCACTGATAACTGCTCCAGTCCTCAAAGACTGGAGAAAACTGACAGCTTTACAGAAATGATAGAGTATCTAACACAACTTTTCTTTATCCATTAACTCGAGGAAGAAAAAACATATAAGGAAGAAAAATACCTATTTTCCTGGTCACCCAACATACCCCTTATTTCTCTTTGTCACGTGTTAAATATTTTGTAATGAAAATCTATTTTTACAAATAAGGGCAAGGAAATTTAGAGGAGAGAGGGAGGGAGGGAGGAAGATATGGAAGAGGGAAAAAGGGAAGGAGGGAGAGGGAGAGAAGGTGATGTGTCTCTTGCGGTATTTCTATGTTCTTAGTATTTTCATTAGGTTTTCTCCTGATAAGCATTCTGTCTCATTCAGGAAATATATTACACTGAAGGAGCTTTTTCATTTCACTCTCCCGAGTCTTGGTTTCTTTATCCTTTAATGATGATAATGCTTGTTCTGTTTCAGAGTGAAGGTGTTGGGATTAATTGTATATTATAGATAAAAGTGTTTTGAACTCTCCCAGAAAGACACAGCACAAGGTATTCCTATTGTCATGATCACCAAAGAGACTCTGTACTTTGCTCTTACTGCTTCTTAGCTTCCCAGTGTCTAGACAAAGTATAAGCTTAATGATGGATGTAAAATAATAGAGCTGCACAGCAACTCAATGCTTGTCTCATTCAGCCTCTTCTTTTATACAGAATTGGAGAGTGGGGCTTAGAGACATTAAATGAGTTTGGGGGGTTGCCATACTTCACAGTCAGTTTCCTTAACTGGGAGGGGATTTCAAGGTTATACAGTTAATTCTTCTCCATATATGCCTATTTTCTTTATGGCTTGAACTATTTAAACTTGAACTACAGTTTTTATTGTAAAGTTTCTAAAATTGACATCTCTATCTCTGACCAGTATGTTCTCCAATCTCATACTTCTATTTGTTTTCACAACGTCAGCAATTAGATAACTGTATTATTTTTTTATTTTTGGGGGGGGTGGGGCAGTGGCACAATCTTGGTTCACTGCAACCTCTGCCTCCTGGGTTCAAGTGATTCTCATGCCTCAGCCTCCGAGGGTAGCTGGGATTACAGGCACGGGCCACCACGCCTGGCTAATTTTTGTATTTTTAGTAGGGATGGGGTTTCACCTTGTTGGCCAGGCTGGTCTTGAACTCCTGGCCTCAAGTGATCTGCCTGCCTCGGCCTCCCAATGTGCTGGGATTACAGGCGTGAGCCACCGCATCCGGCCAGATAACTGTATTACTTTTAATGGCAAGAACTGCAATTACTTTTGCACCAACCTAAGTTTCATAGCACTTCCATAATAAATACCACAAACTGGGCAGCTTAAAACAACAGAAATGTATTCTTTCACAGTTCTGGATAACAGAAGTCTGAAATCCAGGTATCGGTGTCCCTTTAAGGTCTCTGGGAGACTGTTCTTCCCTGCCTCTTCTTAGCTTCTGGTTGTTTTGGATGGTCTTCGCTACTCCTGGGCTTACTGCTGCATTGCTCCAATCTTTGCCTCCGTCCTCACGTGGCCTCCTTCCCTGTGTGTGTCTTTGTGTCTCCAAATCTTAGGAAGATATCAGTCCCCACCTTAGAAAGATATCAGCTGGGTGTGATGGCTCACACCTGTAATCCCAGCATTTTGGGAAGCTGAGGAGGGCCAATCATGAAGTCAGGAGTTCGAGACCAGCGTGACCAACACGGTGAAACTCCGTCTCTACTAAAAATACAAAAATTAGCCAGCTGTGGTGGCGCACGCCTGTAATCCCAGCTACTCAGGAGGCTGGGGCAGGAGAATCGCTTGAACCTGGGAGGCAGAGGTTGCAGTGAGCCAAGATCACACCACTGCACTCCAACCTGGGCGACAGAGCAAGACTCTGTCTCAAAAAAAAAAAAAAAAAGGAAGATATCAGTCATTGGATTTAGGGCCCATACTGACCTAGTACGATCTCCTTTTAACTTCATTACATCTGCAAAGACCCTATTTCCAAATATAACCACATTTACAGGTACCTGGGGTTAGGACTTCAACATATCTTTCTCAGGGACACAACTCAACCCACAACAATAACCTATTCTTATATTAAAATCAACATGGCTAAAATCAACCTCATCCCAGTCTTTTAAAATTGACTACATTTCTGTGTATAGCACCACTAATCTTGACGTCTTCTAATTTAGGAAACAGAGACAATTTTTAAATCTTCTATCACACTTATGCTCCATATTTAATTTGTCTTGAAGTTCTCTTGTTTGTTCTTTGAAATATCTGTCAATGTCTTGTAACTTTCATTGTTACTGCATCTCCCCTGGTCCAAACTTTCAGTTCCAAGTTATGGCTGTTGATTCTAGTGTCTCCCTTATATAGTCTCTTCCTACTCAAAGTATGTCCAAGTACCAAGAGCATCAGTATCAGCTATAAGCTTAGAGCAATAAAGAATTGTTGCTCCACCCCAGACCTGACTCTTATTTGGAATCAGAATCTGCATTAAGATCACTAGGTGATATTCATTAAAATTGAAAATTCTGATGTGGCTCAGAGTAACATTGATGACCACTTAATAAAATTTCCCAAATGCCGAATATGTTGGACATTTTTACAGTTGCTTCAAATTCTGTCCCTTTCCAGATTCATTAAATGAATTAAATCATATATGTAAAATGAAATATCATGTCAGAATAGTAACAAAATTAACAATGATGTTTAAGGTCACCAAATAACTGGAAAAACATGCAGGATATGTTGCTAATTTAAAAATATAGGTTTTGTTGTTGTTTTTAAGAGACAGGGTCTCACCCTGTTGCCCAGGTTGGAGTACGGTGGCACAATTATAGCTCACTGTAACCTCAAACTCCTAGCCTCAAGTGATCTTCTTCCCTTTGTCTCCCAAAGTGCTAGGATTACAGGCATGAGCCACTGTGCCTGGTCCCCCAAAAACATAGGTTTTTTTTGTTTTGAGACGGGGTCTCGCTCTGTTGCCCAGGCTGGAGTGCAGTGGCACGATCTTGGCTCACTGAAACTTCCGCCTCCCAGGTTCAAGCAATTCTCCTGCCTCAGGCTCCTGAGTAGCTGGGACTACAGGCGTGTGCCACCATGCCCAGCTAATTTTTGTATTTTTAGTAGAGACAGGGTTTCGCCACGTTGACCAGGATGGTCTCTATCTCTTGACCTTGTGATCCGCCAGCCTCGGCCTCCCAAAGTGCTGGGATTACAGGCATGAGCTACCGTGCCCGGCCAAAAAAAACATAGGTTTTAAAGGACCCACGGTGCCATATTTTGGACACATATATATATACATAAGAACAGTGGAATAATGGACAATATTAGTGCACATTTCTTGTGCTGTTGATTTGGATGAGTCATCTCCATTATGATTTACTTCCTACAGTGAACACATATTAGTTTTGTAATGATGAGAAAAAAAGTTATCATTAAAAAAATCCTAGCTTCTATCCTATCTATCCACAGTTTTATTCCTCTACTTTTTAAGATGCATTTGCTATGTTTGGAATTGGATAGGACTTCAAATGATAATTGGAGACGGAGAGGCTTTCAACCTATGGTGGAACCACTCATTATTGCAAGTCACCAAGGGAAAAATTGTAAATATATGATAAACTACAACCAGGAGCAGAGGAGGAAGTGAGGGAGTCAAGCTGTGTCTGTGATCCAGATAGCAGCATGACTTTGCCCCTCCATTTGTTCAGGCTAAAGTCAGATTATTAATTTTCTATTGCTGCATAACAAATTACCTCAGACATAGAGGATTAAAATATAGAGGCATCTGTCATCTCACAGGTCTGCCGATGAAGAATCCAGGCATAGTTTAGACAAGTCCTCTTCTTAGGGTCTAACAGGCTGTATCTGGGTGTCAGCTGGGCTGCAGTCTCATCTGGAGACTCAACTAAAGAAGAAAGAATCCACTTCCAAGCTCATTTATGTTGTTGGAAAATTCATTTCTTTCCAGCTGTGTAACTGAGAGCTCTGGTTTCTTACTAGTTGTGAATTAAAGGATGCCCTGAGGCCTTAGGCACCACTTGTATTCCTTGGCACTCCTCTCTTTGTAGGGAGTTCACAACATGGCTTCCAGGACAGCAGGAAAATCTCTCTTTCCAGTCTTCTAAGACGGAATCTTAGGTGGGAATGACAACCTAAAACTTTTTCTGTGTTTTGCTGCTTAGAAGCAAGTCAGGGTCCTGCATATGCTCAAGGGCAGAGAGAGGTCATAACACTGGGGCATGGAGACCATGGGAGCCATCTCAGAATCTGCCTACTTCACAAATCAGAATACACTGAGTAGTCTCCAAGAAACTGAAAAAGCAAGGAAGACAGACTTTATCCCCAAAACTAGTCCACTCCCTCCCCAGGCCTTTTCAGAGAGGGGCTGCTCATCTAGATGGCCAAAGAGAGGAAAGCACTTCAGCTTCCAGAAGTCAGAAAAACCTACAAAAGGACACAGCCACATATATAGCAAAAGCACCATGATATGGGGGAAAAAGACACAACACTCCTGCCGCACTCCTGTTGAGATTCTGATGGAAAAGTCTGGAGTACAACCTTGGCATTTCCGTTATTTCAAAGTTGATTCTGATGAGCTGCTCGGTACTTCCTAACACTCGGAAGGCTTTGCCTTTTCTATTCACATTTGGCCCTGCTCTGCTTCCGTGTTCATCGGAGGCCTTGTCTGACGATTCCAGTGAATACTAATTTCTTCCTACCCTGAACTTATACATTTGAAAATCTATTACCACACAGGTTAGTATGTTTTTGAGTTCTCTTTCATATGTTTTGGATTTTTCTCCTCAACTAAACTGTTCCTTTTTCAAGGGCAGAATTCTTCTCTCCTATTATTCTAAAGCAGATTGTTGGGTATATCACAGTTATATAACTTAGTTTCCTTAATTGGTTAAACTAAAAAAATAGAGTCAGAGAACAGGTAGAGTTTTCACTGTGGTACCTGGATTCAGAAAACTATGTTTTAGATGAGACTATACTTGGAGATAATATGTTATGGTGGAGTGTTCCTGAATTTTAGATATTCATGTACACACTAATTAATATTTTGCCATATTTGTGTATTACATGTGCTTTCATTTACACAATATTTTTCTTTAAATTTACTTTTTTACTTGACCTAAACCTAAATAATAGAATCCATAAAACCATGTACTTCATATGCTAGTTGTACATGTTACATTTTTAAATTTCACATGCAAAAATGAATTATGTATTATGTACATTCTACTTTTTTTTTGTATTTGCATGTGAAATTGAAAAATGTGAGATGTACCTACTGTACCTATGTACCAGTATTGCCTATGTATTGCCTACAACTATATCTTGTTCCACCAATAGTGTTTATACAACTTGTTAGGAGTTACTTCTATGGTGCAAAACATTTCTAGTCTCAGAACCTGGCCCTCGTCTTTCAGATCTCAGCCCTCTGAGCCTTAAACCATAGTGTAAGGATAATAGTGGTAACAGCTAGTGTTTATTATCAAGTACTAGGTAAAGTTCCAAGTTCTTTGTATGTATTCATTTACTAAATCACCAAAACAACCCGTTACTTACTATTCTCTATTTTTTTTAAAGAAATGGAAACTGAGGCACAGAGAAGCTAGGTAACTTGCTCAAGGTCACACACCTGGTAAACAAGGATCAGGGATTTGAACCTAGACAGTCTGACTCCAGAGTCTGTTTCCTTAATTACTTCATACAGTGCTTCCCTGGTCTAACCTGGTATTATGAGGATTAAATGCAAAACAAAACATCACACACAGACACATACACACACACACACCCCCCTCTTTTAGCACCAGACTTGATTTATAGAAATAATACAAATTAATAATCTTTTTAGAAGACATATCACTGTATGTTATTTCATCCTCTCATGAGGATCACAAAATGGTATTATATTACTCTTTAAACCCCAGACTGGGTAAGTCTGAGGCCTCATTGAGGCAACTAAGAAAACTTCAGACAATTTTCCAGTGGGGTTAGGGAGCAGAAGTGCATCTGATTTGTGGAATTTTACATTGATCCCTGACACAGGAAAGGTGGCTTAAATTGACCTTCCTGAAAGTTTGCAGGTCGTGAAGACCAATTAGTTGCTATGGTGTCAATAAGTGCAAATTGCTGTAGGTTGTTGGTGAATAGGGAAATCTCCACTGGGTCAGTGCCCAGGGCAATGAGGTACTAAAGGCACAGCAGGTGGTTTGAAGGCAGACACCTTAAAAAAAAAAAAAAGCCACAACTGTGCTGGACTTTGGTGTTCCACCCATAAACAGTGATATGTTCCAGCTCCTTTCTCAGTCTCTGCATGTATATCAAGGTGCTGATCTCAGCTGGTACATCACTGTGTGGTCTGAATTAATTTTATTCTAAGGATTATATTCTCTTTAGACATGGTACAGCAATTGAGATTAGACCAAATTGCTTATTCTGTGGAACTCTGGATTATCAGTAAAACATCAAGATTTGACTAATTAATGATCCTTCCAAACAGTCTTCATTTTAAAGGATTCCATTTTAGAGTTAACAGAAAAGAAAAGAGATAATCTCTGAGTGGAAATGTGGAAACCAAATGTTCAGCCTTTTCTAAAACCCAATTCAGAACTCAACCTAGACATGCCATTATGTTACAGTAACAGTGAAAAAAGAAAAAAAAAAACCTTCTCCAGATTAATGATGCATATACTGTCATAATAAACAGAGTTAACTGAGATAATTAAAAGTATTTTTATTCAGTTAATAAGATAAAGTGTCACAGTTTAGAATGATTACTGTGAACTTCTGCAGATAGTGTAGAACAGAACACCTTGTCTTTGTAAAAAACATAACTATATCCAACAATTGCAACATGTTTTATTCATATGGTGTTTATGTCTGGATATGTCCAAGCTATTTGCTATGTGAACAGTCACACTTGATAGATCCAGGAGGGAATTTCTTGGTACAATGAACAAAAAGAGCTATTTTGTTCTTATGCTCCAACCTCAGACCAAGGAAAAAAAACTGTCATAAAAATATGGTCACCTTTCTGCCTTTAAAACTGTGCTAGTGCCTGGGGAAGGATTCTCAGAATGTAAAAAATTTGGTGACATTACATGGGAAACTTTCTGTTCTTTCCCTGTAATAGTCAATCTTGTTTAGACAGAAGCCTCTGAGTGGATAGGGAACAGTGTATCATGAGCTACAGCAAGGGATTCAGGTGCAATACACCCACAAAACCATTACATGGTGACCAATAACTGATTTCTCTACTAAAACTTTACTATTTAGCTTTGTTTCTGGAGGATTTGATATAGCTAAATGTCTATGTCAAGTGCCATAATACAAATTACCTATGATTAAAATTAAATCACTTAATATACCGATTTAATGATGTTTTACTTTCCCTGGCTTCCCAAGGCTGCAAAGACAAAGACAAACTCCTTATAATTGGAAGGAAAAAAAAAACCCAACATAACCTTTAACAATAAAGTTTTTTGTTATGTAGCTGTAAAAATTCAGCAATTGAAAACAAAAGAGGGCTATAACCAAGTGGAAGGTCTATAGCCATCTAAGGTTATGCCCTGGGGTGTTGCTCCTTCCACATTTCAAGGTTAGCATTAGGTCACCATCAGAAATAAGAGTGGGTGGAATTTTTGTTGTTGTTCATTTTAGTTCCAATGACCCCAGCAAAGGGCTACTTACTGAAGTGTGTCTGTTTGCTGAGGTAATTCCACGGGGAATATTTTAGATTATGCTACAGGAATGGCGCTTGCAATGGAAAAACGGCATTTAAAGAAACACCGACATAGCATCCAAGCTCAGCTGTCTTCCTGGTACAATTAAGAAGCCAACTCTGTTCCTGAAAAGGAAAAGATTCTGTGTGCAAGTAGTGTGTCCCGTATCAATGACATAATTGTAAATCCATGGCTGTTCATATCCCAGGTGGAAAGCAAGTACTCAAAAGCAAAACAGGAAATGAAAAACTAAGACTATTACCAAAAGTTTTGAAAGAAAGCTGCTCTGCTGGCAATTGGGGAGATTGCAACAGATAACCTAAGTGGAGGATGTGTGTGGGTGGTGTTGCCTGCTATTTTTCCAAGAGTCATCTAGACTAGCAGTCCCCAATCTTTTTGGCACCAGGGACTGGCTTCATGGAAGACATTTTTTCCATGGATGGGTGGAGGTAGGAAGGGTGGGGAGGATGGTTTTGTGATGAAATCATTCCACCTCAGATCATCAGGCATTAGATTCTCATAACGAGTGCAACCTAGATCCGTGGCATGCACAGTTCACAATAGGGTTCGTGCTCCTATGAGAATCTAATGTTCCGCTGATCTGACAGGAGGTGGAGCTCAGGCAGCAATGCCGGCTCATGGAAGTTCACCTCCTGCCATGCAGCCAGGTTCCTAACAGGCCTCAGGCCAGACCAGCACCAGTATGTGGCTTGGGGGTTGGGGACCTCTGATATAGACTATGTATCATCATATAGACTGATGTTCAATGAACTTGCCCATGGAAGTGAATGCCTTACCTATATAAAAACTAGAACTGAGCTGGGCACAGTGGCTCACACCTGTAATCCCAGCACTTTGGGAGGCCAAGGTGGGCAGATTGCTTGAGCCCTGGCTTTTGAGACCAGCCTGGGCAAAATGACGAAACCCTTGCCTCTACAAAAAATACAAAAATCAGCCAGACGCAGTGGCAGGTGCCTGTGGTCCCAGCTACTTGCTAGGCTGAGGTTGGAGGATCACTTGAGTCCAGGAGGCAAAGGTTACAGTGAGCCGAGATTGTGCCACTGCACTCCAGCCAGGGCAACAGAGCGAGACCCTGTGTCAAAAAAAAAAAAAAAAAAAAAGAAAAAAAGAAAAGAAAAGAAAAGAAAAAACCCAAAAAACTAGAAGTGGATACTAATGAGTAGGTAGCCTCAGATGGAAAGTGAAAGGACTCATAGTGCTGAACACTTGGAATTAGTAAAATAGAGTACTTGAGGCAAATTGGCCTTAATGGATGGACAATCAGAAAAGTACAATTTTTCTGAAAAATATTCTACACTCACTGAGTTGAATGTGAAGGCTCAGTACCTGAGAGAAGAAATCGAGCCCCAATAGGCAACCAATGACCAGTAACAGATTTTGCACAATTCCAAATATGGTGGATGAACTCAGATGGTTAGACCTGCCTCTTGTTTAGGGCAACCTAGGCAGCTCCTGTGGGTCCTGCGTGTGGTACCTGTTGATGGGGAGAGAGGTAGGGATTGTGCTTTGTTCCTCCTTTCTGAACACCATCAAAATTCTGTTTCAAAAGTTTCTGTCAGGAAGCCTGTGAGAATTGTCACAGTATGGCTTTTTTGCACATTGTGGGTGATTTTGTAGTTCCCTCACTGGTTGAGATGCTGCAGCTCAAAACACTAGTAGGGAAGGCTCAGCAGGTGATGGTGGTGCCAGTGAATGAGGCTGACTCCGTTTCAGGCCTTGACGTTGGGTGGGGGTGGGGAAGGGTGAGGCTTGAGTGCGCAGTGGCATAAAGCATGGATATGGTGAAATGATTGATACCTGCAGTGTGAAGCTGTCTGCTTCAAAACTCCCAATTTAATCAGGTGAAAGTGTGTCTATAATAGAATCACCCTCTGAGATGCCATTTTGGATATGTGGAAAATATTAAAGTATAAAAAACTGTAAGCACTGGATCGCTTCTCCCTAACCATTCATCCCAACTAGGTTTTAGCTTCCTGAAGATAGAGACCAACTATTCTTCATTTTTCATTATTGATTTTTTGATTTTCTGTGGTCTCCAGAGCAGTGTCTGTCACTTAGATGGGACCTCAAATAATGCTCCTTGAAGGGATGAATGGAAAAGCAAAATCTAGAAACCAAGACAGTGTGTCTGGAATTGGTGGGTTCTTGGTCTCACTGACTTTAAGATTGAAGCCGCAGACCCTTGCGGTGAGTGTTACAGTTCTTAAAGATGGTGTGTCCGGAGTTTGTTCCTTCTGTGGTTCAGATGTATCTGGAGTTTCTTCCTTCTGGTGGGTTCATGGTCTCACTGACTTCAGGAGTGAAGTTGCAGACCTTCACCGTGAGTGTTACAGCTCTTAAAGGTGAAACATAGACCCAAAGAGTGGGCAGCAGCAAGATTTATTGCGAAGAGCGAAAGAACAAAGCTTCCACAGCGTGGAAGGGGACCCAAGTGGGTTGCCGCTGCTGGCTCAGGTGGCCTGCTTTGATTCCCTGATTTGGCCCCACCCACATCCTGCTGATTGGTCTGTTTACAGAGTGCTGATTGGTCCATTTTACAGAGTGCTGATTGGTGTGTTTACAATCCTTTAGCTAGACACAGAGTACTGATTGGTGCATTTACAATCCTTTAGCTAGACACAAAAGTTCTCCAAGTCCCCACCCGACCCAGAAGCCCAGCCGGCTTCACCTCTCAATATGAATGGTCTGCAAAATTTTGTTTATATTCACTGCTTTTTGGTTTACTGATATCTGTTTTTATTTTATTTTACTTTATTTTATTTTTGATTCATGGTCTCACTCTGTCGCTCAGGCTGGAGTGCAATGGTGTGATCTCTGCTCACGGCAAACTCTGCCTCCTGGGCTCAAGTAATCCTCCCACTTCAGCCTCCTGAATAGCTGGGACTGCAGGTACATGCCCCATGCCTGGCTAATTTTTTTTTTTTTTTAATTTGTAGAGATGGGTTTTTGCCATGTTGCCCAGGCTGGTCTTGAACCCCTGGGCTCAGGTGATCCATCTGCCTCAGCTTCCCAAAGTGCTCGGATTACAAGCGTGAGCTACTGCGCCTGGCCTGATATCTGTTTTTAGAGTTGCTCCTGCAGTGGTGACAACCTCTTCCTTTTTGTTAGACATGTCATTCCAATACGCCCATGAGCCCTGGCTCTGACTTCCTGCAGAACTGGAATCTAGGGGTAGAACTGCAGATGGAGCTGAGAGATGGAGAAGCTGGGGTGATTGGCAAGCTTGAGAAAATGTCTGTGACTTAATGCATTTCCAGATTTACATGAAAAAAAAATCTTTGGACCACTGGGGAGAGACCTACTTTCTATGCAATAAAGAAGAGATTTTAATGCCATGCAGCCTGATTACAGAAGCCTCTCTCCTCAATATACACAGTCCCCAGTTAGTATACCATGGAATGGAGAGATTGATTAGGTTTATCCATTAGGACATTTGTATTGAAGAGCACAGTGAGCAAGAACAGAGAGCGAAAACCCATTGATTTACATGTGTCTCATCGAGTAACATCTTTTTTGGACTTCATATATGTACCCTCGTAGGGGATTATATGGAGAGGGTTAAGGCTCACAGGCCCAAACTAGAGGGTCCAGGTCTTGCCCAAAGAGGAAGCATTTCTTTGTCTGTTTATCTTGTTCACAGATATGAACTAGAAGTAGGAAGGAAATTTCAAGGAGTTTAGAGGTATTATGCCAATAACAATTGGTGTATTGAACTAAGTGGAAGTGTTCAGGGAGGGAAGTGCCAGAGGCAGTGATGGGTCTGGTTTTATTTAGCGCATTTAATAATGATCTGGAAGAGGGGGAAAACACATTAAAATCACAGATTATACTAAATTGACAGGTGGTGTAAACACAAATGAGGGCAAACAAAAGGATATAAAGAATTTAGAACAGAAATGAGATTCCATCAGGAAAAAAATGCGCTCTCACATCTGTGCAAAGTATCTTAAATCAGCAATGGAAATTGTTTTAAAAGTCATTTAGCTCAGAAAATGTTCATAGGCATTGCTCACATTTATAAGTGCTAACCCCTCCCCACTCCTAGCTATTTTTATACCATTGGATCACCCTGTTTATCCCCATCATTTGAAAACACAATCTGATCATTCTATTTCTCTGAAGTCTTTTAAAGATCTCTGGCTTCCTATAGGATCTGACCCAAGCTTCTTAGTCCCGCAGTAGGAGAACTTTTCTTCATATTCTTGTCCATCTTCCCAGTTTTTCAGAAGTCTGTCTGCCCTGCACTCTTCATTGCTTGCAGGCTGAATTATTTGCAGCTCCCTGATTGCATCCCACCTTATTACTAACAGCACCATATGCTCAGAGCACCATTTCTTTCTCTCTTCTGGGTTATCTCTATATGACCTTCAAGATTCAGTTATGGCCTCACCTCCTTCCCAGGCTTTCATGCACAGAAACATCCCACTCCTGAGTTTGTTTTGGTGCCTTGCTTGGCATTGCCATCATACCCACTGGCCACTTCTAACACAACAAGTTGACAATGATAATGGCTGTATTTATTGTGCACTTAATTATGTTCCAGACTCTGTGCTATGTGTTTTACATGCATTATCTTTGTAATCATCACAACAACCATAGGAGACAAGTAAAATGATCTCAATTCTATAGGTAACGTAATTTCATGTTAGGTTAAGTAACTAGCCCAGGATTGAACAGCTGCTAAGTGGCAGAACTGGGATTCAAACTGCTTCCAGAGTCCATACTTTTAAAATTATACTATTATACTAATTTGTTTCCTTGTCTCTTCCCTATTTATGCAGTCTTCTTGAGGACAGGGACCATGTCATGATCATCTAGCATTTATAGTACCCTTCATGGTACACAAATCTTAATAATAACAACAAAGATAATTAACATTTAATGAGTGCTAATTATGTGTTTTTGTTAACAGTCATCCTGACAGATGTGAAGTGATAGCTCATTGTGATTTTGATGTGCATTTGTCTGATGAGTAGTATTGTTCAGCATTTTTTCATATACCTGTTGACCATTTGTATGTCTTCTTTGGAGGAATGTCTTTAACCTATTTCTTAATTGAGCTATCAGGGGTTTGTTTGTCGTCATTGTTGTTTTGTCCTTCTCTTTTTGATATATCATTTTGCATTCTCATCTGACAGAAAATAGGCATACTATATCCATAGGGTTCCACAACAAACAATTGCCAACAAATTCCACCTCAAACACATGGGAGAGACCAAGTACTATGTGCATAATGTATGCTCTGCCAAATTTGCATAATCCTGTTGACCCACTTTGACTGAGCCATTCTCTTTAAAGTTTAGTCTCACAGAATATTGTTTATTTTTGTAGTAGATGTTATTTTTGGTACTTCATACTTTTGTCGGCACCTCTTATCTTGGCTTTTGCTATTGTTACCTATCAAGGTTTTCTTTTTTAGGAGGATTAGCAAGATCCAAGCCCTGATGGTGCCCAGGAGATTCAATGGAAGGCATGTTGATCCAGATTGGAAAGAAAGCTTTCAATCTAGTTGTGCTACTGGGTCAGTCACTTCTTTGCATTTCCATTTTCTCACCTACAAACTAGCTACTCAGGTATTAGAGTGTGGGCCAGCTGCATCACCATCACCAGGGGAGTATTTGATAAATATTGATTCCTGGGTCCTATTCACAAGGACTCTGGTTCTGCAGGTGTATTCCTCCATTTTCATACTGCTATAAAGATACTACCTGAGACTGGGTAATTTATAAAGAAAGGAGGTTTAATTGACTCATAATTCGGTATGGCTGGGGAGGTCTCAGGAAACTTACAATCATGGCAGGAGGCGAAGGGGAAGAAAGGCACATCTTATATGGCAGCAGACAAGAGAGAGAGAGCATGGGGGAAACTGCAGACACTTATCAAACCATCAGATCTCGTGAGAACTCCCTCACCAGCACGAGAACAGCATAGGGGAAACTCTCCCAGGACCCACACACCTCCCATCAGGTCCCTTCCTCAACACGTGGGGATTACAATTTGAGATGAGATTTGGGTGGGGACATAGAGCCAAACCATATCAGCAGGTCTAGGGTAAGGCCTAGGAAACAGTGTTTTATTAAAGCCCCCCAGGTGGTTTTGGTGCAGTGAATTTTTGTAAAGATTGAGTGATTTCAGATTGAATCATTGTTAGCTAAGAGATAATGTGATTTATTATCCAGGCTCACTTCTTGAAGACTCAGGAGAAGATATTTTTGTTAAAATTGGTAATTATACATAGAAAAGTCTGTAAAATAAGGGCCTTACACATAGTAGTCTCAGTGAGTGGGTTTCATATTTACTACATTCAGAAATAAGGCTTGTGTTGTTGGGAGTTTTTTTATAGTAATAAAAGTAGTAACAAAGATTATAGCAGTTTTACGCAGTTTAAAAAGTTTCACACACATTATTCAATGTTCACTTTGTAGATTATTTCCCTTTTACAAATGAGAGAACTGAGACTTCCAGACTTGTCCAAAGTCATAGTGTGAATCAGGAGCAGAGACAGAATTTGATCCCATATCTTCCGTGTCTGAAGGCTGTGATATATCCCTTCTCTCAATAATTGCCATGTGGCCTGTGACTGTTCTAGTAGGGCTTCCGGTCTTTATATGAAGAACCACATTTCATTTTCACAAAGCTTTTAGAGTCTTAAGAAGGATAGGATTATCAATTGCAGAACTGCTGAAAGGCATGGATAGCATGATGCTACTGAAGGCTTTACTGTACCTCTAGAAATTTCTACAAACTCGGAAAAAATTTATTAGCCTTAGTGGAAGAAACTGGCTTAGAATTTGTGACCTTACAAGTAGTTCCTAATATACATGTTGATGATCTCTTTCTATGATATTAATACCCTATTCACACCCTATCACCAAAAGCATGTATTTCCCTCAATCCTCTGCATCTTAGTAGATGGTACCACAAGCAATCTAGCTGCAGAAACTCAAAACTAAGCTTTTGTTTTCTTTACCTTCATTCTGCCTCCTAATTTCTTTTCATCTCTAAGTTCTATTGGCTCTATGTCCAAAGATATCCTCAGTTTTGTTCATTTATTTCCACCTTCACTAATACCACTTTAAATTAGACCACCATAATCTCTTTTATGGACCACAAAAGCTTCCTAAGTGGTCTCACAGATTCCTCTCTTACCCACCTGCAATCTGTTCTCCTCACTCAGCAGAGACCTCTTTTAAAATATAAATTTGATGTTGCTCCCTTACTAAAAACTCTGCAATAAATTTCCATTACATTTGGAATAAAATCCAAGTTTCTTAACATGGCCTTCAGTGATCAAGTTTCTCCTCATATTCCTGATCCCATCTGCCCTCCTTCTGATGGTGTCTCACTGCACTAGTCACACTGGACTTGTGCCGATTCCTTGAACACATCAAGCTCACTTTTGCATTTGAACCTCTGCACTTCCTTTTACCTCTGTCTGGAATGCAATTCACCAAAATATTCTTAAGTCTAGCTGCTCTCTAAACTCAGATATTAGCTTGAATATCTTTAGGTATCGCTGTCCCACTGTCCTTCTCCTAGAGACCTTCAAAAAAAAAAAAAAAAACCTCCAAGCCACTAACCTGTTTTGTTTCCTTTATAGGACTTAGAGAGGCCACACTGTAATTTACATAAAATGTATCAGAATAGATCTTATGCTCTAAGGATGGTTAGTTGACATTGCACCCCTGGTGCAACTAGCATTCTAATCAGGAATTCACTCCCCAAGAGGCAGGTGGGAGGCTGTTAGCTGACAGTGAAAGGCCACACTCCAGAGGAGGCTACTACAAGCAAGCACTTCAGCTATCTTTATCTCTGATAAAGATATTGCACTAATTAGCATAGCGAATGTCAGAAGTGGATTTTTATTGGTGAAATTAGCACTTTGTTAATTAGCATATGACTGCTAGAAAAATTCAAGGTGGAAGTGTCAAAAATATTTTGGTTATATCTCCCAACCAGACATGAACAAGATATTGAGAGAAAACTCTTTATTCTTAGGACTGGAACACAAAGCTTGATCTATGAATCTTCCATGTGCAGACATTGGTTTAAAAGACTCTGGATTGCTTGATGTTGACAGTGAGGGTGGCAGAATACTGCTTCTGGAATATTGTCACATCAGTCTTGAGTGAACCATTCATGCAAGATTGTGGAGGGAACACCTAAAAGGACAGAGAGGTGGCGCTCCATCAAGACACAGAACGGGTTTTATCAACTCTCTCATGCCTGTGAGCTAGTACGTTTTATTTAATAAAGTTCTTATGTGTGGCAGAATTTGTTGTGAGTCTTGCTTCTATCAAGGTTGTGGAGAGGAGCTCACTTTCTTCTATCTCAAAGCATAGGATGATTATAACTATTATCTACCAAAAAGAACCCAAGAGTTACTTGTATCAAGTGGGCTTAGGTTTAATTTACAAGAATTAGTAGATAAAATACACTTGTATATGAGCCAGGTGTGGTGGATCACATCTGTAATCCTGACACTTTGAGAGGCCAAGATGGGTGGATCACTTGAAGCCAGGAGTTCGAGACCAACCTGGGCAACATGGTGAAACCCAGTCTCTACTTAAAATACAAAAATTAGCCAGGTGTGGTGGCACGCAGCTGTAACTCTAGCTACTTGGGTGGCTAAGGCACGAGAATCACTTGAACCCAGGAGGCAGAGGTTGTAGTGAGCCATGATTGCACCACTACACTCTAACCTGGGTGACAGAGCGAGAACTCTGCCACAAAAAAAAAAAAAAAAAAAAAAAAAAATCACTTGTACATGTATTTGCTTACTTATTTAGTTCTCCTTTCCATCCCGCCTCCTCTTTCTCAATGTAAACCTCTCAAGAGAGCAGAGGGCTTTGGTGATCTCTTCTCAGAGTCTTGACCAGAGCCTGAGATCTCAAAGGCACCTTTCCAGGTGCTCAATAGTAATTTTAAATTTCCAAAAAGAGAATAAAAGGGGGAAGAGAAGGAAGGGTGAAGGAATAGAACAGAGAAATGGGCAAGTAATATTGGGGAGAAGAATGAGGAATGGGTGCATAGAAGGAAAGTCAGCTAATGAAAGAATTCTTAGTCTCAAACAGGCAATGGAGAAGAGTAGCAGAGTTGGGCTTTTCCAAGTATGTTTTTTGGAACACTGGCCCTGAGAGATGCTATGAAGAAAAACATAGGGGCTAAATGAGATGAGTAAGGGATACTTAAACCTCTTTCTCTTAAATATCCACAATGCGCATGAGCATGTTAAAGACTCTGAGAGGCATTTCTAAAGAACACACACAGAAGCCTAGTTAATTTTGTTTCATCCAATATTTCCCAAACTTATTTGAGTATAGGGCTCTTTTTCCCTGTGATGTTTATTAATGAGATCTAAAGACTTTAGCAAAGTATAACAGATATGGACATGAAACTAGCAAAGAAAATACCTGTGCTTTCATTATGCTGTGAAGCTGGTTCTGGAGCGAGAGTCTCACCTTCCCTTCCCAGGTGCCTCATGCATGGAGAGCATCTGCAGCTGAGTTCTGAGGCAGTCAGGGCAACAGCTCTCAGGCTGATTCTACCCTCTGACCCACCCTTCACCCAGAGAAAGGAAGATGGACTGAACAGTGAACCTTCCTGAAGCAGAAACACTGAGAGATAACTAGGAGCAAATGCACTGAAAATCAGATATGAACGTGCCACTCAGTGTAGCAGAAAAAAGGAACCCACGAGAGTTGCCAGTACAGTGAAACCCACTTACTACATCCTTTTAAAGATCAGCCTAATGCTCACACATGCACAATGCTTCCTTTCCTTGGCCCTCAGAGAAATATTATGAAGGTGTTTCGCTTTAGTAAGGTTCATGAGTTTATGGCCTTGAGAATGCCCTTGAGAATAAACTCTAGGGACTCAGAGAGAGGAAAGAAAGCTACATTTAATGGATTTTGTCTCCATCACCTTTCCAGAATACTGCAAATAAAACATCAGAATTAGTTAAATTTTCTAAACTCAGTAAGTACCAAAGGGAGGTCCTATTTTCTTTCTGTTATTATCTTTAATTAACTAAATGTCAAGTCATGTCAGGAAGTTAGGCAATTATATTTTGGGAGAGATTTCTAAAATATAAATATTCCAAAATGCATATAGTTACATAGCTAAATGTTTCAACAGTACAAGGGATATACGAATACACGAGGCAAAAGTTAAAAATAAACAAAGGAAAGGTGTTCTTTCTTACCTCCTGAATTTCATGTTTTGTCCTTTCAACTTGGAACTTTTTGGTGTCATCTTGGCCTCACTAATTGCCATTCATCCTTCCACGTGCAGTTTAGATAACACTTAATTTGACAAGCCTTTCCTGAATCACTGGCCTTGTCTAGGTTAGAAAAGTCTGGTTGGATATTTCTGTTGTAACTTTCTTTATCACACTTGGCTGTGTATTTAATTGCTCTTTTACCACTAGATTAAAAATTCCATGATGGCAGAGACTACACGTATTTCATTCACCGGTAAGTCCCCAGAGCCTAATGCATTTGCTGGCAGGAAATAGATGCTTAATAAGTTAGTTGGTTAATATAGTTTTGGTTTAACTTCGAGTGTGTTTGATACCCAATGTTGCGTTTAGGGAAACTTACATCAGCATAATCATTAATTCTATGCCATACCTATACTAAGAGTCATAGTAACTCATAGAAAGATATACTCTTGGGATTGAGTCTAGGGTATTATAACCAGGATTCAAAGAAAAGCTTAGCTTAAGAATTACAAAAATTATAAAATAAAGAGTTAAGAAATAAAGTTGGTGAAGAGATCTTGAGTTCTGAAAGTTCATAGAAATGATTCACTTCATGAAAGTGTTGCTTTTGGTTTTAGAGTCAACATTAAATAATCGAGAGGCATTTCATTGTCTAAAATGCTTGATTCATCAAAATGTACAACAGTTCACTTTGTGCTTTTATGGTCACATGATTGCAGAGGTCAAGTACTTATATGAAAGCCACAAATGAATAAACAAATAAATGAAAGGCCTAGGCCATAAACACACACGCGCGCGCACGCGCACACACACACACACACACACACGTTGATCCTCTTGAGAAATTTATCTGCATGTGCTTTTGCTATATTTGGGTGTATGTGTGTGAGAGACAGGGATGAAAAAGAGAAAAAAAGGAAAGAAAAATAAAGACACAGGCAGAAAGGGAAGAAATGGAGTTCACAGCCAAATTCTTGGGTGTCTGGTATAAATAGTTTAACCAAGCAAAAACAAGCAAATACTTGGTTGATATAAACTAAAGTGTAGTGTGAGTGTGTGTGTGTGTGCGTGTGCATGAACCTGTGTATCTGTGTAGGGTCATTTGTTGGTAGTCTACTATGTGCATTGGCCTATTTAAAAGTTGTTTCAGGTGTCTGTAATCTTTGATAAAATTCACCACTATACAAAGAAATACTGAAGCAATTTGCTAATGACCAAAATTTGGCTATGCATTACAGAAAGATCAAATGAAATGAAAGAGTCTAGAATTTTGGGTGTAGTTTGTTGCTGTGTAGCAAGTAAGTCTTTCAAGTAGAATCAAGGGAATAGGGAAGAATACAAATTTTTGAAAGTCAAGTCTCAGAATGCTAGTATGAGTTCACTACAAATTATCATCACTTCATTCTAAAAAAAGCTGCTTGAGCATTTGGAGAGGTACAAAGAAGGAACAGAAAGATAGAGGAGCTCACGACAAGCTATAAATCTTGATGCTTAAATTGAATGGGGGGAGTTAAGACAGTACAGTGTAGTACTTGTTAAAAAAAGTGACAAATGGTGTTTCCATTTGCAAAAGTCATTTACAATTGGCCATTAATAAAGAGGTTGGGATAAGGAAAGCTTCTTGCAGAAGTTTTAAAATTTTAGTCATCAAATTCAGCCTGTTTCATTTAATTCCATTTAACAGCTTAGAGTTGATTTAATTCAAATATGTATAAGGTCTCAAATGGAAAACATTTTGGTAATTTGCATGGCTATTTTCAAGACTGCAAAATCTAATCGTCACAGACAATAGAACCAGACTGTTGGCAATGGAAATAAGGGACAAAAATGACTGATGTAAATCAGCCTTTGATGTGTTAAGTTTCTCCCAAGATAAACTAAATCACTGCAAGGTCCTAGCTCACAAAGTGGATGCTCATGGAAGTAGCTGATGGCATCATCAGAGAAATTCCAAGTCCTGCCTGGGGCAGTGGTCTACTTGAGGTACGCACTCATGCTATCTTCTACCATGAAGAAATAAACCTTTTCAATGTGATGAAGAAGGGTCTCAACTTATATTATTATGTGGGGGCTTAGTTTAAACTCCTTTTCCTTTAAGTGTCTTTGGTATGACTGTTAGATTTCTTGCTCTCTTGGTATCCTGGAGATCCACTGGGTACTATAACTATTATAATTGTGGGCCATAACTGTCTTGTTTGGGGGCCATCTGCTCTTCTCTCTTGAATAATACAGTTTGTCATTGGCCACACATAAATCACAAACAGAGTAGTTTTCTCTCTCTTGACTTGACAAACACCAAGCACATTTAGAATTCAGCCTTGTAATTAAGCAGGGCTGAATCTCCAGGGGCAGGGCTGATTCAAAGGAATTTGCAGACTGGGGGAAGGGCTCTTTATGTTGACCTTGGATGGCAGGTGTTATAGCATCTGAGGGAATTGCTGCTCCTATGCTGCCCTCATCTGTGACCCTAAATCATATCCTCAGGTTATGTGGTTGGTAGTACTCTGGACAGTGAATCTGAGAGAAAAGACCTGAGCCATTATTTCATCTGTAAAGTTTCCAGTCTTGGAAGCTGAAAAGAGACTATGTGTAAGTGCTTTGACATCTAAAGAAGAACCAATGGTGGTAAAAATGAATAAACATAATATCTTTCTCAAAGTGTGTGGGTATGCATTTGTATACCTGCTCTCTGTGTTGTGGTTTAGAACAGGGGTACTTTTTCGTTATCTCTCCTCTCTTTCCCCTCTCTGAGAAACTAGAGCTCTCCAGTGCCAAACACACAAGGCTCAGCTGAATCCTAATGTGCTGTGTTCTTGATGAGAAGATGCTGCTGCTACTCTCTGAGCACTGCAAGACAAGATGTGACATGGTACCTGGACTCTCAAAAAGGATACCCTTGGTAGAGTGGCCAGCTCTCTTGATTTGCCCATGACTGTCTTGATTTTAGCACTGAAAGTCTTGTATCCCAGGAAATCTTTCACTTGTAAGGTTTGAAAGCATCTCAGTCCTTAGTACTTATAAAATCTCAACAATGTAAGACAGTAGCTTGCAGTTGGCACTTGTGTCTGTTTCTCTGATAATTTGATTTGGTCTTATATTTACTTGAATCTTGTGAAGGCAACTTGCACTTCCCTTTGTGCTATGCTCTAATCTGGGAGGTTTTCAAGCTGTAGCTCACTGGACTGCAGGAGTCCACACAATGCCCCGCATGGGGAAACGAGGATGAGGAGCTCCAGGCCTCCTCTCACTACTTCAACCAAAGTAGCTCATCTATATTCTGTTTAAGATGTTGGGTTCTTATAGGCCAGGCACAGTGGCTCACGCCTGTAATCCCAGCACTTTGGGAGGCCAAAGTGGGCAGATCACTTGAGTTCAGGCATTCGAAACCAGCCTGGCCAACATGGTGAAACCTCGTCTCTACCAAAATTAAAAAAAATTAACCGGGTGTGGTGGCATGCGCCTGTAATCCCAGCTATTCAGGAGTCTGAGGCAGGATAATTGCTTGAACCTGGGAGGCAGAGGTTGCAGTGAGCTGAGATCATGCCACTGCATTCCAGCCTAAAGGACAGAGCAAGACTCTGGCTCAAAAAAGAAAAAGAAAAGGATATTGGGCTCTTATGATCTAGTGAAAAGATTGACTAGTGAAAACAGATTCATTTGATTCATTTGTTAAACAAAGTTCAAGAACCATACCCCTAGGCAAGTTACTAACTTTATTTAGACCCTAATAAATAAGCCATACAATTTAAGAAAAGACAACGAACAGGACTCGCCTTTAATGGCAGAGCCTTTGCTTCTTTTCCTTCCTTCTTTTTGGGCATAAAAGATGATGTGCAAATAGTCACATGTTGGTAATTATAAAATAGTTTCCACAATTGTCCTTTCTTCCTGAGCTGTATTCCTAGTCTTGCTGATAGCACAAGTTACCATGTGAGCATTATGCAGAATGTTGGGAGCTGAATGGATGGCACTGTGAAATATAAGAAAAAATGTAAAAGTTTGCAGTTTTAAAATTTGTCTCAGTATGTCAGAACTTTCTGGCATCCTGTAGGTCAGCCTGGGCGATGACATACATACCTGATTTATACAGATTGATTTAGTCATGAAAGAGATTTACTACATAGCTATGCATCTGTATTTTCTGGAAGATAAGTAATTATGTGTTGTAGTGCACGTATCATCACACACACATGCATTCAAACACACACACACACACATGCATACACATATACACTTCTTTAGAAAGACCCAAATCTTGAACTAGAACCTATAAGGAAAATACAATAAAGTGCTGAGGTTAAAGAACAAATGGCCCACTGAGATTTCTCGGGTTTGGGTTATGAGAGAAAAGCTGAATTTCAGGTTAGATTTGGAGAGAGGAACTACATATTTTAGGCCAAAGAAAAAATGTTTTAATGAAAATTCAAAGAATTAGGACTAGCCGTTGAACATATGAGATGTGTGAGGGAGAGAGAGAGAAAAAAAGAGAGAGAGAAGAGAGAGTGATCTAGTCTTTGACTCTGTTGCTTTTTCCACTCAGTCATTGACCTTCTACCATCACGTGCTAAGGTATTAACACCAGCCTTCCTCATCTTACCACCAGTGGTTACTGCAGTCTCTCATGCTGCTAGTTTCTGCATGTATTGGACATTTTTTTTTTTTTTTTTTTTTTTGAGACAGAGTCTCGCTCTGTTGCCCAGGCTGGAGTGCAGTGGTGTGATCTCGGCTCACTGCAACCTCTGTCGCCTGGGTTCAAGCAATTCTCAAGCCTCAGCCCCCCGAGTAGCTGGGATTACAGGTGCATGCCATCACGTCTGGCTAGTTTTGTATTCTTAGTAGGGATAGGGTTTTGCCATGTTGGCCAGGCTGGTCTTGAACTCCTGACCTCATGTGATCCGCCCACCTTGGCCTACCAAAGTGCTGGGATTACAGGCATGAGCCACTGTGTCCCGCCTAATTTTTGTATTTTTTGTTTTTTTGAGACTGAGTCTTGCTCTGTTGCCCAGGATGGAGTGCAGTGGCTCTATCTCGGCTCACTGCAACCTCTGCTTCCCGGGTTCAAGCAATTCTCTGTCTCAGCCTCCCAAGTAGCGGGAATTCCAGGCACCCACCACCACGCCGGGCTATTTTTTGTATTTTTAGTGGAGATGGGGTTTCACCATCTTGGTCAGGTTGGTCTTGAACTCCTGACCTCGTGATCTACCTGCCTCAGCCTCCCAAAGGGCTGGGATTACAGGCATGAGCCACTGCACCCCGCCAATAGTTGTATTTTTAATAGAGACAGGGTTTCATCATGTGGGCCAGGCTGGTCTCAAACTCCTGACCTCAAGTGATCCACCCACCTCAGCCTCCCAAAGTGCTGGGATTATAGGTGTGAGCCACTGTGCCTGGCCACTGGTCACTTCATTTTAATATCTCCAATTAACTGCTTCATGTGTTTTAATTTTTTTGTTGTTGTTGAAGTAGCAGAATCTATATATGGAGAGAGGTTTGCTTGAAACTCAGGAAGGGGCAGGTCTTCATTTGTGTTTGCAGCTTGTAGATTGCAATTAAAATTCGGAATGGTGCCTGGCTGATGCTCTCAGGCTCTTCCACACTCAGCCCTATTGCAGAAGCTTTCTTTTCCACAACATCATCTCTTGAACTGTTCTGCCTTCCTTTTTCTTTCATTCTGCCTCTTTCTTCTCCCTATATATACTTTTCTGGCTCTGATGTTCACTAAACTGTTAAAAACCCTTTCCTTCCTGATTGAAAACATAGGTGGGGCAGAGAGGAATTATGTCTGAAATGTGAGAGGGTCACTACTGTCACATTTGTGAAATGACGAGAAAACATCTGAGGGAAAATCTGTGGAGGACATTATTAACTGGGAAGAAATTGGCCACATTCTCAGATGAATCTGGAATATTTTGGGGGCTTTCCTTGTGCTGTTTTTTGTTAGTTAAGATTTCTTCTTCTCTCTCTCTCTCTTTTTCTGAGGCGTAATCCTGGGCAGAAACAAAATTGCTTGAGTCAGGCTATCTTTCCACAAGGACATGGGGAGAGGGGTTGTATGTGAATGTGCTAATATGATTCTAAGTGCTTTCAAACTGTTCCTTTTAATTCTCTCTGTGGCATGTAATTCCTCAGGGACATACACCAAATTGATAAGATCAGTGCTAAAGTGAACTGTCTCTTCTGGTCCCCAGGAGCCTCTGACTGAAGAGTCAGCATACAATTGTGCATTAGTGGTGTTGCTGTCCTGTAGAAGAAACACTTCAGCACACTATTGACATCACAAGCAAATTAAAAGACTCACCAAAGTTAATATTCTCACATTATAACAACATCTCCTATAAATTATTAAAGCCCACACAATTTATTACCCGTGTTAGGGGGAAAGAAAAGCAAGTTGAATCATGAGGCATGCTACTTAATGATTTATTTTTTTTTGGTCTTCAATGTGTTGAGGTTTATAAATCATCCTGCTCAGCTCTGCACTGTGCCAAGGAAAACGCAGTTGCTAGTCATGCCCTCCTCTCACCAATGATCACCTGTGCACTGGATGGAAGCACACTCATTACTTGAGTGTCGATCAGCAGCTCTCTCTTTCAGACTGACTGTTCCTTTTCATTACTGTACTGCTTAAACATGGCATTGAATGAATATGATTTAAGACTTTAGATGATAGATCCAAGCCTTTCCAGAAATAAATATTAACTTCATTATTTAGGCAAGGTAGCCAAACTGATATTCTATCTCCAGGTTTTTAAGTAAATCAAAGTTTACTTAGAAATCTTGTGATCTAAAGTGTGGTCCTCCAGCTACACCACTAGTCTGTCTTGATTAATGTCATGCTTTTAAACAAACAAATATATTTTATTCCACTCTGAGTGGCATGTTTTATCTCTCATTCTACCACTGAACTAGGGCAAGTCATTCAAATTCTGAGAAACACATTTCCTAATCTATTCAATGGGCATGTTGTATTAGTCTCTAAATTATTATCTTCCAGATATAAAATTCTGATAGAGTGCAGAACTGCAAATCAGGCAGCAATTTGCCCTGCTGCTGGTGTTCTTGAGAGCCCTGTGCATACTTGCCTGGGGCATCTCTCTGCGTTTGCCCTAAGTTAGGTCTAAGAGGCCTGGGGTCTACTCTAGGCCTGTCTGCCCCTTCTTGTCTATGCTGGCCATAGAAGAGAAGAAAAATTTCAAGAGGAAATGAGCTATACTGAGAAGAAGTTTGAGATGGATTAGAGCCACTGAGATTCTTCTAGAAATAATGGGCAAATGTTCTAACAACTCTAAAAGTTCCTCCGGGGTTAGTTTACAATTCAAGGCTTTGGCATCCATTTGGTCTGGCAGTCTTTACTTATTTGCACGTGCGCCTTTAATGGTACAGTCCTATTCCAGGCTGGACATCTTAAGTACAAACACTGATCTATGCTCTGGAAGAGTCACCAGCGTGTCTGATTTTGAAAATAGCATCACATATTACTGTCTTTAAGTTAGCAGAAAAATGAACGCTCAAGTGTAAACTAAAAAGGCATGCAAATACAAGTTGTTTTAATACAGTTTCTCTTGTAAAGGCAATTTGATACACATACTTCTTAGGAACGAAAATAATAGACATCAATAATGCATGGGCTACACATTTAATTTGCTTTGCAGAAGTAAACAAACATGCCTGTATTTTTCATATGGAGTCTCAAAACTTGGGAAACATAGTTGGAACTTTAAAAATGTGTTATTTTAGATTACATCTGATAAGCCTGCATTTGTATCCCTGTCTCTGATGTCACCTAAATGGACATCACTTAAGCTTAATGAGCCTCGGTTTTCTCATCTGAAAAATGGAGACAGCAATCCTTAGCTGCTTCATAGGACCAATGTGCGGTTAACAATAGATGATGATGAATTTTTTTAAAAAAATTAAACTGTATGGAAAGATGAATTATTATGTTGATTTTAACTAATAATGATTAAACCCAATGAAATTCTAATTCCATTATCACTGGAATTATTTTTCACCCAAGAAGAAAGTTGGAATTTCATTCATCTACCATGAAAATCTTTCTCAGACAACATTTACACACTCCTTTTGCTTGAGGAGACTGTTGAATAGGTGGGGTAAAGGAGGCACTCACTTTTACCTTCTACCTCCAGGAACTGTACCATGTTACTGATATCTTAGAGTACACAGGGGCCAGGGCTGGTAGTGCTGTTTCTTTCTTGTTGGATTAAATTCAGCAAACATCTATTGGGCTCCAACCATGTTCCAGGCCCTTATTCACCACAGTCAAATGGATGAGTGTACTAAGGGTTCACTACACATAGAAAAATGATTTTCCTGTGTAGGTATCCTTTTCCCAAAAATATGAGTGTTGGGGTGTGGTGAGGACAGAAAGGCATACTTGGGAAAGTGAAGTTCAGGCATTGGTTGCCTAAGATCTTTGGACAAACAGACATTCAACTTATTGTAAGAAGTTGTAGGATAATGCCCTGTTGCAGAACAAAGGCTTCAGTGGCCTTTGCTAAAATGTAAGGTCCACTCTGCTGATTAGATAGAATCATTGAACCTTATGCTACCCTATATATACAATGGAATCCATAAGCACCCTCCCAAGAGGGGAGGCATTTAGATGAGATCTTTAAGACTTAGGTATTGTGTACCATGAATGAACATGAAAGGCTCATGGCATAAATAGCCATTCATTCTGTCAACAACATTAATTGAAAACTCAGGGGTGCATAAAGCCCCATTCTGGTTTATTGAGTAAGCCACAAGAATACCTTCACATCTGTATGCAAATATTTCACAACTGTGAAACTGAGGCGTGAGTGCCGATGTGAAGAGGCTGTTTAGTGATAACATACACATCAGCTGGGACTTTTCCACATAATGTTTCCCTGACCACTTGTGTGTCATAATTTTCTGCAATATACATGTCCTTTAAACATGTTATGGCACTTGTAAATACAAAAATTTATTCCAGTGTCCTTAGCAAAATACCACCAATTGGACTGAAAACCTTGGCAATGTATATTGGCAGAGTATTAGCATGTTTGCTATGTAAAGGTCCATATATTGATATTTCTTTGCATTCTATAAAATCTTCAGGTTTTGAATAATTTTATTTTATGTACAAGGTGAACAAATTTCAATTATTGTAAGAACTTTAGAAACAATATTTTTTTCACGCTTAATATATTCTCTCTTATCTACTCTCTTCCCTAACCTACAGTTTGAGAACAAGAAATGACATCTATTTTACTCTATCCAGGAATCTACCCAAACAGCCAAAGGCCTAAGTCCCTTCATGGTCTTGCCAATATTAGCTGTGTAACTCTGGTTGGATAAACTGCTTAACCTTGTTGAGTTTGGCTAACCGAGACCATTCTACCCCACCCATCGTTCACCTCTGCACATTGAAAGCTGCTTACTCTGAACATCTGTGACTCTGGGAGTGAGGACTTTTTTCTGGCTCTGAGAATATGCTCAGTTTACCAAAAAATGCAAACCAGAAGTACACTACAGTTGTTACCTCTGGAGGCAGACTTCAACCAAAGATAGGTGGAGAGTTGGTAGATAAATATTCCAGCTTCTTTACCCCTTAATTGAGCTAACACTGGGCAGCATTGTGTACCAGCTTTCATAGCTCCCCAGCACGACTGAACTGCCAAATTGGAAACCACCTTGAAAACACATCTTCTATTGGTTTTCTTCCCTTCTGACTCATTCCACACTCCCTATCAATGTTTCTGGGGATCAGCTCAAGTAAAATACAAACAATCACTGACTTACAGTGGTTTGACTTAAGATTTTACAACCTTTTGATGGGTTTATTGGGGGTATGAAATGCATTTCTGACTTATAATATTTTCAGCTTAAGATGGGTTTATCCGGATGTAACCCCATTGTAAGTTGAGGAACAATGGGATTTGCATTTGAATCTTTGTCTTACATTTCTGGGGTAACTCAGTTAAGGTATTTAATTTTCTCATGTGTAAAATGAAAACAATAATGCCTGTTCTACCTATCCATATGGTTATTATGAGGATCAAATGAGATAATATACGTACACATGCTTTGAAAATTGTGAAACACTAAATAAATTCACGTTTTTATCATTACTGCTGTTGCTATTGTGTTTTTTAAACTTTAATTCAAACATGTAAAATATTAGCAAATATAATTTTTTTCTTTATTTTTTCATATGCACTTTCTGCTTTTGTAGAAAGAATTATATTTGTAGCAAATATAATTCATTGGTGGTAAGCTAAAGAGAGAAAATATCTGAAAGTAATATGTAAGATAGGAAGTCACTGACAAAGGGTAGAGAATCAGTATCACAGGATGAAGAGAACTTTTTAACTGCTACTGTAACACCACCCAACACCCACATAACCCTCTCCCCCAAATGACAGATGTCAAAGGCAAAGGATTAGAGAAGAGACGACTGGCTTTTCCCTATTGTTACATACTGTTCTCAGGAAGAATATCTTTCCATCTTTTCTTTGTTTGGAAGGTGCCTTTTCATTATCTTATAAATTCACAGGGCAGGGACTGTGCTTAAATCCTTATTTTGTAGAATTTTTAAAAATTTAATCATGTTATTCAAATATTCAAAAAGAAAAGGCAAAACCGTCTTACTAACCAAAGACAGACAGATGGGGGACAGGCAGACGGAAGAGTTCAAGAAGCAGCAGTTGTACATAGCAGTGTCCACTCATCACCCAAAAGCCAAGACAAATATTAAGGCAGAAAGCTAGAGACTACTTAATCCTGTGTGTTACCTCTCAAAAGCAAATGTGTGGGGAATTTTTCAGGAAAAAAAATTTGTTGTGCCAAAAGTTTCTGTTGCTTGATACATTTTAATCACCTCACTCAGAAACCTGTCCAAAAAAAAAAGTAAAATCTAGGGATTCTGGAAATAAAAATTCATAAATTAAGATCCTAGTTTCCCTCTTTGAGGAAGACACGGTCGTAGGTGGTGCCGAGCTCTGATCCGCCCGCTCCTTCTCCTGACTCATCGCTGTTCGCTCTTGCCAAGGAACAAGTTGGTCAGGGAGCCGCGCAGCAGCCATGGCTTTTAAGGATACAGGAAAAACACCCTTGGAGCCGGAGGTGACAATTCACTGAATTCGAATCACTCTAACGAGCTGCAATGTAAAATCTCTGGAGAAGGTGTGAGCTGACTTGATCAGAGGAGGAAAGGAAAAGAATCTCAAAGTGAAAGGACCAGTTCGAATGCCTACCAAGAGTTTGAGAATCACTACAAGAAAAAATCCTTGTGGTGAAGCTTCTAAGACATGGGATCATTTCGGGATGAGAATCCACAAGCGACTCATTGACTTGCACAGTCCTTTTGAGATTGTTAAGCAGATGACTTCAGTATTGAGCCAGGAGTTAAAGTGGAAGTCACCATTGCGGATGCTTAAGTCAACTATTTTAATAAATTGATTACCAGTTGTTAAAAAAAAAAAAAGATCCTAGTTCCCACTGTGATGGCATTAGAAGGTGGGACTTTCAGTAGGTGACTAGGTCATGAGGGTAGAGGCCTCATGAATGGGAACAGTGCTCTTATAAAAGAGGCCGCAGAGAGCTCCCTCACCCCTTCTGCCCTGTGAGGACAAGGAGAAGACAGCTGCCTATGAACCAGGAAGCAGCCCTCAACAGATGCTGAATCTGCTGGCGCCTTGCTCTTGGACTTCTCAGCTTCCAGAACTGTTAGATATAAATTTCTGTTGCTTATAAGCCACCTAGTCGATAGCATTCTGTTATAGCAGCCCAAATGGACTAAGACACTCAGATATAGAACTATTATTTAATAGCCCAAAGAGCTAAGCAAATGCTAAGGCAAGACATTCATATTGCAGGCTCATGTAATTATTTATATCTTGCCAAACTAAGTAAGTTTTATTAACGGAATGAAGAACTTGGCACTTCAGTTTTTGTGACATTGTAATTTTCTTAAATGTTAATCAGTTTTGACCACATTTGCCCCAGTACTGAATATACTTAGGGGCAAATTTAGTTTTAGCATGTGGTTGACTGCCATGTTGAAATAACGATCTTTGGTAATTGTTAATGATTTTAATGAAGTTGAGTACATTCATAGCAGTTATAGGAATGCCACTGCACAGAAGTCTGTCATTACAGTCACAACTTATGTCCTGCAAAAATACTCTTCAGATGTAAAAATAGGCACATTGTTCACAATCTTTCAATTCTCTAAATGTTATTACTCCCATGTTTACTGGGAAGGTACAGTTAAGAATTGTCCTCTAAATTTGTTCCCTCAAAGGCTTTTGTTTATCTTCATTTATATATTGACTGACTTTCTTTGGGATCCTTGGTTCATAAAAAGTATTGCATTTCTCAATTTTAAACTGGATTCAGGAGGTTACTTCCCATCCCCCGCCCCTTCGCTCCTATAATACTCAGCTGGTGCTGCTAGCATAGCACATGTCACACTCTATTATAGATAGCTGTAGAGGTGTCTGTCACCTCCATTAGACTAGGAGTTCCCTGAAGGCAGTAACCACCATTTCATTTTTGCCTTCTTAGCACCTGTCAGTTCCTGACATCTAGTCAGTGCTCAATAAGTGTTTGGTGATTAAAGCAAATAGACACAATGCAGTGTGTTTATATTAAATGTGTTTGCTGCTTCACTTTACACCAGTTGTGACTTATTCTATTATATTCTTATAAAAGAATACATTTTAAAACCAGAAAGGCACAATCACATTTGGATTGAAAATGATTTACTTTTTCAATGTAATTGTTTTTCAAAAGCTGTTTGCTGTCCAATGGCTTACCAAGTTTTAAATATTTTCTTTCTGAAAGGTAGGATTTCAAAAGATTTCTAATTTTTTAAATGGATTTTTACATTGTCAAGAAGACACGTAATAGGTGAGACCAATCTTTCACCTGATAAGTGTGAGAATTCTAACTACGTTGTGATTTGTTCAATTCAAGCCACTGATTTTAAATAGGAAAAGGAATGGAATAAATGTTTTTAAAAATCCCAACTGTTGAAAAGTTCTGTAATATAATCTAAAATAAATATACTAACTTAACTTTTCCTTATAATAAGGAAACTGGTAGTTTCAAAAACCATCTGCAGGATAAATATTTATGGAGCAGAATGACAACTTGACTTATCCATAGCATTGGCATGCATTTTCTTAGTTCATGTTTGATGAAGCATTTCCACTTTGAATTTTTCAGTGAACTAAAAGAAGAGTTTCATTAACTATTTTTGAAAGATAATGAGGCCATGATCCCTTTCCAGATGTTTCACTCGTCAAATAATTGTGATCTTTCTTCCAAATCTCCATGGTTGCTTGATTCCTATTTTCTTGTTTATTGAGCAGTGATTTATAAAGATGAAGAGAAGTAGAAGTGCCAGGCAGATGATGGGGATCAGATATATTTCATCTGTCTCCAACATACAAAATCTTGTACTCTGCATTATTATAGATTCAAAAGTATATTTATAAATCTAAAAATTGGAAGCTTATACTCTCCTGAGACAGTGTATATAAACATATAATAAACAATATTCTTTATGTGTTTCTACATACATACATAGTTGTCTATCCATGTGTAGAAATATATAGAAGCCTCTATTTTTGAAGTCTCCGAAGCTTCTTGCTTGTGGTCAGCCATGCCAACAAACTTCGCAAAATTTAGGCATCATTTTACCTTACAAAAAATTGGAGCCTCTTTAGATTCATTACTAAAGGATAATCATCTCAGATGTGGATAGAGATACTCTTTTTTAATGGTTTCTGCTTAGAAGCATAGGTACACTTTTAACTGTTTGTCTACAGAAGGAACTCAAGAATATGGCTTTTTGCAGAATTTTCCTTGGGGTCTAGGAAAGAGACTTGAATTTTTGCTGACAGGAGACTATTCTAACTATATTTTCAAATATTTCAAAGCATAGGAATAAGAGGTAATAGAGCCCAAAACCCAAATTAAGGTACACTGAAAAAGCTACATTTAAATAAGATAGTAGATAAGTGAGTGATCACAAATAATGGAACATCAGCAATAATCAAGCCAACGCTCAGTGTACACTATGCACTAAATACTATTGTAAATACTTCACATATTAGTTCATTTTTGCCCACAGTGATCTCATGAGGTAGATACTAGCATTAACCCCAATTTACAGATTAGGAAACTGAGTAGGCACAGAAATTTAAATATCTTACCCAAGTTTACAGCTCCAGTAAGGGATAGCGTGGGATAGAAACTGAAGCAGCTCATCTCTAGGGTGATTGTTATTACACTATTTAATAGTGAGCGCCAGGTGATAGGAGAACTTTGAGCTATTTGTGTTCTATCCTGCTACTGCACACGTTTCTTGTAATTGCTCCCCAAACTGTCATTCCATTCCGTTCACTTTGACTATGTTAGTTCTGGTTTTGACGAATGGGCTAAGAAAAGTGATAACACCTATCAAATACAAAACCATAATGAACAGGAATTATTTTGCATCCTTTTTGGCATTATTAATATTCTTTGTATTTTGACCATCCTAGTTCTATTCCTTAGAAATTAATGAAAATGCTTCTAGGTCATAAACAGAAATGTAATTGGGATAAATGGGTTGTCCCAAAGAAGGAATAGGAAAGTACCCATACCCAGCTACTTCCCTTCCCTGAGAAGGGAAATTGCTTTACTTGGGCCATTCCCCCGCCCAGGCAGCCAACAGCCAATACTTTACTGATATAAGGAATATGAAAGCTCTTCCTTCCCTGCCTGCACCCACTTCCCCACCCCTACACCCCCTTCCCCACACCTACACACATACTATAAGGGCGAATTGACCTCTGGTGCTCCAGAGCTTCCTGTAGGACCAAGCTCTCACAGTTTTCAGCTGAACATACTTCTTGCTTAGCTTTCTTCCATTGCCCTCTCCTTCCTTCCCCTTCTCCGAAAGCACTCCCTCAATAAATTAGTTTTATAAGAATCCTTCTCTTAGTTTCTGCTTTTAGAGATCCCAAGTCAAGTTGAATGACACTGGAAGGGTCCTAAGAAGCAGAGACTAAGCTGAGATTCAGGAGATGGATGGCAATAAGGCTCTTATCACTGGTGGTAGATGCATTATTGTTAGTCCCTGGCATCATATAGCAGGGAGATTGTTAAGATAAGATCAGGGGTCAGCAAACTATGGCTGTAGGCCAAACCGAACTCACTTCTTTTTGTAAATAACATTTTATCGGAACACATTCATTTAACAATTTTTAGACAGAATTGAGTTTTTGAGACAGAGACCATATGATCTCAAAGCCTAAAACATTTACCATCTGGTTCTTTCCAGAAAACATTTGCCTACCTCTGGCTAAAATTTTCACCCATGATAGCAAACTGGGTTGAGATATAGGTAGAAGAGGATGTAGTAGCTGATGCAATGTCTCTGGCTTTGAGAGGTATGGGGAAATTGCAACTCTAAAGATATGGCTAATTGTTGCTAAATATCACTGATGCATTGAAGAGATAAAATAACAGGCTGTATTAGATATCTATTGCTTTGTCACAGATTATTACAAGTTAGGCAGCTTAAAACAACACACACTTATTATCTCCATGTTCTTATGGGTCAGGAGTCCAGGGATGTCTTAGTTAAGTCCTCTGCTTTAGAGTATTTTACAAGGCTGCTATCTGGGTACCATCTAAGGCTAGGGTGTCACCAGAAGGCTCAACTGGGGAAGTATCCACTTTCAAGCTTATGTGATTGTTGACAGGATTCAGCTCCTTGTGAACTATTCGCTGAAGGCCATCCTCAGGTTCTTGCCACATGGGGCACCCAATAGGGCAGATTAATTGATCAAAGCCAGCAAGAGAGGGATTCTGGTAGCAAGAAGGAAGTGACAATCTTATGTAGCTTAATAATGGAAGTGATGTCCCGTCACTTTTGTCATATTCTGCTGGTTAAACATAAGTCACAAAGCCAGCCCATATTTAAGGGAGTGGATTACCCAATGTCATGAACACTGCAAGGCAAGGCTTACTGGGAGCCATCTTAGAGTCTGCTTAATACACAGACTCGGTTCTATTATTTGGCATTTAAAGCAAAACGTGATAGTCAGAAAACCTCATTAGCATCATTTAAAGAGACATTCTTCTCTTGTAGCTAGAAAGCAGACAGATTTGGAGATCAGGCTCATGGCTCATTTGCAGAAGTGGAAGAACTTTAAAGGAGGCTAAATTCTCAGCCTAAGCAAGCTTCCTGTGCAAAATTTAGGACTCTGAAAAAAAGGAGTAGTACCCTGAAGTTTGGGATAGGGATATCTGAGTAGATGAGCACCTTACAACTACATTGTCCCCTGAACATGTGTGGCTCACAGAAATGGCTAGTAAGCCCCCTCTTCTCTTGTTGGAAGAGAAAGCTTCTTTCATGAAGACTATGCCAAGGTCTCAAATGAGGCAGATGCCTTATAAGACAATCCTCAGATCTGCCTGTACTTTCCCTCATGGAAGTCAGACTGATAATTTGGGCCACATTTCAGCATGACCCAGCTAGGGAATTGATGGCCTGCTAAGGAAGGAAATGAGTTACACACTCCACGTGATATCTAGGACTTGACTGCATGTATGCTCAAAGAGTAGGCCTGGGAGTGGATCCTGAGGGTCCTGGCAGAATATAAAGCTATGTAATGGACAGTTTTCTCATATGGGGTTGTTCTGTTGTAACACAGGATTTAATACCTAGCAAAGTCTTATGTGATAGGTCTAATGTAAGACTGGGATAGCTCTCGGTAGCTTGGAAAAAGTAATGGGTCACATGAAATGAAGTAGAGATCCTGGCACTATAGTAATAGATTGTGGAGAAAGAAATAAACCAATAAAAAAACTGAGCATGCAAAAATGGGTTCATTATGGAAGATTGAAATATCCATATCTATGTTCCTTAGGAGAGCTTGGAGGACATGCTGTTTATTAACATGATGAAGAATTTGCTGATCAGAGAGATTCCAACATTGTGGAGAAGCATAGTCCTTCTTAAACCAGGGATAGAAGGACATGTGATTAAAAGACTGGGGTCCATTGTAGCAAGGGGGATGGTAGGATTCCTGATTAACAGGGGCCACAGGAAAGCACTTAATTGTCAGAAGCAAAGTGAGTGCAGTCACCACAATGGGAAACTGGGTTGACATGGCTGCTGTGTGGGCAGCGGTGGGAACTGTCCTAAGCTATCCATGGAAATGTTTACTATGTGAAAGGGCAAGATAGATGAGTCACCAACAAGGGTATTGGTTCATACACATAATCAAAAGAGATAGAAAATAAGGAGCAAAAGGCTGAGATCGGATGTCTCAATGGAAAGTCATAATTTCTTGCCTTGTCTTCATACCTGAGTGAGTTCTCTTACCCAGAAACTATTGACTGAAGGAGATGCTGGGTCTCCATGAGACAGGAACTGCAACATTATAGTAAGTGTGTGACTCTTCAGTTCTTCCCCAAAAGGACCAAGAGTATTTACTCAGAAAACTGCACACTGGAACAAAGGGAATGCTCAGATCTTTTTAGGATTGGTAGATATAAGATATGAGTTGATGCTGACAGCACCACCATGGGCCACTTGATAGAGTATGGTCATGTAAGTGTCAGGAAATAAACGGAATTCTGATCTAGACTTATTTCACAGTGGTTCTACTGGGTTTACACACTCATTTAATGATCATTTTTCTAGTCCTTGAATGTATAATTGGCATGAGCCAGTTAGAGGTTGATGAATTCTCCCATTGTTTTCTTGACCAACTATTGTACTATCAAAGTGGAAGTCTTTAAAACTATCCTCTATGGTCAAGTTAGTAAATCAAAACCAGTTACCACATCCTGAGGAAAATTGCACAGATTAGTGCAATAAATAAATAAATACTACTCTCAAAATAGATAATCTCGAAGATTTAAAGGATACATAGGTGAAGGTCCTCTATCTGCACATAGCTGAGCAATCTAGACCATACACAAATTAGATGGATCATGGAGTTCTGAGCAGAGTACTGCCAACTGAACAAAGTTATAGTTTCAATCACAGCTGTTATGCTGCATGTGATATATTTACTAGGGCAAGTTAACCAGATACAAGATATGTGGTTATTGTTCTGGCAAATGTGTTATTTTTAATACCCATTAGGGAGGGGGGATCAGAAGCAGCTTGCATTCATATTGATTAATAACAAGAGTCATGATCTTGTCCCAGAGTTATGTGAGTTCTCCAGCTTGGTCCAAATATAGTCTGTAGGGATTGGGACTGTATAGACATTCTACAGGGCATCATCTTTGTGGACCATATGGATAAAATCATGTTAATTGGACCAAGGAACTCACTTTATAGAAGAGGAGGTATGGCAATGGGCACATGCTCGTGGAGTTCACTGGTCCTACCATATGCTAGCCCAGTTACAGCACCAGCTTAGAGATGGCATCCTATGGGGATAAGTATTATCTTTCGGAGTATAGTGTGCACTTTAAAGCAACAGATACTATATGGTTCTCTGTCCTCAGTGATTAGAATACATGAGTACAGGAATCAAAGAGTAAAAATAAGAACTCCACTCAACCAACACTCTCAGGGACCCATTCCTGCAACTTCAGGTTTTGTGAGTCTAGAGGTCCTAAGTCCCACAGGAGGGAAACTTCCACCTAGGGGACCTAGGAAAAGTCTCAGTAAACTTAAAGCTATGGCTATTGCCAGATTACTTTGAGCTCCTTATGCCAATAGACTAGCTGGCACAAAAAGTTACTGTATTGGCAGGATAAATGACCTGATTATCAGGAGGAGGCAGAAATGCTGCTACATGCTAGAGACAGGGAGCAATGTGTTTGTCACTCAAGTGATCTGTTGAGCCGCATCTTGGTATTCCCATGCCTTGTTTAACTGTAACAGGCAAGTACAGCAACCATAACCAGATTAGGGCCTGGTAATCAGGTGCTTAGACTCCTAAGTTATGAGAATGTGGCTTATGCCTTCAGACAATCCATCTAGACCTGCACAAGTAGTCACCCATAAGGAGGAACATCTGGAAGAGTGATGAAGGGGTAGATGATGATTATGTTACGGGCTTGGGACACACTGCAGCAGTGGAAGCTACAGTTTGTTTTACTCATCTTTATCTTATACAGGAGCCCAGGACATGTGACTAACCAGAATCCTGAAGTTGTTGTGCCTGAATGGAGTAAACTAAATGTCAGAAGCAAGTGGTTCTGAGGAGTGCAAGGGGTGGCCTGCAGTGGCTGCTATTGGCATCCTTCTTATTCCCCAGCGGCTGTAAGTGTTTTTGGCTGCTAACAGCTCATAGCTCTCTCCTTCCCAAAGATTAGGCCTCAGCTGAACCAAGCTAACTTACCTGAGAATTATCCTCCCTGGGGATAAGAGGAGCTAACTCTGTGGTACAATATATGCTCTAGAGCTCCCCAAAGGAGCAGGCTCAGCTAAGGCCAGTTTTCATCCTTCTTAGCTACCTTCTTCCCTGCTTCTGCCTATTCTGCTCCTCTTGTTTCCCTCCACCCGAGAGCACTCCCTTTGTAAATCATTTTCAGAACAACTTTACTCTTGGTCCCTGCTTCTAGGGATTCTGACTTAAGCACCCATCTTCTACTATTAACTATACTGGAAACATATTTTTTCTACCCATATCACTCTGACCCAAACCTGATCGTATGCACCTGAAAGGTTGTATGTATTGAGGTTGCCAGTTTTGTTTTGTTTTTAATTATACCTCCTAAACCTAAAATCCCTCCTTAATTTATTATCATAGCAAAGGCTCACATTTTCAATTCTCAACCTCTCTATAACTCACAAAAACGATTCTATTCTTGTCATTCTCCAAGCCTTCCTCTATACTGATGCCAGCTATTTTTTAAAACACGATTCTTATCATGTTACTCCCCTGCTTAAACATTTTGGTGACTTTCCACTGCTTCCTGGATGAAGTCCCCACTCTTTAGCATAACATACAAGGCTTTGTTTATTGGGCTGCAATTTGGAGCTGAATTATGATAGACTCTTCCTCCTACCACACAGCCTGTATACCATATGCTATAGTCACAGTCAACAACTTCTTCTTCCCTGAATAAGACATGCTTCGGTTTCAATCTACATTATTTCTTCTGCCTGGAATGGCCACTTCTTCCTTTTCTGCTTGATGAATACCTACTTATACTTTAAGATGCAGCTTAATTTATTAACTTTTTTGTGAAATTATTATTCACCAATCCAATACCTCTTTCCAAACTCAAAGAGGTATTAATAACTCCCTTCTTTGTCTTCTCACAGCACTAAGCACACACTTGTATTATGATGCTTGTCATATTCTTTGTTATTGTTTATTAACATGTTTTTCACTTCCACACAACTTTGAATGTTCTAAGAATCATGTGATTTGTCTTTGTACATCTACTATCTCTCATATGGCTTAGCATTGTTCTTAAATAATGCATATTAATTGAAGGAAGAACTTGTCTTGTTCTTAGATAGCTTCGCAGCCTGACAAGTTGATTGGTTCTGTCCTTGCTCCTGTCTTCAGTCATTTTCCTCTTGTTGGTGATTTTGAAACTGAAGAGTCTCTGGACAGCTGTCTGTTCACCTAAGTCTAATGACTCTCCACAGCGTCAGTCCATCATTGCTTGAATTATATAACTTTCCCTCTATGCACTCAAATACATTCATGCTCCCTGTGATTTGTAACAAAGGAGGGTTAAGAAATAAACTTTTAGCTTGGTGACATAAATGCAAGCTAACATTTTCTCTCTCTTTGAAGGTGGTAGGAAGTAAGGAGAAAGTGAGAGAAAATTGCTTGACAAGTAAATAAATCCCCACCTCCTTCATAACTTCCTCTATGTGCTGTACTCACTCTGAATGCCAATTTAATTGGTCAGTTTTTCTGCTTCATCTAGACTTACATACAAGCAGAAAGTGATGCTTTTTACATTTTTAGTTTTTTCTAAATAAAATTATTTCTTTACATTTTTGAGGGGCTGGGTTGTGAATCTCACCTAAGGGAGTTCAAATAAACATATTTTTTCAACCCCAGTATATTATTAAAAGTTGTTATTAGTGATCCTTGATTAAACTAGAAGGTAAAAATGATAATAAAAAGGCCCTGCATTATAGCAAACCCAATGGTTAATGTGGCATAAATCATGGTTATGAGACTCTGGCCTAATAATATTCATTTTTTTTTCCTCCAGCCACATTCTCAGCCTCAGCTCCTTCATCTCCCTCTGACTTCAAAGGAATCTCTGCATGAAGAAGGAGGGCGCACAATAGAAGAATTGGCCTGATTATCCCCTTCTGTTTGGAAATGGGTGAAGATTACAGATATGTTTTACTTCTTCCTGTGCTTTGGACTATATAATGTCAACTACCTCAAGCAAAACTCTCTACCCTGGCTAATATATAGATTTGGATTATACCAAAATTGCCTAAAATTGGAAACAAGACATTAATAATAATCTGTAATGGCGTAACATAATAGAATACATGTTTATTTTCATTGGCTTTAGCTGGTATTAAAAAAAAAGGTAAATTAGTTTAGAGATGTAAATTTTATATTTATTATATCCTGACCTTTTTGCTCATCCTCCACCACTTTATATTATGAATGAGGTAATTAAAAAGAATCCACTTATTTTTTGTTCTGCTATAGCACATTTTTGCCCCCTTAAATGTGTTTTTGTGTATGTGAATGTGTGTGTGTGTGTTGTGTGCATTTATTATTTTAACCAAAGTGTGAAAATGAAGTTGTAATGCTAAAGGCCAAAGGAATGAATTAAACTGACCTGTTAATTAAAAGACCGTGCTTGAAGTATTAACCAGGAACCACTGTTGGACTTTTCATCCTCAACCCAAAATGAGAAGGCAAGCACAATAATCCCACATCACCTCTGGAAATTATGTCAGGAAATGTTTTCTCAGAGTCAGCTACTGGTCAAGACTTACATCAAGTTAAACAAAATAATGAAGGATCAGGGATTCTAGAAGGGCCAAAAGTTCGAACAGGAGACCTTTAACCCCTTTGCCTGCAATGCATAATAATACTTCCTGTTGGTTTGATATGTCCTTACCATACTCTGAAAGAACAAACACTTATAACTTCCATATTAGGGACTAAGTCTTCTGTCCCCACCCTTCCTGTTTAGGATTATTTTCCACAGAAGTGAATCAATGCAGTTTGAACTACAGAATGAATATGACAACAAGAACAAAAACCCCAAATAGACCAATCTACCTAAAGCCATGTCTTATTAAACTTCCAGAATATTTGGGAGTGTCCATACTACGAAATAATTACATATAACTGTATATGAATTTAACTAAGGTTGGCTTGAAGTTTAAAATGTCTTTAATAAAAACTCCGCTTTCCTTATGTGAGTCTAGATAGATCATACAGTTTAAGATTCACCAACAAAAGCTTGTAGCAGTAACAATAGAGGGAGACTTGACTTCTAAAAACAGCTCTTTCCTTTTAGCTATTTCTGCCCACAAATACAGTTGATTGCAGGTAAGTAACATGTAAGTATTTTTATCATTACTAAAAGAGTTTGGACATATATAAAATATACAGGAATTTTAAAATTAATTGATTGTTGTGTTAAGCCTCCAGCTTTAGTGGCTTGTCATTATTTTTCAGCCAGCGCTTAGGATTTACTTCCTAATGCCCCAAGAAAATAGAGCAAGAAACTTGAACACAAACCTTTCCACCAGGTAACTCTAGAGTTTATAAGCAGCAATGAATGACATTTCCTCAGGAAAATCTTAGAAGTTATCACTGTTGCTCTTTTTATTAATCCATGTTTAACCTGAAGCTAGAAACTACGTCCCCTTTATTTCCGTCTCCAGAATTTGTATTGCCAACTGTGCTATGTTGAAGTTTATATGACAGGCCATTTCAACACTTTTGTTTAGTTAAATAGGAGTGCATCACTTTTAAAGAAAAGCACGATTGCCAAAAAATATAAACAGTCCTAACTTTGATTAATATAAATATTTTAAAACCAGAACATTCTGTTACATCTTACAAAAACAATTCGGATGTAGCTGATGGGAAAGAAAAAGTGCTTTCATACATTAGACAAATCCAACAAAATACAGCTGCAGACCAAATTTTAAGTAAATACGAATTGTTTGTCTTTTCAAAGGGCTATGGTATTTACTTAAGTGGAGTTATTTTAGAGTACTTTATGTTTCATTAGTAAAAATGAAAGTTTTAAAGATAGTTTTATTTTTGAAGTATCCCATTTAAGTTCCAAGTCCTCTAATTTAAAAATACCATTAAAATTACTCCCCCTGCCCAGTGAGGGTTATTTGCTAATAAGCCACTGGACAAGAGATGTGTGAAGTGAATAGATGAAGAAAAACGTTGACAGCAAAAGGGAGGTCTAGGGGGTGAAGTTAGTTTATTAGGCCCTGTTTGTCACGAATGGCCCTGCTGCACATATAAAAGCAAATCCCTCTACCTTAGAAGATTAATTCTGAAGGAGGCACTCTTAGGTCAAAGTATACATAAGCGTGTGCCTAATCTCAGAGAAATCAGGCTATTTTCTCATAGCAATTAAGCAGAGGTCTGGGGTTTCACCCACAGTGTATTTAAACACAGGATACAATTAAACCCCAACGTATTAATATCTTTGCTCTGCAAAATTACCCAGGAAATAGATTTTGCCCTCTTTCAAATGAAAAGCAAGTCAAGTTAAGAGAATAACTTGATTCTTAGCTAAGTTGCTTGAAATAAGAGTATCATAATTTCTTCTAATTGCAAATGTCTTATAGACAGAGGTAGTTCTTACTTTACAATAGGGTAAGAGTTATAAGCTTTCTAGTTCCTTTAATCTAAATAGCAAACCTTAGAAGTGTGCTTGAAAACGTATTGTTTTCAAACTGTAATTAAAATTCTGACACAACATATGTAAAAAATCAAATCATTATAAAAATCTGAGAATTCACTATTTACCACCAACAAAATATCTTCAATGGGGAGAAGCTTTGCAACCAACGTGAAGAGTAAAAAAAGTAAACGTAAATCTTAAGCAGTCAAGTGTCTGGAAGGGATTGCTTTCTATAGAGGTTTTTCTTCAAGTTATTTTATTCATATACTTATGTCAAAGAGTGAACCTTCTAGGGAAAATTATAGCCAGTTTAAAATACTGCTTCACAAAGAAAATAAAACAACAAACAACTTTTATTCATTGTACATCAGTTCCCTAAAGGCAAAAATTTTTTAATAGTATAAAAGTTATATTAAATGAACTACCACCTTTATTCAGATCTTGAACAAAATAACCTTTCAGGTACTAAAAGATTTTTAGTAGAAATATTGTTACTTCTACATATCAAGTTAATATTCCAATTTATTGCCAAACCAAATTCTCTTTGGTTTTTTTAGAGAATAGTAGGGGAAGGAAGTTGGTCTTGGAATAGGAAAGGATATAAATTTATAGTTTGTCCTTTACATGGCTGAATCACTAGTTTTTTTCTTTTGTATAGGCGTTTCTAGTAAGATGTTGGTGTACGGTATAACAGAATATCCAGTGAGAAATCCTTTAACCCATGACACATGGGAATGTTCTTATACATTAATAAAACTGAAAGAATGAAGCAAAATAGGATGAATCAGATGTGGGAGAGAGTGGGTTGTGTGTTGTGTGTTGGGGGTGGCTGTGTGGTTGCCAAGGTATTTTCCCATCTAACACTCCATTGTTGCTTTTAAGAGGAGCTGAGTACTTAAGGTAAAGTGCACGAGGCAATGTGTCTTTGAAAGCACACTATAAATAGTTTAGGCACTTTTTTGATGTGTGGTGGGGTATGTGAGAAGGCATGCAATCTGAATTTTACGAAGGATTGTTTTAATAGGACCAATGACTTTAATAGTACTTGCTGACATCATTGGCAAATTGGTCTATTCTGTAACCTTTAAAATTGCAGCATATCCCAAAATGAGTTACTTATTAAACAGATGTTCTTTTTTTTTTTCGAGTGCAATTGACCTTTAAATGATTATTTCTCAGCACTTGCAACAAAGAATCTCACCTCTCACCTTTATACTTTTGATGCTACAGTGAGTGAATCCATAACCTTTTCACAACATGTAAGGAACGTGCCACACAACGTGGAATTACAATCACTAACGAGCACTTTTTCTTTTAAGGGGGAGTCTTATTACTTATTATTAAATTATTGCAATACACAGAAGCCATGCAAAAGTATAAAAATAGTGATTTTGATCAATCTGCAACCATTTTAGAAAATATTAACTCCAAAAACACCAAAGAATAATTTACTGCTAATGACAAGTTTCTACTTAAGTTTTCTCCCCTTAACTTATTTTTAACTAAAAAAAAAATTTTTTTTGAGACAGTCTCACTCTGTCTCCCAGCCTGGAGTGTAGGGGCGTGATCTCGGCTCACCACAAGCTCCACCTCCTGGGTTCAAATGATTCTCCTGTCTTAACCTCCCCAGGAGCTGGGATTACAGGTGTGCGCCACCACGCCTGGCTAATTTTGTATTTTTAGTAGAGACAGGGTTTCACCATGTTGGCCAGGCTGGTCTTAAACCCCTGACCTCAGGTGATCTGCCCACCTTAGCCTCCCAAAGTTCTAGGGTTATAGGTGTGAGCCACCACGCCTGTCCTGTTTCCCCTTAACTTCTGAGGCAGGGGTGTGTGTGTGTGTGTGTGTGTGTGCACGTGTGTGGTCGTGGGAGGTTAAATACCGTATTTGATTGGAAAAGCTTTGTCTTGAAAGTTCAGGCACTTATGCAATATTTGTAGGCAATTTGGTTTAAACCTACATGCAACTAGCACAGTACCCCTTTCAACTAACCAGAAGGAAATGCTTTGAAACTCCAGAAGTATTGATGAAATATATATCATGTAATATTAGAGATTTTAAGATTGTGCTTTCCTCAGAAACACACACATTTGTAAAGATGAAATGAGTATAATCAAGTCGTGGTTATCCTTAATTAAGTGGAGATGGCAATTATAAACGTTATTCTTTAGGAATCAAATCAAATCTAACACATATTTAGACGAGCTAATGCTTTCTGGGATCTTTTTACATTAGTAAAGATATCCACATTACTTTAAGTCCCAATGACCTTTTATTGAGTAGATAACCTAGTTTACTCTTTAGTGGAGCTGCTGAATCTGATAAAGATTTCATTAGCTTAAATATTTTCCCGCTTAAAGAAACTGATATTCCAATCTTGAAAAATTCCGAGGAAAAGTTTTTGATTTGAAGGATGAAAACACCATAACAAGCTAGTAGTTTTTACTTTACATACATTTTACTACATTAATGTACAAATACCTGCTTATGTTCAAGAATAAACTTTTTTTCTTGCAAAGCTGACCTTATTTGTAAAATACTGTTTTAGAAAGGTGTTGGAGTGACTCATAAAATATTTAAATATCAACCCTCTACAGAATAAAAAGGCATTTTTCACTTGTGTGTTCTCTTTTTCCCACATCTTTTACAAAAGGAGCATATTGGAATGAATTACAGAAAAATCTGAGAAAATTTTTCTTAAATAATGAAAAACAATTGTTTGGAAGGAATGTTCACTCACAGTTTTCTTTTCGGCTCTGATTTGGTAATGTTTTGTAAAGCATAAGGACAGCCACAAGCCTTCATTGGAGAAATCAAAATTAATGTCCTTTGGAAACATTGGGCTCTAAAAGAAAAGGAAAATAATAACAGATATATGACATACTTGGCTCCCTTTAGTTTAATTTCGAAAAAGGCAAATTAGGTATTATATTGGCATGTAATCACAAAGAAAAATGCACAGACTTAAAAGTAAACCGACTCATTGTCAAGACTTCCAGAGTCTTATTCATTCATTGTGGTGGCTGCTGACAAACAACAGAAGGAAATCAACAATGCTGGATAACATAATCATCAAGGGTTTCTATGTCTGTAAGCCATTTAAATTCTTGACATTGAATATTTATAGTGAGTGATACTCCTTTAACATAGACCATATTTCAGGCAGCTCTCAGCACTCCTGACCTTTCATACCCACATCCCCCTTGGCTTCATCAAGGCCCCCTCTAGCATCACGCCTGTTCAAAAACTGGGCACCCAGCATCACTGGCAGTTTCTCAAGTGCCCACTCATTTTTCAATACCCCTGTTTTCTCTTAACACCAGTTCAGCGTCAATATACTATCTGCCCTTTCACAGGCAGCCCCCGAGACACAGTTGTGTTTATTTTGTACTTATCAATACAATGTAAATCAGCATGGGCATACCTCCTTGGGGTTAGTGAACCTACCTTGTCTGTGAGCACAGACAGCACTTTGGTCACAGATGTGAATGGTTAACTGTACAAGCAAGGAGGATAAATCCACATCACAATACTTCATTCACCAAGGAAATCTGCAGTGGATTACGGCTTCTCTATGGTTAAGTCTGGTCTTAATTTACTGCTTTTATTCAGTTTTCAACCACAAACGAGCCCCTTATGAGGCATTCACTATGTAGAATTGACAACTCTTTTTATCTACTTGAAAAATATTTTTGGATAATAATTTATGGTTACAAAATATTTTAAGCAGTTTGAATAGTTATATTATATTCTTTCCATGCTTAACGATGCAGTATCCCCTGTAAAAATGGAATGCCAGGCAATCTGGTAATTTTACGTACAGTATTTATAACAACAGAGCAATTTGGCCATATAGAAACACAAATGTAAAAAAAAAAGCTGTGCATATTTCATAGGAAGTCTTTTAAAGACTTTTTTTTAAAGCTCTTAAATTGCATCTCAGGAGAAAATCAGAGTTCAGAACAGTGTCTAAAGGCCCTATATATAGGTAAAAAAATAATTTTGGCAAGCACTGTATTTTATTTATGGGTTATTATGCTTAAAATAGCATATTTTGAACACCCTTCAGAAGGAAAAAAAGCTGCAGATGCCTCTGAAGACACAAGGGAGAATTCATATGCTGTTTATATTTTATACATGAAACCAAAATGTGTCGGTAGGTTTGCACTTTTTCACCATCAAATATATTCTCTTAATTTATATTCTGAATTAATGCTGTCTTTAAAAAATCCATTTGAAGATGCTCATTATTATTGGGCATGGAGTAGTTTTCAAGGTCTGATTGCCAGTAACTGGAACTACTCTAGAAATCCCCGATAGGCTGAAAACACATAATATACCTGTAATAAGTAGCAAGTGCCAGGATCAGTTTGTCATTTTAGAGGCACATCCCCTCGTATTGCCAAGCAGTGATCTTGTAACTGGAAATAGAACCCATGTAAATAAGATGGAATGTATTATACACATGGAGACAATGGAAGCAGCATGGTTGATGCTCTTTGAGATGATAGAGTTCCTTTTGCATTGCTTTAGCTTAAACCATGGATACACAAAGCTTTGTAACTTTCCCGTTGGTGGGATTTGAGCACTTTCAGACTCACTGATAGTAAGAGATTCTTCCCATTGCAGAATGAACTCCCCATAGATAAACAAAGGAAAACATTCAACTGAGGTACTAGCTGTGTTTTCCTCATTAGTGGCTACACTGTTCTGAGCAGGGAATGAGTGTTTGGGGAAAAGCATCCTTGGCATTAACAAGAAGGAAAGGACATTGCTTTTACAAGGAGGAATATTTTATATGATTTTCTAAAATATCTCTCTTCAAGTGCCATATGTAAATCATATTTTTTAAAAAAACCAAATTATGCTTGTGCTTTGGGGGGAACTACATAAATGTGCAATAGAAAAATAATGAACTGTATCACTTTGGTTAGTTAACCAATTATTGCCTGTTTATACACTCAGGTGCTGTTTGAGTTGCATCATAAAAACAGGTGGGGTTTGTTGTTTGTTGTTTTCATTGGTTTGAAATTTTGCTCAAAAAAATTTTTTTAAATACTATCATTCTCATTATTTTAGAACTTGGAGTATTCTGCTTTTTAATCTGGTAGCTAGGTTTCATTACCTTAATAGATATTCTAATGAAGGTGTAAAAGAAAAGGTTAAAAAGGAGATAAATTAGGCAGTGGAAGCATCAGATTCAAATGCCACTTAATATAATTCCTAAATCATTTATATTAAAATTGTTTCATTAACAGTATTACAACCACCCTCTGTTCAAACACATTAAAATATAGATAAGAACAACTTTAGTAGTGGATTATAGAAGCTAGGAATTAGGATGACAGCGATGAGCTAGATTTGTCTGTCCAGGCAAAAATAGTTTCCAATCACTAGTCATGGATCAATGAACAACAGATTCCCTGTGAATATTTGGTACGTTCTCTCTGATCTTCCTATACCTGTGTACCTGGATACCAGTCTCATTTTTCCTTCCTCTTTCTGACAAGCATTACCTGTGAGATAAGAGTGGGAGGGTCATTTAACAATGAATTTCCCCATTGTATAACTATTACAAAGCCATCCAAGCTAACTAACTTGTTGTTTTCTAAGTCACTGTGCAATTTCAAGGTTTTAATGGTGCTTAAAATATAATACCCTGTGTCATCTATTTCTTGAAATGAAAGCTAGTGCCAGCCTTTGGAATTCATGTAAAACAAGTGGTTCAATATAGTTTGAAGAGAGAATGAAAACTTGATAAGCAATTAATCTACTTTAAATGCTTTCCTAATGGTTTGCACCTTTTCTTACTGATTTTTAAAAAATTCAGATTTATTCAGAAGAAAATCAAATTAAACATACATCCAAATTTTTGTATAGCACATTTGTTAGAGTGAAACCCACACACACAGTGAGGCAGGAAAGATTGAATATTTAAATAATTTGAAAATAAAGGTGTGCCTGGTTAAACAGTATCAACTTGAATTTTTTGCCTAGTGCTTTGAAACTATGGGAAATATCTGAAATGGGAAACTGGTACATGAGCATAGAGAAGGGGCTAATTTCCTAACAATAATCCTGTGAGTGACACTTGGTTTGGGAAAGGAAACTGTCCTGTCTGACTGCTGGTTTGCAGAGGCGAAGGCTTAAGAGTTAGGACAAGCCAGAGGCATCACTGTGACTCCAAGGCACAGCTACAAAACAGGGCTGAGTCTGGTTGATATGTCTGCCTGTCAGTGTATCACCAAGGAGACTAGCGAGACATTAGAGAAAACTCACCAGCAATGTCATATTGTCTGAGAGACAATGCACACACAAAGAAGACCTTTGTGGGAAAACCATGTGAAACATACAGAATTAAGATGTAAGGTAGAAGGACTCAAGGAGTACAAGAGTAGAAGGGGATGAAAGCAGGGACTGCATCTCAATGGTGAGTGCGGCCAAGAGAACTAGATCCCAGCCTAAATTCACACAGGATATCAAGAGTTGCATGCTACTGATGAAAACATCATGACTTTTCCAACTCAGCAGAGATAGTGCGTCTCCCCCAGTCAGCAGTGTGGTGCAGGGCACAAATGACAAGTCCAAAGAGAGGAAAATCAATGAAAGGTTGAAGAGTTACCAGAGTAGAATTAACAGGGACAGTAATAGAGTCAGAAAGCTTGCTCTTGAGTAAACATGGAAGGATTCTCAGGAGCTTCTGAAAGCAAAGCTACTTCAAGAGATTGCTTATAGAAAAATGATAACCATGCTTGAAAGGACAAACATGGGATCCAACAACATGATGTCTATGTCCCAGACTAGGACTGAGACTGAGATCATGTCTTTCTATTTCTTAGTGAGAAAAATACTGGAAGTTAAAGAAAAACTTATCATAAACTTTATAAAAAAACTCATAAAACTTATGCAACAAGTGTGATAATTCATACACATATACATACATATATATGCGCAAATGCCTAAATTAATTGCTTGGTAAACATATTGCTTTACTGAAATTTTTAGTTAAGAAGAACACTGGTTGCCAATGTTGCAAGCTGCAGAACACTTACTCTGGTGCCATGGAGAGAAACCTGAAATGTGGGTGCACCAAACTAAACATTCCACCACATTTTTGGCACCTAGCAAAGACTGGCCTTGATTGAATCTGCTGCACACCCGGTAACCCAGATAAATACTACACGCATGTCTTCTGAATGGGGGTAGCCTCTGATTTGAGTATTGCCAAGTAACCCAATTTTAGAATAGCACGAGTTTTAATTATAGGTTTCATTTAACTGGCACCTGTCCTTGGAGGCTGTCATTAAAATCTAAAAAGCTATGATGTAGGAAGTATTATTATTTTTGATTTAGAGGGAAGCAAAAATAAATAAAGAGAGAAAGAAAAAAGAAAGCAGAAAAGCTGAGAGGTTTAGAGGAGTGGTAGAAGTGGAAGACTCAAAATTCCACTGGTGAAAAAGAGCAACATTTTAATTACCTAGAAAACTGATAGAAAACAAAAACCCAGATCATTGAATTTTTGGTGTTTGAGGTATGAGTTTACTAAATACCCACCTCATCCACCACTTCATGTTGTGTGTAGGGTGCACCTGTCTTTTCCTGGGTAAACTGAAAAGCAAAAACCTCTTAAATAAAATGCTTAATCCTGAGATAGAGATTTTATAAAATAAGTTCCATCAATTTTTAAATCCCATACTATTTCATCTGTTGAAGAAGAGAATTCCGAAGGGAAAGGGGTTGAGATAAAGATGAAACGAAATAGATAATGTGTTGCTAATCAGTGATGTGAAGTAGTGGGTACATGGGGTTTTATTATGCTATTCTGTGTAGTATAAATTTGGAATTTTCCTTACTAAAAAGTTAAAAGAAATTCAATTTAGAGAAGCGTTCAGATACTAGTGCATATTTATTTGGGTAAATTAATTCATTTTATACTGCAAAATTTGGCCGTAAACACAAGAACAGAACATCTTATATTAATTATATTATATTCCTATATTTACATTAGTGATCTCACTGTAACTATACCAACTTCTCCAAAAACCAAGAAACAAAAAAAAACTGTGTGTATTTTTCTATTCTCTGAATTTACAAGCAGGCATTTTATAACAGTCCTGGGTTTCCAGACTAAATGCCAAAATATGCTTCCCGTTTAAATTCAACTTTAACTAAAAATAATTAGCCCTTGCTCCTAATTCTAATGGAAATGTAAGACTCTTAACCATTCAGTGATAGTAGCACTATTAGATACCGCCGCTAACAGTGATTTATACGAAATGATTAGCAGACTGTTTCTCTTGTGGGTATGTGCATAATTTGTCCTAAACCAAAGGCAAAACAATAGTAAAAACTACTGCTTTTTAACCTTTCCGTGAATTTAAATTAAAAAATGTGTACTGGAACTACACATTAATAAGATCTATTAAGCTTAGAAGAATATTTTACATTCATCTGTACTTCATCAGACAAGTTCATGACCTCAGCAGAATTACTATAGCTCCTGCAGTTTTTAAACCGGCATGGGGGAAGACACGAAATATTATTTTATAATCAGAAAATTTTACTAGAATTGACAGAAATAAGAAAACACACTTTGCCATTGAGTATGTGTTTTGAAATTAGTCCATATAAAACTAAAGGTATTGTATGGATTGACTTTTAATCCTCTAGCTACTTTAAACAGAAGCAACTAAAGAGAGGTAAGTATAATGCCATAGTTTTATGTTTAATGTAGGAAATTTAGGCGCTAGCCTCTACTTTGCAGCTGGAAGTACACACAGAGGGGAGCTACGAGCTTTATTTCACAATATTCTAAGGTATCTGTTAATGACAAAAGTATATAATGTTTCTCATTAAGATTTTTGTTTTCCTCGCTAAATGGCATTTATTTTGGAAGTTTCCTAATGTTCAAGTTTGTCCTGCTTTCCCTCAAATTTCCTGTTGAATGACATTGTGTGAAAGCTGTTACTATTCAGGGTACTGCTGTTAGTGAAGGTCCCACTAAAGCAGTGAAATGAGTCCAGTTGCATCTCCACCACGCAGCCTGAGAAAATTTTATCCGCAGAGCTGATTCATGCTACTTCTTTGGATCTGCTACTGGCAGCACAATAAGAGATGAATGAAATAAGCACTCAGCAGCTGAATGCCCTTAAAGACCACTTGGGAACTTTATTTGGTGCCAAATAAAGTGACCTGCCAGTGTCAGCTGCGGGAAGCATATTGTACTGGGCTCTGCAGTCTGTCCCAGTTGCCCATTCATTTCTGAGGAAATTTTCAGGTATTGAATTTTAATCCATGATGCCCAATTATAATTTGGGACCCTTTTACACTAGAGGCTGGGCTTCACCCCATTTGGCAATTAAGTCAGAGCTGCCTAACACATGATTTTAATTTCCGGAAAGCAGGTGCTTCCTTTGGTCAGTCACCAATCTCTGATTTTTCCTCCTTCTGCAGCTTAAACCACTTTCATTTTCATCCTCCCCCTCCCCCTCCCCCACCACCTACTTCTATAAGTATTCACTGCATGTTAGATAGTTTTCCTGCTTAAGCCTATAGGAATTCCCTTAGGCTTCTTTTGCAAGTACTTGCAACTTAAGAAAAAATTCATTTTGTAGGTGTCTGTTTGATATCCACTTTGTAATAACTTACTATAATGCTTTTCCAACTAATCTGAATAAAGGCATGTTTACAACATTTTCTAACACTTGCAATTATGAAGCAGACTCCCCAGGAATAGCTACTGTCTGTATTAACTTTCTTTGTCTCCTATTTTTACCAATTCAATTAGAGACTTCTCTAACAATTGAAAAACTATTGTTGTCTGAGTCTTTGAGACTATGCATCTTCTCCAACCAGTATTTAATCATATAAAATAAGACTTGATAGATCACCTTATAATAAGAGAAACTCAAATACAAGGATTCAAATATGAGGTGCCTGATTTGGAGGCAAATATTGCACGAGTCAAATCCTATCTCAAAAGTTCGCCTCCACACACATGCACTAACATGGTGTGATCTTATCTTTCAAAACCACTTTGTACCGGATAGAGCCAGTACCAGTAGAGCCAGTAGAGAGGAAACTGGGAAACCAGATGTCAGTCTGTGCCAACAGGGGACAGCTTCTTTATCCCTTCCATTGCTATGAATGAGCTGCCTACTTCACTATTCATTCCCACACATGAATTATAAAATACTATTGCAATATTATTGCTGGGATGGCTATTAGTAGGGTTAAATTTAAATCTTTGGTGATCATAGACAGACCTATGTCATTGAGAAGGAGGTAAGTAAAAGGGAGAGGAAGCAAACAAACAGAGTGGGAAAGGGAAAATAAGTTATAAAGAAACAAGGAGAGGAAAAAGGTTAAGGAAGGGGGAAAAAAAGAAGGTGCCTAACCTGGGGACATCAGTTTGCTTCATCTACTCGTCTTTTGGCTGTCCTCTGCAAGCTGAGATCACAGACTCCTCTGCTTCCTATCTGGACTCTCCTGAATTCTGTCACATAATTAGCCAAGGATTAGCAAAACCTGATAGCCTTTAATAGGCTCCCAGGGAAGTGCTTCTTTAAAAAAGAACAAATCAACTAAATTCTGAATTTGAAAGATATTAAATTAGAGAGTTTTGCAAAAATACTCTGTTGCATAACAAAAGGATTTATTTAATATTTCACTTAAAGAGTTAGCCCTCCTAGATTATAATGAATATGATTTGATTAAAACCTGTGAAATTGTTATTGGTAATATTTCTCAAACTATATTTGGTAGTATTTGTCAAACTACGTTCCCATAAACATTCATGCCCTACTAGATATTAAGTGACACTTTCTTTAAAAAGCATACCCTTATCAAATACATTTCAAAACACTGCAAATCATATTTGCCCTCTGAGTGAGTCACAATGCTTATTACCATATTATAAGTGCTGAAAAGTTCTACAGTGAAAAAAGAAATCTGTTTAATTTTGTTGAACCCAGCATTTTGCAAAATAATTTGGCCAGGAAACTTTTTTCTCCTTAAACCACTTTAGTAATTTGCATTTTCTGTAATACAGTTATAAAGCAGTATATTCCAGTAATGGTGTTTATGATTTTGTTGTTTTTACTTTTGTTTTGAAAAGTGGAAAGAGCTGAAATGCACAGTAGGTATTGTCTTTGGGACCCGTAATATGAAAGTTTAATACTTCTGTTTAATGTGAGTTAATATACTTGGATATGAGCTTTGTACCTTATGACACTGTGCATTTTTACCATGCCTGTTTACTTTTCTGTATCCCCCATCAGCCTCCAAGCACCTTAAGGGCAGGATCCATGTTTTGTTTTCCATTGTATCTTTGAGAACTTACCTAGTGCTTGGCACATTGTAGGTGCTCAAGAAATAAATGAATAAACGTTTGTTTGGATGAGTGAACGAACACTGTAGTAGATACAATAAGAGGATTTAAGCTATAGATATAACCACATTAAAAAGTGGGTTAAAAAATATAATGCTTGGCCTCAAAGTAAAAATAACTGCAGTAAAAGTGAGAATGACTAAATGGAACTTATCTTTAATAGCTTTGTCAGAGGCCAATAAATTCCTCACCAATTACTCTATTGTCTGATGCTTCATTGCTCCTGTTAGCCAGTCTATTTGAAGTCAATGTTCATTCTATTCTATAATTTTTCAATTTGTTTTTAAGTCTTTATATCTTCAATTATCTTTCGATAACTATTTCTTACCTGCTATTTACTTTTTGTTGGATGACTTCTTAAAAGCAAAACTGACAGTGAACTTCAAGTTGCCCTGAAAAGCTTGTTGATGAGACAAGAAAAGGTAGCAAAGGCTGGGGGGTGTGGAGCATGTGGAAATTCATTCAACAAATATGTGTCGAGTGCCTATTCTGTGTTGGACACAATATATAAGGTCTAGAGAATTCAAGGTCAGCTAAAAATATGAAGTATTCATAATACAGACAGAATTAAGAATTATCAAAATTTTATCCACCCTTAATTCTGTTTATTTTCTAGAATGACTTAATATTTTTAGAGTGATGATTTGATGTGTAAAATTTTTGTCTTATCTATTATGCTCTGTTTTTACAGAGGCTCATCTTTTCTATCTTGATGGTGCTGTCAGCTTTCCTAAAATTGTACAATATTTTATGGGCCAGGACAAACAACTTAACATCATTCTGTCACATAAAATTTAAAGTCATTTTAGTTACGTGAAATCAAGATAGTTGTTCAAAAGTCCACCCAACTACTGAATCTGGCCTACCATATATATATATACACACACACACACATATATATACATATATATACATACACATATATATACATATATACAAATATATATTATATATATATGTATATATATATATTTGTATTTGTTTTTTTGCCAGAGTCTCGCTCTGTCACCCAGGCTACATGCAGTGGCGTGATCTTGGCTCACTGCAACCTCTGCCTATCTGATGCAAGCAATTCTCATGCCTCAGCCTCCTGATTAGCTGGGATTACAGGTGCCTGCCATCATGCCCAGCTAATTTTTGTATTTATAGTAGAGACAGGGTTTCACCACTTTGGCCAGGCGGGTCTCCAACTCCTGACCTCAGGTGATCTGCCCGCCTCAGCCTCCCAAAGTGCTGGGATTACAGACGTGGGCTGCTGCACCCAGTCTGGCCTACCATATATTTTTTTTAAATAAAGTTTTATTGGAATACAGTCATGCCTATTCACTTAATATTGTTTATGACTGCTTTGATATTCCAACAGCAGAGTTAGGTAGTTGCAACAGGGATTCTCTGGTGTGCAGCTGAAATATTTACTATCTGGACCTTTACAGAAGTAATGTGTGAATGTCTTGCCTACACAGTGGTAATCTGTACTAGAGCAAAATGGTAATTTGAGTGACAGCAGAATGATTGATAACTGAAAAAAATTAAAGATCTCTCTTTGGATATGATTTTGTTTCTATATTTGAATATGAGGTAAGTATTATTCTAGGAATTTTATCCAATAAAAGTAATATCCAGGCCAGGCACAGTGGCTCACGTCTGTAATCTCAGTACTTTGGGAGGCCGAAGCAGGAAGATCACCCGAGGTCAGGAGTTCAAGACCAACCTGGCCAACATAGTGAAACCCCGTCTCTACTAAAAATACAAAAATTAGCCTGGTGTGGTGGCACACGCCTGTAGCCCCAGCTACTTGGGAGGCTGAGGCACAACAATTGCTTGAACCTGGGAGGCGTCGGTTGCAGTGAGCAGAGATCAAGCCACTGCACCACTCCAGCCTGGGTGACAGAGTGAGACTCCATGTCAAAAACAATGAACAAACAAACAAACAAATGTAATATCCTCCATGTTAAAAATATGAATGAGTAGCAATTACAGTTGGATATAGCTTTTCAGTGCAGTTTCTTCATTCAGTAAGCACAGACAAAAAAACCAAGACTGTCTAACTTTTCTAATAATATATTTTGTGCTGGGAACATCGCCAGGTTCCAAGATGGTCCAAGTGATCCCTGTTCCTTGATAATCACTTCCTTGTGTAGTGTCACCCTGATTTGTGTAGGGTGTAGTGTAGGGCTGATTTGTGTAACCAATAGGATATTGCAGAAATTTTGGAGTGACTTCTGAGGGAGTATGATGTTGTGACTTCTGTTTTGCTTTGAAAGAATTGGTTAAGATGCGTTGAGAGGACACTCAAGCAGCTCTTTGGAAGGGTCCATGGAGCAAGAAACTGAGCTTTCTGCCAACAGCCAGGGAGAAACTTAGGCACCCTGCCAATACCCATGTGAGTGAGGCATCTTAGAAGCATACCTTCAAGCCCCAGTCAAACCTTTAGATGGCTGACATTTCTACTGACATCTTTTTAGGTTTTAATTTTTAATTTTCAATTAAATTTGTTTTTAGAGACAAGGTCTGGCTCTGTCATCAGGGCTGGAGTGCAGTGGCATGATCATAGCTCACTGCAGCCTTGAACTCACAGACTTAAGCAATCCTCTCACCTCTGCCTCCCCAGTAGTTGTGACTACAGATGTGCACCACCATGCCTGGCTAAGTTTTTTTTCTTTTATGTAGAGACTGAGTCTCATTAGGTTGACTAGGCTGGTCTCGAACTCCTGGCCTCAAGTGTTCCTCTTGCCTCAGTCTCCCAAAGTGCTAAGATTATAGGAGTGAGCCACTGCACCTGGCCTACATGCTGACATCTTGACGACAATCTCCTAAGAGACCTTGAGCCAGAACCAACAAACTAAGCCATCCCTTAATTCCTGACTCAGAATCTATGGTAATAAAAGTTTACTGTTTTAAGCCATTACTTTTTACAATAATTTGTTATGCTGCAATAAATAACTAGTATGGATGTGGGTGTGTTTGAACCCCGGATCTACCACTTGCTAGATGTGTGACCTTGGGTATATTAATTTATCATGTAACTTAATTGTCTCGTGGAAAAATGGGGAAAAAATTGTCTCTGTGGAAAAAAGTGTTTTTGTGAGGAATTCAATGAGATAATGGATGAAGAGACTTTCTACCATCTAGTAATTGCTAAATAAACAAACAATCATTCGCTTTTAATTATTATTAGAACTGAATACCAGTACCCACCTAATAATTCTTTCAAACCTTTTATTTGAATGTGGGCAGGGGGTGAGGTAGGAAACTAAGTGGCTATACAGAGGAAATTTAAAGGATTTTTATTCTACATTTTAAAGTTTATAAAATTTGGAAGACCTAAAGGGGATGCAATAGATCAGCAAAGCAAGTAATTGAGAAGCTATTGTCAGTCTACCTAAAAATAAGATCCATATTATTGCTACATAACACTACGTATTAACAGTAGAGGATGGAGAACAGGCTGCTATCCAAGAACATAGGTAAAAATGTTCTTGGGTAATCCTAGCCACAAATTTTAAAAAATGAATTGAATAATTCAGTTTTTGGTTTAATTTGCTAAAGCCTAAACCATACATATAATTTTTTTGGTAAAAATAAAAGATAAATAGCAAAATAATATGATTCTTTGCAGATTGTTTGAGTTATCTAACCCTTCTTTAATCCAAGGGATTATTGAACAAAACCAACGTTCATTCAAAAACACTTACAAAATCTGTTGTGGATTACCAATATCATCAGTTAAATCTGTTTCAAATTTATTGCTTTCATTCAGGTTAAATAATAAAAGGGTACATTTGTCCTGCCACATGTATATACACGAATTTAGCTTTCATCATTCTCTACAAGTTTAATCCAGTGATTTATGTTTTTTAACGCATATTCAGAGAATCTGTTGAAGAAACTCATCCAGGCAGACAGAAAAGCTAGATGTGCAAGGTTTAAACCTGGTTGATTCAGCTCAGAGTAACTTAAAAAGAGAAAAAGAATATAACACTGTAACCCTCCTTGAGGTTCTAATCATTTTAATGACTTTAGCAAAACAGAACAGGCTAAGGTCAAGAAAGTTCAGAGACAATGATCCCTCTTTCTAGAAATACATTGCATGGAAGAAAAGCCATTCCTTCAGTTTTCTTTTTTTAACAGTGGAAAACACCACTATGTAATTTTTTAAAGAGAAAATCTGCCTTCTATTTTAGCCATCATATTAATGGTTAATTTTGAGGTTTCAGAATTCTAGATTTTTTTTCGAAGCCATTGTATTTCAACGTACAACCAACAGAAAAAATTAGAAAAAACTGGGCAAGCAGACTTAAAAAAAAGTATTACAGTAATGCAATACATGTAAGTTCTCAGATACAAAGAAATACTATGACTTATCTTGCTATTTATGATCTTGAACATTTAAACACATTCAGTTTAAGTCTTGCAGGAATAAACTATTGGAATCATAGAGGGAAAAATATCTTTTTCCCAATAGAGTGAAGCCCATTCTACTCTATCAGCTAGTTTGTTTCAACAATATTTTAATCTTTACACACATTAAGAATTTCCTTTCATAATATTGTTTGTTTCGTGTAAAAAGCATTTTAACATTTTTATGCTCTTTTCCACTTACTTCATTCCAAACACAGCAGACAAATGGGGACTTGATAAGTATATTTTAGTGCTTCATTGAACCTAATATATAATTCTCAGTATTTCCACCCCTAATTTTGTTGTAACTTTCATGGCTTAATAGAACATCTTGGGACACGAAGTGTTTTGTGTTCATTAACTTCTGAAGAGGAAGATAAGTTCTATCTTATTTTCAGCATTTCGGATAAGTACTGAGTGCCCTACATATTTTCCTTATTCTATCCATGATATAGATCAGACATAGGGACACACAAATGGGAGGGAGAATTCAGTGCTGTACAATGTAACTTTCTGTGATGACGGAAATGTTTTATACCTGTGTTGTCCAATGCTGTAGCCACCAGCTGTATGTGACTGTTGAACACTTGAAATGTGGCTAGTGTGACTGAAGTATTGAATTTTAAATTTTGCTTATTTTAATTCATTTAAATAGGCATATGTTGATAGTGACTACTATGTTGAACAGTGCAGGACTAGATAATTTATGACTAGATCTTCAGAAAGAACAGCTGATTCCACAGCAATTATCTTAGCTGTTAGCTCATGCCCCTCTGATCCCCACATTGTTAATAATGTCTAAAAAGATCAATCTTTATGTTATTTTTAAATGCTGTAAGTTAAGCATACTAGAGAATTTCTGCCCCTTGAAGTAATTTGCATATACAGATACTACAAGATTTATTTAGCTAGTTTGTGAAAAGTTGAGCTGCTCAGATGAAAGTTAAATTTATTTGTTTCAAATTTATGATTTTTAATATAATTGAATGTCTTTATTGCCTTAACATCATGATTAATTATGAAATTTCTTCAAACTGAAATATCGAGAAATATTTTCAGAATAAATAAAATGCTATCAGATCATACTTTCCTATTTATATAAAATAAGTAAAATATTTTAAGGATAACATTTAGCTTAATAGAGTCACCAGCTAGGCTCAAAGAAGTCACCCTTTTCCTGTTCTCTCTTTCTTAGGCTTTCCTGTAAGGCATATTCATATTTGCCTGGAGCAGAGGGAAGACTTGTCCCAGGCAAAATGTACCTGGGAGATACCTAATATCATATTATCTTAAATATTGCCTATATGATGATTTCAGTTCCAAGTAAATTTGTGGAATAGAGTTCCATGTAAAGTGGGGAGGAAGTCAGAATATAATGAATGCAAAATTTTCAATAGACTCCTGCATTTTCAGAGTTGGCTAGAGTTTGACTTATTACGTTAATTTACATTTTAACCACATTATTCAAGTATAAATCATCACTTTATTATTTTCCGGTCTCAACTATGATGGACTACTATAAGATTATGAACAGGCCATTTGGATTCAGGTTTTGTTTATTTGTTTGATTCTAGTTAGAGGCGTAATACCATTATTATCTGCTGTGAAGTTATTTTAAAACGATGTGGTGGACAAAAACTAATCAGGAACAACCTAATGGCAACCAATACATGTTTGCAGGAACCAATACATGTTTGAATATATTTTCAAAGTTTATAGAACACCCTGGAATTTCCTTCTTCTTATAACTCTCTGTATGAAAACTCCTTGTTTTGTTTGTTTGAATTTATAGATATATTACTAAAAATAGAATATGTGCTTTCTGTAGTCTAAATTCTATATTTTCTTCCTCCATTTATAGTTCTCCACAAATTACTCCTCTGCTTCTGTACCCCTCTGCAAAGCTGCAGTATCTTAACTATTCCAGTCCCAAATCTATTCCACATAGCCTGTCAATCGCATCACCTTCCAAGGTACTTCAGTGCACACAAATCAAGTTTGAGTCATCTACTTCTAATCAATAGATCCTTATAGATTGTTTTAGTGTACCTAAATCACTTCCCAGAAAATATCTCACCATCTCATTTCTAATGGGAAAACATCAGATGAGATTTCAATCTGGGCCACTAAAGAAGAAAGGCTAATGTGCGTTTCTGGTCCATCAGCGGCCTCCACTCCATGTAGTTCTTACATGATATGAGAAAATGTTTTCTCTCAAGTCAAAGACACACACACAACAGGAACATTTTAACTAGGGGCAGCATGAAATGAAGGAAAATGGCTGAGGGAAGCACATGCTGCCAGAAGTTTTCAATGCGGCAGAAAGCTTGAGCATTGCCTCAAAACCTCTGCAGCGTGGTCAAGGCAAGCAGTTCAAAAACACAAGTGCCTCTTTGAAACAAAACTGCCTGGGAATCCTTTTTTTCTCTTTAGTAGATCAACAACAAATGTGGATACTCATAGTGCTTTGAATATTGTTAACAACACAGTTCATTCATCATCCATATTCCAAAGATATTTATTGCTCTAATAAGATAGTGAAATAGCATGCTAAGTGCTGTTCTTCACATTCTATCCTGTTCTGTAGCTAAGGAGAGTGCAAAGTTTGTATTTGTATGTTGCACTTTCTAGTTAACAAAATCCTGTCACATACGTCATCTTATTTAAACTTCATAGTAGCACTATGTCCCTGAATCACAGTCAGGAAACTGAGTCTCTAATAGGTTAAGAGCCTCAGTTGCCTGTGTTCAAACAGCTGTTGTCTTTGAGATGTATCTGTAAATGCGGTCAGAAGATTTCAGAACCCACCTTCTTGCCACTATATTATATAAAAATAGTTATTTATATCCACTGACTTTTTTGATATTTGAAATGAAAATTTAACTCTGAAAGAAATTAATTTTGTGCTAGATGACTCCTTATCAGAATTACAGCTTCTCTCAGACAGTGCTGGAGGTTGGCATGTTCATTCTGGCTAATGTTAGGCTCTGCCTGAATTAGGATGGAGGCTACCATAAGACATTCATTCAGGAAATTTTCTGCAGCCAGACATATAGACTAGAGTCAACTGAACATAGTCCTCAATATCCTCTGAGAACACTTTCTTGACTGTGGTGGGCAGCTTCTCAGGTGGCTCCCAGTAAATCCCCTCCTCTTGGTATGCATGTATAATTCCCTCCCCTTCATCATGGGCTGGACCTAGTAACTTGCATTTTTCTAATGAACAGAATATGGCAAGAGATGAGATGTCACTTCTGAGATAAGACTATAAAAAGACTCTGGCTTCTGTCTTGTCCACCCTCACTTGCTCTCTTCCTTGCTCATCTTGATGGAATCTAATGCCATTCTCTGGTTTGCCCTAAGGAGAGGTGCATGTGGCAAGGCACTGAGGGAGGCTCCGGCCAATAGATAATGAGAAAATGAGACCGTTAGTCCAACAACCCACGAGGAACTGAATCTTGTCAACATCTATGTGAATAAGCTTGGGAGTGGATCCTCCTCCGGTCTAACCTTGAGATAACTACAACCCTGGTGGTCACCTGGATAGCAGCCTCATGAGAGGCCTGACTTAGAGAACCCAATTCAGCTGTGCCCAATCCTAACCCAAGATAATATGTTTGTTCCCTTAAGCTGTTAAGTTCTGGGGGTAATTTGTTACACAGCTATGTGTCACTAGTGCATTGACTTTAACAGAATTCCTTTCATCTACCCTTTATGTACACAACGCACTTCCCACCATCCACACTTAATTTTGAAAAAGGATTTGACATCAGTGACTATGAATATACACATAGTGGCTGGGATCATTGTTTTGGGGTTAGAAACATCTGGGCTGTGTCTGGATTTGCCTTTTACTACCTCTAAGATAAGGAGGAAATTATTTAATCTCTTCAGTTCTCTATTTCCTCATCTGTAAAAGAATCTACCTACACTAAACTACCTTATAGAGTTGTGTGTGTGTTTTATTAATGAGTTGATGAAGACAAAACAAAACATTTAGTACCTAGTAGGCACTTAGAAAGTGTTAACTATGACAACTATGTGTCTTTGGGTGTAATTGAAATTTTTGCTTATGCACATATATGTTTGTACAGGAAGAGGAAATTCAGTACTTATATTTATATATGATGTTCCTGTTTTGAGATGTTATGCTTCTTGTAGGCAGGATGGAGATTTAATATGAGAAATAGAAGAAATGTTTGCATGAGAGTTAGGAGACTTGAACTTTATTTTCCTTTTAGATCTTTCCTCACTGAAAAACAAAAAAAGAGTGACAAAAAAAGAGTGAGTTTTTAGCTGTAAAATTCTGTTATATTTCTGTCTACCTTGTAACTCACCAAAGTACACATAAAATAATGCCATCTACATCATACAGACCATATTAATAAGACAAATAAAACAAGTCCATTGTTTATTCCCCATTCTTTGAACTTCAGTTTTCTTTATCTCCTCTCTTTCTTCCTCTTTTAGGTAATGCTTTCTAACAAAGGAGGTTGGTAATTAACCCCAAATGTTGGCCTATCCCTTAAGTAATCAAAGAACTCCGTTAAAAATGGAAATAATAGTGACACAGACACCAGAAGGTTGTCAAAGAAGAGCAATAAAAACCATCCTAAAATATTTTACAAGACAAAAATAATCTAAGTGCATGGTAATAACTGATGTGTAATGTCTTACAAATTGAAGCCAAGTTACAATGATTTTCACTAGACGTTTCTCAAATCCTATGGGTGACACGAGCCCATTTCCTCTGTCACATTTCTGAAGAGATAATTGCAGGAAATACTGTAAACAGTCTAACATTCACAGGTCATATTGAGAAATGTTTATAGATATTGACAGTTAAATACAATGTATCACAGCACCAGGCACAATATGGCACCCACCTAGCAATAAGCTTTCACAAATCAAAGTCAAAAAAGTCAAGCTTTGGTAATAAAGAAATACAGACATATTGTTGAATGGGCGAATGAATAAATGAATGAAATGCTTGTTAAGATTATGGGTTTGTATGAAATATTATAGAAATAATAATGAACATAATTAATTTTTCTTTAATATTTAAGGTTTTATATATTAATCCCTTGGATTTAGAAATTAAACAATGATTAATCCAAAATAGGGAAAGCAATTCTCTAAATACTAGACAGGTAGTAAATACAAAAAATATTTCCTAATAGTTACTGAATGTTGGTATCAATTTTTTTTAAAAAAACTGCAAGAATCTTACAGTTTATAAAAAATAAAAATTAAATTTGCTAAAATTTTAAATAATAGAAAAATCTACTGGGAAGTAGTTGCAAAGAAACAAAGACTGTGTAATTGACATTTTCCAGCTGAGGCTATACAATTTCTTATTTTAGGCTAAGTAGAAACAAATAAAATTTACTTACATTTATAAGAATATTTTAAATTGACACATAAAAAAAGTTTGCATTAGAGAAAAAGTTAATGTCTCAATCTTCATTTGATAGTAATTTAGTACATTAAACATACACAATCTGGGTGTAATTGTTTCCTAGTTTTCCTTTAAATGAAAATACGGGTGGGTGGTATGGATTTATAGACATACTTGTCAGTTTACATATGGAACAAAATTACTGGTGTTTTTAATCAAATCACCTTTCTCAGCTACGGAAGAGCCTCAAACAATTTTAACTAATCTATATTTTAACTATCCACTTTCTTCCTTGAGGGCCTCTTTTCGCACAATTTAGTTTCCCTTCCCTACTCATATAATCCCTATCTTCTATTTATTATTTATAAAATTGTCCTTTTCCTTGCAACCAGAACTATGTATTGATGATTGTAAATGTTGATTGGGTTACTTGAGAAGCCATTTATGCCCTTGTCTTTTACCTTAAAAATTAGAGTTTTAAAGTATTTTAGCTTTTTAAAGAAAGATTTGAGTCAGGAGTGTTTTTATATAAATGATGCTAACTTTTGTTTTTTGTCAGTTGCCCCAAAAGGCATGAAGTTTTGGCTGAGAATAACAACGAAACAAAGCAGAATCTTGCTCTTCTAAGCTTTGTATGTTTGTTCTTTGCTCATTTTAGATGTGGGCCAGGACATAGAGCAGTAATTGTTTCATGAAAATCCTATAATCAAAGTGATATCAGTGCAAAATGATTAAAACTGAAAGAAAAGGCTGGGAGTGGTGGCTCACACCTATAATCCTAGCACTTTGGGAGGCCAAGGCCAGTGGATCACCTGAGGTCAGGAGTTCAAGACCAGCCTGGCCAACATGGTGAAACCCTGTCTCTACTAAAATACAAAAATTAGCCGGGCATGATGGCGGGTGCCTGTAATCTCAAGTATTCCGGAGGCTGAGATGGGAGAATCGCTTGAACCCGGGAGATTGTGGTTGCAGTGAGCCAAGATCGCACCACTGCACTCCAGCCTGGGTGGCTGAGCAAGACTCCCTCTAAAAAAAAAAAAAAAAAAAAAAAAAAAGAACAAAAAAAACCAGAACAAAACAAAACAAAACAAAAAATTGAAAGAAAAATATTATAGCAAGAGAGAAAATAATATATAAAAAAGAGAATTCTTACAGTAATATGTATTTAGCACCTATTATAGGTCATGAACTGTTCCAGGTCCGGGAGTTATTATATCGGTGAACAAAATCACTAAAAATCCCACTATCTTGAGCTTAAATTCTAGTGGGGGAGGGCAGCTCAGATAAACAGAGAGAGACAATAAATAATAAGCATAATGAATATATGTGTTAGAAGGTGAAATGAGCCAAGTAGAAAAGAAAGAGTAGAGCAGCGTAAGGATGTTGAGAGTGTGTGCTGTGGAGGAAGGGTAACGGTGTTAGAGAGGAGGTAATGGTAGGTCTTAAGCTGAGAACATGACTTTTGAGCAAAAACTCAAAGGAGGTGAGGAAATCATCCCAACAAACATCTGGAGGAAAAATATTTGAGGCAGAAGGAATAGCTTCACTGAAATCTCTAAGGCAGGATTGTGTCTGGTGCATTCAAGGAACAGCAAGAAGGCAAAAATGACTGGAATGGAGGCAGCAAAGGGGGAGTGAAGGGGGACAGGTCAGAGAAGAATGTGTCTGGAGGACCGGGCGGTGGGGCAGATAGACCATTTAGGGACTTGCAGACCATTGTGAGGATTAACTTTTACTGATTCCCGAATGACCAGTGTTTTGTCTTTGCCTCTTCTGCGGCCCGCTCCCCCTGCTCCTCCACTTCCTTCTCTTCCTTCTTCACCACGATCATCCTCACTGATGAGGCATTTATCTAACACATCTTGATTTGAACAATAATAAGATTCTAAAGTTTTAAGAGTGTATTCCACAATTTTCTTATTCTCATCAGTTCTATTCAACAGAAAAAGATGTGTTGAATTCCCAACACATATGTGCAAAATTGTGTGTTTAGTCTCTATTTTAAAAATAGAGGCTGTTGCCTATTGGACGCTGACTGTGGAATATGATGCTCTAGGCCGCTATTGAACAGGATACAGCACTAAGGATTCGATGTATATTAACTCATTTAGTCCTCACAGCCACCCTGTGAAATGGAGGCTATAATTTTCCTATTTTACAAATGAGGAGAATGAAGCAGAGAAAGGATAAGTAACTCATTCAAGACATACAGACAGTGAGCCACAGAACCAACACTTGAAATCAGGTATTTTGGACTCCAGTGTCTGTGTTCTTGGCTGTTTGTAATACTGTCTTTTATTGTCATAATCCTTCACAATACCCATACTCTTTGAAATGTTTTGTTTATTCATTGTTAACTCATCAAGCATTTATTAACATCCTACTGTCTCTCATCACTGTTAGGCATTGTGAAGACAGGGCAGCTGCAAGCCTCTATGGTATCTTTGTCTGGATTAAAAAAAGGTATCTCTTCTTTGAGGCCTTTTACTTTCTTCTGTCAGTAAATTATCATAATATTTTGATCTTTTAAGAAGAAGACATTTAGCTGCTATTGCTGAAAAACTGTCATAATAAATACACAATTTTTTAAGTCCAAAGGTAGAGTATTAAAGATGTTTATTAAAGATGTTTAATATTAAACTATTAAAGATGTTTATGATGTACATAATGCCCCTTAGATGTGGTGGCCGTGTGAGGTACTACACAATCTGAAGATGCTCCTGGCATAATGCCCCTGGATGAACCAAATAAAATATAATCAAACATTACTCCCTAGAGATGAAAAACATAACACCTGCACTGGGTCAGAAAATTACTTTTCTACAATACTTTTTTGAGTTTTATTGATAGACTCTTCCAAAACCTTTCTACATAAACTTAGATAACTCAGCAATGTTGACAATTATTATTTGAATAATAATAAGACACTAAAGTTATAGGAGAATATTCCTGCCATTATTTAGGGCTTATATTTTATTCTTATAAATTCTATTTGATTCAAAAATACATATTGAATTCAGAACAACTGCAAAACCGTGTGGTAGGAACATTAAAAAAAAAAAAACATGGAGCATAGCCTATTGGGCACAGACCACGTACTGTGATGTGTTAGAGCCCTATTGAACTGTACATGATACCAATTCTTCATCGTATTTATATCCATCACAATTGACACTAATCAGTTACCTACTTAGAGGAGCTTGTTTCTCTCACCAAGATTAGAGTATACCTATACCATTAATTTTATATTAATTAGTATTTATCCTTAAGATATTTTAAAGAAAGCAGGACTGGTTATTAATTCCATCTTTACAAATAAAGAAAAGGAAGTTCAGAGAGGCTAATGGTGAGGTCAGGTCCAAACTCAGGAATTTCTGACTCCAAAGCCCACCATGCTAGACTTAGCATATGGTGGGAAGATGACCAAATCTAAGTCTCCTTACAGAATGACAGAAAAAATCGGAGGTGAAGATTACAGGAATAAGAGAAAGCACACAACCAGAACACCAAACTAGTAAATATCCTGCCTATGCCAGATTCCAGCTTGTTTATACCTGACCCAGACCAGGCACAATTCTTTATTGTTTGTGAGCCAGTTCAAATGCCTGCACTCTGAACTGTAATTTTAAATGCATGCATGACACAGTCCAAGAACCTGGTGCAAGGTTCATTATATCGCTCTTCTTTTCCATCTGTACTTGCTTTCAGGTTTAGATTCAGTGCCTTAGAAAGGGGAATTTAAAGATATCAAGGGGTATGAAATGAGAATAACAAACATGTATTGAAAGTTAACCAGGTACCAGGTACTATTATAAACACTTTATTGTATAAACACTCATTCAAGAAGTGGGAATCAAGGTTTTTTTTTTTCATTGTTATTTCCATAACAAATTTCAATAGCTGAGGCAAAATTTGCAAATATCTGGAGCTGAAAGGTTGCATGAAGAATGAATATGAAGGAATGTCTGCACTCAAATTCTCCCATGTAGCAATATGGCCTTGAAGGCATTGTCAACAAACCAGTGGGTGAGACGTTTCAGCCACAGATAAGGGAGAACATCTGTGAAAGGTGTTGTAATTTGATATGATTCTGACATTCAAATGACTGTTTATTTCTTACTGATTCATGTGAGAAATAATTTTTTTAGTATTATCACAAATAAACTATTACTTTCTTGCAGCTAATGAAAATAATTTTTGTTATTAATGTTCTTATATTTGTTCTTAGTTCCTTTTCTCCTTCTTTATAAAAAACCTATGTCCATACTGTTTTTCCCACCTTATTGTAAACGCTTCCAGAATAGGAGCTAAATTTTATGCCTCTTTGAGATTTCTAGTATTTACTTCTACTTTGCACATGGAAGACATCGTTCATTTATTCATTGATGATTTTTTTGAGCACCTACTGTGTGCCAGGCACTGAATTGTGTGATGGGGTACAATGGGAAATAGATGCAGTCCCTGCTGAAACTCTCACTGTTATAGAGAAGCCAGACATTCAACAGGCGATTTCATTACCGTATAAATATTATGTAGGGCAAAACAAGGTGCTCGCCAGAACAGAGGTGCACCCTCCTCAATGTAAGGTGATCAGGGAGGACTTCCCAGAGAATGTCACAAATATTCAGAGATTATACAGAAAGTAACAGCTAAGAGTGGGCTCCTTCCACGCCATTCAAGCCACAGCAGCTCCGCTAGGGGGTATGTTCTCTAGGCAGCTACAGGGGCCCCTACTGGCCCTCCGGGGCCAGACTTCGCTTCTTCAGACAGCTCCACGTGCTCTGAGACCTTCTAACAGTACTTCGGCGGAGTAATTGGAGTTATCCTGCGATGCATGCTTAACTTCTCCGGTGAGTCAGGACTATGTCAACTGCACTGATTAGGAAGACATTCAAACTGTTACTGCTCAGTGTAGCCAGAAGTTTCTGGATATTGAAAGAAAGAGAGAATGCTCTTTCTTTCTTTCTTTCTTTCTTTCTTTCTTTCTTTCTTTCTTTCTTTCTTTCTTTCTTCTTTCTTTCTTTCTTTTTCTTTCCTTCTTTCTTTTCTTTCTTTCTTTCTTTCTTTCTTTCTTTCTTTCTTTCTCTTTCTCTCTTTCTTTCTTTTTCTCTCTCTCTCTCTTTTTCTCTCTCTCTCTCTCTTTCTGTCTGTCTTGCTCTGTCACCAGAATGCTTTTTCTTACAAAAAATATTGCAGTTATTTGTCCAGAAACCAGAGCAGGTTATCAAAGAGGATGTCTCAAAACTAAGGAATGAGTTACAGTGGAAAGAAGTCCAGAAGCACTTGATAAAGCTGAGCCGCTGGCACCAGGTGCTGGAGGACATCAACGTTCAGCTTGAAAAGCCGGCCAGCATCGGTATCCCTCGGGACTCCTTGGCCTACCTTGAGAAGGCATCTGCCAACATCCCTGCACCTCTGAAGCCAACCTGAACAACAGGCAAAGGTGGTCAGCCTGAGAGTGGGCTGCTGCGTGAGGTTTGCCACACATCTCTTCTTCTTCTTCTTCTTTTTTTTTTTTTGAGACGGAGTCCGCCTCCCCGGTTCAAGCAATTCTCTGCCTCAGTCTCTCGAGTAGCTGGGATTACAGGCACACGACACCACGCCTGGCTAATTTTTTGTGTATTTTTAGTAGAGATGGGGTTTCACCATGTCGGTCAGGCTGGTCTCAAACTCCTGACCTCGTGATCCACCCGCCTCGGCCTCCCAAAGTGCTGGGATTACAGGTGTGAACCACCGCGCCTGGCCTACATCCCTTCTTGTAGACTTGACATTTTGGAAGAACTCTTTGCCAGAGAATGAGGTGATTTTGGTTTCATGATGTCATTGGAAAATGTTCCACTATTTTTATAAGCTATTAATTTCTTGAGTACTTTATAAAATGTCTGTAGCTTGGATAAGCCAAGTAAAAAAAAATTTTTTTTTTTTTTTGGTCTTTAGCAAAGTTTAGACTGTTAGTGTGACAACACAGTTTCTTTTTAATGGTGGTTTTGCTTGTTTTTTAATTTTTGTATGACTTTTCATCTTTTTATGTGTGTTTTCCATTGTTTGATGTGAAGGAAAAATTATAGGCTGGGCTCTGTGGCTAACGCCTGTAATCCCAGCACTTTGGGAGGCCAAGGTGGGTGGATCACGAGGTCAGGAGTTCGAGACCAGCCTGACCAACATGGTGAAACCCCATCTCTATTAAAAATACAAAAAATTAGCTGGATGTGGTGGCAGATGCATGTAATCCCAGCTACTCGGGAGGCTGAGGCAGGAGAATCACTTGAACCCAGGAGGTGGAGGTTGCAGCGAGCCAAGATCACACCACTGCACTCCAGCCTGGGTGACAGAGTGAGACTCTGTCTCAAAAAAAAAAAAAAAAAAAAAAAATTGTGACAGCCTGAGAATCGGGGGATGAGGATTTTGGTTGTAGGCCTTTTATGATAATTACCCCTCAGTGGTGTGTAGAAAAATATGTAAATTTGCTCTTGTTTCAAGACTTCAAACTACCTCAGGAAGAAAAATCTAATACAATATTTGTAATGCTTCCAGAGCTCTCAGAATGAGTATTTTTTGGTAAATAAGTCAGAAGAGGATTAAAATGTCTTGGGTTAGTGTAGTAATATTACAGTAGGATCCTTAGGTTGATGCTGATTTCTTTTCGGGGTAAGTTTATATTTTGTGTGGTGTTTACTTTTTTTTTTTTTTTCAGGGATGTAGTAGGAGCAGTGATACGCTAAATTTTGCCATTCATTCTGCAGTAATGAATCAGTTTAATGGGGGCAGACACAGTTTTCAGTAGCGTGACAATGGGGGCATAAGTGAGCTACAAGGGGCTAAAGCTTGCTCTGATCATCCCTTTCTGTTTTGAGTTTTGCTTGCTTGTATTATTTTTGTTTTACATTTTGGGAGGGAAAACATTTTCCATTAAGGAAGGTTATTGCCAGTGGATTTGATTCCAAGAGACTGGGGTGTCGCAGTGAGGGTGAGGAGGGGCTGCAGAGTGATCATTGACTACTTAACCTCCACAAAGAGCATGTGACACCTCCGCCTTTGGGGAATATTTTGCTTTCTTGTTAGTTTTTCAGGTCGTCTCAAATTCTCTGTCGAATTGCTATTAAGAAGTAGAGACTATCAGGGCTGGGCACAGTGGTTCATGCCTGTAATCCCAGCACTTTGGGAGGCCGAAGCAGGTGAATCACTTGAGACCAAGAGTTCGAGACCAGACTGGCCAATATGGTGAAACCCCATCTCTACTAAAAATATAAAAATTAGCCAGATATGGTGGCGGGTGCCTGTAATCCCAGCTACTTGGGAGGCTGAGGCAGGAGAATCGCTTGAACCCAGGAGACAGAGGTTGGAGTGAGCCAGGATCATGCCATTTGTACTCCAGCCTGGGCAATAAGAATAAAACTCCATCTCAAAAAAAAAAAAAAAAAGAAAAGAAATAGAGACCAGCATTATTTGGCTCTCACTGGGTGAGGTTTTCTGAGTTTTATACAGTCTCTTACTAGATCTTATTAGATCACATCCCTTTACCCAGGACAAATGCTTCACTATCTTCTGACTGGCAGTACTCCTGTGGCTCTGTGCCTTGGCTCATTTTGTTTTCTTCAGCCTTGAAGGCCCCTTCCCACATGTACTGACATCCACTCATGTGTCTGTTCCCTGGAGCCTCCCGGCACCCATTTTGCTGCACCCCAAGGGCACAGGACTTTTATCTCTTCTACTGCCCTTGCTTGGTTCTCCCTTGTAGGCTAGTGCTTTGCACCTGTCTCTCTGCCCCTCACTAATTGTACACCTGTGAGAATCAGACATTATTTCCCTTAAATATACAGGGATCATATAGTCTTTCTCTTTTTGTTGTGTGTGTATATGGTATCTGGAACATGGACCTGTGATTACCAGCCTGACACCAACAAATCCCCTTAGTTAGAATGTATAGGTTAAACAAAGCTTTTAAAAGCTCATATAATATGACCTCAAGGCTGTTAACCTGGTTGTCATGGTCATTAGAAACTCTGATTGGCAGCTTTATATTTCTTGACTAAAAGCCTAAATAAACTGATTAAGTTTTAGGCATTCTTGCAAAGCGGTTCTTAGTGAAAAGATTGGGAACTATTCTATTTGGTGCTTAGTGAAAATATTTTGAATTGATGTATGTACCAGTTATTGCCATTTCTTTATTACATTCAAAAGTTTTTTTTTGCCAAAAAAAAAAAAAAAAGAGAAAGTAATAGCTAAGAGGGGAAATAGCAGGACAGGTGAAAGGAACTACGGAAGCCAAGGCCTTGAACTCAGCAGCAAGAGCTCAGTCAGTTCTGGGAACCTCATGTATTTCATATGGTTAGAAGAATAGTGAGATCTTGACTGATGAGACTGGGGTGAAACCAGGAGACAACTCACAAGTGGCACTCTGCCAATATTTGGTTTTGATGCTGACGAGGCCATTCACAGGTGCCATGATTACAGCTGGAATCCCTACAGGTGTGGCTGAAAAGTAAGTGTCTCCTGGAACCAGTCATTATGACAAACAACAAATACCTCTCATGTTCTCATTACAAGTTAATCCAGAAAGTAGTGTAAAATGGGTGAAGAATCCAGCTGTCATCTGTTTTTTAACCTGACTGCTGGAATTATCAGAGGTTATTATTAGAAGGCAGGAGGAATCTGGTCAGTAGAATATTTCCCATATTCTCCAAACTTGTGTGGATATCATCTACAGGGCCTTTAGATAAATGGAACCTGAAGTTTATAAACTACCTGCCCATACATAAGCAAAACAGTGTTGGTTCTATTTGCATTTTGCAAATGAAGCATCATCTGCAGGTATATATCCCACTGCTAGTAGCTTTTGCCTCTCTCTGGCTTTCCTGGCTTTAAAAGCGTTTCTCCATTATGAGCAAGTTACTGAACTTTGAGGAAGAGTCCACTGTAATAACAGTAAAGTTTAATGATGCATAACTTTGAGAGACTGACAGATTCCCAGCCAAAGTATTGATTCTTACAGAATTTATGAAGCACATGCTGTATTCTGTGTCATTATGGTCTTTTTTTGGCTGAAAGAATCATGTAAAATAGATTTTTAAATGAGTGGTAATAGCCAGACATAAAGAAGGTATTGATGTGTGTCATGAAGGGTGAAATAGCATGCCAGATTAAGGCATATAACAAATCAAAAACAACAGTACCCTCTAATACTACAAATGTCAATTTGCTTTTCCTTTGAATCACCCCTTCTATTTACCACTTTACACATTTACAATTTGCCTTCTATAGACCTCTTCTGAAGAGCATTAAAGATGTGAAAAATTTTTGCATAGCTGCAAATACTGCTTTGGGAGACACTAAAAGTTCAAAAACCGGGTGCTTAAATTTGGCAAAGAAATTTGCTCTTATATGTAAATAATGCCCTTTGCAAAAATAATGCTAAAAGCTTATAATCTAATCTTTATTATATGCATATATAAATGGCATATATAGTGGATCAAGATTTGATATTTAATTTTTTATCAATTCAATACTTTTTAAATAATACTGAAAATTTTTATGTGTTTTTCAGAAACACTAAAAATTTATTCTTCCTTTACAACTTCCAGCTAAGCTCTTTTCTGTTCCCAAATGATTGGGTGGAAGTCATCTCTACACTAACATATTTTGAAAAAGTATGGAATTTATTCTTCTGCTGTCTGTAAATGCCCTCTTCATCTTAATACCTATTATCAATTAGTTTCTCAAGAAACAATTGAAATGTAAGTCTTTGTTGTCTCCCAATCATTTTGTTTTGACACACTGGGGGAAAAAGTGGCTTTCAAGAATAGTAATTTAAACTTTGATTTTATGCTTCACTTTGGAATACATGTTTATTAAATGTGTATCTCACCGACAGAGTAATCAATACAGATTGTGTAGTACATTATAAGAAAACCATGTCTGAGATTATTAGAGAAATTAAATGCTTTTAGTTTTGCTTACTTGAGCAATATGTGAAAATTAACAGCTTAAACCCTTTCATGTATCTGACCAGGCTTAGTCTTAGTCAGAACTCATGGTTTTTGGGGGGTTCTTTTTCTTTCTTTTCTGTTTTTTTTTTTTTTTTCTAAGTAAAGTTTCATATACTCTACGTGGTTAGCATTCATCTAGTAAACATCAAATTACCTGAAATCCTAATTTTAAAGACTAACATTTATGGAGAGAGATCCACACTTAGATGGGAGACAGAAAGGAAAAGGAAATTGATTGAGTGGCTGCAGCTTTCCCTGAAAAGCAGTGCTGCATTTCCACCACATTCCAGAAACCTTTATAGAGCAAGAAAGAGAGGTCATCCAGGTCTAACTGTGCTCGGGACCAGTGGATCCCAGACGAAAATATATCTCTCATGCACCCAGAAACCTCATGAGAATCAGCCAAATCCTTCTTCAAACAGCTGCTTCTCAACAATTCAGGAGTTTATCTACCTAATAAAAAAGTAACTTGGCAGGAAGAAAAAGGCTGAGACTCTCAATAGACTCTTCTCGGGCCTAGTGGAGCCTGAAGAACTCTTCAAGGTCTTAGTCAACAGTGAACAGAGGAATTTGAACCAGCACACTCATCTATACCACAAACAAGCTGCTGCAAGAGCCAGAGAGGGGTCAATTTTTACATAAACATTTTTTTCCCAGGCCAAATAAAGGCAGATTCAAATAAAATAGGCCAAGTCCTAGATGGAAGATGAGAACAAAAACTCAGGGAACAGGAAAGTGATTCCTTACCTCCAATATAATATCTCACAAGCAGTTCCCACTAATACATTTCAGTTAATCCGGGGAGTATTTCAATTCATGGGATCTATTTTCCATAAGTTTTCCAAATGGACATTCTTAAAAGAACAACTTACAGTTTGATTGATTGATTGATGTGCTAGAAGAACTAAAATTTTAAAAAGCTGTATGTTTCAGAAGTATTTTTAAGAAGGTAGTCATACTGAAAGATATTTAAATGCAGAGGCTGTTCATTCACACCTAGATCTTAATTTCCTATTTTTTTCAACTCAGACCCAGCATTCTTTAGACACTATAGGCAGACTATACACTTATGATGTATACATAAGTGCACATAATCACAGCATTTGGTTGTAACAAACTAGTTTTACTAAAATGGAAGATTTAATAGATGAAATGAGGAAATATGTCAATGTAATAGCATATTAGATTTTGCAAATGAGCTATTCCTAAGGCAACATGCATTGCTTTGCTTTTATATTTCCACAATCGTTTGTTCACTTGACAACTAACATTCAGAATCCATCTTTGATCTTGGAGGACTTGTACAAATCAAAGTATAATAAATCCTTACACTTGGGGACTCAAGGTGACACTCAACAAAAGCTGTCTTCTGAAAGAGTCCTTGGCCTGTTGGATACACAGACCTTCCGCAAGACCTGGTGTCAGGGCTAGTCTTTAGCAGACTTGAAAAGAGGAAAAACCTGTCCTTAGGGCTTTCAACATTACTGTGTGCCCCATTTCCCATCAAGCATCTGGGACCCAAAAATTCTAGTTTCCACCTATTGAGGATTTATTATGTGACACACACTTACATGTATTCTGATCCTTACATCAACTTGCAGGATCAGAATTTCATCCTCATTGCATAGAAAATGAAGCTCAATGAGTCTCAGTACATCTTCTAAGAGGCAGAGCTGGGTTTCAACCTTGGGTCTGACTTCAAAGCCCCTCCTGAAGCCCATGACATCATCATGTCTCAGCCTGAGGCTTCCCTGTGGAGTTCACACCCAAACTTGTTCTTCCTGTTTTGACTCTAGATTCCCTTCCTGGAGCTTTGGCTTGGGACACTAATCAACTGAATATAGGCAGTAATGAATTTTTTTTTTTTTTTTTCTGTAAAGAGGGTAGAACGGAAAGCATATATGGTCCCACCTCTTCTATTGGCTTTTATTACAAATTCTATTTACTTTCTGATAGGGACACTTTGGAAATGATACCTTTACCCAGAGGAATTGTAACAGGATAAATCTCGAACAGCATGGCATATTGTTGATCAGGCAGACGACATGACTGCCAACTCGGCGTGCTGCTAACATTAGCCATTTGTGTTGTGAAAACTCCTGTTAGCTTCTTAGAGCTACAAAGCCTGTGATGAGAAATTGTCTTTATTTTGCTTTGTGAATATCTGCCATTTGATTTTTACTTTACAACATAAACTGACACCTCTTCGGCTTGTAACAGAATTTTTCCACTGTGAATAAGTCCCCAAAAGCACTCTGGGCTGGTAGAACAGCCTGATGTTCTGTTAAAAATCACTGGAAATTAATTTCTATTAAAGACCTAGCTTTGAAATTTACGGTGTTACTTTGGGAAAGCCACATCACCTCTCTACACCTTCAGCTATAAAATGGCTGTCATGAGGATCAAATGAGATTCTAGCTTTACAAAAGGTTTTGCAAATTGTTAAGAATTATACAAAAGTAAGGGCATTTCTGGGCATCATTTTGAATCCTATTCATTCCTTCCTGAGAAACAATCTTGCAATATAAGGCATTGACTTGCATCTTCCATCTGTGCTATCCTTTGACCTTACCCTATGATACTCCTTGGATTTTCCCCTTAATTTACCTCTGCTCTGCCAATAATCAATATGGCAGGAGCTTCAAACATTTTGTCCTTGGACTTCCTAATTCTGACCAATGGCAAATCCTGAAGTTATTAGGTATCAAGGGCTCATTTATCAAATCCTTACAATGAAGCTTTTCTTTTTGTAATTTTTTCCCTTTTCTATCAGTTAGCAGTTTATCTTTTGTAATCACTGATTACTGTGATTACTGTCTACTTGGGATAGAAGGCAGGGATTAACAGAACCATGTGAGGAAAGTTGAATGAAGATACCTCTCTCACTCATCCTTTCTCCCCATTTGCTTCTCACTTGGGGTAACAGGTACCTCTCATGCCCATTAGTCTGATTCTTTCTCTAAAAAGTACCTTAGTGCCCTCTACAGGTTGTGTGAATTTCTCATCCCGTGATCTTGTTTACATGTTATGCTTTCTCCCTTAGCTCTCTCCTAAAACCACTGGTGGCTAGGTTCTTCTCAATGGTGCCAGATTCCAGGAGGATTGCTTATTTATAGTATTCTCTGAAATGTATTTATCTAATGAGAGTATTGAAGAATATGGTGATTTCAATCTTGTGTGCAATTTGAGGGAGAGAATTGATCCCAACTATTTGGCATGTCAGTAGTTACTAGGAGACCATTTGCAGGTGATAAGCTACAGAAGACATCTGCAGGTGAGAAATCTGAAACTGAAAAAGGTCAAGTAACTTTGTAAGGCTTCCAAAACTATTTTGTGGTTGCAGGGCCAGAATCTAGGTCTCCCAGCATTTATTCGAGCATTCTTCCTTTCCTTTGTTTTGAATAGTTTCTTTTCCATATTTTCAAAAGTTTCTGTTTTGTCCTCCAGTTGTGTATCTCAAAACCTACCCCAAGGAGTTACTAACGTCATCCATTTGGCTTCAGTAGGTAACTGATGGATTAGGTCTTCCAGCATGTCAAAAGGATCTGCTTGGTAATACTAATCCAATTTGTAACCACATCCTGGTGCCGTTGCAAATGTCTCAGAGGTCAAAAGTAAAATTTAGTGAGAACTAGAAAGTGCAGCAAACATGGGAGAGGGCTCATTTCTTGATTTACTTGTTGGAGTGCTTTGCTTTAGGCAACTTTCAAGTAAGAGCTTTGGACTGCAAGGCAGAAATCTGTTGGCTTTTTCTAGGCTTCAAGACCTGGAAATTCTTGAACACCTTCTCAACCTTCTGTTTTTTGAAATGTCACTCACTCATTCCCAAATTAATTGACATCATCAGCCTGGAGTTTATCTTGCTCACTCCAAGTGCAGAATGTCCACTGACTCAAATCCTTAATCATTCAAGAATTTGGGACTCATGAAAGTTTTTCTTCTTTGAAATTATTTAGAGATTTGGAATACAATTTGGATGAAAACAATGCTACATTTTAACCTGAATCCTTGGGGAAAAATAAAAACCTTGGAATACAATTATGTCCTGTAGATCAAAATTGAGAGTGAAAATACCTAGATACAAGTTCTGAGAGGATAACCCAAAGAGGACTTTGTGAAACTACTTAAAAATGGCAAGTCAACCACAAATCTATATTTGTTCAGCTTCTGGATTTCCTCTTGCTAAGTAATTTTAAAGCTACTTAACAGTATTTAATTGACATTTAACTCACTATTCTACTTGCTTCAAGTTTTTCATACTGAAGCGCTCACAATTATAACTTGCATATGAAAAATTACCTTAGCCTGATTTCCAAATGGCTAAAGAGTTTGATGTAATTTCTACTAGAATTCTGTAATATTGATGCAGCAGATGCTGGAGCAGCATTTTTCAACTGTCAATTATGACCCTTTAGTAGGTCATGAAATCAATGTAGTTGATTGTGATTAGCATTAAAAAGAGTAAAAAAAGAAAGGAAGAGAATTGTACAGAACATAAGAAATTGAGTGCAAGTTAAGTATTGTTATGTGAAACTCTTTCTTCAGTTACGTGTGTATTTGGATTGGGACATAAATTATATTTCTTGTGTGGGCTGTAGTCAAACTGAGAAACACCATTTTAGACTGCAGTGGATAAGAGAAAGAACTCCTTCCCAGCTGTGTGAATCATTCTGAGACTTGATTTTCTACTCTGAAAATGTGTGTAATAAGACTTTCATAACAGGGTTGTTGTAAGAATTAAGTAAAACATAAAATAACATTGATGCACAGTATCTGACATAGTAAGAAGCTAATATTGTTATTTTGGTGGGAGTTATAATGAGAATTATTTGAAATCGTTTGAGATAGTAAATTAAAGCACTGACACTTATCCCTTAAATCAAGTTCCCTTGTTGCAAACTTCTACCTCCCAAGCACATAGCCCCTGGGAAGGAGAAGCTGGGCATTCCCAAGATTAGAACAAAGAAGCCATTGATCAGTTTTGAATCTCAAAAGCTGGCTCCTTTGACTTCTTTGCCAAGACAATAGTCATGAAATTTGGATTGTAAGAAAGAAAAAGATTTTCTAAATTCCTTTATTTCTTCTTTAACTATTGAGAAGCCGCCAGACAAATAATACTCGAGAGTCTTAAATGAAATAACAACAATACTAGCGAGTCTTAAATGAAAGTGAGGAAGAAGTCGGGAAATGCCTGGCTCCTCAGTTCCCACTGGATTCTTGGTAGAAGACAGAGAAATAGGAGAACATTGCTCCAGCTTCTCCAGTTTTCACCGATTCCTGGTGGTGGGGGTTGAGTGAGGGAAGAGTATAGAGATGTTCTAGAGAATTTGAGGGGAATGGTGAGGGGAAAGGGCCTTCTGCTCCTTCAAGAGGATGAGAAGCTATCGCTTTACAGGTTCCTTCTGCTTAACTACTGGGGGTTTTACATAAAATTAAATTCAGTGGTTTACTGTGGTTTTGTATAGAAAGATCTGAGTTTAACCCCTCAGAGTCTCCCTCAGCTCTTGCATGGTATGGTAGCTTTTCTGAGTGTACTGTGAAACGAACCAGGGGCATCTGGCTGAAAGTAGGTGAAGGTCTTGCCTGGCAACTTTGCCAAAGCAGGTGGTCTAAAGAAAATGAAGCCATTCACGGTAGATAAAGATCCAGTTGGGAATCATTATTTTCAGCAAAAGTGGAGATGGGGGCTTGGTTAACAAGGGGAGATGGCTATTGGGGCCCTGAAACACTGTAAGAATTGAGTGAAGAAAACATGAATGAATATCACTAAAGGCAGTTTCTTGCAATGGAGGCTTCAGAATGCCTTGGGGATGGACAAGTCCCTCCTGAGATGACCACCTCTGGGAGAAGACCAGTCCGGGAGGACTTAGAGGACACCTCTTCAACTCCAGGACTCCACCTCCCCTAAGATTATGTGCACCTCACTCATTTCACATAATCCATATAAATCCAGGTGGAGAGGCCGGAAATCTGACAAGTATTTCTCCTACTCGTTGAAGCACAAACTGAGTTACATAAAGAGATGGGTTGAATTGCCTAATAAGATTGAATCAACAATGTAACAGAAATAACTTTTCTAGACTGCCCAGTGGATGTGGAATTATGAAGAAGACCCAATCAATTAAAAAGAAATAAGCGCCATTTCTTGGCACATCTGGGCATGGTGTGAGCACGTCTGTGATGTTCCTAATTTATCATTATTATTATGTATATCTCTTGGGAATGAAATGTTTCTGTCTTTATTCACACCAGTCTTCATATCACAGGGTATTTTGACTAATAACTCTTTAGATCCAAATTAACTATCTAATTGAGAAAGCTTTACCCAAGAACCTCAAGTATTGAGCCAACGCTAAATGAGTATTCAAAAAAGAAAAAAGGAGTAAGGCGGACTTTGCGTTCCCAAATAAAATGCTGCCAAGTTCATGTGTAACCCATAGTGCTGGGCAGAAAGATAATGGTAAAATTTTAATATTTACAGAGGACTTTTCTGCTTTGATAGTCACAATTGAAATTCAACTAGAATTCTTGCATCTTAAGCTTTAGAGTTTTCTTTCTTCCCCACAATTCTAGGGGCAGGTGGTGATGGTGGTAGTGGTGGACGGGATATAAATTGTTAAAGCAGGAAACAGTACAGAAAAAAATATATTTTTAAGAGCACTGATCCGTCCAGAGCTATTCCCTTCCCCCCGCACCCAGTGGCAGGATAAACAGCTGCTCCACGCCTGCCGACAGCAGAGAGAGCACCGGCTCACTGACACCCAAGGCTGACAGACCATCATGTAGTGATGGTCAGGGCCAGGCCAGTGTGTGCCCCATGGCTCTTGTTTTCCATACCGCAGGAGGCAAGATGACCCATGGGGAAGCACTGGAGTTTATTGATAGTGTGGGGGTTAGGACCTCTCACCCCAGTTAGATAAAACTGGGCTCTAGTCCTAGAATCATCATTTACTAGCCATGTGAACTTTGGAAAATTACTTAATCTTCCTAATCTTGGTCTCCTGTTCTATATAATGGGGATAACAACTGAAGCTCCCCATAAGCCTATTGGAATTTAAATAATTTATGTAAAAGATATGTTTCAGTATCTGGAACTTAGATGCTCATTAGAAGTCAGTCAGGCCAGGCTCGATAGCTCACGCCTGTAATCCCAGCACTTTGGGAGGCGAGGCGGGTAGATCACTTGAGGTCAGGAGTTCGAGACCAGCCTGGCCAACATGGTGAAACCCTGTCTCTACTAAAAATGCAAAAATTAGCCTGGCATGGTGGTGCATGCCTGTAATCTCAGCTACTGGGGAGGCAGGAGAATCATTTGAACCTGGGAGGCGGAGGTTGCAGACAGCCAAGATCACACCGCTGCACTCCAGCCTGGGCGAAAGAGTGAGAATCAGTCTCAAAAAAAAAAAAAAAGTTCAGTCAGTCTTATTGTTTTTATTCTTCTGGGCAGCTATAAGCTTGAATCCCACTACTTATATGATGTTGGGTAAAATATTTTAGTGTTTTGAACCTCGATCCCCTTACTTGTAAGGTGGGACTAACTCACATTATATGAGATTATTTAGAGATTATAAAAATAAATGTCGAGCCCTTCTTTTTCTCTCCTTTCTCCCTTTGTTCTCTTATGGTCAGAGTGTGTAAGAAGACCAGAAAGATCTCAAAGGTGATGGAACCAGGGATGTCTCGTGACCTGGGTCTTTGTCGTATACCCAGGCTCTTGGAGAAGGAGCAGGTTTCAGATGTGAGTAGGTGGCCAAAGAGAAAGTAGATGAGAAACTGATGGAAAGATCATCACATAGCAGGAAATCAAGAGTTTGTGCAGAATTAGAAATGAGAGTTCTGCTGACCTTCAGGTCATTTGATACATCACTGTCAGAGTTACCTTTCTAAAAATTCTGATCTTGCTTAAAAAAATGTAGTGGCTCACTATTGTTTACCACAAAAAGTTTAATTGCCTTGAAGGCCACCTATGATAGAGTTCCGGCCTCCCCTGTAGGATTACTGGCAGTTGTCTCTCTATGTGTGCCCTTCCTAGCAGGGAAGGAGGGAAGGAAATTAATTAGGACATTATTATTGAAATACAGTTGGCAGGACTAGGCAACTTGGCAAAAAATTAATTTCAGGTACAGAGAAAGGAGTGATAAAATTAGAAAAAGAGAAGTCACAGATGACATTAGGCTTCTTCTTTTTACCAGGTATTAAATTAACCCTGATGGCAGCAAGTTTGGAAAAATCCAAGTATCCCCCGATTTATATTTCCTAGATTCGAAGACATAAGTAACTATAACAAACACCAGAAATATTATAACAGGGAAAAAAGAAACATTTCATTTTTATGACACATTTTGATTTTAGAAACATATATGGAGAATATTCTTTTCTTTTTCTTTATTCAATAAATATTTATTGACAACCCAATACATGCTAGACACTGTTCTAGAAATTAGAGCAACATCAGAGTAAAATAAAATCTGTACCTCCCTGCACTTTACTTTCTAGTTGGAGTCAAAAATAAACATAATAAATTACTTATTTTTGTAGCATGGTCGTAGATGATAAATGCAGTGGATTCAGGGAAAAGTGGGATAAAGGGAATCAGGGTTGCCAGATGGGTTCGGGTAGAGGTTAGCATCTGAAACAGGTGGGTTGGTGAGAGCGGGTCCCACTGAGAAGGCGTCACTTGAGCAAATGACTGGAAGGAAGTGAGGGAATGTACCCTGTGGCTACCTAGAGAAGGCTCTGCCAAGCAGACAGAACACCCGGTGTAAATATGCTTTAATGGAAGCATTCCTGGTGTATTGAGAAACTTTCAACAGACGTATGAAGTTGAAACCGAGCAGGCAAAAGGAGATGAGTTTAGAAAAACTCGAGAAGAGGGAGAGGTGAGATAACCTGTGGCTTCTCAGGACATGGTGAGGACTTTGGCTTTTGTTCTGAAAGAAATGGGAAATTATCATAGGGTTCTTTGCAGATTTTTAAGAGGTGTTGTTGACTGCCTCTTGAAAATAGACTGTCAAGGGACAGGGCTAGAAACAGGAAGATGAATTGAATTAGGAAGGCTATCGTAGTAACCCAGTGAAAGGCGATGTTGATTCCAGTTGGGGTAGCAGCAGCAGAAGGGATAAGAAGTAACCGGAAATAAATATGTATTTTAAATAGAAAAAATATGTTATATTGTCTTAGTCCATTCATACCGCTTTAACAACATACTGTAAATGGGTGGCTTATAAACAGCAGAAATGTATTTCTCTCAGTTTTAGAGGCTGGGAAGTCAAAGATCAAAGTGCCAGCAGATCTGGTGTCTGGCAAGGGCCTGCTTCTTCATAGATAGTGCCTTCTCCTTGTGTCCTCACATGATGGAAGGGGTGAACAACTCCCTTGGGACTTTAGTGAGGGAATTAGCCCTCACAAATTCCATTCGTGAGGGCTCTGCCCTCACACTTGAATCACCTACCAAAGGCCCCATTTCCTAATACCACCATGTTGGGAAGTAGGATTCTAACATATGAATTTTGGGGGAGACACAAACATTCAGACCATAGCATATATGTTCCAGGGTCCTATAGTCACATTAATTGTGGAAATACAGTCCTACATGCTAGATAACTTATCTTGAAGTTCAAAATAAACGTTAGCATATTATTAAGGCTTTGCAAAAACAGCAAAACCAAAAAAAAAAAAAAAAAAGCAAGATAAAAAGTGTTTAACTTTGACCCAGTATATTCTAAACTTGTTAGCTAACATAAACTGTTGTTGGCAGACATCTGTTAAGATTTCCAAAGACACTAGTTTCCCATAGAATAGTGGAAGAAATGTTGAGATAGGGGACTATGATTTTTATAAGCAACATTATTTGCTGAGAAATAACTACTGTAAAATCTGAATAATCCATTGTTGCATTATAAATATCCTTTATATTCCTATTGAGCTCTGAAGTACTCTTATGTGGTTATTAACTAGGTATTCAATAGCAATAATGCCATGATTCTACTTATTGAATTGATAATCAAAATAATAGCCACTGTATTCTTAGATTTTATGCCCTCTTCCCACAGTGGAAATGTTATACAAGTGTTATTGACCTTACTATTCTGAAAATGTCTTGCAAATTAGAGCCTAAATGTTTAAATTATATCCTTACCCTTGCACAGGTTTGAAAGGTGAGTTCTAGATGAGAAAGCACTTTTATTCACTGCGGAAGTAATGCGCATTGGCTGTAACCACGCCTCGCCTAACAGCAAAAGAATGTTCAGAAGCATGCCCAGTTAATTGAAACTACAGGGGGCATTTAAGTAGGCAAAGTGTTATTACTCAGTTAAAAATGTGTCCAGGATATCAGAATTACCATTCCCTACTCCTGCAAAAGGCACTCTGGGAATGGTAATGGCCACGAGTGTTAGGCCTCTGGCATCCTTTTACTTTCCTCATTCCTGCTGCTCTCGACAGACTTGGAGAGATATACACGTTACCATCCACAAGAACTCGGGTTACTGTTGTGAATGTGCAAGTCTGATGGTGTTCAAACCTGTGGTACGGGGCGAGAACCCTAGGCCATGGGCATGAGGTTTTCACATGAAGTTCTCCAATGCCAATAATATTTGAAAATTTACCTGAAAGAGTAATTTAAGTAGCAAAACTATAGCCCTTTTCATCGAGGACCTTTAAGTCTGAGGCAAGTTACTTTTAGTTTATTCCAAGATATTGTTTGGAAAAGAGATTTCTTTTCTTTTCTTTTCTTTTTTTTTTTTCGAGATGGAGTTTTGCTCTTGTTGCCCAGGCTGGAGTACAATGGAGTGATCTCGGCTCACCGCAAACTCCACCTCCCGGGTTCAAGCGATTCTGCTGCCTCAGCCTCCCGAGTAGCTGGGCTTACAGGCATGCGCCACCACGCCTGGCTAATTTTGTTTTTTTTTTTTTTAGTAGAGACGGGGTTTCTCCATGTTGGTCAGGCTGTTCTCCAACTCCTGACCTCAGGTGATCTGCCCACCTCAGCCTCCCAAAGTGCTGGGATTACAGGCGTGAGCAACCGTGCCCAGCCAGAAAAGATATTTCTAATACAGTGCACTGATTATTTTAAATGAGATCATTTGCTACATTTGATCTTTCTTTCTTATTTGAAATTTAATCAGTTTCTTATAATTTCTAGAAAGCAAACACCCTATGTTTGCCATCTGTGAGTTTGTCTCTTAGGCTGAGGTGTTTGCCAATGTGGGTGTGTGAAAAGGCGAGAGTTCAGGGTCTCTGTAGGCAGGCGTGAGTGAGATCTTATCATACACTGGTAAAGTGTAAGTGCAGTGTTCTTTTAATCCTACCACCAGCACAATCTGGTACCTACTCCACATCCAAGGGCTTGCCTAAGTAAGAAAAAATATAATACATGGAAAAGAAAGAAATGTCCATTTGGACATTGGTTGCATCCTGGTTCTTGCACAGGAAAATCAGTCTGTAAATATAATAAGCAATAGCAGGATACAACACAGACATAATATTTTAAGATTTCTACACATTCCCCTGTTAATTCAAAGACATAAGAGAAATAAATCACTTTTTATAAGGTATCAGAGAAGTTCTTGTAAGATTATTGATATGGTTTCCTATTTGTTAGCTGTTCCCCCACAAATAAATTATAAGTTCCTAGAGGGCAGGGGCAATATATCATTCACCTTTACACTTCCATCTGGACATACGGTAGGACCTCAGAATGTGATTGTTCATTGATTGATTGTATATACCATTAGATATAAAATTAAGCTTTTAAAATTGCACTTTATACAGGTATTTTTTTTTCTTTCTCTTATTACCACCCCTTTGTCTCAACTGCCACCATTTCTCCCTGGATTATTGGTCTCTCTGCTTTCTCTTTTATTTCCTTCCAACAAAAGCAAAAGTGATGTTAGACTGAGAGCTAATTCACATAATTACCTTTTTGAAACCCTTCATTGCCTTCCCCCTTTCCTGAGAATAAATCTTAATACCTTTGAATTTCTTACCAGGGCCTGTCATTACCTGTATGACCTGGCCCGTGTTTATTATTATTATTTTTTTCTCAGGTTCCTAGGGCCTTTATACAGGCAATCCCTCTTTGCCTGGAATGCTCTTTCTAGCCCCACAATGTGCACAAGCAGCTCCTTTGATTCTAAGGCCTCTGGCCTTTGTGATCACCCTATCTAAAGCTGGTCACTTCTGTTAGTGTCTTGTTTAGACATTTGTACATTTCCTTCAAGCACTTGCTATGCATTTCCATTATTTTCTGTTTGTCTGTATTTTCCATGAGGGGAGGCACTGTGCCAATCTTGCTCTGCGTTTTATCTGTAGTGTCTAATTCAGTGTCTGGCTTGTGGTAAGTGTTCAATACATATTTGTTTAAAAGCATTATGACAAAAATCTAAAGTAAATTTTTTTTTCATTAAATTCCATGTTCCTAACTTACTTTATAAAATTGGAATGAGTTCTGAAAAATCAATCACCTACAATGAACAGATTGCAAAATTTTTAGGAAAAAAGTTTTAAGATTTAATCTAGTCATAATGATGTCCTGGCTATTATACTCTGGAATTGGGAAATTAGAAATAACCTATTCACCTCCCCTTTTCTCATTTTACAGATGGAGAAACAATCTTAGAAGTTAAATGACCTGCCTGAGATCTCCAAGCTAGTTAGCAGTACAACCAGAATTAGAATTTCTAGTTTGGGGTTCATTTCACTATGCCACCTGTTTGGGAGAAAAATACCTACTAGATTCTTAGAGTCACCAGTCATCTTTAGTTTTAGAATCTCAAAAATAAAAACACTAAGTTCTAGAGTAAGGGATGTAAGAGAAATTGTCTGTCTGCTTTTGGGATTTGCCTTTTAAGGAAAGAAAAATGCCTTTTTTTTTTTTTAATCTTTTCCCTTTTCATTGCTGGAATACAGATGTGATGGCTAGAGCTAGAGCAGTCATGTTGGATCTCTGAAATGGAAATCGTAGAAATTGAGAATGACGGAGCAAAAAGAGAGTAGTGGTAAGAGTCCTTACGTTGTCAGTCTGCCTTCTTAGTCTTAGACTGCTGGGAGAACTTCTACAGGAGAAGGAAATGTCTGTTCAGTTTTGGGTTCCTTTATTATAGCAGCCTAAACTCATAACATGCCATATGATTTGGTACCTAAAAGTGAAGTGCTGTCCTAAGAAAAGCCTAGAATGTGCAGCATCAGGCGATCGGGGGCAGTGATATAGATATTAGTGGCTGGAAATCTGAGACCCACGTGTGAACGTTGTGAAATGTTTGATGATATTGTTATCTGCGGTATGTTAGAAGTGAGACCAGATGCTAACATGCCTTGTAGCTCTAGAGCTGTCAATATGCGTTTTACAGTCCTGGTGGGGAGGGGTGGTGGTGGCGTCATTTTATAAATTTTTGTAGCTGTTTTTGGTTGTCATAGTAATTGAAGGAGGGAATTTAGTGGACAGGACTAGAGGTGGTAATTGTGTTACAAAGTTTAGGACACAGTCTGACACAAAAATAATTTATCTATATCTATCATGACTTTCAAACTGCTGGACATTTCTTGATAAAAACTTGGATAATTTATAAATATGCACACCTAATTCTGTTTCACATCCAACACAAAGATTTTTATTTTGCACTGATTTTTCCAGAAAAGTATATTAAGGGAAGATTTTATGTTGCTTTTTTTTTTTTTTTTTTTTTTTTGAGACAGGGTCTCACTCTATCACCCAGGCTGGAGCCTAGTGGTGCGATCTCACCTCAGTACAACTTCCACCTCCCAGGCTCAAGCCATCCCCCAACCTCAACCTCCCAAGTAGCTGGGACCACAGGAAAACACCACCATGCCTGGCGAATTTTTTTTGTATTTTTGGTAAAGGCAGGTTTTTGTCATGTTGCCAAGGCTGGTCTTGAACTCCTGAGCTCAAGCAATCTGCCCGCCTTGGCCTCCCAAAGTGCTGGGCTTATAGGTGTGAGCCACTGTGCCCAGCCCTTTATGTAGTCTTATTCCAAATTTTACTGAATTGTCATCATTTCAGAAGCTCATCTACAATAATCCTGCCTGTAATGAGTCATCGACATAACACCCTTGTATGAGGCTGTATTTGTGGTTATTGTATCCAGAGATTCCATGTATAGATGCAAGCATTTCACTACTCTATTTTGTCTTCTAGTGTGGTTGTGCCTGAACATCTATCATGAATAATTTCAGAAATTACATGTGTAAATTTCAGAGTATGTCCTCAAAAGAAAGAAGCATGCATTTCCTTTCCTTTTTTCCCCCTGCTGGCTAATGACAAAGATGATGGCTGGAGCCAGAGCAGCCATGGTGGATCAAGAGATGGAAGCCACAGTTGAAGATGGCAGAGCTATTACACAGAGGGAGGCTGTGTCTCTCAGATGGCACAGCTGCTGCATACCAATAACCCTGCCTATCCAAACTATTACGTGAGTAGGAACTAACCTGCACCTTGTTTGAGCCACTGTGTTTCCGGGTTTCTATGTCATGATAACCCAACAAAATTCCTATCCAATATAGTTGGGAAGAGCAAAATATAAATAAAACCTAGTAAAAGCCCCAGAACCTCTTGTTAAATACCCAAGCCCAAAACATTTTCAAAGATAAATTTTTAAAAAGCATGATTATAAAATCAACAATTTGAAAGGACATTTTATTTATATTTTTCCTATCTTTTCCTGTAATCAAGGAGACATGGCTGGGCATGGTGGCTCATACCTGTAATCCCAGCACTTTGGAAGGCCAAGGCAGATGGATCACCTGAGGTCAGGAGTTTGAGACCAGCTTGGCCAACATGGTGAAACCCTGTCTCTACTAAAAATACAAAAATTAGCTGGGCGTGGTGGTGAACACCTGTAATCCCAGGTACTTGGGAGGCTGAGGCAGGAGAATCACTTGAACCTGGGAGGTGGAGGTTGCAGTGAGCCGAGATGGTGACACTGGACTCCAGACTGGGTGACAAAAGTGAAACTCCATCTAAAAAAAAAAAGAGAGAAAAAGAAAGAAAAAAAAAGAAAAAGAAGACAGGCCTAGCATAAGAAACTTGGGAATTGGAAAAATAGCAGTACTCTTAGTAAAGATAAAATGCTTTTCATTAGAAATAGTCATGCTGGGCAGGCGCGGTGGCTCACATCTGTAATTCCAGCACTTTGGGAGGCCGAGGAAGGAGGATCACGTGAGGTTGGGAGTCCCAGACCAGCCTGACCAACGTGGAGAAACCCCGCCTCTACTAAAAAAAATACAAAATTAGCAGGGCATGGTGGTGCATGCCTGTAATCCCAGCTACTCCGGAAGCTGAGGCAGGAGAATTGCTTGAACCTGGGAGGCAGAGGTTGTGGTGAGCCAAGATCACTCCATTGCACTCCAGCCTGGGCAACAAGAGCGAAATTCCATCTCAAAAACAAAACAAAACAAAACAAACAAAAAAAAGAAATAGTCATACTGTAAGTTTTAACTCAACTTTAAAAGGCACAGATGTATGTGTTTCTGGTATAGGATGATGCTTTTTTCTAGTTATATACATAAGTAAATATACATATTCATGCCAACTTTTAAAATGTATACAGTGGACATATTCTGTAAATTTAAAAACAGTAATTCAAAAACAATAAAAACAGGTCAAGAGATTTGAAATGTTTTGTGTATTTAACAAGTATTATCAAAAATAAAGGAGGTCTTTGTATTTAAAGTTCACAGCAATATTCTCTTGGATAATTTTATTCTTACTTCACACAGTATTGCCTACTGAGAACCTTATATTTTCATATAATGACAGTTACATAAGTATGTTGTGATTTAAAGATCAAATACGCTTTTGCAGTGCCTAGTTCAGTGCCCTTCACGCAGTAGGCACTCACTAAACACTTAGCTACATGAATTTCACATGATTATATTCCTGAATGATGTATGATTGTATTGGTTACCATTTTTATCAATATATTGTTTATAGAACATACCAATTTAAATATCTTAACAAAACAGTTCAAGAATTCTAACTATAAGTCTGATCATGTTTGTTAAAAACAAAACAAAACAAAACAAAATAACCACCAAAGGAAAACAACGACGACAAAGAAACAAAGACATAAACAAACAAAAAACCCTAGATCAGATCATGGAAACCAAGTGAGTTTCTAAGAGTCAAAGCAAATTCTGAAGATAGAGATGAGAATAGAAGTTGTGGCAGCTGATTCCCCATTTCAGTGCTTTGTTTTAGCTGACCACATTTCCTCCCTCCTTAGAGAAAATCGATGTACAATGAAATTATCTGTACTCATCTCTGGTAAATAAATAGGAGAAATCTTTCTTGTTTCAAGACATCAATGTGCAATGATTGTTCACATGGAGAATTTGGTTTGTTTTTCTTCAACGGCTCTTCAATTTTCCATTTTGCCAACTTAAAAAAAACCAGTAAAATATTTTATTAAAGTAAGTGAAGAGAGACTACAGGGGCCAAATACAAAATTTAAAAATCATTTAGAGAAAATTTTACTCAAATATATACTGCACATATTATTCAGAAACAACAAATGTTTGGATGTTTATTCAAACTTGTAATTTATAAAGAAGTTGAATATAATTAAAAATGTAAGGGAGATGAACAGTAAAGATAGCAATTTTCAGGTGGATGCCTATATTTTGCAGCTAAATGTATCACTTTTAAATGGCATACCTGAGATTCATGTGCTTACATCTGCACGATTGAATCTGTGTAAATATGACTTTATTTACACTGTTCGTATGTGCAGTTAGGAAATTTTACAAATTATGTCTGGAAATACATTTAGAATGTCCATGATGACATTTTTACATGTTTAAATGTTAGGTTTTTTTCCTGGGCATTTTATATCCTGCCTCTAATTTGTATTTAGATTTCAAACCTACTTTGCAGGAGCCATATCTAATTCAGTGTTCTTTGCACCATTGGGCATGCTACTTGTACTAAATAACTGTTTATCATCATTGAGTGTCTTAAAGTAAACACAACATAATTTCATCTGCCAAAATCCTGCTATGCATTTATATGTTGCTTTTAAAAACATATAACCCCAAGTAAATCACATAAACATGGTGTACTGTACAATTTGGGTCTGCTGTCTGCTGCTTTTCTCTTATTATTCTTCCAATGTTACTTTTGTTTCTACTTCCCCTCCTCCCTTCTACATCAAACCACTTTTACTACAAATTCAATTTTGAAAAGATAAGTTTTTAGTCTCTGATAAACCTTTACCATTCAGAGAAAAGGCTGAAAGAAAGGAACGTCGGCACACTCACACACTTACACACACACTCACACACACATACACACACACACACGAGATAAGGGTCATAATCGCCACAGTGCAACAATCCAAAGGTAGAGGCATTTAGCTATGGAATGGTTAGCAATATAACTTTAATTTGAAAAAGATTAAAGAACCAAAGAGATATTTAAAATTTTTTAAAATCACTCTCACATCTTCCTTTGTTGCATCTTTTCAGTTCTCTCAAAGAAACTTGACAGCTCCGGGAAAACAAAACCCTTCAACATTTCTTGAAGCTTAGAGTCAGTCCTCAGAAAAGAACTCTTTCCACGTTGTACACACTTAAAGCCGACTTGGACTAAAGTACTAAACAACAGCTCAGTAGCAGCTATTTTAAATCACATAAGATTCATCCAGAGATGCCAAAAAGCTTAGAACCAGCAGGCCCTGATTGTGGGTTAAAAAGAGAGGTTGGGGAGGTAGGGGAAGAAAGAGGGAAGGTACTTAAATGGATGTTCTTGTCATCGAAATAAAAATCACAATATTCACCTAGTATTTGAATTCACAAAGAATGTTAAAAATAACTTGCATTTGATTCTGTAACCTTTGAAAAAACTTGAAGAATAGTGGCATTATTCTGTTCTTACCAGCCACCAAATAGTCTCAGACATAAGCCATGCAAAGTGTCTCTCAGATGGGCCATGATTATTAGAATCATAGATTTATAGACATGGAAGGACCAGCGGGAGGTAGTCAGAAACTGACTAGTTCAAGAGTCAGAAAACCTTGCTAAGCACCTGTCTCAAATACTAATTAAATCTAAATTGAAAAAGCCATGTGATCACAGACTCAATTCCTTTCTCTGAAAAATGGGAACAGTTTTCTTTGTCTTGTCTTGGCTCAAAGTTGTTGTGTAGCTCATATCAGATAACATGTGTGAGAGTGCTTTGATCTGGTAGAGGATGCTGCAGATAAAATGTATTTTCTTCTAAAATAACTTGTAATCAGGCCTGGTGCGGTGGCTCACGCCTGTAACCCCAGCACTTTGGGAGGCCAAGGCTGGTGGATCACCAGAGGTCAGAAGTTTGGGGCCAGTCCGGCCAACATGGTGAAACCCCATCTCTACTGAAAATACAAAAATTAGCCAGGCAAAGTGCCTCGTGCCTGTAATCCCAGGTATTTGGGAGGCTGAAGCAGGAGAATCACTTCAACCTGGGAGGTGGAGGTTGCAGTAAGCCAAGGTCATACCACTGCACTCCAGCCTGAGCAACAGAGCAAGACTCGGTTTCAAAAAAAATAAAAAATAAATAGTAAGTAAAATAAAATGAAATAAAACAAAATACCTTGTAATTAGCAGATAAAGAAGATTATGAAGCCCATTTTGGTTAGATGACACCCACATTTTAATAAACAGCACAACCAGAATTCAAATTTGGGTTGACGATAGTCTAGAAAAGGAGATTGTTCTCATATGTTCATAGTGAGGTTTTGTCTGGAGACCCCATGATCTAAACGTAGCCCAGGTGCTTTCCTTCTTTATGTTCTATTTTCTTTTAGGCTAGGAAGGCGTCAAGACTCACACAAATGGGCAAAGACACCCTGACCACAAATTCTCAAGTACCTAAAACAGTGATTCACAGCTGGTGCCCCTTGGACTCCTAGTGTGAGGGTGTGGGTGGGAGGAGGGAGCTGGATATGGAGTTATTTCCAGAATAATGAACACTAAGCTCTGTAATAGAATAAATTATAGTTTACACACATTTGTAAGACTATGCTTTCAATGTAGGTAGCTGCTGTTAAGATTGTTCAGATAAAATTAATCTAAATGCTTCTGGAATTCAGAGTAGCTCTCGGTATTTTATTTTCTTTAAAATTAAAGGACCCTTAAGTATAACTGCAAGGAAAAGAAGCCTGCAGACTTTAAATATTTGGGGAAGATTTGGCCTAATTTCTTTCTTCCTATGCCAGAATGATGTGAGTAGGTAAAGTGGAAGACAAATTCAGAGGAACATATTTAAGAGCAAAAAAATGTGAGGGCCCTCCCCTCAGTAAAAAGTATGTTAGAGTCCATTTTTATTTATTTGTTTTTTTGAGATGAAGTCTCACTCTGTTGCCCAGGCTGGAGTGCAATGGCACAATCTTGGCTCACCGCAACCTTCGCCTCATGGGTTCAAGTGATTCTTTTGCCTCAGCCTCCCGAGTAGCTAGGATTACAGGCGTGCATCACCACAGCTGACTAATTTTTGTATTTGTAGTAGAGACGGGGCTTCACCATATTGGCGAGGCTGGTCTTGAACTCCTGACCTCAGGTGATCCACCCCCCTCGGCCTCCCGAAGTTCTGGGATTACAGGTGTGAGCCACCACACCTGGCCACCCATTTTTATTTAAAATATGATTAGGCAAATAATAAAATTCTAACCACTCTTTAGTTAGTAATTGTTACAGTACAGAAGTATGTTCATTTATTCATTGGGATAGGTAGATAGATAGATAGATAGATAGATAGAATTTTTTGTTGTTTTTTTTTTTTTGAGAAAGGGTCTCACTCTGTGGCCCAGACTACAGTTCAGTGGTTCAGTCACGATTCACTGTGGCCTTCCTTGATCTTGTGGGCTCCAGTGATCCTCCCACATTTGCCTCCCAAGTGGCTGGGACCACAGGCATGTGTCACCACACCTGGCTAATTTTTTACATTTATTTTTTGTAGTAGTGAGGTCTCACTATGTTGCTCAGGCTGGTCTCAAACTCCTGGGCTCAAGTGATCCTCTTGCCTCGGCCTCTCAAAGTGCTGGGATTACAGACATGAGCCACCAGGCAGGCCTATTCATTGGTGTTCATGGCTTTTTTTTTTTTTTTTTTTTTTGGTTTCCAGATGATAAAAAAATGACCACTAAATTATATGATAAATTTGGTTTTTGTTCAGCCTGAAAAATTGCTTGGAATAACTTGGTGAAACAGTAATCTCTGCAGCTATTATTCATAAAAGCTTAGTGCTTACGTTTAGATTCATACTCAGCAGATACTGAGAGAATAGAAGTTAAAAAAAAGAAAATGTATGTTCTGAATCTAGTACATAACTCTTGCTAATCATTATTTCCAGGATTCCTCCTAGCAGGATAACTGGAAAAGTAAAGTAAAGGAAACATTAGGGTAACCTTATTTATTGGGGCTCTGAGGGTTTATAACAAAATGACAATTATGTATAATATTTTGAACATGAAAAATGAGTAGAATTATCGTTGTGCTAAGTACTAATAATAATGGAGCTGAATTTATTGAACTCCTATGCACATTTAAGCTTATACTAACCCTGAAGGGTAGTTATTCATATTCCCATTTTGCAGATGAGAAAACTGAACTCAGAGAAATTAAATAGTATATTAAAGCCATGGAGCTTGTAAAGGCATGACTAAAATTCGAATTTAGTTTTGATTCCAAGCTTAGGACGCAGACTTCAGTTATTTGGGATGATGAAAAGGCAAGAGGGAAATTCAAATCATTTTTTATGCCAGTTAGACCTAAGTATATGACCAGTGGTTTAGTGGTAGGTCCAGGTTTTATGGTGTCTAAAGTATATAAAAATTTAAGAAATTTAGGGGCTTATGCAAGTGAAGGGTCCACTGACCTTCCTGATAAATTCATCTTGGAGTTGGTTTCAGGAATCCAGCCAATAACTAATATAGGCCCTTCATTCTAGACATGATCCTAGCCCTAACCTGAAATCAAGAATGCCACTAGGCATTTGTGCTAGTACAGTGGTCCTCAAACATCTCCCTGTCTCTGTTTTTTTTCCCCCTGATCTAACTTATTAAAGGATATAACAAAGTTCCTTCTGTAAGAGTGGCTCATTAAGACGTGGGTTCCCAGCAGTAAATGTCACTGCTCTGAGTTGAGACTCACAGCTTGAGGATTATGAGAGTTTGGTTTTCTTCTTAAGATGAATACATTATTTATTCAGCACCCTAATTATTAATTGCCTGTCTACTATGAACTAAGCATGTGGCTAGTTTCTAGATTACCATAGATAATAAGAGAGAGAATTCCTACCCTAATGAAACTTCTAATTCTCAGAATCTCTATCAGTTATATAATTTCTCAAACACAGTATATAGGTTCAAAAGTTGGTGTAGTCTATGACTTTTCTTTTTCCATTACCATACATGCAATCTATTATGTTGATTTTTCCTGTGAAAACTTTTTTGATTCATTCCTAATTCTCCTTTTCCACCAGCAAGAGTCCTTCTCTCCTCAAATGTGGATTATTAGAATATCTTCTTTAAAGTTTCTTTCTTCTTTTAACAACTATTTATTGCATACCAGGCATGCATCATATAGAGTGCTAGGCATTTATCTTTCTTTCTTTCTTTTTTTTTTTGAAACAGAGTCTTGCTCTGTTACCCAGGCTGTAGTGCAGTGGTGCGATCTCAGCTCATTGCAACCTCTGCCTCCCAGGTTCAAGTGATCCTTCTGCCTCAGCCTCCCAAGTAGCTGGGACTACAGGTGTGCGCCACCATGCCTGGCTAAATTTTTGTGTTTTTAGTAGAGATGGAGTTTCACCATATTGGCCAGGTTGGTGTCGAACTCCGGACCTCGTGATCTGCCTGCCTTGGCCTCCCAAAGTGCTGGAATTACAGGCATGAGCCACCAGGCCCAGCCCAGGTATTTATCTTTCTAAACTCTGTTCTATTTCTTCTCCAGCTCATCCTATGTACTAAAAATACTACACTGCTCGTGTCACTTAGAGCTTCTAGAGGCTTTGTCCCAGAGTAATAAGGCTGAACATGATGAAGCTGAGTATGATGAAGATCAAGGCCAGGCATGGTGGCTCATGCCTGTAATCTCAGCACTTTGGGAGGCTGAGGCAGTCGGACCACTTGAACTCAGGAGTTGGAGACCAGCCTGGGCAACATGGTGAAACCCCATCTCTACAAAAAATACAAAACAATGAGCGGGTGTGGTGGTGCACACCTGTGGTCCCAGCTACTCAGGTAGCTGAGGTGGGAGGATTGCTTGAGCCCAGGAGGTGGAGGTTGCAGTGAGCTGAGCTACTGCCTCTGCACTCCAGCCTGGGTGAAAGAGCCAGACCCTGTCTCAAAAAAAATACAAATAATAATAATAATAATAAAATCACAGGAATACTTTTGAATTTGTGCCACCTTGAGGAAGGGGCAGCTTGAGTTGATCTGAAATATGGTGCCTGCCTGAATGAACTGTATCCTGGGCCTGTACTGGTATGAAGATAAAGCTGAAGCCTGGAAAATGTGAGAAGAGGGTACATTCATTCTCAACTTCTAGGCCCGTCACTACCAGGTGCTAGGCCTGTCACTACTAGATGTATGATCAGTGATCAATAAGTATTTAATTGATTGATCCCAGTGCATATTGAGTGACAACACTGTTCCTGGCATTCAACCCTGTAGCCATCATCTAGCCCAGATTTATGCCTTTTTGTCAGTGACCTTGGGCATGTTATTGCGTATACAGTTTCTCTTGTGAGCCTCATCTCTTCCTCCTGCCCTAAAACAAATTTCATGATACCACAGGTTTTGTTCCTCAATAATATTTAGTGTCATTTAACCTTATTAACTACTTCCATACAGTAAATCCTGTATGGTGTGATGGTGAAACTGCAGACTTTGGGCTTTAGACTGCTGGGATTTTATTTCTGAGGCTACTGTTTACTGGCTTTGTTATGCTGGGCAAGTTAATTTGCCACTGTCAGAGTCACTGTTTGTGTAAGTAAACTGAGGAGAAATTATAGTACAGTCAGCCTTCCCCATCCATGGGGTCCACATCTATAGATTCAACCAACAGTGGTTCAAAAATGTTTTTAAAATAACAATGCAACAATAAAAAATAATGCCAGCATTTTGAAGATGTTCATGTTATTGACTTACTTCTTCTATATTTCCCATAGCTCCTGGCATAGTTGGACAAAAGATAAGCATTCAATAAGTACCTAATTGCACCCAATATATATTGGACAATTCATGGCAACAGATAACACAATTATTCCCAGAAGAATGCCACAGGGCGCAACTGAAACATGCTGCTTATTCTTTCTGCAGTCCGTTACTAGCACCAACTTTATCCTATTCTCCTGGCCCCTGCCTCTCATGCTTCATATTAAAAGTCACCAAATGCTCTGGATTCTTACTTTCCAGTTTCTCCCAAATCAGTTCCTCCCTTCTTTCCACTGTCCTTCACCTCTGCACTATAGCAACAGCTGCTTTGCTGCATGCACCTCCCCTTGTGGGGTCACAGCTCATACTTCCCTCCTTGGATTCTATCCTCCCACCACTGCCAGGTTAGCTCCCTCAAACAGCATTTTTCATCATGTCTTTCCTCCACTGCTCATTTATTTACCTAATAAAGTCCACACTCCTCAGCTTAATTTTTAAGGCTCTTCGTAAATCTTTTTTCGCCTTTTCTAGCAACATTTAGGTTTTACTTTTGGCTCCATGTGCTCTTAGCACTAGCCTGGAAATCTTATTCATCGCCCTCTTAAAACACCCTTCTTACTTCTCTGGAGTTTAGCATCTGCTATTTTCCTCACTTATAGTATCCTTTCTTATTCTCCTCTTTAATACAAATCCTGCCCATCCTTCAAGATACAGTTAAAATTCTATTTTATCCATAAGGTTTCCCCTCTGCATCAGCCAACAATGAACCACTTATTTACTTTAATCCTGCAATCAATAGATGTTTATTGAGTCTTTATTATATGCCAGGAAATATTCCAGGTGTTCAGACTACCAATATGAATAAGGGCCAGTTTCTTTTTCTTTTCTTTTTTTTTTTTTTTTTTGAGACGGAGTCTCACTCTTTCGCCCAGGCCGGACTGCAGTGGCGCTATCTTGGCTCACTGCAAGCTCCGCCACCCTGGTTCACGCCATCCTCCGGCCTCAGCCTCCCGAGTAGCTGGGACTACAGGCGCCTGCCACAGCGCCCGGCTAATTTTTTGTATTTTTGGTAGAGACGGGGTTTCACCGTGTTAGCCAGGATGGTCTCGATCTCCTGACCTCGTGAATCCGCTCGCCTCGGCCTCCCAAAGTGCTGGGGTTACAGGCGTGAGCCACCGCGCCGGGCCGGGTCAGTTTCTATTCTAAAGAATCTCAGCTACCTTCTATCTAATTCCTATAGCACTCATGGGATCATTCATTTTGGCACCAGTTGTATCTTGCTTCTTTTCTCCAACTCTCTTAGTTCATCCAGGCTGCTCTAACAAAATATCTAAAACTGGTTAATTTATAAATAATAGAAATGTATTTCTCACAGTTCTGGAGGTCGGGAGGTTGAAGATCAAGATGCTGTCAGCGAATTTGTTGTCTGGTAAGAGTTCACTCTCTACTTGCAAGAAGGTATCTTTTTCCTTTTCTTTTTCTTTTGAGACGGAGTCTCGCTGTGTGGCCCAGACTGGAGTGCAGTGACGCGATCTCGGCTCACTGCAAGCTCCGCCTCCCGGGTTCACGTCATTCTCCTGCGTCAGCCTCCCGAGTAGCTGGGACCACAGGTGCATGCCACCGCACCCGGCTAATTGTTTGTATTTTTAGTAGAGATGGGGTTTCAGCGTGTTAGCCAGGATGGTCTCGATCTCCTGACCTCATGATCCACCCGCCTCAGCCTCCCAAAATGCTGGGATTACAGGCGTGAGCCATCTTGCCTGGCCAGAAGTTATCTTCTTACTTTGTCCTCAAATGGTGGAAAGGACAAGGCAGCTCCCTCCGATCACTTTTTTTTTTTTTTTTTTTGAGGCAGAGTTTTACTCTATCCCCTAGGTTGGAGTGCAGTGGCGCGATCTTGGCTCACTGCAACCTCCGCCTCCCGGGTTCAAGTGATTCTCCCGCCTCAGCCTCCTGAGTAGCTGGGATTACAGGCGACTGCCACCACGCCCAGCTAATTTTTGTATTTTTAGTAGAGACAGGGTTTCTCCATGTTGGCCAGGCTGGTCTCGAACTCCTGAACTTGGGTGATCCACCTGCCTTGGTCTCCCAAAGTGCTGAGATTACAGGCCTGAGCCACCGTGCTCGACTTCGACCGCTTTTATAAGGACACCAATCCCATTCATGAGGGCTGGTGTAGGAGGCGACCTAAACTCCTCCCTGAGACTCCCCCTCTTAATATTATATCATTGGGGAGTAAGTTTCAACATATGAATTTTGGGGGGTTAAACTCAGACCACAGCTGCGACTGACAACACTTTGAGATGAGGGAGACTGGTTGAGGAAGGCTATGTGACAAACTCAAGTGAGGAAATGATCTGCATTGTTTTTGTGGTTCCTAAAGAGCAGAACCAGGTTGGTATTTTATTGGTGATCCTAATAGTACCTAACAGATTAAATGCTGAATTCGACTTTATTGAATGAAAACATTCTGATTTTCATGTATAGATTTTATATTTTGCTTTTGCAACTTTTGCAGCCAGATGCAATTTAAAGATCATTTTGATTTTAATACCACCCAAACAGATCCATTAACCTGATAGCCATAGAAATACTGTAGCCAGAGGTGGCTCCAAACGGTCAATACTATTCCCTCAAATACGGTAAATCAGGGCATCATAGCAGTATAAGGAGGTGCACTTGTGTTAGCTCTGCCCTTGGGCGAACTTACCCTAGAATTGTAATAACAAACAGACAAAAATATCTGATTTAATTTACAGTTTCCAAATATGGAGAATGTGTATATTCGAAATACACTTTCCTCTGGGCATTACTGACACAGGTAATGGCAAGGTAGGCATATTTACATAAGTAGAAACTGTTTTTAAAGCAGAAAAAATACAAACATTCCTAAAAAAACAAAATCTCCCTCCCAGAGAAAAATCTCAATAGGAGAGAATCCTAATCGGGACTTTTAAAAGTTTAACACAGAATAATGTTAAACATTACATATCTCTTCTCTACATTCAAAGTAATTTCTTTTTGAAGATGTGTAATGACATTCTGCTTTTTCTTTCTTTATATTTTTAAAAGGTTAACTTAATTGTATCTAAAAATATATACATATCTTTTTAAGTAGTTTGCTACCTATCAAGCTATAATATTGATATGAATTTGATATATGAATTTCAAGTGAAAGGAGGGTAATAATGTGAGGAAAATATCTACAGGGAATAGTTAAACTGCAAAATAGCTGATCAGGGTTTTTATACCATAACTTTTATTATTCCTAGACCATTCTCACTAGACATTAATTCCCATAGGTTCAAAAGTTATTCTGCATGCCTGTATGTTGCAAAGTGGCTTTCAATTATTAATAAAACAGGCAAATATTAAATGAAATGCACTATATGATACAAGGAGACAAAATAAGCTTGCAAATCTGCTTAATTTTACTTCTTTAGCTTTTATGTAATTGTCTAAAAAGGAAACAGAGAAAATTCTTTGTCCAATTAAACTGGGAAGACACAGTGAGTGGCAGCTCCATGATCTGATCTTGGTCTTCTCAGTGGGTGTCATGGGTTGTGCACGAAGATGAGGATACACTTTTAGTTATTAGCGTTCAACTCACATTATGCTTATCTTTCCTTATTGTGCATCTTTCATCAGCTTCACTGTCAAATAAATATCAATCCATGTTTTAGAAAAGTAATGTCAAGTAATTTGAAAGTTGCAAAGAAAATCATGGCAAAAGTTAGAACATTTAAGCCAGTGGTGTGCTGGTCTTACTACTGGCTCCACCATTGCCCCCCACCAATATAATAAAGCCCTGATGTGTAGCGTTTCCTATTTCCTTGGGATAAATACTCTCACTAAAGTAGATTTCAAGCTAACAACACGATACCACTGAAAATGGAGTTAGGAAGACATTTTATACACTATGTCAGAAAGTACACTTTATAGGCAGGGTATGGTGGCTCATGCCTGTAATCCCAGCTCTTTGAGAGGCTGAAAGGGGCAGATCACTTGAGGTCAGGAGTTCAAGACCAGCCTGGTCAATGTGGTGAAACCCCGTCTCTACTAGAAATACACAAATTAGCTGGGCTTGGTGGCACACGCCTGCAATCCCAGCTGTTCGGGAGGCTGAGGCATGAGAATCGCTTGAACCCAGGAGGCGGAGGTTGCAGTGAGCCGGGATCGCACCACTGCACTCCAGCCTCGGGGACAGAGGAAGACTGTCTCCAAAAAAAAAAAAAAAAAGTGCACTTTGGAATGTCCATGTTGACATTTTTACTACACGTGTGGAATGTTAGGCTCCTTCCGGGTACTCTCTAATTTGTATTTAGATTTCAAGCTTACTGGTTTGAAGAGAGGTGAGCCACTCTCCCTTCAGTTAGAAAATATGTGCCTGAAACAGCCACACTTATGGGGTATGACTGTGAGTTACAAGCTAAGGTGTTTAAAATTTGTTATATTTTAGTTTGTTTTTTGAATAGTGATGACCTCAAAAGGTTCTGATTCAAAAGATATAAAAAGTATGAGAAGTCTCTCTTTTTACCTCTGTCCCCTAACCACCCAATGTTCTTCCCTGGAGATAAACAACTTTGTTACTTTCTTGGGTACTTTTACAAAGATATTCTATAGAAATGTATATATTCCATCCTATTTTTATTTTTTTTTAAGAGACAAGTTCTCACTGTCGCCCAGGCTAGAATGCAGTGGCACGATCATAGCTCCCTGTAGCTTCTAACTCCTAGACTCAAGAGATCCTCCCGCCTCAGCACCGTGACCCTCTCCAGTAGCTAGGATTACAGGCATGAGTCAAGATGTTCTCCCCACCCGCCATTTTAAAAACGTAAATGTAGCATGCTATACATACTGTTTTGCATCTTGTTTTTTTGGTTGTTGTTGTTAATATAAATTGAAAAATGTTTAGTATTTATACATGAAGTATTTTTTCTTTCATATTTGGATAAATATTACATTATATGGTTGTTGCATTACGTGTTTAAACTGTCTTCTATTGATGTCTTCCTATTTAGGTTCTTTCCTATCTTTTGCTTTTATACACACACACACTGTAATGGCATCCTATATATATGTAGTTTTTCACATGTATGTGTATAATCCTAAATAGAGTCTCAAATTAATTCCTAGAAGCATAATTTCAGTTTCAGAAGATTTGTATGTTTTATGATTTTTATTTATTTATTTTTTGAGATGGAGTCTCGCTCTGTTGCCCAGGCTAGAGTGCAGTGGCTCGATCTCGGCTCACTGCAAGCTCCACCTCCCAGGCTTACGCCATTCTCCTGCCTCAGCCTCCCGAGTAGCTGGGACTACAGGCGCCCGTCACCACACCTGGCTAATTTTTTGTATTTTTTTTTAGCAGAGATGGGGTTTCACTGTGTTAGCCAGGATGGTCTCGATCTCCTGACCTCGTGATCCACCCGCCTCGGCCTCCCAAAGTGCTGGGATTACAGGCGTGAGCCACTGCGCCTGGCCCATTTTTTTATTTTTGAGATGAAGTCTCACACCGTCACCCAGCTGGAGCGCAACGTCGCAATCTTGGCTCACTGCAACCTCCACCTCCCGGGTTCAAGCGGTTCACCTGCCTCAGCCTCCTGAGTAACTGGGATTATGAGCTCCTGTCACCACGCCCAGCTACTTACTTTTTGTATTTTTAGTAGAGACGAGGTTTCACTATGTTGGCTGGGCTGGTTTTGAACTCCTGACCTTGTGATCCGCCCACCTCGGCCTCCCAAAGTGCAGGGATTACAGGCGTGAGCCACTGCGCCTGGCCCATTTTTTTATTTTTGAGATGAAGTCTCACACCGTCACCCAGCTGGAGCGCAACGTCGCAATCTTGGCTCACTGCAACCTCCACCTCCCGGGTTCAAGCGGTTCACCTGCCTCAGCCTCCTGAGTAACTGGGATTATGAGCTCCTGTCACCACGCCCAGCTACTTACTTTTTGTATTTTTAGTAGAGACGAGGTTTCACTATGTTGGCTGGGCTGGTTTTGAACTCCTGACCTTGTGATCCGCCCACCTCGGCCTCCCAAAGTGCTGGGATTACAGGCACAAGCCACCATACCAGGCCCGATTTTTAAAATTTATTTATTTTTTCTGCTATTGCCAAATTTATTTCTATGGAAGTGGAAGAGATTTAGTTTCTCCAAACCTTCACCAACATGGGTGTTATCCAACTTTTGGATCTTTGCCAATCTGATACATGAAAAAAGTTTGGGTGATTTCGATTTGTATTTTTCAGATTATGAGTGAGATCAACCATTTTTTGTTTTATTTAAATGTATTTTCTTTTCTATGAGATAGCTGTACATTTCCTTTACCCATGTTTTATTGGGTTATTTTAAAAAATATTGATTTATGGTATAGATGAGTTATAGATTCAAATTATTGTTCTATCTCTCTCCTTCCTTCTCTCTCTCTCTGTGTGTGTGTATGCATGCCAATATTATAATACTTTAATTATTGAAGCTTTATAGGATGTTTTAATAACTGGAAGATCTAGTTCCCTCTTAGTGTTTTTCTTTTTAAGACTTCCTGGCTCTATTTGATTGTTTATTTTTTCGTATAAACAATTTGGTATCAGCTTATCTTGTTCTGGAAATACTTTGATTAACATTTTATATTAGTATGACATAATAGCTATAGGTAAAGTTAAGGATAATTGACATCTTTATGATATATCTTCTTATCCAAGAACATTGTATGGGTCTCTATCTATGCAAGTGTTTTTTGTTCTTCAGTAGTTTTTGAACTTCTGTCATATAGTGTTTGCTCATATTTTTGTTAATTTTTTTTCCAGGTTTTTTTTTTGTGTGTTGCCATTGAGAAGCCATATCTTTAATTGTAGCCTCAACCACTTTACAGTTCTTGAATTACATAGTTTGGAAACTAAATAAAAAAGATATCTTCTCTAGAGCATATTCAGATATGAAATTCCTACTGAACCTTTGAACGTAAATAAATTACTAAAAATGAGCCATAGGTTTCTTGTTGAGTAAGAGTAAAATTTGTATACTCAATTTATTGGACTGGATAATGAATACAAAACAATCAAGCACGCAAAAATTAGCTTTATCATCCTAATAATTTAAGAGATAAAATATGGATTTTTATCTGTTGTATTAGAATTACACTTAACTTCACTGGTTTAAATCATTTTCAATGTTGTTTTTGTCCCTTTTCCTCTTAAAAAATCAGCAAGCAAGTACATATTAAAGACAGAAAAAGTATAGCTTAAACCACATATAGAACATAACTTCTTAAGCTATGCATCACCTATACTACAGGACAATCCTGGGATCTACACCTCCTTGATATGTGCTGCTGGCCCTCTCGATGCCACATAAGCCAACTGTGCATGTGCACTCACCAAATGGAGAAGAAGAGCTCTTGAACTGACATGTTATATTTACAATGTTCCTCTAGTAATGTAGTAATCCTAGCACCCTCAATATATTCCTTAATCACTTAATCACTATCAACCAGCAATTCTTTTTTCCCTTTTTTTTCAAATTTCTTGATTCTAACCATTCCATCAATTCCTAGCACTGATTTTATTAAATCAGTATATATGAAAGTATATTTATGGCCCGGCACAGTGGCTCACACCTGTAATCCCAGCACTTTGGGAGGCTGAGGTGGGCAGATCACCTGAGGTCAGGAGCTCGAGACCAGCCTGGCCAACATGGCGAAAACCCGTCTCTACTACAAATACAAAAATTAGCTGGGTACAGTGGCGTGCGCCTGTAATCCCAGCTACCCAAGAGGCTGAGGAAGGACAATCGCTTAACCCAGGAGGCAGAGGCTGCAGTGAGCTGAGATTGCACCACTGCACTCCAGCCTGGGTGACAGAACAAGACTCCATCTCAAAAAAAAAAAAAAAAAGTACATTTATTATACAAGTATGTATCTCATTTGAATGCCAATGACGATATCTTCTCGATATCTTCTCAATACTGCCCATAGCAGACAGAGGTTAATAAACACAGGAGAAGGACTATGAAATCATACTGTGTATTTTGTATACTCAGCCAAAAAAAAAGAAGAATTTAATTCCTCCACATCATCTTTTCCCATGTCTCAGTAGCCTGACACCTTCCTCAATCACCTAACTAAAGTGTGGAAAGAATGAAAACTCTTTGAGAAATCTGTGACCCAGAAAGTGAAAAACCAAAAATCATGAAGCATCAAATGACATGCTATTTATCATTTTTCTTCTACATAAAATCCACCACTTACAGACTCTGCTTCGTGGCTATATATAAAAAGCTTCAGTGACTAAGTAGTTTATATGATTTTAATATGATATATAGGTAAGTATAAGAAATTTTTATTACAAAATGATTACTTCCTTATTAAAGAAGCCTTAAGAACAGAGAAAAGTAGGAAGAAATCTGTGATACATTCATGTTCCTAAATTCAAATACAACCACTCCTTTGACTCTTTTGAAATCATAATTTTACCTGTATATATTATATAATTTTATCCTGTTTAACATATTAAAAGCATTTTTCTTTTTATATTTTAATTGTGAATAGTTTTAAAGGATGGAAAATAATATAACATTTTCCATATCACTATATAGTATAATTAGCCACAAGAGACAGTGGAATATAGCAGTAAGTGCATAGCTTTAAAGTCAGACAGATATGGATTCATCAGCTGCATGTGTTTCCCTCTGCATGTTCTTTACTTTTTTCCCCACTGATTGAATCACTGATATTTAGCTGAGTACATGACCTTCCAGAATAAAGATGACGTTTCCTTGCTTTTCCTGCAGCTAGCAGTTCTATCCAATGTGATGTGAATAAAATGGTGTGTGAAACTTTCTGGCTTATTTTAAAAGTTAGGGCATATGTTCTTCTTTGCTCCTTCCTCCTTTCTGTTGGCTAGAATGCATACACAAAGGCTGGAAATCAAGTAGCCGTATTGGTCCGTGTGGTGGGCACAATCCTGGGATCGGGGAATGAAAAGCCAGAAAAGCCTGGGTCTCTCAGGACTTCGTGGAATGCCATATTTGTGCCAGACTGCCTGTCATAGACTTTTTATGAGAGAGACTGTATTAGTCAGTTTTCACCTTGCTAAAGGACTACCCAAGACTGGTAATTTGTAAAGGAAAGAGGTTTAATTGACTCACAGTTCTGCATGGTTGGGGAGGCCTCAGGGAACTTACAATCACAGCAGAAGGGGAAGCAGGTACGTCTAACGTGGAGGCAGGCAAGAGAGTGTGAAGGAGGAACTGTCAAACACTTATAAAACCATCAGATCTCATGAGAACTCACTCACTATCATGAGAACAGCATGGGGGAAACCACCCCCATGATCCAATCATCTCCCTTCAGGTTCCTCCCTTTACATGTAGGGATTATGAGGATTACAATTCAAGGTGAGATTTGGGTGGGGACACAGAGCCAAACCATATCAGAGACTTTAAAAGGTGTTTAAGTTCAAGTTAGTATGTGTGTGTATGTGTGTGTGTGGCAGAGAGGCGGGGATGGTGTTTTTATGTCACTCACAGCTTTATCAAATCCTACCTAATATAATTGGTTTTAGTACTAAACAGTAGATGGGTAGTGATTTATCCCAAAAGGATGTGTATTGCTTCTATTAAAAAACAAAACAAACAAAAAACAAAGAAAACCCAAAAGGCAGCAGGCAATACCAGGGTAGCTTGTTGGCTAATTGCAGCCACTGGGGGCCTAGATTACTTTTCTTGTTTACTTTGTCATTCTCATCATTTGCTTCTAATCCCTTCATGATCCCAAAATGGCTGCTTCAGCCTCCAGCATCATCTACTCTCATAAAAATGTTCAAAGGCAAGAAAAAAGGGAGCAGGAAAAAAAAATTAAAAAAGACTTGAGGAAGTGATTTTCAAGAAGCCCAAGAAAATTTATTCTTAAATCTTATTGACAAGAATTATACCACCTGCCCATCCCTAGACTTACTACTTGCAAGGAGATTGGAAGTGCTCTTATCAGCTTGGACTATTCTTGATTTATCTTCTGGTGCTGGGTACCTTTTTTCTCAAGCAAAATCAGGGCTCCTTGGCAATAAAGAAGCAAGAAAGGTTGAAGGATGAGTCATTAGCCGTATCTGTCACTTTGGGCACACAACCTTGGCTTTGGGGCATTATCTGTGTAATGGAGTGACAGTAATGCCTAACTCTTAGGAAATCAAAAGAGATGCCATTTGAAAGGAGATAGTAAAATGCATTGCACATACTGGATGCTCAATATACAATAGTTATTATCATTATCATCACTTCATTAAGTTGATGTGTGAGAGTTTACTTAACTGATCCTATGCCAAGTATATTTAGATTATTTGTTGCTTCTTTGGCTATTATATATAACTCTAAATTAGTATCTTTTGTTATACAACTATTTTTTTTTCTTTCACTGCTAAAGATTCTTTTCTTGGGTATATTCCTAGAAGTATAATTACTGGGTCATTCAATAGTAATGGAATAAATTGTGATCCTTCTGGAATAGTACAGAAATTACATATGAGTCAGGAAGTCAAATACTTCTTACACCTACCCAGGCAAGTATACTGGATAATACCTATAGGTAGACTCAGCTTTTGGGAATCAGGAATACACATAAACAGAATCAACTCTGAGACATGTTCATTTTGCCATGATGTCAAAACTTTTGCTTCCAAATATGTCAATGTGGCATAACAGAAAGTGCATTGAATTTGTCTTCAAATAGCTGGGTTTAGGTCTCTGCCTTGTTAATATCCATGTGACCTTGGACATACGCATAATCTCTGTGACTCCATTCACCCATCTGTAAAATGGGCCTAATAAAAATGACCCACCTCCCTGAAATGAGTAAATACATAGGGAAATGCTTTGGAAATTGTAAAAAGCTATAGACATATAAGATATGGTTATTAGTATCTACGGAAAAGATCTGAGACAGAAAAAAGTAATGCTTTAAACTTAATAAAGCAAACACTTCTGTGTTCCAGGCACAGTTCTCAGCTCTTGTTATATATCTCATTTAATCTTCACAACAAACTAAAGAGATAAATACCTTTTTTTTTTTTTTGAGACAGGGTCTCACTCTGTTACTTAGGCTGGAATGCAGTCGCACGATCTCAGCTCACTGCAACCTCCTCCACCACGCCAAGCCTAAATACCATTATTATGGTCACTTTACATATGAAGAAACTGAGGCACAGAGAAGTTAAATACCTCTCCCATAGTCACTGTGGATTTGAAGCCACAGTTTGTCTCTAGAAATCATGAGCTGAACAATAATGCTACACTGTCTGTCTTATCAAATGTTGAGGATGAACATCTCTTTCCGCTATCTTAACATCAAGTCAGAAGACTCTCACCTGAGAAGTAGCCTGCATAGCCAACAATTCCCATTTCTCTGGATAGTGGCTCCTGAGTGTAACCACATTGGGCTTCACAAAATGTGAAGCTTGAAGTGAAGTCTAACAGAATATCAGGCACAGGTTGGGCTAGTTATCTATTTTGTGGTTTGGAGTGTTCGATGTGTATTAATATAGAGTTTTGCATGTGATCAGACACGATGAGGACTAAAGAGAAAAGAGCAATCAGATCTACTCCCAGGACACACTGTGAAAGGTGGTGTTTGTTTCTGAGGTGCTTATCTAATATTTGCTAACAGCCTCTACTGCCTGTCTGCAGCTTCACGCTGCCCTTCCTGCTCTTTATTTCCTTTCACGCGTTCCTACTCCTGCCTGCCTGGCTAGCGCCTGTCACGCAGAACTGAACTCTCCATCCTTCCTCGCTAAAAACCTAGTCTCAATTAATTTTCTCTTTAAGGGAATTTAATCAATGCATTTATTGGTTATCTAAGGTGTTAAGTATGGAAATGAAGCAAGGTGCTAACTTTCCTCCCAGAGATATACGCATTTTAACATATAGTGGGTGGTAGCTTAATTCACTGATGCTGAAATTTTAGGCATTCTCAGAAACTGGTGGGTGAGAATTATTGGGTGGGATTTGTAACGCCCCTCTAACTATGCTAGCTGAGCCTACTCTGTCTCGAACAGGAAGCAAACAAGAGAAAGAGGTATGGTCAGAGAAAGGAAAAAGTCATCTTTGGCAGACGGAATGTAACTCTGGTTTTCTTTAGAAAAGCAAGTGCCCAGCTCTTCATCTCTTCCTTGCAGTGAGGGGTGGCAGTCACCAATGAGATATTCACAGTCTGCTCTGGATGTCTCACCTGGGTGCTTCCTCTCCCTCCTATTACTTCCTCTTTCTCCTTTCCTGAAATGGGGACATGGGGCTAAAGCAGTGGACAAAAGCAGTGGCAGCAGCTATATGTTGGTAGCTGAGAGGAAACGATACATTAATCCGAAGGATCGTGGTTTTGACATTCTTTTTTTTTTTTTTTTTTTTGAGAGGGAGTCTCGCTCTGTCGCCCAGGCTGGAGTGCAATGGCATGATCTCCGCTCACTGCAACCTCCACCTCCCAGGTTCAAGCACCTCAGCCTACCAAGAAGTAGCTGAGACTACAGGCGTGCACCACCATGCACAGCTAATTTTTGTATTTTTAGTAGAGATGGGGTTTCACCATGTTGGTCAGGCTGGTCTTGAACTCTGGACCTTGTAATCTGCCCACCTCGGCCTCCCAAAGTGCTGGGATTACAGGCGTGAGCCACCGTGCCCGGCCGGTTTTGACATTCTTCAACCAATAACCACTAACAAGGTTCACCTCTGGGTGTGGAATTATGTAGGTGAAGAAAATAAGAATTATTAGTTTAAGCTACTCTTTTTTTTGTTGTTACTTGTAGCAGAATATGATTCTTAATCAATATGACCTCTGGCTAAATTGGGCTAAAGGCATTTAAAATAGCCTTCAGTGAGTAACTTGCATCTTCTCTGTCTAAAAATAGCTAAAGTATTTACTATTTATTAACCACCCACTGTATGCAAGTTAGTGCGTCTGCACCACTGAGATGGCATGTAGAACATATAAGCACCCGACAGAGGGGGACATTAAACTTTGGCAGCTCGAGTCATTTGCTTGAAGTCATAAAGTTAGTGAATGGAGGGGTTGGGTGTAAACTCAGACCTTTTCCCACAGGGTCTATACACTTTTCCACTTAGCTTTCCTGTCTCATCCATCTCCTAACTAGGGATAGAGTGATTGCATTTCCTAGTTACTCACATTATTCCAATTTACTCCACAGGGACTTCACACATGATTACATTCCCAAATAGAAGTTGGCCCATGTTAGACTTACAAGAATTTTCATGATTATTGAAAACATTTCTTACAATTAAATATTATTTTGTCAGATGATCAGAGCTCACTATAAAACTAGCCTTATTCATGGAAAACATGTGGGGCTCTTACTATAGACTCTAAAAGTCAGGTAATACTTTGCAGGAGTGATAGGGGGTGTTGAGTAAGATGCAGGAAGAAAATGCAGGAATCTAAATAACAAAGAATCTTGGAACAAGACGTGCATTTGAGTCACTTTGTACTTTTCAGCATAATTGTCTTTCTTGGCCACCCACCGTATTCTACATTCCCAACCTTCTGGACCTCTTGCAATTACCCTGACAAGGATCAAGTAAAGGTCATAGAAGCAGAGGCATACATCTATTGTCATTTTGAAAAAATAAAAAAAGTAAAGTGCATGCTATTTTTGTAAACATATTTCAAAAGCCTTAAAACATCGACTAGTTATTTCACTTATGGGCATTTATTCTAAGGAAAAAATTATTCACACTGGCAAAGATTTGAAGGAAAGATCTTATTTTCAAGTATTGTTTATGTAACCAGTGTATTAGGACAGCCTGAAAATTAAAATTTTGAATTATTAAATTTGAATAATTATATTTGAATATTTTGATGATAAATAGTTCATTCTGACAATGGAATACTATGCAGTCATTTGAATAATTATATCTGAATACTTGATTTAATATTTCACTCAAACAATGAACTATATACAGCCATCTAAAATATAGCATATCAAAAAAGAAGAAAAGATTTAAAAACATACAGCATAATCTTCTATTGCTCTATATTGCCACTGACAGTATGTGCTGTATAATCTTATATTTATAAAAAATACAGTGCATGAATGTTTATGTATAAAATACAATGAAGGGACATATGATAAACGTAAATAGCAGTTATCTTTAGAAAGTGAGGCTTCGGAAATATTTTCTTCTTTTAGTTACGAATATTTTCTTATTTTCCACAATAAACATACATCATTTTTGTTCTAAGGGAAGAAACACTGAAAACAAGAATAATGAAAACTATAAAAGAGCCCACATATACAAGTCACATAGCAAAGTGAATGACCCACTACTATACTGTCTATACAGACACTGTCATAAATAAATGTCAGAACACTGTTATTTATTTTGTGCTAACAGAAGACTTTTTTTTTTTTTTTTTCTGAGGTTCCTGGCTCTTAGGAACATGATTCTCCTCTCTGAGCTGATTCTGATTGGAAGGCACCATTATCATGTTCTAAGCAAAGGCAGAACCACATTATTAGCCTTGAACAAAGGGACATAATCATTTTAGAAACCTCTAAAATAGCGTTAATAGCAACAAATGCAGATTCTTTTACATAACCATCCCAAAGACACTGATGCTTCAGTTTAAATGATTTATTTTTCCTCTTGCCTTTCCTCCTCCCAGTATTCTCTTGTCTTTGTGGTGATGTGGAGGGACCCACTGACCAGAAGATACATCATTGCCTGAACACTGGCAGGAAAGGAAGAGCTGCCAAGTACCAACCAGAATCTAAACGGAGATTGTTGAAGGATGGAAGAAGAATTAGATATAGGCTGTCAGTGCACATATTTTTTGCATTAAATTATAAACAATATGCTGTTAATATTTAAATCATGGAGGAATACCAGAAGAGAAAATATGTGTCCTTGTTTTTCTGTCATTTCACTTTCTCCTCACCATGTCAATATCAAAAGTATACTGTGTCTTTGTACTCCATGTCATCAGGCATATGCCTATCTGCAAGTACACAACACTGTAGAGATGGTAAGACAAAAGCTTTATTAAATTTAATGCCTGATGCAGAATTTTAAATTTGTTGTCTTCAACTCAAATGTAATATTTTGGGGTTTTTGGTACTTATAAGCTTGACAAATCAACTTTATGTTCTTGAGTTAAAGGCAAATAAGAAGCATTCAGAAAACTTCATGAACATCAAATGTCAATTGCAACACAAGATTTTGATACAACTGTACGTGAGTCTGAAACATACGGATTGAATTTTCCTCACAATATTCTAGTGTTTGGAAGGAAAATCTGCGCAAAAAATGTGTTGTGGGTTTTCTGAAACCCCCAAAGTTGAAAAAACATTTTGATTTATTTAGATTTAGAAATGGGATAACCATTTTGCACCCCTGGAAACTTAATTAAGTACCAAATTCAGTTCAGCACTGCAAGGCACAAGGGCCTGAATGAGTGAATCCTCCTTTTCAGTTGCACTGGACTGTTTTAATTCATTCGAACTATGCAATCTAATCAGTGGAAGAGCCTAGAGGTTTCTTTCAGCGGCTGTAACTACCCCACATAATCTCTGAGAGCCTTCCCCCAAGGCACCTCCAATAAATATATACTCTAAACAAACATAATATGCAATCCAAAACAACCATACCACCTAGGTAAAAACAGATTGCTATACAAACTAAGCCTCCAGACAAATCTCCCCAACCTACAGAAATTCCATGTCTCCACTGAGTTAAGTGCATAGAAACCCCAAAGGACCTTTCTGCTTTTACTTTGTTATTTTTGGATCTTATCTCACACTTTTGTCTTTCAGCTTGATTTGACTGGATTACTTCCCAACCCTCAGTAATGCTCCATTGTGGGAGCCTGTGTCTCAACAGTTCACACCTGCCGTTTACTCCACTGGGTTGTGAAGATTCACAGAAGATGACAGGAAGGGGGGAGAAATAAGCTAAAATAAACTTTAGAGGATGGCCCCATTGCTGTGGTTCTCTGATCTTGGTTGTTGTCTATAGAGCTGTCCTTCAAAGACATTGATATGCAGCTGTATTTTAGAAACATTTCCTCTTCCAGGTTAGGAGTCTTTTCCAAATTAAAGATTCAGTCAAGGGAATTGGTTTAGAACCAATTGGTTTAGAACTTCCTCTTCTTGCCTTCCTAAAAACCTAAAATCTTTGCACATAAACACAAAACCAAAAAAGTGTAAGCTTTTGATTCAGGCAGTCTGGGGATTGTGTCTTGGTTCTGTTTCATTACTGGCTGTATAACCTGGAGTAAGTATCTTCTGAAACACATTTCCCTCTTTTATAAATATGAAGATACTAGTCCTTCCCTCACTGAGCCATTTCAAGAATTAATAAAATATACTGTTTACTTCACAGAGTGTTTTGTAAGTAGTAGAAGCTCAGTGAATATTACTTTCTCTCCTCCTTTATTCTAATATCTTAGTATCTACATTTCATATATTGTGGTTCAAATCATAAAATTATTAAATAAGTCATCAAGAACAAAGTAAGAATCAATCAAATTGTCAAAAACAACACCCATTGTCTATTCAAAGTTCTCCTAATTTTTGATGCCTAAGGATACAGAGTGATTACCAAGCATCTATCAAAAATCACAACCAATCCTCTAGCTTTGTCCTCAACAAATTGAGAAACAATTGAGGGATAATTAGAAAATGAAAAATCTCTCTCTGTCTTTCTGAAACCAGTAAGCATTAAAAAGAGAAATAAGCATGTAAGTTTAATTAGAAATTTTAAAGAAGATGGATATCTTAATTTTTCACACACTCAATATAAAAAATATACATTTATTTTTTCAAGACTCACAAATACATTAGAACATTTAAAGATTCATGCATTTTTCTCTATCAGATACCAAACATTGGCTTGAAAGATATTTGCTATTAGCAAGCATTGGGGACTAGGTAAAAACAAAAATTAGCCAAGAGAAAGCAATGATTCTGATTAAGTAAATTCCATTGAACTCTTTCTAGTAAGCATTATTCAGGTCATGAATGCTAATTTGTCCTGCAGGGGGGCTGTGGGTAATTACCCAGAAAAACTATCAGCTTTATTGAGTTGCTACAAAACAGTATTACTGAATGGTACACTGTAAAGGAAGACAACCTTGATATGTACTCACAGAAAAGGGTATTTTTTCCCCCTACTGGGAAGATTTTATAGCCTAGATAGAAATGATAATAAATGGCATTTTGCTTAGAAAAATAAAGTCACATTGGTGTCACTTCCTGTTTAATAGTCAAATAAGATTTCTGACATGCAAAGAGATGTATCTGAGAAGTGCCACCAAGATACCCGAACAATTGTAGCTTTCTGCATATTTAACATTGTGTAGAATCAGAACCATCTTAAAAATGAAGCAAATATGGCACATTGGCCGCATTCCAGCAGCTACACAGAACTGCTGACGTTACTAAAATCTAGATAATTTAGTCCCATATGGGAATCCATACCACAATTATATTGTCCCTGCTCCGACACAGCTCTGATTTTGCACTTCTTTAAGCCCAGCTTTTTATAATTTTAATTCCCTTCACCAATAAAGCAATTTGCATTCACATAGTCTCCCTGTAAGAAAGAAAGAAAAAGAAATCTGTTGCATGACCTTGGTCTCTTTAGAGTTGATTATAAGGAAACAAACTCTTCAAGTAACCCATTCTCTCACCTTTTTTTTAATTGATGTGAAACATCTCACTATAAACTGTAGAAGACTGTGCATAGCAGCCTACAGGCTCACATATTAAAATGTAGACGTGTTTAAAATCTCCTCATTTGCTCTTTTAGCACGATGAGGTAAAAGCCATCCTAAGTTTGCACAGACATACATTATGGACAAACAGATAAAGAGACAGCATTACCCTTTGGAATAATGGAATAAATTATTCCATTATTGGAATAAGCTATTATAAAACGTTGAGATTTTAAAAGGTGTTTTTACAACTTCTCACCCTTTACTGAAATAATTTGAAAAATGTGCTTGGTTGATTCACTAAGGCCTATCTTGACATTTCATAAGTGTTTAAAGAAAAAAAAATTATTTCCGGAACATTGTTTTCTCTATAATTTGGTCCAAATAGTGTCAAAGTCCAATATTCACATGAAACATGATTTGCTTTTGACTCACTTTGCCTGCCTTAAAAGACAAAACAGCGAATAAGAAACATGTGGAAAGTAGAATCATATCAAACAAACTCTGATGAAAAAAGTGAGATTACTAATTTAAAATAAAATACTTTGGCCACTTCTTTCCCCCTACACAAAGAAAATAAAGGTGCAAGTTACCTATAATTATTAACAGTAATAGTTTGAGAGAACTGATATGTTAAAGAAGTAATCATTAATCTCGCTAATCGTTGGTATGTTGAGAAGTATTTGGCCTTTGGTGTTGGTGTTTTCTTGTATGTGTATGTGTGTGTGTGTGTGTGCGCGCTTTTTTTTTTTTTTTTTCTGAGACAAGGTCTTGCTGTGTTACCTGGACTGGGCTTGGAGCTCCTGGGCTCAAGGGATTCTATTGCCTCAACCTTCCAAGTAGCTGGGACTACAGGTGCTTGCCACTGTGCCTGGCTTGTTAGTTGTGGCTTTAATTCAAAGAAAGACAACATCCTCCAAGGTACCGGTTTTAGAAGGATTTTGTTCTGTGTTCTAAACAGTCAAATAATAGTATCTGGTTGTAGCTAAATAAGATATTTCATATTGTTATAGATATAATGTAAATTTTACTTTGAGAGGTAGTAATTTGTATTTAATAAAAAATTTCCTCCAAGACTCAGAAATGTCTTCATTATTATAGTCTTTGTTTTCCATTCACATTCGGTGCTAAGATAGAGTTAAACTTTGAAGCTTTGATTATATTCAGAGTTAATATGATTAAGCTTGCAGGCCATGCTCTTCATTTACTTTCTTGTGAAAACCTGTGCGAACTTGTATATACTCACATATCAAACCAAGAAGGCTATTTTTTTCCTTGTCAAATAGTTTCTTAGAAGGAGCCTGAAAAAGTTACCAACTATGAAAAAAGACAGCCCAATAATGGAGAGTTCAAACTGTTCATGTGTACTAATAATGAAATACACCGCAGCCTTTTTCATTCTTTCTACACCTTGACAATGACAAAAAGGACCCTACATAACTTTCTACCCCCTAGGGGATTAAAAGCAGCTCCCAGTTTTCACTGTAACTATAATCTATGTCTAATAATAGCCTTTCAGCAGATTTTTTTTAAAATCAATATTATCGCCAATGCATATCTTCTCTATTTCCAACCTTGAGAATGTAAAATTGTTTCTTTTTTCAATCATGGCTCATTTTAAGGGAAAATGAGTACCATATGTATTTCATATATATATTTCACGTGCTAAAGAGTTTGAATGAATGTGTTTGTCAGGTTAACACTTCTGGTTCTAATAAGGAATTTTGTTTTTCAGCCTTCTTTTCATTACTCACCTAGGACCTAATCTACCATCCTTACGATGAAAAACTTCCCTCTATTTCTCAAAATTGGGCCACTGAGGTACCTGCATGTTCCTGTCAAATTTGCTTTAAACTAGAGGATATGCACCTGAGAAATATTATTATTATATTCAGTTTTCACATTATCATGATCACTCCTAACACAGCTAGCTCTGTAAGTAATAATTATTAACATGAATGTTAGTTCAGTCTAATTTAGTTCATTAGCAAGATAACTCCCTTGATTTCGAAAGAGGCATGATGACACTTTAATCAGTGGGTAGTACCAGCCTGTTTATTACCATCATTCATTAAACTTTTTTTCCTAACAGCGGTATTTGTTGGATGAGCATAAACTAAACATATAACAAAGTCACTTCAACTTTCTTTTTTGGACTTGACTGTGTTCAGTGAAAGACTTGGGCGCTTCCTTCATCCGTCACCCTGGAATTCCCTCTGTTGGGCAGACTCGCAAGGATTAAGAAAGCTGTCCTGAGCATGTATTTCACTAAATCCTCACATACCATTCACAGTGGCTGCTGCCTGAACAAGTTCCTCCTGTTTGCACACAAGAAATGGCTGGTGCAAACAATTCAATAGAGCGCTTGCCTGGCACAGTGAGTCAGGGTGTCAGTTCAGCTTCATGCCAGTTGTTGTTAATCCATTTGCTTTACATAAAAGATGGAAAACAGGGCTTTGTTACTTGAGCTAGCTCCTCAGGCTCTGTTTGAAGGGGCCTTTTCTCATTCATGTTTTTAACAGTTTCTAACATCATAAGCCTTCTTCTTAGGAATCTGGTAATATGATTTCTACCACAATGCAGGCAGGCACAAGGTTTACAGTAAATTCATACAAACGGTGTGTCAAGAATGGTGTGTCAAAATGCTGCGTGTTCCACATCAGTTACAAAATGTGGATTTGAATAGGGCAGAAGGTCAATAGACGGTCCGGTAGCAGATAGAGTGGTAAAAGGAATGTGCCAGGAAGCAGCTTTTTTTTTTTTTTTTACCATATCACTTAGGTATTTTTTCCGAAGTGATTCTAAGTGATTTTCCACGAATGGAAGACAGTATGTCTTGAGCAGAATGAGGGCTACATTGTCTCCAGGAGAAGCAAAGGCCACCAGACACTAAGATGCAGTTAACAGGGTATCAGAATTACTAGCAGGCTTGCTGGCTTTGTGAGTTTCTGTGCATTGATCTCCAATTCATTTTAGCAGTGGAAGTACCATACTCCATTACTCTAGATTTTAGTCATTCTGAAAAGCAGGGAATTGATGCACAAGGAATGTGGCAGTGGTGGAAAGGAAGGATGAACAGCAACTTTAATCAAAATATGATTTTAGCGTAAGAAGAGGGAAAGATGAGCTATGATACTGCATACATTAAAAGACAGATGAACCATTCCATTAGTAGATCAGCAGTTCTTTGATCTGAACCTAGAAAAGAAGGTCACATGGGCTGGGGACTTTCTGAGGTTAGTTGTTCTAACCAAGTCCTGAAGCTATTTTCCAACTAATAATATATATTCTTGGCAAATATTTCACCCTCTAAAGGTTATGTCAGGGGCACATCTAGAAAATTAATGAAGGAACAATGTTGAGAACATTCCTTATGAGATGGCAGTACCCTCGTGTGTGATTCCTATGTTCCCTATTATGTATTCTGTAAAAAGATGGCAGGGCTGGCCTCATGGGTGCGTACCCTATGCATAGGGCTTCATGTAGGTAAGGCCTGGCACTTGCTTTCATGCAGTGCTGTCACTACCTTGAAATCCTTAATCATTTTCTCTTTCAACTTGTGTTTGTTAGTGAAGTCTAATGGGACAATAGGGCATGCATGGGAGCAGAGGAGACACATGCAATATATGTGTCTATTGTTCCTTGTCTCCTCATTCACATATAATGTTTGTAATGCCTCATGAGCACACTGGCGAACCCATAATGACTGGCAGGTCAGTGAGTCTCAAAGTGAGTACAACGTCAGCATGTTATGTCTGTGACTGAGGTAGGGGTGATGATGATAACATAGAAGGTAACTAAAATATAAGGCAACACACAGCTCTATTCCCTTTAAGGTGTTCCTTACTAATCAGTAAGATAGAAAGTGAAGGTAGAACATGCATGCATCGAGAAGTCAGACAAAAACAATTAAGTTTTGTGTAGCATTTTCACTGTTCTGGTAAGAATAAAATACATATGCATACACAAGCTACATAATATGAATTGTGTTATTTCAGTGATTCCATGTGCCTTAAATGCTCATATTTGCATTTGAAATTGGCATTGCACAATATAAAGCCGAGTGATAGAATTCATGCTAATAAATTAAATGTTTTCTTAGAATAATGTTAAATAGCAAATAAAAGGCAAAATAAAGTCAAGAGAAGGAGATTGGGGAGGAAAGAAAAAAGAAATGTTTTCTATTTTAGAACCTTTAACACTATTTTTTTCCTGTCTTTAAATAAGGGAATCTCATGTTTTCATTGTGCACAGAACCCAACAGACAATGTAGCTGGCTCTAAAGGCAGAAAATATTTCTACCAGGAGAATGGAAAATGGGATATGTCCTTAGGTAGCATAAGGTAGCATAAACTTTCTACCTTTGCTAAATTATTCTATCTTTGATATCTCAATCACAACAATCATCAATGGAGCCCCTGTCAATGAAATCAAGAATTGAATCAGGCAGCAAACATGCCAGTCCCTATCATCATTCCTCTCAACGCGGCTCAGCAGCTTGATGAATCCTTTTCCGCTTATGACAAATGAGGTATGACAAGCCGCTCCCTCGCTCTGCTTCCCTCTTGAGGAGCGAGATAAATGGCCACCATATAATGCGAAATGGAGGACTTGAGAGTAACGCACTTCCAAAACACGTGGTCACCATGCAAAATGTCACTAATCAGAGGCCAAGGAGCAAACAATTTGTAAATAAATTAGTAAATGAACAACACCCTAGGGGCCCCAAAGAGTTAATTTGCTTTTAGAGGATGAGCAATTTCCCTATCTGCACTGGTAAAATCAATCTCTTATTAGAACTGCTTAATGCTAGTGCCGCCTTGTAGAACTTTCTATCAATATTAAGTCTCCTTCTGTGCAGGAGAAAGTGCTGAGGGGCTCACTCTCTAGGTGCTGATTGCTCTCATACTCCCTGGGGCTTCCATTGGTCCTCCAGCAATTGATCAACTCAGCATATCTCACCTGTTCCTCAAGTAGCATCCTATCAGAGAAGCGTCCCTGATCACACTCTCTAAAACAGCAACCTTTCCCCCTTGCTATTAAAAAAAAAATTCCTCCATTGCACTCTTTCTGATATATTATATAAATGATTTATTTTCTGGTTTGATTTATCTATTGGTTTATTTTCTGTCTCCTCCTAATTACACAGTCTGCCAAGGGAGAGTTTTGTTTTCTTCACTGCTGAATCCCCAGGACCTAGAACAGTGATTGGCCTAGAGGAGGCCCTCTGTACATTTGTTATGTAGATGAATGTGCAGAGGAAGAGCAAAGGGGTTGAAGGTCAAACAAGTTTGAAAAGACTGGACTAAGCAAGATTCAGCAATCTTTTTTGTTGCAGGCGTTAACAGGGCCTTTGGTAACTCAACACTTTATTGTCTGTTTTTTTGTTTTGTTTTGTTTTGTTTTGTTCTTTTGAGACTGGGTCTCACTCAGTCACCCAGGCTGGAGTGCAGTGGTGCCATCACATCTCACTGCAGCCTCAACCTCCTGGCCTTAGGTGATCCTCTTGCCTCAGCCTCCTGAGTAGCTGAGACCACAGGTGTGCACCGACACACCTGACTAATTTTTTAGTTATTTGTAGAGATGGGGTCTCCTTATGTCGTCCAGGCTGGTCTCAAACTCCTGGACTCAAGTGATCCTTCCCACCTCAGCCTCCCAAAGTGCTGGGATTACAGGTTTGATACACCGCGCCTGGCCAACATTTCTTGTCAAACTCCATCTGAGATACAGTGCATAAATCAATTGGACCACAGGATTTTTTCCCTCTACCCCTCCACCCTCATTTAAAACAAGCATTCTTCAGGACACATTTTGGGAAATGGCATCTTAAGTGGTAATTTATTGACCTCATGGAATTTTAAATGAACCTTTTATCAGTGTAAATCCACCTCTTTCCTCCAAGTTCTTAATATTTAATGAGGCAGCCTCTCTTGGTCTTTAAAAGGTGCTACCAGCCTGTCCCGCTCTTTCCAGTTTCAACATATTCTTGAATTTCATAGGAAAATAAGTTTACTCTTGACCTGTATTTGATGCAAACACCACAGTTTTGGTTGCTCTGCCCATTTTGTTCTCTGCATTTCCTGTAATTTTGCATGCTCACCAGTCTGTCTCTTTGAGAACAGGAGCAGAAACTCCTACAGGTAGAGGGAAAGGATCTGATTTATGTGCAATGACCTTTGCAGAGTATTTGGGCCCATCTTTTGCACAGCGTGGTGCTTTTTACATGATTTTAATGAAAATTGTGTAATGGCATTGATCCCATTTTAAAGAACAGAAGCTGAGGTGGATATCAGAAAGTAAAAACGTGCTGTTTTTTAAAATAAAAACTCAGATTTTTCTCAGTTCTACGTTTCAGCCTCCTATTTTTATAAATGATGTTAATGTAGAAACATGCTCTGTGCCTCGATGAGTGAACCAAGATACAAACTTTATAAGGCATACGACACATTTTCAGAACAGAATGTGAGCTCTCACTAAAATGGAATTTCAAGTCACAGCAGCTCTAAGCAGAAATAACTTGCATTGAACTCTCAACACACATAGGAGCTGACCCAGAGAGCTAGTAAAATCACATAGCAGAAATATTGCAGAATAGTACACCGATCAGTTGTTGGGAGGTACTTCCAGACAAATCTTCAGATGTCCTTGGTAAAACCCATAAAAATGTGTGCATAGTTTGAAGGCTAAAATGCTATGTTGTGTATAAAGGTGAACAGAGTAAGTTTTATAAATCCAAGTACTTTTATACTTGCATTTCTCTATTAAAGGTATGAAATCTATCCTTAAACAATTAACATTGTGGCAGCAGTAATTTTGCCCCTGAGAGTTAGCTCTATGGTACTAATGAGTACTTTCTAGTCTTTAGGATAGGCAAAGGGTATGAATCCAGAATACAGGAATTTTTGACTTGGCTTGAACATATTACCATCCAATTCGAGACCCACAGTTTGGAGATCTGACTCTAATTGAAGTTTCTACATTTATATTAGCTCTCTTTTGATAGAATCAGACTATTAGTTTTGGATATCAAAGAGTTTCTTTGGAGAAGGGGCTCTATTTTTTCAAGAAATTTGATTTATCTTTTTTATTTTGGGAAAATATATATAAAATTTACCATTTTAAGCACTTTTAAGCACACAGTTCAGTGACAATAAGTACATTTACTTAAGTACATTCTACAGTAAGTACATTGTTGCACACCATCACTAGTATCCATTTTCACAACTGTTTCATCATACCAACTGAAACTCTGTACCCATTAAACAATAAGTCCCCACTTGCCCTGGTGCTCAGTCCCTGGTAACCTCTTTTCTATTTTTCTTCTTTATGAATTTGACTATTCCAGGTACCTCTTATATAAGTGAGATCCTGCAGTATTTGTCCTTTGATTTCTGGCTTATTTCACTTTGCATATCTTCAAAGCTCATCCACATTGTAGCATGGGTCAGAATTTTATTCCTTTTGAAGAGGAATGACATTCCTTTGTATGTATATACCACATTTTGTTTATCCATTCATCTGTAGATGAACATTTGGGTTACTTCCACCTTTTGACTATTATGAATAATGCCACTATTAACACTGTGGTACAAACATCTATTTAGATCCCTGCTTTCCATGTTTCTGGGTATATACTGAGAACGGGAATTGCTGGATCATATGGTAGTCCTTTGTCTAATTTTGCAGGACCACCATACTGTTTCCACAGTAGCTGCTCCCATTTTACATCCCCACTAACAGCAGGCAAGTGTTCCCATTTCTTCACATCCTTGTTAACACTTGATTTTGGTTTTAATAATAGCCATCTTAGTGAGGAGATGTGTTTTATCTTTTTGTTTCATAAATACTTTATCCTTTGCATTCCATACAAAACTCTGGCAATATGATTCCTAAGTGACTGACACTGAGTTAAGAATCTTTTTCTTTTTCAGCCTAAGGATATATCATTCATTCTTTCTAAACAGATCTATTAATTTTTTTCAAGAAAGCATAGTTATATTATATATATTTATAAATGGAGATTATGTGTATACACATATGTACATATAAATATAAAATGTATCACTATCATTCTCTTGGTTTTGTTATATTAACAATACCTACTGTCATAAGAATAATGAAAGTGAATATAAAACGACTATCTGAATTACTAAAACAGGTAAGCCAAATACTTTCTTTTGACACCCAATTTTGCACGTATTTATAGCAGTGGTAAGCTTTTGTTTTGCGGCTTGCTAGTAGTGGAATCAATATAACTCTTTTAACTTTTTGCATTCAGGTTCACATCATGCTGTCTCATGTAAGCTTCATAAATACAGATGCTTCCTGCCTGTGGGGTTCTCACAAGGGCATAGATTCTAGGCTCAAATGATGAAACGTTACCTTTGTTAGAACCAACACCAGCAAGATGCTCCTATTAAATAAGACAAACAGGTGGTTCAATGTTTTGTGATAATTTTAACAACCGGGTTCAAGTCCCATTCTATCTTCTAAATTAACTGCAAGGAGATCCATCACTCAGGCCAATAACTTACATGGCAGATTGTGTGGACCTTACCATATAGGCTTCTGTGATCACATGTGTGAATCACAGCATTTATGTTGCCTAAGGCACTGGCCTGCAAAAGCAGAGCCTAGACCCAGCTGATTAAGCTGTAGCATAAAACAACACTTCAGTAGTCAGGAGCATGACAGCCCACAATGGTTTATTGGACCAAAGAGTATAACATTGTAATTTACTTCTCTAATACATGTCGTGTTCTCTCTTATTGTTTCCCCTTATGGAGTGAAATATGTAGGTAAGAGATTGCTGTACAAGCTTCATGTGTTATGCCCCTCCAAAATTAGAGGGTAACAAACTGTCTTTATTATCCTGTGCCTTTGGTAAGCTGCCACAAATCACAGAAACCACTGCAGGTGAGCATCTAGTGGTTTAAAAAGTCAAGGCAAACTAAAAGACTTCGTGTCTCTGCCTGAAGCTATTTTTGAACTACAGTACAGTGAGACACAATTATTATGCTTCCTGGCCCTTCCTTTTTATTGTATGTTCCTAACCATTTTTTTTCTTTCTTATTGACAGGAAACCAGGATTTATAAAGTCTGGCTCAACGCAAATATTTAAAGACTTATTTTTTTTTTCTTTCCCCAAACATAACAGTGTAAGTTGAATGGTGTTTTGGTGAGTTTATTTTTCTTTTTAAACTGGAATTCATGGCTGTTCTCCAGCTGAAAACAGCACTAGTCACAGATAATTTAAAGAGAATAGCTTGCTTGTTTGTCAAGCAAACATGTGTAATCTGATGAAATTATTAATGTCATAGTGTTAACTCTCTTCTCATAAATACAGTTAACAGTGCTGACACTGCAATTATACTCAGATGTTCTGGCTCTTTGCTTATTCACTCAATCTGTCGGTCCAGTATGGGGGAGACAAATTGTGGTGGGCACTTGACAATGCACAAAAGAGATATAAACCTCTTCTGATTAAGCCTTGATGAAAGATTAAATGGTTCTGAATGCTTGCCAGATTCTTGTGATATGACATTTTTAACTAGCGGTAATAAAGAATTTTACTCAAAAGGGTTTTCTCAAACAAAGATTATAAAGATTGCATATATATGTATATATAAATAATGTGTACACATGCATATATTAGATATGGTAAGAAAGAGCATGTTCACTTCTTACCTTGAATTCCAACTTTATAACAAGATAATTTCACGATACTTGCTAGATTTTTGCAGACATTTGTTCTGAGAGAAAACAACACATACTTGATAATTACCAACATTACTGTCTTCTTTACCATCCATCTACCAATGGAATAGTCCTTCACCGTAGCTCATTCATAATGAGGGTTCCTACATTCATTTATTATTATTATTATTTTAGTAGAGACGAGGTTTCACCATGTTAGCCAGGATGATCTCGATCTCCTGACCTCGGGATCCGCCCGCCTCGGCCTCCCAAAGTGCTGGGATTACAGGTGTGAGCCACTGCAAATTTTTGCCATACCTATTCTGTCAGCAGTCAAGAATGAGTAGTGATCTATTGTATGCTTTAGCCTTTGAGTTTTTAAACAGTTCACATCTTTTCACTTTTGGCTTTAGATCAAACAAAAATAGACCAGTTAATAATGGCTAACAATTACGTAACACTTCCTCTGTCCAAGTAGTGTTCTAGGTACTTCACATACTTCGCATCATTTCATTTCTTATATGAAGTATCTATTAGTAGTTTGCTCTTTCTGCAGATGAGTAAATTGAGGTAGAGAAAGGTTAAACAACTTGCTTAAAGTCACACAGCTCATAACAAGTAGTCCTAGGATTTGAATCTAGATATATCACAACATAAAATTGTAATAAACTTTAAGAATCGATAACTATTCTTCTTAGATTTATAGATTATTATAAAGCATTTTTGTTCTATAAGATTAGACTTATTTCATCTCCTCATATATCCCACCCTGCGTAAAGACATCCTTGAATGAACCTCATAAAATAATTATAGTCCATATTGTTAAAAAAAAACCATAGCAACATGGATGTGTTGTAATTATTAGTCTTCATATTAAGAAGTCCACTAAATTGAAAAGTTTCTTAAATATACAATCAAAGAAACCTCTTGCATTTCAATATGCTAGCGCCTGGAGCAAATGCATTTATTAAAAGTGAAAGGAAATGGGGAACCAAGACAGGTGAACCCAGCTACCTAGACCTTTTTGTTGACATATTTGGAGCAGATAAATAGAAATAATAAAGAAAACTGGCAGTTTTCTACACAGTGTTATTGCAAAAAATCTTGCTGCACATTCAGGAGGAACCTATATAAGTCATTCCTGGCCCTTTTGTTCTCTTTATATTTGGTTACAGAAATTATGTAGTTGTGCTCTTTCTTTTCCATTATGTGGAGCTTGTGTGAGGAAAGATCATTTCAGGGAAATGAAAAGGGTTTTTAAGTGGTTAGTAGAAGAAAAAAAATAATCAGGTAGAAAGGGGAGGACAAAGCCAACCCAGAAAAGGAAAAAGAATATATTGTTTTCTTCTTAAATTGTGTTAAACAGTTGTTTCCCACTTTGAAAGTTCATTATATTTATTTGTCATCAGGGTAATTGATCTACACTTGTTGCTAAGTCTGTTGCTTGCCTCCTGATGAACAGATTCATTAAGTTCATCTCTAATCTCTGTCTTCTAAATTCAATAAGCACTATAAAATTTCTTTCCTTGTATGGGAATTCTAAGGTCTTTTTTTTTTTTTCCTCAACAGCTTGAATTCCTGTATTCTGATTAAGATAGATGAAGTATTTGCATTCTATCCATATTCATAATCTTCTTTCAGAGTCAACCTAAAATACCACATTTGTTGCCCAGGCAGACACAGGCAATGTGTTAGGAGAGCTCTGCAGCTTTTTGTTTAGATGGATGACGACCCATCCCTTTTCAAATCCACAGAAGAGGTGGTCACTAGGTGAATTCAGGCTGTTAAGACATCAGAACAATCATAGTGTCTTTTGTGTGTGACAGAAACTGTAATTAATGATTTCTCCCCCTTTTTTGCTAAAGAAAAAAAAGAGCGATTTGAAGTTGACAGACATTTTATTAATAGTTTCTGCCAACTTGCCATGCATAAAAGGTTTTATTGGTTGCAATGCCAGTGTAAGAAAAAGTTCTTTTTGATAAAATGTTCAAGATGCTTGTTTTATGGATGAAAAATGAAGGCAATCTGTCTACCGCCACTGAAAGTTTGGGTTTCAATAATAAAATTAAAACGATTGTGACATTTCCTATTGTGTTATTTAACCATCTGCTTCCTACTGGTCTAATCAATGATGGCATTATCTAGCTCTTCTCTATTTAATATGAAGACCTGCCAATATTGTGTCTCATGGTTAATTTATGAGGGAGATTTATTATTGATAAAGGTGTTTGCATATCTGGTAACTGCTATTCCTCCTATGAAAGGGAATTCTTCTGTCTTGTGTTTGAGGGTTAAATATTCAACTTGACAAAGAGCAATGGATGTTTGTACCCTCTCAATAACTAGAAATCTAGAAACTGTACAGGTGAACAATGAGAAATGGTTACCAATGACAAACTTATCAGGTGTTTTCTGTATAACTTTAAGCAAGCATCTGTCATTTTCTTGCACTGCATTTAGTTAAAAGCACAACTTCTGAAATATTTTCTCAACAAAAGCACGTTAAATTCCTAGTTACCTGAGTTGAAATTTTTCCCCTTTTAAAATTGTTTCGTGCAAGTTTTTCTATGGAGTTGATATGCTGTTTCAATGATTTCTGCTCATCAATTAAGAGAGAGAAAAACACACTTTACCACATGGATTCACAATAAAACAATGAAGGTGCTTCATTGCAGTTTGCTTAATCAGCCATTATGAAGAGATGGAGAGGGAGAGGGTTATTCAATATTTTAATAAGTCTTTGGATTTTGTTGCAGCACAAATGGAATTTAATTAGAAATGTGAAACATTAGGTACTACTAATTACTGACAAACTTGAAAATATACCTGCTCTATTTTACTTGTAATAATCATCATTATTAACTTAAACAACCTTTAGCATTTGCCCATAACTTTTACAAACTTCAATTTTTAAGTCTTAAATCATTCACATTTTGGGAGAAGGGAGGCAGCTGGAGATGAGCGCCTTTTGCAAATTGATCTGCAAGTAGTCATTCATTTTCTCTGGGAATTTTTACGTAAGCTCCCTTATTGGGAATATGCTAATGACATCCGCCATGATTACTGATTTTCTTTGAATCGTTATTCCTCTGTGGGCAAAGTAATCAGAAAGGGAGAACAGGAGATTTCCTTCTTGCTTGTGTTCCTTCTTCAACCATCTGCTCTACCCTGATTCATTTGAATTAGAGCTGCAGTTTTCTGATTCTTTACTCTGAAATCCTGAGGCATTTGAAAGCTTAAAAGGAGTTAATAGTTATCTATTTGTGTCACAAATATGGTTCTCTGTGTGTTCTAAGTGCAAATTTGCCTACTCAAGGTTTACATGGGCGAATTAATTTTATTAAGTATAATATGGTAATGTAGGTTAGCAGCTTCATTATTTGGGATGTGTCAGCTCTGAATACTTTTTTATTAATGGCCTTTAGCACAGACATTTCCAAAAAGGGGAACTGATGTATTAAAACAAAAGATTCCAAGATGAAGAAAAAGTAAAATCAAGTAAAATTGTAAAGAGAGAGAATTTGTAAAAGAGAAGTGTTGATGTCCATGTTTTCCAGTTACATTTGTAGGGGTGCCAACAAGAATGATGGACTGGTTGGTAATCAAGACTTCTGGGTATCAGGCCACACTTTGGCACCAAAGTGCTGTGTTCTTGAGGAAGTTACTTTATTTCTCAGAGTTCTGTTTTCTCAGTGGTGACATGAAATGAAGGTCACAGGTGATCTTTAAGATTTTCTTCATCAGTAAAATTTTGTGACTGTATTATTTATCCCATGAAGCAGATTGCAGATGATGGGAAAGTTGCTTTAGCATGGGCATTTGATCTTGTCCAGGGAAAAGCCATTCCAAGATAAACTGTTCATCTTCAGAAGAAGGATAAGGGACTGAGCCTCCAGATTATACTTTTTAAAATGACGAGTATAGACCAGATTTTAAAAATGGGACACATTATCTTGTTTCAGTTTACATGGAATGGATAAATTGCTGAGAATGTTGCTGATTGATTGAAGCAAGCCTTACACTTCAGTGAGTGAAAATCAGCAAGATTCTGACACCCCTACTGAGACAGAGCTAACTTAATATGCAGAATTGGCATTTAGGCAAGAGAGTTTGCAAAACTTGGTGCTATTAGATCACTGAACATTGTCAAAACATGAAGGAGACATAAGTTTGTGACTGTTGACATTCTAGCATTCAGCTGATTTCAAAGTGAAGTGAGCAATTCATATTAAAATTGTTTCAGAAAGTGCCTCTATCTTGTCCTACTCACCCACATTGCCTCTTATTTTCTTCACATTGAGAATCAGACTGAGAACAATACAGCTGTCCCCACGTTTTAAATAATTAATAAGCCCTCTCCCCAAGTAAGCAACAGGATTTTTGAATAAGTGTATAGCGTCTACTGATCCAAACTTCTGAGGAAACTGTTGGCTTGTGCTGCAAGTGACCACTGACCACTCCCTCCTGCCTTGTAAATCGAATTTTTTTCTTCTGTCCATTTTTTCTGGCAACCATTACTGATTTGTGTTCTGATTTCTGTTTGACAGTTCTGGCTTATTACAGACTGAGTGACAAAGCCAAGACTTAAATAGAAATTACTTCACTGATGTGTTTCAGCTGACCAGAGACAAACTCTTGCCCAAAATAACCTCCACTCCCTTCCTTCCAAATATCCCAACAACGGGAAGAAACATACAGCCACTGTCTTCTTTTTTGATGTATTATACAAATAGAACACTTTTGAGAAATAGGCCTAAAAATAGGAGAGCACAATCATATCTTAATAGTTAATGAGATAAAATTTCAAGGGCCTGAAATTAAAGATAGGCAGGTAGCCAGTGATAGATAAAGATAAGTATTTATTGCAACCATGGGCCTATGTTTGATGGACAGCAAATATGCTTTCCCTACAAGTTTGGCTTTTAGCTAGAGTTATACACTGTCTTGTCACGCTGACATGCAGGGCAACCTCACATTGCATCTGCTGAGCTATCATGCTCTTGCATTTAGTTTTACTGTGGGGCGGGAGTGGGGTACATTTGTTTGATAATTTCTTTTCTCCTGAAATACATTTCACAAACCTGTTGGAGGCTGAATGACTCTGCTTCTTAGAACTATATCACATTTAGATACAAATATTTTTCACTGGTACTTGGATTGAGTTACATTGTTTTTTAAAAAGGAGTTTTCTTCTTTCAGGTTTTGTCTATCACTTACCTATAGTTTTATGTATTTGCTCCTAGATTTTAAAAATACATATTACACATTAGATGTCAGAAGAGATCATAATTCAAGGTCATTTTATACCACTCACATACTCTTCTATTCTAAAACAAATGACCTTCCTGTTATGTTTCTGGATAGAAGAAGAAATCCAGAAAGGAAGTATACTCTATTCATCAGTCCCTACTTAGGCAAATTTCTGACTGACGTCAATAGTAAACTCCACATCAGCAGATCAGAATAGTATCTGGATGGCAATATTAAATGCCTTGCTGTTTAAAACTTCTTTCTGAACTTAGAATATTGAACATTATATCCAATTTTGAAGATGATTTTATTCACTTGAAATTAGTTTTTCCAACTTTAGAAATGAAGCATTCTTAGTTTAAGTTTAAATATTGCACAGTGATGATTTTCAACAATTAGAAACACATAGTACTGTAGTATGTCTAGGTCCAAGTATTTCTCATTTATGCATACTTTTTTCTAGCAATAATCTAAGCATTTCTTTTTTATTACATTTCTCATTCCCATGTGATCTCAGTCAATATACTGTCATTATCAGAATAAAGTTCTGTGTGTTTAACTGAATTTTGAATTTTTGAAACAAAACTATTTGAATATTGATATTTAAAAAGTAAGTAGAATTTGAAGTGTTTTTCACTTCATTGGTTATTTTACAAAGATATTTACATAAAATCACCTTCTCTTTTGTGTGTTCAACATTTACCCTTTGCTTTTCTTCTTCTTTTTCATTAATTCAAACCACATATGCAAAGTCATGAGCGTTTTCTACATATTAGGTCAAAGAAAATAAAAATGTTAGACTGAAAAAAGGATGACAGAAACATTACTGGAGATGGGCAGTCTTTATTTCCTACTAGAAAGAAACAAAGTTATAAATTATTGCACATACTCCTTTTTAAAAAAAATTAAAAGAGTGGTTTTCTTCCTTTCATGTAAAATGCCAGAAACAGGCAGTCCAGGGTGAAGATGAGGGCCTCTATGGTCATCAGAGACTCAGTTTCATTCTTTGTGCCTAACTACATTTTGGCACTGGTTTCCATCTTCAGTCATCTCATGTCATATGGTGACTGCAGCAATACCAGCTTTCATGGCCACATCACTTTGGACAACCCTATTTACAAGGAGAGCTGAATAATGCAACATTTCGCGAGCACAGTATTGCATAGAATAAATCTGGGGTTCTCTTGATTGAGAAAGAATGACAGAAAAAAATAACAAGTGGATAATTAGCAGCGCCCACCACTGTAGAAATTGTTTTACTTTCTAGCCCTGGGTTAAAATGTTTTCTTTTAGCACCTTTTCTATTCCCTGTGGAAATAAGATTTCCTTTCTTTCTTTTTACTCAGTGTTGTCACTTCTCTTTCTGTCATCTTTGGTTCTAACAAAGCTCAGTTTTTCTCTCTTCCAATTTGAGATGTTGGAATCCCTTCTGTTTGTGTTTTTAAAGTAACTCTTTCTAACATTTGCTTCATATTCTAGAATTACGTGTCTCTTCATCTCTAGGCTTACAAATATATAATCTTGAGTAGTCTTTTTTTTTGAAGCAGAGTATATATAGCAAAATCATAAAACTATAGCTTGATGAATTTTCACAAAGAACACACCCATGTGAGCATTACCCAGATTGGGATGTATAGAGAATCTCACCTAGACTAGACTATCTTCCATATGCCTCCTGCTAGTTACTGTTCTCCCAAATGTAATAAAAATTCCAACAGATATCACATAATTTAGCCTGTTTTAGAGCTTTATTTAAATGAAATCCTATAGCATGTACTCTTTTGTGTTTAGCTGTTTTCACATAACATTATATATCTGTCCACTACGTTTCATGTAGCAGAAGTTTATTTTTATTGTTTTAGAGAAGTTATTCTCAAGGGGGTGGGATTTAATCCCCCAAGGCGACATTTAGTGGTTACTGGAAACATTTTATCACAGCTAGGGAAATGCTATTGGCACCTAGTGGGTGCTACTAAATATCTTACAAAGTACAGGTCAGATTCTCATAACAAAGAATTATCTGGCCCACAAGGTCAATAGTGCCTTACTTTAGAATACTTCACTGCTTTATTTATCCATTCTATTGTTGGTGGGCATTGTGTTGCTTGCATTTGGGGTTATGATGAATAAAGTTGCTATGTACATTCTTGTGCATGTCTTTTAATGTGCATATGTATGCATTTATGTAAAGGATATGCTTAGGACTAAAACTTCAAGTACCTTCCACTTTGGAAAATACTGCCAAGATGCCTTCCAAAATGACTGTGTTGTATGCTCTCACCAGCTGTGTGTGAGTTGCAGTTGCTCCACATCCCTGTACATCATTGGTATTGTTATTAAAAAATTTCTTTAAAAAACTATTTTGTGGGTGTTAGTAGTATCCCACTGTAGTTTTAATGTGCAGTTTCTTGCTGGCTAATGAGGTTGAGAATATTGTCATAAGCTTGTCACTATTTGGGTACACTATTTAATAACTTGCCTATTTAGTCTTTTGCCCATTTTTCTATTAGGCTGCTTCCTTTTTCTAATAATTTTTAGGAATATGTTAAGTTGCCAGGCATGGTGGCTCATGCCTGTAATCCCAGCACTTTGGGAGGCCAGGGTGGGTGGATCACCTGAGGTCAGGAGCTCGAGACCAGCCTGACTAACATGTTGAAGCCCCATCTCTACTAAAAATACAAAAAGTAGCCAGACATCGTGGCGCACACCTGTAATTCCAGCTACTTGGGAGGCTGAGGCAGGAGAATTGCCTGAACCCAGGAGGCGGAGGTGGCAGTGAGCCAAGATCGTGCCATTGCACTCCAGAGTGGGCAACAAGAGTGAAACTCTGTCTCGGAAAAAAAAAAAAAAGAATATGTTAAGTCGCTCAAATCATGTAGAAAACAAAAAGTAGATTTACAAATGGTTGTTACTATAATATTAGCTTTTATAATTGACCACATATTTACCTTTATTGAGATCTTTATTTCTTCATATGGCTTTCAGTTACTATATAGTCTCTCATTTCACCCTGGAAGACTCTCTTAAGTATTTCTTGCCAGGCAGCTCCAGGGATAATGAACTTTCTTAGCTTTTGTTTATCTAACCATCCTTTAATTTCTTTTTAATTTTTGAATGACAGTTTTGCTGAACATAGACTTCTTGATTGATGCCTTTTTGCTTTTAACACTTTGAATATATTGGCCCACTGCTGTTGGGCCTCTACAATTTCTAATGAGAAATCATCTGATAAACTTATTATGGATCCCTTGTATGCGATGAGCCACTTCTGTCTTGCAGCTTACAAGATTCTCTGTCTTTCAATTGAAAGTTTAATTATTATGTGTCTTCATGTGGGTCTTGTTGAGCTCATCTTACTTGGAGTTTGAGCTTCTTGGATGTACATATTCATGTCTTTCATCATATTTGTGATGTTTTCAGCTATTATTTCTTCAAATATTCTTTCTTCTTTTTCCTGTCTCTCCTCTACTTCTGGGACTTCCACAGTGTGTATGTTGGTCTGCTTAATGGTGTCCCACAGGTCCCTTAGGCTGTGTATTTTGTTTTAATCTTATTTCTTTCTGTTCCTCAGACTCAATAATTTCCATTGTCCTGTCTTCAAGTTTGCTGATTCTTCTGTCTGCTCAAATATGCCTTTGAATTCCTCTAGTGAATTTTTCATTTAAATTATTGTATTTTTCAGCTCTTGATTTTTTTAGTTTCTTTTTAGATTTTCCATCTATTTTATTTTATTATTAATTTTTTTTTTTGAGACAGAGTCTCCCTCTGTCACCCAGGCTGGAGTGCGGTGTTGCAATCTCAGCTCACTGCAACCTCCACCTCCCAGGTTCAAGTGATTCTCCTGCCTCAGCCTCCAGAGTAGCTGGGATTACAGGAGCACACCACGTGCCCAGCTAATTTCTGTATTTTTAGTAGAGACAGGGTTTCACCATGTTGGCCAGGCTAGTCTCAAACTGCTGACCTCAGGTGATCTCAACCCACCTCAACCTCCCACAGTGCTGGGATTACAGGTGTGAGCCACTGCACCCAGCCAGATTTTCCATCTCTTAACTGATATTTCCATTTTGTTCATACATCATTTTATTGACTTTCTCTTTATCTTAATTCAGTTTTTTGAATATCTTTAAGGTGCTATTTTAAAGTCTTTATCTAGTAGACATCAGGTCTTTTTAAGGGATCATTTTATTGATTTATTTGCTTTGAGGGACAATTCTTTTCCGCTTCTTTGTACGACTCATGGTTTTTGTAATCGAAAACTGGACTTATTTTCCTCCTGTTTGAGACAGGGTCTCATTCTGTCACCTAGGCTGGAGTGCAGTAGCATGATCTTTCTTACTGCAGCCCCGACCTCCCATGCTCAAGCTATCTTCTCACCTCAGCCTCCCAGGTAGCTGCACTACAGGTGTGTGCCACCACATCCAGTTAATTTTTGTATTTCTTTTTTTTTTTTTGTAGAGACAGGTTTTGCCATGTTGCACAGGCTGGTTTCAAAACTCCTGAGCTCAAGCTATTCGCATGCCTCGGTCTCTCAAAGTGCTACAATCACAGGCTTGTGCTACTGTGCCCGGTCTCTGGACATTTTAATCTAATAATGTGGTAACTCTGGAAACCAGATTCTTCCCTTTCCCCAGAGTTTGCTGTTTTTTGTTAACGTTTTTATTTATTGATTTTGTGATTTTTGTATTGTTGTAGGCACTCTCTGTGCCAAGGATCCACCTGAGGTGTAAATTTAAGGTCTTTTCAGGACTTTTCTGAACCTGCTTTTTTCCCTGGACATACATAGTCACTTTCAAATTTTCCCCATATATTCAGTTGCTTTTGAAAGTCCTAGTCTTTAATTTCCTCAAAAGAGGAAAAAATAAAAATAAAGGGGAAAAATGGTGCTCATTCTTTAAATTCTCTAGAAGTCACTTCAGCCAGAGTCGGGCGGGGGGCAGGGGTAGCATGCAGTAACAATAGCCATTTCGTCTGCACTTCGTGACTAGAAGTAGTCGTGATGAGAGCACAGACCTGTGATATTTGGAGGGTGGGGTGCCTTGCACATATTTTTTACTAAATATATCACTAAATTGAATATATTACTATGTGTATCTAAGAAACCATCAGTTTCTAAATATTTGTGAGAAAAATTACAGTAGACTGACATACTTGTATATATTTGTACATCTCCTCCTCAGCCAGTCCATTTTTCAAGTGAGTATTCAGATACAAACTCCATGGAGTATAACCTTAACATGGTTATATATAAGTTGACAGCATTATTGAATATACAATTTTAGCTTCTTTGTACTTCAGTAGTATTCCCCATTTTCCATATTTTTCAATATCTCCCTTTTTTTTTTTTTTTTTGAGATGGAGTCTTGCTCTGTCTCCCAGGCTGGAGTTCAGTGGCGCCATCTCAGCTCCCTGCAACCTCCGCTTCCTGGGTTCAAGCGATTCTCTTACCTCAGCCTCCTGAGTAGCTGGAAATATATGCGCCAACCATCACACCCAACTAATTTGTGTATTTTTAGTAGAGACGTGGTTTCACCATGTTGGCCAGGCTGGTCTTGAACTCCTGACCTCAGGTGATCTGCCTGCCTCAGCCTCCCAAAGTGCTGGGATTAGAGGCATGAGCCACCACACCCGGCCTTCAATATATCTTTAAATGGGTTTACATTTATATTAATTATGTCGAATTTCAGGTGTGATTTGGCCACTTTTATATTTCTTTTTCTTTTCCTTTCATTTTTTTGAAACAGAGTCTCACTCTGTCATGATGGCTGAAGTGCAGTGGTCTGATCCTACAGCCTCTACCTCCTGGGCTTAAGCAATCCTCCCATCTCAGCCTCCAAAGGAGGTGGGACCACAGGTGAGCACCACCACACCTGGCTGTTTTACTTTCTTTCTTTCTTTTTTTTTTTTTTTTTTTTTTTTGTAGAGATGAGGTCTCCCTATGTTGCCCAGGCTGGTCTCCAATTCCTGGCTCAAGTGATCCTCCTGCCTCAGCCTCTCAAAGTTCTGGGATTATAGGTGTGAGCTACCATGCCCAGCCCACTTTTATATTTCTTTGTTTTAAATTCATACAAGTAGCCTGCTCATTACTTCTGTCTGGTAGTCTCATCACTTCCTGCTACATTTGTAAAGTCTTAGATACTTTCAAAAAGGTATGCACTTTGTTTATTTTTTTACCTGATGAATCAATAATCACAAATTAGAATTAAAAATGAAAATAATCATTTGGAAACCTGTCAAACTTGAGGTAGATTTTCTAACTTATATGTCCAAAGCATGAGAAATACATTTTCATGTGCTGTTCAAATGAACAAAGGTCATGGTGGAAGATTTTTCTAACTTTGAAGGCAAGGGACAAATTCAGAATCCACAGTTTCACTCTGGGAGTAAAACAGAAATAATGATGTATAGTTTAATACTCGTTTTAAATAATTCCCATCTACCTAATAGCACTATACAGTTGTTTTTTTTCAAGTTTTATCAACATGTAGTAGATATTCTGCATTGGCCTGTAAGTATTTAGATTTAGCTTGTAAAATCTCAGTATGTGTACATTTTTTTCCCAAAGTAGTTAGTACAAAGATGTCAATGCTTTGCAATTCTCTTTTGGATTGCCTTCAGAGACAATTTAGGAATCACACAAAAACATTGGCTCTTTCCAAGCAGTGGGCAATGTGCTAGGAGTCAAAATAGAAAGATGAAAATAGCTTGGTTCCTGACCTTGAGGAGCTTATAGTCGAGTGGGAATATCGGTCTTGTAAACAGATGATGTCTATGAAATACAGCAAAGACCAGAGAGAAAAATGTGCACATAGGGGTTTTGACCACACATGCATTGTCTGGCATATTTACTCATCCGATTTGCTAAACCAAGCAGCAAATAATTCTTGCTTGTTTTCAAAACCAAACTCCTCTTACAAATTACAATCCCTTCCTCTTGTGGATATTCAAAAGAAATATTTAAGCATGATTTTACAAGAATATTAGCACAGTGGCTTGTCCATAGAAGGTAATAAAAAAAACTTTTGAAGTTGTAAGTGCACACAAAGCATGAGGAGAGTGCTATATGTAGGGCAGAGGTGTTAGCTCAGTAGATGTCTGATCTTGTGGAGGTTAAGTCCGAGTCTTTAGTTTTCTGTGCTGATGGTCTTTGATCCTCAGTCCTTCACTTGATTCATCATTTATACATGATTCATTGATAGGTGAATCAGACTGCACTGCTAATCAATGTTTACTTGAGTGGATCTGGCTCTCTCTTTTCTAAATGTTTGTTTATTTATCTTATAAGCAGGGGCAGTGTTTCTTAGCAACCTTCCTAATGCAGAAAGGTCACAAGGCTCTTTGGTACCTGTGTGCACCCTACAGCAATACTGTCTAGGCACTGATTATTTCACTACGGAGACTTAGGTTCATTGTTCTTGAGGCATTCTAGAAACATCTTTTAAGAAATAAAGTATTGTATACTAAACCAAGGCACAGAAATACCATTCATATATGAAATACCATTTATATATACAAAGAAATATTTTACTGTTCATATTTTTATTCTGCTTTAATATCAGATACACTTCAAAGTATACAATTATAATATGTGACAGAAAACTTTTATCATAAACATGTTCAAAAAATCACTCAAAATCTTAAAACAGGGGCAACATGGAGACTCTAGGCTTTTTATTGGAGTTAATTATTCATTTGCAGGGGATCTCCTCTTATAGACCTCTACATTTTTCTCTCTGAATTTTTCTGATCTTGAAAATTCCCTAATGATTTTTATTTCTTTTCCCTGTTTCTGATTACTATACACCACTCAGACAGGTAATCTTTTTTTTGTGTGTGTGCTTTTCAAACACATATTTTTTCTTTTCAACTCCTTGCTTTTCTTCTTTAGACCTAATTTCCAAGTCTAAGCTGAACTAATGTTCTACTTTGAGAAATTTGAATATTGCAGTTTGTCATAGCATTCAAAGCATACTGTATATTTATCATTGTATGAAACTTTTAGCTTTTCCTCTGAATTTGCCCTCTGAATCTGGTTTCTGACTCAATTACCAAAACAAAGCAAAAGAAGCAAAATGAAAACAAAACTGGATTTTGTAAACACCTTATGGGTAGAATCTCTCATTTGCTTATACTAACTTCATGCAAATTTTTTTTATGGGAAGGGTACCTGAGGTATGTAAATCCTCCAGTATCAATGGAACAAATAAATGATATTTAGATATTTCAACATTTTCTTAGTACAGTACAAGGAAAGACAGAAAATCATTGTAATAGAATGCCCTTCTAAGACGATGATTTTTTTTCCATTTAAGAGACCTTGCTTTGTGCCAAGTTGTCCTGTTCATGAACAAAGGACTAAAATGCTGCCTACACTGTGTACAAGATAACCTAATATACACAGCTCATAACTGAAATAATAAAATTGAACCACATCATAGTTTAGGGAAGGAAACTAAAAGTGGCCCTTTCTGCTACTGGTTTTACTCAGCAGTAAAGAGAAATCCTTCCAAGTGTTGTTTACACAGTACGAAATCCTTGTAAAGTCATAGTGGAACAAGTCTGCTATCTGACCCAGCCTTCAGGGCTACTTAAACACCTGTGGATTTATGGAGTTCAGATGTATACAAGGGTCTGAGTTGAGGTTCATTCAGAAACCTGGAGCCCAAATAAAATGATCTGTTGACATGGGCAAGCTGCTTTGTTCCTCTGTAGTCCGACTAGTTGTTGGAACTAGAAAGGAGATTCAGATTTAAGAATGTACTCTTTAAACAATTAGAATTAATAAGGAAATAGAGACATATTTGTTTTTTATTCATTGTGGGATTTTGATCAATTAATGTTTGAATTTCATTCTTAAATTTTGATTTATAAAAGCAAGACCAAAAGGGATTTATTCACTCACATTATGTGTGTATAAGTAGCCCCCAGAAGGTATATGTACATCTGGTGATGGGAGCTGGTCTCTTTATAATGAAGACTTACACAGTTTAAAACATGAAAACCTATGCCATCTAGAAATGTACACCCTTTAAAAATGATCGAACATAGCCACAAAGTTGTTTTAATTAACTGCATCACAATTGTTTTCATTTGAAGATTTGATTTAGTCTTTTGAAAGTCAGACACCATGATTGAGGGAATGTTCAGTCTTATTCAGGAGACTTTCGAGTGAGCTTATATTATAATTGTTAAACATATGTCTTCCATTTCCACATGTCTATTAAAAGTTTTATGAAAGGAAACATGCTTGAAAACACCTTGTTTAAGCTCAAACATAGAGTCACATCCAATGTAAGGAATAACCTGGTTAACATCTCTCCCATTTTTATAATCTAATCATGCTATAACTAGCAGTATTTGGAATTGTGAAGACTTTCGCCATGCCCGGATTCTTGATTCTGTTTGTACATTGTTGAATCATTTTTAATTGCTTCTGGGGGAAATATATATTCCTATGCAGTTTTGGGTTTTATGTAGTGTTATTATTAAAATAATGAATTACTTGAAACAGAAGTAGCTATTTATCAGATAAGAATTAGCTCATCTATACCTTGTTCTGCTCTCTTTTTCTTATTTAATCCAGGAACAGGAATATTCCATTATTTGTCAATATACTTCTATGTTGCTAAATGCACGAAGGTGCTTGAGCATTCATCTTGATTGCTTCATTTTCTTCACCTTGACTAGTTCATCTCTCTTATCTTCTTAGGCTATAACAGCCGTGGTTTTTGTTTTAAATGGCTTAAGTGAGACTCATATAAAAGGCACTTGTCACTCTGAAACTGGAACTTTAAAAAAGTGTCCGTTAGAAGCTATAAAACAGATACAGTTTGAGAAACAATCCTACAACATTCAGATTAGGTTTGGGTTTCAGTTTCATAAAACAGCTAATGAAGAGTTCTTCTATTGGTGAGTCTGGGTTCTGAGGGTGACTATTCTTTCTTAATATCACGCAGTTGTCAACTTTCTATAGCATGTTTAGGAACAAATTAAATAAAAAAAAGCTCCATAAACTTGAGTATATTCATACATAAATAGATTAGAGAGAGTAAGAGTACTCATGGAAGAGAAAGTGAACATTCTAAATAAAATTAGTGTGATGTACAGGATGTTTCTGTGTGCTCACTGTAAAATATAAGGATATAGCTAATATAAATATAATGTATAAAATATATGTATAATTCAATATATAAAACATATATATAATGTAAAATGTAAGGATAGATACTGTTTTAATGAAGGTATAAGACAGAATGATAACCTATAGGATGAAATTATCTTACATTTATAAATGGAACCCTATCTAATATCTCCTGTGTTTACAAACATAAAGATGTTTTTATGCTGCAATACATTTAATGGTTTTATAATTACTACTATCTAGAATGAAACACTGATAGCGATGGAAACGCAGGTTAAAAGTAAAATACTCAGTGAGTTCTTACAAGATATTTATGGCAATTAGTATACATCACTAATTCAGGCATTTTGGCTTTAAACTCAGATTTGCACAGGCAAAATTAAGTATCAATAGCTATTCGCCTTATTTTAAAATAATAAATTATATGTGTGGGTTTAGGACAAGAGCAAAGATATTCTTTTTTATTTTTTTAAATTGTTCTATAATAAACACATATTACTTGGATGGCAAAAGAAAAATTACATTTTTAAGGACATAATGAATCACTGAAATGAATCCTCCATTAGGACTTTTGCAAGAGAAAACAATGCAGAAACATACGGTGCTTTATTCAAACTTTCTTTTTTTTTGGCTGCAAACTGTATTTTGTTCTCTACGTCAGAAATAACTAATATCAGTTTCTACTAAAGCCCAAATAATTAATGAATGCAATCATAGCAGTGCTAAATTCTCAAACTGGTGTTTTAAAAGAGTCTAAGCAGTTGGTGGATTGAATTTTTATTTTTCAAGGCAACTTTTAACCTTGGGTACACATAGTCTGTTCAGACTGAAAGAGAGTTTACTGAGATCTGTTGGGAGACAAAGAGCCATAGAGAGCAGTTGTGGACACAATGTGTCAGAAACGTCAATAGAGTACATAGATATGGGTGAGAAGGGTCTAAGGATATGTTATGTTGGTAACTGACTTGAAAAAATGAGAAGTGGATCTGTGTGAGATGGAGGCAAAGAAATAGGGAAGGGCTACATATTTAAGGAGAGGTGAAGTTAAGGAGCAGGATGACAAGGAATTGACATAGGTGTAGCTACAAAGCAGTAGGATGTAATCTGCCATTTTCAAAGCGTTTTCTGACCCTCTTTGAAAACCAGCCTATACAGTAAATGGGGCCAAAAGTGGGTTAGGGAACATTGTAACCTCATTTCACCTTATTTAGCTATGTGCCAGAGATCTCAGCAGGTAGTTCAATTAACTTAGACTAGTTAAATGAGATGAAAATGAGGTTACCCAGATTAACGAAACACGACTTTTGGTCTTCCCCCAAATCAGGGAGAGCAAGGCTCACAGCTGAAGCTGGTCCTGCCCCAGGCAGTTGCCCACCTGCCTGGGAGCTTCTGCGCCTAGGGCCACATCTCATCCCTGCAATCTTACAAGGGACAGGAGAAACAACCTCAGATGGATGACTACAGTCCTAAACAGAATGTTGATTATTGCATCCTTCTAATTTCTTTCTGTCTTTCTGGAATCAATGCATAACCCAAGTGGAGGAAACATTCCCCATGTGATTTTACATCTGAGTGAATTTGACCGGGAAAGCCTTGTTTCTAAAGTTAAATTTTGCGGAATTATCTCCTTATTGATAGTTTATGGGGCTTCTTAGTTTAGAAATCTCAATTAGCTCCTCTATTACTTTCACAAACAATTTCTAGTATCTATGGTTATTTTTATTATGTTTAAAAGGATTGTTACTAGACACTGATGGAAATCATGGAAAAACACTGAACAACAATTTTTATTGTTATCCAATGTTCAAATTAAATTTCTTTAATTTGTATTTATTTTCAACTCCAATGAGTAGTTTTATTGATAACGACTAATTTTAACAAATAAATGACATAAATGCTGAAATATACTTATGATCTAACCCTCTAAGGATACAGACGTTCAGGAGAATTTCTTCATAACTGTAAGATTTAAGTTGATAAAACTGTCATAACAAGTAATATTTAAATTATTTTAACACAGCGTATATGGTTGAATGTGGGTGCTGAGTGGGGTAAATTCCTGTACTAGATGACCTTGCCTTTTTGCACTTCAGTTTCCTTATCTGGAAAACAGGTTTAATGAAAACTAGACATCAGATAACTCATTGTTAGGATACAATGAGTTTTCAAAAACCACTTAGTCGTTATATAAGTGAATGCTAGCTCATATGAAAATAAATATTTGTCTATTATGACTATAAATCAGTAAATTTTTAAAATGTATACTTCCTTTCCCCAATATGGTCAGCTATATCTTGTATAATTTAAAAAATATTTTCCATCTTTCTTATACAGAGAAAGAAAGGGTGGGCTTATGCTATATGTTCTGAAATTAAAACTTATAATGTGAAATATTACTCTGCTTCAGGACAAACTGTCAAAATAAGCATCATATAGTTCTTAACTGACCAACTAAGAGTATTTCAGTTTCATCTGGCAATGCTAGACTAGGCATCTATATTTTTGGTATAAAGAAGAAATGAAGGTAACTATTATTTACTGTGCTACATACTTGACTTTTTACCTTATCTAGCTGTAGTAATAGTCATATGAGTTCAGTATGATTTTGTCTATTATAAATGATAAAACCAGTCTCTGAAAAGTTCATCCACCAGGCCAAGGAAAGTGGTAATAATGCTGGAAACGAATGCCTAAAGCCTCCTAGTTGCCCTTGTTTCTTGTTTCTTAGGAGGAAGATTCTGGTTGAAGAATCTTTAGCTGGTTTCCAGCCTTGTGCTGTATAACAGAGACTAGGCTTGAGACCTCCCTCTTCTATCATCAGCTATGTGACACCAGCCCATGACTTAATTTGTCTGAAATTAAGTTTCCTTACCTACAAAAAATCAGAATTTTCATGAAAACTATATTAGATAATGTCCATAAAACTTCGGTTGCAACTTAAGGTATCATTTTGACTTAAAATGTTACTAATAAAAGTGTGATTTTGAGTTAAGAGAACAAATGAAGACATCTAAATTAGGAAACCCCATAAACTATCAATAAGGAAATAATTCCACAAAATTTAAGCTTTAGAAACAAGACTTTCCTGGTTAAATTCGCTCAGATGTAAAATCACATGGGAAATGTTTCCTCCACTGGGGTTATTTGTTAGTTCCAGAAAGAGAGAAAGAGAAAGAAATTAGAAGAATGCAATAATCAACATTCTTTTTAGTACTGTAGTCATCCATTTGAGGTTGTTTTCCCTGTCTCTCGTAAGGTTGCTGAGAATACTATATAAAAAGGAAGTAATTTTAATTTCAGTTTTTCATTCCTTATCTCCAAAATGTGGGTATCTGATGCCTACAGAGTATCTAAAGGCGTTTAAGAAGAAATTTCTTTTTTTTTATTTTTCAGACGGAGTCTCACTCTGTTGTACTCTGGAGTGCAATGGCGTGATCTTGGCTCACTGTAACCTCTGCATCCTGGGTTCAAGTGATTCTCCTACCTCAGCCTCCTGAGCAGCTGGGATTACAGGTGCCCGCCACCACACCCAGCTAATTTTTTTTTTTTTTTGTATTTTTAGTAGAGACAGGGTTTTGCCATGTTAGCCAAGCTGGTCTCAAATTCCTGACCTGAGGTGATCCACCCGTCTCGGCCTCCCAAAGTGCTGGGATTACAGGCATGAGCCACCACGCCCAGCCTATAAGAAGAAATTTTTTAAAAAAGAAAAAATATTTTAATCAAGTTTGCCAATCTTGGGGACAAAAACCAAGAGATATACAAATTGGTTACAAAATACATTAATAGACATTATTTTTACACAATACTTTCAAACACAATATATAATAAGATGTTTTATAAAGAAATGAGTTAAATACTGATGGTGCAATAACTGTATGGAAAAACAGAAGATCATTAAGCTTTCACTTGTAGCTCACTGTGCAGTCTTGGATATTAGCACCCTGAGTTATTGAGAAATAACTGCAATGAAACAGAATGCATCTAGTAAGCATCTCATTTTTTGTTCCATTGAAACAAGAAAAAAAAAAAACTCAAATAAATGCATGCAGATGCCAGTATTTTTCTCATAACTTACACTGATCAACAAGCATCACCAAAAATGCTAAAAGCAATCAGCACAAACTTTGAACCACAGAGAAATCGTGATGCAGTGTAGCGACTTCCTTAATGTGAATAGCATTAAGAAGAATCTGAACACTGCCACTATTAATAAGACGACTACAAATTGTAGCCGATCAAACCAGAAGGAGCCTTGAATGTATTTGCTGGGAATTGCTTAAGGCTTAAACACCAGGGACTTGAAACAAACTGTTCTTATCACCTTTTTCCAAACAGAGATTTAAATTTACAATGAAAGTGCCAGCACCAGCTGCACTTAAAGCAAGCACCACATGTCTCGATAAGCTCCAAGAAAATGGAATGGAGCCCAGTTCAAGCTGGAGGTGTCGTCTAGCTGTAGCCAGCTGGGTGACACCAAGCTGAAAGTGATGAGGTGCTAATTAAAGTGGATGAACAGAGTCTCATTGTAGGCACCTGCCAGTGGCCTCTGCAGAATCATCTAGAGCCCTGGGCATATCCCCCAGCCTGTACGGCCACAGGAACCGAGCACGGATTTCTGCATCTCTTATCTGATACCTCACCTCTCCGATGTTCCCACTGCAGTTTTAGTTGGAGATAATGACTCCTCCTGCCCCTTGCTCCTATTTACCCACTCCCCCAAGGAATAATTATCGCAGGATGCAAAGTGTTGAGCACAGACTCTTTCTGAAAGCAGTATTTTTTTTTTAAAGACAATACATTAAAGTGTATGTTTAAAGAAAACCCCCAAAAATAAACAATGCAAAAAAATTACTCTCAAATATACAAGAAATGCTCTCTTCAGTTTTGGAACACAGTGTGCCATTTGTTCCGTTCACACTTTTCTCCCCTCTTCCTTCCTGAGCCACACAAGATGATGCTGCAGCCAGAATGACATTGTAGTGATGGATCATTCAAAAATGTTTGCAGCAGCTGTGGTAGCTGCTTTTCAAAACAGAGAACACAACACGACCTGAAGCAGCTGAATCACTAAAATAAAAAACACTTTCTTCTTATTTAAAATTCTAGCTTTTCGTTACCAAAGTTTTCATGACTTTAGACTGTTTAATACAAAAATATATTGATTCTCTAACATGCAGTATATTTACTAAATGGCTGCATGCATCTGTTTTGTTCTTTACAGGATTAATAAACTAACTACTGAAGAGCTATCCTACAAACTGCAGGAGTGCCAGGGCATATTGTGAACTTTAGGAGTCTGTGTAGTCTACATTTTCTCATTATCTAAAAGATCCTTTTGCAACTGTCCTGTGTTGGAAGCCGTCACTTTGCCAGGAAACTTGTTTCTTTGCTGTGTCTCTTAAGAAGTTCTTTGATAAATTGACAGAAATCTATATTCATGTAATTTCTCTTCACTGCTCCAGCCCTGTTTTCTGTAGAAACAGAATGAATCCACATTTCCTTATTTATTTATACATGTTTTCTTCAGGTTGGCATGAAAATATTATTGGGTGTCAGGATAGTCAGGTGTTAGGAGTAATTCTGGCTTTACAATATATCAGCCTAGTGGCCTTTTGGGCAAGTTACTTAACCTCTTATTGTCTCCATTTCCTTGTCTGTAAAATGGGTATAATAATCCATCTTGGAGGGCTGGTGTGCCTATTATGTGATATGACACATGTAAACCATAGCACAGTGCATGGTGGGTACATAGTATTGGTTCCAGGGTGGGTTAGTGGCAATGGTCAACCAATCTGAGGAACAGAAGGAAAAGTAGTTCTGTGAACAGAGAAGATAAGTTTTATTTGGGCAAGTTGAAATGAGCTATGTGTGGGACATCCATGGATATTTCCACAGGGCAGCTAAAATGCAAAACCAGTATTATTTAGGGCACCTGGACTAGGCAGGTAAATGTGGGTGATTTAAAAATACAGTTTAATCGATGGATGTTGATAAAATTTCTAAGATCAAGCATTTGGAATGGCGAATCTGAGGACAGAATCTGAGAGGATATCTATAGTCAATGAAGGAGAAGCCAGAATGAGAAAAAGGTAGAATGACTGCAGAAAAAACACAGGATATCACAGGTTAAACTGCACAATGTTATCTGAAAGAAGGTGTAATGGGACATGTTTAATGATGTACTAGAAATTGGACACTTAGGAATCCTTTAAATAGCAGCTTTGCGAGATTTCTATGGAATCCATTGAAAAGAATTGACAGGATAACAGGAGAAGGAAAATGGAAGGTAAGCAGGCACAACAATGTTTCAATAAATTTGTCTAGAAAGAGAAGAGAAGAAGGATCTGGGCTTGAGGTGAAAGAGCACAGGTGGAGGAGGTGTTCACTTTGGAAAGGAGAAGGGACATTGTTTCTTTGGCAAATATAATCCATCTTTTTCTCTTCTTGAGCACTAGGATAATATTTGGCTCATACCCAGTTTCTGATACATTTCCTACTCCTCACAATTTTTGCTGCTTTACTTAGATATTTTTGCAGCTTTACTTAGACTACCTCACCAATCATATTGTCAAGTTCTCTCAGTATTTTAAGGTATAATAGTGGAGACCTAAAGGATGTGATCTAATCAAAAGATTGTACTTTCTTCCTTCCTTGTTTCATTCTTTTTTGCTTTCCCTTTCTTTCCTTTTTTTCTTTTTCTTTCTCTCTCTGTCACTTATGCTCTTTCTCTTTCTTTCTTTCTTTTTTTCCTACCCATATATTTAAGTGTCTAGTGTAAAGGCTTTTCTCTTCAGTGGAAAATATAAATTCAGACGTAGGTTCCTCAGTGTTGACATAGCTGGGATTCCCTGACACCTATGGAAGCACTGCTTCCTCTGAACACTCACTGGTTTTCTTGTAGCAGAGAACTTTCCCTTCTGGCATAGAAATGGAAATACAAGGCACTTATGCCCTATTCCTGCTTCTTGCACCCGTGGCAGAGATAACTAACTACTCATGACAGCTTTCCTACGCAGATTGTAATAGCCTCACAATTTTTCTGAACATCCTCCTCCAGGAAGGGCACTATTAACCCAAGTTGACACTTGAGTTGTCAGCAATTTGATATTCCTACTCTTTGTGTCTCTTCTATCATCTTGATCTACTTTTCCCAGTCTTTATCACTTACAGTTTTTCTTGTCTTTTGTACTTCTCTGTCCATCTCCTCCCCACAAATAATCCTTTTAGTATGAGAGATCATTGTTTTTCTCTTTAGGAAAGATGAACTCATTTACAAAATTATTAAAGGTTTTAGCATTCTTTTTCCCTCATCCGTCAAATGATGGCACATCTTAGGCTAACACTGGTCAAATCGTAACATAGTAAAATAGGTATTCCTAATTCTTTTTCACAAATTATTCTAAAATCTGCACAAATGCTTTAAAAATCTTTTGAGAAAGAGCTCACCTATGTCACCTAAAGGCTACTAGATACCTTTGAGCAAAGATGTCAGACAGCAGAGAAAGAGGAAGAGTTGTCAAGACATAAACAACAGTAATAAAAACTGAGATTTTACTCAGGGGAGAAGCTGATTATGCATGCATCTTTTTAGCTAAGTTCACATACTCAGATAAAATAATCACCACCATCCTATATTTTGAAAGGCAGTAATGATTTATGCCCATGAGTGTCATTTTCAAAAAGTGTTTAGATACAAGTTTTCTTTAAAAAAACAAAACTAGATGTTTAGCATTGTGTTTTATCCTTATTGTTGATTTTGAGGTGCAACAATTGATGTCAATGAGCTCTAGGAAACCAAGGAAATAGAAGGCTAAAGACTTGGGGGGCCTAAGGAACGAATTGTGATGACTCTGACTGCTTTTAGGCCCTGGGTTCCTAGTGCAGTTGTCACATACCACCTATCAAAATGTTTTCTTAGAAAAGGTTAGGAACTATACTGGTGGCAGCATAAATCTTTGCCAGAGTTATGATCTTTCTCACTGTTACTTGAATCTACATAAAATAATGATGAAAAGTATTCATCATACTCAAAACTCAATCTCAAACAAAATGACCAGTAATTGAAAAAACAAAGGTAATTGGCCATGAATGATGGAAGAAATTTCATAAGGATCTTACTGACTGAAAAATGTTCAATAACTCTAAAGCACTGGAAATATTTTAAGCATCACAAGCCTTAATATGAGTCTATTGGCAAGGAAAATTTAAAAGAGTTCTTGATAGTATAGCATCATGCAGTGATTTGACTCTACTCTATAATTTCTAAAATGGACTGCATTTGCTGAACTGAGCAGCAATCCCTCCCCTTATGTACCAGCTACTTCATGCTCACTGAATGACATGGACCTTGCTTTTCTGAACGCAAGTGTCCAGGTTATTGAACATGCTAGACTCTGTAGGCATACCAGGAAGCATCTTTCCCCATCCAACTACTGCTTCAATCATATCATGTCAGATTCATCTATTCATCCATTTAACCAATATTTATTGTACACCCACTATGGGCCAAGTACTATTTAAGGCTCATTAGAGTATGAAGTGGAAACAAAACAACACAAAAGATACACAACAATCCTATCTTCCTGGAGCTTAAATTCTAATGGGGGAGACAGACAATAAACATAATGATTCTTTTCTGCCCCTAAACTCAGGCATATTCCATAGGTTTTCTAGTACTTTACATGTATTAACAGTGTCAATTTCAGCTATTACAAAATCCCATTCTATCCAAACTCAAACGTTCATTTCATATCCAATTCGAAGCTCCTTACTCTTTTCCAGCTCAAGCTTGCCTACACTGGAAGACCTGTGATAGGGAGAGGGGAAGAGCTCTCTGCCTTCTATCTCCTTGCTCTCCCTCTTCTTCTCCTCATTAACTTCTGCTTCTGAGTCTTTCCAACTGCAACAGGCCTAGGCCAAGTTATTCTAAGAGCTCTGTGGACACTCAACTCCACATACCAAGGAAAAGAGCCTCCCAAGAGTGTTTGCAACCATGTGGACATCCATGTTGTATGAGGTGTCAGTCTCCTCTTCAGCTCTGCATCTACATCTAAACAAATGGTTCTCTTTTGAAGTTTATCTTGAAGTGGGAAAAAAAAAAACTCACATCCCTTGCCCAGTGGAAATAAGATGCTGCAGCGCTACCCTTGATAGGCCTATAGTTTTCTTTCACAAAGCATTCTTGACTCTCCAGCTAGTCTCACAATATTAACCTGGAGACGGGTGATGGGTTAAGGGTTAAAGTACCATTTTGCTATTTATTAGCAAAGCCCTTCTGAATGGTGCAGTTCAGTAGAAATATAATGCAAGCCACATATATTATTTTGAATTTTCTGGTAGCCACATTAAAAATATCCAAAGAAACAGGTGAAATTAATTTTAATAATACATTTAACTGGATTAATCTACAATTTTATTGTTTCAACATGCAACAAGTATTAATCAGATATTTCACATTTTTTTCACACTACATTATTGAAATCCAATGTGTATATAATTTCTGGAACATCTCAGTTCCACTAGCCACATCTCAAGTGCTCAATAGACTCTTGTGCCGAAGGCCTACCATACAGAACAGTGCAGGGATAAATTTTCCCTTGAAAGTGGGATAACAGTTACTTTTTATTCTTACTCACGACCTCTGCCAAAACTGTGAGACAATCGCAAAAGTCAATTTAACATCCTGAGCCTTCAGAAACCTTTCTTGCCGATCACACCATCCCCTCTGTCACTCCCACCCACTCTCCATCATCACCTCCTCCTCCTCATCCTCCTTCTGCTCTCTCTCTTTCCCTCTCTCCTCCATCTCTAATTTGCTTACATTGATCCACTGAGTTCACATAACAGGCACTGGGGTCGTAATTGTGGAGAAAATTTCCATAAAGTGGTTGAGAAAGAAATGAACGGGTTCTCAAATAGACACTTTTGCTCTCAGTTTCCTTCCTCCCTCCCTCCTTTTATTCCCTTCCTTCCTAAAACATTCACTATGTTAAATTATAATCTTATGTAAAATGTTACCAACTTGCAGTATGTATGTGGAAAGGCAAGCAAAGAGATAAAGAACCTTCTTAAAGCTGTCCTAAAATTTTATTTCTCATCCTAAAATTTCATTATGGTGCCATTTCATTTAGGGAAAGGTTTGGAAATATAGGATTTTACTAGAGCATGTAACAAGAGATATACAGACTAAAGATTAAATGCAAGATTCCTTTCCCTTTCCCTTTCCCTTTCCTTTCCTTTCCTTTTTTTTCAGAGTCTTGCTCTGTCGCCCAGGCTGGAATGCAAGTGGTGTGATCTTGGCTTACTGCAACCTCCCCCCACCTCCCTGGTTCAAGAGATTCTCCTGCCTCAGACTCCTGAGTAGCTGGGATTACAGGCGTGTGCCACCACGCCCGGCTAATTTTTTGTATTTTAGTAGAGACAGGGTTTCACTGTTGCCCAGGCTGGTCTCCAACTCCTCAGCTCTGGCAATCCGCCTGCCTCGGCCTCGCAAAGTGCTAGGATTACAGGTGTGAGCCATGGTGCACGGCCTAAATGCAAGATTTCTTTTAGGCTAGTGGATTTTCCAAGTTCTTTTATTCTTTATTTGGCTGAAATAAACAGATAGGTTCAATGATAAATATCTAGAGAACAAACACATAAAGCTGGAATTGGGGGAAAAAAATCATCTAGTAAAATAACATCCCCAGATAAAGATAGTATTTTTTGTTTATTTTATTTTTATTTGTTTGTTTTTGAGGTCAATTTCTGCCTATTTTTCAAATAAGTTATGACTCCCTAATTTCAAAGGAAAGATTTAAATTACATTTCTCTGTACTGGTATGGTGCTTCAAAAAATAATGAAGTTAATTGGTATGTTCAGGAAAAAGTTATTTACTGTAATTTGAGGGTTAGAGATTGAAGAGTAAAAACCCAAACTTCCTAAAGCTGATTTTTGGTAACATTTTAAATTATCTTTAATCAAATCACGAATTAAATAGCCAATATACTGAAGAAAATGATTTTAGAAACATCCTAGGTTATTTCTTTTCTCTGAATTACTGTCATAACTATGAGAAGGTAAGATACTATCTTTAAAATGAAATATAAAATTTAGGTCTTATCCAGTTTTGAATAATAAAGACCTCGTTGCTGTTTCCACAAGTTAAGTACCTGCAGAAAGTCAATCAGGGCAATTATATTCAGCCTATATACATTTTTCTTCACAACTTTAATTCGATTCAGGCTTAAAACTGTTTCTATTCAACAACTGTTTACGCCTGGATGAGGTGAAGCATTTCAGCTGTTAGTGGAGTAAATTCCATAAATATTATCATAAAATTCTCAGAAACCCTTCAATATTAAAATGCCTCGCAAAGGGAGTACGTTGTTTAATCATTAAATAGGATACTAATGAGTCCTTATTAAACCTTCCAGATAAACATTGTATTGACATCTAGTGGCTACAGAGGCTGATAACAGATATACTATATTGAAAGCATGTGGAGTAGCTTAATATGTTTTCCATCTAAAACATCTCCTGAATGAAAAGTGGGCAAAGTATACATAATACTAAATAATGCTAAGGTATTGACAAGAAAATATAAATATCTTTGTATTGATATGTTAAATGCCAGGGATGGATTTGTGGTGGTCTGAAGAAAGAATAATATCAGAGCTGCCCAAGAAATGTATAAAATATACCCAGATATTTGGTGGTGGATTTACTAAGGCACGCAAATAATAATGTCAACCACCGTTTACAGAGTTCTACCTACGTCCCAATCCTGCAATGTGCTTAACAGATCTTATCTTATTTAGACCTCAAAAATATCCCTGAAATAAAATATTATTTACACCTTGCTGTTACCAGTGAGGAAACAGACTATGAGAGGTTAAATTATTTGTGAGGGTTACACAGCTAGCAAAACTGCAGTCAGGATTTGAAACTGATCTGACCAAACCTGAAGTCCAAACTCAGGGAAACCAAGCTTCTTTCTACCTTTGTGCATTAATGACTTTATTTGAAATTAATAAATTAAAAATAATTGTATTCTTCCTTTCAACTCGCTTTGTGACATTTTAAGCTCACTATGTGACAACTGAAATTTGCTTTTTGATCTTTGAGCAATTATTCCTGCTGCACGTTAATGTGAACTTGTTTCTACATCCAGGACTTGACATCCATCATCATGTGACATGTATGTGTGTTCAATAGTTCAGAAATACAACCCACCCACAAAGAAGATAGGGTTCTCTCACTGGTATATGTTTCTTTGACTTTAAAAAATGTTTTTGTGTGTGTTTCTTTGCCTCCGAAAGAAGATTTATTTGAAAAGCTGTCATAGAAAAGTGCCATGGCAAGAAGTAAATTTACAAGAGGAAGTTGAGAAAATTCAAGGTGGTGACCTAGCAAATGAAAATGTGGAACTTGAAAAAGGGCATGCGAACAAGAAAGGGAAGAGGGACAGCTGGGTACAGGGAGCAGTTGGGGGTAGAATCTGTTGGGAAGGGAAATGGTGAGCAGGAGCACCAGGGGATAGAAGCAGGGATAATGATGGATTTTACAAAGCTCAGTTGATGCAGGAAACAGACTCTTGATGTGGAAGGCCAAAGGGCAGCAGCCACTCTTTTTATAATTGTTCAAATAAGTACATAATTTGCATAACTTGAACAAAAGAAAAACAGAACAGTTATAGATGTATATAACTATCAGTCCTAGGTCTTCCTTCCTGGCTCTTTGGATGATTCTGATGCAGTACCAGATGTGTGCGTTAGAATAAAACAGGTTGTTGAAAGGCAGAAGAACATGACTTAAGGAACACGTGTGTTTCTAAGGCCTAAAGCAATTCCAGGAACTCTAGAGAGACTCTTGGTCATCCATGTTGCAGAATCGCCCTCTGCAGAAGCTCTTTGGTGCAGAAACATTTATTAAGCATGGCTATCAGTCCACAGGCTGACTCCTATCCAGACCCATAATTCTAGGGACAGCTTGGAACAGAAGGAGCCTATGAAAAGAGAATAAAGAGCTGAATTGCATAGGATGTGTTTAAGAAGCACACTGACGAGTTGTTCGTAATGAGCAAGGGAAATGACAAGAAGTCTGACAGTAGCATTTTGTACAGGAAAGTGATGAGCCTATTGGGAGAAGACAGATAGAAAACTAGAGTCTGAAACAGAAGTCCACTATAATGAGATAAAAAATCACTAAGGGTCTTAACTTAGCTCTTGGATGAAGATTGAAGAAAGGAATAGAGCCCGCCTGTGTTTTTTTTAGATAAAGGGAAAGAAATAGGTAATGCTGAAAAGGAAACTTTTTCATGCTTAAACTGGTGGATAAGACACCAAAGATAGCTAAAGATAGGAAATTGAATAAGAGCTGAAAACTCAGAGGGATAACAGTTGATCTGTAGTAATTTAGGGGATGAAAGAGTATAAAAGGGAAAATAAGAAAGAAGTTGAGAGTGGATGAGAGTCTGTAAGCGACTTTAACAGAAGCACTGGGTATGTTGATGTGACGCTTCTCAGAAAAGACAGCAGATCAAGGAGCCGTGTCCCTGAAATCAACCACAAGATGGAGAAGCATTTTTAAAAAACCATGTATAGGAGAGGACATTGGTGCCTTTTCAGACCAAATTAGAAAAAACAGAGGCAGAAAGCATTTACAGAAATGGTTCTCAAATTTTGCTGGATATCAAAACCTCCTGGACTGCTGATGAACACTAAGAAATGAGAATGTGTGGGGCAGAAGCCAAGTCTTAGAATTTCTGAAAGATTCTCAAGTGATTCCAATTGCAGGAAAGTGTGAGAACCACTGACAGAGCATGCTTTAAATTTTTGGAGGGAAATTGAAGTACAGGTGCTAGGTGGATTGGTCAAAAAAGGACAGAAGTCATCTCGTGATGTGGGAAGTGTGGTTTATTAATAATCCACATCAAACCTAACACTAACCCCTCACTGGGTTGTACTGTTTTCTTCATCCTTTCCTTCCACTGAGGCTCCCTCACAGTTTACTTTTGTGATTGTGATGCACTGGATTTTCTCTTACCATCTCAGTATATTAACATACTGAGCACACAGATTACAGAACTTTGTATGTCAATTGAAAAATGAAAAATGCTAGGTTGATGAAAAGTTGGCATAAATTAGTCACAACATATTCAAAAATCCAGCTTGAATGCTGAGCTACACACAGGATATGCATAAAAATCTGATGCAGTGATTATTTCGTGCACAGGGTATTGAATTTATGCTATCATCCTTTAAACATTAACAACTTACGAGGTTATCGGAAATGCTTCCATTCAAATTTCCGAGGTGACTTCAAATAATACGTTTTGCCCTTCTTTAGCTTTGCTTTTAAAAAACATGGTTTGTATTCATTGTTGTCACAGAAAACTTCTTTTCCATAAGAAATCAACTTTTATTTAAAAATTCTGACAAATGTTGGGGTCCATTTTATTTTTCGTCTTTGATTAGGCTTGTTTAATTCTGAATTATCTGCCTTTGCTTTGAGGCCAAACAGGATTAAAGTTTCAAGTATAGTATGCTAAATTTATAATGTGAATTTAAAACCAAATTACTTATAAGAAACCAGTATCAGCACCTAGGGACAAGGCTGAGCTATTAGCATAATTTATACCAGTGAAGATACTACCCTAATTATTTGTGGCCAATTATCAATTACTAGTCAATGCTAGAATCACTCTCCATAATTATTTCCCTGTGGTATCTTCCCTAGATATAATGGAGAACTTCATCATATTTTCTTTTCCCTAGAAAAACAATACTTATTTGTTTCTATAGGATTTTCAATCTTCGAGAAAACCAAATCTAAACTTTCAATACTGAGAATTCCCCTAAAATTTTAAATCTTCAAGTCTTAAATAGCTAAGGCAAGGAACTGAATATATCCATTGTCTACAAAGTATTTAGAAAAAACATTTAAATTTTGCTGTTCCTATCCATATTATTTTTGACTAATTTCAATTCTGATTTTTTTTGAATTTGAAAAGATTAATTTATACTTCATAAGTTAACATTTTTAACATTAATTCCTTTTCTTACATATATTGTTCCTTTCTATTAAAATCAATCCCAAAGCCTGCAAACACCAACCTTACATTTGAATTCCTAATGACTCCTCCTATTGTCTCATTTCTGTTTGAACCTGTCAATCAAGGGTGAAAAGTGCTAATCACTCCCAGAAACCCCAATCTTGCTCACAAAAGTACCAGTCACTGAAAAAATAATACCGATTGGTCATGGATGGGCAGGAAATCTCACTAGGGATCTAACCGCACAATGGAGTTTATTAAGTCCATTTTGCTCAAGTCCAGCTCTCCCTGCATGCAAGGGTTTGAGACTTTAATTTCAAAGTCAGCTAAAACCGGCTAAGGTAACTTATATTCATTAGCTAGGCTCTGACTGAAGCACTGTAAAATCTCTTGGTTAGTGCTTTTGGCTTTCGATAATAGCAGTAGCATTTATTTTTACTCTTTATTTTCCTCCCTGTCTTTTTAAAGAGGGGGATGAGATTTAGTCGGATGCTAGTTGTTTTAAATTCTTAATTGGTCCATGTTCTTTTTTAACTGCTTCTTATTCTCGTACCTAATTCCTGTAAATGACTAAACATCCACAAGAAAGATATTTCTCATTAATTCTCCCTATGCAGCAGTGCCCCTTCTCAAAGCCATGGCTGCATTTATTACTGAAAAGCAGTTATGATGTGTATATACAGCAAGGCCATAAAGTATCGTAGCCTCAGGTCACAGAAGGGGATGAGGTTCAGCAGTCTTATTGTCCACATTATGAGGACACCAACTTTCTTCCAGTCGTTTTTTTTCTTTTTTTTTTTTTTTTAACTGTAGCTTATTTGCTTTCTTAGAGGTGGCAGCTGCAAAGGGCTGGTGTGAAGGAAGAAAGGAAGACGGCACTATCATTAAAGAATAAACAGTAATTACCTTGTAGAAATCTCCAGAGTGATTGATTACCTCTTCAGTTTATAAGAACAGGCCTGGGAATATACAATAATTGATTTCTATTACTTATGTGTATTTTCCTTTTAACTTTCCAAAGAAACAATGTGGTTTAGTTGACTTTAATTTCAGATTACGCATTTTTATGACTTCTGGAGTTGGCTAGGAATTAAATGAACAGACTTGCTAGCCCCATGAGCCATATTATCAGTTGAAAACAAAAAGACATAGTGTGTATGTGTGTGTGTGTGCGCGTGAGAGAGAGAGATGTTGTATGTCATTACATGTCTTGTACTTATCACTGGGTTGCTTTTGTCTTTTAATGTTGGTAGTTGCTAGGTTTAGTTTGAGTTAGACAAACTCCAGGTTTAATCAAAATGTGAGACTAAGAAGTGGTTATAGCAAGGTCTGGCATAGGCACAATAGAGATGAAATCTCTTCAATGCAAACCTGATGGATATGTGCAGGGCAGTCACTGGAGCAGGGTCAAGCTGGGCATTATGAGACCTCAAATTGCACTGTCCCTGCTGTAATGCCCCGGTCTAGTCAAAATCCTGTAAAACTGCACGAAACCGAATTTATTTAACCTGTACCTTCAGCCTACACTTTGATATCATGAAAATCGGACATGTTTTTTAATAACTGTATACCTTTTGCTGGCTGGGAAATTGAGGCAGGAATTGCCACGTAATGCATCTGGGAGAAAAGGAATCAAATTAAAACCAGACCCTTGCACCTGACAACACTGACAGTGGGCTTAGGCCATGTAATATTTTGCCATTAGACAAAGCAGACATAATGGTCTTCTCTGAAGCATTCTATCTTCTGGCTTCTTGCAGATTACTTTACAATACTTCTCTGACACATTACACATGTACACATGTGGTACACTGTATCTTTCTCATTTATAGTACCTTTCATATTATATTGTAAATATTGGTTACTTGGTCTTTCCTCACTTTTTTGAAATAATTGCTCTGTTTTAAAATTTTCATTTTCCTTGCTTAGCCCAGTGTCTGGCACATTTCAGGTGACCAAAGATGTGTGTACCACAAGCTAAAATGATGGATCTCTGCAGGACTAATGATCATCTTTCAGGCAGATGCTGAGATTTTCATTTTTCTTTGTTTGGACAAAAGTGATTAGTATACCATTTATTCTTTAGTACTATAAACAAAGCAATGGTGCAAAATAACAAAAGATAGCAGAGCTAAACAGTGAGACAACATTTCTCTAAGTTCAGTGACACAAAGGCACTATAAATACCATTATAGGGACGTAAAACTAGGAGTTAGTGTATCAACATTTGCGGGATCTAGAAAAATTTTTCATTTTTAATATTACTTTGTACTATGATCTCAATAATGAAAAATCTACTAGATTAGCAAGAATGATATTCTTAACACTTGCAGCTTAAAAACAAAATCTTTCTGAATGGAGATCATTTTTCCCCTTCTAAACATGGAACGAAATTAAATATTTAATGTAGCAAACAGATCCAAAATACAAATTAGTTTCTTTTACTTATTTATATATTATCTTATAGTGAAAAAATCATGTGCCACATATTCAAAATAGTAATTAATTTCTGATATCTAATTTATATAATTCCCTAAAAATAATACACAAGCATTCTCAAAATCCAAATGTAAAAAGATCAGAACTTAGTATAATTGTCAATGAGTTCACACTGCTGAATAGCTTTCTATTGAAAGAATTATTGCTTTTATGTTATATAAAATATTTGTAACTATAGGAAATCAAATTGTGATATTTGAAGCTGTCATTTTAACAGTGAATGATTTCACAAACAATACAGTAGATCTAAACAATGTAGCTGAAATATGTGACCACCGACAACACAGTATCACTTGGACAATGCCACCAACAGCATGAGTGACACTTGATGGTGGAACAGTGGGCAACTGGTTCTTAGTGGTCCTGCACTTTGTCAAGTATTCCTTTTTCTTTTCTTCTTCTTTTTTTTTTTTTTCTCCCTGGTGGCTATTTGTCATTCTCTGAAGACTACAGCCTTCTCTTCCCCTGGACCTTTTTGAACTCTGCTGTCTTTGAATATCATGGATATTGCAAAAGAAACTATTTACTAGGCAGTAATTATATGCCACCCCTCATGTAAAGGTAAATGATAATGAGGTATGTGCAAAGAATAGGCAGTCCTGTCAAAAGGAAAAAGAGCGGCTTTTAAAACTTAGAGCTATACAAAATGCCTTATAGACTTGTTCTGGAGTAACTGTATCAATTAACCACGGTAAAAGCCCTAACTCAGATGGGCACTGCACACAGCATGTCTACCAGTGTTTTATTATCAAGTCCATTATGATGAGTTCTTGTCCTAGACAAAGGAAGAACAGAGAAAGAATTCAGGCTGACAAATTAGACTTGAAATCAGTTTCATTTACATAACGACTGGAAGTTCATTACTAACAGAGTTTTAATTATTCATGCTCTTGTTTCACTAGATACAGCAGTTTTCCCCCTGCTGTGTGGGATGTCTGGATTAGCTAAAATGAACCTAAGCAAACTGATAGGCTGCCCAGATACTCAGATGCTTTTCTATTTTCACATACTAGAGACGGGTGGGGGTTGGGGGGATGGAGTGCGTGTACAAATTGGGGCTGGGTAATGAGGAGAGATAGGGAGAGGAAAAGGAAGGCACTAAATAGAGAGAAAGGAAGCTGGCCAGCATGATTTCTTTGGGGCTGTATTACATGTTTGCAGAAAAGAAAGAGAAGGAAAAAAAATGCAACTGTTGTACATTTGTATTTGACGGGAGTTTCCACTTGAGACGATAACACTTTAAGTATCAATCATTTCAAGATTTCCTGCTGGGGCATACTACTAATATGATGATGTGTATGTATGCAATTCATTTCCTTTGGATATAGGAGCACTAGAGGGGTTTGTTTTTGTTTGCTTGTGTTTAAAAAAAAAAAGGAAGAGAGGAAGTAGGAAGGAAACTTTTTTCCTTCCGTATTATCAGGACAAACCTAAGAAACAAGTTTAAAGTAGGCTTTAATACAATTTTCTTTTAATGAGAGTGGTGGTGATATTTTCATTCTTACTGGCAATAAACAATGACACCAAGGACACTTTTCTGCAAAGAATCTAAACTGTCTTTATACACATCAATCTCCTGACCCAGCCTTGAACACGACCTTGTGAAGTAAGTAGTTGAGGGCCAATTGCTCAGGGGGTTATTGCGAGTCTGGTTCATTTGCTGTCTACATGTTTTACTAATTTAGGTAACTATCTCACAAAAAGAGAATCCACGACACATAAAACAAGACCAAATTGTTCCCAACATCTTTAAAGTCCACTGAGGAGTGAAAGAGGCCAGAGGAAAACCTCTTTTCATTCTGAAATCCGAAAGCAGTTGCAGCCTTGGGTTTTCAAAGATGTCTCTGGAGCAGTTTTGTAACAAAAGTTCTCAATTTGGGGAACTGTCATCTAAAACAAATACCAGAAGTGTTTTAAAGAAAATAATTTTAGCAAGGAGGATTTATATTTACCAAGAGCTGACTGAGTACCAAACATTCAGTCTAGAAGAGGGTCTACACTCTTCTGCTTGGTTTAAATGTCAAAAAACTTATGTCTATTTCACTGAGGAAGAATTTGAGTCTCAGAGAGACCACAGGTGCATCTAGCAAAGGAGGAGGGAATCCAACCCACATCCGCCTGACACCAACTCTCCCCTGCTACATACACATTTGAAGACCATGACCATTTGTATTTCCTACAAAGTTTACACAATTTGTTTTTTCTTTTCTTTTCTTTTTTTTTTTGAGACATGGTCTCACTCTATTGCCCAGGCCGGAATGCAGTGGTGCAATCACAGCTCACTGCAACCTCAACCTCCTAGACTCAGGCAATCTTCCTGCCTCAGCCTTCTGAGTACCTGAGACTACAGGTGTGCACCACCCCTCAGGGCTAATTTTTGTATTTTTTGTAGAAATTGGGTTTTGCCAAGTTGCCCAGGGTGGTCTCAAACTCCTGGGCTCAAGCAATCCACCCGCCTCGGCCTCCCAAAGTGCTGGGATTATAGGCATGAGCCACTGCCTAGCCAACTTATTTTTCTGTCCTAATTTTTTTACCTTTTCCTGATAAATGATTTTCTACAAAATAAATATAATGACCCAATTTAAAGAATATGGATAGCTTTCTTAGGTCTTGAATGATCAAAAAGTCTTAAAAAGTCATATATCAAACAGTTAATAAAATACTTGGAAAATCTCAGGAGCAAGATGTTAATGACAACAAGGGCCAAGTAACAATAACTGAGTAAAAATCAGACTACACTACCTGGTAACTTTACATCACACGCATTGTTTGTAGGTCATGTAGGAAAAAAATTCATCACCAGAATCTGCCATTTCTTATCAAGTCTGCTTGTCTCCCTCCCTCCCTCCCTGATGTGTCCAGAATTTGTTCCTTCTGGTGGGTTCTTGGTCTCGCTGACTTCAAGAATGAAGCCACAGACCCTCACAGTGAGTGTTACAGCTCTTAAATGTGGTGCAGACCCAAAGACTGAGTAGTAGCAAGATTTATTATAAACAGCAAAAGAACTAACCTTGCACAACATAGAAGGGCACCAGAGCAGGTTGCTGCTGCATGCTGGGGTGGCCAGCTCTTATTCCCTTATTTGGCACGGCCCATGTCCTGCCGATTGGTTCATTTTACAGAGTGCTGATTGGTCCATTTTACAGAGTGGTGATTGGTCCATCTTACAGAGTGTGATTGGTCCATTTTACAGAGTGCTGATTGGTCCATTTTTACAGAATGCTGATTGGTGTGTTTACAATCCTCTAGCTAGACATAAAAGTTCTCCCACCCGACGCAGAAGCCCAGCTGGCTTCACCTGTCACTCTTTCCATCTTTCCCTTCCTTCATCTCTCTCTTTCTCCACCACCCCCCCTTTCTTCTTTTCTTCCTTCTTTGTAAGACTATCAGCCATTCTTTTCTGTTTAGAAGAATTCTTGCCTACTGGCAGGTTTTAAATTTGTTTCATTTCATGCCTTTATTCCTGGACAGTTTTCCCTGCCTTCCCACACCTCACTCTGCTTTTTGGCCTGTTTTACAAAGCTATCTTTATATAGGAGATTTTGAATGATGAATTACTGCTTCAGAGTGATCAGAAAGTATCAACATATTTACAACATTGTATCCTCTTTTTATCTCTCTGAAGTATGCATAGATATTAAAGTACAAAGAGATTGCATGACATGCCTAAGGGGGGAAAAGTGTTTCGAAAAGATAAAACAAGATCCTTTACTAGTGAACTACCTACCCCAAGCAACAAGCTCAGTTTGAGATTAAAATGCAATAAATGGACAGTTAACACTATGTAAAAGTTAGAATCAGTGAAGGTAACTGGGCATTACTGACACTCTATGATATCTGAGATAGCACTTTCTCAAAAATTGCCTAGTCAATAGGAAAATTAAGCTAAAAAGGACACTCTTCTAAATCCTTGACCAAGGATCACTACAAACATCTGATATGTTCTTGAAAAAGATAATGAAAATAAAACCTCTTAAAAGGCCAAAACCAAAGAAAAAGAAAAGAAAAGAAAAAAAGAAAGCTTTTACTGCTCAGTGGGTAGTATGTTTGTTCTGCTTTAAAAACATATTTAGTTCTATTTTCTGGGCTTCATTTCTCCTTTAAAAACTTAGAAATATCGCCAAAGGACAGAGAAAACAATGGAAGGTTGTATGGGGAAGGGGAAGAGATGGAAAAGACATCTGGATTACGTTTGATCTGGCAGCTCTTTCCCTTACCCTGTTCAGTGGATGCTGCCCTGGGCAAGCAGAGGGGTCTGCCTGTACTAATATTTGATTTCCAGGTGCAAGTATTCACTCATCTAAATCCTGACCATATGCCATCATACATCTGCATAAGTACTGCTGTTTCCTTTAAACAAATATAAAATGTACACTTGACAGAGACATGCAAGATAGATGATCCTGAAAGAGGGAAAACTCCAGCAATTTTGCAAGGAAGACAGTCCACTGCAATGTTTCTTATAGTCTGTGTCCTTCCATGCCTTTTGCCTAGTTAGGAACAGTATTCAGAGGCAATTTGGTAGGACCCAGGAGATCAAAATTTCTAGTCTTGTTTCTGACCATTTTATTCTTTGTTAATAAAGTAAAAGGGGTGGCTCTTCAAACTCCAAGGAGCACATCCAGTCAATGGGGAAACAGTAAATATACACAAATTCTGCAAGCCATGCTGCCCGAGATTCTGATACTTTATGTCTGAACTCAGGCCTAGGGAATCAGAAATTTTAAAGAAAGTTTTAAGAGATTATAATATAACCTGTCAAAGACAGGTTTTAGGGATAACCATCCCTTTAAGGTAAAATTACGCAATTTTTTTAACTTTGAAAAATGAATCAATTCATAAGTTTTTCTTAAGTTGGCTGAGGTGAAGCAGCTGTTGTCAATTTTTTCTTTTTTTAAAAATAAAATGAAACAAATATCTACTTTAGTTATGTGGTATGATATATAATAGACACAAAATAATATTCTGGAGATATCAACCCAATCACTTCAAACACTATATATATAGTGTTACATAATTAATATGAATCATTAATATAAAAATTTACATGACAAAAATAAAAATAGGCAAATGGGAGGACATCAAACTAAAAAGCATCTGCATAGAAAAGAAAATAATCAACAGAGTGAAAAAGCAACCTAAGAAATACAAATGGGCAACAGGTATATGAAGATATTCAACATCACTAATCAGCAGGGAAATGCAAATCAAAACCACAATGAGATATCACCTTGCACCTCTTAGGCTGCTTATTACAAAAATAACAAAAGACAAAGTGTTGGTGAGGCTCTGGAGAAATTGAAACCCTTGCAAACTGCTGGTAGGAATGCAAAATGGTGCAGTTGCTATGGAAAACAGTATGGAGGGTCTTTAAAACACTCCAAATTAAAAATAGAGCTACCACATGATCCAGCAATCCTGCTACTTAGTGTGTGTGTGTGTGTGTGTATATATGTGTTTGTGTATATATATATATATATATATACACACACACACTAAGTAGCAGGATATATATATGTGTGTGTATGTGTGTGTATATGTGTGTGTGTGTATACATACACATGTATGTATGTAAAGGAAATAAAATCAGAATCTTAAAGAGATTATGAAGACTCTCATGTTTGTTGCCACATTATTCACAATAACCAAGGTGTGGAAACAATCTGAATGCCCATAGGCAGATGAATGGATAAAGAAAATGTGGTATGCACATACAATGAAATATTATTGCACCTTAAATAAATAAAGAAGGAAACTCTGCAATATGTGACATGGATGAACCTTGAGAACATTATGTTATGTGAAATAAGCCAATTACAGAAGGACAAATACTTCATGATTCTACTTGATTCTACTTGAGGTATAGTAAAACTCACAGATGCAGGGTAGAATGGTGGTTGGCAGGGTTTGGAGGAAGGAGGAATTGGAGAGTTGTAATAGCAACAGGAGACAGACAGATTCCTAGGCAGACAGGGATGGGTCCCTGGTGAAACCTGACCTTCAAGCCAATGACAGTTCAAAGCCTGAAGACTGAGCTGCCAGTTCTGGATAGAGTCCACAACCAGAGTGAGAACTTCCTTGTTGCCTTTAAACCAATTGAGTGGTGCTTTTTCCAAGACCACCCATAGACCAATCAGCACACACTCCCATATTCTGAGCCCTTAAAAACCCTGGACTCAGCCGCACAGATGGCTATCTGCTTTTGGGCCCCCTCTCACACAGAGGGTTACCCACTCTCAGATCCCCTCTCCATTGAGAGCTTTCCTTCTGTCACTCAATAAAATTATTCTCTGCCCCACTCACTCTCCAGTGTCCGTATACCTTATTCCTTCTGGTGGCGGGACAAGAATCCGGAACTTGCTGAGCTGTGGGCAGTGGGAACGAATGAACTGTAACACGTCTCTGTTCACTGAGCTGCAGTCAGGAGGAATGAGAGAGAGCTGTAACATTTCCTGGGGGCTCAGACCTCAGGACTCCCCGAGCAAAAGCTGTAACACTCCTTGGGACTCTTGGTTTCTGGCATCTCCTAGTTTTCAGGTGCCACCACATCCACCTCATCTAAACACTGGCGCCCAACATGGAAGCCACTTTGTGGCATGCCCTGTTCAGCCATGGGCTGAGGATGGAGCCATGGCAGGCACGGGATCTGGGCCGGTAGTGCAAGCTGAGTGTAGCCTGCTGGGCTGAAGCGGATGGTGTGAGTCCAGAGGACTGAGTGAGGCCCTGGGCAGAGGTCATGTGGCTGCAGAGATTTCCCACTGGGAAAGTGGCACCATAGGAATCCTGTAACACTAACCCTTCCTCTGGCTGCAGCAGAAGAGAAGAACGTGCCGGGCGCCACTCCCTCTCACTCACCAAACTTCAAAAGCCACAACAGTTGCTCATCAACATATAGAGTTTCAGTGATGCAAGATGAATAAATTCTAAAGCTATGCCACACAACATTATGCCTATAGGTAATAACATGTTATTGTACACTTGAAAATCTGTTAAGAGGGTGGATCTCATGGTAAGTATTCTTACCACAATAAACAAAACATCACAAACAATATTTACCAACCATTGGCAAATTGCTATTTTTCAGGTCTATTTGCCAAACAGAACAGTCTATGTGGTATAACTACTGAGTTTGTCAATTTGGGCAACATTGCTTAATTTCCCTGATTCTCAATTTTAGCATCTGTAAAACAAAAATGATAATATTTTTCATATTGAGCCTTTGTGAGAATTCAATACAAGTGAAAGCATCATAGTAGCTGAAAACATGGCAGTTAATATCTGATTGGAAGTTAGGATGCCAATTTTGTCCACTGGTCATTCAATTCAAAATCTGAGGTTATGTAAATTCCATAGTGGCAAATTGAAGCACACATGTAATTTGCTCTCCAGAACGACATCAATAATGATTCTAAAGCTCCTGCTATGGCTCCTATTATGAAATGATGTGAGGCCTCCATTTGGAGAGTGTAAAAGGTATGGAGATGACCAGAAGAAGAAATCCTGAAAATATCATAACTTTCATATTTCACTTCTGGATCATTTTATATACAAATCCAAAATTTAAAAAAAAATTCATTTGGCTGGAAATCTTGTCAATTCCCACTTTTGTAGTTTTAACAACTATTAAAGAGGAATTTAACAAAAAGTTAAAAAAAAAGTTTTTTTGCTAGTGACATTTTACTATATTTCAATTCTTTGGTTATTAGTCAATAATACTGTTTAATACTGTTTAATAGTATTGCTTTAATAAGCAAAAACTTAATTCTTTGAGATTGGTAAAGAATAGATAATACTACTAAAAAAGAAAAGAAAAATTTTCAGAAACAATAAGCTGATTAGTATGGAATGTCTAAATTTTCCCAGCATTCAAAAAATAAATTAATAAATAAATTAATTTTCCTAGTTCATTAAGAGTGGAGGTCCACATTTTCTTTTTGTAGTATATTGAAGTTTTAAAAAATAGGAAACAGAAAATGTTCATGTACCATATTAACTTACTACTGAGCAAAGGTTTCTGTGGTCAAGAGACCTTTTTGTTATATTGTAGGGGAAAGAAAGGGAAAGGTTTAGGAAAAAAAGAAATTTTTCAGCACTTGGAAAACTATCTTCACTGAATTAGGCAGAATTTTTGTTTCCTTTCATATTTTACATCTTTCTTGTAAAGGATGGAAAATGAATTTAGCACCATATTGGGGGATGCCTTCAGGTATTATGTAAATATCTTAAGGATAAATAAAATTTGAGTTAAACTTACAACTCTGTGCATTGGGCTTCAGTTCAGGTAACAACATGACAAGGGAGAGAAGAAGAGAGGAAGGGAGAAGAATCATGAAAATAAAGTAGAAGCTTAGGAAGGAATGAAGTTAGAAAAGAAAAAGAGAGGAAGAAAGCAAAGAGGAGGAAAACAGAAGACAAAAGGAGGAGCAGACAGGTGGGATAACAAGTTCTTATATAAACTGCAGCAAAATCAAGAACTATTTTGTGGGAGGGCAGCTCAAAAGGCAGTTACACAATGATGGTCAAACCACCTGTAATAAAACTGCCTGAAAATGTTTTCCTCTCATAGGCTGAAAACTGTAGCTTGTTTAGGAAAGGAGGATGTGATGAAAGTATAAATGAAAATTTCACAAGCAGATGGGGATTTATGGGGCCAAATACATGACTAAGTTCTATGATACACATAATTATACAACATAAATAATGACTTGAATAAAAAAATAATTTGTGGGATCAGGAGTGATGGCTTATGCCTGTAACCCTAGCACTTTGGGAGGCCAAGGCAGGAGGACAGCTTGAGGCCAGGGCTTTGATACTAGCCTGGGCAACAAAGCGAGACCCTGTCTCTACAAATAATAATAATAATAATAAAAATTTAAAAAATTAGCTGGATATGGTGGCACACACTTGTAGTCCCAGCTACTCAGAAGGCTGAGATGGAGCATCACTTGAGCCCAGGAGGTTGGGGCTACAATGAGCTATGATAGTGTCACTGCACTCCAGCCTGAGCAACAGAGACCCCATCTCTTAAAAAAAGAGAAAGGAAAAAAGAAAAACAAGTGTATAATACAAGCATTTGCCATTTCCTTAAATATCATATTCTAAGTAAACTGAGACCCACACTTGTGTTGTTATGTAACACTTTGAAGACAATCTCAGCAATAAATTGTAAGAGTGCATTGATACTTAAAATTAATTACTAAGACCCTTCCAAATGTATTAGGCTTTTATGAGGTTATTAAATCTTATTTTTAAAATCAGAAAGTTTGAAACTTACAACTATAATTTCTGGTGATTTAAGAATTCATCCAATATCTGGTGATCAAGGATTCACTCAAGATTCAAGAATCTAAATATCAAAAATTCACCACATCGTTTATAATATTTCACTATGACCTCATCCTTGATTCATCCTTTCCAATTTCCAGTCTTTCTAAAATCATCACTCTAACTCCAATGTCTTTCACGTTTCAAATTCCTCTGAGTGCTTGATGCTGTATCTACAATAATGCTGAACAGCATATATGTGTAGTTCTTTGTTTCAAATCCTGCTACGAAACAGAACATATACAAATTTTCTTGTATGACTTCCCCTTTTCCACCTTTCAAAAATGACTTCTTCAATTCCTACAGGGAGAAAATAAAAAAACAAGTAAGCAGAACACATGGCTTCTTCCTTTATGGTCTTCTAATATGTAACACACCTCTGTGCTGAAAAACACTAGGTGTTTTTCAATGGAGCACAGATAATAAGCTCAGTACCGAGATTTCTGTGCATTGGTACATTTTATTCTTATGAGAAGGAACATTTTCACGGTTGACATTTTTTTAGGGAGGCAGTGATCTGCCAAGTGCCACACAGCACAATGTTGGAGGTGGAATAGAGTTCAGGTCTGGCCAGTTCCAAAGCCTACATCCTTGTGCATCCTGCCTTCTCCTTATCTTTCTAAGACGTCCTAGTTTCCTTTCCACGTTCTGCCCACAGGCTTCTGAGAATAAGGTACTCTAGGGAAGGTACCAGGTTATACCAATCTGTGCTTTGATACACTGACTGACAGAGTAAGTTCACAAAATAACCCGGGAAAGAATAAAACGAGTCAAAGTTTCAACTTTATGATCAAGTTCCTCTTGAGCATTACAGAAAGTACTTGCTTCTCTCTTGGTTAGGTTTCTAATTGCCTAAACCAGGTCTGTATGCTCTGAGAATGAGGAGCAAGAGGGAAGCAAGTTAGAGGATGAGAAACCTGGTCATCTAACGGATCTCTGGGCTTGCTGGCCTTACACCTATGGTCTTGAATTTGTCGTTTTGTCATTTCCACAAACAGGATGTTCACTCTGACTTTCTGCAAAGGAATCTCACCTATTGATCAAACCACAGAACGGCACAGGCTTTAAAATTATGGGAACTTATCTTTGACAGTTTCTGTTCTAAAACGTTTAAGCAAATCTGGCTTGGTGGAGCCAGAGGCCATAGAAAAGAAAAGGAAGGAGCATTCCAATTATGGAGGCCCGGATGATGAAAGGATCGCTCTTGATATCTACATGTTATGTGACATTTTCAAGTTCGTAGTCGATTGACTGCAATGTTCTTGCATTGCTCCCACCAGGTGTTTTTCAACGAAGTGCTAAATTTTTCCTGGCTGATTCCAAGAGGAAACCTTCAGGTAGGTTTAATGCAGAAGATTAAGACTGCATTAAGGCTAAGTCTGAAATGTTCTGCTACCAATTAGCCCTCTAGTATTTCTGTAAGCCTTGAATTTTTGATGCGATCAATGACACCAGTGGAGCCATCTTCTGTGGAGTGGTTATTAAAGATATAAAAATCAATACAAAGATGATACTTGGAAATCTATATCACAAGATAATGAATCACCATGAGAGCAGACTGAGAAGAATGTCAGCAAACCAAACAGAAGGTTTGTGCATAACAAAGTATTTCATGCCAATAGAATTTAAGTTACATTTTGCATGAGACAGAAATCTTCACGCTACATTTGCATGACAAGGTTTTAATAAGATTAAGTCACAAGCCTCATCAGACAAATGCTTCTAGTGCATTAAAAAAGGAAGAAGAAAAAGAAAAAAAAAAAAAAAGAGTGAGGATTGAGATGTTCAAGACTGAGCCAATAATGCCCTGGTTTAACTTTAACTAATGTAAAATAGCATCAAAACTTTCTCTGTCAGTAATCCTCATTCAATTTCTTTTAAACGAAACATTATTTGCCGGCACCTTAAGTCCATAAGTACTGATTGTTATTGGAGCTGTGTATTGGAGCTTCACAGAATAGTCCAAATTTAATTTGAACTGAGGATTGATTTCATTTCCTTCAAAGGAAGATTTTTTTTCCTTCCAAAATTGAGCTGGTGCATGACTTTGCAAGCTCATTTTGGTTTTCTCCTTGACACAGTTGTAAGTGACATGAGAACATTTATGTGTTTTGTCCTTAAGGGACATCACAACATTGCTAATGATGCCACAAATGACTGGGAGCTGCTTTTTGGCTTTAGAGATATGGATTCCCTAAGACTTTTTATCATTTGCTGCCAGGAAAAGCAAAAATCAGCAAGCCTGCTAAAGTCACCAGTCCACTAAACCATTGTATATTTAATACAGACAGAGTTTTATGCTTGAGATTTCCCAGTTTACAACTATGTAAATAAAGTTTTATAGACAGAGATTAAGAGAGGGTGTGTTTTTGTGTATGTTGGGTGGTGCAAAAGTCGTAAATGTTTCTCTTTTCTTCTCTCTCTAGGTACATATGTGAGTCTCCCCACCACTAGAACTCTTAAGTGGCTGCTGTTATGGAAGGTCAGGCTCATAATCACTGCATATTAAGTCCTTAACAGCAATGTCTGGCTCTTCATTAATCTGTAAACTTACTGATTTACCGAGAGATGTCTTTGTTTTTCTCGGCGTTTTTTCATCTACTTCTCACCCTGGTGCCAACGCAATTTCCAGAAAATGAAACAATGATTAGTTTATGCTATTGCATATTAAGTTTGGTTTTCTCTGTATTTACATTGCATGTTTCAAAGGTTGACTTAATCAGCTGTGAGTTGTTATGCAGTTAGTCAGAGTGGAATTCCCACAGATTTTTTTCCCCCAATGTATCACATAACAATAAGAGAGCTAGACACACCTTGTGTAGTTTTAACAAGTCTTCGCAGTTTTACTTAATTTGTTTCCCTTCCCTTTTACCCCTGAGGCTCCCAAAGCAAATGAACCATTCAGGAGCATAAAACAAGGGGAATTAGTTTAGACTTCAATAAAACACAGACCTCTTGCTGGCAATATCTGCCTTGATGTAGAATGTCTGCATTTTAAAATATTGCCGTGTCTTGATTGTCCTGACACCTCATGATTGTCCTCTTGAGTTCCCATTGCCTGGGGAACTTCAACACTCTCTCCCTGTTCAGGTCTCATGCTCCTTCTCAATGGTGCTCATACTTTAGCTTCCATATCTTCATCTGCAAAATCTACTCGACTAATGCATGAATATACTCAGCGGTTTTCCAATAGTTCTAGAATTAGGATTCAACTTGGACAGTCTCTGATATCTCTTTTAGGTGGTGTGAAAAATATATAAGGTGCAGGAAATGCTATTCTCACAGGCAGGAGATTCAAAAGTGGCATTTAAAGAAACATATTTTTGTAGAATGAAAGATTTTTGCCTCTTACTGAAGCTATGAAAGTTTTTAGCCCTTACAAGTCAGTAGTCCTGCTTGCTTGGGGATGGATTTTCATATGTTGAATGATATTGTTTATTCATTTACAAATAGCTAATGATGACAAGCCATGGGCTGGATGCTGAGGATACACTTTGTATCAGGGGCATTGAGATAAAGGTGTTCAGTAAAATCGTGTAAGGCTGTTTCTCCCATGAGAGTCACATTTTAATTGCTTTTGTGGGGAAAAATTGGTGTCTTTAAAAGTTTGATTAGTAAACAAATCCAGACCAGATAAATGTCTAAACCTGGGCGGAATAATCAAACATTATTTTTAATAGGTGGAAGAAATGAGATGCATAGTAATTATTTAAGAGTAAAGTCTTTCCTAATGAGCTAAATGATAAAAACTTGCATCCTGTAATTGGACAGATAAGTCACAAGGAGAAAGTTAGGTTTTCACACAATGTATGTTCACAGGATTAAAAAACGACAGTCTTGTTAAAATAAGCTGGGGTGGAGGTGGGGAGGCAAGGGCTAGATGCCTTGAAAGGGAAAGTTGAACAAGAAAACAATCTTCCATACACTAATGTGAACCCATGGAGAGAAGAGAGAACGCACAGAAGTTGTACACTACATTATATGGATACAAAATAGTTTTTTAGATTTATAATTTAATTTAGAAATCTAAAAGACAGGTGTATTATTTTATAATGCCGTGTCTTTATAATGTAATATTCATATATTTTTCTAACTTCTATGAGATAAAATAGAGTGGTTTTAATTAACAAAAAATTAACGCATGATGGAAGCAAAGAGAAGAATTATTCAAGAGTTGTGTATAAGACTGCATAGGATTTGTATTTGTAAACAAGCCCAGAAATATGAATGCTTCTAGGCTTCTATGAGTCAATGCTTGACCGGGACTCTTAATGGCAAAATCTCCTACTAATTACTTGGCTCTTATAAATCTAAGGAACTGAGTGAAACCAAATATTAGATGGTCCAATTTTAGAGAAAAGAAAGCAGGATAAAAATGTATTAAGGCAGAGAGAGTTTAAGTTAAAACACAACCACATGTGGTGAAAATAGAAAAGGGCTAGAAAGAAATACAAAAAAATGTTAGCAATGCTCTTCTCTGGTATAAACAATGGCTTTCATTTTCTTCTTCATATGTTTTGATATTTACAAATTTTCTACAATAGCATTTCTACTATAACCAGACAAAAAGAGATCAATGAAAAATGCAATCTAACTGTTGAAATTACTGCTATATACAAAATGAATACATTTCACCATTGGTAATGACTTTGACTCTAGAGGAAAGAGGATTTCCATAGAAGGACGGTAGTATTTTATATCTAATTAATTGGGAAGGCTTTGAGCAAAATCAGAACTGCAGATCCTAGAAGCTGAGTACAATAAAGATTTGAGAAACAAGAAAAAAGGTATGATCAATGGAAGATCTTCCAGACAGTGAGGGCTATCTGTTAGCGAGTGTGTAAGAACATGAAGTATGCGAAAACAAGGTGAGACTTATATGAAAATGAATAATAAATGAGAAGAGATTAGGAAGTAAACTGGCCTTAAATTTGAAAGTAAAGAGCCATGAACAAGATTCTGTATTTTGAATGTCAAAATTAAGAAGCTCCATTGAGAAATAAGTTTATGGAATGAACAAAATCAACCTAACTTACAGTCAGATTGATTTTTACTTTGGGGGGACTCTAAGTCATTAGCATGGGGTCTGTTTTATTAACACTATAGCTTTCCCTTTACTTTCCAGAAAAAGCACATATAATGCTTTTGCTTTTCATAATTCACTTGCTTGCTCAAATATTCATTGATTTTTCTGAATCTGTAGCCCATCTGCTTGCAAAACATTCACTGACTTCATGGGACTAAATAATAAGTATTGGTTGATGTTAATGTACATACATGCAATAAAACTGTCAACTCAGTCATCTTCCTGGTACCTGAGCATATAACAAAAGCATCACTAGACAGTGAGGCAGCACTGTGAGAAAGGTAGTGTACATAATGGAAAGAGCACAGCCTTCGGTCTCAGAGAGATGTGGGTTCAAATCCTGGCTCTGCCACTTGCTTCTTGTTAATTTCATCAAAGTAAATTTCTCTGTCTATTTCTTTATCTTTAGACTGGGGCCAATACTTTCTTCTAATATGAACTTTGTGAGAATTGAATGAGATATAATAAATTAAAGCATATAACAGGATGGCAGGTACACAATAAACTCTCAGTACCTAATGGTATTATGATTATTGTCATTGGCATACTCGTGGGTTTTCAACACAATGAAACTCAACGTTTCAAGACCAATGTCAAATTTTGGTTTTCCTTCTGAGTCAAATTTTGGATTATTAATAAGAGAATGATCTCATTTCTTCCTCAGATGGCAAATGGTTTATTCTTAGAGCCAGGTATGGACTCATCTATACTCTCCACGCTCTCTCTGTTAAAGTCACTGGTACCAGCTTTCTCAACTGGTTCACTTTGAGCATGGTTAGAAACCAAAAGAAAGCAACTTGATGGATTAACAGGGAGAGCTAGGGAAACTGACTCATCGGGGGTGGAATGCTCGTGCTTGATAAGCCTCAGAGACTCTGGTTTTCTATTCAGAGAAATGGGGTTACTCATTGAGCTTTGCACACAAGACCAACATTTGGGTCTTAAAAGCCATAACTGAGCCAAGCACAGTGTCTCATGCCTGTAATCCCAACACCTTGGGAGGCTGAAATGGGAGGATGGCTTGAGCCCAGGAGTTTGAGACCAGCCTGGGCAACATGGTGAAACCTTGTCTCTACACAAAATACAAAAATGGTGGTACATGCCTGTAGTCCCAGCTACTCGGGAGGCTAAGGTGGAAGGATCATATGACCCTGGAAGGTCAAGGCTGCAGTGACCTGTGACTGCACCACCGCACTCCAGCCTGGGTGACAGAGTGAGACCCTGTCTCAATAATAAATAAATAAAGTAAAACAAATAAAGGCCATAATTCAACTGTTGTAATTGTAGTCCTCTCTGAAGTGAATGAATTTTTTCCACTCATCCTGGAATTCTCACTGTTGCTATATAAGAAGAAAGCTTCAGACTCTGGCTACGCCGGGGATTTTGGTGGGATGCCTATTGGCACTTTCACTGAATGTGCAAGAGTGAAAGACTTCTTAGGATTCACCTGCCTTCATAATGAATTACCCGACCCCTTCAATTATCCCTGTGTCTTACTTTTAGTGATCAAACAGCCTATTACACAGACCCTGGATAATATAATTCCATAGTATCACTGGTTATTTAGCCCCCAAAAGCACTATGTATCCAAAGTATTACACAGACCCTGGATAATATAAATCCATAGTATCACTGGTTATTTAGCCCCCAAAAGCACTATGTGTCCAAAGTATTACACAGACCCTGGATAATATAAATCCATAGTATCACTGGTTATTTAGCCCCCAAAAGCACTATGTATCCAAAGTATTCATTATTCAAACCACATCTTTGATGCCACTTATTCCATCAGAATTCCTATAAAATTCATAATTTATTATACTGAAATGAACATATATGTATACTTTTTCTGGTACTAATATCTATTTTTGTATATGTTAATTTTACTTCTATAAATAAACTGTAAAGTATAGGGGTCACACTTTATCTTTTTATATTTCTTTGTTGTGGAAAAGTTTTGGGTGTAATATAGACCATCCCCCTAGTAAAATTAGTTAAATGATAAGAAAAATAGTCTCCAAATATCTAGTGGGTAAGAATAAAAGTTAAACTTAGCTTAGCCTTTTTTTGTGATTTAAAAATTTTTGTGGAATATGAGGAGGGTCCAATTTAAAATAACCCTTTCATTGTTTGTTTGTTTGTTTGTTTTTGTTTTTTAAGAGACAGAGTTTTGCCATGTTGCCCAGGCATGTCTCTAACTCCTGGGGTCAAGTGATCCTCCTGCTTTGATAGCCCAAAGTGCTAGGTTATAGGGGTAGGCCACCACACCTGGCCATGATTCTTGAAATGATGAGATCAGGGGGTGTAGAGGCTGTATTATTTCATTCTCACATTGCTATAAAGAAATATCTGAGACAGGGTAATTTATAAAGAAAAGAGGTTTGGCCAGGTGTGGTGGCTCATGCCTGTAATCACAGCACTTTGGGAGGCCGAGGTAGGTGGATCACCTGAGGTCAGGAGTTCAAGATCAGCCTGGCCAAAATGGTGAAACCCCGTCTCTACTAAAAATACAAAAATTAGTTGGGTGTGGTGGCGTATACCTGTAATCCCAGTTACTCTGGAGGCTGAGACAGGAGAAATCGCTTTAACCTGGGAGGCAGAGATTGCAGTGTGCCGAGATTAAGCCACTGTATGCCAGCTGTCTCAAAAAAAAAAAAAAAAAAAAAAAAAAAAAAGAAAGAAAGAAAAAGAAAAAGAAAAGAGGTTTAATTAGCTCATGGTTCCACAGGCTGTACAGGAAGCATGGCAGGATCTTCTTGGGAGGCCTCAGGAAACTTACAATCATGGCAGAAGGTGAAGGGAAAGCAAGCCAACTTACATGGCCAGAGCAGGAGGAAGAGACAGGGGAGGTGCTACAGACTTTTAAACAACCAGATCTCATGAGAACTGTATCAGGAGAACAGCACCAAAGAGATGGTGCTAAACCGTTCGTGGAGGATCTACCCCCCATGATCAGATCACTTCCCACCAGGCCCACTCCAACATTGGGGATTACAATTGAACATGAGATTTGGGTGGGGACACAGATACAAACCATATGAGAGGCATAGGCATACATGTAAGGAAAGATAAATAGCAGAATGTGAATTTGTGCATGTTAAAATCTGCTAACCATTTTTGTTGCTTGGAAGTTTTTTTCTAAAAATCAGCCTTTTTCTTTGAGGTCCCTTCATCCATTTCTTCAAGTTGTATATCAAAAATTTTAGAGAGATGCTAATTACTCAAGATGACTCAGAAAGTTCACATGCAGATTTGGGACTAGAGCCCCAAAATGCAATCCCTGCCATGTATTTTTAACAGTGACACTTTCCTGAAATGCTGGTTATAGGTAGTAGACATTACCCATTTTTGCTTCTTACATTATCACAGCAAATAAAGTTTATTTATATCACAAAGATGCCAGAAAAATTATGCTGAAATATTTTAACATAAAACAATCCTGAATTTCTGAAGTATTACCCTAAAGCACTCTCTTAATATCTAATATTATCCCTTCCACAGTAACTGTTACTTGCCTTGCTCTCAATATATTATACACTTTTAAGATCTACTATGTTTACTGAATTATATCTTTAAAACAGGAAAAAGAAAAAAATTCACGTAAGTATCATCATAGGGAATGGTATCTATTATAATGACTTTTTTCCTTCAATAAATAACCTATTATTAATATATGCTCTTCACAATATCACTTCTACTTCGCCATTTGTCCCTTTAAATGATTTTAACAGTAAAATTTACTGTTGACTAATATAAAAAGTATAATAGTATGGTTAATTCTAAAAAGATCAAACTTCTGTTTAGGTCCTATATCTCATTTTAATTAATAGTTTTTTAAGTAGCTCAGCAGATAGCCCATTTAAACTTTAACATGCCATTTTCCACATTTTAGTTATTAAAAGAAAAATATGGCTACAATAAATTATAGCATTTGTAATAAATACCTAAATATAACAAATGATATCTCCACTTATGTCAAAATATCAATTTCACATATTTTCATCTTTAATATTACCTTTGGAAATAGAAGAGTGATATATTACTATGTAAGTGTAAATAGGATAGTGACTGATTACATTTTGAAGATGAGAAAACTAGGTCAGAGAGTAGTTAATGACCAATTTTGAATTGAACCCAGGTGTTCCAGGACTGTATAAGCCATCCCTGGGTGTTATTTTCTTTTCTCTAATTTGTTACCTTACTCCTGAAAGAAAACTAGGGGATGGTAGAATTGAGAAATATGTTTTTGCTAGTGGAGGAGAGGGAAATCCCATGACTTAACACCATGGTTATGCTTCTTAGAAGAGAAGGATGAACGTGAGTGGCAACATGGACTATTGGCAAATCTTCTGGGCGGATGAAGTCATTGGCCCTATATAGGCTCATTAAGTGCTAATGGTGATCATAATCATCCGTTTGTGATCTGGAAGAACTGTGCCTCCATTCCCCTGAAAGGCTTTTTGTTTTGTAGGTTCTTTTTTATTCTGCTTCCTGAAACTCTATGCCAATTGATGTTTGCATGTTTCTGAAATGGTGACAAGCCTTGTAATTGATTCTCCAACTACGCTGTGCTGTGCGCCGGGCTGGCAGGCACCCCACTTTCAGGTCACTTTACACGTCACACCACCTAGAGCGAGCCAGGAACTCATTCAAAGGGCAATGGGATGCCAATTATTTTCTTTCCTGGCATTTACATGAAAGTATAGGAGAGAGGCTGCTAAAACGGAATTCAGAGTTTGGTTCCCTTAATAATTGCTATAGCCTCCAAGTTTGTGGACTATGGAAGAATTGAGAACCTGAAGCAAGTAAGGTGAGGAGGTTGAAAAATAGAGATTTAGTCAAACAATCCGTAAAGTGAGGAGATCAAAAAATAGAGCTTTGTGAAATCAGTAAATTTAGTGCTTACTAGGTGCCAGGCAATATTTTAAGCATTTTACACCTACTAATTTGTTTATGCTATGCCACAACTCTTGAAAGTAGGTATGACAATTTCTCCCATTTTGCAAATAAGAATGTGGAGCCCACAGCCACATAGCTGGTAAATGACAGAATCACACTTTGAATTTAGGTTGGCTCTGAAGGCTAGGCTTTTAACCATTTTGCTATAGGTGGAATTAAAGATTCTATGTAATTCCGCTTTAATATAGAATTCATAGCTTCTAGGAATGTATAATTACTTAGTAATAACCAGGAAAGCAAATGATGATCATGATTCAGAGAAATAGAAATATGAGGCCATCCTCTCTAAATCCCTTCAGCCCACACTTCCTCAACTAACACCACCACAGGATATTTTGTACCTCATCCTACTTCTACAAAGGAATGCATCCGAATAATTTCTGGCTTCATTTGCGAAAATAGCAACTTTAACTGATCTCTATTTGCCTATGTGATTTGTGATGTCCAAGAATACTCCAAGGCAGAAAAATGCCTAAGATCACAAGCATAATTTTGTAAGAAATCTAGATAGGTAGACAGCCAGTCTTAAGCAACATACAACGAATAACCTGACTCATGGAGAGAGGTAACCCATACATGTAGTTTCTTCTTCCCTCATCTCCACCCAGGATCATGATTTTATCTTCTACATTTAATAAAAGATCATCCAATATCAGAACTTAGAAAACCACCAATAGATAAAGCAAATACATTTAGGCAGTGCTTGAATTCATATCATAATTGAAGCTATTGTATCTTATTTTGAAATTAATCATTTACCTTATGAATCTACGTAGGCGCCATACTCTTCAGAACCATTTGTGAAGTTTAGAGTAAGTGGTCTGTAACCTAGAAGGGAGACAAACAAATCCACAGTTCAAATTCAGCATGATAAGATTATCAATGAAATTGAAAATGCATTAGCATGTGCATTAATTTTTTTATTAGATTCAAATGACGAAGGCATTTACCAATTTGGAGATACAGAGAGAATAGAATTTAGATGAGATGGATATTAGTGCTTGTGTCCCTGTGTTTTAAGTATCAGCTCAGACAAAAAAGCAAAAAGATCTAAAATGATTCCTGGAACTGAACAACGTGACTGAACCCAGAGGGGAGGAGCAGGCTGCCACCCACCTGGGGAGACGGGTTAATAAAAAGATCAATTGCACTCTTATCTTGTTAGTCATTAGACAGCCCATTGATGCCACCTGCTTACTTTAAATGTAAACGTGCAGGCCAACCATTGGAAAGCTGCCACCATTCTTTGGAACCCTGTTTCTTTCTGGTTTAGTGATAGGAGGGAAAAGGCCAAACTCTGACCGTTAGGAACTGAGCATCTGTTCCTCCAGCAAACACAGATGTGAGGGCAAATCAGAAAGCGAGTCTTTACAGGCAGAATAAATGAATATACCAAAATATGAGTAGTTTATAGAGTTAATATCAACTCAAACTGAAGAAACATTTTACATGTAAAAACATAAAATGGCTCAGGGGATTTACTCTCCTGTTAGGTGATTATATCCCTTAGATCTGAAGTGGCCATATATTAAATATACTTTTTGTTTGCTTTACTGGTCTTTGTGAACCGCTGACTCTTTTTCAGTAGTCAATTGCTCTTTCCCAAAGTATAAGGAAAGGTTTACCTGTCTTGCATTAGTATCAGTTGCCAGCGATTAAAAGGTTCAAAGGTAAATGTTACATATTTCCTAAGGCAAAGTAAATGCCTGCCATTGGTAAAAAGGGATTATTATACATTGGCAATAGAATCTTTCCTGCAGCAGCTATTGCCTACTTCTCTCAGCTTCTGCAAACTCTGGCTACAAGTGGGTCTCCGGACCTTTTCTTGTCCTCTGACACTACTTACCGGGGCATCGGAGAGATGTCTGATAAGAGTACTTCAGATCATCCCACCTTTGTAGCAGATAAATACTCATTTTTTCTTCTAAAAAAATGAGTATATTAATTTATCTCATTTATTTTTGTGGTATAAATATTCATTATTTATTGATTATTACTAGTCAAGCAATATTTGCCTAACAAGGAGTATCTTTCTATCTGCTTTGAGCATTCCTATTCTAGTAAAAAATATTTTGCAAGCAATAAAATACTAACTTAAGGTAGGAATGGTGAGATGCAGCAGTTACAATTTCTCAAAGCAGTGAGATGGTGAAGCCAACTTGTGGCATGTTGACTAATTACTATGCTCCTGCTCATTTTACTTTCCAAAATTCAAAATATTGTATATAGGTTCTGAATGCTTAAAATGTATTCCTAACTAAGTAGTGTGTAGGTGGCTGGATTTCTATCAAGTGGGTCTCAAACCAGCAATAGAAAATCAGACACTGTCTCTGACTTAAAATAGGAATAAGGTTAATCAAGATATGACTACCTATGAGAAATATCACTCAGTGAACTTTTTTTTTTTTGAGATGGAGTTTCACTCTTGTCACTCAGGCTGGATTGTAATGGTGTGATCTTGGCTCACCTCTGCCTCCTGGGTTGCAACCTCTGCCTCCTGGGTTCAAGTGATTCTCCTGCCTCAGCCTCCTAATTAGCTGGGATTATAGGTGCCTGCCATCATGACTTGCTAATTTTTTGTATTTTTAGTAGAGATGGGGTTTCATCATGTTGGCCAGGCTGATCTCGAACTCTTGACTTCAGGTGATCCACCCACATTGGCCTCCCAAAGTGCTGGGATTACAGACGTGAGCCACCATGCCTGACCACCATCCAGTAAACTTTTAAACAGCAGAATTCCCAGATGGGCTAATCATTTATACATTTTAGAGTATAGATTAGTTATTAGTTGTTTCTTGAATTTAAAGATTTTGTAAAGAATATGCATTTCTTACACTTGGTTACATGTTTAAATTACTATTGTGAGAGCAACAGAGTAGGTTTTTGGAGACCAATAATTTTTAGTTTGTCAGCATACTGTAAGTTTGACATGAATTGAAACAGGGTGAAAAACTACCTTGTGAATGCAAGGGATAGCCTTTGCTATCCAGCAGATTTGTGAGTGAGGCTGTGAAACCTGGCCTTAAAATGGTAGATGGGAAATGGACCTATTTTCTTCTACAATGGGACCTTCCTGTGCTACTCTCCTGAGGGCTCATGGATAGGTCCTTGTTCTTGGCAAATCAGCATCAAAATGACAGTCCTTGGTTGCAGTCCAAAGCAAATCTGACTAATACTGAATTTTGCTCCCGAGTACCATGTTTTATTGTGAGAGTCCAACATAACTGTAAAGGTTCTATGACAGGTAACAAAGGAAAATTTCCTACGTAGACTTATTTAGTCTTCACACCGCTCTTGGTTAATTAAGTACATTTACAGATAGGGATAAAATCTTAGGCTATGGTTGAAAATGCTCAAAAAATAAAGTAGCTCTTCAGTTGTTTTCTTGCCAATTTCTTTATTTCATGATTAGGTAATAGACATAATTTTAACATTTCAAGTAAATGGTGAACATTTTATTGTGTAATTTGGTGAAAGAGGGATATTTTCATTTGTAATAAAAAAGCTCATCTTTGTAGGAAGAATTAACATTGGCTATCTAACTGTGTCCGTTTTAAGGAAACAAAGGTAATTGAGTAATGGTTGATTTTTGAAGTTGTGGTAATAGCTTTCCAACTGATAGCCAGACTTCTTTTTTAAAAGGACTTTATATTTGAAAATGAAGCATTCAAGGAATTTTCAATATTTTCTAGAGAGCTTAGATACATAATGTAAGTTTCAATGAATCCCATATTGAATAATTCCGGCACTTTGGGAAGTTGAGGAGGGAGGATTGCTTGAGCCCAGGAGTCAGAGACTAGCCTGGGGAACATAGTGAGACTCTGCCTCTATAAAAATTGTAAAAATTAACCAGGCATGGTAGTGTGCATCTGTAGTCTCAGCTACTGGAGGCTGAGGTGAGAAGATCACTTGAGGCCAGGAGGTCCTGCAGTGAGCTATGATCGCACCACCACACGCCAGCCTGGGCAGCACAGTGAGACCCTGTCTCAAAAAAAATTGAATATTCTAGGTTGGGAGTGGTGGCTCACACCTATAATCCCAGGACTTTGGGAAGCCAAGGCGGGCGGATCATGAGGTCAGGAGTTTGAGACCAGCCTGGCCAACATAGTGAAACCCCGTCTCTACTAAAAATACAAGAAAATTAGCTGGGCATGGTGGCACATGCCTGTAATCCCAGCTACTCGGGAGGCTGAGGGCTGAGGCAGGAGAATCACTTGAACCTGAACCTGGGAGGCAGAGGTTGCAGTGAGCCAAGATTGCGACATTGCACTCCAGCCTGGGTGACAATGTGAGACTCCGTCTCAAAAACAAACAAAAAAACCCAAAAACAAACAAACAAACAAAAATTGAATATTCAGTTTGGGCTAGAGGTTTCATAGAAGTAAGTTTGTACTCTTAATTGAGGCCTTGTATTCTGGGATGGGGATATTAGACATTAGGTAATTGATTAGGAACACTGATGATGTTTGAACAGGGAGTAAATTAACCAGAAATCCAATTTAGGTAGATGAAGTGTATGCACTATAGATCAAAACAAGGGCTGAAAATGGATTTATTCAATAATTAACCTAACAAATAATTTTATCAATATTTAAAATTTAACAGTACTATTTTCAGTAGCAATATGCCATATTAATAATATGCCATGTTCATACTATACTAATATTTAATAATAGTACTAAATTTACTAGTAACTAGTACTAAGTAGTACTATTAGGTGCTGAGGCTACAGAGGTGAACTAGTGGGTAAAAGTCTCTGATGTCATGGAGGGAAGACACAAATAAAACATCACACAAAACAGGGATTGAGAGAGGGAGAGAGAGAAACATGTGTTATGAATGTCTATCTCTAGAAGAATGCTTCTTGTTATGTTTAAGCTTAGTCTAAAGCTGTGAGGAAGATAGTAGGCTGTTGTTACAGTCCAGACAAGAAAGAGATTAATGAGAACCTAGGCTAGGCAGTAGCAGTGGGAATTAGAAGGAAGAAAAAGATGCAAGAGGTATTTCAGAGACAATCAATAGGAATTGGCAATTGCTGAGACGTGCAGTAAGGGAAAAGGAAGAGACATAGATAAATTAGAAACTTGGAGCCTCACAGAAGAAATTGGGTTGCTATTAACAGAAATACGGATGTCAAAAGAAAGAACTAGTTTGATGGGGTAATGAATTTAGGTGTGGTGCATTGTGTTTGATGTGTCAAGAAGTCTCTTGGAGATGGCAGTAAGTAGCTGGAACTGTAGGATTATAAATTAGTGGAGAAACTAGAACTAGAAATTTTGGCATCCTTCCAATGGATGGGGTAGTTAAAATCTGCGGGATTGTCTAAATTTACCAAAGCCAAGGAAGCCTGAGAGTCTCCATATGGGTGGGAATTCTGAGAAATGGCATAATTAGGAGAAAGCTCAACCAGAGTTAAGGTGAGTAGGAATAATGTCCAACCTTTAAGTACTGATTCCTACGCAATCGTCCTTCACAGAGCACTTCACAGCGGCTAATTTACATAATTTTCACAACGTGAAGTAGTGATAGCTACAGGAAGCAGCCAAATGCTTAGGCAGCTAGGGGTGGGTACCCGGTGAAACCCCACCTTCAAGCTGAAGATAGTTTAAAGCCTGAAAGCCAAGCTACAAGTTAAATCATCAGACTGTGTTAAGAACTTGTCTTCCTGTTTGGTGTGCTTTCCTCTGATTGATCCTCACCCTTCACCTATTTTACATATACCTACCCTTTCCTAATTGGTTTTCTACATTGTCGTACGCACCTTTGAGTGGTGTCTTTGCTTTAGCCTTTTTTGCATACTGGCAAACCCAATCAGCATGCACTCCCCACCCTGTGCCTTTAAAGACCACAGACTCAGTTGGTAGAGGAGGAGACAGCCTGACTTTGGGGAACAGACAGCCTTTTAGAGCCATTTTCATTTCTCAACAAAATTCTCTGCCTTCCCCATCCTTCAACTGTTTATGTGACCTCATTCTTCTTGGACACTGGACAATAGCTCGGGACCCACTGAGTGCGGGTAGCAAGAAAGGCTGTCACACCAGCCCTTTGCCGTCAGTGGCGGAGGGCAGCCACCTCACACAATGGGGCAAGGGACCAACTGAGCTGCTAACACACCACCGTCTGTGAATGGCACAACTAAAGGAGCACTGTAAAACCTCCTCTGGGGCTTCGGAGTTGTGGGCACCCTCACATGGGTGCTGCTACATTCCCCTCAAGGCGACACACCTGGCCTGGTCATGGGCGCCGCACAGAGTTTGCATCTGTGTCGGCACCCGGAGTGGCCAGACAGATCCTGCACTCACTTGCTCACGTGCTCCCTCCTGCAAGGGATTGACCCTGGCATGCCTAATAGAGGGAGTAACCCTGCTGCAAGTCCAGTGAAGGGGCTGAGAAAATCCTGCATCAGTAGGTTTCGTTATTAACTCTACTTCCTAAATTAGGAATAAGAGGGACAGAAAGGTTGCTAAGGTCACACAGCTCAGAAGTGGTGGAGTCAGGATTCAAACCTACAGTGCTCTGCCTCAGAGTTCGCATACTTACCAACCATGCTGTAATACCTCTTGGGTAGAATGAGTGACTTTGAAAATGAGAGTTTGCTCTTAATAAGATAGAAACCCTACAGATGAAAGTTAGTGGTTAGGCTTGCAAAGCGGTTGTCCATGGGCACAGAGTTAAATTTGGCAGTGATAACAACACATGAGAAACATGGATGAAAGAGGGGGTTTTGATATTAAGCAAACAACTATGTGCAATATAATTTTTTTACACTTTGACAAGTACAAAAGGTTCTCTGGGAGTTTTATGGGAGGTAAAGGGAGTTTCTATCGCAAAGTCTACCTTGAGAAAGTGACATTTAAACAGAGACCTAAATAATGGGTAGAAGTTAGCAGGACAAAGAGGAAAAAGAAGAGCACTCCAGATTTGAGGGCCCTTAGGCAGCTGGAACTTGGGGGATTCAAGGAGTTTAAAGAAATCTGGGGCAATGATAAGGGAAAAAACACCCTAAGGATTTTGGACTTCATCCTGAGTAATAGAAATATATTGAAGTGTATTAAGCAGGAAAATGACAAATTAAGCCTCAGAGAGTTTAAACTGCCCAAGTTCATACAGCTACTAATTGAGCCAAAAGGAAACCCAGGTCATCCCTGCTACAAACTCCTTTCTTCACAAAACCATGTTACTGTCCAGGGCTGGGCTGCAAAATGTTTACCGATCAGCTCTCAGGGAAAAAAAGCACTGACTTGTAGCATTTTCTGATATGGTGGTTTAAATACTATATTTAGTATTATTTACTGATATTCACCATATTGGGTGCTAATATGAAGTCACAGAATGCAGGCTCGGGAAGAGATAGTCTATATTGTACCATTATGTGGTATTTCAAACATGTTGATATAATAGATAAAAACACCCTCAGCAACACGGAAAATAATACAATGTGCTAGAATAATTAGGAAGTGATGAATGTGTGTATTTATTACCTTTGTTTTAAGTTTAATTATTTAATTCTAAATTTATGCAATTTATTTATTAATAATGGTTCTCTGGGGGAACAAACAGCTTGCCAAATTCCTGAAAAGTTAATAATGGGATCTCCTGAGCAGGTATAAGCTGGAGCCAGAACTCCATTGTTACCATCTCAAAGAGCCATTTTTGGTGGGTACATTTTTATTATACTGTTTTGTTTTAGGAGATGGTTCCAGGAATCTTACATCAAAGCTCACTCATGTCTTTCTACACATTTCAATGTGTTGATCACGGGGCATATTCGGTGAGAAGGAACGGATACAGCTTTTTTTTTTTTTCCCCCAAAGAGGCTGAAAATAAAGAGAGAGGGTAACTCCTGGGAGGCAACGCTATGCAATGGCCTCTGTGGGGACACAGGTGACTAATAGTAGGCATTTGTGGCTGACTCCTCACCTTTGCTTTCAGACAGTCACGACTGCAAGTTTCTGATTTCAAATACAAGTTTATAACTCGAATCAAAGCTAAATTTATATTCTCTGTACACATTATCATTCAGTTCTATTATTGTCATGCAACCTCCTCTTTAGGAAAACCACTGGACCCTAAAATAGAATGTTCAGAAACATGCAAATGAAAACAGCTTAAGCTCTCAGATTTTGGCAGTGTTACTTGAGTTTTACTGTGGCCTCAGAAGGGACAATCATAATATTTTTCTGGCTGTCTTGTCTTGATTTATAATTTGAATCTTCATAAATGATAATAGAGAGGGCAATTATCAAAGAAATGGGAAGGGCAATTATCATTAAATTGAAAACACATCACACATCCAACAGAATGAATGACTGAGCTAAAAACAGATTTTGTGGATCTTGCAACTGCTCCAAAAGAATGTAATGGAAGCAACTTCATCTCCCCACCTCCTCCAATTAACCAGATGACTTTGGATCTGTTTTTCTTTTTTTTCCTGGGATGATAACACAAGGCCTGTTAATCTAATCTGCCTGAAGACTGACACTACTTAGGACATGTAAATTTATGAGACTAAACCAGTTGCTGTTTGCCTAGTGTAAAAAAAAGCTTTCCTTTTTTTTGTAAAAACAGTAGAGAAAAATTAGTTCCCTTGTTTGTACATTTGTGATTCCAGGAGACTGCAGACACCCGTCTCATCTGTTCTTAACCTTCATGATGAATCATTTTAAGTGAGGCAGCAACAGCAATTTTGTTCATGAGGTTAAATAATAGACTGGATAGTGAAATTCCCCTAAAAGACTTTTGTCTTGGTTGGATAAATTGAACAAATTATAATCCAGACTGTAGGGATTAGTTATCATTACTACAAATATGAAAGAAAAAGGTAAATGTTTATTAACACATTTTGTTGAGAATTCTTGCCGTCTGGATTTACTATTGTAAGGAGTGGAATTATAGACATTCTCTGAAAGGGGTAAGGTGTGGAAAGAAAAAAGGAAAACTCCAAATCACTTTTGTCAGCACTTTTGTATAGGAAAAATAGCTATGGCATGAATGCCAATACGGTATCTGATTAAGAGATGAAGCCCTATATAATTGGATCCAATCAGGTCCTGACAGGTGACAACAAGAGTTTCTCTTTTTCACATAAGTGAGGCTCACTGAGCAGACCAGTCCCTTGGATACTGATCTTCCTAAAATGGATCATGGATCATAAAGGAACTAGAAGTGGAAGGATGGAAAGGCTCAGATAAATTTATTTTATATTGATTTTATCTGGGCCTCTGCTTTCCCCATATTGGTTCTTCATGCAGGCTATCACCTTCTATTGATTAATACATAACCAGACTAGGCTTGTTTACTTGGGAACAAAGAGCCATAAAGTGATCCCAGCACTCATGGCTATACGCTTAGTCACAGAGCCCAGACATTATGGTCATGGACAAAAAAGCAAGGAAAAAAAATAGTTCAAATGAAAGAAGGAAAGAAAACTAATATTTACTAACCACCTTTTGTCAGGTATGTTAAATAGATGTTATTTGAGTGTTGCTACCTATCTGGTATCAAACCCGTCAGTGAGTCCTATATTTGTAAGTCCCCTCTAGAACAAATTTTACCATGCTCTGCCGTGATGTTGTCGGCAAGTACGTTCTCCTTCACTTTGGAGGACTGAGCCATGCCTGCCCTGTGTTTCTTTGGTGTTTTGCTGATTGGAGAATTGAATATATGTTATACTGTCTACCTGACAGCAATATGCAACTTTAGTGCTGAATACTTTCCTTTTGAAGATGTATGATTCTTTTTTATTTTTTTGAGATGGAGTTTTGCTCTTATTGCCCAGGTTAAAGCGCAATGGCTTGATCTCGGCTCACCGCAACATCTGCCTCCCAGATTCAAATGATTCTCCTGCCTCAGCCTCCCGAGTAGCTGGGATTACAGCATCCACCACCATGCCCGGCTAATTTTGTATTTTTAGTAGAGATGGGGTTTCTCCATGTTGGTCAGGCTGGTCTCGAACTCCCGACCTCAGGTGATCCACCTGCCTCAGACTCCCAAAGTGCTGGGATTACAGGCATGAGCCACCACACCCTGTCTGAAGATGTATGATTTTTTTTCATCATTCTTTTTTCTAGCTTCCATCTTTCCCAGGTTCCAGAGAAATGTTTCAGGGTAAGAAATATTATTCAACAGTTTTTGCAAAGCAAGGAAACAGACAAAATTTCTGTTCAATGTATCCACTATGAATTTATATAAATATGTGTGTCTACCTATAAATTAACCATCTTGAATTAAATATATATAGTCCCAATGTTTTGAAGAAATGGATTGTTATATTTATTAGTTCATCTTGGCCTATAAGTTTATTTAAAAATACTAAGCACTCTAAAGAACAAAAAGTGGTTTCCCTTCTAAAATTTCTCAAAGTTCCAAGTGTTTTGAATTCATTGAACTCTCGACAATCAGCATCTGGTGGATTAAGTAATTTACATTTGGACATCCTCACAAAGAGATTGGGGGTGGGGGAATTCCCCTTGAATTCTGGGAAGTTGTTCTTTGGACATGATGTTTATTTCCTCTGATGTCACAATTTCTCTTGATAAATGTAAACATTTATTTTTAACATGGTTGTTAAAACTTAGTGAATATTCAGTTCCAGTTCTTTTGTCAGTTGCTGGTGAAGCAGAAAGGTCAGTTTATGGGTCATTATACTCACAGATTGAATGTTGAGTTAGTAAAAAGTAAATGTAATTTTATTTTAATATTTTTTAATGTGTTTGGAAACATAAGTGGAGTTTTTGAAAAACAAAAACTGTAAAGCTGTCTAACTTAATATAGAGTATAAGTAAAATAAAATTCATGTCAATAAAGTTTACCTATTATTAATACTTTCAGGGACTGGTACATTTTTATTAATTGTGTCCAGTACTTTTGTTGAAACCCTTTGTCAGCTGTATTTAATTCTCACAGGAGTCCCTTGCAGTGTGCCTTGTTGCCTGATTTCACAGATTTTACAACTCAGAGAAGTTAAAAAACTTTTCATGTCACACAGCAAGCAAACAGCGGAGCAGGGATTTAAGCCCAGTCTTGTCAGATTTGAAGGCCTGTGAATGACCACCTGCAGCTTCCCAATTTTGGTTGCAAGGTAGGCCTGGTAATATATTTTGTGCTTCCCCAGACAGCTGCAGTTAAAACTGCTTCATACGAGAGATGATACTCATTCTAATTTTTAATATATTTAAATAAATCATAATGTCAACGTCCCTGCTTGTAATCCTCCCTCACTCCCAATTTCTACAACCAAACATCCAAGATGTTTGTTTCCTACAGTTTTGTATTCACTGGGTTCATTCACTTATTCACTAGTTCACTCATTAATTCAACACATATTTATGGTACCCTCATCAAGTACCAGACACTCTTCTAGGCCCTAGAAAAGCAGTTCCTATGGTAATGAAGTTTACATTTGGGTAGGAGAGAGAGACAATAAATACATACCGAGAGACAAATATAAAAAACAAGCAAAGTTGGATGGTGATAAATGCAGTGAAGAAACATAAAATAGAATAAGTACCCAGAAAATAATAAGTAACTTTCATTGAAAATACATTACATGCGTGACACATTGGTCTAAGTACATTACAAAGATTAATTTGCTTAATTCTCACAAAACTCTATGTGGTTAATACTGTATTTGTGGTAGATCAGGGATGGTATCAAATTATTTACTACTCCTCTAATTGAGATTGAGATGTGGAGTCTAATTCCTCTCCCTTTGAATCTGAGCTGGACTTATTGACTTGCTTGATGCATAGAGTGGGGCGGAAGAGATAGCATACTAGGTCCTGGCTTAGCCTTTAAATGAGCTGGCAACATTGCCTTGTTCTCTTGGAACCCTGAGCTTCCACTAAAAAGTCAGACTAAGGCTTCCATGCTGTGGGAAAGCTCAGGCAACTGGAGAGGCCAGGTGTCAACAGAGTCCCAACACAGCTTCTAGCCTACAACCAGCATGTGAATGAATCATATTGTGGGGCCAGTCCCCTGAAGCCTTTACATGACTTCAGTTCCTGCTGCTATCTGACTGCTCCGGAATTATGAACCCTGAGTGAGGACAACCCAACAGAGTCCAGTCAATCCATGGAAAAGTGAGAGATAATAAGACATACTTCTTTCAAGCCATTAAATTTCAGGGTGCTTTATTATGCAGCAAAGAATAATTGGAACAATTATAATTTTCCTTTTACAAATGAGAAAACCAAGGGAAAGAAGGGTTAAATAATTTCCTTGCCGAAGGGTAGAATCTGAATTCAACCCAGACAGGCTGTCCTGCAAGCACCATTTTAAACTCTCCCCAAAACAGCCTAACCCTAGAGTAAGATCAGCTTTCACAGGGTGCTCCTGACTAAACTTGGCAGTTGCTGACTAGTTCACATTTTATGTTCTTCATTGAATCACAGTGGTTAAAACTCAGGGCACACTTCTCTTGGAATATAATCGCTTTCTCAAAGGGACCTTGAGGTGTCCTTGGCCCTGAAGTATTATGTTGTCTATGACCTTTTGTGGATTGGAATCTTAAGAAAAATAAGGAGGACATGGAGGAGATTGACCTGCACTAATCTATAATCCTTTCATTGTGTTGTAAAATTATGAGAATTATTCAAGTAAAATAGGAAATCACATGGCATTTTGATTAAATAAAAGAAAAAGAGTACAAAGTAATTCTCTTAAATTAAGAGCAAATAATTGTAACAAAATCAAATTTCTTGGCATACAAATATGTTACATCCCTTGTCTAAGGCAGATAATTTATATTGGGATGGGAAAGGAGTGACCGGATGTCTGTAGCCTGATAGCATTAAACAGTAAGTTGTTCAGCCAGATGTTCCTTCCTTAGCAAGGAAGGACACATAACTACAGGGTACCAGGCAAGCCCAAGGTACGTATTTCCACAGACACTTTTTCCTCAGGGTATTTACAGTTCAGTTTAGCTCTTTCCACATTGAAACTCTGTATACACAACCATAGAACGGCCCATGATTGTACAAAGGAAAGACGTTTATAGATGCTGCACATTCCCCACGCCGCCCCAAGCCTTCCAAGGGAAGCTCCTGGTACTCTTGAAACTTTCCTGTCAGATGATTATACAATCCAGTGCCTTTTCCAAGCAGGAAATATGATGTTCCAACGACAACTTGACCTCCTGTCTGAAAATGGGCTGGGGAGGGGAGCGGCGCCGAGGAGGGGGGCAGGAAGATGAAACAGGCATGGTCTCAGTATACTTAATTCATAGACCCAATCACAAACAAAAACAAGTTAATTTTGTTAAGAACTCATAATAACATTTCACTTATGACAAAATCCCAATCATTTATTCTCCTCTGGAGTACTTCTTATGCATCCTTGAGTTTTTAAAAGTTCAAGTGTTGCATAAAAAAATCAGCATAATTACAGAAAACAGTCCTTAAACAAGAATATCCTGTTTTGTTTCCTGCATACGCACTGGGGTGGCTCATCTGAATCCTTGACAACATCCAACTCCAAGAAGAAAACATCAAGACAGCTTGCTGATCAAGGATTTTACATCCAGCTCTTCAGCAGTAGGGCTGTTGGCCCTATGTGTAAGCCGACAATCGCCCTATTGTTTACTTTCCATCAGAAAAGCGATGCTGCCTTTCTTCACTGTGTATGGTCTCCATAATCCTAACAGTCATGTTCACTCAGCAGTAAGCCCAAATATATGTTTCCCAGAGGAATTTCAAATACATGAGATAGATTAGCATCTCTGTGGCTTGATGCAATCTGTGACAGATTCAACAGCAATAAACATTTTAAAGTGTGGTCAGTACTAAATTATTTGTTGAAGAACAATTTTGTTTCTGAGGTAGACAAAAATTAGCAATAACTTTTGGGTGGTAAATACAGGGGCTGGGGGATAATACAACACCCCCGAACCTCTCGCCCTCCCGGCATTTCATTCTGTTTAAAGAGAGGTAAAAAGCCCAATTGTGTGGTGATGAATTAGAAAACTTCATGAACATTCAAGAAATACACATGCCACTACAAATTAACCAGTAGCAGGGCAAGGTATTCATCCTTTCTGTCAGATTCTGTGGGAAGTATGCCTTATTAGCATTGAAGCCCAAAGAAGTAATCTATCAGTCCACATTCACTTATCCTACAAAAAAGAACAGGCAATTTGAGTTCTGGAAAAATAAATAGCATAGTTCTTCCCATCCCCATTTCAATCCTAAAATTGAAAATCACCAAATAAAATTCTATTTCCTCTCTGCTTCCAGTTTGTCTCTGTGTTTACAGCGGAATGTGGTTTTGCATTTTAAATCAGTTCCATCATAACCCTGAAAGTGATCACAGGGCTGCTAATTCTCTGTCTTCAGTTTCCACCCCTCCTCCACGCTACCACTTTGAATTTGAATGGGACCAGAAGATTCTCTAGGGGCCAGGTTTGTGGCCCTTCAGCGGCAGCCTCTCTACTTCTTTCAGCTTGTTTCCTGGCATGGTTCATGGGGATTTGTGGTGAGTGGCAGCTCTGGAATCACTTTTCATTCTGTCAGGTTGTGGTTAGGCTTAGTGGGGTTTCTTTGTTATACTGGCCACTAGTAGTCAATTCCCTTGAAAATATCTGGTTTTCTCCTTTTCTCTTAAAGAAAAAAATAAAAAGCAGCTCCCAACTCCCCACCCTACCTCCAAAACACAAACACAAAGCAAACACGGATATCCCTTGGAAATCTTAGGAGGAGACAGAGAACAGAGAGAGCCCCAGATGTTCTCAACATCCCAGTTTAATTCTGATGTCAGACTATAAAAGAACTTTGGAGGGCCCCATTTCCCGTACCTGTTCTGCTGACATGATGTTTTATTAAAGAATCAGGGATAAATTTTACTACTCCTTTTTTACGTTAAAATAAAATAAAATAAGCCAAACATATAGAATGTGAATTTGGGGAGCACAGTGCTTCTTTTTCTTTCAAGACAAACTTGGAAAATAAGTAAGTACCAAAATTAGTAAACAAATCAAATAAACACTTGGGAGTGCATTAAGATGGAGTTTTCCATGGACACAGAGGGAGGATTGGCACTTTCTGCACGTCTTAAGCCAGAGCTTAACAGAGTTTGTATTTCATGAATCAGTTTGGGAAAAAAAGGAGAGAACAGCATACTGCTGCCAACATTTTATATTGCCAAGTTAGGCTATTAAAAACAACAACAACAACAACTAACTTGAAATCTTACATCATTTCTTAAAAGAAAGGACATGTTAACATCAGTGGGGGGCTGGGGGAGAGGGGAAAGACATCATCTCAGAATACAAGGCAGCCTTTTCAAAAATGAAGACCTGGCAACTTTTACACCAACATGCCACAAAGGCCTTCAGAAATAGCAGGTTCCTGAAACACACCAAGCCCCTTTTCACCTTATTGCCCTAGCACCAGGCCAATCCCATCCTCTAACTGGAAACAGATCCCCTGGGGCATTGACAGAGCTCTCCACTCAAATCTAACCAGAAGAGGCAGGGCTTCTCTAGCCCTGCTGAAATCCCCTCTTTACAGACCCCATGTGGACAAACCTTCCCCTTCTGCACCTCCATTTCTCTCCATTCTTTAACCTTGCTTTATTTTTCATCAAGCACTTGCTACTACATTGCCATCTATCATTTCTTTGCTTTTGTCTATTTCCCCCATTACAATATAAAGCTCATGGCCCGGTGCAGTGGCTCATGCTTGTAATCCCAGCACTTTGGGAGGTCCAGGCTGGCGGATCACCTGAGGTCGGGAGTTCGAAACCAGCCTGACCAACATGGAAAAACCCCATCTCTACTAATAATACAAAATTAGCCAGGCGTGGCGGTGCATGCCTGTAATCCCAGCTACCCGGGAGGCTGAGGCAGGAGAATCTCTTGAACCCAGGAGGCGGAGGTTGCGGTGAGCCGAGATCACGCCATTGCACTCCAGCCTGGGCAAGTAGTGCAAAACACCATCTCAAAAACAACAACAACAACAACAAAACAAAAAACACAAACAAAAAACAACAATATAAAGCTCATGAGGTCATGGGCTTCCCATCTTTTGTTCACCTCCTTTCCTCCATTACCCGAAACGTTGCCTGGCATATGGGAGGCTCTCACTACAGATTTGTTCCATTTATATATGTGTATCATTTCAGACTGCTTATTTTTCTTCTTTTATTGTGGACAAGAGAAAATGTCCACAGAGCCTGCACCGTGTGGTGTATGGAAACCATTGTTTTAAGAAAGAGATTGAAGAGCCGCTAGCAGCATTCCTTCAGGGCAGAACCGAAAGAAGCAGGCATTTGGTTTGAACATTCTTTACTGCAACCAATTTGAAATATCAGGAGACTCATGTTTCTTAGGACAGGCAACCAATGGCTAGTGGGCTGAATCGTGCCTGCCTGATTTAGGAATACGAAATATTCTTAAAACATAAGCAGGCTGTTCAGGAATATAGACCCTCCTCCTCCCCCGCTCAAATTAGCTAATTAGAGATTAGTCATTGCTTTTTAGCCTGTGGCTCTTTTACACTGCGTGAATCGTGTATGAGAATGTTCAACTGCTCTTAGAGTACAAGTATCTTGGATATTTAAGTTTAAAAAAAAGGTAACAGTAGCCTCTAGGTAACTGCACAATGAACTGTTATCTCTCATAATTATTAACCAGGAAGTGGGAAAACTAGGAAGTCAAGTTCACAAACAAACCTTACTACTAACAAGAGTGGGTCATTGTAAAAAAAAAAAAAGCTGCTTTTGAAATGCCTCATGGATAGTTCACAAATATAGATAGTAGGTTTCAAAAGTGAGAATTTCAAATTTCTTATGCTATATGGGAATGTGAATAGGTGGTTCAGACTTCTTCCTGAAAAACACTACTTCTAGGCATCGGGGCTCAGAACATTGTGGTGGCTCAGAAAACAACACCTTAAAATATGGTATTTTGATACGCTGAGTACCTTGAAATAAAGAAGCAGCCTCAGAAACAAGGTCTCTCTGACCTTCTCCCACTGTCCCTCTCTCTCCCCTTTCCCTATCCTGAAGCACAGAGAGGTGCTTTATGTGAAGTTCTCTCATTTGACCAAGCGAAGTTTCTCCAGAAGAAACGTAGTTGTCTTGGGCCACCTCCTTATAATCTCATCAAACAGAGCGGGAAAACTTGCAGAAAAGACTAGAGTTGACACCACTCTCCCAGAGTCCAGACAAACTTTGCCTCAGGCCATCATCTGTTCCTCAGGTCCATTCACCTCCCCTAAAAATCCTTTACTCTTCCTCTAAAATTGCCTGCATCCCCCACTTCCCTCTCTCTTATGAATGGGGGCCTTTAAGCTTCAACCATCTGGCCCTTGTTTGAGTTTCATACTTGCTATGACTCCCATGCGTTTGCATGTTAATAAATGTGTACACCTCTTCTCCTGTTAATCTGTCAGTTTGTCTTATAGGCTCAAATTCTTGAAGCTTCAGGGAGTGGAAGGAAAGTTCGTTTTGCACCTGCAACATGATATCCTAAAATATAGCCTCTTGGCATACTGAGGTTTTCTTTTTTTTTTAATTTTGAGATTTTTTTTTTAATTTGAAGGTAATCTTAATGCTATTAAATTCACAAATGCTAATTTAAATACCCAATCCTATTTATCTAAAACACACATTGCAAACACACAAATATCTATTCTGTCCACATGTCAGCACCCGTTCATGTCATGGTTTGGAAATGGGGAGAATAGATTCCCCTTAAACTGCAAGTCAGCCAGTGTTTCTTTACAGTTAACTTTAGCAAAATTCATACAAAATAGTAATTAACAATGATCTTGTTAACTCACGAGGAAACACCTTCAAAACTGCATTTTGTTAGTTTCTGTACTAAAATGTAGAAAAACTGAACTACACAAATATTGAAAAGTTAAAAATTCCTTAATTTTTTATTCCTGTTACCACCACCACAATTTACAGGGCAATATACCTGATGAAATGAGAAGAAAAAGAAGAAGAAAAAGCTACCACAGGTAAAAGACCTCAGGAATATACATGTAATTGACACTACATTGCATTAATCAATAGCTGAACTTTTTGCAAACTATGGCTATGGCAGTCCTGAACAAGAAGATTTCCTGTTTAAGCTGCAGTAACTTTTCTGACTATGGATCATTGTTCCCTCTGGCAGATTTTTAAAGTTCCTTTAATGCATTTGGGATGACTGTCTCAAAGTAACCTCCAGCTTTCCTAACAACTTCTCTCTCTCTCCTGCTAAGAACTGCAGCCCTTTTCTGCTGTTTTAAAAACCTTCTGCTCCTATATCCACCATGTCCATCACCAGATCCATAACCACCATCATAGGGATGAGCTTCTTCCACCAAAACTGCCCCCTTGCATGGGTTCGTAATTTGATTGCTGTTGTCCACTATAATTTCCAAAATCATTATAGTTCCCACCACCACCACAGTTACCACCACCAAATTTCCTCCATTGCAACCATCATATCCACCACCACCACCACCATATCTACCACCTTGGTTTCCATATCCTGGTTCACCACCACCATAGCCGCCTCTACTACTATAACCAGGACGACTGCCATAGTTGCCACCATCGCCTCTAAGTCCATTATATCCACCATCACCTCCTTCACAACTATTTCCGCTGCCACCACCTCCACCAGCATAGCCTCCTCTTCCACCAAAGCTGCCACCATGGCCAAAATTACCTCCACCACCTCCAAAGTTTCCCCCGCAACCCATGAAATTGCCAGATCCACCTCCACAATCTCTCTGTGATCCAGCAGACTGCATCTCTTTTTTAGAAAGGGCCTTTTCACTTCACAATTATGCCCATTAATAGTGTGGTATTTCTGAATAACAATGTTATCAACTGTGGTATTTCTGAATAACAATGTTATCAACTGTATCGTGATCATCAAAAGTTGCAAAAGCAAATCCTCCCTTTTTTACACTCTGTCTGTCTTCCATAACTTCCATGGTTTCAGTCTTGCCATACTTTTCAAAGTAGTCTCAAATTATATTCTTCTGTATCTTCTTTAATACCACCAAGGAAATTTTTCTTCACTGGTAGATGGGCATCAGGCTTTATCGACTCCTCTCTAGAAAGAGTTCTCTTTGGTTCCAATAGACACCCACCAACCTGTGTGGTTGAGCACATGTTGTTGCATCCACCTCTTCAACACAAGAGTAAGTCACAAAACCAAACCCCCTGGAACGTTTTCTTTGGGGGTGTCTCATTACCATACAATCTGTGAGTGTGCCCATTTTTCCAAATGTTCTCTTAAACTATCATCTGTCGTTTCAAAGCTCAGAATACCAATAAACAGTTTTCCCAACTACTCTGGTTCCTTTGGATCATGATCCTCTGCTCCCGGCGGTGACGGTCACAGCTGGAATTGGGCTTGGGGCCACTGGGCATCAGTTTTACCTCCATTTTGAGACCGGACTCACCTCTTCCAACTCGAGTTCACTATCTACTGAGTATTTTAACCTGAAGGAAATTGAGAAAACCATAGAAGCAAGAAGGACCTCTCTAACTTTCTCTGCCCTTTCTCCCCTGAAACATGGTTATAGGGAAGTTGTCTGACCCACCTCCCCTGTAAATAGGCCACAAGACCCTCATATGACAGGTGTCTTGCCCTATACCTGGAGGCCAAGAAGAATCTAAGCAAACCCCCTTTGCTAAGTTCTGCTCAGTTTATCATTAGGTCAAACCACCCTATTGTCCAACCATAATTCTACATGACTGTCTATTCTTCATCAAACTTGTCCATAAAAATACGCTGTTTTCCTTGGGTCTTTGAGTCTTCATTTCTGAAGGCTTTCTACCACATGAAACTTTGGTCAAATAAATTTGTTGGCTGGGTGTGGTGGTGCATGCCTGTAGTCCCAGCTACTTGGGAGGCTGAGGTGGGAGAACAACCTGAGCCCAGGAGTTCAAGGCTGTAGTGAGCTATGATTGCATCTGTGCAGTCCAGCCTGGGCAACAGGGCAAGGTTCTGCCTTAAATAAATAAATAAATAAATAAATAAATAAATTTGTATTTTCTTTTGTTAAGCTGTCTTTTGTTATATGGTTGTCAGCCATGAACCTTGCAATGGATGAGGTAAATGTATTACTTTTTCTCCCCTATAGTTTCTGGTACTCACCATGGGGTGACTTAGACCCCCCTACCTGCTCTAGAGCCCACAGGTGAGATCTTGAAGCAATTGACAAAAGCCGGCAAAAAAGTAAGGATTTATATTTTTTAACCAAGGTCAGTTCTCCCAGATCTCTGCCTGTAGTGCCTGGTGGAGAATGGATGGTAAATTTTTTTCTTTGTCCCTTGCTTTCTGAATTCAGACTAGTAGGAGAAAAACATTTGTGTCTTTTGTTATAGGAGTGTCAGCCATGAAACTTGCCAGGAGCCAGGCATAGGCATGTGGGGTTCATTTTGGTACATATTTTTTCCCCTGAAAAGTAGAGTATAAGCCCAAGTGTACCTAATGCATGTTTAACACAGATTTTTTTTTTAATTGGTTGTAATATCTGCTCTTACTGCCACACTTCAGAGTAGTAGTAACAGTTAGCTACAAGACGGTACACAAATAAGTGAGAACTGGTAGTAAATGAAGAAAATGAGAGTTTAGAGTATATAAGTGCCTGTGTGTGTACACATGCATGGGTATGTGATTGTGTTGTGTGTATATATGTGATAGGGTCAACATATACTGACTATAATAATAATAATGATTAAAATAAATGAAAAGGATGAAAGTATAGATCTTTTGAAATTTCTTTCTTTTATTCTCTCTCTGTCTCTCTCTCATTCTTTTATGCTCCAGAATGGAATGGAGCTAGGGGATTTAGAAAGCCTCTGCTGATGAATCCATCATATTCTGACAGCTGAATTCCCAGAAACAGAGTATTAGACTTTCACACAAGGTGACATTTTGACTGGAATCTTTTAAGGTGAAGCTTATAAAGTACTGAGAAGAGGACTGCTCCATAGCGGGTCTTCCAATAATAGTAGCCACTAGTGTTATTAATTGCTCCCATGAAGAAACCAAGGCTTTCAATGTCTGACAAGCCAATTCCACCATCTCAATACCCTTGCAACTGCTATGTCAGAAAATGTTTTGAAAGAGGTAAAGTTGGAAGGTAACTGGGCAGACTTTTACACTGGAGGGTAAGAATAAAAACATTAAGTGATTTTAAAAAAGTCAGGAGAGTGTGACTTTGGACCATCACCCACCTGATGAAGTGGTCTTATCTTAGGATTGTCTATCATGAAGATTAAAAATAAAGCCAAGGCTTAACCTCATTGATATTTGAAATAAAAATGTTCATTTTCTTTTAAAAACTGCCCAGGCACAATGATAGAGGCAGTTATTTTTGGTAAAAGTGGATTGTGGACAGAGTAGCTGGCAAAATGCTCTTGAGTATTCACGCAAGACAAAAACCTTCCTGGCACTAAGAAGTCTCAATTGGCTTTTCAGCTGCACTGTGGTTTAGTGTGTGCTTTAAATCAGCTCTAAGACTACACTACATACCATTGTGTCTGTTAGAAAATCATTATGGTGCAATTAAAAGCAATGTTGTTTTACAGACGAACATGGAATTTTCCTCTGTGTCTGACGGCTGTGCACTTCCTTCGTGCCTCCTGTGATTATCTGCACTGGTGATGGTCAACAGATACAGCTGTCGGGAAAACACTCAACAGATGGCAGTTGCAGAGTGATGCATCATCCTTTTTGGGATGCTCTCTGACATTGGAGCTCAGGATTTCCATAAACGTTGGTGTGTCACTGACTCCTTTCAAGCAACTTGGGCCTGGAATGTTCAGTGACAAAATTAATCTTCCTCCAGAAATGAAGAGAAATCGAAGTGTCCTTATGAAATGAAGTGTGCGATATAATGCTAAAATATATTGTCATTTGTAGCTTCTTAACTATTATAGATAAGAACAACCAACTATATAGAAAGCTTGATACGTTGGTAGATTGAACACTTTTTCTTCAGGATGAGAGTGAGCAAGATTGGTCAGTTCTTTCATTTTTTGGTAAATCTCTTTAAAGCTTGGCTTTATATTTTTTAAAAAGAGCAATTTAACCTTTGCTTCAGTAATGACATGGGTTGTTGAATGATGTTGTCTGTGATGAAATTCATCTTAGTGGTGCAAGGATTAATTACGTGGTTCCTCTTTACATCTCAGTTAACATTTTAACATGAAACACTGAAGCTTCTATCTTCATTATTTATACAGTACATATATGTGTATAACATTATTAGGGAAATAAGAAAATAAGAGTAAACAGATTGACAATGATGTCGAAAAATGCGCTGAACAATATTGTATAATAATTATGCTAGATTATTATTCAGTATTCAGAATCTGAGTTATAGAGTCCCTATGACTGACTCGTTTTTCTTCCTCTCAGTTACAAAGATCCTTTCAAGTTTTAGGACCTCACTTAACCAGTGAACATTCTGGGCCGTCGTGATGTGTGTATTTTAATACAATGACAAGACAGCATTGAATAGTAGGTATAGGTCCTGCATCTGTATTCTAGAAAGTGTCCTGGGCATGCCTGCCTGCCAGCTCCATTCACCCTCTAATGCCCCTAAATGATATTTGCCTATCTTTAGTTTGACCTGAATATGAGTACAGTCCTATATAATCCTAAAAGCAGGTAACATGGGGATAACCATATCCCATAGGGTTAAGTTTAATTTTGTCAAAATTGTTATCTTTCCTTTCTCGTGTTAGCAAAACTGTGTCCTGCAGTTCATGAAGATTTATATTTCTTCTAAAACATGACACACTGACATTTTCTGTTTGTCTATTCATGTCCCCAAAGAGGTAACCACATGCTATATATGTTTTCTGTTAATATATTTGCAAGTTGGTCTCAATGGTTGGTCTCTGAAAGATTTCCAGTGGATAAAACAGATGGAATGAGTAGCTGCAAAAGGAGCCTTTTTAGTAAATGCATAAAGGGGCAGGGAACAGTGTGGAGGCTGTAGAAAACATGAAACACAACACAGCATAGATTTGAAATACATTGTGTATGTTTTGGGACAAAAGCAAACATTTTGCTTATTCTAAAAGCTTTAATATATTCCAGGCATTATGATAAGTACTTTGTATGTATTATTTGATTTGATTTGATTCTCACACATATGTAAGATAGGTATTATTATTTTCAGTATATTGATGAGAAAATGGTGGTACAGCTGATAATTTGCCCAAAGTCAAACAATAAGATGGTCTTCCAGACTCTTATAATTTCTTAAAAGAGTATAATTATTTCTTCCCTAAACAATAGTATGACTTTGTGCATATAGTTTTCTGTAATGTTATACTGTATATAGGCACTAATTAATAAAGCAATGAAAAAGTACATTTGGCTGGGCGTGGTGGCCCACGCCTGTGATCCCAGCACTTTGGGAGGCCGAGGCGGGTGGATCACTTGAGGTCAGGAGTTCGAGACCAGCCTGGCCAACATGGTGAAACCCCGTCTCCACTGAAAATACAAAAATTGGCCAGGCATGGTGGCATGTGCCTGTAATCCCAGCTTCTTGGGAGGCTAAGGCAGGAGAATCGCTTGAATTCAGGAGGTGGAGATTGCAGTGAGCTGAGATCGTACCATTGCACTCCAGCCTAGGCAACAGAACGAGACTCCGTCTCAAAAAAAAAAATTGTTTGTATGATAAAATGCATCTTTATACCTCTTAAAATAATATAATTTATGTTAAAAAAAAGAAGTTTGAGAGATGTAAATATGTGGATATTTTTTGGAAGGATTCAGGTATGTTTCTAATAAGTAGGATGTTAGTAAACCAGTTTTTCCTGAAATTTTCATTTGTTTGATGATTAATGTAAAACAATTTTATGATTTCATTTAATATAAATTAAAAGAAAATTCAAGTGTTGAATAAAATAAGTCTGTAAGTAATACTATTAAGAAAATTTTATATATCCTCTTTCAATGGTATATAGAGGTAGTATGTTCCCAGCTGAGATGAGTGTGGGAATGACATGGCAGGATACATTTTCAAAATAAGCATGCCATAAAAATGATTGGTAGAACATAATCTATGCAATTAAACCCTGTTTTCTTCCCAAATTTTGAATGCAGTCTGTTGTATGCCAAAAAGAGGCAACTAATTGGAAACCTAAAAGTGAATTCTAGATTTCCATTTGCTTTTTTATCGCAGGGCTATATATTCTGGGGAGGCAAAAAAAAAAAAAAAAAAGAATATTTAGTTGAGATGTTGTGTGGTTACCTCAGTATCTTGCCATGATAGTGGCATCTAATATGACACTGTCTTGATAGCTCAAATACTCACGTGGGCAAGACAGATCCACAGAAGAGCAAAGCACCTTGAAAGCACATGCAGTATAAAGGTAAAGAAAGACCATTGTCTCATGGTAACTGCTTGCAGTTATGAGTATTCTACTATAAATCTAAGCCATGTAGGGAGAGGGATTTTATAGCTATCATTGCCACTTGAGATTATTCTGCTGCCTAATGCAAGTCGATGAAAGGGTCTAATTTTTGTAGCAGTCTTGAAACACTACCTTAGGCATCCATTATTGTACAATTTTAGTTTTGAATCAGTATGAGCTTTATCTCTAGTTATGATGTTCACATCCTCCATAAGTAAGATGAGGATCAATAGTAAAACAAACCCAGCAAATTGTAGGCTTTGCAATAAACCTAAGGTATTAGGTGGACATAATTTAAACAGTTGTTTTTCTTCTTCTTCTAAATAAACACATAATAGGAGAAAAAAATGAGGCTCTAAAGGGATTGTGCATTCCTAAATATTTTATGGCTTTGTTAATGCAATGTTGAGCTTTAGTTCCACTGTGGAATATTTGCTGATGATCATTTACTTGCCAACTGAAAACCCAAAAGATGCTATTTGAGGTTTTTTGTGTGGTTTCAGTCTTGGCCCTTCTGTCAGGGTTTCACTGCATGATGGTTAAGAGCAACTCTTTGCATGTGAGAAGACAGATGCTGGTGATTTAAGCAGGGAAATACACCACAGTGCTTTTACTCGGCTGATATTTAATGATTTACCATTTAATGTAGTTCATCTTTCATAACCCTGAGTTCAAACAGAAGCAGCTGCTATTAGGGAGGCAATAATATTGAACTTCCCACCGACGACCTAGGAGAGCTTCTTTCGTAGCTTCAGCTACTGGACCCATCTGGCCTTTAGATCCTAAGCACGACAACTGAAGGAGAGAAACAGTTTACTTCCCGTCAATAGAGTACTGGGCAGAATGTATAATTATGCCAGATAAAGATTTTCAAAACAAAACTCCTTGTGTTAACATCGCTCTGCAACTTTGAAGGACAAAACTATGCTCTTTACTCATTATCAAAAGAACCCTGAGAAAACTCAGAAAACATATGAAAAATCATGCTGAGCTGAAATCAATTCAAAGGGAAGAAGTGCTCCTGGTTTCAAACATGAAAGATAAACTTATTTTCTTATAATTTCTATTTGCTTTCATTATCGTGGGAGCTTTCTGGTAAGGTATTTGTAAAGGCTTTTTCGCTCTAGTTTTAGAAGATATTTAGATAGATGGATGAATAGATGAACTACTTAAAACAAAAACAAGCCTTTCAGAAAACTAAAGTGTAAAAGACAGACATCAAATGAGATTGAAGTCCTTTGGAGGGAGGATAGTATCCAATATGCTGATGAGAATTGTGATATTAATGTTATCGAATAGAATGCTTTAAAGGCAATTTTGCTTATCAAAATCCTTTCCTGGTTCAATAATCTATTTTCACTTTGGCATTACTGATGAGGGATTGAAAAGTAGATTACAGGTTAGGTTGCCTCTATTTTTTTCTGATTTTCCTTTTTTTGATTAAATTTCTAACATCTGTAAATTAGGATTTGCAAGGCAAAGAAAGGATTATCAACTTTCATTACAATTACAAGCTTGCTGGACAACAACTGTTGCCTAGTTATAATTATATCTAATCCTTTGACTGATTACAGTAGGCCAAAAATGTTTTTCTTTTCTAATAATATATTCCTAAAAGACAGAGAAGGCAGTTAGACCAGATGTTTTCACTGTGAGAAACATACTTAGAGGTGTTCAGTCTGATGGGATTAGATGGACTAAAACCACTATGTGGGTCTCCTCTCCTGCACTACAGCATTTGTGATTCTCAAAGCCAGGGTCAGACTTCTCCTCAAGGAATTTTCTGATTTAAAGATCCATTTTCTGAAGCATTGTCCATAGTACAAAAGCATGCGTATTTACCTCTATGCATCATTTGAAAATACTGTCCTAGAGATATTTATGCATTTTCCAAAGTTTGATGATGCTTGGTATTTTGGATTTGTCATTTGGCAAATAAGTAGTTATTTGCATAATATTTATAATTAGGCAACTATGACATTTAAAAAGATAAAGAATGGCCAGGTGCAATGGCTCATGCCTGTAATGCCAGTACTTTAGGAAGCCAAGGCAGGCAGATTACTTGAGGTCAGGAGTTCGAGACCAGCCTGGGCAACATGGTGAAACCCTGTTTCCACTAAAAGAAAACACAAAAAATAGCCAGGTGTGGTGGTGGACACCTGTAATCCCAGATACTAGGGAGGCTGAGCCAGGAGAATCGCTTGAACCCAGAAGGCGGTGGTGGTAGTGAGCTGAAATCAGGCCACTGCACTCCAGACTGGGTGGCAGAGCGAGACTCCATCTCTAAATAAATAAATAATAATAAAAAAAGATAAAGAAGACTTTCTGTATAAGGTTGCTGAATAAAGAAACAGTCCAGAAGTATAAATATGCTCCACTTTACACTTTATTTTTGCAGTTATTGATAGAAAGTTCCTTCACCTACTTTTGAGCTTTAGTTCTGCTGCTTGGTCTGCAACCAGTCTAGTGCATTGCATTCCCGGATTATTAGCCTCCTCATCATTTGTGGAAAAACCCTTTCAACTTTGTAGCATCTCTCAGAACTCCAGTGAGGAAATGGATACCTCAGTATAGAGAATTGTGTCAAAATAATCATGATTTCATTTAAAAAGGAATGATGAAAGTATAGATTCTATTTTAACATGGATTTGGTTAGTTAAATCGCTACATATTGGAAATCAGATATTAATGTATCAACCTCAGCAAGTTAGAAAGTTTGATTTGGAATCTTATTTGTTTGTTTTTGTTTTTGAGATGGAGTCTCACTCTGTCGTCCAGACTGGAGTGCAGAGGCCCGATTTCAGCTCACTGCAAGCTCTGCCTCCTGGGTTCATGCCATTCTCCTGCCTCAGCCTCCCGAGTAGCTGGGACTGCAGGCGTCTGCCACCACGCCTGGGTAATTTTTTTTGTATTTTTAGTAGAGACGGGGTTTCACCGTGTTAGCCAGGATGGTTTTGATTTCCTGACCTCGTGATCTGCCTGCCTCGGCCTCCCAAAGTGCTGGGATTACAGGCGTGAGCCACCGCACTTGGCCTGGAATCTTATTTAAATTCATTTTTTAGGTCTGAATACAGACAGGTGAGATTTCTATTTTCCTGTTTGTTGAATTTCAAAATTTATAGGAGTTCTAATTGGAAACATGGCAGAAATGCCACCACAGAAAAGTGGAGGGTTTTTGCCACAAAATTTTATTATAATGATTTCCAGGCTCAAGGGCATATTATCATGTGGAAGTGTGTATATTTTAAAATAGTGTTGCGATTTTTTTAGCCTTTTAAAACTTTAAAAATAAACATCTATTCCTTTTTGTTTATTTGTTTTGAGTGTGCAGATATTCTGGTTCATTCCATTTTGATGAGACCTAGCATACATTGGTAGTTACCATTGGACACTATGTATTCAAATTAGCTAGAATAGATTTCAGTCTTTAGGGAGCTGGGTTATTCAGGTGAATGTGGTTAGAGCACTCAACGAAACTGAACATTTCACAATTGCCTGTCATTATGAGTTATTTTCAAGTGAGCCCCTTGAAATACATTTTTTTAAAAAAGAAGAAATATAGTAAAAGTGGGTGTGATATTGTCATGCATGGGTGCCACATTTGACTGGAGGTGGTGGTTGGGGTTAATTTAATATCAGCTGAAATCTCCTAATGCAGCTTGGGCACTACTGACATATTTTTTAAAAATCACCAGATCACACTATGATAATATTCAAATTAGAAAAGATTAGAAATATATCGAATCTTGTTAAAGAAATGACCTACCAACCTTAGAAGCAAGAAAACCGAGTCTCGAACTGAAATTATGAAATAACAAGCCAATGTTTCTGTGAAAGAAAGGTGGACCCTAATACAACAAGTAGAGCCTAGTAATATATTTTCTCTGTACCCTGATCTTACATAATGTCACTGTGTTCACCACCTATGACATGGTGCCATATTGCTGAAAGGACTTGTACAGAGAAATAATCCATTCCAAAAAGGTAGAAGTAAAGTATTACTAATGTAAGAAGGAAAACATCACTTATCTTACTATTCTCTAAAATCATATGAAAAACTCATTGTGATCTAATAAAATATTTTGAAGGAAAAATTATAAAATAAAGTATTAAAGAAAAAGCACCTTGCAGGAACTTTTGAATAATATTTTGTAAAGTTAATGAACCAAAATTATAAATTATCATTATAATGATTTACCAATTTAGAGTCACATAATAGCAATTAAAGTATTTTTCTGATGATTAAAATGTGAGTTTTTAAAGAAATCATGTTTAGCATTCTTCATTCATTTCTACTCCATTTAAAGGGATAAAGAATTGTATAGTAGTCTGCATGGGTCGCAACAGATTTTGTTGTAATTATAAAATGTAATTCGGGAAAATTTAAATTGTATTTTACAAAAAAATAATAAAGTAAAGGAAGATGCTTTTTGTACATAGAATATAGCATGGTATGAAAAGAAAATTTTCTTTAAATTTTAAGGCAGTAATTCTTAAGCACGTTCTGAGAACTACGTGCCTGAGAATTACCTGGGAAACTTGTTAGAAATGCTGCAAATTCTTGGGATCTATGCCAGGTCTACTGAGCCCAATTCTAAGAAAATTAATTTCAGAACCTGTTTTACTACATACATAATCAAAGATGCTTCTTAAGAATGGACAACTTTCAGTACCACTCTTCTAAAGGAAATATTTCACCTGTATGACTACTTGGCACCACTGACCAAATTAAAGTAAACCCGCAGTATTAGGGAACTCTGAATTTGTGGAATGAAGAGAAGTTGACTATTTTCTGGTGAATTTCTACATTTAGTAGGTTATCTTATACATGATAGGCATTCAACCAATATATATGTTAGATGAATGAATAAATGGAATTTTATCAATTATATGAAGACAAATACCATTTGGATGCAAAATGTGAATGTTAAAATAGGAAATCACAACTAAAGATATTCAAAGGAAACTGATTATTTAATCTACTACATGTATTCAATAATATTTGGAATATGAGAAGATAAACAGATAATTTAAAGTCAAGTTACAGAGGAGGTAGCACGCAGGGAACAAGCTGAAGTATAACCATAAAATCTCTTTAGCAAGTCTCTGTTAATGTAGGAGGTATAGATGAATGTGCTGGCCATTAAATTTTGTGTTTTTTCTTTTCTTTTCTTTTGCAAGAAGGTTGTTCAGAGTATATACAGTACAGTTTCTATATTTAAAAAAAGAAATATGGTGGATAAATATATTGCACTTTAAAGATCAAGAATGTAACTGTTTTTACCCTTACAAATTTGCTGAAAGTAACATTACTTCTGTTTTAGCAATAAGGAAAAGGAGACCGGCCAGGCACAGTGCCTCACGCCTGTAATCCCAGCACTTTGGGAGGCCGAGGTGGGCGGATCATGAGGTCACAAGATCGAGACCATCCTGGCTAACATGGTGAAACCCTGTTACTAAAGGTCTCTACTAAAAATACAAAAAATTAGCCTGGCATGGTGGCGGGCGCCTGTAGTCCCAGCTACTCAGGAGGCTGAGGCAGGAGAATGGCATGAACCCGGGAGGCCGAGCTTGCAGTGAGCTGAGATCGCACCACTGTACTCCAGCCTGGGCGACAGAGCAAGACTCCGTCTCAAAAAAAAAAAAAAAAAAAAAAGGAAAAGGAGATACTGTTCTTCAAATGTTTATTCATGTATTCATCCATTCAGCAGGTGTTTATTGATTTCCTAGTATGTGCAGGAATACTGCCTCTATTAGTATTTCAGGACTAGCCCAGAAGGAAACATTCTCCTTTTTATCGCAGATGGTCACCCACTGAAGTCAGATGCTCTGATTTGGGTCATACTCACAGGGAGTACTTGTAAGCCAAAGACATTAGCATTTACAGCTAATTCTTACTTTGTTGAACTGAGCTGTCCAAACTTAAAAGCATGTACTCAACTGTTTACCAACCATCATTATGAACTGCAGTGATATCTCCCTTTTCTCTTATCGTATCTTTTTTTAGGGACCCCTCTCTTCCCCACTATTATTAAGCTGGGTGTGTCTACATCCTGCTTCTTTTGTAATAATCTTTTGAACTTCTTTAATAAATTAATGGACTAGTCTGTAACTACTGAGGCCACTATTGAGTAATTTTAACAAAGACACACACACACTGATGTTTCTTAATTAAGAATGTGGTGAGTAGATAAGAGTATTTGGCAGTAGTTGACATCAGCAAGTCATTCAAAATTCTTCCGTGATACTACTAATTTGTTTATAATAGCCTTATAATTGCAACATATAAGCAAAGACAAATGTGGGTTGGATTCTATGTAAAAAGTATCAATCTTGTCTTTTCTGCTTAAAAGAGTTATAATTTCCACTTCTGGTGCAGTTGAAATAAGGAATAAAAGCTATATCCCTTGTGTTTGGTTGACAAGCTTTTAACGTTCAGGCTCCTTTTCTGAAAGGTGGCCTTTCTTTACACAACGTCTGTTGTCAGTTGGTAGCATTGTGTAGTCTAGGAGAAATCACAGAGATGCAGGTGTCTTATGAATAACCAGATGGGAAACGGAAGATGATCAAACTTCTTCCTAGACCCTATGAGTCAAACAGGAATGACAAAAGATTTTCCTTTGCAACTGGGAGGAGAGTGAAATCGAATTATAAAAAGTCTTGTATACAAATGACAATAATGCCTAACATAAGCCTCCTCCTTAAAGACAGGAAATCTGTTTTCTAAAGCTTTTCCCATCACCAAAATACAGCCAGAGTCTGCTATGAGACTCAGCAGCTGTTAGACAGTGCCAGAAACACTGATGAACGTCCAAGACATTTCCTTCAAGCAAAGTAATATCCTCCAAAGAGCACGTTCGGAGATCGTTCCCACGGACTCAGAGGGGAGAGCGCCACCTATCGTATCACGGCGGCAGTGTCCAGGGCACCTGGCCATCCTTCCAGCCTCCCTTGCACCACCCACCAGCACATCCTGTTCTGCCCCAGAGAGCTGCTGATAGTAATGTTCTGAGATGGTCTGAAGTTCACCTAAGTGTGCTCATATCACGCTCTATAATGTGAGGAAAACACACGAATTTAAATCAGTTTTTAAAACAACCAGGCCTCTCTTCTCATTTACTAGAATGGAAAAAATTCACTTTTATTACCTCGAAGATGCCAAACAGTGCCATTTTATTACTGTGGGAAGCTGGAAGTCATTTCCGAACCCTTTTGGCAAGGGTGCTATGTAGAGCATCCAGTTCAGTCCTTTAAGTGTCTTCTGAGAACCACCACACAGACTGTGATTTACAGTCTTCAGGAGTTAAAGGGACCCTTTCTACCCTGAAACTGAAGAAAGAAAGGTGAAGTGTGTTTACCAAGCATCCCAATGAGACTTGCAAGAATATGATACAGCACAGAGTGGGGAGCCAGAGGTAAAGAATGCTTTGGTAACCCACGTTTTTCAGCATCTACTTTCGCATTTGCTTTAAAAGATTATGTTGGCAGCCTTTAGCAGTTGTGATGATTTTTGTATTTGATCAATTGGTCTTTAGGCGACTTTCACAGATATCTACACATAGTGGCAATAGGACTCCTTTTCCCCTTCCTCTTTGATGTTTGCATCTTAAATAGATTTTTGGTACACTTCCACAGTAAATGCAGTGTCAGAGGGTAAATATATATGTGTATGTGTATGTGTATGTGTGTATATACAGAGATAGATAACATACCACTGTGAAAAATAATTACATAGTCTATCACATAAAAAATGAGAAGCTGTCTGATAGTGTAAAAGGAAATCTAATAAACTATTTTTCTTGACAAAAATCAGTGAACTACTGACCTCAAGTAGAAAGGCCAATCTTTATTTGCCTTTATATTTTTAAACCCTGATAAGTAGTCATCCAAAACAACTCTCAAACGAGGACATGACATTTTTTTCTTGTAAACAACCTCACATCTTTCATGGAGCAATGTCTCTAGCAATTACATTCTTAATAGAATATTGTATTTATAAGCTATATCATAAGGGCATCCGTAACGGTAGCCTACAGTTTCCATGTCTTTTTTTTTTAAGTGAAATTAATGTTTTCTTACAATACTTTGGTTATTGATGACAAAAACATTTTTTTTCCTGCTCTGCCTGGTGAGTAAATACAACACAATACTTGGAGTGGATGAATTTATTAAAATATTGCAAATATTATGTGGTCTGTTTCTTTTTGGGGCCAGGATGATATATCTCTTCTGAAGTAGAGGATTCACACTTGACGGTAGGTTTAGGAATTTATGCTGCTTTCATTGCTAAATCTAGTAGGGGTTCTAGAAGCCAAACCTTCAAGTAGCGCCTGCTAGGCAAATGGCTGAGGGGGGTGGAGGGCTACATCCAGGGAGCCAGGAATGCAGTGCATTCATTGCAGGAACTCGAAGGTAATTAGAGGAATAAAAGTCCCCTTTACTTAAGAGGAGTGAAATCAAGCCAAAAACTTTGATATATGCATAACAAAAAAGTAGAGAAAACATCCAAGAACAAATTTATCACCAGCTTACTGAGTCATCATTAATGGCCATTAAAATAAAACAATAGAAAAAAGAATAGTAATTAAAGATAAGGTAGAAAAATGACTGAACTTTTTTTTAAAGTTCCTCTTTTTAGAAATACACCCAGGAAGCTCTGTCTATTTAAAACTGGCACACACATTGGACTGACTCATATGTTTCCTATGTGTATGTCACTTATTCTTTTATATTTCCATCCATCCATGTATTGATCCATCAATAAATCTATACATCCTTCACCCAATTATCCATCTATTGCAACCAAGTATTTATCAATTATTTTCTTCTTTCATCCACTTGTAAATCCAACGTGTTTTAGGTGGCTGCTACATAACAAGTAATATTACTAGTGATAGAAAGACATAGAAGATGGAGTCTCTTCCCCCAGCGAGCTTAGAGTCCAAGTGGAGAGAAAGTTAAATATATCATTACTACACTATGTGATACATGACATGATAGCACTACACTATGAAGATAGAAAGGCTTCTAAGTTAGAGAGGTGGATCTGGGGAAGCTAACATTAAGGTTGAACTGTAAGAGAAGATGGTGAAGAGGAAAGATAATTCTAGACAAAAAGCATGGTATATGCAGTGTGTCCTTAATTATTGGTATTCATTTATATTCACAAAATCATTTAACAAAACTCCACTCCTTAAAACACAACATGATATAATGATTCAATTAATAATGACTTGTGGAGGCAATAAAGCTTGGTGGTTACATGCACTGCCTTTGGAACCAGATTTCCTGGGCTTGAATCCTGGCTCTTATTCTGTCTACCTGTTAACCTAAGGGAAATTACTCAACTTTTCTCTGCATCAGTTTCCCTTTCTTCAACCGGGGATAGTAACTGTATATCTTATAGTGAGTATTATGTGAATTTATGCATGAAAAACTTATGTATATTTGGTAGAAATAATTTCTCAATACATGTTAAGTAGGATAGTATTTTTCCCTTGGTTAAAATGATCTTACTGATGATCTTTTTTGAAGAGATATCTAAGAGCTATCAGAATCTGAGACTTACTACATTCAGAAACCAAACCAAAGAGGCTTCACCTTCCTTAAAACTTTTTTTTTTTTTTTTTTTTTTTTTTTTTTTAAGACGGAGTCTCGCTTTGTTGCCCAGGCTGGAGTGCAGTGGCGCGATCTCGGCTCACTGCAAGCTCCTTCTCCCGGGTTCACGCCATTCTCCTGCCTCAGCCTCCCGAGTAGCTGGGACTACAGGCGCCCGCCACTGTGCCCAGCTAATTTTTTGTATTTTTAGTAGAGATGGAGTTTCACCGTGGTCTCAATCTCCTGACCTTGTGATCCGCCCACCTCAGCCTCCCAAAGTGCTGGGATTACAGGAGTGAGCCACCGCGCCCGGCACTTTCTTAAAACTTTAAAACTATTTCCAGTAGTGAGGAAAACCTCTAGAAATTCACTCAGATTCCTGAGTTCAAATTCTGTCTTTGCTACCTTCTAACTTTGAGGTCATTAGCAAGTTGCTTAATGCCTGTGCCTCAGTTTCTCATCACAAATGCAGATGCTAACGACACCAATATCTCCCTCATGGGGCTGCTGGAAGGATTGAATGGGATGATGTGTGAATGTGACTGGCATCACCCAAAGGTTTGTTTCATCATCCAAAAAAGAAAAAACCTCCTTTAAATTGTTATAATGGCTAATCTAAGGCTTGTGAAAAATATCTTTCCCAAAATACTTTCTATAGTTTGAGAGATGACATATAAATATTCTCATCTGCATTCACCAACTCTGGAAAACACTCCTGAATGTTATTGCTGACTTTCATACGCTGCCTTTGCATCTTTGCCAGAACTTGCTCTGGGTTGCAGCTATTCATAGAATGCCCTTGGATAATGTGATAGGTTGAATTTGAATTACTCCTCCAATCATTTTGGAGCCAGTAATAGTGGCAACTAAAACGGTCATCTGGAGAATGAACTAAGTATGGACATTTTCCGACACAATCTCTTTCTATTTTTTGTCCTTAAAATACAGGAAGATAATATGCTGTTTGAGTGAGTGAGCATTAAACATGCTAACATAAAATTAATTTTCTGTGTACACTTAATATATGCTTTAAAAGACCACTAATCTCAGATGGAATACAAATACAAAGTGACTTTTAAAAACTCATAATTTATAGCAAACAGATATTGCACTAGAGCTTTTCTCTTTTCCGGGAATTATTTTTAATTGCAATTGTTTTAGGGCTGAGCACCAAGCCCATCAGAGCACTATGTACAGATTGGCTTTAAATAAATTCAACATATCATCATGTGCTAATACTATACAAATCTTTGTTCTCTCAAACATCTCTGCTTTTCTCCCACATATCAATTACCTAATACTGTTACAGCTAAGGCCAGGGCTTGTTAGTCTGCCTGAAGGAGTACAGGAGCTCCAGGCTGGCGTAGCTTCTATGTTATTAAAATTTTTTTCTTGCCTGCAACCTGATTTCTTCTGGTCTGACCTAATTCCTTTGATGCCTGGGGCTTGGAGGCCAGTGCTAATCTGCATCACGGATGTGTGGAGGAAAGGTAAGACAAAGAAGGAAAGAATGGTACCTGGGTGAGAATGCTCTTCAAATCCAAAATAAGCATTTTGAAAGAAGGACATTTTTGTTCTACTGCATCCTTTAAAGAGGAACCTAAATTCAATGCAGGACCTAATACAAATTTCCCTTCTCTGTTAACTCTTTACTTTTTAAAGGTAGATAGCAAATCATTGTATGGCTATGACAAAAAAGAATGGCAGAATGCTAATTGAAGCATCGTAGGATAAATCCCAATGTAAGAAAAATATCTGTTTATGAAAAATAAGTCATGCTCTAGATGTCATAATAATAGAAAGGGTTTGGGCTGACTTTCATGTAAAGATCACGTGACAGTCTAAGCTTTGTTACTAAGCTTTGGAACGTGCTGATATTCAGAGTTTCTTAGACCTGTCCACTAACTTATTGTTTCTCTGGGTCTGTTCCCAGTTTCTTTTTCCCTTTGGGAAGCAGGTTCTTCTTACTGCTCAAATATGCATCCAACATCTTGTAGTCATTAATATAGCAGAGGTAGGGGCTAAAAGGGCAGATTTTCAAAGTGTCTGTGCTCTCTTGATTTTGGATTACTATGAATCCTGCAGAAGTGGGAAGGTGAAATTTATCCTTTCTTGCTAACAAATTGCACACTTCTTCTTTTGGGATGTTAAAAAGTTGTAATTTTGTTTGCATGGATTTACAAGAATAGGGGAGGGTGCCCATTTGTGATTTGACTAATGGAGATTCACAAAGTCACCCTTACAGCTGCTCCCATGAGAAGAGATGTACTTTATTTAAAGCAAGAAAATGATCAGTAACAGTAATTGTTTTCAATACAGTAGCACGCCTTGGTACAGGGATATTTTCACTTCACAGATGTTTGAAGTCACTGGGAGCTCAGCCTCCAAGCTTGTTATTCATTTGGCATCCAAATTCATGTTTCATATCCATGTGACTATCTTCTGTGCCAAAAATAGAAGGGATCCTCTGAATTTTAGAGCTATACCGTAGCTGCCTAACCCACACAGCTTCTGTGTTCCAGGACATATTTGCAGGTTCAAAATATGTATTTCAGTGAACTGTTTAAAACCATTTATTCAACAGATATTTAGGGCTGCTAACTGGTACAAATGTGTGTGTTTTTTGTGTTCCTTCCAGAGGTAGGAGGTGTCTCCTTTATATTCTCCTTTTATTTTTGCTTGTATTTTAGCAGCGGATGCACCAGTGAGCAGGAAAATTATCACTACACAGATACTGAGAAGGAAAGAAAAAGAACAGGGGTTTGTAATCCAGATAATTCACAACATGGAAAGCTAACACAATCATACCCAACAATAGATAAGACATTAGATTATTAGGTGTGTGTGTGCTATATTTTAACACAAGCCTATGGAATCAGCATTTTTCACACTGAAGAAAAATTTTGGCAGTTGAGTCTGAACATTGCTTCTAACAGAACTGGAGAGAACATTTGAAAACAGTTTAAGTCCACACATCTCTTCCTATTTGATCCAAAGAAATAGAAAGTCATACATTGGTACAAACTGTTGCTGCTTTATTTCTTTGGCCCCTCCCATGTAAACTAATGAACGCTTAAGAGCAGAAAATCCAGCTATAATTTAGGATCCCAAACCATGCATTATGGTTTTCTTTAGCAGAGATATTAAAAATGATCTCATATTTAGTTTACATTGTTCAGTTCTGAAATCCATTATAGTTTGTGCATTGGGCAGGTAAAGATTAATTTGCGTTTGTAAACGTGCACACCCTTGGGGGCAGTTATATTTTATGCACGAGTGAACAAGGGTCTTTCAGCAGCAAATCTGTGGAGCTGACATTTTTATGCCTTCTATTTTTTCTAAGTACAAGTCTAGGCACGCGAACAGCAGATTCCCAGTTTTAAACCGCTTGTTGAACTCATCTTAATTAATGTGGTTTGTACGCTAATGTTAGGTGTAAACTTTATATGCATATACACACAAGTATTTTCCTCAGACACAAAAACTTTTATCAAGTACGTGAGGAATGGTTTATATTTACTTTAATTAATACAATGACCCATTTAATAAAGGATGCTACCTACTATGAGAAGAAATAGGAAGAAATTTTTAAAAAATGAGCATTCCATGTTACAGTGCATCTAGGAGAGATTGCTTATGTTTTTGCTGTAATTTCACAAAATGAAAAATTACAACAAATATCTATTAGATTAGCTTGTATAAGGTTTACTCCATCAAAATTCCTTTGTATCCTATTTTATTTATATAGAATTCTGATGAGCAATGTGTGGTCCTGAATTCCTCAAGCAAGCTATACCTAATGCTTATGATAATGATCACAGCAATTACAAACACAATAGATGTACATCGTAACAAATGAGATCTGAACTCCTGATTAAAGAAAGACAGGGCCTCTTCCTTTTTCCTGTGTGTGTCTTGTGTAACAACCTCATTGTCTATAACTAATAGATAAAAATGCAATGAGGTGAGCCTGTAATACAACAGATAGTGAAACAAACAAACAAAATTGCTTACATTTCTGCTTGCTGTGCTAACCCCTTTCTCAGATGATCTTGGCAGCTCTACCTTTTTCTGATTTTGCTAACATGTCACAAACATGAAACGGCCCCCCCTCAACCCTCTGGCTCCTCCCTCTCCCTTCTTTTCTCCTTCCCCTATTTCATTACATTTTCTTATGTGCATACCATCGAGTCCTCTTGGACACATAATCAGATTTGTGCCAGACTATGTTTCTTGGCTTTAATGGTTAGTTAGCTTTCCAGAATACACATGCTGCTTTATACATGCTTTTATTACTGACATCATGAGAATGCATCTCTCCTATGTTTACAATTGGGTGTTCACCCTTAAATAAAAGCCATGAGATCAGGTTTAAGAGAATCGTTGTTTAAGAGAATCCTTGAAAAGCAGAATAAAAACAGCTGTTATCTGCTTGAACCATTTCATTTTCTTTCATGATCTGAATGATAATGACGTGTAACAGTGGGCAGTCTCCAGCTTTCATTATACACCATACATCAGAGCCTCTTTCAGGATGGAATTGGGTCTCTGTCTCAGAGTTCCAACAGGATCTTTTTAACCTCACTTCTAACAGGTGTTGGTGTTTGCGGGAGGGGGTGAAGGGAGAATAAAACACCTTTGCTTGTTCCCCCACTGACCTCCGGATCCAGGAGGCTGGTTTTCATTGGCAACGGGGGTTTGAAAGTCAAACCGGGTCCTTGCTGAAATCTCTCTCGCCAGAAACAGATTACAAATATTTCCACATGTCAAACAAATGAACAATAGGGTGGTCCTTATTAATCAAAGCTCTTCTAAACCAAGTACAGATGGTAGCAATGAACTTCTCTTCCATGAAGATTTCTGGAGACAGGAGGAAATATATCTCACAGAAATACACATTTCTTCCAGAGACACCAGACGAGGAATAAGGAGCTCAACCCAAATGTAACTCAAAACAAAATGAAACAGAACAATAGCAAATAAATAAAAAATTTAAAACACCAGTATTCTCAATGATCCAAACCAGAAGGCTGATTGAGCTTATTTCCATTCAACACTCCCTCGTCACAAGCTGTTCCTGAGGATTCTGCAGCATTTGCCTAGAGACTGACAAGCTCAAATTGGTTTTAACCTCCAGAGTCCCCTTTTCATATCACAGATGTTGCTGATTGGGGAGCAGAGTTGTGCTTTCCCCAAAGTCTGTGACTTCCAGGCTCTGGTGGCATCTACTACTGAGAGCATAACTCCTCTCAGACAACAATGTCATTTGTTATTTTTAATTAACAGAAAAATATCAATAGCAATGGTTGAAACTGCATTGTATTCAAAACTTGAGAGTGAAGAGAGTTAGGGAAGCAATTTTATTTAAAGAACAGCCCAGAGGCTGGACGGATGGCTGCGTTTCTCTGACCCTAGCTGTATTACCTAAGCCTCTTGGGTGGCAAAAAACTGGGTTGAGAAATCTCCTGGGAACAAAGACTCCTTGGGACGTTCTGTACCACCAGATGTTACTATTTAGGAAGAGTATATTTCAGATGTTTTAGCAAAATTGGTTTCACTTCTTCACTCAAGATTTGTGCCATTATGGTCCCGTGTAGTCTGTCCTTCAAGGTGAAGGATCAAACGAAGCTAAGATGTCACTCAGTTCACGCCTTATCTCAAAGCAGTGTTAAACCTAAATTGTATTTGAAAGGTGAAAATTCTATTGTGAAGCCCTTGACACAGAGGGTCTGTGATTTGCACTGATAAAAAAAAATTTCATGATGTAAAAACTTTACGGGAGGCCATTTCTCTTTTTAGGCTAAATATTTCATACTGCAGCTAAGAGTGTACTTCCTCTTGTTCTGATCTCAGTAAAGAGAGCAATATTCAAAATACTTTAATGTATGCTTAAAGATTTTTCAAAGTCTCTTCTCAAACTTTTTCAAGATAATTACAGTAAAGATGGGAAATCTTTCTACTAATAGATTAAGTATGTGCCTGAAACCTCAGATTAATTATAATCTTTTTCAAGAGGACTAAAATTATATAACTTTTTATGAGGAGATAACACTTTATTGGATTTTAAAAGGAAATGAAATATTCCTTTTAAAGAATATATAGGCATTATGTATAAAAACAATTCCTTTACATGTCATAATTATGATTTCATAATGACTTTTTTGGGGGAGGTGTGGAGACTGTTCAACTGATTTTAAGCTTGTTGGAAAATAAGAGGCCTTATGAAAATAATCCCTATTATTTGAAAATGTGAGATATTTTGTTCAATATATGAAATAGTATTTTTCTTTTTATTTCCTTTTTTTTTTTTTTTTTTTTTTTTTTGTCATGCAGGCTGGAGTGCAGTGGTATAATCACAGCTCACTGCAGCCTCTGCCTCCCAGGCTCAGGTGATCCTCCCACCTCAGCCTCCGTAGTAGCTGAGACTGCAGGTGGGCAACACCCGCATGGCTAATTTTTAAAATTATTCATGGAGACCAGATCTGGTCTTGAACTCCTGGGCTCATGCAATCCTCCCACCTTTGTCTCCCAAAGTATTGGGATTACAGGCATGAGCCACCACACCTGGCCTGAAATAGTATTTTCCAATATCACATTTGGGGTATTCAGTTCTCTGAATATGTGGCAGTACATCCAATTCTAAATTAATACGGAATCATTGCCAGTGCCAAAAAAGACTTCATTCTTCCCATTTTTTGTGTGTGATGTTGAATAAGGGATAGTATCTCAGTGAAATTGACTTTCCCTGAGAAAGTGAAAGAAAGCATGCTGCTCCTCAGAGTGGGCATTCCTCATGCTACACTTGCATATACCTAAAAAGGCCTATTACAGCACCGTCATAAAATTCAGGGCAGTATATGTACTCTGTTCCATAAGCCAACATAGTAACTTCCAAGTGGAGAAGACAATGAAAGATGAATTTATGTATTAGAACCTCAACACTCTTGAGGAATAACTGAAAAATTATTCTAGAATGTCAACATAGCTTTTAGAATTTTTGCTAAAAGCCATATTTATAGTCAATTCAGATATTATACAAATCTATAAATATTAATAATCATCTTGATTTGTGTACTCTTCTGTTGTAATTAAAGATAAGGAGATGCTACATATCTTTTAGGTGGAATTTATAAGAATGCACATGAGAGAAAGAAATGATGATTTTGATGGAAGAGGAAGAGTAAGAAATGAAGGAAAAGGAAGAAGAGATCTAAATCTCCACCTGGAGAAATGTATTAGTCTGAGGAAATTTGAAATGACTATTCACCTGAATATGGATTAAAAAGTTAACTATATTGAAAGTAATTAAGATTTTAAAATGCTTACAACCTATCAAGCATTTTATTCATTGCTTTATACTTATTCAAAGTTTCTGAGTGAAGTGGCTGAGAGCTTAAGTTCTGGGTTTGAAGCTGAGCTTTGCCTCTTACTAATTGTTTGCCTTGGCCCAATAGCTTCCTTATGCCTCCATGTCCTCATATATAAAATGTGATTAAAAGCTCATTAAAAAACCTTCATAGATTTATTATGAAGATAAATTGATTAAATATTTGGAAGTTCTTGGAACAGTATCTGGGACATACTAAACGCTATACAAAGGTTTACTGTAAAATATTCTCATTTAATTTTCACAGGAACTTCATACGATACAAACCATTATTTTCCTTTTAAAGTAAAGATAACCGGGGCTTCAAAGTTGATTACCTTGCCTAAGATCATACAGCTAGTAGATGGCGGCAAGGGGGTTGGTATGCTGTATATCTGATTCCGGTGTTACAGCTTCACCATGCTGTAGAGTGAACTAATATTTAACTACCAAGTAAGAAACTGTAATCAGATCTTCTGATAAAAATCAAAGACGCCCGGGTGAGGTGGCTCACGCCTGTAATCCCAGCACTTTGGGAGGCCGAGGTGGACGGATTACGAGGTCAAGAGATCGAGACCAACCTGGCCAACATGAAAAAACCCTGCCTCTACTAAAAATACAAACATTAGCTGGGTGTGGTGGTGCGCACCTGTAGTCCCAGCTACTTGGGAGGCTGAGTCAGGAGAATCACTTGAACCTGGGAGGCAGAGTTTGCAGTGAGCTGAGATTGTGCCACTGTACTCCAGCCTGGACAATAGAGTGTGATTCTGTCTCAAAAAAAAAAAAAAAAAATCAAAGACATTGGCTTTACTGACTACCATCTCTCTCTGTCATCCTAGGAAGAGTGGTAGATAAATGTACAAATATAGAAACATATACACTGCAGAATGTATGTAAATGTGCATTTTGGCATCTCTAAATTTTAAACCCATTTTTCCAAGAGTACCTACTTATTGAATTATTTGATAATAACACCACTTTTGATATGCCATCCTAGAGGTACAATCATTAAAGAAAAAGTGTTATGGCCAGGCACGGTGACTCATGCCTGTAATCCCAGCACTTTGGGAGGCCAAGGAGGGCAGATCACCTGAGGTCAGGAGTTCGAGACCAGCCTGGCCAACATTGTGAAACCCCATCTCTAATAAAAATACAAAACTTAGCTGGGAGTGGGTGGTGCTCACCTGTAGGCCCAGCTACTTTGGAGGTTGAGGTATGAGAATCTCTTGAGCCCGAGAGGAGGAGGTTGCAGCGAGCTGAGATCATGCCGCTGCACTCCAGTCTGGGCAACAGAGGGAGACTCTGTCTCAAAAACAAAAAACAAAACAAACAAACAAACAACAACAAAAAAAAAACAAGGAAAAGTGTTACGTACATTCCAATAGCTCCCTTTTTCTTTTTATTGTTACTATTCTGGGATTAATTTTTGTTACCAAGGTCATCTCATCAAGGACATCTTCCAAGATTTGTCTGAGTAGATAAAGACCTGTTGGTTAGGCCTTCTCTCAACTGAGTGAACCTTTCCATTCTACACTCGTCACAGTTTTTATTACATATTTTAATAAAAGGTTGTTTGCAAAGTGAGTGTCTTCTCCACTATATTGAAAGCTCCATGAATGTAAGAATTATTTGTAGTTGCTTATTCTTTTATCTCTGGCACCTAGCATGGTGTTCAGCATGAAATGAGATAGCTGCACAGTCAATGTTTGCCTTATTAATCAACAAAACTCTCTGGCTTCTGACGGGCTCTTTGGGGGTGATGGTGGGAGTTTGAATAAAGACTGGTGCACATGCATGGCATGTCGGAAGCTGTGAGAACAAGAATGCTCTGTGGACAGTGCAGTTTCAAGGTCTTTTCAAATAGAAAATAGGACAAAATATAATACTAAGAAAATGGAAGACAATAGGAAAAACAAGGTCAACTTAAGAGAAACCTGAGTTATTTTGTTTCAGAGGAGGGTAGGAAGTTCAGGAGGAATTTTTGTTTTGTTTTGTTTTTCACAGTAGTTGTAGCAGTTTTGAGTTGATTCTCTTTCTGAAATCTTATTAAAACAAGCTGGCTATGGTTAGAACCTATAGGTTAGAATAATGTATACCGAGAGGGTTGATGGCAGCAGTAGCATCACCTTTATATGGTGGATTCTCTTGGTGTGCATCAAAGAATCATCACCCAGTGACCCCTGGGTGCAGGAACTTGTATGTGATTAATCACGGAAGCACTTTCTCTGTTGAACTCTGGAGAGAAGTTTCTGTACCCAGCAAGTGAAATAACATACTAGGGAGCCTGGCAGGCAGAGTGGCATATTCCCTCCTGACCTCAATTTCCCACCCATGGTGCTGTCTGTTTGTCTGTAAGAGCACTAGGCTAAGAAAAACAGCAAGGATCCTATCAGGACCCCACAGTATAGGGAGATAGTGATCTTCTCATTTAGTCAAGTAAAGAGGCTAGATTTTAGTGGTATTTGAGAAAGAAGGAAGATAGACTAATTTGGCTACCTGTTTTAAAAGGAAGTATGCCATCTGCTAAATCTTTCCTTACCAATTTATGTCCATTTAGTTTACATCTCTTGGAATTGCAAAACAAACAAACAAACAAACAATTACTAATTTTAATCCTTTAAAGGGAAATCTTTATTCTCATTCTTTTCTTCTCTATGGCTGAACAAGTTATTATCTTTAAGGAGAGGATGTTTCTAGGTATATAAACAGAATATATACATTTGGGCTTATTTGATTTTGAAGTTAAAAGTTAAAAATGGGACACACTTATGTGGGTTTTATTCCTCGTAACAGATAACCCCCTAATGCACAGTGAGTTCGAACAGGCATCTGGAAAAGATGCTGCTTAGTGACTTCAGGGACAACTGAGACATTTCCTGAGGTTCACTGGCTGAAAAAAATTTCTTGGAAATCAAGCACTCTCATAAACATGCCAAATGAGGAGGACAGAGCAAGATGGTCAACTAGAAGCTCCTAGCACTCATCTCCACAACAAAGACAGCCACAACAACAAATAAACTATATTTTAATACAATAACTAAAGGACAGTGCTGGCATACATGAAAGAAGCTACAGAGACCCTGGAGAGCACAGAAACTCAGCATGGCCACACAGAGAACAGAAGGAAGTACCTGGCCTCCACCACATCTTCCCGCAGCTGGGATCAGCTGGGAACCAGGAGGAACTTCTCCCTGCAGGGAACAGGTAAGCAAGAGGATCCCGGTTGCCCCAAGCAGCACCTTGGACAACTGTAGTCTTCAACACTGGGGTCCCCTGCCTGTGTGAACTCCAGGCAGCTGAGGTTGCTGCCTGGGTATGAAGCAGCACCAGGCATCCCAGAACAGTCTCATCCCTCTGTGCCTGAGCTGAAGTGGTACTGCCTCCTGGAGAAACAATACTATGGCCACCCAGAGCAAGTATGTTGGCCACCACCTTCTTGGTGCCAAAGCTGAAACACTGCCCTGACACGAGGAAGCTATGCCTTGGCTGCCCAGAGTGGCCACAAATCCTAGTACCTAAGCTGAAGTAGCATCCTGCCTCCTAAGGAAATAGTACCTGAGCTGTTCAGAACAGCGACACTCCTGGGCCTGAGTTGAAGATGGCACATTGTTCCCTGAGAAAATGTTGCCTTCCTTGGCAGAACTGAACAGCTATGCATCCTAGGGCTGAGCTGATGCAGTACCTCACATCCCTGGGAAACAGAGCCCTGGCTGAGCTAAGACATCACACCCTAAAGGCCAAATAACTCTAGTACTCTACTTCCCTGGAGCTGGACCCGCTTCCTAGAGTCTGAACTGCTGAGATACCCTTCTTTCTAGGGAGTGGAGTCATTGCTGTGCTGCTCCCTGTCTCCCAGGGCCCAAAAGACAGCTGTGTCCAGCCATTCTGGGGTACTTGCTGCTGCTGCACCTGGACTAACAGAGTCTAGGATACAGCTGAGCTTCACTATTTCAGGGTCTAGAATCACCACTATGCAGCACTTCATCCCCTGTGACCCACATTGCCACTGAGACTTATTGGCTCAGGTTCTCAGGTTCCTCAACTGCAGCCATACCCTACTCCCCAGGCCCAAACCTCCAGAGCACACTTTCTTCCCTAGAGTTGGCCCAGTACTGTTCCCAGTCTCCCAGGGTAAAATCACAGTTACAATCCAGCTTCCAGGGCCTGAGCTTCTAGGCAGTGCCTTAGAGTCACAGATCCTGGCTCTGTGGGCAACCTACATTCATCTCTGCCACAGAGAGCAAACTTGAATCCCAAAGTCCAGGTGCTACCATAGGTTCACAGACTCTGAGTCTTGACAAGGGGCCCCAAAGATGTTCCTAGTGCCTGCACCTGGAACCCAGCACTGCTGCAGCTGCTTGTAGGTAATGTCAGACCAGACAATTGGCATACCCTAAGATAAGACTTTCCACTGGGGGGAAATGGGAACAGAGGGACCCCCCCAAAGCCCTTACCACTGAGGAACTTAATCACCTATGCTACCAGCACCACTGCCACAGACTTCTATAGCCTAGACCACTGAGGCATGCATAGTTATTGTTAATGTTGAATATAGCTTAAGAACACCGTTCTGTCTACCTGGAAAAACAGTCACTACACCTTTCCCAACCAGCAACCTAAAACCTAACTGCAAGTGAAAGTCATTCTCTAGAAAAGCTGCTGTAGAAAGTGTGGAAGAAGTTATTGCTCCACCAGATGCACAGACATCAACATCAACACAGGGCTACAGGAAACATGAAAAAGCAAGGAAATACAATACCACCAAAAATATATAATAACTGTCTAGTTACAGATCCAATGAAAAGGAAACTATGAATTGCTGGAAAAGGAATTAAGGATAATAATCTTAAGGCAACTCAAGAAGATATAAGAAAATACAGATAGACAATTTAACAAAATCAAGAAAACAATTCATAATATGAACAAGAAATGTAGCAAAGAGATAGATATTAAAAGAACCAAACAGAAATTGTGCAGCTGAAGAATTCAGTGAATGAAATAAAAAATATAATAGAGATCTTCAGCAGCTGACTTGGTTAAGCAGAAGAATGAATCTTTGAACTTGAAGATGGGTCATTTGAAATTACTCAATCAGAAAAAAAAAAGGAAATAAGAAAGAATAGTAGTGAAGAAAGCCCACAAGACTTATGCGATACCACTAAGTGAACAACTATTTATTAGTATTATGGACTTCTAGAAGGAAGAGAGATGGAAAAAGGCATAGAAAACCTATATAATAAAATTATAGCTGAAAAATCCCCAAATCTCAACAGAGATATTGATATGGTTTGGATTTGTGTCTCCACCTAAATCTCATGTTGAATTGGAGGAAGAGCCTGGTGGGAGGTGATTGGATCACAGGGGTGGATTTCCCCCTTGTTGTCCTCATGATCCTGAGTAAGTTCTCACGAGATCTGATAGTTTAAAAGTGTGTGTCACTTCCTCCATCACTCTCTCTCTCTCTTTTGCTTTGCCATGGTAAGATGTGCTTGCTTCCCCTTCACCTTCCACCATGATTGTAAGTTTCCTGAGGCCTCCCAGTCATGCTTCCTGTTAAGCTTCAGGAACTGTGAGTCAATTAAACCTCTTTTTTTCATAAATTAGTCAGTCTCAGATAGTTCTTGATAGTAGTGTGAAAACAGACTAATACAGATATGGACATTCAGATTCAGGAAGCTCAAAGTTCCTCAAATAGATTCAACCCCAAAGATTCTCTATAAGGCATATTATAGTCAAGTTGTCAAAAGTAAAAGACAAAGAGAGAATTTTTAAAAACAGTAAGAAAAAAGTGTCAAGTCATCTGTAAGAAAATCTCCATTAGACTATCAGCAGACTTCTCAGCAGAAGTCTTATAGACCAGGAGAGAATTGGGTGATATATTCAAAGTGTTGAAAGAAGAAGAAAAGGAAAGAAAAACCAACTGCTAACCAAGAAGTATACTCAGTAAAGCTACCCTTCAGAAAGAGGGAGAAATAAAGTATTTCCCAGACTAGCGAAAACTGAGGGATTTCATCACCACCAGACCAGCCTTGCAAGAAATGCTTAAGACAGTCCTACATATGGGAGGAAAAAGATCACACCACAAAGACATGCAAAAGTATAAAATTCACTGGTAGAGCAGATCGATAGAGAAAAAAAGAGAAAAGAATCAAATACTTTCACTACAGGAAACCACCAAACTGCAATGATTTAAATGGGAGAAAAGAAAAATAAATGAAAGGTATAAAAACAACCAGGAAACAACAAAATGACAGGAGTAAGTCCTCACCTATCAATAACAATCTTAAATGTAAACAAATTAAATTCCTTACTTAAAAGTTATAGAGTGACAGAATGTATAAAAAAACATGACTCAGCTATATGCAAAAAAACTTATGTCACTCTGTAAAGACACAAATAGACTGAAAATGAAGGGATGGAAAAAGATATTCCATGCAAATGGAAACCAAAGTAAGCAGAAGTAGCTATACTTATATCAGATAAAACAGATTTTAGGTAAAAAGCTGTAAAAAGAGACAAAGAAGGTCATTATATAAAGGGATCCATTCAGCAAGAGGATATAACAATTACAAAAATATATGCACCCTGAAGCCAAGCACCAGATATATAAAACAAATGTTATTAGCTTAAAGGGAGAGAGAGATTAGAGTACAATAATAGTCGGGGACTTCAATCTTTCAGCATTGGACAGATTATCTAGACGAAAAAAGCAACCAAGAAACCTTGGATTTAAACTGCATTTTACACCAAATGTACCTAATACCAGACATTTACAGAACTTTTTATCCAACAGCTGCAGAATACACATTCCTTTTATCAGCACATCAAACATTCTTCAGCATAGACCACATGTTAGGCTGCAAATGTCTCAACAAATTTAAAAGAATTGAAATAATAACAATTATCTAAAAAAGAAAAGACCCAAATAAATAAAATCAGAAACAAAAAAGGAGACATTATAAGGGCTGGGCGCAGTGGCTCATGCCTATAATCCCAGCACTTTGGGAGGCCGAGGTGGGTGGATCACGAGGTCAGGAGATCGAGACCATCCTGGCTAACACGGTGAAACCCCGTCTCTACTAAAAATGCAAGAAATTAGTCTGGCATGGTGGCAGGCGCCTCTAGTCTCAGCTACTTGGGAGGCTGAGGCAGGAGAATGGCGTGAACCCGGGAGGAGGAGTTGCAGTGAGCAGAGATTGCACAGCTGCACTCCAGCCTGGGCAACAGAGCAAGACTCCATCTCAAAAAAAAAAAAAAAAAAAAAAAAAAAAAAAAGGAGACATTATAACTAATACCACAGAAATACAAAGAATCATTAGAAACCATTATGAATAGCTCTGTGCCAACATGTTGGAGAACCTAGTGGAAATGGATAAATTCCTGGACACATACAACCTACCAAGATTAAACCAAAAATAAATAGAAAACCTGACCGAATTAATCACAAATAACAAGACGGAATCAGTAATAAAAGTAAAAGTACAGGACCTGATGGCTTCACTGCTGAATTATACCAAAGATTTAAAGGAGAATGAATACCAATTTTTCTTAAACCTTTTCAGAAAACTGAAGAGGAAAGAATTATTTCAAAATCACTATATGAGGCTAGCATTACTATGATATCAAAATCAGACAAGAACACAACAATCAGAGAATATTAGAGGCCAACATCCCTGATAGACATATATGTAAAAATCCTCAACAAAATACTAGCAACCGAAATTCAGCAGCACATGAAAAAGCTATTCAACATGATCATGTGGAATTTATCCCAGGGATGCAAGGATGATTCAACATACACAAATCAATAAACATGATAAATCACATAAACAGGATAAATAATCTCAATAGATGAAGAAAAAGCATTTGATAAAATTCAGTATCCCTTCATTATAAAACCCCTCACAGACTAGTTATAGAAGGAATGTACCTCAACACGATAAAGACCATATATGATAAACCCACAGTTAACATCTGAACTGAGAAAAGCTGAAAGCTTTTTCTCTAAGAATTTGAACATGACAAGGATGCCCACTCTCACCACTCTTGCTCAATATAGTACTGAAAGTCCTAGCCACAGGAATCAGGCAAAAGACAGGAAACAAGAGCAACCGAAGGGGAAAAGGCTAAGTAAAACTTTCCTTGTTTGCAGGAACACGGTCATATATACAGAAAACCCTAAAAGCTCTTAACAAAAAGCTGTTAGAACCAATAACCAAATTTAGTAAAGTTGCCACATACAAAATTAACATGCAAAAATCAATAGCATTTGTATACACCAACAATGAACTAGTGAAAAAAGAAATCAAGAAAGCAATCTCATATCCAAAGCTACAAAATCATTACCTGGGAATACATTTAACCAAAGAGGTAAAAGATCTCTACAAGGAGAACTAAAAACATTGATAAAAGAAATTGTAGAGGATGCAAAAATGGAAAGACTTCCCATGCTCGTGGATTAGAATTAACATTATAAAAATGACCATACAACCAAAAGTGATCTATAGATTCAATGCAATGCAATGACATTGCATAGGAAAAAAATCCTAAAATTAATATGGAACCTCAAGAGACTGTGAATAACCAAAGCAATCCTGAGCAGAAAGGACTGCCAGAGCCATCACACTATCTGACTTCAAAATATACTGCAAAGCTAAATAACATGGTACTAGCATAAAAACACACACACAGACGAATAGAACAGGCTAGAGAACCTAGAAATAAATTCACGTATTTACGGCTAACTGATTTTTGACAAAGTTGCTAAGAACATTTATTAGACAAAAGTCAGTCTCTTCAATAAATAGTTCTGGGAAACTGGATATTCATATGCAGAAGAATGAAACTAGACCCCTATTCTTCACTGTATACAAAAGCTGACTCAAAATGGGTTAAAGATTTAAATGTAAACACTGAAACTATAAAACTACTAGAGCAAAACATAAGGGAAACCACTTCAGGACATTGGCCTGGACAAAGATTTTATGGAAAAGAACTCAAAAACACAGCAAGAATAGACAAACGGGGTTATATATCAAACTGAAATGCTACTGCACAGCAAAGAAAGGAAACAATCCACCAAGTGAAGAGACAACTAGCAGAATGGGAGAAAATATTTACAAAGTATTCATCTGACAAAGGATTACTAACCAGAATATGCAAGGATCTCGAACAACTAAATAGCAAAAACCTGACAAACCCCCAAATAATCTCATTTGAAAATAGGTAAATGAATTGAATAAGCATCTCTCTCAAAAAAAGACATACAAGTGGCCAAGAAGTATATGAAAAAAATGCTCAACATCACTAATCCTAAGGGAGATGCAAATCAAAACCACAATGAGATATCATCTCACCCCAGATAGAATGGCTATTATCAAAGAGACAAAAAATATCACACCTGTAATCCTAGCACTTTGGAAGGCCAAAGCGGGTGGATCACTTGAGGCCAGGAGTTCAAAACCAGCCTGGCCAATATGGTGAATACCTGTCTCTACAAAAAATATAAAATTAGCTGGGCATGGTGGCTGGGCATGGTGGCACACACATGTAGTCCCGGCTACTCGGGAGGCTAAAGTATGAGAATTGCTTGAACCTGGGAGGTGGATGTTGCAGTGAGCTGAGATCGTGACACTGCACTCTGGCCAGGGTGACAGAGCAAGACTTGTCTAAATAAATAAATAAATAATTAATTAAAAAAAAGAGAGAGACAAAATATAACAAATGCTGGTAAGAATGGTAAGAATGTAGAGAAAGGAGAACTCTTATATAGTGTAGCCATTATGGAAAATAGCATGAAGTTTCCTGAAAAAAATTCAACTAGAAATACCATATGATCCAACTACTGAGTATATATCCAAACAAAGGAAATCAGTATATTGGTGAGACACCTGCACTCCCATGTTTGTGGCAGCACTATTCACAATAGTCAAGATATGGAATCAACCAAAGTGCCCAATGGCAGATAAATGGATAAAGAAAATGTGGTATATATACACAACGGAATAATATTCAACCATACAACAGAATAAAACCCTGTCATTTGTGGCAACATATATAAGCTTGGAGGACATCACATTAAATAAAACAAGCCAATCACAAAAAGATAGATACCATATGTTCTCACTCAGATGAAGAAGTCGAAAGAGTTGATCTCAACGGAAGTAAAGATAGAATAGTGGTTACCAGAGGCTAGGAAGGGTACAGGAGGAGGGGGGATAGACAAAGTTTGTTTAATGGATGCAAAATTACAGCTAAATAGGAAGAATGAGTTCTACTGTTCTATAGTACCATATAGTGACTATAAATAACAATTTACTGTATATTTTCAAATAGAAGAGTGGATAAGAGATTTGTCAATTAGTCAGAATCTATAATGAATAATAACACATATATAATAAATGATAAATCCTTAACAAGAAATCTATGGCACCCATTATATTTGATAGGAGAAAGTGTAGAGCTACTCAAACTTGCATTTTTAAAAAAACAGACAACTACATATTGTAATTCCATTTTAAAATAGAAAATAGACATCTATATATTGATGTATGCAGTAAAAGTCTAGAAAGAAGTGAAAATGTTTTATATTTTTCCCTGAAAGGTGTTAGGATCATGGATGATATCTTTTTTCTTGTTACCTTCAAATATCAGTAAATTCTATAATGAGTATGTTAATACTTTCATATTCAGAAAAACAATGAATTACTCTCATTCTGGGAGAAAAAAGCAAAAAAAAGCAAAAAAAAAAAAAGCAAGGCAATGGTATTAACATAGTAGATGTTCAACTGTTATTTGGTTGTTTAAGGTTTATTTATTATATGGTGTAGATTCCTTGTTTATTATCCTCATGCATTTATTTGGCACAACCTTTCTTAGTATTAAACTTTGGCTAGGTGATCGTATAGGGGTCTTACATGGTAGCATCCTCCTACCTCTTGATTCACATGTGCCTCTCATTGGCATTTCTTCCCTGCTGCTAAATTAAAACAAGACAACAATGCTTAAGTAATTAAAAAGGGAGAGGAAGTTTGTAGAATCTTATTTCCTTACCAGAAAGTTAAGCTGGCACAGGATTTATTTAGAGAACAATAAGAGCAGGAACTGTTAGCTGTAGAGGGCCTCATGTATGAAGTAATTGGTGTTTTACTTTATAAATGTTCTTGAATGCCTCTCATGAAATTCTACATATGTACAATGCTTTTTTTTTTTCCCCTAGGGCATGGAGTTTTGTGTGTTATCTGAATCTTCTACATAACCAGGCTCTATTCACCAATCTCATCACTTCCCCAAAGTGATAGAGGCAACTGGGGATGTTTAAATATCGCTTGCTGAGAATTTCTGATTTCTAAAAAATATAATTGCTAATAGAATTTTTACCATCCAATTTATCTCCTCTCTAATGAGAGAGTAGGGAACTAGTTATATTTTCTTTTTTCCTCTTTTCCTTTGTAATGTTAGATCTCCATTGGAGAGAAAAGAACAAACAGCTGGAACTTATAACCATTTGGAAACATCAACAATGTTGAAATTTACACTCTCATGTGCAGATGTTATCAAACAATCAAAAGAGTGTGTACAAACAATGAAAGAGGAAAGGAATTTTATGGAAGTATGGTTTGGTTGGATGGGGCACAAAACGTTACAATTATTATTTTTCAGAAAAACATTGTGAATCAAGTTGAGATGGATTATATTAGAGCAAGATTTTCAGGAGATTTTGTAACTCAGTGATAGATACAGTCTATACTAGATGACTGACTTTATGAAACACGTATAGTTTTACCCACACTGCATTACATAAGAAAGAGAGGCTGAACTGAGAAAAAGAAACTTTGCCAGTTGGCACTCTATTTCCCATTGGATTTCAAGATCATAGTCAAACACATATCTCCCTAATACTATTGGGCATGGTCTCTTAATAATATGCTTCCAGCAGAGAGGTTGGGCCAAGTCTTCCATTGCTAATTTATTTCCTGCTTATCTAATGGAGAGTGGTTAATCCAAGTATGGCATTTTGGGATGTAGGATTAGACTAATACTACTCTAATATAGATAATTTTTTTTTCTTCCTTGGGGCTCTGTCAAGCTGGCTCCTTTGTTAGCATTAGCATGTTCCTCCAGCATAATTTTGCAGAAATTGGTAAAAATAGATGAGACTTAGTATCCATAAAGACCCTAAGGCGGCAAAGTTACACCGGAAGGCAGGTATAAAACTTAAATATTTCAAATATATTCAAAACCTTCCTCCCGAAATAAACTTTATTTCTATTCATGGCATCCAGGCAGGAGGTTTCTTTTTAAGCTCAGAAAATGTTGCTTCTTTTTTTTTTTTTTTTGTGGGGATGGGGTAGGAGGAAGGGTGAGAGGCCTATATTTGGTGCTTTTTTACACATGGTGTAGAGATAGCAATATTATCCATATTTCAAAACACCCTTTACCTGTGGAGGCAGTACAGTATAATGGTTGACAGTATGGACCATAGAATTAGACAGACCTGGACTTAAATCGAGCTCATTACTTGCAAGTCGTATGATTTTGTGACTTACCTTCTCCCATGCTTCATGCTCCTCATAAGTAAACTGGAGATAATGCTTGTTATGGAAATTAAATATGAGGATACACATAAAGCACATAGTAGGTAAAGTACTTATAATGGTAAGGATTTAATAAATGGTAGTACTTAATATTTTTATTATATTAGATGCATTGCATTTCAAAACTTCATTGACCAGAGTGACATACTTGTGCCTAGATAGCCTCCATTTCTTATTTCCAGGAAAGAAAGCCAGAATGGTGTCTCTTGACAAGAGAAAAGACACTAAGTAGCATTTAGTGAGGCACAGGTTTGGAGAGTGAAGTGTAAGTGGCTAAATTGTCAGTTGTTAGTCTGAAATTACCATAGACAGACATTTGCAAGGATAAACCTCTGCCGTGTTCAAAGGGCACATAAAGATAAATAAGGGAGCAGAGGACTTGCTAGAGAGGTACAAATAGAAAGATAAATCCTTCCTTTATTTTAGAGAAAAAAATGTGTGAGCCACAGATAGGAAATGATTGGAAAATACATACAAACTGAATTTTATTTGCCAAATTCTCTTTGTTTTCCCTACAGAAAACAGTTCCTGCAAATGCCTAGAGAAGCACTGCATACATTGGTAGAGAGAGCAGCAGCTCTAGTTCATATTTTCAGTGTTTACATTACAATAGTAAAATCGCAGAGCAGCTCTTCTATGCCAGCACTTGCTACAGTGGTGTTGCAATTGATGTTAGCACGGCAGTCTCTAGGCCTTCTGTAGCACAAGTGCCACAAGCACAAACCACATGTCACTCCTATATCAACAGTCCGGAGCACAGGATAAGTGCTCAAAAAATGAGTTTGCTGCATCAATGAATCAATTTTGGTGAGTTTCAGATAAGGGCATTTATTTATCTCATTTGTTAACAAACTTGATTGCTTGTTACACTTCAAACAGCGTATGCTAAACTAAAGCTTAAAATGAATTTCTAACTCAGTAGTTACCAAACGGTTTTAGTGTGAGGATCTTCTTTAAGTGTCAAAAGTTTCCATGAGTGTTTGTATTTGAATTATCTTTTGATTGAGAAAATACATGACACAGCAGCTGCAAAAGCAGTTCCCACATATACTCAAAGCTGCTAATGTAATGGGTGTGTGTGGCAGCATCTTTGCAATAGAAAAGCAATTGAAAACAGGTTATGAAAACATAATGAATGTCCATCCACAATGGATTGGTTAAATAAATTTTGTTGCATTCATATAATGAAATACTTTGCAGTACCAAAAAAGGAAGATGGTAGATCAATATGTACTGATACAGAAACATGTCCAAGGTATATTAAGACAGAAGATCAAATTGCCATATGGAATGTACAGTATAATTCCCTTTCTGTATGAAAAACTACATAAATCTATTAGGATAGGTATGGAAAAATTCTGGAAGAATATGCAATAAATTGAAACAAATAATAGGAGGGAGGGCATTTACTATTCACATTATGATCTATCATGCTATTTGAGCTTTCCTGTCATAAGCATGAATCATTTGTATCTTAAAAATTGAAATTGCATATCTATACATGTATTACATCTCTCTCTCTATCCATATCTTCACCTTAATACCAATATGTTCTACCAATGGCTAATATTTGGTTCATGCCTTTTTGTGCAGACCATTTGCAGTTATTCTGCAGCTCTCCCAAGTTTCTTCAGTCAGTAGAATGAACATCAATCTTACACACTTTTCATAACTCTTTTACGTTTTTCAACAAAACCAACTAACCAATCAGTGGGTTTCAAACGTTTGCTACATGCACCATTCTTTGCTCATGCTCATAAAATATTAATATTATAAGAAAAGTCAATATTAGAATGGATAAAAGCAGGACTCTTCTGGTTGCCTTAAGAATGAAGTTTCAGAATTTCTCTTCTTCCTTGTTTTCCTCACTTCTAGTGAGTGGTCTACCACTCACCAGCCTACAGTGAGGTGAGTGGTAGAAAGGTGAGGAAGAGGAATCCATAGAACATTTAAGACCATTACTTCAACCTGTATTATCAGATCTTTTGGTTAGGAGATTTATTCAAGCTCAAACAAGCTACAGAGTTGGGATTAAAAGTCAGATTAGCAGACATCGAATTTTGTATATATAGCTTCTTTCTCTCTTTCTTTTTCTTTTTGTTTTTTAAATTAAATCTATGTTTCTATGATGTAGTTTCTTTTTAGCCTTATAGTAGGTCCACACTGCAAGAAATGCAGGAACCATGCTTTGCTCATCTCTCTGACCACTCCCACCCAATGCCTAACAGAGTATTTTGTATTTTAGATAAACAACAAATGTGCAGTTACTTAGTGGTAGTAGTGGTTGAATTATATTGAACAGGTTAGATGACTTTCCCAAGACCATTCAGCAGGTAAATGATACATGGGACCCATTCTTGAAACTCCATTCCCAATCCAGGCCTCTTTCAATAATACCTGAAATCATTCATTGCATATGTCATTTGCCACCTGTCATTTAATTTAACTTTAATTTCTCTATAACCTTAAATTTTTTTCTATGCTATTGTTAACTTTTTAAACTTCTTTGAAATTTAGGAAAAATACTAAGCTGTTTTTCAATATCTCCCTTCTATGCATCCCTTCATTAATATCTCTTTCAGCTCATTTTCTAGAATTTCTTCATAGTTCTTATTATAACTCAAAATTATTTTGTCTTTTTATTTACTTGTTTTGGATATGACTCTGACTGGAATGTAATCTCTATTGGGAAAGAGACATTGTCTCCATTGTTTACAGGACCTCTATTTTTAATAATGGTTAGTTACATTGTTGAATGTTGAGTAGTTCAGTAAAGGTTATATTATTCAGAGAGATTTTCATGCTGAAAACAACTAAAAATACTGTATTAAAAATGTTTTCTTAAGCACATCTAAGGGATGACAATGTAGTAAAGTCTACAGGAAAAAATCAATGAAAAGGTGGGGATCCAGAGAAGCAAGTTGAGAATGTAGTGCTTAAGTTGCCTTTGCCACAGGGGTATTTTTGAATTCTGTCAGATTCTAGCTATGGTTTTGGCAGACTCTTTGGGGGTCTTCAAACAAGGGACTGCAAAAGACTATCTACCTACGTTGAGCTGGGGCCCCAAAAAGCCCCAATCCTCAAAAGATGAGGGAATCAGTAATAAGCATATCTCTACTCTTCTATCCTCTGCTTACAGAGGATTGCATTGAGTATCGCTTGGTTTATTTGGGATGCATTGAAAAATATCAAAAAATAGTGCCTTATAAACAATAGAAAGTTATTTCTCACAGGGATAGGTCTTGGAAGTTCAAGATCAAGGTGCCCGCAGATCTGATGTGAGGGCCCACTTCCTCATACACATTTACTCCTGTCTGTGCCCTCTCATGTTGAAAGGGCAAATGCCCTCCTTTGGGCCTCTTTTACAAGGACACTCACTCATCACCTCCCAAGTCTCCACCACCAAATTCATCACCTTGAAGTTAGAATTTCAACACATTTATTTTGAGGTGGGATGAGGAGTGAGAAGATAAAACATTCAGACCATAGTAATCTGGCACATTGAAGAGCAAGAGAGAAAAGGGAAAAAATGAAAGTTGTGGCTGGTATTTTTACTGATTTGCAGCCTTCACTATGCATTGTTTTGGTGGCCCAGGGATCTCTAATCTATGAACTTGATTTGAAAAAATTCCAAACAATTAGTGCCTCTAGGAATCTGGCAGAAATCAACATATATTCTCTCCGGAGGAAGGCACTTCCATGCTAGGCCTCAAGGAATCCTCCTGAATAAAATACACACAAAGCACTATGTGTGAAAACCAGGAGAATCATCAGTCAGAAGGGACAGGTCTACAGATTTTGGATATTGGAATTATCAGTCAGGGGGACTGAAACTATTATTGCTATAATTAAAGAATTAAAAGACAAGTTTGAAAATAGCTGAAAGAAACAGAAGCTATAAAAAGTGACAGAACATTTGAAAAAATACCACCTCACACGTTTTTAGAAAACTTCAGAAAACCAAATTATAACCCAATGAACAGATTTAACAGGACATAAAATATTGATGATGGTAGGCCAGAGAAATCATTTAGAAAAAGCATTGAGAACTAAAAAGATGGAAAGAAGGGAGGAAAAGGTAAAAATACAGAGGATAGAATGAAGAATTCTAGTATGTGTTAGAGTCCCATAGGAAAGTTGAGAGAGGATTAGACAGAGGTATTACTGGAAGAGAAAAGGACTGAGAATTTTTTTCAGTTGAAGAAAGTAATCCATAAACTCCAGAGGCCACCCGTATTCCCAGGCAGAATTAATAGAGAGAAAGCCATACTACCTACATCATTATGAAACTGCAGACAGCCGAAACCACAGTGCCTATCATCTAACAATTGGTTGATGAATAACTTCGGTTATATAGGAGTTAAAATTGAAGGCTTCGAGGGTAAACTCCCTTGTTTAGTTACATGACATAGGCCAAGTGACCTTCAGTTTCTTCTATAAAAGAGGACAATAACAGTACTTACCTCATACAGTTATGGAAAGAAATAAGTATTTAAAGCATGTGAACAGTGCCTTCTATAGAAAACAAATCATAAATACAACCTGCCTTTTAGTTATTATATAGAAAATAAAATGATTATTTGGGCAATTCAGCATTTATATATGAAACTTAAAAAAACTTTCCTAATTTTCTAAAAGTTTATGACAGAAGTACTTTGCTGGTATAATCTGCTTCTCTGTGATCTGGAATTATTTTAGAAAAATACTGGTAAATGAAATATCCTGCAAGGTTTGGTGCAGAGTCCAAAAAAGCAATAATGATGACAATTAATATTGGTATTTTGTTTTTCAAGTCCAAGTGTTTTCACATAACATTCCTTGACTGGCTTTGCCAACACTACCGTCTTCTGTAGAGTAGGTAACTTCTGCAGGATCTCAAATAGAAAGCAATACTAGCTAACGTTAATTCCAAAATGAGGACCAACTCTCATAAAAGTCAGAACTATACTAAAATTTTCTTTTAAAAGGCCATGATTGTCTAATATTTGTGACATATTGCCAAGCAAAAGCTTGGTCTCAGTTTTCCTCATACAATGTAAAGTGGATACTGATAGACAAAGGGTAGAAGAGGATGGCATTGAAAACAGGTAGAGATGAGGAGAGAGAAATACTTTTGAACTGAGGCTTCTCCTGTGTGATGGTACAGCATATGTTAATACATTTCAGCTGGGAAAAAAAAAAGAATAGCAGCGTTGATGTAAGATTTAATAGGGTGCAATTTGAAAGTATATTCTATTCATGAGAATGGCAGCAAGAGCTATATTTTATAATGACCATTAATTCAATGAACATGTATTTAGCACCAATTGTTTGCATCAGATTAGTAAAGGACCTTTTAAAGTTAGTACATACAGTACATGTCACACTATTTCTTTTAATGTTTTCTAGCTTGGTAATATATTCTTTTGTAAGGCCTGGCCACCAAAAATACGAGGTCCCAGGACAAAGGCAATGCGTGCTTCTAGATTGTTGCAGAGAAAATCACTGTGAGTAACAGTATATTCATCTGGTATTGGATGCACATCTGTTACCATGTGACTAACAAATAGGGGAGGAAGAAGAAGGATGTATTGGTGCATCCTGAGGATGTATTGGTGCATAATACAAAAAACACTGCAAGAGAAAGCATTATGGAGGCTAGCGAATAAAACCAATTCAATTGTTACCTTACCACACACCAAGGAATGCTGGTCACCTTTAAAACCAAGGCCAAATCAACTACTCTAAATGGTTTCCTGCTTACTAGGTTTATTCTATTAGGTCCTTTATAAAAGAGACTGTGTCTGTTTTATTTCATTTAGATAGAGGAACAGTCAGACATGTCATTAGATTACCTTTGAATTTGACCTTGTACTTGTCATTTTTTATGGTAAAGAATAGAACTTTTTTCAGGAAAAAGAAATAAAATTCTTTCAAGTTAGAGACATTGAAACCTAATAGATTGCGCTATTTAAACAGAAAACAAATGAGGATTGCGCTGAAGCCATTTTTTTTTAATTAGCTACAAGTTCCTAAAGGACATTAGACAATTATAGAGACATATCGAGCTATGTGGTCTCAGACTTCAAGTTAACACTTATTTTTCTGGTTTCTAAAGACCTTTCATTTTCTTTAGGAATTATTTCAGGGATCTTCTTGAGTAAATCTTTATGTTTACTTAGCAGCAACTCTAGATTTGAAAGCTAGAATTGTTTCCTTAGTTTTTCTTCCAAGGATTCTTCTTGGTATGAATATTGCAGAGCGTCTTTAGTTTTTATGTTAGCTCTTAATGAAATACAGCACATAGTTCATTATCAATGCATTGTTCATTCATTTTAAAATTTTTTCTCCTAAATGATCGCTATAGCTTTCTTTTATTCCAGGGCAGGGATTCCAGTTTCATTAAATATTATCTAGGATTTTTTTTTGCCACTCTCCCCAAAACAATGTTTACTAGCCCTGTGTATTAGGAAATATTTCTATGTGCTTTACCTAAGTTACCCTCAGGTTTATTCTTTCCCATTAATATGTCACATGATCTGCCTTTCTCCTTTGATTTCATTTAATTGACAGTAACCAGAAATTGTGATAGATCAAATTTTCACAAATTTTCACATTTCATAAATGCAGTAATATGAACATCTTTCTAGCCCTCATTTTATGCAGCCTTTGGAATATATTACAACTTTGGAAAATACAGCCAGCTCACAAACTGTATTTTCATGCTAGGCTTATATTCACATGGCTTTATGATTTTTCAGTACTCACCAAGCCCCCAAAGCTGTATCTCGCTAAAGAATAATAGTGGGTTTTAAATAAATTTATAGGATCATCACTTTTATGTGATCGTATAATAAAAGACAATGTGGAAATAGTATTGATAAAATTTAAGTATTCTCTCCAGGTGTGCAGAAGAACAAAGGAATGGAATACTATGTCCCCTTTTTATATATTTATCAAAGACTACCTGAGTACAGGCAACATATGTAGAACTCACTACAACTTGATATCTGGTTGGACAACTGTGAAGGTTATGGTGGCAATTAGGTAATGGTGTTCAAAGTGAATAGGAGGAAGATAAAGTCATTGTTTCATAAGCATTAACAATCAATAGAGAAGGTAATTTGTCTGAAAATTATTTTTAAAACCTTCTGTACTTAAAGTGAGTGGATAAAATTGATAACTTGGCTGTTCCTTGTACCCTAATCTATTACCAGCTACATAATGAAATGGCCTTTCTCAGTCACATTTTCAAGCATATATTAGTAATTGTGGATACGTTGTTACTTAGAGTGTTCTAAATCTTCTAAATGATCAGAAGGTATTCAAATGCTTCAGGTCATATACCAGTAAAACTTCCTTAAAAACACATGATGTATAAAATTATCGTGATAGTGGCTGAAATAGTACATTCTGATTTCACATCTGTTATAAACCTGTTATTTTACACAATTCGAAGAAAAATGATTCATTTTTTAAAGATAAATTTAAAATGGTGACAAATTAAATGATAGGTAAAAGCACAAAGAGAAAAGTAGAAATATTTTTTCCTACCTTCACATACCCACTCCTTTCTATCACCCTCCCCAACCAGGTAATGAGTTTTAAGATTTTTTTCCTCCATATCTTTCTAGCAATCTTCTAGTCACAAACATGCGTGCACACACACCCACAAATGCACACCTTTTTTCTATGTAAATGAGATTTACTATACTTCAGCAACCTACTTTTTAATTACCTAAAAACATACTTCCTCATGTAGAGGACATATAGACCTCTCTCATTTTTAGGGCTGCATAACATGCCATTATATGAGTATGCTATAGTTTCTCTAACAAGTTCCTAATGGACAGGTATTTAGATTGTTTCCAGTTGTTTTCTATGATAAAGCCACAATGTGCAGTTTGACATATATCTTTGCACATCTACAGAAAAGCATTCCTAAAAATGAAAATGGAGTGGAGTTTGTGCCTTTTTTAGTTTTGATAGACCTTGTTAAATTTGTCTCCAAATATGTACCAAATTTCTTCCTTTTTTCTTTTTTCTTTTTTTTTTTTTTGAGACAGAGTCTTGCTCTGTTGCCCAGGCTGGAGTGCAGTGGTGTGATCTCGGCTCACTGCAACCTCCGCCTCCTGGGTTTGAGTGATTCTCCTGCCTCAGCCTCCCGAGTACCACGCCCGGCTCTCTTTTTTTTTTTTTTTGTATTTTTAGTAGAGATGGGGGTTCACCGTGTTAGCCAGGATGGTCTCGATCTCCTGACCTTGTGATCTGCCCACCTTGGCCTCCCAAAGTGCTGGGATTAGAGGTGTGAGCCACCGTGCACCTGGCCTTCTTTTTTTTTTTTTTTAAACTAGTAGTTTAGGAGAGATCTTGTTTTCCTAAGACTTGGTCAAGACTGAGTAATATAAAGGCCTTTAAAATTTTGCAGAGTGTATCTATTGCATACTGGTCTTAATTTGCATTTTTAAAAATTATCAGAGAAGTTGAGCTTTTTTGACAAACTCTTTTCTAGAGAAGTTTTTGTTGTTGTTAAGTAAAGAGGAATATATAATCACCCATGGTGGCTCAAATAACGATTCTCTTTCTCTCTCCATCTATTCCTCATTCCGTTCCTCCCTCCCACTTTATGGAATACTTACAACATGAAAGCCGTTTTTACCTGTTCAATCTATCAGTGTGAGTGCTAATTTAAAGCAAATTTTGTATATTTTAAGTGAGATGTTTCAGTGGAACCAGCTCAGGTCTATCACTTTGATACACAGGAAAAATCAGTTTAAAAGAAATATGAAAAGAGTTGAGTTTTCCATTTAAAATAACGTTAGAGGAAAAAGTTCTTTTCCTTTATCTAGGCTTTCCTGTAATGTGGCTCAATAAAGACCACTGGAGCAGCGCATGGGAAGAGCACATGATGTGTGTATGAGAACAATAGTGCAAACTTGCTAACTTGTCTACCCTGGGATATCCCCAAACACTAAGGCAGTGCCTGACTTGTATGTGCTTAACACATACAAGTCTGAATGAACGCATGGACAATTGTAAATGCTAGGCATACAAGTAAAACAATTAGGGAGATCTTGCAGGAAGCATCTTGGAAGTTTTCTTTGATAAATAGAAACATTCCCGAATGTTAGTTGAAATCCTCATGGAAACACTCAACTTTTGTAACTATCAGACTTGCAAGATGGAGTGTCTCTCTACACACTTAATAAAAATCTTCCATATTTTCTATTACTCCTAGTAATTCTGAGATCTGAAGATAAGACCAATTGTATCAATCAAAGTTTCTCTTCATCTGTCAGTATTTATTTTTGGCTGACTTTCAGCTCAGGCGGTGGAACCAGGGTCTTTAAATGCAGTTTTGTCTTTGATCAAACTCATTTCTTAGTTAATGTTCTTTATTTGCCTCTGCTTCCCCCACCCCTCCATGCTTCATAACTTTCTCTTAGTCATAAATTAAATGTTAAAGTTGCTTTTAAAAAAGCAAATAACCTACACAATGGCGTGCAATTGAAAATAGTTCATTTTTATCTCTGGCATGTGTGGGTCACCAGGCACACAATATGCCTAACAAGTAGTTAGCTCACAGCAGCTACCCCTATTGTGTGTTAGTCCTTACTTAATGGACATTCAGATTGTTATTATTTTAAACTCAAATAGCAATAGTAGTCTCAATGATAATGGAATACTGAAAAATCCCATATGTTCAATCTGGGTGATTTTTAAATTTTAATCAGGCAGAAGAGAACAAAACCTGAATTATGGCGATGAATGTTGATGTGATTTTGTGTGAGGGCTGAGGTATTGCTAACTGTTAGTGAACAACAGACTAACTCCCCTGGAAAAATACTATATAATTATGATTATATAATGTATGCCATGCTATGCTTAAAATTATTTGGAACCTCGAAGCACAGAAGGGTTCAGTTAGTCCAACACTTGGAAAGAATATCTACAAGATTCTTTCATGTCGATAATTAGTGAAACATTGGAACAAATATTCAGGGAGAAAACTAAACCACTGTTAGACAAAGGAATCACAAACAACGAAGGGCATGACCTCCTTCAGCAAAAATCAGGCCAGGCAAGCTTAATTGTTTTTATATAGGATAAAAGAAGGTGAGTGGGGTTATGGAACAGGACTTTAGGGAAATGTTTGATACAACAATTATTATGTTTAAATTCTTGGATTATAAGTCCATCCTCAGAGTCTTATGAAAAATAATTTACCACAACTACATAAGGTTTAATTTAAGGAGAGAAAACATGATGCAATATTATAAAATCTATTCATCAAAAATGGCAAATCAATGTATTAGAAAAACATAAATAACATGTTTATGTCAAAAGTTACTGAGTAGGAGACAAAATTTCTGCAGACACTCTTCATGAAAATACTGAAAGAAATAGAAGGCTATTTTGCTATTTTTTTTTCCTTTGAGACAAAATCTTGCTCTGTCCCCAAGGCTGGAGTGCAGTGGATCACAGATGACTGCATCCTCAAACTCCTGGGCTCTAGTGATCCTTCCCGCCTCTGTCCCTTGAGTAACTGGGACTACAGGTGTGCCACCATGCCTAGCTAATTTATAGGCTATTTCTTAAGCAAGGGGAAAGAGTTTCTAGTTTAAACCAACAGCCATTATTTAATGATGAAAATGAGGAATAAGATTAAGATCCCTACTATCTTCACCAATTTTTACTATTATTTAGGGATTTCTGATCAACCAATGTAACATGAAACCAAATATAGGGTATAAATTTTGGGAAAAGTTATCCCTGAAGAGTTTTGTAAAGTAAAATATCATGAATTTGACTGACAATATAATTATATTTAATATAAAGCTAGAAATACAATTAAAAGAAGAGATTCCAAAGTACCAAAAAAAGGTAAGCAAGGAATAATCTGAAAAACAAATTCTAAATCATATATAAAGAAAAATTACAAATATAGTTCGAATCTATCCAAGTCACATATATAAAGAAAATTTAAAATTTTATTGAGGTCTATAACATAAGATGTTTGAGAACAAAACATAATTGTAAATGAGATGATGGAACCTCATTTATTTATATATTTCATGTAGTTTCCACATGTATTTTTGTGTTTCATGTAATTGAAATAAAATAAGAGTTTGGGAGAAATTTCAATTTTTTTTTCCTACCATTCATTTAAAAAGAATAAACAGTTAAGATAATCAAAGTAAATTTGAAACCACTACCACCACCACCACCAAACACATTATAAGCTTATAATACATAAATCTGCGGTTTTGGAATAAAAACAGACAGCTGAATGGAAAATAATAAATAGCTTAGCAATAGATGTTATCATTTGTAAAAATTCCATGTATGTTAAAGTCATTGTAAGTCAGGAAAATAGAGAGGAGAAGGCTTAGTCAAAAATGGTATTGGATAAATGGTTAGCAATTTGGAAAAAATCCATGTATTCCCTCACCTCATATTATATTCCAAAATAAGTTCCAGATGGATTAATGTTAAAATAAAATTCTAAAAAATCAAACCATTGTTAAACAACAACAAAAAAGAAGTAAATAGCTAGATCTTTGGTTAGAAGACAAATATAAATTTGCAAAAGATTAAAAAGTAATCATAAAAATGCAAATAAATTTGGCTTTATAAACATAAAATATCCTTATTTCAAAAAGAATACCCCATTCTACGTTTAATAAGGTGTTAAGAACTCCGTGATTTTAAAAAGCCCATACACATTAAAAGTGATAGGCACAGGACATGAACTGAAAATTCACAAAAGAGGAAATACAACTAGTAAACAAACATGTGGGAAAACGTTCACTTCATTAGCAGTCAAAGAAATGCAAGTTAAATTTAGACTGGAGAAAAAAAGTTAGAGTTTGTAGCTCAGGCTTCTGAAAGAAGGAGGGGAATAGAAGCCGTTTGAGTCTTAGAATTTTTTGCGTGTTAGGGAAAGTGAGAGATGAATTCACCAGAGAAGGCCAGGTTTTACTGATAAGGGAGTGCTGGGAAGGGAAGGACACGGTCCGTTTAAATGATACGGAAGAGGGGAAGGGAAGTGTTGAGTAGAGGAGGGCGTGGTCCCTGGCTAGGGCTCTTCCCCCACGGACCTAGGTGAGGACAGGCACTTCTGCCTTTGTGCCCAAATGTTGTATTTTCCTTTCCAAGAGCACTCTGGTCCACCATGCCCCCATCCTAGGCCTATAAAAACTCGAGATCCTAGCAAGGCACAGACAGAAGCTGCTGGACAACAAAGGAACACATTAGCGGAAGAAGACAAGAGGCTGGACTTGTAGAGAACATGGAGAGGATGTTGAGGGGAGCACGCTGACAAGAGCACACGGACAGACGCCAGCATGCAGGCAGGCCATCGCCCGGGAGGAAGTGGAGTTTGGCTGGGGCAGTTGGAGGAGAGCCCTGGCCTCCAAGCAGTCTGACTCCAGGGGAAAACCATCTCCCTTTTGGCTCCCCTATCTGCTGAAAGCTACTTCTACTCAATAAAACCTTGCACTCATTCCTTAAGCCCATGTGTGATCCCATTCTTCCTGTAACCAAGGCAAGAAACCCCGGGATACAGAAATCTCTCTCTCCTTGTGATAAGGAAGGGGGTCTCATTGAGCCAACTAACACAAGCTGCATACAGACGGCTAAATTAAAAGAGCACCCTGTAACATAGGCCCACTGGGGCCTCAGGAGCTGTAAACATTCACCCTCAGACACTGCCATGGGGTCGGAGCCCCACAGCCTGCCCGTCTGTATGCTCCCCTAGAGGTTTGAGCAGCGGAGCACTGAAGAAGCGAGCCACACCACTATCACCCGCCCTTTGAGGAGACGAGGGAACATTTCCCATTTCAATATACAGCTGCTGTGTTCTGTGGTTCTCTCCCATGAAGTCGCCCTGTGCACAGGTGGCTTGGTGGTGGGGAAGGAGGTGGAGAATGAGGAGCCTAGATAAAGAAGAAATCTGGCAAACATGATAGATTTCCTTTAGTTAAGTTGAAGTAAGAATGCTAATAAACAGCTGAGAGGTGTTAACAAATATGGCAATCAAATATCATCTTTCAATGATCACTTCAGCAGAAAATTTTTAAAAAATAGTAATAACATCTCTTGAAAGAAAGGGTATTGTAAACCTGAAAGTATGCTATCTATAGCATCATTTACAATATTGCATTATTGGATGTTAACTATGGTTAAAGAGGGTTAAAAGATTAGGGACTACTCTCAACCATTAAAATGTTATAATATTTATGGAGTACTATGTCCTGGGCATTTCAGGAAGCACTTTACATGGATTCTTTAATTTAGTTTTCCCAATGAGGTACATGTTGTTATTGTTGTTGTTATTATCCTCATTTTTACATAAAGAGAGATTAAGTCTTGGGGAGGTTACATTGCTAGTAGACAACAGAGCTACAGTTTGAACCGGGGCTTTTTTTTTTTTCTTTTTTTTTAAGATACAAGGTCTCATTCTGGTGTCCAGGCTGGAGTGCAGTGCAGTGGTACAATCACAGCTCACTGCAGTCTGGAACTCCTGGGTTCAGGTGATGCTCCCATCTCAGCCTCCAAGTAGCTGGGACTACAGGCACACAAAGCCATGCCCAGCTAATTATTTTTTAATATTTTAATTTTTTGTAGAGATACGGTCTAGTTATGTTGCCTAGGCTGGTCTCAAACTCCTGGGCTCAAGCCATCCTCTTGCCTCAGCCTCCCGAGTATCTGGGATTACAGGCACGAGCTACCACGCCTGGTGAACTTGGACACCTTGATGACAAAACCTGCTCTTTATCACTGCAATACATGTAGGTATTGTGAACCATCGTGGCATTCTTTTTTTTTTTTTTTGAGACAGAGTCTCTCTCTATTGTCAAGATGGAGTGCAGTGGCACGATCTCGGCTCGCTGCAACCTCTGCCTCCTGGGTTCAAGCGATTCCCCTGCCTCAGCCTCCTGAGTAGCTGGGGCTACAGGTGTGCACCACCACGCCCAGCTAATTTTTGTATTTTTAGTAGAGAGAGTGTTTCACCATGTTGTCCAGGATGATCTCGATCTCTTGACCTCGTGATCTGCCCGCCTCAGCCTCCCAAAGTGTTGGGATTACAGGTGTGAGCCACCGTGCCTGGTACCACCCGTGGTATTCAATATGCACATTATTATTATGATTTTAAAAAGAGCATAAAATTCAAAATTAGGTACAAAATCGTGAGAGATGTGGTGTTAAGGAGGTAGGATGGGTAATACACTTTCTTTTTTTGAAGTTTTTAAAAGGGCGTAACACTTTAAAAACATTTTTAAGTGAAGAATAATTCTCCAGCAATTAAATACATTCTCACAAATCATCCAATCATAACATGTCACACAAAGAGGAAACCTAACAATCAACCTGGATGTGGGCTGGTGACGTGCGTATCATGACCCCTGCAGGAATCTCAGAGGTAGTATAAGCCTTCATGAATCTGAGGGTTTTTAACTCTACGTTGCTGCTGGGATAACACCTTTCCTGCCTTCTTAGTTTGAGTGTGTACCAAACAGCAACCAGCCACTAACTGGATATGATTTTTACCAACACAGGTCCAAAGTTAAGATTTTGCTAATTTTGATACTGATAATAACTAAAGGATGAGGAGGGTAATAATGATCATGATAGTACCATTTACCGAGAATTGATTAAATGCCGGACAATATATTGAATACTTTACTTGCATTTTTTGGAATATTCAACTTTCAGAGTAATCTCACAGTATTACGGTTATCTTTATTTCATATACTTGCTGATGATTGATGTTTTTTACTAGAAATGCTATTTGTTTCTTTGCTTTAGTTTGGTTGTTTGTTTTATTTTACCTTTTTCAGACAGTCTTTCTCTGTCGCATAGGCTGGAGTGCAGTGGCCTCAAACTCCTGGGCCTAAGCGATCCTCCCAGCTCGGTCTCCTGAGTAGCTTAGGACTATACAGGTGCGTGCCACCATGCCCAGCTAATTAAAAAAAATTTTTTTTTGGAGAGATGGTGTCTCGCTTTTTGGCTCAGTCTGGGCTCAAAACTCCTGGACTCAAGTGATCCTCCCTACTCGGTTTCTCAAAGTGCTAGGATTATAGATGCGAACAACTGCATCAAGCCTGGTTGTTTTGGATAAATACAAAAAGTCATGAATTTATCTCTTGACCCATGCACTCTGCTATTAGTGTTAGCAAACCCTGCCTGAACACACTAGCTTCCAAAAGTCTTGGCCCATATTCAATCTGGTTGTGTCTCAATGAAGAGGCTGATCAGCCCCTGGGGTGTGCATCTTCTTCTGTCATGCATGAGTTAAGTGTACCTCATGCCAAATCAGAAAATATTGAGGGGTGGATAATTGACAAGCGATATGGGAGGGATAGAGTGAATAAAGAAGAAGAGAAAGGGAGAGAGGGATGGGAGGAAAGAAGCAAGGAAAGAAGGAAGGAAGGAGGGAAGGAAGGGAGGAAGGGAGGGAGGAAGAAAGGAAGGAAGAAAAGAAGGAAAGAAGGAAGGAGGAAAAAAGGACATGGCGAGACTCATTGTATTAACCAGGTTATATCACCATTGTGTGGAATTACTTTGGGTTTAGTCAACCCAGTTAGGCATTTTGGAAACATTATGGCATTTGGGCTGCCTCCACAAAGCAGGCTGGAAAAGTTCCCAAAATACCAGGCCACTAGGCAATGTTTCTTTGGTTGGCAGCACTCTGCTGTTCCCTTCTCAGCTCTGGAAAAGTGTGAAAAGTAAAAGCGACCCCACAGGCAGCTGGGAAAATGCCTAATGGTTCTCTGGAACAGGTTAGCAATAACTAGTATGTCCAGCTTTGGATTTTACAGTTTTGAATTGAACAAATAAGATTTTTTTCAAAGTTTGATAACTGACTTGTGAAGAAAGGCTAAGTATATCTGTATTACTCAGCCCAGTAAGGGGAAGAGCCAACAGCGCCCATGCCAGGAGTGGCAGGGGTCAGCCCACCTAAGGGTAGATGCTGGCATATATTGCTATCTTCGTAATGATGCTGGATTTGTATTTTAAAAATTGAATTCGTTTATTTTATTAAAGTTAGTAAGTATAAGATCGAATATGGGTACTTTGTTCTAATTAACAGAATGTCAAAGCATGTATTCTTGCTTTTAAAAATAGAATCAAGCATTTTGAAAAAAAAAATCATTAAATCCAAGCGAAGAACCATAGCTGAATTTATCCCTGAGGCCACCGCTATATTATAACTTGAATCTAGTGCAAGGTCCCGTGGAGGGGGGTCCAGAAATTCCATTTACTAAGGGGATACTTTTGGACATAGTCAAGGAGTCATCCAAAATAAGATACTGGTAAATAATGTAAGATGATTCCAAGTACTGATATTCTTGCAGTATTTCACTTCAGAATTCCCTAATCCTAGAACCAATAGTAGAATGCTAGAAGCATCTAAAGATGGTAATGTTTCCAATGTTTGTAAGCAGTAATATGGTACTTACATTTTTATAAATGTGTTGCAAACACGAATGTTCACTTGATATTTCTTGCTACAGTTAGTTCATTCATAGCTTCTTAATTGATAAAATCCCTCTTCTTATTTATACCTATATATTATTGTAAATGATCCATCTTGCTGCTGTTTGCTATCTTAAATACCTTTCAATGAACTTCACGGCCCTTCATAATTTGGTCCTGCTTTACCGCTCCACTTCATCTTCTGGCTTTTGAATGGCAAAATTTTCTAGCAAACAGCTACTTATCCTTTAATTTTGGGTTATACTGATACCTCCTCTGTGAAGTTTGCCTGACTCCTTGAGCCAGACTTAAGTGGTCTATGTTGCTGCCATTGCTCTTTGTATACACTTATTAAGACAGGTATTAAGCTAAGTTTGCTCACAGGTGCTCACATCTTTTTATTTGTCTGAGGACAGGGATGATGTGTTGCTATTTCTGTGGGCCAGAAAACTAGCATGTTGTCTGGAACAACACTCCACAATAACTGCCTCCCATGGAAACCCTAAAGCAGACCAGCAAGACTGGCGCTGGGCATGGTATCTCACCCAGCCGTGGTCTCAAATGAGAGCCATCTGGACAAAGGAGGGACATCCTGGACTCAGGAAGTCAGGAGGCAAAGGATGGATCTCTGTGTCTTCAGTACTGTCTTGCATCATCTTCCTGGATAGGGCCAATGAAATGAGTGCCAACTAATTAGAAGGTGCTTGAAATAGCTGTCACTGTGCTGGAATTCTCAGTAAATCCCAGGATCCTAAATTGTTCCAATGGATATGTGAGCGGCAATGGACAAAAGAGTGGATATGCATGCCAGAGCAGACAAGTGCTACCACAATCAGGAAGTGCACACACTTCAATTGCCCAGGACCGCCAGAATTGCCAGTGGATTAGCTAGGCGGACTTGCCCTACTCATTTCACTAGTCTCCTAGCAAGGCAACTTGTTTTTTTTGTGTTTTTTTTTTCTTTTTTGAGATGGAGTCTCACTCTGTTGCTTAGGCTGGAGTGCAGTGGCACGATCTCAGCTCCCTGCAACCTCCATCTCCCAGGTTCAAGTGATTCTCCCACCTCAGCCTCCTGAGTAGCTGGGATTACAGGTGCCCGCCACCATGTCCGGCTAATTTTTGTACTTTTAGTAGAGATGGGGTTTTGCCATGTTGGCCAGGCTGGTCTCGAACTCCTGACCTCAGGTGATCCACCCGCCTCGGCCTCCCAAAGTGCTGGGATTATAGGCGTGAGCCACCATGCCTGGTTGGCAGCTTGTATTTTATGGGATTTAATATTTTTACTCCACTTATTGTGTCACGTTGGGGCTTTGTTGTGTGCTTTAATGGTTTTGAGTCAATAACTGGGTAAATGGATGGAATACATATGTATCACATGTCTCCACGTATATGTATAGCTAAGCTTACATGTTCATATATTCTTACATGTATTCATAAGGGTGTTTGTGTGTGTGTGTGTGTGTATGTGTATTTAAAGGTGGCCACAACATATTGTTGACTTCTGTTAAATCCATTGCTGCTTATCTGCCTTTCTTATCCACGGTATCCTTGAACCTAAGATTTACATGATGTGATTAATTTTTGGACCTACTACATTTTTACATGATCACATTTATTGAATGTAATCTTTGCTTCAGTTCATTGCTTCATGTTGTCCAGATACTGCCAGATTCAGATTATGTCTCCTAAATCACTTACTTTTTTCCCGGTTTTGAATCATCTGCAATTTTGGTGGCCCACCCTCCGTGTCATCATTCAAACTCTTGTTGAAAACAAACATTTAAGGTTAAGTAATGAAGTGTCACACTTACGCCACACCACTAGAGATGTTTTTCAGGCTGACTTCTGTATATTCATTCATTCATCCTTATTAATGTATGCAATTTTCTAGACATTAAACTTATTTTTTTCCATGTTTTACAAGAGAAGTGAGGCTGTTTTGTGGTCCCAGATACTTTATGCTAGTTATATTTCCCTGATGAACCCTGTAAGTAGCATCACTAAGGGAAAACTGCTGCCAGTCAGGCTCTGTTCTTGATGAACTCACAGGAGTTTTGGAATTGTTCCTTCTCATTCTCAGTTTTCATAATCCATCCTGTTATTAAGCCTTTTTGAATCTTCCAAAGAATATATGTGGAACTCATTGGGAAAATTGAAGATGGAAATGTTTGACATTTCCAGTCCAGGTTTTCAGCTTTAAGTATGGTTTTGCTCCCAGGCTCATCCTGCTTAGGGTTTTTCATAGGCTAATATTTTAAGAAGTGGGATCAGGAGTTATTAATTATCTCCATCTTAGAGGACTAAAGCAGGAACAATGATTCACTCATTTATTCAATGTTATCAACATTTATTGAACACTTTCTAAAAGGTTCTGTACAGAGGTAAGACTGAATTGCCACCAACTAGATATTTACCAGATATTGGATGAGACAGAGGTCCTCTGCCTGTGACCCCCAAATTAGCAGCATTAGCATGACCATGGCACTTGCTGAAAGGGAAAATTTTGGGGCTGCACCAAGACATACTGAATCAGGGACTATTGGAAGCTCTGTTTTAACAAGCTCTCTCCCTTTGAATAAATGTGATGATGCACATTAAAAAGTGAGAACCATTGGAAGAAGACATTTATGTAAAGAAACAATTACAGTTCTATACTAAGTTGTTGCCGACACACTTCTGGGGAACAAAGGAGTGATTAAGCAAAATAATATGGGAGTACATCATCAATCTGTGTGCCTGGGTCAGACATATAAGTAGACAGGTATAGTTTGGTTTCAAGAGCTTCCCTACAGAAAGGAAAATTCTCTCTAACTGCCTAGTTATGTACATTATTTTAACAGATGGCAAAGTCAATTATTAAACCAACAGAAAATTTGTACTTTAACATGTTTTTGGAATGAGATGGAGTAACAGAGAAAATAAACTAATCAACTAATTAATTAATCAAGAGCCATAAGCAAAGGAAGCCAAAAACATCTGATGAGGTAAAACTGTGAAACTTACTTATACTGAATTATAATCAATCAATCCAACAACAGATAAGCTTTCCAGGTTGTACAGGTGCTAGCAAATGGGGCCATGAGGGTACAAATGAGAACAGCAATCTTGACTGCACTGATATTTCCCCCTTGTGTTTGCCATCTCGGCCCTCCTTACATAATGTGCAATTATTTGGCATTGCTTAACATTTTTATATCTTAGAAGTAACATGGGTTGCTGAGCTCTAAATGTACCAATATTCTTTGAATGATTTATGAAGACTTTTGTTCACTTTTTTCTCAGCAAGGTTTGACTTTATCTTTATTCTCAGATGATTAATTAAAGTACTACTGTAATAGTTTCCCATTTTAAAAAAGTTGATTGATGTAGAATTTGTAAGGTTCTACCGACATTGCAGACTTGAGAATGACCTCCTATTTCACATGAACAATGGATAGGTTGTTTGTTTTGCTTTGACATGTGATATCTAAGATCTTTATGCCATAGCTTACTGGTCTCGGGACAGAGATCTCAGTGTTCTAAGCCTCCTACACTGACCCTTCTCACATGACTGCCTGTCAACTGTACCTACAACGGACCTGTATTTTAGCACTTATTCCTTTTTTCTTTGTTTATTTACACATCTGTTACTTTCATTGTAATTTAAGCATGCTAGATTTTCTGTTTATTTCAATATTCCCAGCAATTATCATAATACTCGTAATGATTTGTTCAATAGGAATTTATTGAATAATGAATGAATGGTTAGATGGATGGATGGGTGAATCAAATAACCCATGATGAAGTGCATAATTTTTCTTGTTCAAAAACATGGCATACTTTCTGAAAAATGGCCTCTGTATTTCCCAGTAAACAATTAAGATAAAAACAATCACAGAGATTTAAGGCTACACCTTTACACTATATTTCAGGTTACTTCTTGTATGTAATGCAAAGTTTCATTTACAAGGAAGATAAATTATTAATTATGGAATACTTGTCCTATGCTATGCCAAATGCTTTACATTTCTTATTTTATATTCACAACAAGCAAGTATTTACAAGTGTCAATATTAATAGAAATGTGTAAGATTTTTAGTGGGAAACATTAGTTTTGGAAACCCAGATGTCATTCTACAAACTCATCTTTTTTGTTGATACTTTTCTTTCCTTATCATCCTACTCCCCATCTTTTAGTTGTCTTTTTCCAGCTCCCATTTGTTTCTCTGCCTTATGCTATTTCAACCTTACTTGGTATTTAAAAATAGACTTGGTGGAAATATCTACCCTAATTTGCACAGAACACTGAGATTTTATTCCTATGGCTATAGTTCAAAGTTCAAACAGGCATAAGGAGGGTGTGGTGGTTGGTTCTAGTAGCCTTGGCTAAGGTAATGGTTCTGTGGATGGTGGAGACCCTAAAGATGCTGCTGCATTTTCCACTGAAAGCCACTAGTAATGAACTACAGAAAATGAGAACTTATTCCCCTTTTCAGTAATGTCTGCCTCACTTGGGTACACATGGCCTAAATAGATACATTTTTAAAAGCATTTTATTAGCACACTGAAAATTCCCATTAAACGCTAGACTAGAGAACTCACTAAGTCACACACGATATTGAAAACTGTCCTTCACGAGACTTCAAAGGAAAGGCCTACTATGTTTTTCTCATCTCTAATATCAATGATTCTATTATTCTTAGTGTAACTTAATTCTTTTGGTATCTCCAAAATGAAAATTTATTACATACAAGTGAAGATTTTTAAAAGCACATGGGGCAAAATCATATTTAATGAGGAATGAGATGATTTTAAGTGCTGCAGTGTGTTCCTAAAAGGATTCGAGTCATTCAAAATTTCTGAAGTACTCTGTCCTGTGCATTTTGATGGCAATATAAGTTATAACTGTCTTCAGGTCTTAATATCTCAAAACTTTTTTGTAGGGGAGGGGGTCTTCTGAGAATGAAATGCACAAGTATTTTTAGGATGCCTATATTTAACTATAAAAGTATGTTATGGGTATAATGTCCATGTAGGAAAAATAGCATTTATTTCAGTTTCTTTGGTATACAATATGGTTTTTTTTTTTTTTTTTGAGACGGAGTCTTGCTCTTTCGCCCAGGCTGGAGTGCAGTGGCCCGATCTCAGCTCACTGCAAGCTCCGCCTCCTGGGTTCACGCCATTCTCCTGCCTCAGCCTCCCGAGTAGCTGGGACTACAGGCGCCCGCCACCACGCCCGGCTAATTTTTTCTATTTTTAGTAGAGACGGGGTTTCACCGTGTTAGCTAGGATGGTCTCGATCTCCTGACCTCGTGATCCGCCCGCCTCGGCCTCCCAAAGTACTGGGATTACAGGCGTGAGTACAATATGGTTTTAATCAATCACCTTATTTAGAATTTTGTCTCAGATAAAACAGACAAAAGCATTCCCCTAGATAAAATTAGGATGATTTTCTGTTAGCAACAAACACTGTACTATTTTGTGAAAGCCAATCAGAAAAAAATATCTCCAACAATGATTTAATCGTTTTGAATTTCATAAAGTTTTATATCTTTTCTTTACATTTCTGGGTCAATGCCAAAGTTCAATTTCTACTATACCAGTTGTATTCTATAAAAAAGGTAAAAAAATCAATTAAACTTATATATTCTAGAAGAGCACCTAAATGTATGGAAACATTATTAAGTTAGAGCCTTTTTTTTTTGTTTGTTTTTTCTGGCAGTTCCCCTCCAAATTGTGTCCAAACCACTTTGTTTCACTGTAGAATAAAGGAAGCTGTGTGTTTTCATTTCTTGGCAGGTGAGGTAGAACTAATACAGAGAGGAACTTCTTTGGTAGGGTATGGGGCACTATGGAAACTTACTAACTGATGACATCACATTGTAAGGAAGAAACTCTCAAGGCTGTTCCACTGGTTTTGGAAATCAGTACAAGCTGCTATCCAGTTTGCAGTACCTCAGTTCCAAAAAGCTTAGTGATAATAAAAAATAAATAAGTAAAAATACCTAATTCCAATGCCAAATGTAGTCTAGTGCTTCCTGTAAGATTACAAGTGCTTCATGCAAATTAATGCTTAAACTCAATGATGCCTTGTTTTATGTAACATGTTTTTCTGCCGTGGCTTTTCTGAGCCAAAGGGATTTTTTTTTCGTGTTCATAAGGAAATATAAATTGATTTAGTCTAGCTTTCTTTTGCACATGAAAAAAGTATACATGGCCTTTCAAATGAGCCAGTCGCTTCAGAATAAGGTCATCCATTCGGCTGAAGCAAGATTGCTTTCAGAAGCAGAACAATAGACCCCATATAGAGAGGCATGCATTTTGCCAGAAGTAGACTACAACTGAATGTTTTGTGCAAACTCCTTTAACCCTAACTCAAACAAAAACAACTCTGGAAATATTGCATGGTGGGAGGTGGCTACTAGTCTCAAGTAAGAAGTATGTGTATTTACATATAGACTATAGACTTGAAAAGAAGTCACTAAAATTCATCAGGGAGTTTAAAAAGCTATGTATATATAGACTGTATTTTTTCAAGTCTATAAGTTTTGAAAACCTCCCAACTGCTGGGTTCTATGCTATGAATCCCTAAATATATGCTTGTGCATTTTCTCTTTCTGTCCTCATTTCTCTTGTCTTCTCTATGTATCACTATCTCTCTCTCTGCCTGTGTGTGTCTCTGTCTCTGCCTCAATGTATCTTTCAATCTCCCAACCCTCCCACACCCACATGCATCCCTACAAACATTTATTTTCTCTTATTATTCCTTTTCACTTTATTTAAAAGTGAATATTCAGAAGGTCAACCACTTGTCACTTTGGATTCTTGAATAATACATATATTAGATATAATAATGGAAATATATAGAAGATTCTGATTTTTTAGAGAAGGAGGAGGAAATTGTCTTCCAGGATATTTTATGGTGATAGAGGAGATTTTATAAGGGAATTATGTAAAAAAAGGATGACAAATAAGAGGTAGCTCAAGTGTATGGGTATGTGGAGATGTAAGTTAACACATTCATGCCTCAGGAAATGGGATGGAGCGATGCAAAACAATGGTGTGATGGGGAAGTGTGGGCACAGAGGTAGTGGGACAGTCAGCCAGCATAGAGGTAGTGGGACAGTCAGTGAGCAGTTAAGTACTGTAGCAGTGTAAAGTGTGAAGAACAGACATTAAAGGTAGATGTCGAAATCATTAAGGATTGGAAGGTACTGGGCTTTGTATGCCATTTGGGGAGTTTTGGCTTTATCTCATACGTGGCACAGAATAAAGATTCTCAACAATAGATTGACAAGTCCATATGTGCATTTAAATCAATTATTCCAGCAGATACATGGCAAATATGAATGAGGCAAGGAGAAATATGGAGGCCTTAACTAAGGAAGTGGCCAGTGGAGGTAGAGATAGATAACGCTTTTGAAAGACGTTAAAGAGACAAGTTGACAAGACTTGGAAAGTGATTAAAGAGAAAGGAAAGCCAGTTAAGAGTTACTGCCTGGTACATGAACAGACACTTCTCAAAAGAAGACATTTATGCCACCAACAAACATATGATAAAAAGATCAACATCACTGGTCATTAGAGAAATGCAAATCAAAACCACAATGAGATACCATCTCACGCCAGTCAGAATGGTGATTATTAAAAAGTCAAGAAACATCAGATGCTGGTGAGGTTGTGGAGGAAAAGGAACACTTCTGTACATTGGTGGGAATGCAAATTAATTCAACCATTGTGGAAGACAGTGTGGCGATTCCTCAAAGATCTGGAAGCAGAAATACCATTTTATCCAGCAATCCTGTTAGTAGGTATATACCCAAAGGAATCAAAATCATTCTATTATAAAGATACATGCACGTGTATGTTCACTATAGCACCATTCACAATAGCGAAGTCATGGAACCAATCCAAATGCCCATCAATGATAGACTGGATAAAGAAAATGTGGTACATGTACACCATGGAATACTATGCAGCCATAAAAAGGAATGAGATCAGGCTGGGCTTGGTGGTTCACATCTGTAATCTCAGCACTTTGGGAGGCCAAGGTGGACGGATCACCTGAGGTCAGGAGTTCGAGACCAGCCTGACCAACATGCTGAAACTCCATCTCTACTAAAAATACAAAATTAGCTGGGTGTGGTGGCACATGCCTGTAATCCCAGCTACTTGGGATGCTGAGGAAGAATTGCTTGAACCCGGGAGGCAGAGGTTGCAGTGATCGCGCCATTGTGCTCCAGCCTGGCAATAAGAGCGAAACTCCGTCTCAAAAAAAGAAAAAAAAAGAAAGAAACAAGGTCATGTTCTTTGCAGGGACATAGATGGAGCTGGAAATGGTTATCCTTGGCAAACTAACCCAGGAACAGAAAACCAAACACCACACGTTCTCATTTATAAGTGGGAGCTGAATGATGAGAACACATGGACACATGGTGGGGAACAACACAAACCTGGGCCTATTTGGGGGTCAGGGGAAGGGAGAGCATCAGGAAGAACAGCTAATGGGTGCTGGGCTTAATACCTGGGTGATGGGTTGATCCCTGCAGCACAGCACCATGGCACACTTTACCTATGTATGTAACAAACCTGCACATTCTGCATATGTACTCTGGAACTTAAAATAAAAGCTGATAAAACAAAACAAAACAAAACAAGAGTTACTGCCTGGAAACAGGCTTGTCCAAGTACATAGAAACTGGTGACACTGACCAAGATATACAAGAAGAAGAACAGGGCTAGCAGGAAAGTTGCTGGATATTTTACATTTGTGTGACTGTGAAATATCCAGGTGGAACTGTTCTGTAACCAGTGGACTATATGGGTCTTGAGCTTGAGAGAAAGTTAGTGGTACTAGAATTCATAAATTGTTAAGGATTCAGAGGGTGATTAAGATCATCTCAGGAAAGTATGTAGCATAAAAAGAGAATGTAGAACTCATGATAATCCACTGGGGATACAGCAATGCTTAAAGAGACAGGAGAAGAGGAGAGGTAGAAATGATCAAAGAAGCAGGAAAACGAAGAGAGTCTCATCACAGAGAATCCAGCAACTGGGAGGTTTTCAAAAATCATAGAACTGAAAAGAAGTAACTAAAATTCATTAGAGAATTTAAGAAGGTACATAGACTAAACTTGAAATATGGAGGCATTTCATACTATTTTATTTCAAAGGAAGATTAGCTAAATTCACAGTCTACATGTGAAATTCTGGCCAAGACAAGTTATTTCTATGTTAAAGCAAGGGCAGGAGAGTTTAAGAGATTAACAGGGAAATATCACCTTGGTATATATTAAGGAGTATGTGATCCTGGGTCAGTGAAAAGCATAAAGATAGCAAGAGTAAAGCTAGAAAACTAGATAGAAACCTACCATTTGTGTAAAATAAGTTCTGTGTTTAATTTTACAGTTCTTTGTTTTACTACTCTCTGGCTACAGTGGTTTTGTAGGGTTTCTGGCATGTTGCTATAAATATTTGTGCACTGAGCCTGCTTCTTTCAATAAAAAAGTCTTTTTAAAAGAACATATCTTACTAAATTAGAATTACCTTTTTTTTTTTTTTTCTGGAGTCAAATGTGTCATATCTTGGTGGGTTCCTTAGTAAAGTGCTCATGAAGTGATGGAAGTGCCTAAGATTCCTTTTCCTTGCACGGCTTACTCTTAAACATTACTGTAGTAAACAATTTAGTAGAGAAACAGAAATTCATCACTGAAAGAGCTACTCTCTAAGGATTTTCATAGATATTTTCAAGAGGAAGGTATAAAAAGAATGATAGTCTGTAAGAACCAACAGACTATCCCTAATGTTGTCTCCCTTATTCAGCAGAAGAGAAGGAAATTCACTGGACTAGCAAAGAATGGAAATAAACTATTATTAAAAACCTACGAGGAGTCACGCCCTCTGCTAATAGTGTTCATATATGTTAATGGGCACATCTAGCCTTTAAAACAACACTTTCAGATACTTTACCCCATTTTTCATTGAAGAAATTAAGCCTTGGGAAAATTGGGTAATGTGTTGAAAATCAGATAGCTAGTCAGTAAAAGAGATGTCACTCAAGGATGAAGGACCCAGTGTCAATGGTATTAACACCCAATAGATTTCAACTAAGGTTGAATAAGTGCTAATGTTGAATCAGGGCAGTAAAATATAGTTTCCATCCCAATCATGCTTGTGGGTATGGTGGTTGTTAAATGATGATCCTCCGTTATCCTTCCCAACCAATATTATTAGGTAATTCAGTGCTGTGAAGAGATGCCCTTTATGTCACAAAACTGTCGTCTCACTTATTTTGATTTAAGAAGGAAGAAACACACTTTATTTTTTTAAGTCTTGATAGAAATAAGCATAACAGAAGTAGAGATAACCATGATGTAAGGAGGCAGGATGGCATATAAGACCTCTGTTTATATCTGACTTGAGGGACAATGTGGGATGTGTATTATACTTTATGTGAATGAAAGTGCAATACAAGATTAGGTTTCCATAAGTTCTATCCAGTACTTTCCCTACACTTTGGCAACTTTTTACCTTATGTCTCCTTTGTATTCTAATAATGTTCGCTTTGGTTTCTACCTTGGTTCAGTGTGACTTACTGTCTCAACCACCATTTCATCTTCCAATTCCTGACTTCTAGCCTCCCTTTTGGCTTAACTCTGTTGGACTGACATGACAGAAATTGACTTTTGGTTAAGATTTGGACTCCTCTTTGATGGAATGTCCTGACAGGAAGCCTAGTTAGTCTTGGACCAGTATACTCCCACTTGAACTCCAGCCTCAGGGCGTCAGCTCTCAGGCAGGTTGGAGAAGCAAATGAAAGCAAATAAATGCAGGGGACGGTTGGTTTTCTCAATACAAGACTCAAATAAGTGACAGACTTAAAATATTAATTACCGGCTGGGGGCAGTGGCTCACGCCTGTAATCTCAGCACTTTGGGAGGCCGAGGTGTGTGGATCATTTGAGCTCAAGAGTTCAAGACCAGCCTGGCCAACATGGTAAAACCCCATCCCTACTAAAAATATAAAAATTCGCTAGGAGACTGAGGCAGAAGAATTGCTTGAACCTGGGAGGTGTAGGTTGCAGTGAGCTGAAATTGTGCCACTGCACTCCAGCCTGGGCGACAGAGCAAGACTCTGTCTCGAAAAAAAAAAAAGAATTAGTTACCAATATCCTATTGTTCCTGACTCCTCAAAGATACTACTGCTTGTGAAGAATTCTGGTGGTTGATTACAAGTGTACTGCTTACAATTTTTCAGTTCTCGCTAATTAATTTACTTCCTCCCTCTTTTTCACAGTAATTTTCATAGTAAAGTGTGCAGTTTTAACCTTTTGAGTATTCAAAGAACTGTTTTTACATTTCATGCCAGGAATGGTTGGGTTCAGACAACAGAGTTAACCTTCCGTACCTACCCAATTGAATTGTTCTATACCTGGGTCTATCATATTAAAAATAAGCAGTGTTTTCACTCTTTCTCTGTCTTTACTTATGAAGTGATTATATAGGTTGAAATTTTAATTGCAGAAAATACCTATGGAGAACTGTACTTTGAACAGGAAATTGGTCATAACACAAATGGTGAGCTTTGACTCAGACTTAAATGAAAGAAATGATCCTAGACCAAGGCAAAACCATAAAAAAAAAAAAAAAAAATGGAAAACTTTCAAGGCTCAACCTTCCTCTGTCTTGCTCAAAAATTCCTCTCCCAATTTTTTTAGTCTGGCTTTCTATTGAATTTTAGAGTGGGGGTAAGGGGGAGTGGGGCAAATGCAAGTGTTGGGAAATGACTTAAATCCTTTACTATTACAGAATGTAAAAATTTATTCTTCCTCACAAAGAAATACAGAAGAATTTCAACAATATTAAATGCCCACAAAAAAGTCATTTGCAGTGTGGTTCACTTGAAGAATTTCTTCATTTCAAAGTAGAGAAAGGAACACATTCATACAGTAGATATTTACAGAAGGGCCTACAGAAAATATTATGGTATGAGTATGTACAGGCTTCCATTTTTAGATTGTTGTTTTCCAAGTACAATGTATAGAAGCAGAAATTTGTCTCCCAATGAGATTATACAGGTTTCAGATATTTTCTGCAATCTTTTAACTTGGCAACTAAGAAAGTTCCCTTTCTTTATTAGGAAAAATAATCAACAAAACACAATCTTTTATGATGGTTTCGTTACACAGAGATGCTATTTTAAATGAATTGATTGGTCAGCAGCACAGTGGAGGACACTTGTCATTTATTTGATGGTTAGCAGCATAGTGGAGGACATTTGTCATTTATTTGACAAATTAATCAATTTTTTAGACGTAGGGCTAATATAACCTTGAATTCTCTGGTGACTACTCCTATGTGATAATTCTACCCAGTGGATAGTCCTGCAGTCCCACAGAGGGAGGATAATTCTGTACTAGAACACATTGTTTCTTTTTTTAATTGTCAAACTTTATGGAAAATTCGTTATGTATAGACACCTCTAGAGAAGAAATTATTCAACTGAATTACCATAGGATTGACTCATTAATAGCCTAATTTGAATAATGACTAAGTTACCCTTTCGTACGCTTGACTGTAGCTAGGGAATTGCTGAAATATCACAGAAAGCCTCTTTTTCCAAGATTAAATCAATGTTCCCTACTCAGTTTTTATGACTATCAAGAATACTACACATTACTAAATTTTAAGTCTTCTTATTGTAACTTTTTTTATGTGACTAATTACATCCAAATACTGAAATGATTTAAGATATTCATTTTGCTTAATAAATATCTACCAGTATATCAACATAGATAGTAAGTGTATACATACATACATGTACATAAATTCTGATAAGTAAAATAATTATTTAAGGTGAATACAATATGATGATATACATGTGTATCTGTCATAATCCAACAGAAAAAGTGCTAGAAGGTCCCATAAGCTGATAATTCCAAAACACAAGAGGCTTACAATTATTAAAAAGCAGAAAACAACCTGCATGTTTAAGATGTTAGGAATGGTTAAGTAAATCATGGGCTAACCACTGAATGAAATAGTACTTGATTATTTGAGAAGAGATTTTCATAACATGGAAAAGGTTTTATGTTTAAACAGAATATAAGGAAACGACACAAAACATTAGCTATATGTGATCATTTTAGTGGTCAAAGGATGAGCATTTTTTTCAGTTAAAAAACAATAAGGACCAATACAAGGAATATTAATTCTATGCAGACAGATAATTTTTAGTCCTCATTGATCACTGCTATATTTCCTGCAGAAAGTGAAAAAAAATACCTTATATTTTTGAAATTAATTTCAGTTGTTAAAAATTTTACATATAAATTTGGAGGGCCTTATTTTCTCATTTCTTGTGGAGGAATTAGCATAATGATAGAAGGGCAATGTAATCCCATGTAATGACTAAAGTTTCTTTGCATTTCCAACTATGAGCTTTCTGATAGTCAAAGAAAAAAAAATCAAAAGGCAGCTGCAAAAGTTATAAGATTAACCTTGAACATAATGAAAAGAGTTCTTTGGGAGAAACAAGGATTTAACCAGCTCTTAGTTTTGAAAAATCTTCTCATGTGACACTTCACAGGGAGAGAGGACGCAGAGGGATATAATGGGAAAAAAAAGTCCTCAAAAAAATTTCCTACATTAAATGTCAAGGTGAGATTCCTATGGTGTTTTAGTATAGGAATGCTTAATGAAAGCCTAGAACATCATACCAAAGTGTCTTAGAGGAAGCAATCCCATGGAGGGACAAATAAATGCTATCTAATACTTAGCACCTTGGGATGCCTAATATAGGAATAGTGTCTATTAAAGTTGAACAATATACTCTAAATACTTACTTAAGAAAACACAAACCAAGAGGACCAAGGGCTTTCCGGGAATGGAGGGCGGCACTAACCAGGAATTTGTTTCTAAAAAAAAACCATAGTGTATGCTACTGGAACAGAGGGTTATTGAATGGGGGAGGAAAAAAATCTATAGATAGCTATGAGGTTTCATGGGGTTGTCTCTGAATAGATTTTCTTTTAGGACAGATTTCAAAAATTGCTCTTGTTCATTCCAATGCCCTGTATATAATAGGTACTGAATAAGCATTTCTTGCATAAAATATTCAGGGAAAAGAAAGTGTTTATCCCTTTTGTACTTTAAGGAAAGTTTCTATTTCACTCTCTGTTGCTTAAAGTGGAAGCATCAGATTGTCAAAGCAGATTGCTTATTTTTCTAAGCAATTGAGCAAGAAATTCAAAATTAACATACTTTCACTTATTTATCTATTCATTCAACAAATATTTGTTGAGTGTCCTTTGTGATACCAGGATTTATAGCACAGTGTTCCCATCCTTAAGGAGCACTTACTTAAGGACTTCCTCAAGGCTTTGACCACCCTGCTTAGAATAACTGAAGTTCTAGGCAAAGACTCTGATAGAATTTGTCAATTTTAAAGTGCTAAAAATAAAGCATAAGAGCAAGCAGTGCCATCTTTTCTCAGCAAGAATGTAGCCCAAACCCCAATCAAGATAAGTTTGACTATTACTGAGAGACTACTTTTCTAAAAAGCACATTAGAATATCCCAAATGGCATTATAATATTTGCACTCAGCAGTCTCCAAAATGGCAGCTTAGAGACTTGGAAATCAATGGATCTCCACTCAGAGGGAATAATACATACTGTGAGAATGTAGCCCAGTGAATCATCTAACGAATGATGCCCAATAGAATAAACATTCATTGTGGTTTGTTTTCTTTCTTTTTTCTGCTTCTTTTAAAATATAAGACTGAAGGGAAAAGAAGATAATGCAACTAACATTGCCCAACAGTGCAAGATTAGGGGCTTTCTTCTTATGGGGGCTGGGAGAGGGGAGTTTCCTCTTATCATTTTCATTTCTCTGTTATCTACAGATTTACTATTCAAATTTTCCACATAGATACTAGGTCAGAAGAAAGTCTTCTTCCCAGCATGCATTAAAATGTATTTGGAATGTTTCATGCAAAATATTTTTTTCTTACATTATTTCAAGCTTAAGAAAGAATATAAAAGATAAAGGATGCCAACTTGTTTTTTTTGGACAAACAGCTGTGTAGTTTCTTTTTCTTCCTTCCTCTCTTCCTTTTTTCCCTACTTCCTTCTTTCCTTCCCTTCTCTACTTTCCTTTAATAAATATTTACAGATCACTTTCCTAGGTCCTGGAAATACAGATATGAGAAAAGGTGGCTATGATGCCTGTTCTCATGGGATTTATATTTTACTTGGCATAGACAGAAAGTAAGAGCATTTTTAAAAAGATACTAAAAACAATGCATAAATGAACCTGCGTAAAATTGTAGAGAACAATTTGGATGAGTAAGATATTCATAAGGTGAGTTCCAGTAACATACAATCTCTGTTCCAGGAGCATACACATTATTTTTTTCAGAAACACATTCCCTGTTAGTGCTGCCCTCCATTCCTGGAAAGCCTTTGGTCCTCTTGGTTTGTGTTTTCTTAAGTATATAGGGTATATTCTTTATTTTTGTGGCTGGGAAAAGTCTCTTTGATGAAATAATATTAGAATTGAGAACTGGATGACAGAAGAAAACAGTCAATTAAAGATCTAGGGACAAAGAATTCTAAGCAGAGGAAATAGCAAGTTCAAAGGCCGTGCTTGATTTGTTTAAGGAATATTAAAATAGGCAGAGTGAAGCTTATAACACAAAATGGAAGCTTTTCCAATGCCATGAAATGAAGTGAGAAAACTGGGTAAAGAGTAGATCATGTACAGTCTTGAAGGCCATGTTGGATATCCAGTCTCCATTCAAATGGGAAGTAACTGGAGCATTTTAAGTTAAGGACTGACACAATTCGATTGTTTTAAAATGATCACCCTGGCTGCTGTGTGAGAATAGATTATTGTCTATTATAGCAGGTGAGAAAGGCTGTGAAGATAAATTCTGGAGGCATTTTGAAGGTAAGCCTAAAAGGACTTTCTGATGGATTGGATGTAGGAAGGATGAGGGAAAGAGAAGAATCTAGGATAGCTCATAGGTTTTTTTTGGCTTCAGAAAGTGAATGGTGGTTTCTTTCACTGAATGTGGAAGACTAAGAGAAACAGGTTGGGGGTAAATGCATTTATGTAGGTAAATGTAAAGTTCTGCTTTGGGGAATGTTAAATTTGAGATGTCTATTAGCTATTTAGGTAGAGATGACAAGTGTGTAGTTACTATATAATACTGGAGCTTAGGGGCAAGATCAAGGTAAAAATGAAAACTTAATCATATTGTAATCATGTTAGCAATGTCTATTATGTGAGTATGACTTACTCATGTTGACTAAGAAAATGAGCTAAATATTAATGCTGTATACTGAATACCAAGTAAGTACCAAGTTGGCATTACTTATATGTAGTTGTTAAGGCACAGATTTCAAATAAAGCTAGTTTTGCCTCCTGTTCCCATATACCTCTAGGGATAGCGATGTATATTGAAGACGATAGGTACTCAAAGATGAATTGGAACTAAAGACTGTAAGCTTTACATGGACAGCAGTCTGTCTTATTCACCACTCTGTCTCCAGTTGACCCTGTAGCAGAATGCTTCACAATGGCAGATGTTCAATAAACGTATCGGAATGAAGTAATCAAATATACGTATTAGGCTAACACAGTCATTTTTAAGGCCTGCTCATTTATTGTTCTTACTCAAGGATATGTCTATGCTCAAGTATGATCTGGCCTCCATTTGCATGTTTCATGCTTCCATACCACCTCCCAACTACACAGATTTTCTTTTCTTTCTTTTTTTTAATTTTTTTTAAATTTTAAACCTCTTTGGCAGAACCCAAGGCCCTTCCACAGCAGAACTTTTAAATACACTATTTTCCTTTCCCTGGATTCCCTTCTCTCTTCCAGCTCCTCTGTCCTCTTCCTCTAATTAACTTCTGACCAGTTTCCATATTTTAGCTCAAACCACTTCTTTAGGGAACTTCCCTTCATCCTACGGAGTGGATCTCTCTCCTACCACCAGGTAATTCTTCTGTATAGAACTGATGAAAATTTCTAATTATAAGTTTGTGTAATTGATTAATTACTATCTTGCTTTCCTATTATAACTCATCTGTTTCACTTACTGTTTTATCTAGGTGAGGACAACAGTAGGTACTTAATATAAATCACATATTTTCATGATTTCCAAAGTGACAAGAATTTTGGAATCTCTACAGTGCAAGATGAAAAAACAAAGCTGTCCTATCCAGGTTGATTTTTAACTGCACCAGTGGAAGTTAATCAAACTATAAATGAAATGTACACTAGAAAGAAAATTTCATATGTTCTATATCTCTGAAGAAATGAAAGAACACAAAATTGGGGTTTCTACTGCACACATATCTGTTTTTGAATTGGGATTATTCAGGGGCTCAGACTGAATTTAATACAGCAAAAATCTAGGACCCTATCAACTTCTGGAAAATCTGGATTCAATGCTTGTACTTTACCCTGAGCACACAGGGCATACAATGGCATCTTCAACTTAGTCATCAAGACACATTCATTCCAAGAGAGCCGAGGTCACCACTTTCCTTCACTGCACCTTATTCACATGATGTGGGAAAAATATTCTCATATCTGCTTATGAAAAACCCATCTTTTCCCACATTGCCTTGGAAATTCACCCTCTGTCACACAGTTTAAAAAGTCTAAAATCTACCTTGTTTCCACAAATTAGCTTTTGTGATTTTTAAAACAAATTATGTTGACAAGGGAATTAGAGGTCTAATTTTCACGCTGGGGGCTTGATTCTTGTAATAAAAAAGGCTAATATTAATAAGTGTCTTTTAGTTTAATGTGTATAATGACTTATAAGAAAATGATTGTTATTCAGCATTTGCTAATTTACTTTATTATTACCCCCATATTCTTATACATTTGAATGTTTATCAAGCACTTTCACTTATTTGATTTCCATAATAGCATTCTGAGCTATGCAGAGATTAATATCCTCATTTTGTAAATGAATAAATTTAAGCTTAAAGAGTTTAACTAACTTCAGAGGCACAACAGCTTAGTGAAAATGGCATGCACATTAGAGCCAGGAGACCTGGGTTTATATACAGATTTTATTAGTTATTGGCTGTAGGACCTTAGGCAACGTATTACCTTCCTACCTTCTACCCCCAACCCTGCCTGCCCCAGCCAAGCTTTCTTTATTCTACCTGTAAAATGGTGGTGTTAATATTATTTATATCATTATTGTAAAGATTAAATAATAAGGAATTTCTGAAATTCTGAAAAATTATCCAAAATGGTGCTAAGATTTTTTTAACTGTTTAATTTTTTTCCCATATCACACTACAAAAAAGTAAAGAGGTAAAAAACATTGAGTTGTATCCTAATAAATATGCTGAAAACTTTGAAAGAAATGGCTGGTAAAAGAGTGAAGATGAATGACTTTAGTCATTCATAGAGAGCTTAGCAAAGCAATCAACTGAATATAAAGGAGCCTAGAATGAAAACGTACAGGTTGGGGGAGGCCGGTGTTATATATCCAGGTGTAGGATATTTACAATCTAAACACTGAAGAGAGAGGGAATCTGGGAGCCTAATCACAAAATATTAGTTTTTCATAGCCTATGAACATAAATCATGGTGCAAAGAGTAAGCAAGGCATGAGAAAGTCTAAAGAGTCACAGTGTTCTTCCTTCAGTGTTTGCTCCTTCAAAGAAGCAGGAGGAAGAGGAGGAGCGACCCAGGATGATGTGTCTTGCTGTGTTTATGCTCTTTCTCATAAGGCCTTTGGATGTTAGCAGCCATTACCTAGCTATCCCTTGGACAGATGAGCTTTAAGTACCTAGTACCTTAGATAAAGGGAAATGTGTGATTCTTAATGAGCTTTAAAAGGAAACAACTTCTTTTTTTTTTTTTTTTGAGACGGAGTCTCGTTTTGTCCCCCAGGCTGGAGTGCAGCGGCGCGATCTCTAATCACTGCAAGCTCCGCCTCCCGGGTTTACGCCATTCTCCTGCCTCAGCCTCCCGAGTAGCTGGGACTACAGGCGCCCGCCACCATGCTCGGCTAATTTTTTGTATTTTTGGTAGAGACGGGGTTTCACCGTATTAGCCAGGATGGTGTGGATCTCCTGACCTCGTGATCCGCCCACCTCGGCCTCCAAAAGTGCTGGGATTACAGTCGTGAGCCATTGCGCCCGGCCAAAAGGAAACTTCTTAATGCTCTCCTGAAGAAAAACAGAAACATCCCGCTGAGAAGATGCTTAGAAGGTTTCTGTCAGAAGAGTCTTGAGTACATATCACTTCATAATGCAGAGAAAATAATCAGAGATTCCTTCACAAAGAAGAGGATGAGACCTTCTCACTTCTTTTTTCTTAATCTTTCTTGCTTTCTAATTTTCTGAGTTCTCCCTCCCTTACAAAAAAAAAAGTTAGTTTCAGACTTAGTAATGTGGCCAAGGTCATATAGTAATCAGAAGACACAGAATTTGATTCCATGTCTGGTGAAAAGCTCATATTGTTTCCATTGATCCACATCTTTTTTATGTGAATTGAGAATCTTTTCTTCTCTGAAAGGAATTAGCATTTTGCAATGTATAACCTAAGCCTCAGTGAAATTTTATGTGGGTTTTAGCATCTTTAATTTTTTAACATTCCTGTTAGAGAAAACACCATGTCTCTTAGCTCATTTTAAATCTAATTGAGGAGAGAAATTGTATAAATATTAGAGGTGGGAGTGAGAGTAACATTTGAGAATTGTCCTCCAGGCCATCTCAGGTTTTTCTTATCTCTTCCCACTGGCAAATCATTACCCGATAGGGTAATTTCATGTCAATTGGTAAGCATTTGGTTGGGGTTCCTGAAGTTAACATTGTTCATACCCTGAGATAAAAAAATAATACCAGGAGGAAAAAAATATGTAACAATGGGAGTAAGAACACATTTTTTCTTAATTTGGCACAAGATGAGGGTCTTAGGCAGTTGTCAGTGTTATCTGTATAAATGCAGAGCAATAGTCTAATCCAGGGGTTACGAAGACAGAGATAAGGTCAGGTCTGGCTGGGAGGGAGTAGGTCACCATTCTCCTGGTAATGACACATAAAAAGAGGCTCTTGTTGCCTACAGAACACCTGTGGGAATTCAGAAGCTGCAGGCCCAGGGTGAACCTGCTTCTAACAGTCTCTTGTCTTCCCATGCAGGGTTCTGCATGTTGGTCTCTATAGTACACTTCTTGTGCTGTAATGCTTTCTTTTCCAAATGGCAACAGGCATTGTGTTTCTTTTATGGACAACTATAAACCTTCACTTTTATCCAGCTAGGCACCTCAGATACTTGGTCACTTACTTTTTGTGCCATTAATCCAAAGAAGTCTATAGATTAAGAAACTTTTTTGGATTGACACAAGTAAATATATAGAATATATGTACACATATATATCTGTATATGTATCTGTATGGGAATACTTGAAACTCTAAAAATTATATACCAAGTTTCTTTCTTTCTTTCTTTTTCTCTTTTTTTGAGACTGAGTCTCACTCTGTCACCCAGGCTGGAGTGCAGTGGTGCAATCTCGGCTCACGGCAGCCTCCATCTCCTAAGTTCAAGTGATTCTTATGCCTCAGCCTCCCGAGTAGCTGGGACTACAGGCACATGCCACCAAGCCCAGCCAATTTTTTTTAATGTGTTTTTTTAGTGGAGTCGGGGTTTCACCATTTTGGCCAGGCTGGAGTATGCCAAGTTTCAACCAAATATAACTTGAAATGCGTAAGACATAAAGCTATGAACATTGGGATTTATTAAAACATAGAAAAAGCCTGTCTATTGTAATGGTAAGTAGCAAAGAGCTTTACAGAGAGAGTAACTGAATGCCTGGCACGTATTTTTTTCCTATACAGTTGCTTTTCTGAAAGTCTATTTTTACATCCTTTGAAATATGTCTGGAAAAGATGAAGGGCAGAACGTTGTATTTGCGAGGCAGCCATGGGTTAAATGCCATTTTATATTCCCTGATTTTAATTAGTTAAATAAATCAGCCAACAATTACTAAGACCTATTTGGTAAAAGGCATGGGACTAGTTGACAGCGAGGAATACAGGAATATATTTCTGTCCTTGCAAGCTTGCTGCCTTCTTGTGAAGCAAAATATAAGAATCCAAAAAGGGAATTAATTATACAAGACAAGATAGAATACATTCTATGAAAGCGGCACACACGAATGCATGAGTACAGGAAAACGAGGCCTGTCTTTGGATGGGGTTGTCAGGGTAGTCTTTATGATGTGGATGAGAGATGAGTGATGTGCTGTTTTCAAATAAGTTTAGTGGGAAGGCATTTTGGGAGGGGATAACATGATGAGAAGAAACATGCACAGTTATCCTTCAACTGTTGTTCTTTCTTTCATTCAATAAATGCTTATTGAAAAACTAATCTGGTTCTGGTTGTGTATTAGGTACAAGAAAACACAATGTTCAACAAGATACACATATTTTTGCATTCAGAGTATGGATTTACAGAGGAAGCTTAGAATCCGATTAGGAATTCTGGCTGTAGGGGAAGAAACAGAATATTAGTTTCATCTTTAACTAGTTAAGTGTCCTTGAGCAAGTTCCTAAACTTCTCTAAGATTTATTTGCCCTACTAGTGAGATGAGACGAGTAATTGTAGTTTTCTTGTAGGGTTATTTGTGAGGATTAAATAAAATGATGCATATATAATACTGTTGAATGCCTGGCTTATAGGAACTACCCATTAAATTAGACTCCAAGTCTGCTGGACTCCAAAGTCTATGCTGTTTATTGCCACCTTTTCTTACTTCCAAATTCTCATATCAGAGTTCTTTGGTGCTGTTACTCTCCCTTTTCAGCCCTTCAGTTTCTGTGACCCTCTGCAGACTTGTCATTCGATAGTCACCTATTAAATGCTACACTTCTCAAAGATTCATGCCTGAGCCTTTCTCTTATACTACACATTTTACCTGGGACGCTGTCGCCCTTTCACATGATTTCACTTACCTTTAGCTCGCTGGTGACTGCCAACAGCTAGCCTGTCAAGGCTTCTCTTGTGAGATCCAGAGCCATAGCATCCTTGACACGTTCACACTATCATCCCAGGGCCACTTGAAATGTGGCATACTCACCCTTTTCTCCCTCTTCAGTTTTCTAAGTTTTTGAAGACATTGCTCTTCAATGAGCTTCCATGTGCCAACCTTGGAATCAGTCTAGATTTTTTTCTCTTCTTCACCTTTCTACATCCGATCAATCATCATATCCTGTAAAATCTTCGTTACAAATTTGTCTTTCAATCTATTTTCCTTTTTCTAAATTCCTTGTTTTGGTCTTTAAAGCTTTCATCATCCCTGAAATTCTCATTTGCAGCCGTAGTGGAGCCCCTGAATCTGCATCTTTTCTAGGTTCTGGTGTGCTCTGAGGCCCAGCCATCAGAACTCTGTCCTACACTCTTGTTCCTCTCCTCCCAAACTTGTTTCTTATCATTCTGTCCTTAATTCAGATAACAAGCAAATCTGGTTGTGGCCTTTACCTGCTCAAAAATCTTCAGAGGCTCCCTAATATTTATGGAATAAAAGGACCAAATCTGAACTGTTTTTCCGTCAAGCAAGGATCCGATTCTCTTACCTTTCATGGCAATGCAGTCTCATTTACAACACTCAAGCAGTATGGGAAGTGCCTACATGTAAGCGTCTGGAAGAGAGACTGCCTGGGTGCAAATTTTGAGATATAAAGTGAGGTTAATCATAACACCCATTTATCAAGTTCTTGTGATGATTAACTTACATATATATGCAGAATATTGCCCACTATGTAGTAAGCAAGCATTCATTATACATTAGATATTGTTACCTCCAACCCTTTTTCACCCCCAACACTCATGTTCCAAAACTATCATCTCTTTGAATATTTAAAAAAATTTGTTTTGTTTTTCTATCCCACTCCCAAATCCCTGCTTGACCTGACCTAATTAACCCCTTCAATAGAGTTAATTGACTCAGTGAGTTAACTGACTCTACTACTCAAACTTAAACACTCTTTTCCCTTTGATTCCATTGCTACTGCTTTAACTCTACCTGATTGCTTATGTATATGTCTCCCTTCTACATCAAAAGTGTTTAGATGACTAAAAAAGAATGGCTGTGAACTAAACAGGTACATAAAATTTACCAATGGAGCTTTAAAAACCACTTTCCTCTCTCACATGGCATATCTTAAGTTGATAGGAAGGCCATATAACACTAACCCTTATTTAATCGCCATTGTCTTAAAGAATTGAAGCTAGAATTTCGAGGTACAACCAAATTTTTCATTTTCCAAGATTATCTTGCTTATCTAATCTAGTATCCTCCAGAACCCCCAGAACTAGCACACTGCCTGACCTAAGACTTAAACTATATGCAATTTCAGGCTGTTTAAATTCAAGTTTTCACAGCTAGAGTTTAAGCTGGTTGTGTAAAGTTATATTTCAAATACATCAGGTGGGGGTATTTTGCTGGGTTTTGTGTCATTCTAATTGATTCCTCAGAGGTAAATAAACAGCAAGAAGATTTCAGAAACTAAAACTCAGGTGTGGCCCATCAGAATGTCCACTGATATGTTGAGACTTTGTCCATCAGGTATTTGGGATGATACAAATTCTGTTCTGTCACCCTCAACTCTTTAACTTGGGCATCCGGGCTCAAGAGTCAAGTGACAGAATCACAAGCATTGTGGGTAAGTCAGGGCATGCTAGAACCCAGCACACGTGTGTGCACCTAGTGCAGATCTTTGCGGTGACTCCTTTGTCTGTGCAACCTATTGAGGCTGTACCTTTGAGGTTAGAAGCAGTACAAACCTTTGGAAAACATCTGTGTATGCCGGTATGACATCTCTGCTGCCATTCTCTGGCTTTTGTGTTTTGGCTACCTGCCACTGAAATGAATGGCTTTCAAATTGCTTGAAAAGTGAAATGGCACTTTTGTATAATTTTAGAACAAGGGAGCCACTCTTAATCTTTTTAAACTGACTTAGACACTTGTCAGCTCTTTGAAGGGGTTTATAACTTTGTCACCTATGTAGTCATTCAGGTTCTTAAAAAGCAAGTACAGTCGCTAACAGGAATGCTTTTTTGACAGAAAATGTAAGCACTAAAAACATTATTTAATTTGAACTTGATTCTGAGTATTCAGCACCTTCCATCTAGGATTCAAACCTCCTTCCACATACTTGCTGGTTTGACGTGCTGGGTAAAATACATCAAGGACTTTTTTTTTTTTTAACAATTAATCTGGAATCATTTTTTTCTTTGTACATTTGCCAAATAACTTGTCCATTTAATAGGGTTTCTTCAATTTGGTTTAGTACCTTCAGATTTCTATTTCTTGTTGACTTTAAAATTTATTTTATTTATCATCCTTGTCATAATACATGTAAGAGATTCTAGAATCAAATTGGATTGACTTATTTTCATCACGGGGTGGGAAGTCAGTGTAATTCTCTACACGTTATATTTCAAAATGAAAGTATTTATGGCTCTGGTGCAGAACAAAAGCTTAAAGCTTTTAATTTTTGTATGCTTTAGAAGTTACCAGCAGTTTTAAAAACACTTTCAGTGAAACAAAAAAGAGAGGGTTGAAAAAAACAAAGGAACAACCTCACACAAATAAATAAAAAACATCTGGACTGACAACTTGTATAAGTTCCAGGCCCCTGCAACTTTAAACTGCCAAGCGTTAAACCTCTGAAAGTCAAGATTTGTAATGGAAATGCTAAGCGACCCTTAAAAGGCTTAAGGGGACATTGTCAAATAATTTAGGGTCAAATTTTGATCAAGTTTTAAATCTTCATAATCTGGTGGGGTGGGAAATATGTTCCAGATTTTACATATTTTTTATTTCTGTAACTTTGCATTTATTCATGAAAATCAATAAAAACATATGAGCACTGCCTATTTAGAACCATCTCTTTGAGCCATAAGTCAATAAAAATGAGCAAAATTCTTCTTTTCATGATCAAAGATATGCTAATATAAAACCCATGCTATTGCGATAATGTCAACATGTAAGTCACATTGTCTAATGCTCCTTCACAGTCAAGTTCTCCAAATGCATGTGTAAACAAATGCCTACATGTAAAAAACCAAAAAATGTTAAATTGCATAATGTGAGGCATAAAATCTGTCAAGTATCACAACCCTGCTTTATTGTCATTAAATTTTGCTACTGAAAGACTTTACGTTGGTAGACTATGTTTCTACGTGCTTTCTTTATATTTCCGTGAAATCTGTCCCCAAGTTCTGAAGGAATTCCCTCTTTAAATCTTTTTCATCTGGTTTCTCTTCAGTATCAGTTGTCATTACATTGGTTTGTTCACCAATTATTCTTCAGATTCAAATCTTAGCAATTCTTTTCAAATTGCCTCCAAAATGATTTTGGAAAATTTTTACTAAAATCCTTGAAGATCTAATTTAATCTTAGCTTACAGAACACAACTCTTTTACAAATGTTCATTGTGTCAATCATTAACCTCACTCTACAGTGTTATGAGCAGATTTCTCACAACAGTAAGCAGATGAATTATTGTCTGAACATTCTCAGGTAGAGTGAATCACTGTATCATTTAATACAATGCCTCCTATGATAGAGTTATATTAGGCAAAGTTATAGCTATGCACTTATGAACTCAAAGCTAGTTATTTGTCATATAGTGTATTTTTTGTTTTATTCCCTAAAAATTCATTCCTAAAATCACAATCAACTCTTAAACACAGGTAAATCTCAAGACAAGAGGAATAAAGAAAGGTGAACAGTAAATTGTAAGGTTGCCAAAATATTTCATGGAACACTCAAATGACATTTGCGGTAATTATTTTAAGTTTGATATGGGTTGGGAAGGTGCACAGGGGAAAAAAATGATAAAAGAGCATGAGAATAGAAGATTGTAAAGTGCTTTCTTGACTGGGGAATGAGTGTCTAAAGCATGTTTGTAGAATGTATTTTTTTGTTGTTGTTTGATTTTTTTTTCCTTCCCGCCTTCCTAATGAAACATTACCAACTGGTCACTCCCAGAGGCAAAGTACAGAAATAGATAAATATGTGGTCTGATCTGATATGGCAAATTGGCTGTTCCTATATTTTTCCTGTATCTGCTTCCAGTCAAGCATGGACGTGCTGATGAGAGAATGCTTGGATTTAGTGATTCCAAAGAATGAATGCTGATGTGTGTGTGTGTGTGTGTGTGTGTGTGTGTGTGTGTAGCTCACAACACAGGTCTTTAACATCTCTATCTTTGACTTTTAAAAGAGATTGGTGCAAGATAGGTGGGGGTGGGGTAGAAGGAAAAAACTTCTTTAAAGAGTTCTAAATTCAGAGCACCAATACCATCCCACATTCCTGCCATTCCTGTGATCACTTAGTCTTAAATTTCCATTTTCCCTTCTCAGCTTTGCCTGTGTGCCAAGGTTTACTGGCTCCCAGGTTAAAACGAAATGAAAACAAACAAGAAAGTTTACATCCTAAGACAACATGAATAGAAGGATCAGCTTGTGACTGAACACCATATAAACAAAGAAATTCCCTGATAAGAATGGCCACCTATCACTTAGCATTTGTCCAGCAGCACCTGGTTACAAGCAGACACCTCTTTAGTGCTGTAGAGTGAGGAATGCAGACTGCCCTGGTGCCAATATCCCCAACACGGTTTAATGGCTTTGCTTGCATTGATTTAAGCCTAATCTTAGCTCTTGGGAGGCAATTTTGCTTGGGTTCCATGATTCCATCCAAAACAATCAATAGTTATGAATATACAATCATAAAACTTTTTCAATGAAGGAAATATATATATGGTTTAAGTGTAATCAAAAATCAGTGTGACTGAATCTCTTGGAGTATTACTGCAGATTACTTCCATTGGTGCAGCAAAAGGTCAAGCAGTTATATATTTTCTCTTAAAATCAGTGAATGCATAATAGCTTTTGCTACTCTGAACAGGAATCATTAAACAAATTCATAAATCAATGAAGCATGTAGATGCATTACTTTAATTATCATCTCTTCTCAGATGGTTGGTTTATATAATGTAATTGTTAACTGTGTCCCAGTATTACACTGGAAAGGCTTGGTCAGCCATCTCATATTTTATATCATCCTAATTTTAAAACGTTTTTATTTTTTAATGACAGCAAGAAAGAGAAGTCTTTGAAACCTATTCATTGTTAGACCTTTCTTTGTTGTTGTTGGTGGTGGTGGTGCTATTTATTCTTGGTTTTGTTTTCTTTCTTTTTATTAACATTTCTAAGGTCTGGCTCTCAAACTCAAGCATTTTCATCTCAATTCATGTTTACTTTTAGCCAAGTTCAGAGAAATCATCTGAAGCGTTTAATAAAATTGTTTTCAACAACCCCCTCCCCATATCACCACTCCCTTTCTGGAACCAAAATACGAATTGTACCTTTTTTGGTCAGAGAAGTGGAGCAGACGGGAAGGAGAAAGGCTACTGTCAAAAAGTAGATTCTGATTACCAGAGGACGAATTTGTCGTTGCCTTGTTTTAAAACACCAGGAACATCTGAATTAAATCAGGGATGTGTGTTTGTACACAAGTGTGTGTGTATGTGTGTGTGTCTGTTGGGGAGGTGCATTTTAGAGACTCTTAGCTACAGGAGAAGCTAAGATCCATTAGATGTTAAGGCTTGGGGGTAATCCTCTTCGATGTGATGCTTTGCTGTCCAGGCTTATGGGGTGTCAACATCACCCCATGGCTCTGCAGTGCAGCTCTGCTTCTTCAGCTCTGTGGGGTGGTCCTACTCACTTGGCCTCTGTGGTGGCTACCTGGTTGGCTGAAACAAAGGAGGAAGTAGCCTTGCCCTCTGGGCCTGTGGTGGGAGTGACATGCCTGATGATTTTTTGATTCATCTTCAGTTTCATTCTTCCCTTTTCTGGGAAATGCACATTCCCAGCTGAATAGCTTTAGGGTCTAAGGCCTGTAGAATCCAAGAAGCCCAATAGCCTTCTTGCATTTGTCCTTTCTCTGCCCTTTTTAGTTAAAACTGTCAATGTCTCTGCTGGTCTATCCCATCTGTATTCCTGGCTTTTGCAGAGATGCCTGATTAAGTCCGTGAAATGCATCCATGATCTTTTTATCAACTGTTCGTTCAGCCACAACCTTAGTATTTTCTTTAAAACAAGTTTTCTCATTTTTTGCAATATGAAGAATTTTCTAAATATCCAAGTTCTGATTCCTTTTTGATTAACAATTCCTTCTTCACATTTTATTATAAGCATAAGGAGGACCCATGCTGCATCCTCCATACTTTGCTTAGAAATCTCCTCAGCTAAATATCCAATTGCATTGCTTGCAATTTCTACCACAAAATACTAGGAAACAATTCAGTCCAGCTCCTTCGTATTTTATAAGTATCATCTTTTCTCTGGTTTCCAATGAACTGTCCCTCATTTCTATCTAAGACCTCACCAGAAAAATTTTTTTTTTTTGAGACAGTCTCTCTCTGTCATCCAGGCTGGAGTGCAGTGGCATGATCTAGGCTCACCGCAACCTCTGCTTCCCGGGTTCAAGCGATTCTCCTGCCTCAGCCTCCTGAATAGCTGGGATTACAGACACACACCACCACACCTGGCTATTTTTTTGTGTTTTTTAGTAGAGACAGGGTTTCGCCACGTTGGACAGGCTGGTCTCAAACTCCTGACCTCAGGTGATCTACCCGCCTCAGCCTCCCAAAGTGCTGAGATTACAGGCATGAGCCACTGCACCCAACCCAGAATGGGTTTTAGTGTTCACATTTCTACCAACACTCTATTTGTGACTATATCTTCAATAAGAACATGAACACTTTCTCTTCAGCTCTCCTTATTTCCTTTGAGCCCTCAATAGAATTGTGTTAATGTCTGTATATCTAATGTCGCTTCAGGGAAATCTAGGCTTTTTCTTGCATGCACCTCAAAACTCTTTTAGCCTCTACCCAACACCAAGTTCCAAAGCCACTTTCACATTTTTAGGTATTTGTTACAACAGCACCCCACTTCTTGGTATCAAAATCTTAGTCACTTAAGACTACCATAACAAAATGCCATAGACTGCTCTGCTCAAACAATAGAAATTTATTTCTCATAGTTCTAGAGGCTGGGAAGTCCAAGATCAAGGTGCTAGTTGCTTCAGTTTCTGATCTTTGTCTGAGTATAAGCTCTCATCTTGTCTTTATAGATGGCTATCTTCTCATTGTGCCATCATATGGAGGGGTAGGGAGTGGGGAGAGAAAGTGAGAGATCTCTTTCTCTACTTATAAAGCCACAGTCTTATTGAATTAGGACTCCACTTTTATCACCTTAATTAATGTTAATTACTCACTAAAGTCTCTATCTCCAGGTACAGTCACATGCAGGGTTAGGCTTCCAATATATAAATTTTGAGGAGACACAAGTTAATAGTAGCCTCTGATGCTGACATGATCAAATTTGGGATGTGGACTATACTGAGCTGAAAGATCATATTCTTGAGATAAAGATGGTTTACCAAATTATTCCTTCTGATTATGAGATTGTAATGCTGTAGATGTGGAGTGGGTGTTCACAGTAGCCCAAAGGATTATAGCAATTGCAAAAATGTGACTCTGACTTATTTCTACATAAGCATAATGGATAATTTTCATTTTGCAAATATTTTGCAAGCCTTTATAGAAAGTATTTTATTCTCATGTGAGTGTCTCCACCTCTTTCCCCTTTTACCTAATCCTCCACTCCCCAAATACCTGTCAATATTTCTAATATTTATCAGCGTGCAACTTAGCTTTGGGTTAACAGTATTTTTACAAACTCACTGTGGATACTGTTATGGAAAGGCAAAGTTTTGCTATTGCTGTCTATATCTTGCCATAGAAAATCAAATGTGAGACAATAGAGGCTAGAAATATTAAAAAATTATTTTTTCATAAAATTCAGAATCCAGAATAGATTCAACAAAAGCTCAAACCTTTTGAAATGGTACTTAGTTAAGTGAATATAATACATAATGAATATTTCAAACTTCATAATATCAATTGAATATCTATATTGTTACTAGTGAATTTTAAAATATGAATGAAAAATATTCTAAGCATTTTTACGTTTTTACATATAGTTTCTTCCTTTCCACTTCTTTCTTGCCTTTCTCTTTCTCTCTTTTTCTCTCATTCTTTCACAAAATAATTCTGAATCTAGGACAGTTATGATTAGTTGACTAAAACAATTCACCTGTTTTTTCTAGGTGCTGTACAGATTCTGTTGCATTAATATTTACAAAGTGAAAATTATTCTATATCTGTATTTTTTATTTTAATATTAATGGATAATTTATCACTTCTCTTTATTATATTTTAACAAAAATATGATTAATCTTCCAGTTACTTTGAGGAAGGGATTAATTTTGTGGTGATAAGAATAGATGAGACAATGTAGCAGAATGCATGGCTATCAAAAGTTATTTGGCCAGAGGGTTTCTTTAAAATGCGTATGTATCAGTGGAATACTGGTAGCTGTTCTTGAGATGCAATGGCAATGTATCACCTTGGATAAGTGCACCAGGAAGAGAGAGAGAGAGAATGCAGCCTAGGCTTGGAGGTGGCCCAGGCTTAGTGACTTGCATCTATTAATAACTAACCATTCTTTGAGAGCTGCCCTATATTTGGGTTTGTTTCATGAAGATACTATGTGAGTTCTAAGGCTGGGTCATAAAAAGCATGTAGTTTCCACTGGTTCTTCCTCTCTTGGATCACTTAGAAGCCAGATGCCATGTAGCATTAACTCTATCAATAATGAAAAATATAATATTATTTATTATAAAAGTTACACACCTATACTTCAATGTGACTATTTCTTTCAAAAATTCATGAACAGTTTTTATAATTTTTCAACAGTGTCACAAAATCAGATTTTGAGTAAAGTTGATGAATGAATGAATTTATTATTGATGAATGAATACAGTTCTGATGAAACTGCTGGTTAATATTTTTGTTTACCTTAATGAATAACACAAAAGTGAAAAAACAAAGACATATGCTGGACCTTCACTTGATCAATAGCATGAGCTGCTTCTTTGCCAAATTGGAAAATTAATAGTTTTTAAATATGAGAAAAATATTTCCTTGATTTTTTATGTTACTGATGTAACAGTTCTGGACAAAACACACTTTTAAATATAATCTGCTTTTTTTTTTTTTTTTTTTTTTTTGAGACAGAGTTTCGCTCTTGTCACCCAGGCTGGAGTGCAATGGCATGATCTCGGCTCACTGCAACCTCTGTCTCCCGGGTTCAAGTGATTCTCCTGCCTCAGCCTCCTGAGTAGTTGAGATTACAGGCATGCCCAGCTAATTTTGTATTTTTAGTAGAGATGGGGTTTCTCCATGTTGGTCAGGCTGGTCTCGAACTCCCGACCTCAGGTGATCCGCATGCTTCGGCCTCCCAAAGTGCTGAGATTACAGGTGTGAGCCTCTGTGCCCGGCCTATAATCTGCTGTATTAACATTTTCTGTGTCACTTTCTTAAGTCCAGACAATTAACAAAACAATAAATTAAACCTGATTTGTAACATTTGCCATTTCTGTTTATAAATACTCACAGCATGGCCAATCTCAGGCTACAAATGTGCTATCATAGAACATCGAATTAGGGCGTGGTGACGTTGCGCCTGTAATCCAAGCTATTTGGGAGGCTCAGGCATGAGAATTGCTTGAACCTGGGAGGCGGAGGTTGCAGTGAGCTGAGATTGCGCCACTGCACTCTGGCCGGGAAACAGAGGGAGACTCTGTCTCAAAAAGAAAAAAATTTTTTTCTTTGTACTATAATGACCACATGTCAATCTACTACGAAATCCATAAACCAGATCATTGACAATAACTTACAGTTTATTGTGTTTTACTCCCTTAAACTACCACATAATTATTTGCCACCTTAGCTGTTATGGACTGAATGCTTGTGTCTCCTCAAAATTTATATGTTGAAGTCCTACTCCCAAATGTATCAGGTGTATGGTATTAGGAGGTGGGGACTTTGAGAGGTAATTAGGTTCAGACGAGGTCCTAAAGGTGGAGCCCCAGCAATTGGATTTAGTTTCCTTAGAAGAAGTGGAAGCACCAGTGTATGCTCTCTTTCTCTCTCTCTCTCTCTGTCACACTCTCTTTCTCTCTCTCTCTGTCACACTCTCTTTCTCTCTCTCTCTGTCTTGTGAGGATATGGTGAAAAGACAGCCATGTGCCTTGGAAGGGAACCTCACCAAAAACTGAGTATGCTGGCCCACTGATCTTGGAATTCCCAGCCTACCCCACTATCAGAAATAAGGATTAGTTGTTTAAGCCACTTAGCATGTGGTATTTTGTTATAGCAGCCTAAGCTCAGACACAAGGAAATGATAGTTCTGAATGCTGTGCTAATCTTTCATTGGCCCTTAAAACATGTTTTTATTGTACACACAATTATAAATATAACAATTTATTGTTAAAGAAAGATTGTTGGCCAGGCCCAGTGGCTCATGCCTATAATCCCAGTACTTTGGGAGGCTGAGGTAGGGGGATTGCTTGAGTTCAGGAGTTCAAGACCAGTCTGGCCAACATGGTAAAACCCCGTCCCTACTAAAAATACAAAAATTAGCTTAGCGTGGTGGCACGCGCCTGTAATCCCAGCTACTCAGGAGGCTGAGGCGTGAGAATTGCTTGGACCCTGGAGGAGGAGGGTTGCAGTGAACCGAGACTGGACCACTGCACTCCAGCCTGGGCAGCAGAGTGAGATTCCGTCTCAAAAAAAAAAAAAAAAAAAGAAAGAAAGAAAAAAAGAAAAGAAAAAAAAGAGAAAGATTGTTGTATAATAATAGTAAGCATGAATTTATTATATTCTTTACGTATACATTAAAAAGATTTATTTTAGGAAAAAAAGTTACTTGCATACTTTTTTCTCAGAGTATCTATTGACAGACATTTCTAGAAAAACACAGAGTGCAGTTTGGAAAACACTGGTGTTGGGATAAAGAGCTGAACTTTGCAAAGAGAAAGAATTGAGCCCAAATCTAAATTCCCCAACCTATTAGCTGTGTGTCAGAGGAAAAGTTGGCTAAATTTATGAGTCTTGATTTTTTCACCTATAAGGTGTGGAAATAATATTGACCTCATCATGCTGTTAAAAGATAAAATAACATATTAAATGTAAGATACTTAATATGTGTATTAATAACTAAATTAAGAAAAATAAGTTACTTAATGGAAAATTGAAATTTATTAGATTACTTTGATTTTTTAAAACCTATTAGAGTGATTGACCAAAGTAAATTTGAATTCCACTGGTACTTGGTTAAAATTATGACTAAATTGCCAGATGGAATCTTTTTCCAGCTATCATTTGTTGTAAAATAGTAGACTGATCCAAGAATCATAGTGATGACATAGCTTGATATCATTTAGTGGCACAGTCAAATTCAGACAAGACCAATTGATTTCTTTCAAGATCGTAAAAAATGCACAGAAAATTGTCAAAGGTACATGATACAATTGGAATGGAGATTTAATTTGATTTGATTAATTCCACTGTAACTCTAATTCCTCAGTATTTGTTGTAATTTCTATGGACTCAATATAGGATCTAAAACATATGGACATTTAAATAATATTTTTAGTAGCTTCATTTGGGCATTTATGACAATAATCTTACCAAGGGGAAATATTCAGGCGGGAAATTTTGGTCGTTCTTAAAATGGTTATCTGTTGTTAAATACCTATGCTTGTTGTATTATAATTCTAGCCCTATAGCAGGATCCAAAAAAATCTTTGTTTCACAGGTTCAGTGTTCTGGAAATCTGACTGTCACTAACTAAGTCTAGTTCCACTCATAGACACAGTCAGTTTCACAGTCTGCATTGAATACATTTGTCTGAAAAATAGTAACCACTACCCATCTTCTATTTATTTCTCAGGAAATAAATAGTTTTCATTGGAATTCACACTTCCTAAAGGAAATATAAAAACCTAGAATTTGAATTTGTATTTGTTTAGTTCAAATTTTGATCTAAAATAAATGCAGTTACTAGCATTTACTAGAGTAATTGGTACTAATTCTTCATTAGTGTTGATGAGCTTTAGCAGGCAGGTACATCATAGATACACAAATATATGTAACTCCCAGTGAGCTCTACAAACATGTTTTTATAGAAAGGTAGAACCATCTGGTAGTATGGTCACATGAGAGTAACGTAAGTATCACTTCCATTAAAATGCTTAAAAATCAGAATGAAATAAATAGTAAACTGTTACTTCAAATTTGAAAAGAGCTTGCTTTTATAAGGCTAATATAAATGCTTACTAGGTTGAGAAATCTGATGTTTGAAGAAAAACATTCTTAAGTGCTTAAGTACCAGGCAATAAAATAAAAGTATAAAAATAGGCCTACATAAAAAACAAAAAAACAAATCACAGTTTTCTGAAAGGTAAATAGCCCTACTGATAAATCATTTTTGTTTTGTCTGCCCTTTGTGAAGAGGCCACAGAGATGACATGTCTTTAAATAAATCTAGAGGCCTTTCTCTTTTAAACTATCTTTGCTGCTATATTTATTCCAGGAACTAAAATAGTTCCATGGCCTTTCAAAAAAATATATTTTTACTTCTAATAATCAATATTGAGTTTCCTTTTAAATCTAACATTTTAATTTTATTTCCTCTATAGGCAAAGGATTCAGCACAGTTTTAAAGCCAGGCTGTATACTTTTGAAATGTCTTAAAGGATACATTTTGACCTCAACTCCATGTTATTTCAGGGATATGTTATCAAGAAATTATGTTTTCCACCATTCTTTGTAACCGTCGATTACCTTAGACATGTGATAGGTTTCAAACATATGATTGGGACTATGGCAAAAATAAAATAAGAGCAGTGCATGCCCATTGACGATGTGGAAAATGGGCTTGTTTTAGAGAAGGTTTCTCCTTTAAGATCTTTAAGGTTCCATTAAAAAAAAAAAAAAACCCTTTGCTCCCTCACAACTTTCCATGAGAGAATGTCTGAGTGACTTGAATTTATTGGGCATCAACCTAAATAAGGTTTGTTCTAGAAGGAAGTTCTGTATAGACTAACTTACACTGGAGCATACATTTCCTCTCCTGTCTCACTGGGTATGTCTCTAAATTCTAAAACACCACTGAGAAAACCACTTTCTTATCTGGTGTGCCACAGACCAGCACCATCGATTTAATTTGGTCCTCACATTTTTATTTTCATAGAAGTGCTGCCAAACTGCCTCTTCTTTCTTACTTTTAATTTTAATCATAAATGAGTGTCAGAGATGGTTTTGGCCATAGATAATGTGTGAATTCTTCTTAGAATGAGTAATTTCCTTTGACACTGCAATTTAATTCCCTTCCTATTCAGCCAGGACCATGGAAAGTCCAATCAGATGACCCTGCTACCCTAGTAAAGAGAAAAAATTGCTTCTGTACCAGAAGCACTGATGTGGACTCGTGACCTGGGGCAAGCACAAGTTGGGCAAAGGATTTTGACTCTTCAAAAAGCAGAAGCTTGGATATTAGTGATAAGGTTAAATGTGTCCTGCTACTGTTAATTACACATTGAAAAGGCATACAAAGACAGAATAAAATATTAATCTCCTTACATTAAATCTATATTTGAAGTAGAGATAACATACTGTTTGTTTATGCTATCTTTAAATTACTTTCATTATAAAATGACAGAATGTTAACACATAGCTTCCCAATAAAAAGCACCCTCTTGCAAATATAGTATGATTAAAAACATATTCTTCAGATTTCTCATTCATTCATTTATTAAAGAATTTTCTGAGCACACTTTCTGTGATATACTCTTCCAGAAACTAGGATACCAAAATGAATATAGCACAGCTCTTTTTGAGAATCTCTTAAGGTCAAGGGATACAGGTAAACATAATTGTAATATGATGCAATTCACAAAATATGCTACCAAAGAAACGTAGATAAGAACTACAGAGGAAGGTACATATGAACTTAAGAGAACTCATGGCTGAGCTGAAACCAGAAGAAAAGTTTGGAGTTTTTAGGTCAGAGAAAGGAAAGAAAGACATTCCAGGTAGAAGGTTCAGAATGTACAAAGGTATAGAGAAGGATAAATTCCAAGAGAGTACAGGTCCTTTGAATTTGGAAATCATGTGTATAACAGGTGGGAGCTAATGCCATAGTAGTCAATCTTGAGAGACTGAAAAGGCTAAGGTTTCAAGTCCTGGGAAACAACATAAAATAAGTATCAGGTGAAGGACTAAAGGAAAAACAAACAAACAAACAAACAAACAAAACAACCCCAAGGGACCAATAAGGTACAATAAGAAAGATTAACAGAAGTTAAGATTTTATGCTGTATTTATTTGCTAGGCACTGTGGTAGGAACTGGGAATACAAAATAAAATAAGACATGGCTGACTCTCAAGGTGCTTTCAGTAAAGGTGAGATGCAAATGAAGCAAGTACTGTGATTGTAATTTTGTGTGTGTGTGCACATGTATGCAACACACATATGGGTATGATGCTTAAGAGCAAGGCATTGGGAATCAGATTGTCTGAGTTGGAATCTTGACATTGTCAGTTACTATTAATTAATTAATTCTAACCTTAAGCTGTTTCCTTAATTATGACGATGTCCTAATATTCTTTCAGTGAAATGGAGCGCCTTCCCTATAGGCCTGTTGCAAAGATGGAACAAAATAATCCATGGGAAGGCCTTATCTCTTAACACATATCAATGCTCAACAAATATTAGTTATACAGATACATATTCACAAGACACTATGGGAATCTAGAGGTGGTACCTCTAAATTAGACTAAACATTCAAGAGAGAGAGTAAACCATGAACTGAGTTTTGTATGCTGAGTAAAAGTTAGTGCCACAAGGCAGATGAAAGAAGAGCATTCCAGGCAATAATAATAGTGTAATGAGATAAGAGAATAAGAAAAGTGTAAAACTTTCAAAACAGGGGAAAGAAGAGGGCAGTTGAAGACCCAGTGGTCAAGAGCAGAGTTTAGTGAGAGGCTGTACCATAAAACTTGTTAGGAGGTTGGACATTGAAGCCAAGCTGCCCGGGTTCAGTTTCTGGGTTGTCTGGAATTACTCCAGTGGCATTACCTCTCTGTGTCTCAATTTCCTCATTTGCAGAAGAGGAATAGCAATGTTTTCCAGGGATAAAGAATCACTTAGAACATATCTGGTACATGGTGAATACTATGCAATTATTAACAATTGTTATTAAATTTCCAAGTTTATGATAAAGTTAGCACAAAGTAACTTCTGCCGTTGTAAAAGACCTTCTTGGATCCGTATTTTCTTTGTTCTTTTTTAGTTAACTCACTTAATTTCTATTACTGTGATCTCAAAGTTAGACACCATGTAATCATTGATCCTTGTGGTATCAGTTAATATCCTAGTGCCTGAGCCAGACTAGATACCAAGAAAATGTTAACTGCCTGTATATTAAGAGTAGTTTTTTGTTTTGTTTTGTGTTTTGCTTTGTTTTGTTTTTTGAGTCAGAGTCTTGCTCTGTCGCCCAGGCTGGAGTGCAGTGGCGCCATCTTGGCTCACTGCAACTTCTGCCTCCCGGGTTTAAGAGATTCTTGGGCCTTAGCCTCCCGGGTAGCTGGAATTACAAGCTGGCACCACAAAGTCCAGCTAATTTTTGTATTTTTAGTAAAGACGGGATTTTGCCATGTTGTCCAGGCTGGTCGCGAACTTCTAACCTCAGGTGATCTGCCACCCTAGGCCTCCCAACGTGCTGGGATTACAGGTGTGAGCCACTGCGTTGGGCCAAGAGTAGTCTGAATTGTAGTAAGTCAATACCACTTTTAGCTTAGACAATTTCTAAAATAATTGTATAAAACAAATATATATATTACTGTTCTACTTAGAGAAGGTTATTGGAAAAAATGGGAATTGAAATTTGAGTGTAATATTTTTCTGACCTAAAGACTCTGACCCTATTTGTACCCCTATTTTCAAATTATTTGACTGAAGGCTTCAGCAAATTCACAGAATTCAAAGTGCACTTAACAGAACCTCAAAGGGCTGGAACTGGTTAGTTGATACAATCCAATGCTTAAGAATTACTGAAAAAAAGAGTCTGCCAGGGTGTAAGATAAATGGCAACTCTCTTTAGCAATTTTTTGGTTGTCTACAAATCCTGTAGACCAATGGAGGTCTTCAAAAAATGTAGATCTGGACAGTGAGATTAACTTGGTGATGAACTTGAAAGAAGACCATATATTAGCAACCATGAAAACACAGGGAAGACTTGGTCTTCTTTAACATAAAGCAAATGATGATTTCTCTGAGAGCTCTCATAATGCTAGAATTGAAACAGGAAATTTTTGTCTGATGCTTTCACGGTCTTCATGAAGGCGGTGGCTTGTTTACTCAGCCCACAGCTCTCAATCCTTCATGGGACAGGGAGCACGAAGGTGAGCGAGTGCAGGGGCTGGGATGAGCGCTTCGGGGCACCAGCAGGAGCAGGACTCTGTGCCGCACCACAGCAGCATCTAGGGGGATACCCACAACCCCTGGAGCCCCAGAGGGTGTGTGTTCCAGTGCGCTCTTTTAGCTTTGTCATCCGTGAATGTCTTACGCGTTTAACAGCTCAGTGTGACAGCCCCCTGTATCCCAAGCTCTTGTTCGGCATCTAGGAAGAATCAGGTTGCACAAGCAAATTGAAGATGATAAATGCCAGGGATTTTAGTGCTGTTGGAAGGTGGGAAGGGATGGAGAGCTGAAAAGGGGATGGAGTGGGAAGCTAGTCTTCCCCTGGAAATCGACTATCCCCAGCTGAACTCTTCTTTGAGGTCCCGCTGTCAAGCTGTCCCTGTGAAGTCAAGGCTGCTTCTCGCTGATGTCAAGCTCCTTCTTCTCTTCTTTCCTCCTCTGCTGCTCCTCGCTGATGTCAAGCTCCTTCTTCTCATCTTTCCTTCTCTGCTGCTCCTCTGCCAGTGGAGCCTGGGGTTTTCATGGGTACAAGATGGGAGACAGGGCAGGCCAGGGTGGTTTTTGAAAAGGTAACATTCGAGTGGGAAAATGGGGAGGTAAAGTTCTCACTTTGGGCCACTTGTCCAGGCTCGAGGGTGGGGCCCTCACCGGGGACTGCCCTCTTCTACCCAGTATTTCCCTGCCTCCTGTCCATATCAGAATGACACATGAAAAAGTTTATGAACTCTTTCCAGAGGAGGATTAGGCCATCCAGACACCCCAGCTGAGTCAGAGTGCTCTCCCTGCTCCTTTGGATTATGGTATCAACTAGAAACTTTGTGCACTGACAGCCATACATATATAGGTCTAGTGCACTTCACATTGGCGATCCTCAGGGACCTGGGCAATCAGCACAAGAATATTACAAATGCAATTAAGAAACAGTCCTAACTCAGATGGACGATCAAGGAAATGGACACAGTTAACTGTCTCCACCAAGACTTACAGTCTCACTTGGTTCTGTACCTGGCTAATATTTGAAACTAGAAAACTATTCCTCATCAACATGAGTGAAATAGAGGGCTAAAATGGGCTGCTGTGGAACCATTCCCTTTTCTAATCCTTGATTAGTATCACAATCAGTCGCATTCATATTTTTATCAGTATATTTAGAAAAAGAAGCATTATTATAGCTTGCACAAAAGGTTTCCAGAAATCCTGGTCAGAGTGGTGCAGGCAAAGAAGGGAGGTGAAACATATCTGGAAGTGTCAGGCTGGCATTGTAGAGGAGAATCTCCGACAAGGCCACTGAACATTAATCAGGAATGAGAAGAATGGTAAGTGAAGGTCATCACAATGGGTGTCTGATAATAATCTCCCTTGTCTTACAAACAGCTACACTTAAAGCAGCCTTGCACTTAAAACAGGGAATTGCTGAAGAGAAGGAAGTGTTAGGAAATTTTTGGAATCTAGATTCCAACTAATGGTGCTATTGATTGAAGTAGAAATTTTCCACTAAGCACTGCAAGGGTTGGTAAACTCCATGAAGGAAAGATAGTGCTATTTTTTTTTTTTTTAAAAACACTATATAGCCCTACTGTGTGGTACACAGGAGTCTGGCTATCAGTAGGATTTAATACGTGTAGAATAACTAAAGGAAGGGATGAATCTCCAAATCAGTGAAAACTGACAGATGGTGAAAGAAATGCATACATTATGTTCCTCCTTCCAAGACTGATTTAGATATTAGGGAAAATGGAGTTGTGGGGAATGTTTAAGGGGCAGTTGGAATCATACATGGAAATTATGTTTAATCCTGTATTTGTTCATCTGTACTCTGAAAAGGGTTAGTTCTTTTGTGAATGCATATTTTATTTCTCACACTAAATTATGTGTTTTTGTGAACAAGAATCACAGTTTTGGTTTGGGGGTGAGGGTTTGGCTTGTGTAGACTTCATTTCAATATTTTGTATGTGTAAATAACTAATGAATGAAAATAGTATAGTACACTGGAAAGACACTGGACCGAGTCAGAAATTATTGATTTAAGATACAGCTCTGGCAATATGATTTTAAATTAATTGCACATTCTGAGCTTTCCAATTTCATCTGTAAAATGGTATAATGATATTCAACAGGATATTTTTGTGTGTATGTGTGGGGATTAGGTGAAATACTTCACAAAAAGTATTTTTAACTGCAGAAGCATATGCAAATATTAAAAAACACATATTTATCTTGTTATTATAAGATGATTCAGAAGGCCTTGGAAGAATTATAAGATTCAAACTCATTTGGTTTTATATTTTGGCTCTTTCATAGATACAACCTTGGGCAAGTTACCTAACTTCATTATTAAAAGGAGGAATTTGTGATGGTTAGTTTCAGGTAAGGAAGGCTCATTTTTGGTAATAGAAAATATACTGCAACAAAGGAACATGTGAAGCCCTTGACATAGCCCACTGTATTTAATCAACACCAAAGACACCTTTACACCTTTATTTCTTTTTTCCTGAAAACACTTTTCCCTGCTCTTCAGCTTCTGCTGTCCTTCAAATATCTATCCTGTGAGGATTCTTAGTGTCCCTGACTGGCAACTAATTCCTCTAAGGTACTGACTGATAATCAATGTGTGATAATGACTTCAGGCAGAGGTGAGCAACTACTTTTTACAAGTGCCAATTCTGAGAAAATAAAAGTGTTAATAGGTCATACACAAGGAAAGAATATAGTAAAAGTTACCAGAAATCTCACTACTCATAGGCAGCCCTGTGTAAATGTTAACAAACCATTTTCATTGCTTTTTGTTTTCTGTTTTATTAAGGCCTTTGAAGAAATATGTATTTATGTAACATCAATTTTAATGGCTAGAAAATCATAACTGTAAAATTGGCATTTTTAAAGCCACTAAACTGGTAATATCCTGATATATTTGGGAAAGTTGCAACACAGAAATCATTTTCTAACCTTTCATCCTGAAATTGGAAAAATGTTTAAAAGAAATGAAACTAATATGACAGGAAGACTGGATCATAGGTTATAATGGTAGTTAATAATATCTAACCCTTTTGAGAGTTTGTTTATCTGAAAAAATGTAATATACACATTATTGAATTTATGTTCACATGATGGCCAAGATATAAGTATCGTTTTTATAGAAAAGGAAACCAAGATATGGGGAAGATGAGCAACCTATGTAGGCTCACAGCTGGCAAGTGGTAGAACCAGATGAAACACAGGCTAGCTGGTTTCAGAGCTTGTGCTATTAACCATTATGCTATTCTAAAACTACCAGGAAAAGTCCTGTGTTGGTCTATTTGAACTGCTGTAACAAAATGCCATAAACTGGATTATTTGTTTTATTTCTTAAAGTTATGGAGGTTAGGAAGTCTAAGATCAAGTTTCCAGCAGATCTGAAAGGTACCAGGCTGAGATTGAGAGCAAACTCTTATCAAAGTAAATTGAATGAAGTTACCAATAATGCATTTTGTATTCTTCTAGGGACCATACTCTCGTCAATATCATCACCACTACAACCATGCCACCACCACTGCATCATAGCAATCTCATCACAGTAATAATTGTGGACTCCCACAGAACACTATAACTTTCCATTACATTTGGAAGTAAGGACTTTTTTTTTTTTTTTTGCTTAGGGAACCTCCCAGCTCTGAAATGCTAAAAAGAAAGTCAAGGAGGCCAGGTGCTGTGGCTCATGCCTGTAATCCCAGCACTTTGGGAGGCCAAGGTGGGTGGATCACGAGGTCAGGAGTTCAAGACCAGCCTGGCCAAGATGGTGAAACACCTGTCTCTACTAAAAATACAAAAAATTATCCAGGCGCAGTGGCAGGTGCATGTAATCCCAGCTATTCGGGAGGCTGAGGCAGGAGAATCACTTGAACTTGGAGGGCGGAGGTTGCCGTGAACCGAGATGGTGACACTGCACTCCAGCCTGGGCGATAGAGTGAGACTCCATCTCAATAAATAAATAAATAAATAAATAAATAAGTCAAGGAGGTGCCCAGGATAAATGCAGCTAAAGGGCTATGTCCTCTGGTTGGATGCTTTGACTCTAATAAGGGACCATAAAAGGTGTCTCCGGTAATTCTACATTTTTTTCAGTCCACTTTCTCTAAGTAGGAGAGCAGATTTAGGATAGAAGCCCAGGTCGGCAATAAAAAGTCCAGGTCCGGGTATTTCTCTTTGGGTCCCTCTGTGTAGTGGTTACACTCTGGTAGATGCTAAGGAAAGCCTTAACATAAACACCTTTTAAATGATTTATTCCAATAGCCTCACTTTACAACATTGTGAACAACATCTACAAGGTCTAGAGAGGTTTCATGATTTGCCCAAAGTTATACGACCAGATGGTGGTACAGCTTATTTCAGAAACGAGTTTCCTAATTCCCAGGTCGCTGAACTTCCTAGTGTATAAACTTTAAACTCATTTCAGTGTAAAATATCACAGTCTTATTATGATACATTTTTGTCCAATGGGAAAAAATAAAACAAAGGTAAAGAAAAACATATACTTTTAAAACACAAAACAATAACACAAAAAGTGAACTCATGCTTTCAAATTTCATATGAAATTCTACATCCCTCTCTCTTTTTAAAACTTTCTTGCTTTGATGTATTACTAGAGAAAATAAGGTGAAAGGCACATATGTTAGGGGTATTTGGTTCAATTTTGAATAAAAGTATTATCGTTGTACATTTCTATACATGTTTCCTCAGAGGAGTCCAATATTTTGGGTACATTTCAACCTTGTGTAACTTTCAAAGGCCATGTAATCATTCAGGTAATGGCAAACAAGAACATCTACCTGGGATTAAATTGTATTTCCATGAGGAGGTTTGAATTTAATGTTCCCAAAGCTCTTGGAACATAGATACTGCTAAATTTGATTAATATAAATCAATTTTCCCCCATGAGGTACTTACACAACTTGATTGGCATATTAAATATTTTATGAAAATTCTATAAAAGTTCTTATGTTTTTTGATTTCCAAGCTCTGCTAAAATATTTCTTTTACTGATCAAATATACTAATAATAAAATAGGAGACTCCAGAATTAAGGGCAGAAGTTGTGTTGTCTATCAGAAAAAAAATGAAGTTGTGAGTATATATTCTAGAACCTTGAGTACATATATTTATTTTGATCACTCCTGTGATATTTCTGAATATAAAACTTATGCTGTGATTTTACGCTTCAGTGAAAGGCACAGAGTTGGACAAAAAATGTTTTTTTCTTCTCGTTTCATCTGGAAACCTTCTATCATGACATCTATAGCATAAGCATCCTTGTGAGTTGCAGAATCCATTTGTCACATACAAACGTCAAAATACAACTTGGGCCCATGGAAAGAGTTTGTGTTGTTGTGTGTAAGTAGCTGTAATATTGATTTAACTTGTCCCCTAGGTCAACAGATACAAATTAACTGACATAAGTGACTTAATTTTTTTTGTGCTTTCTAAAATTAAACACCTTTGTTTAAGTTATATTCCAATCTGATGTCCAAATAATTGGTTAATTTACCCTAGTTAAAATGCTCTCATATAATCTTCAAGGGTGTGATATTACACTTTACATCATAATGCATACTAAGTACTCACAGTTTTAACTGTTAAAAATATTATTAAATGATCAATAAATCTATGGCATGTAAAATGGCACTGCTAACATGGTAGCTATTTGATTTCTATACTTTGTCAAATATATGTACCTCTTAATTCAATAATCCTTAAAGGCAATGCACATTGTGGTTTCCCACTCACAATACCTGACCTTTCCTTAATGTCAAACATCATTTTCCAGTAGCGAGGGAGTAAAGTTTATTATTTATATATATAGCTAATAATTATTTGAGGAAAACAAATATAATAGCAAAGCAGTACGGCAGTAATCATGCAAAAGATGAGCACTTATTTATTGCTGTATCATGCCTGTGACTTGATATATCATTGTCTGTATTTCTACTGCCTGGATACCATGGTCCCAAAATACAAAGTAAATGTAACATACCCCCAAAGGGTCAAAACTTATCTAATCATTATTTCAGATCCTAAGTAATAACATGAAGTATTTCCAAAACGATCCTCTTTACTTGCAAATGTGAAACCTCTCTCTCTATCATCTTTTGCATTCTTGCATATTTCTTTTTAGTTAGAAAATTTCATACTGTCTGATGTTTAAAAAGCAATTACACACGGTATGAGTATAAGGGAGTAAAGGAATCTAGAAGTGAAAAATTCCCTTTCCATCAGCTTGATGTTTTGGTTTGATGTAGATGTAAAATAAAATACTCATTATCATCAAATATTTATTGAGAGCATTCAATTTACCAGGCACTGTGCCAGGCACTATGGGGCATGCAAATATGTTTAAGACATGGTTCCAGCACTTGTGAAATTTATGATTCAGTCACATATGTACTTATCAGCCAAATTAATCTGTTGTTAAACTTTAAAATGTTAACAGTCATAGTTACTAATATGTGTTCTGTGTTCTTTAAAACATCCGTTGAGCAACGTTCATATTTTCTCAAATGCACCTATCAGGTATCCATAAATGTGGACCTTAAACACTTTTTTGCACTTCTGCCTGGTGCAGATGTCAACCTCCAAAGGTGTGAAACACTTCTTTCCAGGACACAATTAGAATAGATTTGTTGACTGATGCATCTGTTGGCAGCTTGTAGTAATGGTGATTAAGTATGCCATGTGTTAACAGCTTTTGTGTACCTAGATGATAATGCCATGGTATAATAGGAAAGATCCATTAGTTTGGCTGAATTATAAAGATATTCCAGTTTAAAAGAATAATTCCTGACCCAAGGACATACAAATTCTCCAGATAAGTAACCCCTGAAGCATACTTTGACTCTGATCAAGTAAGATACATTAGATATTTTTGGATTGTAGTTAGAGAAATTAAAGTTTTGTTCTCTGTATGTTCCCCAGCAGTAGAACATTCCCCAAGGAAGTGTGCATACATGTTGATATAGAAATGTGTGACCTTGCTTTTCTTTAATCAGATATGACCTGCAGATGTCATGGGCCAGGCAGTGTATCACATGTGTTTCATTCAGTGACATGTGACAGTTTTAGAAATCTGTTTGAATTAATCCTCATTGGGTCAGTATTTGAGATTATCTTCTGACCCCATTTTTCTATAATACATCAACATATTTCAGGTACTTTTGGTCATCCTCATCATGATGATGAGATGCTAACCATGGTGAGGAAAACTCATATTTTAATAGACATTAATCTTGTGATGTTCTAGTTTATTAGCATATGGCAAATACCAGCTAGAAATGAAAAAGCCTCTTGGATGACCGAAAATACTGCCATTTACTTAAGAGCAATTTAATCAAAATAAGAGTTTTCTTTCTATTTCACCTTTACTCAAATTAAAATCTGATCATCAGAAATGTGCAAAGCAAAAGAAGTAAATCTATACCAGCAGAGCTGTCAGAAAATTAATCTATAAAGATTGCAATTTCTAGAGCAATATATTAATGTACTGGTAACGATAATGTTTCAGTTGAGGCAGAATAGGGACATTTTATAGTGTGAAACCAGCAATTTTCCTCTCTGATTCTTTTAAGCTTTGGAAATAACAGTTGCTGAAACCTTAGATGCCTATCATCTCAAAGTTTCACAAGTGAAAAATAAATTGGCATCTAAAAAACAGTTGGTGGTTTGGGCAGTTTTGATATAATCAAATTATTTTAAAATTGTACTTTATATTTAGAGCTTTCTTTTCTAAAGTATGATGCTGCTCAGGCAGACATATGAAGCTAAAAGATCTTAGCTAACAGAATACCCGTTTAGCTTTTAGAGAAATATTTTCATTAGATTTTAGGTCACAGGTCTGCAAAATGAGACACCTCAGAAGCATATTAAGGAGTAAATTTAGATTGTGGAGCAGAGACTATTAATTGTTCACCTAATATTTATTCTTCTCCTCTTCCTGTGTAGCAGCTTTCCTATATTGTCAGAAACAGCAATATGTCTGTCTACAAAACTGTCTCTCAGCCTCCTTTCAAAATAGGGGTGGATAATGAGACATAAAGATGAGTCTTTGGATTGGTTGGTGGGGTTGGGGGTGGGGTGTTCTGAGATGAATGCAGTATGATGACTCCACAGGCCCTTACTCCCTTGCCCTTCCTATTGTTTGGAAAAGTGAACATAATGACTGGAGCTTTAGTGCTATCTTGCAAGCACTCACAAAAAATAGAGTCTATGCATGCAGAGTGGCAGAGCAGTTAGACAGTGGGAACATGGATGGCTTATAATCGTGAAAACTCTGGACTTCTTCTGCATCAGGGAAGAATCCACTAATTGAATTAAGTTACTACTGTTAATTGGGTTTTGCACTAAAAGCAGCTAAACTCTATCCTAAATAAGTTGATAGATTTTATTTTTGGAGATCATGTAAAATATCCTTTACTGGCTAATAACAAAGGAAATGAAAATCTCTCTTAAACAGTCCAGTTAAAGGGCAGACTATAAAATGATAATTAAGCGCTTCTGTGCCCTTTGATGTTTTGATTCAATCGTGTGTCAAATAGCATTTTTCTGTGTGTAGGAGGAAGAGTGGGGTGGCTAGAGCTAGCTTATTTGTTGCACTAGGTGGATAAAGATACTGGAATTGAGGTGATCCTTACCACAGGATACTTTAACATAGCTAACTATGTTAAAGTATCTGAACGTTCTCTACAGTCTTCTTTATCTGAGTGGAAAGATGCACTGTTTACCTCAGCTAATAAAATTATCTTTTTAAGGTATGACTCCCAGTAAAGTTCTGTTTCAATATTATGAATTCACTTTATAATAAGTTTTCCAAGATACTATTACTGGGGTAGGGTAGAGACAGAAAAAAAGAGACCTAATCAATAAGCTTCTAACCTAGTACTGAGGCTTATATTTTAGGGATGGGGGTTAGCTTGACCTTTACTTTTACAAATGTCTGACATTAAAACAGGTTTTATTTTTAGTGGGTAGCACAATTCGATGTTTCCTCCATGATTTACTGATGGAACTCTTCTGGTGTCAAGGAAGATCTTAAACTATGGTTTCCTCAAAATTCTTCCCTCCAATGAAAATTATAAATTTACTGTTCTCTGGATTAAGATTATAGCCACATACCAACAAACCACTGAGTATGTAGTTGGTAGAAATTCTTCCCTTTTGAAGCTTACTGTAAAGAAATGTTGGCACTCAGTCTCTTCTGAAAGGAAAAAGGTTTGAAATTTGTGGTATCCTGTCAATGCTCCTTATGGCACTTTGAATGAAAGGCAGTGTAGTCGTGTTCTTCTCTGGGACACTACTTTCTAAAAGCCTTTTTGTTTTTTGTTCCCTGAGGTTGTTTCAAAGGCCTGCAGGTTGTTTCAAAGAAGTGATTTTAGCCACCATGGTGCAGGGTCGGCTGGGGGCTGTCAAATGACTTCTGTGGGTTATTCAAATCTAACGCAGAGCAAGATAATAGCTCAAGAAGCAACTAATGGGCCTTGTCCACGGTACTGAGATCATGTATCAGGATGACCTATACGTTTTAAATGGTATTTAGTATTGATTCACAACTCTTTCAAAGTTTAAAAGAGGGCTAAGTTGTATACAAGAGCAAAGTCATAGAACAATGATCATTTAACATACAGAGGGCATGACATTTGATTATATCTAAGCTTCTTCAAATGCCAAGAAGATTTTGAAGAAGGATATTTGATATTGACTTTTTAAAGGTCCACATAGATAAAATTAATAAATCTTATTAAAGTTTATTTTAGGGATATTGATTTTAAAGTAGAAATGCACCCACAAAGAAAGTCCCATGATAAAGGCTAATGTGTAAATTCCTTTAAAACCCATAGTTACTGTAATTATATGGAGCATTTTACAAGCAACCAGGGACTGCTTTGGATAGATGACTGAAATTTAATCAGTTTCTGGCACAGACTGCCTTTCTTTCCACCTCGAATTTCCAAAGCACTATTTCTAGGGCAGACCTGTTCAGATAGTGAACCTTTATTATCACATTTGATCTGTCTTTGAGCACTTTCCAAAGGAAAGGCTTCCGCAGATCTCCTAGAAGATAAAGGAATGGGATGATTTCTCTCAATAGCACATGTCCTTCCTCCCGTCCCATTCCATTCTCAGCAAACTTAATTCCGCTCTGCAGTCTGGATTTTACAATCACATGGAGCATTATGTATGAAATGCACAAAACATCGATGTGCTAATGTTGCCACCGGAGACTATCAGATAAAGAAAGAGGCATATCCTTTTGTACTCTTAGGACATAAGTGTATGTCCTGAACCTCTTTAAAAAACAACTCATTTCATTTCTAAGCATTTTGGGCTTTATTTGTATTAAGTGGCTTAGGCCTGCCAGTCCGCTGCAGGGAAATCTGAGTTTGATGTAGTTTTTAAAGCAAAGAGGAACTGGAAAAATAATCACAAATGATGAATGTGAAAATTAAGCTACCTCTAGAGTTTATGTTTTACAAGGATGAAATCGATCAGTTTATCTCCTAGCTGATTTAAAACATATCTGATTATTTCTGACGGTTCAAGATGTAATGGTCTGAAAGTCTAAATAGAATTCTTAGACTTACCTTTATTAAAACCTGAGGAACTGAAGATATAACTGTCTGGATTGATTACAGTATTTCTGCTGTGGAGAAAAATAACAGCCCTGAGTCACTTCTTGTTGTTCACATCTTCATTAATGTGCTTTATATATTTCTGTCCCCAGAGCAAATTAATGTGTTTTTTTCTTCTTTTGTATGTAGTTCACTTAAACTTAGATTCTTTGAACATAGCTGGATTGCAGTGTGACACTGGAGTCCTAGAGATCAATTGATGGTTGTTAAAGATCATGAAGAATGGTCCATTAAAACAGTTAGTATATGACAAATAACAACGTTTGTGTTTAGTGTGGAAATTTATCAAATAGACAGAGCACTTATTACTGAGACCTGAATGAAAGTCTACTTGAACCAACTTATTAATCAGTCACTGCCCTAGTCTTAACAGACGGTCTTATTAAAGAGCTCTAGATATATTAAAATTGAACTCTAATGTGATAGGTACTATTCCTGAGCTACAATCACAAAGCACACAATTATTACTGAAGACTAAAGTCTATGGAAAAGAAAATAAAAGCTTTCTTTATTTCCAGAGGACTGAGATGCTTTGCCTCAAATCTCTGGCTCAGATTAAGCACAGTATCTATCATGGGATGCTTAGTTGTGTGGCTGATTCCTTCTCCCACTCTCCATATGTAATCACACATCAAGATATGACAAACTTAAACTTTCCACCTGTATATATTTATATAGTCCACACTAAAGAATCTTCTTAAATTTCTTAAGGTTGTTTTTTTGGAAAAATTGAAGCACTACCAATGGGAAAAAAATAATCATTGCTCTGGCTGGCAAGTGGTATGAATGCTTAGTGAGATCCTCTGGGCCTCTGGGCCTAGAAGAAATCATCACCATTTCTCATTCTCCATGGAGTTATTGGGGGTAGAGCCCTTCAGTACTGTGAGCCTTGGGGTTGAGCAGGGATGACAACTGAGTTGAATATCATCTCAAATGACTATACGTCTGTGGGTATTGATTGTCTGGGAGTGCTGGGTTGAGAGGGATGCTTGAAGCTAAGTTTAAGCACAACATGAAAGCAAACCATTGCAAATTAAAGACGTTTGCATGAGGCAAGTTTAGAGTTATATCGGAAGAGAATTCTTGGCTTCTAACCTCTGTGATTCATTTGGGTGTGGGGCTGGCTGACCTTCATTTACCTGGGAGAGAAAGTGTGCATGTTTTGGTAAATAGCCAATAGCTGCTTGATGCAATCAATCGCCCTTCTGGTAGAAAGGTGTGAGGGACTTGCCCAGTAGCAATCAACAATTAAATGACTTACCAAATACCTGCAGTGACCTACGAGAGAATCTTCTTTGTTTTCTCAATGTCTTAAAATTTTATAGCTGAAATTCAACACAATAGTGTTGAAAAAGACTCCAGTTCAGTGTTACACACAGTGCAGACATCTTTTAAATACAGGTCGGGTAGACTTCTGACTCTGCCAGAAGAGGTACTGTGAGGGGAAACTTACCCTCTTCTAAGGCAGGTTTCTGGACAGTCTAGTTTTTTAAAAACAGTTCTTTCGTGGACTGGGTTGAAGTGCACCTCTGTGTAAACTTGACATTTGTGGCTGTGGATCTGCTCTTCTACAGAACACAAAGCAATTCTGGTCTCTTCTAATGGACAACTTACTAAATATTCACTCAAATAATATAAAAATAGTCTATCCGGTTTCTCAAAGGTACTATGGCCAAAACAAGGCTTTTAAACTTCTGGTTTAAAGTTTCCGGCTGGGCCTGGTGGCTCATGCCTGTAATCCCAGCACTTTGGGAGGTCGGCGTGGGTGGATCACCTGAGGCCAGGAGTTCGATACCAGCCTAGCCAACACTGTAAAACCCCGTCTCTACTAAAAGTACAAAAATTAGCTGGGTGTGGTGGTGGGCGCCTGTAATCCCAGCTACCTGGGAGACTGAGGCAGGGGAATCGCTTGAACCTGGGAGGCAGAGGTTGCAGTGAGCCGAGATTGAGACCCTGCATTCTAACTTGAGTGACAGAACAAGACTGCCTCAAAAAAAAAAAAGTTTCCTCACCTCCCCCTTAGCTCAGGGAGGTTACTCAGACCAGAAAAAGTGGGTCTTGCTTGGCATATTACTTTCTTTTCCAATCCATCATCAAATTCTCTTGATACTACTTCCAAAGTGTGTGTGGGTATATGTAATTTTTAACATATATAGTTTATATATAACTTTTTAATATATAATTTTAAAAATATTATATAGATAGATAGATTTTTTTTTTTTTGAGACAGGGTCTCATTCTGTCACTCAGGCTGGAGTTCAGTAGCGCAATCATGGCTCACTTCAGCCTCGACTTCCCGGGCTCAAGCCATCCTCCTGCCTCAGCTTTCCAAATAGCTGGGACTACAAGCACATGCCACCATGCCCAGCTGATTTTTGTATTATTTTTTTTTTTTTGTAGAGACAGGGTTTTGCCATATTGCCTGGGCTGCTCTTGAACTCCTGGGCTCAAGTGATTTCCCTGCCTTGGCCTCCCAAAATGCTGGAATTGCAGGTGCGAGCTACTGTGTCCAGCCCTAAAAAATATTTTTAATCTCTCTTTCTCATTCAGTCTCCATCTCCTCCGCTTGAAGCCTAATGACCTTCATCTCTGTCTTTCCCACTACAGTAGCCTCTTAAAGGGCTCTCACACTACCTCTTGCCTCCTTCCAATACATTAGCCAGACAAAACCAGAGGTATCTTTGCAAAAGGGAATCTTCCTGCCTCACTCTGCTTAAATTCTTCGGGAGCTTCTCCTGGCACTTTCAATAGTAGCCTAGCCTGAACGTAGCTTCAAAGAGCTACAACAATCCGGCCTCATTTTCTTCTCACAACATTCTCTCTTGATTCTTTGTGATGCTCCTCTTTTCTGTCCTCTTCTTTGTCCTCAATTTTGCCAAGCTCTTTTCTACTTTAAGGGTCTCTTAATTATGAGGTTTGCATATGCTATTCTCATTGCTTGGAATGACCACTCTCCCCATATCCATCTTTATTAATTTGATTTAAATGTCACTTCTTCGGAGAAGACTTCCTTGACTATATGCTCTATTTCAATTAAATCTCATCAGCTTATTTATTTTTTCATTGTAGCTTTTCCTCTTTATCACTATTTGTTATCAAAGGTTTCTTTGTGTGATTATTTAAAGTCTATCTTCTCCTCTTGAATATAAAGTCCATTTACAAAACGATAAAACACCAATTTCTTGGCTGGGTGTAGTGACTCATGCCTATAACTCCAGCATTTTGGGAGTCTGAGGTAGGAGGATTGTTTGAGTCCAGGAGTTCAAGACCAGCCTGGGTAACATAGTGAGACCCTATTCTCTACAAAAAAAAAAAAAAAAAAAAAAAAAAAAAATTGAATTAGTCTAGTACAGTGGCTCGTACCTGTGGTCTCAGTTACTCTGGGGTCTAAGGTGGGAGGGTTGCATGAGCCCAGGAGATTTTGGCTGATGAACCTTGATTACACCACCACACTCCAGCCTGGGTGACAGAGCAAGACTTTGCCTCAAATAAAACAAAAAAAAAAAACAAAAAAAACCGAAAAATTTTCTTTCCTATTTTCTGTGTTTATGTTATACATAAGCACAGTGCTTGCCAAAATGGCAATTAATATTTGTTTATAGGCCGGGCATGGTGGCTCACACCTGTAATCCCAGCATTTTGGGAGGCCAAATTGGGTAGATCACTTGAGATCAGGAGTTTCAGACCAGCCTGGGCAACATAGCGAAACCCCGTCTCTACTAAAAATACAAAAATTAGCTGGGTGTGGTGGCACACACATGTAGTCCCAACTATTCAGGGGGCTGAGGCAGGAAAATTGCTTGAACCAAAGAGTGGGAGGTTGCAGTGAGCTGAGATCACCCCACTGCACTCCAGCCTGGACAACAGAGTGAGGCCGTGTCTCAACAAACAAACAAAAAACATCAAAAGAAAGATATCCATAGTGATCCATATCCATTGTTTATGGTATCTCCCCTTAGTCTTCTTTTTTCTAGGTCAACCACTTGGTTATTTTACTGTTCCCCGTATGACATGGTTTTTAAAACTTTCTTGAGCTTGGCCCCATATTTTTGATATACCGTGTTTTTCAATGTTTTCCCTTAAATGTATAGAACTAATTATAATATGCCAGATGTGATCTAATAATAGGAGAATGTAATGAGATCATTCTTTCCACTGTCCTTTTTACAATGTCTATTAATCTAGCCTAAGGTGGTGGTATTCTTTTTTAGCAGTCCTATCACCACTGGTGCATATTAAACTTATGATTAATTGAAGACCATAAATCTTTTTTCTCCCTAACTAAAGTTCCTTGCTAGAAAACCTCATTTAAAATTGTATATTTCATGTTTTTAACTGATATACATCATTACGCACTTATCACGTCCTGTTACCTTTATTCCTAAGTATCGTATATGGTATCTTTTTAAGGTTTGTTTCATGTGTAATTTGGCTAACCATATTTACTTTGATCACATTCAATGTACAAAAAGCAAGGGCCAAAGGCAGAAATTTGTATTTCACCCCCCAGGTAGGGTCAAAGAATCACATATTTTTGTTTATACAGTGTGTGCGTATATATATATATGTATATGTATACACATGTACACATGTGTGTATGTATATGTATATATATGTACATATGTGTGTGTATGTGTATATATATGTATATATATGTGTGTGTGTATATATATGTGTATATATGTATGTGTGTGTATATATATATATATATATATATATATGAATTAGTCCTGTACATTTAAGGAAGAACATTGAAAAAAATAGTATGGCAAAAAATATATAAAGAATATGTATTTAAATAAACTTGTTTTTTAAATTTCAGCGTTTGCTTTTAAAAATGTTAGTAAGAGTGGTGGTCTAGATAATGTACGCATGCCTCATTTTATTGCGCTTTGCAGCTACCGTGTTTTTTTACAAACTGAAGGTTTGTGGCAAACTTTGGTCCAGCAAGTCTATTGGCATCATTTTTTTTTTCAACAGCATGTAATCACTTCATATCTTTGTGTCACATTTTGGTAATTCTCACAATATTTCATGCTTTTTCATTTTTATTATATCTGTGACAGTGATCTGTGATCAGTGATCTTTGATGTGACTATTATAGTTCTTCAGGAACACCATGAGCCACACCCATGTAAGACCGTGAATTTAATTGATAAATGTGTGGGTTCCGACTGCTCTATTGACAGGGTATTCTCCAGCTGCTCATCCGCTGGTCTCTCTCCCTCTGCCCTCAACCAGGCCTCCTTATTTTCTAAGTCACAACAATATTGAAATTAAGCCAATTAATAACCATACAATGGCCTCTAAGTGAAAGGAAGGGTTGCCTCTAACTTTAAATCAAAAGCTAGAAATGATGAAGCTTAGTGAGAAAGGCATGTTAAAAGCTCAGACATGTTGAAAGATAGGCCTCTTGCACCAGTTAGCCAACTTGAGAATGCAAAGGAAATGTTTTTGAAGGAAATTAAAACTGCTACTCTTGTGAGCACATGAATGGTAAGAAAGCAAAATAGGTTTATTGCTGATATAGTTTTAGTCATCGGGATAGAAGACCAAAACAGCCTCCAAATTGCCCTAAGTAAACTAAAACCTAATCCAGAGCAAGGCCTTAACTCTCTTCAATTTTATAAAGCTTTAGAAGAAAAGTTTGAAACTATCAGAGGTTGGCTTATGAGGTTTATAGAAAGAAGCCATCTCCATAACATAAAACTGCAAGGTGAAGCAAGTGCTGATGTAGAAGCTACAGTAAGTTATCCAGAAGATCTGACTAAGATAGTTGATGAAGGTGGCTATGCTAAAAAGATATTCAATGTATTCAAAACAGCCTTATATTGGAAAAAGATGCCATCTAGGACTTAACTAGCTAGAGAGGAGAAGTCGATGCTTGGCTTCAAAGCTTCAGAGGACAGGATGACTTTGTTAGAGGCTAAAGCAACTGATGACTTTAAGTTGAAGCCAATGCTCATTTACCACTCTGAAAACATTAGGGCCCTTAAGAATTTTGCTAAATCTACTCGAGAATTATGCTAAATCTACTCTGTCTGTGCCCTATAAATGAAATGACAAAGCCTGGATAACAGCATGTCTGCTTACAGCGTGGTTTACTGAATATTTTAAGCCCATTATGAAGACCCACTGCTCAGAAAAGAAGCTTTCTTTCAAAATATTACTATCATTACAATGTACCTGGTCAGCTGAGAGCTCTGATGAAGATGCACAAAGAAATGAATGTTGTTTTTCTGTCTGCTAACACAACATCCATTCTTCAGCCTATAAATCAAGGAGGAATTTTGACCTTCAAGTCTTATGATCTAAGAAGTACATTTAATAAGGCTATGGCTGCCATAGATAGAGATTCTTCTGAGGGAGTCTGAGCAAATTAATTTGAAAACCTTTTGGCAAGGATTCACCATTCTAGATGCCATTAAGACATTCATGATTCACAGGAGAAGTCAAAATGGCAACATTAACAGGAGTTTGGAAGAAGTTTACTTCTACTGTCATAGATGACTTTGAGGGGTTCAAGACTTCAGTGGAGAAAGTAACTTTAGATGTGGTGGAACTATCAAATTGAACTAACTGGAGCCTGAAGATGTCACTGAATTGCTACAGACTCATGACAAAACTTGAATGGATGAGAAGTTACTTCTTATGGATGAGCAAAGAAATTGGTTTCTTGAGATGGAAACTATTCTTGGTGAAGATGCTGTGGACATTGTTGAAATCACAACAAAGGATTTGGAATATTATGTAAGCTTACTTGATAAAGCAGCAGCAGGGTTTGAGAGGATTGACTCCAATTTTGAAAGAAATTCTACAGGTAAAATGCTATCACACAACATTGTGTGATAGAAATCTTGCATGAAAGGAAAAGTCAATCAATGCAACAAACTTCACTGTTGTCTTATTTTAAGAAATTGCAACAGCCACTGCAACCTTCAGCAACTACCATCCTGATAAGTCAGCAGCCACCAACATCGAGGCAAGACCCTGCACCAGCAAAAAGATTATGACTGCAGAAAGCTCAGATGACTGACCTAGAGGGCTTAGAAGACAAAATAGTCCATGGGTCTTATTTTCCTCTACGATTATTGCCTTGTTCTAAGAAGTGAAATTAGTGAATGCAATACAAACTCATGATAATTTGACTTACAATTATTTTAGCCTTTATAGAACCATTCACTAGAAACATTCATAATTCCAGTTCCATTCAGAAAACATTTGTTGAGCCCTGCCTCTCTGAGCAGCTTTGTAGAAATGCTGTTCTCAAAGACAGGTTTGACCCATTGGCCTATTGGGATCACTGGGAGAGAAAGGTAGGGAATTCTCTTGGTTTGATGAGAAATCTGCATATTTCACAGCCTTTCTTATCTATGATGCACCCTGTTGAAAAAAAATCTGGGTTTGTATTTAAGATTATGTTGCTTTGTTGTGCCACAGCAGGACATGGAATAGTAGGAAAAATGCTGTTGGATATCTTAAAGAAGTATAAATCTGGAATTTGCTTTAAAATTCTTTCAAACAAACAAGTGAGCATCACCGTAGAATTGATGGAGGATAAAGCTGGGCGCGGTGGCTCACGCCTGTAATCCCAGCACTTTGGGAGGCCGAGGCAGGTGGATCACTTGAGGTCGGGAGTTCAAGACAAGCCTGACCAACATGGAGAAACCCCGCCTCTACTAAAAAAAAAAAAAATACAAAATTAGCCGGGGTGGTGGCGCATGCCTGTAATCCCAGCTACTCGGGAGGCTGAGGCAGGAGAATCGCTTGAGCCTGGGAGGTGGAGGTTGCAGTGAGCTGAGATCGCTCCATTGCACTCCAGCCTGGGCAACAAGAGTGAAACTCCATCTCAAAAAAAAAAAAAAAAAAAGAATTGATGGAGGATAAAATGACTATTACATGCAATGAAAAAATGAAAGTAGAAAAAAGAAGACAGAGATGATTAAAGTAGTTGAAGAAAGGATTCATTAAGAGAGGTGAGTTTGCTCTTAAGCATCAGCAATGCTGAATTTTATGACTCCAGTAAGAAAAAAACATAAAAGAGGATCTCTTTTTATAAAACATTTTTCCAAAATAAATTTAATTTTAAGTTATAGAAATATTATTAGGTATATTTTCCAGATTACTAAAGAAACCCTGGATTCATGCCATCCCATCACTGCTATTATTACTATCATGGTTACTTTTGCAACTAGTAGTGTATTAGTAATGATCACCATTTATTCAACTACTTTATGTGCCTGTAGGCTGAATTCTTTTAAAATATCATTTCATTTGTCTATGATACAACCATGTAAGATTGCTATTAGTAGATGTCAGTATTGCCCCCATTTTACAGATAAACATGAGGCTTAGGGAATTAAATAACTTGTTTAAGGTCTCACAGCTTCTAAATGGCACAGCCTGACTTTAGACTTCACTTCCTTTTTATGGAATAACAAAGGGGAGTAATATTATCAAAATGCAGAGTTATAAATATTACTCTTAGAAGTGTAACAATTGATGTAAAATGTAATCTTGGCTTCACTGACTAATATCAATCAATAAACTAAACTATTTACTTATTCAGCTGTACAGGTGTATTTTTATAATTTGATACTGTTATTGACCATATTCATAACATAAAATACAGAAATCAGGAAAGCATGAAACAGAAATGACAGTGATTTTATTAAAGGTGTAATGTCTATTTTCTTTAAAGGTGGAGAGTATGTTTTCTATTTTATTGCAAATATAATATTTGGTATATTAAATATAAAGTCAGAGCTTGAAAAATTTAATGATGTAAATATTAAGATGCTTTATTTGGTTATGTGTATGCATTTATGATACAATCACGGAATGTCATCATTAAAATGTATACCTATTGAAACTATGTGCATATGTACACACACACATCTATATACACACAATCATGCCATGTTTCATAAACATATAATTATGTTTTGAAATAACATGTTTCATAGACATATAATTATGTTTTGAAACATATTCAGCTATATAGACATAAATAAATATGCAGACAGACCCCCTACTTACAAATGATTGTTTCAAAAAATTTTAAGAACAGTTATATTTTCAGTCCAGCAACTATGATTTACTTATTTATCCCTCAATTCCTGAGATAGTATTTTAAGTATAATTTAAGATAAACCCTAACACTCTGTACTATACTGTTTCTAGAGACAAACTTGACTTTATTCAACAACAAATCTTAACAGAGGAGTTACTATGTTCCACAAACTATGCAGATGTTAGTGATACAACATACAACTCTCAAAACATTTATAGTCTAGAATGGGATATAGAAAAGTCAGTCAACAGAGCTCAGAGGGATACAGTGGGATGGTAACACCAAGGAATGCCATCGCAATCAGACCGGTCAGTGGCACTTTCCTGAATGAAGTGATGAGTGCCTGGAGAGTTCTGAGGGATGAAAAGCAGTGAGCCAGATGCAGTATGGGATTATGTGGGGTTGAGGGTTGGGGAGAGAGATACAACAGAGTTGAGACAGAGTGAAGAAATACCTCCTTCTGAGCTACAAGAAAGGGTTTTTATCCTTGGTACTACTGACATTTTGGGAAGAATTAGTCATTGTTGTGGGGGTTGTGTTATGTATTCTAGAATGTTTGGCAGCATATGTAGCTTCTACCCCACTAGATGCCCATAGTACCAGTACCTCCCACCCCCAACCCAAATCAAAAATGCCTCTCAAAATTACCAAATGTCACCAGGGAAGCAAAATCATCCCTAGTTGAGAATCACTGTTGTAAAGAAAAAGACAGACAGATAGCATTGGACACTAGGATAACTTCCTAACTTTTCATTGACAAAGAAAGGTCAAATTCCATTTGCACTTTCCCAACATTGCTCCCTAGATGCCCTAAATCGGGGTGGATGAGAGATAGTCATATATGCTTTTTAATGTATCCTCTAACTACCTGGGATCTGGACGTTTACAATTCAGAGATTGCTTCTTTCTAGGCATGAGTATAGGTACATACACATACATACATACACAGCAAAGACATAAATCATAATGTCTCTGATTTGGCTATAATATTTAATGATCATCCAGCTTTCATTTCTATATCTTGTCAGCAAAAAATTTTATAAACTTTCCAGAATATGATACATGCCTTCTGTCAGAAATAGGAGTTGAATCAACCTTGCGTATACCATGTTAGTGTATAAATTCCAAGAGTCTCCTTAAAGGGGGAACATCTGTTTAGTGAAGTTTCATTATTTTCCTTTTTAAAGAAAGAATAAGCTATGAAAATGATAAAATATGATTGGCCTAAAACACAATATATCCAACTTTAATCATTTTCTAAATCCAAAGATATTTTTAGATGAAAGCAAAGGAGGTCATTTTCAAATCATTTTGTGAAACTTAAGCCTACCCAGAGGAAAGGTAATTTTGTTTGATCCTGAACATCAAGTGAATTTGTTCACCAAACCATTTATTCCAAAAGGTAATTAAAATAATGTAAAATTGATCCAGTATAGGTTTAACAAAATTAACTAATTATAATCTGCTTAAACCATTTAACCTTTATGGTTCCTTTAAAAGTGTTTGGTTTTCTTTGAAAAATAAACAATGTACTTTAAAAAGGTGGTGCCTCCTTGTCTACCTTTCTTCTTTTTTTTTTTTTTTGTTTTTTTTTTGTTTTTTTGGTAGACGATCCTATGCTAAGATGCCAATACAACAAATAGAGTAGACAAACAGCTAAGGGAAGAAAGGAAGATTTCCTTTTAAGTCAAGGGCACACATGAGAAGGAAAATATTATAAGATGAGGAAATAAATATGAGTTCTGTTACAGTAAGTATTCATGTTAATGTCTCAGAACTTATGCCAAACTTCCAAGTGAAATGTGTATCAATTATCTTCCTTCAGATATTCAAGTTGACTTATGGACAAAATATATACTGCAACTTAGCATTTATTTATTTTCAATTGCTTTCCATTTATTCAAGTCACTTTCAGACAGACATATTTTAAAAAGTTCAACAAATCAAAAAAAACTAATTGCCGATCACTAGCTACATTTATTTTGAACTTATCTATTCTAATACTGAGTAGATGTCAAAATTCCAAAGGGTTTGCATGGGCTCTTAGTGTCTGTGAGAGGTAGAAAATAGTGACGTAAGAGAAGAAATGTGCTGTGACAGCTCTATCTTTTAAAAAGAGTGGAAGAACTAGGAGCTACCTCAGGGGAAAAATGGTAGAAGTAACCATAAGCCCTGAGGGACTTTCTAATCCATATCTGTCTATTATTAATTCATTATAATTTACTATTTTATTTTGGAGATAAAATTGTCATTATGTCATTTCTAAACCAAATGACATTATAAAAGACCCCCAGTGGTAAGAGGTATTAACTGAAGTAACTGTCACTGCTACATAGAGTAAAACAAGTTAAACATTGGGAAAAAAGCAATCTGGATGTGATTGTTTTTTGATGGCAAAGAATCAGGTCACCCCTTATACTGAGGTTAATTTGTTGACTCATATTTCCACTTATCCAATGATATTGTATCACATGAACAAATCTCTACCTCTAATCAATTTTTTTTATCGAATTGTGACCTTTAATGCACCTTCTTTTTTGATTATGAATGACAGTGACCTTTACGTAATTTAAAGCAGACACTCTGATGCAAAATTATGCAAACTACACATGTAAATTCTGAATCAAACTAAAGATGTGCATAATCTACTGGTGAGAAATTATTTCAGAAGACATTTATATTAAGGCTGAATGAGGTATCTGAGTGTAAGTGAATTAGTCAGCATACAAATGGTTGGTTGGAAGAGTTGCAAAGACCAAATGCTGTTTATATTTTCTCAGCTTCTATTTAGAAAACTGAAATGTCAATATATGTATCAATTTTTATTATTTTACTCAGCATTTTATGGCATTCAGGAAATGATCACAACGTAATAAAGTCAGACAAGATTATTTTTCAGAGGAGTTGGCAAACTGTGCCTGAATATTCAATTCATTGTCATTTCTATTCATTTTCTGCTGCACAAAAGCCTGGTGAAATTCTGCCACAGCATGTGTAACATGTTGACTTCCTGACACTATTTTATCTCATTAAAGAGGAACTTTATGTCCAATAGCATCTGGCAGTCAGTAGTGTTTCTAGGATATATTTAGAAACTACTATCTCAAGGAAAAAAGTTAAAGAATAAAGGAAGCATGTTTGTGTTGAGAATCGGATGAATATCCTGTTCCAGACCTACCTCCTGATTCTCCTTTTTTCTACTGGCTCTTTCTTTTTTTCTGTGGATTAATACAAATGGTTCTGAGCTGATATTACTGAGGGCAAACCCTGCTCTGGGTACAAACTAAAATGCGGCCTGATCCTATAATCCACTCTCTCCTTTCTCAAGCCATTCCATTTTACACAGTGCTGTTAATGCAAACTGGACATTGTTGCCTCTCAAATTATACTTTGTCTTCCATACACACACAAAAATACCGAAATATAAGTACATCACACATGCTTAAAACACATAATCCACAGTCTGCACTTTATGACATAGATACACATGCATATGGGTTTATATATGATAAAGATTACGTCACAGCAGTAAGCCACTGAGTGCATTTCACTGTCAGAACCGCACCAAACAGTACCTGGCACAAGCATGTACTTTCATGATTAACACCGGGGGGTTGTCAGATTGCTATATCTGAAATAAACAGATTTACCCTGACAGATAATCAGCATTTTGCACTGCCTAATACATGTTTATCTTTCACTATCAACATAATTACACTAAAAGTGCACTTAATATCATCTTTCATAGGAAATTAAACAGGTTTGAATGATATACTTATAATGGATTGGGGACAGAGTATGAAGGAGAGAAATATCAATACTAGATGTTTTGGGAGAACACATACATGAAGCAATGATGAGGGAATCAATGAATACCAGAAAAAAATCAATGGCAGTCTGTGTTTAAGGAATTCATTTACATAGTTTCCAAAGAAATCAGAAAAATCCTACAAGCTGTGAAATACCCTCTTGATTTTTTCATGTCCTGATGCTTCTTTTCTTCTGACATGTGCTCTGTGCTCTCCTCTCACACAGAAAAAGCTAAGAAGGAGAGTCCCCTTAGAATGAATTTTATATTTGTCTGATCCATAGTCAACTCTTTCAAAAGTTTGCAATCTGCCTTTCGAACTTTGGTACTGGAAACTCATAGTGGCCTGCACAGATAACACTTTCAGAAGGAAATTCAGCAAGCTCTGAATTAGCACCTATCACCCGAGTGGCTAAGAGCAGACAGGCATGCCATTTTAAGAGCCGTAGAAATTAACACGTGCTGGTCCATAGGCATCAGGCCTTAAGGATATTAAATCAAGACCTGAGAAGCAGAATTAGGTGAAAATATTAATTTAAATCAACATTATAAATGTGACCCCCAGCATAGGAAGCATCTTTCTTCAAGGATATGCTAATTTACATCTGTGGTCTGCTCACTGCCTGTGAGAAGACCTAAGAATTTTAAGCCTCACTTTGTTAGTAACAGGTTAGGATCAGCGCTTTGATGTCCCATAAATCTCTTTTCTTTTCTTAGCTACAAAATAAAATGAAGTCATGAAACATTTAAATACTTATGTCTGTGAGTGGGATCCAGGGTACTATCAATTTGATTTTGAACAGAAAACAAAATAAGGATAGAGAGGTACTTCAAATGTCTTCAGTGAACTTAGTATTGTTTTGGGCATGTAGCAGACATTATTTTATTTCTTTACTATAAAGCTGAGAAATGGGTATTTTTTCCATTTAAGGAAGCTGAAGCTCAGAGAGATTCAATAATACTCTCTGTATATTGTATTCCAACTTAGGTCTGTCTGTCTGAAACTAGTACTCTTTCTGTTTCATTATGTTTTCTCTGTAAATTCAGTTTACATGATTTTTAAATGTCTTTGGTTTTTGTTTTCCAGTGAAGAATGCAGAACTTTAAACCAAGGTCCTACATCCCTCTCATCAATTAGAAATACATATCCACAGTCACCTGTAAACTGCTCCATCCCTCTCTGAATCCGATAACACCCCAGAAGCCAGTATACAATGGCTTTTCACTTGCTAATCAAAAGGATTTCACAAATACTCTTAATATCTCAATGGCTAAAGGCTGAAAAAATGAAATGACTAAGAGCTGAGAAACAAAATGCCTCTAGCATGTGGTTAGAGTACCTCAATGGGTAGAAAATCCATATGTTTAGTTCCTTTACCTACCCCGAATATTTGGAGGAACTGGGACCTTTCCCCTGGGCCCTGGCACCCAGAAGGGGATGGAAAGTTCTGCTTTCTATCCACGTTTGTGGACCCCAAACTGCTTTTTCTGTTTTGCTCCTGCCAGCACTGCCTCCTGAGGTCCACGTCTCATCGTTCCAAGAGCACGCTGGCTGGCGATCATTGTAACTTGGAAGCTGCCCTGAAACCCACTTCTCTGACAGGCTCCACCTCCACATTGGTTGGGTGATGGTGTCCGCCCGGGTAAAACTGGATTTGCAAAATTCCTTTTAGAACCTGATTTATGGTTGTAAACTCTTTCTGTAGATTTCTTATTGGATTGACTATTCCATAGTTTGCCTTAAAAGCCACCTTACATTCTCTTTGCTTCCATCGTTGCTTAGGACCCTAACTCCTCTTAACGTATTCATTCCTGGAGAGCCAAAGTTTCAGGACAATGAATAATTTCCTTTAAGATTAATTATTATTTCCATTTCATTTAGAGTGTCTGAAGATTTAGTGACAGAGGTTTAAAAGCTGAAAACTGAAGTTACTAAAAAATGCCAAAGTCTGAATTGTTTAAAATCTCCTAAACCCTCCTCTCCTCATCTCTTCCCCATTCCCCCACTGTCTTCTATATTTCTGTATTTTTCTCTTTGTCTTTCAGTCTCCTTCTTTTCTTAACTTTTCACCTTGGTTCTTTTACCAGTTGCTTCTCCTTTTAACTTCCAAAAAGAGAAATCATAGTATATATTTTTTATCCATTGGAATAATTTCCTTTCTTGTTGCAATTTTTAAAATTAAGCGTGTGTAAATTTTAATATGCTGTCAGAGAGCGTAGGCTCAGTATTTGGAATATAGCTAAGTCTTAAGAAATGTGTTGGATGGATAGATGTTCCTCTCATTGCTCCTGAAACAAATTTTAAAAATATATAACATAAGCTAACTCGATTTTTACAAAATTCAATCAACCATTCAAATATTAATCAAGAGTAGACTCTAGTCTTAGTGCTGAGGCTAGGACTGTGAAGGACACAGATTAAATATGATTTTCACCCTCAAGTAGTTTACAAACTACTGGGAATACAAGAATATGACCCATGAAACAACCTGGGAAATATGAAAAAAGAACGTAATTAGAGGCTGACTTGTGTGATATAAACTGCAGGCATTGAGAATAGACAGAAAAGAGGTCTCAATTGCAGAAAGGGCACTTGATTAATTTTTCCGGGAGAAGATAGAAGGAACTATGTATAACAACAATCATAAAACAACAACAACAGTAACAAACAGACTTTCTAATCCTGGTACATCTTATCTAATGAAGTTTTGCTTACCAAAATGTATGTCTTATCTAATGAAGTTTTAGTTTTGATCTTGAATATGTTAACTGTCCAGTCTAAACTGATTGCTAATACATTTCAGAGTTAAGTTGTTTAAATATTTTTGCACACCTTCCTCAGTGAGAAAAATCCCTTGGTTTTATATTTAATTTCAGGAAATTGACATCTTTTTAGATAGGGAGCTCAGTATTACAGCCAAAGAATTTAGTAATGAGGGACACATTCTTCAAATGGTTGTAGGTCAGTTTTAACTCCATTGAATGTTTCTATCAACACAGACTCCAAATCACCATCCTCTGTTCTCTTCTTACCACTCCTCCTTTTTTTTTTTTTTTCTTTCAAGGAGAGAATATCAACCAAGTAACAGAGAAATCAAATCTGAAAAGAATGTCTCACAGGCTAAGGGACTCACTCAGCAAGAGATGATGGCAGGGTTAGCTCAAATTTAAATTAATTCCCAACCTTTCCCATACCAATGGTCGACATCTAACTTGACTAATCTGGGCAAAACTGATATATTAAAATAACTTTAAAGATAGGTTCTTGGGCTTTCTGCCTGCCAGCAGATAGAGGTTGTGGATATACAGGGCAGTCCATCTGCCTGATACTTCAAAGAAGATCTAAAAAGAATGCTGGTATCACAGAATACAATCAAAATTGTTTTTCATTTGTTACTTGAGAAATGTGTAGCTTGCTCAATTGCTACTGACCCATGTTCTGCAAACTTCTGCCACTTGATTATGTGTTGATGATGTTTGGGTTTTTGTTTATATTAGATATCTGATATCCACAGGTCAAATAAACACAGTCTTTGAATCAGATACCTATGAGTTACATGCGTAATAGTTCATCTTTTCACACTGGGAGGAAAGAAAGTGGGAGACAATTCAAAGGCTATCCCAAATAGACAGAAATAAGGCCAGAAATGCTGCCCTGTATAGACCTTTTCTTACTCAGTTCTCCTTAAGGAGATAACAACTACTGACATAAGAACAGATAATTATATTCAATGTTTCACCATCAGACCGTTTAAACATGCATTGCTACTTCATTTCTTTTCTTTATCTGCTTTTCTAATGTGCTGGTGTATTTTGGCTGGGGAAATTTTCATTCAGATGCATCCAGTGCAGTGAAAGGTAAGGAAAAGAGCCACTACTACCCAGAATATTTTGAAGAAAGGTATGACAAGACAGAAAAAAGTATTTTTTCTGATGTGAACAGTTGTTTGCATCAAAATTTTAATTGTTATCAGAACTTCAATGGAGTTGCTAGGAAAGGTAGTTAGATAAAGCCTCAGGTTAATTTCCATCATTACTGAGCACTTTACACCACTGACAAATTTTAAACATATAAAGAGATGTCAATCTTGCTCTTTAGACAGAAAAACAAGCTGGGGAGTGGTGGCTCTTCAAAGGCTGTCAGTAGACAAGTCAGTCAATTACAGATCTGATTTAGTTCTTAACTCCTTGAGGTAAAAGACAAATGTTCTGTAAGAGTAACCATTCCTGACATACGTTAAATGAAACAACTTCTAAAACCTATGTGATAATGATAATACAGATTGAGGTGAAGAACTTTGAAAAGAGTTGGAAAATCAGAATCAGATATTTGAATCCAGATGACAAATGGGTAAATCGGAGCACTTTTGCTATTTGTGGGGGGTGGAATGTCCCTACTATTAGTCATCAGAGATAATTAGGAAGGCATTATTGTGTGAGTTTTCAAAGGCAGGAACAGAATAAATGGGTTCACATCCCAGTTCTGTCCCAACTGTGTGGCCTTGGCTAAGTTACTTAAACCTCTCTGTACCTCTCTTTATCTTTGAAATGGGGATGATGGTTTCACTGACCCCATAGTGGTGGTGTACAAATTTAAGTTATTACCTAAAAAGCAAAATCCATTGGGTTTTCACTCAATATCATAATCAATCCATATGCAGCAATAACTTCCATGATTTAGGAAATATATACGGTATTATAGAATCCTTCCTGAAATTTGAAATATTTACAGAAGATATAGGCAGTGAATGTCTGCTGATGATGCACATCATTTCCCCTTAAGCAGGGTCGCAAGTTTCTATAGCCCCAGTGAACACTCCTGAAGTTAGATACAACTTATTAACACCTTCCATAGCATCCTTTTAAGATGATAATTTATCTTTTTAACTGTACTCAGTAAAAGCAGCAGCAAAGAGCCAGGTGGGAATAACAACATGGTATTATATATAGCCATAAAGTTTACCAGTTCTATAGATTCTGCTGCAAGGCACACTAAAATGGAGTAAAATGTAACTTATCTTGAACAGTTGCTTGAATGAGTTACTAGAGGAATGGCAAGTTTACAGATGAGGCAAAAGAAACCCAAGGGAGTTGAAGGCTGTGACCATTTTATTTTGGATACATAGTTGTAAAACCTAACTTAAGGCATACAAGTTAGGTCTTTGGAGAGTTTTCTCAGAGGTTTGCAAACAAATGCCAAAGTCTATAAAATATGTGCTTTTGAAATAAGTCTCTGTGAAATGATGGTGTGACATTCCATGGGGAGTGCCTTTATACCTGTCAAACCCTGGTAATTTGGTTGAAAAGAGAATGTCTCATTGTTTGCATTTTCTCTGTCCCCAAAAGATCTCCTTGGCCACTTTTTATATCTATCCTCAGCTTGACTGCTGACAGAGTATTACATGGCGTTCCTTTGTTCTGAAAGGGCATCCTTTAGTTTCACACTAGTCTCAAGTTCACATAATCAGGCAATCCCACGCACCTTTCCGTCTGTTAAGGTTTTCCTGTGTAGGGTGCTGTTCTCAAACTCGTTTTAAATATGAAATTGTCATCCTTTACTGTTAGTGACAAATCCTTTTCTTTCCCTGTAGTGCTGAAGGTGTGAATGGAATTCTCCAGCGACAGTGTCTGTGAAGAAGATATTCACGGACAACTACATGGCTCAAATAGATAAATTAAATTAGCCCTTCCTGGAAAGCCTCAGTTTACTTTACAACTCAGTATTTCAAAGAATTTTAAAGAAATTCTAATTACTGTGTAAGAAATAAGTCAAATTCCTCTTCTCTCACTGTGAAGGTCTTTTATTACCCACTGCTATAAAACATATACCTTTTTTTTTCGGTTGCTATCCTAGCCGAGTAGCTTGCATACCAATAGGATCACTAAAATGCCACGAAGCAGAACATATTTATCTGTTAAATTCTACATACAGTAACCTAACAAATGCCAGAGACAGAAAGATTGCCCTCTGCACAGTAATACTTGTGTAGATGTCTTCTTTATGCTAACAATGACAGGGCTTCATGCCTTGTACTGTACTCAAAAATCAGTGTGCTTTTTTTTTTTTCAATAGAAGACTCTGTATCAAAAAGAAAAAGAACTGCACATTTTTGGCATTGAGATATTTTATGAGGATAATAAATTTTTTTCCTTCGAACTCCACTAACTACAAGTATCTACCTAGAAGATGAAATGTAAGATTTATGTCATCAGAACTATTCAGTATACCAGAGGATAATTTTTTCTTCTTTTCAGGACTGTCAACTTTGTTTACTGCTTATGTTCAATTCTATCTTATATAAGAGATTAACTAGCCTTGTCATAGCCACATGTCAAAGCCTTCCTAGAAAAATAAGGTAATAAATGCAAAATTATATTAATAAGGAATACTTTCAAAGACATATTGCATTTATTGAAATCTAAATTGTAACTGGAATGTTCTAATTATATTTGTACTAGTCAAAAAGAGATTTTAAAGTCTATAATGTTATGACATTTTAGTATGTTTTAAAATTGATATGACTAAGGAGTGATTAAAATATTATAAGTAACTTCAAGGAGACACATATGAAGTAACGTAAGCCCAGGAATTGCTTACATAAATCACCATGTGTATTGTCAAATCTGCTAGACTCTTACATGCATTTTTAATCCAAACTTAATCATTTGGCTATTGAAATCATTCTCAAAAATTGATCTCAAACAGTGTTATACAAACATTCAGGTTTTTAAAAGCCTTGCTACATTAAACTTTTCTGTAATACAATTTCAATCTCAAAACAATAAATAATCACATGGATAATGACAGTAACTGAATCCTGACTAACTGTAATACTTCTGCGTAGCCTAGTAACAATTTAAAAATGGTGAAGAATAAATCTATCTGACAGGCCTGTTAGCAATAAGGCCTTCAGCTTTTTGCTTTGCAGCAAAATAAAGTAAAATCTATTATTTTGTTGCTTTTGTTAAAAACATTTCAACAGTTAGTTATTTTTCACAGAAAATGCTGCAGGAGGGCTCCAGGTTAAAAAAAAAAAAATTGTTACAGTTGAATTTTACACTTGGCTATTATTGGCCAGCATACATAATAAGTTAAAACATACTGAGAAATTAATATTTTTCTAAGAGTGAAAACTTGATAGAGGATTATATTTCTACATTAGAGAGTGGATACTCTAATCTTTCTGGCATTGTAAAACTGAAGCTTGCTGCAGGGAAAATAAACATTATAATACCCAGCACTTAAACAATTGTACCTATATGGTTAAGTAACAAAAGCGTGAGGCACCTGGAATCACAGTATTTGTACCTAATGCCAGCAACAATATAAAGCATTCAAGTGACATTTGATAATGAGCAGACAGTGGAGGCATTACACACGTCTTTAGAAGAATCAGACTTCCTACCTTGAAAAGACAGATGGAGGTAAGTTCCTTTATAAAAAAAAAAAAGTTGTAAGTAAAGCCAGGCAGCAGTTGCAGTAAATTGAGTCCTTTCAGTCACTGTATACATACAGCAGTTCTGCAATAAGGGGAAAAATATAATGGGAGGAGCGGCTGTGAACAAGTGACCTCCTCAAGCTGAGTCCTCTCTGTGAACCAGGCATTGAGAGCCACGGCTCCTGATTTGCATGGATTATCTCCACTTGAACAGATACAGAGCAGATACATTTAAATTGAGCTGGCACAATGGCAAAAAGATGGAAGAGTGCATGAATGAGGGACAGCGCAAGAGAGGGAGAGAGAAAGAGAAACAGACACGAGATCGGAGAGCGTGGATAAGCTGGTTCTTGCAGAACTGTGTCTCAGAAGAGCTACAGCTCCCTCTTCATGTCACAGTTGTAAGATAAGAAATGTTGTCATTAAGAACTGGTTAATCATAGAGAAAAATATACTCAGATTAGCTGATGTTTGATCCCATCCGATTTTTATGAACATTTTATGATTCTCCCTATTTTGTCATTAGGATTTTAGACAGCATACCAAAAATCTTTTATTAGTGGCCAGGTACACAAATTTGGATGAAATTCTGAGTTTTGAATGAGATCGGTGTTTTGGCTTGAATGGCGTAGACAGCAGTGAAAGAACACAGACAATTAGTTAAGTGGAATATTTATTTTGAAAGAAAATTAATCCCTGTTAACTTTCAAAGAGCCAGTGATATATACTGCAATGTAAATAAAAATAGTACTTAAATATTTCTTAATGATTAATTATCTGAAAAGAACCCAATTGTACTACTGAATGGGAGCTTTTTAAAAATCTCTTTAAATTGCTATTTTTGTTTTTCATATGGCTTCTTATTGGCATTTCAGGGTAAAAGAAATCCCTCTCTTTGTACAATACAGATGTATCTTTAAATAAACAATGATTATTAACTTATTCCTTTAGCATCTTTAGAGTTTTTCTGGGTTGTTTTATATTCATATTCTTGTTTTTAAAATGAGAAAGAGGAGAGGGCAAATATGATCATTACTCTTGCCAACAGCCACTCAATAAGTCCATAGCAGATCTCAGAAGAAAATAATAACCCTCTTTTAGCAAGCTAATGTGAAGCCTGCCTTCTTTTGTGTAATGGTATCTGCAGATACTTAAACAGCCCAGCAATTAGGTGAATTCAAAGGAAAAATCAGTCAAACCAACTAGTTGACTGAATTGATCATAGCCTTGTAGGAGCTAGCATTAACTTGGTGTGAACCAAATGATATAGGTTAAATATATTTCAACAAATGGCATTAAAACTCTCAACATAAACATATGAGCATATTTGCAGAGAGTAGTAGGGAGTTCAGTTAGATTTTTGCTGCTATTGGGACTCTATAGACTGTCAGGAAAGATAAAGAATTTAAACACACTACACTTATAAGGACTCTGACTTGATGGACAGAAGTGATACTTTAAAAGAAATCTCAAGGAAAATGCCAATACACATTTCCATGAGATTTAGTGACGATCTGGAGTTTCTAAAGTATGCAGACTTAGTGACTATAACAGTGTTTAGGAAACAATTGCCTGAAAGTAAAAGGGTGAAGACAATAGTTATTTTATGTCTCTGACATCCAATAGTCTGATTGCTCTCTAAGTGGTTGGGTGACTTCTCAGGTTTTTTTCTATTTGGACACAGCTTGTACACAGGTTGGACTTGTAATGTTACTGAGGTGTTAATATTACTTTTCAGGTTGTAAACTCTTTTGAATCAGAGACCATACGATTTCCTCTAAAATATCTCCCCAAATATTTTGAAAATGTCTTTTACATATTGTAGATGTTTCATAAATTTTTGCAGAAAAAATATTGATAATAACATCAAAGTGTTTATATTTCCTTTACCAGTCATTTAATATAAAAATTGGATTCAGAAATTATGATGTATTCTGTACTCTCATGAATAGAAAAGGAAAGGTAAATATAAATATCTTGTCATATAAAGAAGAGTGATAATAGTACCAGTAGTGCTAGATTGTATATTGACATGTAACCACAATTAGGTGCCCCTTATTGAAACCAGGGCATGCCTTCCAGATGGCATATTTAGGGGTCTGAGTCATAACTTTCTGGGCACCAGTTTTGTGACTCAGACATTTATCTGTTTGACCATGGGCAAGTTAGCTAACTTTCTTATAAAATGTGGATAATAAAATAACCTTACTTATATGGTTGGTGTAAGAAATAAAGGAAAAGGATTAGCATAGCACCTGGGTAAACACTTAATCAGTGTAAGGTATAATTATAATTATTAAAAATCTGTTTCCATTGAACTTCATTGCCTATCTGTAAACTGGGAAGTGTTACTATGGTGTCTACTGAATGTAGAAAAAAGATGAGTTTGTTATTGGCTTTTTCTGGTCATTGTATGAGAGGGGGCTCCTTCCTGTTCCCTGACAACCAGAAAGAAGGGTGCTTTTACCTTTTCATAAAAGACAAAAATAGAAATACTGTTCTCAGGAGAGCCAGAGAGTGTTGTAGCAGCAGATCCAACCTTCTGTACAGGAATGGAAATGGCTTGTGTGGTACAATGTGAAGGGCACCCAGAAGCACTCTGGTCCAGAAATATCTTCCCATCTGTCTTCTCCTATTTCCTGAAATGCCACCATTAGGGGTTCATTTCTATGTTTTACTGGCTTCCCAGTCCCTTTTTCAATTCACTCACTACTGGCAAAATTAACACATGAACAATTTACACTTAGAGTGACACATGAATTCACAGTAGTTTTAATTATTGTATCAGAGATACTTTTTTCTAGTAACTGGTTGAAGATAAGCATGCCAAGGAAAGGTCAGATTTCAGTTAAGGTAGAGAGAAAGCTCCTTTGGCATATGTGGCGCTGTGTGGGGGTAATGAGGATGGCGCCCTACCTGTGCTGCTAGTGTGGGAGGGACCTTGCAGCAGCAACTCAGAGAGTGACTGTGGAGGTGCTGGCCTCCTGGTTCACCAGAATGAGGAGGAGGGATTCATTCATTCATTTATTCAATAAAAACGCAGTGTTTTGTCACAAGAACCTAGGGTATATATATGAAAATGTATCGTCCTTGCCCTCAGTTTTTAGCGGAAGTGATGGAAACAGGTAGGTAAACAGATTGATACTAATATTGGACAACTGTACAAAGAAAAAACCTTCAGAGGAAAGAAAGTAAAGAAGGCAAAACACAGTTGGGGGTAATTAAGGAGTTCTCTGTAGACTAGATGATGCTTCATGTGACTCTTGACGACAGAGTAGGAGCTGTTTGGGCAAGTAAGGGATGCAGGAGGAGAAGGCCGGGGTGAATGAACACGAGGACGGAGGGCAGGACAGCAGGAGAGAGCGCCACGAGCTGGGGCAATCAGTGGTATATGCTCAGAGCATAGAGTAGAGGATCAGTGGGAACTGGAGACAGACCAACTGGAATGTTAGGGCACGACTGGGGAGCAGGTCACAGAAAGGAGAAACACTGGGCATAAGCATGATGGATCATTTGTACCTCCTGGGCCTCAGCCTTCAGCTTACACATGCGTTCTTCCAGGCTCCCCAGACCTGGGAACACACACATAGAGAAAAGTTTAAATGACAAGGAGTGCTGTCTACCGTGACAAAAAGGGGGATATAGTGCCAATTAGATTAGAGATCTAAATATTTAGGGAGTGGAAATGTTCCAAAATTGTTTGTGAGCATCTGCCACCCCATTTCCTAACCCAAAATGTGTATATTCTTATATGAATTAAAATTAATTGTATTTGGAGACTTCGGGTGCAGCAAATCAAGGTGGGAATTGCTGCTGGAGTCCTGGAAATCATTTAGCTTAGAAAAAATATCGCACTTTGAAATCCTTAGGGAGATGGATTACCAGCATTAATGCCATTAATGTTAATGATGGGTAATAATTAGAAAATTATATTTATAAAACAATAATGATAATCGAGTCAAACCAAATAGCAAACCTCCCAAGTCTAATAAAAGACACTATAAGCTTCCCATTCTCTTCTATTGCTTGAAATTTAGTTTTTTTGACATATTTATCCAGAAAATATTGAAGTTTCTATACTTAACCCAGGAATGACAAATTGCTTCTTGTAAATATTATGCTTACAGTAAAATTCACTATAAGATAAATGATTACATAGATATTGGACCCAGTAGTGGGAAATACATTTGAATTCTAATAAGGACTGGTTCAAGCTTAAAAACAATTAATAACTGTCAATTTCCCATAAACACAATGACAAGTAAAACCTCCAGAAAGGGCACCTAAACCACAAATGATAAAAAAAAAATGCTGATTAACAGAATGACTGACTATATTAGGATTATTTTAAATTATCTTTCGATTGTAGCCCTCCCTCCTCACCCCCACTGGCTACAATGGAGGTTGAAAGAGTGGTTTCATTCAACATTCCACTCTTTTCCCAAAGATTTTAAAACTATTTAAAGTTCCATATAGCCAGGGAGGTATGCTATTTGAGTTTCCCTTCAATAAAAACCTTGTGGTTCTGCGGCAAGGAATGAAGTTAGCTAACAGACTCCACCTTCAGAATTCACCTTATCAGGTAGTTCTTAGAGAATGACCAAGCTTAGTGGGTTTCTTTAGGCCTGTCTCTTTCCGCCCAGTGCAGGATTCCTCTCATGGGCAGCTTTTATTCCTAGTTCCCTTTGGGTTGGTCAAGACTGTCAGATTTGCACTGTGGTCTGAGGCTTACCTGCTCAACCCCGACTTTTTCCTCTTTTGATTTTCAGAGGTTTGGGTCCCTGATCAAACTCTTAAGACTCTTACATCCCTGTTCCCTTTCAGCGTTTGCTTCCCAGCAGACACAAGTTCCTAACAATTAACAATTTTTACGTGATGCAGAACCAACCCTTTTTTCTCATTCCTTCACTTCAATGTTCACAGAACTGGTCTGGCTCTCATGTATCCATAGGACTCCTAGACAGCTCCACAGCCATTTCTACTTCCCAGATATTCTTATTTTTGGAAAAATATTCTTTGCAGAGGTAAAGGTTCTCCAGGACTTGCTCCCACTGAATTGGTTCTCAGATTACTGCTTTGTTCCCACACCTCTGGTGTACTGAGTACAAAACATAAGCACTCTACCAAACACAGAATTGAATAGCCCAACAGACTTATTAGACTAACTGCAACAGACAGACAGGCAGCACAAACAACAGGTTGATATACTTAGATCAATAAGGCTCTGGAAGACATTCAGGCTCAGTGCTGAAAGAAGTTCACATTAAGGAGGGTTTGAAAGATGTAAGAGAATCTAAAAGGATCTTGCTGGTAGGTAGTGTGAATTATTTGTGATATAAAGAGTGACAGAGAAAAATGGATGAAGCTTTAGGAATGAAGTCGTTAGTGAAAATGATTGGGCACTGGGATTTTAAATTCAATTCCTAGCTCTACTACCAAGGTACTTATATGTTTCCATTGCAAAAAGGATAAAAACTTGCCGTTGTATTCCGTTTGTAAAACACTACCTGTTTCTCAGACAATGACATTGCTTAACAATAAAGGCATATCACTATTATAGAATCCTTTGCATTTTAGATTCTAAGATGAGCATCAATAAGGAGGAAAAGAATCCTTTTGAAAAACTTTGGTGCCTGCAAGACATTCCTAAAGAAAGCAAGAAAGCCAACTGACTTATGCGAAGAAGGTATCTACCTGAACTCTGAACCCTAAAAAAATGGGTCTACATAACACTGGCTATCACTCAAGAAGTAAGTATATTATTAACTTGTGTATACAGATACAACTATTCCAAGGAAAACTGCAATAATTTGTTGTTCCAGGTTAAGTAAGTAAGAATCCAACACCCTTAAAAAGTTATCCCAAATATTTATAATGTTTAAAAAATTTTAAAAATAATGCTTATTTTGACAATTTCTTGCATGCACCCATCCTAATTCTGATCTTTGATTCGAAGCAATAGTTTGCCCCACATGCAAATACAGGTTACAGATACTAAGTGTATAAGGATTCTGATGCGTATGTTAAGAGAATGGAGGAAGACCAAGAGATCATGGCATTTGCTGACTGAGCTGTATTTTCATTTCTCTTCCAATCAATTCTTTCAGTCATTCTTTCATTCATTTATTTCTTTAGTAAATATGTATTCAATGTCTACTGTCTAGGGATACAGTGGTGAACAGAGAGACTTGTTTCCTTTCCTTGTGGGGTTTATTAGCTAGCAAGGAATAAGTAACTATATTAAATGATATGCTAGATTGCAAAACCTGCAACAATAATTGGTAACTTCTATAGATGAGTGGAGTCTATTTTCTCATCTCTTGATTCTGGACTGGTTTTGTGACTTACTTTGACCAAAAGAAGTTGACAGAAGTTAAACTGTACCTGTCTTCCAGGGATCTTGTAGCCTCTGCTCACTCCCTTGGAATGCTTTGGCTGCTACGTAAACAATCCCAGGCCAGCCTGTGGAGGATGAGAGACAACACGGTGAAAGACCCCAGTCATCTCAGAAATCTCAGGTTAGGGCATCATAAATTATTCAGTTCCTGCTGACCCCCTAGCAAATTGCAGATGCATGAGCTTGTCTAGCATAGTGGCCAGTCAAAACCTGTCATCAATCTGCAAAATCATGAACTAAATACATGTTTTTTGTTTTTTTATTTTCTGGTTTGGTTTGGTTTTAAGTCACTAACTTTTGGGGGCTTCGACAAAAGCAGACTAACACAAATGACAAAAAGAGCTATGATAGGAATAAACTCAGGGCACAGAGCACAGAGATATGTTAATCTAATCTATTGATGTCAGGGAAGTCTACCAGAAGGAAATGACATTCAACCTGAGATGGATGGAGCCAGAGTGGCAGCTAGCTAATGACCTTGACCTCAGTGATGTAAAAGCTTTATAGGAAAGAAGGTATTCCTACCATATACATCAGAAATAACTGCAGATATTCAAATCAAAAACCTTGAAATTGCCCTTGACTCTACTTTTACTTCTCACATAAAATCCTCTGTAAATTCTGTCATTTTTACCTACAAATATATCTAGGATCCAGCCATTTTTCACCATCCCCACTACTATTCTTCAGATACAGAACACATACTCACCTGAATTAGCTCCTTATGTCCTATGGTCTCTGAGATAGGAAAGACTTCCTGCTTCCCTGTGTTCTACATCCACCACAGAAACTAGAAAAAGTCAGCTAAACCGCAAGTTAGATGTTGTCATTCCTCTGCTGAAAACCCTCTGTAGTGAGTTGAATTGTCCCTACCACCCCAGAAGGTATGTTCATATTCTAACCCCTGGAATCTGTGAATGTAACCTTATTTGAAAAAGAAAAAATCTTTGAAGATGTAATTAAGGATCTTAATATGAGATCATCTTGTATTATACAGATGGGCTCTAAATCCAGTGACAAGTGTCCTTATAAGATACAGAAGGAGAGGATGCAGTGACACTGAGGAGAAGGCCACCAGAACACAGAGGCAAATATTGGAGTGACATAGTCCCAAGCCAAGAAATGCCTGGAGCCATGGGAAGACAATTGAGGTAAGGAGGAATTCTCCCTTAGAGCCCTCGGAGGGAGCAAGGATCTACTAACACTGTGAGTTTGGACTTCTGCCCTCCAGAAGAACTATGGGAGAATACATTTCTGTGGTTTTAAGCTACTTAGTTTATAAGAATCTGTTATGGCAGCCCCAGGAAACTAACACATCTTCCAAAGCTTTCTTATCTCTTTCAGAGTAAAATATAACCGCTGAAGTCCTAACATTGGCTCACAAGGCCATGCCTGGACTCCCTGCCCCTACATCTGACCTCTCTGGTACCATATGGCGCCCTCTCCCTACTCTCAGCACGTGAGCCTCTCTGATCTTACTGTTCCTCCATCACACAAAGTATGCTGCCTTCTCAGAGCCTTTGTATTTATTGTTCCTTCTGCCCAGCATGGTCTTCCCTTGGATATTCTACTTGTCTGACTCTTTCAGAATTTTCCCCAAAAATGTCTCTCATGTAGTGAAGACCTCCCTGAACACCCCATTAAAATTCCATCCATTGCCCACTAATTTCCATCCTTTGCCCAGTCCTCTCCATCTTCTCTGCCTTACTTCTCTCTACAAACCTCATCATCTTTGACCCAATATATGTTCTATTTATTCATTTGTTTGTTTAGTGTCTTCCAAACTAAAATCTGAGCTCCATGAGAGAGATATCTTTGACTTTTCCTCACTGCTTTATGTGCAGTATTTAGGATAGATGCCCAGTGAATAACTGTTCATTTTAATAAATAATATGTTTATAATGTAAGGAAATTATTTATATGGAGAATCTGGAAACTGTTGACTTTCTCTACTTCTTCTGGGAAACAGTTCCAAATCTCTCTAGAATTCCTGTTAACGACTGAATCGAACTCATGCTGCTAATTCTCTGGAGTAAAAGAGCACAGATGTTCTAATTTTACAGGACAATGTCACTATTCTGTTATGGCAAGAGGATCATATACAATTTGTACTTTGAAGCCCCTTGGTTTTAACTTGTCACTTTACATTTGACTTCATGCTAGGCTCTAGAACTCTGAGTGAAATAGTAATGAGGGAATAGCAGCAGCACTAGCAACAGGTAATGCAACTTGAAATTTAGGGGCTTTTTAGAAGGTTCGAAGGGAAAAGGATGAAAAGGTGGATACGCATGTAAAGTGGTCTTGGGATGAGGGACAGAGAACCTGTGTCCTTTGCTGATTTTCTTTGATGGGATTTCAAAGAATGTAGGGCATATGCTTAGAGATTGATAGCTTCTAAGCCTCCATTACATATATGTGTGGAGTATAAACACACAGAGTTTGTACTAACCTTTACAGTTCACGCTTTCTGTATAGGGGACTAAAAGCCCAACATCAAATGTATTTGGCAATTAAAATGAGTATATAGATAGATAGATAGATGATGATAGATAGATAATATGCATATATATGTACTTATTTCTCCAAAATAGATGAGACAATATAAATAAAGCATTATAAGGCGTCTTTTGCACCATGCTCAGTCATCAGAAAAGGAAAATGGATAAAACAGAAAGCTTCAGAAGCTCCTGTCACCATATCCAGGCTATTTGGCTTTAGTATGCAACTTCAGAGATGTCTGCATAGCAACAAAAACTGGGACAATACTTCTATCCTTTGAAAAGCAGAGGAGAGCTGAAATAAAATTATAAGCAATCAGCAGGAACATAAATGAGAAGCTGTATTCCAGAAGTGGAATTAGTTCAACTAAAGTCTAACATAGTAAAGGAGTTTACAATGTTGTGGTATTTTAATTAGGGCTGGAGTTTGGGTTAGATTCAGATAAAAATCCTCAACTTCTTATCCCTGGCATACCAGCACTGCCCAAACATCTTGGTTTGCAAAATTATGCTGGGAATAGTGCCCAAACAGGATTTCTGAAAAGATTCTTGGGACTTTCTTTTTTGACTAAGGCTTGAAATTCTGCAAAGATTGCAAGAAACCCCCCCGCCTTTTTTTTTTTTTTTTAATGTTTTAGCTAGAAGCTGGGAGTGAAATAACATAAAATGTTTATGTGTACTTGCAATAAAAGTTACCTACACTAGTTTATGTATTAAAACAAAGTTCGAGTGAATTTTTTTTTATTTTCTCAAGACACATACTACAGAAAAGCAGACTTAACTATATGCTTCAGTTTGATGACAAAATGTAATAAATGGATAAGCATTTAAATAAAAATTCCAGTAAATCTGGAAATTGGTCATATATGAGAATATGAGGAATTCAATGAGAATTAAAAAACACATTATAGCATTAAAAAATTTCCTGCAGTATTGTTCTCTTAGTGCTTTGTAGTGAAAAAAAGTGGTTGAAATGTCTCTTCCACGCTTTTCTCACCTAGTAGAAAGTGGTCTGGGCAGGAGGATTTTAGACTTTTAAGTAAAATGACTTGGAAATATATGCAAATTTGTTACATAATTTCAAGGAAATGTTGTGACAAAAAGAGAAAAGTATACATCATTCAACAAAACTGTATTGAGCACTTTGATTTTGAAAATACAATGGACAAAACAAACACCAAGGAGGTTGCAGTGAAATGGTCTAATAGGGGATGCAGACATTAAAATGGAAAACAGCCATCTGTCTGCATATCTATGTATCTACGTATCTATCTATCTATCATCTATCATCTATCTATCATTACCATCTATTTAATTATAGTCTGCAATATGTTTTATGATGAATTCAACTTGAGTACTCTGATATAAATGAGTTGGGGGCTGGAGAGTATACAGAGAGTGGCCAAGGAAGATTTAAGATTTAAGCAGAAAACAGAAGAGTAAGAAAAAGTCACCGTGTGAGGTATGAGGAAAAGAACATTGCAGGAAGGGGAAACATCATGTGTGATCCTTGGTATGGGAAAATATTTGGCATACTTAGGAACAAAAAGAGGGTTGAGGTTGGAACTTAGAGAGGGAGGAAGGAAATGGCAGGAAGTGTAGTTGGAGAGGCAAGACTGTGGGAGCACTCAAGCATCCAGAGGCACAGTAAAGATTCTGACCTTTGTTCTAAATAGAATATAAAGACTGTAGAGGGGTTTGCATATTGCTCCAGGATGGGGCAGGGGTAGGGTGCCACAACTTTGTCGCGTTTCCGTTTTTAGATTGCTCTCAGCTATTGTGGAGGATGGCCTGGACCGAGGCACTAGTGAGAGTGGGGAAACCAACGAGGAGGTCACCACCATCAGAAAGATGGAGTACAAAGCGGGGTAGTAAGGGAAACAAACAGGAGTGGTAGAAGGTAGAAAAATAAAAGGACATGGTGATGGGCCATGAGGAAAAAGAAAGACTCGAGAATGACTTCTAAGTTTCTGGCTTTAGCAATGGGTAAATGATATAACTTTCAGAGATGGGAAAGGATAGGCGAAGAACTAGATTGGAAGGAAATGAGAAATTTTGTACACGTTATGCTTGTGAGACTCATGGTACCTCCAAGGGGAGATGTAAGGAACGTAAGTGGTTGGATATGGGAATCAGGTGTTTAGAGCAGCCTGGCCTAGCAATATAAATGAAGAAATGTGGTTATAATGAAGTACCCTCTCTGCTTAAACACACTCAGTGGATTCCCACTGCTACAGCATGCAGTTCAAGGTCTTAAAATTGTTATTGAAGCCCTTCTACCATCTTACCTTTATAAACTTATGTGATTTGTTATACATACAATTTTCTTCTGGATTCTAGTACAAGTTAAAATGTAAAGTGACAAAAAGCAAGATGCTCAGTTCTGCATATGACCCTCTCCCTTCTACATGATAGTGTCCCCTGTGTATTCACATTTTGTTTTTACCTCAGTAATAACACTTAATAGATGACAACACCATTTATCTATTTATAGTTTTGTCTACTCTACTGGAAAGTGCATTCATCAAGGACAAAATAGTTCTTATTAATCTCATTATACTCAAGGCCTAATACTCAGGGCCCAAAGTGCTTGACACATAGTACATGCTTAATAAATCTAACTGGTAATGCATATTAAACAGAGCAAATAATAATTAAATGTGCTTGGGGAGTGTTATAGTCTCTGAGCTCAATTCTGGAGTACTGTTGATTGGGGGCTGGGAATTCCATAAGAGAGTAAACTATCTGCCCAGATATGACATACTTGATCTTCTGTGCAGTGTTAAATGGGGGTATGTAGTAGGTCTTGTGTTTGATAGTGATAGTTTTAAACTCTCCCGCCATGCTTGGTACTCAAGGGGGCAACTGAAGGGAGAAGATGTTATAAGGAAAAGAAACCCAACGTCCTTTTCTCCCACTTGTAACTTAACCCTCACAATGCCGCTATTAATAGAACAAATAGATGCTATTTTCTTTCCACTTCTAAACATATTTAGGCTGCTCCTCAGAGATTTCTTTCCCTCTTCAAGTCTGTCTTGGAAGTGAATTTTCAACTGATTCTATTTCTATAACAATACACTTTGGAGCCAAAGAGTACATTTTATGACATGTTGTGGCTGGGCTCCTCATTCTCTAGGGTTGATCTGGCCTAGCCATGAGTACTCTTCCAGTACAGCCTGGCTCTTCTTCAGGAGAAATTAAAAAGATCTCCACAACCAATGTGGTCTTTAGTTGGCAACAAGCTCAAGAACTCTGCAGCATCTAGTTTCTTAGGTCTAACCTATTTTGAAAGGTATAGTAAGCCCCAGAAAACTTGGAAGTTTTAGAACTGCTTCATAATTCAGAACGTGAACAAGGCAATGTCCAGGAAGACCTGTGCATCAAAAGAAAAAAGGAAATGTGAAGGTGGCAGCTTGAGCTTATATTTTAAGAGGGTTTTCCTGTTGTGTGGCAAGAGACAGAAACTGTAAGAGCCTGGAATAAAGGTTACAAATTCAAGTGCCATCAGAAGCCAAGAAAGCAAAGTGCAAGAGTGAAGCAGGCCTGGTATCAGACAATGGAGCCAGCATAGTGAACCATGGCCAACTGGAAAGTGCATGCCTGCCCTGCTCGAACCGAAAATAGACACAGTAATTAAAACACAACAAAACAAACAAATAAAAAACATGAGAGAGTGAGCCTTTAGGCATATACATTAGATCATGCTACTCTTCTGCTTACAACCCTTCAGTGCCCTCCCGTATCTCCCAGAGTAGAATGTAAGGCTCTTCCATTGCTTTGGAGGCCCTACTTGGACTGGCACTTCTCTGATCATACCTCTTACTACCCTTTTCGGCTTCGAGCCATTCCAGCCCCTTGGCCTCCTCACTGCTTCTTGAATGCAATCAACATGTCCTGGTCTCAGGCTTCTCTGCTTCTTGCATCCTCTGCCTGGAATAATCTTCCTCCAAACTGAACATACATTCCATCAGTTTTGCCAAGTGTCTACCAAAATGGTGCCTTGTTATAGACGCTGTCCCTGATAGCAATCTGCCTTCATCACTCTCAAGCTCCGTTACTCTGTACTATTTTTATTATATTTATCACAATCAGACATTTTATATTTCTGAAAACATTTGAAGTGAATATACAGTATTATTTCCATAGCCACATTTTCTTAAATATGAGTTTGTGTTTGTGTGTGTGTATTTTACCAGTGTACCTTGGTTTTTTCCTGATTAGATATTTCAATGTATGTTACACTGAAAAAGATGGACATTGTGGGGTTTTAAGTCACAATTTTATTCTTTTCCTCAATTTTCTTTTAAATAGCCTCTTTTGAATTGCTTTTCCCTCCCACTGTACAAACTCTTGGACATATCTCCTTATATTCCAGGTCACTCTCTTTAAATAACACAATTATTTTCCAGGTTTTAAAGTCTATTTTAGCATGCTCTCAAAGTTTCATTTACTGCTCTATCTTAAACCTTCTTCTGAACCACCAGTTTGGGGCTGACTCGGCTGAGTCAATGGCAATGTGGAAAGGGTTATGGCTGGCTTCTTCATGCTTTCTCTGTCTTACCGTTCTACCTCTTATTTGCTTCCCCAGCAGCATTCTGTCCTGGCTCTTCAGGTGCCACTGTAAACTGAAAGAGGTGCCCTCTTGGTGTGGCAGATGCCCACGTATTAACTATTTCACAGAGAACTTTTGTAGATTCTTCAGAAATGCTCCATCTGAGGGTTTCCTACTGGGTTATTCCTTAGCTCTGACTGAATGCCTAAAATGCCTCATTAGCTTCTGCATACAGTGGTACTTTCTCTCTGGATTTCCCTTTAGGTCCTTAAATTGACTCAAGACCAGCTTTCCTCTGTGGGTCTACTTGGCCCAGAAGAACATGTCTTTATTCTTGCCCTACACCCACCCATTTCCCCCACTCCTTCAGTGGAAGAGCAGCCATCTCTCTCGGAAGGCACTACTACTCTTCCTGCTCCGCTAAGCCAACCTCTTCCTTTTAGACTTTTCTTCAAGCCTGTTCTCAATCTCGAGAAGAAACATGCCAGGTGTTTTGGATAGCTATTGAGAGCTTCCTTCATTTGGCCCATCTGCAACAATCTTCAAAGAAATCCTTTCCCTATAAATCTCTTGACTTACTTATATCTGCCCTCAAAGGTATAGTCACTAAACCATTTTAAAATATCCTGCATAGATGTTCTAGCATCTGCTAATGTTAGCCTTTGGACCACTGAAAAAAACTCTAGAAAAAAAGAGAATGTCATACTTAATATTCCACTGCACATATATTAAATGCATAATTTATATATTATATTTGCATCACATTAAAAAGGTAGGCCTTTTTTATGGCATGGCAAAAGCCCCACAACTCAAAGAAATGCAAAAAAGATCATTAATCCTTAAAAATATCCCATAGAAATGAGTAGAATCCTGTGAAATATAAATGTATATATATTGTAATGGTGTTCATATATTTTATTTATACAAATGCAACACATAGATGTAATAGTTATTTAACATGAAGAAATATCAATGGCAATATCTGCTAATATATTTGAAATTCCATTAGAGTGAGGGCATTATTCTAAGGGAAAAATACAGTGGAATGAGTTTAAGGCAATTCAGACAAGATTATCTGCAGATCTTTTCAACAATTTGTCTGTAATGACACAGAATTTGTGAACAATATCAAGGAGAATAAAGAAGCCTTTATATTTTTGCAATAAATAACCTTTTATTCCCACCTCCCTTTAAAAACAAAGAGAAACAATTTTAGGGAGAATGTTGGTGAAGCATTATGAAAGTAATGGAAAATGCGAAGGAGCTATTTCTGTGCCTCATTATACATCTTAAATTGCTGTTCCAGTATCCTAGATTTGCTTAAACAGTTAACTACTGCCAAACATAGCAGTAGTTGACTCTCTGAAAAAGAAAAAACTGATTGTACTGTCTGCTTTTGGAACATGGAACAAACCAATGCTGATGGATGCCCAAACAACATGGAGGCCCTGTCCAGACTGAGCCACATGCCTAGGGATGGGGGCACTGGAGAATCAGAACTGTGGACAGTTGAAGTTTGAATTTGCCAAACTTGGCAATGGAGTTAAACTGCCACCTTTACACAAAGCCTAGGACAAAGAAAATCAGGGCACCGAAATGCACAAATAATGTAAGCTGTAAGATAATATAGAATTTTTATTATCCTTTGAATGTCACTTCTACATAAGAAAGTAGCATTGTTCAGAAATGTGGGGCTATCTGAATCATCCAGGCCTTCTTCATCTTTTCCAGTTCTATTTGGGTTTTTAGAAGAGAATGTTGGGTATTGACATGGTTTGGCTGTGTCCCCACCCAAACCTCACCTTGAATGTGACTCTCACAATTCCCACATGTTATGGGAGGAACCTGGTGGGAGGTAATTGAATCATGGGGGAGGGTCTTTCTTGTGCCGTTCTCATGATAGTGAATAAGTCTCATGAGATCTGATGGTTTTAAAAATGGGAGTCTCCCTGCACAAACGCTCTAATTTGCTGCCATGTGACACGTGCCTTTTACCTTCCACCATGATTGTGAGTCCTCCCCACCCATGTGGAACTGAACTGTAAGTCCATTAAACCTCTTTCTTTTGTAAATTGCTCAGTCTCTGGTATGTCTTTATCAGCAGTGCAAAAATGGACTAATACTGGTATAAATCCCACAACACCTCACTTTTTGAATAATTGTTTACCTAGCTGCTGGAAGAGTGGGGCAGAGGGCCAGCTTTGCCATCCAGGGTTTTGTTTATGAGATTGAGGCATTATAATGGGCTGAAGCCATTAGCGACTTAATTATTTGAAACAGATTTTAATCTCAGAATATGAAGTGATTCTAGAGGGAAGAAGCACATGCATATTCAAATATCACGGCCAGTAATAATAAATAAATACATATTTTTTGTTTTTTTCTTGGATGGTCCTTACAAATTTAAAATTAGGAAATTGGCTGAAAAAAATGAATTTCATATTTACTCATAGTTACTAGATGTTTATATATCCCATACCCAGAAAAATGCAATACTAACATAAAATCTCTGAAATCAAAGTGAATTATAGAACATTTAAAGAAATGCCTGAAGAAATGAAGATAAATATTACCTTTGCTTTAGTTATCTCAATAGCTCTAACCACAGACAGTATTGTGTACTCTACACCAACCTGGAGACACTGTGGGAGCTCATGAGACCCTGAGGACAGAGATTATTGAATATTTAGACCTATGGGAACTGTAGCTCAGAAGCTTTAAGGAGAGAAGGCTATGTGCTTAGGGCTGCATACATGATGAGGCAAGGTCATCTCTATTTCTATCTGCTTCTCTTGTCTTTTTCTCTCTCCTCCAATTCCCGCAATAGATTCCCAGTTTTATAGCTAAGTAGTCAAGAGGAGTCCAGCAGAATTGAGCTTCAGTTCTGTCTTCATTTCACATCTATACGATGGGGGGAATTTAATTTATCTTTCCAAATTTCAGATTTTTTTCATCAATTTTATCTGAATAATAACAGTATCTACCAACAGTGTTAATGACATGACGTTTAAAATACATAGTGGATAGTTTGACGTTGAGTAAGTATTCACCATATGTTAGCCATTGTTGTTTTTTCTTTTATGCCACTCATGTTTGGTCTATAATGGCTTACCCCGCCATGAAAATTATATAACTTTTAGGCTTAGTTCTCTATAGCTAACTAACTCAGTAATTTAGTTGCTCAATTCCAAATTCCCAAAGAAGGATGTTTTTGGGGGTTACACCACAAGTCCTAAGCCACTACCATGTCCATGGAGTGACTGCCTTTTCATCAGGTATCCATCCCTGGCAGAAAGAGTTACACCTGGGGGAACGTAAGAGGAAATTTGGAATCAAGTGGTCCACAGTTCACATAGCAGGAGTTGTGGAAAGGCAGTTTCCTTTAGGATGTATGTGTAGGTAGAGGAGGCAATGATAAAAATTCCTAGTAAACAGATTTTCTGTTTTACTGATATAATATAGATGTAGTCTCAGTCAGTATTGACATATCATGTAAGTGATTTAGATCTCCAAATCTAGTTTAAGGATTTTCTGAATTTTCAGAGTTTTCTACTATTGTCCAAATATATCGGATAATTTTCAACTCTCCCCTTCCTTCCTTCTGATGATATGAGGTAGAGTCTGTATCTAAATATGAGAAATAACTGGTTGTCAACATGACTGAATTGGTCAGTATTGTTTGTCATGGCAGGTCCTCACAATCAATCCAGAAGTGCCATGATCCTTCTACAATCGGGATTGATTATTATGAAAGCCAGCTGTGGCTCATCTATTTTATTGCAGATGGCCACAGCCTTTGATTCTACTGAGAAAAGTAATTTGTCACCAAAAACTCAAATGCCGCCTTCACAGTATTTTACTTTCAAAGACATAGGGAGGATAAATGACCATATGGAACTAAATGTGGATTTGTCAAACCTGTTACTGAGAGTCTTTTCTGTGTTGCAAGTGGGAAAATGGGGGCTCTTGGTTTCCATTTCTAAAGCTTCTTTGCATAAACAAATGTCTGTGGATTTAACTGGACATAATTTTTGCTCCTTTGCCTTGCACACACATGACTTATGTCTGGGTTTGCAGCTTAAGAAGTTCATGTAACTCCCTATGAAAAGACAAATGTATCACTCCAGTCGTAATAATAAAATATAATAACATATGAAGCTTCTAACAAATGGTTTTATTGTTGCACTTGTTACTTTCCAATTTTGATAAGCATTTACGTTTCCATGCAAAATTACTTTATTCATTTCAGTAATAAAGAAAGAAATAGATGAAATAGAAGTTTGATTTGAAAGTCTCTGTTTTGCTCAAGATAAGCCGGTAAAAGGACATTTGTTGAAGTTACTAAGGACCATATTTTTAAAAGCTCACTATTAATTTGAACCCTATCAAAGGAGCACACATATGTGCACCCATTTTTCCACATAAATCAGGAAAGATGAATAATTGAAGTGCTTTTGTGTTTTAAATTTTCATTAAATGTAACTCTAATGCTCATCCTAGGCCCCAGTCTTGTATCGAGTTTACTTTAGCAAAATGAATTAAAGATATAATGGACTAAATAAAGCTTCCCATCAGGAAACCTATACAAACTGAGTAAAAAAAAAAGTTTAAGAAAAGTAATGGATTTCTTAGACTCCTTTAAATGTATTCTTTTATAATTTTTATGGGTATATTATTTTGGTCATCCAAAGAGCTGATCTTCACTACCTAAATGAAATCATATTGGTATTTGGTGTAACGGACTCCCAAAAGAATGAAAAGACACATTTCTTGGGAAGAATCCAAGAACTCTTGCTTAACAAATTGCTGCTGCCAAAACTTGAAAAAGAAAACGGAAAAGAAAATAAATGGCAGTAGATTTTTGTGAAACAAACCAAGTACTGAATTTTCAGTATGTTATTTGATAATTTAAAAAGCATATGTAAGTCACAAGTCACAATGCTGGGTAAATTATTGTATATGGTGTTATTGTATTCATTCTACATTTTAATTTAAAAGGAAACATATCAGTTCAGATTTTATGGGTAGGCTAGAATGTTAGCCTCTAGGGAAGCTTGAGGAATTTATGTGGTTAGACAACCTTGGATTCTGAATCTTTCTACAACCATGTCCAGTCATCAAATAACTAGAGATTTCCTTTATTTCTTGTCCTTCACCTATAAAAAGAAGGAAGTGATGATGTTTATCAGAAACTTCTGTAGCAGATGGAAGAGCAGCAAAGATCAATAGGTTAATATTTATAAACCACAATTGAGGTGATAAAAAGTCTGTGAATGCATAAAATAAACATTATACTAATGATAGACTATTGACCATAAAAAATTACTTTGCTCCAGGATAATACCTTTCATTTGTTCTGTCGACTGCATGCATGTTAGTGTCAGCTAGATACTAAGTAATAGTAATAATGATCATTTAATAACCCCAAGACTGATGTGGAGAGCAGAGGTCTCAGTATACTTTCTAAAGAAATATTTTTTATTATTATTAAAGTTTTGCACCTGAGACATGAAAAAATGAAAACTTTTACAATGCTGTCCTAAAGCTAAGCATTCGCTGAGACACCATAGTGTACCCTCCTGTTCTAGCTTTGCACTCAGAAATTTTATAGATAAAAATTTGAGAATAATTTACATTTTGTTGAGCATTTTTAACTTTTTCAAAGGATTTTCTATATTTATTTATCATTTGCTACTTATGACAACCAAATGAAATATGTGAACATACAGATGCTTCTTGACTTACAACAGGATTATGTCCCAGCAAACTCATTGTAAAGTCATAGTGGATTGATCCTAAATTGAGGACCATCTGTATAGGAAGTTCAGAGAAGAATTACTATTCCTCATTTTAATTGATGATATTAACATTCTTCTAGTCATCTAGATTCATAACCTCAGTTTAATCTACTTATACCTCCTTGCTCACTGCCTTGAAATCAATTTTCAGTCTCATATATTTCTAGATCAAAATATCTCTTGCACCTGTCTTTCTATTTGCCTACTACCTGGCTTAGGTCTCACTTTTAAGAAATCTGTATCATTGTCCTAATCCTCCAATTGGCCTTCCCACCACTGTTTCTGTCATTCTTAATCCATTCTTCATTTTATTTATTTATTTATTGAGATCGGGTCTCACTCTGTTGCCCAGGCTGGAGTGCAGTGGTGCTGTCATGGCTCACTGCAGCCTCGACCTCCCAGGCTCAGGCAATCCTCCTGCCTCAGCCTCCCACGTAGCTGGGACTACATACGCATGCCACCATGCCTGGCTATTTTTTAATTTTAATTTTAATTTTAATTTTTTGTAGAAATGGGATTTCCCTTTGTTGCCCAGGATGGTCTCGAACTTCTGTGTTCAAGTGATCCTCCTGCCTCGACCTGCCAAAGAGTTGGGATTACAGGCATGAATCACCACAGGCAGCTACACATACATATTTTTTTAAAGTAAAATTTAAATTTCAGATTAGTTTCATTTTTACAGAAAAACTATGAAGACAGTACAGAGAATTTCCTTACATCCAGTTTTTCCTATTATTAACATCTTACTGTGATACATGACTGTGAATTAAAGTTTGTAGTTTATTCAGTTTTCATTATTTTTTACTGAATGTCTTTTTCTATCCGGGATACCACATTCCATCCAGTTTTTGTGTCTCCTTAGAATACTCTTGGCTCTGACAGTTTCTCAGAAGTTCTTTGTTTTTGATAACCTTGATAGTTAATTTAATACCTGGTGGAGACAAATAATAAGAAGGAAAACAAGGCTGGATAAAAAGAGAGAGAGGAAAGGGGGCTGCTCTTTCAGATGTGATGACTAAGCAAGTCATTTTTTGAGGAGACAGCATTTGAACTAGTACTGGAATGTACTGAGAGATCAAGCCAGGAAACTATCTACGAAAAGAAATTTCTTGGCCCAGGAAACACCAATAAAGAGGGCCTGAAGTGGGGCTCTGGTGGGTTTAGTAAGTATAGTAAGAAAGCTACTATGGATGTAATTAAGTGGCTGTCAGAAAGAGTGATAGATACTGAGGTCAGAGTGGCAGTCATGGGGATCATGTGGAAAAGGTCTTTGGTTTTATTCTGAATGTAATGGAAAGTCCTTGGAGCATTTTGAGGAGATTCATATACATGTTTTGTTTGTTTATTTGTCTTCTTTGTTTTTTGAGACAGGGTCTCACTCTGTGCCCTGGCTGTAGTGCAGTGATGGGATCACAGCTAACCACAGCTTTGACCTCCTGGGCTCAAGCGATCCTCCTATCTCAGTCTCCTGAGTAGCTGTGACCACAGATATGTGCCACCATGCTCAGCTAATTTACTTATTTTTTATTTTTTGCAGAGACAAGCTTTCGCTATGTTGCACAGGCTAGTCTTGAACTCCTGGGCTCAAGTGATCCCCCGTCTCTGCCACCAAATTACTGGGATTACAGGGATGAGCTATCATGCCTGGAGATATATATATATATATATATATATACACACACATACATACACACACACACACATACACACACACACATATACACATATATATACACATATATATATACACTTACATGTACACATATATACACACACACATACATATATACATATATATACCCACACTATATATATGTGTGGGTATATATATATATAAGTGTGTGTGTATATATATATTTACTTATTTTTTGAGACAGTGTCACTCTGTCACCCAGGCTGGAATGCAGTCATGTTAGCTCGGCTCACTGCAACCTCCACCTCCCAGGTTCAAGTTATTCTCCTGCCTCAGCCTCATGAGTAGCTGGGATTACAGGCGTGTGCCACCACACCCAGCTAATTTTTGTATTTTTAGGAGAGGTGAGATTTCACCGTGTTGGCCAGGCTGGTTTCAAACTCCTGACCTCAAGTGATCCTCCCACGTTGGCCTCCCAAAGTGTTGGGATTACAGGCATGAGACACTGCACCCAGCCTGATACATATATTTTTAAAATAGTAGAAGTATATACATAATTTTGCATCATATTATTATCATAATATTTTTAATTTTTAGCCACATACCATAACCTAGAGCTGATCTGGATTACTAACCCAATCATGTTCCAGGATCCTCAATCTCTGGCTCGTATTAATGTTCTCTTTGCAGGACATGTTTCTGTCATTTCTCTTTGTCAGAGTTCTATTCAGTCTCAAGATCCATCTCAAACATCACCACTTTTAGGAAATCTTTTCCAATCCTTTTGTCTCGGATGCATTCTTTCTCATGTGTGATAGCTTGGGTGAAATGACTATGTAGAAATATAGCATTTGGAATTGGATGGGCTTGTGTTTGAATCTAGTCTTCTACAGATTATTAGGTTACTCTGAGTCTGAGTTCTTTATATGCGAAATGGAGACATTTTGTTACCTTATGAGGTTGCCTTCTGGGATACATTGGAAGCTAAATAAACACTATCCAGAGTAAATTCTTTAAAATTTTGTGATGACATTTACCCAATCCCTCCTTTGATAATAGGTGTTAATATTTTCATGTACTTAAAATTTCATCTAGCACCTATTATGTGTAACTGCTTTCTCAAATGCTAAGGGTAAGAACAGGAGGTTAAAAGAAGAATAAGGTTATGATGGAGTCCCTGAATTCCAAGGAGCTTTCACTTGGATGAGAGACGAGGCATGTACACATATATTACAAGAGAGTAAATGCAAGGAGGAGAAACCTGCAGAACATGGGTTGAGAGTGGAAAGGATCATCCCCAAGTTTCTGATAATGGAACACTGGTATAGGTGTTTACATCTGTGCTACCATCAAAATCCATCTGGAATCACTGTCTCTCCCCTGCATAATTCCTTAATTGTAGTGAGTGCTCAATAAATGTTAATTGAAATTCCTAACTTTATAAATGAGGACGCAGGCACAGATTGTTAAGATGTGGTATGCCCAGACTCGTAACACCACCTAGAAAAGCTGGGCTAGGAAGTAGCTTTGCCGAGGCCTGGCCTGTGAGTTACTCTCAGTTCTTCTGTCAGAAAGCCAAAGGGCTCCCTATAGTGGCAAAGTTACTCAGAAGATTCCCTTAGCAGGAACTTAATCAGACCTGTGGGCCATAAGAATTTCTTCATAAATAAATGACATAAAAACATAGATAATATGACTATGAGAAAACTCAAACCAGGCCAGGTGCAGTGGCTCATGCTTGTGATTCCTGTGCCTTAGGGGGATCACTTGAGGCCAGGAGTTCAAGACCAGCCTGGAAAACCTAACAAGACCCTGTCTCTAAACAAAACAAAACAGAACAAAAAAATTAAGAAATTAAAAAAAATAAAAACAAAAACTAAAACTACGTCTGAATATGTAGTTTGAGAAAAGCTAGCCAGTTATTTTCCTAAATCTCAATACACAGTATAAAAATGAGGCATGATAAGTAACATTTGATAATGACCCAGCTTTATAACAACTGAAAATTCCTCCTAAATTTTTGCCTGATTTTCATGAACATCAACCAGTTAGCAGTCAATTATTGAGTGCCTTTTCTAGCACATGCTAATACTAGGTGCTTCCTTCTGAAGCACGTTTGTTAAACAAAGTAATCATTTAGGTTATGATGGTATTTTTACCTGCCTCAAATAAACTGTCAACAGAAGGAAGCCCACCACCGTAGCATAAATACCTAACAATGTCCTGTATTGAGAATGGCCTGTCACTATCACAGCTAATCATGGAGGTAGGGATTTACCACATACAAAGCGCTTTTGTACTGACTTCTTAATTTGTTCTTTACAATAACACTGAGGTAGCTTTTTCTGTTATCTTTTGTTTTAAAGATGAGGAAACTGAGGCCAAGTGGTTTTTTGAAGATAGCTAATTGGACAGGATTTGAACTTATATAACCTCATGCCAAAACACAAACTCTTTAACAAGAAGTTAAAAAAATACTAAAATGAAATAACAAATATTGGTGCATGAACACATAGAATAAATATGTTTACCCATATATAAAACCGAGTATAAAATGAACCAATCCTGACAGAAAATTCATGATGAATCTAGGAAAGAGAGTGCTTGTGATCCTTTCTGGCTTCAGTGTTATCTGTTCAAGGAACTTGACAGAAAAGCCCTGTGCAGTAATTACTTCTCTTGTTTTCTAATAGCACAGTGAGGTGGCTTAGTTATAAACGTCTTGAGATGACTCAAATGCAGTCCTCTGATCATTGGTGATGGATGGGGTCAGATAGCAAACAAGACAGAGTTTGGCTTCAACACTAATATTTACTATCCAAATTCATCATTCGTATAGAAGTACCTCTGTATCCTGTCTTAAATCTCAGAAGCTCAAGGTCCTCATGTTGTCTTCCAGAAGGCCAACCCCTTTGGAGTCTCACTAGGCTCTGTCCTGCAATCCAAATGCCTGAAATACTTTGATCCTTTTATCACCTCAAGAAAGCAGCCCCTTGGTGCAATCCCAGAAAGATCTTTGGAGGAAAGCAAGCTCATGAAAAAATTCAGGCCACTAGTTGAGTGACTGTTAATTTTTATTCTTTACTTTCATATTGAAGGAGATTCTCCTCTTCATTCATTAGTTCATCCATTCTTTTGCTCAATAACTATTTATTTAGCAGCCAATTATGCACCAGGCATTGTGCTAATTTCTGTAGGTAAAGTAGTGAACAGGGGAGACCTGGATCTTGATTTTGTGAACTTTTATTCTAGCAGTGGAAGCCTATTAAATAACTACTTTTGTGACAAATTAAATATAATTGTAATTAATGTGATGATAGACAAGTACAAGGTGTTATGAACATGTATAATCTTCCTGAGTCTGGGGGTTTAGAGAAGGTTTCTTGAAGAAATGATTTGTAAGCTGAGATTTGAAGATGAATAGAAATTTGTAAGTTAAAACAATTATTGATTACACAATGAGAAAGTACAGAAATAGACTTAGTAAGAAACTTGAAGATAAATTGCACACAAAGTCTGAACCCAAGGAATTTTAAATATAAAAGGAAAGATTAGATTTATCTATAAATGTAGTTGAAGATGGTATTATGAGAAAAGTATAACAAAGTTTTATGGGAATTCAGAGGGAAAATGAAGATATTTTCAGCTTGGAAGTACAAAGGTGGAATTTGATGTAGGCTTTAATGATAGTGTAGTGGATACTGTGTTGTACCACACAAATCTCCCTTTGAAGTACTCTCTTTGAGTATGATTGAGATATTCATTCTCTGAGATCCCGTGAGCATAAGATGGTTAAGGGCTCCATAACAGCTTTTTTGACGTAAAGGAACATGCCACCTCCAAGTTTATGCCATCCCCCAGAGGTAGCCCTCATCCAGTGAGTAGTTAATGTGGCAATACAAAGATCTGGCCCTTGGTCTTTATTTAGGTTACCTCTGAAGGATCATCTCAGCTTCAGAGGTTCCAATGGGATGAGCTAAGGCTACACTCACAATTATATCACATTTTAATTTCCTCCAATCCTTCTCCCTCCCCTTGCTTTACTCAGAGTTGTTCCTAACAGCACTGCCCAATAAACCTCTGCACACAAATCTCAATCTCAGTATCTGTTTACTGGGAGAGCCCAACTTGAACTAGTTGGTACTGGGAGTGGTGTTAGGAAGAAGACCATAAAATAGAATTTTGGAGCTGGACAAATCAGCTGACTATGACCATCACTGTTAGTGGTTGGAGTGTGGCTAGCTCTTGACATGCCATAGCAAGGCAATGATAAAACTTCCACCAGTGGGGAATTGGACTTAGAATAGGATGCTGATGGAAGGAATGTACTGCTGGGAGTAGTGTCTCAGGTGTTTGAGATGTTTGAGGAAAATTGTAATTATAAGAGTCATGGTGTACCAGGTGTAGTGGCTCATGCCTGTAATCCCAGCACTTGGGGAGGCCAAGGTGGGAGGATCACTTGAGATCAGGAGTTCGAGACCAGCCTGGGCAACATGTTGAAACCCCCTCTCTACCAAAAAAATACAAAAATTAGCTGGACATGGTGGTGCCCACCTGTAATCCCAACTACTCAGGAGGCTGAGGTGGGAGAATCGCTTGACCTCAGGAGGTGATTAGAGCTGAGATTGCACCATCGTATTACAGCCTAGGTGACAGAGTGAGACCCTGTCTCAAAAAAAAAGTCATGTCATTGGATGGCTATTGCCGAGGGGGAACCTATATACACTGGAGAAAGTCAATGGAAGGCTGAGATTAATTACCAATTACAAGCTACGTGTGGAAGCCAGAGGACCTAGTGGATAACATAGAAAGGATTTTTGTCTTCTATGGTTGGAAAGCAGATGTCAACCCAGTGCTTAATCATCTGAGTAACAAATCTCCAGAGGAAGTTGCATTTTCCATCTTAGCAAGCCTGCCACGTCCAGGTGAGAAATGGGTTAAGGACATCTAAGTTTACGTGTTAAAATTCTCAAATCTTTAGATACTCTGAATTTGCTGGGATTGCAGAAGTGGCCTACTCTTCCTGGTTAAAGGCTACTGCTTAAAGATGATGCAGAGGTCTCTGTTTTGCCAGAGAACATACAGAACATCTGGATTCACTATTAAATACAGAACATCTGTATTGAATCCTACCTTCCCTCCTCATAACCAGATGACAAAATAGGTTAAATCACAACAAGAAATCAGGCAGATAAGTGCCAAACCTACTAAGAGGGGGAAATAACTGTGCCCTACCAACAGTTGGAATAGGAGGATCCCAAGATAATAGGCACTTTGGAAGCAAGGTAAGATGTGATGAAGGCGAGTTTGGAGTGGCAACCGGGTTGCAGGGAAATGTTGATCTGCTGAAAGGAATGGAGATAATTAATAGAATATCTTATTTCTAGGTAAATGGGGAACCATCTAGTGTATTGCTTGTCTATATAGCTTTCTAAAATACAGGAGGCCAAGGGTGACTACCATAAATAAATAATATTCGTATTTCTATAACTGAGACTATTTTCATATCTGAAATCATTATTGACTAAAGAATAAGTTCCAAGACTTAAGACCTTGCAACATTACAGCAAGAAAATACACCAACTGTTAACCCTCGTTCTTCCTGCTAAGGTACTTCTGGGCCATTGTAAATTGGGAAAAGGGGATCGCTCAGACATTTTTGAGGACTGTTGGATACAGGGTTTCAGTTGATCTTGATATGAAGGGTAGAGCATTAGAGTGGACATGTATACAGTCCAAGAAGAGACATATTTGGTATCTGGTAAAATCCTTACATTGGTTTCTTCACCCAATGAGAAAGAGCTATCTCAGGGAAAGCCGAGCAGCAGCCTTCGAAAGTGCTCCCCTCAAAATTCAGTCAAGATAGTTAATCAAGAACAATACTTCATCCCGAAAAAAAAATGACAGATGTTAGTACCATTATTAAAGACTGGAAGGATGCAGGAAAGATGGTCCCCATAATATCTCCTGTTTAATTCACCAGCCTATAGAAACACAGATGGTGCCTAGATGATTACAGCCGACTTCTGCTGACTCAACCAAGGAGTAGCACCAGTTGAAGCTGTAATGCCGAACATGCCGTCTTCGCTTAAAAGATTAATGAGGCTTCAAGCACATGGTATGTTACCACTGAGTTGAAGCATGCAGGCTTTTCCATCTTCATCAAGAAGGAGGACTCTAAAAAAGTGATTTATTATAAGGTAGAAAAGAGTGTACATTTATTGTCTTGCTCCATATCTTGTGCTATCAAAAGATAATCAGAAGGTATCTGGACCTTATATACATGCCACATATATCTCACTGGACTACTATATTGATGATGTTGTTAATCAGACCAGATGAGCAGAAAGTAGCCTGTACACTGAAGGCCTTAGTATGTATGTGTACTTCAAAGGGTTGAAGATAAAAATCTTCAAAGATTCAAGGACCTGACTAATCAGTGACATTTTAAGGAGTCTAGTGCATGCCAGAACACCACTTCCAAAGTAAAGTAAACAAACCATTGCAACTTATGCTTCTACAACTAAGAAGTAAATATCGTGTTTAGTAGGCTTCTTCAGGTTCTGGAGGCATCATAATCCACATTAAGAATTATTGTTATGGCTGGGCATGGAGGCTCATGCCTGTAATCCCAGCACGTTGGGAGGCCGAGGCAGGCAGATCACCTGAGACAAGCCTGACCAACATGGAGAAACCCCGTCTCTACTAACAATACGGAATTAGCCGGGTGAGGTGACCCATGCCTGTAATCCTAGCTACTTGGGAGGCTGAGGCAGGAGAATCGCTTGAACCTAGGAGGCAGAGGTTGCGGTGAGCCAAGATCGTGACATTGCACTCCACCCTGGGCAACAAGAGTGAGACTCTGTCTCAAAAAAAAAAAAAAAAAAAGAAAAGAAAAGAAAAAAGAAAAAGAATTATTGCTCCAACCCATTTCCTGACTGGCACAGAACAGAAGTCTGCCACCTTTAAGAAATGTGTTCTTGTATAATCCAGGGTACAATTCAAGGCACCTTGCCACTTGGGCTATACAATATGGTATTACAGGTATCTATGGTGGGTAAAACCCTAAAAAGAGTATTTGCAACATACATATGGAGCCTATCATGCCCTTGGCAGCACAGAGTTATACACTATTGAAATAAACAGCTTCTTTATTATCTTCTTTATCTCAGTATGTCACTGAGTTCTGGTAGACATGGAGAATCTAACTGTGAAACATCAAATGTCATGGGTCCAGAGACGCCCACTGTGAGTTGTGTTCTGGCAGACTCACTGAATCATAAGATGGGGCCGGCCCAGCCACAGACTATCATGAGATGGACATGGTCATCTGAGATGGACTGTGAGTAGACCCATAAAGTACAAGGAAGAGGCTTCAGCAGGTTGCTCAGGACACCATGCTCTGGCATATCAGTGTTGCACTGGAATCTTTCCCTTAGCTCACACCTATGGCCACACAAAGGAGTGTCCCTTATGACTGGGTGATGGAAGAGTAAAAAGGTTGAATGTGTTTTATAGGTGGGTTAACTTGGAACATAGGTATAGATACACCAGAGCTCAGGAATTGTCTTAACAAAGTGTAATAAGGAGAAATTCCTCTGTTAAGCATAGTTTTGTTTAGTATACCTAGTCAAACACTTTGTGTAGAAAGAGAAGTGGCCCAAACTAAGAACATATATGGGCTCTTGGACACTGTCAAGTGGTTACACTTGTTGGTTAGGTGAATAAAAAGGACAAAGAACAAAATATGCAGATAAGGATGCCTAGAGAAGAGGCACGTGAATAGACCTATGAGAGTGTGCACAGAGTGGGGCAAACTTTGCATTGCATGTAATTTCCACCAGAGAGCACTCATTATGGAAAAGTTACTAAACAAGTAGACAGATCATTCATACAGTTGATATCAGTCAGCCTTTGTTATCAACCACCTGAGTTCTGGCAAAAAGGGCTTATGAACAGAGTAGTTATAGTGGAGTGTAGGAGCTCCAATGTATGACTATTTCCTTACCAAGACTGATCTTGCTAATATTGTTACCTAAAGTTCATCATGTCAGCATACAAACCAATGATGAGCCCCTGATATGTCATCAGCTCTCGAGGAGACCAACCACCAACTTGGTGGCAAGCTGTTTTCACTGGATTCTTCCTACTCTGGAAAGGGCAGTGATTGATTTTAATGGAAATCATCATATATTCCTCATATGAGTTTCCACTTCTGGCTTATAGAGCCTCAGCTAGAACCGCTGCCTGACAGTGTTTGATCCACCAGCGTAGAATCTTGCCTAGCATTTTCTTGGATTAAAGAAGCCACTTTATAGCCATGGAGGTATGACGGCAGGTGTGTGATCATGGGATATGCTGGTTCTGTCACATACTGCACCCCCCAGTGGTTGTTGGTTGAATAGTCTCTTCAAGGTACAAGTGAGGTGCTAATTTGTTTGTATAGGTGCTAGCCCATAGAATGCAATACTCAAATAAATGACTATAATAGGATGCTATATCCTTAGTAGGTAGAATTCATGAGTCTGGAAATACGGGGTAGAAATAGAGGAGGGCTCACTCACCATCATTTGCAGTGACCCACTTGGGGAATTTGTGCTTCCTACATTTGTAACTCTAGGTTTTGTATGTCTAGAAATGTTCTTAGATGAGGAACGGTGACCCCAAGGGATATATCTTGAGTTCCATTAAACTATGTTATGGATCCCACCCAGTCATATCAGATTCTTTTCACAAGAGACCAATAGGCAAGGAGAGCAATAGTGACCCTGGTAGGCTAATTGAACCTTATAAGCAGGAAAAGATAGGGTTGCTGTTACACACTGGGGGCACAGAAGAACACAATGGGCACCCAGGTGAGACACTGGGGTATTTCTTGGTACTGTCTTATACAATTTGGTGGTAAAAGGAAACATAGAGCAGCCATGATCTGAGACATTTACGGTGACCTGGGCAACGGAATCCTCAGAAATTAGGATCTAATTTGTCCTATATTATAAACTACTTACATCAGCAGAGGTGTTAGACTAGGGTTAGGGGAATCAAAAATGGATAGTGGAGGAAAGACAATGAGTATCAGCTGTAGTCTTCAGCTGTACTTTGTCCCACAACTTTCCTCTCCTGAGTGGCCCCAGGGAAAAAGACCAACCAGAATTCTGGCATTTTTCCTATGTGGGTGCACCTACTTTATGAAACAAGTGGTTTGAGTGGCACAAGGGATTGGCTGAAGTGGATGTGTTGTACTGTGCAGGTCTGCTTTCAGAACCTGCCTGATTTGAGCTACTTGTGACCGTTCATAGCTTTCTTCATCTCTCTCCTACCTCCAGTTGAAGAAAGATGACTTGCCAAAAGTTATATCCCATTTCCAGGGCAGCCAGCCTCCAATGACTGGTCAATACAGAGGTACGCAGACCTGTCTGACTGCTTTACCTGGATTGGAGGCATCTCTGAAAAGTTTTCTGAGCTTCAGAGCTCTCAACAGAATCAGTAGAGTCCACTGTTGCAATTTTATCTGAGTGCAACTTCAACGTCTTCCCAAACAATCCTGTTTTGTTTAGTCTTTTGGGCTTACTGTCTCTTATGGTGTGAAAGTTTGTGTCCCCTCCAAATTCATGTGTTGAAATCCTAACCCCCAAGGTGAGGGTATTAGGAGGTAGGGTCTTTTAGGCGTGATTAGAACATGAAGGCAGAGCCACTCTGCCCTTCCTACCAAGTGAGGATACAGCTAGAAGGCTTCATCTACAAACCAGGAAACGGGCCCTCACCAGACACTGCGCCTGCTGGCACCTTGATCTTAACCTTTTCAGTTTCCAGGACTGTGAGAAATAAATTTCTGTTGTTTATAAAAGCTATCCAGATTTTAATATTTTGTTATAGCAGCCTGAGCAGACTAATACACTCTCTTAGTTCCACTCTAGAGAGCACGACCCAATTAAACCCTGTGTACATACTTGAGTCCAGGAGTCTTAGGAAACCTGTTGTATGACACCTGAGTAGGAGGAACATATATTTTCTGTTAAGAAAACAGCTTGTGTAAAGTCACAGAGGCAGAAAGTGATAGGTACGAACATCTAGTAACATTGTTGAAGTTTAGAAAGTATTGGGGAACATGCTCGGAAGAATGATTGAAGCCAGATAAGAAAACATCATTAATGTCAGGATGATTGCCTCGAATGCCTGATTTAATAGGCAATGTCGAACCTTCATGGCTTTTAGAGTAGGCAACAAAAATGATCCGAACTTTCCTGTAGGAATATTGAACAATGTGTAAAACGCACTGAAATGGAAAGAGTTCACATTGAAGAACCACTGGAAGAATTACCTCAAATTTCCTAATGGAGGAATCACATCATTGTTTCTGGCAACAGTGGCAATGATGGAAAGGATAAGAAGAGTTCTGAGTCAAGAAGAGTATAGAGGTTAAAAACACATACACACACACACAAAACAAATTAGCAAAATTTCTGCAAGTTTGAGGGAGATATTTTGTGGCCATTACAGAATTCTTTAGAGGAACCAGAAAGTTCCAGTTGCCTGGGTTTCCCAGGAGGTATTACCCTAGAAATCTTCAAAAGGCAGGAGGAAGCTTTTTGGTAAGCAGTTGCCTATTATAATCTTTTCAGCTGACTGCAGAAATGTCTCCTAATCTCTTTCCCGATCACTGTGTACCCATTTTCTCCTCAGATTCATCCTGTCCCATTCATTTATGGTTTTGTTCTCTTGGGGATTAACTAGGCCAAAGAGGTGCTTCTCAATGCCACAAACTAGGGCACTCATTATATAGGTTCTGTTTAAGAGCAAAGTTTCTTAATGACCCCAAGCTTTGACTTAATTATTCTTATTATAGTATTACTTAAACACGTTTAAACATAATAGGTATAAACTGTGTGCTTATTGGCTTTATATAATTATGTATAAGAAAAACCATTTTACAAGTTCAAGTCAATAAAAACTACAAAACTAATAAAATTTAAATTAGGATCATTAATTTAATGGACAGATGAAGTTGTTTTGTCGAAATCAAATTGCTGTTCACCACATAAATGACAATCAAGCTGTTTTCAGTTTTTACGCCAGAGCTGTTTTCTCACTTGCTGTGACAATTCTCTCAGAATTTTCTACAGTCAAACTACAGAGAAATCTTCATCAGGATTTCAAATGATATTGGTTACCCTTTACTTAGCAGGTACACTTCATTTATCTAAGAAATACACTTCTCATTAGCCTTAGACAATAAAGGGGTACAGCTTGATCCAGTGATAACCTGAACCTAGATGTGTATTGTGAGCCAGAAGTGAGTTATATATAGTATTTGGTCCATGAGTTGTTATCCAGATAACCTGCCGTATGATTATTGACAAACTTTTAGGCTACGAACATACATCTAATTTTTTAAGAGCTCAGTACTGAAGCAGATGTTTGAAAAATTGTCCCTTGGCCCAGCGATAGGCTGTGAACTCTTGCAGTGGTGCTAAATTCTTTCTTTGGTTCTTTAGGAGCAATGACATGTCATTCCACAGGATATTTTCTTCATATACAATTAAAGTCTGGTTACTAGTGAAATACTATGTAATTTATTCAGAGTTACAATGATTTAATATTTATAAGGCAAATTTTGTTAATCCTAGGTTTGTAGGATTTTCTTTCTTCCTTTCTTTACACTGGCTCCCACAGGGTGCCTGGTGATGCTGAGAAGCTTGCAGACGTGAGTGGCACTTCCACCCTCCTCAGGAGGGCTGCTAGAATGTTGTGAAACTTTTCTTATGCTGCTGCTGATTTTCAATTGTTACTGTCCTTGGCTTTTATTTATAATTTTCTTCTCATTTAGTCTCACCATAATCCATTTTGTCTTGTGTTGTTTAACTCTATAGTGGGTACCAATGCTTAATTTTACCACTAATTTTGTCTTTAAATCCTTTTTTTTTTTTTTTTTTTAAAAAGAGTGTCTCCCTCTGTCACTCAAGCTGGATGCAGTGGCACAATCATAGATCACTGCACAATCAACTTACTGGGCTCAAGTGATCCTTTCACCTCAGCCTCCCAGGTAGCTGGGATTACCGGTGTGTCCCAGCACATTCAGCTAATTCAAAACAAAAATTGTTTTTCTTTTTTTGTGGAGATGGAGGTCTCGCTATGTTGCCTAGGCTAGTCTCAAACAGTTGGGCTCAAGCGACCCTCTGCTTCAGCCTCACTAGTGTTGGGATTACAGGCGTATACCACCGTGCCTGGCCCGCCCTCTAATCTTATAATTAGTGTCTCAGATGTGTATTGTGAATCATATGCACATCATCTATATCATTTATCTTTAACCTCCTCCCCCAAATTTATTTGTACAATGAGTAATGTTTCATTGCTATTAGGAAATAATATTTCCAATGGAAATTGAGAATAGTCCAGGTGATTTTTAGGGTTATTTGCCATGTTTAAATGGATATTGGTTAAAATAGTTTGAGAGCTACCATTCTAATTAGCAGGAGGTCCAAAATCTGGCTATTTGTCTTTGTCTCTGGCTCAGTCTTAAGAAAGTCACACCTAAAAGTGTGTACTTTAACTTAATGTTCCTTATGTAAGCTTAGTTTTCATAGTTTGTTGCTTAAAATCCCAGGATGACAGCTCACAATTTTAATAAGAAAGGACTTAGAATGGAACCTTAATGTAATTCTAGCCATAATAGGTCAGATTTGGTATAAAACTAGTGTATGTTGGATGAAATCCAGATGGGTTCATTACCAAATGACCCAGAAGGATCTAATTATAGCACTTTCACATAGAACATGGTCCCATAGAATGGATTTCAAGGATAGCATGGTGAGAATGTAGTGCAAATGAAAAATGAGATGGATAGTTCTTTTGATGGATGAGAAATGTAGGCAGAAAAAGGGCTAGAAGAAATATCCTGGGGAACACAGATGAGGATGATATAGAGGACCTGAATCTGGAGTTATTTTAAGCATTGGCCTTGGGGTATGAAAGGCAAAAGAAACAAAAATCCAAGTCTATCAAATTTAGTTGAATGTCAGAGAAGTCCCTGGCTAAAATCATTTGAAACTGTTATTCTAAAATCAGTTCAATATGTTCGATATTATTATTATTTTTACAACTAAGTTATTTATTTTAATACTATTGAGCACTATAATAAACCACACCTCTCAGAATTTTTTCTAGTGTTTTCAAGAATGGTCCCATGCATTTTCTGCTCTCTGGGTTATTTAAGGCCTTCAGTTGTCTACTCTACTAATTCCTCTAGGTGTGTAAGTACGAAAATATGATTTTAAGACAATAAGGGAAAAGCTTAAGTGTTGTTTTTTGTTGTTTTGTTGTTGTTGTTGTTGTTTTAGAGAAAGCTACTGAGGGTTATGGGTAGCCTAATAGAACTTTGTCATATTTTATTTTATTCATATTTCCAATGTGTTTCTTTATTATTTGCAAACAATTAAAGGCCTTATCCATGAGATATATAATAGACTTTGGTAAGTACAAATCGATGGCAATACTTTTGAAAAAAAGCTTAATGGTTAGTTGTGGCAGGATTTGCAGCAACGCTGGCTTTTAAAAGATTTCTTCAGAGTGAAACAGACAATGTGGACAGTGACATATATAATGGCAACACTCTTCCTTGAAAAAAACAGGAATTGCCAGGATGGTCTGTGTATACAATCTATTTCTGAATCTGATTTCTTAAATTCTCTTAAAGACACAACTAAGGCATTTCTTCTTCTCTAGTTATTTATTTTTCTGTGGAAATCTACACATGTATAAAAATTACAGGGTGAATAACTAAAGTTGTATTAAAATAGTTTTTTGACCCTGCAGTATCTTATTCAAAACCTTACCTTTTCATTTTAGCCTCCACCTAACATGTGCATCTGAAATGATGTTTTCTTAAACTCTTAATGGCAGTTGTTTAGGAAAAAGCTTTTGATTAATTCAGTGAATGATAACTCACACTCTGCATTACCTTGCTGCACTTTTTTAAAGCAGTATGGTAAGAGCTATGTCTAGAGTATTGAAATTCCAGGGCATCAGGACAGGTGAATGTGTGGATTTTAGATTTGGGAACTAGAAGTGGTCAGTTTCAGCACAAGTTTGTCTTCTCCAAGTTTGTATACTCCCCATATGCCCCTTCATCCATGACTAGCTGTTCTGATACAATTTTTGCCTCTGGGATCTTTTCTGTTTATGCCCTGTCAACCATCTCCTCTCTTGCTTGCCAACTATGTCCTCCCATTGGTCTATTTTTCCACTAGGAGACATTTTCTGGTCTCTCTCAGTGACTATGTATATTGAAAAAAAGGAGACCATTTTGAACAAAAATGTATTTATGCATTTATCTCCTGAAAATCAGAAAACGTTTCATCTCTCCTAGACTTAACGTTCTTCATGTGTAATAACAAGGTCATATACAACTGCATTGTCTTTGTGCACATAAAAAACTTCTGAGAATTTATCCAGGCCTTTTAAAAATACAGTAATTCATTGGTTATGTCTACATAATGCACAAACATCCTGCTAGAGAATTTAGTCAATCATTCAGTTGTTTGGTTGTTATGACACAAAACATTTAGATATGTTTGATTGGAAGATAACAAACAACTGTTTCTTAATATCTGTATAAATGGGCATTGTTTGGATAATAATATATATATCTTTTTTTTCCATTTAGCAATTGTGGTTTCAGCAGACGTAGCTTTTTGAGTGCAATTAACACCCAGACAATAATTTATGTACTGTAAGCTCATTACGGATACTTTTTTCTATGATCAGATTATAGAAAATAAAAATGTTAGTTTCAGTTTAGCACACAAATTCATTTTTATAGTTTCCCAGAATTAACAAACATTTAAATATGTGTGTATATGTGCACACATACTGTATATATAAAGTTATACGGATAATTCACATGATTCAGTTTTTACAAATTAAGAAAAATTTATTTTATTATGTAGTAATAGACCAAGATAGTAACTAAAAAACTCATGTTTTATTCTCTCAAAAATGTGCAAAGTAATGGATTTAGACAGGAAAGGGGAGAGGCAAAAGAAATATTTACCTAACTTATACTTGAAAAGTTACCATTTATTACATGATTAGTATCAACACACTTTTGTTTTTGTTTTTTTGAGACAGGGTCACCCAGGCTGGAGTGCAGTGGTGCCATCTTGGCTCACTGTAACCTCTGCCTCCTGGGTTCAAGTGATCCTTCCACCTCAGCCTAGCGAGTAGCTGGGACCACAGGCATGGGCCACCATGGCTGGATAATTTTTGTTTTTAGTAGAGATGAGGTTTCACCATGTTGCCTAGACTGGTCTCAGACTCCTGAGCTCAAACGATCCACCTGCTTCAGCCTCCCAAAGTGCTTCGATTACAAACGTGAGCCACTAAGCTCAGCCAACACATTATTTTTGACAAATGAATACTTATTTATTTGTTTAATCAATTTTTAAATTCCTTTCTTCACTTCTTTCTTCCTTCTTTCCACCTAGGAAGGCTTCATTCTGAAGGCTCCCCAGTACAACATGTATATGCCTTAAATAAATTTGAATGCTTTGGCCCACACATACTTCCAAGTCCTTAACTTGACTAGGCATTTTGCGCTAAATTACCCTGGAAATTAATTTTCACTAAATTAACCTGAAAATATATCCGTATTTTGTTGTAGATTTTATTTTATATTTCAATGTATTTTTGATACTAAGTTTTCTAAAATTTTCCATTATAACTACACTATATTATATAACTCCATTATGTTTGAATTAAAAAATAATGATGGAATCAAACAATTCATTTGGTTAATTGACCAGCTTATCCTGTCATAGTTATGGAATTTCTTGGTCACCACAGGTTGAATCACTTATTGACTCTTTTTCTCCTTAATTTAACAAGTGTTCGTTCAGTACCTGTTTTATACTTGAAAAGATATATGCTTGTAATAGTTGGTTGACTGAACTAGGTTCAGTGTAGTCAAAACAGATCTATTAATTAAAAAAATACAGAAATAACATGTATTCTTTTGGGTTTTGTGATCTTGTACTTTGTCACCCATCATTACCCCTATGCTTTCTAAAATTCACTTTTAATGCAAAAAGTCTTACTTGTAAAAAATAACTTAAAAATAGTTATTGGTGAGTAGCTATTATCTGAATAACATACAGCTTAAAATTGTGATATAAGTAAAATAATTAGGATTTAAAATAAGTTGATATACTAAAAGCCAGAAAATACTGTACAAATAAAAGAAAATTATTTTAATTCAGTATAACATAGCAAAATAGTTTGGAAGTTGATATTCTTTTTGAAAATTCTCTTTAGTTTCTATTCATTGCCCATGTTATGTGCATATCAGAATATTGATAACTACTTCATTAAATTTAGTCTATACTAAATTGTTATAATGACTTCAATGTTTATTTACTTTATATTGTTCCTTCCTTTACAGAGATAGCAACATTTATAAAGTACCAGAAATATAATTGCTTCAACTGTGTGTAATTTGTGCAGTATTATTGGCTCCAATTGTGACAAGTCTTTGAAGACAGAGGAAATTGTATATAGAATCTAGAAGAGCAATAATTAATTCACAATACATTTATTCAAGAGGTAGATTTATCTTTGTCTCTGACACTAGGTGTCAAAATATTTGTAGATGTTATTTACACACACATACATATACACACCCAAAGATATACATACATGAGTGCTTACATTTTTGGTGATTACAATTGGTTAAACAACAACAAAATGGAAAAATACCTCCCCAAAGTATATGAATATAATTTCCTCAATAGTTCCAAAATAACACCAATAATAAGAACAACAGATTACTGTGCTTAATCAACACTGTAAGTTTCCTCTTTTTTTAGCTAAAATAATAAGATGCTCATTTCTTAATGAAAGGAGAAACAGACAAATAGTATGAAATGCTTAAACAAAGCAAACGGGTTAAATGAGCACATATTCGTTAAAGAAAATAAAATGAAGATTTTACCAAAATAAAAATTCACTCTTGCTGAGAAGGAACATTACATGACCTTCCATCTTTAGGACTTCAGTCGGAAGGAGCTTGAGCTTGGCTTCCCACTGTCAGTGCTAAAAAGATTAGTGATGTAATTGTCATTGAATCTGATGTCCTTCTGTAAAAAGAGCTGAATTTGAAATGCAAATCAGAATTTATTGAATCTTTTATGACACAGTGAAAGAATTAAAGGACTCTGGTTTATGATGAGAAGAAATGAATGATAACTAGATAAGAGCTATGAAATAAGCAATGAAATCAGACTCTGAGGTTTCATTTTAATATGCAAACAGATTTTTTTTACTAATATGAGGCAATTAAAAAATTTAAATGTCATTTTCTAGACATGTAATAATTCAACTACTTCTCTTTTTCCAAGGCACTTACTTAATGAGCTCAAATGAAATCCATATACAAATATTAAATATTTGAAATTCCCATTGTTAACAGTAAGATTTGCATGTATATAAACGCCATACCTAATAATTGTAACTCTTAATTGTGCCAATAATAGTAGACATCTTTGTTTTGGCCTCAGGGAATTGAAGGAGCCTGACATTTTCAAGAATCTGTATGTATATTCTGCAATGCGACATTAAGATATAAAACCTGTTTTGGAAAGGCTGCAGTATAGAGGAAAACACTGTATAATCCTGGAGCTTGTTGGACTCAATCCAAAGAATTTTAGTGTGTAAAAATACATTTTGTAATCCAAAGGCCAAATTATATAAAGTCACCATTAAAGGAACATCAATTGTTGTGTTTAAGAAAAAATAACAAAAAGACAAACAAAAATTCAAAAAAACAAAGTAGGTTTCTGTTGAAACAATGTGGTTCTCTAACTTGACCAGGAAAAATAAAGGATGTCATAAGCTGTGGCTCATTAACTCTTTGGATTCTGTGCTTTAATTGTGACGTGGATACAGCATGCATCAGATGCCAAATCTAGGCACAAGAAATGTAGCAAGCTGTCCCCTTCTTCCAGAAACTTGTACTTTTTTGTGTGTGTGGAAGTAAGAAATCTTTGGAGAATATACCCATGTCTTAAATTGTGATTTGGGATAAAAGGTCAATATGAGTCGAGAGAAAAGAGAAATCACCTTGGGCTGGTGTTCAACAGAACTATGAAGAAAGTATTGAATTTACAAAGGCAAAACAGAAAGAGAAGGTTATTTCAGGCAAGTGGCATAACATGTTAAAAGTGAAAAATTTGAATATCAATATTAGGTTGAATGACAATAATAATAATAGCAAACATTTATTGATTACTTGAGAAAGATTCTGTTTTAAGCACTTTATATCTACTACCTCATTTCATCATCAATCTTTGTCTTACAGATGAGGAAATGGAGTTACAAAGAAGTATGAGACTTGCCTATGGAGGCACTGAGATCCAGGCCAAGGTCACCTTGCAGCCAGTTTGCTTTCTGGGGTGCAATGACCGAATGTAAAACTTGTTGATTGTGGGAAAGAATCAACTTATTGCTGATCCAGCACAGACATCTTAGTTGGTTTTATTAACTAATGTCAAGCATGACAATATTCTATTTTCAAATCAGATTCTTGGACTTCTCTGGCTTCAGCCACTGGAAACTCCGATTCTAATATTTGTGAAAATAAAATTCTGGTCATATGGCCAAAAGTGACCAGTACGTAGCCAAAGTGAAACATTATTTTGTAGTCACTTTTAGTTTGTCTATTATACTGTGTTTCTTTATTGCCCTAGAGAAAATTAAATTGGTCAATTCAGTGGAGAAAAATCATCAACACGAAGGTTTGAAATGACCAGTTGTTTAACTAGAAAAATGGAAAAGTCTCAATTTGTAGACACAGTCTAAATGTGGAAAAATCATTAAACACTAAAACTCGAGGCAAACTTTACAAGTTCTGTTTCTAAATTAAAATCACAATTAATATTATAAGTCATTACACTATAGAGCTAGATATAAATGTAATTAATTGAAGTTAGAAATATCATACAATTTAATAGAATTATTTTACTAATAGACTTGCAATTGAGACTCCTTACTATAAAATAAGTCATTTTGATGAACTTTTTAGGGGGGAATCCTAATAGACACAGTTAATATGTATTATTTATTCCCAGCAATGTTTTTTATTATGCACATGGGCCCAAAGGCTGAAGCACTGGGCAAGAATTTTTAAAAATAAATTGAAAGAATAAATACATGAAATAAAATTAAAGCCACATGTAGCTTTTTTTTTTTTTTGGTGGGGGGTTGCAATTTGACTGTTTGCTACTCCAAGCTTGTTGGGTCTGGTTTCAGGTAATCTTGCAATTAAAGGCCTATTCCTCAAATAGTCTAGGGAAGTCCCTAGTGGCATGCAGAGAAAGAAATAAATGAAGACTCAACTTCGGCAGATCCCCAAGAATCTTTTTTTTTTCTGTTAAAAAGTTTTTATTTTTATTTTGTGTCTTTTTTATTATTATTATTATTATACTTTAAGTCCCTAGAATCTTGAACACAGTCCACACAGCCCTTGATAGCTGTGAGGCATCCTGGCAGTTTAAAGGGATACTTTTCCCTGAATAGGTAATTTTGAAGAGGTGTTCAGTACAATATTAGACAGTTTGTATCATGAGACATAGATTTATGTAAGGTTCTTGACAATCACAAAACATGAAAAAAAAATGCAGACCAATAGAATTCTCATTTGTTAAGAAATTGTCCAGAAAACGCATCAGGAGACAATTCTATCCACCTTTCTCTTGATCATTCAATCTAACGGAAGAAGGAAAAAAAGAAGATGTCTGGAATGCAATGTGGAATTTGTTTAAAAAAATGCTATTAAGGATTTACTTCTAATCATTCCTTGACTGTATGATTATGTATTATAATGATGTCACAACACCAATTTTTTGATGGAATGTCAGAAACATTTCACAAGTCTATGACTCCCTGAAAACTCAAGTGCTTTTATAACTCCTTGAAGTTACTATAATAGGCATTATTCTTTCTTTTAAATGACTGTCAGAGGGACCTACTGTTATCTTGATGCTTATATTTGAGAAAATTTTGCTCGAGCTCTTATATACCTTCATGGCAACACTCAATTTCCAGGCTCTTTTGTGGCTCCCTCTTTCTGCTTCTCATTATGTTGAACCAGCTGAATGTTTTGTCTGTTTTGATCAGCAAGGTTAGAAGTGAACTGAATTCTGAAGATTTTTCACACTGTTTTTTATTTCTGCTTAAGAAATATTTACTGAAGCTCTGGACCCATAAAAACGAAGGGGATTTTGAGATTTTATTGATGTAATCGAAGAGGAAGTGTTGTCCATTGTTACTATACCCAAAACATTTCAGAAGTACAAGCAGAGAATATGTCTCTATCATCAGAATTTAATATGAAATCATGTTCTTCTTTTGTCATACAGAAAATTTGTGATAGATTTTATCTGCAATAAAAGCTATGTCAGTGGTGCCACATAATACATTTGTAAAGGTTAGAGACATTTTAACCCTCATCTGTGACCAGAATTATAATGGTAAGCAACCCACTGAAGCACCAACGGCAGATTAAGAGTGTAAAATTTCTCTGCAGACATTAATGCAAAACAGCGTAGGAATCCACACATTGTAATGCAGTGTGGTCATTTTGAAAAATGCCCTTGAATTTACAAATTTATTACATAAGTAAAAATATATGATTACAAATTCCATCAATCTTATGTCCTTGTCACGGATTTGTGTTTTTAGAGTCCAGGGAGATTGTTCTGTTGTACTGGTTAAACTCTCAAAAAGGCATGTGAAAACATAACGGCCACATTATTTTAATGACTTCCTTTTTGAAATGTGTATTGTTATAAATCATGCATAAGAAACAGCGAATTCTCAGAAATACAGGTTTTACTTATATGGATTTTAATTTCCAAAGTTTATATAATTTTCTATTTTTGAATTCTGTTTCCAAACAGAATTTACTTTCTCCTTTAATTGCACATTATATTTTTATATTATTTTATATTAAGAGCTAAATTTCAGATGCTAAAACTTTTCCATCAGGCAGTTCAGCAATTGCTGAGCAGCCACAGAGCGTACATTTAAGTCACTATACTCAAAATTAATTCACAAGAGAACTACAATTCAGAACTGGTAGAAAAATGAAATATGTATTTAGATTTTTTTTCCCACTGGGTGTGCATAAGAATCGAATACAAGTTTTGTTTAGGAAAATCCAAATAAACACTATTTTGTTTGAATAGCTCAGAGAGTGGAGTTGCCTCACACTGGCTTCTGGTCATTTTATTCTAAAGTGCCGAATGTATTTTGAATACACGACAGTTTAATTTAGTTGGTTTAATCCACAGTTTAACTTTTGCCTTTTCTTTGAAAACAAGTTTCATAAAAGTATCTGCAGAAGTCTTGTTTTGATTACCCCTTATCCTTCAGCCTTAGATCAGTATCAGTTTTTTTCCCCTTGCTCATAATCCATTATAGAAAATACTGTAGATTTCTACAGCATGACCAAAACTCCACATTATGTTTGCAATTTTCCGTAATATTTGTATAGTATGAAGTAAAAATGTTTGCTTTAAGAGACATCTGCTATAAATAAAATGACAGTGTAAATTTTCAAGAGAGCTGCACAATCACCATAAAGGCTCAAAACATGAACCTTCTAGAGTCGGTTCCAGCACTTAGTGATTTTCCAATGGGTCAACCGTGTTCACCTCGATGCTCTTGAACTCCCACCCAACTCCTGGTTCTCCTCACCTCCCTCTCAGATCCCGACATTGCAATGAAATTAGCCTGTAATGCTTTCAACGCCCTTGCAGATCAGCTTTCATTATCAGGGAAACATGTGAATGGCATTAAAATATGCTTCCCATTCTCACAAAATATTTCCTCAAAATGCTTTAGAAACTCAAACCAGTTCCTTCAGATTCTGATATTATCTTTATTGAAAAGCATTGGCCAGCTTGAAAGGGTCGACCATCCAGGTCAGAGAGATATATATATTGTTTAAGAAGTTTCCAGAACTACTCATTAAAGCTCTGCCTCAAGTGAGATTTGTTAGGGAGAGCAGAGACAGACTTGCATTTCTTTTTCCAAATTTTCCTGTCAGTCTTCTTTAAAAACAAGTAACTAGAGTTCCCATAATACACTCTTTTTGCATGACAAAATGTTTCCAGTTTCCTGAAATGAAGAGCTTCATAGTGGTTGTTGTCAGAGACTGAATTGAGACATCAATGATTAAGAATGACAATGACAGGCCAAAGATGTATTGAAGTTCAGAGGAAAGCAGGGACAGTTTATTTAAAAAGGTCACTGAAGAATATAAGGAAATTCATTTAAAAAGTCTTCATTGATGTCATTTATATTTTTTTAATATAGAAAGTGAAATCGGAGCACTAAATAGTACTTTAAAATTCAAAATACAAAATTCTGTAGAATAACAAATATATTATATTCAAGCTTTGACCTTAATAAGGGCTTAAGGGGTTGATGGAGAAATATGTAAATTAAGGCTCATTGTTTTTTTGATAACAAGAAAGGAAGTGCAACTCGTGTGAATATTTCATTTATTTACTGCATATCTAGTGTGAAAGTACTTTTCAGTAGTTATAGAAATATATTTTAAATTGCTTTTTCATTATAATACCCCAAAGGCAAAATTATTTTATTGGAAAATTGATTTGCTATCAAATAAAATAAAAATAAGAGTTTAAAAGATCTAAACTAAACAAATGATAGAAATTTATTTGGCTCACAAACATTACCAGAGGTCTTACTATGTATGTAGTGTATAACACACACATACACACAAAATATATGTACATATATATATATATATATATTTTAAACCTTCTCGTATTTACTGTTCTCAAAAATGACTTTTTGTAGTAATGGAGAAAATGTTAGCTTGCCACTTTTTCAGACAGCAAGTCCCCAAAGAACATATAAATTACATAAATTGTTATGACTATCAAAACCAATTGCCAAATTTTCTTTTACAAAATACATCCCCTTCTATAAATAGTTTAATTTCCCCTATCTCTTTGAGGTTTTTTTTTTTTTTTTGTCTTTTCCAATGTCCTACCCTGCAATATGTGTGAAATTTTATCAAAAGCTTTCTGATATTACCATAAATTACTGTGTAAGCAGAGCTATTGCTTATCTGTCAAGCAACTTTTTTCCCTTTCTTTAGCAATTTTCTCCATTTCTGTATGTGTGAAAGGTTTTCCCTGACTTTTTTTTTTTTTTTTTTTTTTTTTGTGAGGACTGTACCTTAAAGGTTTTGACTTTTAGTGAGGGTCTACAATAGAAACCTGTTTATAGAATAACCTCATGACACAACAGAGTTCAAAGAAAAACACCTCTTTTTTTAAAACAAGTATTTAAAGAAACTAATTTCTGTATAGTAGGCCATATCCCTATGTTGAATAAGCAAATTTATTGTGTTAATGTATTTTTCTACCATTTTAAAGTTCATTTTAGTTGTATATTTTATGTGCAATGAATGTTTATTTTTTCCAGTTATTTATTTTTAAATCTCTTACAATTATGTTTCATCAGTAGTACATGGTAAATGTTAATCTTTTTATAAGAATTATTTTATGAGGCTCTACCGTACCTTGTTAGTCATAATTTTTGACAACCATGCAATTATCTTTTTTATTGTGAGCATTCTTAAAAAATATTCAAGTTTAATTGGATGAATATTCTGCTTTGGAAAGAAGTTATGATGATATTCTCTCATGGACTGTGTAATCTGGGAAGAGGCTGAATATTGGGTTTGCTTTATTCCTGCCACAGGCAGGCAGGGATGAACTGAAATTTCTATTTTGGGTAGTGCAGGGAAAAGGTCACTTTGAGGATCCAGACTTGGAAAGATTGTCATGATAACGGAATATCTAGAAACTACTTTAAAGAAGAAAATTATAAAGCCCTCTGTGTTGTGCCTGGGGGGCTCATCAGTTGACTGGAATTTTCTGTTTCACACTCAATGGCTTGTCCTGCCATATCTCTAATTTTACATAAATGGCACTTCAGGTATATTTTAAAATCCTTTACAGAAATTAGACAATCAATTCTTCCCTCTACAGCAGACATATATTAGCCTTACAAATAGACTAAAAAGTGAAATAAAAAAGATATGCTTTTGTACCTATCCATATTGAAATATGTGCAGCATTTTTAAAAGTTCTTGTTTGTCACCAAAAGACCATGTATGTCAACAGCGATTAAGTTGTTCTCAAAGGGAACAACAAAAATAGTAAACAATGACAACAAACCAAACCCTGGGACTGTCAAACTTCATTCTTGAATGATAATTTTCTTTTTAGCACAACTACTCATATAGATGCATTCACTCTCTCACCATATATCATAAAAAGAAGCTCTCTTCTTATTTTTATTTTATTTTATTATTTTATTTTTTTGGAGACAGAGTCTTGCTCTGTCCAGGCTGGCATGCAGTGGCCTGATCTCGGCTCACTGCAACCTCTGCCCCCTAGGTTCAAGCGATTCTCCTGCCTCAGCCTCCCAAGTAGCTGGGATTACAGGCATGTGCCACCATACCTGGCTAATTTTTGTATGTTTAGTAGAGACAAGGTTTCACCATGTTGGCCAGGCAGTTCTCGAACTCCTGACCTCAGGTGATCTGCCTGCCTTGGCTTCCCAAAGTGCTGGGATTACATGCATGAGCCACTGTGTCCCGTCAGAAGCTCTTGTTTTATCAACCTATATCCCTTGTACATTTAATGTCTTTAGAGTGTGTAACATGGCATAATAATTAGGAGTGCTGCTTCTGGAGATGATCATTCTGGGTTCCACACCTGCAACTCTCAAGTAGTAGCTGTGTGAGCTTAGGAAAGTCACCCAACATGGATGGGTCAGTTTCCCCATCTTCAAAATGAAGATAATGATAGAAATTACATCAATGTTCTTTTATGGGATTAAAAGGCTAATATTTTAGCTAGTTCCAAATTAGTAGCTAAATATATTTACTTATTTAAATTAATAGATTACTTTTTTGAGCAGTTGTAAATTACAGAAAATTTGCTTCAAAAGTACAGTTTTTATGTTACACCCACCTGCCCCAAACAGACACATAATTTCTCTCATTATTAACATCTAGTATGGCACATTTATTAAAATTGACAAACCAATATTGATACATAATTGTTGACTAAAGTCAACAATTAAGGTTATATTAAGGTTCATCTTTTGTGTTGCACAGTTCTATGGGTTTTGACAAATGGACAATGTCATGTATTCCCTAGTGTATTATCACACAGAATAGTTTCACTGCCTAAAATCCTCTGTGCTCCATCTATTCATCCCTTTCTCTTTCCCTGCGAACTCCTGGCAACCACTGATGTTTTTACTCTCTCCATAATTTTATCTTTTTCAGCACGTCACATAGTTGGAATCATATAGTTTTTAGCATTTTCTGACTGGCTTTTTTTTTTCACTTAGCAATATATATATATGTGTATATATATGTGTGTGTGTGTGTGTGTGTGTATATATATATATATATATATATATATATATATATATATATATATATAAAGTTTCCTCTATGTCTTTTCATGGCTTGTTAGCTAATTTCTTTTTATCACTGAATAGTATTCCATCGCATAGATGTCCTACAATTTATTTGTCCACTCACCTATTGAAGGACATCTTGGTTGCATCCAATTTTTAGCAATTATGAATAAAGCTGCTATAAACATTTATGTGCAGGGTTTTGTGTGGACATAAGTTTTCAACTCATTTGGGCAAATTTCTTGGAGTGTAATAGCTGGATCATATGGTAGGATTATGTGTAGCTTTGTAAGAAAGTGCCGAAGTGTCTTCCAAAGTGGCTGTACTGTTTGCATTCCCATAGCTGTGAATGAGAGTTCCTGTTGCTCCACATTCTCATCAGTATTGGATGTTGACAGTGTTTTTGATTTTAGTCATTCTGATAGATATGTAATGTTATCTCACTGCTTGATTGGTATCTTGTTTAATAAACAAATATTTACCAGCTTTTATGTACCAGGCAATGTTCTGAGGACTAGGATTGCAACAGTGAACAAAACAGTCAAAAATGCCTTCCATGAAGCTTGTATTCTAATGAGGTGAGTAAATATATATAATCTATCAGATGGTGATAAGTGTTATTATGGAAGAAAATGGAGGAAAGAAGACTGTTGGGGTGGGGGCTACGATTTTAAATTTTGTAGTCAGAGAAGCTTCATTGAGAAGACAACATCTGAGGAGAGGTTGAACGAAGAAAGAAAGAAGTCATGAAAACATCTGATGGAAGTGTTGCAGGTAGAGGAAATATCAGGTGCAGGCCGGGCGCGGTGGCTCACTCAGGTAATCCCAGCACTTTGGGAGGCCGAGGCAGGTGGGTCACCTGAGGTCGGGAGTTCAAGACCTGACTGGCTAACCTGGCGAAACTCCGTCTCTACTAAAAATACAAAAATTAGCCGGGCGTGTTGGGGGGCACCTGTAATCCCAGCTACTTGGGAGGAGGCTGAGGCAGGGGAATCTCTTGAACCTGGGAGGCGGAGGTTGCGGTGAGCCAAGATTGCGCCATTGCACTACAGCCTGGGCGAAAGAGTGAGACTCCGTACAAAAAAAAAAAAAAAAAAAAAAAATCAGGTGCAAAGGCCCAGCAGAATAACTGTGCCTGCCTGGAAGGTATAAAGAACAGCAGGGAAACCAGTGTGAGCAAGTTGGAGGTGTTATGAGAGAGGTCATCGGGGCTTCTTTATGGAGGGCCTGGTAGGACATGGTTAGATCTTTGCAGTTCATTGTAAGACAGAGGGAAAGCTATCCAAAGGTGTTGATCAAGAAAGTGATAGGGCATATCCTATCTTTTTAACCATAATTGAGCAGTTGTACTGAAAATAGGTTGTAAGGGGTGAAGGGCAGAAACAGATAGACCAGGTAGGAAGTACTATAATAATCCAGGTAAGATTTTATGTTGCTTGGATTAGGGTTGAAGGCAGCAATTTCTACATATAAAGTGCTTGTAACATTGCCTGTCACATAGTATTATAATAATAATTATTTTTATCACTAATATAAAAAATACAAAATATCCTTTTTTTTACATCTTGTTTCCAACAATTATGACATCATAGTCTGATGTTAATTATTCACTATGTTCACTAAAATTATAACTGAGTTATGCCTTCTAAAAAATTCAACTTCTTCTATTTTGAAAAGTTAAAAGAGTTCTTATTGTGATTAGATTTTCATGACGTTGCCAGGATATACCTTCTAAATAATTTTCACCTTATTGCAATATATTTAGTTCATTTAAAATATAATTAGGTTCCAATTTGCAATCCTTCTAACTAGGAAGTCTGTTGTATGAAATAAAGGGAGAGGCTTGTTAAAGTTTTGAGCTCTTAAACATTTTTTCTTTTCCCTGGGAGTGCAAAATTAGGAGGCGTAGTGTGGTTACAATAGTTGTAGAATTATGAATAGCAGGCACTTTGGTTGAAGGTTCAGATCTCTCTGAAAGTGGGACTAGGGTGGGAAGACTGTAAGAAGATAACTCTTTTTTAGGAACAAGAGATTAAATATGGAATGTTAAATGTTCAGCCAGCTGTGAGTGGGAGAAATTGAGATCAACCCTGTCATTCTTCTGCTTTTGCCTAAACCAGAATACTGTCACTGAGTCTTAGGAAGCCTACGAAAGCATCAAGTGTACTTCGAATGAGTAAGAAGAATTCTAGAGATACCCTCCAGTAACTGACCACCTGGTTGTAGCATTAGGCAGTCCTCTAAATGGATCCCAATGACGACCTAAGTGTAGATGCAAATGTAGACATGCATTCACTTAGGAAATATTTATGAACATGATCTATATGCTGGGAGTTCTGATAGGGACTGGGGATTCAGAAATAAATAAAAGTTCTTGTCTCATAGAACTTACATTGCAGTGGTGAAGACAGCCAATAAACATTTAAGCAACTGAACATATAATATAGTGCTACACAGTGATAAGTGTGAGGCAGAAAAACACAAAGGGTAGAGGAATGCAGAGTGACAGAATGTGCATTTTGGATACGCTGTTTAGGGATGAGATCTCTGAGGAACTGGCATAAGAACAAGACATAAATGCAGCAAAGATGCAAGCCGCCATGTATATATTCCTGGGGAAAGCATTCCAGGGGAAGAAAATTCCAAGTGTAAAGTCCTTGAGGTGGGAACATTTCTGATGTGTTCTCAAAAGAGCAAAGAAGGCCAGGTGACTACCCTGAGGGCGGGAGGAGAGCACGGGAGGGAGAGGAGGCTGAGAGGCAGTTAGTGGACAGGCTGTGAAGAATGTTGAGTTTCTGTGTCATGGGAAGCCAGTGACAGCTGAGACATTCAAAGTGTTATGATCTGATTTTCATTCTGGAAAGATTATGCTGCAGAGTAGTGAGGGGAGGGAAGCACAAGAGGAAATAGAAAGCCCAATCAGGTAGCCATTGCATAAACCCAGGGGAGACAAGGACGTGGACAAACTTCCCAGTGACTGACTTTGAGGTGTATTTTTGTAGGTAGAGGTGACAGTGTTTGAATTGGATGTGAGATGTGGGATTAAAAGAGAGAGAGAGAGGATTGGTTCATAACTAGCTGTGTAAATGGTGATGACATTTTACCAAATGAGGAATGCCAAGTTGAAAGAAAGAAGTTGCAGTGCAGGGAAGATTTTCTCAGAGTAAGAAAGAGATGTTGTCTTCTCGAGTTCCCCATAAAGTCTGCAAGTTCTGAGAAATTAAAAACAATTTTGATTGTAAACAACATACTTAAGATAGATTTTATTCCCTTTGAGATGAGCATGATATTTTCTATAGCAGTGATTCTCAAAAATTGTTCTGTGGCCTGTTAATGGGCTTTAAGCAATCCCCTGAAGAATCTCAAATTGATTCAAATGTACAGGCGTTCCCCTTTATTCTTACGGAAAAGTTGGGTTTTATTCCATTGACTTATCTTATTCTTATCTTTATCTATAACGAAGATTTCATTTTTTTTTTCTTCAGAGATGGGGTCTTGTATGTTGCCCAGGCTGGAGCGTGGTCGCTATTCACAGGCACCCATCATAGGGCATTACAGCTTTGAACTTCTGGCTTCAAGCGATCCTCCCCTGCCTCAGTCTTCCTAGAAAATGGCGCTGCAGGGGCACTCCACCACATCCAACTACTAAGAGCGTTTTGTTTTGTTTTACTAGTAACCTAGGATATTAACATTTGTTATTTATATACCCAAATTAACAAGCTGCTAGAGCATACTGAAGACTAATTCAGTTTCGCACCCAGAAGTATTTGACAAAGCTTGACAATATTCCTTCAGTTTTAGGGAAGGACAATTTGTTACTAGTGAATCAGAAACGTCTGTGTTGGCCAGGAATTTTAATTGCTGTTATTCTTGCTTGTTAATTATAAATTAATTGTAGTTTAGCTTAATTATTACCATTTTATTTTCTTATGGGATGTATCACTAAGCTTACAGTGTGTAGCCATGTATATTTGGTCCAATATTATTTCTGGATTGTAATATCCCCAAAGCATTGAATCCCAGTGTACTAAATTTGAATATGAATTATCCATCCCCCCTATTGCTAAAACAGATGTCTAAATAATTTCCTTCCTTCATTCCTCAACTTGTTTAAGCAGTGACACTTTATCATTATTGCTGAATTCCTTTTCCACTGGAAGAAGTGATCAAGTAGAATAGGTAGTTTATGGAGTCTTTGCTATAATATGATCAAATAATTGAAAAGCTATTGGTATACATTCAAATATTCATTTCTTCTAATTTTTCCTCATTGTCAGGAGGCACATTACTGATAAGTTTTAATTTTCTTTTCTTCTGCAATTAACCAGATGTACAGGCAGTATAATAGAAAGACATTCAAAATTTGGGGAATCGTCCATTTCCTTGCTTTAGAGTCAACTAGGTTTGCAATTAAGTTTTGACTGCCCCAATCACTAGCTGTTTAATCATTGACAAGTTACCTAACTTCATAGCCTCAATTTTTTCATTTGTAAATTGGGATCATAATATTTTCTAATTTATTCGTCTATTGTGTTGCTTGAATCAGATGATGATAGCAGTGATGGAATAAATGAACTTTATGACAAGTCAGGGACTATTTAAAGTACCTTACAAACATATCAATGAGAAGATGATAATAAAAATATTAGCCAGTATTTATGGTGCAAAGATTGGAATAATAGATTTAAAAATCATTCTTGTTGGGCTGGACACAGGCTCATGCCTGTAATACCAGCACTTTGGGAGACAGAGGCGGGTAGATTTCTTGAGCCCAGGAGTACAAGAACAGACTGGGCAACATGGCCAAACCTCATCTCTACAGAAAATACAAAAATGAGCCAGGCATGGTGCCATGCACCTGTAGTCCCAGCTCCTGGGGAAGCTGAGGTGGGAGGATGGCCTGGGTCCAGGAGGGGGTTGCAGTGACCTGGGATGGTGCCACTGCACTCCAGCCTTGCCGACTTTGTCCCCCCACCAAAAAAATCATTCTTGTCAATGCTAATAGAATAATTTTAGTGAGACTGACAGGTTGAACCTTGTTATCAAAAGTATCACTTTTGGATGTAAAGAATAAAGAATTGATCTGGTGTAGAAAAACATGAATTGTAGAGTGTCTTTCCATTATATGCGATAAGACTAATTACAGAGACTTCTTTCATATGAGAGACTGTGCTAATGACCAAAGACGAAACTTTGCATTAAGAATTTATCTTTTTAAGTGGAGTAAAAGCCATTTACTTCTAGAGATATAAATGGTTAAGGCTAAATGAATCTATAAGTGTATCCTAGTTACACACTGACTTGAAAGGTTATTTTCTCCCTGTTTAAGCAAAAGAGACTACAATTAATTTTGACAGATGTGGCAATTATCTGATAACTGCCAGCTTATTTTCATACCAATTACCTGATGTGGTTTGGCTGTGTCCCCACCCAAATCTCATCTTGAAATGTAGCTCCCATAATCCCCACGTGTTGTGAGTGGGACCAGGTGTGAGGTAACTGAATCATGGGAGTGGGTTTTCCTGTGCTTTTCTTGTGATAGTGAATAAATCTCAGAAGATCTGACCGTTTTATAAAGGGCAGTTCCCCTGCACACCCTCCCTTGCCTGCCACCATGTTAGACATGACTTTGCTCCTCTTTCACTTTCCGCCATGATTGTGAGGCTTCACCAGCCATGTGAAACTGTGAGTCCATTAAACCTTTTTTCTTTATAAATTACGCAGTCTCAGGTATGTCTTTATTAGCAGGATGAGAACGGACAAATACACTACCCAATAGCAAGATTATTTTTGATGATCAGAAGTCTTGTCTGAAAAAAAAACATACATCAAGTACTCAGGGGAATGTGATGCTAATCTGGGAACCATATTTGCCCTAAGAATGGAAGGATTGTGAACAGCTATCTGTGAAGAAATGCAGCACCAAGATGAAAAAATGCCAGGCAAGGTAAGGAGAGTCTGGGAAAGTGCAAAGAAGGAGGGAAAGAAAACAAAGAAATGGAAACAGAGATTGTTTATCCCTGAGTCCTAGTACATAAAGACATTATTATTAACATTTCCACAATACTTTCACTTTTTATTAGGCACTTACAATATAACAATGAATTTCAAAATGGGACCAGGAGGGTAGAGATGAGGGAAAAGGTCCAAGTTGGCAAAGAGGGTTCCAGATTGCCTTGACTCTTCTTATTGCCAAGCCCAGTTTTTCCTCTAACTCCCACAGCTCTCCTAAGTCCTCTTGAAAAGGAAATTGGACCGTGATTTTTGCTTAACATTATTTCTTCTTATTCTCTGCTCCCCTGGATTGTCAAATACAGTGCTTGTCCTCTTCCCCTCCTACCCCTGACAACCGGCTTGGTCACTAATGTCAGTATAAGGGTAGAAAGGGATGCCGATAGGAAATCCCAATGTTTATCTCTAAGCAGTGGTTTCATTAACTAGAAATCCCCCAAAATGTGGGCAAGGTTTTAAACAGGGCACACAATATTAACTCAGCTTGGTGCATGAGTCAATAGTTGTAAAGTGATACAGAATTAAATATGCCACTTAGTGTTATTCTAATGTGGGGCTCACATATTTGTTGGTGAAACATCGCTCTTTGTGGTAAAAATTGGGTAGTTTTTTTCTAAAGTTAGTATCATATTTTAATAAGTCTAAAAAGTGCTCAAGGTATTACAGAACTTCAATGAAAAAGATAAATTTTGAGGTTCTTAGAAGCAATTATGTTAGGAATCAATGCTAGGAGATGTGAGGCTAGTTGTAAAATGCATTTCTGAAATCATAAGTTGAATGTTATAGGTGAAACCCAGCCCAGGGACAAAAGGATTGGGCTCTGTTGGTAAGTTTTAGGACACCTGGTCATTCATATTAAAAAGGCCATTTTCTTTCTTTTGACCCCTTACTTCATCTAAGACTTGCAAGAAACCTAGGAGGTTCTCTTCACACAACTGTGAATAAATGTAGCCACACTTATGTAAAATGAAGTGCAACAATACCAGAATTGGTTGGTTTTGTGATGCTCCACGAGCCTGGGTCTTATCGGGTTGAGGGTTAGGAAACAGTCCATGTCCTAACTGTGTTGGTCATGTGGTTGGAACAGGCATTGCTGGAGCCCTGCTGGTATGTTCCTGAATTGCTGCCTGATTCCTGAGCCTCCTGATTTGTAGCCTGGGAATGCTGCTGTCTTGAAGGACTCTGGGAGGATATTAGGAAGCAGTCAAGTCTGTATAGTTCACTTTATTTGATTAATCAGAGATCATTCCTATGACTTTTTCATGGAAGTATTTGCATTACTATTTATAGTAATGTTTTCATATACCACTTTCCCCCCACAACAATGTCTCTTTTAAAAGACAACATAACAGGTATCATAAATGTATATACTTTACCTAGGGGGCAGCTACACCCAAAGAAAACTTTCTTTAATAAAAGCTAAAAATTTTTCTCCAAAGTCATGTGATCATTAAGTTCTGAAAATGTAAAGGGTCTCAGGACAATGAAGTCCCTATATCAGAGAGGGGTGCAGTGCCACCACTGTTAGCGCCACTAGAAATCCCAGTGAACTACAGGTACTGCAGAAAGGGAGGCAAAGCAAAAAGATTCATGTGACATCTAATTTGTTTGACTATTTACAAGTTAAGGCTTTGAGAATCAGAATTATCAGAATCATTTAATTAGATCAGTCAGGTCAGCTTTGAGCCATTTAAGCTGCAGAACTTTCATCTAAGATGAAGGCTCATTAAGCAGACTGCAGAGCTAGAATGTCTGCATTTGAATCTCTGCTGCTCTCTACTAGCCGTGTGACCTTTGGCAACTTATTTTATCACTCTGTGTCTCAGTTTCCTCATCAGTAAAATGAAGACAATAATGGAATCAACCAAATGAGGTAGATTATAAGAGTTAGTATATGGAAAGTACTTAGAAAAGTGCCCAGTGCCTCAACATGGTACATACTTTGTGAGGGTTAGCTATTACTAGAATTGACCAGTTCTTTAAGACTTCATCTTAAGTTCTACCACATCTATCGCCCCCAAATTGCTGAATTGCCTACTTGTCTAAGGCAAGCCTTCTATAAAATAAGAGGAAAATAGAGCTTCAATCCTAAGCTTAGTATCATGGTTACATATGAAATATATGTATCAAACCCAAAAAGTGCTTGTTACTATTTTCATCGTTATGATTTTGTTACAATCTCAAAGTATGTGACATAGTGTTATTTTTTTTTCCTTTTGGCATATGAAAAGCGGGACTATTTTAATTCTTTAGTATCATTTAAAGAATTCACACATTTGCTTACTCTGGAAAGCCTGCAATTGTGTTTACTAAAACATATGGATGTTTACTATAAATGCTTCATTCCTAGGATTTGCTTCCACATGTGCTATCAGGCATAATGGTAATATTTTAACTCCGGTAAAGTAATGCATGCTATAGAAATGTGTATACTGTGCTTCACAAGATAATTTTCATCCTCATGTTAATTACTTGAATAAAATGCAAATATTTAATTGAATGTAAAAATTGATCCTATCCATATTTATTTGTTCTATTTTCAGGGTAAATTCAATACGATTACTACGAGCATAATTTCAACTGACTTCTATGAAGAAGATTTCACAGTCACCTGAAGCAACAGCCTGCAGCTGTCATTATGGAAAGCCCCCAAAAGGAGCTTGGAAAATCTTGGGAGGATTTCTTCAATCTTATGAAAAAAGGGAAACAAATAAAGTAAAAGGAGATTTCTTCTCAAAAAGAAATCTGAAAATGTAGCATTAGAAACCAAGAAGGGCTTAATCTATTGACATTTTAAACTCTTACTACCCAGATTTCTCATTCATTGTTCATTTTACATTCTTATGAGCTTCATTTCAACAGTGCTTAAAAATTGCTGCATATTCTTAAGCCACTAAAACAGATGCAAATTGAGATGTGGGATTTCTGGGCTTTAAAAGTAGTTGCAAAACTGTTTTTTAGAAATGGATCCCATACTAACAAGGGATACAAATCAATGCATCAAGAGGAACTAGAATACAATATGGTGTGGCTCACAATTAGAAAATATGAGTTTACTTCATTTTGTTTCTATCTAAATCAATCCTGAAAACTTCACTGATTGTATGTCTCTCTTCTTTTCAATGTATCATTTAAAGGACAGACACATTGATGGAAAATAAATGGATGAAGATGGGCTTTGTGAATCCCAGATCTTACTGTTGGTATGTTTATAAACACTAGCAGGTGAAGGTTACAGTCTAGCATTTATTTTTGCCCTCTTTAGGATACTGTGAGTCAAAATATTTTACAGAAAATGTACTTTCTTGCTCTGGTTTTCTATATTGTTACCTTTATATTATATTGTATTTTTGGCATTGTAGCAACTCAGTGTTTGCACCATTAAATCTGACTATAAAGGGCCTCTGATACTGTACTTTGTTATATTTATGTTTTTAAAATATAAAAACAATATACTCTTGAGGATAAATAGAAACTCGGAATTGCACAATTTCAACTCACTGGCAATGTGACCTGTTCAACATTACATATAATACACTTACATCACTCATAAAACAGAATGTTTACAATTCTTATACTACTTGAAAAATCTCAAAAATGCGTACCATTTGCATTTCATGACATCTTAACAAAATATGGAGTCTTAATGACCACCTCAGCTAACCTAGGATTTTCAGGTAATTTTTACAATTTTAGACAAAGACAAGAGAAATGAAATTACTTAACCTGGAGTCCTTTACATTATAGACTTTTATTGGTTTTGGGTTTTTTTTTGGTTTTTTTTTTTTTTTTTTTTTTGAGCTGTTTGCGGGTTCTTGCAGGGGAGCAAAGCTACTCTTGACAGGAATAATGGTCTTCCTCTATCAGGGGAGGTCATCCTCTTTGACCAAACATGCAGCTTCAGGAGGCATGCCTGGGAAGTGGTAGGGAGGAAAGTGATGCCCGCCTAGCCAGCCACATCAATCCAAATCAAACTTGGTGATCAATGGGGTGACATGTCGCAGCCAGATCACCTTCACATCTGGTTTTTGATTTTTTGAAGAGTGCTCAATGAATACTTACCTATCCTCAATTTTCACATACAAAAAATCAATTTTTAAATCATTGTCCTTGTATACCCTTCTGGACCTCCTTGAATGGGTTGCAGTAACTCTTGCATCCAATATCAAATGACTCATACACCCTCACACACATACATACACACACACTCACAAACAGCACTAACTGAAAAACATGAGAAAATTAATCTGAGTTGCTGCATTTTCTGAAAATACCTGAAAGATAAAGAAAACCAGAAAAAAATTTCACCCAGCTACGGAAAACCTCTCCATATTTTCCATGAGTTCTGCTATCCATCAATATTCAGCAAAAGTTGGAAATAATCATCCCAAAAAATCTTCTCAAAGAAAAACCATCATTTAATACAATCTCCATATCCCAGATATGTCATTTCTCTCATTTTAGTCTCAACAGTACTTTCTGTCTCCCTTTTGCACTCAGAAGGTGAGTTCTGCTTATGGTCCTATGTAACTACCTGTGTAATTTTAAACAAGCCACTTAACCTCTGTGAACTATTGTTCGTTAATTTCTAAAATTTGTATTTTCATGCACGTCTGTGTGAAGAGACCACCAAACAGGCTTTGTGTGAACAACATGGCTGTTTATTTCACCTGGGTGCAGGCCGGCTGAGTCCAAAAAGAGATTCAGTGAAGAGAGATAAGGGTGGGGCCACTTTATAGGATTTGGGTAGGTAAAGGAAAATTACAGTCAAAGGACGTTTGTTCTCTGGCGGGCAGGAGTGGAGGTCACAAAGTGCTCAGTGGGGGTGCTTTTTGAGCCAGGATGAGCCAGGAAAAGGACTTTCACAAGGTAATGTCATCACTTAAGGCAAGAACTGGCCATTTACACTTCTCTTGTGGTGGAATGTCATCAGTTAAGGTGGGGCAGGGCCTTTTCACTTCTTTTGTGATTCTTCAGTTACTTCAGGCCATCTGGGCGTATACCTGCAAGTCACAGGGGATGCGATGGCTTGGCTTGGGCTCAGAGGCCTGACATTCCTGCCTTCTTATATTAATAAGAAAAATAAAACAAAATAGTGTTGAAGTGTTGGGGCGGCGAAAATTTTTGAGGGGTGGTATGGAGAGAGAATGGGTGATATTTCTCAGGGCTGCTTCAAGCGGGATTAGGGGGCAGCATGGGAACCTAGAGTGGGAGAGATTAAGCTGAAGGAAGATCTTGTGGAAAGGGGTGATATCGTGGGGTTGTTAGAAGAAACATTTGTCGTATAGAATGATTGGTGATGGCCTGGATACGGTTTTGGATGAATTGAGAAACTAAATGGAATAACAGAAGGAGAAAAACAGGTATAAAAAGTCTAAGAATTGAGACGACTCAGGATATCTGATTAGAGAGTGCCTAAGGAGATTCAGGATAGTCCTGCCAGCAAAGATTATTTATTTACTTCAAGAGTTAAGAGTGGCAGTTTGGGGATAGCACCAGGAGATATCAGCTGTGATGGCTTGGAAAAACAGTGTAAACCGGCAATGTAAACAAGAGCAGGGCATATATGAGTAGTTGAGAATGGTGAATAGGAGTATGACTAGACAGAAGATAGTAGGGATGACAAGTTTTTTTGGGGCACAATCTAAGTTGGTCTGGTGTCTGGAATGAGACTGGGGCCTAATAAAAAGGAGTGTCTACACAGGAGCGTAAATGGGCTGTACCTTGTAGCATTCCGAGGACAGGCCTGAATTCTGAGAAGGGAAAGTGGTAAAAGTATTGTCCAGTCCTTTTTAAGTTGGTAGCTGAGCTTGGTGACGTATGTTTTTAAAAGACCTTTAGTCCATTCTACTTTTCTTGAAGACGGAGGACCGTAAGGGATATAAAGGTTTCACTGAATACTAAGAGCCTGAAAAACTGCTTGGCTGATTTGACTAATAAAGGCTCGTCTGTTATCAGACTGTATTGAGGTGGGAAGGCTAAACTGAGGAATTATGTCTGACAGAAGGGAAGAAATGACTGCGGTGGCCTTCTCAGACCCTGTAGGAAAGGTCTCTACCCATCCAGTGAAAGTATCTACCTAGACTAAGAGGTATTTTAGTTATCTGACTCAGGGCATGCTGAGTAAAGCTAATTTGCCAGTCCTGGGTGGGGGCAAATCCTCGAGCTTGATGTGTAGGGAAGGGAGGGGGCCTGAATAATCCCTGAGGAGTAGTAGAATAGCAGATGGAACACTGAGAAGTTATTTCTTTGAGGATGGATTTCCACGATGGAAAGGAAATGAGAGGTTCTGAGAGGCGGGCTAGTGGCTTGTACTATAGCATAGCCTGCCTTTGCTGGTGTGTGGCGATTAGGCCTGGTGAAACCGCCATCAATAAATCAAGCGTAATCAGGGTGAGGAACAGGAAAGAAGGAAATTTGGGGAAATGGGGTGAATGTCAGGTGGATCAGAGAGATACAGTCATGGGGGTCAGGTGTGGTATCAGGAATAATGTGGGAGGCTGGATTGAAGTCTGGGCTAGGAACAATGGTAATTGTGGGAGACTCAACAAAGAGTTGAGTATAGCTGAAGGAGCCGGGAAGCAGAAAGTATATGCGTCAGGTATGAGGAAGAAAATAGATTTTGGAAGTTACGAGAACTGTAGAGAGTGAGTTGAGCATAGTTTGTGATTTTGAGGGCCTCTAAAAGTATTAAAGCAGCAGCAGCAGCTGCATGCAGACATGAGGGCTAGGCTAAAACAGTAAGGTCAAGTTGTTTGGACAGAAAGGCTACAGGGTGTGGTCCTGGCTCTTGTGTAGGAATTCTGACCGTGCTAACCATGCCTAGGAAGGAAAGGAGTTGTTGTTTTGTAGAAGGTGCTGGGGTTTGAGAGATCAGTCGGACATGATTGGCAGGGAGGGCACGTGTGTTTTTATGAGAATTATGCCGAGATAGGTAACAGATGAGGATGAAATTTGGGCTTGATTGAAGTAATGGGGGCTGTCTGTGAAGCTTTGCAGCAGTACAGCCTAGGTAATTTGCTGAGCTTGATGGGTGTCAGGGTCAGTCCAAGTGAAATCGAAGAGAGGCTGGGATTAAGGGTGCAAACGAATAGGAAAGAAAGCATGTTTGAGATCTAGAACAGAATAATGGGTTGCAGAGGCAGGTATTGAGGATAGGAGACTATATGGGTTTGGCACCACGGGGTGGATAGGCAAAACAATTTGGTTGATAAGATGCAGATCCTGAACTAATCTGTAAGACTTGTCCAGTTTTTGGACAGGTAAAATGGGGGAATTGTAAGGAGAGTCTATAGGCTTTAGAAGCCCATGCTGTAGCAGGCGAGTGATAACAGGCTTTAATCCTTTTAAAGCATGCTGTGGGATGGGACATTGGCACTGAGCGGGGTAACGGTGATTAGGTTTTAATGGGATGGTAATGGGCATGTGATCGGTTGCCAGGGAAGGAGTAGAGATGTCCCATACTTGTGGGTTAAGGTCGGGGGATAGGAGAGGAAGACGCGAAGGAGGCTTTGGGTTGGGGAGAAGGGCGGCAATGAGATGTGGCTGTAATCCAGGAATAGTCAGGGAAGCAGATAATTTAGTTAAAGTGTCTCAGCCTAATAAGGGAACTGGGCAGGTGGGGATAACTAAAAGGAGTGCTTAAAAGAGTATTGTCTGAGTTGGCACCAGAGTTGGGGAGTTTTAAGAGGTTTAGAAGCCTGGCCGTCAATACCTACAATAGTTATCGAGGCAAGGGAAACAGGCCCTTGAAAAGAAGGTAATGTGGAGTGGGTAGCCTCCGTATTGATTAAGAAGGGGACGGGCTTACCTTCCACTGTGAGAGTTACCCGAAGCTCGGCATCCGTGATGGTCTAGGGGGCTTCCGAGGCGATTGGGCAGTGTCAGTCTTCAGCCGCTAAACTGAGAAGATCTGGGAAGGAGTCAGTCAGAGAGCCTTGGGCCAGAGTTCCAGGGGCTCTGGGAGTGGCTGCCAGGTGAGTTGAACAGTCCGATTTTCAGTGGGGTCCCACACAGATGGGACGTGGCTTAGGAGGAATCCTGGGCTGCGGGCATTCCTTGGCCCAGTGGCCAGATTTCCGGCATGTGTAGCAAGCTCCTGTGGGAGGAGGTTCTGGAGGAACGCCTGGCCGCTGCGGTTCAGGCGTTTGGAAGTTCTTGTGTGCTGGAGATGTGGCTGGGGTTTGTCTCACAGTGGAGGCAAGGAATTGCAACATTTTTCTATTATTGTACACCTTGAAGGCGAGGTTAATTAAATTCTGTTGTGGGGTTTGAGGGCTGGAATTTAATTTTTGGAGTTTTATTTAATGTCAGGAGCAGATTGGGTAATAAAATGTATTTTAAGAATAAGACGGCCTTTTGACCTTTTAGGGTCTAGGGCTGTAAAGTGTCTCAGGGTTGCTGCCAAACAAGTCATGAACTGGGCTGGATTTTTATATTTGATGAAAAAGAGCCTAAACGCTATCTGATTTGGGATAAAGAAAAAGGAGCATTAACCTTGACTATGCCTTTAGGTCCAGCCACCTTTTTAAGAGTAAATTGCTGGGCAGGAGGGGGAGGGCTGGTCACGGAACGAAACTGTAAGCCGGACCAGGTGTGAGGAGGGGAGGTGATAAAAAGATTATAGGGTGGAGGAGCAGAGGCTGAGGAAGAATTGGGACCTAGCTTGGCCTGGCGAGGAGCAGCCAGGGGAGGAAGGGAGAGGTCAGATGGGTCTGTAGAAAAGGAAGATTAGAAAGACTCAGCAACGCTTGGGGTTGGTACTAAGAGGACAGGTGGGAGGGAAAGAAGGAAGATTTGGGACGAGTTGCACGGGGCACAGAGACTAGGAAGGGAGACTGATGTGTAAAAGAATGCCTGGACGTCAGGCACCTCAGACCGTTTGCCTATTTTACGACAAGAATTATTTAGATCTTGCAGGATGGAAAAATTCAAAGTGCCATTTTCTGGCTATTTGGAACTACTGTGGAGTTTGTATTGGAATCAAGCGGCATTGCAGAAGAAAATAAGGCATTTAGGTTTTAGGTCACGTGTGAGTTGAAGAGGTTTTAAGTTTTTGAGAACACAGGCCAAGGGAGTAGAAGGAGGAATGGAGGGTGGAAGGTTGCCCATAGTGAAGGAAGCAAGCCTAGAGAAAAGAGAGTAGAGAAATGGAGGGAAGGGGTTCGGGGGTTCTTACCTTCCAGAAAAGTGGGAAAAGGGGTTGGGGCACAGAGATAAGAGGTCGGGGCGTGGAAATAAGGGATGGGGCACAGAAATAAGAGGTCAGGGCACAGAAATAAGGGATTGGGGCACAGAGATATAAGAGGTTGCGGCACAGAAATAAGGGATTGGGGCTCAGAGATATAAGAGGTTGGGGCATGGAAATAAGGGATTGGGGCACAGAGATACGAGGTTGGGGTGCAGAAATAAGGGATTGGGGGTTCTTGCCCCATAGAAAAGCAGGACTTGCCGCTAAGGGTGAAGGAGCAGGGGTTGAGGGGTACTTGCCCCTCCCCCAGAAAAGCAGAGAAGGGGTAGAGACAAGGAGAGAAGGGGTTGGGGTACTTGCCCCTTCCCCAGAAAAGTGGGACTTGCCGCTAAGGGTGAAGGACCAAGGCAGGAGTCCCTGCGTGGTCTGACACCTTTGAAATGTGGGGGAATAATCACAGAGGCGTCCCTGCAATGATTAAACACCAAGGGAAGGCTGCCTTCCCAGTCCGTGACTGGCGCCGGAGTTTTGGGTCCACGGATAAAACGTGTCTCCTTTGTCTCTACCATAAAATGAAATGAATTGAAATTAAGAGAAGGGAGAGATTGAAGTGTGGTGCCAAGATTGAAAGGAGAAAGAGATTGAATTGTGGTGCCAAGATTGAAAGGAGAAAGAGATTGAATTGTGGTGCCAAGATTGAAAGGAGAAAGAGGTTGAGGGATAATGAGGGAGGTTGAAGAGAGTAAAAAGAGGCTGCTTACCAGATTTGAAATTGGTGAGAGATGTTTCTTTGGCTGGTCGGTCTGAGGACCTGAGGTTGTAGGTGGATCTTTCTCATGGAGCAAAGAACAGGAGGACAGGGGATTGATCTCCCAAGGGAGGTCCCCTGAGCCAAGTCATGGCACCAAATTTCATGCACGCCCGTGTGAAGAGACCACCAAACAGGCTTTGTGTGAACAACATGGCTGTTTATTTCACCTGGGTGCAGGCCGGCTGAGTCCGAAAAGAGAGTCAGTGAAGGGAGATAAGGGTGGGGCCACTTTATAGGATTTGGGTAGGTAAAGGAAAATTACAGTCAAAGGACGTTTGTTCTCTGGCGGGCAGGAGTGGGGGTCACAAAGTGCTCAGTGGGGGTGCTTTTTGAGCCAGGATGAGCCAGGAAAAGGACTTTCACAAGGTAATGTCATCACTTAAGGCAAGGACCAGCCATTTACACTTCTTTTGTGGTGGAATGTCATCAGTTAAGGTGGGGCAGGGCCTTTTCACTTCTTTTGTGATTCTTCAGTTACTTCAGGCCATCTGGGTGTATACCTGCAAGTCACAGGGGATGCGATGGCTTGGCTTGGGCTCAGAGGCCTGACAGTATGAAAATATCTGGCTTGGTCTATCATACTGGGCTGTAGTGAGGATCAACATGAAAATCTTGAAAGTGAAAGTGTCAAGTGCTATTGACATAAACTATAAACATTTATGTTTAGTGTATACAATCTTTTTTTTATTATTATACTCTAAGTTCTGGGATTCATGTGCAGAATGTGCAGGTTTGTTATATATGTATACATGTGCCATGGTGGTTGGTGATCCATCAACCCGTCATCTACATTAGGTATTTATCCTAATGCTATCCCTCCCCTAGCCTCCTACCCTCCAGCAGGCCCCAGTGTGTGATGTTCCTCTCCCTGTGTCCATGTTTTCTCATTGTTCAACGCCCACTTATGAGTGAGAACATGCAATGTTTGGTTTTCTGTTCCTGTGTTAGTTTGCTGAGAATGATGGTTTTCAGCTTCATCCATGTCCCTGCAAAGGACGTGAACTCATCCTTTTTTATGGCTGCATATTATTCCATGGTGTATATGTGCCACATTTTCTTTATCCAGTCTATCATTGATGGGCATTTGGGTTGGTTCCAAGTCTTTGCTATTGTGAATAGTGCTGCAATAAACATACGTGGCATGTGTCTTTATAGTAGAGTGATTTATAATCCTTTGGGTATGTACCCAGTAATGGGATTACTGGGTCAAATGGTATTCCTGGTTGTAGATCCTTGAGGAATTGCCATACTGTCTTCCACAAAGGTTGAACTAATTTACACTCCCACCAATAGTGTAAAAGCATTCCTATTTCTCCACATCCCCTCCAGCATCTGTTGTTTTCTGACTTTTTAATGATCACCATTCTAACTGGTATGGGATGGTATCTCATTGTGGTTTTGATTTGCATTTCTCTAATGACCAGTGATGATGATCTGTTTTTCATATGTTTGTTGGCCACATAAATGGGATCTAATTAAACTAAAGAGCTTCTGCACAGCAAAAGAAACTATTATCAGAGTGAACAGGCAACCTACAGAATGGGAGAAATTTTTTCCAATCTATCCATCTGACAAAGAGCTAATATCCAGAATCTACAAGGAACTTAAACAAATTTACAAGAAAAAACAACCCCATCAAAAAGTGGGTGAAGGATATGAACAGACACTATGCAAGCAATCTTTAGCTAGACAGATAGAATTAAATCTGAATATTCCTCCATTCTGAGAGTTACATGTGCCTCTTTAGCTTTTATAGTGACCTGTTCCTATTTTATTTATTTATTCAGCAAATTTTGAATATTACCATTCTGAGTGATGAGTTCATAGTCAAGGTGTGTGTAGGGAAACAGGAGTAGTGTTTGAAAAAAGGAGGAGTATGGGTCTCACTTTCTATATCTGCCCTTCCTATTGAGCTTCTTGAGACCTAGGCAGGAGTGGCATGAAATGGCTCCACATGGGGGTGCTGGCACAGTGCTCCTGGTGGCTGGAGGGATGACATCCAGCCTCCACTCTGCTTGTTGGCCCATGTGCCCTGCTGAGAGAGGTGCTGTGTCTACTTGGAACTAATTACTCTCTTTTGCAATCTTCAAAAGTCAAAGTTTGGGTTAACCCTGTGTCTCTCTTCCTTTGGGATCCCTACTTATCTCTTCAGGCTGAAGAGGATCATTCTTAACCTTCTAAGAAATGCCAGCTTCTTCAGTTCATATGTTAAGTAGTTTTTCTCTATGTTCTAGCCATTTCTCAGACTATTATACAGGAAATTTGTCTGATCATATTTTTCTAACACCCCGACAAATTCCACCATATAAGAACTACCATAGAAATAAAACTACATCAACATGATAGAGTGTAGCACCTATAGATAATATGACATGTCATTTATGCCTTTGAAGTCCCTGTCCCTAAGCTCTTGGGGTCAAAAGATAACACACATTTCCTAGACTTTCCTATCCTAATTTTTGCAGTTTTACTGCGTAATATTTGGGTTGAAATTCTCTGCCATTTCTTCATACTTCAATATAATTAGTGTTCTGAAAGCATGCTATTGAAATAATTTGGAAAGTTTTAAATCTTGAATGGTACACAGAGAAAAGTTAAAATTTTAAATAGGAATGTCCAATTAATCTACAAAGTGAACTTTAAATATTCCCATATATTTTGTCCTCAAAAATCCTTATTTTTCATTCATGCATAATCATTACACATTCCAAGAATATAGAATTATTAAAGCATATAAATTCTAAAACTTGTGGCTTGTTCCTGGAAATAATTACATTGATTGAGGCACTGCGTATTTGAAGTAGAATGTTTTTGCGAGTTGCTGCAGGAGAAAACTCTTAGGCTTCATAAATCTAAATTGAGTGACTGAGAAAAAAAGAAAAGGTCTATAAAGCTATGAATACCTGTTCTAGTAAAGGATGCAAAAATTTCAATAAAGAAATAATTGGTAATCTTGAATTCAGTGACAGAAAATTATAAATCTGTCTCTCTTATGAAGTCTCTTGTGTGAAATATGGATGAGTTGAGGTTATAAAAAAGCATGTTTACCAGCAGGAGCCTAAATCAACATCTTTGAACATGATAGTTCAGAAAGTAGCAGGGAGCCGCTGTTCCTGACATAGGCAACACTGACATTTATTTATTTAATTTTTAACTTTCCGACTGCAGCCATCCTTTCTCCTGCCCTGTCCCTCCCTACTTTTGCTCTTGGTTAAAATAAACCGTTATAGCATTAAATCTGTCTACCATAGTTAATTACTTTAGTCATGTGCCAAAGCATTTAGTTCCAGCACCTTCTCTCTATGGGTTTTGAAGACACAGCTTAATATTAGGTTGCATGGTGGTTGCTGCACATCTTCAAACCATAAAGACCATGTCAAGTGCTCCAAGGAATAATGAAATATTAATTTCCAGACAAAAAATTAAGTGGCTTAAAGAAGAAGCTGTTGTCTATCCCAGGAGTGGCTTTTAAGACATTGATATCTGTGCTTTGAACACATCTATTCTTAGCCATTCAAACCACACGTAATGTTCCCTAAGTAACTGTCTGCTTTCAATCGAGTAGCACACAGATTGAAACCACCAATCCCTTCTTCTGTCAGATCACCACTATGAAAAAAGGCTCCCCTTTTCTTTTCCACACTCTTTTATTGTTTGACAACATTACGCCAAGATAAAAAAAACCTGTTACTGTTTTGTAAACACTGGAAGAAAAAAAATTATTCAATGCTTAAAGGAATAGCAACACCCAAATATGTTGTGCATATGAATTTGGTCATGCTGCTCCATCCTTATGTCATTAAATACTTTATTTGTGAAGAGAAAACCACAAATGCCGAAAGGAAACCTTTTCCTCATGCACCCACACACCAAATATTTATAAAGTAATTTTTGTGTGTCAGGGTTGAAATGTAAATGTTCCTATCCAAAATTAAAAAAATGATTAAGAGAAAAATGGATAGAAATAAATTGTTCTAAAATTGACTCCAATAACACTAGTGCTCAATAAATATTGAGCAATGATAAAGTAGTTTCAAGAAGTACAAAAAGTAACAACCTATTCTTAGCTATATATTGTTGGCCTTGAAATTGAAAACTCCATTCAGAAGTGTGTTATAATATTTGATGATGGCATCAGCTTTTCTACTTTACTGCCAATTTTCCTGCAAAGCAAGAGCATGGTGAATGCTTAACTGACTCTTAAAGAACAATTATTTGTAAATAGTTTGTGGGGGTAGGATGCCGAGGGCTATACGGGCAAAAGCAACTAGGCAATCACAATAAGAACTGGCTTTGGGAAGAATTCTTGAAGCAGAGAAGATGCTTGCAGAGAAAGGCAGAGTAGATCACCACCAGCAACCACTTAGAGAAGCCTCAGAGCAGCAAGATAAGAGGATGGTGGAGAAACATCATTTAATGAGTAAAGGCTTAAAGGGGTCCCTTTTCTCATCAATAATTGCATAAAATATACATGGTCCACATGGATTATACATAAATATTATGTTGAGGGACATGATGTCATAAGAAATCTCTTTTCTGTTAATGTTCCCAGAACTCTTTGATAGAATCAATACTCGTAGTCGTGATTCATTAAAAGAAATACATCTGTCTCCAATACAATGAAGTCTTGTGGAACCCAGGTTTTTAAGGCTTTTGTATTTACTATTCAAGAGCTGGATGGCCAAATAGGAAAGAAATCTTACTGATTCATGAGCTTAGCAAGCACCTGCAGCACGCTGCATTTAATACTCAGAATTGGTATTCATACTGGAATTGCTACTAGAAAGATCCATCATTTGACTTTATAGAATCGCCTGTTTATAATCTTATGATAGCCCAAAAAAGCCTAGGCTATTCAAGCATTTATTATTCCTAATTAGCATCTCTTTTAGATAATTTAGTCTGCTCTTAAGTCTCTTTGTATTTTCTTGCACTAGAATATTAGGATTTGTTTGGCTTAAAAAACAGTTTAATTCATTATAAGACTTTCGAAATGACAAGTTCTATTTTCTCTGTAGCGCTTCAATTTCAATAGTCTCACTAGGAAGCAGATTGAGGAAGCAGGGCTTGAATGTTGAAATGAGTACATCTGGAATTTTGTCTACCTGTAAGTAGGAACTACTGCCAAGAGTAGAGGGAGGAGAAGTCTCAATGATGGCTGTACTGTATCTCTAGCATTTACCCCTGGTGAGGCATTTGCCAATTTACATCTACAAATCAACTAGTGCTTCTGTTGACACCTTTTCCGAGTTGTTACTTTTAGCATCCCTTCTGCGTTACACACTGAACACAGTATGTTTTCAGTAACTAATTTAGTATTATGTATTTAGCAGCACTGAAAGATGACTTGTCTCTTGAAATAATGCATTCTAGCAAGACTTGAGACTTAAGCTAAAAATGGGATTTTTGACCCATAGTGTTAAAGGATTCAACACTTGAGAGTCATCTCTTTTCACTAACAAATAAAAAGGTATGTTGTAACAAAGGTGCCACTTCGGTGCAGGCTGTTGATGTTTGTGGACAGTGAGGCATATGGAAACTTTCTGCACTTTCTGTTCAATTTTGCTGTAAACGTAAAATTGCTTTAAAAAATAAAGTCTACTTAAAAAGGGATTGAGTAAATACTCAATTTGTACAAATAGAGACAAAATATTTATATTATTTTTAGATATTTGGTTTCATACTTCAGGTTGATTTTATATTTGTCCTGACTTACCTGTTTATGATTGTACATTTATAACTTAGTGAATTTAAAAATCTTAAGCCAACTTTTTCTGTTGGTTGTCTGCTGAATGCAGCTTTCTCTAAAGTTGCAATCACCATGCAGAAAATTTTAAGAATATTATACATTATTTTTCAGCCTAAGCAGCTGAATCAGTGACTAGAATTGACAAGATTTTGAATTATAAATATGGCAGTATAGCTATATAGAATTCTTGCCATTGATATTTTTGCATATGAGCTGGAATATGGAAAGAAAATGAACTGAAGACTAAAGTGTATGAGAAAGGAGGATGATAGAATAAGTGAGAGATCCACCTTATTGGAAAACAACCTTAGCAGTGAAGACATAAAATTGAAAGATAAAATGCGTTATTTTTCTCTCTTACACATTCATTTATCTATTCTTGTCTTTTGTTCAGTTTATTTTGGTAATGAATACATAATCTTTTTTTGGCTATATTGTGATCTAGAATATACCAAATCTAAAGCAGAATGAGATGCAGTGTTAGAGTTTTGGAGAAGGTACATGTTGAAAGTGTATTTGATAAAATGTAAATCAAACAATTTAACTCACTCATCAGAAAAAAAAATGACCATGGATATACTTGGGTCACACTCACTGAAAAAAGCACACGCCTTACAAAGAGTAAGAACTTATGCAGACGGAATCTTTCTAATCTCCATCCACATGTATATTGCATGCAACCACTCAGGATTTAGAAACCAGAAAAACAGAATTTACAATGTGAGACCTGGTGTTCAGAATGTTGAACAAAGAATTTGACACTGTTCATTGCTTCACAAACAGAATTTTCAGAATCTCAGACAGCCAAAGCCACGCTCTCTGCATGGAATGATAGGCTTGGATCTGAGAGAAAAAATTTAAAAGCATAGTCTGTTTTGATGTGATAGCATCCTACATGGCAAATTAACTTCCCCACCCCCAAAAGTTCAGTTTGTTTTCCCAAACTATAGACTTCTTTTACACCCACTTAAAATATGTAGATTTGTTTTTTTTTTTTTTATCAGTTTTGTTTTGTAGGGTAAATGATTCAATCACTCAGACTGTCAGCAAAAGCAGTTTGAGCGATTCCTTAGTGTTAAAGGTGCTAACTTGCCTCTTGTGTAGTCGAGATTCACAGAGAAAATTAGATTCTTCCACACTAGGGCAGAGGTGTTAGTTCTAAACAACTGAAGTGCAAGGCAATCCCTCTTTCTCTCCTTTCTGGCTCTTTTCCAAATAGGTTAATAGTAAAAGTTGGATTCAGTGAAGAAAGAACTAAATGACAGCAAATTGAGACTGCACTGAGATATTTAGCAAATCGTAGGGGCAGCTTGATACCCTTTGTATTCACAATAAAAGAAAAATGTAGCAATAACTGAAATATTCTTCAAAATGTAGCATTCTATGGCTTTGAAGCTGGCTGCCCATCACTGAAAAAGAGAACAAAGCATGAGCATGTTTATATACACACAAACTGAAATAGAAGAACTCAAAGACAGAAAACTAAACCACAGAGAAACAGAAAAAGGGATAAAGGGAGAATCAATATGTAACAGTGCAAAAGAAAAGTTTGGATCTAAATCTAAGCTGCTAAATAGCAGACCAGCAGGCTCATTGTTCACTGGAAAAAGATTACCACTTAAGCATTTAAAGTGAAAATATACTTAAGAAAGCCCTTTCAAGCTTTGCTTATTTCCACGCTATCCCATTAAAAGGTACCATTGCATACTAACGAAAGTAAACATGAAGGAAGGGGAAATGGGGGAGCTGAAGGAGGGAGTGGGGGAGAAAGTTAGAGAGAGAGGGGGAGAGAGAGAGAGAGAGATCAATCCTATTAGTACATTTTTTTCTTTTTTCAAAGAGAGTTTAGAATTTTGAGTTTCTGCAAAGCAGAGTTCTCAAACCACAAAAAGATTCTGCGTTTGCTGGTTTTGTTGTTGTTGTTGTTTTGTTTTTTAATTTTAGTATCAGTAGTAGCAGTCCCAGAAGAAATCTCCCAGTGACATTTTAAATAAGAATTCAGACAGGCTGTTAGAGGAAAAATGAAAGAAAAACAAAAACAAATGTAAAACGAAACCAAACTAAATATGCTAGCTTCGTCAATCAAGGTGAGTTTGTGTTTGTCTGATTAATTCCACCGTCTCTGTAACAGCCGAGTTCTCACTGCAGCTGCTATTCTCAACTGCTTGTAGCATTAACTTTTAAAACTTTAATTTTCCAGTCAGATGCCAAGCATACCTGAGATCATTTATGATGGGCATGATTAGCCATGCTTGTTAGGCATAGTAACCATGGGGTCTTTTCTGCAATGAGAAATTAAACTTTAAAAAGTCATTCTGATTTACAACTATACAAATTCTCACAACGTGGTAATAAAGAGGATACATGATGAAACCTGACAGGATGTTAAGCTTCTTGCACAAGTGTGGACAGCTGAAGAGGCAAGAAATAATACAGTTGTCACTGGGCTGTTTCACCTCAACACCGAGCAAACAAAAAGAGCGTTGTTAATCAGTTCAACTCTTCAGCTGGATAATCCTAAACCGGTAATTGATAAATGGGAAAACCATACGGACTCAACTCTGTGATTCATAAAACACATGAATATTCATACCATCTCCTTTGGTCAAGAAGCATTCTACATGCTTCTAAGGCAGGGTTTGAAAGAGGAATACAAATAGTTTCTTGCTCAGCAGTAAAATACTGCTCCCCGTTTAAGGCCAATTTTCTCCTATTAAAAGTGAAGTTTAGCAATACACAGAGGACAGTAAACACGGTAAATGTAGGTAAGTGACAAATGGTTCCTCAGGAAATGCTGCACTTCAGCTTTTTCATACAGCTGCACTTGGAAAAATATTAAATCTTTAAAGGAAACAGAATACTTACAATACCAGAGAAAGCGTGGCAGCAATCCATTTTCACCCTGGAAATACTTAATCTCTCTATTTATAAGAATAATTTATATTTCAATAAAACCTTATCATCTGAATTTCTGATATGCTGGATACAAATAATTTGGTCTGTGGATGCCAGTGTGGAAATTCTTAAAATAGTTTTTAAACATAATGTTGATGTAGAATACTCTGCAGCATATTAATAAAATCCACTTAAAATACTCAAATATTTACAGTATCTGTGATAATTAATTTTACCTTTAGAAAATGTATCTAATTTAAGGTGAAATAAATTCAATGTACCTATCAACCCAAGTTTATCCACTAAAATGTATATAACAAATTGTTAAAAATGGAATTATATCTTCAGCACATCTGTAGTTAGAGATATTGTGGGAAATCAGTTATATAAAATGAAGAATTTGTTCAGTTTAATCTCTTGTAGAAATTGATTTTCATATGTGATTTTTCCTTAAATCAGAACACCTGTTGTCATCCTCATCTATGATCTAAAAATCATCCATTATTCCAGACCTCAAAGATAAAAGCAAAGGAAGAACCCACAATTAAAGAAAAGAGTGACTTATTTGGCTATATAAAAATATCAAAATATTCAATATAAGAATTATTCATCAACATTATGTGAATGCTAGTTAAATGCTGATCAAACATGACTGTCCACAAGAAAGGATTGAAAAAATAAGATATGCCCATATGATGGAATTCCTGGCAGCAATTAAAAGTCATAGCTTGAAAATTACTTAATAAGTTCTAATGTAATATAATATTTATAAAATGGATTCAAAATCACTTACGCAATACGATCTTGATCTTAATTAACATTGGTTGTGACTGTTTAAATGTTTTTGAGGATTTCTTAATTCTCAGGCCATTCCCTGCAGTTTTCTTTAAATATATTAATTCTGTCTGATCACTCAAGTCCCCTTCTCTCAATTTTTGTTTAGTGAGGGTTTGGTTTTAAATTGTCTCTTCTTTCGTTATGTTAGTTTTGTCTGTCTGACTGAGTCACCTGTAAATTGAAGATAGTGAAAAGTTACATGAGTATATATATATATATATTCTTCCTATGTTTCCAACAGTGTACTGCACATAATAGAGTTTCTCTCTCTCTTTTTTTTTTTTTTTTTTTGAGAAGGAGTCTCGCTCTGTCGCCCAGGCTGGAGTGCAGTGGCGCCATCTCGGCTCACTGCAAGCTCCGCCTCCCGGGTTCACGCCATTCTCCTGCCTCAGCCTCCCCAACAGCTGGGACTACAGGCGCCCACCACCAGGCCCGGCTAATTTTTGTATTTTTAGTAGAGACGGGGTTTCACTGTGTTAGCCAGGATGGTCTCGATCTCCTGACCTTGTGATCCACCAGCCTCGGCCTCCCAAAGTGCTGGGATTACAGGTGTGAGCCACTGGGCCCGGCCAATAGAGTTTCAATATACCCTATCTGTGATTGTTGTTTAAATTTCCTATTTTTTGGATCCTAATGAAATTTAAAAAGTCATTGCTCTAGGACAACCCAGGGAGAGAAAGAACCTCACCAACATGATGGGCATAATTTTCCTTTTCATTCTTCGTCAAAAGGATCCAGAATTTCAAAGCAGTTCAGTGATCCATTTTCTGTTTTATTGGTAAAGTTTTCTACAACTACTCTTTCATATAGAAAGTGGAAATAACTTTTCCTATCAGATAACACAAGCTTTTTCATAAAATAGAAATAAATCTGAGAAAGTAAAATTTCCCTATAATTCCTACCCTTGGCAGCAATAAATAGTAGTTGGTGTATGATTACTAGACTGTACTTCATTGTATTTAAAGCTCCCCTCAACATTTTATTATAAAAATGTTCTCTTTCTTTCTTTCTTTCTTTTTTCTAAGACAGTGTCTCCATCTGTCACCCAGGGGCTAGAGTGCAGTGGTGTGATCATGGCTTACCATAGCCTGGACCTCCTGGGCTCAGGTGATCCTCTTACCTCAGCCTTGGAGTAGCTGGGACCATAGGTACATGCCACCATGCCTGACTAATTTTTCATTTTTCTTTTTTTAACGTTTTTTAGAGACAGGTTCTTGCTATGTTGCCTAGGTTAGTCTCAAACTCCTGGGATACCCACCTTGGCCTCCCAAAGTGCTGAGATTTTAAGTATGAACCGCTGCATTTGGCAAAAATTTTCAAATATGTAGAAAAGTTGAAAGTATTATACAATAAACACTCATATGCCCACTACTGATATTCTAACTTAAATTTTCCAATTTTGTATCTTAAGCTTTCTAAATGTAAAAAAAAAAAAAAAAAAAGCATGCTTGTTATTTTTTAATCTTTAAAGTACCTTTATTTCACAAACATGAAGACTATGTGATGAAAATGAATCCTTCCACAGGAAGAAAAGTATCATTTATACTTTTCCTGATTCTCTGAGGACTTCAGATATGGAGTGAAATAAAAGCTTGGCGTGAGAGAGAATGAAGTCTTGACAGAAAGTGAAATCCCTGTCCTGTCTGTTTACAGCAACCCAAACCAAAATCAAGCAAACGGCAATGCTTTTTATGTGTTCTTAAATAAAATAGACATTTGTTGATTAATTTACTGTCTAGTTTTGTTTCCATAAATGTCGCCAAAACCTTCTGTTATCTTCTAGGTGCAGCCCTGAAAGGGTGGCTTGTAAGTGCTGCAAACATTACATCCAGTTCTATCACAATCAGGTACAGAAAGCAGTTACGATGTTCTACAATTGCTTATTTATGACTTTGCTACCGCAGATTTGTCTACAAGTTGCATAACAAATCTCCAAATTAAATCCAGGACAAACATTCTAGAACTCTAGAGTGAGGACTTAATAGCTTTGAATTTAACCAATGAGAGATAGTTAAATAGAGTAGGCAGAGAAATGGCAAATAATAAAAAGTTCTTTGATTGTGAGTTTAGCACAGCATAGCACTTTAAAACCAAAATGGTCACTAAACCTGAGACTTCTTATCTGCAAAATAGTGATAACAAAATTTCCATCAAAAGAGTATTTTCACCTTGAAATAAAATAAAACATTTAAAGCCTCCATTATAGTGACTGGCATGTAATAAATAATCAATAAATATTAGTACTGTCTTCCTAGTACCATTCTCTTCATTTTTCAGAAAGGGTTAAAATGACAATTTGCTGTATTTATATTGCATTTCTACAAAATAAATAACTACATGGATTGTATATACATATATAAATATATGTTTAAATTATTTGACCTAAATATATAGGTATATTTTCTGATTATAAATATTATAAGAGCTCTAAACTATGTTGAGAATCAGTCTATATGTGAGGATGCAATGTCAAAAATCATCCTTACACTTTGGAGAGAGAGAGGGAGGGAAATTCACATGCAAACATATTATCCTTTCATTCAGCAAGGAAAGTGATTCAAATTCTATCTATCAAGGCACTGGATATGACAGGTTTATGAACAAGGTAAGATGTCAAAGATGCGAGAATTTACTTTGTACAATGGAGGTTGTACTCTACCTTTTGGAGTTATCAGGACCTGCTGAATTTAGGAGATTATATATGTATGTGTGTGTGTACATATATATATATGTGTGTGTGTGTGTGTATATTACAAAGTCCTACTCGTGAATATAAGTTTTAGTCCTATTTTACGATATAATCCAAATACAGTCTTTCAGTGAATGGCATAAATTTTTTAAAAAAATAATTTACCCTTTACAATCACTCTGAATGATTGTTTTAAAGTAATGGCAATACAATATTTAAGAGGCACTTTTAAACATTTCCTGGTTTTAATACTTTAATTTTTTTTTTAGCTTGAACTTTTCTTATTCTTTCTGATTTAATGGATGAAGAGTGAACATGACCCCCTAAAGTTTCAGAAAATTACAAGTACTCTTCCAGCAAAGCTTATGAACCCATTGAGAATATGCTTAACTTTTAGCGATGAGGATTTAAATAGGTGTGGTAAAAGATTTAGGTACATAACTGGGAGAAAGCTTTAATATTGAACTTTCAGACATTTATTTACTAAAATTATAACAGACATTATTAACTGACATTTAATGTGAATAGCTCTGGGCGGATCCAGAGCCAGCCCTATTTTTGTCTGTCAACACCTGGCTGACAAGTTTAATGGACACCTTTGTAAATTATTTTAACTGGTATTAACAATACCAATTCTTAAGCCCCTTCAAACAGTATCCTACAGATTGACTTCTAATGGATTAACTGAATTCAGGAGATGAGAGCTGCCAAAGCTTTACCATTTCTTTACATTTCAGTATTGGCTTAATGCTAAGATATCAATGTTTACTTTAAATCCAATCTTTGAAAAATGTTTACACTTCATGTGCCAATAACTTTGTCTAGCACTGTAGCACAGGTAATTATAACTAATGGAAATTGGCACTAACCGACTCACTCAATAATATAGCTCAGTGACAATAACAGTACATGGAACACACACTTTTTCAATTCATTATTAAAAACATCTGATACATCTGTGAGAACTGGAGAGTTTCCTTCCCCCCCTCGCTAGTGTTCTAAGTACTGGGAACAGTTACAACTACAACATTTTAAGAGGCTAATTTTTTTTTTTCTTCACACACGCACACAAAACCATGAAAGAAGCTTTTACAGGAAGTAACAAATACTTCTAAATGACATTTCATTAAAAATGTGTTCCCTTGGAAAGCGGACAGAACTAAAAGCCATGCTTTTACTTGGCAGAAAAGGTGGTACAGCAGGCAATGTGTGAAGCTAAGAAGCATCAAAATCTACTTTGCCATGGATGTGAGCAGCATTCTGACCTAGAAAATAAAAAGGCAAAGGAATTTTCATGTGCTTTGATTTCTTCTAAACTAAAATTTCAGTGGAATTTCCATTTTGAAGCAAAGACCAAACAGAAAATGCAGACAATTGTATATAAACTATGGTTAGAACAAAACTGCCAGATACATTCTTGCTTTCATTTTTCTGAAATCCCACATTATAACAATAAAACATGTTATTTTTGTTGTTTTTTAAAAAAGTAATTGGGGTGTACATTTACACTGAATATGTCAATAGGCTCTGGATAGATTAATGATATTATGCCAGCTTTTTATTTGTATGTTCTTTTCTTTTTTTTTTTTTTTTGTCAAATGAGGTATTGTTAAAGATCCAGAACATATGAACTGTTTCTGATTAATAGAAAAATAATTTAAAAATAGTAGAAGTTGTAAACACAGTGGCTAAAGTAATATTCTAGGTCATTCTTGCTTAGGACATCTGCTTTTTGCTATTCTTACCCCAAGGGCAGATGATTAATCTCAATTGTTTCCTCCTATTCCAGATAGAAGCATGCCCAAGTCATCCTTCCCCTTGTCTGCATCTAAGTCCTAAAAGAGGAGATTAAAATTGTCATTGAAAAATCTGTCTGTGATAAGCTTTAACACACTCAGTAAAAGAGTTTGCAAAGCGGAGTTAAACTCTTCTGGGAATGGCGTTGCCAACTTGTTTTTCAAGGTTACTTTCTGTTCATTAAAAAACTCTGTAAAATAATAATGAAGAAGAAACTGCTTCCCATTAAGGAAAGAATAAGATCACTTGTTGGTTTTACAGCTTCCCTACTCTGACTTTCTTTCGGTTTGAGGGTAATTCTGGCTCATATTCTGTAAGAATTCTTTGCTTCACATTCACTGTAAACAGAAAAGAGCCATAATTACACCACATTTGATCCATATCAAAGCAACTGATCCATGTATCGATTTACATAAAGTAAAGCACATAAAACATTTTTGCTCTTCACCTCTACTTCACCAGTTTCTAAGGAAAGTTTCCTTTTGCATACTTCATTGAATACAAAACCCTCCTGTTGAAATTTGTGATGTTAAACAAACCATACCAGTCATTCAACTTTTTAATTAAGGATTCAGTGTTCCATCCCTTTTCAGACATTAAAATTCAGGTGCAGTCATTAATCTTTCTAAACGAATTCACCTGTGGCTAATACTGATGTATTTTCTATGAGGCTTGTCATGGGCTGCATGCTGCATGCATAACCACTCTACAGTTAATTACACAGGGGATTATTGTTAGTGTCATAAAGATAAAGCCTGGCTAGCAGCATTGTAGGGAAGTTTCCTTTTCTTTCTCTTCCCTCCCCTCTTTTTTGAGCAATGTCCTATTTCATTTTTGTTACCATCCACATAAGTATTTAAGAATAAATCATCGTGTTTACCTCAATGGCACGCTGAAGATGTAAGTCAGGGAATAGTTAGCGGGTAAGCATGAAGAGATGTCTATGTTACAGTTTTACTATGAAAAACTAATTTGCAATCTATGGCTCAAACCAAAAAGAGCTGGGAATAATATAAATGACATGTACTTTTTCAGTTTTAGACACCTTGAATAAATATATGAAATATATATTTTCCTAAATTTGTGAATTGAATGGTGGGCATACATCTGCATTCAGAAAACCAAAAGGAAAAGCTTTGCCAGTTTTAATAAAGAGACCCGTTGAGATAAGTACTGAGTAAAATTTACAGAAAACTTAAAAAAATAAACAACATACAGTGTCTTCATAGGCTAACAACAACAAACAATAAAAAACAAAAATACAGGTGAGCAGATTAGATGAATATATATATTTTAGATGGAGACTAGCTCTGTCACCAGGCTGGAGTTCAGTGGCGTGATCTCAGCTCACTGCAACCTCTGCCTCCCAGGTTCAAGCAATTCTCCTGCCTCAGCCTCCCAAGTAGCTGGGCTTACAGGCGCGCGCCACCACACCCAGCTAATTTTTGTATTTTTAGTAGAGACGGGGTTTCACCTTGTTGGCCAGGATGGTCTCCATCTCCTGACCTCGTGATCTGCTCACCTTAGCCTCCCAAAGTGCTGAGATTACAGGCATGAGCCACTGCGCTCAGCCTAGATGAATGTGTTTTACTTCAACAATTTAGACTAATCGTATACAACAATTGTAATATATTTATACATTAGTAGCAGTAAAATCAGAATGATTCTTATTTTTTTATGATCACACATTGAATGTTAAATATACACACTGTAATTGCAATTAACAGATAATTTTCCCTGAACTTGCTATCTACAGTATGGTTATATATTCACAATGAAAAAATTGTAAATATAAAATATAGATGAGATTAAATGAAAATACAGGAAACATAAAAGCTTAAATTCAAGACAGTTTAAAATAATCTTAACAAGAAGTCTTAGTTAAGGAGTCTGAAATCCCATCCAATGCATTCTATTCTTTTAAAAAGAAACCTTTTAAAAGTAAGCTGCCATCAAAAGGATAGAAATTGTAATGTTTGTTTTCAAATTGTTTAATGTAGTTTAAATAGATTTTAATTTGTTAAGAAAATAAGGAAAAATCCAATCCTTAGCATATCTTTTTAATAAAGACATTTTATTTAGAAATAAGAACTAACTATTCTTGTGAGAAATTTAGGCATTCCCAATATATAGGCAACTACCTATATATATTTTTCTATTTTTACCTATGGTAAGCAGCAAGTAGGCATAGTCATATTATTTCTCTGGTTTCGGATAATAAAATGAAACAACTACTTTTTTAATTACCTAGAAGATAATCAGCTTAACTGGTTACTTCAATGAATAATCAGTTTCTTTGGTTTCAAGTAGACACAGATTGATTGCCAAAATTATTAAGATCCTTAAGAACTTTAAAGTATATTGAATTAAAATACTTTCCCACAAAATTTCTAGTTTCTTTACTCAAAATTTAAAGTGCAAACATTTAACTTCATGGTTTTTCAAAGTTAATACCTACCCACTTTAAAATTATGATTTTTTTGATGTTTTTTAAAGCTCTTGGAAGACATGTTTCTAAAAACAATAGTAGATCATTAAATTTATGAATGTAATTGCATTTAAATTGATTATAACAGTAAAGCAGTGATGCTGTGGTAGACACTGAGCCTGTCCATGGAAAAGTCTTTTATTAGCATCGCTGCCTTTGTCATGCATAATATGAAACGGAACGCAATTTGACATAGGCCAGATTTGTCTCATCTAACCATTTGGTCACTAAAGTACGTCAGTGCCACTATCTCTCCCATGCAGATGCGATTGTGATCAACCAGGCTCCATGATGTGATTGTGGTTCCTTGTTTTTTTGATTAGGTGCATGGTGATAACTTAAGTGGAGTCTTTTCTATGACTTCCTTGTGTTTCTTAATGTTTTATGTCAATGTGCTCTGAAGAATGGCCGATGGTTTCATCCTTTGTGCATGAAATGCTAACAAAATCAAATTAATAATGCAAGCATCTGTGAATATACAAAACTTTTGCTTAAGGACAAACTTTTTTTTATCCACTCAACTTTTAAAAAAGCTTTCAAACAAATATGATGGGAAATATTTTAAAAATCAGATTTATGTCCAGGTTATGGAAACATATTCACAAAGCCCTGGTATGACTTTTTAAACCATTCCTAATGTGGTGGGCATTTATTACCCTTTGAAATATTAATTTATACCAGTAGCTTCTATCCATTATTTTTTAGAAATAAAGTGTTTTCCTGAAACAATCTTTACAAAAAAGAAGGTTTTGCTTTTCTCCCTTAACCTTTAATATAAAACTTCTTACTCTCTCGATAGAACTTAAATTTGAATTAACCTGATGAGGGAAATAGAGTTGGTATAAGAAGATAAGTGTATTTGGATGGGGACATTTTCAAATTTTTAGTATTTACTGTTTTCTTACCCCTATTAGATTTAATACTGATTGTAGCTATACCTTTAAAGAATTAGGTTTCTTTCTGTTGTAACATAGGTGATTTAAATTTACATAAACTTTATAATACCATGTTTTATTAAACAACTCTTTTGGATTTTTAACTCTTCTACCCCATCCTCACCCATCTTTAGAATACTTTTTGTTTGGTGAGTTTTCATGTGTGCATTTTTCCCCTTCATCAAACCCGTTAAGAATGTAACAAATTGCAAAGAAATAAGCAAATTAGAATGATAGCTGACAATTCTTTCATTCTTACTGCACCATTCTGTATAAGATACATTGCAGCTCAACTAGTGTGAATATTATCCCAGTATGCATATGTAGGTTTCTGAAATTTATAGGTGAAGTGGAGTCAATCATGGAATTAAATTTTAAGATTAAATATTGGCCTTCTTTAGGTGTGTTACAATAATTGGAGCTTCAAAGGATGCTAATTTTATGTGTTAAATGCAATAGTAGATATATTTTGGCAGTTTTCAAACTACATTTGTGGCCCATGAGGTGAAAAGTTGATTGGAAGGATCTAAAGCCACAAATAGTTAATAATATTTTCTGCTTAAGCATCTAGATCAGTATTCACATTGATCTATAATATTGCAAGCATTTTAAAACTTTGAATAGTGTCTTATGAATAAAGATGGCCAAACTGACTCTCCTATGAATTGTTTGGAAACACTGACAAATATCTGCTATAATGCCAAAGCTGATTGTTTTTGGAAATATTAGGTTGCAATACTTACCCAATTTTGGTTCGCATTTACTGTCACAATTTTATCTTAAAGACTAATGACATTACACATATATGTATATTTATACATGTACATATATGCATATGCATATGCCAGAGTATAGGAATGTGTTATATGAATTCAGAACAGAGAAAAAAATATAGTGAGGTAAAATCAGTGTAAATAATATCTAAGGATACTCCTGTAAATTCTGATTTTAAAATTTTGGAACGTAAAATGCTGGTAAGACTTTTTCTTTTTTAGTGGAAAAATCTTATTTCTCAGTGTTTTTGATCAAATGAGTAATAGATAATTAAAAAAACACTGTGCTAGAGGAGAAATTTTGTATACACACAAGTTTCCATGTAAACCTCACTCTAATACCGTAATTAAGGAAATAGAGTAGGCTCTTATTTTAAAAATGTGTTCGATTCCTTGAATTGGAATCAGTAATTACAATACCAACTATAAATTCCAGGAAGCTATTTTCAGGAAATATTTTAAAATCATTTTCAGGCCATGACCTTTTCTTTTCTTTTAAAATTCCAGATACTGGGTAAATCTGTAATTTGAATTGGCTTCCAGTTATTAAATTCAAAAGCATTTAATACAAATTCAAACTCATATATTGGAAACAAACTTTGGCATTGTGACTTAATGAGATTAACATTGATCTCACAATATTTTCCTTAATCATAATGCTCTTTTCCGGTTTTTGCTTATTGTGCATATTCCTAATCCTCTAATGCAAGATCTTGAATTCCCTTGTTTATCAATATCTATGCTCAAACTGAAAACATATTTCTTAGCCTAACTTGTATCTACCAAAGTAAAAGAACATTCCATCTACCCTTCATGCTGATTACACATAGTAGACATATGCTACACCCCTAATAGTCCCATACCATGACTTCGGTTTTATGGCAGACAGCTTGCAAACCTACTGACAGGATACAGTATAAACACACCAGGCTTTATGCACTTGCAAGGTTAATGTAGCATCTGTGATGCAAATCTGCGACCATTCTAATAGCTCTATTGGTAGACCTATGCCATTTCTCAGATCTGCTCCTGAGTTCCATTAAGCAGTTTTCTAGTCACCATTAACTTTGAGTATCATTTACACAGAAAATATATGAATCTATGAAACAAATACCAGAAGTGTAACCCATTTACACACCACAGGATACTGTTGAATCACAGAAGCACCAACCGCATTTAGAGTATCCTGGACTGACAGCACATTCTGAAACCTCACTTTGCATTTCTGGACACATGTTCAATTTCTGCTCATGAGTAAGCTGGTCACTGGGCTGATGCATTTGCTATGAAAGCCTTCATTTTTCTCATTTAGAGGTTCAGTAACGTGTCTTGCTGAGGATATTTATAAGATGTCATATATCCTAACAAGCATGGGATAGGCTCCAGAGTCAGGAGCAAATTTCACACAGGACAAGCTTTCTTTTTTTATCTGTGAGCACTAGGGCTGAGAGCCCAGCAGGATTCATCTAGTCCACAAAAGCTCTTCCACCCTGCACACAGTGTGTGCTTAAGCCAAAACACCAACACATCATGCTTTCTCTCACCAAATGACATTTTCTGGCTGCTCACTTCATATTTGTCACTTGTATACAAAGTGTAATGTGTAAAGAAAGCATGATCAGCTTGTGCATCACTAATCTCATTGCTGTAATGGCTCTGAAAACATGCAACAAATAAGTAACTGGTAAGCCCCTCCACATACGCGTGCCATGCTCAGCATGTACCTCATTGAAATGTGCAGTTCACCGGCTGCTAAGAAAGGCAGCAGTCAGCAGTTCCAATCTGACTCCTGACTCCCTGCTGCAAATGAAGAATAACTCCTCAGGCCTAAATGAAAGAAATGCTGACAGGCCTATCTACCTTAACGAGCTATCAAGTACAAGGATGCCACATAACCCGCACCAACCTTTAAAATCCAATTGAATATTTCTCTTTTTGGAGACAGAGGCAAGGGCGCTCTGTCTGTCTATTTAAAGTTTTCTTATTGTCATTTATTCTCCTCTTCATTTAGAATATGACTCCTTAGACTTCGGTTTGAAGCCTATCAAGACCTAGATTACATCATTACCGTTATGTGGTATGTTACACACTAATCATAACCATTATGGCTTACAAGTCTACAGCTTCATTCAATTAGCTGCCTGACATGGATTTTTTAGTTAATTCATGGTGAAGGTCGGCAGTGGTCAGAGTGGCAGGTGCATTCTGCTACCTTTTTGAATGCCAATTATCAGTCTTGGGTAATTAGAGTGACTTGTATAGACAAGTTAATCAGAGAGATCAAAAGCTAAGACATGTGGCTTATGGAACTGTCCAATACTATTAGAAATCATGTGGGATTGTCCATGTATTTAAATTAATATAGGTCCATTAATTTACTTAAAAGTAAAATCTCTATCATCTAGCATAATAGAGAATAAAGAATGTTCTTTATTCTTATTATAAAACAGAAAATGTTCATATCATGTATATATGGGTATACTCCATATATATGGTCGATTTTGATAGGCAATAACAAATCATAATATATGTTTTTGAAAATATCATTAGTGATACTTTCAAATACCTTTTGTATCAAGTTTGTGAGCTAAATCACATTTATAGTTTAGGACTCTTTCCCTCTTTCAAATAAATTGTGTTTCTTGAAAAAGTGGAATATTTCTTCCTGATAATTAGAATTATATATCACGTGGAACTCCTTTGTGCTGTGCTTATCAAGAAGCTCAGAGCTAACATTGGTGTTCATTCAAAATATCTATATTAGTTGCATCCTTAGCATATTGCTTTCTTTCTTGATTCATGAACTTCAATTATTTTAGGTATTTATTAAGTGATTTCAAAAAAATAAAAATAAAAAATATATTTTTGAGACACCTCCAGTCTCAAATACTAATTACATCAATATATTTTAAAGTCTGTTCCTATTGAAAATGTGAAGCTCATAAAATATTGAAAGAATTCACCTTGTGCCAGGCACTGTGTTGGCTAGGCAATAGGTGTAAATAGTGACTTAGACTGACTTGGTCCCATACAACATTGAAGTTAGAGTCCAGGGGTAATACAGGCAATATATAGTAAATTTAAGTGTATTGTAATGAAACTGAGATGAAGAATGGCAGAATGATAACTGTATATCTAGTTGGCAGTTACATGGGAGCTCATTGTACTGTTCTATTTTGATATATTTGGTGGGAACTAAACCCATGCTTTTTTAAGGTCAATGAACTCTTTGTGGAGAAGTACCTTATCAGCTCAGGCTAAGTTGGAATTTGCCAAGTGAAAGCATGTGTGAGGATATGAGTGGGGTGGGAGGGGTGTTAATGTCTCAAGCAGAGACAACAGCATTCTCAGTCACTGAAAGTTAGGAGGCACATGACACCTTCCAAGCAATGAACAGAATATAATTCCAGATGAAGTCATGAGAAATGAGCCTAAAGCAAAATCTAAATCACTAAAGGTTTCAAATCATGTTATTAAGCTTTAACTTTATTCTGAAAATACCTTGTCTTGTCTAAGACCAAAGTTAGTAAAACATCATATGTTATAAAATATATGTACTTCTACAGTAACAACTGCATTTTCAAGGAGTTAAATCAGTACTTTGGGAATGATGTTTCTGAAAACAAAAACAAAACAAAACTTTAGAGACTTTGGAAAACATGATACAAAAAGTTAAAGACACTTTATGAGAAAGCTAGAGAAATAGTTTAATCTGGTCTTCCTAAATATATACTTTTATTGTTGTTGTTGTTGAGACAGAGTCTCACTCTGTCACCCAAACTGGAGTGCAGTGGCACAATCTCAGCTCACTGCAACCTCCACCTCCTGGTCTCAAGCAATCCTTGCCCCTCAGCCTCCTGAGTAGCTGGGACCACAGGTACATGCCACCATGCCTGTCTAATTTTTTGTATTTTTGGTAGAGATGGGGTTTCACCATGTTGCTCAGAATGGTCTCGAACTCCTAAACTCAAGCAATCCACCCACCTAAGCCTCCAAAAGTGCTGGGATTACAGACGTGAGCCACCGTCCCTGGCCCTAAATATATACTTTTAAAGCCAACATTTAACACTTAATTTAGTAGAGATTATAGGACATTATAAAGTCACATCTTATGAAGATTTATCAGAGTGTAAAGGTGCCATGAATGCTGATTGAAACAGCCAGTTTGCCAGATATGTGAAAGGCCACATAAACCAAGTGGAAGGGTCTATTCCAGAGCAGTCTCCTTTAGAGACAACCACAGCCAGAGACAACCAACTATTCAATGGTCTTCATAGCTTGAGTTTATACTAGACATTAAGCAAAGCAATCATGAAAGAACAAGATAAAAGGAATGTTTACTTAGGAAGGCGACCAACATTTAATATGTAGAGTCTTTCAACTTTTCAAAATTTTATTTGTAGTTGTTTCTACCAGTCAATGCTGCCTTTTATTGATTATTTTATTTCCTCTAAGTTGTATTAACATTCCAAAACCCCAAATCTACAAAAATGTTTAGTCCACACAATGACAATGACAATCCTTCTGAGCATCCTTTAAAAGCACTAGCTTTATGATTACACTTTATAGTTTAACTGCCAAAAGTTGTGAAAAATATTCAGACACCGAGAGAAGTAAATTTGCATAAACTATTCTTGTCTCTAAGATATTTACGTTCTGTCAGTACAAAATGCTTTAGAAAATGACCTTAACAATTTCTAAAAGGTAACAAAGTATTTGAGAAAGTATTGCTTTATAAATTTATTAAGCAGTTAAGAGAAGAAATCTAATGTCTGAATTAAAGACAACTTAAAAACTTAGTAACTTTTAATATGTTTAACGTCTTTTGCAATAAGAAATCCTATTCAGTAATGGGATCTGAATAACATCCTGTTCAAAAATGAGACAGACCCAAGTATAGACATTTCGGTTCATAAATACCTGATGATTGCAGAAATATGACTCTAAAAGGATCACCTTGATTTACTTTTTCTTCTGAAAAGTAATGATCTATCTTTACATTGAGTGGATATCTCTTCCATTTGAAAATATAAACCACCCACCAAATGTCAATAATAATGTGATTTTAAATATATTGTTAGAGAACTTCTGTCATTTTACTTCTCTTGAAAGAAGTAGCATACAGTTTCATAATCATAACATTGTTCAAATTATTATGTCTACTTTGACAATGTAGGATATAGCCACATAGAAAAGTGCTAAATGAGTTATTTTAACACATTTTTAAAAGTTCAATGAAGTATTAAATATTGGAACTTTTAAAACATTGTAAAATAGTGCCTGAATACAAGATAATATTTTCTAAGAGACTCTAAGAAGGAACATAAAATATTATTGTCACGGGATCCTTAGGGTATTCCTTCTCCAGCCAGAATCCCCTGTGTCCAGTGGCACCTTTGCCTGAGTTTTGCTTGGGCTGCTGGGCTCATTCTGCCCACTCAGCCCATCAGGCTGTGCTTGGCTCATGCTACTGGCCTGGATCCCACGTCTGTGAAGGATAAGCGAGGCGTGGAGTGGCAAGGGGTGTCTGAGTGATCACAGGGTCTGGCCACTGTGCATAGCCAGGTGTACTGGTTGTGGCAGCACCAGCATAGGCGCTGACTGCCTGTGAGGCTGTGGCTGGACCAGGCATACTGTGAGCAGTTTCCACTGTGAGCACTGGGAACCTGGTGGTGTCCAGAAGCCTGGCAATGCCAGGAACTGCAGAGCCCCAAAGAGGGTGTCTTAGGCCTGGCTTGGGGAGCTCCTGGGTCTGGGCTCTCTGAAGGGCCACAGTTCTTCACTCCTTCTCTCTTCTCCCTTTCACATTGCTGGCAATGGGGCAAGCGTGGTCATGTTTCAGACCTGTTTGTGTTACAGCTGTTTTAGTTCTGCCATTTGGTGGCTCCCAAGTTCTTGTCCCACATCTAGGAAGAATCAGGTATGCAGATTACTGGCGGGTGAACAAGGTGGAGAGGAGCTTCATTAAGCAACAGAACAGCCCTGAGGAGACCCGTAGTGGATAGCTCCTTTCTGCAGGTAGGTTGTCCCAATGAGTTGAGGACACCTGAAGTGGGTAGCTCCTTCCTTCCTGGCAGCTGGTAGTCCTGACATCTGTGTAAGTCTGGCTGAGTCTGGGTTTTTTATGGGCTCAGAAGGGAGGAAGTGCATGCTGATTGGTCCATAGGTGGCCATGGGCAGACCTGGAAAAAGCACCATAAGTTCTCATTCTGGGCAGTGGACTCCACCTGGAACTGGCAGCCTGGCCCCCAGGCTTCCTAACTTGAAGGTGGGGTTTTACCAGGGACCCGCCCCTTTCTGCCCAGGCACCTATCTGACCCCAACCATCAACATGCTGTCCACGGAGCCCAGGCTGTTGGTGCCGAGAGGCGCCTGCAGTCCTGCGCCAAGCCACCCTCAGCCACCCCTGGCCTCCCTCCCACACTTGTCAGCACCTGAAGTCCAGAGGGAGTGCCCCTGGGAGTCAGGGGGCTGGAGTGTCAGTGCCACCTCAAGCATGCATACACCCAGCTGAGTCACAACAGTGTCCAGGCTCAGCCATAACTTTGCTCTGCACTGGAGCGGGTACTGGGAGTTGGGAGAGGCGAGACTGCAGGAGCAGGCACTTTGGATACTGCAAGGGCATGAGCTTCCCATGTCCCTGAGAGTGCAGGGATGCCTGGGTCTGGAGCCATGGCTGGGTGGCTGTAGCTGCTCCCAGAAAGGGGCAGAGCTCCTGCCTGCTCCTGGCTCCCATGGGCCCCATGGAGTGTGTAACCCTCGCTGCACCTCTCCTTCTGCAGCCAGTGTCTTCACAGTGGCCACTCCAGAGGGGCCACTGCTGCCATCATTATCTTTGAGAAATAATACAGGAAAAGGAGATTAAAGCAAACTCAGTCATTTTTATGAAGGAAGGATTATTAACTTATACATTAATTAGGATTCTATTTTTGTGATAGTAATTTGTGGGCTTGTTATTAGAAATTTATGGATAGAATCTGGACCCCAACTGCAAAATGTGAGATGGGCAAAATTTAAACATACAGTTTTGGTTTGTGTAAAATACTGTAATTTATTCTAACATGTATGAAGAGAATAAGTGCTTGAGGTGATGGATACCCCATTTATGCTAATGTGATTATTGTACATTGCATGCCCGTATCAAAGTCTCTCATGTAACACATAATATATACACCTTCTATGTACCCACAAAAATTAAAAATTAAAAAAAGAGATTAATATGTTTGCCCACAGTGAAGAAGAAAAATAAAAAGAGGGAAATAGAGTTTGTAATACAAATAATTCCGTTTAAGTGTATTAATTTTCCCCTACTCGAAACATCAGTCCCTTTTTGATTTTTACCAATAGTACATAATGTCTGGATTAAGCCAAAGGCTTAACATGAAACCTAGATAATTGCTTCTGGCTTTCATGTCTTTTGGAATAGAAAAAAATATAGTGTCTTATTTAGCAATGGGACATATGTAAGTAAACACATTCAGGTTACAAATGTTTGATGGTTGCAGACATTTGACTATAAGGATTATATTGACTCAAAATGTATATTTAATTTTATTATGGAATAAAAGGAGAGGTTATATAGATGCAGAATTGACATTTGGCATTTCCTGACAAAATATTATATACGACAAAGTAATAGTAAATAGCATTTTGTAGTTAAGAAAGGAAAATTCCTGTGTTAATGGACTATATTACTCAATTATGATTTTATTTTTCATGGATAGTGATTAGCTTGGGAATGATTCTTTAATGTCTTTCATGGGAAGTAATTTGGTTTAAACTTAGCTGCAAAGGGTCTGAACTTCTTGAAAAATTTAACATTATTCATAATTGCTTTATTAATTATTTTAGAAGTTTGTAAAGGAGAAGCTTATTAAGAAATGTAATTTGATTTACTTAAAAAATTTTGCCTTTTCTTTTTCAAATCATATTTAGATTTACATTAGGAGCAAAAATGACATTCTATCTACAGACTTTTCTGTGTATCTGGGTTCCAATAAAATTAATATCCACATAAAAGAAATTATTCAATACATATTTATTATGTATTTACTACAAGCAAGGTACTGTACTAGGTACAAGTATGCAAAAATAAAGGTTTATACTTGATAAAGACTTTTAAAATGCTACTGGTGATAACCAAATGAAAAGCTGTTAATTCTTTAAAATTTTCATTTATTTTCTAATATGGCACAAATATGTATTGTGCTTAGTAGAATTCAAAATAAAAAACTTCGCTTATGCTATAATTCAATCTTTGGAATTCTTCAGTGAAGGTCACTAAATTTGGAAGTTATATGGAAATCGGAAAGAGCTGGAACATTTTATAATGGCTAGGAATTAGCTGAACAAACTCAAGCTAATTCTGCAAACTAACACAGTGACAAAAGGGTTACCAAAAGTCATTCTACAAGGATTAAATTTGCAATGTTATAAAGCAAATCTTTCTCTTTCCCTACTAGATTGAAGAAAACCCCAAATGTATTTTGATTGGCTTTTAGAATATTTAAAAATCTTTTTCAGATACTTAGAGATAACAAATATTCCTAGTAAAAATGCTGAACTGGGACAATTATTTATTGTAATTTAAAAAATGATCAGTTACAAAAATGTATTTAATTACAATTATTATATACAACATTGAATTATGACATGTATATGTATCACATGTAAATTAAAAAACAAAGCAACTCACAATTAAACAAAATATGTAATATGTTTTATAGTATATGCATTTATCATATTTAAAATATATTCTATAAATCTAACTATATAGTGATAATATATTTATACAAAGGATTGTGTGCTTGTACTCTATATAAATAATATGTATTATGTAGGATTAAATACTGTGTGTATGTATGTGTGTGTCTGTGTGTGTGTATGAAAGCAGCCACACATTTTCCAGAAATATAACTTAAATGCTGTCACAAATTGCTTTACACTGGTGTGTATGTTGCATAACTAATTTACCCTAGTTCTCCAGAAGCATGAATGTATTTTATAAGAATCTTCCACTGTGCTTTCTGAATATTCTTCAATATTCTTAAATATAACACAAAATGTGTTCGATATGGGGATGCTAATGTGTTCAATTTTAATATTTTTTAGCTACATAGAGCATAGTATCTTGTACCACAACTCATGTGTGACTGTTTCACCTCTAAGTTTCTATTTTCAACTTTGTATTGTACAGTGTGGTCTCAATTAAATCTATAAATATATATAAATCTGAGGTTGGGTGACAAAAAAATGAATGCCACGCATTACGGGGAAACCCTTCAATTTACTTCATAATTTTAATAGTTTTGTTTATTATTATTTCTGATTTTTAAATTATTTAAGCAGAAAACAAAGAACACTGATAGGAAATGCAATTGTTATTGGTTTAAATCACAAAGAATTACATTCCACAGAGGAAGGCAATGTCAAGTCATGTGGCCTCGTATAAGGCTTGTATCTCTGACAATTACTAGTTTTGTTATCTTGGCTGGATGGCTTCTCTCTGCCTGTCTTCTCAGTTGTAAAATGGGAGGGTAAACAGAGAAGAGAAATGAAATAATCCACAGCAAATTCTGGAAAGTCAGAAGCAATTGTTATTAAAATTAATAATTATTACTAACAAACACTAGTATTATTAGTGGGTGTTACTCTTTACCAGTGTATTTAACATGTTTTAAATCAGCACTCTTTCCCTCCACTCTGCTAATATTATTGACAAAGACAAGGAGAAAAAGTAGATGTTCTTTAACCCAAAATTTCTCTGAAAATGATTACCTTACTTTTTGGTATAGGTTGCCAAGTTTGACTGGTATTAAAGATTTTTTAAAAATGATAAAATACAATGAACATGCAGATTATCCTAGAGAGAACAAAGAATATCAGAAGAACAATGCATGATTTGCTTTTCTCTTTTAGTTGTGCCCTATGAAGTAAAAGGTGTAACAAAGTAACATTTTATCTCTAAAAAGAATGATTTATCTTTAGAGGCTTTTTATCTCTAAAAAGAATTATTTTATTCAATTTTATATCATTAACAGATGACACAAACTACTTAATTCACATTAAATTAAATAACCAAGCATTTTATTTACATTTGGGAAATAGAAGCAGAAAATGCCATTATAATTAAAAAACATATGTTAGGCAACTCTGTATTCTTGGTATATTAGTAGGGGTTTTTCATTGCAAAATTAAACTATTGGTCCTTATGCTTTAAAAGCATAGAAGCCCAAAGTAATATTGTTGATAACAAATATTCTAACAACTTAGAAACAACTGAAAAAATAAGGAACTAATAACAATGAAATAAAATTCTTACTTGAAGTGCACACCAATGGGATTAAACATTTACACTGTGAACTGTGATTGTATTACCTGCAGAATTGGGTGGGTGGGTAATATTGTACGCTCTGTATGCCAGTAGGGTTCAAAAGTTCACCACCTTCTTTTTACCTGGGGTTATGTCTGCCTGTTTGGATCTTCCTCCAACCTCCCTCTCCTGCAACCCTGCGTGTTTGTGCGTGCACACACACACACACACATTTTGTAACTTGTTCTTTACTTATCTCCTTAGATCTGCACTTGAATCTTACCCATGGCACATGTATTAGCTGTGATTGTCAGTATAGTTATTTATGCTTCATAAGCCTCTGTTACCTGGAATTCATTATTCATTATAATTGTAATTAACTCACACAATTTTTTGTCAATGATTTGATCAATAAGTAGGTAAAATATTTGTTAAGTTAATTTATGAGGGTTACAACTTTGCTTTAAAACACTTTTATTAATCCAATAAACCTATATCCTCCTATAGAAAATGCTCAGTTAGAAAGGATCTTCATGAAATTCCCCAAATGTGAGACTTCCAAAATAAGTATTTTACAAACACGTAGTATAAAATGCCTCTACCAATGCAAAATGTTACTTTGAAAGACATTTTTGAATGCAGTGAAGATTTGATTAGAAGCAACTTCTCTGGGAAACTACTTGGTTTGCAGAGGTGACATCAATTTTCTTTCTACACTCAGAAATTTGACAATACTACTTAAGTATCCTATTTTTTTTTCCTATTTCTCAGAACTTTTGTGGCTCATCTGTGTTTTCTTTGTTCTGTTATCTCACTAGACAACAAAGCCCCTCATGCCTGAGAATTTTTTCCCTTTCGATCTGCTAAATCAAGGCCTTCTGCTAGTTTGCTCTTTGGGCCTGTTTCTCTGAAGTTTGCAATATGCACTAGACAGAATATCAGTGCAGCAACAATAGGCACCCTGAATATAGACTGATAAATAATAGATGGACAGATAGAGAGATGGTAAAAGCCATCGACTAGTTCCTTCCAAAGTTAAAAGGGACTAGAAAATTAGCAGGGAAGATGAATGGGGAATGGAACAAAAACTAGTCAAACGTTTAACTCTTGAGCCTTTTCTTATATTCATTAATACTTATAAATAATCATCAACAAATATTTCTTTTTATATGTAGAATTAATACATTTAATAAGGCAAACATAAATTAATGGGTCATGTTTCAACTAAGAAGCAGAAATAATAGGACTTTACAAAAACAAACTGAATTTAGATGTAGTATTTCCCATTTATAAAACCAATACCTCCAGATAAAAGAGTTAATACTGGGTATATACCCATAGGATTATAAATCATGCTGCTATAAAGACACATGCACACGTATGTTTATTGCGGCACTATGCACAATAGCAAAGACTTGGAACCAACCCAAATGTCCATCAATACTAGACTGGATTAAGAAAATGTGGCACATATACACCATGGAATACTCTGCAGCCATAAAAAAAGGATGAGTTCATGTCCTTTGTAGGGACATGAATAAAGCTCGAAACCATCATTCTGAGCAAACTATCACACACTGGGGCCTGTCATGGGGTGGGAGAAGGGGGGAGGGATAGCATTAGGAGATATACCTCATATAAATGATGAGTTAATGGGTGCAGCACACCAACATGGAACATGTATACATATGTAACAAACCCATACATTGTACGCATGTACCCTAGAACTTAAAGTATAATATAAAAAAAAAGAGTTAATATTTATATAGCGTTTACTATGTCCTCGGCAAACTAATAACTGAACTTGTTAGTTTGAGTCTGAGTTTCCTCAGTTTAGAAGCAGGAGATTCCAGGCGTAGACATTGACCATTTGATGCCTCCAAAGACAATGCTCTATGCCTTTATGGCAGAAAACTTGACCAACAAACAAAACTGGCTGGAAAAGCAAAATATATTTTACAAAATTACAAAATAAATTCTGATGTGAATGGCATTGTTTTATGTTAGAACATGATTAGCCAAATGTAATTTTCTATTAAGTTATTTCTGAATCAAATTTTTTCCTATCCAAAAGAAGTTTTAAGACAAGATGTTTCTTTGCTGGCATGCAGCCAATTTAAGTAATCTGTTAATAGATATTTCAGTACAACATTTTATTTCATGTATGTCTTGTAACATTTATTTCACCTCCGGAAAAGAAGAAAAAGTTTTAAAAAGATTTGGATAAAAAATATATTTTAAATTATCCTTGATACAATTGCATTTGCCTATTCACAAGAGAAGTGATCTTTTTCTTTACATAAATCTAATTGGGGCAAAATTAAGTAATGTTTTTATTTTAGCTATATAACTTGTTTAGGAAGTCATCTTTTGATCGAGCACAGTCTCATTTTTTATCACCACAATATCAAATTTTTCAAAGTTTTCCAAACTTTGAAAAAATATATTATTTTCCTTTCCTATACACACAGGAAAAGACATTCTTCACAAATTAAGATTGGCATTGCATATATACATACTTATATATATTACATGTAAAATGTTAATAATGTTATTTCTAGATTAAGACAAATGTTAATAGTTTCTATTAAAATTGAGCAGCTCTGGGTTCAAATTTATAAATTATCCAGTCAGAAGCAAATTAGGAAACTCAAAATAGTATATATCAAAAAATTTTTTTTGGAAATTTATCCTGAGGAGAAAGAAACTCTCATTTATGTGACATATACTCAGAATTTATTTGTAACAGTAAGAGGATTTAAGAATATTTCAACTAACTTTAAAAATCTGCTTTGGGAAAAAAAGAGAAAGGTCTTACTGCTTTCTATTTTCTAAGCGTTCAATTTATAAGTCAACCTCCCTCTCTCCAACACACACACACACACACACACACACACACACACGTACGTATACTTTAAAATATGTATTAACTTAAAATTTAAAAACAATTATGTATTTCAAATAACTTATAATTTAGCAAAAACCACAAGCAACTAAGATTCTCTGATGAATGCTACCTGGGATGCTTGCTATGTAAGAAATGCCACGCTTGTCAAATTCCATTGCAAAAACATGTAGTTTCCCAATCTCTAAAAGTCTCTTTTGGAGACCTTAACCAAAACTGCATTTCAGATATGAAGAATATTAGTCTCCAAAGGATATGCCCTGCTGACTTCTTTCCCTGTTAACAGTATTAAATCATCTTTGAACAGAAATCCTTTATAGTTTATCACAGCCTGGCAGCCCAAAAATACAGGTAACTTTTGTTTCTGGTCATTCAGGTAGGGCACTCCAAGTCATTGATATATATATATCTATTTCTCTATTGTAGTTTAGAAAGGAAAGATTATCTGTCTTCATTTTTGTTCTTAATGTAAATATATACCCTCCCTTGCTTTCCCCAACCACTCTCTCCCCATATCCAGGGGAAATTCTTAGACCCTGCAGAAAAACAAAAACAACAGGAAGCAGCCAAAAAGGAAATGCAAACTAAGGAGAGCTTTCGAACGTTTTAATTTACTTCCCACATTGCACAACCTCTATCACCAATTTGGATTGTGATGTAAGGATCGACTAGTGTTAGGCGGATGGTTAATGTAAAGTGCTGTTGCCTCAGTGACTTCTTACATGAACACATGAACACGTCTGGGTGTTTCTATGTCATAGTCCATCAAGGCAAACTTTACATGGTGTTCATTAAATATCTCCACTGTATACATGATTAGACCAGTTGTTTATTTCCAAGTTAGGTCAAGCTTCAAACTAAAGTAAACCAGTTGCATTTGTTTGTTTAAAAAAGGAAAAAAAAATTGACTTCTTTTTTTTCAGAAAATTGCCAGAGAAAATGACAATTTTCCAATTTGGTGATTAATCAATTATCAAATTGATACAAAACATTTGGAAATAATAGAAAAATATAAACATTATATTTTTATTGAGAAAATGCTTTAAATTAACTTAAATGTAGCTACAATTAGATAAAAATAATTTATAAAGTGTGGAAGAATTGTTCAATAAATTTAAAGAGTTTTACTGGCAAAGTGGTGTTTTATTCCCTTTGTTAAACAGCAAATTCATTTTTTTTTTTCTTTTATCCATCAAGTGCAGATAAACTAGGCAGCCAAAAAGTTTATTTTGGGTACAAAAAAAAGGATGCAGAAAAGAAGAAATATTTTTTCCAATGTCATGAAAAAAGAATATGTCTGATATAAATTTAATAAAATTAACAAATTCTGAATAAAAATGTAGATTGCTTTGCTCATTATTTTCCTAATTTTATTTACATTTCAAAATCAACAACAATGAAACAATTCTAGAGTATCCTTCTTGAAAAGAATTGAAAGAATGGTTTTAGTGGGACCAGAATTTCCATATTTGAAGTGAGTATAGCTAAAATAAAATTGTTCATTTTAGTTGAAATCATTACAAAAGAAATTCATTGCCCCTATTAAACTTATGCAATCATTTGTACTGTAACCTGAAAAAAAGACTAGAGTTTCAGATGAAGATTTTTGCTGCTGTGCATATTACTTCCTCATATATATGTTTTTAAAATTTTTACTTTAACCTTGAGAACAACAATAAGAGAAATTTTTAAGGAAAAATAGAAATTATCTTAAGATTTCAAAAGTCCTATATAAACAAAGAGACTGGAGATTAAATTATCTGAACCTCTTCTAGTTTTGTGTGAATTCTGGCAAATTAGTTAAGCTCTGTGAATCTCAACTTCTTCATCTTTAAAATGGAGAAAGTGTCCATCTCACATGGCACCTGTAATGATTACATGAGATTCTCTTTGTGAAAAAGGCCTAAATTGGCAAAGACATCTATAAATAGCAGCAGTAGTAGTATATAAAAAGTAAAGAACACTCAAAATTGCACATATCATTCAGATACATAACTTACAGCTGCAAGGGGAAAGAAAAGCAGCAATATGTAATACAGTACAGTTTAGGGTTGGTCTGGGTGGTCTGGGCCTGTGTCTTCATCTTTGTCTCCTTCACAGTCTCTGACTCTGTCTCTGTCTTCACCTCCATCTGCTCTTCCTTCGCCTCCTGTTCCTCTTTTCAGATGCTTAATCCTATCAATCTCAGTGCTAGTGCATTCATTTTATCTCACTTGAACCTCATGGCAACTCTATGGTATTGGCTATCATTGTATCACTGGTTGTGCTATAAAAAGCACACTAAAAAAGGAATATGCATGCTCAAACCCTCATTTTTAGTCGATTTGCACTTTTTTCTTTCAAAGTTTCTCAATCCACATAAATTAACCTAATTCTAGGCGAAAACAAATGTATTTTCTCTGGATTGTTCCTCTTTAAATAGTTTTAACAATTATTTGAACCACATTTATTGCTTTTTCTGATGATAAGGAAATACATAATTATTGCAAAAAATCAGAAAATATAGGAAAGCAAAATGGAATAAAATTATGACAACACCCAAATATATCTAATGTACATTAGTTTTCTTTGTTGGTGTAGATGAGGAATAAGAAGGAAATTAGCAGTTTATCTTTAAACAAAAAAGAAGCAACACTGTCTACTTACTATGAATGTGGTTAGTCCCTGTGGTAGGATGGGCTACTACCATGTTCCCCTAGAGGCTAAAATTTTTTTTGAAAAAGGAAACACCAGAAAGAGATCATAACTTATCACAAGTAATAATCAAACATGAAAGATCAAAATAAGTGACCAATAACTCCATATTTGCAAGCCTGTGCCAAGACAGTCATTATTTCTGAGATTTTTAATTTAAATTTCTATTTGATCTTTTATTATACATGTATTTGTGCTTGTGGGCAATTGGAGTGATCTGACTGTGTTCCCCAAAATTCATATGCTGCAACTTAATTGCCCATGTGATAGTATTTAGAGGCGGGAGGCTTTAGCCCATTTATGCCTGAGGTTGCAATTTTTTGAATTTTTGTAATCAGACCTCAGTGATGACCTTGAGCAGTAGGATATAAATAACTCCCACATGCTTAGAGTTTCAATAATGGAACACTAGGCATAAATAGGTTTTAAGAAGTGATTAATGAGAGAAGAGCCCTCATGGATGGGATTAGGGCTCTTATAAAAGGTCTTAAGGAAGTGAGTTTGTTCTTTTCTGCTCTTCTGCCATGTCATGACACCTAGACTGTGCCATTTTTGAGGAACAGGTCTTTGCCAGACACCAAACCTGCTGGTGCCTTGATCTTGGACTTCCCAGTCTCTAAAACAGAAATAAATTTCCATTATTTATAAATTACCTAGTCTGTGGTGTTTTGTCATAGCAGCACAAGCAAACAAACTAAACAGGAATGAATCTCAAATTCTTTTAAATTTTTTTTGGTGTAGGCAGGGTAGAAACGACGTATGTTTAAAAGGACACAAGGTCATTGGATTAATTTTTTCCATGTATCACACTGACGTCTTTGATGTATTACTGGTATAAACGGAGCACTCTATAATTCTCTTCTTTATATTAATGTATTTGGTGTCTTGACATTTGACTAAAAATTAAGAAATAAACCTTATTAATATGATAATTTTTACATAGATCGAGTCTGTAAAACAATTTTAAAGTAGTATGAGTTTTAATTTGGGTTAGTGTGAAGTCTCTCACTTATGGACTCCATCCGCAAAACCTTAAAAGAGGGAATACACTTCACATATATATAGCTTATAAATAATCACTAAAGCACATATTATGGTTCTGAATTATATATTTGTCTGTTCTTACAGAATAAAAATTTCTGCCAACTCTTGCCTTCATTTTCTGTTTTACAGTCACAAAGACGTATCTTTCATCTGAGGGCCTCAAGCTCCAGTAGTTAGTAACAAAACTGCAATCGTAAGTAAAAAAAAAAAAAAAAAGCACAGAATTATGTTTCCTTTTCTACCTTGTGCCTGGTAACATCAAAAGTTAAATAATTTGAGGCTTTTATCATGTGTGCAATGGTGTACCCAAAGAGCATGTTACAGTCCACTTTCTCCATTTCTAACCTTACCATTGTTAATGCTAACAAGACATACAGGGTCTTTGAACATTCTGAACAATACACCTCGAAGCCTCAGTAAGTCAGCAAGGTCTCAAAGGTTGTACCATGTAAAAGTCAAGTAATTAAACGCTGATTACTTACTGCTTAAAAAAAAAAGGTGGCTGGGAAAAGTTGGATTCAGAAGGTCTAATTTCACACAGAACATTTCAGTGAAAATTAAGCCTTTAACTATATTCTGCTTGACTTGATTTGAAAGAAAAGGATAAGAAAAAAGGATTATAAAAGCTATTCAGTAATGTCTTTCTGCAACAGAGCTTTGGGAGGTGACAAACAGCCACTGGTAATTCATTTAGTCATCTTTTCCCCAAACAGCATTTGGATTCCCCTTCAAAATTTGGCTGCAACTCTTTAGTTTCATTATTCTTTCAAAATACAAAGGCTCCTTCCTGCTCTCTTGGCACCGGTTGAAATGTTTTAGCTCCCTAGAAACAGCTAATTTCTAATAAAGTTTGCAAACATAGTAAACCCCATTTTACCTGATGCTGTTTCATTTCCCATACATGAAAAAAAAAAGGGGGGGGAACTCTTCCCCAGAGTTTTAATTTTGACCTATTTCAACTTTGTAATCTTTTAAATCAGAATAATTAAAATTTAGAAATATTTAAGTTGTTCTTCCTTCTATCACACCCTACTCTCCAATTTATCTCAGTGGCTAGTATGTAGAACAATGCCAGAGATGACACAGGTGCTAAAATTATTCTGCTGAAAGACATCACAATTTTTTTTTTGGCAGCAGTAGAATGTATTCAAATGTGCCTTAATATAGGTGCTGAGGCTTGCCCATGGTGCTCTTGATATATAAGGCCAGGACATTCTGCCAGTTTTTCTTGAGCAATGACAGCAAGAATTTGACAGCCAGGTGAATGTTCTACACAAGCTCATCTTCTGTCATCTTCACGTGGCCAACAGCCACAGCCAGACATAACACCTTCTTCATTTGGAACTTGAAGGTGGACTTCACCTCATCCGCTTTGGCCGCCATGTTTTCATTGTGTGTGAGCAGGGAAGGGAACTTTCCTGCCTTATTTAGGCCTGGGCCCAGGATTTGTGGGATCCACTTGATCAGAGGCTCTGAGGCCAAAAATGCATCATACTTCTTGGCTAGCTTCTTGACCAGTTTTTTATTTTTGTTGAGTTTTTTCAGCGCCTCGATGTCCATATGGGGGATATCCATGACCTTGGCCTCGTCACAGTGTTGCTGGTACCCCAGGACACACACGGAGAACTTGGGGTGGGGAGTGGACTTAAGCCTGACGGTGTCCGAGAGGTGCTTGTCCTTCTGGGAGTCACAGTTCCTCAAACTAATCTGCAACTCCACTGTCTCCAGACTTGGGGCCCTTGTGCTGGTTCCCTTGCAGGACTTCCTGCATCACCTCGTACACGGTGTCGCAAGAGACTTTGCTGCTCATGGCTTCTCACACTGAGCTAACCGGAAAAGTGACACATCTCAATCTTTTATACCTCTTACTCTCTCACTCTTCCTGTTACAGGAAGGCATTTATTTCCTTTCCGTTTCGTAGATGAGATTAAGGATTATCTAACAGAAATAATTATACTGCTTGTTAAAATTTACTTAATTCATTTCTTGGAACTATTACTATCTGTTCACAAGAACATATAAGATTATTTATTTTCTTATTTGTCTGGAATTACCTGTGCCAAATTGATCAAATATTTCCTTACTCAATTGTTTCTAAGAAAGAATTTCTACCTTACAGAGAGAATGAATCAGTTTAGTTTATTAATCCCTACTGAAACACAAACATACATATGTGAGCTTATTTATCCCTACTAAGGCATAACTATTTCACTTGATTAGATTGTATTGGGGAAATTTTCTGTAGCAAGGACTAAGAAGAAAACGACAGTTTCAAATAATATATGAGCTACTTAACAAACATCTTTGAAGATGCTGCTGGTGAAATTTATTGCAGTTGTAAGGAAAATTTTGATTCCTAAATAGGTAATATTAAAATATGAGGCCTTTTCTGCTCACTTTCCTTAATGTTGCTGCTTTAAAAAAATTGACAAATAAAAATTGCATATATTTATCATGTACAACATGATGCTTTGAAATATGTGTACATTGTGGAATGGTTCAATCCAGCTAATTAACATATGCATTACTTACATACTTACTATCTTTTGTGGTGAGAACACTTAAAATCTACTCTCTTAGTAATTTTCAAAATAGAATACATTGTTATTTACTGTAATAACTATATTGTACAATAGATAACTTGATCTTATTTCTCCTGTCTAATTGAAATTTTTTATCTTTTAACCAACAACTCCCCAATTTCCCACCTTCCAGCTTTTGGTAACCACCATTGTAGTATCTGTTTCTATGAATTCAGGTTTTTAGATTCCATATGTGAAGAGACCATGTGGTATTTGTCTTTGTGGTTGGCTAACTCACCTACAGGATTTCCTTCTTTTTTAAAGCTGAATAGTATTCTGTTGTGTATGTATACTTCGTTTTCTTTATCCACTCATCTGTTGATGGACACTTAGTTTGTTTGTATATCTTCCATATCTTGGCTATTGTGTATAATGCTGCAATAAGGGGAGCAGGTATCCTTCTAACATACTGATTTCATTTCTTTTGAATATATACTCAGAAATGGAATTACTGGATCATATGGCAGCTATATTTTTAATTTTTTGAGGAATGTCCATACTGTTCTCCTTAATGATTGTACCAATTTACATTCCTGTCAATAGTGTGAAAGGGTTCCCTTTTCTCTGCTTCTTCTCCAAAACTTTTTATCTTTTGTCTTTTAGACAATTGCCATTCTAACAGGTATGAGGAGGTATCTCATTGCGGTTTTAATTTGCACTTCCCTGCTGACTAGTGATGTTATGCATTTTTCATATACCTGTTGACCATTTTCATGCCTTATTTTGAGAAATGTCCATTTAGGTCCTTTCCCCATGTTTAATTCAGTTGTTTTCTTGCTATTGAGTTGTTTGAGTTCCTTATATATTTTGGATATTAACTTCTTACCAAATATGTGGTTTGCAAATTGGTTTTTCCCTATTCTGTAAGTTATCTCTTCACTCTGGTGATTGTTTCCTTTGCTGTGCAGAAGCTTTTTAGTTTGATGTAATCCCATTTGTTTATTTTTGCTTTAGTTGCCTGTGCAGTGCTACTTTTTTTGGTTAGTTTTATTTTAATTTATTTTCTCAACGTATGAGAAATGTTGAGAATTATATTTGAGTCCAAGGTGATTTTAATGGATCTTAGTTGCTAAACTTGTTTATTTTAATAAAAATAAGATTATAAACATATAATTATAAAGTAATATTTTTAAAAGGTGATATTTTAAATGAAACTATTTTAAATACTGCATAGTGTTAACCACAAGCATAAATTCAAAACCCATCCAATAGTTCCCTTTTCTTCTCCTTTGTGTTAAGCTTATTACACCCTGGCTAAGGAATCACTTTTCAATGGTAAACTCCCCCCTCCAGAGGCAAGTGAAAAGAAAAATGGATTCTTTTGTGAAGAAAAAAGATAGCATCGGAGGAGTATTAATATAGTTTTCAAAATTATTAGTGGAAATACATCCTGTGCCAATGGACTTTTTAACTTAGATTCTTTATTTTGAAGCATTTGGATCTAACTTCCGTACGTTTCCAGAGATTGTGGATTTCAGTGTTCCCATGGGTGTCACATGCAAAAGGAGAGTAAGATATTGCTACTGTGACATGCAAAAGTGGAAAAGTGACCATTTTCTAATGAAGAAACGCAACCCTTGGTTTCACCAAGAAAAACAATATGATCATACATAGATTTATGTTGGAGAGAATTCCACTGGAAATCCTTTGCCTGAATGACCTTCAGAAAAACAGTAAGGCAGCAATGTGGGTGGTATCTTTGCTGCTTTTCTGGCATAAAGAATGGAACAGGAACTAGGAGTCAGAAATACTTCATTTGGTATAGAATCCTAATCTTATCTTCATTCTGACAGCATCTCCTTTTACTTGTTAAAATAAAAATAGTGATCCTAAATTTTAATATAGTTCAAAGGGACTATATAAAGATGAGGACATTTCCTTGGCTTATGTTCTTTCTGCTTTTGATCCATCTATGAATGCACAAAATACCTTAATTATTTTATTCTTGAAGTCAGCATTAGCTAACTTGGTAACATGGGCCAGTAATACATAAAACACACACATAATCAGGAGGAATAGTTTCCATGAAAATGCCAGTTATAATAGCTATGCAGTCACTTAAAATTTCTTTTAAAAAGCAGGCTTGCTGATGATTTCAGACTTGGAATCTTATTAAATGTTAATCAAAAACAAGAAAAACTCAAATGCTGGTGACTTTCTTTGTAAATTACAATTGTATTTTGCCAAGACTATTTCTCTGAATATGTAAAACAAAGTGGTATAATAGGGGAAACATAATCATTGACGGGATTCATTTATTTGTTCAGCATCAAAATCTTCATGTTAATTCACATCTAATTACAACACAAATCTTTTCAGCTGAAAAACTTTCCTTTTCCTTAAGTTTTTATAGTAAATATAGCAAATAACATATCTATAATATATTGAAAAACAAAAGTTTTCAAGTTACTTGCCAATACAACAATTTGAGGAATGAGATTAAATTCGTGAAACGGTTTCTCATAGTGACTTAAAGATACCAGACTCACAATAATATTGTCTTCATTGAATAAAAAAGAAAATATTCTGGCTATAATAATCAGATTACTTGGGCAGTAGTGGTTGAAACAAATAGAGATTTATTTTACTTTTATTAAGGAAGTCTCAAAATTGCTGGTGTTGGCTGAGTAGCTAAATTATATCAAGGCCAGCATTAGACTTTCTCTCATGGTTCTTAGATAAAAGTTCCAGTTTAGGAATGAAGTTTCCATTCAAGGCTGGAAAAATAGATAGGTGAATAGAAGATAAAGACTAACAACAGTTATCAGTCTTTCTTTTCAGAAGGAAAGCATGTTTTCTCAGATATATCCCAGCAGATGTCTGCATATGTCTCATTTTCCAGAGCTCTATTGCATGGTCATTGCTTCCTGCTTTGGAGATTGAGAGGGAAAGGCTCTAAATTGTGTTGAGCTCCCTCAGTCTCCAAGGTGAAGGCAAGCAAGAGAGAAAAAATTGAAAATGGGTGTAGGCTTAGCTTCGTGTATGACTTGATGCCTGTATTTTATTTTTCTTCCCTTAAAAAAATTATAAAATAATAAGAAGCTGCCCCAAATTGGCAAATGGAATAAAAAACTCACATTTCAATACCATAACATAGTAATTAATGGGTGTATTTCATTCTAAGCCTCTATAGCCACATGTTTTTAGATCTGGTTATAATCACACTATGTTACAATATTGCAACTTCATTGTCTCTTTCTTTTATTTCACAGTGTACAAAAGGCTTTTCAATATTTGTAAATAGTCTTTTAAACCAACCTTTTTAATAAGTATTCAGTAGGTAGACTTATCCTTGTGTTCTTAGTAATCTCCAATTGTCAATGCATGTTATTTTTACATTTCTTCATATTCAGGTTGCTATTGTTAACAAAATTTTAATTTAAGACATATTAGAGACTTCCTGAGTTCTGAGTTCTTTCCACGGCTAAGGAGTATCTTATAGATGTTAGTGAGCAAATATGGCAAAGACCCGGAGGAGGGGTAGTTAAAATGCAGCCAGATACAAAGTGGTTAAATACTGGGAAGGCCTTCTGAAAAATAAGAGCTGCAAAACATTGAAGTATAGCATTGTGGAGGGCAGAGGAGTCATCTTTACAGAATGTTCTCTAGAAAACTGCTATACAGGGTGATTTAATTTCTGTTAAGACTGGAGTTGGGAGACTAAATTGGATGGCTTATCAAAGTTCCTTTAAAGCCCGTGGATCTAGGGTCATGTTTCATTTATTTATAACTCTTGTTCATATATTATGAGTACCTTTTAGAAAAAAATGAGTTTCTTATATCTAAGGGTTCTTAGAAGTTGCCAATATTATGATCTACTACAGATTTTATGTTAAAATAATTATTTTTGATAAATCCTTAGGAGCATTTAGTTATAAAAGAAAATAAACTATCTTCTATATCTAAGCTTATATAGCATTCATAAAAGGAAAAGCAGTTAAAAGTGATTAAAAATACAAACTGAAATTAAACACAGTTCTTCCAAAATTACACACCAAAGGATTTCACCAACTTGAGAGTTACAAAAGAAAGTCATGAATTGAATGTAACAATTTGATATTATTTAAAATAATTCCTACTTTAAATAATAGGCTAGATGAGACCCATCAATGGCATTGTATGCAACCCTGTGGGAAGGTTTTCTGTAATTCAGCTCTAAGATTAGATATATATGGAACTATTACCATGGTAACTATTTTCAAGGCTAACAAAAGTGTAACAAAATATGAACTAAAAAATAACTACAAAACCTCCACCAAGACAGTAAATTTTCCCATCTTAAAAAAAAAAGTTGTTGAAAAAACTAAAAGCCCTCAGACATATAGACTACTTTGTTGCTGTAGAGAACACTTGTTTTCAGCTAGTTTCTTTTTTTGTGACATGTAAAGCTTCCCTTCAGGGTAAAAGTGAGATTTATCTTGATTCATAAAGGGAGGAAAGTGTTTAGTGAGAGTGAAATTTGTGGAATGCACACACTTTTAAAATATAGTTTCTTTCCTAACCTAAGCATAAATCATAAACAATTTCAATTGTTCCCTCCTTTCTTTTACAGCAGACCAAACCATAATGTAGTACTGGATTTTATAACTGCTGAGAATTAAAAAAAAACTTTTGTAATATTTTTCTGAAAGATTCCCTGAAAATTATATCTTATTTTTCTTTTGGAGGTAAAATATGCTCTTTTTATGATACCATTTAAGAAATTAGTGTTAATTTTCAAATAGAGCTGCAAAAGGAATAGAGATAGGGATTTATAATGGAAGACACATTTTAAAAGTAGTTTGCAAGAAAAATTGAAACCTTCTCAGTCCACTGGATTAATGCCTCAAATCACTTCAGAAATATTACCAATCAGATATCGTTTCACAAAATGGAATGTAGTATCTTGATTAAGCAAAGGGAATGAAGGCTAAATATAAAATAATTCATTTCTCATTCCTTAATAGAACATTTATAAAAAGTTAAGTGTATGGTCCACTGAGAAGTAGTAGTTTCCATCCTTCAGTGCTGCTGATCTATTGGTGGAGTCATAGACAAAAACACTCAGTGTTTCTGTTATTTTTACCAGCATCACAGAATCTTTCTTCTTCATTGTAAAAGCTTCTCAGCATGAAGCAGGTGGTGCTTGACCAGGCTTCCTCTTTAACCAATACACACTACAATTCGGATTAAAACAGATACACTGGGCTGGCTATTGTGCAGTAAGAATAATTGCTGAGTTATTCCAGCACAATGGGCAGAAGGCATACAAGAATTTTGCACAGCACCCCTTTAAGCCCTGTGGCATCGATACAAATGGCCTGTAAAGGATATGTTAGGTCACCCTGACATAAAATAAACAAAGATAGGGGATCACCCGTTTTCAGCACAAAATAATGAAGTGGAGGGTGTGCATCATGGCAGATGCTACCCCATAACAGAATTATAGAAAGTAAAAAGATTTCAGGCTGTGTGTCTTGTTTTAACACTATTTGAAAAAAAAAAAAAGTCAGACTGTCATCGATGGCTGTATTAGTCCATTTTCACACTGCTTAAAGATATCACCCAAGACTGGGTAATTTATAAAGAAAGAAGTTTAATTGACTCATGGTTCCATATGGCTAAGGAGGACTCAGGAAACTCACAATCATGGCAGAAGGGGAAGCAGTCACCTTCTTCACAAGGCATCAGGAAAGAGAAGAGTGAGGAGCAAAGGGGGAAGAGCCCCTTATAAAACCATCACATCTTGTGAGAACTCACTCACTATCATGAGAACAGCATAGCGGAAACTGCCCTCATGATCCAATCCCCTACCACTGGGTTCCTCCCTTGATACATGGGGATTATGGGGATTACAATTTGAGATTAGATTTGGGTGGGGACACAGAGCCAAACCATATCAGTGGCATTATGCCTTCATTCGAAGATATTTATTTATACCTAGGATTCTAGGTACTGTGCAGTGGGATGTACATTGGGAATGCAGTGGTGAGTAATACAATGTCCCTGCCCTCACAGAGTATATAATCATGTGAAAGGAGATATAGGTTAAACAAAAATTCATTATGTTAGGATTCTAATAAAGAAATTATTATTTGCTATTTAATTAAATGACAACACAGTTACAAGATGGTATCAACATTCCCATTTTACAAACAGATAAAATGAGACTCAGAGGGACTTTGTCACAAATCTGTGTAAAATAGAACCAGAATTTAAACTGAATTTTATACAATGCTACAGACTATACTGTTTATCTGTCTGTCTGTCTGTCTGTCTGCCTATCTAGCTATCTTTTTTGTCAATATTTTTCAAGAATATTTCTTTGCCTTTAAAGGGAAAACACAGGTAAACAGAAAAATCACCATGAAATTAATAATTGTTGCATTAATAACTTAAAGTATAAAAAACTCAAAGAAGATGGATTTAGGGGTTCAGGAAGGAGCTACTAAATGGGCTTGAAAAGTCAGAAAGCTTTCATAGAAGAATGATTGGGCAACACTTATTACTGCCACATCTTAGAATTTCTTTATAACTTACACTATCTTTATTCTAATTTTGGAATGAAAGTACATGATAGACTCAATATTTTCATTGTTATGTAGATAGTCAAACAAATAAAATAAAAACCACTGATTCCAATTTTGCATAAGAAATTTTTGTCAGGTTAAGGAAATAATAGCTATGATTTCCGTGTACTTACTACGGCCAGCCCAACTACTTTATATTCAGTCCTTCTAACAACCAGATGAGGCCAGTATTATTGTTAACCCTATTTCTTACAGGAGGAAACTAAAGCTTAAATCAATAAGGTAACTTGTTTAAGGTCACACACATAATAAGTACAGGAGTTGTGGTCCAACCTGGATCTGTTTACCTATGTTTTAGTTATCCCACGATCAAAATAATTTAACCAATTTCATTTTGACATGAAAGAGAGCTAAACATATTTTTGACAAAATTAGGGATTTATTGGTTTGGGGGTTAACATAGACTTGATATCATTTCCCTATTAATTTTCTCCCTCCTGAAGCATCGAAAAGTCTCCTTTCTCTGGGCACACAAACTACACTTTTCCTTCATGAAGTGGAGATAGTCGTTAGTCTCATTTCTCACCTGCCAAATCCCTACTGTCCTCTGCTATGGGAAAAAAAATTACAAATTTTAAATAACTCACATAGGCCAGAATAAGAATTACATTTTCCAATGGCCTTTGAATTAGACATGGGCTTGCATTTCAGTTTTGCCATAGGATCATGGAATGTAATATATGCCACTTCTGGGTCTTGACCTTGAAGAGAAAAAGCATGCACATATACACAATTCCACCCATTTTTTTCATTTCCCACTTGCTAGAATGTGGTTAGGAGCCATTTTGTACAAAGTAGAACAGAACAAGCTTAATGGTGGTTAAAAAAGAAACCAGTGCGAGCCAGTGATCCTGACCCTGTGGTCGCAACATCACAGATCTGATCTGTTCCATCTGGACTGTTACATTAAAGAGAAATACACTTCTATAATATCTTCATAAAGTAACTGCTAATTGGGGTCTTCTTATCTAAAGCTATCCTTTTATTCCACCTATTCAAGTTCATAGCTGTGGTCATCCTATTGTCTTTTCTGTATCATCAGGTTTTCGCTCTCAACTAGAATTTCTCCATCATACAAACATGCTGTTATTCCTACTATCTTAAAAAAAATCTTCTCACAAACCCACTTCCTCCTCCAACTACCCTTTCTGTGATGCTCTTTATGGATAAGCTCCTTGTTATCTCTGCTTCATGTCTCCATTCCAGTCAGGGTAGTCCTATCAATCCCCCAAAGTTGCTCTTGTGAAGGTTGCTAATGAATGTCATATCACTAAATCCAAGAGTCACTTTATGCTTCTGCCTTAGAATGTTTGCCTTCAATTTCTTTCTGCTTTGAACAGTTCTTTCCTCAGATATAATTACACTCCCTTCAGTCTTTTCTCCAATGTCACCTTCCCTGTGAAGCTTTCCTTAACCATCATACGTAAAGTCCTTAGCCCTGCTGTAATTTCTAACCCTCTTCACTGTCTCATTTTTCTCCATCACATTTATCATCATCTACAGCGTAGTTTATTCTATTTATTTACTACTTAGCCTAACACTCAATAAGAAAGTAAGTGTCATGGGATAAGCATTTTATCTGTCATGTTCATTGTTTTATTCCCAGGACCTAGAACATTTCAGGTTATACAGTATGTGTTGAATGACTGAATGAATGAACAGATGCTTGTTGAGAATATATTGGGTGCTATTCACCTTGATAGGTGCTATGGGTACAAAGTGAACAAGATAGATGGAGCCTTCCCTTTCAAAATATTTGGGATCTAGATCAGAAGAAAGACATTAATTCTCTCAATTTCTATACAACATGAAAAATGCTGTTAGAAGTAGTGTATAATAGGAACATTCAGAAGAAACAGTGAACCTAAATTTGAGGGATCAAGGAGGACAGTGATATCAAACCAAGAAAGAGGGTGATAGTAATCTTGGAACTTTGAGTAGGAGTTATCCTTGAGAGGTGAATGGGATGGGGAGAGGGCATTTGTCCAGGCAAAAGCAGTGGGTCAAGTAATGGTATGCTGGAAGACCTTTAAAAATTCAGTATACAGTGTGATGTGAGGTATAAAATAAAAGTAGTGAGAGAAGAGATGGAGTTATATATAAGTTAAGGTTAGGGACTCAAATGACAGACTGCTTGAATTTGAAGCCTCACTGTGCCATTTGCTCATCCCTGTACTGGGGTGTGCTATGTAATCTCTCTGTGCTTCAGTTTACTTATCTGTGAAATCTAGATAAGGCTTCCTCACTTGGTGTTTTGAATATTCAATAAGGTATGAATTAAAAGAAATTGGTATAGGGTCTGATAAACAATAAGTCCTCAATAAATACTAGTTGTGGTTGTTGTTTGACTTGTGAAATAAGCAGGGAAGAGATCATTATGATTCTTGCAGGCATGTCAGGGAACTAGATACCCCATCTACTCCTGGCAGCCTTTGAGACATTATTATTGCTAGTTTAATTATTTTCCTATCATTATTATTACAAATGAATTCTTTTTTTTTGTTTCCCAGAATCATATTCAGGGTATTGAATAGAAAATTGATGTACTGGCCTCATGTCAGTTTAAGGAAGAGTTGGAGGTCAAGGAAGGAAGAGAATTGTGCACTGTTATAACTAAAGCACTTTTTGAAAACACAATTCATTTTATCTACAGAGACATATTTTAGGGGTATACTTGTGATAAAATATACAACAAAATTAAAAAATGATGAGCAATGAAAATAAGACAAATAAAGCATATAATCATAAATAAACATTTTAAATTATATTTGAACATATATTTTATTGGAATATGTATGTTTTTAATGGTCACCTGATGTTTGTTAAAATGAAGTTCTGGGACAGTATTACAATGTTTCTCCCTCATCTCCCACCCATAGCTTTCACCTGTTTTAGGAAAGAGACAATCTAAGTAATTCAGTGCTTTTGGGAGTCTGAATCATTGGAATAATTACCTTAATTCTCCTTTAAAAGAAAGCTATCTTAAAAAGGACCTTCTTTGATTGACATGTGTCTGCATTTTTTTAAAGGATAGACAAAAGAGGTATTCAGTGTAATTATTGACTTTCATTGCCTTTTACAATATGGAGTGATAAAGGCCAAAATCCCAGCGATGTGGGATACCTTAGTGCACACTGTTTTCTGGTCACTTAGTAGGCAATCCTTATTTACCATTAATTAAACGTCAACTGTGCAAGTAATCAGCAGTGAAATTGAGCATCTATTTGTAAGAAGGGTTATTTTTTAGTTTCATTAAATTCTTTGTGCTTTCTGTTGTTCATTTGTCGCATTGTCTGCTTTTGGCACGGAAGTGTCAACAGGTGTAACAAAGTTTAAATGGATGCGGGATGCCAACTGCTTCTCTAACTCTGGCATGAGAAAGGACCTCCTGTAAGAAGAGCTGCCTCCTGAAGTATTTTGTTAGCTGTCATTGGTTGGAACTCATGTCATAGTACAAGAGAGCAGCCAACATATGAGTAGGCAATCTGCCATCTAAACAGATGGGTATGGGTTTGGCAGCCAAGGGGCCAAGTATATACAGCAAATATAGGTATCATGGCTTCATTTCCAACTGAGATTGCTGAGAAGTCTGTTTGTCCTATTATCATGTAAGTTGCCATGACAGTTGTGATCAGTTTTTAAAGGCATAAATGACAAATACTTATCGTAATAAACATTTCAGTACTTTATTTGATTAGTTATTGAGGACTTAACAGGAAAAGTGGAAAATAAAACTGGGAAAACAAATATTAAAAAAAAAACTAAGCCTAAAAAGTTGGATTTTACATGGATATGCTATATGTTCATGTGATGAAGGCAAAACTTTTATAATACCTTTGTATTGCCCCCTTAGAACATAACTATTCTGAGAGCAAGAACTTTGAGGGTACAACAAAACTCAATAAATTACAGGCAATTAAAATAATGCACATAATGCATTTACTCTGTAAGTAAAAGTTCTATGAGGGAAGAGGGCTTGTAAGTCTTACTATTGCTGCTTCTCTCAGTGCTAAATAAGTGTTCAGTAAATGCTTGTGGAAAGAATGTATAGTTAATGTAATTATCTGGGTACCATATAACATTTGCTAATCACATTAAATAAGCTCAATGTAATGTAAAATTTAAGATATTTTAAATAATGAACTCGATTGAACCTCTTAGTGAATCAAAGGATGAATATCAAAACATCATGTTGTTCTCTTTAAATATATATAATGAAAAATTAAAAGTTAAAACAAACAAAAAACCCTTCAAGTCTAAGTGTACAAATATTAGAATGAAATCTGTGCTGACTTAAAATTTGCATGTGGAAATGTTGTCAGAGTTAGAGATATCACACTGATCTCATGTTTATTTTAAATATATACAGGCAGGTAAATACAGAAATAACTTCAGACACAGGTTAATATTCACACATATATTTTCTAGGTCTGTCCACTGAGATGTACTAAAAGCAGTGACACCCCAGTAGCAATAAGCACACCTAGCACCCTAATCTTGGTTTCTAAACACCATTTTCTAATAAAAGAGATAAAATTTCTTAGAGAAATGACTGATTCTAGGGATGGGGCAGGGAATATACAAGATGAGCCTGGTGCAGTAAGGAAGTACATAAGAAGAAAAAAAGAATAGGGTAATGTCGAAAGGACATTCGAGCCAAATGGAAAGAGACACCAATGGCCAAAGCTGCAACATCGTGGGCAATAAACAAATAATGATAGTATTGAATTATATGCTAGGGTTTGAATGGATTCCCTTCAAAATTCAGGTGTTGAAACTTAATGACTAATATGATAGTATTAAGAGGGGACCTTTTAAAGGTGATTAGGCCATGAGGGCTCCTCCCTCATAAATGAGATCAATACTTTTATAAAAGAGTCTTCATGCATTATTCAGCCCTTTAGTCCTTTCATCTTTCTCCATGTGAAGACACAGCATTTCTCCTCTCTGGAAGATGCAACAACAAGGCACTATTTTGGAAGCAAAGAGTACCCTTCACCAGACAACCAAACTTTCCAGTGCCTTGATCTTGGACTTCCCAGCCTCCAGAACTGTGAGAAAATAAATTTCTCTTTTTTATGAACTACTTAGTCTACAGTATTTTGTTACAGCAGCATAAAATAGACTAAAATAGATTATGATGCTGGAACTCACAAATTCATACTGATATAAATGAGTAATAAACAAATATATGTTGGAGAAGGATACATCTTCTGCACAGAATTCCAAGTAATAAATGTACAATAAATTAGGAAAATAGAATATCACAATTACAATACCATAGAGTAGGCAATACCTTAGAGTAGGCAAATTTACTGATGAATGCCAAAGTTAGTGGGTAGAACTTTAAAGAAAAACAGGATATCGGCATAGACTCAAAATGTCTACCTTCAAATATTTATTAATTATTACAAGTTATTTGATACTCCTTCCTCCAGGAGGGGGGAGCTTACTTCCTCATTCCTTGAGTAGGTACTGAATTTAGTGACTTGCTTCCAAAGATTAGCAAATGGAAAGGGAAAAATCATGGAGAGACCTGGTAGACACTACCTTAACCAAGAGATAAAAGTTAATATTTACCAGAAAGAGGTCATTTTGCTACCATGTACATCATGTTATGGTGCATTGTTCTCCAAATTCAAAAGCTCAGTCTAATCATGAGAAAACATCAGACAATACGGTAACATTCTACAAAATATTTGACCTGTACTCTTCAAAAGTGTCAACGTAATGAAAAATGACAAAAGACCAAGAAACCATCACTGTTTTGAGGTATTTAAAGAGACGTGATAACTAAATACAATACAGCATACTGGACTGGATCTATGAGCAGAGAAGGACATGAGTGGAAAACTTGGTGAAGTGTCTAACTCAGCTAATAGTATTGTACCACTGTTAATTCTTAGTTTCAAAAAATGCTACATGGTTATGTAAGATGTTAACATTAAGAAATCTGGGTGAAAGGTATATGGGGACTTCATTTTGCTATCTTTGCAGCTTTTCCATGAGTCTAAACTTATTTCAAAATTAAAAGTTAAGAAAGTTGTATTAAAAATATCAATTTACTAACTTATAGTTTGACTTAGATTTAGAAACAGAGAATAGAATGTAAACACAGTTTTATTTTTATCATTTGCTTTTTTGAAACAAGAATTCTCTGTTTTAGTATTATGAAATAAATTTAAAGTACCTTGCTAAAAACTGTTCTTCAATTCAAATACGTATGAGAAAACATTCCAATTAGGATTATCATATTCAGATCAAGCTGTAATACTAGAAATATGGTAACTTACTATTTTTTCATTCTTCAAAAACAATCAACTTTGTAGACTTCGGTTTTACCCACAAACTGTTATAGATGGTCATGTAAAAGTCACTGTTTTCGGCCGGGCGCGGTGGCTCACGCCTGTAATCCCAGTACTTTGGGAGGCCGAGGCGGGTGGATCACGAGGTCAGGAAATCGAGACCATCCTAGCTAACACGGTGAAACCCCGTCTCTACTAAAAATAGAAAAAATTAGCCGGGCGTGGTGGCGGGCGCCTGTAGTCCCAGCTACTCGGGAGGCTGAGGCAGGAGAATGGCGTGAACCCAGGAGGCGGAGCTTGCAGTGAGCTGAGATCGGGCCACTGCACTCCAGCCTGGGCGAAAGAGCAAGACTCCGTCTCAAAAAAAAAAAAAAAAAAAAAAAAAGTCACTGTTTTCTTTCCTGAATATAATTCACATGAAAATCTAAGATGGGTTTCAAAAACTAATTTAGTCTTGAAGTTTTCCCTCCAAAATAACGGCAAACGTATGTACTTACAGTGGAATATCTTTTTACAGGTAGTGAAAACTGATTGTTTTAATAAAATAATTTAAAATCGCGTTGTAAAATCCCCAAATGCTCCTCAGGTCCCACCTGTGAACCTACCTGCAGTAGATGGTGGGAAGAAAAATACATTGTTACAGATCACCGAAAAATGCACAAACCTCCGAACAGACCACTTCAGAAAACTTGAGTTTCTTAGCGGTTTTTAGAAATGATAATTTATGCTGGGTTTGTTGAATAGTGGGGGTTTGACAATGATCCCATAGAAAAGGATGAGTGTGTTCCTAGTTTAAGTTCTTCTATTTTTAAGCACTTTGAAAATTACAGGAAAAGCTTACCAAAATTCTCAAATTTAAGCTGGATTTTTCAAGAGCAAACATGTATTAATACAAGGAATTGATGAAATTTTTAAAAGTAAATTTTCTCTATTTAATCATATTTCACCAAATTGGAAGTTTGAGGTAAGTGGGAGATTCAGTGTACTTAGATAAATTCTGGGAAATGGGTTGATTGAGGAAAAAAGGTATCGAAGAAGAAAATTTCAGTATTCTGGATTCAAACTTCTTTAATACTCAAGGTCTTCCTAGTCTGATCCAAGTTTATTTTTTAAGTCATTCTGGTTAGAAAGTATTTTGTTGTAAGGCAAATAGGACTGATCAAACTAGCTCAACAAACAAACAAGATTTGTTTGGAGGGGAGAATTACTTTTTAAGACCAGAAGGACTCCATGTAAGCAATATAGGTGGAACTGGAAAGTGATGGTTTAATGATAATAACATGCAACATTGCTTACCATGAGCCTGGCATAATTCTAAATGCTTTCTACACATTATATCATTTAGTTCTCACAACAATGCAAAGGTAATTACTGTTTGTATTTTATCTTCTATTGTACATGGAGGTTTAGTAACTTTCTCAATATTACCTTTCTTGTTAAAGGAAAAGCTAGGATTGATTCCTGGTGGCTTAGTCCCAGAGACTACCCGTTTAGACATTCTACCATGTGTTTCTCTGTATGTTTGGCTCCATTTCCCATTTCATTTAGATTTCCTCTGCAGGACACTTCCTTCTGCTTTCCCATAATAACTACAGTTTACACCTGCCTTTAGTTTGCCACAGCACTGACTTTGGTTCCATGTTCTTGCTGTTTTGCTTCCCAGAGATAAGTGGCTCAGTTTCACAATGTTCCTGTTCCAAGTTTCTGGAGCAGATAATCTGATTCATTCACGTTTTTTGAGGTGTCCACTCCTAATTCAATCAGGTGAGGGAGGTGGAGAAAGGGAGAAGGGCAGGTTTGGGTCACCCTATGCAAACAAGGTCGGCGAGAGCTATCCCTTTAACAAAGACATAGGTAGAATAGATTGAGAAGGTGCAACATGCTAGATGCAATGGCTAGCATCTTTCTTCACCTACTTTTCTATCCTTTTTTTATACCTGTTCTACAAATCCTTTGCAGTTTTCAGACAGATACATTCATTAGTCTCTGAATATGTTGAATGCATTTCTACGTCAGTGTTTTTACTCCCTCTATTTTTCTGGCCTGGAATTTATCTGTCCTTATGATTCAACCCTTCTGATTATTATCAGTGTTTCAAGGCCCCAGCTGTGTAGTGCCTTCCAAACCTGCCTCCACCTCTGACCTCCTACAGAGCTTGTCTTATCATATGTCTGCACTTTATCAGATTCTCTCTTGCATTTTTATTTTTATTTTTTATTAGTACTTCATGTCTTTTCTCCTCAACTAGGTCAATTAATCAATACATAGACTTCTTGAGATCACAATCTATGTATTTATATTTGTGTTCCAGCCACAACTGTGGCAATTTTGTACACTGATTAATGTACCTGTTGACTGAAAGAAAGAAAAAAGATCCAAAAAGCACAACTGAACAGAAAGTGGAGGCTGCTGGGCTGAGGGGAAAGTAGAGATATTTTAAAGTTAGGTTTTCATTTTGTTTTGCATCACTTTTTAATTTCTTTATAGGAATTAGTACAGAATTTCAATGCCTGATGAATAAAGGCTTTTCCTTTCACTTCACTAGCCCCATCTATTTCCAGGTAAATGTTGGCTTTTGATTAATATTTCAGTGTCTGACTAAGAAACACACCTTAACTATTTAGGTTATTCTTGCAAATTGAGTTAACTTATGAACAAGTAAAGTATTAAGTTTTCTTAAATGTTCTAATGCTGATTATAAACAGTAAAATTTTAACTTGGGATTATAATGTAAAACACAAAAATATATCAATTATACATGTAACACTGGAGGCATGATCTAATCTGGAACCCTAGACCCAATCCTCTTAAAAATTATAAACAATTTTCCATGATGTGCTTATTTCACACTGCATGCCTGTATCAAACATCTCATATACTCCATAAATATATATACCTACTCTGTACCCAATAAAAATATAAACAACTAAAATTTTTTTGTTTCATTATTTTCATTTATTTTTATATATGTTATTTTGCTAGATTAACATATATTTTATAACTAATTTTTTAAAAGCTATTTCAGGCCGGGTGCAGTGGCTCACGCCTGTAATTCCAGCACATTGGGAGGCTGAGGCGGGCAGATCACGAGGTCAGGAGATCAACACCATCCTGGGTAACACGGTGAAACCCCGTCTCTACTAAAAATACAAAAAATTAGCCGGACGTGGTGGCGGGCACCTGTAGTCCCAGCTACTCAGGAGGCTGAGGCAGGAGAATGGCCTGAACCTGGGAGGCGGAGCTTGCAGTGAGCCGAGATCACGCCACTACACTCCAGCCTGGGCGACAGAGCCAGACTCCATCTCAAAAAAAAAAAAAAAAAGGAAAAAAGCTATTTCAAATAATTTGGTCTTATTTCCCCAACTCAATTTCTGGAAATTATTTTTTATTGGCCAATATTGTTAGTCCTACCTGAGAACTGGTAAAGACTAAAAATGTAGAGATATAGAGCTCTAGGGAAAATTGCCTCACAATCCAAGTCATTAGGTTATATTTATTCTAATGTTCACTTAGGTTTAGTTCTGAGTTTGATTTGAAGTAACACTAGAGATTTTGGGCAAAATACAACCTTCCAGGGTTTTAGCCATTCATTTGTTCAAGAAAGATTTGTTGAGCAACTACTTTGTGTCATCATTCCAGGCTTGGCCCAGAGCAAAATTATCATGTAGACCAAGCTTGTCCAACCTGAGTCTCACATTCTGAAGGTGGCCCAGGGCGGCTTTGAATGTGGCCCAACACAAATTTGTAAACTTTCTGATTTTTTTCCTTTTTTTTTCTCCTCAGCGATTGTTAGTGTTAGTGTATTTTATGTGTGGCCTAAGACAATTCTTCTTCCTCCAGTGTGGCCCAGGAAATCCAAAAGATTGGACACCCCTGAGCAGTACTTTGCCAAAAGACTGAGAATCTTTATCAATCTTTTCACCCCTCTCATTGTGACAAAATCACTTCATAGGCCGCCAGTGCTGTGTCCTGATAGAACTACCTCCATGATGTATCTCCACGCCTTGGCATTCTCTCACTAGGAAGTGCTCCATAATTATTATTCTTGGTTCGAGCTTAGGCAACATTTTTTTTTTTTCACAAGAAAATTCCAAAGATATGATACTTTATTCTAATAAGGTTTTTAAAGTGTAAGTGTCTCTGCTCAGAGTAAAAATATATTTTACATTGTGAGGTAATAAGTACATGTGTTTTTCCAAAATTAGGGTTTCATGAAAGAGTACTTACCCTTCAAAATGCGACAAAGAGGCTGGGCATGGTGGCTCACACCTGTAATCCCAGCACTTTGAGAGGCCGAGGCGGGTGGATCACCTGAGGTCAGGAGTTTGAGACCAGCCTGGCCAGCATGATAAAACCCTGTCTCTACCAAAAATACAAAAATCAGCCAGGCGTGGTGGCAGGCGCCTGTAATCCCAGCTACTTGGGAGGCTGAGGCAGGAGTATCACTTGAACCTGGGAGGTGGAGGTTCCAGTGAGCTGAGATCAGGCCATTGCACTTGAGCCTGGGGGACAAAAGCTAGACTTTGTCACAAAAAAAAAGAAAAGCAACAAAGAATCACCGAGTTAATATCAAATATGACACCATCAATAATGCAGTGCAACATTATATTTGACTTCATTTTCTTAAAACACCAATCAGAAACTACTAAGTTTACCTCCAGACCTATTAAAAGGTCATGCACAAGAACTTTATCATTGTTTTTTAGTATTTTTTTTTTTATTGGAGGGTGATTCTGGCATAGAAATGTCTTTTATATATACCTCAAATTATGCAAAGGAGAGGCTTGCTGCTCCATACTCACCCACATTTCCCAGCATTTCTACTTAGTGGTAAGAGGGTCTTCTGAGTATAACAGAGTTTCAGCTAAAGTGAAGGACCAGATAAGGGAAGCTTACAGCCGTAAGATATCTTTTAATTCTCCTTTTATCATTTACACTCCACAGGAATCTTGGGGAAGGCTTCACTGAGCAATTAAACACTGAGAAATTCATCTATATATCCAAATTTGGAAAAGTGATGAATATGCAATTTTGCCTCCAGATACAGCTCCAGATTCTCCTTCCACCAGTCAAATAAGTGGATGCTTATTGAGTGTCTCCCACAGTGTTTTTAAGTGAAGTTCAAGTAGGCGTCATGACACAAAAAGTTATTTTTTCCATGCTCAAGAGGGTTGTATAACATCTAATGTGATCAGACTCCTTACTGAGCAATGAATATGGAAATTAGATGATCAGACTACAGTGGATGGTTAAAATGAACTCCAAGAATTTAGATAAATAAGGCTGAAGAATGTGGGTAAGTTTGTGTGTCTAGGAGTGAGAGTGGGTGGTAATGGTCATTGCTGGGGAAATATTTTTAAAAATCTAATAATTCTGAAAACAATTGTTTTGGGCTCTTATTAAATACCGCCATGAACAGCTTTTACCATAAAAACTTGAGAAGTACTCTGAACTTTATTAAAACTATTTCTGCATTTTACCTAGAAATCTGAAACAGCTATATTTCTAATTTGGGAAAATGATTTGGGAAAAATGTCTTCTAACACCCTTAGTGTAAAACAGAGACCTGCCAAGGCATTTCATGCTCTATGACTAATTTCTTCCAATTTCAACTCCACTGATCCAATAAGCCAAGTTTAACCAAGCAGAGAGTGAACAACATTTTTTTTTCCTTTGATGAGACGGAGTTTCACTCTTTCGCCCAGGCTGCAGTACAGTGGCACGATCTCGGCTCACTGCAACCTCCACCTTCTGGTTTCAAGAGATTCTCCTGCCTCAGCCTCCTGAGTAGCTGGGATTACAGGCGCCTGCCATCATGCCCGGCTAATTTTTGTATTTTTAGTAGAGACGGGATTTCACCATGTTGGCCAGGCTGGTCTCTAACTCCTGACCTCGTGATCTGCCTGCCTAGGCCTCCCAAAATGCTGGGATTACAGGTGTGAGCCACGGCGCCCAGCCACGAAGAACATTTATCGCCCTGCTGTGGGCACTTTCTCTTGTCTTTTTTTTTTAATCCTTTAAATTTCTACTTTGCTTGATTTCTTATTATGTTGAGTTTGTGTGTATGGTTTCTGGTTATTGTTATATAAGTGGGAGATATTTAGTTGAATATATACTCTACTTTTTTTTCATTAGATAATAACATTCTTATGGAAAGGAATTAAATTCTTCATTTTATTCACAATTATCTATAGCCCTTAGTGTTCCGTTCATAAATATGTTCAATAAATGCTGCTGATATGCTGACCAACTGTTCATAAGTGTAATATTTTACAGAATCTTCCCAGAATCAGGGTTCAAGAGGGTCAAAACTTAATTAACCTTTCTATAAAACCTTTCTAATAAAGCTAAATTTGAATTTCAATTCAAGTCAGATACTCAGGGGTGGAAGGAAGATTCTTTGAAGTCATTATGCAAAACAACCTACTGAACTTAACTATCTTGTATCTGAGTTCAGTATCTATATCTAGTTGATAAGTATATGTATGGAACACTTAGATCAGATATATTGCATTTAGGAACAGCTTCAGAATTAGTTTCAAATTGGCAGAATGTAGAGCATAAAAATGTCTCTGCTCTAATTAGCCTAAGTGCATGTGTAAGGATTCACAGTTACACACACACACACACACACACCAGGTTAATACAAGAGAGGAAAACTGAGAAGTTAAGCTTAGGGGCATATTTTAATAACCATAATCTACCTCATAGGACCCAAGCTCAATTTCTCATTTCTAAAAGAGCATAAAAAATGCAAAACTAAAATATTATATATATGTATAATATATATGTATATGTGTATACACACATATCATGTTAGTGTCTCTAATATATGCTGCTCTTGAAGAATCTAAAACTTGTTAAACAAAAAACAGATTTTTTTTTGGCATTCTCTTAATAACTACACTAAAAATATCTTCTTTTTTTCTTCTTTTTCTTTCTTTCTTCTTTTGGTAATTGGGTAGCTCTAAGAAAGATAGCCTTGTTAATTTACACACACACACAAAAAGAAAGATAGGAAGATAAAGAAAGAAAGAATGCTATTTATCTTACTTGAAAATGCAAGTATTATATCAGAAATGTCCACAGGATCATGAAACCTGAGAAAACTCATAAAATGCATAACACTGAAACTGCAGAGAACTGTTTTTGTTAATATTTTACAGGTATATTTTTATATGCAAAAATGCTGAGGAGGACTTTATGTAGATTAGATTTATGTACATTGTTGTATTTATCCAACTTATTTATTGTCTCAACTGTATTCATACACCATGTACTGTATCATGCATATTATCTTTCACACCAAAGCTTTAAAGTATTTTCACACAAATTATTACTCAATATGTCTCAATATTTATTCAATATTACTCAATTACTCAATATTACTCAATATGTCTACCTTCAAAGGTAGACACCAGCTTGAGAGATAGCACAATAATAATACAGTACCACTAAGGCTCAAGTTCATCAAATTCTCAATCTTTGGGAATGTAATAATGAAGATTGTGTACTAGAGACAGTGTGGTCTGCAGGAAAAGTCTTCAAACTGGTGGAAATTGTAAACTTTCTAAGAGATCTGCATGCATAGATATTTTTAAGGGAGTCAGTTTTCAGAACCTCAACTTCCATACACATCCTTTTTTAGAACTGATTATCCAGAGAAGAAACCTGAATACACAGTGGTTTTTTCACTTTATAAGAGAAACACATGTCCCTTACCATGATTTGCTATTATGCCTTACCCTGCAATATAAAGACCTCAGGTATTTCAGTGAAATATCTAGTGAATATTCAAGGCATTTTAAACTGTAAGACTTCCTACTTTTCTCAAACTTAAAAATATTTCTGTTCAGAGTTAAGCTTGATGTTAGCATTGGGATCTCAGGGCCCATTTGGGAATGTTCTGAATTTGTAACAGCCAAAGCTGCAGAGATTAGAGTCAATTATTTTCACTGTAACCGGAATCTTCTGTGGGACTATCAAAATTATCAAGATACATCAAAATTTATTAATAAATGTTTGTGCCTTTTTTCAGATTCAGTGGCTTTTAAAACTAATTTTATCAAACATGAGTTATTATTTATTTATTTTTTTTGAGATGGAGTTTCACTCTTGTTGCCCAGGCTTCAGTGCAATGGCGCGATCTTGGCCCACCACAACTTCTGCCTCCCGGGTTCAAGCGATTCTTCTGCCTCAGCCTCCAGAGTAGCTGGGATTACAGGAATGCACCATCGTGCCCGACTGATTTTGTATTTTTAATGGAGACAAGGTTTTGCCATGCTGGTCAGGCTGGTCTCGAAAACTCCTGACCTCAGGTGATTTGCCTGCCTCGGCCTCCCAAAGTGCTGGATTATAGGCATAAGCCACCACGCCCTGCCTGAGTTATTTTTTATTTTGACAAAACACTACCTTTTCTTTTATCTCTTAAGGATCTTATATTTTCTATTCCTTATTATCAGAAATAAACTTACTTAAATTTATGCTAAAATTTTAATTCGAAGACTGCTCTCTAGGACTTGCCGTCTCAATGAATGGAAGGATAGATGTTAAGAACCCGCAGTAAGTTTCTGTTTGTTTTTGGAACTGGGTGAATGGGAGTCTGTCACTATTGTCAAAAGAACCCCTTTAACTCCTGAGGAATCCAATTCCACTTCTCCTAGCTCAGGGCAGTCCCCTATGCCTCTGCACTCCATCCTCTCAGAATATTCTTTTGTGAGCAGGCTCACCCTGCAGGCCTGGGCTTGAGGAATTGGACAAGAATTCTATTACTAATTCCCCAGGAAGACAAAGAGGAAAGTCTTCCAAGACAGAAAGCTTGGCTGCTGTCTTTATCTGAGGTCACTGCAGAAAGTGCCTCTCATTCTCTCAGCCAAAAATGAAATCAATAATTTTTCCCGTTTTATTTGGCAAAACAATAAAAAAATTAATAAGAATAACTGAATTTGAATAATAGAATTAAAACAATGTCAGTTTTCTTTGTATTAATTCTATCTACCCATGGATTCAGGGCTAAAAATTGCTCTTTTTTTACCCACTTCTTCCTCTTTAGCTGTGATACATCACCGAGCTTTGTTTATTTTACCTTCAAAATGAATGTCTAATCCACACCTTTCTCCCCATCTCTACTGCAACTGTACCTCTTAGGCTAAGCCACCATCAAGGTTCCCCATATAAAATATAGCCTAAGAGTATGTCTCTCTAGCTTTAATCTTGCTCTCTGTTAATCCACTATTGACATAAGATCCAGCATGGTCTTTTAAGAATCTCTATCAGGTTGTGCTGCGTTCTTGATTTTTCTTGCGTTTAGAAACAAGCAATTAAAATGCCCACATGTTTTAATGAGACCTTTCATGATCTGCTTGCTTCCTATTCTCCAAATCCATTTCCTTCTACCTTCACTTCTCTCCAGCCACACCCATGATTTTCAGTTCCTTGAATTTCACCAGGTTCTTGATTTTTGCATGAGCTGTTCTAACCGCCTGCATTTCATTCCTTCTTCCCCAACTGGGTCCTTTGCAAAGAAACCTGCCTAGATTAACCAATCTAAACTAAGTCTTCCTCATTACTCTCTCCCACTGAGTTTTATTCTTTTCTTCTTCCCAGTTATCAGTATTTGCAATTACACATTGTTTATTTGCCTCCTTCATCAAACTGTGTACTCCAAGAGGTCAAAAAGCTTCTCCAGCATTGTATCCAACACCCAGCACAGTGTCTGAGTCTTATTAGGTATTATCTGTCAAATGAATTAACTAATTAGTATCAGATTAATAAACAATGTAATTAATTAATTATGCCATATTGATAAATTATAGTATATAGTCCAGATATAAATTTTTAAGTCTCTTCACTTAAGGAATTGGAATAGGACCTTAAGTACTTTTATGGTGTAGCTGAGATTACTCTTCTAAGTATTATGAAATGTCTTGTGACCTTATTTATTAGTCCTAAAATTGATTTTTTATCTTTCAAATCTAGTGCTCTGTCTAGCCTCATGTAGTGATTACCAGTCTCCACTTTATCATAATTTAAGGGATTTTTTTTTTTTTTTGAGGCAAAGTCTCACTCTGTCACCCAGGCTGGAGTGCAGTGGCGTGATCTCAGCTCATTGCAACATCTGCCTCACAGGTTCAAGTGATTCTCGTGCCTCAGCCTCCCGAGTAGCCAGGATTATAGGCGTGTGCCACCATGCCCAGCTAATTTTTGTATTTTTAGTAGAGACAGGGTTTTACCATGCTGGTCAGGCTGGTCTCAAACTCCTGACCTCAGGTGATCCACCCGCCTTGGCCTCCCAAAGTGCTGGGATTACAGGCATGAGCCACCGCGCCCAGCCTAAGGGATATATTTAAGACTCTTTTTAGAAGGAAATCTCTTTCTAAAGGTTATCCAGAGAGGAAATAATCTACCAATTGGTGAGAAATATGGAAAGGCTATTTTCAATATAAAAATACTAAATATGTGTTCCTTCAACCACAACTCTTAAGATAACTTGGTTTAACTATTTCTTTTCTTTTTTATTTTTATTTATTCGTTCTTTTTTTGAGACTGTGTTTCGCTCTTGTTGCCCAGGCTGGAGTGCAGTAGCGCGATCTCAGCTCTCCCTCAACCTCCGCCTCCCGGGTTCAAGCGAATCTCCTGCCTCTCAAGTAGCTGTGATTACAGGCTTGTGCCACCACGCCTGGGGAATTCTTCATTTTTAGTAGAGACAGGGTTTCTTCATGTTGGTCAGGCTAGTCTTGAACTCTCAACCTCAGGTGATCCGCCCGCCTCGGCCTCCCAAAGTGTTGGGATTACAGGCATAAGCCACCACGCCTGGCTGGTTTAACTATTTCTTTCTCAATATCCTCTCCAGCATTAGAGTTGGTGAAGGTCTGATGGAAGCAACTGCTTGGGCAACTTATTTATGTTCTGCCCAATCAGTGATGACTAGTATAAAGGAGGAAATTGCCTTCAGACTGACTGAACGATCCTTGAACCAGCATCTTTCCAATCCACGCAACCGGAACCACTTAACAGCCAAGTGGCAAATTACGTGCTGTCTCTTGTTCTTGGAACAGTCTTCACAGGGAAACGAAATTTATCTTCTTTAGTCTGCTATGGCTATTGGAATGAGCCAAAAGACAATTTGTTACTAGTCCGCCTTTGATATAGGATCGACTTTCTAGATCCCATTTTTATTCTTATGATGAAAACCTCCTGAATCCAGATCCATTCCCCAGAGACTTGGAAATGGCTTTCTTCCTTGGAATTTTGGTAAACTTTATCTGTACCAGGGGTCCTTTTCTTGACACATAGTATTTCAGAGCTTGGGCTCTGGGGTCAGCCAAATTTGGATGTAGATTTTCAATGCCCACTGCTGGGTTTTTTGTTTTTTTTTTTCCACAATGTATGTAACCTCTCTAAATCGTAACTTTCTCATCTGTATAAAGAATATGATATCAGCAGTTTTCTCATAGCAATGTTGTGAGAATTAATTGTGATTAGGCATATAGCGTGCTTAGTACTCCTTTAAAGGTAGCGATTTTTTTTTCCCCCTAAAATTGATCAAGCATGGCTAGAGGTTTATGTCTACATCATCCTCAAGTTGGAGAGGGCAACCCCATTTCAACAGGCAGAATTCTTGTTTTTCACATCTTTCTAAACGTCTCCTCCCCCACTGTTTTCTACTTCAGTTAATGGGTCTATCATCTACCAAATTGCTTGTATACAAATCTCAGGAGCTATATTTGATTCCTCTATTTCCCTCTCTCCTAACACACGATACATCAGCATGTTTTTTGGACTCTATCTCAAGCACTTCCTGAACACGCTACTTCTCATGATTTTCATTCTTAACAACGAAACTTAAAGTTACTGTCATCTCTTTTTTGGACTATTTCTGTAGCTTTTTGATCTCTCTTTTAGTTTCATTTCCCTAGGGTCCCGCTTTAACATATCAACAAACGGATATTTTAAATATACAAACCCTACCATAGCATTATTTTTTTGGCTTAAAACCATACAAAGACTTTTGGATTGAATAAAATCCCATCTTCCAATTTAGGTTTTCAAGCTCTTCTAATCTGGCTTCCAACGAACTATTTGGCTTCATTTTCTCCATGTCTTGCAATTTGTCAGTTTTCTCCCCATCTCTCTATTCTTCACATATGTTAAGCTTGTTATTACCTCTGAGCCTTTGCATTTGTTTCCCTAGGTCTGGAAAACTCTTTTGCTAGAGCTTTGCCTGGCTAACTCATTCTCATTATTCAGATGACAGCCTCAATGTTACATCTTCAGTTACCTTCCCTTTTTAAAGTAGGATTCCCCTCCTACCCAATCAAGCTGTATCGTATTATTATTATTAATTAACTAATTAATTATTAAATTTTTTGAGAAAGGGTCTTACTCCACCACCCAGGCTGGAGCGCAGTGGTCTGATCATGGCTCACTGCAGGCCTCCACCTCCCAGGCTCAGGTGATTCTCCCTCCTCAGCCTCCTGAGCAGCTGGGACTACAGGTGTGTGCCACCCATGCCCAGCTAAATTTTGTATTTTTTTGTAGAGACAGGGTTTCGCCACGATGCTCAGGCTGCTCTCAAACTCCTGGGCTCAAGCATTCTGCCCTGCTCAGCCTCTCAAAGTGCTGAGATTATAGGCATGAGCCACCATGCCTAGCACTATCCTATTTTTATTATCAATTTTCTTCATAGCAATGGTCACTATACGCATAAGTCACTTTATTGCACTTTATTGTGCTTTGCAAATAACTTTTTTTTTTTTTTTTAATGAATTGAAGGTTTGCGGCAACCCTGAGCTGAGTAAGTCTATTGGCGTCATTTTTCCGATAGCATGTACTTACGTCGTGTCTCTGTGTCACGTTTTGGTAATTCTCACGGTATTTTAAACTTTATTATTATTATTATATCTGCTATGGTGATTCCAGCATTTTTCTTCCTTTCCTCAGGCCTCCCTATTCCTGGACACACAATATTGAAATTAGGCCAGTTAATAACCTTATGTCTCTCACTTTAAATCAACCACTAGAAATGGTTAAGCTTAGTGATGATGGCATGTTGAAAGCTGAGACAGGCCAACGGTTAGGTTTCAAGTGCCAAACAGCCAAGGTGTGAATGCAAAGAAAAAGCTCTTGGAGAAAATTAAAAGTGCTACTCCAGTGAATGCATGAATGAAAACAAAACAGCCTTATTGCTGATATGGAGAAAGTTTTAGTGTTGTGGATAGAAGATTAAACTAGTCAAAAAATTCCCTTAAGTCAAAGTCTAATTTAGAGCAAGGCCTTAATGCTCTTCAATTCTATGAATGCTGAGAGAGGTAAAGAAGCTGCAAATGGAAAGTTTAAAACTAGCAGAGTTTGCTTCATGAGATTTAAGGAAAGAAACCGTCTTTCTAACATAAAAGTGCAAGGTAAAGCAGCAAGTGTTGATGTCTCCCTCAACTTCTCCAAGGTGAACTGTAGCAAGTTCTGTAGAAGATCTAGCAAAGATAATTGACGAAGGTGGCTACAATAAAAAACGGATCTTCGATGTAGAAAAAACAGTATTGTATTAGAAGAAGACACCAGCTAGTTCTTTCATGGGTAGCATGGAGAAGTCAATGCCAGGCTTCATAGAACAGGTTGACTCTCGCTCTCTGTTAGGGGCTAATGCAACTGGTGACTTTAAGTTGAAGCTAATGATCATTTGTCATTCTGAAATCCCAAGGCTCTTAAGAACATGCTAAATCCTGTCTGCCTGTGCTCCTGTATTCTATAAATGGAACAACAGAGCCTAGATGACAGCACATCTGTTTACAGCATGGTTTACTGAATGTTTTAAGCCCACGGTTGAGACCTACAAATCAGAAAAAAGATTTTTTTTTTTTTTTTTTCAAAGTGTTACTGGTCAATGTCAAGGCACCTAGTCATAAAAGACCTCTGATCTAGATGTACAAGGAATTAATGTTATTTTCATGTCTGCTAACATGATATCTATTTTGCAGTTCATAGATCAGGAGTAATTTTGACTTTCAAGTCTTATTATCTAAGAAATATGTTTTGTAAGGCTATAGCTGTTGTAGATGGTAATTCCTCTGTTGGATTTGGGCAAAAGAAATTAAAAACATTATGGAAAGGATTTCCCATTCTAGATGCCATTGAGAACATTTGTGATTTATGGAAGTAAAAAAACAACACTAACAAGAATTTGGAATAAGTTAACTCTAGCCCTCATAAATGACTTTGAGGGGGTTCAAGACTTTAGTGAAGGTAGTAACTGCAGATATGGTAGAAACAAGCAAGAGAACTAGAGTTAGAAGTGGAGCCTGAAGAGGTGACTGAATTGCTATAATCTCATGATAAAACTTGAATGGATGAGTAGTTGCTTCTTATGGATAAGCAAAGGAAGTAGTTTCTAAAGATAAAACCTACTCCTGATGGAGATATTGTGAACATTGTAGAAATTACAATAAAGAACTTAGAATGTTATATAAACTTAGTTGATGAAACAGCAACAAAGTTTGAGAGGATTTATTCCAATTTTGAAAAAAGTTATACTGTGAATAAAATGTTACCAAACAGCACTGCATGTTGAGACTCTCTTTTGTGAAAGGAAGAGTCACTTCATATGACAAACTTCACTTTTGTCTTATTTTAAGAAATTGAAAAGCCACCTCAGCCTTCAAAAGCCATCACTCTGATCAATCAACAGCTATCAACATCAAGGCAAGACCTTCTACCAGCAAAAGGCTGAGCTGAAGGCTCAGGTGATTATTAGCATTTTTGAGCAATAAAATGTGCTAAATTAAGGTATATACATTTTTTAGACACAATGCTATTGCACACTTAATGGATTACAGTATAGTTTAAACATAGCTTATATGTACTGAGAAACCAAAAAAAGATGTGACTTTCTTTATTGCAATATTTGCTATATTGCAGTGGTCTGGAACCAACCCCACAATATCTCTTAGGTATGCTTGTATATAATTCACAAAAGAAAACAGAAGTAGCTAATTACTCTGTAAATAAATGTCCATACTTAGTAATAATCAGAGAAACTCAAATCAAAATAACAAATGCAAAGCCAAGTATCAGCTATAAAATTGGTGCGCTATATTTTAAAATTATAATTAGAATTTTTTAAGCTAGAGATTTTTAATTTTAATTTCTTTTCTTCCAACTTTTATTTTAGAATCTGGGGGTACATGTGCAGGTTTGTTACATGGGTAAATTGTGTGTCACTGGGGTTTGGTGTATAAATGATTTCATCACCCAGTTTGTGAGCATGGTACCTGAAGGTAGTTTTTTGATCCTCACTCTCCTCCCACCTTCCACCCTCAAGTAAGTCCTCGTGTTTATGATTCCCCTGTTTGTATCCATGTGTATTCAATGTTTAGCATCCTCTTGCCTCATTTAAGTCCTTGCTGTTGATGGGCATCTAGGTTGAATCCATGATTTGGTTATTGTGAAAAGGGCTGTGACAAACTTACACGTGCATGAGTTTCTACAGCAGAATAATTTATATTCCCTTGGGTATATAAGCAGTAATGGGTTTGTTGCATCAAATGACAGTTCTGTTTAAGTTCTTTGAGAAATCTCCAAACTTAAGCTAGAGATTTTTTATTTTGTGATTAATAAAAGGTCAAATTTGCTATCACACTATCCCATACTCTATGCCACCATTTACCAGAAGAAAGGGTTTTATATCAGACTGAGTCATTAGGCAGAAATAGCAAAGACACGTTCATATCATTCTTAACATCTTGTGTTAGTCATGCCTCCACCCTGACCTTTGTACATGTTTACCTCATAGGCAAAGTGCTATTACTACACATGTAATAGACTATAGTGCAGTGTAAACACAACTTCAATATGCACTGGGAAACCAAAACAATTGTGTTACGCACTTTACTGTGATATTCAGTTTATTGCAGTGGTTTGAAACCAAACCCACATTATCTCTGAGGTATGCCTTTATCTGAAATCCTTATATTTTCCATCTCACTTCTGCTTTTCCCCAAAATATACACTGTATTATATCAAGAATCCTCATTTCCCATAGTGAGAGGTGACAGCGTGCTGGCAGTCCTCAGAGCCCTCGCTTGCTCTCGGCACCTCCCCTGCCTGGGCTCCCACTTTGGCAGCATTTGAGGAGCCCTTCAGTCCCCCACTGCACTGTGGGATCCCCTTTCTGGGCTGGCCAAGGCTGGAGCCCACTACCTCAGCTTGCAGGGAGGTGTGGAGGGAGAGGCGTGAGCGGGAACAAGGGCTGCGTGCGGTGCTTGCGGGCCAGCTGTAGTTCCAGGTGGGCGTGGGCTTGGCGGGCCCCGCACTCAGAGCAGCCAGCCAGCCCTGCTGGCCCCGGGCAATGAGGGACTTAGCACCCTGGCCAGTGGCTGCGGAGGGTGTACTGGGTCCCCCAGCAGTGCCGGCCCACCGGCGCTGTGCTCGATTTCTCACCGGGCCTTAGCTGCCTTCCCACGGGGCAGGGCTCGGGACCTGCAGCCCGCCATGCCTAAGCCTTCCCCCAACTCCGTGGGCTCCTGTGCAGCCGGAGCCTCCCCGACGAGCACCACCCCCTGCTCCATGGCGTCCAGTCCCATCGACCACCCAAGGGCTGAGGAATGCGAGTGCACAGTGCAGGACTGGCAGGCAGCTCCACCTGCAGCCCCGGTGTGGGATCCACTGGGTGAAGCCAGCTGGGCTCCTGAATCTGGTGGGGACGTGGAGAGTCTTTATATCTAGCTCAGGGATTGTAAATACACCAATCAGCACCCTGTATTTAGCTCAAGGTTTGTGAGTGCACCAATTGACACTCTGTATCTAGCTGCTCTGGTGGGGCCTTGGAGAACCTTTATGTCTAGCTCAGGGATTGTAAATACACCAATCAGCACCCTGGGTTTAGCTCAAGGTTTGTGAATGCACCAATTGACACTCTGTATCTAGCTGCTCTGGTGGGGCCTTGGAGAACCTGTGTGTTGAAACTCTATATCTAACTAATCTGATGGGGACGTGGAGAACCTTTGTATCTAGCTCAGGGATTGTAAACGCACCTATCAGCGCCCTGACAAAACAGGCCACTGGGCTCTACCAATCAGCAGGATGTGGGTGGGGCCAGATAAGAGAATAAAAGCAGGCTGCCCGAGCCAGCATCGGCAACCCGCTCGGCTTCCCTTCCCCACTGTGGAGGGTTTGTTTTTTCGCTCTTAGCAATAAATCTTGCTACGGCTCACTCTTTGGGTCCACGCTATTTTTATGAGCTCTAACACTCACGGCGAAGGTCTGCAGCTTCACTCCTGAGCCCAGCGAGACCACGGGGCCACCCGGAGGAACGACAAGTCCAGACGCGCTGCCTTAAGAGCTGTAACACTCACCGCGAAGGTCTGCAACTTCACTCCTGAGCCAGCGAGACCACGAATCCACCAGAAGGAAGAAACTCCGAACACATCTGAACATCAGAAGGGGCAGACTCCAGACGCGCCACCTTAAGAGCTGTAACACTCACCGCGAGGGTCCGCGGCTTCATTCTTGAAGTCAGTGAGAGCAAGAACCCACCAATTCCGGACACAATAGTATCCACAGTGTGTAAAACAGTGAAGGCATATGGTAAGAGCATAATATATATTGTATACTTCATACTCAATGAATGAGATTTGTAAGTCTGCACTTCTTTGCCTTGCTATTTCATGCAAGAAGCAATGTGAAAAAGAAAGCCTAAAAAGAAGTTTGTTCTGCATAAGACTTTTGCCACCTTTTCAACAACCATGCAAAAAATGGATGGCAGGCCCTGTAGACCTGATCTTTTTAAGGTGCACTTACAACTGAAAGGTCAGCCTTCATTATGTTTCCAGCATACCTGTGTACTTAATAAGAGAACAGTTACCTACAAGAGCAACAACTAAGAAAAAAATGGTAAGAATACTTTGACATTTAACAAACCTGTTTTTAGAATTGTTGATAATTTATGTTTCTCTTCATTGGAGAACAAATTCTTAAGGGAGATTTAATAATTAAAAAATGTGAAAATGGGTATGATTAGTAAATACAATCATGGATTCTTTTCTAATCTCCATTTTCTCTCTTTAAGATTTGCATGGCAAATTAATTACTTTATAAGCTCAATGAAGGAAGATTGTTTGGTTATAATAGTTTAGGTACATTTTTCCCCCCAAGGGGAGAAAGCAGTTGAAATAATTATTCTATGTTACTACGACTAAATATTTTTGTATTCATCTTAGAGAAGAAAGTTACCGCTTGTCAGTGGAGGTACTGTGAGCAATGGCATATAGTTAAATCTCACTTCAAGGTACATTGTCCCCAGTGTCCTGAAACATTCTTTTTTGAATAGCTGAGGAGCAAGGACATTATTGATCACAAATAAGACTAAAGAGTGCATACAAATATGACCCTTAACTTTTGTAAATATCAAAGTTTAGGTTTGGATAGACAAAATAGAGTCCGAAATTGATACTGACTAATGAATGCAGTCAATACGGACATTGCAGTTTACCTTAGAACATTTGATTTTATTCTAAAGCAAATTTTCAAATCTCTTTGCTATATTCTTTGTTTTCAAAATGACAATAATAAAATAATAAATATAATTTTGATCTATTTAGAAGGTAGTATATTTGTATAACTTTGGAGTAACAAAAGAAAAATAGATAAAAAGATTTATAGAACAAAACTGAAAAAAATGGAAAAGTGGAGGCAGGTGATGAATTCATTTATTAACTAAAGGTGAAGTAGACGTTACATGGATTTTAAAGAAAAGCCATGCTTGAAAATCTGCCTCTTTATACATATTTGTAAATGTGTGAATTTTTACTTATGTATCAGAATATGCACATAGATAAATGTTCTTAATTTTAGAGCAACACAAAAGCTGGAAGTTCCTACCTATCTTCCCTGTCACACACACACACAAAAATCCCCAAACAACAAATAGAGAACAACATTTTGTCCAAAATAACTAAAGGAGAGCACAGGGGAACAGCAAAGGAGTAGCAGAAAGCCTGCCGAGCACAGAAATCCAGGATGGCTGTATAGGAAAGGGGAAAAATCCACTTTGCCTCTGCCACCCCTTCCCCCAGTTGGGATCAGCTTGGAACCAGGAGAAATTTCTCCCTATGGGAAAAGATAAATAAGAGGAACCCAGCAGCCTCCATCACTACTGTGGACAGTTGCTATCTTCACCTCACTATACTTCACTATAGGAGACTTCTGCAGTCCTCACAGGCTCTGAGCCCAGCTGAAGGACTTCCCCAGAGTCCACACATTGTGCTATCCCCAGAGAAGTAGCTTACGCTATACCCCATCAACCTATGGCCTGAGATGCTGTCCTGGAGCTGGAACCATTGCTAGAGCATGTCCTGCTCCGGGGTAAAGTAGATTTTACACCTCTAAGGGTGCACCCCTGAGGCTTTGTCACCATGGCACCATGCCCCCCTGGTAGTGTGCCATCCCTGAGCCATGCTGAGGCTATGCCCTACTCTCTGGGTCCAAGCACTGCAAAGCGTTCCATTTTCCTATTCCTTGCTGATGTGCCCTGCCCCCTGGGGTTCAAGCTGAATTGGCAACCTGCCTCCTTGGGGTCCTGAGCCTTGACACATTGGAACAGTTGTGTCCCTGGTGCTGAAACCAACACAGTGTCACACCCCCCAGGGACTTCAGGCTTCTGGCACACCAGAGCAGTCATGCCCTCTAGTGCTTGAGTTGACCCAGCACTCTGTCCCTTGGGAGACTCTAGACCTTGGAACATGGGAACAGTCATCCCCTTGTTATCACAGCCAACATGGTGTCTCATCCTCTATTACCTCACACCCCTGGTACACCAGAATAGTCACACTCCTGGTGCTCAAGTCATCATGGCATACTACCTCCTGTGGAACTGGAGCCTCAACTGACCTGTGTAGCCGTGCTTTCTAGGGCTGAGCAGATGTGGCACCTGATGTCAAAGGGAATGAAAACCTTGGCTGAGCTGAGCCATTCTGCCCTCCAGGCTGAACAGTCAAAGTTACTCACCTTCCTGGAACTGGACCAGCCCTGCACAGAGTCTGAGCTGCTGAGGTGCTTCACATTCCTGGGAAGTAGAGTCATCTCTGTGTGGCTCCCTGTCCCCCAAGGTGCAAGCCACACATGCAGCTTGCCATTCCTGAGTTCTTGTTGCTGCTGTTCAGGCCTCACAAATCCTGGGCTACTGCCCTGCCCCATCATCCCAGGGCCAGAGTCACAGTTGCATGATAATTTATCTCTCGGGGCCTGAACTGATGCTATACCCTGTTGATTCTGGGTCTTACATTGCAGCTGCACTGTTATGGTTTAAATGCACCCCCTCTAAATTCATGTGGTAGAAACTTAAATCCTGATACAACAGTGTTTGGAGGTCAGGGTCTAATGGAAGGTGTTTAGGTTATAATTAGATTATTCATACAGATGTAAAAAGAACTTGTGGGAGTGGGTCCTCTCTTTTCTGCCCTTCTGACACCTGAGGACTCAGCTTCATCATTTCTTCCCTTTCTGTCTTTTGCCATGAGAGGACATAGTAAGAAGGTCCACATCAGATGCTAGTGTCTTGATCTTAAACTTCCCAGCTTCCAGAACTGTGAGAGAATACATTTTTGTACTGTCTGTGGTTTTAGGTTATAGCAACACAAAATGAACTAAGACATGTGCCATGTTCCCCAGGTCCTGAGCTTTCAGAGCACCCCTTCTTGGAGCCATGCCAGTGTCCTGGCCCACAGAGTCAGAGCCACAGCTAAATCCCTGCTCCCTGGGCCTGAGCTGTTGAGCAACAGAGGTTTGTGGGATAAATGAATCCAATTATGCCATGAAGAGTAAACATGAACCTCAAGTCCCAGGTGCTATAGTAGTTTTGCAAGACTCTGAGCCCAGGACCATGACTCCACAACTGCTCTGAGCACTTGTGCCCTGGATCCCAGAACTGCTGCAGCTGCTGGTGGGACATGTCAGACCCAACATCAAGAGTGATTCTCTCAGTTAAGACTCCTCAATGTTGGGAAGACAAGAAAAGGAGGGCCCCTAAATCCCTTGCCACCAAAGACCCTAATAACCTATACTGCCATCATTACTTTCATAAACTCATACAGTCTAGACCACTGAGGCACCTGCAGTTATTGCTGACATTGATCACAACCAAAAAAGTTGCATGGAGACTATACCGTTGTGCTCATTCCCAAACCAAAGGCCACGTACCCTCTTCAGCTAGCACCTTTAGTCACATCTGCAGGTGAAAATCTTCCCCTACAAAAGCTATTCTGTACAGTTTTGAAGTTGTGCCTGTTCCACCAGATGCGCAATCAATATAGGGACACACACAAAAACATGAAAAAGTCAGAAAACATGACACCACTGAAGGAACACAATAATTTTCCAGTAATTGATCCCAAAGAAACAGAAATCTATGAATTGTCTGAAAAAAACTGAAAATAATGATCTTAAGGAAACTCAGTGTGATATAGGAGAATACAGAGAGACATTTCAATGGAATTAGAAAAATAATTTATAATCTAAATGAGAAATTCAGAGAACAGATAGATATAAAAAAGAATATGACAGAAATCTTGCATTTGAATAGGTCAATCAATAAAATAAAAAAATGCAATGGAGAGCTTCAACAGCTGACCAGATTAAGTGGAAGAATCAGTGAACTTGAAGACAGGGTTTTTTTTTTTTTTTTTTTTTTTTTAGATCTTGCTCTATTGCATAGGCTGGAGTGTAGTGTTTCTCACTCTTGGCTCACTGCAACCTCTGCCTCCCAGGTTCAAGTGATTCTCCTGCCTCAGCACCCGAGTAGCTGGGATTACAGGCATGTACCACTACGCATGGCTAATTTTTCTATTTCTAATAGAGAGGGGGTTTCACCATATTGGCCAGGCTGGTCTCGAACTCCTGGCCTCAAGTGATCTGCTTGCTTTGGCCTCCCAAAGTGCTGAGATTACAGGCATGAACTACTGTGCCCAAAGGCAGGTCTTTTTAAATGACTCAGTTGGGGGAAAAAAAAAGAAGGAAAAAGAGTAAAGACAACCTACGCAGCTTATGAGACACCATTAAGCAAACAAATATTTGTATTATTGGAGTTCCAAAAGGAGAAAAGACACTGAAAGGGACATAAACATATATAATGAAATAATTTTTGAAAAAATTCCCATGTATTGGAAGATATATGGGCATCAAAATCCATGAAGTTTAAAGGTCCCCAAAGAGATTCAACCCAAGAAATATTCTCCAAGGCACATTATAATCAAACCATAAAAAGTTAAAGTCAGAGAAATAATTTTAAATCAGCAAGAGAGAAATGTCAGGTCACATATAAGGGAATTCTTATTAGCCTATTAGCAGATTTCTCAGCAGAAACCTTGCAAACCAGGAGAGAATGGGATGATACATTCAAAATGCTGAAAGAAAAATATTGCTAGTCAATAATAATATACTTAGCAAAACTGTTCTTCGGAAATGAAGAAGAAATAAAGTCTTTTTGAGACAAGCAAAAAGCTGAGGGAATTCATCACCACTAGGTCTACCTTACATGAACTACTTAAGGGAGTTCTTTGAGCAGAAATGAAAGGATAAGAATTATTACTCTGACTTAATATGAAAGTGCAAAATGCACTGGTAGAGGTAAATACAAAGTCATATCTAGAATACTCCAATATTGTAATAGCAGTGTTTAAATCATACATACTTCCAGTATGGAAGATTTGTAAGTTAAATGGTCAAAAATGATGAAAGTCATAATAAGTTTTTAAGGAGTACACACTATAAGATGTAAATTGTGTTATCAAAAACATAAATGGGGAGGGGTGAATAAAAGCCTAGAGTTTTTGTATGGAACAGAAGTTAAGCTGGTATCAGCGTCAAGTAGTTGATTATAAGTGTAAGATATTTTACGTAAGCCAAATGGTAGCAATGAAACAAAAAACTACAGCAGATATACAAATAATAAAACAAGGTATCAAAGCTTAGCACTACAGAATATTATCAAGTCACAAAGGCAGAAAACAAGAGAAAAAGAAAGGAACAAAGGAACATCAAAACAACCAGACAACAAATAACAACATGGCAGCAGTAAGTCCTCCTTATGTATTGATAATAACCTTAAATATAATTGGATTAAATTTTTCAGCTAAAAGACACTGAGTGACAGAATGGATACAAAAACAAGGTTCAACTATATACTGACTATTAAGACACCCAGTCTACCTTTAAGGATACAGGCTGAATAGAAGAAGATATTCCATGCATTTGGTAACCAAAAGAGATCAGGGTAGCTCGAGTTACATCTGATAAAACAGACTTTAAGTCAAAAACTGTTAGAAGAGACAAAAAAAGTTTTGTTTAATGATAAAGGGGTCAATTCATCAAGATTACATAACAATTGTAAATATATCTGTAGCCTATGTGGGAGCACCTAAATACATAAAGCAAATATTAGTGGACATGAGGGGAGAAATAGATAGTAATATAATAATAGTAAGGGGAATTCAGTACTCTACTTTCAACAATTAAAAGACCAATCAGACAGAAAAATTAATAAGAAAATACTGAACTTGTATTGCACTTTAGACCAAATTGACCTAAACAGACATATACAGAATTTTTCATCCCAAAGCAGCAGAATGCACATTTTTCTCTAGTACATATGGAACATTCTCCAGGATAAACCAACTGTTAGGCCACAAAACAAGTCAATAAATTTAAGAAGATTGAAATCATATCGATTCAGGCCACAGTGGTATGAAACTCAAAATCAATAACAGGAAGAGTTGGAGAAAATTCACAAATATGTGGAAATTCAGTAACATGCTTCTGTGAACAACCAATGGGTTAAAGAAGAAATCAATATGGTACATCATATCAACAGAATGAAGGGAAAAAACCATGTGATCATTTCAATTGATGCTGAAAAATCATCTCGTAAAATTCAGCATCCCTCCATGATAAAAACCCTCAAAAAACTGGGTGTAGAATAAATATACTTCAACATAATAAAAGCCATATATGACAGACTCACAGTTAGTGTTTTACCAAATGCCAAAAAACTGAAAGCCTTTCCTCTTAGCTCTGGAATGCAACAAGGATGCCTGCTTTCACCACTGTTATTCAACATAGTACTAAAAGTCCTAGCTAGAGCAATTGCACAAGAAAAAGAAAAGAAGGTCATCCAAATTGGAAAGGAAGAAGACAAATTATCCTTGTTTGCACATGATATGGTCTTATATTTGGAGAAACCTGAAGACTTCAACAAAAAACTTTTTGAATTGGCAAACAAATTTAGTAAAGTTGCAGGACACAAAATCAACATACAATAATCAGCGGCATTTCTATATGCCAACAGCGAACGATCTAAAAAAATAAATTAAAAAAGTATTCCCAGGCCAGGTGTGGTGGCCCATGCCTGGAATCCCAGCATGTTGGGAGGCTAAGGAGTGTGGATCACTTGAGGTCAAGAGTTCAAGACCAGCCTGGCCAACATGGTGAAACCCCATCTCTACCAAAAAATACAAAAGTTAGCTGAGTATGGTCGTGTGGGCCTGTACTCTCAGCTACTCAGGAGGCTGAGGCAGGAGAATCCCTTGAACCAGGGAGGCAGAGGTTGCAGCAGTGAGCCGAGAACACGCCACTGCACTTCAGCCTGGGCGACAAAGTGAGACCCTGTCTCACACACACAGACACACACACACACACACACACACACACGTAAAAGAAAAGAAAAGAATCCCATTTACAATAGCTACAAGTAAAATTAAATACTTAGGAATTAACTTAGCCAAAGAAGTGAAAGATCTCCATAATGAAAACTATAAAACACTAATGAAAGAAACTGAAGAGGACACAAAATATTTGAAAGATACTCCACATTCTTTCATTGAAAAAATTAATATTGTTATCTCTATCAAAATGCCAATGACATTCTTTACAGAAACAGGAAAAACAATCCTAAAATGTATATGCATCCACAAAGGACCAGAATAGCCAAAGCTATCCTGAGAAAAAAGAACAAAATTGGAGGAATCGCATTACCTGACTTCAAATTATATGACAGCACTATAGTAACCAAAACAGCATGGTACTGGCATAAAAACAGACTCACAGACCAATGGAGCAGACGACCCAGAAATAAATACATATATCTACAGTGAATTTATTTGCAACACAAGTGCTGAGAACATACACTCTGGAAAAGACAGTCTCTTCAATAAGTGGTGCAGAGAAAACTGGATATTCATATGTAGAAGAACAAAAGTAGGCTCTTATCTCCCACCATACACAAAAATCAAATCGGTATGGATTAAAGACTTATATCTAAGACTATGAAACTACTACAAGACAGCATCAGAGATACTCTCCAGGACACTGGTCTGGGCAAGAGGATACAAAGTAGAAGATATATAGAATGAACATAGTGCTAATGTACAATATGAGGACTATAGGCAATGACTGTATTGAGATTCCTACAAAAGACTAGATTTTAACTTTACAACAAGAAACCATAAAATGGATAACCATGTGGGCAGATGGATATGTTCATTTGCCTCACTATAGTAACAATTTTACTATTTATATGTATCCTTTAGTATCAAGTTGTACACCTCAAGTGTACAAAATAAAATTTGTTTAAAAATAGAAAAAAACCCTAAACAAATCCACACTAACCAATGTACACTTCCTAATCATATGACTATAAAGCAATGGAAGAGTGAAGATATATTTTAAAATTTTGATTTATATTCAAACGCTTGATGTCTTTTAGGCCCTGGGAATGTGCTGATTTTCTAGCCACCTAAACTATGTATATTTGAGACAGGGTCTCTCTCTGTTGCCAAGGCTGGAGTGAAATGGCACAACCATAGCTTACTGCAGCCTCAACCTCCTAGACTCAACACAGTCCTCTTAGCTCAGCCTCCCAAGTAGCTAGGAATAGAAGTATGCACCACCACATCCAGCTATTTTTGAAAACTTTTTTTTTTTTTTTTTTTTTTGTAGAGATGGGGTCTTGTTTTGTTATCCAGGCTGGTCTTAAACTCCTGGGCTCAAGTGATTTTCCCATCTTGACCATCATCCAAAGTGTTGGGATTATAGGCAGGAGCCACCATGCCCAGCCTAAAATATCTTTAATGATTTCCACATGCAATATTCCCACTCTTGTGCCTAAAGTATATGGGACAGTGTCTCCAAATGGTGAGCTGTAGTACCAATGAAGAGGTAGGTGAGTGATTTCTGAAAGCTACTCTGTGGTTGGGTGGTGACTAGGGAAATGAAGAATGTTTCAAAAGACTTAAGTAACATTGCTAAGATTGATGAAGATACTCACTTTATGTTAAGTGATAAATGTATTAGAATATGACAATAAAAATATAATTGTTGAGAAGACACTCAGCCTATATTCTTGATGTTGACAGAAGTACAGTCAAACGGAAACATCTTGAAATCTATAAACTGGATGTCAAAAAGATCTGAACTCTAAAGCTTATTCGTCTACCATGAAAAAATGTCCATTATATTACATAGGAGTTACAAAATCTTTTTAAAATAAAAATATGTAATTTGAACAGTCTTTACCATTTAGTTCTCATTTAATATAATATTTTAGAGAATTAAAAGTAGCCACCCTAAAAAGGGGTTAGAGGTAACTTCAATGACTAGTGAACCATGTGATCTGGGTAATAAGGGGAAAATCAGAAAGCTCTGAAATATATACCAGGGAACTCAAAGAGCATGGTATTTTGAACCCTTTTAGTGTGTGATCACACAGCCTTATTTATTTCTTTTCTTATATATAAATGTAATTATCTCTTTAAAAATCAGTTATATTTTAAAAATTTTAAGTCCTTTGAGGCAGGGTCTGAATCTTTACAGTTATATCTCACTGTGAATATAGCAACTGACACATAATAGGAGCTCAATGAAGTCCTTGCTATTATCTTTCAAATTCTAGGAAGAATACATTTTCTTTCTTTGTATATCTTTTTATGTAACTATCGACTTCCACATATTTGGAAGCCTGTTCCATGGAAGTCTTTATCAAACTTCCATTAACAATGAAGTATATTGCTAATAAGATACAACACGGCTTACACTCAAGAAATAGTTTCTAACTGAAGATGTGCTGTGTAGCTTGAAAGTACAGTAATTTCCTTTTTCAATAGCTTTCTATGTGACCTTGAGCAATTTATTTAATCTCGCTATGAGATAACTTTCCCTTTTGCGAAATGAGAATACTGCCACTTGCCTCCTACCTACTTCACAGAGATAGTATTTCCACACCTAACATAATGGCTATAAGTCATTTGAAGCTCATTGGAATAAAGCACCATTTAATTACAATTGTTATTACTTTTTAGAGAGAGTTAATGATGATGAGAGGAGGAAAATATGCCATCCAAGATATGTATAAATGCATCTAGGCTAGAATCAAAACACACAAGCAAAATGAGAAAAAGAGAATAAAACTAAAATTCCTACTAAAATAAAGCAAACTAAATTATTTCTGCTTTGGAATTACCAAAAACTAATATATTTTTTTTTCTGAAGTGGCAAAGAGAAAATGATAACATAAAAAAGTTGAGAATAAGAAATAGTTTTTGTTATTTTTATCTGAAAAAGTATAAACAATAAAATAATAGGAAAAATTGGCAAGAATGAAAAGTTTTAATAAGATTTCTAGTTCACTTTTTAGAGACAAGTTCTTGGTTACATGTTTGTGGCTTATCCACTTGCTGTATACTATGTAGGTTGAATCTGCACCCCTGGGCAGCTATCTCCCTTGTCTGCATGTTTCTGGGTCAAGTCCCTCTTTCTGTGCCCTCTCCCTGAGGCAGTTTTTATGCCAAGGAATGCAAACCAATTTTAATATTAGCCTAAGGTAAACATAATTAGGAGGGCAAATTTTCTGCCAAAAGAGAGGAACTTACAAAACGCACTTTAAAATCAGATGTAATTTGTGTAAAAAAAAAATGCCTTATACTTCTTCAAAATATTATCAACTCAAAGAAGCCCAGGGTTAGGTATCACCCATAAACCATAATCATTTGTCTAGTGAGTAGAGTAGCTTTGAAGAAAAATTTTTAAGTTTCCCCAAACAGTACTTTCTTGTAAAATATTCAACAAACCCCTTCAACTTACCAGTGAGTTGCAAAACCATAGATAAATATATAGAACTCTATAAATATTCTGTATCTATAAGATAAAAATCAGAAAAAAAATGTAGAAAAGGCAAATAGGGAGAATAATTATAATTTAACAGTGGGATGATTTAATAAATAGGGATAGAAAATTGGGCATCGGAAGTGTAGGCATGAGCTACTTGAGGACAAAAACTGCATTTTTTATCATTATATTCACTTAACAAATGGAGAAAGGCTCATTAAAATCACTGTAGAATGGAGGGTAGGATAGGATAGGCAAGAACTAATACAAGGCTGAAATCAGTAATATAGTACAAGAAAAAATAAAAAAGAATGGAAGAAAGAAAAAGGTGCAGGTGGATGAGTACTGAAAACCAATGTTATTTAATTTTGTAAAAGGCTGAATTTAAAAAAAAAATCCTGTAACTTTCAGGCCTTTGGGATTTTCTTGGTTATTTTCTACTTTTTTCTATTTTCTAGTCAAACTAGTTTCTATCTGCTGTGTCTCTAATTCATATACTTGTATATATTCTTAGTCCTGAAGCTTAAGCCTAGGAGAGATGAATGATGATTTTCTGATTAGCAACAAAAGGATTACCAATCTAGATGACAGTTGGGATTTTAAAAATATATTTTATTTTTTAATTTTTGTGGGTACATGGTAGATGCTTATATTTATGGGATACATGAGACATTTTGATACAGGCAGGAAACGAGTAATAACCACAACATGATAAATAGGGTATCCATCATCTGCAGCATTCATTGTTTTTTAATGGCTGAACAGTACTTCATTGTGTGTGTGCGTGTGTATATGTATCTATATATATATCACATTTTCTTTATCTACTCATATGTTGATGGACATTTAGATTGCTTCTAAATCTTGGCTATTGTGAACAGTGGGGCAACAAACATGGGAGTGCAGATATTCCTTTGCTATACTGCTTTCCTTTCTGGGGTATATAACCGGCAGTGGGATTGCTGGATCATAAGCTACCTCTGTTTTTAGTTTTTTGAGGAACCTCCAAACTGTTATCTATAGTGGTTGTACTAATTTACATTCCCACCAACAGTGTAGAAGCATTCTCTTTTCTCTACCTGCTTGCCAGCATTTGTTATTGCCTGTCTTTTGAATATAAGCCATTTAATTAGGGTGAGATGGTATCTCGTAGTTTTGATTTGCATTTCTCTGATGATCAATTATGTTGAGCACTTATTCATATGCCTGTTTGCTGTTTGTACGTATTCTTTTGAGAAGTGTCTATTCAGATCTTTTGCCTATTTTTAATTGGATTATTAGATTTTTTCCTATATAATTGTTAGGAACTCCTTATATATTCTGATTACGAATCCCTTGTCAGATGGGTAATTTGCAAGTATTTTCTCCCACTCTGTGGGTTGTCTCATCACTTTGTTGATTGTTTCCTTTGCTGTGCAGAAGCTTTCTAACTTGATGTGATTCCATTTGTCCATTTTTACTTTGGTTGCTTGTGCCCTTGGTGTATTCTTAAAAATTTTTTTTGCCCAGAATAATGTCCTGGAGGATTTCACACATGTTTTCTTGTAGTAGTTTCATAGTTAGAGGTCTTAGGTTTAAGTCTTTCATCTATTTTGATTTGATTTTGTATATGGCAATTGATGGGGTCTACTTTTGTTCTTCTGCATATGAATATCCAGTTTTCTCAGCACCATTTATTGAAGAGACTGTCTTTTCCCCAGTGTATGTTCTTGGCACTTGTGTTGAAAATAAGTTCACTGTAGATGTATGCATTTGTTTCTGGGTTGTCTGTTCCATTGGTCTGTGAGTCTGTTTTTATGCCAGTACCATACTGTTTTGGTTACTATAGTGCTGTAGTATAATTTGAAGTCAGGTAATGCGATTCCTCCAGTTTTGTTCTTTTTTGCTCAGGATAGCTTTATCTAGTCTGTGTCTTTTGTGGATGCATATACATTTTAGGATTGTTTTCCCTGTTTCTGTGAAGAATGTCACTGACGTTTTGATAGGGATTGCCCTGAATCTGTAGGTTGCTCTGGGTAGTATGAACATTTTAACAATATTGACTCATTCAATGAATGAACATGGAATATCTTTTCAATGTTTTATGTCCTCTTCAATTTCTTTCATTAGTGTTTTACAGTTGTCCTTATAGAGATTTTTCACTGCTTCAGTCAAGTTAATTCCTAGGTATTTAATTTTACTTGTGGCTATTGTAAATGGGATTACATTTTGATTTCTTTTTCAGATTGTTGACTGTTGGCATAAGAAATGCTACTGATTATTGTATGTTGACTTTGTGTCCTGCAACTTTACTGAATTTGTTTGCTGGTTCAAATAGTTTTTTGTTGAAGCCTTCAGGTTTTTCCAAATACAAGATTATATTATGTGCAAACAAGGATAATATGTCTTCTTCTTTTTCAATTTGGATGCCCTTTATTTCTTTCTCTTGTGCGATTGCTCTAGCTAGAACTTCTAGTACTATATTGAAGTACTTGTAGTGTTCTAGAGCTAAGAGGAAAGGCTTTCAGTTTTCCCCCATTTGGTAAAATACTACCTGTGAGTCTGTCATATATGACTTTTATTATGTTGAAGTATGTTCCTTTTATACCCAGTTTCATGAAGGAATGCTGAATTTCATCAAATAATTTTTTCAGCATCAATTGAAAATATCATATGATTTTTATTCTTCATTCTGCTGATATGATGTATCACACTGATTGATTTGCATATGTTGAAACATCCTTACATTGCTGGGATAAATCTCACTTGGTTATGATGAAGGATCTTTTTAATATGTTGTTGAATTTGGTTTGCTAGTAATTAGTTGAGGATTTTTGAATCAATATTCACCAGAGATTTTGGCATGTAATTTATTTATTTTTATTTTTTTGACATGTCTTTGTCTGATTCTGGTATTAGGGTAATACTGGCCTTATAGAACGAATTTGGAAGTATATTCTCCCTTCCATTGTTTGAAATAATCTGAGTAGGATTGGTATTAGTTCTTTAAATGTGTGGTAGATTTCAGCAGTAAAGCCACCAGGTCCCAGGCTTTTCTTGACTGGGAGAGTTTTATTATGGCTTTGATCTTATTACTTATTACTGGTCTGCTTAGGTTTTGGATTTCTTCATGTTTCAGTCTTGGTAAGTTGTTTGTGTCTAGAAGTTTCTCCATTTCCTCTCGATTTTTCAGATTACTGGCATATAGTTGCTGACAGTAAACACTAATGATCCTTTGAATTTCTGCAGTATCAGTTATAATGTCTCCATTATCACTTCTGATTTTATTTATTTGGGTCTTCTGTTTTTTTCTTATTCTGGCTAGTGGTTTTTCAATGTAATTTATCTTTTCTCAAAAGTTAACTTTTCATTTCATTGATCTTTTGTATTTTTTTCTTTCTTCATTTTCAATTATTTCTCCTCTAATCTTTATTTTATTTTCTTCTACTAATTTTGAGTTTGGTTTGCTCTTGCTTCACTAGTTCATTAAGATGCATCATTTGGTTATTTCTTTTAAGTTTTCCTTCTTTTTTGATATAGGCAGTAATAGGTCTAAATTTCCCTCTTAGCACTGCTTTTGCTGTATCCCATAGGTTTTGGTATGTTATGTTTCCATTATCATTTGTTTCAAAAATTTTATCATTTTTCTTTTTAATTTTTTCATTGACCCAATGGTCATCTGGGAGCATGTTTTTTAATTTCCATGTGTTTGTATAGTTTCTGAAATTCTTCCTGTTATTGGTTTTTGGTTTTATTCCATTGTGGTAAGAGAAGATGGTTGATATTAACTCAATTTTTTTTTGGAATGTTTTAACACTTGTTTTGCTACCTAACATATGATCTCTCCTTGAGAATGATCTATGTGCTGAAGAGAAGAATGTGCATTCTGCAGCTGTTGGATTAAATTTTCTGTAAATATCTATTAGGTCCATTTATTTTATAGTGCTAATTGAATTCAATGTTTCGTCATTAATTTTCTGCCTGGAAGATCTGTCCAATGTTTAAAATGGGGTGTAAAATCTCCAGATATTATTAATAATGATATTATTAAAATAATAATATGCACCAGTGTTGGGTGCATATATGTTTACAATCGTTATATCTTCTTGCTGAATTGACCCCTTTGTCATTATATAACAACCTATTTTTCTCTTCTTACTGTTCTTGTCTTGAAATTTATTTTGTCTGATATAAATTTAGCTACTCCTGATCTTTTTTGGTTTCTGTTGGCATGGAATATCTTTTTCCATCCCTTTGTTTTCATTCTATGTATGTCTTTATAGATGAACTGTGCTTCTGCAACAGATCATTGGGTCTTGTTTTTTAAATCCATTAAGTCAATTTATGTCTTCTGATTAGATTATTACTGATAAGTAAGAACTTACTTTTTCCATTTTGTTATTTGTTTTCTAGTCTTCTCTTCTTTCCTTCCTTCCTATCTTTCTTTTAGTGAGAGTAATTTTCCCTGGTAATATGAGGTAATTTTTCGCTTTTTTGTATCTATTATTCAATTTCAGGTTATCATGAGTCTTGTAAATACTGTCTCTTATAATCTATTATTTTAAGCTGATGACAACTTAAGACTGATCACACAAACAAACAAATATGCAAAAAGAAAACTAAAAAACCTCTATGCTTTAACTTTTTGCTTTTTAAGTTTTTGTTCTTTTTATGTCTTATTGTAGTCTATATCTCAAAAAGTTGTAGTTATTATTTTTGATTGGTTCATTATTTAGTCTTTCTACTTAAGATAAGAGTAGTTTACATACCACACAGTGTTATATGATATTCTGTGTTTTTCTGTATACTTACTAGTACCAGTGAGCTTTGTGCTTTCAGAAAATTGTTTTATTGCTCATTAATCTCCTTTTCTTTCAAACTGACAAAGTCCCGTTGACATTTTTTGTAGGACATACCTGGTGTTGATGAAATGCCTTAGGTTTTGTTTGTCTGAAAAACTATTTCTCCTTTATGCTTGAAGGATATTTTCACTGAATATACTATTTTAGGGGAAAGGATGTTTTACTTCAGCATTTTAGTTATTTATTATTTATTTATTTTTGAGACAGGGTCTCACTCTCTCACCTAGGCTGGAGTGCAGTGGTGTGATCACAGCACACTGCAGCCTCAACCTCCCAGGTGCTTTTCCCAGCTGTGGCTGAGCTGTACCTAGGTGCAATACAAAATCCCCTTTACATTTCCCTCTGCTTTTCTCAAACAGGAGAAATCTTTCACCATAGCCACAACACCTGGGCATGTGCTGGGTATCACGTGAAGCCAGCACTTCTCGGAATCTTACCCAAGGTCCATGACGTACTACTACCTGGGTATCACGGTTGATTATTTGGGGCCCAAGCACTCTTTAGTCAGCAGGTAATAGATCCTATTAGGACTGGATCCTTCCCTTCAAGGCAGCAGGTTCCCTTCTTGTCCAGTGTGCGTCTAGAAATGTTTAAGAGCTAGTGCCTGGAATGAGGGCCCCTGACTCTTCCCAGTGTCCCATCCTGTTATGGCTGAGCTGGTATCTAAAATGAAAGACAAAGTCATCTTTACTCTTTGCTCTCCTCTTCTCAAGCAGAAGGAAGGAGTTACTTTAATTGCTGTCAGCTATGCTGCCTGGGGTTGGGGGAGGAATGGTACAAACTCTCCTTTAGCTGCCCTGGCTTGTGTCTTCCTAGGTCATGTGCTACCCTCGTCTACTGGCTCTAAGTCCAACCTAGCACTAGGACTTGCCTAGGAATTATAGTCCTTGTGTCCTAGACTGCCTCTCAAGTTTACCTAGGACTCCAGAGCACTTTAGCCCATGGTGGTGAGGCTTGCTGAGAAACTCAATTTCCAACATCTGGGATGAGTGATTTCCCTCTGCCTAGGGCTGGTCCTAATGCTCATTCTGTGGGTTGGTGCTAGCTGAGCCCAGTATGGCTTTTTTCTCCGCTGTGACAGGGCAGCACTGAGTTCAATGCCAAGTGCCCGTCGCTGTGCTCTCCTTCCCCCAGGTGCACAGATTCTCTCTATGTGCCATGTGGCCACTGCTGGGGGATGGGGAGGGGTGGTGTCAGCAATTCAAGACTATCTTTCTTACCCTCTTCAGTTCCTCTTTCAGTGATATGAAGTTAAAACCAGGTAGTTTGATTGCTCACCTTATTATTGGTTCTTATGATGGTGCTTTTTGTGTGTAGTTTTTTGTTAAAATTTGGTGTCCCTGTGGGGAAGACAATCAGTGGAGGCCTCTATTCAGCCACCTTGCTCTGCTCATGGGCAGTTGGAATCTTAGTAAGTGCCTTGCCAAGTAAGATTAATTCCATTTGTAACCTCTGGGCTGACATGCCCACCTCTGCCCAATGCCCTGCTAAGCCAGAGGATGCTAGCCTCCTGGGCCAAAAGAAGATGGTAATTCCGAAGCACAAAATGCTCACTGGACAAGGGTAGATAAATTCCACAAATTTTAAACATTTTAAACTTTTCTATCCCACATTTTCCCCTATTGGTGTTGATTTTCTCTTGGTGTAACTAGTTTTAAACATGAATTCCACTAATGCCATTGGTTAATCTTAAAATATTTATAGTTACAGAGTTGACTTGTTCCCCTTTCCTCAATAACTCTCGTCTCACTTTCTCTGCTAATATAAAACCACATGGCTTTCTGAGGCAACCTGAGAAGAAAGTCAATACTAAAGAGTAACTTTATGTTTTACTATTAGAGCTCACAATCCATTTGTTTTCTGGGATAGACAAACTTGGGTGGTTTATAAAGAGTTTGGCCTTGGGGCATGGTGTCTCAAGCCTGTAATCCCAGCACTTTGGGAGGCTGAGGCTGGTGGATCCCTTGAGCCCTGGAGTTCGAGACCAGTCTGGGCAACATAATGAAATCCTGTCTCTACAAAAAAGGTACAAAAATCAACCAGGTGTTGTAGCACACACCTGTGATCCCAGCTACTCAAGAAGCTGAGGTAGGAGGATTGCTTGAGCCCAAAAGGTGAAGGTTACAGTAAGCTGAGATTGCACCACTACACTCCAGCCTGGGTGACAGAGTGAGACCCCATCTGAATAAAAATAAAAAAAAAAATAAGAGTTTGGCCTAGTGTTCTTTTTAATTAATAGCTTTGATTTTTTTTTTAAATCTACCTGTTTTAAAGAAGGGCTAAGGTGTTTCAGTGATTTGAAGTGGCAAAGCTGGAGCCACAGATTCTAAGTGTACAACACACATTTCTGAGACATAGCCCTCCATGTAAAGTAGCGCCACAGCATCTCAGCTCTGGATCCCATCGCTGGGTGCTTCTTGGAGGACAAGGGTAAATTGCACAAGCAATTTCTGGGGAAAAAATGACCCCCACCAACAAATTTTTTTTTTAAAAAGCAAACTTGCCTGTGGAGGAATTTAATACTGGGCCCTTTGACCTTAGTCTACTGATACAAATGGATCTGCAATGGTAATGGGGATTTTATGGCTATGAGGCATGGAAAAGAAACCAACCTCCAGTGTGAATTGAAGGAAGAAGTTCCATGTTTATATGATCTTTGAAGAAATGAAAAGTCTGTCAACTAGCTGATCTTGCCCACCTATGATTATTAATACCTTTCAAGATTTCTGAGCTTGCCAGTATATTGCTCCCAACATTTCATATTATTTTGTCTCTGTTTATATCTCCCTTGTAGACATATGCACTACTTTAAATAAGAAGCCCTTCCAGAGAGATAGCCTCAAAGGATTCTATTTATGTGTACAAGCCTTGAAATAAGACATATTCTAACCTTTAATTATGAGTTACTACCTAAGTTTCAAGGAGTATATAAAGGGTGGAAAAGCAATGATTTTTTAAAGATGACAAACTATTGAGGTTAACAGGATTTCTTTGACTTTAAAAGTCATATGCTGAAAGCTCTTGTTAAAAAAAGATTGGCACAGGTGACATTGTCAAGGATAAACAATCATTCTTAAATCCTTTGTTTCAGTCCACAGTGAAACTTAATCCCCGAGGTGTTACTGTCTCTCCATGCCTGCATGTGGATCTCACCATTCCTCTAGTCCTGGTGCTTGCTTTCAACACAGAGCTCTGGACTGCAAGGCATTTGATTTCTGGTAATTAATCAGCTCCTCATACACGCTGTGTTTCTCCCCCAGGCCCAGCTCAAGTGAGTGATCCAAATCTGGCTTCAGGAAAAAAGAAAGTGTTTATGCTCTGAGTGCACAGAATGAAACACTGATAAACATTTCTTGGTAAAACATTGAATTCACATGGCATTATTTTTCTTTTCAAGTCATAAGTCATTGTGAAAAAATACACGTAGCAAAAAAACCAAAACCAAAACAAAAGCCAAACAAAAACATGTTGGATGCCCTTTAAACAGAAAGCATTTTGTCCTGCCAGAAAGAGTTATCAGGACTTGCTGGTATGTGTGTATCTGGTGCCTTTTAAAGTGTTTGCCTAGAATGGGAATGTTCATTTTTTAAACATCTTTTTGTTTGACTCTTTATCCACCGTACTTTATCTTATGGTTTCTTGTTTGTCTTGTCTCTGTAATAACTCAGATACTACTAATTTTATCAGTTGTGAAAAATCTGAACTTATATTAGTAATTATTCATGCCTAGAGACCTGGCAACTTCCATTCCTTTCAATTACTTACCTGTCTGCCTCAACAGCCATTTGTAAAGTCAGGTTTTGTTGTTAGGACTGAGAATAGTCTCATATATTTGTCTTGCAGGTAATTTTGAGCCCCCTTGTTTATATAAATAATGTAGTCCTATAATGGGTTCCCTTTTCTTGCCAATTATTCTGCTCAAAACTGAGATTAATCAATCAATCAGTTGTCAAAAGCATTTCTGAGTTGGCAGTGTTTGATTTATAGAAGCTACACATGAAAGTTAAGCAGTGGGAAATATGGTGTATCCAAACTATAATAAACTTTAATGATTTTGAAGACAGTGTGAATTTCAAGTAATGCCAGCCCACATAATTTTCTCCAAGTCTGGTAATATTACTCATTGTTATGATGCAATAATCCTATCTTAAATAATTATTTCCTCTAGACATCTGACTTATAGTCATTAACAATGGTAGGTTACTTTAGAAGTTCTCAGGAGATTTTGTTTCCTGGAGACATTTAGCAATTTGGGAGACATTTTTGATTATTATAACTAGAGAGGAGAGATACGTCTGACAACTAGTGGGTAGAGGTCAGGAATATGTCTGAACATCCTACAATGCACAGGAAAATGCCCATAACAAAGAATCATGTGATCCAAAATGTCTCTAGGGCTGGTTGATGAATCCTGGGTTACATACATTAATACATTAATGTACAGATTAAACACATTTCAAAAAGAGAATACATCTGTGTAAGTAACAGCAAGATCAAGAAAAACAAGATGATCAATACCTTGGAAGCCCCCCACCTCCCAATCTCCTCTCCACCCACTATCCCCACAAGGTAACCATGATCCTCATTTCTTAGGGCATCTAAATGGAATCACAAAGTAAGTTGCATATGTGTTACATGTAATTTATATAGACACTTCTCTCTTTCCATTTGAATCCTAAGTTTTATTGAATCCTACAAGTTGGAGATACGACTTATCTGACTCATGGAAAATTGAAGAACTTTGAGTCTACAGTGCATTTTATGAGGATTGTTATTTATCCTTGAAAGCACCGTTTTTCTTGATCTTGCCGTTACCTAATTGTTATTTCATCCTTCTCAGACCTCCTGTTGCCAGGTGATGGAAAGACACCTAGCCTCTGTTCAGGGTCAGAGGCTTTGTCATGATAGGAAAAGGAGACCTGAATTCATATAAGAAAGCAGCTAGGGGCTGGTCAAATAAAGCAAAGAAGCATTCCCTAAGCTTTTGTTTGTTTTACTTCAAACAAACTCACACACAAAGAGAGAGCCCTTGAAGCCACAAGTAAATGATGCAGACTCTTAGCCAAATGGGGAAAAGTGCCTTATATGTCATGTACCCCTGTGCTGTTTCTAATTTTTCCTGCTCCTTAGTTCTAAGCATACCATCCACATAAGTAAAATAAACCACATTGGGCTAGAGCTTAAGTTAAATATCAAAATCACTGCATGCTGACCGTGAAAACTCACTCATGCTGAACATTTGTGGGTTATCAGGATCAAAGAAGACTTCAATATTTATCAAAAAATTTAGCCCACCGTGGTTTAGCCTTCATTAACCTGGTATGCATTTGAAGAATTCAATAGAGTTAATGCAGGCCAAGCCTGAACTAAATTTTTTCGACTTAGGAAAACACTTATTCTCCTAAAAAGATAGATATCAGTTTTTAAATATTGGAAAAGGGCAGAATAACATAAGGTTCACACATGGTTGTCTGAATGCGATCAGCTCACTATAGGACTGAGTTATGCTTTGTACATGAAGAGACATGAGAACAAACTTGTCTTTTATATAATGCTCCTAATACAGATTTGAGGTACTATGGGAATTCATACTGAGTCTAGACAGCAAAATTTTTCTAGTTTAGATCTAAAATGAGAAATTTAAATGGGAACAAGCCTCGTTGCAAAATCATGGATTGTTGCAGGCACCCGAATAAGCAAAGAAGATTCCTCCAACAAAATTTCACTTACACATTTATCCCCTACAGAGGAGTCCAGATGATGAAGTGATCTCTCCTGAATTAGAGACAGGAGATGTTTACTTTTTTAAAAAAGTGCCTACTCATTTGTGGTATCATTCCTTTGCTGCATAAAAAGTGGTTAGATCTATCATTTTATTTAAAAATTCCAATATTATGATCACTGGTGTGTTTATTGCCACTTACTATTCGTATATATTTCTTGCATGAAAGCAGGGATATTGCATTCTTTGCACCTGTTGGGGAATGACAATGCTGTGGGTGACAGTGAAGGGTGGGGTAGGAGCAAAAAGAAAAATAAATCATTTGCATCAAAAGGCTAAAGAAATTTTTCCAGAAGGTCTTGGTAATAAGGAAAATGCTCTGAATAAGAGAACAGTAGCCAGAGACAGAGGAAGAAACTTACAAATTTAAATCAGGAGTCTAAAATATTTTCAGGCAAATACTTATCATAGCACCTGTTATTACATGATTTTAACTATGCCATCTTCTTTTATATAAAGAAGTAAAATGTAATGAAAATTCTAAGAAAGAGATTGCTTAGGAAAAATCACTTGCTTTTTTAGACTTTACTTCTTTTATTACATTCATTATTTGTGCAACAAAAATAGAGATTTGCCATTTCCCCCATAGATATAGTTATAATTCTGTGCTGCATTCTTTCAAGGTCAGATTCCTCTTCCATGCTTCTAAAAAGCAATTTTTTTTGGTAATAGAGTCACCCATGCATAAAAACTATACAATACTATAGTTATTTCAAAATAAAACTTAATTTCTGTAAGTATAGAATAAATGCTCAAATCAAAACTTAAAGTTAGACAAATTGTCCTTGTGTTTTTTCTGTTTGTCTAGTGTAAGGCATTCCTTGTAAGCTACAGTGCACATAGCTGCAAACAGTCCCAGGAATTGGTCATTGCAAAAGATTTTCGCATTCATCTTAAAACAATGTTTCTCTGTGTGTGGTCTGTGGATCATCTATGTCAGATTTCTTGGGAAGCAGAGAGTGTTGGGTAAAAGTGTTCATTCCTGGACCCCACCATAGTTCTATTAAGTCAGATATCTGAGGGTTCTGCCTTGCAAAATTTATTTTAATACAATTATGAGTAATACATAGGTACAGTAAAGTTTGAGACTAACAGATATAGAAAATGTTGATGTCCTTACATCATGTTCAAAACTATAATTTTTCCAAGAAAAGGAGAAGTATTTTAAAGAGCCTACTAGAAAGGCATTCAGAGAGGAACAAATAGCTTTGGTAGAAAATATCTAGATGTGAAATCATTTCTGAAATAAAGAAAACTTTTCTCTTTTAAAAAATGTTGCTGATGTTTCAGTCTTAACATGTAAACAGATATCTAGATTTTAAAAGATAATTTTAAAAATTCATATAGCTGACATAGCCATATAGATAAGCTAATCTTGAAGTAGGGACTTTCATTATCCCATTCTGCAATTGAGGAAACCTAGGCTCAGAAATGTTAAGTGACTTAGTCAAGGTCTCACAGAAAGTAAACTGGAGCATCCCAGGCAACTTGATGCAGCTTTACGCAGTGTCTTCTGCATTTTTCTACTTAAATTTTAGAGAATGTTGACTCTTGTACCTAGGTTAGAGTCAAAGCTGAAAAGAAAAGGTGCTAGGTACTCTCTCATTCCAAACCCAACCCTGTCTGACATGGCAAGGGCACTGGCACTTGAATTCCCTTTTAGTCTAGGGCATCGCAGACAGTAACCTAGCTAAGGCTGTTTTGCTGTTCCTCCACCTAAGGCAGGCTACCTCCCATGCTGGGTGTAGACAGCCCACTAGCTTTTATTCTGGAGCTGAAATTTTGAACTCAAGGCTGAGTCAGGGTTCAGTACTGAGGAAGCTGTACCAGGCTGCCTAAAAGACACACTTGTAACCTGTTAGAGTCAGTTATAGGGACAGTTATGGCAAACAAGATATTGCTAGTCAACACTGGCCAAAGAAATAGCAACATTCTGCTCTTCTATATACCAAGATGCTTGTCCTCTCTCCCTTGTCTCTTTTCCCTAACCCAGCACCACAAATGGAGGTGGGAAGAGGCATGTAAAGTACAAAGAATGTGTCTATCTCCACTCTTACTCCTCAAGCCCAGAAGCTCAGCCTCTGTTGGAAGAAGAAGAGATCTGTGAAACAGATATATGACCGAAGTTTTAAATCAGCTCAAATGGAGTTATAATTGTTACAGTGCCCAGAGATTTGGGGAATATCTTCCCCTTTTTAAGGGTTGAAGCTTCAAAATTTAATACAGCATGGCTCATAGCAATAATTTAGAAAAACATATTTATATCCCCCTCCCTGATTGACTTCTTGATAAGCTGTTCATGAAAATTACATGTTTTGAGTAGGATTCTTTATTACAATCCCCAAAGTTTATATTGAGAGTTCATACAAAGCAGTCCATATAGAACTGACGTCCTGTAAGAACCTCTAGATATTTCCTAAAGGTTATTAGGCTGGTGCAAAAGTAGTTGTGGTTTTAGACCGTGAATTTTAAACCATTATAACTAGGCTCAAGGACATCTTTATTAATCAAAATAGGAACTATTACAATCAACATATTTTTGCCAATGAGAAATAAGCTTGTTTATTCCTGTAGCATAAAACTCTTGTGTTTCTGGATTCGATGAACTCTTGGAAAGCATTTTTTGCATGCTACTGGTTGTGGAAGCATTTTCCCTGCAAAAAGTTGTCAAAATGCTTGAAGAAGTGGTAGTCTGTTGGCGAGAGGTCAGGTCAATATGGCAGATGAGGCCAAACTTCATAGCCCAGTTTGTTCAACTTTTGAAGCGTTTGTTGTGTGACATGCAGCTGGGCTTTGTTGGAGAAGAATTGGGCTCTGTCTGTTGACCAAGCCTGACTGAAGGTGTTGCAGTTTTAGGTGCATCGCATCGATTTGCTGAGCATACTTCTCAGATGTGATGGTTTTACTGGAAGTCAGAAAGCTTTAGCGGATCAGACTGGCAGCAGACCAGTGGCCTTTTATTTTGGTGCAAGTTTGGCTTTGGAAAGTGCTTTGAAGCTTCTTTTTGGTCCAGCCACTGAGTTGGTCATTGCTGGTTGTTGTATAAGAATCCACTTTTTGTCCCATGTCACAATCCGATTGAGAAACGGTTCATTGTTGTTGTGTCTTCTTAAGAGAAAACAACACTTCAAAACGATGATTATTTTGATTTATGGTTGGTCAGCTCCTGAGGCACCCACTTATAGAGTTTTTTCACCTTTCCAATTTGCTTCAAATGCTGAACGATGGTACAGTGGTCTTTGGCCACTTCATGTGTAGTTGTAAGAGGATCAGCTTCAATGAATGCTCTCTATTGGTCGTTGTCAGCATCCGATGGCCGGCTGCTATGTCCCTTATCTTCAAGGCTCTCTTCTTCTTTGCAAAACTTCTTGAACCAGCACTGCACTGTACATTCATTAGCAGCTCCTAACCCATATGTGCTGTTGATGTTGTAAGTTGTCTCCACTGCTTTACGACCCATTTTGAACTTGAATAAGAAAATTGCTGGAGTTTGCTTTTTGTCTAACATCATTCCCGTGGTCTAAAATAAACATAATATAAACAGCAAGTAATAAGTCATTAGCAGAAAAACATAAAGTGAGAAATGTCCATTAAAATGATGCATAACGTAACCACATTTGTTTAAAATTGTATTCCAATATCAAACGTCAAATTCCAACAGTGCAAAAACTGCAATTACATTTGCACCAGCCTAATACAATGCAGGTCAGAGAGCTCAAGCATAAATGTGAACATATAATGGTGGGAAGAATCTGAAGGGACTGGAATTTTCTTTAAAATTGGAACAAAATTTATTTTTTTAATTCCATTTATTTTGATGCCAGTCCTCTACTATCACAAACATATAAGCTTGCAAATAACTGTTCATCTCAGGAGATGGGTCCTGGAAGCAAAGCCTCTCTCTTGGAATCTTGTTATATTTGCTTCAGCAAAAAGCTTTTTATAATCAAGCCACTGTCAAGACCATAAAATCTTAATTCTTTTTGGGTTGTATAGACTAGTAAGTATTTCATCTTTATCTACTGGCAAGATTAATTTAAAATTAACCTTGGCTGGGCATGGTGGCTCACGCTTGTAATCCCAGCACTTTGGGAAGCCGAAGCGGGCAGATCCCTTGTGTCCAGGAGTTCAAGACCAGCCTGGGCAAAATGGCAAAACCCATCCCTACAAAATGTACAAAAATTAGCTGGGTGTAGTGGTGTGTGCCTATAGTCCCAGGTACTTGGGAGGTTGAAGCAGGAGAATCACTTGAGCCCGGGAGGCAGAGGTTGCAGGGAGCCGAGAGTGCACCACTGCACTCCAGCCTGGGCAACAAAGTGAGAGCCTGTCCCAAAAATAAATAAAATAAAATAAAATAAAATAAAATAAAATAAAATAAAATAAAATAAACTGCACTGAAGAGAACTTTGCACCAATAGCTTTTTAATATCCAGAAGTGAGGATACCACACAACTACAGAACTATACATTTTGAATGCCTCTTACACAACTCCTCTATACATTGACTGCTGCTGTTTGGATTTCTAGAAGCTTTCTACTAGCATAGAATTATTACTGCAAGAAGATGACAATGGGTGCACAAGTGGTGCCACATTAAATGACAAACATTAAAAGAATCATTCAGGCTTGGAATGGAAGACAGGATAGCTTATCTGTGTGTTAATGCTGCCACTTAATTCAGTTGCTAGTGAGGAAGTTCATAACGTTCTTGCCAGTAGCTGACTCATATTTCAATACTTGATACTCTAGGGAAAAAAAGAGGTGCTACCTTATCACTCTATGAAATGTGCAGGGAATAGGAATGCTTGATGTAAAGCCAGTTGAAGAGCCTCTGATTTATGTCACCACAAATACTTTATACACATGTATGGTTAAATTGCAGCTTACATGTCATTCACAGCACAGAGTAGAGTTCCAGTATGAAGAACCAGCAGGCCACCTGTCTTTACTGAAAATGACACATTGGAATGTATCTGCAGTTGTTTAAATTGGGAGAGTGGGCCAAATTGTTTTACCAGAAATCCTCTCCTGGGGATGGAATGTTTGCATGTGTACATGGTAACTTCACTCAGGGATTGATAGAACACTTCACTATTGTTGGAGACCTGTCTCATCATTCAAGGAATGTGTCTGGCTGGCCATACGGGACATCTCATCACTTTATGGAAGACTTATTCCAAAATGAAGAACCAGGTCCGAGTGAGGCCTTGCTTATTCATTTTACTTCTTGCTATCTGTCTTTTTTTGGAGTGGGGAGGGGGATACTTTTCATCTAAGAAGTCAGTAGACAAAATTCTTTGCTGATAAGCTTACAGGAGAGCAATGTTTTGACCTACAGGCTCTTGGTCGTCTACAGTGTGTTATCATAATATGAATGCCAAGAGATAGACCACAATTGAATGCTATCAAGTGAATCGGAATCATTTGTCTATTAATGGGGAGAAAAATGAAAATGTAGTTATGGTGTTTTTGAGGTGTATCATATGCTTAAGTCCAGTACAATTGTTAAATATTAGGTCACAGGTTGACAGCAACTGCATTCTTTTCCTGGTGTGATCCTATGAAAAATACTCTAGATGGTAAAAATTACAATAAAAATTAAAATAGAAACATAACATTTATACATAGGATTTTTGTTTTGTTTTGACTTCTTTTTGCCAAGTTCATGGCTAATGTTTTATGAGCAGTGTTTCTCAACTGCAGCACTATTGCACTGTTGACATTTTTTTATATAAAAGATGGGGCTTCACTATATTGCCCAGGTTGGACTTAAACTCCTGGGCTCAAGCGAGTTTAAGCGAACCTCCCACTTCAGCCTCCAGAGTGGTGGGACTAGAGATGCATGCCACTGTACCCAGCTTAGCACTATTGACATTTCGAACTTCGTATTTCTTTGTTGTGGAGACTACTCCCACAACATTGTACATTTTTGTGCAATTGTAGGATGTTTAGCAGCACACCTGGCCTCTACTCTCTAGATTCTAGTAACACCTGGTCCAGTCTTGAAAGACAAAATGTTCCAGACATTGCCAAGTATCCCCAAGAAGGTAAAGTTGCTCCAAATTGAGAACCATTGTTCTATCAGTATTATGTAGGGATGTATCATCATTAACACACTCAGTATATTTGGCAAGATGTAGTGATAACATTGTAGACGTTTTAATGTGTCACATCCTTTTGAACATTTTCAGAGGCAAGCTGTAGAATTTTGGTTCATTATCAAATGCATTTGATATTTTGCCCTATTTAGAAACAGTTTCTACTACCAAGGGATATACTAGCCTAGATTTCCATGGCACATTCATTTAAAAGCAGTTATTCAACATAATCTTAGAAGGTCATATGTGCCATGATAGGTCATACTGGTTAATCATCTAGCCAGTCTATGATTTGGCCTCCGACGCTCACCTAGATATATTTTGAAGCTTTTAAAAGTGCTTTGCATAACATCACATTCCAAAGGAATCCCAAGCATCTCTCATTTGATTAAAACATCCATTTTAAAATAGTCGCACCACAAATGTATTTAAAACTGTTTTTGAACCCACTTGTACATGAACTCTTTATATTTTAGAGGAGGTAAATTTCTAAATTTTGGGAAGCTGGAAGGCATTTCTGCAACCCAGCCACAGGGCCCATCTCGTACTGGATTCTTCTTCACTTCTTTCTCACTGTAGGCTGGCAAGACTCAGTCAGTTCAGTTTTCCTCTCTTTTTGATAGCCACTGCCGCCCATTCTATCTTTTGGGGTTTCGTTATCCACCAGAAAGGAAGGCAGAAGCTTGTGAAGTCTTGCCAGTTTGACCTTTTATTTACCTACCTCTGACAGAATCGCACAGACCTCTTTTGTTTTTAGGGTTTCACTGCTAATTCCTTTGGGGAAAATACTGAAGAGATAAAAATAACAAACGTGGGAAAGTGATGAAAGTTACAGACGCTTACAAAGTTCTTACAGTCTTATTCCCTTGTTGATGGTTCATGACTCTTTTCTGAAGATAGGAATTGGAAACTTCCCTTTGAATCTTGTCCTGTAATTTTATTTTTAAGACTGGGGCTAATCCAATGTCACTTCTCCTCTGAGCCATCTACGGAGTAGGTGGTATGCAATTTTTCTCCTTGAAGGCTCCTGGCTCACCATTGGAAAGGTTTAAGGCAGATGCAAATTTTCAGGCTCTCTCCCCTTAAACTATTCTCTATTCGCAAAGGAATTACACCTTTCAGACACTTCTTCACAATGTTAAACTCTGCTGTCTAAAGTCTTGATTTCTTATCCACACCAAATAACGCATGTTATTTTTTTCCAAACATCAAGGTGTATTTCCTTAGTGTTTTATTTTTTAATCATAACCCCTCACAGCCTTACATATTTTCATCTTTTCTCATTTGTAATTATATCTACCTTGATTGTTTCTCTTCTTAGAGACTTTCTTGAATGTGACATCTGGGAATACCAATATAATTTTACTTTGGTAAAAGGTCAGACTCCTCTGTTTAGCAAACATGTATTTATTAGCTAAAGAGTGTCAGGGACTCTTGTAGAAATTAGACAAAAACCTGCCCTCATGAAGGGTACATTCTAGTGATGGAGACAGTCAGGAAACAAAAAATATAGCACCTAGGATGTTAAATGGTGATAAGTGCTACAGAGAATACGAGGCAGGAAAGGGGTAGAAATTGCTGGTTTGTAGGGAAGTATTTATAATTTTAAGTGGAGTGGGCAGGGAAAACTTCATAGAAAAGAGATATTTGAATAAAGACTTTAGGAAGGTAAAGAAGAGAATTATGTTGATTTTCAGAGAAACAAACTGAGAGAATATCAACCTAATTTTTACTAGATAGAAGCAAAAGCCAACACAAAAGCTCAGAGGTGGGAATGTGCCTGGCATATTTGGAGACGAGCGGTATGGTTAGTTGGGTGGGGTAGAGCAAATTAGAAAATTTAAAGAAGATGGAAAAAATAATAAATAATACCTGTTTGCACCTCTATGTTTACCATTCTTCCTAATTTATGCAGTGTTTTATAGGTCATTTTGACAATATTAGATTTAGTGCAATGTCTTTAAAGATATTTTCAAAGACATTAGTCCAGGAATTTCTTATTATTCAGTCACTGGTTATCAAAAGTGCTAAATCTGGTTGAACCGTTGCAACAAGTTATAAAGATGCTCTGATATTTGTCATATTGTTGGATTTCTTTTAGACAATCACACCAAACCAAATCAAACAAAACAAAACAAGCTGAAAACTTTGGCAAATCAACAAACGATTTAATCCTTTGTGGCTCAGTAGCTGAGTACCAGTAAGATCCAGGGAGCTCAAAATGTATGCCAGATACACTTGGTACTAAGGGCAACTCATTTTGCTAGTGCATCTCATGGCTATGTTTGAACAATTGCAACAAGTTATAAAGATGCTCTGATATTTGTTCAGTTGTTGGATTTCTTTTAGGCAATCACACCAAACAAAACAAAACAAAACAAGCTAAAAACTTTGGCAAATCAACAAACTATTTGATCCTTTGTGGCTCTGTAGCTGAGTACCTGTAAGATCCAGGGAGCTCAAAATGTATGCCAGGTACACTTGGTACGAGAGGCAATTCATTTTACTAGTGCATCTCAGGGCTATGATTGTCAGGGTTATGAAAAATAGAACTTTAGATCGTATTGACTCTAGGAATTTATAATAATCACAAGTCTGTTACTTCTAAGAACATAAAATCCACATTCAATTGGCTTAACTAATAAAGGGAATTTATTGGTTCACATATAACTGAAACAACTGGAGGAGTCAAATTTCAGGGGTGGCTTAATACAGCAATTTAATGATAGCATCAAGAACCTGTTTTTATTGTAATTTTTTCCCATCTGAACACTCCGGCATCTGTGGGGTTCGCTTCACCTTAAGACTAGCTGTCCTCAAGATGGAAATATGTCTGCTGGAAGCTCCAAGGACTTCATAGTCATATGATGCTGCTGAGTGTGAAGAACCAATGTCTTTGTCTCAAAATTCTCAGCAAACTCTCAAGGTTCCATCAGATTGGATAAGAGTAGTTGAACAAACTATTTTGGCCAGGACTCCATGTAATTGAACCCAGGAGGTGATACCAGATTCTGCCAAAGATCATACACTAAGTTGGGTGTAGGACTTGGTTTCCCCACACTGAACTGGGGTAATGTTGCACTAAGAAGGAAGAGGATACAAAATAGTAAGAACTGTGAATCTACCAATGGTGATGCAATGCAAACAAATTGCCTTTGTAATCTCAGGGTCTTGTACTGTGTCTGATATACAGTAGATTCTTATGCTGATTGCCTTAATGAAAATGCATTTATTGAATGAGTAAACATTGCTGATGAATATAAACTTAAAAAGGGCATAATAACTTTTGTCATTGTATATTTTGTAGAAAACTCTGTATTCTGAAATCTGTGTTGAAATCCAGGTATGACAGCTATACTATTTCTAAGGAATGACCTTACTTCTGATTTTACCTTTGAAACTCTCAGCAGAAAATTTGGAGGCTAACATGAACCTGTTTGGGGGAAGAATTAAGGTTTTCTGAGAGGGAAGAATTTCACACTCAGAGAAGTGCAGTAAAGTTCAAGTAAATGTTCTTTGCATCTCAAAAAAAAAAATAGAGCAACTTTTCATTACCTTTTCCTCTGTTAAGTCACAAGTCAAGTTGTACTTTCAAGTAAATCTTTCTCTTTGAGAAACTTCTCAGGTCATCTGGGAATCAGAGGCTATTACAAGTTATGGCTTTGCACATTGCTAATAGCGGATATCTATTATTTTATTTAATTCTTACAAAAGTCTCATTAGGCAGTGTAGAATAGTGGTTAAGAATTCAGATATTAGATTCAGACTGCCCAGTATCAAATCCTGGCTCCTTCATCTCCTAGCAATGTGACCTTGGGCAAGCTATTTAATCCTCTATGCCTCAATTTTATCATTTGTAAATGGGGAGACAATGCTTGCCTCTCAGGTTTGTTATAAGGAATAACTGAGTTAAAATATGCAAAGTACTACAGAGCATGCCTGGAACATGATAATCATTCAATAAGTATTATCCATCATGATAATGATGCTGCTGCTTCTGCTTTTCATACATGGGAACCCAAGCCTCTGAAAATCTCAGTAGCCCTCCTATAGTCCCAGAGTAGCAATGTCATAAAGCTGAATTCAAATGCAAGTATGTTTGACTTTGATTCTGCAGCTTTTCATACTACAGCCTGCCCCTTCCAACCTTTGTCTTTTTACTGACTTCTACACACAATATTTTAGTACTAAATTGCCATCTGGGAAAAATCTGGGACTATGAATATTTCTCGTAAGTGCGGATCCTAGCACAGGGTTTTACACCCTGTGGGAGTTCAATAAACACTGCTAATGTGATCAGAGATATTCTGCAGGGAATCCTAGCTCCAGGTGGCATTAGAAAAGACACTAACACTGGAAGACCTCCTTTAAAATACACATCTTTACCTGGGAGGATGAGACACATAAGCCTTCATTGTTAGTCCTCTCTCATAACTATCATGCCCTAAAGTGTCTGCCAGTTGAATTGCTTGTTAATTTAGGCAAATTGGAAAGGCATAGAAAGATGACTTAACAGAGCAAGACTAGGAAATACATGTAACATGGTGTCATGTGCCATCTTACATATGGGCACCAAAACTCATGCTGAGAGGCCTGAGTTTCCTTATGAAAATGAGCGTTATTACTCTTCTATCCATTATGTGCCCAGAAGAGTTGTAAATAAAGACATCCAGAAAAGCTACTTTCAAATGCAGTGGTGGGAAAAAAGACATCAAAAAATGCCGACAGTGATGAGCAAAGGATTTTAGCTATTTTTATTTCTTATCTCTTCTCCATATTTTTCTTTTGTGATATAGGTATTAGTCCATAATAAAACAAATTTGTGTTTTAAAAATATGGTAACACTGAACTTTCTACCCTACTTAAATTGGCCAGAATAAGTTTGAAACATTTCAGCTTAAGAAGTTATGTTTATCTTGGTCTATGTTGAGTTAGTGATGGTTTTGAGGAATTACACTGGCATAAACTGCATAAAAATGATGTTATACATCAAATAGACATAACTCTCAAGAATTCTAAGATGCATATTCACTGGGGAGACAGAACACACACACAGACACACACACACCGCAAGCATCAAACATACTACAAATAAAAAACAAAAATTCAACAAACTCAAATACCCAGGCTTTTGACAAATAAACAACTTACATGAATATATCTTGTCAATTATATAGAATTGCAGAACAAATTTTCAAAGCAAATTGAGTCATCTAACAGATGAAAACACAGAACATTAAAAAATATTATATTGTTAGTCTTAAAAGATTTTTTTAATAGAAGAGATTATTCTCTGTATATATGTGTGTGTATATATATATGTATATGTATATCTTTAGGTGATTTATGAGTTATCCAAAGTATATTTAACATTGTGTCACAAGACTTGGAATTAATTATGACAGATAGCTATGAAATTATATTTCATAGAGAGCATTTGATCTCTCAGTCCATGTGTTTTCACTCTCAAATATTTAGAAGAGAGTTTAAAGACAAAGACATATGGAGGATGCTTTTATGTGTGCAGTTGACAGAGGAATCCTGCAATTTCGTAAGACCTAGAACATTTTGCAGTAAATGATCCAAAAGGAGAACAGAAGATTAGTCTGATCTCTCACTGTGCTAAGCATGATCAAATTAAGCTGCATAACTAACTCAAAAATAGCAGCAACAGAGAGGGACAACAGGATAAAACGTCAGAAAGGAGTAAAGAATCTCCAGAAGAAAAAAAAGTGTGACCCTTTTTGTCTTTGGAAGTAAGTAGGGCTCCTGCCAAAAGAAAAGACTGCTTTTGAATAGAATCTAATTCAGAGGATTGAGCCCCATCCAATCCCTTTGTCAGCGCTTTAGCACTTTACGCATTTTGTCTATAAACAAAAAGAGAATGGAACATCTTAATGCTTTTCCGACACTATTCCAATATGTAAAAATTATTTTTACTTTTGGAAACAATTAATATACTGGAGAAAAATGGTAAAAACGAAAGGCTAATGCAGGTCATGATTTGGTTTAAACCTGTTTTCTTTGGTCTTCTACATACATAGATTTACAATAATTCTATTTTTAATTCTCAGGAACTTTGCTACATAGTGCACTATTCTTGTAATTCTCATGCTGTAGTTTCTCTTCAGTTTGTATAAATCTTTCTCTAATTCAATTGAAAGTGATGAAATATGTTCATATTTATAAATGCTGAATATTCAGCCAGAAGACATGAATGACAGAGGTTATAAGAGGAAAAATCCCACAGGAGTAACTATGAGTACAGGGCTTTCTTATGGCCTTTAGCGCAAACTGTCAGGACATACTCTGTTTTTTTTGTTTCTGGAGCTCTCAGTGAAATGGGTAGCTCGGAGCACACAGAGAGGAAATGGGTCCCATTCTGGGTCAAACCTAATAAATTCTTATTTTGAAGAAATTTTGGAAAACATGATTATTTTGAGCAAAGATTTCATTTCTTGTTTTACTTATTTGAGTTAAATCAGAGCGATGATTTGCCTTGACATGGAATTCCTAGGATGTGGGATTCGTAGAGTGGTCTGCAACTGCCCTGAACTATGAATGTTTTCTGCCTCTGAGTAATATGGAAGAACTCTGGTGTACACTGGGGTCATACAAGCTATAAAATTAACCTAGCATTTAGTTATATGGACCCCATTTTGCTTGGTGTGTACTGAATTGGTGAATAAACTCTGTGTCTCTATTGTTCCGAGCTTGGGTTGTCATTATCATGCAACAGGGTTGGCTAGAATGACACAGAAGCAAGTATACAGTAAAATGATAAAGTATTCATGTAGTCTTGTTTTTTTCCCCAGCCTAGTTAAAAATATGAAACAAACAAGTAAGATAGGCAGATACACTTACTGTGAACTACAGTCTCAATCCATATTCAATGCTTGCAACTCTCTCATCTATTCAGCTTTGTGTCTCTTCTCTGCATTGTTATAGCATTATTTAGTTAGTTGTTTATAGCTACTTTATCTTCACATTTTTCTTATTCAAGACAAATTGCATTTAAATGTACTCAGCTAATCACTAAATGTACTTTATGGAAAAGAAAGACCAAGTAGGTACATCTGAGGCAGTGACAGGAGAACAATCCAATCATTTATTTAAATGAATTAATCTAAATGTCTTATGCATAAAAAGTTCAATAAGTTATAAATCTCAGAAGTTAGCCTGTATTTATCAGAATTTTAAAAACCTTTTATCCTCTGCAAAATATTTCTATCTAAATCATGGTCATGACATTTCCTTTACAATAAAAAGAAGGTTCTGAAAAATCCCCACAATTTTCCTATTTGTAATCAGGAATACTGATTAACTCAAGTTCAGTTTTCCATTATGGGGCAATAGAGTGATAAGATATAGCTTCAATTTCAAGGTTGAAATAATACTGCTTAATTCTACTGTGTTTTCACCTTGAATATTTTGTTTTTAACTGGAGTAGTTATATTCCATGTAATTAAGACGCCGCAACTCTCTTTGAAGCTCAGAGAATCTAATCACTTATACAGAAAAGGTTTTATTCCCATAAGTTAACTGTTGGCAAGTGCAGATGTTTTTGAGCAATCTTACATTCCAGAGTTCTGCCTCACCTCCTGACTAAAGAATGGGATAAACTTTGCTTCTTAGTGTCCTCTACAATTAAAAAAACCAGAACAAAACAAAAAAAGGTTCACTTTTAACTTCACCTAGATTTTAGCCCCTAAAGCATGCTGCATATAATAAAATGATTTTTATTAATTATTTTTTTCATGGAAGGGCAATGCTTTCTGAACATCAAGTTCCATTTTTTGTGTGTGTGTGTGTCAGAGAAAAATAAGGATTTGTAGCCATCCCCGCTCAGGCCTGTTAGCCTGGGCAATTCTCTGTTCACATTTTTCTTTCAAATAGATTCAACAGACCAATTGCTAAGCTGAAGTTCATGAGCAATCTTTCCTCTAACATTCTGCAATGCCTTCTTGACATTTTTTTTATTAAACTAGATTACATTTCTTTAATTTATTTTTTTTTGAGGGCAGAAAGCTAATATTTTAACCTCCTTGAGTTTATACAATGGAAATATTTTCATCTGTGACAAATGGATAGTAACAATTAACGACCAAAGAGAACAGAATATGATTAAAAAGCAGCTTTACAAGTGACACCTGAGGGACTTGAGAGTGCGATGGGCAACTTTACAATGTATATGACCATTTCTCACAGATTCCAGAAATAACAGAGGGACACTTTGAGGTAGACCTTGAGGATTGCCTGATATTATACACAAGATAATTGCCCAGGTCAACAGACTTGGAAATATAATCTCATATCAAAACAGGTATTACTCTCATAGTCAATGTGTGAAGTATGTTTATATTGATGCTCTGACGTTTGATATTTGGCCGTCGCTTGACACAAGATAATTTGGAGAAACGTTCACTTCTACCATTCAAATAACAGTTAAAGCAGATTGGACAAGACCCTAAACCAAAGCATCTAACTCCTCCTTGGGTACAGTTAACCCATTTATGCCTGAAGTTGCAATTTTTTGAATTTTTGCCATCAGACCTTGGCAATAACCTTGAGAGTAGGCTATAAACAACTCCCACATGCTTAGCGTTCCAATAATGGAACACTAGCCATAAAAGGGTTTAATATCCTATGCAGGAGTCTCCAATCTCTGGGCCACAGACCAGTAGCAGTGGCTGGCAGGTGAGCATTGCCACCTGAGCTCTGCCTACTGGCAGGTCAGCAGTGGCATTAAATTCTCATTGGAGCCAAAGCCCTGTTTTGAACTGCACATGTGAGGGATCTGGGTTGCATGCTCCTTATGAGAATCTAATGCCTGATGATCTGAGGTGGAATGGTTCCCCAACTTCCATGGAAAAACTGTCTTCCATGAAACCAGTCCCTGGTGCCAAAAGGTTGGGGACCACTGTTATTGCAATGAATACATTACTAAATACTACTACCAATAATTTTTTGACCTGAAAAACACTGGTGAATTCAAAAGTGAAATAGTGTGTTTTTAGTGGTATCCACTTACGATAGTCTTCCAATATGTCATTATGATGACAAGTTAAAAGAAAGAAAAGAAAAGCACCAGTCAAATCAAATTGAAAGCAATCCTTTGATGGAAATAAGATTTGGGACTGCCAGATACTTACAAAATTATAAAAATTATTAAAATTACAATTTTTTATATGTCAGCTCTGATTGTCTAGATCTAAAGAATTGGACAAAAGAAGAAATTAAACTTTTCACAAAAACTCAATCTCCTGTTGGAACAAAAGTTTCCTTGTTACCAGAATAGATGAATATACAATGTATTTGTTGAATGCAAATATGTGTTCATTGAGTGCACCAGTGATTCAATGAATGAATGAGATAACTTAACGTGTTCCTATGGACATCATCTGCAGTATTCAATCAAGTATGTTCTTTTATTCTCAAATGGAACATTGAAACAATGTTGCCTTCAAAGTTCATGCAGCTAAACCCTTATGCAATGGCTATGTATATAATATTATGTTTATTTTACTTGATGAAACCTTGCAAAAGCCTGAGAAAGGTTTCCTGACTCAATTTGAGTGGTGTGAAAGGATTATATTTGAAGAATATTTTTTACTACTTCTGTAACAACGACCCGGTGATATTGAACACTGGAAGCTACCAACCCTTTCATAGGCTATACATTTGACCTGCCATTTAACCATCATCCTTGCACGCATAGCTCAATTATCTGCAGGTCCTTAAAGAAAAAAAGCCTTCAGTGAGTTCACAGGGCAAAAAGCAAAAGAAACAACAACTGGCAGCTAGGACAATATCTTGGATACTTTTAATAAATATCATCTTACAAAAACCAAAGTGGAGAATGTATAACACAAGAGATAAAAATGGAGGAGGTAGTTGGGAGTTTCACTTTCGAATTCTGGTATTGCTGACACTATAACAAAACTAAATCCACATTTTATCAGAAGAGTTTTGAGAATAAGGAATACTACATTTTCAACACTGTTCTGTGCAAATGTTTGAAAACAGTGCTTCAAAATATATCAGAACTGTTAATTACTCACTGCACTATTGATCATGGACCTCTGATTTTCGACTTGGCAGAAAGGATGAGCAGGCTATTTTTCATGTGATTCTGCTTTAGATAAGGGTCTTCGTGAGAAGTCGAAGTAGAAGTAGAATCATGTAATTTGCTTCTTTTATTATCTTCATGAAGATCTTTGCTTTGACTCTGGAAGACTGCAGAACAGTCTTCAAGTTGCTGGTCTTCTGTATAATAGAAATATCTGCCAGGCCTTGAACATTATGGCAAATAAATTGTTGACAGCAACTGATAGGCCAAATATCACCCGAGCTGCCAAGGAAAGACTCCCTCCAATGTGTGGGTGAGATAAGCATAACATTTTAAGCTTTCAAATTCTGTACTGACTCCTTTCCAAGGAGCTCAGGGTACGTTATAGACATTATATCACTAATCCTAATATATCCCAATATGGCTCCGGCCGAGTAAAGACAGGAGAAAATTTTCATCATGCATTATGTTGAAATTCTAATATCTCTGTCAGCTCAACTAAGTAACTTTGATCATAGGTGTCATAGAAATAATTAGTTGGATAGGTGGAAAGATAGATTAAGAGCCCACCAAGTTTTATGTCTGTTATTACTGAGGATCCATTAACCACCAGTTTTCCACGTGAAGTGTTTTCATTGTGTTAAAAGCCTCCATATTTTTTAGTGAATGCCTGATCATTTTCCAGGCAGAAGACATCACTATTTCCACTAGAAGACAGTAAAATATTTCTGAACAAAAGAAAGAGTGGAGATTCCCATGTAATGGATTCCTATTTATTTTTAAAGTAATCGATAGTTGTTTGCAAGTAATTGCACCGTGTAATCTGTAAGTAAGGTAAGACTGAAAACACACATCTGAGTAATCACATGGTCTAATCTGTTCAAATGGACTGATTATAGATGATCCTGAGACCTCTAATTTTGGTAAATTGTCACTGTGACCCTTACGTGGCTGGCTTTGTACTGTATGTTCCTTGTGAATTTCAAAGGAAGAGTAAACTTCCTTGAACTACTCAACTACTATACTGATTGAAGTTAAGTACTGCATTTTCTATAGAAATCAATGAAGCTAATCACACAAGCACAGCTCAACATATCCCATTCAGCAGTCTTGAAAATACTTGAATATCATAATTGGTCTGCAGCTGAGCACATTTTAGTCTTCAGATCCAAGGAGGATGCAGTATCCATCTCAGTTCACCATACACAAGTGAATAATGAAAGATTTAAAACACAGAGTGTTGTTTTTATTAAAAAGATTACTCTTGAAATAGTTTCATAGGGCTAAAAAGTCTCCTGTTTCTACACCTTTTAAAATGAACAACTGAACACTGCAAATATACTAATTATTTTCAAGCAAACAATGCATTTATAAGTGGAAATTTATCTCTCAGGAAAAAAGAAATGTCTTTTATCAGCAAAAGGAACTTGTTAAGAATAAAAAGTATTGGTTTCAGAGGACATACGGGGTTGAAAGTCTGTACTAAACACCTAACCCAGCATGTACTCTGAAAACAGTAGTTATCATATGAAGAAAGTATTATTGCTGTCTCTGTTTTGCAGATGAGAAAACTAAGGCTTAGGTCAGCTATCCAAGTGTACAGCCAGAACTGTCTGAATCCTATAGACTTGAGTTTAGATATGTAATGTCTATATTAAGCTGGTGAAACAGAATTACGGTTGAGCAAGTGTTTTGTTTGTAGGAGGGCAGGAAGGGTGTATCTTTTCTCCATTGCTGCTTATGGGAATGGCACGGTCACGAAGTATGCTGGGGAAAGCTGAAAGCTTTGATTTTAGGCAGCATCCAGTTCTGGTTTATGCCTCTAATTACAGTAGTCTGCTAGTGTGAGCAAATCTTTTTCCTTCCCTCATTTGTTTTTAATCTACAGAGTCAAGATGATATCTATCTTCCATACATGCTACAAGAATATTGGAAATATTTATTGCACTTAAACAACATATGAATTCATTGCTTTGACTATTTTGAAACAGCTGTTTCTGAAATAGGGAGTCCAATTCTCCTCTCTGGATAATCTTTGCAGTGATATTATTAGGGTGGCCAGAGTCATGAAAAGTGGCCATTCATGCACCTTTTGAGAGAAGATAAAAGGAAGGATACTGCGATACTTTTTATAGAATGCAGTGTAAGTCCCCTGACTCCAAGTAGCTCTAAGTAAAGTTCCGATTACTGCAATTGCTGCAATTTTCCAATTGCTGCAGAAGATGGAATATTTGGGAGTCCCATGATATCACAAGCAAAGTCAGTTCCACCTGCTGTCTGTCTACTTAGGGAGAGACTCATGATACTACGCTTTCTGACCACAACTGAAGTTCAGGGGGGGCATTTTTCACAGCTTGTAAAGACTGCCACAAGGCAACTAAATTGTCTTCTTTCTTCTTCTTCTTCCTCTTCTTTTTTTTTTTCGGTACAACCAATCCAAGTAGTTACAAACACAAGAAGTGTCTGCTGTAATATATTTGCTGTCAATTCCCATTATCTCTACAAATCAACTCCTTCCTGACTTGCTCAACTCTCGTAGTGACATTTCCATCTTCCAGTCACCAAGGCTCAGTAAATTAACTCATTTTTCAACGTATATTTATCGAATGCCATCTTTATCTCTTCTCCCTCACTGGCCCGCATATCCAATTAATTGCTAGGTCAGCCATCTCAAATCCTTTTTAAAACAAGGTTAAGGCCAGGCGTAGTGGCTCATGCCTGTAATCCCAGCACTGTGGGAGGCTGAGGCGGGCAGACCAGCTGAGGTCAGGAGTTTGAGACCAGCTTGACCAACATAGTGAAACTCCGTCTCTACTAAAAATACAAAATTAGCCTGATGCGGTGGTGCATGCCTGTAATCCCAGCTACTAGAGGGGCTGAGGCAGGAGAATTGCTTGAACTCGGGAGGTGGAGGTTGCAGTGAGCTGAGATTGCACCATTGTGCTCTAGCCTGGGCAACAAGAGTGAAACTCGGTCTCAAAAAAAAAAAAAAAAAAAAAAAGATTAAGTAAAAATAAATTACGAAACAGACAATATCCAATCACAAGTGCTGTAGAATCATCCTCTCCAACAATTGTGAAGACATCTCTTTCTGCCTATTCCTCTGGCATTATCATTATATGAACTTTGCAGAAAAAAAGAAAAAAGGTAATTATGAAAAGATTATTACAGTTCTTAGAAAATTCTTTCTTACACTGCTTTCAATAAACTTCTCAATAAATTCTTATGCTCTCCCCATTTATCATTTACCTGTACTGACCTCTTCTTATCTCTGTGAGTTCCATGAAGCTTTTCTCAATTTTCCCAACTGAAATAATTCATCCTTCTTCTGAGTGTCGATAGCATTTTATCTCTACTTGTCTTCTGGTAGCTTTGTTTTTTCTACTTGTAGTGAATTATGCAATTGCCTTATTATTGCTTTGTAAGATTCGTAACGGCAGAGATTAGAGACTACATCATAGTAGAAATTTGGTATTTCAAAATTAATGTTTGCTATGTAACAATTCTTTATCAAAATGGAAAGGTAAGTAATCTGATTGAATAAATTTTTACTAATATGTAAATGATAAAATTATAATCCTTCAGGAAGTGCTTATATTTTAAGGAAAATATGCAGTGGACATTTGTTGTCTGGCTTTGAATCGTGTGCTTCTTCTTGTGGTAATGGCACCTAAATTTCCTTGAAGAAGTCCCAGTTCTGCTAGATTATGTTTTGGATAGAGTTCATTCTTACTGCTTCAATTCTAAGAGTAACATACAGTGTGCAAATTTGGTAAATGGGACTTTTAAATTGCTTTGGCCTTAATGACTACATCAGAGATGGGCATGTTACCTAATCAGAGCCAATAGGATTCACTGAAGCTTTTGCTGGGATTGCCGAGGAGTGGCAGCTGGTCTTCACCACAGGACTGGAGCCTGGGAATGTGAGAAGCCGGGCTGCCACAGCCATCTTCCACCATACATGAGGATTCAGCCAAGATAATAAATGACAAAGCAGAGAGTTGCATTGGGCTATGTTGTTGAAGTCTATGAGTTTCTGGACTCATTCTGTCTGAAGTCACATTTACACAAGGGTGTTTCAATTATGTTAGCCAGTAAATTCCCTTTATAACTCGGTATAGTTTATGTCAATATATTAGGGTTCATTGTATGAAAGAAAAATCACAAAGTATTTTAAGCAGAAGAAAAGTTAAAAGAGTGAATTAAATATTTACCAAATGATTGGAAATCCTGGAGGACTGGGCTTCTAGAATTGACTTCCAGAACACTACAGAATTGTCCTGCCAGGGAAGCTATAACCTTGGGTACATCAGAAAGTGTGGCGTAAGGAAAGTGTGGCGTAGGGAGGAATTGTGTTCAGCAACACAATGCAAAAACTACAAATCCAGGAATAGGAATCTGGATCAGGAAGCTTCTTACTCCAGAATCTTCTTTTGACATCATCAAAGCTGGAGTCTGCACAGTGGAGTCAGGCTGTTCATTCTGCCACAATCCGACTGCCTCCTAACACCCACATGGCTAGCAGTGACACAGTGGAATGCTGAGGCAGAAAAGTTCTTCTTTGTGACCTTGCTGGCCAGCAAAAATGGCAAATGTTAATAGACACATGGATTTTTTTTTCTCCTTTCTATCTTCTCCGCAGCTTTTCAGTACCACTAATTGGAAGAATCTCTTTTTCTCATAGAGACGCTAAGGTGGAAGGAAGTCTGGGAAATGTAGTTTTTAGCATTTCAGTCATTACTGTAGAAGAAAATGCACTAAGAAAGAAGTGGGAATGGAAAGTGAGCGCCAATTTATCTCAGAGAGTTTGAGAAAGATTTCACTAACTTGAAGTCAAAAGATTCTTGATACAGACGTCTCTGGCTTAACTTAGGTGAATTTCTAAATGATGGAATCTCAAACATTGTAACTTAGTGCAAACACTTCTACAAAATAGAAAAAGAATCAGGAATTATCTGGGGTCAATTTCCTAAAATACAATATGAAGTACATCATAAGCCCTTGGCTAAATATTTGTTGAGACTTTTCAATGAATGAGGATTATCTTGTTTCTTTCAATGACATCTTCTTTTCATCCAGTTATAAATATACAGATTTTTCAAAATTCCCAGGTTTCTTACCAAGTCTCCCAAGGCAGGAAAAGTGTAAGTTAAATATTAAATATCATTTTAATAAGTGTTGATTAGTTTATACCATTTATATCATATCTTTTCTAATATAACACCCTTAAACATTAAAACAATTTCAGACTCCCACATGTTTGTTGTTGTACTTCTAGTATCATTAAATTGAGCATGCAAAGGTAGGTGTAATAAGATTTGTACTGAACTTTTTTTTTAGTACAAGAAAATAGCTGCTACATATATTTTATAGATAAAAATATACATAGAAAAAAGAGTGTGAACAGGACAGAGATGTTCAAGACATTTGATTAGAAAGGTTTTCTAATACATACATATCATGGACAGATATCATTAATCTATACTGGGGCAAAATACTGATTAATATAAAGGGGCCACTATAGTATCTTAGTTAACTGGATGAATTAATAAAGTTTTTGAAGGTATTGAGAAAATTTCATGAAAGCTAAGCATTTCGCCTATGGCTCATGTATTTTCACAGATGCAGGACAATGTCTTCTAAAGATAAGTTATCCAATATATATTTGGATAATGTTATAAGCTCTACATTTACAAATCTTTCATCAATTATATTACCTCCTCTAGGTTTAAAGAAGAAAAATATAATTTTTATATAAAGTATTTATGAATGTCTGTCAAAATTTGAAACCATAGCCTACATTAGCAAAAAATATTTTAGTTAAATGTAAAGAAATGACTAAAGAAATGAGTAATAATGTGCCATTTATGACTGACTCATATTTTTCCAGATAAGATAAGCTGAAATGTGACTGAAATATAGAAAATCTATATAAAAATGAATATGAAAATGAAATCTGCCAAATACAAGTTGAAACTCTGGGATAGTTCCTTAGTGAAATCTTAGAACTGTAATTTATATAATGATAAGAAACTATTTTCCCCACTCTCCCTGAAAATACATTTGAATATAACTGTAATTTGTTTAGTTTCTTATTCTTATATTTTATAGTATTAAAATGTTATGAAATGCAAATGCAAACCACTTCTGTCACCTATCATCATGTTTGATTAACAAATCAACACAACCTAATATGATACTTCAACTTAAAATTGTTTTTCATTATATTAAATGTTTTACCTAATAAAGTGGAAAAAACCATTTTATTCATTAGAGGCTTATTTTCAATGGAAAGTGAAATAAGTGAATCATAAAACATGCATAGATATGAAATTCACGCTAGATAAGTGGCATGTTAGGATCTGTGAAAATGAAGTTTGTAAGCAAGAGGTTGCCTGGAGTATCTGAAGATTCTAAGACAGTACCAGTCAGACGAATGAATTTCCTGCTTCCTTTCTCCTAGAAATTTTTTGAGCTTCAGAGGAGTGATTTTTTATTGGTAAAAAAGATCATGTTACTTTTGGTGTCATAGTAGATTGAAAAGGTTTATTTCATTTTTTTTTCATAATCACAGTGAGAATCTTCCTTGTACATACCCTTATACCCACCAACATTGCTTGAGATACATGGATGCAATATTGTAGACGCGATAAGAGTGTTGAGTAATACATTTTCATTTATGTCATAGTGCAAACATAGTTAAATTATGAAAGATGTTTATAGTTTCAAGGGTTCAGTAAAGAGCCTCATTGTTCCATGCCTGAATTCTAAATCACTTGAGAAATAAGACCAAAGGGAAAGGCAATTGGAAGAAAAAATATCTGCCTAATTGTGAATATTGCTCTCAGTTGCCAATGTGAATTATATCTAAAGATAAACCAGCTTCTTGATATCAAAATTCAAAATTGGGAATAATTTTCTGCACAAGATACAATTTATACCATGAGGACTGGGTTTTCATGGCCAAGCTGACTATCTGACCATAGCAACCAAGAACCTATACACTTTGTGGGTAGTCCATTCTTGAAAGAGAGAAGAAGGGGCTTGGCCTAGGAGGATCAGTTTTCATTTCAAACTCTTCAGTCTAATTAAAAACTCACAGGTGAGGAGGAATAAATGAGGGGGGGAGGGGCCAGGAATTTGCATAAATAGAGCTTTCTTCACATAGAAGAAAAACATCATGATGAGGGAAAAATGTTTCTCCCCCAAAATGGATACTGCTCACGTTTTATGCCCAAAATCTAAGTAATAATTTAATCTTAAACTAGGCAGAGTACAAATACATGTATTTCTAAATAAATATACATATAAAAATACAAACAAAAACTCAAATCATTAATTTATGTAGTCAATTCATATTCATTGAGTGTTAACTACATGCTAGGCATTGGGAATTCAAAAATGGAATTATTGTTTTCTGCCTTCAAGGTATTTCTAGTCCAGTAGAGAGCATTTCAAGCACACCAATAAAGCATGATGTTAACTGTCAAAATCAAATTATGCACAATATGATGTTGAACTTTCGAGGGGTAATCCCTGAGTCTGAATGGCAAAGTCAGGAAAGACTTCTCATAGAAAGCAGCATTTGAGTTGAGACCTCAAAGGTAAGAAGAAATTTGCCAGTTGGATAAGTTAGGGATAAATATTTTCTCTAACCTGAAGAAAAGCCTGATGTTCAGGGGCATAGATGCATGAGAAAGGCTGGGGAACTTCAAGTGGCTGGATTGTAAAATGACATTAATAAAAATAGCAATAACCCAAAACTTACTTTGTGTTAGAAAGTTTTCTAAGTGTTTTGTGTGGATCATTTCATTTCTCCCCACAACAGCCCTGTGAATTAGTGAATGTAACTATCTTAATTTTACTGGAGGAATATGAGGCTTGAAGAAGGTTGATGATAAGCCTGGGATGCAATCTCAGGTAGCTTGCCTCCAAAGCTTGTGGTATAGCTGCTGTGCTATTTTGCCTCTGAAATGGGACTGATAAGGGGTGAAAGTAGACATGCAGGTGGAGACTACATCCTAAAATGACTTATAGCTCATGATTAGGAATTTACATTTTATCCTGTGATCAACATGGATATATTTATATTATGATGGACAAAATCTTCATAGAATATAGAAGCTTATCCTATAGTGATGCTTTTCTCTTATAAAATACTCATTCATAAATTTATAAATTAAAAAAAAACCAGAAACACATTTCCAGTTTTAGAAAAGCACAATTCCAACATGCCTATCTGAATCACAGTGCATTTACTGCACCTCTTTTCTTTTTTTTTTTTTGAGGCGGAGTCTCACTCTGTCGCCAGGCTGGAGTGCAGTGGCGTGATCTGGGCTCACTGCAACCTCCGCCTCCCGGGTTCAAGCGATTCTCCTGCCTTAGCCTCCCAAGTAGCTGGGACTACAGGCGCCCACCACCACGCCCAGCTAATTTTTGTATTTTTTGTAGAGTCGAGGTTTCACCATGTTGGCCAGGATGGTCTCTATCTCTTGACCTTGTGATCCACCTGTCTGGAACTCTAAAAGTGCTGGGATTACAGGCGTGAGCCACTGCGCCCGGCCTATTGCACCTCTTAATACAATTGGCATTGTCCAAGGATTCATCGAAAGAGAATGTCACAATTGTAGATACTGTGTGTATTCTTATTCTACACAACTGAATACAAAGGTCAGCAGCCTTTAGTTGAGAAAACTCCCAAATCACTTCACTTGATCAATCACATACTAAGCTGAATTATTAATGTATTATCAAATATTTATTGAGTTTATAATATGTGAAAGGCACTGTTTTAGGCAGTGGGGTTACAGTAGTAAATGAAACAGACAAAAATTGATGACTTCATGGAGCTTACATTCTAGTAGAACAAGACAATAAAAACAAATAAATATGTAAAACATGGATGTTGTCAAATGATGAGTGGTATGGAGAAAATAAAGAGGATAAAGTAAACAGGAAAGGCTAAGGGTTATAATTTCATGTATTTTAAATTTTAAATATGGGTAGGTGTCGGAAAATCTCATGGAGAAGGTGTCATTTGAGCAAACACCTGAAGGAGATGAGGAAATGAACTGTGTGACAAGCATTCTGGACAGTGGAGGTCATATAAAATATACAAAGAAGATGAGTAGTGGTGATTGTCCTCTAGAAGTGTATAAGACTAAATACATTCTAATAATTAATTACAAGATAGTGTAAGAGGCAGTATTACGTAGTGTGATAAAAGCAGGCTCTGGTGTCCACTTATCTTGGTTTGAATCCCAGTTCCTCTTGCCCATTGTTTTAGCACAGACAACTAACTTAACCTTTCTGCTCTATTATCTATAAAATATGTACAAGAGTATGAGTAGTAACTACATGCTAGACAGTGAGAATTCAAAAATGGAGTTCATGTTTTCTGCCTTCAAGGTATTTCTAGCCCAGTAGAGAGATAGATTTTAAGTAGAGGAGTGATGTATGGAAAAAATGTGGTTAACAACCATAATATTATTATGAATTAGACAGAATAGTCCTGGCATATTATAATTGCATGGGAAATGCTAGTTCAGAAGAAAATTATCATATGTTACATTCAAATAAACTTTATTATTTTCAAAGTACCTTTTTAGACATATTACTTTGAAATTATTATGGAAAGCAGTTATTAATCTCATTTTAATAACGAGGAAATGGAGGATCAGAGGGTCAAGTGACTCATTCAAGGTCATGTTATAGCTATGTAAGAGTGCTGGAACAAAAACACAGTCTTTCTTTCTAGTTTCTAGACTTTACCTGTTTTCCTCTCCAGAACTACACTTCCCGGAGCGGGGGCTCCATTAATTAATTCCAGAAGCTATGCAGATGTGGAGAAATCCTTCCACAGCAATTGAATCTGGAAGGTTGACAGAATAAAGGGTGACAGAAAGGGAAAGGTGGGTCGTGGTCATTTCAAGCACGGAGAATGATCATCAGCATTCAGAAAACTCATGGAATTTTTTACTGGGGGCCATGGAAATAGAGTGAGGGGGTAGCAGTAATTAGATCACTTTGAAACAGAGGATTTATGTTTAGATGTACAGGGAACTAGGCAACAACCATAGGCAAGTTGAGGCCAGATGGCAGAGAACTTTAAATGTCAAGCTAAGGCATTTGAGCTTTATTTTTGGCATAGAGAAACCATTGACAGTTTTTAAGTAGAAGAGTGATGTATGGAAAAAATGTGCGTTTTTAGGAAGAAAATCTGATAGAATGAATAGGAGATAGGGAGGAAACAGAGAATTGAAGAACCATTCAGAGAATATTGGAAGTAATCCAAGGGAAATATAAAATAATTAGAAGTACATACCAGGATAAATTAATCCCAGTTAAAATTAAATTGATTTAAGTACAGAAGCTTTCTATTTTGTTAAAGAAAACTACAAACTACAGTATGTTCAGAAGTTTAGTTATTTCCAGGTGCCTCAGGTGGGGCGTATATGTGCAATAGTCTTATTGGAACGTTTGCCTGTGTGCTGCTCTGTGTTTCAGATAGTGACAGTTTGAGTGTGATATCTTGCACATGCTGCTTTGGAAACATATAAGGAAACATCAAATGCACGTGCCATGCAATGCATAACTTAGATTAAGACAGTTTTTTTTTCTTGCTTAAGCAGCTGCAGTTAACACTTTTGTGAAGTTTGATATGTCCCCAGTATCTCTTCTACTGGGTGCAGTAACAGCAGCCCCAGAGAAACACCATAGAAGTTGGCCATGTAATTCCCAGTGTGCATTTAAGGAATGCAAAGCTACTTTATGGAAGGGAGAAAAGTGGTCCACTGGGAGGCAAAGCATAAGTGAGGAGAAAACTAATATCCAAATGCAATATGATGTGTGTATGCGTTTGTTCTCGCACTGCTACAAAGAAATACCTGAGACTGGGTAATTTATAAAGAAAAGAGGTTTAATAGGCTCTGTACAGGAAGCATGGCTGGGAAGGCCTCAGAAAACTTTCAGCCGTGGCGGAAGGCGAAGGGGAAGCACGCACGTCTTACATGGCCCAAGCAGGAGGAAGAGTGAGAAAGGGAAGGTGCCACACAATTTTAAACAACCAGATCTCGTGAAAACGCACTCACTATCACGAGAACAGCAAGGGGGAAATCTGCCCCCATGATTCAATCCCCTCCCACCAGGTGCCTCCTCCAACTTTGGGGATTACAATTACCCATGAGATTTGGGCAGGGACACAAATTCAAATCATATCAACCTGTAACATTCAAGATTTACCCAGATCGTCCTCTCCATACCCCTCTCCAACCAACTCTGTTAGTTAAATGCTCAAAACAAAATGAAACAAAAAACAAAGGTATACCATATTTATGGCCAAATAGATTTATTAGCTATCTCTAATCATTTCTTGGTGTGTCCTAGTGCCAAATAAGGCATTATTTACAAAGGTGACTACAGAAATAAATTATTTTACTGGACTTATAAAAAATACCTGTTAATTAGCTTGAAAAAGAAAGTCTTTTTCAGGCCTGCAGCCATTCCTTGTCAGGTTGGAATCTCCATAACTCTGACCAGCTAAGTAAGGTCTGACCTTTCAGCACATCCTGGAGAAACTCAGAAGCTTCCTTAAGCAGCATTGGAGGATACTAAATCTCTCTGTAATAATGAAAGAATCTGAATTGCTGAAGGTACCAATGTGACTTCTTTCGCAGGTAAATTCATACTGAGGTAAATACAAATCACAGTTATCTGTGCTCAGTCTTCTAATTCTTAACAAAAGAAAAGCACTTATTATGGGTGGACACATGTTTTCTGTCTTGTCTGTTAAAGACATGAAACTTGATTCAGGTTCACAAGTAAGCCAGTTTCACTACAACTTGGATAGAGATTGTTTTCTTCCATAAGCAACTGATGAAATTTCAAAATCTCAGAAGCCACTGTATTCTGAGAGTAAGCACAAATGGCAGGGTATGGGGAAATTACTCTGAACATAATTCTTGAATAATCCAGTGTACAGATGCAAATTTTCCTGATTGGCTTGCAATGTAGTGGATAGCTTATTTACCTTTGGAGTACATTTCCATTTAAAGTAAGGGAATTAAAAATAAAAAATCATCCAGTAGGGAGGAAGAAGGGAGAGAGAAGAGACAGCAAAAGAAAAATAAGTAAAGAGCAAAATGGCCAGGAGACAAGAGGAGATGAGAAAATAATATGAATATAAGAGAGGAGAATAAGGGTTTATTACAGGGGATACTGAAATACTGAAATACTCTCAGTATCCCAACTAAGCTGGCACTTAAAATTTCTTTACTCTTAGAGTTTAAATAGCTGCATGGCTTTCCTCTTATCATAATTAGTGAACAACAAATTGTCACCAACATTTAGTTATTCTGGATAGCAGAAGTCATTTGGCGCTTCCATTGGAGATTACTTAGAACCATTGAAAATGACAGGTTAGAGTGTTTTCATTACTTTGTGAGTTATTTATAAATCAAGTAGAACACACAAGTTGAATGAAACTCTGTTATTTGTACTTACATTCCTCTCATAAAAGTCTCCTCAACCATATGATTTTCTTGCTCTAATATGAGGCCCCATTGGAATTTCTGTCTCTGACTCTCCAAGTCATCACAACATTGCATCATGATGCCTGAAAGAGAGCTCTGGAGGTCAAATCATACTTTGTTCCCCTCCAGTCATTCATGGATTTGTTGCCATCAGTGGAATTGTCCTCAGGATGACAGCCAGAGAACGTGCCTAGGCCAAGATAAATGCATTAGAAAGCAAAAAAGGAATGCAGCTCAATGGGCAGTGAAAATCAATGAGAGCAAATTGGCCCATTTTTGCCTCACTGACTTGTACTGTCCATTAAGCCCTATTTGCTGGTTCGTGGTTGTTCACTTCATTTACTTTCTAATCCTTTTTTTGCCAGCTTGGCACATCTCCAGGTTAGTGCAATCCTGTTAATTGCCATCGCCTGCTACTGACTTACTGTGACACAGGCCTTATCACCTCATTACAGGGATTGGACATGAAATTCTACACATGAAACCCAGCGTGAGGCCTGGTTTGTTTAGGATTGGGATTTAAATCAGACATGATCTCACAGCTTCTTGGGAATGGAGATTTTCCATGTCCTCATGCCTCCAAAGGAGCTATGATTTCCTTTAGCTCATTTGACTTTTACATAGTCTCATTGCTACTGTGATCACTTCACTACTTTAGACAAGAAAGTGGAAGAGTGGAATATTCAATGGTGGGAAGAGGTTTTGGGAATTTTTTTTCCATATGGAATCCAAGCCCCTTAAGCACCAGGGGCAAGGCTGCATTGGTGAATTTATCACATTGTGTTGTAATTGCCAGTCTGTTTGTTTTTTTCACTCAAGGACAGGAACATGATGCATTTTTATTTTTTGTTCCCATCACCAATAACAATTTGCCAACTGAATACACAATATAGCACTCATTGAGCACCTGCCGTAAGCTGATTTATTTTTAAAACAACCCTATGGGGCTAAATATTATTATTCCAATATTCTTCATGATGAAACTGAAGGTCAAAGAGGTTAGATTGCATGTCTATGGTGGGCAAAGCTGGAATGAAAACTCAGAATGCCTGCCTCCAAATTCCTCAGCATTTTTCCTTCCATCTTATATTAAAGAGGCTTAATAGACTTGATATTATAATGAGACCATTAGAACATGAACCATATGCATCAAAGGATCTTCTGGAAACTGAAGATGAATTACAAAACTTTGGTGATCATAAAATTGCTAAATAAGTTGAAATATTGAAAAACATATACAAATCTTATTTTTGACATATCTCCTTTTTACTTAATAATTCAAAATAGAAAAAAAACGCTGCTGTTTTGAGAACATTTTATTTTAGTCCTCCTTTTCTTTTCCCTCCCCTTATATGGTATACTTGGTTACTCAAGAAGAGATCAGCTTGGGGCAGGACTTGATATTCAGTAAGAAAATTCAATCTCTCAAAAAATATCTAGTGGCTTTGTTTTATGAGTGGGAATCACTATCAGATGGCTCTTAGTTACTGAATAGTGATTGGGACTATAATAGTCTATCATTTAGTTTCTGAGTCAAAATATAATAGACTCCAGAATCTCCTCCTCCTTGTATGGAATTACACAAGTGTGTTAGCGTTCCATAGCACTTATACATGTGTATATGACTCTGTTATTCCATACAAAGCCTCTGTATACAATTTCTCCAAACTTTATATGATGAGTTCCACATGGCTCTTGTTCTAGTTTCGGTATCCTGGACAGACTCCAATTTGAATAATTATTTTTCTGTCATCTCAGTTCCTTCTTCAGTTTCAATGGATATATTCCTCTTCTCTTTGTGTCTCAAACTCTTGCGCAGTGTTGCTTCACAGTGTTTGATAACAATTTTTATGTGACTTATTTTTTTGGTCAAAATAATTAAAATACCTGCTTTTTAAAATGTATAACAATTTGGACTTAAAAAATAGACTCAACCAGTACTACTTGTCATTCTTGTACAAATTTCGTGCACCAAACATATATTTACAAATATTTCCTAATCTTTTTATTTTCACCTTCTTGCAAACTCACTTTCTAAAATATTATCTTATTCATTATTCAACTCCACACCAAATTCCCAACTGTGAAAAAAACTCCTGTTATTTTTTAAAAATGCAGTTATTCTTCATTTTTATTCTGTGTCAGCTATCTCTAAACTGGTTGTTCAAAGTTATGTACAATGCCTCCACCTTTTCTTTTTTTTTTTTATTTCAGTGGTGAACGTCAAACTTCGAAGGGGCAAGGCGACAGCTGGCAATGTTTATTCTGCATACTTCACAGTATTCTTTCACAATATTTTAATTTTTGCATCTCAAAATTCCATTGACAATCATTGAACAACTTCCCTTTGCTTTTACAAAAGAAGAAAGTGCAAAGGTGTACATAAAAATCTCTGATCATTTTTAGCACTTCTGCCTGTATGTAACTGGGAGCTTTGTGAGCCTGTGGTTTCTCTCCTCCTTGGTAAGCCTATCCATCAATAGGTGCTATGTAGTTCCAACAGTGAGGATGTGAAAAGAGGGCAGTGACAAATATCCTGTGAAAATAAAACTTTGTCTCCTGTGACCTTGAGTATTTACCCATTTATTCAACAAACTTTTTATTGAACATCTACTGAAGTCAGCCTCTCCCTTGGAATTTCTTGGTAAACACTGTTTATTTCAGACCATTGATGCCTGACATTTGAATTAGTAATTTATTATTTAGTTGAGCCTCAGTTACTTTCTTAATCCCACAAGCCAAACCTGAATATCAGAAGGCTCTTTTCCTGAAAACCCCTTTAACTTTTGCTGAAGATTCCAGTTCTTATGCTCAGTAGGTAGAATGATTTTCGTCTGAACATAACACAAAGGAAACATTTTAATGATATCTTCACTATCTGATATGGCGGTCTCAGTTCAGACAGATTGCTTTTGCAAGCACTCTTGCAAATTGAAGGCATACACCTGTGATAAATTTTCTTTCAGCCAAAATACATGCATAATGTTCAAACTAGATCAAGTCTTCTAAAATGAAATGGAAGCTAGTGTTGTTGCTAAGCAAATGCTGTGCCATCAACTGAAAATAGCATTCCTATTAAAGCCAAGTGAAAAGTTTGATTTCTATTACTTAAATTGTACATTGGGTTATAGAACTCTAGGCTTAAATTCTGAATATATGATTTTATGTTGTTTTAAACAGAAATATTTTAGTTAAGTGAGCAACTAGCGAACTGTGATATTCATATTCAAATACATGCACATTTGCATGGTGTAAGAAGGGATACAGACAGGGCTTAAATCTTTTAAATATAATATTTATAAGTAAGATGCTCATAATTATAAACCTTATGAGCAAGGTGATCCCCAGAGGTAAATGCAAGAAAATAATTATGAAAAGTAGATGCAGAAAGATCCTCAAGGGAAATATTATTCATGACGTATTTTAGTTCTCTAACGTATGTTAAAATGAAAATAATATTGCTGGGGTAGAATTCAAAATAATTTATAAGATGAGAATTTTAGTTTGATTTTATAGTTAGAGGAATATTTATTGGTTGTGTTAGTCTGTTTTCACACTGCCATAAGGAACTACCAGAGACTATGTAATTTATAAAGAAAAGAGGTTTAATTGACTCAGTTCTGCTTGGCTGGGGAGGCCTCAGGAAACTTACAATCATGGCAGAAGATGAAGGGGAAGCAAGGCATGGTGGAAGGAGAGACAGAGAGAGATCAGGGAAAATGCTGCACACTTTTAAACCATCAGATCTCATGAGAGCTTACCCACTATCACTAGAACAGCAAGGGAGAAATTCACCCTTATTATGCAATCACTTCCCACCAGGCGCCCCTGACACATGGGGATTACAATTCCAGATGAGATTTGAGTGGGGACACAGAGTCAAACCATATTATTTGTTATTTGATTTCATTTCAGATGACTTAGAGATCCAGGATTTAGAAAGAGACATAGAAAGTAAGTGAATCTAACACGTTATTCTCCCTTTGTTTCTAAGCAAAAATAAGCAAATAGTGTTGGTGAGACCAAACGTCGATATTTCCACACACAATTTCCATTGTTTTATTTAATTTTAATGCCTATCTCAGAATTATAATAGTTCAAAAAAGAATAAGACACTTAAGGAATAAAAAGGGTCTCATCTACATGAAAGCTTGTGCAATAAGAAAAATCCTGCTACCACCGACCAAGAAAATCGTTACTTAAGTACTACAAAGAAATAAAGAATAAAATGAAGTTATAAAGTTATGGTACTTTCAAGAGGGTTTTACTCTTCTTGCAACTTTAAGGTTAACAAAATCAAAGATTCTAAACACACACCATTATAATTTTTATAAATGTGCTTATGAATACATTTACAGCTTTAATTACAATATACATAACTCATAAACAGGTTGCCAAATACTTTCTTAAGTTCAGTAAATCCAAGAATTAAAATTAAAGCTGCTTCATAATAATTAATTTGGTTGAATTTAGATATTTTGCACATTATGATCTTCAAGTAAGAAGCTTTAAGATATATTAAAATTGATTTTTCAATAATTATTAATTTTCATATTTAGTGAATTTGATGATTAAGATTTTTTGGTATTTTAAAATACATATGCATGAAAGAAATTATTTTAAATTCTATAGTTAGTTCAGCAGACATCAGGAAGTTAGGACTAATGAATTGTGATATTTTGTGACATTTCATTAATAAGGTTTTTTTCTCTGTTCTTAAGTAGTTTTTGTATTCTTAGCAATTTTCTGCCAAGTTATGATCAATTAGCAACTTATTTCCTTTATTATCCCATTCCTTAAGAAATGTGAAATGCCTTTGTGTCATAATCAGCAATGGTCTTTTGTTAACTTCTTTAGCAACACTTTTGTCTTACGTTATTCAATAGAGGAGCAGGACAAAAATATCCTGGATAAATTTGTCTAAATATTTGTGTAACAATATTTGGTGGGACGACAATAAAACCTGAGGGGTCACACACATACAACCGTCAATCAAGAAGATTATATCCCACAATGTTTAAGACTGTTTTTGATCATTTTATGGCTAAATCATTTTTATTTAAATAATTTAATTGAATCATACTTCAGATTTTAGAGCTGTTGGCCAAAACTTAAATAATCTATACTGATAAATTATTGAGAACCATTGACCGCTACCTAAAATTTCATGAAATTACATTTCTATCATAATTTATAGATGCTGAAATTTCTTATTTTACTATAGTGGAATCAAGCTACAGATTCTGAGCATTCATTTTTGCCAGTTGTTCTCATTTCTACCAGCAGTCAGTTGTATACTGCTTTGTACAATATAGGCACTTGATCAGTATTTGTTGCTGGGCTGAATCTTCATGATTGCAATGAAGAGAAAATATTCTTTTTTTATTTTTCAATTTTCTAATGAAAATAAGTAGGGTAAAAGTTTGTGTTGAGAAAAGTGTGAAGCTCAAGGATAATGCTGAATTTTAAAATTGGAGTTTCGGATGGAATATTAAAGCTTTGCTACCATACCATACCATTGCTCAGTCACAGTGAGGTAAGTGAATGAACACAGCTGTCCAGCCCCTGAAGACTGATTGGAGCTGAATGTCTGATAAGAAGGCAGGGTCCTGTTTTGATTGGTCAGTTTTGATGCTCTATTAGCTGTTAAATGTTTTGAACATCAGTCTGTATGCAATGGATTAGAGGGACAAAGACTATTTTTAGATGTCTTTAGATGGCACAAGAAAACAATTGGAGGCAGAAAGGAAGAGGAAAATTACATTTGCCTAGCATCTACTACGTGCTTATTTCTGGTTAAGATTTTTTATTTCTTCACAGAATCTCCATTATAAAGATGAGAAGATTGAAACTCAGGGTTTAAGATGAAATAAAATCACAAAAGTAAAATGCCTAGATCAACCTTTCTGCTATTTATAACCATTCAAAAATAACAGATTCATAAGCCTGTTTCCTGAAGTGGAATCTGTTGTAATTTGCAAATCCTTTAAACCAATTCTTGCTAAATGCCAGTGATTTACACATATAAACTGCATAGTGCTATCACGAACTGACTTGCTTTGAGGGCAGTGACAGATTGTAAGAGTGGGAAGTTAGCTTTTTATTACATAATCTAACCTTTTGGCTTTGGGAAGCCGTGAAGACATATACCAAAAAAATTATGACTTTCTCAATTCTGGTATTGGCAAAGGTGGAATTTCAAATTCGAATCTATTTCTATGTCTTTATACTATTCTATATTACTACTAAATTGGATGATTGTAAGCTACTTGAAATAGACACCATGTCTTCTATTTTTTAGGCATTTTTTTTAGCACGAATATATGTTCAGTACAAATGTGACATTTGATAATTATTTGGTTTTCTAATTTATTCAACAAATACTTTTAAGCCATTTTTATAAGATAGATGCCAATATGATTTGGCTCTGTCTCCCCACCCAAATCTCACCTTGAATTATAATAATCCCCAAGTGTCAAGGGAAGGACCAGGTGGAGGTAATTTGAGCATGGGAGCAGTTTCCCCCATGCTGTTCTCTGATTTTATAAATTGTTCAGATAATCGAATGAAGTATTGCAAAGTATTTATCATTGTGTCTCACACCATTTAGTGCTTAATAAATGGTAACTGCTATAATTATTATTTACTATTATCATCTGTGATTATGCACAGATTATGACTTGTCCCTCTGAGAAAATTTTCTTACTTCCTTCACAGATGTAATTCAGCCATAATATAGACCACTGTTGCAGCCCAGCGTAGATACCACTGTCATAGTCCAGCATAGACACCACAAACACACACACACACACACACACAGACACACACACACAGTGTTGCATTAATGGGAAGAGGAAAGAGCATGGAATTTGGAATAAAATAAAGCCTTGGGTGAGGTTACATCACTTTCTAGCTGCTTTATTCTTGGAAAATGTCTTATCCTCTCTGATTTGTAATTTCCTCATGTGTAAAAATAATAATTTTCTTATAGGACCATTGTAAAAATTGGATGAAGCAACATCTATTTAAAGGGTTGCACCAGCACTTATTAAGTTTAGTAAAAAAGTATATTTGCATTTATTTATCTTCAGGGTTAAACAGGAAAAATGCAATAATGTCATTTTTTAGTTTTAAATACCATTCTTTCTATTTTCTTTTCCTCCTGTGAAAAGTTTCCTGCTAGACTTAAGGGTTGGTGTCAGCAGAGAGCCAGCTTGTCTCACAAAAATATAAGCACAAACAACAAAATCATTTTCAAGGGGTTTTTATGTTGGGTGTGGGAAAAGTGAATAACTCTAAATAGATGAGCCATGTGCTAACCATCAGGGTTGGCACTGCCACTGGTATCTCACGGGATCTGGTGGAATTCAACGTGTCATTACATTTTGCTTTTATTCTCTTTAATCCAGAATCAAATGTCAGCTTTAGTCTTTCAATAGTCTCATTTACCTCAGGGAGCAACTGCTACGTCCCCAGTGCAACTAGTTTCCCTTGAAAACTCCCCCTTTTATCACTTGGTACTTGCTAGATTTTCACTTTTAAATAAAATGGTTAATAATTTCTCTGGTGTATTTGAGATTTTAAAAGCATTTTTTAAATCTAGTTTAATCTGTGTTTAATTTAATATATTAAATCTTAATTTAATATTTTACAATTTGAGCTAATATATTTAAAATGCATTACATCTTAATTTTATATATTCAATCACAGTTTAATAAAATTTCCTTTTAACATCTTGATTAAAAGGACTGTTGCACAGTAGTTACGCCTTTCAATTAAACTCTAAGCACTGTTGTCTCAGTGGGCTTCAGCATTCCATCAAGGGCTTGAAGCCTGAAGTCCGAAAATGGAGAAAGAAGTACCAGTAGAAAAATGTAGAAACTTCATTACTGATGTATCTTTCTGACCCTAGTGACTTCTGCATTAGTAAGGATAACTCTAGTTGCTGTGCAAACAAGTTCCCAAATTTCAGTGGTTTAAGGCAATGGAAATTATTCACATAATCTACCAAATTGGTATTCCCGATCCATGTGTGGTTTGCCTCCAAATGATGATTCAGGTGCTCAGTCTTGTTCCATCTTGCTGACCTATAATTTTTAATGCTTTTAACAAGATCATCCTGGAAGGTAAAAGAATGCTGAGGATCACATGGGATGAATTTTTATGAGCAGATCTGGAAGAGGCACATATTATGTCTATTTTTATTCAATTGGCCAAAACTTAATCACCTGACCATTCCCAACTACAAAGGGCAATTGGGATTGTAGTTTAGCTGTGTGCAAAAGAGAAAGAGGAAACAGGTTTGTTCATATTCTGAATGTTATTATTTGTATCCCAAAGTACCTAAAACATTGGTTAGATATTTTATTTCCAGAATCACCTCTTTGCATGTAGCATCATGAAATTCAATGCCTCTGAGGACATTAAGACAGCCTTGACTGAAAAAAAAACCGCTATTTGAGAAAGAAAGCCAACAGAGTATGTGGGAAATGTCTTTACTTTTGTATGTCTGATAACCGTACTCTGCTTTTAATCATAAGCTTTGAATATTGAAGTAAATAAATAAATAGCAACAAATCATAGCATCCATAAAAAGTACTTTGAGGGAGATACCTAGGTCTTTTTGTATTTTAATAATTGTAATTTTGAAGAGCTCCAACAGAAAGGGGCACTAGGTTTTCAACTATTCAATGCAGAGGCATGTACCACTGATGATAAGGAATTAAAAAAAAAAAAACACATTTTGAACTCCCCTGACCTCTAAAGAAAAAAAAAGCCCTAGGGAATTGTCATACAGAACCACAGATTTTCATTATGAATATAACATTAAAATTTTGCTAACAAGCATATTTTGAGTGATTTGTTAACAGCTCATGATATATGGATGACAAATAAACACAGAAAAATTCTCAACACTATTAGTCATTGTGGAAATGCAAACTGAACCATGAAGGGATCCACTGCTCACCTTTTAGAATGGCTAAAATTTAAAAGTCTGACCCTCCCAAGTGCTGGTGAAGAAGTGGAGAAACTGGATCTCTCACCCAGCTGGTGGTGTAAAATGGCACAACTACTTTGGAAAAATATTTGGCAATTTCTTAAAATGTAAAACATACACTTACCATATGATTCATCTATTTCATGCCAAGGTATTTTCCCAGGAAAAATAAAAGCATATGTCCACACAAAGTCTTATGCATGAATGTTCATAGCAGCTGTATTTTAAAAGTAAAAATGTGGAAACCACCTAAATGTCCATCAACAGGTGCCAACAACTGTGGTATACCATGCAATAGAATATTCTCTTATAAATAAAGAGGAATAAATGTTGACACACATTACAACATGAATGAATCTCAAAATAAGTATGTCAAGTGAAAGAATTCAGACAAAGAATTGTGCATACTGTATAATTTCATTTATATAGAAAATGCAAACAAATATACAGTGACAGCAGATCATTTGTTGTCTGAGGTTGGGAGAGAAGGCCTGAAGCAGAGGTATAACAAAGGGCTCCAGGATCATTTTGGGAAAGTTAAGGGTGTGTTTATTATCTTGATTTTGGTAACAATGTATACATAGGTTAAAGCTTACTGAATACTTTAAGTATGAGCAGTTTATTGTTTGTCAATTATACCTCAATAAAGGTGTTTTGAAAAAAACAATAATGTACAAACATGAAAGTTCAGCATTATTTTTGTGATATTCTTGTCAAAAACATGTAACCAGGATTGAAACCTAAACTGAAGGACATTCTACAAAATGAATGATCTGGTTTCTTTAAAAGTTTTAAAGTCCTAAAAGGCTGAAAAAGAATGAAGAAATGTTGTAGATTTAAGGAAACTAAAAATATGGGGCTATTACATAATACCTGGCTATACGTGATTCTGAACTGAATTTTTATGCTTTATAAGACATTATTGGAATAATTGGCCAAACTTACTTGGGTAAGTTCTGAATAGTAGACGGTAATAATGCACAAATGTTAATTTCCTGGATTTGATGGATGTGCTGTGGTTATGTGTGATAATCTCTTCTGCAGGAAATACACATTAATGTATTAAGAGGTGATGCAGCATCAGGTTGACTACTCTTCAATGGGTGAGGACAACTGTTTCTTTGTATGCTTCTACAAAGTGTTGTATAAGTTTGTCATTGTCCCAAAATTTAAATATTTTAAACAAAAAATAGAGTCTCAATAAGAAAAGAAAAAAATTAAAGGGAATGGGCAAAAGATTTGAACAGATACTTGACCAAAAGTGATATCTGAGTGGCAAATAAGCATATAAAAAGATGACCTCATTAGTCATTAGAGAAATGCGAATCACAACCAGATGGAAATATGACTACACATGTATTGTAATGTTATCAAATGGAAAAGATTGGCAATGTCAAGTGTTGGAAGATAGATTATAGAAACTGGAACTTTCACACAGTGCTTTTGAGAATATGGTATAATACGGCACTTTGGAAAACAGCTTGGCAGCTTTAAAAAATATACTTCCCCCAAATGACCTAGTCATTTTACTTGTAGGTATTTATTCAGGAAAATGAAAGCATATGTCCATACAAAGACCAGTATACAAATGTCCATAGCAGAATCATTTGTAGTATTAAAAAACTGGAAACAACATGCATGTCTATTAACAAGTAAATGGATAAACACATTGTGATATATTTATTCAATGGAATACTATTCAGCAGTAAAAAGAAGTTGATCCCTGGTATGTGTAACAACATGGATAAACCTCAAAATAGTTATGCTGAGTGAAAGAAGCCATACAAGAAAGTACATACACTGTGATTCTCTTTATATAAAATTCTAGAAAATGAACATTAATCTATAGTGACAGAAAGCACATCATGCATTACCTGGGGACAGGTGAAGATGAGGACCAGAGGAAGGAATAAAAAAAGGGGCACCAGGAAACTTTTGAGAATGATGGATGTGTTCATTCTGTGATTGTATTGATGATTTCACTGGTGTTTATATAAGTCAAATCACATAAAATTGTACATTTTAAATATGTGTAGTTTATAGAATGTAAATTACACCTCAAAAGGCTTTTAAAACAAATGAAGGCAGAAAGAAAAAGGCTCAGCTGAGTTCCTAATCATTTTAGGTAGCAAATAATGCAAGCTTCTATCTCTGGTGAATGTCTGGACTGCAGCAATTTATACATATCTACCCACTAGACAGTGAAGTTGGGATTAAGGTTTACATTTTTTGAAGTGAAAACTGAGGAACCTAACAGAATATCTGGGAATGGATCAATAGAATCCCCTTGAGCAAAACTAGGGCACAACTCAGAAAATGTTTTCTAGCTGCTTCACCTTCCAAATGAGTGATTATTAATGGTGTTTTATTTCCTGGTGTGGAAGTATTTCACAGAGAAGCGGAAGTTCCAGGATGCCAGGAAAGTACCAGGAACACTCAGTTTCCCTGTGGGAAATCTCAGAGACATAGGACAACAAAGTGCCGTCTCTACCAGCGTTAGGATATGTGCTGGCAGGTCAGTTCATGGAGTTGCTATTGTGCAAGTGTCAGGAAGGAGACTGATACCAATACCAGCCTATATGTCCTAACTAATCAGAATTTCAGGTAAAAAAGCCAACGTGATGTGCTACCTTCTGCTTCCTTGGATCAGCAACCTTTGTAGGCTAGTCTTCCAGGAAGGACTGATTCCTTAGGCTAAGTTGCTAGAAAGGAATCAGTTATTTGGAACTCAATGAAGCAGTCCACAGAAAGCCTTCAGGCAGGCCAGTAGTGAAGTGCTGTGGTAATCAATAAGGTGTTCATCAAAATATTTCTGCTTCTCCCTCCTCTAGGACATATGTAAAATTGTACTTCCTGCAATTGGCATGCAATCTACATAGCCCCCTCCCCCTGCCCCTTGAGGCCATGTGACTACTTTTGGCCAATGAGTTCCGAGTATGTCATATCTAGGCTAGAACATTTTAATTGCTCCCTCAAGCTCTTTTTCCATGGACTCAGGAAGTGGCACTGCTGGAAATAGTGGCTCGTCATTCAGCCTGAATCTCATATTGTGTTTAATGAGCAAGACACCCTTTGCCTGCTTTCAATGACATGTAGCCTGAACAAGAAAGAAGCTCTTCTTGTTTGATGACATTAACATTTTAGGGTTGTTTGTTACTGCAGGACAGTCCTAGCCTATCCTGGTTCATTACAAAAAAAACCCTGCATTTGACAAGATATAGGTACTGATATTCTTTTCTTAAGGTCATTTGAACATGGACTGAATTAGAGGTACTGATTGATAGAAGCAAATTGATCCAGAGTCCACAGTCAGCATCTAGAATTTTTCACTGCATTAATTAGTTTGGAACATGGGAAAAAATTTTATTAATACGGGGTGTAGTCAACAATTGTCCCATTACAATGTTTGCATTAAACTCTACATCTTCAGCCATAAAAGCCATAGATTGCATTGTTCTAGACCTAAGATTTGGTCAAGAAACTTGTAAGCACAAAGATGATATTGGCTGCTTAGGATTAAACATTCATAGTTTGCATCTAATACATAAACTGACATATATCAAATTACCTGTGGCTAAACTGAAAGCAAGGATAGTAGCTCCTAGAGAAGATAAGTGAGTGCTTGGCTATCTGGACTCAAGAATAAGGGAGCTGTCTTAAGAAAGGAAGAAGACTATTATGACAGAGATCCAAGCAAATCTTTACACACTTTAAAAATTTTCCTTGTAATGGTATCGTCCACCTAATTGTAGTAGTTAACGAAATTTACAAAATCTTTCAAAAAGATACTAAGGCAGGAGAATGGGGTCTGGAGGCAGGAAACATAAGGCCGATTCACGTTGGCTTCCTAGAAGTAAATCAAATGGAAACACTTCAGCTATGATAGCAAATATCCTCTCCATTTACAGAGGGCGCAAACCGAGTAAATGACTTTGTAACTTTACTTCAGCCTCTTCATTTACATAGGGCGCATACCAAGTAACCAATGGAAATTTCTAGAGGATATTTAAACCCCAGAAAATTCTGTAATGAGGCTCTTGAGCCCATACTCTCAGACCCGCTCTCACCTTGTGGAGTGTACTTTCATTTTCAATAAATCTCTGCTTTTGCTGCTTCATTCTTTCTTTCTTTGTGCATTTTTTCCAATTCTTTGTTCAAGCCGCCAAGAACTTGGACGCCCACCACTGGTAACGTTGCCCTGAGTTGTTTTTTTTTTTTTTTTTTTTTTTTTTTTTTTTTTTTTTTTTTTTTTTTTTTTTTTTTTTACTCTATTCTTTATTGAGGCTTGGTGTTGCAAATGCTCCTTTCAATAATTTGGTAGACTCAAGCTTTGATGAAGAGAAAGTGTCTGTTAGAAAACATGGTAATATTCTTCCTACTTACGATTCTTTTCAGTCTAAACCACTATCTCATTTCTGTTGTTAAACCTATCCCTTGAAAGCACAGAAAACACAATGATGAGATTTTTGAAGAAAAGAAATGGAAATATCACCCAACACCTCCCAGCAATGGGAAACACCTTCCTCTATCTACTAAAACGAGAGATTTTTTTTTTTTTCATAAACAGCATGGATTTGGTCCCTACCACAGCTTTACCAAAGTGGAAGCTTGCAATACTCAGCCAGAAATAAAATTAAAAAACACACATGAGTCACTGCATTTTAGAGAGGATTTTACTACCAAAGAAGTTGTTGACTGAACCAAAACCACAAACTGTTCCACCTCAGAAAGATTAATAACTGACAACAAAAGTAATGTTCCAGAAATTAGACTGGACATCTATGATAAGGACAGAAAACTAAATAGAAGACCAGGCATGTTTCTAATCCTCTTAATGCTACCCAGCTGCCAGTATCCAATAATTTCAATAAAAAAATCAGATTTTTTTCTGGCTTTTTTGCTCTTTCACAGCCTGAAGGAATTTCCATGTCCGTGAAGTTGGTTTTCTCATCAATTACAATTTAAGAACTTAAAATGACTAATCCAGAAAGAGGTAAAAATAAATGATATCTTCCTATTATCTAAAATTACTGACTTATAGATAATATTTAGCAAGTTCTGGAAAACAGTGCATAGCTTCTTTGAATACTGTCATCCCTCTGGACAAAGGAGTCTGGTAATTCCAGGTAACTGCTCTGTGCCTTTATCAGAGGAAAATTCTGCAAATTCTTCTGCACAAGGGTTGAGAGGATGAGCTCTGAGCAAATGCAGCAAATGTAAGGGACTTCATGACATAAGGGAAGCACAAACTATGAACCCAGATCAAAGGCCAAGAAGAAAAGTCAGTGAACATAGAGTATGGATGCTGTTTTATTTTTCTATATGTGAAGACTTGAAGTCAGAAATATCAGTGTTTTAACTGGTTCCCTGGTTTCACTCCCTCCTACCCTATCACCCATTCCTTCATAACCTAGCTCAAGATATATTCTACACTCAGCAACCAAAGCCATTTCCTAAAAGTATATATTGGATCACATTGCTTCTCAGCTGAAATTCCACCGGTGACTTCCTGCTAAAAATAACATGGAACTCTCCTTGTATTTGCCTAGTTAATTCAACCCCTGGGTAATCAATCCTTCTCATTTCCTACCACTCTTCCTTTGTTCATTATGCTCCCATCACAATGACTTTCTTCCAGTCTTGGAACACACCAAACTTGTTCTTTTCTTGAGCCTTTGTGCTTGATGTTGACTTTGGGGGCTGAGACTCCCTCCAAATATCCACATGTGTTGCTTCATCTTTTTTATAAGTTCTCAGCTCACATCTCACGTCTTCAGAGAGGGCTTCTGAAAAGTTATGTGCCCCTCAGTCATTCTATCTTTTTATTTGTCATAATTATAACTATATTTAATTCTTATTCTTTTGCCTATTTTAATCTGCCCACACCACCTCAGCTCTAAAATGACAAGTTCTGTGGCAGAGAAACGTGGATATTGCCTTTTACCATTACCCAGCTCATGAAAAATACCTCAAACGCCACAGATACATAATTTTTTTTTGAATTAATTCAAAAGTCTTTTGCTCAAGTTGTGTTCCGGGAAATCTACTAAAATCTAGATCAGCATAAAATGAAGTTGGGAAATTAATGAAACAGCAAAGTAAGGAAATAGAACATTTCATTAGGGAAAAGTAATTGTCTTTCTTGTTTCAGCTTGGTTACATGTGAGGTTTTCTGTTTCACATTTTCCCTGTTTGCGAATCAAGAAATTAAGTACATATGAAATAAAGCAAATTGGCAGTTTTCTTAAAAACTGCCTGGCTAGTGAGGGACAAGAAACTTAAAATTGGATATTCTCATACCAGGCAAAATTCTAACTCACATGTCATAACTCAGATTTGTAAAGTAATTCCTTTGTTTTTCGAAGGAGGACTTGCCAGCCTTACCAGATATAGTACTTATTCATTTATGCACATGTTCTATGGAGGTGATGTTGGCGGAAGAGAAATTGAGGTTTGGGTACTAGTGAGGCCACAGATGGAGTCTCATTTAATTTCACCCAGGGAAAAACATTTTTATATTAGCCATAGGCAGAGTCTTGCTAATAAGAAAGCAAGCTTGGACAGTTATGTATAAAAAACAACTCCCTGATCACAGGGTGGTTATCATGCCAAAGAAGGAAGAAAAGTCACTAGTGACTCATCACACTGACATGGACATCCTGATCTGTTAGGATATTCTTAGACAAAAGTCAGAATTTGTGTTGAGTTATTTGCAAAGACAAATAGACATTACTTTAAGTAGTAGATATAGAGGTCTTAAAAGAATGCACACTTTTGTTAATAAAGCTCTTTAAAAAATATTAAAGATAATATTTATTTATATGAAAATTTCAAGGAATTCTTTCCCAAAGAAATAGATATTCTGTAAAATGGACAGGAGTTGCTTAAAACACCCCCTGAGTGGGTCAGTTTTGCTCAAAGGTAAGCAAAGGTGAGACCAATCATAATGGATGAAGTTAGTATCTGCAGTCGAACAGAAGTGAGAAGGAAGATAGCCTTAAAACATATTTTAGTATTTTTACAATGATTTTTATTTAAAAATGTTTTTAATTGACATATAACTGCACATATTTATGGGGTACAGTGCATGGGGTACAATGTATATTTTGATATAAGTATACATTGTGTAATATTTAAACCAGGATATTTAACATATCTGTCACCTCATATTTATCAATTCTTTATGTTGAGAACACTCAAAATCCTCCCTTCTAGCTATTCTGAAATATACAAAACGATATTGTTATCCATAGTCATCCTACTGTGTGATAGAACACCAGAAATTACTCCTCTGATCTAACTATAAATTTGTACCTGTAGAATCTTTTTTTTTTTTTTTTTTTTTTTTTTTTTTGAGGCAGTCTTGCTCTGTCGCCCAGGCTGGAGTGCAGCAGTGTGATCTCGGCTCACTGCAACCTCCAGTTCCCGGGTTCAAGAGATTCTCCTGCCTCAGCCTCCCAACTATCTGGCATTACAGGCATGTGCCACCATGCCTGGCTAATTTTTTGTATTTTTAGTAGAGACAGGGTTTCACCATGCTGGCCAGGCTGGTTTCAAACTCCCGACTTCAAGTGATCCGCCTGCCTCGGCCTCCCAAAGTGCTAGGATTATAGGCTTGAGCCACCACACCCGGCCTCCTGTAGAATCATTTTATGACTAGGTTCTATTACTGACATACACAAACATGTGAAATTATACTTTGATGTATATGTAACTTAGGTGTATATCCTCTTAAGTTTATTTTGACTTAGTACTCTTAGATCATAGTTGAGGGTCCCCCTCCCCCATTCCATTTTGGCATTTATTTGGATTACCTTCCCCATTGGTGAGGGCTCCTGGGTCCAAAGAGATCTGCTCACCCAGCCTACGTGTACCCTTCTAAACCATGCTACAGGGTCCACAGCTCCTGAGTTTCCAACCCATGTGTTTTTGAACCTGTCCCCAAATACTGTGTGCGCCTTTTCCCACACTATGGGCTATTGCTGGTGAGTGCAGCCTTAGATGTGGGAGATGTGGATAAAACATGAGAAGGCTGGCTAGAATGTCCTAATGTATGAGCATGAGGCATTTGTGAGTGTGTCAGAAAGATAGCAGTGGGAAGATAATACCCATCAAAGTTGGCCTGAGACCTGGGCCTAGGGAAGCTCTCTCTGCTCTGTCATGTTCTGATGAGGAACTAAACTTTCAAGGCTTAATGAAGACTTATTTGTTAGGGCATAAGTTAGAGCATATTTTATGTAATCATTTGGTAGCATGTCTTATAACTTTTAAATATTTAAATTTATGTGAGCCTCCATTTTATTCTTGACTTAGCCTTGTAAATGTTAGGGGGAGGTCTCTTAGGACTGTAAGAATTGAGCTTGAAATGTGTTTGGAGATATGTCATTAGGAAGTTGTATGTCTTTCCACCAATCTGGAACTCTCTACTGTGTCTGCTCACCATACCTTGATGAGGTGGTGTATGTGAAATGTGCATGTTGCTGCCAGAGAGTGATCTGGGGGACCCAGAGAAGCCTGGTATGTTGCGGGGGTGTAGATTACATTATTAAAAATATTTGCTGTTCCTCTTTGGGAAAAGATTATACTATTTCACCCCATTGAAATTAGACTTGGAAGTTCATGTGACTTCTGTCAATGAGATGTAAATTAAAGGGACATAAGCACTTTCTAGCAGAAACTTTAAGATCCGTTATGTGGCTCCATCATCTCTCTTTTCTTCTACTATGAGTTGGCCAATCCTTGATAGGAGCCTCTCCTTCAGATTCTAACCTTGAATAAAAATCAATGTTGAGGGGAAGGGGACAAGATGGCTGACTAGAGGCAGCCAGGAAGTGCTGCTCTCACTGAGGGAGACAAAAATATTGAGTAAACCAACATAATTTGAGCAGATATTCAGAGAGAAAACACTGAGAGTGGATGGAGAGGCAATGCAGACTCTGGGGCTGAAGAGGGAGGAAGCTAGAAACACTGAATGGAGTATTTGAATGCTAAGACTAGTTCCCAACCCCAAACGGCTCCTGGGGAAAGGGTGAATGAAGGGATTGAGTCACAGCTCACTCTTACCATGTACTTCTGGGATCCTCGCTACAGGGGACTTCACATTCCCCATGGACATTTGAGCTGGTAGGGGGCTCTACCCAGAGAGTAGGCAGAGACAGGTTTCCGCCAATGTGGACCACGCCCAGGGGCTTTTGTGTGTAGACAGCTCTGGTGGGATGCAGCCATAACCCTCCATGGCTCCACATTTCCTTCTGAGAAGCTCTAGCTCCCAGCTGACTGCTGGACTCGGAGACAGTGGGGCTGGCTGCTCTGTGGGACGGGGTATATTTGTTCCATAGGCCCTCTGCCTGCCAGCCCTTCAGGGCCCCTGCCTAGCTGTCCTGCAGGAGTGGTGCACAGTGCAGCCTCCACTGTCCAGCCTGGGTGCTTTGCTCCACCTGAGTAGTTTCCCAAAAACCTGGGAGCACTTAGGATACCCCAGTGCAGCTGGAGCTCTACCCCAAGCTGCCGGCTGATCCCTGTGCCCCAGGGCTATGGCACACAGCTTGGGAATGCCAAGCCAAGATCTGTACTCAGCACTTAAGCAGGGTAGAGTCCCGCACTCTCAGGGCACTGAGAGGGGTGAAACACAGGGATTCATGGGCTGGCATGGAAGTGGAACGTACTTCTCTCTGAAGGGCTGGTCTGGAAAGGATGTGGCTTGTTTCCCTGCCGGGGCCTCTTCCCAAGGAAGCCCCATATCCTGGAACACCTACTGAAGAAATGTGGGCACACCTGCCGGGCACGGTGGCTCACATCTGTAATCCCAGCACTTTGGGAGGCCGAGGCGGGTGGATCACGAGGTCAGGAGTTCAAGACCAGCCTGGCTAACATGGTGAAACCCCGTCTCAACTAAAAAAATACAAAAATTAGCCAGGTGTGGTGGCGGGCGCCAGTAATCCCAGCTACTCGGGAGGCTGAGGCAGGAGAATTGTTTGAACCTGGGAGGCAGAGGTTGCAGTGAGCAAAGATCACACCACTGCACTCCAGCCTGGGTGAGAGAGTGAGACTTCTTCTTGGAAAAAAAGAAAAAAGAAATGTGGGCACACCAGCAGTGATTGGAGGGAGCTCACCTGAAGCCCAGGAATGAAGTTGGTGAGGTGGTCATCTCGTTCGCTTACACTGCAGAGCACGCCTGTGAATGTGAGGAAATACAAAAGAGCTGCATGGCTAAGAACCTATCTGCTAGCCATTACTCTTAAACATCATTTACTGGATTGCAGCCCAAACTACATCACCAAAAAATATTCTGCTAATATATATCACTGTGGAACCACAGACAAGAACTAGCGACAAATCCAGATTATGTACAGAACTTTAACCCTCTGAAAACATCCAGAAATGAAGCCAACTGATTATTGTCAACTTTTGTTACACTAAAGGAATACCATCCCTTTCAGATGAGAAAGGATTAATGCAAGAACACTGGCAATAAAGCCAGAATGTCCCCTTACCTCCAAACAAACCCACTATCTCCCCAGCAATGGTTCTTAAGCATAATGAAATGACATGCTGAATCACAAACTTAAAAAAGTTGACATCATACCAAGTACACTCTTGGACCACAGTATATTAAAAACAGAAATCAGTATCAAGAAGATCTCTTAAAATTATAGATGAAAATTAAATAACTTGCTCCTGAATAACTCCTGGTGTGCAATGGAATTGAGACAGAAATAAAAAAATTTGAAATTAATGAAAATAGGGACACAACTTACCAAAGTTTTGGGATACAGCCAAGGTAGTATTAAAAGGAAAGTTTATAGCTCCAAATACCTTCATCAAGAAGTTAGAAAAATCTGGGGAAGTGGGGGGAAAAAAAAAAAGAACAAACCAACCTCAAAGCTAGCAGAAGAAAATAACTAAAATTACAGACAAATGAAATTAAAGTAAGATGCAAAAATTCATACAAAAAATCAACTAAAAGTGGCTTTTTTGAGGGAATAAATATGATTCAGAGACTGCTAGTTAGATTAATAAAGAAAAATAAGGATCCAAATACGTATAATCAGAAATGACAAAGATGACATTGTAACCAATCCCACAGAAATATAAAAAAATCCACAGAGACTATTGTGAATAACTCTATGTACACATATTAGAAAATCTAGGGGAAATGGATAAATTCTAGGAAACACACAATCTCCCATGATTGAACCATGAAGAAAGTAAAAACTTGAACAGGTGAAAAACAAGTCCTGCAATGGAATCAGTAATAAAATATCTACCAGTCAAAAAAGGCCTGGAACATATAGATTCAGAACCAAATTTTACCAGACACATAAAGAAGAACAGGTACAAGCCCTAATGAAACTATTCCAAAAAATTGAGGAGGATGGGCTCCTCTCTAACTTATTCTGTGAAGCCAGCACCAGCCTGATACCAAAATCTGGCAGAGACACAATGAAAAAAGAAAACTTCAGGCCCATATTCCCAGCCGACATAGATGTAAAAATCCTCAACAAAATACTGGCAAACTGAATCCACAGCATGTTAAAAAGTTAATACAGGCTGGATGCAGTGACTCACACCTACAATCCCAGCACTTTGGGAGGTGAATGCTAGGAGGATCACTTGAACCCATGAGTTCAAGACTGGCTTTGGCAATGTAGTGAGACCTTGTCTCTACTAAAATTTAAAAAATTAGGTGACCATGGTGGGGTGTGCCTGTAGTACCAGCTACTCAGGAGGCTTAGATAAGAGGATCATTTGAGCCCAGGAGGTTGAGGCTATAGTGAGCCATGTTCATGCCATGACACTCCAGCCTGGGTGACAGAGAAAGACCCTGTCTCAAAAAAAAAAAATAATAATAATAATAAAAGCAAATACACCACAATCCTGGGGTGCAAGACTGATTCAGTATATACAAATCAAACTCGATTTGCCACATAAGCAACGGTGAATGGCAAAAAAACCCATATGATTATCTCAATAGATGCAGAAAAAGTTTTCAATAAAATCCAACATCCTTCATGATAAATACCTTAACAGACTAGACTAGACCTCAAAGGAACAGATCTCAAAATAATAAAAATCATCTATGGCAAACCCAAAGCCAACATAATACTGAATGGTCAAAAGCTGGAAACATTCCCATTGAGAACTGTAATAAAACAAGGAGGCCCCACACTCACCACTCCTGTTCAATATAGTACTGGAAGTCCTAGCCAGGCAATCAGGCAAGAAAGATATGAAAGATATAAACGTTATCCAAATAGGAAAAGAAGAAGTGAAACTATCTCTCTTTCTTGATTATATGATTCTATATCTAAAAAATCCTAAAGACTCAGGCAAGATGTTTCTAGAAATGGTAAATAACTTTAGTAAAGTTTCAGGGTTTAAAATAAATGTATTAATGCAAAAGATGGTAGCATTTCTATATATCAATAACATTCAAGCTGAGACTCAAATCGAGAACACAATTCCATTTACAATAGCCACAAAAATGAAATAACTAATAATACAGGTAATCAAGGAGGTGAAAGATCTCTACAAGAACAAATACAAAACTCTGCTGAAAGAAATCAGATATTACACAAATAAGTGGAAAAACATTTCATTCTCATGAACTGGAAGAATCAATATCATTAAAATGGCCATACTGCCCAAAACAATTTACAGATTTAGTGTTATTTCCTTCAAACTACCAACATTATTTTTCACAGAATTAGAAAAAACTATTGTAAAATTCACATTTAACCAAAAAAGAGTCTGAATAGCCAAAGATTTTAAACAAAAAGTACAAAGCCGGAGGCATCATACTACCTGACTTCAAACTACACTACAGGGCTACATTAACCAAAACAGCATGGTACTCATACAAAAACAGGCACATAGACCAATGAAACAGAATAGAGAGCTCAGAAATAAAGCTGCACACCTACAACCATCTGATCTTCAACAAAGTTGACAAAAACAAGCAACAGGTAAAGGACTTTCTATTCAATAAATGGTACCTGGATAACAGCCTGGCCATATGCAGAAGATTGAAACTGGAACCCTTCCTTACACCATATACAAAAAACAACTAAAGAAGGATTAAACACTTAAATGTAAAACCTAAAACTATAAAAATCCTTGAAGAAAACCTAGGCAATACTATTCTGTACATAGGACCTGGCAAAGATTTTATGATGAAGACATCAAAAACAATTGCAACAAGACAAAAATTGACAAATTCGACCTAATTAAACTAAAGAGCTTCTGCACAGAAAAAGAAACCATCAACAGAGTAAACAGACATCCTACATAACGAGAGAAGATATTTGCAAAGTATGCAACTGACAAAGGTGTAATATCCAAAATTTATAAGGAACTTAAATTAACAAGCAAAAACAAGACAACTCCATTTAAAAGTGGGCAAAATATATGAATAGACATTTTTCAAAAGAAGACATACATGCCACCAACAAGCATATAAGAAAATGCTTAACATCACTAATCATTAGAGAAATGCAAATCAGAACCACAATAAGATGCCATCTCACGTCAGTCAGAATGGCTACTAAAAAGTCAAAAACAGCAGATGCTGGCGGAGCTGTGGAGAAAAGGGAACACTTATACACTGCTGGTGGGAATGTAAATTAGTTCAACTGCTATAGAAAGCAGTTTGGAGGTTTCTCAAAGAACTTAAAATAGAACTACCATTCACCCCAGCAATTACATTACTGAGTATATACCCAAAAGAAAACAAATTATCCTAGCAAAAAGACACGTGCACTCACTCGTATGTTCATTTCAGCACTATTCACAATAGCAAAGACATGGAATCAACCTAGGTGCTCATCAGTGGTTGACTGGATAAAGCAAACAGTACAGACACACCATGGAATACGATACAGCCATAAAAGGAATTGAATCTTGTCCTGTGCAGCAACATGGATGCAACTGGACATAATGGTAAGTGAAATAATGCAGGAACAGAAAAATAAATACTGCATGTTCTGGCTTATAGGTGAGAGCTAAACATTGAGTACACATGAGCATAAAGATGGGAACAATAGATACGGCAGACTACTAGACGGGGAAGGAAGGAAGAGAGTTGTAGGTGGAAAAACGACCTATTGCCTACTATGCTCACTAGCTCGCTGACAGAATCTGTACCCCATACCTAAGTTTCATGTAATATACCCATGTAACAAACCTGTACATACCCCTGTATCTAAAATAATATTGAAATTATTTTTTAAAAGGTTTTGAAAAGGTTGATGTTGAATAGAACTGCTTTTGACCTTCAATGAATATGCAGCAGGAACAAGAAGTAAATTTTTGTTGTTATAAACAAGTATGAGTTGGGTGTTGTTAGTGTAGCATAACTTAGCTGATTAATAGAGATGTGTGCAACAAAAGCACACTGTGAACTTCTTGGTCACAGGCCACAAAGATCATGGATGTCAGCAGCAATTGCCAGAGCACGATGATGCATGATGCATGCCAGGATTAGCATGTTGACAACAGTGGAGAGCAGCAAGGTTAGAGGATATCGTCATGTGGACCAGACTCCTCTCACCTGATGCCAGGACTGTAATTAAGCACTAGAGATGAGGGTATGCAAAAGGAAGGGGAGTGAAAACCTTAACGAACTGAGTCAAAATCCTGAATTGAACTCAGTAAAACCAGAAATGACAATTGAATTGATGAGCCATTTGCCTATGGCTGAAATAGAAACTTCAGAGTTATGTTAACTTTAATTTTTAGGGCCAGGTGCAGGGGCTCATGCCTGTAATCACAGCTACTTGGGAAGCCAACGTGGGAGGATCACTCGAGGCCAGGAGTTGGAGACCAGCCTGGGCAAAATAGCAAGATCCTATCTGTATTTCTTTTTAATTAATACTTAAAAGCAAGGAAACATTACATTTTTGTAAATCCAAGCTTGAGACTGAGAATTTGTACCTATTAAAATAATAGTTTATTGCTAGTATGTCTAAGCACTTAGCACTAACAACAATCTAATCTAAGAGTTTCTCTTACCATGTCAATTTTACGGAAGGGTAAACTGAGGTGCATTGTGAGTGTTACCTTACACTAAGTCTCATAGCCCATGCCCACAGACACATCACCATACCTTATATCTAGACTTGATTTCTATTTCCTGATTTGCCAAACTCTGAGATAGCCTGTTTATGGCCTGGAAGCTGACATACAATGTCCTTACCATCAGTTGGCTGAATTTTTCATATGGGAATGCAAGGAAGATGTGAAGGAAGAACGCAGTAATCACTCCTTACATTTGAATATTGCTTTAATCTTGTCTTATTTCATAATAATGCACATTTATGAGGTAGGCAAGGTAGAGATTATTACTCTACTACTCAATTTTATAAATTAAAAGAGAGCTTAAACAACCTACTCAGAATCATGCTACTTGTGCTAGTGGGGTGAGCACAGGGGCTGAAAACTTGTTCCTGAGAATCATGTAATCTCCTGAGCTTCAAACGATTTGAGGAAAGGATTGTATTTTCCCTGTTTTAAGACTGCAGACAAAGATACTGCAATATTCACCAAACTAACAGAGATTTTGGAATTTCTGTTTTAAATCATAGCTAAAACCTCACTAAGAAAATAAGTGGGGCGCTCTGTAATAAATTTACTGACAGAGGGAGTCTCTTTTAGAATACTGAATCTAGGCTTGGCATTAAGTACGTAGATGCTCAACAGGAGACCCTTGTGGAGATGACTCCTGAATCCAACCGCTTGCACTTATCTCTCCCCATAGCATTAGCGTCTGCATTTCTAAAAGTTTCCACTGCAATTCTTCCTGGATACCTTGTCAGCCCTTAAAATCAACTGGGCCAATCTTGTTCCTACAGCCTGTTTCTGCACCTGACTTCCTAGGTTCTGTAATAGTAGCAGAATTCTCTCAGTTACATACGATTAAGTGCCTCGGGGTTATCTTTAAGTCTTCATTCTATCCTGCCTTAATAATATTTAGGTACATGTCTGTAGATTCTATCTTTATTTGTAAAAATCTATTCCTTTCTTTTCAATCCTACCGACATAAGGCTAGTTCAAGCCTTCATTATTTATCTTCTGGATCATTAAAATAATCCCTTGGCAGTTCTCCTCCATGACTATACTGCCTCACTCTAGAAGAGCATAGTTACTATTACAAGACTAATTTTGTTTCTAAACCCAACTCTAATTCTACTATTTCCCTTTTCAAACCTAATTAGGTGTCTATATTCTATGGAATTAAATACCAATTTTGTTTCCAAGTTTTAATTCAATAATAAAGCAATATTTATTTCACATAACTTTAAACTCTCTCTTTTTGTTTCATTGCTCTGTTTATGTACTATCATCTCCAGGAAAATAGAACTACTTATATGGTAAGATCCCATACTTTCCCACTTCCACTTCTTTTGTTCTTGCTATATTTTTTCCATAATGGGAAATCCTTTTTAAACATCTATACTAAATGTCTTCACCTTCATGAAGGCAACCCTGCTTCTCTCAGGCAGATTATTATCTTCATAAAATCATGAAAGATTTGTATCTTCATATATCATCATTGATACAGTCAAAATTTATATTATCTTACATAATCATGATTGATGTATAAGAAGAAGTTTAATTTTAGATTAAGCATGTGAAATTTAGTTATAAATACAGACAGGATACATTCTAACTTTGTACTACTACCTAGGCCTACAGCCTACAGAATAGTGCTAGATCCTAGAGGGGAAAGTTTGTTTTTATCCAGCATTTTATTCTATGTAATATAACATACCTAGATTGTATGTGAGAGATACTTGAAAACTATTTATTGAGATGAATTAAAGTACATTAACCAACAATTGTAGTATAGTTTCTCATTATCGTGGAGATACTTGAAACTGCTATGTTACTCACTGCCAATGAAAACATAAGGTCAGAGACTTGGAGGAATAAAACATTCCTCAATAATTGCATTATTTCATTAGTTTAATGATATATATTCTGCATTGATAATGAAAAGATAATATTGATTTTGGATATCATCATATAAGGAGGACCATTAAACATTATAGATATCTTTTGTTCTTGTTGTTTTCCTATGACTCTCATGAAAATTTGAAACTGTGTTTTATTATCCTCAAATCATTTATTCAGGCCTACATAAATTTTGGTACTGGAAACTTGCCTAGCATAGCACCAAGATCAAGGGCTTATTTTCTATTAAATTAGAATTCAGATCTTTGTATCACAAATTTATAAATGTATGGTAGTATTAGCCACAAAATAATCTGTCATCTGGTCTTTACATTTCAACACTGGGTAAAATGTAAACTGGATAAAATGGAAACTTAATTAGGATATTAAAAAATAGATCTATGAGGGACATTCAAAATAAATTTAGACTGGATATGTTTATAGGGTGAACTGTAATTGTCCACAAAACTAACTGTTTAAGGAAACATCATATTCCCTATGCTACCCCTTTTAAAGGCTACAATATTTAATAAATATACTGCCAAATTGATCAATGTTTAGAATGTACTTTTTCTACAGCTGCAGAAAAAATAAGAATATTATGGTATTGGGCCAAACAGGTCATAAGAATTGCTGAGAAGAAAGGTACAATCAATTGAGAATAAAAGATGAGAGGGTTATATAAATTGAGCCCCCATAGGAAGAAAGATAAAGCTTCGATGATTGCCTCCTAAGGGCCGGGCAAGTTAGTAACAATTCAAACAAGGTCTTTGAGCTAAAGTTCAACCTAGTGAATGGTGCCCTGGATGAGACAGTACAGAGTACAGTACTGTTCAGCCATTGTGATGAATGTACTGTATGCAACATTGCTAGCTTGGTTAGCATTCTTTGAAGTCCATGGAAAATTCTAGATTAAAAAATATGCCATGAGGACCAAATGTATTAGTCCATTGTCACACTGCTAATAAAGACATAGCCAAGACTGGGAAATTTATAAAGGAAGGAGGTTTAATTGACTCACAGTTCAGCATGGCTGGGAAGGCCTCAGAAAATTTACAATCATGGGGAAAGGGGAAACAAACATGTTCTTCCTCACATGGTGGCAGCAAGAAGTGCCAAGCAAAAGAGGGAAAATCTTGTAAAACCATCAGATCTTCTGAGAACTTACTCACTATTATGAGAACAGCAGCATAGGGGTAACTGCCTCCACGATTCAATTACCTCCCACTGGGTCCCTCCCAGAACTCAAGGTGATTATGGGAACTACAATTCAAAATGAGATTTGGGTGGGGACACAGCCAAACCATATCATCAAACAACAGGGAAACATTGCCTTAAACACAAATGTAATTATCAGTGAAAGATTTCATAATCAGATTTTAGGTTGTTGCAGAAAAAGGAATCTGTGGACCATATCTAGTCGGCTTTCTAATTTGTCTTTGACCGTACATTGCAAAATAAGAAAACCACAGTATAGATACGAAATCTGTAGATACACTTCTCTACTTGCTGTTTTCATCATTCAAAATATTTTCTTTCATTAGAAAAGATAATTTTTTTCTAGAAATTTGTAATTTGCAAATGCTTGTTTTGTAATGTAAATAAATGTCTTGGTTAAAAACCAGGATAGTTAGAATTGATAAAATGTTTTAACTGTTTACCTCTTTTTAAAATGAGCGTTTCTTCATGAAAACTATCCTAAAATTGTTTTTTGGTGGCCAGTAATTGCTTGTCAATAGAGAGTGAGAGAGCCTTTGTAGATGCTGATAGGTAAGATACGGGAAGTGGAATAGGGGACATATATTTTTCCATTATTTTGTAGCAAAAATAAAGACCAATATATTGTTCAATTAGATATGAGACCTCATTAGAAGAACTAAATTTGATTCTAGGCATTCCAATTAAACTGTAAAACACAAATTTAATACAATACAATTTTGGCTATGGAGCTACACAACCAGTTCAATGGATCCTGTCAGTGAAATTGAATGCAGTTTGTTTTGTTTTGTTGTTGCTTAAGAAAACAACAGATTTCAAGAAGAATAATTTAAGTAAAAGGTAAGCCATAGTAACTTAAAGGTATCTCTTCAGTCAATAATACACATCCTTCAAGGTTCGTCTTCTTGATAAATCCTTCCATGACTACACAAGCCCTCAAAAACTATATAAGATGCAAAATGTTAGTTTAAATTTAAATGTCAATAGTTGTAAATAATTTGTTACTAATGACAAAAATCAAGAAACCTTAACATGATACACTTGAAGAAGAAAAAAAAACTATGGGAGATCTGAGTCTATTTCTGTACTGACAATGCTCCCATTTGCTCACATGATAACTTTATTATTTAAAAAAAAAAGGTCGGGCCCGGTGGCTCATCCCTGTAATCCTAGCACTTTGGGAGGCCAAAGCGGGCGGATCACCTAAGGTCAGGAGTTCAAGGCCAGCCTGGCCAACATGGTGAAACCCCGTCTCTACTAAAATACAAAGATTAGCCGGGCATGACGGGTGCCTGTAATCCCAGCTACCTGGGAGGTTGAGACGGGAGAATCACTTGAACTCGGGAGATGGTGGTTGCAGTGAGCCAAGATGGCGCCACTGCACTCCAGCCTGGGAGGCTGAGCGAGACTCCATGTCAAAAAAAAAAAAAAAAAAAAAAGCCTCTTTTCTGGCTGGAACCATAGAAGGTGTTGAAGAGAAGAAAAAGAAGGTTCCTGCTGTGCCAGAAACCCTTAAGAAAAAGCGAAAGAATTTCGCAGAGCTGAAGATCAAGCACCTAAGAAAGAAGTTTGTCCAAAAGATGCTTTGAAAGGCAAGGAGGAAGCTTATCTGTGAAAAAGCAAAGCGCTATCACAAGGAATATAGGCAGATGTACAGAACTGAAATTCGAATGGTGAGGAAGGCAAGAAAAGCTGGCAACTTCTATGTACCTGCAGAACACAGATCGGTATTTGTCATCAGGATCAGGGGTATCAATGGTGTGGCCAAAAGGTCCGAAAGGTGTTGCGGCTTCTTCGCCTTCGTCAAATCTTCAGTGGAACTTTTGTGAAGCTTAACAAGGCTTCAATTAACATGCTGAGGATTGTAGAACCATATATTGTATGGGGGTACCCAAATCTGAAGTCAGTAAATGAACTAATCTACAAGTGTGGTTATGGCAAAATCAATAAGAAAAGAATTGCTTTGACAGACAACGCTTTGATTGCTGCATCTCTTGGTAAATATGGCATCATCTGCATGGAGGATATGATTAATGAGATCTATACTGTTGGGAAACACTTCAAAGAAGCAAATAAATTCCTGTGGCCCTTTGAATTATCTTCTCCACGAGGCGGAATGAAGAAAAAGATCACCCATTTTGTAGAAGGTGGAGATGCTGGCAACAGACAGGACCAGATCAACAGGTTTTTTAGAAGAATGAACTAAGGTGTCTACCATGAATTATTTTTCTAAGCTGGTCATTTAATAAACAGTACCTGCTCTCAAATTGAAAAAAAAAAGAGAGTGCAATGATTTTAGTGAATAAACAGGAGTTGTACATCACCCACAGTGTTTATTCATTGGAGTGTATGGCCAGGCGAAATTCCTATGATTTTCATGGTGATAAAAAGCCAAGAAACGCTGATAGGGCAGTTTTGTTTGTGAAGGGTAGAGTGTCTACTTTTCAATTAGACTATAAATTCTTCCAGGGAAAGATCCTTATCATTGATTTATTTAAATACCAAGTACAGTGTAGGCACATACTTAGTCCCCTAAGAAACAATAGAACCAGGTCAGCTAGTGTAGTGACTTGTTAATTGCTACCAGAAAAGCTGAATTACAAATAAACTATTTTTTCAAGCCTGGGGAGAAAAATCATATATATATAAAAATACTGGAAAATAACAGGAGGTGCTGAATCTAAGAAAAGTTTCTGTGATCTTAGGAAAAAAGTTAGAAATGTAAATTGGTTGAATAATTGTAAAATGCAATTGGTAAATATAAATTGCCTGAGAAAAAGTTCACAGAGAACATTCAGGCTAAACATCTAAATTTTTAAGTTAAAAGTAATAGTGATTATTCATAATTGTATATATTTATCCAAAATAATTTTTAAAATAGCTATACATCTAGAAAAGCAGAAACTGACTGGATGATTGTTCATAAAGCTGCAGAGTATAGCCGTTAAGGGCACAAATTTTGAGCTCAATAGCCAGGGTGTGTAACCCAGTGCCACTTCACATCAGTGTTACTTAGAGTAAGCAAAGATAGGGTATTCTACCTCTCTCTTACTTGTTTCTCCTCATCAGTAAAGTGGTGGAACAATAGTACTTAGTACTTTTGTACTTAGCTCAGACCTGAATAATACTTAGCTCATTGAGGTGTTGTGAGGTTGATACTAGTTGATCAGTAAGGAAGCACTTAGAAGAGTGCTAGGCACATGTTAAGCTTTATATAATGTTCACTGTAATAAGTATTTTCTTATGTCACCCTTTGCTTACTATTAACCAGTGACTGAATAAAGTAGTCAACACATGAATATATGAATATATACCTAATATATAAACACACATATGCATATATACATATATAAAATCATGACAATTTAATTAGATGAAAATGGCTGTTATCAATGTAAAGGATACATCTTAAGATCTTGCCATGTAAAAAGTCAATGCTGATAAGACCTATATAAAACACTGAATTTTATTTCACTTGATGTAGGTGTGCCCAAAATTTGTAGAAAAAAAATTACCAGAGTGAATCTTATTTTCACTGAATTATCAACTTTTGATTTTAGAGATATGCTTTCCCCTAAAATGTGTTTTTGACAATAACATTCTTTTACTTTAGAATGTTTATTTTTGCCTTAACTAACACTTGTTATTATATGCTGTAAACAGATAAATCTTTCTTTTCCTCCAAATCCTTTCTGAGGGAGAATGGTAAATGTTAATGTAAATGTGTATGTTTACATTTATTTTAAAATATGCATTTTTCTAAATGTAGTCTTAGGGCGAATATCAAAATGTTAGCAGTTAACAGTGTTTAACCCTGAAAAAGGGCATTATTATTATTATTTTTTACTATTTTGCTATTCTTTGTGTTTTTCTTTATATTCTGAAATGTTTATAACATTCAATTTCTTCCATAATCAAAAGAAAATATTTTGTTTTAGAAGACAGTAATTGTTGTCAAACCAATATTTCATTCAATCTAACATCCTCAGAAAACATGGATGTGGCTGCTGAGCTCAATCAACATTAAAAGAATGTAATATTTTCTCAAATTATGAATTTTACTTATTATGTTTCTTTTGCATGGTGCATTTATTTAAACATTTTGGGAAATGATCGTTTTAGCTTGCACTAATACTTAAATATATAAAATAAAGATATAAAACACTTGGGAATATTTAGTACATAGTTTCATGTTATACTTTCTTGTTATTTAATATTAGCAATGATTCTATTAGCTTCATCAGTATGCTACCAATTGGGTCAAGAGGTTTAGTTAGTTTGAGATTTAACTCTGTAGTTTACTTTCTACATTTTAGTATTCCAAGATTTGATGATGTTCTAGAAGTTAGGCATAAACCCCTCCTACACAATTCCTTTAGGGCTGGAGCATCCCCAGCCTGGTTTATTAATTGGCCCACCTAACGGTTAACTCCCTGGGGGACTGGAACTATACTTTGTTCACGCTTATGCACCTATCAATTGGAATTGTGCGAGGCATATAGTACCCACTTTATAGAGTGGAAATTTTCATGTGCTGGCCTTCCTAATGTATGTCCATCAAAACCTGCTCCATCCAGTCTTCCATATCTCAATTAATAGCAACTCCATCCTTCTATAGAAACTTAGGCAAAACCTGTGGCTTTATCCTTAACTACCATCTTTCCCTCACACCCCACAACCTTTCTATTATAAAATACTCAACTCTACACACAACTCCTTTACACTCAACTCCTCATTACATTCAGAATCCAACTTCTCATGACATTCACTTTAGTCTCGACCTCATAAAATCTCACTTGTATTACTACTATACAATGGTCCCCTGTCTTCCTACTTCTATCTCTGTCCCTCTACACTCTATTCTCAATAGTGCAGCCAGAATTATTCTCTTGAAATGGAAATTAGATCACATTGTGCCTTTTTCAAAACCATCAACGGCTTCTATTTCTCGCAGTGTAAAAAGCCAATGGCACACAAAGGTCTACCTTATCTTGTCCATAACCTCTCTGACTTTTCCACCTACTATTCTCTTCATGGCTCCCTCTTCTTCAGCCATCCTGCCTCCATTCTCTGAGTGAATATTGCAGGTGCTTTAGAGTCTTTGCACTCTGTCTGAAGATCTGTATGGCTAAATCTCTCACTCCATTGAAGATTTTACTCAAATGTCACCTTCTCAAAGGGCTTACCTTACCCATCCTATTCAAAATGTCAGTCTCCATATCCTTCCTTGTCCTCGTGGTTCCCCTTTTCCTGCTCCATTTTTTTTTCCTACAGAACTTATAAACTTCTAGTATATTTTATATTTTGCTTATTAATATAATTATTGTTTTTTTGGTCAGCTACAGCCTGTTAAAATATAACTCCTCCAAAGCAGGAATCTGTCCCCTTTCTTTCCTGCTGATTTATCCCAATTGTCAAGTAAAGTGCCTGAAACATTTTTGCTAAATGATGCATTAATTATATTCTCTTCATTGTCTTAAAGTTGCTCTTTTCTGTATTATTTTTAGTTTGAGTATGTTTTTAATTAAGGTGTAATTCCTATCTTATTTCATATATGCCTGTATTTTGTTTTATTTTATTTTATTAAGGTGTAATTCCTACCTTATTTTGTAGCTGTATTTTATTTTAATGCAAGCTGTCTTGTGGGACTTGAATATTTATGCAACCACACGGACTGTATCTTTGCTTCATAATAAAGAATATATATGTTAGGAGAGTCAGAGGGACATCATTGTTGAGGCAAAGATAATCTTTGAATATGCTCTAAAAATAGTTTCGACAGCTATGTGTTTCTTGATATAATGACTGTCTAACTGATAAAATGAGATACTAGGTTCTTAGCACTTCATTGAAAGAATCTGCTTTTAAGGTTAACTAATCAGGCAGGAATTACTGACATTGTTTTAAATTCACTTTTTTGAATGACAAGAAATCTTCAAAAACATGGTTGATTACAAAAATAAATTGTTTACTACTAAGATTATTTTGGTTGGTAAATCTGACCCTAAACAAAGTAAGTATTTATAACAGTTAACCTGTATAAACAACTGAACAAATGCATAAAATCACAAATACAGCAAATATTTTTATATAAAGGGCACAATCATGTTAGATGGTGACAACGTTTGCCTTTCGTGATTATAATGTAATGAGATGTTAAATATTCATGTTAACTAATTTTAACAAAAGGTATAGTGTAGCTATTAATCCATTTTCAGGTAAGAAAAATGAAAGATTTCTGTCAATTTCCTAAGTAATGAACTAGTGAAATCTGTATGCCCTTCTTTCTTTCAAATTTGCCAATATATTTCAAAAACTCTCTTCCATACGTTCCTTTGATGAAATAATCCCTCCCCTCCTCCCTTCTTTCCTTCTTTCCCTCTTTCCTTCTTTCCTTCTTTCCTTCCTTCCTTTCTTCCTTCCTTCCTTCCTTCGTCCCTCCCTCCCTCCTTCCCTCCGTCTCTCTCTCTTTCTTTCTTTCTTTTTCTTATTTTTTATTTTTTTGAGATGGAGGCTCACTCTGTCTCCGAGGCTGGAGTGCAGTGGCGCGATCTCGGCTCACTGCAAGGTCCGCCTCCTGGGTTCATGCCATTCTCCTGCCTCAGCCTCTCGAGTAGCTGGGACTACAGGTGCCCACCACCACACCCGGCCAATTTTTTTGTATTTTTAGTAGAGACGGGATTTCACCATGTTAGCCAGGATGGTTTTGATCTCCAAGACCTTGTGATCTGCCTGCCTCAGCCTCCCAAATTGTTGGGATTACAGGCGTGAGCCACCGCGCCCGACCTTTTATTTTTATTTTCAATATTTTCTGATGATCTCTCAGATGTAATCCCACTTTAATGGATGACTTTAGTCTTCATAGGACACAAATGTATATATTTTTTTCCAGTCCAGATCTTGTCATACTCTGTACAACTACAGCACTTAAATTAGTGATTATCATCAAAATACAGTTTCCTTTTTATTATATCTTTATTGAAGTACAATTGATGCACATTAAAATGCGCATATATAAAGTGTATTATTTGATGAATGTTGACATGTACATATTTGTGAAACTATCACAATCAAGATAATGAATATATTGCATTCATCAAGCCCAAAAGTCTCCTTGTGTCTCTTTGGAATACTATTCTCCCCTTCATTCCTCCCATCACCCAAGGCAACCACTGATCTGTGACTATAGATCAATTTGCATTTTCTAGAACCTTACAAAATTAAGTCAGGCAGTATGCATTCTCTTTTTCTCTCTCTTTTTTTGCCTGCTTCTTTTCACTCCACATAATAACTTTGAGATTCATCTATATTGTGGCATGTAACAATAGTTTACTTCATTCTATTGCTTAGTATTATTTCATTGTATGGATAGATGACAATTTGTTTTCCATTTATCTGCTGATGGACATTTGGTTGTTTCCAATTTTTGTCCACTACAAACGAAACTACTATGAATATTCACATATAAGTGTTTGTATAGACATATGCTTTCATTTTATTGGGTAAATACATAGCCTGAGTTTAGGATTGGGTATGTTTAATATTTTAAGAAATTGCTTAACTGTTTTCAAAATGTTTGTGGCATTTTACAGTTCTATGAGCCGTTCATGAGAGTTCCAGCTGCAACACTTTGTATGGTCATACTTTTAACTTCAGCTATGTTGGTGTATGCATAGCGACATCCAACAGTGATTTAAATTTATACTTCCCTGATGACAATGGTATTGAACATATTTTCATGTGCTCACTGACATTTACACAGTTTTTGGTGAAGTTGCTGCTCAGTAATTTTGCTCATTTTTTCATTGTGCTGTCTTGTAACTGAAATATGTGTTCTTTTATATTCTAGATGCATATCTTATGTTGGATATATGTGATGTTTTGCAAATATTTTTATCTTTGGCTTTATTCCTTTTCATAACAATATCTTAACAGTGTCTTTTGAGTGGCAAAAGTGTTTCATTTTGATACAGTCCTATTTATCAAGTTTTTTCTTTTATAGTAAGTATTTTGATATATTTAGGAAATCTTTGCGAAATCTGAGGTCAATAAGATTTGCTCCTACGTTTCCTTCTAGAAGTTTTATAGTTACAGCTCTTACATCCTGTCTATGACTGTTCCAAGTTAATATTTTGTATATGGTAGGAGGCCAGGGTCAACGTTTTTTGTTTTCTGTAACTCAAATTTTCCTGCATCATTTCTTGAAAAGATGATCTTTTTCCATTGAATTGCCTTGGCATTTTTTTGTCAAAAATCAATTGCATATATACGTGTGGGTCTATTTCTGGACTGTCTTTTCTGTTTATTGACTTATTTATCTAGTTTTATGCCAATACTAAAATGTCTTGATTACTGTAGAGTTTTAAAAGATCTCAAAATCAGATACTGCCTGTCCTCCAACTTTGGAAACTGATCCTTTTGAGGCTTTTTGTTTTGTTTTGTTTAAAATGTTTAGAACTCAGTAAACTTTAATGTATGGCTGTTTTTTTTTGGCAGATTTCTGAGGCAATCTCCTGACTATGCCACCCTACACCCTGTGAATTAGTATGTTTCCTACTGTGATTAGTGAGCACACAGACTGTTCACACCCCTATAGATCTATACATTTTTCCTCTCTTCTTTTGGGGTAGTTCTCCTGAGCATAGGTAGTGTCCTCATATACATGTGTTGAGTCAGCTGAAGACTCAAGTTGGAGCATCCGCAGATTTCTAGAGTTTTTCTCTCTGTGTATTCAGTAACCTCCTCTCTGGTACCCTGCTTCACAACTCCAGTTTCTTTGGACTCTCAGCCTCCTTGTTCTCTCTCCTCAACACAGGATGATGGCCAGCTACACCTGTGTTATTCCTCTCTTTGCTGCAACCTAGATGCTCTTTCTAATGACAATCACAGAACTCTTCTCAATGGTGTTCTTTCTCTTAGAAATTGTTGTTCTGCACTCTCTACTGTCTAATATCTGAAAACTGTCACTTCATATATTCTGTCCAGTTTTTTAAAAATTTAGGTCATAGGATAAATCTGGTTACAATCATCCCATCTTGACTGACAATGGAAGACTTCTATAGAATTTTTTTAATGTCCTCAAATCCAAAGGTTTAAAATCCAAAGCGATCTAACTATGCTACTCTATTCAGAGCTGGAAGGAACTTAATCTCACTTGAAATCATACTAGCACTTTTATGTCATCCCATATTCTACCCCTTCTTTACCCCAATTTCTTTACTTATCAGTTTTTCTTCTCTTTCAATCTTACGCATTTATGACCTGTGATCTCTTGACTCCCTCTGATAACCCCAGTCTGTTAGTATCCTTTCATTTCTGTATTCTTCCTAATTCTCCCTGGATATCAGTTTAGCTAATCTCTAATAAGAGAAAAATTCTATTACCATATTTTTGTTCTTCTGTTTCTGATTCCATAAACTATGGTTTACTAAAGCTTGCTAGAAAATTCTCGATATTATATAGTTGATCTGTCTAAAATAAAGCCATATACATTTTTTAAAGATTGAAATCATACAGAAAGAATATCTTCTCTAATCACAATGAAATGAAGCTGAAAATTTATAAAAGAAGGGAAACTGGAAAATTAATATGAAGAAATTAAACAAGACAAACAATCAAAGTCTCAAAGAAAAAATACAAAGAAAATTAGGAGATACAGATGAAAGAAAACAAAAGCACAGCATATTAAAGCTTATGGAATGTAGCAAAGGTAGTGCTTAGAGAAAATTTTATATCAATAAATGCCAACATTAAAAATAGGAAGAAAAATCTCAATTCAGTAAGCTAAATTTGTACCTCAGGGAAATAGAAAAAGAGCTAACTAAACCCAAAGCTAGTAGAAAGAAAAGAACAATAAATTTAGAGTGGAGATAAACACAATAGGGACTAGAAAAGTAATAGCAATAAATTAATGAAACCAAAATTTGGTCTTTTTGAATCAGTGACATTTAGAAACCTTTAGCTAGACTGATGAAGAAAAATAGAGAAGAAACAAACAACTAAAATAAATGAATTTGGGAACATGACTATAGACACTGAAGAAATAAAAAGGATTCTAAGAAAATGCTATGAACAATTGTACCCCAACAAATTAGATAACCTAGATGAAATGGGCAAATTCCTAGAAATACACAAATTGGGGCTGAGTTGCTAGAATTTCCTTCTTCTGCCATAGAGCAGGGTCAGCAAACTATGGCCAATGAGTCAATCTTTAGCCCACAGCTTGGTTTTGTTTGTATGTGTATTTTACAGCCATAAAACAGAATGGTTGTTCTGTGTTTAGAGGATATTAACAAACGAAAAAACAGACTAGATGGGAAAGAGGCTGTGTGTGGTCAGCAAAGCCTAAAATATTTACTCTCTGACCATTTTCAGAAAATGGTTTCCTACCCTTGTTGTAGAAGGAAAAGCCTGAAAGCTTTGGGGGATATGAATTTTGGAGGGAAACATTTTATTTTCATCTACCCCAAATCACATTTTCCTAGGATGTCCCAGAGAACATTTCCTCTCCAAAGGTTTTACTAAAGGCCTTGGATTGCCATTCTAACTGGTGTGAGATGGTATCTCATTGTGGTTTTGATTTGCATTTATCTAATGACCAGTGATGGCAATCATTAAAAAGTCAGGAAACAACAGATACTGGAGAGGATGTGGAGAAATAGGAATGCTTTTACACTGTTGGTAGGAGTGTAAATTAGTTTAACCATTGTGGAAGACAATGTGGCAATTCCTCAAGGATCAAGCAGGAATAATTTGACCCAGCAATCCCATTACTGGGTATATGCCCAAAGGATTATAAATCATTCTACTCTAAAGACACATGCACACGTATATTTATTGCAGCACTGTTCACAATAGCAAAGACTTGGAACCAACCCACGTGTCCATCAATGATAGACTGGATAAAGAAAATGTGGCACATATACATACGCAGCCATAAACAAGGATGAGTTCATGTCCTTTGCAGGGACACGGATGAAGCTGGAAGCCATCATTCTCAGCAAACTAACACAGGAACAGAAAACGAAACACTGCATGTTCTTACTCATAAGTGGGAGTTGAACAATGAGAACACATGGGACACAGGGAGGGGAGCATCACACACCAGAGCCTGCCGGGGGTTGTGGGGGTGGTGGGGGGATAGCATTAGGAGAAATACCTAATGTAGTTGAAGGGTTGATGGGTGCAGGAAACCACCGTGGCACGTGTGTACCTATGTAACAAACCTGCATGTTCTGCACATGTACCCCAGAACTTAAAGTATACTTAAAGTATAATAATAACAATAATAATAATAAAGAAAGGCCCTGGAGAAGACAACACCACTATCCTCTATAGGCTTTTGGAGGCTGTCTTAGGCTGGATATAATGGTGGGAGATGAATCATGAAGAGGAGGGACCATAGGGTGGCCCTTATCTGGTAGAGACAAGAAAGATAAAGGGACACAATGAAGATCTATGGCGGCGCATAATTGATCACAGAGTTTACAGGAGTTAGAATAAGTGAACCACACTTTATGTTGTTGCTTAATATACATAGTTTATGTTTGGTGGACTAAATACCTTTTGTTGATTTAACAATACAAAAGGTTATCATTTTTTTACATCTTCATAAACCCTCCCTATCATCAGATTATAAAATATTTGCCAATTTGATAGATTGAAGATAATATTTATTATTATTTTACTTTACATATTGTTAATTAGTAGGATTAACACCCTGTTTATTGACCATTACATTTCTGTTTCTGTGATTTGCCTGTTCACAGTTTGCAACTATTTTTTTCAAATGAGCTATTTGCCTTTTTCTTACAAGTATTTAGGAGTTAAAAAAATTATTTTGAGTAATAAGTTATTTATTTGACAGAATCCAAATATTTCTTTAGAAAACATAGTCAAAGCTACTATTTTTATTTGTTTTACTTTTCCAAAAACTAATTTTACTCATTTTATTAGTCTTATAATTTTGTGTGTTTTTGTGTTGAAGTAATTCTATGCATTCATGGCACAAAGATATTCTGTATTTCTCTTAATGTGTTTAATGTTTCTTTTTCTAATTTAATACTTTAACTTATCTGGAGTTGTTTTTGCTTCTGTTTTGAAAAGTATAATTTAATATTTTCTTATGTAATCAAATTGCTCAGCTATATTTTTCCTAAAGATTTTCAGTGGTCTGCCAAAGTCCCATACATATTTTGCTCTGTTTCTTGATTCTTGATTTTGTCCCATTTTTCATTTTTCCGTCTCCATGCAAATATAAAATTGTCTTAATTATTATAACTTTATACAAATCTTCATATCAAGTAGTGAAAATTATCTTTCTTGTATTGGTATTGCATATCTTTTATTGTTATTTTGACACTTTGCTTTTATATATGATTTTTAGATCAATTTTTAGTGGATTTCTATTGGAACTGCAAGAAATTTATAGATTAATTTTGTAAAATTTGACATGTCTTTGATATTATGCCTTCCCTGTCATAAATATGATAAACTTTTCTATTTATTCAAATCTTCCTTTGCATCCTTCAGAAATATTACATATGATTTTTTAAAAGTTTTATACATCTTTCATTAAATTTATACTGAAGTACTATAAAACTTTTGCTGTTATTTAAATAGCATGTTTTCCACTATATTTTCACATAGTTAATATGGGTAAATAGGAATGCTCTAATATTTCTGCAATGATTTTCTTTCTGAAAACTAGGGTGGAACTCTCTTATTGGTCATAAAATATGCCTAGAGATTCTGTTGGATTTGATATATAGAAAATTATTTTTATTTTTGTTCATAAAAATAATAATATCACTTCCAATTTTTATAACTTGTATTGATTTTTCTTGTCTCAATACACTGGCTAAAAATTCCAGAAATATATTAAACATTATAATTAGTATCTGGAATCTTTCTCTCGTTCCAATGTAGAGTTTATTATTAAATTTGGTATTGTCTGATTTTGTTGTTAAATTAATCTTTTATTCCTGGGCTTCTAAGAGTTATTTTCCCTCCATTAATTAGTTAATTTTTTAAAATGTTAGCAAAATGGCATGTTCTATTCTTTTTTTTTCTTTGAGAGGGAGTCTTGCTCTGTTGCCCGGGCTGGAGTGCAGTGGCATGATCTCAGCTCACTGCAACCTCTGCCTCCCCGGTTCAAGCAATTCTCCTGCCTCAGCCTCCCGACTAGCTGGGATTAGATGTGCATGCCACTATGCCTGGCTAATTTTTGTATTTTTAGTAGAGACGGGGTTTCGCCACGTTGGCCAGGCTTGCCTGGAACTCCTGACCTCAGGTGATCCGCCCGCCTCCGCCGCCCAAAGTCCTGGAATTACAGGCGTGAGCCACCGCGCCCAGCCGGTATGTTCTATTCTTTAGGATGAATTGCAGTAATACATTTATGAGGTTTAAATATTCTTTCATTTCTGAGATAAAACTTACTGATTAAAATTCAGTGTTATTGTTATTATTCTTTTTCAATGTATTATTTTATGTGTTAAATTTTATTTGGGATTTTTGACCTATATAAGTAAAATTGATTACTAACTTTAATATAATTTTTCAGTTTAATTTCAAGTTAATTTCATTTCATTAAAGAAATTGGTTGATGTTTTTAATATATTTTTTCTTTTGGAACACTACTATATATTAAGAAAATTTGCTCCTTAGAATTTGACAAATCTTTTTTTCAAAGCAATTTAAGCTCTTTGTGTTCGTTGTTGGGAGTTAGATTAGTGATGTTGGATTGCTAGTATAATATCTTTAATAGTTACTAATTTATACCAGTTTTCTATTTATTACCTGTTAATTTTCAAATTCATATTTTCTACAAAATTGTCCAATTCTTATTTTCATTTTCTAGCAAATATTTATATGCAGTTTTCTTCTATGTTCCTAGTTATGTTTCTTTCTATGTTTTCGATAGCGATATTTATACCTTCTTTCTATTTTATAAAATTAGTTTTGCCTGAGGCTCATTTATTTTATAATCGTTCTGGGAATCAACATTTAAGTTAATGGAGCATATTTTTTGTATTTTATTTAATTTCTGGCATTACCTTTATTACCTTCTTTTATCACCTTTTCATAAGTCTGCTTTATTGCACTTTTTTCTGGATTTTGAAGTTTAATATTTAGCTTATTTAGTTTTAGGATCTTTTTGGGGAGTGGGACATAACAAACTAAAGCTCCAGTTTTCTTATATCACCTTAGCTTCATCCTACAACTTTACCATATAGTGAATTTTGTGTTGTTTAAGTCTAAATATTTTATACTTTTTAGACGTATGGTTTATTGATCTTCTAATTAATTGATTTCAAGTGAAATTTTATTGTGGTCAGAAAAGGTGACTGTAATATCGACTCTAACAATTTTTGAGATTTCTTTTGTAAACAGCTAACTGGTCCATCTTTTTGCAAATATATATATATACATATATGTGTATATATATGTGTGTGTGTGTATATATATATATATACACATATATATATTTTAACCAGAGTCACACTCTGTCACCCACTCTGGTATGCAGTGACATCATCTTAGCTCACTGCAACCTCTGCCTCCTGGGTTTCAGCGATTCTCCTGCCTCAGCCTCCCACATAGCTGGGATTACAGGCAAGCACAACCACACCCAGCTAATTTTTGTTTTCAGTAGAGACAGGGTTTCACCGTGTTGCCCAGGCTGGTCTTGAACTCTTGACCTCAAATGATCCACCCGCCTCGGCCTCCCAAATTGCTGGGATTACAGGCCTGAGCCACGGCCCGTCCATAAATTTTGCAAATATTTTGTTAGTGCTTAACATTCTGCTTGATGTATTAGTTTTTGATAGAGGTTTATTAAAATCTCCAAGTATAATCGTATATTTGTCAATATTCATTTTCAAATCACTAAGTTTTATATATCCTTTTGAATATCCTTTATGAATATTCAAATTCATGCTTATTATTTTTTCCTGATGTATTATTGCAGTTTTCAGTATTAACATCCACTTTATTTCCATCATTGCATTCACTGTTAGAGTATGTTATGTCTAAAATTAACACTGTAGTGTAGGCTAGCTTTTTTTTGAATAATATACCCATTGAAAATTTTTCCATCCCTCTATTTTTTGTGTTGCTATGATGTAGGATGTAGGATGTAGGATGTAACTTGAGTAAACACACACACACACAACACACACACAAACACACACATCTCAAACGTCTAAATTTTAATGTATACATTTAATCTATATAAATTAACTTTGGTCACTTTGTTCTATCACCTTACATAATGCTTTTATGTTTGGTTCTATGGGTTTTGCTTTCTTCTTTCTTTCCTCTGAAAATATCAAACTACCAATGAAATTCTTTACAGAACTAGAAAAAAACTATATTAAAATTCATATAGAAACAAAAAAGAGTCTGAATAAGGCAATCCTGAGCAAAAGAACACAGCTGGAGGCATCACACTGCCCTACTTCAAACTATACTACAGGGCTACAGTAACCAAAACAATATTGTACTGTTACAAAAACAGACACATAGACCAATGGAACATAGTAGAGAGTTCAGAAATAAGGCCACACAGCTACAACCATCTGAGCTTTGACAAAGCTGACAGAAACAAGCAATGAGGAAAGGACTCCCTATTCTGCAAATGGTGCTGAGATAACTGGCTAGCCATATGCCGAAGATTGAAACTCGGCACCTTCCTTATACCATATATGAAAATCAACTTAAGATGGATTAAATACTTAAATGTAAAAACCAAAACTATAAAAACCCTGGAAGACAACATAGGCAATACCATTCTGAACATAGGAACAGACAAAGATTTCATGATGAAGATGCTGAAAGCAATTGCAACAAAAGCAAAAATTGACAAATGGAATCTAGTTAAACTAAAAAGCGTCTGCACAACAAAAGAAACTATCAACCAAATAAATAGAGAACCTACAGAATGGGAGAATTTTTTTTTGCAAACTATGTATCTGACAAAGGTCTAATATCCAGCATCTAAAAGGAACTTAAACAAATTTACAAGAAAAAAAACAATCTCATTAAAAAGTGGGCAAATGACATGAAGGACACTTTTTAAAAGAAGACATACATGTGGCCAACAAGCATATGGAAAGAAGCTCAACATTACTGATTATTACAGAATACAAATAAAAGCCACAGTGAGATACCATCTCACTCCAGTCAGAATGACTGTTATTAAAAAGTCAAAAAAGTCCAAAAAATGCTGACTATAACAGGTTGTGGAGAAAATGATATGCTTATAGACTGTTGGTGGGAGTGTAAATTAGTTCAACCATTATGGAAAGCAGTGTTGTGATTGCTAAAAAGCTAAAAACAAAATTACCTTTCTACTCAGCCATCCCATTACTGGGTATGTACCCAATGGAATATAAATCGTTCTACCATAAGACACATGCATGCATATGTTCCTTGCAGCACTGTTCACAATAGCAAAGACATGGAATCAACCAAAATATCCATCCGTGGTAGACTGAATAAAGAAAATGTGGTAAATATATACCATGGAATACTATGCAGCTTTAAAAAGAATGAGCTCACATTCTTTGCATTAGCCTTAACAAACTGACGTGGGAACAGAAAATCTAATACTGCATGTTCTCACTTAAAAGTGGGAGCTTACTGACGAGGACACATGGACACACACAAGGGAAAAACAGACACTGGGACCTATCTGAGGGTGAAGGGTGGCAGGAGGGAGAGTATCAGGAAAACAACTGAGTACTTGGCTTAATACCTGGGTGACAAAATAATCTGTACAGCAAACCCTTGTGACACAAGTTTACCTTTACAGCAAACCTGCTCATGTACTCATGATCATAAAAGTTAAACAAATTAAATGAATGTTAGATCATTTCATATTACCACAATTCTCATATATTGTTCTTTTTATTTTTCGTATTCTTTTTCTTTCTGGCTTCACTATGGGTAACTTTTGACCTGTCTTCAAGTATACTGATTCTTCCTTCTGTCTTATGACACGTATAATGCTACAATGAAAAGAAATCTCTCTCTAGTCTCACTGCCCTTCTGTTTTCTGTATATCTTCTATCTTTATCTGAACTATAAAAATTAACTTCTAACTGATATTAATTCACCAACTGTGCAAATATTAATACCTTATTTTCTGATGCATTGTTCACATCACTCTTTTCCCTTGCCCAGAAACTGACAGTGATTTTCTATTGCCCACCTAATTATTTATCAGTTCTGTTGACTTGTATTGAACATCCTTCACAATTTGGTCCCAATTTATAGTTTTCTAGATCATCTCCTGTTGTTTATTTATTTGTTCAGCATATATTTATTTATTTTAATTTGTGGTCACATAGTAGGTATATATATTTATGGGTTACATGGGACATTTTTATACAGGCATACTATGCATAATAATCACATCACGGTAAATCTGTCACCTCAAGCATTTATCTTTTGTATTACAAACAATCCAATTATACTCTTTTAGTTATTTTAAAATGTACAATGAAATTATTTTTTACTATAGTCATCCTGTTGTGATAGCAAATAGTAGGCCTTATTCATTCTTTCTAAGTATTTTTTGTACCCCTTAGTGCTCCTCACTTCCTACCCACCCCCACCATTACCCATCCCAGCCTCTGGTAACCATTCTTCTACTTTCTATCTCCATGAGTTCAATTACTTTAATTTTTATCTCCCACCAGTAAGTGAGAACATGAGAAGTTTGTCTTTCTGTGCCTGGCTTATTTCACTTAACATAATGACCTTCAGTTATATCCATATATGCAAATGACAGAATCTCATTTGTATGGCTGAATAGTACTTCAATGCCTATATGTACCACATTTTCTTTATCCATTCATTGCTTGGCAGACACTTGCATTGCCTCCAAATATTGGCTATGGTGAAAGAGTTCTGCAATAAACATGGAAGTGAAGATATCTCTTTGATATATTGCTTTCCTCTCTTTTGAGTATATACCTAGAAATGGAATTTCCAGATCATATGGTAGTTCTATTTTTAGTCTTCTGGGGAACCTCCAAACTGTTCTTTATAGTGGTTGTACTGATTAACATTCCCAGCAACAGTCTACAAGGGTTCCCATTTCTCTATATCCTGGCCAGCATTTGTTATTATTGCCAGTCTTTTGGATAAAAGCCATTTTAACTGGGGTGAGATGATATCTCATTGTAGTTTTTGACTTGCATTTTCTTTGATGATCAGTGATGCTGAGCACCTTTTCATAAGCCTGTTTGCCATTGGTATGTCTTCTTTTGAGAACTGTCTATTCAGGTCAGACCATCTTGCTCCCCTCCTTGAACATACATTTATCAAACACTGCTAGGCACTGAGGAGCAAATAATAAACAACAACAAACAGTCACCATGGTCTGAATAATTGTGTTCCACCAAAATTAATATGTTAAGATCCTAACATGCAAGGCAATGGTATTAGGAGTTGGGGCTCTTGCGGGTGGGGTGACTAGGTCATGAAGAGAAAGCTTTCATAGATGGTGTCAGTGTCCTTATAAAAGGGTTTCAGTGATCTGCCCTATCGCTTCCACCATGTGAGGACGCAGTGAGAAAGTGCCCTCTTTGAGAAATGGTCCCTCACCAGACATGAAATCTTCCAGACCCTTGATCTTGGCATTCTTAGCCTCAAGAACTATGAAAAATAAATGTTTGTTATTTATAAGTCACCAAGTTTGTAATATTTTTGTTATAGCATCATGAATGGATTAAGAAGTAGACTCTCCTCAAAAATGACATAAACTCTGGTGGTTAAACCACCAGCATTAATATAATGATCACAGTAAAAAAAAAATCATAAAATTACAACTGCAATTTTAGCAGCAGACTTTCATGGTGCAATAAAATAACATATCAGTAGATTCTGACCAGATTAGTAGGGTTGAAAATTCTCCTATGCAAAGTAATGATTCGTGTTGAGAAATAAAAATGAGCATGAAGTGAACTAAATGAAAAAAGGAGGAAGAATTTCGTGCAAAAAAAGCACACCACTTTCAAAATCTCTGTGGCAAAATGTAGGGTGAATCACGTAAGGAACTAAAAACAATCTCACTTGAATGCAGAGAATGAAGGTATCCAATTCTGAGATAAAGTTACATACAGAGATTGAAAACAAGGTATGCAGTGTCCTGTAGGATTTCAGATTTTACTTCAAGGTCAGTGGAAATTCATTGAAGATTTTTGAGTAGAGGTGCGATATGATCAAAAGTATGAGCTGGTTGCAGTGGTGGCTCAAATATAGGTTGAGTAGAGTTATGATAGTTATGATGGTTGGAATGATAAGGTTATTATTTTTGGAAATTCTTGGATAATAATTCATTTAGGCAGGAAGACTGTTAATGGGGGTAGGCCTCCTAGGGATAATAAAATTGATAAGATTAGGGATGTTAGTGATGTTAATTTGTTTCAGGCAGGGGATAGTAATAGGGTTGTGGTGCTTGAATCCAGGTTGAGTGCCAGGAATGCAGTAGTTGTTAGGATAAAATAAATAATTAGGTTAAAGATGGTGATATTTCAGTTATGTATTAGTACTGCTATTATTCAGCCTATATGGGTGATTGAGGAGTATGCTAGGATTTTACGTAGTTGTGTTTGGTTAAGTCCGCCTGTAATCCCAGCATTTTTGGGAGGCCAAGGCAGGAGGATCACTTGAGGCCAGGAGTTCAAGACAAGCCTGGTTAATGTAGCAAGACTCCATCTCTACAAAACATTAAAAAAAAATAGCTGGGTGTGGTGGCATGTGCCTGTAGGCCCAGCTACTCAGGAGGCTGAGGTGGAAGAATTGCTTGAGCGCAGGAGTTCAATGAGCTGCAATGAGCTGTGATTGTGCCACTGCACTACAGAATGGGTGACAGAGTGAGACTCTGTCTAATATGTGTGTGTGTGTGTGTGTGGTAACATGACTATGACTTCTATAAAAATAGAGTAGATAAACAAGAATGGATATGTATAGTGCACTTGTAGCTCAGGCTAGAGACAATGAGTGTACACTAGAATAGTTACTATGGTTATGTAGTTGCTATGGTTTTAAAGACGAAAAAATAAACTTGAGAAATGTGTAGTTAAAACTAACAAATCTTTTTACTAGATTTGTTATGATGGATGGATTATGTAAAATCAAGGATGTTTCCTAGGGTTTTGGCTTATTTAATTTGACGGAAGATGGAGTCATTCATTGCCATAATAAATACTGGGGAAGAAAGTCCATCTCTGGTTTGGTTTTGGAAATATGAATTCTCAGTTACCTTTCATTTTTCCCAAATGGAGATTACAATAATGCAGTTGAGGTCCACAATTTAGAGGGGAGGTCTGGATTAGAGGTATAAATTTTGGAGTTGTCTGAATATAAGTGGTAAATAAAGTTGTGTATAGATGAGATCATCTAGGAAGGGGACATGGAATGAGGAAAGAATAGGACTAAGGAAAAGTCTTCAGTTTGCTCTGTATTTCATCACTGGCTAGAGAATGATCAGCCTGAAAAGATCCAGATATAAAGAAGCCAAAAAGTTCAGACAGCAGCTAAAAGTGTGCATTATTCAAGAAGCTAAGAGGAAGATACTAATTCCAAAATGAAGTAAAAATCATATCAATTTAGATAAGAACCAAATATTATCCATTAGATCTGGTGATTTTAAAGTTATTGTGATCTTATTTAAAGCTATCTCAGTGGAAGAATTGTGTATGTCTGATTGAAGGAGTTGTGTGTTCAAAAGAATTTAAAAAGAACATAATTTTTTAAGTTAGAACAAAGAACAGCATAGTCATATTCAAAGTCTCTGAAGAAGAAACCCAACAAAAAGAAATAGATCACATATTTAAATATGCAATTCATGAAATCTTTCTAAAATTAGAAATTAATTGCATCTACATAATAAATGAGCACATGACATTCTGAGGAACACGTTTGATATTGGCTCAATACAAATATACTTTAAAATAGTAACTGTATTTCTAAAATTAAAAGAGTCATTTAAGCAAACATGGCAAAAGATCATCATCTCTTGTTTCGTGCCTAACCTTGTAATCGAAGTAAAACTCATACACTATAAAATGCAGATAATTTATGTGTACCATCTGATAATGTTTGACAAGTTCATACACATGCAATCACTACCCCAATCAAGACACAGAATATTAGAACCTAAAATTTTATCAAGCCTCTTTCTAGTCAATACCATCCACAACAATTACTGTTTTTTATTTTTAATCACCATATAGCACTTCATAGAATGTATTTATACAGCACGTACTATTTTGTGGCAGATATTTTTTACTCAACATGTTATATTGGAGGTTTATCCATGTTGTGGCATTGCTAAGTGGCATTCCATTGTATAAAGATATCAAATTAGTTTATTAGTTCCCCTGCTGATGGACATTATATTGCTTTTAGATTTTGGCTAATATGAATAAAGCTTCCATGAGTATTCTTGTACATCTCTTTCTTGTTCTTAGGTGAAGACTTAGGAATGGAATTGATGGGTCACAGGGTATGTACACGTTTAACTCTAAGATAGTGTCACCCCTTTCCCAAAGTGGCTGCTATTTTAACCTCCCACCAGCATGGTGGGGATATGAAAAAGTACCAACTGAATCACATCTTGACATCATTTGGTATATGGTCAGTCTTTTTAATTTTTAGCATTCTAATGGGTGTGTCGAGTCCCTTTCCTCTCTTTTTCTAGAGTCGATATTTTTATTGTCAGTTACTAGAAGTATATTACTTAATTAGAAAATATTAAGTGCAAATTTAAAACATCAGCATAGTTTTAAAAAATAATGTTTTATAAAATTTTAAATAAAAACTGAGATTTTAACTACTTTTAACTTTTCAATTCAGTGGCATTAAGTATATTCACACTGTTGTGCAACCATTACCACCATCCATATCCAGGATTATTTTTATCCTGCAAACTGAAACTCTGTACCCATTAAACCAAAACTCCCCATTCCTCCCTCCATCCAGCCCCTGGAGATCATTGGTCTACTTTCTGTTTTTATGACTTTGACTAAAATAGATATCTCATATAAATGGAATCATACAGAAATTATCCTTTTGTGACTGGATTATTTCATTTACAGTGATGTCTTCAAGGTTTATGCATGTTGTAGCATGTGTCAGAATATTCTTTTTTTTTTTTTTTTTTTTTGAGACGGAGTCTCGCTCTGTCGCCCAGGCTGTAGTGCAGTGGCGCGATCTCGGCTCACTGCAAGCTCCGCCTCCCGGGTTCACGCCATTCTCCTGCCTCAGCCTCCCGAGTAGCTGGGACTACAGGTACCCGCCCATGCCCAGCTAATTTTTTTGTATTTTTACTAGAGACGGGGTTTCACCGTGTTAGCCCGGATGGTCTCGATCTCCTGACGTCGTGATCCGCCCGCCTCGGCCTCCCAAAGTGCTGGGATTACAAGCGTGAGCCACCACGCCCGGCCCAGAATATTCTTTTTAAGACTGAATAATATTCCGCTGTATGTCATTCACTGATAGACACTTGGGTTGATTCTACCTTTTGGCTATTGTAATAATACTGCTATGAACATAGGTGCACAAATGGTCTGAAGTGGTATCTTATTATAGTTTTCATTGGTATTGCCTTCATGATAGTGATGTTGTACATTGTTTTATGTACTTATTGGCCATTTGTGTATTTTTTGGAGAAATATTTATTCAAATTTCTTGCTCATTTAAAATCAAGTTTCTGTTATTGCTTATAGAAGTGCTTTATATAATAGGGATATAAACCTATTATCAGATACATGATTTGAAAATATTTGTTGTCACTTTTTTTTTTTTTTTTTTTTTTGAGATGAGTGTTGCTCTGTCGCCTAGGCTGGAGTGCAGTGGCATGATCTCGGCTCACTGCAACCTCTGCCTCTTGGGTTCGAGCAATTCTCTGTCTCAGCCTCCCGAGTGGCTGGGATTACAGGCACCTGCCACCATGCCTGGCCAATTTTGTTTTTTTTTTTGTTTGTTTGTTTTTGTTTTTTAGTAGAGAGGGGGTTTCACCATCTTGGCCATGCTGGTCTTGAACTCCTGACCTCATAATCCACTCGCCTCGGCCTCCGAAAGTGCTGGGATTACAGGTTGTCACTTTTAAGAATAAAAAGTTATGTTAGTCTAAGATTTCTACAAAGGAACCCTCATTTGAGTAAAAATAGAATAAAATACTCAAGAGATCCTAGCAAACAAAGTAAAGCCAAGAATTTTTAACCTGTCAAGCTGCCTTCAAGTGTATAAATTATAAAAATGCCAATATTAAATATACAAGAATTCAGAAAATATTGTTTCACCACAGTATCATAAAGAATCAATCAATGTATTAACCACTGTCAATCAATAAATGACTGTAAGTAGATAGAAAAATGATGGGTGGTGAGCACAGACTATATTTAACTGTGGAACTGGATTAAAGCAAATGTAGACATTAGAATGAAAAAGAAAGGAAAATTTTGTTTTAAAAAAGAGAGATCTAAATAGAGTCACTCATGGTAAATTTCCACATTACCAAACTGATACCGTAGTTGTTTACTTACAAGATCTGAACATCCCAGAAATCAGGAGAGAAATGATAGGCAAATTCTATTAAGCTAACAAAATTTTACTTATATTCCAATAAGGACAGTAGCTTTGAAATTATCAAACTGCTATTTTTTTTCCTTGTTCCTGCTTTTCTCCATTTTTTTCTTCTTATAAAACTCACCCACTAATTGGAGTTCCTTCCTATTTCATAAATTGGATGCTGTTCAGTTCATGGATCACTAATAAAAGTCAATTAGATCTTTGAAAATCAATTTTTTGATAATTTTGTCTTTGATAAGTTTTATATTCTTTCAATATAGAAATATAGCACAAAAAACTAAACATTAGTGAAAAAAGGTAGAAAAAATAATAGTTGCATTGATGACATTATTTGAAAAGCTCAGCTGAAGGACATAATTTCAAGGTAAGTAATTTTGTTTAAAAAACTATAAGTACATTCAATGGTGGAAAAATAAACCATTGGAAAGTTAATATATTCAGGGGAGGGCTTTATATTAATTAACATTTCAATATTCATTGTATGCTTACTTAGATGGAAGATCAAAGCCTATATGAACACTAGAAATGCCAGAATTGAAAGAAAGGAGAAAAACAATACAAGTATTTAGAATAGATAACAACAACAATAAAACAGCATTTGGCATCTAAGTGGATTTAGTGGTAAAGCATAGTAAGGGAGAGAAAATAATTTTAAAGGCTTTTCTTGGAAGGTTGATAAAAGAATGAGGATGCTTTTTGAATTAAGGAAGATTAGCATAAAAGGATAAATGAAAGGAAAAGTGAATATTTCTGATTTTCTACCTTGGTGTTGATTTGGTTATCACCTGGGCTACTGGCTATGTGAATTCCAATTCAAAGTGACTGAGAGCAAGAGTATAATACTCAATTGAAAGTACACACTCAAGGGACAGATATTGATCAGCTTTGTCTTCTGTTTACTTGTAGAAAGAAACAGTGTAGATGAATCTCCGCAAAATGGAGACAACTACAGAAAATGAAGGAAAATGGGGTGTGTGGTAGGTGTGGGTAGAGTTAACAGGTGTCGGGGGTGAAGGAAGGCTAATTAGGTGGAACTGAGTCCTGATTCTTCTATTTCTGAAAAACAGGAGGAGACTGGAGGTACAAGGGGACTTGACTTTGTCTTAAGAAAAACAAATGACATCCTTTTTTCTTTGCTAAAGTAAAAAGTATATTCTAAAGGATATATATCACATGTCAGGAAATATTTTTAAGCTATAAGAATAAAATTGATCAAGCTAATAATATGTTATAAAATAGAAATGATTTCAGGAAACAGTTGAGGAACCTAAAAATAAAGTGAATTTGTTATTATCATAAACTCAAAATGAACTGTGTTTAACATAATACTAAGCAAGAATATGTATACATATAATTCTTGATGTATAATAGCAACTAGCTATATGCAATGAGAAAGAACACAGGTATTATCTGCTTGCAGTGTTTTTATTAGATTTAAAAATGTGCATCCAGACTTACATGCGTATTTTTGGAGCTTTTATAAAGATAGACAAATTTGAAGGAGGCAAATAGCACTTTTAGAAGATGAGGATAAAAGGGATTTTGATAAAAGAGGAATAACTTACGGAAGGATAAAAACTACTGGCAAAACAATAAGTAGCTGTTCTCCATATCTATTGAGAACAAAACAAGAGAAAATAGGCTTACATTGTAGACAAAGAGATTTAAATTGTATGCAAGTTAAAACTTTCTAACGAAGAGCATTTTGAGATACTTTTTGGATATCTTTTTTTGGCTTTGTTTGGAAAATTATTAAGTGTAGAATAAGACTCCCATTGTGTTTTTAGCTATGCCAAAATTACATAAGGTTGAACTCTGTGACAGTTTGCTGTTGCATCCTTAATGTTAGTGTTTATGTATAACCAAGGATACTGACCAGTTTATCCACATCAATTTTAAAGACGAGAGCAAATAATTGCATCAGGAGAGTGGGGTTAATTATAGAGAAGAATTTCCTGCTGGAGAGGAATATTAAGCATCAAAATAAAATTTTATGGGACAAAGTAATACTGGGTAGAACCCAAGGGTACAAGATATAGTGAAACAATGATTAAGCAGAAATTTCATTGTTGAGCTTGTGAGCCAGGTGTGCCCTGGGAATCTGGTTAAAACCCCAGTCCACTGGAATGGAGAGCAAATGAGAGTGTGGGGCCTAGTCGTATTATGGCCATGAGATGAATTTAGTTTTGGGATTGCCTCAAACCTTTCAAGCCCACAAGAGACTAACTTGAACCAGTCAAGGGCTAATGCTATTATGCTCACTTTGTACAAATTTCTCTGCAAACCAGGAAGGCTTCTAGGATAGCTGAGTGTGGAATAAGAGTTATTCATTGTTGACCTCGGTGTTACAGAGTAAGTCTAAGTGCTTTTTAAACAATATCACATGCATTATCTTATTTAATCATTGTAAGAAATCTAGGAAGGAAGATGAAGAAGGTATTACTTCAATTGGCACTTTACAGTTGAAAATATTAAGATTTTGGAGATCAAAATTTTACCCAAATCCTCATAGCAAGTAAGCAGGTCACTCTAGAGACCATATTCTCAGTCGATATTCTACACACTGATTCAATTGTATTTTGAAAATTCAGCAGATATTGTTAAGTATGAGCGAAACTATTAGACTATATTAATTTGTTTACCAAGTTATTTATTTAGAAAATTATAAATGTTTAGAAAAATGTACTTTCTCATTAATAAGTTATTACATGTAGTTAATGAAAAATGTCTAATTTCTTTTTGATGTTATGCTAATTGCAGATTTTTTAAAGGCTTATTAAAATGCATCATTATTTGCTAGAGTTAAAAAGATTAGTTGCTCCCCCTTATGCATAAGAAAATGGAATAATCCTTGTTTCTGACAATTTTCTGGAGGAAAAACAAATTTCAATCATATAAGATTTGCCTTTCAATAACACATTTATGTCCTTTATTTGGCCTCCAGTAAAATATTATTATATTAGATCACATTTCTTTAGTTATATACAAATTAGGCATATTGCACAATGTCTAGGAATTACTTTCCTAATGTTTCACAGTAACTGGAATTAATTGAAATCCTTTAGGGTATATGAGGCCGGAAGTGTGTCATGTTCATGGTATAGTAGGAAATAATTAGATATGTAGTGGAGAGACACTCCCAATTAAATCTTTATGGGAAAATGATTTTGAAATTAGCTTTAAGAAAATTGAATGGAAGCAGATCAGAGGCAAATTGTAACACTCCAGCATAGTATTAACAAGTATATTTTATATCTATCATGGAATCTGAGTTGTCTTACTTAGAGTTAGAATATAATTTGTGTGACATGTTTGGCAAAGTTAGGTCTATACCAGATGAACTAAAAAAGTCATGGAAACATATTTTCATCACAATAGGAAGTTTTTTTATAGCAGTAATGCCTTACCTTTAATTATCAGATTTATATATAAACCTTAAAAGAGAAAATAATGAATGTATGTTAATAGCCTAAGTTCATATGAGACAGACACAGACTAATACAGAAAAAAATCTTCTTTGTTAGATTCTGGAAATCTGACATTTATTAATTAATACGTTGTTTATTAAATCACATGGAAATGTTATATAAGATCTTATATCACTTTCTGTTTCAATTTAGAAAAATTGTTATGAATTCACATGAAACAAGATACATTTCGAAAAAGTTTGAGGTAATCCTATCTATGTAGACCCCCTAATTCTTGTTTTACTGCCTTGTTTTGGAAGTTCTAGTACAACACTTTTTTATTTTATTCATTTCTAACAACATTTAAGTAATATAGTTTCAAAGTAAAAAATGTTTATGTAATTATTGATGGAGTTGAAACACTTTAGATTTTGGAGTAATTTCCATAAATAAAAAAACCTCAGATTCAGGGAGGTTAAATAACTAGCCACATAAAAATATCTAATTGTTAGTGACACCTTTGGAACTAGAATTTTACTTCTAACCTTGTCTCTATCCTGAACATGGACCAAAATATTTCCAGGGGGTAGTTGCTTGCTTGTATTTCTCCATACTTGGACAAATGTTCAGTGCACAATGAACAGAAACACTTTTGAAAAGTTAAATTTGAGGACATTTGTACTCATGCTGAGGTGCAGCTTTAAATGTTTTTCTGGATCATTATTGACATTCAATTATCTCGTGGAAAGATTGTGGCCTCTAGGTTTTTGCCATAATATTCCAATTATAATTTACATAGTGCTTCAGTGATTGGCAAGAAGGAGACTGCAGTGTTATTCACATGCAGAATTTCAGTCCTCGATGAGTAAGCTATTATGTATAAAAGGGAAGCATTTTAAGCAAATTGATTTTCTGTGTAGAGCTTTAGCCCAAAAGGACTTCTTTGTGCAAAAATCAAGATCAATGGTTCTATGCAAAGTTAAATTGAATCATGTCACTGCTTCAATTTTATAATAGTTGTAATGTACAATAAATAATAAACTTGCTTTGGAATCTTTCTTGTTGGTTTTCCTAATTTCAATAACAATAAGTGCGTATTTCATTACACCACTTGCTGTTGACACCAGAACCATCAGTAGAATTTACAGTGTAGGCATATGTTTGCATGTCAACCAAAAGCAGGATGCTTGACATGTCTTGTCATTTATTTAACCAAAATGCTGGTAAAACTCAACTCTATTATGATAATTAAACTCTGAATTCATAAATATCATGTAAATGAATTAAAATGAAGAAAGTAATTCCTGCTAGTATGGAGGAGTTGGGGACAGAATTTGGTAGCATATGTTAGTGCATTAAATTGTGACTAATGATAATATTTTCAGTGTAGCAGATCTGGTACCTCCAAAGGGAAAGAGCCACGAGAGGATTGACATGATTATTCTGACAATCCAAGCTTAGAATGCACATTTGTTCCAATAACAGAAATATTTGGGGAGAGATGGGCTGATGCAAATAATAGTGTAGGTGGAAAAAGGAAAGTGAAGTAGCATTTGTTGAATACTCCCTGTGTGCCAGGCAGTGCATATGTTATCCTGCACATTCACCTAACAAGACAAGTATTTTTCAAATTCTTACTATGCCAGGAGTCAGATATATGATAATGGACAGGAAAGATTTAGTTTATACTATCCTGGAACTTACAATCACCTTGCAATGGGTATCTAAGTTGCCCTAATTTAGGATGAATAAGATCTCAGAGAAGTGAAATAATTAGTTCAATGTCGTATTGTCAGGAAATGGCAAAGATAGGATCCAAACCTAGGTCTGTCTCTCTTCAAAGCCTGGGTATCTTATGCCATCAGCAAATTCAGTTGAAAAGTGAATACATGCTCAGGTATATAATAACAAACATGTGCCTATGTCTATTCATTTGGTAAATTCCTAGTCCCCTGGATTTCTTTGGGTTAAAAAATATATATATAAAGCATATCATTTTTCAAATCTTGGCAGGAGCTTATGTCTGGGCCTGAGTCATTTCATTACATTTGACTGTCACACATAAAAGCTTTTCTTAAAATGGTAATATGCACATATTTTTGAAAATTAATTTAATAAAATATTCACTGAAAACAAAGATTAATTACTCCAGGTTTGTCAGCCAACACAACCAAGTGATGACTGTGGCTTTCTTTTTTGAAACAGTTGTTACTTAGACACAAATTATGATGCATTTTTGGAAGATAATTCCTAAATTCATATTAACTGCTTCATAAATCATAGACCAACTGAAAAATTTATGAGAACATTCTCACATGTAGGTGTGTATAAAAACAGGCAAATCTAAGGCTAAAAACAAATAGAACTCTCAAGCCTTTTATTTCTTCAGAAATTAGTTAACTCCACCATTGGTTTCACTGGGAAGTAAATTTTTAGTTAAGAAATTGAGGTCATAGGAAGTTATATAACTATCTAATTTAAAAAACTAGTTTGAAAATATTTAAGCATGAAGAAATACTTAGCATTTTTTAATCAAAGAAAATTGTATAATTAACCCTCTCTCTCTTTTTAAAACCAGTTAAAAATTTTTAAGCATATAGATAATGTTCAATATAGGTTTGGGAAATGAGTGTTTTAAGGATATTTGAGGCTGGGCGGGGTGACTCATGCCTGTAATCCCAGCACTTTGGGAGGTCATGGCTGGCAGATCACTTTAGGCCAGGAGTTCGAGACCAGCCTAGTCAACATGGTGAAACCCCATCTCTACTAAAAATACAAAAATTGGTCGAGCGTGGTGGCACATGCCTGTAATCCCAGCTACCTGGGAGACTGAGGCAGGAAAATTGCTTCAACCTGTGAGGCGAAGGTTGCAGTGAGCTGAGATCATGCCATTGCACTCCAGCCTGGGCAACAAGCGTGAAACTCCGTCTCAAACTAAATAAATAAATAAAAAAGGATATTTGAGGGACCCTATCCAGATGTGGACCCTGAGCATTTCAACTGCAAAAACAAATTTCCTCTATTTAGTACTTGATACATACAACTATTTTTGAATCTCTACTATATACTAGATATTATTTCTGGTGCTTGAGATGTACTAATGAACAAAAAGAAAAAAAAGAAAAAATCACTTACTTTATGGTGCTTACATGTTCTTCTTCCTAGATTTCTGAAAATTATTCTCCTGATTTCCTTCAGTTACTCTCCTTCCTGCCAACATTCTTTAAATGCTAATGTTCTCTGAGGTTTTATTAACATTTTTCTCCCTATGTGCTGTATTTGTGTATATCATTCTTGCCTTCAACTGTCTCCTATATGTTGCTTTAAAATCTATATCTTCCACTTTTCTCTTGTATACCAGTTTCATGTTTCCGAGTGCTTACTCAAGTCCATCTGGAAATCCCACAGTTACTTCACACGTAATGTGTCCTGAATTAAAGCACTATTAACCTCCACTTCCCTTCCAAAGAAATCTTTGCTTTCCTTAGTTTCTTTTCCTTTCTATCAGCATCTTGACACTGATCAAGAAGTCAACCAATGTAAATGTCTATAGTGTTAAGTGATTAATAGTTCAGATTTCTAGACTCAGACAGCCTGTGTTTCTATCCCAACTTTGTCAATAATTAGCTTAGTAATATTGGCAACTGATTTAACCTACTGGAACCATAATTTGCTTAGCTGTAACTTGGGGATTTAGCTGCTAGAATGATGGTGATAGGATTTTAGGGTTTAGTACATAGTAAGGTGTAAATAAAAATTAGTTTTTGGTATTAGTTTTGCTTTTATTATTATATTTTTATAGCTACCACTACTCAGTCATCTTAAAGTGTGCTTGGGAAAGTCCTAGTGTGTCACAAAGCTTTGGGGGCTTCCTCTGCCTTTGAGTCTGAAAGCTACAGTTCCTGATTACCCTCTAAAATAACTTCGGCTAGAAAAACTCTGATGTTGGCCGGGCACGGTGGCTCACGCCTGTAATCCCACACTTTGGGAGGCCGAGGTGGGCAGATCACCTGAGGTTAGGAGTTCAAGACCAGCCTGACCAACATGGAGAAACCCCATCCCTACTAAAAAGATATATATGTGTATATATATATATATATATATATATATATATATATATATATATATAATTAGCCGGGCGTGGTGGCAAATGCCTGTAATCCCAGCTACTAGGGAGACTGAGGCAGGAGAATCACTTGAACTCGGGAGGCGGAGGTTGCAGTGAGCCGAGATAGAGCCACTGCACTCCAGCCTGAGGGACAAGAGTGAAACTCCATCTCGAAAAAAAAAAAAAAAAAAAAAAAAAGGAAATCTTTGAAGTTATCTGTTCTCTTTACTAGAGTTCAGTAGTTTTGAATTTTGATTGAAATGGATTCTACTGCTGAATATAATTTTATCAACCAATAACGTAGCTCTAGGGATACCACTTTGTTTTTCTATTCAAATCTACTTTTTTAAATACTACACTTGATGAGCCAAACTTTCCACTTGGCTCTGAATTTTTCCTTAGTTCAAGGCTTTAAGTGTCTGCATTTAGCTCAGAATCCCTATCCTCCAGGATGAATTCTCCTGAGAAAATATTGTAAGAGGTAGACGAACGCTGTCGAATATAAGGAGGGGTGACATTGCTGGCTCTTCCTGATACTGCTCTGGTTAGATCAAGTTAGAACTGTGCCGTTAATTAAAAGAAGGCTCCTTTCGTCTTTAATGTATTACCCACAATTGCGAAGCTACTGGTCTCCAACAGCAAAGCACACTCCAAAAACAAAACAAAACAAAAATCTGCCTGTGTGAAGAATGAGCCAAGAATAGTAATTAACTTTTTGACATATTGTTTCTAACGAATGTGTTATTTATTTTAAAATACCAATAGACTGTCTATTAAACTAAAACCTGCAACTCTGTTTCTAGCATACCCATATCTCTCCGTGTAAAAAACATGGTATTCAAAGCCGAGAATTACATGCTATATTGAACGTGAACTTATAGACAGATAATTTTGAATAGTTGAAATGAGTTACAGGCAGCAAGTAAGTGGTGTTCATATATATATATATATACATATAGACAGAGAGAGAGAGAATACAAATTTTAGTCAGAAACATGTAAGTACAAATTGAACTTTCATTGTTTTTCTGTTACTAAACATAATTTATAACTTGAGTCTGTATTTTCAACTCACTTAAGTTTCTATCATGTAAACCCAGTTGAATTAGCGTTACTTAGTAATTTCTGGTTTTTGCTCAAAGGACATCCATCTCTTAACCCCAGATTGCACTTAAGTAGGTCTAGGTGCAAACCACATGTCTTAGATGGGCCATGAAAGGCAATAATGCAGTCTTGACCATGAGCACCCACTGGCCTCTTCAAGACTCTGCAGAGATATAAATCATGATGTCAGGTGTTTGATTATGAGTTTCATTTCCTACAGCATCAGTTACCTCCATTCCCAGTAGACCATAGCTCTAACTTATATGGTCCATGCCACATACACTAACAATGTCCCTCAGTCACCACAAAGAGACCTTTGTCTTGTGTGGCAACCCTCTCTCTTAGCTAATTGTAGTTCCTTCTAGACCTCTAGAAGGCCTGGAAAAATTCCGACAAATTATGGCCATTTGTCTAGAGCTATGGAAAATTTGGGGAATTGTTTCAGATCCTCTCTTCTAAATACATTCCCTCTTGTTTCTGCCTTCTGTTGAGGACTCACGCTGGTACAGGAAGCTTTCCTCTTCCTCTCTCTTTGGCTTTCTGGCTGTGCCACTCTTCTTACCCCTCAGGTGCAAAAAAATGGGTTTATTGCTCCCAAGCTTATGGCATATTATCATCATCAGGCCATGCAAAGCATCTCTATTGGATAGTTGATTTTTCTCTTTTACCTTGATTCCTACTCCATTTTTCCTTCTTTTAATAGTTGTCCCATTAACTGTGTTTGACACATATCCTTATATATGCATCTATCCTGGTAAGATATGCAGTGTATTTTTGTGTATGTTTTTACTTTATTTAAATGGAACTCATATATATATATATATATATATATATATATATATATAACCTTAAGTTTTAAGATATATCCATGTTGCTGTAGGAAGATCTTGATTTTTTTTTGTTTCTGCTACGTAGTATATATCTACCACATTGCATTAGGTTGAACTATATGAAATTGACCTTTTTGTAGAAAAAAGGTCAAAAATTCACAATTTCATATGGTCCAACTTAAACTCATTCATTTCCCTAGTGACAGAAAAATAGACTGGCCAATTTTTTGCAACCACGGCAATGTATCTATTAGCATGCTTGTGTATGTGGTTTATATATTATGCTCAGGAATGAGATTGCTGGGTAGTGGAGTGTATGTTCATTAAATTTCACAAAGAATGGCCACACTGTTTTCTGAATGTCTACTCTACCCGGGGCCTCCTTTGTAAGTCCTGGTGCCATCTCAGACATGACCAGGTGGCAAGAAATAAGCCCCCATTGTTCTTGGACCTCTCCAAATCTGTTTGTTGTTTGTTCCCTTTTCCTAAACGTGGGCTCAGCCAAAAGGGAGGATGCTGTGCTCTCTGTTGATGATGAGAGGCCTGTGGACTGGTAATGACAACACTAAAAAATTGTATCCCATGATGTGTTCCTTCATTTGGAAGTCTTTCAATTCTAAATGTCAAAATCCTAACACAAATTATTTTAGTTAAAAAGGGAAGTTTTTGGCCCACTATCCAAAGAAGGGTTGAATGACGAAATCACAGGAGGATAGCTGCATTTGGATCCAAAAATTTTAGGGGCTGAAAAGGTAGCAAGGCGTTTTCTTCTCCAGTCCTTGCTACTTTCCACATGATGCTCTCTCACTGTAGACCAGCTTTCTCCACATGATGGAAAACAGTGGCTGCTGGCAGGTTCTCAGTTTTATGCCATAAAATCCTGTCACCTGAGAGAGATCACCTCTGTCACTCAGATTCATGTATAAAATCCTAGGGAATTTCCCTGATATCACTGGCTTGTGTCAGTGCTTATTTCTGGATCACTCAGCTCCAGTCAGATTAGGAGTGGAGTTAGGCATGAACTTGTTAGCTTTGAGAGGCCATATGTATGGAGGGAGAGGTTCCAAAAAAGAGGATGGGCAGGCTACTTGGCACATTTAGATGCTGATGAGGAAGTAGCAGTGTAAGCTATAGTGTAAGATACATCACATACCCCCACTTTCCCAGAAAAATACTTACTAGGCCATCGCTCCTTGAATGATGATTCTGCCAATACATTTCTCTTGGCCTATGGTCCTCTTATTCCTCCCAGCGCAACTATGAAATCTCTAGGAGAAAGTTTCCTGGAATCTCTCCCTGGTCCAAATAAAACCAGATACAGCCTGAAATGTGAAAAGGGCCTGTTTTTCTGCCCTTCATGCCACATAACCATTGTTAAAGAGGAAATCCATAGAAACAGTTTCCATCCCTAAACTTTCTGCAACAGTTAATACAATGACTCCGCCTGTCAGAAATTGTCTTCTTTGGGATTTCAGAGGAATATCTACTTTCTAATCACCAGAAAGACTTTAAAGTGGACAAATCCTAATGCCGATGATATGAGTTACATGTAGAAATCCTTCAGTCAGATTTGGGAGGGAAGGTGATAGCAGGGGAAGGCAGATATCAGCTATCAGTGTACACAGGTTCAATTCCTGGCTGTAGTTAATAGCACAGGTATATAAAAGAATTGTAGGTTCTTCTGCCTGTCTTTCCCCCCCACCCCGAGGCTCTCTTTTTATGTGGCTCAGAAGAACCTCCTGTGGCCAATTGTGGGTTGAAGATAATTAGCCTTTAATTATCACCAGTTACATTTTCACCTGTTCCACTTGCAAATCCCCAGAACTTCCAGTTTTCCAATTAGCGTATTCATCCTCCAACAAGCAAATGTGGGGAAACAGCCTTTCCCTTTGGGAACTAACCTCTTCCCCACTAACCTTTCAAGTTGTATTTTAGCTAGTGTAAGAACACCCTTGAGAGGATCAACTTATTTTTATTTGCAATATATATCTACAGAATCTCAGATCAAATGTGTGCTCTCCCTGCAGTAGCTGAATCTAGGTAGACACTGGGAATATCATCTCTAGGGAGATCAGAATAATGAGTGTTACTTGAGACAAGAGCAGATGAATTAAATTCACTCAAATAGGCAAAACCTTATTTGCGATCTAAAGAGGAGTTTTCTTTTCTGTTTTCCTTTTTGGTTGCATATGGATAAAAGTCAAATGTAAAACATTAGATTGGGAAAAGAATTCTGATTTAGAGTATTTTTTTTTTTTTTTTTTTTTTTTTTTACCATCTATCAGGAGACTGAATCTTTATCCATTCTAGCAACGATAGAAAGGACCTTTGACTCACACTAAGGAACATGACTGTGGTGTAATCTTGGAAGCAATAAAATAAATAAATACATAAACAGGGGATAAAATCCCATAGAATTAAGAAAAACTCATTAGCAATAAGCTGGCAAATTTAAAATAAAACATTCAGTAATCCCCCAAAAGCATATTACAAAGGAAAAAAAGGATAATTTACTTCACAGACCTTTTGAGGTTTTATATCTTTGTATCACATGGTATCATACATACTTGATAGTAGAACTATAGAGAAACATTTGGAAAGGCTGTTCTGAGAATGCCTTCTCATTAGCATGCAAATCATTTATTAAGATGCAAATAATTTAACGATAATGTGGCCATAGTCCCCAGAGTAAATAATTTCCATTTTCATTACTGTATATGATATAAATACCCATAATGTTTTCCCTGAGAATTAGAGTACTTATTTAGTACACTTTGATCCGACTACAAATTTTGTCTCATTACTCCTCACTTTAAAGCAGGTAAGTGAACGGGGTTATTTTGCTAGCTCACAGAGGAAGAAATAGAAGACACAGGGTCAGTCCAATCATAGGATGAGTTTAAAACATATGGATGTCCAGGGTTTCTAAGCTACTGATATGGTTTGGTGTGTTCACTAACTCTTCTTTGTGTGAATTTTAATCAACTAATTACACTTCTAATTGTAGGAATTTTAAAAAAACATAGTCAATGTGTTATTTGGCCCAGTATCAAATAATGTAGTTTTAAAATTTAAGATCATAAATTGAAAAATAAAAATCTCACCCCTTGCAGTATTCAAGCCATTGAGACAATTACCTTGAGAAACTTTGTTGTGCAAAGAGTTATGTGTGATTTTCCTTTCGAAATGGTAGGATTCACAAACTGCACACAACAAATTAAGTGATATATTTTAATACTCCCATTTTCAGCATTTTTATTCCTAAGTTATGGGGAATGAATAATATTAAAGAAAGAGTAAATGGGGGTAAAGAAAAAAGCTAAAAGATTAAAGAAGGAAGAATTGAATGACATCTATTTTTACCCTGCTTAAATTACTTGCTTCGCCCATTTAACCTATTAATCTCAGATAGGGAACTAATTTACCTGTCTGAGGAAATTGACGACTGAAGATGATCAGTTAATATAGAGCTATTATTATTTACATTTGAAAATGCTGCAAAGGTGATCGCATTTTGTGGGCCTGAATGTGTCTCTGATTTCTACGGTACTTCCTACATAGGCTATGTATGTTTCCTATGTGGTTAAGAGCATGTTTGTAGTTTACAATCACCCTGGATTGTTGGTCCCTATTTTGGGCTTCATAGCTTACCCAATACTTTCTCATAAACAAGAGCGATCTTTCGCTCATTGCTATGTATCCCATTGGACTTTCTGATGCTTTTACTTTCCAAAAGCAAATGACTTTGTTGCCTGTCGTGATCTTTTTAGCCAGTCTTCCAAGCAGTGGTTCTGGAGTGTGTTTTGAGAAATGGTCTAACTTTTTCCCCATTACATCCAAAAAGTCTTAAAGCTCTCCATGCAAACAGAAACCATAGCAAATAGAGATTTATTTTTTTCCTGCATCTCATGCCTCCAAAGAAATTGACCAGTTCACATTAAGTATTCAGTGATTTTAAGCCCTTTTGGGTGAGACAGACTGCTATTTTCTGGAGTCATTAAGCTTGAGGTATGTGGGTGACTGGTACATCTTGTCCAGCTGACAGCACCAAAAATTTAGCTTGGGAAAACAAGGGCTTGTATTCCAGTTCCTGATGTTAGAAAATACCCATCTTCTGAGAAAGTGATTGTTCATCAAACTGAAGTGGGGCAAACAAATTGAAGGGAACACTATTCACACTAAATGGAGAGTGGATAGGACCTTTAGAGTTTTACAGTACTGGGAGTAATCTTTGCTCAGATTTACAGGGCAGATCCTTACAGGGTAGGTAAGAATTAAAACATTCTATTAGGAGAGTGTTTCTAATGGGAGAGTAATCTAAGAGGAAGATTAAGAAGAAAAGAAAGAAAAATGAAATAATAATTGCACAATGGCAAGTCCGACCATGAGTTAGAAGCAAGGAATGTTCCATATATTTATACATTTCTCTATCTAAAGCCCCTTAAAATTAAGTGGCAAGTTAGCTTGGGGTAACAGTATCTTTGTAGCATTGTATTTTTGTTTGCCATACTGAGCATCTGATCCCAGTACCTGCTTTCAGTTTTACATTAATGTACATATATGTGTATGTGTGTGCAGTGGAATCCATTAAATATGGTGATTCTAATGTGATGCTATATATTGTTTATGACACATAAGAATAAGAGGAAATAAATAGGAAATACACTTATTTCGTATTTTCAGAGACAGAAATTGTTTATAGGGAGATACTCTTTGAAGTGTTTTCAAAAATTCACAAAACTATACTTCTAATAACATCTATAATTTATTGATCATCTGTTATATACCAGCTACTGGCATTTATTATTTACATTTATTGTCTCTTTATTATCATAATGTTTCTGAAAGTTAGGGCTGTTGTTTTCAAATGTTGCATCAAGGCAAAATCAAAAAGGTGAAGGAGTATTCTTCAGGGAATGTCAAAGCACAAACCTGTATCTCAAGGTAGTTCACAGTTTTGACATCAGAGTGCTACAATAACATCATATCTTTGGGAAGCTGGAGTTTCTGCAATTACTATAATAAAAACAAAATGCCACACAAAAATCCATATGGAACAGGAAATGATGGTGGCGGTGTCCTGTTTGATTCTAAGATTTGAGAAGTTGTGCCATGTCCAACAGGCCACTAAGTTGTTAGGATCTAAGTACGTATTAAGTTTTGGATTAACTAGTTAATAAATGGAATGTATTAAATATTACTTTTGGTCTAGGAGTGCTGTGACAAACACTAAATGCCTTCAGTGGAGAATATTTGTGTTAGTATGTCAGTTAGTAGTAATTCTTTGGCTACAAGTAACTTTCTAAATTGTGGGAATTAAACAAAAGCGATTATTTTTTCACGTATCTTGAAGTCTGGAGGTAAGCAGTTCAGTGCTGTTGCAGCAGTTCAATAAGATATTAAATGTTTTCTCTGTTTAACCCCATGCTTAGCATGCTGTCTCATGACTTCACTGTCAAAATATGACTGCTTCTGCTCTTGGTATTATATCCATGTTCAAAGCAAGAGTACGGAGAAAAGGAAAGGCCAATGACATCTGTCTCTATGATAAAGAAAACAAAGGCTTTGCCATTGGCTGCCCAGCAGATTTCCATTTATAGCTTTTTTTTTTTTTTTTTTGAGATGAAGTCTCACTCTGTCGCCAGGCTGGAGGCTGGAGTGCAGTGCTGTAATCTCGGCTCACTGCAACCTCTGCCTCCCAGGTTCAAGCGATTCTCCTGCCTCAGCCTCCAGAGTAGCTGGGACTACAGGCATGCACCACCACACCCAGCTAATTTTTGTATTTTTAGTAGAGACGGGGTTTCACCATGTTGGTCAGGATAGTCTCGATCTCTTGACCTCGTGATCTGCCCTCCTCAGTCTACCAAAGTGCTGGGATTACAGGTGTGAGCCACCACACCCAGCCTATTTATAGTTTATTGGCCAGCTCTGTTTGCATAGCCATCTCTCGCTACAAAGGCATCTGGAAAAGGGAGTGTTTAGTGCCTGTAGCATCCTATAGTAAATCCTGTAAGTAAAGGAATTGGGAAGGATGTTTACTTATTTTGAAATATCATCTACCTCAGCTAAGTATCGTCATCTCCAAAGTTACGCTACCTACTTAAGCAAAAGTTAATCCTACTAAATGGTTGGGCTAGGATTAAACTCAACTTTCTCTGTTTCCTACGTGCATGCTTTTCCTATTATGGTTAGGGACCACATTTACTTTATTTCATATCTCCCTTTTACCTTGGCCTCCTCTGCCATAAATGCATAACGAGTTCTTGGGACACTGAGGAGGTCCATGGGGCTGAAGAAAGGGGTACATTAGGTAGGATCACAGGAGCTCCAAAAAGCAAGCAGGAGAATTTTTTTTCTGTAACAGGAATGAAGAAGAGATGCTGTTTTCTGAAGTGAAGACTGTATGATAAAATCAGTGTGCAAGAAAAGTTAGGCAAGAGTTTGCGTGTGGTCATAAATATGTGAACATCACTTCTTTGGGACTATCTCTTGGCACATCCACAGAATCTGGACTCCTCTAAGCATTTGTGAATGCTTCCCGATTCAGTGGCTGTGCCAAGAGATAGCCTCAAAGCTGTGAAGGATTCTGCTTAGCAAAATAAGAGATTAATACGATGAGTTTTTATTTCCTTTTCTTTGTCATTAGGATAGAAAACATTTCTGAAGATGTATTTTATGAACGAAAATGATAACAAAATATGTTTCAGGGCATGGGCATTTTGTGAGTAGATACCTTTCTAATCTGGTTGCTCACAAAGATGACAGAGAAATCATAAATAATTCTCCTCAGATTGTTCCTATAAGAAACTAGTGCTTATTATTTCAAAAAAGGGAGAAGAGAAACACTTTCTATAAGAAACTGATGCATATTATTTCAAAAAATGAGGGAGAAGAGAATCACTTAAGATCTGTTAAAAACAAAAACATTTACGCTACCAACTTTTCGCAATGTTTCATTCCAAATATAGTGACATTAGACTCGCATCAAGTGTAGGATGCAGAATTACACTTGTTCAAGTAGTTCATTTGGCAGCAGCACAGAAGAGAATATAATTTGCCAAGCATTGCTTCACTCTGTCTCCCTTAGTAAATGGAGAATTCATTATCAATAGGAAGCTGTACAGGAGATCTATTTGCTTGGTTACTGTTAGGAGTCTGCCCAATTTTTATTATATGTCCTTCTTTCTTCAGGTTTTAAATTTAGACATGAACATTGAATAAACTATAAAAATTGGAAAAATGAAGATGTTTTTGTCTTATGTTTCTGTACCTCGAAATGGCCTGCATTTTTCAGTGAAAAGCAAAGGCTTTTATGGCCTAGAATATTTTCTGCTTTAAAGAAATACACTCAGCAGACAAGTCATAATATGACAATATAGGTTTTCTATGTGGAGAAAAAAATCCATTTCTGTTTGCCATTATGCTTGATTAAAAATATTTTTAAAGTACTTACAAAATAATAACTTTAAAGTAAATTATTTTTTAATTAAATATTTCTCATCACTTTAGGTACTGTAAGATAATTGGTTGATTATGCTTGTACAATTCATAAAATGATGTTTCATTAATCAAATGTATATTAATTAAAGGCAACAATATTTGAATATAGAAAACATGGTGATTACACATATATACAAGCTACATTTGGAAACTGGAGATTTAATGCCTTCAAATTTACAGTTGCTAACTTTTTTTTTTTTTGACACAGCATCATATTGTCCACCTACAGCCCATAAGGAAGCCCTTACAAAAAGAAAAGGATCCATCGATAAAGTTATGTCTTTTGTAAGAGACACAGATTAGCATTGCTTATGTTTAATATTGGCCATTTTAATAGTGGAACCAGATGACACACAGGCTTATGTATTTTTAAAACAAAAGGCAAGAATTAAAATGAAGGCTATTCATGATGTCAAATTATTAAAAAATTTATTAGCTATTTCAGAAAGCATTTTAAGATGAATGATTTTTCAAACTGGCAAAACTTTGCAATTCATTCATACGGTTTAGATTATTGTGTGTTTACCTTGAGCCAGATACTCTGCAACTTCCTGAGTAGATCTTGTTGAAGAAGGTAAACACAATCTCTATCTGTTTTGAACTTTCATTATAGTGAAGGGAATAAATTGTGGAAATACTGAGAAAGGAAAGCATGGGGAAGTTGGGTAATATTGAGAAAAAAAAAAAAAACCAGTAACCTAGTCTAGAGGGACTTGTGGGGACAGTAAAACCTTTGAGGGGGAAAAATGGAAGCCTGTATCACAAATTAGCCAACTGAAGTGTGTGTGTGTGAGTGTGTGTGTGTGTGTGTGTGTTTGTGTTTAGGGTAGGGGGATGTGGGTAGGAGTGGAGAAAAAGGAGAGTGTAGGCTGAGTCATGAACATAGCTGAGACTGGTAAGATTGGACAAAGAGAACATTGGTTGGCATTTGAAGTAATCCAGGTTAGAGATATTGATGATGACCTGGGGTATGATGACAACTAGAAACATGTTTTGTGGATGACATGTGAAAGGCAAGAGGGAGTCGCTATAAAAATGTGGTGGATGGTGCAGATAACTGAGTGGGGCCAATCAGTGAGACAGAAGACAAAGGAAGAGCAAATTGTAGAGTGGGTGAAATGGTATGTTCAGTTTTGGATTTGTTGAATTTTAGAAGTTGAGGAGCTATCTAAGTAAAAGGACACTAGCAGAAGCTCAGAACAGATATCTGGGCTGGAAAAATACACTGGGGAGTTATAGTATGTGAAGATGTCATATATACCCAAAGAAACTTTCAGAGAGACTGTATGGGTTGAAAAAAGGAAATATGTTAGGGTGTAACTTGGATAAACATGAACATTGAAATGATTCGGTGAGAAGGTCCTAGTAAGGAGACTGATTTGCAGTAGCTAAAGAGACATTTTTTTTAAAAAAGGTATTACAAAATCTAAGAAGGATTGACAAACTTTTTCTGTAGAAGGCAAGATAGTGAATATTTTAGGTTTTGTGGGTCAAATGATCTCTGTCCCAACTACACAATTCTGTCATAGACTCCAAAAGCAACCATAGACAATGCATAAATGAATATGTGTGCTTGTGTCCCAATAAAACTGTATTTACAAACATGGGGAACGAACTAGATTTGGCCTGTGGGCTATAATTTGCCAACCTCTGAAACACAGTACCAGGAAGACAAAGAGAAGAGGTTGTTTGATTAAGGTGAAAGTAGTCAAGGCTGTTAAGTGGTGTCAAAGGATAAAGTTCGATGAGGACTGACAAGTATTCATAAAATTTAGCACAAAGCGTTCACTGGGGATTTGGGTGAGGGGATATTTTCAGAAGCATTGGGAGTGTTGCAGCATCTGGAGGAGTGAATGGAAGGGGAGGAAGTGAAAGCAGTTTGTAAAAGAGAACTATATGAAGATATTTCCAGGAGAAAAGATAAATTGTAGCTGGGGGAACTTGAGGTAGAGAAAGATTTTAATTTGTTTTCTTTTCTGTATGTTTTGCAATATGAAAGAGTCCTCAGTATATTTAAATGCTAAAGGGCAGGAGCCAATAGAACTGGAGAAAAGATTCAGTTTTCTGAGCAGACAGGAAAGGTGGTATCTGGAGCAGATGCAGAGAGATTAGCATCAACTCAAGGGAAGACACATCCTCTTTTGTTATAGGAAGGAAGAAAAAAGGAAATCTGGCTATTTAGTAATGAGATGTAGAGAACATTCCTTAGGGAAAATTTCTATGGAGTAGAAATCTATTCATCTGACAAAATAAGGGGAGAAGTCATGGGCCCAAATACTTGAAGACAGCGGAGAAGATTTAAATTGAAGCAAGAAAACATGAAAGAAAGGCCTATTAGAGTCTGAAGACAATATAATTCAGAATGGCCAATCAGCTGGATTGTGTGGTTATGTTTTCCCCTGTAATCCTCAGCATCACAGGTGCAGATAGGTATGAAATGAATAGCTGGACTGGGACAGGGAGGGCTTTCACCAGGCAGGCAGGATGAAAGGAATTTAAGGTATTGGCAAGAGATGGTTGAAGATGTGGAACAGAGAATACAGAGAGGGAAGAAGAGAGGATTGGCAGTTCATGTATTAGACACACTGACATGTGTATTAGGATGTTTTTCATGTAGAAAATTACCTTATCTGCAATGGGTTTTCAAGCCCATCCTTCAACAGTACTGTCCATCTTTGATGCCCCTGGAAGTAAATATTATAACTCATACTTTTCATCATATAATGTGAAAATAATTACATTCTCAATTTTACATCAAAGTGATGCACACTTTTATAATGTATATAATATATGTTAATGCATATAATTATGTTAATGTATATAATATGTAATATATGCATATTTTCAATAAGGGCAATGTCTCTCTATATATTAATTGAGTTACAGGTTTTTTATCTCTGAAATGTTCATGATGCATTAGGAACTAGGCTAAGTGAGAGAGAACTGAAGTAAATAACACAAGTTCTTATTCTAGTAGAACTTAAAAATCTACTATAATATGCAACCACCTCTAGACATAATTATACTGCACCACAGTATAAAAGGAGTTATCTTTTCTTTCTTTAAAATTTCCTCCTAAAAAGGCTGAGTCATATTGAAAGGACTTTCTTCTAGAAAATTTTTCATTTTTAGTATCTGATCATCAGTTTTAATTATTATATCCAAATGTGATGTTAATATTTGGATTTGTTGATGTCAAGTTTCAAGCTTGACATTTTTATTTTCTTTTTGAGTGTACCATGTGGGCTATCTAAAAGTAATTCCTCAGAAAGACATCAATTACTTGCATTGAAGGAGAACTTGAGTATTTACTAAAAGACTTAGTTAAGTGGTTAGAACAAGGCAGTCACAAAACAGTCAATGGTGGTTACACACACTGGTTCATCAATGATATCATGAATGATGAGAACGTACTCTTGTTGGAATTTCTGTGTCCTTATTGGAGTAGCAGGACCCATGATAAGGAAAGAGACAAAGAGAAAGCCACACAATGCTTATGGGAGAAATAGACAAGAAATATTTGAAAGCAGTTGTCACTACCTGTGAGAATACTGAAAAGCAACTGCCTTTTACTATACTTTTACTTTATACATTTGAAAGAGATAGCACACTAACTACTTAGTTATGGAAAAGTTATCCAATATATCACAAATAGGTGTTTTGCTGGGGGGAGGGGAATCTGAGACACTTCTGTCACTACTAGACAAAACATGAAAAAATCAACATCTGGCATTTCAGAAAATTAAGCAATTTGGGGAAAAAATCAAGCAGATATAAATGTAAACAATACCTAAGAATACTTTTAAAGAAACTAATATTAAGGCATTTGCTATATTTCTACTAAAATATCTATTTGAATTGTTCTCTTTTTTTATACAGGTAACTGAGTTCTTTTTCTCATTTTAATTCACAGCATTGCATCACCTTCTTGACTTTTTAAATGCCTCATCTTGTAATTATTTGGTTCCCAAGCACTGAAAGAGTATTAGCAGAAGGTTGACAATGTCACTGCAAAGTGTTTGAAAATCACTCACATTTGTGGTATTTCAGATTAAGAGAAAAAAACACAGCAAATTAACCCTCTTCTCAAATCACACAAACTGAAAATTTTTATGTATGTATATATATATTATATATATATATATACATAAATTTATTCAATTTTTAAAAAGCATTATTTTTCCTCTGGCCAGAAAAGGATTATGCTTTTATTGAGTCCTCAGTTCACCTCATCTCACTTTTTTCTTTTCCCTTTTATTTTCACTCCTTTTAAAAATCTAAGGTACAATTTAATTCTAAATCACAATGGAATAAGTTAATGGAAATTATTTGAGAACAGATAACCAAGTCCTTTTAAAAATAGTTAATATGAATGAAGAATATTCAAATACGCAACATGAATTTCTAAGAACAATATTATTTCCATCAAGTATTTCACCTTTGAAACAGTGAGTGTCAAGGGAAGTTTTAGCCATCTCGGTCCTTTCTTTGTGCATGATTAATACAGTGACTTGAAAGATGATTTACTGGCTGACAAAATGTCAAGTTATATATTTACATTTCCTCAATATGAAAAGCAGCTATAACACTTAGGGTTTTAGTTTCTAGTTTATTAATCTGCTGAATTTCACACAAAAATGTTTTAAATTACTAATCATTTGTGATAACATGCAGTGTGCCTTTAAGAACAAAATTTAATGGCTTTTAGCACAACTTCACCACCTAGATATTATTTAAAATACAGATTTGTGTGTTAATTTTGAATGTGGTCTGGTCTTTTATTTAATTATTTTAGGGCCAATTGCAACCCCACGTTAACAGTTTACTTCTTTCCAACAAACCCTAAAAGCATACTTATTTTGAATGCGTACATGAGAAAAGCACATTAATGTTCAAAGTAATAATTAAATGGCCTTTGTTCTATCTACAAGCTTAGCCTCATTATAAATAAAGACAAACAAGTGCAACATAAAGAACATTTATTCGTTTTTAATGGACTTTTAAGAGAGTTTCTCAAATTATTGATGAATGTAATAAAATAAAATAAAATTAAAAGAAATGTCAAGAAGAAAACAAATTTAAAGATTAACAAAGCCCACAATAAATTTGCAATTACATGTCCATTAAAGGTTTTAAAGGGGGTTAATCTTGGCAAAAAGAAAAAAAAATCGACGCTATTGGAGCTTTAGCAGGAACAATTATTATCATTGCAAATTACTTAAACTATTAAGCTAAGAATAATTCAGAAATATCATTAGCAGTCAAATTACTGAAAAAACTTGTTTTCTTTCCCCCTTTGTTTAATTTAAACTTAATGTCTGCTTATTCTCACACAAGCAGAAAATGCTGATAAATAATTCCAGAGCATGCCTAAACATCTCCCTTCACAGCTAGCTTCTAATTTGATCTCTGGAGACCTTTCTCGGTAGCTGAATAAAATATTTTCATTTATTCTAGGAGAGCCTCCACCACCATACGTTTCTAATCTCGAGCTGCTTGGTAATGCTTCTAGATGAAGTCCTCAGCAAATCATTAAACTTGTTCAATAACAACATTACAAAACACAGGAGACCTGCCGTTAGTCAAACAAAGAAGTTTTTCAAACAGGGAAAAAAAAAATCTTTAATAAGCCAACTTCAGTTTCTAGGGCAAGTTTGAGAGATTAGTTAACATTTTAAACTTTCTGGCAGTCACAGTACAAGAAGACTTCAAATTCACGGTGTCAGAATGTCTCACAAGGGCCATACTTTCAAGTTACAGAAACCGAGGCAGTGAGATTGCTTTGCTGATAGAATGCAACAGCTGCCCGGGTCCCCAGCCCGTGTCGTGCACACAGTCTCAGAATGTGCGCAAGACCTCAGCTCTGGAAATACATGAAACCCTGGACTATCAATTTGTTTGTTTTTAATAAAAATAAATGTTCTAGTGATCTGATAATGGAAATTACTTTACCCAAAGTGTCTGAATCTATCAAGATAAAATTTGATGAAAAGAAATGAAAAACTTGTTAATTTTTCTTTCTAGGCTAGGAATTCATGATAAGCACTGATAATTTATGCCACATAAGACACATTACCAATTAAGAAGACATGTTAGTGGAAGGAATTGACTTTTTAATATACTAAGGTATCAGATTCCACACCAGGATGGAACCTGATTGCTAGGCAGGACTGGTCACTGGAGGCGTCTAATAGGTTTAAATCCCAGGAGCAAGGAGGAGAGACTCCTGTCTGGTGACAGCTCATCAGTCTTGTTGTGTTGCTGGATTATTGTATTTTTATATTAGAAAAAAAACTTAGTCTGTAAAAAGTTTGTTGAGCCTGATGTACAGAAGAAAGTGGAAATAAGCAAGAGTATAGAGAAGGTATTTTTTAAAATAAATCTTTAACTTTCCCACCCAAACTTCCAAGGCGATGGATTTTCTTTTAAAACAGTTCCTGCTCTGGAAGAAACCGTATTTTATTTAACCTTATTTTCATTCCATGTTCTTGTGATTTTCTCTGCTACCAGAGTGTTCTGTGCTCTTGAATTGCAGAGTTGATTACCTGGTCTCTCCATTCATCAGCTCTCATCATCTTCTTAACCTTTAGTTTCTTTTCTCAGTCTCTTCCCTAACAACTCCCTAACTTTCCTTCTTCATATGGAATAGAATTTCTAGAAGTTAACATGTATTAGAGACAATGGGGGGCATACAAGGGAGCCATCTATTGGAAGAGTGATCAGTTCCCTTGACCATTGCAATAGTTGATTTAGGAAGCCAAGAGAAGCTAATGCTCTCCTTATGTATGTATTCTGAGCTAACCTGGCAAAGTAGCATATAGAGCTATTGTTAGACCTAAAATAAAAGTTGCATTGATTGAGTGTTCAAAACAGCATACATTCATACTCAGAAAAAGAGACATATGTGAGTAGAAATGGAGAATTTGCACTTTACCTTTAACAAAGCTTGATTAATTATAACTTTTTCTTTGCTCTTACGATCTTTAGCAGTATTAGGTTTGGTCACTATCTGGACATATAAATTAGAAAAATGCTCCAGAATAACTATATTAGAAAAAACATATAGCCAATTTATACCACTGGCCTGGCTAACACTTTCAAAAATACATTCTAATACAAAAGGACTGGCCTGGCTAACACTTTCAAAAATACATTCTAATACAAAAAGACTATGATTCTACATTCCTTTAAGACTCAGAAAAGATATAATGCTGTGCCAATTAGTACTTGAATTGCAAAACATTGCCTTCTTTATGATTGTTTTCTGGAAGTTCAATTCTAAGCCAGAAAATGTCCACAGTTTCATTCACATTGTATATAAAACTTTTCATTTGTTCCTGCTGGTTGAGGTGTTTTCGTGTACTTTGAATAAAAAAATCACGAGGAGTCATTTGCAGAAAAAAAAACCACACTAATTAAAGGAAAGTCTGTGTGTACTAGGGTGAGAGGAAACACAAGCCACTTTCGGGGCTGCAATGCATACAGACAAGGAGCCTGAAGCCTTGGGGGTTGTAATCTAGGTTAGGGATTAGGGATCCAGGTTTTGGAGTCACCCTGCCTGGGTTTAAATGTAAATCTAGAGGATAATAACTGCTTGACCTTGAGCAAGTTACTTAATCTCCCTTTATCTTAGTTTCCTCACCCAGAAAATGGTGAGAGTTGTGCTGATTCTAGGTTGCGTGAATTAATTGAAGAAAAACACAAAAATACTTTTATGTTACCTAAAACCCTGTAAGCATACAATAATGGTTCGTTATTATTTTTACTCCTATTGTGGCATGACGACCAAAGTGGCAGGACTAGATGGAGTCCATTTGTGATAATTTAATTTCTGTTTCAAGTAGCATCACAAAAATATTTTGTCATTTGCCTACTGCATCTTCCAATCATGCACCATCAAAGTCAGGTGACTTCCTCTTCTTTGACTAGATTTCATTGTCAATAAAGACTGTTGAAGCTGAAGAAGAAAAAATGCTTAGTTCTTAGGAGCACCTGCACTGGGATCATACTGAGGCCAATGTGAATGCCAGCTCCACTACTTACAGGGCAGCATGGCATAGTGGCTAGGCACCTAGATGCCTACTTTGCCACCTGATAGAAATGCCACTGTAAACTGAAAATAATAGTACTTACCTCATAACTCTACTACAAAGCTTAAATTAGTATTTGCAAACAGCTTAGAATAGCTTCAAGTGTATAGCAGTGTTATGTATTTGTTTCAGGAAAGTCTTTCCCGGTATGATATTGAGCCTCTCTGAATCTGTTTCCTTGCAAGTAAGATCAAAATATAATTCTTCCCTCAAGGGTTATTGAGAGGATTAAATGAAGTAATACATATATAACACTTGACATATAGCAAGGACTAACTATTAATACTCCTAATTCTTTAACATGATTTTCTACCACTTCTTAAGACAAATCCTGTGAAGATAATCTCTTAAAACATTCCTATGGTAAAGGTCTATTAATTTCAATAAATATCTTCTTTTCTCTTCCCTGTGGCATATAATTCTTGCAGGCCCAGCTTCATTTTCATTTCCTTCAGGTCTACACTAACATACTAACCTATCTCTTCTGTAACATGCTGTCCAAAGGGCTTCACCTAACTTATTGGTGTTTATCAATATTGACTCCTACTTACAATGGAAAGCACATAAGCTACTTCATCGGAAGACTTCAAGTCATCATGTACTAGATGGACTGCTGAGTTGGGAATGATACTTCATCTCTCTAAAGCTCAGTTTCTTCAAACAAAAAAACTACACTGTATGTTATTTACTGGGGGCAATCATCCATCCAATACATTTTGTCTCAGGTCTTAGCAGATTGGTTTGACCAAAGATGTAAGCAATTTCCGAAGAAAGCCCAAATCAGTGGGTGGGACTAGTTAAGTCAAACATTGAAATATGTCAAACTTGGAATAATGCCATATGTTTTGTACATTTGAGTTTACAAATTCCTTAAAAGAAACATTTAATACTCTTTTGCCAGATGGAAAGCCATGGCTCTAGAAAGTTAAAAAGCTCTAGACAATCACTCCAATGATTACTGCTTATTGCTAATTTTACTTTACCTTGCCACTTCCCATCAGGCAACAAGAAGCCAAAGTGTGAATGAAGAGAGAAGCAGTGTCTCACCATTTTTTTCGGGGGCATCACAGGGAAAGTGATAGGAATTAAATTTATTCTAGCATAAGCTAAGTCAGTGCTTTTTGTTTAACTTTCTACATTCATGTGTCATGCCAATTTCAAGTGGTTGAAGACTGACACATTGATTGATTGTACCCCAGAGGACAATCATAAACAAGGTCTATTTTTTTTTTCTTAATGTTACCTTTCAACTCCTTCTGACCACTCTTGAAAGTGTTCACCAGCCTTGCTCTTCTATTATGGAATTGAGATTTTATTTTTCTACATTTCTGCTAGCATTCTTCTCCATTAATCTCTAAAGCATGATGATAACATAGTCAAAAATATCTTTAGAATTTTCTTCTTGGTTTCACTGTTGGAGGTAGAGATCTTTGCCCTCCCTTGTTTACTCCATAGGGCCTGATTCTCAAGACATTTTCTATAGTAAGATTGGGCCATAACGTGTTGCAATGTATCACCTAGTTTAAATAACAGCAACCACAATTCAGTTTTTCTTCAGTAATATATTAATCAATGTCATCTGTGATATTATTAATAATATTGCTGAATGGCAGTAACAGTGATCATCTGCTACCATGAGAGCAAATCAAAGCTACTTCTTTTTTGTTTTTGGTTGTAGTGATAGTATTCTTTCTCGTAGATATCTTATGTCTCTCTTCTTAGTTCTGCTGATTACAAGCAATTTCTATTAGGCTTTAGGTATTAAAAGTGTTAAAACCACATTTCCCTCAGCTTATCCAATGTAATTTTAGAAAATTTTAGAAAAATAGTAAGCATTTTTATTTATGTGGGACATGTCAGAGCCTTTATTATGATAATTCTCATTGTGACTCTTCTGGCACTGTTCAGTGTACTTTGTTTTGTCGTTTACTATTGTTTTTCTTTTCTCCTCCAGTAGCATCACATGGGCCTAATGGCTCAAGAAACATGCTCTGGGAAATATTTTAAAATGTAAAAAAAAAATTGTTTTCATTAAGATTAACTTTCAGTAAAAATAGGCTCCATTAAAATTGAAGTTGATTGAAAAAGTAGTAATAAATGTTGTTTGTTTATTCAATATTCGATAGACACTATATGTTATTGTTAGATCTAATTATCTTTGCTCTGAAATTCAGAAAAATTAAGTAAATTGTTTAAGGTCAATTAAATTAGTGATGTTGAAATGTGAAGCCAGGTCTCTCTGTCTCATACACTTCATAGGTTTTCCCTGTGTCTGAGAGTTGTAGCTGCTCAATTCATTTTTCTGCAAATGTTTGGGAAGATCATTCCATAAGTTGTAGATGCAAGTATAGATGTAGGATAAAAAATTAAGGTCATTATCAAAACAAGTCCAAGCTTGGGGATAGCAAGGGAGAAATGGATAAAATTTTTCTTACATAGTAAGAATCATGAGATAGAATGAGCAAGCAAGAGAAAGAGCGAGAGAGACAGAGAGAGAGAGAGAGAAAGAGAGAGAGATCCTGTTGATTTTTCAAATTTGTTACCTGAATTAGAGATTCTGTCATTTATTTTCCTTGGAAGAAGCAGAAGATTCTTCTGATTCATTTGTCTGGGAGATCAGTGTGACTTTTAACTTTTGAGATCTCAGTATGGAGGGCAGTAAAAGATTTCTAGCCTTGGATCAGAATACTCTCTAATTTGCCTATACAAAAAAAAAAAAATGAATGGCTACATTAATAATTAAATAATAAATATATAAATAACTGAGAACAAAGTACTCATTTTAACGTCTATATTTATTAGCCAACTTATATTTTCCCTCATTGGCACTTTACTTCCTCTTTAAACAATGATTTCAGCTGTTTCATAATCTTTTAGATAACATTTTAACATAAAAATACGACCTCTTTGAGTTTTTCTGTAGTTTCTGAACTATTATAAACGGTTATCCATATAGCGTCTGTCAGTTTCCCAGACAAAGTCAACAATACCTTCTAAATGTCACTAGAATACAAGCTCTCTTAACCACCTTTATAATCTCACTCTGTAACAGCTCTGTAAATCAAACTGAGCCATGTTCACAAGCACAGTGGTAGGCAGAATTCTGAGATGACCCTCAAGATTGTAACCCCCTGATATACATGTCCTATATAATCCTTTCCCTTTCTGTATGAGTAGAGCTGTGACTATAATGGATTTCACTCCAGTGACTACATTATGATATATGACAAAAGTGAAGTGATTTTGCAGATGTAATTGAGGCCCCATATGAGTTGACTTTTAGTTAATTAAAAGAGAGATTATTCTGGGTAAGACTGAGACCTAATCAGGTGAACCCTTGAAAGAAACTGGGCCTTCCTGATGGGAGAGATTCTCCTGCTGGCTTTGCAGAAGCAAGGAACCATGTTGTGAATCACTTGTGGAGGCAGACCAGTAGCAAGGGGTTGAGTGTGATTTTTAGGAGTTGAGAGCAGTGCCCAGTGACAGCTAACAGGAAAACAGTGAACTCAGTCTCACAGCCACAAGAAAACAAACTCTGCCAACACACAATGAGCTTTGAATCAGACCTTTCCTTTGTGGAGCCTCCAGATGAGAATGTAGCTGGCCAATGTCTTGATTTTGGCTTTATAGGACCCTGAGCAGAAGATCCAACTAAATTGTACCAGACTCTTGACCGGTGAAGCCTGTGAGGTAATAATTATATGCTGACCTAACCTGCTTAATGTGTGGTAATTTGTTACACGGTAATAGAAAACTAATACAGCTACAAACACTGGTGGCTAGACCACATGCTACTAACTTCATACTCTTGGGTTCCCTCCAATTGAGGTGTGTAAGCGATGAAGATCAGTTACATTTGTTTCCAACGTTGTTTATGCTTTTTTTACTTTGTTATATAAATCAAAGAAATATGAAAGCGTAAATCAGAGAATAGTTGTTTCTATGAAAAACAGACTATTTCAGACAAAATTTTGATTTTAGTGAAAGCTGTTTTAAGTAAAATTGTAGGTAAAAACTTTATTTGAGGTAGAATTTAGGTTAAAAGACTTTCTGTCATATTAACTATAGATGAGTCATCTGTAAAGATTAGGATGGGAGGAAAATTCCCTAAATCTAGAAGGAATCTATAATGAAATATGCTCTCATGCACCTTACATTCCCCTTTGCATTCTAATGATATAGATAGACATATGTAGATATAGATACAAATGTGTATATATGTATATACAGAGATATACCTTTTTATGTTTCCTCATTTCAATCAATTTTATTTTATTAGCTATATGGGTATAAGGGAGATTCAATTTTTTATAAAAGCACTTTCAATATTTATAGAAATACAAGTTAAGACAGCTGTTTTGTGTTTGAAACTAGAGTTCTAGGTTCAAGATATGCTCAGCTTCCCAAACCTGGATAATCCATTTCAGCATATCTGTACAGTCATGAGTTGTGTGGCATTTGTTACTAATATATTAAGAAACCTTTTAAAGTGATAGGCTATTTTATATATTAAATACCACATATAAAATAACATCACCGGCCGGGTGCAGTGGCTCACACCTTTAATCCCAGCACTTTGGGAGGCTGAGGTGGGTGGATCACCTGAGATCAAGAGTTCGAGACTGCCTGACCCACATGGTGAACCCCATCTCTACTAAAAATACAAAAATTAGGTGAACGTGATGGCACACTCCTGTAGTCCCAGCTACTCGGGAGGCTGAGGCAGGAGAATTGCTTGAACCTGGGAGGCAGAGGTTGCAGTGAGCTGAGATCATGCCATTGCACTCCAGCCTTGGAGACAGAGCAAGACTCTATCTCAAAATAATAATAATAATAATAATATTAATAATAAAATAACATCACCCTTCTCTTCCTCTGTTTATAAATCCTGCCCCTCCACCTCTTCCACTCCCTCCCCCTTCTTCTTTGCATTCAGTTATACTCTCCTTACTAGGAAAGAAAAAGTTACTGCTTGGATATAACTCAAATGCCTGTTTTAATTTCACCAAAAGGACTCTATTAAGTATAAGAATTTACAAATCATGTTCACTAAGTAGAAGCAGAAATATACATGTGTGTATCTGTATCTCTATGTATCTACTTCTAGCTATCTAGCTACCTGCCTACGTAGATAGATATGTATGATTGTCACATTCAGTGTGAAATGTGTGGACAACTAATTCTATCCTGCATAAAATGACACAAACACATTTACACACAAATCCTTAGTTATATTCACATACCTTTGTCTATTCTGAATTTGAGAATTCCTTCAAATCCTGGGCACAACCATAATTAGGAAAGACAAAAGAAAATTGTAGGATGACAGTGAACATTAATTCTTAGAACTTTATTACAGAATATTTATAATGAGTGAAACACTTTACATTACAGTGGTTTTCAAAGTATGGTCTGTGGACTGGCAACACCCAAAACACCTGGGAAGTTGTTGGAAATGCAAATTATCGGGTCCCACTTTTCACCTAATGAATCAGATACTCTGAGGGTAAGGCCATAAAATCTGCACTGTAACAGGCTCTCCAGATACTTAGGATGCACCTTGAAGCTTAAGAACAGCTGCATTAAAAATCCTCTCATTACTCCATATGTTCAGTATTATTATTAACTGCATCTTACAGATGAAGACATGAAACAGTGGTGTGTAAGTGTAACTGTCAATGTCCAATCAGGGAAACAAGAAGCTGGATATATTGCAAAAAGAAGGAATTTTAATATAGGAAATTAATTACCTAAATGATAAGAGAACTAAGAACCATCTTCAAGTCTAGAGAAACAAAGGGAGAGAGTACCTTCGTCTGGGTCTGGAGCCATCTTGCAGAAGGCAGAACCACAATGGGTCTATCCTGTGTATGCCCAATGAGAAAGTGGCTGTCCAAGGAAGAATCTGCCAGAGGGCCTACATGAGAGACGGAGCAAGGGAGAGAAATACCATCCTTTTTCCCCTTCATTCTGTCCTCTAGTTTTCTACCATTTCTTCCGCTGGCTGCACTTACCCAGAAAATGGAAAATAGAGGAGCCTAAAAAAATGCAGCTTACTGCAATAGAAAAGCAGACTAAGAGCAGAGTAGGAAATGAATCTGAGGACAAATAGGCCAATGTTCACAGAAATGGTTAATTCTGTTTTCCAAAGTTAGTTAGTAAATGGTAGAGCTGGCAGAAAGTAAGTAAGCAGGAAGCTTACTTGCATAATTCCAGCTCTCCACCACCCACAATGAAAACAGAAAATACTACACATTCAGCAATAACTGAAAACATTACAGAAAAATTTATGGAAAGAATATATTACACAGCTCCAATATTGAGATCCAGCTGGCATCTAGAAACATACAAACAATAGTTTATGCTAGTTAAATCCTGCATTTTAGACGTCTTTTACGTTCAAGTCAGTCATCTTGGCCTGTTTACAGAGAAGCAGGTTAGACAGAATTCCTATGATGACTGTAACAGAAATAGGAAATGATCAGATCCTAAACTGGTGTATGGCATGGGATGATAATCAGGGACATGGTCTCCAAGACCGACATTTTGTACACTTTGATTGATGTCTGTAGAATCATCTGTGGGTGTTAATTCAGATGAATGTGTGTGTGTGGGGTGTGTGTGTGTGGGGTGTGTGTGTGTGTGTGTGTGTGTTGTGCTGTTAGCACACCTTTTAATTGTTAAGCTAATTGGCCTTGCTCTTCCTGAATTACTTTGTAAAGAGTAATTACCTGAGACCTTGTTGTAGCAGTTTGGTCCTGCAAGAGAACTGTTTTTGTGTACCATTTAAAATAAACCTGGCTTGTTGAGCTGTTGTTTTTAGCCATCTCTCTTGCTCCCTTTCAATTTAGAGAGAACTCTCAGAGGTAAACCACAGGAAGACTCACACAGGAAAATTCCCTGAGGTCAAAACTAGTAGCCGTGCCAAGTTGGAGACTCCAGGCATATGACAGCTCTTTGGGAGTTAGGTCTTACAGTGCCTGCCAAATGGGAATTTGAGATAACCAAGGCGAACATTGGACTTCTTGTAACTTTTTTTGTGAAGGTGAAAAATGAAGACGCTTCTAATTAGCAAAAATGGTTTGTAACAACGGTTCGAATTCCAAATCCTGTGGTTGGTAAAGCATACATATGGAAATATAGTTAAGTTTAGTTGCCAAAATTTACAATCCATTTCCTTTCTGCAATATTTGAATCCATATGGGTATTAGGGAGACCCAATTATTGTCAAAGCACCTTCCATATTTACAGGACAAGATAGTTAAGCTTGGGCACGTTTTTAAGATGTGTTCAGGTTTAGTTTCATAGTCCAAAATCCACTTAGGTAAGGCAGAATACTAATAGGTGACTGCCTCGAGGCGATTTTTTTTTCTTTCTTAAAATATGATAAAAATTATATTTTACCGTATTCTAAAACAAATTGAGAATAAAATTTTTAGGTACTCAAGAGGAGGCAAATTTTTACATTATTTTTAAATTTTGGCAATACTTTTACCAAAAAGAAAGACATAATCCAGAAAAATTAAGATCTGCTTTTTCAATATAATTTTGGTGTCATAAACACAACATGTAGATTTATGTAAGTAAGAATGTAGCAATAGTAACTAAATGTGTGAGTATCTTTATTGGTGAAGGTTTAAACTATAAGTCTAAATCGGATTAATGTAAAGTTATATGATTTTATACATATAAAAAGTGACATGAACAGTAGTAACATGTTGGAAAAAATAATATAAACACATCATACTTTTCTCAAGGTTTTTTGTAATATAGAATATATTTTTAGTTTGCAGTGTTTCATTACCCACTACAGTTTTCAATATTACATATTACTTTCAAAAAGGAAAGACACTTCACAGTAAGTGAATATTACTGCAGTCATTTTATATGGTTTTGTGTGAATATTAGTAAATACAACACATAAACATATCTGTATTGATTTGTCTTTGCTTTTCAAATATTTCAATCATTGTGAATTTACAGTAGCCTTTATAAATTTGAATATACAAAAATGGTTTGCATACTTTTTAAAATTCAATTACAATTTTACATTTAAGTTGTTATATTTGTAGAGATTTGTATTTTCTTAGTAATACCTAGTTTTTAGTGATTTGACTATGAAGGAAGACGTAAACAATAGTGACTTTATGACTTTGTTAAAATCTACTTTCAGTATACCACAATGAACATCAGCTATGACATCCTCATCTATATAACTAAATTAGGGGTATCAGATATATAAAGACAACCCTCAATAACTATTACTCAAATTTTCATAATTAACTATTTTAGCCCATTCAGAATCATATTATTTGGGACCAATTCAGAGTTTTGTGAACTCATTGCTATATTTGAAGTACACATTGAATGGTAAACTCATAATTGGTAATGGAGGAGTTGTCCCTATGTTGCAAGTAGGTTTCCACAGGAAACAGATTCTGAGTTAAAAACACATGTACAGGAGGTTTGTTAGGACATGTTCTTGTTATCACCATCAATGGAAGGAAAAGGAAAGAAGCAAAACTGGGCAGAAGGAGAAGCTGGGCTGCAGTGCAGTCTCAACAAAGTCCTCAGCTGACTCCACTGTGAACTCTTGAGGCTAAGACGGCCATTCAATTGAGAAAACTGGACTGAGGCTTTTTCTCCTCATATTGATTAGTCCTTGGATATGGGCTGCTTTGGAAAGAGGGCATCCCCTTGGATGAGGCGACTCTCTTTAGACAAAGTATTGGGTTGGTGCAAAAATAATTGCGGTTTTGGCGATTACTTTTAAATGGCAAAACTGCAATTACTTTTACACCGACCTAATTACTTTTGCACCAACGTAATAATTCCAAAAAGACTCACAATAGAGGGCTGTCTGCCTGAAAGCAATACTTGTAGCTGGGGGAATATGTCCATCAGTCTTGATGGGGTATCTGGTGATACATCATGATGGCACCACAGCCTTCTGAAAACTTCCTGTATATTCATCAATGAAATATAAACGTGTTTGAAGTTAACCTATAATTCATTCCCTCCTTTATTCATTCACCAAACATTTTTAAATTTCCCATTCCTTAACTCAGTATTTGGCACACAGTAAGAACTCAATAAATACTTATTGAATGATTACACATGTAAACATTATTACAAAGGACAGAAAGCATTTTTTCTTTGGACTAAGACTTGCTCAAGGAGGCATTGAGTGCTATTAAAGTTTAAGCTATTAAAGTTTAAGAAATAACTTCAATCTATTTTGATTATTTTCATTTCTGTCTTCACTTGGGTGTTTATTTTAAGAAGGTGATAACTGCCTTTTCATCTTTATAACCACAGAATCTAACAAAGTTTCTTCCTTATAAAATAAACATGTAATAATATTTATTGCACCAGTGAAACAGGTTTATGATGATATTTGAATGTTATGTCAATAGATGTGAATTTTATCTTACTGATAATGGAGGGCTTGTCACTGAAAAAAAATTAACTGAGTAACATTAAAACTTTAAAGGTCCAAAGCAGTATGGAAGGTGTTTTGGAATACTGAGGGTCAAAAATATGGAGTCCATTGGGTAGATTATTCCAAGAATTCAGGCAGGAATGAAAGGTCTGATTTAAGGCAATGAAAGTGAGAAAGTGAGGGGATAAGATGGTAAGGATTGAGTTGTTCATTGATAAAAGGTTGGATGTGTATTGGGGAGTAAGATACAAAGGCAGAAAGGAAAAAAGTTTTTTTAGGATGCAGTAGATTTAAGCATCTTCATAGGAAAAGGGAAAGAATTAAGTGCTGGATTAAAAAAAAAAACAGACTTCAGTATAATAACTAAGCTATCATTATTTGGGTTAGAAGTTGTTGTAATTTCCTGCCCCAATCTGCTCACTTATCATTCCTTCTCCAGCCTATAATGAAATAGGGCTTTTCAGGTCAAATTTTCTAGTAGGTCAGAATTTAAGAGCATTGTCCAGTAAAATTTAAAGATCTGGCATATTTGTTTCAGGAAGAAATGAAAAACTAACTACAATTTTCTAGAATTTTAAAATCCAAGATTCACCACTTTAGTGCATCTGCTTCAAATGATATGTTGTTTTGGAGAATGACACAATCAACCTCCTATACAAACACAATTAGATTAATTAGCTGTTGTCTCGCCCTCTCTTCCCCACTTTTTCCTTTCTTTTCTTTCTTCTTTCCTTCTTCTAGCACTTCTTTTCTTCTGTACTCACTTTTCCCCTTCTTTCACTAAAAAATAAATTTGGAATTTAATATTCTTCTTTTACTTTCCATTTAATGTGCAAATAGCGTCATATTCTAAAGTAGATGAACAAATGATGGTCCAGATTAATTGATGATTTATTTCCCCAGCAAGCAGTGCTTAACAATGCATACTTATTAAGACATAACGAATCGGAGAACACAAAACAACAATAAATATAATAGCAGAAAAGTAATAATAATAATAATAAGGGGAAATCAAATTGAACTTTCCATTTAATTCAAGCCTGCAGTTGTGAACCCTAATTGCTTCAGTGCACTGTGTGACCCATTTTTCGTGTACCTTTACTTTATTTAGACTTTATTTCTATTAGTAGATGTAAAGCTACTCAGAGAATATGGGTTCAGGATAAACTCAATGCTCACTTTTGATCCACTGATTTCTGTGTGAAAATATGGCTGTAAATAAAATATTGCATTGAATACTAATAAATTCACATATAAAAAATGTACATAAGTATGATGTTTCTTCCATGGTAATTACTTGGCTGAAAGTAATTTCCTAAAACATTTAAAAATTATGAAGCAGGGACTGAAATTTTGGCTCATTCAAGATACCGTATGTGATGATGTAGTCATGTAATGAAGTGAAGAAACAAAAACAAAAACCAAAAACCAATGTGGCATTTCAGGCTGGCTGTTTGTTTGCTTTGTTACCCATCAAATTTTTAACCCAAAATCCCCCTGGGTTAAAAATTTATGTCACATATTCTAGAAAATAAAACTTTAAATTACTTCATTTCGTGTGTTCCTTAATATGTGTGTGTGTTTGTGGGTATGTGTGTGATACCAAGTTGCTGTTGTTTTTTTAACAAAACAACTTTTTAGTTTGTTTCCCTATCCATGGCTATATAACTACACTTGAACAAAGAATAAGAACAAGTTTATAGGATTACTCACTTTTTAATGTGTTTATTTTAGTCAGGATATTTTATGAAGTAAAATTTCACAGAAAACAAAATTTTATTTTACATGTACCTTTCATCTCTTTAAAGTCAAGTTAGCTCTTTAAAGTCATGAAGGGGATATTATACCAAATTTAATCTGTCCATTTTCATACTTGTCTTCTCTTTGCTTTAGAATCAAAGAAGAATTATAAATGAAATAATTCACACTACTACAATTAATAATTTTTACCTACCATAGCTAAAATGTAAAAGGATTTTGAAATTTTTCCTATATTTGGTGTTTTCAATAGAAATTTGGCATATATTACCTAGCAATTTAGTTTTAAATATTCTGCAAATTATAGAAGTTAACATGGGCAATACACATAAAAATTAAACTGTTTTTCAAATGTTCTTATAATACAAGTTTATAAATGACTTATTCCATTTGACTTTTATTATTACAGAAATGTTTAAGTAATTGTTTTATAAAATATTTTTTCTTAGTCAATACTTTTTGAACATTTTTATTAAAATGTATGCTTTGCAAATTCGAACATTGACAATTCTGATATTCATCTCTAACAGTATATAAAAGCAAGATAGTATATTAAATGTATATTTGCCCTGAATATTTCAATGTCTGTTCCTTTAATCAGGTTGCTCCATTTTTTCTATGAACAGCTCATATTCACTTCCAATTTGAAATGTTCTGTGTTCCTTCTGCCCTTCTTTTCCATCCAAAGACTACCAAAATTTTAAAATTCAGCTCAAGCCCCACCTGAACTTCCTTTCCTATTATTTAGCTTACATTGTATTTCCCGTATCTCCGAACTTTCATTGAAGTTATTATTTCTAACTTATTTTAGTCCTTAAAATTTATTACCATAAGGAGTAATAATAACTGCTATAGTGTATTCAGGAGCTAATATAGGGCAACAACGAATCTAGTTTCTCTCATAACTAATTCTGAAATATATGAAACATCCCTCTGAAGTAAGAATTATTTTTCTTTGTTTTACGGATGAGGAAACTAGGTTTCAGAGAGTTATTTGCCAAACTCACACAATTAGTGAGTGTTGGAACCAGTACTCAACACTAGGTCTGGGTCCCAAACTCATGTGTTTTTTTAATGAAAAACATAAAATAGCATGCATTTTCCAACTCATAGAGACGGTAAGATATTGAAGTCCAAAATCCAATTTTAATAAAAAAAAATTAACTTCCCACTTTGGTAGGCCGAGGCGGGCAGATCACGAGGTCAGTAGATCGAGATCATCCTGGCTAACACAGTGAAACCCTATCTGTACAAAAATACAAAAAAATTAGCCAGGCGTGGTGGTGGGCACCTGTAGTCCCAGCTACTAGGGAGGCTGAGGCAGGAGAATGGCGTGAACCCCGGAGGCGGAGCTTGCAGTGAGCCGAGCTTGCTCCATTGCACTCCAGCCTGGGCGACAGAGTGAGACTTCGTCTCAAAAAAAAAAAAAAAAAAAAAAAAAAAAAAAAAAAAAAAAAAAAAAATTAACTTCCTGGTACTACTACTGTGCATATTTTAAGATCAGAAATGACTGACTTTAAATAAACAGACTTAGTTAATTCTATAATTTTGTGTAATGTAATTTATTATTAATAGAAATATACTCAAGATAAAGAAGTAAGGTATCAGTTTATGGTTTTCTCCTCTTAGTTCAGTGACAACTAATTTGGGGGTAACTGGTCAGATTCATGTTTCACATTTTCCTTTGTGTTTTCCAAAGTTTGGGGATGTACAATTGAACACTTAATTATTATCACTCATGGGGAACAGTTCAGGTAAAAATAGTGGCAAACATATTTACATTTGTAGTCTATTTTAGATATATTTATACAAATAACTATATATTTTGGTGACTTATATTACAAAGTAAGGCTGAATCAAAACAACAAAATTAAGAGGATAGGAAAACCTCCCTAGTTTTTGTTTTTGATCTCTAGCAATCCCGGCCATGATGCAAATCAAAAATTCTCCTTGTTATTTTTCTGCAGTACGAGTATGGTGACTTCGTGTCATTTCTTCCTGTGACAGAGAATGGCTAAGCGGTAGTGAGAGACTAGTGCTCCCACTATCTGTGCCTGCCTCTTCTGTCTTGGCGCTTTGCCCAATCATGTTTCATACAGGTGGGACCAAATGACTTCTTCTGGTCAATGGGATGTAACTGAAAGTGATAAATGCCACTTCCGGTTCTGGTTCCAAAAAACTCCTTCAAGTTCTTTATGCTCTTCTTTCCTTGTTTTTAGGACTTAGTGAAGGGTGGATCCACTAGATAGAAGAGAAGCAGACACCCTCCCAGGCCTTAACCTGCTTTCGCTGTTCGCTATAAAGTAGGCAATTAAAAAATCAAAATCAAATCCTTAGTAGTCCTAGGTTAATGAAAATTAGGATGTATATTATCACAGTTGGCACACCCTGACTCATGAAAACTAAATGCAAAGTCTTAGTAACTTGGATTTATGGATCATCAACAAATAAATAAATAGCATTTTTTAGATATGAATTTCCAGTTAAAAATGATATTTATTACAAGTAGATCAGTGTTTACTATCTGGAAATGGTAACTATATGTTTTGCTAATTAAAAAAATCAAATATAAATTTAATTTTAATAAAAAGGAATTGGACCAAGTAATAATGAAAGTACTGTCCAACTTATTATTTCCATTGCATCCATGTAACAAATATTGCTCAACATCTACTATGTGCTGGATATGGGTTTAGGCTTTGAAGCTATGTCAGGGAGCCACACAGGTGACCATCCCTACCCTCACGAGGTTTACCTTCCAGCAGAGAGAGACAGGCCATAAACAACTAACATAAAAATGAGTCAGATACATATTAGAAGTGATAAAGTGCTATAGGGAAAAATGGAACAAGGTAAATGAGATTAGGAGTATGAGGGTGTGGTGGGGGAAGGGGATGCATTTTTAATGGACATGGTGGTGGGAGTTGTATTAAGAAGGAGACATTTGAATGAGACATGAGGACAGAACATTTAAGGCAGAGAAAACAAGCAGTACAAATGCCCAAAGGTAGGAACAGGTCTGGTGTGTTCAAGGCTAGCAAGAGGGTGGTAGAGGAAAATAACATTAGAGGTTGTACTAGGGCTGCCATAACAAAATCCCACAAACTAAGTGGCAAACAACAGAAATTTGTTTTCTCTTGGTTCCAAGGGCTAGAAGTTCAAGATCAAGATGTTGGCAGGCTTGGTTTCTTCTGAGGCTTCTGTTCATGGCTTGCAGATGGTGTCCTCACATGGTATCCCCAGGTCTGTGTTGTATGGGTCCTAATCTCCTCTTCTCATAGGGACACCAGTCAGATTAGATTAGGGTCCTCCAAATAGAGTAACATTCTGAAGTACTGGGGAAGAGGACTTTAATGTATCAATTTTATGAGGACACAATTCAGTCCTTAATAAAAAGATGTTGTGTAAAGATATCGTGTCCCAGCTCACAAAGGTCTTTAAAAATTGGGTTTTCACCCACGGGAGTAAAGTGGAAGCCACTGGAGGCTTTGATCAGAGAATGGCATAACCTGATATGTCTTAATAGCAGTACATGTAGGGGGCAGGGAAAGAAACAGTGACTTATGTGAAGAAGATATTCACGTAGTCCAGGCAAGAGATGAGGCAGTTTGGGCTCACATATAAACTGCTCAGTAGTTGTTATATCTGAACTAAGTAACGGGAAAGCAATTTCATCAAATCAAGAATCTTAAGATTTGGGGGAGCAGAATGATGCATTTATTTTACAGATAGGAAAACAGACTCAGAAGAAAATGCTTTTCTATGGTTTCACAACTTAAAGGCAGAGTGATTCTTAAGTCAGTGATCATTTCATTATCCCTTCCATCAGTCTCAAATTCAACTTTGTTAAAGTAAATTTTCTGTTCAAGAATGTCTGACTTTTCTGCCACATGTTCCTGACTTATTCATTCCCTCCAAGTCTCAATTCAAAAACATCTTTAGAAGCCTTCTCTAACCACCCAACATGAAACAGCAACCAACTCTTTCATCTTTCCCTGCATACCACTTCCCTGTTGTATTTTTTTCCATCCTGTTGATATCATATAATTTTAATTTATTGGTTTATTTTCTGAATATATTCTCTAGAATATAAACTCTACAAGACCAAGCACATTTTCAGTTCTGGTTATTTATATATAAAATAATATAATGCTAATTATAATTATATATATGTATATCCATATATTATATATTTGTATATTGTGTACATTTGTATATTATATATGTGTATATATGTGTGTATATATGTATATTTTATCTATTTATATTAGTTTGGTAGTGTCTCCCATGTTTAATTGTTTTCTTATGAAAGACAAATTTTAGAAGAAGGTATGCATTATATTTGGATTTTTGGAATAGCGTTTTGACTTCAAATGTTTCCAGTAAAATTTTTTTTTTAATTTTTTTATACAAACATATGTTTTTTATTCTCTTGTACTTATATATCTAGCAATGGAATTGCTGATCATGTGGTGGCTTTAACCTTTTTTTTTTTTTTTTTTTTTTTTTAGTATTTATTGATCATTCTTGGGTGTTTCTCGGAGAGGGGGATTTGTCAGGGTCATAGGACAATAGTGGAGGGAAGGTCAGCAGATAAACATGTGAACAGGGTCTCTGGTTTTCCTATGCAGAGGGCCCTGCCGCCTTCCGCAGTGTTTGTGTCCCTGGGTACTTGAGATCAGGGAGTGGTGATGACTTTTAACCAGTATGCTGCCTTCAAGCATCTATTTAACAAAGCACATCTTGCACCGCCCTTAATCCATTTAACCCTTAGTGGACACAGCACATGTTTCAGAGAGCACAGGGTTGGGGGTAAGGTTATAGATTAACAGCATCCCAAGGCAGAAGAATTTTTCTTAGTACAGAACAAAATGGAGTCTCCCATGTCCACCTCTCTCTACACAGACACAGTAACAATCCGATCTCTCTTTCCTTTCCCCACATTTCCCCCTTTTCTATTAGACAAAACCGCCATCGTCATCATGGCCCGTTCTCAATGAGCTGTTGGGTACACCTCCCAGACGGGGTGGCGGCCGGGCAGAGGGGCTCGTCACTTCCCATACGGGGCGGCCGGGCAGAGGCGCCCCCCACCTCCCGGACTGGGTGGCTGGCCGGGCGGGGGCTGCCCCCCACTTCCCGGACTGGGCGGCTGGCTGGGCGGGGGCTGCCCCCCTCCTCCCGAACGGGGCGGCTGACCGGGCGGGGGCTGCCCCCCACCTCCCGGATGGTCCAGTAAAATTTTTAACACAATTATTTGGCTGGCAGCTTCTCTGTTTTTGGAAACAGACTCTTCCCACTCTCCTTCTCCCTGCCCCCTAACTTCTTTTGGAAGCTGCTATCACCTCCCATGCAAGTCCAACCATTTGTTTCAATGAAATTAGCCACATCAACTCGTTATCCTGATCCCCTAGTTCATTGGTCCAGAGTGACAGACTCAAATTAAATCAGTCAGAGTCTTTCCAGTGTTTTAAGACTAGAAAAGAGAGAGAGATTTTTTTTTTCCTCTCCTGAATGATAAACACAAACACTATTGGCAGAAAGATGGCCTGAGTTAAGAAAGAATAAGACAGGTAGAGACTGAGATATAAGAGGTCTTGGTGGGATTCAATTCCTTGACTTCAGCTGTGTCCATGTCCTTTCTGCAGATCAATTGTTCTACCTGTTCTTGTATTCTGGACTAACAAAGTTTCCTCTTGCCAACTTAGTTTGCTTTGGGTTTTTATTATTAGCAAATACATAATTTCAGATTAACATATCTACAGCAAATGTTTACCAATGATGTTACAATTCCTTGCTAATACAATTTCGGCATTCTTATGATATCTAGTAAGAATATAAAAATAGGTATAAAAGAAAATCATCTACAGTTTAAAAAAATTTTAACTGTTGAAACTTTTAGAAACAATACGGTCTTCATCATAGTACAGGGAAACAAATGATCCTTAGGGAATGGGCCATCACCACCTGTGTGTTCCTGATAAGGATCAGGCACTTGTCACCATGGCCTACAACACATATTTGAGTAAAGTTCCTAAAGAAGGGCTCAATTGGTAGAGATATAACCTTTTTATGAATCTGACCTTTGAAACCAGCATAGTGGGCAATAACCATTAACAGATCAAATATGAGAAATGTCAGGTGTGCAATAAGCCCTGACAGAAAATATTTCATCAGCCTAAGCCCTTGAACAATCACTGTCAGGACCTTGGAGGCCATTCTGTAGGCACCTTCTCCCTTACACTCAGTGATAAGGATGATGGGTTACTTCTTTTAGCACAGTCCTCCTTAGCTAAATGTTCAGCTAAAGGGAGATCAAATCGACTCAAGTGTACTATAATTCTGAGAAAATTGCCATTGTGAGGTGACCCAATTTTTTCATTATTGACACAGAGAGGGAATCCTCGTAGAGAAATAAGCTTAATATCTTTAAGTACTCACATCTATGTTTTTCTAGGCTGTGTGTAGTACATAATGGTATTTTTTTTTTTTTTTGCCAGAGGCATCTTCAGCCAAGTTCCCCAAATCTACTTTTCCAATTGTTAAGTACATCTCACAACTTCAGGTTTAAGATTGCTGTGGAGCTTGTAACCGAAAGGCAGATAAAAATAGTTATTGGTATAGTATGCACAGAGTTACTATTCTAATACATTTTGTTCACCATATTTTGACTTAGTGTTGCTTCTTTTGATGCAACTGTCAATTAACCAGTCTGGTTATGAAATAATAGTAGTATGCCTACTAATGCAATTTTTTAAAAGTGGCATTATATTTGCATTGGCCTTTGCTAGTGTCAAAGTAATTCCCCCTACATAGGTTTATTACCCGACTCGCGGCTAGACTTGCTAAAGATCTGATTGCTGCTGAAATGAGAAATGCCATTAGTGATACGTTCATGAATGTCTTTAATATGAACCTTGCTTCTGAGTAGTGGGAGGAAAAATCACTGGATATTGATGTCTGTGGCAATGATCCCTGAGCTCTTCTAGTAAACAATCCATCAGCATCCACAGATAGGAGGGGAACATGAATTGCATGCATCATCTAGCACACAATAAACACTAACAAGTAATAATAAGAAAAGTTGAAGTGCAGGTTTGTAACTGGAGGGAAATAAGAATGGGTACTAAAAGGGAAGGAAACATTTGAATTTTCTTTGTAATAGCTACTTCTGTCTGCCTTCTTGCTTATGAAGTTTTATTTCCTTTGCACTCTTGTACTTTCATCCTGATGACATGGCTATTATTTTATAGCAGTTTCAAGCAGTTAATTAATGAACTGCACACAAGTGACATGACACCACCTTGCCCAATTATCTCTAGTATCTATTATTACAGTACAAAGCACTGCTGCTTTGTGAATTGTCTCGTTCGCAAATTGGCTCAGGAGGTAGTTACTTTAATAGCCAAAACAATGCAACAGTAGTGCCACACTGGTGACACAGAGTAATTGTAAATCACCATGTGAGATCTCATAAAACTCACCATAAAAGCCTGGTGATATCATGTAATAAAAGTGCTGTTTTCTACTGAGTTAAGCAGCTATCGCTCAATTTACCGTGTAATCTCAAGAGCCCCAGGCTCATTAGCTCATCCTGGATGGGATGTGGCATGAGGGTATGATGATCACATAGAACCAAAGAATCACTGACACTTCTCCCCTTTTCTTAATTTCCTTGGTATGTTTTATAAAATAGAGAAAACTATATTTCAGGTTATTATATTTTGATTTTTTTTCAAGTTGCTTCATTCATCTTCACACTGCTTCTCTCTAATCCAACTGTCTTCCCTCTGGTCACCAGACAGTGTTCTTGGCCTTTTAACACACGCATCCACTATCTTCGGCTGCTCAATTTGCATGTCCATATAACTACATCGATTTTCTTTTAGAGTTTGTCACAGCAGTCTTTGTTTAATTAAAAATCATCTCAGTTGGGCACGGCAGCTCACACAGGCCTGTAATCTCAACACTTAGTGAGGCCGAGGTGGGTGGATCCCTTGAGCTGAGGAGTTTGAGACCAGCCTGGGCAACACAGGGAGACCCCATCTCCAGAAAAGAAAAAAAAAAAAAAAAGCCACACATAGTGGCACATGCCCGTGGTCGCAGCTACTTAGGAGGCTGAGGTCCCAGGATTGTTTGGGCCTGGGAGGTTAAGGCTTTGGTGAGCTGTGATTGTGCTACTGCACTCCAGCCTGGGAGAGAGGGTGAGACCTTATTTCAAACAAACAAACAAACAAACAAAAAACAAAAGCACAAACACACACAAAAAAATGGTCTCAGGTACAAAATATTACCAACGTCGACTCCAGAAACAAAATGTTCTTTTTGAGTAAACCAAGGGTAAGTTTCATAACTTAATTTTTGCATAAACAAAACTCATCATGATGATAATATACTTTCCTGACACAAATCATGAAAAAGCATAGGTGTGTTTCTGTGGTGGATGTTTTTAACGGAAGCGTGTTCAGTGTTCACGTGCGCGCTGTAAGGGTGCCCATTCTGTTACTAATATTATTAAGAACTTCAAATTTAGCCACCCTAAAATGATACAACTAGTTGTATTTGTGTAGTTTTTTGCCATTTGCGCTACAGTTTTAAGCTATACTTGTATTTCTCCATTGAAGTTATACCTGTAGGACTAAAATATTTCATATATATTGTTAAGATTATTCTTCACAAAGCTAAATTGTTAACAAAGTATGATGCCTGGAATATAACTTTCTACCATTTACCAGACTACTGGTAAAAACTAGCCACACGTGTCATAATTAGTTCAAACTGCTTGTTAGTCACTCAATTCTTATCATTTGTGAATATTTCTGCCTATTCTCCACTAAGCTCCTTGGAAGGGCTTTTCTATTTTTTTAAAACTCTACCTGTCTACCATGGTTATTTTGCTTATAATAGCTATTTCATAGATGTTTGTTAAGAGTCTTTTACAAGCAAAACTACAAAAACTTTTCCTTCTAAATACTTTTTATGTTTTTAAGGAATCACTATGAGAGACTATGCCAGTAATATAGTAAATTTTGGAAAGTCCTCTCTTGAACTTATCTTTAGAACAATTTTTAAGACACGTAGAAAAATAACTTTTGTGAATTATTCTATATACACAATTAGTTTTTATTTTTAAAGCAAAACAAATATTAAATGCCTCAATCCTTCAGATAGCCACTGACTGTCAAAGGATTCTGGCTAATTCTAAAACAGTCTACTGGTAAAAAAACAACTGAGGGTGAATATGTGACTATGCCAAGGATCCTGATTGTCAATCAAAAATGGGGTTGAAATGACCACTGCCCTGGAATAAATGGACTGCTTAGCAGGAAAAGATCTCTGAGGTGTATAACAACTTTCTGTTTCAGTTCTAACGTAGTTATAAAAATTACTCAGAACCATAATTTTAGGGTAACATTTTGAATAACAGTTTCACCAGGAAGCATTATTATATAGTTTAATTACTTGATTAAAGAAAACAAGTGAATTAAGACTATGTTTTATAGGTTGCAGAATAAATGAACATTAAAAATATGCACACTTAAAACATCATGTAATGTGTTTTATTTGCCCAGAAGCCATTAGGAACAAAGAGGGAAATATGAATTACATGGTAGATAATTTTACACAGAATTCCAAATCTATTGTGTTGCACAAAAATATGACTTTTTAATCTGCTAAATATATGCCTAAAATTTTAACTTATAAGTTATTTAATCATATCCTAGTAAGTGCGTACAGGTGTGTGTATTTTAACTCAGTTGACCCTTACTATCTAAACTGTTACATTACATATATAATGGGCTGCTGATGTTTTATATTTTTTCCCGGGCAGTTTCCAGTGGCAGCAGATGATAACTTAAATTGAAAATAATTGGCTGATTTATTATGCCAAAGTCACATCTAGTATTAATCTACTTGGCCAATATAAGTGTCAGGAAAGATAAACACCTAATTGGTTTAAATACATTGACAACTGATTATTAAAGGAAGACAGATTGCAGGAATAGCATCCATAAACACACACATTATCTTACACATTTTCGGAATCTAATATAGATAAGTTTCTATGCCACGGTGTACTTTTTATATTGTCCTTAGAAAAAAAGTATTACAGGAATGGTGATGCCATAAAACCGTGAAAGGAGATCTTGTAACTGTCAAGGATGGTGTAAATTACCTGTGATTTTCACACTGCTTGATTCAGAAGTAATATATTTGCAACTATCAGTCATAAAAACAAAAGTGGGCTCAAAAAGTAGGGCCTTGGATTAGAAAATTCATGTGAATATACAATTGCCTGAGTTTGAAGCATAATTGAAGGTTCAAGCAAAACATGAGAAACCCAGGAAGATTATAATTATGAATACATGTGCTAGAAATCTCCACTAAGGATGCAATGTGGCATTGTAAGAGAAAGAATAAACTCACACGTATGTATAGTCCTATTAGTAGATTTATGTTCCTAGTCTGTTGTCTCTTCCCAATTCTCTTTGATTGGGTTCATTCAGCAGATATTTTCAAGAAGTTACTTCATTCCAGGCAATGTTCTAGACTTTGGGAAGTCAGAAACTTAAACCAGCAAGATTGCTGGGGTTTTTTGTTTGTTCGTTTGTTTTGTTTTGTTTTTGTGAGACGGAGTCTTACTCTGTTGCCAGGGTAGAGTGCAGTGGCACAATCTTGGCTCACTGCAACCTCCCTCCCGGGTTCAAGCAATTCTCCTCCTGCCTCAGCCTCCTGAGTAGCTGGGACTACAGGAACATGCCACCACGCCCAGCTAACTTCTGTATTTTTAGTACAGACAGGGTTTCACCATGTTGGCCAGGATGGTCTCAATCTCTTGACCTCGTGATCTGCCTGCCTTGGCCTCCCAAAGTGCGTGGATTACAGGCGTGAGCTACCACGCCCAGCCAAGATTGCTGTTCTTATGGCTTTACATGAGAATTTCTCAACCTTGGTACTATTGACACTTTGGGCAAGATAATTCTTTGTTATGGGGCTAGGTTTTCCATTTGTAGGATGTACAATAGCATCCCTGGCCTCTACCCACTAGATGCTGGTAACACCATACCCAAGTTGTGACAATCAAAAAATCTTTACCGACATTGCTAAATGTATCTTAAGAGACCAGATTGTTCCCAGTTGAGAACCACTGAGTTTGACAACAGTAGGGAATGATAAGCAGTGAGTCATTAAATAAATAAATAAATAAATAAATAATGTAACTTCAGATAGTAAGAAACACAATAATGGGATAGAGAGTTACTGGGAGTAGTAGTGGAAAGGACAAGAATTTTTCTGGAAGGTATACAAGCCGCTGGGAAAACCTCTCAAGGAAAGGAATCTTTAGAAGGTACTGTATGACATAAAGATCTAAATGAAGAGGTTAGAGGCAGGGGAATAGCAATCCCAGGGCCTTAGCTATGAAGAGTCTTTGGCCAACGGAGGATTCTTTATCTGCTCAAAGTTATGCTAAACAAGGATGCAAGTCAGATCTGTCTGCTTCCTGATGCTGCATTCCTTGTATGACCTTCTATTACTTTCTCTTAAGTCAAGACAACAACACTCATATATCATAGAGTGAAAATGTGGCAAGTTCTGCAGGTGAGGCAATGATCTGAATCTATTGCCAAGACACATTAGTGATTGCTTATGGTTAGAGGGTCTGGGAAGGGGATAAAGTTGATTATATTAATGGAGGTATAGTCAGAAAACATAAATTTCTCACTACAATAACTAGAAAATTAATATGTGAAATACTAATATAATGATCTAAGTCCCTTCCCTTTCTCCCTTCCTTCCTCAGAAATATAAGCTTTCAAAGACATATTTTTTCCAAAGAATAAGTCTTATAGGAAACCACGCTGGTTGACATAGTAATATGAAATTAGAAAGGAAATTTTTTTATCTGATAATAATTCATCCTAAAATATAGTATATCTCTGACACTATGAATTAAAATACGTGTTGAAAAAGAGATATTGCCTTTTACACTAGGTAATATACTTATTATGGATTTATGGTTTGTACATAATATTAAGTGGCCCAGACAGAGAGATTTCATTGAACTCTTGGGAAAGACTGTAACTTATATTTCCTGCTGACTTCTGTTTTCCACAGTTCCTTATTAAGATTTATGGAATATTTAGTCTTTGACTCTTTAATTATAATTGGCAGGTGTCCCTGAAGCTGTAAAGCAATTAGGAAGCCTATAGTTATTTTCTTAAAGCAGCACCACTGGGGGATTTGATTTTTCTAAGGTGTTTATTGTGTCCTATTGCCTTTCATTTATCATATTAGATTGGATGCCTAAAGGATAGCATCCTAGCTGTGACCAATAATACTTCAAGGCACAGATAAAAGTAAGAAACTCAGAGACTATACAGGCAAGTTTATTGCACATGGGATTTGACCATCGGTGGTAAAGTTTAACACCTTACAATAAGAGCTTGTCTATATACTGTCTCTATAATTGGAAGCCACCTTGTTGTTGTTTTTTGTTTGTTTGCTTGTTTGTTTTGTTTTGAGATGGAGTCTCACTCTGTCGCCCAGACTGGAGTGCAGTGGCACCATCTCGGCTCACTGCAACCTCCCTCTCCCGGGTTCAACTGATTCTCCTGCCTCAGCCTCTAGAGTAGCTGGGAATACAGGCGCACACCACCACACCGGGCTAATTTTTTCTATTTTAGTAGAGATGGGGTTTCAATCATGTTGCCCAGGCTGGTCTCAAACACCTGAGCTCCAGCAATCCACCCACCTTGGCCTCCCAAAGTGTTGGGATGACAGGCGTGAGCCATCGTGCCTGGCCAAGGCCACCTTGTTTTTTAAAGCAACTACAAATTTAACTCTGTGAATACTTGAGGCTGTTACATATCCAGAGATAGTAAAATGTCCCACAGTTTAAAAGCCTTTAAAGTGGATACACTTCTTCCTACTTTACAGAATTTGTAGGCATCTTACAAACAAACAAAAAACCAAATCTATTCCCTTGGCTAACTCTACAGAGGCCCTTTAATGCTTTTTATTTTTAAATTCAGGAGGGACTTTTATAATCCTCGAGAAGTCATTACATTTAGATGCTTTCCTTTCTAGAAGAGAAAGATAGCTCAATTCCTCTTTTGTAGTACTTGTTATTTTTATCAATATCTTAAATGGGATAATATTTGACATATGCTAAATATTCTCAATGACATATTCGTGTATTCAATAAACATTTATCACTCTACTCCTATGTGCTAGGTACTGGATATATATTGGTGAATAAGCATATAGTCCCTTCCCTCATTCAGTTTACAATCTAGCAGGGAATTTTTTTTCATTTATTTATTCAATAAATATTTATTGTATCAGGCTTGCTTCTGTTTGTACAATGATAAGTAAGACAGGCAATGTCTTGAATTTGTAAAGTATATATTCAGTTGAGAGGCATTAAAGCATCAACAAATAAATACATAACATAATACAGAAAAATCAAATCAAGTGGATTATGGCAAGCAGCTTGGTGTCTTAACTTCTATAGCTACTACCTTTCTGTAAGTTTACATATTATATAAAATCATTCTCATTTTAAAGAGTAAATAGGAAGTATGGAAGTAAAACTAAATTGTCTCTAATATTTAGAGCCGCTTGACTGTGAAGAGGAGAAAAGCGATAGAGACATTGCCTGTCTTATTTATCACTGTACAAACAGAAGCAAGCCTGATACAATAAATATTGAATGAATAAATGAATAAAAATTTCCCTGGTAGATTGTAAACTGAATGAGGGGAGGGATTATATGCTTATTCACCAGTATATATCCAGCACCTAGCACACAGGAGTAGAGTGATAAATGTTTATTGAATACATGAATACGTCATTGAGAAGTTTACATATTATATAAAATCATTTTCATTTTAAAGAGTAAATGGAAGTATGGAAGTAAAAATAAATAGTCTCTAATATTTAGAGTCCTTTGTGAAGAGGAGAAAAGTGATAGAGTGATATAGGAGGTAGATACATGGGATCAAGTAAAATATTTTAAATATGGAAGATCCTCAAACGCATTTGAAGGTAAGAAAGAGTGAGACAGGAGGGAGGGAGAGATTGAAAATAAAATAAGACAGAGGTAATCCTGGAGGCCGGATCCTTGAGAAGGCAAGAACTCACAGAGATCTTAGGGTGCAGTTGTTCATAGGAAATTTCTTTCATCCATTTATTCATTCATGCATTTAATCATTACACATTTTATTCAAATATGTATTAGGTAATATGAAAAAATAAATACTATCTCCACCAGTGCAGAACTTGCAATCTAATTTGTAAAATATGATATATGGCTGAAACAATCTCATTACTGGGTATATACCCAGAAGTATATGAATCATTCTACCAGAAAGACACATGCATGTGAATGTTCATTGCAGCATTATTCAAAATAGCAAAGACATGGAATCAACCTAAATGCCTATCAATAATAGACTAGATAAGGAAAACATGGTACATATATACTATGAAATATTATGCAGCCACAAAACAGAATAAGATCATGTCTTTTGTGGGAGCATGGATGGAGCTGAAGGCTATTATCCTTAGCAAATTAATGAAGGAACAGGAAAGCAAATACTGCATGTTCTTACTGATAAGTGGGAGGTAAATGATGAGAAATTATGAACATGAAGAAAGAAACAACAGACTCTAGGGTCTACTTCATGGGGGAGGGTAGGAGGCAGGAGAGGAGCAGAAAAGATAACTATTGGGTACTGGGTTTAATACCAGGTTGATGAAATAATCTGTACCACAAACCCCCATGACACATATTTACCTATTTAACAAACCTTTACATATACTCCCAAACCAAAAATATAAGTTAAAAATATATATATGGCTGAAAAATAACTAAACATACATGATGGATTTTAGTAACAACGACTGTTATGGGAATTCAGAAGAAAAGTTCTCCACAGGATGAAGCTGTAATCTATATAGAGTGCTGTGTACCTAGTGTTCCTGGCTTTTCATAAGCACTTGATGAATAGGGGCTGGAGTAATTATTCATAGGGGAAGCTGTACGAATTTGGCCCTTGAAGAAGTAATTGTGAATATAGCAAGAAAGGGCAAAAGGCTTCCAAGATTGGGGAAATAGCATGAGCACATGCAGAAACAGCAATAGTGTTTTTGACATTTATGTTATAGGCTAAACTGTGTCTGCCCCAAAAGATATGTTTCCAACTGTGATCTTACTTGGAAATAGGGTGATTGCAGATCTAATCTACTACAGTGAGGTCATACTGGAGAGGGATCTTAATTCTACATGAACTGGCATCCTTATAATAAAAAAGAAAATACACAGGGAAAAGATAGCCAAGTGGCGACAGAGGCAGAGTGGGTAGAGATGTATCTACAAGGCATGAAATGCTAAGGATTGCCAGCAAAGGCCAGAATAAGGATAAGAAAGGATTTCTCCTCTACAGATTTCAGAGGGAGCATGGCTCAGCTAACACCATGATTTTGGACTCCTAGCCTCTAGAACTGTGAGATAGTAAGTTTTTGTTGTCTAAGCCACCCAGTTTGTGATACTTGGTGACAGCAGCCCCAGGAAATGGATCCACATGATCTATGCAATGCTGCAGGTATTTCTTCAGCTCTATTTAAAATGTAGTAATGTTATCTTTTTAAAATTTTTAATATTTCTTATTTCTTCTGAAAATACATTCTATCTGAATAATAGGAAGAAACTTTTTGAAACTCTGTTATGTCACATTTTATCCTAGTAACAAGAAAAGAAGTACCTTTAAATTCAGCAATATTATTATGACAGACTATGTGATAGACTTTTAAACCTATGGTTACAATAAATATTTTAAAATACCAAGAAAAGCTTACAATGTAATATTAAATAATAAGGGCCTATAGAAAAATACAGATGTTGATTGCATTTAATGTATACACCGAAACTCACATACACATACAAGTATGGAAATGGATGAATAGGGAGATACAGACCGGAAGGAACTATGACAAAATAATGAGAGTGGTTATGGCTGTTTTGTCTTTTGTGCTTGAAAATAAATCTAGAATGATTTCATATTCTTTGGGAGAAAAACCTTCTCATCAATTCAAAAAGAAAAAGTTAACTCTTTTTTGTTCATAACCATAAATTAGTTGCTAATGTAATTTAATGTATGTGTGCTAAAGCTGAGCTGATCCAGGAAAGACTAGGAAAATGTACTTATTGCTTTTGGCCTCGTATATATTATATGCAGTAATAGCTCAATTAGCGTTGGTTTTCTGAAAACAAAACAACTTCCCTTTTACAAAGGCAGTCTGAGTTCAGAAGTGCAGAAAGCACTGGGAGAGTTTTGGTGTCCTCAAAGTTGGAGGGTCACCCAGCTTTAGACAGGGACTCAATACCAGGCCATGCTCTGCTGAGATATCTGGGAGAAAGTAATTTATATTTCATCATTCCTAGGTGCAGAGCTCCAGCTATTTTCCTGTGCAAATAGAGGAGGGTGTGGATGGCAGAACCCAATTTACCTTGAGGCAACTATAAAAGATTATATACATGTGGTGCTTTTCTATGCTGTTTTTTCTACTTTTCTATGTTATCTCTTGGTCTATTAAGGAGGTTTCTGAGAATAACACTGTACTGAAATGTGTGGTAACACTCCACATACAAGACAGCTAGACATTCACTAGTTAATTCCAGAACAAATAAGTTGTGTTTTCATAAATTTCCCTTCATCTAGCTGGCTTAGTAATGGATTTTGGCCTATATAACATGTTACTAAGATTTTGAAAGTCTGGAGTTAAAATAATTATAGCCCTAAGTTAAATTCGAAGTGTATTCAAAGAGTAATTTGGTTTTAGAGGATGAAAAGACTGGATCTTTAAACTCATCTAGTGGACTATATTTCACATATGATATACCTGAGGCATAGGGAGGTAAAGTAACTCCTTAAGTTTTCTTAGAAAGTTTGTGTCAGATCCAGGATGGAACAAAGGCCTTCTGACTCTCAGGTGACGGGTTCTTTCCATTATATCATGCTCCGCGATGATGATCTGTCAGAGGTATTCAAGCACAAGCACAATGACTGTCAGTCAACCTGAACGTAATCCACTAAGTTATGCTAATTCCCATAAAAACTAAGATGACACACAGCTGAAGGAATCCCCACTAGGATTTTGTTCATATAAATTTGCCCATTTATGGCAAATTCATCCTGCTCTTTGGAATCTCTTTTGTTCTCTTTATGCTATTCCTATTGTCTGTAGGATTAAAGGAAGACCAAATGAGGAAAATTGGAACAAAAATGAAAGGGGTGCTCTTTTCTACATGAGCTAGTCTTTCTGTGATAAGCATCCATACCAAACGAAATGGATAGATGAGATGAGATGCCCTGGCATCCAATAAGTTTCATCAGTATCAGCGCTAAATGGAGAGAGGGTCTGCTCTTAAACAGGTCAGAGGAAAAGGAAATTTGCTTGTAGTACAATCCTGGTAATAAGGGCTTTTAGTAGAGTCTAAAATAATTTAGCAAATGGAAGATTATCATGGACTCAATGAGGCTTAAATGTAATGAAAATGTGAAAAATAATCTACTGTTTTGCATACCCAATAACTGTTATTCCTATTATTTTAAGATTCAACTTTTGAGAAATGCTTAAAAATACTCAAAGATGACAAAAATCCTTGGTTTTGTTAAGAAAAATGTTTTGTTTTTTTTTGTTTTTTGTTTTTTTTTGATTAGCAAAGGTAATACCAGGAAGAGAAATTCTATGGTAAGAAGCTGCTATCAAACTGCCAGCTGGAATATCTGAATAAGTAGGGTATTTTGTTTAGTAAGCAGAGGACCAAATTTAGGAATGAAGGAAAGGAGGCAATTTGGGTAATCTCCTGGAAGAAAAAATGTTCCTCAGATGTTGTTTTCTTTGGTTTGGAGACTAAAGTTGATGTAGGAGTGTTTCCATCTAAGGCAAATTTCTGCCAGAGTTATTTTTTTACTTGATTGTATATTTCATATATAATGTCACCATTTAAAATTCTGTGAGTCTGTCTTTTGAAGAGAGACTCACAGATATTTAAAAGCTTAAAATGGTCAGTTTGCAGTTCCAGACCTGTGTCACCATTCAAGGCTTCTTCCCCATGGCCACCTAACTTTTGAATTTCACACATAAGAGACTCCTGTTGCCCTTATATGCAAAGTGCTCTCATACTTCAGTGCCTTGAGGCACACATAGTTCTTCCAGGCATCCCCATAAGCTTTTTTACTACCTAGTGACACATTTTCAAAGTACTGCTCAATTGTCTACTGTGGAACCTTCCATTACCCATTCAGAAAAGTCTTTCTTCCTCTGTGTGTTTGTAACATTTATACGCATCTCTGTGGATAGATCCTATGACAAAAGACCAGTTTCGTCTATGTGAGTGTAGCCACCAGCTCAATGCTTGACACTTAGTAGGTGGTCAATGGATGCTTTAAGAATTAATGAATAGAAGAATGCATACGCTTGTTGAAACCCAACCCATATGCAGAAGAATATTCAGGAGTAGGGGAATGCTTTGTGTTTCCCCAATGGATATTTGCAGATTTCTGTAATAAGTGCTATTAAGCTAAAGGCAACATCAAAGGCAGCCTCAAAATTAAAAAGAAGTCATACCTGAAAGGGGTATTAAGAAAGTAGCAGCAGCTTTCTTGCATCTTTGTCTTGAGCAGGATTCCATGGCTAAGACAGGATTATGGGATGATTGTTTGCACTTGACCCTCAGGCCTTTTTAAGGTAAAAATCTCAGATATCAAAGGCAATTGGTATAATCGTCTTTTTGGGGCCATTATGCTTCTTCTTTACCCCCAAATGGCTCAAACCTCTAAGTTCCTCCCTAGGTTTGTTGACCCCGATAACTTTTTTCTAAACATGTTCCACCTGTAGAGAAGTGTTGTTGACTCTACTAGAATAATCCCTCAGGAACAGATAATGTAATCAGACCCAATATCCAAAAGTCTTTCTTGCTAGGCGAGCACATAGAATTGTTTTGCTCTGATGACTGCCTAAGACATTGAAATTAAATGATATCATTTGGATACCTTTTCCTTCAAGTAATAGAATATCTAGCTAAAAGTCACTTTACTAAATAGGGATTTATTTATCTCATATGTGAAAGAGTTCAAAAGTAGGCAAGCATTAGTTTGGCTGTTCAAATATGTCAAAGACCAAGGTTGTCCCCCACATTTTTTCATTGCTGTCTTCTGGGTGTTGGCTTTTCATCCTGGCCTCATTGCTTTACTCTATGAAGAAGCTCCTTCAGGAATCATGGCTGCTTTGGAAAGCACAAAACTGAAATATTATTTGTCTGTGCTAGAAATAAAATCTGCTTATTGTTCCTAGCTACACTAATCAACAGCAGTGCCGTCATTTGCTGGCAGCTTCCAGAAGTGTAGACACAAACCTTGAAGACAGACATATAGAGAGTTTTACAAATCATTGTATTTCTGTTATGGTTGTTGTAGCAAAATGAAGCATAGAAATCTGGACTTTTCATACCCAAACTAGCATGGGGCCTTAAAGAGAATAAGTCTATGATAAATATTTTTATATAAGTTCATTTTCCAAATATAAAAGATAATACTGACTGTTGAGATAAGATGATTTAAATTTATTTTTAAAAGCTGAAATTATATATCAGGAGAGATTTGTATGTAAAACAAAAGTTAGGTCTGAACTGTTTGTGTTACTATGACAAAAGTACCAGGAAATTTGTTTTAATAAAAGTTTCTAAACATCTTATATCTCTTTTTCAGTTTCAATTTTCCAAATCATTTTCAAGATCAAAATCTAAAGTCACTAGTTACAATAAAGTAAAATAAATCAATAAAAGTCCTCAAGGAATTAGTACTCAAATTTAAAAAATTTCCTTTTCATTTATTTTATGAGAGGTTTCTGGGACTACTAACACAGACTGGAGGAGAATCCCTTTAATTTCCCCCAGTGTAAACATGAGGCCTCACTTTACTGCTTCCCCTTTACTCTAAGAAGGCATGTTTGTTTTTTCCTTCCTGCAGAGACAAAACCTAAAGTTAATGGCTGTTCACAGCTTGAAAGAACAAGACCTTCACTACTTTGTAAGTCTTTCCTCCCCAGAGGTAGCTTCTTGGTTTAGTAAATTGAAACTTTAACCCTCATGATTTTTTTAGAATTTGGTTCAAAGGTAAAGGGTAGAAAGGCAAAACCTGATAGGCTATAATATTTTTATATGTAAGATATTATATAATTATAAACATATATTGTAGTAGTGAAAGTTATTCTGTTCCCCATAAACAAAATCATAGAAAGAAGATGATAGTAAATATTTCGTAGTATATACTCATTGTAGAAATTTTTAACATTTCTCATTAAGAAAGCTAAAACAAATATACTTTTATAATGGTGAATACTAAGGCATTTAAAAATCAATAGATGAGTTTGGGAGGCCGAGGTGGGCGGATCACGAGGTCAGGAGATAGAGACCATCCTGGCTAACACGGTGAAACCCCGTCCTTACTAAAAAAAAATTAAAAAATTAGCCAGGCGTGGTGGCGGGCGCCTGTAGTCCCAGCTACTCAGGAGGCTAAGGCAGGAGAATGGCATGAACCCAGGAGGTGGAGCTTGCAGTGAGCCGAGATTGCGCCACTGCACTCCAGCCCGGGCGACAGAACGAGACTCTGCCTCAAACAAACAAACAAACAAACAAACAAAAAATCAATAGATGAGGTCTATGACCCTTGTCTTGAATCTGGACTGGCCTTAGTGATTTGTTTCTAACTCAAAGAATGCTACAGAAGTGATCTTGGATGACTTTCAAGGCAAGATGAGAGGAGGTCGAGCAACTTCTGCTTGGTTCTCTTGGGATGAACACTCTGGGGAAATCCAGCTGTCATGTAAGAAATATAACTACCTAGAGACCTTCATCCTGATGGGTCACATGTGGGCACTCTGGCCAGCATCAACTGTCAGTCACGCAGGTGAGCCATCTGGACATTCAGCACAGTCAAGCCTTCAATGACTGTAACTCCAACTAACAGCTGACTACCAATACATGAGAGGCCTGAGGTGAGAACTGTCTGGCCAATCTCTTCCTCAATTACTGACACATATCTCATGAGTCCATTCAAATATGTGTCTTAAGTTACTAGTTTTAGAGTAATTTGTTCTGAAACAAGGCCATTAAAAAGTTTAGTTGTTTAAAAATCAGTTCTATGAGAAGGACAAGTTGTAGATCTGTGGCAGATATTGTTTTTGGATGTACAGTTTAATTTCAGGGGAATATTAAATCTTCAAAGTAGTTGTAATGTAGCCATAAGAAAGAATAGTTTCTGCTTTTTTGAGAATTCCCTATGTGAGATAAGACAGGGCAAATGTAAACATAAACTCCCATGAAAAGAGTCTTTTTTTTCTTTTAAAGCTAATTTATATAACTTATTTTTGAAGTTTTTGTCTAACTTCACATATTGTGAGGCAAAACATAAAGTTGAGCACAAATTCCAGAAAAAAATACAAGACAAAATGAAAGGCAATGGAACTTCTTAGGATGTAGAGCGTTATGAAAGTTTCAGAGTCATTGGTCATAGAAAGAAAGATTTGTAGGCAGTTAGAAAGGGAGAGGTCAGAATTAATGATGTAATTCTGTGAATTATCAGCAAAGTATGGTCAAAGCCATAAAATTAAATAAATTCTTCAAAGAAATAAATAAAAAAAGAGAAAAGTGGATTATGATCAATAAACATAAATCTTGATAGGGATTTAATAAACATTGGTTTAAGATGTCAAAGACTGAAGAGAGCTCTAAAAAGAAGGGAAAATTTTGGAAAAAACCTTTTTTTGCTTCTGTAACATTTCTTTTTCCTTACTTTCCCTTTGCTTCACCTCACCTCCTTGTCACTGTGAATTCCCTTTATTCTACCTGTTCCTTCCTTTTTTTTCCTCTTTTTTTCTCTTTAAGCACATCCTTTCTGTATGATCTTATCTCTACCATTGCCACACTGATGACTCGACATTGATAACTGTGTCTCACACTGTTTCCTTAACTCTACGCCGTATTTTTAAGCCATTAAGTTGCAGGATCTTAATTTCAACAGGTCAAAATTCAAACTTACTAGCTTTTATTTCAAAGGTTTAAAAACTTGTAACTTTTAAAAATCTTGACTCATGGTAAAATCGATTACATGATCCCTTGTATTTTTCAGCCTCTTTTAATTGTAAGTGACAGAAAATCTAACAGTATATAAAAATAGTATATTAAACAACACATTAAAAGTAAGGGTTTTTATTTAACTTCCTTTTCTCTCATATAATGGAAAGTCTGGAGGCTGGGGCTGGAGCAGCATGTCTAGCGTCACCAGAACTGTCTCCTTTTAACTTCCCCCTCTATCATCCTTCACATTTGGCTTGCAGCCTGATGGTCACAAGACAGTATTTCACTGAGAGATTTGATTACATCAATGCTCCTGTCTGAAGGAAGGTGAAAGGTGAATGTGAAGGGCAAACTTGCAAGGAGAGCATGTCTAAGTTGGAGCTCTTTAAAAAGCATTCTAAAATCCCACCCAGTAGATGCCTGTTTACAAAATTTGGCTACATGAATAACCCTAACTACAAGAGAGACTTAGGAAATAAGCAATGTTATCTGGATACAAAATCACCCTTTCCGAATTGGAATTCTATAGTTGAGAAGATAATGAAAAAGGATACTCACAGACAAAGAACAGTTTCTTCTACCCCACTCAAGACAGAAATCTGTAAATCATTCTTAAATTTTCCATCTCCTTTAAATCACCCACTTGGGATACTTTTTCTATTCATCCATTATTCAGCAGGTTTTATCAATCCCCCATCAGCCATTCTCCACTTTCTCTTTTCATTATATTCTGTAGTGGGTTGAATCGTAGACCCCAAAAGGTATGTCCATGTTCTAATTTCTGGAATCTGTGAATGTTATTTTATTCAGAAAAAAGGGTCTTTGCAGATGTAATTAAGTTAGGGATTTTGAGAAGAGGCGATAATTCTAGATTATCCATGTGGGCCCTAAGTCCAATGATCCAGGTGTCCTTATAAGAGACACATGGGAAATAAGACAGGCAGAAGAGGAGAAGGCCATGTGAAGATGAAGGCAGTGATTGGAGTGATGTGACCACAGTCAATAAAAGCCAGCAGCTATCAGAAGCTGGAAGAGGCAAGAAACAGAGGCTTCCAGAGTCCCAGTGCCCTGCCAACACCTTGATTTCAGAATTGCAACCTCCATAACTGAAATAATTTTTTGTAGTTCTGTGCCATCAAGCGTGTGACAGTTTTTTACAGCAGGCAGAGGAAACTAATACAGTTGCCTTAGTCTGCATTTTTTTGTTTGCCTGAATTTTTGCAACTGAATTTTGTCTCCTTCCTTCCATTCTCTGCTAGTCCCATCTGTGCAGTCACTAGATTAGTCTTCTTACAACACAAATCCGATGATTACTTTGCCTTAAAACTTTTCAATGGCTCACCATTGCCTATAGGATAAAGTTTAAATTTCTTCATACATCATATAAATGCCTTTACAATCAAGTCCTTTTCTATCCATACAAATTTATCTGCTTACACTCTGAACTTGAATCATATGGGATTTCCTGCAGTGCTGTGAATTCCCCCCAGCATACTCAACTTCAGTTCTGCATACATCATTTTTCTCTGTCTGGAATATCCTCTACCCTTCTCTATCCAGCAAGCTTCTTCTCTTGGTATGAATGTAAGTGGTTATTCTGTGATTCCATGGTACATAATATCATAATTTTTAATTCAGTTTGTCCCACTTAAATGTCAACCCCTTAAAGGCCTAGCAATCTTTGAATTTTGCCATGCTACGAAGTGGCAGCTGTATAATAAGTACTTGACAACATTTTGACTATTAAAGAATGACATATATTGTAGTCATTAAAATTGGATACTGAAGAGGGTAAGTTCATTGAAAAGAAAGAAAAGGACGTTGACTTTAAAATAAATGATTAGATATCTTAGGGATAGAGGTTTGGGTAAAGATTTGGGTACTGATGCTGAGTGCTGGAAATTAAAAAGTAGTATGTGTTTAGGAAGTGAATAAAGTGACTATAGAATTTGAGTTCCAGAAATCTGGCCATGGAAAAAAGGAAACTTACATTTATCTAGCACTTTAATTTGCTTCTGATATTGTATTGTTTTTTTAAAGAGCATATATTATGATTTATGATACTGGACATGTATTGTTATTGCTGTTGTTTTTGCTGGCCAGTATTTATTCCTTCTGCCTTTGCTAACAGCACTCTGCTTTTATTAAGAATTGTCTCTCTCCCATTTTGTTTAGTCTTAATGAGATTGGAAATAAAGATGTCCTGACTTGTACTAATTGAGGTATGATATGTGTATTAGTCAGGATTCTCTAGGGAGGCAGAACCAATAGGATACAAATGGATGGATGAATAGATAGATAGATAAATAGATAGATAGATAGATAGATAGATAGATAGATAGATAGATATAGGGATTTATTAGGGGTGTTGGCTCACATGTTTATGGAGGCTGGGAAGTCCCTCAATAGGCTGTCTGAAGCTGGAGAACCAGCTTCATGGAGGCTGGTAGGGTGGCTCAGTTCAAATCCTAAGGCCTCAGAACCTGGGAAGTTTGGAAAGTTGATGGTGAAACCCTCAGTCTTGGCCTGAAGGCCCTCGAGTGGGAGGTGGGCTGCTGGATGTCTTGAGTCCAAAGGCTGGAGAACCAAAGGCTGGATGTCTTGAGTCCAAAGGCTGGAGTTCTGATGTCCAAGGCCAGGAGAAGAATGACTCCACTCCATGCCAGAGAGGGTGAATCTGCCTTTCCCCTGCCTATCTGTTCTTAAGTGGGCTCCTAGCCAATTGATTGGATACTGCCCACCCATATTGAAGGTGGATCTTCCTCACTCAGTCCACCAACTAACATGCCAGTCTTCTCCAGAAACATCCTCACAGACACATCCAGAAATAATAGTTCACCAGCTATCAAAGAATTCCTTAATTCAGTCAAACCAACACCTAAAATTAACCATCATAATATGTGATTCAATCTTGGCCAAAATATATTTATAGTTGGTACTTTGAGTCTTGAATGAATTGATAGAGGAAATGACCTTACTGTATTCATTCCTGAGGGGTCCCTTGTTGGACATTTGATGGCTCCTAACACTTAAACTTTCAGAGTTGACCTTGTTTGTACCTTTTTGTTCTCTATTGTGTTTATCTTTTTATTGATTCTTGAAACTACCTGTTACTCTTCCAACAAGCTTTCCTGCTTATATAAGCCCTAATCAGCTTCTATACCTTATAACCAAAGAATCCCAACTGCCATAACTGATAAATTTGTTTATCTAAAAGTTTTATTGAGATTAATAAATGTGAAACAACTTTGGGACAGTAGCAAAGGCAATTGTTTAGTGAAAACTAAAGCTAATATTTACACTATGATTACTATTTTTATTAGGTTACTCAATGGCCCATATTAAGAAAAAAAGTTGCCTGTTCTGGGACAAATTGAAAGTAAGAGTACTTTTTAAAAATAATTATATTTAAGCCTTTAATCCATCTTGAGTTAATTTTTGTATAAGGTGTAAGGAAGGGGTCCAGTTTCAGTTTTCTGTATATGGCTAGCCAGTTTTCCCAGCACCATTTGTTAAATAGGGAATCCTTTCCCAATTGCTTGTTGTTGTCCAGTTTGTAGAAGACAGATGGTTGTAGATGCGTATTTCTGAGGCCTCTGTTCTGTTCCATTGGCCTATATGTCTGTTTTGGTACCAGTACCATGTTGTTTTTGTTATTGTAGCCTTGTAGTGTCATTTGAAGTCAGGTAGCATGATGCCTCCAGCTTTGTTCTTTTTGCTTAGGATTGTCTTGGCTATATGGGCTCTTTTTTGATTCCATATAAAATTGAAAGTAGTTTTTTCTAATTCTGTGAAGAATGCCAGTGGTAGTTTGATGGGAATAGCATTGAATCTACAAATTACTTTGGGCAGTGTGGCCATTTTCACAATATTAATTCTTCTTATCCATGAGGATGGAATGATTTTCCATTTGTTTGTGTCCATTTGTTTGTTCCTTGAGCAGTGGTTTGTAGTTCCCCTTGAAAAAGTCCTTCACATCCCTTATTAGCTGTATTCCTAGGTAATTTACTCTCTTTGTAGCAATTGTGAATGAGAATTCATTCATGATTTGGCTCTGCTTGTCTATTGTTGGTGTAAAGGAATGCTTGTGATTTTTGCACATTGATTTTTTATCCTGACCATGCTGAAGTTGCTTATCAGCTTAAGGAGTTTTTGGGCTGAGACAATGGGGTTTTCTAAATATAGAATTATATCATCTGCAAACAGAGACAATTTGACTTCTCTCTTCATATTTAAATACCCTTTATTTCTTTCTCTTGCCTGATTGCCCTGGCCAGAACTTCCAATACTGTATTGAATAGGAGTGGTGAGAGAGGGCATCCTTGTCTTGTGCCGGTTTTTAAAGGGAATGCTTCCAGCTTTTCCCATTCAGTATGATATTGGCTGTGAGTTTGTCTTAAATAGCTCTTCTCCAAACCATAAAAACCCTAGAAGAAAACCCAGGCAATAGCATTCAGGACATAGGTATGGGCAAAGGCTTCATGACGAAAACGCCAAAAACAGGCCAGTCATGGTGGCCCACGCCTGTAATCCCAGTACTTTGGGAGACTGAGGTGGGCAAATCACCTGAAGTCAGGAGTTCGAGAACAGCCTGGCTAACATGGTGAAACCTTGTCTCTGCTAAAAATACAAAAATTAGCTGGGTGGGGTGGTGCATGCTTGTAATCCCAACTACTTGGGAGGCTAAGGCAGGAGAACTGCTTGAACCCAGGAGGCAGAGGTTGCAGTGAGAAGAGATCATGCCACTGCACTCCAGCCTGGGTGACAGAGCCAGACTCCATCTCAAAGAAAAAAAGAAAAAAGAAAAAAGAAACCCTCGAAAATGCCAAAAACAATTGCAACAAAAGCCAAAATTAACAAATGAAATCTAATTAAAATAAAGAGTTTCTGCACAACAAAAGAAACAATCATCAGAGTGAACAGGCAACCTACAGAATGGGAGAATATTTTTGCAATCTACCCATCTGACAAAGATCTAGTATCCAGAATCTATAAGGAACTTAAATTTACAAGAAAAAAACAAACATCTCCATCAAAAAGTGGGCAAAGGATTTGAACAGACACTTCTCAAAAGAAGACATTTATGTGGCCAATGAACATATGAAAAAAAAAATCAACATCACTGATCATTAGAGAAATGCAGAGCAAAACCACAATGAGGTACCATCTCACAACAGTCACAATGGTGATTATTAAAAAGTCAAGAAAGAATACATACTGGCATGGCTATGGAGAAACAGGAATGCTTTTATACTGTTGGTGGGAATGTAAATTATTTCAACTATTGCAAAGGACAGTCTGGCGATTCCTCCAGGATCTAGAATCAGAAATACCATTTGACCCAGAAATCCCATTACTGATTACATACCCAAAGGAATATAAATTATTCTACTATAAAGTCACTTGTACACATATGTTTACTGCAGCAATATTTACAATAGCAAAGACACAGAACCGACCCAAGTGCATGTCAGTGATAGACCGTATAAAGAAAATATAGTACATATACACCATGGAATACTAGGCAGCCATAAAAAGGAATGAGATCATGTTCTTTGCAGGGACATGGATGAAGCTGGAAGCCATCATCCCTAGCAAACTAACACAGGAACAGAAAACCAAACACGTATGTTCTCACTCATAAGTGGGAGTTGAACAATTAGAACACATGGACACAGGGACGGGAACAACACACACCAGGGCCAGTTGGGGATGGAGAGCATTAGGAGAAATAGCTAACGCATGCAGAGCTTAAAACCTAGATGATGAGTTGATAGGCGCAGCAAACCACCATGGCACACGTATACCTAGGTAACAAACCTACATGTTCTGCACTTGTATCCCAGAATTTAAAGTAAAATATAATAATTAATAATAATAATAATTGTAGAAGTCTTTGTAAAAGATAAATGTCATAGATTCATGATTATTCAGATTTACACAGAGAACTACTTAGAGGAGGTCAACGAGATAAAAACTGTGATGTTTGTCATTTCTAATTCCAGTAATTAAGTGCTGCTCTTCTTCTACTTGAAAAGGCCACTATGGGATTATATTAATGGCATAATGGAGAGTCAAAGAAAAAAATCAAAACTATTATGAAAAAGAATGATATTGAAAAATTCATGAGCTGGAACCTTCAGAAAAGGAGAGTGTTTATGGTGATAGATGATCAGGATTACTGGAATGGCATGTGGTCTTTTGTCCAGAAGGACATGCCACCTCTTATATTCCTAAAATCTACAGAATGCATTAGAACCATTCTCATCAGGAAGACTACAGTCAAGTGTTTTAACTAAAGTTCTTCTGCTACTATCCCACTACTTACTTTTTTCTTATTTCTTATAATAAAGGATTATTTCTTATTTTTGCTTCTTTCTTCCCCAAATGACAATTGCTTGATTTTCATTATAAGTTGATTATTTTTAAAGGAATAAATGTGATCATTATGACCAAAAGTTAATACTTTATAAATTTTGGATATGAGAAAAGTATCCTGCTTGGGCCTTGAATATGTGAATCTAATAAGTCGGAGTTATTATATGCCTGTATTAGATGGATTATCTGCCATCATCTGCTCAGATACCAATATGCTAACTACTCCATCCAGCATGTTGTAACAGGGGCATCTAGAAACCTAGAGGAGAAAAGTCTGAAAGGGATTTCAAAGAAAATGATTCAGAAAGCTGAAATAAGCCCTGGGAAGTCATGTGCTTGCATGACCTGCCTCAAGATATTTAACTTCTTTATGTCTCAGTTTCTTTATCTCTAAAATGGAGATTATTGTACCTAATCTGCTTATCTCATGGAATTACTGTGAGGAAAGAAAGTATGAGAAAAATTTTAACAAAAATAGATTCAATGTAAATGCAAAGTATATTATTAATTGAATCATATATCATGTTACATAATAACTTACATGAAGTGTGCTTTTCCACAAACAATAAGATATATAAATGTGTTAAAAATCATAAATAAAGTATTCAAATAAAATAAAACATATACAACTTTTAAAGTTATTTACACATGCTATTAAAGAAAGGCCAAATGTATTCTTCATGTACATCCTGGGATAATTCTTTTTTAAAAAACAAAAAATCTCTAGCAATATTAGTAACAATATGTAGTAAGATGTTTGTTCTTTTCAAACTTTAATATGAGATTTGCCTTGTGTCTATGGCTTATGTTACCATGGGCTTTTACTCCTAATACACACTCATCCATTTTTATTAACCACAGTACAGATGCTGTCATATAAAACCTGAAATCCTTTACTCATCGATGTAGCTTTTCTATTCTTTTTTTTTGTTTTTGTTTTGTTTTGTTTTGTTTTGAGACAGAGTCTCACTCTGTCACCTAGGCTGCCAGGCTGGTGTGCAGTGGTGTGATCTCAGCTCACTGCAACCTCTGCCTCTCAGGTTCAAGCAATTCTCCTGCCTCAGCCTCCCGAGTAGCTGAGATTACAAGTGCCCACCACCAAGTCAAGCTAATTTTTCTTTTTTTTTTTTTTGTATTTTTAGTAGAGACGGGGTTTCACTATGTTCGCCAGGCTGGTCTTGAACTCCTGACCTCAAGTGATCCACCCGCCTCAGCCTCCCAAAGTGCCGGGATTACAGGTGTGAGCCACCACGCCCGGCCTTCTATTCTTATTCTATAGCAAGTTGTAATGCAGAAGGTGCAATAGAATATGGAAGTGCATATTTATCAAGACATACTGAGGCATTAAAAATCTTCCTGTGGTAAGCTATGTTGGCTGTTACTGAATGTTTACAAAATACAACCTATTTCTTTATAATTACACTTTAACTGAGCCATATATGGCATAAGAGATAATTGCATATGTTTTGTCTACTTGAATAATATTTGAAGGTACATCTTTAAATTTTATTGGCTTTATTGACACTGTTACTGTTTGTGATTTCCCCACAGCTGTTTTTATTTTGTGAATATCATTCATCCCATGAGCATGACTATAGCTCTAAGCATTTTATAATAAATTGTTATGATCACTAAACACATGTAGTTAAGGACTTCTTTGCATCCATTTTCTTGTTCTTAGTTTTAATTTTTCATCATCTTTATTAATTTTATATATCAAATATAATTTTTAAACCCCCAAATTAACAAGCTACATATGCTCTGTCTGTGCACTGAGAGCTATCTTTGCACATCGCTCCCACACACAGTACACATCTCTTTCCTGGTACAGATTTCTCAGCAACACTTTGGCTCTCTTCCTGCTCATGTTGCTGATGGATGCCCAGTCCTGCCATATACTGTGGTCCTTGGTGATTTTCCATCTTCCTGCTACATCGTCACCTGTTCTGGTCTCCCAAACAATGTTCCAATCACGTCTCCAGTGTAGCTCCCCTGATATCACTGTGCCTTGCTCCTTCTGTCTTTTTAATGTAATGCCTGTGATTGTCACAAGATATTCACTTCCACAGTTGGCACTGTTTATTACCCATTCATTCATTATTTATTCCATCCACAAGCATCTCTTTAGGGCCTACTCATTAGTGGTGCTAGAGACTGAGGTTACAAAAGATGAGCGAGAGACAGTCACTTACTTCCAGAAATTTAGTTCCATGTTCTAGAGGGAGGTTTCAGAATTTGAGACCTGCAACAACGGCCTTCATTTTTAAAATTTCTGGATCCGAAGCAAATTTGCTCTGGAAAAATATCTATTATGAGATCCATCTTCCTTCTATAAATTCCTAAATGCAGCAGTGGATGTAAAATTTGCTTTGGTGAGAGACAAAACTTCACAAAATTTCAGTTCAAGGCTATTCATTGACTATTGATGTATAACAACCTGCGAGTGAACACTAGTCATTATTTTATGTTGTACATCATACTTCTGGAAAAATTAGTTCCTCATAATCAATGAAAACAATACTGCAATTTCTGTAGTAAATAAACCACCATAGTTTGTGTTAGACTTGTGTTAGTAATTTAGACAATTAATCTGTGGCTTTACTTGACACCAGACCAAAAAGCTGTACAAAATTCAGTTTTTTTTTTCCAAAAGCTTGAACAATTTATTGTACTAGGTGTCCCACAGGATGGCATTTCTGAGGCAATTACAGAAGAAGCTGGACCCCAGCAACTATAAAGGTGTGTAGACTCAGCTCAATATAAACAAAATATAAAACCTAGACTAAACAACAAAATCCACAAACAATAACAGTAGCAATTCTGCTTTGAATTTCCAGAAGGGGAGAATTTTCCCTTCTTCTGAATCAATTTACTCTTACAAAAAATAAAATCCTATTTCATATATTATATTTTATATACAGTGATCCCAGACATCCTATAAAGCACACACACAGAACGAGTATTCAGTAGGTGAAACAATGTCACTCAAAATCTAAGTCATATTTCTACTTACTCTGTTTTTTTTTTTTTTTAAATGCCAGATGGGAAAGTTTTCCATGATAGTATTGAGGAAATTCTATCCTTGCTGGGTGCGGGAGTGGGAGTGTGAGGGAGGGGGTGCTTTCGATTGTAAATGTCTAATTATAAGACATTATAATTTGAGAAAAGTCAAATTATATGGATGTGACAGAAAAGCCACTGTGGCAGAACACATAATATTTTTTAAAAGGCTAAAAAATTAATGCAGATGTAGGCCACAGTAACACAAATAGTGTCCAAAACAAGACAACTAATAGTCCCAATGAACTATGCTGTGTAATATAAAGGTTTGGCTGACACAATTCTCATAGACTTTGAGAAAGTACAATGCACCCAGGGGCAGACAGGCAGAATGGCAAATATTCTGAAAAACTCATGTCTTAGAGGAACAAAGAATTGTTAACTTGAAAAAGAAAACATCTAAGAGGATTTCATGAGCTGTATTAAAATATTGGAAAAATTATAATCTTTAAGCATGTAGACATATTATTATTTTTTTCCAAGTGGAAAGAAGAAAGAAATCCATTGAAAGTTTTGCTATGGCAGATTTCAATTTGCCATTAAGAAGATTCAACTGTTAGAGTCATCAAGAAGAATTTCTGCAAAGCAGATCTTGTTGTGGCAGGCTCTGCTGGTTCCTGGAGGCATTGGCAGTTTGGGTCTGAATGCTCAAAGGCTGAGACAAACATTGACATACGAAGCTGTGTTAAGTAGATTATTATCTGCCCAGCTAAAACTGAGAAGGCCAAAGAATTTGGGCAAGTCAATAAATAATTACTAAAAGCTTTGGTTAACAGACATGTGACAGTTCATTTTTTAACCTTAAAAACTCTTCCTGTTTCTTTCCTTCTTGCAATTAGGATAAATTATGCATATTTGAAGTTTGATATTTTGGGTTGCCTATATTAAGCTGCATGAAATCAAATGCTAATTTTGTTGTATTATATATCATTAATGTGTTTAAAACAACAAATTTCCATGAGGCTATCAATTAATCAACCAACAAAAGAGACAGTGAGTCAATTAAGTAGGCATTAAACTCCAGTTATACAATCAAGCTCTTGCCTTTGAGAAGCTTAAAATCTTATTGCATAAAAAGTACCACACTCTTAAAGCAACTAAAAATTACTGTAATTGAAACTTTATAAACAGACCAGTGGTTTCTTCTGTTTGTTTGTTTTTAAGACTCTTATCTAGAAGTTGTTGCAGGGTAGGTTTTCCAGAAGCAGACACTGAGCTCTGGGAAGAAGTTTGACATGGGTTAACAATACCTGTGAAAGGGAGTGGGAGGAAGCAAGACTTGGCAGAAGAAGAAGCTCAACAGTGATGTAGGCCAGAAAAAGCCTTCCTTAAACCCATAAGGAGCTCTGCAGCATATATGGCCTATCAAAATTGTCCATCAGTGGATACAATTGCTGGGCCTTTATACCTTATCCTGGAATAGTCACTGGATGTACTCCTGAGAAAGATATGCCTGTGCCCAGAGTGACTCTTTGCAGCTGAGGCAAACTTTGAAACCTTGATCTGGGCCCATGTCTACCAAAAAAAAGTTGGTAACTATACAAATAAAACTGGAGTTTCTTTGCTTGAAGCTGGGTTTAAGGTCTAGAACCTCACCCTGGCAGTCATCAAAGTCATTCAAAAAATTCCTAGAACCCAGAACAGTAATAGATTATAGTTACACAGTGATGGAGAAGGGCTACACACTCTTCTAAGTGCTTTGTATAGATTAACTCTTTGAATCCTCCTAATAACCATGCAGTGTATTTACTGCTTGCTCCGTTTTATGTATAGCAAAATAGGCACAGAGAGGTTAAGTAATCTGCCCATGATTACTCATTCCTTTTGGCTCTGGAGTCTGAACTCAACTACTACAATGTATTCTGCATACTTGTAAAGTCTTCATGTAAAGTGTCATAGATAAATCTTCTGGTAGAGTTTAAGGAAGAAGGTATGCTAAAGAATGTGCCTGAGGGACTTGTAGTATTTGGTTTGGCATAGCCCTGGAGTTAATAATCTGGGCTCATGAAGACTTATGAGACTCTCGTGGGTCTATGGATTCCCCACATTTTGTAAAATTAGTGTATATATGTTTATATGTTTTTCTGGATTAGAGGCTTGTAGCTTTTATTAAATTTAGGGACTCATAAGTTAAGAATCTCTGTTACAAGGGAAATGAGAAGAGCAGATGTACAGGTTAATAACAAACTTTGTATTCTCAAGAAAGTAAAAAAGGAATACTTGCTAAGAATGGAGTTTCATATTTAGGATGAGTTTAGCAATCTATTCCACAATTTTTTTTTTTTTTTGCCTATATTTTGTGTGCTAGGCACTGTTCCAGAGAGACAGTATAAAACCAGTGATGTTTTAGTTTAGGTTCTTCTGGAAGCAGACCCTGAGAAAAGCATTTGAATGCACGTAGTTTATGTGAGAGAGGATCTCAGGAAACATTAATAGGAGAGTGGGGAACTGAGACGGGGAAGGAAAGAAAGCCAATAAACATTGTGTTATCAGCCAAGTTACCATTACAGGCAACTGGAGCTTAAATCTACTGAGAATCTCGGGACACATTGTAGAAACAATTCTCAGAGTTAGCTCAGGCAAGGAATATGGGAGCTAGGGTATTTATCTTTCATCTTCCGCAAGTCTTTGGTTGAGAGCTGTCCTCCAATGGGGAAAAAGCTATTAGTTGGAGAGTATTGGACAAAAAGCCAGACTGGCTTTTACTTCTTCCATTTAACAAGATATTACAAGTGTCTGCGCTCAAGCAAGAATTGTCCAGCTTAAGAGAAGAGATGAAAAAGAATAACTTGGAGTTCTTTGAGATGAGAAATACTGACTTTCCAGGCTTTTGGTTGTACAAGAAATAATATTAAAACAGGTTTTTGAATAACAAAAGCTCATTAAGATTTCTCACTTCAACAAAGAACACCTAGCTCAGCCGAAATCAGATTAAGGGTGTTGCCTTCTTATTCAAGCTTATTTATTTGTGTTCTCATCTCAGTTGTCATTAGGTTGTGAGAGAGAAGCCTTGTGATGGGAAAGCAACAACAACAGGAAAAACAAACTTCAGATTTAAGAACTGTATATTAAGAAAAGTGTTTGAGGGAACTGAATTTTCCAAGAGATGCTGAGACCTGCCTGAAAAAGCCTGTGACTGTAAAGCAAGCTGGACACCTCTAAACTTTGACCACCAGGAAGTCGGCTGGGAAAGTTCTATGGTCCTCCAAGAGAGCATCCTCTTCAATTCCCATTTGAAACCTGATCACAGAGGATGAAATACAGGAAGAACCTCCCAGAGAGCAGAACAGAGGCTAAACTGAGCAAAAATAAAGTGTTCTCAGGAAGAACAAATTCAATGTCTTATCATGGATTTCTCTTTTCTAATGACATAGGGCATTTTAATAATGGCCTTCTCTGATAATTTTGTTTTTTTTTTTCCAGTAACTGCTGTTTTTCTTTTCTCTTCTTTAATAGATTGTAGTTATATAGTGGCTATATCATCTCTGCTCCATCATTGGGTGTGTATATAGGAATGGTGGCAAAGAGTACCCATCTTTCCAGATTTTTGGTCATAGGACAATGAGGGTCACATTGGGCTCTGATGGAAACGACTACATGTCACTAAGATGTTCTGGAGTTTTATCTGGATATAGCAAGTCAGAACCTCTTGGGGAAGGAGAGTTTTAGTTTGTTTCCTAAATAGAGAAACGGGTACAAATGTTGATTAGAACAGCATAATTTGGCTGCAACAATCAGGTACATATCAGAATCTCCATGTTAGTTTGAGTCCTGTGAGAAGCACACACCAATATGAGAGTAGTTGTGCAAGAGATGCATTGGGAGGAAATACCAGTAGAGGATAAAGCGGAGGAAACCAGAGAAGGTGGACAGAGCCTGTAGATTTGACCCCTATAACGGAGAAGAGGAAGAAAGCAGGATTAGGTAGGAAGAAACTTAGAATGCAGTGCAGTTCTAAGAAAGATTTGGCCAGGCCAAGAGGGAGTTCTCAAGCCAAAGTCATTCCTAGGAGGAGTTCTGTGTCTCACAAGAATAGGCCTGGCGTCATATCCTGACATACTCAGTCATTGGCTAACAGCAGCCTATCCAAAGTGTTGCTTCAGTACAAATGCAGCGGTGGACCCAGAGCGACAGCAGCTGGGGACAATAGTGTATTATGCTCTCCACTGTGGGAGGCCTTTGCAGTGAATTTTCATGACTGCCACCATCTATTTCTTCTTAGTGAACATATACAACTGGACTCTATTCCTCTGCCTCCTTTGTTATTAGGTATGACAACTGAGTTCTTACCAATAGAATGTGAACACAATTGACGTACTAATTCCAGGTATGGTCAATAAAAATTTACCCTCAAAGTGATTCATTTTCTCTTTCATATGTTTAGAATAGAGACTTCTTCCAGGGCAACCTTGAAAACCACATATAGAAGATGATGCAATCCCTGCTATCATAGACAGGACTTCAAGGAGCAGAGCTGATTTTGAGTGAGAAATAATTATTCAGATGACTATATGTCTTGTCTACTTGATACTCAAGCTAGTGTACCCTAAGTTAGATATCCTTTCCACTCAGAGAGTTTTGAAATATTTCTAATATCATTATTACCTGCAGAGAATGCTGCTGTCATCCTGAGCAGGACAGAGACTCTTCCTTCACCATGCTGATTGATCATTAATACTTTTTCTTTGGTGAGGGTGGACTCCCTCCAAATTATCATCAGTGCACATGTGTATTATTGTAGTGCATGTAGCTAATTATATGTTCGGGAGATGCTGCACATTAGACTCCATCAAAAAGGATCAGACTCTTAAATTCAGCATGCAGACGTTAGGTGGCTACAGGGGTAAAACGAATATATGCCTGGCAGTGTCAACAACTCAAACATGTTTCAAACGACTGGCTGCCAGGCCCATGCTGGTCACTGTGAGGGCCATGGGCAGAGAAGCATAAGGGTAAGTGCTGGGCTGGTAAGCTCTGCCAAGCTGAGCCTGCCAGTTGTGCTTTGGGATTTGCCAAGTTTCAAATTGTTTTACAAAACAGTTGGGTCTAGTTGAACGACTCAAAATTAAAATAGAAAGGCCTGATCTTTTTCATAGAGTACTTGTAATAAATCAATAAAATGATAATTATTGTTAATACTGGACTACAATTAATGATGTTATATTTACTTAAAAATATCTGTTGAGTTTACTATGTGCCAGGCACCGCTCTGGACACTGGCAAGATAGCAGTGAACAAAGCAGAATAACATCACTAACTATTTAGTTCCACTCAGAATTGAAATCTGAGTGGGTTATAATAATAGTGATGATTTTTTTTTTAAACCATTAAATAAGGTGGACTCTCTTTGACTTAAGATTTGGAAGTTCAGAATAGGTAAAAACAGGAATGAAGCAAACCTTAAAGAGAGCTTTCTGGGAACGCCTTGAAGTATTGGAGTTTTAGTTGTCTGCCTTGGAGCTGAGTAGCAACCTTGAACCATTGAGAAGCAGTCACAGAACCAAGGCTTTATTATGCCTCATAAGCTATAACTTTTGAAAAAAGCAAATAAAATTTAAGAGATAACTGAGATAAATGAAGAAAAAAATACGTACTGGTATTTTTTAAAATGACTTTAATATTTGGCTTGAAACAGAAATCAGAACATGCAAAGGAAAATAAGTGCATTGAAAAAACAGACTGTTAAGTATGATGAAAATAACTTGTGGAAATTCTAATGAAAACATTACAAAACAGATTACAACATAATTTATAATAGAGGTTTATTTTAAAATCCATACATATGCACAGATTAAACTTCAAATGTGTAGCCCAATTCATAAATTTGGTTTTCATGTAATATAACAATTAGCATGACTCTTGAAAATTTATCTGTAAACATTGCTTGTATTGAGTATCACTGTGAGATGAAACTCCCCACAAATGGAAATCCTGCCAATTTAATCAAGCATTGGAAGGTACACATGGCTCATGTATGTTTCTGATTCACTTCACACATTAGCAAACCTGATTCTTAACACTTTGCTGTATGAATAAATCTAATTCATATAGAAATTAAAAAATGAACTTTATGCCTTTGCCTTAGAAATGCTGTAAGTGACACAAGGGAAAGCAAACTGCTCTTTTCGGAAAGGCTCATTTTCACCCAGAACTACTGCACTCCAACCTAATCATACTAATTTAATTAAGTTTTACCTAAACTTGAAATTTATAACTAGCACCTGGATAATTCCTCCTGTACCAGTAAGACAACTCTCCATGAAACATCCTGTTAAAGCATAAAAACTACTGATAAATGGCAAGATTTGTTGCATGCTACCTGTGCTGGCTTACAAGCAACTCCAAATAATACTGGAAGCAGTGAGAACTTGTGCAAGATTTGTCACTCAGATTGAATTTACTCTTCTGTAATTTGGTCTGGAAAAAAAAAACGATACTGATGGAAATTCTACAGAGACAGATTAATTCAGGGGTCAAACAATAACAAAATAGGGAAGAGAAGTTAATGAATCTTTACCATGTGAGGCAATGCACAGAAGGTCCTGGAGAATCCATAAGCCTGGTGAGAAAAGCTTGAGTAGTTTGTTAATGACATGAGGGCTTTGAAAATGAACTTATCTTGTATACTCAGCTGTTTGGGGAGTACATCATTTATAAGGCATTCTTCTTATTAATATTTTCCATTCCATAGACCCTTTTGACAAACTATATACTTTTTCACCACATTAATTTTAAATTTAAAACGAACATCTGGTAACTGCATTTATTCATCTGGTTTGCAACCACTTACCCTCTCTGATTTTCTACTCATGCATTTCTAAATAGCCAAAGGAAGAAACAGAATTTGAATACTGTAGGTATAAAGTCATCAAAAGCTTATAGCTCAGATTAGGAAGATGATAACTCTTTCCTTCAATCATTCAGTTGATCAATCATTCAATCAACACATATTCTGCTGACCAGACCTTTAGTCCAAAGACATCTTGCTTATCTTATTCCAGTCTCAGGTGACTCTTCTGTATGCCCCCAGAGCATTGTTCATTGTTTTTTTTTGGTAGTTCTCTCAAAAGCAGTGGCTGAGACAAGATTTGATGCAGCTAGTTTATTTATGGGAGAAGGAAAGGAAAAAAAAGACAGTGGCAAATGGAAGAAAGAAAAGCTCATGTAAGTGTGCATTATTGACATTGCCACAGAAGGCAACAGGAGCTTCATTCCTTTGAATCTCTGAGAAGCATGCAAAATGGTCCTAGAATTGCCCATTGGAAGAATGGAGGATGAAGCTCTACAAGCTTCTGCTTCAGGAGAGGCTTCAGGAAATTTACATTCGTGGCAGAAGTCAAAGGGGAAGCAAGCACGTCTTCACATGGCTGGCAGGAGAGAGAGAGAGAGAGAAGTGGGGAAGTGCTACACACTTTCAAACAACCAGATCTTGTGAGAACTCACTCACTATCATGATAGCATGAAGGGGGAAATCTGCCCCCACGATCCAATCACCTCCCACTATGTCCTGCCCCTAACATTGGTGATAACCATCCAACATGAGATTTGGGTGGGGACACAGAGCCAAACCCTATCACTCTGTCACTCAGGCTGGAGTGCAATGGCGTGATTGCAGCTCACTGCAGCCTGGACCTCCTGGACTCCAGCAAACCTCCTGCCTCAGCCTCCCATGTAGCTGGGACCATTGGCATGCACCACTACACCCAGCTAATTTTTTTATTGTTTTGTAGACATAGTGTCTCACTTTGTTGCTCAGGCTAGTTGAACTCCTGGCCTCAAACAACCCTCCTGCCTTCCAGATGGACCACACCAGTGATTATTAATGTGATGGCCAACTTTCTATTCCTTTTTTCTTCTCTTGTTCAATATTTTGACTGAACATTTCTGAGAGACAAAGATATACTGTGTTTTAATAAAGGTTTGCATAATGCATTTCTATAACTTTAGACTACCTTTCTGGAGCTCAACTATTTTGCATATGTGAAGATCTCTATTGCACTTAGTAGAGACTGTATTAAAAACTCTGCTACTTTATACATCTCACATCAAGTACATAGGTGGCTCTAAGAAAATTCTATGCAATTTTTGAAAAACTTGCTTTATCTCCAAACTTTTAAATCATATTGAAAGAATTAGCAACATTATCAAAATGATAATTAATGTGTTACCATTTGAAAAATTGTCAGCATCAGAAAGGCTTGGGATACCTTCCTTTTTAAAGTTTATCGATCTCTTGCAAGAAAATGAATGTGTTTATTAATACACCTAAAGCTAAGGTCCTGTTTTCTGTATATTAGTCATTTGCAAGTTTTTGGAGGGTTTGTTTGTTTTTCGCTTTGTTTTTACAGGTACATTAATCTTGCTTTTTATTTTGTCACAAGCTGATATCACAGCTTGAATGTTTTACCCAGTTGAATTGTTCTTTTAAAGTAATATTTTTCCCTAACCCACAGCCCTGTTGGCCCTACTCTGCAGCTCTGTTTCTTCTTTCGTCCCTTCTCTGGATGTTCCAGGGTCACCCTAGCTATGTCATGGATTAGTCAAAAATAACTTAATGGATAAACCAACTATTACTTGTTTTTATACAATAACTTAGTCCGATGGCTCCAAGAGGAGCTATTTATGGGAAAATTATGGCATCTTTGCTGTCTCAATACCTATCTAATCGTCATGAGGAAGGCAACTTGTGTAGTGATATAGAATGTAGGTTTGATAGGCAAATCTTGTGACTTGGCAGCACATTTTTCAATTTTTCTAAGATCCAGCTTTCATGAAGATAGGAAAATAATAAAGGCACTAAAATGATAGGGTGTTTGTACTGATTTTAAAAATCATGTCTGTAAAGGATTCAGTAGAGTTCTAGGCATAGTTAGGTTTCAAAATGGGATCTATAAATATAACTATTATCATTATGTCAAAGAATGGCCTGGAGTGTGGTTCTTTCTGGGTAACTTGGAGGAGAATAACATACAATAGGTCCTTGAGTTCAAATACAGATTTTAACTTGATCGATTCCTGGGTTAGCTCTCCAAGGCAAAAGATTTATCTCATCTTAGTTTCAGTTTTCTCAGCTTTAAAATGTTAAAATTAACGTCTTACATGGCTATTTTAAAGAATAAAGAAGATAATATAATAAAATACTTAATACAGTGCTTGATTACTCAAACAACAAAAAGTTTTACTTTTATTTTATGTAGCAGTTGCTGCTATTGTTCAGTAATGTATCATTTGGACAGATTCAGAACTTTCAGAATATCATTTAAAATATTTTTTAGTATTTTCTTAAAAGGATTCAGATGCACAAACTCACAAGATTAACTTTAAAAATATAAATTACAATTTGGATAATGATAAGTCATTTATGTTATTTCTTTCATTAAAAACACAATTACTAATAATACAAGTTGAAAAGAACAAAACAAAATCCTGTTCATTAATAGTTTCCTTTATCAAGTACACACTTTAAAGTTTCATTTCTTCTCTTTCCCTGTGGGAAAAAAGGAAATAATAGAAGTATAATATGTTTGTGTGCATGTAATATATTTTAAGTAAGAGTTCCTTAGAAGAGGCTACAGTATTTGTTTCCTTATTGGAATGTCTGAATCTCAAACCCCAATAAATCCAGTGGTAATGAGATAAATTGTTCATTTGCTTGCTTATTGCACTAAAAGCCATCTATAAAACAGAGGAGGGTCCTATTACTCTGACTTATCCTAAGGGTCATTACCTCTGAGATGTACTGTCATGGTAAGGGAGGTAGATTCTACAATGGAAAAATACTTTCGCTTGTCTGTTCATGCCCTTCTTTTCTTTGAAAAAAATAACTCATCTGAGTTAGCACATATTGCACATTATATCTATTTTAAAAATTTTCAATATTTTGTCAGTCATATCCGTTCATTTAAAAACTTTTTCTCAAAAGTTTAGAATGGTATTTTAGCAACAAGTTAACTTTAATTAGCTTTAAAAATAAAAGGTTGAAAGGCATTTTACAATGCCTTTAATTATTTTATAAATGACCTACATTAAAACATTTTCATCTGGGATCATATTTAATCCTCATCTTAGGTCTAAGATTTAGGTTCCTTTATGATACTTATTTTAGATAGAAATATAATGAGAGTTGAGGAATTTAAGCCACTTGCCTGAGGTCTCTTATCTGAGAAGGGGTAATGTCAGCATACAAATATAGGTTTGGTTACCTCCAGAGTTTTTAAAATCTTATGCCATGTGGTCACGATTTTAGGAAATGTTGCTTCAAAGATTTGTTTATTTAAAAATAAAAATAAGGTAGGTTATATTTTTTATTCCAAAATATAAACATTGCCCAGAACTTATTAGCAACTGAAATTCTCTTGTGAAAGAATATCAAAAAATAACTCCTCAGGTACATCTTTGTAAATTGGGTTTTATTCAAAATCATGTTATCTCTGAAATGTTTAAACTTTTGGGAAGTTAAGAGACAATGAAGATATCTCACTCAAGCACCATAGCAAATGACAATCCAGAAATCATAAAAGACCTAAACAAAACAAAACAAAAAAAACCCAAAATACACACAGGTATTTCTATTTTTTAAAAAATTTGAATTTTATTGAGTGTCAAAATAGTAAAACATTCAAATTGAAAAACTGTTACTTAATTATCAATCTATCTTCAGACTAAATCTTCTCCAAGTCCAAATGACTCCTAAATGAATCTCTCTTTCACTGGGAACACAGGGTCAATTATAGGAAAGAACAGATAGACAGACCATCCTGTTAATGTATACCAAGGATTTGCTGAGACTGTACCATTTCTACAAAGGGGATTGGCTTCTTCAGGTAATTTTCTTAAGTGGAGTGTTGTTGTTGTCTTAATTTTCACATGTACTCCATTATGAGGCTTACTTTATTTATGTGAGTTGTCTACGTGTTTTTCACTGGCTCCTAGTTAGCTCCTAAGTGCAAGCTGGTTCCACTGAAATATTGATTTTAATCCATAAAGTCCTCTATGGTCGGGGTACTGTCTGCATTTACTAATTTTACTACTTCCCAGAAGCTGAAGTGAACTGAGAGCTGTTCACCTTCTCTATGTACCTATCAATCTATCTATCTATCTATCTATGTATCTATCTTTATCTATGTCTGTATATCTGTATACCATAGGGGCAGGGGCAGATCCAGGTTTCCTGGGACCTGAAGCTTATATAATTTGTGAGGCCCTCTTTAAAAGAAAGTTCAATTTCAATAACAATTATTTATGAAAATGAAAAGGAAAGGAAATCATGAAAAACTATAATTTTTTACAAAGCAATCATGAATATCACAAAATCCAGAGAAATAAAAATATTTTTTAAATTTATAAAGTGCCTTAGACACTTGTATTATTTATTTTATGTACATTTTCCCCAACGTTTGGCTGCATACCCTTTGATCACCTCTTCATATGATAAAATTTTGTACCATTTTTTTCAGAAATAAAAGTAAGATAATTTGATCTTTCTCAGAGAACTCAATCTTTTGTTGATTGAAATGTTTTATTATTCATAGTTTTTAGAAAAGTTTCTCTCAGCTTCATACCTTATTGCTGGTAATATCAAATATACTTTTAAGATTATTGTCAAATTTGGAAAAAATTCTTTCAAGATTCTTTCATATATTAGCCATAATACCAGAATGCTTAAAGAGTTCTTATTCAGTAATTAGTGTTAAATATTATTTGAAATGTACTCTAACCTACAGCCACTTAACTGCTGCTGTCAGATGCCATCGCATACATTCACACAGCTATGCCATATCTGACCTTGCAGCATCAGTCACAATCCCAGTGGGTCAGCACTGGGCAGCAGAAGTATTCTGGACATTCCTATATCTGATGGATGGCTAGCAATCCCTGAATTATATACAGAACATACTGTGAACCACCAAACCCCAAATTAACAGATTTATAAGTCACCTTTACCTTAGTTCTGCCTCTGCCACACCAAAACCAAGAGACAAGAAGTGAAGTACAACCAAGGGGATGTTGGAGTGTAAAGGAATAAATAGTAAATACATATATACAATTGCAGCTAAATGTCACAGTTTTGCAAATTTTACGAAAACATATAGCTTTGTGAACACATTGTGAAAGGCTATGCCAAGACCTTGGAATTACCTTTGCAAATAAGGGTTTACCTCTCCCTAGGAGATCAATGATCAGAAGGCCATTTACAAATACTACTTTCCCCATTGAGGCAACCTATCTTACATTGAAACATAGATTCAGGTGACTTCAGACTTTGATAAACCCTAACATTTTATTCAACTTTTGAGAAAGATAGCTCTGCTTCTATTTAAAACTTTTGCAGTATATTCTATCGAAGAGAAAAAAAGTAGCCCACAACAGTTGGGGCTGTGACAATTTCAACTGAGTATACTTTGAGATAGTGTTTTCCACACCTTTGGTCTTGTCTGGATACTTGCCTGAACACAGTTAAATGATTTCAATACAGTTCAGGCTAGAATACTGTAGAGGGATAAGCGGTAGAGTTTATAATGGATCAGCCAATACTCTCTGCTGTCTAACATCTCATATAGACAAGTAAGGGCCTATATTCATATCTGGGTATGGTCCTGAATACCATCATCCAGACATATTTGGTACAGAATAAGTTAAAAGTGCAAAGTGGTCTTATTTGTTCATTTTGTCTCAGTTTTTAATGGCTGAGAACTGGAAATTTTGCATATTTAATATTATTTTTCCATCTCTTACCTTGTAATTGTTAGCAAAGGAGAATTGTGCAGAAAAAAATGGAAAACAAAATAGATACATTAATCTGCTTTCTCTTAAATTACAATTGTAGCTTATATCCTATCCATTTCTACCTAAAGTCAGCTTTCTTGAGAACATACTAGACAAGGGTTTTCAGAGAATGTAGATGAAAGCTGGCAAGAGTCAAGAGAAATGTGAAAACTCATGGCCCAAGGTTTAGAGCACTTCTCTAAAAGATGTGACAGTCAATAGGACACCAGGCTGTGCTGGGTGGTTAAGGGTTCCAGTAGCGAGGGAGCCAAGCAAGGTCAGAAAGATTACATGAAAACTGAGACTACCAGTCTGTGTTCTTGCTGGAGGGTGTGTCTTGTTAAAGGACTAGGGGGTCTCTGAGTCCTGGTCTGACAGGCTCAGTGGTCTTAAGAGAAAAGCATTTTTGATGAAATAAGGCAAAGAGAATTGAAACAAAAAAGCATTGGTAAGCATGGAAACTTGCTTAATGCAACCAAGAAAACACGAGTCCTACAGAGATTAATGCTGGCAGCACCAATCACAAAATACAACCTAGTAAAAAGAATCTTCTGTTTTCTGGATTAGGCTGAGAAAAGTGTCTTCTGATATGTATCATCATGCACATACAAATATATAAAGCCACACAGAATAGACAAATGATAAACAAGGCACTGTGGCAATAGCTACTTCAGAAAGCCTGCTACATTAGAAATCGAACTTAAGTGTGCAAAGGGGGAGAATGTTAAGTAGATAAATACTTAAGTAATAGGCTGTTCAATAGGCCTTTCCCATTTAGAGCACTGAGACATTTTCTCTTCCCTCTCTTTGTGGGAGAGAAGGGAGGTGCTCCAATGCAAATCAAACCAGGGAGGAAGCTAGAAAACCACTTGCAGGACACTAAAATGCTTACCAGAAAGGAAGATTGACATCTTACTTCACTGGGATGCTTTTCATGCTTCAGAAACTCAGGCCTATCTCTGGGTGCTACCAGAGCAAAGAAAAGTGCAGGAGATTTTCAAGAACTGATCTTTGTCTGAAGTTTGAGTATATAGGGACTGGTTCTTGACTTTTACTTTGAAAGGCTAAAGGAGAAAGGCTAGCTGACATTGCCTCAGAAGAAAGACAGTAGGAATGGCCTGTATTCCCAGAGTTTGTTAAGTCTGGGTACCTGTTGGGTAGGGTGGTCAGTAAAGAAATCAGCCAAAGCCAGCCTTCTTGAAAAGACCACACTCAGGAGGTGGCTGCCACCATGACTCACTCTAAAAGAAATGGGCTGTTATAGGAGTAGGAGTTAAGAATGTCAACTATGTAGAAGTCAACTGAAGAGTCATTGCCCTGTTAAATAATTGCTGGGTAAAGTTTTCTATCAGTAGGAATAACCCATGAGAGTGCTGTGCCAGAGAAATAGCTGATATTTAGGTGTCTGCCACACAGTTTGCAGTGAAGTTGTATCATAGCAGCCCCAATTAAGAAAGTTCTTGCCATTTTCCTCATTGTTGATCTTCCCATCTTCCTTTTCATCCTTGGAGGATGAATGATTGACTGCTTCTCCCTTATCCAATGCTGATAGACATTCGAGATTCAGGTCTTAGCTTGTGGAAAAGGTGAAGTTTTAAATTAGAAGTGAAATAAAACTTTTGTTCAATTCTGATTGGACTTCTTAATACCTGAAAATACTGCTTTTCCAATACCTGAAGGCTGGGAGACTTACAGAAGATACTATCCAGTGGGTAGGAAAGAAGGCATAAAAGGAAAGCAGTTATAGGAGAAAAATAAAGATGTGTCTATTTTATTCTTTTCTGATACATCTGATTACATAAATAATCCAAATAGATAATATTCTAATTCTCCTGAATCAACTGCCCACAAATCTCTACAACTTTCCCTGATGGATGGTGAAGGCATACACAAAAGAAAAGAGGGCAAAGCGCTCTGTCTAAGAAATGAAAATAAGTTTTGGTGGGTGGGAGGAAACAAAAGAGAGGAATGCAAACACTTGAGCAGAAATTAATAGTAGCAAGAATAGAGAACACTTTGATGTCATTCTTTAGATGGGAGTGTCCTGGTTTTGCTCCTTTGGGAATGTCATGGGAAGAAGCCTGGACATTTACTGAAATATGAGAGAACAAATGACCCCCTTAGCCCCACTGCCCCAGCCAAAAGCCAGAACCAACTACCAGATACATGGATGATTTGACCTTAGATCATTCAGTTTCAGCTGAGCCAACAAATGATTGCGGCCACATGAGTGATCTCAGGGAGATCAACAGAATAATTTTTCAGCTGAGCCCAGTACAAATTGCTGATATGTGGAATTGTAAAAAAAAAAATCAGTGATTTAGTATCAATGTAGATGCAACCACCCATTTCAGTCACAATGCCTACCCAAGTGTTTCACCTAGTTAAATCCTTCAGTTGAGTTTTCTAATAGAGGCATGTAATGCGCAAACACGTGGGAACCTACCATGACTTTTGAGTATGAAGCCCAGTGGTACACAAATGGTGCATATGTAGAAAATCTGCTGAGCTGAGCCAAAGATACAAGGATATTTCAAAAATTACCTATCATTTAAAAAGGAGATTAGTTTGTAGGTTTGATGACAGCAATTCCTGAAAGTTTTCCAAACAACAGTTCTTAAAACAACATTGTTGAAAAATGAAGAAATTCTTTCCAGACATAATAGTAAAACTTTCTCTGAAGTCATCTTCTTGTGCACGTGTAATAATTCAGAGGGATAGTGGAAACTAAAATGTAGAGGCATATCCAGGTGGTATAGTTGTCTGCATTTTGGCCTCTCTCGAGGAAATTGCCATTCTGATCACAAACAATCGTTTCTTTAAGTTAAACATTTCATTCTCTTGGGTGTTTGTTGCTAATGGAGACAAAAATACCACTCTCATCTGGATTTAATACATTTCACCCACATATCCATCAAGTACACTATTTTCTCAGCAGAAGTAGAATTTTAACAGTTTTTTGTGACTTTTGACACATCATCACTTGCAAAAGACCTTCCTTTAGTAGCCTGTGCAGAGAGACCTGGTGCAAAATTTGGCTTTGTCTTGTTCACAAATGGATAAACAGATGTCACTGATGGCTTTTTACTAACAAAAACCAAATGATATCATGCAAAGAAATTGTCACAACAAAGTTTGTCTTGTTTTCTCTCTATGCTCACCATGTTATATTTGACTCGAACACACATCAGAATGCTCCCACTACCTCCTCACTTTTTGCCAATAAATAAGTATATTGAAATGTTTTGGAACAATTGTGTTCTTCACAATGCAAAGCACCACTTAGAGAGGATTAGTAAGCCTAAGAGTTGCTGTACTACTCCCACATCCCCATTCTGGGATTTGTTTTTCCGAGTTTTAATATATGAACTCGCTTTATAGAAACAAGGAGCACAATAATTGCTGGTGAATTAAAGCACAACAACTTGGAGGTGTTGTAGACTTTATTATTGAAAGTCATTGCAACATAGTAAAAAGAAAATGGCCTTCAGAGCCAGACACATTTGGGTTTTGCTTTATGTGTGGGTTTTCATTCTACATTGAGTTCAGCAGGTTGGCCAGAGTAAGGCACTTAGGCGTTTTGATCCTCTGTTTTCTTGCCTAAATGATGGGAGTGAGAGACCTACCTTGAAAGTTTTATTATGCAGATTAAAGTCTATAACCAAGAAAGAAGCACCTCTGGCATTTAGTAGATGATCAGGAAATGTTAATTACCTTTACTACCTTGAAAGCAAATAGTTGCTTAATATTAGAAAATAATAATGAAAGCAATTATTTTCATTCTTTCTATAAGCTAAAGTTACATAACTCCAAAAAAATATTCAACCACTATCATTGTCAGTTTTAAAATGGCGTATCTCCATTTGGTCTTTCTGTCACAATCTGCATGCTCTGCCAATATGTAAGCCTCTGTTAACCATCTTGAATGTTTCATAGTGACTAGAAAGGGTTTGGGCCAGAGCTGGGTCTGCTGTTTGGCACACCCTTCTACACTGTGCAGTAAGCTGGGGAATAAGCCAGCACATATGCTGATCAGCTACTGTGTGGCAAGGGCTAAACTAGGAGCTTTCACATTTCCAATCTCACTGAATCTTTGTAACAACAGCAGAGGCAATGTTAACCCTCATTTATAGTTGAAGACAGTAAGGTTCTGAGAGGTTAAGCAAGTTGCTCATTATCACACAGATCGTATTTCAAAACCTAGATAATTTTCTAAATTAGTCTTTTGTTCACAGAAACAGGATATGTTTAACAAAGCTTCCAATAAGCAAATTACTCCTAAGGATTAGCACTTGCTATCTCCTAGTATCTTGGTGCATTAGATGTGCAGTGATTTTAGAAATTGTTCACATTATCCTATTGTTTTATAATTGTAATCAATAAGACAGTAGATGGGTACTAACTCAGGATTAGACTACGGTTAAAGCTGATCTTACAACTCCCAGAAAATATAGAAAAAAAAAAAGCATATGGTGTAATTTTTCACTTTCCTTAATTTTATTGTCTGTTTTACAAAAAAAAGTATCTCTGCAATAATTCGGGATTTTTGAATTATAGAATCATAGAATGATAACTATGATGTTATGGATATTTGGTGATCATTTTTTAAGTGCTCTCATCTTACAGATGTGAAAATAGAATTTCTAGTTAGGAAAAGTCACTCGTTTACATCATCAGGTAGGAAGTATCATGCATAGCAATAATACCTTTTAATTTCTAGTCTAGTACTATTTTTACTTCACTATCCTATCTCTTTCACTAAGCCCTATAGTTTGGCTTGTAATGCAAAGACTTCATGGTAGCTGAAGTCTATCAAAGCATTTTCTTAAAGTCCACGAGATCTGACAATCTTTGAAGGAAATAGATAAGGTGACCAGAAGCCAGAAAAGTATCATTTAGGTCTGCATCTCTTTCACTCTTTTAGTTAAATTATTCTAGGTCAAAGACTTAGTTTAAAATGTATAATAACTCAAATACCATGGAAATAAATGTCTTTTTACATAATAGTTCAAGATATTTCTTTCTTTCCAGTAACAGTCCAAGGTGGATGGCAAGTGGAAGAAAAGGGAGTCCAGGAGGGGCTCGGGTCCATTTCAGGGATCCAGGCTCACAGCAGCTCTGCCATCTTTAACACAGACCTTCCAAGGTCCCTGTAGAGCTTGCATCCTTCCCCTTCAGCCAGAGGAGACAGGGACCTAGGAGGTCATTGTGGGCAAAGCTTGGGAATGCAACTCACCACTTTCTTTCTCATTCCATTCTCTAGAACTCAGTCACATGGTCACATCTGCAAGGGAATCTGGGAAATATAATCTAAGTGTTTTCCCAGAAGGTGAGGAAACAGATTTTGATGAACACTTACTATATTTCTGTAGGGCTCTTTCCAATCTAAGATTTTTTTTTGAATGGGAATATGTCTTGGTTTTGCTTTTTGATTTTTCTGATTATGTTTGTTTCTCTGAATTTTTGTAAGTCTCTTCGTATGTATGTGACTTGCTCTGTCTGCTCATGGGTACCTTTTCCAATATATGTTTGAAACATTTTCAGGATAATGTATTTCTCTCAGCATGGGCATATGGCTTTTTCTGTGTCTATGTTAATATACAAATGCAGCTCATTTTGATATATGTGTTTTCTTCAATTTGGAAAAATAGGCTTTTGTTAAATACAGGAAGCTATAGGAATTAATTGATCATTAAACAGTGACTGAATCTCTAATAATACCTAACCAGCATTCATAGACTGTTGAGGCATTTCACAGATTTCTCGCCTAAATTTGTTGCATTTTAAGCATTACAAAACCTGTCTTTTGCTAATAAGAACTCAGTTCAGCTCATTTGTATAGAGAAAATAAATATGCATTTAATTTGCACATTAAATTTTTTTTAAAAAAAAACATTTCCCATGCACAGTGAGGGAGGCTCTAAGTTGCCGAAATAAGAAACTTTAACTCAAAGACAACCGGAAAAGCCCATGGATATACAAATAGGACTAATTGGTATTTGCTTTATAGCTACATGCTGACAACGATTAACTTAATTATAAGGCACTTGGTGCTAAATTACTATCTTTTTCATACATTTTCTGTAACAGCAAGAACCCCAGAGAGGTTCTGGTTCAAAGTCTAGTTATTCAAATCAAGAAGAGTTAAAATCATTTCCAGAGTTAACACATTCCGGTATAATTAATGCAATATTCAAAAAACCATCACATTTTATAAAAAGGAAATGAAGCAAAGACACATTCAGTTGGATACATGCTGACATAGTTTTCAAATGTTTTTGCAATATTTTGGTCCTGAAATACTGAGGTGTCAATAATGAGTTCCAACAAACACTTTGAGAAAAGGTAAGAGAAATTTTGTTCTGGAAACAATAGGGCCAGTATCCACTGGCTGTATAGGAAAGAAACAGGAATTGATGCCAAAGGCCTTTGGTTCTTTCAAAGAGAGCTGGATCAAAAAAAATAGATAGTTGTAGATGAAGATTGTTTGTAAATTAAAACATTGTGTTACAATGTAGATAAAGTTGTCCTTTGAGCTCTGGAGAGTAAGACTGAATATCAGCAAAACTCTTGTTAGTTTTCAAACTTTGAGAAGTTCGTTCTCTAGTTATTAGTCCATTCCATTCTTCTCTATCATTTGTATTTATTGAAACCATATGTGAATTCAGATCTGTTCAAACTAGTGAAATTTACCAGAAGCAGAAGAGGAAGAATTGTTTCTCTGATGCGTTTTGGGATGCAACGTTTTTCTGTAACTGAGTCACTAGGAAGTTACCATGTAGTAACTTCCTTCCAATGGACATACAGAGCTAGGCCCTCTGTATTATATAAATATCTGAGCATCAAGACTAGGTGTGCACATGCACAGTATGAATAAAAAGCATTGCTGATAAGTGACTTACAGAGTATAATTGAAAGGGGCTGTAAAACATAGTCTTGTGGAAAGATTAAAAAAATTTATAACCTTCATAGCCTTTCCTTAACTTCTAGCATCTTTTTTCAACCCAAAGTGATCATTTATAGTATTTGATGGCAAAGAAATTCAGAATTTTAGATAAAGACGTGCAAAAGGATTAAGAAGAACATGATGGAGAGTCCCCAGTTTCCATAACCTTCAACCCTTGCCTTCTTGAATTTTTTCATTGCCTCCCTGGTATTTTTATTCTCCCCTACTTTCCCCCTCTTGAACCTTGACCAACTAACAAACCACAAGGCTTGCAAATAACAGCTCTCAAAATAAGTATCCTGGCAGTTATGGAGATGGAATTGTCCCAATGATACTGAACAAGAGGCAGGAAAAACCAGAATAATCTCCAGCTGTTGTAACCACAATTTTCAGAGCAGTTAGAGACAAAAAACTGCTAACTGAGCCAAACCACGAGGACTTGTACTGCTCTCTTTCCCACCCTCCTACCCCCATAAAGCTCAATTTTGCTTCAACTTGGATAATTACCTGGCCTCCAGGTGTTCTCTCATGCACATTGACTAAATAAAGCCTTTGACCTCTCTTTGAAGCACTTAATTTATTTTCTTTAAGCAGATGATCAGGCTAAAAAGAGACTGGGGGAAAATTCCAGAGACTGGAAAATTATGTAAATTTTTTTTCATTTTTTTCCTTTTCTTTGACCCCTGCCCTTCTTTATTTAAGCCTTGGGCCCTGCAGTCTTGTATGGTTAACACTATTTATAAGCCAGCTTTAAATTTGTATGTATTTGTGATTATTGAATCATGAATGTTGAAACTATCAAAGTGTAATTTACCTATATAAGAATGGTAAAATACCAATGAGGTCATAAGAATTCATTTATTGTTACTTTAATGCTACTTGAGCATTAATTACTCCATTAGGAAAATTTTAAGGTTTCAAATACACCACCAGAAAAAAATCTAGATTAATAAAAACACATAAAACAAGACCTAGTGCATATCATTTTTATATCATGAATAAAACAAACAAACAAAAAGTAATCTATTTCACTCATTAATAAACCTATGTAAAATACATGTGGGAAAATATAGAACTAAACTTTGGCAGCAACAAAAATTTAGCACTTATTTTGCTTCCGGGAGAAAAAGAAGAAGCAAAAGTTAAGGAAAAAGACTTACAAAAATATATTTTGCTCAATAAAGTTCTAGCCCTAAAGCAGAATGATTATTGGAAATGTGCCTCATCATTTTATACTCTTTGATTTGGACCAGTGTGGGAACACTTAGAGATAGTCATGAGTGGTTACCGGATGAAAGATATTTACTAATAGTTAACTTTCATTCTAAAAGATATGGACAAGTCAAAAGCCATAACTCACAGTGACTCACTAGTGCAAACTCTGTATCACACAGAGATAATGATTTATAATTGTTAATATTTGATATACTTAAAGTTTGTCCACATACATACCTTGCTCTTCAGAACAAAGCAGAAATGATAGATGCTATTATTCTCATTTGAGCAATAGGACAACTGAAAGAAAGGGATGTTAAATGGCTTGCACAAGTCACCCACATAGTCGGTAGGGGAGTTAGTTCTAGAAGCCAGATTTTCTGACAATATTGCAGACATACGATTCCACTCTTAAAACTGAAAAGAAATAAAATATGAAGATAGACAATCTTAACAACAAATAAATTATTTTTAAAAATCATGTAACTTCTTCACTATCAAAGTTTTTAGATTTAAATCCATTACAAGTATCAGAATATAAAAATATATGGTCTGCTAAGAAAACAGCCAAGTTGGACATACTCTCCATAAAATCTACTCCTTAAAATTTGGCAAGTTTTCGAGAGGAAATATTCCCTAAATGTAACATAAGCTTTACATGCTATCTGCTGGTATTATTGAGAATATAGTCTGACAAAATTTTCTACTATTAGTATAGATGAAAATCATATAAGTATGGTTTATTTCCTTTTGCTATTCAACCACTTGTATTGTGTTCTAGTGCACCATAGAGAGACACTAACAGAAGAATTCTCATTTGGCAGTGTGCTCAGATAACATGCTAGTCAAGAGTATATCTGAGTTAGAACACCTGGCAAACCCGAATAGATTCTAAAGCATACCTCCAAGGCATACTTACATCTCAGAACAAATAACAATGAGCTTCAATTCCCTGGAATGCATTCTTTGGGTGACTGGATCTTTTCTATTGCCACATACTAAGCAAATTAAATTAAACCTCAAAATTTTAATGGTGGTAGAGTTGGAAAGGAGAGATTTAAGAAAGGATTACAATTAATATTTAAAATTTGCTTATGCAAAATTTTTACTTGATTTCTTAGTAACATATATGAGTATAATTTTAGGCATCTTATAGAAAGATTCCTTTGTAAGAGGTGCAGTGAATTCAATAATAAGGTCCTCAAATTGTCTGTATTTGTCAATACAGGAAGACCTTTTAGTTTGTATCCATTTCTCTGTGTTCCCATTTATAAGCATACTCTAAGCAAAAAATTTAAACTGGTATTAGACAATTAGATGGATAGAATATAATATATTTATGTCTTCTAAAAAATGAAATAAATCATTTCGTTTTATGGCTATGATAAATCCTACCAGTGGTTATGAAAAGACCACATTTAGGAAACCTAGAATCTAGTTTAAGCCAGGCTAGAACTTACCAGCAAAAATTTCATTTGAGTATAAAATTAATGGATAGTACTTGCATTGCTTGTAGGAAGAAGAAAAAGTAGTCCTTGGAGGTTTTAAATATCTGGAATTTCTTGTTGTTTATGTATTTTCTAGATATGCTTGGAGGGGGGTATTGATAATCTCTCCACACCCATTCATCTTTCTATCAGTGGGAGAAAATGGGTATAAAGAACTGAGTTCCCTGCCCTTCCATATTAACCAGAAGAACACACATTAAAAGCTAATATATCTGTTTTATGATTCAGGTAGGCCCAATGGGGTAGGGCAGGAAAGAAATCAAATACTTCTGCACACACTAATTGGAGTCCATTGACTCAAAGAGCAGACAGACTCCTTGCTAATTGGAAAAATAAAAGTTTTTCCCTTTCTCAGTATGGATTTAGACCAGAGCTGAAGGGTAAATTAATGTCTATACTTGATAGATGTGCTTACTTTAATAGTTTCATTTATTAAAGGACAAAGCTGACCAGGATCGCACAGGTGAGAATGTTGATTAGGAAACGTTAATAGTGTGCTTTACCTCCTTCATCTATGGTGCAGATATTCATAGTAAAACTTTGTCACTGGGTAGTGATGGACATCATTGTCATTTGGGCAGTCCTGAGGAAGATACTTGAGCTTATATGACTCAGACATGAAGCAATGTACGTGGATAATAATCACAATAAATATAACAAAAACATATTGTGTTTATTACATGACAGAAACTCTTTAAGCATTTGTATATAATAATCTGCTCAATCTTTACAAGTATCCTATAATATAGATGCTATTGTTATATTCACTTCACAAATAAAGAAATATGTTATAGAGAAGTTAAATAAATTGCAGATAGCTGCAGGGTGGAAAAGACAGAATATTTGCCTAAGCAGTTTGGAGCCTGGTCTATGCTCTTTACAATGTGAAACATAAAAATATAATAATGGTGATGACAATTGTGATTAGGAAGAAGAAGATGATGGTGATGGTACTTATTAAACATTCACTATGTGCAGGTACTTGGCTAAGCCATTTGGATATGGTAATTTATTGTGTCCTTATAAAAACACTCTTAGATAGAGCTGAAGAAAGTGAAGCAAATATTTAATAAATCCAGAGGCTGAGATTTTGTCCTATGGAGAAGATTGGAGTTTTTCTGAGGGACTGGGAGTGAGACATGAATCAGGAAGATTCTTTGAGAAGGGACATGCACCTATGAGAGAAGAAGAAAGTGCAGATTAGAGGAAGTATCCACAGAAGACTTCCTTTTCTATGGAAGCCTCAGTATTTCGATTCCTCCATTATTTAGACTCACAGAAAATTCAGAGTTGGCTAGAAATTTAAGATTTTCTAGCTTGTATGGAAATTTCCTCCTGAAGTTATCTTAACCCTTCAGTAAAAAAATGTACATGCATATCAAAATCTTGTATGCTGTGCTTGGGAAACAAAGGAAGCAGTTGAGCTCTACTTTATATCTTTTGAAAACCAAGCAAAGTGCAACAGCAGCCTATCACGTAGACCACGAAATGAGGTTCCGCTGGTCATGGGTGGGAGCCAAGGTCCACTATAGGGTCGGGAGATAGGAGTTGAGTCATAACTTTAGTGAGCAAGCACAAGAAGTAGCACACCAAACCTTTCATTTTTTTTCAAAAGATTAGGGAAACAAAGGAAATTCAGAGGACATGTGGGCTACGCAATTAGGTAAATGCGTTACATGGTATTTTTTGCTAATTCAACTACACAGTATGAGGTGCTAGTAAATGAGCTCATCCTGTATTTAGGTATTTTTAGGAGTTCTGGTAAAGAAGAGCAAATACATGCTTTAGAAACACTCTCTGAAATTAATTACCTGAGCATACTTATTAAAATGTTCCATGTATATTTTATAGAATGAATTAATATTTTACTATATATTAAATACTAATAATAACATCTGCCTGTGACAGATTAAAATTTTGTTCTGCAAATATTCACTCTGTCCCTCTTTATCTTCATCCTATTGATGCTGGGTTTGACCATGTAGCTTATTTTGCAATAGGATGTTAGCTGACAACATGTGAACAGGGGCTTAAGATACGCTTGGGTGGGTAGGTGGGCTTGCTCCCTTTGCTCCTGCCTTTAACTGTGAGAAGCTCATACTTTGGGTACCCAATGGTTCAGGGTGATGAGAGACATGTAGACCCATTTCACATCTGGAAAGCCAGCCTGGAGGAGGAGCCCAGCTAAGATAGGCCAAATCTCAGGGTACTACAGACATGTGAGCAAGAAATAAATGCTTGTTGCTGATTATTACGGAAATTTTGTGTGGCATGTTATTCAGCAACAACAACAAATGACTGCTACACAATCTGCTTGCCTCGTAGTAGGCATGTTGTTTTATTTTGTTTACTACCCACCTCACACTATGAAACTTATGTTAAATGTCCAGATTTTTATCACATAATATCTATTTTGTCGGGTTTTATCTTTTATAAAAACTGAATGCATTCAACTCATCTGTATTATATTTGTTATTATTTGCATGGCCACTCTTTGCTGCTTCTTCTTTTTAGACTGACTAAAAGATACTCTGAGTTAAATTCTCATTAATTTTAAGAATTGGAGCTTACCTTATTGATAGCTAAATATGAATTCAACTCTAATTCAGAATTCTTAAGATACATATTTTTCCACATTGATTTCAAACACTGAACATTTCATACAGTTAGGGATAAAGTTTGGAAATACTGCCAAAAAATACAAATATAATAGGTAAAGGGAACTTAAACACTTTTTTTGGTGGTTCTGTCTGTACTTCCTGATTGTTAGTTTATGATTCCCCTCAGTGGTTAAATTAGACTTCTGTGGTAGCTGAAGATGTATTGATCTTCAATGGTGGAACCATTGAGGCACCGGTTTTATGTTTCATAAATAATTTCTAAAATGCCTTTCTGAGCAAAGCAATTTCCAAAATCAACTGTATTAAAAATAATTTTGTGGAAAGATTTTACATATACAAATTATATCTGTAACTGGTTCAGTGTAACTAAATAATTTTAGGCTATACCGGATTTCTGCCTAATAAAGAAACAATTTAAAGCACTGTCTAGGGTGGCTAGGTAATTATACTATCATTTGGATCCAGAAACTTTTTTAGCATTTCATCTAGGAGAGTAACAATAACAATTAATGAACATTCACAAAAAACTATGCTTCTCTAACAGGCTTCAAGTGACCACACTGAGTTTTCTGTGCACATTAAGTGCAGTTTTGTGAACTGGATATTTGGAAATCTTTAAAGAAAATAATTTGAATTGGGTATTTAGAAAAGAATATGAATTGCCTCATTAAGGAAAATAATATCAATTTTTTGTTTTTAAAACTTAAGGCGGATGCCGAAAGTATTAAAAAAGTCAATGCAGGAAAATACAGCAAAAGTGCTTTACAATAAGTATTATTGATAGCATACATACTCTGCTCTAAATGAATTCAATAGAAACAATGATATTTTTATTTATTCATTTACATGTCCACCCAACCACACATAAAGCTATACAGATATATGCTCCTAAGAGATCAATTCTTAACATCTGCGTCTTTCCAACACTATCTGACCATTAGGGAGCTACACTCCCTTGTAGTTGCTGGGGAAACAATGACAGAACTCAAGCCAGGAATCAATTAAACTAAGGAGACTGTTCCATATCTTTTTTTTCTGGGAAGAGAACAGGTGTTTAATAATTTACATAAATTATGCAAAATCTAAAGCATTTACAGTAACTAGACACTTAGCAACAGACATGAATGAAGAGGTAAATTGGCTGATGACGTTTGGTATTATAGCGGTGCCTGCTAGCACTGCTATTGTTATGGGTCTGTCAGTATTTCCATTATAAACACTGTTTTTCAGGGATGTATATTTCAATATAAAAACCTGCCTTAGTTTTTAAATTTTTTTTAAAGATCATAGTAGATATGACACTTCCCTGGTAATGTATCTTATTTGTAAACTAAGTATTTTGTGTGTGTAGAAACTAATTTAAATTATATTTAAGTTATTGAAACAAGATAGTAATGAAATTTGAACTTAAACTCTTTCTTTAGCTATACTTACAAGTGACTCCAACTTAAGAATGTGCTTTTAAAGAACGAGTGATTTTGAAGAACATTTAAAATCTGCAATGTGAATTTGAATATTTGTATAATATTAGATGAACTGTGTTGAGGGCTTTATTTCAAGATAAGAATATAGGACTTAAAACAGTAAATCTGATCATTTTAATCAACACATATTTTTGTTTATTAGGTTTTTTTGGGGGAATTTTCCAAGTGCTCTGTCATATGCTAAATGCAGTAGAGAATAAAATGAGTAAAGTACAGTACCTGCCTAAAATAATGTCACCCTACTTGGGAAATTAAACATAGACACTTCTAACAACAAATGAAAATGACAGTTGTATATGTAGCTACATTTTAAGCTGACACAATTGAATGCTGAATTATTTGTCATAGTAAAATGCACTATCTCGATATAGTTTTTCTCTCTTGTAAGTACCTTTCAATAGTTGGCCAATATATGAACTTTTAAAACTCAGTTTCACAATTAATACATGCTGCTGAATTCCTGCCAGATACGTGGGAGCCTTAAAAATCCTTTGTAAGTAAGCCTTTGTGCATAAGACACTTTTCTTCCCTGAGATGATACCCAAGAGATTTAAAATTCCTTTAACAATACATATTTTAGACAAGTTAAACATATCCCGTGTGTCCTGGAAATTTTAAACTCATTTGGCAAAGCTAAAATCCTAGGTAAATTCAACTTCCCACCTACTCTGTACCTGTACCTGTGCAGCTACACATAGTTGAAGGAAAACAGACAACCATGAAGACTAGTCTCATTTTAAATTCATGGCTGTGAACCTCAAGAGGATACTTAATACAGCCCATCATCACATTGTGCATCCGAAGTGTCTTAACTTTCCCACTTTCATGACTATTTCTCATTTCTCTTTTCCAGCCTTAATACCTACTCCCTCATTTCACTTTCAGCTAAGGATCTTGTTTCCTTTTTCGTTGAGAAAATGAAGGCATTCAGCTGATAATTACCACCCCCCACCGCCAACCTTCTGCACCGTTTCCACACTCACAATGCTGCTTTACTACATGGTTCTGTAAATGAATAACTTTGTCACTACTTGGGCTAATCCCTCCCTGTATACACCAGATTCACGTATACTACACAAAAAATATTATTTCTGCCATAAAAAATCCAAAACCTATCTTTTGATTCCTTTTCTGCCACAAGCTTTTGCAGTGTGTTCAAGAATTACCTCAAACCACCACCACCCTTTTCCTATTCTCTGTTAATTGTAAGTGAATAAGGCACTGCACTCTGCCACTCCACCAAAATTGCTCTCCTATATGTCACTAATGGCCTCCTTGCTGTCGAGTCCAATAGCCGATTCTTGGTCTTAAATGCAACTTTCCAAGAAATTTGGTCCAGTTGATCATTTCCTCCTTTTTGATACAGTTTCTTCATCTGGCTTTCAATATTCCACACTCTCTTGGATTTCCTCTTCTCTCACGTCTTTATCATGCTCTCTGGTTCTTCCTTTTCCTAACCTCTTAATGTTGAAGTGATTGGTACCTGATTATCTTCTCTATATCTCCTCATTCTCTTGTTGGTCTTATCCAGTCTTCGAATAAAATCTATATGTGGGCCAGGTGCGATGGCTCATGCCTGTAATCCCAGCACTTTGGGAGGTGGAGGTGGGTGGATCACCTGAGGTCAGGAGTTCGAGATCAGCCTGACCATCAAGGTAAAACCTCATCTCTGCTGAAAATACAAAAATTAGCTGGGTGTGGTGGCAGGCACCTATAGTCCCAGCTACTCAGGAGGCTGAGACAGGAGAACTGATTGAACCCAGGAGGCAGAGGTTGGAGTGAACTGAGATCACACCACTGCACTCCAGCCTGGGTGATGGAGCAAGACTCCGTCTCAAAAAAAAAAAAAAAAAGAAAAGAAAAAAGAAACAAAGAAAAAGAAAAAAGAAAAAATATTCTATATGTGGGTGCTTTCTAAATTTATAACCAGCTCAGAGCTCTGTCCTAAACTCCAGACTCATATCCAACTGCCCACTCAATTTCTCCATTTGATTCTCTAATAGACAAGTCAAATTCAGCACATCCAGGATGAAACTCCTGATTGTCCTCCAACACTTAGAATCCTCACAGCCTTTTCCATTTCCCTCCACTTCCTTGGGCCAAAACTATGAAATCATGCTTAATTCTATTTCCCTCACACCACACATAAAATTTCAGAAAACCCATTTTGCTCTGTCTTCAAAATGTATTCATAATTTGACCACTTTTCACCACTACTACTTTTTCACTCTTATCACTGTGGGGCAAGCCACCATTATTTCTTAGCTGGACAACTGCAATCAGCCTGCTAATTGGCTTCTATGTTTGCCCACTTGAATTAATTCACAATACAGCTGCTAGATGAATCTTTTAAAAGTGTAAGTTAGCTTGAGAGGATGGATACTCCATTCTCCATGATGTGATTCTGTCACATTGCATGCATGCCTGTATCAGAACATCTTATGTACCCCATAAATATACACATCTACTATGTACCTTCAAAAAATTTAAAATAAAAAACACAAAAAAGCATAAGTTAGATTATGCCATTCCTCTGCTCAAAACACTGCAAAAATTCTCATTTTATCCAAAGAATGGCTAAAGTCATTAAAATGGTATGTGAGATCCTACATGATTTGTTCTCCACCCCTCTACCTCCCTTTACTCTTCTTCTTTTTTACTCTTTCCACCCAGACTGGCCTTCTTGTTATTCCTGGAAATTAGTTCACCTGAGAGTAGGGCCTTTGCATTGGCTATTTCTTCTCTTTGGATTCTCTTCAAACACTTCTACACAAGACTCATTCCCTCATCACCTTGGAGCTTGTGCTCAAATCTCACTCTTTCAGTGGAGCCTATCTTACCTGCTAAATGACAGCCTCCACGTCTAATATTCTTGATTTCACTGCTTTACCTTTGCTTTGAACATAGCACTTATCATCCTCTAATATGCTATGTACAAGCATACCTTGTTTTATTACTCTTTGCTTTATTGTACTTTGCAGATATCTTTTTTTTAATAACAAATTGAAGGTTTGTGGCAACCCTGTGTCCAGCAAGTCTATTGGTGCCATTTTTCTAATAGCATGTGCCCACTTTGTGTCTCTGTGTCATGTTTTGGTAATTCTTGCAATATTTTAAAATGTCTCATTATTATTATATCTCTTATGCATCAAATATCACTCATGAGCACTCTTTGTTGTTACTACTACAATTGTTTTGGAGCACCACAAACTCTGCCTATATAAGACAGAGAACTTAATTGATAAATGTTGTGTGTGTTCTAACTGCTCCAAGTGATCCCTCGTCTCGCTCACTTTCCTCTTGCCCTCCAATTCCCTGAGAGAAAACAGTATTGAAATTAGGCCAGTTAATAACCCTACAATTACCTCTAAGCGTTCAAGTGAAAGGAAAAGTCACATGTCTCCCACTTTCAATCAAAAATTAGAAACGATCAAGTTTAGTGAGAAAGGCATGTTGAAAGCCAAGATAGGTTGAAAACTAGGCATCTTATGCCACATAGTTAGCCAAGGTGTGAATGCAAAGAAAAAGTTCTTGAAGGAAATTAAAAGTGCTACTCCACTGCACACATCAATATTAAGAAAACAAAACAGGCTTACTGCTGATATGAGGAAAGTTTTAGTGGTCTGGATAAAAGATCAAATCAACCACAATATTTCCTTAAGCCAAAACCTAATTCAGAACAAGCCTCTAACTCTCTCCAATTTTATGACTGCTAAGAGAGGTGAGGAAGCTGTAGAAAAAAAGTTTGAAGCCAGCAGAGGATGTTTCATGAGTCTTAAAAAAAAAAAATGCCATCTCCATAACATACAAGTGTGAGGTGAGGCAGCAAGTCCTGATAGAGAAGCTGCAGCAAGTTATCCAGAAGGTCTAGCTAAGATCAGTGATGAAGGTGACTCCACTAAATAACCAACTTTCAATGGAGACAAAACAGCTTTCTATTGGAAGAAGATGCCATCTAGGACTTTCAAAGCTAGAGAGGAGAAGTTAATGCTTGGCTTTAAAGCTTCAAATGATAGACTAAGCTCTTGTTAAGGTCTAATGCAGCTGATGACTTTAAGTTGAAGGCAATGATCGTTTACCATTCTGAAAACCCTAGAGATTTTAAGAATTATGTTGTATTTATTCTGCCTGTGCTGTATAAATGGGCACAACAAAGCCTGGATGACAGCACATCTGTTTACAGCATTGTTTACTCAATATTTTAAGCCCACTGTTAAGACTTACTGCTCAGAAAGACAAGATTTCTTTCAAATTATTTTTGCTCCTTGGCAATTTGCCTGGTCACCCAAGAGCTCTGATGGAGATGCACACAAGAGCACTTACAGAGATGTACAAGGAGACTAATGTTGTTTTTATTCCTGCTAAAACAACATCCATTCTGCAGCCCCTGGATCAAGGAGTAATTTTTATTTTCAAGTATTACTATTTAAGGAACACATTTTGTATGGCTATAGTCCCTTAGAGGGATTCCTCTGATGAATCTGGGCAAAGCCAATTGAAAACCTTCTGGAAAGGATTCCAGAAGGATACCATTTTTGATGCCATTAACTATATTCATGATTCATGGGAGGAGGTCAAGATATCAGTATTAACAGGACTTTGGGAGAAGTCGATTTCAACTCTCATGGATGACTTGGAGGTGTTCAAGACTGCAGTGGAGGAAGTCACTGCAGATGTGGTACAAATAAGCAAGAGAAATAAAATTGGAAGTGGAGCCTGAAGAGGTGACTGAATTGCTACAATCTCATGATAAAACTTGAATGGATGAAGAGTTGCTTCTTAGGGATGAGCAAAGAAAGTAGTTTCTAGAGATGGAATCAATGCTGTGAATATTGTTGAAATGACAACAAAGGATTTAGAATAGTCCATCAACTTAGTTGATAAAGCAGTGGCAGGATTTCTGAGGATTGACTCCAATTTTGAAAGAAGTTCTACTATGAGTAAAATGCAATGAAACAGCATCACATGCTACAGAGAAATCTTTTGTGAAAGGAAGAGTCAATTAATGTGGAACACTTCATTGGTTTCTTATTTGAAGAAATTGCTACAGCAACCCAGGCTTCAGCAACCACCACCCTGATCAGTTAGCAGCCTTCATCAAGGCAAGACCCTCCACCAGCAAAAACATTATGACTGCTGAAGGCTAATGTGATTGTTAGGATTTTTCAGTAATAAAGTATATTTTAGTTACATAGTTAAGGTATGTACATTGTGGGGTTTTTTTCTTACATATAATGGTGTTACACACGAAATTGACTAAGCTTAGTGTTAATATAACTTTTATATGTACTGGGAAAACAAAAAAAATCATGTGACTTGCTTTGTTGCAATATTTGCTTTATTGTGGTAGTCTGGAACTGAACATGCTGTATCTCTGAGGTATGCTGCAAACATCTCATTTATTTTGGATATTGAGAATACATCTCTCTCAATAGGATGTATGTTCCTTGAGGATAAAGGTCTTTGTTGTATCCTCTGATGTATTCCAAATTCCCTGATATAGTAATATCAAGTCACATTATAGATATTCAGTAGATTTCTGTTTGAATCGATGAGGAAATTGACAAAGACACTAGGACAGAGTGTCTGCATTTAGGATCACACATGGTGAGACTCAAGTAACCTAGAACTGCCAAAAAGTATCCTTTGGTTCATGTAGAAAGAACTTGCCTGAGAATAAAGCCACCATGGGAGAAAGCTAAACAGGAGCCACACCTCTGAGGGCATTATCTGAGCACAGCTACCTAGCTGTACCCAAAGCCCAAAGTCTCCAGGGTACATCGAGATAAGTGAAATTCTAACGACTACTTCTCTTTTTCCTACTTCTCATTCTCTCCCTCTCTTCCTTCTCTTTTTCCTTCTTCTCCTCTTCCTCATCTTATTTCTTGTTCTCCTTTTCTTCTTCCTTCTTTCCTTCTCCTCCTCCTCCTCCTCCTCACTTTTCTCATTTTAATTGGAGATAGCTTTCTGTCACTTTTGTTAAGAGACAATTTTCAAAAACAGGTAAAATAATGACTAGAGATACAAAAATGAACATAGATAAAATATTTTATTTGACTCATTTATAAGAAAGCTATTGAGGTGTTATAACCAATTCAGAGGAGAATCCAAAGGACAAACACATTTATAGACTGGGAATATTAAATGTGTAAATTGAGGCAATATTAGCTCTTTCTACAGTAGGGGAGGAAAGTTAATTGAAACTGTATAGGACAGAACAGAATTTGCATGTGCATAGACAAGAATTATATTGAATTTCTGTTATCTAAACTTTAGAGCTGTAAATTAGCAACTGTAGAATCAGAATCAGAGAACCTGGTTGGATATGTAATATACAATGCAGTTGTCTATTGAGGCATAAATTTTTCCTACATTTCCAAAAATATCTTAAATATTTGTCACAATGATAAAATAGATTAATTTTATATAATAAAAACTGCAGATTAACACATTAATTTCCCATTGCTGCTGTAATACATTAGCACACACTATGTTTAAACAATACACATTTTTTTTTTACAGTTCTATGGGTCAGAATTCCAAAACAGGTCTCACTGGGCTAAAAATCAAGCTATTGGATTCTGTAGGAGATAATTCATTTTCCTTATTCTAGAGGTTACCTGCACTCCTTGGCTCATGGCCCCCTACTTCTCTGCTTTAAAGGACATTTGTGATTGCCTTGGGCTCACTCAGATAATCCTGGATAATCTCTATATTTTAAGGTTAGCTGATTAGCAACCTTAATTCCATGTACAACTTTAATTCCGCCTTGTTGTGTAACACAATATATCACAAATTCTGGAGATTAAGATGTGAATACCTTTGGTAAACATTATTCTGCCTACCATAACATTTGGTTAGAAATTAACTTTTTAGAAATTAATTTTTAGAGATTTTATCTAGTTAAGATTAGAAATTTTACAGTTAATTATGATCATACATAGATAAATTTTGTTATGGATAATTAATTCCTAAAATGAAAAAAGAAAAGTGCCCCCAGATTTATGTTAATAAAATGCAATTTTTGTTCTGCTACTTTAAGGAAAAAGCTCATTTCATTCACACCCTTGAAACATACACACAAAAATTAATTGCCAAACCATAATAATTTATATTTACTCTGTCTTCAAAAATAAAAATGCTCTTATTCTTTCAATCCCTTGCCCCAATGTTTGGATTAAAATACAAAATAAACCACTTCTCCATCTGAAATTTCCATATAATAACTTCCATTTCTGTCATCTAATGGTGCAGCAAAATGTCCATAAAAGCACTCTTTTGCAGTTTTAGGAATTTTCTTAAGGTTGCTTGAAAGAAACTGCTTGAATTGGATGCTACTTTAGTTATCAAACAAACCTCAAGGATTCACAAACATCATTCAGTCAGTTAGGGCTAATATAGGTGGAATAAACACTGAGCTCTCAGTGAAACAAATTGTTTCATGTGCAATTTCTTGAAAGTTGAAAAGGGAAAATACTGTATGAGTCTTTTCACAATTCCAAATGCTGCCCTTGAAATAGAGTTTGGTCCAGGAAAAGCAGTTTATTCCTCAAAACCTAATAACACCCATAATGGAGATTTTTTATAACCTTCAGCAATTTCTGACTTTTGCAAAGTCATATTGCTAGCGCCAAAGCAAACTGTGGTTAGGTATGTGCTTATAATCTGCAACCGAGTTTCTCTAAAACTTTAAAAACAAGTTAAGGGTAAGTGACGTTGAATTTAAAAAAAATTTTTAAATGAAAAAAAATAAGGGGAGCAACACCAGTCCTTTGTTATATTAAATATATTCCTTTCAAAAACATAGTTTTAGTAATTTTCTATCTAAAGCTAGAAAATACTATCTCTTCACTCTAAAGATTAAGAAGGACATACGAAGATATTTTGTACTTTGTTTCTGCTGAAGCTCTAGTGCATCATCCCTAAATTTTCAAGATATCAAAAACATTTCCTAGGAAGTATATCTCAATTCCAAACTGATATTTTTTCCCTCCTTTCTCTAGAAAAAAAAAATTTGAGCCATTATAAGCATATTAAGTAAAACAAAAATAAAAAAGGTCACCCCCACTTCCCAAATATATATGTCAGTAGGCAATAAGGCAAATGCAGGAGAGGAAAGCCTCTTTAACAAAATTACCTTTAAATAGCACAGTGATCAGGAAACTCAGAATTTATGTCAGTCATTGCATTAACACTGTCTTACCTGTCTATTTCTTATTCTTCTTATTGTTTACATTATGAAAAATTATATCAATAGGACTGTTGTAATAGTTCAGCAGGAGAGTAAGAACTTCAAAGTTTGTAGGTACTACTCATATTGGCCTTTCAGTCTTCTCAAATCTGTTCTGAAATATGGCAGGAAATAAATGGTTCCCAATAAAAAATATCCTAATCTTCCTAAGTAAAGAAGAGTGACAGTGTGAACAAATGATAATTCTTCTAAAGCCTTTGCCCAGAAAAAGAAAAATGACTGAGAATATTTATGTGATTTTGTGGCATTCTTAAGGATGTACCATGCTCAATTTGCTGACCTAGTTTCCATCTACCTTCAAATTGATGTAGGGTTTTCTATACCTATGCTTTGTAGCTGGCTTCCATTTCTTTTATTCTCCTCCCTTTTGTAATTTCACCTATCTTTTTTTTTCAAGGTTCAGTTCAAATTCTTCCTTCTCTCTGAAGGCTAACTGTGTTAGGTGGAGTTTCCTTTGAAGCTGGACCTGAGCTATGTATTGAATGGAAGAGGTTTATTTGGGAAGTGGTCCCAGGAAATAGTTGGCAAGTGAGAAAGGGAGAAAAAAAAGGGAATGGAGCTAAGGCAGGGGATGTTAGTGAGCAGGTACCTCTGTGGGCAAATGAAGCTCAGTCCCTCTGGATTTCTGGGAAACTGCAGTGTCCCTTAGAGTTGTTGATGTAGAAAGCTAAGTCATTTGTTAAGCACTGCTGGAAGGTGGGGAAGAGATCATTAATTCCGCAGTGCATTTGGTCTCTGTAGCCCCACCTGGGCAGCTCCAATGGCCAGACTGGCAGCCAAAGTTGCTTACAGTAGGGAGCTATGTGGGAGGGGATATGGGGCATGATTTCTGAGGCAGTTTGGGCAGAGAATTATGGGCATGTGATATGCCAAATAATATCCCCATTTACTTGCAAGTATATCCATGGCGTGGGTTATAGAAACACAAGTACACACAAGCGCATACACATCTTTAAGCTTTCCAGCTGGTAAGGCCAGTTCAGTATAGTGGTAATGCCTGGGCCATGGCTTTGTCACATAGTCTTTATTCAAACCCTGTTCAACGGTCTGCGTTGCCTTGGGCTAGTTGTTTAAATTCTCTGAACTTCAGATTACCCATCTATAAAATCTGAATGCATCACTTATTTCCAGGGTCATTGTGATGATTATATGAAAATTATGCAATGAAACACTTGGTAATAGGTAGGCATTCCATAAAGCTGATAGTTCCCCTTTGACCTCTTTCTTATGCATTCTTCATAGCATTTTGGTCTTTTTTGTTTTGTTTTGTTTTTGAGACGGAGTCTCGCTCTGTCGCCCAGGCTGGAGTGCAGCTCACTGCAACCTCTGCCTCCCGGGTTCAGGCGATTCTATCTCAGCCTCCCAAGTAGCTGGGATTGCAGGTGTGTGCCACCACAGCTGGCTAATTTTTGTATTTTTAGTAGAGACAGGGTTTCACCATGTTGGCCAGGCTGGTCTCGAACTCTTGACCTCAGGTGATCCGCCCACCTCGGCCTCCCAAAGTGCTGGGATTACAGGTGTGAGCCACTGCACCTGGCCGCATTTTGGTCTTTTCAAAAGTTGATTGTGTCATGCATGTGCTCACATACATAAGAAAACATGTACCTCCGTTCACTTAAGCATGTGTTTCTCCCTTCTCGTCTCCACAGTACCCCTATCACTAGCTCTCTCGCCCAGCTCCTGTAGTTTATTTTTTCTCTTCAATCAAACAGAAACATTTAGAAAAATAATCTAACCTTATAGATGTAATTGAATAATTTTTTTTCTTCTGATCCACTTTTTTTTAACCGCTTGCTTAATTCTTCCTACCCCACACACGTAGAATATCAACCTCAAGGGGACAAGGAGAATAAAGTAAGGAGAAGGCTCTCTTTGTCCTGTTTTAAAACTCTTGAAGAACTTTCTTTGGTTATAGACTCTCCAAATTTCCATAGTGTACACGTGGTAGGATAGCTTTGGGGTTTTCTTGGAGGCCCTAATATACTTAGCAGATAAGAATTTTGAAAGTCTTCCAGGGGTCTTGTTTTTCATAGTGGTAATCAGTCAGGGGCATGTTGTTTCTGTTGACCATGGTTTCTCAGGTACATTTTGCAAAGTGTATAATTTTGAATTTGAATTAGAAGTCTGAGTATATATCCTGCTACTTTTCAAGGCAGTGAGATGTTGAGAAAGTTTCTAAAATTTTAATTTGTAAAGTAGGATAATGGTATTATCTGAAAGAATTGTTTCAAGACTAACGGGAGATCACATGCAAAATTCCTAGCATAATATGTAATAGTAGGTTCAAAATAAGCATTAGTTTTCTTCCTACTCAACTCTTAATGTTGCTTCTAAAACATGTAATGATACCATTCTTAAAGCTAATTAAAATACAGGAGAAGCAAGAGCATCCCTCTAGCTATGGAAGTACTTTTGTTTGTTTCTTAAAAACTCCAGTGTTCTCTAGTGAATCTTAGTATTAAAAAAAAAAAAAAAAAAACAGAAATTTCTGAGTGGTAAGCACCATATGCTTTCCTGGATTTTATTTCACTTTATTTTTCAAAAGATATCTCTTATCACATTAGTGCGAAGCCTATTTCAAAATGCTTTACAGAGCCTTTTTCAGCCTGTAATGAATTGTTAAAAAAAGGTTTAAGTGAACTATTAAAAACAGGAGTTTGTTGAATTGAATAAAAGCTATTCTTGGAAATGTGGTTCCAACTGAAAAAATATATATATACACATGGAAGTGTTTACTGGTAAAGCTTGTTTGATTAGCCCCACCTGATGTGTCTCACCCCATGATCACCACAGGGTAGATTATATAACGAACATTGGTTGTGGAAACATATAATCCATTCTCCTTAGCTACAGTGCTTGTATTCCATGCTGACACATTCACTAAAACCCTGTCTGATATATCAAGCTCTTTAATTGGGCTTACTTGATGGTCTGGGAAAGAAAAAAGGACATTAGTGTCTCCTTTTTTGCTCCCTTGGGTATCTTTTAGAGGAATCTCTTTTCAATAATGGACAAATAACTTTAAATATATATATGTGGGCGAATGCATATGACCCTTTTTTTTTTTTGTCTCGGATAACTATTCCACCCGATTTTCAATTAATGAAACAATGTGCTGTACTCTCATAAGTAATGAGGTATGTGTTTGTTCTTATCTATAACAATAGATGATGCCATCATTTCTAAATCTTTTTCACTTGTGTTTGCTTTCCATCTCCACCTGGGCAGAAACTCTGCCTTTTACTGATCTTACATTGCCCCAACATTACTTCTCTGTAGGCACTTGGCAATTCAAGTTGTTCTTGACTTGTGCTAAAATAAACGCTTAATATTGTGGAATATGTAAAGCAGAATCAATTGAATTGCCACTCATCCAGCCTGAATATATTTGAGCGTGTCATTGATTGTTCAGGATCATGGTAGCATTGATTCGGTTTTGGCAGCTCATGCCAATTAGAAAAGTTGTGGACATGGCTATCAGAGACATGATTCAGTCTTACTCAGTGATTTTACAAATGTGACAAAAATTAATTAGTTACATGGATAATAAAAACTGCAGTCTCAAATTAGTTGAACTGAGTAATGGATATACAAATGAAGTTGATTTGTTTGGAGCCTCTAGCAATAGAATTCCTCCCTTTGTATAGCCATTAAGAATGTTTACTTTTACCTGAAAATTAATTAGAATTACAGCTTTAGTATGACACAAATAAAGTGATGAAGAAGAAACTGACGCCTATGGAACTGGCCTGATCAGTTACATCAACCATGGTGATCAATGGACCTGAGATGTCACAGGCAGATCACATTTTCTTCTGGAATTTATTCCAAGCATTGAGCAAGTGACCTGGTAAGGAAATAGGCACCATTTACACTTATCAGCAAAGGGAGAGAAATAATCCCATGCCTGCCACTTTTACATAACAAATTTTGTCAAAGTCATCTCCTCAATCTACTTTGGGAATATGGAAACACCTTGATGATATATTCATAAGTTATTATCTTTAGATTATCTAAATTTCTTTTCAAAAGGAGAGTTTCTGCATTAGGCCTATTACTTTGCAATTGGTGGATGTGAGAGCTGTTTGTGTTGCTTCTTTTATTTGTTACTAGATTACATGGTTTTCTATTCTCTTTTTCCGGACAATATATGTTAGCCTATATATTCTTTCTATTGGATATAAAGTGAATTGGAGGTAAGCAGTTTATCATTTTCTTTGTATCCTCTTTCCTTTCTTCTCCATTTCCTCAAATTAGTACAATGCTCAATATAGAGTGGATTCAAAAAGTTGTTCACTTATGAATCTATTCTGTCTGGATAGACAAAATGTCACAAGTTTGAAACTGTCAGTTGCTTAAAAAGTCTCTCACTTTCACAGTCACCAGCCAAAAGATTCTCATTTAAACATTAAGGAGTCCTTCTTGCTTGATGAGTATAATCTTGATGTGCTGAAGGTTTCCTTGGACATTTAGCTTCCATTTGTATGACAATACTCTTTTCCAGGCAGGGCGTGGTGGCTCAAGCCTGTAATCCCAACACTTTGGGAGGCCGAGGTGGGCCGATCACGAGGTCAGGAGATCGAGATCATCCTGGCTAACACGGTGAAACCCCGTCTCTACTAAAAAAATACAAAAAAATTAACCAGGCATGGTGGTGGGTGCCTGTAATCCCAGCTACTCAGGAGGCCGAGGCAGGAGAATGGCATGAACCCAGGGGACGTAGCTTGCAGTGAGCTCAGCCACTGCATTCCATTCACTGCGCCATTCCATTCACTGCATTCCATTCACTGCACCATTGCAGTAAGATCACGCCACTGTATTCCAGCCTGGGCAACAGAGCGAGACTCTGTCTCAAAAAAACAAAAACAAAAACAAAAACAAAACAAAAACAAACAAACAAAAACAAATACTCTCTTCCAGTATTATTTTTTAGACTATATTACACCTCATAGTTATTCATTGCGTTCATATTCACAGTCCCTGTAGACTTCGTATTACAAACTTTATGAGCATTTGTGCAATGAGAACTATTACTTAAATACAATACCAGACATTTCTGGCAAATCCAAGCATATCACAGATAATTTTTGTTAGTTTCTATAATTGTATTTTTTTGCATAATTCTTATATACAGTGTGCAAATTTTATATGAACTTTCTGCAAAAATGTGGAAAACTTTGAATCCTTAATTCTTTCCCTTTTGAAACAGGTTCTTTCAATATTCAAGTTGGAAGAGAGAATATGAACAGATGGCTGTGGCAAACAGCACATTGCAATTGGGAAGCAGAGTACAGGTACTAGTGAACATGACATTTGGTATTCCATAATAGTCCTGAAAATTAATTTTAAATTAGTCTTCAAAATCATAATAAAGAGCAACTCATATATTATTCATTTCTTTATTCTGAGGGCTAATGTTTAGCATTAAGTACAATATATGCTGAAAGAAAGTAAAGGCGATGTGATTTTCAATTAAATACATAAAATATGTTTTAAAACCACTGGCATGACCTTCGTTATTTTTCTAGGATTATTGCATAACTTCCAATACCCTTAGACTTTTACCTGTAAAGACTACTTAGCATTAAAGGACAATATAAAGTTAAAGTTTGTAGTAAAACTATTTTAAAAGTTTTAATTTTATATTTTATGCCTACTCTGGATGTATTTTTGAAGGTAATTAGTTGGTCAGATGCCAAAAGTGGTAAATATTTTATACTTGCTCATGGAAACAGGTAGCTGGAATGTCAAATTTGTACACATCATCAAAAAGCAGGCAATTATCATCTATGCTAATGTATAGATGGCTGCCTCTGGGATTCACAGGTAACCAGAGCTTTTATGAATACTTCAGCACGTAGTTCTATTTCTATTTAAAATAAATATTGCAGTCTGAATAAAAATTTTCATTTTTTTGAGGAACTGCTAGGGGAATGGTGGTATTATGATAGAAAGATTGGCTTGTTATATTATTATTCCTTTGTGTTACCAGTTCTGATTATCTCAGTGGTATTGCAAGCAGAACACTCTTTAAATTAATAGAAACTTTTCTAATGAAAACATCCCACATTACATTCCTTTTAACAAGAGAAGATAATTATGTAATGTAAAGAAATTAGCAAATGAGAAACAGGTCCATGAACATACAGATTTCTGTACAGACATGCATTATTCTCATGGCATTGATTAATATCATGTGGATATATACATATTGCATGTATGTGCGTGCACATACATGCATTTGTCTTTAAAACACATGTGAATTATTTAGGGGCTTATTTAACAATTGTGAGCCTATAGTGGATATCTTTTCTACCCTGAGAAAATCTCCTTTAGGGACTCGGAGAGAATTATATATCAAATAGAAGACATATTTCATGATGGAAGTGATATGGATGTTAGTGACCAGTAGACCTATGCTGAATCTTTTCTTTATCATCTACCAGTTATAAATCCTTGTTTGCAGTTATGTAACCTTTGTAACCCTCATGTGTGAAAAGAGAATATCAAAGATGGAAACCTCACAGTGTTGTTGTAAGGATTATTTAGGTATTGTATATAATTAAGATATTTCACCTCTTTTTATTGTTATACTTTTGTGTATCAGTAGAACATACACATGGGGATTATGGAAATCTAAAATGAAGAAACTTAAGTTTGATCTGCAGTTACTTACAGAAAGCTGAATGTGCATCAGGTATTGTGATCGACAACAAAATCATTTATACTTTTCCAACATGGCAACATTTGTGTAGGGTTGCAGCATGGGTTATCTCATTGGGTTCTCACAACATCCCTGATATTAGAATGTTAAGGAAAGCCAAAATAACTTGCCTAAGATTGTGTAACCTCTTGATGGGAGATCAAGGCCTAGAATATAGCCTTAGACCACTGATCTAGAAATTGTTTCATTACACCCCATGGTCTCCCAATTAAAGTGAAAATTATCTGTCTCTGATTGAAAGAGAAAATTCTCCTACATTCCCTGCTGTCCAAAAATTATCTCATCTTTTTTATCATCAGTGCTTTTGTGATAAACATGTTAATTGTTTAAAATTACATTTTACAAGTGTGACTCCTCTCCCTATTGATTCTGTCAAATTAAAGGCTAAACTTCATGTGGAGAAAACCAAATGTATAAGAAATAATTTAATTAAAGGAGACAAATATTTGTTAGATGCTTAGTATCTGCAAAGACATGGTCTGGGCTAGGTGCATTGTTGGCAAACTTGCATTCATGTGTAACCCCTAGGTTGTACCTATCATGCCTGAGAAGGAAAACAGGTTTCATCTATCACCAGAAAGAACTCAATGCCCCTATTAGTTGATTTCCTGCACACATGGTATTTAGAGGATGTTGCACAAATATTTTCCATCTCTGGCTGGGATACAGCGTAATTGTGATGTATGTTTAGGAGACCCACCATAACGGTCTTCTTCCTTCTCCCCTCATCATTCCAGGTTCTCTTGGTCTTTTCTTTCACTCTGTCTTCTCTTCAGGGCTCTGCTTCCATTCTGGAAACACACAGCTATGTCATGCTTTGATGATGGTGGCAGTATGTGAACTAGAACTTCCAGATGTTTTCAAAGAGGACTATCCAATAGTCCAACAAATCTTTTTATTATAATGACTTCTTCTTAAATCATATTATTTTTAAACAAAGAAAACTGTCTTTTTTAGGCAGTAAATTGTTAAAAATTTAAGAAGATGAGTTAAAAAGTTGTTATATTTGAATCATGTCTCTGTCCCTATAAGCTGTGTGACCATAGCAAGTTACTGAATTTCTTTGGGCTTCACTTCTTTACCTGTAAAATGGAGATAATAATAGGCCATCATTCTTGTGGTTTCTGGGAGGGTTATATGAGTTAATACATATGACTCATATAATACTGTCTGGTGCTTAATAAATAATGTACTGGCATTATTAATATTATGATTTTTAAGTTATTATGTCTTACCAAAAGCTTATTCATTACTAGGTTGAGACAAAAAGAAAAGGGTGAGGGGGAAAAAGAAACCTAACCTATATGTATCTGTATTTATTGATTAATTAGATGTTTAAATAAAATATTTAATATTTCAACATTTCTCAGTCTCTCTTACCCACGAACCTCACATAACACACACAGGCATTCATACAACAACAACTGCCTGGTAGTCCTGGCAGATATCTGTAAGAATGTGCATTTCCTCCCCCTGCCATTTTTTTATACTTTTTATTATTTTATCATATACAGGTAGATAGAAGAATGTAAGGAATTCCCATAATAGCGCCATAACATTGTAATGGAGTGAGTAATTTTATTTGGTATAATGAGTAATGGAACACATTTGAATCTTGTTCTTAAAGGATGAGTAGGGCTTTGTCAGTTAGGTTGGAAAAGGACATTTCTAGCTAAACAAAAAGTTCATTCCGCATTTCTATTTCAACGAAAGTAGGTCATCGCTTTTCAAGCTTCCAAGGCTAACATGACAGCAGGTCAGCACTATCTCACAGGTCCTTGTCAAGAGTTTGCTACCATGGGAAAGAGTCCTCATGTCAAGAAACTCTCCCTTAGCCAATTTCATGCTTCACCCCACCCCTTTCCTTGATTGAGCACCCTGAGAATCTTGTTCCATGCAAACTCTCCTGGCTCATGCTAGTACCTGACACCTGGGTTATGCAGCTTCTTTGGTGTTCAGTTCACCTTCTTCTGCAGCAGGCCCAGAAAATTCCTGGTCAAAGTTGTTCTGAGATTGACCCTAATTATTGGTCTGGTTGCCAGAGGGGGAAATGGAGATAGACTTTGAGGGGGGAAAGCTTCAAGGTCTTGAGAAGGATTAAATCTTAATTTCCTGTGACTTAATTATAGGCTCAAAAATTACTCCTATTTACCACTGTTTCTTAGGTTACATTGACAGGTTTCTAAGGCTTAATCATTATTACAGCAAAAGGCAGTGGAGACAAACACCATAGAACAAATCTGAAAATGCCTATTCACTAAAAAATATGGCCATTGTGTCTTTCATTTCAGTACCAGCATGTTAGAAACAGAGGTCTTGGAGGCAAAGTAAAATTTAACTGATTTTACATATAAAGGAGGAGGAAAAATCTCAAACAAGAGCTGCTTTAGCAAACACTTCTAGTTCCTTCACAATATCATTGTTCTTTCTTGCTAAAATAATCCTGATATTTATTCTAAGTTGCCCCCTAGAAAGGAGACCCCATTTTCTAGCCACATTTGCAGGTATGTGGAACTACATGGCTAAGTTCTGAGTAACAAGAGGCAAATGAAAGTGGTATATGAGACTTGGAGAATCCTCCAAAAAGTACTGGGGGAGGGGTGCTCAACTTCTCTTTCCTTCCTTTTTCTTGGGACACAGGAATAATGTCTAGAGCTCTAGCAGCTATCTTCAAGGGGATTTAATGTTTGGGCTTAAATTTTGCCCTAAAAATGTGATAATTATGGGAGGTTTTATATTCAAACTTGATATTTTATTATTGGAATATCTCTAAGTTGACATCTCATTATTGCATTATTTGCATTGTCCTAATGTTTTTATTTGATTTTATTATAGAAATTCTGGACTGCTTATTTCTGACAACATAGTTGAACATGAGGAAAAGAGTACATTTTCACCTTTAGGTATAAATTGACCTTCAGAGTTCATATACACTTTGGGGTTTAATATACTCAGTAATCAATTTCAGATCAAAATCAGTTCAGTCCTAAAATCAATTGGGACTCTAATCTTTACTGTCCACTGGAAGTTTCAAGAAGATACTCAAAGGGAATGGTATTGAGACAATGGGGTCATGAAGGTAGGAACAGTGCTGTCTTGATGGACTGCCAATCTACTCTAAGTGAAGTGGAAAGGAATGGCCACTGACCCCAGGAATCCTTAGGTTTAATGGTTAAGATTAATGGATTAAAATAACAAAATTATTTTAACAATGTTGGGAAGCATCAGCATTGCTTACTCTCCGCTGTGATGTTTCCTTTTATGTTGATGAAGCTTCATGAGCATAACGCTCCTGGTCTCTCTCCTCCCTCTTTCTCATTCCCCCCAGTGGAAGCAGAGTGACAACTGACTGGGGATAGCGGAGGGAAAGAACATGCATAGACCAATCCCTTGCTCTCTCTTCTCTCTTGCAAACTGCCTGAAGGATGTACATGCTCTCAGTGCTGAATGTAGTACTTCAGCACTCTCTCTGCCCAGGTAAGTCAATCTTACTCGGGAGTTTAGTTTTGAGAGGTCCACTTGACTACAATATAATAGAGTACCCAACATAAAACACACATTTTAAAAAGTACATAATACAAAAAGAGTATATTGAATTATAAACACCTGACTATTGCCAAATCAAGAAATAGAACATTGCAAGCAACCAGAAGCTCTCTGTGTGTCCTTTCTGGATCTCAACTCCATTCCTACAATAGCAGTCCTAGCAAACTAATACCAATTTTTGTAGTTGTTTCCTTTGCTATCTGACTTCCTGTGCACAGAAATTTTGTGTGATTCATTCACGGTGTTGTATATAGCTGTAGTTCATTTTAATTAATTGCCAAGACTATATAAGAAGGTAGAAGCTTTCTCTATAGCTGTCCTGTTTTCTTTATGAGTGCTTACCAGAATCGCCTCTAACATATATATTTCTATCAACAATCTCTTCAAAGCAATCTAGGCTTTTTCCAACATGCGCCTCAAAACTCTTCCAGCCTCAGTGAAAAGCCACTTTTACATTTCTAGTTATTTGTTAGAGTAGCATCCTACTTCTTGGTACTCAAATCTGTATTTGTTTGCTAGGGCTACCAGAACAAAGTACCATAGATGGCATGGTTAAAAAAAAAATAGAAATTTATCTTCTCACAATTCTGGAGACTAGAAATCCAAGATTAAATTGTTGGCAGCACTGGTTTTTCTGAGTCTCTCTCCCTGGCTTGTAGATAGCCATCTTCCTCTGTATGTGTCTGTGTCATAATCTCCTATTCTTATAGATATACCAGTTTTATTGAATTAGGGTCCATTCTCACCTAATTTTACCTTAATCACCTCTTTAAAGGCTCTATACACAAATACAATCCTACATTCTAGGACTGCATCATATGAATTTGGGGGACAGGGGACACAATTCAGCCCTGATACGGTCTGGCTGTGTCCCGACCAAAATCTCATCTTGAATTGTAGCTCCCATAACATAATCCCTAATGTCCTGGGAGGAACCCAGTGGGAGGTAATTGAATCATGGGGATGGGTTTTTCCTGTGCTGTTCTCGTGGTAGTGAATAAGTCTCACGAGATCTGATGGTTTTATAAAGGGCAGTTCCCCTGCATACACTCTCTTGCCTGCTACCACGTAAGACATGCCGTTGCTCCTCCTATGCCTTCCCCATGATTGTGAGGCCTCTCAAGCCATGTGGAACTGTGAGTCCATCAAAACTTTTTTCTTTATAAATTATCCAGTCTTGGGTGTTTATTTATAGCAGTATGAAAATGGACTAACACAAGGCCATGATACTACAAACCAAGTTGACTTTTTCCTCTTCCCTCAGCTAATCATTAGATATATGATTAACCCATAAGTCTATGAGTAATGAGAGTTTTGTTCAACTAAGGCCCATAACTATTGTAGTTGGGATTTAACTTTCTTTGAATTTCAGCGAACGGATTAAGCCCTGGGTTTAATTCTCAGCTTTCTCCTCTCCTCCAGGTAGAGTTGGTAAGAGCCTCTTTGTGTGCAATCCAACAGGCCTTGGGGGTTTCACAACTGGCTTTGAATTGCCAGTTCCTTGTCCAGAGCTACTCGTGATATTTTTGTAGAGCAGTCATGGTGTTCAGCAACAGTCATTTAGCACCTAATAGCTAGTGCTTTCTTTAAATGTCTCCAAAGCCTGATACAGGTGCATTCTCTTTCACTAGCACACCCTCTCAATTCACTGCCAATGAAAGTTTTACAATATGATCAACACCTGTGTGCAGGGGCTATTTGTGTGTCACCTACCACAATTGATGGGTCTCCACTGCCAGCCGGGCAGTGAATGAGGTAGCCTCAAATCCTACCTTGTCAGTTACTTTCTCAGACCGCTTCTAACACCAGCTGTCACATATTGATTTCTCCAGAAACAAGTGCTGAGATGGGTCTTGGTGTGTGCAATGCTTTGTAGGAGCTAACACCTGTGAAGAAAAGGGGGCTGGGGCAGGATTGGGCAGGGAAAAAAGCTGAACTGAGATAAAGGCCCAACAAAATCTTTGCAAACCTGGCAGGCAGGTCTAGGCAAGTAAATAAGGCTTAAACGGCCAGGCTCTAAGAGCTCAGCCTCATTCAGTCACCTGGTATGAGCTGCTGCCCTTAAGAGGGATGATCTTCATCAATGTAGCTCTCTGCAGCTGAGGCTGACCACAAAGGAGTTAGCAGCTGTAGGCTGTTGGCTGACTGCATTCACTGCACCTGGGCTGCAGGTCCTTCCTTGAAAGAGGGTCTTGGAGGCAACTCTTTAAGTCCGGAAAAGGCACGTAAGTCTTCTGAGTGTATGCCTCAGGAGTGGAAGTTCTGGGCAATAGAGTATGTATAACTTTCATTTTAGCCAACAATGCCAAAACAAACTCTTCCAATGTGGTTGTACCAATTTACACTCTTAAGGGTTTAAGAGACTTTTAGTTGCTTCACTTCTATGTCAATGCTTAGTATTGTCTTTTGGTTTCATTTTTAGCTTCTCTGGTAGGTCTGTAAGGGTGTTATATTTTGGCGTTTATTTGCATTTCACCAATTACTAATGTAGTTATGCTCTCTTTCATGTGTTTACTAGTCAATGTGGAAAAACTCTTGGAGAAGTGGCCATTTAAAGGTTTTGGCTCTTAAAAAAATGGTGTTGTATTGTGCATATGAGCTCTTTAGTTGTATATGGTGTAAGCATTTTTTTTTTTTTTACTTTGAGGCTTTTAATAGTATATTTTGATGGAGAGAAGTTTTAATTCTTATGTAGTGTAGTGCAATGTTTTAGTCCTTCTACAGATTTTCTTTTTGTGTTTTGTTTAGAAAGTCACTCAGCAACATAAATATGTGCTATAATGTGTGCTAAAACATATTTTCGTTTTGCTATACACCTTCAACTCACTAAGAATTAATTTTTGTGTATGTGAGGTAGTGAAGAGTTCTAAAAATGCTTTCCCATATAAAGCTACTTTTATTTTAGCATAAATAACCAAAAAGACTACAGATAATATCCCTACCGCTATACTGTGCAAACTCATAGAATTCAGAAAATATTAAGGTTTTCTGTAACAAATACCCCCAAATTTAAGCATCTCGAAAACCAGAAAGTTTATTTCTCATTTACATTTGTTCATCATGAGTGGGCACTGGCTTTATGTCACAGCCTCTATCTGGAACTTTGCTGGTCTTTTTGGCAGAGGGGAAAGGAGAAGGGAGGCAAAATCTTAAATCTTTTGCCCTGAAGTGATACTAACTTTTGCTCATATTTTATTGGCCAAAGCTAGTACATGGCCAACAATTCAACAATTATGTATACATATTATTTGTGCAGAGAAGGCTGGCAAATTTTGGCAAATATTAATGCATTCCATCACACAACTTTATAATAAAACAAGTGTCTATATATACATCAGGAAGCTTCTTGTCTTTCTGTTCCTTTCCAGTCAGTCTTTGCACCAATGTCATACTATCTTAAGTACTAGAACTTCATGAGTTTAAATGATCAGTACAGTAGTCCTTTCAGCTTGTTCTTCAAGATTTTTTTTTTTAACCTGTTTGCGGTTGTATTTTTAAAAATATTTTAACTTGAAAGTTTTACAAGGGCAAAAATAACGGTTTGAATTTTGATTAGAATTTTATTGGCTCTGTGACCTCATGAAGCTAATAATTCATTTTTCCTGCTATCTGGGAAAGATGATGGAACATCTGCATTGATAAAATTACCACATTCAAAACATATATATTATGTGTTAGTAAACAAACTGGACAGTGCCCTAAGTACTTAGATTTACAGTGAATATAGGTTCCCATCCTTTATGAAGCTCACGGTTTGAGGGACAATTGGTAAGAGTGGCAGATTTGTAAAGAACACAGAGTTTGATGGCAGAATATAGCAAAATTCTTGTTTGGTTTCAACAAATATGACTGAACATGTACTCAAATCACTTGTGTAGGTATTACAGGATCCCAAAGTTGAGTTCTGAACTCTAGAAGCATCCAATAAAAAGTACAAAGTGATAGAATTCTGAACTCTAGAAGCATCTAATATAAAGTACAAAATGGCAGATGTCTTGAAGAAGCAACAGATGCAGTTCTGAAAAAATAAGAGCGAGAAAGATTTCTTCCTGCCCTGAATCAAAATTAAGAAGTGAATGGGAGGACCTTGAAGGCCTTGTGTCTGAACAATACCTCATCACTATTTATTTCCCGTGGATTCATATGGCTTCTTTCAGGACTTTTATACTAAGACGTCTGGCCCTTTAAATCATGAAATTGATTTTTATTTCAGGTGACAAATTTTAGGAAAGGGAAAAGTCTAACAGCTGCATTTATTATAATGAGTACAAATTCATAAAAGGATACATAATAAGATATTTAAAATTTTGCTCACTGAATTTCAAACCATACATTCAGAGAAAACCCATTACGAGTGAATTATGAGTTTAAAAATGTTATTTTAAAATTTTATTTTTTGCTAAGGAAGTTAATTGCAAAACCTTATATTAATAGAACGTTAAGGGCAAGCTTTCTAACTTTAAGTCGAAAAATTTAAGTGTAAGTCAAAAAATTCCAAGTTACGTTTCCCTTAGTAACTGTAACTAATCTTTTTGTACACATAGTGAAGCAATAATAATAATTTTGTGCAAAATGTATATAAAAGCTGGGTTGTAGTCACTGTATGGTAACCATCATCGCATTAAAAAAATCTGTTGTATTTTTAAATTCTGACCTGAAATTTGAACGGCTATTGGGGAAATTTTATAGTGTATCTTCAAATGTAAATGACTTTATCTAATCTATTTAAAAATCACTTTTAAAATTTTAATATCACTTCAGTAGATTGTTTCTGAAATTTAATATACTATTGAATATTTAAGACACTTTTTACATTTATCCAAAAAAATTTCAGGCAGGATAAAATTTGTTTTCACATTGGTCATATTAAGAATTTTGGGTTATAATTGAGGTGCATCTACAGATATAGCTCTTTTATAACATAGATGTTAAAAATGTCTTGACTCAAAACCAGAGTCTTGAGCACTTAAGACAGGAGGTTAAATCAACTTGTTTGTTGATAGTTTATAGATTCAGTTCCCACACAAACTAAATGGAGTGCTTCAGTTTTACAGCCATACTTTGCACAGCTACCAGGGCAAATATTTTACCAGTGTTTTCCATTGCTTTTAATAGGAACTAGCAGCTGGATGTGGTGGCTCACACCTGTAATCCTAGCACTTTGGGAGGCCAAGGTGGGCAGATCACCTTAGGTCAGGAGTTTGAGACCAGCCTGGTCAACATGGTGAAACCTCATCTCTACTAAAAAAAAAAAAAATACAAAATATTAGCCAGTCTTGGTGATGGGTGCCTGTAATCCCAGCTACTCAGGAAGCTGAGGCAGGAGAATTGCTTGAACCCGGGAGGCGGAGGTTGCAGTGAGCCGAGATAGTGCCAGTGCACTCCAGCCTGGGCGACACAGCAAGATTCGGTCTCAAAAAAAAAAAAAAAAAAAAAAAGGAACTAGCAAGAGATCCTAGAAAATTCAATGAAATATGTTCTTATTAATAGGCAAAGCCCAACATAAAGTATATGGCCTAGTGCAGGTGTTCAACAGAATCATTTTTATATACAAACAAAATTCATTATTAGTAGTACAAAATATCATTACAGTTAGACACTGGGGACACACAAAAAGGATCACAGGCTAAAATATTTAAGAGGCAATACTTTTTTGCTTGAAATATTTAATTTTGTCTTTCTTGCTTTCTGTGTTCCTGCCTGGTTTTGGTATAGTTTAACTCGTTCTTTTTAAATGCCTTTTGATACTTTTGTATATTCCATTTCTAATCTGTTTTCATCCATCTTGGTTCCTTACACTTTTCTGTTTACCTAACCTTTATTGTCCAATTACCCCTTTTATCTATCTTAGGCCTGTGTTTGTCTCTTTGCTTTGATTTTTATATACTTAGTTCTTGTTGTCACATCTGTCCTGAATTCGTGTCCACAGATGATATTCTAATAAACACTTACTGGCCAGGTGCAGTGGCTCACGCCTGTAATCCCAGCATTTTGGGTTGCCTATGTGGGTGGATCATGAGGTCAGGAGATTGAGAACAGCCTGGCCAACATGGTGAAATCCTGCCTCTACTAAAAATACAAAAATCAGCCAGACATGGTGGCGCACGTCTGTAATCCCAGCTACTCGGGAGGCTGAGGCAGGATAATTACTGGAACCTGGGAGGCAGAGGTTGCAGTGAGCTGAGATCATGCCACTGCACTCCTGCTGGGTCACAGAGCAAGACTCCATGTCAGAAAAATGAACAAAACAAAACAAAAAACACTTACCTGATGATTGCAGCTTTGGGATTTGCCCTGTGCTTCTGTGTGATGGTTCATTTTTATATGTCAACTTGTCTATGTCACAGTACCTACATATTTGGTCAAAAGTTCCTCCAAATGTTTCTAGGAAGGTATTATTTTAGATGAGATTAATATTGGAGTCAGTGTACTTTGAGAGAAATAGACTACCCTCATAATGTGGGAGGGTCTTATTCAGTCAGTTGAATCCTTAGAAGAAAAAGACTGACCTCTCTGGAAGAAAAGGAGAAGGAATTTAGCCAGCAGACCACCTTTGGACTCAAACTTCAACTCTCCCCTGAGCCTTTAGCTTGCCAGTATACTCTACAGATTTTGGACTTGCTAGTCCTCCAAAATTTAATGAGCCAATTCCTTAATCCATCTCTCTCTCTCTCTCTCTGCATACACACACACACACACATATACATCTATAAAATACACATATATACTATATAATATATAGTCACGTATTATATATAATATATACTGTCATATAATATATAATATATATTATATACATATAGAGATTATATAAGCATATTATACATACAGAGAGATTTTATGTAAAATATGACCAATGTAAACACCAACTTTATCCTCCCTGAAATTATTTTACATAAAATCTGTTTAGATGTATATAATCTGTTTCTCTGAAGAACCCTGACAAATAGATCCTGATTTGATGGAATCTGAGCCTTTGTTCTGCTCTCAACCCTCGGGGCTGAACAAGTGCTCATTTGGCCCAATGCTATGAATATATTCCCCTTATTCAGACTTGAGGCCTTTGGCTAGTCCGAAAACCTAGGCTGTGGCAAGTGATACTAAGAAGAAGCAGTATTAGGCTTTGCAATGTTTCTATACTCTCAATATGAACAAGCAGAATTATATGACACCATCTATGTCCATGTCAATGCCTATATCATTGATGCCTTCACTGCTTCTGATGCAAGCAGTAGAAGTTCTCACAAAAAGTGGAGGTTAGGGGTGGTCAGGCACAGTGGCTCATGCCTGTAATCCCAGCACTTTGTGAGGCAGAGGTGGGAGGATGTCTTGAATTTGGGAGTTTGAGACCAGCCTGGCCAAGATGGTGAAACCCCATCTTTACTGAAAATACAAAAATTAGCCATGCATGGTGGTGGACACCTGTAATCTCAGCTACTCAGGAGGCTGAGGCAGGAGAATTGCTTGAACCCAGGAGGCGGAGGTTGCAGTGAGCTGGGATCATGCCACTGCACTCCAGCCTGGGTGACAGAGTGAGACTCTTTCTCAAAAAAAAAAAAAAAAAAATGGGATTCGAAGATTGATTTATTCTCTTAAATAGCAAAACTGGAGGTAAGATCATGTTCGGGGTTGTCTATGACACAGCTCCATGCTATTTTTTGACTCCAACATCTTCTATTTGTTGGCTGCTTGTTTAAGTTTCATGTTTGTTGCCTCAACGTTGCAAGATGGCTGCTGTAGCTACAGGGAGCCATTCATATTTAAGCCAAAAAAAAAGTGGGAAAGATTGGTACCATCTCTGTTCTTTTTCTTGTTAACACTGTGCTTAATTATCTCTTCTTTGATGTGCTCATATATAGACATTTTAAAAAGGGTAACTGTACAAAGTCAGGGATCTCCTGGTTCCCAAATAAACACTAAAGCAAAAGGCTGGGAAAAGTTCAGGATACCTTTAGTCCACTCCTTCCTTTTTTAACAGTTTTATTTAGTGTAAAATCCAACTGTTATATATATAACTGTTATAATTCGATGACTTTTACTATTTTAGAATTGTGCGATCATCACCACAACTGGTATTAGAACTTTCTCATCATCCGCCTTCCCCATCCACAAATTCCTCAGGCACATTTGCAGACAATCTCTATTTACATTCCTGCTTCAGACAACCACTGTTCTATTTTCTGTCTCTATAGATTTGACTTTTCTGAAAATTTTATGTAAATGGAATTATACAAATAGTATTTAGCATTTGATATCTTTCACTTTGTATGATGTTTTTAAAGTTCATTCAGGTAGTAGCATATTCCAGTAACATTTGTTCTTATGGCTGAGTTCCAAAGTATGGATATATCCTATTTTGTTTATCCATTTCCAAGTAATTGACTATTTTATACATTTAGGCTGTTATGAATAATGCTGTTATCAACAGTTATATATGTTTTTCTGTTTACATACTTTGTTTCTCTTCAGTATATTCCTTGGAATACCACTGCTTGAATTGCATAGTAAATTTATGTTTAACCTTTTAAGAAATTGCCAGTCTCTTTTACAAAGTGGCTGCACCATTTAATATCCTTACCAGCAATAAATGAGAGTTCCAGCTTCTCCAGATTCTTAACAATCTTTGTTATTGTCTGTCATTCTGATTATAGTCATCATAGTGGATATGAAGTGGTATTAATTTCATTGTTTTAATTCACAGTCCCCTAATGGCAAATATTGCTAAGTATCTTTTCATGTGCATTTTAGCCATTTGATTATCTTCTTTAGTGAGATGCATATTAGATCTTTTACCCATTTCTAAATTGGAAGTTTTGTGTTCACATTGAGTTATACATGTTCTTTATATATTTTGGATAGAAGTCCTCTGTCACATATAATGATTTGCAACTATTTTCATTCATTCTGTGGCTTATCTTCTCATTTTCCTTAATGGCGTATTTTGAAATAGAAAGTTATTATTTTGATGGGTTCTTAGTTTTTCTTTTATGGATTAAGCTTTTGGTATACTACTTCAGAACTCTATGACCCAAGATCATGAAGATATTCTTTTATGTTTTCTTGTACAAGATGTATGGTTTTTGCTCCTACATTTCGGTTTACTTTTTACTTGGAGTTAATTTATATAGCATGAAATAAGGCTCTTAATTTATAGTTTTGGATATCACAATGGCAAACGGTATTTGTTGAAAATACTATCCTTTCCCCCATTAAACTGCCTTAGTACATTTTGTATAAGATCAATTGACCATAAATATTCTGTTCCATTGATCCATATGTTTATCTCTATGCCAGCATCATCTGTTTTGATTATTGTAGCTTGATAGCAAGTATTGAAATTAGAAAGTTCATACCCTCTAACATTTTTTCCTCAAAATCAATTTGGCTATTCTGGAACCTTTGCATTTCCACATAAGTTTTAGGGTCAACCTGAAGATTTCTGCAAAGGAAAATCTACTGGGATTTGGATAGAATTTATACTGAATCTACAGATCAATTTGGGAAAAATTGTATCTTTATAATGTCTTCCAATCCATGAACATAAAATGTCTCCCCATTATTTAAGTCTTGTTTAATTTCTTTCAGCAACTGTATAAAACATTTTTACATTTTTTGTTAAATTTTATTCATAAGTAGTTTATTCTTTTCAGTGTTCTTGTGAGTGAAATTTTTACCTGAGTTAATTTTTAGATTGTTCATTCCTTCACTTATAATGGTTCTACGTACCACAACTTATGACGGTGTTACATACCAATAAACCATTGTAAGTTAAGAAAAATCACAAGTCAAAAATGCATTTAATAAATGTAACCTACTGAACAATGCAGAATAGCCTAGCTTGGCCTAAATATGTCTGGAACACTTACATTAGCCTACAGTTGGGCAAAATCATCTAACACAAAGCCAATTGTATAATAAAGTGCTGAATATCTTATCTAAGAGTATTGTACCACATATTGCTAGCCCAGGAAATGATCAGAATTCATAATTTCAAGTACAGTTTCTACTAAATGCATATCATTTTCACATAGTTGTAAAGTTGAAACATAAGTTGAGCGGTAGTAAGTTGGGGACTATCTATGGAAGTATAATTCATTTTCCTTTTTGATATTACTCTTGGATTCTTACATCTTGCTGAACTTGTTTATTAGTACAGTCATATGCCACATAATGTTTCAATCAAGGACAGACCATATATAGGAGGATGGTCTCATAATATAAGCTGAAAAGATTCTATTGCCTAGTGACTTTGTAGCCATCATAATGGCATAGTGTAACACATTACTCACATGTTTGTAGTGATGCTGGTGTAGAGGAACCTATTGTGCTGCCAGTTGCCTAAAAGTATAACACGTATAATACATACAGTACATAATTTTTAAAAATTATAATAAATCACTGATATTGGTTTATATATTTACTACATTATACTTTTATCATTATTTTAGAGTATATTCCCTCTACTTATAAAACAATGTTACAGCCAGGCGCGGTGGCTCACGCCTGTATCTCAGTACTTTGGGAGGCTGAGGAGGGCGGATCACTTGAAGTCAGGAGTTCAAGACCAGCCTTGACAACGTGGTGAAACCCCATCTCTACCAAAACATACAAAAGTTAACTGGGTGTGGTGGCATGTGTCTGTAGTCCTAGGGGAGGCTGAGGTGGGAGAATTGTTTGAACCTGAAAGATGGAGGTTGCAGTGAGCCAAGATCGTGCCACTCTACTTGAGCACGGGCAACAGAGTGAGATGCTGTCTCAAAAAAAAAAAAAAAAAAAAAAAGTTACTTGTCAAGTAGCCTCAGGCAGGTCCTTCAGGAGGTACACCAGAAGAAGGCATTATTAAAAGACATGATGGCTCCATGTGTGTTACTGCCCCGGAAGACCTTCCAGTGGGACAAGATGTAGAGGAGGAAGACAGCAATTCTGACCCTGAGGAGGCCTAGGCTAATGTGTTTGTGTCTTACTTTTTAACAAAAAAGTTTAAGAAGTAAAAATAAAAGATAAAAAGTTAAAGAAAAAAGCTTATAGAATAAGAATATAAAGAAAATATTTTTGAGCTGTAAAATGTTTGTATATTAAGCTAAGTGTTATTATAAAAGAGTCAAAGTTTAAAGGTTATAAAGTGAAATTAGCAGTAAACTACAGTTAATTTATCATTGAAGAAAGAAAAATGTTTTTCTATAAATTTGGTGTAGCATAAGTATGCAGAAGTCTTCAGTAGTGTACAGTGATGTCCTAGGCCTTCACATTCACTTACCACTCATTCAGTGACTCACCCAGAGTAACTTCAGTCTTGCAAGCTATATTCATGGTTAAGAGCCCTATACAGATACACCATTTTTCATCTCTTATACTATAGTTTTACTATATCTTTTCTATGTTTTGATATGCTTAGATACGCAAACATGATGATTACAGTTGCCCATAGTATCAGTATAGTGACATGCTGTATAGGTTTGTAGCCTAGGAATAATAGGCTATAGCCGAGGTCTATAGTAGGCTATTCCAACTAGATTTGCGTAAGTGCACTCCAAGATGTTCTCATAAGAATGATACTGCCCAAAAATGCATTTCTCAGAACGCATTCCCATTGTTAAGTGACATGATTATGATTACTAGTGTTTTTTGCTGTTATTACTGTTGTGGTTGTTTTGTTTTGGTTTTGGTAGGGATTTCTTTGGATTTTCTATAAAGAGGATCATGTCATTTGCAAATAGATTCTTTTCCTTTTAGAATCTGAATGCATTTTTTTTTTCCAGCTAGGTTGAACCGACTAGAACACTGAGTGTAGTATTCACCAGAAGTGGCATCAGCAGATGCCCTTGCCTTGTTCCTTATCTTACAAGAAGAGCATTCTATTATCCACCATTAAATATGATTTTAGGTGTATGCTTTTCACAGCTTCCCTAAGGTTGAGAAATTTCCCTTTTATTACTAATTTGTTGAATTTAAATCATAGATGAGTATTATATTTTGTTAAATGATTTTTCTGCATCTATTGTCATGATTGAATGATTTTTGTCCTTTATTTTATTAATACGGTATATTAAATTAATTGATTTTCAGATGTTAAACCAACCATGCATCATAGAGATAAATCCTACTTGGTCATGGTGTATCTAATCCTTTTTATATATTGCTGAACTGATTTGTAGCTAATATTTTGTTGAGGATGTGTTTTGATGTCTATATTCATGAAGAATATTGATCTCTAGCTTTTTAAATGAATTATGTGGCTGGCTTTTGGTATCAGGGTAATACTGACTATAAAATAAGTTAAGAAGCATTGCCTTCTCTATTTTTAAAAAATGTTTATGAAGGATTAGTATTATTTCTCCTTTAAGGATTACATAGAACATCTTTTTTGGATCAAGCCATTGAGCTCTGGGCTTTTCTTTGTAAGAAGATTTGTAATTAATAATTCAATCTCATTATTAGAGATCTATTCAGGCTTGTTCTTGAGGTAGTTTTTATACATTTTTCTTTTATTATTATTATTATTATTATACTTTAAGTTTTAGGGTACATGTGCACAATGTGCAGGTTAGTTACATATGTATACATATGCCATGCTGGTGCGCTGCACCCACTAACTAGTCATCTAGCATTAGGTATATCTCCCAATGCTATCCCTCCCCCCTCCCCCCACCCCACAACAGTCCCCAGAGTGTGATGTTCCCCTTCCTGTGTCCATGTGTTCTCATTGTTCAATTCCCACCTATGAGTGAGAATATGCGGTGTTTGGTTTTTTGTTCTTGCAATAGTTTACTGAGAATGATGATTTCCAATTTCATCCATGTCCCTACAAAGGACATGAACTCATCATTTTTTATGGCTGCATAGTATTCCATGGTGTATATGTGCCACATTTTCTTAATCCAGTCTATCATTGTTGGACATTTGGGTTGGTTCCAAGTCTTTGCTATTGTGAATAATGCCGCAATAAACATACGTGTGCATGTGTCTTTATAGCAGCATGATTTATAGTCCTTTGGGTATATACCCAGTAATGGGATGGCTGGGTCAAATGGTATTTCTAGTTCTAGATCCCTGAGGAATCACCACACTGACTTCCACAATGGTTGAACTAGTTTACAGTCCCACCAACAGTGTAAAAGTGTTCCTATTTCTCCACATCCTCTCCAGCACCTGTTGTTTCCTGACTTTTTAATGATTGCCATTCTAACTGGTATGAGATGGTATCTCATTGTGGTTTTGATTTGCAATTCTCTGATGGCCAGTGATGGTGAGCATTTTTTCATGTGTTTTTTGGCTGCATAAATGTCTTCTTTTGAGAAGTGTCTGTTCATGTCCTTCACCCACTTTTTGATGGGGTTGTTTGTTTTTTTCTTATGAATTTGTTTGAGTTCATTGTAGATTCTGGATATTAGCCCTTTGTCAGATGAGTAGTTTGGGAAAATTTTCTCCCATTTTGTAGGTTGCCTGTTCACTCTGATGGTAGTTTCTTTTGCTGTGCAGAAGCTCTTTAGTTTAATTAGATCCCATTTGTCAATTTTGGCTTTTGTTGCCATTGCTTTTGGTGTTTTAGACATGAAGTCCTTGCCCATGTCTATGTCCTGAATGGTAATGCCTAGGTTTTCTTCTAGGGTTTTTATGGTTTTAGGTCTAATGTTTAAGTCTTTAATCCATCTTGAATTGATTTTTGTATAAGGTGTAAGGAAGGGATCCAGTTTCAGCTTTCTACATATGGCTGGCCAGTTTTCCCAGCACCATTTATTAAATAGGGAATCCTTTCCCCATTGCTTGTTTTTCTCAGGTTTGTCAAAGATCAGATAGTTGTAGATATGCGGCGTTATTTCTGAGGGCTCTGTTCTTTTCCATTGATCTATATCTCTGTTTTGGTACCAGTACCATGCTGTTTTGGTTACTGTAGCCTTGTAGTATAGTTTGAAGTCAGGTAGTGTGATGCCTCCAGCTTTGTTCTTTTGGCTTAGGATTGACTTGGCGATGTGGGCTCTTTTTTGGTTCCATATGAACTTTAAAGTAGTTTTTCCAATTCTGTGAAGAAAGTCATTGGTAGCTTGATGGGGATGGCATTGAATCTGTAAATTACCTTGGGCAGTATGGCCATTTTCACAATATTGATTCTTCCTACCCATGAGCATGGAATGTTCTTCCATTTGTTTGTATCCTCTTTTATTTCCTTGAGCAGTGGTTTGTAGTTCTCCTTGAAGAGGTCCTTCACATCCCTTGTAATTTGGATTCCTAAGTATTTTATTCTCTTTGAAGCAATTGTGAATGAGAGTTCACTCATGATTTGGCTCTCTGTTTCTCTGTTGTTGGTGTATAAGAATGCTTGTGATTTTTGTACATTGATTTTGTATGCTGAGACTTTGCTGAAGTTGCTTATCAGCTTAAGGAGATTTTGGGCTGAGACAATGGGGTTTTCCAGATATACAATCATGTCATCTGCAAACAGGGACAATTTGACTTCCTCTTTTCCTAATCGAATACCCTTTATTTCCTTCTCCTGCCTAATTGCCCTGGCCAGAACTTCTAACACTATGTTGAATAGGAGTGGTGAGAGAGGGCATCCCTGTGTTGTGCCAGTTTTCAAAGGGAATGCTTCCAGTTTTTGCCCATTCAGTATAATATTGGCTGTGGGTTTGTCATAGATAGCTCTTATTATTTTGAGATACGTCCCATCGCTACCTAATTTATTGAGAGTTTTTAGCATGAAGGGTTGTTGAATTTTGACAAAGGCCTTTTCTGCATCTATTGAGATAATCATGTGGTTTTTGTCTTTGGTTCTGTTTATATCCTAGATTACATTTATTGATTTGCATATATTGAAACAACCTTGCATCCCAGGGATGAAGCCCACTTGATCATGGTGGATAAACTTTTTGATGTGCTGCTAGATTCGGTTTGCCAGTATTTTATTGAGGATTTTTGCATCAATGTTCATCAAGGATATTGGTCTAAAATTCTCTTTTTTGGTTGTGTCTCTGCCAGGCTTTGGTATCAGAATGATGCTGGCCTCATAAAATGAGTTAGGGAGGATTCCCTCTTTTTCTGTTGATTGGAATAGTTTCAGAAGGAATGGTACCAGTTCCTCCTTGTACCTCTGGTAGAATTCGGCTGTGAATCCATCTGGTCCTGGACTCTTTTTGGTTGGTAAACTATTGATTTTTGCCACATTTTCAGCTCCTGTTATTGGTCTATTCAGAGATTCAACTTCTTCCTGGTTTAGTCTTGGGAGAGTGTATGTGTCGAGGAATGTATCCATTTCTTCTAGATTTTCTAGTTTATTTGCGTAGAGGTGTTTGTAGTATTCTCTGATGGTACTTTGTATTTCTGTGGGATCGGTGGTGATATCCCCTTTATCATTTTTTATTGTGTCTATTTGATTCTTCTCTCTTTTTTTCTTTATTAGTCTTGCTAGCGGTCTATCAATTTTGTTGATCCTTTCAAAAAACCAGCTCCTGGATTCATTAATTTTTTGAAGGGTTTTTTGTGTCTCTATTTCCTTCAGTTCTGCTCTGATTTTAGTTATTTCTTGACTTCTGCTAGCTTTTGAATGTGTTTCCTCTTGCTTTTCTAGTTCTTTTAATTGTGATGTTAGGGTGTCAATTTTGGATCTTTCCTGCTTTCTCTTGTGGGCATTTAGTGCTATAAATTTCCCTCTACACACTGCTTTGAATATGTCCCAGAGATTCTGGTATGTTGTGTCTTTGTTCTCGTTGGTTTCAAAGAACATCTTTATTTCTGCCTTCATTTTGTTATGTACCCATTAGTCATTCAGGAGCAGGTTGTTCAGTTTCCATGTAGTTGAGTGGTTTTGAGTGAGATTCTTAATCCTCAGTTCTAGTTTGATTGCACTGTGGTCTGGGATATAGTTTGTTATTATTTCTGTTCTTTTACATTTGCTGAGGAGAGCTTTACTTCCAAGTATGTGGTCAATTTTGGAATAGGTGTGGTGTGGTGCTGAAAAAAATGTATATTCTGTTGATTTGGGGTGGAGAGTTCTGTAGATGTCTATTAGGTCTGCTTGGTGCAGAGCTGAGTTCAATTCCTGGTTATCCTTGTTGACTTTCTGTCTCGTTGATCTGTCTAATGTTGACAGTGGGGTGTTAAAGTCTCCCATTATTAATGTGTGGGAGTCTAAGTCTCTTTGTAAGTCACTCAGGACTTGCTTTATGAATCTGGGTGCTCCTGTATTGGGTGCATATATATTTAGGATAGTTAGCTCTTCTTGTTGAATTGATCCCTTTACCATTATGTAATGGCCTTCTTTGTCTCTTTTGATCTTTGTTGGTTTAAAGTCTGTTTCATCAGAGACTAGGATTGCAACCCCTGCCTTTTTTTGTTTGTCATTTGCTAGGTAGATCTTCCTCCATCCTTTTATTTTGAGCCTTTGTGTGTCTCTGCACATGAGATGGGTTTCCTGAATACAGCACACTGATGGGTCTTGACTCTTTATCCAATTTGCCAGTCTGTGTCTTTTAATTGGAGCATTTAGTCCATTTACATTTAAAGTTAATATTGTTATGTGTGAATTTGATCCTGTCATTATGATGTTAGCTGGTTATTTTGCTCGTTAGTTGATGCAGTTTCTTCCTAGTCTCAATGCTGTTTACATTTTGGCATGATTTTGCAGCGGCTGGTACCAGTTGTTCCTTTCCATGTTTAGCGCTTCCTTCAGGAGCTCTTTTAGGGCAGGCCTGGTGGTGACAAAATCTCTCAGCATTTGCTTGTCTGTAAAGTATTTTATTTCTTCTTCACTTATGAAGCTTAATTTGGCTGGATATGAAATTCTGGGTTGAAAATTCTTTTCTTTAAGAATGTTGAATATTGGCCCCCACTCTCTTCTGGCTTGTAGAGTTTCTGCCAAGAGATCCGCTGTTAGTCTGATGGGCTTCCCTTTGTGGGTAACCCAACCTTTCTCTCTGGCTGCCCTTAACATTTTTTCCTTCATTTCAACTTTTTTGAATTATGTGTCTTGGAGTTGCTCTTCTCGAGGAGTATCTTTGTGGTATTCTCCGTATTTCCTGAATCTGAATGTTGGCCTGCCTTGCTAGATTGGGGAAGTTCTCCTGGATAATATCCTGCAGAGTGTTTTCCAACTTGGTTCCATTCTCCCCGTCACTTTCAGGTACACCAATGAGACGTAGATTTGGTGTTTTCACATAGTCCCATATTTCTTGGAGGCTTTGCTCGTTTCTTTTGATTCTTTTTTCTCTAAACTTCCCTTCTCACTTCATTTCATTCACTTCATCTTCCATCACTGATACCCTTTCTTCCAGTTGATCGCATCAGCTCCTGAGGCTTCTGCATTCTTCACGTAGTTCTCGAGCCTTGGTTTTCAGCTCCATCACCTCCTTTAAGCACTTCTCTGTATTGGTTATTCTAGTTATACATTCTTCTAAATTTTTTTCAAAGTTTTCAACTTCTTTACCTTTGGTTTGAGTTTCCTCCTGTAGCTCAGAGTAATTTGATCGTCTGAAGCCTTCTTCTCTCAATTTGTCAAAGTCATTCTCCGTCCAGCTTTGTTCCGTTGCTGGTGAGGAACTGCGTTCCTTTGGAGGAGGAGAGGTGCTCTGCTTTTTAGAGTTTCCAGTTTTTCTGCTCTGTTTTTTCCCCATCTTTGTGGTTTTATCTACTTTTGGTCTTTGATGATGGTGATGTACAGATGGGTTTTTGGTGTGGATGTCCTTTCTGTTTGTTAGTTTTCCTTCTAACAGACAGGACCCTCAGCTGCAGGTCTGTTGGACTACCCGGCCGTGTGAGGTGTCAGTCTGCCCCTCCTGGGGGGTGCCTCCCAGTTAGGCTGCTTGGGGGTCAGGGACCCACTTGAGGAGGCAGTCTGCCTGTTCTCAGATCTCCAGCTGCGTGATGGGAGAACCACTGCTCTCTTCAAAACTCAGATGGAAATGCAGAAATCACCCGTCTTCTGCGTCATTCATGCTGGGAGCTGTAGACTGGAGCTGTTCCTATTCGGCCATCTCGGCTCCTCCCCCTCTATAAATTTTTTCTTTAAAGAAATATAGTTCATCAAAGTTGTCTTAAGTTGTTGAAATATATTTTTCATAACCTTCTCTTACAATTCTTTTAAAATTTTTCAGTTGTGTAGTCTAGTTCTGTCTTTTTCATTTTTTAATTTTAAAAAAAAAATTATGATAGGGTCTTGCTATGTTGCCCAGGCTGGTCTTGAACTCCTGGGCTTAAATGATCCTCCTGCCTCTGCTTCCTGAGTAGCTGGGACTACAAGCATGAAGCACCATGCCTGACCTCCTCTTCCATTTAACATTTAAAAATTTGATAATTTGTGTCTTCTTTATTTTTGTCATGGTCTCTCTAAGCAAAAGGATTCTCATGTTTTTTGATCATTAAAAAATTATTGGTATCACTGATTTATTCTACTGTTTTTCTGTTTTCTGCTTTATTGATTTTCACACTAATCTTTATTATTTTCTTTCTCCTTTCTACTATTGTGAAAAATGCTGCTATGAACACTCATGTTCAAGTTTTTGTGTAAAGGTATATTTTTAATTTTCTTGAGCATATACCTATGATTGAAACTGATAAGTCATATGCTAATTCTGTTTACTTTTTTTAGCAACTGACAAACTATTTTCACAGTGGCAGGTTATTGATTTTTTTATTTTTCCTAATGTAGACATTTAAAGCTGTTAAGCAGTGCTCGAGTTGTATCTCATAATTAATATGTTGTGCTATGGTTTGAATGTGTCCTTCCAAAACTATGCATTGGAAACTTAATCCCCATTGGTATGTTATTAAGAGGTGAGACTTTTAAGGGTTTACTAGGCCATGAAGGCTCTGTCATCATTAATGGATTAATGCCATTATGGATTGGGTTTGTTATCTCAGGAGTGTATTCCTTATAAAAGGATGAAGTTGGCTCCCTCTTGCTCTCTCTCTCTCGCCCTCTTGCCCTCTTTTTGCCTTTCTGCCATGGGATGACACAGCTAAGAAAGCCATTGCCAGATGCCAACCTCTCAGCCTTGGATTTTGCAGCCTCTTGAACCAGCAGCCAATCAGTGTCTGTTCATTGTAAATTACCAAGTCTGTGGTAGTAGTACTATAGCAGCACAAAATTTAGACATGTTGTATTTTCATTGTCACTCAGTTTAAAAAACGTTCTAACCTGTTTTTTTTCATTGATAAGTGTGTTGATTAATTTCTAAATTATTTTCTGCTGTTGATATGTAACATGATTATATTACAGTTGAAGTATATACTTGATATGATTTCCATCCTTTTACATTTGTTTTGCCTTATTTTATAGCCTGGAGTATTAATTACCTTGGGGGATTTTTTTTTGTGATTGAAAGGACGAGTATTTTGTTGCTGGATGAAGTGTTTACTAGTTATCAGTTAGGTCCAATTTGTTTATAGTGTTGGATAACTCTTCTATATCTTTGATAATTTTCTCTCTAGGTGTTCTATCAGTTCTTGAGAGTGAGATACTGAAGTCTGTATCTATTATAAAATTGTCTAATTCTCTTCTCTGCCAGTTTTTACTTCATGAATTTTGGGGCTCTTTTTAGATGTGCTTATGTTTATAATTGTTACATTATTGATTAACACTTCCATTATAAAATGTCCTATTTTGTCTGTAGGAACAGTTTTGTCTTTAAAACTATTTTAGTATAGCCACTCTGAATCTCTTGTGATTATTATTGGCATGGTGTGTATTTTTTATTTTCTTTGAACTTATTTTTGTCATTAAATATGAAGAGTTCTCTTGTAGACTGCATACAATTACCTATCCTTTATCCAGTTAGACAATTTCTTTATATTTAATCAATAGGAATTTATTACAATTATTGGTATGATTATGCCTGCTGTTTTGCTATTTGTCTTCTATATGTCTCTTTTTTGTTGTTATTTTTCTGTTCTTCCTTTAGTGTCTTGTTATGTGTAAAGTAGATATTTTTGCCTGAACTAATTTTGTAGTCTTTCTCTCAATGTATGGCCATAGATGTCTCTGCTCAGATATTTTTAGTGGACTATTTAAATTTCTTTTTGGGTTATTCTCCTATAAAGTTGTTTTCTTACTGGTTTCTGTAGCAGTCATTATATATATCTTAGTACATTCTACTTTGATTAATACTTAAAATATAGAAACTTTAGTCCAAAATAGCTACATATTCTCCTCTATCCTTCATGACAGCACTGTCGTATATATTTGTTTTTTTAATTTATAGGCCTAAAATTTCATTTTAAATATTGTTTTTTGTAATTTTTAAAAAATGAGTTGATAAAATTAATAAAGTAAATGTATGCTGCCTTTTATATTAACTAGACAGTTACCTTTACCATTGTCTTTTGTTTCTTTTTGTGATCTGTGTTACCATCTGATGTCATTCTCTTTCAGTTTGCAAAAATTCCTTCAGGAGAAAAGAAATTTCTTTAGGAGAAAAGAAATTCTCTCAGCATTTATCTTAAAATGCCTATTTGACCTTCATTTTAAACAATAGTCTTCCTTAGTATCAAATTTTTAGTTGACTTATTTTTCTTCCTTTTAGGTCTTTGAATGTCTCATCCCAGTGCCTTCTGCTCTTCATTTATTCCTAATGAGGTGCCAGATATTAATTTTATTGTGGTTCTGCTCTATGTGATAAGTCATTTTCCTTGCACTTCTTTCAAGATTTTGTTTGTTTGTTTTTGAACAAATACATTGATTTGATGCATATAGGTATGGATGTCTTATTTATCCGATCTGGAGATTGTTGAGCTTCCCAGATGCATAAGTTGATGGTTTTCCTCACCATTTGAACATTTCTTGGACATTATTTCTACAAATAGTCTTTCTAGCCCATTCTGCTTTTTTCACCCACTTTTACTCCCATTATGCATATATTGATGTGTTCGATGGTGTTGCACAAGATTTCTGAGGATTACTTGTCTTTTATTTTTTAAAATTGTCCATTTTTCAGATTAGAATCTCCTGTTGGTCTACAAGTTTATTGATTCTTTTGCCAGCTCACATCTGTTCTTGACCCCTCAGTTTTATTTTCATTTCAGTTATTGTACTTTTTGACAGAAGACTTTCCAATTGGTTCTGATAATTTTTGTCTTTATTGACATTCTCTATTTGATGTGCCACTGTCATCATTGTTTCCTTTAGTTCTTTGAATATATTTTTAATTGTGACTTCAGAGTCTTTATCTTCTAAATCCAACATCCAGGCCCCCTCAGAGACAATTACCATCAACTGCTTTCTCCCCGCTGTGTATGTGACACACTGTTGTTTCTCTGATTGTCTTGCATTTTTGGCTGCATAGTAGATGACTTGGAAAATGTACCATAGCAAATCAGAATTCTGATTTCTCCTCTTCCCAGGGGTTATAGTTATGGTTTTTATTATTGTTGTTGTTGTTGTTATTTTGCTGTTATTTGTTTAGTGACTTGCCTGAACTAATTTTGTAGAGTCTGTCTCTCCCTCAGTGTGTGGCCATGGATGTCTCTGCTCAGGTTTTTATTTCCTTTTGAATTTTCTTTCTAAGCCTGACATCTAGAGATTAGTTAGTATAACTAAGTGATCAGATAGTAATTGGTCAAAATTATACGTACACACCTTGAGCCAATAAATCTTCCACCCTTTGCCGGTAGATCTGGGTATATGTTAAGGAATGCATTCAAAGTTCAGGCAGTTTACAAGTGTGTTCTAGTTTTTACTTTTTTTCTAGGCCACCTCATGTCACCTCTGTGCACTAGGACTCAAATTCAGTCAGAGACACATAGGTAGCTAGGGCCGTCTCTGGTATCTCCTGAGTATGCGCTCACTCTTATGCTTATGTAGACCAGCCTTCTAGACCAAAGAGATATGAGAAGCATATCCAGACCCAGTGTAGTTGCCTTATTTTCTGGATATTCCTATTAAATTTCTGGCTAGTGTGCTAGTCTGTTGCTTGACACAACCAGTGTCACAACCTCAGACTAGTTGTGAGGTTGGTTTCTTTGAATCATTGCAACCAATATTACTGTCGTTTCAACAACATTGCTGGGGATGGGTTTTTCTCCAAATCAAGTCAGCTTCCTCTGGTAGCAGAGATTTTCTCACAGCTTGCCTCTCTCTGGTTGAAATATTGGGCTAATGGGGCTGAGGGTAGGAGTGGGATGGGAGCAACCTTAGGCTAAGACACCATTCACTGTCTTCATAGAAGTTTTAGTAATTTTACTTTAATTAAATCTTCCAATTTGTTGTATGCCTTTAGCTGACTTTTGGAGCATGGACATTGCTGTTTTTAACGATACTGTGCACTTTTATTATTTCCTTTTGCGGAGAGAGTTGGCTCAGCTTCTCATTCTACCAATCTAGGAGTTACATTATTTTTATGAGAAAAAGCGAAAGTTTTCCCCCGAAGACGGGGATAATGTCTAATTATACTTCATTGAACAAAGCTGTGTCACATAACTCCTTGGTGTGAGGGGAACTGAAGTGAAAGAGAAATTAGCTTTCATAGCCCCTATAATGAAGGCTGGCTAGTGAGAAAATGTGGACATAGGTTTGAGGTCAGACAAAATAATGCTCTACCCCTCTAGCTCTTGTTACCATTAAGTATAAAATGCAAGTATTTGTTTTGACACTTAAATATTAGCAACACTATTCCAAAGTTAATTGGACATTAATTTCATTAGGTCTCAAGTTGAAGGATGTAGAGAAAAAGAAATCTGGTTATTTTGAAAGGCATACACACTGAGGTTAAACTACATGAGTTTTACACTAGCTGAATCATGTATGAACATAGTAACCTTGGGCAAGTTACAGAACTTATCTATCCTTTTGTTTTTACATATGTCAAATGTGGATAATAATTATTCTTCAAGGGTTGTGGTAAGAATTAAATGTCTGTGAAGCACTTTGCTGGGAGTCTGGCTCACAGCTACTGTCTAACAAATATTAAGTTCCTGTGCTCATAAGTTGCTTTCTAGAAAAACCAATTCAACTTAATATGGAAGTCTTCCTTTGTTGCCACAGAATATTTTTCAGTGATGATAAAACTGGAAGAAAGATGCTTTAATTTTTATGTCAACCATGGAATACTCTAAGGAACAGTAAATATGATGTTTCATGTAGAGAAGCACCTGGTTTTCAGTGAATGAAACTGAACCTAGGCAAGCTACCAACTGATGCTTGGTACCTTTCCTTCTAGGATTGAGTCATGGAACCAGCAACCCCAGCTTGAAAATAACGACATTGTATGAAAGCTGGAGAGATCCTAGTGAATTATTTACTACTTAGAATATGAGGTGGAAAGGAAGAATAGAAATGAACTGATTAAATAATATTTTTAAAAGCATATTGGCAGTGTTTATTACCATAGTTGGCCCTTGAACAACAATTTTGAACTTCGTGCGTTTGCTTATGTGTAAATTGTCTTCTGCCTCTATCACTCCTGAGACAGCAAGACCAGCCCCTCCTCTTCCTCCTCTTTCTCAGTGTACTGAACTGTGAAGATGAGGGTAAAAAAAGATCTTTATGATGATCCACTTCCACTTAACAAATAGTAAATATATTTTCTCTTCCTTATGATTTTCTTGATAACATTTTTTCCTCCAGCTTACTTTATTGTAAGAATATAATATATAATACATATAACCTACAAAATATGTGTTGATTGACTGTTTGTATTATCAGTAAAGTCAATGGTAGTCTATTAGTAGTAAAGTTTCTGAGGAGTCAAAAATTATATGAAGACTGCACAGGGGCTGATTTTCCTAACCCCTTATGGTTCAAGGGCCAACTGTATATGTGTGTATACATATAAATGGTATACACATTGTGATCAAATACAGAATAGATTTCTGATATTATAAAATGACAGTTATGGATAATTGGAAAGGAAATGAAAAATAAAGGAGATCCCATGAATATACTGAGAGTAGCAGTCAGAAAAAATAAAATCAGCATATAGATATATATGCTATAATGCAATTTCATTTTCAGTCAGCCAAAATTAATTGATTAAATAAGTTATAATAAAAGTAAAAGTCTTTTAAAGGTAATACATTTTCTATTCATAATGAATTAATGACCATTAGTGATACCTACAAGTAATTATAGATTTTTATAATTTGAAAAAAATTTTGGTCATATTTTAGAAATAAAAAATATGTAGTGGCACAATACTATCCAGAAATCTATTACAAGGGCCAGAACTTTTGTGATGAATTGGGAATGTAAATAAGCTACTTCTATTAGTTTCATTTAAACATGAAGCAATGGGAACCATCTCTGTTATGATTACTGCAATTACCACAGTTCTTGCCAAATTTTCCACTCACTGCTTATTATCTCATTTCTCCAGAGAAGCAGTGCCTGAATATATCATTGTTGATGATACAGACAGTGTGAATACATTTGCTCTTTTAAGGGGGGAGGATGGGATGAGGGCAGGTGCATTGTGCGCACAGTGACTAGCTCTCCACTGTGATGACAGTGATAATGTTTTTATAACCAGTCTCCTCTGAAATTTAGGTCACTGTTAGTGCTCTGTATTGCTTTTATTTCTCTGAATTTATTCCTGAAAATTGCTGACCACTTTTTCATTGCATCTTCCTACCTCATAATAGCTAAACTACAACTGCTCTGTTTCCTGATTACCTGAAACTGAGATCAGAATTGGTACCTAATAAATCCTCAAACTCTGTACTGGCATTTGTGTAGCCATATGGTGATTTCAGAAAGGCTTGTCAAAATATATGAAAGGTAAAAATGTACAGACATTTCAGCAAAATTCATTACAAGAAAAAAAGTCCTTAGTAAGACACATATCAATTGTTTCATGTTGCTGTGATTCCGTTGTGTAGGAAAGGCAAAGGTATAATTCTTATTTAGACGAGTTGACTGGGGGATTGAGAAAAGTCCTGTTCACTCTTAGGTGACCCTTTCAGACTTAAAGAGAGTACACAGAGGCTATAAAGAAAAATCAAAGAGATGACAACTAAGGCTGAAGTTACACAATGGAATAAGAAGAATGAAAATGATGAGAAGGACAGAAAAAGAATTTCTAGATCTGAAAACAGCATTCCACAGCAAGAATAAGATGTGTTGTACTGTAAATGCCTTGCTGTGAAGCACCTTGCAGTGCTATGAACTTAAGTCTAATGTCAAGATCTTTGCATGTGGGAACTCTCAGGAATTGGAGAATTATTATTTTTTTTTTTTGCGAATTTCTGCTACACTATAGATTCTATCTAGGATTATTATATTTTATCATTTCAACCTGAGGAAAAGGATTGATTAAAGATTCTCTGCTATTCTGTTGTATATATAGACTACACGTATAGTAGGACCACAATACACCAAATGCCAGCAGACTATGGCAGTTAATTGTCAGACTCTGGAGCCAAAATATGTTTGTTTGAATTTCAGTTCTAGTACTTATTAGGTATGTGATCCATGAACACGACATTTTGCCTTTATCTGCTTCAACATCCTCATCATTCATTAGGAATAATAATAGTATACAGTAGGATTGCCCCAGAATGTACAGTTTCTAATCCAAATTTTAAAAAAATATAAATAATAACTTTAGCAAAGAGCTTTAAGTTTTTCAGTGGGCAGTTTCTACCTGAAAACACATTTACTTTTGTCAAGGATGTGGAATATTATGACAGGTTCAATTTGGATTAAGTGCCTACATCTTGATTAATCAACTATACAACTAGTGGTCTGCAGTTGCATGGCAACTGTAAATCAGATTTTAAGATTACGATCAAGGAGTATTTCCCATAAAGATTAGGGTGCTAATTCCCTTATTAGGCGGACAGATTAATGAGTTTCTACTCTAAGATTTGGGTTGATTTAACTGAATGTTATAGAGAAATGTATGTTACCTCTCTTCAAAATTCCTGAGGTAAGCCTGTACATTTTGGTGACTTACAGGCTGCTGTCAGTTGTACTTCTCATCAAAATACCATCATTCTCTTAATCGGGCACCATTTGTTTCCTCCTATTTTGTTCGTTAGAAATACAAATGTACAGTGAATTTTTTACTTTTTGTAACTAAAAAAGAATTACTTTTTCTTATCTCTCCCAATACAATAGGATGATATTTGATATATACCTGGGTTCACAATAATGTAATAAATTACTATTTTTAGTGAATTGAATATGTTTTGCTTTTACACAAATTCAGCCTAAATAATAAAGTTTCCACAATTTTTTTTTTGGCAACTTTTCGGTGAGATTTCTGCTTTTATATGTTTTTGTGTTGTAGCTGATTATCTTTTCATTTCAACCTGAAGAGCTCCCTTTATCACTTCCTATAAGGCAGATCTATTGCTGATGAAATTTCCCAGTTTTTGTTCATCTGGGAAAATTTTTTTCTTTCCTTTATTTTTAACGGACAGTGTTGCTGGAGAAAGTATTCTAGGTTGCAGGTTTTTTTAAAAAAATCTTTCAATACTTTGAATATATTATCTCACATTCCTCTGGCCTATTTAGGCTCTTGTGGAGAAATCCCCTGATAGTCTTCTGGAGGCTCTCTTGTATGTGACAAGTTGCTTTTCTCTTGTTGCTTTCAAAATTCTCTTTCTTTACCATTGACAGTTTTATTATAATGTGTCTTGATACATATCTTTTTGGAGCCAACCTATTGAAGACCTTTGGGTTTCACAAATCTGAAGGTCCATTTTCCTTTCTGGATTTGGGAAAATTTCAGCCATTATCTCCTTATGCTTTCTTCTTATTTTCTTTTATTCCTCTTGTCTTTTCATAATAATATACTGGTTCACATGATAGGGTGCCATAAGTTGCTTTACTCTTTTTCATTCTTTTTTCTTTAAAGTGTGATAATGTTGAGTTACCTGTCTTCAGATTTACTGATTTTTTTTCTTCATCTTAATCAAATCTGGGGTTGAGGCTCTATAATGAATTTTTCAGTTTAGTCATTGTATTCTTCAGTCCCAGGACTTCTGTTTTTGTTGTTTCCTATAATTTCTACTTATTGAACTTATTTTGTTTGTGTACTATTTTTCTGATTTCATTTGAATGCCATTTAGATGTCTTGTAGCTCATAGAGCTCATTTAAGACATTTAAAGAAAATTCTTTATCAAGCAGTTCATGGCTATCCATTTCCTGAGGATTGGTTACTGGAGCTTTGTTACCTTGGGGGTTGTCACATTTGCCTGACTCTTCATGATCCTGTGGCTATGTGTTTGTGTCTGTGCATTTGAAGGAGCAGTCATCTCTTCCAGTCTTTACAGACTGGTTCTGGCAGATAAAGACCTATCCCTGCCAAGTCCAGACAATACTTCCTCCAGAACCATGACTGAGCAGACCTAGGGACACATCATGGGGTTTCTTCTGTATCCACAGTCAGGCCTGCAGTTGGTAGACCTGTTAATAGGAAGCACAAATGGGCATGGCTCCTGCCTAGTCCTTAGGCAGACAGAATTGCACTGGGAACTTCAGTCTAGTGGCACTGGAGCCAGACCATAATTCTGGGTCCATTCAGGTCTGCAGTCAGGTCCCTGTGGTCAGCACACCAGTTATCAAGGGTGTAGGTAGGTGTCGCTACTGCCTAGTTCTTGGATAGATGTGACTGCCTCCAGGACTGCTTACAAGTGGGGATGGAGAAAAGTCCACAGTGGATGGTACTGCTTCCAAGTCTGTAGCCATATCCTCAGTGGCAGGCTTGCTACTGGAGCACGGGTCTGCCTTCTCAAAGCCACTTTCCTTGGTCCAGGGCTCCAACAGAGTGTCACAATTGCTTACTTGGATCCTGAAGTTCCCACAAAAAACAAATTTTTTTCTTGGATGGTTGCCAAATTATTGCTTCGGGGGAGATGAAGGCTGTAGACATTCTGTTCTATCATTTGGCTGGTGTTACTTGCCCAGAACTTTTTAAATAGCATTGGTAATATAAACAAAACAGATTACTTCTGAGCCTTTATGAGCTAGGACAAGACACCTGACATATTGGTAGTAATTAAAAATCATTATATAAATGGAACAGAGAAAAATTGATCCTGTATGTACTTTTATCTTTAAAATGGTTAATTTGTAAATAGATAATCTCTAGAGGGAATTTTATTTCTATGATTCACCACAGTATCATACCTGAATTTTGGTAATTAGGTCAAAACATAAAACATAAATGCCCATGGATGGGCCTGGTGGGAATCAATAAATATGATTATATTATTAAGCCTATTCTGCTAGATTATTAGCCTCTTCTACTAAAATACATCATTTTGAATTAGAAATACAATATTAACATTAATTTTTGAGCTGTACACATTTAAAAAATTACAAATTTCAGCATTATCATGTGTTCATTAGACAAATTATTTTACACTAATAATTTTATGCATGGGTAGACATGTTTCAGATAATTGAACATAATGGAATATAAGCAGAAAACTGTAGGTGTAAGTAACTGTTCAGCATGTCAGCCTGCCTCTTCGTATAGGCACTTGAAAGCAGATATGTTTCCAGTTCATCCATTTGGTATTTCAAAAGATACATAGCATTGCCAGAAGTAATGTTGAATAAATATTTCAAAGAGTAATGAAATTAAACAGGATACAATGTGTGAAGTTTCAAACCTAATATTCAAATTAGCAAATAGATTATTATTTTATTTTATTTATTTATTTATTTATTTATTTATTTATTTATTTATTTTTTGAGTTGGAGTCTCGCTCTGTTGCCCAGGCTGGAGTGCATTGGTGCTATCTTGACTCACTGCAAGCTCCACCTGCTGGGTTCACGCCATTCTCCTGCCTCAGCCTCCAGAGTAGCTGGGACTACAGGTGTGCACCACCACGCCTGGCTAATTTTGTTTTTGTATTTTTAGTAGAGACAGGGTTTCAGGTTGTTAGCCAGGATAGTCTCAATCTCCTGACCTCGTGATCCACCCGCCTTGGCCTCCCAAAGTGCTGGGATTACAGGTGTGAGCCACCGCACCCAGCCTAGATTATATTCTTTGCAAAAACATTTTGTAGCTGAATATGATAACGTTATTGATTTATGCTGGTTTAGAAATCTTTTTCACCATTCATTCAGCAAACTTTCATGAAATGCTTACTATGTTCCAGGAACTATGGTTCCCAATGGAGATGAAAAAAAGGTGCAGGATATCACTCTTAGTGTTAAAGAATTTACATTTATTAAGCAAAACAGACACAAAAATATACTGTATAATTAATCCTATATTTCATAAATTATTTTAGGCAATTGGTTTCATAGAAATTTTCTGTATCCCATAGCTCTACTTCATCTGACTCTCCTGCCTATCAGTACTTCCTGTCACACCATAAGGAAGACCTCAACAAGCATTTTTATAGAAGGTTATGATAAACATTTCAGAAAAAAACTTTTTTTTTTTTTTTCAGGAAAAGTGTATCTGAATGTGGATAACTTATTTCTCCATGTATGTACAGGGGCAGAACTTTGAAAAAGGCCAGCAGGCACTTCAACTCTACCTTGGTCTAATCACTCTCTTGCTTCTCTCCTGGCAATGATTCAACCTCTGGTAGATCAGGCTGAAATTTTTTGGTTTCCTTTTTTCCAGAAGAACAGAGCCCTCACAGCAACGTATTTGGCATACTGTCTACCCAATATGCACACATAGCAGGAATACATTGTAATTTTGTCAAGGAAGAGAGAAACTTACACATTATGTAGGACAGCCACACATAGCAGTGATACATTTGTAATTTTGTTGAGGAAGAAGGAAATTTACACATTATATACAGCAGTCATAGTATTTCCTTGCATATAACTTTTTATCCTTGGTTAGAGAAGTTTTTCTACTAGGTTCTTTAAAGGCCTCTTTTATCTTTCGGTTTGTCTTTCTATCATACTTCCATCTACCATATTAAAATCTCTAATTTTTAGAAACCTAGAAACACATGAATTTGCAGAGCAGAGAATCTAAAACCTTATGAGCATGAGAATGATATGAAGAGCTTGTTAAAGCACAAAGTCCTGGGTCCTACCCCAGATACTGATTTAGTACATTGGGGTGGGAACAGGGGCGTTAATTGGATTTTTAGCCTCCTAGATCGAACTTTTTCATGGACTACACCTTCAGTAGAATGGTAACAGTGATTAAAAAATTATAACAAAAATATTCAGTGGAGCCATAAAATAAATGATCAATTTAACCTGGTATTTTTAGAAAAGCAGTCAAAGAAGAGAAACTACTTGAATTGAGTCATGAGCAATGATTAGCTATTTTTTCAGGCACATAATATAGAAATGTGGACATATCAAAAAGAAGGGCGTTTCAGCATGTTAAGCAGGGTAAGTATGGGCATAAAATAGCACATTAAAAAAAGCAAAAAAGTTTGCATGACTGGAGGGTCTAAAGTATGGGGATAAAGGTGAGGTTGGACGATTAAGGCCAGAGCAGAAAGCAGGGGGCCAAATTATGAATAACCTTCTGACATATTTTAAGTGTTTCTTTAGGTAATATAGGAATTGAAATAATATGACAAGCATTACTTTTAGAAAGATTATTTGGCATTAGTATATAAAATCAAGATGGTACAGACTCGATGCAGGAGTGGCAGTGAAGATAGAGTAATAAACGAAACAGCGGAACCTTCACATGATTTTTAAGATGCAAGCAATGTTGTCTGCCTGGTTTTAAACACTATTGGCACAATAAATTGAGATAACAAGATAATTATTCCAGGGGAAATGACAGGTTTCATGGCAAGAGGGGAAGGAAAGAGTTGATGAATTCTGTTTTTGAGATGTGGAATATGTAAAATAGGCAATTGCCTATATAGGCCTAGAGCGTAGTAAAGGCATCTGAGTTAAATGTACAAATTTTGGGGTCGTTTAATCATTGTATAGTTGTCTTTAGGATAATAGGATTACATGAGATAATCCAGGAGAACATGGAGTATCGACAGGTTCTTAGGAGAGAAGATTTAGGACATGCTAACAGTTAAGGAATAGCCTCAGAAAGATGTCACTGTGGTTACAGAGAAGGTTTAATTAGAAGGATAGAAGGAGAACTGAGGAAACATTATCACTAAGCCAAAGAAAGAGAAGCTCAGAGATGTCAAATAGCTCACAGTCACCAATGACTCACAGATAACACATATTTTGGGTACTGAAAGGAATGTACTGGATTTGGCAATTAGGACATTATCGGTGACTCTGGTGAGAGTTCTTTCAGGGAAGTGACGAACATGGAAACCTTATTTGAGTAGGGAAAAATACTTAAAAGGTGAGGAATATGACATAGAGTACAAACTTTTCTCAGAGCTTAAAGCAAAAAAGACTGTGTCTTCCCTCGATTAAATCAAACCTTAAATCAGCACGACAACCTATAAGTTGGTACCAGTAGATAACCAAGATTGGGGACCAATCAGAGGTCAACAAAAGGACACCATGAGCCTGGTGAAGAAGACTCACAGGAAGAACTAAATCATAAAGGAGGAAGGAATGGCTGTCAGGGAGATGGAGAGGAACCCCTGGCAAGCAATGGCTAATTCTTAACTAATTTCAAACACATTCAGCTGAAAATAAGTGATCAAAGATTCTGAGAACTCTATCTCAGAAGTTTGATTCTGCTACCAAAACTTGGCAATTAGTAGTTGAAAACCACATTCATTGTCTGAAAACCATCCACAGGTACTTTGACATTTATTATACGTAAGAGAATACACAACCCTAATCTGAACTGAAATGAAGGGAAAACACAAAGTTATTTGCAATAATTCAATCGTGTTTCTCCAAACATCAGACTACTGAGTGATATTGCCAAATCCAATAAATAATCTCAAGTAATAGTTCATTGCTTTTAAATAAAATGTGTCACTGATTTTATGTAAATATACGTGTTTCACTGTCAAGAAACCAAAATCCTAACTGCTGAAAATGGCTTTACTTCAGTAGGCATCCCAAATTTGGAATATTTAAACTAATTTTGACAGTTGCTGTTTAAGAATTATCCTTTGTGAAATATAATGGATAAGAAAATTTTGAGTGTGCCTGACATATTGAATGCAGGTCTGAGAAATGCAAAGTGGTAAATCCTTCGAGAGAGAGATTGAAGACCTAGTGAGAAAAGTAGAGAAATAAAGTATTTCTTACTGAAGAAAATAGAAATTACAAATAAACTTGTCTAACTAGCTGTAATCATGTCATATCCTGGTTCAAAAACTTATTACTTCCATTGTCTACTGTAGGATTTCATAAACTAAGTTCCTTAAATTACTAGTAGTCTTTCAAGCATTATGAAATGTTCCTTAAAAAAGGAAATACTGCGTACTATAACCCGCATGTATTAGTTTGTTAGGGCTGTCATAACAAATGACCACAGTCTGGGTGGCTTAAACAACAGATTTATTTTCTCACAGTTCTGGAGGCCGGAAATCCAAGATCAAGGTGTTGTCAGGGTTGGTTCCTTACGAGGGCGATGAGAAAAGGATCTGTTTCATAACTCTCTCCTTGGTTTTTAGATAGCCATCTTCTCTCTAGATCTCCACACCAACTTCCCTCTTGGACGTGTCTGTGTCTAAATTTCCTTTTCTTACAAGGACACAAGTCATATTGGATCAGGGGTTACCCTAAGGACTTCACTGTAACTTAATTACTTCTCTTAAGACCCTTTGTCCAAATATGATTACATTTTGAGATATGAGGGGCTAAGACTTCAGCATGAATGTTGGTGGGAACAAAATTCATCCCATAATACCTTAAGTATCTCTTGTTTCATAACAATGTTACCACAAACGTAACAGCTTAAAACAACACATATTTATAATATCACGGTTTCTGTGAATCAGGAATCTATGCATAGCTCAGCTGGATCTTCTGCAAGACTTCAATTAAGGTATCACTCGAGGTTGTAATCTCATTTCAGAGTTCTGCTGGAGAGGATCTGCTTCCAAGTTGACATAGTAGTTGGCAGAATTCAGTTCCCTTTGGCCTGTTGGACTGAGGGCCTCAGTTTCTGCTGAATATCGGTCAGAGGCAACATTCAGTACATTGCTGTGCAAATCTCTGGAACATGGCCAATTTACTTTATAAAACCTGGCAAAAAGAAAGAGTTCCCTCACTAGACTGTTGTTACAATTTTATATAGAGTAACCATGGAAGTTACATCCTATCACGTTTGCCATGTTTTAAGGATTAGAGGTAAGTCACATGTCCAGCCTACAATCAAGAGAAAGGGATTACACAAGGATAGGTATACCAAGAGTTGGGGATCATGGAGGTTGCCTTAGATTCTTTATGGAGTTACAATGGTTTAAACACACTAAGAGCTCTGAGAACACCATATGGGAATATCTTCTTAGGCTATTAGGATAAATTATATTCCTTATCTCACCATATAGGACATTCCACAATTTACTTCCAACCTACTTTTCTAGGATGATGTCATTATATAGTCATTATATATCCCTTGTATACCATATAACTCAGTGCGTTGGATAGCTCACTCTTTTCTAGGTATGCCCTAGGTTTCCACAACAGACTTCACTAATTTACCTTTCTAAATTCCTCATATTTTTCAACGATTCGTTTAAATTTCACTAGCTCCATGAACATTTTCTTGAACATTTCCAGGGGGATTTATATATTCATTCATTCAGTCCCTCATTCAACAAGTAATTATTTGAGAATATGGTAAAATGCTAGGCATGAAATTTATAGCAATGAAGAAATCAGACATGGTCCCTGTTGTCTTGGAATTTACATTCTAAAGAAGGAGGCAAGCATAAAAATGTAAAGAATCAAACAATATGTAACTGCAGATAAAGATATGTACCATGCAGGAAAATAACAGGGTGTTCTTTAAGAGAAAAAGAATATTAGCCTAATTTAGTCTGGGATGATTAGAATAGACTCAAAGGAAATGACTCTGAGCCCTCAAAGATGAAGGAAAAGTGATACAAGGGTTCCAGACAGAGAATAGCCTGTGCAAAGTCCCTGAGTTTATGTAGACTTTGGCATTCATAAAAATGAAGTAAGGCTGATTTAGCTGAAAGGTAATGAGTGTGCAGTAAATGTGAAGAGGTCAACAGGGCTCAGATGATCACAGGCCTTGAAGGCCACTTCACGGTTTTGTTTTCATACTAAGTACAATGGGCAACCAGCAAAGGACGTTAAGCAGGTTAAAATACCGCTCATGCTGTTATTTGTGAATGGATTGAATATAGATAAAGAAGCAGATAGATCAGTTAACATTAAGCTTCTAGTGTATATCCAGAAATCAGTTGATGGTAGTAGTATGATCTTGACCAGGAATTAGTGGGTACAAACCCCATAGTGACCTGCCTCATATGGCCCATAAAATAAGAATGGTTTTCACATTTTTGAAAGTTGTAAAAAATAAGCAAAGAAATTTGACAAACTCAGTTACTGACTTGAACAACTGAGTCAATGGGAATGCCATTACCTAAAATGTAAGAGACTGCAAGTGGAATGATTTGTGGAGAGGGAAATCAAAATTCCATTTTGAATACTGTGGCACAATCTGTTCTATCTCTGTCGGCTCAATACCTTTTCACAACCATTGCTATGTTCGGGACAGTTTTCTTTTTAATAAATCCTGCCTTCCCAAGGAAGAAGCCCCAAATAACCCTTCTCAGCCTTTTTTGCAACTTGATGTTATGTCTATGCATAACATAAACCTGTGCAAGGATTTACTCTGCTAATGTGGTGGTGACAGTGGGCTCCACCTACCAGGAATAGGGGGCAGTGATTGCAAGATCATCTTCCTGGGTTAAGCCATCCGTGCTGGGGGTCAGCTGTGGAAAACTTAAGCTTGTGGCACCCATGCAAACAGTAGCTTCTAGAATTTGGTAACAGCAGCAGCTGCAGTGATTATCCTAAGAAGCCAATTCTGATTTGTGGTTTTGATTATTTTTTCTACAAATTTAGCTTTGAACCTGGCTTTCTAACCCTCACAACAATTCTGTGAGCTTCTCAATATCTTTTTTACAATCTCTTTTTTGATTTTTCAGCCAGTCCATTTCTGTTGCTTGCAACTAAGAACAATGACTGATAAAGACATTTAATTTAATACACTTGTGGGACATTCAAGTAAAGACATTAAATAGAGAGCCATATAAGTCTGAAGCTCAAAGGAGAAGTCTTGGCTGGAAAGGGAAATTTGGGAATTGTTGGTTTATAGATGTTATTTAAAACTACAGGAATAGATAAGATTGTTTAGGAATATAGTGTCAAGTGAGGACTTCAGATTGAAAATAGAACAATTCAATATATAGTAGTAGGGTTGAGAAGAAAGCTTAATTTTTAATCCTTTTGAGGTTCCATAGCATTTTATGCCTATGATACTTAATATATTCTGCCTCATATTATAGCAGTTTAACTGCATAAAATAATTTACCTGATTATATATATAATACATATCTACATATATACAATATATACATATATACACAATATATACACATATATAATATATATAGATATATGTAATGTTGTTTGTTTATCTGTGTGAAAATAATTTACCAGGCTTTTTTTTTTTTTAATAAATGGCTATTTGGTCGTCATCTTCTTCATGTCTCCTTCAGTAGCAGGTGTGACTTTCCATGTGAAATATGGACTTAGCATATTTTTTTAATTGAAATTAATTTTTCAATCTTATTTGATTTTTCCTCCTTGGATCCATTTTAAATATATGTCTAGCAGTAAACTATTTTTGCAAGAATTGCTTTCTATGTTCTGTGGGCTGTCTTTTGGTCTGTTGACAAGGCACTTTATAAAAATAATTATTTTTTTGTTCCCTTAGGCATTTCCTAGACCAGAGGATGAGCAATTATTGAATGATTTTTTTCAGAATTCTCTTTGGAAGGATCAATTGTGAAATCTTTGACTTTTTACATTTTAAAATATTCTATCGTATACATATAATGACCTCTCACTTCTAGAAAGATAGCAGAGATTGGACAATTTTCCAAAGTATGATATATCTTCAAATACTCATGGTTAGATAGTTCAATCACCCTTGCCTCTGTTCTATCTCTATTTTAAATGGACACCTTGACTACTGTTAATATTATTCACATTTATTTAAAATTTTCTTAGAAAAGGTTATGCCACATTTTTTTGCTGAGAGGTTAGTATATCATATATATAATATTGGATAAATTAAATTATTTAGTTTACATTGAACTTGCCATACTTTATGCATATGTCAAAAAGTTGTCTTAAGTATTAACTCATTTAAAATCAATTATGTAACTGCAATGAACCAGGCACTTTTCTGTTTTGAGAATACAAGGGGAAATAAAAGAAGGCTCACAAAGAATTCACAGTCAGTTGTAAATGACACTGGAAGACACTTGATTTTTGTGGCTTATTTCTTATTACCTATAATAGTCTTATTTATGAAATGGATCTTATAAACCTCAATTGTCTACCTTTTGTTTGATATGAATTTATATGTGGAGAAAAACTATTTTTTGAAACTTTATGAAATATCTCATGAAGTCTTATGACATTGTTCAACTAGAAGAGTAAATATCAGCTGAGTTTCTGAAGGACACAGCAAAATGGGCAATTAATTCACTACATACACCCCAAATTATTGTCATTACTTGGGCCTGAATAGTTCTCTATAGATTTGGCCTTTTATAACTTAACTCTAAACAAAATAGGGACTCCTTCAGGGCCTTTCCAAGTCATTGTCTGGGAAATCATTTTATCCCCACTTCTTGCATATAGTCAAAGGACTTCCATATTCATTGTTTCATGTGATACTAGCAAAACTTATAAAAGACTGAATAGGTATTATGATCACAATTAATAGTTCCAAGGTCACATGGATAATGACTTACTTTACTAGGACTAGAAATGCAATCTTCAGGTTTTCATTCCTGATCTTTTCCCTTCTACACTCCATAAGCTAAATAAACGAAAAAGAAGTACCAAGAGATTAGTAGCTACTAAGGATGATCTTAGTTGTGATATGCAAATCAGACATTGTGAGTTGAGAAATTTCTTTGAAATATTAGAATTTCTGGACATAAAATTTTAGTCTTTTGATAATATACATTTATTATAATTATGTGTCTAGGGGAGATAAAAGAGGATAGCATGCAGAAATGTTAAGAAGCACTGGAGACTGATAGATAGATAGATAAAACATCTTTGTAAAAGGGTACTCTGCTATTTCAGGGAAATGACAATGCAAAAAATATTCTTCTTGTATATCTAATTATAGAATTATGTAAGATAAAACATCTGTATAACTAGTGACTTGTTCATTTAAAATCTTTGGATAGTTCTTGTTATGGTTTTGAGGCAGTGTTTTTTCTCCACCAAAACTCAGGTTGAAATTTAATCCCCAATGTGACATTATTGGGAGGTAGGGCCTAGTGGGAGGTATTTAGGTCATGGGGACAGATCTCTCATGAACGGCTTGATGCTGTTTTCACAATAGTGAGTTCTAGCTCTGGTGAGACTGGATCAATTCTTGAGGGAATAGATTAGTTTTCACAAGGGTGGGTTGTCATAAAGCCAGGATGTCACTGGGTTTTCCTTTCTTCACATATCCACTTTCCCATTGACTTTCTTTGCCATGTTGGAACACAGCACAGAAACCCTCACCAGGAGCCAGGAGTATGCCCTCGAACTTCTCAGTCTGCAGAACTGTGAGGTAAATAAACCTCTTTTCTTTATAAATTACTCAGTTTCAGGCATTCTGTTACAACCAACAAACAAGGACTAAAGACAGTTCCTATTGCCTTTTCACATTTCTCTAACACATTTAAAGATATTACAAAGTGTCTTTTGATCAATGCTTGTGGCTGACTACAGGGAGGATATACATAGTGGGAAAGAGACTGATGTGATCTTCAAGCATGACACACGTATCCTCTGAGAATCACGGGGCTGCCAGCTTAGTGTGGAACCGCCTCAACAGAGCTGTCCTGACTTGTATCACCTAGCCCATTTTGTCATTTCGTCACGTGTACTGCCATTCCTTTTCAAGGTACTTGTTTTAGCCACACCTGACTGTTTGCTCTTTCCAGAATTTACAGCTCAAATGAACGTCAGTCACTTCTATTGCATCAAGACTCAAACTTTACAACCTGTGTGTGGTCATTCTTAACTTCTCTCTTTCAGAATGCTGAAAAATTTGCATCTCCTTCTCCTATATCCTTAAAATCTTGCACAATGCCTCAAAACACAGTAGATGGATCTTTAAATAGTCAATGAATAAATGCAATGTATTTGACTAAAGTCAGACTTCTAGTGGATATCTGCTAGAAAGAAAACATTTAGGAAATTCACTGATTGCGTCTCTGCTTATACCTTTCATAGGTGAGTAAGAAATTCTGGCTTGATTATAGACCGTGAAAATTGTTTGCAAAATTTTGCATTTCATATCAGATAGCCAATTTATCAAATAGCCTTATGATAGGGGACAAAGGAAACTGCTTGTTAAATCTTCTTTCTAGGGGAATAAATATTTCTTAACCTCTATATACTATTTAGAAGATAACGATTCATTGCTTAGAAATTTTCTTTGCTACTTTTTCAAACCCCCAACATTCTATCCCAAAGAATAGGCTATACCACATTATTACTGTCTATTCAATAGCTGTTCAAGTGAACCGCTTACCATGTCTAAGTGAAAATCTTGTCTTCTAGGTTGAAAACACAATTAACTTCTGGCTCTTTGAGGAGAGCAGAAAAATAAATAAATAAACCTGTTTCCTATGTAATTATGCTACCAAAAGAGTCAAACTACTCTCTACCCTTTACACATAGGTCAACTGGAATAATTATTAGTAATAATGCTTGGTATTATGTATTTTATGCCTTTCTCTCAGGAGATCAAAATGCTTTACACACATTATCTCATTAATTCCTACTCCAATGTTGTGAAATAGAAAGAAGTAGGCTTTTTATGTTTGTATTAGAGTGTTATTCCCTGTCTCAGATGTAGCAACTGGAGCCCAAGGAGGTTAAGCAACTCACCCAAGGTCATACTCTGTGTCAACTGCTGATTTAGATCTTTTTATTCTTAACTCCTGTGTTTTCTCCTCTAAACCTCACTGGCTTCAGAAACAGTCCCTTCAGGCTTCGTTGCATAGTATACTGACCCATATCAGGGTTGAATTTTATTAAGTAGCACAAGGTCAAGCCCTTTACAAAAGAGGTCCTGAGTCAACAGGGAGTGCATTGCATCTTTGTTTTGTACAAGGCCTTCTCCATATGAATGAACTGTCAGAATAATTTTATAATACATTGTTCTTTCAAGTTTAGAAATGGCATTCTTCTATTTACTGGTGAATGGTGAACATGTAAATTATTTTAAGCTATAACAATGAAAAAAACAAGATCCTACTGTCAGAATTAATATTTTTTCTTAACTGCATTACTGTACTACCTTAACACTCTGTGACTTTGATGCTAAGAATGTAAATGAAAGGGAACAAAATCTAAGCTGTTTGAATCTTCTAAATCAATAGCAAACATTGTTTGAATATTACATTGAACAGCTGTAATACTAGTGTAACTTTTCAGCCCTGGGGCTGCAGCCACTAAGCCTAAACAATGACAGTTCTAAGCCAAAACAGTATTTTGAAAGGCATTTCACTGTCAGTTTGTTTCAAAAAGTATTTCTTACTCTGTTGAAATTTAATATACATTGATGAAAGAATTAAACTCTCATTTGTAATCGAGAAGCCAAGGACAGGCATACTGTAGGGATATTTTTCTTTTTCTTCTGGACCAAAAAATTGATGTTTAGCTGGGGGCAAGTTTAGAAAGAAAAGCAAAAATATGATTCTAGAACACTTTAGGGATAACAAGGCAACATTGTCTGGCTATGGCTTTAGCCGAAGGTTGGGCAAAATATAATAGGGACTATCTTCTCAATATGGAGTCAGTTTCTCAGCACTGTAACTCTATAGGAAAGCTTCCTGAAATCTGTCATTCTGCTCCAAGCAATCTTTGACTCTTTGGGAAATTAATTCTTTTCACTGAAATATGTTGTTCAAGCCCTGCTATATATTTTTGTCTACATCTAGAATTCCTGGAGAGTAACAGAGAATAAGGCACTGTCCCAATGGTGAGAGCCACTCTTCAAAGATAAATATCTCCTCTGTTTTATGTTTTGTTTAAATTGGAAAAGAGCAGTCCAACAAAGTCTGCATAGTGTCAGTGTTTAAGATCGAGTTGTTATGCTCTTGATAAAAAGAGGAGAAAGAAAAAACCATGCACAGTAGAAACCATGAACCTGATTATGTGACTGCCTCCTATTTTACCAACTGACTTAAAATATTTTAGAAGCATGTATTTTTATAATTTGGAAGCTCAGTACAAACTGTAAGTAGACTATAATGAACTCCTAATATATGAAGTCTTTGATGGAGATATCATCTGACTCTTAAATCTTACATCATAAGTATGTTAAGTTTAACACATGGTATGCTTTAAAAATATCTAGGGATTTTAGAAAAAGAATAGAGAAATACAAAATTATTATGATAAAAATTTCATCAGTAGACTATGTTCCCATATTGATATTTTGCTGATAATTCATTGATATTTTTCTGATTCCTCTTGTATTCCTATAATTAAATTTCATAAGTGTCTTTACATTGTAATCAGTCATTAGTATTTTTCTTTGCTTTTTTATTCCATCTTTCTATTATCTAATGAAGCTAACTTCATATAGTTTTATTTTGATAAATGGAAATGACTTTCAGATTAAGTATAGCCAGTTCTTAATCAGCAGTTTGCTGTAAATTTTAGTAAGGTTAATGGTAACATGAGTTTTGTGGCCATGGGGGAACCTGCAAAACAACTCTGGGCCTCAGTTTTCTCAGTGTGCAGTGGGGATAATAACTGTGCTTATCTCAGTAAGCTGCTTTGAAGATTAATGACTGAATGTGAGGAAGGTGCTCTGTCCTTTTATTTGTAGAATTATTAGCATTATTTTTCAGGATTTCTCTTTTGTAATGAACTTCTATCTATTCATTTTATATTTTTAAAAAATAAATAAATGTTAGTAGTGGAAAGAGCACTGGGCATAGAGCCAGAAGAACTATGTTCCTTTTACTAGTCCTGAATATTTAATTAAGGTTGCTTGAGAATTTTCACTTCCTCACTTCAGGTTTTTTTACTTTCCTTAGTTTTTAAAAAATGAAGGAGCTAAACCAGAGTAATAATGTCAAGGCATTTGGAAATCAACCTGTAAATTAAAAATCATATAAAGGACAACATGATCAGTGGTCAAATCTTTATTTTATCAAGGAAACACATTATAAAAACCACAATACACGATCACTAGGATTTTACAAAAAGATAAATTTGTATACCACAAAAAAGGAAGACAGACATAATCTCAAAATAGAGAAGTAGTTTTCTTAGATAAATTTAACTTTATGAAAAACTTGTGACAGTATAATAAAATAGATATACATTAGTATCAGTTTCAGCTGAGGACTCAAGACAATTGATGCCACATTCTAAGTTGAGTTATGAGACCACTATGAAGGATTTGCAAAAGAAATTATGGAAACCAATTTTATGAATCCAAATATTCTCTACCATTTTAAAAGACTAAAAATATTAAAAGTGGAGACAATAAAGGAATTTCTGGAAGAAGCTATGCTTTTAAGTCCCAGTTGATTTCCTCAAATAGGAGGTTTTGAGGGTGTAGGTGTCTGTTTCTCACTCGCAAAAACATTGGTGAAAGAATGTTCTACAGAACCACTTTGAGTTTGAAATATGGATCCCTGGAGCTTGGGATCCATAATGTACTGCTGATTGTGAATGTCTGGGACATCAAAAGAAAAGCAGAACAATAGACAAGTGCTCTCTCTGGGCAACATGTGACCTCCATGAGGCAAATAAAGTGTAGACTTCCCATGGATCACATACAGGCTCTATGAGAATACACAATCACAGATGTGAAAAAGCCAACACAGGCCATCTTAAGTCCTATTCAGGGGACTGCCTGTGATTCCAACATCATAGAGTAAGATAAGGGGCTGATGAAAGTGCCAAAATCAGGAGCAGGAAGGGATACATTTTCCCTCATTAAGGGAATGGCAAGTAAGAATTTGTTAAGGATGAAAATGTCTAAGGAAATATGTGACTATTCCACATTAAAGAGGTCAATCTAAACATCCGACTGACCTCTGGAACAGACTCCAGTTATGGATCATGGTAGATTTAACTACAAAGAACTTCTTTATTATTTTCTTCTGGTTCCCCTCCCCATAAATCTAAGTTAGAAACTCTCGGTGAGCAAAATGGAGGAAGAAGGGGTAAAAAACCAAGGAATGGAAGAAGAAAATGACAGTTACATTCTACACCTTCAATGCAGGTGCTCAGTGTGAGTCAGGTTCACGATGGTAAGAAGAAGGAGGACCTCTCTTCAAATAAAATGTGAAGTTTTTATTCTTACATCTGTAGATTATTATGGTCAAAAAATTGTTTTTACTAACTAAGTGTAAGCAAGTGGGCAGGAGAACAGGGCCCATAGAATCATGTTAAAAGGAATGAAGGGATAAAAATAAAATGGCTTTAACAACATATCTCACAAGCCGTGCATTTCAACATAACTCTTGCACTCACTGCAATGCCCTTATTGAATTAGATATGTTTCTTCTTCCTAATTTTTAAAATATTTTGCTGCAGACTCTCACATTGGAACATTAGGTAACTAGGGAACCAGTTGACTAGATAAGATCTGTGTTCTCTCTACCAGATACAAATAGATGAGAAAATGTGGAATACTCATTTGTTAATTTTAATTCGTCTTTGAAGAATTAGCTATCACTATTTAGCCTTTTATTAGATAGTGAAATTGTAACAATAATAAAAACACCTTATGTTGAGAACCATAAGTAAAATAAGTTATTTGGCATTTATATCAACATATAAGAAAATGCATATAATCTAACTATAGCATTAGAAGGCATTTTATAAAGTCACTTTAGTCCCTAATTTACAAGGCAAGGTCTCCTGAAATTGTAGGTGTCATCACAGACATAATTTCAATTTTGCATGGCAGGAGAGAAGATAGTTTGGGGTGACAAAGTTGTACTTATACCAATATAACAAGACCAATAAGTTTGTATGCCTGCTGTACAGTAACAGACCAATACATGGAGACAGCATAGTTTATGGCAGAGAAAGAGTTTAATGATTGCAGGACAGCTGACCAAGGACATGGGAGGAACCCTCAAATTCATCTTCAAATGGAGTTCTTAGATGCAATTTTTAAGGGTATTACAGAGGGCAAGGGGCTGGAAAATTGGGGTTATTGCTTGCTTATGATAAGGGGGATAAAATCATCAGGATATAGAAACTGAATTCCTTGGTAAGTCAGTTCCTTTTGGGATCCTTCAGACCAGCTGGTGTCAGTGGTTTCACCTGTATGCAAGACCTGAAAGAATATCTCAAATGAAAAAACAGTTTCAAAATGTTTAAGATGTTATCTAGAGAGAAGTTGAAGGGAACTATAATTTTGTAATAGGGTCTACATGATTCTGGGGCAATAGGCAGTAAACAAACAACTATGAGGAAGCAAGTCAGAGAGCAGGCTGACCTGAACGTGCTGCAATCTTGGTTTATTTTTGTTTCTCTCCTTTCCTTCTTCCATGATTAATTATAAAGTTTATAAAGACAGTTTCATTGATGGGTTCTAGAGTTAGATTAGCCTACAAATTGGCAAAGAAAACCAACATTAGTTGAACAGCTATCATTACTATGTCCCAGGAAGTATGCTAAGTATTTTACATATAAAATTTCAGGCAATCCTTACAAAAAACTCTGGGAATGGTAATTATTGGCCTGATTAATAAAACACATGGGAAAATTGATGACATATACTTAAGTTAACATTTCGAAGTCATAGAGTTACTAAATGGCAGGATTAAAATTTTAAATCAAGTTTAACCTATTCCACAGTCCACTCTCTTTCCATTATACCCTGTGGAAGGGTCCTCATATTTCTTTCTTTATAAAAGTTTAAGCTGGATATGTTGGAAAACATCTTTTATTATAAAACTATTTCATTTAATTGAATCACCGGTTTCATATTTTTATCTAGTCATCCCACCTCTAGTCTTAGACCTTCTAGATGCCCCAAGTCCTTTATGCTTATTAGTAGGCATTTAAGCAATAGTTATTGCACACCTACGTTTAATCTATTAGATTATTTATTTCTTAAGGCAATGGCTACCTCCATCAGTTTTTGTTCGTATAGTTTAGCATATTGACTGGAATCTAGTAAATACTCCATAAATATTTGTTTTTATAAATAAATGATAGTGAACAGTGCCTTCATTTATTCCTCTATTTAACACATATGTATTAAATGCCTACTAAGTTCCCAACACTGGTAATTCTATCAGTGTGAGCAAGCTAGAGAACTTCCCTGCCAAATACATTTTGTAGTCTAGTGGGGAAGACCTAGAGTTAAGCAAAAACAGTAAAGAATGGTAATTGATCCCAATAAGAAAATTGTGAATACTGATAAGCACATAGCTGGATTCTCTAGTGTGTCTGGGTGCTTGTGAGTGAGGAGAGCAGGGTGTGGTCAAGGTTGTTTTCTTTTGATACTTCACGTTAGAGGTTTAAATGTGGTACAGAATGAGGGAATATTATTCTGCTATTTCTTCAAGGGAGGGGCAAAAAAGATATAAAATTAAAATGGAGCCAGTATTGCCCAAGGTCCATCTAGAACCAGAAAGAAAAGCAGATGGTTGCAGAAAGAGTTACAGTATAGGTGGTTGAACCATCAAGGAAACTCACAAGAAAAAATTTTACCTAGTTGTCAGAGAACATACTATGCTCCAGACGGCTAACTTGCCTTTTCCTATACCATGCCTGTGTCAGGAAGCATTCCCTACGTTCAAGTCTTAAGCATGTGTCCTGTATAAAATCAGTCTTTAGCGTCTCCCAAAAGAGCTATCACTTCCTTCTTTTATGAACTTGCTGTATCTTGTCTCTTCACTTTAGCACCTAGTACATTGAGCTAAAATTATTGGTTTGCATTCCTCTTTTACTGTAAGAATTTTGCTTTTCGAAGGCCACATTTTTTTTTTCTATTTCTGTATTCTCAATACCTAGCATGGTGCTTGTTTACAGCAATTTGTAAACAAATATTTGTTAAATTTTTCATCGTAAAACATGCTGATGAAAATTAAAATTTTATATTGTTTATGCAAAAGTCCCAGCTACAAGGAATCAGACATGAGGATATTTGAGTTATGGAATTCTTCAAATTTTTGTCTGGCTGTTTGGAAGCATGTATATAAAAGTTGATTTTTGTCTGTTTTTGAATAATTATAGCATATTAAAACATTAATAACGTAGGTTATTGAGTTAGACTGCCACAATCTGATTCTAAGCTTTATTCCTTTATAGACTTTATGAATTTATCTGCCATGATTTCTTCATCTATAAAGTAGGTATAAAATGTGTACCTAATTGGGTGATGGGAAGTTAATGACAATGCAAGGTGAAAATGGAAAGCAATAGTGCTTTGCTTAGTCCCTGAAACAGAGTATGTTCTCAGTGAGTGTTAAAAATCGTAATTTGTATTTCATAATTTAGTGTTTCTAAAACTTAGCTTAGTAGCTGTTGTAGGTTGGATTCATTGGAAGAGGAGGCTAAAATGGAGCCTGTGGGGCAAGATAGTTATAAAATTCCCATCTGTGAAGGGAAGAAGGAAGAAGCAGTTTGGCACAGACGAAGAAGGTGAACTACAGTGCCAGCCAACAAAGTCTCTACCACACTGGAAGTAAATATTGCAAGGCAGGGCATTCACCCTCAGGTAGAACTGGCTGGGCCTTTATACTCCACCTCACTAACCACCACATGAGGGTTGCTCTGGAAAGCAGGGCAGAACTTCCAGCAAGGTAACATTTTGCAGCTGAACCTGACGTTGCTGACAGCTAGATGCTCTCTGCTGTCCTCGAAGGACGATCCACACACCAAGTGGTCTGCTATGCCCACTTTGCATGCTGTACTGTGAGTGTAAGCCACACTGCATTGAAGCAATGAATTTCAGAACTCTTTGCATTTGTTAGAAGAGAATTTAAACCATTGCCTTTTGTTTTGTTTTAGTATTTCTAGTTCTGTCTACAGAGGTATATGTCTCTGTAAAAATCTTTTTCCTTCCTCTTTCTTTACAAAAATAATGACTAACAAGAATCCAAAACAAAAATATTTTTTACACACCTGTCTCTACCTGAGATAACATAGATGGTAAGGATTTTCAGTGATCCAGAAAACCCAACCAAACAAAAAAGAAGGCTTTTTTTTTTTTTTTTTTTTGGCTAATTTTGCTTTATTTTTTTCCTCTGTTCCCTTTTCATTCCTTTCCTTCCTTTCCCTTCTGTCTTTAAATTTTTTTTCTTTCATTCCTTCTTTCTTTCCTTCTCACCCCCAATGCCACCATCTATTGTAATTCTATTTTGACTAGTTCTGCACATTTTTAGCTTATTTTCTCACAGAAAAGAAAATATCAGAAGGCCCCATTTTGTACTGAGTTATGTGGCTGTCAGTAAAATTGTATTTGAGTTTCAGTCAATTCAGCTTGGAGCTTCTAAGTAACTGAATTTGTGGCAAGGTTCTTTTTAACAGCAGCAACAAATTTTGTGTGTGTGTGTGTGTGTGTGTGTGTGTGTGTGTTGAGGGTGGGGGGCGGTGGTGGGGGGAGAAGACCCAAAAATAAGCAAAAGAAAAAGTACTTACCTAGAAAGGAACAGAGATTTTGGAGACTAAACCTTTCTGTATGCTGCATTTGTGTTTTGTAAAGTTCAGTAGAAATTATTCAAGGTTGTTTCCTACCCAGATCTAACATGAATTTTTTTCAGTGTAGTCAAGCTTTTAGTAAATTTTTCTATAAAAATTGTCCAAGGAACATATTTTTAAAAGCTCTATGTAGATGCATGGTTTTGATTGGATTGCATAGATTAAATCTAAGAACTATTTTTCTAGGATAGAAATACCATGAAAGTGATTGCATTACCCCCAGAGGCTGTTTTTTCTTAATACTTGCAAGCTGAGAGTAAATCGTAAGCACATCTGCACCCTGATTTCAATGCTCTTCTCTGAAAACACAGTATTTAGTGTATTTCTTTTGCAAGTCAGACATATGGGGTTTAATTTATAAATATTTTTCTATAAAACTTAAATTATGGAGCTAAAAAACAAAATAAAATATATAAAACCACTTTCTCCCAAAAGAGCTGCAAAAATTACTCCTTGAAACATTGGACTACAAGAAACATTTGCATTTACTAAGCTGCATTATTTATAGTTACAGAACTGCAACCTCTCATCCCCATCTAGTAGTTTATTTTAAATCTATAAGATCTACAAAACAAAAGTAAGAGAAACATGTGTCGAGCAGTAAATAAACCCTGCTAGTGAGCTTCTGTATTCTTTTAGCATTACAGTATTTTCATCATTTTTTGACATAAAGATGTGTTTTGTAGGGAAGGAAAAGCACATTTTGAAATAACTAGTTAAGTAGGGGATGAAAAACTGGTAACAAAAAAGAAGGGAAATGGTTTTGATTTCCTTTACGCTTAAGGTCATATACAGGTCATGTTTAACAGATTCCATTTTCACATATTTTAATGAAATCTGTATAGGAAATTTAGGCAAGAGCTGTGGAAAGAATTTGATCTAAAGGAGTAAAACTATCACTTTAACATTAACCTTCTAGTAATGAATAAGCAAGCAGAATAAAAAAAAAAGAATATCTTCTCGAAATCAGAAGGCAGAAATATTTGTGCCCTAGCTACTGATGTGAAAGATATATTTGATAGGTCTTGTAACAAGATGTCCTGGGTTTGGGGTTACACCATGGGTATATTAAACACTAATACATATATGTTACTTAAGCACTCTTACGATAATTGAGGAGAAAGAGTTAAATGTCAGGTTGTCCTGTCCTTGGAATTTTTGAAAATAGTGTGGCAGGAATTAAAGCTGTACCAATCACTTCTTACTTTGCATACTTTTCCAGAGAGACGGCATCTATTCCTTTATAACTTTGCTGTCATTCTTGGAAGAAGAGGCTCATCTGGGTCTTACTTGTAACTCTGTCTCCTGTTCTTGTGCTTTTTAAAGACATATTGCATTTCTTTCTATAATAGCTTATCATGCCAGAAAGAGTATAATTGCAACTTCAAGCACAATTTCAGGTTTCAAAGATGAAATCATTCACATTTCACTTAGACATAGCATTAAGAATCAGCTTTCTTTCCCTTGGGTGGTATTCTGCTTATTTCTGTAATTTACATGGCTGTTTTCTTTTGCATTGTGTGAAATGTAAAATGATTCAAAAGGGGTTCTGAGTGAACAGCACAATGTCTGCTGCCCAACTGCTTGAGTCAGTATGTAATAATTGGCCTGAATATATAGATAGGCCATTATGGGGCTTGTTAAAATTTGTGTCAGGTTCCTGCGATAATTATTGAAGGCCTAATTCAGACCAGCTTTCCTCTACAAAATTAAATAAAAGAGGTACTGGATACACCATGCATTGAAGGGATTAGTCAATTCTCTTTGCACAACAGTGACCTTTGTATCCCCTCTATTAAAGAGTGGGAAAGATTTAACTGCACTGCACGTGCCCTTGTATTTTCCGGCCATTATTTAAAACATGTCAAAATGAGTTCAGTAATTCTTCAGTCTTTTTTTAACCTCACCTATTCCTCAATCAAGTATTTCAACCCTCATTTTTTCTTTCTCTCCTTCCTTCCTTCCTTCCTTCCTTTCTTCCTTCCTTCCTTTCTTCCTTCCTTCCTTCCCTCTTCTCTCCTCTCCTCTCCTTTCGTTTCTTTTCCTTTTTTTCTCTCTCTGTTTCTTTTTTTCTTCCCTCCCTCTCTTCCTTTCTTCTTTCTCCCTTTATTAAACCAGAGCTACTGGAAGTTTTTATCCTGCGTAATTCTGTAGTAGTCTTGAAATTGCACACCACTGAAGTTCTGTAAAATAACTGTACTGCTTGTCAACTAGGAAATGAATATATACACTGATACTTTCCGTGGAGGTCACATTGTGTGTAGTGTCTTGTGATTTAATTGCATACTGAATGTATGTGTGAATCTGTTAGATAAAAGATGGATGGAGACTTGATGAGGTAGTCTTTTACCCTCCACATCGTATTTTGCTTAAGTGATAGTCAACATGCATTCCTAATTGGCAGTCAAATCAGAACTCTGTTGACTGTAGCTAAATGCATATTGCCTAATTGTGTAATTCGGACAACTTCATGCAAAATTCAAGGTTTGAATGCATTTCCTAAGGATGGGCACAGTGAGTATAAATCAATGACTTTTTTTTTTAATCTTGAAAAGTTCATTTATTCATTGGCCTGTGACTTCCGGGGTCAGTTAATTACTAGATTTCAGAGTTAATTAGGTTAATGGACATATAAGAACTATAACAGACATGGAACCAATTATTTTAATGTTTTCTAAACATAGCTCATTTTTGTTTTTCAAGGTTGCAAATAACTTTTTAAAATGCTTGCTTGCATAAATCCAAGTTATTTTCTTGTCTTGCCTTCAAGTTAATTTCTTAACTTATTTGTATTAAGGGGCATTTGGTAAACATTTTTCTAATATATTTATTTTTGAAATTTTAATTTAGAAGAGTATTTAATGAATTTCAAAATTCTTAAATCTAGTTTGTATAGATTATTGAAACTCAGTGTTCAAAGAATCATCAGATATTGTTTAACTGACTTACTTAAAGGAAGAAACTTTTTATTATTAGGCACTTAACTAATCTCAACCTCTTAGTTCATAAGAACCTACTCATTTTGGGGGAAGTCCATTATATTTATTGTCATCTCTAAAAGTTTTAAAGTTCTTTTTCATATTTAGTCAATATCTGCCTCTCTGCATCTTCTCTCCAATGGTATAATTCTGTCACTGAGAATCCCAGAAACTAAGTCAAATATCTTTCAAATGACAACCACTCAAATACTTGCAGTCAGTTATCATGTTCTTTCTGTTGGATCCTTCAAACTAGACAACCCCAGTTTCTTTCGCTAAGCTGTAGAACACATACTTTTACAGAGCCTTCACAATTCCAGCTGCCCTTCCTTGAAAATTTTCCAGTTCAGTTAAGACGCTTCCAAAATAGAACAGCCTGCTCCATGTGTAATATGAATAAGACAAAGTACATACAGCCTGTAAACTTCATCATATGTCTATATAATTGAATTAACTTAAGCTATTTCATATTAGTTATTTTATGGACTTAATGTAAAACTGGCTATTTATAAAATAAAAGTAAATAAAACACTTAGATATTTCTCCTCCAAATTGCTGACAATCCTTGTAAAAAGTCAGGACTCATTTATGCATAGAAATGTTAAACTCTAATTTCAACACATTGAGATATTTTGAATCTTGATTTGGTTATACAGCTCAGCCCTTTCTTCAACTTCATATTATTTTTAAATTTGATAAAAATTTCTTTTGAATCTTTAACCATGTATTGTATATTTAACTTTTAGTTTATGTGACTAAACCTGCTAGGTGAAATACTATAAAAAATAAAGATTAGGCTGAGGTGGGTGGACCACTTGAGGTCAGGAGTTCAAGACAAACCTGGCCAACATGGTAAAACCCTGTGTCTACTAAAAATACAAAAATTAGCCAGGCATAGTGGTGCATGCCTGTAATCCCAGCTACTCAGGAGACTGAGGCATGAGAATCGCTTGAACCTGGGAGGCAGAGGTTGCAGTGAGCTTAGATCATGCCACTGCATTCTAGCTGGGGCAACAGAGTGAGTGAGACTCCATGTCAATAAATAAATAGATAAATAAAGACTGATAAACTGTATCTTACCACCCCATCTCATCCTCCAAATTATTCACTAATAGAAGCTTTAAATCATGTACATAGGAACTCTTATAAATCACAGATGGAAATGCAATATGTGGGAAATATAAAGTGTGGTGAAAATTCACAAGAGGAAAGTTAAGGGACAAATTTCCAAATGCTTTTGAAATAAATGACCTCATTAATACTCACAAAAAATATTTGAAGAAGATATTATTTCCATCTCACAAATATGAGAAAATAAGGCTGGGAGGGTTAAATAGCTTGCCAGTAATTGCATAGTTAGTTATGAAGTGGTGAATTTAGGAGTTAAGCAGTGCTGTCCAACTAGAAAGCTAATGCATAATCTACAGCACTGCTTTATCAGTGAAAGTTTTAAAAGCCAGCAAGATTTTGATAAATAAGAATGAGAAAAAGAACACTTAAGACAAAGAAGATTGTAAAACAAAAGGAAGCATAATGTGTATTCTAGAGATGGTGACATGTTTGAATACAAGGGAAAGTGGTGGGTCATGAGATCAGGAGATTAGAAATAGGTTTGTTTTTATCTAGAATAAGGTCAGCGATCTACACATAGGGAAGCTTCTGAGTCCTTTCCTGGAAGTTAGGACCCAGAAGAACTATGTTAGAAAATTGCTGATATTAAACGATTAAAATGTTAAACAGACTCAGAAAGGGATATCCAGTCTGGTGGCAGTCCACTAAAGATCTCCGTCAGGTTGATACCAGAGAAGTTACTTTTTCACCTCCCTCTGCGTATACTTTACTGTTCATAATTTGTAGGAAGAAAGATTCACTGATTGTTTTATGCATGTCATGTTTTATGCTTTTCTCTGGGATAAATAAGATAGATCACTAGATCACATTCTAGTCATGGAGACAGAGATGGAGGAAGACTACTAATTTAAATACAATATGGTATGCATTATAAAGTATTTATGCCCAGGATGCTAGGGAAGGGCTAAATTCAGTTACACGTAAACTGTGTTTTGAAAGATTAATAAAGTACTCTGGGAGAAAAAGGAATTGAATAATCTAGTAATGGTGGACAAAAGAAGCAAAAGCACACTGGTGAAAGAGCATGGTGGAACAAGGAAACTATTTGGAATGTGGTGATACTTGTATATGAATTAGGAAGGGAAGGTTAGAAGGAAGTCTGAAGAGGGCAAGAGTCTGAAGAGCTAAGCAAAGGTCAGACTAGAAGACCTTGGATGCCATGCTTAGGAACTTAGATTTTTGTCTTGTTACAACATTTTGTCTACGACAGTGTTAAATACTGGATATGGAAGTGAGAAACTAGAGATTGTCAGGCCAGTGAAGAATGTACTGTGGCTAGACATATCTGCTTATAAGATACAAAGTCTAGTTTAAGTAATTGGGGTTTATTACATGGGTATACATGTAAGAACAGGAACTGTAATTGATACTGTGAGAGTTCTCAGTGGCAAAATTTTCCAGGGGTTCACTGAAATGCTTCACTTAATAACTCAAATTTTCTTCAGTGTTTTGTTCAATATATATCTCAGTATGCCTATTCTTGTCTCTAGAGGTTTTATCACCTTCTACTCTCTTTATCCACTGCCTCACGATTTCTCCATTTTTTTAACCTTGGTCCACTCAAAGCTTTAGCTTAGTAATAGTCCATCATGACATCTTAGGTTTTTTTCTATATTGATAATCTTTTAGGTTTTGCTTCTATAGCTGATATGGTTTGGCTGTGTCCCCACCAAAGTCTCATCTTGAACTCCCATAGCTCCCATAATCCCCATGTGTCTTGTGAGGGATCTGGGGAGAGGTAATTGAATCATGGGGGTGGGTTTTCCCATGCTGTTCTCATGATAGAGAATAAGTCTCATGAGATATGATGGTTTTATAAAGGGAAGTTCTCCCGGACACACACTGTGTCTTGCCTGCCACCATATAAGATGTCCCTTTGCTTTTCTTTCATCTTCTCCCATGATTGTGAGGCCTCCCCAGCCATGTGGAACTGTGAGTCAATCAAACCTCTTTCCCTTATAAATTATCCAGTCTCAAGTATGTCTTTATTAGCAGCGTGAGAATGGACTAATATACCACGTGTCATGGGAGGGGCTGGTGGGAGGTAATTGAATCGTGGGGGCGGGTTTTTCCTGTGCTGTTCTTGTGATAGTGAATAAGTCTCATGAGATCTCATGGTTTCATAAAGCTCAGTTCCCCTGCACATGCTCTCTTGTTTGCCACCATGTAAGACAAGCCTTTGCTGCTCCTTCACCTTCCGCCATGATTGTGAGACCTCCCCAGCCATCTGGAACTGTGAGTCAATTAAACCTCTTTTTCTTTATAATTACCCAGTCTCTGGTATTTCTTCACAGCAGTATGACTATGGACTAATACAATAGCTTACTGACTGATTCTCTTCATATTCTTCAATTGCTTTACAATGATAATCGGCATGAGTAAGTTTGAATGTGGATTTCCACGTAAAACCCCCTTATGTGTATGTGTGGCATTTTTTGCACTGAGGTTGTATACTCTCACTAAGTCAAATCAATTATAGTCAGAGGAAACAAGATCATGTATATCACTGCACAGAGCTCCCCCTTTATAAGAACAGTTTGCCTTAGAAAAAGTGATAGATATAATAAGTATACTTAACTCCTTTCTTATAAAATGTATCATGATAAGGTATATAGTGTAAGAAAGTAAGGGCACTTTTAGGGAAGTGGCAATGGAGATGTGGTCAATAACTACTTAAAAGATCAATCTGTAGGTCTTTAGTTGGATTATGAGAGAAAAAAGACACAAAGATCCCAATGATTCTGAAGGGGTTGATTTATTTGATGGTAGGCAAAAAAATTGAGATGGGAAAGGATGGGAAGAGAGAGCTTTTGTGACTGGGTAGGGGGAAAATTAGGGATGTAGTTTTGAACACATTAAACTGGAGTTGCCTGTAGGTCATCTAGAGAGATGAATGATGTCAAAATCTTCCAGGAAGCCAATCCTAAAGAGAGCATTGGGTGCCTACATAGATCAAATAGTTTCTGAAACTAGAAAAGTGAATGACATTGGCATTGGAGAAGAAGGAAAGTTATGCAAATTTAAAAGCGATAACATCAGAAAAGCAGACAGATAAGAAATACAACACAGGACCCGCAAAGGAGCTTTCAGGAATATTAAAAATATCAAAAACAACAAAAAAGGATGGTGTCAAAAGAAAACTAAAACAGAGTCTTAAGAACTTTTCTCGACAGTGCCAAAGCAGCAAAAAGTCAAGTAAGAGAGCTTGAAAGTGTCTATTTTACTTAGCAATTAGATGTCTTTGATAGTGTTAGCAGAGTTTTAGAGATGTGCTGGAGTCAGAGCAAGATTGTTGCTGGCTAATGAGTAAGTAGAAGGTGAAAGTGTAAGAACTTAAATGCGGGCTACTCCTTTGAGATTCTTGATGAAAAAGGAAAAGGACAATAATGAGATAGAAATATGCTATCAAACCGTGTTATTTTTTATTTTTCATTTTTTCTTTTGGGTGAGAGAAATTTGGAAATGTGTATAGGCTGAAAGGAAAGATCCAGATATTGAGTACAACTCAAGTGATCAAACTAGGAGACAAAAGGGAAAAAGTGAGAACTAGAAAAGTGAAAGGTTTTGGAGGGAAGAAAGGGCTATGAAGCAGAGAAGAAAGGAGAACCAATATGAGGATGTATAATTAGGTTGACTATGCTGTGGGTGAATAATGCCTCAATTTTGTGAAAGTGTGAGATACTGTCTGAAATGCCTCTCAGGACCACCTGTGAGCCTTTTCTCATTGGTTCCTGTTGCCCAGTGGTTAATGTTTTGCCTCATACAGGTTAATCCTCTGAAATTTTGGGTTGTGTCTGTTTGGGTCACAAATCAATCTTTATAGCATCCCACAAGGTGAAGGCCACAGGAAAATTCTAGTGTGAGAGATAGGAGTGTGTTACAGACCCAAAGGAATGTACACATACTCATACAGAGTTGGTCATTGCAGACATAGCTGAAAGGAAAAACATATGAAGTCAAGAGCATCTGAAGTCATGCATTGTAAATATAGGATAAAGAAAGACAGTGGAATTAGATGTTAAAGTCATTGATGACCATGTTCATACAGTCTAAATCTATCTTATCACTAAGAATTATATAAGAAATAACAGAGGATTTCTTGTCAAAAACTAATTAAGTATTCTCCAGTATTCATTGGACTACACACTAGTAACTCTATTAAAAAGAAAATATTGTTAACCTAGTGTGACATATTCTTCCGAACATTGCTGATTCTTATTAATGACTTCCTTATATTCTTAGTGTAAACAAATACTGTACATTTGCCTGATAACTATATCATAATATTTTTTCACCAAATCATAATAAGTATAGTTGCCCATAATTCCTAGAATCCTGTTTCCCCTTTGTTTTTAAAATATTGGACATCTGCCTATAAATATAAATACATATATATGTATATAAAACTCCCATTCCTTATGATTATTCATAGATTATTTGCAGTAGTTTGCAATAACCTTGCTAATTCTAAGCCTCCTGGAAGTTTTCTTGGATCTGAAAAATAAACTTACTTAAGATCCTTAGGTATTTTCTGTCTATCTTCCTACATATCCTGGTGTCCTATGGCCTCTTAGACATTCTTGTGGACTACATATTATAAAATAAATACTAGCAACTGAATTAGAGCAGAGCATGTCTTCTTTTTAATTTGAATTCTAAATTGATTTTTACTTTCTTAGTTCTTATGAAAATATATATTAATTTTCTTGGATTCAAACACATGCTTTCAAACTAAACTTGTACCCATGAATGTCATTTTAATACTTCTATATTGGTTGTTTATGTTAGTAAAAATATATAAGCAAAAAATATAACTAAAGAATAATGTTAAAATATCCTGAAACTTTGCTGAAGTTATTTATCAGCTGAAGGAGCTTTCGGGCCAAGACTATGGAGTTTTCTAAATATAGAATCATGTCATCTGCAAACAGGGATAGTTGACTTCCTCTCTTCCTATTTGGATGCTGCCCTTTATTTCTTTCTCTTGCCTGATTGCTCTGGCCAGGACTTCTAATACTATGTTGAATAGGAGTGGTGAGAGAGGGCATCCTTGTCTTGTGCCAGTTTTCAAGGAAAATGCTTCCAGCTTTTCCCCATTCAGTATGATATTGGCTGTGAGTTTGTCATAGATGGCTCTTATTATTTTGATGTATGTTCCTTTGATACCTAGTTTATTGAGAGTTTTTAACACGAAGGAATGTTGAATTCTACTGAAAGCATTTTCTGTATCTATTGAGATAATCATGTGTTTTATGTCTTTTTCTCTGTTTATGTGATAAATCACATTTATGGATTTGTGTATGTTGAACTAACCTTGCATCCTGGGGATGAAGCCTATTTGATTGTGGTGGATAAGCTTTTCGATGTGCTACTGGATTTGGCTTGCAAGTATTTTGTTGAGAATTTTTGCATCAATATTTATCAAGAATACTGGCCTGAAGAGGGTTTTTTTTGTTTTTCTGATGTCTCTACCAGGTTTTGGTATCAGGATGATGCTTGCCTCATAGGATGAGTTGGGGAGGAGTCCCTCCTCCTCAATTTTTTGAAATGTTTCAGTAGGGATGGTACCAGCTCTTTGTACATCTGGTGGAATTTGGCTGTGAATCCATCTGGTCCTGGCCATTTTTTGTTGCTAGGCTATTCATTACTTATTCTATTCTGGAGCTCATTATTGGTCTGTTCAGGAAATTAATTTTTCCCTGATTCAGTCTTGGGAGGATGTATGTGTCCAGGAATTTGTCCATCTCTTCTAGGCTTTCTAGTTTGTGTGCAGAGAGGTTAATGTAATAATGTAATTTTATCATAAATTATCTCATTCTGATGTCTTCCTCAGACTCTCCAAGACCTAAAATTTAAAATGGCTATCCTTAGCCAGGCATGGTGGCACACTCCTGTAGTCCCAGCAACTCCGGAGGCTCAGGCAGGAGAATTGCTCAAACCTGGGAGGTGGGGGTTGCAGTGAGCCGAGAGTGCGCCACTGCACCCCAGCCTGGGCAACAGAGCGAAACTCCATCTCAAAAAATAAAAACAAACAAATAAACAAACAAATACATAAATAAATAATAAAATGTCTATCTTCCAACAGCTAATTTGATAAGTTACGCTAGCCAGATTGTCTATTAGTATGTCAGATCTGCTCTCTTTTCTGAGATAGCTAATGAGTACAGATTTACTTTATGTTTAAAGAGGGAAAGTTCACCCAAGCTCATTATAGAAGAAGCCAAGCAATGTAATTTAAAGAAGGAAGGGTGAGGTGGGCTAGAATAAAATACTTTGTTATGTATTGTAATCCAACTGGCATTGGCTGACCATACCCACAATGAATGTTGAAGTGTGTCCATCTGTCTATTCTTCAAGAAGAGACTATGATCACATGAGGACCACTGGATTTCTGAGATGCAGGTTTTAAAAAGTACATCTTGGTTCACATGACTGCAAATTACAATAAGTTTGTAAATGATGCCTTAAGTTTAAATTCGTATTCCAGAGCAGACACAGCAGTCAGCATGTTTTACAATATAAGCATTTAGGTGCTAGTCAGTTTAGATGTATTACTCATCCCATTGCCTGCTGAAAAGACTGAGATAATTGATGAAGCTATTTTATTAGCAGTGCTACATATTGAGTGCTCTTCCGAAGCCTCTTTTTGTTTTTATTTCATTTATTTATTTTTTGAGATGGAGTCTCACCCTGTCGCCCAGGCTGGAGTGCAGTGTCATGGTCTCGGCTCACTGCAACCTCTGCTTCCAAGGATCAAGCGATTCTCCTGCCTCCACCTCCCAAGTAGCTGGGACTACAGGTGCATGCCACCACACCTGGATAATTTTTGTATTTCTAGTAGAGATAGGCTTTCCGTATGTCAAAGCCTTTATCACACTTTAAAAATCATTCTTTAATTTAACAGCGATATTAAGAGAGCTCTTTCATTCAGTCCAATTACCTGGAAGCACACTTATTTTTTTTTTTAGGGGTTTAATCTTTAGGGATGAAACAGATTACCAGCTTTTGAACCAATTTAAGTAGAATCTCCAAAAACAAAGCCAGGACAAATAATTATTGGCAGTTCACAGAAGGCATTCTGTGCCCACTGCTCTGCTGGATTCCGTTAAAGTCAGCTTGCTTGTCTTAATGGGAAACACCTGTGGTCCGCAATGTAAGAAGACAAATCAAACTAACTGTGCTTTGAGACACTCAAACTAAATTATGGAAATAAAAATCTCCTCGTCTCAGCATCACCAATGTCCCTTTCTCCCTTGAAACAGATATTAAAGAGAGGCTGTTTTGAAAGTATTTATTTCCCTGAAGCATTCCGGTACCCTCAACGTTGTCAATGAACACATCAGCCAGAAGACGACAAGTCCCCCAGACTCCATGGCTATTATTTCAGTGGCACATTAAATAATTTTAAAAGAGGAAGCTTGTAAAAAATAAATGCAAGTTGTTTTCATCTCAAACTTGAGTAATTATTGGTATTTCAGAGAGGCATAGAAATTATTTTCTCTTCCACTTATTACAGGTAAGATGTTTTAGATAATATGACTAAGCATAAAGGATGTGTTTGCCTTTTTATTTTTGAAACAGCTAGAGAAGAGGTAGAGTTGGGCATGTGATCTGATGAAAGGGTGATGATATCTGTAAGATACCTTATAATAAGTGTGATCATAATGATAAATTTCTGCATTAATGGCTGCTCAGAGGAAACTCCAAGGATTAAGAGGAGGTCTTTGAAAAAACTATATATAGAACCACAACAAAAGAAGAGGTTGACTTGTTGGGGCGGAGGTGATGCTATTTTTAGCCTAAAGGTAGATTTTCTATTTTGCTTTCACATTCTCCTGGAAGAACAGCCGTCAAACTGGACATTGTAGAATATAATTTATTCAGAACAGAAACATTTCCCTGAGGCTCTAAAATTTGCAGGATACTAGAAAGGAATTATGGAAACCAGAATTTGATTATTTTTCTTGATAGGCATGAGAAAAAGGAAAGAGGAGGGACCCTCTTACCTGAAGCAAGGTTTATGAACTCAAATGTCCATGGAGGAAGGTGGAGATGGTGGCTGGCATATAATACAAATGAAGCCATCTAGGTATCTGAAAAATCTTTTCCTCAGGTTTTTTTCTCATGAGTCATAGGATCATACTGTTTTATCTTTCTTTCTTTTGATAGGGATTTTGATAGGGATATTGGTACTTTACAATATGTAAAGCAAGAAATAATAAATATGAACATGTAGTCTAAGTGTAAAAAAATAAGGCTATTTTGGCATCATGGCAAGCTGGAGAACATATATGTTGTCTAATTGAAGCAATCCAGATAATGACCACCACTTAGGTATGTAGCTCAGTGTTGCCCTGTCTTCCAGCTTTACAAAAGAAATTGGTTGGGAGGCCGAGGTGGGCGGATCACTTGAGGTCAGGAGTTCGAGACCAGCCTGGCCAACATGGTGAAAACCTGTCTCTACTAAAAATATAAAAATTAGCCAAGTGTGGTGGCAGGCGCCTGTGGCCCCAGCTACTCGGGAAGCTGAAGAAGGAGAATCACATAAACCCGGGAAGGGGAGGTTGCAGTGAGCCGAGATCATGCCACTGTGCTCCAGCCTGGGCGACAGAGTGAAACTGTCTCCAAAAAAAAAAAAAAAAAAAAAGAAAAGAAAGAAAAAAACTGAAAATCCAGATTTAATGAGGAGTTTTATGATTTTTAAGTGTGTCAATTTACTTATTCATTCCTTATTAAGTTCATATTGTGAAAAAGATTAATCTTCAAACATCGCTATATTTGTTTCCTTATTTTTTTTATAGCACAAAATTAGCATCTTTATGGGCTAGAAAATTTCTGTTGGTGACTGCTTCCTCACAGCAAGCAATGGGTTATTGAGATTGGGTTATGGAACTAAATGGGGTAGAGGGGGAAATTAAAAAATAAAGAAGGTCTATATGAGATACCCTCCAAAAACCTGGCAACTATCCACTTGAGAAACTTCTAGAAGACCTGGATTGTGAAGACTTGCTCATTAGGTAGTGAAAAGAAACAGTAGTTAGCATAAGAACAGAGTCTAATTTCCCCCCTTTTCTTGAATATGTTCAACTTTTATGAAATCAGTTAAATCTTGTTACTAAAGAACTCTTTAAATATTATTGGAGATTTCATGTGCTTTCATGTTGGAGAATGGCAAATGATGCCAGATGTAGAATAGGTAAAACAGGTATACCCTCTGTCCTCGATCATTTAAGGGTAGTAGCAGAAACCCTCTGTAAACTTCTAAGCTCCCAGGAGTACGTGCATTCAGGTTCAACTGAAGATTCTATACTTCTCTTATACTTCCTACGCTCCAGAACATACTTGGAGAGAAATAAACAAAATACCAGGAGGAGGACTGTTCTCAAGAAGAAGAATGTGTTGGGTTGTTCTGTTTATAACATAAGATGACTGTGTGTATCCCCCTTTTCCCTGTGAATGAGTGAGGCCCATTCTGTAGCATGAATTGACATGGTTTAATAAGTTGCTCCCAATGACACTGCAGGAAACTGACTTATACATCTGTCCTAGAAAATCTGTGTTAGTATTTCTGATATATTTCCTGAAATAATCATGTTGGGTCAAAGATTACACACACTTAATTGTAATGCGTAATAAAAAAAAACAGCATCAAAAGAGACAGTGACATTCCCTCTCTGGTGGCCAACAGTAGATATTATCCACATATTAAATATTTGCCAAACTAATGCCTTAAAATGGCATTTTACTCTTTTGGTATCCAAGGAAGTTGATCATCATTTTCATGTAAAGTTAATTATTACATTTTGTAAGGAAATTATATAATGCTCATTAGGAACTAATAAATCTTCATTTAACTTTCGTGGTGAGATCACTTTCAAAAAATCAAGAAAATGTGAACAGTGTTTCCAAGTACTGGAAAAAAAAGTTTACAGCATTTATGTTGAATTTAATAATAATGACCTGTGACTTGAATGATAACATATTTTAGTGGATAGGCAGCTGCTAGAAAAAACAAAATACCCCATATTCTAGTGATTACAAGAGCCTAGCAAAATGGCAATACTGGTAATTAGGTATTTATTTTACATAGTATTAAAAAATAAGGTCTTCAATGTTTATTTTAAAATATTGAAAGACTTTAAAACATTTTAATGTAAAAAGTGAGCACATAAAATATAAAGTAAAACAATGGATATTATATAATGTGTTCTCATTTAAAGCAATTTTAGTAGATACAATTTATAGAAATTTAAATATTATTAAAAACACACTGATCACCTCATAAAAAGACCAAATTAATTAACCATACAAACTGAAAAGTAAATATTACTTGACTTTATTTTAAAAGCGATCTTTCAATACACAAAGTACATCAGTGGTGTTATCATTGATTCCCAAGTACACTTTTGGGCAAATTTTTTCATTCTGCTGATAAACTCATTTCTGAGTCTATACTAGCCTGAGGAAGGTAAGGAGATATTTATGAGCTAACTTCATATAGTTTCTTCTGATGTCTTCATCTTTAAATAATCCCATCTCTTATTTGATAACACTGAGAAATCTTTTTGGAAAAACTTACTGCTTTTTGGCAGGAATGGATAGTGAACCACAGGTTTGGTTTGAAAGACACTATTTCTAGTTTGTTCCAACCTTCTTTAGTGTCATGATGAATACGTGAAAATTCAGATGCAGGGTTCCCTGAATCATATTCCGCTTGTTCAAAAAGTCTTTGAAACCGAGTAAGAATTATACTTGGCACATGAGCTTTGTTTATTGTAATTTACTTCCTCTTCTTGAGGATTTTGAGGTGTACTGAATACAAAATTTTAATACAGTGTATAAAGCTCTGAGGATGTGTAAAGAGATAAATGATTCTATTTTCGGGTTTTACAAATCAAAAAATGAAAGTTTTGCATCTACTGATATCTACAGGTATCATTTTCTGTACTTCAGAATATCTGCACTTCTTTATTAGTAGATGGGTGTGACACTAGATAGTGGGCTTAGTTGTGGCAGATGATGCTTTGTTCTGTCCTGGGGAACATTAAGAGAAAATCAGTCTCTCATAATATAAGAACTTTATAAGCTGCTGTAATTGAAAGCTGCTTGCTAAAATTGTGATAAACTGAAGTTGGGACAGGAAACAACTACATTTAATGTTTCTGAACTGAGATGAAATGTTTACCTCTATAGGTTAGAATTTAAGTTCCAAACCAAGATGAAATATGGTAAGTATAAATGTAAGTAATTGGGTATTTGAGTTTAAAAATATTAGTTTCAGAGTGCAGCATAATGACATTAGCAATTAACACTAAAATATCGAGTGAGCTACAAAGGAATAAAACGAATCCAACAACTAGTTATTGGAATATTATAGCCAATTGTAGCGTCACAAAATTCTATTGTTTTCTTCAGTGATCAGATTGCATCACTTTAACTGTTTTATGTTGTCATTGCTGAAAGCAACATACACCAGACTGGCCACTTCCTGGACAGCCAGTCTGTGAAAGGTGTTAAAAATCCATTCTTTGGAAATAGTGAGAAATATGGTTCTAGTTAACTTTGGTTTGCTCCAGTAACTGCTAACATAACTGTCAAAATAGGAAAATGATCCAGCTCCAGAGCATTTAAGAAATCTTTTATTTGGAATCTGGACATGTGAAAGGAAAAAGTCATTTATAATCTTCCATTGCTTTCTAAGACTGGTGTGCTGTACTAACTATAGGGTCTTTTGTTTGCTGAACACTCACACACAAAATCGTCATCTTTATCCTAATGGCGTCTGGCACTCTTAAAAAGAGTAGTGGGTGGGGGTATAGGGTGTTGGAGAGTGAAGCAAGACAGAACTAAATTGCTTTGACTAAAAAAGGGAGAGGAGTTTAGGAGGTAGAGAACAGGAATGAAAAATCAAGCAAAAAAAAAAAAAAAAAAAAAAAAGAGCCAATGGCTAAAAAGCTCAATAATAGGGTGGCCAGGGTAGGGGCACGGGAGGTTGATGGAGAACTGGTATAGCAAGGCTAAGAGAAGACTTGTCTAATTGGGGATTTTGGAAGAAAATGCTCTTGTGTATTCAACTTATGCTCTCTTTCATTCTAACAAGTACATATTTGGAAATTTCAACACTGTTTTTGGCAAGTGAAGGTTATTTTGGGGAGAACCCAAAGAAGAGGATAAGGGGACAATTGATATATATTATTTCCAAATATCAAAAATATAGTTTATATTAATTGGCAATATATTTCTCCCTGTCTCACTAAATAAATGTTGATCAATACTGAAAAAAATCAGGTGACAAATTATAGATGTGCCTGGAGCAACCTGTCCTGATGGTCACATTGTAACAAGTAGAATATTGATAAACTAGAAAACTTTTAAAGGAGGGCTGCCCCAATAGTATAGGGTCTTGAAATTAGGGTAGATGAGGATGTATTGTAGTGAAACATGACAGTATAAGAATAAGAATTGAAGGTGTACATTCAGGGTAAGGAGAGAGAGTCCACACTGGCTTTGTGTAACCCTGTATTGCAACAGGCAGAACCAGGAACAATAGAGGTTAGTGACAGGAGAGTTAGACTGGTTTTAATATAAGAAGGAACTTTCTAGTAATAGTAGTTACTTTGGGAAGTCACCGATACCATTCAAGCAAATATTGGGTATTCATTTCTTAATTGTTATATTAGATCTATATATCTCATCTGCATAGCCTCTACAGTTAGTAGAGGTGGAATTCTACAATTACACCTTTGGTTGGTTGTTCTTTCATCAAGTAGTGGGTTTGGCCAGTTCCTTCAAACTGTGGTTCAATTCAGAGAAAATAAATAATTCATGTATCATTGGGTTCTCTAAAGTAGAAAAATAGAGTCTCACATTTCAACCAGTTATATTAGCATTATTTAAATTATCATAATTTCCAAAATTGAACTCACCTCTTACATGTTTTGAAAATATAATTCACAAACATAAATGTGATTTAAGTTACCATTAACTCTCATAAATAAGGGGAAACAACAAAAAATCTCATTTGAAATATAATTTCAGAGTTTTGAAAATCAAGTTTATTCTTAGAAATGTATGTGAGGAAGAAAAGCATGGGAGAACAGATAAGAGATAATGAAATAAAAAGGAGGAGAGAGAGGAGGAGGAAAGAAAAAGAAAAAGAGGAAGAGAAAGGGAGAGAACAGGGCAGGATCAAGTGTGAATATGTGTGTGTTCTATTTCCCATTCCAGTGCCTTTCAACAGGAGGACTGGAAGAGCAATGAGAAAAAAAGATTTATTTTTTAAACATGTACAATTATGGAGAAAAGGCCACGACATGCCAAAATGTTGAAAAAAAAGCAGCCCCTGAGCTCTGACTAGAAGGATTATGAAACTCCAAAAATACACCAGACTGTGAGAACTACCACCTACATTTGCAATGTTTTACAAGTTAAAAATGTCACAGTGCATAAAAATAGTTTTTTTCACCCCTATGGACTGGTGGTTGGTGGTTTAACTTGAGAACCAGACTGCTGCGGTAGTTTGAATAGCCTGAATATGCATTCACAGCATGGAAATAAAATGAAAAATGGCTTTCATCAGACTTTTCTTGTGTCCAGGAAACATATTTAGTCTTCTGTTTCCCTCAACGTCTTTTTAGAGAGGGGGAAAAAAAGAATATCTCTGTTTTCAAAAATGCTTGTAATCAATCCTTTCAAATCCAAAGTGATTGTGTCAGTTTTTGTCATGATTACATAAAGTTCTTTTCATGATTTAAAAAAAAACTAAGTTGGCTAGATAAAGTAAAATATGAAACAATGCCACACAATTTCTTAAGAATAGACTGATTTCTAAAGATATGCCGTGAAACCTGAACAGGCTTATTTTAAAGGCTTAGTTTTTCTGTGTTCAGCACAGTAACTCACTGTTGAAAACCTTCCAGCTTTGATCATGTACACACAAACAAAAGGGGCTCTCTTCCAATCTCCTTGCATTCTCTGTTCAGACAGCTCTAGTTTTCTCTTGTGGATCTTCTGCTTCACAGTCCTAGGGCATTAGTAAACACCAAAGGTGTCCCAAACATATGGCTAACCACAAGGTTTCCGTGTGGGGTTGGCTTTCAGTGTATCTGAGGATAACACATTTCAAACAGCAACTCAGTCGGTGATTCCCTGAGCCTAGCAGGTCTCCATTTGGCTCCAAATGATCCGGGAGTGGATTTTTCTGTTTGAGGATTACCCATTTCTGTAATGGCCCAGCTTCTGTTCCTTTGACCCTTTGGTCACCTCTGCATCCTGGTGATCAAGCTGCAATGATAGCTCATTCAGTTGTTCAGCTGCAGCCCCTGGTAAGCAAGGTGGGCCCACAGGAGCAGGTGAAAATGACCCATTAGTAGAAACAGAAGCTTTAAAAAGAAAAAAAGTCTCATATGTTTAATTCACCACTGAAGGCTTTTATTTCCCCCTTGAACTTTTTTTTTTTTTTTAACTTGTGGTTTTCCTTTTAACCCTGATGTTGGTTCATATAATCAAAAAATTATTGATAATGGAGAGTTGAAGGGCTCGTTTTTTTATTTTGCATTCTATCAGAGGGAAAAGCTAAGAAACTCTTTGAAGTCCTTAAAACATCTGGGGTAGCATAAACGTTTCCACATAGTATAACTGAGGAACAAGTTATCTTTCTTTATCCCCCCCTGCCTTTTTTTTTTTTTTTCTCACTTCATCTTTGAAGATACAGTTTTCTCTGCCAGGAACATTCTTTTACTCCTTCTTTTGCTAAATTCCTTGAGAAAACTAATCAAAGCAGATGTCCTGGAGTTCATTGTGTTTCTTTTGTATGCTATTGTAGATTTGGACTTTACGTAAATCCTATTACACTTACAATTAATTATTAAGTATGTAATAATTATGCAGGGGTTATCTGTTTAGTGTCCATCTCCCCCACACTCCAAGTGGGCTGAGATGGGCATTGATTTTTTTTCATGTACATTTGTGGTCAGCAGAATTCCTGGCCCTTGTTGGAGACACTCAATATTTGTTGAATTTAAAAAATCATTAAATATATGAATTAATGAAGGAAAATCTCAGTAACCTTTTTCTTGGCTTTCTAGATTATTTTTTAAAAGTATCTTTCTTGGTGAATTCAATAAACTTTCTATACATTGGGCAAGTACTTTGGGCAATCTAAAGGCAGGATCAAGAGACATCAGATCTTATTTCTCTGAGTTCCTGCTTTTCCTCACATGCCATACTCACTGTGGCCAGCTCAGCTTTTTTGTTTTGTTTTGTTTTTTTGTTTTTCCTGAGATAGTCTTGCTCTGTTGCCCAGGCTGAAGTGCAGTGGCATGATCACTGTTCACTGCAGTCTTGACCTCCCGGGCTCAAGCAATCCTCCTGCCTCAGCCTCCTGAGTAGCTGGGACTACAGATGCATGCCACCACACCTGACTAATTTTTGTATTTTTGCAGAGACGGCATTTCACCCTGTTGCTCAGGCTGGTCTTGAACTCCTGGGCTCAAGCGATCCACCTGCTTCGGCTTCCCAAAATGCTGGGATTACCGGTGTAAGCCACTGTGCTGGGCCCAAACTCAGTCTTTAACTCTTATTTTGGTACCTCTGAGAGAGCAGAAATAAGGCAAAACACAAGCAGATGGCAGTGACAAAGAGGAGAGGAGCCTCAGGGCTAGAAGAGAGTGGAAAGTGAGCTGAGGTGGGGTTTACTGTTGAACAACCAGGCTTGACTTTAAATTAGAAGTTGGAATTGGTTGAAGCAGACCTTTCAATCTCCCTGTTTTCAAAAAACATCTCTCTGTGAGATTTTTTTTTTTCCTTCTAAAAGGATCTCTGTCTTAACTTCCAGATTCAGTGATTACCTCCTAAAAAAGCAGCGTGTCCTCTGGGGGTATCGTTCAGTCCTTCAAAATGTCTGTGCTATACCAAATGTCTCTGCTGTGTCTGAATACTGAGGGGCCTGCTCTTCCTAGAGGGCAAACTGAAAGGAAATTAGGCTGTAGAATCTGAGTATCTGGATTTGAGTCCTTACTTATTTGGCGAATTACTTCACTGCTCATGCCTGCCTTTTCTCATGTGAATGTCCACATCATCTACTTCGTATTTTGTTGTAAGAATAAGATAAGGTATTGAAACATATTATAAATCTTACACAAATCTGTTTTTCCTCCTTCTTCCCAATACAGGATAAATATGCCCTAAAATATTACCGGATAGCTCTATTTTATGCCATCTACCATCTTCTACAAGCAAAGCCTGAAAACCGAGCTACTTTTTTTTTTTTTTAATAATAAAACATCAGCAAAAGCTACTGTTTACTAAATGCCTGCTGTAGTGAGGTGATCTAAATAGCAGTAATCAAATTTGAATAATTATTTTCTTTTATAGATTTAGAAACTAAGACTCAAAGTTTGTGTGGCTGCATTTTCAATCCAGTTCTGAGTAGAAACACCATTTTTAAAAATCTCTATCCACAATGAAATCTTTCTTTTAAGAGGAATTCATTGATTTGTTGAGAATTTTAGATACTTGGATAGATTTGTGGGGGAAATATTAAAAGAGATGGGAGTCTTTAGGCTTCCAAAAAGTTTTTAACTTTAAACTCATGTTTTAAAACTGCACATGTGAACAAAATTTACATATAATTTCATGGATTTTATGAATTGCCTTAAGCCAGTTCACAGATCTTTGGCTTAATAATCCCTGCATTAAGGTATAATGAGCCCCATGACATAAAATTCCTTTATAGTAAACAGCTAGTTTGGGACTCTGAGGTCAGAAGAAAGCTAGCTCAATGTGGCACACGTACAACAAACCCAGATTTTTCATAGGCAGCAGATATGACATTTTGAGACCTTATAGTTGTTTGTTATTAGGTCTGTCCTGTGCACTGTAGGATGTTTCCAACAAGCATCCTTGTCTCCTTCACCTACTAGGTGCCAGTAATTTGTGTACCCTACTCTCCAGTTGTGAGACTACAAATGTCTCCAGAATTACCTACCATTCCCTGGAGGTAAAGATCTCCTCCAGTTGAAAGCCACTGAGCTAAACTCAACTGGGTGCTAAAGCAGTATGTTTAGGCATGAGCCCCTACCAGTTGATGTTTGATGTTGCTGAATTTATGAATGTTTGTGTTTATTGAGCCATTAAAGCTTCACTTTCAGAGTGATGTGGGGGTCCTTGGCAGCTGCCAAGCTGATTAGTTTTGCTTTTCTCCCCAAGGGAGAAAAGGTAAGGGGTGGTAGTGAGTGCAACTGTGCTCCAAAATACTTCCATCTCACATTTCACCACTTAAAGATTCATTTTAGTTAACAAACTACTTTTTCGGAAAGTAACCTACCCTCCCCAAGGGAAGATTAAATCATATTTGCACCTAATTGTGATTTTCCTAATTAGGTCTTGCTAAAAAAAAAAAATGTTTAATCTTTGAAAGCACTAGGCATCAGTTCAAGCCATGAAGAAAAAAGTTAGGAGTGTTGTATTCTAGAACCTAGGGTCACTGGGTTTCTGAGGAGACTGGGATCTGGAAAGCCACTGACATCACCTGCTTTGTAATCACGGGCAGTGTCCTGCCTACAGAAATGACTGAAAGGAAGATAATAGTGATGATCTGCAGCATCTGTCCTTTCCCTGACCCCCCACCGCGCCCCCAAATTTTTATTTATTTTAAGTAGAAAAGGAGTTGGGCAGGGAGAAACAGGAGTGTGCGTGTAAATAACCAAACAACAGGAGTGTGTAGTTATTTGAATTAATCTCATTTAGTACTCATCTCAATCCGAACAGGAAATTTACATTTGATATTTAAAAATAAGGCTCAGAGATACTAAAGAACTTATCTAACTTCAAACATTTATTAATTGTTAGAGTTGATGTCTGACTCCATAGCTCCTGCTTTTCTCTTGCCTCCATCCTCTCCATTCCCTCTCTTCATCTTCTCTCTTTCTCTTCTCTTTCTCCCCACTTTGTTCTTTCCTTGACTATCTGGATAAATGTATATGTAAAATATAAAATATAATAATTAAATAGGTTCCCATGAGCCACTATTCAATTTCACAATTAAGGCATCGCAAAGGTCATTGTGTTTACTTCTATGATTCTTTTTCTATATTCCTATCTTTCCCTACAGATAAGCATTATCTTAAATTTAGTGCTTATTGTTGCCTTGGCTTTTAAAACTTTACACACACACACACACACACACACACACACACACACACACACACACACACAGTTATCCCTCCATATGAGCAAGTATTGGTTGCCGAACTCCCTGTGGATACTGAAATCTATGGGTGCTCAAGTCCCTGATATAAAATGTGTTTGCATATTACTATGCTTATTCTCTCATATACTTTAAATCATCTCCAGATTACTTATAATACCTAATACAATGCAAATACTATGTTAATAGTTGTTACGCTGTATTGTTTAGGGAATAATGACAAGAAAAAAGTCTGTGCATGCTCAGTACAGACACATTATTTTTTTCTGAATATTTTCGATCCGTAGTTGAATCCATGGATGTGGAGCACACAGATTTGGAGCGCCAACTGTATTGTATATATGAATACCTGAATGACATACAATCAGAAACAGCTAGAAACCTCTGGCAGAAGCCATTCAAATACATGGGTAGGATAAGTTGAATTACCAACTTTAAGTGAAATTCTCTCAGCCTAAAACAAAACTCCCATCTTCAAGCAAGTACCAGAGAAAGACATACAATCTATTATTTTTAAAGGGCTGACAAATAAGACAATCCAACATTGTATTCCTAGGAGTCATCTATGTTTTGGCCTGTAGCTAAAGTCATTGATTTTTAAAGCTCTAAAACATACTATCTTATGACTGTGCCATATTTATTTAATATTTTTTTCCATCATTGGATAGATGAGTCCCTTTCACAGTTTTTCTATTATAAATTGTGCTACTATGAACATTTGACTACATGTTTCTTGGTTCAAGACATCTATCCATAGGTGTATCTTCTAGTATTATAGCACAGACTCCTGGAAGTGGTATTGTTGAGGCATAGGAAATGTGCAACTCTTTGAGATGCTGCCAAACTGCTTTCCATGAGGATTTTTCCAACTTATACTCCTCCCAGGAATATCTGAGAGTCTGTATTGATGTGCATCATTTCCTACACTTGGTATTTCAGACACTTTGCCAATCTAGTGGGTGTAAAGTGGCATCTCATTATGATTTTAGTTTGGATTTTTGTAATTCCTAGTGAGGTTGAGCATCTTCCTATACATTTATTTGCCAGTTGATTTCCCTTCTGTGTGAAATGACTGCCCATCCTTTTGCCCATTTCTAGCTTTATTCTTTTTCTTATTGATTTGCAGAATTTTTAATAAAAATTTTAAACTATAATCTAGTTTATGTTTTACAAATATCTGATCCCAGTTTGTGCCTTGTCTTTGTTTTTTAAATAGTGGGCACGACTTCTGCATTTCATACTACATGTTGACTTCTCAGGAAAAGCAACACCGTTGCTCATATTGGTCTCGTCCGGTTTTTTATCTTTATCCTTAAAAATTATAGAACACTGCTTCGAGTATTCCTCCTTTTCAGGCTTTTGTGATTTCTCACTGGTGCCCAGCTATAATCTATAGTAAGTATAGAAAAGTTTTCACTTTGTCAAGGAATTGGAAATAAAGATGTGCTGGACATATGTTCATTTCAGAGGAAGCAAGGGGGGTAGGTGTGGGCTAGAGTCTTCAGCTTATATAGCGAGACGGCAGCACCTGGACAATTGCAACTTGGAGGCAAGATTAGACGTATGAGGCAGAAATTGGCTTCTTCCTCAGAATGAAACTTACAATAGGGAAACTATTTGTCCCTGGTTCTATAATTTCTTCTTTTAGAGACTAAGTCAACTGTATTTATCTTCCCCAAATTTATGTTTAGTTTCTCCACAGTGCTGGAATTCTAATAATTCAAAATTGATTAGAGTTTAGAAACAAAATCCCCAGGTAACTATTTTTTTGTGGCTTTTACTTACTTCGAAGTGCCAAGTCTAAGGAAAGAGTCTATTTAAGTTAATTTACACCTTGGGGATACAGGCTTCATTTGGGGCTTGCAGAATTCCAATTAAATAGAATTAGGGACCCAACTCACCTCATCCATTTGTGAGAGTGTCTTCTGGAAAGGAGAAAAGAAGAAACATTTTATAATCCCATCCAGACAGAAAACTTGCACTATGGCTACTGCTTATTGAAGGACTGGAGGCACCTGCATCATTTCTTAGAATTAGAAAAAACTATGTGTTTGGTTAAACTTTTTCTATTTTTCTTCCAGATAAAGCCAGGAATACTTTAATTGATGGGTAAAATAAATGTGATAATGGATATTGACATACCTTGTTTAACATTCATCTGATAACCATATAGCAGAATAATGATTTCAGATATTGCTAAAGATGTATCAAATAATCTTCATTTTTTATTTCATTTAATTATGATATAAATGTGCATGCTTGACCTTTAGTTGAGCCAGGTGGTATAAGTGATTAACAGTGCAGCAGAGTAAATTGTATACATTTCTGGGAAGAAAATGCGAATCGTTTCACAGAAAGAACTTGGTTAAAAACTGGGCTCTAGTAATGTCCAGTTTTATGACTTTATACAACTTACTCTCTTGAGAGCCTATTCCATAGCGTTTAAAATGGGTCAACTATTTAATTCCCAGTGATGCTGTAAGGATAAGGAAATATATGTGTATGAAGTCTGGCATGAAGTAGATGCTCAAAATCGTAACTATAATACATTAATGATTTCCTTACTTTTTGCTAAGAATATTTGGTTCATCTTAAGGTTTGTTTTTTTCATTAAATAAACTTGGTAACCATCTAATCCCCCTTTCCTGATTATGAGGATAAGGCAATTTTCAAGTGAACTTTTAGACTCTCTTAAAGTTAGGATGGGATTATAGCTTTTTAAATGTATAAAGTAACTATTTGTTTCTTTTACTAATCTCTGTGGGAAACATTACTAAGAGTGTGTGCTGAGAAACGAGAAAGTATTTAATAGATCCTTTAGGTTTACAGAAATGACTGATGACAGAAAAACACAAAATTCATCAGATAAGCATAAGTGAGCAGTACTGATAAATTTTCAGTACTATCACAGAGTAGCATGAAAAATAGTTGTGTAAGTAAAGCCAGTGGGGAGACAGACTATTAAAATCATCTTGGAAAGGAATATATTAGCGTCTGTTAAAATTTACATATGGACAAATGTTTAACTGACAAATCTTAGAGAATTAGCTAGCATATAATATGACCAGTAACTTAACCAACATTTATTGAGGGCTGTGAAATACTATGGAAAGGGCAGTAGCTTTAGATTCAGATGCGACTGGGTTTGAATATTGGCTCAATTTACTTTCTATTTGTTCAAGTTCAAACATATTTTTTCCCCTTTGAGTCACATTTTCCTTGTATATAGCATAGAACTAAAATGCTTATTGGGAATTAAAAATGTATTGCATATGAAATTCATAACAATACTTGAAAAGATGTAGGCTTTCAAAATATAGAAGCCATCAAAATAATAATGATCATAATTGGTTAAATATGGAAGCATAATATTAGGGCAGATATGAATAAATACAATAATTTTCCTAAAGTAATTTAAGTATTGGTCTAGTAAAGAAATAAAGTATAATTAAACATTGGCTAGAAATAAACTACCTTTAGAACATCTATGTATAGAATGTTGTAAAATCATAGAGGGCAGAGTTACAAACTGATGAATTCAGTTTAAAAAATGGTAATTTGATGGACAGAATACAGTAAGGATATTATTAGCAGGGGAATTACATTTTTTATGGCAGTAAATGCAGGAAACAGCAAACTATTTAATATGGCTTAGCAAATTATCCCTCAAAATTTAGTATATGTAAAGATTACCTGGAAAAAATCTTAAAAATATAGTTTTCTAGACTACTCCTTAGGAAATTATAATTTGTTGCTGATGTAAAATACCCCAAAACCTACATTTTTTTTTTTTTGAGATGGGGTCTCTCTCTTATAGGCTGGAGTATAGTGGCTCAAGTATAGCTCACTGCAGCCTTAAACTCCTGGGCTCAAGTGATCCTCCTGCCTCAGCCTCGAGTAGTTGGGACCACAGGCACAGGCCACCATGCCTGGCTAAAAATCTACATGAAAAAAAAAAAAAAAGCAATGAAGTGATTTTGATGTAGGTGGTTTTCTGACCCTTTTAAATGCAAGGGCCTAATAAAATATAAAGTATAGATTGGAAATATTCAAGTCAACAAGTCAAATTAGAACATTATTAGGAGTGTCCTGGTCAGAGAAAATCAGACTGCCCAGCAGAAAATGTTTTGTGAGATATCAAGGACATAGATAATAAAACTTGATGACTGTTTTCTTATAAGGCACACAAGTACATTGAAGGCAACTAAAAGTTGAATTCCCCATGGTTGGCTAATCCTTTCCTCCTATTTGTTTTTGATGTACGACTCTTCACTTATATTTCTTCTCTACCACTCATTCTCTCCTCCTTTTAAGGAAGGCTTACGTATTGATGCTTCTTCACAGAGTGATGCTTTCACTACCACTTTATTTTTGGTGGGCCATTCCCTGTTGAAATACAAACATACCTGCACATATACATTAAAGATTCATAATCGATTCATTCCTAGGTTTAATAAATTTATATAATCCTTTTCTGTAGGCTATCTAGATGAAAGAGCTCCACGTGGTGTTGTAAGGACCACTGGAAAAACAGTAAAAGGAGATCTAGAGTTATTCTTGGTGGAGGTTGTCAAGGAAAGGGTGGAAATTATGCTAGCCCTCTGTATAAGATTCCAGTGTAGTTACCACCAGAAATTACAAGGGCCACTAAACATATTAAAAATATACCGACCTTCCTAACTAAGGAAAAACAAATAAGATGCTATTATACCATTTTATAAAAAACAAAAAAATTTATCAGATAAGCATAAGTGAGCAGTATTGATAAATTTTCAGTACTATCACAGAGTAGAGTGAAAAATGCTTATGTAAGTAAAGCCAGTGGGGATATAGACTATTAAAACCATTTTGGAAAGGAATCTGTTAGCATCTGTTAAAATTTACATACAGACATATCTGTAAAACAGCATCCCAGTTTTTAGGGATTGTTGATTAAAGATATAAAATCACCAATATGGACAAGTGTACATATAAAGACATTTAATGGATTATTTTTATTGGCTCACAAACTGAAAGAATCTTGAGTGTCTATTGATAGACAAAGGGTTAAAAATTATGATATGTATCTAAGAAGAAATATTAGTCAGCTATAAAAAAATGAGTTGGATCTATATGTATTGACCCAAAGGAATGTCCATGATATATTATGAAGTGCAAAGAGTAAGCTGCAGAGTTGTCGATACAGAACATTGTGATCTTTGTGATAAACAAGATTTAGAAAGACACCTAACAAACTCTCATACTTTTCATGAACTCAGAATGGTAAGATTGAGACTATGCCTGTGTACGGTTTGTATTAGATTGGTGCAAAAGTAATTGCAGTTATTGCCGTTAAAAGTAATGACAAAACCACAATTATGTTTGCAGCAACCTAATATTTTTATGCAACTATATATTGCTAATGTAATATTTTAAAATGTAACCAAGTATAGCAGAGAGGATGAGATTTGGTAAGAAAGGTGGCACCTACTGACAATGGGTTCAATACATCATGTTACGGGTGACACACATACACAAAATTAAGGCTCATCCTTGTATATCAAAAGCTGGCAATTTTTATTTCTTATTTTTGGCATGGATAATGTTTGAAGCCAAGAATTAGTAATATGTTATTGATCAATTTCTTATAATATTTATTTTCCTTTAAAATTAAGGCTTACCTTACAAAAAATGAATTATTGCCAAACGTTTTGAAATTTTGAACAGAAATTCCAGGAAGCCTGAAGCATCTGGGTAATGTATGAGTCACAAGGAAGGAATCTATCACTATCTGGACAAAGCTTTTCTTAAAAACATAAGCAGGGCAATAGGTCATGGGCGGTCGATTACTTTATTTGTAATGACATAAGTAAATATTAACAGAACTGCGCTTTTCAGAATAATTGATGACTAGTTAAAAGGAACTTATACATTTCTTATGCAGAGTTTTAACGAGTTGATTTTATCCTCTTTTATTCTTCTTTTACCACCCCTTTTAGAGATTTTCTGGGAAATAAAGAAAGTGAGTAGTTTCCTAATGAGAAGTTTCTTTTTACACCCAGGGAAGGGAGGAATACATGTTCTCAGCAATTCTAATTTTGATCATTTAATTTTATAATTGACTTAACACTTGGATCAAAAACCTTTCTCACAAAATCCATGTAATATAGATATATTAACATTAATTCTTCTTGACCGTCATGTTACACCTTGTCACCCATTAATATGTTTCATTTACACATATTTATCAATAATCATTTTTAGGGAAAGGAAATAGTAATAAAGAACCAAACAGACCAAGTTTCTGCCTCATGGAAATTGCTTTGTTTCAAAGTGATTATCAGACTGTTCTCTCCCTGTATATCACGTGCCATTTCCATTCAGACCCAAGGAAGTGATCAGAATTTTTGCCGCCTTTTAACTGGCTATATTGTTTCCATTTAGCTGATATTTTAGACTTTATACTATATTGAGCACAGTTTGTAACTTGGAATTTTCTTGTATTTAGCAATACCTCATTTAATGATTTTAACTGCCTATTTACTTTTTTAAAAAAAATTATATTTGACAGTAGTTTAAGTATTACATTGATATATTCACTCAGTCAAAAAATGATTGCTTCCTAAGTCAGGCACTATGCTAGGCCTTAGGATGATTATTCTAAGCAACAGTTATGGCCTACTGGGGGAGAACAGGTGATTAAATGCTATGATACGCACAGGGCTGGCTTTCTGGGTGTGCAGTATGTACAGTTACAGAGGGCCCTGCACTCAGAAGCACCTGTGCTGGTTTTAACGTTCTGTTGTTGCTGTTTGGACAATCTCAATAGTTTTATCTTTGAACTTGTGCTCTGTTGTGCATTGGAACAATTGAGGATGTGTGTGATTGTAGGAGATATACACAATATGCATATCTGCTGTCATTTTTTTGCCTCCTCATTGTTATATACCATTTGTTATGCCCCGTGCATGCAGAATGTGTTTTTCTCTTATGCGTGAGAGTTCAGCAGACTCAAAGATAGTACAAGATTACTGTGCTATGTCTATGACTGAGTAAGTGCACTAAGAATCTTGCAAGGTATATTTTCTGTTGAAACCCGAACTTGCTTCAAACACAGAAACAAGGCAATGATGTCTTAAACACAGTGGTTAAGGAGCCCTGTGATATCCTTTTTCTAATATTATTTCCCTGTGTTACCCAACCATTTGAATATGAGTACATAGAAGTGATGAGAAAGATAGGGCAATCCATAGGTTATTTTCCTGTCAGTTCTTCCTTACTCATCAGAACGATGAAGGTAGACAATGTAAGCAGAATTTGCGTGCATCAAAAAGTTTAGTAAAAACAGTTGAGATAGTTTTGTGTTAGGTTTATATCATTCTAGTAAGAAAATATTACATATACACTAGCTATAAAATATGAAATGTGCAATTTCAGTGATTCTGCATATGTTAAATCCTATCATGTTTTCACTTAAAATTGACATTATAAAACATAAAAAGGAATAGTAAAATTCATGCTAATAATTAAGTATTTATAGATTTTTACAAGTTAGGATGCCACTAAATACCAAATAAAGGCCGGGCGTGGTGGCTCACGCCTGTAATCCCAGCACTTGGGGAGGCTGAGGCGGGCGGATCACGAGGTCAGGAGATCGAGACCATCCTGGCTAACACAGTGAAACCCTGTCTCTACTGAAAATACAAAAAATTATCCGGGCGTAGTGGCGGAAGGCTGAGGCAGGAGAATGGCGTGAACCCGGGAGGCGGAGGTTGCACTGAGCCGAGATCGCGCCACTGCACTCCGGCCTGGGCGACAGAGCGAGACTCCGTCCCAAAAACAAAACAAAAAACCATGAGAAATCTAGAGAGACCATAGAAGAAAGGAAAAAGCCTTACATTTTAATGACATTAGTGGCAGTATTTTTCCTATTTTCTTGAATGAGGAGTTCCACATTTTTTTTTTATTGGGCCTCACAAATTATGTAACTGGACTAGATCAAGGAAATACAGTTTTCACATTTTCCCGATGACACTCAACCAGAAGCAGCAGAGCTGATACTGAAGTCTAGATGTGGATAATTCCAATGCTTTTAACCACTACAGTATACTGTATAAAAGCTTAGCTGTGCTATTATGATGATGGTAGGGATGTGGCAGAAAGAAGAGGGAGAGAAAAAATTAGATTATAGATTATGAAGGAAGATACCGATTTGTCCCCTCTTCAAAACGCTGGTATAATGCTAACACTAGGAAAATGGCATTAGGGAATGTGATTATTGGCCTTCACTCTGACCACTTTCCCTGTGATTGCTGCAATTTGCCTTGTGGCAAGAGGAAGATCTTCGGATACGAAGACATTTATTATTTTTCAAACCATGTTTTACAGGCCATCAACTTGTCATTCTGTTTATAAATAAATTAGATTCTGAAAGAGGATTAGGGTTTATACTCTGGATTAATAATCTGTTGATAATCCCCTTGTATAATGTATATTATTATTTCATAAAAAGTATACACTGAAAATAAATACATAAATAAATATTTAAAAAGGGAACTTCAGGGTACTTTGAAGACTTTAGTCCCTTCTTCAGACATTAAAGGGGTCCAATGTACAGATGGCCCTCATATGTACAGGTTTCACGTTTGCTGATATTTGAAATAAAGAGGAAAAAGATAAAAATAATAAAACAATAAAAATAATGTGAAATATACAATATAACAACTTTTTACCCAGCATTTACATTGTATTAGGTATTTTAAGTAATCTAGAGATGATTTAAAGCCTGCAGAAGGATACATATAGGTGCTATGCAAACACTGCACCATTTTACAGAAGGGCCTTGTGCATCTGAGGATTTTGTTATCTATGGGGGTTGAGGGATGGAGGTTGGGGACTGGTGAGGTTGTGGAGAAGTGTGTTTTGGAAACAATTTCCCAAGGATACTGAGGGTCAACTGGTGGTGATATTCACTCACCACTCCTCTCTTGTCTATAGCATTAACAGAAAAGATGCATGGGTAGCACATCCATGGTGTGACATAATCAAGGTATGCAAGGTAACACATACATAAAATAGTATGTTAAATGCAGATTATGAAATCTGAAATTTTTAGGCAAAGTCAGAGAAGAAAAAGAATATTACTTCAAATGTGGCTTAAAGGAAAATTAGTTAGAAGCATATAGTGTACAGAAGTGGAATTAAATCAGAATAGAGTTTACATCTCGTGTGTGTATTTAAAAAAAAAAAAAACAATTTTTTTCTTTTTTACTATCCCTGAATAATAGTACATAAAAGAACAATAGTTACGATACAAGCCTAGATACTCTTTAAGCATAAGGGATAACATGAATGTACAATTTCCAGATTATTAAAGTTGGGCAACTTTTCACAAGTTTTAATTGCATTTAACCATCTGAATAAGTTAATTACATGATGAAAAGTATGAAACACTGAAGACATAGGTGGGGTATTTTATATTACTTTGTTTCAGAAAGAACAAACAATAAAAAATATATGTATTTATATACTTCTAAGTGGCTGAAATCTGATATATCTATCAAATACATTTAAAAGCCAGAGTTTCATTTAAAAGTAACCACAGTTTTTTTGAACAATAGTGCCAATACAGGTCTAGATACTCCTCCAATATAAGGAATAACATGGATGAGTATAAACAGTATCGAGGCCTGTATTGGGAACTCTTGTTCTTTTATGTACTATCATTCAGGGACAGTTAAAAACAACCCAAAAAACATTGTGGTTATTTTTAAATGAAACTTTGGTTTTTAAATGCATTTGATGTATCAGATTTGTAGATTAGAGGGGAGCTAAAGATTAACAATATCTCCCATATTGTTTTCTAAATATTACAGAGAAGTATGAACTTGATGATAAAATAAATGGTTGAATTAGTAACTGCTTTAACTCTGCTTCCAAGAGCTTGATAATAAATATATGTCAAATGCAAGGACAGTGTACTGTGCCAAGGCTGCTGTTGCAGACACTAGTGTCATGCCACCAAGAAGATAAACATATGAGAGTTAAGACTGAAAGTGATCTCAACAAGCTGAAAGAATGGACTGAAATGAATGAGAAAATCCTACAGTGATAATTGTAAAGTCTTGTGATTTGGTTCAGAATATTTTGTGTGTCAATGTAGGATAGAAAACAATGTATTCCACATTGTTGTTGTACTTAGTTGCTTTCACTGAGTGTGAGTTTAATATTTGTCAACAGTGAGTTATCAAAGCCAAAAAAGACAATCTGGTCATAGCTTGCATTAATAGAAGTAGAAAACCTCAAACAAAGGAGGAATTATCCCAGGAAATCAGAAAACAGTAGGGCTGACTACACTAGTCAGATTACATCATAAAAATTATATTAAAAGGCAGATTAAATAAACATTTGAAGAAAATGGGAATATTTTATCTGTAGAAAGAAAGGTATTGGGGACACATGATAACTGTGTTTGCTTTTTAAAGGGATCATATGTAACAGATGGGTAAAATTTATTCTTGGCAACTCAAGTAGATGTATGACTTTTGAAAGGAAGTTATGGAGAGGCCGTGTGTAATCCAACAAGTTAATTGTAGCTCTTCCAGTAATGTCACTACTGCTGTCTATACCATAAGGGAAAGAAATGATTGTATCAAAAGGATACCTGCACTTGTATGTTTATTTCAGCACTAGTCACAATAGCAAAGATATGGAATCAACCTGTGTCCATCAACAAATGTATAAAGAAAATGTGATATATATAACATATCATATGATATTTATATCATATCATGATATGTTATATATATGATATATATAATCAATATGATAGATATGGTATATATATATATATATCCCATAGAATATTACTCATCCATAAAAATAATGCAGTCATGTCTTCTGCAGCAACATGGATGGAACTGGAAGCCATTTTTCTAGGTCAAATAACTCAGAAACAGGAAGTCAAGTAACACATGTTCTCACTTATAAGTGGGAGTTAAACAAAGGATACACATGAACATATAGAGTGAAATAATAGACACTGAAGACTACAAAAGGTGGGAGGGTTATGGTGGGCTGAGGATTGCAAAATTACCCATTGGGTACAATGTTTACTATTCGAGTGTTGGGTACACTAGAAGCCCAGATTCAGCCATTACAGAAAACATGTGAGTAAGAAATCTGTGCTTGTACCTCCTAAATCTATAGAAATAAAAAAATAAAGCAGACTGGACCCTTTTCCAAGCTATGAATTCACTTTCATTGAAAGTCCATAAGATGCTGGAAATTCAATTTACCATTGTAAAAGATTCCTTTGCTGAGTGACAGGTTGGACTAGATAAGCTCTGTTTCCTTCCAAGATACAACATAAATCAAATTGAAATGGGAATCAGACACCATGTGAATGATGATTACTGCTAATAAAGCAGTATCTTTGTCATAATACAAGTTTTCTTAACTTACTATACCATAGGAATATTCCTTTTTGTCTGCAGTGGCACCAGCCCACTGTTATTCATTTTCTACCATGTATTTTAACTTTGGAATAATTATTTGGAAAAACGTTTTACTAAATTGAATTCACAATAAAAATTCTTCTGTTTGTAAAATAATGAAAACATAGGTATAGAAGTCATGATATTTAAACTGTTTTCTTCCCAGGTATCTGTATATGTTATCTCTCTTTATTTGTAGTTCTGACATTATTTTACAAAATAAATAATAAACCTTCAGCTTAATATTCAAAAAGTCTGAAATATAACTAGTCATGGTTAACTGTGAAAATAATTATAAAATAAATACTTTTTCCCACTTTTTTTCTTGGTTTGCCAGTGTTCTATAATATTGGACTCTGGGATAAATGCTAAAGCTGACTGGATTTGATCAAAGCTCTTTCTTGTCATTTCCATCTCTTAAAAGACTCACCAAACAGACATGGTCAAAGATGAGGCAGCCGGGTTTATCTATTCCAGCCTCTTGTACAGAAAATTGTATGCTTTAAAAGCCAAGAAGATACAGTATCAAACAAGAAATGATTCATCTTATTGTAAATGTAATTTTGATTTGTCCTATCCAATATGAGAAACTATAAATCACAGACATATTCAGTGAAATCAAACCAAATTATAAGGTAAACTTTAATTTTAAACAGAGATGTTAAATTTATTCTCTTCCTAGAGCTCATACACCAGATCTAGGCAGATAGATATTTGAGTGTCAGCATTAATCCAGCAACAAAAAAGCAAAGCAAGGCAAACAAACAAAAAACAACAAGTAAAAGTTCATGAAGTGGAATTTACCCTGTCCTATACTTGCTGCTTCATAGTTGTAAACCACAGTAATGTGTGTGCCTATGTGTGATTATCAAGTTTTATTTTTCTCAGGTGATGAGTTACAAGAAATATCTATGAAAGGTAGTTAACTCTTTCCAACAGAGGCAGGCTGTCAGGGCAGTAAGTAGAAAGCTTTTGGCCTGAGGCCTACTGTTACTGGTAAACAACAATTTCTCGCACTGCCAATATAATTTAAATTAAGTAGAAGGCAGGTTTATAAACTCACATTATGACCCAAACTTTATGTTCCTTTTATATCTCCTGGGTTCTGATCACATTGAAACTTTCTCTGTCTGAAGCAATTTAATACAAACATTCCTTTGGCAGACTATAAAATGTGATTTTTCATCAACCTTTTATAGGTTTGTTGAGTGCATATTGTACGCCCAGTTGGAAAAGGGGTTGGGGTGGGGGAAGAAGAACTGATGACAATGTAAACATTGCAACTTAGGAGTTGTACTCCCATAAAATAGATTTGTACATGAAAAATAATCAAAGATCTTCCTAGCCCATTTGTGTGTGTGTGTGTGTGTTTGTGTGTAGATGACAGATGAACAAAATTTTGGCTGAACATCTTAGTCTATGAACAAGTAGCACTAACAAGCTCAACAATTAGAAATTTTCTAGCCCTCAAAGTCATCTTCGATTCTCTCTCCTTTCCAGCCCCCACAAACTGTTTCTTTCTGAGAGTGGAAAATCTCTCTTTTGCCTGTGAGTCTAATTCTAAGCCATAACCTCTAAACGTGTAAGTAGAATGAAGAACAAGAGAATATTAAGGTTTCTACCTCGTAATTTTATTATAATAGGTAAGCTAAAAATAATGCCAGGTGTTTTAAGAGCATTGTAGTCTTAAAAAAATACTGGGAAAAATCCAGTATGGAAAAAAAAAATGGTGGGCACAGGTGCAAGATTTGAGCAGGGAAAACTGGACTAAAAAGAAATGTATGTAAAAATCCACAAATATACATAATGATGAAACCCTTGGAAATCTAAGGCACTTAATGTAATGGCTATTTGGTTTTGGAGTAGTCATTTGATAATACTACCATCAGTTACAACTTTTAAAATGACATGTTTCAAATAATTCTAGCTCTGCAGAGAGAATGAAATTGCCAGCCAATTCAATTTTCTCTCAGCAATTCTTTCCTTACTTTCTCAAAGATCAGAATGTAAGGGGACAGATAGTTTTACATACATGATGAAGATAGTGAATTGCTCGGAAACTAAAATTAGGAGGCAATGGCAACAATTATGGTGATGGGGCACCCATTTGAATCTCAGTGCTTGGAATATTTTTTAAGTGGGGAATCAGTTACTATAGAAAAAATTGTTAAAAAAATAAGCCATTTATTCCATCACAAAACAAAACAAAAAAACAAAAAACGGTAATTAGGACTGGTGACAGATGTATCAACTAAGTTCATTGTGGTAATCATTTCACAGTATCTATGTATACCAAATCATCATATAATATACATTAAACTTACACAAGTTTACTTCTCAATTATACCTCAATAAATCTGGGGAAAATAGACATTTAATATTGAAGGAAATGAAATCAACTAAGTTGGTGACATTAGACATATCCATACAATGAGGGATTGTGTGTATGCCTATGTGTGTATATATACACACATATAAACAATGGAATATTATTCAGCCTTTAAAAAGAAAGAGATCCTGTTAATTTTTGAAAACATAGGTAAAGCTGGAGAACATTATGTTAGGTCAAATAAGCCAGACATACAAAGACAGATACTGCATGATATCACTTATATGTGGAATCTAAAAAGTTAAACTCAGAAACAGAGAGTGGAATGATGGTTGCCAGGGGAGGAGGAAGTAGGGAGATGTTGGTCAAAGAGTACAAACCTTTAGTTATAAGATAAATGTGTTCTGAAGGCCTAATGTACAGCATGATGACTATAGTAAATAGTAATATATACTTAAAATGTCCTAAAAGAGTAGATCTTAAGTATTCTTACCACACACAAATGGTAAATATGTGAAATGGATATATTAATTAGCTTGATTGTGGCAATCATTTTACAATGTATATGTGTATCAAAACATCATATTGTACACCTTGAATATATACAATTTTTATTCATCAATTATACCTTAATAAACCTGAAAAAAGGCAAGATTTAATATTGAAGCAAAGAAAACCAATTAAGTTGATGAAAAACTTAGTAACAGGTGAACAATGTGTCCATTACCCAGGGCAAGAGAAGGTAGACTGATGAAGTGCAGATAAACTGAGCTCTGTTCTGAATTTGGCCTGCTAAATATATTCATAATCTCTGCATTCCATTTGTGTTCCATTGTGGCCGCATTATCACTAATGGCCTTTCTACACTTTATTGGTATTGCATGTGTTCATAACCCCACTCCGTGATACTGGACCAAATCCCAAGGATATTAAGAAAGTAGATTGATGGGGAGCCCCTTGAAAGATGGCTCTTAGTGGACTGCCCCTGCTGTGGAATCATTCAGGACTGGGTGGTGGTCCCTAAATGTTGCTAATATGTCATCATTGCTTGGGTATTTGTAAATTTCAGCTGTACATAATTTTTTAAAAATGTATTTTTCATTTCCCTTAAGTAAAATAATATCTCATACCTTTTTGTTTTCTCAAGTTTCTGAAAGAAGAAAATATGTGGGAAAAAGCAATAGGGGTAACTAAAATGAAAATCTCCGTGTCTGAGTTTAAAGAGCATTTTCCCATGAGCATTTAAGATATTCTGTAGTACTGTGACTTTAAAAATCCAAGTTATTGCACTCTAACTTTGTAAGTCTATGATTTACTTAAGCCCCTTTCCTTAGTTCACCAAATATTTTTCTTTTGGTATCTTATTCCATACATTTTCAATGAAAATTTACAGGCTGGTAGCTACATACTGAAAATAAATCCTGATTTTTCAACTATATCACACATGTACCCTGAGTTCCCTTTTAACAAGAAATGCTTGAGTTTTCACTTTTTTTTTAACGGAGAAATTATCCAAATGCTACTAACTCCAAGGTAATTAGCCTTTGCTTTTCCCAGAAAAAAAAAAACTGTGATGAAAAATTATAATTTCTCTGATAACGGTTCTCCTAAAGCTACTTTTCTACAGTGCTCCCAGCTGATGATGTGTTTCATGATGGAAAAACATGAATTGTTGCAATTCCATAAAATAATTAAGTTGAGAAGTATCCACAGTACTCAAAATTGATTTACAAGAAAATGTCTATTTTTTTCATCTTCATGTTATACCAGAAGGAAATATGTTAGCACTGGAACTCAATTTGGAAACAAAATGAAAAAGCAAAATAAAATTGAAAAATAACAGCGAATAGATTTTTTTTTCTTTTCTCCCAGTATACATGTTTGTAAAAAGTACTACTGGAGGAACTGTGTACAGGTAATTTCAAAATATTTTCCAGAAGGAGAGAGATTCCTTGGCCTTCCAGGTTGATACAACCACTTTTAGTTTTATGGGTTAAAAAATAGTAGGCGTTCAAATTAACAAAAGATACAGGCTTAATGTATAGACACTGCTTCTTGAAATTTAATCAGTTTTGGAACTATCTAATGCCTTGTATGAGATTGTTATTGCAGTGAAATGGCAGATATTAATAAAATCGTATTCACTGTAGTAGGCAGAAGATAAATTATCTTTTTTAAAAAAAAAAAAAGGTCCCTCATAAGGAGGACAACTACAGGTCTGTCACAGAATTTTAAAAACATGGGACATACAGCATAGTGTTCGACATTCACCCTTATCTCAACCATACTGATGGCCAATTGGCCAGTACTCAAGCCAACACTTTAAAGCGTCCAATAGGATTATAATTCACATAGTGTAAGGTAATGGCTTAATTTTATTGGTGGGGCTATTCCTGTTAACATGGTCCATTTTCTTTGATAGGATACCTAAAACCTAAAAGGAAGAAGAAAATCAAACTAAGAAGAGGATTTAGAGAGGGATTCTCAGATAAAAGTGACTTTTCTAAGAGATGAGTAGGGTATTATATAATTGCTTCCTAGGTATGTTTCCTTTTTCATATTTATGGTATTTGTTAATTGAGTACTTTTAAAAATGTTTTTCATGATAATTAGAATAATGTTTTATTCTGGCAACAAAATAAATATAAATTAATTATAGAAAATTTAGAATGGACAAAAGCTTAGAGATGAACATCAATGACAGTTAATATTTTGTAATTTATAATAAAAATAAATTTAGATTTAGGTTGCTTTATTTGAGGCATTGTGTTAAACACCTTAAAAGCTGTGCTATGTTTCTTAGAAATGTTTTTAGGCTGATACTGTTTTTAATACCAAGATATAAAACTTAATATTTTGGAATGAATATAGATTTTTTTCCTCAGTGCCTGTCAATTTGTACACATATATAAGCACACTCAAATTTCTTTCAACACGATTGTTAAAAATTGTTTAAAAAGTATAACACAATGTACTCTTTATGGTGTTTAGTAACTTTCCAAAACTTAAATTTTTTGTAAACATTTTCACGTTATTACATACTTTAATGGCATTAATTTTTAGTGTTTGAGTGGCCTTCTTTTGACTGCTATAATTTCTTTAACCCCTACTATTTGATACTTAATATTTCCCTGTGATAAATAAAATAATTATATAATTATATATAATTAAATACTTATATACATTTCAAAATTAAACTCTCCACTTTCTATGCTAAGAAACACTTTAAATTACATGGGTGTATTACTTGTTCTTTGAAATATTGAAAAGCAAATTTGCCTGATATTTTTGACTCTAGCTCTTTCTATCAGAAGTTTCTTTTGATTAACTTACAGATTGTTTTCCTATCTTTTGGACTATTTGACCATGCTTTTGAATCCATTTAAAAATACATGTATTTTATTTATTTTTTAAAGTTTATTACCCCCAATTATCCAGTAAAACATACATTTTTAAACCTTTTTATTTGTTCTCTTTGTTATTTACAATTTTGTGAGCTTTAGCAATGAATTTATTAGGTTTGGCAAAGTGATATTTATTATATTGAAGTTTTGGAAAAAAAACCTCCAGTTCTTTAATTCCTTTAGCAATTTTATTGTATTGCTGATTTTTAGTTACTGTGGAAAAATGTGAAAAGTAGTTGTTGATTGATACAGTAACCAGTGGAGTCTGTTTACTGTTTATAGTAACAGAGGACAAATGTTAATAGTTGGTGTGACCAATGATGTTTGTCACAAGAGATGATTCTAATCAGAATCATCACCAAAGTCTCTCTTGAGAGAAAGAGAGGGCTGTGCCTGGAGCACTTGACTCATTTGCCCTATTTTTCAGGAGAATAGAATCAACTTTCATGATATAATTGATATCCTTGAGAAGAAGAAACATTAGGTTGTTGTTCTATTACTATACTTTTTACCGAGAATTTTAATAACTTCTAAATAGAAAATCTGATGGGGCCTTAGCTAATTCCAAATTTAGCTTAGCTAATTAATTAATTAACTTAATCATCAAGTATTTTTTGAGTGTCTTCTATGTACTAAGTATTGAGGTATTTGTTAGAAATATTAAAGAATATGTAATCTTTGCTTTCAAGAAGCTTATAGTCCAATGGAGGTGTCAGGCATAGATGTTTACAATGCAATGTGATAAAAGATACAATTAGAATATATACAAAATGCTATGGAAGCACAAAATATGTTCCACTTTTTAGATAAGTCATAGAGGAGTTTTCAGAAGCAGTGATACTTATATTAGATGGGAGTCTTTCACAAGGTGTATGTTTGAAAGTGATGCTTACGAAATGGGCAAACCTACAGAGACCCCAAAATCTGGTCACGTATACAGGCTGTACTGGGGGATGCAGTAAAATTTATGCTTGGAACTGCATGCAATAGGCCAGATTCTAACATTTGGAATTCATCACCTGGGTAAAGTCAGGACAGAAGAGGCCTAGTCATTAACAGTAGCTTTAGATCCTTGTCTAGAATGATGAGTCTATGGTCCGGAGCTTTGTCTGTCTTGTTCATTGTCACATCCCCAGTAGATAAAGAGTTTCTGGCATATATTATGCCTGTAATACATAAACGTTGATGGAATGAATGACATTCAACTTCAATGAAGGACAATCATCTAAAGACAAAATTTCACATTTTGTGAGAGAGCACTTTGCAGCATCTGATGATATGTTTCAATGTTTCGATAGATACACTGAGAGGATATGATCTCCCCTGATTTTAGAATAATTCCCGTAAATTTAATTATATTCACAATCCACATTATATAATAATTCTTTTCTCAAGTGAATCAATCAAAGGCTTTGGAGAATTCATTATTAGTATGACTTTATAAAAAGCTTTTAATATATTGACAAATATGTCAAGATTTACATGAATTAATAAGTGACATATAATGTTCCCACTGAACAGATAAATAGAAAAGTATTAATGAAAATCTCAGGAGTCAATGTTAATGACAACAAAAAATAGTTTTATGTATGGGGTTGCTAATTTTCCTTGTGGGTTCTGGAATCCCAAATAACTACAAAACCAAAGTGCCCATCTTTATCTTGCATATCCATTCCCCTGCTTGTATGAGAAAGTTTTTTTAAAGAAAGATAATTAAATAAATTTATAGCAGAGACTTTTTTAGGTAATGAAACTTTAGCAAATATATATAGTTCAGTTCCCTTCACTGATGATGCAATAAGAGAGTACGGTACTTCAGAATGAGGTTTATGTTGGGACTAAAAAGTTTTAAAAAGCGTGAACTTGGGTGCAGCACACCAACATGGCACATGTATACATATGTGACTAACCTGCATGTTGTGCACATGTACCCTAAAATGTAAAGTATAATAATAAAAACGTGAACTTTCAAATGAATCACAAAAACAGGGAGGAGGCTATAGTTTTGGAATATATGTATATTTTTATAACCAAATTCTTTGAAAAATAATACAGAACATAGGATAATTATAATCATATTTATTTAACTATTGAATTATGAAGGTATTCTTATTCCTTGATCCATGTTGTACAAGTGAAAATATATCAAGTGCCTCAGCATATTTTTATGTTTTGTATGAGACAAGGAGTTAAAAGGAGAAATAGAGGTGACATGAAAGAAATGGAATGGTCTGAGACAAAGACCAGTTTGTTTAGTTTAATTAGGTGGTGCGGAGAGTTATTTTATTTTAAGTTTAACAAGGGGTTATGGAGGTTATCCATATCCTTAATCTTCACTTCCTTAACAAAACCACACACATTTATAGCTTATAAATTATATTTTCTCTCAGATATATTATAACATGCCTTTTTAACCCTAAAGAAAAAAAGTAGGGTAATTTATGTTTTAAATAAAATAAAAATTTGTCATTAGGCTTTCAGGTTAGTAATTCAGGAGACTATGAAAAAAATACGTAGCTGTGGTTTATATGAGCAAACCAATCTGCTTCCTGAATGGATATGCAACTGTTCAAACTGTAGCTCACTGTATTAAATAATGTTTGGAAAAGATCCTGTGGTTATTTGCAAACCATGTTTAGATTTAAACTTAATATTTTGAGCCCAAGAGAAGGGGATCACCATAAACTCATCTCATCTGTCAAATAGATAATACACAAGAGGATTCTAGTAGTATAGCAGTAAGGATGTGGGAACTGGCTGCCAAAGGTGATAAGACCTAAAGCAGATTTGGGGAAATTAAATATTGTTTAATTTAACATTTAAAGTCATTAGTGGAGTAAAGTCATCACAGATAGGCTATAAAAGTACAGAGAGAAGATTCTAAATACTTTATATGGTTTGTTGTAGGTCATTTGTGAGAGAAGCTTGTACTACATTTTTGTGTGTGCTACTACAAATTTGCAAATAGCAATGCCAGTACATATGGGATTTGTGCCTGCTGTTTTGACTTTTTTAAAACCTCCCAATTAAGATAACTGATTAAATAAAAGTATAATATCTCAAGCACATCTGTACCAGTGACTTTAGTCATTCCCAGATGAGAATATATATGGTAACTAGAAGTAATTTTAAACCTGAAGTAAGACATTTTAACCAAAATCTAATGAATGCTGATTAAATATATAATCAGATGCAAGTGTAAAATGTAGTAATACTTTTTCATACAAATATATCCGGCATTTACACAAACCCACAGGTAAAGGCACTGAAATGTTTTCATTCTGAGCTGTTTAAATCTTACAGCTAGGAATTGCCACAAGGAATAGGCTAATCTGGTGTCCTGGCTGTCTTAAAGGACAGACAGTTGCCAATATTCTTATTATATTTCTCCTGGGATAAAGACTCAAGTATCAACTTATTCACTGCTTTACCATTCTTATGGCTACAAAGAACTTATTTTCAAATTATACTTATCCTAAATTTGTTATCCACTTTAAAAAGTGAATATATACACTTTCAATGAGTGTCTCTACAGAATTGTTTCAAAGACATGGAGGATAAATATACTGAAAGAACAAAAATGAAATTAAAAACACAAAAACAAAAACCCTTCACTCTGGAATTTTAGGGCCAAAATAGATCTCTTGATTTATATACACTGGATTTAAGTACATTAATAAAAATTTTATGTATAACAATATTTAATAGAAAAAAGTAGCCTAATTGGTAATGATAGCTAATATTTACAAAAACAATATTCCAGGCACTGCTTTAAGCTCCTTGGATAAACTAATTTCACCCTAAGAAAATCCGAGGAGGAAGATCATAATATTATACTTTGTAATGATGAAGCCATTGTGGCACAGAGCTTTAAGTTTCTCAAGTCACTACATACAGTAAGCAGTGCAGCCAAGTTTCTAATCCAGCCCCTCTGAATTCAGATCTGTTTTGCCCACCCTAATGTACCACTTACAGCACACCAATCTCAAGGGATTTTGGAGGATTCAATGACCTTATCCCTTTAAAGTTCAGAGGAAAAAGACTTGTATAATAAATGCTTGATAAATATTTCTTTTTAAGATAGTGATAATGATGTGATGATTAGAGTTTGTAACCTCCTGTGGATTCAATTTTTGGGTAGTGTAACTTACAAGTGAAACCTAGAGATTTCAAAAGTAAATATTTGGCAGCATTTGGCGATAATTTTTGATTTAGTGTTTTCTTCCATCACTGTGTAAAAGAGTCTCCCATTTGTCAATGAGTCAGCGTTTATGGAGCATCTATATTATATATAAAGTATAGTTACAAAGAGTGTTTAATGCTTTGTCTTAGAGAAGCTTCTATTTGACATGGTAAGTCAAAATATTCTACTCGCATAGAAGATTAAACATTTTAAGATCAACATAAAACAATTGCAAACTAATTTAGTGCCAGCTGTACATATGTAATAATAATTCACATTTGTATTGCTTACCAGGGGCCACATATATGGAATTCACATCTTCATGATGTTTTAGTCTCTAAAATACTCTCATATTCATAATTTTACTTGATCTCCAAACATCTTCATTTTTAACTGCTTCTAGACACCTCTACCTGTAAATTCCATGTTCTACTTATCCTCAGCCTTTCCAAAATCAAGCAGATTACTTCCCTGCTGAAACTCAGCACTTTTTCTATCTTCTTAACTGAAAAATGATGGTTTGATGGTACTTTTCTATCACTTCCTGAAGTTTATTTCATTTTCTGGAAGACAGATGTCATATTTGAGCTATCTCCATATCCCCATACCTAGTAAACTTCGTGGTTCACAGTATATGCTCAGTAAACATTTATGAAATAGATACATCCCAATTCTGTAGAAGAAGAAACTGAGGCTTAGAGAAATTGACCAGTGTGTTTTAACAAAGTGATGTGAAAGTGTGAATGGGGAAAGTAAGGAGAAGGGCAGAATGTCAGGTTTATTATGCAAATGTATCGGAAACATACACGAGGCAACATCTAACATGTTTGCAATTGCTGCCATGCTTTCTTCTTTATGTTTAGCCAAAATGCCCACCAGATAGCTATGCCAACCTGCCAGAGTCCTTACGGCAATCACCTACCACAATGATGTTTTCAAGGTATTAGAGAAATAAAAGTACAGATAACTTTTTTTTTCTACTACGTTGAGATTTCTGTTCTAAATGAAAACAGAAATAATCAAGTAACCTGTTTTCAAATATTTACACACAGCTCTACTCAAAAACACTGTTGGATTGTAGATTACAAAAACCACAAAAGAAACACCTTAGTAAATTTCGAGTAAAGCAACATAATTTACTTTGGCATTGACCCTGCACAACTTTATAGAGAAATGTCAAATGACTGTTTTGCTAAAAGCAGAGCAAGAAAGTTTTTCTTGAAACCCTTTGCTTAGCTTTACTCCCAAATGGGAATGTGAATTAAAGTGTTAAGAGTTTCTATAACTGGGTTTAATCCCTCACTAGAGCCTTTTAGACTGGACTTTTAACAAGGGATCTATTAATCCCTCTGAAAGGGATAGAGTTCATCCATCCCTGGGATGTATACAAAACAGAAGCCAGGGTATAAAACTTTCCTTAGTACTCTATTCACACTTTGATGGAAGAAGATATATTTATAGGTAACAAAGTCTTTCTTAACCAAAAGTGAATCTGATGTCTTTAGTGTTCAAAGTTTCTGGGTGTTTTGGAAGCTACCATTGACTCCTCAGAATGCCCACAAAATCTCTTTAAATAACTTTCAGCTTCAGGCCCGTAATCTGCAACTTGGCCTTTTTGAGCTGTTACACCAGGTGATGTACGCTGACCTTTGCGATCCAAAGAAATAAAAAGTAGCTTGAACTTTATCCCATGCATATGGGAACCTTGTACCATTCCTAAAATCTCTGGGGGTTCTGGTGCAGGCAGTTGACTCATATTTCTCTCGTCTCATCTGGCGTGGCTCCCTTTATATGCTGAAATATTGAAGATACAGCTAAGCCAGTCATTGAATGCATTCTATGCCATTTTCTCATTCTTTAGCCGAAACAATGAATTCAGTTCTTCTGAAAATATTATTCACAAAAGAAATTTGTGTATCTTGCACACAAAGACTTAAAGTGATAAAATTTACAGCATAGCATCATATAACATTGAAATAAATACTGAAAATTAGATATTATCTTTCACAAAGCTCCTTTAGTCTTGCTGCCAATGACATTATGGACACTATGTCTCTCTTTCTCACAGTCCCTCTGTGATGGTTAATTTTATGTGTCAACTTTGCTAGGCTATGGTGCCTAGCTTTTTGGTGAAAGCCTAGCCCAGATGGTACTGTGAAGGTATTTAGTAAATGTGATTAATAGTTACAGTGAGTTGACCTTAAGTAAAGGAGGCTATCCTGGATCGTGTGAGTGGGACTTGTTCAACCAGTTGAACGTCATAAGGATAGAAACTGAGGTTTCCAGGAGAAGAAGAAATTCTGCCTCAAGACCATGACGTAAAAACCATGCTTAAGTTTCCAGTCTACTAGTTGACCCTACATTTTGGATATACCAGCCCTCACAATCACACTCCTTAAAATAAATCTCTCTCTCTCTCTCTGTCTTTAGGCTACATATGTGCATATATATGATATATTTGTGTACCAGTCCGTTCTCACACTGCTATAAAGACATATCCGAGACTGGGTAATTTATAAAGAAAAGAGGCTGAATTGGCTCACAGTTCTGCACTGCTGGGGAGGCCTCAGGAAACTTAACAATCATGGCGCAAGGGGAAGAGGCATGTCTTACGTGGCGGCAGTGAGAGAGAGCAAGAGCAGGAAAAACCGCCTTATAAAATGATTAGATCTCATGAGAACTCAGTCACTATCTTGAACAGCATGGGGAAAAAAATATCCCCATGACCCAATCACCTCCCACCTGGTCCTCCCTTGACATGGGGGGATTATTGGGATTATAATCAGAGGTGAGATTTGGGTGGGGACACAGAGCCAAATCATATCTATATCTATATCTATATAATGTGTATATACACACACACATCCTATTTGTGTGTTAGTTCTCTGTGGAACCCCAACAAATACAACTTGCTGTGAATAACTTCTCCCCATAACTCAGTTTTTCTTATTTTTCACTGTAGTGTAAAATAGCTTTCTAATTTCTAATTTGCTCTTTGCTTACTCTTGCATATCCAAAAACTCATTATAGTTTTCAGCTTGCCAATGGAACATTAACTCCAGGACCCAAACGGTTTAGTGACATAGAATAACTGGTAGAGACTTTGATATTTCACTTTTCTCTTTGTGCTTCAACAGTCTCTGTGACCTCTTTGTAGGGAGCTCTGTTGAGCTTGTTCATCTGTGACTCAAATTATGCCATCTCCCTCAAAAGGTAAATGTATCAACAGTTAATTTTGAATTTAATAATACTTACCTTTATTATCTAAAGAGCTTCTTATATTAAAATTTTTATAAACCATCTTAGCCTAATATCTTATCTGCCTCTAATCCTGAGTCCTAATATTTCACCTTTTCAAAAGCAAGATTTGTCGTAACTTAGGAAAGTCATATAGCAAAAGGAGTATATATTTGGGGATCAGTTTGACAGCCGTTAAATTGTAATTTTGGTATTTGCTATCTTGGCAAAGTTACTTAACCTCTCTGTATGTGTATTTCTGCCTATGCTAAACGAGAATAATAATGCTGGATTTACAGATTTTTTTAGGAGCATTGAGTAAAATAACATATATAAAATATTTTGCCTACTTTCTAATACTAAGTAATCTAAATAGATTTTACTTTTTTGTTTTCTTAAGAATAGATTGTGGTATTCTAGAGTTGTAGAAGAAAGAAATTTTCGTTCTTCAACACAATTTTGAGTCACTTTTTGGAAAAACTTGTACATATGCAAAGTAAACAGAATAGTAAAATGAAACCCTGTATTCATCACATAGCTTCAACAATCACCAACAATCTTTCATCTTGTTTTTTTTTCTACTTCCCTCTATTCATTTCCCACAGACTGATGATGATGATGATGATGATGATGAAAGTGATGGTGATTTAGGTAAAATTTACATTCATTGAGATGCACAAATGTTAACTGTATAATTTTAAACTCATATGATCCACATCCCTTTTATGATATAGAGCATTTTCCAGAGTTTCTTCCAGTCTCTTCCTAGTCGATCTCCACTACTTACCTCCTACATATGCAGCCTGGTAACCACTCTTCTCTATTCTCATTCTTGTAAAATTTTTACTTAGGTTACTTTTGCATGTTCTAGAATTTCATAAATGAATATTCATGTACCTGTCATTTTGTGGACATATTGTTTTTTCTTCACCAAATATTTAAGAGTAGAATGTTGGGTCAGAGGATAAGTAAAAGTCCAACACTAAAATACTACTGAAACATTTTTCAAAGTGGTTGTAACATTTTACATTCCCAGCAGCAATATATGAGAATTATGATTGCTCCATATCCTTGCCAGTGTTTGAGATTTTCAAACATTTTAATTTTAGACATTGTGGTGACTGTTTTGTGGTATGTTATTTGGTTTTAATTTGAATTTTCCTAATAACGATTGGTCTTGAGGGCTATATTGTGCATATTGGCCATTCATAAATCTTTCTTCAAATAGTGTCAGTTCAAATCTTTTGCATATTTTTCCAATTTGTTTATTGTAAATTACACATAACATAAAATTGACCATGTCAACCATTTTTAAGTGTATAGTTCAGTGGCATTAAAAACATTCATAATGTTGTATAGTCATCTCCACCATTCATTTACATAACTCTTGTCATCTTGACAAGCTAAAAGCCTGTGCCCATTAAATGATAACCCCTACTCTCCCCTACTTCCAGTCCTTGGCAACCACCATTCTATTTTCTGTCTCAATGATTTTGATTACTTTAAATACCTCATATAAGTGAAATCATACAGTAATTGTCCTTTTGTAACTGACTTATTTCGTTTAGCATAATGTGCCCAAGTTTCACTCAGGTTGTAGCATGTCAGAATTTATTTTATCTTTTTGTTGTAGTAATATATAATATGTTCTTCTTAATCCCTTGTAATCTTTTTGATTTAAATTCTATTTTTTCTGTTACTAGTATAACCATGCCTGCTTTCTTTTGGTTATAATTTGCATGGGTTATACTTTTCTATCCTTTCACTTTAATCTATTCGTGTCTATGAATCTAAAGTGAATCTCTTGTAGACAACATATTGTATCATGTTTGTTATATTTTTTAATACATACTGCCTATCTCTCTTTTTTTTTTTTTTTTCCTTAAGATGGTAAGATGGAGTCTTGCTTTGTTACCCAGGCTGGAGTGCAGTGGCGTGATCTCAGCTCACTGCAACCTCCGCCTCCCAGGTTCAGGCAATTGTCCTGTCTCAGCCCCCCAAGTAGCTGGGATTACAGGTGCCCGCCACCATGCCCAGCTAATTTTTGTATTCTTAGTAGAAGTGGCATTTTGCCATGTTGGCCAGGCTGGTCTTGAGTTCCTGACCTTAGGTGATCCACCCGCCAGCCTCCCAAAGTGCTGGGTTTACAGGCATGAGCCACTGCGCCTGGCCAAATCTTTGTCTTTTGAATGGAGAATTTAATCCATGTACATTTAAAGTAGTTACTGACAAAAGGGGAGTTCTTTGATTTCTCCATTTGTCTTCTATATAACATACATTTTTGTCCTCAATTTTTTGTATTACTATCTTTTTTTTGTTAATTTTTTGTAGTGAAATATTTAAATTCTTGTTTACTTTCATATGTATTCTTCTGTAGCTATTTACTTTGTGGTTACCATGGGGATTACACTTGAAATACTCGAGTTCTAACACTGTAATTTGAATTTTTACTAGACAAACTTCAATAACATAGAAAAACTTTGCTCCTTTAATAGTTCTGTCCCTACCTATTTCAGTTGCTGATGTCCAAAAATCTCATGTTTATATATTGTATACCAAAAAACATGTACCAATAATTGTTTTAAATGCATTACTCTTTTAAATTATGTAGAACACAATGTAGAGTTATAAACCAAAGTTAAATACTAATGTTTAGACTATTATTTTTTAAAAATGTGTGTTTCTTAAATAATGTATACAAAATAGAGTTACAAACCATTGTATCAAGCTTTTATAATTGCCCCCATGCTGACATGTATTGACATCTTTATTTCTTCCTATAGCTTCAAATTACTCTATAGTGTCCTTTTATTTTATCTTTCAGAACTGCCTTGAACATTCCTTTCAGAAAAGGGCTAGTGACAATTAACTTCCTCAGCTTCTGTTGATCTGGGAATGTCATAATTTCTCCCTCACTTTTGAAGGACCATTTTGCTGGATATTAAATTTTTGGTTAACTTTTTTTTTTCTTTTTTTGCATTGTGAGTATATTGGCCCACCGCTTTCTGATCTCCAGAATTTCTGGTGAGAAATCTGTCATCTTATTAAAAGTCCCTTGTATGTGAGGAGATGCTTCTCTCTGGATGCTTTCAAAAGTTTCTCTTTGTTTTTGGTTTTTCAAAGTTTAATTACAATGTGTCTTGATAGGAGTTTCTTTGAGTTCATCTTACTTAGAGTTTGCTGAGCTTCTTGAACGTTTATATTCATATCTTTCAACAAATTTGGGAATTTTTCAGACATTATTTCTTCAAATATTCTCCTTGCTTTATTTGCTGTCTTTTCTTCTGGGATTCCCATAATATATTATATATTGGAACCTCTGATTAGTCCCTTATGCTCTGTTCACTTTTCTTAATTCTTTTCCTTCCTGTTCCTGAGACTTGATAATTTCCATTGTCGTATTTTCAAGTTTGCTGATTCTTCTGCCTGCTGAAATCTACCTTTGAATCTCCCTAGTAAATTTTTAATCTTAGTTATTGTATTGTTCAGGTCCAGAATTTTTTGGTTCCTTTTTAAGTTTTCTATCACTTTATTGATATTTCAACTTTGTTCATCTCTGTTTTCTTAATTTTCTCCATATCTTCATTTACTTTTTTGATCACTGTTAAGATGGTTGTTTTGAAGTCTTTGTCTAATATATCTGCCATCAGTCTTTTTCAGAAACAGTTTCTGTTGATATTATTTTTTTGAATGGGCCATAGTTTACTGTTACTTTGTATGTCGTGCAATTTTTGGTTGAAAATTAGACATTTAAATCTAATAATTTGGTAACTCTGGATGTCAGATTATTTCCTTAATTCAAGGTTGCTCTTTTTTGTTTATCATTTTTGCTTTTTTGATTTTTGTAGACAACTTCTGTGCCCAAGATGAGCCTGAGGTATACTGTTAAGGTCTTCTCAGGTGTTTAATGAGCCTGCACTTTTACTTGAGCATGTGAGGTCACTGTCTAGTTTTCCCCATATATACAATTTCTTTTGGACATCCTAGTCTGTAATATCTGGCTGCCAAAGAGGGAAAAAGAGAAAAATGAGAGGACTGAGATAGAGAATGTTGCCATAGCCCTTTAAATTCCCCTGGAAGTCACTTCAGCTGAAAGGGGAAAGGGCTTGCAACAATGAGGAAGGTGCAACAAAAATGGTGTCCCAACTTTTTGTCTGGACCTCTGTGATCAGAAGCACCAATCAGTGATCAGAGCACAGTTCTCTGACACCTGGAAGACAGTGATTTTTTTTTTCTTCTACCCTGCCTCCCACAAGCTGTGTCTAAGCTGCTCTTGGAACATGTGCACAGCTGCCTGCCATGGGCTGAGAGAAGTGGAATGGGTAGCTGCTACTATGATAAAAGTTGAAATTGGCCAAAATATACCACAATTTCATATCCCAGCCTTCCTTTGTAAGTTGCAAGCCTTTAATAGACCTCAGAGTTTCAAAAGAAGTCACATCAAACAGATTCTTCCAGCGCAATTGTTGCCTATGTAAACAGGTAGATTCCTGGTGCTTCCTGCTCTGCCATCTTTCCACAATCCTTCTCTCCTTTGACTTAAAAAAAAAAAAAAAGTATTGTTGGTCATTTTCTTATTGGATTATAATATTTATATAGTCTCAACCTAAGTCCTGTCAGATATATATATTTTCAATAAATTCTTTGTCACTTATTTCCATAATGAGTTTTCGGATTCACAAAATAATGTAATTTTGATGCAATCTAATTTATCAACTTCTTTTTTTTATTATTATACTTTAAGTTCTAGGGTACATGTTCACAACATGCAGGTTTATTACATATGTATACATGTGCCATGTTGCTGTGCTGTACCCATTAACTCGTCATGTCATTTACATTAGGTATATCTCCTAATACTATCCCTCCCCCCTCCCCCCAACCCATGACAGGCCCCAGTGTGTGATGTTCCCCTCAACTTCTTTTTCTTTATGATCATTGGTTTTTGTATTTTATGAAATATTTGTCTACCCTCAGGTTGCGAATAAATTAGCCAATGTTTTCTTATAAAAGCTTTTTGGTTTTATATTTTATATTTAGGTTTAATACATCTCAATAGTTTATGTGTGTTATCAGAGATAGGTGTAGATGTTCATTTTTTATTCATATGAATATCCAATTGTAGTAGCTTCATTTATTGAAAAAAAATTCTTCCCCTAATGAATTGTTTTGCATTTTAAAAATCAATAAACTATTCGTAAGTCAGAAAAGTTTTGATTGTCTATTATTCCATTGATGTTTTCCTGTTTGCATACTGTCCGACCTACACCACACTGCCTTAATTACTGTAACTTTTAGAAAGTCATTTAGTCAGTGTATTAGCTTTTTATTGCTTTTAATAGCAAATTAATCCCAAATTTAGCAATTTAAAGCAACAGCTATAATTATGTTACAGTTCTATAGGTTAGAACTATAGGCACCGCATGGCTGGGTTCTCTGCTCTCATTCACACAGATTGAAATCAAGGTGTCAGATATCTGAAATTTTATCTTTAGTTCAGGGTCCTCTTCCAAGTTCATTCAGGTTGTTAGCAGAATTCAGTTTCTTGTAATTGTAAGATTAAGGTCCCCATTTTCTTGCTGGTTATCAGTTGGGTACCGACCACTCTTACCATATAGAGGCCACCCACATTCTTTGCCATATGGTCCTTCCATTTTCAAAACCAGTAATGAAAATTTCCCCCGTGTTGAATTTCTCTCATGCTTCAAATCTCTGATTTTCTGTATATTTTATTGTAGACTCTGATTTAGAGAAATCATGTGTTTAGGTCAAGACCACCCACATGATCTCCCTTTTTAAACATAAACTGTACCATATTCTGTACATTAATCACTTCCATCATATTCACAGCCTCAGGGTATATACATTGTGGAAGGAGTTCTTGGGGCCTATTTTAGAATTCTGCCTACCACAGTTAGGTAGTAAAAGTTCTGCAGCTTTCTCTCCTTTTTTGAGATTATTTTGGCTATTCTATGAAACTTTACATTTTCAGAAATATTTTAAAAACAACTTGTCATTTTCTATTTAAAAAAAACTGATGGGCTGATGTTGTTGCATTTTTTTAATCTATTGATCAATTTGGAAAGAATTTATTTTTTAAGGATATTGAGTCTTCCAGTACATAAACTTTGCATATCAATCTCTTAACAATATTTTTAACTTTTCAGTGTAGGAGTGTTAAATGACTTCTGTAAAATTTATTCCTAAATATTTCATTTTTGATGCTACTATAAAATTCATTTTTAGTTGCTTGCTGCTAGTGTGTAAAAATAGTTGATTTCTGTATATTGAAGAAATACACAGGATTTCTTCAAAAAATGATATATTTGGAGAGCTTGCAACCATATTTATTATTTATAGAAGCAATATTTAGTTCCTCAAGATTTGTATGTAAACAATCATGTTGCCTGTGAACAGATGCAAATGAATATTTTTCCTTCAAATTTGATTATTTTATGCTTTATTGCACTGGCTACAACATACAGTCATCTGGAATTAAAAGAAAAAAATAAAGTTTTCTGCCTTATTACATATTTTGGGAGAAAATATTCAGTCATCACTACTTAGTACAATGTTAGATGTAGGTTGTTTATAGTTATTCTTATATCAGATTGAGGGAACTTCATTTTGTATCTAATTTGATGAAAAATGTTTTAAAAATCATGAATGCATTTTGAATTGTATATTTTCTGCAGTTATTGAGATTATTACTGTGTTGTATTTCATCTTTTATTCTGTTAATGTGGTATATTGCATTGTTTGATGTTTTGAACATTAAATTAGTCTTTCATTCTGGAGATAAATTACACATGGTCCTAATGCAGTATAATTTTTATATGTTATTGGATTCAATTCACTAATACTTTGTTAAAAATTTTTATGCCTATGTCCATGAGAGATACTGGTCTGTAATTTTCTTTTTGCGATACCCGGTAGGTTTTGGTATCAGTAATATCCTAGCCTCATATTATGAAATTATAATTATTTCCTTTTACTCTATTTTCTAAAAGAGTTTCTTTCTGAACTGTTTGATAGAATCAACCAGTTAGCCCTCCCGGTCCTGGTATTTTTTGGGAGAAGGAGCAGGTATTCTTTTTAAATAATGAATTTAATTTCTTTTGCAGATATAGTGCTATTATTTTTAATTTAATCTTGTACCACATTTTTACATTGTATTTTCAAGTAATTTGTCCATTCAGTTTCAGAGGCCATATTTATTGACCTATCGTGGTTCCAAATTTTTTTTTATGATCCTTATACTATAGGATTTGTAATATTTCTCTTTTTATTGCTGATGTTAGTGATTCGTTTTTTCTATTACTTGATCATGCTTTCTAGTAGTTTGTCAATCTTATTAATTTTTTAAATGCACTCCTGGGGAAAGGTGTTAAAAACTTCAAATATGAATGTTATTTCACTAATATTCCATATATCTGGAAGCTCTATTATGTATGCATATATATAATTATCTCTTCATGGTATAGTAAGAATTATTAAGAACGGTCCTTTTTTCTGGTAACATTCCTTTTCTTGAAAACTATTTTATTATTGAAATAACATTCAATTTTTTATGCTTATTCTTTGCATGGTTTATCTTTTTTCTCCTCTTACTTTTTAACCTATATGTATCTTTACATTTTAAGTGCTTTTTTATACAACAAATAGGTCTTTCATTTTTTATCCAGTTTAACAACCTTTTTTTTTTTATCAAGACTGAAACATTTTTAAAAATTAGAGTGTTTCATAATAGACATTTCCTATTTAATGTAATTACCAATATGACTGTATTAAGGTATGAGATTTGCTTTTTATTCCCCCGTTATGTCATGAGTTTTTGTTTCTCTGCTCCTCCTTTCTTATGTTTATTTTAGGTCAATATATTTTTTTGTATTGAATTTGGATTTTTAATTGCCTTTTAGCTCTCTATATATTTGTATTATTTTTAATATTTCTCTGGGAATTAAAATATGCCTTTTTAAAATCACAATCAACTTAAAAGCTACTATTATACTTCTTCCTATAAAATTGAGGAAACTTGCAACTTTATATAGTTCTATTCTTCCAATTCTTTTTATCATTATTACCATGTCATGCCCCATCAGTCTGAAAATATTTTTTTCTTCTGCTGAAGTTTGTGGCGTTATGGTTTCTTTTGACAAGTAATTGTCCTTTGTATCACTGTTGCCCTATATTTAATGTGGTGGTTTTACTTTTGCTGCTTTCAAGCTCATGAGTTTATCTTTGTACTTCATCAGTCGGACTATGATTTATTGAGGTGGGATTTTCTTTCTCTTTTTTTTTTTTTTTTGATATGGAGTCTTCCCTCTGTTGCCCAGGCTGGAGTGCAGTGGCATGATCTCGGCTCACTGCGAGCTCCGCCTCTGGGGTTCAGGCCATTCTCTTGCCTCAGCCTCCTGAGTAGTTGGGACTACAGGCACCTGCCACCACACCCAGCTAACTTTTTGTGTTTTTAGTAGAGATGGGATTTCACTGTGTTAGCCAGGATGGTCTTGATTTCCTGACCTCATGATCCCAAACCTTGGCCTCCCAAAGTGCTGGGATTACAGGTGTGAGCCACCGCCCCTGGCCAGGATTTTCTTTTTATTTAACTTGCTTGGGGTTTTTTGAGCTTTTGGGTATGTTGATGCTTTTCAAAATGTGGGAATTTTTAAAATCCTCTTTTTTCTGTTATAGTTTTCTCTTTTCTTTCTAAGGACTCTATTTACACTGATATTAGATAGCTAGATATTGTCCCACAAGTCCCAAATTCTGTTCATTTTTCTTTAACCTTTTTGAATCTTTATTCTTCAGACTAGATAATTGCTCCTGATTTGTTTTCAAATTCAGTGACTCTCTTCTTATATTTCTAATCTGTTAAGCCCATAGAGTAATTTTAAACATTTCAGATATTGTACTTTTTTATTCTAGGATTTCTAATTTTTCTTTTTTTTGGTTTCCATTTTTCTGCTGCAATTTCCTATCATTCATTATGTGCAATTTCTCTCTGAATTTGTGGACGTCTTTATTGCAAATGCTTTAAAATCTTTGCTAATTACAATATGTAGGTCTTCACAGAGAGGTTTTTTAGACTGTTTTTCAGAGGGTATATGGATAATATTTTTCTTTTTTAAAATTTGCATGTCTTATGAGTTTTAACTGTATTCTGGACATCACGAATAAATCATTGTAGAGCCTCTTGATTCTGTTATGTTTCTCTGAAGAATGACTTTGTAGTTAGCTTGACTGGACTCAGCCTCTGTAATCTTTCTCCTCTGCGGTCTGTAGCAATCTACATTTATGTTCATGTATTGCAGTTTTCAACTGTTTTTAATTTTTCATGCTGTTGTGGTCTTTGACTTGAATATATATTGTTGTTATCTGGCAAATATTTCTGTTGATTTTATATGCAGGTATTGAGGCTCTTCAGCAGCTACTTTCCTTCCTGGATTTCCCCACACTTTCCGAATGGTCTGCCACTAAAGCCTCTCTCCTCTTACTATTTAATTTTCCAAGGATATAGTATTCTGCCTTGGAGTCAACTGAAGATTGAGGTTGACCTTAGATAAAGACTGCAAACTTTCACATCTTACCAGTTTCTGATTATCTTTCAATAGTAGAATTGTCTCTAGATTCTAAATGTTTTTGGTAAGTCTCCAGTGCCATATAATATTTTTAAATACTTTGTTCAGATTTTTAAAATAATTTGGAGGACTGGTCTGACCTGTTTACACACAACTTGAAGCTGGAAACTAAATTAAGTGATTTTGTAAGTAATTTTGCAAAATAACCTCAGAGAGCAATTATTTGATTGTCATTTTACATGTAAAAAACCCTAAGACATAAAAATATTGTAGTAAGTTATTTTAACAGTACTATACTGGGTAATTCAAAGAGTGCAAGCTTGCACTGAAAAACTTGAATTCAGAGCACAGGGCTGGAAGCTGATGTCAAGAAACTGGACTGTAGCTAGAAAGATGTCAGTAAAACACTCATTGAACCAACACTTATGAATATTACATGTATGGCAATGAGAATATGTTAGGGGCTGGGAATAAAGAAACAGATACACCCTCCAATTATTTACAGTTTAGTGAGGAAAGGCAGACACATAAATAGATTACTACATGGTGTGATAAATGCTATCTGGAAATGCTAGCTGGGTGCTATATGTGCACAGAGGATAGATACCTAACCTAGACTGTAAGGTTAATAAAATATTTGAGGCAATATCTAAGCTATGTCTTGAAGTATACCCTGGGTGATAACATAGTGAAGGAGTATTTCAGAGTGTGGAAGGATCCTATAGGAAGGTTTAGAAGTGTGAAGCCAAATAGCATATTTGAAGAACTAAAGGAATTTCTGCATAGTAAATGATAGAGAAGGAAGGGGTAGTGATAAGATAAGACAGTAAAGACTTTAGAAGGCCTTTCACGGCATGCTAAGGAGTGTGAACTTTTCTTAAAGACTCTAGAGATTTATCAAAGTGACTTGATCAGGTTTGACTTTTATAAAGATCACTCTGCTTGCTGAGTAAAGCATAGATTGGAAGGTGAAAACATTTCAGAGAAGGAGTTTGATTTATAGGTGTTTTTAGTAACTCGAGCAAGAAATGATGGGGCCTGGGTCTAAGGAAGTGGTGATGGGACTGGATATGAGATAGATTTTACAGGCGTAGCATACAAATCTTAAAAATGTAGAAGGTTAGGGAAAGGGAAGAGACACAAAGGATTTAAATAAAGCTTTGAGATAATTTAAATTAACTATATTATTCAACCTAAGCTTTAAATTTGAATTGCCTTTCACATAAAAAATTGGATCTCTTCAATTTTCTTTACCCATAGCTGCCACACTCTAGCAATACCTAAGAATTTACTTGTGTTCTTAATGTTAAAACTGGGTGATCTGGGAATAATATACATATATACATAATACACGTGTGTATGTGTGTGTGTATAGTGTGGTAGATTTGGGTGGGAGTTTCAACCTAGAATCCAGTTGCAATTTTATAAGCAATTATATCTGCAAACAATTTCAAGAGGTACAGAGCAAATACACAAATTGGATAATTGAACACCAAATAGCATTCCCAAGGAAAAATTAGCAAATACCATTTCGTTGATCCTTTGTACAGCAGAGTCAATGGAATGAGTAAATAAATGGAAGTAAGAAGAAATGAATCTAGTCCCAGCTTTGCCAGAGCCAATCTGTATAATATTATGCAGGTGACAATAATTCATAGAACACAGTTCCTCCATTCTTAATGAGATTAGACTTGATGATTTTTTAAAGACTAACTCATGATTTAAAACTTCAGTAAGGGTTTCCTGAATAAATGAATTTACTGGTCCTACCATCATCCTTAATACTAGAAGAGGGGCAACTATTTCTGGCATTGAAATGTAGGAAAATCAATATTATATGTCATTAAATCAAAATATTTTATGTAATTATATGTGAAAAACTGTAGAAAAAACTCTAAGTTTTCATAGCTGAACTTGAGCTATAGAACAACCTTTTATACCCATTAATCTGTCTATTCTTTAGCATTCATTTAGAATTCTTTTACAAAGTAATTTGAAACACTCAGTTTTAAGTATAAAAATCTTGCATTTTTGACTTTAAACAATAACAGTCATAGGCACTTGAGGCTTATAAATTAGAAACATATGTCAAATGACAACAAAATGTAGATCAAAAATGCACTCATTAAATGGTATAAGTAATACTACATATGAACCCTTGCACAATTTTATAAGGAGAAAAGCAATAATAAAATATAGAGTACTGTATTTAGGTAATTTTATTCGTTTTCAAATTCTGAAATCTTAGTCCTATGTCCATGTTCATAGCCATAGGATTAAATAAAATGCAAACATATGTACTGTATCTATGACACAAAGAGATTATTGACCATAATTCACATTAAAACAAGACAACAATAATTAGACATTCACTAGGAAAAACTTAAAAAAGCCAAACATACAACTGATTGAATGGCAGTGGGCTTTTAATTTAAAAACTATGATTTTGAACCCCAGATAATTTTTTTACTACTTTAGACAACCTTAGAGAAATCATTTCATCTTTCTGGACCTTATTCCCATCTGTAAAATGAGGATTACAATATCTATCACCAAAGTTTGTTGTAAAGATTTAATTAAGTCATTTACATAAATATGTTGGATTATATAAAAGACTATTACTTGCAATTAACAGAAAACATACTTTTTGGTTTAAAAACTGAAATAAATTATAACTGTAAATAACTGGAAAGTATAAGAGGATGAAATGATTCAGGTACATTCAAACATTCAACCTATATATAATCAATAATCTATCTTTAATGTCATTCTTCTAACTTTTTTCTGTTTTGGCTTCATTTGCTGTCCAGTTTACCTATATGAAGTAGCAGAGAGAGAGAAAGAGCCGCAAACACCCCTGAGCTTAAAGCTTTTTTTTTTTTTATCATTATTTTAAAGAAAACAAATATGTTCCCTAGTAATTTCAGTCAATTCTTGGGGCTAACTTGTCTGAGCTAGGGCCAGGTAAAAGGTTACTGTCTCATGTGATTGAACAGATAAACCTATGTGCTACAAACGAGTGAAGGTGGTATTTTAGTAATGATAATAGGTTTTGCAGACTTTCTATAGAGCTTATATTAATAAAGGATCTCAGCTGCTATGCTTTGAAACCCATTGCTGAATTTGTACCAAGGCTACACCTCTCACCTCTCACAGGCTGCTTCCAGTAAGCGACTGAGTGTGGTGGAGATACCAAGACAAACCCATTTCTAGGAGGGAAATAACTCCTGTGTTGGCCCACAGTAGCTTAAGAAGGTCTATATAGCTTTGTTGAATTGGTCACTATATAGCAAAATATGACACTTCTACCCAACATTTGCTCCCTCCTTTCTTCACTCTGTGTTCAGACTTACATAGCAACCTAATGACTTGCTCAGTCATTCCTGGCTCCCTTCCTATTTCCTTTCACACATAGATTTTCCCTGATAAAATCCTTCCACATTTAACTCTGTTTTGGCATCTACTTCTTGGAGTACCTAAACTAATATAGGTAGTTATAGAATGGAAAAAAGTGAGGTTCCATTTTATGCTAAGGTTTTATATATGGTCTGGGAAGGCAAAAACAATGGATGTCCTCTACAAGAATATTTTAATCTATGAAACAGTCAATGATAGAGTATTTAATTTTGAGAGTTTTCCTCTAGTCATGTGAGCATAACCTAGGCTAAACTTACAACCAGCAGTGTGTGGAAGTTAGGATTTAAAATATTACATTTCACATAAGTACATAATTACTGAATTATTGTATAGTGTAATAATTTTAACTAATATTTAAGAATATTTTTGTTCCATCCTTGAATAACTCTAAATGAATCCAATGGTTTTGTAAAAATACTCAACTATCACTGAGCACAGTGGTTCTCAAACCAGAGTACAAAAGAACTACCTGAGAGTTTTCCAACATATAAATCTTTATCTAGATCTACTGAGTCAAATTTTTCCGAAACAGCCTTTCCATAAGTACTTTCAAAATAATCCCCCATGCAACTCCAATACATAATTCTGTCTAAAATTTCCTAGTCAAATGAGATCTTTATATTCTACGTGAAGAAACTAAGAGCTCAAGAATTTTAAAATGACTAGTCCAAAACAATGTATAAAGTGATTAAATTAGAAGTACAAACATTTTACCTCCTGACTCCTCGTCCATTGTTCTTTCCTATTTCAAATCATGAACATGGCACTTGATTCATGTGTCATCTTAAGTTCCTCCTACCTCCTACACACTCTACCCTCCTACATCCCTGATCTGCAATCTATTTTGCATCTTCTATAAATCTGTCTCCCCTTAGAGCCTTCGAAACTGCTTTTTTGTTTGTTTTTTGTTTGTTTGTTTTTTGTTTATGGAACACAATTGATCACTGTCTTTTCACAAAATAAATACATGAACTTCATGTCACTGAACCTCCTAAACTCCAGCTGATTTTATTTTTGCCAAAAAGGTTTGTACTAACTACACGAATTTTTTATGAGTAAAAGCATTTTACCTCTAAAGAGCATCGTCTTATCTCCCAGCTCTCCCTACCTTGCCTTGCTCCCTTCTCAGAAAATTAAAACTCTATCAGATGCTTGTCAATGACAGAGGATGCATTACAAGGCTCCTAAAATAAGCCACACCTATCTAAGAGTTGGGTATATATGTACACATAAAATTTGCTGTACTGTGTGCATTATCCTTTTTTTCTCTTTGTCTTCTGATTATTTTCCTTCTTCTCAAAGACTGAGGTGGAATGACTGACCTGTATCAGTGCTACTCAAAAGTATGGTGTCTGGATAGCGTTAGTACTCCCTGGGGAATTGTTAGAAACACAGAACTTTGAGTCCCATCCCTGACTTACTAAATCTAAATCTCTAAGGTTAGGAGCCAGGAATCTGTGTTTAATCAAATATCAGATGATTCTTATGTGCACTGAAGTTTGAGAAGCATTGGTCTGGAGCGTGGTAAATAAAAACATTTGTTGAAGGTGATAAAATTTCATTCTTGTTATAAATTGGCGAAGACTTTAGCTAGATTATATCTGTGTCTTAGGACTTTGTGGAAGGCAGAACTTAAGGGCAATGGACTTGGATATTTGGTGAAAGAAATCTCTAAGCAGCAAAATATTGAAGGAGCTGTATGGCTTCTCTTAACTGCTTACAGTAAAATGCAAGAAGAGAAAAATTTAAAGTTGGAATTTATCATTAAAAGGGAAGCAGAACATAAAAATTTGGGAAATTCTCAGTCTAGCCATGTAAAGAATTTAAAAAGCATGTTTAGGAGTGAGAACCAAGGGTGTGGGTGTGCTCAAGAGACCCTTTGATAAGATTAGTAGAGATAGAAGGACCAAGGTGTTATTCATCAAGACAATGGGAGAATGACCCACAGACATTTCACGGATCTTAGAAGCTGCCACACCAATTACAGGCCCAGAGTGCCAGGGCCTGGAGGGCAGAATGGTTTCCAGGGAGGTTCCAAGGACACCCATGGGACCTGGGGGCTCATTGCCTGGGGCTGTCTCAAGTCTCTTCTCCCCAGATTCTGGTACAGCACTCCCCAGCCACACCAGCTGAGGCTCAGGTGGGCTCAGGTATGGCTTGGGCCACAGATCTGAAGGACACACAAGCAGTGAGCCTTGCTGGTTTGTCCATATGGTGCTAATTCTGCAGGCTTGCAGAGTGAATGAGCTGTAGGGGCATGGCTACCTTTACCTAGATTTCAGAGGGTATCTCAGACAGCCTTAGGGCAGGCAGTGACTTGCTGCAGGAGCAGAGCTGCTGCAGAGAGCCACAAGGACAATGTCTAACAGGGAAGGGGGCAGAGAAGCCCCCAAGATTCCAGACCTGTAGGGCCACCAGCATGTGACACCAGGCTTGGAGAGCTGCAAGCACTCAACACTAACCTATGAGAGCTGCTGTGTGTGTTGCACCCAGCAGAGCCATGGGGACAAGGCTGCCTAGGCCACTGGGGACCCAACCTATGCTCCACTGTGTCTGGAAGGTGGGACATGGAGTCAATGATTATTCTCAAGCCCAAGATTTAATGTTATTTCTCCTGTTTCATTTTTAGACTTACTTAGGACCTGTTACTTCTTCTTTCCTATTGCTGTCTTTCTAAATGGTCCTGTCTCTCCTGTGCTGGTCCCATTTTTGTATTTTGGAAGTGCATGACATTGATTTCACTGGTTCACAATTGGAGAGCAACTTACCTCAGAATGAACTGTACCTTGGGTGTCGCCCATATCTAATTTAGATGTCCAGGTAGAACATCTTGAGTGCATGCTGGAGCAAGTTAAGACTTTGGGGGCTATTGTGACAGAACAAGTATATCTTTGCACATGAGAAAGACAGGAATTTTATGAGGCAGAATGCTATGGTTTTAAATGTGTCCTCTCTCAAACTCAGGTGTTGGAACTTCATGGACAAAGTAATGGTATTAAAAGGTGGGGCTTTTAAGAGGTGATTAGGTCATGAGGGCTTCTCTCCTCAAAAATGGGGTCCCCTTATCAAAGAGCTTGACAGAGGGAATTTATACCTTTTGCCCTTCTGCCTTCTGCCATGTGAGTACACAGCATTCCCCCTGTCTGAAGGAGGATGCAATATTCAAGATATTGTCTTAGAAAAAAGACTAGACCTTCACCAAAGGATCTGCCAGTGCCTTTGTCTTGGACTACCCAGCCTCAGAACTGTGACAAAAAAAAATTTATTTCTAATAAATTACCTGGTCTGTGGCATTTTGTTATAGCAGCACAAACGGACCAAGACATGGAACATGTAAAAAGGTTTTAAGAAAATGGAGCCATTAGTTGAGTGTTTTTGGACATGTTGTTTAACATTCCTGAGCTCTGTTTAACCATTTCTAACAAGGTATTTACAAAACGTGTCTCAGCCTGTTGTTTTAAGATTTAAGATTAAGCTTTCAGCTTATGTATTTCAAGCTCATTCCTCCCTGAATATACTGAAACAACTGAAAATACCCATACATTTTTAAACACTGTTGAAAAACAGAGAAGGCCATAATCAATTGACAAGATATTTTCAAACATTTCTGTAAGAAATAAGGAGGTGGGATCGGACTGAAGAAATGATCTATGGTATTTTATTCACCTTATGCAAACAATGGGGTTTACCTGTAGAGTAATGTATTAAGATTTCACCACCAACCAATGAAAAATTTTGAAGTAACACCGAGAGAAAGAGTAACTTGGAATAAAAGGAGGCAGGCCTTCTGGAAAACTCACATGCTGTCTTTTTCTATTTCTCTCATAATTTTATGAAGCAGATTTCCAAAAACAGAAAACTTCTCACATATTTTCTCAGCAAGATTTTAGAAGGCATTTTATTTATAAAAATAAATTGAACATTTATTTTTCAATACCAAAATAGGCTTTTCAGATTAAAAAATATTTTAAATAAAAATGTATTTTTAAATTAAAAATAAAGAACTTAGTGAAAACAATCAACTAGAACTGAATACTTAGGACAAGTGAATCAATGAATTAGATGAGCTCAATAATTCTCCCAGTACTGAAGGAAAATTATAATAAAAAATGGAGATGACAACAAACAAAAATCAAAGACATGGAAGACCAATTCATATATCCCAAGAATATATAATGAGTTTGCTAATGATGATACAATAGTGCATATAGAAGAGAAACATTATCAATATAATAACAACACATAATAAAAACAAAGACAACTTTCTTTAGGTGTGCATCCTTTAGGAGAACCATTAACAATCAGCAAAAAGAGACCTACACTTAAGAATATCCTGGTAAAATAAAGAACTGAGAATAATAACGGACATAAAATCGAAGTTGTCTAAAGAAAATTTAGAAGATGTAGAGGAGGTGAGAAATGGAGTTAAAACATTTGAAAAGGTATTTAAAATCTCTTCCCTTTAATAATGTTATGTGTGTATCTGTGTGAAGAGAGGTGCTGATGCTGAGTGGTTTTGTAAAGTCTCTAGTGGCTCTTGTTCCTGTCAAAGATTTTGGTCACAAGGTGCCTAAAATCTTGGTCCAACCCAAAGCTGACCAATCTGCAAATTTGCTCAGCAACCTTACATTATCTTAGTTTGATTTTTAGCTGAGTTATTAGAAGCATAATGGAGAGTGAAAGACTCCATAAGACCATCATTTTTCTACTCACCTATGGCTAACTCCCTCATTTAACAATTATCTCTTAAGGGCACTATGTTGATTGGAAAGTTTTTCTATACTTTAAGAAGTGAGGAACACTAAGGATTTTCTATAAACATGTCCAAGTATGAACTATCATCTCACTTTTCTGCCTTTCAAGAGGGAAGGGGAGACCTACCTGGTCTATGCCCTGTTAATTTCCTTTCTCTGTCTTGTGCATGACCTCAGATACTCTTCTTGTTATTGGTGAGATTACCTCATTCCTTTTCTTTTAATTTGGGTGGTGCAAACTTTTCAGTTTGTGACCTTTGAAACTTTTCTTTTTTTCTTTGGCAGTAAGCCTCAATAGTCTTAACAACAGTTGATATCTCATTGTTGTTTTGATTTGCATTTCTCTAATGAGCAGTGATGCTGAGCTTTTTTTCATGTTTGTTGGCTGCATGTATGTCTCCTTTTGATAAGTGTCTGTTCATGTCCTTTATCTACTTTTTAATGGGGTTGTTTGTTTTTTTCTTGTAAATTTGCGTAAGGTCCTTGTATTAGACCTTTTTCAGATGGATAGATTGCCAATATTCTCTCCCATTCTATAGGTTGTCTGTTTGCTCTGAAACACAATGAAATACTATCTCACACCAGTCAGAATAGCGATTATTAAAAAATTAAGAGAAAACAGATGTTGGCAAGGTTGGGGAGAAATGCTTTTACACTGTTGGTGAGAATGTAAATTAGTTCAGCCATTTTGGGAGACAGCGTGGCGATTCCTCAAAGGCTTAAAACCAGAAATACCATTTGACCCAGGAATCCCATTACTGGATACATACACAAAGGAATATAAATCATTCTGTTATAAAGGTACATGCATGCATATGTTCATTGCAGCACTATTCATAGTAGCAAAGACATGGAATTAACCCAAATGCCCATCATTGATAGACTGGATAAAGAAAATGTGGTACACATACACCATGGAATATTATGCAGCCGTAAAAGGGAATGAGATCATGTCCTTTGCAGGGACATGGATGAAGCTGGGAGCCATTATTCTCAGCAAACTCAGCAAACATCCTCAGCAAACACAGGAACAGAAAACCAAACACTGCATGTTCTCACTTATAAGTTGGAGCTGAACAATGAGAACACATGGACACAGGGAGGGGAACAATACACAGTGGGACCTGCTAGGGGAGGGTGGGGAGGTGGAGAGCATCAGGAAAGATAGCTAATGCATGCTGAGCTTAATACCTAGATAATGGGTTGGCAGGTGCAGCAAACCACCATGGCACAAGTTTACCTATGTAACAAACCTGCACATCCTGCACATGTACCCCAGAACTTAAAATAAACAGTTAAGGAAAAAGTTTTTCAGGAAATAAAATATATATAAAAATAAAATTTTTTCAAAATGTTATTTCCATTACTTATTCTAAAGAAGATAAAACATTTTTTTAACATCACCATCAGCTTAAAAAGCATCATGAAGTGTCATTTACTAATAGATTGAAAGAGAAAAAAACACATTATTTTAATATGAGAAAGAGTAGGCAGTAATATTCAGTATATAATATATATTCTGAATCAATAACCATTTTCCACTGGTAAAACCTTAGAAACACTACCACAAGATTAGAATTAGAAAAATATACCCATTATAAAAGCAGCCCTCTAAAGTTGTTATAAAAGTGCTCACTAATGCAATTTGATAAGAAAATAAATGAAAAATATTAGAACAGAGGTGGCAATACATTTATTATTTATTTTTATTTTTAGCAGATAGTATATAATTATTCAAAGAAAGCAGATATGAATAAATTTCAAAAATGTTAAGTTAGTAAGATTAGTCAATAAGTTATCTAGTTAAAAAAGCAAATATGCAAAATCAATAGCTATTCCTTATTGAGACAATTATTACTAGCTAGAACTTACAATAGAAAAAATAGATCACTTTCTATAGAAACAGCAATTATCTTACATCTAGAATTAACTCTAGTCAGAAATGTAAAAACTCTATGATGAAATCTTTAAAACTTTACTGGAGCCATAAAGGAAGTCTTGAACTAATGAGATACCAATGTGTACTATGTTTTAAGAAATTACTCCATATTTTAACTCTAAGAGATAGAAATGAAGAAAAGAAGATAAGTAGCTCACATTTGCTAATGCAAATCAGGAAGAGAAGACTTCTTAAAAGAAATGAGCCTTGAATTGAGAATTGAAAAATATGAATTTCCCAAGTATAGAAGGCAGAAGGAATATCAGAAAGAAAAGATAGCTTATATAAGGCAAAGTTATCTCAAAGAGCACTATGTGTTCAAAGAATAACAATTAGCCATGGGTGGAACATAGAGTAGCTGGAAGAGAAATGTGGGAACTAAGAATCTGGTATTTATCTTTGTTGGGGAGAAAAGAATATGCAAGCCATGCCGTGAAAATACAACATCATTCAATTTTCCACATATTTTGGTTAATTTTTAGGTATTAGCTCACTCTTAAAGAATTAGCATATAACATGTTCTAGAATGTTGAAGTATGTATTAATAATTAAAATTATACATATTTCTACCATTCTCCAATGGGGATTAGGCTGCTTCTAAATGAAGAAAGAATGTGGTATTCTGTGTTTAGGATGGAATTACCAGAAAACTCAATGAAAATCTCCTCTCCTAAAGGGGTAGGTTAGAACTTCCAGCATTTTGCATTTCCTTAGATTGGATATTATGGGAAGTGGAACAGTAGATCTACTCTGTTCTCTGAGGCACATAGAGTCAAAGAAAAGAAACAACTCATGGCATAGCATAAAGTGCTGGATATACTTGAATTCCACGTATATGCAAACCAAAAACATATAAAGTTAATGAGAAAAAAGGCAGAGAATAATGATGTGATGTATGCTGTGTAGCAACTGGGATGAAAGCCAACAAAGGGTTCTAGTGAAATTATAGAAATTTTGGTTTTAAAAAGAAATATGTTAAATCTTTATACAAATCTGTATGCATATTTGATTATACATCTTCATCTGTTTACCTTTTCTATGTGACATTTGCTTTTTCTGACTTAATAAGGATAAATACAAATATTTAATAAAAACTAAAAATATTTTAATATTTTTTGCAACAAATTTAAGGACACATAGGAAAGATTTATATGAATCCTTCTCATTAATATGTTGTCAGACATATTAATACTACTGAAGTTTGCTTTGACCTATTTCCAGGCATTTCAAGTTTAGTTTATTATACTAAGTTTCTGTTCTCTACAAAGCAATTTCTACAGAATTCATGTTATAAAAATATTGTCTCAATAACTCAAGAATTATTTATATTCTAAAGGAATTTGCTATTTACCTAACACTGTCTCTTATTATGTTACTAACTATAAAGGAGGTAGAACTTTTAAAATGAATTTTCCTTCATACACAAAGCAAACATTTTAAAATTAACTTTATGAGAGGCTTAATGCTTAATACTATTTTAACAAGTTAACAGTGTCTTATTTCTCAGGTGTAATTCTGGAAAGCTTTGACTTTAGCAATGAATTCAACATTTTGTTATTGAGACATAATGCCAAATATTATCATGTAAAATATTTTATAAATCCCCACTGGAGAATGGTAGAAACATGTATAATTTTAATTATTACATACGTCAACATTCTAGAACATGTTTATATGCTAATTCTTTAATAGTTAGCTAATACCTAAAAATTAACCAAAATATGTGGAAAACTGAACAATATTGTATTTTCATGGCATTTATGATTTGCCTACTCTTTTCTCCCCAACAAAGATAAATACAAGATTCTTCCCACATTTCTCTTCCAGTTACTCTGTTTCATCCATGGCCAATTAATTGTTATTCCTCGAACATATAGTGCTTTTTGAGATAACTTTGCTTTATATAAGCTGTTTCTTCTCTCTGATATTCCTTCTACCTCCTATACTTGGGAAACTCATATTTTTCAATTCTCAATTCGAGCCTTATTTCTTTTAAGAAGTCTTCCCTTCCTGATTTGCCTTAGCAAATGTGAGTGTCCTCATCCTCTATTCTTCATTTTTATCTCTTAGAGTTAAAATATGGAGTAATTCCTTAAAACATAGTACACATTGGTATTCTCATTAGTTCAAGACTTCATGTCTCCAGTAAAGTTTTAAAGATTTCATCATATAGTTTTTACATTTCTGACTAGAGTTAATTCTAGGTGTAAGATAATTGCTGTTTCTATAGAAAGTGATCTATTTTTCTATTGTAAGTTCTAGCTAGTAATAATTTTCTCTATAGGGGTGTATTAGTTAGTTTTCACACTGCTGATAAAGACTTACCCAAGACTGGGTGATTTGCAAAGGAAGGAGGTTAAATTAGACTTACAGTTCCACATAGCTCGGGAGGTTCACAATCGTGACAGAAGGCGAGGAGGAGCAAGTCACATCTTACATGGATGGCAGCAGGCAAAGAGAGAGCTTGTGCAGGGAAACTCCCATTTTAAAGCCATCAGATCTAGTGTGACTTATTCACTATCATGAGAACATCATGGGAAAGACCTGTCCCCATGATTCAATCACCTCCCACCAAGCTCCTCTCACAACACCTGGGAATTCAGGATGAGATTTGGGTGGGGACACAGCCAAACCATATCAAGGGGATAGCTATTGATTTTGCATATTTGCTTTTTTAACTAGATAACTTATTGACTAATCTTACTAACAGAACACTTTTGAAATTTATTCCTCTGTGCTTTCTTAGAAGAATAGTTATATATTATCTGCTAAACTAAATAATAAGTATACTGCCACCTCTGCTCTAATATTTTTCATTTCTTTATTTTCTTATGAAATTGCATTGGTGAGCACTTTTATAACAACTTTGGAGGGTTGTTTTTATGATGGGTATATTTTTCTAATTCTAATTCTAATTTTGATCAAAGTATTGTATCATATTCATTTTTCTAAACCCAAGATCTACATGCCTGATATACATTATGAGGTTAATACTTGCTACCATATAAATAAAACATAATACTTGTTACCATATAAATAAAACATAAATATTTGAATACAGGCCATGCAATCAAATAAAGTATAACAATTATTGAAATGTTAAAATCTTTGAACCTGAATATGAGCTTTTACTCATCCTATACATTCTGCTCTATACCATTATTTTTCTTCTCCCTCATTCTCTTTATTTCTGCTCATAGTTGCTATGAGTATCAATTTTGTATTCACACAAAGCCATAAGGCTTTATAGAAGCACATATACCTTTGCTGACTAATTCTAGTGCTTGATGATTTGGATAATAAAAAATTATTCATTAGAGCTCTACTAAATTATACATTCAGAGAACAAGCACAATTAAGTTAATCATCTGAAACCTTGGATTTGAGCCCTAGTTCTAAAAATTACTAGCTATGGGATTTTTTTTTAAAGCAAATCCTTTTTGATCTCTCTGAACATTGGTTTCTGAATCTCTGAAATGGGAATAATCATGCCTGTCCTATATCAGTGATATACAAATGAGAATGAGGATGTACATGCAAATCAATGAAGCACTTGTCAATTTTCTCTAACCTTTTAAAACTTGTGTCATTCCATAGCAACAGAATCATACCAATTTCCAAGTCCTTGGCATATTATTCCACATCTCTTGTTTATTCGATTTATTTGAATTCCTACTAACACTATTACAATCTTTCTTTATTCTAGGCATACCTCCTATCTTATCTGCATTATTCAATAGCATATCCAAACTACTCCATTTACAGAATTTCCTCCCCTCATAATAATCCTGTCATACATGTCCTTGGAATCCTTTGTGGGCCTCATAGGGTAACTTACCTAACCTCTCTTCCTACTTGCATTTCCCTTGCTTGCTTCTACCATAGGGACTATAAAAGTTATCTACAACAGAATTCTACTGGGTGGGTGTTAAGAAACATTTGCTTTCTTCACAAATGTGAAGTGACATGGCATAAAAAAGAAGAGTACTGCTACTGTTTTTCCTCTTCCTATTTGTCCCACTGTCGAACAGAGCAAGGTACCTGGATCCTTCACAGACTTCTTAAGGCCATAGGGAAACCAAGAGGAGGCAGTGGCATGATATCTTGTATGATAAATTGCAGAACCAATGCCAGCAGCCATCCTTCTGGTAGATTTTTTATCAGGTAAAATCATATACTCGTATTTATTTTAGCCACTGAATTTGGGCATTTGATTGTTCCTTCCATTTTTAATTGATATATGTTCTCTATTGCCTTCAGAATAAAATTCAAACATTTTTGTCTGATATGCAAAATCTTTTATGCATGTTTCCTTTCCCAGCTTCCTAACTTTAAACCATCCATGCTACCTTGCATTTCTCCAGGTGCCTTTAAATAAGTTCTTTCCTTTGTAAGGATTGCCTTTTTCTGTTTTCCTCCACTGTCATTCATTCATCTTCAAGATCTTTGTCAGATACCTTGTTCTTTGGGAATTAATTGCATGTAGAAGCATTATGTGGAGTATTCTCATGAGAAAGACATGAAAGGAAATAAGGAAAGAAAAATTTAGTAGAAAGATAAATTGACCCTCAAGAGAGTTACAACTAAGCCCTCAGCTAATCCCATGATGATTTATAAATCTGGGATTTTTTTTTTTTAATTTAAGAGTTTTCTCTAATGGAGGCCAGCAGGCCAGACTTTGGATCCCTACATAGACTTTTGGTGAAACAGTTCCATACCTCCAAGGCAATTCCATGTGATGGAGGCAGCTGTATGCATGTCTTTAGCTATTACGCTGAAGTTGGGAGTAGCTGGGAGTTGGGTGTGTTGAACTCGAGGGTATCTTCGTGGAGCACAAGAATACCCACTACCCTTTTCTCTGTGTGGTGGCAGTGTGCTGGTAAATGTAAACGTTTATTTATTGATTTTCCTCACTCAATTGTGATCTTCCTGAGGGAAGAAGTCATGCCTCAATCTTTTCTGTATTCTCTGTTCCCCAAACAGAGCTAGGGATATAGAAGGCACACCTGTTGAATGAAAGTATAATCCTAAAAAGTACAAATAATTGCTATTTTGTGGGAAAAAAAGTAATATGATGAAGATGAATGAAGATAAATAGTAATGATGAATAAAGATTGAATATTTCTTGATATATTCATAATTTGAAAAAGATCTAATTTTCATTAAAAAATAAATGGTACTATACTTTTCATGAATCCCTCGTTATATAGCTAAAAGAAATGTATTAATATTTTATTACATAGTAACAATTTATAGTTTTAGTAAAGCTATTGCATCACGTTTCTATGATGAAAACCATCTTAAAATTAAACTGCAGTATTAATGCTTTATACTTCCTATGTTTGGAAAATAAATACAATTCTAAAAAGAAAGGATATTAATAAGAAAATTATCAACGCATTTATAAAGTAGGCTTAATGTTACTAATTGCCATATCCACTGTTTTGTAGTGGATAACAAATTATCTAACAATAGATTAAACTTTTTATTGAGCAAGAAGTTACATGAAGGCACACCAGAGCTGTGGAGAAATTCAACAATATAATTTTCTTGGTTGCTTTCTATCCTGCACTTTGCTGATCTTAGCAATTATCTTAATGCTTCATGGTGCTGCAACTCTCAGCATCGTGTTTATATTCAAGGATGGAAGAAAGGAGGTGGGAGTGATAATAGATTTCCTCTATTGTTATCAGGGAGGTGTGCCTTTCCCGTAGCTTCCCAGCATACTTAAGCCATAACTGCTACCAGATTTCTATTACATCTCACTGGCTGGCCCTAGCTGCAAGGAAGACTGACAAGATGAGTAGTAGTATTCCTAGCCTGTATACAGAAAAATAAGTAACAATAGAAGAGAAGGGAGTGGGGGATGGGCAATGGCCTTGTCAACTGATGGATCTACAAGACTTAAGGAATTGCTGTTTGCATGAACTCAAATGAGTATTTCTGGGGGTAGTAGAGAGAGGAGGTGAATTAGAAGAGACTGAAAGCGTTTTGAAGGCTGGAAAAATTTAATTTCATGTTTATTTCTGCATTCACATTATCATTGTGCCTTGCATTTGAGAGACAGTAAAAATTTGGTGAGTTATCACCAATCATATTGTCCTTTTAAATGTTTGTCATATATGTTACAGACATATATGTTACTGATACTTTTTTATTACCATATTTTACATGACAGCCTAGATGCAAGTATAAAATCACATCAACTCTATAGTTTTTGAGATTTCATTTAATGCCCCAAAAAGATCAGCAGCACATATATAAGAAAGTCGATATTTAGAACTTGAATTAAGAAAAGAATGAAATAAATGTTGAAGACTAGTAATCTGCTTTATGAATGTCATAGTATTTGTTAAAATTCCACGTAAGTTTTTCAGTAGTGGAGTGACAGTTCACCAAATGAATTAGAGCACCATATAATTATTCTTAAGTAATGCAAACTAAGATTCCATATGACTAGTGATAGTGGCATATAATGATAGTGTCATCTCTCTATTTAGGGTACAGCATGCCATCAGAGAAGATGAGATGAATCCTAAATGGGTGGGTAATGCTCCATATTACAAACTTAACAGATTATGACATCAGGCTGATACCCAATCCATCTGCTAGCTGTGCAGGACAGAGGACATATTGTTACGGTGATTAGGCCAGGTGGTACTTCATTTGATATCACAGCTGTGCTAAACTTCCACTCAGAAACCTAAAACCATGTGAAACATTCCTTGTTTGGGGTCACACTGAATAGAAAAAGCAGCAGCTGGGATATATTCTTAACAAATTCCATGCAGAGATTCTTTAGTTGAAATTAAAAATAAAAACTTTTCTAATATGTCATGAGAAATGAAGATTTAAAGTCTGGGTTCTGCTATTTGCTTCCGGATTATTGCATGGTATACTATTTGAATTTCTGATCAATTTATTCAGTCATGGAAAGTCAAAGGCAGTTATGGAATATATATTATCTATTCAACAAAATATTGAGATGATTCATATAAAAATGTATTTCCATCCCTGGGACACAGTATGCGTTAATAAATGTTAGCTATTACTTTATTATTCTTGAGTGTTGTGCATTTATTTCTGAGTCCCCTGACAATACCCTGTCTCTTCTCTAGTTAGCCTTTCTATAGGTAGCTGTGAGTTATACTTATGTGTGCATGCGTCTTTCTGTACATATGAAACCTCTCCAGGCAGATTTTGCTTTCAGGTTCACAGACAGATTGAGGCAGCTTTTGCTTTTTTTTATAAGATGGATCACAGATTAATTGCAACCATAATTTAGCCTTCAGCCAAAAGTTGCCTTTTTGTAAATTTCTTACAGGGTACCTCCTGCTGACATACGAAGCTCCAGTGGTCTTGTGCTTAAAGAGGAGAGTTGGGGCTGGATTTCGGCATTCTGTCCCCAGTACCCAAATCCCCAGAAGGCAGCCTTATAGAAAGTCCAACCTGTATTACCTTACTTGATGCTACTTTTTATTTGAATTAGCTGCCTCCCTGAAGCAAATGTGGAAAAATTAAAACCAGAAGCCAATGATATATTTCTCATAGCAAAATTGTCTCATTCTCAGTGAGGGGTATGGGGATTAGAAGTGCCAAATCAATAGAAAATTGGGTAGTTTGACTTATTCATTTATATAGATATATTAACTCTAAAGGCATGCAACAGCCTCTTCCATTTTAGGTTCCTATCCTGAAAGACATGTTGCCTGCAAATTCAAGCATAACATATTTAGTAAAGAACATCTTTATTAAATTATAAATTATTTTCAAGATGAGAAAAAAAATGCCTTACAAAGCACTATGGTTTACCCTGTAATTTATAAGACTTTCTTTGTACTACTTAGAAGTAATTAAGATCCAAAATATGTAGTAAATCATAATTTTGCTGAGACATTTCAGAAGTGGTGGCAGGAGCCAACATCAGTCAAGCATTCTCATGTCCGCATAGTTTCTTTGTAGATTACTCTTCCACATATGGAACAATTCTCATAAGATGATTTAAAAAATAACAAAAGAGCTTTCGGGGTGCATGCATGGGGAGACAGGGAGAGAGCATGGGTGAGTGATTGGGGTTGCCCCAAAGTGAAAACAAATTGAAAATGCTGATGATGTAAGTAAGCTAAAAGAGAAGAAATGAGGTCATCAAAAGTAATGTTTCTTCATTAAAAGATTATATAAAACTTGGAAATAAGGTATAAGCATGACTGTCTATCTTCCTATATCATATTAGAGCATTTTCCTACAGGCCTTTCTAAGGATTATTTATTCCTGAGGGGACATGCACCTGTGCCTCGGTTTGATGTTCTATTGATTAAGAGCTAGATTTTGTGAAATGTTATGCTAACTTGTGGATTTTGTTCAGTAGAAATTCAAATCATTTCTGTCTTGTATAGGAATTGATATTAATTTTTACTGTTTTATTGCCCTGTAGGACATTAAACAGTTTTTTCTTTAACTTAGCAAACTTACTTTAGTATGACTTTCCTCATTAACTATGTACATCTCTGTTTCCCAAATACTCTTAGAATTGGCTTTACCATTTTGCTGTTTCCTTAATAATGAGTCAAGTATGTCTTTGGCATGTGTTAATTCTCTATTTGTATGAGAGTCACATTTTAAACTTTTTGAAAATTGTACTTTGACATAAAGTTATTTATGAAAAGAACATCTTTCTCTGACACATGATCCTCTATATTATTGTGAAACATAATATAAAATGTAATACATTACAGTATCAATTCTTAATTTTAAAATAGTGAATTACTAGCAGTTTATTAAATAGCACTTAAATTCATTGAGATGTCAAAATATGTGAATTATGCAAATTCTTACCATTGAAGTACCCATCACTCCTAAATTTTGACAGTCATCTTGAAATAAAGTTTATTTCTGTTCTCCATAGGACTAGATGGCACTACTTTGGCTTTGCAATATACGTGATAGTGAATTTCGTAGGTAGAATTTGTTTAGACTGAACAGATCTTCACCAGTGGAAGCAAATTTTTAGCCCTCATGGTCCAGGCCAGGAGCATTAAGAGGGTGTTTCTCACTGGCATGCAGCTGAAGTCATTTTGTTATAAAATATATACAGTAACATTTTCTAATTAGATTTGAATATTAAATCTGATTGGAATATATAGCATGTATTTTTCTCTGTTAAAAAGTTTTGAAATGTCATCTGTACTTTTGTATTTGTGATGGTTTTAAAATTCTTGTTCCTGTATATTCTTCCTTAGAAAAAAATTCAAAAGCATTTAGTGTTAGCTGGAAACAATAATCAGCTTCAATAATGTCTTTAACATGTACTTAAGAATCATTAGAAACCTAAGTGTGTCACCGTTTATTGTTACTAGCTCTTAGTTATTTAGAGCGTATTCCATGTAATAGTGGTACACATATTTATAAGTTAAAGAATTATCTAAGTTCGTGATGATGGCAACTCTGTATTATATGTGAGAAATATGAGGGATACCCTCAGAGAAGTTGGAGGTCCCAGTGGCCATTGTCTGAGAGGCTTCCTGGAGGAAGTGAGACATGACACTGGCTTTGAAAGAGGATAAGGATTTGTATGGACACAATGTAGAAAAAGAACATATTAAAGGTGAAAAGGGGGAGCAAAGACAGAAGGAATATATCTGATTTTGCTTGAAGAAGAGGAGAAGAAAAACAGTTAAAAATAAGTCTTCAAGTAGGACAGAAATGGCAAACGTAGTTCACCCTTATAACTGCCTGAAATGTTGTGGTAAGAAGGGTTCTGAGATGAAATCGAGCTCCGAAGAAAAGAGAATTGTGATTTCCTGGAGATACCTGCTGTTGGCGTAGGAGCTGGGCTCTAGGGTGAGGAAGGTGGTGATGGGGAGAGGTATGGTAGCACAGTTGCATGTTTTGGATAGTCCTGTGTGGAATAAAATGTCGGGCTTCATCTGCAGAGAGTGTTAACCACAGCAGCTCTGCGATAACCTCCAACTTGGTTTCCTCAATTAGTTCTACAAGGATAATAGCATAATATTAGCAAAACTATTGAGTTAAAGTCCATTTAGTCTTCTCTGTGTATCATAAATTTTCTCTTTTGAAAAATGTGACAATTTTAACCCTTTCTTAAGTTCTAAAATAGACTTTTAATGTGACAGAAAACACAGACACACAAAGTTACACAGAAACATGATAAGGGCTTTTGTTCGTAAAAACAAGCATCCACTTCAAGGAATAGTGTTTTAAGAGACTAAAAAGGAAGTCATATAAAGAGCATTGGTTTTTATAATTCAACAAAAAGTAATTATACACAGTGATCAATGTTTTAAAGGCCAAATTCTGAGACCCTGACTTTGAGATAGGCATAATTATGTTATAGAAAAAAAACCTCCCTGAAATAATATTGCATATTTTCCTATTAATTGAATGATCTGGTAAATATCCTGCAATGACCATTTCTTAAAAAGACTCTAAATGAACATATTTATCCAATTGGTGTCTCAGTCTCATAGGTCATCATTAGTGTTGCTAATATTGTTTATCAGATTTTAAATGAAACCACTATATTCTTCTTATAACAAAACTGAAGTCTTCTAAAGAACATAGGAAACTCTCGCCTTCTGCTTTTGCCACAATAGAAGTTATAGGCTTTGCTTTAATTGATAAAAGGGGATAAAACTTATCAACATAAAAAATTGGAATCTAAAGCGTTCATTAAACATTTTTAACAATAGTTAAATTTATACTGTGCTTAGCAAACTTAATGTTTATTATAAAAATAAATGAAACAATATTTGTTAAATAAATGAAACTTCCTCTGCTATTCTAATGTCACTGTAGGAAGAATATATACACCCTAATAAACACACACACACACACACACACACACACACACAATACCTGTATACCTCTATATAGTATATCATTAAGAAATGCATCATGCTATACATATTTGTCTACAACTTGCTTTTTACAGTTAGCAATATATCAAAGACATGTTTCAAGGTTAGTATTTATAGATCTATGTCATTAATTTTAATGACCACATGCTATTTCTTTATTGATGTACTTTTGTTTATTTAACCATTCCCCAAGTGATAGGCATTTGCCTTGTATCACATTCTTTGTCAAGGCAATCTGTGTTACAATGAACATTTTTCTGTGTGTCTCTTAGCATAAAATGTGATTGTTTTTCTATAATGGTGACTAGAAGAGGAATTTCTGGATCTAGCAATTGCAACAAATTATTGTCAGAAGAAAGGCCATAAACCCAAACTACATGGCAGTATTCATTTTCCCACACCATTGCCAACACTAGATATCATAAAATTTTTAAAATTTTGTAAGTCTGATAAAAAGTTGTTTGAATTTGTTTTTCTCTTAATCAAGAGGTGGTTATATATGTAGAAAATACTTACATTCTCTCACTTATTTTTTAACTTTTTAACAATATGTCTTGGTGATATAGCAGTATTAAAATATTCAATAGCTATATCTAAAAAACTTTTTCTTTATATATTTATATCTTTTCCTTTTAAATCCCTTTAGATAGTCTCTATTAAATTTAGGAATGTATTCAATTTGTATTAAGAATTTACTTTTAATTCAAATATATCTGAGGAAAATTTTCTATATATTTTGTATAAATTTTACAAATGGATAATGTCACAAAAGAAGTTGACTCTTTTAAAATGTTTTTTGAAATGCCAACTTCATCTTTTTATAAATTCAGTGGAACTTTTTCCTCTATTCTATCTAAAAATCTGAATCTGAATCTTTTCAACAGAACTACAGTGATTTTTTGGCATGATTTCCTAACAGATGCAAAGAGAACTTCACATTATTTTTCTTTAAAATTTTGGGGGTATTATTAGCATTTTATATATCAGAAAATTTTATTATCAGCTTATGAAACATGGAAAGTATTATTTTAGAATTTCGTTTGTAATTCCACTGAATTAGATTACTTTTATATTATATGTCTAGAATTGTGTCTTCTATGAAGATGTTTCTCTTTTTATTCAGACTTTATATATTTTCATTTAGTTTTGCACAATTTTATTAAATTCTAAATATTCATATTTTCATTTCTATTTTAAAGGATATCATTTTCGTGACTTTGGATTGTAGCTATAACGGGCATGCTTATCTTGCTCATTATTTATGAAAATGCTTTCAATATTTTATTTTTAATTGTTATTATTGCATATTCTACCAAATGTCCTTTAAAAGTAAGTTTTCTTCTATTGTCTTGTGTGTGTGTGTGTGTGTATGCACATGCTTCTATGCATATGAAAAGGGCATGTGTGGTAGTTTTCAATTTAAAATAATTTTTTAATTTTTAAAAATTTTTGACATGTAAATGATCTTACATGTTACAAACTTAAACTTCAAATCATAGCTTTTAATGCTGAGCCGTCCTTGTATGTTCTGAGATAAATCATACTTGATCATAATCTGTCGTTTTTTAAGTATACTACTAATGTACTTTAGTTAACTTTCCAATATTTTTAATTTTTATATCTATGATTAAATGTGAGGTGGTCTCTACTTTTTGATTATGTGTTTGTGTATAATAGTTTTTGAATCCATTGTCCATGTTGATTTTATGCTATCTTTGAAGCATGAATTGGAAACCTGTTTTTTAAAAAATATTCTCAATGAGTGTTGAATACATTTCAGCACATTTTAGCAAATTTGAGTTTTCCTATTACATTTGTAGTTAATGTAGATTTTTCAAATATACATATATTAAGCAGAAAATAAGATAGCTTTGATTTTATGATCAAGTCCACTTTTGTTCCCTGTTTCATTAAGTTCTAGCTTATGTCCTCATTAATTCCTTCTATTTTATTTGGGTTAATTTAGCTATTCTAGTTATAGCTTCTTGAGTTAAAAGCCTATTTTGATTTTTTTTAGCCTACCTTGTTTTCTAAACAATGCATTTATGATTACACAGTTGCCTCTGAGAGATGTTCTCACTGCAATAATTGGTTTTTATATGAGTCTTCTCACTATGGGTCATTTCTGAATACAGTATAATTTCCATTTACAGTTTTTCTTTGGTCATAGAGCTACTTAGGTAGTTACTTGTTGGTTTCCAAATGTATTCAATTGTCTACTTACTTGCTTTCCCTTTTGGTCAACATTTATTGTATTCATATTCAAAGAATGTAGTTTCTGTGATTTCTAGGTTTTAGAACTTACTGATAATCTTTTTCCTGCAATATGGTTAAATTTATTTTTATAATTTTTGTTTGGAAAAAATATATGTACTCTCTTAGCTATATAAAATAAACTGAGCTAATTACATCTTAAAAATTCAAAGTATTCTTACATCTTTAAACCTATCTTTTTATTCTGACCAAATGTTAGTCTTCTACCATGATATTGGATTTGTCAATTCTTTCTAAAATTTATATTTTTATTGCAATTCTTCACTTCCTCCTTATAAAAGGTTTACACATTTATACTCGTTTTCATGTGGTCTTGTACTTACTCCAAGTAAGTGCAATATATATATCCCTGGCCATGTGACTTGCTTTTTACAATGGACTACTAGAGAATGGGCAGAAGCAGGGGAAGTAAATATACTTGTATGGTTGACTTGAGATCTTGTGCATCTGCTCTCTGCCTGAGAATATCATGTCCCAGACAACTATCAGACCTAATATCAAAAAACAAAAGATAGTTGTTGAAAGCCCCTGATATTTTGGGGTTTTATTTTATTTGGTATTATTGCAGCAGAAACATGACTAAAACAGAAATTAGTTTCTGGGTTGGGCTATTAATTTATCTGTTTGTGTTGCTATAAAGAAATATCTGGCCAGGCGTGATGGCTCATACTTATAATCCTAGTACTTTGGGAGGCTGAGGTGGATGGATCACTTCAGATCAGGAATTCAAGACCAGACTGGCCAACATGGTGAAACTCCATCTCTACTGAAAACACAAAAATTAGCGTGGTGTGGTGGCACACTCCTGTAATTCCAGCTACTTGGGAGGCTGAAGCACAAGAATCACTTGAACATGGGAGGTGGAGGTTGCAGTGAGCCGTGATGGCACCACTGCCCTCCAGCCTGAGTGACAGAGAAAGACTGTGTCTCAAGGAAAAAAATATATATATATATCTGAGATTGGGTAATTTATGAAGAAAAAGGTTTATTTGGTTCACAGTTGTGCAGGCTGTACAAGAAGCATGGTGCCAGCATCTGATAAGAGCCTCAAGTTGCTTCTGCTCATGGAAGAGGTCTAGGGGAGTCCATCATGTGGCAAAAACAAGAAGTGAGAGGGGAAGGAGGTGCCAGGCTCTTTTCAACAACTAGTTCTGGTGGAACTAAGAGTGAGTACTCACTCACTTCCACAAGAATAACACCGAGCCATACATGAGGGAACCAGCCCCATGATCTAAACACCTCCCCGCCCAGGCCCCACCTTCAACACTGAGGATCAGATTTTAACATGACACTTGGTAGAGCCAAACCATCATGCTTATATAATAAAAACTGAACATACATGGCAATGTCTTTGGGTAAGAGAACAATGAAACTTTTATAGGTATATGAAGAAATGGTGAGCTTTGGTATTTTGTCAACAACCTGGTAAAATTATTACAATGATAACATGGAAGGCAGAAAATGAGCCTAATGAACTTAGTGTTGAACAAAAAGATTTTAAGGCAGAATATCGGTAGCATGAGTTGGTTGTTATGAGCAGCATTTGAAAAGGTGTCTCAAAAATAACTGGTATGGTTTTGGCATACAAGTTGGTTGAAATTAAATTTTGTTTTCAAATACTAAAATACAGTTTTTTACAGAGCTCTACTACCATTCTGGATTAAAAAGAAATTGTGACTGTGAAGACTGAAAAAGACAAGTGGCCCCCAACTTTGGCCAGGCAGAAAGCAGACTAGAAAAACTGTACTGTTACCAGAGAAAATATATTTTCTCTTGTCCCTTTCAGATGTGAATAAGTAGGGATAATGATAATGACGGTTGCAAAGAGAACTTCAGAATGGGGACTTACACCTAGGAAGCAAAACTAGGCCTATCCCAGAGTGGGAGGACCTGCTACTGTTTGCCCAAGAAGAGATCTGAATTGTTATAAACCAGTTCCTTTTATATTCCTCTCATTCTCCTAACTTTTTAATTAAAAAATGTTGTTAGGCAATCCCTGTTACATCATTGAACAATGAGTATATAAACAGCAGATTACTTGTCTATATTAGTTAGTACTTCTCTGAATCAACAGGAGTCACATTTAGACCTGGCCTTTTTTTTTTTTTTTTTTTTTTTTTTTTTTTTTTTTTTTTTGATCATGAGGTTTTGAATTTTGAGCCAGCTGGATAACTGTATAGACTCTTGGGGTATCTCAGGGAGACAGGTATGTATTTTGTGAGCATTAAGTGAGCAATTGTGACAAAGAAGGTAAACTATGGTAGAGTGGTGTATTAGGATTCTCTAGATGGACAGGACTAATAGGATAGATGTATATACGAAAGGGAGTTTATTAAGGAGTATTGACTCACATATGATAACAAGGTGAAGCCCCACAATAGGCTGTCTACAAGTTGAGGGGCAAGGAAGCCGTTCCTACTCCCAAAACCTCAAAAGTAGGGAAGCTGACAGTGCAGCCTTCAGTCTGTGGCAGAAGGCCTGAGAGTCCCTGTCAAACCACTGGTGTAAGTCCAAGAGTCTAAAAGCTGAAGAACTTGGAGTCTGATGTTCGAGGGCAGGAAGCATCCAGCACAAGAGAAAAATGGAGGCCAGAAGACTTAGCCAGTCTAGTTCTTCCACGTTCCTCTACCTGCTTTTATCCTAGCGGTACTGGCAGCTGATCTGCCCACCCAGATTGAGGGTGGGTCTGTGTCTTCCAGTCTGCTGACTCAAATGTTAATCTCCTTTGGCGCACCCTCACAGATATGCCCAGGAATAATAATTTGCATTTTTCAATCCAGTGAAGTTGACACTCAATAACAACCATTGCAAGCGGATTTTTGTTTCCAGTTCTTCATGTCATCCTTAGTCAAGATATATACATCAACACTCTTGGCCATGTGACTTGGACTTGATATTAACCATGTGCTATTTTGGCCAGTGGATTATGAGGAAATGTGATAGGAGTAGAGACTTTAAATGTGTTTGCATGCTTTATTTTTGGCAGTAGAACCAGCAGCACTAGGGTAACTGCTAGTTCCAGAATGAGAGAAACACATGCAATTAACTTGAAGCAGAGCTGTCCCAGCCAACCCGAAGACCTGGAAGATAAAGTGTTTATAGCTGGAAGTCATTAGAATTTGCTGTGTTAGTAAACAAAAACTTTAGCGCATTTTGATTTTCTGTGTGACTGGGTGTTTTAGCAATATCTTTTAGGTAGTGTGATTGGGTGTTTTAGCAATATCTTTTTTGTCCTCTTTAATGTTCTTTGCTTTGAAATTCATTTTATCTCTCTTTAATATTGTTACATTGGCTTTGTCTTCATATCTGACTTTGTATATATTCCCATCCCTTTGTAATCAGTCTTCCTTTGTTTTTTTTTTTTTTAATCTGTTCAAAAATTAATTGGCATATGAAGAGATTTTTTTTCTCTTCTTAAACTGTTTTGCGATTCCCTGACTTTATAGGAGAGTTTAACCCTTTTTTTGTTACTCAACTTTCATTTTGTCTTACATATGGAATTTTATTTAACGTTTTATATTAATGTGTTTTTCTTCTGGTGATTGAGTAATTTTTGTTTCTTTGTTGGTTTTTTGTTTTGTATTATAATCCTGCATCTTTCTTCTAGAGGTACCTAGAAATCTTGAACAAACATATCTATTATGCAACAACTAATATGTCAGAAATTATATCTTCCTGCCAAAAAGACAAGTAATTAAATTGAATTATGACAGATTAGTTTATTTGCCCTGTTTACTGACATGTATATACTTATATATAACATATGTATATATGTGTGTATATATATATAATGTTTGTACATTTATTTTTCATTTTCACCATTGTTACATATATAATTATATATACGGAGAGACAGAGAGGTCTTTTTTCTCTAGGTTCTACCAATTTGTTTTTGTTTTATATTCTAGATCATTTACTTGTTATTTACCATGTCCATTTTGTAATTTAATCTAATTTATATATACATGCATTACCAACAATAGCAGACTCTTGGAGGGATGAAGTGCAATGTATACATCAGTTCATGTTCATCTTTCTATTATCTGGTAATGAAAGCTGGACATCATTCTGTTTTTACCTTTTCCACATTGTACACCCATTGCATTTGATACTTACTATAGATATTTTTATTTCTGCTTTTCAATCCCACATGCATTGTATTTTCATTAACTATTCTTTGCAAGAAATGTATGAGGTATTTGAAAATACAATTTCTGAGGCAAAATTTGCTGGTTCAAATCTATGCTAATTTTTTTAAGGCTGACTAACATTCCATCGTGTAGGTGACTATAGTTAATAATAATGTGTATAGTACTTTAAAATAGCTAAAAGACAGGATTTTAAGTGTTCTCACCACAAAGAAATAATAAATATTTGAGGTGATAAACATGCAAATTAGTCTGATTTGATCATTCCACAATGTATACATGTATTGAAACATCATGTTGTACCCCATAAATATATGCAATTATTATTTGTCAATTTAAAAATACAAAAAATTATGTCAATTTGTTTGTTGTAATTTCAAGGGATGGCTCTAAAGTCAACTTGCTTCGATTTAATTTTACTTGTTCTAATGTAGTATGCTTATTTTACCTTTTTGCCACATTTTCATTATCTAAAATGGGAGTAATTATTACTACTTCCAAGGGCTGCTCTGAAAATCAAATACACACAGGAACTCTTGACATATAACTAAATTTTATTAAATATTAAGTATTTGTTTATATTTGTATTTTAACTTTGTGTTGAAGAAAGTGAGAAAATAAAAAGGAAACTACACCTTGAATATGATAAAAACAGGAAATTTAAAAAATTGAACTTTTAGTTAAATGTGTATTCCTTAGAAAAACAGCTTTCGGATCATAGATTCATAGTTTTACAGTCCTTTTCTCTCTATAGAAATAGAAAATTTCATTTGACAGTGAAATATAGTAAAGTCCATTTAGCTATCTTGAAAACATGTATTAAGTTCTTCCTATGTCTAAACCATATTTCTGTGCACGAAAATATACTGAAGACATAGTAACTAAAGATAATTATCAAATGATGAATATTAATAAATAAAAGAACAGGTCAATTTTAACTAACATGGTTCCTGTAAGGGCTACAATCAGAATAGGAAACAGAACTGGAAGTGAATATTCTTTTCTAATGGTATTTTATGAACATCAGGTCCTCTCTATGAAGATGATTCTAAGATAAACACCACAGAAGACCACTGTTTTACCCACTTGTGGAGACTGTTAACACAAAACAAACAAAAAAAAAACATAAAAGATTTCTTTAAAATCCAAGAAATGTTGAAGATTTAGAATAGACCTTATTACATTATGGACAACTGCTTTCTTTGGGGCTACAGACGATGTGTCTTTTATAATTTCAAAGGCCACAATCTACCTCTATCACTTTCTTTGTCATAGTTTTCTTGCCACATAAGCACTTACTTGTGTAGTGGCATTTATTTAAAAATGAATTCTCGAAGACTTGTAGAATAATCACAATGAGAAAAGTGCTGAATGATTTTACGAGGCAATAATCCACTTCTCTTATTGCAAAACTCTAACCAGCCTTCAGCCTCATAGTTTATCCACGCGGGAACCAGATTATTGCCTCATAAAACAGCTCGGTGCTCCTATTATAGCTTAAATATAATTGTGTTTAAAGACCTTGTTGATTCCATTTAGCAAAATTAGTTGTTATCTTATTTCATCATAGCAGTGGCTGCTAATAACCTTGATGATATTTTGATGTGTGCCCAATTATATTTTCAAGAACCGAAAACAGTAAAATTTTGAAGTAAATTTTTTACTGGAAAATAAATTTCCAAGCTTTTTAAGTGTTACAACTCAACATCTTTTTTTTTTCCTGAGACAATTTGTTACAACTTAGTAAAAAGCTAATTATTTTCTTTTTCTAGCTAATAAAGTTAAAATTAAAAAGTTAATTAATTTTTCTCTCCTGCAGATTCATTCTTACTTAAAGAAACTTCAGCAATAATAAGTTGAGTTTCAGTAATATGCATGTAATATCATACATTCTTATGTTAGGCAATTTGGGATCTGATTCAAAATTTAGCATTTTTCAGATTTGTAATCATGGTCGAGTTGCTTAATATGGTAAACCTCAGTTTCCTCATTCATTAAAAAAAGGCAATATTACAGTAAAAATAGTTATAGGAAGTTTAATGACAATGAGAGGGCCTAAGTGTTCACTTAGTATTTTTCTCCCTGTGTATATTAGTTCTCCCCTATTTTGTATGTAAAATGTTTCTATTACAGAGCTCATACAAGGACATATAGAAATATTGTACTTAAAGGACAACAAGAACACAAAGAAATCATCTCCACAGAATGCATTTTAACCTTTTTTTTTCTTACAAGAATAAAGATAATTTGAGACTGATTCAAAAATCACAGCGGAGTATGGAGATGGTAATTGGATGTTCTCCAATATTCCTTAGCCAACTTGTTGAAATCTACCTGGTCAGGCCTAGAAAATTTAGTTTTACGTCAAATATTACCATTAATTTCAGAGCACTATTTTATTTGTGATGATTACTTTATTGCAAGATAACAGCAACTTCAGATTTTACAAATGGTTGCTTGTGTCACTTGCCTCCTGTGAAGTGTGAGATATTTTCTGGGCACTAGTTCAGTGATTGCCTATCCCCCCTTTTTTTTTTTTTTTTGAGACGGAGTCTTACTTGGTCGCCCAGGCTGGAGTGCAGTGGCGTGATCTCTGCTCACTGCAAGCTCTGCCTCCCGGGTTCACGCCGTTCTCCTGCCTCAGCCTCCCAAGTAGCTGGGACTACAGGCGTCCGCCACCACGCCGGACTAATTTTTTTTGTATTTTTAGTAGAAACGGGGTTTCACCGTGTTAGCCAGGATGTCTCGATCTCCTGACCTCATGATCTGCCCGCTTCGGCCTCCCAAAGTGCTGGGATTACAGGCGTGAGCCACCGCGCCCGGCCGCCTATCCCTTTCTTTACTTAACAATCACAACTGTAGGTCACATGATCTGGATTTCTTTTGTGCTCAAGATTGTATTTTCCTTAAGTCAAATTTACAAAGTAGAAAATTGTAAGCTCTATTTTTCCACAAGAGCCTATATATTATTTAGGAACCAATCTTTAATTTTTAGTAATGTGACAATTGTAAGTTTCTGCTAACTTCTCCTAATATTATTCTCCTAGTACTCAGTGTGAAGTAACCATTTAAATTCCCTAAGTAGAAGAGATACTAACTATCGATTTAACTTACATACTAAAGGCATGATGGAGCATCTGGAGTGTAATAAATTTCGTGTAATTTATAAATATTTTCTTGAATTCCTAGTTCATGGTAGGTTGTCGGTTGGCAACACCAAGTATAAAAAAGTCTTGCTATTTTTGTCATTTTCACAAATTTGGATTTTCGGTTATATTCAGTAACTTTATCACTAAATGTCTATTCGACTGTTTTTTTCTTTCCAAACTGTATAGTGGTGAGCATCCTTCCAGGAGATACTTTTAAAGGAGAGCTATTATCAGCTACCTCCTACTCTGAGGAAAGTTGGGAGAGGAGAAAGGCTAGAGGATGTGACTAACAACAGTAAAGGAAAGAGAGAGAGTGGGAAAAAAAAAGAAATAGATTCTTACCCCCATGTAATCATAATCAATTTTTTAGTATCTTTAAAAAATCATTTTGATTATAAACAAAGAATGAGAGTGAAATCTGAAATCTTATATCACACATATCTCTTATGACCTAACACTACTAAGACTCTGAGCTCTTATGTGTTAACATTTCCCTGGTCCCTTGAAAAATGACATAAGTGAAATTCACAGAACTCATTACCATCTACCTCATAAGGGTATTGTGAAAATGCCCAATAACATTTATAGAGTGCTTTGAGCTCCTCAAAAGAAAGACATTACCTAAGAACAAAGTAAATAATTTTAAAAGCAACATTTAAGTAATTTAACTGTGAATGAATCAAACACATATGTATTACCTTTATGTAAATACAAGAATGGAATTCAGCAATGAAGTTCTTGGCCAGCAAGTTCTTGCTTTAGGTTTTATGAATTGGAAATACTTTAAACATGGTTTGATATATTCCACAAACCTAATATGGCAACATTTGCCAATTTTTGATACTACAAATAAATATTCTTTTATGAGTATTCAAAAGAAGTATTCAAGAATTATTCATATTTCTAAGAATGATCCCACATTTCTCAAGAGAAACTCATGTTAAAGAGATACTTATTTCAAATCAAAAGAAATTATTGCTTTGTTTTTATAAAGTACTGATTGAAAAGATAAATCTCGTTTTCCACTGATTCAACTGATATTTGATTACAGATAATGTTAGACTTTATTGACTCTATTAGAAATGCAACAAATATTTATGATTGAATAATATTTTGGACTATAAAATGCTGAAATAAGAAATAATAGGTTGGCTCAAATATCAGTGGAGTCAATGTCTAGCCTTGAAACCTCAACCATGACATTTAATGGGACTCAGAAGACCGAGAACATAGAGAAAACAGTGATTACATCGTCTTGGCAAAATTCATGATTAATAAGCCGTATGCAAAGACTCAATTTATGTTACCAATCATCATGCCTTTTAAGTGGAAATTGTTTTATCTTGCCAAATTGACAAAGCTAGAGCAAGACTAAAAACAAAAGATTAATTATCTTGTATTAGTTTCTCCTTTTAACACTACTCAGAATTGTTTGAGTATTTTTGGAAATACAGCTTTGGGAAAATAAAGATCCCTGTTCTGAATTCACAGAAGTCAGTTTGATTCCCAATAATGTACATCATTTGGCAATTGCAAAATTACAGGGTATTTATTCTTATGGTCATTCAATGATCAAGTTTGCTATCTTGTCTTTGAAAGCATTCACATGGGTAAATCCGTAAGTAATCATAATCATACCTTAAGATAAAGGTGGAAAGTAAGAAAAATTTTTAAAACACAATTAGATATTAACCATGTGCTAAGCCCTAAACTTTGTAGACATCTAGAGAAAGTATTACTACCACTTCACAAAAGGGGAAATTAAGTCTCTAAGAGTTTTAGTAGCTTGCTTAAGATTACTTAGCAAGCAAGAGACAGACCTAGAATCCAAAGCAAGATCTCTATGGATCCAAATCGAATGCTGTTCCCCTTATATTCTACTTTCTAGCAAGATAAGCCATTTTGGTGGCTTTTCGTAGTAATTACTACAGCTGCAAAGATTCTCCTGGAAGTTATTACTTTGGTAGTAGCTGGAAAGACTGTGAATGTTAGGTGTTCTGCATAGGCTTTCAAGCACAAGAACTCACTTCCACATGTTTGCTGATTAACCTATTAAAAACTAGGAGTGATTTAATTTCAGTTTGACAGGGATAAATAAATGCATCCCCTATTATAGGTAGAGTTTTTGCTGATTTAGAGGGACACTCAATCTTTGTATAATGTTTGCTTATTTCTTTGGGATATGTTAGAAAAAGTAAAAGTGAATTAGAATAAAACATCTAGTAAATTCACAAAATACTTACATCAACGGTATTAACAGAATATCAATAAGAACAAACTAGTTCTAAGGCCTAAGGTTAATCAGCCAGACATCTGCCAGAGAGTGGCAGATCCTGCATGTCAGCCGTGGTGGCTTTAATTCCCAAGCCATTTGCTTGATTTCTATACTAACTTAATTTTAAATGAAAGTTTCTAACCTAGGATTTAATTGAAAGTGATAAAAGCTGTCTTCCCACCAAACCAAATAGAAATTTAGAAATAAAGGCCAACAAAATACATGGTATGTCTTCAGATAGGTATCTCTTAGAACTTGTGAAGTTGTGTATTGCAGAGTATAATTCAAGAACTCATGTTGATTTTTTTTTTGTATTATGAGAGTTCTGATGGTATCATTCCTAATTTATGGATGAGGAAACTGAGGCCCAGAAAGTTCTCATTACCTACCTGCTATAATTTGAGACTCCAATTAAAACCTTTACCATTTTATTTTCTTTGATAACATTTATTATTTATGGCTGGAATTTTTTATCCTATGCTATCCATTTCTTATTGGGAAAGAAGTTTAGATGTCATCTTCTGTTCCCTTTTGTCTTCATAAGCAATCGAATCAATTTTCTAGTGCTAAGTTATTAAGACAAATGAAGGAAAGTTAGAAGTTTGTATTAAAACTTTAATAGTTTTAGAAATTATAGCTCTAATTCATGAAAGTATAAAAATTATGTTTCATAATTTGTCATTATTTCCAATGAACTCTTTTGCTGTGATATTTTGTTTCCTAGCTATAGGCTGTAATTCAACAAGAAATATTAAATAGATAAGCATATCATTTCTTATCTATATGCAACTATAGACTATTGTATGTTAGAGGAGAGTAGACAGGGAAAATTTTATTTAAAAATTATCCTAGATAGTCTTCAGATAAAAATGGGATTTCAGGAGCTACTTAATATATCAAATAATGATATCATAAAAGATGTACAAGAAAGACATTCCTTATCAATGTGAAAATCTAAAGACAATTGCAAAATCTGTATATTAAATTTCTTTTTCAGACAAGATAGCAAAGGTTAAAAGATTGAGAGAGAAAAAATTTAGATGTCAGAGAAATCTTTGGTATAGGACTTTGAAACAGTAATTAATAATGTAATGAATAAATCTTGATAGGAATGCTCTAGATAAACCAACAGCCAAGAAGGAGGATAGTTTATTGTTTTTCAGATGCAAGGTGAATTGGAGTACTGAGAAACTCTAATTTGGTTAGGAAAACATTTTACTATTTCGGAAATTGAAGATTAGCAGGAATCACCCATTTATTCATTTATTTAACAATACTTGAGTGTGCCTCTGTTCCAGGAATTGTTCTAGGTGCTGGGCGTACAGTGGTGAACAAAATAGACTGGCTAATAGAAAATTGTGACCCTTATGGGTGAAGTACTCTACTAAACCTGAAGTATATAAATGTGTGGAAGTGCTATCAAAAAATGTTGGTTAGATGATTTCTTAATTCTTCCTGGGCCTATGTGATAAAATGTGTCCTTAATTCTAAAATCAATTATTTAGAATTGATTATTTTAGAAGTTTTATTTTAGAAGAATTATTTTAGAAGTCTTATTCTTCTAAAATCAATTATTCTCATCTTAATGTTGCTTCATCTTCAACGTGAAAATTAATATTGCATTCTAGAAAAAACTAACAAAGAACCTAAAATAAAATAAAAATCAGAATACCAAGTTTAGGGATAATTCTCCATGAAAAGGAGAATCATCAACTGCTGAAAAAGCCATGATTCTTAAAGTGATTTTTTGTTTGTTAGATTTCTCAAGCAGCTACAGATCTATTCTAGGCCTGTATGCTGTTCAATATAATCAGACCACATCCTTAATACCTGACTTGAACTCTGCAGATCAGAACATATGACCATTCTAGAAGAAAAATAAAACCACTGAAGAGTAAACTTGCAATTATTCATAAACTATACATTCTTATAATTTTTTCATATTGGAAGACAATGTTTCTTTGGAAAAAAATGTAAGAGGTATTCACTGCAGTTTCTTGCTTTCCTATTTTAAGGCACTGGGTCTTTGTGAAATGTGAGGTTTTGTGAACTTGCTTTGGATGTGGCTTTCTGAAAAGGCCAAGAAGAAATTCTAAACTCCTTTTGTGATATATTCTTGTTCCCATCAGTGACCTCTTCATTGAGGAGAGAGGGAGGAAGAAAGAAAGAAAATGAGGTTTTCTCTGATGACAAGTCAATTTAAGAGAACCCTCTGATCAATGAGTGTGCTTGGCTATGGCAAGAGGTTTCTGATTTATTTTAAGGGGAAAAAAAGGCCAACACATCCTTGATGGCTTGTAGTCTTTGAAAGTGGGGATACATGCTCTCAATAAGGCATCAGAAAGTTAAGCTTGATTTTGCATAAGGACTTCATTTGTGAAGTATAAAAATATCCTCAGTTAACTTTATGGTAAAAAGAGAGGAAGTAAAACTTAAAAGTTACATTTAACAAAATTCATTAGAAAAGACATATTACTGAACGTTATCTTACTAGACAAAATTTGGTGTCAATTAATGGCTACTTTTTTTATAAATGCATACCGTTGTTTATCTCTTTATTAAACTAATGGGGGCACTGATGTTGAAACTATGTTCAATTCTAAGATTTATAAATCTGTAGCTTCTGGATTTAGAAGCCATAATATGAAGGATATTTGAATATGAATTGCTTATAAGATACAAAACACTAAGAAAAATAAATGGAATATTCTATTTCACCGAAGAAACCAAATTTCTGGTTAGATTCAATATAGTGAGGGGTGTGCAAACATATCAGCTAAGAGATTGTAATGTCCCTAGCAATGACAACTGCTTGTAGGACTGAAATTGTTTACTCTGAGAAATCTGACTACATTAATGATTTCCAGCATCCCTTGCATAGCATGCAATGAGCTCATACTTTCCTTTTTTCATTATGCTTTACAAACAGCTTAATGAGTAATGGAAATAATTTGCTTTAATATAGTACTTCTTATCAAAGCATCTTAAAAGTGTTTTTGCAAAGAAATTGCACAGGGTCCAGTAATGCATATGCTGTGTTGTTATTCACATTGCAAAGTGAAGATATAAAGAGCTTAAGTGGCTTTTCCTAGATCTATAGAAAAATCAGTCAAAGATTCATGAATTAGTTGTAGGAATCCTGGCTCCTAGTTCATTGATCCAAAGTTGGACCTCATATTTATTAGATAGACATATTTGTCTTTAAGGGCTAACCAGAGGCATGCATTTCTTGCAGCTCTAACTATCTCATCTTAGTAATGAATAATAAAAAAGAATCGTTAGGGGAGGACAAAATTCAAATGCTAGATTTGTAACAAGTTTGATTATGTTTTTCAAAATATACTTGGCAAAAAACAAGATCTTTTGTGTCTATGTGTCTATGTTTATTTGTAATCTCAGCTTGTTTATTTATAATCTGCTTTGTTCATAGAGGAATTTGCCTATCAGTGAACAAAAACACACCCATTCTTTGTCCTATTTAAAAATTTAAATTTGAATTTTAAAATATTTTAAAAATTGATGAATAAACAAATTCTTTACTGCTAAAAAGGAAATAAAACAGGAAATTTTTTTTACCCTTATTCAATTTAAGAATAGAATTGAGGGTTCACTTGTGAACAGTTCCCTTAGAAGAAAACAGTGACTAAGGGTCTCATATAAATATATGTGGATCCCACAGTAGGATATTACACACACACACACATATGCACAACACACACACAAGCACAACACAAAACATTTTCATTGTGTGCCTTACATGAAAATGGTTTATTGGAATATTCTAATAGACTCATATACCTTAGCACATATCAATCTTATGAGATTAATACATCATCCTGTATTTTATAAAATCTAGAAAACTTCCTTTTAAAAAATGCCAGACATTACACTTTTCGGAAGCAATCTGGAGTCAGGTCTAAATATCTCATGCTGTGCTAAACATTTGTTCAGAACATATTCTTGTTGGTGTAAATGTTTAGTACGCAAAGGGCTAGGTGGCCCTTTTTAAATTTTGGTATTTTTGTTTGAGGGAGCATCTAAAATAAATATTCTGGACTGTCTGAGGCAAGTTTACCTCTTTAAAATTTTTTTCCTTATTCTATCTATTTTCAGAATATTCATGTTTCTAAAATGGGCCTGATAACTATCTTTTTCTTAAGGAAACTACACTCAACAGTAGTTCAATCATTTGGTGATCCCATTACACTTATTTCTAAACAATAAGTAATTTAGCAGAGATATCTAGATTCTGTATAAGTTTTTTGAGGACATTAATTTAGACTATTTTATACTTTCCCTCTGCAACATTTCCTAATTTAATATAAGGATTTCTTGTTTGCCTATCATGTGAACTATAGCAGGGGGAACAAAAGATAAATAATGCATAGTTTCTGTCCCCAGAGAATCTAAAGCTTGGACACAAACAGCACCTACGATGGAAAGTTGCACTTCTACTAGGTGGAAAGTTGAAATCCAAGAATGGAACACTAGTCACATCCAAGGGACAGAGCTAAGGATAAAGTCATAAAGCAAATGTCATCCAGAAGGATCTGTGGCTATGCCATGCAGATTGAAAAATATAAACAAATGTATAAAGAAGTCATTTAAATGAGTAAAAATATGCAAGCAAAATTTTCTAATTGAGACTTGTTGAAAATTATTTCATTCATTCAAAAATATTTATCACTGTCTCTAATGTGTCAGATACTATTCTAGAATATTATTGTGAATGGCAGGTGTGTCCCACCCTTCGGGAGCATGTAGTTTCAAAGAGGTGGGAAGATGCATATTCTAAGAGTTTCCCTTTAGTTACAGTAATAATCATTGAAATGAAGGAAATGTACAGGATTTTGCGAGCGTGTATGATAAGGACATTTAAGTTAGTGTGGAGAATTATGGAAGACTTCACTCAAAATGCCACATTTAGGATGAGATGGGCCAAAGAGAAAGGGGGCAATGAGGCTAGTGAAACAAATAAGGAGACTGACCATGCAATGCTTAGTTGTTATGCAAAGGACAATGAGAAACAAGATAAAACTTTGTTTGTTTGTTTGTCTGTTTGTTTTCTGTTGAGACAGAGTCTCGCTCTGTCGCCCAGGTTGGAGTGCAGTGGCGCAATCTCGGCTCACTGCAACCGCTGTCTCCCGGGTTCAAGCGATTCTACTGCCTCAGTCTCTCAAGTAGCTGGAACTACAGGCACATGCCACCACGCCTGGCTAATTTTTTGTATTTTTAGTAGAGATGGGGTTTCACCACGTTAGCCAGGATGGTCTCGATCTCCTGACCTCATGATCCACCCGCCTCAGCCTCTCAAAGTTCTGGGATTACAGGTGTGAGCCACCACGCCTGGTCGAGAAAAGTTTTAAGCAGGAGAATCAGATGATCTAGTTCCAAGTTTTTAAAACATTTTTCTAGCTCCTGTTCAAGAATGAACATTTAAGGGACCATTTCAGTAGTCAAGGAGAAAGACAATGGTGGCTTGTATTAGGGTTCTTCTGATATGATTTCTTGGATGCTATTTTTCACTTGTATTTTCAGTATAGATTTCTAAAATATAGTGGAACACACTTGTCTAATACCAGATGCAATCTCCTGAGGAGATCTAAATAGGAAGCCCATATATTAGTCAAATGTGTCGTCAGTGTGTATTGATTGTGAGTCTGCAGAGTGTCCTGCCTGTGTGTATGCTTTTATAATGGTCCAGGTGGTGCCTAAAGATTTCATGAATTGACTCCCAAGGAGCCAGATAATGATCTTGTTTCCTAAGGAGGAAGATGATATTAACATATCACCATGAGCTGTGAACATTTGCAGTAAGACCAATCTTTCAAAGCATTCCAAATTAAATAATGCATCCTTTTGCATTTCTAATGCTGGTAATAAAGCTTTCACTTTAGAATGTGTATGTGTTGATCTACTTAAAGAAACAACTTACATCTTTTATTTCATATCACAAAACATATGTAAAATATGTGTAATATTCCTCCAATTTTGTTTTAATTAATAATGCAATCTCTTCTAGATTATTTAACAATGTCACAGAACCTTTTTCAAATAAAAATGTTTTTCCATTTTTTATAAGAAATTCTTCCATTTACAGCAAATTTGAGATTGTTGCAGATATCTCACTCTTAGTTTACCAAACAATATTAAATTTATTACAGAATAGTTTAACTATAGCAGCAATATGAATTAACACTTCTCCTCCCCTTCATTCATTTTGGAATAAGATAATGAGGCAAGAGTACTTGAGGAGAGATATCACTTTTCACTGAATAACTCATCTGTGAATGGCCCCAAATTGCAAAAATTACAGCATCATTTAAGCATTATTTATGGTTAGTATGAGGTTAAAACTTGTGGCAATATTTTACAGTGCATGGGAAAAACTAGTCACAGCAGCATATTTATGGAAGTGTATTAAGATGATTTCTCTTTTAAAAAGGATAACTGAACCTATTGACTAATATTATTAATTTAGGTCAATTAATATTATTTTTAAACTTAGGTGAACACTATGTATTAAATCAGATAATTTCTAGAGCTATCTAATCTATCTCATATCTGCTGATGGGCTCTTCCTATGTAGCCCTGGCACCTCTATTCTGTTTTAAAACATAAACATCTATAATTATTAAATAACATAGGTAAATCTTACAGTGTAATACATCTTTCCAGTTCCAAATGTCACCCTTTCTATGGGATATTTTTGTGTAAACAATCTGCTGTAGTTGGTAGCAAATAATTATCTATAAAATGGCATCAACTCTAAAGGTTGAAAACATAGAAATATAAAAGATACAGAATAAGATACATTAAACATTATTCATAGAAATTAAAAACAAATTCACAGACTCTTAATAAGGTTTAATTAAATTGTAACATACACAGAAAAACTCCTGAAATGTCTTTTTTATTTTTTCATTTATATCCCTAGAGTCCTGTTCATTACAGTATGGGTAGCTGCCCTTGGTCAATCTCTTTTTGTCTTCCACTGATTAAAACAAAAGCTAAACAAAATAAAATATGGTAAAAAAAACAACTATGATGATATATCATCCACAGAAGAAATTAAACTCTAAACAAAAAATAAATAAATGTTCTGTTGCTGCCTATGATTTGGAATAATAACACCTTGGGGCTCATTTGTTTGCAAGAAAAACTAATTGAACTAAAGAAAAACAAGTATTCCTATCTTATTGATGAACTTAGAATTCAATAGTAAGAGTCTGGACATTATTCTGAAGTCTGAAATACTCAACGAGTATAGGCAGTAGAATGATGGTATGAGATTGATGTTTCAGTTGTTTTAAAATTTAATAAATGGCTATAATTTGTTTTGTAATCACACAAATCATGAATAACCACTACAAATAAATTTGAAAATACAACTCAGAAGAAAACAGAAAAAAACAACAGAGTGAAAAGAAACAAAATGACAATATTAAAAGAAATAAATCCTGTGGTTAGCCATTTTCTGCCTATTGCTCTGAGACCTTTGGATAGGCTCAATGGAACATACACAATGCATTGCTGTATAGCATGCATTTCCCTAAAGGACCTCTGACAGACCCCTGAGTACAGACATTATTCCTGCTCCTCACTCACCACCAACTGCTCAGACCATCACTTCAGTGAGGGACAAAGGAAGAAGACCGTGTACGCTCTCTTCTACTCTTGGTCTTCATGATGGTGTTTGGACCTCTTTTCTGTTAGTTTGGAAATGACACTAAGCAAGATAAACTTGATTAGTCTGACTCATCATTTCTGCCAGTTTTTCGTCTGGTCTGATCTGGTCTGATGGTCAGCTGAGCTCAAGCACTTAAAATCAAACTCCCAGCTTAGGTGAATTTGAAGGCTGGTGCTCTGGATTCTGGTTATATTAGTCAAAGTTCTACAGAGAAACAGTAAATATAATAAGAAATTGGTTTATGTGGTTATGGCGGCTGACAAGTTCTAGGATGTGCAGAGTGAGTTGGCAAGTTGAAGACCCAAAGGAGTCACTGGTACAGTCCCAGTTCAAATCTGAAGGCCTAAAGAACTAGAACTGATGGCATAGTTTTCCAGTCTGAAGGCTAATGTTTCAGTTGAAGTCTGAAGGCAGGAACAAAGCTGAAGTCTTAGCTCAAAGGCAGTCAGGCAAGATCTCTCTTTTACTTGGGAGAGGGTCAGCCTTTTTGTTCTATTTAGGCCTTCCACTAACTAGACGAGGCCCACTCACATTACACAGGGAAATATGCTTTACTCAGTCTAGTGATATAAATGGAACCTCATCCCAAAATACCCTCACAGAAACATCCAGAATAATACCTGAATAAATATCTGGGCACACTTGGGGTCCAGTCAAGCTGACACATAAAAGTAACCATTGTGCTGGATGTTTTGCACAAGTATAGACTCTAAACCTGATATTTCTCCTTATCTCTCACATAGCATATTTTATATTCTCTTTTGATCATTTCCATTGTTATATAAACATATTTTAATGTTTACCATCTTCTAAAACCCTGCCTTGACCCCACATCTACCTCATGCTGCTGTTTCATTTCTCTTCTGTAAAATTTAGAAAGAATTGACCTTATTAACTTTCTTTAGGACACTACTCCATTTTTGTCTTTAGCTCTCATCGGTCTTTTTCTTTGCCGTTTCACTATAGTAACCACTACTAGTTTCCAATCTTTTTTATTGTTAATCTTTTCATAACTTCTCAGGAGCATTTGACATAATTGACCTCTGTTTTCTTGGAATCACTCCCTTCTCTTAGCTTTCTTGGTAAGAACACCCTCCTGGTTTTCACCTTCTGTGCCACTGGTTGCTATCTCATAGTTATTTTGTTACCTCTTTTTGAATCTGTCAGATTCAATTTTGGAAGTGGGGCACAGTTCACTTCCCAGTTCTCTTACTTCTCTGTGTATACTCTTTCTTGAGGTCTTGGGTGATATTATTCAGACAATTGGTTTTAAATATCATTTGAACATTGATTTTTAGCTACTTTTTAAAGCTGTTACCTTAGGAAGTCTGCGTAATTTCTCTGTGCTCCCGTATATTTAGCAGTAATAGTAGTGACTAATAGCGTTTTTCTAAGGACTATATGAGTTAATATGTGCAAATAGTTCAAACTATGTCTGGTACAAGGTAAGCCCAAAGTGACAATAAATGTTTTATATGCACGTCTGTGTATTCATTCACTTACAGTAACAAGCCCCAGTGTGTGTGTGTGTGTGTTTCATTCTAATTCTTCAGTGAATCCTTTCTCCATTTCTTCTCCATGGATACATTTATACAATGACATTGATACTGACAAGAATTACATTGGCATGGGAAATGACACTAAATCTGGAATTAAATATGATGAGTTCCAGGCAAGTATTTCTATCTGTGTGACCTTGGACAAGTTACTTCAGCTTTCTCAGCCTCAGTTGTCTTTTCTGTGTAAAGGGGTTAAAATAATAGCAATGTCTATCTTATGGAATAATGAAGATTCAGTTACTTAATATGTGTAAAACACTTAGCACAGTGCCTATAATAAGCACTTTGAGACATTATTTTATCATTATATGTGGTGAACTATATGTGCTTATATCTTTCACTAATGAAGGTGTTTGTGGCTAACTTATTTTCCCATTGGATTATAAAATTGTTGAATAGCAAGCCATATCAACTATTTTTATTGCCAGAAGCCTCTACCACAATCATGTATATCATTGATATAATTAATTTTAGCAATTTTTTTTTTTGAGATGGAGTCTTGCTCTGTTGCCCAGGCTGGAGTGCAGTGGCACAATCTCGGCTCACTGCAAGCTCCGCCTCCCAGGTTCATGCCATTCTCCTGCCTCAGCCTCCCAAGTAGCTGGGACTACAGGTGCCTGCCACCACGCCCGGCTAATTTTTTGTATTTTTGGTAGAGAGGGGGTTTCACCTTGTTAGCCAGGATGGTCTGGATCTCCTGATCTTGTCATCTGCCCGCCTCGGCCTCCCAAAGTGCTGGGATTACAGGCTTGAGCCACCGCGCCCGGCCTAATTTTAACAATTTTTCTGAGTGGATTATCTACCAATAAAATCTCACATAAACATCTTTTATTGTGGCAAATAAATTATGAATAACTCCTTATTCCAGCAATATTATCTTATACATATAAGCTTAAAATTAAAACACAACTAGTGCTTGTATTTGAGTATAGAGATTAAGTTTATAAATTAAGATTATATTTTTATTTAGAATATATTTATGGTATCAAGTAGAATTATGTAACTATCTATCTATCTGTTATAAAATTAGGCCAAAAAGTTGATGAGTGTGATTTTCAGGAAGTAAAAATACAAGATTATGAAGTCAATATTTACTAATTACTTTCAAACCCTTTTTCTGACTACTTTAATGAATAAAAACCCTAAGTAGCAATTACTGTGGAAATGCAAACCAGATTCTTTCTCGTGTCATTTCTAATTTTTCTTTGCTGCTATATAGATTAATTCTAGCTCATTTTTAAGCCATGTCTTGAATTCAACTGTAATATCCAAAGAGATATTAGAAATTTTACAATTAGAAGAGTGTTTCTCTGTCCACTTTTGAAGCCAAAGAATGTTTAGTTTTAAATAAGTGGCATTAATTACTCTCAGTCAAAAAAATTTGTTTTATTTATGTAAATAACAAAAGAGTTAAGACCCGTTACAATCTTTTTAAATTAAGAATGATTATCCTCTGCAGCATGAGTGTAATCACAGTCTGTGTTACATATACAATGTGTCTCAACTCATAACGATGTTGGTAACTGTTTGTGATTAATAATAGGAAATAGATGAGTAACATAAATTTACCTCTTTTCTTTCAGGTGTATGTAGGAATAAATGTAGATTCTAAAATTCACAGTATGTATAGATATGTTTAATAAAAGAACTCAAGGTAGACTTATGAAGATAGAAAATAATTGAGATAAAATAGATGAACAAATAATTATTCATCAGTTAATATGCACAAGACACTTAATTCAGGTCCTTCTAATTCCAGCATTGCTTTTAAGATGGCAAAAAAAATATTTTCAGAATGCTAAATATATTTCAGTCATATATTTCTAGGTATAGGAGTTGTAAATGATAATATTGATGCCCTAAGAGTGTTTACACCCTAGGAGTGGGGTAGGCAGACAAGAAGACCCTGTATTTAGAAAGCTGAATCAAATAAATGATGTTAGCTACTGATAAACAATATGAAGAAGGTGACATGATTTTAAATAGTTGAGAAGAGACTGTGTGTATGACATAGTAGAGTTCTTTAAATTTGGCATTCAGGAGGGTCCCTTTACCTTGCAGCTCTTTGAAGATCTGTGTGAAGAACAGTCCAAGAAAAGACATAGGTGCAAATGCTATGAAACTGGAATGTGCAGATTTGTTTAAGAAACCAAAACGGTAATGTGGCTGGGGCAAGTAAGCAAGAGAGCAAAAAGAGTGGGAGAAGATGACATTGTGCAAAGACAAGATTATGTGGGGCCTTGAGGGCCTTGGCAAGAAGTTGGATTTTAGTTTCTTGCTGTGAAAACCTATTGGTGGTGATCTGATTGCATTTAACATCTCAGAAACAAAATTCTGGCAGCTGGATGGATGATAGGAGAGCAAGAGTGGAGAGCAAGGAGGTGGAAAGTTAGCTAGTAGTTGATGTAAATTTAGAGATGATAGTGAATTTGTAATCACTAAAAGGTGGTAGGATTTAGGATATATGTTTTGAGGGACCTTCCTGATGAATGAGATGAGAGTGAGCAAAAGAGAGGAGTCAAGTATACATATTAGTTTTATTTGTCTTCTCCTGAGGAACTGGGCTGCTGTTGCTGCTGTTTGCTAAGATGGGAAAGGCTTAGAAACAGGAAAATAAAATATCTGGGCAGGATGAAACAAATTGTTTTGCTTGAGCTACATTCAGTTTGAGATTCCTATATATGCCACAATAAACATATTAAGAAGAACATTAAATACGTGAGTTGGGAAGTGAAGTAAGGTGGCAAGTTTGGACAGATAAATTTAGTAGTTGTCTGTGCATAAAGCACACATAAAATCATACGTGTATATAAAATCATTTATAGAGAAAATGGATCTACACAAAAGAAGAACATTAAAAATGAAAATCTCAGCATCCAAAATTTGGCAATCTGGAGGAAGTGAAAGAACCAGTAAAGAAAACTGTGAAGAAGAGGTGACAGAAATAAGAGGCAAACCAAGAATGTGATGGATTAAATATAGAAAAGGAAACATTTCTAGAGGAAATGGTTGGTAAGCCATGTCAATAGTATGAGAGGTAGAGTTAGATTGGCTTTAGTATGACACAGATCTCTGATGGCCTCAGAGCCTTGAGGAGGAATAGCTTTATTGGAAATGGTTAAGAAAGTATTAAATAGGTTGTAGAAATCATGAGTTCAAGACAAATCTGAGAAGTTTGACTCTGAAGGAGAGCAGAGAAATAGCAAACAAGGGGACATCAATTCATTAATCTATTTCATTCAGAGAGTAAAACATGAAAGTGTTTTGGCTGTATCAGCTGTCATAGTATTTATCTTCATGATTAGTTCAGGCAATCTATATAGATAGATAAATATCATTTTCTGCATGAATTATTCATTCGTAGATTCATTGGAACTGAAAGCTTGGTGAACAATGATGACCTTCCCAGATGAGTATATCCTTTCCTCGGTCCAAGGCATTTGCATAGCTGTGTTTTCTTGCTAGAATCTCTGGTTAAGCAAGGTTCTTGTATACCAAGAACTATACTTTGTTTTGGAGATTATAAAATAAAGAGACACAGCCTGGGTCATTAAAGAGCTTACAGCATAAGTATTCCTCATTAAATTCCGAGTTTGTCTTATTTATGGTTTTCTGAAATGTACTGCCCTATCAATTGCGTTCCCATCATTAGTAGAAAAAAAAGTCATTGTTCTAGATAGACAAAAATGAACTCACTGTCACAATTACTTTGGAATTAAAATAAAAAGTCCATCAAAAATAACTTTCACATTCAACTTTGCTGGAGAAAAGCATAAAGAACAAAAGCATCTGCAATGTGTGTAAATTGGCTAGTAGCCTTGTCTGGCACTTTCCAAATTGTTTTAGCAACGTTTGGCAGGAATTTATCACAAATTATGGATGATTATAATTTTGCAGTATGTGCAAGCAGATGGAGAAGATGAATTGACAGAAAGAATGTTTCTTCCTAGGAAACTGATTGGTAATAATAATTATCTTTAAAGAGGGCAAAAAATATGAATTGCCCATTGACTTTTTAATATATGTATATAAAAATTTGAGAATTTATCCTATTAAAAAGTCTTTTTACAAAATTGGAAACTGATAAAAAGAAAAAAAGTCTACCAAAAGTTACTTGAGAATGATGCAGAGTGCACACTGAAAAAATATTCTGACTTATGTTAAAGCATAATTATTCCATTAAAATGTCTGTTTGCTAAGGAAAATAATTAAATTGGCAGCTAATTAAAGAAAGAGCACATAGTTGATAGGAGCTTATTTTTCTTAGCGGTGAAATTTCAGCGTTTCTAACAAATGAGATCATTTTTCAATCTTTTTTAAATTCATGAGTAGTTATATGGAAAATCATGGGAACTTTATAAAATGGCTGTTTCGAGGAATTAAATTGAAAATAAGCAAGTTTTCATTAAAAATATTTCATAACGGTTCTTTGAGGTTTATAACAACATAGTTCAATAGAGGGTCAGACTCCACAGTCAGAATATCTGGGAATCTTGGATCAAATCTTGGGCCACTTTATCCTTGCAAATGACTTAACCTCTAATACGTCTCTCTTCTTTACCTTCAAAATACTACTCCAAGGAGCCAACCGCTTCTTACCACCTCTACCTCTACAACTCTGGTTCATGTTGCCATCATTTCTTATGTGAATTATTGAAATGACCTGGTTTCCCTGCTTCAAACCTTGCTCCCTTCAGACAGTTCTCAAAATGGCAGTCAAAGAGATCTCATTTAATAAAAGTCAGTTCATGATACTCTTCTATTCCTACCATCCGGCCCTCTTCCTGGTCTTCGGGGCTCCATTTGTGTTTGTCCTCACGCCATTCCTCTGACCTCATCATTTGTACTTCCCCACTTGCTCTTGTTCCCTCCACACACAAGTGTCCTTGTTGTTCGTTGAACACATCAGGCATGCTCTAGTCTCTAGTTCTTTGTACCTGTTGTTCCCCCTGCCTGGTGCATGCTTCTCTCAGATATCTTTATAATTTGCTCCCTCACTTTTTTCAGGTTTCATTCAGGAAAGCTTTCCTAAACATAATCTTTAAAATTGAAACCCTTGTCTCCACATCTCTAACACCCTTCCCTAATGCATTATTATTTTTTTTCTACAGGACAAATTGCCATCTATGTATTTTAATTATTTGTATTGTTTATTTTTGATCAGGCCTCACTAGAATGTAAGATCCATGACAAGAGAGATTTTCATCTCTATTGTTTAGTGTACCTGGCACAAAATAGGAATAACAAATACACTTAAATGAATAAAAGTGTAGCTTTATTAATTTTCTATTTTTATCATGATTGGGAATTAAGGTTCTGGTTGTTGCCTCAGACTCTCACTGCCAGGCAAGTCACTTAATGTTGCCCTAGAGACAAAATGAGACTAAAACTCCAACTTTAGTACTCTGTTATAGAGATTAAACAATATAAAAAACATGTAACTTATAGGCTGCTTTGAGGTTTAAATAGAACATTTACATAAAAGTCCCTAGCACACTGCTTGGCAGATAAAAGATGAGGAATAAATGTTGATGAAATTTGCCTCTGAATGAAGAGATAAAGTTAAACAATGAATGTATCTTTATTGGGGTCCTAATTTTATGTTTACAAAAATAAAATTATATAGAATATTTTTAGGAAATTTTGTGAGATGTGGAATTTTACTCAGTTATGTATTTGTTTCTAAACATATTAATATACATTTTGACGGCTTTTATTTTTCACTCACAATATAGACCTTACAGAATGCATGCATATCTTGTCAAAGACCACCGGGAACATAACTGTAGTCAAATAGAGTTGGGTTTTTTGAGTATTGTAATGAGGAACACATACTTCTCGGGGGAACTGTGAACTGTCTCAGTCAGAGGGTGTTATAAAGGAGTTACAGGATTTGAAATGTGTTAGGTAATTTCAGGGGAGTATTCAAGGAAGAAGTACTTTAGATTGGGTGCTGTTTGGAAGTGGGGACAGTCTATGACTGAGTATCTTAAGTTTTATCTGGAGGATGGGAGGAAAAGTGGGCCTCAATTGGAAAAAGAGCTGCCATCACTCATGTTAGTGGAGGGTGGGAGATATTTGGTAATTTTTGTGTGTGTGATTTGCACAATGATCTTGTTCTTTTTTGTGCTCGTCCATAAATACAGAGTGGCCTAGTTTTTGACTCACTTCATCACAGCCACAGAATGACCTTTTCCGATGTTGGTGACCTATGAAGTTGTCTATGTTCAAAAGGTGATCACCAAGACCTTGCTCTAAGTACAGAGTCAGCTTCTAGCAACACTAAGGCCTAACTTCTAGGGCCAGGCAAGCTTCCGACAGTCATGGGCTGCCTTTTCCTTTTTCAGGCATTGTATACATTTGCACATTTATTCAAACTTGGTTTTGAGAATTTTCATTCCTTTTTTTTAACTAAATGGTAAGCTACCAAATTTAGATAATTCATTCTTAAGATATATAATTCTTGAGAAAAAAAGTCAGCATAATTTTATATAAAATTAATTCTAAATAATTTGTAATATCAGTTTTGCTACAAACTGATATTGTTATGTTGTTTTTAATGGCTAAAAATGTAATTTTGCACCAACTTATGTGTGGCATCAATGCCAACAAATGCTACAAACCTTTCTTTTATGAGACAGAATCTCTCCGTGTCACCCAGGCTGGAGTGCAGTGGCGCAATCTCGGCTCATTGCAACCTCTGACTCCTGGGTTCAAGCAATTCTCTTGCCTCAGCCTCCCAAGTAGCTGGGACTACAGGCACCCACCACCATGCCTGGCTAATTTTTGTATTTTTATTAGAGATGGGGTTTCACTATGTTGGCCAGGCTGGTCTTGAACTCCTGACCTCATGATCTGCCTGCCTCCACCTCCCAAAGTGCTGGAATTACAGGCGTGAGCCACTGCTCCTGGACAATAATCAACCTTTCTTAGCTGAGAAGTTATAAATAAAACAACGTATAGCCTAAGTAAATAATATTTTGGAACAAGTGAAGTTTGCCAGACATATCTGTAATGTATGTGTCGTTTTTAAAGAACTCACACTCATGATTAAAAACAGCATTTGTAATACAAATAAACAGAAATAAAAATTGAAGTGCAAAAGTCTTCTTGTAATTTAATTATGAAGAAACATCCAATTTCCTCAAGTGGCCTTTAAATATTATTGTAACTCACATAAATGGATACCACTCATTTTTTGGGTTATCTTTAGAAGATTTCCATTTATAAGTTTACTATTTACAAACATCTCACCTATTAAAAGAAGAACTTATGCCAATTAATTTAAATGTTACCTTTGATGGTGTACATAGACCGGTGCAATATTGCATTTTTAGACTTTAAAAACAACAGCAAAAACCGCAATAAATTTTGCACCAGCCCAATAGTAGCTATTTCAGTGACATAAAATATTTAAGCATTGTGCTTTTATTGAATTAGATGAGTCATTATCATAAGTGGCTCTCATATATGAAATTATATATATATATATATTTCTTAAAGTTTTAGCTGGAGGATGAGAGGAAAGGTGGCCCTCAATTATAATTGGAAAAATAACTGAAATCACTCATGTTATTGGAGGGTGGAAGATATTTGGTAATTTTTGTGTGTGCAACATATATATACACACACACATATATACACATACATACAGGTGTATAAATATATATATAGTAATATATACATATATATGTATATATATATATGAGAGAGAGAGAGAGGTTAAAAGTAACCCATACAGGCTTTTAGCTCTAAATGTTCATGTAGTTGAATCTCTTCTTTTGCTGTAAGTAAAATGAGACATGTAGACGGACATTAAATTATACTCCAAGACATACAAAGCTGAAATAAGGAACTGGGGTTTTCTACTTCAGAATCAAGCCTTTTCCACTATGACACATGTCTTATCTCTTTGGCTTAAGTTGGAAATCCCCAGTGGATTTTTCTTACTTATATAGAAATTCATATAAATTCAACATTTATTATTTAGGGAATCCACAAAGAACATTGAATAAAATTGTCAAGTTACTTTTATTTTACTATATTTTGCTAGTCCACAAAAAGCTTCCTTAATCATAAAGCATTCCAGCAAAGGTTAGACATAGGTGATTTCCCATTGTATAGTATGAAGTGAGACCTTCAAAAATGATGGACATGACACTTCTGCCGATAGTCTCCAAGTAGTCTATCTTTTACATAAAATTATTATTTAATATTTGCTGAAACTGTCACCTAAATTAAGAATTTTGGAACTTCGCCAGTCTTTGATTGTCTTAAGTTAAACACTTAAAAAAACTCCTGAGTGTTTTAAGTTAAACACTCTACCTGAGTAGGTCACTATATTGCATACTCCTTGTGGAAGACATACATACTTGGTAGTTAAAGAACCAAATGGAACTCCCAAACTGTATGGGATATAATTCCATAGCATTTTTCATTGTCTTATTAGGTGGGGCTTGGGGAAATAATTGAAAATGGATTCAGAGTAGAAAACATTCTCTTTAAAGTTCAATTTTACGCTATAAATTACTTAATGAGAATTCTCCCAAGTCAGTAAGAAAATAAAAATAAACAAAATTCTGATCTATTTCAATATAATTTTAAAAAGTTTATCATCTTTTTTCCTTTAATAAGTGATATTTTACAAGAGCTTTTAGACTCATAAATTTAGTTAGAAATTTTAAATGTTTTCCCCAAACACCTTTTTAAAAATCCCACATACAGCCCCTGTGCATGTGTGATACACTTTGCTAAATGAAACACTCAATTACAGGACTGTGTTTGCTATGTGCCAATTTAGTCAATGTTTTTGCATTGGCGAGGCCATCCTTATTTAATACCTCATAAAAAGAAAAGCCAGCCTCTTACAAAAGAACTAATTTATTGTACACCAAGGATTTGTGCTTAAAAATGTCTCCTACTGTATGTAACGTAGGTATAATACTTGCAGAGTATTGTAGAGCGCCTTAATGCTACAGATTCTGTACACCTTAGAAATAAAGATGCAAATCACAAAACAATAAATTCCAAGTTTGTAACAAATACCCTGAAGAAAACTTTAACAAATCATAACTGTCAGTGATATCGATGATGAAAATTTTTGTCATGCAAAGAATACAAATCACTGTGCTGTTATGAGAATCTCTCTCTCTTTCTCTACTTTTTGGTTGCAGGCAGATCATCAACCTTAATGATAAAAGCCTTCCACAGAAATAATTCTTAAGCCTCAGGAACAAACACCTCTTTGGCACCCTGAGAGAATATTCCACAAACATCATCAGTCTCCTTTGGATCATAATTTACAACCTTTCCTTTTGGCTGACTTGAGCCATTTGTGAACATGCCCCAGCAGCGTCACACTGGGATTTTCCTCCACTTTGCCCTCTAAACACATAGCAACATAGCCATGTATGCTGCTATCCTGCTGCCCATTTGGAAGCAGGTGTTTGACAAATCAAGTATAAGTTACAGATATTAAACTATAAATGCATTTTTCAAAACAGCTGCTTATTAATGATTAGACTCTCTAGAAAAGTGTAGTAGGGGTGGATTTTTCTTTGTAGGTCCTGGAGCCAATTTGTTTTGTTTCATATATTAATTGTCAATGGCTTACTGAAGAACCACCTAATGATGACTTCTGGGCATAAAATTTCGGTTTTTCAAAAGCAAAAATAAATCAAAGTTGATGAAATAATGTGGATGGGTGTATATTTCTCCCAACAAAACAATCTTGTGTCTCAAGAATTGTTAACAGTTGTCTGATAAATGCCATCTTTTTGAATGCTTTCCTTGAAATTCAAGAAAGGAGTCTATGTATCACAGCTGAATTCATTTAGTATGTGCCTAAACACACTCTTACTCTGTGTACTCACTAGAACAGATGCACATACATTATTAATTGTTGACTAACTTGTAATCATCATCAAGGGCAGAAAAACTATACCTCCATCAGGAAAGCATACAAACATTATGATTACTTAAAAACATAAGCATTTCTTTATAATGTCTATATTGAGTGTGACATATCTAGCAATATGCATGAAGGAAGCGTTGCAAAGCAAAATGTTTACTATAACAAAGTGATGCAATCCAGAGGAATTTCTGAAGTTTGATATTTAATGGAGGAGTCAAAATTGTTACTCTCCCTCTGCAACCCCAACAAATAATGTGCATATACACAGAATAAGAGAGAGTGAATATAATAATGACATATAAGTTTGGTATTAACTGTAAATCTTAGATTTTATTTTTATAATTGGATTATATTATAGGAAGTGATGGTTCACAAATCCAGTCACTCAGAAGGTCTGGTGAAGAGCAATCAGATCATAGGAGAACATCTATATTAGGAAAATCAAATTCATGCTCATTACACAGGAAAAAGAGCTCATATTTTCATTTTCTTCTTGCTTGTGTTCTTATTTGCTCTGTAATATCGGCTGGATGTTTTTAGTTCTCAGTATCAAGTTCCTGAGTCAGAACTAACAAGAAGTTTGCAAAATGCACTCTATCCTTTACTGCTGGTGGGATTACGAAATGGAAAATTCTAAAAGGCAATATTGAAATAATTTTACATGCCCTTAAAAATATCAATATGCTTTGAAAGAATAATTTCACTTTTCTGAATTTATCTCAAGGACAAAATCTGAAATTCATCTAAATATTCCTATAGGGAGATTTATTTTGAAATAACTAAACTGTGAAAACAAATAATGATAAGTACAGTTAAGCAAATGATGGTATATACATATTCTGCGATACCATGAAACCATTAAATTACATGTATGTAATATATTCAATCACATATCATACAACGGGGAATGGTAAATAAAAAAGCTACCCCAAACTTTTCATAGAATATAATAGAAAAATATATGCTTAGAAAAAATATTGGAGGAAAAATATGGAAATAATGATTTCTCTCAAAGTGGAATTATGAATGTTCCTAAGTTATTTATTTTTTTTACTCTTTGTTATGCTTTATTTATATAACTACTCTATAGACTCCTTTAGAATTGGTGGTTATAGAAAAAAATATACTGAGTTAACCACACTGTTTCATTTTCTGGGGCACAGAATGAAACTACATTACTCAGCCCCCATGCATCAGGTGGGGGAGATGTTTCTGGTCCTCATCAGTGACAAGTAGGCAGAAGTGATATGTCACTTCCATTCCAAGCCTGTCAAGTAAGGGTGTTACTTTTTCATGCGCAAACTCTTTAGTCTTCTAGACTGGAAGTGAAAGGCTGTATGATGGTAGATCAGCTTAGATCCCTTAGCTACCATTTAGATGAGAGCTAAACAGGTAGGCCATGTTAACCTCATCAACACTTAGAATTATTCAGATGTTCAGGTTTATTTGTTATATCATCATAGCCTAGCAACTATCAGCTATTTTACTCTTATCAGAGTAATCACTTGCTGGCTTTCTTTACTTAATAAAAGTCACAGACATGTTAGCAATGCAAAATACGAGTATGTAAGATATTGCTGCTTTTATGTGCCCTGATTGTGTTATGTAGATCTCTTTAAAGCTGTTAAAAACCATGGTTTTGTGAGTCTTAGTCTAGTCATTTATCCACTAGCACTGGGAGTAGTGGGCTTCCAGATTTTATACTAATAGCAAAAATACATACAAAAATGTGACAAAAATGTATATGTTACTGCTTTAAGATGCCCCCTCAATTCAGGAAATATTTTTCACATGTGCTTGCATTGTGACCATTTTTCAGACTGTAATCTTTTCTTCTGCATGTGACAAATGCCTACTCATTCTTTAAAACTAAACTCCAATGGCACGCCTCAATAAAGGCCTTGTTTAGTTTAGTCTGTGATTTATATCATTGTACATAAGCTCTAAATACAGAAAAACAATGATTTAAAAAGCTTTTTGCTTCCAACTCTTAGCAAAGAGCCTAGTATTGTTACAGTAGGTAGCTAGTCAGACATGAGTAGGGCAGGAGAGGCCCCTCTCCCAACCCCAACCAGGAATATCAGGCAACCACCAAGTGATGGTCAGGCAGTTGTCACACTGTCTCTCTAAAATAATAATTGGTTGCAGCCAGTGCCAGGGAAAGGCAGCCTCCCAATAGATAGAAAAAACCCTGAAACTGGTGATCAGCTTCCTGATAAGATCTCAGGAGGTAGGTAAGTGGGCTCAAGCATGTGTGCTAAGAGGCAAAATGGAATTTATTTGGTACATGACCTTCCAGGGCCAATCAACTGGTAAGGGAAGAATGTCTCAAGTGAGCATGCCTACAGCTCCAGTAAATACACTGTGCATGCTCACCTCCCAAGTGCTAGCAAGCCACTGTGCATGTGGACAGCGCCCCCCAAGGGAAGAATCAGGGTAGAAGGGATGAAAGACCCTGCAAGTATAACATCATATAAAACCCTAAGTCAAAAGTCAGACAGCACAGTTGATCTCTCAAGTTGCTTGCTTGGCCCTCTTCCAAGTGTACTTTACTTCCTTTCATTCCTACTCAAAGCTTTTTAATAAACTTTTGCTCCTGCTCTAAAACTTGCCTTGGTCTTTCCTTCTGCCTTATGCCCCTCAGTTGAGTTCTTTCTTCTGATGGGGGAAGAATTGAGGTTGCTGTAGAACTGTATGAAATCACTGCCAGTAATGGCATAAAATATGTAATCACTAAATTTGACACTGTTTTCAAAATCCATTTTATTTGTAATTTTCTATGTTCATCAATTCTAGTGTAACAAGTGACATGAAGATTTCCTATAATCTGTACCTCCTATCTAACTTAGGTATAATAAATATTCTTTACCTTGGGATACTTTTGATTCTGCAAATTTAATGTAATTCTTTTTTCTTTTGGTAACTGAACTTTTTTTTAAAAAGCCAACCTTTTTACATTTGCTAGTGGCTTAAAGTTAACTTTAATATAGCGTTTTACCATTAGATAATAAATTATTTAATTTATTAGGTGAATATGTTAATATAAAAACCTTAGTTTATTTTTATGATTTATGCACTACAATGCAGTCATTAAAATGAAAGTATCAAATCCAGTTCTACTACCTATAAATATTTTTATAATACATTTTGGAGTCAAAAATAATAAATGGCAATATTCTGTGTATGTTATGACTTCTGCTTCCACTTAGAATGTGTACAAACTCAGGAATATATTTCTCTGATGCTAACTACACAAAGGCTGGATAGTCTATACAATCTTACCTTTTATTGAAAACATCAGAATTTTGAAGTAACAGGATAATCAGGCAAACTTAATTTTGAGCCCCTCTGAGGAGACAGGATATACTGACCCTTTTACTTTGGGCAGAATATGGGAGGAAGAGGCAACCACAATAAAAGTGGGTAATAAGAAAGTGGCTAAATCTTAACTAATTATTAAAAACCAAGTGAAGACTCCTGGAAAAGTTCAGAATCCCCAAGAGCCCCAGACACACAAAACAAGTCTCCCTTCATTCAGTCCCTTTTCTGTGGCCCTCCATCCAGTAATCTTGACAGAGAGGGAAAGAACCAGAGAATTAAGAAAGTTTCCCTCTTGCAGTGAGCCGAGATTGTGCCACTGCGCTCCAGCCTGGGCAACACAGGGAGACTCCATCTCAAAAAAAAAAAAAAAAGAAAAAAGTTTCCCTCAGGGCAGACAGGTACAGAACCCTGCTCACTTTCTCAGACTCTTCTTCACATGAGGCAAAACTGTATCCCTCTGAGGTGGGAGTGAAACTTCTCTGTTTGTCTAACAACTATTGCACCAAGTAGCATCAACCATATCCAACTACTGTGAATCAGCAGGAAACCCTCCTGCCACTGGTCTCAGGCAAAGGTGCTCTGCTGTTGACGGACAGGTAGAAGTCAAATACATCTGTCCCTAGGAAAGGGACAGGAAACCCACTTGGGCACAAAATCTAGTACTGATATAAGTGGATGTCTGCTACGACTGAGGGAAGGATAGGAAATTTTCTACCACCCAAGACAATCCACAGATACAAGACAAAGTTTGGCTGCTAAGGTTGGGTTTTGATGGTGAATTGTATGTGTCAACTTGACTGGGCTAAAGGATGCCCAGATAGCTGATCAAACATCATTTTTGGATGTGTCTGTGAGAGTGTTTCTGGAAGAGATTAGTACTATAATTTGAATGTGCCCCCTTCAAAATCCAGATATTGTCAATGGGACAGTATTAAGGAGTGGGGTCTTTAAGAGGAAATTAGGCCATGTGGTGTTTTCCCTTATAGATGAGATTAGGTTCCTTTATAAAAGGCTTGATGCATGAAGCTTGTTCCTTTTACCTTTCTGCCTTCTGCCATGTGAGAATATAGCCTGTGTTCTCTCCAAAGGATGCAGCATCAAGGTGCTGTCTTGGAAGCAGAGGGCAGCCCTCACCAGACAACCGAACCAACTGACACGTTGATCTTGGACTTCCCAGCTTCCAGAGCTATGAAAAATACATTCCTGTTCTTCATAAATTATGAAGTCACATGTATTCTGTTGTGATATCACAAAAAGAAGGACTAAGACAATTCACATTTAGGTCATTAGACTGAGTTAAGACCATCCTTAGAAATGTGAGAAGGGATCATCCAATCTGTTGCAGGAATGAATAAAACAAAAAAGAGAGAAGGTGAATTTGCTTTCTCTGTTTGAATTGGGGCATGCATATTTCCCTCTGCTATTAGAGATTGGTGCTCCTGGATCTCAACCATTTGGACTCAATCCGGACTTATACTGCATCCTTGGTTCTCGAGCTTTTGGAATTGTATTGACTTATGTTATCAACTTTTCTGGTTCTCCGTCTTGCAAATGGTAGATCATGAAAATTGTCAGCCTCCATAATTGCATGAGCCAATTCCTAAAATCAGTCTCTCTCTCTCTCTCTCCTTTTGGTTCTGATTCTCTGGAGAACCCTAACAGAAGAGAGAAGAAGGAATACAAAGAAAGTCCCACCCTTGCAGTTCAGGTGTACAGAACCTGCCTAATACTGAGGTTCAACCAAGAGAACCAAGAAGCTCCCCTATAAACCCTACCATAAGCCTCACACAGAGCAACAGACGGTAGTAGTCTACTGATGTAGAACTATGAAAGAATGGAGGGAGACCTATCTCTGTAGTGCAGATGTTCAGGGTCTTATAAAACAGAGTGGAGCATAAACACTGAGAAAACCCGTGAGCACACCAAGTCCTATGCTAAACACAAGGAGCAGCAGGTGACCGCTATGAGAATGCTTTATTCTCCCCTCATCCATGATTTCACTTTCAATGATTTTAGTTACCTATGGTCAACCATGGTCTGAAAATATTGAGATATTTTGAGAGAGAAAGACAGATAGATCCCACATTTACATAACTTTTATTATAGTTTATTGTTATCATTGTTCTACTGTATTATTGTTAATATCTTAGTGTTCCTAATTTATATATTTAACATTATCATAAGTATGTATGTAAAGGAAATAAACCATAGCATACACAGGGTTTGACATTATCCGTGATTTCAGGCATCCAGTGGGGTCTTGGAATGTGTCTCCCCCAGATGAGGGGGAGCGACTCCACATAGATTAATTTACACTCCCCTCATTTTCCACCACCCACATACTAACAGTCTGATGAAGAAATATACTCATTTCCAGGCATAAATATTATTTATTTCACTCTCTACAGTTCTTCTAAATAATATCGAGCATTGAAAAATATGAGATACACACACAAAAAGGAGAAAATGACTCCATTGTCAAGAAAATAAACAGTGTAAAATCAAGACTTTGAGACAATGCAAATGTTGCATTAGGAACTTTAAAATAACTATAATTGGTGTATAAATGATATAAATGTCATAGGGCATAACAATGCCAATATAAATCAAGTTTTAAAAATAGAAAAATTGATAAATATGTACTTTAATGAATACATGGATTAATAAGTTAAAAGTGTCTCTTAAAATTATCTTAAAATTGTCATCTGAATTCTTAGGCAGACGAGTTTATTATTTTTGGAAAATATTTCAGTAAGGCAACTGAGTAGGGGTAAGATTTTAATGTCTTGTGTAAACCAGAGAAAAGGTAAAAAAAAAAAAAAAGGTAAATTATTCTTCATTTAAGACAAGCAAGTATTTAGGCATTATTTAGGTCTTGAAGGCAAGAGGAATAAAGAAATGTGTAGAACCATGGTAGTGTCTATAGAACACTAAAGAATGCGAATGTTGAGTATACAACACCATATAAGGTAAATTTGTAGTGTAACAATATGACATACTCCCTCTATCTCCTTATAAATTTCTAGTAAAGATACTTTCATAGAGAAGGTTTCTTTGATGTTTGGAATGGCATAAGGGGAGATAGAAAATAGTAGACAGAGGCAGATTTGAGAAAGAAATAAATGGTGGTGCCTTCACCATCACTCCTGGCCAGCTGTTTTTACCTTAAACTTTTAAAAGCTTTTCCAAAACAACTCTTATTAACATTTGTGTTTTGTTCCTCTGTATAGGCTGTAAAATTATTATTATTCTTATGTTATAGAAGCAATTTTTAATTTTTTTAACATTTGTGCATAACAAGTTTTTGCAGGTTGTTAGTTGCTCTTTATAGATATTACTTTTAATAATTTACAAATTGTTGATTAGCAAGTACACTATAATATATAAATATTCTACTACTGTTTGGCTACTAACATTTTTTCTCTATTAGAAATAATGTACACTGCATTATTAGTTAAGATAATGTTGTTGCAAGTAACAAAAATCAAATTGACTCAGTTTAAGTAAAATTAAAAAGAAAGAATATTTTAGGTGGATGTTGGGATGCCACTTCCAATTCAAGTAAAAGTGAAAGTTTTTAGTTAAGTCTAAGACTGGACAGTCCCGAGTGAAGCTATCCATAGAAAATGGTGTTTTCTTTCCTCCTACACTCAGCTCTTGAAATAAATTCTACTCCCAACTCTCAGCTTCTATGCCCTTCTATTCAAATTTTAAGAAGATATGATTTGCCTGATTTGTGTCATATGGATAAACCTGGCAGCTGGAGAGAGTGCCCCTTGTGAATTTCAACAAACACCTCTAAAAGAAGGGCTGTGCAGACATTTTAATTGTCTCTGAGATGGACATTTTTTGGGCATAGAACTATTTCTGGAATTAGGGTTATTTCTTTTAAATAAATATCCAGATATAGACTTTCTCAGTAAAAAGATACAAATCTCTGAAAGATTCATTTAAATGTTGGTATCTTTTATATATATATATATATATATATATATATATATATATAATTATTATACTTTAAGTTCTAGGGTACATGTGCACAACGTACGGAGTCCCTCTCTGTCACTCATGCTGGAGTGCAATGGTGTGATCTTGGCTTACTGCAACCTCTGCCTCCCGGGTTCAAGCAATTCTTTTGCCTCAGCCTCCCAAGAAGCTGAGATTACAGGCACACACCACCATGCCTGGCTAATTTTTTAGTGTTTTTAGTAGAGACAGGGTTTTGCCATGTTGGCCAGGCAGGTCTCGAACTCCTGACCTCAGGTGATCCCCTTCTCTCAACCTCCCAAACTGCTGGGATTACAGGCGTGAGTCACTGCACCCAGCCTAAATATTGGTATCTTTGTTTCCATTCATATTGCTATCTATAAGCAACTTCCTTTGCCGCTCTCATAAGCCAATGCCTTCAACTTACTACCTACAGGTTGATAATGTTCCAACCAATATTCAGAGCTCCAACCCTTTTCTTGAGCTTTAGACTCATATTCAAGCTGCATACTTCTAATTACCTACAGAAAGTGCCATTGGCACTTCCAAACCACCAGATCTAAAATTAAACTCATAATGCTTCAGCAAAACCTACTTCTCTTCTCCATTACTTGAATTAAAATAATACATCGTTAAAATTGTCAATGTTACCAAAACTGTAAGATAAATAATTTTTAATTATTTGCAATGTTAATATAGCTTTTTTTTCTACTTTGGGAATTTAAGAGAGTCCATACTTTTATCCCTTAGCCAGTCTGCATCTGATATTAGTATGCCTCTAGTGAAGAGATTAGCCAACTGTCTCAGATCTCAACAATTTCCTGGACAAGTCAACGTCTCTCCTAACATAAGCCTCACAATTTTTCTTAAGCTTGCATATCAATTTGAAGTTGGCAGCAGGCAACAAAAATGGACTCTACCTAAATTAGACCAAAAGGAATAGGTTAAAATTATACCAAGAATTCAGAAAAATAATAGGAAGTAAGCATCCACATTCGAAGGCAACTAGGAACTTAGGTAGCTCTAGAAGGCTAATAAGCAGAAAAAGTAGCTGCTGAGTGACTATGTTAGTAAGATTCAGGCATTCAAGAAGATACAAAGGGTGCGCACAATAATTTCCCAGCCTAGCAGAGATCTTATGAGGTACATCAAAGGGGGCACATATGCTCCCCTTTTACCTATCTTGTGCAAATTTAGGAAAACAATTTTCTGTCAGTGGTCACCTAGTAAACATATATATAATAAGTACAAAGTGAAACAAATAAATTACTTTTAAATGAGTAATTCAAGGGCCCTGTAAGACTTACAGCCTTTATATTGCTCTCGCCATGGAATGACTGTATATTCAATGACTGATCAATCAACAGATAGGTATAAAGATATGCAGTTTTGTGGTAGTTCAGAGTGATAAGTGGTCAGTCATTAACGCCACTTTGAAGTGGGAGAAGAAGTCAAGGGAGGCTTCGCTTTTGAAGTTGTCGCTTGTGCTTTGAAGAAGGAATTGAACTTTCCTACAAGGTGGGATTAGAAGAAGGTATTTAAGGGAGTTAACAACAGCTTGTACAAAAGCATGTGGAAACATAATTTCCAAGCAAATTGTGAACGTGGTAGATTGAGTGTCTATTTAATATATTACCTCAAGGAGTAGTCCTAGCTCAGGACAGAAAACCAGTGGCAGCCTGTGAAAGCAGTGAATGCTAAGACATAAGACTTGACTGTGTAAGCAATGGGTTGTTGTGGAAGCTTTCAAGGAATAAAGTAAGATGATGAAATTCGCAATTCAGAAAGGCACTCTGGCATCAATGAAGCAAACAGGTACTAGGAATAAATAATGGGAGAGAGCCAAGATTAGGGTTACTGTCAGTCAGGATTGCTCAGAAAAACAACTGAAAATAATTTCAAATATTGTAATGTAAAAGATGCTGGAATGCAAACATAACATAAAATGTATAAGCTAAGAATGTCAATCAACTTTTTAAATATTCATGAGTCAGCCTGTAAATGTTTTCAGGTAGACTTTTAAAAAATAAGTCATGTTCCTTATTAAAACATTTTAAAAATTTCAAGCAACCATCTATATAAAGTATAGTATCCTTGACTTATGTTATACCTCATTAATACTAGTTTCTAGTGTATTCATAGCATAACACTTAATTTCTCTTTATAAATTACACCAATTTTTCCTATGTATTGGAGTAATAATTCTAGATATTATAGTATTAATATTATAGCAAGTCCAGGGCTAGTCGCTTTTCCCGTTTAACAGATGGCCCAGGGCCTAATTTTGATACACACAATATTTTAAGATAATAAAGAAGTACAAACATTTGATCTTTCTTCATAAGTCTTAATCCATATTCCAATGGAGGTTAAAAAATCCCACTATTAATGTGTTACACTGTAACTCTACAGCATTAATTATATCTCAAAAACTATCATAGTTCTGATGCTGCCTATTTTATCAAAGTGCCAACTGCGGGCATTTGATGTGATGCAAACCTAAGATCTAAATTCCGAGTTTGTCTAATATCTATGAGGTGCAATATTGTTCTTACAATTGATGCTAAAGACGTTGGTAGCTCTAAAATTGCAGAATAAAGACTTATTTACTCAAAGTGAACTATTATTAAAGAAATTGTCTTGTGTTATGTATCTAGAGCAATAGTTTAATAATTTTGGGAAATCAAAATCCACTTGATTTTCTTCCCTGTTTCTACCACTGGTAGCCATGTATTTTATTTGGAAACTAAGTAGACTTTTAAGTTTACTGTTATATCACATCCACCTCTTCATCAATATTGAAGTGGATTGTCTACCTTTCTACCTCTCTCACACTTACTAAGACTAAGTCTTTACTCACTTCTTGAAAGAGTGGATATGGTAGCCAGAAGCACAGATACACAGTAAGATTGTGCCTATACAGTGCCTAGAAATATACTGTGAGACCATAACCCCCCCTGCCTTGAATCCAGTTGGAAAAAAACATAAATATTTTATTGAGATAAGCACATCCAATCAAACATCAAATATGTGTTTACTCACTATTCCAGGTCTAGAACCTATAGTTTGTCTAGAAATATTTAGATTGGAGAATGCAAAGTCTTAATCCATATTCCAATGGAGGTTAAAAAATGAAAGAGCACATAAAAATATAAAAAAGTACCTAAAATGTATAGCAAATCTTACAGTGAATAGGTCTGTTACAAAGACATTAAGAATTTGAAGATGACAGAGATTGTAAACAATCTGGAAGAAATTATTCAAAGAATGACAATTGAATGCCCAGAAAAATAATATTAAAAACTTCACATCAAACTTAGTATTCATACATTTTACTATGTTAATAGACACTGATTGAGAGTATTGAGCAATTTCATAGAACTTGCCCTGTGAAGAAGAAAAGAAAATAAATAGAGTATTGGGTAATTTGGAAGGCCTGACATATGTATGAATATAATTTCAGCCCAGTATTTGACTTTTAAAAATAATATGCTGATGGAAAACTTGGGGAGGAAAGTGAGCATAATTAGACCTAGTAACTAGCTAAATATCTATAAAATATTGATAGTATATTAATATTAATATAGAAAGATTCTAGTGATTTACCATGAATATAATGACTTATCTGGGTCATTTTTTTTTTTTTTACTTTTAATTTCAGGGGTATATGTGCAGATTGGTTCTATAGATAAATTGTGTGTTGCAGGGATTTGGTGTACATATTTCATCACTCAGGTTATAAGCATAGTATACAATAGGTAGTTTTTCCAACCTCACCCTCCTCTCAACCTCCACCCTCAAGTAGTCCCTAGTGTGCACTGTTTCCTTCTTTGTGTCCATGTTTAGCTCCCATTTATAAGTGAGAACATGTGGTATTTGGTTTTCTGTTACTGTGTTATTTCACTTAGTATAATGGGCTCTAGCTTCCTCTGTGTTCCAGAGGATGTTATTTCATGGTTTTTATGGCTGCATAGTATTCCATAGTGTATATGGACCACATTTTATTTATCCAGTCTACCACTGATGGACATTTAAGTTGATTCCAAGTCTTGCTATGGTGAATAGTGCTGCAATGAACATATGTATCCATGTGTCTTTATAGTAGAATGATTTATATTCCTTTGGGTATAGATGTAATAATGTGATTTCTGGGTTGAATGGTAGTTATGTTTTAAGTTCTTTGAGAAATTGGCAAACTGCTTTCCACAGTGGCTAGACTAATTTACTTTCCCATCAACAGTGTATAAGCATTCCCTTTTCTCAGAAGCCTCACTGGCATCTGTTATTTTTTGACTTTTTTTAACAATAGACATTCTGACCTATGTGAGATGGGTTGTCTGTTTACTCTGTTGATAGTTTCTTTTGTTGTGCAGAAGCACTTTAGTTCAGTTAGAGTCCCATTTGTCAATTTGTTTCTGTAGCAAAGATGCAATTGCTTTTGGCATCTTTGGCATAAAATCTTTGCCAGGGCCCATGTCTAAAATGGTATTTCCTAGGTTCTCTTCAAGGGGTTTTGTAGTTTCAGGTTGTACATTCAAGTCTTTAATCCTTCTTGACTTGATTTTTGTATATGGTGTAAAGAAGGGGTCCAGTTTCAATCTTCTGCATATAACTAGCCAATCATCCCAGCACTATTTATTGGATAGGGATTCCTTTCTCCATTGCTTGTTTTTATCCACCATGCTGAAGATCAGATGGTTGTAGGTGGGCAGCTTTATTTCTGGGCTCTGTATTCGGTTCCATTGGTCCATGTGACTGCTTTTGTACTAGGACCATGCTGTTTTGGTTATTATAGCCTGTATTATGGTTCAGTGACAAGTAATGTAATACCTCCAGCTTAGTTCTTTTGCTTAGGATTGCTTTGGCTATTCAGGATGTTTTTTGTTTCCATATGAAGTTTAGAATGGATTTTTCTATTTTGTGAAGAATGTCATTGGTAATTTGATAGGTATAACATTGAGTCTGTAAGTTTTCAGGGGGCAATATGACCATTTTAACAATATTGATTTTTTTCTGTCCATGAGCATGGAATGTTCTTCCATTTTTTTTTTTTTTGCATCATCTTTGATTTCTTGCTGCAGTTTTTTGTAATTCTTGCTGTAGAGATCATTCAATTCCCCAGGTAGTTGTATTCCTAGGTATTTTATCTTTCTTTATTATTATACTTTAAGATCTGGGATACATGTGCAGAAGGTGCGGGTTTGTTACATAGGTATACAGGTGCCATGGTGGTTTACCGCACCTGTCAACCCGTCATCTACATTAGGTATTTCTCCTAATGCTATCTCTCCCTTAGCCCCCCTATCCCCCAACTGGTCCCAGTGTGTGATGTTCCCCTCCCTGTGTCCATGTATTCTCCTTGTTCAACTCCCACTTATAAGTGAGAACATGTGGTTTTTGGTTTTCTGTTCCTGTGTTAGTTTGCTGAGAATGATGGTTTCCAGCTTCATCCATTTCCCTGCAGAAAACATGAAGTCATCATTTTTTATGGCTGCATAGTATTCCGTGGTGTATATGTGCCACATTTTCTTTATCCAGTCTATCACCGATGGACATTTGGGTTGGTTCCAAGTCTTTGCTATTGTGAGCAGTGCTGCAATAAACATACATGTGCATGTGTCTTTATAGTAGCATAATTTATAATCCTTTGGGTATATACCAAGTAATGGAATTGCTGGGTCAAATGGTATTTCTGGTTCTAGATCCTTGAGGAATCACCACACTGTCTTCCACAATGGTTGAAATAATGTATACTCCCACCAACAGTGTGAAAGCATTCCTATTTCCACCACATCCTCTCCAGCATCTGTTGTTTCCTGACTTTTTAATGATCACCATTCTAATTGGCATGAGATGATATCTCATTGTGGTTTTGATTTGCATTTCTATAATGATCAGTGATGATGAGCTTTTTTTCATATGTTTGTTGGCTGCATAAATGTCTTCTTTTGAGAAGTGTCTGTTCATATCCTTTCCCCACTTTTTGATGGGGTTGCTTTTTTCTTGTAAATTTGTTTAAGTTCTTTGTAGATTCTGGATATTAGCCCTTTGTCAGATAGATAGATTGTGAAATTTTTCTCCCATCTGTAGGTTGCCTGTTCACTCTGATTATAGTGTCTTTTTCTGTGCCAAGATCTTTAGTTTAATTAGATCACATTTGTTTATTTTGGCTTTTGTTGCCATTGCTTTTGGTGTTTTAGTCATAAAGTCTTTGCCCATGCCTATTTACTGAATGGTATTGCCTAGGTTTTCTTCTAGGGTTTTTGTGGTTTTAGGTCTTACATTTAAGTCTTTAATCCACGTTGAGTTAATTTTTGTATAAGGTGTAAGGAAGGGGTCTAGTTTCAGTTTTCTGCATATGGCTAGCCAGTATTCACAAAATCACTTATTAAATAGGGAATCCTTCCCCATTGGTTGTTTTTGTCAGGTTTGTCAAAGACCAGATGGTTGTAGATGTGTGGCATTGTTTCTGAGGCCTCTGTTCTGTTCCATTGGTGTATATATCTGTGTTGGTACCAGTACCATGCTGTTTTGGTTACTTTAGCCTTGTAGTATAGTTTGAAATCAGGTAGTGTGATGTCTCCAGTTTTGTTCTTTTTGCTTAGGATTGTCTTGGCTATGCAGGCTCTTTTTTGGTTTCATATGACATTTAAAGTAGTGTTTTCTAATTCTGTGAAGAAAGTCAATGGTAGCTTGATGGGGGTAGCATTGAATCTATAAATTACTTTGGGCAGTATGGCCATTTTCACAATATTCATTCTTCCTATCCAGGAGCATGGAATGTTTTTCCATTTGTTTGTGTCCTCTCTTATTTCCTTGAGCAGTGGTTTGTAGTTCTCCTTGAAGAGGTCCTTCACATCCCTTGTAAGTTGTATTCCTAGGTATTTTATTCTGTTTGTAGCAATTGTGAATGGGGGTTTACTCATGATTTGGATCTCTGTTTATCTATTAATGGTGTATAGGAATGCTAGTGATTTCTGCACATTGATTTTGTAACCTGAGACTTTGCTGAAGTTGCTTGTTAGCTTAAGGAGATTTTGGGCTGAGATGATGGGTTTTTTAAAATATACAATCATGTTATCTGCAAGCAGAGACAATTTGACTTCCTCTCTTCCTATTTGAATACCTTTGTTTCTTTCGCTTGCCTGACTGGCCTGGCCAGAACTTCCAATACTATGTCGAATAGGAGTGGTGAGAGAGGGTATCCTTGTCTTCTGCCAGTTTTCAAAGGGAAATCTTCCAGCTTTTGTCCATTCAGTATGATATTGGGTGTGGGTTTGTCATAAATAGCTCTTATTATTTTTAGATATGTTCCATCAATACATATTTTATTGAGAGTTTTTAGCATGAAGCAGTGTTTAATTTTCTTGAAGGCCTTTTCTGCATCTTTTGAGACACTCATATGGTTTTTGTCATTAGTTCTGTTTATGTTATGGATTGCATTTATTGATTTGTGTATGTTAAACCAGGCTTGCATCACAGGGATGAAGCCAAATTGATGATGGAGAATAAGCTCTTTGATGTGCTGCAGGATTCGGTTTGCCAGTATTTTATTGAGGATTTTTGCATCAATGTTCATCAGGAATACTGGCCTTAAATTTTCTTTTTTTGTTGTGGCTCTGCCAGGTTTGGGTATCAGTATGACGCTGGCCTCCTAAAATGAATTAGGGAGGAGTCCTTCTTTTTCTTTTCTTTGGAATAGTTTCAGAGGAATGGTAACAGCTCCCCTTTGTATCTCTGGTAGAATTCAGCTGTGAATCTCTCTGGTCCAGGGCTTTTTTTGGTTGGTAGGCTATTAATTACTGCCTCAATTTCAGAACTTGTTATTGGTCTATTCCGGGATTCAACTTCTTCCTGATTTATTCTTAGGAGGGTATATATGTCCAGGAATTTATCCATTTCTCCTAGGTTTTCTAGTTTATTTGCATAGAGGTGTTTATAGTATTCTCTGATGGTAGTTTGTATTTCTGTGCTATCAGTGGTGATATCCCCTTTATCATTTTGTATTGTGTCCATTTGATTCTTCTCTTTTGCTTCATTATTAGTTTGGCTAGTGGTCTATTTTATTAATCTTTTTTTAAAAATCTGGATTCAGTGATTTTTCGAAGCGTTTTTCATGTCTCTATCTCCTTCACTTCTGCTCTGATCTTAGTTATTTCTTGTCCTCTGCTAGGTTTTGAATTTTTCCTCTTGCTTCTCTAGTTCTTTTAAGTGTGATGTTAGAGTGTCGATTTTAGATCTTTCCCACTTTCTCCTGTGGGCATTTAGTGCTATAAATTTCCCTCTAAACACTGCTTTAGCTGTGTCGCAGAGATTCTGATACGTTGTGTCTTTGTTCTCATTGGTTTCAAAGAACTTATTTATTTCTACCTTATTTTTGTTATTTACCCAGTAGTCATTCAGGAGCAGGTTGTTCAGTTTCCATGTAGTTGTGCAGTTTTGAGTGAGTTTCTTAATCCTGAGTTCTAATTTGATTGCACTTGGTCTGAGAGTTTGTTTGTTATTATTTCCATTCTTTTGCATTTGCTGAGGAGTGTTTTACTTCCAATTATGTGGTCAATTTTAGAATAAGTGTGATGTGGTGCTGAGAAGAATGTATATTCTGTTGATTTGGGGTGGAGAGTTCTGTAGATGTCTATTACGTCTGCTTGGTCCAGAGCTGAGTTCAAGTCCTGAATATCCTTGTTAATTTTCTGTCTCATTGATCTGTCTAATATTGACAGTGGAGTGTTAAAGTCTCCCACTATTATTGTGTGGGAGTATAAGTCTCTTTGTAGGTCTCTAAGAACTTGTTTTATGAATCTGGGTGTTCCTGTATTGGGTGCATATATATTTAGGATAGTTAGCTCTTCTTGTTGTGTTGATCCCTTTACCATTATGTGATGCCCTTCTTTGTCTTTTTCGATCTTTGTTGGTTTAAAGTCTGTTTTATCAGAGACTAGGATTGCAACCCCTCCTTTCTTTTTCTTTTTCTTTTTTTTCTTTCAATTTGCTTGATAAATATTCCTCCATCCCTTTATTTTGAGTCTATGTGTGTCTTTGCACATGGGATGGGTCTCCTGAATATAGCACACTGATGGGTCTTGATTCTTTATCCAATTTGCCAGTCTGTGTCTTTTAATTGGAGCATTTAGCTCATTTACATTTGAGGTTAATATTGTTATGTGTGAATTTGATCCCATCTTTATGATGCTAGCTGGTTATTTTACCCGTTAGTTGATGCAGTTTCTTTATAGTGTCAATGGTCTTTACAGTGGTATGTTTTTGCAGTGGCTGGAACCAGTTTTTCCTTTCCATATTTAGTGCTTCCTTCAGGAACTTTTGTAAGGCAGGCCTAGTGGTGACAAAACCTCTCAGCATTTGCTTGTCTTTAAAGGATTTTATTTCTCCTTCACTTATGAAGCTTAGTTTGACTGGATATGAAATACTGGGTTGAAAATTCTTCTCATTAAGAATGTTGACTATTGGTCCCCACTCTCTTCTGGCTTCCAGGGTTTCTGCAGAGAGATCCGCTGTTGGTCTGATGGGCTTCCTTTTGTGGGTAACCTGACCTTTCTCTCTGGCTGCCCTTGACGTTTTTTCCTTCACTTCAATCTCGGTGAATCTGACAATTATGTGTCTTGGGATTGCTCTTCTCGAGGATTATCTTTGTGGTGTTCTCTGTATTTCCTGAATTTGAGTGTTGGCCTCTCTTGCTAGGTTGGAGAAGTTCTCCTGGATAATATCCTGAAGAGTGTTTTCTAACTTGGTTCCATTCTCCCCATCACTTTCTGATACACCAATCAAATGCAGATTTGGTCTTTTCGCTTAGTCTCATATTTCCTAGAGGCTTTGTTTGTTCCTTTTCAATCTTTTTCTCTAATATTGTCTTCACATTTTATTTCATTAGGGTGATCTTCAAACTCTGATATCCTTGCTTCTGCTTGATTGGTTTGGCTATTGATACTTGTGTGTGCTTCATGAAGTTCTCATACTTGTTTTTCAGCTCCATTGGCTCATTTATGTTCTTCTCTACACTGATTATTCTAGTTAGCAATTATTCTAGTTAGAACATGTTGTTTTAGGTCAGAGGGTTTATTACCCACCTTCTGAAGCCTACTTCTGTCAGTTCATCAAACTCATTCTTCTTCCAGTTTTGTTCCCTTGCTGGTGAGGAATTGTGATCCTTTGGAGGAGAAAAGGTATTCTGGTGTTTGGAATTTTCAGCCTTTTTGTGCTGTTTTTTCCTCACCTTCATGGATTTACCTACCTTTGGTCTTTGATGTTGGTGACCTTCAGATGGGGTTTTTGTGTGGATGCCCTTTTTGTTGATGTGGATGCTATTCCTTTCTGTTTGTTAGTTTTCCTTCTAACAGGCCTCTCTGCTGCAGGTCTGCTGGAGATGGTTGGAGGTCCCCTCCAGACCCTGTTTGCCTGGGTTTCACCAGCGGAGGCTGCAGAACAGCAAAGATTGCTCCCTGTTCCTTCTTCTGGAAGCTTCATCCGAGAGGGGCACCCGCCAGATGCCAGCCAGAGCTCTCCTGTATGAGGTATGTGTTGACCACTGCTGTGAGGTGTCTCCCAGTCAGGAGGCATGGGGGTCAGGGATCCACTTGAGGAGGCAGTCTATCCCTTAGCAGAGCTCGAGTGCTGTGCTGGAAGATCTGCTGCTCTCTTCAGAGCCAGCAGGCAGGAGTGTTTAAGTCAGCTGAAACTGCCCCCACAGCTGCTCCTTCCCCCACGTTCTCTGTCCCAGGGAGATGGGAGTTTTATCTATAAGCTCCTGACTGACTGAAGCTGCTGCATTTCTTTCAAAGATGTCCTGCTCAGAGAGGAGATATCTAGAGAGGCAGTCTGGCTACAGTGGCTTTGCCAAGCTGTGGTAGGCTCCGCCTAGTTTGAACTTCTTGGTGGCTTTATTTACATTGTGAGGGGAAAACCACCTACTCAAGCCTCAGTAATGGTGGACGCCCCTCCTCCCCCAAGCTCAAGTGTCCCAGGTTGACTTCAGACTACTGTGCTGGCAGCAAGAATTTCAAGCCAGTGGATCTTAGCTTGCTGGGCTCCGTGAGTGTGGGATCTGCTGAGCTAGACCACTTGTCTCCCTGGTTTCAGCCCCCTTTCCCGGGGAGTGAATGTTTCTGTCTCGCTGGTGTTCCAGTGCCACTGGGGTATTAAAAAAAACTCCTTCAGCTAGCTCTGTGTCTGCCCATATGGTCACCCACTTTTGTGCTTGAAACCCAGGGCCCTGGTGGTGTACGCACCCTCAGTTTGGGCACGGTTGGTGTATAGAAATGCTACTGATTTGTGCACATTGATTTTGTAGCACAAACCTTGCTGAAGTTGTTTATCAGATCAAGGAGCTTTGGGGCAGATACTGTACGGTTTTCTAGGTAAAAAATTACATTGTCTGCAAATGCAGACAGTGTGACTTCTCGTTCTCTTTGAGTGCCTTTTATTTCTTTCTCTTGAGTGATTGCTCTGGCTAAGACTTCTAGTACTATGTTGAATAGGAGTGGTGAGAGTGGGCTTCTTTGTCTTGTTCTGGTTCTCAAGGGGAATGCTTCCAGCTTTTACCCATTCAATTTGATGTTGGCTGTGGGTTTGTCATAGATAGGTTTTATTATTTTGAGATATGTTTCTTTGATGCTTAGTTTGTAACGGTTTTTAATATGAGGTGATACTGAATGTTATGAAAAGCCTTTTATATATCTATTGAGATAATAATGTGGTTTTTGTTTTTGCTTATGAGATTAATCACACTTATTGATTTGCATATGTTGAACCAACCTTGCATCCCACAGATAAAGCCTACTTGATTGTGATGCATTAGCTTTTTGATGTGCTACTGGATTTTGTTTGCTAGTACATTGTCAAGGATTTTTGCATCTATGTTAATCAACAATATTGGCCTAAAGTTTTCGTTGTTGTTGTGTCTTTTACAGGTTTTGGTATCAGGATGATGCTGGCCTCATAGAATGAGTTAGGGAGGAGTCCCTCCTCTTCAATTTTTTGGAATAGCTTCAGTAGAAATGGTATCAGTTCTTCTTTATAGATCTGGTAGAATTCATCTCAAACTTTCTGGTTGGTAGTGTTTTTATTACTGATTAAAACTGAGAACTTGTTATTGGTCTGCTAAGAGTTTGAATTTATTCCTAGTTCAGTTCTGACAGGGTGTATTTTTCCAAAAATGTATCCATTTCTTCTGTGTTTTCTAGTTTGTATGCATAGAGGTGTTCATAATAGTCTCTGATGATTTGTGTGTGTGTGTGTATTTCTGTGAGGTCAGTGTTAATGTCCCCTTTGTCATTTCTGATTGTGTTTGGATCTTCTGTCTTCTTTTGTTAGTCTAGCTAGTAGTACATGTATCTTATTTATTTTTTCAAATAACCAACTTCTAGTTTCGTTGATCTTTTCTATGGGTTTTGTGGTCTCGATTTCTTTAAATTCAGGTCAAATTTTGGTTATTTCTTGTCTTTTACTAGCTTTGGGGTTAGTTTGCTCTTGTTTTCTAGTTCCTCTAGGTGATGTTAGGTTGTTAATTTGAAATCTTTCTAACTTTTTGATGTGGGCACTTAGCACTATCAACTTTCTTCTTAACACTGCCTCGGCTGTATCCCAGAGTCTGGTATGTTGTATCTTTGTTTTCATTAGTTTCAATGAATTTCTTGATTAGTGACTCAATTTCATTGTTTACCCCAAAGTCATTCAGGAGTAGGTTGTTCAATTTCCATGCACTTGTATGGTTATAAACGATCTTGATATTTATTTCTATTTTTATTGTGCTGTTATCCAGGAGAGAGTGTGGTCAATATGGTTTTGATTTTGAATTGTTTTATGGTTGATTGTGTGTTCAATTTTAGAAAATGCACCACGTAGCAATGAGAATAATGTATATTCTGCTGTTTTGGGCCATAGAGTTCTGTGGATATTTGTTAGGTCCATTTGGTCAAGTATTGAGTTCAGTTCCTGAATATCTTTGTTAGTTTTCAGCTTTAATCATTTGTCTAACACTGTCACTGGGGTGTTGAAGTCTCCCACTATAATTGTATGGTTATCTAAGTCTCTTTGTTGGTCTCTAAAATCTTGTTTTATAAATCTGGGTGCTCCTATTCTCCTGGGTGCATATATATTTAGGATAGTTAAATCTTGTTGAATTGAACCCTTTACTATTATGTAATGCCTTTCTTTGTCTTTTTTGATCATTGCTGGTTTAATGTCTGTTTTACCTAAAATTAGAATAGCAACCCCTGCTTTTTTTGTTTTCTGTCTGCCTGGTAGAGTTTTCTACATTTCTTTATTTTGAGACTCTGGGTGTCATTGCATGTGAGATGGGTCACTTGAAGACAGCATAGAGTCGGCTCCTATTTCTCAAACCAGCTTTCCACTTTGTTTCTTTTAATTGGGGCATTTAGCCTGTTTACATTCACAGTTAATATTGATCCTGTCATTGTGTTGTTAACTGGTTATTATGCAGACTTGATTGTATGGTTACTTTATAGTGTCAATAGTTTATGCGCCTAATTATTATTATTATTTTTTTTTGTGGTGGCCAGTAACAATCTTTCATTTCCATATTCAACACTCCATTAAGAACCTCTCGTAAAGCAGGTCTGGTGGTAATGAATTTCCTTAGTACTTGTTTGTCTGAAAAGGATCTTATTTCTCCTTCACTTATTAAGCTTAGTTTGGGTGGATATAAAATGCTTTGTTGGTATTTTATTTATGAATACTAAATATAGGCCTGCAAACTCTTCTGTATTGTACCGTTTCTGCTGAAACGTCTGCTGTTGCCTGGTGGGGTTTCCTTTGTAGGTGACCTGCCCCTTCTCTCTAGCTGTCTTTAACATTTTTTCTTTCAGGTTAACCTTGGAGAATCTGATGACTATGTGTCTTGGGGATGGTCATCTTGTACAGTATCTTGCAGGGGTTTGCTTCATTTCCTGGGTTTGAATGTTGGCCTCTGGAAAAAGGTTGGGGAAATTTTCATAAATGATATCCTCAGATCTGTTTTACAAGTTGCTCATTTTCTCTCCCTGTCTTCCAAGGATACCAGTGAGTCTTAGATTTGGGCTCTTTATATAATCCCATATTTCTCAGAGGTTTTGTTTATTCTTTTATTTTATTTTTTGTCTGACTGATTTAGTTTGGCAAACCAGTCTTTAAGCTCTGAGATTCTTTCCTCAGCTTGGTCAATTTTGCTGTTAATACTTGTGATTGCACTATGAAATTCTTACACTGAGTTTTTCAACTATATCAGATGAGCTTGGATTTTTCTTGAAGTGGCTATTTCATCTTTCAGCTCCTATATCATTTTATTTTAGTCCTTAGATTCCTTGAATTGGGTTTCAACTTTCTTCAGACTCTCAATGACCTTCATTCCTTTTCATATTTTGAATTCTATGTTTGTCATTCCAGCCATTTCAGCCTGGTTAAGAACCATTGTTGGGGAACTAGTTCACTTGTTTGGAAAAAAGAAGATATTCTGGTTTTCTGAGTTGCCAGAGATTTTGCTGATTCTTTCTCATCTATGTGGGCTGATGTTCCTTTAACTGTGGTGTGTTTTGAGTATAGTCAGCTGATTTCATTTCTGGATGTTTTCAGCAGGCTGAGGCTTTGTGCAGGGTCTCTATTTGTGGCTGAATTATTACCCTTGGTTTCACTCGTGGGGTATATTAGCAAAGTATTTTTGGTGTTGATATTTGGGCTGTGATTCAGTAGATGCTTCTTAGGTGTAATGGCCAGTAAGTAGACTCTTGTTCAGCCATGTGGTTCTTCAGTATTTCCTCATAATTGCAGCCATGCTTCCTCTCAGTTGTCTGATGGTGTGGGCTCCTCTCCCATTGGAGTTCTTACTACAGATCTCAGCTTGGCACTCCTGGTCTACACACAACACCCCTGGGGGGAACTCAGGCTTTTTGTTTCCTCTCCACTTTGGGGGCTGCAGGGGCCGTGACCTTGGCAGTGGCAATGGCAGAGGGCCTTTCACTTGTTTCTTGGGGCTCCACCCCATAGAAACACAGAGCCACTACCAATCAGAATGATCAGCCTGTACTGGGGTGACTGCATTGTGGGCTCAAGCTGAGATGGCCTGCTTGGTGATAAGTAGGGGAGTCGGGGGCTCACAGGGAAAAAAGGCTGGCCTCTTCTACTTAGGGTGACTTCAGTGTGATGGTGTTCTGAGTAAAGCACTCAGGGTCTTTGTTCCTTACCCAGTCCGGGGGCAGTAAGGGCAGTCTCAGTGCAGTGGCAATGACAAGGGGCTTTCGGTTGCCTTTGGGAGCTCCACCCCAGAGAAATGCAGAGCTGCTACCAGGGGGAAAGTTCCACCAGGGGGTGTGGTGGTTGCTCTGCAGGCCTGAGCCAGGGGCCCTCCTTGGTGAAGAGCAGGGAGTCAAAGGCTCACAGGGAGGAGAGACTGGACTCCTTTCCATATGCAACTGTGGTGTGCTGGAGGCCTGAGTGGAACCCTCGGGCTCTTTTTTTCCTACTCCAGTTCAAGGATAGCAAGGGAAGAACTGCTGAAGTGGCGGTGGGTAGAGGGTTTGTTGGTTGCCTCTGGAAACTCCACCCCAGGGAAGCATGGAGCTACTACCAGTGGGAATACTCAGATGGGGGTGGGGCAGCTGTTCTGTGGTCCTGAGCCAGGAGCCCTACCTGGTGAAGAGTAAGGGAATGGAGTCTCACAGGGAAGAGAGACTGGCCTCCTCTCTGTATTGTTGCTGTGGTGTGTTGGAGGTGCCAGTGACACAACCAGGCCATTTGTTCCTTTCCCAGCACATGGGCAGTAAGAGTGGTTCCACTGCAACTGCAATGGGAGAGTGGCTGTAGGTTTTCTCTGGCATTTCCTTTGCAGAGAAATGCAGAGCCTCTACCAAATGAAGTGTTTAGGTAGTGGCACGATGGTTGTGCTGGGGGCCCAGGTCAAGAGGACCTGCCCAGTGAAGTTAACAGGGACAGGGATATACATGGAATACTGTCTGGCTGCCTTTCTGTAAGGTAGCTATGTTTGCTGAGGGCCCACTTCAGTTCTTAATCACTTTTCTCCCTCCCAAGACTCAGGGCAGTAGGGGACAAAGCTGCAGAGTAGCAAAAATGGCTGTCCTGCCTACCACCACTGGGAGCTCAGTCCCAGGGAAGTGCAGAGCTGCTGCCGGCCAGATAGCCCAGGTAGCAATGGGTGGCTGGGGTGTCAGGTCGGGAGGCCTTGTTTAGTGAGAAGTGGCGGGAACGTGAACCTGTGTGGAAAACAGTCTGGCTGCTTTCTCGTAAGGCAGCTGCTCTGTGCTAGGGACCCATGTTAGTCATTAATCGTTTTGCTCCCTCCCGAGCCTGAGAGCAATAGGGGTGGGAGCTGCAAAGCAGCAAAACTGGCAAGCCTGTCTCCTCCCTTTGGGAGCTCCATCCCAAGGAAGTGCAGGGCTGCTATGGTGGAGAGCTCAGGAAGGCCTGGGATGGCCAGGCTAGGGTCCCAGGCCAGTGGGCCTTGTCTGGTGAGGTGCAGTGTAGGTGAGGCCTGCCTGTAGTCCATCTGCTCCTCAGCCCCGTGGATTCAACCTCTATCCTGGGGGTGTGTGAAAGACCCTGGCCTCATGTATTGCCGGAGCTGCAGCCATTGGTGCCAGGATGCCCAGGGGTCCAAGGACCCCCAGATTCAGTGTGTGCCTGACAGTAGCTCTGCCCAGACTTTTTGTAGCTCTCTTCGTCAGTCTGGAAGCAACCAGGATACTACAGGGGATCTCCTGAGGCCAGGGTTGCAAAGGTTCTTGGCAGAGTGCCAGAGTATGGGTTCCTGGGGGCTTTCAGTCACTCATCATTTCCCTGCAGTGGGAAGACCCCTGACCCACACCAGTCCCGGGTAGGTGGTTGTTCTGTCTCATTCTACTCTGTTTTCCATGGTTCACGTTGCTACCTTGATGAATCCCAATGTGTCAAGTTGGAAGATCCAGTTGAAGAGCTGATGTTTACTCACGACTCTTTCTCCTCTCCACGACAGCGGCACATACTAGTGGCTTCTAGTCAGACATCTTGGTCCCCTCTTTCTCTTTTGTTCATTAATGAAGTTGGTGAGTATTTAGAGGGCATCCTCACCAAGTTTGTAACTGACACATGTATTAAAATGATGTCAAATCCAAGATCCGAAAATAAATCACAGCAGGTTGTATATATAGTTTTTACAAATCACAACTTTTTATTATTAGGTTTAAGTAACACAAAATTATATATTGAATTAGATGTCATATGAATGCCAAATTATCACAAAAGACTCTAAATACTTGCTCTCAATGTCTTTATTTATCTTATTGTGGTCAAGTTACACATGGTCCATGGACCAACTTTGTTTTAGGAGATAGCATTCCTATTTATAGTTTGTATCATAATATAGCACACTTTTGGTCTTAGTTGGCTATTAGTTCTTGATTACTTTATATGGTACCAAGTCCTTTTGCTTTTTTCAGTCCGTGTTTTTTAAGGGGAAATTTAACAGTAGTGAATCAAATACTCTGCAAATGGACCCTAAAGCCAATCATACAAGTAAAGGATTAAAAAAAATCACAGTAACTTGTGTAAAAAATAGGTAAGGGTTTAGTTTATTAAAAGGTCAATATAAATCAGTGTGAATCAGTAGGAATAAATAATCAAATAGAAGTGGGAAGTAGATGAATATTTCATTTTGTTTTTTTTTTTCAGTAATATTCACTGTAGTATCATGCTTGGTTCTGTATACTTTAAGAAGAAAGAAAGGTGCAGAGCAGAGGAGAAACTTGGCCATTGCAGAACTGAACAGGGTTTAAAAATTTTGTAGCATAAAACTCATGGATGGGCCTAGGGGAAAATAGAAACCAGATCAGAATGACATGATTAGTATTTTCTTTTTTTAAAAGTATTTTAGAACAATGACTCTTGGAGCCATGGGCAACAGCCTTGCAAGCAGTCTGCAGTCTGAGACAGATGATGGAGCAAGTTACAGTGGAGAAGGAGAAGTAGAGACAAATCTGAGAGTAATAAAAAAGGAAAATCTGCAGGACTTGACTAATTATATGCCAAGTGAGAGTTATACTTAATTTTCCCCTTTCCCCAGGAAGAAAAATAGGAAAAAGTTGTTAATAGGCAACTCCAAGAAGAGTAAACACACATAGCTATTAATTAAATTCAGTCATTATGTTTAAGCTTAATTTTAATAATAATAAGTGCAAATTAAAACAAGATACCAATTTTTCCAGCTGTGAGAGTTCAGCAAGTACTGGAATCTGGTCAAATCTCAACTTGCAGATGACAATATAAAGGTAAGAAACAGGAAATGCCTGGGCTGATCAGTAAACATGACCTCTTTAATTACCTATAAAAGATAGATAACAACACCACTATACCTACTGCCAAACATTTGTTAAGTTCACGCTGAGTTTGAGATTAACTGCAGTGCAGAGTCTAGACAAGCTGCATCAGCTAGAGACAAATTGGACTAAAAATATAAATGCCATTGAAGAGAAGAGATCTCTGGCTCATCTGGAGCATCTGGGGGGAATTTCCAACTTATTATTTTCTAATGGTCTTCAGACAGTTTGAGACCTGGTCACATGATGTATTACTCCCAGGGACAGACAACTTTTAGTGGTAGAGTATTCCTGGCCTCAGTCTCGGAAAACCTTTATAAATGCTGACTCCTTGACTCCATTTCCTAAAAATGATAATAATCCATGCTAGACAGCTGTGGGGATATAAGCATTCATGTACACTGATGAAGGAAGTAAACATTCAAACCAACTTTCTGCAAAGCAGTGGTTTAATATATGGAAGATACTTAACAATAATGTTCATTCCCTTAGTCACAGTAATTCCTCTTCTGGAAATCTATCTTGTGGTAATAAGCAGGAATGCAGTGATAAATGTTCAAAGATGCTCATTGGAGTTTTATTTATAATTATAGCTAAATATATAAAATATTATAAATAACCTACCATAGAGGAATGGTTAAAATCTCAATACAATTCTATGCAGCTAAAGTATAATATTATAAAAAGCAGGTTGGAAAACAATATATGTACATAAATGTGTGTGTGTAAATTTTTCAAGACCAATATAATACATTAAAATATTAACAACGTTTATCTCTGTTATAACTTTTTATGTTTTGTATTCACTACACTGAGAATGCATTGCTTATATAATCAAGAAAAAATATTTTAAAATTCCTTTACATCAAGCTTTATTATCTTAGTCTGTAATTCTCTATTTAACAAAATATTGTTAATCCATTTCAATTCTAAAACTTGTTTTTAAATAGAGAAGACAGAAACCAAAGGATGTGGTAAGTTTAGCCTTGAATTTGTTGTTGGTTAATACTTCAGAATCTGTCCAAAATAAGTCCTCTCTTGTAGCAGCTGCAGTGGTGGCTTGTAAGAAAGAAAAAAAAAATGATCCTGACTTGTATCATTTGCTGATTTTTCATGTTGTAAATGGTCTCACTGTGGTGGAAATGAAACCCCCAACATTTTAACACTCATCTTTCCAAATTATCTGATGTTTAACAATTGGCCCTCCCAGGCAGTGCAAGCCAGCTCCAGCGGTTTCCTCAGTCACATTTGATGTTCTGTCAGGTCTGTTGAGCTAAATGAGGATTATTTTGGTTGCTTTCTTTCTATATCAAAAGCTTTTTTCCTGGTAGACTTAACTTTCCTCATACTATTGTACAATTTTGTGTCATTTATGTCATTTTAAAAATTTGTCTTTGGTTACGTGTCCTCTCCTTCAATATCTATTTACCTACAATTTAAAGTACATTCTGTCTATTTCAGTATTAATTAGTTATATTTAAAATGACTTATTTTTAATTTTGTCTTATTTCAAACTCTTGAGTGCCCACTTTCTCCAGGTTATTTATTTGTCATCAAACAGTTCTTTCCTTTTGGTCAGTTACACACCAGAGAAAAATCTACTTGACCTGTCAATTATTCACCTCCCTTTTAAAAGTTCTTTACTGCATATTACTTATCCCTCCTAATCATTGGTGTCTATTAACTTCTTCATGATTATTTAAAAGACGGTAGTTCATTAATTATGCTCAACATTCTTCAGTGTTCATGGATTCAAGTACAGTAAGTCTGCTCACTTATAAATGATTTTCGAAATTTCTCATACCTGCTCAGCAAGGAAAAGGGCTGGGACTTTTTTTTGTTTTTGTTTTTGTTTTTTTGCATTCTTCATTGCCTCTTGACTGTTTACATTTCTTTTCTCCATTTTTTTTCTGTTGAAGTCTGATAAAGGGAAAGAATCAATATCTCAAGTGTGTTACAGCATCATTAATCTTATTTCTCTACTTATTATAGAATTTATTTTCTCTTTGTTTTTTGCTTTTTGTTCTATATATTCGTGAAAATCATTCAATTTTAATTAACTTCAACTTTAATTATCTCATTTATCTTATCGATTTTTGGTTATGTTTTAACTGTGGAGATTAAGTTAAAAAGTATTGGTTTTGATTTTCTCTTTATTTTAAAATATAATATTTTTGCTATTAGTTTTAAAGGCAATATCTCTAGCTATTTTGAAGTTGTTTTAAAAGTGATTATTTTAAAAAAGAATAATCAAAAGGAAATCAGCCCACAATATCTGTGCCAAAAGTTATATGCAAAATGTTTGTTTATTTTTTATCTGTGTAAAGAAGCAGAGGATAAAAAGGGGATGCGAAGAGTTGGGCTTGCTTAGAATTTCAGGTTACTTCTCATCTTTAGAACAAGTTTATTTAATGCTTCTTTTCTCTGAAAGGATATATAAACACTCTGAACTTATTTTTAGAAAGATTGTCAATCCCTTATTACAATCACATTTTAACTCCTCAGGTTTATTTAAATAAGCTCTATATCTAATGAATAATAGTGATATTTCCCTTGGGGAAGTCTTCCAAAGTCTTCTACATCATTGAGAGATAATTATCCATGGGTATCTCCTGTTTCTGCATATCTGGCGAGTAGAGGCATTTATGGTCCTTTATTCTGAACTATCTTTTCAAGAATGTTTGTACAAATTAAATCCTTAGATGACAGAGACAGTATCTTCCTATGGTGCAAAAGGAGGTTAGGAATTCTTACTGCTCATTATAAAACATCTGGGTTCCCTATGCTTAGTATTCTTCTCCTGTAATAAGATCTACTGTATGTGCAGGTAAACATCTGTCCATCTTTACACCCTCCCCGTGAGAACTGGGGCTCCGGGAACCAACACAAAAATGCTGTTAACCTTATTACTGCTATTGATGTAATAAATTGCATGTTTTATCTCTGCCCTAGGAATCTTGTTTTTTTGACCAGTATCCATGAAACTATGGCAGCTCAACTTTGTAACATGCAATTTGGGTTAAAATCTGAGACCTTTTGCCATGTTTGACACAAATAATAGACCCCCATTGGCTATGAAATAAAATGATTTCTTGTAACAAAATTTCCAAACTTCCTAAATCACCTCATTACCTTCTTATCACTCCACTCCTGCTCTGTGATTAACCCAGATTTTATTTCATCCATAAAGAGTGAGATACTAAAAACTAACTGCAGTCAGTTGCTGCTATACAAGAGCAGGTGATCAGGTAAGTGTTGGATTGAGAACTACAAAACTAAATGATTTAAGAGGAAACTAAAGTCTCAGCTGTGTGCTAGTAAATAAAAATAGTACATGGAAACCCATGGTAATTTATAAATCAGAGATAGGGCAACTTCTTTGACTTAAGATGCAGAAATGTTTACCAGGTTAAGAAACATTGCTATAATCAACGCTGCAATTGGGAAGGACAGCTGGTGATCAGGACTGAGATAATATGGAACCTTTGTGTGAATTAGAACTCTACCTACCTAGGCAGATGCAGCTTACCAGTTTGAATTGCTGAAGGTGCCTTTGTGCAGGCACACAGTGCTGCTCCAGGGCTCAGAGTGTGATAACTGTGTAAGCAAATCTTGGTGATTTCAGCCTTCACTCAGTTTCTCAGCTGAGAAACTGAGCATCATAGGGAAGATCACAGAAACCACACAGTCTCAAGCAGGAGCCATGTAATTTTCACTTTCTGTGTCCCTGTGACTTATTAATAGCTATAATTTATTTAGCATACGCTATGTGCCAAGCACTATTTAATTTTATCCTCAAAACAACTGTATAAAAGAAGTATTGCTATTAACTTTATTTTACAAATGAAGAAAATGAGATTTTCAGTGACCACTAAAACTATAAGTAGCAAAGGCACCGCCCAAACTCAGGTCTGTCTGACTCCAAAGTTCTTGTGAATAACCATCACACTCTACTGCCTTTAGTATCTTCACCATCCAACCTGAAATAAAAAGCTTTTTTTGATTGCAGCTTTTTTATGAACTTTTTTTCTCCCCTTTCTCTTGCTCTCGAGTCTCTCTTTAATTAATACACATAAAGTAGTCTTTATTGCTTTTTATTATCAATATGATGATGGTAGAATCCAACCGGCAGAGTTTAATTGTACTGCTAATCCCTTTGTTTTGTGCTGTTTGCTTCGTTATGCCTTTTTTTTCTGCTAGAATAAAAAATGTTTGGCTGTGACTAAAATTTAACATGTTTAAAATTTTTTATACTTCCATTTGATATAACCACGTAGTATTTTGAAAATGACAAAATTCTTTACATAAATACTAATATTCTTAATTTTATGCTATTCTTTGTCATTCTTTTTCTGTGCTTAGCATTTCTGACTTTTAATAATAAAACCAAATTGTCTCAATTAATTCTTTTGATATTCTATTCTCATGTCTGGAAAAAACATATCTTTTTGAATTCTCTGCTTCCCAGAATTCAGTAAAATCTCATTAAGTTTTGGTCTCTTGAATAAAGAATTAATAGTAACTTGAAATTAAATAGGCTCAAATGATCTATATTTTAAAGTTAGGGCATGTGTCATGGGTGCAACTTGATTCTCCTAAATCCGCTGAGTGTTTTCTTATCCTCTCTATTTACATCCACTTGCTTCTGTGAAAAAGAATGAGGACGTCTTTTGAGGGAGTTTGTCCAATGTAGCTCTTTCTGCAACTAAAGGAAATTCTGCTACTACTGAGGAACAAACCAAGCACAGACAGACATAAGGAATGAAACGCTACTACAGGGGTCCCAACGGACATGTCCTTTTATGTTTATCAATAATCAGTCTTGCCTTCTTTCCTTTGTAGAAAGAATCAGCTTTTCTTTTGACATTATATTTTTACAACTTCAAAAGAAAAACTCTGTGTGTCTTTCTCCATCTCTCTCGCTCCCTCTCTGTGTATATGTGTGTGTGTGTGTGTGTGTGTGTGTATGTATGTATGTATAAAATGATTATTAGGATATTATGATTAATAAAGTTACTTTCACTTAAAAATGTATTTGAAAAGACTTTAGAGTAATGAGCTGCTAACATTTTTATCTCTAGTGGCTAGATTCATATTCCAAATAATACATTTTTTATTCCTCTAATTAGTTTTTGGATCATCGTTAATAATGGACTATGGGAAAATTCAGAAATGAAATGCTAAGGGAACGTTTTTAATCAAACAACAAAAGTCAAACATTATTTTTTGATCTCATAACATTAGATTTAATAGTAAAATAAGCCATAATTTTTATTATTTACATTTACGTTTTTGTTATTGAATGTCTAAGTTTCACTCACAGTGATTACTTTCTGTACTCTTTTATCAATATCTGAGTATTGTCTCATTAGATGCAATTGGGATGAAATTTATAAAAATGGGGCATTACTGGAATACTTAAAAATATGATGTTCTAATAATAGTAGTATAATTAAGCCATCACACTCCAGATATTTACTGCTGCATCAAATTCTGTTAGCTTGATATATTAATAACATTACTCTGCTTTGTGAGAAGGATATATATAAAATAAGCCTCAAAAGATTTTCACGTGAAAAGAATTTGATTCGCATTTATTAACTTTATGAGGCATAATAACCTCTAATGGTACAAGAAACCAAAAATATGCAGTATTGCCATGGAGTTAAAGAATCTTCTAGTTGTGACAGCAACCAACTTAACGAGCCGATTCTAGCAATAATTGAGTTTCTGTGCTTTTCTTTTAATTTCACTACCTGATGATACCTGAGAGCAGTAGACTTTATTTCAGAATCCCATTAGGTACCATTATGAGATCCTATTTCCTGGGGTTTTTAAATCTAATTGTCAGTCAATGTGTTACAGTAAGCCTAGCTTTCATTTGATTCTCATAGCTCTACACAGTGGGAAAAAAACAAAAGAAGTATGTTCCATCATCCTGTCAAGGAGGTTTCTTAACAAATTACCTTTCCCCTCAAAAGAAAACACAGAGAGACTTTTTTGTTGCTTTAACAATTCTCATAGTTCGTATCTTCCTTTCTAAGCTATTAAAGGGAACAAAAACTGAAAACCCATAGACTAGCACAGACATTCTGACAGCTGATGTCCTTAAGATTTATGAAGAAATTTAAGTATTCAATAACTGTATGAGTCTAAGCTGTGCTTCTTAAAAATATTTTAGATCTATTCGTAAACCTAAGCTTCATCTAAAAAAAAATCCAACATATTTTATTTGACCTGGAAGAACATTTGATTTAAAGTTTGAAAATAATTATTTCCTTTTCATTTAGATATTTTGTGATGAAAGATGTCTTCTATATCTTTTTTGGGGGATAGTTTATCACTATTTTCTAGTTCTAGCACATTGCTGGATTTTGAAATTCACACATTTCGAGTGCAGTCCAATTAATGTTGGATTTCCACAAGTCTCACCGTTGCTACAAATCCAGAGTAAGCGTCTCAAAGCTAGGGAAAGATTAAGTTATATATTAAATTAGCTGGATATTTTTGTAAACCCTGAGTAGATATATTTATGCTACAATTATTTCACGTAAAAATAATTTTTATGAAGATAAAAATTCGTCTGTGGGCTGGTATAATTCATAGATTTCTTACTGCGTTTTCATTGCATGTGGAAGCATTCCTTCAATGGTTTTAAACAAAAGCCCTTCAAAGATTGCAGAAAGAACAAACTACTGCTTAAACATTATGACAGCAATTGCTTATTTATCACATTCCCCATAGGACTAAGAAATAAGGAATGAAGGCATGCCTGTCTTCCTTCAGAATCTTAAAGATCTTGGTCATTTGCTTTTAGCTTGATGGGGAGAATTGTTTTATAAGAGGCCTCAAATTGATCTGTCAAAACATACTGAAGAGGCCCGGGGTCCTGGTGGAGGAGTCAGCACAGCATGTGTGTTTGTTTGTCATGTATGCAGCTGTCCTGCTGTGATTTTTCCAGGTTTTGTTGAATGCATTAAGTTAAATAAGTATGAGCTCAGCACTCAGTTCCCTCAGACAGTCTGTCATAGACTATCCTGATCTATAGTTATAGTTCCCTTCAGCAGCAGTAGGAACAGCAGCACACAAAAGCAAGATATGATGTGCACTCTGGGCAGGAGCTAGCCTTAACACAGGACTTTCAGTTCCACCCTTGCTGCATTTCCCATTTATCCACACAGATTTCTTAAGCCATTAAAGAGTTCAGACCAGTGAATTTTTTCCCAATGAATATACAAATAGAAGCAAAAAAACCCCCAAACTTATAGCACCAACAGAGCAACAGCCCTTTGGAAATGCAAAATCCGGAGTGAAAGCAGTAACAGAGAAACTCCTAAAATAAACCTTCAGGCTTCCAATAATTCTTAGATGTTAGGAATAAGGGTTAGTCATTGAGAAAAATGCTAATTTTTGAACAATCACTTGTATCAATCACTGTGTTTTCTATTTTTTTCATTAACTATTTGCAATAGTCTAATGAAGTGGACATACCTTCTCCATGATACAAATAAAAAGGCTGTCATTGCCAGAGATTTTCAAGGTTATCTAGTCGGCAAATAGCTCACGTGGTTTAAACTCAGATCTTCATGATTCCAAAGTCTGTGCTCACTATACCCAATGGTGTATTAAAACTCATAGTCCTAAATCCATGAAAAATATAAGTACTATAAACCATAGGGAAAGAAAAATAAAAATTTACATTTTATTATTATGCTTTTCTTCAGGTTTTAATACATCTCTGCTTGCAGCACTTTTCATTGACTTCTTTGACTCCAAAGGCATTGATAAATGCTTAACCACAAGCATTTTATTTTGTATACTGTGCTGAACTCACTGTACTTGGGCTGATGTCTTTGAAATATAAATAAAGTATAAATAGACTTGAAATATGCTGTGAGTCCCTGCTATACAAACAAAGATTCAGAACATCAGCATATCACATTATAAGAAAAACCAGACATGAATATCAGATCAGACTCTGTCCTTTAAAAGGCAGAAGGCAAATGGATGTTTAGCCACCACTTTTCTTACATTATTAGGCCGGATATTAGAATTCATGACAAAATGATACGTTGATATTAACACTTGTTGGTTTACATCTACAAATTTAATTCTGTTGGGATGGTAGATAGTATATACATAACTTTTTCTAAAGGTCATTTTTGTCATTTGGCAGTGATTTATTAATGGATTGACCAAATAATTTACTGTCCAAGCTGGGACATTTTAAGAATTAAGAAGGCTGTTAATAGTATTCTGGAACAAAAGCCATAAATGAGAATGTCCCAGGAAAACCGTGGCATACGGTCATTCTGTTTATGAAATGCCTATTTTGTGTTTAGGTTTATTTTAGGGATTGTAGAAGGACATAAAGAAATTAAAGGATGACCTCAAAAGTTGACCGTGTTGTTAGAGAAACAAAATTTACCAATGGTATATCTAAAAGATTATCTAAAAGAGAATATGACTAACTGCTAAACATACAGTACTTTCTAAAAGTACTGTTTTAATTTCAATAGAGGAAAGTTCCCTGTGGAAAGAATTCATGCAGGAAAAAAAAGTGAATTTTGCTGAGTATAGGAATCTGGATTAATATACAGAGACAAGCTAAAATTTAAGTAGCATTAATTGAATACTCTTAACCTCTTTTTTTATTTCCACAGCCTGATTAATAATTCCACTAGACCACAAAAGGGTTATGAATAGATATGAAAGGTGACAGTAATAGCAGAAAAGTGGATTATTGTCCATGGTTGAAAATACGTTGGACTTAAGTGAGAAAACAAATTAATATCTTCTAACACTATATCATAACTCTAAATAAGTTTTTCGAAATGTTTCTTTTTGTATTCAGTGAATTCACCCCCAAAAAGGAATATAAAAACCTGGTGCCACGACTTGTTACATAAAAAAATCACCCCAAAACTCAGTCTTTGAAACCAGAATGTGTTTTCATTGCCACAAATTCTGTGGAGTGACAGTGGTTCAGCCGATGTCGATAGGGCTTGCCTGGACAGTTCTGCTTCAGGTTGTGTATTGGTTACACTTGGATCCAGGCTGTGGTTCAATTCAGGTCTCATCTATGTTTGCTTGTTCTGTGACTCAGAGGCACAGTAGCTACCTTGGGCATGTTATTTTCAAGGCAAGGCACTGGAATAGAGTGAGCAAAACCACACACATGTATTTAAAGCTTCTACTTGTGTCATGTCCACTAAAAATTCATTGGTTTAAACCAGTTACATAGTCTGGCCTAACAACATGGGATGGGGAAATATACACCATCTACAGAGGAGTGTAAATACTTATTAAGCAAAAATTTAAATGATCACAGGAATTATCTATAGAATGGGATAAAATTATCCCTCACTCTATGTAGATTATCTTTAAATAGAGTTTCCATCTTGCCATTTCTGATTCTGTTGTTGATTCTCCAGAACTATTTATTTTAGATACCTAATCATTATGTAAAGGCCAGAAGAGTATCAGTCGGAGGCTCCATATGTAAACAGGTTTTACATTTGAAGAAAGAATAAAAACTAATATTTACTATCTCCATCATATTGGAGAGTATGGGGAAACATATTTCTGTTTAAATAAAAAATTATTTATTCAAAAAATAATTTCTTTGAGCATCTACTCAATGCCAGATACTGTTACTAGTACCATAATCATAAGAACATAAACATAAAAGTTGCCCTGGAGCAGACCACAGTCTGTATCAGGAGGCAATATATGAGCGAGCACAACCTCGTGATGTAAGTTTAACTTCGCTATAGTGATACTGATAATGTTATGTATAACTGCAAACCTACAGAGGGAGTACCATGGACATGACACTTTCTGGAACTAAAGTGAACCAGTTAAGTAATAGTGGTACAGTTTGTAATAAAGCAGGCTCCAGGACAACAGCTACAGATCCTCATTCTTCTCTTCAGTCACAGTACTAGAACCTTAAAAGAACTGATTAATTGTTTAATAATACCATTCAATCTGGAGAGTGATTTATTAAATATGTTCTTATTCTGTTTTAATGCTTTGCCTGGTGTCCAGTGGTTATTTAGGATAGAAATGATAGGTTTTATATTGACATTTTTACATAAGGGGGTTGAACGATTCAGGACACTGGTTGTCAAAGTTCAGTGTAATTTAAAAAAATCAACCAGGGTAGCTTGTTAAATAAAATGTTAAAGGCAAGTTCAAGGCTTACATTCCCAATATTCTAGTATGGTATTATGGAGTGAGGCCCAGTACATTGCATTGTTAATAATCAATCCCTCCCTTCTCATTCCCCAGGTCATTCTGAGGGAGAAAGAACTTGTTTCAAATGTGGATACTTTATTCCAAGGCATTAGTGTTAATATTGGCAATGAAATTTGCAAAATTCTGCCTTATTATTATCCAATATGATGATTTAGAATCACATGTTCAGTGTTGTAAATGAAGGTTCAGTTTCACAGGGGCCAGGAGGACCCGTTAAAGGTTAAATGAAAAGTGAAAAACGACTGATTGACATTGCCTAGAGCAGAGAGTTTCCTTAATTGAATGGCATATGGGCAACTTCTGCTCACATTTAAATATATTTAAGAGTAATTAAAAGAAATCCAATTAAAATATATAGACACAAATTAAGAAAATTTGACAAAATACATTTTAAATAGAAAATATTTAAGAGAATAAAAATAGTACAAATTGTAATAAAAGACAAATTTATTAAGAATGAGAGACAGGAAAAGAGCTAAAAGTATAAGTAAACACCACAAGATAAAACTTATACTGGTGAAAGTTTTAGGAAAAAAATTAGGTAAATGATATATGCAAAGCTAAGTATAAGGGAAAAAGATAAATGGAAAAATAAGTTACTGAGAAAAGACAAAGCAGGCTAAGAAGTTTTAAGATACGGTGGAACAGTTAAGGCAATAAAATATGTTATTAAAAAAACACAGAATGACTGAGAGATTAAAAAAAACATAATGGCAAAAGTAACCAAGATAATAAAATGGAAAAAAAAAAATATTGAGTGCAAAGAAGAAAAAAGCTAAAGGAGAAAAATGTAAAAGCTAAAGAAGGCAATAATAGTAAATCTAAGACCCACTGTCTGCATGAAGCAGCAATAAGGTGTTATATACCAGCTGCAGAAGCTTGCACATTTACAGTCAGTATTTGGGCCATTGTTTCAGAACCTAGAAACCTGTCTTCAGGGCCAGGGATCAGACAGCAAAACTCTATTTTTTGTCTTTGCCCTCCCACTCCTGGCATTCAGCTTCCTACATTATCTGTAGAGAAAGGTCAAAAACCAAACACTTTTTGGGCCACATTTTTTAACCCCCTGCAGCAACTCCATACATTCCCTTCCGCTATTAAGCAGCGTGGTCCTTTGAGAAAGTTGTTTTGCTTTGTGTGCAAAACACCCCAGTTTGTTGAGAGAAAGAGGGAATAGTACTTTCCTCTGCCAACCGGATAGCTTACTTATACCCCACCTACTGTATAAAGCTTATATGTGTCTGAAAAATAAAAGGGTCTTATTGGTTTTCAGAAAAGAGTTAAAAAGCTTTAGGTAACAATCTTAAACATTGATAATAATGTTTTATTATTAATATTAAAAGAGCACTGAAGTGTCTCAGATAATCTCTAACAATATGGGTATAGAGGTTGTCTTGTACTTTGCCACTCAGAGTTATTTAGCTTACTTGACTATTCCTGGCACTTAATAAATATTAGTTTTTTCTTTCTTCCTTCATTTATTCATTGACTTGACAGATATTCACTGAGCACCAACCATGTGTCAGGAAATGTACTAGGTACTGATATATATGAGGGTAAACAGGATAAACCAGGGGATTATTTTAATGAAGCTAATGTCTTGAAAGATGACTTAGATAACAAAAAACAACAAACAGCCACAATATCAGATAGGGATATGTCTTATGGAGAGATTTAATTGTGTTGTTATGCTAGTGAGCAGCTGCTCTGCTGTAAGGTACAGAGTAGATGCCTGTGAGAATACGATTTTGAGGCTGAGCTGTGAATCTCAAAACTATGCCATCCTCTTATAACTAAAGGAGAAAAATCCTAAAAGGGGAATGAGCTCACCGTGCTCTAGGAACTGAAGGACAGCCAATGCGGCAGGAGCAGAATAGAAAAGGAGAGGTGGTATAAAGTGACATTGGCAATGTATGCAGAGGCCAAATCAGAAAGGTCTTCCTGAACCTGATGAAAAGGTTGTATTTTATTCTAAATGCAACAGGAAGTTGTTGGGGGATTTTAAACGGGATTGCCATGACCCGATTCACATGATTATGGCAATGTTGCTCTTGCTGTTGCATGGGAATGGGCCAGATAGGACAAGAATGGAATCAGGAGATTAGTTCACTTTGAGACCTGTGGCAGCAGTTTACTCAAAGAGATCATGTGGGGTGGAAAAAGTTGTGATGGGGAGAAGTGGTATGATCTGCATACATCTCAGATGGCAAAGTCCACAGAGCTTTCTGCTGGCTGGTATAGAAAAAGAGGAACTTAAAGTATTATTTTTTTAAGCAACCAAATGGATGGTTGCTCTTCTTGTTGAGAGTGGGGAGTATTGGGAAAGAGAGAAGACTTGGTGGGAATCAAAGTGAGGTAAATAGGAAACCTCCCTTGGGCAGGTTATGTCTAACATGCCTGAGTAGTTACATCCACCTAGTGATACGGGGTTCTGGGCAGAGAGAAACTATAGCTTAAATCATAACCATGGGAACGTGTTAATTTGTTGATTGATGAGAAACTTCAGTTACTTTCTCGTCTCCTCTGATGTCACTGTTTTCTAAATAACTTCTAGTAGAATGCATTCTTTGTAGTGATCTTTCTGAAGAGTTAGGCCAGATCTATATGTCTTCATTGTAATAATTTAACTCATTTTTTGTCAATTAAGTTTTCTCATCTGTCTAACTCCCAAGGACATATCCAACTACTCTACATGACTTGTGCTCCAGAAACCTGGTTCTTTTAATATTTTATGAATAGTCTGCACCTTGCCTAGTCTACCACATCTTTTTGACCTTCATTTTTCTGTAAAGATTTACAGTTTTCTGAAATCTTCAGTTCTTAGTAATGGGTCCCCTCCCTGAAATTTAAATACAACAGTAAATTTCGTATCACAGTTTTTCTCTTTCTAAAAAGAGGATAAAATTATTATTGGCCTCTTACGATTATTATGAAATATGATATATTAATGCAACTTCAATATATGTAGATTATTATCTTCAATATCACCGCTACTGCCAAAAACAGTCCCTGCTATCCATTTTATCAATATAAGAAAAATAAAACATAAACAATATTATAAAGAGCTTTACCTTCAGTGATGTAATCATGTTTGTGTTTACCTTGGTTTGAGATCCTTTTTGTTGAGCTCATCTTAGCAAGCGGAAATTTAATGAAAGAATATTAGGGACTCTTACATAATTGGCAGCCACCTGGGAGACAAATCTTGGGGGATGAGCAGGAATCAAAGGGGCTCTGATGGGAAGAAGACTCAGACAGCAGGGAGCTCAACAAATATCCTGAAGTTAATTGGGCCTTTCCCACGACTGCTGCTGCTGCTGCTGCTGAGCTATAATAAATACTTTGAAGGGTACTTGCTTGTCCTATTTTGGCTAGGTCAACTTCAAAAATTCTGGGAGGGAATCTTTGCCTGAGCTCCTCTGGAGTATAGAACAGAGATATCAGGCTCTCCTGGTCACCTTCAACAATACAAATAAAGAACATGTCACTTCCAGTAGAAAAGAAAGTTATTAAAGAAGAACAAATGCTGGACTAATAAAAACTTACCATATACTACCGTAACCTTTTGTAAATAGTGTCTTCTTCTCAATTAAATTATCAGTCCTTTACAAATATACATTATATATATGTTTAAAAATATGTAAAATACATATATATGTGTGTATGTGTGTGTATAATATATACTATGGGATATATAAAATACTAATAAATACAATGCTTGAATAGTGTTTGGTAGACATAGATAATGATTATCAATATTGCCAATATAAATATGAAACAGGAAGTTTATATCTATATAAAGAAAGGAAAACATTCACAATTTATTTTAGATTATATAGTAGCTTATTACCCAATTTTTAAAAATAACCCATTGCTATTGTAAACCCAATATCTTTCAATACATACTTGTTTAAATATATAGAATTAACTTTTTAATAAATGCAGTTGAATTTTTAAAGAACCAAATAACTGAAATATAATTTGAAACATTTGTTCAAAGTGCAATAGTTCATTTCACTCTAATAACTCCACCTTCTAGTTATTGCATTTTTATTTTAGTGCACTGTCAGTACTATAAAGTACTGTTCTCACAATTTCCCCGGCTAAGTAATGTACAGCAAGAGGCATACATTCTTATTAATCAACAAAAGTTTCTGTCAGTCTCAGCACTCAAATGCTAAATTGTATTCTCTTTAACAAGCCACAAAGCCCTTTTTGATATTAAAATATCTTTAATCTCATCACGGCCTGTTACACAGTCCATTCCTTTAAGCTATTAATCTCATTATGTAACCTCCCTGACCAAGTCGCTCACTTTAAAAGGACTTCCCTTTTGCCATCAATTGTAAAGGCCCAAGGAAAAGAAGATAGCTCTTTCCAGACCTCAAAAGGGAAGAAAGTGATCTATTCTTTATTACACTTTATTATGTCCTTAAAAATCTTATCATGTATTAGCTGTAATATTCATGACACTGGAGTACACTTACAATAGTCAGCTCTCATGGTTATCAAAAAGCTTCACTTTAGCATTTAATCAACTCTAAAAGCCATTCATTGCTTTGGATATTCCCAGTGCAATGAACATTATCCATAAGCTTCTTTTGTGTGTGTGTGTGTATGCATAGAGAAGCAAGATGGCATAGGGGATGAAACGTAGCTCTAGTAGGGACTTATCTGGTTTTTAAAAGGGCATTTTAATTTCCATAATAGCTGCTCCAAAGAACCAGTTGAGTGGCTGTTTAATCTACCGAGTTTAGAAAAACTTGAAAGCCGTCTAGCTTTCTGTATTTAGGGATCCTTCCAGGAAATGAGTGAGTATCTTGGTATAACCTCCAACAAAGCAGTACCCCAAAGGCTGAATTTTGTAGCTGTAGTAGAATCTTCTTCCCCTTATGATGGGTATTGAGACACAGAACGTTTGGTCAAATCCAAACGATCTTTTCTTTCAGTGGTGATAATGTCTCTTGTTCTTCCAAAATGGAGTAGCTTCTTAGAGGCATGTTCGTTGAATCTAGGTTAGGAGATTTGAATTTCTGAAAGAGAATGAGACCTTTGAATCTCTACTTTTCACTTACTCCATGAAACATTGTCTCTGAGGGCTTTGGGGAGCAGATAAGCTACTACTATTGTCTCATTATTATTGCCATATTTTATTAGCCTAAGTAGGAACTCAGTCCATAAAATTAACTCATTTATCAGCCTGGAGCTAACAACACTGAAGGAAAAAGGAGTCTTGGCTCTCTAAGCAACTCAACCCCAAATCCACAGTTGCTTTTTCTTTCTGTATTTATTATATATGACCTCTATGATGTGTTTAATACTTGATTAAACTGTATTCTTACCCCTTTTATTGTCTGTGTTGCCCTTCTATATTTGTGACCACTCATTACCTACTTTGCTAATTCTATTTGTTCTTCTGAAATCTGTCTTGTGAATGTTTACCAAGCTCACAGTCTGAAAAATGAGGAAAACCTTTATTTTCTTGCTCTATGGACTTCAATTATTGCTTTTATGTCTGAGCTCTAATCTGAGATCATATTACCATTTTGAATGTTATGCTTGAAATTCCTACAAGAATATCCTGTTAGCACTTTATATACGATATTTAAAATGCACATCCACACACAATTTTTTAGCGTATGTATGTTTGCTTCTGCTTACATTATAAAATCTTTGTGAGAATAGACAATGTCTCTACTCCAGTTATCCCATTATAATTCCTCATTAGTTTTACATTACAGTTGCCATATAAAGATGCTGTATGCTCATGATGAAGAAAATATATTTTATACTCATTATAAAATAAAGTTTTGTAGCAAGCTTTGTGTTTTTACTTATTTTATTTTGTAATGATCTATGTCAATATCTTCTAAGAACTAATGCTGAAAATGTTAAGAAAAGCGGGAGCTGGATAGTAGTTAAAACTTAAAAATGAATTTTATTCAGGAGTTATTGCAGTAGAGGAAGAGATATCTCAATATAGAATTGGGCTCAATTCCAAATACAACAGGAAAAGTGGGGATAAATAACAAAGGAGAAAGTTTGTGGTAGTGGTAGAAGTGGTGAATGGAAAATGATTAAGAGGGAACATGGGAGATGAGGGTGGAATATTTGCTGAAGGCAGGTCAGGGTGATCAGATATTGAGGGTAGGGGATGTGGAATATCATTAAATATGGAGAGGATCACATATTAGAAGTGGGGAATTCTCTCTAAACTGACTTGGCAGAATTCTTACTGAAATTGGGCAATGAAGGCCAGATAAGGATGCACAGTAAAGCCCAAGATTGAAACGTAGTTGAGAAGAGGGCTTGGAGGAGTCTGACTAAGGTTTGGTCAAGGAGAGAGTATTTGTCAGCAAATATACATGGAGCTACCAAATAGGTAAAATTCATATCAATGTGCTTGATGGCATGTTAGGTCATTTGTATACATTATCTTATTTTAGTGTCACAACATTATCTTATTCAGGGTTCAGTCAGTCTGGTAATTTTCTTTATTATCTATATTAGAGCTGAAGAAATTGAGGCTCAGAATGATTAAGCCACTTGCACAAGGTCTGGCCACTAATAAGCAGCAGAGCGAAGGGTCAAACCCAGGTCTGGCTGACTCCAGAATTTTACTTCCTAGCAACTTGTCAGGGAGACAGCAAAGCTTCAGGGAGAAGAGCCCTAGTAGTGTGGCATGATAAATTCATTGCTATCAGACCTGAAGGGAACGTATCAACTGGGATAATAATATTCATGAAACCCAGACAGTATAGAGAATGGATGACAGATGAAGAGAGGGCTTCCCCAGTATGTTGGCTTTGGATGTGGCCCAAGTGCTTTGCCTTCACTAGAGGATGGGCACTTTTAAAATGGCTAAGGCTAAATTTTCTCCAGCACTATGGGATGGGGACTCAGTCTAAATTAATGTCATTTAGATAAGAAATGAAACATGCGTCATTTTTACCCATAGGTTTAGAAGGATAGAATTCTTATATTTTCCCCTTTATGTGTTATAGCAATGTATTATAAAAAAGTGTCTATATACAGTCTTTACAGAAAAATTTTGCAAAATTAACTTGTACATGTTAAAATTTGCAAATTCAAAGCTTCAATTAAAATGAAAGATTACATATTTTCTTCTCTTTGCCTTACCGTTTTGTTCTTCCGGTATAGAGACGAAAAATCAGGAGTTGTGTTCTACAAAGAGGTAGACATGCAAGCATTAACCTCATTTAAATTTCTGAATGATTTGGTGGTTGAATTTCCCAACAGTAAAGTTGCACCTAAAATTGATCAATTTCAGTGTCATCAACACATGTCCCTAAAACCGTTAGCGACTAATGAATTGTTTAAAGGACCTTAATAGCTCATTTGTCTAGTCAAAACCCCATCAACTCAACGTTTGAAAACGTATTTTTTTTTTTGTCATTAGAAAATTGAGTCCATTGTCCTTTAATTTTTAAATGACGTGTATTTCAAATCAATTAAGGCAGAAAGACCAATTATCTGGTGAATTTGTGACAAGCAAAGTGTTTTGAACAGCTGATGTAAAAAGATAGCTACAATACATAGCCAACCATGTACTGATGAATCAGGTAGAGAAACCAAAAAGGAGATACAAATATGTTAGTTCCTAAAGGACTGTTAAGTAAGATGTGTGCGGCGTCTTCCAACCGCTCCCAGTGTTTTTTTTTTTTTTTTTAATAATGAAAGCTTTTATTTAAAGGCATCATCTTTTCTATACCTCTTTGAGGGATTTGAAAATATTCATGGCTTAAAAGTTCTCAGTTGTATTTTATTATTAAATACTTTTTTTCTTTTTCATCCCAATCTTCCAATATCTTGGATTATAACGTGCAATTTATTCTCTAATTGAAACATAACACTTTAATTTATAAAATTCATTCTTAGAAAAAGAAACCAGAGATGTTTTCCTTTCTTGTTTCTGTATTATCTATAGCAATACAGCTGATCCAAATTATGGTCAGATAAATACATAACTATGCAAAATTTCAGTATGTTTATTGTAATTTTTGTAAAGGCTACAGTCATGGGATTTTAATACACTTTTAATTTTCATAGTGTCACTGAAAAAGTAGATATATTTAGCAAGTTAAAAATAAGCCCTTTGCTTTCATTCTTGTGAAAGTTACATGAATGCAAACATGTAGTGAGGAAACATTATTTGTACTTGTAAGATACTCCAGTTACATGATATATTATTGAAGTTTTTACTCTATAACAGCATTTCCTTATTTTTATTTATACTGACTTCATCTAATATATTTTATTGAAAAAACCCAAGCTTTATATTTAGAAAATATCTCACTTAGCAAAGAAATAGATGAAAAATATCCTAGATTTGATTTATACCACCAAAGTGTTTTACTCTTAATTTGATTAAGCTATTTTTTGTGGGAGAGTAATTGAAATGGCGATATGTCAGGAAATGGCTTGTTGAGTGGAAGGCTTTATCCCCCATGTAAAAAAATTAAAATATAGTTTAAACATAGGAAAATAACCTTTTTTAATGTCCACTCGTGCAAGTTTTGACAAATGCATATGCTTGTGTCACTATCACCAAGATAAAGATATAGAATATTTCCATTGCACCACAAAATTTTGCCTGAGTCACTTTGTAGTCAACCTCCTATCTAATCCTTAGCCCCTGGGCAACACTAATCTATAATCTGTCCCTACGGTTTAGCCTCTTCCAGATAGTATTATAAAGGAAATTATTTAGTATGTAGCATTTGGAGTCTTACTTCTTGCAAATTGCATAATGCACTTCAGAATCACCTATATTGTTGGGTTTATCAGTAGTTTGTTCCTTTTTACAGCTCAGTAGAATTTCATTTTCTAGATGTACTATGGTTTGTTCATCTATTCCTCAATTGAGAGACATTTAGCTTGTTCTAGGTTGGAATAATTCTGAATAAATCTGCTCTAAATATTTACACAAAGGTTTTTGTGGGAACTTAGGTTTTTCTTTACTTGAGTGAATACCTATGAGTATGACTGTTGAGTCACATAGTAAGGGTAAGTTTAATTTTATAAGAAAATGTCAAACTGTTTCCACAGTGGCTGTACAATTTGTCATTTCATACAAGTAATATATGAGAATTCAAATTGTTCTACCTCTTGTTAGCTCTTGGTGGTCTCAAATAGGTCTTTTGTGGTATGTAGTTGCAATGTTAATTTGCACTTCCCTAATGGCTAATGGTGTTGAGCATCTTTTCATGTCCTGATTTGCCATTCTTTTGTGGGTGAGTTCAAATTTTTATTTACTTGTTTATTTTTTAGTTGTTAGCTTTCTTATTAAATTTTAGAAGATGTTTATATATTCTAGATATGTGATTTGTTTTATATGTGCTTTGAACTTATTTTCTCCTAGTCTGTGACTTTTAATTCTTTCAATAGTGTCTTTCAAAGAGCAAATGTTCTTAATTTTTACAAAGTCCAACTTATTCATATTTTTTGTTTTGATTCATTCTTTTGGTGTTGTATCCAAGAAGATCTCACCTTAACTGGGCTCATAAATGTATTCTTCTTTGTCTTCTTCTAGATGTTTTACAGTTTTATGTATTGTGTTTAGGTCAGTGATAGATTTTGAGTTAAATTTTGTATATGATGTGAGGTAGGAATAATGAGTACTTTGTTGTATATGAATGCATACTTTTTTATCATTTTTCACTGAAGACTACCCTTTCTCCATTGAATTGCTGTTGTAACTTTGTCAAAATTTGACCATACATGTGTGGCTTCATTTTTAGGCTCTCAATTCTGTTCCATTGATCTATGGGTTTATCCTTTCTCCAATAAAATAAATGTCCTGATTTCTGTAACCTTATAACAGGTCCACATTTTTGGTAGTATGAGTCCTCCAACTTTGTTCTTATTTTTTGTTTTTCTAGGTCCTCTGTGTTTTCATATATAATTCAGAACAGCTTATCAATTTCTATGCAAAAAACCTGTTCAAATTTGGATTGGAATTGTGTCAAATCTATAGAACAGTTTAATAACTCACATATTAAATATATCAAGTCTTCTAATCCATAAATATAGTAAATCCCTCCATTAGGTCTTTTTTATTTATTTAATCAGTATTTTGCTTAATCAGCAGATAGATCAGACATATATTTTATTAGTTTTATGCATCAGTATTTCCTGTATTTTGTTCCTATTGTAAATGGTACATTTAAATTTGAATTTTCAATCGATCATTTCTTTTACACAGCACTATTCACAGTAACAAATATGGACTCAACCCGTGTCTATGAGTGAATGACTAGATGAAGAAAATGTGCTATATATAAAATATATTCCTATACTATTCAGCCATAAAAAAGAATGAAATCGTGTCTTTTGCAGCAACGTGGATGGGACTGGAAGTTATTACCTAAAGTGGAACAACTCAGAAACAGAAAATCAAATATCATATATTCTTACTTATAAGTGGTAGCTAAATAATGTGTATGCATGGACATAGAGTGTGGAATAATAGACATTGGAGACTCAGGAGGTTGGGGGGACAGGGGGTGAGGGATGAGGAGTTACTCAACGGTACAATGTACATTATTTAGATGATGGTTGCACTAAAAGCCCAGACTTCGCCACTACACAATATAACCATGTAAAAAAAAACTTCACTTGTACCCATTACATTTATGCAAATAAAAAATAAAATAAGAAATATATTTATTTTGTGTATTGACCTTATATGCTGTAGCCTTGCTAAACCCACTACTAGCTCTAATGTACATTTCATTCATTTCTTTTGTTTTTGTAGATTCCCTAGAAATTTCTACATAGGCAGTCTTCCATTCTAATTTATATGCATTCTAGTTATTTTTATTGCTTTCTTGAACTCATACAGCCTCTGATGTGATGTTGAATAAGAATGGTACAGCAAATATTCTTGCTTTGTTTTTGATCTTGGGTCACTGAGCATTAAGTATGATGTCAGCTTGTACATTGTTTTATAGATCACCTTTATTGATTTGGAGATGTTTGCTTTTTCTCCTAGTTTACTTAGACTTTTTATTATGTATGTGTGCTGAAATTTATCTAGTGCTTTTTCCTAATTGCCTATGTTGAAATGATTACATGATTTTTTTCATCTTTTGTTTGTTCATATGGTGAATTATCCTGATTACTAAGTTAAATGAATCTTGCATTCCTGGGGTAAACCTTATGCAGTCATAATGTTTTATTCTTTTTAAAGATTGTTGTATTCAATTTGCTAATATTTTCTTTATGATTTTTTTTTCCTCATGTACATGAGAGATACGTGACTTCTGTTTGTCTTTAACATTTTTATCTTTAACATCTTTGTCTTTAATGCCTTTGGTTTAGGTATTGGAGTAATGCTGGCCCTATAAAATGAGTTGAGAAGTATTAACTCCTCTTTATATTCTGAGAGAATTTGGGTACAGTTGGAATTGTATCCTTAAATATTTGCTACAATTCACTTGGATCAGAAAATTTTATTTTTGTAGTGTTTCCAATTGTAAATACAATGTTTTTAATAGATACAAAAATAGTTAGATTGTCTATTTCTTCTAAACTGAGATTTAGCAGTTTGCATTTTTCAAGAAATTTGTCTGTTTTATATAAACTGTCAATTTTGTGGGTGTAAAGTTGCTGTAGAATTCCATTATCCATTTTGCTTTTCGTAGGGTCTGTGTGATGAAGTGATGTCCCCTTTTTCTTTTCTGAAATTTGGAATTTGTGTCTCCTCCCCTGTCCCCTTTCTCCCACCCACATACCTCCTTTTAATTTTGTTCAGTCTAGCTAGAATTTCATCAATCTTATTGATCTTCACAAAGAACCAACTTTTCACTTGGTTAATTTTATTTTTTTGTTCCTAAATTCTCTAATTTCTGATTATTGTAATTTTTTACCCTCTGTTTGCTTTGGATTGAATTGCTCTTTTTTTCTTGTTTCTAAACCTCAGCTATTTTATTTGTTATCTGCCTTCTTTTTGCATACAGTCCTGTGCCACATAATGATGTTTGCGGTCAACAGCAGATTGGATATAATACATCAGTGGTCCCAAAGATTATAATAAAACTAAAAAATTCCTATTGATTAGTGATGTCATATCTGTTTTAACATCACAGCACAATTCCTCATGTGTTTGTGGTGATGCTGGTGTAAGCAGACCTACTGGGCTGCTAGTCCTGTAACAGTATAGCATATACGTAGTACATAATACTTGATAAACTACTATGTTACCAGTTTATGTATTTACTATACTATACTATACTATATACTATACTATACTTTTAATCATTATTTTGGAGTGTACTGCTTCTGCACATAAAAAATTTAATCATAAAGCAGTCACAAGCAGGCATTTCAGGAAGTATTTTAGAAGGCATTGTTGTCATAGAAGATGACAACTCCATGTATGTTATTGCCCCTGAGGACTTTCTAGTGAGATAAGAAGTGGAGGTAGAAAGTGAAATTGATGACCCTGAACCCGTGTAGGCCTAGGCTAATGTATATGTTTATGTCTTAGTTTAGGACAAAAATGTTTAAAAAGTAAAAAAAAAAAATTTCAAAAACAGAAAAAGCGTATGAAATGAAGATATAAAAAAGCAATGTGTTTGTACAATGTGTATTCTAAGTGTTATTGCAAAAGAATCAAAAATTTAAAAATTAAAAGTTTATAAAATAAAGTTGCAATAAGCTAAAGCTAATTACTGAAGAAATTAGACATTTATAATAAATTTATTATAGCCTAAGCGTACAGTGTTTTAAAAGTCCATAGTAGTGTACAGTTATGTCCTTGGCCTCCACATTCACTCACTACTTAGTCACTTGACTCACCCAGAGCAATTTCCAATCCTGATAGCTCCATTCATGAAAAATGCCCTATATAAGTGTACCATTTTTTATCTTTTATTCCATATTTTGACTGTATCATTTTATGTGCTTAGATGTGTTTAGATATGCAAATAATACCATCGTGTTATAATTATCTACAGTATTCAGTACAGTACATGGTGTATAGGTTTGTAACCTAGGAATAGGCTATACCAGGTAGCCACCAAGCTTAAGTAAATTCTATGATGTTTGCACAATGACAAAATCACCTAATGATGTTGATATGGTTTGGCTGTGTCCCCACCCAAACCTTATCTTCAACTGTAGCTCCCATAATCCCCATGTGTCATGGGAGGGTCCCAGTGGGAGGTAATCGAATAATGGGGGTGGGTTTTTCCTGTGCTGTTCTCGTGATTGTGAATAAGTCTCAGAAAATCTGATGGTTTTATAAAGGGCAGTTCCCCTGCACATGCTCTCTTGCCTGCCACCATGTAAGTCATGCTTTTGCTCCTCCTTCTCCTTCCACCATGATTGTGAGGCCTCCCCAGACATGTGGAACTGTGAGTCCAGTAAATCTCTTTCCTTTATAAATTACTGAGTCTCAAATATGTCTTCATTAGCAGTGTGAGTACAGGCTAATACAGGTGCGTTTCTCAGAATATATCCCCCTCATTAATCAACACTTGGTTGTGTCAACATAAACGTTTTTTGTTAACATTGCTTTCGTAGCACCCCGGATTTTATTTTATTTCATTTTGTTTTTTATAGAGAAAGGGCCTCGCTTTATTGTCCAGGCTGAATTGCAGTGACATAACCACAGCTCACTCTATCCTCAAACTCTTGTGCTCAAGGGATCCTCCTGCCTCAGCCTCCCAAGTAGATAGGACTACAGGTGCATGCCACCATGACTAATTTTTTTTTATTTAATTTTTTTGTAGAGACAGGTCTTACTATGTTGCCCAGGCTGGTCTTAAACTCCTGACCTCAAGCTTCCTTCCACCTCAGCTTCCCAAAGCACTGGAATTACAGGCATGAGCTACTGCTCCCAGACCCAAATTTTTATATATAGTATATTAATTATCATTTGATTAAATATTTTATGATTTAACTTTCTAATTTTTTCATTGTGGTAAAATCTACATATAAAACTTACCATCTTCAGCATTTGAAAATTTGCAGTTCAGTGGTAATAAATACATTTATATTCTTTTCTTCCTTTCATCTCTCCCTTCCTCCTCCCCTTCCTAGACTCCGGTAATCACCAACCTACTGTCTATTTTCATGAAATCCACTTTTTTCAGCTTTCACATAGGAGTGAGAATATACGATATTTGTCTTTCTGTGTCTGGCTTCCCCTTTCCCCACATCTTCGCCAGCATCTGTTATTGCCTATCTTTTTGATACAAACTATTTTAACTAGTGTGATATGGTATCTCATTGTGATTTTAATGTGCATTTATCTGATGATTAGTGATGTCAAGCATTTCTTCATAAACTTGTTTCTAAGCCATTTGCATGTTTCTTTGGAGAAAGTGTTTTACCACAGTATCTTCCCAATTTCTCTATTCTATTTTTTGTGCTATTTTATTATGCATGTAGCTCCTAGGTATGCCATAAATGCATGGTACATTGCTGTAATTTTCATTCTAAGCAGTCATTTACTGGAGCAATTACAAGAAGAAAATATTATATATTTATCTTTATTATTCTATTTTTAGTATTCTTCATTTCTTTGTGTAGATACAGGGTTTTGCCTGATATTACATTTTTTATGTCTGAAGAACTTCCATTAAAATTTCTTGTATTTATATTTGCAGATAAAGAACTCTGCTTTTCCATGTATGGAATAAAATGTTTTATTCTGTTTCATTTTTGAAAGTTATGTTCACAGGTCTAGAATTTTGAGTTGACAATTTTTAACTTATTTTTACGATATCAAGATGTTACTCTTCTGCATTTTCACTTTCATAGTTTCCGACAAAAATTCAGATGTGAATCTTACCTTTGTTCCCTTGTATGTAATGTGTTGTGTTTGTGGCTGCCTTCGAGATTTTGTCTTACATTTGTAGCTATTTGATAAGATATATACTGCTTTTGTTTTTCTGTTTGTTTTTGTTTGTCCTACATGGTGTCCTCCAAGCTTATTGAAACTGTGCTTTTATTTTTTATTAATTTCACAAACTTATTGTACATTCTCATTTTTGAATATTTCTTTTGCCCCATTCTTTCACTCTTCTCCTTCAATTGATCCATTTGCATGCATGTTAGACTCATATTGCCCCACAGTCCTTGACTGCTCTGTTTTGTCCTAGATATTTTGTTTGTTTGGTTTTTATTTTTGTTTTCCAATCTAACTTTTCTTTTGCTATTTGTGAAATTTCTATTGATGTATCTCCAATTCAGTGCTTCTTTTCTTGTTTGTGTCACCTACTGAGAAGACCATCAGAGACATCCTTCACTTCTGTTACTGTATTGCATCTGTAGCATTTCCATTATATCCTTTCTTGTAGTTGACCATCTGATAATGTATGCTGCTTACCATTTCCTCTGCAAGCTTCAATATATTAACTATATCTATTTTAAATTCCACGCCTGGTAGTTCCCGAAGCTTTCTCATCTCTAAATCTGGTTCTGTTGATTGCTTTGTCTCATTTGGAACATGCCTTGTTTTTCTTGCTGCTTTATGTCTTTTAAAATTTGAATAAAAGTCAGACATCTTATTAGACTAGCAGAAACTGAGACAAATAACATTTATTCCTAGAAATGCACATGTCTTTTTTCTAAGTCTTTAGTGTCTCAGACTGAGTAAAGTTAATTAGAAATTGAGCTAGGTTTTCTAGGCTTGGTTTGTTGTTGGTATGACTGCCTTTAGTGCACTACAGGTGACAACTGCCTCCTGAATTTCCTTGTGTTTAGGTAGACAACTTATCTTCCAGGAAATTTTACATTGCTTATTCTACCTTTAGCTTTGGGTCTTCCCATTGCACCTATACTTCAGTGGCAGTCTCTTCTCCTTTGATATTTTTTCCAGATTAAACGGCTATTACTCATTGCATGACGCTTGTTAGGCTGGTAGTAGTGAATGGTGGAGAAAATCTCAGCTGTTCTGGTTCAGCCTGTGTTAGGCAGGTGTTACATACCTGGTTCTCAGAAATGGGGACTTTTCAGTGATCCTGTCCCTCATCAAGCTGTAGGAAACTCTTAAGACGTGGGCTCAAAATGTATTTCTGCTCTTATCTCAGGAGTAGAGGGTGTTTTTCAGGTTCTCTTCCTTTAGCCTTAATGGGTTTTTATCTATGGTCCAAGGATGATCGTTTTTGTTGCCGTTCCTCTGGAAGCTTTAGTCTTTTTTTCCATGAGGAATCTGAAAGGAGGAACCAGATGGTGATTTGTGTTTTTTCCACATTGGCTATTATTCTCTTCCCCCAGACTTGCATTACAAATAATGCTTTCTCCAGACACTTGTCCTGCAACCAGTCTTTCTTATGACACAATAAAGTCCCTGGAAAAGAGCTTCCAAGAAGGTGTCAATTCCTCTTGTGTCTGAAGCATCCCAAGTTTCTATACTCATATGTGAACTATCACACACAGTTTTGTAATTACAAGTAATAAAATATGAGTTAGAAATGTGGGTGAATCTGTGTTTAAAAAAACATGTTAAGACAATTAGGATTGTGTTATTTCATTTGGTGTGTATATATTTATGTGTGTATATGTAAAGAAGTATATGTGTTTAAAATGTAATATGAAGTATAGAAAATATTGATACATTTATAAAGTAAGAACATAGTGGTATGTCTTTATTATTAAAGAGAGGCAACTCAATGATTCCCTGTCATCTAACCTAACAAAGCTCCTAGTTTACATATCAGAACAATAATTTCCTTATAAATACAAAAAGTGAGATTTCAGTACAGTAAGCATTGAACACTTGTAGTCCATGAACAAGAGCTGCTGAGAATTAAATAAAAATCACTATGAAAATCCTAATCTGAGTATTCATAATGCAGCATATATAGGTGATCCTGCATTTACAATGGGATTGCATGTTGGAAAACCCATCATAAGCTGAAAATATTGTAAATCAAAAATGCATTTAATACATGTAAACTGCTGTACATCATAGTTTAACTTAGCCTGCCTTAAACATTACCATAATGGTTACATTAGCCTATAGTTAGTCAAAATTATTTAACACAAAGCCGATTTTATAATAAAATGTTGAATATCTCATGTGCTACATGTAACTAACACAGAAAAAGACCAAATTCAAAGTATTTAGGTGATTTTGTACCATCATAAAGCTAAAAAAATCATTAAACTGTCATAAGTTGGGGACCATCTGTACTGATATGTTTATATTGCCTCTCTCTTTTGAATACAACGGTTTTTCCTTTCAAAGAAGGTTCACTTGGTTGTTATGAGAAATTTAGCATAAATTTCCATTAAAGAAGTATGCATAGTGTTTTCCAAGATGGGGCTTTGCTTTAAATATTTAAGAAGATTTTTAAAGGCTATAGAATTAGAAAAATTAATGCATTTTATCATTAAAATAAAAGATTATGTTCTTACTATGCTGAAAATACTGGTGACTGGATTGATTTGGGGTACACATGTTGGGCCTGCTTTTCTTGCTATGGGTGGTTCAAATTAGAAAATTTTAAACCTGAACCTTCTGGTTTTTATTCCAGAAATGGAAATATCAGAAATTAAATAACTGTAGCCCTTCCCTCATGTTATATAATACAAGATGTGTATAATGGGGCACAGCTTGGATTAGAATTTTGTTTATCAATAAAAACAAAGCCTTCTTATTCAAAGAGAAACAACAAAATAGCATAAAAGAGAGATATGGTATACAATAAAAATTATGAATGTTGGTGAGAAAAATAAAACCTCTCCCACCATACTCTTTTTAAAACCTTTTCATTGAAGTTTAATAACCATGTAGAAAGCATCACATGTCATGAGTGTACATGTTGAAAAATTTTCACAGATAAACACCCTGGTGTGATCAGCTCTGAGATAAATAAAAAAAATAACAAATTCCTCAGATCATCCAACACCACAGAAGCCCCAATTCTTTTCCTTTCAGTCACCATTTCTATGAGAGTAACGCCTTACTCTGACTTCTAACAGCATAGACACACAATTAGGATTGTGTTATTTTATTTGGTGTGTATATGTTTGCATGCTTTTGTATTTTATATGTATGACTTTTACCTGCATGCCTTCCTTTCTTTCTGACTTCTTCTGCTCCACATTATGTTTGTTAGATTTACCCATGTTTTTCTATGTAGTTGAAAATCATCCATTTTCATTTTTGTAGGATGGCATTTCATTGTGTGGATATAATACACTTTATCTGATGTTAGGCATTTGGGTGATTGCTATTTATAAGGAATTATCATTAAGTGCTGCAATGAACATTCCAATACATATCTTTGGAAGGCAAATGCATATTGTGTAGGTATACACCTGGAATTGGTATTGCTCTTATCAGGTATATGTAGTTTTAACTTTGGTTGATTCTGTCATGCAGACTTAAGAAGTGGTTTCACCAATTTGTGCCCCCACCAGTAGTTTATAAGTCTCAAGAACTCCACCTCCTTTCTAACACTATACCTTTTCCATCATTTTTACTTTAACTATTCTTTTGGGTATTTTATGGTATCACATTGTTATTTGATTTAAATTTTCTTAATAGATAATGAAGGTAAACATATTTCCGTGTATTTATTGGTAATTTGTATATCTTTTTTTTCTGAAATGTTTGTCCAAATTTCCCCATATCTATTGGATACTATGTTTTTCTTATTGACATATTGAAGAATTTGCGGTATTCAGAAATTTGTCCTTAGTCAGTTATATTTAGTGAATATCTTCTTCCAGTCTATGAAATTCTTTGTTATTAAAGATGACTTCAAAAAGAAAGATGGCTTCAGATAAGCAGTTCTTAATTTAACATCATTTAATTTATTTTTTCTTTTATGATTGAGATGTTTTGTGTCCAATTTGAGAAATTTTTTCCAATTCACCTTATAAAATTTTCTTCTATTCATCTCCCTAAAAGCTTTATTGATTTACCTTTCACATTTTGATCTGCTATCAATCTTTAATTTATTTTTCATAATGTACGAGGTAGGAATCCATATACGTTTTGTTTTGCCTTATAATGGACTCAGCACCATTTATTGAAAAGATTATTCATTCCTCAGAGAACCACAGTGTCACCTTTGTCATAAATCAGGTGAACATTTATATGTGGGTCTATTTCTTAACTTTTTATTCTATTCTCATGGTAAACTAGTCTATTGTTGTGTCAGTATCCCACTGATCAAATTACTACAACTTTATTTTAGATATTGATATGTGAAGTGAGTTTTTTAACTTTGTTTGCTTTCTTCAGGATTGCTTTGAGTATTTTTATCACCTTTTGTTTTCATATGGATGTTAGGATCTGTCCATTTACAAACACACACACATGCACACACACTCCTTTGCTGGTATTTTAATTGAAAATGCACTTAATCTATAAATCAATTTAGGAGGAATTGACATCTTTATAATTTTGAATTTCCAAACCATGGACATTTATTTTAAATCTTTTTTAAAAATATCTCTCCTACTCTTTTCTACTTTTTAAACTAGAGTTATTGCATACCTTCTGTTATACATATTTAAACATTTGATATATTTTGCTGTCACTGTAATTAATGTATTTTTAACTCCAATTTTATCTGTTCTGCTAATATACATAAATATAATTTAATTACGTTTGGCTCTATATACAGTCTCCTTGCTAAAATCTTTATTGATTCTAAAATTTAACTTTGTATTCTTCTTCATGTATTCAGATAATGCAAGTTTTATTTCTTTTTTCTAAACCTTATGCTGTCCCTGTCTTTTTCGCCCTTGCTTTATTGTCCTGGCTAGTTATAGAACAAATAAAATGTTGAATAGGAGTGATGATAATATACATCCTTGTTTCATTTCAAATGCCAGGGAGGAAAGCTTACAATAATTGAGTGTGATGATTGAATTTATATTTTCTGTAATTTCAATTTCTTTTGCTTAGTATTTTTACTCCACTAGGATATATTTAAATATTCAGTGGATCCATTAGACAAAGTTGGAGAGAGTGAAGCAAAAGCAATTCTGGAGAAAATGGACAAAGGAATTATAATGGTTTCTTTCACTGGTCCTTATTCTGCCTGTTTAGAGAATAAAAATATTTAAAGAAAACAGGAAAGAAGAAAAACAATTTAAATAGGAGGGTTCTGGAAAGCTGACATCCTCTCGTAACTGTGGTGTTAGCATGTGTAAAAGAAAATAACGAAGAAAACCTGATTATATGACTTCCCCATATCTAAAATGCTTTTGAAATGGCTTCTATAATTGTTACGAAAAATTACAGTGGAGCAGTTTAACGCACAGTAAAGAGACGGTGTATTTTAAATAGTTGGTGTCTGTTACAGAGTGAGATCATTCTCTAAATCCCCTATTTATTTATAATATCACTTCTATTCATCTCCCTAAAAGCTTTATTAAGGCATGTATTAATGTCTTGAGACTTTAAAACATATTTTCATGGCTTAGAATAATTAGACAGCAACTTAGATACTGTATATTTATTAGAAAAACACAACATTTTTTGGTTATTGTGGTATAACCCATGGGTTATATTATGATATAATACAAAGGTGTATGTACATTCATTAATACAAAAATATGTATTGAAATATGTTATGTACAAAATACTGTGATGGTCTATGGGAATACAAAGATAAAGAAAACATACCAGCTTACTATTCACATGGAGCTTATTTGATAGCACAGACATCATAATGTAATTTAATTTCAAGATTTTGTCAAAGCACTGTCGCAAATAATTCAAGCAATTGTGTACTAGTAAATATTTAACATCTGCATCTCTGGAGACAAAATTCCTAATTTGTAGCATTTTCCAGTTCCCATAGTGTAAATTCTCTCCCAATAGCCAATTTTGTGCTACCAGTGCTTTAACAACTTGCCGATAAGATATCCAAAAATTTAAAAATTGGCTCTCTCAAATCAATTTGAGTTAACTTCAGCACATTACTAGATTTATCAAGTAACATAAAGTCACAAGTGAGAACCAAGCATTAATTGAGAGTAATGCCTAAGTTTCATACACAGGATTTTGACCATGACAGTGTTGCAAATTGTGTTTTAGAAATGTCATCTAGTGGAATGAGAGGTGGTATGGCAAATTTCACATAAAATGCTACATTAGATTTTAAGTAATTAATACCTCCTTGCCCAAACACAATCTTTCTTTAGAGACTAGATAATATTGAGGATATTTGGGATAGAGTTTTAGCCTAAATTTCACATGTATGTCATGTTAATTTATGTCCGTTATTAATAAAACTCCTTTGGGTGGCACCTGACCTAGATGAAAAAGAAGCAAAGGACACTGAAAAGGAATAGCCATAGAAAGTTAGAAAACCAACTTGGTATCCAAGTTAAAATATTTAAGGAGTGTGTGACCGACTATGTTAACTGTTGCTGATGGGACAAGTTGACTGAAATTAACCATTACATTCAACAAGGTGGGTCATTAGTGCCCTTTACAAGAACAAGTTCAGAGTGAAGACCTGACTTAGGAGGGTTTAAAAGACAAGAAGAGTTGAATTTCTAAAAGTAAGATTACAGTCATGTGGAGATTTCCTATAAAAAGGAGAAAAGAAATGTGACAGTAGCTAGAAAGAGAAGGGTGATAAAGAACTTTTATGATGGGAAAAATAACAGTATGCCAATGGGTTGATGACAATAATACAATAGCAAAGAAACATTGATGATGTGGAAGAAATGAAGGAGAAGAGCTAGAGAGATACACTTGAGCAGATGAAAGGCATCTAGTTCAGGAGTTGTGGATTATAGAGAAACATGGAAATTAATCTATGGGCAACAGGAATGGAGGCCTGTGATGTGGGTACAGATACTGCTAAACATGTTAATATGGTCTTGGGACTCTGTGAACATTGTTTTCCAAAAGCTTTGGTTTTCTCAGTGAAATCAAGGGTCATCAGCTGTGTAAGGAAAAAGGGGAGAATGTAGAGTATGACGAGGAAGAAAACATCAAATACTACTCATCAATAATAATGGAAAACGTTGTGGACTATGTTCTTATAATATACTGGGTCACAGCCAATGGGAGGCACCAGCAGGAGATCAGTGGCGGAAGAGAGAGGGCTGAAGTTTTAGTCCACCAACTGACTTCTGCCAGGCTGCAGGTTGGCAGGGATTATGTTTCTAGTGGGTAGTTTCTTCCTAAAACCATGACGCTCTCCAAAATGTAGTAATTGTTCCTTTCTCTCGCCACTTTAAGCCTAAACATGATAAGTTACCACTGCCTGGTAGCCCTGGGGTGCTTCATAGTCCCTGTTGGTTTACTTGCTAAAAATAGTGTCCACATTAATCTTTCCTTAATTACCCCATTAGGGTGTGCTATCTGTTTTTTGACTAAAAGACTGATTGATTCCAGGAGTAGCCCTCCCAGGAAGAACCATAAAATTAAGATTCCAGGATTCGGTTGTTTACATGTTTTAGAAGCACGTGTATAACTTTATAGCCTCATCCAGGGTGGGGATGGTAATGAACAAATGTTGCCATCTTAGTTCCAAAAAATGACCACCAGCAAAGACACATGAGAAAGTGCTGACAGAAGACATGCTTTTGTGACCAAGTGTCTATATGGTAACAATAGTGCTTACAAAGTTTGAAACAGGGATAGCTCCTCTGAGGGTCCTAGAGAGTAATGAGGAAACAAAATGCTGATTGTCGCGGATGCCAATTGCAATGTTCAGATGAAAATTTATTTATTTATTTATTTATTTATATTTATATTTATGTATTTGTTTATTTATTTGAGATGGAGTCTCGCATCTCCCAGGCTGGAGTTCAGCGGCGCGATCTGGGCTTACTGCAAGCTCCGTCTCCCGGGTTCACGCCATTCTCCTGCCTCAGCCTCCCGAGTAGCTGGGACTACAGGCACCCGCCACCACACCCAGCTAATGTTTTGTATTTTTAGTAGAGAAGGGGTTTCACCGTGTTAGCCAGGATGGACTCGATCTCCTGACCTCGTGATCTGCCTGCCTCAGCGTCCCAAAGTGCTGGGATTACAGGCGTGAGCCACTGAGCCCGACCGGAAATTTGTTTTTAAAAGGCAATTATAACAGTTTCTTATGTCCTATAGACATAGAGTCAAGCACAGGGCCTGATTGTAATCACGGTAGAATTACAGAACAAAACTAATGCAATGTACAATTCTACTAGATCTTTATTCTAAGAAAAGGTCCTGGTTGGGAAAGAATGGAAGAATGGGGCGTGGCATGAGCACATTAGAGAAGAAACATAAAGCTGAGGAATTTGAATTCCCGTATACACCTAAAACTTTGCTAATGGATGCAGCTTCTTTATATATAAACTGGAACAGTTGCCTCTCAATGGAATTTCAGTTCTCAGGACTCACTCCACCAGCCTATGTGTCCTGTAGGTCTGTAAGAAGACTTCGATGCCAGCAGAGGCAGAGTTCAAATGGAGAAGTACAAATATTAACCTGAAATGAAATAGCCTATCTGCTGAAAGAAATGTAGTATCTTGCCGATCAGTATCAGTAAGAGTCCAGAGAGCATGAATGAGAGGGATTCTAAGATTGTTAGGTCCAGGAGCATGGAATATAAGACCAACATGGGTTTAATTTATTGAAATGAATCCACTTACTCAGCATCCAGGATTTGTGTTGGTTTGAACACACTGAAAGTAAACAGTAATAGTTTGCTTGGTTGGAGAATTGAAGGCAGACCTATAGTCAATGAAATTGAGATGCTGGAATTTACAGAGCATACTGAATAGGAAAGTTGCCTGAAGGCTTAGAAAATGTTGGAATGAATGTCTTATGTGCAATCTGCTTAACCAGTTCCTAACTTAAACTCTAGGGAAGCCTGAGGGATACATGTTTCTCTAAGCCTTGTTAGAAAGTGTGGTGACTGTCTTTTTGCAAGCTTTTTGCAGATAAATTCTGCCATGGAATTGAGCTCCCCAATTTCCATGAGAGCAGTGGAACCTTTAGATCCTAGAGTAATAAAGGTACTTACCTGTGAGGACAAAGATAAGCACAATTATCATAATACACTTTAGAGAGACGTCACAATCAGAGTACTCTCCCAAGCAGAAATACAGTTAATTGACTACAGGATCTGTAGAAATTAAATAGGTGAGGGGACTATTAAGAGGCTGTTTAAAATACGTAAGTGGGAAAATTCTAGGTCCGGTTAGCAGAAAGCACAGTTCAAGTTGATGTAGGGTATTTATGGTCTCTTACTCAAGTTCTAGATAAAATCCATTTCACAGAATTCAAGCTATTTGTTTATGGAGAAAGCCAGCTCTCTTTAAGAAACATTCTTCAATGCAGCCACAAGTGAATTTTTTAAAAATAATTTCTCTCAGAGAGACTAGCAGCATTTATGAGAGTAAGTGTATAGCAGAGAAAGAGTAAAACTCAGCCCTTGGATTTTTTATACGCTGGCTTTAGACTGATACTAATGCTCAGAGACTTGAGATAAACTGGAGATTGCGGCTTATCAAGATCAGAAGACAAATGGAATCTTGCCCCAAGCCAAACTCATGGTGATTATTTTCTCAGTCACAGATTAAACAGTGAAAATAGTTATATTTAATAAATAACAAAATATATTATTTCCATGACTAGTAGAATGTGGACTACTATGGTAGAAATAACCTAGTAGAATCTACTGGAACATCCCACCTCCCCCTTACATACTGAAGGCAATATTATAATCCTAAGGAAATGTTAGAGATTAGCTTCACCATCAAAGATTTGAAAAACAGGAACAATGATTCTTAGTACATTCCCATTTAACCCTCCCATTTGGCCAGCACAAAAGCCAGATAGATGCATCTTGAAGCGTGATTGAATATTTGTATATTTAAAGAGCAAAGCCAAAAATAGCTAAATATAATTATTGTATCTGATTGAAGCAAGTCAGTATGGCAACTGGCCCTACCATGCAGCTTTTTCTTTCTTTTTCATTTTAATTTTTACAGGTACATAGTAGGTATATGTATTTATGGGGTACATTAGATACTTCGATACAGACATAAAATGTATAATAATCACATCAGGAAAAATGGGATATTTATCACTTAAGCATTCATCATTTCTTTGTTTTACAAACATTCCAATCATAGTCCTTCAGCTATTTTTAGATATGCAATAAATTATTGTTGACTGTAGTTGCTCTGTTGTGCTATTAAATACTAGATCTTATTCATTCCATCTAATATATTTTTGTATCCATTAACCATTTCCACTCCCCCATCAGACCCCCCATTACCTTTCCCAGGCTCAATCCACTCTCTCTCCATGAGTTCATGGAGATGAAAAATCATTCCACTCTCCGTCTCCATAAATTCAATTGTTTTAATTTTTAGATCTCACCAACAGGTGAGAACATGCAAAGTTTGTCTTTCTGTGCCTGGCTTATTTCCTTTAACATAATTTCTTCCAGTTACATCCATGATATTGCAGTTGACAGTGTCTCATTCTTTTTTATGTCCAAATACTACTTCATTGTGTATATGTATCACGTTTCCTTTATCCAATCATCTGTTTATGAACACTTAGGTTGCTTCCAAATCTTGCCTATTGTGAACAGTGCTGCATCAAACATGGGAGTACAGATATCTCTTCAAAATACTGACTTCATTTCCTTTAGACACAGGAACATTCATGAAATTTCTGGATCATATGGTTGTTCTGTCTTTAGTTTTCTGAGGAACCTCCATACTCTTCTTCATAGTGGAAATAGCAATTCACATTCCCCCTAACAATGTAAGCGGATTCCTTTTTTTATCCACATCCATGCTAGCATTCATTATTGCCTGTCTTTTGGATAAAAGCCATTTTTACTGGGGTGAGATAATATCTCATTGTAGTTTTTATTTGCATTTCTCTGATGATGAGTGATGTTACGTACATTTTCACAAACCTATTTGCCATTTGTATGTCTTCTTTTGAGAAATGTCTATCCAGATGTTTTGCCCATTTTTAAATTGGGTTACTAGCTTTTTCCTATTGAGTGGTTTGAGCTCCTTAAATATATACTGGTTATAAATCCCTTGTCAGATGAATAATTTGCAAATATTTTTCTCCCATTTTGTGAGTTTTCTTTTCACTTTGTTATTATTTCCTTTGCTGTGCAGAAGTTTTTATTTCGATGTGATTCCTATTTGTCCATTTTTTTGGTTTTGGTTGCCTATGCTTTTGGGGTATTACTCAAGAAATATTTGCCAAAACCAATGTTATAGTCTCTTTCTTCTGCATATAAATATCTAGTTTTCTCAGTATAATTTATTGAAGAGAGTGTTTTTTCCTCCAATATATATTCTTGGCACCTTTGTTGAAAATGAGATCATTGTATGATATGGTTTGGCTGTGTTCCCACCCAAATCTCATCTTGAATTGTAGCTCCCATAATTCCCATGTGTCATGAGAGGGACCCAGTGGGAGGTAATTGAATTGTGGGGGCGAGTTTTTCCCATGTTGTTCTCATGATAGTGAATAAGTCTCACAAGATCTGATGGTTTTATAAAGGGGAGTTTCCCTGCATACACTCTCTTGCCTGATGCTATGTAAGACTTTCCTTGTTCTTCCTTCACCTTCGGCCATGATTGTGAGGCCTCCCAGCCATGTGGAACTATAAGTCCATTAAACCTCTTCCCTTTATAAATTAGTCAGTCTCAGATATGTCTTTATTAGCAGTGTGAGAACAGACTAATATACTCTAGATGTATGAAATTATTTCAAGATACTTCGATCTATTCCATTGTTCCATATGTATGATTTTATGCCAGTACCTTGCTGTTTTGATTACTATAGCTCTATAGGTATAGTATAGTACCTAAAGTTAGGTAATGTTATTCCTTCAGTTTTGTTCTTTTTGTTCAGGATGGCTTTGAGTATTCTGGGGTTTTTGTGATTCCATATAAATTTTAGGATTCTTTTTCCATTTCAGTGAAGAATGTCATTGGTGTTTTGAAGGGGATTACATTGGACCTGAAGATTGCTTTGGGTAGTATGGCCATTTTAACAATATTAATTTGTCCAGTCCATGAACATGGAATACCTTCCCATTTTTTGGTGTCCACTTCAATTTTTTATATCAGTGTTTTATAGTTTCTATTTCAGAGATTTTTCACTTCTTTGATTAAGTTTATTCCTAGGTATTTTATTTTATTTGTAGCTATTGTAAATGACATTACTCTCTTGATTTCTTTTTCAGGTAGTTTGCTGTTGGCAAATAAATGGAAATGCTACTGATTTTTGTTGTTGATTTTGTACCCTGCAACTTTTCTGAATTTATCAGTTCTAACAGTTTTCTTGTGGAGTCTTTAGGTTTTTCCAAATATAAGATAATATTATCTGCAAACAAGGGTAATTTGACTTGTGTTTAATTTGCATGTCTTTTATTTCTTTTTTTTTTTTGACTGATTGTTCTAGCTAGAACTTCCAGTACTATGTTAAATAACAGTGACAAATGCAAGCATTCTTACTTTCAAAAAAAATGCAGATACTCACTTTCAGAGTGAGCATTATTTTCCAAGTAAGATTTTGTTTCTGATCTTAGATGAAAGGCTTTCACTTTTTCCCTATTCACAGTTTAAAAGCTATGAGTGTTTTATTGTGTTACATATTTCTTCTATACCAATTTTTTAGGGTTTTTACCATGAATGCATATTGAATTTTATCAAATGTTTTTTCAGCATCAATTGAATGATCATATGGTTTTTGCCTCTAATTCTGTTGATATGATGTATCACACATTGACTGATTTGCATAGGTCAAACCATCCTTGCATCCCTGCAGTGAATCCCGCTTGGTGGAAATGTTTTTAATGAGTTGCTGAGTTCGGTTTGCTATTATTTTCTTGAGGATTTTTGTATCAATATTTATCAGAGATAGTTTTCTTTTTTGTTGTATCTTTGTCCAGTTTGGGGATCAGGGTAATATTGGCCTCATAAAATGGGTTTGGAAGTATTCCTCTCTCCTCTATTTTTAGAAATTATTTGAGTAGGATTGGTATTAATTCTTCTTTAAATATTAGGTAGAATACAGTAGTGAAGGCAGAGATTCCCAGGCTTTTGTTTGCTGGGAGACTTTATTATGGTTTTGATCTTGTTACTTGTTATTAGTCTGTTCATTTTTAAATTGCTTCATGGTTCAATCTTGGTAGGTTGTATGTATCTAGGAATTCATTTCTTCTAGATTTTCCAATTTATTGGCACATAGTTGCTAATAGTAGCCTCTAATGATCCTTTAAATTTCTGCAGTAACAGTTGTAATGCCTCCTTTTTCATCTTTTATTTTATTTATTTGAGTTCTCTTTCTTACTTAGTTAACCTGGCTAAAGAGTTGTTGGTTTTGTTTATCTTTTCAGAAACCACCTTTTCATTTTATTGATCTTTATATTTTTAAAATTTCAATTTCATTTATTTCTGCTCTACCCTTTATTATTTATTTAACTAATTTTGGATTTGGTTTGCTCTTGCTTTTCTAGTTCCTTAACATGTATTACTGGGTTATTTATTTGAAGGTTTTTTCTGTTTTTTTGATGTAAGTGCTTACTGCTATAAACTTTACTCTTAATACTGTTTTCACTGTATTCCATGGGTTTTGGTATGTTGTGTTTTTATTATTGTTTGTTTCAAGAAAATTTTCAATTTTCCTAGTTTCTTCATTTACCTACTGGTCATTCATGAGCACATTGATTAATTTTCATATAGTTTCCAAATTTTCTCTTGTTATCGATCTCTAGTTTTATTCCATTATGCTCAGAGAAGATACTTGATATAATTTCATATAAATGGAAGCCAAAAAAGAACAGCAGTAGCTATGCTTATGTCAGACAAAGTCGATTTTAAGACAAAAAGTAGAAAAAGATATAAAGAGTGTCATTTCTGGAAAAAAAATCTCGTTTAATGGACACTACTGAATGGATGTCCCATAAGCGTCCCAATCTTAAGATGCTTAAAACTGGCCAGGTGTCAAGGCTCACACCTGTATTTCTAGCACTTTGGGAGGCCAAGGCAGGTAAATCAGTTGAGCCCAGGAGTTCAAGATCAGCCTGGGCAACATAGCAAAACTCCATCTCTACTAAAAATGCAAAAGTTAGCAGGGTGTGGTGGCACACACCTGTAGTTTCAGCTACTCGGGAGGCAGAGGTGGGAGGATTGCTTAAGGCTGGGAGGTCAAGGCTGCAGTGAGCTGAGATCATATCACTGCACTCCAGCCTGGGTGACAGAGTGACACCCTATCTTAATAATAATAATAATAGTGTCAAGTCAGCAAGAGGATACAACAATTTTAAATACATATATATCCAACACTGGAGCATCCAGATGTATAAAACAAATATTAGAGCTATTGAAATATATAGACCCTAATACAATAACTGGAGATGTCAACACCCCACTTTCAGTATTAGACAGATCACCCAGACAGAAAATCAACAAAGAAACACCCAGACAGAAAATCAACAAAGAAACTTTAGACTTAATGTGAACTATAGAACAAATGAACCTATTAAATATTTACAGAGCATTTCATGCAATGGCTGAAAAATACACCTTCTTCTTCTCATCACATGGATCATTCTCAAGGGCAGACCGTATGTTAGACCACAAAACAAGACTTAAAAAATTCAAGAAAATTAAAATTATATCTATTTATGTTATTATATGTTGTTTATGTCTTAGAAAGTTTTATAGTTATTCTGATAGATTCATATTTTAATTTTTCTACGCAAGTTATGAATAGTTTACACACCACAATTACTGTGTTATAATATTCTGTATTTTTCTGTGTACTTACTATTACCAGTGAGTTTTGTACCTTCAAATGATTTTTTTTATTGCTTCTTAAGTTCTTTTTATTTCAGATTTAAGAATTCCCTTTAGCATTTCTTGTAGGACAGTTATGGTGGTGACAATATTCCTCAGCTTTTGTTTGCCTGGGAAAGTATTTATCCTTCATGTTTGAAGGATATTTGTGCTGGATGTAATATTTTAGGGTGAAAGTATTTTTCTTTTTTTTTATTTTATTATTATTATACTTTAAGTTTTAGGGTACATGTGCACAATGTGCAGGTTAGTTACGTATGTATACATGTGCCATGCGGGTGTGCTGCACTCATTAACTTGTCATTTAGCATTAGGTATATCTCCTAATGCTGTCCCTCCACCCTCCCCCCACCCCACAATAGTCCCCAGAGTGTGATGTTCCCCTTCCTGTGTCCATGTGTTCTCATTGTTCAATTCCCACCTATGAGTGAGAATATGCGGTGTTTGGTTTTTTGTTCTTGTGATAGTTTACTGAGAATGATGATTTCCAATTTCATCCATGTCCCTACAAAGGACATGAACTCATCATTTTTTATGGCTGCATAGTATTCCATGGTGTATATGTGCCACATTTTCTTAATCCAGTCTATCATTGTTGGACATTTGGGTTGGTTGCAAGTCTTTGCTATTGTGAATAATGCCGCAATAAACATACGTGTGCATGTTTCTTTATAGCAGCATGATTTATAGTCCTTTGGGTACATACCCAGTCATGGGATGGCTGGGTCAAATGGTATTTCTAGTTCTAGATCCCTGAGGAATCGCCACACTGACCTCCACAATGGTTGAACTAGTTTACAGTCCCACCAACAGTGTAAAAGTGTTCCTATTTCTCCACATCCTCTCCAGCACCTGTTGTTTCCTGACTTTTTAATGATTGCCATTCTAACTGGTGTGAAATGGTATCTCATTGTGGTTTTGATTTGCATTTCTCTGATGGCCAGTGATGGTGGGCATTTTTTCATGTGTTTTTTGGCTGCATAAATGTCTTCTTTTGAGAAGTGTCTGTTCATGTCCTTCGCCCACTTTTTGATGGGATTGTTTTTTTCTTGTAAATTTGTTTGAGTTAATTGTAGATTCTGGATATTAGCCCTTTGTCAGATGAGTAGTTTGCAAAAATTTTCTCCCATTTTGTAGGTTGCCTATTCACTCTGATGGTAGTTTCTTTTGCTGTACAGAAGCTCTTTAGTTTAATTAGATCCCATTTGTCAATTTTGGCTTTGGTTGCCATTACTTTTGGTGTTTTAGACATGAAGTCCTTTCCCATGCCTGTGTCCTGAATGGTAATGCCTAGGTTTTCTTCTAGGGTTTTTATGGTTTTAGGTCTAACATTGAAGTCTTTAATCCATCTTGAATGAATTTTTGTAGAAGGTGTAAGGAAGGGATCCAGTTTCAGCTTTCTACATATGGCTAGCCAGTTTTCCTAGCACCATTTATTAAAGAGGGAATCCTTTCCCCATTGCTTGTTTTTCTCAGGTTTGTCAAAGATCAGATAGTTGTAGATGTGTGGCGTTATTTCTCAGGGCTCTGTTCTGTTCCATTGATCTATATCTCTGTTTTGGTACCAGTACCATACTGTTTTGGTTACTGTAGCCTTGTAGTATAGTTTGAAGTCAGGTAGCGTGATGCCTCCAGCTTTGTTCTTTTGGCTTAGGATTGACTTGGTGATGTGGGCTCTTTTTTGGTTCCATATGAACTTTAAAGTAATTTTTTCCAATTCTGTGAAGAAAGTCATTGGTAGCTTGATGGGGATGGCATTGAATCTATAAATTACCTTGGGCAGTATGGCCATTTTCACAATATTGATTCTTCCTACCCGTGAGCATGGAATGTTCTTCCATTTGTTTGTATCCTCTTTTATTTCATTGAGCAGTGGTTTGTAGTTCTCCTTGAAGAGGTCCTTCATGTCCCTTGTAAGTTGGATTCCTAAGTATTTGATTCTCTTTGAAGCAATTGTGAATGGGAGTTCACTCATGATTTGGCTCTCTGTTTGTCTGTTATTGGTGTATAAGAATGCTTGCAATTTTTGTATATTGATTTATATCCTGAGACTTTGCTGAAGTTGCTTATCAGCTTAAGGAGATTTTGGGCTGAGACAATGGGGTTTTCTAGATATACAATCATGTCATCTGCAAACAGGGACAATTTGACTTCCTCTTTTCCTAATTGAATACCCTTTATTTCCTTCTCCTGCCTAATTGCCCTGGCCAGAACTTCCAACACTATGTTGAATAGGAGTGGTGAGAGAGAGCATCCCTGTGTTGTGCCAGTTTTCAAGGGGAATGCTTCCAGTTTTTGCCCATTCAGTATGAAATTGGCTGTGGGTTTGTCATACATAGCTCTTATTATTTTGAGATATGTCCCATCAATACCTAATTATTGAGAGTTTTTAGCATGAAGCGTTGTTGAATTTTGTCAAACGACTTTTCTGCATCTATTGAGATAATCATGTGGTTTTTGTCTTTGGTTCTGTTTATATGCTGGATTACATTTATTGATTTGCATATATTGATCCAGCCTTGCATCCCAGGGATGAAGCTCACTTGATCATGGTGGATAAGCTTTTTGATGTGCTGCTGGATTCGGTTTGCCAGTATTTTCTTGAGGATTTTTGCATCAATGTTCATCAAGGATATTGGTCTAAAATTCTCTTTTTTGGTTGTGTCTCTGCCCGGCTTTGGTATCAGGATGATGCTGGCCTCATAAAACGAGTTAGGGAGGATTCCCTCTTTTTCTATTGATTGAAATAGTTTCAGAAGGACTGATACCAGCTCCTCCTTGTACCTCTGGTAGAATTCGGCTGTGAATCCATCTAGTCCTGGACTCTTTTTGGTTGGTAAGCTATTGATTATTGCCACAATTTCAGCTCCTGTTATTGGTCTATTCAGAGATTCAGCTTCTTCCTGGTTTAGTCCTGGAAGGGTGTATGTGTCGAGGAATTTATCCATTTCTTCTAGATTTTCTAGTTTATTTGCATAGAGGTGTTTGTAGTATTCTCTGATGGTAGTTTGTATTTCTGTGGGATCGGTGATGATATCCCCTTTATCATTTTTTTATTGCGTCTATTTGATTCTTCTCTCTTTTCTTCTTTATTAGTCTTGCTAGTGGTCTATCAATTTTGTTGTTCCTTTCAAAAAACCAGCTCCTGGATTCATTATTTTTTGAAGGGTTTTTTGTGTCTATTTCCTTCAGTTCTGCTCTGATTTTAGTTATTTCTTGTCTTCTGCCAGCTTTTGAATGTGTTTGCTCTTGCTTTTCTAGTTCTTTTAATTCTGATGTTAGGGTGTCAATTTTGGATCTTTCTTGCTTTCTCTTGTGGGCATTTAGTGCTATAAATTTCCCTCTACACACTGCTTTGAATGTGTCCCAGAGATTCTGGTATGTTGTGTCTTTGTTCTCATTGGTTTCAAAGAACATCTTTATTTCTGCCTTCATTTCGTTACATACCCAGTAGTCATTCAGGAGCAGGTTGTTCAGTTTCCATGTAGTTGAGCAGTTTTGAGTGAGTTTCTTAATCCTGAGTTCTAGTTTGATTGCACTGTGGTCTGAGAGACAGTTTGTTATAATTTCTGATCTTTTACATTTGCTGAGGAGAGCTTTTTTTTCTTTGAGCACTTGATATCATCGCATTCTCTCCTGACCTGCAAGGTTTCCACTGAGAAGTCTGCTGCCAGATGTATTGGAGCTTCAGTGTATGTTTGTGTTTTTTTGTTGGTTTGTTTGTTTTGTTTTGTTTTGTTTTTTTCTGTTGCTGTTCTTAAGATCCTTTCATTATCCTTGACCCTTAGGAGTTTGATTATTGATGCTTTGAGGATGTCTTCTATGGGTTTAATCTGCTTGGTGTTCTAGAACCTTCTTATACTTGGATACTGGTATCTTGCTCTAAGTGTGGGAATTTCTCTGTTATCCCTTTGAATAAACTTTCTACCTCTTTCTCATTCTCTACTTCCTCTTTAAGGCCAATAACTCTTAGAATTGAGGGTATTTTCTAGATCTGTAAGTATGCTTCATTGTTTTTTGTTCTTTTTGCTTTTGTCTCTTCTGACTGTATTTTCAAGTAGGCTTCTTCAGGCTCACTAATTCTTTTTTCTTGTTGATCAGTTCTGCTATTAAGAGACTCCGATGCATTCTTAGTTTGTCAATTGAATTTTTTACCTCCAAAATTTGTCCCTGATTCTTTTAAGTTATTTGAATCTCTTTGTTATATTTCTCTGACAGGATTCTGAATTCCCTCTCTGTGTTATCTTGGATTTTATTGAAGTTGCTTAAAACAGCTATTTTGAAATTTCTGTGTGAAAGTTCAGTTATATCTGTCACTCTGTAATGGTCACTCTTGCCTTATTTAGTTCATTCGGTTGAGGTAATGTTTTCCTGGATGGTCTTGATACTCTTGGATGTTAGTCAGTGTCTGGGTATCAAAGAGTTAGGTATTCTAATCTTCACAATCTGGGCTTGTTTGTACCTGTCCAACGAAATTGAATATTGTGACCTAAGTATTTGGTCACAGCAGCCATATGTGCATTAGGAGGCACTTCAATCTCAGTAACACTATGACTCTAGCAGACTCATAGAGGCATTGCCTTGGTGGTTTTGGGTAAGATCAGGGAAAATTCCTTGGATTACCAGGCAGGGACTCTTGTTCTCACACTTTACTTTTCCCCAAGCAAACAGCATGTCTCTGTGCTGAGCTGCCTGGAGTTAGAGAAGGGGTGATGCAAGCACTCCTGCGGCCACCACCACTGGAACTGTGCTGGGTCACACCTGAATCCAGCACAGTACTTGGTCTTGCCCGAGGTCTATGGTGACTATTTTCTGGCTACTGCTGATGCTTTTTCAAGACCCAAGTGTTCTTTAGTCAGCAGATGATGAATTCTGCAAGAATTGAGTCTTTCTCTTTAGGGCAGTGGGTTCCCTTCTAGCCCACGGTGAGTCTATAAATGTTAACCAGGAGCTAAGCATTCCTTTGTATGCCCTAGCTCATGTTTCACTGGGTCATGTGCATGCCAAGTCCACTGGCCCTGAGCCCAGCACAGCACCTGGGTTTGCCAAGAAATTGCAGGCCTTGTGGACTACTCTGTCTTTCAAGTTTCTTTAGGACCCCAGAGCACTTTAGCCCTTGGTAACAAGGCTTTGCAGAACTCAGGTCCCAATTTTGGTATGGAAGATTCTCCTCTGGCAGAGTGTCGTTTAAATGCTCCTACCAAATGGATGTCAGTGGAATTCTGTCCTGTTTTGCTTTTCACTATGACAGAGCACCACTGAGTTCCAATGCAAAGTCCCACAATCACTTTGCTCTTCCTACCTTATCCACTGAGATCCTCTCTCAATACACATGGCTGCAGCTAGTGGATGGAGGAGGGGTGGCATAGGCAATTTAAGACTGCCTTTTCTACCTTCTTCGATACCTCTTTCTTTGATACAAGATTAAAACCAGCTACTGTGATTGCTCAACCTAATTTTTGGTTCTATGAAAGTATTTTTGTGTGGATAGTTGTTCAATTTGGTGTTCCTTTGTGTGCATGGGGGGAAATTCCTGGAGAGTTCTATTCGGCTATCTTTCTCTGCAGCTTTTGATAGAGCATTTTTCTCTTTAATTTCTATTAGTAAACATAATTAGAAGCTATTTTATTTTTTATAGCAAGGGCAAAAGTACATTTTTACTATCTTGCATGAGGATTTTTTTTCTGATTTCCTGCCTAATGTCATAATAGACAAGCAAAATCTTGATATTTTTGTGATTATATGAAATATCACATTTGGCTTTATTATTTTGATGATATTATGCTAACGGGATATGCCAGGCAGGACACAGAATAAAGTTCTAATTGACTTAAACACATGATGATAGACGCTGGGAAATTAACTCCAAACACCACCTGCCAAATCAGTGAGATTTCTGGGAACACAGTGCTCTTGGCCATGTTAAAAGAGCCCCTGAAAAATAAGAGATAAGTTGTGGAGCCATTTCCAGCCCACAAAACAAGTGACACATACTTGAAGAAACTCTGAGTGTTGGAGATAATACACATCACATCTAAGTATGCAGCTTCAAATATTTTGCTATGTAATCTAAAAGACAGTTTTAAATTGGACACAAAGAAATAAAAGGTCTGTACTACTCTAAACCTGCCATACAAGTTAGCCCTCCACTTGGACCTCATACTCAGCAAACCAAATAAAATAGAACATATCTGTAGCAGATTAAAATACTGAATGGATCTTCTGACAAATTCCCATGGGGGATTTTCTTATGGCAACAACGATTCTCCATTTCAAAAGTAGACTTTAGATTTCTTCTACCTGTTTGAGTCTGAACACTTGAACATGGGGCATCACGTTACTATGTGACTTGAACTTCCCATTAAAAAGGATGCTATTTAATGTAAAGAATCAAAAAAGTGAATGTGCATGACAGCATTTCATGTTGTGTCAAGCATGTCTGTAAAGTATTGTTTTATAACCAGATGGCTCAGACTTCCCTGGAATGTGTTCTTTATTCCTACATCTTTATTTAGGGGTAAAGGAAAAGAAGGGGAGGGAAGGGAAGCGAAGGAAGAAGCCAGTGGTGAATGAATAATTTTTTCTATGTTGAAAACCTAATCGCCAATCTGATGGCATTAGGAGGTGGGACCTTCGAGAGGTGCTATGTTTTGAATAGTTCTCCTCCAAAATTCAGGTGTTGCCAATGTGATGGTAAGAGGTAGGGCTTTTAAGAGGTGATTAGGCCATACTAATTAATGAGGGCTTCTCCCTCATTAATGGGATTAAGGAAAAGGCTTCATTCAATGTTTGACTAGCTTGCTGCTCACCCCTCTATCATCCATCATGTGAAGATGCAACAAGAAGGCCCTCACCAGGCACCAGATGCTGGCATATTGATCATCAACTTTCTGGCCTCCAGAACTGTGAGAAATAAATTTCTATTCTTTGTAAATTACCCAGTTTCAGGTATTCTGTTAGAGCAGCACAAAATGATCTAAGACAGGAGGTGATTAGATAATGAGGGCAGAGCCCTCATGAATGGCATTAGTGCCCTTGTAAAAGAGGCCTCAGGCAGCTGTCTTGACTCTTCCACTATGTGAGAACACAGCTAGAAGGTGCCATATAGGAGGAACAGGCCCTCACTTGACAACAAATCTGTTAGTGCAGATTGGAGCTCTTAGCCTCTGGACTGTATAAAATAATTTTCTATTGTTTAAAAGCTATACAGTCCATAGTATTTTATTACAGCATATCAAACAGACTAAGACAGATTGCCTAAAAAGAACAGGACTAGAAGAATTGTAACAAGGAGGTTGAAATCATGAAAATGTGAATGGACCTTTCTGAACCAACAGAATGTGAAGATATTCCCATGAAAATAGTCTCATGAAATGTCTATTGCAGGGGAACTTTTCAGTAATTTGTTTGATGTCACAGCCCTTCCTCTGGATGCCAGCCAGTTTTCTCCTTTCATTCCCTAGCCCCTTGCTTGCTCAATAGGCACATTTACAAATTGGTAAAGATGGTGGCTATGCATTTAGTTCAACCATATAGACTTCTTACAATGGCTGCTTGGAATACCACCACTGCTTATTGCCCAATCTGCCAACAGCACAGACCAATATTGAGCCTCTGAAATAGAACTGGTTTCCTGGCTGACCACGCAGCCATCAGATGGAAGTGTTAATCTTTCCATAATGAAGGAGAGAGCAATTTGTCCTCATAAAAAATATATACTTTCACGTTAAATATGCTTTACCTTCAGTAGCATGTAGCTAGATAGAACATTGGAATGGCCTGCTGAAGCCTCAGTTAAGGTACCACTTGAGAGATAATGCCCTGAAATACTATGGAGCTTTCCTACATATGCATGAAACCAAGGACCAAGGTATGGTGTCTCCTTCCTCATAATTCATGAATTTAGGAATTAATGAGCAGAGGTAAAGCAGTCTCTATCTCACTATTATATACAATAACTATATTAAGGGGCACTATGACTTGTGTCCCCCCAAAATTTATATTTTGAAGCCCTAACCCCTAATGTGACTGTATTTGGAGATTGGGTTTTAGGAGGTAATTAATGTTAAGTGAGTGCATAGGGTGGGGCTCTAATTTGATATGATCGGTGGTTTTGTAGGAAGACGAAGAGAAAGATATCGCTCTCTGTTTACACCACACACACACACACACACACACACACACACACACTGAGGAAAGGCCATGTGAGCACAAAGCAAGAAGTCAGCTTTCTGCAAGCCAGAAAGAGAGTCCTCACCAGAACCCAACAATGCTGGTATCCTGATCTTAGACATCCAGCTTTCATAACTGTGAGAAAATAAATTTCTGTTGTTGAAGCCACCCAGGCTTGGTATTTATTTTTATGACAGCCCAAGCAAACTAAGACAAGGAGTTTTTGCTTCCATCTCATAATCTTAAACTATATGCACTTAGAGGTTTTAGTGTTCGTGGTAGAACACAGTACTTGTTTGATTAAATTGGAAGCTGAGACTTCTCCATAATCATTTTTGATGCTGCAAGCTGCTAAACAGGGAGAGAAAGAGTTCATTATATTGTTAGCCTGGTTGAGCTCAATTACATAGTGAAAATGAGTTGCTTCTATAGAATGTAAGCAAGAAAAACACAGAATTGAAGGGGGTTACTGGGTTTACTGAAGTTTTAGTACTTCATTGTGTAACAATTAGGTCAATGGAAAAAAAAATAAAAATAAAGGCAAGATCACAAAGCACTTAGATTTTGTGAGAATTAAAAATTGCATAATCCCACCAGTAAATAAATCCATCCATTTGGGATACTGGTAGAGAGTAAAAGGGACATAGAATTGGAGGACAAAGACAGGTATGATCCCTACTGAGGCTTGCCTATGGTCAGCCACAGAGACAAGAACTAAAAAAAATAAATATATGTTATCTATTTTCTCCTCATTTTTTCTTGATATCTTTAAAAAAAAAAGGAACAAAAACATTAGCTAACATTTTAGGTTTGAGGTACGAGTGTGACTGAATTGATACCATGATATGCCAACCTGATAGGAAAGCTGAGGGTATTTTGTTCATTCCTTCTTTGGGGAACATGGGCAAGAAAGACAAGAGTAGGAGCTGAAGGACAAAGAGGTAGACTGTCATTTGTCTTCCATTTTCACCATTTCCATTCAATAGTTAACAGAACCCTATTGCTATTAACATTTGTTTTGCATCCCTCCTCACTGCCTGTTGACCCTAGGAGCCTTGCCTGTGCGGACAGGGCTCCCATAACCTTTGGTACTAATTGGAAATAACCAATGGAAAGCCTTGACAGCGTAGCAGTCAGAGGCAGGAAAGTGGGGTCAGGAGTTTCATTTGGCATTCCACCACCTCCTATTTCCACTTTTGAAAGTGTCTAGCATTCCATAGACATGCTATGTATTCTCTGTGCCTATTTATATAATATTTGAAATTTTCTTTCTTCTTTTGCCTTGGAAAATCATCCATCAGAGTAAGTTCACATGTAGCCTTTTCAAAGAAAGCTTCCCTGACTGTTCAAGTCATTCTTGCTACTCTTCTTTTGTACTTTCATTTTATTTTTGTATATATCAAGGTCATTGTTCTAAATATAATATATCGTAACCACCAGCCTATGAAGTTCTCTCTTCCCCAAGACTGATGATCTTGTTTTATTTATATTTGTATTATAAGCTATACACACAATACCTGGCATTTAGTAGGTTCTCAAGAATACTTGTTAAAGTGTCAATAAGAGAACAGAAGGAAAAGGGCACAGCATGACATTGGGAGATATTGGAAGGTGATTTACCAAGGCAGGCCTCAGGATATTGGGATGGTGCTAGTAAGTGCAAGGACAGCTGTACAATAAAAGATTTTGAAAACTTCTTGAGTTATATGTTTTGTTTATAAATAGTTTTAAGTTATAATGCAAAGCTTTTGATGCAATGGATGATTTTTTATATTCATCAGTTGAAGGTAAACAGAAAAAAAAATGAGACAATGTCTATAAGCAATGGTATCCTAGAAATGCCCATACAGATCCAACACACATTTTGCTGCTGTGACTATTCCTAGCTACTTCTAAGCCTGGAGCAAAACTGTTTTCCAAGGCATACTCCCAGTTGTAAATGCCCTAGCTAAATGCTGAAGGCAGTTTAAAATTGAACAATTAAGGGCTCAAGAGAAATTCTCATAAATACTTTAAAGACATTGACTGAGCTGTCCTTAATTCTATTAAACCCCTGATCTGATCTGTTCCCATTCTAAGCTATGACTGTAACTCTAGTAATTCACTATATACATTTTGGACAGCAGATATAATGAGCTATCTTGATTCAAAATTATGTTATGAGTCAAATTTGCATATATAAATTTATCCTGAAAAATTAAGAGAAGGACATTGTTTCTAGGGGAGTTCTTTTTTTCTTCTTAAAAATGCTCTATGATGATCTAATTTAAGAAGTACTCATAAAGTAGTAGAATATTGAAAAAAATTGAAAATAGAACATATTTCTAAAATAAATGTATATCTTAAATCTTAGCATGTATAATACATTTAAAAAGGATTTATTGGCTGGGCATGGTGGCTCACGCTTGTAATCCCAGCACTTTGGGAGGCCGAGGCAGGCAGATCATGAGGTCAGGAGATCAAGACTATCTTGGCTAACACGGTTAAACCCCATCTCTACTAAAAATACAAAATTAGCCAGGCGTGGTGGCGGGTGCCTGTAGTCCCAGCTACTCGGGAGGCTGAGGCAGTAGAATGGCGTGAACCTGGGAGGCGGAGCTTGCAGTGAGCCAAGATGGCGCCATTGCACTCCCACCTGGGCGACAGAGCAAGACTCCGTCTCAAAAAAAAAAAAAAAAGTATTTCTTGAGTGTCTGAATCCTGGATTAAGTTTAATAAAACCGAAAATTAATGTAACTGTTACTATTATCCATATTAACTAAAACCAGAAGCTTCTCTCTTACTCTGCCTTCTCCAGGTATCTAGAGCAGCATATGGTAATGTGCTGTATGTATACAGGTGAATATGGTGTAGGAGTCACTGCCTATAATCAGCTATGAAACTATAAGTCATATGTATATGCCTCAAGTAATTTTAAGTACTTCCTTTCTGGATATTGTAGTCCTGGTGTCTCTTTCAGCTAATGTGGTAAATTGGATTTGTTCTAAGGTTACCATGTTCTGAAGATTTTTTCCTATACTCTGCTTGGAAGTAAGCATACTGTTGCAAGAAATATAGTGAGACATGTTGATTGAAAGCTTATCAATTTTTCACCTACTCCAATAGATAATGAGTTGTTCATTGTCTTCCGTTTTGGCAACCTCTGCAACCACATAAGGAAATTACACCTGCAGATACTTCATAATGCATACATAACATTTCTTTTAAACAAATAAAAACAACAGTGAAACTTCAGCAAATAAGCATATTTTTACACTGGAAGAGTTGATGAGCTACTGTCAAAACCAAACTTAGGAGTACTCCAGCCTCACAGCTATTGGTGATGTACAATGAAGAAACAAGATGTGTAATATATGGATAATTGAAATGCCAGTTTATCTGCTGCTTTTTGGGTTTGGATGTTGGTTGCTATTTATTCCTCCAGATTTTTCTTTTCTTTCTTTTTTTTTTTTTTTATTCCGGAGAATTTCTGTTGCTACTTTACATTACACAATTGAAAACTAGGGTAGCTGTTTTTTTTTTTCTTTAATTTGAAATACAATGAAAACACGAACACTGATTTTATGTTAGACCAGTTTGAGATATGTGATTTATATATGGGTCACTACAAAAAGATATACATTTTATTTCTCTTTGTAATTTCTGCACATTTTCACTGAATTCTTGAATATCATGACATCAGGAAAATATGTTTTATTTCTGTGTAAAGAAATTTGTTATTACTCCTTTGTAACTTTTTCTCCATCAAAATGAGAATTTCAAAATTGTCATACCAGCAGGTCTGATGAGATGGAACAAATGAACTGACAAGTGAAATCGAAGTTTAAATGCATCTTACATTTGTCTCATTAACCTTTTCCTCTCTGTAGTCTAATTTATTCTTACAGAGAGGGTACAAGTTTTAAAATAACCTTGTAGTTCAATTTCAATGTCAAAAGCATTCGTAAATTGCCTTGTAAATAGTTACCTAAAGTTTTACATTTACTCCTTGTTAGGGAGTAAGAAGACTACAGGATAAATAAAGCAAAACAATGTATTTGCTAACTCTATATAGGATATTCAATTTTTGAATAGATAAATGTCACTTCACAAACCTTTCATAAATGAGGAACAGTGTGGACCTTCCCTTAAATTTTCTGATCAAACTGTTATAACCATTAAGTCTAAATTTATTTTATGTACTATTTTAAAATTGTTGTCAATTAAATCATAACATTTCTTATAACATATATAACATATATAATTATAACATTTAATTTTTATACCATATATATAACATATAACAAAATAATATAACATATTTTGAAATCAAAATCATCAAGTCTTATGTTGACATTTTAATCATGTGTCCAAACTATGCATACCGATAAAGGAAAATGTCAGCAAAATGACACCTAGAGACACCTGACATCTATCCCCCAACAAGAAAGGACCAAGGTAATGAATAAACAGGAAAGATTTATCTGCAGTATCAAAGGGGGATTGTTAGAATGTATTTGGGGAGTGGAGAGGCACCTCTGGTGACTGGAAGTTCAGGAGGACACAGTGGAGGTATGCAGCCTCTGCAGTACCATCTTCCCCACATGGATTGAATTTGCCTGGCATCACGAGTTACTTCTTGTTGGGAGAAAAAAGTGTGCCCTCCTTGGGGGGGGCAGGAGCCACTGCACCTTCCCAGCACTGGGGCACCATCTTCATTATGCCAAGCCCACATTGGTAGTTGAATGCCACAACCTCAGCACTGCAGAGCTTGGGCCCAGGATCAGCTGTGACTTTGAGTTGTGCATAGTAGGGAAACCAACTACTATTCCCCTTACTTCCAGCCAGAGGAACAGTCTGGTAGTCCTGCCCATTGTGAAACTGCCCTTAGCAACCAAACCACTTCATACTCTTCTCTATGTGGTGGAGGCCCTCAAGTATCTGAGCAGCTGACATGGTCCTCAGCTGGTTGAGTGGCAACGTACTTTTACCCAGGGCCTAAGAAACAGCCCCATGGTACCCATCCCACTACGGATAAGCCCCTGGCCTGCCCAGTGGCCCTGTACCTGCTTTAGGGCTTGAGAAACAGCTGTGCAGGCCCCCTTGGCTGACCACCCCAGGCCAACCAAGCATCTGTGCACCCACAACCTTGGAGTGAGAAACAGCTCCACAAGCTGCCTCTGGAAGGCAAGCCCACAGCCAGTCAAGCAGCTGTGTGTCTGCTGGGCCCAAGAAACAGCCCTAGAGCTGCCCCTGGCATGTCAGCCTCCAGGCCAACTGAGTAGTACTGCACCCACCTCCTGCTCCTGAGAAACATCCATATGGGCCACCCCAGCAGACACACTCCCAGGCCAGGTGAGCAGCTATGTGCCCATGTCCTGGGTCTGAGAAACATCCCCATGGGCTGTCCCTGGCAGGTATGCCCCAGACCATTCAAGCAACCATGTGTGTGTGATCTTAGCCAGAGGAACAGACCTATAGCCCTAATACCGGCCCCAAGTCGGTCGACCTGGGGCAGGTACATGCCTCTGACCTAAAAAACAGCCTGATGAACCTACCCACAGCAAAGCCACACCATGGCCACTATAGCCTATGTCTTTGAGATACTTGCAAACATCACTAGCATAGATGATAGCTGAAGAAATGACATAGAGACGATACTACTTCATCCACTTATAACCAAAGCCAATGCACCCCAGCAAACTGGCACTCCAAGAGCCATTCTTAGAAATGTATTTCCCTATGAACCCTACTTCATAAAACTAGAAGAGATGACTGTTACACCAGATGTTTAGAAATCAGTGTAAGGACACATCAAACCTGAAAAAGCAAGGAAATGTGACAACTCCAAAGGAACACAATTATTATCCAGCAACAGACATCAATAATGAGAAAATACACAAAATGCCAGAAAAAGAATTTAATATAATAATCTTAATGAAATTCAGTTAGATAGAAGAGAATACAGATAGATAATTGAATGAAATCAGTAATATAATTCATGATTTGAATGAAAAATTCAACAAAGAAATAGATATTACAAAAAAAGAACCAAACAGAAATCCTAACAGCTGAATAATTCAATGAATGAAATGAAAAAAAAAAAATAGTTTCATAACATAGACCAAGCAGAAAAAAGAATTCCTGAACTTCAGGAAAGATCATTTGAAATAACACAAGCTGACAAACAAATTAAAAAGTAAAAAAGAATAAGAGAATAATAAAAATTAATAAAGAAAACCTAAAGAATTTGTGGGATATTATTAAATAAATAAATGTTCACATTATGAGCATTCCAGAAGAAGAGAAGGGAGAAAATTGTAGAAAAATATTTAATTAAATTGCTGTGAACTTCCCAGGTTAGGAGACAGATGGACAAAACACATCTCAAAAATAATGGAATTAAACAAAAAATTAGTAACAAAAGAAACGTTTGAAACTATACAAATGCATGGAAGTTAAACAACATGCTCCTGAATGACCAACTGGTAAAAAAAGAAATTGAAGTTCAAAAATTTCCTTGAAACAAGTAGAAACACAAAATACCAAAACCTATGGGATATTGCATAAGCAGTATTAAGAGGGAATTTTATAGCAATATGTGCCTACATCAAAAATCTAGAAAGATTTCAAATGAGCAACATAACAATGCATCTTAACGAACTAGAAAAGCAAGGAAAAGCCAATCCCAAAATTAATAGAATGAAATCATAAAGATCAGAGCAGAAAGAAATGTAATTGAGACTAAAACATATATTAAAGATTAACGAAACAAGAAGATGAATAAAAAATAGACAAAATCAACAAACTGTCACTAAGAATAAGAGAGAAGATTCCAATAAATAAAATGGGAAACAGAAAAGGAGTCATCATAATGGATACCCCAGGATTACAAAGGATCATTCGAGACTGCTATGAACAGCTATAAGGAAACAAATTTGACAACTTAGAGGAAATGCGTAAATTCCTGAAAACATATCACTTACCAAGAATGAACAAAAAGAAATAGAAAACATCAACAGAATAATAACAAGTAATGAGATTGAATCAGCAATATAAGTTTCTCAACAATTAAATGTCCAGAAGCAGATGGCTTCACCACTGAATTCTACTGAACCTTAAAAGAAAAATTAATGTCATTTTTTCTGAAACTATTCCAAAACATTGAAGGTGAAGGTATTTTTATAACTTATTTTATAAGGCCAGTATTATCCTGATAGCGAATCCAGACAAAGAAAACACACACAAGGAAACTGTAGGCCAATATCCCTGATTAACATAGATGCAAAAATCCTTAATAAGATACTAACATACTGAATCCAACAGCACATCAAAAGTTAGTACACTGTGATCAAGTGGGATTTATGTCAGAAACACAAGTATGACTTAACCCACACAAATCAATAAACATAATACATCACATCACAGAATGAAGAACAAAAACCATATGATCTTCTCAATAGATACAGAAGAAAGCATTTGATAAAATTTAATATCCCTTTATGATACAAACTGTCAATAAATTAGGTATAGAGGGAAAGTACCTTGACACAATAAAGGTTATGTGTGACAAAGTCACAGCTAATATACTGAACTGGGAAAAGCTTTTAGTTCTGAGAACTGAAAGAAGACAAGGATGCCCACTCTCACCACTCTTATTCAACACAGTACTGGAAGTCCTAGCTAGAGAAATTAAGCAAAACAAGAAAATGAAGGGAATTTAAATGGGAAAGCAAAAAGCTCAAATTGTCCCTATTTGCTGATGACATGATCTTACATATAGAAAAACCTAAAGTCTCCACCAATAAACCATCAAAACTGATAGAAAAAATGCAGTAAAGCTGCAGGATACAAAATTAACATACAAAAATCAATAGTGTTCCTCTACCCAAACCACAAACTACCTGAAAAAGAAATTAAGAAGTCAGTCGCACTTACAATAGCTACAAAATAATACCTAGAAATAAATTTAACCAAGGAGGTGAAAAACTGCTACAAAATAAACTTAAAAAATCTTATGAAAGTAATTGAAGATACAAATAAATGAAAAAAATCCCATGCTCATTAATCAAAAGAATTAATATTGTTAAAACAACCACACTAGCCAAGCAATCTATAGATTCAATGCAATCCTTATCAAAATAACAATGATATTCTTTATAGAAAAATAAAAAAATTCTAAAATTTGTATGTTACCACAAAAGACCCTGAATAGTCAAAACAATCTTAAACAAAAAAACAAACCTGGGGTCATAACACTATCAGACTTTGACATATACTACAAAACTCTAGTAATAGAAACATCATGGTGCTGGCATAAAAATGGTCATGCACACCAATGGAACAGAATAGAGAATTCAGAAATAAATTCATACATCTACAGCCAACTGATTTTTGACAAAGGCACCAAGAACATATTGGGGGAAAGGAGAGACTCTTCAATAAATGATCTGGGAAAAAACTGGACATCTCACCTTACAGAAAAATTAACTCAAAATGAATTAAAGGTAAGACTCAAGACTATTAAGCTACCAGAAGGAAATACAGGGAAAACATTTTCAGACATTGGTATGGGAAAAGATTATATGAATAAGACCTCAAAAGCATAGGCAACAAAAGCAAAAATAAACAAATGGGATTACATCAAACCTAAAAGCTTCTGCACAGCAAGTGAAATAATCAAAAGAGTGAAAAGAAAGCCAACAGAATGGAAGAAAATATATGCAAACAATTCATCCAACAGGTGATTAATATGCAGAATATACAAGAAATTTGACCATCTCAACAGAAAATAAGGAAGGAAAGAGGAAGGAGGAAGAATGGAAGGGAGGGAGGGAGGAAGGGAGAGAAGGAAAGGAAAGGAAATGAGAGGGAAAGGGAAAGGAGAAACTATTTATTTTAAAAATGGGCAGGCCAGGGGTGGTGACTAACACCTGTAATCCCAACACTTTGGGAGGCCGAGGCTGGCAAATCACTTGAGGTCAGGGGTTCCAGACCAGCCTGGCCAACATGGTGAAACCCCATTTCTACTAAAAATACAAAAATTAGCCGGGTACGGTGGCACACCCCTGTAATCCCAGCTACTGAGACACAAGAATCACTTGAACCTGGGAGGAGGAGGTTGCAGTGAGCTGAGATCATGCCATTGCACTCCAGCCTTGGCAACAGAGTGAGACTCTGTCTCGGGGTAAAAACAAAAACAAAAACGAAAAAAAAACAAAAAACAAAACAAAACAAAAAAACGACAAATATCAAAAGAATATATACAAGTGTCCAAGAAATGAGTGAAAAAAATGCCCATTACTAATTATCAGGGAAATGCAAATCAAAACCACAATGAAGTATTATGTTACCCCAGTTAGAATGCCTGTTAACAATATAAAACATAACAAATGCTGGTGAAGATGCAGAGAAAAGAGAACTCTTTCACCCTGTTGGTGGGAATATAAACTAGCACAGTTACTATGGAGAGGAGTATGGGGGTTTCTCAAAAAAACTACATATAGAACTACCATATGATCCAGCACTCCCATTACAGGGCATTTATCCAAAGGAAAGGAGATCAGTATATCAAAGAGACATTTGCACTCTCATGTGCATTGAAGCACTATTCACAATAGCCAAGATATGGAATCAACCTAGGTGTCCAACAACAGATGAATAAAGAAAGAAACTGTGTCATAAATACAAAATTGAATACTATTCAGCCATAAAAAAGATTAAATCATATCATTCATGGCAACATGGATGGAACTGGAGGGCATTATGTTGAATGAAATAAGCCAGAAAGAGAAAACTAAACAATGCATGTTCTCACTCATAGGTGGAAGCTAAAAAAAGTTGATCTCATGGAAGTCAAAAGTAGAATGGAGGATATGAGAGGCCAGGGAGGATAGGGGAAAAGGGGAGACGGGGAGAGATTTGTTAAGGGATACAAAATTACAGTTAGATAAGAAAAATAAATTACATTCTTCTATAGCAATATAGAATGACTGTAGTTGATAATATAGTTTCAAATAGGTAGAAGGAGGATATTGAATGTTTCCAACACAAAGAAATAATATGTATTTGAATGATAGATATGGTAACAACCCTGATCTGATCACTATACATTGTATGTATCACAACATCACTATATACCCCATAAATATGTACAATTATTATGATCGATTATAAAACCTTAAAAAGCCAAGGCACTTCACACTTTAAAATTCAGTGAATTGGCCGGACTCGGTGGCTCACGCCTGTAATCCTAGCACTTTGGGAGGCCAAGGTGGGCAGATCATGAGGTCAGGAGATTAAGACCATCCTGGCTAACACAGTGAAACCCCATCTCTACTAAAAATACAAATAATTAGCTGAGGGTGATGGCACACACCTGTAGTCCCAGCTACTCGGGAGGCTGAGGCAGGAGAATCACTTGAACCTGGGAGGCGGAGGTTGCAGTGACCCAAGATGGTGCCACTGCACTCCTGTCTGGCCGACAGAGTGAGACTGCATCTCTAAGAAAGAAAAAGAACATACAATAAAAAATAAAATTCAGTGAATTATAGTTATTTCCAAGTGGAAGCTGTATATCAAACATAGGCACAAGACAAAAATTAAAATATTTCTAAAATTTCTTCACATTCAAAATCTGACACTCCTGATTTACTTTTTAACTTGGAGGTTCAAAATTTTTGTTTGTCTACATAATATCATTCTTTGTGTTTCTCTTAAGTACAGCTCTAGTGTTATTGCCAGAATTTTCTTTCAAGTTACTAATCCCCGTTCTGTAAGCTTTGAGGCACATGCACAAAAAAATGACAGCTACAACATCATGGCGTTCACCTGCTTTACAGTCCTTGTAATATACCTCCTAATTTCAAACATACTGAAATATGAAAAAAAAAAGTGACTTAGAATCAATTATGTTATGATACTAGCACAAGAGTATCTTATCTGTCCTGAAAAATAACCACTGTAGCAAGGTCAACGACATTATTCCAACCATCCTGCAATTACATTATATCCTGGAAAATTAAGAGAGTTAAAAGTGATTCAAAGTAGAAGATGAAAAAGCATATGACTGAAGGTAACTAGCATCTGATGACAGAAGTTTGGGAAAATAAAGTGAAATATTCAGCTTTCTTTTAAAAAATGTTGGTTGGACTTTTAAAAACACCATAGGCTATTCTATGATTCTATGCCACTGAATTTGTAATTCTATAGATGTCACTCCAAAGTGTTCTACTTCTGTTTATCAAAATGTTAAATTGATCATGCTGCAGCTAATTCATTACAATTGCTTAATTACATCATAACTTATAAATAGCAATGTTTAAAATAACAATAAATTGTATGAACTTCTCTTTGAGAAATCTTTATAATAGTCTGAAGCAATGTTATGAACTTTTTAACTTTTATTTTTTAATCCTAAAACTGAGTACAACATTATTGCCAATAATCCAAAAAATTTTAGTTGGATTTTGTTTGTCTTACATCAAGAATATCTATACTGTCATAAATATAAGACCTGGCATGATCATTTATCTTAATAAGGTGGTTTGCGACGATTTGAAAAAAATATTTCCACCAAATTGCCCGAGAGCATCATATTTAATGTTTAATACTTCCAGCACAATTATGAGCAAATATTCACTTTGTTCAATTTTTAAACATCAAATTTAATTGTATTTGAATACACCCATTGTACTATGACATTATGTCTTCATTTGTATTATTTCAAAAATGTTTATTTACAAATACATTGTGTATCACCATGAATTGAATTAAGACAGTCACTGCATCATTTTTTCATTTTGATAGAGAAATGCAAATATAAAATATTCTCTGTGATATGTTTAGATAACACAAAATGTGGTCAAGCTTCAGATTTTATTCAGGAAACAGCTCTTAAACTCAGAAAATCAACAAAGCAACAAGAAATTGGAGGAAAAGAAAAAGAACAATGTGAACACAAAAAGAAGGAGGAGTTGTTAGACTGATTGAGATTTGAGAAATACCAAAAAAACCCAAAGCTTTAAAATTGGTTTCAAAATGTCAAATGTCTGCCTGATATGTTACAACTAAAAATCTTTGCTAGGAATTTTCCTGATAAGTTTCAGACTTGAACTTAAATATGGACTGAAGTTAGCTACTCCATCCAAATGCTTAGCTTTCTTAAGGAAAGAAGATTGAAGACTCTCAGATAAATGGAAAATAATGAAAGCATTTTAAAATTCCTTTAACTGTATTTCCTTTTTAGAGTAGATTTAATAATGAAATGACAATATTTCTATACATAAAGTCTAATATTTAGTAGTCTGTTTTATTTGTGAATAAAAAATTGTGTTCTAGGAAGAAAAAGACACAATCTGCAATATTCCAAAAAAATTAAATGACAGATAATTAATATCACAGTAACAGAATTTTAAGCTTTTAAATGATGCTGAATTATATTTAGACAATATACTAAACACAGAGTTTACATTTAAAATTTCCAAAGGGGCAAAATGTCATTCTGCCAGCTGTTTAAAGTTATTCAGAAAAAGAGATAGCATTTACACTTTCAGCAATTCATCCAAATTAAAAACATTTTATGGAAAGTCAAAACACTGGACCTTATGCTGTGGCTTGAGCTATTTTTCAGTGCCTTTAGTAAAAATACAAAAGAAGTTTGGTTACCCTTCTCAGTACAATGAGAGATTGGAATCCTCATTTTATACACTCAATATTTTTGCTCATAGCATCTCATTTGATCCTTACCAAGTGGTCATACGTACACGAACCCTTACATATATACATACATATATGCATGAAGAATTTATTTTAGAGGTAGAATTAAGGTTGATAATGAGTCGATCTTAAAATAGGAAGATTATTCTGGATTATCCAGTCAGGTCCAACATAATCACATCGGACATTAAAAGTGAAACACGAAAGCAGAAGAGTGGATCAGAGAGATGGGAGAAAAGAAAGAGCAATTGGACATATGAGAGGTACTTACCTACTGGCTCCACTGAAGGAACTGGACCATGAGCCAAAGATTGCAGGTGGCCTTTAGAAGCCAATAAAAGCCCTCTGACAGCCAGAAAGAAAACAGGATCCCAGTTCTATTAGGGAAAAAAAAAAATACTGAATTCTGCTAACCACCTGCATGAACAAGGAGAGGAATCCTCCCACAGAACCTCCAGAAAGGAACTCAGTCCTGTCTACACTTTGAATTAATATTAACAAAAGAATTAACACATTAGTATTTCATATGCAATTAAATATGTAGGTACGTATAGATTATATATAATTATATTTAATGCCTCCTCATAGAAATGTATTTTGGAAATTAAGAATTGAATTAAGTATTAAGGAAGATTTCACATGTTATCATGGACATGAATACAAGCTATTTTGTTTAGCCTCTGGTTGCCTTGTCCATGAAATGAAATGAATTGCATTTTGAACTGGTAGAGAAGTGATAGTGGCACATTTTTCTCTGTAAGTGTCAATTTCTTCTAAATACAGACATATAGTTTGTGACAAATTCAGGAAATACCAACTTTTATTTCTTCCCTTTTTAAATGGACCCTTCTGTCACATTACTATGTAAGTTTACATTGTTTTCAACTTGGCTGCTTGCTATACTGCACCCATCACTGAGTGAACATAAAATGGACAATGTAAGAGACAAGTTCCTAAGCTGCAAGAAACATTATCTCTTCATTTCTGTTGTATCTTCCTGTATTCTCTAGGATCGCTATGCTCATTGCTGTGCTTAAATATTTTCATATACCATTACTCTTTATTATCATCTTTATTGATATAAAGATGATATACCTCTTTATATTTATTGATATAAATAAATTTATCAATCAATTTATTGATATGAAGATGATATATTGATGTAAAGATGATATACCTCTTTATTATCATCTTTACATCTACCACAGATCTAAGTTTTAATCAGATGTTGAGGTTGCAGTACTATAGTTTGGGCTGAATTGCTTTATTCTTCTGTAACAAGTCTTAATTTGGTGGGTTAAAATATTTCAAATCTTTCTCTCTGGGCAGAATAATAAATATTTCATTTCATTACTTCTCCAGTAATCTACCTTTACAACAAAGCACTAAAGCTCAGTTTTGACAAGATATCAACACAACATTATCATTTCCATTTTCATACATTTTCTGTTCAACATCATTCGTGAATTCTTATCTCCTCATTCACTGATATAAACTTGGGACTTGCAATATAATTCTATGTCTGAAATGTCAAACAACAACAAAAAAAGAGAATCCCCAAAAGAAATGTGATCACAGCCACTTCTTTGGGTCCTGTTCTCTAGACTCCAGCTCATCCCTGTAAACCTAAGCTAGACGTAACTCTCCTCTTTCTTACTGCTGTTATAGGGCAGCTCAAGGGCACTGCCCATTGAAACAACACCCTGTGAAACTTGCATGGGGTATGAGTTAGCTCCCCATCTGGGAGTAACAGTAATCCACAGTCTAACTGCTCCATCTAATTTACCTTTCACCTTAGTCCTCACTTTTGTATTCCACTACTTCAAAGAGTTCATTTCAAATGCTAAGACAGCTACACAAATAAGAGCTGAGGACATTGGAGATGGATAAAATGCCACAGTAAGTATTAAGAACAAATAATCCTCTTTTGGGGGGCACCTTTATTTTCTATGTTGCTTAGTTAACAGTAAATTTCATTGCAACATGGAAACTTTAAATTTTGTAAATGTTTTAAAAATTTTTAGATGTTTCTATCTTGAAACAAATAAAATTCTATATTAACCAATAATTTGAAGCCTTATATAAGGAATATTTTTTCTAGATCACAAACTCTTCTTTAATCAGAAAGTAGCAAAAGCTAAGTAAACAATATGATGTCTGAAGTAACTAACAAAACACCAACACATATCACAAGACCAGTTTTTAGATTGTGTAACTATTATATATCCATTCAGATCTCAGGCTGCTTTGGATAAATGGGTATTTTACTGATGTTGCTTCAGTCAGACCATATTTGGTAGATGCCCTTTAACAGGTGCCATATTTTAAGTTGCTGTAATTGTTTATTACTCCATATCCTAAGAGAGTTTTGTGAATCATGCAGTGACTATAAGGCCATATATATTAAATTATTCACTTACTTAACAAATACATACTGATTACACAGTAGGACTATGTAGATATTAAGGCCATGTGACAAGTAAACCATAGATACTGCCATCAAGGAGCTTTGGGCATTGTTGTCAAACCGGAAATTGCTAGCCCTGCAATGGTGAGATTTATAAAAGGCAAATAGCTGAATTCAATATTTGAAATGTTTTACAGCAAAATAAGGTGGTGGTTGCGTATACTGGTAAGTCAAAAATAGCTATTGAAGATGAAGTAAAATTACTACATAAAAGAAACCTGGAAAAATTACCAATATTTTAAAAATATTAAGTTAAATCCATATTTAAGGATTTTAAATGCATAATATTTAGTGTCCCATTTTTTTTGATTTTCTGAAAACTAAAATAGAAATAACTATTCTAAGAAAAGCATATCTGCAGTGAAATGAGTATAACTCTAGATATTGGTTGAACATCTTATTTATAGAACAAATAGAAGAAATGAAATTTGTTAAATCAAAGCAAAAATATATAAACGAATAGGATTTTATGATTTTTAAATTTAATAACTTTATTACCACATAGTTGAAAGTCAATAAAATGTGTGTGTGTATATATATATATATATATATATATATATATATATAGTACAATTTGATGTTATGACATAGGTATATACCCATGAAATCATTTCTATAATCAAGGTAAGATCCCAGTTTTCTTGTGTCTATCTAATCCTTTTATCTAACTCCTTTCCTCTCCATCCCATCCCCAAGCAACCACTGATATTATTTCTGCCAATATGTGTTTGTCTGCATTTTCTAAAATGTAATGAAATTGGAATCATTCAGTATGTACTCATTTTTGATAGCTTCTTTCACTCAGCATAATTATTTTGAGACTCATCCATGTCCTCATACACATCATCTGTTTATTTCTTTCTGTTGCAAAGAAGTGCTTTATTGTATAGAAACACGATTTGTATGGGAATAACATGGGAATAACTCATTCTGATGAAAATTTGGGTTGTTTCCATTTTTTGACTATTACAAATAGAGCTATGAACATTCACTGTGTTGACGTACATTTTCATTTCCCTGGGATAATTACTCAGATGTGGAATGGCTGGATATCTGATCGTGTAGGTTTGCAGCAAGAAACTGCAAAACCATTTTCCGAAGCAATTGTACTATTTTCCAGTTGCACCAGCTTTAAGAGAATCGTGGTTCTTCTACATCCTTACCAACACTTGGCATGGCCAGTCTTTAATTTTAGCTATTCTAATGACTGTGTAGTAATTTCTAATTGTGCTTCTAATTTGCATTTCCCTAATGATTAACAAGGTTGAGCATCATCTCATGGGCTTTTCATCTGTATATCTTTGGTGAAGGGTCTATTCAAACATTTTAATCATTTATATTGGGTTGTTTGTTTTCTTGTTGAACGTAGAGAGTTTTGGATATATTCTAGAAATGAGTTCTTTATCAGATACATAATTTGCAAATGTTTTCTTTCAGTCCATGGCTTGTCTTTTCATTCTCTTTACTAGTGACTTTTGAAATAGTGATTTTTTTTTATGAACACTAATTTATCTTTTTTTCTGGAATGTACTTTTGATAGCATATCTAAGAAATATGTGCATAATTCAAATAAATTTTTTTCTCTTTTTTTTCTGAAAGTGTTAGGGTTTTAGGTTTTACATTTAGATCTGTGATCCATTTTGAATTGAGTTTTGTATATGATATTACAAAGCAGTGATCAAAGTTCAATTTTCTCCTTTTTACATATAGACGTCCAATATTTGCAGGAATATGTTTTGAAATGATTATCCTTTCTCTACTGAATTTCTTTTGCACTTGTGTCCAAAAAGGATTTCCATATACATGTGGGTCTATTTCTGGACACTGTTTTACACCATTGTTCTATTTATCTGTCTAAAGCCAGTACTACACTTATTTTAGCTTTATAATGAGTCTTAAAATCAGAGTGTATTAGTTCCCCTATTTTGTTCATACCTCTTTCAAAGTTGTTTGGATTTTTCTCGTTCATTTGAATTCCCATATGAACTTTAGCATGAGATGATGTCAAGTTTGACATAAACAACAACAACAACAACAAAAAGAACAACCTGCTGGGTTTTTCACTGGTATCACACATAATTAAATTAGGGGAAATTAACATCTTAACAATAAAGAGTCTTTTTAACCCATAAAAACAGTATATAACTTCATTTGTTTAGGCCTTCCTTAATTTCTCAATACTGTTCTGAAAGTTTCATTGTTCAGATCTTGCACATATTTTGTCCAATTTATGTTTAAGTATTTTATATTAGGGCAAATGACATTTAAACATTTTTTGATTATTTATTCCTAAGATATAAAAATAGAATTAATTTTTATATTGATTTTGAACCCTGAAGCCTTGATAAACTCATTTATTAATTCTGTTAGCTTTTCTGTAGTCTTTTAAATTTTCTCTATGGATGATCATGTTATCCTTGAATAAAGAAATTTTAATTTCTTTTCTATACTGGATGTATTTTGTTTCTTTATTTCTTGCCATAATGCACAGGGTGAAAAAAAAAGAACTCATTTCTAGAATGTATAAAGAACCCTCAATACTCAACAATATGAAAACAAACACAGTCCCTTCCTATTAAGTATGATGTAACTGCAGGTTTTTCATAGATGCCTTTTTTCAGGTTTAGGAAGTTCCCTTATATTCCTAGTTTTTTAAGTTTGTATAATGCATATAATTAGATTTTGTCAGATGCTTTCTCTGCTTCTATTGAGATGATCATCTGATGTAAAATTTTAGTTTGTTGGTATGGTGATTTCTGAATGCTGAATGAATCTTTCATTCCTGGGATAAATCCCACTTTGTTATGATGAATTATCCCTTTAATATATTGCGTTTGCTTTGCTAATATGTTGTTTATAATTCTTGGATTCTCTGTTCATGCAATGCATTGTTACAATGTGTTTGTCAGGTTTTGCTATTAGGATAATGCTGGCCTCACAGAAAAAACTGGAAAGTATTATATACATTCAGTTTTCTGGAAGAGTTTTTAGATAACTGATAAAATTTGTTTATTCTGTATTTTGTAGCATTTTCCAATTAAACCACTGGGGCCTAGAGTTTTCTTTATGGAAAGATTATAACTGCATATTCAGTTTCTTTCATAGGTGGAGGGTTATTTAGACTACCTATTTTTCTAAGAGTAAGTTTGTAAACTGTGTCTTTCAAGAAATCTAGCCATTTTATCTAAGTTATCAAATCTATTAGCATAAAATTTTTAAATAATATTTAGTTAGTGACCTTTTAATATCTGTAGAATCTGTAGTAGCATCACTTATCTCAATCCACACATTAGCAATTTGTGGATTCTCTCTATTTTTCTTGGTCAGCCTGGCTGAAGATTTGTTGACTTTTTGCTTTTCTCAAAGAATGAGTTTGTTTTCATTGATATTCTTTATTGTTTTCTGTTGTATTTCTTTCATTTTTCTTCTTTCTTCCCCTTACTTTGATTTTGATTTGCTGTTCTTTCTTTAGTTTTAAAGGTAGAATCAGTTCATTGATTCTTCTATTCTAATAGAAGTCTAGGGACTTCTATTCTCTCCTAATATATAAATTGAAGGCGATAAATCCACCCCTCTCACCAGGTACTGCTTTATTAGCACCATTCAAATTTTGATACCTGGTATTTTCATTTTAATTCTATTCAAAATATTTTAACTTTCTCTTTGATTTCTGTTTTGAAATATGGGTTGCATCCTTTGTATAGATACACTTTCTATCTGGAATCATTTTTCTTCTCCTGAAGGACTTTCTTTACATTTCTTGTTTTAGTCTTCTGGCCATGAATTCTTTCAGCTTTTGTATGTCAAAAAGTCCATATTTTGCCTTTATTTTGAAGAGAATTTTTTTGGTATACAATTCTACATTGATATAGTTTTCTTTTCATATTTGAAGGATGTTTCTTTACTATTTTCTTATTTACATCATGTCCACAAGAAGATAAATCTTAAGTCATCCTCTGTAGATAGTATGTCCTCTTTGCCTCTTTACTTTTAAGGTTTTCTTGTTATCACTGTTTTTGACAAATTAGATTATAGATATATCTTAGTGTAGTTTCCTTTAGGGTGTGTGTGTGTGTGTGTGTGTGTATTTCTGTGTGTGTTCTTGAGGTTCATTGGGCTTCTGGGATGTATGGGTTTTCTAATTTTTGAAATCAAAATAATATTTTAGGCCATTATTTCTTTAACCTCCTTCCTTCAGAATTTACAATTATGCATAATTAGGCTATATGAAATTGTTCTACAGCTCATTGACCCTCTTTTCATTGTTTTAAGCTATTTTTTTTCCTCCATGTGTTTCATTTGGATAGATTCTATTGTTACACCAGGCTTATTACTCTTTCTTTAGTCAATGTTTAATCTGAAATGACCTTAATCTACTTAGTGTTGCCATAACAGAATAACGCAGACTGGGAAATTATAAAGAAAATAAATTTATTTCTCATGGTTCTGGAGGATGGGAAGTCCAACATCAAGATGCCAGCATCTGATGATGGCTTTGTTGATGCATCATCCCATGGCAGATGGTGAAAGAACAAGAGAGTGTGCATAAAACAGAGGTAGGGGGCCAAACTCATTCTTATTATCAGAAGCCCACTCTTGCAATAATGACATTAATCTATTCATTAAAAAGTGATCTAGACACCTCTTAAAAGTCCCACGTCTCCACATTGTTGCATTGGAAATTAAGTTTCTAACACATGAATTTAAGGGATACATTCAAACCATAGCAGTCATTAATCTCATCTGGTTTATTTTTTCTCTCATTAATTTTAATAATTATCTGTAGAAGTTTGATTTAGATCTTTTAAAATATCTTTTATTCTCTACCTAAATTTTTTAACATGTGGAATATAGTATAATGACTTTCTTAATTTCCTTGTCTACTAATTTGAGCAACTGTGTCTGTTCTGAGTCGTTTGATTGATTGATTTTCTCCTAATCATAGAAGGTCATGCTTTCTTGCTTTGCATACCTGGCAACATTTCACTGGATTGCAGTCATTGTACAATTGTACAATTTTGAGTGCTGAATATTTCTGAATTCCTATAAATATTCTTGAGTATTGTTTTATGATACAGTTAAATTATTTGGAAACTGTTAAATACTCTAGGGCTTCACTTTCAAAATTTGTTAGATTACTTCAGAGCTATGTCCCACCTAATACGTAGAGCTAATTATGTCCACTACTGAGTATTCTATGTGCACACTCCTGACTATCCTATATGATGCCCTGTGAATTATGAGGTTTTCTAGTTTGCCTGACAGAAACAGGGGCTATTCTCAACACCCCCTGTGAGCATTGGATATTCCATGTAATCCTTTTGGATTGTTTTTCTCCAACATTGGATAATTTCCTCACACACATGAGCTAATCAGTATTCTGCTGAATACACAAGGGAAATCTTCTGTAATTCTCTGGCCTTCTTCCTCTCTGCAGCAGTCTCTCCCTCAGTAGTTTGTTCTGCGATCTCTAGCTACCTTGTCCTTTCCAGATTCTCAGCTGCATCGATAGAATCCAGACAGTCTACCAGGTTCTGCCTGAGTTTTTCCTCCCTGTGCATGATCTGGACATTCTCTTGAAGCAATACAATGGGAAATCTTAGGCTCACCTGACTTTTTTTCCCATTTCTCTGGGATCACTATCTTGTATTGCCTGTCAAACCATTGTTTGATATATTTTCCTTGATTTTTGTTTGTTTCAGGCAGGAGACTGTATTACTCTATCCTGGATAGAAGTATAAGTCTGCATTAATTTTATAAACCCCACTTTGGATAATTTAATTCTGTCTCATCATAGAATATACCTATGTGATGAATTATGTTTTCAATTTTCAATTCAAGGGAGAGAATTTTCATAGCTTTCAGCTTTGTATACAAGTCATTATCATTGAAGATGGATTTCTTAAGGATTCATGACTTGGTTTTTTGTTTTTGTCCCTAGGAGCTAGCAAAATGCCTAGAATATGGTAGATTGATTGATGGCCTAGATGAATAGAAAGCCAAATGAAAGCATGTTAAGATGAAAATAAAAAGTAGAGTGTAGTGTTGAATGTACATCTGTTATGAACTGAATGTTTGTCTTCTATCCAAATTTACATGTCAAAACCCTAGCCCACAGTGTGACTGTATTTAGGAACCTGGCCTCCAAGAAGTAATTAGGTTAATTGAGGTCATAAAGGTGAAGCCTTGATCTGATAGGATTAGTGTCCTTGTGAGAAGAGACACCAAGAGCATACTCTTTCTCTCTCTCAATGTGTGCACATAAAAGAAATCATGTGAACACAGAGGGATAAGGTGGCTGCCTACAAGACAGAAAGAGAGTCCTCACCAGAAATCAACCATGTCGATACCCTGATCTTGGAGTTTCAGCCTCCAGAGCATTGAGAAAATAAATTTCTGTTGTTTAGGTGACCCAGTCTATAATATTTTATTATGGCAGCTGGAGCAGACAAATATTCTATCTAAACTGTACAGATAAATTAAAAAAATACAACTGGAAATCACCTAAGTTATTGAGAATCTTTACAAGTTTTTAAAGACTACAACTAATGAAAACACAATTCTCCAGAACAATTTTTTATGGTCTCCCCTCTAATAGTCACCTTTTCTTATTTAAGTTAAATCACCTTGGAGAAAAATGTATTTTAGTTTTTTTTTTTCAAAAGGAGTCTTTCATAGAATGACAAAAGCTGTCCAGAATAGTAGCATTTTACATAGTGCTCATTTCCAGTTGATATTCCCAAATTTCTGGAACCCTATATCAGAAATTATAAGAAAGAGCGTAATCATGGATGATATCCAACAGATGGAAGTTTTTGTGGTTTTGACTTAAGGTAAAGATAGTTTGTTATATGCTTCTCAATTCTATGCAGATTGAGATGTTTGAAACTTTTATTTTAACATTAAAGACATATATCCTAAGAAAATTCATGTAAATTATTGATAATGTTTGAACTTGCCTATTGCTTTTGTTTATTTCAAGAAAATCTAGGATTTTTTTTTTCTTTTTATAGACCATATGAAGTATTTGGACCTTCTGCTGGAGCTGCGTTAGAGTCCTTGGGACTAAAACTTTATAAAGTCCTCTGGCACTTCATACTACTGTTATTTTTAAAAATCATTATTTGAAGAAAGATGGCCATTCGTTATAGCCAATACCTTTGTGTAAACTTCTTTTGAGTTAACAAAGCGCTGAGTTCACAAAGCCATGTCAAATCAACCTTCACATCAACTCTCAAATATACATGGCAAGTAACAGCTTCATTTTCCAGATAAGAGAACAGAAACTGACAGACAATAAATGACTGTCTCTGGCAACCCCATTAAAAAGTGGTGAGGTCAGGTTATAACTGAGACCATGCTCAGGTCTTAGGAGTAGACCATCAACTTCTTAATTAATGTTTATCTTCTAGTTAAAGTGGCCAATTGATGGCTTGTATAGCTACAAATCTAGACTTAAGGTTTAATGTTTAATGTGAAAGGAGCCTATTATTCTTCATCTGACATTAAGAACATCATTCAAAGTAAACTCAATAATATTGAGCATATTAATTTAAAACCAGAAAGGCAGATTTTTTTTCAGAATATTGGAACTGTGGTCTCACGCAGATAGATGTGTACCAGAAATAAGACTTCAGCCCCTTATGACTGATGTGGTGAAGTTTCAAAAAACTTTAAAATAGCTGAAAATAATAAAAATTGTGTATTTTAGAACAACTCTATTTCAGAAAATTTTCTGAAAGAAATCCCATTAGCAATGAACAAATATAACAAATGGTTAGTGATACAAATAGGAGAAGATGGAAGGAATAATGAGATATCCTAGAGGAATCTTCTTTTAGTTATTAGTTTAGGATGGTTGTAGACTTCAAACTCAGTTCTTGGCAGAGAGAAAAAAAGATAAATCCTCTTTAATTCCTATAATGCCACTGTGACAGTGGATATTGTTTCTCTTAAAAAAAAAAGCAATATATCAAAGCTACATAGTGTGTGGTTTGAAGTAAATGGAAGAATTGTCTAAGGCAGAAAAAAAAATTGGTTTAAAAGTTATGAATGCTTCTCCCCCTCACCCAAATCATTATATCTTCAAACGGTGATGGGTACTGAGTTACATAATATTTTTAATTTTATTTAAGGTAAGATTATTATTTTGAAGCGCTAGTTACAAATAAGGGCCATGTTTCAGAGGGCATGAAGCAAACACAGTGTGGTATTTTATCAATGTCAACTCAAATGAAAGTTTCTCCTTTTTTCCTTGACTAGTACCTGGTTGGGACACTGTCTAGCACATGGTTAACACTGAGGAAATGGTAGCAATTATTATTATTATCTACTTTTCCTAAATGAGATTTTTGTCAGTTTAGCACTTCACACAACTGCTAACCTGCAGTTTCTCAATTTTGTGAAACCTTCAATTTCATGTTCCCTGAAAAACATTCCTTTCAGAACTAGACAAGACACATGGCCACTAGAAAAATGTCATTCTTCTTGTAGCCACGTGGAAAGATTTGTGCCACTGTTTACCCATAAAGCTTAGGGACAAATGACGAAAGACTTCCCAGTGTATTATAGAAAGGATTACTAGTCACATCTTCAATCTCTAACATTATTTCTCTAAAAAGCATAGAGATTTCATTATTCAAATTTATTTACTGTTTACCACAGTCCTTCATATCACAGTGTTATAACGTATTTGAGACTATTTTCTGAAAAACACCCCATCATGTTGTTTAAAACAATTCCTCTGAAAATTAAGTCTCTCTAAATCACATAGCATGCATGCAGGAAATGAGGTATTCAGGTTCTCAGTACATGTGTCTGATGGACTGTTAGTTCACCATGTTGGCATGGTGGAGTATAAAAGCAGTGTTCTATGTTCAAATTGAGATTGGTGTGTTAAACAAAACAGAACAAGTTTCTTTTTTTTTCATTTAAAAATCTTTTATTTAAATATCCACAATTTTAAAGTTTTCAAATGGAATATTTAAAATAACCAATAAGGTATTCAGTGATTTTGTTTTTTATTTATTTATTTATTTATTTATTTATTTATTTTATTATTATTATACTTTAAGTTTTAGGGTACAAGTGCACAATGTGCCAGTTAGTTACATATGTATACATGTGCCATGCTGGTGTGCTGCACCCATTAACACGTCATTTAGCATTAGGTATATCTCCTAATGCTATCCCTCCCCCTCCCCCCCACCCCACAACAGTCCCCAGAGTGTGATGTTCCCTTTCCTGTGTCCATCTGTTCTCAATGTTCAATTCCCATCTATGAGTGAGAACATGTGGTGTTTGGTTTTTTTGTCTTTGCAATAGTTTACTGAGAATGATGATTTCCAGTTTCATCCATGTCCCTACAAAGGACATGAACTCATCATTTTTTATGGCTGCATAGTATTCCATGGTGTACATGTGCCACATTTTCTTAATCCAGTCTATCATTGTTGGACATTTGGGTTGGTTCCAAGTCTTTGCTATTGTGAATACTGCCGCAATAAACATACGTGTGCATGTGTCTTTATAGCAGCATGATTTATAGTCCTTTGGGTATATACCCAGTCATGGGATGGTTGGGTCAAATGGTATTTCTAGTTCTAGATCCCTGAGGAATCACCACACTGACTTCCACAATGGTTGAACTAGTTTACAGTCCCACCAACAGTGTAAAAGTTTTCCTATTTCTCCACATCCTCTCCAGCTTGAACTAGTTTACAGTCCCACCAACAGTGTAAAAGTGTTCCTATTTCTCCACATCCTCTCCAGCACCTGTTGTTTCCTGACTTTTTAATGATTGCCATTCTAACTGGTGTGAGATGGTATCTCACTGTGGCTTTGATTTGCATTTCTCTGATGACCAGTGATGATGAGCATTTTTTCATGTGTCTTTTGGCTGCATAAATGTCTTCTTTTGAGAAGTGTCTGTTCATATCCTTCACCCACTTTTTGATGGGGTCGTTTGTTTTTTTCTTGTAGATTTGTTTGAGTTCATTGTAGATTCTGGATATTAGCCCTTTGTCAGATGAGTAGGTTGCAAAAATTTTCTCCCATTTTGTAGGTTGCCTGTTCACTCTGATGGTAGTTTCTTTTGCTGTGCAGAAGCTCTTTAGTTTAATTAGATCCCATTTGTCAATTTTGGCTTTTGTTGCCATTGCTTTTGGTGTTTTAGACATGAAGTCCTTGCCCATGCCTATGTCCTGAATGGTAATGCCTAGGTTTTCTTCTAGGGTTTTTATGGTTTTAGGTCTAACGTTGAAGTCTTTAATCCATCTTGAATTAATTTTTGTAGGAGGTGTAAGGAAGGGATCCAGTTTCAGCTTTCTACATATGGCTAGCCAGTTCTCCCAGCACCATTTATTAAAGCACCATTGCTTGTTTTTCTCAGGTTTGTCAAAGATCAGATAGTTGTAGATATGCGGCGTTATTTCTGAGGGCTCTGTTCTGTTCCATTGGTCTATATCTCTGTTTTGGTACCAGTACCATGCTGTTTTGGTTACTGTAGCCTTGTAGTATAGTTTGAAGTCAGGTAGCATGATGCCTCCAGCTTTGTTCTTTTGGCTTAGGATTGACTTGGCGATGCGGGCTCTTTTTTGGTTCCATATGAACTTTAAAGTAGTTTTTTCCAATTCTGTGAAGAAAGTCATTGGTAGCTTGATGGCGATGGCATTGAATCTATAAATTACCTTGGGCAGTATGGCCATTTTCATGATATTCGTTCTTCCTACCCATGAGCATGGAATGTTCTTCCATTTGTTTGTATCCTCTTTTATTTCCTTGAGCAGTGGTTTGTAGTTCTCCTTGAAGAGGTCCTTCACATCCCTTGTAAGTTGGATTCCTAAGTATTTGATTCTCTTTGAAGCAATTGTGAATGGGAGTTCACTCATGATTTGGCTCTCTGTTTGTCTGTTATTGGTGTATAAGAATGCTTGTGATTTTTGTACATTGATTTTGTATCCTGAGACTTTGCTGAAGTTGCTTATCAGCATAAGGAGATTTTGGGCTGAGACAATGGGGTTTTCTAGATATGCAATCATGTCGTCTTCAAACAGGGACAATTTGACTTCTTCTTTTCCTAATTGAATACCCTTTACTTCCTTCTCCTGCCTAATTGCCCTGGCCAGAACTTCCAACACTATGTTGAATAGGAGTGGTGAGAGAGGGCATACCTGTCTTGTGCCAGCTTTCAAAGGGAATGCTTCCAGTTTTTGCCCATTCAGTATGATATTGGGTGTGGGTTTGTCATAGATAGCTCTTATTATTTTGAGATACGTCCCATCAATACCTAATTTATTGAGAGTTTTTAGCATGAGACAAGTTTCTATACTCCAGAATGTCTTAGAGCCTTGGCAGTTCAAATACACGTTATAAATCTCCTAGAGGGAGCTGCAGAACAGGCAGCGTTTGCCAAACGTATTTGCCTGTGGGATCTATTTTTCAGTCAAATTAGTAGAATCTCCCTAAGAAAAAAACAATTAAGGATTTGCTGTTGTAGCAGTTGTAGTAGTTGTAGCAGTTGTAGTAGTTGTAGCTGTTGTAGTAGCTGTTGTAGCTTTTGTAGTAGTTGTAGTGAACTTCTGTGACTCAATTAAAGCTCAGCCATAGGAATATTTTAATCAATCCATACTAATAGGGATACAACTCAGAGGAAAATGCATTTCATTAATGTTTATTAGATCCCATCATTAGATCTAAAAGGATCTAATAAATAGCTTTATTAAATTTTAATTTTTCATAGAAAGGCCATAAAATTGAAGGTAAATATTTTACATTCTCTATTTGATTTACAAAATATAAATCATATTTTTATTATAATTATATAAATGAGTTTTGATATATTTAAAGTATATTTTAGTTTGGAAAGAGAGTCTGAATTATGGGTGAGATCCACAAGAAAGTAATGACAATGATAAATGATGGTATAATCAACATTCACTATATTTCTTACTCTCTTGTAAAAGTTGTCAAAATGAACAATAAGAATTCAATAAGTATACTATTCTCCTGAAAAAAAAATGACAAATTGAATAAAATATCATAAAGTAAAAGAGGTCTTGTGGCCTAAAAGTGAACATGTATAAATGTGAGCTGGAGTCTTTTGTATTCAGGGTAAAATACAACCATCATGATGAATTTTCCATGGGAAATATTAGAATTAAGGAACTGGTTTTAGTTAGATATTTCGAAGTTAAAAAGATATGGGGATGTTGGTACTAAATAATTCATAGGTTAAAAGTTTGAAAATCAGACCTAACAACAAAAGATTAAGAAAACATAGTTAATTAACTTTGGGAACAAAAGAATCAAGGTAGAGTATCTGCAGAATGAGTTTAACAATCATGTTAAGGAACTAGAAATATAACCATTACCAACACTGGTAAAACAGTAAGAATACAGCTTGGGAAAATTTTTTTTTTGATAGAAAAGAATACCATGAACTTTTACTTAATCAAAAGCTTAAGACATGGAAAACAATTATTTATTACACTGAAATTATATACAGTTCTCTTTTTTAAATATGAATAAATTATATATGAAATTATATATATTATATATCACATTAAAATGATATACTATTCTGTTTTTAAAATATGAATAAATTTTATATATGAAATTATATAATACATATATAACATTGAAATACCATTCTCTTTTTTAAATATGAATAAATTATATATGAAATTATATATATTATATATCACATTAAAATGATATACTATTCTGTTTTTAAAATATGAATAAATTTTATATATATGAAATTATATAATATATAACATTGAAATACCATTCTATTTTTTAAATATGAAGAAACTATATGAAATTATATATGATATATGATATATAATTATATATTATGTTATGTATATATAATAGATAACATTGAAATTATATATCATTCTTTTTTATATTATAAAATTGTATATTATATATTATATATAATTACATATTACATATTTGTATATAAAACATTGAAATTTTATGCTGTTCTGTTTTTTAAATATGAAGAAATTATATGAAATTATGTAAAATATATAATTATATATTATATTTTTATAATATATAACATTGAAATCATATAGCATTCTCTTTTTTAAATATGAAGAAATTATATATATGAAATTGTATATATTATACATATAATTTATTCCATATATATATATATATATATATATGGAAATTAGGATTTCCTCACACAAAGTGCTATTTTGAAGTTATTTAGGACACTGCACAAGTGAGAATGCTTGATAATCTAACGTATGGGCAACTCAATCAACCAAAGCTTTAATGATCTATTTGATAGTGGAAAATTAGATGAACTAGAGAAGCAAAGTCGTAATAAATAAAAACAGTAGCAGTTATCAACTTTAATGTATATTTTGCAGTGTGGGGTGATGCGTGGGTTAAGCATCAGATAAATTTGATTTCTAATCCTACTTTATGCGCTTATTGGTGATCAGTTAAGAAGGTGATATAGCCTACTGTCTCTTCATATATATGCAAAATGTGGATAGTAATACACACGTTTTTGGTAGGGTTATCAAATATATTGTGAATAAAATATCTGGCCAATAAAGATAGCACTGCTCATTGATAACTTATGTATTTTAACATTAATTTTACAGATATGTTAATGGCGACTTAGATGAAATATGATAAAAATGGCAAGAGAAAATGCCTGATATCGAAATCTATCTCCCCAATTTATAACTAAGTACCCTATCTATCCCACCATAGCAGCTTCTCTCCGCTTTCTGTGGTTCATCACAATTTCACATTTTCATTGTTGAGGACTTATATTTTTATCTATTATGTTTATTAATATAAGTTTTTAAAGCTCATGCATATTTATATCCCTCAATGTATTTCAAAACTACTTAATATATCATAGATGTTTCCAAATGCTTATTGAATGAAAAATTAATGAATTAGGAATAGCTGCAATAATTAAATTCCCTTACAATCGATCCAAGAACTCACCTAATTCTGGATTCTTCTTTGGTGAATACTACAGTGGTGCGAGGATGCAGCATTTAAAACTCATTAAGAGTACCCTAACTTTACCTTCTGGCAAAACACTACTTAGGTGTATCATCATGATGTTAATTTGAACTTTACATTTAATGTTTCTCAATAATTTTATTGCCATGATACTGCTCTAGTTTTTTGACACTACTTGAATGTCTAAAGCCTTTGTGATTACTTAAAAATATTCACAGAAATAATTGAATTTCACCTTTTTAGCATGATTTCATACTGTTAGTTAATAAAATGCTGAAAACTATACTAAATGACATTTTGAAACAAAAATTAATGGAATTTCTGTATGGACACCTATTGCATATTTGGAAACCTAATTGAGATATTAAAAGTTGATCACTAAATGCAATAGAAAGACTAGAAAGTCATCTCTGGTTAGTAAGTAGATTGGTTTTCTAAAGGAGTTTGATATTATAATTTGCTCTTATACTAGAAATAATAAATTACAAGTTTCAAACGACACCATTTAAGAAATAAACGTTAGAATTTTGGATAACTATTTTAAAGATGAGACAGAAAACAAAGTTTGCTTCTGATTTGTGAAAAGTTGCAAAATCCAAAGAAATGAATCAGGCTAAATCGTGTCTCTAACCTGCAATCTAAGGCTTGATGAGAAGCATCTGAGTGATGATTACTAGGAAGAGATGACACCAAATGAAATGGAAACGTATGAAAATACTCAGGCTCACACCGCAAGATGCATATGTAAATTCTACTGGAATCCTTGAAAGCTTATGATTAAGTGCTCAACCAGCACAGTAGCAAATGTTTTCCCCTCCTATAGTCCATGTTGAAATCCTCATGCTAATTATTATTATGGGCAAATGTCACATATGGATTTAAGTGGAAATTTCTGAAAGCTATAAAATACAGATTCTGTATTTGATTGAAAATAGTTGAAGAAAACCATGAGGAAATAAATTGCTGTATATGGAGATTATTAAGACAAAGTCAATGGTCCTTTGGGGGACCTTATTAATTTCATTTTATCCAGGCTCATAACACCTGGCATCTTTGTGAAACTGCAGCCCTAACAATATATTAATAGAACCAGTCAGCACATATGGGTGAAATATCAAATTTGAGAAGCCAGGCAGTGTCAAAAGAAATTATTATAACCAAACTCTCACTAACGGAGCCAACCAATATACACATAATCAGTTTTTCCTTTAGCTACCTTTGTTATCCTTATGTATCTCTATTTACTTTTTAATTCCTTAAGTTAAAAAAGTGCTTTAGTAATTGTTCTGTTTTTAGCTATTTTTGTTTTCAGGGCAGAAATATTAGCTCACAGAAGCTCGGAGAAGGTTTCTTTTCTTTAAACCCAGGACTATCAGAATAAATGAGATATATTTAATCCATATGTAAGTATTATTGTATAACCAACAAAACATTCTATACTAGGAATTGTGTGACTTTGAAGGGAGCATAATACAAAGCTTGCAACTATAAAGTGCTTGCAATTCTGTTGAGTATATGAGATCAAATGAGTCCTTCATCTAATAGTTCTAGCCAACCATTTTATCTATTCATTCTGCGTATCCACTCTATAGGTAAGGTCTCTTGGCATGACCTCCAAAATCCATTTCAAATCTTTTAATATCTTTGCCAATACTTCACTCTGAGTTTCCATCACTTTCTCCAGGACTAATGTAATAGCTTTCTAAAGGATCTCTATATCAACTGTCCCCCTTCTTGCGTCCCTCTCTGCAGAATGTATTCTCTAAAAACAGCAAGAGTAAAATTTTTAAGACAAATTCCTTGACTGCAGAAAATCCATCACTGACTTTGCATCAAACTTGGAATAAATCCAAATTTGTGACCACAACCTTTGCAACTTTAAATAAATTGTCCTCTCTCTACTATTCAATTTCACTTTATACCATTTTTACTTTCTTCCACTGTGTATAAAATACATAGGCCTTCTTTCTGGTTCTGAATACCATGTGCTGTGAGTATTTGAGTATATTTCCATCAGCTCTAAGCACTGTCTAGAATGCTCTTCACTTGATGTGTGCTTGGATGTCTCCTTATAAAGTATATCTCAGCTTAAACATTTTCTCAGGTAAGCTGCATTATTAATATATTGCTGTGCAACAAATTATTCCATAACTCAGTGACTTAAAACAACAAACATTTATTACATCACAAGTTCTGTGGGTCAGGAATAACTTAGAATGACTTAGTCGAATACCTCTGGCTCAAGGTCTCCTACAAGATTACAATCAAAGTATCAGCCAATGCCACAGTGATCTCAAAGCTCCACTGGGGGAGGATTCACTTCCCAGCTCACTTATATGTCTGTTGACAACCTTTAGGCACTGATAAATATTGTTTTTTGACACTTGGGCCTCTTCATAGGGCTGCTTACAGCATGGCAATTGGTTGTCTTCAGAGTGAACCAGCAAAAGAGGGAGAAAGGCTGCCTGAGATAGAAATCATGGTCTTTTTATAAACACATTTCAGAAGCGACAACTCAGGACTTCTTTTGTATTTTATTCATTAGAAACTAGTCAATAAGTTTAAGGAATACACAATAAGAAGGAATTACATAAGGATGGGAACACCAGAAGGTGGGGATCAACCATCTTAAAGACTGCCAATATCAGTCTATCGAAAGATCTCCAGTGATTCATGTCCCCTCCCTGTGCAAAACACACACCATCTCAAAGTTTTTCAGAAGTCTAATTCTACCATAATGGGAGTTGAAAATCTAGAATTTCATCATTTAAGTCAGGTCTAGATGTGGATGAGGCCCCTTGAGCATAGTTCGTTAAGTATAGGTAAGTAAGTATGCTTCTCCTTGATCCATAGAAATATGAACCTATGGAGGCAATATCTGCTTCCCCCATCCACACACATTTAAAATGCAATGATGAGACAGGGATAGGATAATCACTACAGATAATCTTTAAAACTGAGACATAGATAAGTCATTGATATAGTACTTCTAAAATCCAGCTAGGTATAAATGTTGAAAGTTTCTTGATTAATTAATTTCAAGGCCTGAAAAATAATTCTTCAGGTTCTTGGCTCTATCCTGTGAGTATTCCTCCTTTTTCATGAAAGGTAGAATGTTTTCAGATGAGTAGCTTACTCAGTCCTCTTCTGGCCAGTAGACTTGTGAAAGTCTAACTTGCCTCTTTTCCTTGTGTACTGTCTGTCTCTGTCACTCCATGCTAGTAGTTTTTCTGCTGCTGTAATTCTTTGAAAAACTTTGTGAGCCACTTGTGTATTTCATTGGAGTTTACTCAAAAATCACTCCTGCAGATCCTTTCTAGATGAGCCCTCTTGTACCTTGGGCTCCTCCTAAGATGACTGAAGGACAATGCCCTTAAACTTAGTTCAATCATTGTGGAAGACAGTGTGGCAATTCTTCAAGGATCTAGAACCAGAAATTCCATTTGACTCAGCAATCCCATTACTGGGTATATACCCTAAGGATTATAAATCATTCTACTAGAAAGACACATGCAGATGTATGTTTATTGCTGTTTGCAATCGCAAAGACTTGGAACCAATTTAAATGCCCATCAATGATAGACTGGATAAAGAAAATGTGGCTTATATACACAACGGAATACTACACAGCCATAAAAAAAGAATGAGTTCATGTCCTTTGCAGGGACATGGATGAAGCTGGAAACCATCAAACTAACAGAGCAAACTAACACAGGAACAGAAAACCAAACACCATGTGGTCTCACTCATAACTGAACAATGAGAACACATGGACACAGGGACACAGGGAGGGGGACATCACACACCGGGGCCTGTCAGGGGATCGGGGAAAAGGGGAGGGAGAGCATTAGGACAAATACCTAATGCATGTGGGGATTGAAACATAGATGATGGGTTAATAGGTGCAGCAAACCACCATGGCACGTGTATACCTTTGTAACAAACCTGCACGTTCAGCACACATAACCCAGAAGTTAAAGTAAAATTTAAAAAAATTCCTGGTGACCCTGTCGTTTAATTGAAAGAATCTGTGAGGCACATATTTAGTCTCTCTAATGGCCTTTTGTGTGACTGAGTAGTACACTGAGCAAAACCTTTGATCTTTCTGAGGTCTTAACAAAAGTTTCAGAGTCACATTATCAGCTTCATTGTTACATCACCATTTTCTGTCAGAACCATGGATTTCATGTTAGCTCAGAAGCCATTTCTTTATTTTTAACATCATTTGCTGTGTAGAGAGGCTAAGAATCTTCATAGCCATCAAGTCCTGGCTTTTTTTTTTTTTTTTTTTTGAGACGGAGTCTTGCTCTGTTGCCCAGGCTGGAGTGCAGTGGCATGATCTCAGCTCACTACAACCTCACTTCCTGGGTTCAAGCAATTCTCCTGCCTCAGCCTCCCAAGTAGCTGGGATTACAAGCGCCCACCACCATGCCAGGCTAATTTTTTTGTGTTTTTAGTAGAGACAGGGTTTCATCTTGTTAGCCAGGATGGTCTCGATCTGGCCTTGTGATCCGCCCGCCTTGGCCTCCCAAAGTACTGGGATTACAGGCGTGAGCCACCGTGCCCAGCCAAGTCCCAGCTCTTTTTTGTTTACTAGTCCTCCCCTCTAGCTCTCTCATCTTGCATATTACTGTAAGTAGCAAGAAGAAACCAGGTGGCATCTTCAACATGTATTTTCAAAATGTCCTTAACCACATCACTCATCACAGTTCTTTAGGCATACTTTCTACATTATGTATAACTTCTTACAGCAATGTTGCTAAATATTCTGCCAACACATACCAAGTATCTGATTCCCTTAACTTTTCAATAAGATTTTCCTCACTTTTATGCAAGCCCTCACCTGCAGCATTCTTAATGCCTAAAATTCTATGAATAGTGTGTTCAAGACATTTGAAGCTTTTATTAAAACACTTCTCAATACCCTTTCCTCAGTCCAAAGGTACTCTTACATTTTTGATATTTGTTATGTTAGCATTCCAACATCAGGTACCCAAATATGAATTAGTTATCTATTGTTATATAACAAACACTGAAAAACATAGTAGCTTAAAATAACAAACACTATCTGTAGTTTCTGTGAATCAGGAATCCAGGCACAGCTAACTGGATGCCTCTGGGTCAGTGTCTCTCAAAACTACAACCAAGCTGTTGGTCAGGACTGCAGTCATCTCAGTATCTGGCTAGAGAAGAATCCTCTTACAAGCTCACTCATGTGGCTATTGTCAGGTTTCACGTCCTCACTTGTGGTTGGCCAGAGACCTTACCATGTATGCCTCTCCATAACTGGCTCTCCTAAAAGTGAGCATAGAAAAAGAGCAAGAGAGATAGCCTAAGACAGAGCCACAGTCTTTTTGTAACCTAATCTCAGAAGTGGTATCCCATCACTTTTGCCGTACTCTGTTTATTAAAAGTTAGTCCATAAGTCCAGCTCACATTCAAGGAGGGGCATTGTATAAGGGCATGAATACTATAAGGCGGGGATCATTGGGAGACATCTTAGAGATACTCAATCAGGGTCAGCTATAACCACTCACTCACTGCTTATATCATACTATGTTAATTCTACATGTAGTAATTTTTATGTGATAGTTTTGATGTTCCATTAATGTCTGCACTCATTGTCACAAATTAGAAGCATAAGACACGGCTTCCAAAACAGACAAGAGCAAATTAATGTAAAACTTATAAAGTATGTCAAGGGAAATGACATGCTCAGATCTGCATTTTGGACTCAGAAAAGAAGGGCTAAGATATGTACCAATTTTGCCTGGCACCAAAGGGAGCTCATCAAAGATAAGGGTGGTATGGCATAAAAGATAGAAATTAGGCCACACTTTATAAATGTGGATATCTAGATTTTAGAAGACACGGTGGTAGGCGAAAATTTTAGGTGAAGGAAATAATATGACAGAGGTTTGGAAAGGAGAAAGTCTCTTCCTGGGTTTGTAAAGAGTTTGACAGAAGGAAGAATATTGGGAGACAAGATCTTAAATACAAAATTGATACATTACATTTTAATTTAATAAGCAATTGGTATGAATATTTGGCCAACAGCTGATCAGCCTATCTATTCTCTTCAAAGCCACCCTACCAAATTGTCTCTAAATATGACTTGAAACATTATGATCTTGATCAGAATCCTTTTTAATATTCTGAAGGGCAAAGGTCCAAGGCAAATTCAGATAACAAAGCACTCTGTAGGGTTTATTCTGTGTGTTTACATTTAATAAGTGTATCATAGAGAGTTTTGGGGGGATTAGAAAAGACTCTTCAAACAAAATAAGAGGAGAAGGAAATAGGTTATTTTGAGTGGTTTTAGAGCCGGTAATCCAGCACCTTGAGAATACTGGAAAATATGGTCAGATAATCACCTTGGAAACCACAGAAAAGGCATAAACCTTTTTGCTCTCCATCCCACCTAAGTGGAACCCAAGCTGTCTACAACTTGTTCCCAACAGCGCAACAATTCCCTTAATTTGTTCATATTAAAATCTCAGCACACATTTGTTAAATGGAATTAAATTGTGCCTCTAGTTCTGTAATGGATTCTTCAGTGTGACTGAAAGAGTTCTGCTGGGTACTATGATGTGACATGTAATATGACGTGGAGGACTGACTTTAATATTTCCTGAGTTGCAAAGTCATTTCTCTGTGCTCAATGTATAAAGAAAAGCAGCCCATTTAAAAAATTATCCCACAGTCTGCTGTTTAGTCAAAAACACTGGCATCAATGATAGTTTCTTACCTTTTCTTCTAGCCCACAACATTTTGACATTATTACAATTCTGCATGAACAATTAAGAATATTATAAAATTCATGAAGTTATAATGATATCTTAAATTGATTCAGACTCCAATTGATAATATGTTTAACCTATAGAGTGAAACAAAGATTGCTTTGGCAATACTTGTCTCCCCATGTTTATCACCACATATCATTTATAACATGGTAAAATTAAAAATTCACTCAATCATATAAGTTGAGTGAACAATATGTCCAATGAATGAAGCACGTATCTACTTTTAGTAATGACTTTTTTGCACAGAAAATAAAATCAATATTTCATTCAAGTGTTAAATGTGTTTGTATTTTAAATACTCATTAAAATTTGTTTGTATACATTTATAACAAGTATTCCATTGAGGAAGAATATTCTACTCCATCTCAGGTTTAGTATTTGTAGAAACTTAAAAAAAGTTCGTATATGCTGCATTTAAAAATATGTTATTTAAGTAGACTGAAATAAGCTAACAAATAATTTAAGAACAAGATTCCATAGAAAGTATAATCGGCTACAATTAAAACAAACACAAAAATGCCCTAAGATTTTTGTGTGAAGAACTTGAAGAACAAACAAAAGGTTCATAAAACAGATGCTTTTTAGACATGTGTCTTGTAGAAATGAGAGACTTTTTAGTGAAACTGTAAAAGAGATTTTGTTCTCTCTCTCTCTCTCTCTATATATATATATATATATTCTAAATATTATTAAAAATGTGTAAAGAATTTTTTAATGTGACAATCATCTATACATTACTTTAGAATAGTTTTAGGCATAACAGAAGGCCAATATGTTCTTCACTAAAGTTCAGTATTACAGATCTGGTTGTAACTATATCCACATTAGTAGATGCTATGAAACTGCAGTTATCAAAATAATCTTTAGTATTGTATCTGTGCTTAAAAGTAAAATTTAAAAAAAAACACAGTATATTTGGTCAAGGACATGTCATATTGACTCATGTGATTACTTTCCCCACACTGTATTCTGAATTGTGTTACCATCATACAGTTCACAATTTTCTTCTTATATATAGGTGTGCAAACTCAGACTTATAATGAATCTAAAGAAATAATATCAACCAAAACCACTTTGTACTGCTTTTCTGTGTAATTTTTCTTTTCAGTTTCAAATAAAACTCTCTAACATTGTCAATATCACTCAGAAGATTTGGGCAAAGGCCCTGATGGGTACCATTACCTCATAGCTAAAGGAATCATCAGTGATCTTTGCTGACACTTCACTACTCTGGCCTTCTTCCCTCCTAGCCACCTGTAAATCCCAATCTATTTGAAGCACCACCCTGCCTTTTGAGTCTTTTGCTGGGGATCTATCTATTTCTGTAATGAATTTATAAAGGAGGTGTTGACATGATCTTAAGAAAAACTCTGTTGTTGCAAGGGAGAAACTAGGAAGAAAAAAAAGAGTTTCTTTGTTCAAAACAGATCAAACCAGACGGTTTTACAAATGACAGTAGCTAAAGAGTATATCATTGATTTCAACATGAATAATAAAGGGCTTTAGGGACTGCTCCTCTCATACATGAGGTTTTGGTTTCCAATATCTAGCAATCTGGACACTTGCCATGGTAATGATTACTTCATGTGGGTCACAAACCCCACTTCAAAGTAAAGAAACAGTATAATGAAAAAGATTTTGAAGAGCAGATGATGAAACTAAGCAAATAAAATATAAATGTGTATCTTATTTTATAACTTTGAAGATCATGATTATTCTTTACAATTTCAATGAACTGAACACTTCTGTTTTAAGCGTATCTTATCAAATTTATATTGAGTAGTACTATTTTGCAATAGCTTCCACCATAATCACTTGTTGGACTGTCACTCAAGTAAAGTAGAATGTTTTGAAATTACCCATGAAACACATTTTGGTAGTTTATATAAAGGTGCATTTAGTGTTCATTATTGAATGTTAAGCTGAAAGCTTTAAAGCATTAATTTAATTTTTTCTTCTGGAAATCATTTTTCGTTTAGAATCCGTCCTTATTGGAAATACTCCAGAAAATCCAATGCTATTATTTTCTTTAAAAATCTCAGGCCAGGCATGGTGGCTTACGCCTGTAATCCTAACATTTTGGGAGGCTGAGATGGAAGGATCACTTGAGCTCAGGAGTTCAAGACCAACCTGGGCAACATAGTGAGACCTCATCTCTAAAAAACTTTTTTTTAAAAAAAATGCCTTTTTAATACTTATATTGTCAACAATAATAAAGTCTTCCTAATCTCTAACCAAAATTGTTTTAATGTAACCATGCATTCCTAACTCAATGATGGCCATACAGGTTACTTAAATGAGCAGAGCAGACTAGACATGCTGGGGAGTATAGAGATCCCAAAACCATGTCTTACCCAAAAGAAATTCAATTGATTTTTAAGAAAAACAAACAAACAAAAAAAACAGAAAAAAAGAAACCCTAGGTGGCCAAACAGAATCAATCTAGGGGTTTAGTTGTGACCGGGGTGGGGGGGTCACCATATTTTTACCCCTTATGTCTATGAGAACTGTTTATGCGAGATTTAAAAGCTGACGAAGCTCTGAATAGCTATTTCTTATTATTCATGCACTTGAAGAAATGTTGTATGTTCTATTATAATGCTTTAATTAAAATATGAGATGTTTGGTTAATACAATATTTCTCAGCTCTCCTTTTTCTCAATTCTCACCTGGAATTTATCATATTTATGGCCATAGATTGGAAATTTGTGAGGATAACCTCTATTCTATCCATTTTTAAATTATAGGTAAGAAAAAACAAGACCTACAGAGGTTAAATACTTTACTCACATCTCCTAGCCAGTTACACAAGATTCAGAGCCTTTAATTCAGACATAGTTCATGAATATATGTGAAGAATAAGGAGAAAACAGGCACAGAGCATACGTTCATGTGTCACATTAATTACTGTAAATCCCTCGCAGTCAACATCATGCCTTACTCTATGTTTTAACTCTACATGCTATACTGAGCCTGACTAATATTTATCAGATAAACTCCAAATAAATTTTGATTGCATTTGAGTTTTGTTCGAGTAAGTGACATTTTCAAAGAAATCAGAAGAGCTATTGGCAAAAATGAATTCTTTGGGATTGAAATTATACTGCCTGAGTTATACAGTGATCTCTATACTCTAGCTCAGAGTAAAGTTAGTTTAACTTTTCTTCTTCCTTTTTTATAACAGACTTTGTTTAAATAAGCAGGAGATAAAAGTTGTTCTGAAAACATCTGTAAATGCTTATAGTTTCATCAAACAAGCAGGATGGTCTAAGAGTTGATTCTATCTTTGGTGTTTAGAATAGCAGAAAGATGTTAAAGAGGAAATTAACACATTTATCCTAGGTAACAAGGGTCGTTCACTTCAACAGATGTTCCAGAGACCTTTATAGTGATCTAGGGAAACTTGTAAGTATAGGGATATATAAGGCAATATTTATAGAAGTAGGACTTAAACAGCAAAATTAAAGCATGATTTAATTGAAATAGCACAAAACAGTATTTAAACAAGTGTTCAAGTTCTGGCTCCATCTTGTGCCTCAGTTTCCTTATCTGAAAAATGGCAGTAATGACAGAACCTATCTATGTTGGCCAAAATTCTAAGAATAATCCCTGATGACTCTCAACCTTGAATAATATCTTCTCTGCGTGTGAGTGGAACTTGTGAATATGACAAAATATCACTCTTATGATTATGTTGAGTTATATGGCAAAAGAAAGATTATTTGGTTGGGCTTAATCTATTCACATGAGATAATAAATGCAGTTTTATCCAGCTGATGACAGAAAAGGAAATCAGAGATTCTAAGCATGGAGGGATTTGATGCACCTTTGCTGGTTTTGAAGATGGATGAAGCCACATTTAAAGGAATGTGAGAGGTGGGAGTAGCCCCAAGCTGACAGCCAGCAAGAAAAGGGAATCAACCACAAGAAACTGAATTTGTTCAGACTTGAATGATCTCAGAAGTGAATTCTTCCCCAGAACCCTAGGTAAGAGCCTAGCCTGGCTGATACTTGATTTTGGCCTTGTGAGGCCCTAAGTAAAGTTTCTAGATGAGCCAGCCAAGACTTCTGATCCTTCAACGTGTCAGATAGTAAATGAGTATTATTAAACACCAAATATGTTGTGCAGCAGTAGAAAATTAACATACTATCTCACAGAGTTGATAGCTGGATTAAATAGTATAATATCTGCAGAATTCTTAATATATGTAACTTCTTGTCAAGTTGTAAACACTCAATAAAGGATAGCTGTTTTGTTGTTGTTGTTAGGTATGTTCTTCTGAGCAAACCTCAGAAACCCATAGACCCTGGAAACCCTCAGACTTATATCTTTAACAAGATAATTGTTCTAGTACACAGAATTCTTGAATGATAAATGATAATGCATATTCAGGTGCTTGTACAGATTAATATGCTAATGTTGTCCTAAAAATGTCATTTCATTAATTTCGTAAGAGAGAAAGATTACAATAGAATAAACAGTAAAGATTTAACTTAAAAACCAAGACCTGAAACTGAAAAATGAGTTGGATTTATATGAGTGGGGAAGACAAAGAAAAGGACTTGGGAGGGGGGTGATATGGTTTGGCTCTGTGTCCCCACTCAGATATGACGTTGAATTGCAATCCCACGTGTCAGAGGAGGGAGCTGCAGTGAGGTGATTGGATGATGGGCGCAGATTTTCTTCATGCTGTTCTCATCATAGTGAGTGAGTTATGAGAGCTGATAGTTTAAAAATGTGGCACTTTCTCCTTTGCTCTCTCTCCCCTGCTGCCATGTAAGAGATGAATTTCTTCCTTTTTCCTTCTACCATGATTGTAAGTTTCCTGCGGCCTCCCCAGCCATGTGAAATTGTGAGTCAATTAAACTTACTTTTTTAAATAAATTACCCAGTTTCAAGTAGTTCTTTACAGCAGTGTGAAAAAAGACTAAAACAGAAAATTGGTACTCATAGTGGGGCACTGCTATAAAGATACCTGAAAATGTGAGAGTAACTTTGGAACTGGGTAACAGGCAGAGCTGGGACAGTTTGGAGGGCTCAGGAGGAGACAGGGAGATGTGGGAAAGTTTGGAACTTCCTAGAGACTTGTTGAGTGGTTTTGACCAAAATGCTAACAGTGATATAAACAATGCAGTCCAGGCAGGGGTGGTCTCAGATGGAAATGAGGAAGTTATTGGAAACTGGAGTAAAGGCCACTTTTGCTATGTTTTAGCAAAGGGACTAGCAGCATTTTGCCCCTCCCCTATAGATCTCTGGGACTTTGAACTTGACAGAGATGATTTAGAGTATCTGGCAGAAGAAATTTCTAAGCAGCAAAGCATTCAAGAAGTGACAGGGGTTTTTGAAAAAGTGTAGGCTCATATGTGTGAAGAAAGAGATGGTCCAAAATTGGAACTTATGTTTAAAAGGGAAGCAGGCATAAAAGTTTGGAAAATTTGCAGCCTGACCCTGTGATAGGAAAAACAAACAAACAAACAAACATTTTCTGGGGAGAAAGTCAGGCCAGCTGCAGAAATTTGCATAAGTAACAAGGAGCTGAATGTTAATCACCAGGACAATGGGGAAAATGTCTCCAGGGCATGTCACAGATCTTCACAGCAGTCCCTCCCATCACAGGTCTGGAGGCCTAAGAGGGAAAAATGGTTTCATGGGCCGGGCGGTTTCATGGGCCGGGCCCAGGGCCCTACTGTCTGTGCAGCCTCAGGATTTGGTGTCCTGCATCCTAGCCACTCCAGTTCCAGCTATGGCTAAAAGGGGCCAAGATACAGCTTGAGCTGTTGCTTCAGAGGATGCAAACCCCAAGCCTGGCAGCTTCCACATGGTCCTGGGTCTACAGGTGCACAGAAGGCTAGAATTGAGGTTTGGGAAGCTTCACCTAGATCTTAGAGGATGTATGGAAATGACTGGATGTCCAGGCAGAAGTCTGCTGCAGGGGTGGAACCCTCATGGAGAACCTCTGCAAGGGTAGTGCAAAGGGGAAATGTGGATTTGGAGCTACCACACAGAGTCCCCACTGGGGCACTGCCTAGTAGAGCTGTGAGAAGAAGGATGCTATCCTCCAGACCCCAGAATGGTAGATCCCCTGACAGCTTACACTGTGCACCTGGAAAAGCTGGAGGCACACAATGCCAACCAGTGAAAGTAGCTACAGGGGCTGTATCCTGCACAGCCACAGGGACAGAGCTGCCCAATCCTGTGGGAGCCCACCCCTTGCATCAGTATTCTCTGGATGTGAGACATCCAGATTTAATGGCTGCCCTGCCGGGTTTAAGATTTTAAATTTAAGATTTAATGGCTGCCCTGCCAGGTTTTGGACTTGCATGGGGTCTGTAGCCTCTTTGTTTTGGCCAATTTCTCCCTTTTGGAATGGAAGCATTTACCCAATGCCTGTACCTCCATTGTATCTTGGAAGTAATTAACTTGTTTTTTATTTTACAGGCTCATAGGTAAAAGGGACTTGTCTCAGATGAGACTTTGGACTTAGACTTTTCAGTTAATACTGCATTGAGTTAAGACTTTGGGGGACTGTTGAGAAGGCATGTTTGGTTTTGCAATGTGAAAAGGATAAAAGATTTGGGAGGGACCTGGAAGGATTGATATGTTTGGCTCTGTGTCTCCCAAATGTCATGTGTCATGTCAAATTATAATCCCCACGTGTCAGGGGTTGAGGCTTGGAGGGAAGTGATTAGATCATGGGGACAGACTTCCCCCATGCTGTTCTTGTGATAGTGAGTGAGTTCTCATGAGATCTGATGGTTTAAAAGTGTAGCACCCCCCTCTGTGCTCTCTCTCTCTCCTACTGCCACGTAAGATATGCCTTACTTCCCCTTTGCCTTCTGTCATTATTGTAAGTTTCCTGAGGCCTCCCCAGATATGTGGAACTGTGAATCAATTAAACCTCTTTTCTTTCTAAATTACCCAGTCTCAGGTGGTTCTTTATAGCAGTGTGAAAATGAACTAATGCAGTGGGGGACCAGATGAATCAAGGCCTATATGGGCCTTGATATGGGCATTATTTTATTTCCTATTGCCAGCAAAAGAATGGCTAGACTCAATCAAATGTTATTTTTACTGTTATTATTACTTACCAGAGGACTTCTAGGAGATTGTAATATTCTAAGTATGGTTAATGTGCAATTGGGAGTGGAGGTGTTTTAGGAAACTTATTTGATTATGAGACCTTCTATTTCTCTCTCTTCTTCTAATATCATCTCATTAGTTTCTTTCATTCGTTTAGCTTTTTTTTCCTTTAAATCCATGAGGCTCTAGGCACCATGCTAGGGCTGAAGGTACATAGGCATGCAAAATCCATATAATTCTAATCCAAATAAAGATATATTTTTGGCTCTGAGGAGAAAAAGTGGACTAGGGGATCTCACTAGTTCTTTTGAGCTCTTCAAGTCCAAATTCGTTTTCTTATTTTAAGACTGTGTGTTAAGCTTGCTCTCTGTCTACAGCTTTTAGCAGAATTAGACTGTTTAATGAACTTGATATGTCTTCTAATAGCGGTGTCACTTACTGCCAGCAGTGGGAGATATGGACTATTATTTCTGGCTTCAGAAAAGTTTCCTCAATAATAATATCCATGTACAATACTTCAACATTCTGAATATAAATAAAGAGTTTGCTAGTCAACATTGTAGATTTTCTAGTAACACAACTACAAGTGGATATCTTTTTGTCATTGTTTAAAACACAAATCTCTGCTATGAGTTTCAGCAGCTAGAAGTAATACCAATCAAAAAGAAATGTGGCTATTTCTCTCCCATCTAATTTAAAGTTTATCAGTTCTGAGTTTTATCAATAAAAGAGTTCATTGGGGGGAAATTACTTTTGAAAGGTGAGCATACATTGTGAATAAAGAATTGTTTATAAGCATTCCTAGAAGAAATTAGCTGTTTATTTTGACTTTTTGATCAGTCATTTTACAATTCTCATTTAGCAATATTTGTGCTATAAAATAGAGTAAAACTTGAAGTCTTAGTTTCAGAAAATTACTGAAAACATGAATAAATTCTTTTACAAAAGAATAAAAAAATGTCCACTAGCTTTGTTTCTATTTCTACACGACTGTTCATTATCTCCTATACCCGTAAAGGTATATGAAAGGTAGGATGTCTAAATTGTGTATATATCTTTTCATTTCAATGACATTTCACCATAATATTGTGATAGTTTGAATTTCAGTTGGAAATAGCTTTTCTTTGAAAATTTTGGAAGGACTTTGTTAAACATGTTAATAGTAGGATGTTTCTAAGATTAAACAAGTTGAAAGAATAAACACCACAACTCTAGTAAATTCCTTATGGGAAACCTTTTATTTAAGACCAAATTAATAATTTTGATTTTAAAAGTATGTATTAAAGCATTTTTCCATGACTTTATAAACAAATTTATGATAAACACAAGCTCTCTAGTGTCTTTTCTTGTAAGAATATTAATCCTATCATATCAGGGTACTACTCTTTTGACCTCATTTAAAATTTAATTTCCTCCTTTATAGGTCCTACCTCCATATACAGTTTTCAAGTAATAAATTTTACAAATAAAACCAAAGATTTTTATTATCTTCTGTGAGTCACAGTAACAGTCATCAAGCACTGGTTATAAGAAAGACACTTGTTGATATTCAATGGAAAGTAGATGAATAGGATTCTAACTACCTAACTAGAAAAGCAAATCTTCTAAACATTAAAATACTAAGTAAATAAAACCAAAAGTGGTAGGTGCTTACTTATAACAAAGAAAGGGTAAAGTGAGGGTAGATATTTAAAAAACACACAGTCACATTTTTTAGATGAATCTTAAAGAAATCAGGGTATCTATCATATAAAGCATGGCTTTATAATTTCTTAAAAAGATAACATACTACTTGATATATTTGACAGAAATCAAATAAATATACACTCGTAAGTTCTTATGAAGTTTAAATTTTCATTAAAATTGTGGTAGACCATGTTATATTCCATAACTTAAATGTATTTCCAGACCCAATTGATTTTTGCCTGTGATGTTTCTTTGGGTTTTGTTCACTACTGTTCATTCCCTCTGCTAACTATCTACACATTATCTGGGCTATTGCAATAGTCTTCTATTGAGTTTTCCCATCCCTTGAATGCCAAGTCAAGAAAAACTATAGGCAATTAGTGCTTAAATTGTGACCTTTGGATTAGAAAAGCCTGAGTTTATACTCTGGATCTATCATTAGTTAGTCCTGTGGTATCAGGCAAATTACATAATACCTGCAAATGGAGGGTTAAGTATATTGCATATGTCATATAATTATGAGTATTAAATGTCATGATGCAAGTTGAGTGCTTCATGCATGGCATGTAATAATCAATGATTTATTCACTATCATTACTATATCATATGAACATGAGAATATAATAAGCACATATGAGTAGAAGAGTAACATAGTCAGTGCTGTGCCTTGGAATATCTGATCCCAATATCCTAAATAGATTGGTATAAAGAGACCTAATTACAATCTCAGTAGTTAAGCTCTATGCAAAAGGTAATTGTCTTACTTAGGGCTGCCATAACAAAGCACCACAGGCTGGGTGGCCTAAGTGGCAGACATTCATTTTCTCATAATTCTGGAGGCTGGGAGTCTGAGATCAAAACGCCAACATGGTTGGTTTCTGGTGTGGTCATTCTCCCTGGCTTGCAGGCAGCCACAATCTCCCTGTGTGTTCACATGATCTCTTTTTTTTTGTGCACACAAGAGTGGAGGAGGAAAGAAGGCAAGTGAGCTCTCTCATGTTTCTTCTTATAAGAACATTAATCCTATCATATCAGACCCTAATCTTATGACCTCATTTAACCTTAATTACCTTCTATAGGCCTCATCTCCAGATATAATCACACTGGAGGTTAGAGTTTCAACATACGAATTTTGGGGGAACACAATTCAGTATATAATATTAATGAAGGCCTAAAATGGGATATCGACCATGAGAATGACATGAAAGGATCAATGGAATTTGTGAGTCAATTCTGTTAAAGACGGACAGAATTTGACATCTGTTTGGCAGAGACAAAGACAGATGTAGAATCTAGCTCACATAGGTGACTAGAGGAAAGTAACACACTAACAAATATTAAGAAGGGAAAGAAGCAAATGAAAAATGAAAAGATGTAAGAAGGTGATGATTACAGTTGTAGTTTTGCAGAAGTCAATTGAAAATTCAGTCAATAATTCTTATATGCACTGATCCCTAATCATAAGCATTCTACTGGGGCCTTACAAATGAACTAAATGAATAAACATTTGTCCTGTACTCAAGGACATCCTAGTCTGGTGAAATGTTAGAATATAACTCAGTGACAAGGCCAGTGCTAGAGTTTAGGGGCTCTTACACATTAAGGTGTTCTTGGAAATTATATGTTTGGCAATGAACAAAGTATCAGGAGGAAATATGGGAGAATAATTAGTTTAACTATTTTACATGTCACTGATCCACAGTAATTTTTACTGCATAAGAAGTGTATGTGTGTATACCTAAAACTTTTTTTAAATTAACTATTTTTGTCTAATAAAAAGATTCCAAACAACTGTATTTAGAGGTCAATGTAGAGATTTCACCCTTAGCAAAATAAAACAAAAATCCACGGTCCTGATTAACATTTATTCATAAAGGGTGTTGATGAGTGTTACACACTTCAGGAATGTTGTATATTGTGTGACTATTAAATATCTGGTTAAACAATAATAAAGTAAATAGTCTGCCACCTCTTCTTACACATGGCTTATACGTTCTTTGTCTTTTATAGATTAAGATGAAATTCACCAAACTATTGCCACATACATGAAACAAAACTCCCCAGAGTGATCTCAGAAAATCTTGATTAGTACTTTGTGCAAAGTGGCATTCAAAGAAGTTCATGGCACTTTTGGTTTTACTTAGCTTTCCAATAAAAATTCTTTGTGACCCTGGGTTTAAAAGGGAGGTAAACTGGAATTTTACAGCAAAGGGCAGAGAGAGCTCAGGGAGAGCAGGTCGTAACTTTGTTTAAAATGAACTTGTCAATGGGAAGAGGAGGGGGCCAGTTTATACAGCTGTAATGGACACTGTGAGAAAGTCTCTAGCAACTTAATAAACATACTGTCTTCATACACAGTTTAATGAAAATTGGAACATAGTTTAAAAACATTCCTTTCCTGATTCTCTTCTTCCTAAAATGAATCAATTTATGGAAGAAAATAGTGACACATCTCTTCTATTCACATATCTGTGAGAATTTTCTCTTTTGGTCATGAAGGAAAAACATAGACAATCTTTCCTGCCATCCGCTTCATACACACAATAAAAAGAGACGATATTAGACGTATGCTGTTTTGCTCAATGCTTTATAACTTAGGAGTTTTGACAGTTTAATGATTTTATTAATGACTTCATTCTGTACTAACTTAAAAATTTATGATTTTCATTTAAATAGGTTCTATGAGTACCAAGGAATATTGTTAACAGGAAATTTAACCAAAACCTTTGGGAAAATTAAAATTTTTTCCAATTACAAAGGGCCTCAGTGCTGTTTTTTTGTGTGTGCATATTTCAAATAAAAGGATTTGGTGATAATTTAAAATACATACATTCCACACTAAAAGATAAAAGATTATATTACTTTGAATACTGTAGATCTGTGCAGCCCAGTACAGTAAACCACTAGTCATATGTGGCTATTTAAGTTGAAATGCTGTTTTTTAAAATTAAAAATTTAGGCCCTCTATTGCACTAGCTACATTTCATGCCCACACTAGCCATGCAAATCTAGTGGCTACTATACAGGACAACAGAATTTATACAATATTTACATCATCACAAAGAGTTATATTAAATAGTGCTATGATTGTGTAAACTTTATTTTAGACAAAGCCCTACTTGTTGACTGCTTAATAGGGAGAGCTGAGATTAACCAATTAACTAAAATATTTATGAAAAACTTTAAGACAGAGTAGGTGCTAGATTTCTAGGAGAAAATGAGAAAGGTAAGTTTTCTGCTCTTTCTGTGTTCATAATTCTCAAACTTAAGTTTTTCTAAACATCTGAGTCTTTTAGGAATGTTTCTTCCTTAGAATTCATTATGACACATTAATTTTAATCTTGTTAAACTGTGGGTTTGTGGATAAGATTCTACATAGCCACATTAGTCTGTTAAGGGTATTCCTCTAAACATAAAAAACCACAAGTATCCAGATAATTATCAAGCTATAATTCTTTTAATAGATCTTGTTCTCTGTTTCCAAACTCTTATATAAATTTTATTTATAAGCCATATATAAAACCAAGAAGGAAGATAAAATGATTCACACCGTGTGACAAACAGGGCACTCTGTACTCCCTATCCTGTTTGTTTTGACACTGAGTATTGGATGACTGTAGAATTCCAAATAATTGAGGACAGAAGAATTGCTGTGAAGAAGACTCCAACCGAGTAGACAGAAGAAATGTTAACATGTTGCAACATAACTATCCACAGTCCCAAATTTGACAGCAATAGACAAATTCACCTGGCATGTAACAAGACAACATCAGGTGGCTCTGTTTGAGGTAAGCCTCCATGCAGTCAGAGAGATGAAGAGACTAAGCCACAGAATGTGACGAGTCTTAAGTATGAGTGTCTAGCTAAGCTTCTATTTGTTGGCACAAGGATTATCTGAAACACTTGAGGATTTTAGTTCCCCTTTATATATGCATCATGATACTGTCAATGACATTTAGAGACAACTTATGAACACTTGAAAGAAAGTGCACTTAATTAGTGATTTGATAGAATCATTTTTCTTGTCATTTAATTACGGTTATTTTATAGATTATGGAAATAATGTAGAACATTATGAAGGGTCACAATTAAGTTTTAATTCTGCTCAGTTGCTTCTTTTTAGTTGATCCAAAGTCCATGTATAAATAAAATGTGCATAATTATCTGAATATTTGTGATGACTCCAGAAATGCTCTATCCACTGAGACTTATTAACCATTCATGAATGCTCTGTGCTGTTTACACCTCCATACCTACAGTACATTTCCAGAATGTCATTCACCTACTCAATATTTTTTATTCCTCCTTCATGATAAACTCAGGAATCAACTCCTCTTTCATTCATATATCCCAAAGATGTTTATTGGGTGCTCATTGTGTCCCAAGAAAATTTCTAGGCTTGGGGAAACAGCAGTGAAAATAAGAAAGAAAAAAATCCTTGCCCTTATGAAGCTTAATGTCTCTGCAAGAGGCAATAAAAATATAAATATATAGTATTAAAGCCAAGACTGTGTTATATGAAGAAAACTAATACAGGATATAGAATGTGAGTAGGTTATCTTAGATAGGCAGTCAGGGATGCATCTCTGTGGAGAGGAGAGGACACTTAGGGAAATTTCTCAATGGAATGAGGGAGTGAGCTCTATGGCAGCCATGAACAGAGCATGCCTGAAAAATGGAAGAGCAAAACTTAAGCCTTCACTTCAAGTTAGCACATACACACGAGAGCTGTAAAAGTTAGAAGTGGTGAAGAGGACAGAAGTGAGAGAGGAGTTTAGAGAGTGAGCCAGAAGCCAGATGAAGAGGGCACTGTAGGGCCATAGTGTTGAGTTTAACTTTGTGTAAACAAAAAGCATCGCAAATGTTGAAAAATCAAGTCACAAGATCTGTTTCTAGATTACTTGACTGCCAAGTTGGGGCTAGATTAAAGGGTCGGGAAAAGAAGGCTGAGACCAGTTGGAAGGTTATTGAAGTGGATGGGTGAAAGATGATGAAAGCTTAACCAAAGTGAGAGCAATCGATATTATAAAAACTGGTCAAGTTCAAGATCAATTTTAAAGGTATAGGCTACAGTATTTGCTGATATATTGAACATGAACACGTGAGGGAAAAAAAGCAGCAAAGAAAATCTCTTAAATTTTTGGCCTGAGAAACCAGGTGAATGAAGCCCATTAAGAAAGGAGCAGGTTGCATGTGTGTGGTAGTGTGGGGATGGGGTTCATATATTGAAAGTTGTTTTAGTTATGAAAAGCTTGAGACACCTACTAAGCATACAAGAGGAAATGTCAAGTTGAAGGTTGAACACACACATTTGGAGGTTGAGAGTCATCAATGTATTGATGACCCTGAGAAGCCAAGGAATAAATTGAGGACCTATAAAGAGAATATTGAGAAGAGGGGAAGTTCAAGGACTAAATCATTGAGCCCTAAATCATCTAGAGATTGGCAAGAAAAGGAGCTGGCATAGAAGCAATCACTTCCTCCACCGACCTACCGCCAAAATAGGTCTATTATAGTAGCCAGCCACATCACATTGTGTTTATTTTACTTTTATTACTCACATCCACCTAATAGGTTTCTTAATTAATTATTTTTCTATCAAAAATGTCCCTCCCTGAGTTTAACACATAGTAACACTCAAACATATTCGTGGAATTAATATATACTTGAATAAATTTTTTTGTAACTTGGCCAAGAAAATTTTGAAATAAGGAAAAAATATAAATGGTACAAAGCAACATTTAAATTTACTAGTATTCTTGGAAAACAATGATAGTGTATTCTTCTGCAAATAAGATATTTTGTTTCTTTTCTCTAAATTACCTCTATTTACTATAGACAGCTTAACTATCTTTGGATTTGCTTTTACCTCATTGATTCTGTATTTATAATTCCTTCATATCCTGTTACTAATTACTTTTTTAGAGACCACGCTTCTGTTCCATCATCAACTTTATTTCTATCACTGAGTGTGATAAAAATTCATCCATTGCAAATAAAGACGAGTTTCCATTAAGGACTTGTAGTCACAGTCCATTGGATCAGTGAATCATGCTTTATGTTATACACCACGTATATGACTAAACACTGAAGATACAGAGTCTACAGTCTCTGGTAGCACACCTATGCCTGCAGGCAGGTATATGCAGATGATTGGCTTCAGGTGTTTGCCTGCAGGAGCTTATTGAAAGTCAATGTAGATGAGGCCATTTTCTCTAGCAGAAGACATTAACCTGCAGGAACCTTGTAGGCACAGGTGTATTTTGGGACCATAACAGTGTATTTCTTAAACATATGTTTAACATTATACATTAATCATGAATACCAGGTCAACAAAGTGAAGAGTACTCAATAAAATAGGAGAAAGAGGAGATAAGACAGTAAGTGGCACGGTACAATTGGAAATAATGCTTTTATATACCTCCCTGCATCGTGTATTTCATGTCTGCCACCATTCTAGCTCTCATTCTGCCATGATTTTGGGAAAAATAATTTTCAAAAAATCTTAAGGCATGTTGATAAAAGGACAGTGAAAGAGAATCAAATGAAACTCATTTGGAATTACACTGTGTTTTAAATACAGAAAATTCATTAAGTTTAAGCCAAGCTACATAAGGTTCAACAGTTTTTTTCTGTTTCTAAATGAGATGAAGTATTCAATGCTAAGGCTTAGTGATTCTGTAAGGTCACATTGAGCTACATAACTGGATAGTAATTGAAAAGATATTCTAGATTTTCTGCTTTTGAAAATTGTTAAAACTTTTAGACACATTTTATCAGTGAAAGCATAAAAGAAACTCACCACCTTCTCTAACTAACCACCTCCTGGTGATCTTTTCCTAACCAAGAATCTCTTTAGTGTTTTCACAGTTTGCACTTCTTCATTACACATATGCTGAAATGTTGCCTTAGGAACCAATGATTTTACTTATATAAGTTCTTTCCCCATCATCACTTACATTCTAACTTTCCTCAAACTAAGATATGTATTCTCCACTTATTACACATCTTCCCATCCCTGCCTCCACAAGATGCATTCTTAAGTGAATTGAATTGTATAGCAAATTCTTAAAAATAGACTGTTTCTTTGAATGTATAATGGAATTGAATTACTGGGATGCAGACAGTATTGGTGGGGGTGGAAGGGAAGTTCAATGCTTTATGCGTATCATGCAACATTCAAATTAAAACATATATTTGACATTTGCAGGGGATTTAGTTCTACTATAATTTCATATGCAGGTGGTGCTTAATAAATAATTTTTTATGACAAGCCAAGAATGTGCTGTATATAGGATTTGAACATATGCTCTATGATATTAATGATAAAGCATATGTTTAAAAACATTTTTATCCAAGCCTGGGACATATTGCCTCCGTCCTTTACTGAACATCTCCTCCAAAAAGGCCTTCTCATCTTGAAATAAAAATGTTTTAAAATCTAGGAACATTCCCCTGCTCTAGTTCTTCTTCCTGCTTGCCAATAATGTAACCTTCAAACACGTAAGTCTGAGATTGCCTGCCTTGCTTAAAAACTTTATAATCTACAGCATGGCACCCGGGACCCTTCACACATTTACAGTCTGATCCTAATATGCTTTTTCTGTCTTGTTTTTCACTATGCTCCCACCCACCCTATTAAACAGCTATATTGTTGACCGTTCTCTGAACACATCATGAAGTTTCACACTTCCATGCTCTTTTTTAGTATGACGTAATCATCCTGGAATGTGTTTTCCAACCAACTCTGCATGGTAAACTCGACTCAAACTCCTATTCCCTTCTAAAAGTTTTCTCCTCTGAGAATCCTTCCTATATTTCCTGACCTTTCTCTGCCCTGTCCTATTTCACCTCTCAGCTAACTTTTCCAACATGGTGACTCTCTTATTTGAATGTTCACACTCCCTGTGGCTTATCTTTATTGAGTGTGGGGAATAGCTCAGGCAACAAGAATAACCATGGTTAAGTAACATTCTTTAGGAGATTCTTCAGATCTATTTGACTCATTCTAAATACTTCATTTTACTGATGTTTTTGGTAAATAGCTTTTAAATTTCAGAAACCATATGTTTTTGTAGAAAGAATTTAAACATTAAAGTTGTACATGATAAAGATATGTAGAAAATATGTAAAGTAAAAATTATTCAATTCCCCCAGTTTCCTAGTTCAGAAGTAAACATTTTAAACAGCTTGATGTACATTCTGTCAGAGCTCTTTTTGCTACACATAGTCTCAGATATAGAAAGCCAGTTGGAATTTTTTAGAAAAATCGTATTTTTTTAATATACAGCTTTATTTTCTCTACTTGTAATTCTTTTTGTACATCAGAACAGCCAGATCTGCCCTATATCTTTATAGCTTATCTTATATCTTATATCTTATACTTCTAATGTCTGCACAGGTGAGCTATAGATTACTTATTTATTGTTTGTTATTGACATTTAGACTGTTTTCAATAGCCAAAAAATGCTTCAGTGTACTTACTTGGATATATGTCTTTCCCTATTTGGGACACCAAAACCTGGGGTCCGTCTTGTTGAGCTCCCTATCCATAAGAAATATGAGTCATGCATCAGAAAAAAATAAGTGTAAAAGGGGATTGATTAATCACATAATATGAAACAAAAGTTGCATATATGACTTATTTACTTAAGCATGATTGTATGTAGCCAACCAAAAATATTAAGTAGCAGAGTTCTCATTCTGTTTTCCAATTCCCCCTCACTTAATCTTTGAAACTCTTTGCCTGTGTGACTGAAGCAACTGTCTTTGATCTAATTTGGAGCATTTCTTTTCCTTAACAATCAACAATCAATAGTCTCCCTCAGTCTTCCTGTTTTGTTTTGTTTTAAATTCCATGAGATACTTATTCCACATCCATCTAAACTGGGATAATCTTTATAAAAAATTTAGGTTATTACTAATTAAAGATTTTACCCAGTTCCTGAATCTCTACTGCCAGGGGCTAAATGCATAGTTTCTAGTCACTGCCTGTAACAGGAGTTACCTTCCTATGCTGCATTGCAAAATGCTAGTTTCTTTTCCTCAGATTACAAAGGTTGTAACCATTTGCAGGACTCTGAGGCATTCTGCTTTGGTTTTTAGCTGTATTTATGTCTCTAAACAGTTGTATCTTTGGGTGGACAGCTACTTTTAGTTTCTTTTTTGCTGATATTTGCCACTCTTTGGGCAGAGAAAATCCTGCTATTTTTCAGAGAAAAGAAAAACTCCCAGAGTGGGGATTCTCCATGAGGCAGATCCTTGTGGAGAAACACTATGCTACACCCCTCTGGCTACAGCAGTCTCTGTTTTTACTATTTAACCATTTCTTACCACCCTATGTAGGCTTTAATGTGACATATATCAGAATGTATTGTATCTATGTGAACTCGTCTTTCTCCCCAGCAGAAAGGTGAGCTACTTGTAGAAACGGTGAATTCATCATTGTTCCCTTCTCCTGGGCAGAATATCTGACTCAAATTATTCAATCATTCTTTGATGAAAGAAAAAATGTATGTACAAATGAATAGAGTTAATTTTTATTAAGGATGGAATTTTAAACGTGCATTTTTGTGTTAGAGATATCGATAAGATTGATTCAGTTGGAATTGTATGTGTTATTTGGCAAGAAAACAGTAACCACAGCTCAGAATTTTTAATATACAATACAGTGTTTAAAGTACTCATAAGCACTGAACAACCTTTTTTGGGGGTGTGTCTTTTTTAAGAATAAAGAAGAGAAGAAAGAAAAGTAAGAAAAATAAGGAAGAGAAGATAGGAGAAAAACTTCTTGCAATGATATACTACTGAAAATCCAAGGGCAGATTTTTTTAACCTCTTGCACAGAAGCAAGATTTTATTTTCTGAAAGAAGAAAAAAGACGTGCATGAAAAAAAGTTACAGGCAGATTAATATTTGGAGAAAATAATGCTTATTTGGAAAAAAGACTTTTTATTCTTATGCTTCAAGTTGAGGAATAATTTCCCTCCTCATAATTAGAGCTTATTCTTTACTTATGTTCTTCATCTTTAACTCAGAAGACAAATTAGAAGGCAACTAGAAGGGGCAATCTACAATTTTGTCAAAACCAACTGTTCAGCCATGTTCTCTGTGAATATGTTGACCATCTGATGATAGAATGAACACATAATGGAGGCAGCAAACCATGAAGCCTGTTCAAATCCTTTATTTTCATTTGTGCTATTTTCCTCAGCCATCCTTCTGCAAATAATTATATTTCTCTGTAGGAACAATTTTGACTGTCATTGCTCCTAGATGCTTTCTTTAAATGTACTCTTTGAAAAATGTGACTGGAAATGATTTCTGAAGCCATGTATACAATGCCTTAACTTCAGAGCTTGAATGTGCTGATGGCTCTCTTTAACGAGCGTAGAAACTAGCAAATGAAGTTTCCTCTGAATTCAGTCTCCTGTATAAGTTTGAGAATAATCCATATTTAACTTTCCAGAATTTATTTCTGGTCACCAGTAGTAGTTTGTACTACATACAAATTCTATACATATCTACTGACCTTTGGAAAACACTCTCTGATTACCTTTTATATTTTAACATTTTCCATTAAATGTATAAGTAGCTATTTGTATGGTTTCATACAATCACAAATTAATTTACTTTCATAATACTTTTTTATAGTATGCTTTCTTGATCTAAGTTTTGGGGTAAGTAAACTGTAGAAATGGAAACAATAACCTCCAAATCAATTAGGTAGAAAATATTATAGGTAAGTTTCTTTTATGATTTCTTTGTCCAGAGGGCTACTAATGTTTTATTTTTTATTTTGAATCATTTCCCCACCATGATAATTTTGAGTAAAAGGCAGTCAGAGGCCGGGCGCGGTGGCTGACACCTGTAACCCCAGCACTTTGGGAGGCAGAGGCGGGCGGATCACGAGGTCAGGAGATCGGGACTATCCTGGCTAACACGGTGAATCCCCGTCTCTACTAAAAATACAAAAAATTAGCCGGGTGTGGTGGCGGTCGCCTGTAGTCCCAGCTACTTGGGAGGCTGAGGCCGGAGAATGGCGTGAACCCGGGAGGAGGAGCTTGCAGTGAGCCAAGATCACACCACTGCACTCCAGCCAGGGCAACAGAGCGAGACTCCGTCTAAAAAAAAAAAAAAAAAGCAGTCAGAATCCTCTATGTCTGCTTAAAGACATATGGCCCACTGAAATTTGTAATACTCTATAACTGGCATTTTATAGTGATATATTTATAGTATTTCCCTTCCCTTGTCTCTTTCCATACTGGAAAATGAACACATGTAGGAATACAGTAGATTCACTACACAGTAATAGGTTGAAAAATATGTAAATAACACATTGGGATAATACCAAACTTTTCAGCCTTTACCACAAGCATTTTATCAGTATGCAGGAATCTTCAAAATAGAAAGCAATTATATATCTTTAGCGAAGCATTTTTTTACTGACTGAAATAATTCACCTAGCAATCCTAGAACCCAATGGAATTATATCAAACTGGCACAAGACATCTGATCATCAATTTTAGTTGACATATTAATCCATCTATTCCTTGGCTATGCTTTGGTAAGTCAACTGCATTGTCTTAATCAGAAGGCTAGTGGGTGGAATTGGATAACAACTGTGCAAAAGGGAAAGCGTGTGGGAAAATTGCATTAATTCATGTCTGTCTTAGGACTGAAGTAGAAATGTATAAATCTATGAGTTGGCTATTAATTCATATGGATTAATATATAATATCAGAAAGCAACAATCTCTGAAGATACTAGCTAAATGAATTAAATTAATATATTTTCAAAAAATCTGGAAATGTAGCAGGAACTTATGAGCAGACATTTCATGTCTATGCACAGTCTTATGCATTACATAAAAACAATAAGAATTTTCTTCACCTTCATTCGTTAGGGTAGCCAGTCTGAAACTGTTCGGTCATTCTAAGCTAAACCCAAACTCTACTGGTTGTTTATTATTGAATGTCATTTGGAAATCTATTTCCTAGCATATTATTATGTTCTGGTTTATGGTATATTTCCAGAGGGTTAACACTTTTCATGTCATTATTAATTCAAAACTTATTTATTAATTCTAGTTAAGAATTTAGTATTGCTTTCACTAGCTTTGCCTCTCTAACTCCCAAAAGAGATGTATTGTGTGGATTTATCAAATTAGTGCATCTTTATGACTTATTCATTCTGAAGTGATAGAATGTTCAAATTATGTTTAAGAAAATTGTAACAGTAAGAAATTTTGTATATGTTTCTCTTTTTCTAGTCTTCTGATATTGTTTTCTAATCTTGTTCCCTCCAAGAAGCTTTAAAATATAGGCCAGGTTAAAATGATACGTTAAAATTCACAAGCTTTTTTATCCCTGATAATAACTTGTGATCAGAAATGAATTTGGGACGGATATGAAAAGATGTAAGAAGAACTTGACACAGTAGTATGGTCGAAACTTACGTTATAATTGCTCTTCATAAAGGTACTTTAAAATTACTTTTAAGGTTGGGGATCTGAGTTTACCCAAGAGTATTTTTTACTCGGATGACAGAAAACAATTTAACTTATGATAATTGTACCTAATTAGAAGACATTTAGCCATTTTAATTTTACAAATGGATTTTCCAGAATGATATGTTTAGAATCTTTCTATATGTCTGTAAAAAAGAAAGAAAATAGAAGTAGTCAGAGCTCAATTATAAGCTATATTTGTCACCATGTAATCATAAACCTTCTCATTTATGTTTCAATCACAAATGTCATTTCCACTCTTTAGAGTTTTTTATGAAGTTGTTAATAACATCGCATCTAGAATTTAGGCCTGGAAAGCAGAGGAACATATTGAGTAAATGGAATGGAATATCTCTGTAAACCATGTCCTCTAAAATGCACATATATTGCTTAAATTCTAAGAAATGCTGTCTTGAGTTAAATTTTATGGTACAACAATATTATTGATAAATTCTAGAATAAAGTTTAAAAAACAGCAGCCTTATACTTGTAGCATTGGCAAGTTCTGTGTTTGCAGTTATAGACTTTGTGGATTTTTATGTGACAGGGAAATCTCAGCCGCAAAGTAATGGTGGATGGAAACAGCCTAGCTCACTAAGAGGCTTCAAGACTCTGAAGAGGGGGTGGTTAGAGTCAATTCCAAATGGGCAGTAGAGTATCTCTTAAAAATAAAGCTCTAAAATTGATGTGAACTTAGAAGTGGATGCCATAGGCTATTATCATCTTGCAAATAAACACTTATCTTTGAGGACACTATTATTTTACAGTGAGCAAATAATCTACAATTTAGATAGATAAAAAGAGGGATGCATAATATTCTCTGATGCTTGAAGGGAAGTTTAAAACAATCTTATTGGTAATTTTTTTTGTGTCTATGTGCAGGACTACAACATTCCTTTGCTTTAGATAAAGCATTAACATCAGTCCAAATCACTAAGGAAAGTCTAATTTTCAACAGGAATTTTTGATAGTTTTAGATCACAGGATTAGCCCATATTCAACAGTATACCTAAAGTGTCTGCAGGGATTGCTTTGGATGCTTACATGGTAGTTGTGTCTTCACTTTTCAAGGTAGTGTTTCACACTACATTAATTTAAAAAATATGTCTTATCCAAAATAAAATTGAATTCAGCTTTTTTGTTCTTTTCAGCATGTAACTTTAAATAGTTTATCAGAAATGACTGGCAGCTTGATTTCAAATTTTGTATATTTCATTTCAGAGGGAAATAAAATTCCTTCTTGTTGAACCACACATTTTGCATGAACTTATGCATTTAATTTGTTAGATCCTTTTCCTTCTGCTGGGACACATACTCAGTAAGAGTTTGATTTTCTTTTCTTGATTGTTGTTAACGTTGCTCTGATTTTTTTTTCTCTCAGTTACTGATACCTCATAATAGGACAACCGACACCATTATCAGGATATGTAAGATGTGTTACAGCCACAGGCAATGCTTTTAGAATGATAAAATCAGTAAAAAGAATGCTAGAGTGTGAGAGGAGTGACCACCCAAAAAAAAAAAAAAACACACACACACACACACAAAAGTTAAATAAAGTAAATGATATTGAACACTTATTGCACATAATACACAAAATTTAAGATGCTGGTATTCAAATATCCAAACTTTATTCCTTAGAAAGGAAATGAAAGTAAGTATAATGCAGTTAGGAAGGCAAGTTACATGATTATAAAAGTGAATCCATTTAAACATTTTCAGGCTACTCAGTGGTTGTCATGCTTGTGAAATACCAGTCCAGCCAACAAAATGACCAATCACCAAGGCTTTGCTTCCTATGCTTCTTGTCTCAGAGTACTTTATGATTTCATTTGGATTTTCTTTTCATATTTTACCCTTGCTCCTCTCAGAATATAAGTTGTCTAAGTTCTATTCAGTCACAATTACATAAAGACAAAATCAGTGCTAAGTAAGGATTTTTAATAATTACCTGTGAGCTTAATCCCAACCATGTAATTCATAGTATATAAAACCTGAGTTTAAATTAAATCATATGGTTTCATGAAGGATATTCTATGAGGTTTTTGTCTTTCAGCTACTTCAGCATAACAATTAAATTAGATAGCACAAAAAATTAAAAGAAGCATTTTCCATAAAGCCATTGATCAAATTAAAAAACTAGCTCTGATTATGTTTTTAAAATCAAATTGTATTACAGCTAATTTTCTTTGTTCTTATTTATTCAATGACTATATAATTAAATCCAGCCTTCTCTATTATGCCATTAATTATTCATAAATAAATATTGTCACAGTAATGTTTTTGCAACTTCCAACTGAAATGTCTAAGAAAAGATGTATTCTGAGACTCAACTGACAGATTGTAAAGCTATTGCTGAATCAGCTAAACATGCCATACTGATTAAAGTAAACATTTAGGTTTCACATGCAAAAAAACTTCGTTTTCTTTTCACAAGTTACTGTCAATTTTTTAAAATGGCATGTTTAACTGCTGCCTCTGCTCTTTAAAAAAATGTTTATAGGAGAATGATTGGGTATTGCTAATTAAAATTATTCAGGAAAAAACTTTACCTGTGAAAAATACTATGCCATTATATTAATTTGTACCTAACATTTTAAAATCTTACATTATCATATATGTTTGAAGATTTGCTGCTGATAGATGATCATTGTAATGAATGCCTGTGGGACTGTGTAGACTTTAGGAAAGTAAATTTACTACGGTCATAAAAATGGGCTTTGCTTTCTGACTGTTTTGGCCTCTTCCGTTTCGATAACCACTAGATAGGGCTAACCTGGAATTTATTTATCATATTAGGTTCCAATGTACCTCCAAAGCACATGCTATTTCCTACCGATTTCCACTGACTTCCTTTCCAACTTTTCTTTTTCCAGTATCTTTCTGTCTCAGTTCCAATTCCTAGGCATGCCCCAAACATCCGCCTTTGCCTGGCTGTTTCCATCTCTGTTATTTCCATCTCATCTCTATTCCTCCAAAATATCCAAAGTTATATTCTGCATAATAAGTCATCCAGAAGATCAGATACACATGCAGGGAACCTACCCTGCTCTTGTTTCTGGCCCTTCAAACCATCAAATTTAGTAATAAACATGAAAATTTCCAAGTTTTCTATTAGGACTCTTATTGCTATGCTTAACATTTCAATATTGCATATAAAGTTTCTGACATTTTAGTTCCATTTATTTCAAAAAGTCTAAATTAATTTTGCTTTACTTTAAACAGATTGGACTAGTCTGTCACATCTATAGCCAATGTAGGATTATAGCAATGTTTAAAATTAGAGACACCATGAGTGTTTGAGGTATGTCAAATCTATAGTACACAGCAATGGGTGTCCAGCTGAGGTTTTTTTAAGTATCAGATTCATACTTTACTATAATTTTAAAGTTTAGATGGGCTTTCTAAAATACTAAAAATTATTCACGAGAGTGATTAAAAGCTTGAGTAGAAAAGCTATAAGGAAACAGAAAAAGGATAATCTGTAATATATTAGTACCTATTTACACACTTCTTTTCAGTTTTTCTTTCATGTATTTTTAGTATCATAAGGTAATGCTGAATATACAAGCGAGTATCTTGCCTTTAAAAATTTTATTTTTATTCATGTAGTTTTATATCACGGGCACTTCTTTACATTCTACATAGATATTTTATGTAATATTTAGAATTTAGACTCTGGAGGCTAGCAACTTAAACTTCATTACTGGCTTTGCTCCTTTTAGGGGCATAACCTTGCACAAACTCAAGTTCTATGAACCTCTGTTCTTACATATATATTCAATGGTAGTAATTATAAGGCTATGATGGCTAATTTTATGTGTCTACTTGAAGGGCATTTTGGATGAGATTAACATTCATATCAGTGAACTTTGAGAAATCAAACTGCCCTCCAAGATGTGAATAGGCCTCATCTAATCAGTTGGAGAACTGAAAAGAAACAAACAAAAAAAACCAAACAGGCCACCCCAAGCGAGAGGGAATCCCCCCATAGAATATCTCTGGACTGGGTCTGCAATGTTGGCTCTCCTGTGTCTTCAGCCTACTGGCTCTCACTGCAGATTTTAGAGTTGTCAGCCTTCATAATTGTGAAAGTTAATTATTTATAGTCAATCTCCGTGTGTGTGTGTGCATGTGTGTGTATGTGTGTGTATGTGTGTATCTTAATGATTCTGTTTCTCTGGAGAACCCTGAATAATACAAGTGCCTACTTCTTTGAGTTGTAAAAATTAAATGAAATAATAAATGTACTCAGTTCTTATGTAATTAATGCTATATAGGAATAAGCTAGTCTTCCTTATAATGCTTTTCATAATATTTAAAAGGTTATATGTTTTTATATTATAAATCATGCCGCAATGAACATCTGAAGGCATCTTTTTTTATTTTTCTAAATTTCTTGTTGTTTCCATAAGAAAAGATTCATAGATGTGGAATTATTGAGTCAACAGAAGCAGCTATTTAAATTCTTCTGCAACAGTTTGACAAATTAATTTCTAGAGAAGTCACCACATTATTTTCAAGCCATATATGAAGGGGCCACACTCATTGCACTCATGTCACATGCTGTCGTTTTGAAGTGATGCTCTTTCCTGTTTCTGTATTGACATAAATTGTGCTTCTCAGATTTAGAGAGGGTTTTCAGGAAATGACTATGTGTTACTGTATCATATACAGCATACAGTGTGCTGGTCCTGCATCTGGAAATCCTCTGGTAAACTTGTGTTGCTTTCCATATTACAAATAAAAAGCTCTTATTACTATGCATGGTTACTCACATGAATAAATAAAGCATATTTCTACATCAGAAATACTTGGAGGTATGCTGGCCAATAGTTCTGTCCCATATACCCATTTTACAATTACATAGGTAACCTGAACAGTTCATCATAGTTGCCAAACTTCTGCTTCTCATTGAAGATGCATCTTCCTCATAAAATATTAGTTGAGTTTACTAAACAGTTTGCTCAGGATTTTCTTATTGCTTGTTCTCTCTCTCTCTCTCTGTGTGTGTGTGTGTGTGTGTGTGTGTTGTGTGTGTGTGCGTGTTAACATGTTTTGTGGTAGATCAGTTCCCTGTGATCTAACCTCCAGCTTCTTCTGAAAAGTAAGCTACTGAAATACTCAAAGGCAGACATGAGATCACATTTATTTTACATTAAAACATGATGAAAATTAAAAATATACAGGTGTTTACAAGTAAGTATGGACTAAAATTGTCAATACTTTCTACATTCTCAGCAGGCACTGAAACATGCTGATGGGTGAATTGATTGTTTCAAGGATTATCTTATGAATTGGCAGGCATTTGAAACCAAAGATAGATTAAGGCCTCTAAAGTAATGTCCTGACCGCAGGAAAGAATGGCTAAAGAGATCTTTTTCTTAATTTACTACTGATTTTATCTTCCATGATTTTAGAGACCGTTACTTCTCTGAGCATTAAAACAAAGCAATAGAAAAAGCCAAAAAAAAAAAAAAATAGCAAGAAGTATAGACAAGCAGATTTCAGAATTCTAAAAATTAACTTGATGCTCATTTCTTTAGCTTTAGCTTGTAAAGTATCTTTCTAGACATAAGTTGCAGGTAATGGAGCTCCATATTCCCCAAAATTTTTGTTGCTTTCTGGAAACCTTTATAAGAAACCCATGTTTTGATGTGGCCTTATAGTCATAAGCTAGATGATTTTGGCTTTAGAAATTTTTAATGTTCAGAATTTTTTTAACAGATTACAAAACAAAAATTCCAAAGGATAATTCATTCTTTGAAATGACAACTAAGTTAACTTAGAAAAAAAATGGAGAAAGTAGCTGTAGGGGATGCTTCTGCATAACTGTTGCTATACAATGAGTGGAGCCAGGACGAGGCAATAAAATGTTGCAGGATGCAGGTAATGGAAGAATGGGAGTTGGCTGTGTGTATCTTGCAACTTATTCATGTCAAAGAATATTACATTTATTGGTCCACCTCCCTTTATGCCAAGAACAGTACCAGGTTTTCTGACTTCTCAGTAAATTTTAATTAAATCACAGTAAGAGGAAACAAATTTAACTGAGTGAAAGAATCTTTGTAGTTTCTTCTACTATATTGTTTAGAAGGTACATCATTATCTCAGTTAAGAAACATGTCTCTGTGAACCATAATGTAGTAACTAACAATATTTTAGTGTTTTCTAGGTGTCATGCACAATATTCAGCATTTTGTGTAGATTATTTTTTAATCATCTCTCTGTCAACAATCCTATGAAGTAAGCTGTTATGATATAGATGAGAAAATTGTGGTTAACTTGCACATAGCAGAAGTGGGTTGCAAAAATATGCAATAAAAGCTAGCAAAAGTTATTTTAAATTATCCTATGAAAATATGTGTTTAGGATACAAGTCCACTTTCAGTGTTAAGAAACCTTCCTTCTTTCTCTGTATTTCTTCACAGAACCCTGTTTTTAGGTAAAATTTTCTCCATCTTCACTTGCAGGTGGTCACTTGATCTGTCCAAATTAGAAAAGAATGGTACCTATGTGGTCTCTAGACTTTCTAGGTTGATAGTACTGTTGATGTTTCAATAACTATTTCATGTACCCTGAGGCCAAAATAGATATTTGTTTCATTTATTAAGTAATTAAGTTCAAAAAATTTAATAAGCATTTGAAAAAATGCACAGAAATTAAAAGAAAAAAATGTTATTTTATTTTAGATAAATACAATTCCATACAGATGGAATGCCTATGTCTACTGAGTACTGCACACTCAAACAGTATAATTTGACCAAATACCACCATCTTAATTTCCTGTGACACATTGTTTTTTGCATGAGACTTGTTTTTTTGTCACAGGAATTGCCAAAATCCTAGCTTTGCAAATATATGACACCACTACAAATAATGTAACAATCTAATGTTGAAATTTTGAACTACCTCTAACTAGCAATTTGGATGGTATTTGACAGAGATTGAATAGAAGAATATTTCAAAATTTAAAAATTTCTTACAGTGGTTCTGTGAGTTTCTTGTAGCACCCAAGGCACCTAACAGAGAGTTTGGAAACCATGGGGCTATACATTTTGTGCTGGCCTACAAAGCATATTATTTATATGGGAACCTTTTTCCGTATTGGCAGAGAATATTCAGCAATTGACATTTTTATATATAGATATTTCTAATTATGGCTGAGAGAAAAAAGTCATTAAATCTTTATCACAATTTTCTAACTCTCATTGTTTTCTTTGAAATTAAGAGAAAAAAGCAGGCAATAAATACTGACCTGTATAGGTTATTATAAGTTCTCAGTTAAGTAGTAGATCCACTCTTATTTCTTCCATCTGACATTAATAGCCATAAAAGCAAGGGCAATCACTTTGCCTGTCTAGCATTAAGTTTCCTCACGAATGAAATGAGGGGATTGAGCTATGTTGCCTCTGAGAAAAGTTCCAGCTCTAAAAGTCTATGTTTTCAGGACACTAGTAGATAGATTTCTTTGACTTTGTTCCTCTAACACAAAGTACTTTGCTAATATTCTGTACATACTGGTATTTACTACATATTGCCATTTAATTAAAAGTACACCCACGACACTGATTCATATTATCATATTTTACTTTTTGATAACACTTGTTAACTGTTTTCCTTTCTTTGCAATTTCTTTTGATTGGAATTATATCACAGGTAGCAGTTGTAGGTGTGTGTGTGTGTGCGTGTTTATCTATTGAACTGCTACATACACACAAAAAACTATCAAAATCTTCAACGATGGAAAAGTCAACAGTTTGAAACTATGATTTTTATTTTCACAGTAAGTTATGTAGATCAAATTTCTTTTTGAATAAAAATTTCAATGCTTATTGTTAACTCATATGTGAGTATACCATCAGACAATTTTGTCTTCAAAATTTTGGTGTTTGTTTGACAGTATTTTCTTTGGAATGTTTATGAAGGAGCAATTGAGAAACAGAATCTCAGTCTATTTTATCAAGAAACAAAGAGGAAGAGACAAAAGAGCAGATATATCTTAGGAAAGAGAAAAAAAGATGGGTATCTCTAAAGAGGATGGGTTGTAACAAGATTTACTTTCTAGCATAACCAAATTGGAAGAAGTGATTTAAATGTATACAGCAATGTGAGTTTACTCCCACTTCAAAAATCCTATCAATTTTGTAAGCTTGCTGAAATCCATTGACTCATTCAGAATGAGGAACATGTTTAGGAGAAAAAATTGCCCATAAATATTTTTAAATAAAACTTTTTGATATTTCATACTTTGAGTTTTCCAAACCTCATCAAGTATTAAGTAAAAAGAGGTTTATAATAACAGGAATAACTAAATTTTTTCTGACTTCCTCCCAAATCTCAACCAATATAGAGTAGGAGTCCCCAGGAGCATCTCAATGAGCTAAAAAAAAATACTTTGTTCATACTTATCAACTTCTCTTCATTAATTTTTACCATTTTATTAGCTACATAGATGTCATTCCTAACTGTTGCAAAAATTGCTGGTGCAGTATGAGGCCCACTGTGACAAACAGCAATGGTGGGGATTGGCATTATTTAATACCACCTCGAATTCCTAAATATGGCTCTGAAATCTGCATCTATAATCTTGGCTTCAATTTTAACTTCTAGACTTTAACAATCTGCAGGGCATCTCCAGCTAGATCTTATAAACTATATGAATTTCTAGTGCAACAAATCAGAAGAGAACTCTATAAATTTCCAGTCACACCCACATGGCCCTGCCCCTCATGGCCCTGCTCCTATTGAAGCCACCAGCATCTTCATGCCTCCAGGGATTCAAAAAGCCATTTTCAAGTCCAAATATTTAATCAACTTTCACATTTAATAGAAAACCAAGCCCTGTTCATTTTAGTTCCATGGTATTTATAAAGTCTATCTGCTAGTCTTCATTCCCACATTATTGCCTTAGTTACATCCTTTCCTATTGTGATAACGTCCTAATTAGCCTCCTCATACTCCTCTCGTTTTCACGTTTAATTTAACCTATATGGTAGCTCCATAATTTCCTTTCTGCAACTGAGCTTTGTAATTTTTGTTACCTACAAAATAAACCAAAAAAAACCCACCCCCACAAAACAAAATGTGAACTCCCATTGCATTTAAGTCTCGATGTAACCTGATCTCCAGCCTATTTTTCTAGATTTATTCCCCTAGATCTCCCATTCACGCTCACACTTTGGGTTTTCCAGTAAGAGAAAAACTCACTCTTCATCTGTATTCATCTGACAGTCACTTAGCCCAACCAAAGAATTCCAATACCTCAGCCTGAAATGCTGAGGAACCACTCCTGTACCACCTAAATTCTTTATTAAAATTCTGCTCAGTTTACTCTAATTAGGGCCCAAAGAGTATGGAACCTTATCCAACAACAAATAGAATTACTTGCAATGTTCCTATAGCATGTAATTTTTAATTCTATTATATTGCAGTCTGATTTGCATCATAGTGACTATCTCTCTTCCTATGAGTGTGAGTTCCTTCAACAAAGGAATCACATCATCTTCATCTTTGTACTAATATTTCAATTTCATGGGGGCAGATTCAGAATGAATAATTGTTATGATGAAGTTAATTAAATTATAGATTGACCAAATAGAATCATTATAAGATTGAGTGAATGGATCAAGCTCAGAGAGGACAAATATTCCCCCCAGACCTTTTGATCAAAGTGCCTCTGATATTAGCAGGAAAGCTGTTCCCATGACTATAAGAAGCCACTGAATCTGGAAGGGGCAGAACACAGAGCCCCACTGTCTTTGCCCCAATGGGGAATTCTTCCCACATCATGGCAGAGAGTCACCTAGTTAGGATCCTTGATGCTTCTGCTACAAACTTTATCATCAGAAATGATTGCATCAGGTTCTTCATCTCTTGCCATAACTCAGTTTCAAATCTAAAACTTACAAAATGTGTTTGGCAGACACTAAATTACAACAGAACTCCCGAGATGAGAAGATTGGGAAATACAGTTTGGATTATCTAGCCTTTTCAGTACAGGATAGCACACCAAAAAGTGATTGGAATGGAGGTTGTGTGGGAGCCAAGGCACAGTACCTACAAAACTTCTGCTGGAAATATTTGTCATCTGTACATACCCTTCATCCCAAATTTAAGCTTCCAAACAGGAGCATTTGGAAACACAATATGATGCCAGCTAACATGATGCAATATCTCTCTATAAATTAAAATGAGTTCTAGCAAGCACTGATTTCATCTCTGTGTGATCATTTCTCCTCTAATTCTGTCACAACCCTGAACCAAGGATAAAATTATAAAGTTAACCACCACCCACACTGAATATAAAATTATAGGAGAAAGGAAGAGATGAAGGAAAAAAGTAAAGTTAGCTAATAAAAATATACACAGAACAAGGAACAATATGTTAGCCACTGAAGACCTCATTTGTACAGCTGGTAGTGATATCATAGTTGGTATTTATAATTTTGATCCTGCTCCTTCAAGTCCGTTTTCTACTTGCTTCTCATCCAGTGCCTAACAGGAGTTTTTATTTGGATGGGTAATTCAAACATTCACATCTGAATGGTCTGAGTTCTTAGAAGACTTCCTTATATTGAAATGCTATAGTTTTGCCATTATTATTATTATTTGCAATGGATATGACAGTTCTATCAGGCACACAAAAGAATGCACTGGTTTCCAAATATTTCCTGTGTCCCTAATGCACAATGGTCACCTTATTTCCCCTGATTAATGAGGATCAATCACACTCACACCCACCCTGTAACATTCTGTGTAAATACTGAATAAATATCATGAGAAACCTGGAATGGCCAGGTGGCAAGCTCAAGTCTGGCTCCAATTGAGCTATCGTTGTGTTCCCCGATGAAGAATTTCTTCCTTGAGTACTAAGATCTCCAAGCCAGGAGAGGTCAAGATCACAGGAATTGAAAGCAGCATTTTGTAAATGGATCGTAAAGTGAAACAGTGAGAGGTGACCCTCCTACCCCCATTCTTACCTCCCAGACTCATGTATTTCAGCTGTGACAAAAACAAACAAACAAACAAAAAACACCATTATGCTTGTTGGTTAAGAAGATAATCCATATGTACACATCAACAAATCATATGAGATTATTTTCTAGTTGGTAACATTACTGAGCAGTACATATAGTCTTCCACTCTCTTAAAAGGCTCTCTGACTCTGGATGATGGAGTACATGATATGACTCTTTAGTGCTGTGGCAATTATCCCCTTGCTCTGCTTTTTTTGCTGTAAAGCAAAATTCTTGGTCAGAAGGAATCATATGCGGATATTTTAGAGTGAAGAATGAATGCAGTAAACTTAGGAATGTTGTTTGTAGAATCACTGTGGGCAAAGAAGACAAATCTGTATTCAGAATAAGTGTGTATTTCACTATGGGCAAATTGTTACTTATTCTATTATCAAAAAAAGAAAAATACACGTAAGCGACATTTTACCTGGAGGTAGGTGTTTTTTCCAAGTTATGGTGTTATATTAGAGGTTCAACATTAGTTTATCTGCTAGTAAACAGGGTACTTAGGGCCATGAAATATAACATTTATTCCAGATGTCCATGTGGCTAGCTAAAAATCAGGAATTCTATTACTAAGAAAGGGAGAAACAGATGTCAGGAAGAAACTCATAGGCTCTGCCAAAACACCGAATCCACTGATGCAGATGTGAGTCTTGTCTCAGTTTAAATTCAGGTTATTTTTAAATTGTTATTTACCATAGTTTAAAAATAACCTGCATTTAAACTAAGGCTAGACATAACATTGATAAAGCATTACAAATTAAATTTTAAATAACTTTATTGAGAAATGGTGCTAGGTCATTTCAAACGTTATCTCATATGTTTATAATAATTCAAAGAACCTATTTTAATATAAGCATTTAAAATATTTGCTTTAATATAGGCCTTTAAAAGACTAAGATATTTTAAGGATGTTGCCTGAGATCAGAGGGTCAGAACGAGAAGATAAGCCCAACAATTTTCAAACTCTACAGCCGTTTCTTAGGCTGAGATACTGCTTGACTTGTTATGTGATTGGATGGAGTAGGTAAAATTTTGTAAATGTTTGCAGTATACTCAGTACTGTGATGCCAGGCACTGTGTTAGCATATCATATATTTTCTCATTTGGTCATATTGACCAAATGAAACAGATATTGAAATTAAATAATTTAAAAATTTAACTTTACCCAAGATCATATAGCATGCGGGACTCATCCCAAGGCCGTAGGATATCAGAGTATGTATTGCTAAATACACACAACTCTGCTTTCAGAGGTAAGATTAGATGGCACCAGTAACAGCTGAAATACTGGAATAACTTAAGAGTTAGGAGAATGTAAATCTGAACTATTATCATAAAGAAATACCTATTTCTCATGAATAATTGGATGAATAGTATAAAAATAGTCTAAACAAAAATTCAATGTAATTTATATGCTGCAGAAGTATTGAAGCATGAATTTCAATAAATTCTTTTAAAACAGAATTATAGTGAAAGTGAGCACTAGACATCTGTATCGTCACCCTAAAGAGGAAAGTCATTCACTTTTATATAAATATATCTTTATAAATTATTCCTTTTAATAGCCAATTTGTGACCTAGATTTGTACTTGGCAAATAATTGAGAATTGGCATTTAAATCAGACATTTGTGTTTAGAATTACAATTTTAAAAAATAATTCAACATCATTTCTGTGGAATAAAAGTCTAAATAAATATTCTAACTTATTTCTGGGGTTTTTAAAAGGTTAAGGAAATCTTATTGTACTCTAAATGTAGAATAGACTCATGTACAACACAGATCAGAGCAAACATTTTATCAAAAAAAAAAGTCAGTGAAGCAGCCCTCTAAGAATAGTAAAATGCTTAGTTTCCATGGAATGTGTTTGACAGTAAGATTTTTAAAAGATCTAAGAGGCTGACCTTTCTCCTCCACAAACTAAGTAGACTTTTTAAAATGAGCACATCTGGTTTATGTTCCTAAACCTCTGGCCTTTAAAAGCTTTGTTCCCAATTCACACAAAATACCATTCAGGATTGCTTGACACAGTGACCCTTCCCTGTAGGTGGTTAGGTGAATAAAGTGATTAAGTAGATTCAGGAATTTAGCATATACGTAGCAAGTTAACATTTGCATCCTGAAGTGATTAGTAAACAGTACTGTTCATTGGGGTATTTTAAGCAATTTTACTTTTTGAAGTTCTAATTATAAAATATTACTGTTTTTCAAAAACCAGATTTATCTTTCTTGTAAACAATTATACTGGTGCTATTATCTGGTAATTTAGAATAAAGCACATAGTGTTATAAACTAAAGGTATTTTGTTTTATTTCAAAGCTCCAACGCTGCTACTAGGAAAAAAAAATACTGAAAGGGTGGTCAGGTTGGATCCATAAATCTAGATGGCCGTTCAACATTTAACCAATTCTTTGGTACTCAGTTGAGTTAAACATTAAATGGTGCATTGGCAAGGAAGATTTTATTTCTATGAGGCCCACTAATAAAATACTCTGAGTTATTTGTGTAGAATGTAATTCCTTATGACTTTGCCTTCCATTTGCCTCGAGGATATATCAGTTTAAAAGTGTTCAGCACACTACACCATGCATAACAGGTAATCTGCCTAATTAAATCCTATAAGGATGTTCTCGGTAAAATGCTGAAGAGCTCCCATAACCTCTGCTTCACCCTCCCCATGCACCAGAGCTTCTGAGATTGAGAAACCCCAGCCATTAACTGAAGTGTTTACACTTGAAGCTGAAAGTCTACTTTGCTAGAATGGCTCATTTCACATTTTACAAATCTGTTTTCTCATTTATAAGCAGAAAGTAATTTGTCAATTTTTTAATATTATAATTCTCAACTTGTTCTGAGAGAAAAGGATCTAATATACAACTGCAATTCATATTGCAAAAATCATACTGTGACTGGAACTGCTATATTCAGAGATCTAATAAGATTTACATCTATATTTTGAGTGCATTCATTTGGTATATTTCAATGAATTATTAATTATGACCAACAATAAAATATTATTTTGCTCAGATGCACAGCAATAGGAAAGATGCCCAAGAGAAATTTATCTGACAGCTCAAAACAAAATGGCCAAAATTCACTCATAGGTCACTCATCCAACGCAGCATGACTCATATTTGCCCATCAAAAGCACTCAGTGTGTGTTTTTCTCAGCTTGTCAATGTTTTGTCAAGAGAATAAAAGACAAACTTTAGCCTTCAGATAAAAAAACTTAAATTTAATGATTAAAAATAAAATATGATAGATGAATAATTTTTTGGAAAGCTCTTCAATTATACTAGAAATTGATAACAATGATTTTTACTCGATTAGCATCAATATGGCCAAAACCATCACCCCATATAACCAAACTACCTATTATATCTTTTATTGACCTATTTCTGTTGACACAAAAATACTACCTCTTTTCATATTCCCTTCTAATCATCCTTTCTATTCTACTCAGTCAAATCCTAAGAGAGAAACCTCATGCAAATTACTGACTCATGTTTTTTCTTTTCTTGTACACATTGGACTGAGTGCCAAATCAGTCCTACATATTTACTCAATCTACATCTTTCAAGTTTGCTCCTTCTTTTTTAATCCTTAGGCTGTTTCAGGCTGGGCTTTTGGCAGTATCTTTTTTCTCAACTATACAAACAGCACACGAATAAACCCTCCAGTCTGTTGCCTGGCAGGTGTTCTAGGGATATTTCAGAGATGGCCACTAGGGCACTGGCTAGTTCCTGGTAAGCTTCTTCAAACCACTTCAGCTGAGTTGCCAGCATCTAGCTACTAGTCACTAGTTTCTCAATCCCAGAAAGAAGTTAATCATAAATCCCAAGAGATAATGAACTCTGTGAAGGGCAGATGCTAGCTAAACATATATATACCTGATTTTAGATCCAAATAATTGGAGACAGATTAGCGTGTTTGCTAGGAACACTAACATTCTAGTACAAAAGAGCTGGGTTTAATTTCCTGCTATGCAAGGATCTCAGAGAAGTTGCTTAATTTTGTGTCTCAGTTTCTTCATCTGAAATAATGATACCATTAGGCTTTATATAGAAGACTGAGAAAATGTTTGTACAATGTTCTCAATGCTAACAAAAATCAACTCTCAAAAGTTATAATTAGATCAACTCTCAAAAGTCAGAAACCAACCTTTCATATCAATATAGTTATCTCATGTCATTACTTAGACTATATCTGCTATTATTCTGTATTTAAATTTTCACAAATCACTCGTGATCTTCAACCTGTACTTCAAAACAGGTATACTGGATTTTCCACTTCTCTCCAACTGCTACATTTAATTTTGCTTGTCTCTCCCTTTTCAATCACCTTTTATAAGAGCCTTTGAACAGAAGTCACAGACTGCTAATTAATTATGAGATTCTTTTAATCTTTAGATTTTTTCAAGAGAAGGTAAAAACCCAGAGTTTTGTGTGACAACTCATATAAAAATTGACAAATAATTCAAAAAAAAAATAAGATTAAGTTTGGTACTATTGGCCCACATTAGCTCATGGCAAAACTCAATTTATTCCCTTTATTAGCAGGTTACCCATCATAACTGAAATAACCACATCTCTGTTATCTATGTACCTCTTAGAGGCATTTAACTTCGTGTTGTTTGCTTCAGAACCTTGTCCTAAGGCTAAATTATGTGTCTAAAATGCCTGTATATTAGGTTTCTTTTCCTGTTTTTCTGCTTACTTTGAAAATATATATTGGCATAGCTTAGCATAGTCCCGTTTAGCCATGAAACATTCACAAATATCCTGTCTTAATTCCCTATTAAGGATTTTTGTTTTAACCTCAATATGTAATATATGCATATTCATGGATTCTAAAATTCAACATAAATCAACAGACTTGCTCTAATAGTGAATGATCTATGCAATATGAACTGCAATTCATATTGCAAAAATCACACTGTGACTGGGTCTGGGTCTGCTATATTCAGAGATCTAATAAAACCTACAAGCATATTTTGTATGCGTTCATTTGGTATATTTCAATGAATTATTAATTTTGACCAACAATGAAACATTATTTTGTTCAGAAGTACAATAGGAAAAACACAAAACGAAAGGTAATACAATTTATAGAAATATAAAACAACACAAGCCCTAATAATAATGGGGAGAAGGGCAAGTTTAAAATAAAATTTGAATACAAGGCTAAATATACTGAGATAAAATAGTAATGGGAACAAGAACACTGGAAGCACAGAGGAAAAAACTCATGAGAAAAACCTGGGAAGGCACCTGGAGACAGTGACATTTGAGCCAGGCCTTGAAAAGTGCTGTTAATTTGGAGAAGACAATACAGAAGGGGAATGGGAACAGCTGGTGATGTGGTTTGGCTGTGCCCTCACCCAAATCTCATCTTGAATTGTAGCTCCCATAATCCCCAAGTTTGGTGGGAGGGGCCCAATAGGAGGTAATTGAATCAAGGAGGCGTGTTTTTCCCTTGCTGTTATCCTGATAGTAAATAAGTCTCATGAGGTTTGATGGTTTTATAAAGGGCAGTTCCCCTGCACACGCTCTCTTGCCTGCTGCCATGTAACACATGCCTTTGTTTGCTTTCGCCTTCCACCATGATTTGAGGCCTCCCCGGCCATGTGGAACTGTGAGTCCATTAAACCTCTTTTTCTTTATAAATTACCCAGCCTCTGATATATCTTTATTAGCAGCATGAGAACAGACTAATACAGCTGGATACATGTGGAGAAAGGCACACATGCAAGATATACTTGAAAGTTAGGAGAATCAGATGTTGATGAGGAGGTAGGTGGAGGATAGTAGAAGATAACTGTGTTAAGAAGATGGCCAGTAGAGGTTGGGCACGGTGGCTCACTCCTGTAATCCCAGCACTTTGGGAGGCGGAGGCGGGTGGATCACGAGGTCAGGAGATCCTAGCTAACATGGTGAAACCCCGTCTCTACTAAAAAGTACAAAAATTTAGCGGGGCGTGGTGGTGGGCGCCTGTAGTCCCAGCTACTAGGGAGGGTGAGGCAGGAGAATGGCATGAACCCGGGAGGGGGAGCTTGCAGTGAGCCGAGATTGTGCCACTGCACTCCAGCCTGGGAGACACTGCGAGACTCCATCTCAAAAAAAAAAAGAAGATGGCCACTAGAAATACCATGTGCTTGACTGCTTGGCCAAAGTTAAAGAACTTCATTTTGAAGGCAATTAGGAAATCACCGCAGGTTTCTGAACAAAATAGCCAAGAGACTAGAGTTTTATTACAGAGTGGTACAGTAAAATTCCACAGGCATAAGGTAACAATGAACAGGATGAAGGTACTTGAACCCTTTCCAGTACAAATGTCAACTGATTTAGAAACAAATATATATCAGCCAGCATTGAAAAGATGACAAGATAGGCATTCTTCACCAGCTGTGAGAAATATAAAAAAGCAAAAATGTTGGAGTGTCAGGACCTAGCATAATAATTGAATGTTGTTTTCCCGTTATGTTACATAATTTGAAAAATTTGTAATGAGAATCCATTCTCCTCAGTGTTTGTTAATGAATATAAGTGTGCCAAGGTACAGTACCAGATTAAACATTAGCCTTTCTGTGCACTACAAAAATGGCCACGGCCGTTCAACAACCTTTCCAAATCTGATCATTTGTCTTCTATTTTTAATTGTGAATATCTGACTTTTAATTCATACTGTTTACAAAACTTTTTAAATGTTGCGATAATAATATGCATCTCTCTTTATAATGTTAAAACCATTTCTTTTTTCAAGATCACAGAAAATATTATTATTCATATAGTTTATCTCTTTGACATTAACATTTGCAGGATCAACATAACTAATAAATGTTCCATCAAAAATAAACAGACTTTATTACTTTCAAGGATACTATAAGAGGTGTTTCCCAACTTGCTGTGTACAATTAATACTAGCCAAAGGGTTTGAAGCTTTTCTTATTACAAGTAAAAAAGACCAAAGAGAAAACCAGGGAAGTGAGATATTCTAAAAATGGTTCATATGTGTAGCTCCGAATGTCTACCTTTGACATAGATGAGTTTTTAAAAAAATTATATCAGAACGTAAAATAACTTTTATTCTTGTTTTTTAATTACTTGAAAACTAATTACATGTTCTTGATATCTTCGTTTAATATCATCCTCATAATCCATATGCTAGTTCTGCTTTACATTTGAGCTCATTTTATAATAAATCCTCATGACTGGGATCTTAAAGACACACATCTTATATCAAAATTTAATGAAAGAATGTATTATGATTTTTCTACAGTTCAAAATTTTAAGATATTTGGTCCTGTTTATCCTTACTTTCCACCATTGACCAGTCATGGTTAACATAAACCTCATCCACAAGAAAATCTGTGGCATAGTTAAAGCTGTTAGAATTATGGGGAGAGTAGGCTCATCTAAATTAACTATAAATCAGAATATATCAGTCATTAATATCACCTATTCATTGTTCAGCTGCTCTGCATCTTTAAAAGGTGTGTTTTCTTTTGCCTTATGCTATGTAAGTACTTCATAAACATATATTTTCCTAGGCATAATTAAATGAAATATTTTCTATGTGGACAGATAGTCATCACTCTTTATCAAGACATGTGGACACCTCATGGTCATCTAAGTTGCTTTGGTTTCTAGTACTTGCCTCTTGCCTTGCTTCTTCATCTTGGCACATACGACATTTTTGTTCAGTTGTCTGTTTTTAGCTATAGGCACTACCTTTGGTTTATACGTCTGTAGCAAGAGACACAGTCATTCTGTAACATACATAACCTAATATTACAGTGTTTAATATTACAAACATTTGGACCCTGATCTCCACTAGAATATTCACTTCAGGAGAGAGAAAAAGTCATAACCTATCTTGCTTATTGCTGTGTCTTCAGCATTTTAGCTGGCTTTCATTGACACCACCCCAGTAGAAGCAATGGGTATATTCCCTCATTTCTTCCCTGTATGTGTGAAAGTCTAGGTTCCTCAGTCAGCCTCCAGTAATACTTCAAACCTTTATATAACACCACACTGGAGAGGGTACTGGGGTACCTCATTATAGCCTGAAGAGTATCAAAATCTCAGCTCACCACTCAGCCTTTGCTGTCATGGGTGATGAGGGAGCCATATTTTTTCTGTGGTATTTGACTGAAGTAGAGTGGTCTAAAAGTTATGTCATTCTGGGTTGCCCAGTTCCTAGTTATTTGGTTAGATAGAGAAAGAACATACTTTTGATGGTGATGGTGAGTTTTTGTTTGTTTGTTTATTAAGTGTGCATTTTTGTTTGTTTTTTCTTTTTGGTCTGCACGCGTTGGTGTTTCTGGGTTGCCAACTTCTGCTTTAAGCCTAGGATATAGGAAGGAAGAGGAAAACATCAAAATCACCACTCTGCTGTTGCCTTGGTCCCAAAGTCCACAGCCAATCTGCCTTCTTATCTTCACTCTGTAGATCTTTCTTATGTTTGTTTTGTATATATATAGTGTCTTGATTTTAAGTTATACTTAGATGAAGGAATAGGAAAAAAGTGTGTCTACTCCATCTTCTATATACTTGGGATCTAAACAACACACTTCTAAACAATCCATGGGTTAAAGAGGAAATCTCAAGGATAATTTAAAAATATACATTAAGACATGAATAAACCTACCTGAGTAAACTGACAGAGCAATGAATGAGAATTGTTGTCTCAAAGGCATCTGAGGCTGCCAAGAGCTGACTAATGGCTAAACTACATGTGGGACTTCAACTAAGAGATGTTGTTGCGAATAAGACTATTGAAAGCAGCCTCTGTCAGTCATCGCCAAGATGTGCCCACTGATAGAAGTTGGAGCCAACAGAAAACACCATGGAGAATCACAAATTGAAACATAATGGAAAAGAATATAATAATGTGTTTATTAAAGAAAGTTCTAATTGTCTACCATAACCACAATAAGGTAGCTATTATGGATTTTTTTTTGGATCGGGTATGCTTTTCACTGAAGAAAAAGAATATACGTTTGGCAGTGCTACAGTCTCAGTGTTAAAGATAACCCTTGGTAGTGTCTAAGGCCCAGTATTTATTCAGTGCACAAATTATACATATTAAAAGTTTAATATACAATTTCTACGTACTTTGCACATTGATCAATAATATATAAAATAAAATAGACATTATATACCTCCAAAAGTAATTTGATATTAAAATTTAATTTTTTGTTTTATGCATTTTACACTTTTTTTTTGTTTTAAAGTTGGTTCATAAATGCTAAGATCACTTTGCAATGATTGTTATATAATAAGATTTCTTTCTCAACTGATATGCCTTTAAGCTTTCTTTTCTATAGATTCACATACAGCAAAGGAATCCACTATGCTCCAGGTCCTAGAAATGTCCTGAACAGCTTCTGAGGAAAATGGTCTTGCCTAAAGTCATGAGGATTTGAATAACTTCTCTAGTCGGCTCTTTACATACTTTCTCTACCAAATCACCCTGTCTGTACTCATAGCTGTCTGCACTCATAATCAAGAATAGAGGTTGACTAACAAAAATAGGAAATTTGATGGTTCATGACTTCAAAACCAGCAGGAGATAAGGTTTAGTTGCTTGAGAATGTAATATTCTGGCTGATATACTAACAGAAAATTGTCAATATATTAAGCTGCTATTGGATTTCCAGAACCATTGCTGTGTCCTAATGACACTATTTACTATTAAACTTCTTCTATCTGAACAGGCCTAAACTCCAGGGCCTATAGCCAGGGAAGTGCTATGACTATTTGGATCACTGTAATTCCTGGAAATAAGAAAGAAAAGGCGATGCCTATTTTCCCAGTCTATAGTTTCTTTTATGCAACTAAGCAGATATGTAAGGCAAAACGGAATTATAATGACATGAATTATAAACATATTGACTTGTCCAAATCCAGCCATCGAAGCAAGCCATTTGTAGATATCTCCAGAGTTGTCAAATGTATATATTTGAATTTAGATATTTATGTAAAACTCAAACCCATGCCTTTATTTCTACCTTTTAACTACATCTAGCTTTTTTTTTAGTGCCTCTCTGTGTGCCTTCTCAGTACCATCTTTGTGTGGCCCACATTGCTCATTATTTCCATATCAAAATTAGGCCTATACATATTATATACGTGGCATCACAATGTAGGAGGTGAAGGAGTGTCCTGGGTCACCTTGTTTGACATGGCTTATATGGTACTTCCTTAATGCTAACTCTAAAGCTAATTGACTTTATTTTCAAATATATGCAAATCATAACATTCTTTTTGTAAAGAAGCACATTTTCACTTTCAATTATGTTATGAGAACAACTGAAATTAAAATGACCTATTTTTTTCTCTTGTTATCTTTGTGCTATTGGTTCTGTTTCAGTTTTACACCTGTTTTTCTTCAAAAAGTCATCTACTTATTTCTCTTATTCTATTTGGGTGTTGTATTAGCCTGTATTCATGCTGCTGATAAAGAAATACCTAAGACTGGGAAGAAAAAGAGGTTTAATTGGACTTACAGTTCCAGATGGCTGGGGAGCCCTTGGAATCATGGTGGAAGGTGAAAGGCACTTCTTACATGGTGGCAGCAAGGGAAAAGTGAGAAAGACGCAAAAGCAGAAACCTCTGATAAACCCATCAGATCTTGTGAGATTTACTCACTATCACGAGAATAGCTTGAGAAAGACAGGCCCCCATGATTCAATTACCCATCCCTAGGTTTCTCCCACAACACATGGGAATTCTGGGAGATACAATTCAAGTTGAGATTTGGGTGGGGACACAGCCAAACCATATTAGATGTTAACATACTAATATATGTTATTATTAATTTTCTGCTCTATCAGTGGGATTAAAGAATTCATACAATATAAGTAAAAGCAATGTCTATGTTATAGAAGGCAAATATGAGACCACCTACTTAGCTCTTCTTTCCAACAAGATATCCCATCACAAGCTCCTGCAATATGGAAATTCTGGTGATCTTTAAAATGGAGTATTAAAACTCCATTACTTAAGTTACCTAAGGAAAGCTTTTGTTTCTTGCACCCCAAAGCTCTTAACCAATGCACTTTTTAATTCCAGAAAGATACACTGTCCTTTCCTGCTAGAATTTTACTATTCTTTTATGAAACCTGTAGACTTGCTGGGAAAGATTCTAGTAGTAAAATTCTTCCTTATATCATTAATAATACCTACATTTTATACATATAAGATTAATGTTTGCCTTTAAAATTTCTAGTACTTAGCTGATACTAGAAATAATTCATGTTGTTTTTAACATTTTCAAAATAATCATCAAAACATTTCATAAAACCTATGTCTTGACTTCTCAAAATATTGATTCTATAAATATACCTGGATAATACTTTGGGGTATTAACTTATGTTTAATTCTTCTGCTTGTAATATTTTTTTCCCTTCACTCCACTAAGATAGTTGGTTAGCTCTGTGCTTTAGTGCCTCAAAAGAGGTATGTGGTGAATCTGAATGCAGTAGTAATCTATAAAATGTCCTGTAATTTGTCTTCTAATAATTTTAGTATATTACACAGATAGACATCTTTGGTGAAAAAGGAAGGAGAAAGGGTTCCCTCAGGCTCAAAAGACATTCTCTTAGCTGTCAAGAGGAGAGAGTTATATATGCTCTGGAGTGATAGAAGCTGAGGTCCTATTTTCTGACAATGTTCTGGTGAAGGCAGTAAGATCCCAGAAAGATACACTCCAAAAGACATCTCAGGCTGCAGTAACAGAAGCATCAATGATTCTGTCTCATATATTGTCATCATATCCTAAAGGACACTGTATGAAGTCAGCAAGTCTCCAAGACCTGATGAACAGGCACAAATAGGTGAATGGAAGATTTTCATGGCCAAGTTGGTAAACTGTTGACTGATGAACAGAGACTGCGACACATGATCCAATTGTTTTGATGCTGTGTAAGATCCAAGAACCTTGAACATGTTGTCAAGTGGAGGACTGGATAGAAGTTCAAACAATAATCAAGGTTAATTATATTCTTAGGGACACAGACTACACAGCAGAAGACAACTTACTTTAAAAAATCAAGAAAATGCATTTTCCACATATCTTAGTTTGTGAACTGAGATTTTTGTCTGCAAACTTTCATACATTAGTCACGTTCATACCATAAAACATGACTCTATTTGATATTATACTATTTTAAATTTTCAATTGTTTAATAATATTTTAGGAGGATAGTAGGAGGTGTTTAAAATAGTATTCACATTTTATCTTTTATCCAGGTTCACAGGGAGATCACCACTTTAAAGATGACAAATTTATATCTTATTAAATATAAGAGTATTTTTTTGTTACACAGTATGAGTTGCTGTAATACCTAGGATTTAGACCTAAATCCATTAATTAATTCTATAAAAATGAGATCTTAAGAAATTTACACTTAAAGTGCCTAAGAATTTCAAGGAGAATCTTAGATTCTTTTCTTGATTTCAAAGTGTCAACAGTTGATGGTCTCCTGTATTCCTTTCCTCTCATGAGACCAAATGCTTCAGAGGAGTGACCTTCTAATGTGGTAAATTGAGATCTAACTACTAATTACTAATTGTTATTGCAATTCTTGACCTGATCTCTAGAGCTGGAAAGCAAATCCCTGTCTCTGGAGTGTAACTAGATCTAATAGGCAGCCTCTGAGTTGACGCAGAGAGAGCATATTAGTAATTGAGTGACTTTCAAAGTGTTACCTTAATGAACACCATTGGATGTAATGTTTTGAAGCTCAAACTAGGCGAATGTACTTTCCTTTTCTCTGACAGTAGTTAAGTATAAAATTTCTCTATTCCTTTATTTAGAGTGAAGAAGCACATTAGTGAAAAAAGTATAAGAAAGTTCTCCATTGGTACATTTTTAATAGCTTCAAGCTGTTAACAGTTACATTGGCCCAAGGTATGGGGTGGCACATGTTATGGTTAACTGATTAGTACAGAGCCTCTTGACATACAGACATTTTTCTGTTACTGGTATCAGCCATGAAAATGTATTTCCAAGCAATTAAGCCTTAACTCCTGCTGGTTTGGAAGCCATGGACCTTCAAATTCCCATTCAAATTATTCAACACCTACCATGGGTAGAAAAAAAATACAACTTCATTAGTAAAAGCCACAAAGAAATCTATTGATAAGTTTTTAAAATTTCTTTAACATGAGAAAAATGCAAAAACGTTCAGATTGTAAATTAGCCACACAACTTTAAAATGACCTCACTTTCTTTTTTCACAACTCTAAGGATTTACTTTATGAGGTCTTAGGTTTAACAACATACTTCAAAAATAATGTGGATAGCAAAATAAATATGTGAAAGGTTACATGTAGGGGAGCAGGGAGAAAGGGCAAAGAAAGCAGGATCATAACTATGTGGTTTTCACTTGTTTCCAATTCTTATCTGAAGTAGATATCGACTTGGCAATTCTAAAATTAGAACAACTGGATACTGGACAAGTAGAGATAGTAATTGCCAAGTGATCCCCATTATGTTTATGAACAATTTCTTCTTCCCTCTCTCACTCTCACAAAAGTTTCATAAGCCCTGAGGAGACATTTTTATAGAAGGTCTATTTTCTTATCTCTAAATGGAATAGAGCAGGAGAGTAATATAAGACAGGAATGAAGAGTCATTCTCATCAGAAATAGTTTTGCATAATATTGGGGGATGTTTTGTATGTTTTATTCTAGAGGGTTGGATTATCATTTTCAGTACCTTATGAATCAACTTGTTCCAGTATCTCATAAGCAGAGTTGCCTCTACAAAGGTAGCATTATACTTTCAAAACATTTATGATAATGAGAGCTAGACTTCACACATGTTAGTTAGTGGAAACTGGAGTATGTAACTTTACCAAACTATTTAAAGTGGAAGGCTCTGTTATGGCTCTGTTACTGATTTCCCTTGTATTTTGTTCATACTATACTTCTTAAGAGTAGTTTACTATTTTTGTTCCAAATGTAAACTCAAAAAGTTTCCATTGTTAAAAGAAGTTAAATCTATCATTATAATGCAAAGCTCTACATAGATAGGTGACCTCCCCTCCCCTCCTCTTTTTTTTTTTTTTTTTCCTCTGCAGCATATTACTAGGCAATCTAGGGTCATTCTGTTAAACATTCTCTCATCTGGTTTTAACTTCGGATTTTTAATTGTTAGTTTTTTGTTCTAACAAGAATTAGATGTTATGTTTTGAGCTTTTCAGATGGAAGTTATTACGTATATGCTACCAAATTATCTTGAGAACTTTGTGGGATTTAATGGGTCAGTCTTTCTAGGGTAAGAAAGGAGAATGAGCCACGTAGAAGATCTGTGATGAAATGAACTACCACAATGGAATTATATCTGGAAAAGTAAATTTCTATTTCAAGTCTGTATTTTCAGCTCACTATCAGGAATTAGTACATCAGCATGAAGACAAACCTCATAGTGAGTTAATTGATTGTTATTAGGGTTCATCAGAGCAGATTTAGAAAGTGGCCAAGGTTTGTCATCTGTTGCCACTTTTCTTGTTGTTGCTTTTATTCCTGCTCTTTTAAATGTTTTATAAAAATATTTATTGAAACCTACCAGTGGTACTTTGTAGAATTTAATATACAAAAGAAAGGAGTATTCTTCTCCAGGACCTTAAAGTCTCCCCAGGGAGATTAAGAAGGTTTACTGAATTTTAAGTAACAGCTCACCAAATGGAAACTGTAAGTGCCAAATGAGTGGTAAGAACAGTGAAGACTTAAAAGAGCTAACTTACAGATCAGTTGTTGGAGTGACGGTTCACTGGGAAATGGGATTTGAGCTGTGTTTTGGATGGTGGATATAATTGCCCCCTGAGAATGATTAAGTGTAAGGATGTAGGGGGAGGTGGTAAGGAGCACATAAATTATTTGAGATACATTTTTTATTCTAGTAATAAATGAGTAGTTAGTTCACTGAAGCCTGATTATGGCAGGAACTGAACATCAGTTTATAGCATTTGACTTTTCTTATAAACAAAGGAGAGCATTTAATTATTTTGAGCCTGGTCAAATATTTTGCCTCACAAGATTAATCTTCCGGAGGACACATGTGAAGGCAAGACTATGATAGTAGGAAAGTCTATGAAAGTATTCTACATAAAAGGTAATAAGGCTCTGAACTAGAACAATGGCAGGGAGAATGGAAAAGATGAGATATTTGGAAGATGACTTATCTGAGAAGAGTCTACAATACTTAGTAATTGATTTTATAGAAGAGTTAGAGAAACTAGCCAACATGATTTTACATTTATGATTTTTTGCAACTGAGGGAAAACTAATACCTTTAGAGGTATAGAGGCAGGAATGGTGGCTCACACTTGTAATCCCAGCACTTTGGGAGGCTGAGGCAGGTGAATCGCTTGAGCTCATGAGCTCAAGACCAGCCGGGGCTACATGGTGAAACCCCATCTCTACAAAAAAAATACAAAAATTAGCCTAACACACGTGGTGTATGCCTGTAGTTCCAGCTACTGTGGAGACTGAGGTGGGAAAATGACGTGAGCTGAGGAGGTGGAGGTTGCAGTGAGCTGAGATGGTGCCGCTGCACTTCAGCCTGGGCAATAGAGTCAGACCTTGTCAAAAAAAAAAAAAAAAAAAAGAGAGAGAGAAAGAAAAGAAATAAAAGAAAAAACATTCATTATTAAATGTGCATTGGCTCCAGAATACCAACCCAGCACACTGTAGAAAGATATGAAACCATCAGTCGTTGGGTATGCTGTTAAAAACAGCATTTTTTAAAGCAAAATATCAAGGTAATGCTCCTATAAGTAGTAGGTGTACATCAAACCTATTGACAAACATTTCCATTTCATTATGGGAAGAACATTAGCCCTGTTCACTTCTGTCACCAGATGATAGCAAACAATGCTCCATTTCCCTCTCAAATTATGACAAATTCATTTGTACTCTCTGTCTCTCCATAGGTATTTCAAATTAGTTTGGAACTATTATTTTTAGTTGCCTGGAAGTATACATGCAGGAAAAGAAAGTTTTATGTTGATGAGACTTTTTTTTTTAACCTGTTTTACTATGTGTCTTTTAGAAAGCAATATGCCACCATCATTACTGCAACAATAAAAACAGTAGAGTACAAATAGGAACACTTTTATTCTATGAAGGTCATCATGAAGTTGCATTTGAAATCTCAGAGAGAAGTAATGTATGAGAAACATTTTAAAACTTCTTTCTATAGGTCATACCTATTTTGGAAAGTGATCACAATATTACAAAGTGTCATGTATAAATATCTTTGAAAAAATTGAATACAATAAGAAATGTTGCACAAGTTATTTTGTATACCTTACTCAGTTTTTATACATCCCTTGGAAGCACCTTATAGCCTTTATCATTCTTGAACCTCTTTGGAAAATTTTAAGCAAAAAATTGGGGTAAGTAGTGGAGGAGGTATAACCAAGATATACCTGACTCAAGTACCTAAAACTATCTCAGGTTACAGTTTGTGAAAATAAGTAATAGTCTAGTTTTTAAAGTAGCTTTAGTCATAAAACAAAATTATGTGATTGGTAAAGCAGCAATTTCTCTTTCAATTTAAAAATCCAAGACAAACATATATGTTATTTCAGTTGACATCTTTTCAAGGTTCTACTGTAACCTAGGTTTTATATTTGTCTAGGGAGAGAATAGTTTACTATGTACTAAGTAGTTCTCCAGAAAACTAAAATAAAATAAAAACTCTCTGTTACACTATATGACATGAAATGAATATATGCCCAATCACTCACTCATGGTTCTGGGAAGAAATAGAAAAAAAAAAATGAAGAAAACAGGACAAGAATTTCCAATATTCATTCCTATAATCATTCTATCTAAACATTCCATTAACAAGAGCCAACTTTGGTACTCAGAATTTGAGACAAAAAATACTTTGTTATAAATTGATTATTTCTTGCTCTTTACATTTACATTTACATATGGTACTGAGAAATTTCTGAGCTTCATGGAATTTCTCTGAAGAATTTTAGATATTACAGTAAAATTTCAAGTTGCTAAAATGTTTGATAATAAAGCAAGCTTGAATTAAAAACGTAACAGCCTAAACCATTTGAAAATTTCCATTTGGTTCATAATGCTTTATTTTCAAGGGTCATGTACACTCTTTTTCCATGAATATTTAAATTTCCTTTCTTTTCTAAAATGGCCTGAATAACCAAATTTCCCTAATAGGCTTTAGTGAGAAATAGCTAATAAAATCAGACAGTACGCTGCTATGCAACTGCTTAAGAGAAACATTTTTCTTATTAAAACATCTATATTGAATTCTCTTTAATGTTCAGGAATTCTTGCCTCATTCTGTCAAACTTCTCCACGCTATTCTCATTATTTCTCAGAGCAACCCTATGAGATTTTAAAGTGGCAACCATTACAATTTTATTTCAGTAATGGGAGAAACTGAGGAAAAGAGAGTATAAGAGCATCACACAGCATGCCGGTGGCAGGCCTGGGAACAAAACAAGTATCTTTAATTTTCGTGCCAAAAGCATACTCTAAAAAACTGAAGAAATTTCTTTGTCTTCAAAAAAACGGGAGTAGAGGGGAGACAAAAAAAAATCCTACAGTAGTAGAATATCACTATTGCTCGATGTTATTAGACCTAATTAATGTTTCTGAAAAATGTCTATGAGGTTTATTCTTTGCTAATAGTGCATTTATTATTTCACAACTTTGTTGCAAGTTCAAGTGCTTACATGTAGAACAACTACAGAGCGATAGATGATTAGAGAAAAGCACATATAGAATGAATACATTATCTTAAGCTACTTAATCTTTATGCCTCAATCTATACATTATCACTTTATATAATAATTGCATTATTTTCCTCAATCCCTCTCAAATACACACACACACACACACACACACACACACACCCCAATGACTTTGCTTAAAACATATGGTAGTTGTCAACAATGAAGAATTTTAAAATAAAAATTAAATCATTAATTTTGCTTATTGCTTATGGACAAGCAGGAAGATGTCTTTGCAAACTGATTAACATATAGTAATGAATAAGCTTAATATAATTTCTATTTAAGTGAAAAATAAAATGAAGTGTACAGTTGTGGGTTAATGCTATATGTGACAATATTTCCAAAGATTGATCTTTAGTAAAGATATATTAATAAAGCATTATTGGCTGCTCATTTAATAGAAGTTGCCTTGCCTTGCTGGGCATTAATAACATATGGATGATTAAAGAGTACCTTTCTTCAGAGAGTAATTGCCCATATTTCTCATATTTTCCAGAGCCGAAAGCCAAAAATCCTCATAATTGATAAGCATATGGACTGCAGTAGCATATTGCAGAAACTCTCCGGCAATAAACATACCCAATTCTTTTCAATTTCATTCTACTTCTTTATTTATGCAAAACTCAACATTGTTTCTTCAAAACATCCTGGTTTCATTTCCTCCTCCCTGAAAAGCAGTTACACTTTAATCAGCATCACTGAAACATTTGTACTCCCTCACTCTTGTTATTTCGTTATGAGACTCTATTTTTGGCATATCAAATAATTATATTACTTATGAGCTTACTATTTTAATTTTTATCAAACATTTTATTATTACCGATGAAAACTGAAATATGATAGAATACATTATTTTTAGTTGAATTTTTAATATTCTCCATCCAAATGGTAGCTGCATTTTGTGAGTAATGATATCATCAGATATGAATTCTTGTTGAGACTTCACATTCACTTTTAATTATTTTTGTTTACTTGTTTAACAATTAGAACTAATAACTAACAATTATTTTGTTTACTTGTTTAACAATTAGAACTAATTTGCACTTACATAATTCAGGTTATGAGAAAATTCCACATATAAATTAGAATTTAATTTGTATTTACATGAAGTTTTCTTTCTTACTTGATAGCAAAAACTTGTTTCCATAACCTTGTCTGTGATATTGTAGAGATTGTTCAAGCATCAGACAGGGGGTTATCCTCAATTACCTTCAGAGTCACTTTCAACTCTGATATTCTCTGATATCATGAGGCTATATATAGAATAATAATAGAGACACCTTTTATATATCCTCCTAGATAGTTTTATGAAACTAATATTACTCAAACTAGAACTCCTTGGAATACCCGGAATTTTATCAAGTATTATTCCCAAAAAGTTATGTTGAGATTTAACAACAACAACAAAAAAGCCATAATGTATCACATGCACAATCATTGTTAAACAGAGAGAATACCATAGGCACTGAACAATTCTGGGAAACCTCAGGCTGTGGACGTTTACACTGGTTTCTTTGATCAGTCACCCTTAATACATTAAACATCATTGCCCCAAACAAAATATCTAGCTTTCACTGATATCCAGGGTTTATTTCCTTGTTTGCTGCAGGCAAACAAGCTTCCACCAAAGGCACTAACTTAGCTTCTTTGACTAGTGATTTCCATCTTTTTTCTTAAGTTTTTATTTCCATTGTTTTGAAATGGTGTGTAAATAGCTGATCCAAATCTTTATTCCCCTGAACCCTTTTCATGCCACAGTGATTTTTTTTATTGTGGTTAAGAAAACACACAGCATGAGAACTACCCTCTTAGCAAATTTTTAAGTGTATAATAGAGTATTGTCAACTATAAGCATCATATTGTACTGTAGATCTCTAGAACTGTTTTTATTTTGCATGACTGAAACTTTACGCCCATTAAACTGCATCTCTTCAGTTTCACTTCCCCACTATTGGTTTCCCTTTTATGTCCTCTTCTTTACTTTTTTCTTCTACTGTCATTTCCCATTAGGACTTTCAGTACTTTTTGTATCTTCAGTCTTTCAATGCTTATACACCACTGCTGATTTGTTTAACATAATTAAGAAAACAGTGTTATCATGTATTGTAAGATCCTTAGATATTAATGTACAGGTGGTCACAGCATCTTCTCATGTAGTAGGTATTCCCTTTACCTTCCAAATCCAATCCCTGCTATTGCCACCGTTATTCTGTGAAGGATTTGTCAAGCCCTGTTTCTCCTGAATATTATTATGAAGTTCAAGGTTAATGTGTGGGAACAAAAACAAGAAGAGATGAAAGTCTATTAATTGCAACTGAAAAGGACAATTAGGAAACATAGATCTAGAAACAGTAAAGAAATGGGTCAGGAGTACCAAAAGGTAAAGTGGATTTAGTAAACAGTAGAGTTTTTGAGATTTTTAGATAGAGTCTTAAGACGGGAGTTAAAAATATTTTGTAAACAACTCATATTTAAATTTTTTCAAGAGAGAAGAAAATAAAAATTCAAATTGCTTTCATTTAGTTTTGGTTGATAGACTATTGTCTGATGGATTTGAATAGATATCTAAATTTGGGGAACAATTATTTGGGATTTAACAAATAAGATAATTACTGTGTATCATATATGTTTAAATGAAGCAAAAACTTACTTTCACAGTGACCACCAAACTGCTAGTAAGCAGAGAGCAAGTTGATTTTAAAAAACAGCCGTAATCTCATGCCTGTAATCCCAGCACTTTGGGAGGCCAAGGCAAGCAGATCACGAGGTCAGGAGTTCAAGATCAGCCTGATCAATATGGTGAAACCCCATTTCTACTAAAAATACAAAAATTAGCTGGGCGTGGTGGCAGGCGCCTGTAATCACAGCCACTCAGGAGGCTGAGGCAGAATAGCTTGAACCCGGGAGACAGAGGCTGCAGTGAATCGAGATGCCACCACTGCACTCCAGCCTGGCAACAGAGGAAGACTCCATCTCAAAAAACAAAACAAAACAAAAACAAAACAGCCATAATGTTTCTTGGAATATGACAGCATTATCAGAGGAAATTTCAGAAATTTCTTTGAATTTTACTTTTGGAGAACAAAGAGATAATAAAAAAAATGGATGCTCCAAAAAGGACAAAACTTATGAAACTCACCATGTTAAGAAAACCAAATATAACCTCTCATAAAATTATAAAATCAACATTAGTTTTTAACTCATCCTCAGTAGACCCTCACCTTCATAGAAGGTAGATCCTACTGGATGTGTTGCACGGCTTTTCCTTAGTTCAGCTAAAGCAGGCAGGGTTCCTGTCCATCCCACGGCCACGAAAATTTAGGCTCACAGACGTTGCAGAGCGTGAGTAAAGCAGGATTTTTTTGGGTGAAAAAGAAAAAAAGGGCTAAGCAGGGAATCTCTGCAAGGCTAGAGTATCAAGCTTGAGTGCTTCCCACCCTCAGCTTGAATCCAAGTTCCACACAGGAAGAGGAGGGGCCAGGATCCTCCCTGTTGCACAGGTGGAATCTTCCTGAGGCTCCACCTCAGTGAGCAGGCTGGACGGAGTTTCTCCAGGGACCCCCGCCCATCTGGCTGTCTCATTCGCCCCTCTAAAGAAGTACATCTAACTGCCGTTAGCATGAGGATAAGGACGAAGACCAATATTAATTTCTTTCTGCTGCCAGGGGGTGTTGTTTTGGGGAAACAGCAGTCAGAGCTCTTTCAGAGGCCGATCTAAGGGTTCCCAGCAGAAGGGGCCATCCTCAGAGGCTCCCGTTGCATGACTGTTTGGAGTTTGATGACTTGAAGGTAAGAACAGAGAGGGGGTTATTAGGAAACGTGTCAAAATGAAACAAGGGCAGGGGCAAGGACAGCTCAAAAATTCTGAAGCCTTTTACCAGTTTGCACTGGGAGAGGGAGGCCAAAAGCCCAACTAGTTAACAAAACTTTACCTTTTTGCTGGCATGTCAGGCTTCTGGGTTCCTTTCCCCTGAACCCTATCCTAAGCCAACCAGTTTAAGGTTTGGGAAATTAACTCTTTCCAGTTTGGAAGATGTATCTGAGGGGAGTGTCCCATAGTACTGAGTCAGTTACCTATTAGTGAAGAGAGAACAGAGGAGGAGAAAGGAATAAAAAGAAGGCATTTTTTCAAAGGAGTTCAATGGGTTGAGGATGCATTCAAAAGGGGTACAGACTCAAGATGAGAAAGAGGGGAGCAGGCATCCCTGGTTCCCTTCTCTTCCTAACAGATACCCAGGTGTAAGGGAGTGGGAGAGAGAGCATCCTTTTTCCCTCTTCTGTCCTTCCATCCCCCAGTTCAGGCGACCTTGGTAGGTGTCGCCATAGGTGTCAAAGCGACTTGCATCCATGAAGCAGGGGGGCCTAGAGAATAGGAATTATCTGTTCTCACCTATGTCTCTTTCCCACCTACTGTCAGTAGCCTTAGAGTTCCCTAGACCTCATTTATGCCATCAGTATTAATGTGGTCTTTATCCATGAAACAAGAGGCTTGGGGTTGGCTTAATCGGCAGTGCTGTGCTGTGCCTTTTAACCTCTGTCATCACCTGTGCTGTGCCTTTTAACCTCTGTTGTCATTTGCCTCTGGATCCCTCAGATCCAGTTTTCCTCCCTAGGGCTTTGACCTGAAGCATGGAATTGAGTTTGGGACAAAAATGTGTCTTGAGGGGTTACATGGACTCATTATAAGCTGAATGCTAAAGTGAAACTGTGGAATTGAGTCCTCCAACAAGGAAGAGGAAAGAATGTCTTGTGACCCATCCAGATAACTGGTAGCTAGAGTTATGCTTGCTAGAATTTTGGTGCATGGTGCTTGGCTTTGGTTAGTTCCCTTGGTTTTACATTCCCAAAAAGGAAACCTCCGGGTGATGGGCACTGTATTTATTCCCTATTTATTCTATCACTTGGCAGGATTTGCAGGATAATTGCTCAGAACTAGAGTATCTATCCGGATTTCTACATTACCCATCCCTTTTGTTCTTTCTGAGCTACAGCCAGGGATTGCCGGTTGGTTCACAGAATCAAGCAGGATTAGTCTAAAATGTAGATGAAAACTTAAAAAGAACTAGTGAGTTTAGAATTTAATGACAAAGATATACATTTTGAACATAATTTCTCTCTCTCCAGTCTTCATGTTTGTTAAAAAATGAATCATTGTAGGACTGAGTTGTTTGCAAAATAGACTTTCGTTTTATATTTGGCCTGATTATTTGCATTAAGTGCAGCAAGAATAATTATTTCTACCTAGGCCTTTTGGATTGGGTTTGATGGAATTCTGTTGCACAAGGAGTCTCAGATAAGACCTTTTAAAGCTGAGCCCAGCCATGGGTTAGTATCCTCAAACACCTGTGAGTTGGGTGATCCTCTCCTCTTAAGGTCCCAAGATAAACGTGGAGGTCCTAGACCTGTTAGAAAGTGACATTCTTAACTGAATACAGGTCAGGAACCCTCTACAGAGACCATGTAGGCAAGGGTATGAGGCCAGTTTGCCCACTGGGCTTTTATTGACTTTGCAAGGAGAGATTGACTCCTTAAAGGGAAGCACACCCTTCCAGTCAAAGCCTTGGTAAAATTACCAGATTCTCCAACTGTGTCTTGTAGCAAAAGAAAAATGAATTCTTCTTGCACTGATGCAAACTATATTGCCATAAGTTAAGAATACTCACAGACAGTTTCCAAATTTTAGAGGAACCAGGTAGAGAAAAACAAACATGCTCCAAATTTTGATCCCAAGAATGAAACTTACTTAATTATTAAAGGCCATAAATAATTTAAATAGTTTAAGTAAATAGTTTAAATTTCCTTGAGTCTGAAAAACAAAAAAAAGGATCAGCAATATTCCAGGCAAAGGTTAGTTAAAAAGGTTGCTTCAGTTTTCTGAGTTCAGTCCATTTGGTTAACTCTTGTTTTCTTGATATTCATGGACATTTTAGCTCTTCATGAGTCCTGTACATTTTCCTTTAACATCACAATCTCCAATGTTACCAGAAGCCTGTATTTGAGAGCACCTGTTTCAGTCCTACAGCTTATTATAAACCATTTTTTTGAAAAGCATTAAAATAAGACAACAATTTTCTGTGAATAGCAAAATATCCAGGGTAGTTACAGTTAGAAACACAATTGAGAAAGAAGTTTGGTTATCTCTGTGGTTTACAATAACTTAAACATAACAACCTTAATTATGATTGATAGCACATACTCAGACATTAGAATTTGAGAAATCCCATAAATTTTGGAACATATATTAGCATTATTCACCGAGATATAACCTAAAGAAGATTGAGCATCATGTTGGCAATCCCATGTACCTAAATATGTGAAATAATCCTGTTTACCTCTCCTTTCTGGACATTTCAGGGGCCTTCTGAAGTATTTGAAAAGCCAGGTGCCAGGGAAGACAATTTTGAAACTGAAGTTTGATTTGGGGAAGGCTGTCAAATACGTTTCATAAACACTTGATATTATGAAATAGAATTCCAGATTACCATAAGTTATTTATTTTGCCAAAATGATGACTTGGAAATTTTTAAGAAGCAAAAAGCTTTTATAACCCTTTACAAATTTTGTGAATGAGCAGATTAGCACCTTAAGAAAACTTTGTTATGTTTTTATTTCAATGTTCAATTTACAGAAAAACCATATATTACTCCTTTTGGAATTTAGTTAGTATGTTCACCTAGATGACCTCTTCTGCAAGAAGAATTTCCACAATTCTTCCACTGCTTCTTTGAACTTTCAGCTTTTTCCTAATTTAACTCAAAACAATCCTTTAACCCCAGACAAAAGTTTACATTTCCATGCCTTCTTATAAACTTTTACTAAAAAACACACTTTACTGTTCTTACACACCTTTCAAGTAAATCTATTTCTAGTAGTTTCAGTTAACTCCTAGCAATTTTTAACTTTAAGGAAAACTTGGTAAGTTGTTTTAGTTGTGTGATAAGTGCAGCCAAGGTTTGCCTTCTTAATTAAGGGTATGGTTAGTTCCAAATGGCCCCAGGCCCTACCAGTTGTGAAGCTGGCAAATCAAATAGTTTTCAAAACCCCAAAAGCAGTTTGCACCCTCAAAACACTTACCAAACCTTGTATCTGACCTGCATTTTACTAATAATTTTTAAGGCTGTTTTTATTTCTTAAAGATTAAAGTCACATGAACTGAAAGCTTCCACAGCTTTTAACTTCCCTTTAAAAAATAATAGATCCAAGTGTTTGTCTTTCTTTAGGCCAAATTAATCAGAGCTCTTTTGACAGACATTACACACGGTATGCACACAAACAGGCAGAGGAAAACCCAGTCGCTGGGTGGGAACCTTTAAGAGACAGGGCTAGGAAAAAGTGCAGATGTGGAGCCTGAGAGGGCTCATCCCCTGAGGCAGGGTTGCCCAACAAAGCCTTGCCAAGGGTTACCACCCATGCCCTCAGGATGTAAAACAAGATGGAGGCTTGATTTCACAACCAAAACTTTGCAGAGAATACAAACAGTGATAGTTGTCAGGGAGGGCTGGCCTAGTAAAACATCTTATGAAGGAAAAAAACTTTACAAGTTAGCTCCTGACAAGGTGGAGAAGGGGAAAGAAAAAAGAACAGTTTAAAAATGCCTAGGGAAGAACCTCTAATTCTTAGGCAAGTGGTTCCTCCACCAGGAGAAAATCTTAATTATTGTCCAGTGGAGCTGAACCCCCTGGCGGGAGAAAGGGAAGGTTGCTGCAGTGCCTGGCTGGGAACCAGCCACGTGGCAGTGCAGGATTCTTGAGCCATACATCCCAGCCCCGGCAGGGAGGGAGGAGTGGCTGGGAACTGCTGCTCACAGGTCAGTCCTGAAAAAAGGAAGGAAAAGGCCATGAAAAGGCCAGGGAGCAACAGGAGTTGGGAAAATGGTTTCCCCCACCCTCAGAAGTCCGAGGATGAAAAGGCTTAGAAGCAACAGCGAGAGGTTTTGAATCTCCATTTCACTCACTGCTTCTTGAGTCCCCACTTTGTGCACCAAAAATGTTGCAGGAATTTTCCTTAGTTCAGCTAAAGGTGGAGTTCTTGTCCGTCCCATAGCCACGAAAATTTAGGCTTGCAGACGATTAGAGAGGGTGAGTAAAGCAGGGTTTTATTGGATGAAAAAGAAGAAAAGGGGGAAACAGGGAGTCTCTGCAAATCAAAATGACTGTATCTTTTCCCACAGTTCTTGAATTAACTTCACTGATATACATGGCAGGCCTAGTAAACTACCTATCCTTTGATTATTAATAGCTTCTCCCTTGCTAACAAGATTCCATTATTGTTCTACGTAGCATTATGTCCATGCCTGGGTAAAATGGTCTAAACAAAAATGACAATCACATTACCAACTTGTCAACTTTGCTGTCTGTTTTACGAAGTATCTCTAAAGAGGGGTAATGGCATATTTTTCTGTGACGCTCGCACCTTGAATCCCAGGTCCCACATGGGAAGAGGAGGGGCCAGGCTCCTCCCTGCGGCAAAAGTCATGAACTTCCCAGGGCTCCACCGCAGTGGGCAGGCTGGTTGGAGTTTCTCCAGGGACCCCCTCCCACCTGGCTGTCTCAGATGTACACAGTTCAAAGTTGGATGCTTTTTCTCACATTTCTTCAGAGAGCAGATACATTGAGGACTTACCTGTTGTTGTAGGATGACTAACTAATTTCAACTAGAAGGCGGTAATAATGCAGTCATGAGATTAAGAAAGACATTTTCGGAAGAGAAAATGAAAGGTCACTAGTAGGCCTGTGACATTCACCAATATTTTATTCTTCTCTTTCTCTCTCTTTCTCATGCACACACACATTTGGCAGAATTCTTTAAATTGTCTAATTATTTAATCTATATTGAAATGGGAAAGGTTCCCTTGTCCCCCTTGCAGGGCATGTGATGGGGGTGTGGCTTACTTCTTCAGTGCCCCATTGCTTAAACCTCTAGGGGAAGATAACAGACGAGCCAGCTGTGGGGCTCCAACCCCACGGCAGTGTCTAGGGATGAATATTTATAGCTGAAACCCAGTGGGCGTGTGTTGCAGGGTGCTCTTTTAGTTTAGCCATCCATAGGTGGCTTGTGTTGGCTCAATTAGACCGTGCCTTATAGCAAGGACAGAGGGCTTTATGTATCATGAGGTTCTTGCCTTGATATACCAGAAGAATCAGATCACATGTGGGTTTGGAGAATGAGTGCAAGGTTTTATTGAGTGGAAGTAGCTCTCAGGAGATGGGGAGCCAGAGGGGAGATGGTTTCCCCTGGAGTCAGGCCGCTAGGCAGCCCTGGCCCTCCTCCAACTGCCTGGCCAAACTCCGCCTCATTCCGCTAGTCGATGGCCTGCCTGCCGGGATGCCAGCATCTGTCGTGTGGTCTTCCACAGGTGTGCACCTTTTGACGTCCTCTCGATGTCCAGCCACTTGTGTGTCTGCCTGCTAGGGTCTCGGGGTTTTTATAGACACAGGATGGGAGCGTGGCAGGCCAGGGTGGCCTTGAGAAATGCAACATTTGGGCATGAAGGCAGGAGTGCCTCTCCTCACCTAGGTTCATGGGCACAGGCCGGGGGTGGAGCATCACACCATTGCCTTCCTAGCACTTCCCTTCTCCCCTTCCGTATCGATATTACTCAACTCCACATCTGGTCTGTATCTTTCCCCACAGTTCTTGAATTAACATCATTGATATATGTGGCAGGACTTGTAAACTACCTCTCCTTTGAGTATTAATAGCTTCTTCCTAGCTAACAAGATTCCGTTATTGTTCTACATAGCATATGTCCATGCCTAAGTGGTCTAAACCAAAATGACAATTGCATTACCAATTTGTCAGCTTTGCTGTCTATTTTACCAAGTATCTCTAAAGAGGGGTAATGGCATATTTTGCCATGAAGCTTTTACTTTACTAATAAAAGGGGATGGTTGCTGCTGGCACTGTGCTTCCTAATATAATTCTATATTAAATCTAGATATGACAATGTGCTGTCTGACAATAGAGCACTTATTTCACAACCACAAGGTGACAAGCATGAGAAAACCAATGAATTAATGACAGTCTAGCAGAAAAATAGAAAGGGCCTGGTTCCTTGATGGTATCTGTGATCAGTCAAAGTAATGCTAAGACCTACCTACTTCTACAATTTTTACTATGTGAGAAACATAAACTCCAATTTATTTCATCTACCCTTTTGGGAGTTTGTGTAACATGCAGTTGAAAACACTATTAACTTATACATTATAGCTTGCAGAATAACCGTCAGAGTCTCAGATCAAAGATTAGATGAACATGAAACTATAATCTGGAATATGTTGTAATGGCTTTTTAAAAATTATTTACATGGTGAAACAGATATTTTTATTCTGAAATAACAGATAAGTATATTAATACTTAAGGAGTTAGTTAATTTTGCAACACTAGTATATAGCCAAAAAAAAAAAAAAAAAGACAAATCTAATTCTTTCTGTGCCATTTTAACTCTACTGTTTTTTCTATATCCAATTAGAGATACTGACCAAATACTTTATTGATTGTTTTGTTTGCCAAGAAATGGTGTTGGGTATAAAATTCTACAAACGCTTAAAGCTAAACAAGGAGAAATATTAAACTGTGACTTCCTTGAAAGCAGTCACTGGATTATGCTTAGTTACTTGAAACAACACAAATTTATTATTTTACATTCCTGGAGGTCAAAAGTCCAAAAGAAGATTTACTGAGTGGAAACCAAAGTGTCAGTAGAGATATTTTCTTCTGTAGGCTGTGATGGGAGAATCCATTTATTTGCCTTTTGCAGTTTCTTGAGGCCGTTTGTATTCCTTGGTTCATGATCACTGTCCTGATCACTCCAATCTCTTGCTTTCATCGTCGTGTCTCCTACTACTAGCTCTGATTCTCCTGCTTTCCTTTCATAAAAACACTGGTGATTACATTGAGCCCAAGCAAATAATCCAGGATAATCTTCCCATCTCAAAATCCTGTATTTGGTAACATCTGAAAAGGCTCTTCCACCAAGTAAGTTAACATTGTCATAGGTTCTAGGCATTACGATTTGAATGTCTTTGGAGGATCTTTATTCAGCCTAGCACAAATAGATAAGGGTACAAATGAATATAGAAGTAAATTAATACTCTGAGATAAAGTGACCCTATTCATAGTACATTGACATAATAGCCTCTTCTGTTTATTAACATATGGCTTTAATTCAACTCTTGCTCTTCACTATGCTATATGATCTCACTAACATAGTGAAACGCTGAGATACTGAAATGAAGGTCCTGCTGACTTGAAGCTCATGCATGAACTGTAATGGATTTCTTCTACACAGAATATAGTCTGAGATTATCCAGTATGACGCCATCCAGTCTGAGTTCTCTGCCCTTCAATTGAAATATTTAGATCATTTACGTTATTGTAATAATTAATTTTAGATGAGTTAAATCTTTCTATTTACTCTTTTTTATATATTCCTGCTTTTTGAGCTCTATTATTGTGATATTTTATGTATACACATATATGTTATTATATAGATACACAGATATATATGTTTTCACCCACAGTTCCTGGCTTACAACTCCTATAGCCCTTGTTACTTCCTACGTGACTAAAACAATGAGTATATCTTTTGTTAAAGTATTTGTCCTTGTGTCATTGGTACCTGAAGCAGATCTGGAACAGCTTCAGAATGATAAAGATGAAAGACAGTATTTTGTTATAATGTCAGGATGGTTTAGACCTCGGAAGCAAATCTTCTGCCCTCCTTTCACCTGCTCTTTTTCTCCCCAAGGCAGACCATAGAAACTAAAAATGTTCTCTGATTTTCTCCTGCCTTTCTGTCTTGGAGCTGGCCATAAAGAAATTCTCTGACCTACCTTGTCTGATTGTAGGTCATAAGATTTCAGATACAATTTCAGAAGGAGTTCTTCCCCATACCCAGGAGGAAGGAATACTGCACAGAGAGACTGAGAAGAGTCTGAACAGACAGGCCTTGTTAAGTTCCTTCACTCAATCTATCAGTATTAGATCATACTCATTTGATCCAATCACATTTCTGCATGGTTGTCCATGATTCAATTATGCTTATCCAATGAAGTCTCCATAACATGTTCAACAGGACTGGTTGAGAGAGTTTATAAAAAGCTAAACATGTGGAGGTTTTTCAAGAGTGGCAACCCTGGAGAGCACATGGAAGTTTTGTGCCCCTTCCCCCAAACCTAGTCCTACATATCTCCTCATCTGTATCTTTTGATATATCATATTGTTTTGTTATCCTTATGCCTCAAAATGGAGTCACTCATGTCAAGTAGCATTGAGCCCACAGTGAAGTTCTTTTTCTCCTCAAAGCAATAAACATATATGTAATAGATTGAAGTGATAAGATACACCTGCTATTGCCCATATGACCCAAGACCTGAAACAAACCAACAGAAAGTGAAAGGTGGTTGAGAAATTGAAAATGCACATATCTGTGGAAGATGACAAAAGCAGCAAGGACCCCGTCTTATTTGAGACACCTTCAGGGGCTCTGCTGGTGAGAACTCTAAGGCCTTCTCCTGACTTGGCAGCTGCTGCAGGAGGCTCTTCCTGAAAGAAGTAGTAACCCCCAACCTCAAGATTATGTCTCCAAGTGTGGACCCATCTTGTCAAAGATGTTTGAATAGACTTTAAAAAATTATATTGTCTCCTTCTGAAATAGCAGGCTTAATTTCTGTCCAGTATAATAAAGATAATATTTTCTTCCAGGGCAAAATTGGGGCAGGATTTCTTGCAACCCATTATGAAAGATTGAGACTTCTTTACCTTTGGATTGCTGGCTTTTAATACAGACACACTGGGTATGCAGCTTCCATCTAGTCCCATCAGTATCACCTCTGAGGGACTGTAGAGCAGAGGAAATAGGCGTGAACATGAAAGTCATGCAACTTGCTTTATCATTGTGAACAAATCCTTTGTCTCTTACTGAGGAGTCTCATATTTTCTGCCAGTTTACAGGAAACTGTGGCAAACTCACCTGTTAATTTGAAAATAGGACAAAATGGCAGACACTCCCAGTGTGGTTTTCTTATGTTGCCATGTATATGCCCAATTCATTATTTCCAATGGTTGCATAATAGCTCGTGGTGTACCTCCCCTACAGTTTACTCCTGAAGTCTCTCAGTAATGAACACCCAGGTCTTTTTCGATTCCTTGACAAATAACACTGTATGAACCACTTCGTATGTGTCTCTGTATGAATTTGTGAGAGAATAATTGCTTGTTTGATGGGGAGTGTAACATATCCAAGAGTAGGAGTGCTATAAATATACATACACTTAATTTGTGTACTGGTGCCAGATTGCTTTCCAGAAGGGCTGCATCAGTCCATACACCCACCTGCAATTCATGTACATATCACCTTCAACCTTTGGTATTATTTTGTTTTCAGTTTTTTGCCAATATAACAACTGTAAAGCTATGTATCATTTTAGCTCAATTTGCATTTCTTATTAATAATGAGAATTATGCCAATAAATTTGAGCATCTATTCATCTGTTTCTTAGGTTTTCAAGTTAACTCTGTAAATTGCCTACACACATCTTTTTCTCATGTTCTTATAAATTTTTCTCTCTTCTGCTTTTAACTTTTAGAAATTTAAAATATCTTTTTGGTATTAATATCTTATATGTTTTAAAATTTTCAAATATCTTAGAATCACTAAATTGTCTGCTGTTCATATCCTTAATTTTAGATGTATGACATTAATTAAGACATAATTCATCAATAATTTTGCTTTCTGGGCCTAGCAACCAAAACAAAACAAAACAACCCTGAACAGATGGATTCACAGCCAAATTCTACAACATTAGTACAACATTAGTACTACTACAACAGTAGTACCAATCCTACTGAAATTCTTCCAAAAAATTGAGGAGGAGTTACTCCTCCTTACTCATTCTACAAATCTAGCATCATTCTGATTTGAAAATTTGTCAAAGGCACATAAAAAAAGAAAACTTCAGGCCAATATCCTTCATGAACATAGATGCAAAAATTGTCAACAAAATGCTAGCAAACTGAAGCCAGCAAACACCAAAAAGTTAATTCACCACAATCAAGTAGGCTTTATTCCTAAGATACAAGATTGGTTCAACATACACAAATCAATAAACGTGACTCACCACATAAATAGAATTAAAAATAAAAACCGTCCAGTCATCTCAATAGATGCAGAAAAGACTTTCAATAAAATTCAACTTCCCTGCATGTTAAAAGCTCTCAATAAATTAGGCATCAAAGGAACATACCTTGAAATAATGAGACCTCTATGACAAACTCATAGCCAACATCATACTGATGTGGGAAAGCTGGAAGCATTCCTCTTGAGAACTGGAACAGACAAGGATGCCCACTTTCACCACTCCTATTCAACATGGTACTGAAAGTCTTAGCCAGAGCAATCTGGCAATAGAAAGAAATAAAAGGCACCCAAAGAAGAAAAGAGAAAATCAAATTATCTCTCTTCACAGATGATAGGATAGTATACATAAAAAACCCTAACGACTCCACCGAAAGACACCTAGAACTGATAAATGACTTCAGTAAAATTTCAGGATTCAAAAATTAACATACAAAAATTAATAGCATTTCTATACACCACTAATGTTTAAACTGAGAGCCAAATCAAGAACACAATCCAATTTACAATAGCCACAAAAAGAATAAAATGTCTACAACTACAGCTAACCAAGGAGGTGAAAGATCTCTACAACAAACACTACAAAACACTGCTGAGAAATCAGAGACAACATAAATAAATGGCAAAACATTCCATGCTCATGGATAGGAAGAATCAATATTGTTAAAATGGCCATACTTCCCAGAGCAACTTACAGATTCAATGCTATTTCTATCAAACTACCAATGTTATTTTTCACAGATTTAGAAAAAACTACTCTAAAATTTATAGAGAACCAAAAAAGAGTCCAAATAAAGAAATCTTAAGAAAAGAACAAAGCTGGAGGCATCACACTACCCAATTTTAAACTATACTGTAAGACTGCAATAACCAAAACAGTATAGTACTGGTACAAATATAGACACAGAGACAAATTAAACAGGATAGAAGATCCAGAGAAAAAAGCTGCACACTTAAAACCATCTGATCAAAGTCAACAATAACAAGCAATGGAGAAGGGACTCCTTATTCAATAAATGGTGCTAAGATAAGTGCAGAAGATTGAAACCTGGCTTCTACCTTTCACTGTATACAAAAATTAACTCAAGATAGATAAAGACTTAAATGAAGACCTACAACTATAAAACTACTAGAAGAAAATGTAGAAAATACCATTCTGGACATCAGCCTTGACAAAAAAAAAAATAAAGGTATGACTAAGTCCCCAAAAGCAATTGCAACTGAAACAAAAATTGACAAGTGGGATCTGATTAAACTAAAGCACTTGTGCACAGCAAAAGAAACTATCAACAGAGTAACAGACAAACTATGGAATGAGTGAAGATATTTTCAAACTATGCATCTAATAAAATTTAATATTCAGAATCTGTAAGAAAATTAAACAAGTCAAGAAAAATGCAAATAAACCCATTAAAAATGTGCAAAGGACGTGAACAGTCACTTCTCAAAGAATACAAACTTATGGTCAATGAAAATATAAAATAATGCTCAACATTGGTAGTAATTACAGAAATGCAAATCAAAACCACAATGAAATACTATCTCACACCAGTCAGAATGATTATTATTAAAAAGTCAGAAAATATGCTGGCAACATTGAGGAGAAAAAGGAATGCTTATACAGTGTTAGTAAGTATGTAAATTAGTTCAGCCACTGTGGAAAGCAGTTGGAAAATTTCTCAAGGAACTGAAAAAAGAACTATCATTTGACCCAGGAATGTCATTCCTAAGTATAAGCCCAAAAGAAAATAAATCATTCCACCAAAAAGATACATGCACTCGTATGTTCATTGCAGCACTGTTCACAAGAGCAAAAATAAGGAATCAACCTAGATGCCCATCAATGGTGGACTGGTTTAAAAAAATGTGGTAAATATATACTGTGAAATACTAAGTAGCCATAAAAAAAGAACAGAATCATGTCTGTTGCAGCAACATGGATGCACCTGGAGGCCATTATCGTAAGCAAATTACCACAAGAACAGAAAATTAAATACAGCATCTTTTCACTTATAAGTGGGAGCTAAACATTGAGTACACAAGGATACAAAGAAGAGAATATACAATGGGGTCTACTAGATGGGGGAGGGTGGTAGGAGGGAGAGGGTTGAAAAACTATTGGGTATATGCTCACTACCTGGGTGACAGAATCATTTGTACATGAAACCCCAGTGACACACAATTTACCATTGTATCAAACCTGCACATGAACCTAAAATAAAAGTTGAAAGCAAAATAATAATAATAATAATGTTGCCTTCTGGTTTTGCTTTTGATGTTTGAAACATTCCATACTTATCTTTTAGTCCTAAAGATTTTAAAATATAATTCTATATGCATCCCTTAGACTATAGCTTCTTCTGCAGATTGTACTGTTTTCTCCATAATGCACGTTCAAATTTCTGTAACTGAAAATTAGACTGGGCATGGTGGCTCATGTCTGTAATCCCAGTATTTGGGAGGCCAATGTGGGAGGATGGCTTGAAACCAGGAGTTCAAGAACACACTGGGCAACATAACAAGATCCCATCTTTATTTCGTTTTAAATTTAAAAACAAAAGAGAAAATTAAATTGTTCAGGTTTACTCATGTGTAGGTAGAGTTTTGGTGGCAGGTCATTCTTCAGTGCACATTTGTTCTTAATATCTTAATATTATGGCCTCAATGTTTTAACAAATAATGTATGCAAATACCTAGCTTCAACTTATTCCTACATTTATTTCTTTAGAAACCATCCTTAGTTTATTTGACTTGATAAATATATTAGACACAAATTTGTCTCTTTCTTATCAAGTAAGGCAAAATCATTTTTGACTGAATATTTCTATGGACGTATCATAATTGATGACTCAGTGAAAGTATTACAAAAGATCCTAAAACTTTTTGCAAATCTTCTCATGAAGCCTTGGCTTCAGACTGTAGGTAAAATTCCTAAGGTCTCCCTTCAACCATGAGTAAGTGGAATATGTCAAGTCTGGGACAATGCAGATAATATCAGTATTGGTTTACACATCTTTGTTACAGGATAACTACATGCAGTGGTTCGGTTTGCGTTTGTCTCTTGGTGTTCTAAAATTTGTGTCTAAATGTAATCAAAAGTATCAAATTATAAACTGTTACAATAGGGAGGCATCCCATTTCTTTAAGACCCTAACCTGATCACATTTTCATACGCTACTAGAAAACACATTAAAGATCTTTCTTCTCTGAATATGTCTCCTCATTTAATAACTCTGCCTAGAATGTACTTGGCCTATATTATCCTTTGGATCTAACTTAAATGTCACTTTTCACCTAGGCAGAATTTTTTCGGGGGGCTGGAGAGCAGGGAGAGTACTGCAATATCACTTATTAGGTTGTACAACCCTATATCTTGAAATGATTATTAGTCCCTAATAACAATAACCATTCCTTAAAAGGAAAAATAAAACACATTCAGTTGGCTTGAAACAGACAAGGAGCAGTATTCTACAACTACTTGGGTTGGATCTGTTCTCTTTGGTTTGGTCAACTCCTATAGAAGCAGCCATTCCCTCTTGCAAGAAGAACTAGGGAACCAGAGAGAAATGTGATTCCCTTAAGCCATTTCCATTTTCTTGAATTTTAGTACTATCACTGATAGTAAAGACTGGATATTTAATAGAAATGAACTAACAATGGACAGAAGGAACTTAACTAGCAACAAATGTTGGGGCCAGCTTACTTTGGGGAACTTCTCAGGCAAGTATATTTGTATTCAGCTTTGTTCACTCTAAAGCTACATTGTTTGGCGTCAGAATGGATGTGTATGTAAATCAAATAATCTATTGATCTATTGATATTGCTCAGGGGAGTTTTTAGGATTTTTACTTCTTAGGTGTAATCTTATAGCAGTTCTCTCAAAAGCAGTGAGGTCTGAAGGTTGGACTGTGCTGCAAAAGATACTGCTGGGTGGTTGCTTATTTGTAATATTACAGAATATTATAGCACTTACTGGAATTTTAGAGATAGGCAAGGTTAAATATTAAGGTCCAGCATTGTTTTCTGTAAATCAGGATGTTTTTCAAAGAGCTAAGCCCCTCCTCCTACCCACTTCTGATGAAACCTCCATATTCCACATTGAAAGCAATGTTCCTACTTATCTATTGGTGTGTTTTGTTAGGCAGTTGAATTGAAACCTGAAGAGAAACAGAATATGCTGGTTGTGGCTAAAGGGAATAACGGAGGGGTTAGGGTAGGTATAATAATTTACATATCTTGAGCAGAGTTTAGGGTATGTTCAGAAGAGTGGTAGAAGATAAATTTAGAATGTTATCTCATGGAAGTATCCTAGACAAGTAAAAATAAAGTAGGACCTGAAGAATAACTGTAAGATTTTGAGCAGTCAAGTGTTTTAAAAAGAGTTGGATATGAGAAACTTAATTTGGCAGTTTACTGTTGCATGAGTTTATCTAGAATAAAACAGGAAGCAAGAAGACTCTTTGGCAGTCAGTCAGACTTGTCCAGCTGGAAGGGCAGAGTAGTGATGGTAGTGAAAATGGAAATTAAGGGATGACAGATGCTCTGGAATGTGGAAATTCTTAGATGAAGGCAAAAGGAGAGAATAATTTCTAATGACTTCTGGTTTTTAAGACTGAGTTGCTGAGAATACAGTGGCTCTAAAAAAAAGAATCAGAAAGTCGAAACTATTTTCATAAGTAAATGATTACGTCTGGTTTTAGTATCCACAGCCTTTATTGTGGTGGTAAAATATCGAATGTAAGTGTTTCAATAGCTTCTAAAGATAAGGACAATCAGAAAATAGAATGTTTGGGCTAGCTTGCAAACAAAATAAACATTAGTTAAGAACTAATTATTAATATAGGAACAAGGGGAAATTTGTTAAGGAAAAGAGTAGAAGGAAAGAAAAGAAACTCTTTGGGAAATGCCTTTGTTTAGGGAGTAAAACATCTCTTTGTTCCATGATATATTTTGTTTATGTCCCCACCCAAATTGCATCTTCAATTCCCACGTATTGTGGAAGTGACCTGGTGGGAGGTAATTGAATCACGGGGGTAAGTCTTTCCCATGCTGTTACTGTGATAGTGAATAAGTCTCATGAGACCTGATGGTTTTAAAAAGAGGAGTTGGCCTGCACAAGCTCTCTCTATGCCTACTGATATCCATGTAAGATGTGACTTGCTTCTCCTTGCCTTCTGCCATGATTGTGAGGCTTCCCCAGCCAAAAAGAACTGTAAATCCAATTAAACCTCTTTCTTTGTAAATTGTCGAGTCTCTGGTATGTCTTTATCAGCAGCAAGAAAACAGACTAATATATCCCATGCTTTGATAGAGATAGTCTTATAAAATCCTTTGTCACTGAACATGAGAGGAAAGTTATATTTCCAATGACAAGACGTTCTACTGGTCAAGTCCAGTGAGTTTTCAGTGGAGGACACTATCAATCTTTAGCCATGGAAACTAAATTTAATATTAGTATCGCTTTAGAGTGAGGGATATTCTGCATTTTTTAATGAGAAAGAGAAATCAAACGATTGGCTTATTTTGAAACAAATTTGAACCATCATAAAAATTAGTATAGTCAAAGCTATAAATTAATTAATCTATTTTTATTTTTGGAAACTTGATAAGCTCTACTAGATGAGATGGTAGTTGTGCGGTAGTGGGCTACCTACCAGTAATAGCAGAATATGTTATTCAGCAATCTTAGATCTTTTTATCTAGAACTAGGCATATGAAATTCAGTTTCAACAAGAACAAGGCCATTTGGCACTAAGAGTGAATAGTCAAGGCCAATTGCAGAGGTTGCTTCTGATAATTTAATCAATGCACATTCCCTAATTAAACACTTGTTATATTCCAAAGACTCTTATAGGCAATTAGCAGTAATTCTCAAACTTTTGTTGGTGGAAAAACACCTGCTTCGCTTCTTGAAAATTCAGGATTATGGTATAAACACTATTTTGCTGATCCAAAATTGTGATTGATAGGTCAGAGTGGTACCCATAATTGTATATTTTTAATCCCCAGCTGATTTCAATAGAGGTTATCTACAGAAAGCACTGACTGAAGATGAGGACAAATAAGGCTCAGATTCTGCCTTGAGTAACTAGAATGGAGAGCACACATACATAGTCTAGGTGCTGTAGAATGCGATTCTATAGAAATATGTATGTAGAAGTATGTGAATAGTATGAGTAGAAATATATACAATCTATATCAGGAGGAACAAAAGGAGGGCATTACCAATTATATTCAGTGCTATCTCAGAAGTGATTCCCTTGCTTGTTTTTATACGCATATCCGTACTGATGGTCAACATGAAAAATATTCTAAACAATGTAACCAGCATGACCAAAAACATGGAAATATACATTAGTATAATATAGTCATTAAACATGTATTGTGGGTTTTTAATTTGAATTGGGGTAAAAGTTAAAAAATGTCATAAGAAGTTTAGATTCGTCCTGTTTGCATTAGAAACAATTGAAGAATTGGAACATTACAATGTACTAATATCATCCGGGCTGTATTTCCTTAAGTTCACTGGCAAAAGAATGGAAGAAGATTCACTGGAAGGTAAAGAGGTGGCTTAGTTAAGTGCTGAGTAATCTAGACAAGAGCAGTTTAAACATATCTGAATGCCATGACTTAATTTTTGCCAAGACCCAACATAAGATTGTGAGAATGTCTGTGTCTGCAAGAAGATAAAATAACAAATAATTTACCTAAGGACCTTCTATTTAAAAAATGCTTTTCAAACTTATTTAAAAATTTGTTTTCAAGCCCCTTATTTCCCAATAAAGTTTTATACAGAATCATAAAAGTTACAACAGATAACAATGGAGCCACTCTGCTCCAAGTGGGTGTGGTAAGAGATAGAGGAAATCCTCTCTCCTCATGGACTTCTTTTCATTTTGTATCCTGGCATGGCTCTTTAGAAAACTCTAGGGTTTTGAAAGAGTGTGAAAATCACTAAATTAGAACATTCTGTAGGTATTTTAAGATTTTATGTAGATTATTATGTGGATCATAAATTAAGGTGATCACAGTAGCATTGTTTTAAGAATGGAACCTTAAAAGTGTATGCAAGAGAAATCTGTTTCTACAGATTTTCCTTATGTATGTATATACAGATGTAACACCTAAGGTTGATAGCAGACGTAGGGTATTAACAGTTTTTATGAAATTTAGACATTACCCCTTTTAGACCAACTTATTTTACATTTAAAATTGTACTGAATTGTGCATGAAATATTCTATGTATTTCCATGTCTTTATTTTATTTGATAAATATGAATTCCATTAGCTCCAATCTCAGAAACAAATCACTGCTCTTTTAAGCCTCCGTCTTTTTTGTCTTCTATGTAACACTTTACAATAATAGGCTAATCATTCTCAACTCCTTTGGTATTTATTGCAAAGACATTAATTCTGATGGGCTCATTTAGTATTAATGTGAATGTCATAAGTACTTCAGTAGGAATAGGATCTCTACTGGAATTCAGCATTAATTAGCCAGGTCATTACTTCAAAGTGTTACTCTTTCCTTTTAAAACAGCTCCACTTCAGCATACTCCTTCCTGCAAAGTACATCCAGGCTCTTTCTATTAGAAGGGGTACTTACAAGTACTTGAATCTATTGAGATAAAGTTGTGGAAGTGAACAGGATACAATAGACAAGGTGTGGTAATTACTAGACAACTGATTAATAGAAAGCTGATGTTTTAATTGAGCTTCTGTGGTTCCTACAATAACTTGAATTGAATAAGGGACTTGATTGTACTTTAAATCTCTCTGGAGCATAAAGAAGCAAGAGCATTAAATAAAAGGTTCAAATAAGCCTTTAAATTTTTGTGGAAAATTAAAAAAAAACAACATACACACATCTAAGACCATAGCAATTGGTGCATTAATCAGAGACTTTCTTGGACTAGAAACACTGGTATATTTATAACTAAAGGTATTTTTAATGTTAAATATGTTTTTGAATAAAATGGTGCTCATCTGAAGAAATATCAATGGCTTATGTTGTGATTTTAATCCATTATTCCTATGCCTTTCAGTATGTGAGCATAGTTATTTTTATGTGCATCCATAGTGCCAAGGTCAACTTATTATTCATTAAATAATAAGAAAGTTTAAGTGTCTTAACTATAGTACTGGGATATCTACCATATCACATATCTTTATAAAAAGATTGACTTGATAAGATGGAAATTATTTTAGATTAATTTAAATGGAATAGTGAATTCATTCTTTCCCCCACTGACTTCTCAGTAATTCATTCTGTAAGCATTTCGGCATTGCAGAAAATCTCTTTTTATTCTAAGTTTTGTTCAAAGCTAAGACAACTATTTCACTTCCCCTTAAAAATTACACTTTATTATTTTAATTTTATGTTAGAGTCGGGGGGGTATATATGCAGATTTGTTACATGGATATATTGCATAATGGTGAGGTTTGGACTTCGGTAGCCATAACCCAAATAGTGAACAGTGTATCCAATACATAATTTTTTAACCCTCACTCTCGCCCACCCTCCTCACTTTCAGAGTCCTCAGTGTCTATTATTTTTATCTTTATGTCCATGTGTACCCATTGTTTAGCACTACTTATAAGTGGGAACATGCAATGTTAGATTTTCTCTTTCCGAGTGATTTCACATAGGATGATGGCCTCCATTTGTATGTATGTTCCTGGAAAGGATATAATTTAATTTTTAATGGCTATGTAGTATTCCACAGTGTATATATACCACATTTTCTTTATCCAGTCAACTGTTGATGGACACTTAAGTTGATTCCATGACTTTGCTACTGTGAATAGTGCTGCAATAAACATATGACTGCAGGTGTTTTCTTTATACAATGATTTATTTTCATTTGGGTAGATATGCAGTACTGAGATTGTTGGATTGAATGTTAGTTCTATCTTTTACTTATTTGGGAAATCTCAGTGCTATTTTTCATACAGTTTATATTAACATACATTCCCATCAACAGTGTATAAACATTTTCTTTTCTTTGCATCCTTGCCAAGATCTGTTATTTTGTGACTTTTTAATGATAACCATTCTGATGGGTGTAAAATGGTATTGCATTTATCTGATGATTAGTGATATTGGGCATTTTTTCATGTTTTTGTCCACTTGTGTAACTTCTTTTGAGAATTATGTTATATGTCCTTTTCCCACTTTTTAACAGGATGTATGTTTTTTTCTTGTTAGTTATTTGAGTTCATTGTAGATTCTAAATATTAGTCCTTTGTCAGAGACATAAATTGAAAATCTTTTCTCCCATTTTGTAGGTTATTTACTTTATTGATTATTTGTTTTCTTCTTCAAAAACATTTTAGGTTAATTAAGTCCCTTTGTCTATATTTGGTTTTGTTGCATTTGCTTTTTGTGTCTTAGCTATAAACTCTTTGCCTAGGCCAATAACCAGAAGAGGTTTTCCTAGGTTTTCTTCTAACATTTTTATGATTTCAGGTATTACATTTGGGACTCTAATCCATCTTGGGCTAATTTTTGTATATAATGAAAAATAGAAATCCAGTTTTAGCCTTCTATGTATGGCTAGCCAATTTTCCAAACATCATTTATTGTATAAAGTGTCCTTTCCCCATTGTTTAATTTTACTGACTTTATGAAAGATCAGTTGATTTTAGGTATATGGCTTTATTTATTGGTTCTTCATTCTGTTACATTGATCTATGTATATATATTTGTACCAGTACCTTGCTATAATTTGTAGTGTAATTTGAAGTCAGGTAAGATGATGTCTCCAGTTTTACTCTTTTTGCTTAGGTTTTCTTTCACTATTCAGGCTCTTTTTTATTATTATTATTCCTTAGGACCTTTAGATCTATATAAACTAATTTTGTGAAGAATGATGCTGGCACACTGATAGAAATTCTGTTGAATTTGTAGATTGCTTTGGTTAGTGTGGTCATTATAATGACATTGATTCTTCCAATCCATGAACATGGGTTGTTTTTCCATTTGTTTGTGTCATCCGTGATTTCTTTCATCAATGTTTTGTAGTTCTCCTTGTAGAGATCCTTCACCTCCTTGGTTAAATGTATTCCTAGGGATTTTATTTTTGTGTGGCTATTGTAAGTGGGATTGAGTTCTTCATTTGGTTCTCAACTTGAACATTATCGTTGTATAGAAATGCTGCTGCTTTTCATATGTTAGTTTTGTATCTTGCAACTTTACTGAAGCCATTTATCAAGTCTAGGAGCCTTTGAGAGGAGTCTTTAGAATTTTCTAGGTATAAGATTATGTGATCAGCCAACAGAGATAATTTGATTCCCTCTTTTCTGAATTGGATGTCTTTTATTTCTATCTTGCCTATTGCTCTGGCTGGAACTTACAGTACTATGTTGAATAGGAGTGGTCAGAGTCGACATCCTTGTCTTGTTCTTAGAGGGAATGCTTTCAACTTTTCCCCATTCAGTATGATGCTGGCTATGGGTTTGTCATATATGGCTTTTACTATTCTGAGGCCAGTTCCTTCAATGCTTCATTTGTTGATGGTTTTACCATGAAGAGATGTGGAATTTTATCAAATGCTTTTTCTGCATTTATCATTTATGGTTTTTATTTTTAATTCTGTTGATGTGGTGAATCACATTTACTAATTTCCAAATGTAGAAACATCTTTGCATCCCTGAAATAAAATGCACTTGATCATGATTAATTATATTTGTGATGTTCTGTTGTATTTTGTTTGCAAGATTTTGTTAAGAACTTTTGCATCTATGTTCATCAGGAATATTGGCCTATAGTTTTATTTTCTGTTGCTGTTGTTGTGTCCTTGCCTGATTTTGGTATCAAGTAATACTAGTTTCATATAATGAGTTAGGGAGGAATCCTTCCTATATGGATTGTAAGGAAGAGCAGTGAGATCCAAGAGAAAGTTGAAAGCCAACACAAAGAAACCACAAAATCAATTCAGGAGATGAAAGATGAGATAGATATATTTAATGAAAACAAAGATATCTTCTATAAATAAAAAATTAACTGAAGGAATTTTAAAACACAGCTGAAAGCTTCAACAATAGACTAGGGTAAGGAAAAGAAAGAATTTGGGAACTTAAAGATTGGTCTTTTGAATTAACATGGTCATGCAACAACAACAACAACAAAAATCCTAAAAAATAAATGAAGCTTTCAGGAAATATGGGATTATATAAAAATTTATATAAAGCCAGCAAAACTTTATATAAAGCCAGCAAAACTTTAACATATAGGCATTCCTAAGGGAAAAGAAGGAAAAGTAAGAAGTTTGGAAAATATATTTGAGGGAATAACTGAGAACAATTTCCCCAATATTACTGTTGATATAGACATACAGATATAAAAATTTGGAGAACACCTGGAAGATGCTACACAAGATGAAGATCACCAAGGCATATAGTCATGAGACTATCCAAGGTCAATATGAAAGAGCAAATCTTAAAGGCAGCTAGAGAGAAACATCAACTCAACTATAAAGAAAACTCCATCAGACTATCAGTAGAAACTTTACAAACCAAAGAAGAATCAGAGCCTATTTTTACCCTTCTTAAAGGAAAAACATGGCAGTCAGGAATTTTATATCCTACCAAACACAGATTCATAAATGAAGGAGAAATAAAGTATTTTCCAGACTAGCAAACACCAAAGGAATTTGTCACCACTAGACTCGTCCTACAGAAAATGTTCAAAAGAATTCTAAGCATGGAAATGAAGGGGGACAACACACTCTATCATAAATGCATGCATAAGTAGATAGCTCACAAATCCTATACAGCAATTCAATTATTGAGACTCCAGGGCAACTATCTAACAAAACTATGACAGGAACAAAGCCTCAGATAGCAAAACTGACTTTGACTGCAAAGGCCTAAATATTCCACTTAAAAGATATAGACTGTCAAATTGGATTAAAAAACAAGAGACCCACCTATGTTTAATGATACCTACAGACTCAAAGTAAGGGGTTGCAAAAACATCATGTGAATGGAAAGCAAAAATGAGCATAAGTAGCCATTGCTTTATCAGATAAAAGAAATTTTAAACCAACAGCAGGAAAAAAAAAAGAGAGACAAAGAATGGCATTATATAATGATAAAAGGTTCAATACAACAAGAAGTTTTAACTATTCTAAATGTATGTGCACCCAACACTGGAACACCCAGATTCATAAAACAAATACTACTAGACCTACAAAATGAAATTGATGGCAATGCAATAAGAGTGGGAGACTTCAAAACTCCAACAGTAACACTAGACAGGTCATTAAAGTAGGAGTTAAAAAGGAAACTCTAGACTTAAACTGGGCTTTAGACCAAATGGACCTAATAGATATTTATAGAACATTCCACCCAGAAACTGCAGAATATACATTTTTCTCATCTCTACACGGAACATTTTCCAAAATTGATCATATGCTTGGCCAGAAAGCAAATCTCAATAGATTTTTTTAAAAAATTGAAATCATATTGAATGTCTTCTCAGACCACAGTGGAATAAAATTAGAAATCAGTACCAAGAGAAACTGTTAGAACAACACAAGCTCATGGAAACTAAACAAATTGCTATTTAATGACTTTTTATGGTAAAAAAGTAACCATTTTTAATTTTTGGTAAGCAAGAAAATTAAGGCAGAAATCTACATGTCTTTGAAATAAATAAAAATAGAGATACAGCATACCTAAACCTCTGGTATACAACAAAAGTAGTGTTAAGATGAAAATTAATAGCATTAAGTGCCTACATAAAAAAAGGCAGAAAGGTCTCATAATATAACAACCAAATGTCACATCTCAAGAAACCAGAAAATCAAGAACAAACCATACCCAAAAGCCAAGAGAAGAAAACCTATAACAAAGATCAGAGCAAAGCTAAATAAAATTGAGACCAACAAATGAAACAAAGGATCAATAAAACAAAAGTTGGTTATTTGACAAGATTAACAAATAGACTTCTAGCTAGTTTAACCAAGATAAAAAAGAGAGAATATTCAATAAGCACAGTTAGAAATGTTAAAAAGTGACATTACAACTGATACCACAGAAATGCAAATGATCATTGGATATTACTATGAACATGTCTATGTACACAGTACAAACTAGAAAACCTGGAGAAAATAAATACATTCCTGGAAAAATAAAACCTCCCAATATTGGATAAAGAAGAAGTAGAAATCCTGAACAGACCAATAATGAGTAATAAAATTGAATTAGTAATTTAAAATCTTTCAACAAAAAAAATGCTCACGGCTAGTTTCATTCACAGTCAAATTTTACCAGAAGTACAAAGGAGAGCTGGTACCTATCTTACTAAAACTATTCTAAGAATGACAGCCAGATTCCTAATTTAACCATAGGGAATACAGTTTTAGCTTTAAAATAATTCTGGGTATTCTCTGTGAAATCTGGATCAGGCTTACTTTCAAGTCTTCTATGAGTTATCAGTGAATATGATTAAAGGAACTCATTAGTTCTAACAAGTGGTAGTTCCTTTTGTGTTACAAAAATATCAAAACAAATGCCTAAATCAACTGAAGACAGTTTTTAAACTTTCTAACAAATTTCCTAATGGGTAGATTAAATATTATCTGATATTTTTAGCACAAAGGAAACATTTTTATTGAAACATTTTAAATTTAGAAATGTAGCTTGGATGGTATGGTGAAAACAATGCTAGACTGAGTGCCAGAATTGCTAGATTCTAAATCTGGATCTACCACCAATTGCTTAAGTTTGAGGTTCAGCATTAACTATAATTAAACTTCATCTCTCCTATTGTTAATACAGAGTAAGTCGAGAGTCTAGGAGTTACTCTGCAGTAAATGTTATGACACATATTATCAGTGGCAATTTTATTTTGGCAATCTAATATTTACATATAAACCATTTTATAATATTTGTTTCTGCGTATTTGGAAGTTGAATACTTCCTTTGCTTCTCAAAAATATGGAAAGAATTATCCATAAAATCATTATAATTCAAAGCCTTTGGGGAGGTAATTGTCAACTTTCTGATTTATTTCAGTTATTGATCTCTTCAGGTTTTAAATTGAATCTTTCTCATCTTTCTTGTTTCTGAATGCTAAATGCCTCAGGTCTGCCTCTAAGAACCTCTTCTCTTTTCTTTTTGCATTCCTTTCTTAGGTAACACCATGTACTCCCAGAGAACTGATTACATTTCCATGTTGGTGGTCACCAGACATATTTCTCAAATGTCAAACATTTTTAAAAATTGCTTTATATCCAGCTATTTTCTTTACTTCTCCAGTGGAAGGCTTAACAGTGATCTCAAATTAATATGACTCAAACCAAACTCGTAATTCCCCTTACCCCAACAAAACTAGTTCTACTCTAGTATTTTCTATTCCATAAAGTGATAACTCCATTCATACAGCTATACTCTTACTCTCATGCCCCATTTTCTTTCTTTCTTTCCTTCCTTCCTTTTCTTTTTCTTTCTTTGTTTTTTCTTTTCTTTCTCTTTCTTTCTTTCTTCTTTCTTTCCTTCCTTTCTTTCTTTCTTTTTCTTTCTTCTTCTCTCTCTGTCTTTCTTTCTTTCTTTCTTTTTCTTTCCTCTCTCTTTCTTTTTCTTTTCTTTTCCTTTTTTTTTGAGATGGATTCTCACTCTGTTGCCCAGGCTTGCAGTAAGTGGCAAGATCTTGGCATACTGCAACCTTCTCCTGGGTTCAAGCAATTCTCCTGCCTCAGCCTCCCAAGTAGCTGGAATTACAGGTGTGTGCCACCATGCCCAGCTAATTTTTGTATTTTTAGTAGAGAAGGGGTTTCGCCATGTTGGCCAGGCTGATCTCAAACACCTAACCTGAAGTGATCTGCCTGCCTTGGCCTCCCAAAGTGCTGGGATTACAGGCGTGAGCCACTCCGCTAGGCTCATGGCACATTTTCAATTCATTATCTGATACCTAATGGGTAGTAAATGATAAGAGACCAATACTGAAGCCGGCAATAGCTAAAACGATCAGATCAATTTTTAAAATCATATGTTTAAAACCTTTAGATATCTGTTGAGACAGTGAGAAAAGGATAGCTAAATTTCTCAATAACAATGACCTATTTCAATGATCATGCAGAAGACTGCTATGGTGTGTGTGGCAAGATAGTGGGAGTTAGTAGAGGGGAATATTGAAAAATCAGATGAGTTTTACCGGTCTGATATGGTTTGGATCTGTGTCCCTACCCGAACCTCAATTTAAATTATAATCCCCAGTATTGAAAATGGGGCCTGGTGGGAGGTGATTGGATCATATGGCCAAGTTCTTATGAATGGGTTAACACCATCCTCTTGGTACTATTCTCTTGATAGTAAGTGAATGAGTTATCATGAGATCTGGTTGTTTAAAAGTGTATAGCACCTCCCCACCTTCCTCCTGCTCCAGACTTGTGAAGTGCTGCTCCTCATTTGCCTTCTTCAATGATTGTAAGTTTCCTGAGCACTCATCAAAAGCTGAGCTAATGCTGCCATGCTTTCTGCACAGCCTGTGGAACTGTGAGCCAATTAAACCTCTTTTCTTTATAAAGTACCCAGTTTTAGGTATTTATTTATAGCAGTGTGAGAACAGACTAATACACAGTCCTACAAGGCTGGTAGAACAAGTTTGGAAAGCTGAGAGGGCTTTGGGCACCTGGCTAATTTTCCCTTTAGCACATTTGCGGAAATCTGAGATTGAAGAGGCTAAAGAGTCAGGTTGAAATGTTCAAAAGTGAGAAAAATATGTCCCAAAGTTTCATGCTATTAAGAAACAAATACTCACCCTGAAGCAATAGCCTTCTAAATAAAACAGGCAAATAATTAAAGCCCTGGTGAAAGTGATAAATTTCAACTAAGATCTGTAACCACTTTTTACTAAGACACTTACAACATCTGGTGCAACTAGGGGTAAATATCCAGGCTTGACTCTAATCAAAGGCCTTTTTGGAGACAGATAAACAAATAATGACTTTGGCATTCACACAAGGCTGGAGTGACCTTGAAATGGCTTAAATCATATGACTTATCTCCTTATCAATACATCTCCAAAGTTTGAAGATACATGAGGAAGAATTATAAAGAGTTGAGCTAGCCATAATGCCTCTGAAAAAATAAAACTTAATATTCTATAGTTATTTGGGACTAAGAAGCCAAAGACTCAGCTCTTCCTTCCACCTTATACAAAAATTAACTCAAGATGGATTAAAGACTTAAATGTAAGACCTAAAACCATAAAAACACTAGAAGAAAACCTAGGCAATACCATTCAGGACATAGGCGTGGGCAAAAACTTCGTGACTAAAACATAAAAAGCAATTGCAACAAAAGCCAAAATTGACAAATGGGACCTAATTAAAGAGCTTCTGCACAGCAAAATAAACTATCATCAGAGTGAACAGGAAACCTACAGAATGGGAGAAAATTTTTGCAATCTATCCATCTGACAAAGGGCTAATATCCAGAAACTACAAGGAACTTAAACAAATTTACAGGAAAAAAAAATAAAAAAGTGGGCGAAGGATATGAATAGACACTTCTCAAAAGAAGACATTTATGCAGCCAAGAAACATATGAAAAAAGCTCATCATCACTGGTCATTAGAGAAATGCAAATCAAAACCACAGTGAGTTACCATCATCTCATGCCCATTAGAATGGCAATCATTAAAAAGTCAGGAAACAACAGATGCTGGAGAGGATATGGAGAAATAGGAATGCTTTTACACTGTTGGTGGGAGTGTAAGTTAGTTTGATTCAACCATTGTGGAAGACAGTGTGGCAATTCCTCAAGGATCTAGAACCAGAAATACCATTTGACCTAGCAATCCCATTACTGGGTATATACCCAAAGGTTTGTAAATCATTCTACTATAAAGACACATGCACACGTATGTTTATTGCAGCAGTATTTACAATAGTAAAGACCTGGAACCAACCCAGATGCTCATCAATGATAGACTGGATAAAGAAAATGTGGCACATATACATCATGGAATACTAGGTGGCCATAAAAAAGAATGAGTTTATGTCCTTTTAAGGGACATGGATGAAGCTGGAAACTATCATTCTCAGCAAACTAACGCAGGAACAGAAAACCAAACACTGCGTGTTCTCATTCATAAATGGGAGTTGAACAATGAGAACACCTGGACACAGGGAGGGGAACATCACACGCCGGTGGGGTGGAGGGCAAGGGGAGGGATAGCGTTAGGAATAAATACCTAATGCATGCGGGGCTTAAAACCTAGATGACGAGTTGATGGGTGCAGCAAACCACCATGGCACATGCATACATATGTAACAAACCAGCACATTCCACTCATGTATCCCAGAACTTAAAGTATAATAATAATAATAATAAAATAAGAAACCAGAGACTCAAAAGGCCCACAATTAAAAGACCTAAAGGATCAATCTCTAGGAAAAAAATGTAAAGTAGAGGTTGACTAAGTTTTATACAATCTGCAGCCCAAGTCCAGCAAACTTCAATCACTGATTGGATTGTGGAAATAAGTCTTCTACCCTAAATACCCTAATAAAGAAGAAAGCAACTTGCTGTAGTGGACGAAGTATCATCTCAACGATCTATACCCTTGTAATATACAATGTCTAAGATTAAATCAGGAATTAGTAGACAGCCAAGTTTATTTTATAACTATTATAAGAGAAATGAATAAAATAGAAACCAAATATGCAATGTAGAAAATCAACAGATCTAAAAGTTTTTTTTTACAGATTAATAAAATTGGTTAGCTCAAAGCAAGACTAAATAATAAAAAAGGGAGAAAACATAAATTCGCAATGCCTGAAGTTGAAAGAAGCATATCACTATAGATTCTACAGACATCAAAAATATAATATGAAAAACTTTATATATTTACGTATTCGGAAGATACTATAAACTAATTTACAACTATAAATTTGATAAATGATATACAATGGATAAATTTTTCAAAAATACGTTTTAGCAAAATTAAAAATAATTACACATCTGAATAGTTTAATGTGTATTAAAAATTTGAAGTTTTTATTGAAAAAGTTTTTCACAAAGACCCTAGGACCAGGGAAATTTATTAATAAATTCTTTAAAAATACTTAAGAAATAAATGACCAGCTTTACCTATACTTTTCTGTGTAACAGAAAAACAACAAAAACTTTTCAGTGTATTATGAGACAGACCCAAAGCCATCATAAGAGCATTTTAAGAATTAAAAAATTGGCCGGGTGCGGCGGCTCACGCCTGTAATCCCAGCACTTTGGGAGGCCAAGGCGGGTGGATCACGAGGTCAGGAGACTGAGACCATCCTGGCTAACATGGTGAAACCCCGTCTCTACTAAAAATACAAAAAATTAGCCAGGCGTGGTGACGGGTGCCTATAGTCCCAGTTACTCTGGAGGCTGAGGCAGGAGAATGGCGTGAACCCGGGAGGCGGAGCTTGCAGTAAGCCGATATCAGGCCACTACACTCCAGCCTGGGCGACCAAGCGAGACTTCGTCAAAAAACAAAACAAAACAACAACAAAAAATGGAATAAAAAAGTTACACACCAGTCACGCTAGTGAACAATTGTAAACAAAATACTAGCAAAATGGATCTGGTAACACATAAAAAATGAAGATACATAAAACCAGGTGGAGATTGTTCCAAGAATTCAAGAGTAGTTTAATATTCATATTTAATTAGTGTAACTAATCACATTGGTGGAATAAAAGAGAAATAGTTGATTATTTTGATAGATATAAAGCACTTGATAAAGTTAAAAATCATTTATGAAAGTAATTCTTAGCAAACTAGTAGCAGAATGTAAGTCGTTAATCAGTAACAAATATCTACATATATCTATAGCAAATAACTTTCTTAATATGTGTTTCCCTTAGAAACTGGATACTTGCTATCACCACTCCTACTCAATATTATACTCATAGTCTTAGTGAAATTATGCAAGAAAATAAAATAAAAACAAAGATTTTTAAGGAAAATATTGTCATTTTCCACAGATAATCTGGTTGTGTGTATATATCTTAGTCAGTTTGTGCTGCTATAATAAACACCAAAGTCTGTATAATTTATAAGGAACACAGATTTGTTGGTAGACAGTTCTGGGGATGAGGAAGTCCAATATCAAGATGCCAACATTTGGCAAGGGCCTTCTTGTTGCATTATCCAATGGTAAAATGCAAAGAGTAAAATCCAAACAGTAAAAGGATAAAAAGAGGGTAAGAGGAAGCCAAACTCAACTTTTCGTAAGAAACCTACTTCCATTATAATAATCCCACTTCCACAATTACAGTATTAATCAATTTATGAGGGCATTGGCCCCATAACCCAAACACTTCTTAAAGGTCTTATCTCTTAATACTTTCACAATGGCAATTACATTTTAACATAAGTTTGGGAGTAGGCATTCAACAAATCATAGCATTCTGACTCTGGCCCCCTAAAAGTCTTAGTCTTCTCACATAACAAATAAATTAATTTCATTCCTATAGCCTCAGAAATCTTAACTTGTTCCAGCACCAACTCAAAAGTCCAAAGCCCAAAGTCTCATCTAAATCCTATAGGGATGAGTCTCAAGGCAGAACTCATCTGAAATAAATTATTCTTCAGTTCTAAGTCTATGAAATCAAAACAAGTTATCTACTTCACAAATACAACATTGGGACAGGCATAGAATGAACATTCCCATTTAAAAAGGGAACAACTGGAAATAAAGGATTAACAGGTCCCAAGTAAATACAAAAGCTAACAGAACAAGCAACATTAAATCTTAAGACTTCAGAATACACTTTGGCTCCATGTGCCACCTTCTGGATACCCTGGGGTGAAGGAGGGTGGGCCCATTAGGCCTCAGACAGTTCTACCCCCATGGCTTTACTGGGCTTAGCCCATGCAGCAGCTCTGATAGGTAGGAGTCTCCTGCCTGCAGCTCTTCTAGGCTGGGGCTACACCCTGGTATATCTACAGTTATGGGGTTGTGGGGACAGCCCTACTCTTATGGCTCCAGTAGGTTTGCTCTAGTGAGCACTCTCTGTGGTGGCTCAATCCCTATGAAAGATTTCTGCCTGGATCCCCAGGCTGTTCAATACATTGTTTGAAATTCAGGTGAAGGCTGCCATGGCCCCACAGCCCAAGCATTCTGTCCATCTGCAGAATTAGAACCATGTGGATGCTGCCAAGACTTATTGCTTATGCCTTCCAGTGCAGCAGCATGAGCAGCATCTGGGCCAGCTTGAGCCATGGCTGGGGTGGCTGGAGGTGCTGCACTGAAATGCAGGGAGTAGAGACTCCAAGCAGTACTGGGCAGTGAGCCCTTTCTACCCTCAAGGTTCTAACATTCTGTGCCTGTGATGGGAGGGACAGCCTTGAAGATCTCTGAAATGCCTTCAGGGCTATTCTCTCGTTATTTTGATGAATAGCACCTGGTTTCTTCTAGCCATGCTAATCTCCTTAACAAATAGTCACTAGGCCACACCACTGATATTGTCTCTCAAAATGCGTTTTTATTTCTTTACATGGCCAGACTGGGAATATTCTGTATGTTTACATTCTGTGTCCCTTTTAGTTATAAATTCTGTATTTAAGTCATTTTGGTATTCTCTTATTGCACTGTATGCAGACAAAAGAGCTATGTGGTTTCCTCAATATTTTGCTTAAGAATTTTTCCACCAGATATGCTTGTTCATTGCCCTTAAGTTCTGCCTTCCTTAAAGCCCTAGGTCGTGGACACAGTTCAGTCAAGTTTTTGCCACTTCATAACAAGGTTGGCCTTTACTTCAGTGTCCAATAAAATATTCCTCATTTTCATCTAAGACCTCATCCCAATGGCCTTTAACATCTATATTTCTGTCAGCATTCCGATCATAATCACTTAAGTTATCTGTAGGAAGTTCCATCTTTCTTTTCAGTTCCTCTCTTCTTCTGAGCCTTCACCAAAATCACCCATAACACTTCTTTGTTCATGGCATCAGGCTTTTTCTAGGCTGCTCCTCCAAACTCTTCCAGCCTCTGCCCACTACTCAGTTCCAAAGATGCTTCCAAATTTTCAGGTACTTTTTATAGCAACACTCATTCCTCTGATACCATTTTACTGTCTTAGCCCATTTTGTGCTGTTACAGCAAAATATCATAGACTATATTAAATAAATATGAATTTATTAATTTATAATGAATAGAAATTTATTGAATGACAGTTCTGAAAGACAGAAATTACAATATCAAGGTGCCAGCATCTAGAAAGGACCTTCTTGATGCATCATCTTATGATGAAAGAGTGGAAGGGCAAAGAGAGGGCAATAGAGAAGAAGAGCAAGAGGGGGCTCAAACTCATCCTTTCATAAGGAACCTACTCCTTCAGTGACGAATAACATTAATCTATTCATGAAGGAAGTACCCATATGACCTGAATATCATATAAAAGTCCTAGTTCTTAATACTCTTACCATGACATTTCAACATGAGTTTGGGAAGAGACATTCAAACCATAGTAATGTAGAAAATGTAAAAATATCTACAGAAAAACTACTAGATTTGTTAAGTAAGTTTATTAAGCACACTGGTCACTATGAAAGCAAAATTGTTTATTTCTGTAACTGCAATACCTAGGAAATAAAAATGTTAAAATATATTACTTATAATTGAATTAAAACCCACCACACACCAAGAAATAAATCTAACAAAATATGTGCAAGGCCTCTACCTGGAAAACTGAAAATTATTGAAAGAAAATAAAGAAGTAAATATAGTAAAGATGTCATGTCAAATTTTACCTTGTTAATCTGTAGATTCAATGCAATCTTAGAGGACAGAGCCACAAGCCACAAAAGATTTTTCCCCTGGCCTTGAAACCTGATGCCTGACTAGATTTTAAAATTGTTTGGAACCAGTGAATTACTTTTCCTTCAATTTTCTCCCCTTTTGAATGAATGTTTACAACTGTGATTTTATGCTGATCTCATTATTGTATTTTGGGGAAAAGATAATTTGTTTCTTGAGGTTAATAGGTCCACAAGTAAAGAAAAATTTCCCCAGGATGGATTCATTCGAATACTCACAACACCTAATTTATATGATGAAACGTGGGTTGTAAAAATAAGTAATTCATAACCCAAGCTGTTGGAACGCTAAATTATTTTGAGCCTTAAAGGAATGTGATTATGGTGCTTGGGTTACGTGGCAGCCACCTGTAACCTAGGCAGCACTAATGTAGGTAGCTGTAAACTTTGTTTCTCTGTTATAGATTAGCCTTCTTCCTTACTTACTTTGTTTTATAAAATATAAATAACTAAAGGGCACCAGGGAAGACCCCTTCACACTTCATTGTTGATCTTTATTATAGATTAAATTCCATCTTACCTTTTTCACACAATGACGTCATGGCTATTATATTGCCTTACAATGGAATGTTAAATACAGTCTTTTAAATCAGAAAGGAAATGAAAATTAGCTGTAAAGAAAAGAAAACAAGCTGTATGAAAGAGAAAATAAGCTGTATCTAAATAACTTATTGTAACACATAAACTAGCCTTGTATAGAAAATGTTGCAATCTTATCATTATTATTTTTTCTGCCTATATAAGCAAGAACTTAACTTTTAACATCAGGACACTGAACCATTTTTTCTGGAGTCTGTGTCTCCTGGATTGTCCATTCCCAACCTTTTGCTTGAATAAACTCTTTAAAACTGGATTCTGATCCTTTTGATTATTTCAAATTGATAAGTTCTTTTTAGCTGATTTATATAAAATCATGGACTTCTAGTTGATGATGTAATATTTTGAGACATTGGGTATGTTGGCGTGGGATTAAAGTATTAATATTAATATTCTGATGAACAGATTATTTGAAGGTTAGAGAGTAGACTGAGGTAAACCAAATAATGCCCTCTCCCCAAAGCTCTTTATCTCTTAATCCTTGAAGCCTTTTAATATGTTATCTTGCACGCAGTAGAGACTATGAAGATATTAAGGATTTTGAGATGAGCAAATTATGTCCGTGTAGATCCAATGTAATCACAATGGATCTAACAGGGAAGCAAGAGAGTCAGAGAAAGAGAGAGAGATCTAAGGATGCTTGAGTTGAAGATGGAGAAAGGGGCCACAAACCATGTAATGCAGGTACCCTCTAGAAGCTGAAAAAGATAAGAAAACAGGTCCTGCCCAAGAGCTTCCACATGGAACACAGTTCTGCTGATGTGTTGATTTTAATTCAGTGAACCCTATTACAGACTTCTGACTCTCATAACTATATAATAATAACTTTATGTTTGTTAATTTTTTATTGTGGTGAAAAACAGATATATTTGTCAGGGCTCTCTAGAGAGACAGAACCAATATATAGATAGATAGATAGATAGATAGATAGATAGATAGATAGATAGATAGATAGACAGACAGACAGACAGACAGAGAGAAAGATAGTAGATTTATTAGAGTAATTGGCTTACACAATTATGGAGTCTGAGAAGGCCCATGACAGAGTGTCTGCAAACTGGAGAACTCAGTCCAAGTCTAAAAGTGTCAGAACCAGGCAGCTAATGGTGTAGTTCTCAGTCTGCGGCCAAAAGCCAAAGAACTCAGGGAAGGAAATGAGGATGCTCCTCCAAGTCCCAAAGTTCAAAAGTCAGAGAATCTGGAGTTCTGATGTCCAAGGGCAGGAGAAGGACATCCTAACTATAAGAGAAAGTAAGAGAATTTGCCATGACTTTGTCTTGTTGTTTCATCTAGGCCCCTGGTCAATTGAGTGGTGTCCATCTACATTGATGGTGAATCTTCTCTACTGCCGACTCACATGCTATTCTCCTCCAGAAATACTCTCACAGACATACCGGAAAGTAATGCTTTACCAGCTATCTAGATGTTTCTTAATCCAATCAAGTTGACACCTAAAATTAACTATCACAGTGCATAACGTGAAATCTCCTCTCTTAACAAGCTTTTAAGTGTAGAATACAATATTAACTGTAAGCACAATGTTGCACAGCAGGTATTTTTGACTTTCTTTTACTTTGCATAACTGAAACTTTGTATCTATAAAACACCAACACTCCATTGCCTTCTCTCCCTAGGCCTTGGAAACTGCAATTTATTTTCTGCTTCTATGAGTTTGAGTACTTTAGACACCTCAAATATAAGTGAAATCATACAGAATTTGTCCTTCTGTGACTTGCCTATTTCACTTAGCATAATGTTCCCAAGGTTCATCCATGTTGTCACATATGACAGTATTTATTTATCTTCTAAGGCTGAAAATATTACATTTTATGTGTGTATCAAATTTTATTCATTCATCTCTCAATGGACATTTATGTTGTTTCCATATCTTAGCAACTGTGAATAATAGTGCAATGAACATGAGACTGCAAATACCTCTTTGAGACACTGATTTCATTTTTTTTTTTATGATAAATACCTAGATGTGGGAATGCTGGAACAATATGGTGGTTCTATTTTAAGTGTTGGAGGAACCTCCATACTGTTTTCCATAACGGCTGCACCATTTTAATTTCTACCAAGAGGACACAGGTTTCACTTTTCTTCACAGTCTTGCCAACATTGTATATTTCCTTTTTTTGTTTTTGGTAATGACCACCATAACAGGTGTGAGATGATATCTCATTGCGGTTTTAATTTTCATTTCCTTGTTTATTAGTGATTGGTATGGCTTGAATGGTCATCCCTTCCATATCTCATGCTGAAATGTGATTTTTGATGTTGGATATGGGGCCTAGTGGAAGGTGCTTGGATCACGGGGGCAGATATTTTATGAATGGTTTAGCACCATCCCCTTGGTGATAAGTGAGTTCTTGCTCAGTGAGTTCATGCACAATCAGATTGTTTAAAAGAGTTTCGGACCTCCCACTTATCTATATTGTGGTACCTCTCTTGCCATATGACATTCCAGCTCTCACTTCAGCTTCCACATGAGTAAACACTCCTGGAGTCCTCATCAGAAGATGCCAGAGCCATGCTTCCTGTACACCCTGCAAAACCATGACCCAATTAAACCTCTTTTCTTAATGAACTACCCAGCCTCAAGTATATCTTTATAGCAATGCAAGAATGGACTAACACTGTGATGTTGATCATTTTTGTATAACTATTGGCCATTTGTTTGTTTGTTTGTTTGTCTGTTTTTGAGAATGGAGTTTCACTCTGGTTGCCCAGGCTGGAGTGCAATGGTGTGATCTCAGTTCACTGCAACCTCCACCTCCCAGGTTCAAGTGAATCTCCTGCCTCAGCCTCCCAAGTAGCTGGGATTACAGGTGTCCACCACCACATCCAGCTAATTTTTGTATTTTTAGTAGAGATAGGGTTTCACCATGTTGACCAGTTTGCTCCTGAACTCCTGACCTCAGGTAATCCACCTGCCTCGGCCTCCCAAAGTGCTGGGATTACAAACTTTCTGTGAGCCACTGCACCCAGCCTGGCCATTTGTATGTTGTCTTTGAAGAAAACTCTTTTGAAGTTCTATGTTCATTTGTTAATTTGATTATTTGTTTTTGCTATTGAGTTGTAAGAGTTTCTTATATATTTTGGATATTAATCCTTTATCAGATATGTGGTCTGCAAATATTTTTCCCATTCTGTAGGTTGCCTTTTAACTCTCATGATTGTTTTCCTTGCTGTACATAAAGAAGCTTTTTAGTTAAATATAGTTGCACTTGTTTATATTTAATTGTGTTGCCTTTACTTTTGGTGTCACATTCAGGAAATCATTGCCAAGAAAAATTAAATGAAACTTTTCCCATATATTTTCTTTTAGTTCTACAGTTGCAGGTATTAGGTTTGAGTATTTAATTCATTTTGAGTTAATTTTTAATATAGTGTAAGATAATAATTCTATTTAATTTCTTTGCATTTGTACATCCAGTTTTTCAACATAATTTTTTGAAGAGACAATCCTTTTCCTACTGTGTATTTTTGGCAAACCTGTTGAAGACCAATTGACAATTTATGCATGGGTTTATTTTTGGACTTTCTTCTACTCCATTGGTCTATATGCTTGCCTTTATGCCAGTACCATACTGTTTTGATTACTGTAGCTTTCTGACATATTTGGAAATCAGGAAGTGTGAATAATTCAGCTTTTTTTTCTTTCTCAAGATCGTTTTGCCTATTCAGAGTCCTTTGTGTTCTATGTAAAGTTTAGAACTTTTTAATATTTCTATAAAACAGTGATATGAACATGGGATACCTTTGCATTTATCTGTGTCTTTTTTTTTATGCAATGTTTTGTTGTTTTCAACTCTTTCATCTCCCTATTTTTATTCCTAAGTGTTTTATATTATTGTGAATGGGATAGTTTTCTCTATTTTCTTTTCAGATAGTTGCAAGTGTATACAAACAAAATTTTTGTGAGTTGATTTTGGATATGACAATTTTACTGAATTTACTTATTAGTTCTAACAAGTTAATTTTAATGAAATCATTAGGTGTTCTATGCATAATATTATATCATGGGTAAACATATTATTTTATTTGTTCCTTTCTGATTTGTATGTCTTTTATTTTCTTTTATTTACTATTGCTCTGGCCAGGACTTTCAGTACTATGTTGAATAGAAGTTGCTACAGTAGACATTTTTGCTTTGTTTCTGGTCTTAGAAGAAAAGCTTTTGGTTTTTCACTTTTGACACTAGCTATGAATTTTTCATAGACTTTATTAGGTTGAAGTAGTTTCCTTCTATTTCTACTTTGTTGAGTGTTTTTTATCATAATGGGCATTGAATCTTGTCAAACAACTTTTCTGCATCTATTGGAATGACCATGTGATATTTATCCTTCATTCTCTTAATATGATGTATCACATTTATTTATTTATTGGAAGTTGATTTTTATTTAGTTTTGGTCTGAAGTTTTTTTTTTTTTTTTAATTTCAGTAGGTTTTGGGGGTGGTGTTTGGTTACATGAGTAATTTCTTCACTGGTGATTGCTGAGATTTTGGTGCACCCATCACCTGAGCAGTGTAGTCTTTTATCCTTCACCCCACTTCCACCCTTTCCCTCAAGTCCCCAAAGTCTATTGTATTATTCTTATGTCTTTGCATCCTCATAGCTTATCTCCCACTTATGAATGAGAACATATGGTGTTTGGTTTTCCATTCCCAAGTTACTTCACTTAGAATAATGGTCTCCAACTGTTCAGATGTGAATACCACTATTTCATTCCTTTTTATGACTGAATAGTATTCCATGGTGTGTGTGTGTGTGTGTGTGTATCACATATTCCTTATCCACTCATTGATTGATAGGTATTTGGGCTGGTTCCATATTTTTGCAACTGCAAATTGTGCTGCTATAAACATGCATGTGTAAGTATTAGGGTGGTGCAAAAGTAATTGTGGTTTTTGCCATTAAAAGTAGTGGTCAAAACCATAATTACTTTTGCACCAACCTAACATCTTTTTTGTATAATGACTTCTTTTCCTCTGGGTAGATACCCAGTAGTAGAATTGCTACTACTAATCAAATGGTAGATCTACTTTTAGTTCTTTAAGAAATCTCCACACTGTTTTCCACAGTGGTTGAACTAGTTTACATTCCCACCAGCAGTGTAAAAGTATCCTCTTTTCACCACATCCACAACAACATCTATTATTTCTGATTTTTTTTGATTATGGCCATTCTTGGAGCAGTAAGGTGGTGTCACATTGTGGTTTTGATTTGCATTTCCCTGATTATTAGTGATGTTGAGCGTTTTTCCATGTGTTTGTTGGCTGTTTGTATATCTTGAGAATTGTCTATTCATGTCCTTAGCCCACTTTTTTATGGGATTGTTTGTATTTTTTCTTGCTGATTTGTTTGAGTTTGTTGCAGATTCTGGATATTTGTCCTTTGTTGGATGTATAGATTGTGAAGATTTTCTCCCATTCTGTGGGTTGTCTGTTTACTCTGCTGTGTTTCTTTTGCTGTGCAGAAGCTTTTTAGTTTAATTAAGTCCCATCTATTTATCTTTGTTTTTGTTGCATTTGCTTTTAGGTTCTTGGTCATGAAGTCTTTACCTAAGCCAATGACTACAAAAGTGTTTTCCGATATTATCTTATAGAATTTTTATGGTTTTAGGTCTTAGACTTAAGTCTTTTATCAATCTTGAGTTGATTTTTATATAAGGTGAGAGATGAAGATCCAGTTTTATTTTTCAACATGCGGCTTGCCAATTATCCCAGTACCATTTGTTGAATAGGGTGTCCTTTCCCCACTTTATGCTTTTGTTTGCTTTGTTGAAGTTCAGTTGGCAGTAAATATTTGGCTTTATTTAAGTGTTCTGTTTCATTGGTCTATGTGCCTATTTTTATATCAGTACTATGCTATTTGGGTGATTATGGCCTTATAGTATAGTTTGAAGTCAGGTAATGTGATGCTTCCAGATTTGCTCTTTTTGCTTAGTGTTGCTTTGGCTATGTGGGTTCTCTTTTGGTTCCATATGAATTGTAGGATAATTTTTTCTAATTCTGTGAAAAATGGTGGTATTTTGATGATAATTGCATTGAATTTGTAGATTGCTTTTGGAAGTATGTTCATTTTCACAATATTGATTCTACCCATCCATGAGCATGGGATGTGTTTCCATTTGTTTGTGTCTTGTATGATTTCCTTCAGCAGTGTTTTGCAGTTTTCCTTGTAGAGTTCTTTCACCTCCTCGGTTAGATATATTCCTAAGTATTTTATTTTTTTGGAGGTATTGTTAAAGGGTCTGAGTTCTTGATTTGATTGTCAGCTTGGTCATCGTTGGTGCAAGGCAGTGCTACTCATTTGTGTACATGAATTTTGTATCCTGAAACTTTGCTGAATTTATTCATCAGTTCTAGAAGCTTTTTTGATGAGTCTTTAGAGTTTTCTAGATATATAGTCATATCATCAGCAAACAGTGACAGTTTGACTTCCTCTTTACCAGTACGAGTGCAATTTATTCTTTCTCTTGTCTGATTGCTCTGGCTAAGACTTCTAGTAGTAAATTGAATGGAAGTGGTGAAAGTGGGCATCCTTGTCTTGGTCCAGTTCTCATGGAGAATGCTTTCATCTTTTTCCAGTTCAGGATAATGTTGGATGTAGGTTTCTCATGGATGGCTTTTATAAATATATGCCCCTTCTATGCTGATTTTGCAGAGAGTTTTAATCATAAAGGGATACTGAATTTTATCAAATGCTTTTTCTGTGGCTGTTGAGATGAACATGTAATTTTTGTTTTTAATTCTGTTTATGTGGCATATCACATTTATTGACTTGTGTATATTAAGCCATCCCTGTATCCCTGGTATGAAACCCACTTGATCGTGGTGGATTATCTTTTTGATACACTGTTGGATTTAGTTAGCTAGTATTTTGTTGAGGATTTTTGCATTTATGTTCATCAGGGATCTTGGTCTGCAGTATTCTTTTGTTGTTGTTGTTGTTATGTGCTTTCCCGGTTTTGGTATTAGGGTGATACTGGCTTCATAGAATAATTTAGGGCGTATTCCCTCTTCCTCTGTCTTTTGGAATAGTGTCAATAGGATAGGTACCAATTCTCTGAATGTCTGGAAGAATTCAGCTGTGAATCCATCTGGTCCTGGGCTTTTTTTGTTGTTGACAATGTTTTAGTCACCATTTCAATCTCACTGCTTGTTATTGCAGTATTCAGAGTTTCTTTTCTTTCCTTTCCTTTTTTTTTTTTTTTTTTTTCAGAGTCTCACTGTGAAGCCCAGGCTGGAGTTCAGTAGTGTGATCTCTGCTCACTGCAACCTCTGCTCCCTGGGTTCAAGTGACCCTCCTGCCTCAGCCTCCTGAGTGGCTGGGACTGCAGGCATGCACCACCATGCACAGCTAATTTTTGTATTTTTAGTAGAGATGGGGTTTCACCATGTTGCACAGGCTGGTCTCAAACTCCTGAACTCTAGTGATCCTCCCACCTCTGCCTCTCAAAATGCTGGGATTACAGGTGTCAGCCATGGCACCGGTCCTTGTTCAGAGGTTCTATTTCTTTCTGGTTTAATTTAGGAAGGTTGTATATATCTAGGAATTTATTTATCTCCTCTAGGTTTTCTAGTTTTTGCATGTAAAGGTGTTCATACTGGCCTTGAATAACTTGAATAATCTTTTGTATTTCTGTGGTATCAGTTGTGATATCTCCCATTTCATTTATAATTGAGCTTACTTGGATATCTTCCCTCTTCTTAGTTAATCTCACTAATGGTGTATCAATTTTACTTATCTTTTCAAAGTCCCAGCTTTTTGTTTCATTTATATTTTGTATTGTTTTGTTTGTTTCAATTTCATTTAGTTCTGCTCTAATCTTTGTTATTTCTTTTTTTCTACTGGGTTTGAGTTTGGTTTCTTCTTGTTTCTCTAGTTCCTTGAGGTGTGACATTAGTTTGCCTATTTGTTCTCTTTCAGGCTTTTTGATATAGGCATTTAATTCTGTCAACTTTCCTATTAGCACCACCCTTGCTGTATCCCAGAGGTTTTGATAGTTTGTGTCAGTATTATCTTTCAGTTCAAAGCAATTTTTAATTTCAATCTTGATCTAATGGTTGGCCCAACAATTATTCAGGAGCAGGTTATTTTATTTTCATGTATTTGCATGGTTTTGAGGTTTCCTTATGGAGATGATTTCCAATTTTATTCCAATGTGGTCTGAGAGAGTACCTGATATAATTTTTATTTTCTTTAATTTATTAAGACTTGTTCTGTGGTCTTTCATACAGTCTACCTTGGAGAATGTTCCATGTGCTAATGAATAGAATGTATATTCTTAGTTGTGTAGAATGTTCTGTAAATTTGTATTAAGTCCATTTGTTCTAGGGTATAGTTCATTTTTTCTCTGTTGACTTTCTGTCTTGATGACCTGTCTAGTGCTGTTAGTGGAGAATTGAAATCCCCCATTATTATTGTGTTGCTGTCTATCTCATTTCTTAGGTCTGGTAGTAATTGTTTTATAAATTTGGGAGCTCCAGTGTTAGGTGCATACATATTTAGGATTGTGATATTTTCCTGTTGAACAAGTCCTTTTATCATTTTATAATGTCCCTCTTTATCTTTTTTAACTGTTGCTGCTTTAAAGTTTGTTTTGTCTAATATAGGAAGAGCTATTCCTGCTTGGTTTTGATGTTCATTTGCATGGAATATCTTTTTCCACCCCTTTACCTTAAGTTTACGTGACTCCTTAAGTGTCAGGTGAGTATCTTGAAGACAACAGATACTTGGTTGGTGAATTCTTATCAATTTTGCCATTCTGTATTTTTTAAGTGGAGAATTTAGGCTATTTACATTCAATGTTAGCATTGAGATGTGAGGTACTATTCTGTTCGTTGTGCTATTTGTTGCCTGAATACCTTGTTTTTTTTTTTCCATTGTGTATTTGTTTTATAGGTCCTGTGAGATTTGTGCTTTAAGAAGCTTTTATTTTGGTGTGTTTTGAGGATTTGTTTCTAGATTTAGAGGTCCTTTTAGCAGTTCTTTTAGTGCTGGCTTAGTGATGGCAAATTCTGTCAGCATTTGTTTGTCTGAAAAAGACTGTATTTTTCCTTCATTTATGAAGCTTAGTTTTGCTGAATACAAAATTCTTGGCTGATAATTGTTTTGTTTTAATGAGGCTAAAGATAGAACCCCTATCCCTTCTAGCTTGTAGGGTTTCTGCCAAGAAATCTACTAAACCTAATCTGATAAATTTTTTTTATAGGTCACGTAGTGCTTTTGTCTCATAGCTTTTAGGATTCTTTCCTTTGTCTTGACTTTAGATAACCTGATGACTATGTGCATAGGCAATGATAGTTTTGTGATGAATTTCCCAGGAGTTCTTTGAACTTCTTGTATTTGGATGTCCAGATCTCTAGCAAGGCCAGGGAAGTTTTCCTCAATAATTCCCTCAAATACGTTTTCCAAAGTGTTGGATTTATCTTCTTCCTTGGGAACACCAGTGATTCTTAGAGTTTGGTCATTTAACATAATTCCAGACTTCTTGGAGGCTTTGTTCATTTTTTTGTTGTTCTTTTTTCTTTGTCTTTGTTGGATTGGGTTAATTCAAAAGCTCTGTTTTCAGGCTCTGAATTATTTTCTTCTACTCATTTAATTCCATTGCTGAAACTTTCTAGTGTATTTTGTGTTTCTCTAAGTGTATCTTTTATTTCCAGAAGTTGTGATTGTTTTTTTATTTATGCTATCTATTTCTCTGAAGAATTTTCCATCCATACTCTGTAACATTTAAAAATTTTCTTTAAGTTCATATTCACCTTTCTCTGGTGCTTCCTTAAGTAGCTTAATAATTGACCTTCTGAATTCTTTTTCTGGGAATTCAGAGATTTCTTCCTGGTTCAATGCATTGCTGGTGAGCTACTATGTTTTGGGGTATTAAAGAATGAAAGAATGTTGTTTTTTTATATTACCAGAATTGCTTTTCTGGTTCCTTCTCATTCGGGTAGACTATGTCAGAGGGAAGATCTGGGAAGATCTCAGGTTTCTCAAGTGGCAGGCAGGGCCATAGAGCTTCCAAGAGATTGTTTCTTTTGTCTTCAGCTACCAGGGCTGCTAGAGAAGGACCATCAGGTCGGGGCAGGCTTAAGTGTGTCTGAGCTCAGACTCTTCTTGGGTGGGGCTTGCCGTGGCTCCTGTGGGGGATAGGGGTGTGGTTCTCAGGTCAATTGAGTTATCTTCCCAGGGGGATTATGGCTGCCTCTGCTGCATCATGCATGTCACTAGGGAAATGGGAAAAAGCCAGGCCTCACCCAGCTCCCATGCAGCTGTAAAGACTGGTCTCACTCTCATCATACCCACCTCCCCCTGTGCCCACCCCCCGCCGACACTCCCCAGCAGCACAGAATTTATTTCAAGGCAGCCAGTGAGCAGGGCTGAGACCTTGCTTTAGGCTACCAGCCTCCCCACTGGGAAAGCAATCAGGAATTTCTGGTTGCACATCTCCCACAGCTTCTGGGCTCATGTCTACAAAACTGGTTTGCCCTCTTTTCTGAGTTCTGTCCAGGAAACGTCACGTTCCATTGAAATTGTTACAAAGTTCAACTGGAAGTTTCCTTCTCCCTGTGGTCTTTCTCCAATTCCACTTGCAGCCTTCCCCAAAGGACCTGTCTTGAGACAAAGTCAGAAATAGCTTCCCTGGGGACTAGGAATGTCTGCACTGCTTCCCCACTGCTTTCTCTATGCCTGTATTTCACTTGGCTCTCTAAATTTATCTCAGCTGCAGGTAAGATCAAATCCTTCTTCCATGATCTGGACTTTCAGGTTCCCTAGTGACAATGTGTGTTCAGGGGTAGACAATCCCCCTTTCACACTTTCCACACTTTGAGCACTCACAGCTTTTCAGCTGTCTCCTGGAGGCTGCAGCAGCAATCCACTTCCTTCAAAGTATCTGTGGATTCTCTCAGCTTTCCTGGTATGTTCCTATGGTAGTTCTTGGAGCAAAAGTTCATGATGTGAGTCTCCACAGGCTGCTCTGTTTATCCAAATAGGAGCTGCAAGTTAGTCTTGCCTCCTATCTGTCGTTTTCTCCAATTCTCACATTGATTTATTTCTGTATGTTGAACCACCTTTTCATCCCAAGTAAAATTCCCTGACAAAAGTGAAATATTGGATGCAAACTCTACTCCTCGTACTCTCGGGTAGACTCCTCCCGTGTTGTTCCTTCTCTCGGTTGCACAAAGCTCTGCCAACCACAGTAAGCCGCTTTTGCTTCCTTTTGTTCTCAGTGGTACCCAGGCATCTGAACTATTCCAGTTTGGTTAGTGCTTCAAGTGAGGTGAGACAAAAACTAGTTTCTAAGGCAGCGCTCTAATAGGCAGGAGGTTGGACACATGACCCTCCCAACCCCCACCCTGAGGAGTAGTTACTGGTAGGGCTTTCTCTCTCAGCACTGAGGTGTTTTACCTTGGAGAATGGGCTGTGGTGGTAATGTGAAATTGCTCTTCTACCCATTTTAGTTCTGTTGTTTTCGATTTGTTCTCGCCTACAGTACTGCAAATTCTTAATTAGGTTATGGAATTCTCATCAAGGTATTTTGGTTCATATGTTGTTGTTAAATCAGTATTTCTATGAGGGAAAAGGGCTGCAATTTTTTGCTCTGTCATCTTGCTGATGTCCCTCTCAAACTTGTGTTATTTTAAGTTACTACATTTGTGGCACTTTGTTACAGCAGCAATAGGAAATTTATACATGAAATATTTAAAATACTGTATAAGAATGAGAGACAGGACTAGCTGGATTTCCTAGGCTGACTAAGAATCCCTAAGCCTAGCTGGGAAGGTGACCACATCCACCTTTAAACACATGGCTTGCAACTTAGCTCACACCTGACCAATCAGAGAGCTCACTAAAATGCTAATGAGGAAAAAACAGGAGGTAAAGAAATAGCCAATCATCTATTGCCTGAGAGCACAGCAGGAGGGACAAGGATCGAGATATAAACCCAGGCATTCGAGCCGGCAACAACAACCCCCTTTGGGTCCCCTCCGCTTGTATGGGAGCTCTGTTTTCACTCTATGTCACTCTATTAAATCTTGCAACTGCACTCTTCTGGTCCATGTTTGTTACGGCTCAAGCTGAGCTTTTGCTCGCTGTCCACCACTGCTGTTTTGCCGCTGTCGCAGACCCATTGCTGACTTCCATCCCTCCGGATCCAGCAAGGTGTCTGCTGTGCTCCTGATCCAGCGAGGCACCCATTGCCGCTCCCGATCAGGCTAAAGGCTTGCCATTGTTCCTGCACGGCTAAGTGCCTGGGTTCGTCCTAATCAAGCTGAACACTAGTCACTGGGTTCCACGGTTCTCTTCCATGACCCACAACTTCTAATAGAGCTATAACACTCACCGCATGGCCCAAGATTCCATTCCTTGGAATCCACAAGGCCAAGAACCCCAGGTCAGAGAGCACGAGGCTTGCCACCATCTTGGAAGTGGCCTGCCGCCATTTTGGAAGTGGCCCACCACCATGTTAGGAGCTCTGGGAGCAAGGACCCCCGGTAACAAGAAGACATATCAAACATATTTATGATTAATAATGCAGTATGGAGTCAGTTTTTAAAATAGAAAAATAGATCACTAGAACAAATGGAGAATCCAAAAACAGATTATATGTAGTCACTAATTTGAGAGAAAAAGACTATTCCACTGAAGTAGGGAAAATAATGATCTTCTCAAGGAATTGTACATGATAAATTAGATATCCATATGGAATCTTTTTACCCCTACCTCATACCATACACAAAAATCAATTCCAGATATATTTCAGATGCAAATATGCAAAGTAAAACAAATAAAGTTGTAGAAGGAAACACTGAAAAACATCTTTGTGATAGGAAAAGCAAATATTTTTAAATCATGACATGAGATTGATAAATATGACTAAAAATTGGTAAATGAGACTGCTTTAAAATTGGAAACCTCTGTTTATTAAAGCACATCCTTGCAAGAATGAAAAGGCAATTCACTGAATATGAGAAAACATTATCAATGCACATGTACAACAAAAGACAAATAATGTACTAAAACTACTATGAATCAATAAGATAAAATCATCCAACACAATCTTTTAAGTGTAAAATATTTGAATATACACTTCACAAAAGAGGTTATGCCAATAAATATCTGAAAAGCGACCTCACATTAATCATCTTTAGGGCAATGCAAAATAAAATCAGAATGTGATATTATGCTTCCATGACAACAATTTAGAAAGATGAAAAATATAACATGTAGGTGAGAATTTGGAAACTCATTCAGAGTTAGTAGGGTATAAAATATTACAGCCACTCATACAACTATTTGGCAGTATCTATTAAGACTGAGCCTATATAGCTACCCTATGATTCAACAATTCTACCCCATAGTATATGTCCCACAAAATTACATGCATATGTTCTCCAAAAGGCATATATTGGAATCTTCATGCCGTCACCCTTTCCAGCAAATGCTTCCTTTCCTTAAACTTGAGGGTGGAATGTTCTAGATAAGAATTTCTTACTGTGAGAGTCAGAATTAAAGTAATTGAAGAAGACCAGTAGCCAACCATGATGAATATACCATGAGAAAGACATAAATCTCTGTTGTCTTAAGTCATTGATATTTGGAGCTTGTTACTACAGCTGACAAATATTAGTAGTAGTATTAGTAATATTACTGTTTATTATGATTATTATTATTATATGTTAGGAGTAATTGAAACCATGAATAGTCTAAAAGCAAAATCAGTGTGTCCCACTCACAACAAAGTAGTAAGTGGTGTTTTCACTAAGCGAAAAACTGATTTGTTTAGTAAGACAATTGGCAATCAGAAAACATCTATCAAAGGAAACAATTGATGCTTGATATATATAACGTTAGTTAAATTTAGGCCTTTGGTGATAATTTGTTCTTAAATTTGAAGTGAAAATCAAATCCAAATATAATCTTAAATATTGTGATAGTGCATATCTGGAAAACTCCTTGACTCCTGTAATATGATTTTCTCTTATAGAATTTTAGTTATATTTTCAGGTGTTACTAAAATAAGTTTTATTTATAGAATTCTCAATGAATAGAATTAATGTGGATTAATACTGGTTATAGTGTCTTTTTATATAAGATGTATTTAGTAGTTGGGGTGTAGCATAATTGAAATGTTTGTTTAAATGTATATTATAAATATTGTTGATATTGTTTCTTTGCTGGATTATTTAACTAAGGTTTTCAAATACTGTAGAACTTTCTAGTTAAATTCCAGCATTTCTAGATACTACAAATGAGCTCTTAATGAAAGTGTGATTTACTAATCTCCTAGAATTAGAAATGATGAAAATCACGGAATAAGAATTTTTAAAAAGCAGAAAATTACGTATCTAAGCATATTGTCATACAACTGGAAATCATTAAAAGTGTGAACAAAACTCAACCAATTAAAATTTTGAAAAATGATTTCAAATATTTATTTAACAAAAATATCACAAAGTTGCAAATGTAGAATAGTTGGACAACAATAATTGCAAGAAACTCATTTGTCTTAAAAATTTTCTAATATGTATTTTCTAAGGAGGCAAAGTCATAAATTATTAGTATAAACTTGCCACATTATGCCTTCCAGTTTCTATGCAATTTCACCTGCATTTGTCTTTTCATTCTGTGGACTTCTGCCTAGGTTTTTCACATTTGGAACTGTTTAAGAAGCCAAAATGTTAATGGGATTAGCTTGTTAAATAGTACAATGTTATTTTTGTGTAGGATTGTGCTGGACTGCCATTCATGACCTGTTTCTCGGAATTTCTGTGAACTGAAAAAGCATTAAGGAATTTCATTTTGTTTGAGGAACTGGGTGATGCTGGTTTAATAAAATACAGTCTATATAACTTTCCTATCAAAGAACACATCTCTATATACATCTAATAGATCTCTATGTAATTAAAATGAATGATATATTCTTAAATTATATTAAGTAAGCCTACAATTCCTTTCCCTTTTAATTAGCAGAGTCAATACATTTCACAGTCAACATTAATGAGGGAACAGCAAAACAGAAAGGATAGATAGGGAAACACCATGAAGAATTATGGTTTATGTTATTTTTTTAACTAAATGAGAATTACACTATCCTGTTCCCTGAAAATGCCTCTTCCCAATTCCTCTCAGATTTGGGCTAATGAGAGGAACGTTTCCTTAACTGAAAACTGCTGTTGGTACACATTTGGTACTTCTCTTTTCTCAAACAAAAATCATGGAGACTGTGAGAGTGAATGCCATCATTACCATCACCAGTAATAGGGAGAGTATATCATGATGACAACATTAGCAACATGTGGGGTTTCTTTAAATCAATTTTTTCCATAAATAGAAATAAAGATATTGTGTTAATATAATTTGCACATTCAGTAATAGATATCATTTTAATTGATTTATGAATTAAATTTTTACAATTAATATCGCCTATCTAAAAAGGAAAATATGAATAATTAAACCTAATTAAGAGCACGTTCAATAGTTAGTGTATCTGGCTTCTTAAAAAGTTTAAGAGAGTACTGGAACAGCTACAGTAGACAAATTCATATAGGACAAATGATGATACTCTGGGAGATTAATAACCATTGTCTACTTCTTTAACTAAGGCCATGCAAAAATGACACCTGAAGAGCATTTTCTGATCTCCGCAGAGAAGCATATGCTAAATGTTTGGGCAGTACCTATCTGCCCATCTGCTTCTGCAAAATGGCATCTTTAGGGGCCTTGGCTTGCTCCAGAAAGCCCACTGTTAAGCTGCTGAATGTTCAGCTGAGAATGTTTGTAGGGCTGTTGACCTAAAATCCATTTATCAAAACAACTCCCTGAAGTATTATTGTTTTTTTAATTATTTAGTTGTTGTGATTTTTTTAAATTACAGGACGTAAAAGACCAAAAGTAACAAACACCTGGATATCTACCATTCAGAATTAACAAATGCTAACACATATGATGTTTTTGCCTCCGAATGAACAGTAATTTTTTTTTTTTTTGAGATGGATTTTTCCCGTGTAACTCAGGCTGGAGTGCAATGGCATGATCTCAGCTCACTGCAACCTCCACCTCCCGGGTTCAAGTGATTCTCCTGCCTCAGTCTGCCGAGTAGCTGGTATTACAGGCACCCGCCACCAAGCCTGGCTAATTTTTTGTATTTTTAGTGGAGACAGGTTTTCACCATGTTGTCCAGGCTTGTCTTGAGCTCCTGACCTTAGGTGATCCGCCCACCTCAGCCTCCCAAAGTGCTGGGATTATAGGTATAAGCCACTGCACCTGGCCCTGAATAGTAAATTTTTTAAAAGAGTCAGATAAAAGTAAAGACCTTTAAAAAAAAAAATACCATCCCTTTTTTTATTTCCCATCCAAACATTTACCACAAATATAATTCTATTATAAATTCAATGTGTATACTTCTGGCCAATGTTTTTATTTCACTGCATATCTATTATCCAGGAATAATATAACATTATTAACAACATTAATGGGTATATTAACTTTTTCACAGATGCTATTATACTAGATTATCTAAGGCAGATCTATGAATAAGTCTCACATCTAATGGAATGAACCTTTGTGACATACATGGGAGAGCTACAGGGTTCTTGAAAATTTTATATCAGCAGGAAAACGGCCAACTTGGAATGAAAGAAACATAGAAATATCAAATAAATCAAGGGAATTAAATTCCCAAAATTCTTACAGCAAGGAACGGGTTGATAAAACTACTCAGCTGCAAAGACCTGCTACCTTTTTATGAAAAAAGGGTGATTCTGAAGGCAGATCCTTAAAACCAGAGGGCAGACATATAAGCTGCAGAGGATTATTCTTAATGGAATTTGTGTGGCTCAGGCAATTTCTAAATTGTTTGATATGTTTCTGCAGTTTCACAGGCCCACATGTGGAAAGAAATTGTGCCTAATGATAGATTATACTGCAACTCACCCATACTTAACTTAGATGATGAGATTTCAGGATTTTAGGTGACAAAATTTCATTGAGATTGTTGGAGTTTTCATTGATGCTATAATGGGTTGACATGTGGGGAATCTTGGAATGGGGTAATTATATTTGGGATGGACATGAATCTTTGGGGGCCAGAGGTTGAACTTGGGTAGACAGAATAATGGCCCCCAAAGATGTCCATGTCCTATTTATTGGAACCTATGGATATGTTACTATGTAGCACCAAAGGGATTTTGCAGTGGTGATGAAGGTTATAGACTTTAAAATGGGGATATTATGCAGGCTCATTTTGGTGGTCACAATCTGATCATATGAGTCCTTACATTTAGAGGATGTTACTGGCTGCAGTCTGAGAGATGCAGTGATAGAAGACAAAAGAATAAGATTGATGTAGTAATGTGAGAAGGATTCGGCAGTGTTTTACTGGTTCTGCAATGTGGACACTATGTGCGAAGACCAGATAGAGACCACTAAACACCCACGAGAGCCCCCAGGCTGTAGGCAGCAAGGAATTAGACAACTCAGACCTACGACTACATGGAGCTGAAGTTTTTCAGTGCCTAAGTGAGCAAGAAGGAGATTTTCCTCTAGAACCTAAAGAAAGGAAGACACCTTAACACCATGTTAATCTTAGCCTGATGGGATCTATGTCAAATCCTGACCCAAAGAACTATAACACAATACATTTATCTCATTTACCACCTAAGTTTACCTTAAGTTTTATGACAGCATAGAAAACCAATACATTATGGCTAACTCAACCTTATATTTTCAGATACAATATAGGTTTATATTCACAGATTAAATTTGTTCATTTTAATTGCTATTTCTGTCCTGACAAATATTTATGTTGTTTCCATTTCTTTCTATAAGAAACAATGGCCAGGTGTGGTGCCTCACGCCTGTAATCCCAGTACTTTGGGAGGCCGGGGCGGGCAGATCACTTGAGGTCAGGAGTTTGAGACCAGCCTAGCCAACATGACAAAACTCCATCTCTACTAAAAATACAAAAAATTAGCAGGGAGTGGTGGTGCTGAGGCAGGGGAATTGCTTGAACCTGGGAGGCGGAGGTTGCAGTGAGCAGAGATCATGTCACTGCACTCCAGCCCAGGTGACAGAACGAGACTCCAACTCAAAAAAATAAAAATACAAACAAAAATAAATATAATAAACAATGTAGGAATAAATATCTTTATGTCTGTTAGTGTTCAAACCAAAGGTTTCTGTAATACATATAGAGAATTACTGTATTGAGTCATTAATTATGCACATTTTAAACATTATTAGATATTTCCAATGCATATTAGAATGGTTACATTAATTTTAGTTTATGATGATAAACGAGATATTTGTTGATCCTCCTGATTATTTTGCTGCTGTTCTTGGACTCACCTAGTTTTAATTTTCTCCACTCTGCTCTGTTGAACTTTAAAAGATTTGAATTTTATTTCTAATCTTTTAGTTTTAAAAGTTTACTCTTAAATTTTAATATATATGCTTAATTTAACAAAATATCTTTTAACTTCTTTTTGAATAATATTAGGATATTAGTCACTTTAAATCTCCCTCCTCCCCCATCTCATTTTTCCTGTAATCTAAATTTAGTTTCACTTTGTTTTTAAGCACCCCATTCATCATTATTACAAAATTTTCAGTTACTTTTTATTTAAACATACCTGTGTTTTAATAATTTCCTTGTTTACTACTACTTGTTGCATAAAACTACTTTTGAATTCAACTATTTCTCAAATAAATTCTTCAGTATTTTTCTAAGGGATGGTCTGTGATCATTCATTTAAAATGGACATTTCCTTCACCTCAGTATGTTAAAGTTATCTACCATACTCTGATTTTTGTTTTCCAAATGAGATCTATGGTATAAATCTAATTATTGTTTTTCTATAAGAAATCTTTTTTATCTTTTGGTAGATTTTCAAAGTTTTTGAGGTCTTGCAATTTGACCTTTGTATTTTAAGAAGTAGAATATTTTTGACATTTTCAATTATGGTCAGGATTTGGTAGAATTTTTCAGTCTGATAATTCATATATTTCTTTTTTAAATTAAAAAAAATTAGAAAATTTTTGTGAGTACGTACTAGGTGTATATATTTATGGGGTACATGAGATGTTTTGATAAGGCATGCAAAGTGAAATAAGCCCGTCATGGAAAATAGGATATCCATCCCCTCAAGCAGTCATCCTTTTTAGTTAAAAATAATCCAATTACATTATTTATGTTAAAGTACACAGTTATTACTTACTATAGTCACCCTATTGTGCTATTAGATAGTAGGTAGTATTCGTTCTATTTTTTTTTTTTTAATCCATTAACCATCCCCACCTTCCTCCCATCCCTCCCCAACGACTCCCCTTTCCAGCTTCTGGAAATCATTCTTCTACCCTCTATGTCCATGAGTGAGAACTCATGTATTTTTTTTTTAACTCTTGAAAAGGAAATAGTCCTCTATTATCATCCCCTTAAACTCTACTTCTTTACCATTTTCTTCACTTTTTCCTTCTGAAATGCCTATTGACATGGAAGACCTTCTCATTATATATACCATGTTCATTTTATCTTTTATATTTTGCATCTCTTTATTTCTCTTCATTGCATTCCAGATGATTTTTTCAGGTCTACATTTAAGTTACTCAGCATTCTTCTCAGCTGCTTTATCATATTAAATAAACCCTTCAACTGTGTTCTTTTTTGCTTTTTAAATATAATTCCATTCTAAATTTAATTGTGTTTTCCATTTCCAGAGTTTCTTTTTTCTTTATTAAGTTGCCCTATATTTTCTATGTGCAGCTAATCTTATACTTTTCGTTTCTTTCTTTTACTTCTAGGTGATTTTAAGCATACTTTTCTGAAAGTCTTTTTTTTAAGTCTACTTCATTTTCTACTGTGGTTTATGAAATGTCATATAAGTTCATTTGCAGTAGCATTGTTTTCCGTCAGTACCCTTTGTTGTGAAATTGTCCATATGAGGTATATTTAGTCAGTGCCCTGCCCAGGGTCCTATGTCTTTCATTGTTTCCAAACTACATTTTAATTTGACTTTGGGTTTCTGCATCGTCCTTCCGGAGTAATGTATATCCTACACATAAGTAAAAGAGGTCTTAATTTTTTGTATTTTTTTCCTCACCAATGCAGTTAGATGAAAACTGTCCTCACTGCTGCCCAAGGATTATGTCTAGAGTCTATAGTCTGAACCAATTCCAGAAGCAAATGTTAAATCTTCAGACTAACCATTAAAGTTGATGTGCGATTCACGCATCACTGGGATCCCTCAGAGTCATCCTTTGTTTATTCTTCTAATTTTGCATTTCCTTTTATTTCTAGTGTGTCTGGAATCTATTCCTTCTGGTGGATTCGTGGTCTTGCTGACTTCAGGAGTGAAGCCGCATACCCTCGCAGTGAGTGTCACAGCTCTTAAAGGTGGCGTGTCCAGAGTTATTTGTTCCTCCCAGTGGGTTCATGGTCTCGCTGACTTCAGGAGTGAAGCCGCAGACCCTCACAGTGAGTGTTATAACTCTTAAAGGTAGTGCGTCTGGAGTTGTTTGTTCCCCCCAGTGGGTTCGTGGTCTCGCTGACTTCAGAAATGAAGCTGCAGACCCTCACGGTGAGTGTTACAGCTCATAAAGGTAGCACAAACCCAAAGAGTAAGCAGCAGCAAAATTTATTGTGAAGAGCAAAAGAATAAAGCTTCCACAGCACGGAAAAGGACCTGAGCAAGTTGCCGCTGTTGCCTGGGGTGGTCAGCTTTTATTCCCTTATTTGGCCCCACCCACGTCCTGCTGATTGGTCCATTTTACAGAGTGCTGATTGGTCCATTTCACAAAGTGCTGATTGGTCCATTTTACAGACTGCTGATTGGTACATTTACAATCCTTTAGCTAGACACAGAGCGCTGATGGGTGTGTTTTTAGAGAGTGCTGATTGGTGTGTTTACAATCCTTTAGCTAGACACAGAGCACTGATTGGTGTGTTTTTACAGAGTGCTGATTGGTGCATTTACAGTCCTTTAGCGAGACACAAAGCGCTGACAACAGAGTGCTGATTGGTTTGTTTACAATCCTTTAACTAGACACAGTGTGCTGATTGGTGCATTTACAATCCTTTAGCTAGACACAGAGCGCTGATTGGTGCATTTACAATCCTCTAGCTAGACAAAAAAGTTCTCCAAGTCCCCACTTGACCCAGGAAGTCCACCCAGCTTCACCTCTTACTAGCACTTAATATTTTCTTCGATTTAAGTTGAGGTATGCATTTAATCCATTATTCTTATGTATTGGGTCTGGAATTGAATCATTTTGAGTCAGATTGTGAGCTGGTTTTTCATATCATCATTTTCATGCTTTTCTCAGGCAAACGATGGAATAATGGAGACAATCTATTTTTTAAAAGAGCATGCTATTTGTTCACCCACTTTGAATTGTTTATTTAGGAGGAAAGCTGACTGTGGCATGTCGTCACCCTGAGTTGCTAGTGCTTTTATAGACATCTGTGCCACATGGCAGCAAACCAGAAATGTTGGTACCACTGCTGGCGTTCTTAAAGGTGATGAAGTGTTTTGGTCTGGAACGCATTCAACTCTTCCCACATAGAACATCTCATGTGAATGATCGTGAGGAGGAAATGAGGACTAGTTTTAGAAACAAATATGAAATGACTATAAGATTTATGGAAGGAAAGGAGAGTGGAAGAAATAATAATTTTGAAAAGCAATTTAATTCATGTGTACTAGGCTATTCTAGGGTTAAAATGAACACAAAACAGTGTTTCTCTGATTTTGCCTGTTGTGACTTTTGCGTGACTTCCAACCATTTCTCCGTAGATAGTTGGTAGATTTCTTAAAGGGTATTAACATGCACAATTGAGCTGTTTTCCTTGATGGCCACATGATTTCTAGCAGGTTTTTTTTTTTTTTTTTTTTTTTTTTTTTTTTGTGGGGGTGACATGGTGTTTTGATATCTCTGTGTTGTGCTGGTGCTGAAACCACCAGTGTCATCAAGGCCCACTGAAGGCACAAGAATAAGCCAGGCGCGATGGCTCATGCCTGCAATCCCAGCACTTTGGGAGGCCAAGGTGGGCGGATCACAACGTCAGGAAATCAAGACCATCCTGGCTAACATGGTGAAACCTGGCCTCTACTAAAAATACAAAAAAATTAGCCGGGCGTGGTGGCAGGAGCCTGTAGTCCCAGCTACTCAGGAGGCTGAGGCAGGAGAATAGCATGAACCCGGGAGGCAGAGCTTGCAGTGAGCCGAGATCGCACCTCTGCACTCCAGCCTGGACAACACAGCAAGATTCCGTCAAAAGAAAAAAAAAAAAAAAGAAAAGAATAAGCCAACACAGAATGTCCTCTTTTTCTTCTCTAGTATTCCAGATGTAGGCAACTCCAACTTTTAGCTAAACCTGTTAAACATATTTTGTGCTCTAACACAATTTATTGTATCCTCAAATAAGAAACATACATTTCAATAGCTTACAGCAGCAGCAGGAATAATTTAAGTAACATTTTGTTAAGAACTTAATATGTTTCAGGCATAGAAGTGCATTGCTTACATTATTGCATCCAAACATATCTTTAATGTAGGTACTATTACTTATCTGTTTTTCCGTTATGAGGAAAGTTAAATAAGAAAATCTCGAAAAACTTTCCAAAGGTCTCTTAGCCAGTAACACAGCGTAGATCAAAAATAAATTTTACCTGAAAGCAGAGCTCAAGCTCTTAAACAATATACTATAGTATACATTTAGATAACTAGTTTATTAATAACTTCATTGTGCCTGCCACTGTGCTAATCCTTTATATATTGTATTTTATTTTTCCTGGAGAGTAAACAAAAACATAGCTATTATTATTATAATCCTAATTTAGATACTGAACTCAGCCTCAGAAACAGTAACTGACTCATGATCACATACCTGAAGTAACAGAGGTTGATTCAAATAAAAATCTGTCGGGATTTTTCAGTCATAACCACTGTTCTGCTACATATTCTCCAGAATAATAGTGCTTTGAATTCTCAACGACTTGCTCAATTTTAAGTAAATTTTGTGCATTATCATTTGTATTTCATTTCAGACTCTTAAAAGACTGAAGCTGAGAGATAAGCATTGGTGCTATATTTAGAATTGATCTTCCTTACTTCTTCTTACCCTTAATCCTTGAAATGGAATCTTTGTCCTTTGTAAGTTTTGCAAATAATAAATTATTTACCTCAGAAATTAATGTAAATGAATTTCCATTGCACTGAACATTAAGATTGAGGCATGACCACAGTTTAGGATCAGTTGTGGAAAAGATAATATGAAGTCCTGCTCTTTAGCATAATACTTAAAACAAAACAAAATAGAAGTTGAGAATGTGCATTGAGATATCTCTTAATATCATAGCAAAAATATCAGTTATTTCACATATTTTTTTTCCTTTAGAAGTAACACAACTTTTAAAAGTTAATGTCCATCCTATTTGCCACTTTGTGGAACAGCTAAAACTATAATGTCATCTACGTGTCTTTATTTCAGTAGGCTTGAACTGTTTCTAAAGAAATTTGGAGAATCTAACTTATTTTTTATGATTTGACACGGGCATAGCAAAATAGTAAACAATAAACTAATAATTTGAAGAAATGTTGATGGTTTAAAATGAATATTATTATTGATGCTGTTTGCCTTTATCAATACATATGTTGTCTAAAATATTCAAAAGAAGTTCACTAAATCAAAAGTGTTCTCAATAATATTAAGTCAAAAGTATTTCTCAAATGTAATTAAAACTAAGTAACAGTTCAATATTTTTTTTTCTTCACTACTTTACAATATAGCAATGAAAAATCCCTGGAGAAAGTTATAAATGTTTCCAACAAACAAACTGAAGAGAAACATTAGTCCGTTTCAAGCCTCATTTACTCAATGATGGGTGGTAACAGTGTCATAAATCACTGACTACCTTTTAAGTCATATGATCTTTTGTGCCATGGGCCTTTCAATAATTTTTTTTGTTTAACCAACATAGAAATATGTAAAAAGTAAGTATTTTTAAGAGCATAGGAACATGGAATATGAACAACACATTTGAGTAACGAAGAGTTTTAATTAACAATCCAAGGCAGTTGGTGGCCCACAGTTTATAAATGTCATGTATTAACAATATTTGATAAAATTATCTTTATAAAGAAAAATCTATATCAGAGAAATGCATATTTAGTAATCATTATAAAATACATGCTGCAATATATTAAGAGAGAATTTCAGCATTTCCAAAATGAAATACACCTTCATTTTGACTAAACAATGCACCATTATTGCTTAGCTAATTAACGACATATGTTTTACATTGTATCTTAAGGATCTGTTCTAATATTTAGGATGGAAACAAGACATTTTAATGGAGATGCAAGATTATGAACAACGGCTTATACTTGAAACCTAAACCATGTAATGAGAACATATTTTGAATTGTGTATCCCTATTTAAATGCCAGATTGGAAATTGTAAATTATATGCAATTTATTTAAAGCTTATATTCATTCCTCATTTCAAAATGTCACTTCTTTTGGGAAACAAACAAAAAAAAGTTTTCCATTTTTATTATTGGAAAACAATGTTTTAAAACCAAAGGAATTGCTTCAAGAAAATTGGATGTCTGGAAGAATCATAACTCTAAGCATATTACATGTTAAATCTACTAGAAATACAAAATAATTGCATAGAAGTACTATTTAATGCACATTAAACATTTGAATAGTGCTATTGATACTTTTTAAAACTTCAAAACAACTTTGTAAAAATTTTATAGCATTTTGTGCCTCACAAAGTATTGAGTAAAAATTAAAACAATATTTGCATTCCAAAATGGAGCTATATAAAATAGATGGACACATTCACATATTTTAGTAAAAAATTAATCACATTATGACCATATCTATATCTATGAATATCTATTAGGTATATGGATGTATAAACTTTTAATAATGTATTCTTCCTGTATTTCCCTCTGTCTCTTTCATATGTAATCTTTGGCTACTTTTTTCTCTGTCTTTCAGCAGTGAGACTCTCGTTGTCTTATTGCTTTTGTTGCCCAGTATATATTCTACAAGTGTAGGGTCTCTAAGAGAAGAAATAAATAAAATTTTGTTTCTTTGAAGATGTTACAGAAGTAATAATATCTTTTATAGAAAAAGAAGGTTTTAGACTTTCTGAATGTCTTTGGCAAAGCCTATTGCAATGGGTTTTATACTTCAGTAGTGTTGAATTTAGGGAATAAATGATGGCTTTTGTATGAAATGTTCACTTATCCTTTTTTATTGTCTTCTGAGGAGGAAGTGAAAAAAAGAAATGCTCTAAAAACTAAACCTCTCTGGTTTCTGTCGAATGTAGATACACCTTTTTTTCTTTCAAAATGTTACAAGGAAAACTTTAGACAAATTAAGTTTGGTGAAGATGATTTCAGCAAAGAAACAATTCATGAATTGGGCAGCACCCTTGATTAGAGACGGTTCAGAGAGCTCTACCCAGCAATGAGGACAGAGCATATTTACGGATTGAAAAAGAAAGTGACAGACAGAAACAGTCTTATTGGTTAGAGCTGGTTTTTGCTATATTTGGACATGTCTGAGCAGTTTGCAGCCTGTGATTGGCTGCAAGTTTGGCTCCTATGATTGGCTGAGACTCAACTACTTGTTACAAGTTGTTACTTAAGTTAGGATGCTGTTTGTTTACATATTAAGTTAAAGTTTCCTGTTTATGGAGGCAGCTTTAGGCAAAATGTAACTTAATATATCTAAATAGTCAGGCCTTTGTATACATGGATTCAATCAACAATGGTTCAAAAATATTAGGAATAATAATAAAATTAACAAGTTGACAATAAATAGAATGCAAAAGAAATATAACAGCTATTTACATGGTATCTACATTGTACTTTATCTTATAAATAATCTAGAGATGATTTAAAGTATGTGAATATGAATAGGTTATATGCAAATAATATACCATTTTATATAGGGGACTTGAGCATCCTTGAGTTTTGGAATCCAAGCAGAGTCCTGGAATCAGTTCCCCACAGGTACTAAGGAACAACTGTATAACCAACTTACTCAACACACAATCTAAAAATATGGGTTGCTTAAAAACTGTTTCAGTCTTTATTTTTTGAAATTATCATAAAGTTTCAAAAGTTCCTTATAACAATATTTTATAAAAAATTCACTTTCTATTAGACCAAGCCACCTACAATTTGCCCAGTGACATAGAAAAATATAACTTGGCAGAAAAATAATTACTATTTTACAAAACAAATATCTTTATGTGACATTTTACTCTTTTTATTAGACTTGTAAACATAATATTGCTAGTCAGAACAAATGTTTAGCGATAATCAAGGACCAAATTCAATTAAAGTTTTAATTTGAAAAATAAGGAGTAGGTGCCTTACAGTATGCATTCATTCCAGTAGTTAATGTTTCAAAACCGAAAGGAAAAGGTAAAACAACCAAAGCAAAATTTAACAGAAAGTACTTTTGCTATATATTTACTTATGCAGTTGATAAAGTTAGAAAATAGAGTTGAGAATGTCATTTTTAACTATATATCATTATAGTACCATTAACATCATGATCATTCAAAGCGAAAGCAATTCCCTTTAGAGAATTTATATATGTATATATTATGTATATGTATATACTCAACAAAAATTATATAACAATAAATTTATCATGTATGTGTATATACATATAAAATAGATTATATATATATAATATGAGAGACGTTCAAGTGCCCTTGGAAGTAGGTAATTTGAGATTCAATCTTCTGCTCTGCATCTTGAAGTATTTGCATGAATTGGAGCAATCTACTTAATTTCTCATTTTGAGTAAAGTGTTTAAAACACTGCCTAGTACTTAATGAGAAATAAATATGTGCTATCTATCATGATTACTTTGACTATTATTATTAATAATATATTTTGTTGCCCAAATAACTCTATAAGACAAGTACCATAATTATTCTCCCTTTTATAGATAACTAAACTACTAAAAGTTGCCTTAGGTGATGTATCTAGAAACAAATAAGGCAGGAATATAAACACAGGCAGTCTGACTCCATACCCTAAGCTACCTATATGTGGTTACCCAAATGGAAAAATAACAATGCTAATTTATCTTTCTTAGTGAACTGTAAGCTTACTCAAGACAGAATTCATGTTTGAAAAATGGGATATTATCAATAAATATCTTTTGGATGAGCAATTTCTTACAAAGCATGTGTGAACTCAAATGCATTGCAAACATACAATTTTATGTGTGTTTATATAATTCTATCTGATTAATATGAATAAGCAAATTTGATTAAAACAAAATAAAATTAATCAAAATTAAATTAAATTTTAAAATACATCTGATTAAAATATCTTGTCATAAAAATGTTAAGGTTTTCAGTCATACATAATCTTTCTTTTTCTAGAATAATTTAGATATAAACAAATCAAAATTAATCACCTACCATCATTTGTAAAGTAGCAAACAATACAGCAAAAATCCAATCATATGATAAATAATAAGTATTTTAGCCTGGGTTTTAAAGGAAACCCAATAAAAGAATAAGAATCAGGAACATTCACTGTCAGAAATTATTGCAATCTACTATAGAGGAAATATTAAAACAAAACAAAAAACAAAGCAAAACAAAATGTAAGGGCTAAACTACTGGTTGACATTCTGCTAGAGAAAGAAGTCTAACTGAGATTAAGTTAGTGACAGAGAAAGATAAAATACTAAATTGCTCATAGCAAATCTTTGGAAAGGAATTGTTTATAATGAATTGGAAATATAGCATTAAGACACAATAGGCTGTATTTATTGGTCCATTATTATATGTCTAAGGTATATTCTGAGGCAGAAGGTCGTAGGCTCTTACCTGTAATACTTTTAAATGAAATCATTTCACAGAATCAAAGAAATAATATTAGCCACATATATTCTGAGCTAAAATATACCTTACAAATAAAATAAATCAATCAATTAATTTTATTGAAAGGCTCTCCGTTTGATTGAAATAAAATTTTGCTAGGTATACAAATTAATCTCTGAGGAGCAAATTTAGTTTGATTAAGAAAGATGCTTCACTGAGAATTAGTAAAGAATATCTTGGCCTTATGCATATGCATTAAATGGCAATTTTCCAGAAAGTTCTTACGAGTCTAATTACACTCAATTAAAAATAGTTTATTTTTAAAGCCACATGGGATGCTTAAGTAAAGAACAAGAAAAAATAATGAAGAGAATACACACAACTTGATAGAGAAGGGAAAAATGGTAGTTATAAAACATGAGTATCAGCATGTGATGATTAATATTGAGTGTCAACTTGATTGGATTGAAGGATGCAAAATATTGTTCCTGGGTGTGTCTGTGACAGTGACTTATTTTGTGGACACCACTCAGCCTCTTTCCCCAGCCACCCCTGTATTTGCCCAATGGGCCTATGAACGAAGTGGCCATTGTGGCAGAGGATGGAGGTAACACATGGGCTCAGTGGCATGGACTTCCACTAACCAAGGCTGGCCTGACTACGGCTACTGCTGAATGCCCCATTTGCCAGCAGCAGAAACCAACACTGATCTCTTGATATGGCACCATTCCCTGGGATGATCAGGCAGCTACTTGGTGGCAGGTTGATTATATTGGACCTCTTCCAACATGGAAAGGGCAGTGGTTTATCCTCACTGGAATAGACACTCTGAATATGGGTTTGCCTATCCTGCATGCAATGCTTCTGCCAAGACTACCATCTGTGGACTCACAGAATGTCCTATCAACTGTCATGGTATTTCACATAGCATTGCCTCTGACCAAGGCACTCACTTTATGGCTAAAGAAGAGCAGGAGTGTGCTCATGCTCATGGAATTCACTGATCTTACCATGTTCCCCAGCATCCTGAAGCACCTGGATTGACAGAATGGTGGAATGGCCTTTTGAAGTTACAATTACAATGCCAACTAGGTGACAATACTTTGCAGGGCTGGGGCAAAGTTTTCCAGAAGTCGTATATGCTCAGAATTAATGTCCGATATATGTAACTGTTTCTTCCATAACCAGGATTATTCATGGTTCCAGGAATCAAGGGGTGGAAGTGGAAGTGGCACCACTCACCATCACCCCTAGTGACCCACTAGCAAAATTTTTGCTTCCTGTTCCTGTGACATCATGTTTTGCTAGCCTAGAGGTCTTAGTTCCAGAGGGAGGAACACCACCACCAGGAAACACAACAATGATTCCATTTAACTGGAAGTTAAGATTGCCCCCTGGCCACTTTGGGCTCCTTCTACCTATAAGCCAACAGGGTAAGAAGGAAGTTACAGTGTTGGCTGGGGTGATTGACCTTGACTATCAGATGAAATTGTATACTACTTTACAATGGAGGTAAGGAAGAGTCTGTGTGGAATACAAGAGATCCCTTAGGGCATCTCTTAGTATTACCATGCCCTGTGATTAATGTCAGTGGGAAACTACAACAACCCAATCCAGGAAAGACTGCAAATGGCCCAGACTCCTCAGGAATGAAGGTTTTAGTCACCCCAGCAGGTAAAAAACTACAACCTGCTGAGGTGCTTGCTGAAGGGAAGGGGAATGCAGAATGAGTAGTAGAAGAAAGTAGTCATCAATACCAGCTACAGCCACGTGACCAGTTGCAGAAATGAGGATTGTAATTGTCATGAGTATTTCCTCCGTATTTTGTTAATAACATGTTGGTGCATTCATACATTTGTACTAGGAAAATATCTTCATTTTTTTTTCTTTTTCCTTTATCATGTGACATAAAATTTATTCAATTCGTATCAACATTTAAGTGTCGTTAACTTTATGTAATAGCATTTGAGTTGAGGATTGATGCATTTCCAGTTGTAAGAACGATAGCTGTATTACATGAGGCATAGTTATGACCTTATTATTGTCTTTATTTAAAGATTATGTATGATCTCAGGAGATGTGTATGGGTTCAAGTTGACAAGAGATGGACTTGTAATGGTTAATACTGTCAACTTGATTAGATTGAAGGATACAAAGTATTTTTCCTGGGTGTGTCTCTGAAGGTGTCACCAAAGAAGATTAACATTTAAGTCAGTGAACTGGGAGAGGCAGACTCACCCTCAAACTGGGTGGGCACCATCTGATCAGCTGCCAGTGTGGCTAGGATAAAAGCAGGCAGAGGAACATGGAAGGACTAGATTGTCTAAGTCTTCTGGCCTCCATTATAAATATTATAATGAAATACTTTATAAAATTTGATTGATGCTTGTACCATTGAATAATGGTAGGATCTAAATTCATTCCAAAAGTATTGATGATTATAATCAATGTATTTGTTGGATTGCCCAGTGAATGAAATCAAGAACTGTTTTAAACCTGATGATATTCTGCCCTAAACACTCTGATTAAATTCTGTAGCTCTCTGCCTAATATTCTAGCTACTTCTTCCACAGTCCCAGGTGCCACCTAGGCACTCAGAAACTACTTTCTTGTCAGAAAGCATTGGTAGGTCTTGCTTGACATGGTTCTATCTAATTACTACAGATAAAGTTCAGAAAGAATGCAGATACAAGTAACTAATTTAGTCAAACCCCAATACAACATTGATCAACAGAATAACAAGAAGATCTACACGGGAGAGAGAAAGAGGGAAGGAGAGAGAGATATTGAGAGGAGGAGAAAGACAAAAAAAGCCATAGCAGAGGAGCTGGCAGCTGGAAAGTGGAGGGAGAGACTATATATAGCTGCATGAATCCACTGCATTGCTTACAGCCCACCTCCCGTTTTTGCTGTTAGAGTTAGTTTACATATAGACCCCATCAGCGTACTGAGTGCTCTATCTATAGTTACGGGTTTGTTTGGTAGAGTTCTGACTCCAGTGCTTTTTCCCGGAAGAAATTCTCAGTGGAGAATTCATTCAAGTTTCTTCTAGTTAATCATCATTATCTTCAACTACATTAAGCAAAGAATTAGAGTTTTAAATGAGGTCTAACCCATCCTCTTCCTCTGAAGAATATTACAATATACCAAGGTGAAATTGTTGCACATATTATTCTGTGTTGCATATCCCTCTAGGCTAAGAGTTTCTGCATGATCTTATTCTCAAAATTCTGCATCTAACGGTGCTTTGGGAAAGTTTTCCCCCCTATAAAACCTTAAAGCCTATAAAGACTTCTGTTTTTTTTTATAAACATATTTCCTTTTTTATTATTTTTCAATTACAAAGAATCACTAGACAATCTCTGCACCCTTAGCATGCTTACCATTGTAATGATTATAATAGCAACACTGATGATGGCAATATCTGTATTAGTTTTCTATTGCTGCTATAACAAATTACTACAAACTCAGTGGCTTAAAACAACACACATTATAGCTCTGGAGATCAGGTTCTAAAATCAAGATGTCAGCAGGGTAACATTCCTTCTAGAGGCTCTGGAGAAGCATTTGTTTCCTTGCCTTTTCTAGCTCATAGATGTTATCTACATTCATTAGCTTGTAGTCTCTTCCTCAATCTTCAAAGTCAGTAGCTTAGCATTTTTACATTTCTCTATACCACTGAGAGAATTTCTATTCTCTATTCCGCCTCCCTCTTTCACATGTTCGGGCACTTGTGATTGCATTGGGCCCACATGGATAATCCAGAATAATCTCCTCATTGCAAGGACAACTGATTAGTAACCTTAATTCCATTTTGCAACATTAAATCCCTCTCACTCTATTACATATTATATTCACAGGGTCTGTAGATGAGGATAGAAATATTTTTGGGAAAGTATTTTTCTACCTACCACAATATCTAACCTGTATTGAGCAATTACTACATGACAGGCAGCATGTTAAGAATTTTGCTACTGTGTTATTTTATTCATTCTTCTTCTGAATAATAAATCCTTTAACATTTTCAAAAATAAGGAGTGTTTATATCTTCAGTTGCTTATTTGCTGCCTTTGACTCTTTTCTCAACTGTCCATGCCTTACCCTATGACATAATTGTATTTGACAGCGTTTTCTAACTGGTGTATGAATAGTGAACAAACTACGCAATGGAACGAGTGCTAAAATTATTATTTGAATGTATAAGAATAAAAGCAAATGTTTATTGACCATTTGCTATCATTATTTGTACTACTTCATAGGACTAATCTTAATTCACACTACTACCTTCTACTGCTATAGATGAATGCATGTATACTTCCAAAATTCATGTGTTGCAATCCTAATCTCCAATGCAATGTGATGGTGTTAGCAGATGGGGCCTTCACACTTGATTAGGTCATGAGGGTGGGGCCCTGATGAATGGGATTGTGCCCTTATCAAAGGGACCTCAGAGAGCTCCCTCATTCTTTTAACATGTGAGGACACAGCAAGAAAGTGGCCATCTATGAACCAAGGAGCAGGCCCTCACCAGACACCAAATCTGCTGGCACATTGATCTTAGACTTCTTAGCCTCCAGGTCTCTGAGAAATTCCCATTGTTTATAAACCATCCAGTCTGTGGTATTCTGTTATACCACCCTGAACTAAAACAAGTGCTTAATAATAAGTACTATTATTATCTTTTATAGATACAGTAACTGAAGAAAACTGATTATATAACCTACCTAAAATCATGAAGTTAGTAAGTCATAAAAGGTAAAATTCAAATTCAGGCAGTCTTGAACTAGAGATAATTCTTGGTATGAACAAATGCTGCTGTCTCCATTAGCAGGAACAGCAGTATACTTAATGATTTATTTTATGATTTTTATTTATGATATTCCTGGCCACAACAAACTTTCATGCTATGAAGATAATAATTTATGTAATTGCCCCAAAGTATATGTTAAATTGTTTAATTGATTTCCAAATTTGGGATCATTCTTGTCCCTTGAACCATAATTCCCACATTATATGAAACCTATATCCCACTTGCACGTATCAGTGAAGAAAGTATGCTTCTCTAAGCCAGAGGCTCAGTGCCCTGGACTCTGAGAGAATAGCCATGTTGCTATCCTCCACATAATTCATATACACCCACTTACCATATGCCCCAATATAAGCCAGAAAATCAGAACTTCTTTGATTTCAATAAATCTAAGTTATGCCTATGATTTTCGCCACCACCCAGTGGATGTTCAGTACCTGATAGATAGCATGATAACTCTTATATACTCTTTGACACACTCATAATCCAGTTTGGAGATGAAGACAAATATACAAACAATGCCAAAGAGATTATTAAGTAAATTAACTTTATAGAATTATTCACTCTCTCTTACTATAAAAAATGCTAGGATACTTTCTCTTCTTTTATATGATAAAAGCAATAAGGCAGATATAAAATGACAGAGTTCAGGGAACAAAGAGACCATTCACTACTTTGAGTATCTGTGAGTTTCATAAGATAAAAGGCATTTGAACTAAACCTTAGATAAGTTTTGTTATTTTGATTTGTGGAGGAAAAGCTATGAAAATTCTACAAAAGTAAGAAAAAGGGAGATATTGAGAAGTGGTCAATAACCCTTTGTGGCTGTGAACCCATGTGAAGGGTCAGAATAGAAAAGAAGGGCAGAATTGGTGTTGATGATGGATCACAGAAGCCACAAGCACCAGTTAAGATGACTTTGACTTTCCTCTTCAGGCAATGAGGAGCCCTGAGAGCTTTTGAGCAGGTGAGCGACACAATCAGAGATGTGTTTTAGTGCAATTCAGTCATCAGAGGTGTGCAGAATGGATTGAATGAAGTGTGTTTGAAAGATTACAAAAACATCTGAAAGATTTATTGAAGACTGACACATATTACATAACATGAATTGAACACTCATTCTCTAGATCTTCACATGACTGGCTTCCTAATTGGATTCCAATTTTTTCTCAATTTCCACCTCCTCAGAAAGGTTGTTCCTGATTACCTATCTCCTTCTTGAAATACAAGACCTCAGTTACTCTTTTACTTTCCTTTATTCTTCTTCATAGCACTTACTATTGCCTATTTATATATTTAACTTGCTTTCTTTGTCTTCCCATTATGAATGGAGAAACTATAAAGACAGTGACATTGTCTTTCTTGTTCAGCACAGTAACCCTAACCTAAAATAGTTTTGACACATAGGACACCATATATTGTTATTAAAATGAATGAATGACTTGAAGACTACGAATCTACATCAAGGTGACAGTGTCATTAACAGAAAATAGGGCACCAAGAATAGCTATTATTACCTGGAAATGAAAAATGTTTCAAAATCTCTACCTGCCCTATAAGCATAAGAAATTATAGATCTAAACAAATATATTCAAATGTATTTGAAGATAATCTCAAAATTTAGTGGCACCTAATTCCCAAACTGATTTGATCCTAACATATTTCCACTTTGATTCTCCAGCCATGAATTTTTAAATTTCTTTTTTCCAAATTCAACTTGCCACACTCATTCTGGTTTGGCATTTATCTTAACTCTTATTTTTCATTTAGATTTAAGAGTGTATGCTCTTTAATTTAATAGTCCCTTGCTCCGAATTCTGTTCTTCCCCAGAAACCTAAACCTCTTACTAATCTCTTGATACCCCTGCACAGGTAGGGATAATTTGGATCAAAATTCAGTGAACTATCAATCTTCAGATTCAAGGATATGCTCGGTGGTGTTGGTGTCATTTTTTCCCGCTATTGAAAATTTCAATATTCACGCTCTACCCAACAAGTATTTAATTAATACTTACTGTGGGTAGAATCTAACCAACTTAGACTTGAATTGAAAATGTGCCTTTCAAATGTAAATTGGACAAAAACTACTACCACCCACTTAGATTTAAGGGACTCAGTCAATTTAAGCTTAAGAAATAAGTCCATATTAGAAAAAGGAACGTGAAGCTATATTGTATGAAGCTCAATGTGTTGAAGTGCTCCTGTTTATACACAATGGCAGTATTAATTAACTAATACATTCAAAATATGTGATCTGGATTGCTTTTCAGTTTATTTATTGTCCTTGTGAAAAAATTGGGATCATTCTTTATTACCTAATGTAGCTTTAAAGCATGCCCTTAGCTATATATAATGATCTAAACTGCACACTTTTTCTCATAGTTTTATTTCATCCATGGGCTTATATTATATTGCAGCTCTTTGTACCTTAAAAAATAAAGGCAAGCTATTAGATTCATAAAATTCATGTATTTTGACATAATAAAATAATTTTTAGTCAACTAACATGACATATGTTTGAATAAGAAACAGTAGAACCAAAAGAATTATCTAGGTAAGAAATGTTGATTAACATGATGAAAACATAATGCAACTTCTTTTCTATTGTTATATATTTACTATAATTTTGAGGTTCTAGTGCTAAAAACTGCCTGTGATATCTGATACATGTATTAAACAGGAAGAAATTTGATCTAAAGAAGTCATTCTCATATTTTTCATATCCTGCAAACCTCAAAATAAAAGCTGAGAAAGAATTTAAGCAATAAGCTCAGATTTTGAAGTATTCATTTTTTTGCTATTTAAAAGTATCTATGTATAAAAAAGGCAAGAAGCCTTTTAGCCATAATGGTCTTTCTTTCTCATGAACAATTAAATCTCAAGGGTACATTTCATTATTGGGCATTGTCTTCTTTTGAGATCTTCCAAACACCTCAAGAGTAAAAATGCTGATGTGTTTCTAACTTAAATATTTTGATAAAATACAGACTTTGGAACCTATCTACATAGCCAGAAACTTTCCTTAAAAATTTTTTTCTGAGCAAAATATTTATTTAATTGAATCCTTTTATATTCTGGATATAGCTCAATATAGCCTGCCTTCCAGTTAATGTATTTGTACAGAGATCATTTCTCTTACTAAGACCTGGCTGCTTTTTGTTTTTGTTTTTTTTTTTTTTTTTTTTACAAGAATCAGTTAGTTCAAGTTACTAGTTGATTACTATTATATGTGGGATCCTAGAAAAGAATGAGAAAAACATAATTATTTCATTTTCTGTATTAAGAAAGCAAATTACTGCATTATACTGAAATTGTTTGTTTCACATCTTTCTTTCCCCTACTATTATTTTTTCAGCTTTATCTCCAGTGCATAGTACAGAGCATGACATACAATAATTGCATATTAAATGCTATTTGAACAAGCCTAGCAACCATAAGTGATAGAAAAATTATTTGAATGTAATGAAAAAGTTTAATATAAAGGAGAAAAATTTAAGTGTTTCATGGTGTTAAGTATTTAAATTTAGCTATTAAAATCCTTAATATTATCATCATCATTAACCCTATGGAACTGATAATTTTGGATTTATGTTATCCAAATGAGAAAACTTAGGTTTAAAGAGGTTATGTAATTTTTTCAAGTCTATAAAGCTCGTAAGTAGGTGCTAATGAACCTCAGATATAAACTGAGGACTATCTCCAATTGCAATTCTTAACTACTACTATATTGCATCTATTGCTATATAGAAGAGTAACTAAAGAAGGGTTGACCTTGGTTCAATGTGCTGAATGAGAAAACATGCAGCATCTTTGTATGTGCTGGCATAAAATCAACATTTTCTATCAGATTGCTAGGCAAGTTTCTTTATTTAGTTGTTTTTGGTCTATTTTCCATACAGTGTTAACTCCTCAAAGGTAAGAAATGTGTCTGTCTTTTTCACTATCGTATCTTGTACTAGAAGTGGACTACATTTTATTATTGTGATAGAATTTTACCTAGTGAAAGCTAAATACATCTTTATTCAATAAATGAATGTGTGATAATATAAGAAATAATACTGTCAGTAATAATCTAAATTCATTGCTGATTTGCAATGAAACTATTATTACAATATTGCTTCTCAGTTATTGGCCTAAGATCAAGTGTAATATTGCCATATGGGTAGAACAGAAGACAAATGCCAAAAAAAGTTTTTATACTCTTAACATCTTTAATATTTAAAAGACCAAACAAATGCTAGTATCTTAGTATAGGGTAGTTTTCTGCAGTGTAACGTAGACAAAGAATCAAGAAATCCAACAACCTAGGTTCAAAACAGAGCTCATGCGCAATGACAAACGTGAAAAACAAATACAACTCAAACGTGTATTTGTTATGTGACTTTTTATAAATTACTCAATCCCAATTGTATATGGCAATAATAACAGTATCAGACTCTTAGCTTTGCTGTGAGACTAATATATTTTTAGAAAATAAATCCCTTAGCTCAGTGTCTAGCATATAATAAGCACTTTAAAAAATTAATTATTGTTTGAGTATAAGCTCTACCTTTCAATTACATCCAATTACTTCATAAATTCTGAGTCGAAAACAAAAGATAATTTACATATTCGGTAACAGGCTTTTAACCTTCTTTATAACTTAAAGAAGTTTTTATTTTGTTTTATTATTTCTAAAAGACTGATTTGCAAGTTTTGGGTTTATTTTTCTTATTGGGCAATGCTAAATGATTAAATGTAAACTGCTCATTTATAGCTTGTAATTTTAGTAGTAGTAATATGTATGAATAATTGCAACAAACTGCTAATCCAATAATAGAAAGTGACATTATTATAGTCGGTTTTTAAGTGTGCTTATTATACCTTATTTTGCTAAGCCTTTCCTTCAAACTCCAGCTTCCCTGGGCAGAGTACAGCTATGTAAAGTTGTCTAGCATACCAAGGGAAACTTTGAAAAGGGAAAACAAACAAAGCTTTACTTCTTTAAACCACTTATTCAATGTGTTAACACACTTATCAAAGCTATCTGACCAAGAGTAATTCTAACTAAAGTACCCCGAGGTGTTAACATTTGTTTCAAGGGATCTAGAAATGAGTTAACCACATTAGTGAGTTAAGTGCATTTATTCACTGAATATTCTTATCTGTTAATATAAAAGAAGGAACATCATCAACTTAACCTTCTGTGTCAATATTGATTTCCTAATTGAATCATATTAAAATTTCAATTTCAAAATAGTTTTTATTTTTTCACAGAAAGTTTCTTTTTACAATCTTATTTCTTGAATTATATACTTATTAATATGTTCAAATTAGTAACTAGAAAGAAAAAGTTAGATTGCATTAATTCATTGACACTGTCACTGCTGATCACTGACTAATATTCACGTGGAACTTGCCAATAGTCGAATGACTGTTTTAAAGAATTCAGTAATTGTTGAAGTCTAAATTGTTGTAGACCATTGGAAAGATTTGTGTTATCAAAATTAGGTAATTTTGTTTTTGTCCCTATCAGTTCTTTTGTAGGTGCAGAGGTCTTACTCTTCCTTATCACATTCTTGTCAATAGGGAAAAAAGAGAAAGCTTCAGAAACCTTTGCTCTTATGTATTTCTGCCAATCAATGTAATCCAGGAGATAAATGCAACAATAAGAAAAGACCCTATTCCTTTGTTCACCACTAATTCATCACACTTTTCACAGCCGGATCTTAACTGAAGCAACACAGATTTGACCTTTAAATCTTAGCTAGGCTGCATTTGATCCTATCTCCCACAGGTATAACTTCATTGAATTCAGTACTTCCATTGCCCTTTTTCTATAATTTGACTTTGATTTATCTTTTAACTATCAGCAGTCAACATTAACACTCTAAGCCGTAGGTGTGAAAATCAAGTGCGAAACATTATCAGGCCTGTAATCATATATATCTATTCAATACCATTCTATTAACTGTGAGGCAAAATTACAATTTGATTTTATTGATGTAACAATGGAATAAATTTGCACAGTTAGTTATCTCTTGTTGTAACTACTTTATCTGCCTTGGGATTTTGAGGCTGAGGTACATTTACAGGAAGAAAATAGAAAGTCATTAATAAGTAAAAATATGGCAATGGTTCAGGTACAATATTTGGTTGTTTCTATGATTTCACATAAAACATTTTTATCAATGTATTTCTTTATTTTTCCCCCTTCAATAGACACGTGGTGCATTCTAAAACTGCACTGAAAGTTAATTCAAGGAGGTTTACTGAACAATAAAAACTTAAATCCTTAAGGACCATTCCTCCTTAATAATTGTTTCTGTTAAACTGGTATAAACCTACCTGACCCTCCAGTAATTTTTTACTTCTAGCCAACTGAAAGTTAATGAATCACAAATTACACTGGGGAAGAGAACTGACTTTTTACAAGGAGCTGGAATGTGTTGAATGTGGTGAGAGAACATTGACAAATCTGTCAATTATCCTAGAAGGTGTTTTGAATTTTATGTGTTCTGTTTGCTTGCACAATATAGCAAATATAATGCCCTTCATTTTGTTTAGTATTATTTTTAATAATAACAATATCCAAACATCCTTTTTCTCAATCTATAATGTAACCTTCATGGCAGGTTTCTCAGAAGTTTCAACTCAAACATTGTACCTAAGTGAAAACTTTTCAGGGTGCAGTGTAACTGTTATAGTTGTTATCTTGCTTCATAGCTCATAGTCCAGTAATCTTTGGAGAGTAGATAAGGTTACTTTTTCATAAATTTCTTATCTGTTCATGCTAGTAACTGATCTTAATTTGAATCAGGGTCCTAACCATATTATTTTAAAAATCTCAAGTGGAGAGCAATATATTATAAAATTTCCTCAAATTTTCAAAGACTTTTTAATAATAAATCTATTTTAATATCTAGAATAGACTATCCATTCATTGATAACTTGGGACATCATTAATATTCAGTCTTTCATAGTTTTATTAACAATTTCTCCAAGTACAAAACGAAGAAAGTTTATCTACTAACACTATCCACTACGTTTTAAGCCAAAGGTTTCCAAATCCTCTTAAAACTGAAAACCTAAATTTAAAACAAATTTGAAATTGTTAAATTCAAATAAATAAAATTGTTTCAAGAAGAAAAAGCAAGAAAGAAACGACACTTTTCTATAGTGGGAGAGGACCTTTATTTCCATTTATTTAACTTTCTAGGGCTCAGTAATTTTTTAAAAAAATTATTGTCTAAAATATCATGAGCTAACATAAAAATTAATTATCCCATCTTTGGGGAAATAATAAAAAATTGAAGTATCAGGATTCTTCTTCTTTTGCCATAGGTATATAAAATTAAAGGGAAGTTAGGATTATTAATCTTTAGTCTAGAATTTTGTTAATTACTTTCCACCAGGGTTTTTAGGTCTTAGGAGTAAGATTACAATATAAAAGAAGATTAACACTTAAGGCTAGAGGTTACCTATGTTGATTATGAAGGAATTATATTACATTTGATATTTCTCAATGCTCCCAATACCCAATTTATACTTCAGCATCGTAACAGCCAAAGAATGACACTGTAATACTTTATGAATTCAGTTGTGGAAATTAAGCACAAAACAATTTATTGGCCAAATGGGGACCTATAATGGTTATTAAATTACAAAGATGTATATGCTATATCTAGTCATACAAATAGATTGGAAAATAAGAAAATGTTTTCTCTGAATTATTTCACTGCTAAATAGAACAACAACAACAAAAATAGGTACCAAATACTTCTGTCCCATAAATAATTTTTTAGACGCTATGATTCTTACACTATTATTTTGAGAACTCCATTTATTTATAATACATAATTAAAAACACATTCCATAAAAAATTCTTATCTTTATTGATGATTTTAAATATAATTGCTTGAGAGAGCCATACTACTGCAGAGCTTAACATTTGGTAATTACTTTTTTTTAAAATTTGTATTGACAACATTCTTTGGATTCGTGGGGCATCCTGTTTGACTATGATTTTAGCTACATAATTGATGTCATGTGACATTCCGGTTAATAAAAATAAATTATTTTCAGAAATAAGTTAAATTTCCTTGATTATTCTTTTTTTTTTTACAAGTAGGTCATAAATAAACAAAATTATTCTCAAAAAAAGAATGTTTATGTGATGATAGATCTCTCATTTAAACTACGAGAACAAAATTCTGGCTTTAAATTCATTAATCCAACTTTAATATTGTATTTACATTCTAGAGATAATGAACAGTGTATTTCCTTGCATGTTAGAAAATATTTATGGATAAACTAATAAAGAGATTGAAGTTATCAATATTTACCAAATGTGAAAACCTCTCATTTATCTTTGACTCCTCCCCAATGTATCAGTTATCTATTGATAAAATAATACTGTAAACGCACACACACAGCACACCACACACACACACACACGCACACACACACACACACATGCACACACACACAAACACACAAAATTCTCACTGGCATAAAACACCTATTTATTATTTTTAGGGAGCGAGTGGGTCATCAGAATCGTTCTATTGCCTTGGGTCAGGCTTGACTGATCTGTTATGGGCTCACACATGTGGCTACAAGAAGGCGACAGTTCGGCTAGGGGTTGACTGGCTTATTATGGCCTTAACTGGGACCATTCACCCTTGCTTCTTACCATTTTTTATCCTAGAGTAAGCTGGCTTGAGCTTGTTTTCATGTTGGTTGCAGTGTTTCAAGAAAGAAAATGGTAATTTGAAAGCACTTCTCAAATTTTTACTCGTGTCAAGTTTGTTATTGTCATAGTGGGCAAAATAAGTCATACGGCTAATGCTAGAGTTAATTTGGAAAAGGGGACACCACTTCTTCATGGAAATAGCTACAAAGTCAAATGGCAATGAGCTTAGGCATTTGTATAGGTAGAACGTTGATAGAACTTTGGCCAACAATGCATTACCCCCTACATCTAGTTGTTACTAGTTTTCCTCTGAATGTGAAACCATGTGTTTCTGCCGAGGTTTCTAACATTACCACTCTTATGCAAAATCTTCTAACTCCTACTTTAATTATGGTATTGATCTTGTAACTAGATTTTATGTCTTCTAAGTCTTACTCCTCCTCAATATTTCCTATACACATTTAATGGGCTTTCTTCTATGTTATTTAATGACAATAACTTGAGAACAGGATTGCATTCTTCTTTATATCTTCAATAGTGTTGTACCTATTGGACACAAAATAGACATACTTACTTTTGATTAGTGAAATATGTTAACAAATAAAAGAAAAAACACAAAATAAGCAAATCTGAAAATTCAACCTTAAGCATATTCATATATAATCATTTCACTGGAATCCCTATGAATTCAGGTCACTTTCCCAAAAATTCTTAAAGTATGACAGCTTTACTCAAGTATTAATTATATGCTTTGTTTACTGTTAGATATGGGATACCAATTTTGTGATATTCTAAAACCTTCCAAATTCAGTTATACTCATTTGTTTTTTCATTATGATTGTCTTTTATATCTATGAAATACAATGGGATATTTAAAGTAGAAGTGGTTGTGTGTTTCATGTTACATTTGCGTTTGAAAATGTATTGTTTTGAGATAACTCTTACATAAGCAAAGGAGTAATATTAGAACAAATGCTCAATTCTTCATTGGATTGATTGTCATCATGATTGTTGTTCCATATCCTCTCAGTATATATATCAGAACTGAGGGGTAAATTAGTCCTTTGGGAAGTTTTATCAACTCTTTAAAATATATGCTTCATAATTATTGCTTTAAGAAACTGATTGATAATAGTGTGGCTTGGAAATTTTTATAATGTTTTCCAAAGGCTTAACTACATCAGCTAATAATATATTCACTGTATTTTATGGCTCATTGCAGGTTCTAAATGCATAGTTTATATCAGATAGCTGATAGAAGATAATAATTTTTTCAAAATACCTGTAACATGATAAATCAAACCTCAGTAGAATGAGCATAAATTTATCAAAACCGGCCACTGTTTGGAGTGAAAAGAATGCTATTAATACCTATCAAAAGAAATAAAGAATTTTTTGAGGCAAAATGAGACTTATGATTACCAAAGATATTAGCAATTTTTGATAATAAGATTAACAGATCAAACTGGGTGTGCAAATGTGTGTATTTCTCAGGGCAGATATTTGGAGAGCGATACTAAGATCATGTGGATAAATTTTCTTATCTTAATGAAGTTTATTGATAGTGATAAGAATATGAGTGTAGAATGGAAAAATGTTATATTCAGTGTTGTAGAATAAGTAGCTAGTTGGCCATACAGCTGCCTTTCAGTTTTCTTCCTTTCTTCCAAAATTATTTGTTATGTAGATATAAAGGAAAGTTAAAAAATCTCAGGACCTCCAAACTCCTTATGCAAAGGAGAAGGTCAAGCTTGGAAGCTGAGTCATGTAATGCCTTCCTCCAAATGAATAACTGTCACTAGGATTATGTGTCAGCCAGATTCTGTCAAGGTAAAAGGCCTTGGGCATCTACAAAGGACTGCCCTCACAGATCATTCCTAAATAAGTTCTTTGCTGGCCTCTCATAGACAAGGGCCTGACAGTTGTAACTTTAGGTCTACACTGTAAATCTAGCTCCTAAAACTAGAGTCTGTTTTATTCCACACTAATGATGTCCATTACAAGCTTATCTTCCCAGGAGCAGAACAAAGACAAGATGGACCAATCATTCCTCCACCTACCTGGAGACATCTCCATAACTGAATTTTTCTTTACTCCTTTTTTCTCTTCAAACATTCACATTAGGTTATGTAAAATGTAGATTTACTGGGGGGCACTAACTAAAGTCTCAATTTAAGAAATGTATTGACTCACCTTACTGCCTACCTGCTCTCTTCCTATATGCCTTCCCCCACTTTTAAGGAAATAAATAAATACTAAATCTCCTGAAAAATCTCTTCAGAAAAATAGCCTCGAATGAGTCTGCGGCTTGTGTTTTTTCCAGACACTTCCTAAAGTTGGCTTAATAAACCTTGATTAGCTGAGACTTTTTGTCTCAGTCAGTAATTTTGGTTGTCACAGGCTCTGGGGGATATAACAATAATAAATATATATTTAGTCCTTGTCTTAATGCAATTCACATTTCAGTGGGTGAGGCATGTGTTTAATTAAAAATTACACTATTAAAATTTACTTATTTTTAAGACTACAGACTACAGCATGACAAAAGGTCTGATAGAAATCTAACATTTTGGACTGCAGATGGATTTGATCAGAAAAAATGTTTTCTGAGGAGGTAAAGTTTACACTGTGATCTATTCAATAATTTGAATTCTGATAGCCGAATGAAGAGGAAAAAATTGACTTTCAGTCAAAGGACCAAGGCAAGGCTATTGAGGTAAAAACAAGACAAAACAACAACAACAACAACAAAATAAATGAACAAAAATATTCTCAGAATAGCTAGGAACAATAACCGGGAAGTTATTGAGAATGAGGGAAGAGGCTGGATTATGGAGAAAATTATAGCCAATTTAAGAATTTTAATTTAATACAAAGATCATAGTAAGTTAGGGTGAGTAAGAGTCTTATTCCATTTTTGTTGCTATAAAAGAATACCTGAGATCAAGTAATTTATAAAGAGAAGGTGTTTATTTAACTTACAGTTCTGCAAGCTGAGAGGTTTAAAGGCACCGCTCTGTCTTCTGGTGAGGACTTTCATGTTACATCAAAACATGATGGAAAAGGTCGAAGCAGAAATAAACACGTATGAAGAGGGGAAAACCTAAGGGATGTTCTGGGTTTATAACGACCTACTTTCTCAAGAGAACAAATGCATCCTCATGAGAATTTATTCAGTGTCTTGAGAGTGAGAACTCACTTACTGCTATGAACACAGCACCAAGCTATTTATGAGGGATTATTCCTCATAATCCAAACACTTCTCCTTAGTCCCCACCTTGCAACACCATCATGTTGAAAATCAAATTTCAACATGAGTTTTGGTGGGACAAACAAACCATATTCAAACAATAACAGTAAATCAGATAAATCCCCCAATTCAGCAACTTAATGCAATTAAATATTACTTTTTTGGTATCAGAATACTATATGTGATTGACAGATGTTGTGGCATTGTTAGGGGAGGGAGTGGGGCAGAGGTAGGAACTCTGAGCTGTATACATTCACTCAAGGATTCAAGCTTCTACAATTTCAGAGCTCTGCCACATTGTACTCATATCTCCAAATATTGCAGTAGGCCTTCTTATTCAGCCACTAGATGAGGAACAATAGATATTTTATAGGCCAGTGTATATTTCTGTCTCATTATATTGGCCAGAACTTAATTACTGAGACTTACCTTACTGGAGAGAAAGCCGAGAATTGTAATTTGTCTGTATTGCTAGTGTGCAAGGGAAAACAAAATAAGTTTGATAGGCACACAGCATTTTTGTGAGGACTAAAATCATTTACTCCCTCATTTATTCTGAACACTGCAAATAATAATACCTACTGTCTACAGTAATATGGCTTTGCCTTTCCACTGTCTTTTCTCACAGTACTTTGCTTTTTCATGAGTTTCCTGCCTAGGCAAAGGATTTGGTTTTTCATTATAGGAACTTTCTGAAAGATCCATCAGCTCTTCAATGGAAAGCATTAAGAGAGTTGTGTTATAGGATTATATCACCTCAAAACTCACTCTGCTGTTCCCACTCACCCTTACCATTTGGTAGGAAATTCTTACCAATTCTTAATCTATCCCTGCATTGAAAGACTCATCTTAAATTCTTTCTTAATAAATTCTGACCTTACCGCCCCTCCTCTAGAACATGGCTATAGCTTAAAAGAGGTGGTCTTCTCATTTTTACTGTAATAACAAATAAATTAAGGCTTGTGTTATTAACAGTTTATGTCAGTGGTACTTGGAGAAGTCAGCATTCAAACATTTTTTACATTAAAGCTTTTATTTATTTAAGATATGTAGATTTGTTTTTGCTAAAAAGCCCTTGTGATATACTTTAGAATTTCCCTACGATTTGCACGTGATTGTGTAGCCAGTAGTAGCTAGAAATAAATAAATGACCAAATCTCAGGAGATTAGGACTAAATCAAAAGGGTGTATCTTATATTCAGTTGAGATGATTTATAGTGTTAAACAAGAGAAGTTATAGAATCAAAATATATCTAAGTTGAGGGAGAGAGAGATAACATTTACAGATTATGGTAATTCTGACAAATGCTCCTGTTTCATAAAAATTCAGTGTGGATAAGTAAAACCATTTTAAAACTCAAGTGAATTTTATAACTGAGATAGAACCAACAAAATAAACCTACAAAAACCCAGAGTAATAGCGTAAATAGAGATAATTCATTCCCTAAGCTATTTTTCTAAAACATTATCACTTGAAGGATGAATTATGTAGGGAATCTAATGAAAAAAAAAGCCATTGTTATACACCTGCATAGATTTCTGTGGTAGCAGTGTAATAGTGATAGCTAAAATTACAGAAACAGCACTATTAATGAATCTTGGTCAAATTCTCGACATTGAACAAAGGTACATGTTGAGGCAAAGATTGCTTTGCAGTTATTTCTGCAAAAAACTGATTGTTCTAGTGGAACTATTGAAAGCAAGCTTATTGAACATACTTATATTCAATTACATAATTTCTATAAGTTATGTACTTTGGATCATAGGAAACACGTAAGACAAAAGTGAGAGATGGAAAAATATATTTTATTCAAACATAAAATTGTGACCAAAGAGAGCATCAGTGACTATAACAATACAAGATAAAATAGACTTTCAGTCAAAAACTGTTACAGAAGACAACGAAAAACAATATATAATGATAAAAATCAATTCACCAAGAAAATATAACAATTATATATGCACCAAATAACAGAGCTCCTAAATATATAATGCAAACATTGATAGAATTGAAAGTAGAAACAGACAGATATAAAATATTAGGAGACTTCAATATTCCATTTTCAATAAGGAATAGAACACTAGACATCATATCAATAGGTAAATAAAAAGTTTGAACAATGCTATAGATCCAATAGACATAGCAAATATATACAGCACACTTCACCAAACAAAAGCAGAATATATATTCTCAAGTGCCCCTGAAACACTCTTGAGACTAGGCCATAGGGTAGGCCATAAAACAAGTATTAATGAATTTCATAAGAGTGGAATTATACAAAGTATCTTTTCTGATCATAATGGAATGAAATTAGAAATCAGTAGCAGAAAGAAAACTGAAAAGATCAAGTACGTGCAAACTAAACAACACAATGTTAAACCAATAAGTCAGACAAGAAGTTACAGGAAATTAGAAAATACCTTGAGACAAATGAAAGTGAAAATACAGCATATCAAAACTTATTAAATGCAGGGAAAGCAGTGCTGAGAGGGAAAATTATAGCTGCAACTGTTTACAGTATAAAAAAGCAAAATCTCAAATAAACAACCTAACTTTGTATCTGGAGGAACTAGAAGAAGAACAAACTAAACCTGAAGCTAACAGAAGGAATAAAATAATAAAGATTATAACAAAGATAAATGAAGCGCAAAATAGAAAAGAGCTGGTTCTTTGAAAATATCAACAAAACTGATAAACCTTTTAGACTACAATTTATACTCTGTCATTTAGAAAATAGAATCTGGAAGTGTCTCATTTTCCAAAAGCACTTATTTGAATTTGGCTCTGTGAGTCCATCAGTAAAATTATTTATAATATTTTACTCACAATTATTAGCATATACAAATGTATATATTTTTCTAATACAAGTCGAGTACTTTTTTTTTCTTTCTCAAATCACCAATTAAAGTTCAAAGGCATTAAAATATTTGAGTGAAATAAAAGTTTGGTTTTCACCTGAAACAGACCCCAAAATAAAAACTTGGTGACCTGTATTTTATTGAGAATGTGATTGATGCCAAGAAATAGAAGGGAGGCATTGAGGAAGATGGGACAGAGAAAGTAGTAAAACCAGGAAAGAGTGTTTTAATGAACTGTTTACTGCTGAGGGTTACGGGAGCTCAATCCTGCTGGGGACCTTCTAAGGAGATATGTAGAATGTACTTCAAATTTCCTCATTAGTCTATGTAAAGGCTGAGGTTTTTATTCACAATTCCATGTCCCATAGGTTGATTACCCTGAGAGATATTAACTTCCCCACAGTTTGTTGCCTACTGCTGCTTTGAGGAAACTGAACTAAGATATGCTAAGTTGTATTCTTAATTGCTTGGTCTAGGATATTGGCAATGATGCATTGGAATTGTTCCTTATAAAACTGCTGCAAATGAATGAGGGTGCCAGATATGGTACTGTGCCACAAAAGTGTCTAAGTTCCTGCTTTGCATCAATCTGATATGCTCCATGCTGTACATAATTCCACTCTATCACTATCTCTTCAAAGTGGTGGATGATCACAATGTCAGAAAATTTAAAGAAAGACTTAATTATCTTTAACAAGAGAGTTTAGTTTCATACTTCTAATTATAACCTATTTTAATGTGAAAATGTTAACTTATATCAGTAAAATATATAAAAATGCCCTCAAAAATATTTCTAAGATAAAGTAAAAGTTTTACCATTTCCTTACAGTGTTATTTAAAGTGATATATTTCTCTAAAAATGAAGGCCAGAAAGTGGCAATATATATTTGGTAACATTTTAATTGAAACTTCTAAGATGATTTAGAAAATTGGCAGATTAAAAGGAGATAATTTAATCATTAAATGTGTTTGTTGTGTGAATAGAATGACTTTTGATAACTTTATCAAAATATTTATTTCACTTTTTCATTCCTCATATACCAAAAAAAAAAAAAAAAACCATGGATAATATAAACCTAATATAAAATTCCAAATGTCTTGCTTTTGGTGAACAGTGATTTCATGGCACAGAAGTACAGATTTTAAGAGATTATTTTTAGTATGCATAAAATTGTGCATATTATTCAATATCAGTTTGAGAATTTATTAATTTGTCATTTATACCTCTCCTACATCACAAACTAATTTGAAGCCACTACTGAACGGGAGAGATTAAAACATTTTTAAATGATTTTTTCCTGATGCTTCAATTTCAAGCATTAGACACCAATTGAAAAAATGCCATCTCAGTATCATGTAAAGTTGTTTTGTTAAATGTCTTTCTTTCCTTTCCACTGTATGCTGTAATTTTTTAAATTCATGAATAAAATTTGGAACAAAAGACATAGTGGTTCAACATTAACTTTCAATTCTGTAATAAACTAAAGGAGTTGGGAGAAAAACTTCCCTTTCTTTACTCAAAAAATATGTATCTTTGCAAGAGAAAAATAGGTACAGCAAGTATTTTTAAAATAGAATCTCAAATGAATAACAAATAAGAAAATAATATCAATCAAAAGAGAAAGTAAAAATCAAACCACTTGCAAAATAAAAAGTACTTTTTAGTTATTCTTGAGCCAAAGACAAATAGAAACTTATTGCTATACTCACTTAACAAGTGTATCTATCAAAACATTGACTGATATCAAAGATACATTAGAAAAAACTTATAGCATAAAGTGTTTAGAAAAAACTAAAACAAGAAAAATGAGTAATAAGCACATTTTGCTTAAAAAAGTCCTAAAAAAGATAAAATATAAAATAATAAATTATAAAAATTCTACTTAGTAAAAATGCAAAATTTATTTATTTGAAGAAACAAACTGCAAGCTGATGTCAAAAGATAAAATAAATACAGAATATGACAAATGCTAAAGATGATAGTACAAAAATTGTTAAATATATGATGGTTAAAATATATGATTTTGTGGTAATAAATTTTAAAATTTTTAAATAATTATCTTATTGGTCAATGTTAATTTTAAGATATATAATAATTGAAAAACTTGTCCAAAAATTGACAAATTTTTAAAATGCTAACTCCCAAATAGATGGTTTCAGGAAATTTTGTGAGCAAGTTTTTCAAGGGACAGATCACAAATCAGTAGACATCATTGCTCTTAGTTTTGAAATACTAGACTGCTAATATAAGTTACTAAAAGAAATGAATGATGCCCAATATTACTAATTTATTTGGCATTCTTCATTACCTATAAAACTAAAATGAAATATAAAGTATAAAATATTTTTATGTAGGACTTTACTAGGAAAACAAAAAAAATTAAAATGTTTATCATCAACACAAATATTCAACACAGCATCTAGTTACAAAAAAAAAAAAGATTGAAGACACATATTATCAGGAAGAGACTAAATGTATGCATTATCCTGTAAACAAATTTCTTAATATGTATCAAAAGACTTAAATTGCACATATCTTTTGAATTAGCAAATTGTCTCCTAGGAATTTATAATAATGAAATATTGACACAAATTTGCTAGAACTGATGCAGACATATGCTTATTACAGCTTAGTTTATAAAAGCAAAATATGAAAAATACATTAAATGTGTAATTATAATACATTAATGATATGCAATGTTAAATAATTTATATTAGTAATTTCAAATCAGGTTTTAATAACTGAGGTTTGATAGCTATTGAAAATGAAAATATTTTTAGAAACCAACTGGTACGTGTTACATTAAATGATTTATAATATACTAAGTGTACTGTTTGGAAGCATATATCCCAAAATCTTACATGTCATTATTTATTGTGGGATTGTTTACTATTTTCTTCTACTTCATTACTGTATTCAAATAAGAAAAAGGGAAAAAAGAAAGAAAGAAATAGCTTTTTCTTAAGGGGGAGAGGAAAACTAAAACTTACTTGAGGATAACTCATCCAACTAATGCAGCCAGGGGAACATTGGAGTATTAGGATAATTACACAAAGCAGAGAGCCACAGTTCTGAACATAAGTACCATTCACTGAATAAAAGGCACATCAGCCAGCATTACGCAGAGCACAATAAAAGCAAACTGCTTATTTGAAAATACTGTTCCATTAACAAGCGATCTTTAAAAATTTCTAGACAGAAATATTAGATGTTCTCTGCAATTAGTACTAAACAACTATATATGGAGACATTTTTATTATGACACAATCATGAGACATCAACAAGATCAGTAAGAAATCCTAAGAACAGGATGGAGACATTTTTCATAGTTATACTTGGGTAAGATATCCACCCATTAGTTGGTGAGAAGGATTTGGAAACTAATTTTACAACAACACTCCAGCTTTTTAAAAAAAATGTGTATTTATTCCTTACTTAACTATTTAGTTGTAAAGGATTTTCCTTCTGTATTAGGATTCCCGCTTTCTTAATACTTTTGTTTTTATAAAAAAGGATCTTTGACACCAGCCAAAATTATTACATCAAGGCCTAGATCCAGACTGCTACAACCAATTGGCTTTTTGTTATTCATTCAATACTAGCCTTTAATAAATATTTTTTGAACACCTATTAATGCCATTTATATGTCTCCATAACATTATCACATCCTAAAAATGAACCCAAATCTTTTCCCACAAACCCAGTTGTGAAGTCAAGACACATTTCCAGGAACTTTGTATCATTTCCCAAACACCATGCGTAATCCATCACTAAGTCTTGTCCCTTTTGCCCCCTAAATTGTTCTTGGATTCATTTACCTTTCCACTATTCCAGTGTCGTCGTAATTGTAGCAGTTCAAGTCCGCATCATTTATCTTCAGGATTACTACAGTGTTTTCCTACTTGGCTTTCTTCTTTTCACTGTTGCTTTTCTCTCCTGCATTTCTTACACCTTCCTTCTGTTCATACGGATATGATCATAGTACTTCATCTCTTCTACTTAAAATTCTAGAATGGCTTTCTTTCCCTTTGCTCAACAGATAAATATGAAAATCTTCACAAGGTTCTTCAAGGCCTTTCTGATTCTATAGATTCATCTCTCTTTATTCAGTGTGTCATTCTGTGTGCTCAAAATTTATTTTCTTAAGTTTCTTGAAACAGTTATGCCCCTTTTAGTCATCCCTAGCATCAGCTCCTACAGTCCCTTGTACCTTTGCTTCATAATACCAGCATTTTTATTGAAACATTTTAATATAATTCTCTTACATATGTCTGTCTTTTACATTACACTATACACTGAGGGTTAAAAAATGTGTATCTTTATCCATCGCATATCTCATTCCTGGCACTTATTAAGCATTTAATATTTTTCTTATTGTAATGAAGCCACAAAAATATTAGCACTTCTTATAGAAGTGTTTTTATTTTTTTATTTTATTTTGAAATAATTCTGCAGCCATCATCACTATCTAATTTCTGGAATTAGATACCCCTCAGAGAAACACTCACTGGCAGTCACTCCTCATTGCATCCTCCCTCTAGCCCCTTGAAAATAATAATCTACTTTCTGTCTGTATAAACTCACCTATTCTGTGCATTTCATATAATATCAATAATATAGCACATGGCTTTTCTGTTTGGCTTCTTTGACATAGAATACATAATGCTTCAATGTTCATCCATGTTGTAGCATGTATCTGTACTTTATTCTTTTTATGGCTAAATAATATTTTATGGTATAGACATACCACATTTTGTTTATTCTTTCATCAATTAAACAATTTGTGTTGTTTCCAGATTTTGGCAACTGTGAATAATGTTGTTACAAACAATTGCGTACAATTCTTGGGTGCACATATGTTTTTATTTCTGTTGGATACATATCTAGCAGTGGAGTTTTGAGGTAACACAACTTTTTTACTTTTTTGAGGAATTGACAAACTATTTTCCAAAGCAGCTGCACCATTTTATGTTCCCAGAAACAATGTAGAAGTGTTCCATTTTTCTACATCCTTGACAACATCCTCATCTCTTTAATTGTAGCAACATTATTAGTGGGTATGAAGTGTTATTGCATTGTGATTTTAATTGGCATTTCTCTAAAGATGATTTATAGTGAACATCGTTCCGGGGTCTTTGGCTGTTTGTATCTTATTTGGAAAAATGTCTGTTTAAATTTCTCACCCATTTTAAATTTGATTACTTGTCTTTTTGTTGTTGAATTGTAACAGTTCTTCATATACAATCTCAATACTACAACCTTATCAGAATAATATTTACAAATATTTTATTCCATTCTGTGAGATGTCTTTCCATATATTTTTCTTGATAGTATTCTCTACAACAGCTTTAATTTTGACCACGTTCAATTTATTCTTTATTTTTCTTTTTGTTGTATGTGCTTTTGGTGTCATATCTGAGAAACCGTTGCTTAATCTAAAGTCACTGAGATTTATGACTGTGTTTTCTAATAAAAGTTTTACAGTTTTGCCTCTTTTATTTAGGTAGTTGGTATATTTTGAGTAAATCTTTATATATAGTGTGAGGTAAGGTTCCTATTTCATTCTTTTGTATGTGAATATTCGGTTGTCTCCAACTCATTTATTGGAAAGATTATTTTTTTTTCTTATTGAATTATGGCACCCTTATTGAAAATTCTTTCACCATAAATGTAAAGATTTATTTCTGAATGTTCAGTTCTACTTCATTGTTATATATGCCTATTCTTATGCCAGTACCACAATGTCTTCATTAAATTTTGAAATGTGAATTCAAGAGTTATTACAAATTTAATTTCGAAAGTGTGAATCCTGCAACTTTGTTTTGTTTTATTTATTTATTTTTTTTCTCCAAGACAGTTTTGACTATTCTGGATCTCTTGCCTTTTCATATGAATGTTGGAATCAGGTTGTCAATGTCTGCAAAATGGCAGTTGGGATATTTATAGAGATTGCATTAAATCTGTAGATAAATTTGGGGAATATTGGCATCATCATAATAATAAGTCTTCCAATTCATGAACTCAAAAATGTCTTTTCATTACCTTAGGGTTTTTATAAAATTTATTTCAATAATGTTTGTCATTTTCACCCTATAATATTTGCACTTATTTTGTTCAATTTATTTCTAAGTATTTTATTTTTCATTACAATTGTAAATGAACCTGTTTTCTTATTTTGGTTTTTGTATTATTCACTGCTAATTATTGAAAATATAATTTATTTTTCTGTATTTGTCTTCTACCCTGCATTATTGCTGAATTTGTTCATTAGCTATAATAAATAGGTTTTTTGTTTGTTTTATTTTGTTTTGTTTTTTTGTTCATTGGGCAGAGTCTTGCTCTGTCACCCAAGCTGTAGTGCAGTGGTGTGATAGCTCACTGCAACCTCTGCCTCCTGGGTGCAAGCGATTCTCCTGCCTCAGCCTCCTAAGTAGCTGAGATTACAGGCATGCAGCTAATATTTTGGTATTTTTAGTAATTATGGGGTTTCACCATGTTGGCCAGGCTGGTCTTGAACTCCTGATGTCGTGATCTCCCGGCCTCAGCCTCCCAAAGTGCTGGGATTACAGGCTTGAGCCACTGCGCCTGGCTAATAAATAGTATTTTTGTGGATTTCTTAGCATTTTCAAATTTGCAAGATCATGTCCTCTAAAAATAGAGATAGCTGTACTTTTTCCTTTTCAATCTGATACTTTAAATTTATTTTTGTTGCCCAGTTGCCCTGGTTAGAAACCCCAGTACAACACCGAAGTGTCAAGAGTGTATATCCTTGGCTTGTTCCTTGCTTTAGAGTGAAAGCTTGTGTTTCACAATTAAGTAGGATGTTAGTTGCGAGTTTTTCATAGACGACCTTACTTGGTTTGAGGAAGTTTTCATCTATTTTTAGTTTGTTAAATATTTTTATATATAGCCAAAATCCCTCTACTCTAGTCTATGGAATTAATTTTATAAATTACAACTTTATACATATGTCCATCAATCCAGAATTATAACTATTCTTCTACAAGTTGTATTTTAAATCAGATGTAAAAGTTACAGATAAAAACACATTAATGTTATCTTTATATTTATGCCACGTGGTTAACTTTGTGCTCTTTTGTTTCTTCATGTGAATTAGAGTTACCATCTAATAGTCTTTCATTTCAGCCTGAAGGATTCTCTTTAATATTTTTTCTAGGGAAGGCCTACTACTGATAAGTTCTCTCAGTTTTTGTTTATTTAGAATGTCTTAATTTCTTCTCGTTTTTCATTGAATAACATTGCTGGATATAGAATTCTTGGCTGATATCTTCATTTGATGCTTCAAATGTGTCATCCCACTGCCTTCTGGATTTCTTTTTTTTTTTTTTTTTTTTCTAATTAGAAATCACCTGCAATTTTACTAATGGTTTCTTATACATGATGAGCATCTTCTCTCTTACTGCTTTTAAAATTCAACCTTTGTGTTTTGCTTTTGACAGGTTGATTATGACATGTCTAGATATGGATCTCTTTAAGTTTATTCTAGTTTATTGAGCTTTTTGGATTTGTAGATTAAAATGTTTCATCAAGTGTAGGAGTTTTGGGGTCATTATTTCTTCAATTATATTTCCTGCTTTTTACTCTCTCTCCTCAACTTCTGAAACTCCTATTGTGTGTGTGTTGGTATACTTAATGTTATATGTCATAGGTCTCTGAGGCTGTACCCATTTTTCTTAATTATTTTTCTTTCTTTTCCCATGACTGGATAATAGTTATTGACCTATCTTAAAGTCTACAATTCTTTCCTCTGCCAGCTCAAATGCTCTGTTGAGCCTCTCTAGTAATATTTTATTCCAATTATTATACTTCTCAACACCCATACTTCTCAACACCAGAATCTGTACTTGATTCTTGTTAAAAAATCATTTTATTATAATAGTATTTTCTATATGCTAGCTGGTGAGGTACTGTTTTATAATTTCCTTTAGTTCTCTTAACATGAGACTCCTTTTTATTTTTATTTATTTTTTTCCTGTACAGGCCATACTTCTTTATTTCTATGTCTTGTATTTTAAAAAACTGGACATCTTAAATAATATTGTGTGGTATCTCTGGAAGTCAAGTTTTCTCTTTGACCCAGAGCTTGCTGTTGTTGCTATTTGTTTCATGACTTTCCTGAGCTAAATCTTTATGGTTTGTATTGTTTGTAATATGTTGCCATTGAAGCTTCTGTTTAATTAGCTTAGTGGTTGGCTAATAATTAGACAGAGGTTTTCTTAAATGACTGAAAGCCAACAAGTGTCCTAGCCTTTGGCAAGGGGATCCAGTGATTTAGGATATGCCTTCAACACTCAGGTAGGCTGTTTAAACTCTTTCTTAACCTGTACTATTTGCTTTCATAAAGCGCCAAGGTCAGCCAGAGGTGAAATCTTCAAAACTTTTCAGGTGTTTCTTTGGTGTGTGAACAGCCATATGAATTAATGTGTCTTTCAACATTCCCAGGAATTTGTCAGAACTTTTTAAATCCTCCTATGGCAATCTCATTCTCTTCTTTTCCTTTTAAGTTTTTGTTCAGCTTCTTGTTAGCCTCAACTGCTATCACTGCCCCAGGCATGTGTGATGTTAAACAACTGCTACTGATTTTTTTTTTTTTTTGACAATTGTCCCTTGGGAAAGGACTGATTATATTAGCACATCTATAAGACAGGCCAAATAAAAGCAAATACTGAGATTTGGGTTTTCCAGGGAATTTAGGAGAGCTACACATCTGTTAAGTCATCTCCAGTGGCTGCTAGGCTGCTCATTGTCACCGTAATTGTGAGCTGTTGGCTTTCAAGAGTACCGTGAAGTTGGAAAAAGGAGGATAAAAATAAGGTAAGTTAAAGTACCACAAAATTCACTATTTTAAACAAGATTAAACTGCTTTTCTTCATTAAATGATCCTTGGATTGTTGCACATGTTAGATTATTTTCTAGAGTTCTAGTAAAATGTTTTTTGCCAGTGTTTTCATTGTTTTTATGAAACAGAAAAATTTGGGAGATCTTAGAGATCTTTTTCCTACAATTTCCATTCTTATTACTCATAACAGTGGTTTTTAACCTTTGTTGTGTAGACAAAAAGAGTCAAACTCTGTAAAATATTTGAAGACATTTATTCTGAGCCAAATATGGGTGACTGTGGCCCATGACACAGCCCTCAGGAGGTCCTGAGAACATGTGCTCAAGGTGGTTGGGATGCACCTTGCTTTTATACATTTTAAAAAGGCATGAGACATCAAATACATTTGAGAAATACATTGGTTTGGTCCATGTTAGAAATGTTTGTTCTTTGATGTCACAAAGAAATAGCACTTGAACATAAATTTATTTTTTTCAGCAAGGCTATTTTTTTTTTTTTTTTACTTTCTGCAGAAAGGGTACACTTGCTAGCAGTTTTGTCATGAGAGTACACTGAACAAAGGAGACAGGGTCATTTATAACCTGATGTGTCCACCTTACTGCCATGTCTGGTTTTTATTGGCTGGAACGGGACTTTACATTTTCTGTTTGTCCTGATTGTCTAGCAACTTAGAACTTTTTAAACGAGGCAAAGGCAGAGGACAACAAAGGAAGGAGGAAGTAACTTGTGGAATGCTGAGAAAGGTAGAAACATCTTCAGATAAGGAAGAGGAACAGGCTATGACCTAATGCCTGCTTGGACTAGTATAAGAATGCTAGGGCAAATATTTAGGCTAAATTGTGGGAGCTAAGAACGTAAAGTACATTGATTTCTGCTCGGTTAATTTTTTTGTATTTTTAGTACAGACTGGGTTTCACCGTGTTAGTCAGGATGGTCTCGATCTCCTGACCTCATGATCCACCCGCCTCGGCCTCCCAATGTGCTGGGATTACAGGCATGAGCCACCGTGCTTGTGCTGACCTTCTGTCTCATCCTGTGATATAGGATGCCTTAACTATCTGGGAGTGCATCCCAGTAGGTTTCAGCCTCATTTTACCCAGCTCCTACTCAAGATGAAGTTGTTTTGGTTCACATGCCTCTGACACCTTTACTATATACCAGTCATTATTTAAGTACTTTACATATATTACTTCATTTAATTTCTCATTCATTCTATAATTTTCAAGTTTATGTAACTGAAGCACAAAGAAGTTCAGCAAGTTAATGGAAGAGGTTTGAAACAGGTATCTCAATAAACAATGAAGTCATAAAACTCTAGAAAATTTACACAGAATATACAAATTTACATAACATGTAAATTTTACATAAAAGTGTTAGAGATTCCCTGAAGCCTCTTAAGGGGCCAAATGTCAAGTACCAAATTACAGAAGACTATTTCCCAAAGATTTCTGTCATTTTTGCTTCATATTAAACATTAATAGAGCTGATGCATGATTTAAAGGATAAGATTTCATGTTATTGCATGCCGGAAATCAGTTTTCAGTGAGAACCTAGCATGTGTCAGACACTAATCAATGTTGTAGGCATTATCAGCTGTGAATAAAACAGACATGCTGATGAATAATGTATTGCATGTTATAGAACTTTCAAGGCCACTCCACACATTAATGATTGATAGAGTGAGAATTTGAACTAAGATATATTTGATTCAACGTGTCTTGTTCTACTCTGCTGCACTTAAGATCATAACCATTCCTTGAATTAATAATTACGTTAAAAATGCCCATTACATAACAAATAAAGTGGCCCATATCAACACCTATCCCTAGGTGTGGACATAAAGTTGTATCTACTGATAGGAGTAACTTAGATGCTTTTAATAGGTAAAATGTTGAGTTGAGTAAAATTTTAAGGAAATTCTTAATTCCTTCTAAAAGTGATACATTCTGTACCAGTAATAAGGTTTAACTCATCTAATTATAATTGTAGGCAAGAGTCCAGCAAAACCTGGCCTGATTCCATCAGCCCCTCACCACTTCCCACACAATCCTTCACCCTTTTCAACTGCTTCAAACATAATTCAAAAATGTAGCTCCTAACCTATACCACTGGTTTTTACCCTGATTTATAGTGGTTAATAATGCTTTCATATTCTAATAGTTCATAATTAAACGTGGGCAAAGAAAGTGAGAAAGAGTTGAATACTACTTTTTCGAACTTTAAATTGTTTTTAATTTAAAAACTGCTTTTGCATTTATTTTCTCATTTTGTTTTGTTGAAATAGGTTTACTTTTAAAGTATCAATTAGCTAGAAAATACCCTTAACTTTTACATTAAATCTCTTGACTCTGTAATTCTTGGATTTGTCATATAATATTGAGCTATTCATAGCATATGGAAGTTAATTATGTTGCATTGTACAATCCTTAAAAAAATCTCAATTTAGAATGTATGACATTAACTTACAGGAAACACAGATCCTACTGTAGTTTACAAACTCTGCAATAGCCAATCACCTTCTCAGTTTTCACAGTACGTTGAGATCACATTTTATATATTACAGCCAGGAGCAATGTAATGTGTTTGATATTTATTTTTCAAATATTAGAACATATTTCTTTGTCTTCCAGGAAAGTCATTTATTTTGATTTTCTTTTATTTTCACAGAAGTACTTACTTTGGGTTTGATATTTTTAAAAATAATGTTTGCTCAAGGAATTCCAATTAACTCTTTCAGGGGATGAATTAGGCAAATAAGAGTTTCTTGCATATTGTGCTATTTCATTTAAAATCCATTAGAACTATATTAATAAATATATTTACAATTATTTTTCATGGAAATAGGTATTTTTAATTGCTTTGTAGTGTAGTAACGATTGGTCATAAATGACACAAGATGTACGTTGTGAGCAGTCCTTTATTTTGATGAATAATAAAACCTACAATCATAGTAGTTAACAAGTATTTTTCAATTACTGTTTTAATGACTTAGGATGGGTATTACCAAGATAACAACTGCCTGAACTAGAAGAGGTAATATTTGGTTTCATCATAAACAGTGTAGTATTGAGCTCAGAAGCACCTTTGTTTTATATTGTCTTCTCAACACAAGACAAATTATGACATTACAAAATAAATTCAATTGCTCACTGTTCATCCTCACGGGCGCATAGCAGAGAGATTTTATTAAGAAAAGTCACATTTTCCTAGACTTTTACTGATTTAATAACCAAGTGAAACTGCTACATCAGGCCTGGCGTGGTGGCTCACGCCTTAACCCCAGCACTTTGGGAGGACAAGGCGGGCAGATCACCTGAGCTCAGGAGTTCAAGACCAGCCTTGCCAACATGGAGAAACCCCATCTCTACTAAAAATACAAAAATTAGTCAGGCATGGTGTGGCAGGCACCTGTAATCGCATCTAATCGGGAGGCCGAGACATGAAAATTGCTTGTATCTGGGAGGTGGAGGTTACAGTGAGCCGAGATTGTGCCACTGCACTCCAGCCTGGGTGACAGAGTGAGACTCCATCTCAAAAAAAAAAAAGAAAAGAAAAGAAAAGAAGCTGCTACAGTGCAAGAATTATACAACACATAAAATGCTTTGCCACTATAATTTTGATGTCTCAATGAATTAGTCTGCCATCCATATCTCATATAGTAACATTATATTTCAATAATATTTTAGTTACATATTGGTAGAGTGTATTTTACTGTAAGTAAATGCGGCCATAAAAATTTATTATGTTAGGTGATTGAGACATCCAAGGGTTTTTTTCCATGGCTAGTCCTCTAATAGGGATTAATTGACTGACACTTTTGACTTTCTATAGGGTTAATGATGACCAATGACTAACACATTAATAAATCATAATAAGTTTTTACAGATATGATGCAGTAATATGAATACTGTCTGTGACTTAATCTTTTATAATTTGAGAACTGACAAATTCAACACTTGGCAATGTAACCCTCCATGGTTCAAGTGTTGTTGGGTTGGCAAATTTTTGCCATCAGTGCTCTTTCCATTTGCACATAATTAATTAGTAATAAGTGTGGAGATTGTATTATGACCTAGTTATATATCTCTGTGGAAATCTGTGTATTGAGATAAAATGATAATACTAGATAGAATGCATGAAATCAATCTCAAACGCCGTTTAAATTTTGCTTTTCCATTTATAAATATACTTAGTGAGATGTATCTCATTAGAATTTTTTTAAACTGTTGTTACTGAATATGCTTTAAATATTATGCAACATATTGATATTTTGAACATGTATCTCAATATCTTTGTATGTGAAATATCACCTCTAGTGAGATTATTATTCATCTAAACAGTTATCAAAAACTACTTGGATCTTTAGGAAAACTTTTTTTTGCTTACTCTTCTCTACTTTAATGCATATCAAGTTTATTAGAAGTCTGTAAACCACATACCTTAAATAAAATTATAGACTTATGATATATGATCCTTCCACCTAGACAAACTGACTAAATTTATGAACACAAATGGTATCCTTCCTCATTATTTGTGGAACACCCCTGGTAAATTTGTCTGATGACTTGTGGACATATAAGAAGAAAAAGCATTTGTCATTGGAAAGGTTAACGTTATTAAAACTTTTTCAAGTAGCATTTTGTAATAAGGTTGTTAGAGATGGGACTGCGTATATGTGTATATTTTATAATTTATGTATGTAAATTAATGAAGTGCTGCGATTGCATTTAAAGATGATTTCACTGAAGCTCATCCTGTGGAGAGGTAGCCTACACCAAAGTCTTAACTAAGAGTGACTAAACTAATGAAAATAAACACAATTACTTTCACTTTTTATTTTTTTAATCAGCCAATGCTTCTACTTTCAGTCACAGAAAGGCCCCATGTGATCTATAAACTATGTTTATTTTATTAAATACCTGTTCCTGTGTCAGGAGCACACACTCAGTTTCTTTTCTTTACACTTATCTAAAAATGTTTCAAAAATTCCATCCTGTGATTGCTGCATAATTCCAACACTTGCTGTACCTAATATTCTACAGGATATCCCAATTTCTTGAGTCACCTTATAAAAAGTGTGCTAAGGGAAATATATTCATTTTTGTTATTGTTTTGAAAAGAGGATCTTACTAAATTTCAACAGAAACAGCTTCTAAGAAAAAAATAAGAAATTATGCTGCAATGAAACTTATCACTTAACAATAATTACTAATTGAAAGATCATCAGCACTTTTTTTTAATGGTTCACTCAATTTTAGCACTCATTCATTTGTTCATTTGCTTCAAAAATAGTTAGGTGTCTACAGGTGCACATTGTTGTGTTTGTTGCTGGGGATATAGAGGAAAGAATTCCCTGCTCTCTTAGAACTCAGTCTTTCAGGACATTGGATATTAAACAAATCATAACTCTGCAAAATATTTAGTTACAATTATGATTTATGTTACAAATGGGAAATACAGAGTGCTGTAAAACATACAAAAGGGAAACTTACTAGATCTATAAGAGGGGCTCAGAAAGACTCCCCTGAAGAAGTAACATTTAAACTAAGATTTGATGAATAATAGTTATTCAGGCAAAAAGAACAAGGGGATGGGTGCTCCAGGGAGATGGAACATAAATAGAAGGCTTGGACTTTCTCCCTCCACATAGCAAAAATAAGCATAGCATCTTAAAAGTTCAACAATAACTACTACTATATGAATTGCTTTAACTTTAACGCAAGAGGATTTTATAATAGCTGTACGTGCAACATGAAGGAAGCCATAATGGCATATAATTTATTCATCTTTGAAATAACTGGATTCAAAGAATACCTTCAAAGAAACATATTTCCCATGCAAACACATATTCAATTGTGGGACAATAAATATGTATTTCACAGTGCTCAAAATTTAGAACTTCTTTGCGAGTTCCAAGATGAGACTCATATATACATCTACTATGAAAAAAAGATTACACTCTGCTCCATGGAATGTCATTTAAGATAGAGTAGAATGAATGAACACTTGTAAGCAAGTTAGAAAGTACAGGTCCTAGTTGCAGTTTTACTGTGACCAGCCTAAGTTTTCATTTCTTTTTGCAGTGTAGGTAACATTATTTTCTTACAGGGACATTATGAGAACAAAATGTGTAATGTTTGTTTTGAATTTTGAAAATTGGTATAAACTATACAAATGGAATATTTTATCATTTTTTCCCCTGAAAATTCCACACATATTTGTTTTTTTCTTATCTTTGATCAGATGTCTTCCCTTTATTGGAATGTTTGCAACATGTACTCCTTTTTTTCCCCTAAAGATCCAATTAAAATCCCATTACTTTTTTGAGGCTTTTTTTCCACCATAGAAGTTATTTTCTCTACCATCTCTAAACTCTCTTAGCACTTACAAATTATCTGGTGACTGGCATTTATTGACTTGTATGCTTATTTTAATGTGTGTTTCAAAAGCATAGTATTTTGATGTTGAAAGGGAAATTAAAGTTTGGTCCAATACATTTCAGCGGTCGGGCTTTCCTTTGAATCATTTCAACCCACTTGTCAAATAAATTTTGCTTGAGCAGTTCCTCTGACAGATAGCTTGGTATCCTTTGATTAAGTATATTTTACTTCTTGACATCTCTAAGAGAAAGTTATTTGTTTTTAATTGAGACTAAATCTGTCAAATTGCTTTCATACCTGGCAACTATTTCCTGATCCTTTCTACCATCGTCTTCCTTTTTCTGGGCAAAGCAAGCTTTCAGAGTTTCAGGTATTTTAGTTATACTTACTTTTCTTGCCTAAAAATATTCCAGGAGAATATCTGTCTATCTATCTATCTATCTGTCTATCTATCTATCTATCCATCCATCCATCCATCCATCTATCTGTGTGTGTATGTGTGTGTCTTATATTTAGAACTAAATGGATTGTTTAACTACAATAAAATGATTATCTTTTGTTTTAAATATTATAATTCTGGCATTTCAGCCTCAAACTTCATTACATTGTTGATGATCATATCAAGTTTATCTTACTTTATATTAAATCCACATGTCTTAGTCTCAGGTGATTCTGCTAAATCATATATACCCACCATAGATTACTGCAATATCTTTTTTAGATATAATTTCCAGGATGCTAAATTATGTTCTGTTACTTCTGATGGTGAGTAGTAGAGAGTAAGCCAGTAAACCATAAAATAAAAATGTTATGTTTTCTTTTCTTAAATATACTTCAAGCTGCTTACAATGAGAAGCCATTTGCTTTTTTACCTGAATTCCATTACATAATGAACTTCAAAGCAAATAGGTGCCCATTAAACACCTAAGATATGATGATGATCATGATAATGAAATGATGATTTGTTTATATGTATTTGTTGTTCATATATATGTATGTATAACTACATTTGCATATCCATTGTGAAAATACATAGAATCACTGTCCAAAGGATGACCTGCTCAAGATTTTATTTACATATATGTGAAGATGCATTTGACATACTCATAATATTGAGAAATAATAAGACATGCCCTTTCTGTAAATGGCAAGGAACACATACTTATTTGAGTCACTAGCAGGGATGAAAGATTTTATCATATTGTGAAATACTTGATGTTTTGTGTTTCCAGCACAGTAGTATATCTTAATCTTAACATAGTATAGTTAACTGAATATATTTGACACATTTTCCTCTTTCTAATGTTGTGCTTAGTTTTTTCATGATGTGTAGCCATGAGACCTACCTTATTTATCATGTATTTCCATCAGTGCTTTATTTTCGACCTTTCCTTCTTCAAAGGCAGAAAAAAATCAAAGAGGTTACAAAAGGTAGTACTCCTTTACGCTATATAAACTTGAACCAATCTAGTGGATTTCTGCTCTACTAGTACATCACTTTCTTCTTTTATCTTGGTAGAGGGTTAGTTTAAATGTCATGATTAAACAAAAATGTTTTTGTATGCTGGCATATTCCCAAAGTTCTGTATCATGTTCAGATCACAAAGATTAAGGCATATTTTAACAGATAATGCAATCTTCTGCACTTTAAGAAAAAAAATTTAAAAAACACACCAACTGTTTCAGTCAGCAGTGTCACAGAGAACAAAATCTGTTCTACTTTAAAGACAAAGGGACTTATCACAGGCAATTAGTCACAAAGCCACACTTTAGAACTTGACCATCAAGGAAACTGCTGCCTCAGCCAACCATGATTAGGCAAGATGTGGAATCAGAAGGCTAACTATAGAATTGGGACATTTCAACTATATTTGCTAGTCCAGAACTGCACACCAGTATTACACTCTCCAGCAGCAAAATGGACACTTTCTGTCCTGCCTCTCATTCCATGAAGCTCCAAATCGAAGTCTTACTTCCAAAACCATAATTATAAGGGAAACTATACATTGCATAAAAAAAAAAATCTTGGCCAGGCACGGTGGCTCACGCCTGTAATCCAGCGCTTTGGGAGGCTGAGGGGGGGTGGATCACTTGAGGTCAGGAGTTCAAGACCAGCCTGGCCAATATGGAGAAACCCCATCTCTACTTGAAAACACAAAAATTAGTGGCCAGGCGCAGTGGCTCACGCCTATAATCCCAGCACTTTGGGAGGCCGAGGTGGGTGGATCACTTGAGGCCAGGGGTTCGAGACCAGCCTGGCGAACATGGTGAAACCCTGTCTCTATCAAAAAATAAAAAAATTAGCTGCGCATGATGGTGTGTGCCTGTAATACTAGCTACTCGGGAGGCTGAGGCAGGAGAAACGCTTGAACCCAGGAGGCGGAGGTTGTGGTGAGCTAAGATTGCACCACCGCACTCCAATGTGGGCAACAGAGCGAGACTTCATCTAAAAAAAAATAACAAAAATTTAAAAATTACCCAGGCTGAGACAGGAGAATAGCTTGAACCCTGGAGGAAGAGGTTGCAGTGAGCTGCAATGAGCCGAGATTGCGCCACTGCACTCCAACCTGGGCAATAGAGCGAGACTCTGTCTCAAAAAAAATTAAAATAAAAAAATCTTTCCAGTCTTTACAGCAGAAGAAAACATACTAGAAGGGGATTGGTGTGCATATTAAGCAGGATGGTCTGTATTATACATCACATCAAGCATTTATTTTCATATTTTCATGTTGACTGATATTGAAAATAATCCTGTGTATTAAGAAATATCTATCGTAATTCAATCCTAGATTATTAAAAATTAGATGTTCACAGCTTCTAAAACTAACTTATTTCCAAGTTACCCTTCCTGTTTTTCTCTCTTATCGTGGGAGAGGAAGTGAACCCCCTGAGGGGAGCAACATTCTAGACAGAAATAACAACAAGGGAAAATAATTTTGTCTGTATTTTTTTTTATTAAAGAAAAAAGAGGAAGAAGAAAAAGAAAAGAAAAGGAATAAAAAAATAGCACAGGTAAGCCAATGGCACTGGAGAAGAGTAAGTAGGAAATTAGAAGAAGGTGAAGTCAAAGAAGTTATGGAAGAATAGATTAAAAATAATCTTGTCATCAAAAGGAATTTGTCTCTTTTACTCAGATAGGAAGCCCTTAAGGTTTTGAGCAAAGAAGGGATGAACTCACTTGACTTCTATGTTGAGAACAGACTGCAGGGAATACATCATGGGTATAATAAGGCAACTAGTTATCATACTAGTAATATGGGAAAACAATGATAGTGAAATGGATCAGGTTGCTATCAATGGAGGCAGGTTTTAGAAGCAGTGATGAGTGTTTAACGTACATTTTTAGAGCATTTTACATATTTAGAATTAAAAGTAGTAGACACTGTAAATTGTTTTGAAAATTAGAAATAGATTTAACATGTAGGGCATTTGGTTAACACAATTTAGTATTCTTTACTGATCAGAAGATGCATTGTCAGTTCATGTGTAAGAAACAAAATTTCACTCAAAATTACAAATATATTGTTGGGTCAGGTATAGAGGAAATATAATTTCCGACTTTTGAAATATCTTGGCTGAATTAAGCAATCCATACTGTTATAAAGAACAAGATAAATCTTCAATGTCTCAAGTAAAATACCTTACTATTGGGAAGACTGTCTGTATCAATATCAGGAATGTGTATATGGATTTCCAAAATTTTTGGTGATAGTAGAGAAAACTTTCCAAGGATTCTTCACTTCCAGATGACACTGTGCAACTGAGTGGCCCCGGCCAATACAGCCTATTTTATTGATGGCTGACAACTAAGATTTTACATTTAAGTATCTTATTTTGCAAGTCACTTTCATAAAATGTTGAGAGTGATTTACAAAGCCTTTATGATTTGGAGGAGAAAAAATCAGTCAGAAAACAAAAGTATATCTCCCTAAATAACAATGTTATTTAAATCTTCTACCATACAGAAACTACAGGTTTCTAAGGGGTATGAAATGCCTCTTGATCTACTAGTTACTGAAAGCATAAAACTAATTAAAAAATAGAAAAAATAAATATCCTGGCCACATGAACCACATTTGATTTAAATTTGGCACTGTTAAAAATGGGATCAAGCACACAGAATTTCCAGTGTGTTAGATGCTAAGAAAGCCAGTTGTTGATAATCAGAAGTAATATGAGGTAGAAATTCTGTTAGTGAAGAAGACAGGTATAGCCCAGGATAATCCTGCTAATTAAAGCGTAACAGATTGCATGTCTTCTAGAAAAGAGGGATTCAAATATCATATAACTTTGTAAGGAGCTGCTCAATAACTGGAGGTAACTGCAAGTCAGTGGTAGAAAGGAAGAGCTGTAGAAGGAACCAATTAACCAGAGGCAGTTCAAGTTTGCAAGGACAAATCTGAAGGTTTCTCAAATAATCATGGGTTAATCTTAGCAGGAAGAAATTCAGAAACTAATATGTATAATATGAGCTTTAACCAATTTATTGTGAGAAAAGAAGATAATTAAGAGAAAAGAGTTTTCTAACAAATGAGTAGGGGCATGCATAATAACTTGAAAATGATTAGGATAGTTCATTTGTATACAGTTCACTTCTCTAAAAGAAAATTAGGAAGAGAAATATAGAATATTAAGGCATAATAAAGATCTTATTGAATTAGTAACTGCATGATAGGTAGTAAAAGGAATGCAAGGGAGGTTTAGTTATTTAGATATATTAAGCAGCTGCTTTACAAATAAAATGTCAGAGGCTTAAAAGTGTTAACACAGTGTCAGTATCACCTCTACCCCTTACTGGGTGTTTGACTAAAGACTATGTCCTCAAACTTGCTGTGATCTGTTTTCTCCTCTATAAAGTAAAGATTAAAATAGCATTTACCTCTTGGACTTGTGATACTTAATCTGTACAAAATGGTTAGAAAAGTCTGAGGCACTTAGGGAAGATTTGATAAATGTTAACTATCATCATCATTATTATTGTTATTTTAAATTATTTCTTTATAATTAAGCAGAATCTATTACGTTGATGATTGATTCTGCTTTCTATGTTATGTAGAATCTGAATTAATATAACAAATATTTGTTGTTTGCCAGCATTATTTGAGACTCTGTGTTAAGTGCCGGGGTAAAAACTGACCAAGATAGACACAGTCATTCTCTTTAGGCAGTCTGACTGGGGACATGTGCAATTAAGTGAGTTGAAGTGGAAAAAACCAATGCCTCAAGAGAGTCAAATGTGGATAAAAGTGCTTTAGAATCAGGTCTTTTCCAACAGTAACTTCAGAGATCTGGCCTGGTATTTGTAAAGCTAAGGAAGCTTTCATTAAGAGGTAGAAGCCTTAGTTACTGCTCTTTTCTTAATCTAATTAAGTCTAAGGAAATATACTTTGAAAAAGTGGCTGGGAGATAACACATTATGATGGGAATTATGATAGGAAAAAGAAAGGGTCCTGTGTAAGAATCTAATGGAGCAAGTAAGTGTTCTGGGAAGAGGGAGCGGGGTATGAATAATCACAGAAACGTAGTAAGAAAATTATATTCTCTTAATTAAATATTTTATAGGCCTATAATAGGAGTATTATATTAAAATACACTCTTTAAAACTTGTGATCTACTAAAAAAATAGAAAGATTGATTAATAGTATTGAAAGCCTTAAGAACAGAAACACTGAGATATGATAACTATTATTGAGGCTGCCTTTGACAAAAAAAGGGAAAAACATTTTTAAAACATAAAAATAATTGAGGGAATGAAAATTGTACTTTGATATAAGAAATATCACAATAATGTTTTATCTCGTGTTTTTTGCATAAACTCCAATCTTAACAGGATTACTATATGACATTACTGTAAAATATCTTTTCTCTTCCTTCCCCACTTTCACCACTCCATACAAGAAAGTGCCACATGTGGTCATAATCTGAATAAATGATAGAGAAAAGCAGAATCTACTCATAAAATTCAAAAAATAGAAGTCTTAGAAATAAGCATAATGTAAATTGAAACTAGATGTCCCATTTTAAAGACAACACCTTACCTTGACAAATGCTGTCAGGAAACACCACATTTATTTCAGAGCAGAACATTTTTTCTCTATTTCTTCCCTTCCATCCTACCTCCTGAGGCGAATATTATACCAGTAAATCTCAAAATCATCTGGAATATAATTTCAATACGTGAAAAAAATCTGTAATTTGTCAATAGTCTACTTAAAACTAACACTCAGAAAAAATGGCAGCACACTAAACATTATGTGTCTAGTTAGGAGCACTTAAGACATCATTGTTGAAGTCCTTTCTGTTAACCTTTAACCTCCTGGGGTTTAGGTAATAACTTATTCATTAAACTGCTAACTCCCTTTCCAGCAGGATTTGCCTATGAATTTTTAACTGGGGCCGAACCTCCAGATGTCTTCCTCCTTCAACTAAATTCTTACCATTTCTTTTCCATGCTGCTCACTTCTTGCTTCCCATAATCAGTTAGCATCTAAGAGAGCCCAGTTTGTGTGGCTCCCCAACTAAATATTTCATTCTGAAATTATTCTCTCCACATAAGTTCAGTACACATTAGGGCTATAAAAATATTTCAAGTTCTGTATAGGATGTATTCTAGGCTCGTATTTACTTATTTTTTTCTCCATGCTAATTACTCTGTTTTTCACATTATTGAAGTAGAGTAAAATGGTCTCTTAACACCCATCTGTAACTCTATTTTCTTTTATGTTCAGATTCCCTAAATAGCCTCACAAGATGATCATTCCTTTCCATAACCTCTAAGAGAAGATCTAAGAAGGAGCTATGAAATCAAAGACCAAAGATCTGACTCTTCTGTGAGTCACTCTGCCCTCTACAGTGACTGTTCATTACTTAATTTTACAGCCTAGTGTTGGGGTCTGCCTTCAAATGTTCTGTGTCGTGTCCAACACACTTTGTCATTTTCTTTCTAATCCTTGTGATTATTATTGTTGTTATTGTTAGCTTCCTATGTAAAACTAGTTCTCAGCTTGATGATATAAAAACTATTTTAGCCATAAATGTATCTCTTGTATTTATATAAAAGGAAAAGGAGTTTTTTAAACACTTCTGACAACTAATAAAGCCAGGTGTGTGTGTGCGTGCGTGTGTGTGTGTGTGTGTGTGTAGAGAGAGAGAGAGAGTGAGTGAGAGTTTAATCTAGGTGTTAACCCTGGGGTCTTGGAAAAGTTCCCATTTGAGTAATTGAATTTTTATTAACTCACTTCCTCTTGCAGGTATTTTTCATTTACTGCAGCACAGTGTTCTGTATTATTTCTGGATGCTAAGTTGTTGCTACATTTCTCCCTGTGGTGACTACATTTCATCAATGAATAAAGCCGTAACTGATACATGAAATCATTTTATTTTGATATATGTGCTTTGGAATCCTCCCCTATTTTAAAACAGATACTGGAAAAGAAAAGACAGATGATAGCAATATAGATAGAGGAAACAGATATCTGGGGGATTCCTCTTATTGAAAAAATAGTCTTATTTGGTTTTGGTATTATCCCCTAAATTCTGTAGACTTTTGTTTCAGAAAATAAAGAAAATGAATGGATTCACTCATTTATAGGTGATCCATTTAGGGAGTCCTTGGGAAACAATAGCGTAGACTTAAAAAAAAAATGTAATAGGAGATAGATCTGGCTATTTTTTTTTCTTGTCCTCTGAATAATAGCTGGTGACAACACAGATGTTAAACACAAAATATTACAGGGATTAATTCATAGCGCTCTAGTTTTCATCCAAGGTCATGTGCAGTGCAAACAATAAGTTCCAGCCAGGCAGTCTGTAGTGGCAATTAAGGACCACCTAGGGTGGGGGTGAAGCTGAAGGTGGCTCTGACCCTAGGAGGTCTACAGTCACTTCAGTGTACCTCCTTGGAATGCCTTCTTGTTCGTATAAATTAAAAGTGAATTTTCTCCCCTTTAGGGAACAAACAATCCATGCCTCAGATCCTGCAGCCTAAGCATTTCCTCCTTTAGAATTGCAACTGAATCTCCTCTAAACAGCAATTAGCATTTTAATAGTATTAATAACATTCACGATTTTAACAATCTGAAGCTTTCTGCTTTTTATTGATGTCTTTTGTTGCAATTTTGTCTAATAGTGTGCCCAGGGTAGCAAAATATAACCAATTAAGACATTTGCCAAACAGCAAGGAATCTGGAAAGTTTCAGTGCTGCTCGACTAAAAATGAAAATGGTTGTATGAAAATAACATTTCCAGCCAACAAGACCAGGGGACATACCGGCAGTCCTTTATGTTACGATTCTGCTTCAGAACTAGGGTGAATCGATCAGTGTTACCTTACTAATGTCAGATTAGAAAATCCAAAGCTGGCAGTCTCACATAGAGTCCCTGGAAGCCTCAACTCCATATAGTTTACAGAAAGCATAAGTATACAGAAAACTGGGTAGTTTTAGTTTAGTATAAGATTGCACTATTTGTATGGAATCTTAATTAGATTCCTTGGTTATATATTCTCAAAACACCTTGTGTTTTTCTTTCAATTAACACAGCATATCTACTTATACAGTAAAATATTAACATTAAATACTTACTATGTGCTAGTCAATGAGTCAGCAATTTACCATGAATCATTTAATCTTCACAATAACTCAAATACTGGGGTCTATTATTAACTTTTCATTATAGACACTGAAGCTTAAAGATGTGATTTGTCCAAGGTTAAAGAGCTAGTCAATGATAGAGCAAAAATACAAACCCTGGTCCCCCTGCCGTCAGTCTATAACCTAGTGTGTACTTTGGAGGTATAGGGAGGAGGGGGGTTGGTTTTATTTTGTTTTGTTACAATGTCTGCCTCAGTGACAAGGCTCTAAAATTGAAGAGAGAAAGAATTGTTCCTATTTGCTTCACTGCTTTCTCTCTCTAAATTAGCATGGTGCTGGGTGCATAGTAAGAGACTGCTGGATCTTTCCTAAATGAATGAAAAGTATGCATAGATTTGCCTTGTCTAACTAGATTATCATTGGGCTTTGTTTTCTTGCTTGGTGTCATTTATATCTTCTATGTTCCTGATTCCTAAAGGAAGTATACAGAAGTTTGAGCATTTATTGGTGCTTTATCTTCTTGGTAATGTTCATTTGCTTCTAAAGGTGTGTGTTTATATATATGAATAATGTTATATCCTCTATTCATTCCAAAAAAGTATTTAGGGTATATGGTTCTAAGAATTTATTCTGCCATTTGTGAAAGTTCTTGCTTTCCGCAATTAATCATCAATTTCTCTATTTCCTAAATTTCTTTTTACTTTTTACTTTTTTTGGACAAATTATTCCAATTCTATTACTTATCTGGCTATCCCATTATGTCAAAAGACTCTCTCTATATAGTTTCCTATATTTGAAATAAACTATCACTATTTTAATAGGCTTTATATAGTAATATCCTGAGCTGAATTGGGTCAGATTTGGGTAAGAGCAACACTAAAGTGCTCCAAAACCATTTCTTGTAGCTCCTATTCCTTCCAAATAAATACTTGTGCTTGTGTATACACTAGCCTGAGAGAAAAAGGTCACCATAAGAAATGGTTTTGGAGCATTTAAGTGTTGCTCTTACCCAAATCTGTTGCTCTTACCAAATTCGGCTCTTACCAAATAAATTCTTAGGATCATATACCCTTTGATAGTCATGCTTCTCAAATTTAAGGATCAGAATCACCTTGAGGGCTTTTTAAAATACAAGTTCCAGGGCCCATATAGGAAAGATTCTGATTAAGTCTGGGGTGAGACTTGATTATTTGTATTTCTAACAAGGTCTCTCATGAGGCTGCAAGATTATACTTTAAGTAACACTGAACTATATAGAACTACATTGGAAATATATAAACTATATTAGAGCAGTGGAAGGTTCAGAAATCAGACATTGAGAAGAGTCATAGTACTGCTTCTGATTCTCTGCTATCTGATGCCTCAGCCTCAGTAGACCAGTCATATAGTCCTAGAGGATGCCATCAAGCAGTGTGATGCTCTTCAATGTGCCTCTTACAGGAAATATAGAAAAGTAAAAAAAAAAGAACAGCTAGCAATTCTGCATCCAACTCTTGTATTCTTTCCACAGTTCTGGATTTGAACACAATATCTAATTCATGACCTTGTTTTTAAACATATTAAGCATGAAACAAATATATTTTTATTATTTTTTAGCAGATGGCTATTTAATATTTTTATTCAGTTTCCTATTCATAGTGGTTGCTGTTGCCAAACCTTTGACTCAGCCAACCATGCTCCTTTCTTTGATTTATTAGGCTTTAAAAAAAACTTTGTCTTTGTAAATTATATGATTAGGAACTCCAGGAAGAAATGACAGTCCAACCCATGGCTAAGTATATGCTCTGTACTTGAGTAGTGAAAAGTTAGTCCTCGTTAGACTATAACTCCCAGCCCAAAGGTCCACATTAAAACAAAAGCAACTGAGAGTGATATCACTCATGCTGATCCAATCTGTGTAGAGGAAAAGAAGTGGGCCTGACTTCCATAATTTCCTTGGTATAACCACAACACAGCATTTACTTCTTGGCATTGACTCTACTGAGTTATTGAATCTTTCACTTGACAGGAAGCTCTTTGATGGGAGGAAAAAAACCTCATCAAACAAAACCACAGTTTCTTTATCATTGTGTCCCTAGTTCATAGCACAGAATTTAACTCATTGTGGGTGCTAAATTTCTATTTACTAAATTAAAACCAATTCCGTCCTTGAATGACAATTTCTATTCTAATAATATTTTAACATGGGATTTGAGTACCTTCAAATTCCAAGGGAAATTGTGGTAGAGAAGAAATAATGAATTTCCACTTTAAAAAGTTCAAAATTTTCCATGTTTTGTGTGAAAACTTTAAAGGCATTAAAAATTTTCTATTTATAATAATTATCATGAATACAAAACTCCAAAATAATTTTGTTGCTATTCAGCTTTTAAAACAAGCTTCCCTTATTCTTTTTTGATCCATTAAGATCTGAATGAACTCAACACCAAACTTTTGTTGTTACTGTATGAAGTACTAGGCATTCTGAAGTTTTACATACTTTACGTCTAGCTTTTGCTAGCTAGGGAGCTCATTAACAGTTACTTCTTGTTCGCGAATAAACTGCCCCATGAGAGTAAAAGAACTGCTTAATTCATAAGTTCACATTCTTTTAAGAGGTCACTTAACCTTCTAAGTCAATTATAGGACATTAACAGTGCTCTGCCTCCAACAATTATTTTTCTAGGTTATGTAGATATAGCTGTTTGAGGCCTGACCAGATATATTCAGGCTCTATCACTCAGGTCTGTCTGCAAAGGCAGGGTTAAATCACTTTCTACTGAGATTCAAGATATCAAGGGAAACACTTCACAGTTATTTTGACTGCTGTAATATCAATATTCAACATGATATATGGAAATAATGAAAAAAACTAATAAAATTATTCTTTTTTATTAAGCTAATGCAGTGATTGTGATAAGTGCAAGAATACTCCAGGCATCTGAAGTATTCTTTTAAAAGAACAGAAAACATTAATAGCAGATAGGTAAGTTTCCTCTTTCTTTACAGTATAGCTCAGTCCTTTCAAGAGTGAAATGGAAAGAAAGGTGCCGATCTTGGCATAGTGTTGTTACATATTAATAGGAGCAGTCATAAAATGACTAATAACAAGTGTGTTAAGTATCACAGAAATACAGACATAGGCATGGTCCAAACACATTAACACCTGCATTCTAAATTAATCCTTTTTCTTTCCAGAGGATTATAAATATGAGCCATTTCAAGTGTAGACTTCCGAACGATATAAAGTAAGCTTCGGCAATGTCAGTCTCTCTTAGAAAATAGACGAGTGGGAACCTTGATTGCATTTATCCAGCAATGTAAGGAGATGAAAGTAACCAATACCTTAAGCCACCTAGGGTTGCATATTTTGACTAGTATAACTCTAAAACTTGAAGAAATGCTTGGAATTAATATTTTAAAAAGTTCTTATGCATCAAGAAGTGTGATTCACCTACTAAAGTTTAATCTGTAATTGAAATATTATTCTTCAAATAAAAACCGAATAGATTTAGGGCATGGTTACTATTTTTTAATATTATTGTTAGAACTTTGAATAATGTTTCAGTAAAGCCACTTAAACATTACAAGAGCACACCACACCTGATACTGTGTTGTCAGCCCCATGTTCTATAATTAGTTGGTGTTTTACCTGATACCTTATTAGCTTTCAGAATTGCTATTTAATTCTTTGCTTTGAATTTACAACATTCACAGAGCACTGCTGAGGGATTTGGAGAGTACTTAAGAAATATGAATTATAAATTGACACCCCTGTATCAAATTTTGCCATTTTTACTTGAAACTACAACTCTAAATTGCTTATTTAAATAGTTTTAGCTTATGTTCCAAACAAATGATGCCTTCAAGGGAATGGAGAATGAGAATCTTGCTACTTTAAAAATGTACCCTAGAGGTAGAGACTCCACATATGGTTGTAGTAACCAAGTCAAAGAACCTGGCCCAAGGGGCAAATCTATTACTTTGCAAAGAAAGTATCACACTGGCGATGGCTATGAAAATCTGCACATTGTGCTATCTTTATGGAGTGCATGAATGTAAAGTCAGTCAGGAGATAAGGCAATAACTTGGGGTTATTTCTCTCTGGAAAATATATACCTTTCTGTTGTTGCTTTCTATGATTTTTTTATATTAAAACTTTATTTTGGGCCGGGCACAGTGGCTCATGCCTGTAATCCCAGCACTTTGGGAAGCCAAGGTGGGCGGATCACCTGAAGTCGGGAGTTCGAGACCAGCCTGACCAAAATGGAAAAACCCCATCTCTACTAAAAACACAAAATTAGCCAGGCATGGTGGCACATGCCTGTAATCCCAGCTACTAGGGAGGCTGAGGCAGGAGAATTGCTTGAACCCGGGAGGCGGAGGTTGCGGTGAGCGGAGATCACGCCATTGCACTTCAGCCTGGGCAACAAGAGTGAAACTCCGTCTCAAAAAAGAAAACAACTTTATTTTGGACTTTTGATTTTGACAGATAATTGAGAGATCCATGTTTCCTTTATGTGTTTTCTCACCTACAATTCCCAGTTTCTTGCATAAAGAGCAACACGCATCACTACGATATTCTTCTAATATTCTCTTGGTAAAGCATCTGCATCATGTGGTGAAAAGTCTGATATCTGTTCCAATTGGTTGGTGTCAGTGCTGTAAGTTTTTAAATATTTTGAAAATCATCCTTGTAATATGACCATGGTAATAGCTAGGCAGAACAGCGAGGCCACAGTACTGCTCTTACTTAGTAGTGCTAGGTTATAAAATAATGAAATAAAATTGTATAAAGTTAAAATACCCTTAGGGCTCTATGCATTGCGTAGCTCTAGAATTGACAGGAAACAGCATGATGGTTATCACTCTAGTAAGCCCTGCACTTTCTCATACATTCGTCTACATCATATATACATGATTAGTAACATGTCTCCAGTGCAAACCAACTGGCAAGGAACCTAAAGAATAACATGGAGAACAAAAATGTCTTCTAGTGTATCTTCTTGGTCAAGACCATTGCACTGTTGATAATGCAGCTATCTTGTTGATAAATCCTTTACATAATTACATCTCTAATTTCCCTTTTTTGTCATCAATAATGAGTCTAGCAGGATTCATATGAGTCAGTTGCCTCATTTCAATTTACTGAATACTTGAATGTGTTAGAGTCATACATTTGAAATGAGCTTTATCAAAGACCAAGATTTAGATAATAAAGTAGTTAGATTATATTTGTCCAAAAGTTCTTCTATTATAGCCTCTTTAAATTTCAACAAATGTAGATGCTATGAAATATTTAGCTTTCTGTAAAATATTTGTATCAGCTTATGCTCATTATGAATGTTTTCATTTCAGTGGGTAAATGAAACCTTTGTAAGGCACAACAGTGTTCAAATATCAATATATTAAGCAATGTATTATGTAAATTTGTAAGTAAAACATTTTCCTTTCATTATTATAAATATATTTAATGCAATGGTATTAATATTGTGTTTATCTTTTTAAAGAAAATGGTAATAAACTGTTGTCAGAGGCATATCAAACAAGTTTCTGCTGGGCCCAGGTAAATACAACTTAGGCATTATCAATTGAGAATGAAGACATTATTTTCCTTCACTGATTCTTTAAAAGAATTCTAACCATCATTCTGCTACTCAGTGTTTTAGTTTCTTTGTTGATCTAGTGGGAATTAAAAAAAATACCATACACATAGTGATAAAAAGTAAATTATTTATTATTTTAAAAAGTTTTGAATTTTTATGAACCTTTTAGGTATTAGGACTTATTACTTAAATGATACTAAATAAATGAAAATGATAAATGTTGAGTCACAAGGGACTCAATTCTAAACTATTTTTCCAACATGAAAGAATGTTTCTCTATTATTTCCATCAAAGCATTGTTTAAATAATGATCTTTTTTATTTATCCTTGTTTCATTTAAGCTTTGAAATAAAGGAATCTATTAAAAAATCCTCCAATCCTTCAGTTGGAGTTAAATTATTTCTCAAGTGAGAAAAAATGATGATAGTATTCACATATAGACACAATCATTATCAGGCAATCTTGGTACTTATTTTGCCAATATAACTGCTAAAAGCCAAAGTTCCTTAAATCTAAATGAGTCTTTCCAACCCATGCTCTCTGGTGATTAAAGCACAGAATTTTTAGAGGCAGGCAGATCACAGAAAGAAATATCAAAAGCTAAGGTTGATGTCAAATCAATGCCCAGGTTTAGCTGATTCTTGTTATATTTGGTTTCAGCATTGATCTTATCTAGAAAATGCTGGGCTCACTGTGAACTCCAAACAATGTACTTTTTAAAGTGTAATGGTATATTTCATAATAAAACACAACATTTGAAACTGCAAAATAAAATACCATCAAAATATGTATAAACAAAAAGGTATCTTCCTATTTAAAAAGAAGGTAAAAATTATTGTTTTTTTTTTTTCTGTTATCTGTCTATAGTGCATATCACTAAGGAGTCTAGCAATCAGCTCCTTAAAAAACATCATCTTTCTAGTCCTCCTCAGGACCCAAATCTGTATTTCATTATTTCTATCACATTTTAGATACCCAATATATTTTGTACCTTTTAGCAGCAAAGCTTTATAAATGAGGAGACATGTTGATTTGACATAGATTTCATTGTCAATTATGTTTTTATGAGGGATAATATTTTGGCTAGTCCCTCTCTCTCCTCTATAAACAGATATTTATACTGACTGGATTTTGGTCTTTGGTATTAATAACAACAAGTTGTAAGAGTTAGCTCCTAACTCATTAACAGATAAAAAAGTCTACTATCTGATGGTCAGAGTACTAAGATCACAGATGGATTATCTATGTTGTTATTTATTTCTAAAGAAAAATAAAATAATCTGGTAGGCCTTCTGCTTCCTAATTGAGGTGAAGCTTTTTTGAAAACCTATTTGTTTTTGTTTGGGACATCTGAATTACTTGAATGTAATGTATTTTATAACTACCCAAAGCAAGATGATCAATAAATATGTACAGGAGTTGTGAAATCAGAGTTTGTAGCTTTGGTAACAATACTTGTGAAAACAACAATATGAAGTGTAACCTATTCAGTAAAGAACTTTTCTCTCCTTCCCCTCCAATTCAATAGCCTAAGGATTGATTTTGAATGTAAAGATAATGTTTTTGCTAAGTCCATTAGTTACTAACTTTTACATGCTATAGCAAATTTAATAAACCCTATATTAATACAGTTTATATTTTCTTAAAATCATTATTTATACGAGTGAATTTTACATCCTGGACAGTTAGAACTAAACTTTATCATAATTAGTCTTGCTTTCATAAACTAGTGTGAATATTCTTTTTGGGTAAGTGCATGAAGATTGACGATATACAAATAAATAGATTTATAAGTCTGATGATCGATATATCTATACATATCTCTATTCCAGTTGTATTTAATAAAATCAGTTCTATCTACAAAGGTCAGAATATACTGCATTCTACCACTGTGGCAGAAAAGTTTCTCAGTTTTAAAGATAATTCCATCTCTACTAAACAGTTGCATTCACTGCAAAACAAACAGTACTCTGATTCAGGGGTAATAATGAGTATTAAATGAAGCTCAGTCTTATTTTGGTGCAGTTCACATGACTCAAGCCTCTTGTAGTTACACTTTCCAGGTGAAAACTTCTCAGGTGTAGCAAATCCATCAAAGTTCACAGAAAAGCAACCTATTAATTACTTAAATGCTATTGCAACATCTTCAGAAAGGTAATGGAAAAATCATTCTGTATTAAAGCATAGCATGAATACAGCCCTCAGTGTAGTAAGTCTGCAGTTTAGAAGCCTGGGAGCCCTGGGAGCCCTGGGAGGATTAACGATATCTCTGGATGCCAGATCATATTCCTGGTAGTTGTCTTGCTCCTGTGTAGTATGGTTTTGACAAATGAAATTTCATATTCCCATCAAACAAGAGGTCCTTTCAAGGATTACAATGATTAGTGCAATTTGTAGAAAAGGAAAATCATATTCACAAAGAGAATGGTAATGAACCAACATCAGAGAATGTGATAGTTGGAGAGTAGATTATGAAACTTAAATAATTGTTGATTCAGGTAAATGGTAAAAGAGTAATTGAGAAAGGAAAATAGAGCAGCCTTGTACAAAGTGTTTGTACATAACCTTTTAGAGGAACAATGAATGTGTGATTTAGTGAAAAGGCAGATTTGGTGACAAACTCAACTTCGATCATGAAATTAAAGCTCTGAACTCAACAAACTATAAAATTTCAAAATGTTTTATACTATTGGTGAGGTATTCAGGAATATGTAAAGAAGTGACAATGATAGTCTTCATTAATTATTAATATAAAAACAAACTAAAATGTGGAAAAATAGTTGAAAATTAATAAAAATATTACTTAATTTTTTGCCACTGAATGGGTAGTAACTATTAATTTGTTGGTGGACCTCTCTCTCTCTCTCTCTATCTCCCAACTACTTTTCATGCAGGCAAAATAAATAAAACACTCTCAATTATAAAGGTAATTGACTAGATGAATTGTTGATTATTTTCTATCATCATTTCATATACTCATTTTCCAAAGGCATATATGAAAACGGAGAGGACTATCTATTTTTGCTTTATCACTGGTCAACATTTACTTTCTTCATTTCAGACTGACAAGAAGATACAAAAAAATGAAGGTCATGTTTTTCCAAAGCACAACACTGATCTACTCCTTAGACCAACATTGTTGCTGCCCATTTATGACTTATTATTGCCCTGAGCTATGTACTGCTGTCTTCCAGTGCTATATTTCTTGAAAATTTGACATAGAAATCTGTGACACAATCTGTCAGCTTGGTGTGGAAAAATTCAGGTTCTCTCATTAATATTAAACTTCTTGGGGAAAATATGTTGCTGAAACAAGCATTTCTTTTAAGGATGAAGGAATTTATATTTTACTATTGACATGACAATTGAAATCATATTCAACAAAATGAATGATGAAGAAATTATACCCATGTATTCTGAAAGAAGGGACAAAGATGGATCAGAAGAAGGAAAAGTGTGTTATCACAAAATATGCAAGCACTCAGACATCCTTACCAAAGTAATGAAATAATGAAAAGGAAAGTTATTGTGACCATCTATTATTATTTCTAATAAGCATCAAAGGGATTGTGATAAAGAAAAAATATTGTCAGTCATTGCAACAGAATATAGCTGAATTGCTACATCTTTTTATGGCAGTGCAGCCAAGTATAATTTGGATGTAAATCATGTGTCTTATCCCCCACTTTATAATGGACTTTCATTATACTGTACACAAAATTTGGAACAGGAAGTGACAAAAAGTCAGATACTTGTCTCTGGCTTCCCCTCTAAGGACTCCTTATATAGAACTCCTGGTGACTTCAGAGGACACAAAAAACTGTGCACAGTGCAAGATCTGCTCTTGGGAGCTAAAGAGAAATGACACTACCATTTCTGCTTTTTTTTTTTTTTTCATGTGGCATAAAAACTAGAGGCAATTTTAATTTTTTTCTGTATCTCAACTGAAATAAATTCCTTTGACGTGAAACATTGGTATAGGTTTTTTTATTCCCCCATTTTAATGTGCCAGTTTTTAATTCCTTTTTCCTTTTGGATATATTCTGTCCATTTGAATTAGGAGATTTTTATTTTGGAGAGAAATTTGGGAGCCAAAGAAAATGAAACCTTAGTCTTGTTAGAAAACTGACTAAAGGAATTGGGCCCTATATGTTAATGTACAATTGTTGCCATAATAATGAAATTATATGCATGTCAAGGTAAACTTATCTTCCAAATTCATTTAATAATAACACATATTTAAATAATGTTTTAAAGTTAGCAGGCATATTAACACACATTGCTTCTTATGATCCTGATAACAGTGTGTCATTTTATTGTCACTTCAAATATAAGCAAATTGAATGTAAGACATACATTAACTTTCCTGATGTCATGCATCTAGCAGAAAGCAAAGCTGTATGTCTTAAACACAACATTTCTAACTTAATTTTGGGGTTCTTTCTACTATATCACATAACCTCAATTGATTATTTATTTATATTTATTTATTTATTTATTTTCCAAGATGGAGTCTCCCTCTGTTGCCCAGGCTGGAGTGCAGTAGTGCCATCTTGGCTTACTGCAACCTCTGCCTCTCAGGTTCAAGCCATTCTCCTGCCTCAGCCTCCTGAGTAGCTGCGATTACAGGTGCATGCCACCAGGCCCAGCTAATTTTTATATTTTTAGTAGAGACGGTGTTCCACTATGTTGGCCAGGCTGGTCTCAAACTCCTGACCTTGTGATCCACTCACCTCAGCCTCCCAAAGTGCTGGGATTATGGACGTGAGCCACCACACCCAGCCAATTTTTAAATATATCTTGCGTTTTATTTGTTATTTTCGTGGGTACATAATAGGTTTATATATTTATGGGGGATATGAGATGCTTTGATACGGGCAGGCAATGTTAATAATCACATCATGAAAAATGGGCTATCCATCTCCTCAGGCATTTATCTTTTGTGTTACAAATAATGCAATTATACTCTTTTAGTTATTTTTAAAAAGTACAGTTAAATTATTATCAACTATAATCACCCAGTTGTGCTACTAAATACTAGACCTTATTCATTCTTCTAAAGATTTTTTTTTTTTTTACCCATTAACCATCCCCACCATCCCCTATACCCTCCCACTACCCTTCTCAGCCTCTGGTAACCATCCTTCTACTCTCTATCTTCATGGATTAAATTGTTTTGATTTATAGATCCCACAAATAAGTGAGAACATACAATGTTTTACTTTCTGTGCCTGGATTATTTCACTTGACATAATGACCTTCAGTTCCATCCATGTTGTTGCAAATGACAAAATCTTATTCTTTTTTATGGCTGAATAGCATTCTATTGTGTATATGTACCACATTTTCTTTATTTATATCTATTAATCTATTGATGGACACTTAGGTTGCTTCCAAATCTTGGCTATTGTGAACAGAGCTGCAACAGACATGGGAGTGCAGCTATCTCTTCATTACACTGATTTCCATTCTTCTGGGTATATACCCAGCAGTGAGATTGCTTCATCATATGGTAACTCTATTTTCAGTTTTTTTAGGCACCTCCAAACTGTTCTCCATAGGGGCTGTACTAACTTACATTCCCACAAAGAGTGTACAAGGGTTCCCTTTTCTCCACATCCTAACCAGCATTTGTAATTGTCTGTGTTTTGGATACAAGCAATTTTAACTGCAGTGAGATGATATCTCATTGCAGTTTTGATTTACATTTCTCTGGTAATCAATGATGTTGAACATCTTTTCATGTGTCTGCCACTTGTATGTCTTCTTTCAAGAAAGATCAATTCAAATCTTTTGCTCATTTTGTAATCAGATTATTGGATTTTTTCCTATAAGGTTGTTTGAGCTCCTTATATATTCTGGTTATTAATCCATTGTCAGATGGTTAGTTTGCAGATATTTTCTTCCACCCTGTGAGTTGTCTCTTTACTTGGCTGATTGTTTCCTTTTCTATGCAGAAGCTTTTTAACTTGATGTAATCTCATTTGTCCATTTTTGCTTTGGTTGCCTGTGCTTGTGGGGTATTACTCAAGAAATTTTTGCCCAGACTAATGTCTTGGAGAGTTTCACTGATGTTTTCTTGGAGCAGTTTCATAGTTTGAAGTCTTAGGTTTTATTATTTAATCAATTTGATTTTATTTTTATATGTGGTTAGAGAGGGGTCTAATTTCAATCTTGGTATATGGATATCCGGTTTTCCCAGCATCTTCAACTGATTTTTTTAATCATATAGTTTTTAAAATTACCAAGTGAGGCAGGAATTAAAATTTTGGTGATTGCCAATTTTTTTAGGGCCTAGTATTACATAAAGGGATAAGTATTTTTTTCATAATGAATAAATAATTTGTTTTGGAGAGTTGAAGGGAACCTGAATTCAAGATGTAGAGAATTAGCTGGGGTGTTTTCTAAAAATGTACAATCCTGATTTTAACACTGAAAGACTCTGATTTAGTACATCTCAGTGAGACTTTATATTCTGAGTGTTTTTTTTTTTTTTAAACCCACATTTGGAAAAACTCTGGTTTAGAACACTGTTTGCTAATTCAATGTCACAGGTCAATACACTATATCAATACACTGTATTTTCATCCACAGGACACACATTTTTTCTTTACATTTTCCTTTCCATTCCTTCCCCTCCTCTCCCCTCCTTAAACCCTCCCTTCCCCTCCCCTACTCTAACCCTCCCCTCCCCTCCCATCCCCAACCCTCCCTTTCTCTCCCCTCCCCTTACCCTTCCTTCCCCTCGCCTCCCCTCCCCTGTCCTCCCCTCCCCTGTCTTTTCCCTCCTTTTTTCCTTTCTCTTTGTTTTTTGTACATTTATTTATCAACTTCATGTTCCCCAATTCCATTGTTTCTCTTCATTCATTTTCAATTTACCTGTTAAGGAAACATTTTAGACTGTTTACGTGTACATTAAAATGTGTGTAATACAGTCAAGATTCCTGTAGAAGTTAGCTATCTGATGGATTCGTTATTTCTTGATTGAAAATGAATACATATGTCTTGGAAGTAGATGAGGAGGTGGCAAGGTTCTAGGGTCAGATAACCTGGGTTCAAATATTCTCTGCCTTTGCTACTCTGAAAAAATTTTAATCTCTCTATTTCTAAATTGCCACATCTATAAAATGAGAATCATAGCATTTTATGTCATGAAGATTTTATGAAGATTAAATAAGATAATTCTTGCAATTTACTCAGTGCCTAGCACTGTCCCCAGAACATGGAGACTGCTCAATGAAAGTAGCTATTATTGTAGTTGTCATGTTTTTACTAAAGTTGTTACTGTTATTAATTAGCTAACTTTATAATTAGGAAAAAAATAAATAATAATGTTACCACTGACCATCTCTTTTTGATTTTTGGAATGTCTCTCAGGAACATTTAAATGAATTAATTTTCACAGCAGAGTTTCTTGATACAACTATTGGTCTTTAGGGAATGATGGCCAAAGGCAAAGATTTGCCTTTTGTACAGTTGCTACAAAACAATCCTGCTAGTTTGCTATCATGATCAGTCATATATTGAGCCATTTTTGTTCACCATATATTTTTATATTATTTGGGGTTTTTTTTTGAATTGTGGTTGTTGGTTTTGTTTTTAGTAAATTGTATAAACTCCCTGGGTTATATACACTTGTACAATTTCAGAATTTGAAGTGTGGTTGGTACTTAGTGATGGGGAGGAAAATCTGCCTGAAATACAATATATGAAATTCTCAGATATATTTTCTCAAAGTGCAGTTGGTACATGGTAACTTCAGTCAATGAGTGTGCAAGTATACAATGATTGCATAAAAATGTCATTCATTAACATATAGATGTTAGCATTTATAGATGACAGGCAGGTGGATGATAATTTTAGGAATTCTATGCCTTTCTGATAAATTTTCTTAATTTATATTAAGTCATCTTATATTAAACATGTGCTACCTATATTGATCTGAATGCATACAATAAGAACTGTAACCTCCTCTACACGTTTATTTACTTAGTCAATGTTGCTTAGGCATGCACCTACTTATTTAAAGTTTTAGAAGTTCTAAGAAGTATAAAATTGACTAAACCAAGTTTAAAAACTATGAGGACCCTTAAAGGAAACACTAATGAAGCATTAAAATAAAGAAGTAAATGGAAGAAGAGAGAGAACACTGAAAAATAAATTACAAATAAAATATGTCATGCCATAGGACAAATAAAAGGAAAATAAACATATTGAATTTAAAAAATAAACTTATTTCAGCCTCAGAGTATTTTTATTTGCCATTGCATTCACCTCAATTGGTTTTTTTGGCTAGATAAATTTATAATTTCTTCTTTTTCATTACATTATCTTATCTCAGATACTCTCCATTAAATGAGACCTCCCTAGGCCATGGCACTAGTAGTAACACAAATCTCAGTCACTATCTACTTCATTATTTTTCTCCTATATTCTGAAAATGTCTTCCCTCTATTTTCCCCGTTAAATGTAAGGAATATGAAAACAGATCCATTTACCCTAAGCACCATGGAAGTGCACACTGTGTATGGATATATGCACACACATGCAAACACACACTTACACTTACTGCTTGATCATTGTGATGCAGGATATTGAGCAGAAGTATAAAACATCAAATAAATACATTATTGATTGTCACAATATAGTGATGCAACTGTTCACTTGATTCATTCTCTGAAACACCTCCTCTATTATGAGAACTACTATTTACAGGGCACATAGTTGAAAACATACACACAGAGAATGTTGTTTGATTCTATGTTTGATTATTGGGCCATTAAATGTTTTTAAGAGAAATAATATTGCTTACTGTAATTTAAATTTATAAACTCATAATATCTAATCATATTTAATACTGACATATAATAATTTGACACTAGTCTTGCACTTTTCATAAATTTTCTCATTTAATCCTCAATCCATCCTGTAACAGGTTAAAGGGAAGAGGTGTGCCAGCTAAGGGACAGAAAGGGCAATAAGATAATCAGTTTCTAAACCCAATACTATTCTGAACTTCAATAATTTAGATTAAGATATGACATAAATGAATATATTTGGTAAATGGCATTTAAAAGCAAATTTATTAAATTTATGCCATTAAAAACAATGTATTACAATATATTAAAATGGCTACTTTTAGTAGAAATATAACTTTTAAATGGCAAGTGGGACTAATGCCTTGAATGCTATAAGAAGAAAATCATTTATCACTCATGGATTAATTATGTCAACATATGTCCTAAATTATAAGCTTAAAAACTATACAAGCCATTTTATAAAAATTTTGTATACACAATATGCAAAATATCACATATGTATTTTATTAATATGACACTGATATTACTTTTTCTCATGTTTTATTATCTTTTAAATTAATTATGTAGGATATTATTTTGGAGGCCTACTCTCAAATATTTTCCACATATTCCTTATCATTTATTGATTTTTCCAGATTATAAAGTATTTACATAAAAATATATCATATCCTTTGCACTTAGGGCTAGCTGAAAAAGGAGGCCTTTAGAAACTTACATATTTCTAAGAAAACTTGCTATATGTGTGATTAATATTACTATTTTGAATTTATGTTTTTATACACATAATATTTCAGCAATTATAATAGGACATGGTGTTATTTTAAATACGTAATATCCTTGAAAATAATAGGAGCTTGGAAAAAATTACTTGTTTCATGAAGATCAAGCGCTAACTAAATTAATTTTCTACTGAGCGAAACACTCGTCAGATTGAATAAATGAAAGAAAAAGAATAGACACAATCCATCTGATTTTGATTTTTTATTTTATAAATTATTTTCTTAACACTAAATAGAGAAATACAGGTTTGATAGTGTAAAAATTAAGGAGTGATTACGTTAAGTGGTGTGCTATGTCCACTATAGCAACTATCATTTTATGGTTAAAGGGGCATAATTTACACATTAATTCCTTTTACAAATATATATTGAATATCTACGTATGGAAACGGACTTCCTTATTAAAAAGAGATTCCCTCCAAGATACGAGTGGAAAATTATTTCAGAAAGACAATATCGAGCTTAGAAGGGGATGAAGATTAATTTAACCCTCAGCCATCCATTGTCCTTGATGTTCTCTTACATTGATCTCTACCACTACAGAGATTGAACCCTTCTCTTTAACAACTAGCCAAGAATGGAAAAAACAATATCTGTGCTTCCCTCTCTTTCAACATGGTCACAGAAACAGGATGGGAACAAATGTTAAGCATAAAAAATGTGCCCACCCTCAATGAGTGTATGTTCTAGTCCTGAAGTTATTATACACACACAGATAATTGATATATAAAAGAGGAATTGGTAGTGCCATAACAGAGAAACATACAGAACTTCACTGAACTGCAAAAGAGACTGAGTTAGTACTGTTTTAGGGCTGTAGAATGCTCAGAAAGTGGACCAAGGAAATAGGCTTTGGTTGGAATAAGGTATTTTTGCATTGTGCATAAATTATGGATATGGTCTTACAGGAATAGCTACAGGATCCTGATTATTTCAGGCAGTGGAAATATGTTGAACAAATACTCATATATACTCATATATGAGAAGATATGTGGCACTTTTGGAGAACTATGGTAAGTTCAATATGAGTAGTGGGTAGAATGTTTGAAGAAATATAGTAGGAGGAAGGGCTGCAAAAATAATCTGTAAATCCTAAGTATCACTCTAAAGTAAAATGAGTATTATTTTGTAAAGACAGGGAGTGAGCTTGGTATACTTTCACATTACGAAGAATTGTGGAAATTAAATCTTTTTTCTTTTCAGAGGAAGAAAGATAGTTAGGTTTTCAATACAAAAAGAAAAAACATATATATTTATTGAATGCTTCATTCTGGACCCAAAATTAAATACATAACATCTTATTTAATGCTCACAACTTTTATGAGGCAAGAGATGAGATGTTCATTTGATATATGAAAACAGTGACTATACTAACAGGCAACCTACAGATCGGGAGAAAATTTTTGCAATCTACCCATCTGACAAGGGCCTAATATCCAGAATTTAAAAGAAACTTAAACAAATTTACCAGAAAAAGACAACCCCATCAAAATGGACAAATGATATGAACACCCCATCAAAATGGACAAGTGATATGAACAGACACTTCTTAAAAGAAGACATTTACGTGGCCAAGAAGCATATGAAAAAAGCTCAACATCACTGATCCTCATAGAAATGCAAATCAAAATGGCAATAAGATACCATCTCATGCCAGTTAAGAATGGCGATTATTAAAAAGTCAGGAAGCAAATAGATGCTGGCAAGGCTGTGGAGAAATAAGAACCCTTTTACACTGTTGGTGGGAATGTAAATTAGTGTAATCATTGTGGAAGACAGTATGGTGATTCCCCAAGAATCTAGAACCAGAAATACCATTTGACCCAGCCAGCAATCCTATTACTGGGTATATACCCAAAGGAATATAAATCATTCTACTATAAAGACACATGCACATGTATGTTTATTGTAGCACTATTTACAATAGCAAAGACAAGGAACCAACCCAAATGCCCATCAATGACAGACTGGATAAAGAAAATGTGGTACATATACACCACGGAATACAATGCAGCCATAAAAAGGAATGAGATCATGTCCTTTGCAGGGTTATGAATGAAGGTGGAAGCCATCATAGTCAGCAAACTAACAGAGGAAAAAAAACCAAACACTGCATGTTCTCACTCATAAGTGCGAGTTGAACATTGGCAACACATGGACACAGAGAGGGGAACAACACGCACCAGGGCATGTGTGGGGGATGAGGGGTGAGGGGAGGGAACTTAGAGGACGGGTCAATAGGTGCAGCAAACCACCATGGCACACATATACCTATGTAACAAACCTGGATGTTCTGCACATGTATCCCATTTTTTTTAGAAGAAATAAAGAAAAAAGAAAAAGAAAACAGTGACTCTAAAAAAGTTATTCTAGAGCTTTCCTAGGTAGCACAGTATCAGTGTTGGTATCTAAAGTTAGTTTCTAACCCTAGCTACTTGTTAAAACCATCTAAAGGGCTTCTTAATCAGTATTTAAAAATTCTGATGCCTAGACCCAGTCTAAGAAATTGTAATTTCATTGACCAGTCTTCTAGACCATAGTTTCTCACAAAGATAAGGCTAAAACTCATTGACTTTTTTTTAATTGAAGGAGTGGTGATGAATAAAAATTGAGTTATTCAATAAAGTTGGATAAAGAGTAAAATAGAGCTTGGAATTAAGAAGAAAAAATAGAACTGTGACAAAATAATTAATTAAAAGATTAATATTCAAGTTTTCTTCCAAATGTATATTATGCATAAAGGTAAAATAAATTTCCAGTTATAAGTATTTATATTGGAATATATGTACACATATGCACATGCACACACACACACACAGAGAACTGCTTATTATTCACAGGTTCCATATTTGTAAATTTTTCAACTTGCCAAAATTTATTTTTACTCACAAAATTAATACTCATGATGCTTTTGCAATTTTTTATGGACATTCACATAGTAGGAGAAAAAATTTGAGTCATCTGACACATATGTTCTGAGCTTAGATCTAATCCCAGTTTAGATCAAACAAGGTGATATTCTGCCTTCTTTTTTCAGCTCCCATATTGCAAATAAATGTTCATTTTACTATCTATGTAGTGTTATGTTTTCCCTCATTTTTGTGAGATTTTTTTAAAGACTATTTAAAATGGCCCAAAATGTCAAGAACTTCATGTCTAAAACACCAAAAGCAATGGCAACAAAAGCCAAAATTGACAAATGGGATCTGATTAAACTAAAGAGCTTCTGCACAGCAAAAGAAACTACCATCAGAGTGAACAGGCAACCTACAGAATGGGAGAACATTTTTGCAATCTACTCATATGACACAGGGCTAATATCCAGAATCTACAAAGAACTCAAACAAATTTACAAGAAAAAAAAAAACATCAAAAAGTGGGCGAAGGATATGAACAGACACTTCTCAAAAGAAGACATTTATGCAGCCAACAGACACATGAAAAAATGCTCATCATCACTGGCCATCAGAGAAATGCAAATCAAAACCACAATGAGATATCATCTCACACCAGTTAGAATGGCGATCATTAAAAAGTCAGGAAACAACAGGTGCTGGAGAGGATGTGGAGAAATAGGAACACTTTTACACTGTTGGAGGGACTGTAAACTAGTTCAACCATTGTGGAAGACAGTGTGGCGATTCCTCAAGGATCTAGAACTAGAAATACCATTTGACCCAGCCATCCCATTATTGGGTATATACCCAAAGGATTACAAATCATGCTGCTATAAAGACACATGCACACCTATGTTCATTGCGGCACTATACACAATAGCAAAGACTTGGAACCAACCCAAATGTCCATCAGTGATAGACTGGATTAAGAAAATGTGGCACATATACACCATGGAATACTATGCAGCCATAAAAAAGGATGAGTTCATGTCCTTTGTAGGGACATGGATGAAGCTGGAAACCATCATTCTCAGCAAACTATTGCAAGGACAAAAAACCAAACACCGCATGTTCTCACCATAGGTGGGAATTGAACAATGAGAACACTTGGACACAGGAAGGGGAACATCACACACCAGGGCCTGTTGTGGGGTTGGGGGATGGGGGAGGGACAGCATTAGGAAATATACCTAATGTAAATGACAAGTTAATGGGTGCAGCACACCAACATGGCACATGTATACATATGTAACAATCTTGCACATTGTGCACATGTACCCTAGAACTTTAATAAAAAGAAAAAATGGCCCAAAATGTATTGCTAAAGGGTTGTCTAGAGTCTCCTAGCACAAGAAGGCTATGATGATGTGTCTTATGAAGAAAACATATGTGTTAGATAAGCTACATTCAGGCGTGAGTTATAGTACTGTTGGCCATGAGATCAGTATTAATGAGTCAACAGTTATATTAAATAAGTTGTCTTTAAACAGAAATACATAAAAAATAAGGTTATATATGATTGGTTGATAAAAAATGTTGTGATAAGAGCTCCACAGAACCTAACCCTGTATTTCATCTGTGAGCAATGATTCAGCATTCTTTAGTGTTCACAGTGACTTTATAGAATATAATGATCACGAATAACAAGAAATGACTGTATATATAATGATATGATTTGGCTGTGTCCCCACCCAAATCTCATCTTGAATTGTAGTTCCCGTAATCCCCATGTGTAGTGGGAAGGACTCCATGGGAAGTAATTGAAACATAGGGGTGTTTCCCTCATGCTAGTCTCATGACAGTAAGTTCTCACGTGATCTGATGGTTTTATAAGGGGTTTTTCCCTTTGCTCAGCTCTCATTCTTCTCCTTGCTGCTGCCATGTGAAGAAGGATGTGTTTGCTTCCCCTTCTTCTGTGATTGTAAGTTTCCTGAGGCCTACCCCAGCCATGCTGAACTGTGAGTCAATTAAACCTCTTTCCTTTATAAATTACCCAGTTTCCAATATATCTTTATTAGCAGCATGATAATGGACTAACATATATAGTTTAAATGTGATAATAAAGGTACAATGCTTAGCATAGTGATAATACATGCTCAATAGATAAATAGTATATATTTCATTTGTTGTTGTTATTCTTATCATTACTAAAATTTTCTAGATATGTTAATTGATCAACAGATGGATTGGACAGTAACAAGCTAGGATAATTTGCTTTGAAATATAAAGCTGAGATCTAGCTTGGAAAGATATATATACAAGCAATAATAGGGGGAAATAAGAATCACTTTCTAGAAAAGAAAAGAATGCAGGCTACTATTTTTAAAAATTTCTTATTATAAGTGGCAAGTGACTATGTAAAGACTACAAGTCTGTATTTTCACTGAGTCCATAAAAATACAGGCAAAAAGGTTTAAACCAAAGCATTTTAATTCACTCTCCGAAAAAGAAATGTTAAGCTTTTACCAAATTTTATTTGAATATTCATCTTAGTATGTCTTTTAAATACTTATCTTTGAATGTATTTTTAAAATAATGGATTGTCTTGGTTGAAAATGTTTTAAATAAGTGTACTACCAAGGATAGGACAATGGAATATTTCCCAAGGATTCCCACACAAGCATTTGACTTTAGAGACTCTGAAGTTTGTGTGTTGTGTATTTGTCATATGCAGTCATTAAATAAATGATGAAGAAACTGAGTCATTTTAGGATAATCAAATTATATTATGTCTTCTGTACCTGAGAACCAGATTCTCAATGTGGAAGAAAATAAACACATGTAATATAGAAGAAAGAAAGTAAAATCCTGTAGTTGAGAATTTTAATTGGATGTCAAGTGTAAAGTCAGGAGATATTTTATCTTCATATATCTAATCTAAAGGGCCTAAAAACAATAACCAACTCAGTAACAATGACTGTAGAGTAGTTACTCCATATACTCAGGGTATTGGTTCCAGGACCCCCATGTGTACCAACTCCATGAATATTCAAGTCCTGCAGCTGGATCTGCAGAACCTGCCTGTAGAAAAGTATGCCCTTCCTATGCGGGTTTCACATCCCATGAATACTGAACTTTCTATATGTGGATGTAGATGCAGAACCCTGGATACAGAGGACCAACTTTATTTATTGAAAAAAATCTGCATGTAAGTAGACACATGCAATTCAAACCCATGTTGTTCTAAGGTCAATTGTACTTATAACCTTGATTGTGTTTTTGAAATGCCGTTTTTCCATTGAATGAAGGAAATTAGGGCTTCTTAGAAAATGGTTGAATCCAGTCTGGGTCAGGAAACATACAAAATTAGCATAGAACAAATTTTGTCAATGTGATGAGCAGGACTATCAAAAACTAATAGTCATGAACGAAGATCCCCATTTTTCCCAAATGAGGCAGTCTGAGCTTCAATAAAGTAAAGCATGTTAGTAAATTAAAACCATCGACCAGTTTAAATCCATGAGTTCAGTTTTGGATATTATATTTGTTACTTATTATTAAGTAACAAATTACCCCCCCCCCATTTAGTAATTATTTATCTCACAGTTTCAAGGCTCTATTGGGACAGAGTCTGCTCTGAATTTTACTCATGTGGCTATTGACAAGCCTTGGGTAGCCACTAGTTGTTGGTTGAAGACATCAGTTCTTTGCACATGGGTTTCTCCATAGGGCAATTCATAGCATGGTAGCTGACTTCTATCATGGCTAGTGAGGGAGAGAGCAAGACAATGTGACGATGACAGAAGACACAGGCTTTTGGTAACCTAATCTCAAATATGGCCTCCATACTTGGCCATACTCTTTTTACTAAAAGTGAATCATTTGGGCCAGCCCACAGATTAAACGAGGGCAGAATTATTGGGGGCCGTCTTGGAAGTTGCCTTCCAAGAACTGAAAATCAATTCATTATCTAAAACCTGGGTAAATATATCAAACCTTAGGGGAGAGAATCAAGTCATTTTTATATAAACTGTATTACTAAGTAAACTAGTAGATGAGATAAAGCGTCTTTTTATATAATCATTTCAGTTTAATATATAAAACAAATTATAGAATCAAAATATCAATATTTGAAATTCATATCAAATTAACGAACATAGGTATGGAGCATAAACTTATCTTAATATTTTAAAAAAAGTGATTAGGCAATAAACAGGGAATCTAGCTTCTTCAACAGATTAAAAAAGGGATGGAAGGGAAGCCTGCAGATTAAAAAGATTTAACCAACTAACCAATTTTAAAAACTAGACAAGATTAGGCAGTAGTATCTAAGGATGTGTACTGAGTGATTAAAACATAATGAAATGATAATATTATGACTACAAAGGCAAGGTGGTGGTTAAATTTGAGGGAGGGAAGGGGCTCTGATTGGGTGGGGTGCATGAAGGGACTTCTTGGAAGGTTTTTCCAAGGTGGTTCACCTAATGATAATTCATTAAGCCATTCATTTGTTTTAAGCAGATTTTCTTATCTGGATTATTACACAAGAAGAAAAAAGTTTAAAAACACCTAATATCTTCATTATTTTAATGCAGTTCCTGTATTTCAATACAAGAAATGGCAGCTTAGTACCACTTGCCAAATTAGAAAGACATAATTTGGTCAGAATAAAAATCCTGTTTTTCTTGAGAGGGATTAGCTGAACTTTTTGCAATATTGCTACTATACCAGTACCCTCAGTGGGTATTCTGTTTTTTTTCTTTTTTTCTGGTACACATAGCTAGTGAGGAGAGAGCAAGTCAGTGTGAGCAAGACAACATGTAGAAAATTTAAGATATTGTACATGTAATATCTTAAATTTTCTGAATCATTCTTATGGCCAATCACATTTGTCCAAAATATCTTCAATGATAATTCCTATCCCATGTGCGATAATTCCTATCCCATGTGCACTTTGGCAGTGAGATCTTGCTAGTTTCTCATCAACAGGTGGAGTCTAATTCTGTGCCTTAGAAACTGGGTGACTTAGTGACATACTTGATCAATGGATTGAGCACAAGTGACATTCTCTAAATTCCAAACCCAAGCCCTATGAGAATGGCAGCTTTTGACTGGATCCCTTGGAATACTCCCTGTTGTAACATTCCTTGTGACTCAATAGTCATGGTGTGAGAGGCTCAAGCCACACTAAGATGCCACCCACTGACACTGGGCAAAGTTCTGGCTGAGTTTCCACTCAACAGCCAGCATCAACTGCTAGTCATGTGAGGAACCATCTTTATATTCCAGGCTAACTGAACCTGCAGATGACTGCTGTCTTATCCAATATGACGTAAAATAGTAGAATCACCATCCAGAGTTAGTCAACATAAAAGCAGTAACAGATAATAAATAGCTGTTATAAACCACTAAATTTTAGTGTGGTTTGTTATGCAGCAATAGATACCAAACATGGACATCATCTAGGGCAGGTTACTCTTCAAGATCCCTACATAGTAGCATTCAACTCAAATTAATCCAACTATTGCCTTGTGTTTTTTGGGCAGTTGTTATGAATATTATCATTTTAAAAAATATAATTTATAATACTTGTGTTACACATATTTTGACTAAAATCAGTGTTATAATCTTGTTGTGACATGATAAATCTATATGTTCCTTTCTGTGAATGATCTAATTCACAATACTAAAAAGACTACTCTTTATTTTTCTTTCTCAATTTTGAGAAAATCTTTAACCACTGCATAAATATTTATAACCTCTCGAATAATTTCTGGCTTTGAATAGATAGGTAGATGACAGATAGATAGATAAATGATGATAGAGAGATAGATAGATAGATAATAGCAGTATTGGCATTGGATTATTTATTTCCTGAAAGATCTCCTTTTTGTTTTGTTTTGTTTGTTTTTTTAGCTTCTAAATTTCACTTATATTGTCTTAGTGCTATGTAGCTACTTAATTCATGGGTTATGCTTGTATTATTTTACCCCAACGAAGTATAGGATTTGTACCCAAATTTAACTAGTTACCAATTCAAATTATACTTAAGGGTTTTCATTGTTTTGATTAAATAGCAAATCAAACTGAGACACTTTCAAATGTCACAAAATGTAAAGAATTCGTGAATTTGCAACTAAAAGTTTGCATAAAATAACTTTTCTGTGTTTACATCTACTTCTATCTTAAACTTTATTATTTTAAATATATATCAAGCTAAATATCAGTATCTAAGTTGATTTTGTTTATAATCAGTATAAACACATTGTAGCCGTGTGAGGTATCTGGGGAAGTCTTCAAATCTTAACCTTCATATTTTAACAAAACACATTTCCTTATGTTTTATTGTTGTTGCAATCTTTACTATAGAGATGGACTAAGGTTATGCCCTTTCCTTTTCTTCTACTTTTTTACTCAAGAAAGAGGAAGGATAATTAATGCTGGTTATAGTCTGAGAAATACTATCAGCTTTTAGTAGACTTACTAAATTATGTTTGGTTTTTAAAAACATACTGTGTGTTTTAACTGGCTATTGAAACTTTCATGGGTTCATGGGGTCATTTAAACATAAGAGGATGTAAATACTCTGTGAGAATCAAAGTGAAGAAAATGAAGATCAAAGTGATTTAGTTTACAGCTTTCATGAAATGTGAGGCCAGATTTTGACTTTTTTTCCCTAATGATACTAACCATATACTTTGCAGACTAGTGTATCGGTGGTTGTACCCTGCTGAATATACTATTTAACATATTGAAATATAGGCCTACTCTATTTTTTCTAAAATGATATTAAAACATGAAACTTAAAACTGGAACAAAATGGAACTATTGGAATAAACTGGAAACTTCAAATAGAGTCCACAAGTCTTGGTCAGGGTGGGTAGAGAAATAACAGGGTAGATGCTCAATCCTTACATTGAGCACAGACATATTTTTTCCACAAAAGTAATAGAATATAATTAGTCAATTAATTATGCAACTGTAAGTGGACAGGATATTCAAAAGGTTATAAATATATATATCTACAGATATAAGTATATCTCTTACACCAAATTTATAACCTTTTGAATATCCTGTCCACTTACAGGATATATAGATATATCCATAGATATATCTATAGATATATCTATGGATATATATATATATATATATTTTTTTTTTTTTTTTTTTTTTTTTTTTTGAGACAGAGTATTGCTCTGTCACCCAGGCAAGAGTGCACTGCTGCAATCTCGGCTCACTGCAACCTCTGCCTCCCAGGTTCAAGCAATTCTCCTGCCTCAGCCACCTGAGTAGTTGGGATTACAGGCGTGTGCCACCAGGCCTGGCTAATTTTTGTACTTTTAGTAGAGACAGGGTTTCACCATGTTGGCCAGGCTGGTCTCAAACTTCTGACCTCAGGTGATCTGCCGGCCTCGTCCTTCTAAAGTGCTGAGATTACAGGCGTGTACCACGGCACCTGGCCTGAGACTTAAAGTATATTTCTAAAATGGATTCAAACACTTTCAAAGTCAAGATATTTCTTTCTGAAAAAAGATTTTTGTCTACAAACCGGAACTCTTCACATGCACCCCAGTGAACACTGTGCAAGATGAGGACATGTGATTGGTTGAAACGTCCATTTACTGCTCTGCCATCATATCTTTCTCCTCTCCCCCAGCTCCACGACTCACCTTGTGTTTAGAGGATTTCAAGGTGTTAAGATTTTAAATCTTATTTTAAATTCCTACTTGTGAACTCTGCTTGCATGCCCACTGTGTGGCTTTCTTTTCTTTTCTTTTGAGACGGAGTCTCACTCTGTCACCCAGGCTGGAGTGCAGTGGCGCGATCTCGGCTCACTGCAAGCTCCGCCTCCCGGGTTCACGCCATTCTCCTGTCTCAGCCTCCCGAGTAGCTGGGACTACAGGCGCCCACCACCACGCCCGGCTAATTTTTTGTATTTTTAGTAGAGACGGGGTTTCACCGTGTTAGCCAGGATGGTCTCCATCTCCTGACCTCGTGATCCGCCTGCCTCGGCTTCCCAAAGTGCTGGGATTACAGGCATGAGCCACCACGCCCGGCGTGTTGTTTTCTTATAGTCTTCTCTCAGTTGAGAAAAGAAATAGAGAACACTTTGTAGTGAAAAACATCATTTCAATAATGCATTTTACTTCATTAATTCGATGGAATCACCTTGGTGATTCTCCAAGTACTCTAATCCTCCAATACCTGTTCTCCCTCCTTCCATTAGAATTGTACTTTTAAAAAATCCTTGGCAGTTGGCCCCTAGATATGGTCAAGTGAATGATGACTTAAACGAGGTGTTTTAAATGAGGATGCTCTGGGGACACTTCCAGAAAGCTCTGTTGAGATTAAGCTAGCCTGTGCCCTTTGGTCTCTTGAGAAAAAAAAATTATCTCTCTTTTCATACGCAGCCTGTATGGATACCAACTTGGAGCATGAGCAGGAAGGACGCACCCAAAAGATGATGAATGAATGACTTTGAAGGAATCCTAAATTCCTGAGGACTTGATAGAATAGAGCCCCCATACTGGTCCTAGACTACCAAGTTCCAGAACCTTATAAAGGAGAGAAATACATTTCTGTTTCATTCAGAACAATGCCTTTAAAATTTTTTTTGAATGGAGACATTTATTTCACTTAGCCAAATATAATTCCAGTAAATTTAGTCATAATCAGATTTTTCTACCAGTCTGTGTATTTGTGACAGTATTTAGCCCTTGGTTTGGGATTTACATTCTGGACCATATGTATCAAGAAATTACTGAGCACTTATCAAATGCAAAGTTATTTGGTGCACAGGATGGCGAGTTGATCTTTATGAAAATAAAGAAGACTCTGTAGGGAGCTATCCACAGCCTGCATGCTGAGACTGAAGCTATCCACAGCTTGCATGCCTAAAGAAAGTGACTTCGGACTTTATAATGAAAACGTTTAAATCTAAATCTGTGCCTCCTCATTCTGCCCCACCCCCATGCTTGCTCTTAACTAGAAATGCATGAAAACCATATTGTCTTGCTAATAAGCATGCCATTTACTGAATATTTTTGCTCTCCATTTCTACTTACGCTAACCTTGTCTAAGGAGGACTGCAAACATTAAAATTAACATTCAGAGCTTTTCACCTGGCACAAACTTTATTTGCCTTAGACATGTGGATAAAGTTGCTTTTGGTAAAAATATAGAGTGTTTACATTCTATTTTAGGCTTATACACATCTGTTCAAGTAATAGCCTTTAGAAGCTAATGACCTTTAATCAATTCTCTTTCTACGCTAAAGACCATGCAATATTTTCTAGAAAACAACAGTAGAAGTGTAGCCTAAATATCAAATATCTTGTTGGGCATGGTGGCTGAGGTCTGTAATACTAGCACTTTGGGAGGCCAAGGCAGACAGATTGCCTGAGCTCAGGAGTTCAAGACCAGCCTCAGCAACATGGCGAAACCTCATCTCTACTAAAAATGCAAAAAAATTAACCAGGCATGGTGGCTCACGCCTGTAGTGCTAGCTACTTGGGAGGCCGAGGCAGGAGAATTGCTTCAATCTTGGAGGTGGAGGTTGCAGTTAACTGAGGTGGCGCCACTGCACTTTAGCCTGGGCAACAGAGCAAGACTCCATCTCAAAAAAGAAGGGAACAAGGGCATTACCACTATTATAAGATGATCAAATTGTAGCTTGAAATAATTCTAAAAACTAATGGCAATCTTGTTTATGAATTTAATAATAATGGGTGTTCTTGATACAACTATATCAATAACCCCATTGTTAATTAACAATATTAATAACTGATAATTCAGTTTCATACCTAATTTTCAAGCTTTCTTTAAGCAGGAAATCCTAAAATCTCCTCTGGTAGAGGTGTCAAAATATTCTAAAGACAGAAGAGATAGGGAGAAGACATAAATGATTCACAGTAGAGATTTTTGATGTTTGAAAATTAAGGAGCCAAGTGAATATAGCAGCCAAGTAGATTTCTTGGTTTACTCAAGAAAGAACAGGCTTGCTTTTAAGAAATCAAAACAGTTTTCTCAATTGTAGTCCATTCCAACATCATATATTAAGTGGTGGTACTGTGGGATCAAGAATAAGGCTCTTCTCCATAGAATTTACCTCTCCTTCAGCATCTGTGAGTCTACAACCTGCACAACTGCACGTGGCTGCCCTGATCCACTATCCACCCATTCGCCTAAACTAGAAATATGAGATTCATCCTTGATTTCCTTTCATATTTCCCTCCACTTCTCTCCCTTCTGACTGCCACTTCCTAGTTCCCAAGCTGCTTCTGGGAGTGTTTTTCTCCTAGCAAAGAGCTCAATAAACATGTGTAAGAATAAATGATTTGGTTAGATATGAGCTATGATTAACCTCTTTCCTCAAGGAGTGCTCTGCCAAGAATGAGCAGATGGACACAAAAGCTCCTTGTTCTTTAGGCTGTTCAGGTATCACCTCCTCCAGGAAGCCTTTGGATCCTTTCCCACCAATCAGACTGGGGTATGTGACCTTCCTCTGATTTTCCAAAGCACCCCCTCCCCCCAAAAATGAAAAGATCAAATATCAAATGTGAACTAACTTCAGCATGTTACCATTTCTTTATGGGGTCGATGTAGGTCTCATTTCCTCAGAAAATAGGTTCCCTAGGAAAACTTTTTCACCTTCAAGATGGCTGCCAGGTAGGACATTTTATAGAGAGCTGGTGTCAGCTTCTCTATAGAGCTTAATTTTTGAACCAGGGCAAACTAGCCCCCTCTAGGCTCACAAACACCCCACAGTTTCCTCTTAGGCATATCTGGCTGAGAGGCAGCTGCTGCTGACAATGTGTGCTGGGGTCTGGTCCCACAGCTCCTGGGATGAAACAGGCAGGTGAGATCGATGTGAAAGAGCAACCATCAGGTGGAAGCACAGGGCGAGGTTGTCTTTTTTATATTTTATATGAAACTTTTCTGTGAACTAAGAAAAAAACATAAATTGAGTAGGATTTTACAGCAGGGAGTACTGATGATGTTCAAGTTGATTTTCCCTTTCATCTTTTATTTTAAATTTGACAGTGTCTGCTTATGTATGTGTAAGATGACTCTCCCTGAACAAACTTGAGTAGATGCCCTGAAAGGTTAAAGGAAATATGGATGAAATAATTTCCCAGCTTTTTGGATGACATAATTTCCCAGCTTTTATTACTATGTTTAAGTAGTTTTCTACAGGGAAATGAATCTATCATTAAAATGCATCTTCCTCTATCCTGTTTCCCTTTCTGAGTAAAATGTGTAATTTATAGAAAGTTTTTAATGACTGTATTTTAAGCGATCTATTTTTCAAAAAGATTATGGCTCAGGTAAAGGGAAGGGTCTTACTCCCTTTCTCAAATATATCCTGTATTCTCATGGGGTGTTTTTGCAAGATCGGAGATAAAATTTCATTCATTTTCATGACAGATTGAAGAACTATCTCTCCTCAGCAATGTGTTCTATCACATGTGAGAAAGTCTTTACAGATTGGAAACTATTTTTCAATTTATTCCCAGCTTGATAACCATGTTTCTTTGAAGAAAAATTATTTTGAGGAAAAATTAATAGAATATCTGAAGGAAAATTAAGGAAGGATGATTATGCATTAAGAATGATCTAGGTAAACTATACAACTTTGATTTTTCTCAAAATGAAAAAAAAAAAAAAGCACAACAATTACCTTTTTCTTTCCTAAGTTTTCTTTCCTAAGTTATCCGCTTTTCCTTCAAATGCCTTACCTTTCTGAACAGATGTGCATGTGGACACATGCATGCATGTGCAGACACACACACATACACACACATACACACACACACACAGTTTCCTTCAGACACAGGTTCCTTCAGACAAGTGTTCAATTCCCTTACCTGCTTTGACAAGAAACGCTTAGTGCAGTCACACGCCAGAGACTATGGTTATACAAAAGTCACAGACCAATAAAGATCACTTACATTTCTTATGAGCATTTTCATCTTCCTTTCAAGGCAGTGCCGCTAGGAAAGGAAAAAGATAAATGTTAGGGATCCTGACTATCAAATTCTTAGAGAAACTCATTCCCTCCAAATAATTTGATAGCCATTAAACTTTTGTTATCTTGCCTTAGGAAAAATGACCTTTTCCAATCTGCTCCTCATCATAAGGTGTTTTCTCTTTCAAAATGAAGTTAAAGCTTTGACCCTTTTCCTGGATAACATATAGTAAATTAAGAAAAACTAGTAATTTTTTTAAAACATTGTCCTTTAAAAGGAAACAAGAGAAATGATCAATGTTATACATTAATTTAATATATTTGACATATGTTCTGTGAGATCACACGTGTTCCTTGGAGGTCACAAGCATAGGATTTGCAGAATTAAATTGACTTTGGGCAATTTAGGGTATTTTTTCTACTGTATGTGTATATTACTAGTGTTTAAATGGTTATTTTCTTCCATAAGTGACCATCTTCATGATTAGAGATGACTGACTAGAAGTAATATTATCACTATGAAATCCATGCTATCCAAATTATGCTGAAGGTAAAATAAAGGAAACCTTTAATAGTCTAACCTTTTCATTTTTCTTTGGGAAATTTAGAAATAGTATAAAAATATTAAATTTTTCTATCTCAATATTCTACTTAGACAACGTACTAAATGAAACACATTAACAAAAAAAATCATGCTCAGAAGGGACCTGCTCAGAGACCTTACTCATCCTCAGGGAATATCCTACAGTTGATTCCAGGAATCATCTAATACAGTCTCATTATCATAAAAAGTTGATTGCACATAATAAGGTCAAAACTATGATTAGAAATAGAACCCAGATCCTGATGCCTATTTAAATATTTAGGGTCAGAGCACGATAAATGTGTACTTAGTTTGTGTGAATATTTGTGGTTTCTTCTTTAAATTGTACGTGAAAGAGAAATAGCTGGTTTTCAATGTTTGGTGGGCAATGAAATTTTTCGGGTAACGTGCATACTATAATAAAAGCAACTGAAAGATTTGGCTACACGACTCTGCACTTTTTTTTTTCTTTTATAACTCTTATTCCTGTTTATTTAATGCAAACCCTAAAACTTCTCTTTTTTTATTTTTTTTTAATTATACTTTAAGTTCTAGGGTATATGTGCACAACGTACAAGTTTGTTACATATGTATACATGTGCTATGTTGGTGTGCTGCACCCATTAACTCATCATTTACATTAGGTATATCTCCTAATGCTATCCCTCCCCCATCCCCCCAACCACGACAGGCCCTGGTGTGTGATGTTCCCCTTCCTGTGTCCAAGTGTTCACATTGTTCAATTCCCACCTATGAGTGAGAACATGCGGTGTTTGGTTTTTTGTCCTTGCAATAGTTTGCTGAGAATGATGGTTTCCAGCTTCATCCATGTCCCTCCAAAGACATGAACTCACCCTTCTTTATGGCTGCATAGTATTCCTTGATATATATGTGCCACATTTTCTTAATCCAGTCTATCATTGTTGGACATTTGGGTGGGTTCCAAGTCTTTGCTATTGTGAATAGTGCCGCAATAAATATACGTGCGCATGTGTCTTTACAGCAGCATGATTTATAATACTTTGGGTATATACCCAATAATGGGATGGCTGGGTCAAATGGTATTTCTAGTTCTAGATCCTTGAGGAATCGCCACACTGTCTTCCACAATGGTTGAACTAGTTTACAGTCCCACCAACAGTGTAAAAGTGTTCCTATTTCTCCACATCCTCTCCAGCACCTGTTGTTTCCTGACTTTTTAATGATCGCCATTCTAACTGGTGTGAGATGGTATCTCATTGTGGTTTTGATTTGCATTTCTCTGATGGCCAGTGATGATGAGCATTTTTTCATGTGTCTGTTGGCTGCATAAATGTCTTCTTTTGAGAAGTATCTGTTCATATCCTTTGCCCACTTTTTGATGGGGTTGATTGTTTTCTTCTTGTAAATTTGTTTGAGTTCTTTGTAGATTCTGGATATTAGCCATTTGTCAGATGAGTAGATTGCAAAAATGTTCTCCCATTCTGTAGGTTGCCTGTTCACTCTGATGGTAGTTTCTTTTGCTGTGCAGAAGCTCTTTAGTTTAATTAGATCCCATTTGTCAATTTTGGCTTTTGTTGCCATTGCTTTTCGTGTTTTGGACATGAAGTCCTTGCCCATGCCTGTGTCCTGAATGGTATTGCCTAGGTTTTCTTCTAGGGTTTTTATGGTTTTTTATGGTTTTATTTAAGTCTTTAATCCATCTTGAATTAATTTTTATATGAGGTGTAAGGAAGGGATCCAGTTTCAGCTTTCTACATATGGCTAGCCGGTTTTCCCAGCACCATTTGTTGAATAGGGAATCCTTTCCCCATTTCTTGTTTTTGTCAGGTTTGTCAATGATCAAATGGTTGTAGATGTGTGGCATTAGTTCTGAGGGCTCTGTTCTGTTCCATTGGTCTATACCTCTGTTTTGGTACCAGTAGCATGCTGTTTTGGTTACTGTAGCATTGTAATATAGTTTGAAGTCAGGTAATGTGATGCCTCCAGCTTTCTTTTGGCTTAGGATTGACTTGGCAATGCGGGCTTTTTTTTGGTTTCATATGAACTTTAAGTAACTTTTTCCAATTCTGTGAAGAAAGTCATTGGTAGCTTGATGAGGATGGCATCGAATCTATAAATTACCTTGGGCAGTATGGCCATTTTCACAATATTGATTCTTCCTACCCATGAGCATGGAATGTTCTTCCATTTGTTTGTATCCTCTTTTATTTCGTTGAGCAGTGGTTTGCAGTTCTCCTTGAAGAGGTCCTTCACATCCCTGTAAGTTGGATTCCTAGGTATTTTATTCTCTTTGAAGCAATTGTGAATGGGAGTTCACTCATGATTTGGCTCTCTGTTTGTCTGTTATTGGTGTATAAGAATGCTTGTGATTTTTGCACATTGATTTTGTATCCTGAGACTTTGCTGAAGTTGCTTATCAGCTTAAGGAGATTTTGGGCTGAGATGATGGGGTTTTCTAAGTATACAATCATGTCATCTGCAAACAGGGACAATTTGACTTCCTCTCTTCCTAATTGAATACGCTTTATTTCTTTCTCCTGCCTAATTGCCCTGGCCAGAACTTCCAACACTATGTTGAATAGGAGTGGTGAGAGAGGGCATCCCTGTGTTGTGCCAGTTTTCAAAGGGAATGCTTCCAGTTTTTGCCCATTCAGTATGATATTGGCTGTGGGTTTGTCATAAATAGCTCTTATTATTTTGAGGTATGTCCCATCAATACCTAATTTATTGAGAGTTTTTAGCATGAAGGGCTGTTGAATTTTGTCAAAGGTCTTTTCTGCATCTGTTGAGATCATCATGTGGTTTTGTCTTTGGTTCTGTTTATATGCTGGATTACGTTTATTCATTTGTGTATGTTGAACCAGCCTTGCATGCCAGGGATGAAGCCCACTTGATCATGGTGGATAAGCTTTTTACAGCTCCAGTCTACAGCTCCTAGTGTGAGTGACGCAGAAGACGGGTGATTTCTGCATTTCCAACTGAGGTACCGGGTTCATCTTCACTCTTACTGTCTTTTCATTGACTGAAGGAAGAGAGCTTTGCCCAAATTAGTTGGAGGGTAAAAGTTACTATCTAATTACAATGACAAAGGGAAACATTACTAGAGATGATATTCTTTTCAGGGACAATTAGCACATATTGAGTGAGATAAAAATGTTGATCACCATTAATAAATTAAACACAATGTTTTAAAAGGTGAGAAGGTTTGATTTTTCACTTGTGAGATAAATATGCATGTGTATAATAGTAAATATGTAAGAAACCCATTATGAGCTAGGACTCTGACCTGTGGACCTACAAGTGAAATTTATCTTACCAAATTTAATGGATAAAAAATTGAAAGAGGATAAGATCCCCGTCTATGGTCCCTTAATTTTGAGCTTACAAGCAGTAGGATAAAAATTAGTATTTTGTTCTCCTGATGGCCTACATTTAGTCATTCAGTCTTAATTGAAGAGCTACTATGAATTTAGGTTGTCTGTTTGTTTAAAAATCCAATATGTAGAATTTGAATAAAATAAAAGAACAAAATAATGATCAGCGAAGCTATGTTGTTTGCACACATGGAGAGACTTTTTGAAACTTCAATCATTACTTGTGATATTTGCTTAATTTTATGAGGATTATACTTCGGCAGTTCATTCTGCTTCAATAATAGTCTTTTTTTTAAAAAAAAAAAAAAGAATATTTACCATTGTACAAGTTACTTATTTGTATTAATTATCTTAGCTTGTCAATGTGAACTTACCTAATCAAATGCACTACATTGCATCAGAAAGAGGGAAAAATCTGCTGATAAAAGCTTTGTTTTCTTAAAGATACCTATTTCATATTATATCATAGGAGTTTTATCATAAAATATTTACATTTAATTCTCTGGAAAAGTTCATCAAGAATAGATTTAGTCATGATTTAATATGCCATAAAATACTATTTTTCCTCAGAGAAGAGTGTTTTTAAACAGTGTAACAGTTTACTTCCAAAACCTAAAACCATTGACCCTTTAGTTAAAGGATAATAGGTAGTTTTATGATTAGCATGTTCATGGAAGTAATGAAATTCATACTCACTTAGCCAAGAAATATGGCTCAGAAAATAAATTAGCAAGCTGTTTCAAACTTCTTGTCACTTGATTCATCTTCAGACTTCTCCTATAGCTGTGCCTGAAAAATCATGAGAAAAGAAGGCAATTTATCAGAGCCTTATTCCAAGGTGTTTTTTGCAGTGCTGGGATCTTGATTTAAAATTGATTTTTATAATTATAATTGTAATTGCCCTTACTTTGCAATACTTGTGTTGACTGCTTCCTTTTGAATCATGATAGATAAAAATAGACAAATTCTCTTTAAGAGTACAAAGGGTCATGCTCAATTTCAAACCACAAGCTGTCAAAACCCTAGTACTCTCCTGGCCCAGTCATTTCATACTTGATAAGTAAACCCACTTGAGGAATGTTTATATGCCCTGATGCTTTTGGACACATTCACTGACAGAACACATTCTTTGAAGAAATATATCAAAAGTGTTTATCTCCCTGAGTGTTACCCTAAACCCTGTCAGTGCTAATGATATCAGGACATGGATTAAATAAATCCTTTTGAGAGTGACTCTGGGTATTTCCACATTCAAATCACAAATACAGAAATTTTGGCTGCAAAAGTGGGCAACAGATATTTCAACATGCACAGCGTTTTGCTTGTATAAAAAGCTTTAATAGAGAACTGCCCCAGAGAAGCAGTGCTGTCATTCTTGGATTTCACATACAACTACTGCCTTCCACAAGCAGGAAAAAGGTACATTAATGCACAAATTGCATATGTGAGTATCATTATATCACAGTGTAGCAAAAATATAATAATAACACGGTTATTTATGTATTTATTTATTTAGAGAGGGAGTCTCACTCTGTCTCCCAGGCTGGAGTGCAGTGGCAAGATCTCGGCTCACTGCAACCTCCGCCTCCTGGATTCAAGCGATTCTCCTGCCTCAGCCTGCTGAGTAGCTGGGATTACAGACACGTGCCGCCACACCTGGCTAATTTTTGTATTTTTAGTAGAGATGGGGTTTCACCATGTTGGTCAGGCTGGTCTCGAACTCCTAACCTTGTGATCCACCTGCCTCAGCCTCCCAAAGTGCTGGGATTACAGGCGTGAGCCACTGTGCCTGGCCCAACACGGTTATTTTTAAAGTGATGACTAGGTAATGCTGGTTCTTTTAGTGACAATAATGAGTGTAAATTGTGTGTCCTTCCTGCCTTCCATTTTCTCACACCATCAATGAATATAGGCTATTATTTACTCTGCCCTATTTAAGTAATCAAGCCATTAATTTCTGTACAAATGATACTGTGAATTCGGAGACTAAATCTATTATCTTTATTATCAGCATAACAATGTCCTCTAGCTTCTTTCAATAAAAATGGATTTTTCAAGGAATTGATATTTTTCAGCATGTTTTTCTTTATATCTGCAATCATTTATTTTATAGCAATCCCAAATAAGTATTTTACAACAAAAGATAACATATAAAACACAATTTACATACTCTTTGTATAAAATGCTTTTATTTCTAAATGACAGTGATTTTTATGTTAAGAAAACGTATTTAGTTTTCACTTAGTTTACTTCATTATGAAAATGATTATTGTATATTTATTGGTGGCAAAATAACATCAACATTTATTATATTTATGTGTATATTAAATGTTAGAAGTAATTAACAAACAGTGGATTAGTTCTAAACAAATAAACTTGCTTTTATTTCTTTCTTTTTTTTTATTTTTGAGATGGTGTCTCATTCTGTTGCCCAAGCTAGAATGCAGTGGCATGATTTCAGCTCACTGCAACCTCTGTCTACTGGGTTCAAGAGATTCTCCTGCCTCAGCCTCCAGCATAGCTGGGATTACAGGTGCATACCACCATGCCCAGCTAATTTTTGTATTTTTAGTAGAGACAGGGTTTCACCATGCTGGCCAGGCTGAAACTCCTGACCTCAAGTGATCCGCCTGCCTTGGCCTCCCAAAGTGCTGGGATTACAGGTGTGAGCCAGAGCACCTGGCCGACTGACTTGCTTTTATTTCTAATGACTTTTAATATAAAGGTATTCTTTAACCTTTATTTCACATTATTTTCAATTAAGTATGACACATAAATTCTTACAGCTGTTATTTATACTCTGGAATTAGTGGCTTAATGTTTTAGAAGCCCTTTTAAAAATTCATAGAAAATATGTATTGCACCTAACCATTTTCCAGGTCATCACACATTCATTCATGCATTACCAAAATGAAGAGTTTGTTTTTCTAACTACGATGTCAGGTATTCTACTGTTTTATTTATTATTAGCATTGCAGATAACAATATTTTTAAAATTATTTTTTGTATTGCCTATCTGCATTTTATGACCACATCTATTTCTTAAAGATCAAGAGAAATATAACATTCTATTATTTGGAGAGCTAGTGTCACAATTGAGTGATATTTGTGAAACTTGAAATTATTCAGATGCTGACATAAATTTGTTAGCAGTTTGTGAAGCTTTAATGAGAAAAGAGTTGAATAAAGAAATTATTCAAATAATGGAAATAATGCATTCTTCTCTTTAAACTTCTCTTTTATAACTGATTTTCTTAAACTTAATATTAACAAAGCTCTTCCCTTTAAACAATTTCACAATTGTCACTAAGTGAAATAACCAAATAATTTTTGGAATCGGTGGACTTCATTATGCCTCATGTTATGAATTATATTTAAGAATGAAATAATCCTGCAGAAAAGTTGAAGAGTGGTTGTCTATATGGCTAAAGTCAAGTAAAAATGCCAATAAAAGGTTTGAAAAATATACTTTAGATGTATAAGTAAAGCAGGTACATGACATTCTAATTGTAACTGTGTTTTTTGTTTTTGTTTTTGTTTTTTTTTTGAGTTTAAGTGATTTATTTAAGCCATCTCCTGCCACAAGCAAAGGGATGGAAGATCAGTATACCAGTCATCATCTGATACAAGTAAAGAAAGTGAGCTTAAGGTCTCGCATACTTTTTCTGGTCCGTGTGCAAAGCAGCGGTCCAAACCAGTGCTGTGGTCCCCAGTGCCCGGCTAGTGGTCTGGATTCTCTTTATTCATCTTCGCAGCCAGTTGTAAGCGGATTCACGTTGAGAGTTACGGAATAGAGTAGGGTTACCATCTCCCCAGGGAAACGGCTTGGTCCTGATGCTAAGATGGGGGTAGAGGATGAACTCGTGTCCCTAGTGCTCTCCGTGGTGCGACTTCAGGAACACATTCAGCATGCTGTATGCTACTCCGGGGAGCACGACGAAGTAGGTGAGGGCCTTCCACATGCGAGCTGAGCCCTCCTCGCCATGGGCACCACTCGACATAGGCCACCCCAGCTGTGGGCGGGACCGACCCAGCAGCCAAGAAACCCAGGACACTGCAGCTGCCTCCATTTTCGACCTGGACTCTGCAACTGTTAAAGTACTATTTTAAATCTCTACCCAATAGTTTCTATCAGTATGTATTTATAAAATGGATAAGAAAAAAACCCACTAGAAAGAGCTGCATAACAACCCATTGAACCAGAGTTGCTCCATTGCCATAGCTGATGCTTTGAAACTGATGTGGCACAAACTGTAGTGAACTACAGTGAAAAAAGGAAGTTCAAAAACAAAAGCAGTATTATTTATTTATTTTTGGTATTCATGCTTTTCAGAACTAAGTTCTGAAGAAGAAAAAAAGCTTTAACAAAAAGCAGATTTTTGGGCCCGGTGCGGTGGCTCATGCCTGTAATCCCAGCACTTTGGGAGGCCAAGGCGGGCGGATCACGAGGTCAGGAGATCGAGACCATCCTGGCTAACATGGTGAAACCCCGTCTCTACTAAAAATTAAAAAAGTTAGCCAGGCGTGGTGGCGGGCGCCTGTAGTCCCAGCTACTCGCGAGGCTGAGGCAGGAGAATGGCGTGAACCCGGTAGGCGGAGTTTGCAGTGAGCCGAGATCGCGCCACTGCACTCCAGCCTGGGTGACAGAGCGAGACTCTGTCTCAAAAAAAAAAAAAGGAAAGAAAAAAAGCAATTTTTTTTTTATTACCAGCTTTAGCCCATACCATGTTAGTTTTAAAGAGATGGTAGAGTTGATAAAAAATTTATAAGGATGATGTGGAGCTACTTACTACAGGCTGTGTTTCTTTTTTTTTTTTTTTTAATCCTATAGATGATCCGAATACCACTTGAGTTGAAATATTTTATTTTAAATATAAAGAAGGAATACTCTCTATTATTAAATTGAAAATAAATAAAACCAATTCTGGAAGAAAAAAAAATAACAAAATGTTTACATTTCTCTTATTAGGAATTAATGTGTGTGTGTTCATTTATCTTTTTTTTTTTTTTTTTTTTTTTTTTTTTTTTTTTTTTTTTTTGAGACAGAGTCTCGCTCTGTTGCCCAGGCTGGGTGCACTGGCACGATCTCGGCTCACTGCAAGCTCCACCTCCCGGGTTCACACCATTCTCCTGCTTGAGCCTCCCAAGTAGCCTGGACTACAGGTGCCTGCCACCACGCCTGGCTAATTTTTTGTACTTTTTTAGTAGAGACTCACTTATCTTAACAGATACCTGTAATATTCATTCTCCTCTATAGTCCACTGTACTTAGTTCTCATGTACAATTGTTTATTTCTATTTATAGTATATATGAATGTGTAACTATTATGTGTTATTTGTTATATACAAATGGCTGCTATATGAAGATATAAAATAAAAGTATATCATTATATGTATATATATCTTTATATAACTCTGATTTGGTTCTAACTGAAATTACTAGGCATTACCATAAACCTTTAAATATTCTATTTGTCTTATACTCAGTATATTTGATACCATTTATAGAAAGAAACCTCAAAGACTATTAGAATACTACTTTATCTTAAATATTTTATTTCTTGGAATGTAGCACGATAATTGTAAAATTTTTAAAGTAACTCTTTTACTAAATTTTTTTTTTTTTTTTTTTTTGAGACGGAGTCTCACTCTGTCGCCCAGGCTGGAGTGCAGTGGGTCGATCTCGTCTCACTGCAAGCTCTGCCTCCCGGGTTCACGCCATTCTCCTGCCTCAGCCTCCCAAGTAGCTGGGATTACAGGCGCCCGCCACCACACCTGGCTAATTTTTTTTTTTTTTTTTTTTTTTTTTTTTTTTTTTTGTATTTTTAGTAGAGACGGTTTCACCGTGTTAGCCAAGATGGTCTCAATCTCCCGATCTCGTGATCCACCCGCCTCGGCCTCTCAACGTGCTGGGATTACAGGCATGAGCCACCGTGCCCAGCCCTCTTTTACTAAATTTTAACAAAGAATTTGGTTTTCAGATATTATGTCCACAGTTTAATATATAAGTGTATATTATCATTTTATGAACGATTCCTCTGTTTTAAAAAGTGTGATATCATTTTTTGTTGACTGAAATGAGAAAAATATTACATTTAATCAACATCCAATTAAGTTTTAAAGCAAAGAATAACTTTGTATTTGCATTTTTATCTTGTTCATATACATGAAATTATGTTTAGTGAATACTTAATTTTGCACTCTTCAATATTTTCATTGATTTGTTATAGTGGAGTAGCCACTGACACTGATGTTTATTTACACTTGATTTGTTAGAAATATCTTATTATATATTTTTCATAAAATCAGATAAGAATTACAGATTAGTTGGCTAAAGGAACAAGTCCAAATAATTCCTAATATACCTTCTAAAATGGGTGTCAGTAGCAAGTCAAAGATCTTCTGTAAGAGGAAATCATACAAAACACTGCAAACTGGCTATTGTTTTTGATATTTGCTCAATGGATCCAACACCACTCCAAGTGGTCCCTTCCCTTTTCCACCCAGCCTTCGTGGAGATAGTCTCCAGCAAGCTGAAGTAGCAATGTTGTGCATGGGCTCAAGAGCTCTTGTCTGTGCTGAAGACCTTTATATATATGTATACACATACAGGTTGAGTATCCTTTGTCTAAAATTCTTGGAGCCAGAACTGTTTTAGATTTCGATAATTTTCAGATTTCAGAATATTAGCATATTCATAATGAGAGGTCTCAGGGTTGAGACTCAAGTCTAAACATGAACTTCATTTATGGTTCATGCACACCTTATATATATTGGCTGAAGGAAATTCTATTCAATTTCTAAAATAATTTGTTGCATTAAATAAAGTATGTGTGCACTGAACCATCAGAAAGCAAAGGCATCACTATCTCAGCCACCCATGTGGACAATCTGTGGTTGTTTGGCATCACCATCATTCTTGACTCTGAATTTAAATCCTACCGATAAGTAATTATTTTCTTAAACTTATTCACATGTAAGTACTTAGCAGTAAAAAATATAACATACCATCCTGGACAAAATGGTGAAATCTCGTCTTTACTAAAAATACAAAAATTAGCTGGGCAAGGTGGTGCGCATCTGTAGTCCCAGCTACTCGGAAGACTGAGGCAGGAGAATCACTTGAACCCCAGAGGCAGGGGTTGCAGCCAGCTGAGATCGCACCACTGCACTATCTCTCTCTCTCTCTCTCTCTCTCTCTCTCTCTCTATATATATATATATATATATATATGTATATATATATATAAATAACATATATGTTAATTATACACCATTATATATATTTATATATACCATTTATATATCTATTAATTATATATGTGTGTTAAGAGACCACTTCCTGGTCTCTTAACTGCTTCTGATATTTTTCCTCTCCAAAATAAAAAAGAAAGAATATAGTGTAGAGTAACCTTTTTATCAAAACACAGTATTAATATATTTATATATATATTAATAGTATATATAACATACCATTAATACAGGAAAACATAATGTGTTCAGGGTAACTTCTGATATTTTTCCTCTCCAAAAAAAAAAAAGAAAGAATATAACGTACAGTAACCTTTTTATCAAAACACAGTATTAATATATTAATATATATAAATGATATATATAACATACCATTTATACAGGAACACATAATGTGTTCAGGATAACTAAAGCAGCACAGTAGCATCACCAGAATACCTGTATCAGCTCTTAAACAACAGCAACAAGAAACAACAGCAGGCTTTTATTTTCCACTGATGATACTGTGTTTTGATAAAAAGGTTACTCTACGCTATATTCTTTCTTTTTTTTTTTTTTATTTTGTTTTTTTGTTGTTGTTGTTTTTGTTTTTGGAGAGGAAAAATATCAGAAGCAGTTAAGAGACCAGGAAGTGGTTCCTTTTTAGGGATGAGAAGATGTTCTGCTGGATGGCTTTTTAAAATGTTTCCTCCAGAGTCATCTGCCTCATTAACGGTGATTTTTGGTCTTAGAAGTCTTTCTTTGATTTTATAAACTGACATGATTTCCTGTTCTGTTAGGAATGCATGCTGCTGTAGTCCTTCCATAAGCACACCACACATTTTCACCGTGTGGTCTATAAGCATTTTCCCTGCAGTGTCAACAATATCATTTTCATTGTCCACTTGTGGCATCATGTCGGCACTCAAAAAGAGTTGGATTTTGAGGCATTTCAGATTTCAGATGTTTGGATTAGGGATACAACCTGTAATAAAAGAAACTGTGTCTTTAGAAACTACCTTGAGACACAAAGGTTAAAGACATTTGAGATACTGTCATTAAAAGTGTCCTGTTTTACTTAGAAAGTTAGGCGAAATGCCTCATTGTAAAGGAAAACCTGTCATTTTAGTATGAAACATGGATCTCCCAACATCTTTAAGGTTAAATATGACACAAAAACCTATGTACTTAGAGTTTAAAACTTTTAAGCAGGAGGCCTCTGATTTTTCTCATTCACATGTACCTCCTAAAATCACTACAAGGGCCAAAGTTAAAGATTGCCCTCTGAAGTCCTACACTCAGTTTTCTTTACAAACAGGACAAAACAAACAAAAACATTCTCTTTGTTTTCATTGCATCTTTAATACTTCCCATTTACCTCTGAATAAGGCTTTGGGTTTTCTCATTTTTGTTATTTTAGGTTAGCCGAGGATGAATCAATGAGCCTTAAGGCCTTGATTCATAAATATGAGAGTTTAATGCATAGATATTCAAACTTACAAATTTCTGAATACATGATATGTTTATAGTGTCTAGAACACATTTATGCACAACATTAGAATATTATGTTACAATACTTTTCCCTTTTCTTTTTAAAAGAGTGAGCATTGGTCATAATCAATGAACATTTTTAAGAACAGAAGAGCCGGTTAAGCATAACCAGTTTCCTTCCATGTCTAATGTGTGATTGTAGCTTCAAGATGGGGAATACATATATAAGTCTACTAAGATACTTGAAACAAAAATACATTGTGCTACCAATTCAGATTACTTTTGGCAATTCAGGTATTTTCCATGTAGCTTCTGCCTGTCAGTAGAATAACTTGTACTGAGTAGTCCTTACTAGAAGGTAGATTTTAAACTGCTCAAATATAAATAGTCTAGATCAAATAAGACTGAATTTCTCCCCATTAATTGTGAATTGGTATTGTTAAAAAATAGAATTTAAGACTTTTTTGTTCTTGATTTAAAGTTCTGTACTTTGCTGTCTCTGCAATATATAATCATTGTTTTCCATGTCAATATTAGTATATGATGAACTATTCTGAAAGCAATTATGCATCAATGAATTACTTTTTGGAAAATGTGTTGTACATATATATCAAGGAAACTTAAGCTCATAGACATGTTTAAAATTTCCATGTCACAATATCTTGCATTTTTCAAAGCTTTGACTTAAATTCTGACTTAACAATTACTACAGGTTACAGGTAACATAAGACTCTGAGATGGGTATATATGCAAAAGCAGTCCTGGCATAATGGCATATTTCTGCATTTACTTTAATAAAACTCATGGAAATCATATGAGAATATTTAAATAAATGCAGTCAGTGCATCTGAGTTCCATATCATCCATTCTAATGAATATGCATCGATTCAAAGTTTTGAACAATCACATCATTCCCTTCCCCTCATTTTTCATGTGAAAAGCAAGGACATTCTATTTGAAAATAACATTAACACAATGTCATGATTGAGTATTTAAATGAACAAAAGTCAGGAAAATCATTTTCTCATTTGTCTAGAGCTGTAGCTTGGCAACATAGTACCTATCTTGAAAAATAAAACTGCTAAAAAAGCATGAGATATTCCTAAATAAAACAACCATTTATTTTATTTTCCTGCTAAGCATTTTTAAAGAGAAAAAAAAGGTAATCTCAAGTCATTGACAAGCTAATATTAACAATGCAGCAGACCAAATGAAAAATCCTTAAGTTCTTCTAGTCAATTCAATAAAGCTTTGCCCGAGGCATGTACAAATATGGATGGTTGCAAACTAAAATAAGTAAGCCACATGGCTATGGGGAAAATAACTGTAATCTGATGACCCACCTGGTCTCTCAAAGTGAATTATTTGTATTCAATATTTAGCAAAATCTGCTTGGTATTTTCCCATGAACACTCAATATTTCTAAACCAAACCCATACCCACCAAAATTAACACAATGATTGAAGCAGAAAAATTATTCAAGTATTTCTATTTAGCTAATTATCCTCCTGACTTACTTAAATCTTCTGTAACATTATTTGAAGTAACACCAACAAAATTGCACTTCTCCATAACTAGACATTTGTCTTTATAACCTGGATTTCTTTCTTGGTGGTGGTGGTGGTGGTGGTTTTTTTTTTTTGGAGACAGGATTTCATTCTGTCACCCAGGCTAGAGTGCAGTGGTGCAATCAGGGCTCACTGTCACCTTGACCTCCCTGGGTTCCTGCAATCTTCCTACTTCAGCCTCCCAAATAACTGGGACTACAGGCATATGCCATCATGCCCGGCAAATTTTTGTATTTTTTGTAGAGGAGAGTTCTCCCTGTGTTGCTCAGGATGTTCTCAAACTCCTGGCCTCAAGTAATACTGAGCGGCTGCACCTGGCCCTGGATTTCTTCAGAAAAGAAAAAAGAAAAAATGTTTTATTATTTTAGTGAGCATTTAATTTCAAATCATATGTGATTACTTTTTTTTCTGGAAGAATTTAATGCCCCAGAAACTAGTAAATGATAAATATTAAAATCAGAATTTTTAACCACTTTGATCCTAGTAAGGTTACATTCATGATGTCCTGTGAAAAGTGACAGTATAAGCACACCTTGGTGAATCAGAAAGAGTATCTTGACCTTAACCCAAGCCAATTTTGCTGTACTCTGATAGATAAATTTTTCTGTATACAGATGGCCAAGACAGCAGTGCATGATATGAGTACAGAAGGTGGAAACATTTTATCACAATATTTTGAGAAATAAAGAAAAGAGTTTTTAGGGATTTGAAATAAGAAAAGATAGGTAAAATGAATGAAGTAGGATATGGTCAATACACATTCTTTATAGGTCCTGTGATTTAAAAAAAGTCTCTATGTTAAATATCATTGCATTTATCTTAGAGACTAACAATATGTTGTAAATTTTAAGTTCTGAAAAATTTTGCAGTAATGACATATATTTAAATTTTATTTATTATTCTTTACATTCTTTGACCTTGGAAATGTTTAAGAAATTGTTAATACTGTAACAGGATATTTGTGTTGTTCACAATACATTTTAGGAAAAGGAATCATGAGAACAAATACATTATTGGCAAACTATATATGTACAGATGTCTGAATTACAGAATGATTATACCAAGCATTGTGGGAAAAGAGCTTAGAGAATGTAGTAGAATAGGGATCTTGAATATCATTGCCAAGAAATTATCACATTATCCATAGGCTGTGAGGCTGTGAGGAATTGTTAAAGGATTTTTAGTAGACATCTAATACGATCAGATATATATTTTAGAAATATCCCTGACAACAATATTTAGAATCTAATTGGCGGAACAAGAGTTAGGGCTGATAAAACTGAAGTCAAAGAGACCAATTAAAAACTGATTCCAAAAAAGAAAAGTAAAGACCTAACATATTGCTGTGAGATGGGGTTGAAATGAAAGAAATGGAATTGAGGGATATTACATGAGAAGATTAATAGGATTAGGTGGCCAAATTAAATGTGCAAGATGAATGAGATTTAGGAATCTTGGATGAATCTCAAGTCATCATGGAAATAGAGGGAATAGTGACCTAGAAAAACAGGTGAGAACAGCAGTGAAGTTTTTAGATTTTGTGTGTGTGTGTGTGCGTGTGCGTGTGTGATGACTTCTTAACCTCAATCTTAGCTAAAGTTTTTTGGCAAAAGACATATTGGAAAGCTTGATGGCTCCATTGAGGTCTCTAGTGGATGGTTAACTAGATATTATAATAGAAAAGCATACCCCATCCCTGTTGTGGCTTAGTAGGAGAATTGAAACTCTCTATCTAGTTTCATCATGGAAACAAATCAAAATTTCTTTCCAGCCATGTACCCAACTTTCTGCCTCCAATTGGTGGAGTTCAATTGATAGATGAATTGCCCATATGGGAAGGATTGAATCAAGCAGCTAAATGAAAACTCTAGGTAGGGATGCACTCTAGATAGGATTGCATTACACACTGGGAGGTCAATGGGTAGCAAGTCAGCCTTTAGAGATTGGTGGTTCTCACTAGATGAAAAAGAATAGAAAACCTGGGTACCGACTCAGGCTCTGTAACACTCCCTGGCAGTGATTGTGCTTCCTTCTGGCATCTCAATCTAATCCTATCCCACCTAATGGCACCCAAACCCCCCAATCTTTCCCCTTGATTGTGATCTAGTTTCCAGAGATGCTTAGGTAACACATGGCCTCAGGGAACAAGGGTAGTGAAGAGACTTAAGTCTGTTCTAAGGTCATCTTCAGACCCTTTTAGCCTTGGTATGAGACCAAATTTGTCCTTCCTTAATTAGAACATTGGCCTCTCAGTACTGCTTATGTGGCTGACAAGTGTGGCCCCACCTCAACCTATTTTCTTCAGTCCACATATACTATATATTTCCCAACTAAATGTCTATTCTTACTCATTCTCATTTACATTCTCTCCTTCACAAGCAAAGAGAAAACTTTTATGTTCTCCTGTGCTTCTCTTAGAAACTTCAAGGGACAGTGTTAGATCCTCTTTGTGTCTAAACCAGGGCACAGCAAACTACAGGTTCTGTGCCAAATTTGACAAATGTCATGTTGTATGTTCTGTGACCTAAGAATGATTTTTACACTTTTAAATTGTTGAAAATTATCAGGAGAAGAATAATATGTCCTGACATGAAAATGATGCAAAAATTCAAATTTCAGTATCTGTAAAGAAAGTTTTATTTATTCAGTTATTTATTGCCCATGGTTGTTTGCTTACTACAAGGTCATGGTTGAGAAAATTAGTTGTGACAGAAATTATATGACCTACAAAACCTGCATAATTTACTCTCTGGCCCTTGATAAAAAGTTTGCCAACCTCTCATCTAGACCATTCTTGCCTTCATTAATACCTGCTATTCCAACAGTGTTCCAGACACGAAGCCCCTCTGTGAGGCCTAAACCCCAGAAAGTGGGGCAACAGTAGCTTTTATTTTGAGATTTTCCTCAACTTAAGGAAGTTTCCATCACCACTGAGACTCATTCTAAAAGAAAAATGAGAGCAGCAACTACAGCAACAGCCATGTTTTAGCTCTTCCTCTCTCTTCAAATCACTTCCACCAGGGTAGAAAGAGTTTTCTATCTCCTGTCTGTGTACTTCTGTTCAAACTACTCCTGCCTCTCAGCCCTTTGGTGAAAACAAAGAACTTTTTCTGCCACCAGGAAACCTGGCTTTTAAGATGGAAACCCTGAATTTCAGGACCATGATCTCTGCTATGGATTTACAAATTCAGTTTAAAGCCTCAAAAGCTGCCTCTGTATAAACATCAACTTGAGGATAAATGTTTGTAGAAAACAATTGGTTATGTGTGAATTGTGGGTTATGAATAATGGCTACACAGAAGCCCAGGCGGAAATCCCTAAATTTCCTCTTGCTACCATTTATTAAATACTTATTAATTTGTTTTTCAGACATTATGATAAATGGTTTACCTTTTATTTATTTAGTTCTAGCAACATCCCTGTAATTTAGACTTATTATATCATTTCACAAATGAGGGGACTAAGACACAGAAATATTAAATAAATTGTCAAAACTTGCTTGGTTAATTCGTAATAGAGACACGTTAATAAGTGAGAGAGGTAAGACTTCATTGGAAGGCCGAGATGGGAGGATATCTTGAGCCCAGGATTGGTGACCAGCTTGGGCAACATAGTGAGAACCCTGTCTCTACAATTTTTTCTTTTTTTTAAAGTAGTTGGGTGTTGTGGTGTGTGCCTGAAGTCCCAGTTACTGGAGAATGGCTTGAATCCAGGAACTTGAGGCTGTAATGAGCTGTGACTGCACCACTGCACTCCAACCTGGACAACAAAAAGGGACCCTGTCTCAACCTTCCCTCTCTAAAAAAAACAATTGAACCTTTGTCCATACAACTCCAATTCACTGTGCTATGTGTGTGTGTGTGTGTTTGTGTGTGTGTGTGTATATGAAAGGCAGAAATAGTCAGGAAACCTAACTTTAAAATCAGAAAAAAACAAATAGTTGTATTAATCCTGGAGAAGAGTTTTGCCCAGTTTGTTATGCTAAGATGCATTAAGTATACAAAACAAAAGTATGTATCCAGCACTTCACAGCACTTTACAACGTAGTTTTCAATACCTCCATAGTTATAATAGTGAAATGTTTGAGGATAGTTTGATAAAAGCCATAATTATTCTGAAGTTGTTACCAATATGTGTAATACTGAATTGAAAGACTGAATGCTCCAATTTAGTATATTCTGTAAAGCAAACTTCTCATGACAATGTGCTGGTGGTCATAGTGTGGGCAGAATGGCCAAAGGGAAGTGTGGTGAAATATTTATCAAGGGAGAATTTCTGATAACTTCTCTTTACTGAAAATACATTTCCATTTCAATGTTAATATATGTGAGAATTTCCTTTCATGTTGATGGCCTTTGAAAGGTATTTTCTTTTCATACTTGAAGCTGATTTTTAATAATATTTTACTATTCAAGAGCTTTCAGTGATGGAGCATTTTAGAAATGTTTTGATATTGAATGATATCAACAGCTTTCTAGGTTGAATCCAGTATAAAATAAACTATTTCCACAGCATGATTTACTTGAAATTATACTTCACAGTATACATGGTTTCAGAAAAGATATGATTAAACCATTTTTAAACTTTTAACTAAAAAAAAATCTGTCTGTCTTTAGTATCCTTATATATAAATCTGGATGAAAATATGAACTGCTAATAATGGTTGATACAAATTACCATTTTATACATAGTGGGCCCAGCAATATATATATACACACACACACACACACACACACACATAAGAATAGGAAAAACAAAAGTAAATATACTGATTAAAAGAAGAAACAAAGAAAAAGCAATATTTCTTTCACCATCTCTACCAAATAGTGTTTGGCATTGCTAAGAATGATTTTCTGGATTGTAATTGAGGAACAACAAAGCGTTCATACTTTTTTTTCATGTTTAAATGTTTATTTTTATGAGATATTTTGAAACATGTTTTACAGATACTTCAGAAGAATCAATAATGATTTGATAAGTATCAAAATTAAAATGTTAATTATACATTTAATTGCAGATAGATGAGGTGATTATTTTGGCCAAAATATATTAGAACAATGGCCATTTATAGAAATAAGATATATTTTAATAGTTTAGCTGAATAAGATGATTTTTTATATTCTGAATTTTTTTCAACTTTCATTTTAGATTCAAGTGGTACATACTGACATTTGAGATATGAATTACTCCATTACGCAGGTACTGAGCATGTTACCCAACAGTTTTTCATCCCTTGTCTCCCTCCTTTCCTCATACTTCTAGTAGTCCCTAGGTTTTATTGTTGCCATCTTTAGGTCCCTGAGTATCTGATACTTAGCTCATAGTTATGTGTGACCCTGCAATATTTGGTTTTCTGTTTCTGCATTAATTTGCTTAGGATAATGGCCTCCAGCTGCATCCATGTTGTTGCAAAGGTCATGATTTCATTCTTTTTATGGCTGCATAGTATACCCTGGTGTATATGAACCCCATTTTCTTTATTTAATCCGCCATTGATGGAGCACCTAGATTGATTCTATGTCTTTGCTATTGTGAATAGTGCTGTGATGAACATGAGATTGCATGTGTCTTTTTGGTAGAATAATTTGTTTTCTTTTGAATATATATCGAAAATGGGATTTCTGGGTCGAATGGTACCTCTGTTTAAAGTTCTTTGAGAAATCTCCTAGCTGCTTTCCACAGTGACTTACTTACTTTCCCACCACCAGTGTATAAACACTCCCTTTTCTTCACAACCTTGCCAGCATCTGTTATTTTTTTGAATTTTCAAAAATAGCCATTCCAACTGGTATGAAATGGTATCTCATGGTTTTAACTTGCATTTCTCTGATGATTAGTGATATAGTTTTAATATTTGTCACCAACCAAATCTCGGGTGGAGTAGTAAATCCCAATGCTGGAAGTGGGGCCTGATGGAAGGTGTTTGGTTCATCCGGGCAAAACCGTCATGAATGGCTTGGGCCACCTCATTGGTGGTGAGCTCTCTCTCTGAGTTCACATGAGACCTGCCCACTTAAAAGTGTATGGCACCTCCCCTTCCACTCTCTTTCTCTCTCTCCCTCTTTCTCTTTTGCTTCTGCTTCCACCATGTTATCTGCCTGCTTCCCCCTTGCTTTCCACCAAGTTTGGAAGCTTTCTGAGGAATCTCCAGAAGCAGATGTTGGCATTACCCTGCCTATACAGCCTGCAGAACCATAAGCCAATTAAACTTATTTTCTTATAAATTGACCAGTCTCAGGTATTTCTTTATAACATTGTGAGAACAGCATAATACTATTAGTGATGTGGAGGATTTTTCATATATTTGTGGGCTGCTTGTATGTCTTCTTTTGAGAAGTGTCTGCTCATGTCCTTTGCCCATTTTTAATATAATTATTTGATATTTTTTGCTTCTTTTGCTGTTTAAGTTCCTTATAGATTCTGGATATTAGACCTTTGTTGGATGTGTAGTTTGCAAATATTTTATCTCATTTTGTAGGTTGTCTCTTTATTCAGCCAATAGTTTCTTTTGCTGTGCAGATGCTTTTTAGTTTGAGTCCCACTTTTCAATTTTTGTTTTTGTCACAATTACTTTTGAGGACTTAGTCATAAATTCTTTCCCAAGGCTGATATCCAGAATGGTGTTACCTAGGTTTTCTTCTAGAATTCTTATAGTTTGAGGTGTTATATTTAAGTCTTTAATCCATCGTGAGTTAATTTTTTATATGGTGACATGTAGGGGCCCAGTTTCATTCTTCTGAATGTAGCTAGTCAGTTATCCCAGCACCATTTATTGAATAGGGAGTCCTTTCTCCATTGCTTATTTTTGTTGACCTTGTCAAAGATCAGATGGCTGTAGGTGTATAGCTTTATTTCAGGATTCTCTATTCTGTTCCATTCGTCTATTTGTCTTTTTGTGTATCAGTACCATATTATTTTCATTATTGTAGCCTTATAGTATAGTTTGAAGTCAGGTGATACATGCTTCCGGTTTTGTTCTTTTGGCTTAGGATTGCTTTGGCTATTCAGGTGAGCTTGTATATTGTAAACAGACAATAACTGAGGAATTCAAAACGGAATACTTATGGTGGTTTAATTTACTATTTTACATTAACATAAAAGATTTCGGGTGATTCATTCAATAAAATACCATTGTATTCATTCTGTAGGGCTGCTATAAAAAGAGCAGCACAAACTTGGCCGCTTAAAAGAACAAACATTTATTCACTCATAATTCTAGAGGCTAGAAGTTCAAAATCAAGATATTTCCAGGCCCATGCTCTCTCTCAAGGCTGTAGGAAAGATCCTTCCTCTCCCTTTCTAGCTTCTGGTGGTTGCCAGCAATTCTTGATGTTCCTTGGCTTATAGGCACATTACTCCATCTCTGCCCCATCACTGCGTGACTTTCCCCCTGTGTGTCTCTGTCTGTGTAACTGTGTCCAAATTTTTCATTTTCTTATAAGAACACTAATCACTGGATTAGGGCCCACACTAATCTACTATAGCATCATCTTAACTTGATCACATTTGCAAATACCTTATTTTCAGATAAAGTCATATTGACAGACAGCAGGGCTTAGGATATCATTTTGGGGTACACAATTCAATCCACAACAAATAAAATACTTCAATATGTTTTTCAATCTAATAATTATTAAACAGATGGTGAGCATAGACAATTAGATTGAATATGGTATCTAAATAGCAAATCTGGTTCAAATGCATTTACAACACATTGGAAGTTGACTGGAGGTTCAATTGTCTTACATTTTTTAATTGAAATTCTTATTGAGATGATTTTAGGTTAATATTTAAAAATTTTTAAAACTATAATTATTTTACATTATTTTAAAATAATAGGAAGAGATCTCATGTGACCCTTATGCAGTGTCCCCCAGTGATAACATCATGCAAACTATAGTAAAATATCACAACCAGGATATTGATATTGATATAATTCACCAATTTTACTCAGATTTCTCATTTTCACTTGTACTCCTGTATGTGTGTATGTGTGTGTCTATTTAGTTGTGTAAAAATTTATCGCATGCATTTGTCTATTTTCATCTTCAGGGTCAAGACACAGAACAGTTCTGTCTCTAGTACCTCCTGTGTTGTCCTTCTATAATCACACTCTCTATTTCTTACCCACAGCCCCCACCACTACTTCTGTCAATCTCTAATCAGTTTTCAACTTCTAAGATGTTGTCATTTAAAAAATATTATATAAATTAAACACATAATGTGTCACTTTTTGATGTTTTCTTTTTTATTTAACATAATTCCCTGCAGATTCATCCAAGCTGTAGCCTGTATCACGAATTTGTTATGCTTTATTGCTGGTATTAATCCATGGTTTGTATGTATCAGTCTGTTTCACTGTTCCAGCTGTCCTACTTCTAATAGTAGAATTTTATTTTAATTGTGGTTTAAGTATAAGTAACTTTATTTATTTCATTTCAAATATTTCTGTTGTTCTTTTCCAAAGTTCTTAGGTCATTTTGTATTAGTTTAATGTAAGAGTTTTGTATTGATAAGTGGGGTTGTTTTGATGTGTGGTGAGTTTGAGTGAGAAGAATTAAAATTATAAGTTCCTAAAACAAAGACGAGAGAAGAGAACTTTGGATATTGTTTAGTTTTCTTCTCCTTCTCTCTTTCAGTTTTTCCAATGAATAATTAAGTTAAAAATTACAATGTTACATTCCCTTTTCCTTCTAAAAAGTGAGATATGAGGTATGAGCTACATAAAAGATGTTTATATTATTTGTTATGAGAAAAATTATTAATTAACTATTAATATACTGTAAGTTAATAGTATGAATAAATCAATGAATCATGTCAAGCTTTAAAAGAATAGTAGTCATCTTCATTAGATTTTTTTAATATGCAAAAGAAGAGCATGTGTAATTGAAATTCAGAAAATAACGAAGACGTTTTGTCAAAAATAATTCTACAATATAATACTTGCTATTTCTGACTTTTCTGTATTTCACCTTACCCTTGGCGCTAAACTTCAGCTTCTTTTTAAGGGAAGATAAAAGGGGATGTTATAATTTATTGACGATTCTGTGTCAGAGACTTTATCCATATTTCTGTCCCATTTGGTTTTCACAAAATCACTCTTTTGTGCTTATTTTTATGAATATTTAAAATGTAATTCCAGAACAAAAATGGAATACAAATTTGATTAACAGGACAGATTTCTGAAGCTATACATATCGAATTCAGAGTCAGATCTCTATTCACTGAATATCAGGACATAAGCAAGTTACATAAATGCTCTTGAATTCCATATTCCTCACCTGTATAATGGGGTTAGCAATATCAATCTATCAAGTTTTCAATAAATAATTTAATCAATCTACACAAAACACTCAAGGTTGCCTTGAGTAGGGCACAGTACTGGAATTTAAAATAATTATTTAAAACATTAATATTTTAAACTGACTAAGATTAATTAATACTTAAAAGATAGCTAGGAAATTACAGAGAAGAGCTTTAAATGTAAGTCTAGGTGTATATCAGTTAGGTTTGCATAGATTTTGCTGCAGTAACACATCTTTCTAAATCTCAGTAGCTAAAAATCCAAAGGATAGTTTTCTGCTCTTTCTACCTGTCCATCTTGGTTCAGCAGGTGGTTTCTGCTAATTTAAGTACCTTAGAGACATACTTAAATAGTGTCTGAAACATTTTGAATTTTTCTAGTTACAATACCAGAGAAAATCAATTTTTATGAATTACCTGTTGCCTCTTAAGACTATCTGCATAAAACACATCTCACATTTGTTCATATTTCATTGATCAAAGCAAATTATATGGCATATTTGAAATCAAAAGAGAAGTGCCATCTTCTCATGTGCTCAGAATGTGAAAGAGGACTGATGTTTTTGATAGCAGTCCTAGGGTCTTTTCCATTATACTTTAATAACTCCCAATTCTTTATATCCCTCTTTTTTTCAGTCTACTGACAAGAGTGATGTAGAAAATTGCTAATTTTCATATAGAACACTTTGTGGACACCAAAAAATGATGGGACAGATGATTTTTTGAAAACAGGAAGGAAATGGCATTTTTCTTCCTTGCCTTCACATATATATTCATATTTTCATTCATTAAAACCAATATTCTTTGAGCTCCTAATATGTGTTGGGCATTTACTAGATCATCCATCATTCTCATGTTGTAAGTCATACAGATATTAGTCATCCTACTACTCCAGTAGAAACTGAGCAACAAAAACTGTAGTTCAATTTCCAGTGAAACGTCTGACAGAAAAACAAACAAACAGAAAAAACAACCCCAAATTGGTTATGCTCAGACATCACCAAATGATGTGAAGTGAAAAAAAGAAAAAAAAATTGTTCACTGTTGTTTAATCTGCTCAGCATTTAAAAATGATATATCCTTGTCAGGCTACCTGACAATAAAACACAGAGGTTGTAGGTGGAATCTTACTGAAAATTCTGCAACTGAGAGCTAATTAGTGTGTTGGCAAAGCTGTCAGCTAAAACTGTTTTTATCAGTGGAAAATAAATGAAGGTAGATTTTAGAGATTTGGTGTTACCCATACACATATAAATATCTTTTATCTTTTACCTTTGAGAAACTAATAAAAGTTGTTGCTTTAATTTGCCACTTGTACTTGATAAGTGGAGATAAAAAGTGCTCATATAAAGGAATTCATTCTTTTATTTAAATATATAATATACACCTAGAGCAATGAGCATAACTATGTACATAAAATATGGCATATATTCAGACCACACAGTCTGTGCTTGATTGTTGTACCTCAAAAGACTTAAATAAGACATTAAATTTTCTACTTAGGAAAGATGTTGAATGACGAAGAGAAGACAGAGCACATGGAACTGGGAGTATGAATAGCAGAGAATTCCTCTTGCTGAATGATTATTTTAGTTCTATCACACAGTCCCTAACAAATGCAAAAAGACCCTGAGGATGCAACTAAAGCTTGTCTCCATTGACCTTATAATCACAAGTACCTATCTAGTGATTACTGTTAGCCTTTCACATTAGGTATATTTTTAAACATTCCAAAGAATCTATGAAATGTTAATATTACAGGTATAAGGAAGAAGAGTCTTATTTAGAGAGGTTAAGTAAATTACTCAAGGTCTAAAGTGAGTAGTAATTTGAATTCATGCTTATACACATGTTTTGATCATGCAGGTCTTTGTTTAGTTTCTGGAATGTTCTAAGCTTTTTGCTCCCTTTGGGCTCAGAATACTTAAACATGAGGTACCCTCTTCCTCTCACTCTGAGGAAAAACTATCTTATCAATTTCCAGCTAAATCGTAGCCTTAATTATGTTTATGAACTCCTTGATGGCAGTTAGGAAACCATAGTGTGGTAAACAGAATAATGGGTCCATCTAAGACATCAACATTTTACTTTCCAAAAACTGAATATGGTGCTTTTTATGGCAGAAAAGGATTTTGTAGATGTGATTAAGTTCAGAATCTTGAGCTGGAAGTTTATCCTTGGCAATCTTGATAGGGACTATGTAAGACACAAGAGTTGCAATAGGGAATTGGGAAGGTCAAGAAAGAGGAGATGTGACAGGGCAAGCAGGAGTTGGAATGATAAGCTCTGAAGATGGATAAAGGGGCTTGAGCCCAGAAATGCAAATGGCCTCAAGAAGCTGAAAATGGATTCTCTTCTAGAGCCTCCAAAAAGAACTCAGCTCTGTCAACATCTTGAGGTTAGCACATAAGATACATTTCAGACTCTGAACCCTAGAGTGTCAAGATAATACATTTGTGCTGTTTTGGGTCACTAGGCTTGTGATAATGTGTTACAACAGGAAACAAATATATATATACAGCTCATCAAAATCACAACCAGTCCCTCAAATCTTAATATCCTCCCTCCTCAAAAAGGTCCTCATAAATAAAAATGGAGTATGGCAATGAGGTCAAGGGTCAGAAGCATGATCTTGTGTAGTTAGAGAAAATTTCTTGTAAATATAACATAAATCGTTACTTGAACCTGTCTTACCTCTTTTCTCTTGCCTTTTCCTTTACCTACCTCAAATATTTATATGCCATGGGAGAGAGAAGGCTACATGATAAAACTAAAAATTGTAACTACAAGTCCCAGATCTTCCTTAAGAAACCTCTGAAAAACTAAACCCTAAATCACTAAAGATGTGATTTTTTAAAGTATCATCTAGAGATTGGGTCAGCAGGGAGAGAAGAGAATATCTTGAAAGAGAAGAGATGAGAAAGATTCCCTAGGAGGCTCTGGAGACATGTATCAGAACAACATGACCACACAGATTATATTTGTATGTCAATACAGAGCATAAGTATCTTAATTTGTAAAAGTTTTCAGCACCATTTTACATATACTTTTATCTTAGTTTTTATAAATAAACTTTACAGTGCTATGGTAGATATTATTTGAACCAAGGCATGTAATTATTCAGTGACATGTTTAAATTCACATTTCTACTAGGTGGTAGAAATTAGATTTAATTCAGGATTTCCTGATTCCAAAATCCTTATATTTAACCACTAATAGGAAAAAAGCCTAGACATTTGACTGTAATATTTAAATAGAAATATCTCTCCAACGTTTGAAGGCAAAAATGCCCAGTGCTGTCTTGCATTGCCACACACACAAAAAGCATGGAATGGAAAACCTAATAATCAAAGGAGGATTTTATTCCAGGGCTTCTAAAACTCTGTTGGGAAGAATTAAGAATTTGTTTCTGTGTTTTACTTTTTTGTTTTTGGTTTTCCAATCTGTTGAAAGATTGATGTTTTGTAAAGCACTGCAGAAATAAATTATCTTCCATTTTTTCACTGTATCATTGTGAACTGGTAAAAACAAAAACAAACGAACAAAATGAACAAACAGTTTGAGAACTCTAGTCTGCGGAACACATTTTATACAGCTCTGTTTTAGACAAGACCATGATCAACATAATGCATTTTTCATAGTGTATCTGTGTAACACAAATTAACAAGTGTCCTCCATGGCTGAATCAATGTCTGATGTACATTCAAAGGAACAGCACTTTGATGCTAGAACTCTTGCTTGATATATTATAGATACCTACAAGTTACTGTGAGGAGATCACTCAAAACTTCACATAGAAAGTTTCCTAAATTTTCTGTTCAGACTTCTGTCCTACTCTTTAATTATTCCAACTTATAGCAAGAGCTGAAATTTCTTCCTCTATCTGTCCATGTCACACTCCCTTTGTATACGTAATTGTTACATTACCCTGAACTCTCTCTCTCCCTGAAATGAGCCCACTTGCTGACCATATTGGGCCAATCTCGTATAGCTTAAGAATTTAGTGAGTCTCTGGTTTCTACTCCAGGCTTATGTCTCTCATATCTGAAAAATAAAGTAGTCCTTTTTGAGGGTGAGGGGTGAGTCTGTAATAACAATGTCTACCTCATAAGGTTACTACAAACATTAATGAGTTAGTATACACACAGTAGTTGGCATAGGAAAAATACTATGTAATGTTAGGTAGTATTATTTTTTATCGTAAAGGGAAGCCAACATGATTTCCTGGGAAATATAGTTCCTTTTATTTAAAGAAGGTTTCTTTTAAAAAAAAAGTTTTGCTTTTAAAATAATTATCTGAAAATCTCTGCCTTTGGGATGTTTAAACCACCTTTATATAATTTTGAATCTGGTTGAGTTTAAATATATCATCTTGCTCCTTGTTTTCTAATGGTTTGACTAGTATTTATTACCTTCTTTCCTACTATTCTGCCTACTTTTGGGTTTATTGAGTATTTTTCTGATTCCATTTTATTTTCTCCGCTAGCTCATAAGCTATAAACCTTCATTGTGATATTTTAATGGCTGGTTTAGGGTTTATAGTATACATTTTTAATTTATCACCATCCACTTTCAAATGATATTATCATATTAATGTACTCAATGTGAAACTTACAATGGGATAGAGTTGTCACTCAGTATCCATGGGAGATCATTGGGGCTCCAGGACCTTCTGTGAATACCAAAATCAGTCCCTTATATAAAATGGCATTGTATTTGTATATAACCTATGCACATCCTCCCATATATTTAAAATCATCTTTAGATTACTTATAATATCTAATACAATGTAAATTCTATGTAAATAGTTGTTATATTATTTTTGTTTTTGTATTGTTATTTTTCATTACCTTTTTTCTGAATATTTTCATCTGTGGTTAGTTAAATCCATGGGTATGGAACCCACAGATATGGACCACCAGATGTATTTCCATTTCTCCCCTCTCTGTCTCCATGTCATCATTGTTTTGCATTTTACTTTTGCATATATTTAAGAAACCTAAAAAAAATTATAATTATTTTGTTTGAAATAATCAATAATTAATTTAAAAGATTATAAATACTTACATATAAAAATCTTTTAAGATCTTTTAAATAAGAAAAAATCTTTAATATTTGCCTTCATAGTTATCTAGTGCTCTGTCAATCCAGACTTCTTTGTGGCATCATTTTTCATCTGCTTAATAAACTCCATTTGACATTGCTTATAGTGCAGTCCTGCTTGTGAAAAATTATTTCAGCCTTCATATGTCCAAAAAATCTTTATTTTCCTGTGTTTTTTAAAGATATTATTGAATTGTAGATTGACAGTAACTTTCAGTACTTTAAAGAAGCTGAAAACTGTCCTCTGGCTTGCATTGTCTAAAAAGTTATCTGCTGTCATCCTTCTATCTATTTCTATGTACAGAATGAGTCTCTTTTCTGACTACTTTTGTAATTTTTTCTTTGTCACTGGCAATTTGATTCACGTTTGTTTTACTTGAGTCTGCTGAGCTTCTTGGGATCTGTGGTTTATACTTTTAATTAAATTTTTAAAAATTCAGGCAGTACTTTTTTTTTTTACAGTGCTTGTATGTCTTACAGTGTTTGTATGTCTTTTTTTAAATAGTATTTATATGTCTTCAAGTTCACTATCATTGTTTTCTGCTGTTATATAGAGTATCGCTATCATTTTTTAATTTCTGCTGTTATATAGAGTATTTGTCGCAGGACAAATTCTATGTAACTGTTAGGTAATAATATTTGTATTTTTATCTCAGAAATTGTAGTTTTCACCGCAAAAAGTTCAATTCAGGTGGGTCTTTTTTATATCTCCCATGCCCATTTAATTTTTTGAACACATCAAATGCAGATATAATCACTGCTGATGTTCTTTTCTGCTGAATCTCACACTGATGTCAGCTCTGGGTTTCCATTTATTGATTTAGCTCTTCAGTATGGATTGTATTTTCCTGATTCCTTGTATGTCTAGTAATTTTTTATTTGTTGTCAGACTGTGAATTTCACGAATTTCACCCTGTCAAGCACTGAAAGTTTTTGAGTTCCTACAAATATTCTTGAGTTTTGTTGCATGATGCAGTTAAATTACTTGGAAATATGTTGATCCTTCAGAAGCTTGTTTCTAAGCTTAGTTAGGACAGAGCAACATTTAATGTAGGTATCATTTGTCTCACTATTGGCAGAACCACTCTGAGTATTCTACATGATGGTCTTTAAATGAAGAGGTTTGCTATTCTGGCTGGTAAAAACCGACATCTCTAGTCCTGTATGAATTCAGAAAATTGTTCCCTCTAATTATTTTAATAGGTTATTTCCCTGGATTTGGGATATTTTTCCAAACGCTTATGTGGTGATGAGTATACAAAGCTGAAGACACAAAGGAGGCCCTCTGTAGTCTTTAGAGTTCTTTCTCGGAATAGTTCTGTCTTCTCTGGTACTTTACTCTACAAACACTAGCTGCTTATCTGTTCTGAACAACAATTCTCCTCATTCCAAAGAGACTTCTGGGTTTCCTGAGTCCCCTCTCCTAAGCCACAGGCTAGAAATTCTCTTCAATCAATAATTGGGGGCCATTCGTGAGGCTCACCCCATTTGCTTTCACCTCTTATGGATCACTTTCCTTTGTTGACTGATAACAAATACCTTCAGAATTTTTTTCTTAACATATTTTGTCCACTTTTTTATTTGATTCATTTAGGAAGGTAAATCTGACATGTACTACTACATCTTGACTGGAAGCAAAAGTTCTAAGTACAAATCTTATCTTAGTGCATTTCTCCTGGAAAGTTTGTATATATAAGACACTTCACTACAGTGAACAAAAAATTCAGGGAAAACATTACAATTTCTATCCTATAATCACAGACATTGCAAAAATACGTAGCCTATTTAAATAATGAGGCTTTGACAATTAAAGAGCAAGTTTAGTTTCTTTAGAAATCCATTATTAACTTCAAGCTATTATATATAGTTCAGTGGTGGCATCTTAGTGGGAACAGTGTTAAGTAAAGGCTAGATAATAGCTTCAGTGAAACAAAAAGCAGTTCTTGCTTACTCTGAAAAATCTTTTACATGTTTTAATGCTTGCACAATCATGCAAATTCTGATACAAGAATATTTTTTTAAAATATGGGCAACTTTTAAATTAGTCAGTTGATTATCAAATCTGTGAAGACAATCAACAGAAAATTGTTATGCAGTCCAACATAATAATCTCTGGTCACATGTGGCTACTGGACAATTGTAATGAGGCTAGTATAACTATGGAAGTATGTTTTTAAATTTACTCGATTTCAATTAATTTAAATTTAAATTTTGTAACTAAAATGTTAAGTGTGGTTTGAACCACCATTTAAAATTCTGAATCTAATTTTTCATGTGTAAATTTTATAAAATCTAAATACAAATTAAGTATTGCTGATGAAAATCGTGTCCAGATTTCCAAACTGTGAAAGTTACCATAAGTATAAAATATATACCATATTTTAAAGACCATGTAGGGACAAAAGGACTTAAAATGTCACCCAATTTTTTTTTTTTTTTTTTTTTTTTTAGATGGAGTCTTGCTCTGTCACCAGGCTGGAGTGCAGTGGCGCAATCTTGGCTCACTGCAACCTCTGCCTCCTGGGTTCAGGCGATTCCTGTTCCTCAGCCTCCCGAGTAGCTGGGACTACAGGTGTGCACCAACACGCCCAGCTGATTTTTTGTATTTTAGTAGAGACGGGGTTTCACCATGTGGGCCAGGATGGTCTCGATCTCCTGACCTCATGATCTGCCTGCCTCGGCCTCCCAAAGTGCTGCGATTACAATGTATCACATTCTTAAATGACAAAGTTTTTGTTGTATTAGGTTAACTAAAATGTATTATAAAGTTATTTTTACCTGTTTCTTTTTACTTTGTTTTAATATAACTATTGGAACAGTTAAAAGCACATAGGTGGCTGGTTATATTTCTGTTGCAGTAGTGCTGATATAAATACTTGTATTTTGATATGTATACGCAATATTTAATTTAAGAATTGTTTTGTGAAGTCAGCATAATTCTGTGGTTGACATCTAAGCTAAGAGAATGGAGACTACCATACATTTTCCAAAACAAGAGAAGTCTCGCATACTATGAATGTTAGTGGAATTGCAAATCTGAAGCCTGTCACTGAATTTTGCTACTTAGGCGTGTATTTTTAAATGATGAATTAATCACCATAAATCAAAGAAATCTTAAAATATGAGACAACCAATTTGTCTTTTGGAAATCAGAGAGAAATAGAGAAGGGGCAGCCAAAGTGTCATCAAAGCTCTAGACATTGCTAACTAGTAACTTAATGTTCAAAAATTTATTCAGACTTTGACTCCTTAGAGAATTTGACTAGGTAATAGTCAAACTTCCTTCCAGACTAGTTTTATAAGTCTGCAAACAAATTAATCAGTAAATATATATGGAGTAGTAGTATATGAATATTTTTTAAAATGTATGGTTAAGGAAGTAAGATTTAAGCAAAACAATGTGTGAACTAATGCATTAAATGCATTGGCAATTCCTTGAGACATACTGAGATAACCCTGAATTTGGCTTTTGAAAAATCTTAAGGTAAAGGCTAACCTGCATTAACAAAGTAAGTGAAATAGAAGTTTATCTCTCTTTCAAGTACTATTCGCCCTAGCCACACTTTCAGAGAAGTGCTACTAAGCAATGTCTATTAGTGGTCTAGGCTAATTCTATTTTTTTATATCTCTTAGATTGTTGATTTTGTCTATGTGATTCATTTTAGATTGTTGCAGTATCCATATGCTGACTTCATGGGAATAAGGAAAAACAAATCAGGGCAAGTCATAGAAAGTTGCACATATTACTTCTGCTCCTATATCATGAGTGAGAATTTAGTGACATAGACTAACCAGTTAGAAAGGTCGGAAAATACATTCCCAACTGTGTGGTCATATGGCCAACTAAAGTTCTTTTATTGTGCATTATGGGACATAATGAGGCCTACTAGAAGTAAAGAAGCTAGGTTCTGATGAATTATCTCAGAACCTGAACCTATGCTCTAGTAAATATGTACAGTTGCACAGTGACAGCAGTATTATAGAAGAATGCTGAGTACATATTGAGAGTTAGTTATTGTCAGATATACGAGTATAACATGGCAGCATTTCAATAGAAAGTATGGATTTGTTAGTTGTGCAATCTCTGCTTGAAATGCTTAAGGAAGGCAAACTTCAAGGGAACCCTAAGACTGAAAAACCCTGATCCTCTTCAATCTGTTTGTATTCTCATTTGTCACATAAACTATATATATGGAGATCTTTGAGAGAAAGGAAGAATAAATTATTGAGGAAAAATTTGCAAATTTTATTTCTTCCTCCATCATTTCAAAGTTATTTGATGTTGAGCAAATTACTTAGTTCTCTGAATTTCATTTTTCTTATATGGAAATGTTAAAGAATAACACTGATTTTCAATAGTATTTGTGGAGATAAAATAAGAAAATATATGTGAATAAGCTTAGGATATGGTGAGCATCCAGTGTTTTTCTGTAGATTAATTAATCAAGATGATGAAGACTTCCACTTGAGTTTTAGTTTGTGTTATACATAACAGATTAATGTTGTGTATAACTTAATATACTTATTTTGCCTAAAGAACTTCAATAAGAAGTGCTTGGAGGAAATCAAAACCTTTGTCTTTGCAGGCCCATGATAAAGATTTTGGATTTTATCTTTGCAGCATTAGAAGCCACTGAAACACTTTAAGGATGGCAATCACAGGATTAAATTTTCATATTTAACAAAGATTACTCTAGCTGTTACATGTAGAATGTGTTGGTAATTTTAAGAATAGATTCAAATATTTCACTTATCTATTCAATAGTTCAGGAAATAAACAATTTTAGTCTGAAATAGGGGTAGTGGTAGATGAAATGGAGAAGAATAGATTGAGAGTTATTAAAGAGAGGAAACATTGATAGTGTTGATGATAGAATGGATATTGGACATGAGATTAAAGTGAAGGATAAAGTGTTAGCTATTTCAATTAATGGTACCACCTAGGTTTTTCTATTATACAATTGCATGGATTCTGGTGTCATTTAGTGAAACAGCTAACCCTGAAGAAGGACAAGATTTGAGAAGGTAAAAGTTACTGGAAACCATTGGCATGCTCAGTTTAAGGTATCTTTAACATAAGCATCAAGACAAAAGTTAAATGAAGATTTGAAAGCCAGAAAAAGAATGTAGAGTAGAGACATAAATTTGGATTTTATTTGTATATACTGTTCAGGTTCTATATTGCTTAATGGTTTAAAACAACACAATTGTAGTATTTCTCATGATTCCGTGGGTTGACCAGTCTCAGCTGGGTGATTCTTCTGCTTCCCATCTTCTGTCCTATTTCATTCATTTGGAGACTCAGCTAGATTGAAGTGTCCAAGATGGCTCAATTCACACAGTTGACAGTTTATGCTGGCTGCTGGCTGTGAGCTCAGGTGGGGATTTTAATTAAAAATACATATACATATATGGGCTCTGCATGTGGCTTCAGTTTCTCAGAAAATGGTGATGGGATTCTGAGAGGAAGCATTCTAAGACCAAATATTCCAAGAGAAGAAGGAAGCAGACACTCTCAATCTTTTGAAAGTGCAGTACTGGAACTAGCATAGCATCATTTCTGCTTTTTTTTTTTTTTTTTTTTTTTTTTGAGACAGGGTCTTCCTCTGTCACCCAGGCTGGAGTGCAGTGGTGCAGTCATGACTCACTGTAGCCTCCATCTCCTGGGCTCAAGTGATCATCCCATCTCAGCCTACTGAGTAGCATCTTGAGTGGCTGGGACTACAAGCACACGCCACCATGCCCAGTTAATTTTTCTCTTATTACATTATAGCAGAGACAGGGTCTTGCTTTGTTGCCCAGGCTGCTCTCAAACTTCTGTGCCCAAGAAATCCTCCCACCTTGGCCTTCCAAAGTGCTAGGACACAGGTGTGAGCCAGCATGCCTGGCCTCTGCTTATTTTTTTGGTTAAATAGTGACAGGACCAGCTCAGATTCAAGGAGAGAGAAACTAAACTCCACCATCTTTAATACACTATATAATTTCATTTAAAAATAGTCATGAATGTGATAGCTTACAGTATGCAAAAAAGAAGGAAGAATCACTAGGACAAACTAGGAAACTGCTATTTAAGAAAGAAGATAAAAAGAGAAAAATGAAAAGAATAAGGAATAAATAATTAGAAAACTTTGAATTAATTTATTATATGGACATATCATATAAAATTTTATATAAGCAAAAACGATAGAAAGATATGTCATAAAAATAACTGACAAAATAAATCTGATGTAATTACATTAATATCAGTCAAAGCAGACTTCAATGCAACATTACTAGATATGAAGAGAGACATTTTATTGTAATTATTCATTTACCATCTAAAATTTTCAACAAATTGATTTACTCATTACCTTCTACTGTATAAAAAATCAATTATGATTATTTTTTGATGTAATATGAAAGGAAAAACAATATAGCTTATAAAAGAAAACATGGGAGGAAAAAGTCCATGACCTTGAAGATCCTTAAACAGAACATTAAAAAAAAACCATTCATCATGAAGAAAAATTGGAATACATTGAACTACAGTAAAAGCAAAAATTTTGTTTAATAATTGACCCCATAATGTGGAAACATAAGCTGATGGGTGAGGATATTTCAGTACATAAAAACTTTTATAAACCAATGAAAAAGAGAAACTAAAGAGAAAGTCTATGTAATTAGCTATATTTATCCATATAAAAATGTGACATCATCACTAGTCAACAAGGAAGTGAAAATTAAAACCAGATGATATTGCTTTATACTACCTGAGTGTCTAATGTTATAAAAACTGACACTATTAATCTGAAAATTAAAACCAGATGATATTGCTTTATACTACCTGAGTGTCTAATGTTATAAAAACTGACACTATTAATCTGAGTGTATAAGGAACAATTAAAATTCTCCTAAACTGCAGGTGATCATGCAAATGAGTACAATCACTTTGACATACTGATTAGTAGTATCTACTATCGGTGAGCATATAGTCCAACAATCTTATTGCTTAGTATTTATCCAATAGAAGTACACGTACATCAAAAGACTTGCTTGAAATTGTTAATGGAAATATTCCTAATAGCACCTAATCGGAAATTATCCAAATGACCATCAACAATAAGATGAAGAAATATTACGGGAAATACATAAAATAGAATACTCAGTAACAGTAAATATTAACAACTACAGCTTTATGGAGTAACATGGCTTAATCTCAAAAACATAATATTGAGTGAGAGAAGCCACACTCAAAACAACACTGTGTTAGTCCATTTCTGTTGCTATAACAATATCATGGACTGGATAATTTATTTAAAGAAGAAAGAAGAGGCTGGGAAGTTCAGGACATGGTGCTGGCATCTGCTCAACTTCTAGTGGGGGCTTTCTCGCTGCATCATAACACGGCAGAAGCAGAAGGGCATGTCTTGGCTGGGGGGCAAGACCTTGCGTGTCAACTCAGGTTTATCATATAAAGCCACCAGTCTGTCATGGAGGGCCACACCCTGATGACTTTATTTAATCCTAATTATTTCCCCAAAGCCCCCACCTCAAATTAACATATTATTTTATATTGTTTCCAACATATGAAATTTGGGAGACACATTCAAACCATGGCAAACATGTACCGTACAACACCATAGAATACCATAAAATATCATACAGTTCATAAGTATTCCATATCATTATAATTAATGACATTGGTTATCTTTTGTGAAGAGGACGGTAGCAGTGATTAGGAAGGGTCAAAAAGAGATCCTGTGAGATACAAGAGTGTGCTGTATTTCTTTCCTTTTTCTTTTTTTTTTTTTTTTGTATTTTGCGACAGAGTCTTGCTCTTTCGCCCAGGCTGGAGTGTAGTGGTGCCATCTCAGCTCACTACAACCTCCGCCTCCCGGGTTCAAACAATTCTCCTGCCTCCGTCTCCTGAGTAACTAGGGTTACAGGCACCTGCCATAATGCCAGGCTAATTTTTGTTTTTTTCAGTAGAGATGGGGTTTCACCATGTTGGCCAGCCTGGTCTTGAACTCCTGGCCTCAAGTGATCTGCCCGCCTCGGCCTCCCAAAGTGCTGGGAATATGGAAGCAAGCCACCATATTTCTTGATCTTGCTGATAGTTTTCTAAGGTTGCTCATTTTATAAAAATTCATGGGGTTTTACCCTTAGGATGTTTGTACTTCAATAAAAAACAAAAGACAGAATGAAAGAAAAAGAAAGGAATATTTTAAACTCAGAGTCTCTGCCCTGATTTTACTCTCTCCAAGTAGGAAATCTTGTTTAACTTCTATTCTTTATTATAACCCCAAAATTTATTCTTTCAACTGGGGGCATGGAGTGAAAATCCATAAATGAGAGATCCATTCTGAAATCAAGGTCACCGGATATGAAAGAAATATAAATGAACTAAGTGATTGTTATCTTGGGCCCAAAATCAATGTGTACATAGGAAAATGTACTTATTTTTAATTTCCAGAGAATCTGAAGAATGTGGCATCACAGGCAATTTAGGGTATACAGGATATTACTTACCACAGTCACATTTCCACTACTATAATTTTTATTGGGGAACATAAGTTTGTATAATTTATTTTGGATAAAAGTATAATTGTGATGAAAGAAAAAATAATTTTAGTATTTACTTAAATGTGTGGACATTTAATATTGACCATACAGAATATTTAGTGAGGATTTAAAATTAGATATTTGCAGGAATTTTAAGTACAGTAAATTTAATAAAATCAAAGTGCCCTGTTTTACTAGCAAGTGCTAAGTTTTCCTCATCTATGCAACACACTCAGCAATGTTAATATTCTTTCCCTATGGCTACAAATAATCTTCGGAAAAAACTTGATAAAATGTCTCATCATTTTCAATCTAATGCTGACACTTATGTAGTTAAGTATGGCTATGTGCCTTTTATTGACTCATTTCATGGGAAAATAATAATTCTCTGAAACTTCCTGGAGATAGTACAAATTCTCTTCTTTTACCGGAAGAGAGAAAAGTCTATGCAAGTCTTATTGTAATAAAAGGGGAAAATAAAAGGACCCTTGACAATTTTCACCTCTGAAAAAGATGTCTATTTATTGTTTGACATTTTCTTGACAGTAGGTTATTGAGATATAATGTGGAAACTTGGCAGAAGATGCATAGATTTTTTTTTAGATTGTTTTGTATTGAACTTCTCATTTTGTGTCAAACAGCTGGAGCCTGGAGGAAGGATATGTAGTCTTAAAGAAGACAGGCTCTGATGGGATCTTGACTTCTAGGCTGTATCAAATGGCAAAATGATGAATTATTATGGACAATAGAGGAGAATAATGGTTATTAAAATAAGGAAGATTTTTTTTGTCTGGTTTAAAAAAGAGTTTTGTTAACTAAAGGAAGCTCTTAGTTACTTCTAAATTATAATAGCTTTAGTCAAGAGATTGTTTTTACCATAACTTCAAATTCCCACTATGGCTGTACAAAATTTTTAAAATTTATTATGAATTTGTTTAATTAAGAAAAGCATTTTGCCATGTATAACAAGAAATCTTACGGAAAATCAAATCATGAACCTGTCATATTTATGTTATACTTTTGAGATGTGTCTATAGGGTCAAGCATAAATGAATATTCTAAATTTCTATTTAAGAACTTCCCATTTTTTCACAATTTTCTCTTGTTTATAAAATGACCAGGATGTCCTTAAGCTCCCATTATGGACTAGTAGTGGTTAGCTATTGTGATCAACTGTAGCCTATGTGCAGAACCTCTGTAGCTGGAAATCAGAAACATTTGTTCTCACCTAAGTTCCCTTCCTAACTTTTGCTTTTGCTTTTCATTGCCCAACTTCATTTACTGTCATGACTCTATCCTAATGCAATATAATTTTGCAGTCATCATTTTAAACAATACTTACACAATATAAAACTTACACAAACTGGGTTTAACTTATAGATAAGAAAACTAAAGATTACATTATACATATTTGGATTATAAATGACAAAGTTGGATAAAACAATTTAAAGCAAGATTTGTCTGATCCAGAGCCTATGTTTATTTACTACTTGACTATGTTATTTTCTTTTTTCTTTTTTTTTTTTTTTTTTGAGACAGGGTCTTGTTTGTCACCCAGGCTGGGGTGCAGTGGCGCAACCTCAGCTCACTGCAACCTCCACCACCCAGGTTCAAGTGATTCTCCTGCCTCAGCCTTCCGAGTAGTTGGGACTACAGGCACGTGCCACCACACCTGGCTAACTTTCTGTATTTTTAGTAAAGACAGGATTTCACCGTGTTAGCCAGGATAGTCTCGATCTCCTGACCTCATGATCTACCTGCCTCGGCCTCCCAAACTGCTGGGATTACAGGCATGAGCCGACGTGCCCGGCCTGTTATTTTCTTCAGAATTTTTAAAAATACCTCTCTCCTTACTGCTAATAGGACATCTCAATTATGTTCCCTTTGTGACTAGTGACATCTATTTGTGACATGGTTAATCGTAGAAGTACCATCCAACTGGAGGAATGAGTTAAACTAAGTGCATTTAGTGGTCACAGATTACAGATTCATTATTAATTTCATGCATTAAATATAATCAGGCCAACCATCAATGACAGTGTTTACAAGACAGCAACCACCACAGGCTTGGAAGTAAAAGTCTTTCTAATTTCCAAATGTTGCAAGAACTCAAAGAAGTCCAGAAACAGTAAGACATGGCACAGATAGCTAGGGCCTGGAGGATGATGAAGACATGGCAATTATAAGATGGAAAGGGATGATAATTGTGCCTCTAAGAAAAATTTTTGAGAACTGAATATAGTCAAAGAGAATGTGGACTTAAATGTGCAGAAGCACATCCCCCTGTAATATTTAAAAAAAATTAATATGAATGGAGTTAATAATTCTAATTCTAATGGAGTGGCGGGCCTGCAATTTTAAATATTCAGTACTAGCAAAATAACAGAATTCACATAGCATCAAAGTTGTCCTGCAAGAGGTTGGTACCTAATGATGTCTAAAGAAAACGTGGAACTTCCTTAGTTATTGCAAGGACAATGTTATAATAAAATAAAAAAGAAAAGGTACAGGCCCTCCACCTCCATTTGGTTTAAGTAGTCTTCATTTTCCACAAAATAGATCTTCTAGATATGTCTTAGAGACCTCAAAGCACTGAAAAGGAAGCTGACAGTCAAAGGTAATTTATCTTAAAATACTTTGATACTATTTTTTTTTTGTCCATTTGAAATACATTTTTGCTATACCAAATTATCCCATGGAGCATAACCTCTGCTCACGTAAACTTCTGGGATCAAGAACTTCTAGAATCAAGAAAATATGTTTAAGTGTATTCCCATTATACTTGTGGAACACACCTAATACAAATGTGAAAAGATATATCTCATACTCACCTTGCTGCTGATTGCATTGTCTGGAGTCTCTCCTTTCCTTTTAACTCTACCTGCCTCCCTGCCTCCCTTATTCCCTACAATAGCCCTCCAGCTTGGGCTGGCTTGTTGATTAGATGTGAAGGTTTCAGGTCACAGCCAGTGGGGGGCTACTGCTGGGTGTGTAAGGGTAATTCATCTGCACCCCTGGTTTCTTTTCTTAAATCATAATTGATGACGCTCTTCTAAGTCATCTTTTCCCTACTTTCTTCCACTTACTACCCTTGGCTGAAGCATAGATTGTTACCCTTCTGCCTCCTCCGAAATTGGCCTTAGGTGAGAAAAATCAGGGTTTTTCTATCTTCTCTCCTCTCAGCTTTATCTTTTATTTAGGGTTGCTTGAGGATGGACTCATCCTCAAGTCCATTTTTATACTGTTAGTACCCACCATTTTCCATGAATATCTAATAGCAGTAGCTATTAGATAAGGTAGGAAAGAGTCTCTGACCTTCCTTTGTTTCAGAATATTTACTTTTTATTAGCCTGGGAAATGAATACTGAGTTCTCAGCCTTGCCACATTCTGCTGTCATCATCAGCTGATATGATTTTTTTAAGCTCAAGTTTTGATATGGTAAAAAAGAACAGATACCAGTGTTACTCAGACTTGCCAGCTCTCAAAGCATTTGGTGGTTAAACTTGAAGAAAAGACGGCACATATATGCATACGTGAATAAATTTTATTTTCCTGTAATTCCTTTTAAATATTAAAAAAATTTAAACAAACAGGGCTCTCATTTGGTCATCTTTGCAATATATTTGAGCCTGTTTTAGAATATGACAACAGGAAAAAATAGAGCCTTGAATTTGGTGTATTCATAGACATTGGTATTATTCCTTCTCACAGTCCTCAGAGGGATTAAAAAATAACTTGTTGTACATGGCAGATCCTGGAAATTGGTAAGCTTGACTTCCTGGCAAACTGTAGTGTCTGTTCAGGACTACTAAATACTAAAAATGTGAGATTCATCCTTAAAAGTATTTATTGTGTTCTAATATATGCATACATATATACACATACACACACACACACACACACACACACACATATATATACACACACATAAATAGATAAGAACGTACTCATTCCAGGCACATGGAAAAAAAGTTAATCAAGATCGAAATCTCTAAGTGTTTATTTACTAAAAAATATTTTCCATCTTTAAGCCTTGCTAAAAGGCTTAAATGCATCATGCTAAATTTTTTAATGCAACATGCTAAATCTGACATTATATTCAAAATTCATTTAACAATGAATTCATTTAATGATGAATGAATGAATTTAACAGCAAGCACATTTAACATTTTAATGAGTCCCCACTATTTGCATGGATTTCAAAAAATCCATGATCCCACCCTTGCAGCTTATTGATCAGGCTGAATTTCAACAAGCAATTATCATATCATATAATAATATGGCAAAGAAAGTAGAAAGTGAAATGGGAACATGTAGTATAAGCAATTAACCGAATTCTTGTGGATGAGATAAGCCCTTAACCATAGACAAAACAGACAGGTAAATTATTTACAATGGTAGAGGGTGATATATGCTTCAGATGACTAGAGAAGGGTTGCCATTTTAAATATTCTGTTCATCAAGGAAATGCTATTTACGCAAAGACCTGAAGGAGGAACAAGGGTTATTCAAGAAGTGGTTTGACTGAAGAGGGTGGCAGGAAGATAGAAGAGCAGGGCATATATCTTAGGGCCAGAGTGTACAAAGGATTTTTGAGGAACAGAAAGTAGGCCAATGCAGCTGGAATGGACAAGGATGAGAATAGAAGAGGAAGTCAGAGAAGTCGTGAAGAACCAGGTCTTAGGCCATTATAAGAATTTGGCTTTAACTCTGAATAAAATGGAAGTTTCTTTAGGGTATTGAGAAGAAGAATGATATGCTGTCAGGCAGCTCTGTGAAAATGAAGAGAGTGAGGAAGAATCAAAATAGCAAGGCCAGCTAGAGAGCTTTTACAGTAATTTAGGGATAAGGGATGATGATGACAGACCTGTAGTGGCAGCAGTAGAGGTAGTGAGAAGTGAGTGGATTCTGGATACATTTTAAAAGATATATTTTAAAGAACACCTTGTTATTTTACATACTGATGACCCCGATAATCAAGTTGTTGTTTTTCATCTTTAATATTTCATCATATTTATAATTGATGAAAACAAAAGAACTGATGCCCCTGCAATGTACTACAATAAGGGCAAGTACAAGAATGGAAGAATATGGCTATTGGTTACAGAAATGAGTTGTTTGTAAGCTATCTTTTGGGGACTTTCAAAAATAATAAGTATGGGAGACATTTTGATGAATGTAGAGGTGCTCTAGTAGTAGATAACCCAGGGAAAGGTTACTGTCAAATTCCTATTCTGTAGTATGGGGTTCTAAATATAGGTTGGCTTAATGAATGAATAAACGAGTGAAACAATCTCTTCATCAGTCAATAAGAACAGCCACTATGTCAATATGTTAATGGTCAAGACACTTTCAACATGTAAACTGAAACTAACAATATAAATACTTCAAGATTTTATACATGTTTATATATAGATGTTAACATTTATTTTACAAAGTTTTATTGTATTCAATTTAAGACTTTTATTTAACTTTATTTAAATTGTAATTTATTAAAATTAAAAAAAATTCTACATGTCTTAATTTACTGGCCCCAACTAAAATATTGGATTGTGTCTATCTTAATATAATAATGTGGCAGTCATAAGATTTAAGTTCCAAAAATGCCAAGAACATACTTTTGCTAGGTTTTATATGAATGTTTAATAAATATATGACTCATAACCACATGCACCTAGTAGCAATAGGATATTTAAATAAAATATGTAAACTCTGTAAGCTTTATGCTAGGTTTACAATTTCTATATAATAATTTATCAGATTCTTAAAATTAGAAATCTCATACTTCATGTTTTATGCATGTTTGAAAATTATTTTTTCAAATAGGTAAATTTTGAATTTCTAAAACTACATACACTAGTTAAATTATTTGATAAGCAACAAGCTTCTTTTTTATTCCTCTTCATATTTGTAATTCTAATTACACCCAAATAAAATGATCTATTAAATTTACACTAAATGGTATTCAACTGTTTAACATGAACCTAGGGCATGCCAATGCATATCGAAACTGCTCAGAAATGTAGTGGTGCTGCACTGTCAATCTTAACACAAAGGTATCTTCAGAATTGCTAATATGATAGGCAAGTGAAACTTTTCCATGAGATGATAGGAAAAGAAAGATTCTGATGTTATTTTTAAAAATGTTTTCTGTCATCTTTCAACTGCATCACTGCATAATGATAAAACCAAAAGAAGCTATCTGTTTATTTTACCTGGAAAGATAAAGATGACTTTTCTCAGGATACAAAATCAATGTGCAAAAATCACAAGCATTCCTATACACCAATAACAGACAGAGAGCCAAATCATGAGTGAACTCCCATTCACAGTTGCTACTAAGAGAATAAAATACCTAGGAATACAACTTGCAAGGGATGTGAAGGACCTCTTCAAGGAGAACTACAAACCACTGCTTAAGGAAATAAAGAAAGAGAGGACACAAACAAATGGGAAACCATTCCATGCTTATGGACAGGAAGAACTGATATCATGAAAATGGCCCTACTGCCCAAAGTAATTTATAGATTCAATGCTATTCCCATCAAGCTACCATTGACTTTCTTCACATAATTGGAAAAAAATTACTTTACTTTAAACTTCATATGGAGTGAAAAAAGAGCCTGCAGAGCCGAGACAATTCTAAGCAAGAACAACAAAGCTGGAGGCATCACGCAACCTGACTTCAAACTATACTACAAGGCTACAGTAACCAAAACAGCATGGTACTGATATCAAAACAGATATATAGACCAATGGAACAGAACAGAGGCCTCAGAAATAACACCACACATCTACAACCATCTGATCTTTGACAAACCTGACACAAACAAGCAATGGGGAAAGGATTCCCTATTTAATAAATGGTGTTGGGAAAACTGGCTAGCCATATTCAGAAAACTGAAAGTGGATCCCTTCCTTACACCTTATACAAAAATTAACTCAAGATGGATTAAAGACTTAAATTTAAGACCTAAAACCATAAAAACCCTGGAAGAAAACCTAGGCAATACCATTCAGGACATAGGCATGGGCAAGGACTTCATGTCCAAAACACCAAAAGCAATGGCAACAAAAGCCAAAATAGACAAATGGGGTCAAATTAAACATAAGACCTTCTGCACAGCAAAAGAAACTATCATCAGAGTGAACAGGCAACCTAAAGAATGGGAGAAATTTTTTGTAATCTATCCACCTGACAGAGGGCTAATAACCAGAATCTACAAAGAACTTAAACAAATTTACAAGAAAGAAACAACCCCATCAAAAAGTAGGTGAAGGATATGAATAGACACTTCTCAAAAGAAGACATTTATGCAGCCAGCAGACACATGAAAAAATGCTCATCACCACTGGTCATTATAGAAATGCAAATCAAAACCACAATGAGATACCATCTCACACCAGTTAGAATGGCGATTATTAAAAAGTCAGGAAACAACAGATGCTGGAGAGGATGTGGAGAAATAGGAATGCTTTTACATTGTTGATGGGAGTGTAAATTACTTTTACACTGTTGATGGGAGTGTAAATTAGTTCAATGATTGTGGAAGACAGTGTGGCGATTCCTCAAGGATCTGGAACCAGAAATACCATTTGACCCAGCAATCTCATTACTGGGTATATACCCAAAGGATTATAAATCATTGTACTATAAAGACACATGCACTATGTTTATTGCAGCACTATTCATAATAGCAAAGACTTGGAACCAACCTAAATGTTCATCAATAATAGACTGGATAAAGAAATTGTGGCACATATACACCATGGAATACTATGCAGCCATAAAAAAGGATGCATTCATGTCCTTTGCAGGGTCGTGGACGAAGCTGAAAACCATCATTCTCAGCAAATTGTGATAACGAGAACAGAAAAGCAAACACCGCAAGTTCTCACTTGTAAGTGGGAGTTGAACAATGAGAACACATGGACACAGGGAGGGAAACATCACACACTGGGGCCTGTTGGGGGATCAGGGGCTAGGGGAGGGATAGCATTAGGAGAAATACCTAATGTGGGTGACGGGTTGATGGGTGCAGCAAATCACCATGGCACGTGTATACCTGTATAACAAACCTGCACGTTCTGTACATGTACCCCAGAACTTAAAGTATTAAAAAAAAAAAAAGGTGACTTTGTCAGTGATTAGATGTGCTCACGCTAGATAATTCGGAATTTATATTTTGAATTTATATTCCAAGGAAATTTACTAAGGCATCAATATAGTTCAGAAGATTTTCACAGTTCAAATGTTTATAATGGTCTGTATTAAGTGTTAAATGTGGGAAAAGTGAAGTGGAAAGAAATAAAAAAATAGACCTTAGTAGCTGGCAAATTTATGAAAATAATTAATATAACATATTCTTTAGGTCATGTCATAAATAATTACAGCAAGGATCATCACAGCACATTATTACTCTTAATTTATATTTGTATAAACATTTAGTTATTAAAGATCAAAGTGCTATATTTGCCAAAGAGGATTTGAGTCATTTTAAAAACAAGTATAAAAACTTATAGCAAAAAAATCTAGTTCATAAAAATAATAAATTACAGCACCTTCAAATAATTCAACAAAGATTTAACTAAGCATCCACAATCTATATTCAATATTTCAGTAATTTCTATGGAAATTCTTGATACTTTAAAACAAAATAAATACATTGTTTTAAGTCTGGAGCACAACTGAGGTGTGAGAAAGAGACTGGTTTGGTAGGAGTGTTTCAAAATCTTCCTGAAGTTCTGGAAAACAGAAACAAAATGAGTTGTGGGAATACACCCGACAAGCTATAAATCAGTAATTGTATTTTTCACATTTTGATCTACAAAAGTTTTGTTGTCCCTTTTCTCAGCCAGGGCATACTTTACAGCTTATTGTATTTTCTTTCTACTGACTTTGAGTAGTTTGTTCTGGTGGATTTATCTTTAGAAAAATACAGAAGCTTTACTACTAGTTTTTCTAGACCAATTAATCAACAATAGTCAAGCCAGAGACAAGCTATTGGTCATCTAAATAAGGAGATAAATTTTAAACTTTGAAATAACGTTACAAGCCTGAAAGAATTCTCCCTCAGAACATCTATCATTTCACAATTTCATTCACATAGGGGTACACCAAGACATCTGATGACACTAACAATGGGTCTTTCACAAGATTGTTTGTAGGGCCTTACTTTCTTGTCAGAACCAATCAATGGCCTTCAGAACAAAAACTCAGCAGTAGTAAAAACAAGAGAAAGGAAAAAAGGCAGTCTGTGGTCCAGGATGCATTTCAATAAGCCTAACCTCTAAGTGACAGATGAGGAATTTAAACTGCTCAGTATAATTCTACAAATGAGGTGTGTGAGAGTGCTTTTCATTAAAATAAGTCTCACTTCACACAGGCTTATGAGTCTTCCTGATGGCGTTCTCTGACTCTCATTAAAGGACTTGCAAAGTGTAAAACTTCTCCAACAGAGTTTTTCACACTCACTCCCTATATGTTTATATATATATATATATATATATATATATATATATATATATATGATATATGAATTTTACCAGGAAAACATCTTGAAAGAGTATTTGAACTGAAAAGTATATTCATAACACGAATTAAACAAGAGTTCTATTTGATCTTTCCTTGAGAGAAGTGCATTTACGTTTTCAAATGTGATCATTTATTAAAGTGCCATAGTTTATGTTAGACATTGCAGAAAAGATCATGCTTGCTTGCTAGGGTACAGGCTTTAGCTATGAGTGAATAGATTAACAAATGGGTCTTAGGGTACATTTTTGTTGTTCAATGAATCTCTTAATTCCTTGAAAACATAATCATAGCAAACATGTTTTTGATGAATATCTTCAGGGCTTATAGTGAAAATCAGTATTTACAAAGTCTAAATTAATATTATCCTGATGCTTGAATTATTTTGAATGAATATTCATGTTTAAATTCCTCATTGTTGACTTTTATTCTTGTTATGTGCAACACATTTGTATTATTCTTTGTAAGTACACGTGTGCACACACTATTTTCACAACAGGAAAATATGTCTTATGTCTGAGTATTTAAGTGCCAATGAATATATGAAGCCGTTCAAAGAGAAAACTGGAAACTAAATACTTCACATTACTCTTAGAAAATTTTTTTATTGTGTAAATCAATGAAGTGTTGTTTCACGTTTGCATAATGAAATAATTACCTACTCTTGTGTAGCTATTTTTAGTTATGTGAAGGAACTCTACATACCTTTTTAAAAATTCAATTTATATAATAAAAAACTAAATGACACTGAGATTCCATGACTTACCTTGGTGACTTTTACAAGCTGAAAGTTTTGTCCTGTGATTTATGTTTAATAATTTAACACATTAATAATATTTTAGATGTGGGTTGTTGAACATAAGCATGCAGATTATTTAAATGAATATTTAATTTTTATTCACCTTGCCAGAAGACAGAACATGGGTTTAATTGCTTGATATGAAAAATAAAAAGATCAGTAAAAATAGTAATGTAAAAAAAGTTATAAAATAAAATAAATATATGTATCTTACTTTTGGGCCATGGAATAAATAATAATTGGCTGAGTGTTTGATATTATAGAACAAAAATTACAGTACAATTTTCTCTTATTTTTCTACTAGAAGAGATTGTCTATATGTGGTACATACTCTCAAAATGTACATTTTAAGTTCCTGTTTTTTATTCTGAATATATAAAATAACATTGTGAATATTTTATATAGCAAACCTAGCACTGTAGATACAATGGATATCTGATGAGTAATATTTCTTTTGTATTTTTCTTCCATGTTGATTGCCACAAAAACACTCTAGAGAAAGCTACCATTAAGGCAGCATGGGATACTGACCCACGGATAGACAGTCAGGATGTTGCTGTGAGCAACATTCTTTGAAAATTGCAGACATGAATATTTTAATACTAATATGGAAAGAAGGGTGAAATTTATGGTGGCACTAGATTCTAAAATACACAATTCACATTTATATACACTGGATATTTTCCTATCTTCTGTGGAGTAAATTAGCGATTTATAGAGCATAGTATCTCACACATACACATGTCCACACACATACACACTGGGAGGACATGTGTACCAGAAGCTTTGCCATAACTACATTCTAGGGACTCATACAGGGTGAGTTAATCATATACTTTTGCAAACTAAAATTCTTTGATTACAGTTCACATGCTGAATTCTGCTCTATAGCAAATACTGTTTAAGGACCCTCCAGTGTATTTAGAGTACTTAATATAGCTGAATGATTGGTGAGAGTTGACATGGGAACATCTACTCTTGAAAACTTGCAAATCAATCTGTAGCACGTCCCTCAATGTCCGTTTCACCCACCTTCTCCTTTAACTATTTTCTCTTCATGCTTTTTTTTAAATCATTCTCCTCTTTTTAGCTTTAAAAACTAAAATTGTGCCAGGCGCGGTGGCTCACGCCTGTAATCCTAGCAGTTTGGGAGACCGATGCAGGCGGATCACGAGGTCAGTAGATCGAGACCATCCTGGCTAACACGGTGAAACCCCGTCTCTACTGAAAATACAAAAAAATTAGCCGGGCGTTGTGGCGGGCGCCTGTAGTCCCAGCTACTCGGGAGGCTGAGGCAGGAGAATGGCGTGAACCTGGGAGGCGGAGCTTGCAGTGAGCCGAGATCGCGCCACTCCACTCCAGCCTGGGTGACAGAGCGAGACTCCGTCTCAAAAAAAAAAAAAAAAACCAAACAAACAAACAAACAAAAAAAACTAAAATTGTGATTGATGGCAAAATCAAGATTGAAGAATATTATTGCCATTTCTGTTACTTCCCTTCCCAAACTGCCCCATACTTTACCACATCAGTCTTGCTGTGTCCCCTTTCCCAACATCCGTTCTTTTGTACATAAGACTTGATTTAAATTGTCCCAATTTTGAAGTCACATTATAAATAAAGTCTATCCTTTTACAGTAGTCTGCAATTTAAAGGAAGAGAAGAACCCTCAATATAAAACCTGTTTTGTGTGTGTGGAAATGAGGATAAATTCTTCCAAATCATTGGGCTGGAATAATCCCTGTAACCTCATCTGCAGTTTTCACTGATTGGGTAAGATGATTTCTGTCCTATTTAGCTCAGTTACAGGCAAATTTAGTTTCAGGAACTAAAATTTGTGAACATTGGAATATTTCAGGTACTAATATCTACATTTTATTATCTTATGATGAACAGTATGCTTACTTAAGGTGAATAGAATTGACTATGCCCTAAAAAAGGAGTAAATGGTTATCTTTAGGTAGTTTAATTCATTTTAGGCATCCAGTTTTTTCCCCTAAAATTCATGATTACTGTCCTATTTAAAAGTAAAATTCAAGATTTCTTTTTTTAAAAAAATGTCCACACACATCCATGGGAGAAAACATACAGACAAACTCCACACAAAATATTTATAACTAGACGGACTGTTAAAGAATTTTCCCCAGTCCACTCCAAATCTCAAATTCCCTCGAAGCTTTCATAGCAATATGTAGTGTAATGTTTGAGTTAGCTTTCTGAGGCACTGACTGCTTGAAAACTTTTCCAGTTAGGATTTACACACAGATGTACCAAACTATTTCTCAGTTTTAGGAACTTTATGAAAAATAAGAAGTAGAAGTGTGTTGATGTTATTGCTCTTTTTTATTTTTAAGTTAAAGAGAAAATTCAGGTGCCATGGTAAGAGGCACTGCTGAGGTTTACAGTCAGTTTGCTGTGTGATATTTTTATTTTAAACAAATATGCAAACTATTGGTAAGTGAGCCAGAGCTTCTGAGTTTGATCCTAGAGCTGTCATTAATTTCCTCTGCTGTAATAAATATGTCATCTGAGCCCTGTCTGCCTTCATCTTCTTATCAGTAATACCAGAATAAGACTGTTGTGCTTACCAACCTCAGAGGGATAACATAACAAGTATCTCAATTGAAGAAATATACATTTAAAAATGTCTGGAAAATTACCTAGCTTTTTAAAAATATATACTAGATAAATGTATTATGTATATTCATTTTTTAAAACGTTCTCTTGTGATTATCACAAAAGACAAGACATGTATTTGTGAGCTAAAAATGAACTAAAACATTTTATTTTAGAGTTTTTTGGTTTCCAATACAAAGTCTTAGGAAAGCAATTGGACTCCTACCCTGTTGAACAATCCTGATATTTGTGAGATTTTCATTGCCTTAAAAAAATTGCTGCTGTCATTCTCAAATGACACCCTAAAATTGGAAGATTTTGTGCATGTATTGAAGAATGGAAGCTCTACTGGTTAAAAATATATTTAAAGACAAAGCAAATAAATAATTTTAACAAAGTTAATATCAACAATAAGAAAGACAACAGAAGACAGCACTTCAAGCCATTAATTGCATAAGGGGCCTCAAAATTCATTAGGCTATTCCACTCCCTCGTTACACGGTATTGGTCCTTTAGAAATCATCTTATCCAATATCATCTACAATAACTTCTCTTAGGGATTATAATAATTCAAGCCTTTTCTCCTGTGACATTCACTCCTTTGTAGCGTAGAGACAAAGTGAATTAATTCTTCCCACACAAAGAAAATACCACATTTTAGGGAACACAAGTTTAGTGTTTATATATAGTCATACAAAACACTCTTTGACTTGAAGTTTTTCTGTGTTTAAATAATTTCTTGCCTGGAACTAAACTCTATATTTTGTAAAACACTATTTTAATAAAATTTTTCTCAATTTAACGTGTATAACTATGGATAAACCAGATGTCTTTGCAATTTTATATTGGTTTATTAACTACAGTGAACTGGACTTGAAAGCTCCTTTATATCTAAAGCAAAATAAACATAGCATGTTGATTAAGTTGGATAGGTTTTAAAGATTACTTGAATTTTCTCTAGTATAAATTATTATTTTGGGGATATTAAACATATATGTGAAATATACATATTTTATTAATATTTATGTTTCTTTATAATATAAACTATTAATGACAAAGAAATTACTGAAGGTAGGAACCTTGGCTTATTGACTCTTTTTAGCCTTAGCACCAGCTATTTTATGGTATTATTAAGCATCTGTAATACTTTTGTTGAATGAATGAATTATTCATTTTGGATTATGTGTATCAGTTAATATTGGAAGGTTTAAACTACATGTGAATGCAATATGGGTTCCATAAAATAGATAATTCAAAGGCCTAAAATATATTTAAAAATTCATATTCAGGAATAATTTTAACCTCTACAGAAATTAAACTTCTTCCAGAATAGAATGTAGTTGCTTTTTAGAGAATGGAAAAAAAGACAACACATGGAGGGTCAGAAATTTTCAAATCTTAATCTCTAATTTGTTACCTGCTAACTATGTCGCCCAAGGCAAGACACTGAACCTCTCATTTTACTCAATTGTGGGATAATAATACTTACCTACATTACATGGCTATTGTGTTCATTAAGTGGACAATGATTGCAAAGCTCTCTGAAGATTGTAGAATACATCATAAATCCTAAGCCAAATTCTCCTATTCAATACCTTCTACTAGGTTATAGACACAGAGAATTCTGACTAACTATATTAGAAAAGTTTGTGAGGAGTAACTGATCATAAGACTTTGTGAGAATTTTTGGTGGACAGAATGTTGTTATGCAATTAAAAATTATTGCTTGGCATAGAGATCAGAGCTAATGTTTCTCAGTTGGAGAAACAAACCATAGAACTTCTAATAATCAACAAATGGTTAACGAATCCAATTTGAGATTCGTTAGCTTACTCCTTTCTGTCCACCCGCTGAGGAAGCATCGTTCAAGTCTCTCTTCCTACTACTGTCATGTCTAGTCAGAGTCTTCGAAAGAGCCTGAAGAGCTGCAGAAACTTTTCACTGGACGGCTGGGCTTTGAAACAACTGATGAGAGCCTGAGGAACCATTTGAGCCATGGGGAATACTGAAGGACTATGTGGTAAGGAGAGATCCAAAGACCAAGTGCTCCAGGGGCTTTGGGTTTGTCACATATGCCACTGTGGAGGAGGTGGATGCAGCCATGAATACAAGGCCACACAAGGTGGATGGAAGAGTTGTGGAACCAAAGAGAGCTGTCTCAAGAGAAGATTCTCAAAGACCAGGTGCCCGCTTAACTGTGAAAAAGATATTTGTTGGTGGCATTAAAGAAGACACTGAAGAACATCACCTAAGAAATTATTCTGAACAATATGGAAAAATTGAAGTGATTGAAATTATGACTGACAGAGGCAGTGTCAAGAAAAGGGGCTTTGTCTTTGTAACCTTTGATGACCATGACTCTGTGGATAAGATTGTCATTCAGAAATACCATTCTGTGAATGGCCACAACTATGAAGTTAGGAAAGCCCTGCCAAACAAGAGATGGCTAGTGTTTCATCCAGCCAAAGAGGTCGAAATGGTTCTGGAAACTTTCGTGGTAGTCGTGGAGGTGTTTATGGTGGGAATGACAACTTTGGTTGTGGAGGAAACTTCAGTAGCTTTGGTGGCAGTGGGGATGGCTATAATGGATTTGGTGATGATGGAGGCAATTTTGGAGGTGGTGGAAGCTACAATGATTTTGGCAATTATCACAATCAGTTTTCAAATTTTGGACCGATGAAGGGAAGAAACTTTGGAGCCAGAATCTCTGGCCCCTATGTGGGTGGAGGCCAATACTTCGCCAAACCACGAAACCACGGTGGCTATGGCAGTTCCAGTAGCAGCAGTAACTATGGAAGTGGCAGAAGATTTTAACTACTGCCAGGAAACACAGCTTAGTAGGAGAGAAGAGCCAGAGAAGCAACAGGGAAGCAATAGGTTACCACAGATTTGTGAACTCAGCCAAGCACAGTGGTGGCAGGGCCTAGCTGCTACAAAGAAGACATGTTTGAGACAATAGTCATGTGTATGGGCAAAAAACATAAGGACTGTTTTTGTGACTAATTGTATAACAGGTTATGTTAGTTTCTGTTCTGTGGAAAGTGTAAAGCGTTCCAACAAAGGGTTTTAATGTAGATATTTTTTGCACCCATGCTGTTGATTGCTCAATGTAATTATGATGCTAAGTACATATGTCTGTCTTTTAAAAAATTTTTTGATTTGAATATTGTGTTTAGTAGTTAAAAACTGATATATGTAGAATGAATTTAAAATACACTTAACAATTATACTCATCAGATGACTGATAAATTAGAATTAGATTTTGTTGTGAGTTGCCAAACACCCCAAATTAGAGTATCTTAAATAAAGCCTATTATTTATTCTCAGTGCCATGTGCCCCCCACCAAGAATTCTATTACTCTCAGAGGTATAGATATAGTGGTACAAGTTAGCAGTCCTATAGTGTCTTTATCAACATACACCTAGAGACAGTTAAAATACGTAGCCGTATCTTAAGATGTAAAGAGCTACAGGATGTCTACAAAAAGAAAGAAATTACAGATGAATTTTTTTAATACAGTGCTAAATATTTGTCACATGATAAATTAAGCAAAAAAATCAATAATAAATTAAATAGTAAAAACTGGTTCATTTATTCTTACTGAATTGCTTTCCCAAAAAGAGCTAGATGGAGAGATCTTAGAGAGATGGATATAGAAGTCTAGGTCAGAAAATTGTTGAATGAGTAATTATAATTGAAATCCACTGGAGTGATTCTAATTGGGTGGCTTAGTTGGCTAGCATATGATTTTCTCAAAGATAGGAAGATGTGCAATTCTTGTATCAGAGGACTGGCTTTGATATGTTCCATGGTTCTACATAGGATTCTAGGCTTTAGCAAACTGTCTTAGAAATAATTTGTTTATTGTGCTAATGAGATTAACTGGTTAGAGATACTTGATGGAATAATGAAAAACTTATTAGTTCCACTGGGAAAAGAGCTCAAAGCCTTATTGAAGTTAAATAAATCCATGACAAGAGGAAAATGTCTTATATTTATTGAGCAGCTACTGTGTGCCACACATGCCTGATACCTCTTCATATGTTGCCCATTTATTTATGACAGTAGTCTTACGAGGTAGGTGTTATAACATCTACTTCATAGGAGTACTGTCATAAATAATTTATAATTTGTTCAATTAAACATTTGAAAGTATAAAAATTTTAAACTATCTGATTAAAATCTGACAGCATACCAAATCACATACCCAGAATTCATAGGTATGTGATATTTTGGACATCTACTGAGTATTGGACTCCTACTGAGTATTCCTTCTATTACCATGACATCCCAAAAGAGGTCCAGTAACGTAATTTCTATACTTGAAGACACCTCATAGATGTCAATGAATAGCACACATATTTTACAAATAAAATAAAAAATGTTAAAAGTCCATTATTATAATTATCCTCATAACATTTAACTAGTACAGTAGTTTAATAACAGTTCATTTCTTTTAACAAGTACATAATTATTCCAGTATTTGCTTTAGGCTTGTTTTAGAGTTGTTCTTTAAAGGTAAAATAAAAGGAGGTATTAAACATTTGTTAAATATCCACACTCAGTCACACATCAATCTGTGATATACAAATGTTTATCTTTAAAATTTAGAAATATTTGCTTGAAAAATATTTATACTCAGGTTTGGAGAAAGTGCCTCAAAATAAACCCAATTGTGTTGTTAATGGGTGAGTAAATTGATACTACCTTTTAGAAGGGAAAATTAGCAATATTGAAAGAGTGTTAATAATTTCTCTACCTTTTGAATCATGCCCTTTGCATTCAGTTCAAGGAATCTGCTATATGACAAATAATTGGAGAGTAGAATAGATTTATATACAAGGTTAGTCACTGAAGCATTATTTAAATTAGTAAATATTGTCAGAGTTACATATCCAAAAAATGATAAACAACTATCTATAATATAGCTATGTTGTGGAATATTGTTATATTGTTAAAATAATATTTTAATATTATTTAATAACATGGTGAAATGCCACGCAGTGAATTGGAGAGCATGCCAAGGTCTTATAAATAATTTGGGGCATTATTTTTAATGCCAACAGTTCATTAGGGTATTACACAAGAAGTATTATTCCCAGGTTATATCACCATACTTTCTCCAAAGGCAGAGGAATTCAGAAACAACTTTTTCTTCCTTTCAGTATAGCTGTATGTATCAAATTATAAGGATCTAAAATAATAGCCAAACCAAAAAATGGTTTGGCTATTACAACATTTTATTCTATATATATTTAGTACTTTAATAAAGACTGTGTCAAGAGTTTGAAATTTTTTAAAATGTGGTTTCTAGTCTTTTGCAGTTGATATATTTTTAGATGAACTTGCTCAAATAATTTCATATTTCCTTGTGCCTCAGTTTCCACAGTACAAGACAAAGACATCAATGATACACTACCTCCCAGGGATATTTCTGAGCATCAGCTAATGTTTGTAAAGCCTCCATAGAGAGTAGGGGATGAATAATGAAATAGAATCTCGATGTAGTGTTATCATTCTTGTCTTTCTCATTAGTCTCTGAGAGGCTTCATGCCAACTTTAAGCATTTCGGCTGCCAGAGTGAAGGGTTTATATTTTAATTTTGCCTGGAAAAGTGAGTGTTGCTTGAACATCTGGGGTTCACCCCGGCATAATTCCAATAATGCTTCTACAGAATCAGATATGTGAAGTGTGATGGCCAGTACCACAAAGGAATTCATATCTAATTTTAGGCCTGCTGTTTCAATTTATAATTTAGCTTACATTTTAAACCTATTAGGAAAAGCAGAATCTAAGTAACACGTTTGAAATTTATTTGAAGTTTTTATGTGAGAAATTTTTTGCTTAAAATTGAATTACAATAAAACCATGTCTACAGGGAGTGGGCAAAAGGAATGGAGTTAGGATTTTGGCCAGCTTCTTTTACCATATTTTTCATGGCCAAAACACGCACACATGTATACATCTTTTTTAATCCACATTATTTCATTCACTCATTCAAAAATGTATTTTGGAGATTTTTATTATATGCCAAATGATGATGGAGATATAGCAAAGTACAAGCCAATGAAAATGCTAACCCATGGAGGGCACATTCTAGTAATGCCTATGAGATCCAAGATTACTTGATCATATTTTTATGTAATCATTGTGTCAAACTGTCACTCAGTGCAAGTTTGATGAAAGATAAAGAAAGAATGAGTGACTCAAACATACCAAAGCTGTATAGACACAGCCAAGATGTTCATTTACAATAACCTCATTTCTGATGACTTAGTGGAACTGCGCTATAATGGGACAATCAGAATTAAATAAATGTTTGATTAATTTTAGAAATTAGTTTTATTTTTCCTTTTTATTAATTATTATACCTCTAATAATGAAATACATACAAAAAATATAAATATAAATTTATAATAGCTGATATTTTCTCAGGATATAGGAAATTAATTTTCATGAGTATGAACTAAGGAAGCTGAGAGGGAATAAAATAGAATGAAATCATATTAAATTGACTCAGGGAGCATAGGTAATGGTCTGAATGTCTGTGCCTCAAATTGTTCTTCAGTGCAACCCACCTAGAAACTTTCCATAACAATGGAAATGCATGTGTGTGTGTGTGTGTGCGCATGCACACACGCGCACATGTATCCTGTCCAAGTTGGTAGCCACAAGCCATGTGTGGCTTGAAATGTAGGTGGTACAAATGAAAAATTGTATTTTTAATTTTACTTTATTTTAATTACTTTAAATTTAATTAGCCATGGCTGCCATATTGGACAATCCAGCTACAGAAGGAGACATGATTAACAACTAAAAGAGCTGCTTTGCAAAAATTTCTATGTAACAGTCAAAACATGTGTATCATTGATTACGGTAGCAACAACTTTGGAAATGATGAATCATAGCCTGGTGGCTGGGAGCTGAGAAAGTAAACAGGTCTGTGATTAAAAGATCCTACCAGGGAATGAGACAGACCAGGGTTTAAATTCTAATTCCAAAACTTCTAGTTGTATGACCTTGGGCAAATTAACGTGCCATAACTACATTGTGAGACGGATAATAATATTTATCATACCCATATCAAAGATTGTCATGAGAATTAAATAAAGCAGGTGGAATAGCTGGCATTCTGTCACTGTAGCGTATGTGATTGCTATTATTACTATTATACTGTAATTATCCCATCTGAGGAGTCCTCAAATGATATGTGTATAAAGTGAAAAACATGATAATACGACTTGTTATTTGTTCTGATGTTCATTTAGTCTGGAATGTCCACTGCCCATTGCCCCTCTCCCTGGTAAAGTCTTATTATTTCATCAAGTCTTGATTAAGCAACTTACAATGAAGATTTACTTGAAAACAGTAGAGAAATAAGTAACCCCTCCAAGCAGGGAGATTGTAGGGTGCACACATGCTACTTTGTGGTACTTTATTCATGATTGTTGCCATGCTGTTTAGGACATACTATTCAGGATTTTTACATTGTAGATGGTTAGTTTCTGTTGGGGAAGGGCCCTGCATCATTTTTACTACTATTTTATAAATAAGAAAACTCAGGTTCGGAGAGCTCTTCATTCCAGAAGTGTTAAAACTTTGGCAGTAATCACTAGCTTCTTGTGGATAGACTATAACCCAGAAATTTGGCGTTCCAGTTCTTGATGATGGAATGCTCCAGTTGTTCTAGGGTTGATAATGCCATAGACACTCTATGACGTCCAAGAGGAGCAGGTTAGGTAATATCAGATCTGCATGTTTAGCAGGTAGCCATTGGGGCCTGTAGATGACATTGGCCAGTGTACCCCACACAGTTTATATGCTAGGAGATTAGATGGCCAGAGTGAGTCAACTAGAGGAGATGATCATGAAATAAATTTAGGTGCTTGTGATCAGCATTTACAAATGAAATATATTAAAACAAATATGAGAGTTCATTACAAACCATAAAGATAGGCATTTTCCACAAAACTTTTCTCAACTATATAAACATAATGTGTATACATACGTGAGTCTGTACTAAGTCATGATGTGTAAAATACTTTCTATTTGGTTACATTAAAAAATGTTCGAAGGCCCACCTATAAGGGTATATTTTTAGGGACTGTGTGGTCAAAGGGAGAATGCAGCTTCAGATAATAATGCTAAGAATCACATAGGTTGGTAGACAGCAGTGAAGGGCAGTAGAATATTGTACACTTCCTGGAGCTTCAAAGAGGCTAAAAGGATAACTTAGGAAACAAAACAAAATACAAAAGAAGTAAATCATGATTTAAAAGAGCCAGGAAAATAGAAAGGAGAAAATAAAATATAATAATAAAGAGTAAGTTTCCAGTAAGGTCTTCAAATTTTTACAGAATAGCTGAACTAAGAATTTTGCTGAGAAAATCTGTGAGTTTCTACAGAAGTAAATTTATTATTTTGCCTCCTAGTACCACTTCTTGTTTCTAAAACCATCACTTCCCACCTCCCAAACATCACCTTTTTCTCCCACCCCACTTCTTCAACAAACTGCTGCACGTATTTCACAAGGATCTCATTCCTATGAGAACTGCTATTATCCTATGTGACCTTCCCACAAGCCCTTGATTGATCCAGAGTTGGGTGTATGACTAAGCCAAGTGGAATTTTTTAATTGAAATCAAGAAAGAGTTTCTCTCCAGTGGTAGATTTCCTGAGATGTAAAAACAATATTTACAGACGTATTTGAGCAGCTGTTCTGTAGAGACAGAATGAATCTGACACTCAGAGAGAAAAGATAGGTTAGATATAGAGCCCTGGTGGATTTAGAATCCTGTGCTCTGTTTGTTTTTGAGGTTCAGCCATGTCTTTATCCTTTCCAAGGTTTAGGTTTCCGACCTTTGTTGGATTCCAAAATCCAATAAATCTCTTGTTAAACCTAAAGTGTGAGATGAGGTACTATTACTTGACTAATACAGTTATTGGAAGTACAACCACCAAGGACAGTTACATAAGGGAAGATGCAAGACATTGAAAAAGGGGAGCAAAGATCAGCACAGACTAAGAGTACACAAAAAACCAGAATAACCTACAGAAACAACATGACTAGACTAATATCAATACTTGGTTGAGATAGATGGATGGTCAAAATGAGAGGTATATATGAAGAGATACCTTTAAGTACTTGCGTTTACATATGTATAAAAATAACTATGTATATATGATACATATGGCTAAGTATTTAATAAACCTGTTGTTCCTAATGCTCGTGGCTGAGAATGCTGTGTGTTTATCAAACTCTGTTCCCTTTTCTTTCAACTTCAGAACTTAACTACATTTCCTAGCCCTTCTTGCAGGTTGGAGTTGCCATGCCATCGAATTCTGACCTATGAAACGTACACATTGTGTTGTGTGTGACCTACAAACCTTCCTCAAGTGATTTTCACTCTCTTTTCTAAAACGTTAACTGAGTATAAACAAATGTGATGATACAGGGAAGGGGAGACCACAATCTAAAAAGATCCCAGTGACTAAATTACCACATAGATGACTACCCAACCAGGATCACCAGCTTGGTTTAGGATATGAGCTAAAAATACTCCTATTATTACTCTACTGTCTCAGGAGAGAAGGGGTTATCTGTCCCAGAAGCCAGTGTTAGCTTAATGAATAAAGTGTTATTCAGTTGTTTTCAAATAATTAAATTATACATTATGGCTAATTAAACAATTGAACATTAGGATACCGTTAATGTAGCAATAGCTGAATTAGTACATCCTACTCACTAGCCAGAGTCTGACAACTGACAATGTATATGAATTTAAAACCATGTTTGCATCCCTTTTTCAGTTTGCTCAACCTCAGTGCACTAAAAACAGCAGCACTTATTCTCAGATGGCCACAGAAAAACTTAAATTTGATATTTTTCCATATCTGTAAGAAACTTCTGAGTCTACTCCACATTTGTAACATGATTTCATTGATTCTCATACATCATGTTATTGGCAAATTAAGGTACCTAAGGGACAAATAGATTTTGATAGTCTCAACCATGTATAACTATGGGAGAGCTGCTGAGAATTTCAAGGTTATATTTAAACAGACACAAGCTTGTTCTAAGAGCTTTGTGCTTCTTATTGAAATTGCAGAGGTGATCTTTAAAGAATATAGGAATCTTAATGAATTTATAAATGAATCTATAAAAAGTGTTATTTGATTTCTCTTTGTTGAAAAAAGCTATCTATCTACTACTCTCAAATTTGTTTTACTCATTGTTATAACTGAGCTTTAAGGCAGTCTGCTAAAGAAAATGAGTAATTTAGGATGTATATTTGGACTCCCATATCTTTTATTGTAGAAATAAAATGTTGTAGAGGTTGAATAGAGATGGGAAAGCCATAATTTTGTCTTATACTTAGACCACCAATCCTTGCATGAGAATTGATGTGAACCAAAACAATAAAGCTATTTGCTTTACTTTGTGTGTTTTAGATAAAAGAAGGCTTTTCTATAAATTCAGGTAATTTTTTTCAATTTTCTTTAAGTTTAGTGACCAATCTTTGCTTCTTTATTGTTAGTTGTCAACCCTAGCCCCTAAATTACACCAAATGCCCAAAGTGGACTTCATTTATGCTATCTCTGTGATTGTATCTTTCTTATCTATTAGGTTCCCTATATTATATTAAACTGGATCCCTGCACATTTCCCTGTTTCTTCACACGGGGTAATACCAAATCATCTTCCCATTATACAAATAAAATATTTAACAATCTTAACAATCTTAATTTTATGATTATTAATTCTTTCACTTGGGAAGTTGGTATTTTATAGGGGTTAAAAATATAAGTCCAAAGTCATATTGTCTGGGTTCAAACTAACCATGTCCTTTCTGTTAGGCTTCAGTTCCTGTAAAATAGTAATAATTCATATTTCATGATGATATTGTGAAGATAATACAAGCAAGTACATAGCATGTACTTGTGCTATGGTGTAGATATGGTTTGTTTGTTCTCACCAATCTCATGTTGAGATTTGAATGTGGGGCCTAATGGGGGGTGTTTGGTCGTGAGGGTAGAATAGGTTAATGAATAGCTTAATGCTTTCCCTCAGGAGTGCGTCGATTCTCATGTTATATGCAAGATCTGATTGTTAAAAAGAGCATGGCACCTTCCCACCCCTACTTTTCTTCTCTCTTGCCACATGATCTCTGCAAAAATCAACTCCCTTTCACCTTCCACCATGAGTGGATGTAGCCTGAGGCTCTCACAGATGCAGATGCCCAATCTTGAACTTTCCAACCCTCAGAATTGTAAGCCAAATAAACCTTTTTTTTCCTGATAAATTACTCAAATTCTAGTATTTCTTTATAGCAACATTAAACAGATTAAGACAGTTTGGAATAGCACCTTTAGACAGTAGTGTTTGCTATTTGTTTTTTTGGTGTGTGTGCGTGGTTGTTACTCTCAATGTCACTAGGTATAATATCTTATATTGGGAAATGTGGGTACCAAAATGGATTAGACTGTAATCCCAGCTACTCGGGAGGCTGACACAAGAATTGCTTGAACCTAGGAGGTGGAGGTTTCAGTGAGCCAAGATCATGCCACTGTACTCAGTACTCCAGCCTGGGCAACAGTGTGAGACTCTGTCTCAGAACAAAAACAATATATACACACATACATATATATACACATAAGTATATAGACAAACACATATACATATATATACACACATACACACTTACTTACACAATGCTTTAAGAGTATAGAAATTATTATGAGTAATAATATAATTTCAAGACTAAGCAAATTTATTTTGGGATGTAAGAAATTTCACAGGGAGTTACATTTGGTTTGGGCTTAAAAGCATAAATTGTAGTAGATAGAGAAAGGTAGGGAACCTTCGAAAGCATAGAAAACAGAATGGGCAAAGCACAGAGTAGGGAAACATCATGTATGTTCAGGAAATAAAAAGGAATCCATTAGTTCAGGAGTAGTTTAGTAGTTCACTGAGGTTGGAGCAGTGATTCTCATTGGGCAACAATTTTGCTCCCCCTCCAGGAAACATTTGGCAATGTCTGGACACTTCTTTATTTCCGTGTCAAGGAGGCGCTCCTGGCATGTAATGTGTAGAAGCCAGGCATGCCGCAAAATATCCCTGCATGCTGGAGAGCCCCTCACAATAAACGATTATCTGATTCAAGATTTACTTGTGCTGAAGTTGGGAAATCCTGAGCTACAGAATAGGGCAGGCAGGGAGAGTGGTGGGCCATACAAATAGGAATTTAGGTTGGAATCCACTTTTAAAACAGTTCACTATGCAATTATAAAGAAGCTACATTATGAAAGCTACATGGAACTCTGATTTATTAACTCTCTGAACATCCAGGACGTTTATCTTTTGATAATTAACAATCTGCCACAAACTTTATTTAGAGTGTTTTCATTCTTGCCAGGAAAACTCCACATTTTCTTCAGAAATCTTTTTTTTTTTTTTTTTTTTTTAGTTATTGAAGTCAACCTTATGGTCACTTAAGATAAAAATTATATTTTCATAAGTGCCAATCCATGTCACCCTCAGGGTTTAGAATATATTTCAAAATCACCTTCCACATCAAACACTTTCTCTTCCGCGCAACCCTTTTCGTCTCTATTAGAGTAGGCTTTTTCCCTTACCCACCTCCTTCCAGCAGATGCTCCCTGTACTCTGTGGTATTTCACTTCCTTGATTCCTGTTAGTCTTGGAAAAACAAAAGTAGAGTCTTTTTCATACATGTTTGTTTGTCTTTTTAGGTAATCGAAGGCACAAAGAGAAAGATAGAGAGGGAGGTAAAGATGTGGAAGGATCACAGCAAACAATCACTTTGAAGGCTTTAGCTTTTTAGTAAAAATGTTTCTCTAACAACATACTGCTGTATGACTAAAGGAATTCAGGAGTATTTAGATAATAGGAACAACAAAACAGCATCGTTTGCTGCTTTTCCAGAAGAAAATCAAAGTATTGCTGAGGGTCTTCTACTTCCTGCTGATTTTGTTTTTCTAAAAATGTGTATTGATTTCTTCCACCTCAGAGATTCATAAATGTTATTAAAAATGAATGGCAGGTCTGATTTAAATTAAATGTCAGGTGGTTGATAGGTTTCATAATACTTTTTTAAAATTTTAATGACATTCTTACTTGATTTTGTATTAGAGGCATGCAAAACATAGAATACCAAAATCCACAATAGTATGTGCTAAATGAATGCATGAATAATGAAGCTCTTGCTTTTTAAAGATAAAAAGGAACTGTATATCTTTATTTGTTATGGTTTATTCCAAAGGCACACAAAGCTAAATAACTCCAAGTTTTTCTCATTAGACAAGACAGAAACCCCACCTTTGACTTCTGGTTGCTATTTTTTGTCTTTTAAGCAGGATAATTATGTGAATAATACCAAATTCCTTGCTGATTTGGAAAGCACTGCCTGATATCAGGCTGTAAAAGTAGGGCAAAGGGTTGCAATTTATTATAGTCTATTATAATCTCTTTGGGGTGAATGTCAACCTTTCAAAATGCCACATTGTATAGGACTCTATGAAAAAGTCTTTTTATTGCCCAAAATCGCTTGTCATGTTTTAAAGGTCTAGAAGAGTAAAATATGCTTTATATGTATTTAAAGGCAGTTTTCTTTCTACTCTTTGCCTTTGCCCAAGTGAGTGTTCACTGGCCATAACCACTCACACATTATACATTTCCAAATGCTTTATCCTCAAATACTTGATTACTCTAAATACAACCCCTGCTCTGAATCTCCCCCACCTGAAAAGCATTCAATTGACCAGAAAGGAGAAGCAAGGATGTTCTGAAACCACTACTCCAGGAACTTGACTAGTTTATCACAGGTAGACAATTTGTGTTATTTTCTCTCTTTGTGGAGTTCACCCCATGCTGCTCCTTACAATCCAAAGTAGCACTTTCATTTTTTCTGCTAGTGCTCCCAGTGGATGCTGGAACACTCTGTCACCTCCACTTTACTGATGTGTGCATTTCGCCCCCCTGTGAATTACCTCTGTTGAATTTTCTTTTTGCTTTTTTTCCTCTGCTCCTGCTGACAAAACCTGCAGACAGCAACGTACAACCTTAACAGACGGAGTGCCCTGCTCTCAGCAGGGCAACCCAGGCGTTCACAGCTCACACACACCGTTGATCAAGTGCTTCACCAAGAAAGCTGTCTGTGTGCCACAGGCAGAGGGTGAAAAACTTTTACTGATTCTCGGAGGATCTAGACATTCACTCTTGTCAATTTTTTTCAAAGTAGGAAAGAGCATAACGTTCATGCTATTGTATATAAAAACCTTTTCAGATTTCTTGCTTCCCTGGTCTGAAATAATTTCTATTCTAGGGTCGGGCAGTAAGAAATGAAAGGGCTTAATATAGTGTATATGTGAGTTTGTACTTAGTTGGATTTCTACTCAATCATTTATTCATTTAACAAGTATATTCCAATCCCTACCACCCCCCAGGCACTGTTCTAGACCTAACCACTCTTTATAATTTATCTTTCTTTCTTTATTTTTAAACATGTTGACTATCTTACCCTGTTACTATAAACATCTCCAGAAAAATAAATGCAATTGATTACATGTGATATTTGGCATGGCGCCTCCTATCAGGTGCCATTGAACTCTGACATTTCCAGCAAATTTAAGATCAAGAGTGCAAATATAAAATTGTGGTGCTGAGTAGATTCATTGTAAATATCTGTCATTCACTGTGTTTTATTTTAGTGTCTTTTCTATTGAAAAGTCAATATAAGTGGTGCAGAAATTATCTAATGGACATTATAAAAACAGAAGTAATTTGTTTTCTTTTGTCCAAATATTGTTTATATTGATTTATTTAAAGATAAGTGCATTTGAAAGCAAAAAGAAGAACATGAATGTTGAAAAATATGATTGCAATTTATTATCCTCTACCTGATTTCAAAAGCATAGTTCAAATGTTAAAATTGTTTTTCGTTACAAATTTTTTTAAGGCTTATGTTTATTTTAATGGTTCTACTTACATAGCACCAAAACCAAAAATTAATTCACTGGGGGGAAGGAAAATAGGTTAAAACAAACAAACAAACAAACAAAACCCATTGCTATTACTTTTCTTTAAAAATAAAGCTATTTAAGTATTTTAATTTTAAATAGAAATTTGAAAAATGTATAAATAGTACAGCAAAAGAACCAAGTTGCAACACAACTGCAGAATCTGATATGGCAGAAATAACCCAGACTATAGCTTCAAATCACACATAGATGTTAGAGTACTGATATGGTTTGGCTCTGTGTCCCCACCCAAATCTCATCTCAAATTGTAATCCCCATAATCCCCATGTGTTGAGGGAGGGACCTGGTGGGAGGTGACTAGATTATGGGGTCAGTTTCCCCCATGCTGTCCTTGTGATAGTGACTGAGTTCTCACAAGATCTGATGGTTTTATAATTGTTTGACAGCACTTCTTCCACATGCTCTTTCCTGCCACCTTGTGAAGAAGGTACTGGCTTTTCCTTCACCTTCTGCCATGATTGTAAGTTTCCTGAGACTGCCCTAGCCATGCAGAACCATCAATTAAACCTCTTTCCTTTATAAATTACCCAGTATCAGGTATTTATTTTCAGCAGTGTGAAAACGGCATAAGTACAAATGCCAATCCTAGAAATAATGGAATGATTAAAGTATAGCAATTATTATTAATCTTACTATAATTAAAACTAGAAATTATTGATACCAATAATTCAGAATGTCAGTTTTCTTATTTTTCATGTACATTTAATATGTCTCCTACCAGGTTGACATGAGGTTTCAATGTGATATCATCCATGAAATGACCAAATCAGAGGTCTAGCCATACTGTAGAAGCTAGAAAATACAGTACTGCTTTCCATGATCTTATTCAAGGGATGATAATGTCATCTGTATTTACTCTTTTTAATGTTTTTTTTAAATTTTTTAACTGTTCTTCTTTCACAATAGACTGTGAGTTTTATAATCCTGTCAATGTCTTTAATTTCTACCATTTTATGAGAACTGTCTCCCAGTAACTTTGAGAATATCAAGTATGGTTGTTTTGCAGCTAGTAACAAAATGGCAGAGACCATTTTGTTGGATGACTCCAATTGCTTGGAGTTAATACAGATCAAACCTTCTTATTGTCTCTGATTGAATCTGTAAAGATGCAGTTCTTGGTTTGCTGCATGGGTGAAAAATATGTTCTTTCACAAAAAAAGCCATGACTCTTCCTAACAAATGAAAAAGAACTAGCTAGTTTTGAGGTTTTCTTTGAGAGATGGGATCTTGCTATGTTTCCCAGGCTGGAGTGCAGTGGCTATTCACAGGAGATCATAACACACTTGAACTTCTGGTCTCAAGTGATCTTCTTGCCTCATTGTCTCAAGTAGCAGAGACTACAGGCATAAATCTAATTTTATCATCAGTGCCAATTATTAGAACTAAATTGAATGAGTTATAATTCGCATTCATTAAGATGACATAAGTAAATGAAACAATTAGATATGTGTTCAGTCATCGCTGAATGAATGATCTCAAAATATTTAAAAGTGGAAACATTTGGAGAATGATTAAAGACACAAATGATTAAATTTAATTACACAAAGAGTTAATTCATAAAATAGTACAGAAGATAGGTATAAAGCATCTTAAATTTGAGTTTCAGTTCTAGCTAAATAATCTTGAACAGGCCAATTCTTAGCTTTGTTTCTTTTTTTCATTAAATTAAAAGTTCTTCTTTCCCTGGTATACAAGACTGTTCTGAGAGACATAATGTGCTACTGCACTTTATTAACTCTTATGCAATATTCAAGTGAATTGTTTCATTGTATATATGCACGCCATGTTGCAAAGCCTCACAGATGGTTCAATTATGAGTAAAATGCAATCTTTATCCAAAGAGGGTTTATAATCTAAGAAGTTGCTAGACTTCTAAAAAGTTTTAGCTAGGCTATACTGAGCTGATATTTACATAAATAAATATATATATATATTTTCATTCTGTATGTTTATCATTTAGACTGTCTATGGAGTTTGATTTTTTTTAATTTGAGCATTGTTATTTTTTATTTAATATATTAACTGATGAATGTTGATTTAATTCTTCAATCTTATTCTGCAATTTCTATCTGTGCCTTTGATCCTTTTCTCTCCTTCTTTATTTCTTTTGGAATAATTATTTTTGATTATTCTATTTTTTCCTTTCAGTTAGGAAGTATAATTTTTACTATTCCAATAGTAACTACCTTTGCATTATAGAAATAAAATGTCAGGTGGTACCCTCTTCCTCTGCAATAATGACACCTTGGGATACTTTCTCCATTTACTTCATTCTGAATTATATTCTATTTTTCATATATTTTAATTCTCTCTCTATATTTTACTCCATAAAGTACTATAGATACTATCATATGTAGACATACTTAATTCAGTTTATCCAAATATTTAACAAATTCATGGCTCTTCATTCTCTCTTTTTTTTTCTCTATGGGAAACTAAATATATATAGGTTAGACTTTCACTGTGTTCCTTATGCTTATGCTATTTTCTGGAGTTAATTCTTTTTATTTTTCTGTACTTTTATGTGGGTGTTTTTTACTGACTAGTCTTCAAGTTCACTAATACTCTTTTTAACTCTGTCCAATCTCTTATAAAACCTACCTACTTTGTTCCTAACATTAGGTTGAGGCCATGTGTGGTGGCTCACCCCTATAATCTCAGCACTTTGGGAAGCTGAGGCAGGAGGATTGCTTGAAGCCAGGAGTTCACAATCAGTGTGGGCAACAAAGAAAGACCTTGTCTGTTTAAAAAAAAAAAAAAAAAGCAAAAGAAAAGAAAATAGCTGGGCACAATTGCATGCATCTGTAGTCTCAGCTACTTGGGAGGCTGAGGTGGGAGGATAGCTTGGGCCCAGAAGTTCAAAGCTGCATTGAGTTATGGTCATGCCACTGAATTCCAGCCTGGGCAACAGAGCAAGATCCTGTCTCTAATAATAATAATAAACAAATGAAATATTAAGTTGGTGTTGATATGTGTCACTGTGTCTTTTCAAAATTCCATTCCATCATTTCCTCGCTTCCACTGTTGCTGTTAGAAATCAGAAACCCAGCACTTCATTCCAGTGAAATAATTTACTAGATGTATTAGTCAGGGTTCTCCAGAAAAACAGAACCTTAGGGGCCAGACAAATCTGAAATCTGTAGTCTGTTGGGCTGAAAATTCAGATAAGAGTTGATGTTGCAGTCTTGAATTCATACTATGCAGGGGAGGATGGAAGATGGGAATTTACACAGTGCTTCTAAGTTGCAGTCTTGAGGCACAAATACTTTGCCTTCAGGAAACCTCAGTCTTTTATCTTAAGGCATTTAACTCATTGAATGAGACCCACCACTTTATGAAAGGTAATCTGCTTTACTTGATGTCAGCTGAATAATAATTGTTAATCTTCACATATATTTTCACAGCAACATTATACCAGTGTTTGACAAAACAACTGGGTACCATAGCCTGGCCAAGTTTTTACAGAAATTATCCATCACACTAGATAAACAAAACTGTAAGAATTTGAATTTATTTAAGACACTAATAAGTCAATAAGGTAGATGATAATCTCCAGGCTAACTGCCAAAAGCTTCATTAAAAAATGTGTAATTATTAAACTAGTGAGGGGAAATGGATAATAAAGGGAACACTTAATTAACCTCAAAGATGCAGAAAACATTAACATAGAAAAGTTAGGTCAATAATAAACACACAGTGAATTTCATCTGGGGCGGAGCAACATAGTGGAATAGAAGCTTACACTGTTCATTCTCCCCACTGGAACACCGAATTTTAACAATCATCTGCACACGGTAAAGGACCATCAAAAGAACCAAAATTTAGGTGAACAACCACAGTACCTGGTTTAACTTCATATCACTAAGAGAGACATTGATGAGGGCAGGAGAGATAGTCTTGAATCACAGATGCCACCCATCCCCTGACCCCCCAGCAGTGGCTCTGTGCACCTTGAGGAGGGAGATCTCAGTGACTGGGGGATTGACATTGACCTCAATGCTGTCCTGTCACAGAGAATAAATGGTGCTGGGCTCAGCACATGCCTGTGCACGTAGTTAGAATTTGGACCAGCCCTTACCAGAGGGGAATCACCCATCCCAGGGGTTAGAACTTAAGTTTTTTGGCAAGCTTTGCCACCAAGGACTAAAAGTCTCTGGGGTTCTAGGTAAATTTGAAAGGTAGTTTAAGACACAAGGATTGCAATTCCTAGGTAAATCCTAGTGTTAGGCTGGTCTTACAGCCAGTAGACTAGGGTAGCATGTGACCTAGAGAGACACCAGCTGGTGTGGCTAAGGGAGTGCTTGTGCCATCCCTCCCCAAACCCCAGGTGGTACGGAGAGGAGAGTGAAGAGTAAAGAGTACTTAATCTTGCATCTTAGATACCAGCTCAGCAACAGTAGGATAGGGCACTGGACAGAGTAGTAAGGCTTTAGCTTCCAGATGACATTTCTGCACACATCTTGGGCCAAAAGGGAACCCACTACATTGAAGGGAAGAATCCAGTTCAGCATCATCACATGTTAACTAAAGAGCCTTTGGGCCCTGAATAACCCCAGTAATACCCAGGGAGTACACCACGGGCTTTGGATTCTGAGATGTGCTGGCTTCAGGGGTGACCCAACACATAACCAGCTATAATGGCTACAGGGAAAGACTCCTTCTGTTTGAGAACAGCAAAGAGAAAAGTAAAGGGGATTTTGTCTTGCCTCTTAGGTACAAGCTTGGCCATGGTAGGTAGAGCAACAAGCAGGCTCTTGGGGTCCCCAAGTCTAGGCCTAGGCTCCAGAGTGGCATTTCTGGACCTCCTTTGCACCAGAGTGCACTGAAGTGTAAGTCTCAGGCCTGGCATCGTTTACCACAAGCTGACCGAGGAGCCCTTGGACTTAAAGTGAATATTGGTGGTGGATTGGCAGAACCTCCCATAGAATGGTGGTGATGGTAGACACAAGGGCAGGCTCTTATGCCTATGGAAAGAGGAGGGAAGAGTGAGAAGTACTTTGTATTGTGGTTTGAGTGCCAGTTTAGCTGCAATATAATGGAACATCAGGTAGACTGCTAAGGTTTTTGACTTCAATCCCTGGCTCCCAGACAGCACCTCTGGACATATCTGTGGCCTGGGGGAACTCACTGCCCCGAAGGGAAGGACCTTGAGCAAGATTCAGTGCTATGCTGGCTTCAGGCCTGATCCAGCACAATCCCAATAATGATGGCCATAGAGGTGCTTTCATCACCACACCCCGATTTCCAGTTGGCTCAGCAGAGAGAGAGAGAGACTCCGTTTGTTTGGGAGAAAGTATGGGAAAACAACAAGAGTCTCTGCTTGGTAATCCAGAGAATTCTTCCAGATCTTTATCAAGACCATCAAAGTGGTACTTCCATGAGTTGACAAACACCACAATGTTATTGTGCTTGGGATCCAAGTCCTTTTGAATAGCTGAGAAGCCTTCCAAAGAAGGACTGGCACAAAGAAGTCCAGGGTGTGACTATAATAAATACCTAACTCTTCAATGCCCAGATGCTGACGAATATCTGCAAGCGTTAACAGCATCCTGGAAAACATGACATCACGAAATGAACTAAATACGGCACCAGGGACCAATCCTGGAAAAACAGAGATATACAGAGAATTCAAAATAGCAGTTTTGAGGAAACTCAAAGAAATTCAAGATAATATAGAGAAGGAATATAGAATTCTGTTAGAAAAATTTAACAAAGATATTGAAATAATTAAGACTCAAGCAGAAAGTTTTTGAGTTGAAAAATGCAGTTGACATTCTGAAGAATGCATGAGTCTCTTAATAGCAGAAGTGATCAAACAGAAGAAGGAATTAGTGAGCTTGAAGAGAAGCTATTTGAAAATAAGCAATCAGAAGAGACAAGAAAAAGGGAAAAAAATGAAACATGGCTATGAAATCTAGAAATAGCCCCAGCATGGCAAATCTAAGCATCAATGGCCTTAAAGAGGAGGTAGACAAAGAGATAGGGGTAGAAAATTTATTCAAAGGGATAATATCAGAGAACTTCCCAAACCTAGAGAAGGATATCAACATTTAAGCACAAGAAGGCTATTGAACACCAAGAAAATTTTTAACTCAAGACTGCCGTAAGGCATTTACTCATGAAACTCCCAAAAATCAAAGATAATGAGAGAATCTAAAAGCAGCAAGTGAAAACAAACAAATAACATACAACGGAGCTCCAATGCATTTGGCAGCAGACTTTTCAATGGAAATCTTGCAAGACAGGAGAGAGTGGTATGACATATTTAAATTGCTGAAGGAAAAAGCCTTTTTCCCTAGAATAGTATAGCCAGTGAAAATACCCTTCAAGCATAAAGAAGAAATAAAGACCTTCTGAGACAAAAGCTAAGGGATTTCATCAACACCAAACCTGTCCTACAAGAAATGCTAAAGGGAGTTTTTCTAACTGGAAGAAAATGATGTTAATGTGCAAGAAGAAATCATCTGAAGGCAAAAAACTCCCTGGAAATAGTAAGCACACAGAAAAACACAGAATAGTATATAACACTGTAATAGTGGTGTGTAAACTATTCTTGATAACTACAACAACTTTTCAAGACATAGTACAATAAGACATAAAGAAAACCTAAAGTTAAAAAAGGAGGGATGAAGTTAAAGTGTAGAGTTTTTATTGGTTTTATTAGTTTTCTTTCTGCACATTTGTTCTTGTTTCTTGCACTTGCTGCCTTTAGATTCTTTCTTTATCCTTGATTTGTGGGAGTTTCATTAGTAAATGCCTTTAGTAATGCCTTTTGCAATTAGTATTAAATCATCATCAGTGTAAAATGTGGGTTATAAGATTGTATTTGCAAACCTCATGGTAACCTGAAATTGAAAAACATACAACGGATATACAAAAAAATAAAAAGCAAGAAATGAGAGCATACCAACAGAGAAAATCAGCCTCACTAAAAGAAAAACAGAAAAGAAGGAAAGAAGGAAGAGAAGACTGCAAAACAACCAGAGCACAAATAATAAAATGGCAGGAGTAAGATCCTACTTATCAGTAATAACTTTGGATATAAATAGACTAATCTCTCCAATCAAAAGACATGGAGTGACTGAATGGATGAAGAAAACAAGACACAATGATCTGTTGCCTACAAGAAACACACTTCACCTATAAAGATACACGTAGACTGAAAATAAAGGAATGGAAAAAGATATTCCATGCCAATATAAACCACAAAATAGCAGAAATACTTACACTTAGATCAGACAAAATAGATTTCAAAACAAAAACTTTAAGAAGATATTGAGAATGTCATTATATAATGATAAAGGGGTCAATTCAGCAAGAGGATATAACAATTATAAATATATATGCACCCAACATTGAAGTTCTTAGATATATAAAGCAAATGTTATCAGAGCTCAAGAGAGAGATAGACCCAATACAATAACAGCTAAAGACTTCAGTATCCTACTTTCAGCATTGGACAGATCTCCAACACAGAAAATCAACACAGAAACATTGGACTCAGTCTGCACTGTGGAACAAATTTATCTAATAGATATTTACACAACATTTCATTCAAAGGCTGGAAAATACACATTCTTTTCCTCAGTATTTGGACTGTTCCCAAAAATAGAGCATATGTTAGGTCACAAAACAAGTCTTAGAACATCCAAAAAAATTGAAATACTATCAAGCATCTTCTCTGACCACAATGGAATAAAACTAGAAATCAATAACGGGAGGAATTTTTGTAAGTATATAAACACATGGAAATTAAACAGTATGCTCCTGAATTACCAGTGGGTCAATGAAGAAATTAAGAAGGAAATTCAAAATTTTCTTTGTAATTTGTTTTGAAACAAATGACAGTGGGAATATAATATACCAAAATGTATAGATACAGCAAAAGCAATACTAAAGGGAAATTCATAACTATAAGTGCCTACATCAAAGTGAAGGAAAACTTCAAATCAATAACTTAATGACACAGCTTAAAGAACTAGAAATGCAAAAAAAACTGAACCCCAAATTAAAGAAGAAAAAAATAATAAAAATCAGAGCAGAAATGAATTTGACATGATTTTAAAAAAACTCAAGAAATCAATGAAACAAAAAGTTTGTTGTTTGAAAAGATAAACAAAATTGACGAACCTTTAGCCAGACTAAGATAAAAGGAAAGAAGACCCAAATAAATAATATCAGAGATGAAAGTGAAGACATTACAGTTGATACCACAGAAATTCCAAGGATCATTAGTGGCTACTATGAACATTTGTATGCCAATAAATTGTAAAATCTAGAAAAAATGGATAAATCCATAGGCAAACACAACCTACTGAGTTTGAACCAGGAAGAAATCCAAAATCTGAACAGACCACTGACAAGTAACAAGATCAAAGTTATAGTAGAAGTCCTCAGTAAAGAAAAGCCCCAGGCTTGATGACTTCATTGCTTAATTCTAACAAATATTTTAAGAACTAACACCAATCCTACTCAAACTGTTCTGAAAAATAGAGAAGGAGGAAATACTTCCAAACTCATTCTCTGAGGCCAATATTATGCTGATATCAAAACCAAAGAAACATCACAAAAAGAGAACTACAGGCCAAAGAATATTGATGAATCTCTCATGAATATTGATGCAAAAATCCTCAACAAAATACTAGCAAACTGAATTCAATAATACCTAAAATGATCATTCGTCATGGCCAAGTGAGATTTATCCATAGGTTGCAAGGATAATTCAACATACTCAAATCAATGTATGGGATATCATATCAATAGAATGAAGGACAAAAACCATGTAATCATTTCAATTGATGATGAAAATGCATTTGATGAAATTTAACATCTTTTCATGGTGAAAACATTCAAAAAACTGGGAATAGAAGGAACATACCTCAACATAATAAATGTTGTATACAACAGACGCACAGCTAGTATCATACTGAATGAGGAATGACTGAAAGCCTTTCCTGCAACATCTGGAACATGACAAGGATGTCCATTTTCACCACTGTCATTCAATATATTACTGGAAATCCTGGCTAGAGCAATCAGATGAGAGAAAGAAATAAAAGGCACCCAAATTGGAAAGGAAGAAGTCAAATTATTCTTATTTGCAGATGATATAAACTTATATTTGGAAAAACCTAAAGATGCCACCAAAAAACCATTACAGCTGAAAAACAAATTCAGTACAGTTGCAGGATTAAAAAATCAGCATACAAAAATTAATAGCATTTGTATATGCCAACAGTAAACAATCTGAAAAAAAAAGTAAAACATGTACTCTCATTTACAATAGCCATAAATAATATAAAATACCTAGGAATTAACTTAACCAAAGACGTGAAACATCTTTAAAACGAAAACTATGAAACACTGATAAATAAATTGAAGAGGACATCACAAAATGGAAAGATAGTCATATTCATGGATTGGAAGAATCAATACTGTTGTAATTTCCATACTACCTGAAGCAATCTACAAATTCAGTGCAATCACTATCAAAATACCAATGGCATTCTTCACAGAAATAGAAAAAAAAATTCTAAAATTTGTATAGAATCACAAAACATCCAGAATAGCCTGAGCAAACAGTTATCCTGAGAAAAAGAACAAAACTATAAGAACCACATTATCTAACTTCAAATTATACTACAACTAAAGCATCCAGAAAGCATTGTATTGAAATAAAAACAGACACATAGACCAAGGGAACAGAATAGAGAACCCAGAAACAAATCCACACACCGGCAGTAAACTCATTTTTGACAAAGGTTCCCAGAACATACACTGGGGAAAAGACAGTCTCATCAATAAGGGGCTCTATTTGAGAAAGAATGGGACCCTGAGGCATAGAATGGGGGCACAAGCATAGACAGCCCTAAAAATATTTAATCACCGTATTACCCTGAGGTCTCTGAATTGGTAGAAGTGGCCCACTCTTTGATAAACTTTACCGCTTACTCCATGAAAGAAGATGCAACCACCCCACTCTCCACCCAAAACAAGGCAACAGGTATCCCTCACTCAGAATTTATCCCCACCTCCTCTACTCAGTGTTAAACCAATAACTAAAATAAAGTCACAATACATAACCAAGGCAGGAACTTGCTATGTCTCATTAGGAAGGAAAATGAGCTGCAGGACCTCATCAATAGAGTGAGGAAAACAAGCATAGAACTGAATTCCGTAGATGTATAATTAGGGGGACAGAACATAAGCAAATATGAGCAATATTTGAGAAGTCACGTTTACAAGAAAATCAAACAATTTAAAAAATTGGTGCCCATGAGGGGTACACCACTATATTATGTAAATAATTACATTTTTAGCAACATACCAGCACTATATGATTACATAATGAAGTTCAGTAAGGAATATTTCTTAAAAATTCAGAATAATATATTCTGAATATATAAAATCTCTGATGAATTGACATGATTCTGAGATAAATATGATGACATAAAGAGTAAATCAATTACATATGACTTGAAAAAAACTCCATGAATGTTATTTCTCACAACAAAATTTTCAGAAAAACCGAAACAAAAAAGACTCGAAGAGAGAAACCAAGATTATATTACAGTCAAGTGTTATAGTCCACAATGTCTATATTGTCCAATAAGGGCTGATGTGTATATTTTAACAACTAGATGGGAGATTATCTTATGGTTGGTAAGAACACTAGCTAAGACAGCTGCCTGAATGGAAAGCCGCCAACATCTCTACAAGCTGGTATGTGGAACACATATGAACAAGTAAACACTTATCTCGGATAACTGCTCTAAGACCAATTCAACACATGGGCAAATGGAAAATTAAGAATCAAACATCTGCTGCCTTAAGAATGTCTTTAATAATTTCAGTCTAGAAATATTTTAAGCCGTTATAATGAGTTACCTATCACAACTTTAATAAAATTCAAATTTAACACCTTTATGACCAAATTACATTGTGAACCTCACAATAGGAAGTAGATTGATAAACTGTACTCCTAAATAACTATAATTATAACCTGATACCTAGGATTATTAGATATAAATAATTAAATATTGAATATAATTTGTTAATGAAACTAGTAGAAATTTTTTAAAGAAATTATTACATAGCAGAACAACTGCTATTAAGGTGATTTCTAATATATGAGTCAAATCAACCATTGGCATCCATAAAAAGACATATTATTTCAGAAAGACATACATTCAAAATAATCAATAATGTGTAATCATAGAGACATATTTTTAACGATAGATAAAAATAACTGCATTTTTCTAAATTGTTGCATTTTTAAAAATATTCTTTTTTTTATCCTAACTTTCATGACAGTATATAAACATCAATATCAAGGGAAGCAAGAAACAAAACACTCCATTTAAAAGGAAACTTAAGATATCTTAAACCTTTTGTTTAGAGATGAGGTAACTAGCATACTCAGTTTGTTCTCTCTATTTTTTCTTTCTTTTTGTTTTTTTGTCCTAAATTGAGGCTACATGTATAGTTTCTCTACCCTTCAAATTATTGCAATCTGAAATACTGAAAGAGTTCACATGTTAATGATCATGGGAACAGAGTTAGCGTTTGAAATTTTGCATACTTGATAGTTACTGTTCTACTTATACATTGACTACTGGTAGAGAAATCAGTGATATTGCTGTGAAGTCGTAACTGAGAGATGGTGGAAGAAAGAGAATAATCATCCAAGAGTCCATTTGATTTTTGTCTAAGAGAAAATCCTCTGTAGCAGGCATTTTTTACTAAAACAAAACTCCAGTTGACTTTGCCATGAATAATGCTGAGAAGGTTCAAAGGAGGGAATCTGATGGAAAAGAGGGAAAAATACACGTGAAATACATGTTTGGAATTGGAATATTATTGGAAATGAATTCTTATATTCCGGTCTCTGTGTGACTCTGACAAATGAATACAATGGAAAGAAAACAGACCCTGATGTGAGAGGAACCGTGTGATCTATGTACTTCTCCCATCATTTACTATGCAAGTGACTTAGTCTCCCATATCTGAACTGTGCCTCAGTATATCCAATTATAAAATATCCTCTGTGATATACAATCTGATTAGTTTCTAGATAGTGGTCACAAATTTATAAAAATAAGCTGAAATCTTATTATTTCCTGTATGCATAATATGATTTTTGTGATTCCGTACTTGAAAATAAAATTTATATTATAAAAAATATGAAAACTGGTGTTTTAATCACCTTCTTTTCACCCTTTTGGTGAGAAGGGATTCCTGCCCTAGGGCTATGAAGATAGCTAAACACATGACTTCTGACACTGAACAGATGAGATTGGCAGGAGTTTATTAGTCTTGTATACTCACAGCTCAGGGGAGAAGGACACAGAAAGCCACGGAAGGCCACACAGAGGTTGTCCTTGGGAATAAAGTGAACAAACAGAGACTGTGAGAGGCAGGCTTTGTAGGATCAAGAGAGTCTGTGACATCCTGGTTCCTAAAGGAAGATGTGATTGGCTTGTTTGAATAATTCAGCGGGCTGGCAGGGACCTGACACCAGCTGCTCACAGATGAGCAGAAACTGCACCTGCTCTTCTCTTTTTAATAAAGTGGCTTATTTGGCTATGAGACTTCAACTGTAAGAGGAGAGAAGGGTTGAGAACTTGCAGTTAGGACATCAAGACACTCCCAATTTTGCCCTATGTCAAGGCAGCACATAATATTAAGATTTAATTTTAGGCTTTTCATCACAGCTGGTCACAAAAAAGAAATATATAAATCAAACACAATATAGCAATATAGTCTTCTAAATGTATTTTGAAATCTGTGAAATAAGCCCTTAATATGACATCTACATTGTAAGTGGTCTTTTTAAGAAAAAAAAATCTATTTAAGATGAAATAAATGGTGCTTCTTTTCATAGAAATCTTTTGTAGCAGTAATCGGTATGTTTAATTTTCTAAGTGCTTTTGAAATGCATTCAGAACAGGGGTCAGCTGTCTTGAAAACTTTTATTATTGATGCAATTTGCAAGAATTCCTTCAAAAAGACTTTTAATGTTAAATCTTGACAGTTTTTGTGGAATTTCTTCTCCTTCAATTATTCTTTATTCACTATTTCATAGACATTAAATACCTTTTTTGAAAGGCATCCTTCCTCATTAATGGATTTAGCTTTCTTGTTTATCAAAAAAATTAAAACTTTCTCTATGGGGGGTCATTAATAATTCTTTAAATTCTACTATGCTCTTTAGTTATACTCCCAAATCAATTACACCATACTTTTCTCTCATTGAATTTTTTTTCATAGATATTCCATCATTTGTTCAAAACATTGCTCGGCAAAATCATATTTATGCATTGTTTCCAATCATGAGTAGAGGAAATCTAGTTTTCTGCTTATGGGTCAGCCATCATATTTTCTTATTGGTGTTGATTATTGCATTGGCTGAAAACCGTAACCAGCTTGTCACAACACTGTATTCATTATTGGTTAGAAACTTTACATGCTCATGTTGTCCATGTGCATGGAGTGTTTTTTTTTTTTTATGTAGAAGCTGACAATAAGAAAGTCTTTAAAACTTGGGTTCACAAGTAAAATTCCCTCTAATTATCATTCACTTCTTAAACATGTGTTATTATACAGTGTTCATAAGTGTTTTGTCTACTAAAAAGAATTATTCAAACAGTATTCTTCATAAAAGTACTTCCTTGATTTTTAGTACTCTTTTCTTCAATATCTATTTTTCTTTCTTGTAAATTCCACTTTATTATTTTTCTGTATTAACTCCATATGGAACGTTAAAGCGAGCTCAGCCTTCCACTTTATTCATTTCTAAATCATCTTTGAATGTAATGAATTCATCACTGGAATTTAATGAGTAAATCTCTGTTCTTTTTTGTAACAATAGGAATATTTGATATTTGGAAAAGAATAGCGTTTGTGTTTGCAAATTTGTCAATATTTTTCTGTTAAAATGATAGCAAAATATATTTGCACAAAAGAAAACTGTCAAATGCACTAAAATTATTGAAAACATGTACAGAACATAATTTTGTCTTTTCATGCCTATATGAACACTATGCAAATGCGTGTGTGATTACACTCAAACATCAGAACACTCGAGGTTTTAGTCATCACTATTTTTACAATTGTCTAAAATATTAAAACAGATGTTTAAATTAATTTTGGTACTTGTAATTAAAGTCATGCGACATATAACAAGGTTTTGGCCAATGAAGAACTGCGTATACAATGGCCATCCCATGAGACTATAATAAGGCTGAAAAATTCTTATTGCCTAGTGATGTAATAGCCATCGTAATGTCTTAGTGTAACAAATTACTCGCAAGTTTGTGATGATGCCATAGTAAAGAAACCTACTGTGCTGCCATTTGTATGAAAGTATGGCACATACAATGATGTACACTATATAATACTTGATAATGATAATAAACAACTGTGTTACTGGTTTATGTATTTTCTATACTATACTTTTTATTATTGTTTCAGAGAGTACTCCTTCTACTTATTAAAAAGAAGTTAACTAGTTAACTGTAAAACAGCCTCAGGCTAGTCCTTCAGAAGATACTCCAGAAGAAGGCACTGTTATCAAAGGAGATGACAGCTCTATGCATATTATTGCTTCTAAAGACTTTCCAGTGAGATAACACATGGAGGTGGAACAGTGATATTGATTATCCTAACCCTGTTAGGCCTAGGCTAATATGTACCAGTAATGTGTGGTGCATGACTGTGTTTGTGTCTTAGGTTTGTGTCTTAGGTGGTAACAAAAAAGTTTAGAAAGTAAAATAAATAATTTTAAAAATACAAAAAAGTTTATTGAATAAGGATATAAAGAAAGAAAATATTAGGTTGGTGCAAAAGTAATTGTGATTTTTCCAGGGTGGGGCATTTGTTTTGTTTTGTTTGCACCAACCTAATATTTTTGTATAGCTGCTTAATGTGTTTGTGTTATAATCTAAGTGCTATTACAAAAGTCAAAAATTTAAGACATTTAAAAGTTTATTAAAAAATACAGTAAACTGACTAATATATTCTTGAAGAAATAACAAATGTTAAAATAAATGTAGTGTAACCTAAGTGTATAGTTTTTATAAAGTCTACAATAGTGTACATCATATTGTCCTAAGCCTTCACATTCACTCACTACTCACGCACTGACTCACCCAGAGCAACTTCCATTTATGGTAAGTGTCCTATACAGGTGTACTATTTTTGATTTTTTATACCATATTTTTATTGTATATTTTCCATATGTAGATTATGTTTAGATACACAAATACAATTGTGTTACAACTGGCTACAGTATTCAGTACAGTAACATTCTTTGCAGCTTAGTAGCCTAGAATAATAGGCTATACCGTACAGCCTAGGTGTGTAGTAGGCTATAGCATCTAGGTTTGTGTATGACCTCTTTTATATTCACATAATGACAAAATCATTTAACAATGCATTTCTCAGAATGCATCTCCATTTTTATGCATTGCATGACTGTGTTCATACATAGTCAGAGAGACACCATTTGATGAGGGAAAATAAAAACCTGTCTAATACTCCTTTTATATTCCCTTTTGGTCTCTTTCCCTAATACTCTTGTCAGTGTGCATTCCCTATACCATATGGGAGGCAAGCTATGCCTGTGGCAACCCTACTCTGATTTATTTCCTATAGTCTGAAAATAAATCTTGAAAACTAGGGGGCTGGGCGCAGTGGCTCACGCCTGTAATCCTAGCACTTTGGGAGGCCAAGGTGGGTAGATTGCCTGAACCCAGGAGTTCAAGACCGCCTGGGCAACACAGTGAAACCCCAACTCTACTAAAATACAAAAAATCAGCTGGGCGTGGTAGCAAGCGCCTGTAGTCCCAGCTACTTGGGAGGCTGAGGCAGGAGAATTGCTTGAACCCAGGAGGCAGAGGTTGCAGTGAGCTGAGATTGCTGCCACTGGACTCCAGCCTGGGTGACAGAGGGAGACTCCGTCTCAAAAAAACAACAAAAAAAAGATAACTAGGATGACAAGTTCTTCTTAGAAAAGTTTTAGTTATTTTTACCCTTTGCATATTTATCCCTCTTTCAAAATCAACTGCAGCAATATTTTTTGTAATTCCATTGAATTTATAGATTAATTTAGAGATAATGGAGACGTTTAAGTCACTGAGCCTTTTCAAAAACAATTTGTCTTGCCACTTAATTTAATTTTCTTTAGTAAATTATCATTTGATAATTACATTTTCTTCATAAAGATATTACTTAGGTTATTAAAAAATCTTAATATATGCTAGCTCATATTTTTGTTGGTTTTGTAATTGTTACCTGCTATGGACTTAACATTTGTGTCTTCCTAAAATTTGTATGTTGAAGCCTAATTCCCAACAGGATAGTATTTGAAGATTGGGACTTTGGAAGGTAATTAAGTTATAAAGATAGAAACCTTATGAAAGGGGTTCGTGTTTTTGTAAAAAAGCCATGAGATGATCTATCACTCTTGGTCACGTGAGACTACAGCAACAAGTTGGCTGTCTACAAGCCAGGAAGTCAACCATTACCAGAGACCAGGTCTGCCAGAGCATCGATCTTGACCCTCCCAGCCTCCATAACTGTGACAAATAAATGTTTGTTGTGTAAGCTACTCAGCCTGGGGTATTTCGTTATAGCAGCTTGAGCTATAAGACATATGCTTTAAAACATTTACATGAAAATATTATTTGCTAATATTATTTACCAATATTATTAATATCATTAATAACACAATTATACATCTTAATATTTGCTAATGAAAAATAAGTCAATTTATATACATATTGTCCTTTTGTTAAGCGATCTTTATATATCCTTGTTAATACTTAGAATTTGTCTTCTGAACAAATTGGGTTCAACTGTAGCAAATTATATTTGAATAATCTCACATTTATGTATTATTGTACTCTGCGGGCCTAAACCACTATAGCATTATATAGTGATTTTATATTCATATGTATATATTTATATTCAAATAAAATTAATGCATAATGCTATTCTGATATATATATATACACACACACATACACACACATACATACATACAAACACACACATATATAACATACATATATATACACATATATATACACACACACACACACACACACACACACACTATAGCTTGTACAGTGACCTTCTTTAGTTTTTCTGATTTTCAAGAGAGGCTTCTAATATTATAAAAAAAGTATAATGTGGGTGTAAATTTTGGTAAGTACCCATTATCAGCTTAAGAAATTTGCCTCTTATTATTGGAATAGCATGATATTTATTATACATGTTATTGAGTTTCACTGGATAATTTTTTTGAACCCATTAAAATCACAATTTCAATTTTTTTACTTTAATATTTTCATAAATTACATGTATTGGTTTCCTAGAGAGAAAACATTTTAACCTTCCTAAGATACACATATTTGTTCATGAATAGTTTTTTAAAATATATTAATGTATTGATTTGGCTGATGCTGTTTAAAAGTTTTGAATCTCTAGTTTATGATTGATATCGACCTATCATTGGCCTTTAATATTAATATTTTTGTCAGATTCTATTATCAAGTTTATATATTATCTCATAAAAGAATTAGCAGGCATTTCAATTTGTCTATTTTTGCAAAGGTGGTAAATAGTGCTCAATAGAAATCTCTTACAAAATTTTCTGAGACCCGTAGATTTTACATCGTATAGGGTTTATATCTATTACTACTCATTCTATTAATTCAATTTGTTAATGTTTACAGGTCTATTCAACATTTTTATTTTCATTTTTTTACATTGAGTCAGTTTTCAGTAATTGCATTGGGGGAGTGAGGCGGAATAGATTGTTATTTACCTCTTATTTTACAACTTATTTACCTGAAATTGTTGGTAGTATTATTTTATCATTTAGAACTCCTCAGCTCTACCTGTATTAATTAAGATCTCTTTTTAGTTATTAAAATTGGTTATTTAGTCTTTCTTTATTTTTTCTTGACCAATCCTAAGAAAGTTTTGCTATTTCATTAGTCTTCACTAAGCTCTAAATATATAATTTGTTGATCCTCTCTCTTCTGTGTTCTTTAGCATTATTTTATTTTAACTCTATATTTTTCCTGTATGTACTATTTAGGAATATTCTATCTATTATAACATCCCAAGTTGGAGGCTAGCCTTAATTTATGACAAGTTTTTCTTACAAAAATTTTACTTAATTATAAGAAACTAAAAGTTTTAGTTATTGTAAGTTAATGCTCAACTTTTCTCCTTTACTATTAGTGTAAACACTTAACGCTTATAATTTCTCCCTATCTATATCTTCTTGTAAAATTTGTTCAATATATGTGACTATTTTTATCTCTAAAAATACCATTCTCCTTTAAAGAAGGCAACATCAGCTTTTTATTGCTTAATCTTTGACTGATATATCTTTTTCCATTTTTTCATCTTTTTACTTGCAAACTATTTGCATCCTAATATGTTAGGTTGCTTGCTAACAGCATATAACTAGACTTTTTTTTTTTTACAAAATCCATTGTAATAATTTGTCACTGAAATAATAAATTTATTTTATCTATATTTATAGGGATTACTAATATATTTGGATTTTGTTTTCTTATTTTGTGTTTCTCCTTTATCATCTCTTTCCAGTGATTTCTTTTTTCTTTTTAATTTTCTTGTCTTCTTTTAGATTGGTAAAGTTTTATTTCTAATTCTGCATTTTTCTTGATACTTGTTTATTTCTGATTTTTTTGTTGTTACCTATTGCATTTAATATTCTATTTTTTCTAATGATATCTCCCTAAAGATAATTTCTGGGCTTCTTTTTTAAACATACAGGATTTGAGGATAATACTTCTCAAAGTATTAGTGGTAAAATACATTTTTTTCAAACATTCCAATTACTCGTGAACTGATAAGTCTATAAAATAAAATAGGTATATAAATAAAATAAAAAATACAGATTAAATATGAGCCAATCTTTTTGATTACTAAATTAAACAGACATAAAATTACTCTTGTCAAAACGCTTTTAAAGTTTCTAACTCTTACTATTAATTTCTGTGTATTTCTTGTAATAGATCAGTAACAGACAGCTTGTGGGCTGGTAATAATTATGGAATGAAGTTTGAACTGCCCAGACCTAGAAGACTTAATATTAATCAGTCCATTTTCCCTCCTATATAATTGTTGTCCTGTGTACTAGTCCACCTTCTTGGTTTTTAGCCCCAAATTATTGTTTCAACTATTTCATACAGATAATATCTGTTTTTATTTATTCATATGTTTCTCTATTTCATAGGAAAGTTTCTCATTTATTCATGTTTCTCAATTTTTTTTTTGCATCTCAGATTGTCATGTAATCCTTCTGAAATAATGCCTTATGATTTTCTTTTGTGAGAGTAAGTTGGTGACAAATTCTTCCAGTTTTTGCTTGTTTCAAATACCTTTATTTTTTCCAAAATCTTTGGTGACAGTTTAGCTGAGTATCTAACTCTAATTTGACAGGATGTTTCCCTCCTTTCTTGGAACTTGGAGGATATCATTCTGCTGGTTGTTTATACTCTTTATAGTGTTGCAAACTCTGTAAGTCATCTTTCTTTTCTCTTTGGCTACTATTAGCTTTTTCTCTCTGTCCTAGGTTTTCTTCAATATTATTATAATGTTTCCAAGTGTGGATTTCCTTCTGTTCATTTTACTTGCATTTCCTGAACTGAAGTATTCTTGCTTTTCGTCAATTCTGTAAAATTGACGTCCATTGTATTTGGCAATATCACCTCTCTCAAATTCTTCTCGTATTATCTTCTATGAATCAGATTAGATGACATTTAAACATTTCCATTCTATCCTCCATGTCTCTTGTTTTTCCATCTTTTAAATCTGTATGTTACGTTCTGAGCAATGTTTTTCAGATATTCCTTAGTTTACCAATTTTTTTCACAATTCTGCTTATTTTTCTATTCACTCATCTAGTTAGTGTTGCATTTTAAGGAGTGCATACATTTTTATTTATACATGCTCTAATTTTTTTCAAATATATGGTATATTTTATATTTTTTATATTGCAGTATTTTTTCATTTTTTATTTCCATAAATATCTTAAAGTTTTTAAAAATTCTATACCTATTAATTCAAATATCTAAAGAACTTGAGAGTTTAATTATTCTGCTATGGTTCAGCTGAATAGCAACTATAATGCCATTTTTATTAAATAGTTGTATAATTTTAGACTGAGTTTAGGTGTGGTAGTCTTTCAGTGAGAATCATGTGGGGCATATTTGGGCTATATTTTGAAAGATAATATTTTAAAACATAGGTGCCCTTTAAAGTGCTTTAAATTATGATTATTTAATATTAACTAACCTATATTCTTTTGTACAATGTACATGGTATAAATTTGAACATCAGAATTCTGATGTAAGAGCAAGCCTGTATTTATGAATTTTGCAAACTAGTTTTCACTATAGGTCAAGACAGGTAAGCAGAGTTGTAATGTTTATTTATTTATTTATTTATTTATTTATTATTTATTTTTATGTGGTTCCTAGGACATAGTGCTCGTTCCTAGTCTGGAAAATGAACTTATAGAGAAGTCTGAATTCCACCACTACCACCACCCTCCACACAAACACCTTATATTCTGATTGCATAGGCTAAAGTTCATGCTGATATGTTTCATTAAAATTTGATTTCTGGCCATGACATAGATACGGGTTTTAGCTTACTGTTCTGGTTTTCACCTTTCTTTTTTATATGGGTCCTTAATTATTTTTCTTATTTGAGGTGGGGTTGGGCTTAATTATTCCTTTAAAATAATATTTATTATTATTATTATTATTTTAGAGACAAGGTCTCTGTCACCCAGGCTGGACTGAAATGGTATGATCTTAACTCACTGCAGCCTAGAATTCTTGGGCCCGTGGGATCCTCCCATTTCAGCATCCAAAATAGCTAAGACGATAGTCACACACCACCATACCCAGCTAATTTTGAAAAAATGTTTTCTCACTCTGTTGCTCAGGCTGGTCTTGAATTCCTGGCTGGCCTCAAGCAACCCTCCCACCTTGGCCTCCCAGAGTTCTGGGGTCACAAGCATGAACCAACATGCCTGTCCTAGGATTTTTTGATCACATAAATTGGGTTATTTTTGTCATATCCAACTAAAATAGAGTTGAGAGGATAAGGGAGGAAGGCAGAAAATTACATAATGTGTCCTGAGGGCTTTTTGTTGGACAATTTTCTGGGAGTCTAATGTATTTTCTCTTTACTTTCAGTGCTCTAATCACACTGCATCTTTCAGGAACTGCAAAACCCTTAGTCACTTTACACCTCATGCTGTTTTGGTTAACATTAACCATAGTACCACTGCAAAAATAAACCCAAATTTTGGTGGGTTCAAAAAAATAGATTTTTTAAATTTAATATCTGACAAGCTGATCTGGGTGTTGCTTGCAGCCTAGTTGACTTTCCTTCATGTGGTATTTGAGGTATCCAGGTTTCTTCTATCCTGGGGCTAAATCAGAGGAGAGAAGGCACCTCAATGCAGAGATGACGTTTCACTGTCATTTGAAATTTTTGGATAAGAACTAGTGATATAGCCAGCTGGGGATTCAAGAGCAGGGTAAGAAACAATCCCTGACCCATCAAAGCTACCTCCAGTGAAAACTGCATGCTACAATGAAGGAAACATTCATTGTTATTGTACAGATGTCTTCACATATGATTGTCCCTTCACCTGGACAATTTACCTCACTTGAACTTTCCTAACTCATACTGTTTTACACTTTTGTATCCAATCACAACTTCCTTAGGAAAGCATTCCCAGATTGAGTCAGGGCCTAGTTTCATAAAGATGACCTAAAAAATTGTGCACTCTATTTTAGCACTTATAAAATTGTAATTAACTTAATATCTCTGCAATTATTCCCTCAATCAGTAATTCCCCCACTAAAACATAGGCTCTGTGAAGGAGCAGACAATGCCTCTTTTTTCTTCTTTTTTTTTAAAGTACGATACGTGTCTTTTCGCTTGTGTCTGACAAATTGCGAACACTCAATAGATATTTGTTGAATGAATTTTTAAAAAGAGGCTCTGTATAAAATAATTAACATATTTATAATGGAAATTAAAACATTCAGTGTCACCGGGCACAGTGGCTCATGACTGTAATCCCAGCACTTTGGGAGACCAAGGCAGATGGATCACCTGAGGTCAGGAGTTTGAGACCAGCCTGGCCAAACCCCTTGGCTACTAAAATTAGCCGGGCCTAGGTAACAGAGTGAGACTCTGTCTCAAAAACAAAAACAAAAACAAAAACAAAAAACCCAAAAAACAAAAATTAGCCAGGCCTGTAATCCCAGCTACTGGGGTGGCTGAGGCACCAGAATCGCTTGAACCCAGAAGGCGGAGGTTGCAGTGAGCCGAGATCACGAAACTGCACTTTAGCCTGGGTGACAGAGACACTGTCTCAAAAAAAAAAAAAAAAAAGAAAAAAAAAGAAAGAAAGAAAAGAAAAGAAATTAGTATTTTCAAACTTTTAAAATGTTTACCTTTCATAAAAAAATTATTTAATCCACTGAGTATTTATGAAGATCCAATCAATAGGGCAGTTTCTGTGACAGCCAAGCACAAAATCTCTGTCATTCAGTATTTCATATTTACTTGGGGTTGAGATATTCCCAAGCTGCAGTGTTAAAACTCTCCTATAAAAATATGGATTAATCAAATACAGATTGTGTTTATGCCAAGATATACCAGGCATGGTGTTGCCACAAATATTATTTCAGCATTTCTATTGGAGACCCTCTGAATATAAGCTCCATGAGGGCAGAGACTCTATCCCCTGAAGACTGTCTATTCAACAAATTGCTCAATAAATACTTTTCTGAATATACAACATACAGTCAGAATATATTTTTATGTTATAGTTTTAGAAGAGAGGATATCTGTCCAGGGTTAATATGCAGCAATATCTGTTCCCTCTCCTTCTTCCACAGGATCATCCTTGAGATCAATTAGATCAGTGCTGCTAAAGCTACACACTGGAAATTGATACACTGAAAAATCTATTCAGCATTGATGGGCCAGAGGTCACTGAAACTCTAGACACTGCTAATGGGATTATCAGTTACAAATATGATAGTAGATATTGTAACATTGTTTAAGGTCGCACATCTTCAACAGCTAGCTCTAAATAGAAAGTTAACTTTGACAGGGTTTGGTAACAGGACTGACATGGTATTGGTTTTCAAAAAGTAGGTGTTTTTTTTGGTTTTCATTTTCCCTGCTATACTTTGGTCCCACCATCTGAGAGCAGTAAACACTTTACAGGAATTAGTTGTCTAAAGAAAAACCTTCTTATTTCTAGGTGAGTTTTGTTAAAGACATTTCAGAAAATGACTGACATCAATTTCATTACGATAAATCAATATAAATTACTAATTTAATAGAAGCTAAATTCAGACTACACTCAGTCTTTGGACATATATATGGTTTCTTAAACCTCCTTACTCTGAGAACCACATTTCTTGCCTTATAAAAGATTAAAAATTCTTCAATTTAGAGATCCCACGATATTATACAATTAAATACACTCTTGCTCCCGCAGTCATTATCTAAAATGTTTCAATTGAGAATTTTTGTATGCTCATCTATTTTCATGAATTTCAAGTATTAAGATCCAGTTTTTTTCCTTTAAAATGAAATAACATTTTGAAAGCAAATAAAGTGAATGTGAAGGTATATTGTTTCATTAAAGATAGTAACGTGCCAGATATATTCTATTACTTTCTTGAAATATGTCTAAAATCCCTGATATTCAATATTTTGTAGGTGAGTTTTTACTTTAGTCTCTCTGTCTCTCCCTCCTTCCCTCCCTCTCTCCCTCTCTCCCTCTCTCCCTCCCTTCTTTCCTCCCTCTCAAGCTCTCTTCTTTCCTTTGCTCCTTCCTTCTCATTTGTTCTCCTGGCTTCTCTAAGGTGCTCGTTGCTTTTATGCTGCTAGAATTGTAGACACAAGTAAAAAGAAGGCAACCAACTACACTGAACTTTTGTATTAGGATTTTAATGGCATTTTTAAGTTGAAATACATGCACACATTCTGTCTAGACTCCTCAACATATACACACCGCTGTTGACGAGCATGGCCTCCATCTTAAGCTGGTCATTGGTAAACGACTAAGTCATTGCTGTTTCACTTTTTCACCTCCATTGGTTTTTCTTAGAAATTATGTTACACCTTTTATTCCACTGCAAATTTCTTTTTCTTTTCTTCTTTTTTATTTAGCCATTCAGATTGGCCTTGAATTATATCAGGAGAGCAGCTGTTTAGTAATCCAGGTCAATAGGATATCCAGCCTTTAACATAAAGTCATAGAAAGCCTTTTCTATGTGCCATCACACAGGGCAGAGTAGATGTTGTTTTATTGACCATCCTTTCCTAAAAGGGCCTTGTAGCATTTGCAATTTTTGCCCTATGGGGATGGTAGAGGAGACCTCTGTTGCTCCTTTAATCAGCGGCAGAATCAGCAATTAACCTATAACTGTAGCTGGTGTCCTAGAAATGAGGCAATGCAATCTTTTCTCATTATTTCTTATGGGAAATTGCTTTTGACATATCTGCTTCAAGATTGCTCATTTTTCAAGAAATATCCCTTTAGCCTACATTAATCAGTACACATATTATCTCTTCCATAGATGGTCACATTTTGACCTACCTGACCTAAACTGCTCTGTGTTGTATTTATCTTTTATGCTTCTAAGGGGGCCTTGTGCCTATTTCTATCAAAATACTTATCACAGTGTGTTACAATCATCATTTTACTCCCATGACGGTAAGTCTCTTGAGATTAGGTAACATTTATCTTGATAAACTCAGTTCCTAGCAAAGTGACTGGTTCTTCACAAATAATGGCATTCCAAGTCAACCTTAGGAGCTAAGAAAGTCTTTCTGCACAATGAAGAGTGTCTAGAACATATTCATCTATCAATACATATTTGTTAAATAAGTTTTTAAAAATATCCAACACAACCTTCTCTTACGATAGGCACCATTCTAACTTTACAAATATTGACTCGTGGCTCTCAAAACCATCATAATAGGCAGGACTATGATTTTCTCAATTTTATATATGAATAAATACAGGAGAGAGTGAGTGTGTTTCTAAAGGACACACTGCCAGGAAGTGGGGTACCAGGTGTCAAATTGATTCAGTCTGGCTCTCAAGTCCATGCTCCTAACATTACACTATACTAAAAAGTCAGCCATAACAGAAAAAAATGACTAGCTAATGAAACATTTTTACATCTAGGAGAAGAAATATTTGTATTTATATAAATAACTCACACTAAATATAAATATATGTATGTTCTTAGAGGTCATACGAGAGATGAAAGCAATTTTTTTATTTGTATTTCTACATATTTTTAATATAATAAAACTATTTTTATTTTTCTATAAAAGTTTTTGAAAAAAATGAAGTTTCTTCATGTTTTATATCTGAAATTAAAACACCTAGTGTATAATTAGAAGTGATGAAGAGACATTCAATTCTTAATGTTGAACTATTATAAGTTTTGGGTAGTATCTAAATTAATATTACTATGATAATAAAGTACTACAAGAGAATAAAGATATGCATCATCAAAATGTTCTCATTAATGAATAGTGATTTAAACTCTCATACTAATGAAATGGGGTTTAGAGTAAAGACACATCAGGAAATATTCAATTAAGACAATCTTGATAATAAAATAAAAGATTTATGTAACAGTAGACAGTGATACACTTTACAATGCATTTTAAGACTTTTATTTTTATAAGGTGCTGAAATACTTGATTCAATTGAATTATAAAACACAAAGTTTATCTTTAAATAAAATCAATAATGCATTTCAAAATATTTTAATAGAGAAAAGAACAAAACTTATAGACATACCTAAAAATCGGGATTAAGATACAGTGTACTAATCTGATGTGCATGCTCCTGTTAAATATATTCTGGTTAAAAATGATCGGTTACATAAACGCACTCTATGCATAGAATTCAAAGAAAATAATCAATTTTTATATTTAATTTTAGAAATTATTGCAAGAGGATCCATCTTGAAGTTGACAAAGTACTTTGTTCTTACCCTGAAATTTGAATTTTTGCAGGCAATTATCTGAGTTTCCTAAGTTTTAAAGATAAAACTACTTGAAATTGGAGCTAATTGCTACTTCACGATGTTTGGTTTGTTTTAAAATTTTACTGAAATTAGGTACTTAGGTTATATTACATTACTTTATTTTATTTTGTTATAGATAAATATAAATACAGATAGATGCAAACTAAGGTGACCCATCTAGTCAGGTATGAGACTTTGTTCTTCACTTTCCCCTACACTGACTAGCTACAAGTGATTGCAAGTGATCCCTCTCCTCCTCCTCCTCCTCCTTTTCCTCCACCACCTCCTCCTCCTCCTTTTCCTCCACCTCCTTCTCATTTTCCTCCTCCTCCTCCTTCTTCTTCTTTTTCTTTTTCTTCGTCTTCTTCTTTGAGCTTGTACTTTGGATTGATGAGATTTTTGATTAAATTATTTGAATAAAATGTTTTCTGTTTTAATTTGTTTTGCTTTGTTTTATTAGCTTCCAGGTCTACAGTTCAGAAGTCCAGGCTTGGGTACATTCTCTGCTTAGGTTCTCACAAGGTGAAATCAAGGTGTAGGCCAGGCTAAGCTTTTCTGAGAGACTCTGGAGAAGAATCCATTGACCTGCTCATTCTAACTGTTGTCAGAATCCAGTTCCTTCCGATTGTAGGGCTGAGGTCCTGGTTTCCTTGTTGGCTGTCATGTATCTTTCAGAGTAGTCTGCTCTCAGTTTCTTGTTAACATCATGCAAGAAGGTAATCTCTCAATCCCAACAATGGATCTCACCTTGTAGCAAATCTTCCTCACCATTTGAATATATGACGGCTACTAATATTTAATGAAAACTCCCTACTTATAAAACACTCATCTGATGCCTGATTGGGCTAAGCCCACCCAGATAATCTCCATATTTTAAGGTCAACTGACTTAGGACTCTAAAGACATATGCAAAATCCCATCACAGCTGTACTTAGGTTAACGTTTGGTTGAATAACCATGGGACATAAATTTGGTGGGGGCGGCCTCTTTAGAATTCCGCCTACTACATTCCATCACCTGGCCCCCAGATGATTCATACTTATTCAAAATACAAAATGTATTTACCCTATTCTAATGTCTTCAAAAGTCTCATCCCATTACAGCATCAGTACAGATTCCAAATTTTAATCTAAATCTTATCAGCTCAAAACTCCAGAATCTCATCTAAATTTGATTAGCATGCTTCTTGGAGAAAAATTCCTCTCTGTCTCTGGACCAGCAAAATCAAAAAGACAAGTTAACAGACCTCAACACTTTTAATATAAAGTGGTAGGACATGCATAGGATGAATTATAAACTTCTCTATTTTTGGTTTTGATTAGATGAGTGAGGAAAACAATCTTTTACTTTATGATTCGTGGTTTGTTTGAGAAGATGTGAAAGGCACATTCTTAATATTACTAAAGTGACATAATGCTATTTTTGAGATTTCATCAAACAAATGTACAGCTACATCCTCAGCCCTTTCTCTATCGCAAACATATCTGAATTTTAGCATCTTTCATTAACTGGATAGGCTCATAATTACCCAAATACAAATTTCATAGACTCATTTTGCTCAACAGTTCATCTCTCAAAGTTTGCTCACTTCTCACATTTTACTATTAGTAGTATGAATAAACAAGACAACACCATAAACATTTTGCTTGGAAATAATCTTAGCTAAATATTCAACTATATTGATTAAGAGTTGTTCTTTTCCGGACTCAATTTTGCTAAAAAATGACCATTACATAAAATGTAGGAAATTACCTCCCTCATTTTCTAGTAACATGTGTCTTACTTTTTGAGCTCTCACTGGGCTTTTAAAGTCCAGATTTCTACTAGAAGTCTCTTTTGGAAACTTAAACTTTCATTAAGATGATATAGAATTTCTCCAAAATGTTCCTCATATCTTTCTGACTCCTCGCCAGTAGAACCTTTAATATCCATATTTCTATGAAAAATCTGTTCAAGGAAACCTAGGTTGTTGTTTCACTTTGTTTTAACTTTGGTTTGTTTGCTTGTGTATGCATCTGATTTTAAGACATAAAGATTGAGTACTGATTTACCACTCACACCACTATTTTTAGATTTCACCTTGGATCACAAATCTAAAGACTTTAAAGTGGAGACCAAATTATGTCTTCTTTCCTAAGAATTACAGACTGTACCTTTTAAGAGAGATTTTTTTAACACCTTAAGATACTATCAGCCCTTCAGTTTCTCATATTTTTTTTCCATGATCGTTGAAGTACATGCATTTCTAGGGCATGATACATTTTCCAAACGTATTGCAGACTCATCATATATTAGCCAGTGAAGCAAAATATTCTTCTATTTAACAGCTATGGTGTTACAATGCTACTATTTCTTAATATAAGGGTAAGCCACAATCCCCTTTACAACATGTGAAATATTCTCTTTTCTATTACTTCTGCATTCTTATTTTCTTTTTCTTTTCTTTTTATTATTATTATACTTTAAGTTTTAGGGTACATGTGCACAATGTGCAGGTTAGTTACATATGTATACATGTGACATGCTGGTGCGCTGCATCCACTAACTCGTCATCTAGCATTAGGTATATCTCCTAAAGCTATCCCTTCTCCCTCCCCACACCGCACAACAGTCCCCAGAGTGTGATGTTCCCCTTCCTGTGTCCATGTGTTCTCATTGTTCAATTCCCACCTATGAGTGAGAATATGCGGTGCTTGGTTTTTTGTTCTTGCAATAGTTTACTGAGAATGATGATTTCCAATTTCATCCATGTCCCTACAAAGGACATGAACTCATCATTTTTTATGGCTGCATAGAATTCCATGGTGTATATGTGCCACATTTTCTTAATCCAGTCTATCATTGTTGGACATTTGGGTTGGTTCCAAGTCTTTGCTATTGTGAATAGTGCCACAATAAACATAGGTGTGCATGTGTCTTTATAGCAGCATGATTTATAGTCCTTTGGGTATATACCCAGTAATGGGATGGCTGGGTCAAATGGTATTTCTAGTTCTAGATCCCTGAGGAATTGCCACACTGACTTCCACAATGGTTGAACTAGTTTACAGTCCCACCAACAGTGTAAAAGTGTTCCTATTTCTCCACATCCTCTCCAGCACCTGTTGTTTCCTGACTGACTTTTTAATGATTGCCATTCTAACTGGTGTGAGATGGTATCTCATTGTGGTTTTGATTTGCATTTCTCTGATGGCCAGTGATGGTGAGCATTTTTTCATGTGTTTTTTTGGCTGCATAAATGTCTTCTTTTGAGAAGTGTCTGTTCATGTCCTTCACCCACTTTTTGTTGGGGTAGTTTGTTTTTTTCTTGTAAATTTGTTTGAGTTCATTGTAGATTCTGGATATTAGCCCTTTGTCAGATGAGTAGTTTGTGAAAATTTTCTCCCATTTTGTGGGTTGCCTGTTCACTCTGATGGTAGTTTCTTTTGCTGTGCAGAAGCTCTTTAGTTTAATTAGATCCGATTTGTCAATTTTGGCTGTTGTTGCCATTGCTTTTGGTGTTTTAGACATGAAGTCCTTGCCCATGCCTATGTCCTGAATGGTAATGCCTAGGTTTTCTTCTAGGGTTTTTATGGTTTTAGGTCTAACGTTTAAGTCTTTAATCCATTTTGAATTAATTTTTGTAGAAGGTGTAAGGAAGGGATCCAGTTTCAGCTTTCTACATATGGTTAGCCAGTTTTCCCAGCACCATTTATTAAATAGGGAATCCTTTCCCCATTGCTTGTTTTTCTCAGGTTTGTCAAAGATCAGATAGTTGTAGATAGGTGGCGTTATTTCTGAGGGCTCTGTTCTGTTCCATTGATCTATATCTCTGTTTTGGTACCAGTACCATGCTGTTTTGTTTACCGTAGCCTTGTAGTGTAGTTTGAAGTCAGGTAGCATGATGCCTCCAGCTTTGTTCTTTTGTCTTAGGATTGGCTTGGTGATGTGGGCTCTTTTTTGGTTCCATATGAACTTTAAAGTAGTTTTTTCCAGTTCTGTGAAGAAAGTCATTGGTAGCTGGATGTGGATGGCATTGAATCTATAAATTACCTTGGGCAGTATGGCCATTTTCACGATATTGATTCTTCCTACCCATGAGCATGGAATGTTCTTCCATTTGTTTGTATCCTCTTATTTCCTTGAGCAGTGGTTTGTAGTTCTCCTTGAAGAGGTCCTTCACATCCCTTGTAAGTTGGATTCCTAGGTATTTTATTCTCTTTGAAGCAATTGTGAATGGGAGTTCACTCATGATTTGGCTCTCTGTTTGTCTGTTATTGGTGTATAAGAATGCTTGTGATTTTTGTACATTGATTTTGTATCCTGAGACTTTGCTGAAGTTGCTTATCAGCTTAAGGAGATTTTGGGCTGAGACAATGGGGTTTTCTAGATATACAATCATGTCATCTGCAAACAGGGACAATTTGACTTCCTCTTTTCCTAATTGAATACCCTTTATTTCCTTTTCTTGCCTAATTGCCCTGACCAGAACTTCCAACACTATGTTGAATAGGAGTGGTGAGAGAGGGCATCCCTGTGTTGTGCCAGTTTTCAAAGGGAATGCTTCCAGTTTTTGCCCATTCAGTATGATATTGGCTGTGGGCTTGTCATAGATAGCTCTTATTATTTTGAGACACGTCCCATCAATACCTAATTTATTGAGAGTTTTTAGCATGAAGGGTTGTTGAATTTTGTCAAAGGCCTTTTCTGCATCTATTGAGATAATCATGTGGTTTTTGTCTTTGATTCTGTTTGTATGCTGGGTTACATTTATTGATTTGCGTATGTTGAACCAGCCTTGCATGCCAGGGATGAAGCCCACTTGATCATGGTGGATAAGCTTTTTGATGTGCTGCTGGATTCCGTTTGCCAGTATTTTATTGAGGATTTTTGCATCAATGTTCATCAAGGATATTGGTCTAAAATTCTCTTTTTTGGTTGTGTCTCTGCCCGGCTTTGGTATCAGGATGATGCTGGCCTCATAAAATGAGTTAGGGAGGATTCCCTCTTTTTCTATTGATTGGAATAGTTTCAGAAGGAATGATACCAGTTCCTCCTTGTACCTCTGGTAGAATTTGGCTGTGAATCCGTCTGGTCCTGGACTCTTTTTGGTTGGTAAGCTATTGATTATTGCCGCAATTTCAGAGCCTGTTATTGGTCTATTCAGAGATTCAACTTCTTCCTGGTTTAGTCTTGGGAGGGTGTATGTGTCGAGGAATTTATCCATTTCTTCTAGATTTTCTAGTTTATTTGCGTAGAGGTGTTTGTAGTATTCTCTGATGGTAGTTTGCATTTCTGTGGGATCGGTGATGATATCCCCTTTATCATTTTTTATTGCGTCTATTTGATTCTTCTCTCTTTTCTTCTTTATTAGTCTCGCTAGCGGTCTATCAATTTTGTTGATCCTTTCAAAAAACCAGCTCCTGGATTAATTTTTTGAAGGGTTTCTTGTGCCTCTATTCCCTTCAGTTCTGTTCTGATTTTAGTTATTTCTTGCCTTCTGCTAGCTTTTGAATGTGTTTGCTCTTGCTTTTCTAGTTCTTTTAATTGTGATGTTAGGGTGTCAATTTTGGATCTTTCCTGCTTTCTCTTGTGGGCATTTAGTGCTATAAATTTCCCTGTACACACTGCTTTGAATGTGTCCCAGAGATTCTGGTATGTTGTGTCTTTGTTCTCATTGGTTTCAAAGAACATCTTTATTTCTGCCTTCATTTCGTTATGTACCCAGTAGTCATTCAGGAGCAGGTTGTTCAGTTTCCATGTAGTTGAGCGGTTTTGAGTGAGTTTCTTAATCCTGAATTCTAGTTTGATTGCCCTGTGGTCTGAGAGACAGTTTGTTATAATTTCTGATCTTTTACATTTGCTGATGAGAGCTTTACTTCCAACTATGTGGTCAATTTTGGAATAGGTGTGGTTGTTCTTATTTTCTTTAAGCAAGATATACTTGTATTTGTTGCTACCTTAAAACTCCATTTATTTCTACTGTGATGATATTCTTGGAACTTCTCCGTGTTGAATTTCTCCTGGTCTTCAAGAATACCATTATTATTGGACCCCAGAATGTTTTGAGCTCTTTTCTTTGCAGAAATTGTGTGCTAAGTAAAAAAATCAAGAGTTCACCAACTGTGATTCTGCCTTGTAGGCATATTAGTGTTTCAGTGAACATTCTCTGTAAAGACTATAAAGAAAAGTGTTATGGCATGGACCTATGGTAGTATGCCCTAAAGGGATATAATAACTCTTCACAGATAAAAACATGAGTAATCCAGAAAGTTGTATTCTATTTTTGTATTATTTTTATTATTCATTCTATTTTAACATTTTCAAAATTCTTCAATCTGTGTTTTTTATTTTTTCATTAGAAAGTTGGATTCTAAATACTTGTAGCTGACTGGGATTCCTTAAAAACAAAAGAATCTAATCAGGATGTCCTCTCAATAGTATTAAGTGTGATGCCTTTCCACACAATCTGAGCCTGCTATTAATTAGATTAGTTTTAATATAATATCTAGTAGTTTTCATTCTAATGTACTCTTTATTGCAGAGGATAAACTGGCAAAGTGAAAAGCATGTGTGAGTTTAATTGACTATTCTTTGACCTTTTCTATAGCTTTGTGAACATCAAATAAAAATTTACCTAGTACCACACCTATTAGATTAATATAAGCAGTGAAGTAATAATGGGTGAAATCTGCATAACCTAAAATTTCAAAGTATGGGGTTAAGCATCCCATTGCCCCTTACCAATTGCATAACTTTCAGCAAATATATATCTCTACAAACCCTGCTTTGTCTGTCTTTAAAATGAAAATAATGTTAATATCTACCTCACTGGATTTTTCTCAAATTAAAATAATAATAATGAGACAATTTTGAATGCTAAATAAAATAATGCATCTAAGTCACTAAGCAGAGCAACCAGCATTTGGTCAGGGATCAATAATTATTGTTATTCTGATATGTAACATATACATTTAAATTTATCAATTTGAAATGGTTTACATCATTAAATATTTTTAACAATGAGTTGAGTAGCACAAATATTTTATTTAAGTGTAGGAAACTGGAATTTAAAAAAAGTTCAACTGTACATCACATAGTAAATAGAACTGCAGATTGAAACCATTATGCCTCTAAGAACCATGCCAGGGACAAATGAATTAAATAAAATACTTATTTATATAAAAATGTATTATAAAAATATCAATATCACAAATAATCTTATAACCTGAAAATCTCAATTTATATTGTTTAAATGTTCAACTCATTAAGAATTATGTATAACAATTGTAATTTATTTTAGATAGTGGTTTCAAATTTATCCAACTTTTATACTGTTGCCTTGACATATTCCTGACAATCAAGGCTGGTAGGTTTCAGCTCCTCACAGACATGGTTTTGAATCCTGGCTCTACTAGTTACAAGCTAGGAGTGTGCTGGAGATACTTGGAGGACAAAGCAGGTAGTAGAGCTACCAATCCATGTGACCTCAGAACAAGTGATTAATAGTTACAATGACTGTTATCCAAGTATTTCAATTGTTTAAGAGAAGAATTCATTAATTTCTATCTCAGTTTCTAAGATCAAAGTAAATTTTATGTTTAATAAATGTATATTCAATAGCTTAAATATTTTATAATTTATTAAGTATACTTATTTCACAGTTACATTCTTCTTCAGCCAGTGCATAATTCCACTCAAGCTTCAGTTAAAATCAGTGCTCTGGTTTGGGGTCACAGAGAATCTGAGTTGATAGATACTTGGGACCTGAAACTTGTAGTTCATGTGCAGACAAGAAGGAGTATATTTAGAGTTCAGGCCTGCTCTGAGATACTTCATCCATTCAATGATCAATCAGCTTTTGTGGCCTGTTCTCGGGACCAATAACATTTCTGCCTTTACTTATTTGTAGAAACGTGTTTTGCAATGAAAAAGAACAAAAACACACACAGACACAAAAAAACTATTTACAAGTGATTTTTTTATTTGACCAATTGCTATATTGATTATTGTAAATTTGTCTAAAATAATAATTCTGTGAGTTTTGTAGAGCTTAAATGGTGGATCTATTTGTATAGTCTATGGTCCCAAGTCAAACTACCTCAAATTCAGCTAACTCTGAGCTCAATGGGGATAGGGAAGTTGCATGTGTACAGAAAACTATAGTGGAACATTGAACGGAAAGAAATAGAAACCAAAGATTTGATTATTTTCTAAACCATATCTAGTTGAGATTATTTAATCCTGTATATTTAGTCTTGCCTCAGAGAATTTTTTTCAGACCTACCATATGGATAGTTTATTTTCCTTTGCTCCTCAGTAATCATTTTCTTGCTTTTCCTACTTATGCTGAGCCCAAGATTTGTATATGAACCTGACTGCAGAGGGAGTTGAATATCAGTATGTGAGGGTTGAATTGGGCCCATAATGGGTATTGAAATAAAGAGAATAATGAATTGAAAACCTGTGTGCTTAAATGTGTGTTTCCCATTTCTGACTGAAAATGCTGCTCAAATGAAAGCCAATTTTCTTTTTTATGAACTGAACTCATAATTAGGAACTTGAATTATAATAGTCATAGAAATGGTAGTTATAATATAGACATATTACATTTGATTAGATTTTGCACAAGGGAAATTTTCCTTTGTATTAACCGGGCATTTAATTCCAATTCCATAGAAGGTAACTCTGAAATTGCAGGCTGTGGACGGTGCCCTGCTCAAGTACTCGGGCTCAGTCACAGCAGCCCACAGAGCATCAGGGCCAGTCACTGCAGGTTTTTTGACTCTAAAATTGTCATTTCGATTTTTCTAAGTTTCATTTTAAATTCTTTTTTAATGGTGTGGTTGCATTGTCCATGGCATAAATCTAGGGGCAGGATTTGCATTTAGAATGCTATAAAATACACTGTTCCTTCGGGTATATTAAGGAGGGCACCATATACCAATTCACATAAATCAAGATAAGAATACTAAAAGCAAAGCAATTTGATTAGGTACTAAATTCAAAACATTACAAGATTGTGGTCTAACAGCCACCAGGAACTTAAGTCATCCAGCATCTATAGCATTGTCTAGTGTGGAAAATTAAAATGACAGTTTTAAGAGATAAAGGCAATCTTGTTCCTATTGAGCTTTAGGGTTCCTGCCAGTTTATCTCGGTTATGAGGTGTAATGTAATATTATATACACATCTACTATAAACATTCAGACTTTTATAGGCATGTCAAAAGGGTACACTTGATGTGAAATAAAATGAATTACAACCCTGTAAAAAGTTCCATGATTTACTCTAACGTGGGTACACTCTTTCTCCACCCTTTCTACCATCTTAAATCCCCAGGAGAAATTGAAGGGAAACAATTGTAAAATTTATTTTAAGAATTATCAGAGCAGCAATGTATAGTTTTCTAATGTCAGGGATCAAAATCTGCTTTTGCATCTTTTATGAAATAATATCATCAAAGTTTACACATTAGAAATGAATCAATTCTCTGAAGATTTTCAAGCTTATATTTATGTATCTATGTAATTTTCAGAAGTGTTACAAAAGTCTTATACATATAGTATTGAATTTGCCACAAAAAACGTTTTTTTATTTCATGTGGTATCACAAATTTATAATTTTCTTGCATTTCTAAAACAGATATAAAATAAAACACACATCTAGAATGTATATTAGAAGGCTTCTTTTTTTCAATGTATCTCTTTAAAGCTAAAATTTTTTTTTCTCATCCTTTATACTGTCAATGACACTGATGTGGGCCTGATAATTTTTTTTTTAATGTGTAGAAGATGTTTGGCAAGTAATAGCATTCCTTTCCTATCAAGTTTTACAGCCTTTATATAGCCAGCATAACCCATTTAAACTCATATTCATTCTATACGTACTTGCTTTTAGTGATATTTCTTCTTTGCATGCCCTCTTATAATTAGGAGGAAGGCCCCGAAGGGCCCAATTAGCCAACATGTGAATGTAATTATAACTCTTGATTTTTTTCTCTTTTTTTCCCCTTGTACGTATGTCTGTGTAATATATAGCATAACCTACTTGGGAGAAAATTCCAGCCAGGAATAAATTACATATTGAGCTTTAAACTAGTTTATGGCAAACATTCATTATGGTTGCCTAAGAGACACTGTTTCCCGTCACTTATATTAAGAGCAATAGATATACTGGAACCACCTTATGTAGCAAGCTTCCCCTTCCATATGGAAGTTAAACTTAACAACTAAACTTCCAGTCAATTGTGTGCCTATCATCTGATCATCACGCAAGTCCAGGGTTGCCACAGGAGGGATTTTTAGGTGTGTTGAAGTTCAGATGTTGAAGATGTGTGAACAGCCAGCACTGTGGGGTTTTCTGTTGTTTTATTTTTTTGTTTTTGACACAGGGTCTCACTGTCACCCAGGCTAGAGTGAAGTGGCGTGATTTCTGCTCACTACAACCTACGCCTTTCAGGCTCAGATGATCCTCCCAACTCAGCCTCCCAAGTAGCTGGAAGTACAGGCACACACTACTAGGCCCCACTAATTTTTTGTATTTTTTGTAGAGACAGGGTTTAACCAAGATGCCCAGGCTGATCAGCTAGCATTGTTTTACAGAAGACAATTTATAGCTGCAGGAAGTTAAGCCTGAATGCACAAAGTGAGACTTCAGTGTTAACAGTATTAAATCTAAGGGCCAACTGTCCTAACTGTGGTCATCTTATTTTAAGTTTTGCAAGGGCTGCCACAGGCACTCACAGATGCCAGTCAGAGAAGGTCTTCTCTTTCACATGTAAGAGTTTTTTTTTTTTTTTTTCTTCTGGTTCATTTCATGTTGCTCTCAACACATGATGAATCTCCAGGGACCAGATTTCTCATTTTAAGATAAGGTATTTTCAACATATTTGGAGATGAGAAGGAACTTTTAGTCATAGTTCATAGTAAACATGCAAATGGATAATTAAATGAATGTTTGTGTATGTACCTTTGTTTTTACAACATATATGGATAACTTATGTTGATATCAGCATTTTGTACCAGGGCCACCACTGAGTACAACTATGCAGATTCCTCACTAAGTTAACCCAGAACATCCACTTCACAGAGAGTCTGATATTAATGATGCCCTTTAGAGGTCTGAAGTATGATTTGGGTTTCCATTCTATGAGCTTGATTTCTAAATTTATTGTCTTTAGACACAATTAGAATAAATTATCCCAATCTGCCAATCTCTAAGCTTATTTGTTCATATTTTGTTTTCTTTTCTGACTTAGATAATTATAATAACTAATAAGAACTAACATTATTTAACTGCATTATCATGTTTAATCCTCAAAACAACTCCCTGAATCAGATTTTATGACTACTTTCATTTTACAAGGAGAAAACAAACATTTTCAAGGATATTGACATCTAATTGTGTAGCAGAGACTTTTAACCCAGGTCTTTCTGACTTCAGGGATAGGGACCTTTATCATCACTTTACTGGAAAACTGCTATTACATACTAAGCAAATGCAGTGCATTAAACTCAGTGTTTTTTTCTTCTATATTATTCCCCTGGCCTTTAACCATCTGCTTATCTCATTTGTTGTCCCTTTGGACTTCTTTCTACTATCATTACCACTCAAATTTCCTATCTATCTGCCTTACTCTACCAACACTTAGTTGGACATATATTAGTAGTTGCAGCTTTTATGGATAGAAAAACACACACAAAAAACTTAGAGACAATTTAGGCCCATCCTGCCAAGTGAAAGATTTTTATCTTAACTATATCAGCATTTATTTTTTCCCTAAGACAAAACCTGTACATGTCAAGAATTGTGGGTCAGCATTAACGAATTAAACCTATAATATATTCATGCATAACTGAAAAGGTTTAGTTTATTTTTCTTTAGCTCAAGAGTGGTTGGCTCAATTATTCTTTGTCTCCTTGCACCTCAGTCTGAGTGATGTAGTTTCTAGAACTTTGTAAAGATTCAACATGAAGCTCCTATGAATACTCAGTGTTACCCTATGGATAAGGGCTCCTCTTGAGGCCCGGAGTGGGATGGCTTTCAGAAGAGGTGTGTGAAGTGAGAGGAGGAAGTGGGAAATTCACAGAGGTCTCAATCAGAGAGTTAAGGAGTATAACAACTGGAATAATCAAAGAAAACACAAGAACTGTAGAAAGAAAAAATTAATGATGTTTTATGACTGACCACTAAAAATAATTGTAAGAAAGCAAGTGAGTGAGGAGCCAAGATGGCCGAATAGGAACAGCTCCGGTCTACAGCTCCCAGTGTGAGCAACGCAGAAGACGGGTGATTTCTGCATTTCCATCTGAGGTACCGGGTGCATCTCACTAGGGAGTGCCAGACAGTGGGCGCAGGTCAGTGGGTGCAGCGCACCGTGCACGAGCCGAAGCAGGGCGAGGCATTGCCTCAGTCGGGAAGTGCAAGGGGTCAGGGAGTTCCCTTTCCTAGTCAAAGAAAGGGGTGATGGACGGCACCTGGAAAATCGGGTCACTCCCACCCAAATACTGTGCTTTTCCAATGGGCTTAAAAAATGGCACACCAGGAGATTATATCCTGCACCTGGCTCAGAGGGTCCTACCCCCACGGAATCTCCCTGATTGCTAGCACAGCAGTCTGAGATCAAACTGCAAGGCGGCAGCGAGGCTGGGGGAGGGGCGCCTGCCATTGCCCAGGCTTGCTTAGGTAAACAAAGCAGCCAGGAAAGCTCTAACTGGGTGGAGCCCACCACAGCTCAAGGAGGCCTGCCTGCCTCTGTAGGCTCCACCTCTGGGGGCAGGGCACAGACAAACAAAAAGACAGCAGTAACCTCTGCAGACTTAAATGTCCCTGTCTGACAGCTCTGAAGAGAGCAGTGGTTCTCCCAGCATGCAGCTGGAGATCTGAGAATGGGCAGACTGCCTCCTCAAGTGGGTCCCTGACCCCTGACCCCTGAGCAGCCTAACTGGCAAGCACCACCCAGTAGGGGCAGACTGACACCTCACACAGCCGGGTACTCCTCTGAGACAAAACTTCCAGAGGAATGATCAGACAGCAGCATTCGCGGTTCACGAAAAACCACTGTTCTGCAGACACCGCTGCTGATACCCAGGCAAACAGGGTCTGGAGTGGACCTCTAGCAAACTCCAACAGACCTGCAGCTGAGGCTTCTGTCTGTTAGAAGGAAAACTAACAAACAGAAAGGACGTCCACACCAAAAACCCACCTGTACATCACCAACATCAAAGACCAAAAGTAGATAAAACCACAAAGATGGGGAAAAAACGAGCAGAAAAACTGGAAACTCTAAAAAGCAGAGAACCTCTCCTCCTCCAAAGGATCGCAGTTCCTCACCAGCAATGGAACAAAGCTGGATGGAGAATGACTTTGACGAGTTGAGAGAAGAAGGCTTCAGATGATCAAACTACGAGCTACAGGAGGAAATTCAAACCAAAGACAAAGAAGTTAAAAACTTTGAAAAAAAATTTAGACGAATGTATAACTAGAATAACCAATACAGAGAAGTGCTTAAAGGAGCTGATGGAGATGAAAGCCAAGGCTCGAGAACTACGTGAAGAATGCAGAAGCCTCAGGAGCCCATGCGATCAACTGGAAGAAAGAGTATCAGCGATGGAAGATGAAATGAATGAAATGAAGCGAGAAGGGAAGTTTAGAGAAAAAAGAATAAAAAGAAACGAACAAAGCCTCCAAGAAATATGGGACTATGTGAAAAGACCAAATCTACGTCTGATTGGTGTACCTGAAAGTCACAGGGAGAATGGAACCAAGTTGGAAAACACTCTGCAGGATATTATCCAGGAGAACATCCCCAATCTAGCAAGGCAGGCCAACATTCAGATTCAGGAAATACAGAGAATGCCGCAAAGATACTCCTCGAGAAGAGCAACTCCAAGACACATAATTGTCAGATTCACCAAAGTTGAAATGAAGGAAAACATGTTAAGGGCAGCCAGAGAGAAAGGTCGGGTGACTCACAAAGGGAAGCCCATCAGACTAACAGCGGATCTCTCGGCAGAAACTCTACAAGCCAGAAGAGAGTGGGGGCCAATATTCAACATTCTTAAAGAAAAGAATTTTCAACCCAGAATTTCATATTCAGCCAAACTAAGCTTCATAAGTGAAGGAGAAATAAAATACTTTACAGACAAGCAAATGCTGAGAGATTTTGTCACCACCAGGCCTGCCCTAAAAGAGCTCCTGAAGGAAGCGCTAAACATGGAAAGGAACAACTGGTACCAGCTGCTGCAAAATCATGCCAAAATATAAAGACCATCAAGACTAGGAAGAAACTGCATCAACTAAAGAGCAAAATAACCAGCTAACATCATAATGACAGGATCAAATTCACACATAACAATATTAACTTTAAATGTAAATGGACTAAATGCTCCAATTAAAAGACACAGACTGGCAAATTGGATAAAGAGTCAAGACCCATCAGTGTGCTGTACTCAGGAAACCCATCTCACATGCAGAGACACACATAGGCTCAAAATAAAAGGATGGAGGAAGATCTACCAAGCAAATGGAAAACAAAAAAAGGCAGGGGTTGCAATCCTAGTCTCTGATAAAACAGACTTTAAACCAACAAAGATCAAAAGAGACAAAGAAGGCCATTACATAATGGTAAAGGGATCAATTCAACAAGAAGAGCTAACTATCCTAAATATATATGCACCCAATACAGGAGCACCCAGATTCATAAAGCAAGTCCTGAGTGACCTACAAAGAGACTTAGACTCCCACACATTAATAATGGGAGAATTTAACACCCCACTGTCAATAGTAGACAGATCAATGAGACAGAAAGTCAACAAGGATACCCAGGAATTGAACTCAGCTCTGTACCAAGCAGACCTAATAGACATCTACAGAACTCTCCACCCCAAATCAACAGAATATATATTTTTTCAGGACTACACCACACCTGTTGCAAAATTGACCACACACTTGGAAGTAAAGCTCTCCTCAGCAAATGTAAAAGATCAGAAATTATAACAAACTATCTCTCAGACCACAGTGCAATCAAACTAGAACTCAGGATTAAGAAACTCACTCAAAACCTCTCAACTACATGGAAACTGAACAACCTGCTCCTGAATGACTACTGGGTACATAACAAAATGAAGGCAGAAATAAAGATGTTCTTTGAAACCAACGAGAACAAAGACACAACATACCAGAATCTCTGGGACACATTCAAAGCAGTGTGTACAGGGAAATTTATAGCACTAAATGCCCACAAGAGAAAGCAGGAAAGATCCAAAATTGACACCCTAACATCACAATTAAAAGAACTAGAAAAGCAAGAGCAAACACATTCAAAAGCTAGCAGAGGGCAAGAAATAACTAAAATCAGAGCAGAACTGAAGGAAATAGAGACACAAAAAAACCCCTCAAAAAATTAATGAATCCAGGAGCTGGTTTTTTGAAAGGATCAACAAAATTGATAGACCGCTAGCGAGACTAATAAAGAAAAAAAGAGAGAAGAATCAAATAGACGCAATAAAAAATGATAAAGGGGATATCATCACCGATCCCACAGAAATGCAAACTACCATCAGAGAATACTACAAACACCTCTACGCAAATAAACTAGAAAATCTAGAAGAAATGGATAAATTCCTCGACACATACACCCTCCCAAGACTAAACCAGGAAGAAGTTGAATCTCTGAATAGACCAATAACAGGATCTGAAATTGTGGTAATAATCAATAGCTTACCAACCAAAAAGAGTCCAGGACCAGACGGATTCACAGCCGAATTCTACCAGAGGTACAAGGAGGAACTGGTACCATTCCTTCTGAAATTATTCCAATCAATAGAAAAAGAGGGAATCCTCCCTAACTCATTTTATGAGGCCAGCATCATCCTGATACCAAAGCTGGGCAGAGACACAACCAAGAAAGAGAATTTTAGACCAATATCCTTGATGAACATTGATGCAAAAATCCTCAATAAAATACTGGCAAACGGAATCCAGCAGCACAACAAAAAGCGTATCCACCATGATCAAGTGGGCTTCATCCCTGGGATGCAAGGCTGGTTCAATATACACAAATCAATAAATGTAATCCAGCATATAAACAGAACCAAAGAAAAAAACTACATGATTATCTCAATAGATGCAGAAAAGGCCTTTGACAAAATTCAACAACCCTTCACGCTAAAAACTCTCAATAAATTAGGTATTGATGGGACATATCTCAAAATAATAAGAGCTATCTATGACAAACCCACAGCCAATATCATACTGAATGGGCAAAAACTGGAAGCATTCCCTTTGAAAACTGGCACAACACAGGGATGCCCTTTCTCACCACTCCTATTCAACATAGTGTTGCAAGTTCTGACCAGGGCAATTAGGCAGGAGAAGGAAATAAAGGGTATTCAATTAGGAAAAGAGGAAGTCAAATTGTCCCTGTTTGCAGATGACATGATTATATATCTAGAAAACCCCATTGTCTCAGGCCAAAATCTCCTTAAGCTGATAAACAACTTCAGCAAAGTCTCAGGATACAAAATCAATGTACAAAAATCACAAGCATTCTTATACACCAATAACAGACAAACAGCCAAATGATGAGTGAACTCCCATTCACAATTGCTTCAAAGAGAATAAAATACCTAGGAATCCAACTTACAAGGGATGTGAAGGACCTCTTCAAGGAGAACTACAAACCACTGCTCAATGAAATAAAAGAGGATACAAACAAATGGAAGAACATTCCATGCTCATGGGTAGGAAGAATCAATATCGTGAAAATGGCCATACTGCCCAAGGTAATTTATAGATTCAATGCCATCCACATCAAGCTACCAATGACTTTCTTCACAGAATTGGAAAAAACTACTTTAAAGTTCACATGGAACCGAAAAAGAGCCCGCATCGCCAAGTCAATCCTAAGCCAAAAGAACAAAGCTGGAGGCATCATGCTACCTGACTTCAAACTATACTACAAGGCTACAGAAACCAAAACAGCATGGTACTGGTACCAAAACAGAGATATAGATCAATAGAACAGAACAGAGCCCTCAGAAATAACGCCACCTATCTACAACTATCTGATCTTTGACAAACCTGAGAAAAACAAGCAATGGGGAAAGGATTTCCTATTTAATAAATGGTGCTGGGAAAACTGGCTAGCCATATGTAGAAAGCTGAAACTGGATCCCTTCCTTACACCCTCTACAAAAATCAATTCAAGATGGATTAAAGACTTAAACGTTAAACCTAAAACCATAAAAACCCTAGAAGAAAACCTAGGCATTACCATTCAGGACATAGGCACGGGCAAGGACTTCATGTCTAAAACAACAAAAGCAATGGCAACAAAAGCCAAAGTTGACAAATGGGATCTAATTAAACTAAAGAGCTTCTGCACAGCAAAAGAAACTACCATCAGAGTGAACAGGCAACCCACAAAATGGGAGAAAATTTTCACAACCTACTCATCTGACAAAGGACTAATATCCAGAATCTACAATGAACTCAGACAAATTTATGAGAAAAAAACAAACAACCCCATCAAAAAGTGGGCGAAGGACATGAACAGACACTTCTCAAAAGAAGACATTTATGCAGCCAAAAAACACATGAAAAAATGCTCACCATCACTGGCCATCAGAGAAATGCAAATCAAAACCACAATGAGATATCATCTCACACCAGTTAGAATGGTGATCATTAAAAAGTCAGGAAACAACAGGTGCTGGAGAGGATGTGGAGAAATAGGAACACTTTTACACTGTTGGTGGGACTGTAAACTAGTTCAACCATTGTGGAAGTCAGTGTGGCGATTCCTCAGGGATCTAGAACTAGAAATACCATTTGACCCAGCCATCCCATTACTGAGTATATACCCAAAGGACTATAAATCATGCTGCTGTAAAGACACATGCACACCTATGTTTATTGTGGCACTATTCACAATAGCAAAGACTTGGAACCAACCCAAATGTCCAACAATGATAGACTGGATTAAGAAAATGTGGCACATATACACCATGGAATTCTATGCAGCCATAAAAAATGATGAGTTCATGTCCTTTGTAGGGACATGGATGAAATTGGAAATCATCATTCTCAGTAAACTATCGCAAGAACAAAAAACCAAACACCGCATATTCTCACTCATAGGTGGGAATTGAACAATGAGAACACATGGACACAGGAAGGGGAACATCACACTCTGGGGACTGTTGTGGGGTGGGTGGAGGGGGGAGGGATAGCATTGGGAAATATACCTAATGCTAGATGACGAGTTAGTGGGTGCAGCACATCAGCATGTCATATGTATACATATGTAACTAACCTGCACATTGTGCACATGTACAAGTATAATAATAAAAAAAAAAGAAAGCAAGCATGCTGACCAACTTAAAAGGAAAAATTGACCTGTTTGCGTGACAATACCTTTAGGTATAATTTCACTTACTTGATATTATTGAATATATTCAATTTAACCAATATTTACTAAGCAATAGAGAAATACCTAGAAATCTGACATGCTTTGCTGCAGATAAGCTGAAGATGCCAAAGGATAAAAAAGACATATATATATATGTTTATATATATGTGTATATATACGATTTTTATACATACAACTTTCTAATGGGGTAGTAAATATTAAGTGAAGCCATAAAAAAGAAGAAGTAATGAGACCAAAATAAAACCCATGGCACCATTTTATTTCCTGTCAGGTAAAAACAAATGTGAATGTGATTGTGTGACCTGCTAGATACAATTTTTTATGACATATAATACCTTGTTGTTCCAATATTAATTAATTTTCTATTTTGTGCTTTAAAAATACTTACACATTATGTCAATTCTAGAGCCAGGTAAATATTAGCACCCATCTTGAACCCTTGTTCAGTATGTTATAGTCAGCTCAGGCTACAGTAAGAGAATACCACAGACTGGGTGGCTTAAACAATAGGGATTTATTTTCTTACAGTTCTGTAATCTGGAAGTCCAAGATCAAGGTAACATCGGGGTTGATGTCTGCTGAGGCCCCTCTTCCTGGCTTGCAGCTGGCTACCTTTTTGCTACATGGCCTTACTTCTGTGTGTACAGGAAGAGAGAGAGAGAGAGAGACAGAGATTCGGTGTCTCTTCCTCTTCCTAAAGAGAGAGCTGTCCTATCAGATTAGGACCCCATCCTTATGATCTTAATCATCTAATGATCCTGTCTCCAAATATAGTCACATTGGGGGTCGGGGATTCAATATATGGATATGAGAAGGGACACAATTCAGTCCATAACATCCAGGTGTAAAAGGATTATTGGAATAAAACAAATTGGAATGAATAATATTCAACTGTCATGGTCATTTGCTACATTATTATTCCTTCAAAATACTACATATTATTTATCTTTATCAATGTAAAGAACATGAAAATTAAGAGATTATTTCAAATGCCTGATTATTTATACTCTAAAACATTAGAAATGACATATAAAATATGAATTTTTTAAATGTAGCTTCATGGGAATCTGTACAATAATAAGTAGATTTAGCAGACCACTGATTTTAGTACCAATGAAGACAAAAAGCAAATTGGAATAGATGCATAGATAAAAGCACATGCTGATGAAATGAAACGCAACTTCAGGTAGGAGGAGAAGGATGGTGCTTTTAGGGGGACTACCCCCAGAGAATTGGTACCAGTCTGCCCTCTTCACATCATAGCTTGTGTGCAACAGTAGGCAGGGCAGTAAAAGTATTTCACTAAGAGGATGCATTTGCATATGTAAGCATTTAAGCTAGAAATGAAAAGGTGTACACCCAGTAGCTAATGACATTTTAAAAGAGTAGGAGATTTCTACAACTTCAAGATTATTGCACTCAACCCAGTAGCACTTATGCCTTTCCTTTAAATCACTGTAAACATTATCCTATAAGCAGGGCTGGCATCCCTAGACATACTTAAATAGGTTTCTCAACACAGAAAGTGGGTGTGCAAGCACGAGTCACTAAAACAAATGTTACAAAATGTACCCTAGGAAAATGAAAAACAATGAATCAGAGAAAGAAAATAAAGATAATTATCAGTACACAAAGAGTCCAGTAAAACTTATAGTTAAATCCAAACACTTGTTGGCAAATAATATTAAACAATTGAAACAATATGAAAAAGAAATACTAGATATTATCGACATGGAAGTGCTGTGACAAGAGAAAGAGGAAATTGGAAGCTGTTTCCAAGATGTATGTAGCTAGTGATATAATAAACTCAAATAGTAATAAAACATGTTTAAATAAATGTGTTAAATATTTAAGGATGATCATCAGAAGAAATTATGTGCATATAATATATGCACACATACACACATGCACACACACATATCTCAAACTCCTAGAATAAAAAAAATAATTAAAAATAGAATAAATAAACTCTAATTAATTATATCATTAATATCAAAAAATATAGAGTGAAAAAACTATTTGAAATGACAGAGAGTCCTGGATCATATGTGGCAGTTAAGGAGATATTATCAATAGCAAACACAACCAAAGTTCAAATCCAATCATATGCTACCTACAAGAGATACACCTAAACATACACAAAATATTGTAATGAAAGATAAGAAAAAGTACTTATCAGAGACAAACAATAACAAAGCACACAAAGAATTATTCATATCAGGTAAAATAGAAATCAAGGTGAAATTTTGCATACTCTCACGTATTTAGTCATTACTTTTTATTTCTCCCTTTATTTCAATGTTTTCATCTGGGGTGATTTTATTTCTACCTAAAAAATGACATGTATGTATGTAGGTATGTATGTATGTATGTATGTATGTATGTATGTATTTATTTTTAGTGCTGGTAAGTTGGTGGCCCATTTTCTCAGCTTTTACTTATATCAAAGTCCTTACTTTGCCTTTATCTTGAAGAGTATTTTTGTTGGGTACAGAAATTTTAGTTGGCAGTTATTTTCTTTCAATATATACAGGACTCATTGCATTATTTTCTGGCTTCTTCTGTTATTGTTGATAAGTAACCTTTTAATCATATTGTTGCTCCTTTGAAAGTAATGTGTAATTTTTTTCTTCCTTTCATTAATTTTCTCCTTTTTTAAAGTTTAAGAAGTTTTGTCATTATATGTCTAGATGTTATTTTATTTGCATTTATACTGTTGAGGTTTATAGAGCTTCTATGATTTGTATTGTAATGTCATCATCGGTTTTTGACACTCATGGACATTATTTGATGCAATAATGCCTGTTATTTGACACTCTTGGGCATTATTACTTAAAATATTGTTTCAGTCCCATTCAAAAATGGATTTCAATTGTTCATATGGTAGACTTTTTGAGAATGCCTTAAAGTGTCACTTAGGCTCTTACTACTTTAAAATTTTCTCTTTTAAAATTTATTTTTCTCCTCTCGACTTCAATTTGGATATTCCCTATTGAACTGTCTTCCAGTTAACTGTTCTTTTGCTGTGCCTAATCTGGTGTTAAATCCTTTTTTTTCAATTCTTAATGTAGTATTTTATATTTTTTAGCTCTAGAAATTCCAATTTATTTTTTTCTAGATGTTGTTCTATCATTAAATTTATATTATTTTCCTGTTTTCATACACACATATACACATGTACACAGAAACATATACATGCACACCATATTTCTCTAGTCTTATTTCTTGGCTCTTGGCTCTTTTGGTATTTTTAAAATTATTTTAAAGTGACACATAATTGTACGTATTTATGGGGTAGAATATATTTCAATACATGTATACAATGTGTAGTGCTCAAATCAAGGTAATTAGAATATCCATGTTCTCAAACATTTATCATTCTGTTGGGAACATAAAAAATCCTTCCTTCTAGCTATTTGAAAATATACAATAAATTATTGTTAACTATAATCATCCTATATTGCCATATACTAGCACCTACTCTTCCTATCCTACTTGTATATGCATTAACCAACTTCTCTCTATCTCCCCTTGCCCCTACCTTTCCCATCCTCTAGTAACCATGAGTCTGTTCTCTGAGAGCAATATTTTTAGCTTCTCCCTATGATTGAGAACATGCGGTATTTATCTTTCCATGCCTTGCTTATTTCACTTAATATAATGTTCTCTAGGCTCATGCATGTTGCCACGAATAATAGGACTTAATTCTTGTGGTGGAATAGCATTTTATTATGTATATGTGTATATATATATACATTTCATTTTCTTTATTCATCATTGATGAAGACAGGTTGATTCTGTCTCTTGGCTATTGTAAATAGTGCTGAAATAAACATGGGAGTATGTTTATCTCTTTCACATACTGATTTGCTTTCCTTTGGATATATACCCAGTTGTGGGATTGTTGGATCATATGGCAGTTCTATTTTTAGTTTTTTGAGGAACCTCCATATTATTTTCTATAATTGCTGTACTAGTTTACATTCTTGACAGTGTATGAGTTCCTCTTTCTCCACATGCTCACCAGCACTTGTTAATTTTTGGTCTTTTTGATAACAGCCATTCTAACAAGGGTGAGATGATGTCTCAATGTGGTCATGATTTGCATTTCCCTGATAATTAATTATTTTGAGCATTTCTTCATATGCTTGGCCTTTTGTATATCTTCTTTTGAGAAATGTCTGTTAGATCATTTGCCCACTTGCTAATCAGATTATTTGTTTTTTTCGCACTTGATTTGTTGGAGTTCCTTATATATTCTAGAATTTTTTCCCTTATCAGATAAATAATTTACATACATTTTCTCCCATTCTGCAAATTGTCTCTTCACTGTTTTGATGAATTTCTTTGCTGTGCAGAAGCTGTTTAGCTTGATAGAATCTCATTTGTCTATATTTGCTTTTGGTGTCTGTGCTTTTGAGATTTTATCCATAAATCTTTTGTCAGACCAATATCCTGAAACATTTCCCTTATGTTTTCTTCCAATACTTTCACTGTTTCAGGTCTCACATTCAAGTCTTTAATTCATCTTGAGTTTATTTTTGTATGAGAGATAGGGGTGTAAGGGAAAGGGGGTGATTTTGGTGAGAGATAGGGGTCTAGTTTCATCTGCATACAGATATTGAGTTTTTCCAACACTATTTATTGAAGAGACTATTGTTTTCTCAATGTATGTTCTTGGCTTCTTTGATGAAAATTAGTTGACTGTAAATATGTGGATTTGTTTCTGGGTTCTCTATTCTGCTCCATTGGTCTATGTGTCTGTTTTTATGCCAGTACCATGCTGTTTTGTTTACTATAGCTTTGTAGTGTATTTTGAAGACAACTAGTGTGATGTCTCCAGCTTTGCTCTTTTTGCTCAGGATTATTTTGGCTACTCTGGGTCTTTTTTGGTTCCATATAAATTTTAGTTCCATAGAAATTTTAGTATAAGTTTTTCTATTTCTGTGGAAAATGTTGGTATTTCAGTAGGGATAGCATTGAATCTGTACAACTGTTTTAGTAGTATAATCATTTTGACAATATTAATTCCTCCAGTCCATAAATATGGGAGGTCTTTTCACTTTTCACTTTGCCACTTTTTTAAAAAGTGTTTTATAGCTTTTATTGTAGAGACCTGTCACCTCTTTGGTTAAATTTCTTCCTAGGTATTTAATTTTTTGCAGCTATTGTAAATGGGATTGGTTTCTTGATTTCTTTTTCAGCTGGTGTTGCCTGAGAATCTATGAAATTTTGTATGTTGATTTTGCATTTTGCAACTTTTCTTCTTGTAATTTTTAAATTAAATTTTGGATATTATATATAAAAACTACAGAGAATCCAGATAATATCATTTTTCTCTAGAGAGTTTTTACCTTTTCTAGTACTAGGCAGGTTAAGGGCTAATCACCTGAAACCAATCAGAGACTGAGCTGAGGTAAAGCTGGGTTGTGGTTGGGTTTTGATAAGGTCCCATTTAACTCTGGCTTGCATGCACTCTCAGGTCATAGTTATTCAGGGCATTCAACTGAGAACCTTATGTATTCACTGGAGCTCCTCACTTGGATGCTTTTAAACTCTAATTTAAATCTTCTTAGAAGGGAAACCGTTTTTCTGATTAGCTTCTTGTCCTGTTGTCTCTCTGGTGATGGATTTTGAAAAATGTCTTTTTTAAAAAGCCACCTGTGTGTCAAGCTCAGTGTTCTGTCTCACCATTCTCACTGGCATTTTGACCTTTAAATTTCCATTTTGTATTATTAGCCCTGAAAGATCACCATCTATTGTTGGTTTTTCCCCTGTCCCAGAGTGGTTGTTTACCCATGCAAACCCATATTGTCAGATTTTTAACCTGCACTTTGAATTGGCAATGTCCCAGAGGAAAATGCAGCTACAGAAGCTCAGTACAACTTGTTCAGTCTCTTCTCCTCTGGATCTTGGCCCCTCTAATCCTTATTTTTTCCCAGCAGCAATGCTTTCTGCATTTTTATTGGATTACTTATTTTCGTCAGTTGGAAACTTTGTCTAATACAAACTCCTCTATCTTTTCTGGAAGTTGATCTTCTTGAACCAGTTTTTTTTTAAGTCTATATAAAGAAATACTTGTTAATGTCTACTGGGTTGTATGATATTTTATTTGTTCCTCACAATAAAGTTTCAGAGTATGTCTAGTCTTTCCCATTTTTAATGCATGAAATTACTCATTTACAGTTTCTAAGAAGTAGATAACAACATCTTGCTTTAAAAAGAAAATCTTTGTGCTTTTACTACCATATTACATTTTCTGATGCTGATGAAAGGGTGGAAAACTAGAACACCTTCAGAGGCTTTAAGTCAGAGAAATTTGTGACTCTCTAAAAAATGTGGACTTGCCCCTTGGGATAATTCTGTGGTGCCACTCTTTGTACTGTCTGTACAGGTAAATATGCTGGAGTTGTAATGGTCAACCAGCCTTGGAAAAAAATTTTGTAGAAAATAAATTTTCATAATGGTATTACACCTAACATGGATTGAGAATTATTTATGTGCCAAATTCTTTTTTTTTAATTTTTAAAACTTTTTTGAGACAGGGTCTTGCTCTGTCACCAAGGCTGGAGTGCAGTGGTACAATCTTGGCTCATTGCAACCTCTGCCTCCCAGGTTCAAGCGATTCTCCTGCCTCATTGCAACCTCTGCCTCCTGGGTTCAAGCGATTCTCCTGCCTCAGCCTCCTGAGGAGCTGGGATTACAGGCATGCACCACCACGCCCAGCTAATTTTTGTCTTTTTTTATGGAGACGAGGTTTCACCATGTTGGTCAGGCTGGTCTCGAACTCCTAACCTCAAGTGATCCACCCACCTTAGCCTCCCAAAGTGCTGGGATTACAGGTGTAAGACATTGCGCCCAGCCTTATATGCCAAATTCTTAAATGTGTATTAACATGTTTAAAGCTTTCAGCTACCCTGTGCCCCTATACTCCCTTTTTATTCCCATTTTACTTATGTTGAAACCAAAACTCAAAGAAAATGGTAACTTAGCCAAGGCCTCATAAGATAGTAAGTAATGAATGGTTTAGCTCCAAAGCCCAACATTATGCATTAAATATACTGCCTCACTGGAAGATTACTTGAACCCAGGAGTTTGAGTCCAGCCTGGGCAACAGAGCAAGTCCTATCTCTAAAAACAAACAAACAAACAAACAAACAAACAAAAAACAGATGAAAAGTGCTGGGTGCAGTGGCTCATGCCTGTAATCCCAGCACTTTGGGAGGCCAGGGTGGGTGGATCACCTGAGGTCGAAAGTTCGAGACCACCCTCACCAACATGGAGAAACCCGTCTCTACTAAAAATACAAAAATTAGCCGGGTATGGTGGCAGGCGCCTGTGGTCCCAGCTACTTGGGAGGCTGAGACAGGAGAATTGCTTGAACCCAGGAGGCAGAGGTGTGGCCCACTGTGATCGTGCTATTGCACTCCAGCCTGGGCAACAAGAGCGAAAATTCATCTCAAAACAAAACAAAACACACAAACAAAAAACAGATAAAAAAGTAAAAATTGGCTGGGTGCTGTGGCTCACGCCTGTAATCCCAGTTCTTTGGGAGGCTGAGGCGGGCAGATCACTTGAGGTCAGGAATTAGAGACCAGGCTGTCCGACAAGGCAAAAACCCATCTCTACTAGAAATATAAAAATTAGCTAGGCATGGTAGCGGGCACTTGAAATCCCAGCTACTTGGGAGGCTGAGGCAGGAGATTCGATTGAACCAGGGAGGCAGAGGTTGCAGTGAGTAGAGATCGCACCAGGGCACTCCAGCCTGAGCGACAGAGAGACTCCGTCTCGAAAAGTAAAAATAAAAATAAAAATTATATTCTGCCTCAAAAGTGAGAAGCCATTTTCCTTCTCTTGCTTGAGAAGCTAAAATACCCCAATTTAGAGAGGAGAACTAGAAGACAAATTTTTATTGGAATCTTGCAGTGACTAAATCCCAAAAAACTTTATATCTGGAAATGCATATTAAGAAATTATTAATTAACATTTTATTCTCTTCTTTGTTTCACATTATTAATTTCAAAGTATTTATTTCAAAAATACAATGTACTCTGTACATTTGAGTGTAAAAATATTGTTGGACACTATATGTAAAGATTTTTATATCAATTTGTAAGAAACTAATATATATTATAGAATACAACTCTAAAGTGATAGAAAAATGGTCTATTTATTGCTGATATATTTCAATTTTCTATGATTGTTACTATTATGAGCAGCTTACAATGAATTCATTATCTTGTGAGAGAAAATAATTCTATTCCAAAGACCTCCTCTGAGGTACAACAAATTAGAATTATAGAAAAAGACCTAGTATATTAGAGACAGTTATAACTGCCCCTTTTCATTTTCATTAAAAATGAAGCTCTGCAGCAGATGGGCTTCAAAGATATTTTAAAGATTTAAGTGCTAATGCATGAGAGAATTCCAATGCAAACAGTTCCTTTAAAGTACTTTAGTGCATGCTGGGCTGTGGGAGGGACCTGGAGAGGCCTCTTAATCTTGCTTAGATCTTTTCATTAATAGAGTGTTATAAAATTACCTTCAGCATGATGAGAAAGACAGTCTTACTGGGAGAAGCTTGGCTTCTTCCTGAGTTATCTCCCCCTCAACTAAAGTTTAGTAAACCATTCTAAATAAAGAAACAACTCCAGCTGCAATGGATGAGTTTCAGTTTGGGATTATTTTATTAAATATTGAATATTTTATTTTTTGAAAGCATATGGCATACAAATGTTGAGAATTTCCAAAAAAAGCTAACTTTTCAGTAGCATAGAATTTCATGTTTTAAGTACATAAGCGATCAGTTAAGTAATTAAAATGGAAACATGTTGTTTGAATTTCAGATGAGATTGGACGGGTTCAGGGTGGTATGGCCATAGATGTGTTGTTGGAATCTCAGAGTGCAGTTGAATCACCACAAAGTTTCAGTCTACATAAATGTCTCTAGGAAAGTCAATACAAGCTCACCTCACCATAGTCATATTAAGAATCACAGTGGTTCCAATTATGAGGTCATTAAAGTTAGTAATTGCATTAAAGTATTACATGTGACACAAGCTTATGGGCATTCTACATGCTACACAAAGAAAAGGCCTAGAGGAGGAAGCATTTAGGTCACAAATTAGCTGATTCAGCAAAACTAAAGAAACTGCCAAAGAAAAAAGGAAAAATTCTACCCTAGAATTGTCCATTAGTTCTGTAATAAAATTCCACTTTACTTTCACCAGCAGAATTCAGCCTTACCTTTTTTAGTTATGTAAAATATTGCAAAATAATTTTATGTTAATTTGTTCCTAAGATGACAATTTATATATAAGAATTAGATTTTTAGATAATGCTATCTTCTATTTTTCTATAATTTTTTTTACTCTTACCTACCATTACACAGTTTTTAGGTATAGAAAAATCGAATACACTTTGGGAGGCCGAGGCGGGCGGATCACGAGGTCAGGAGATCGAGACCATCCTGGCTAACACGGTGAAACCCCGTCTCTACTAAAAATACAAAAAATTAGCCGGGCGTGGTGGCGGGCGCCTGTGGTCCCAGCTACTCGGGAGGCTGAGGCAGGAGAATGGCGTGAACCCGGGAGGTGGAGCTTGCAGTGAGCCGAGATCGCGCCACTGCACTCCAGCCTGGGCGACAGAGCGAGACTCCGTCTCAAAAAAAAAAAAAAAAAAAAAAAAGGCAATAAACAATATAGTGTTCATTTTACAGGGAAATAAACATTCTTCTGGTTTTCTCTTTCATTTCTAGTTCATCAAACTTTATAATAGAGAAAAGATATCCTCTTAGTTATTACCCAGGTCTCAGTTACCAATGTGGAGGCCAGAAAAAGTATATTTGTTATCTTATTAGGAAAATCCCTCACTTTATTCATGCAGACAAGGATGACCAGAATGGTGAAACGAATTCCATCCTGGGCTCAGCTACTAACAAGATAACTTTGTATGAGTAACACAATTTCAATGAATCATCTCTTCATATCTGCAATATGAGGATAATAATATGTATACTGCAATATATTTGATGAGACAAAGTTAATGACATTTTGAGGTAATTTTTACATAATAAAGTCCTGTACAACTGTTAGTAACTATTACACCATTGCTACTATAAAGGCTTTGCTCATATTGGGTCATGGGAAGCTATTTTCTCTTCCTCTCTAGTTTACAGCTAGACAACTTTACTCCCTTTCACTTTATTTTATAGGGTAGGGAGTCCAGCTGTGAAAGCCTACTAGAAAAACAAAGATCTGAATGAAGTTCTCATTCCATTGTTGCCATCCACCCAAGTTATCCCCACCATCACCCTATATGTATCACACGAGTTTTACTTGGTGAAGTATACCATAAATCAAATTGAGGATTTACAAGAAGACTCTTTATTTCAAAGATTTAAACATAGATTGAATGCTTGAATAAATATTGGACCATTTTAATAAAATACTAGCTTAACTCAAGTACCATTAAATAGTAGAGAACCAATAAATAAACCAGCATTCCAATCCAGACATATTATTAAGGGAGGAAGCAATCAGATGTGTAAAGAAGACCTACATTATAGGAGGAGAACTCTTACAAGCCAGATGTTATAATTTTTATTTGGCCTTTGTATAGCACAATATGTTCTAAGGTACTTTGTAATCCTTAATTAGAAAAGCTTCATTTAACCCAAGTATTTTTGTTTCTTCTAATGTATAATGATGTATACAATTTTAAATGCTCTTGCATTGATCTCTAATGGCCTCAAATGAATAATTTCCATTTGATTTTTATGATTTCTTTGGATATCAATAGTGTCCCTAAAGTAAAACGGCAATACACTTTGGTCTTATTTTTTTCATGTGCTGATTTTTTTTTGCCTGATGTAAATTGGAATCTTGGAATTCTTTCAACATTTTGATCATCTTCTAGATAGGTTGCCATTCCTAATACTTTATGAGGGAAGCTTGATATCAACTAACTTCAGATATTTTCTTCAATATAGTTTTACCTTGTTTTGGGATCTTGTTAGATGTTTGGGACTGACAAGTGAGTAAATAAAACAGCGCACAGAGCCCCCAAAGCATCAACAAATCTTTACTGAGGGTAGCTTCTGAGCACTTACGAAGTAGGAAGTTTTCTGGCTTCTGCTCTGGAGGTGGTTATCACCTGAAAGCACGAATGATTTTGTTGGAGATCTAGACAGTGTGAATTAAAGAGCAATGTAAAGAAAACTGGTGTTGGAATCTGTAAACCTAGTTTAGAATCTTCACTACACCTGTTACTGGCTATCTGACATTGGTAAATTATGTAATCTCTCTAAACATAAATTTCCACAGAACAAATAAAGGCTAGCATTATTAATGAACGACTCTGAGTACAATTAACACTTTTTGTCTTAATCATACATACGTTTGTCACATACCCTGTGACAGAGGAAATCATCTATTCACTCTGTTTCCCTATCAGTAAAATGCTATGAGTTCCCCTGAAAGAGCTATAAGCCTGCACGAAGGAAAGTACTACAGAAATCCAATTATTGCATGGAAAATGGTAAGGGAGAGTGATGTTAATGTTCAATTATTATTTAACAGTAAGCAAGAGCTTTCAGAGAAACAGAGGATGGCTTTATTGTCTTTTCCAGTTATGGAAATTAGTAAGAATCAAGAGAAACTTCTGCTAAATAAACAAAAGTATACAGACAAAACAAAATACTACATACTGGGTGGCTTAAAGAACAGAAATTTATTTTCTCACAGTTCTTAAATCTGGGCAGTCTAAGGTCAAGGAGCCAGTGGGTTTGGTTTCTTCCGAAGCCTCTTTCTTTGGCTCAGAGATGGCTTCTCATTGCATTCTCATATAATTGCCCTTTGGTCTGTCTGTCCGTTATCTGCATTCTACTCTCCTCTTCCTACAAAGACACCAGTAGTATTGAGTCAGGGCTCACTCATAAGACATCAGTCTCCCTTAAATAATTCTTTAAAGGCCCTGTGTCCAAATACAGTCACGTTCTGAGATATTGGAGTTTAGGACTTCAACATATGAAATTGAGAGGACACACCTGAGGCTATAAGAAATTGATTTTCACAAAATCCTAAGGCCAGTGTTACAGTGGCCAAACTTCTAAGAAACCAAAGACCCAATGGGAGTGACTCTGTGTGTATGTGGGTTGGGGGAAGGTTGCAAGAGAAGGCAGATGGTTTAATCAGAGATCAGAGTAGGCTGGATGTGGTGGCTCACACCTGTAATCCCAGCACTTTGGGAGTCCGAGGAGGGTGGATCACCTGAGGTCAGGAGTTCAAGACCAGCCTGGCCAACATGGCAGATCCCCGTCTCTACTAAAAATACAAAAATTAGCCTGGTGTGGTGACGCGCACCTAATAATCCCAGCTACTCAAGAGGCTGAGGCAGGAGAATCGCTTGAACCTGAGAGGCAGAGGTTGCAGTGAGCCAAGATTGTGCCACTGCACTCCAGCCTGGGCAACTGAGCAAGACTCCATCTCAAAAAAAAAAAAAAAAGAGGTGACAGAGTAAGCACATTTTGTAGGACTTTTACTTTCTTAGATTAATTCAGCCATTTATTAATGAGTTCACATTTATATTTGCCCATCATGAGATGTTATTCTGTTTATCCTTTTTACTCCAAGATAACAGACAGAAATACAATAAATACAATACCTGACATGTCTCTCCCAGGAAGAAAAAAGCATACAGAAGATGGAAAGTGGTCCAAAAAAATCCATAAGACCAGTTCAAATTTTTGCAATATGAAAACATGGATTTTTAGTAAATGTTGAAACTGAGAACAGTAAAACATCTTAGTTGTTTGACACACATGATTGTGAGAAGAACTTAAGAAAATACTGCAATTTAGGCTGGACAATATAGTAAGGTGTCATCTCTACAATAAATTTAACAAGCTGGATGTGGCGGCATATGCCTGTAGTCTCAGCTACTTGAGAGACTGAGACAGTAGACTCACTTGAGCCCAGGAATTCGAGGTTACAGTGAGCTCTGATTATGCCACTGCACTCCAGCCTGGACAACAGAGCAAGATCCTGGCTCTAAAAAATGTAAATTAAAAAAAAATGCAATTGGTTATACCTTGTGGGAGTATGAGATCATAGATTTAAAAATAAAAACAGAAAGTCTCCAAAACTTATTTCCTTTAAATTGACCAGCTTTGATTTGGTCAAATACAATTTTTTTTTCTGTATTCATAGGTGATTGCATCATTTTTAGTCATGGATTTATGATTTTATACAAAAGAATGACAATGTTACTGCTGTAGTGCTACCCATGGTGGTGTTATGCTCTTCCATAAAGGATGAGAAAGTAAGGTCAGCAAATTATTCTGCTAGAGGAATTGATTTTTAGTATGTTTAACACTATGTGTATAATTATTATGTGTCTAATGTGTCTGTGATTATGGATATGTTTCAAGTCTTTGAAATCTAATTCAAAATAAACACTAAAAGCATTGACAAAGAACTTTCATTATAAAAAAGTATGAGAAGGAATTCATATAAAGGGAATATGAGTCTTATGTATTCTTACACCAAAATAAAATTTTAGAATATTATTAGATATTTGTTCATGGCATTATATCATTAGAGATACAAAAGCCGTTTAGTTGGCTAGCTAAATAAAATAACTTTGCTGAATATTATATGTGAGTTATTTGTATTTAAAAATTTTCCCCATATATCATTTTAATCAAAGATCAGAATAAACTCAGTTCAGTGTAGCTATTTGTAAAATGTAAGACAAGAACACTTAGACTATATAGATAATGATTCGTAATTATAAGTCTTATAAACTATTCTTCTGCATATTTAAAGATGAATCTTTGGAAATGTTTTAGAAGATATTGTAAGAAATTTACTTTTCATAAATTTAAGGTTAACACTTTATTATAAATCTCTCTCAAAATGCATCTTGATTTCTCTGAGTGGGACTTTATGACTGTGACCCTGTGTTATGGGTGGAATTGCATCCCCACCCAATTCATATGTTGAACTCTTAACCTTCAGTACCTCAGGATATGACCTTCTTTGGAAATAGAATGAGGTCATATTGAGTTAAGATGAGGTCATAGTGGAGTCGAGTAGGTCCCTAATCCAATATGACTGGTGTCATTTTCAAGGGAATACATTTGGACACTGGTATGTATACAAAGAAGATGTCATGTGAACATGAAGACAGCCATGTACGAGCTCAGGAAAAAGGCCTGAAACAGATCCTTCCCTCACAGGCCTCAGAAGGAGCCAACCTTGTCAACACTTTGATTTTAGACTTCTAGTCTCTAGAACAGTGAGACAATAAGTTGGTGTGTAAAGGCACTGTTTGTGGTGCTTTTTTTTTTATTTTTACAGCAAGCTAGAAATCAAATACATCAGGTCTCCAGTCTTGTGATTTTTTTTTACTGCCTTAAAGAACATAAAACCGTGAAGATATTCACCAATGATATAGTCTTTGCCAAGTTTCTGTACCACTGTGAGGAGGTCTTGCCAGTATGTCACAACACGTGAGTATTTTCTAATGAATATTCAGTTATGAAGAATAGTTCCTAATTAATATGCCGGCTCTAATGACAAAATAAATTAAACTAATAATATTGAAGATGTAAAAGGTTCAGCCAGGAAAGACTCAATTATGAGTTACTAAAAAATACACTTAAAGAGATGTATGCTAGTAGAAATGCTTCGGTTTCTTCTTTATAGTTTATTTTTGTGAAGAGTCTTGAAAAGTCAAACTTCAGAGTCAAGCAGAGTTGCTTAGAAAAGTGTCTTGATGTTTATTAGTGCTGTGGTGTTAGGTAATCACTTAATGTCCTAAGTCTAGGGTTAAAAAATGGGAATAAAAGTGCTTAACTTGAAGAATGATTCTGTGAAATAAATCAGATGATTAAAGAAAGCATCAGCCTTTTTTAATTGAAACACTCTTTAAAAATTGAAGCATAACTTTATATAAAATACAAATCTTAATTTCACAGCTTGAAAAATATTTACATATGAATATACATTTAGTGCCAGATAAAAGTATGTAACTTTTTCATTAATTCATTTTTAAGATCTCTTTTGGTCTCTTCCCTCTCAATAGCCTCTATTTTGCTTTTATATTAATAGATTGTTTGATCATACTTCAGTTTAATACAAATGAATTCAACAGGAAATACACACAATATATAGTCTGTTCCTGGGCTCCTTTGCTCAACATAATGTCTATGAGATTCATTTATATCATTGTACATAAGTAATTTTTAGTACTGTATTGTATTCCATTATAGAAATATGTCAGATCTGGTTATTCACTTGCATGTTAATTATAGCACTAAATGTAAAAAGAAAAACAATAAACCTCTAAGAAAGGAAAGAAAAATATCTTCATGGTTATATACTATCCATAGATTCCTTTAAATGAAGAGAAGAAAGAAAATATTAATCATTTTAAAAATTACTTGTATTTAATTAAAATTAAGATATTCAGTTTACCAGCAATGCATTGTTTAAAAAATGAATAAATAAGCCATAGTGTGAAATATTTCCACAATACTTATAACTAAAAAATAACTCACAATATATAAAGAACTCTTATAATTAATAAGAAGACAACAAATGACCTAAGTTTAAAAAATGTCAGACTACTTGAGCAGGCACTTCTCAAAAGAGGGTATTCAAACAGCCAGCAGTTACGTGAAAAGGGTTTGACATTATTTCTCAAGAAGGAAATGTGATATAAAAGCATAATGATATGCCATTACGTACTTACTAAAATGGACAAATTTTAAAAGACTGTCAATATCAACTATTGTAGAGGAAGTAGAGAAACTGTAATTCACATATATTACACATGGAATATTAAATTGGTTTAGAAAAACATTTGGTATTACATACTAAAGTTAAATATATGCCTATTGTATGACCCAACAATCGCATTTTTAGGTCTTTTTCCAAAGACTTTCAGAATATACATTCACCAAAATATATGCATAGAAAAACTTAATAGAACTGTTATTCACAACCCTAGTCTGGAAACAAATCAAATATTCATTCAGAGAGAAATGATAAAAAGAGCACACAATAATTATAATTAATTATAGCACACAATAATTGTTAGCAATAGCCACTACTATTATGACTTTGTGTTTTTCTCCAAATATATAGTGTCTACTAGATGTCATGTTTTTGTTTCAAATGTTTACCTTTCCATGTTTATTCATTGAGCAAGCTGAATTGTAGGAGACAATGAGCTGTTTAGGCAGATTATTCTGTTGGATTGGAAAAAGGACTTTGATAAATATACACATCAGAAAGAATAGCTAACCTCTTTGCCCATACCTTTACTTCCTAAATCTACTTTAGTCTGTTCCTTTCACAACTCATTAACTCTACTCCTACTAGAGATTTATAACATGCTTTTGTGTACTTATAAAATCTCTTGCAACTGGAATTGCTCTAAATGTTGATCCTGTTACATAGTAGATAGGTAGAAGGGAAATGAGAGCAGGAGAGAGGAAAGAGCGTTTTTAGTCATTAATAGTATTTGCTTAATCCCAGCACTTTGGGAGGCTGAGGTGGGCGGATCACGAGGTCAGGAGATCGAGACCATCCTGGCTAACACGATGAAACCCCATCTCTACTAAAAATACAAAAAATTAGCCGGGCATCGTGGCGGGCTCCTGTAGTCCCAGCTACTCGGGAGGCTGAGGCAGGAGAGTGGCGTGAACCCGGGAGGCGGAGCTTGCAGTGAGCCGAGATCACGCCACTGCACTCCAGCCTGGGCGACAGAGCGAGACTCCGTCTCAAAAAAAAAAGAAAAGAAAGAATAGTGTTTGTTCAGCTATCTCACCATATAGTTAGTTACTTATTTTAAAGGAGGGAAGCACTAAACTAATATATACCAGAAATCTGATGAGGTATCCTATTTTTAAAATTTTACATAATTCCTCTAGCCAATATTATATGGGATAGCCTGTGATCTCCATCTCCATTAATTTTTCAAATTCCTACTTCTTATTTCAGGTTTTTCCTCCCATGAACTCTAGATTTTAACAACATCTCAGTTTCAGTTATTATTATCTTTTCTATTGTTCATTATTGACACAGAGAAAGAATTCAGATCCTTATTCTTATTCTTCTTCTCCCACCCCCACCCAAAAATACCTGCTAGATGTGTGATATAACAGACTTTTACTGTGGGTTTTGAAGCATGGAAGGGTTTTAGATGAAACCAGTGCAATTAACTTAGAAGTGAATTTTAGACACTCATATCCTGAATGCCCTTCAGCCACCAACCAACGGAAATTGTTTACTGGGCAATACTATCTTCCAGCTTCAGCCTCTTGTCATTTGTTAGGTCTTTCTCTCTGTGCCTCTTCTCTCTTCCTTCTCAGTTTTCTCCTGTATCCAATCCTGGACTCTTGCTCTCTCCATACTTAGTAGTCTTATTATCACATTGTTAAATCTTTCCACTTTCAGTGCACGCCCTGTTAGATGCTTATCAAATGAGACATTGTAGTCAATCTTTTGCTAAGGTCTTGACATCAAAAGTTTTTTTCTTCATTTAGGTCTGACAAAGAAAGACATTCTAAAAATTTCTGAGTTCTACAATGTATGAAGGCTGTTCTTTCATTGCCATGATAAACTGCTAGAGCACTGACATATGATTATCTGAACAGTGAGGAAATAAATGCAGAAAGAAATTTCAAGTCTCCAGTTTAATCTATAAAGTCAATCACTGCTTCTAGCATTTTTTTTAATCTGCAGAGATTAAAATAATATGGGCCAACTTAATACGTTTTGTTCTCCTATGTTGTGACAGGAAGACCACCTAACTCTGTAACCTGTAGGGTTTCAGAGAGTTTCTAAATTGAAGAAGGAAGATACAAAACCTGGATAATCAGCCACTGAGTGATTTCGTGACGTTGTTAGAAAAAAACATGTGCAATTCATAGGAGTGAAGTTGAAACTAGCCTAATGGATAGCTCTGAAAAACCTGTGATAAAGGAATTTACTTGGCTGCTGCAGATACCATTTGATGCTTTGTGACATCTTTTCTTACAATTTAACCTTCTGTAGTCGTATATTTCCCTTCTGCGCATTTTGAAGTTAGCATTAAAAAATCATGGCATAGTAAATGGTTTTAATGCAATATTGAGGAAGGTTAAGGTTATGGTTATTTAAAAAACACTAGAACTTAAAAAAATATGAGAAGGGAGTGGGAAATCAAGATTGCTGGAGGCCATGACTTTTGTGCTATTTACTTTGTTCTAACAGGGTCAGCTCTTGGCAAAATCTAGAAGGAGGTGTGCAAGTTCCTTCCCTTTTCTGATCAAATGGCCTTTAGCATTTTACGTGTAATTCACCCAATTCCATGAAGTAAATATACCGCTACTGTGATTGTATTGTAAGTGAAGAAACTAAGATTTGGAGAGGTTAAGCAAATTGCCTGAGGTCAGAAAGGTAGTTAATGGCAATGTTGGGTTGAAAGACTGTTCAGCCAACTTATAGTACTGGAATTCAGAACACTACCTCTCTGGTAGCTGGTAACTGCAAAATAAGTACTCATTCAAGAGTGTGTGTGTGTGTGTGTGTGTATGTGTGTGTGTGTCTGTGTGCCTGTGTGTGTGTGAGATCTAGGATGAATGTTTAGGTGATCCAGAGGAAAAATATCTGTAGTAGTGACATAATACATGATGGCATTTGGGAATGTTGGCAAATGTGGATGATATTAGAGAGGGTGTGGATTGCTTTTTTTATCCCACACCGTACACCACTCCCTTATACTTGAAATAGACTGCTTTAATTCCTAAAACTTTACTGACCAACAAGTGAAAATGTTTCATTTTCAAAAAGCAAAAGCACATATTGACATTTATTATACCAAAAATAATTTGTTAAATAAGAAAACCCAGAAACAACCATGGTGAAAAATATTCATTCAATAAATATTTATTTACAGCCTATTATCTGCTAGGCACTGTTACAGAGATACAATGGTGAAGACTGACATTTTCCCATTTTCCCAGATTTCTCAATTTAGCAACTTTTGGAGAAATACAAACAAATAAGACATATTTAGGAATGAGAAATAAAAAGAGAGGTGTGGGGAAGTTCGAAAAAAATTTAAAGAATGCCTTTTCAAATCTAGTGAGGTTTATAAAAGCGTCTTGCAAAATGGATGAATGGATGAAATTAAGTTTTGTAACTTAAAAAGAACAAGACTTATAGTAGAATATGATGCAATAAAGACATTCTATTCCACTTCTTTCTTTAAAGCCAAATACAAAATCAAGAAGAAAATTAACAAGAGAAGAAAAAATCAGCACCACCAATGAAAACAGGAACTAGTCACAACCCTAAATCTCTACCTATAAAAAGTGGCTGTCAAATACTGTAAAACACCGAACCAAGGACAGGTTCAGGGAGCAGACACGGACCTCTACAAATCTTAAGTACTTTATTCTCCTAGAATTAGAGACATATGAAGGGGGAACTAAGTCCCTTGTCTGGAAGAGCTGTGTCCTTGACAGGTCATGGATAAGTCACAAAATTATAAATCGGCACAGAAATATTTTCTAGTTGCAAGGAGAGTTGCGGGCGGAGGGAGTTTACTGAGAGGCATGCAGACCTCTGCTCTCCTGAAGGAGGATAATACTACTTTCAGGGAACTCTGCAATTTGTTGAGAATGTGCTCTAAAACAAGAAGAAAAAAATTTTAGACATAAAAAGTTACTAAGAAAATCGTGGAAAAGTCAGAAAGAGAAAATTAAAATAATAAAAATTTAAATTGAATTTAAATTAATTTTTTTTTTGAAACAGGGTATCTGTCGCCAAGGCTGGAGTGCAGTGGCATGATCTGGGCTCACCGCAGCTTCCGCCTCACAGGTTTAAGTGATCTTCCCACCTCAGCCTCCCAGGTAGCTGGGACTATAAGCGAAGACCACCACACTTGGTTTTTTTTTTTTTTCAGTAGAGATGGGGTTTCACTATGTTGCCCAGGCTTGTCTCCAACTCACGAGTTCAAGCAATCTGCCCATCTTGGCCTCCAAAAGTGCTGAGATTTACAGGTGTGAGCCACTGCACCCAGCCCCAAGTAAATAAAACTTAACTAATAAATTCTAAGAAATGAATGTTTATCTAAGAAAATATGGATTTCCAGAATTGTTCACTAAAGCAGTAAAACATGAAAACTAAACCAAGTGGCACAAAAAATTTGAGAAAATATCACAGAGATGCCAGCCCCAAAGTAACAGGTTAAAAATATTTGTGAAGAAGGTTAACAAATATCCACAGACAGAAATTTCATATGCTATTCCTTGTTTTCCAGAACAGAGAAAAGAAAAGCTAACCCACATTTTTATAAAGAAAGAGTGACATTAATACAAAAGCCTGAGAAAGGTAGTTTAAAAAATATAGAAAAGAAACTACCTGCGGACAATTTCAATAATGAATACACACTCCTAAGAAGGTACAAAAGAATGATCAGATGTTCCTTTCAATAGATGTTGAAAAGAAATTCTTAACATTTTTAAATATATTATTCATCAAGACCTCTACATGAAATTCAACTAGATAGGAATTACTTAACATTATGTAGGAGCACATAAAATAATACCAATAGAAATAATTATAATGCTGATAAGTAACATTTCTTAAGTACTTACTATTGTGACTGAGACTCCTTCAGCCACTCTTTTCTTGTATATTAGTCCACAAGGTAAGTACTATTATTATCTATTTTACAGATAACAAAATCCTGGCAAAGAGATGCCAAGTAACTTTTCTAAGATCAATGATCTAGTAACTGGCAGAGCTGGGTGCAAACCAAAGTGGTCTGACTTTGGAACTAATATATGAAATATAAATCATCTTTTAAGTGGAGTGGCCCAAGAACACTTTATATATGACCTATAGAAAGAACACTCAACTCTTTCCTGAAAAACAGTACCAAGTTGAAGGCTGAAGAGGGAGTGAATAAATGGAAAAGTATTTTTTTCTTAGGTAAGAAGACTATATTGCACATGTACACAAATTATGTTACGTACCATTTGTTACACAAACATTTTCAATAGCAATGACTGAGAATACCTTGAGATTCCATCTGTAAATGGACAGTATAAATAAATGTGGTATATTCATATGAGAGAGTATGTCATTTTTTTATGGTTGATTAATATGTGCCAATGTAAAAAGACAGGCAAGCTCTACTAGTGAAAAAAAGAAAGTACAGAACACAATACTCCAATTAATCTAAAAAAAGGAGATTTCCAGTTTACACAATTATAAATACATATGAAAATTCCTGTAAGGGTGTAAAAGGACCATATTGTTCAGCTCTGAGGAGTCCACCTGGGGGTTGAGTGGCATGGATAGTGGAGAAAGATATTTAATTTTTAAACATATTTCCATAATTTAAAAAACTATATTATTGTATTGTTTTTAAAATTAGTATATAGCCATCCATCTGTATCTATGGAGAATTGGTTCTAGGGTCTCCTGAAGATACCAAAATCCATAGATTGCCAAGTCTCTGCTATAAAATGGCACAGTATTTTCCCATAACCTATGTTATGGGAAACATACAAGTATCCTCTTGTATACGTAAATCATCTCCAGGTTATTTATAATACCTAATACAAAGTAGATGCTATGTAAATAGTTGTTACACTGTAGTGTCTAGGGAATAATGACAAAAAAATGTCTCTGCCTCTTCAAGTCACAGGCAATTTGTTTTTGACTATTTTTGATCCTTGGTTGGTTAAATCTATGCATGTGGGACTCACAGATATGGAGGGCCTGTATGTAAAATATGTATTTAAGTGAACCAGCCAGATGAAAGGCCAGGGGTAAGAAAGACTCTGGTGGAGGTGCAAAAAAAGAAGCAACAACAACAACAAAAAATGATTGGGAATGGCCCTGAACTGAAGGATACGCAAGTAAACTGAAGGAAATAAAGAGGTTGAGAAAGATGCCGAAAGTAGTTTTCCAAATTGACCGGCATTTGATCCCACTGTGGCTAAAATAGTTCTGCAGCTTCAGAACAATCTCATCCTTATACTGTTCCTAAAAGAGAGGTGACAGTGTTTTCATAATGTACCACTGGTATTACGATTTTTAAAAATTACACTTTCATAACCCTTAAAGATAATTTTAACATAGAAAACTCTCCTGAGGGATTCAAAAGTCAATGAAATCTATTGACTATTTTCCTATAACTGGGAAACAACTATCTGTTTTTCAGAGCTTTGATTTTAAACAGACTACTCAGTCTAATATAAAGTTCATTCAGAGCAAAACTTTATAAATTTAGACTTGGAGGAATATATACAATGTATTATTCTATTCGAGGAAATTCTAATTTCAAAGTGATATCAAGCACATACAATAACTGGTTGTAGTTCAATAAAATGTTGCCTGCTAGAGATTCTAGTAAATACATATGTTTATTCTCTGTCTCCATTTATTAGAGCCTTCTTTAAATAAGTTATCTCATGATAAATTTCCAAAATCAGTCACCCAATTTCTGAAGGGTCTTCTGAATTATCAAATATTTAGTATGGTTCTATTGTTATAAATTTTATTCTGTATGAATACTCAGCGTATTGTTAACTTCTGCTTGCCATATATGTTACTTTTATGATAAATCACTTTATTAAATAATCAAATAATTAGTCCTTCACGTATTACAGTTAGCTTTGTGGTTATATATATTTATTATATGGAAAGGGAGACTCCTAATTTAAAAAAATGAATTACCACCTTTCAAAATTGAGTTTATGTTAACTTGACTTGTTTGATAAACTGTAGTTTAACTCTCAAATACAGAGAAGATAATTCTAAAATTTAGTGTTTTACATTTCTTTCTAAATTAGTCTAGTACAATGGTCATAATAAAATCTAAGACCTCTAGTTTATTTGAAACATTGGCAATCACTGTGTAGTTGCGTAAATGTAGATGTAGACACTGGAGAAAGGTGGGAATGTGTTTTGACAGCATAATGTAGTCTGGAATATATTTTTCTGAATAAATTCCAAAAATTGCCTAGGGGTATTTTTGTCATTTGCCTCTTTCTTCTAGAAAATGAAGCTGAATACGCAAAATAAAAACAGCAATCACAATTCCTAAGATTGAGTATTCTGAGAGATTGAGGTTTTGTAAATTAGGGTTTTATAGTACTTGAATCTGATTTGTTTAAAAAGAAATACATAGACATGCCATTTGGGTTTTTGTTCGCACAGTTCACCTTTTCTGCAAACCTCTTTTTATGCTGTCTACAGAAAAGAGGTAATGTCATTCCCATCTCTAAGTTCTAAATAAGTGAATTTTGAGAAATAGTATTCTAATATTTCTCTGCTAAAATAAATTTAAAATTTCAAGCCTTTAAGTTGCCTAGATTATCTTTAGTACTATTCTATTCCTATTATATAAATCTAAGAACAATTTAGCTTTTATAGAAAGTTTTGAAAATATGGAATATATATGTACATATATAGTTGTATTGCTTAAAGATGGAAATACATTCCGAGAAATGCACTGTCAAACAATTTCATTCTTGTCTGAACATCATAGAGTGTACTTACACAAATCTAGATGGTATTGCCTACTACACACCTAGGCTACTGTTACAGCCTACTGCTCCCAGGCTACAAACCTGTACCACATGTTACTGTACTGAATACTGTAGGCAACTGTAACACAATGTATTTGTGTATCTAAACATAGAAAACATATAGTAAAAATACAGCATAAAAGGTAAAAGAAAAATGGTACACTTTCATAGGGCACTTACCATAAATGGAGCTTGCATGACTGGAATTTGCTCTGGGTAAGTCAGTAAGTGAGTGGTGAATCAATCTGAAAGCCTAGGATATTATTATCCATGACTGAGGACTTTATAAACACTGTACACTTAGGCTACACTAAATTAATTAAATTTGTTTCTTTATTAATAAGTGAACTTACGCTGTGACTTTTTACTTTAGAAACTTTTAAAGTTGTTACACTTTTTGACTCTTGTAATAACATGTAGCTTCAAAAACACATTGTACAGCTGTACAAAATTATTCTTTTTTATATATTCTATAAGCTTATTTCTATTTTTATTTTTGACTTTTTAAACATTTGGTTAAAAAGTAAGGCACAAGCACACACATTAGTGTAGGCCTACACAGGCTCAGGATCATCAATATCACTGTTTTTCACCTCTACATCTTGTTCCACTGGAAGGCCTTTAGGGGCAATAACATACATGAAGCTGGCATCCTCAAGGCCTTATTCTGGTGTACCTCTTGAAGAACTTGCCTGAGGCAGTTTTATAGTTAACTTTCTTTTTATGAAGACAGACAGTACACTCTAAAATAACAATAAAAAGTGTAGTGTAACAAATACATAAACTACATTTATGATCAAGTATTACATATCAAGTGTTATGTACTCTACATAATTGTACGTGTTATACTTTCATTCAACTGGCAACACAGTAGGTTTGTTTACACCAGCAAAACCACAAAAATGTGGGTAATTTATTTTGTTACAATATTAAGATAGCTATGATGTCACTAAGCAATAGGAATGTTTCCGTTTCATTACAACCTTATGGGAGTACCATTTTGTATGCTCTTCCTTGTTGGCTGGAACATCATTATGTGACACATGACTGGTGGAGGGTCTTGCCTCCAAGCTGGTGGCTGCTGACTGATCAGCGTGGTAGTTGCTGAAGGTTAGGGTGGTTGTGGCAATTTCTTCAGACAACAATTAAGTTTGCTGCATCAATTGACTATTTCTTTTAGGAAAGATTTCTCTGTAGCATGAGATGCTGTTTGATAGCAAGTTATCCACAGTAGAACATCTTTCAAAATTGGAGTAAATCCTCTCAAACTCTGCCACTGCTTTAACCTCAACTAAGTTTATGAAATATTCTAAATCTTTGTTGTCACCTCAACAATGTTCACAGCTTCTTCTTCAGGTGGAGATTTCATCTCAAGAAACCACTTTCTTTGTTCATCCATAGAAGTAACTCCTTATCCCTTCAAGTTTTATCATGCAATTGCAGCAATTCACTCACACCATTATGCTGCACTTCCAATTCCAGCTTTATTGGTATTTTCACCATATTCTGCAGTTATTTCCTCCACTGAAGTCTTGAACCACTTTAAGTCATCCATGATGGTTCCAATCAACTTCTAACAATCCTCTGCTAATGTTGATATTTTGACCTCTTTCCATGAGTAATGAATGTTATTAATAACATTTAGAATGGTGAATCCTTTCCGGAACGATTTCAATTTACTGTTCCCAAATACATGAGAGGAATAACTATATATGGCAGCTATAGCCTTACAAAATGTTTTTCTTAAATAATAAGACTTGAAAGTTGAAACTATTTCTTGATCCATGTGCTGCAGAATGGATGTTGTGTTAGTAGACATGAAAACAACATTAATTTTTTTGTAAATCTCCATCAGAGCTTTTGGGTGACCAGATGCATTGTAAATAAGCACTGATATTTTGAAATACATCTTTTGTTTTCCTGAGCAGTAGATCTCAATAGTGGATCTAAAGTATCCAATAAACCATGCTGTAAACAGTTGTGTTGTCACCTAGGCTTTGGTGTTCCATTTGTAGAGTACAGGCAGAATAGATTTAACGTCATTCTTAAGGGCCTTAGGATTTCCAAAGTGATAAATGAGCATTGGCTTCAAGTTAAAGCCAATGGCTGCATTAGCCCCTAACAAGAGTCAGCCTGTTCTTGAATTTTTGAAGCCAGACAATGACTTCTCCTCTCTAAAGGAGTCCTAGATGGCATCTTCTTCCAACAGAAGGTTATTTTTTTCTACACTGAAAATGTGTTGTTCAGTAGAACTATAACTTTCATCAATTAGCTAGATCTTCTGGATAACTGCAGCACTTTTCCTTCACCTTGTGCTTTTATATTATGGATATGACTTCTTTCCTTAAACTTCATGAACCAAATTCTGCCGTCTTCAAACTTTTCTTCTGTGGTTTCCTCATTTCTCTCAGCCTTTACAGAATTGAAAAGAATTAGGCACTTGCTTTGGATTAAACTTTGGTTTAACTGAATGTTGTGGCAGGATTGATCTGTTCAGACCACCGAAACTTTCTCCATATCAGCAATAAGACTGTTTACTTTCTTATCATTTATGTGTTAACTGCAGTAGCATATTTAATTTCCTTCGAGAACTTTTTCTTTGCATTTTCCACTTGGCTACTTGGCTAACTGGCATAAAAGGCCTGGATTTTGGCCTATCTTAGCTTTTGACATGCCTTCCTCACTAAGCCTAATCATTTCTAACTTTTGATTTTAAATGAGAGATGTGTGACCCTTCGTTTTATTTGAACACTTAGAGGATATTGTAGGGCTATTGATTGGCCCAATTTTAATATTGTTGTACCTCAGGAAATAGGGAGGTCCCAGGAGATGAAGAGAGATGGGGGAATGGTTGTTCAGTCAAGCAGTCAGAACACACACAACGTTTTTCAATTATATTTATCATCTTATGTGGGCATGGCTTGTGGTGCCCTAAAACAATTACTATAGTAGCATCAAAGATCACTGATCACAGATCACTATAACAAATGAAAAGATAATGAAAAGTTTGCAATATTGTGTGACTTATCAAACTGTGACACAGAAACATGAAGTAAACACATGATGTTGGAAAAACGGCATTGATAGACTTGCTAGTCAGGATTGCCACAGATCTTCAATTTGTAAAAAACATCCAATCGTTGTGAAGTACAGTAAAGCAAAACACAATAAAATGAGGAATGCCTGCATATGTAACCCTTTAAAATATTAAAAAATGTTTATTCATTTACTCATTCATTCAACCAACAAATTTTACTTTGTGCTTTACAGTAGCCAGGCAGTTGCCAAGTACTGGTTAGACAGAAATGAGAAAATAGGCATATGTTTCTGCCCCCTTGGAGCTAATAATTCAGCAAGGAAAGTAAAAATTACAAAACTAAAATCCAACAAATACCTCACTACACATTGTAAGTTGTATATACTGATTTTTAAACTGCTTATATTCCACTTAGCATAACATGGAAGTATTGTTTTCGAAAGTCAGACCATTCCAGTCCTCTGCTCCGAAATCTCCAGAGACTCCCCATCTGGCTCAGAATGAAGTCCCGAGCCCTTCCCCTTGGCCTATATGCACTCAATGCTGGTGGCTGCTCTCTGATCTTTTCTTTGATTGACACCTCTTTCCTCACCCACTGCAGTAGCCTGGACTTCTTACTGCCTCTTACTCACTTTAAACTGGCCAGTGTCTATCTCAGGCTTTATGTTTCCTAATCTCTCACCCTAAGGTTCTCTGTCTCCAAATGCCTTAGGGCCTAACTGCTGTTTTCAACTCTAGAAAGCTTTCACTGTCTACCCATCTGGATAACCATATGCCCAGTTCATTTTTTAAATTTACTTGATTTTTCTTCATAGCTTTTAATCTGTCCTGGGACATTGTATCTTCATGTTTATTGTCAGGCTTTTCCTTCTAGAATGCTAGCTTCATGAAACTAGGGGTATTGCTTTCTTCACTGCCCTACCTTCTAGTACTTAATAAGCATTTGATGAATATTTATGAAATGAATGAATTAATAAATATATGAAAAAGTAGATGAATGAACAATTTTCTAGTCACTGCATGTTTTTATTCGCAGCATTAGAATATTTAATGATATAAACACATCATATTTGTTTAACAAATTTCCTATTTTTCTCTATTGAGCTAAATTATTTTTTTTTCCTTTTAGAAACCATGCTGCCATGAACTCCACTGTGGTTAGATTACTTAGTATTATTTCCTTAGGATAAGTTCAAGGAAGTGGGATAAACTGTGTTATTGTTCAGTCAATATTAGATAATGAGAGGGTATCTATTATTGCTAAGAAGTGTATATATCTGAAACAAACTGAAGTTCATTCAGGGGTTAGCTGCTAGACTCTGTTCACCAGCAAACTTCAACTGAAATTATTTTGGGACCATATTCATGCCTCTAGTCTTGGCTTCTGTTGAATTCAATTTTATTAAATTTTCTTCAGTCACAATTTTTAACCACAGTTTGTCTAGTAAGGAAACCCAAATATGAGTTTTAATGTGTTTAATATATAGGCCTTAGAAAAATTTTAAATCTCACTTCTAAAAATCCAATAACTTTACTTTAAGTATCAGAATAGGAAACATAAATAAGAACACATATAGTGATCCATCCACAACTATTTGACTGGGAAGTAGATTAAAATCCTAAATTATTGCTGAAGTTTTCTAAGTTAAAAAAGACTCAAATATAAGCCCCGAAACCAATCAAAGTTTCTCATGTCAGCTGTACTATTTCCTACGGAGCTAATCTATGCAAGTAGTATTTATCATTTAAACAGTCCTGGTTCAAAGACCATTGATGATGTTATATTGTCAAAAGAAAGAACTTGTAACTGACAGTTTATTCAGCATGAGAAGGAAAGAATGAAGGAGACTATTTGCATTTAGCTTACATTTTAAAGTAAAGAAAAAGTAAAGAGAACTATTTCCAAATTTGACATCATCTCTCTCCCCTCCATTTTTTCTGAAGCACTGTTTTAGTTTTTAAAGAAATTCTAAATTGACATTTAAATGGTGGCAGGGCAATTCTCCGTCTCTGCCTTGTGAAACGGTCTCTGGAAATGTACAATTATGCTGTCATCTTTAGCACTCCACATTGGACAGAGTTTAATTATTAATGTGTTTCCCTCAGAGAATGACTCGATCATGTCACAACTCTAGACAAATACAGCTAATGCAAAATCATAAAATATTCACTTGAATACTGCTGAACTGACAGGAAATTAATTCTATGAACACTTTTGATATTACCAGAAAATTAGTTTCAAACACATAAGACTGAAATAAATGTGTTCATAATTTGCTCAAGGGTAACGCTCATCTTGCAATCAGTTGGTGTCTTTTTATAAATGTTACAAGTATTCAACATGGCTTTATGATAAAGAGGACAGCTCATGTAATGTATTATTTGTAGACAGTATTTTACTTGTAAACAGCAGGGAGTGAAGAATTGCTCTCTCAGAAATATTTAAACTCCAGTAATATTCTGCTATTAATCATTTTGTAGAACTGAAGAAGTACCATCGAAAAAATTTTTTTTTCTTTCAAGACTGAGAAGCTTAAGGAATGGTAATGGGATTTCAAACTTTTCATTTCAGATTGCTGTCCCAATTCTTACGAAATATTTTAAAATGATTGAAAATGATTAGTATCTTAAGGCTACTTGGTGTCCATCATTGGACAAATGAGTGATTTTATGATTTTTGAAAGTTAAAAGTATCCTTCAAAGAAGTTTACTTCCTCTTTTGTGTTTTCCCAGACATTTGTATGAATTTTAACATAATATTATGCTGTAATTATTTGCATTCTTTTTTTTTTTTTGAAACAGAGTCTTGCTCTGTCGCCCAGGCTGGAGTGCAGTGGCGCGATCTCGGCTCACTGCAAGCTCTGCCTCCTCCCGGGTTCATGCCATTCTCTTGACTCAGCCTCGCGAGTAGCTGGGACTACAGGCACGCACCACCACACTCAGCTAATTTTTGTATTTGTAGTAGAGACAAGGTTTCACCATGTTGGCCAGGATGGTCTTGATCTCTTGACCTCGTGATCCGCCTGCCTCAGCCTCCCAAAGTGCTGGGATTACAGGCGTGAGCCACTGTTCCCGGCCGCATTCATATTTTTACACTTACTCAACTAAAAGCTCCTTGAAGGTTAACACTTTTGTCATTGATCACTATCCCTAGCACCTAGTCAAGTGTGTAATGCAGAGGCTACATGCATGAGTTGTTTGGTGTATAAATTAATGAATAAAAAATAGATAAATGAGATGACTTCTCATTGAAAACATTATTAGGGAAGTAAAATAAGTCAACATGTAGTAAATTCACTTTACAATTTAAAATATCTTATAAAAGATGATTTTAACATGTATTTCCAGAAGTGGCTTCCCTCACTATTACTGATTCCTGCTTTTATAGAAACTACTCCTGACACACAAAGGTAAGGTTTTAACGGACAAAATTTGCTATCTTGCTATAGCTAATCAATCAAAACTAAGCTAATCAGATGTTTTTGAAACATCTGAATGTGATATTGTGGCATTGCTGGAGGTGAATCATATTTGATGGTATTCTAGAGAAAAAAAACACACCACCATGTGAGTCAGGTCACATTTCCTTACCTTCATGAGTTCTAGCTTCTGTTTCCTTCTAATAAATATCCCTTTTAAAAAGCTTAAGTTGGCCTGGCAAGGTGGCTTACGCCTGTAATCCCAGCACTTTGGGAGAACGAGATGGGAGGATCGCCTGAGGTCATGAGTTCAAGATCAACCTGGCTAACATGGTGAAACCCCATCTCTACTAAATATACAAAATTAGCTGAGCATTGTGGCACACGCCTGTAATCCCAGCTACTCAGGAGGCTGAGGCAGGAGAATCACTTGAACCTGGGAGGCGGAGGTTGCAATGAGCTGGGATCACGCCACTGCACTCCAGCCTGGGTGACAGAGTAAGACTGTCTCCAAAAATAAATAAATAAATAAATAAATAAATAAATAAAATAAAATGCTTAAGTTAGCCATAGTCTGCTTCTATCACTAGAAACTAAAAGAAATTTGATTTACATAATTATGTATAATAAAGCATGTTTTGACAGTGTCCCTCTGAACTAATTTTGTGTTTTTAAATAAACAAAATTATCTAATAATTATAACTAGAGTTTTCAGATCTTTTACGCTTCCTTTAATCTATTTATTGTATGTATTTATTTAATGTAAAAAATTACAATTGTTGGAAATTAAAGTTATGCCATCTGCAAAGATGCTGTAATAAAATATTAAAAGAAACATGATGACTGAATCAGTGAATTTTAGTTTAATAGTTTTAACTTATTTTACAAATTACAGGAAATGAGGTTGTTCATTATTCCATAAAACTACTTCTCGTTATGACAGATTGAATGGGGGCCTGAGTTAAATATAACTGCATAAATGTGAAAAAGCAAAAGGGACCTAATTGAAGATATTATTAGAAAATAAAATATAGCACATTAATTAAACAATGCAAATCTCAGTAACAATGGCTATGCATTTTTAACACAATGTTTTAATATTACCCTTACAAAGGTTAGTCAAAACACATACTAAATTTTTATGCCAGTTTTTTTTCCAGGGTGGTTATTTATCCAGCAAATAGAAACTATCATCAATGTTTACTCATTCATCTAGCAAACAAGTATTCAAAACCTACTTTATGCAAGGCATCATGCTAGGTGCTAAGAAGAATACAATGATGAAGAATAAAACTTTCTTGCCTTTGAGAATTGCAAATTAAAATTACAATAAGATATCATCATATACCAGTCAGAATGGCTATTATTATAAAGTCAAAAACAACAGATGTTGGTCTGGATGCTGAGAAAAGGGAATGCTTATACACTGTTGGTGGGAATGTAAATCAGTTCAACTTCTGTGGAAAACAGTATGGAGATTTCTCAAAGAACTAAAAATAGAACTACTATTAGGTCCAGTAATTTCACTACTGGGAATCTACCCAAAGGAAACTGAATCAATATACAAAAAGATATCTGCATTTGCATGTTTATTGCAGCACTACTCACAATAGCAAAGTCACGGAACCAACGTAAGTATCTATCACTGGTTGACTGGATAAAGAAAATATGGTAAATATATAACATGAAATACTACACAGCCATAAAAAAGAATGAAATCATCTTTTTTTTTTTTCAGCAACTTGGATGGAGCTAAAGGCCATTATTCTAAGTTAACTAACTGAGGAACAGAAAATCAAATACCTTCTAAGTGGAAGGTAAACAACAGGTATTTATGGGCATACAAATGAAAAGAATAGACTAGGGGCTCTAAATGGGGGGAAGGTGGGAAGAGGGTAAGGGTTAAAAAACTAACTGTTGTGTACTATGCTCAGTACCTGAGTGACAGGATAATTATTAACCCAAACCTCAGCATCGCACAGTAAGCCCAGGTAACAGACATGCATATGTATCGCCTGAATCTAAAATAAAAGTTGAAATAATAATAATAATAACAAAGAAAAAATGTCCTGCCTTCAAATACCTAGCTGGGAGATAAGAAAAGAAACAAAAAGTTAACATATAGACTGAATGTTAAGAGAGATATAAATTCAAAGTAATAAGGGACTTAGATTAAAGAAGACGGAAACCAAGTTAAATTAGGATAATTATGAGAGGATTAATTAATAAGATGGCTTTAACAAGAGGAACTGGATAGGAAAGGATATTTTGAAAGGTGGAGATCATTCTAGTTACCTGTAACTATATGAGCAACAACCTTGTTGCTGAAGTATGGAGTACTCCGAAACCAGCATCAAGGGATTGTAACTGGAGTCTGGCTGTGAAGGAGGTTATCCCCTTCCACCAATAATAAAATCTTCTTATGTTTCCAATGAAATGTATTATCTACATGATGTTACAGCAAAACTAATAGAGTTGTTTTCATTCACTCAGTATATTTTCTCCCTTCCCATTATCTCTTAAAATCATCACAAATAGGATTTAGTCTCTATCTTGTAGCCAGGTTACAATGACATCCACATTGTTAAATCCAGTAAGCAATTATTTGTTCACAATTAACTATCTGTAGCATTTGAACACTTGATCACCTCTCCTCCTAAAAATCTTTTGGTTCAATTGGCTTCCAGGTAACCCCATATCTTATTTTTTTCTCCAAAAGTAACTATCTCTATTATCTATCTATCTCTATCATCTATCTATCTATCTATCTATCTATCTATCTATCTATCTATCTATCTATCTTTATCATTTATGTATCTATCTATAATCTACCTATGTATGTATCTATCTCTATCATCTATCTATCTATCTATCTACCTATCTATCTATCATCTATTTATCATCTCTTTATCATCTCTATCTATCTATCATCATTTATCAACCTATCTATCTATCTATCTATCATCATTTATCAACCAGTAGAGAAAACAAATTAATTTCTGTTTACATAGAGTGTTTAGCCTTGACAGGGACAAATATTTCTTCCCTTAAAACATTCTGTATCTTCATTAAAACAATTATCACTTTTAGTGCTCTCACAGAATTTATAAATGTATTGGAAACGAAAGGAGCACCACCAAAAAGCTGGTTTTCTTTAAGGGATATTTTTGAATTGGGTAGTAGGGGAGGCTAGGGGCTAGTCCAGAAGCCAAAGCCATGCTGCAGGGCTGGATAAGTGATAGCCTGCATTAAACACACAGTCTCTCTTCATGACACTGACAGCTTTTGGACTTTCATAAACTGGGCATTAAAGAAGCTAAAAGTTAAAGGAAGAAATTTTTGCTAGGTTTTTACTAAAAATGGAACTCAGTCCTAGCCCAGATCAGTTTTTGATTTGACTGCAATAGTTATCCTTTCATGCTATTTTACTACAAGAGGAAAGAGGAGAATCTTTATGGGTAGAAGATATTCTCTGAATATATACAGGTTTTTTTTTGAATAACATCTGGCTCAAAATAAAAAAAAAAAATACTATATATGGTCTGAATCCATTTGGGTTTCTATAACAAAATGCCAGAGACTGGGTAGCTTATAAACAACAGAAATTTATCACTCACAATACTGGAGGGTGGGAAGTCAAAGATCAAGTGGCTGGCAGATTCAATATCTGATGAGTGCACATTTTCTGGTTCACAGATGATGTTTTCTTGCTGTGTCTTCACTTGGGGAGAAGGGAGGAGCTAGCTTTCTGGGGTCTCTTTTACAGGGGTATGAATTCCATTCATGAAGGCTCTGCATAATTACCATCCAATGGCCTCCTAATATAATCATCTTTTGGATTAGGAGTTCAACACATACATTTGGGAGAGAAATACACAAATATTCATTCCATAGCAATATCCCAACATGGAAAAAATTTGATTAATAATCAAGAGAAAGAATAAACAACTGAAGCATAACCTAACATGGTCCAGAGATTAGAGTTAGCAGCAATAACTAAAATAGCATCATTAATATATTAAAGAAAGGCAAAATGAAGAAAATGAGTGAAGTGTATAGAGAATAAAATCTATCAAAATGAATTAGATGGAAATTATGGAATTGAAATGTTTAATATCTAAATTTAAGAGCTTATTGGATTGATTTAACAACAGATGTAGAAAAAAATGAACTCAAACACAGATCAATAGAAAACATTCAATGTGAACTACAAAATGAAAAAAAAAAAAAAGAAAACAAGGAGGATGTAAAGTATAAAATATTTGGAGCACAGGGAAATTTAGATTTTGCTAAGTAACCTACTACAACCAAACTTAGTGTTTTAAAACAAAGCCATTCATTATTTCTTTACAATTATGTGGGTTGACTGAATGGTTCTTTGAGTCTGGGCAAGCTTGAGTGATCTCTCCTGGGCTAGATTTTATGCATCTGAATCTAGGACAGTTTCCCAAGTCTGGTATTTGGAAGGCTGTCTGACAGTGGGTAGCCAACTATTGGTTGGAGCATCTTGTGTCTCTTCTTCCTGGCCTTTTCTTCTCCAGGAGATTAACTCAGATTTATTTACGTGATGATCTCAGGGTTCTAAACATGTGAGAGAGGAAAAGCTCTAATGCTCAAGTGCTTTTCAAGCATTTTCTTGGGCCAAAATTGTCCAATGTCTGAAGTTATTTAAAAAGCCAAGTCCAGATTTAAAGAGAAGAGAAACAGACTTCACTCCTAATAGGAGGAGCAACAAAATCTGCTTGCAAAAAGTGTGAACGACCTGCATGAATGTATAGATGACAAAATAAGATGACTATTTTTTCAGTCTACCACAACCTGGAATTAAAATCTTGGAAGGGAAGGAAGAAGAAATTAGATCAAATGTAATATTTAAAAAGTTAAAAGCCAAAAATTTTCTAAAAATATGAAAATATGTCACATTCCAGATTTTAAAAGACCAGAAAACCACAAGCAGAATAATTTTTAATAGTTAATCAGTTAAACAAACCAAAAGAATTATCTAAGTACATGTTAGTTACGCTGTTGAAAAACAGAGACAGTCTTAAAAGTAGCCAGAGAAGTAAGAAACATCACCCTCAAAGAAACAATGGTAAGATGATGACTAACTTCTGAAGCGATATTGTGAAAACCAGAAAATAATGCAGAATATTTTTAAAGCATTTAAAAATAAGTGTCTGTCAAAAGTAGAATAAGTAAGTATTGCTAAAGATGTGAAACAATTAGAACACCTGCGTATTGGTGGGTGTGTGTATTGGTAAAATCACTTTGAAAAGCTATTTACCAATACATACATAAACCAAATATGTAACTTTCCTGGGACCCAGCAATTTTACTTTTAATCATATATCCCTCCAAAAATGAGGACATATGACCAACAAAATATGTGTACAAGAATGTCCATAACAGCTTTCTTCATCATAGTTAGAAATCTGAAACAACTTAAGTCTGCATCAAAAATAAGATGGCTAAATATATTATTTTTCATATAATGAAATACTAGGGTTTTTTTGGTTTTTCATATTTATATTTATTAATTTTATCCTATATGCACACAAAAAACTGTGACCCATACACAAATTATCATTAATCATTTAAATAATGAATTTTCTCTGCTTTTACACAGGAAAAAGAGGAAGCCGCCTCCCTTTCTTCTTTTTGAAAGAGGGAGAATAAACTTTGAACCTTGGAGAGGTGGAAAGGATACTGAGTTCTTATTCTAACTTTTTAAAATGTAGTATTTTCTTTTTTTCTTCTGAGATAGGGTCTTGCTCTGTTGCCCAGGCTAGAGTACAGTGGGGTGATTAAGGCTGACTGCAACCTCTGCCTCCTGGGCTCAAGCGATCCTCCCACCTCAGCCTCCCAAGTAGCTGGGACTACAGGAACATGCCACCACACTTGGCTAATATTTTTATAGAGACAGGGTTTACCTTTGTTGCCCAGGCTGGTCTCAAACTTCTGAACTCAAGCAATCCACCTGCCTCGGCCTCCCAAAGTGCTAAGTTTACAGATGTGAGTCACCATGCTCAGCCTTGGAATGTCATTTAAACCTCTCCAAGGGCCAGATGGCTTCAGATTTTAAACCTTGAGACTTTGCCAAAGTTTTATGCTTTTCTTTTGATATGTAAACATATACTTTAGGAGCTAGGTAAATCTTTCTGGAATTCTCTATCTATAAAATTGTAAATTACTGTCCCAAGGCTTGGTCTCAGCCCAGAATCCTGTTTCCAGGTAAAATTTCTTCAGAAACCTCCCACTCTAGAAATACAAGCATTTTTTCCATACACTTCACAACTACACAGCAATACGAAAGAATAAACTACTTCTAAACTCAGTAAAATGAATGAATCTCCAGATATATAATGAGAAAAGAAACGAGAGAGCAAAGAATATGTATTTTATGATTCTACTTATATGAAATTCAAGAAGAATAAAGCTAATATACAGTGACAAAAGTCAGAAAACTGTACTCTCTGGAGAGGGAGGTGAACGAGAAAGTGCTTATAAAAAATTCTGGTGCAGAAAATTTTTAAGATCAATATGTGTGGTCATTGCTTGGTGTGTTTATAAGTAAAATTCAATGAATTTTACACTCAGAATTTTTGTACTTTATTGTAAGTTATATTTCAATAAAAATATTTCTGAACAGTCTGTTTTAGTTAAAGTAAGAGGTCATGTCTTCTTGCAGAATGAATCAATATAGTTTTATTTATTTTTGTCCAACAGTGCTTGTTAATCTTAGTAAATTTTTTTTAAATGAGAAGTTTGATGTACCAGAGGATGAGGCTGTGAAAGATGTGATAAAGAGTTCTTATTTATGATGATTGCTTTTAAGTTCATCATGTAATTTAGCGTAGGTAAATAAAACAAAGGTAGAAGATGGAAGAAGAATCTATAAGACAACTTTTCATAATATTAAGATACATTTTTGAAGATTAGCTCAACCTTCTCAAATACTGAGACACAGGAAACATTTTTACATTTTGAAAAATGAGACCAATGATACCACAAGGCTTAAATATTGATATTACTTACTGATGGATGTAGAGCTAGGATGTAGTCTGAGGTACAGTAACAATGCCCTTGCCTAGAAATGCTAACAGTACCAAGATCTGTAGGACAAAAATTTTGAAACAGCCTAAATTATTAAATAAATTATGACACAAACAGAATATGTAGTACTAGGTAGAAAAAGAAAATATCAGAAGACATAGAAAGATTGTCACCAAATGATAAGTCTAAAAATTAGTTGCAGGGTTTCTTAGGCTAAATTTCTTAAAATGAACTCTGAGGAAGAGCTTTGCATTCAGAAGGCTTTAGGGATTGCACAAAAAACAATATATTTAATAAACTGAGGGTGCAGGGCCAGGCAAAGGGAAAAGTTGAACTATAATACAGTCCAAAAGAAGATTTAGTTGATTCCATAGGGTGTTCTTGAGCTAGGATGCTCTTCAGAGCTTCCAAATTAAGATAGGAAATTCAGTCTTTTGTACCCCTACATAGACTAGCTGTTGAATAAAGGCTGTCCCAGGGAAGGGAGTTGAAACTCGGGCAAAGAAGCTCCCTTCAGTATGGTAGAGGACCATTAGGAGGGGTGTTGCTTGGACTTTGCTGGTAGGTTTGCATAGACCTGCTCACTCTGGAACAATACTGCTCACTCTGGAACAAGGGGGACCTCACAATAGCTGGGCTGAATGAATGCCTCAAAATCTTAGAGGGGAGATCTGCATAACACCACTGACTCCATTACAATCTACTCATTGGGCCACATAGATCTACTTGCATTTTAAAGTTTTAGCCTATACAGACACGGATTCTCCAAGATCCCGATTTGCCTGCTTTCCTGGGGAAACATACAAAGATTAGTGGGACAAACTAGAATCATGCCACTGCTGCTGACCTTGGGGCCAAAACTGATGTCGACCATCTGCCTCCTTACTGTCCATGCAGCTTTCTCTGTACTTCATATGGCACATCTGCTAGTCAGTGTGGCTCAGTTCAGGAAGCTACCCAGACTCTGTTCTCTGAGGGTTGAATTCTCTGGTCGCCATGCCTTCTCCAACTGTGTGTGCTATCTGTTCCAATTTACTACCAAAATCAGGCAAGGGAATTGGCTGAGTTCATTTATGCTGCTATAACAAAACACCCGAGACTGAGTAACTTATAAATAATAGAAATTTACTTCTCCCACTCTGGAGGCTAGAAAGTCCAAGATTAAGGCACTGTCAGTTTTGGTGTCTGGTGAGGACTGCTCTCTCTTCCCAAGATGGCACCTTTTTGGCTGCATTCTGTGGAGGGCACAAATGTTGTATCCTCACAAGGCAGAAGAAATGGAAGGGCAAAAGGGTGCTGTGTCCTCCAACCCTTTTATGAAGTTGCTAATCCCCCAGATAACTCAGTTGTCTCCATCCAAAGTCTCAGGTACCACACCTTTCCAATCAGGGCTCTATTCTTCAGACAGGAAGACTGGACAAGGTTGAGAATTCAACTCATTTGAGCTTTTTTATTAAGGCTTGGGCCTAATCCTTACTCTTTTCTGTCCTCCAGATTTATATGCTCTCTTTATATGCTGCTAAGGGAGCCTCTGGCTTTCACACACTGATTAAATGGATTATTGATCCTCAGCCTTGCATTGCTTTTTTTTTTTTAGTGTTTTAATGGCACCCACCGACAGTCATCCAATTTCATAGTCCTTATTACTACTCCTTCCTCTGTACTTTTCAAATGACTGAGTTAATGTACCAGCCAATGCATTCTCTTACACCAGTATTTTATTCCAGCTTATAACCAGTGAATGTTTTAACAATTGCTCTACGACAACATGACATGGGCTAAGTACTTCATCTATTATCCACCTACCACCAATAATAAGGTCTTCACTGATGGCCAAGTAATTAGTAATCCAACTTCAAAATCCCATTTTCAAATCTGTTTCCTACAGTTATTCCTGGCTTGTTAAACATTTAAATGGCAAACATAAATACATAGTATTACTAATTTAATAGAATTTACTTTAATACCATGGAAACCTCTGGGTATACAAACATAGGCAAACACAGCTTTTGTCCTCAAGTCACTTGTAAGTTATAAGGTTTGACAGACAAATGAACAATTGTAAGTCAGAATGATAATCACTTTAGCATAAGCTTGAGAATATTAATATTGTTATTATTAGAAGCTACTGTTCCTAAAAGCTACTGTTTAGAGAAACTGGGTTTCTGAGTGAAAATCTGTATTATTTGACTCCTTGAAAAAAAAGCCAGTTTAAATAATAATGTTAAACCGGAAGTGGCAACATACTATATACTGTAATACTGGTCTTTCGTGCTTCCCTATTTATGGTAAAATAGATAAGAAAAAATTAAAGCTAACCAATACTTGGAAAGCTCTCCACTTCAGGGTATCCAGTGATCAGAAAAATACTAATGTATTGCTACTCCATTTGAAGGAATGTCAACCAACTGCTAATTTTTATTCTTCCTTAAACTAGGCACTAGCTGGTAGAAGAAAAAGTAGGATGAAACAAGCCAAGCAGGGATTTTCTTAAATTTACATCTAGGAAACCACACTGCTAACTTACATAATTCCAGGTATAGAAGCAATTCTTTTGTATAGGATTTAACAGCAGTAAATCTATTAGCTTTTGATCTTTGAAGAGTCAGTTAAACATCTTAAGGAAGGTAACCAGCTTTGTGTCTCCTCCTCAATTGGAAGGAGTATGGTTGATCTAAGGAAAAAAGTTTGTTATTCTCTGAGATCATTTATAAAATGCTTTCACACAGCATATGTCTTCTAAAGGAGTTGTTAAACATGGAAATACTATAAAAGACAATATAGTCCCACTTTCCAACACCCCAAGGGTGGCCCAGTTAGTGCAGTGGACACATACTGTGTAGATATTTCAGTCCTTGTTCTTCAGACTTCTTAGTTAATTTTGCTTGTCATTTTTTAGTTCCAGGAAGCTCTTGGAATTGGTAAATTGCATGTTTATTACTTTAAAAAAAATAGATAAAATGAAGATATAATTGGAAGGGTTTTTTGTTTGTTTGTTTTCTTTTTTGGCTTTGATTTTGAGTAACAAATCTAATTTTCAACATGTAAACTTATCATTATATATTGTGCATGAGTTCATGAGTTTAAGTTTTAAAATTATAATTTTGCACAGCACAGGCTTTCAGTTACAAAGAATGCTTTACTATATTTTTTAGGCATTCCTTTGTTTTGATGTTATCACAAAATCTCATTTCTCTGCTGTTTCCTGTTGCAGTATGGTAAACTACTTCATTTTGGTGATTACTTTTTCTTTCTTGTAACTGATTACAAGCCAAATTATAAAATGCTGGAAGCATCCAGGCTTAAACCAGTTTTCAACTTTAAAGCATGAAAAGCCTGTAGTAAGGATTTAATGAATTTCCTATTCTTTTCTTTATATTCTATACTAGAAGTTGAGGCCTGTAGCAGTTTTTGTTTGTCAGGTGAATTTAATACCAGACTTGAGATTATGACATAAGATTTCTAACTGAGATTCATTTATGAACCCCAAGTATTGCTTTGGAGAGTCTTATTGTCACACCTAAAATGTAAAAACAAAACAAAAACAGAACAGAGCAACAACAAAAAACAAGTAGTATATTGTTCTTGTAAATGTGAAAGAGACCATATTTCACTAATAAACAAGAGATGCAACATATAAATGTATGAGTATATTGATGTTTATATGGTTTTTTCTTTAGATATAATCAAAATGACAATCATGCATCAACAGGCTATAGCATCATTACAAAGAATTTTTTTTTTTAACTTGGGCTATTGTGGACATCATAACATAGTAGTCAAGAAGAATCTTAGGAGTCAGAACATCTGGGTTCATATCTCAGTTTTTCCATTTGTAATCTCTGTGATCTTGAGCTAATTATCTTCTCTAAATCTTAGTTTCCTATTTGTAAAATAAGAGATATGAGAAATTATTAATAGCAATAATTATGCTGATCTCACAGAGTTGCTGTTAAATTTAAATGAGCTCATGTACTAAAGCATTTACCAAATGATTTGCACTTAATTTTAGTTAAAAAAAAGTCTTGGAAGATCTGCAGGCTGCAAAAATGGCTGTTTTTCTTCTCTGTACCCTACCTTTCCCATGTAACTTTACATTTCCACTCTGACTGTGGCCACATGACTTGTTTTGGCCAATTGATGCTGGCTAGTGTGATGTAATAGCAGGCTTGAGAAGCCTTGTGCAATTGGGTTCTCTCTCTCTTGTGTTTCTGACTTCATCAAATGAACATACCTGGACTAGTCTGATGAAGGAAAAGAAAGACAAAGAGCAGAGCTAAATTGCTCCAGTTGATGTCATTGTAGATAGCTAATAGCAGCTTTCAGACATTTGAATAAACTGGGTCAAGATCAGCAGAGCTACCTATTCAACACCCAGCAATAAGTACTCTCTGTTTTAGTACACTATTGAGTGTTGTGAGTTTTCTTTTTCTGTTTGTTTGTTTGTTTATTTTGTTTTGTTTCTGGACATACCTCTTCTGGGATACAGATTTATCATATTTGTCATTCTGTTTGGACCTAAGCTAAATATCTCCTTAATAAAATAGTAAGTTTTAGCTATGAAGGTAATACTCTTGTTGATTGCTTAGATTGTGTTCACATATTTCTTCAATGGAATCCAGTCTGAATTTAACTATTTAGAGTGCATGATAAACTGCTTATACTTATTTTTGCAGCTAGCATACTCATAAGGATGTAAGCACATAAAATTGCATTATATTATATAGCACAATAATAGGTTAGTGTGCCTTCAACTATAATTGCATTTTCTCAAAAAATAGAAATAGATCTGTATAAAGAAGAGAGTAGTTTGGAGTTTACAAATCATTTTTATTTCTATTGTTTCATTATTTCTGAATTTTTGTACCAGCACAAATGCCAATTGAATATAATCCAAAATGTAAATAATACTCTAGAAAATTTGTTAACAAATATGTAAACACCAAAATGAACACTTTTTTTTTTTTTTTAATTTTGGCAATGAAGTCTTGCTCTACCACCCAGGCTGGAGTGCAGTGGTGCCATCTCTGCTCACTGCAACCCCCACCTCCTGGGTTCAAGCAATTCTCCTGCCTTAGTCTCCAGAGTAGCTGGGATTACAGGTGTGCATCACCAGTAGAGACAGGGTTTCACCATGTTGGCCAGGCTGGTCTCCAATTCCTGACCTCAAGTGATCCACCCGCCTTAGCCTCCCACAGTGCTGGGATTACAGGTGTGAGCCACTGTGCCCAGCCAAGATGAACATTGATTACAAAATGTTTTCATTTGATATATCCCCAAAGGATGATTTAAAATATTCATAGTTCATTTTTTAAATATAAATAACTCATTATGAAAAAGGAAGAAAAACATAAATGAATACTAAGATCAGCTTTTGGATGGCTGAATAAGAAGTTATTGTAGAATATACAACAAGAGTAGGTGGGTATATGGATCTGGGGCTAAGAAGAGATAATTGACTTAACTGTGCAGCTATAATGTTTAATATAGATCTTAAGGTGAAGGAGATTGTGGAATATAATTGAAAATAATAAAATGTAGAACTCTAAAACACAACCATTCTTAAGAAGCATGATGAGAAAGAAAAGCCAAGCAATGAAACTGAAGCTTAATAATCCAAGAAGTAGAAGAATCCTAGAGACAAAGTTGGAAGAGATTGTCAAAACAATTGTTATAACCGTAACTTGGCACATTGTACGGCAAGTTAAGCTAAAATTAGGAATAAGAAGTGACCACTGTGTGTAGCAATTAGGGTAGTGACTTCAGTAAGATCAGGTTTGATGTGAAAAATATGGATTTGTCTGAAAGTAGGATGAAGCAATATACAGGGCAAAAGCAAACGAAGACTATGGTGATCATGCATATAAATAAATGTAGTAACCAGACAAGAGCTAGAGCGCAATGGTATTAGGGAAGGATTTTGTTTGTTGGTTTAGCATGAAAGATGGTTAATCAGCTTTCTATGATTTAGAGAACAATTAGTGAGGGGTATCATTGCAGACAGAAAAATAGAATTAATTGATAGCAAGATTTTTCCTCAAGAGATGTGATGTGATGAAACTAGATAATACTCAGGAAAAAGATTTTAATAGGAACCCAAGACAGGACGACAAATCACTCTACTTCCTTTATAAAAAGTAAAGAGATAAAATTGTAAAGATGAATAAAGATTGAGAGATATGTAAGCAGTGGGATAAGAATTCATGGAAATTAACGTCTAATAGGCAGAATTTATCTAGGGAGCATGACATAAAGTCATCAGGAGAGAGAGACAAGGAGAGAGGAAAGAGAGAGAGAAACAGGATGAAAGAAGAGAGAAGGATGAGGTAGAGATAGGGAAAAAGGAGAGAGAAGGGGTGGTAGGGAAGGAGAGAGAGACTGGAAATACAATGTGAGAAAAGTGGTAAACGTTTAGGAACTGGTCTTACAGGAAGAAGAGTTGCTGAATACCTGTGATGTCTCATTTAGGTTTCAAGAATAAATATTTAGGGCAAAATATACTAGGTCATATAAACATGCCATGTTCCTTAATTAAATAATTATCTTCCCCATTATTAGTTTATTATTTCAACCATGAAGATGAGAATCTGAAAGTTTTTGTTTGATTGTTTTCTAGATATTTTATTATAATATAAAAGTAGTTTTAACCATCATGAATGAGTCACAAAACATAATCAGATAAAGAGAAAATAATCAGCTGTTATATAGTCATAATTAAGGACCATATTTATCATAATAAGAAAGACATTTCTGGACAGATTTCTTGAAAGTGATACATATCTATATACATAAATGTACTTTTGAAGGCAATTTGAATCTATGAAAAATATTTTCCCAACTAGAATGATAAAAATTATACTTACAGTATATAATTTGTTAGGTATTGTAAATCATGGGAATTTGAGTTAAAAATGATATGCATAGCATACACTAAAAGACATATAGTTCTTATTTAAGGATAACAAGGAAGTATGAAAGTCTTGTTAAGTGCCAAATAAATATTACTTTCCTTCAAGTAATGAGGGGCCAACACAGAATACAAAAACATCTGCTTAAACAAAATGGAAAACATCTTTGTATTTGGCAACATAAACTAAACTACCCTAATCATAGCACAAAATATTTTCATTTTAACTCATACTAACACAATAGTGAGAGCATTCTGAATGGTTATGTTTATAAAAATCTATGCATTTTTTAACTTTCTGCGTAAATAATGCCAGTTTGCCTCCCATCTAATGTGCTCTTTAGTTTAGTTTCCATTTTTTTATCTAGAATTATAAAACTTCAACTCATCATAAAAAAGCATAAACATCCATCTAAATGATGTTCTTAATTATTTTTGTTTATATAGAGAGATTCTGGGTGGTATGTTGGCTGATCGTATTGCTTTGTAAATGGTAGAATTATTAATTTGCAGCATCCTATTCAAATGGCTTAATTGGTTTCCAAGGAAAGGCTTTCTTTAAAGAATTATAGGGAGAAAACGAACTGATGAACAAGGAAGGTCCAAGCTTTAAAGTCAATTATTTTATGAAATGCATTATTAAATCATTCAAACAAAATGCAGTTTTGCTCCAGAGAGAGACACGGAAGAAAAAATGTCCCTATCATAATCTTTGTTCATATGCGCGTGTTGGGGATTCATGAGATAAAGCATTACTCTATGCAAAGAAGAGAAGAAAAACAAATCTTGGTTAAAAAGAAAGAAGTGTTTCCCAAAGTAATAAATACAAAGAAAAGAACAGGGGGAGAAACTGAGTAGGGGTTGGCGGAACACGTGCCGCAGTCAGGTTAGCAGAGACAATTCTGTAACTCACTTCACTGCTCACCGCTGGAGCGTGGTCTGTAAAAAGGACCCTGAAAAGTTTTGTCATGCAGAGTTGTGACGTGGTTACTGAGAATGAGCCTGAGGCTGGGACTTGCAAGTACTCAGTGTACTTGTGAGGGAATAAGTATCTCAAGGAACTCACTTCAATAGGCCCGGAGACCAAAGTAGGCAGGGCTTCAGAAGTTACTTTCTTGTGTTCATTTGATGCTTCAGTCAGGCAGCCACTTATTAGGCAGCCGCTGAGTTCAGAACACAGCGATAGAGAATAGCTGTTAATGTGACCATGCGGGGTTTGGCCCCACTGCCACTCATCCCTGTGACCATAACCTCAATCAGAGATACAGCTGCGATCCCTATCTCATGTGTGATCATAGGATGACTCCTGGCAAATTGGATGGAAAGGGAAAAAAAAGAAAGGTTTTTCTTTTGCATTCAATTTTCTATGGTTATAGAGACCCAATCATTGTATCTTTTATGATTTGTTGAAAGGATTCAAGGTACAAGGGCTATTGTGGCAGATGTCATACAGTATTCATAAGGCATCATATAGGGAAATAGAGAGAGAGGCCCAACAGTCCAACCAGCTTGCTTGATCTCTCTACCCCCCATCACTTTCGATATGTCGAGTGTCTCTGTCCTGGTGTCTCTTCCTCGTGAGAAAACACAAAAGGCAATGAATAACCCATTATCCACATAATAAATTTTAGACTCAGTTTTTGTCTGTGAAAATGAATAGCTATCTTTGGAGCCAATTTTAGAAGTCATAAGTTCCAGGCCCTGTTGTCACTTACTATCTGAACTTGGACAAGTCATTTAACCTCTCTGAGCTCAAGGTGCCACATCTGTGAAATTGAAATAATAATAGCTAACTCACAGGGTGCTGGGGGTCAAATGCAATACTGTAAGTGAGCAGGTTTGGGAAGCTGTAAAGCATAGTACAGTTTAAAGTATTACTGGCCATAGCTTCTCTTGTCTGGCACACCAGGTAAGTAAAATTGGAATTATTTCCATATGCTCCTTTTAATGAGTCAAAATAAAGTTTATCCATGGAAAAGATCGTCCTTAAGTGCCCAGGACTGTAGATGGATAACTGTCTTCATGACTTAAGTGGTTCTATCTCAATCTTTAAATAAAATACTCATAGAGAGAGAGATAATTGACTACAATGTCTAACGGGCTTTATTCATTTCGAAGAAGAGAATCTTGTTAGCTGTAAAGCAAGGTGTTAAAGCAATAGATAGCAATATCACTTTTTTTCTAACCTAAGTTTAATATTGATATTCAAGGTCAGTTAGGCAGATTCATCTGAGACCTTTGACAATACTTGTTTGCAACATGGGCAAAAACATTTAACAAGAAAATATTCACATACATTTCACTCCCACCACCAAGATTCTTCAAACTTTAAAGACAAATCTGTCTTTGCCTGCAGAGATTCTTCTTACTCTCAATAAAGTATTCTGGCTGGGCGCGATGGCTCACACCTGTAATCTCAGCACTTTGGGAGGCCGAGGCAGGCAGATCACGAGGTCAAGAGATTGAAACCATCCTGGGCAACATGGTGAAACCTTGTCTCTACTAAAAATACAAAAATTAGCTGGGTGTGGGGGCGCACGCCTGTAGTCCCAGCTACTCGGGGGGCTGAGGCAGGAGAATCGCTTGAACCTGGGAGGCGGAGGTTGCAGTGAGCCGAGATGGTGCCTCTGCACACCAGCCTGGGCAACAGAGTGAGACTCCGTCTCAAAAAAAAAAAAAAAAAAAAAAAAAAAAAAAAGAATTCTGCTATTTCCAGATCCATTCCTGGAAGTTTGATATAGATAATTGAATCATGAGGAGAGAGAGTGAAAGGGGGAAACAGAGAGAGGGATGAAGAAGTGAGAGGAAGAGAAGATACAAAGAGAGGAGAGGTGAGAAGAGGAGAACTGCAAAGGCAGGAATGGGTAACCTTTATCTCAAGATTAGCTTGTTGGAAAAAGAAATAATAGACATAAAAGGGAAAAGGGCTAGAAGACAAATAAAAAAGTACTCAGCTTCTACAAAAATTTGAATTGGTTGCTGAGGATGAGGAGAAACGAAGTTAGGGATAAGTAACAGTCACCAATTTATACTATATTGAAAGAGTAAGAAATAGGAATAGAGGATCTATGGTACATATGGCTGTACCTTGCGGAGCAGAGGTTCGATTTAAATTTCATTTATTCATTTATATTTCCTGGGCTATACAGCACAAAGATGGGATATTATATAATCCCAAATATATTCAGTTGATATTTTAATCTTTTCAATAAGGCCATTTAAACTATTACAACAGAAAATCTATCAGAGGATGTTCCTCAACTATTTAAATTAGTTGAAATCAGTCAAATTCATACTGCAAAGAAAATATGTCCCATATAGGCATGTTTCACAGGAATTTACATTCTTATATGCTTTGCTTCCTCACTATGATAATCTCATGCTAAAACAACAACAACAACAACAAAAAAAAAGAACACAAGAAACCAAAATGCTTCACCAAAATTAACAGTGAGTAAAAGTATGTCCTATTTTATCTAAAATATATTTACCTAAAATGGACTATTTTATCTAAAATGTCTGTTTTTTAGTATTTTATTATATATTGTTAATTAATCTCTCTCTGTAAAGATCAATGTCTTGTTACATTGCATTAAAAAATTAGCTTGTTAGTCTGGGAAAGTGACAACACTTTGAGATTTTTTTTTCAAACATAATAATATCCAACATTTATTTAGCACCTACTATATGTTAAGTACCATCCATCCAATACTTTGAAATCATCTTGTTGATCACTAATGGTCTCTTATTTAATTGAAACTATGGTTTAGCCACAGGGTATTGGTATAGACAAAAACACTTTTAAGCTGAACAGTAAAGTACTATGTTATAAAGAATGGTCCTCAGATATAATTGCTTCTCTTTATTTTCCAAGTAATTTGAAAGATATTCCATTAGTCATACTGTAAGTGAAGACAATAGAATTATTTTTTAGCTCTGAAAAACAGGTGTGTCTGAAATGCCAATATTTTGTTGATGCTGCCACTAATTGAAACCCCAGTATTTAATTAAATCTGAGAAAAAAATCTGTTGTTTATTCAGTGCTAGGGACTAGAGGTAAAAATGACCAATAATAGCAATACTGTTGGGAAAGTGTGTTTCCAATTATGGTGGCTCAGGTTTCTTGGGAGAGTAAGTGGATGGAACATAGAGAGGTAAAGAACAGATAGCATTTTCTAGTCAATATTAGGTGCTTTACACGTTGGTGGAAAATATATGAGTATTATTTTAGTGTAAATATGCCATGCCTGGAGAAATTAAAAATCAGCTGAGAACTATATTTTCATACTAGAACTCTATGTAGGTTATCTCTCTATAAGATAAAAGAGTATCATACAGGCAATTTGGCCTAAGAAACTAAAAATATTGATCCTCTCAAAACTTTGATACTAGGGAAGTTTAGAAGGCAAATTTAACCTTAACTCAAATAAACTTTCTTTTGGAAGAGTGACTTGGAGTTTTACTGACTTATAACTTACTCACTTGCTTCTAAACAGTTTCCACCTTAACACGTTATTAATACTGCCAACACTGTTTTACTTGAAAGAAAACTGCTGTGAACATGTTGTAAAGTGAATACTATGCAGTTAACTGTCACAGAAAGCTACTGTAGGTGAAAGAAGTTATTTGGAATATTATTCTTCTATTTTCTGGGACATACAGGACTTTATTGTTCTGCTAGTATTAAGCATTTCTTTCCATTCTTCCTCTCAAGAAGGCTTTTTCAGTTTATGTAGTCAGAAGGAAATGACCTGACAATCACAATAAATGTGGAATAGAACTAGTAAAAGTGGAAAGCATGGTTCATATTAGGAACAAAACACTATAAGTTCCATTCATGTGTGTTATCTAAAACAAAGAATTTTATAAGCTGCAAAAATCAGGATCTGAGTATAAAAATATGACTTAGTAATATGAGGAGGCTTTGAACTGGATTTCCTTTATCGCTGGTTTGAATACTTACCCTTTGAGCTAACTTTTGAGATCTCTAATGGTATGTGAATGACTATACAACTCTTCATGACAGAAATGTTCTTTTTCCAAGAGGATTGATACTCAAACTTTTTCTTTATATTATAATGTCCATATGTTATCAATAGAATTACTTAAAGGCTATTGTATGAAAAGATAACTTTAAAATTCTCTGGTTGGCATTATACTTGCAGTGAGCTTTAATTAGGAAATTATATCAAGAATGTGTGGGTGAGAAGGCATTTTCTCCCTCTGGTTTTGAACTTACGTTCTTTGCATCCTTAGGGAAATCAAGCTTATCTCTTTGTTCCTCTATTTCTAAGATGTTGAATCTCACTTTCTTCTTCTTTTTTTAATACATACATGTGAAGTTTATTTATTTATTTTACTTTAAGTTCTGGGATACATGTGCAGAACACGCAGGTTTGTTACATAGGTATACGTGTACCATGGTGGTTTGCTGCAGCTATTGACCCATCCTCTAAGTTTCCTCCCCTCAACCCCCAACCTCCTAACAGGCCCTGATATATGCTGTTCCCCTGTCTGTGTCCATGTATTCTTATTGTTCAACTCCCGCTTATGAGTGAAAGCATATGGTGTTTGGTTTACTAGTCCTGTGTTAATTTGCTGAGAATGATGGTTTCCAGCTTCATCCATGTCCCTGCAAAGGACATGATCTCATTCCTTTTTATGGCTGCATGGTATTCCATAGTGTATATGTACCATATTTTCTTTATCCAGACTGTCACTGATGGGCATTTGGGTTGGTTCCATGACTTTGCTATTGTAAATAGTGCTGTAATAAACACACGTGTGCATGTGTCTTTATAGTAGAATGATTTACATCCCTTTGGGTATATAACCAGTAATGGGATTGCTGGATCAAATGGTATTTCTGGTTCTAGATCCTTGGGGAATCACCACCCTGTCTTCCACAATGGTTGAACTAATTTACACTCCCACCAACAGTGTAAAAGCGTTCCTATTTCTCCACAGCCTCATCAGCATCTGTTTTTTCCTGACTTGAACTGGTACCAAAACAGACATATAGACCAATGGGACAGAAAAGAGACCTTAAAAATAACACCACACATCTACATCTGATCTTCAACAAATCTGACAAAAACAAGCAATGGGGAAAGGATCTCCTATTCAATCAATGGTGCTGGGAAAACTGGCTAGCCATATGCGGAAAACAGAAACTGGACCCCTTCCTTATACCACAGACAAAAATTAACTCAAGATGGATTAAATACTTAAATGTAAAACCCAAAACCATAAAAACCTTAGAAGAAAACCTAGGCAATAATATTCAAGATACAAGCATAGGCAAAGTCTTCATGATGAAAACGCCAAAAGCAATTGCAAGAAAAGCCAAAATTGACAAATGGAATCTAATTAAACTAAAGAGCTTCTACACAGTAAAAGAAACTATCATCAGAGTAAACAGATAAGCTACAGAATGGAAGAAAATTTTCGCAATCTACCCATCTGACAAAGGTCTAATATCCAGAATCTACAAAGAACGTAAACAAATTTACAAGAAAAAAAAAATGACCCCATCCAAAAGTGGGCAAAGGATATGAACTGACACTTCTCAAAAGAAAACATTTACGCAGCCAACAAACATACGAAAAAAGCTCACCATCACTGATCATTAGAGAAATGTAAATCAAAACCACAATGAGATACCATCTCATGACAGTCAGAATGGCGATTATCTATTTTTCTCTTTTCTCTGCCTTTAAACCTTCTCACCTCCATAAAGCTCTTCTGTTGTTCCCTTCTTATTTCTTGCCTTTTTTTCTGATGCCACCTGACACAATATTTTTGCCATGCATCACTTAATCTCTCTTGTAGTCTGCAATTTGAAAGTCCATACATGAAGCTCATTAGTATTGCTTTTCCCCATCCAAAAGCCCTCTCTCAATCACTGAAATTTGGAATATTGAAATTTTGACCAAACTGTTGGTTATGCTCTCTTTCCTTAAAAGTTTTTTTATTTAATTGTATCTATCACATTAAATTTATCAGGTTTTCCAAATTTCCTCATTCTATCTCTGTTCAAAGCAAATAATTCTCTGTATTTTTTTCACAATGTATTCTTGAGAAGTATTCACTGTTATCTCTAGACTTGGCCTTTCTTCTATGTAATTATTTGCCAGGTTTTAATTACTCACTGGGCATTTATGCTTTAATGTTTTTCTGTCACTTCAAACTGAAAGCTTTAGAGAAAAACGAACAGGATTTCTTGTCAACCTAGTTCCTGTTTCTTATTTTGCTATTTCTCTTTTCATCTCAGCATTATCTCTGATGTCTTGCTTATGCCCACATACCAATACTGCCATGTCTTGTCTATGCTATTTTTTTAAACTTCCATTTCTCTCTTCTCAATGTTCCCATTACCTCAATTCTAATTCAGACATTTATCAGTCCTGCTTCAACCGCATAAGATAAGGTATGTAAAGAAACTCTGTCAAATAACAACTTTAAAGTGAAATACAAATTACTCTTGCTACTCTTACTGTCACTACTATTTTACTACTACTATCACCACCATAAATTTCTAACTTGTTTCCTTGCTTTAAGTCTTTCTGTTCAGATACATCCTACATTTAACCACCTATTAATTTCTTAAAGATTTTCAGAATACAGACAAATCCCAATTTTAAATTTTAATGTCTCTCCAGTTTTAGTAGATTAAAATTTCAAAAATTTATATTTAAGACCCCATAGTAAGACACCAATCTGCTTTCCTTACACATGCTCTTCCTGAAAAGATTCCTGTCTATGCATCTTACCTCAAATATACCATCCATGTTAAAATGTGTTATACAATTCTGTTTATGCCATTCTCTGTGACTTCACTGTTCCACGCATGTTTCCAAAATCTCTTACTACCCACATAAAGTCCCTTCTCTTTGGTACTTACTATCTAAAGCAAGCAGTTGATACTTACTGCATACAACATTGTATTATTGTTTCCCATGAGTATGTTTAAAATACCACCTTGATTTGAAGCCCCTTGAAGCAAATAAAGATTTTAAAGATTATTTTATTTCCTTGGACAGTTGGCTTTCTAAACATATACTTTCACATTTAATTAATGAATTATTTTTAAGTACAAGTTCTCTACTTTGGGGTATAATAGAAAAAAAACTGTCATGGCATGTACACATTCATTTAAAAACTGTAAAGCACTTATTCTTGTAAAATTTATTCTATTAACAAATAGTGCAAGAATGTTACTACCAAAATTATTTTAGTTTATATGGTAGAAATATTATTCTGCAAATGAATTTCCTTTCTATAATTAGAAAAGTTTCATGAGAAGGAGGTGAAATGCAATCCATGGCTTGCCAAAAGAATGAAATAATCAGAATTTTTGAAACTTGTCATGATTTTTTTACTTACCTGGACTGAAAGATAGAAAGGGACTAAAATAATTTGAGCCAACTGACCATGACACCTGAGTTAATTACTATTGGGGATTTGTATAATCTCGTAATGCTAGTCAGCACTCTTGCAAAGGCATGACATTGACTAGGCAGGGGGAAGTGGGTAGAAGAGGGCAAATCCATTTCCATTATTAGAGAAATAGCCTAAAACACTGACTCCAATGAGGGAGGCTCACTAATATCATTTGAGGATATGAGGGACAAAATAATAATTTTTGTTATTGAGATTATTTATAACAAAATCATGCAATTCTTGAAAGCACTACCTTTCTTCAGAAACACAATCTGTAACACATTGTGGGAAAGATCCTAATTCATTTCTAGTACTTTCCTCAAAATAAAATTTAACAGTGGCTACATTTTTGCCTTAAATGAGAAGTTAATGCTAATTAATCGTATGTGTGCTGTACTATTACCAATGCTCAATTTATATTAACTTTTTAAGTCCCCGCAATAATCCTATAAAGTAGAATTATTATTAACTCTAATAAAAATTAATGGATGGAATTTTGTATCATTTTCCTAACTGATAGCACCTTTAAATAAAATATTTCAGATGCTCTTCATATTTGTTTTTATAATTTGTATCCTGAAAAATCACTGCAGAAGAGAACACAACCAAACAGAACCAAAACAAAACAAAACAAAACCTTGTCCCTGAAAGGAGGAATGCAAAAGATTCTTGTAAATAATTCAGCCTTGAATGAATCAAGTCTTTCTTGTATTTGGCAGGGTATAGAAAACATTCATCTTTGGAAATAAGAAGACGGCAGACAGTCTTAAGGGCAGATTGAATATGGAATCTTTTGCAACTCAGCACTACAAAGTTCCCCTGTAGAGAACATATGTGTCATGGAAGAAACAAGCTGTTTACATTTTTCACATTTTAGAATTTTTCTACTTTCCTATTTTCCCAATTTAAAAAGCTATAGATGTATAAAAACATACAAAAAAATGTACATAGAGGTGAAAAGGTGGAAGTGGGGAAATTAAAATGTCTAGAAAGGATTGCATTTTTAAAATTTGAAATACTAGATACTTACAATAATCTTCTGGCTTATACATTTTTATTTAAAATTATACAAATCTGAAAAAAACTGTATTGCATGAGATGATCGATTCTTATTTCATAGTGATTATTGATATCAACACACTATATGTCCTGGCAAATTTTTAGACATATAAAGGACATATGCTGCCATTTCATATATATGATTAGTTTGTTTTCATACAATTTTAGTTTGAAAATAATGAAATAATAGCCTTTGAGTTTCCTAATAATCTGTGTACCCTAAGATTGCAAAGTATTGTAATAAATATAATTTTCAAGTATACAAAAGCGCATACTAGAAGAATATCAAGTATACTTATATTCCAGGGCTGAACAATCAAATATGTTAGCCACTAACTACATGTGGCTATATAGATTAATATTTTAATAAAATTAAAAATAAACATTCTGTTACTTAATTGCACTACCCAAATTTAAGTGCTCAATAGTCATATGTGGCTAATGGCTACTGCATTGGATAGCACAGATATTTGACATTTTCATCATCACAGAAAGTTCTATTAGACAGTGATATTCCAGAATTATGTTCTTACAATTGTAAAACTTACAGTTTATTGTAATGCAAAGCCATTTACATTAGTGAATACTCAATATTTATGTATCATATGTAAATAAAATCAGTGTAAATATTTGTTTAAAACACAATAAATCAATTTATCAGAACATTCAATATAAGCTAATTATTTAATCTTAATTTTAAAAGATATTGTTCACATCAATACAAAGTCTTACTTTTCTGTATCTTGATATCTTAAATTTATACATCTAATTCCTTCTGTTCATTCAGTACCACAAAACACATAAGCATTATTTAATATTATATTCTGTATTTAAAATATAATTACTCAGTTTTATACTACAGACCCAGAAGAAATATTTTTGTAACATATTGCTTTCAAGTAATTGAAAGTATCTTGCCTAAACTTCTGAACTAATCTTAGGTAGTCAAGAATTGGATTTCCAAAATCTTCAGTTTTTAAAGTTCATTGGTTTCTGAATTATTGAAGCACACTAAGTTTAAATTGAACTTAAAATTGAAAAAGTGCACTTATCCCCCGCTTCTGGCTTAAAAATAACCAAAGGGATTTTGCTCAAACTTATGAGTCACTGAAATCCAGGAATTTTTACAAATGTTGAAGATTAGCTTAACTCTAATATTAACAACCTTGAATGAATTCATGTAAATTAGAGCTAACCCTAAAATGAAACAATTTTTAGAGATAGGCGTAGTCACTTTAATGAACAAGAAATTAGTCGCTCTATAGTCCTCCACATTTTAATCCATAGTTGAATAGTTCAAGTGGGCTGAATTCTGTATTAATCCAAGTACTGCCACAAATCAATCTCCATCTTGTTATTGGAATAAATATATATATACACATGTAGAGGTACATGTATAGATAGTAATAAAATACTGAAGGGAATTAGTCCCGTTTTAAAAGATAGTAGATAATAAATGCCTTCACATGTTGAAGAAGATAGCACCTAAATATCAGACTTCCATTTTCCTGCAGAATGCCCCAAAAGACACCAGAGAAAAATCCTGTGTCTCTCAACCTTAGTGCTCCCTACATGCCCATGTAGGATAATACTGGAAAATAGAGGGGAATAATTAAGATAGTGGAGTTGGATAGGCCTATGAGAGAAAGCTTTGAGATTTCTCCTCCTCACTCAGTGGAGTGAGCTGGCATGCCTGACCCCTCAAGCTAAATGAATGGGTATGGAGAAAATCATTTGTAAACACTGTTGGTGTTTTCTAAAGGAAGGAATTTGTATCTTACCTGCTTCACAATAGAAGTTTGCTGAGCTATAGGGACTGTGAGCTTACGGCAGTGCACCCAAATGGAGCTCTGTGAGATTTCTTGGAAGAAATTGTCATGTGCTACCTGAAATTTGGAGAGCATATGAATAGGCTGTTGCTTGCCTGTCAACTGTATAATTCTGAATAGGTGCGAGGCTGGCAGCTACAGCTCACAATATTAGGTTATGAGGAATGAGGGCAGAAGAAGAGCTAGCTAAACTTTCATTGTTTCTCAGGACAAGGATGTGTTGGTTTCCCCTGTATCAATTGGGTAGAAGAAGACAGCTGGTTCTAAGCCATCTTGAATGGTATTGTGCCAAAGAAGGTGGACTATTGGGATGAGAGATTCAGGCAGGAAGTTTTATTTATTTTTTTATTTTATTTTATTTTATTTTATTTCATTTCATTTCATTTTTGAGACAGAGTCTCACTCTGTAGCCCAGGCTGGAGTGCAGTGGCATGATCTCAGCTCACTGCAACCTCCGCCTCCCAGGTTCAAGTGATTCTCCTGTCTCAGCCCCTTGAATAGCTGGGATTACAGGATGCACCACCATGCCCAGCTAATTTTTGTATTTTTAGTAGAGATGGGTTTCACCATGTTGGCCAGGCTGGTCTTGAACTCCTGACCTCAGGTGATCCACCCGCCTTGGCCTCCCAAAGTGCTGGGATTATAGGCCTCAGCCACTGCACCTGGCCAGGAAGCTTTTCTTGAATAGGTATTCAAGGAAAAAGCAGGAGCTGATGGGATTGGATTGTAAAAGTTCATGGCTTAATCAGGAAACTATGAACTACAAAATTTCTTGGAGTTTCTAAAAGAGTTCCACAACTGTACCCTGTGAAAGATATAAAATGTGAAAACTTTTCCACAGAGCACCAATCATAAACATCTTTTGCCTCCCCTGCCCTCCCGTTTTCTTTTTTATACTTTAAGTTCTGAGATACATGTGCAGAACATGCAGGTTTGTTCACATAGGTATACACATGCCATAGTGGTTGGCTGCACCCATCGACCCATCATCTACATTAGGTATTTCTCCTAATGCTATCCTTCCCCTAGTCCGCCACCCATTGACATGCCCTGGTGTGTGATGTTCCCCTCCCTGTGTCCATGTGTTCTCATTGTTCAACTCCCACTTATGAGAGAGAACATGTGGTGTTTGGTTTTCTGTTCCTGTGTTTGTTTGCTGAGAATGATGGTTTCCAGCTTCATCCATGTCCTTGCAAGGGACATGAACTCATCACTTTTTATGGCTGCATAGTATTCCATGGTGTATATGTGCCACATTTTCTTTATCCATTCCATCACTGAAGGGCATTTGGGTTGGTACCAAGTCTTTGCTATTGTGAACAGTGTGGCAATTAACATACATGTGCATGTGTCTTCATAGTAGAATGATTTATAATTCTTTGGGTATATATCCGGTAATGGGATTTCTGGATCAAATGGTATTTCTGGTTCTAGATCCTTGAGGAATCACCACACTGTCTTCCACAATGGTTGAACTAATTTCCACTTTTACCAACAGTGTAAAAGTATTCCTATTTCTCCACATCCTCTCCAGCATGTTGTTTCCTGACTTTTTAGTGATCACCATTCTAACTGGCGTGAGATGGTATCTCATTGTGGCTTTGATTTGTATTCTCTAATGACCAGTGATGATGAGCTTTTTTTCATATGTTTGTTGGCCTTATAAATGTCTTCTTTTGAGAAGTGTCTGTTCATATCCTTTGCCCACTTTTTGATGGGGTTGTTTGTTTTATTCTTGTAAATTTGTTTATGTTCTTTGTAGATTCTGGCTATTAGCCTTTTGTCAGATGGGTAGATTGCAAACATTTTCTCCCATTTTGTAGGTTGCCTGGCACTCTGATGATAGTTTATTTTGCTGTGCAGAAGCTCTTTAGTTTAATTAGATCCAATATGTCAATTTTGGCTTTTGTTGCCATTGCTTTTGGTGTTTTAGTCATGAAGGCTTTGCCCATGCCTACGTACTAAATGGTATTGCCTAGGTTTTCTTCTAGGGTTTTTATGATTTTAGGTCTTATGTTTAAGTCTTTAATCCATCTTGAGTTAATTTTTGTATAAGGTGTAAGGAAGGGGTCCAGTTTCTGTTTTCGGTATATGGCTAGCCAGTTTTCCCAACACCATTTATGAAATAGGGAATCCTTTCCCCATTTCTTGTTTTTTTTTTTTTCAGGTTTGTCAAAGATAAGATGGTTGTAGATGTGTGGAGTTATTTCTGAGGCCTCTGCTCTGTTCCATTGGTCTATATATCTGTTTTGTTACCATTACCATGCTGTTTTGGTTACTGTAGGCTTGTAGTATAGTTTGAAGTTAGGTAGCCTGATGCTTCCAGCTTTATTCTTTTTGCTTAGGATTGCCTTGGTTATACAGGCTATTTTTTGGTTCAATGTGAAATTTAAAGTAGTTTTTTCTAATTCTGTGAAGAAAGTCATTGGTAGCTTGACGGGGATAGCATTGAATCAATTACTTTGAGCAGTATAGCCATTTTCACAATATTGATTGTTCCTAGCCATGAGCATGGAGTGGTTTCCCATTTGTTTCTGTCCTGTCTTATTTCCTTGAGCAGTGATTTGTAGTTCTCCTTGAAGAGGTCCTTCATATCCTTTGTAAGTTGTATTCCTAGGTATTTAATTCTCTTCATAGCAATTGTGAATGGGAGTTCACTCATGATTTGGATCTCTGTTTGTCTATTACTGGTTTATAGAAATGCTTGTGATTTTTGCACATCGATTTTGTATCCTGAGACTTTGCTGAAGTTGCTCATCAGCTTACGGAGATTTTGGGCTGAGATGATGGTGTTTTCTAAATATAAAATCATGTCATCTGCAAACAGAGACAATTTGGCTTCCTGCATTCTGATCTGAATACCCTTTATTTCTTTCTCCTGCCTGATTGCCCTGGCCAGAACTTCCAATACTATGTTGAATAGGTGTGGTGAGAGAGGGCATCCTTGTCTTGCACTGGTTTTCAAAGAGAATGCTTCCAGTTTTTGCCCATTCAGTATGATATTGGCTGTGGGTTTGTCATAAATAGCTCTTATTATTTTGAGACATATTCCATCAATACCTATTTTATTGAGAGTTTTTATCATGAAGTGGTGTTGAATTTTATCAAAGGTCTTTTCTGCATCTATTGAGATAATCCTGTGGTTTTTTCATTGGTTCTGTTTATGTGATGAATTATGTTTATTGATTTGCTTATGTTGAACCAGCCTGGGATTCCAGGGATGAAGCCAACTTGATTGTGGTGTATAAGCTTTTTGATGTGCTGCTGGATTCGATTTGCCAGTATTTTACTGAGGATTTTTGCATTGATATTCATCAGGGATATTGGCCTGAAATTTTGTGTGTGTGTGTGTGTCTGCCAGGTTTTGGTATCAGGATGATGCTAGCTTCGTAAAATGAATTAGGGAGGAGTCCCTCTTTTCTTATTGTTTGGAATGGTTTGAGAAGGAATGGTACCAGCTCCTCTTTGTACCTCTGGTAGAATTTGGCTGTGAACCCGTCTGGTCCTGGGCTTTTTTTGGTTGGTAGGCTATTAATTACTGCCTCAATTTCAGAACTTGTTATTGGTCTATTCAGGGAATCGACTTCTTCCTGGTTTAGTCTTGGGAGGGTGTATGTGTTCAGGAATTTATTCATTTCTTCTAGATTTTCCAGTTTATTTCCATAGAGGTGTTTATAGTATTCTCTGATGGTAGTTTGTATTTCTGTGGGATTGGTGGCGATATCCCCTTTATCATTTTTTATTGTTTCTATTTGATTCTTCTCTCTTTTCTTCTTCATTAGTCTGGCTAGGGGTCTATCAATTTTGTTAATCTTTTCAAAAAACCAGCTCCTGGATTCATTGATTTTTTGAAGGGTTTTTTGTGTCTCTGTCTCCTTCAGTTCTGCTCTGATTTTAGTTATTTCCTGTCTTCTGCTAGCTTTTGAATTTGTTTTCTCTTGCTTCTCTAGTTCTTTTAATTGTGATGTTAGATGTCAATTTTAGATCTTTCCTGCTTTCTCCTGTGGGCATTTAGTTCTATAAATTTCCCTCTAAACACTGGTTTAGCTGTGTCCCAGAGATTCTGGTACATTGTGTCTTTGTTCTCATTGGTTTCAAAGAACTTATTTATTTCTGCCTTAATTTAGTTATTTACCCAGTAGTCATTCAGGAGCAGGTTGTTCAGTTTCCATGTAGTTGAGTGGTTTTTAGTGAGTTTCTTAATCCTGAGTTCTAGTTTGATTGCACTGTGGTCTGAGAGACAGTTTGTTATAATTTCTGTTCTTTTACATTTGCTGAAGAGTGCTTTACTTCCAATTATGTGGTCAATTTTAGAATAAGTGTGATGTGGTGCTGAGAAGAATATATATTCTGTTGATTTGGGGTGGAGAGTTCTGTAAATGTCTATTATGTCCGCTTAGTGCAGAGCTGAGTTCAATTTCTGGATATCCTTGTTAACTTTCTGTCTCATTGAACTGTCTAATGTTGACAGTGGGGTGTTGAAGTCTCCCATTATTATTGTGTGGGAGTCTACGTCTCTTTCTAAGTCTCTAAGGACTTGCTTTATGAATCTGGGTGCTCCTGTATTGGGTGCATATATATTTAGGATAGTTATCTCTTCTTGTTGAATTGATCCCTTTACCATTATGTAATGGCCTTCTTTGTCTCTTTTGACCTTTATTGGCTTAAAGTCTGTTTTATCAGAGACTAGGATTGCAACCCCTGCTTTTTTTTTTTTTTTTTTTTTTTTTTTTTTTTGCTTTCTTTATGCTTGGTAAATATTCCTCCATCCATTTATTTTGAGCCTATGTGTGTCTTTGCAGGTGAGATGGGTCTCCTGAATACAGCACACCGATGAGTCTTGACTCTATCCAATTTTCGAGTCTGTGTCTTTTAATTGGTGCATTTAGCCAGTTTACATTTAAGGTTAATATTGTTATGTGTGAATTTGTTCCTGTCATTATGATGTTAGCTGGTTATTTTTCCTGTTAATTGATGCAGTTTATTTATAGCATTGATGGTCTTTACAATTTGGTATGTTTTTGATGTGGCTGGTACCGGTTTTTCCTTTCCATATTTACTGCTTCCTTCAGGAGCTCTTGTAGGGCAGGCCTGGTGGTGACAAAATCTGTTAGCATTTGCTTGTCTGTAAAGGATTTTGTTTCTCCTTCACTTACGAAGCTTAGTTTGACTGGATATCAAATTCTGGGTTGAAAAGTTAAGAATTTTATATTGATTCTGTCCAAAAAGAATTAGAAATAACAGAAAATGGACCATGGCTTCTTATTTACAAAAGATTCCCAAGCCGTGAATCACACACTAATTAGGGGGAGGAGGTGGGCTGGGAATTTTCAATTATGCTATAGGAAAATTTTAATATGAACATGGCAAGCTGTATTAATTCCTGAAGGTTACTAGAAAGCTGTGGGTTTTTCTGAGATGTCATAGGTCAGAGAAGAGTGCAAATCAAGCACGCTGGAAAGCAGGAGTTGCATTAGAATAAAGATGTTTGCTACTTGAGCTCCCAGCAAATTTAGGCCTTTCAAAACATTGTTACATATATATAAGTCAAATTCTTTTCTAGATGGTCATCTCAAAAATGAGTGTCATTGGTTAAAATGGTGAGTGAATGAGAGAAGATGTATGCTACTGGTAATTGATCGCTGATACAAAAAGGAAGATACACTGAAAACCTATAGGATAAAAGCATGAGTAGTTATCTCAGGTTTTTCAAGTACACTCAAACAATTTTTGTTCAACCTTTCCAATTTTTCTTTGATAGAGAAGAAAGAAGTTGAAGTCGAAGAGTTATATTTTCTCACAGTTTTCTGTATATACTAATATTACACCATTTCACTTAGAAATAGAACTCTTTCCCCTTGTTTGTTTTTGGTTTTGTCTTTACTGCCAACATAAGTTAGAGTTTCTTTCTTATTTGTTTCCTTAAGTATTTTTTTCCCTCAGATGTTAGCTTATTGTAGGATATATTTTCCTTTCACTTTGTCTTACAAATTTTGTTACTTTTTGGCTTGCCCTTCAATATAAACCTTTTCTTCTGTAATTTGTACATGATCTAAAATCTAAGCTTATAAAAAATGTATATGTACCTGAATGTTTCTAAACTTCTACACCTATTTTTCAGTTCCTTGTAATCATGAATAATAATTTCAACATATCAGTTTAATAGTTGTTTTGACGCAATTTCCTGTTTGGCAATATGTTGTTACATAATTCAGCTATTATTTAAGTTTTTTCATAACAAGTTTTACTAAACTATAGAATGTAGTCAATACCTAGAGATCCTTTTTATTTTATACTTACAAATTAATATAATTGAGTAAATCTCTTCCATATTTTTAGTCAATTTCCCTTCACTAAGTTCTTTAATACAAGTTAAAATGCAAATCCCTGCATTTTCTTTTTGCAGGATGTGACTTGCATAAAGAAAGTAAAACAAAAATTTGAAGTTCTTCATTTTTACGTTTTTTTTTTTTTTGTCAGATTTCCAACCTCGAATCATAAAGCCTTATTCTCTGTATGATTTTGTGGTCTTCCATATTTTTAAAGATTTTTAGATACGTTTCACAGGTCTTTTTGTTACCCAAATGTTTATGCCCATTCTTTCATCTTTTGGTTTGTACGTATTACTATGAGAATATATTACATCTTTATGAAAAAAATAATTATACTAATCTGCGCTTTCCCTCAGAACATTGCTATATTAGAATTCTCTTTCTTAAATATGAGGTAGTGAATAGATTTTTAAAGTAATTTTATTATTGTTGCTGATGTAATTCTTCATTGGATTATATTGACAGAATGTCACTTATACAATGTAATTTTTGGAATAGGTTATGCTTTTATTTGGGGCCAAGTACATGCTTAGTTTTAATGAGGGAGTGAAGAATGGATTTATACATTTATATTCTCTGCTTTTAGGGCACACATAGCCACCAAACAAAATATACTTGTTCACATTGTGTAATTATTGCTGTGATGGTTATTTTATGTGTCAACTTGACTTGGTTGAAGGATGCTCAGATAGGTGGTAAAACATTATTTCTGGGTGTATCTGTGAGAGTTTCTGGAAGAGGCTAGCATTTGAATCCATAGACTTAGTAAAGAAAATTGTCCCCACCAATGTGAGGGGGCCTCATCCATTCTGTTAAGAACAAATCCATTGAATACAACAAAAAGGCAGAGAAAGGGCTGATTTGCTTCTCTTCAAGGCTGGTACATTTATGTTCTCCTGCCCTTAGAATCAGAGTTCCTGGTTCATATAGAATTCTGACTAATCACAATCTCTTTTTAATAGAACTGCGTTATAAACTCTCATTACAATCTTTTTTAAAACACATTCTACTTATATTTCTGGGACTCTTTAGTTGTAGACAATATGAACTTTACAACTTCACACCTTACTACTTGTTTCTCAAAACAAGTGAATTCTCTCATACAACCATAATGTAATTCAATTATATAATATACAACACATATTTAAATGTATCTGATTATCCTACTAATGTCCTTCATGGTAGTTTATTCTAGTCAACATCTGATAGAAATAGCTCCCTGCATTCAGTTTTCGTACGCAATTTACTTTTGCATTCAAAATATTTGTAGGATTCTAATATATTAATTCAAGTAGTCTAGTTCATTTATTTATAATAGTTCATCTATGAAATATACATATATAAAATTTATGTGTGTATATATAGAGATAATGTATATATAGAGAATGTATATACAGAGAATATATAGAGAGAATACATATAAACAGATTATATATACAGAGAATATATATGTGTGTATATATACATAGAATGTATATATGTGTGTATATATACATAGAATGTATATATATGTGTGTATATATACATAGAATGTATATATATGTGTGTATATATACATAGAATGTATATATATGTGTGTATATATACATAGAATGTATATATATGTGTGTATATATACATAGAATGTATATATATGTGTGTATATATACATAGAATGTATATATATGTGTGTATATATACATAGAATGTATATATATGTGTGTATATATACATAGAATGTATATATATGTGTGTATATATACATAGAATGTATATATATGTGTGTATATATACATAGAATGTATATATATGTGTGTATATATACATAGAATGTATATATATGTGTGTATATATACAGAGAATGTATATATATGTGTGTATATATACAGAGAATGTATATATATGTGTGTATATATACAGAGAATGTATATATATGTGTGTATATATACAGAGAATGTATATATATGTGTGTATATATACAGAGAATGTATATATATGTGTGTATATATACAGAGAATGTATATATATGTGTGTATATATACAGAGAATGTATATATATGTGTGTATATATACAGAGAATGTATATATATGTGTGTATATATACAGAGAATGTATATATATGTGTGTATATATACAGAGAATGTATATATATGTGTGTATATATACAGAGAATGTATATATATGTGTGTATATATACAGAGAATGTATATATATGTGTGTATATATACAGAGAATGTATAGAGAAATCATTTCATATATTTCATATACATATATAATTTATACATTCTCTTTGTGTTGACATTTAGGCAGTTTCCCACTTTTTTTCATCATTATAAATCATACTGCTATAATCATAATTACAAATGTCTTTTTTTTTGAGACGGAGTCTCCCGGTGTCTCCCAGGCTGGAGTGCAGTGGAGCGGCCTGGGCTCACTGCAGGCTCTGCCTCCCATTTTCACGACATTCTCCTGCCTCAGCCTCCCGAGTAGCTGGGACTACAGGCACCCGCCATCCGGCTAATTTTTATTTTTTTTCTGTATTTTTAGTAGAGACGGGGTTTCACCGTGTTAGCCAGGAGGGTCTCGATCTCCTGACCTCGTTATCTGCCCGCCTCGGCCTCCCAAAGTGCTGAGATTACAGGCATGAGCCACCGCGCCCGGCCACAAATGTCTTTTTTATTGATGTGGGCATATTTTATTTTGTGCATATAGCTAGAAAAGTAATTGTTGTTTATGGCGGTAGACACATGAACATTTGCAATAGATACTATTAAATTATTCTTCGAATCAGTTCTACCAATTTAGATATCCACCAACAATGAAATAAGTGCCATTGTAACTCATACCTGACAGTGGTTGGTAATTTTAGACTTAAACTTTGGACAATCTGAGTGACGTAGTCTACTATGTCACATTGTGGTTTGATTTTATGTTTTCATTATTGTCTATGAGGTTGAGCTTGAATTGAATAGCTTGTTAGCCATTTCTGTTGCATATTAGGTGCCTTTCAGCTTCATGTTTTTTGCAGATTTTTGTTTTGAGTTGTCATTTAGCTATTGATTTGCAGAACATTTACTTACTTAAGATAGTAAATCTCCTTCATTCATATGTGTTTCAAAATCTTTATCCAGTGAGTGGTTTTATGTATGTAAATATATATATGTATGTGTGTGTGTGTATATATATACACACACACATATATATGCATATATATATACACACACATATATATATATACATATATATATATATAGATGTCCAGTTGTTCCCATGTTATTTGGTAAAAAGAGTATCTTTGTTCTTAGATCAGTTGAATATATTCATGTGGGTCTTTTTCTGGGCTATCTATTCTGTTCCATTGATTTTTGTTGTTGTTGTTGTTTATTCTTTCGCCAATACCACACTACCTTGATTACTGTAGCTCTGTGGTAAGTTTTGACGTATGGTAGTTTCCGTGCTCCAATGTATTTTTTCTTCAATATTGAGTTGTATATTCCCAGGCAAACGAATAATTATATCCCATATTCATTTCTACATTCATATCTTTCAATCAAGCTAAAAGAAAGGAAATGTGTTTAACTTTTTAGAAAAAAAACTAAAATTGTCTTGGAGACAAGTTGATGGGAAATACATTTTGAATAACTTTGAATGCCTGCAGTTCAACAAAAAATGACTATGATGGATCCACCATGAAACATAGAGAATAATGCAATTTTCTTTCTACTCAACCAAATAATTAATTCAGTTGCCTCTAGAGTAAATCAACATATTCAGGCAAGGATAAATAATTGAAGGATTCAAAAATAAATTTTAAGAATAAGAACAAATATCATCAAGTTACATTAATGGTTTCTGTTCATAACCAATTCTTCCTCAGTGAATATACCACCAATTTTCCCCATTCTCTAAGATTGTTACACTGGCATACAAATATGTGAGATATTGTTTTTAGTTTTGCATTCCTAAAACCTGAATTTAAGAGGAAAAAATACTGAAACATTACTTTTAAATCTGGAAAATGTTTTCTTCTTGCTTTTATTAATAGTATGCATGATATATATGAATCAAGCAGCTTGTGTATAGCATAAAATTAAATAACAAAGGTACCAACAGAATTTGGTCATTGTTTTTTGAAAGACACTATTTTAAGTTTGTAATACACTCTAAAGGTAGAAACTATTCTATTTAAAATAATTTTTTTGAGATTCAAAGCATATTATATGTTTATTTCCCATTATTTTACTATATATCTTGAGAGAAGGAAATATTCATAGTTCATCTGTGATTATAACGGTAAGATACCAAAAAAAAAATCCTGAATTTTGAATTTCGTCATGTATACAAGAAGGGTAAGTAGGTCACTTACTTGTTTCAAAACAGCAATTTCATAGTTGGCATATGAGCAGCAAATCGTAGCATTTGTTTACTTATTTAATTTCAAATCTAAAATAGATATAGTTGATCATTTGAACATGTGATTTAGAGAACCAAATTGTTTCTAGGACACACATTGAGAAAAGCATTGCACTTATATTAAAAAGACCACTGGAAAGAACAACAGTTTTCAAGAAAAGGATGCATACTCTCTAAACATTATTTGGGTATTAGAAATTATTACTCATTCAACGAACAGATATTTATTAAGTGCCTACCAGGTTCTAGACAATGCTCTATGAACTTGGGATATATCAGAAAATAATAATAAAAAAAGAACTGTTCTAAAGCTCAAATTATAGCCAAGTGAGACAAATAATAAAGCATAAACATAACAAATGGGTAAATTTTATAGTAAGTGAGAAGGTGGTACATGGCATGAGGCTCAGAGGAGGAGAACAGACTAAGAATGAAGTTACACAGGGGAAAAGTTTCAAGTTCAAATAAATTATCAATAGGACCTCAGATTAATTGAACTTCATAGAAAGACATCATTTAAATAAAGAAAGTGAAGGCTTTCGCTAAATTCAGGCAGAGGCCCTAAGCAACAAGCAAACCTGGAGTAATTAGGGATAGCAAGGAGACCATGTAGCTAAAATGGAAGGAGCACGGGGGAGATATAGTCAGAAAAGTAACAGCGGGAAATTGAGGTAGAACTTTGTAGACAATTTTAAGGATTCTGGACTCTGATAATACGGAGAGCCAGTGGAACACCTTGATCTCTGGAGTGAATGACAGGACAAGTTTTAAAAACACTATTCTGGTAGTTGTGTTGAAAGTACACGATAGGCAGACAAGGGTGGCGGTTGGGCAACCCATTAATGGAGGCAGTGGAGTCCTGAAGTCAGCTCACTAGGCACTTGACTACATGTTGGTAGCTTGAAGTGGACCATGGAAGGAATATTTACACCCAGGAAATCAGCAAATACTCCAACTCAGGTCTTCTAATTAATTAATTTAATCATGATACTCTATCATTTAATGTACATGAAAATGTTTTGGGGTTTTTGTTTGTTCTTTCATTTGAATTCTTTAGTGTAGGGTTACCTTTGGCATACTACATTAGCCATTAATGTTTGTTTCTATTGTTCTTTGGAATTGTCTATATTTATGAGTGAATCAATGAGTGAATCAGTTTTAAATAGTGCTTTCAGGTTGGATGAAGCAGTCTAGGTTGTTCACACAAAAATTCATTAACTCCCACACTTTCTTTTAAATGGAGCTTCAATTTTACTAAGCTAGTCATAGGCATCTTGCTTCTTTTTTTTTAATATTGATTTAGGATTGGGCACAAGACAAAAGTATGATGAATTAGTCCAAGATCAAATTAAATCTGTTATATATGGTGAGATCTAATTAGATCCATTATCTACAGTATTCTCACAAACTGAGAGGCACATAACCAATTCTTTCTCTGTGAATGAGAGATGGCCTTATATTTTATTGGCGGTTGCCATGTTTGGACATGATAATTGGAAATGTGATAGTTATTTTGCAGTGTTGCAAAGAGCTGTCCTGAGGATCATGCTTCCAAGCTAAAAATATCAGATTGAAAAAGTTGGAAGAATCTGGAACCCTGATAATGCCTCTGAGCAACTAAACTAACCAATCAAGAAAACTTCCTCCCTTTTTCTTGCTCATTATGTGAAATGATTTAAAAAATTCCTGATGATTCAAGTAAGTTTGAGTCAATGTCCTATTATTTGCTGTTGATGGCATCCTAACTACAAAGAAGACAAAAAATTCAAAAGCTGTTTCTCTTATTTTTAAATATGTCATTCAAATATCAACACTGTCACTATCATTGGCAATCCTTTCATTTACAGTGGGTTTAATCCAAGATGTAGAACAATTTGATATTAATTATTTGTAGATGATTGCAAATATTTGAAACTAGTAGATTAACACTATAATCCTTTTTTTTTTTTTTGAGACAGGGTTTCACCCACAAATACAGCTCACCTCAGCCTTGACTTTCCCAGACTCAAGCGATCCTCCCTGCTCAGCCCCTGCAAGTAGCTGGGACTACAGGCACATGCAACTACACCCCGCTAATTTTTGTATTTTTTATACAGACAGGGTTTTGCCATAATCCAAGCTGGAACACTATAATCCATTTTAAGGCAACAATTAACCTGGTAATATAGTGCCTACTTTTGCCTATCAGTAAGCATCAAAATCCAGATTCAATTGATATTTATGTAGGATATATTAAATCATATTATAATATTATTTTGGTTTATCCTGTGAGTTTGTTGTTTTCATTCCAATTTACAGATTACAAAACTGAGGCTCAAAGGGATAACGTAATGTGTAATTCAGTATTGACATTTGTGCCAACTCCATTAGTAGAATATGAGAGCTTAATGTGTTGTACTACTGATTCTTAATTTGATATTCAGTTATATTCCTGTGTACATTTTTTGTGTGTATTCATCTACAATACAGTAAGTATATGTTTTCATACACTCACACAAACACACACATATACTACAGTCTTCTAAAGTTTGATATCATTGAGCATATCAATAAATATTTGTGAATTGTTTAAATATATAAAGTAAGAGCCTTGTTGGTGTATTCATGTTGATTTGTCAATATGCTATAAAAATATCAGATTTGGTTTTCAGTTTTTCATGTTTGATATACTTTTAAAATGTATAGGACAGAACATTTTAAAGCATTAAAATCACTATCAAGATAATAAAACCATGGTAACTTGTTTTAACATAATTTAAAAATGTGGAGCATGAAACAAAATGTACTGTATGATTGTATAATGAAAATTGTATTTATGAACAGGCAGTACTGAAAGCTAATTAACTACAAAATTATTTGTCTTAGAGACTTAGAGTGTTTTCCTATATTTTCTTCAGTATTCCTTTTACCTTTTAACGTTCACTTATTGTAAAACTATAAATATGGCCTTAATTTTTTATTGTAGATAATTTCCAAGTAGCATTGGTCTTACACTTCTACAAAAACAGGGCACTAAAATTCAGTAATCTGTCTTCCCTTTTACAAAAAAAAAATTAAAAAACCTGAAGTGCTAGTTTGGTGGTATCTGTATACTCAATGTTGAATGTAGTTTTTGGACTTTAACGGGAAAATTTGAACACTGTAACAGTCAAATTGAGTAATTCAGATGTCTAGGTCCCAAATCCTGCTGTAGTTCCCTATGCCCTTTAGATGGTCTGTATAATCACTTTAATTCTCCACTCAGTGTCTGTATTTACACATCATCATATTGATCAAATACTCTGGAAAAATAGATTTTCTGAAAGTATGATTGTTTATATTTCATAAATCCTTTGAGATTACATTTATCCAGAGTCAAAACCTATCTCTGAAACCACACAGTGCCAAACTGTACAAATTAGACACAAAGCAAAGAAAATAGGAGAATAGATAGATTAATTTTCATGTTATCTTTTCCCCTCAGCCCCTGGATTTATTTGCCTAATTGTTCCCAAGGTAATAGAGTTTGAAAATTCACTTTTACTAATCACTGTTTGTCAGAGATCAAGAAGTTGTAACCTTCTAAACTCTCCCAAGAAGACCCTTTCCTTATTACTGAAACAAACCATTTCGCCATTTCTCCATAGAGGAAGACAAATGGAATAGATTCCCAAATGGAAATGTGAAAGAAGCCAACAAAGTAACAAAAAACTTAGTCTAACTTTGAACATCCTCAGAAATGCTCACCTGTATTGATAGAGCACAGATATATCTGCATCTTTTCTACAATCAACAGTTTTTAAGTTTTTAAAGTATTTTTACTTATGTTTTAATATGCTAATTATGTAGATAATGGAAACTATTTTACCACAAATATCAAACAACAATGAGTGTTTATGATACTCATTCCAATTTTACAGGTTACAAAAGTGATCCTCAAAGAGGGAACCTAATTCAAATTTACTATTGACATTTGTGCCAAGTCTATTAATATGTTATAATATGTAATGTGTTACATAATATGCTACATATATTATAATATGTAAATGTGTTTAATGTGTAACAATGGTTCTTAATTTGATATGTAATTATATTGCTGTGTAAATATTTTCGGATATCTAGCTACAATACAGATATGCAAGCACATGTCTATATGCACACAAACACACACACACACGCTTACAGGCTTCCAAAGTTGGATACCATTATGTACATCAGTAAACATTTATAATTACTTAAATATATAAAGTAAGAGGCTTGATGGTATAGTTTCCCTGTCTTTGTTAAAAACTGTGAATGAATGTTGCATAGCAGTATAGAGTAGATTTGTCCTCAATAAACCATACACTCTTCCAGGGGTGCTTAATATAGGTTATCCGTGTATGTAAACAATGAAAGAGCTAATTTCAAAAGTATGAAAACACATAAAACTCAAGATGGCATGTTACCTTCTAAAATGTGGAAAGAATAGGAGATTCATTACGGGGATTTGTAAGTGAATAATGTGATAATTTATATAATATGATATGATATACATAAAATATACTATACTATAATATATATAATGGAATGTATTATATTTAGGATGCTTCTTTTAGAATGAATATTGGTGAAGGAAATGTCATAATCCTTACCAATTTTTGTTTTTATTTTCAAAGGGTAAATGTGGTAAATACATGAAGGACATAGTGATTTTTCAATAGGTTGATTTGTCAGGAATATTTTGGCAGTGGAGATTTATAAGAGATGTGAGAACAAGATTTAAATGGCTTCTGATCACATATAATGAAACATAAGCATAATTTAAATTCATAAATACATTGTTGATAAGCAATATGGAAATAAAAGACTAATACTAGAAGCCTAAGATTATTCTTAATCTTATTCTTTGCTAGTTTTTATTTCTTTACTGAATGGTTTACTTGTGACCACAGTATTGTACATTCTAGTACCTTATTCACAATATATATGCATTTCCATTAGTTTCCTGTGTTGATTCCATGAAGTTTCTGTTTTTGTTCAGGGGATTTCACTTCCATATCAAATATATAAATCATAACTGAGTAGTTGACAATATGCAGGTTTATGTGCCCCACACAATCAGTTAATTATATTAAACAAAATACTTGGAAAAACATTGAAGGATGGTTTAGGTTATTTTAAGTATGGATACGTTTTTTCATTTATACCTCTGATCATATGTATAAATACACATATAAATACATATATATGTGTTTATTAATATATTAACTCTTAGAAAGATTATAAAATTATTTATAGGTTGGAAGTGTTTAAAAAAAAAACCCTTACAATAACACTATCAATCGTATATTTTTCTAAACATATTAGTGAGAGAAATGTAAAATAAAATATGTAAGATTTTGGAAACCTGAAGCTGAAAAATTGGTCTTACTTCTACCTATGCTATAAAAAGAGTAGGAAACCTTAACATAAACAAATGCATTACATATTGTAGGCAGGAAAAGATCAGCTTTTAATATCTGATATTTAAATTATTTGCTATACTTTAATTTTATTCCTTTAAGTTTTTTAAGTTTCAAAATTTTATCAAGTCAGAGAAAATTAAAAATGAAAAAAATCACCCATAATCCTACCATTATAGTAAAAATTTTGGTTACTTTTTCTGCCCAGTCTTTTTCACATTTTTAAATATATTAATAATCACAATATATGTACCTTGTTTTCCTCTTACACTTTTCACTTGTCATTACACCATAGGGTTGCCTATGCTGCATTGTGGCATAATTATAAGATCAAGTGAGTGAATAGATTTAATAATTATTTACACAGTAATTTTATAAATTATTGATTATTTCAAATCACCATGAATATACCTGATCACATCTGATCTCATTTGATCAAAGCAGATTCTGGCCCCAGAATTTATGAAATTAGAGTATCTGGAAACCCCAAGTTCTGCAATCTTGTCTTAAAATGCAGCATAGCTCAAGGATTAATAGTCTAACTCTAGAATCATAAGACATCGGACTTCTTTTAACCCACTTGGTGACTCTGGAATTTGCAACTCTTATTATTATTATTATTATTTAAGACAGGGTCTCGCTGTGTCGCCCAGGCTGGAGTATAATGGAACAATCTCAGCTCACTGTAACCTCCACCTCCTCAGTTCAAGCTATTCTCCCACCTCAGCCTCTTCAGTAGCTGGGATTACGGGCACCGACATTATGCCTGGCTAATTTTTGTATTTTTGTAGAAAGGGGGTTTCACCATGTTGGCCAGGCTGGTCTTGAACTCCTGACCTCAAGTGATCCAACTGCCTCGGCCTCCCGAAGTGCTGGGTTTAGAGGCGTAAGCCACTGTGCCTGGCCTGAATCTCTTTAAAGCTTGGTGTTGTAATATGTAATGTTGAAAAATGACACCCCTATGAGTATTAAATATTACTGTGTATTATGGAATTTGGTTTTCATGTGCAACCTCTAGTCACAGATAGTTGGATTTGTATATTGGTTGCTCCACTACTAGTTTATTATATTGAATGAATAATTTTACCTCCCTGAACCTCAGTTTTCTCATCTATAAGATCAGAATAATAAAATAACGAACACAGTGGGATTTTGTTTTCATTAAATGATATCCATGTAAAACAATTAGAGAGTCTTACACATGATAAAAGCACAGTAGATTTTAGCAGTGGTTGTATTAGTAATCATAGTAATAGTAGTACTAGTAGTAAAATTCAGTCAATGTTGGTGTTTTATTTTTTCTTTTTTTGCATTTGTCAATAATGCATAATTTTTATAGTATATAGATTATCTAGTTTTTTAAAATTAGTGTGCTTTGTTGTATAAAGTCTAACAAGTTGCATTGCTGGATCAAAAATACGAATAATTTTAGATTCTAAAAGGTATTCCCAAAGTACTGTGTAACTACACTAGCAGGGGCAGGATAATGAAATGTCAGTTTTACTGGCCCTTACTCACTAAATTATAATTACAAGAACAAAATGGCAGCTCATTGCTTTTTAAATATTAACTGTTCGATTAATAATGACTTTAAAAATTTTGTTACCATTTTTTGAGAATTGATTGTCTTCAACTATCCTCATTTTTATCACTGCATACTGTATAACAAATATTTTATCAGAATATTTTAAATTTTTTCTTTTTCTTTTTTTTTTTTTTTTTTTTTGAGACGGAGTCTTGCTCTTTGGCCCAGGCTGGAGTGTAGTGGCACGATCTCGGCTCACTGCAAGCTCCGCCTCCCGGGTTCACGCCATTCTCCTGCCTCAGCATCCGGGGTAGCTGGGACTACAGGCGCCCGCCACCACGCCCGGCTAATTTTTTGTATTTTTAGTAGAGACGGGGTTTCACCGTGTTAGCCAGGATGGTCTCGATCTCCTGACCTCGCGATCCGCCCGCCTCGGCCTCCCAAAGTGCTGGGATTACAGGCGTGAGCCACCCACCGCGCCCGGCCTTTAAATTTTATCTTTCTCCCATAGCTGCTGACAGAAGTGATTCTAGTTTGAGTCCAGATCAAGCAATAAAAATGAATTAAGTTTAAATATACAATGGCTAAATTTATAGTGGAATCATTTTTAATTCCATGTTTTAGTATACCATTTGCAACCTATTTATATGAAAACATCCATCGATTATGGAAATAATTGCCAAAAACTTTTCTAACAAATTGTTATAAATAATTTTATTTTTGTTTATAAGCCTTATAAGGCTTCATTATTCAATGCATGTTTTCAGAGACTTGACCTCAAGTCAGTCAATATATTCATGAAATGAGAGTTGAAAAGATATCACAACAGCAACTATACATTTGGAGTAGAAAACAGGTATCACTGAGTATGCTGAATTCTGAATAATGATTTAAGTAAATGCTGTCCTTCAAACTCGGGTGTGCATGGCCTCACTCCCTAAGGAAATCAGTATTTACCAATCTTATTCAAGTGCAATCCTTAGGCTACCGCCTGACACCTCCAGGCAGTATTTTTTTCTTCCTTCACTCTGCTCTGCTACCACCTTGTTCATAGTTCTTTCACAGCACTTGCCTGTAATTTTTGGCTTACATGTCTGAATCTTCTGTTGGACACCTAGCCCCTGGAGGTCAGGTCCTGTCTCTTTATTTGTGTAGCTTCTGTACCTGGCATGGTACCTCATTGGAAAATGAATCAATATTGAATGAACGACTGACCACTGAGATGCTAGACAGACAGAAGATCTAATAAAAGAGCAGCTTAGGTTGGAAGCCTAATCATGTACCTAAGTCTAAAGTAAAACTCTGTAAGACATCAGTGACAGAACCACAGCTGTTGATAGTGTTGGTCTAATTCTTTTTTTATTTTAAATTCTCTCCCTTAAATATATGCATTTATACTTTTCCTTTTTTATTATATATCCTACATGCAAAATCAAATGTAATTGAAAACAAATGACAAACAAAAGCTCTTCTATGGTCAAACTAAAATAACTATGCTTAATAACTAATGTCATTTTTTTCATGTAATGAGCTGCTTTGACTTGCCCTGAGGCTAAGCTTTTTTGAATGTATAAATGCTCTAAGGTTTAAAGTGTATGACCAGAGGATCTCCTGTATTATCAGAAAGCCTGATAAGGAAATGCAGTGTGTCTTTTTATTATACTTAGTCACTGTAAATATAGGTGAAAACATATTTATTTATAGGCTTTTTACATTGTTAATGACCTGTTGCAAAGCTAAGAAAAAATAAATAAACTTACAGATGATGGCTCTAATGAAAAATATAACAGAAAATTAAATTCCATTTTCAAAATTACCATTTTTCCTCTGGCCTAAATAAGACATTTTCAAAAGCAGATGCATTTGGGGGCATATAGGTTAAAGCAACACTAGAGGTATAAAGAAACCATAATGTGCTTTTATTACTTGAGTTTTTACAAAGAGTTTTGGGATAACTCAATTGTATTATCACCATTATTGAGTAAAACATGTAGCACTTTACCACGGCAACAGGAACACCTGCTAGCAAAGCTGTTGAACTATAAGTTTCCCTATTGCTCAATTCAACTAACAAGCTGCTTTAAACTGCCTCCTAATGCCTGTGTAACATCAGTAATTGTATTCTTCCTGTCCACTCTTGGGGCATATTGTAGAGAGCTATTCATCAATTTTCGAGATTCTTTTTTATTCTCCAGAGGAACCAAAAATTGTAAGCTAGAGGATTTTAACGGCAAAATTTCTAACTGTATTTACTGTCTTACACATGATAAGTACACATGATGTACTTAAGTGTAAGTACCTCTTTACACATATATTTCACATTCCTTTGAGAAATATGTCAGAAATTATAAATCTCAGTGAAAACCCGTCTTGAATGTTGCCAATATACTGTTTCCATCATGTAAAATAATAAATCTCTAGCTTTAAAAGCTGATGTCTTTAAAATTTCTTGCTAATTATGTTAATATTATAATTTTAAGTATTATTGTTCATCCAAAGAATATTATTGCTGATCATCAGTTATACAGAAATAAAAGTCATTGATAATTTTCATTATGTTTAAAATCTTTGCCATATAGCTTTCCATGTTGACTAGATATGCACTATAAAGTTGAAATGCAGTATTTGCATACTGAGTAATTCTAAAATGTAAACTACATTCCTTAATATTAATGTGGTTTAAATGACACCAGTTATCTATGTCTATGATTCATATTGCCGAGATGTTCCTCTTTCCCAGAATGATGTACTGTCACTGTCCTATTCGTTTTGAATGTTGTATTCATAAGGGTTTTGTGACTAGACATCACCGTAAATCAATGTTATTGGACTGTATTTTCAAACAAAACATTTACAGACAGTCATCTCACATTCCACACTCAGAGTGCAACACTTGCATGAAGGTCAGATAAAGTCGCTATCAACTTATGGATTAGTTTATTGAAAGAGTAAATGAAACCAACAATTTTTGCAATACCTTAATAACGGGTTTAATGTATTCATGCTTCACTCCAGAATTCCTAATAGTCTTAAGAGCTCTGCTAGAATTGTAAAAAACAAAATAAAACAAAACAAAAAAAATTAGGGGCATATACTTGAGGTTGTCTTTTCTTAAGAAGCACAGGAACTATTCAAAACACTTGGTTTATATCAAGACTTTAGAAAGTGTTTGAAAATATTAGCAATGTCACAGTTTACTCCAAAATAGGCGTGATTCATTTATGATCATTTACTGCTTACTGGATTGGTATTCATGGTTGAAGTACAGAATTAACATTTGTTTGAATAAAATACCTGATCAACTACTACTTTTTGATTTTTAAAAAATGTGTGGAAGTTTCTCTCATTGAAGTAAACATCCATCTTAATTTTCTTTTTATAGCAATTTGGTGTAGTGGAGGTCACAAGTAGTTTGTGGCTACCAAATATTCATGTGTAATGTTCTATAAGGTTTTATTTTTCTATTTTCATTTTCTCTATTCATATGGCTTAAAAGGAAAACCATGTGTATACTAGTAATATAGAAAAAAGATATGCCCAGATATTAACCTGTAGCCACATTACAAAATCCCTATGTAAGTGTGAATAAACGGGAAAGAAAATGTATTTCGCATAAGAGATATGCATCATTTTGGAGTCATGAATATTGAATTTAGATTTCCTTGCATAATTTGGGCTTCCTATACATTACCTTAGATGATTCTCTAAAAAGAACAGCATATTTTTTTGTTAAATGTGTTTCAATGAAAAAAAGTTTTTTCTCTAAACAATGAGTAATATTTTACATAAAAGAGTTAGAACTTTCTGAATTCCTGTTATTTCCTCACGTTGACAGCAAATTTACAAGTTCTCAGATAAAGAAATTTAAAGTTAGTATATAACAAACCAGCCAAGAATCACAGTCAAAAATCACCTTACTATCATTCAGAAAGGGTCTCCTTAATAATAAAATGTGTGACCTGCACAAATTAATAAATGTACAGTCATTCAGCAGGTAAAATAAATTAATTTTGTATGGAAAATTGTAATGTGCTACAGGTAGGCTAATTTATCTTAAATTCAAGCCCATAATTTAGACTTTGATGACATCCATTCATTTTATATTCCAGTACAGAACTTAGTACAGGGAATGCTACACTCATTCATCATCCAGTACCATGATCTTGCTTCCCAATTATGCTTTTGGGGGGCTCAGTCAAGAGAAGCAATGGCAACAGGCATCAGAGCTTTAATTAAAGAGCAAAAAATATGAATGCTCTGGTGGAAGTAAGTCTGTGTACCTTGCATTTTAAGGTAAATTTGGCGAAGACGTTATATTAATTAACATTTGCTGGCCATACATTGTTTCTAGTCTTTAGTTAGTTTAAATATTCTCAACAGTTTAATCGCTTCCTTTTGGATGCTTCCTGAAGGGGTATGGTGGGGAGTAGAGGGGTGGAATAAACTAAATAGCAAAAACCAAAATGATCTTGTTCCCTCTGTTAATAGTAAACGTTTTGAAGAAATAAGATGTAATCTGTCTATCTGTAGATTTATTTTAACCATGTTACATGCTTTAAATTTTACTCTTTGCAATTATCATAAGGATGCCATTCTTACAGTGTACTTCACATCAGTTCATTGCTATGCAGTACAACCACCTCTGGAAGGTAATGTTCACTTCACAGATGAAGAAAGCAAAGAATAAAGAGACTTGCTCTCTTGCCTAGGGTTACATTATAAGTTAGTGGCAAAATGTGTATTAAAATTCAGGTCTCCAGAGTCCCAGTGTTTTAATTAGCTTAATAATCCATGCTAACTTTCATGATTGCTAGGGCTTAGGTTTTGGTATTCTTTAACATTATTCTCAACACCTGTGAAAAATAGCTGCCCTTCATAAGGTTAATGCAAACTATGAGTTACACCAATTATGCAAATCCTAATCTTTGTAACTTATCTACCTCCAGGGTGCTTAGTGCAGTGTGAGCGTGTACTTTATTTCTTATTCAGGGCTTTCACCAACTTCTATGAGCACTTTCCTTTTATACTACTAACAACAAAAACAAAACCATTAATTGAATTTACCACATTTAAACTTATAATGAAGGTATAATTATACTAACTGTATCAATAAAAAAATTAATGTTCAGCGACTTGTCCATGGCTGCATACCTAATAAGAATTCGAATGATAATTTCATTCCGAGACTTGTTTCAAGTATTGTAATACATAATCCTTGTGTGTAAGGTTGATTGTTAAAAGAAACAGTTTGGTACCACTAGGAAAATTGAATCAATAAATGGATTTGAAAATCTATATATTTCATCAAAATTCTTTATATGTAAAATTTTTTTCCTAGGCTTATCTTCATTTAGTCATGATTTATATTCTATACTTGATTCATTCCTTCATTCATTTGTTCAAACAGTCATCTGAAAAATATTGAGCTAATTGCTGGGGGCATAAAGCCAAGTAAATGATTTTAAGTGATGCTATTATGGTCTTTAAAATGGCTAAGATAGATAGTACATTAAAGTGAACTGACTTTAGACGGAGTGGTCAGAAAAGACCTCTCCCAGGATATATTACACTTAAGCTGTATATTAAAGCATGAGCAGGAACTACTATATTGAGAATGGGAAAAGAACATTACAGTAGGAAGAAAAACAGATAAAACCTTCATCATCATTGAGCTTATACTTGGAAGAGGAGACAAGCAGCAAAGAAAGTAAATAAGTAAAAGGTATAGTATGTGACATAAAGAGAAGTGACAAGGCAAGCCAGAAACAAGGAGGCATAGAGGAGTTCATTCCTTTGGATGGGATGTTGCAGAAAGTCTCACTAAGAAGGGGCCATGAATATAACCTGACAGAAATGAGGTGGAAAGCCAAGAGGAACTCTGGGAAAAGATGTCCCAGGCAGAGTAAACACCAGATAGAAAGGCCCTGAGGTAGAAGTATGTTTGGGGTGATAAAGAAGCTGTTAAGGAGTTCTAAGTAAGGTCATGTCAGTATCTGATTAGTATTGAGAAAGATAGCTTTTGTTGGATTTGGAGAATGGGAGGAAGAACTCAAGAATGGAATAGGAGAACAATTAAGATGAATTTGTATTCTCCAAAGAGCAAGACAATTATGACCTGAACAAGGATGGTAGTAATAGATAGAATGATGTGTGTTTAGTTGAGCTATATTTTGGAGGGAGAATCAACAGAACATACTTTATACTGAGATAAAAGGAGAGAAATCATCAATAACTACTAAATGTTCACCGGTAGGTGGGATGCTTTTGATTGAATTAGAAAAGACATGATGTCAAGTGTCAGGGTATAATATTCTAGATATCCTTATTAAGTTTGAGATGCTTGTAAAATTTTCAGAGGATATTTCAAGTAAGCAGTGGTCCAATATATACATTTGTGTTTCGTTGACATCCAAGTGATATTTATTATAATTAAATCAATAGGCTATTTCTCATGCCTCTACTCAGCACAAGCTTAGAACTCTGATACATTGCTATTTATAAATTAAATTTAAATGTGAAATTTTAATGAGTGTTAAACCAATTTACTTAGAAGCAAAGAATGATTTTAGTCTTATATAAACAGATTCACAAAAGGATGATTTTGTTAGTAGTTAACATTTTTAATTCAAGACATCAGTATAATAATTAACAGATTTTGAACAGAAATATTACAGATACATCAAAAAATAAAAACTAAGAATAATCTTTATTATTTAATTCCTATCTGACTTTTACTTGGTAACCACCTTTGTATGCTTTTCAAGGCATTATAATCTTGAACTCACTGACAAGTGTAATCTGAAGTTCAAGTAAAGTGACAATATAAGAGATTGCTTGAATGACATGAAGATATATTAAAGGTTACACATCAGAACTGCTTCATGGCAGTCTGAGGATGTGTTTTGTTTGTCAGGTACACTGTCTTTAAAATGATGCATTGAATGACATTAGGCAAGATATGTTCTTTCTAGTTAGCCTCAGTTGCCACCACTTCCTATTGTCTTCACCATTATGCTGTTTTTCTGGTCCTTGACGTGATTTTACCTTGTTAACCTGCTACAGTTATTCTAATATCTATCTAAATGTATATATGTTAAGGTTATCTGGCAAAGCATTGTGCATGTTGAGTTTTGAAAAGAAGACTTTATAGAATTCCTTTTGCTGAATTGTGTTTTGGACTTTCCATCAGTTTATGTTGAAATATGTTCAAGAAACATACCTATAGATCTTATAGTGGTGTCCAAGATAAGAATGTTGTTGAGAATGTCATTCCTTATAGTACACAGCATTCCTTTTATGAAATGATAATCAAATCTTTATTTATAGTATTATTAAATTATTGCTCTAATTAATTGGCTTATTTTGACCTCAGAATAGTGTTATTTTAGGAACTGATTTTACTACGCAGTTTTAACTGTTTGATTAAAAATTTAGGTCAGAGATGACAAACAATAAGACTGTGCTAGGATGAATTCTAAAGTGACCCACCTTGACATTTACCCTTGTACAATCTCCTGTTGAGTGTGGGTGAAATTTGTGGTTATATTTGTCAGATGTAATCAAGGCTCTAAATCAGTTGATCTCAAGATGGAGAGATTATCTGGGTGAATGTAACCTAAAAATATAAGGCTTTGAAATCTGAATCTAGAGGTCAAAGGCAGAGGAAGTCAAAGATTCAAGGGGTTAGAGGGATTCAAGTTGAGGTATAGTCTCTCCTCTGGCTTTGAAGATGGATGGGGCCATGCGGCAATAAATATGGGTGGACAGTGGGAGCTTGGAGTAGCCCCAGCAAGAAAATCAGTCCTTGGTTCTATAGTTGCAAGAAATAGAATTTGACCGAAAAGTACATGTGTTAGAAAAGCATTCTTCCCCTACAGACTCCAGAAATTAACCAATTCTGGCCGACACCTTGATTTTGAGGTTTGAGCCATTTTCTAAGAAATCTAGCCACACAACGCCTGAGCTTCAGACCAAAAGAAGGTAAGCTAGTACATGGGTGTTGTTTTAAGCTGCTACTTTTGTGATAATTTGTTACATAGCAATAGAAAATGAACACAGGCTACTATGTAAAGAAGGTGTGAAGAGTCTGAAATTATACCCTGCAGGCAACCTAAGATTTAACTTTATGGTTTCATGCCTGTTGGTAGGAGACATGAGACTCCTGGATGAGAAATAAAAGGCTTGAGTACGTCTAGCAATAGCAGAAGCCAGACTTTCAGGATTTGTGCTGGTTCCCTAGACCCCAGTTCTCACAGAACAATGCAGAGAGGGCCAGGTGATGGTTGAACACATTGGGTTCCATTATAGGAAAAGAATTTCCTGCATAGAAAAAAAAATCTTTTACAATGGGCACTAAGCCTGCCTTTCACCTGAGAATGAGACATTATCTTTATGAAACTGTATAGTATAAATATGCCACCTTTTCCCCATGAGAGACACTATTTCTATCTTCCAATGCTGCTTACTGTGCAAAGGCTATCAGTGATGAGTAGAAACGTGAGAATTGTCTTATACTTGCAGTTTTTTTTTCTTGAACAGAAGCTGGTATCACATAAAGCATACCATAAAGTGTACATATAAAGTGTATATTCTTGAAGATGCAGTGAAGAATGTTTATTGACAGTTCCATATGCAGACATCCCCAAAGAATAAGACTTCAAATTTTATATATTAAAAAATAAACTACTTTCCTGGCTTAAAATGAAACAAGCAATCTACCCATAACATGTGTGTATAATTATATAGTACATTTTAACTAGCCTTACTATTATCTCAAATTCATACTGCTAACTTTGCTTTTCTCTTTCTTCCTTCACTATTTCTTATGCATATTATGTTTTTTTTATTTTCTGAATCCTTCAAAAATTTGGAGAATTTTGTTCAATCAATGTCAATTAAAGCAGAACAATTTGATAAGAAATAGACAAATAGAAAAAGTATATTTGTAGCCTTCCCCTGCCTGTATATATTGTAAGGCCTATGACTGGCAATAGGTTTGGATCATTAGACTAGATTAACAGTATCATTCCTAGTAGCTTAAAGGGTTTTGTTGCAGGTATAGAGTGCTAAGAAAGGAAATAATTTTGAGACAGTTAGATATTGTTACTATTGCCCTAGTTAGTTTAAAATCTCTGAATAACCCTTAAATCTGACCAAGCTTCAGACCCATGCAACTTATTATTTAAGGAAAAGAGAAGCTCTTTTCATGCTGATTAGACAGATTCAGTTTCCAAGTCCACCCCTAGAACAACTGCTGTGGGAAAAATCAGGCCTATTCACTTAGTCCTAAATTACTGACTATCTGGGAGCCAGTCTTGATAGCAAATGAGATGAAGTGAACTGATAAACTTGGATTAAGCAGGGACCCACTCTGGATCTGGGGAGGGGTCCATCCCACTCAAAACTCACTGGCTGCTGAGTGGAGTGAGGGGGCAGAGTAGAACCGATGTTGGAACCTAATCTACATGACTGCTACTTGAATCAAGGAAAACATTCTTAGCCCTATACCATAGAATAAGAAACTAAGGCACACATCTCATAGTAAATGTCAAGGCCTGATTTTTGGGCTGAATTTTTTGACCTCAAGTCCACTGTTCCTATCCCTATGTTCTGCTCTCTTGTGACATGATAAGTAAATTAATCTAACCTTTTAATGAAAGCAGAGTTAGAAAGATGGAAAAGGAGTGATAATGAGTTGAATAGGCTCTTGGCAGAATAATTATATCATCAAAGAGAAAAACACCTAGAAAGAGGAGTTCTGGGTTGGGTTTTTTTTAAGACAATATTTGACTGGTATGTGAATTTACCTGGTTCAGGACCTTCAATTACTCAAGAGACGGTAACTCAATGGTAGATGGCAAAATCTGTGCTATGAGAGCACTTTTGCAGATTCACTATCCCACTGTGACTTTTTCCCGAACAGCTCAGACTAAAACAAAGAAAACAAATTCCCTTGAAAACCTAACTAAAAGGTCACAGAAAGGAGAGGCAGAACTCATTAATGTTTTTTCAGGGCCTGAGGGTTCATTCTTTAAAATCTGTGCCACATATGCACGTGCAGTTTGCATGAAGATTTTCTTTTGTATCAAAGCACATCCTCTCCAGATTGTAATAACCTGATGCCTGGTTGCCTTTTGGCCTCATGCCCTGGGGTTAGCTGAGGCATCCTTGTAAATTCAGGAACATATTTCTTGTATTTGTGAATTATCCAAGGTAGACTTGCCTCATGTCAGAGCCTACTCCTTAAATAATCTTAAAGTAGTTATTTCCTTTGTGAAGTGCATACAAATGAGTTGAAACAGTAATATCCACATTAATTGTTGAATTTTGTTATTTTCAATGGCCACTTCATTTAAAACAGAGACAAAGTACTACTATTTTTCCAGAAAAGATGCAGAAAATATTAATATGACAGATAATAACCTCTGATTTTTATCTGTAAATTCAGGAGTTGATGTAAGACAAAAAAGTTTGAAGGTGTACATAATCTGGCTGAAATCAGTCTTCTTTCTCTCCTATCAGAAACAAGATGAAGTAGAGTAGAGGAAGAGAAGAATTAAAAGCAGGTTAAGGAACATTCACTACTACTTATGTTCTAGTCCTTATTGGAAATCTGCTTAAGTTTGAAAAGGAAAGTAGAGGGAATTTCTGGAAATCTTTTTAGAACATAGAAAGGACCAAGTTGGAGAGCAAGAGGCAGTTGTTTCCAAATTTTTTCTTTGTAGAAACAATCTTTACAGTTAAAATAAAAGCCAATACATTTTTGATGCATAGTTACATGCTTATAAAAACCTTTATAAAGTAGGCATTTATTATTACAGTAATATTTTTGTGTATTATAAAATGCATATAACAACATGAAATTAAAATGGATGAGATAAATAACATTTTTAGGAAATGTTATTCTGTTCTATTTATTAGTGGTGCTAAAAACTTAAATATTTTATTAAAATTGTTTGGTGCTTGCAGGGTGATGAAATACACATCACCATCATGAAAATCTTCACTTAAAACTTCATACTAGAATGACTTGCAGGTCCAGTTCTAAATGGTTCTGTTTATTGAGACATTCTGATTATTGGCTTAATAACTGTTATTATTGGAAAAATCAAGTGGTAAAAATTAAATAAGTCCAAATAGAAGAAATGTATGGTGCCTGCAGATGAAAAATCTTTGAAGTCATATTTCAGTCCCACCCACCAATAATGCAAATATTTTGTTGAAATGGGCTAGCAGGTTTTGAGCTTCCCTGATGTTCATCAGTTTTTCTTCCACATTAAAAAGTACTGAATTTTCATTTTTATATTTTGTGTAAGATATGGCCAAAGCTAGTCACAGCAATTTGCTTAGAAGATTTATAATCAGATTAGAGAAATGGAATCCTAAGTTTTCAAAGCATGCTGCTATAAAAATTTTTATAGTTGGCACTATTTGTTTTCAGCAACAAATTTGCCTAAAAATTGACATTATTTAAAAATCTCATTATTGAAAATATTCACCTAATTTTCCCTAATGTTAACATCTTACAAAATCATAGGATATTTGTCAAAATTGAGACATTAACATTGGTACTATGCTATTAACTAAGATACGTTTTATATACACGTCATGCATTTTTTTCTCTGTTCCAGGATCCAGTCCACAACACTACATTGAATTTAGTTGTCCTGCCACCTGTATTAGTTTATTCTCACACTGCTATTAATAAAGACATACCTGAGACTGGGTAATTTATAAAGGAAAGAAGTTTAATTGACTCATAGTTCATCATGGCTGGGGAGGCCTTAGGAAACTTACAGTCATGACAGAAGAGGAAACAAACATGTCCTTCTTTACATGGTGGCAGGAAGGAGAAAAGTGAGAGCTGAGTGAAGGGGGAAGCCCCTTATAAAACCATGAGTTCCCTTGAGAACTTATTCATTATCACTAGAATAGCATGGGAAACTGCCCCCATGCTTAAATTACCTCCTACCAGGCCCCTTTCATCACCTATGGGGATTATGGGAATTGCAATTCAAGATGAGATTTGGGTGGGAACACAGTCAAACCATATCACCCCGTTAGTCTCCTTTGATCTATGATAGTTTCTCAGTTTTTCTTTCATTAAATAATATTGATATTTATGATAGTTTGATCTATGATAGTTTTTCAGTTTTTCTTTTATTAAATAATATTGACAGTTTTGAAGAGTAATAATTAGGTATTGTGTACAGTGTTCCTGATTTCAATTTGTCTGATGTTTTCACATGTGTTTTGAGAATGCCATAGAGATTAGTTACCCTCCTCATCACATTGTGGTACATGATATCAACATCACTGATCACTGCTGGTTAGCCTTGATTGGTCACTTGGTTAGGATGGTGTTTAAAATATTTTTTCACACAAAGTTATTTTTTTCCTTTTCTTTATTTTTGAAAGATAGTCATTAAGTGCAATTCACCCTTAAAGAGAGAAACATACTCCAGTTTGAATATTAAAAAGCCTCGAATGTTACTTCAAGCTTTTGTGAGGTTTTCTTAGAGTTCCTTTGGTTCTCAAGAAAGATACTGTTATAGGTCCTTGATTGACAGTGAAAGTGTGTCAGCAAGTTATCATGGAGGCTTTGTAAAGGTTAGGAGGAAATCTTTCCTAGGATACACCTTGTGCATTCCTTCCTGGAGATGGGGTAAGGACATAGTTACAATACCAGTGGATGGGCCATGGCATAGTCAGCCAAGTGAAAGCCAAAGTTAGACCCACAGATTCTTCAGATATCTCTCTATTACATTGCAAATGACCTGATAACTTAGAAATTGAAAAAAAAAAATAGAAAGATCAGGAGAGAAGTGAGACAGAGGAAGATGAAGATAATACTTCTATATTCAATCAAATTTCTGAAACGGCATCTGCTCAGAATTTCTTCAGGGAGAAAGAGTCATTGAAGATAGAATTTTAACACTTAATGAGACTAGGTAGAAAGACTATAAAGACTGAGAAATCACTTGATTAGGTCATGAGAACTCAGAATTAAGTAGATTGAATTTTTTATCATGCAATAATAGCAGCTCATGTTAGAAATTAAGTTGAATTACATAAAGATTTTAAAAAACAAGATTTTTTTTAACATCGGAGTTGTTACTATCAGGTTTGTGCTCCTCACACAAATGTGGCAGCTTATCATAGGATACAAACATGATGTCTGTTAGAGTAAGGCTGGCTGGATAATAAGCAATATTATCCAAGTACAATAGTACAAGCTATTAAAACCATGCTTCTGATTAGGCTAAACAAAATGTATTTTCCATTCACTTATGATCTGGGAAGACATAAATGACATTTTGTAAGACCCCATGGAGATAAAAGTCAATAAAAGGGGACGAGTATAATTTAGTGTTGATGAGTCTAAGTGTTGAAGTCAGAGAGACCAAGGTTTCAATTCTGGTTTTACTCTTCAGTAACCCCATGACATTGCTGAATTTACTTAAACCCTTTGAACCTCAGTTTACTCATTTCTTAAATAGAAACAACAATGCCTGCTCTACGGGATTAGTATGAGAACTAAATGAGACCACATATGTGGAACATCAAGCACAATGTGCCACACTTAATAAGTAATCAATAAATCATAGCTACCTACCACTCTTACTATTGTTGTTCTGAGTATCTATTTTGATTCCTAAAATGATAAGAAATGAAAGCCAAATTTCTGAAGTCTAGCCATGAGGAGAGATGGCAAAGGAGAAACAGAATCAAAATAAGAATAAAAGTTCATAGAGTATTGAGAAAGAAGAGGTCACTTGAGGCATAGAATTTTCATCAGGAAAATCATTTCCAAGGAGAAGACCTAAGTTGTGAGAAGAAAACTGAGTGTAGTTTGACTGAATTGATACTCTGTACAGATATCCAGGCCTGCTCTTCTAAGGAGTAATTCACACTCAAATATAGGACAGCCCTTTATTTAATAGCTAAGGCAATTAGAATTTATTTTACCTTACATATTTTAACTTATTAAGCCCTAATTAACATTATTTTACAAATGTAATGAGATATTGCATTCCAAACATACATTCATATATGTGCTTTTAAGATTTTTTTAACATTTTATTTCTCATGACTGACCAAGCATAAAAGATCAGTTGAAGTAAATTTTTAAAAGAATGCTTGGCTATTACTTTTCCAATCTTTATTATTATTGTTTCTAGATAAAGAGTTGTCATTGCTATAGGAATGCTGGAAGGTAGTTAATTTCTCTTCATACTGAGGATTACAGGCTTTTAAATTTGTAGGTCTATTTCAGGCCTTATTTAGCTATTAAGAAATTTACACTATTTTCTTCACTTTTCTAATGGCCAGAGATGCTGCAATATAAACTGAAAAGGGAAGGATAAGAGAAAAAAAATCCTTAAATTTTCATTACATTTATACTTTCCTCTCATCAAAGGACCCCAGAAATTCCCCTGCTGTATCAGTATTGCCAGATAGTTAATTTCTCTGCCCAAGCAGGATAAACAGATGTGCTGACATAACAATACCCAATGTTTCAAGATTCTTAAGGATATTAATAAAAAGCTATTTCTTATGGGAACCTTGGATTTTTTTCCTGAGGAAAGATTACAGATCAAGATTTGTTATCTCCGAATATTAAGGTAGTTAGTGCTGGATGAATTTTTAAAAATGCAACATTCACACTCGTCCAGATAAATACTGAAATTTGGAGGATGCTTACTTGAACTTTATTGAAACCATGGAAATTCTGTTGTTTGCAAATTTGAGCTGCAAATCTGTGCGGGAAAGATTTGTCTTGCAAGATTTTGGAAGCATCATGTTGCTGGTTGAAATGAAAATACTACATGCATGGCCATTCCCTACTTTTTCATCATTCTCTGGGTCAACTTAAAAAGAGATGAAAAAACCCAGAAGTGCAGAGACATTAAAAAGGCAAATGTGAGCGTTCAAAACCTTCATAAGTGAGGTATTTTTTGTTTTTTTTGTTTTAGTTTTATCTAATGTTTCATTGGTCTTTATTTTAGGGAAATGATAGTGAACCAAATACCTTGCTCATCTGTCTAGCCCCTCTCTCTGCTCTACTTTCCATTCTTTAGTCTATTATAAGCATAGAGCCCCCTTGGAAGTCCACAGGAATTCCATGCTTGCATCAGCTCAGGGGGGATCCAGAGCAAGGTGAGAAACAGGCCTGGAGACTGCAATGGCAGATTGAGCAGATTGTGCAGTATCATTTCACATGCTATCGTTATCCCCTTATGTCACATTTTTCTGTTGCCGACAAGAAATCAGCTAAGGGCAGAGTGAGAGAAAGCTGTTGTAGCAAATGGTCTTCTTGCTGGTTTTAACAAAACAGTCACACTAGTGAAGAGCTGCCTCCTCTTGCATTCTGCTTCCACTGTCTTGAGTCCATTTCTGAACCCCAGCCAACTCCCAGCTGGTAGTATACTACAATGCTGTCATGTCATCAACCCAGTCAAGATGTTCCAGAGTTTTTTTTTTTTTTTTTAATTTGCCAACTTGGCTGTTTCCTCACAAATTGCACAGAATAATAATTTTTTAAAGAAAGCTTAGCTTCTATTACCCATGGGTGAACAGGTTTTTGGAGATTGCTGGGTAAACAGAATTCAGGTCAAAAGAAAGTGACAATGAATAGGCACTCATATTTCGGTATTCAATGAGTCATATTTGCATACCAAAAGTCCAATATAAGGTAGGTCAGAAAGAGCATCTATTATCACAAGTAAACTTAAATACGTTGTAGTTCTTCACTATATAGTAACACCTTATTTTTTGACAGTTTTCTTTTTGTGTATATGTGTATGTACATGTAAAGTAATTGATAATAAAGTGCCCACAAGAAGAAAATCATTTTCTGCCCAACAATACAAGATAGTTTATTTGAGAGAAGCTTGGATTTGTTAAAAGAAAAAACAAGCATTTGTGGATATTTTTAATAATTTGAACATATGGTCTGAGCAGAAGCAGAAAAGGCACTTTTTAAACTCGATGTCAGATCATATCACATTATGTTGATTTATACTGTATAATGTGATATGTTGCAGACTTTTAATAAATGGGCTTTCTTCATCATCTCAACCAGGAAAGATTTTGGGGGTGCTTGTTCAGTGATGCTCTTTGGGATTATTGAGTAGTACTCAACTCAACTAACACACTTTCCAGATCCTGACAGGTTTCTTGTATTTTACCTACTTCTTTTATCAGGTAAGGCAGCAAACAGATATAAGAAAAATAAAGTTTTAGCAGAAAAAAATATTTATTTTTTATTTTTAATTTTTTGCATCAACTAGGGGAAATAAACTTTCTTTATCTAGGTCAGGAGTAGAAATCTGGCAATAGGAAAAAAGCAGTTTGTTTTTGATGGGGGAGTTGTTATGAAAGGTGTGAGAAGCTGTGGAATCAAAGGGGAAGGGAAAATGGAAGCATTGCTGTGTTGCAGTCCTGACCTGAATGCCATGTGTACTGAGTGTGCAGTGAGCCAGTGTGCTGATGTATCATATTCTTCCTGAGAATTATCTCTGAGAGAGAAGCTGCTCAGATTTTTAAAATACCTTTCACCTTTAATATTCAAACTGTTTTTCTAAGAAAAAAATAAACTTTCAAAGTTTATTATTTTTTCAAGGAGAAACAGTAACATAAGTAGATTAAGTCATCAATCTGAGATTTTGCTGGAATCTTCTTGGAAAATTAATATAAAACTACAACTTTCAGATCATTATTCAAATTTTCCCTTTCTCTCTTGTATTTATAGATTATCATTCAAATCATCAGATATCTTTAATTAAATGAATATCTTTGAAGCACTATATAGTCACATACATACACCTAGAGAAACAAATTAAACAGTGATGCACCATTTACCTAGATGATTACCATGAGACAGTGTAAAAATATGAAAAGAGACTGAAGAAAAGCACAAATCACTTGAGAGAATAATAAGTCAGTAATGCACATGAATTATTTGGCTAGTGGATTTTATCTGCAAACAAGCAAATTAGAAGGCGTGATGGTGGGGCCAGGTTTGTCTGCTACACAGTACTTCCAATATCTGGCACAAAAATAAACCAAAAATATTTGTTGAATAAGTGAATTTGTTCATTCTGGAAAGCATTTATTCAATGTCATCTGAATAAAAGTAAAGTAACAGAAGATTTTATTATCCTCTTTTAAGAATGCAAGGTGAGAAAGAAAATCTATTACTATTTTTAGTTAGTATATATAGCGCATTTATTCTAGCAGGGCCTCAGCTAATTGCTTAATGTGGGTTATTTAGTGCTATTTTCGTTAATGTCTCTATTTTAGAATTAAGAAAAAATAAAGAGAAGTTTTAGAGTTGGCAAGTAATTTATCTAAAGTCAATAATTAGTAAATGGTGAAACCGAGGCAGCAAGACTTCTGAGTCAATTCACTATATTGCCTAAAAGCTTTCAAGAAGACAGCAAAATTTTTATAGTAGTAAAGTATCAATTGTTTCAGATCCCTTGGATGAATGAAAGTGGAAATCTTTGATGGTATAGATTTCAGGGCTTGAGAGAAATGTGAAAGGCTAACCAGTAAAATAGCTAACTACATTAAATATGATTCAGTTTGAGATGGTGTAAGCAAAGACATTGAAGCATGGGAGGGTCTGAACATCCAAGTTCCGATCTACATTTTGTCAGTAACAAAGAACAAGATATCATGGTATGGCACTATGATGCCAAGGGAATCAACAAAAAAATGACCAAAGTAATTCATCAAAGAAATTGACTTAATGTCAGAACAAAGAACATGTCTCTGGCAAGGAGTAATGAACATCAGTAGCCCGATATTTTGCTAACATTTAACTCATTTCTATTTACTTTTCAGGCTAGTTTTTCGCTGCAGGTCCAACTTATCCTGAGAAACAAAACAGAAAATTCATATATCACATAGGATTCAGTTTGGTGATGAGAAACAGACCAAGGAAGAATGATATTTTTTTTTCACATTAAAGTCCAGAAGAGATAGTCTAGAGCTGGTATGGTGATTTTGCTCCACAATGTCCTTTGAATACTGGAGCCCCCCTATCTTATTCTGTTATGTTCCTCATCCACTCCAAAGGTCAGTTCATAATACCCAAAGCCCAGTCCTTCCCAGCTACCTTGTTTACATTCCAACCAATGGAAAAGAGGAAAAGATGATGAAAAGGAGACAAGTGTACATTCTAGCTGTATTTTAAGGAAGGTAAGCAGGAGAAACACAGACAACTTTCTTTTTTTTTTTACATGTCATTGGCTAGTACTTAGTTACATGGCCTGGAATGTTGGGCAATTATAAAATTTTTTTATGGTAGTCAGCTAAAAATAGGCAATTTCATAAATATCTTTATAGAAGAAGAGAAGAGTGGTTGTTGAAAGATTGTTAGTAGTCTCTGCCAGAGTTAGTATTTATTTGGAAAATTACATTTCTTCTTTTTTTACTGTCTCTCTCTCTCTCTTTTGTTTTTTCCAAAGTTAACCTAAAGCTCACTTCTTCCAGAGCTACCTCCCATGCATAGGAAACATGGGGAATCTGCTGCTGTTTCCAATATTTGCTGAGGGTCATGAGAAATATTTGCCTATATGGGCAACTTTTGCCTCAGAAGCACAAAAAACATGCCACAAGTGACCTTTACTATAGAGGTTCATGAAGCCATGTGAAATGACTTCTCTATTTTTCTCATACATGATCGTTTTTGTGCTAGTCATTTGTGAGTTCAATCATACACTAAATGACAACAAACCCAGGCTGAGTTGTTATTCTTGAAACATTATTATATGTGATCTAGGCTATTTCTTACTTTTCATCCAACATATTCAAATACTGTTGACCAGACTCATTCTTCACAGGACTCTATTTGCGTCATACTTATAGTGTAAAATATTTTCCAATTAATTTATATCCACCCTTCGCCACTCTGGTTTCAGTTCTTCTCTATCTTAACAAGAACCCTCTCCTCCTCTTAGAAAGCTAAGAAATTTCACCTTTATTATCCTTAAGATGGGGCTATTACTACAGAAGTTTCAGGAAAATGAGTAACCAGAATATTTAGCTGTGGGGTTCAAAAGCATAAAAGGCAGTGATAATTATTAGCAGGAAAAAAATCTCTGAATATAAAGCATCTGTTTTTTGGAACATAGAATACTTACCCATGTCCCAGCCTAAGCAGTAGGTACAGACAAATGGTGATTGTTTACATATTATAAAGGTTATTTAATCCAGGGAAGGGTAGAGAAAGGTTAAAGAGAGGAGCAATAACGTTAGTCACTATTATGGGTCTCTGAAAACACACTCAATACTCCTCCCGGAGTCAAATATACAGTATGCTACCATAAAGATATTTGGGGATCCAAAAGCAAAGGGATCTTTTGCATCATTACCTTGTTGTAATATATGAAACAAAGACCTTTGAGATTTTTTTCCCACTACTTTGGTTGTCAAAGAGTAAAACAGAAAGAGTGGTCACGGCAAGTCTGTATAGATAAGCCCTGAGACAGATCCTGGAATATTCCAATAGTTTAGGTGAGCATGCAAAATTCCTCCTTCTTTACTGAGAACATTATAGAATTAGCTCAATGAAAGAACAATCTAGGAGGCTTTGTAGTTGCACAAGAGATATCTCTGCTGCTATATGATTTGATTTGACTGTGCTACTATAGAACACAAGGAAATACATCAACAGAGCCCAGTAGAGATAAATGTGGGAACACAGGAGACTCTTGCTGCTCACTTCCTCACCTAGTAGCTTTGGAAACTTGGTGAAGGCACAGAGTAGGAAATCCATGGCTGAGCCTGGAGAAAAAGAATGGTTTAGAAAAATAAGGCATTTCTTAGCCCTGAGGTCCCTATATCTCTTCTTCCTAAATGACTTGCTTTTATGTAAGCACTGATTCCCAGTAGGCAGATACAAACCCCAAACCTAGGGTGAAGAGAGAAGGATTAGTTTATACTACCAACCTAGAAAGTTATTTAACACAAAGTTATATTTAAAACATTCAAAAATTATATAATTATATATATGAGGAGACTTCAAAAGGTTTATGAAAATGCATATTATGAAAAACTATGTATGAATTTAAATTTTTTGGTGACAAAATAAACTCATACTAACTCGTTATAACATTCCTAAAAAGGACCTAGTTTGAGGCACTAAGGAGGATAAGACATCAGTTTAAAAAGATACCCTTTTAGAGCAACATGAATTCTGCTAAAATTGAAGCAAGAAAAACATAAAGTTCATGGGTAGAAGAACGGTGAAATATTTGATGCTTTACAAAAAGTTTATGCAGACAATGCACAAGGTAATCAGCAGTTCACAAAGGAATAACTCATCTTAAGAAGGGATGAATTCAAGCCTATGGTGGGAGGTTTCAATCCACATCAGTCTGTAAGGAAAAAATTTATCTTGTTTGCGCCCTAATTGAAGAGGACCAACAATCATCAGCAGGAACAATAGTCAACACCATAGACATCTCAAATGGTTCAGCTTGCACAATTCTGATTAAAAAATTAAAGTTGAGCAAACTTTTCCACTTGATGGGTTCTAAAACTGTTGCACCAGATCAGCTGCAGACATGAGCATAGCTTTCAATGGAAATTCAAAACAAAGTGGGATCAAGATCCTGAAGCATTTCTTCGAAGAATAGTATCAGGAGATGAAACATAACTTTACCAGTAAAATCTTGACGACAAAGCACAATCAAAGCAATGGCTAAGTGGTGGAAGTGGTCCTGTCAAAGTAAAAGTAGACCAGTCAAGAGCAAAGGTGATAGCAACAGTTTTGGGGGACACTCAAGGTATTTTGCTTGTTGGCTTGCTGGAGGACCAAAGAACAATAACATCTGCTAATTATGAGAGTGTTTTGAGAAAGTTAGCAAAAGCGTTAGCAGAAAGATGCCTGGAAAATCTTCATCAAAGTTTCCTTCATCAAAGAATCCTCTTCATGATGACTCTCTTCATCAAAGAGTCCTTCATCAAAGAATCCTCTTCATGATGACTCTCTTCATCAAAGAGTCCTTCACCACAATAATGCTCCTGCTCATTTGTTTTATTAACCAAGGGCAATTTTGTAACAGTTTCTATGGAAAATCACTAGGGATCCACCTTGTAGTTCTGATTTGGCTCCTTCTGACTTTTTTTTTTCTAATTCTTAAAAATCTTTAAGGGGGCACCAATTTTTCTTCAGTTAATAATGTAAAAAGAATTGCACTGGCATAGTTAAATCCCCAGGGCCCCCAGTTTTTTAGTGATGCACTAAATGGCTATCATTCCTTACAAAGATGTCTTGACTTTGATGGATCTTATGTTGGGAAATAAATGTTACATTTTTATCTCTTAATTCCAATGTTCCAAGAACGTTTTGAAGTCTCCACCTATGTATGTATGTATTTATTACAATCAGGTTTGTGAAATAAGCAACTATTACCTATTTATTTTCCTCTCAGTTTATTACCTCTCTCCTAAATCAGGTTGTCATCACCATATCCTCCTGGGAGCACAGGAGTACAGCTCATGGAGTTTTCCGAGTGCCTGACTTACACATGCCTCTTCACATGTTACCAAGAAAAAAATAAAGGGCATATATCTTTTGACTCTTCTGCTGTGAGTTTCAGACTGCATTTAGTGATGTCATTGGCATTACCCAAATCTTTTGCAGTAGAATCTCTTTTTGGCTCAACACATTTGTTTTGACTATAGTGGTTGCACTTATCATGCTGAATTATAATGAATGTTAACTTGTTTGCTTTTCTTCTGTAGAAGCTCTTTGGGATGAAGAAGTATGCTTTACTGAATTAATTCCATACCTGATATATAGAATATGATCAATTTTTAGTAAAATTAATAAATGAATGAATGAATACCTGCTGTATTCTTTTTGACTTTGACTTTTGATAAAATTTTAGAGTAATTATTATAGTTCCAAAAGAGAAGACTAAGAAAAGAGAAGCCTTGGCTGAAGTTCAGAAGAAAAGGTATAGAGCTTATAGTAGGCTTACAGGAAAAACTCTCTAAATCTATATTTGTACTTACTAGTAACAGTAGAGAGAAAAATGAAACAGAAAGTGGTTCTGAATACTTCTGAATTTTGAACTACACATGTTGTTTAAAAATTTAGGTTCTCACATTATAATATTTCAAATGTTCCATTTAAAATAAAAGTTTGAACATTTGTCTTACTCCACACTCTTTAAGTAGAAGCATTAAAAATGATAGTGCAAGAATTTTTTTAGCCAAATTCATAGCCTAAAAGCAGATGAGAAAAACGAAACAAAACAGCAGACATTTAGCTAACTCATACAACACTTCTTCAAAGAGTAACATATTTTGTTACAATTTTAAAAATTAAGAAAGGTCTGTGTAGCAGTTGCTAAAAAGGTGTTAGAAATCAGATTGTTAAAAATGGTCCAAATGGTCTCCAATGTCTCACCCCTTTGATTTGTCCTGGCTTTGTGACTTTATTTATTTATTTATTTTTCACCAATACAATTCTGGGAGAAATGCTCTGGGACTTACGAGACCAAAATTCCAGAGGTTTCCATAGCCACTACGTAAAGGAGACCAGGCTATCCTGTTATGGACAGAAATATCCTGGGGGATAAAAAACCAAGTGGAGAAGAAGGTCCAGTGAAGGCCCAGACACATGAGAGAGCCCAGGCAACACCAGAGAAAAGAGCAACCCACCTGTGCAAGCCAGCTCACATCCATTTTGTGCCAGCACAACACAGGTAACGCACAGTGAGTTAAGCCATCTTGAATGCCTGCCTTAGTCATATCAGCCCTAATAAAACCATGGTGGAGTAGAGATAAGTTGAGTCTTGTAAGTCTTCTTGTCCCAAAGAATTGTGGGCAAGGATGTCTGTTAAAAGCTATTGATTTGTGCAGTAGTTTGCTATGACACAATAAATAACCAATATGATACCCCAAAGTTTATCATAGTTTTATATACCTTCCAGAAATAGGTGTAGGTTCATAACATACCAATTACTGTATTGCCTATAGCGGTTAACTAAAGGTGTTCTGTAACTTATTTTGTTGTTGTTTTAAATCTAAATAATTGTGAGATTTTGTTTGAAAGCTGGTATTTTGTATAATATGTAAAAGTAGTAGTGTATCTCTTAATGTTGAGTCAAAAATATATCTAATCTTATAAAACTGCTATACACATAGAACAAAATAATTTAACTTTATTTAAATAAAACATATCAACTATATTTTAAAAATTTTGTATATATTAATAATATAATAAAATATATAAGTATGATTAGAAAAATAATAACATAGTGGACCTTCATGCATAGTGGACCCTCATTTATATTAATATTAAGGAATATTGTTGCTGTTTAAGTTAGATTTTCTTGTGTACAGATTTTGTTACCTGATTTAAAATGACATGGCCAATTTTCAGTATTGAGCCAAAAATATTTAAAAAGTTGGAAATGTTATATTTAACCACAAAACAAATGCCCCAGCCAAGTTAATTTAGCTCATTAGTGTTACTTGTCTCATCAAAAGGAATAAATTAGAAAAATAGTTTGAATGGAGGCAAAGAGCGATGTTTAGGTATATATTACCTTTTCTAGAGTCATATGAAGGACTGTGTAATGGATTTTGTCTTTGAAGATTTAAAGAGAAACTACCAGAAAAATAGCTCAGGATGAGTAGAGGGAAGAAAATCAAATGAGACTTGGATGTTTTTTATTGTGTTTATTTGATGTTTTCTTATATTTGACCATTGATCATTTCATGTTTCAGTTCACTATTTTGACTTGCTCTTCATGAGTAAAGAGTGAAGTGTTAAATGGTGTTACTCAAGGATTATCACTTAGATTTAATCGACCTTGCTAAACATCACACCATAAATCAGAGGATCTTTCATTTCTCCATTCTACCAAAAAAATGTGTCAGAGAGATTTTTACTAAGGCAGTTTAATTTAAAATCACAAGAAGATATAGAGGTTCTTATGAAAATGTTTTATAAAAGCTTATTTTAAAATGGTTCATTTTCTATAAAAATGTTTATAGATCTTTAACAGATAGTCTCTAGGGAAACAAATTTTTTCTTGAGTCTATTACTTTTTATACTTTCAGGTAATTTGGTGTCATTTTCATTCAATGTAAATTTTGAGGGAGAAGTAATCATAGCTGAAGTCTCTGAAAAACCATCCAGTTGTTAAAAACCATCCAGTTGTTAAAACCATCCAGTTGTTAAAATCCAGTTGTTCATATAAGAAGACTAAAATTTGCCACTTTGTGAGTAACGCAATGATGAATGACACTCAAGTTAGCATACATAGTTATAATGTTCACATAATGATTTTTCTTCTCCACGTCCAACCTTTATTTTGCCTATTATTAGAGAATAATAAAGTCCAAACAATCCCCAGCCCTAACACAGACAGAGGACATGGTTTTGTGGCAGGAAAAAATAAAGCAAAAGCAATAAATTTTGTCCAATCCATTTTTTCTTGTGCTCATATTAATGTCATGCAAATAATGAGGCCAAAGTTCTTACTTTCTGAATGCAATATTAAATTGGATTGCATATATCTTAAAATTAAGTCCAGCTTAAACGAAAATAATAAGTAATTGGAACAATAAAAAAGTCATCTTATAAAAACATATGAAGTAGAAATTTACAAACTAAGATCCCATACACATATAAAGAATGGACAGATGTCTGCAAGAGAGTTTTTTTCTGAAGGGTCTTTATAGTCTTGATGATACTTAGAAGAGTTTTCTTCATCTACTCCACAGTATTCCATCAAGTTCAGAATATTTTTTGACTATTTTCTTTTTATTTGTGAAATGGTTTAAAACAAGTGACAAAAGCACATCAGTTTGCATTTAATATGGAACAAAAGACTCTCTATTTTTATGCATTGGATGGCTTTGGCAGCATAATTCCAAGGCTATTAGGATTTGTTTCAGTAATTTATTGCTATGTAAGAAATGATACTTCTTGCCATGCCCAACTTAGTGGTTGAAAACAGCAATTTATTATCTTTAGTGATTCTGTGGGTTACTGGACTCAACTGAGCAGTTCTTCCACCCTACATGAGGTTTCATGGGGTTGCCATCATCTAGAGCCTCAGGCTGAATTTCTGAAATTGCACACTCACATGGCTTGGCAGTTGATGCTGATTCCTGACTGGGAGCTGCTCTGGGGGTGTCCATGGAAGTGCTTCATTTTCTTTCACATTGCTTTTGTATGTGGCTTGGACTTCTTACAGCATGGGGGCTGTGTGTCAAGAGACGATAATCCAAGAGTAAGCATTGAGAGGAAAGTTGCAGAAGCTACCAGTCCACTTAGGATCTCGTTATCACTTAATTCCCAGGATGTCACTTCAACCACATTCTGTTGGTTAAAGCAGCACACATGGCCAGCCCAAATTTAGAAAGAGGATAAATCATTTCATTCTTTGAAGTGAGGAGTAACATCTCTGTTCAGAGGTGGGAGGAATTGGGGAAACACCTTTGGAGAATAACTACCAAAGACTCATGTACTGAAGTCTAACCTCTCCCCTACCAACTTTTCGCCTCTTCATTTATTTTATCTTTAAAACAGAGAAAAGTTTAATGGAGGTGAACTTGCTGAGCACCTACCACGTGCCAGACACAATTGGATGTTGTAATAATGGAGCCTCACCAGACTATGTCTGTAAAACTGACATATTTTGAACATCTAAATTATTATAGTTAGAATTCTCACTATCCTGTATGTCAAAAATGTGGAGTTCTTAAAAATGCACTACATATTTCCAGGGTTTCCCTGGAAAGCTTCACTGATGCTCCAGAACAAATCTACACTTGCTCCCATATTCTTATTTTGCCTCCAGACTCCTGCATTTACCTCAGGTCAGCTGCTAAATGGAGTTTTCTTCCCTGGCCATGGACATTGACAATTCCAGTCCTCCACCTAGTTTTTCATAGCACTGCTCATACCAGAAAGCAACATGTGTCAAGAATTTATAAAGGCTGATACTAAAGTAAGTACAACAGAAAAGTGGCTTCAAACCACTATTAGCGGGGATTATTCTTCTGTCCCACACACCAGACAAAACTCTCAAGTCATCACCTGACTATGCATAGGCCTTCACATACTGGGCTCCAGCTCATCTCACACAAATGAGAATTTACATGATCTCCATGCCTGGAAGAGTGGGTGCAACTTTGCTTTACTCCCAGAGACAAGAGGGAGACTCTTCCTGAACCCGTGACTTCCTAGAATCCAAGTTCCAGCTCATTTCCTGCTCTTTAACTTACTTTCAGGATGACTGGCAGTGAGAATTCCCATTATTTTAGAATACAACTTCCATGAATATGATGTGGTCTGGGTCAAATGATCAGCAATAACTGACAGTGCATTCCCAAATCTGTTCTGTTACATTAAATAACACCTTCTGGGAGGTAGCTTATTCCAATTCCTTTGATTGCCTTTCAACTGGTAGGACTTAAAGAGACAATCAGATCTGAGGATCTATTCTGGGTAAATATGGTCTAGGTAGCTAATGAGAACAAAGCAACTGCTTAAATCAAAACTTTCTGTCTCATTGTTTCTGTCTCTCTGTCTCTCTGTGTTTCTCACATATCTCCCCTCCACATACAGATATTCTAAATACACATTCAGGGAAAATTAAACTCAACTCAACTCAACTGAAATAAAATAAATTTGACTTGTATCAGTTTTTTTAAGGCATTCATACTAAAGTACTACAAATGAGGTGGCTTACAACAACAGAAATCTATTTTCATAATTCCAGAGGCCAGAAGTCAGAAATCAAGAATTAGATCTTTCTGAAGTCTCTGACAGAGACTCTTCTCCATGCCTGTCTTCAAGCATCTGGTGGTTACTGGCAATTCTTAGTGTTCCTTGATTTGTAGACCCATTTGCAACCTTCATTGGCACGTTCTTTTTCTTCCCTGTGTCCAGATCTCCTCATTTCTGTAAGGATACCAGTCATTGGAATAGGGCCCACACTAACTGGGTATGACCTCATCTTAACTTGACTATATCTGCAAAGACCTTATTTCCAAATGAGGTCACTTTTACAGATTAGGACTTCAGCATATCTTTTTAGGGGACACAGTTCCACCCATGACTCACTATTTGCGTCTAAAAAAAGCTGTTGTCTTGTAGATGAACAGAGGTCATCCTATTAAACGGCTCACTTCATGTTTATTACAAAAGCATCATAATTTGGATTCCTTCGTTGATTCAGGACTTTCCAAGAAAAATTTTAAGTGCTTATCTTATTTGCCTAAAATCTGTATGACTTAAAAAGTTGAATTGTCCAAGTTGTCCCTCCCAGAATAAAATAAAATCTGCCCCAAGACAAATGCCAATAAGGCACAAAATAATTGTAATCTTCAATTTGGCAGGTTTCTAATTTCAAAAATCTTAAACTCCAGTCTCTACTGGGCATCTGTTTATGAGGATAAAATGAAGTAACAGAAGGGAAATCCTCAGTGTTCCTAGGAAGAGACAGTGACATACCAATCCATGGCAGTTTTATTATTCTCTTTTCTACACCACTGAATTTATTTTTTTTTTCAGTAGGAAGTCCTTTCTACTTTTCTCTTTTTTATACATTTTTTCATAAATCAGAGCTCATCTTTTGTATACCCCTTTCACATATATTGTCTTACTACTTCTAAGAGCAAACTTTAGAAGAACCTAGATATTGGAGCCATTGCTGTACTCTGGAGAAACTACCACCTTCTCCACTTAGAGAGAACGAATCCTCCTGTGAAGACTCTCCTTGAGGTGAGATGACCTGAATTACTGTCCAGAGCTTTGCACTGCTAGTGGCTGGACAGGACCCAGAAAGACCACCAGGAGCTCCAAGAGCCTAAGCTGGAGAAATCCTTCATCATCCGTGCAAAAGTATGGTAATTCAAACTATTGTCTCTTCCCCGTGATTATTTTAAAAGATTTAAAAATCTGACTGCTGATATTGCAGACTGTAATTCTAGCCATGGACATTGCTTGACCTGGGACAGGAATGACGAGTACTTGCTGAGAGTTATAAGAGTGAAGTGAATATTCCATCCTAGAGTGGAAGATTGTGAAATATTAGATCTCAAATTTACTTTTTTACTGTGAAATAATTCTAACCTAAAATAACTTTAGAAAACCATGAAGAAAATTCCACTATTAATTTCCCATTCAATGGCATTCACTGCTTTTCCATTTTTATGATATCTCTTGAAGTTCACATTTGTAACTTATAAAATATACTCAAAATTTTCACACTTTTGTTTTTTGGTTTGTGTTTTTGTGTCTTATTTAGGAAAATATTTTCTTACTTTACAGCCATAAAGATAGTCTCCTATATTTTTTAAAAATGTAACATTTACTTTTTACCTATAAAAATGAATTCATGGCTATGTCATGGAGAGGGAAGAAGGAATTTTTTTTTTTTTAACCCAAAAATTGTAACCTATTTTCTAAGGTCCATATATCAAATGGTCTCAATTTTCCCATTTGACTTTTGTGAAAGGCAAAATTTACTGAAATTTTAGGAGATGATTTTATCTAAGTCATTGCAATTAGAAGAAAATTAAGGAGCATCTCAAAGGAAAAGAAGCAGGCTTGGGGTTTTAAACAGGCAGGTAAACCAGAGTCATCTGGGAGTCTTAGGCAGCCATGAGCAATGCTGCAGAAGGATCTCTTTTGAGGCTATGTATGCAAGGATATGTTTTGTATTCAGGTATTTGCTTAACACAAAAGTGTGTGGAGATTTCGGAGAACAAAATGGTGGGGTGAGGGATGTTTTAACTATTGTACTGGTAATACAAAGCTTGGGTAAAATTCGACATTGACACTTTGATCAAATTCCTGATGTACAGCAAGTTTCTAGAGGCCTAAGCCATTTCTAAATTATCCATTGTTCTATTCATGTGTGAATAGCACACTTTCATAATTAAAATAGCTTTTCAATAATTTTTAGTACTTCATGAGGTACAAAAGCCTTGTTCTTCTTCTTCAAAATTATCTTGGCTTTTTTTCTTTGCCAAGATCCAAGAAAGAGCAGTTATGATTTTTTTTTAGTATTACTTGAATTTATAAATTAATTTTGGGAAAGATGGCAATCATGTTACATTAATACCTTCCATACATAAATTTGATTTTTAAAAGAATTTATTCAAGCTTGTTTTCAAATATTTTGACTACATCCCCAACACAACTTGTTTTTTCTGATTTTTAATGAAATTCCATAATCAGCTAAATTTCCTCTGAAGATCTGCATATTGAATATTTCTATATGTAATAAAATTGGGATCCTACTATATGCGTAATTTAATATCCTACTCTATTCTCCTAATATTGCAAGTTTAAACAGACCAATATTATGCTGTTAGGTAGATTTGTAATAATTATTTATTTCCATTATTTTGGGAATGTTGGTTGTGTTTAATCCTTGGTTATTATAATAACATGTTTTCAGAATATCTGTATAATAAATCTTGCTAACTCTGCTTAATGCCTTAGGACAAGGTTGGCAAACTATGACCTACTGCCTGTTTTTGTGAATAACATTCTATCAGAACACAGCCATATTCATTTGTTTGTATTTTGTCTATGGCAGCTTTGATGCTTTAAGAGCAGAATTGAACAGTTGGACACAGACTGTATGGCCGGCAAAACCTAAAATATTACTATGTGGCCTCTTATAGAAAAAGATTCTGACTCCTATCTTAGGGTAAAGTCCTAGACGTGAAATTTCTTGGTGTAGGTGTATGCATAATTTTATAATGTGTAATATACTATAAATTTTATTTCTGAAATTCTGAAGTGTGTGGCACTATTGTATGAGTACCTGCCACAATTACCAGGATTAAATTTAACCTTTAAACTTTCAGAGAATACCTTTTATTCTGATCTCCTACTGGATTTTTCAAAAATTCTGATACAAACTACATGCTCTCATATTGAAAAATAAACTGATATTTCCTTTTTCCAATAGATATTTTGATATTTTAAAATCACAATACTGACTTGTAGTTGGCCCTCCATAAGTATGTGTTTCTAGGGCATTCCAGTGAACTCACTGCAACGTCAGGTGATGCTTGAAGTATTTGACAGCAACCAAGGGGACAATTATTCATGAGAAAACTGAGGCTGTTTGGGTCTCACCCTTCCACTGTGTGCACATGAAAATCCCCTGGAATGTTCCAGTAAACACTGGAAAGTTTGTCTCTTTTCTGGCTCCAAGAAGACTTTTATCCTCCACCATTAGTTTTGCCATGCTAAATCACCAGAACAAAAATGCTACATCTGTGTGTTTTTGCCCAAGAGTTTGTATTTTATTTTCTGTAGACAAGAGTAAGAGATATTTATGTATCTTTCTGTGTCTGCCTTATCAAATGCTCCATCCGCAAGATTTATATCTGTATACTTATACACAGAATAATTTTATTGACGAGTGAAAGACCCAAACAATGGGAAGCTTTATTTTCCTTTCAACTGATATAACTCTATTATACAGTAATTATCTTATACAACAAAATTGTTGAGAAAATGATGTCTGTATAATATCTTGCAATACATAACAACTGGTATGTTCTTTAGAGCAGAAACTGCATCAGAGAGACAAGAAGGTTTCCACTCTTTGTCCTCCCACTTCATCTTACAGTGATGTTTAAATTTATAATTTACTTGTTCTTTCTTACTGTCAGATATTATTTAAAGAATGAGAAATGAATTCTTAAAGAATTAAATGTCTTTTTCACCATCTTAAAGTGTCGTGATTATTGATTAGTTTGTGTTAGGTGTGAGCATGAAGGGCTATCACTGGAATGTTTCAGAGAAGATAAAGTCCCATTGGTATTTGACCTCTTGCTTTTTGTCATGATAACAAATAAATTCATTCTACAACTTATTTAAACTTTGACCACGATATTTATTCATAAATGGGATACTCAGATTGTGGGTTTTTAAAGAGAAGATGACATTATTAAAGAAAAATGGTGTGTTTCTCTGAGTCTGGGAGGTGATGAAACAATTGGGGTTTGCATATATTGAGAATTTTAACACCTGAACTGATACCAAGGTTTCCATATGACACCAAGTAACTTCCAGGTGATATTATCCCTTTCCACCACCTGCTCCCATCCTGGACTAGAAGACAAGGGAACTCTTACTCATTGTGTTTGTGTTGTCTTTGCTAAAGACACCGTGCTAAGTGATGTTCATTTGTGAAAGGTGGAAAATGGCTCAAGGCCAGCCATGGTCCTGAGTTGAGAAGAAGCATTCTGCCTCAGTGATTAACAAGGGGTTTGGGTTTTGATTTCACTGAATAGCAAACCCTGATGATCTCTCCCATTGGTGTGTTTCAAAATGTAAGTGAGAATCCCTAGGTCAGAATTGCACCCTCACCTGCTATTACTTTAAAGTTCTAGGGTACATGTGCAAAACGTGCAGATTTGTTACATATGTATGCATGTGCCATGTTGGTGTGCTGCACCCATTAACTCTTCATTTACATTAGGTATATCTCCTAATGCTATCCCTCCCCCCTCCCCCCACCCCACAACAGGCCCCGGTGTGTGATGTTCCCCTTCCTGTGTTCATGTGTTTTCATCGTTCAATTCCCACCTATGAGTGAGAACACGCGGTGTTTGGTTTTTTTGTCCTTGCGATAGTTTGCTGAGGATGATGGTTTCCAGCTTCATCCATGTCCCTGCAAAGGACATGAACTCATCATTTTTTGTGTCTGCATAGTATTCCACGGTGTATATGTGCCACATTTTCTTAATCCAGTCTATCATTGTTGGACATTTGGGTTGGTTCCAAGTCTTTGCTACTGGGAATAGTGCCACAATAAACATACGTGTGCATGTGTCTTTATAGCAGCATGATTTATAATCCTTCTGGTATATATCCAGTAATGGGATGGCTGGGTCAAATGGTATTTCTAGTTCCAGATCCCTGAGGAATCGCCACACTGACTTCCACAATGGTTGAACTAGTTTACAGTCCCACCAACAGTGTAAAAGTGTTCTTGTTTCTCCACATCCTCTCCAGCACCTGTTGTTTCCTGACTTTTTGGTGATCACCATTCTAACAGGTGTGAGATGGTATCTCATTGTGGTTTGATTTGCATTGTGGTTTGATTGGCCATCTGATGGCCAGTGATGATGAGCATTTTTTCATGTGTCTGTTGGCTGCATAAATGTCTTCTTTTGAGAAATGTCTGTTCATATCCTTCACCTACTTGTTGATGAGGTTGCTTGTTTTTTTCTTGTCAATTTGTTTGAATTCTTTGTAGATTCTGGATATTAGCCCTTTGTCAGATGAGTAGATTGCAAAAATTTTCTTCCATTCTGTAGGTTGCCTGTTCCCTCTGATGGTAGTTTCTTTTGCTGTGCAGAAGCTCTTTAGTTTAATTAGATCCCATTTGTCAATTTTGGCTTTTGTTGCCATTGCTTTTGGTGTTTTAGACATGAAGTCCTTGCCCATGCCTATGTCCTGAATGGTATTGCCTAGGTTTTCTTCTAGGGTTTTTATGGTTTTAGGTCTAACATTTAAGTCTTTAATCCATCTTGAATTAATTTTTGTATAAGGTGTAAGGAAGGGATCCAGTTTCAGCTTTCTACATATGGCTAGCCAGTTTTCCCAGCACCATTTGTTAAATAGGGAATCCTTTCCTCATTTCTTGTTTTTGTCAGTTTGTCAAAGATCAGATGGTTGTAGATGTGTGGTATTATTTCTGAGGACTCTGTTCTGTTCCATTGGTGTGTATCTCTGTTTTGGTATCAGTACCATGCTGTTTTGGTTACTGTAGCCTTGTAGTATAGTTTGAAGTCAGGTAGCATGATGCCTCCAGCTTTGTTCTTTTGGCTTAGGATTGACTTGGTGATGCGGGCTCTTTTTTGGTTCCATATGAACTTTAAAGTAGTTTTTTCCAATTCTGTGAAGAAAGGCATTGGTAGCTTGAGGGGATGGCATTAAATCTATAAATTACCTTGGGCAGTATGGCCATTTTCAAGATATTGATTCTTCCTATCCATGAGCATGGAATGTTCTTCCATTTGTTTGTATCCTCTTTTATTTCATTGAGCAGTGGTTTGTAGTTCTCCTTGAAGAGGTCCTTCACATCCCTGTAAGTTGGATTCCTAGGTATTTTATTCTCTTTGAAGCAATTGTGAATGGGAGTTCACTCATGATTTGACTCTCTGTTTGTCTGTTGTTGGTGTATAAGAATGCTTGTGATTTTTGCGCATGGATTTTGTATCCTGAGACTTTGCTGAAGTTGCTTATCAGCTTAAGGAGATTTTGGGCTGAGATGATGGGGTTTTCTAGATATACAATCATGTCATCTGCAAGCAGGGATAATTTGACTTCCTCTTTTACTAATTGAATATCCTTTGTTTCTTTCTCCTGCCTGATTGCCCTGGCCAGAACTTCCAACACTATGTTGAATAGGAGTGGTGAGAGAGGGCATCCCTGTCTTGTGCCAGTTTTCAAAGGCAATGCTTCCAGTTTTTGCCCATTCAGTATGATATTGGCTGTGGGTTTGTCATAAATAGCTCTTATTATTTTGAGATACGTCCCATCAATACCTAATTTATTGAGTGTTTAGAAAAAGAGGGAATCCTCCCTAACTCATTTTATGAGGCCAGCATCATCCTGCTACCAAATCCCGGCAGAGACACAACAAAAAAGAGAGAATTTTAGACTGATATCCCTGATGAACATTGATGCAAAAATCCTCAATAAAATACTGGCAAACCAAATCCAGTAGCACATCAAAAAGCTTATCCACCATGATCAAGTGGGCTTCATCCCTGGGATGCAAGGCTGGTTCAACATACGCAAATGAATAAACGTAATCCAACATATAAACAGAACCAAAGACAAAAACCACATGATTATCTCAATAGATGCAGAAAAGGCCTTTGACAAAATATTCAAGTTCTTTTAGTCCTATGAAAAGAGGATTTCTGGAGTTTAGTCTCATTGATTTCGATTTTTTACAAATGTCCAAGATATTTTTATGCACACAGAGAATTATTAGTAAAAAAGTGTTTTTCCACATTTTCGTTTACTGTAGAATTTGGGCTTTTGAATTTATTATGAAAAAGTGTGAGATCCTTGTATATATTCAATTTTTCATAATATGTAAAATAAGAATTTGTAATGTACTTAATGTACAGAATAAATTTAATATAGAGTGCCATTGAGTGGAAAATTTTGTGGCTATCAATTCAAATGACAGAGTTTTGAATTTTCATTCAGGTTTTCTAAGACTAATTCTTCAGCTATAAAACATTGAAATTTAAATCAGGCACCATGTCTAAACATCTTTTTATTCCAAGGTTTCAATATAGTGTCTTTTATCATTTATCACCCTGCACAGAGGTAGTCAAACTTCCACTCCACATGTATGAACTGACAGATATACACAGGCACAATTGCCTCACCTGGAAGAAATAAAAGGACTACAGTGCCCTTCTTCTCATAAGAATATTAATCCTGGATAATGATGGAATAAGGTATAATCACAGGATGAATCTCACTAATTTGATCTTTGTAAATTTCTAAGAAATTTGACTTAGTAAATATCTTCTTTGCCCTGGGATTCCTATGAGACCAGTTGTTTCTTATCCTTCATTCCTGAGGCAAATCTGTCATAAAGAGTTTTTTTCTGGTCTGGAGTGAGGAGCTTTCCATTTTACTTACTACTAATCAGTAATACATAGAATAACTGATATGTGAAAACATTGTGATAGAAGAGACTCTGAAGAGTCAACTATTTCACCTGTTGTGATGGAAAATGTTCAAAAACTGGCTTTCTGGGATAAAAAGCCCTGATTTTTAGCTTTGGCTGATTTCTGTGATCTAAATACACCTGGCTTGACTGATTTATAATTAAACTTGAACCTGGAGTTGGGAAATAATGAGCACCAGTCACTCTCACCAGCAGGCACAAGCCTCCGAAGCAGAAAAATATATTAATAGCTCAACACAGATGACCTGCAGGAAGGAATATTACCTACATCTTGACTTTTCAGGTTACTATGGTGTTTGCAATATTCCTTTTATTGTTACCAAAACATCAGCGGTTTGGTCTAGGCCTTGCTGTTCACTGCATAGAAAGCCAATCACTGAGAAGACAAGTATTACCAAGGAAGAAGGCTTTAATCTGGTGCTACAACCAAGGAGATGGGAGTTCAGACTCAAATCCATCTCCTGGACTGACTAAAACTAGGGGTTTATACAGCAGGGAAGAAATATAATAATGTGTAAGAAAGCAAGAACTAGGGAGGGGCAAGGAGGCATCTGGCGCCAATTTGGTGAGTTTCAGTTCTTTGATACCTTTTTTGAGAGGTCTGAAGGTCCTTTCCTGAGAAAGGAACTCAGATGAAATAAATACAAGTTTCAAGCTTTAACAGCAGAAGGGTCAATTTCTATGTTTTTTTGAAAGAACAGTCTATGGGAGTATTGAGCCAGTTTCATTACTTAGGAGAAAGTTCCTCTACTTTTTTTTTTTTTTTTTTTTTTTTTCAGACAGGGTTTCACTCTGTCACCCCGGCTGGAGTGCAGTGGCATGAACCTGGCTCACTGCAGCCTCAACCTCCTGGGTTCAAGTGACCCTCCTGCCTCAGCCTCCCAAGTAGCTGGGACTAGAGGCATGCCCAGCTAAAAGAGTTCCTCTAGTAATTAGTATGCATTGTCAGAAATACAATTTCCCTAGTGAGTGATTTCACTAAATTTTTTTCAGATCTTTGTAGCTATACTCATTAGTGACAGTCAGTGAGCCACTAGTTAAGGGCAAAAAAAAAGTTCTGATTTAAATCTTTCAATTAGGTGGAAGTTCCTTTCTTCTACCTTCTCTTTCCTTCTTTGTCCTCTGCCATTCTCTCCTTTGTTCCCTCTCCTCATTATTTCTTGCCCTCATTCACTTTTCCCCTGCATGTCTCCCTCATGTTCTTCTCCATCATTTCTTTCCTTTCATTCATTCACATACATATATTAAACTCCAGAAATAGTCTTTTGCATAGAATTGTATTATAATAAATTTGGAAATAAATGTGTATATAAATCAATGATGATTACGTTAGAAAAACGTTATTTGTCTCTGGTTGGCTGACACAATATTTGCTGCAAGTTCAACCAAACCATGGCTTTCATATAGGGTGTCTCGCCAAAGTATGCAGGCTAATTTCATGTCTTCATGTGTTCCTTCAATTTCACCTACAGAGTAGGCCAAACTGATGGTATTTTAGAAAAATGAGTTTATTCTACCTTTCTAAACCCTTAGAAAATTCATTGTGCCATGTATTTTTAAAACATTTTATTATTTAAACTATTTCCCTTCACAATTCTTTAGGTAAGAATTTTAAAAGTTATCATGTATGACATTTTTGTTGAAACTTTGCTAACCTCATTATTCTTTTTATTTATATATCTTAGGTGCTTTTGCTCCTGTCTCTTAATAAGAAAGTTTAAAAAAGAAAGTTAAGATTCTTAGGAAACCTGAGGAAATTGATATGAAAGGTCATACTAGTTTTACCAGATAGATATATTAGAGTTTTATTTTGGGCATAGGCCAACTGCTAGTTATTCTGAGACTTTAAGGCAAAAAGCGAATAGTTACTGTGATGTTGTTTTTCTTTTGTTTTTTTTTTTTTAACTTAAAAAATTGTTTTTACTGAGAAAGACTCAGAATGTCAACAAAATAGCTGCAACTTTTTTCCTGCAATTATGGAGTGATACTTAGTTAACAGTACAGTTATTTCATATAAGAAGCATCAGGGACAACTGAAGTTGAAAAGCTACAATCCCCATAACTCATATATAACTAATTTGTGCTGTGTGCCATCAAGAACCTACTTTAAATTTCCATGCCAATTTACTAGGCAAGGCCAGTGGCTATTGAAAACACCATCAGAATGAGGCTATCTAAAAACACATTTGGTAGTGTGTTAACTATACAAAAAAAGACATTGTGTAGTTTAAAAACAAATCTTATACAGCCTTACATTTCAATATTTTTGTTTAAAATGAGTGAATTCTGTACAGGGGGTTTAAATGCTTTATAGACCAGAAAAAACAGCTTTAGAACCAACTTATTCATCATCATGATCTTCTTCTTCTTCCTCCTCCTGCTACTCATCCTCTTCATCTTCTTAATCTTCCTTCTTTTTCTTGCCTTTTCAGCCTTGACAATTCCCTTTTTTGCTACATCAGCCTTTCCTTTAGTTCTGTATGCAGCAATATCTTTTTTGTATTTTTCCTTCAGATTTGCAGCCTCTTTTTTCATGAGGCTGCTTGTCATCTGCAGCAATTATTCCACGTTTCCATTTCTTTGAAACATCATCAATGGATAGGCCAGAATGTTCTCCTTTGATTTTTGAACACTACTCAGAATAGAACCAAAAAAGTCAGAAGGAGGCCTCTGGGGTGGATTGGGATCCTTGAACTTCATTTTGTTTCCCCTTTAGGAGGGATATAGGTTTTCATTTCTCTATCATAACAAGGCTTGCCGGCTTTTGCTGTGTCTTCAGATTTTCCCTTCTCTTCAACACACATGGTCTTCCACCTCTCTAAGCACTTCTTAGAAAACTGTGAGAAGGTGACAGAAGTATCTGGATACCGTTTCTTGTGCTCCTCCTGACAATTTTGCACAAAAAATACATATGATGACATTTTGCCTCTCGGCTTCACAGGATCTCCATGGCCCATGTTTAGTTATTTTTCCTCAGTGAGGCAGAGCGTTGCCCAGTGCCTCTGCTGCTCTCACTTGCCCTGGCACTATCTCTATGGAGCTCAATGTACTTCAATCTGTGATGGTGTTTTGATGGGTAAATGTGGCAAGGCTAAACTACAGTCCCCTTTGTAGGATGTTTCTGGGATGATTGATTCTAGAATGTTATGATCTGCTACTAGAGATCCTCTCTTGTGAGAGTTGGAGGATGGAAGGGTGGCCATTTTGAAGCATGTGCACACCTTCTTATGGCTATTCAAACACTAAGCTAGATGCTACAGTGAAGAGATTTTGCAGAAGTAATTCAAGTCTTTAATCAGTTGACTTTAAGTTAATCAAAAGGGAGATTATCCTAGGTGATTCTGATTAAGTTAGAAACATTTTAAAAGGGAACTCAGGCCTTCCCTGAGATCAGTGTTTCCAATGAGAATTTGAGTCAGCAGCTCCTCTCCCTTTCATTCTGTATCTTCCTTCCTAACTGCCCGTAGACTACAATGTTTGCATCATGCCCATGAGATTTCAGCCTAATTATGACTTTCCCTTCCTGACTGACTGCCCTACAGATGTTGGATCTGCTTAGCCAGCCCCTACAACTGCATAAGCCAATTTCTCAAAATACATTTTTCCATATTTTCCTACTTTGTTTCTCTGGTTGAATGCCAACTAAAACATGACCTAAAAACCGTGTCCCTAAACTGGAGATACTTTCAGAGATTGCTATTAAAATCATTGCATTTTATCTATCATCTATTTGTGAATTGTTAAAGTTTAATGAAAAATTAATTTATGTAATAAATATGAATTGTTTATTTTGTACAAAATATGTCAGAATGCAGGTAAAGCATGATCAATTTTAACATGTTTTCAGGTAAGATTATACTTAGTTCAGAAGAAGTAAAATGAAACTGGAAAATTATATTTTTATATTAAAAATTTAGTAAATGTGTTGAGTAAACAGTATAGTCAGAGAAAAATTCCCATAACATTAATGCTTTGAGGTTCTTTGGATCAGAATTGTTGAAAGATCTAATATATAACACAGTAAGTGTAATGTAATACTTTCTCATCATCTTTGCTATACGTAATCACTTGCTACTCAGCTAAGGTATGTTTTTCATAAAAAGAGAATTTAGGCTAATGACATAGTTATACTGATTATCCCCTAAAGAATTCACAAGATATAATAAAAAGATAGGTCTGAATTAGAAAATTGGAAGAAAAATTTGTTTCTGGCTTTATATAGAGAGGACCCATTGTTCAAGGAGTAAGGAACAGATACATGAGATCAAATCATTATTTTTTAAATAATACCTTGTCTCTGTATCAGGAAAATGAGCTAAGCTCAATTGAATAGTACAGTCTATTTGATATTTTTACAATCTTCATGTAAGATCTGTGTGTACAAATGCCCACTGATAGACCAGGAACTCCTGGGGTTTCTAATAACCAGCACTGAAGTCAATTAGAATAACAACTATTCTATTGTTGTTAGCAGAGAACAATTGTCGTTGTTAGCAGAGAAAATTTTTTTAAATATTAATCGAGCACCTACTATGGCCAGACATTATTTTAAGTGCTATGGGGTTAGAAGTACTTAAATAATAAACACGAAAAACATTGTTTCTCAGTTTAAGCAAAGTATAATCTAAAAGTCTTTAGTTCTCATCACAAGTCCAGAAAATTTTATATTTCTATATAATTATTTAATTGCTTCTTTTATTTCTATGCAATCTATAAAGTAATAAAGTGATGCAAATAGCACAAATAAACTTATATTTTAGCAAATAAATAAAATAAACATTAATTTAGATAAAAGAAGAGATTATTATGAATTGTATAAGTAGATATATAATTCTCATTCCTATATGGCATAACATGATAATAGCAATGTCTCTAGTGTTTGCTAGTGTCCTCATGTTAGTTAATACTTGGCTATAGAGATGTAATTCTTCCTTTTTGTAGAAACTCTGTCACTTAGGCCGAAGTGCAGTGGTACCATCATAGTTCACTGCAGCCTTGAGCTCCTGGGACCAGGCAATCTTCCTGCCACAGCCTCCCGCGTAGTATGGCTGGCTAATTTATTTTTATTTTTATTTTTATTTTTGTAGAGACAAGGTCTCACTATGTTGCCCAGGTTGGTCCTGGCCTCAAGGGCTCCTGCTGCCTCAGTGTCCCAAAATGCTGGGATTGCAGGTATAAGCTACAACGCCTAGCCTAGAAATGTAATTCTTGATCTATCAGGAAATTTAATTTATTATTTGTACTTTATTTTTTCATTTTATAATTGCTTAACTAAATTGTATCTTCTCACATTACTTTATGGAATCGCTAATTTCAAAGACTCCTGACCCACAGTTGTCTAAAACTTGAGGATAGCACTTATAAATGTCCTCTGGTTGTCACCTTTTATAGAAGCTCTCTAGTAAGAGCAGACACTTATTATGGAACTCAGAATTTCACCTTTGAAGGCATTTTGCTGGATACAGAAATCTCGTTTTCTAGCATTTTCTCTCAAGTGAATAATTTGTGATATTGCAGATACTTGACATAATGGTTCTTATGCCCAGAATTCTCTTGCCTGGGGTTTGTTCAACTGGCTCTCATTCAGTATGCATTTAATGTGAATCTATTTCTAATGATTCTGCTTTTACTATTTGACTAGACCAGGGGTTGGCACTATGGCCCATGGATGATAACCAGCTCACCTCCTGGTTTTATAAATAAAGTTTTATTGGAAAACAGCCATTCTCATTCATTTATATATTTTCTCTGGCTGCTTTTGCACTACAGCTTGCAAAGTTGAGTAGTTGTGACAGAAACCATATGGCTTGTGAGTTAGGCAGAATCCGAAAATGGCCTCCCATGATTTCCTACCCTAATTCCCAGGACCGTGAATATTGAGGCCGTCTGGCCTGCATTGCAGCCCAACTTCTCCCTCTGCCCAATCTTGATTCTTTCTCTCTGGTCCACAGGCTTTGATTCAAAGTACACTCCCCTAGTCTGCTTCTAGGAAGACACAACCTGAATCACAGAGGTTGATCATCAAAGTCACTTATTTTCAAGGGTCTAGGCCGGACTCCCTTCCAAACTCTGTTATCCCTGCCACTTGTAAGAAACTGACAAATCCTTAACCATTCATGGCAATTTGGTAATTTTCCTCTGGATTTTTTTTCCATGAATGATCTTCTTCCTTGGTTTGATTTTTTTTTAATTTATGAAGGATTCAGTCTTATGGTTATAATTAAGACTTAAAATGCCTAAATCTTGTACAATTGAGATGAGATTCAGGCGTTCCTTAAGAAAATGTCCCTGCAGGGAAGAAGCCCTGAAGCTTGAACTCCATCTTAAATCCTTCTTTGCTCATCAGTACTAGAAAGCTAGGGTTTAAAAGGAACCAAATTAGCTTTTGCATGTTTCACCTTTTAATAATTTGTCTAGAGTGGTATTCTTGAAAGGGTTCTGATTTGGAGTCAGAAAGCATTGGTTTGGGTCTACAATCAGACAGACCTTGTTTGAACTCAGATCCTCCCATACTAGCTGCATGATCTTGAATAGGTTACATAACTTCATTGAATCTGAAACGTTCAGCTGTGGAGATATTAACATCTACCTCATTATCTTCCTCTGTGTATTATATGAAGAAAAATAATGTACAAAAGCACATAGATACTGCCTAGCACACTATAAGTCCTCAATAAAAATACAGTAATGTGCTGCATAGTGACATGCCAGTCAACCAAACACGATATTTATGAGGTGTCCCCACAAGATTACAATGGAGCCAAAAAATTCCTGTCACCTAGTGATGTTGTAATTTCCAACAGAAATGGTGGTTGAATCAATTCTACCTTATTGTTCTCACTCAAAATTTGAACTATGTTTGCACAAACTCTTTCTTTACCTGACATTTAATTGATTTCAACTAAAAATTGATATGATGATTTTAGACATGGCTATTAATTCCACCATACTGAAAACAATTTGGTAAATTTACTCTCTGGTGACCACAAATCAAAATAGTTACTCTATTACAATTAATTCCAAAATGAAGCTGCTATGAAAATTTATTTTATTATTAGGATTGCATGGCATAAGTTGACATAACAATTACATACAGTTATAGAGACAACAAAACTCCTCAGCATAGCTATAGGCCTGCTCCTTGCAGCTGTTCTTAAATAAACAGGGAGGGACAAAGGGCAGCATGGATGACTTTCAGTGATTTCTTTTCGATTCACATCTATTTATACTGGGATTTTATATTAGAGTCTAACTATAATTGATAAAAGATTTACCCACTTTGATGAACACAGCATTTGTTTCATCAAAGATTTAAAAAATAATATTGCTTGAGTGATCAACTCTCCAATGACATTTTGAACCTACAGAATTTTTCTTTATTTTTCTTGTGCAGAATCATATCAACTGCCTTCACTAAGCTAATCAAGGATATACATATTATCACACAACATTGTTAATGCTATCACTTTTTAGGTACCCCAAAATGTGAGAGTTTATATGGATACTTATAAGATTTCCATGAAATGTTTAAAGGTTAAATTTAGGAATTATGTAAGTAGCCTAAATCATACTTGTATGAATTTTACATATTGAATTTGGAATAAACATTTTATTATGATGTAGAAGAAATGTGTACAATAAATATTTTATGACAAGTCATAAAGTCTGTTATTATTTGTACTTCTGTAATACAATAGACCTGTTTCACAAGAATCTTTATGAAGATATATCTCTCTTTTTGTTTAAATGCAGAGGTTCTTTTTAATGCATCAATTTTACACAACAATCATGCATATCTGATATGTATCCATAATGGCCCTTCATAAAATCAGCATTTAAACTCTTACCTAATGCAGAGAAATTTGATTTACTGGAATATCTACCTTGATAGCAGCAGGAAAAATGTTTACATAGGTTTTGCAGCATTAAAATTGTATTAAATTTTTTTGTACTTAACTGTAGGGCGAATGCAGAAAATAAAGACAAATGATTGACTAACATCTGAAGGTTCTATATTTATAAACATATGACATAGTGAAAAAACGGGGATGTCATTAATCTACTCTATTCATGTGTAAGTATTAACTTTCTATGCTTATGATACGTAAAAGAAATTATTATAACAGTAGAGAAGGTTTGTTGCGTCAATACTAATGCTTAACAAATAGTGAGCTCTATGGGCCAGAGAAGTTTGTCATTGGCACACCATAGATCAATATTAAGTATGGAAACAATAAAGAAACATTGCAGTGCTTTTTCTTTGTAATCATTTCCCATTTTGTCCTTTGTGCTTTATTGAACTAAACTGGACTAAAAGCTCCAAATGAAAAGAATTTTTGGAAATAAATGATTGATAAATTAGCCCAGAATATTTGCATAGATAAGCAGTTTAATATTAAGGTGACATTTTTAATTTTTTTGGACACTGTTGACTTCGTTCCTTCTTAAAATTTTGTATTTTGTTTTTGTGCATGTTTGTTTCTTTCATTGGTTTCTGCCACATTATCCTTTTTTACTTCTTCTGTCAATTTTTAAACCACACACCACTCCTTATTTTTATTTCTCACAAAAACCTCTTGATCCACTCATTCTTTACAGAGTCCCTTGTTCTATTGTCTTTTCACTCTTCTACTTTTGCATACTTACCTTGAGGAATTTTATCCATTTGCATGGTTTCAACTATCAACTCTTTGCAGGTGACTCTGAACTCTATAATTCCAGACAACATTTGTTTCAAAATCCAGACTAATGATACCCAGTGCTTCTAAAAATTTCTATTTTGACATGCCAAAATAATCTGAAAATCTGTTCTGATCTTTTGCTGTCCGTTTCCTTAAACAATATCTCTGTAAGAGGAGCAAAAGCTAAACCTTCAATTGTAGCCCTATAGTTCTTCAGCTACTGCAGAAGAAGCAGAGAGGTGGGAAAGGAAAAGAAGATGCACAGAATTTTGGGGATATGAGAAGCAATCACATGTCCAGCAAGAAGAGTGTCCAGATGTGTCCAGGCAAAATCGTGAAGCTTACCAGGTTCCTGCAAGAATTTTCCCAAAACAATCCTAGGTAAAGCTAATTCACTGGGCTTGGCATTCCCTTGTTGGACTGGCAGAAGCAAATAAACAATGCCCAAAACATGGGATAGTAAAGCATCATGTAGATTACAAATGCCCATTATAAGGCCTTAGAAATTTTTCCCATTTTATTTTTCTTTGTACTACCATAACGTTATATTGGTAGAAACTGAGAAAAAGAAATACCCTTATGTTGGTAGCAGCAAGTGAGGCAACAGAAATAAATAGGTAGAATTGAAACAGGAGAGTTCCCTGACCCCCATCACAGGATATGCAACAGGGGTGTGGCTCATCTGCTGGAGAGGGGGAGCCCACAGATGGGCAGGTGCAGGAGCTGGGGAGAGTGCTTTTGGGCTCAGGCACCATGGTAGTTCCTAGGGGTGGGTACCTGTGACTTTCGAAGCCCCAGTGGGCATCTTACAGTGCTCTTTTAGCTCTTCCTTCCATAGACGGCTTAAGTGTTAGCCAGTTTAGTGCCCTCTTGGTGCCCAGGTTCTTGTCTGGTGCCCAGGAATAATCAGGTCACTCATGGACTTGAAGGATGGTGAATGTGGGGGTTTCATTGAGTGTTGGAGGTGGCTCTCAGTGAGATGGATGGAGAGGTGGAAAGGAGATGGAGTGGGAAGATGATGTTCCCCTGGAGTTTGGCCCTCCCGCAGCCAATCTCCTCTCCGACTATCCCCAGCCAAACTCCTCTCAAAGTTCAGATGCTCCTTCTTTTCTCTCTTTCTCTGCTGCTCTGCCACTCTGCTGCTCTTCTTTTTGTCTCATCTGCTCACCTGCTTGTGGAGCCTGGAGTTTGGGGTCTATATGTGTACAGGATAAGGGGGTGTGACAGGCCAAAAGCCAACATTTGGGTGCAAAAACAGGTATTCCTGTTCCGATTTAGAGCTGTGGGTTTCCGGGCTTGAGGGTGTGCCCTTTGCTGGGGTACTGCCTTTTTTACCCCAGTATATCCTTGCCTCCTGTCTGTACCCAAATGCCTCCAGTACATGACAAAGAATTTCTTAAGTTCAGCACTAACAGTGATATCAAAAATACACACTTATCTCACACTGAAAACTTTACTATTATGTTGAAAACCAGAACAGATTAAGGAAAGTAAAGAACTATGGCAACCCAAACTATACTGTTGAAGACCTAAGTCAAAACAGCTTGTTTTTGTAAATTACCTATACCACCTCCATAGTTGTCCTGAAGACTATTAGAGAGTGGCAATGCTACGTACCTATTCAGGTGAGAAAAACTGAAATCATCCTAGGTTCCTTTTAAACTCTCTTTCTCCATGTTCTTTTCATTACCAAGACCTATTTATCTTACCTCTAAAATATTTGTGGATCTACTCTTGCTCTAATTCCCTTTCCTACTCTAGTGGCTCAGAGCCTCGTCACTACTACCCTGGATTTTTACAACAGCTTGAGTTTCTGGACTTTGAGGTTATCCACTTCCACTTCATCCATCCACATTTCTATCAGTAATCTTTCTAAAATATAAATTGAATTATTTCAATACCGTCTAATGGTTTCTAATGTTTCAGCATAAACTTCAATTGTTTAGTATAAGACTCTTTATGCCATGCCTTGTGACTAGTCTTCCAATTCAATTTCTATTAATTGCTGCCCTTTCAAAACATAACATGATGTAGGCCTCTTTTTTCTGGACTAACTACCCTGGTCCACACCCTGTATATGATTATCTATGTGTATTTCAATAATTTGGTCACCTACCATCTCCAGAAAGAGGCCTTTATTTAACTTTCCTCTCTTTCCTTGTCCTTTTAGGCAGAACTAAAGATTTTCTTTTCTGTGCTTTACTTGTTCCAAAATAATTAACAAGAAAAACCTCAAAAAGTAAGGGCAGAAAACACTGTAACAAAATGTAAAAAGCAAACTACAAACTGGGGAAAAATAATTGCAGCATAAATGACACCCAGTAATAACCTTGATATATAAAGACCAATTTAAAAAGCAGAATAAAAAAATGAGTATATAAAACAAGAAATATAAACAGCCATGCACATAAGAAAACATGTAAACATATTAATAATATAAAATACTGCATGTTGAAATATCCAAATATGACTTTTTAGTCAATCAAAATGTCCATCTAAAAAGGTTCTATAAATAAATATTGGGAACAGGGGTACACTTACATGCTGTTTTTTTCACAGGTAGATTTGTACATTATTACCAAAGGAAGTATGGCAGTATGTAACAAAAGATTAAAATATGTTCAGATCCTGAAATCTGGTATTTGCATTCCTGGAAATTTGTTCACCAAAATAGTAAGAATGAATATTTTGATTCTGCAATTTCTTGGACAATTAAAATTGAGAACACTTTAATAGTCATAGAATAAGAAAATTATTAAAAAATTAAGAAATAAACATATTATATGTTATTATGTGTCACTAAAACCACTTCTATGAGTTTTGACACAAAGACATTGCAAATACTTGTTAGATAATGATGGTTACTTAAAACAAGACTCTATCTGAGGTACTACGCCAATTTAATCAATGCATATATACTATGAAGGTTTACTTCATTAACATCTGGATACACATTTAACTTTGTTAATATTAATATTTCCAAATGTTGGATTTCAGGAATCTTGAGTTATTAGATTCTTTTTCAGAAAATTATAAAGAGCAATTGTGTGTCCAAGTATTGGCCCCAGACTTTCTATAGAAAAACCCAGGCTGGCACGGTGGCTCATGCCTGTAATCCCCGTACTTTGGGAGGCTGATGTGGGCGGATGACCTAAGGTCAGGAGTTCGAGAGCAGGCTGGCCAACATGGTGAAACCCCATCTCTACTAAAAATACAAATATTAGCCTGGCATGGTGGTGGGCACCTATAATCCCAGCTACTTGGGAGGCTGTGGCAGGAGAATTGCTTGAACCTGGGGGGCCAAGATTGCAGTGAGCTGAGATCACACCACTGACCTCCAGCCTGGGCAACAGAGCGAGACTCCATCTCAAAAAAAGAAAAAAAAAAAAAAACAAAACAAAGAAAGAAAGAAAAAAGAAAAACCCTGATCTTTGACACTTTATTCAAGTTGCAAACAATGTCTTCTTCAGTATCATCACTTACCTCACTAGTGTACTCAAATATCTGATGTTCCAGTGTTAGTCAAAGAGTCAGTCACATTAGAGCTGCATTGAACCTGGTTATTTAAGCCCCCAAAAAGTGTTTACACATATAGCTGTTTCAATTCATACACAGCTCCATTTTTCTAGGGCACACATATTCCTATGACCAGGTTGCCTAAAATAGCATAAATGCTAATATTGTTGCTGTGCTATACTGGGAGCTATTTTTCTTTTCCAATTTATTGTCTTATTTTGCTCTGTCTGCCATAATAAAATCCCACAGACTAGGTGGCTTAAACAACAGAAATGTATTTCTCACAGTTCTAGAGGTGGGGAAGTCCAAGATCAAGAGTACATCTATGATTCCTGGTAAGACAGCTCCCTTTCACTGTGTCCTCACATGGCTAAGAGAAATCTGGTGTTTTGTTTTGTTTTTTTTTCTTTTCTTACACAAGCACCAGCCTTATCAGATGAATGTTCCACTCTTATAGTCTTATTAATGGCTTAATTATTTTATAAAGGTCCTGTTTCCAAATACAGTCACATGGGGGGTTAAGGCTTCAACATATGAATTTTAGGGGCATGCATTTTAGTTCATAACACTCATCGTAATTTATTCATGCATTTATAAAAATTAATTGAGTACATAGAATCAGAGGACACCAGAAACAGATCAAAATTGGAATCCGAAAAGCTTCCAGCCTAAAAAGAATATACCCTTTTAAATGACAGAAAAGTCTATCAACCAATAATCGATAAGAGTATAATAAAGGCTACAACAGAATTATGCACAATGTGCTTTGAAAGACGAGTAATTTTTTTTTACTTAAAAGTGACATTTCATGTAGAATTTAAGACAAATAATAGAATAAGAGATGAATATTGGGAAAATGGTCATGGGAAACAAGAAAAACATAGATTGGCTTAGTGTAGTAAAACAATTGACATATTTAGAGATTTCTCTGTAGTTTATTATGTTGAAAGCAAAACACTGTTCACAATGGAGAGTAGCACGACAGAAGCAAAAAGGATTTGTGATGCCTAATATTAGGAAGTGCAGTGTATGGCTTGTTGAAATATTGGACATTTCCACATAGGCATAAAAATAATGACTAAAAGTTTCTTTTTTTTCAATAGAACTAGTCACATTTGTATTTTAGACAGATCACTATAGAATCAATGGGGACAGTAACCTGGTCAGAAAGAACTGGAAGATGGGAGCTCCATTAGCAATTTATTGTAATCCTTTGGTTAGGAAACTAAGAGATCTTAAACGAAGGTCATTGCAGTAGTCAGGCAGAGAGAAGGTGCTAGCTTTGGTACCTAGATCTAGTAATAGATTTGGCACAGTTACTAACTGGCTACTAGATCCTAGATTGGGCAAATGACCTATTGATGATGTCATCTTTTTATAAGAAAGAAAAGGAACCATAGGCTTGTGTGAGAAAGAAAAAAAAGAAGAGTTTGATGTATTTCATTTTTGGGGGGAGTCATCAAAGCAATTACTTTTACTAAAGAGTTGGTGATGCTGGTCTGCAGTCCTTGAGAAGTTGAAGCTGGAGATTTAGAAACGGCAGTCTTTAAGTATAAGTCATAGTTTAAGTGCTATGTTTTTAACTTTAAGTATTTAATTAAGCCAAGATATTAAAATCCACGGGAAAAGATTATTGTAGGACATGAGCTTAGAAAACTGTGGATTGGATAAAAGTAAAGTGTGTGGAAGAATGAAGAATTCTGAGTTCTGAGAAAAAATGAAATTTTTAATTGCTGTATACTTTCTAGTACTTAGCTTGCTATCTTTAAAGCTAAATAAGGGCATCATCTTCCAGATCTTCAACAATGATGACTTTCAAAATCCTTGTTAGAAAGGTCGCTGTTCTAACAACGTTTACTTTTGTGAAAACCTTCCAAAATTTTGTGCATATTTTTTATTTTGTCCCTATATTTTTGCAATCTATTCTTCCTATGCTCCTTCTTTTATTTACTTAATGAATATTTAATGAATATCTATGCAGATACTTTTCTTGGGTCTGGATATATAAAATTTAAATATATATCCTCCAAAATTTTACATTCTAGCTGGAAGGAGGCAGTCAAATGCATGAACAAAATGTAAAGAATTATGAAATTCTTCCTCAGCCTTTATTCCAAAATAATAATGTTCACTGTGACTTCATCTTTTTCTGGCCCAGGCCAGATGACAAAGGACAGCCATAAAGAGTCAAAAAACCTCTCAATCTAAAAAGAAAATAATTATTTCTCTACTTATCACATAAGAAGTTCTGTTCTAATGACTGAGGCTAAGCACACACTTTTTCAAATGGCTGATTTCTCCACAGAACACAAATTGAGTTTCCTTTCCTTATATGAAAGAAGTGATAGTTTCAGTGAAAAAAATACATATTGTGTTTTTTAAAAAATTTAGTTAGTGCCATATTGCTCTGCATATATTTCACTTTGTTAATTTTGAATGCAGATTAAAATGCCTTCTTTTTAACCTTAAAGAGAATTTTTTACTGATGATTTCCAACTGAAAAATCAATTCAAACTAATAATCTTCTAAATATATCCATTAGAAAGTTCAATTGCATTCATGATTAAATCAATTTATGTTCTTCTCCAAAAGATTTTTATTATTATTTTTTTAACATAGAGTCTTTTGTCTTAAGCTTGTTAAGCTCTTTGCATACCAATTTTATTTTATTGAAATGTTTGATTTTTCAAGGCAACAGATAGTAATTCCCAGATTTTCAGGTCAAGCAAATTATACACTATGTTTAATGCCTTTGTGTGAAGTGAGATACACTCTCTTTAAGTGATCATCTTGGTAAAAAGTTTCAGGATTGCTTTTATTCAACTTTAGCAGCAACAATTTGTGGGTTGTTGAGTGACCTATACCTTAAATTAATTTAGTAATATAGCCAGGTTAAATAATACAACAGACAAGACTACTAAAGTACCAAAATTACCATGAAGCAATCTTACTAACAGATTTCATGAGAAAGTTAGCCAAGTTTATTATTTCACAAACTTATATTTGTTAATTCACCACATCACTGAAGATTAGCATTATGAAGAATTCATAGCCTCCTCCCACACCTAGTGTCTGGCCTCATCTCTGGTAGTTACACCACACTGCATGCCTTCAATACTCATCTTCCTTTCCTCTACTTGGAGAAGACAAAATCGTATCAATGATATTAATGAAAACTCACTTCCTTACTTACATACATATATCCTGTGATTCAGGCAGAATTTTTCTTCTCTGGCACTTGTTGCACCACAGAAAAATAAATAGTTGAGAGAACCCAGAGAGACAACTCAAGGTGTGGTGCAGGCATCAAGGGTTTCCCGAATGCACTTCTCATTTGGCAAAAAGCAAAATGCTCCTTCTTCTGGTCAGAAATAGGGTGTAGAAGAGTGAGGAGGAAAGCACTTTCACTGTGAAGTTGGCTATGGTGGGGATTGAAATACAAATTTTGTGTGTCCTTATAAAAAAAACACATTAATGTTTTCTGCTTAAAGTTAAGTATGTTGACTTGTTAATTCTCAAGGATGGCATCTGCCTTCAGGGGATTCAGGGAAAAGAGATTCATTCCCATTCCAGTGAGAGCCTCAGGAGTGCTACACTCCCCGCCTTTAAGGGTAATGGGAAAGGAGGCAAGAGGGCTGAAAGAAGGTACACTTGGGATCAGAGATGTTGAGGAATCTGAACTGGAAATGACCCTTCTTAGTCTTTTCATTCAAAAGTTCATTTTTACAAAGAAGGCCGTATGATTATATTCCCACCCAGAACACATGCAGAAGTTGACATTTATTTTTTTTTTCAAATTCAATGTTGCTGTATTTCTCTACATTTTCATGCCTATCAAAATCTTTCAAAATTATGACTCTGTCATTCAGCTTATTCAGTTATTTATCCTAGCCTTTGTACTGAGTTGGTCAGTCAGTGCATCACCAGTGTCTTCATCTAAATATTGATTGTGGTAATTGAATACAGCCCAGTTGTACGACTCTAGAAAACTTCACTTGAATTGGTATACATTTTATTATCTGTCATGATCTTCGTGTGTGGTCAATCAATAACAAATGACACAATGTAAAGTTGTGTCACAAATCCACACAACTGTATTTTTGTTTATTCCATACTGTTCCATCTGACCCACATGAATGTCATTCATTAATTCATTAATTGAACATGTAACAGAAGTTGTCACTGTGTAGGTAAAATCCAGGTGTCAAAGCTACAAATCTGTTCAGAAACCCAGAAGAAAATGTTTATATGGGATCATTTCATGAGCAGTTTTAAAAAATAAGTTTATCTTGTTTGTACCTTATCTTTAGTATGTCACTTATTAACATATGACGTTCTTATAATATCTAGTGAAAAACATTGGCTACATTACATTTTTAACTTAAGATATATTATACTTTGATATTCTAAGATTCTGATGTGCATGATTTTTTAATCTCATTTTCATTCTTGGTGTATTTCCTTCTTATAAGCTATTATTCATTAAACATAATATGCCATTAGATATAAAATAAATGAGGTTGAAATCAATTTATACCTATCTTTCTGGGGGTAGTTCTTTTATTTCGGTTGTATGGGAATTTTATAGCATAATTTTTCCTAAGGCCACCCTTTGATGTTATTTGTCATATTGCTATAAAAAGGCTAAAACTGACATATCAATTTATGGTTACCAAAATAAGTGCTATTCATAACAAATGCACTTTTTCTTTATTCTTTATGAGGCTGGAAGAAAAAAGGACTGTGTGAAAGTCAGTACTGCACCGTATTTACCTATTTCATGGAAAGATCTATACTTATATATATATGTGTGTATTTAGTGCCAAATTTACCAGTGAAAAATATGATTAGTTAGTAGAGGAATTACTTATCAATAGAGATAAGCAATGGAAATAATGGCTCCCAGAAACAAATTCTAAGGTTGTCACTTAAATCTGGACATGCACTTTTTAAATATTTTTTTTGTAGAGACAGGTTCGCACTATGTTGCCAGGCTGGTCTCAAACTCCGAGGCCAATCCTCCCACCTCTGCCTCCTAAAGTGCTAAGGTTACAGGTGTAAGCCACTGTGCCTGGCCTGGACATGCACTTTTAATTTTTCGGACATGGAGTCAGAAAAATAACAATTAAAAAAAAAGAGAAAAATAATCAAGGAGGTAAAGAATAAGATATGCGTAAGAAGAAAGAACAACAGAAATTAAGACTAGAATTTGGACTTAAAATCTACTAGAAACAATGAAAATCTAAGCATATGACTGTGTCATCAGCTATAATAGAGGATCTTTATCACTGACTTTTGGGATTCCACAGGAAAGAATGATCAATCATGTCTGAGTGGATCAGAAAAGCATTCACAGAAAAGAACGTTCATGCAATAGGCTTTAAATATGGGCAGAAGTTCAACAGGCAGTTAAGAAGCAGTATGGGCTTTCTAAATAGAAGAAAATATAGTCAATAATGCAAAGGCAGGCATGAGATAGAGCAGTAAGTTTTGGAAATTGTAAACATAAGAATGGACCATACCATGACCTTCAGAAGAGCAGTGATGCTAATGCAGTGAGTGATGCATGACCCAGAGTGTGAAAGCCATGGAAACCATGTCAAGACCATACATTTCATTCTAGATTCAGAGAAAGGGTCCTGAAGGTTTTTAATATGGAGAAGGCAACGTCATACAGCAGTCCCCACTTATCATTGGCTTTGCTTTCCACAGTTTCAGTTGCTTTCTATAATATTAAAAAATGGTCCAAAGTATTAAATGGACAATTCCAGAAATAAACAATTTCTAAGTTTTTAATTGCAGGCCATTCTGAATAGTGTTCTTAACTCTTCCACTATCTCACTCTGTCGCCAGACATGAATAATTCCTTTGTCCAGCATCTCCGCACTGTCTACATTCCCACTCTTTAATCAGTCTGTAGCCTTTTTAGTTATCAAGCCCACTGCTTCAGTATCACAGCACTCGTGTTTACGTCACTCTTACTTTATTTAATAATGGACCCCAAAGGGCAAGAGTAGTGATGCTGGGACTAGAGATCTACCAAAGAGAAGCCATAACTTACTTCCTGTAAATGAAAAAGTGAAAGTTCTTGAAGTAAGAAGAGGAGAAAAAACGAAGAAAAAGAAAAAAACATAGACTGAGTTTGCTAAGATCTCTAGTAAGAATCAATCTTCTATCTATGAAATTGTGGAAAGTGTAAAATAAATTTGTGCTACTTTTGCTGTTGCACTTCAAACTGCAAAACTTGTGGCCAAAGTCCATGAAAAGTACTTAGTTGGGTTGGAAAATGCATTCAATTTGTGGATAGAAGACAGGAATAGAAATGTGTTTCAATAGACAGCAAGTGGGTTTGGTACTATTCACCCCTTCAGGCATCCACTGGGGTCTTGGAACATGTCTCTCACACATAACGGAGGACTACTGCATTTACATATTTACACTTACAATGTCACATTTACATTACTTTATATTACTTTTCCCACTCCATCTCCCCCATATAATGGTCTAGAGGATGAAAAAAAATAATAAAGATACTTAAAACTTTCCGACACTATACCAAGACAACTTACTCTTACCCAATGTGATGAGTCTTAATGATCAAGATATGTATGGATTAAATTTGAGTTTAAGAAAATCTTAATTTAAAAAGTTAAATAAGGCTGGGTATGGTGGCTCATGCCCGTAATCCAAGCACTTTGGGAGGCCAAGGCTTGCAGGTGACTTGAGGTCAGGAGTTCAAGAACAGCCTGACCAACATGGTGAAACCTTGTCTCTACTAAAAATACAAAAAATTAGCCAGTTGTGGTGTCTCACACCTGTAATCACAGCTACTCGGAAGGCTAAGACAGGAGAGTCGCTTGAACACGGGAGGCAGAGGTTACAATGAGCCAAGACGGCACCACTACACTCCGGCCTGGGCAATAGAGCAAGACTGCATCTCAAAAAAAAAAAAAAAAAGTTAAATAGGACTATTAGTTACTTGTGTTTCCCAACTAGGTTACAGAAGTTTTATAACCTAATGAATTACTAGGCTACTATGCTCTCATTCTGACGATAGCTCCTTAACGCTAAAAGCTGAGTTGGTTTTTCTACTGCCAGGATCTTTTAAAAATGTTTTTAAAAAACATTTCCTATCATTATATCCTAAGGCACCTTCCCACCAGTGCAGCTGCCATAGTGTTTTTCCTCAGCATCTCGCCTTGTTTTGCTGCTCCCTGTCGCAGTAGTTTCATACCTGAGGCCAATTTGTACTTCTCTCCTGTAGTTAAACCAGCTGTTTTATAATAACATTGTTGGTTTCTCTAAATGAATAGTACAGAGAGCAGTCTTTTACAATATCTTAACATTTGTAAGACATGAGCACTAAGGGATCTGAGAAAATCTATAATATGAGAGAACATAAGAAGTTTCTCTATTTTTGAAATGTTTTGTTAACATGGAAATGCATTAATAAGAAATAATGGCAGTCCCTCACCTATTACTGATTCTGAAGCATTTTGGTATTTAAAGTTAGGTTAAAACAGGAATGTTGGTCCATCAAACATTTAAAGTTGTATATCTCTTTAAATCCCAGAAACTGTTGGCAGGCAAAGAGAGAAAAGGAAGTGGCAAAAGTTGAACTTTAGCTGCTTAAATAAAAAGGTATCTGTTTTGATAATCAGCATAATAGGAGTAAAGACACATTCAAATGGCGTTTATCTTTTTAAACTATATTTCATTTATATTTCATTAATAAAACCCATGTTTTTAAATTACATGTAACACTTCTTAACTACATATAAAATCCTTAACACTTCTATACTATCATGCTTTTTAGAAGGATTATCATCTTGGACACAAAATGACAAATATTACATTGGTTTTTCATGTGTCTCTCAAAAAACTAAGAATGATAATATTTTTGTTCTAGGTCTCAAAAATATTTCGTATCATATATTTTCTCCAATATAAAAGTTGATATGGTATTTTAATTATAATATTTAATAAAGTTAGAATATTTAATTAGAAGGCCTTTACAGATAAGTCACTGGAGTTATTTTATCCCCATCTCTGTTGACTGAATATCAAAATAAAATATACTCCACTTGAGTTCACAAAATGGTACAGTAAGCCCTTTGCTATTATGAGTGATGAATTAAGATTCTGCTCATCTACTATCATGTTTCAGATGTTAAATATGATAAGCAGTCTCAAGTATTTATAACATTAATGTTTTAGAAAGATACCATTATTAAATTTTAGAGAGGAAATTCAAAACTGAGAATGAATTTAATGTTTATGTCATATTTATTATTTTTGTGTTTAATATTTTTTCAACTTTCATTTTAGATTCAGGGGGCACATGTACAGATTTGTTACTTGGATATATTGCATTATGCTGAAATTAAGATCGCATCAACCAGATACTGAACATAGTACCCAATAGATAGCTTTTCAACCCTTCCCACCTCTGTCCCTCCTGTCCACTCTAGTAGTTCCCAGTTACTACTGTTGCCATATTTATATTTATGAGTACCTAATGTTTAGTACCGACTTATAAGTTATAACATATGATATTTAGTATTTAGTCTTCTGTTCCTGTGTTAATTCTTAGGATAATGGCCTCCAGCTCCATCCTGTTGAAGCAAAGAACATGATTTTATTCTTTGTTATGCCTTTGTATATTCCATGGTGTACATCTACCACATTTCCTTTATCCAGTCCACCAGTGAGGGGCACCTAGGTTGACTCTATATCTTTACTATTGTGAACAGTGCTGCAATTAACAGGAAAAGTGTATGTGTGTTTTTGGTAGAATAATTCATTTTCTTTCGGTTATATACCCAGTAATGGGATTGCTGGGTTGAATAGTAGTTCTGCTTTAAGTTCCTTGAGAAATCTCCAAGCTCTTTTCCACAGTGGCTGAACTAATTTGCATTCCCACTAACAGTGTGTAAGTGTTTCCTTTTTTGGCAGCCTTGCCAGCATCTGTTATTTTGTGACTTTTTAATAATAGCTATTCTGACTGGTATGAAATAGTATCACATTAAAATTTGGATTTGCATTTCTCTGACAATTAGTGATGTGGAACGTTTTAAAATATATATTTGTTGGCTGTTTGTGTTACTTTGAGAAGCATATGTTCATGTCTTTTGCCCATTTTTTAATGCTTATTGGGTTAAGTTCCTTACATATTCTGGATATGAGACCTTTGTCAGATGTGTTGTTTGCGAATATTTTCTCCTATTCTGTGGGCTGTTCATTGTATTAATGGTTATTTTGCTGTGCAGAAACTCTTTAGTTTAATTAGGTCCCATTTGTCAATTTTTTTATTGTGGCAATTGCTTTTAAGAACTTAGTAATAATTTCTTTCCCAAGACTGATGTACAGGATGGTGTTTCTTAGGTTTTCTTCTACAATTCTTACTGTTTGAAGTCTTACATTTAAATCTTTAATCTATCTTTTGTTAATTTTTGTATATGGTAACATATAGGGGTCTATTTTCATTCTTCTGCATATGGCTAGCCAACTATCCCAGCACCATTTATTGAATAGGGAGTCCTTTTCCCATTGCTTATTTTCGTCAACTTTGTTGAAGGTCAGATGGCTGTAGGTGTGTGGCTTTATTCCTAGGCTCTGCATTTTGTTTCATTGGTCTATGTGTTCAGTTTTTAAATTTTTTTTATTTTTTACCAGTATCATGCTATTTTGGTTTCTGTAACTTTATAGTATAGTTTGAAGTCAGGTAATGTGATGCTTCTGGCTTTGTTCTTTTTGCTCAGGATTTCCATGGCTCTTCAGGCTATTTTTTTGGTTCCATATACACTTTAAAATAGCTTTTTTCTAATTTTGTGAAAAATAACATTGGTAGTTTGAAGGAAATAGCATTGAATCTATGGATTGCTTTGGGCAGTATGGCCATTTTTTTTCAACATTGATTCTTTCTATCCATGAACATAAAATATTTTTCTATGTACTTGTGTAATCTCTGATTTATTTTAGTAGATTTTCTAGCTTGTGGGCATGGAGGTATTCATAATAGTCTCTCAGGATCTTTTCTATTTCTGTGGGATTGATTGTAATGCCAACTTGGTTGTTTCTGATTTTGCTTGCTTGGATCTTCTCTCTATTGTTTCTTGTTTTTTTTCTTAATCTAGCTAGTGGTCTATGAATCTTGTTTATTTTTTCAGAGAACCACGTTTTGGTTTTGCTGATTAACTGCATGAATTTTTGTCTCTCAGTTTTATTCTGTTTTGCTCTGATTTTAGTTATTTTTTTCCCTCTGCTAGCTTTGATATTAGTTTGTTCTTGTTTCTGTAGTACTCTAGGTGTGATGTTAGATCATTAGAGATCTTTCTAACTTTTTGAAGTATGTGTTTAGCACTATAAACTTTCCTCTTAGCACAGCTTTTGTTGCATCCCATGAATTTTGATAAGTTGTGTTTCTGTTTTCATTATTTCAAAGAATTTTTTGAAAATTTCTGATTTAATTTCATCGTTTACCTAAAAGTCATTCGGGAACAAGTTGTTTAATTTCCATGTAATTGTGAGGTTTTGAGAGATCTTTCTGGTGTTTATTTCTATTTGTATTCCACTGTGGTTTAAGACTATGGTTGGCATAATTTTGATTTTTTAAAATTTATTGAGATTTGCTCTATGGCCAAGCATCTGGTCAATCTTGGGATATATTCTGTGCGCAGATGAGAAGAATGTATATTCTGTGGTTTATGAGTGAAGTATTCTGTGGATGTCTATTAGATCTAATTGGTCAAGTGTCGAGTTTAAACCCAGAATTTCTTTGTTAATTTTCTACCTCAATGATCTGTCCTGAATGTTGTCACTGGGGAGTTGAAGTACCCCACTATTATTTTGTGGTTGTTTACATCTTTTTGTAGGTCTAGAAGTGCAACTTTTTATGAATCTGGGTGCTTCAATGATGGTGCATATATATTCAAGATAGTTAAGTCTTCTTGTACTGTATCCCGTATCATTAAGTCATGCTTTTCTTTGTCCTTTTTTACTTTTGTTGGTTGAAGATCTGTTTGATCTGATACAAGAACCACCTCTGCCTTTTTGTTTGTTTGTTTTCCATTTGCATAGTAGATCTTTCCCCAACCCTTTACTTTGAGTCAATGGGTATTATTACATGTGAGAAGCATTTCTTAAAGCAGATGGATAGATTGTTTTTTTAATCCAACTTGCCACTCTGTGCCTTTTAAGTGAGGCATTTAGACTATTTACATTCAAGGTTAATATTGAAATTTGAGATTTTTATCTTATGAAATTGTTAGCTGGTTGCTTTGTAGTTTCCATTGTGTCATTGCTTTATAAGGTCTGTGGGCTATGTACTTAAGTGTGTGTGTGTGTGTGTGTGTGTGTGTGTTTTGTGGTAGCAGGTATTGTTATTCTGCTTCTATGTATAGAACTCTCTTGAGGATCTCTTATAAGGCTGGTCCAGTGGTAACAAATTATCTTACTGCTTGCTTGTCTGGAAAAGATTTTATTTCTCCTTTGCTTATGAAGTTTAGTTTGGTGTGATAGGAAATTCTTGGTAAGAATTTATTTTCTTTAAGAATGTTGAAAACAGGCCTCCAGTCTCTCCTGGTTTCTAATGTTTCTGCTGAGAAGTCCATTGTTAGCATGATGTGTCCTGACCTTTTCCTTTAGCTGCCTTTAAGATTTTTTCGTTAGTGCTGACCTTGGGCAGTCTTGTAACTATATATCTTGGTGATGTTGATTTTCAATTTGTATAGTTTCTCACAGGTGTTCTTTGGATTTATTGTATCTGGATGTCTACTTCTCTACCAAGATTAGAAATATTTTCTTGAATTTTCCCTCAAATATGTTTTCCAGGTTGTTTACTTTTTTTCCTTCTCTCTTAGGAATGCCAATAATTCATAAGTTTATTTGCTTTACATAATTCCATATTTCTTGAAGAATTTGTTTTTTAAAATTCTTTTTCAAATTTTTATCTGACTGGGTTTGTTCAAAAGACTGGTTTTCACTCTCTGAACTTTTTTCTGCTTGTTCCAGTCTATTGATAAAGCTTTCAATTGTATTTTGAAATTCCTTAAGTGGTTTACTTAAATCTAGAAGTTTCGATTCATTTCTTTGTAAGATATTTATTTTCCTTCATTTCCTGGATTGCTTTTGAAGTTTCTTTGTGTTAAATTTTAATCTTGTCTTGGATCTTGCAGCTTCTTTGCAATCCATGTTTTGAATTCTTTATCTGTCATTTCTGAGCTCTATTTTGGTTTGGGACCATTGCTGGAGAGCTAGTATAATCCTATGGTGGTGTCTCTACATTCATATTTTTCACAGTGCCAATATTCTTGCACCGATTTCTTCTTATCTGTAGATGCTGGTACTCCTAACTTTTATTATTATTTGTGTTTGGGTAGAATTTTTTCTTTTTCTTTCTTTCCCTATGTTTTTGTTTTTCTTCTTTCTCTTTTTCCTGTGCCTAGAGGGTTTGACTGTAGAAAATGCTGGGTAAAGTCTTTGGATCTTTTTGCTTCTTTTTGCACTTCTCTTGGCAGATTTTATATTGGGCTGTGCAGTCCAACCTACAAGCCAGTAAATGGTACAATAGAGCTGGCTGTGTTTGACATGGCTTGATGCTTGTTTACTGGAAAAAATTTTATGGTGCCTCAGGTAATGGGCTGATTCATGAAATGCACAGTGGTCTGATCTCCCAGCTCAGCCCTGGAGGGGGTGGGGGCAACAATGGGTGGAGCCAGACCAGGCAATTCTGCCCTAAAATTCCCCAACGGTAGGCACAAGTACCAGCACAAAGGGAGAATCCAGTTTGTGGCCACGAAATACCCAGAAATATGCCTAGGCATAGAGGTGGGAAACCTGCTTGGCTCCATGTCCTCTTCATAGGGCAGCCTAACTTCTAATCCAGGAGAGTGAACGATTTGGATGCCTGTAGATTTGTCTGGCCATGGAACCGAGAGGGTCCCACCTCCACTAAGATCTCTGCACAGGAGAGGTAGGGTAATTCAAGCTGTTGAACCAGGCAGTCAGGTACATTGAATGTCTGGAGATCTGCCTTGGCATGTAGCAGAGAAGTTCCCCCTGCACCATAATCTCTGACCCAGATGAGCTGGTGCTCCAGATGCCTTGCAATCTGCCTGGGCATGGAGCAGAGAGAGCCTCACTATACCACAATCTATGCTCATAAGTGTTGGCTGACTCAGGCTGAACCAGATGAGCAGGTGCTCTGAATGACTGGGGATCCAGCTTGGTATGAAGCAGAGGGCCTCCCTGAACCTGCACCAGATTCTCTGCACAGGAAGGGTGGCTGCTGATCCAGGTTAGTGGGTGCTCCAGATGCCTGGATATTTGCTTGGGTATGGAGCAGAGAGGGCCTCACTATACCATGTTGTATGCCCAGGAAAGGTTGGGCATAGATCATGGTATAGCATACACCTGGCTCCAGCTGCTGAACCAGGAAAATGGGTGCTCTGAATGCTTGGAGATCTGCCTGGGTGTGGAGTGGAGAGGGCTCCACTGTACGATGATCTATGTCCCTGAAGGGTGGGGCAGCTCAAGCTGCTGCTGATCCAGGCAAGTGTGTGTTCTCAATGCCTGGATTTCTGCCTGAGGATAGAGTGGAGTGGCCCCTGATGTGCCATGATTTCTGGGGAGTAGGCTCTGACACCCAGCAATGGCATATGCAAACTGGTTCTAGTTCACCAAGCTGGCTCTGGCTGCAAGTCTTGCTGCCCAGGAGAAATGCAGCTGTAGCAACTCTCCTCCCACTCTAGGCCTACAACAGAGGAGAGCACAATTCCAGTGCCTACTGTTCAGATGCTTTCACAGTACTGGCTGTTGAGGCCCTTATCCTGCTCCAGAGCAGGTGCTTCAGCCTCTGGTCCAATACTAAAATAACTACATGGCAACACTAAAATGCCTACATGGCCAATTCTGTCATTAAAGAAAGGATGGCTGGCTTTGTATGAGTCTGGATTAAAAATGGTGTCCTGCTGTCAGTCCCAGGTTTGGGAAAATGTTGCAGCATTTCCCACTGTCTTTTCCTCACAGTGTCTCCAGGCCTCTCCCCAGGTTAGCTCCAGTACTTGGCCTGGGTTGCTCAGATACCCAGAGTCACAGAGGAATGCTCTCTGCCTCTGTCAAATACTGGGGTTTTACTCATTTTTATCAGCTGGACACTGTCATGGGGGCTGTTTGCGGGCATTCTCCTCGCAATTTTGATGGATTTCCATTTTTCTTCTTGAATTAAAGCTCACAAGTTGATCTTTATGCACAATATTCCAAATGGCTGAGGTACACTAAGAGCTTCTAATCCACCTTATTGGGGAAAAATAATATTTAAAATGTACTATCTTCTCTTAGTACATTGTATCATGAAGAACTCATACGGCTGATAAAATTTTCCTTGTAGTAAGTTTTATGGAAAAACTGGATCAAATTTCTTCAAGTCATTTGTGATAGACCAATCAAATCTGTCACGTGAGTAGGTAGGAGGGTCAGTAGGCACCATAAACTGCCTTTCTCTAGAGCTAATAGAATTTTCATCCAGAAGAAGAAACCCTCCCCACCCCACCCCCCAAACAAATCCTCATTTAGATTCTACAGTAACTTGTGTAGATTGACATATGCACATATTAACACATCCCCTTCCATATCCTTCACAAGTTTTATTTTTTATAAAAATAAATGTACACTAGTTTAGTTACTTCACCATTACAATGTTTCCTAAACTTCTGAATACTTGAGAATTATCTAAAGGGTTTGTTAAAAGAGTTTATTGGGCCCCAACCTTAGAGTTTCTGATTCACTAAACCTGGGATAAAGCCTGATAATTTGCATTTCAAACAAGTCCAAGACAGTTAGTGACCACTGTTATATTTTAAATTTTATTGCCTATATATAAGGCCCACACTTTAAGAACAACTTTTTTAAATATTAAAAAGTAAGAAAATTGTATTAATTTGACCACAAAATTATGGCTTTCTCTTTACACTGAGGGATATTTTCCCCCTTGTTTCTGTGTGTGTGTGTGTGTGTGTGTGTGTCATAATTTTTTTACTTAATGGCAGACATCATGAGTATAAGCAAAAGAGACAGAGGCAAATATGACTAAGTCTAGAAATGGGCTTGTTTCTTCTGTCAAGCTGTCAGCATTCGGGTTTGAGTTTATCTAGTTGGGAGATAATCTAGTTTGGGCTTGTGGTTGCTATGGTTACCTTGAGAGCACCATAACCTTCAGTCACACATCTGTAATGACTCCTTGTGCTGGGGCCTTCAGTCACACGTCTGTAATGACTCCTTGTGCTGGGGCCTGGAATTCCAGGGATGTTTTTCTCAATCTTCATGGTCCACTCTCAACTTTCAGCTTTTCTATATGCCCTTGCCAGCCACAGAGGCCATCTCTGTCCATGATCTTTCAATTTTCCCTGCAGTAGACTGCTGTTGTTTACCACTGGATGTTTGACAGATGACTGATAGATGAGTGGAAGGGATTGAGAGGGTAGAGCTTTCTGTTTTCCTGGTCCAGGGACAAATTTAGTCAGATCTTGTGTACCTGGGCCTGAGAGGTGGGAATTTATCTGTGCTCTCGGACTTCCTCCTCATGCCAGCCAATCTCCGTCTTGGCTTTGTGGCATATTCATGCAAGAGATGATTTGCTGCCACCTCCCTTATCAGTGATACAATACTGCAACAGTGTCAGTATGGGATTTTCAGCCCAAGATTGTCTCCTGTTTCTCTTGCAGGTGTGTATGCTTATGTGTGAGATATAGATAGATAGATAGATAGATAGATAGATAGATAGATAGATAGATAGATAAAGTCGGGCATAGTTACCTAACCCTCCATTCTTGTGAATGGCATTCCCTTCATTGCTAATCTTTTATTATAGGACTTTTTTTTTTAAGTTCACTGGAGATATTGGCTTCTTTTTTATTGCACAGTTCTTAATAAATACTGGATTGTATAGCATCACTGTGTTTATTTTCTATTCTCCAGAGCTTCTAGAACACCCCCACAAAACACCTGTGCCTGATTTTTAAAAATTATTATAAATGACATGATAACCTATTGTAGGAAGTTTGCAATGTTAATTTTCTTAATTTTTATTGGTCTATTCCACTTTCCAATGTTTTCTTTCTAATTTTGGTAATGTTGTACATCTTCCTAGAAAACTGTTTCTTTTAGTTCTTTATATTTCTTTTTACTTTTTCATATTATTTTATGAATTTTGTATTTGTAATATGTGTACTGATTTACTCTATTTTTTCTTTGATTGTTTGAATCTTCTTCTATCTTTATCAATTTGTGAGAGAATTGTTTGTCTTATTTGTCTGTTCAAGGAATCAACATTTGTTAGTCATCTCAATTTTTTATTTTTATCCCCTCTTTCATTGATATCTGCTCTTATCTTTTCTATTTTTATCCACCTTGGTCTTGAGTAACTATCATCAAGGTTATTTTTTTCCTTTGACATCTGTATTCTTGATTTAAGTGTTTCCTTAATGAATTTTAAGCTTTCATTTTTAATAAATGCAAAAAATGTTTTTAGCATGGTTATATTATTTATTTCACAATTTTGAGCTATAAATACCCCCATTGTTACAAATCTTCATGTATCATAATGTCCTGCATATAATTCTTATTTTAAGTGTTATTAAAAATTATATTTAAAAATTTTCCAGATATTGAGAAGTTTTGAGTCATGCTTCATTATTGATTTCTAATTTTATTACATTGTAGTAAGAAAATATAATGTTTTATGCTATTGATTAGGAGAATATGTTAGCTTTTCTTGCTGACCTGGTACATATTTAATTTTTGTGATTTTTTTTGTTTGCTCAAGAACAAATTGTATTTTTGTTCAATCGTTTTATAATTTTTATTATCATTAGATCGAGAAAATAATCACATTATTCAATTTCCTATATCTTTATTATTTTTCTGTTAATTTTATCAATTTTTGAAAATAATATTTTTAAATGAATACTTTTTTTTTTTTTTAGACAGGGTTTTGCTCTGTCAACCAGGCTAGAGTGCAGTGGCATGAATACAGCTCACTGGAACCTTGACATCCCAGGATCAAGAGATCCTCTTACTCAGACACCCAAGTATCTGAGACTACAGGTGCATGCCACCACCCTGGCTAATTTTTGTATTTTTTATAGAGAGACGGTTTCACCATGCTGCCCAGGCTGGTCTCAAACCCCTGAACTCAAGCAATCTGCCCACCTAGGCCTCCAAAAGTTCTGGATTTACAGGCACCCAGCCAAAATAAATATAATTTTTGATTTCTGAAATACTCTTTAGTTTTCTTAGTTGTTGTTTTATGTATTTTGAGCCCATACTATTGAGTTCATATATGTTTATGGTCACTATATTTTGTTTTTCATCAGTCTGTTTTTCTAGTATATAATATCTAAATTTCCCTTATGAGAGTTTATAGCTTAAATTTTAATTTGATTCATAGTGACCACTGTTATTTTTTAAATTTTATTAATAAAGTTCTTATCAATCTTTCATTTTAATATTTCTTCATTCTTTTTCTTTATATGTGCCTACTAAAGATAATATATTATGCTCAAGCCTGTAATCCCAGCACTTTGGGAGGCCGAGGTGGGTGGATCACGAGGTCAGGAGTTCAAGATCAGCCTGGCCAAGATAGTGAAACCCCATCTCTACTAAAAATACAAACATTAGCTGGGCATGGTGGTGCGTGCCTATAATCCCAGCTACTTGGGAGGCTGAGGTAGAGAATTGTTTGAACCTGGGAGGTGGAGGTTGCAGTGAGCCGAGATCATGCCACTGCACTCCAGTCTGGGCAACAGAGCGAGACTCCATCTCAAAATAATAATAATAATAATAATATATTGCTACTACTTCTTTATAATTCATTCTGGATGTTTTTCTTTTATCTGACATGTTCAACATATTTACATTTATTATAGCAATTACATTGGGAATTATTTCAACTATCTCATTTTATGGTGTTTATTTACAATGCTTTTTTTTTTATCCTTCTATGTCTTTCACACTGTGGACAGAATACTGTCCTGGATTTAAAGCCCAGTATTCTATTTCTTCGCTGCTGTGGGCTATCATTACTTATTAAGTGCCATAAGTACGCTCTTCTTTTCTTACTGTGTGAAGCTTTTTCCCATGTATGTATTCTATCTGAACAAGAAAACAATGGTGGCCTACCGTCATCTACCTCTGATCTCTTCTCCTCCCCCTGGCCACAGTGATATCATCTGGAATTCTAGGTTTGAATTGTTTGAATGCACTTCGTCTTGTTTGTTGCTTTTTAAAGAAAATAATAAACCTCATTATGCTCTTTCTTCACTGTTATTTCCCATATCAGTGCTTTTTCTTTCTGACTGATTTATTTATTGCTTTTTATTACTAGAATGCAAATTTTCTTTGTTTCTTTCCTATTTTTTTTTCAAAGTGTCCTGCCATGATATATTATCTCAGTTCTTGTTTGCCTGATTTTTTATTTCTTTTAACTACACAAGATGATTTTCCTGGATGTAAAATTAAAGTTACTTACTTATGGCTGTTCTCTCACCTCTCATTTATATAAAGATGTTTGATATTAATCAAACTTATTCTTTTTAGGCTGATTTTCTTTCTTGAAAGTAATTAGATTGCCTCTTGACTTTGATCTTTTAAAATTTCACTATCTTCTCTTTGTATATGATATGTATCCTTACATTCTGAATGCTGCAAATTTTGCTATTTTGAGAATTTCAGGCTTTCACTGATACAGACAGAGTTTAGCATTTGTTGGGTTTCTTGATTAGCATTTGTACTTATCAGATGTCTTTTGTTTTGTTTTGTTTTTTTCCTGTGAATTCATCTTTTTAATCCCTTGAAACTATGAATTTACTAGTGATCGCTACCTGAGGGTATGGAAGAAAGCTTGGATTCCCACCTTTCCAGAATATTTGGGAGTAGGGGAAAGGGAATGATATTTTTCCTTAGGGCTGAGAACTTAAAGTTTTGCTATTTGGGCTTAATCACTTCTGGTTTTACACTCCAGGTCTCTTTATGCCCCAAGGAAATGACTGTATTTTCATTCCAAGGACCACATTCATCATTCATATTTGGCACCTTTTCTTAATCCTCGGCATGGAGAAGATACAATAAGACAGATAATCCTCTGAGACTGCTAATTCAGAGCCTTGATAGAGGATAAAGATACTGGATAAATCTGTACTTTGTTAGGAAAATGTAAAGGCCAGTAAAGAAGCTAAAATTTAAGAGGAACTTCATTATCCCATAAGATAGTGAGCTGCCATCAGTTGCTAATTTTTCCTCTCTAAAGAAATCCTGTGATGCCACAGAAGTTAAAATATTATGATTCTCCAAAATATGGTGAATAATTTATTAAAATTCTGAAGAGAACTTGGGAAGACAGCAGTCATTGAGTTCATGGAAACAGCAGCAAGAGAAGCAGCCTAGAGCAGATGTTCAGGGGTAGGTTAGGAGAGGCTCCTTTCAGTCCAGTCCTCCCCTTCCCCACACACATCCTTCCGCCTACCTTCGATGTGCTTGGCAGAGCATTGCACAACCAGCTAGAAGGAAGTGAATAACCCAAGTCACGAATGCAGGTGGCTGACAGGTAGGGCTCTACTTGTTTTCTCCTCCCAGCTTTTTCAATCTAGGGCCAAGCAATTATTACAAGAATGTTTCCTGCATGTATTCTTCCTGTCAGCTTAGTTTACATCTTTGTGTAAATAAACTGCCTTTTTTTCTTTTGAAGATTTTTCTCCTTATCACTGAAGTTTGAAAGATTCACTATGACATGTCTAAGTATTTTTTTTATGCATTTTACCCAGAATTTGATGTTTGATTTCGACATGAGGCTCATTGTTTCTTTGGTCGAAGTAAATTCTTGACTATGACTTTTTTTGTTGGTTTTTTTTAAACTGTGATAATAGCACTTAATATGCAGTCTACCCTCTTAATGAAATTTTAAGTGTACATTATTTTTTATTATAGGCACAATCTTATATAGCAGATCGCTAGAGCTTATTCGTCTTCCTTGACTGAAACTCATGCCTGTTTATTAGTAACTCCTCATTCTGCCCCCAACCCCAAGTCCTTAACAACTGCCATTTAACTCTGATTCTATGAATTTGATCATTTTAGTACCTCATATAAATAGAATCATGAATATTTATCTTGCTGTGACTGGTTTATTTTACTTAGTATACCATCCTCAAGGGTTCCTCCTCTTGTTGTGTATTGCAGAACTTTCATCTTTTTAAAGGCTGAATAGTATTTCATTGCACGTATATATCACATTTTCTTTATTCATTCATCTGTTAGAACTTTAATTAGTTTCAGATCTTGGTTCTCGTAAATTGGCAATGAACATAGGAGCGCTAATATCTCTTCAAGACTTTTATTTTAATTCTTTTAAATTGTGGGATTACTGGATTATATGGGAGTTCTATTTTACATTTTTTGATGACTCCCACACTATTTTTCATAGCAGTCGCACCATTTCGCATTCTCACCAATAGTGTGCAGGGATTCCATTTTCTCCATATCTTTGCCAACACTTGTTCTCCCTCTTTTTTAATTTTGATAATAGCCATCTTGACCTGTGTGAAGTAATATCTCATTTTGGTTTTGATTTGCATTTTCCTGATGATTAGTATTGTTAGCTTTTTTTAAATACAGACCATGATTTATTTAAATATTCCTTTCTATGCAGTTGCCCTGCTTTCTGGTTCTGGAACTCTAATCAGATATATGCTAATTCTGTCCCCATTTATCAGTCAGTTATCTGATGGAGCTATAAAACTCTTCTTGTATGATCAAAGACATTAGTTTGTCTATGTGATTTATATTTTTCATGGATATATCTCTCCTGGGGCTATTTCCAAACTGGACATTTTTGATCTCTAGATGTGTTGTGTTGGCCAACTATCTTCTTGTTTCTACTTTTCTCTGCCTCCACAGATATTCATTTGTCTTCTCTCCTATATTCTATCTCCTATTTTTTGGATCTTGTTGGATCGTTCTCTCCATTTTATGGACACACCCTCCAGCGGCATCCTCACAAAAAGTGGATCAAATGATTGGAAATGTGTGATTTTATACCCGCCCTTGCTTAATAGTTTCACTAAGACTTCCAAGTTGAAAAATATTTTTCCCTAGAATTTTAAACATCACTCCATTGCTTTTAATTTCCAGTGTTGCTATTTAGAAGTATCATGACATCTCAGTTAATGCTTTCTTATATGTGCACTCCATTTTTTCCTTTTCAAAACTTTTAGGATCTTTCATTTATTAATGATGTTCTGAAAACTCATAATGATGTTCTTTGTTTATCTTTTTTCATTCATTGTGTTGGGAAGTTAATGGCCCTGTGAATAGGAAAATTCTTATTTACCACTGCTAGTGTTTGTTTTCTACTTCTGATCCAGTGAGATATTTGTTTTATTTTGATTATTGTTTTGTCATTTTAATATTTTTAGAAATAATTTATCACTACTATGTTTTAGAATTAAAGCTGATGGTTTAGTCTGGAAAGTTATCGCACCATGACAGCCATACATCATTCTAATTGGTTTCCATTTATTCATTAGGCTCTCTTCTTCAGTTTTCCATAGTGATCTTTCTAATAGTTTAATATGATTGTGTAACTCCCATACTTGAATTACTGTAGAAGTTTAGGAGTTCTTATAAGGTATAAGTCCCAAATACCTTAACACAGAAGGCAAAACCCAAATACCTTAACACAGAAGACGAGACCTGTTATGATCTAGCCCTGATTAGCTCCTTCTTAACATGTAATCCAATTTTCCCCATTGACATGCTCAACTGTTCACCACACCTGAATTTATTACATTATTTCACAAATAACTGCCTTCCCACATGCTGCTCCCCACGAATGTTATTCTCTTCTAGATTACGTCCATTGAATTCCTGCTCATCAAGTAGGATTTAACTCAAGCATTGTTTCTTCTAGACAGTGTGGTTTGACTCTTCAATCTAAACTAAACAAGTTTTTTAATAACTTGGGTGTGCTTCTATTATGCTTTCTGAGGACTTTAACTGGGCTTACTTGGCTTTTTGGCAAAACTACAACCTCATTGAAGTTAGAGACTACGTGTTGCACATCGTTGTATACTTAATAGTACCTACAACATAGTAGACTACTACATTTAATGCATGCTTTTCGAAAACAAGAAGAAAAAATAATAAATTGATGAATTCGCAAAATGATGAAAACCAACTGGCAAAGCACCTTTATTTGATACAGGGCCCAAATAAAAAAAGTTGCTAATGAGGCTATAAAATTGTGAAAAAACAATTGAGATAAATTGCAAGAATAATTTCATCCTATCATCTTGCTTTAAAGGTTGTGTCACAGAATAAAGAAAAACATGGGCTACTACCACCAAAACTTAGATGCATACCAATTACTAGAATGAAAACATAATCCTTTTCAAATCCCAGAGAGATTACAATTTAAATAACTTCTGTAAGTTGTGTTCCATTAAAATCCATTGCCTATCTAGAATAGGAATATGATAGAAAATGTAAGAACTTCTAATGAAATATATTGGAAATAAATAAATATCTATATTGTATTTTTCAGTAAAAAGAATATTGAACTCTTGTTCTATGTACATAATAACATATTTTGTTTTACTTAAAGAATAGTGTTTAATTTTTTCACTTGCTATAATTTCATGATTTTACTACTAATTATTCATTATGGTACAGCATTTTCTTTTGACATATATAATGACATTCTCTCACACAAATTTTAACTGCTTAGGAAGAAAAATGTAGATGGAATCTCTTGTTTTCTTTTTAGCCCAAGTTCAATCCCCTTTTCTCCTGACAAATATACTCAAAATTTGTCTGGTGACCTACTCCTCCTTCACTGAGTAGTCTCATACATAGGCATAATGGACACTAACACTTCAAAGTACAAATTTAAAAACAAAAACAAAAAGCAAGAATTTTTTTGGCCAAAAACTTATAAGGAAAATCAATAGAGGCAAATATATGCTTCTTCATATTCTCATTAGCCTAAAGGGAATCGTGCCTAGATTGGAATTGGTTGCATTACAGACAACATTGAAGGCATTATAGTAGAAAAAGATCTTAATTCTGAAATATCTTACATATTTTAGGTACAGAGTATCATGGAATATCTATGCAGCTGTGTAACAATGGAGATGCCCTGTGTGGAAATAACAACCTTGTTAGAAACAGGAAGCCCTCCAGAATTCAGCCTCTGGTATTGGCCGATTCTTCCAACTAATTCAATCAGAATTGCTCAGTCTGCTCCAAGCCTACTTCTTACTAAGTTACTGCAAGCAAACGAAGGAAACAAGTCTCAAGGCTATTGCATTTGTCTCTCTTAAGATACAATATTCATGGGTTTGGCAAACAAATTGTACTGTTCTAATCTTACGCATAAACCAAGCAAGACTGTGTAAACTTATAAAAACTATTTATTAACTACTTAATATATGCCAGTCATAAACTGTATCTAAAAGCTAAGAGTACAACAATAAACAAGACAGACAAAATCCCTGTCATTATGAAGCTTTCATTCTTCTGAAGCAAAGGCACAGAGATATTAATTAATGCATGACTAAAGGAATAATTAGTAAACCATTAAAATTTGCTTTGTGCATAATTACAATTAGATAATGTAATAAATGTTAGTGGGTAACTACATGGTTAGGTGATATGCCAAAGACTGCTAATAATCACCAATATTTATCTTCCCCTCTTTATCCTGGGGAAACCACTAAGCCATATTTTCCAGCATGTCTTGACATTAGTGTGACTGTATGACTGAAATCTGGCCAATAGAATGTGGGGAATAGTGATAAAAGTCACCTCAGATATGGTCCATAAAGGATTCTTTGCAATTCTCCATAGATTCTCACTTTTCCGAAGGTGATAGAGGCCAGATACACGGACTTCAAGGGAAATCTTCAGGCCCTATGAGGTAGTGAAGTCACTGCATTGAAGAAGCCCCTGAGTAACTACATGAAGCAGAGCAACTCTTCCCACTATACACACACACACACACACACAGAATGAAATTGAATTGTTATGTAGGTAGAACATAAGCTTCTGTGTGTGTATGTGTGCGTGTGTGTGTGTGTGTGTGTCCACTAAGACTTTGGACTTTTGGCTGATAGCTATATAAAGATATGAATTTAAGTGCATGATCAAAAGATGCAGCCATCTATGTAAAATTCATGGAGATGAGTCAACCATGAGACTATGTAGTTCAACTAGATAGTAGAGAAAACTGGTAGGGCTGGTGAGAAGAAAGCTAGTTTAAAATGTCAAAAATGTAGCAGGGTTATATCACAGGCCAAAGCAGAATAAAAATATGATTTTGAATAAGTTGAGAGATCATTGGAGAATTTTAAGTAAGTACATGACACTACAAAAATATTTCTAAAATATCTTTTTTTTACTATGTGAAGAGAAAGGAATTGTTAACATATGAAATGAAAAGCTACTTATTAGCTTAGTCCGTATGAGAGCAGTGGTTTAGTCTGGGTGGCCTTAGTAGAGACTGAAAAAAGTGGACAGATTTTGTATACGTTTTAGAGATAGAATCAATAGGATTTGCTGGTGAATTAAATGGATGTCATGATGGAGAAAGAAGCATCAAGGACTCTGAGATTTTTGGCTTTGCCAACTGGATATATACAGATGTGGTTTACTGAGGTGGAAAAAACTGAAGAAAGACCAGGGTGGAAATGGGGTGGTTTAAATGTTCCATTTTCCACATGGTGAATTTTAGATGGTTGTTGGTGATGCATGTAAAGATGTCGAGTAGACTACTGCATAGAAGCATGTAGAGTGCTGAGGGAAATCAGGGCTACAGAGAGAAACATGGGATTTGCTGACATAAGTAGTAACTGATGAGAGAGAAGTGAATGAGGTCATATGTGGAGAGTGCTCAGACAGTGAAGAGGTGACTTAGACAAAGGCCACGAGGCACTTTAACTCTTAGAAGTCAAGCAAATGAGCTTGGGAAGTAGTAGCCTGTCAGTTAGGATGAAAATAAAGGACATTTATCCTGACAGGTAAGAGAAGATGTGTTTCTAGGAAGAGGGTATGGTCAACAAGGTTAAACACTGCTCAGAGGCCAGAGAAGGCGAAATTAGAGAAGTGACCATCAAATCTGACAACAGTAGAGACTTGGTATTCTTGACAAAAGTAGATTCTGCAGTGTAGGATCCTGAAATAATGCAGTAAATTAAGGAGAGGATGCTATGTGAGGAAGCAGAAAGAGCAATCACTAACCACTGTATTTAAGAAGGATAGAGAACGTGGGGTACTGGTGACAGAATGATGGACAAGTAATCTTTTTTTATAAGATGGATATTCTAAGTATGATAGAGGTGATATTCCCTTCATCTTGCATACTGAAGGGAAGGAGTACAAAAGTAGAAATTAGAAAAATACCCTGGAAAGTACAAAATTGTCAGAGTTCAGTCATGGAGAAGGTGAGAGAAGATGATGCTAGAGTCTCAATGGGGAGTTTGACTTTTGATGGCAATAGGACACTTGCCCCAGTGTAATAGGAGAGAAGAAAGAGTTTACAAATGGTTTGATCAAATAGGAATAACTTGGAGAGATATTTCCATTGTTTCTACTTCCTAGTTTCAGGCAGCTGCTCTGATTCATTCCTTTATAATAAAGCCTGGTTCCTCAGCACTTACTTTGATTTTGTGAATTATTTCACATTCCATCAATAAGTTTCCTTTTACTGCATCTGACTAGGTAATTTTATTTGTCTTAGTAGGGAAAATCCTATTTAATAAGATAGATAGCATAATGTAAAGATATATCTTCATGAAAATTTGGGAAACATTAAGTAGATAGAGTCCTCTGTCCTAAAATACCTTCCCAAGCTTCCTGGTATAGTGCCCAAGAATACAGTAACAGAGAGTTTCACAATGGTTTTAAAGATTGTATGGTATTTTATTTTATTTTATTTATTGAGACAGAGTCTCACTCTGTTGCCCAGGCTGGAGTGCAGTGGCACGATCTTGACTCACTGCAACCTCCGCTTCCTGGGTTCAAGCAATTCTCATGCCTCAGCCTCCCAAGTAGCTGGGATTACAGGCACCCGTCACCACACCCAGCTATTTTTTTTTTTTTTTGTATTTTTAGTTGAGACAGGGTTTCACTGTGTTGGCCAGGCTGGTCTCGAACTCCTGCCCTCAAGTAATCTGCCCACCTTGGCCTCCCAAAGTGCTGGAATTACAGGCATGAGCCACCACAGCCAGCCTATATAGTTTTTTTTTTTTTTTTAATGTGGTTGCAGAGGGCTCATTTTTGATGCATGGAGTCAGTGTCAGGTAGACAGATAATGAAGCAGTGAAGTGGTTATTTCTTCTGTCTCTCCATTTAAATAAGTAAAAATTAGTTACTAGACTTTATGTGGTCTCTACTAACAAAGATAAATGCAATTTTCCATAAAAAATTTCTATAAAAAAAGCCATCATCATTGATGTTTCAAAGCAGAAAAATTTCGGGGAGGTGGGTTTATCTAGGGCACTAGTTTTCCTGCTACTTTAGCTATGAAACTGATTCTACAAATGAAAACATTCAAAAATATATTGTGTAAAATTAAAAATAGAGCAGTTTGGTTGAATTAAGAATGGATATGTCTATAAGATGTATGCTCACCCATAGCCCTCATAAACCTAGGGCTCTACCATAGAATAGAGTTTGGGAATCCATGGATCTATGTGGCAAAATTATTTATCTACTGATTTAACAAGTGTGAACATAGTAATATACAAGTGAATATTTTATATGTGTAATCTGTGAGTAGGTTCCTTGATTATTTCTAATGTAAATCACAATTGTAAATGCTTAATGGTTGTACTTTTAATTTTACAACTATAGCTATATTTTGAATGATTCAAATACATGTTTAAAACCTCAAATTAAGTAATACCCATTAATTCAAAAAATTATATGGATCATTACATGCTAATCATGTGCTTTTAAAAATTTTATCATTTATATTTTCCTGATGATACAGAGTAACAGTGTGCAAAGTAATGTGAGGGTAATACAGTGGTATCCCTTAACTCCATGATGGATAAGGGTGGTTGAAGGCAGCATTAGCTGGCTGTCTTTTCTCCGTGAACGTTCAGTGTGTGCGCTCTAAACTGTGTGCTCATTCAGAGAGTTAGTTTCTCAGAAAGATAAGGGCATTATTCAGTCACAAATAGGGGTATTCCAACATATCAAATTATTTTCTCCTGCAATTTATGCTAAATGTGTTTGCATTCTAAGAGAAACCTTTATGTGGACAAGATCATTGTATTAGTCCATCTCATGCTGCTAATAATGACACACCGGAGACTGGGTAATTGCACCCTCTGAAGGAATTAAAAGAGATTTAATTGACTCAGAGTTCAGCATGGCTGGGGAGGCCTCAGGAAACTTACAATCATGGTGTAAGGGGAAACAAATATGTCCTTCACGTGATGGCAGCAAGGAGGAGTGCTGAGCACAAGGGGGGAAAATGCCCATTATAAAAACCATCAGATCCGGTGATGAGAATAGCATGAAGATAACTGCCCGCATGATTAAATTACCTTGCACTAGGTCCCTCCCATGATAACGTGGGGATTATGGGAGCTACAATTCAAGATGAGATTTGGGTGGGGAAACAGCCAAATCATATCAACCATTATTACATAGTTGTTTTCAAAAGAGACCATGGAAGCTGGAGGGGTTAAAAACTACATTCTTAAAAAAAATAATTAGCTATGGCATTTATTTAAAAAAAAGCTAAATCAACATGCCCACTCTTATACACAGAACCATTCATCAGAGAACAGATGGTCCCCTAAAAGTGAAACTAAACAGTTCTTGAAACATGACAATTCATTTATCTTAATGTGAACATCCTCTAGCAGATATCAAAAAACAACCGAGGCAGATTTATTATTTTTGGAGAGTATTATACATGCACTTGAAATCCAAGAAAGACTGTTCATATTTAATAATCTGATTCATATTGTTAAATGGCACATGAAAATGTATAGTAAAACAATGCTTAAATATTGTGATTATATTCAAAACTACATTAGTAGAAAATGTAACATTTATCATCAATATTTCTTTAAGCTTTCTATTCTGTTGTGTGGCAAAATTATCTGAACTTATCTTCTGAATATGTCTATCTGCCTAGATACTTAAAATCTGGATATCTTTTGTTGGGCTGCATACTTTTACATTAAATTGAATAATAAATGTGTATATATTCTATCTTTTTAATTTATGCATTCTTTTTTTTATTTACTCAGCAAGCAGTTATTGGGCAACTACTTTAAATGGTGCCAGAAAATGGAAATAAAGAGATAAATCAATGATTTCTAGTTCTGCCCTTAAGGAACTTACAGTGTAAGAAGAAGAGACAGGCAGGTGAACATATACAGTCATATACTACATAATGATGATTCAGTCAACAATGGACCATATATACAACGGTGATCCCAGGATATCATAATGCTGTATTTTTCCTGTACCTTTTCTATGTTTAGATACACACATACTTACCATTACTTTATTAATACAATTGCCTACAGTATTCAGTTCAGTAACGTGTTGTACTGGTTTGTATCCTAGCAGCAACAGGCTATACCATAAAGTCTGGATGAGTAATAGTCTATGCCCTCTAGGTCTGTGTAAGTACACTCTATGTTGTTTGCACAATGACAAAATCTCTTAATGAGCCATTTCTCAGAATCTATTCCTGTCATCAAGTGATACATGGTTGTAATTATAATAAAGTAAAGTAAGAGTTTAAAAAGTGTAGTGGAGGAATGTTAAAAATATTAACTTACGTTTTTTGTTTCTTGCTTATTTTCCATTCTTCCTTGATACCTCAGTCTCCCAAGTGCAGGGATTAGAGTGTGACCCATTGCACCCCAGACTAGTTTTTTTTTTTTTTTTTTTTTTTTTTTTTTGAGACAAAGTCTTGCTCTATCATCCAGGCTGGAGGACAGTGGAGCAATCAAGGCTCACTGCAGCCTTGACATCCCGGGCTCAAGAGATTCTCCCATCTCAGTCTCCTGAGTAGCTGGGACCACACCAGAGGCATGCACAGCACCATGCATGCCTAGCTAGGTTATTTATTTATTAGGTTATTTATTTATTATTATTTATTTATTTATGACTTCTGGGCTCAAGCAATTCACTTGCCTTTGCCTCCCAAAGTGTTGGGATCGTAGGTGGAAGCCACCATGCCCAGCCCCTAGACATTTTTTGATGCAAAAAAAAAAAAAAAAAAAAAAAATCTGGATTGCTGGATAGAGAAGACTGACTGAGGAATAGAGAATGCAGGAGAAAAATCTATGCACAAGGCCATTCCTTTAAGAAACACATTATAATAGGATGTAGGAAATGGTCAGTGTGGTGGGAAAAATTGTAGGAAGAGGCAAACCTTCTTGGAAGGCCAGGAGGTTTTACAAAAGCTTCGTAAAAGGATTTGGCTGAAGGCAGATTTGGCTGAAGGCAGCCAGATTCTCTTATCTGGTGCCTGAAAGCTTAGGTTAGATAAGAAGGAGATGTAAAGAAACTGATCTAAATAAGCTAGTTTACTTAGGACTTGGAACCTGGCCTTTAATCATCCACGCACAGGACTGCTCTCTCCAGGGGACAAACCACAAGGGTGTTGATTCAAGGCCTTTGTCATTAAATCTGTTCTAAATAAATCCCCACAGAGCCAGCTTGTCAGGGCCATGGCTACTGACTCTTTATAACACCCTTCTTGGGGTCTGTGAGCAGCCCTGTCCCCTAGCCTGCTCTTTCACTGGATACCTGTGTCTGAGTGCATTTTTTCATCTGGCATTCAGCCAAGGTCTGCAGGTCAGACCCAGCAATAGGAAACTTAGGAACTTTTAGCTAAATTGTAGGTTAACTGAGTTTTTGCAGAAATATTGGTTATGCTATGTATCTCTATCAGATGATCCCTGTGTACAACTAGTCTTTTTTGCTGTTGTTTTTTTGTTTACATTTTTGTTTTTGAGTCAGAGTCTCACTCTATTGCCCAGGATGAGTGCTGTGGTGCGATCTCAGCTCACAGCAACCTCTGCCTCCCAGGTTCAAGCTATTCTCCTGCCTCAGCCTTCTGAGTAGCTAAGATTACAGGTGCTCACCACCACACCAGGCTAATTTTTTTATTTTTGGTAGAGACAGGGTTTCACCATGTTGGCCAGGCTAGTCTCAAACTCTTGACCTCAAGTGATCCACCCGCCTTGGCCTCCCAAAGGGCTAGGATTACTAGTCTTTTTACTTTTTAAATGGAAAAATCCCCTAATGTTTGGCATTTGTTCAATATACTTTTAAAGAATACATGAATCAAGGACAAAAATCATAAGGGAGATTAGAAAATAAACCAATTGAAAGTAAAACACACTAGTCTATTGACAATGAAAACAAAAACACCAGTCTGAGAGAAAATGTTAGAGATACAGATATCTGGCAAGGTACTTGTATGTGTCATATTTTTTTTTAAATTCTAGTAGTCATTTTTTCTTTAGAGGCAGGATCTTGCTTAGTCACTGAGGCTGGAGTGCAGTTCTGCAATCACAGCAGCCTTGAACTGGCCTCACGTAATGCCTCAGCATTTATAAGTAATCATACCTACTTCCATTTATTCTTCACCATCTGCCAGTTATCTTTCTAAAAATAAATCTAGCTACATCACCATTCTTCTAACAAAACTACAACTCTTTTTGTTGCAATAGCATTAAAACTAACAACTCTTTTTGTCTTGCACATTATATCTCCTCTTCCTGAAATGATCCTTTTCCTTCTTGACCTTGCAAGGTCCAATTAATCATTGAGGAGTCGGGAAAGACTTTCTCCAGGAGATCTTTTCTTATAACCCTGAGGGAATGACCATAGTTGTTCTATCATTAGGTTCCAATGGCATGATTTTAGCAGAAATTGTTCATGTTCCCCCATATCCATTGTTCCCTTCTTCCATTTGACAATAAAACTCTCCAACATTAGCCTGGTAACGTGATGAAACCCCATCTCTACAAAAACAAAACAAAAAATTAGCCAGGTAGCCAGGCGTGGTGGTGTGTGCCTATAGTCCCAGCTACTAGAGAGGCTGAGGCATGAGGAGAATTGCTTGAGCCTGGGAGGCAGAGGTTGCCATGAACTGAGATCATGCCACTGCTCTCCCGACTGGGTGACAGAGGAAGACTCTGTGACAAAACAACAACAACAAAAACCCATCTGCCAAACATTTATAACATAGCTACCAAGATAGAGGGTTGGTCAACCTTCCTCTGAAGTGAGGTGAGGTAAGGCAGCTTCTGTCCAATGCAATACGAATAGAAGTTTTGTGAGCAATTTCTTGATCATAACCTTAAAGGGCAGATACTTCCCTTCCACTTTCTCTTTTCCTTTTCTGTGGTTTAAAATATGGAAAAAACAACATAGAGAATGTAGAGCAACAAGAAGGATGGAATCTAGGTTGCAGGTTCACTTTATGGAGTGGAATTTCCCTACGCTCAATGGATTGTCTATCAGCTAGAACTTTCTTGTAAAAGAAAGATAAACCTTCTATTTTTTGTAGTGTTATTATACAAATAATATAATTACCTATATAATAGTATAAAAGAATAGTGTTATTGTGTTATTTGGTTCCTACAAAGCAGCTGGGCCAATGTCCTAACTAATAATACATTTATACTCCCTTTACAGGCCCAATTAGAGTTGACCCTTCAACAACACAAGTTTGAACTGCACATATCCATTTATACTTAAATTTTCTTCCACCTCTGCCATCCCTAAGACAGGAAGACCAACCCCTCTGCTTCTTCTTCCTCCAGAGCCTACTCAATGTGGAGATGATGAGGTTGAAGATCTTTATGATGATCTATTTACACTTAATAATTAGTAAACACATTTTCTCTTCCTTGTAATTGTCTTAATAACTTTTTTCTTTTCCTTAGTTTACTTTATTATAAGAATATAGTGTATAGTACATATAATATACAAAATACATATTAATCTGCCAGGTGCTGTGACTCAGTCTGGTAATCCCAGCATTTTGGGAGGGCTAGACTGGAGAATCACTTGAGCGGAAGAGTTAAAGGTTGCAGGGAGCTGTGATCGCACCACTGCACTCCAGCCTGGGCAACAGAGTGAGACCCTGTCTCAAAAACATATAATAAAATGAAATAATAACAAACAAACAAAACTCCAAATATAAGTTGAGTGTTTATGTTATCAGTAAAGCTACTGGTCAACAGTAGGACATTGTCAGTTATGTTTTAAGGAAGTCAAAAATTATACGTGAATTTTCAATTACTCAGGAGTTGGTGCCCCTAATCCCTACATTGTTCAAGGGTCAACTGTACGTCATTGTAGTTATTAGTCTATAGACTGCCTTTGGTTGTTTAAGAAAAGAAAAAAAAGAGAAGAGATGGATTTGAAGAATAAAGAGGTATTTCATAGAAATCACAAAAATCTAACAGCAGGAAATGGAAAGCCTGACCAGAAAGCAAAATGATTATTGTTTGAGGTATAATCACTTTTTCTATGTGTCTTACTCTGCTACCTCTGAAGTCGACTTCATTCTTCTACATGGTAATTAAATGCCTTTTCCTTTTTCACACACAATGGGAGAAGTGTCTCCCCTATACCTCTCCAGAATATATCACTTAAATGTAAGCAAAATACTAATGGAATTAGATCCTTTAAGTTCTAATTCCACATTTATTAAAAGAGAATCTCAGTGGCTGAACTTCGGTAAAATCCTCAATCCTAATCTAATCATAAAGCCAGAGTGCAGACATTATTTTTTCTCAGGGAAAAAAAAAAGTGATTGTGTGTGTACATTCATACTGAGAGATGTCTGCTGTGGAAATCATTTGATATTAAAGGCCTTGTCAAGGTTTTACTCATTTTGTTATCCTCCAAGCCTAGTGCAGCACCTGATAAAATAAATGTTTGCTGAATGGAGAGTAAATGAATGGGTATGATTCTGATAGAGCAGGCTAATGTACAGCCAGAAGTAGATTTCATCATTTTGGGTACAGTCATAAAATCTCCTTGCCTATAAACAAGAAGCTAAACTCAAACAGTGTGAAACTCAAAGAAGGTATTTTCCAGAATCAGATTTATCACCAGCAATTCTCAAGAGGTGACCTATAAAACACAGACAGAATTACCCTGGAAGTAATGTCATCATCCCATGCAAATCACAGCTCTGTGCGTGTACTTATATTATTTTATTTTATTTCAGAAAAATAATCTAAAAATTATTAACTATCTGCAGTTCTCTTTTTATCAGTGAAAAGATCTTGATTGTATTTCAACAAAAAATACAAAATGAAATATTTAACTGAGTGCATGAATGTGACATTAATACATTATGAGCTCTATTTTGATTCCTCAGTTTTGCTTCTTCACATTCTTTGGAAGATGGGATAAAGATCTGAATTACCTGAGGTAGAAAACATAATCACCTTGGCTAGAAAGAAGAGATAGAGGATTCAGTCCAAGATAAAGACATCCAATCTCCCTCCTCACATGTCAGAAAAATCATGTCGTGGATGTGTATAACATATCTAGCATAGCAGATAATGATAGACTAGGGAGATGGGAAGACATAGGCTATGTCAGAACAATCCTGAACAGTGCAAGATAACAAAGCGACATATCCATTCCAGTGTGTTTACACCTTCATTTCCAATGGGGATAATGATCAGAAAGTTAATCCTTCAGACATTTTGAGATTATTCCATTCTCGCAGAAAAATCATGGTAGTATCCTGTATTTCAATTCTGGCACATAGTTTGAACAGTAAACTTACTGAGAACAAATAAGATGACATTATTCATTAACACCCCTGACTATTTTTTAAACCTTTTATTTCAAATAATATCAAAATTAGATTATAGTTATAATAACTATACAAAGAACTTCTATTTACCCTTCAATGATAATCCCTAAATGTTAAGATTCTACCATATTTGCACTATACTGCCTCTCCTCTATTTTTTGAGCTATTTCTAAGTCAACAAACTGACACCCTATCACTCCAAAATATGCTAGTGTTTGTCAAAAAAAAAAAAAACCAAAAACCACACACATAGCACACTCTCCCACATAGCAACAATTCAACCATGAACTCTAAAAAACTATCCTTAATGTATTGTTACCATAAAATCTTCAGATTTTATTTAGATTTCACCACTCATTCCAGTTATATACTTTACAACAAAAAGATCCAGTTCACAATCACACATCTCATTTACTTGACATATTTTTTATCACCTTTCAATATAGAAGAGTTCCTTGGTCTTTCTTCAACTTTCAGGCCTTTGGCACTTGTGAAGATTGCACCACAGTTTGGGTTTGTCTGATGTTCTCCCAAGATTAGAAATAACCCCAGGAAGAATGCTATGTTCTTCCATGTGTATTATATCAGGGCACACTTGGTATCTATTTTTCTTATTTCTTGTAATCGTAGCTTAGATCTCTTGGTTAATGATGCTGGTGTCTGACAAGCTTTCTTTTTGGTCACTTTGTAATGAATAAGTATGTTTTGTAGCATTCATTAAGACCATGTAATTGCCCTGCTACTTCTCAAATTTCACCCTGTGGTTTTAGCATCCATTGATAATTCTTGTCTGAGATTACTCTTACCCTTATTCTTTTTGAACAAATCAAAATCAGTTCTTTGACATTTATTTCCAAAAACCATTTATCAATAATATATTATGTGCCAACCACTAGGCAAAATTCTAAGGATATTTTACCAGTCAGGAAACAGCCACTGTTAAGTATTATGGGAATATGAGATTTATTATAGGAACTAGACTTTAAACAAATGTACAACATTCTACACAAGTGAAGGTCTGGAAGGAGATAGTAGGAAGATCAGCGAAAAAGTTACTGACTTCTTTACCTGGAGAGATTCAGGGCAAAGGAACAAGTTGTAGCTTCTAAGTAAATCCAAGAAGCCAAGCTACTGAAGTGGAACACAAAGGGGAGTAACCCATCGAGACTGTTCCAGAAAACCTGATGCATTTGTGCAGCTGTTGCCTTTGTGGTTCCTAGGCATAGCTAGATAGATATAACACAATTCAGCACAGATATCTGGTGAGGAGGATCTCAGTTCCTGCTCACTGTGAGCTTTAAATTTACTGGCAAAGACAGACATTGAAGAATTAATGACAAACAAATTAAAATTGGAACTCCGAGAAGTGCTACAGAGAGTCACATGGTGCTATGCATTAAAGAGATTAATAATATGGCCTCCTGAGACAGTGGTATTTGAATGGAAATCTGATGAAAATGACCTCAATAATATTTCCCTCTTCACATTTCTTTTGTAAGAAATGTGAGCTTGTTGCTCTTTCATCAAGTCACAGAGCCTAATTCTTCTCCCCTTGAGTTTCTGCAGACCTTAACGACTCATTTACAGTAAAATGAGGCATAATTGATGCTGCATGGCTTCCAAGGCTAGGCCAATATAAGTCTTGAAACTTCTGTCTTGATCTCTTGAAAGATTTGCTTTCTAGATGTTTCCTTTTGGATCATAACCCATCACATGGAGTTGTTCTGGTTGACAGTGCAAATTCACCCCAGGCTTCTTGCTATCCCTGTTCATGTGAGTGAAGAATCCATTTTGGATTTGGATCATCCAGTTCTAGTTATTTTAGCTTCTAACCATTCAAATCGCCCCTGGCATTGAATCACCTCTTCTTCCTCACCGATTGAGTCTTCCAAACTGTGGAGCCAGACATCTTCAGGTAAAGAAACACTATTCCCATGTGGCCCCAGCTGAATTTCTGACTCATAGGATTTGGGAGCATCACAAAATCATAAAATTGCTGTTGTATAGTACTAAGTTTTGAGGTGGTTTGTTATGCAGCCATAGTAACTGGAATAATCAGTTGTGTACCCCAATTTAAAACATACTTTATGTTCTAACTGATTGACAGTAGTGGAGATGAAAAGAAATGGAGATTCCTGAGGGATAGTTACAGGTTAAAAATATAAAAATCTAACTTAGTGATGGTTTAATGGATGATGGGTGGTAAAGCAGAAGAAAATATCGAGGTTCCAAATTTGTCCAACTCAATGGAAGGTAGTGCCTTTCAATGAGGTAGTGCCCATCACATTTGATTCTTCTTCCCAATCTGGGCACATGGAAAACTGCCATCCAATTTCTTAACAGTTAGGTGCCACTATGCCCAGTTCTGGCCAATGAATTGTGAGTAATGAATAATTATGAGTAAGGTAATGAAAAGTCTCTGCATGTCTTTCTGATTTGTTTCTTCTCCTTTGGTACTGAGAATGGAAGCAGACTGAATTACTGAGCATAGTATGAATGACAGCTGTCCTGGAGAGTCACTCACTGTAAGGGGACTTTGTGTAAACAAGACATTAGTTTTTATGCATTAAGTAACTGAATTTATAGGAGTGTTTGTCACCATAGATTAGTCTTGTTTGTCCTGACTGACCATATGGAAAATGCAAAAGGAGGAGTTTGTTAACATAGAAAGTTGGATAAAACCATGTTTTTTGTTTCCATTTTTTAATTAAGTGCACATTGCCTCAGTTGTGAGGTCATTCATGAATTTTCTAACTTTTTTTCACATACTTATTTTAAAACATTCATTTAAATATGCCATTATAGAGCCAAAATATATCCAAGGCACTATTCTAGGTGATGTGGGGTATGAGGTAGATAGAGATATACAGATGTTAGCCTGAAAAAGCATAAAACTTTTAGAAATTATTATACATAAATATAATTATGATAGAAAATAATAAGTTCTATAAAAACTGTTCAAATATAATGGTATGTTTCTACAAGGAAGCCTAGAGCCTCAAAAGGTGAGAGTGTCTACAATATAATATAAAAAATAAGACATCAAGCCTGTAACAATAGGGAAATATTTGGATATGAGGAGGCCCTTTCATGCAGGGTTATGGCATGAACACGGTACGGGCAGCATATAATATACGCGGGTAACAAGAAGTAATGCAGTTGGGTTGGAGCTCAAATATATAAGGTGAAGTAGAGAATAAGAGAGAAAATTTGTTTGAGTATCAGATTACAAAGGATTTAAAGATCAAAAACATAGATTGAGATTTTATTTTGTTATACAAGGAGGAACACTGTAGGTGTATTTGAGTAAAGGAATTATTATATAAGAAGGAGACTGAAAAAACTATATTCTATATTGCCTATTCTAGCAATATTCAAAGGAAGAGGCATTGAGGACCTGAAGAACATAGAAGCGGTGTGAATGAAGAATAGACAACATAGGCAAAAATTGTAGATGACATTTAATTAGATGATAATAGTAATCATTATTATCAACATTTATAACCCCCTTGCTATGTGTTATCAAGTAGTGTTATAGGTGTCTTCTCTCTCTCTCTCTATCTGTTGGTCTATCATCTAGCTTTTTGCCTACCTGTCTATATTAAACAGGGTTCCCCATAGAGACAGAATCACTAGGAGATAGACTGTTGGATAGATAGAAGGGAATTTATTACAGCAATTGGTTCATGTAGTTGTGGAGGTAGAAAATTCCCACAATAGGCCATCTACAAGCTGGAGAACCAGCAAAGCTGGTAATATGGCTCAGTATATTTATATTTATATTTATAAATATATATTTCTATATACTTGTCTTTATATATATATTTTTTTTTCTGCAACAAAAGCTACATTCAAAGCATGACTCAGTCTAAATCCTAAAGTCTCACAACCAGAGAAGCTTATAATGTCACTGTCAGTCTGAAGCCAAAGTCCTGAGAGCCCAGGGGGCCACTGGTGTAAGTCCCACAATCCAAAGGCCAGAAAATCTGTAGTTCTGATTTCCAAGGGCAGGAGAAGAATATCGCAGCTTCGGAAGACAGACAGACAGAGAGAGACTTCACTACTCCTCTACCTTTTTGTTCTATCTGGGCCTCAGGCCATTGTATGGTTCAAACTCACACTGGGTGAAGGCAGATCTTCTATACTCAGTCAACTGTCAGTCATACCCAGAAATAATATTTTACCCACTATCTAATTATCCTTTAACCCAGTCAAGCTGTGGCCTAACATTAACCATCACACTGTCTATGTAAACTTACTTAATCCTTTCAATTACCTTAGAAGGTGAGTTTTATGTAGTGCAAGAAATACAAAAGGATCAATAGTTAAAGTTTGAACTTGAGTGAATGGGAGAACTGTAAATTATAAACAGAAAGAGAGGGCAAAAAGAAAGCAATCTGTAAGAAATGTATGCTTCATTTAGTTGTTGACATATTTTGTTTAAAGATCAATCTGAAATATAGATATCAGTAATATATATATATATACAAATTCCTAATTGAAATGACAATCCCAAATTTTCATTTTCAGTAGATACAAGGTTGCTTACATATTATTCAAATAGATTTACAAATCAGAAAACTTTTGCTACACCACAATTTATCTCAAAACACCGGATTAAAGCAACAAGCCTTTGTCATTTCTCATTATTCTGTGAGTTGGTTGCTTGGACAGTGATTTTTTCTTTTTTTTTCCCCAGACAGGGTCTCATTATATTGGCCAGGCTGGTCTCAAACTCCTGTGATCAAATGATCCTCTAACCTCAGCCTCCTGTGTAGCTGGGATTACAGGCAGAGACCACTGCATCCACCTGGTTGAGTGCTGTAAAATAGCACTTGTATTTGTCCATTCTCACACTGCTATAAAGAACTACCTAAGACTGGGTGATTTATGAAGGAAAGAGGTTTAATTGACTCACAGTTCTACACAGCTGGGGAAGCCACAGGAAACTTACAATTATGGCAGAAGGTGAAGGGGAAGCAAGGCACCTTGTTCACAAGGTAGCAGAAGGGAGAATGAAAGCAGGAGGAACTACCACATACTTATAAAACTATCAGATCTCATGAGAACTCACTCACTATCACGAGAGCATCATGGGGAAACCATTACCACGATTCAATTACTTCCACCTGGTCTCTCTTGACACATGGGGATTATGGGGATTATAATTCAAGATGAGATTATGGGTGGGGACACAGTCAAATCATATCAGCCCTATTCACATGTCTGCATAAGATATGTATGTTAGGCCATTCTTGCATTGCTATAAAGAAATATCTGAGACTGGGGTAATTTATAAGGCAAAGAGATTTAATTGGCTCACAGTTCTGCAGGCTGTACAGGAAGCATAACAGAGGCATCTGCTTCTGGGGAGGCCTCTTGAAGCTTCTAATCACGGAGGAAGGCACAGCGAGAGCTTGCAGGTCAGATGGCAAAAGCAGTAGCAAAAGGGTGTGTGGGAGTTGCCACACAGTTTTAAACAGCCAGATCTCTCAAGAATCCATTCACTATTGCAAGGACAGCACCAAGAGAATGGTGCTAAACCACTGATGAGAAATCGGCTCCCAAGACTCAATCGTCTCCCACTAGGCCCCACCTCCAATACTGGGGATTATAATTCAACATGAGATTTGGGCAGGGACAAATATCCAAACTGTATTAATATGATTGGAATGTTTGGGACCTCTTGGATGGCTAGGACAGCTGGAATAGCTGGTTTCTCTGTCCATATGGTCCTACTCTTCAGTAGGCTGACCTGGGCTTGTTCACATGGTGGCAGAAGGGTTCCCAACAAAAAAAGTTGTTGAACCCTAAAACAAAAGCACTTCTGAAGACTCTGCATTGGCTACATACACTGTTGCCCCAATGGTCAAAGCAAACCACAGAGTTAAGCTCAGAATCAAAGGGGGAGAAATAGCCTCCACATCTTAATGGGAGAGTCACCAAAGTCACATGGCAATGGAGCATACATATCATGAAGCATGAAAAAGTGGTGGTGACTACTGCACTATACCACAACTGATGCTAACACTTCCAACATTAAGAGTACACATTTATAATCATATGTTATATTTTAATATGTAAATATAGCAAACTGGGATAATAATATGTATGGATCTTAGGGGCAGTAATATGTATGGATCTTGAAGAGCAATCATTTTCCCTCAATCTACTGTTTTCTTATGTCATCTGATTAGGCTGTCATTTTTACCTGCAGAAGAAAAGTAAAAGAGACCAGAATGTTCCCAACAAGTCCACTCCCCACTCCTCACACACATCTGTTCTACGTTATGGTAATATGGTTAATAAGTCTAAAGGATTGGAGTAAGTGAGGTACCTTGTTTTTTTCTCTTTTCACATTATAGAATAGATTCTTCTGATAGCAATGACATAGTTGTTTATCTTAATTTCCATCTCATGAAAGCTAAGTTAATGTACATTATCACTGAAAAATCACTAGATTACTGTCTGTGCCCATTGTACTGCAGAATAGTAATTTAATCATTTTATGCAGTAAATTCACATTTGTTCATTGACCTAGAGGGCTAGATATTGTTTTGGAACTGTTTTTATTTTAAAATGTTGCCAAATTGTTTACTTAAAAACATTTGTCTTGAAAGATGGCTCTAGTTTGGGATTTCCATTGTTTTTATCTTCAGAATGAGATATAAAATCTGTCTATCTTGATATAAGAAACAGCCTGGTATAATAGGAAAGGTCATAGAGTCAATTGAGTTAAACTCTAATCCCAGTTTTATTATTTACTACCTCTATGACCTAAGACAAATCAGTTAAAATCTATAGGTCTTAGTTTGTATTTTTTAAAAGTAAGGTAAAATCAAATACTAAAAAGAGGTAAAATAAAATAAGTAATTGGGCTGGGCACAATGGCTCATGCCTGTAATCTCAGGCAGGCAGATCACCTGAGGTCAGGAGTTTAAGACCAGCCTGGCCAACGTGGTGAAACTCCATCTCTACAAAGATACAAAAATCAGCCTGGCATGATGGTGGGTGCCTGTAATCACAGCTACTTGGGAGGCTGAGGTGGGAGAATCACTTGAATCCAGGAGGCAGTGGTGGTAGTGAGCTGAGATCACGCCACTGCACTCCAGCCTGGGGAACAGAGTGAGAATCTGTCTCAAAAAAATACGCACACACACACACACACACACACACACACACACACACACACACACATAATAACTCCCCTTTCTGTACCGTAAAAGTACAAAAGATATAATGTTTTAAAACTTTAAAGCAGCATGTTAATGTAAAGCATTATCTTGGTTAGGGCTATCTGATGTTGTACATAATAGTAACAAAAATGTTGACTTATTTCTGCTGTTACCTATTATTATTAAAATAGTAGAAAATGATAAACAATTTTGAATTAGACTAAAATGAATTTAATATACTTTATAGGCCAAACATTTTCACGCTGGATCAACAAATCCTCCAGTGTTTTATTTTTATTTTTTTGAAGACAGGGTCTCACACTGCCACCCAGGCTAGAGTGCAGTGGCACAATCATAGCTCACTGCAGCCTTGCACACCCCTGTCTCAAGCAATCTTCTTGCCTCAGTTTCCTGAGTAGCTAAAATTATAGATGTGTACCACCATACTGAGCTACAATGTTTTAATAGAGTAAATATTTTTCAATGGCACAAATATCATAGAATTTTTAAATGTAAACCCCTAAGTATGGGAATGAAGAATAGGAATCACAGGAAGTCAAAACACTGTGAAGGTAACTCTAAAGTCAAGATGAAGTAGCCATTTATACATTAAGAACTTTTAATATATTTCATTCCGATAAATTTAATGTGAATGCCAAATTTCAATGAGCAGAAAAAAATCTAATCATATTGTAATGTATTTTGTAGTATTTTTGCAAAATAATGTAATTAAAATATTTAGGCTTCAAAATCATGCTTTCTTTCATCAACATTCCTGAACAATCCAATTTTCAAACTTGTTAATAATGTTCTTCAACTATTGTTCAACAAAGTTGCGAACTGTATTTCTAAGCCTGTAATTAAAAGCTCCCATGTAACATCTGTTTAAGAAATGGAATGCAGGCTTTATACAGCCCTATAATGGAGGAAACGGACACAAAGAACAAGAAATTATCCTATATTATGTGTGAAATTCTATTGGGATATATTTAAAGAAACAATTAATTTCCTTGGGATTGAAAAGTTAATCATATTTAACCAGTGAGAAGAAAAAAGGGTATTCTAAGCAAAGGGAATGGAATGGATAAAGACATATGGGGACAAAATTATGTAGAAATGTGAAAATTTGTGTCTTAGTCAAAACATTCCATAAACTTGGCATTTTTTTCCTCCAGTCAACATCCATAGCCCCTTGCTCACAGTTCATTTTGAAAACTTCACCATTTCTAAAACTATGATCTGGTCATTTCAATCTTCTGCATATATGTCTTTGACGCCTTCTGAAAGTCAAAAGAAAAAAGCTGAACTCCTTCATTTGCCTTAGCCTCTGAATTCTTCACAAATCATCCTTCGTTTACCTTTTTGACCTTCCCTGTAGTCAGATTTAGAATAAGATGTGAAAAATTTAGATAAAACATGACCTAGACTGCAAAATTTTGTTCCAACCCCTTGCCTTTTCAGAGTCCTTAACTTTTTATAGAGCACAATTTCATTGCTATATATTGAGACTACCAGCAACACCTTAGCCTGACTTTGGTCCTAAGTACTTAACTTTATCCACAGATTCCAGTTTTCATTCCTAACCACTAACTTTATTCTTAGATCCTTTATCCCTTGAGCAAAAAGGTCCATACTGTAGGCACATTATATTACTTTTCTATGCTGCATGACAAATTGTGGCTAAATCAGTGGCTTAAAGCAACGCACATTTCTTATCTCCTGGTTTTGTAAGACATGAGTCTGGGCACAGCTTAGCTATGTCCTCTGTAAGGCTACAAAGGAAGTGTTGGCCAAAAGCAGGTACTCATCTGGAGACTCTACTGGGGAAGGGTCTATTTCCAAGTTTCTCAAATTATTTGCAGAATTTACTTTCTTGCAGTTGTAGGATTCATAGTAGTTTTCTTTCTCACAGCAAGTGAAGGAGAGAGACCCCCCAAAGCCAGAATGCTAGCAAGAGAGAGTCTCTTACAATGTTACATAATTAGAAGAATAATATCCCATAATCTTTTCCATGTTTATTAGTTAGGAGCAGGTCATAAGAACCACACACACTCACGGGAAGGGATAAATGGATATGACCACTTATCAGGCGGCAGGCAACATGGGGGAAACTGCATATCTGTCTACATAATCGCCATACATATACAACTGGCTTTCTATCATATAAAAATGGTTCACATACTTCCTACCTGGCACCCCCCATTCACACTAGGTGTCTCAAAGTCTTAGTGCAATATTTACATTTAATTATTTAAGATATATAAAATATAACAAATGTATAACTACTAATTAATAAAATTAATTGTAGTAAAATTATTCAATTTTATGAAAATTCAGAAGATCTTATTTAATTATAATTTTGGTTTTCCAATGTTTACTATATCGTGTGTGTGTGTGTGTGTGTGTGTTTAGAAAGTAAGGATATAAAAGGGAAAATGAGAGAAAGAGAGAGAGACAGAGAGAGGGAAAGACAGAAAAATTAAGGATGATTGGTGACTAGAAAAAAAAACTCAAATATTGTCTATTCCAAACTTTTTCATTTTACAGGCAAAGAAAGGGAATCTTTGATGGGTGAAGGGAGATTGTTCTCAATGAGTTAACAAGAGAACTGAAATGAGAATCTAGAATTCCTAACTCCCTTTTTTGGTATTTATTTCCACTCTCTCCACAATATTTTTCTCAGTGTATTGTAAATCAGTACAGAAGAGCAAAGAATAGCATCTCAATGCCTAGCTCAAAGCCTGGAATGTAACAAGTGCTCAATAAATATTTTCTGAATAAATGCATGGAAAGGAAGGCAGAAGGAAGACAGAGAGAAAAGAAAGAAGAGATTGATTCAACGAAATAGCTCCTCCTACTTATCTACTTAGCAAACATTTATTTTACTAAACTTACTAAAATGTAAGAATTATAATCCTCTAAAAATATGTATAGTCTGTGTAATTGAAATAAATATACATACATGTATATAGTGTATATGTGTGTATATATATGTATATAATTAAAGGTAAACATCAATTTATAAAGTATTCAAGTTCAGGAATCCAGTGAAGCTGAGATATCAATAAAATGATAAAATATAAACAATTCTGCCAACCAAAAAAGATAGTTAAAAATAATTAATTATTTTTCAGAGAACATCTTACCCAATGGAAAAAAATGACAAACCACACAAGAAAATCAAGATGGCACTCAACACAGATTTGAGGTTCATTCTTCCAATATTGTCCAAAAAAATTTAAGTGGTCATAGGTAGGTTATTCTCAAGTGACTACAGAAGCAAAAGTAATTCTACTCAGAAAGAAATATATCTTAAGCAATGCTAACAAGAATTTTAAGGTTCCATAAACTGAAAAATAATTAATTTCAGAATAATAAAAATGTGCAAAATATGATGATAGATTATATGAAGTACAATAATGTCTACAAATGTTGTGACCATGATGTTAGGTTGTATTATATATTGAAAATTAGGAAGCAGAGTTTTAAGTTAATCAGCTTACCCAATACCACACAGTGCTTGAATGTTAGAGGAAGAATTTAAACCTCAATCTAACCACAAACCATTTGCCTTCAGAACATGCAAATTGGACTCAATGCATGTTATGTAATTTAAGGGTTATATACTATCATCTTACTATACCACAGAAAAAACACTGATCAAAATCAGATACAAAAAGAAAAAGATCTTGCTGAAGTTAAATAGTGATTGTATTAGTCCTATTTTACACTGCTACAGAGAAATACCCAAGACTGAGTAATTTATAAAAGAAAGAGGTTTAATTGACTCACAGTTCTGCATGACCGGGGAGGCCTCAGGAAACTTATAATCATGGTAGAAGGGGAACAGGCACACCTTACATGGTGGCAGGTGAAAGAGAGAGGAGTGAAGGGGGAAGAGCCCCTTATAAAACCATCAGATCTTGTGAGAACTCACTATCATGAGAACAGCACGGGGAAATGGGCTCCATGATCCAATCACCTCCCACCAGGTCACTTCCTAGACATGTGGGGATTATGGGGATTGCAATTCAAGATGAGATTTTGGTGAGGACACAGCCAAACCGTATCAGAGATTCAATTAAAAGGTGTTTGCTTTATCAATAGGACCATGACATTTTTCATGCTAGACATTTTACATGTTAGAGTGATTGCAGATTATCTTATAAAGGCTACGTCTTTGTTCCTAATATACTCAGTCCAGATAAGTATGTCATTGCCCTCCAGGACTTTCAAAGACCATGGCAGTCTTTTGTGCCCACGGTTAATAAAATCATAAACTATCTTTCAGTCTTGATAGAATAAAGTACAAATATTTTGAAAAATGAACTTTACATAACTCCAGAAATAATGTTTCCTCAATATCTTTTTGAAATAATTATTTCCCTGGAACAAATTAGTAGAATAAAAGTATAAGAGTATGTCACCTACTCAAATCTGTTGAATCCTATGCCCAAGATATGATTATTAAATAATGCCTACATCCTTTTGATCTTTGTCTGGGATGATCACAGCAAGTCCATGTGGCTGATCTTCTATCCTGTTTGCATCTTCTTGATTATTGCTTTATCTCTGTTGTCAGGCTGCTATCACTGCTGTCACAAAAAAAAGTAATGTTATGCTTATTCTCCTGAATCCACTGAGGGGATTCAAAAAGCATCCCAGTTCTTCCTCCTATGACCACAGTTCATAAAGTTGTAGCCTCATGATACAATTTGTATCTATTACTATATAGTCAAAATCTGAAGGAACTATCAGGAAGAAGCTTCTGTGGTGAAATCATAATTATTATTCTAAGCCTAGGGGTTAAAGGTAGTCCTCTACTATATTCCAACTATAATAATGGTGTCTGATAGCTTAAGAGTAACCACCAGCATTCTCCAATGAATTCAGTGCTTCTGGGTAGGAAATGATGTTGCCTTGGTATTCCTTAACCTATTTCTTACTGATAAGCCTCATAACATTACAATTTATTCTCCATTTCCTTGTTTCAGGAAGGTAGGCACATTATTTCACAATCTGGGTCCTTCAGTCTTCAGACTACGCTATGAATGTCATCTCATAAGAGGTTATGTATGGTTATATCTATCCCATTGTAGGTTGTCTATATTTTGTTTAATAGAAAAATAGGCCAAAGGGGTTCATGCCTGTAATCCCAGCACTTTGGCAGGTCGACGTGGGTGGATCACCTGTGATCAGAAGTTCGAGACCAGCCTGACCAACGTGGCAAAACACTGTCTCTCCTAAAAATACAAAAATTAGCCTGGTGTGATGGCACGTGCCTGTATTCCAAGTTACTTGGGAAGCTAAGGCAGGAGAATCACTTGAACCCAGGAGGCAGAGGTTGCAGTGAGGCAAGATCATGCCATTGCACTTCAGCCTGGGTGACAAGAGTGAAACTTCATCTCAAGAAAAAAAAAGAAAATAGAAAAGCCAGAGACAGTAGTAGGACTTGACCAAAATGGAATTCAAAACATTATATACCTTCCTTCCTGGGCCAATTGACTCTCAGTCCTGTGATCAAGTGCTTGGTTTCTTGGTTCTCAAGGTGACTCTCCTTTGACTTGGAATCATCTTTTTAAGCTCACACCAAGTGTTGGTTGATTTGTTTTCATGCTGTTGGATTCCCTACCAAATGAGAAACCCCTGAAGACTTTTTCAAAGAAGAGAGTAATTAAAGTTGAGACACTGGTTGAGACAACATTGTATATTAATAGGGAAAATAAAGTGGAATTTAGAATATCTGTTATTATTATTAGCTAATGGTGTGATCTTGGGAAAGTTAACCAATATATTGGCATAATTTTTCTCATCAACAAAAGATGGCATAAATCCAGAAGGTGTCCAGTGTCCTTTCTAATGCTCATAATTTTTAAGTTCTGTTCATATTCACAATCTTACCTCTAGAGGGAGTGGTTCCTAGTTAGTTCTGAGAATTACAAGAAGCAAGCACACAGTAACTTTTGCTGAATGAATTTTTAAATAAATATGTATCATAGACATCAGAGAAAATATGACCATTCTTCACTTTTTCCCCAGTGGAAACATGATGGCAAAAGTGATTTCCTTTGACAGCTACAGTTGTGATATTCTTCCTGATATGTTTTGGTTCTGTGTCCCCACCCAAAACTCATGTTGAATTGTAATTCCCTGAGTTGGAGCAGGGGACTGTTGGGAGGTGATTAATCATAGGGGCAGACTTCCTCCTTGCTGTTCTCATGATAGAGTTATCATGAGCTCTGGTCGTTTGAAAGTGTGTAGCACATTTCTCTCTCTCTCTCTCTCTCTCTCTCTCTTCTGCTCCACCATGTGAGGATGGCACTTGCTTCCCCTTCACCTTCCACCATAATTGCAAGTTTCCTGAGGCCTCCCTAGAAGCAAAAGCCTATATAGCCCACAGAACCATGAACTGATTAAACCTCTTTTTTTAAATAAATTATCTAGTTTCAGTTTTCTTTATAGCAGTGTAATAACCAACTACTATAGAAAATTGGTACCAGAGAAGTGGGGCATTGCTATAAAGATAATTTGGAAGCAGCTTTGGAACTGAGTAATAGGTGGAAGTTGGAACAGTTTGGAGAGCTCAGAAGAAGACAGGAAGATGAGGGAAGGTTTGGAACTTCCTAGAGACTTGTTGAATGGTTTTGACCAAAATGCTGATAGTGATATGGACAGAGATGGCTGATGGAGTCTCAGATGGAGATGAGAAACTTCTTAGGAAATAGACTAAAGATCACTTTTGCTATACTTTATTAAAGAGACTGGTGGCATTGTGCTCTTGTCCTAGGAATCTGTGGACCTTTGAACTTGAGAGAGATAATTTGGATATCTGGTGGAAGAAATCTCTAAGCAGCAAAACATTCAAGAGGTGCTCTGTGTGCTTCTAACTGTGTACACTCATATGCATGAGTGAAGAGATTATCTGAAACTAGAACTTAGATTTAAAAGGGAAGCAGAGCATAAAAGTTTCGAAAATTTGCAGCCTGACAATGTGGTAGAAAAGAAAAACCCATTTTCTGGGAAGGAATTCAAGCCTGTTGTAGAAATTCGTGTAAATAAAGAGGAGCCAAATGTTAATAGCCTAGACAATGGGGAAAATGCCTCCAGGCATATCAGAGACCTTTGCAGCAGCCCCTCCCATCACAGGCCTGGAGGCCTAGAAGGGAAAAATAGTTCTGTGGGCCAGGTCCAGAGCCTCCCTGCTCTGTGAAGCCTTAGGATACTGTTCCCTGTGTCTCAGCCACTCCAGCTCCAGCCATAGCTGAATATATATCTCAGACCATTGCTCTAGAGGGTGCAAGCTGAAAACCTTGGTGGCTTCCCTGTGGTGTTTAGCCTGCTGGTGCACAGAGGGCAAGAATTGAGGCTAGGAAGCCTCTGCTTGGATTTCAGAGGATGTATGGAAACACCTGGATGTCCAGGTGGAAGTCTGCTGCAGAGGCAGAGACCTCATGAAGAAACTTAGGGCTGTGCAAAAGGAAATTGTGGGGTTGAAGTGCTCACACAGAATCCCCACTGCAGTACTGCTTAGTGGAGCTGTGAGGAGAAGGCCACCATCCTTTAGACCCCAGAATAGTAGATACACCAACAGCTTGCACCATGAGCCTGCAAAAGCCACAGACACTCAATGCCAGCCTATGAAAGCAGCCATGGGGGCTGTACCCTGCAGAGCCACAGGGCAGAGCTGCCTAAGGCCTTGAGAGCCCAGCCCTTGCATCAGCATGGCCTGGATGTGAGACATGGAGTCAAAGGAGATCATTTAGGAGCTTTAAGATTTAATGACTGCCCTGCTGAGCTTCAGACTTGCATGGGACCTGTAGTCCCTTTGTTTTGGCCAATTTCTCCCTTTTGGAATGGGAGCATTTACCCAATGCCAGTACTCCCATTGTATCTTGGAAGTAACTAGCTTGTTTTTGATTTTACAGACTCATAGGCAAAAGAGACTTGCCCTGCCTCAGATGAGACTTTGGACTTGTACTTTTGAGTTAATGCTGGAATGAGTTAAGACTTTGAGAGACTGTTGCAAAGGCATGCTTGTGTTTTGAAATGTGAGAAGGACTTGAGATTTGGGAAGGGCCAGAGGTGAAATGCTATGGTTTGGCTCTGTGTTCCCACCCAAATCTCATGTTGAATTGTAATTCCCAGTGTTGGAGGAGGGGCCTATTGGGAGGTGATTGAATCATGGGGGCAGACTTTCCCCTTGCTGGTCTCATGATAGAGTTCTCATGAGATCTGGTTGCTTGAAAGTGTGTAGCACCTCCCCCTTCTCTCTCCTCCTGCTCCACTATGTGAGGATGGCACTTGCTTCCCCTTCACCTTCCACCATGATTGTAAGTTTCCTGAGGCCTCCCAGAAGCAGAAGCCTGTACAGCCCACAGAACTGTGAGCTGAACAAACCTCTTTTCTTTATAAAGTACCCAATTTTAGGTATTTCTTTATAGTAGTGCAAGAACAGACTAATGGACTTCCCTATTGACAGTCATATTTACTATATAACTATATATTTTTGTCTGGAAAAATTGAAATAATGCCTTTAAGACACAATGAACATCATAATAGTTATCATACTCAGGTATTGTCAGAATGATTTCTACATACTACATGGTACATAATAGTTTGCTTTTTTAGATAAATATATGTTGGTGTATTTGGTGAGTGTTTATATATTCCATATCTTGAGCCCAGAAACTGGATTTTAATAATGAGTTACTATGTGAAAATTCATGTATGCCGTGTTATTCAATTTGGAGCTAATGCATATTTGAGTACATTCAAAATATTCTATTTTAAGTGTCAGTGAATTTAGCAATTAGAATGTTTCAAATTTCCAGGTTTCTGCTGGAGTTTTGAATAGCTGTGATCCAGAAACAGCAGTATCTATATAATTGCTACTATTTAATCTAAAAATGATAATGTAGTACAAATAGTCCTATTTTTAAAGCGAATATCAATGCCTTCAGTATATTTAGGTCAAAGTTGAGAAAATAGTATGGATCGTATGATTTATTTTATAGACTAGCTACAGCTTTAAATTAATTTCTAAATAATTTACTTCTACATTTCATATTTAATCAACAGTACCAAGATATTTTCTTCATGTGAACCAGAGTCAGTTAGCAGGATGTTCATTAATATTTGTTTATTTTTTTAAAAAAACAAAGGTTTGCTAAAATAGTTCAAACAATATTTTTACTGAATGCTATTAGGAATTTTAAACAACTATTCCTTGTATGCAAGTTTAGTGAAACCTAATAAATATTAGATCTATGGATCTGCCTATTAAACAAATATTCTTGCTTTATATCAGTCTTACATGTCCTGTGCTTATGTGGAAACCTGTTTAAATAAGCAGGTAATAAAAGAATAACTGTTAAATAAGTAATTCCCTTTAGTACTAAGTAATGGAATAAAATAATTATGTCCACCTTGAATCTGCACTTATACCTTGTTTCAATTCTTGAAAGGAGAGGTTAGTTTTTAAGTGCATATATTCTAAATAAATATGTGGGATATTTGTGGAGTTAAATTATCTTTGAATTATTGCTTTCCAAAATTGGTTATCTATAGTATAACTAAGGAAATACTTATTCAAATGTCATAAATTTTTGAATACTTAGGAAGATTTTGTCCAAATACAGAAATTCAAAATGAGGAAGACATAGAAATGTGTAAGTATTTACAGTGATTATAAAATCTTATCTCAGCTACTAAAGATAGCTTAACTAGCTGGATTCCATTGATCTACTATGAAGCTTCATCAACTAAAGCTTTTTTTAAATTGATTCTCCATTTTGTCTTCTCATTTTCTTAACAGTGCACAGCAGGAATCACTGTCTACAGACAGAAAAGAGGATCTAGCTGTAGGCATATGAATAAAACAAAGAGGCCCCAATTAAAGAAAAAAAACTGCTATTCCTATTATTTGATATAAAAATTATTGATATTGTCAATCAGTTACAGACAGAATTCCACTTAAATCTATAATAAGTATAATGTTGCAGTTGTATTGCTGACCATTTTAAAAGTTAAAGAAATCTACAAGATAATGTGATGTAATGTTAACATCGTTTTGACGGCCTATGGTATATTGGTACAAGTTCAATTTCAAAAATGTAAAATTAGTCAAGAATCTCTTGGAATCAGAAAAATCAGGGCATCTGTCTAGAGCTTAGCTGCATGTGGTTAAGAGAGTGAAGGCTCAACATGGGTGTCGATCTGGTCTCCTTTGTTTTCTTTAGGTTAAACGGAGAATGTTAGTAATGAAGAAGACAGAAGAAAGGGAACATAAGGTACTGGACTGAGCTGCAAGTTGAAAATGGTCTGCAGGAATGCCCAGTGTTGGTTAAGGTAAAGAGAAACACAACTGGCATATTCCTGGAAACATGTCGTTTTCACTTAACATGGAAAACTGGCAGATTCTCAATCAGAATGTTGATTCTCCTTTTTGCTTCACCCTCCCACCACTAGATTAAATGTGGACAATTTCTGGTGCATTTGTAACAATTCAACAGCATTTCACCTTCACTTATATCCAAGCCTTTTAGCTCATTAGAAAAGCTGACCCTCTGCTTACAAGGCTAACTTATTTCACTTTGCTAGTCTTTCCTTCATACAGTGGGAGAGTTTTGCTATTTCTTTTCTAATAGGGTCAGTAGCACTTTGGAACTTATTTTCACTTAAAATACAAAGGGCTATGCACTGAGTAAGTAGAGAAACATATGCTAATCCCATACAGGAAGAACATACACAAGGTCCTAAGTTGATGCCCTTCCATGCTTTTCGTTTCAGTTTGAATCTGCAATCCTGAGCCCGATTAACCTCAGGACATGCATGGTTATTGCAACTAACCTCACATCAGGTCTCTGAAAGTTTCATCAAAAAGGACCAAATTACCTATTCAAGGTGTTCCTATCATTCTCTTTGAATTTCTTAATCCCCAAATGGATTTCGTATATAAATCTCCTATTTAATTTCGGTAAAGGTAATGCAGATCTCATGAGTGTTAAAGTAGATAGATTTGGGAATCATCAATACCCCATACAGCATGTTTAAATCTATATTTTTAGTTATTGAAATTGTGAACAATTGCTAGAATCATCATTATAAATATACGATTAGTATAAAGGATAGTCTCAAAATCAAATCTATAGCCTTTGAAAACAATATTTGTAATATCCTTGATTATTTTCACAAAATAACACTTCAAAAATAGTTTATATTTGTGGGATGTTTTCCCATTAGAAGACATTGTTTATGCAAATATAATGCAAAACCAGTTCATCCATGAGCTAAGTATACTTTTCCATTGGTTGGTAAAAAAAAATATTAAAAGCTAAACTAACTGTATTTTATTGACTTCATCTATAATCTAGCTCAAAAGAAAAAAAATATCAGAGAAGCTTAGCAAGCTTGGTTTCATAGTATCAGGTAGAAAAAAAAAGTGGGTGTCGATCTGGTCTCCTTGACCAGATGAACAGTTCTTATTTATTAGTTTCCTCAAGTTTTATGCAGAAAATTATGTACAAAAGTAATCAACAAACTAAATTTTTGTTAGAGTTTAATTTTTAAATATAATTTATATTTGTATAAGAATTTCTAGCTTATAAATAGTTCTTACGTATGCCATTTTAGTTAATACTTACAAGGTTGTGATTTACCATAGAAAATATTATCATTTCTATTTTATGTACAACAAGGGAAATGAGGCTTAGGAAAATTGTGATTTAAACAGGGCAGTTATACACCCGCAAAGTGGAAAATCCCGTATCTTTTTACTCCTACTCAGGGGTTATTCTCACTAAACCAGAATGCTTTTCTATTTATAATATAACCACGAGTAACAATTAAATGCTTTGATTTTAATAGTTATAAAATTTGCTATCCAGAAGAAACAAAGAAACACATTTTGAAGTGCTCTAAAATAAATAAACAGATTTCTAAAATGCTATTGAAAAAAATGGTATACATAGTACGTCCTGCATTCATAGCTTTGGGATATCAGGATTGTTCGCATTAACATGGTAAAAACATGTAACCTAGGAAAGAGGGAAAGGCCAGGAAGCAGACTAGACTATCCAGAAGAAGGTGGATCAATCAAAATAGAAACTGATAGCAAGAAAATCCTTGGAGAGAAGAGAGCTACATAAAGCAGAGAAAACTGGAGCTAAGCAAATAAAAAAGAAAAGAAAGAGGATATAAAAATAACAGACAAAATATATGTGAAGGACATTCTGAACTGAAAATGAAAGAACTCAAATATTAAAAAAATGATTAAATGCATGTTGGTATTAACACTGTCACTCTAAAATGTCCAATAATAAAAAAGGAGGAAGGATTATTTATTTGATATTCTCTTACAATGAGAAAAGCTGAAAATTCGGGTCTAAGAAATTTACCACAGACCAAGAATAGATATTTCTCTTTCTGGAATCTTGAGAAAAATGGAAGCCAAAAGGAAAGATGCACCATGAAGGGCAACATTGAAAGAGAGACAGGAACCTGCAAAAATAGTATCAATAAGGCTAAGCCACAGAGTAAGCCGAGTCTTTTGGAAAGCACTAAAGACAATTTAAATATAATTTCTAAGAAAGACTGAGCAAGGGATAGGTCTGATTCCTGGGCCAGATGGTGCAGTATCAGCAGATGACATTGGAAGGACTAAACTCCTATTTTGCTTCTGTTTTCTCAATCAAGAAAAAAAATGATCTTCAAATTCCAAAGGGTAGGACAAACAAGGAAATCAAATCCCTAGATAAGTGAGGAGATAGTAAGAGAGCACTTAGCTACTTAAATGAGCTCACATTACCAGCTCCAGATTAATTACATCCCCAAGGACTGAAATAACTTGTAGTTGGACTCTGACTCGTCTCATGAATTCTCTGGCTCTTCTCTACCTCCACTGCTATTCTCCAGCCCAGACACTCATCATCTTTCTACTAGATTATTTTAACGACCTTATATCCAGTCTGCTTGGATACAGCCTTTCTTAACTGAGATCAAATCACCACACAGTCTCCAAAATGAACTTTCCAAAAACACACACATAATCTTGTGCCTCTCTTACCTAAACATACCCCTGTTATTTCTCCACTTTCTACAAATAAACTTCTTAGAATGCTATATTAGGCAGGACTTCCCCATCGTAACTCCAGCTTGCCAGTCTGAGGTTATCTCTCACTCTTTGATCATTCATTCCGTAGCCAAGCTAGACTACCAGTAGTCTAGGTCAGTTGTACTGGTCATGCTCACAGCTGCTTCCTTGTCTTGGAACATGCTCTCCCTTCTGCCTAAAATATCCTTTCTGGCTTCCCTGATCCCTTTGGATTCATCAAGGCCCAGGTTAATGATAAGTCCCTTTTTTAGTTTGCTCTAGGTCTCAAAGTAGAATAAATTCTATATCTTTCTGTCTTCCTTAGGAGACAGCTTTCTTCTCAAAATGATTGAATAAGATTTCTCGATATTCAAATCTTACAGGTCTAATGTTAAATATTTGTTGAGTTAAATGTAATTGTTATTATGCAACCCAATATTTCCATAATTGCTTGGAAAATCATGAGAGAGAAGAAATCATTAATATCCTTGATTCCTAAAATTATACTTAGTATTTTAAGTAGCAAATTGTTATTATAAAAATTTAAATATTACATAAGTTCAAGTGGTATAAATTAATATCCTTGTTCTTCTCTCTCTTTGTCATGTGACCATCCCCGTAACTAGGGGTAACCCTCTGTCTGTGTATGCGTGTGTGTGTGTGTCTAAGTCGACACATAAACATATGCAAATCTACTTCACTGTTTAAAAAGTTACATAACATTCCTTAGAAATGAACACAGCATATTTTATTATTACCCGGGAAGAGAGAGAGAAAAGGGAAGAGATTATTACTTACATACTGTTGTCTTTTTCCACTGGGGCAACTTATCAATGAGTTTATACTTAGGAGTGAGAATGCCATAGGAGAACTAAGTCTGGTTTTTTTAGTCAACCTAAGTTCTCTTGAAGCTATTATAGTGTAAGCATCTTTCTGTACTGAGAGTAATTCTATTATTTAAGAGATTTTCAGATATGCTTTTCACTAACTTTAGAACCTAAGTTCCATGAAACATGCAGCTCCAGTATAGGAAAACTCCTAAAATGAGTACTGTATAAATATATGTATTTATGCATTTTTGTTTTTTATTTTTGTAAGACGAATTTCTAGAAATGAGATTGCTAAGTCAAAAGACATATGCATTTTAAAATTCTATACTTGTAAAGAACTAGAACTGATTTGATCAAGTTACTCATATATTTTGATTAATGAATGGATATCCACCTAGAAAACCATCTCTCTAAATTTTGCTTCAGCCTTATATTAGCTCTCATATTCTTAGATCTTGTATTAAAAATATAAAAAATTTATGAAATAAGTGTATTATAAAAACAGTGGAGATGACACTAATGCTCTGATAGAATAACAAGATAAAAACAACTTGATAAGTTTGAATAATAAAACCAATAAAAATTAAAGCAGGAATCAATGAAAGTATGCAGAGATTCACAAATGATTCAGTGGAAAAATACTCAGGAATTTCAACTGACGAAATTTCTGCTCAATCAACATGTAATACATTTTTAGATTATGTTGATATAGTATCCAGAATGCAGATGGTAAAGATTTCATTACTTCTCAGAAAGCAGACTTCATCTGGCTGGGCATGGTGGCTCACTCCTGTAATCCCAGCATTTTGGGAGGCTAACACAGGTGGATCACTTGAGTACAGGAATTCGAGACCAGCCTGGACAATATGGTGAAACCTTGTTTCTACCAAAAACACAAAAAATTAGCTGGGTGTGGTGGCACGCACCTGTGGTCCCAGCTACTTGGGAGGCTGAGGTAGGAGTATCCCTTGAGCCTGGAGGCAGAGGTTGCAGTGAGCCATGATTGCACCAGTGCACTCCAGCCTGGGTGACAGAGTGAGATCCTGTTTAAAAAAATAAAAAAGAAAAATGAAAAGAAGACTTCACCTGGAATATTGCCTCTCCCTCCCCACAACACATTTTAGGATGGACATTTTCAAACTGAAACCTGCTCAAAAGAATGATGATCAATAATAAGAAAGTTCTCAAAATCATATCAAAAGAGAAATAGTTAAAATAATTGTGTAAGTGTCTCCTTACATGGGAAGAGAAAATGTACACAAATAATGCAGAGGTTTTTGAATGTTTGAAAATCTGTCTTTAAGGAGAAAATCATTGTAGTTTGTGAAGCTTCAGAGTCATTGATAAAAATGATAGAGCAACCAGTTTTAACTCACTATACAGAAAAAAATTTAGCATGTAGAAATTTCCTAAAATGGAAAAAAGAAAATGAAGGTATTCATGTAAAGCAGTGAGTTGTTTTATTCTCTAGCAAGGCTAAATGTCTCCACCAGTTTTTTAGTTGGGGCTTCTATGATCAGTATTAGTTTGGGCTTGATGTCTTTTAATAGCCCCTTCATCCAAGATTTTGATAAAACAACACAACCATCACAATAGCTGATGTTATAGAGAGCTTATAACGTGTCTGTCATGTGTTCTTTAAATCTACCATATGAAATACTTTATTTAATCCTAACAATAATCCTGTGTGGTAGGTAAGATTATTATTATCCCTAAGGCTTAGAAATATCACTGATTTTTGTCCCTAGTTTTGCAACCAGTAAGTGGCTGCCACAGGACTGAACTCAGGTTTCCTGGCTCTGTGTCACTGCTTTTCTGCCTCATGATGTACCATTCCTCACAGGTGGAACACACATTTTGTCTTGTGGTGAGTCACTTTTTAACAGGTTCAAATGAGTGAATGCTAGTGATTGCATATTGTCTTTTTTTTGTTTTTTTTTAATTCTGAGACAGAGTCTCACTCTGTCACCCAGCCTGGAGAACGGTGGCACCATCCTGTCTCACTGCAATCTCTACCTCCTGGATTCAAGCGATTCTCCTGCCTTAGCCTCTTGAGTAGCTGAGATTATAGGCACATGCCACCACCCCTGGCTAATTTTTTTGTATTTTTAGTAGTGATGGGGTTTCACCATTTTGGCCAGGCTGGTCTCGAACTCCTGACCTCAAGTTATTTGCCTGCCTCAGCCTCCCAAATTGCCGTGATTACAGGCATGAGACACTGTGCCTGGCTGCATGTTGTCCTTTAATAAGCCCCAGTGCCATTTTTGTTCTACTGTGTTTATTAAATGTCTGCGTTGTATCAGGTGTTCTAAGAATAAAGGCTGTGAGTTCTGTTTTGTTAGAGACCCTAACAGTCTCTTCGACCCCGTTATTTTGGCTCTGAAAAGTTAACTTCCCAGGTTAATGATATTCTATTTGTCTCTAACTTGCACACAGTAGTAATTCAGCAAATATTCAGGGATGAGCTAGCTTCATGCTCATTTATACTTTGGAGTACAGGCTATGACAGTAGCAGTGGTTTGGAATTGTTCTCTGCCAATCATAATCCATGTGGCTTTGAGTGAGATCTTAACTTACCTAGGTATAATTTTATTTACCTGTATAATTATCTAGGTATAATTTTATTTACCTGTATAACAGAATAATAATAGTCACAACATTTAGGACCCAAAATGTAGATTAAATGAGATAGAGCTATAGTGAGGATTACGTGAGGAAACACATAGAAGGTTCTTAGCACAGTAACTGACACATGGTAAATGCTAGATGAATGTTAGCTATTATTGTGATGACGGAGATGATGACATCTGTCAGTATAATGCCTTACATTTGAGATTCACAGAAAACAGAATGCACGTGAGCACCCACGCACATTGCAAATCTTGATAATAATAAACGTTATTGTGCATGTGTTTCTACAAAGCAGTTAACATAAGTTCCATATTGCAATAATTTCTAAAATGGCCTATAACCAAAAAGTGTAGTTCTCAGTACCAAGCAAAGTTCCATAAATCATTAAAAATTCTCATCCCCACTGAGTCTCTCTGTGACACCTCCAGCAGCTCAGCAGTCATTCACGGGCCCAGCAGCTTGAAGGTCGGAGATGCAGCGTCTCCAGGTGCCAGGGTCACTTTTGCATTTAACCCCTAGTCCAGTCAGTTTAAGACTACGCAGATTTGTTCTCTCCTTTGAGACAGGACCCAGCAGGGTCTTTTCAGGTGGTTATCCCCAGGGAACAGAAACTTACTCCAGGACAAGCTTACCAACCACATCAAATAAGGGCAGATGAGAGACAGTCCCCTATGTCCCACATGTGAATGCTCTGGGAGTAACGAGAAGGCCTTGAGTATGCTACGACAAATAAGAGGAAAATAACACAAAAGAGAGCAATGAGAATGGTTTTGCAGACAGATGGGCCACTGTGGTTGGTTGTCAGAATCTTGAGCAGTTTCTTAAACCTTATGGCCAGAGCAGCAAAGAGTTTCAGGGAAAAGAAAATGGCTTTGGGAAGGTCATCTTCTTAGACAGATATTTATGATTTATATGACGCTTGTGTTCCCCATTTACACACAACGAAGTGATAAAGCTGAAAGCCTAATCTTCATTCCTTTATATAAACACCTCGGGCATTTAAGAAAAAGAGAAATAGATTAACATTTAAAATCTATTGTACTCCTTTCTAGCTGCCATTTTCAATTTGTTTATTGTAGTCTTGAATATATTTGTAATAAACTTTTTATTTGGACTTATGTAGGAATTAGAGCAATTTTAAAATTTTGGCTCTTGCTTTATTTTAACTCTTCTTTTTGATCTATGAATTAATTTAAAGTGAACCTGCAAAGATGCAGCCTAACAAGATATGTGCCATTCCTTTCTTTCCATCTAAAAGGATTTTTCTAAATTATGCTTTCGTGAGAAATGTTAGGAAGCACTTGGATATATGGATATGTTTGTTTTTCCTCATATACACACACACATATATGTATATATATACGTATATTTATATATAAATATATATATTAATATACATTATTATATAAATATATCACACATATTTATATGAGCCCAGTAGAAATCAGTAATGAGAAGACATAGTCCATGATATTCACACTCTCTCACTGGTAAGGATACTTGATATAGGTTATCTATATCAAGTATCAATGTAGGATGGATGTATCTATTTTTTACATCCTCCTCTTCTACAAAGAGGGAATGTATGAGATACCCTAGGTACTACCACTTCTCATAAACTCAATGATTAAATCATTGACTCACATATGCTGATATTATGGAGCAGAAATACATCTATTTACAAAGATTAAAATGTCCAGAAAACATCAGATAGAAGTGGGAAGTTTGCAAAATGGAAAGTTACAGAATAGAGTTCAGCTCTTCTGGGTTGCAATAGAATTTAATTCTTGGGGGAACAAAAGGATCTTTGAATCTTTGATAACTTTAAAACATTCCAAAATAGAAGGCGGAACTTTTCAATCAACTTCTACATATACATTTTAAAAGCTCTGATATCTTAGTAATTGCACATTTTTCTACTGGCTGTCTTTCATTTTAACATCGATGAAATAGAAGTATAGAAATGGTAGTTACCACAGTGTATTAGTTTCAATGCTGTGCTGATGGGTAATTGTAGAAAACACAGAGAAATGTACTCCACCTCTAGAATAAGATAATACTCCTACATCCTGCTTTCATTTCCACATATATTTACTGCTCTCCCATCAGTTATGTGCCGGTTCCTTTGCTAGCTACTGTGTGATGACTGAAGCATTCTTTGCTTTCAAGGATGGAGCTTGTATTCTATGAAGAGAGAAAACAAGTACACAAATGACAATGCACAAGGCATAATCAAGTAGGTGCCAAAGAGAAGTACATTATGAGAGTAGGATCAAACATATAAAATCAGCCTGTCTAACCTACCTCGTTTTACAGACAAGGAAATGAGGCCAAGGGTAAAAGTGTCTAGTTTAAGGTCACACTACCAGTATGGAAAGTCAAGTCTTTTAACATCAAATCAGTTTCTTTCAATTTAAACTACATTACCATTTTTGAGGAAATTAAATAACTTTAGTTTTTGTTAGGCTTTGCCATGTTTTACTTTAAGGTAAGAGTATAAAAATAATGTATACCAAAACTCATTCTAGACACTGTAAAATATGTGGGATGAATTAAAACTTTGGCTTAGCAAAGTAAACATAATTTTACAACTTTCAAACCCCATTATTCTTATGTTCGATGCATGTTACAAAGTGGTTGTGAAATTCAAAATGGTTAGTGGAAAAAAGCAGCAAACCCCCATAGATAGGTCATACCAAGAGCAATACTTTTGTTGTTCATAGCTGTCTGAAATTTAACTTGGATTCCTGAAAGAAAGCTTGCCAATTTCTTTAAATCTTTGTGGACCTTCACATGAATGTAGTTTTACACTCAGTGAATGCTGATTGGAATACATATAAAATAACAAAATGCAACTACAATTTCTGGAATACTTTTAAATTATAAAGCACAGAAGAATCTATGGACATCTGAAAAAAAGGTAGTATGTGTGTTTACTCTGCCATATACATATTCCTTCAAAAATGCAGAGTTTACTTGAAGGTGATATTAACCCCATTCATTCATTTATTCATTCATCATTGATTCATTCCTTCAGGGAAAACTGATCTCATTGTAGTTACAAGACAAAGTATTAATAACGCATGTGTTTAAAGTTATTTTTATTTAAAATATGTGTTTAAAGTTACTTTTCTACCATACAAATAGTTTCATTTCTCTCTCCATATTTTTTCAACTGGACTGCCTTGTGACTAGTGGAATAGAGTGGCTGTGGAATTTTCTGTGGAACAGAGCAAAGATAGAAAACATACTTGTTTAGCAGGATAACATCACTTTTCTTGTATATTTCACAGAAGGTGCTAAAAATCACCTATATCAAGTATCCTTACCAGTGAGAGACAGTGAATACCATGGACTACAAGGTCTGCTCACTACTGACCTCTACTGGGATCAAAAGATCCTGAAAATCATTTTTAAATAAGCAGGTATACAGTTCTAAGGGAAAGGACAGAAGCTAAACCGTCTGCATAATACTAATGGGTACTCATCTTTAATTCAGATTGGCTGGACGTGGAGATCCCTTTAAAGGCAAGAGATTTAAACTCTACCATGTGTAAGGTTTACTTGGCAGGGATCATTTTTAGGTTGGCATGGAATACATTTATCCCAGTTACAAAATCCTAGTAACATCTGTTGATATGAAGTGTTCATTTGTTTCTGATTTCCCAGTCCTTCTAATAGATCTACATGCATTTGAACTAACTAAATTTTGAAGAAATGAGCAGCCTCATAAGCATTTCACAGTTATTTGTTCAGTGATCTTTTTTTCTTTGCCTGGAACTTTGGTTCCCTGTTGGCAACAACAAACCAATAGAAATGGGGACAAGGCCAATCTGTGCCCATAAAAACTCACATTTTTTTCTTTTAAAACATTACAATCAGGTTTTTTTCTGTGATAACTGAGGTATATATTTACCATAATTCAAGCAAACAGTATTGCAATTGTCTGTTTGCTTTGACTTTTAATCAGATCATTTCTGGTTGGTTGTCTGAACATGGCCGGTCATGTTCCCTTTCTAAAATAAGTATAGTTGAAAAATAGTTCACTGATTCCAAATCACGCCTTTCACATTCACAATTGGACTTGGATATCCAGGAAGATCTTTTGGACTGTAGCAGATTATGGCTGCCCTCTAGTGACAAGACACTCCTGCTGTTTCAGCTTAGGTAAAATAGGGCATATTTAAAACAGAGTCTATTTTCTACTCAATCAGTGGGGTGAAAGAAATCTTTATAGAGAGAATACAATAGATACATTGTTAATTATGTTGAAAAATAATTTTATTCTAGGAAATGTAGACATATGTGAAACGCATAAATGCAGATACATATTCCTCAATCATAGCACTTTGGCTAACATGCATTTCTATAGAAGTCAACCATTTTCAAACTCCACTGTTACCATTTAAATAATTCTATATTATTTCAATAATCATTGAACAAAGGTTAGGCTTTATAATGCAGAAAAGCTAATTATCTTACAGCACTGTTAACTACTGAATCTTCATTCTATCTCCCTAAACTTTCTCCATCATATTTTTTCCAGCAAAGAGAACATAGTCTATTCATTTGACATGCAATTTGTATTTCCAACTAGCTTCAGACCAATTGCTTTTTTTTTCTCTAATTGCTAAAATGTCTGAAGTTGTATTTCAATTACCACACATGCTTGGGTGCATCAGGCCTCATTTAAAATTCAACCAGCAATACTGTAACTGCCCCAATCAATAATAGTGAAGCATAGTAATCCAGGCCACAACTGTAAGTTGGCTTTCTTATTTCCTATCACCTACACGGTACAGGATAGCAATGTTTGATTTGATTAATTTCAAATTAAAGAAAAACAAAACATAGAAGAGAAAGAAAAGAAACAATGCTCTTTGGCCTGCTGCTGATAGAGTTGAATCAAAGTAAATCTCGTTGCCAACCAGACTACAGAAAAATCACCTCTTTGAAGGTTGACAGAAGAGCAAATCATTTTTCATTCACCACCTCATTTTTTTCCCCATCCCCAAACCATAAGACATTTTCTACAACGGATAGGTATTGCTTTTTCTATAAAAAGTAAGTTTTCACTGCAAGTGTGAAAACCTAAAAATCATCTAACCATAGAGGGAAAAATTCTTTCTGGCCTGTATGAAATGATAAATTCTCCCTTGTTTAAAATACAGTGAAGCATTTGACCCCGTATCACATACTGATGTGTGTGTAAACACACACACACACACACACACACACACATTCAGGATAGAAATGTACTAGGAAAAATTGTTGAATCTCAATTGCTGAAGTATCTATTGAAAAATATAGACAATAAAAGGTTGACTAGATAATCTACTCTGACTTTCCACATGGTGAATCAGCCAAGTGGTCTATTGGATGATTTAAAATTAATAGAGTAAATCCAATCAAGGAACTAATTCTGATTTGGGTATATGTTTTAAAACTTTGTAAGAGGACAATTTGTTTTCTATTTGTCCTCATTTCCTTTGTAGGAAAATATACTTTTTCTTCTGGCAATAAAACCAACAATGAAAGCCTTTTGGGAAACCAAAACCAAATTCCCTGAGCTTTGTGGCTATGTTGAAATGGCTAAAATCAACTGGCAGCAATACAAATACCTGGTTTTCTGTTCATTCCTATAATACCTGGAAGAAAATACTCATTTCATTACAGTTTAGTAAATATTTGTGGAGTTCTGATTCTGCATCAGATATATTTTTTTCTAGAGCTGAAAATCCAGAGAAGATTAAGTTTTTGCTTTCAATGACATAAAAACAAATACTTACATATTGATGTATTCAATCATAAGTATATATGCAATATAAAAACACAGTATCAAATAGAGAATAATTCTGAGACAAGTTATATTAGAAGTGATGACTTGATGGTGACCAAGCCAACATTTTGAAGGATAAATAAGAAGTCTGCAGACAGATAAGATTAGAAAAACTCACTCCACTTGGACAAAATGGCCATTTAAAAAAATTAATTGTATCAATCCTGAAAGATGCTCTAATATTCAAAATCTGTTGTAGTTTAATAAATACTTATATCAATATCAGTTCTTAAAAACTAACCGATTTTTTAAACTCTTACTTTGTGCCACACACTGTCCTAGATACTGGTGAAGAAAACTAAACAAAACATGATGCATGCCCTAAAAGTGTTTACTATTTATAAAACATGCAACTCCACCAAAATTGTAGTTAAGGAGTACATAAAGACAGAGAGAAAAGAGGAAAAGGCAACAATAAAGGAATGATGTCAACACTTTTTTGGAAGAGATAAGGCAAATGCGGAAGTGATAATAGTGCAGAGTATAGAAAGTTGCAACATAAATGCCTAAGGGAAGAGATGACCAGGAAAAGTATGGCAATTTACCCTTGTGAAATTCTGCGAGCCTCAAGGTTTGAAAGTACAGGTCATAGGGAAGGTGAGGGTGAAGTTCCCACTAACAGCAGGGAATATGTTAGGAGTTTGTAAAGAGAAGAAATGGACCACACCAAGGTCCTGCCCCCAAGTCACACAACTGATATCCTATGCAAAGTAGAGGGCAAGGTTGAGGACTGGGTTAAAAAAATAAATAAAATGGAAGTGAAATCTACCTGCTGAACTATGAGATGTGAAACTGCTTCCCTTCCATGCTTTCAGAGTATTCGAAAGCGTTACTTCTCCTCTCAGGTAGAAGATTCAAAGATGTTTCTCTAGCATACCTATATAGTCCCAGAGAAAAGATTTCATATACAGATACTTTAGAGAGCTAAATAATTTTTTTTAAAAAGTCGATTCAACTGCTCATTCCACAGTGAAACTCACAAGTCAATAAGCCTCATATCCATACTCACAGAGCAATCAGTCAGCCTTTCAGTGTTTTTTTTTTTGTCTGAAACATGAATAAAGAGTCAAGCACAACTCGACACTTTTTCAGAAAGCCTTTGATAAGAAAAAAAATTAATAGGAATAATCTCTCCTCAGAGGAAACTCACAAGAAAGATACCAGGCCAGGAAGAGAAGCCAATAACCATACCTTTAATATATCACAAAGATGAGAGAAAATATATTGCCTATAAAGCAAGAAAAGGAGGGCAAGAAATAGAAACATTTAGAAAATATAAAGGAGCTCTTGAAAATTAAAATTTTTATTAACAAAATAACAATTCAATATAAAGTTTATCAAGGTAGGAAATCTCCTAAATGGTAGAGCATAAACACAAAGAAATAGAAACTATAACGGGAAAAACATGAATATTAAGGTCATTCTAAGAAGGTCAACCCCCTCTTAATAGTAAGTATGGAAAGAAAAGCAGGGGTTATTTGAGTGCATATATTATCAAATAAATAATATAAAAATATTTCTCAGAGCTAAGTATAACAGTTTTAAAACTACAAACAGTATTAATGGTCTAGCATAATACATTGAAAATGAACACACACACACACACACACACACACACACACACACACACACATCCCAAATATATATACAGAAAATAACTTAAATATATACACAGAAAAAGAAGTCACATAAAAGGCAAGGAAATCAAAATGGTTGCTATGAAAATAGTGAGGTGATTTCATCAAAATCTGAAGGAATGAGATTTTTGACCCAGAATTCTCAATGCAACCAGATGAGCAGTAACATTGCAGAATAAATGTATTTGCAGATATGATTAAGCTCAAAGTCTTGATTTCTCATGATACCTTTCTGAGGAAACTGATTTAGGATATTCTTATCTTAAGGGAGACAAAAATCAAAACAGAAATTCACTGAAATTATTGGATGGAGAAAACAGAGAAATAAATAGAAAAATACCTATGAAGTCCCAGGAAACAGATATGAAATAGCCTACAAAGTCTGTGAAAAATGCAGGACGAGAAGAGAAAGTTCTTTAGGAGAAAACTTAATTGAAGTTCTAATTTATTAAAGTAAATTTAATAAAATTATTCATGATATTGAAGAATTACCTAATACTTGTTGAAAAATTATTCCTTAGCTCTTGAAAACAGCAATAGGTACATAGAAATTTAATAAAACGAGTAATATATTTCTGGGCAAAGATGGACTATTGAATATTGAACACCACGTCTATTTTTGCTTCCTTTCTATAGCCCACTCTAAGTCAGTAAGTCTATATATACAAAAACAAGGAACATGGGAAACAACAATAAAAAAGTTAGAATAGGGAAAACAATGGTGACGTAATAAATAGCATATTAAATCTAAGAAAACTGAGTCCTACTCTAGAAGGCAAAATCTGAGACTCACACTACAGAATTTCCCAAGGGCTCTAGATTCGGGAAAAAAAACGAGTACTTTCGAATGTAGGATAAAAAGAAATATGAAAATTAGAATTGTTTGAAAGATCGATTAAGAAGCAATAAGAATCTAAGATCCTTTGCCCTTTTGCAGATTTGTGGGATTGTCTCATTACAACACCAAAAAAGAATAAGTTTGTTCTGTGGAGATGTAAAGTAATTAGGGATTTATGGCTATTGGCCCCATTCAAAAGTGGGTAGATTTAAAGGGATTAGATAAACTCGCTGGGCTTCCAGCATGCGGAGAGCCAAGAGATTACCCTCCACACAGAGACTGGAGGATCTTTTTCTAAGGAATCTGATCTATCCAAGAGGAAAGTCTTTTTGAGGTTTTCCTACAGTGAAGTTAATAGTTGACAAGATCCATGCATAGAATCAGTTTCCAATCAGCTTTTTCTTAATAGAATAGTGACTAAAGAGTACAAATGGAAGTTCTGAGATGCTGGTAATATTCCCTTTCTTGAGTTAGCAGCTGGTTACAGAAGTGTGTTTCATTTGTGAAATTTTATCAGGCTGAATACTTATATAGTATTCCTCAATAAAAATTAAAAATAAGTTAAAATCTAAAAAAAGCAAGCAATAATAAAAACATCAAAATATACCGATAATTACTAGCAATAGCACAGCACTCTGGGTCATATTTTCTTTCAAATTATTTCTTTCTGTCAGAAATTATCTTGGGTAAAGAATAGGTACGATGTCAGTGGAGAGAAAAACCGAGGCCCAGAAAGTTAGAGAAAATTTCTCTTAAACTTGCACAACAGCACAATAGTATTAATACAACCAAAACTAGTGTTATGGCTGTGGCCCACATATTCTTCTGGAAGCTTCAATTGCAGTTCTGTACTAAGTTCCAATTTTTTTTTCTACTGATAAAGATGCCTAAAACACATTTTCCAAAATTCCTTTAACCAGTGTCAACTGTATGCGTTTGAACTTGACCCTATTGAAATCTTATTTTTTTCTGTCTATATTCGAATTATCTTCTGATTCTAAAACCTTAGATTTCGGATTCACATAGGAATACTTGAGAGAACAACTAGCCCTTTGCCTGGTGCCAATTGCTAAACTTAGACGAAAAGTTTTTACAGTTTAGAAATTGTAAGCATAGTGTTTGTCACATGGACTAAGATTTATAAATCATCTTAAAAGGAATGAGGAAGTGTATAACTTTACATGCTTTCCTTGCAAAGAAAAGTAGCTGAACTTAAGCATTTCCATATGAAGTTGCAGACAAATATCTCTGTGTACTGACAACATGTGGATTAATTCATATGCACTGTAAAAGAAAGCTATCTACAGGAAATAATGCATGTTTATTCTAACAGTTGATTTCTTTACTGTAGTAAATTAGGCGAAGTTTTTACTCCAACAGGATTCTTAGATTTGTACTTTAGACATGAGATGCCCTTGTTACTGTCCCGTGCCCCATTCTTTTTTGGATACGAATCCAGCCTCGGTGATTTTTCAGTGAGCCCTCCTGCTGTAAGCCTGGCGAAACTTCAAGACTTTCTTGCTCAAGGGGCTTTCCTGCTGTGTGCCATTAAATATGGAAATGTTCATATTTTGTGGAGTCTGCTAAAATTAGATGCCTCTGAGCTCAAAACATCTAAGAGAATATGCAGGTCTTGCTGAAAGAGCCAACGATAGTACTGTGTACGAGCTGCTGATTAGAGGCAGCTGAGGGAGGGAAAATACCATCTCTCTTTCTCCATTCTTGCCTCTCTGCTGTTCATTCTCCAAACAGAAAGATTTTATTGCGTGAATCAAACTTTGTCACTCCTCTGATAAAAACCTGTCTTGGGCTTCCCAAATTTTCATCACATAAAATCTAAATGCGCCAGGTGCTATGGCTCACGCCTGTAATCCCAGCACGTTGGGAGGCCGAGGTGGGTGGATCACCTGAGGTCAGGAGTTTGAGACGAGCCTGATCAACATGGAGAAACCCCGTCTCTACAAAAAATACAAAATTAGCCAGGCGTGGTGGCACATGCCTGTAATCCCAGCTACTTGGGAGGCTGAGGCAGGAGAATCACTTGAACCCGTGAGGCGGAGGCTGTGGTGAGCTGAGATCATGTCATTGCACTCCAGACTGAGCAACAAGAGCAAAAGACTGTCTCAAAAAAAAAAAAAAGAAAAAAAATTAATCTAAATGCCTACATGATAGTACACTAGCAGTGTATACAAGGTAGTCCACTCTATCCTGTGTAGCCTGGCTCCAAGCTCTCAATTTTCTTCTCACAAGCCACACTGTTTATTAATTATATGAAGCACCTGGGCAGGTATCCAATCTCTATGCCTTGGTACTGTTATGTTGGTTGCTTATAAATAAGTTGTGGACCACCAGGAGTCAGGATAATATCACCAATATAACATACATTTCACTGCAAATTGCAGAAATATGGGTAAAACTTCTTTATCCTGTGTCTAAAATTTGAGAAACCAAGGAAAAGGAGGTTTCTAAGTCATATTTCAAAATTTCCCAAATTCGTTAACTTAAACCATTCTATCTAACCGTGAAGCTTCTGATACATTAAAAGTATGTCTGGCTTCTCAGGCAAGGAGATCAGCAGTCTCAGAGCAGTTTTCGTACATTCCTGAGTCTACAACTTCAGTACCAACCATTATGTAAATTCCCACTGGAGAGAATTTGAAATGTAACTTCCCAAAAGATCTGAAATGGACTAAAGCAATACATAAATCAAAGAAATTGTAATCAAAGGCCACTCTGTATCTAAGGCTGCAACCCCACTTTCTGTTCTATTTTCCAACTCAAATTATGTCCAGTCCCATTGTCCCATATAACTCATTAAAGGTTTCACAATGACATCAACTGACTACATTTACAATAACAAAATAATGAAAAACAGAGATGACTCCAACTTATTATATAATCCTCACCTTACTATCAAATGCCCAGGGATAAATTAATATTCCAAAAATGAAGCTCAAACTTTGTGAATTCAAAAGAGCTAAAAATTAAAATAAAATTCTCAATTCTCTTGACCTTGTAAGTTAAAAGTCCAAGAAAGGGAAATCTAAATTCCAAAAAAAAAAAAAAAAAATCCAAAATTTCAGTCCTAGGGTTTTCATATAGGAACTTGAGTAGAGTCAGGCTAGGCTATATTGTATATATTCCTTTAGTACTGCTGAAGTTGCTTAGCTAAGCTCTCTGATGTTGCTAATCCAGAGTTTTACATTGAAAATAAAAAGGGTGCATAGTATCATCACAGCAGTAGCCCACAACCAACAAGTTTTGCAAGCCCATCCATTATCCCTAGAAATTTTGGCACAAGCAAAATTCTGGTTATATAATGTAGAACTTAGTTACTAAAAATCATAATAGAAAGAATAGCAGAGTGCAAAAATAAGTTTTGTTAAAAAACAAACAAACAAACAAAACAGCCCTTCCAGGTGTTATCCTCATCAGGTTTTATGATGAAGTTAATCCATGTCAAGGTTCCAGAAACTATCATATGTATATCTAAACATACTTGTTAAAAATACCACCCCCATCAAAAGGTATATTTTAGTATGCTAAGTCAATAACAAAAACATGCTCTTTCCTCTCCGAGTGGCATATGTGAGACATGGCTGCCTTTTGCCCAACATTTAAATATTTAAAATGTCTTTCTTTCCTATCCATTACCCATATTTACTTCAATTATAGAATAACCCTCAGTAAATTTTGAACTACAGTTACTGCTAATTTTTCTCAGGTATGTGTTCCTACTAGTCAAAAAATAACCGTCCCTACATTGCCATGCCCTCCCTGAATTTGATAAACCCATTGGAAAATCATTTTTTCTACTGACAAACATTTGATCTGATCCTGGAGGTATTTTATTATAGTTCTACTTAGCCTCCTTGTAAGGCCTTAAATATTTTCTTTTTTAATGTAAATTTTCATAGGCATTGTCTTAGTCTGTTTTGGCTGTGATAACAAAATACCATAAACTAGAGGGCTTATAAACAGCGCGAATTTGTTTCTCACAATTTTAGAGTTGGAGAAGTCCAAGATCAAGGAGCCAGCAGATTTCTGGTTCATAGATGATGATTTCTAGCTGTGTTGTCACATGGTGGAAGGAGCTAGCTAACAGTCTGTGGTCATTTAGAAGAGCACTCATCTCACTTATGGGTGCTCTGACATCATGATTTAATCACCTTCCAAAGGGCCCACCTCCTAGTACCATCACCTTTGGGGTTAGGATTTTAACATCTGAATTTAGAGGGACATGATCATTCAGACCATAGCAGGCATGCTGTGTACAATAAACATAAAACACTGAAAAGTCACCAAATATGTCTCGACTATTTCATGCTGACCTTCCCTGTACCTCCCCTTTGATCTGTTTAGACACTCAAAAGATGTTTCCTGTGTTGCTATTGGAAAATTCCAGGGAATTCTACATCAGAAGTTTTGAAAGTCTTCTTCTAAATGTAACCCAGGTTCTGGCTTCCTCTGGTGGAGTCATTCAAATCTGCTATCTTAGATTTGCTTTCTTCTGTCAGATGTCATTGGGCTTCAGTCACTTTCTGATCTGGTAAGAACTTAAATATTGCTCCCTTTTCTAATATCCTTTTTAAAAAGTTTTAGTTTGGTGCTTTATCTTTGTAATACATCAGATCTGAAGAAAAAGGGAGAAAAAGAATGGATCCCCCATATCTTCAGTTTCGTCTCCAAAGTTTGCTTACTAGATATGACACTCCTCCTCTCTGGAGAAGTAGTTGAGAGGACAGCTATAGGTCAGATTACTCTAATGGATACCACTGGTTATAGGACAAAAGGAAAAGGGAAATTACTTTTTAGCAAATAAAATAAAAGTAAAGTGACAACTGCAAATTCCTCAAAAAGTAAATAACAGCAGCAACAACAAAACTGTATGAGAAATTTAAGATTTAAATATGAAGCAATCTTTAAAAATTAGAACTGGAACTTGAAAAATTCAAAAAATAATAAAATAATAGCAATAAATGTATTGAGAAATTAGCTGAAAAAACATTATAGATACAGTAGAAAAAGCAAAAGTTTCTTCTAATAATAAGAAAAAGGAAAAGTCATTTGAGATATTAAGACAAATAAACAGAAATCAATGCATGAGGCCAGACTTCTGGGTAGCTGAGAACAATGGCAGCAACAAGCCAAGTAGCTCCAAGAATGTTCTCCCAATCCATAAAAAAGAAATAAAAAGGGAGACACAAATTCTGTAAAAAATTATGCCCTTTTCATGTTTGAAGACAGAGAATGTCAAAACCGCAAAATAAGTGTGAGTAAAAATAATAAAGTTACTAAATTCCAATCCCTTATATGTCTCTTATATGCCTGCCTCACACTTAGCCACCAGCCTCAGTGCACTGTAATGACCAAAGGCAGACTGAAAAAACAAGTGCAGGAAAGACAGATAACAATGTCTGAAAAAGGAGTCTAAGTAGGATTTGAACAACTACACTAAATCTGAAAACATTAGAAAAGTGAGCAGTTCAGAGCACATACTACGAGAAATAACTTTTAAATAGAAAGTAAAGGGACTTGGGTGAAGGGCTAGATACAAATACAGATGCTCTTAAAAATGCAGATAGCTTCTGGGGAAACAAAACAGGAAGATGTGTCATTTGGCAATTGGTTAGTGATGGCAAGAAGTAGAAAAGGGGAGCAAATTTAATGTCCTACTGCACTAAAGAGATTCATAAAATCGGAGGACTCACCTCTTTCTCCACATGAAAACAAATAAAATCTTTTCAATTATTTGGATTTTGCTATACTGAAAGAAGAGGTTTTTCTTACACTGGGAATATTATTAAATTGTCCTAATGCCATAAAAATGAACAGAAACAAAATAAAATACTTATTAAGCTTTTGAAAAAAAATTTACACAAATCAATGGAGGAAAATACATCTTTTCCTCTAAGAAAAACAAAAAAACAGAAGTGTATGCATCAACATTCCAAATGTAATTATATATATTCCAATAAGCATTTAGGGTATGTGAAAACCTCTTTTGACTCACAAACTTTAAAAATAGAAATATGTATAAAAAGAGGCAGAAGTGATAAAGAGAGTGGACTGAATTCTGGTAAGAAATAGCAGAACCAGCACAAAAGGCCATAAATTAAAAATAAATTTCAAGGCTACACATTGTGGCTCACACCTGTAATCCCAACACTTTGGGAGCCTGAGGTGGGAGGATCGCTTGGGCCCAGGAATTCAAGACCAGCCTGAGCAACATAGCAAGACCCTACCTCTACAGAAGTATTTTAAAATTAGCCAGGTGTGGTGGTGCATGCCTGTGGTCCCAGCTACTTGGGAGGCTGAGTTAGGAGAATCTCTTGAGCCCAGGAGGTCGAGGCTGCAGTGAGCTGTGATTGCACCACTGTACTCCATCTGGGTGATAGAGTGAGACTCTGAAAAAAAAAAAAGATTTCAAAAACAAAACAAAATAGAATGTAATGAAACATTTAAAAATGGCAGGAAAACAATCCAGAAATAAAAATAATTGAAAAGGATGATTAAGAAAAAGAAAAAGAAATGTTAAAAGGACCTAAGAGCAAGCAGTAGAAATGGAAGACAGGAGAGAAGGAATTCTATTACTATGATTGGGGTTCCTGAAAAAGGTAGAAAGTCAATAAAATGTAGCTAATATAATCTTAGTATACAAATACAACAAAATAAACATAAGATATAACAAAGTAAACATAATTATAAGATATAACAAGTTAAGGCTGGGCGCGGTGGCTCATGCCTGTAATCCCAGCACTTTGGGAGGCAGATCAGGAGGTCGGGAGTTCGAGACCAGCCTGATCAACATGGAGAAACCCCGTCTCTGCTAAAAATAGAAAATTAGCCAGGCCTGGTGGCGTGTATGCCTGTAATCCCAGCTACTCGGGAGGCTGAGGTAGGAGAATCGCTTGAACCAGGAGGCGGAGGTTGTGGTGAGCCGAGATCAAACCATTGCACTCCAGCCTGGGCAACAAGAGTGAAACTCCGTCTCAAAAAAAACAAAAAACAAAAAACCACACACACACACACACACACACACACACACACAAAGATATAACAAGATAATTATATGATATATAAGATTTGGTATTAAATATATCTGTCATATGAATAAAAATAAATGAGCTTAGCTTACCTAGTTAAGAAAAAAAATTTCCATTTAGGCCCACAAAACAAGACTCAATAATATGCTGCACATAAAAAAATACACCTAAAACAAAGTAAGTCAGAAAGGTATGGGAAAAAAGTGTGCCAGGAAAATGCAAATAGAAAGAGAAAAGAAATTGTGATCCTGATATCAGACACTGCAGAAGTCAACCTGAAAACCACTAAATATGACAACAAATAGTACTTTAGTTTTCAACCCTATACTAGAGGTATTAGTCAAAGAAATTAAATAAGAGAAATCAATTATCAGAATAACAATGGATAAGATATACTATCTGCATATATGATAGTGTATCTGATAGTACAGATAATCAATAATAAAATTAGCTAGAACAATAAATGACTTTAGAAAAGTAATGAGCATAAAATTAACATACAAAATCAATAACCTTCACATATAGAAACAATAAGCAGCTAGATGACATTATACTAGCAAAAACTTCATTTACAAATAGCAAAAGATTAAATAATAATAAATTTAATCTAAAATCACTATATCTATTCAAATTTTTTAAAATAAACACTCTTGAAACTAAAAAAAAACTAGACTTGATGAAAACATATCCAGCATTTTTGAAGAGGATAACCCAACATTAAAAAGATATCAGTTTTCACTAAGTTAATACATAAATTACCAGTGGTCACAAAAAATATCACCCAATATTTTATGGATTTAAAGAATTTGATACTAAAGTACATATGAAAAATCAAGCATATTAGAATACCATAGTAAACACTGACAAATAAAAACTATAAAAGGATAATAGCTCTATCAGATATTAAAACATACCCCTATAATTAAAAGTGTGCTACAGGGCATGAATACACAAATAGATTATTTAAATAAAATAGAAAGTCCAGAAATAGATCTCAAAACACTAAAAAATTTAATGTGTGACAAAAGTGGTATCCCCAATCTCTGAGGTAAAGATGGATTTTTTAATAAATGATGCTAGGACAACTGAATATTTGTTTTGAAAAGATAAAATTAGACTTATTTCCACTGCCATACACAAAATAAACTGCAAGTGGATTTTTTAAAAGTACAACCATGGAAGTACTGGAAGAAAACAAACATGGATTCCCCTTTAACCTTGAAGTAGGGAAAGACTTTCTAAAAATAATTGAAAATACAAAGGTAAAAGAGAAACAACATAGATGCCATACATGAAAGATTGATACATTTGACTACCAAAACCAAATAATTGTAAAATCACCATTTTAAAAAGTTGAAAAATTGGGAGAAACTATTTGCAACATATATTGCAGATACAAAGCTCTCATATATAAAGAACTTTTAAAAATTAAGTGACAAAAATACAAAAACCCAATAGAAAAATTAGAAAAAAGACATGCACAAACATGAAAAACATTAAAATGCACCTCAAACATGAACAAGTTTTCAAAACTACTTATAATTAGAGAAAAACAAATTAAAGCAATACTGAGATACCATTTTTTTTTCCAATTACACTTGTAAAATTCACAAAGTGCAATAAGACCTTGTGTTGGGGATGCCGTGGAGAAATAGTCCTCACACATTGCTGTTGGGAATACAAACTGGTATAAATATTAGGAAATGTTAGCAGTACTTTACATAATTACATTTGCACTTACCTTTTGACCCAGCAATCTCATTTCTAAATATTTGCTCTTAGGAGAAACATGCAATAATACAAAGCTATGTATGCACAGGTTATTTATTGCAGCACTATTTTAATAGAAAAATACTGCAAACAGCCTAAATGTCCATACATTGATAAGTGGCTAATAAGTTTTGATGCATCCAAAATAGGAGTACTATACAACTGTACAAAATGAGTAAAACATCTGTTACTAATTTGTTAGATATGCAGAATATAAGTTAAATTAGAGGTTTTTAATCTTTTCATTATTGTACCCTAAAAAGCCTTTTAGATATTTTTCCTAATTGTCCCTTTATTAAATTTTATTGTCATAGATATGCTGTCTATTGTTTATATACTGTGTTATATACAAAGAGTAAGATTTTTTTAAAAGATTTTTTATCTTCCAAGAACCAATTTTTGCCCCCTTGCGGGCAATATCAAAGCTGCTGGGAATGCAGGCATTAAATGAAAAAGCAAAACAAAATCAATAGTATGCTAGTATTATTATAAGACAGAAGAGAACATAAGAAATATACATATCCCTGCTCCCTTGTGCAGCAGAAGTACAGGAAGAGTCAACTAAAAACTGAAGAAATTAATTACTGATAAGGGTTGGATGAAAAAGGAGTAGAAAGGAGAGGTCTGCTGGCACCTTGATCTTGAACTTCCCAACCATCAGAACTGTGAGCAACAAATTTCTATCATTTAGAATTCACCCAGTCTGAGGTATTTTTGTTATAGTGCCCAAATGAACTAAGACAGAAACTGGTACTGAGAAGTGGAGTACCACTGTAACAAATACCTAAAAGTGTAGAAACAGCTTTGAAATTGGGTAATGAGCAGAGGCTGAAATAGTTTGGAGGTTTGTTAGAAAAAGCATATATTACCATGAATGGATCATAAAGGGAAATTCTAGGGAGGGCTAGGAAGAGAGCTGTAGAGAAAACCTCGGCCTTCTTAGACATTATCTACATCGTCATGAACAGAATGTTGGTTGAAATAAAGATGGTAAAGGCAATTCTGATGAGGTCCGGATAGAAATAAGGAACATGTTTTTGGAAACTGGAAGAAAACCAACCCTTGTTATAAAGTGACAAAGAACTTGGCTGAATTGTGTTTGTGTCTTAGCGTTTTGTGGAAGGAGGAGTTTATGAGTGATTAAATAGGATATTTGATGGAAAAAAAATCTAAGCAAAGTGTTGAGGATACAACATGTCCTCTTTTGACTGCTTATAGTAAAATGTGAGAGAAACTAATTAAAGATGGAATTTATAGTTACAAGGGAAGTAGGACTTAAAGCTTTTGAAAACTCTCAGCTTGTTAAAAATGAGAAAACATGTTTGGGAGAGAACACCAAGAGTGTGGCCAAGTAAACTTTTGATAAGGAGATTAATACGGATGAAAGGAAACCAGGTGCTAAGGAAGCCTGGAGATAATAAAAGAATGACCTGAAAACACTTCAGAAATCACCAGGGCTGCCCTGTCTATCACAGGCCCAGAATGCCAGGGTTTTGGAGACAGAAGTATTTCAAGTTTGTGCTCCCTCCATTCCAGTGCAGCTGTCCTTGACTGCCTCAACTGTGGCTCAAGAATTCCAGGTTCTACTCAGGCAGCCCCTCTGAAAACATCAGATGGTAAACCACAGTTGTATCTGAATGGTACCATCTTCATGTGTGCACAAGATGTGTGAACTGTGGGGGCATGGTACTTTCATCTAGATTTCAAAGGATGACCCAGGGAGCTTCAGAGCGTAGACAGAGAACTACTACAGGGCAGGGTCATTGCAGAGAGCTCCTCCTAGGACAATGTCTAATGGAACCATGGGGACGGGGTCTCCCCCACAACCCTAGACTGGTAGAACAACTAATGTGTAACTCAAGCCTTGGAGAACAACAGGCATGTAACTCCAACCCATGGGAGCTGCAGCTTGGGCCATACCCAGCGAAGCCATGGGGGCAGGGCTGCGTAGAGACATGGGGGCCCAACCCTGATAGATTTGTGTCTGAAAGATAGAACATGGGCTCAAAGGAGACGATTCTCCAGCTTTAAGATTTAATATTGTTTGCCCTGTTGTGTTTTGGACTTACCTGGGCCTAGTTAGCCCTTTTTTCCTTACTATTTCTCACTTTTGGAAGAACATATTTATCTTATGGCTGTCCCACCATTCATTGTATTTTAAGAGCATATATCTTGTCTGATTTACAGGTTCACAGCTGGGGAACAATTTGTCTTAGGATGAATCATACCTTGAATCTCATCCTCGTCTGATTTAGATGATATTTAGATAAGACTCTGGACTTCAGACTTCTGAGTTGATGCTGAAATGAGTCAAAAGTTTTGAGGCTAATGGGACGGAATGAATGTATTTTTCATTTGAGAAGGACATGAATGTTTGTGGCTTAGGGGCAGAACGCTACAGTCTGAATGTTTGTGCACTGTCCCTCACCACCAAATTCATATGCTGAAACTTAATCCCGATTGTGATAATATTAAAAGGTGGGGTCTTTGGGATGTGATTAGGTCACAATAGCTCGCCCTCAAGAATGGAATTAGATTCCTTATAAGAGAGGCCTGGGGAAGATTATTCACCCCTTCTGTCATATGAAGATGCAGCCACAAGCCACTATCTTTGAAGAAAAGAACAAACTTTTACCAGACATTGAATCTGCTGGTGATTTAATCTTGGACTTCACAGACTCCAAAACTGTCAGCAATAAATTTCTGTTGTTTATAAATTAACTAGTCTAAGGGACTTTGTTTGAGCAGCTGGAATAGACTCAGACAAACAGCAATTAGAACTGATTATATGGGCAAGGAAGGATATGTCTTTTGAAGTGTGCCTTTTTGTATAGTTTTGACTCTTAGAACGATCGTAGTGGTTCTCATACCACAATAAGTAAATAAATAAAATCCACCAGAATGTGGGGGAAACCAAAGTAGAAGATAAATGGTAGCAAATAAGCTTAACTATACCTAACTGTATTACAGAGAAAACAAAACAAAAATCTATAACCACACTCAAGGGAATGGGGAATAAAAGATATAACCTAAGCAGCTTTGGAAAACAGCATTTTGATAGGTTACCTATGGTAGCTACAACTTTAAGGCTAAAAGACAAAAAAAATTGATAGGTTACCTATAGTAGCAGCTACTCTAAGGCTAAAAAACAAACCCTGTCTTGTGGTTAATAAGTCTATTTCTTATAGGGACATATGTTAGCAATGTTGCACATAAATTATTTGTATACTGGGACTGAACAAATAATTAAATACAGATAATGACAGGCTGATTTTTTCAGAGGAATTAGTTGCAAATAAGCAAAGGCAAATCCTAGAATGAACCAAATTGATTGAAATTGGAGGTATTGGTATTAGTTTATGGTTTTTGAAGATAGATAGATAGAGATAGATACATAGATAGATAGATAGATAGATGAGAAAAATAAATACCCATGCATATGCCTAAGTTGTTAGTATAAATACATGCATTTCCTACTCTATTGAGATGCTGAGAGGGCCTGGAGACATGACGACCTAGCAGCAATGAGCACCTAGTGCCCAAATCTTAGTTACTAGATGTCATCCTCTAATAAAATGAATCTCAGTTCTTTGTAAAGAAAAATGATCCCAGTTATAGGGCAGGGGAAATATAAGATGTACCTGGAACATCTTGTTATGCAAAATATAAAGTGCTTAAGTGAAGTCAAGTAAAAAAGACATTAATCTCACTGAAAAACAGATAGTAATGGGCAAAGATGGAAAAACTTGAGCAAACAATTAAGTAATGATAACATTACATGATAAGTCATAGCATAAAATAAACATTCCTGAGTCCATACAAATACAAAAAAATAGATTAATGTATAATTAAGTAGGGAGAAAAGAGACAGCTTCCTCATACAGACAGTTTCAATAAATAAATGTAGAAGGAATGAGAGAACTATAAAACTATCATTAGGCAAACACCATATTATTAACTATTACAGCAAGATTCACTGATGTATGCCATAATTGATGGTTAAAGATTAAAGAAGATATTAAATATTTGCATAGCCTTAAAGGATTTCCTACAAAATATTTACCAATTACAATGAAAAAGCAGTAACTCTACAGTGCTGAAACTTACCAAACACTGTCTTAAACAAGTGATTTAGGTTAAAATCACTGATATAAAAGCATATTGACCTTACGTACCCCTGACTGAGAGTCAGTGAGGACACACATGAGTTCTATGTTATTCTTGTCAAACATTCATAACCACAACCTACTCGCAAGAAAACACCAGGCACTCAAATTGCTAGACATTCTGTAAAATGACTGACCAGTACTCTTCGAAAGTTTTGAAGTCATGGAAGACAAAGAAATATTAAGGAGCTGCCTGAGATGAGAAGTCCATGACAAATAAATGAAATGTGGGACCCTAGTTTAGAACCCGGGAAAGAAAAAGAACATTCAGGGGAAAACTGGTGAAATTCAAATAAGGTCTATAATTTAGTGAATAGTATTGTGACAATGTTAATTTGCATTATGATTATGTAAATTGTTAACATTAGGAGAGCTAAATGAACAATACATGTGAGCTCTCAATGTTGGTTTTTCAACACTTCTCAGTCTGAAATTATTTTAAAATTTAAAAAAGTTAAAAAGAGTGCAAGAAAAGCATGATCCACATATGAAGCGAATTAAATTGGCATGGTTTTGAGCAATTAGTGAAGTGTAGAGAATCCATTTGAACATTCCCATTTGAGTAGCATAGGGATTAAGGCATTAGAAATTTAGAGAGCCTGATATATTCATATCAAAATACTTGCCCCTGCAGTGAATCATAATTACATAGTTGTAATAATGTAAATGATATTGATGCATTTTTAGCATTTGGAATCAATCTATAAGACAAAGCACTGAAAGTATGATTGTACTTATAAAAGATAATATAAATATTCCCATTCTTGACAATATATAAGTAAAAATACAACTATCAGAAATTAGGAGACATAAATAGAGAGGAGAAGTGAAGGGAAGTGTGGAGTACTGATAACATCACTCAAAAGTGGGAAGCTATGAAAATCTCTCTATGGTTGTGAGCCAATTAAAATAAGTAAAGCTGGCAATAGAATGATATTTCTATTTTGGGAATAGGGGATGTGGGGTCAGGCAAATGAATTAAGTCTTCATTTAGTATTGTCAAGAGTTAAGAGAAAATATCTAATGTTTATAAATCAAAAAGCACATTTAAAGATTATTACCATCAGTCACATTATGAATAGTGATGATTATATTAATAAGTAAATTTCTCTTGGGAACAGGACTAGAAGTGGGCAGTCATGAGCCTTGTGTATTTTGTATATATGTGTTTTTTTAACATTTTAAATTATATGACATATTATACTATGTTTTAAATATTATAAAAGAATATAATAATCACAACTTCTAATGTAGTTAATGTTCTTCAACTGCACAATCATCATTATCCAGTTTTGCATCACATACAATTTTACTTATCCTTCAGGGCTATGCTCAAAGATTAGCTTTTTCTATCCCAAAATTTACCAAGTGATATTCGTGTGCTCATAATTATTTTTCTTATTATTCTAGATAGGTTTACTATTTTGCGCCTCTGTACTCCAATAATACTTTGTTTATAATTCCAGTAAGCAACTAATCACAACTGTTATAATTATCTTATAACTCTTTCTTTTGCCAGAATAAGAGTACCTCAAGAGCACGTGTCTTACCCATGTTTGTACTTCTGGCACTTAGAGAGACTGAATATATTTTTAATATGTAAATATTTATAGAAACTAACAACAGCATTTAGGCTCCTGAAGGCATAAAAGAACACCCTCATTTATAACAGAAGGGAGTCAAATACTGAAAAAAAATGGTCTTGGTTCCATAATTTCTGTGTTTGTATCATTCCTTCATTCCTTCTTCCATGTCAGGATTGAAAATAATTTGGAATAGACTAGCCAAGACTCAATACCTATTTTTCTTCTTAGCGTGGTTATATTCCATGATGAATACTTGTTTAACAGTGGTAGAAGTAAAAAAAAATGCACTAGATCATCCATTATAGGCACTGTTACTAGTTAAATTATGTCCCCACAAAAGATGCTGAAGTTCTAATCTCCATACCTGTGAGTGCGACTTCCTTTGGAAATAGAGTCTTTGCAGGTGATCAAGTTAAGATAAAGCCATTAAGGTGGGTCCTAATATGACTAATATCTTTACATAAAGAAAAATTTTGGACAGAGACCTGTGCACAGGGAAAATGCCATGTTAAATTTAGAGGTATGCTGCCAGAAGCCAAGAAATTTCCAGAAGCTGGGAGAGAGATCTGGAACAGATTTTTTCCTAGCATCTTCAAAGGAAGCCTGGCCCTGCCAACACCTTTATCTCAGATTTCTAGCTTCCAGATTTGTGAGACAGTAAGTTTCTGCTGTTTAAGCCATTCAGTTTGTGGTACTTTGTTACAGCAGCCCTAGTAAACTAAGGCAGGCATAAAATGGGCGTTATTGAAAAATTTTTCAGGGAGAGGATGAGAAAGATGAGGCATATTGTCTCTCCTGTTATCCTATCTTCCCTTGAAGAGGATTACAATGATGAGAGTACAGTTGGATGCATGGGGTGCTTCAGGAGAGAGATCTCATGCCTGCTACTCTAACTTGTTATAGGGTGTGGGAGTCTGGTAAAACAGGCTAGTGTGTGCAATCTGAGCTTGAGTGCCAGCTCTCTGGAGAAATTATTTGGGAAGCCCAACTTTAAGCACCTAACAATTTCTCTAACAATTTAGAGAAAAATTAGAATTGGGCTGAATGACCTCCTCCTGGAGGGAAAAGCACTTATTTCTTCTTGTCAATTTTCTGGCAACTCATGGAAGAACATTCCAAATCACTAGACGACAGTACTTGGTTTGCCCTTCCATTGCATTTTTTTTTTTTTGGCAAGCTAACATTGATTGAATGTACACTACGTATTAGGCATTATGACTCTTCTAAATGTATGTGTGTTCTTTTTTTTTTTTTTTACAGTGGTTCTTATGATGGATTCATTTATCTTAAACTGACAGGCAACCCCAAGTGTGTACCTCAATCTACTGTACATATCAAGCAATTCAGTGTTTTCTCGTAATGTCATGCCTTTTCCCTGCTTCTTGGGAGCACTTCCAGCATCACTAGTGGTGCTTCATATGGGTCCCCTGGTGTTATTCAAAGTTTATAGTATTGCACTAAATGCAATGAAAAATATGCAAGAACTATGCAAAATATACAAGAACCATGTGAGAGGCCACTTTTTGCTGTAATATACAACTTGCTGGAGAGACAAACTACTCTCATGGAGATGATTAGCAAAAGGCCCTTTAAATCAGATCCTTGCAAAATTTGAACTTATCACGATAGCAAGAGAAGGTGGCCATTAAATTATTATAGTAGCGCAGTAGGTGCTTTCTGTTTGCTTACATTTCTCCCCACTGTGAATGGCACCACGTATGGCTTTAAGTGTTTATGTCCTCGAATTTTAATACATTTTAACTTTGTATAATAGATGTGTGTATATTTTACTGTAGCAAATAATAAAATACACTAGCATCTTCCTATCTTTTATGTGTTCGTGACATATCTAACTTTTTCTTAAATTTTTTGACTTTTCTAGGCTGTGATATAATAAATCATCAGTGTTTAAGCCACCCAGTTTGTAGTACTTCATTACAGCAGCCCTAGGAAATTAATGCAAATATGCATACATGAATGACCAGTGGGCATTCAAGGAACTTACTATCTATGATGGGGAAATAGACTTATAAACAGATCTTATAGAACAATGGTGGACAATAACGTTTTCTCAGTCAGAGATGCATCCAGTTAAGGTCTGAGAGATGAAAATTCCATCCACCTTCCCTTTTCCCACACCTCTTTCAAGATTTCATTGCATTTTTCTTTGAAATATTTTGAGGATTCAATTCAATTGCCAACTTTGAGAAATATTACCTGGTAATATCTTCTCTCTCATTCTGAGTAAAATGCCTCTTTTACATATTCCTAGAGAACCACATGCTTCCTGTACAGTAACAATTGTAATAATACATTTTTATTCTCTTCAAAATACACATACTGAAGTTATTTGTTCTCATATTAGAGAGTAACCTTATGGAAAATAGGGCCAATATCTTATAATGGCATCCATGTTCCAAGCTCTTAAAAGGATGGTTTAATGTATTTTGGTTGAATGAATAAATGCATGAATATCATCTAAGTATTTATAGAAATATTACCTTTATGGGGCACAAATCCTTCTGTTTTCAAGCAGCTTTATAGCTTCCAAAAATGTCTACAACTGTCATAGAAATCCACTTTGAACTTAACAGAAAATGAGGAAATATATGAGTTAATTTCCCTGCTACCACTCTGTATACTTTCCTAGGTAGATAGTGTAGGACTCAGAACAGCATTCTACTTGTTTGAATGATAGATTAATTGATCGATTATTGTGACAAATGGCAAATGCTGGTTGCCAAATTATAACTTCAAACAACTTCTGTCATTCAAAATTCAATTGAAATATGTTCCTAGGACAATCTAATCCTAGGGAAATATAAGAAAAAAATTATCTAAAGTGCCACTGTGTTCTGTGCATATTTCTATTTATGAATAATAAAAAGAAGCTTCCAAGTCTAGCAAGATCTCACAAGGAAGTTTCCATTACCACTAAGATAGCAATGGCAATGCTGTGGTCAGTGAATACACCTGTTTCCCTTGCAGAGAACAAAGGAAGAAAGGAGTGCAATGTTATTATCACTGCTCTGCATGGAGGTGGGTATCTGGAAATCAGAGTCCGTACACAACTTCATTCTCAACTGCTGCTTCTGCTGTTTGAGCATAAAGAACATAGATGCTTGGTGTCTGTATAGTTATAATTTTACATTTATCCCACTTATCGCCAGGGGATCTAGTCTGTACTCAAACAGTAAAACATACTGTGCAGAGTTGGGAAACTATGTAGAGTTGGGAAAACTATGCACAGCTAAGTATTTTTGATTTTTTGGTCTATGACAACCCAAATTATTTTGAATACAAAAAAATGGACTATCAGGCAGACAACCTGGGTTTCTGTTCAGGCTTTGCCTCTTGGTATGTAATTGCATAGAAGAAATCTATACATAACTACTATAGATATTTTTTAATTGTCTTCCTAGCATTTCATTAAAATTGTCTTCCTAGCATTTCATTCATTTCATCTAGCCCCTCCATTCTTTCTCATATTAAGTGAACATAATTTCTACCTAAGTTATTGAAAAGATCTAACTTTCTAACCAATCTGTCTCTCTCTTCATATATATATATATATATATATATATATATACAGCATATCATATACGTATTTATCATAATATTATCTTTATGGTGCCATATATATATATATATATAGAGAGAGAGAGAGAGAGAGAATATAGCATGTGTGTTTGTGTATATGTATATATATGGATATGTCTGTGTGTGTTTCTCTTCATAGTACTACCTTAATATCTTGTGAGAAGTGTTAGATATTTGAAGAGTAACTATGTCTCTAAAAAAAGTTTTCTATAATCTGTTTAAACCATGTATATTTCAACAAAAAAAGTAAATTTTATTTTTTTAAAAAAGAAACGTTAAGGAAAATATTCCGTTAACATCAAACTGAAATGAGATTCTTAGAAGAATTATAAGAGACCTAATTTGAGGTTAATTAGTCCAGAGAAGGTAGAGCAATTCATAGGAAACTGAATGATGATTTTGAAACAGCCATTTTCTTTTCTCAAAGAAAGTCTTCTCTGGCCCCACCCCCTACTCCTAGCCTTTGTGAGGTGTCCTTTAAACAGGTTTATACTTGGTGGTAGGCAATACCTGAACTTGATATGTGCTACATAGCAACTTATAGCACTCATCAAACTGTATTCAATCCATCTTAGTATATCATTAACTCTCTGATGCTGGGAAATAATACTATATTCACCATGTGGCCCCGGGCTCTGGTACATGCTTATCACTTATAGGTGTCGAATAAATCAATACTGAAAGAGCAAAATGTAAGACCAGCTTGAGTGTCCAGAGCTGATATCCAAGCTTTTCATATGAGAAGAAAAAACCTCAAATGCTTTTTTACATGCTTTCCAAGATCTGCATCTACAAATTTTAATAGTCAGCATTATCTGGGTAAGATATTTGTTGGTTGTGAGCCATTTTATATATTTTAAGATATTCTCATTAGCACATGCTTAAAAAATAGCAACGTGCAAGAAGTTTTATAGTTGGATAAATGCCCCTGAAAATCTAGGTATAGTCTGTATTCAAGAAAGATGATATGCTATTTGAAGAAATCTCTCTTCAGAATTTTCTGTAAGTAACCTGGCAGTAATTATTTTACCCGATACATGTTGTTTAGAGTGTTTATGTGACATGACCTCCTACAATTGAAGAAGCCACCCTACCAAGACTTTTATCATCACAACAGTCATGTTTGCCTTCTTGCCTAGGTTTTTAAATCTCACCACAAAGACAACCCAGGAATCCCACCATGGCTCACATCTTGTGTTCTGTGCATTGCTCCTCTGACATTCTGAGAAAGATCAATCGATCAAGTTTTTCCACCAGGAACTGAGTGGCATGACATCATCATGAAACTTAGCCTTGTTCTAGAAAACCAATTGAGCTTGACCAAAATGAACAGCAATTTATTTTCAACCAGGGAGGCTTAGTCTCTAAAGAGTTTTAAATATTAGATACTACTGCTGATGTTGGGTCCAGGAGTACCCATACAAAGCCAAGAAGAGAAGGGTAAAAGAAGATCAATGTGCTCATTTTCAATAAATCACTAGATTAATCCAAGTGGGATTTTGCAGGTGTGAGTGAAAAATAAAAGGAGATCATTACTTGTATTTAAAAGTGCAAAAGCAAAATCAATATTTAAAATCAAGGTTCAGGAGGACTAACTGATGAAAGGGTAGATGTATAGAGAATTGAATAAATTTTAGAATTAGAAAAGCTTTTGCCATGTCCTGCCACTTATTATGCCAGTGAACTCCACATTTGTGAACTCAGTCTGAGTGCAGTGTGCAATGCATTTCACTTCATTAGTAATTCATGTAAATGTAGCTTGCATTGCAGACTGTTTATGAAGAGATCAGTCTCACTAAGATTTTTTAAGCACTCTTTTTTTCAACCTATAATATCAATATGATACTAATGAAACCTTCTGTTATTATGGTTTTTGGTTATATATGTGCAATTGAAACCACTTTCAGCACATGCAGTTATGTTACTTGGGCTTAATAGCTTCCTCAGTCCAAATAATATTATGTATGAATATTAAATTTTCCAAGAAAATTTTTGAAATAGGCACAATATAATTATAGTGCTTTACAATTTCTATATGTTTTGTTAAAAGTTTCTATAAACCAGTATCTCTGAGTAGATACAAAAGAATATATTCCTAGATAATTATAAATAAATTAGCTTGCTAAACTTACTTATGTCCCTGTCATATTAATTTAAATACACATTTATTTAAAATAAGGTATTTAATGTCAACCGTGTATATCACAGGTACTTGATAATTTGAATACAGGCAAAAATAGTAAAATAGAATAAAATAGCAATTGCATCATAGGTGCTATGTACTTATGATAGAAATAATTAGTGTGATATTAAATGGTTAAGAAAGTTTGTTAGACTTAAACATGAATTTGAGAAACTTTTTTCAGTGTGGTAGAGCAAACATTGGTAGCACATTTTACAGTGTGGCCATGGTATGAACAAAGATACATAAGTTGGAACAAACAACATATGTTTCTCTGTGTTTTACAGAATTCCAGGAGCAGTGTTTCTCAAAGGCATAGCTGAAATTAAAATCACCAGGGAAGACTGTTAAAAGATACATCTTTGGATTTCAATACAGACCTTTTTGGGATATATCTAAAGAATCACTGGTGATTATCATATGCTTGCCATAGTTTGAGGGCCACCATATGTGGGTAAGCTTAGTAGTCTTGAAATTCATAAAAACCACTATTAGTACACACCAGACAATACTGGCATTCTCTTTCCAAACACAAATAAAAATTACATAGAAAGAATTACCCTCTTTCTCTTGGGGAAAGACATTATATCCAAGTGGTTGAAAGCAAAAGTTTTGGAATTCATCTGACCTAATCCGAATTCTAAGGAATGTCTCTTTTTTAAAAAATTCATCCTACTAGTTTGCATATTTTGAAGGCAGGGGTCATGTCTGTTTAAATTATGGTATTCTCAGCACCTAGCACAATAAATTACTGTGGGTGTAAACAGAAGATTATGATATTTATTATTAATTAAATCAGATAATGTGAATCTCAGTAAATATATGTAGAAAGCACTCAAAATAATGGTAAATGATTCAATTATAATAAAAACTCATCCATTCATTCTGTAAGTACTTATTTAGACTTTCTTTCTCCAATCTAATTTCTGAGGATAGAAGGATAAATAAGACAAGATCCTTGTTCTCAAATATCTTACTGTTTTAGAGAAAAAAGGCAAATAAATTGAGAATTGAATTAAAATGTAATAGAGAAAAGAACATGAGATAACATAGAAGAAACTTCTCGGCCAGATGGAGCACTGAGATGAAGTGCAGAGCATGATCAGAGAAGACTTTTCTGAAAACAGGACATGATATCCATATTTTTTTCCTAGGACTGCTGCAGCAAATTGCCATAAACTAGGTGACTTAAAACAATAGAAATTAATGATCTCAGCTCAGAAAGCCAGAAGTCCATAATCAAGGTGTAGACAGGGCCATGCTACCTCTGAACAATCTAGGGATTGCCTCTTCTGAGCTTTGATTGCCTCCGAGCAATCCTTGGCATTTTCTGGCTTGTAGCTGCATCACTCCAATATCTGCCTCTATCTCCATTGGGCCTTCCTCCTTATATGTATCTCTACATGTCCTTTCTTGTTTATATAATGACACCAATCATTGGATTTAGCTCACATCCCTAATCCAGTATGACCTCATTTTAACTAATTCCAAATATGGTTACATTCTGAGGTTCCCAATGGACGTAGATTTTTAGCAGGCACTATTCCATTCACTACAGCATCTAGATAAGAGTTTTGAACTATAAGTGTAGGTTCATCTGACCAAGAAGGTGGACAATAACTTACCTGTGATGCACTCTACATTGCTGTTAGTAGCCTGGCTACTTACAGACTCTGTTACTTTAGAGTCACTACTATCTTACACAGAAATTCTAGACTCAGAACCACTTTTCCATCTTGGGTTCACTATCTATCTTTTGCAGCTGCTGGATGCTATAGTCATGCCAGTCCACTTTGTAATTCAGATGTCAGGTCTAGTGTGAATATTGATAAGCCCTCAACCTTCATGCATCACTGAATTGGGAGAATCATTTTGCCTTCTAGAATCATGGATTCTTCTATATAGAAGCCAAGATTCTGGTTGTAATTTCTTTCCAGGATAGAAGTCGCCTTGGTTTGGCTTAACAGACAGAGGCCTTTCATAACATCATCTATTCTGCTTGTGTCTATGCCTCCCCCAAACCAGAAATAACAAGATTAATGTCAGCCTGCTTTTTTTCACCTCTTTCAGTAGCATTTATCATAAAGGGAGCAGGAGGAGGACTTGATGAAAGTGAATAAAGAAGTATGGTGCCTATTTAAAAATGAGAGAAGGAGGCTTGTGAGCTTCAGTTACATTTCCTGCCTTCATTCTCACTGAGTCCTTGGAATAGAAACAGCTAATATATTTTTCTCTTCTATTTCTAGAAAATGATCCAGAAAACATATTCATTTATTTTCCAGGTTCCACAGTAAGTTTTGCATATACAGATTGTAGGGTCTAGTGAAAGAAACCCCCATGACAATGAGGATTTCCTCCAAAGTTTTGCCTGGGATTACTGAGTTATTCTGCCACTTTAACCTAAATCGTTGAGTGTGCCCTGCTACCCCCTCTATCTTTCTGTAAAAAAAAATACTGCCTTTCTCATTGCCTTTATTTTGCAAGTTAATGGCACCCTTGTGAGTAAAACAGCCACCTATCCTGCTGGAGGAAGGTGGCATGAGCAGAGTCAGACTTCGTGTACAGGGTATAGCACCTGTAAGCAGAGAACAAACACCATTGCAGTAGACTTTTTTGTTCATCACTTTATCAAATTGTTTACAAATTTAATCCAATCCATATTATCTTTAGATGTGCCTTTTTTCCCCTGACTTTTCAGTAACCATGGGCTAAGCAAGCAGAGGAAAGTTAAAAAAAGAAAGAAAGAAAGAAAGAAAGAAAAGTGAATTGTATTTACTTGTGGAAGAGCTAGCATACAGGCAGTAAATAACTGCTAGTTTATCTGAATATAAAGCAAGATTAAATCAACCAACTTGGTAAAACCGAATTTTAAGTGGAACATTCTTCAAGTGATATACTAAAATTGCTTCCAAGGAGAGCAGCTATGTTTATTTAGTTTAAAATGAATATCATCATATTATCATATTTGAATGCATTTTGGATCAGGTACTTGTTGAACATTTAAAGAAACCACTTTAATATAAGAGTGTTGAAATTTGATGAGAATATCATTTTTGTTAAAGATTATTTACACTTTTTGAAAAATAATTAAATATTAAATGCAGCTATGTAAGCATAGAGCAACTGTTGCTGAACCAGTAACTAGAAGCAAGAGGAATGGCCTGGTTTTCTCAGAAAAAAATGTAGGCATAAAAAATAGTTGTCAAGTCTGGGCGCGGTGGCTCATGCCTGTAATCCCAGTACTTTGGGAGACCGAGGCGGGTGAATCACGAGGTCAGGAGATCGAGACCATCCTGGCTAATACGGTGAAACCCCATCTCTACTAAAAAATACAAAAAATTAGCCAGGCCTGGTGGCGGGCGCCTGTAGTCCCAGCTACTCGGGAGGCTGAGGGAGGAGAATGGCATGAACCCGGGAGGCGGAGCTTGCAGTGAGCCCAGATCGCGCCACCGCACTCCAGCCTAGGTGACAGAGCGAGGCTTGGTCTCAAGAAAAAAAAAAAAAAAGTTGTCAAGAGGCATAAACTAAACATAAAATACTACTTTTTTTTTTTTGGAAAATCGAGAGTTTTAAATATTTTGCAATATTTCTTAATATTGCATTAAAAAATATTCTCTATTACAAGATTTGAGAAAGTCAGAATGTTTGCTTTCTGCAAATGTGAATACTATATTTCATTTTCATTATGATCATATCTACCATTTCACCTCTCCATTAATTCTCTTTTTAATAACATTACACACACCACACACACAGTTTTCAAGAAAAGCAAAATGGTTCAAAGTAAAGACGACAAACCTTCATAAATGACAAGCTAAAGAGCCTATTTGAGATACTGCAGCTGGAGTCTTAGCTTCATCTTTGGAGAGGCCTTATAGTACTTAAGACTTTATGTGCCCTGGTAGTGAGAGAATAACAAATTAATATATTATAATTACTAATAGATTAATTAATAATTCTAATATTTATTAAATGGGTGACTTTAGTCAGGTTAGTCTTTCTTTTTTTTTCTTTTCTTTTTTTTCTTGAGACGGAGTCTCACTCTGTCGCCCAGGCTGGAGTGCAGTGGCGTGATCTCGGCTCACTGCAAGCTCCGCCTCCCGGGTTCATGCCATTCTCTGGCCTCAGCCTTCCGAGTAGCTGGAACTACAGGCGCCCGCCACCACGCCCGGATAATTTTTTGTATTTTTAGTAGAGACGGGGTTTCACCGTGTTAGCCAGGATGGGCTCGATCTCCTGACCTCGTGATCCGCCCGCCTCGGCCTCCTAAAGTGCTAGGATTACAGGCGTGAGCCACCGCGCCCAGCTGCCAGGTTAGTCTTTTCTTTACTTTAGGTTCCTCATCTGCAAATAGGGATTCTAGTGTGTATCTCACAGCGTTGTTGTGGTAATGAAAACAGTAAATACCTGTATATCTCCAGTGCTTAGAAGGATGCCTGATCATACATACTCAGGGCATGCGAGTTATTATTATTACCTATACATGGAGATATTAAAGTCTCTCAGAATTGTTGAGGTAATTAAATGAGATAATATGCTTACAAGACCCATCATATTTACTGGTACAAATTTCAATTTGTCATTAATTGACTGGGCAAAAAAGTACCTTTTATCTCTTCTGCTCTTTGATCATAAAATGTACAAGTATTCTAACCTATCAGAGTCTTGCCTTTAAAGTTACTGTAGTTGCTTTGAGGGTTCGCATGAAATCAATTTAGAGAAACTAAATTTTTATAAATATAATTTTTTCTCATTGTCTACACCAGTAGTTTGTATAGTTACATTTTTTTTGTATTGACACTATAATATTGTGGTATGGATAGAACAGATATTGTCACCATTTTTATGAGAGTAAACCAAAGCATTGAAGCATCAGAAAGTTTTTCAATGTTATTCAAGCACTTTGTAGCATGGCTGGAAGTTAATGCAAATTTTCCAAATTGAAGGTCAAGAGATTACACTTTCAGAAAGAAAAGCCCTGTCACTACATTATATTTAAAGCAACACAGCCAAATGAAATTTCTTTCCAGCAGCACACTTTCAGTTATAGAGCCAAAGAACAAGTGCTAACAGGACCCATCTTTACCAAACCCTATGGAAAAATGATTTCCAGGATTGCCAAAGTGTTGCTGAAAGCTTTCACTGTCACCTGATTGGTTTACTGGATCCTTGATGATTATAGTCATGCTTTGCTTAATGACTGGGATATGTTCTGAGAAACGTGTCTTAGGTGATTTTGGTGTTGTGTGAACATCACAGAGTGTACTTAAACAAACCTAGATCATATAGCCTACCAAATACCTAGGCTAGATGTTATACCTTATTGCTCCTAAGCTACAAATCTACAGAGCATGTTACTATACTGAATACTGTAGGTGGTTGTAACACAATAGTAAGTATTTGTGTATCTAAACATATCTAAACATAAAAATGGTACAGTAAAAATTAAGTATAAAAGATAAAACTATGTAGGGTACTTATCATGAATGGAGATTGCAGAACTGAGAGTTGCCCTGGGTGAGTGAGTGAGTGAGTGGTGAATGAATATAAAGGCATAGGACATTACCGTACACTATTAAAGATTTTATAAACACTGGATACTTAGGCTGCACTAAATTCATTTAAATATTTTTTCTTCCATAATAAATTAAACTTAGCTTACTGTAACTTTTCCTTTGTAAAATTTTAAATTATTTTAACTTTTCTACTATTTTTATAACAGCTTATAGCTATATAAAAATGTTCATCTGCTTTTTAAACTTTTGTGTTGAAAACTAAAACAAAAATACACCTATTAACCTAGGAGTACACAGGGTTAGGATCATCAATTTAATTGCCTTCCACTTCCACATCTTGTCCCACTGAGCGGTCTTCAGGGGCAATAACATGTATGGAGCTGTCATCTCCTATGATAACAATGCCTGCTAGAATACTCCTAAAGGATCTGCCAGAGTCTTTTCTTCAGGACGTGTTTTTTCAGAAATATGTTTAGGGTGGTCAGTTTGCATGGTTTTTTCCTTTTTTAAATCATAGATTTGCATGAATAATGCTTTGCTTTATGACATTACAACAGCTAGGGCATCTGTAGGCCATAAGCATTTTTTTAGTTCTACCATCATCTTATAGGACCACCATGGTATATATGCAGTCCTTCATTAACCAAAACGTTGCCATGCAGCTCATGACTGTATTTAACTCCTGGTGTAGATAATATTTGAATAAGATTTTAGTGAAATCTTTGCTCAACAGCCATGTTCCCTAACCATCATACCTTTATCTTTGTTTTCTTTCCAGATTTAAAGTGCTCACACTTCCTCGCCACCCTTGGCTATCCACACATGCTGTTTATAGGTAGGCACAGTCGCTTTTAGGGAAGAGACAGGTATAAATAAATACGTACATGAATAAGCCTGTTAACTATGCAATTGCTTCTGTTTTATCCTATCATATTGGTTAAGGAGTATTGCTTTATATACGCTGTCAGAAGATACTAGTAGAGCATAATTCAGACTTTTTCTGTGTTGGAATCAACTACTCTTCCAAACATAGTTATTTTTTAGTGAACTGAAGCAAAGTGACTACTTGAGGAAGCCAGCTATGTTAATTATTACAGAGAACCAATTGAGTTTCACTCTGTAACTAGAAATAATTTGTAAAAATCAGTTCTTGCATGCATGAGTTTATCTTTTTAATTTTAATGTAAGTTCTTGATTAAATTATGTAAGCAAATTTGATAACTGTTAGTAAAATGGCAAAAAAAAATTTTTTTAAGCAAAAATGAGGTTTTTTTTTGGTAGAAGCTACTATCTCTGAAAGTTTTAAGTTCTAAAGGGGAAACTCCAGGCTTGCATATAATGTTTATTCATCAACTCATTTATACTATTATTAGGTAATATTCTGAGGGTCCTTACAAAAAGTGGAGAGGAAAATTTTCTAGGGAGGTTAGACTTCTGTTTTTCCTTTAGTTGTCCATGATGTATTTCTTAGGCACTTGGCTTCAGATTATAGATGTATTAGGCAGCCTCAGGTTTTAGCTAGTACCCATTTCTTTCTGTCCTAAAACCTTACCTGTCAAATTTAAGCCCAGGTTTTGAGGGAGACCAAATTAGTGATCTTTGCCTGAAGTAGCATGGTTTTAAGACAATGATAGAATGTTAGATTTACCAGAGTTTTATATTTAATTTCATATGATGTATTATAGACATGCTTACAATCTTCAGTGAAGAAGTACAGCTCTATACTGTAGTAATCCATAAATGATTAATTTGGTTATTTTCTCAAGTCTCTAACATATGGATCTTCTGGATAAAGACACCCTGGGCATGCATTATCAAATCAATAAAGAGTGCAGCTTTTGATGTCCCCCATTCTTCTGCATATCGAGGGCAGATTGTGATAATATGTGACAGCACTTTGGTATAGCAGTCATTTCCATAGGTCCATTATAACATAATAGGGGACCTGGCATTCCGTTCTCCTCAATGGTTGTATTAGTCCATTCCCACCCCGCTAATAAAATACCCAAGACGGGGTAATTTATAAAGGAAAGAGGATTAATGGACTCACTTCCACATGGCTGGGAGGCCTCACAATCACAATAGAAGGCAAAGGAGAAGCAAAGGCACATCTTACGTGGCGGCAGAAAAGACAGCTTGTGCAGGGGAACTTCCATTTATAAAACGACTATATTTTGTGAGATTTATTCACTACACAAGAACAGTACGGGAGAAACTGCTTTTATGATTTAATTGTCTCTACTTGCCTGCTCTCTTGACACATGGGGATTATTACAATTTAAGGTGAGATTTGGGTGAGGACACAGCCAAACTATATTAATGGTTTTTTGTATTGTGCTGCAATTTTTGTTACTACAAATGTATAGGATAGTTTACTAACTAAAAGATCTAGTTCCAAATGGTGCATCTTTTACGTGAAATTGTTTGGGTATTTAGAAAACTACTCATATTAATTGTTTTATGCACAGGGGAGCTACCCTTTATCTACTTATCAGTTGATAAACATTTTAGTTGTTTCCTTCCTTTGGTTACTGGGGATAATGCTTCTTTGAACATTCATAAACAAGTTTTTGTGTGCACATATGTTTTCATTGCTCTTAGGTATATATACCCACGTACATATTTTATGCTAAGCATTTTGAGAAACTGCCTATTTTAGAAACCTTCTGTACTATTTTTCATTATCCCCAGCAATGTATGAGGGTGCTGATTTCTCTACTTGCCAAGGCATACTACTGTTTATCTAGTGAGTGTGAATTGGTATCTCATTGTGGTTTTGCTTTGTATTTCCCTAATGATTAATGATGTTGAGAATCTTTTCATGTATTATTGGCCATTTGTATACATTGTTTGGAAAAATATCTCTTCAAATACTTTTTCCATTTTTAAATTTGGTGTTTGTCTTTATATTTTTGAGTTGTGAGGATTCTTTGTACATTTTGGATAAAAGTCCCTTATCAGATAATATGATTTGTAAACATTTTTTTTCCTGCAGGGGGTTGTCTTTTCCCTTTCTTGATGATATCATTTACAGAATAAAGTTTTCAATATTGAAAGAAATTTTTTTTCTTTTGTTGTTTTTTGTTGAATTTTTTTTCTTTTGTTGCTTGCACTTTTCGTGCTGTATCTAAGAAATTATCACCTAATTCAAATTTATAAAGATTTACTCCTATGTTTTAGAGTTTTTGCTCTTATATTTAGCTCTCTGATTAATTTTAAGATAATTTTGATGTGTGGTATGAAGAAATGGCTAAGTCTCGCTCTCTCTTGTTTTCTTTTTTCTTTTGAGTATCCAGTTGTCCCAGCATTGTTTGTTGAAAATTATTATGCCCCATTTTATTTTCTTGGTACCATTGTTCAAAATCAATTAACTATAAATGTAAAGATTTATTTCCTGACTTTAACATTCTACTCCATTGTTAGCTGTCTATACTTGTGCCAGTACCACAGTATTACAGTGTCTTGATTACTGTAGATTTTTCTCACATTTCTAAATTGAGAAGTGACAATTCTCTGTCTTTGTTCTTTTTCAAGATTGTTTGGCTCTTCTGTGTCCCTTGAATTCTCATACAAATTTTTGGATCAGCTTGGCAATTCCTGAAAAACAGAAAGCCAACTGGGATGTTGAAAGAGATTTAGTTGAATTTATATGTCAACTTGGATAATATTTTATTTAAACAATATTAAGCCTTTTAATTTATGAAGATGGGAAGCCTCTCCATTTATTTATATCATCTTTAATTTTTAATTGTTTTTATTTCCATAGGTTTTTGGGGAATAGGTGGCATTTGGTTACATGAGTAAGTTCCTTAGTGGTGATCTGTGAGATTTTGGTGCACTCATCACCTGAACAGTATACACTGAACCCAATTTGTAGTCTTTTAACCTTCATCCCCTTCCTGCCTTTTTCCCCTGTGTCCCCAAAGTCCATTGTGTCATTCTTATGTCTTTAAGGACTCATGTAAACTTAAGATAGAGGGGTGAAAAAGTCATTCTATGTGAATGGACACCAGAAGCAAGCAGGAGCAGCTGTTCTTATATTAGACAAAACAAACTTCAAAGCAACAGCAGTTAGAAAAGACAAAAAGGGACATTATATAATGATAAAAGGCCTTGTCCAACAGGAAAATATCACAATCCTAAATATATATGCACCTAACACTGGAGTTCCCAAATTTATAAAGTAATTACTACTAGACCTAAGAAATGACATAGACAGCAACACAACAATAGTGGGGGACTCCAATACTCCACTGACAGCACTAGACAGGTCACCAAGACAAAAAGTTAACAAAGAAACAATGAATTTAAACTATACCCTGGAACAAACAGACTTAACAGATATTTACAGAACATTCTACCCAACAAGCACACAAAATACATCTATTCATCAGCGCATGGAACTTTCTCCAAGATAGACCATATGATAGGCCACAAAACAAGTCTCAATGAATTTAAGAAAATCGAAACTATAGCAAGTACTCTCTCAGACCACAGTGAAATAAAACTGGAAGTCAACTCCAAAAGGAACCTTCAAAACTATGCAAATAGATGGAAATTAAATAACCTGCTCCTGAATGATGATTGGGTCAACAATGACATCAATATAGAAATTAAAAAATTCTTTGAACTAAATGACAATATTGACACAACCTTTCAAAACCTCTGGGATACACTAAAGGAGATGCTAAGAGGAAATTTCATAGCATTAAATGCCTACATCAAAAAGTCTGAAAGAGCACAAATAGACAATCTAAGGTCACACCTCAAGGAACTAGAGAAACAAGAACAAACCAAACCCAAACTCAACAGAAGAAAAGAAATATGCAAGATCAGAGAAGAAGGAAATGAAATTGAAATAAAAATTACGAAAGATAAATGAAACAAAAAGTTAGTCCTTTATTCCTAAATATTTTATTCTTTTATATGATTCTAAATAAAATTTTCTTAATATTATTTTCAGATTGTTCACTGTTAATGTATAGATATTTGTATCTACAACTCTGCCAAATTTTATCTTCTTTCTTTCTTTTTTTTTTTTTTTTTTTTGGAGACGGAGTCTCGCTGTGTCGCCAGGCTGGAGCACAGTGGCCCCGTCTCAGCTCACTGCAACCCTCTGCCTCCCAGGTACAAGCGATTCTCCTGCCTCAGCCTCCCGAGTAGGTGGGACTACAGGCGCATGCCACCATGCCCAGCTAATTTTTGTATTTTTAGTAGAGACTGGGTTTCACCATGTTGGCCAGGGTGGTCTCGATCTCTTGACTTCATGATCCATCCACCTCCGCCTCCCAAAGTCCTGGGATTACAGGTGTGAGCCACAGGGCCTGGCCCAAATTTTATCATTTCTAATGGTTTTCTAGTGGATTCTTTATATACAAGACCATAATATCATTGGCAAATAAAGTTTTACTTCTTTATTTCAAATATGGATGCCTTTTATTTCTTTTTTTGCCTATTCGTCAAGATTAGAATCTCCAATAAAGTGTTAAACAGAAGAGGCAGAAGTAAACATACTTGCCTTGTTGCTGATCTTAGAGGGAAAGTAAGCAACTGAAGGAAACAAAAATATTTCACCCCGAATTACAATTTCATGACATAATTCAGGATGGCTATCTAGAAGGACTGAAAATACAAGAATAGCTAAAATGTGTCTTTTGTGGGAGGATTTTTAACTGCAGAGAATATCTGTCATTGATGCAGCTAGACTTTTTCTAAGAGCTGATCTAGGAAAAATTAACTCACAAGCTGACACCTTTGAAGGTCTGAAAGAAATATTCACCATTTATTCTCTCTGTTGGCTGCTACTGTGAGGTTTTATCTGCATAACAAGGCCACCTTTGCTAGCAAAGCCTTCTCTTCTCCCTCTACAATAACCTGTTTTGTCATTATCCAAGCACCCATTCTTTCTGCAACCTCAAAATGGTATACAAGCTTAGTACTCCATTGTTGAGGTAATCATTCTCTGGTACTTCCACATGCATGTTGATAAATTTGTATGCCATTTCTCTACTAATCTGCCTTTTATCAGCTGATTTTTAAAATTGAAAATCAGAAGGTGAAGGGGAAATTTTAACTTGATCCGTATACTATTTTTCATCATCAACATGATGTTAGTTGTGATTTTTTAATAGATGTTGTTTATCAGGTTGAGACAGTTCTCTTGTATTTTGGTTTGTTTAATGTTTTCATCATGATAGCTTACTAAATTTTGTGAAATTTTTTTATCTATTGAAAATTGAGATAATTTTGTGATATTTATTCTTTATTCTGTTAATACAGTATATTATATTGATTGATTTTCAATGTTAAAACAACACTGATGGCCCTGTGATAATCTCACTTGCTCATACAGTACAATCCTTTCTCCAATTTCTACATTCAGCTTGCTAGTTTTATTATTTTTTTTGAGGATTTTTGTGTCAGTATTCATAAGAAATATTGCTCTGTAATTTTCTTTCCTTGTTATGTCTTTGTTTGGTTTTGATGTCATGGTAATACTGGCCTCATAGAATTACTTATATTCTCTCCTCTTTTATTTTTTGAAAATTTTGTGAAAAACTGGTATTAATTCTTATTTAAAAGGTTGGTAGAATTCAATGGTGAAGGCATCTAGGTCTAGGCTTTACTTTGTGAGTTTCGTGGAATATTTCTTAGACTTTCTTACAATAACCTTGACAGTTTTGAGGAATTCTGGTCAGGCATTTTGTATAATGCCTCTCAATTTGGGATTTTTCTGATGTTTCTCTCATGCTGAAACTGGGGTTAGGCATGTTTTGACGGGAAAGTTTAAGTATCATTTTAACCACATTATTTAACCACATTGTTTCAAGGGCCTATACTGTCAACATGAAATCACTATTGATATTAACCTTGATTAACAGATTGAAGTAATGTTTGTCAGGTTTCTCTACTGTAAGATTACTCTTTTATTTCTACATTCCATACTCTTTGGAAAAAAAGGCTCTATGTGTAATCCAGACTTAACTCCACCACCTTGATAATGTAGTATGTATACAAATTATTTGGAATTCTTCAGTATGAAACATTTATCTTTTTCTCTATTTATTCAATTGTTTGTTTTGTTTGTTTATTTCAAGATAGACTTATGGATATTTATTTAATACTTGGATTATAATCCAATACAGATTTATTTATTTTCTTGTTCAAATTGTTCTACCTTTGGCCACTGGAAGCTCTTTCATTTGGCACTTGTGTTTTGACATACTATCAACATTGTGGGTTTTATTAATGTTATTATCATTGTTATTAATTGTTATCATAATTAACATTTTAACACTTTCTTACATTCTGGTATTATGAGATGCTCCAGGCTCATTTTAAATATTTTCTGTCCCAGCCCTAGAATTAGTCATTTCTACAATAAACCCTGGTTTCTCTTATTGGAGAATAATATTAGAAACCAAAATTTGGGCCCTAGATGTGTTTATTGCTTCCAACATGTCATTGCTTCCAAGCCTTCTTAACTGATGGAGCAAGGAAATAAGTGAGTGCATACTAATCCATATATATACGTGTATCTATAAATATTTCTATGTGTAATCATCTGTATCTATATTAAACTAAACATGAGTTTATACGTATGTCTCTGACTCTAATATCACCTTCTTACCCACCCATTGCTTTTCTATAAACTCCCACTCAATGTCGAGTTTTTTGTATTTTTTAAGTATTAATTCAATCTCTTTGCTTGTTAAGATTATTTGTTCTTTTTTATTTATTTATTTTTACTTTTTTTACTATATTTTAAGTTCTAGGGTACATGTGCACAACATGCAGATTTGTTACATATGTATACATGTGCCATGTTGGTGTGCTGCACCCATTAACTCGTATATATATATGTCTTTTTTCTGCTTGAATCAGTTTTAGTAGTCTGTGTCTTTCTCAGAATTTATCCATTTTTGTCTATTTTATCTTTGTAAGAGATAGGAAAAAATAAACTGTTTCCTCATACCCATCACTCAACACAGAACATTTCTATGAATAAAACATGTGTAAGTTTTCCCCAACATCAAGTAATTCTCCAGCAAATCCCAACTGGGTGTCCTATAATTCAATTTAATTCTGACACTAGCTACCTGGAATTACAGGCAGACCTCATGGGATAAGGGCTCAGTCCTACAATACTGCCCCCTATTTTAAGTGCAAATCAAAAGTAGCAGGCTGTCACTTATATTTCTGACCAATGAATGTAAATCAGGTTCCCACAACCCCCTCCTCAGGTTCAATTAATTTGCTAGGATGGCTTACAAAACTCAGAGAAACATTTACTTATGTATACTAGTTCATTATATTAATGAAGGATATGATAAATGATATAGAAGAACAGCCAGATGAAGAGACACATAGGGTGAGGTTTAGAAGGGTTCTGACTACCAGAGCTTCTGTCCCTGTGGATTTCAGGTGTGCCACCCTCCTGGCACATACATGTGTTCATCAGTTCAAAAAGCTCTCTAAACTCTGTACTTCAGAGATTTTTATGTAGGCTTCATCACATAGGCACGATCAATTATTAACTCAACCTCCAGCCTCTCTTTCCTTTCAAGAGAATGTGATTTGGGGCTGAAATTTCCAAGCTTATAATCACGGTTTGGTCTTTCTGGTGACCAGCCCTCATCCAGGAGCCCAGCAAGAGTGGCCTCATTAGAACAAAAGACTCTTCTGTCACCTAGGAAATTACAAAGGTCTCAGGAATTCTGTATTAGGAACTGAAGTAGAAGACAGAGTATTAAAACAAAAATTTCTCCTTGCGCATATCTATCCACAAGGATTTTAGGAGCTCTGTGTCAGGAATAAGGGGCAGAGTCATGTATATATGTATGTGTGTGTGTGTGTGTGTGTGTGTGCATATATACATATATATGTGTGTGTGTATATATACTCTCTATACATACATATTCCACAAACTAGTTTATTAGCGTAAAATTTTTTCATAGTATTTCCTTATAGTCCTTTTAAAAATGATTGTAGTCAGTAGTTATTTCCCCATTTTATTCCTAATTTTAATAATTTTAGTTCTCTCTCTCATCAATCTTAGTTTTTGTGGTATTTTTGCATGTTCAATTTTTAAAGAACCAGCTTTAGTTTGTTGACTTTCTCTTTTTCTTTTCTCCATTGCATTTAATTTCTCCCAATAATCTCTTATTTTCTTCCTTCTGATTGCTTTGTGGTTATTTTCTCTTCAAGTTTCTTAGAATGAAAGGTTAGATTGTTTATTTGAGATCATTTTTCTCTAGTAATACAAGCATTTATAGTTGTAAGTTTTCTCATAAGTGCTGCTTTAGCTGAATACCATACATTTTGATATGTTAAGCTTTAGTTTTCACTTATCTCAAATATTTTCTAATTTTTCCTGTAATCATTTTTTACCCATTGGTGATTTAGGACTATGTTGTTTAATTTTTACATATTCATACATTTCTCAAATTTTGTTTTGTTATCAATTTCTAACTTAATTTCATTGAGTCAGAGAATATATTTTACATGATTTCAATCCTGTTAAATTTATTGAGCTTGATTATTGGTTAGCATGTGATCTACTCTGAATAAATATTTTATGTGTACCAGAGAGTAACGTGTATTCTGTTGTTGTTGGGACATAAACCCTTTTATCCTTTTAAAATGTCCATCTTTGTCTCTAGTGAATTTTTTTCGTTTGTAATCAGTTTTGATTAATTTTATTTTATTTATTTATTTATTTTTGAGACAGATTTTCGCTCTTGTCACCTATAGTCCCAGCTACTCAGGAGGCTGAGGCTGGAGAAACACTGAACCCAGGAAGTAGAGGATGCAGTGAGCTGAGATTGTGCCACTACACTCCAACCTGGGTGACAGAGTAAAACCTGGTCTAAATAGTAAAAAATAAAAATAAAAATAAAACATGTGTTTTGTGTCTCCTATCGACAGGATATAGTTTGATTTTGACTTTTTTGTCATCTGACAATTTCTACCTGTGGATTGGACTTTTTAATCTATTCACATTTAATGTTATTACTAATATACTTGTATTCAAGTGTTTTTACCATTATCTACATAATTAGAGTAATTGGGGCTATTTTTTAGTGTGAATTTGAAATATTGTGTGGACTTACTGGATTTGAGCCTGAAAAACTTCATTTAATATTTCTTTTAAGGCAGTATGCTAGCAATGAATTTTATGTTTTTGTTTATCTGAGAATGTCTTATTTTGCCTTCATTTTGGAAAGACAGGTTTGCTACTATAATATTCTTGGTTGACAGTTATTATTCTCTCACTCTGACTCTCTCATTCTTTAAATATATTATCCCACTCTTTGCTGGTATCTCATGTCTCTGAGAAAAGATCAACTATTAATTTTATTGAGAATTTTCTTATATATGATGAGTTATTTTCTTTTGCAGATATCAAGATTTTCTCTTTGTCATTGGCTTTCAACCTTTTGGCTATGATGTATCTGGGTTTGGGACTCCCTACTTTTATCTTATTTTGAGTTTTTTGAGTTCTTGGATGTATAGATTAATATTTTTCAGCAGATTTTGAAAGTTTTTAGACTATTTTGTTAAATACTTTTTCTGCTTTTCTCTCCATTTTCTGTTCTTCTTATTACATATACATGGGTGCACTTAATGATGTCTCACACTTCTCTGAGTCTCTGTTTATTTGACTTCATTTCTTAAATTAATTTTTAACTGTATTAGATCATTTTCATACTGCTATCATTTATAAAGGTAAAGAGGGTTAATATAAAGGAAAGAGGCTTAATCAACTCACTGTTCCACATTGCTGGGGAGGCCTCAGGAAACTTACAATCATGGTGGAAGGCAAAGGAGAAGCAATGACACATCTTACAGGGTTCAGGCAAGAGAGGTGCAAGCAGGGGTAACACCAGATACTTATAAAACCATGAGATTTCATAAAAACTCACTCACTATCATGAGAACAGCATGGTGGAAACCACCCCCCATGATCCAATCACCTCCCTCTAAATATCTCCCTAGACACATGGGGATTATGAGGATTACAATTCAAGTTGAGATTTGGGTGTGGACACAAAGCCTAACCATATCATTAATCAACCAAACAAGCAACAAGTGATGTCTTCATTTTTTTCTCTCTGCTCTTTAGATTGCATAATCACTATTGATCTGTCTTCATGTTCACTGATATTTTTCCTCTGGCAGCTCAAATCTACTGGTGAGGCTCTCTAGTGCATTTATTATTTTAGTTATTGTACTCTTCACCTCCATAATATCCATTTGACTCTTTTTTAAAAAATAATTTCTATATCTTGATTGTTACTATCCACTTAATAGAGACATTGTTATTACACCTTCCTTTAAACTTTTAGACTTCTTTAGTTCTTTGAACATATTTATAGTATCTGCTTTTTAAGTTTCTGTTTACTAAATCCACTATTTGAACTACTTCACAGGCAGTTTTTTTTGCCTGCTTTTTCTTCTTTGCACAGGTCACACATTCTTGTTTCTTTGCATTTCTCATGAATTTGTGTTGAAACCCAACATTTAGATAAATGCAGTGTAGCAACCTGAATACCGACGCTCTCTTTCTTCTTCCTGCCTTGTACAGCCTCTGTCATTCCATAGATTACAAAGCCTTGGGCATATATATATATATATATATATATATATACACATATATATATATATACACATATATATATACATACTCTTCCGGAACACCTACTCTGGCCTGACTCTATTGGTATCACAGCCAACTGTCAGCTTCTACCAGTTTCTAACTGATTGCTATATTGCTATATTGTTTTCACATAAATGCCCTGGAGCCTAAATTGTTCCACATTCTGATCCACTCAAAATAGTGCCCCTTTGCAAGGACAGAGTGTTGCCAGTCTTTGAGGCTGCTCTTACACTCAAGAGCTATTTTGAGTACCTCTTTCCCTGTTAAACTTCTAGCTATTCTAATATTTCGTTACCATAAATCTCAAGTTGTTAAATGAGATTACTCCTCTTAATTTCTCACCAATATCTCCATTGTTTCCAACAACACCCTTAGGAATAAACTTAATCACACTCTGTACCAAATAAGTTCAGTGCCCTTAAGCTGAACAATCAAGAGCTTTGTTCTTAAGGCCTGGCCTCCCCCTAGTCAGTACTTTTGTGCCACTGCACTGCAGCTGGGATTGGGACACCATCTGCTTCTCAAATTTTCATCCCTGTTCTATAAACAAAGCACAGAGCGGGGGAAAAAGCTTCTGATCTTCTCAGCTTACCCCTCCTGACATGAAACTTCTGTCCTAGAATTGTTCTGGGCCAGAAACTCAGTATTATTTTTTAGGTTAAGAGGGGGTACATGTGCAGGTTTGTTACATGAGTAAATTGTGTGGCACTTGGTTTTGATGTACAAATGATCCTGTCACCAAAGTAGTGAGGATTGTGTCTGATGTTAGTTTTTCAACCCTTACTCCCCTTCCAATCTTCCCTCCCTCTAGCAGTTCTCACTGTATTATTCCCATCTTTGTGTCTGTGTATACTCAATATTTAGCTCCCACTTATAAGCAAATTAACACAGGAACAGAAAACCTAGTATTCTTGGCCTACTGCACCTGGGTAGAACTTTTGTCACCTTGAGATATGGAGAAGGTTGAGCTTAAATGCCACAGACTTTCATTGTTCTTACTGAGATTTAGTGGATTTTCATCAATAGATGTTTTTCCATTTGTTATATGCCTTTAGTATAATTTCCAGAGACTTTAGTTTTTCGTTTATTTGTTTGCTTAATTACTTTTCAGTGGTAAATGGCTATTTCACTAGAGACAAAGTCTGCAGCACAACTCACACCACCGTCTGGAAGTCCATCTCTCTCTTGCTTGGTCTTAAGAGCATTTTTAAACTTAGACACTCTATTAGTCCATTCTCACATTGCTGTAAAGAAATAATTGAGACTGGAGTAATTTATAAAGAGGTTTAATTGGCTCATGGTTCCACAGGATGTAGAGGAAGCAAGATGCTAGCCACCTGCTTGGTTTCTGGGACAACCACTGGAAATTTACAATCATGGCAGAAGGTGAAGAAGAAGCAGACTTATCTTAAGTGGCTGGAGAAGGAGGAAGAGAGAGAAGGGGGGGAGGTGCAACACACTTTAAAACAACCAGATCTTATGAAAACTCACTCACTATCATGAGAACAGCACCAAGGAGATGGTGTTAACCATTCATGAAAAGTCCACCCCCATTATCCAATCACCTCCCATCAGGCCCCATCTTCAACTTTGGGGATTGCAATTGAACATGAGATTTGGGTGGGGAACAGATCCAAACATATCAGATATGGAACAGAATGTGACTGTGTTATTAATATATTTATTTGTTTTTAATGAATTATAATCTTTAAGAGTTAGAACTTGATGCATCTAATGAAAATCACCTAACCCTTTCCCTTGTCAAAACAAAAGTAGTAACTTCAGGAAAAACTCTTAGTTTAATATATCAATGGAAAAAATATAGAATTTTTTAATATTTTAAAATATGCATTTAGTCCATCAAGAACAGATTATCTGTATTCAAAATTTCCACAAAATATTGTTTTTTGTTTTATATAGTATACATTTGAAAGCTCTAGAGACATGAAGATTGAAAGTAATTGTAACATTCTAAATTTCTAAAGTAGATAAAAATATTGATAAAATGTAAATGCTCTTCTCACCAATATTACTATGGCAGATACTATTGGTGTTTTGCCAATTTGCTTCTTCCCACTGTACAATTTCACTGGATAATTCCTGTACCCAGCAGTATGTTCTTTCCTCATAAATCTGCTTCTTTTTACTTAAGGACTTTCTCAAGCTGCAGGTATATCTCTGACCCATGCTCTGGGTAAGACTGGAGGTTTTGTTTGTTTGCTTGTTTATTTGTTTGTTTTTGAGACAGAGTCTCACTTTGTCTCCCAGGCAGGAGTGCAGTGGCTCGATCTTGGCTCACTGCAACCCCTGCCTCCAGGGTTCAAGCGATTATTCTGCTTCAGCCTCCTGAGTAGCTGGGATTACAGGCATACTTTATGCCCAGCTAATTTTTGTATTTTTAGTAGAGATAGAGTTTTACCATGTTGGCCGGGCTGATCTCAAACTCCTATCCTCAAGTGATCTGCCTTCCTTGGCCTCCCAATGTGCGGGGATTACAGGTGTGAGCCACCATGCCTGGCTGGACTAGAGTTTTTTAGGGAGCTAATATTCCCACACATACAACCAGAAGCAAATATCCACCAATGAGCAACAGAAGTTGCTGGATAAATAGTGCCTCGGTGTCTCTGTGAATGAGCCCATCTCATATCTGAGCTAGATTCTTGCTTGTGGGATCTGCTTCTGGTGTCCACAGCAATAACCCATTCATCAATACATCCTCCATTGACTTTCTTCCCTTTTTGTCTCACTTTCTTATTCCCTCATCATGCTTCCAAATGAAGTACTTGCACTAAAATCTCTCTCTCTGGTAACGTTTTTGAAGGGACCAAACTATGTTATTCACCATTTAGAAACTCTGGTAAGTAATCTTCTGAGGCTTATTAAAAAGACGGCAAAAGTGTATTCCATCAGAATCTCAGTATCTCTCATTATTTTAATTTAGCTGACAACATTTGGTTTTATTTAATTATTAAACTCTGAATTCAAGTCCTTATTTGTTGATGTAAAAATCGTGTATAAAATTCTATGTTGTATCCGTTAACGATATTTATAACCTAGTAAGAAATTTCTATATTTAACTTAAAATTTATATTACTTTTCTTTCTGTAAGACATACTTATTTGTTGGAAAGAGTAATTATAGCCTTGGCCATTCAGATTAAGAGAGAGCTGAGGGGTCTCTCACTGCCAGAAAAAGAATAAATAAAACAAAACTATGCAGCAATCCATGAAAATCTTGGTGTCTCTTACATTTCTACTATTTTACTTGGAAAAGAAAAAGCATAGTAACTAAAAGTGCACCCATCACAGCATCTAAATATGAGACCCTGCACATAGTAAGTGATCACTAAATCTTTGCTGCATGAAGCTTTAAACAATGGCAAAGAAGCCAGGTAAGTTGAAAGATGAGAGGAGACAAAGCAATGTCTAAGAGGAAATCACCTCTAGAATAAGTAATAATTGAGTGTTGTTTATTAAAAATTTACCCCATAAAGTAAGTGTAACATAAGCTAAGTTTCAGAGTAGAAATAAAAATTATCAGACAATATGTGAGAAATCAAGAGATAATTTGAATTTTTCAGCCGAAAGGTGTTTTTTCAATATTGGAAGAAACCTCCTATACATGCTGAATATAACATATTTGTTAATGTCTACTGGTTCTTTTCTCCAAAACACTGACAAGATGGGGCAACAGAGTTGTCTGACCAAGGGAATTGAGCAGACAACTGAGACCTTGATCTGGTTTTAAATGACTCTGAGGGATCTATCTGTTCAATAAATTCACAAGATCTCATGAGATTATCAAAAGATGTCCACAAATAAATTAATTCGATGACTTAATTTTTGGAACATGTTAATATCTGCTAATGACCTTCAGTAATGACATTGTAGGGTGAGATGGTGGTAGAATGTGAATATGAAGATTCACGGTAACTGCAGAGTTGTGACTCTGGGGTATGGGAAAATTGTTTTGCTCATACATCAAGGCATGAGAAACCAAGAGCCCAAAGAAATAAGAAATGAAAAGCTAGTCCATTTGGGGTTATGAATTTTTTCCTTCATGTTCTTGGCACGTTTGTGGAGAGAGTACTTTCTTTCTATAACGCAGATGTAAGGCAGACTGTTTTTCTCATAAGCAGATCACAACCTACAAATGCTTCTTAATCCACCTTTCACTTTGAATGATAACCCCCAGCCCCTAAACACTTACATAAAAATAAAGTTAAGAAATATATTTTTTTTAAAGTCCCCATTAGGCCTTAGGAATATGCAGTACCCAGAGCTCAGTTTTCTGCAGTAGCATATAATTAAATAGCACTTCCAAGTTTTGAATGACAATATCATATTAAATTCAGAAAGGAAAACTGTCAGCAAAATGTAGATTATTCACTTTGTGAATTCAAGGTTCTTGATTTGAATGAACTGCTTTATAAAATGTGGGAAAGAGGGAGGCAGATGAAACAATTGCAAAATCCTGATGAATTATACTGTTTGGAGAATTAAATTTTTAATGTTAACTAGGAAAAACGGGTGAAGCTAATACAGTCTAAGGAACACTATCAAAGATTCTCTTCTGGGCAGAATGCCAGACAGTTCGAGCCAGCTTTCCACAGCTCTACCTTCAGGTTTTATTTAAATTGAAATAAAGCCTGTCATCTTAGCTTTAGCTGGCACAATGAAATGCACAGTTTCTTGCTCAATTCCAACATTAGTCCTACAATTGCATCTAGTGATATACATTTGCAAATATATATGTTGCAGCATTTTTAAACAGCTTGCCAAAAGTTATTGTTAAAATTCATTATTCAGCTAAAAGTGAAATAAATGAATAGATGCATAAATAACTAAATAAATAAATAACATCAGTAGCTTCACAGTTGATTTGCCAGAAGCAGCTCTGCTGGGAATGGAAACATCTGGAAATGAAATGGATGTATCATAGAAATCAGGTTGACCTAATTAGGGTCATCTGGACTTATTCCTTTACATGACACCATTTTTTTTCCTGGTATAATCAGAAATCTCTTCTTCAACTCACTTCTTAACGTCTCAGGAGCTAGGTGTCCAGAGACCCTTAAATCAATCAAGTTGATTGGCATTTTGGAAACATTTCTCAAACTCAACCACTTCTGTATTTTGCTTAATGATGGACCTTAAATCAAATAGTCATTGCAGTCTTCTAAATATGTTTTTTCTGTATCCACATAAATCTTCCACGTATAAATATCTTCAGCTACTCACATCAAGTACATTTATTTCTATCATATCCTTCTTATTGGATATATTGTTATACTCAATATAATAGAAATAATCTCATTGTTATATAAAACTATCCATTTCCTTGACAATTTAACTTTGATCTCAATGTGTTTTACTAATGCATTTGGAAAATAATTTAGTTTTATTTATAATTTGTAAAATATAGTGTTTTTAACCATATCATTTTATTCAATAAGGTAACTAGTATTTATTATCTACTGTGTACAAAACATTATACTAGCTAATACAGGGAAAGCTCATATAAACATCAAGCATAGCTGGTATTGTAAGGCCCTTGAAATCTAATAGGGAATAAAAGACTATCATACTTGGAAAGCAAACTAAGACCAAATTAAGAATGAAGAGGAAATGGAATTAGTCATATTTTTAGAATAGTATCTTGGCATTGATTTGAACCAAAACCTGAAGAACAAAAAGATTCACAAATGGGTATAGAATGGCAGAAACTGTATTTTGTGGAGTGATATTTTTATATTCAAAGATAGCTGGATAATGAGATGTGGAATAAGACTAGAGTAAGTCATTTGGGGTAAAGGAAAGATTTCAAATTGAAGATCTGTAACAGAAAAATTGGTAAGAAAAAACAAGTTGCTAGATCATGGCCAGTTTACAACATGACCCACTTAAGTTTATATGAAAAGTTTTGAGATATGATTCTAAACATCTGAATAGAACAGTGGATTGAGTATAGTAATACAGTATATTCATCTTTCTAGTATACCTTCTCTTATAGCACATGTTGAAAAATTAAAACTACATGTCCCAGAATCCCTCACACTTAGCTTTCAAGATACAAATTAATTCCCTTCATACAGATGCACTTGCACTTGCTTTAGAAGATGGAAATCAGAGAGATGTTTTTCCCTGTCTTAGTCAGTTTGAACTGCTATAACAAAGTACTGTAGATTAGGTAGCTTATAAACAACAGAAATTAATTTCTCACAGTTTTGTATGCTGGAAGTCCAAGTTCAGGTTGCCAGCATGATAGGGTTCTAGTTGGGGCCCTCTACCAGGTTCACAGACAGCCATCTTCTATCTGTGTCCTTACATGGCAGAAAGGTGAGAGGGCCCTCTGACTTCTCTTTCATAAAGGCACCAATTCCATTCATGGGAGCTTTACCTTCATAATCTCATTACCTCCTCACAGTGCCACTTCCTAATACTATCACATTGGGAATTAGGATTTCAACATATGAATTTTTCAGTCCGCAGCACCTCTTCTCCTCCCTTTGGCTGTTGCTGCAATGTATAGTCATGGATGCACCAATTATGGATGCTGTATCTCTGCAGCAGCACTCCAAGGTCCAGGTACTAATTTGTGGGTCTAGGAATCAGTGGCCACAATGGTTTGGATAGCTCTCTATTTCCTTAATTGTAGCTGTAATAGAGTCTCTTGACTTACTTCTTTTTGATTCTAGCAGAAATAGCATTCCTGATGAACAGTTTCAGTGGCATGGTTCTAAGACTTACAGGATCTGGAGGCCCAGGGTAGAACCTACCTTTGCAACCATCAAAAATTTTTATGAGCATATAATTTGATGTACAAATTCACTTTTATAGCAATAAATAAAGTGATTTGAGTTTTCCGTACATACTGTCTATTTGAGCAACACTAAAAAAGACTTTCATTGATATTCAATACTTATTTTCAGTGGGAACATTGGAAAGCTATGCTTGAAATCTGTCAACTCAAGACTAGGATAACTTCTGATAACATTTGTATATCTGTTTTGTATAATTTGTCTTTATTGGAGAGTTTGGCTAAATAAATTATTGATTATCCTTTCAGCTTTAATTACGTGGATTAAATAGCATGCAGTTTTAGTGTGTAATGTTCTATTTCAATAATCAATACTATTCCACACAGTAAAACCTTGACCTTCTGGAATTCTTAAAGAAAAAGAATTCTAGCTAAAGCATCCCTATATAAACAAGAGCATTATTCACAATTATTTTATATATATATATACATATAACTATAATATATATAACTCATAACTATTATCTAATTACAGAATAGAAGAGTGAAACCTTAACATTGTTGAAAACAGGAAAAATAAGAAAAAATGCAAATAATCTCATAATTCCACTAAATAAATACATCTGCCACTAATTTTTAAGCACGTATATTTTTATTTGCCACAATGCGCATTTATTGTTCATATTGCTTATAACTTACCTTTTTAAGTGAAATGAACAATGACTCATGCTATAACTTAAATATATAACACTAATAATCATGCTTTCTTTGTTGTCTATTATGTCATTTTAAACTTATTTATAATAAATATTACTGTAATATGTCTGGGATGTTTACATTTAAACTCTTGCATGAAAGTGTTTTTGTAACTATAACCAATATGCAACTATCTATAGATAAATAATTGGATGTGATTGAGTATTCCTTGATAACTCAGAAGTAGTCTGTAAATAATGGTTATGTGACATACTTTTAGATAGAGATGGAGACTTGGTACATGGAATAGAAATCAGTGTCTATTGACTTCAAAGATGACCCTGTGTGCGTGTGTGTTTTTTTTTAATGGTTTCTTGAAAGAAAATCTTTAACATTTCACACTCCAAAGAAGGTTATTCTTCACCACTGACCTTAGGGTTTGTTGGTTTCTTATCATCAGTCAAAGCATCTTTAGACTCTGAGTACTACCACTGTTAGGGGACCACTTCTTCTGTCTTTTTCACACTGCATATTAGCAGGAGTAAGGAAATATCACTGCTCTTTTTCAAAAAATGTTTATTAATGTTTCATGTTGATATTCAAACTTGGAAACATACTTCAAAGTAAAATAACAGTTTTGTTTTGTTCTGTTAAAGCTGAATTAAAATATTTTGCTTGGTCTTGAGAACAAATGCTTTCACAAACCTTCCCAAACTCACCCTGTAAATGACTTATTGAAACAGACTACAAGAAAAGATTTAGCTGCATGTAAATTACAGCTTGTTTCACAAACCAATCATGGGCAAATTCAGAGTTAGAGATTTTCAGTACGAACAACAGGCCTATTGTGCTTTTATTGTCCTTACTTTATTTTTAAATTTTTATCTTGAAATAATTCCAGATGTACAGAAAAAGATACAAGAAGAGTATAAAAACTCCTTTATAAAGACATATAACTCCTTTATGAAGACACTGGATTTTTCAGTTGCTAACATTTTACCACATTTACCTTATCATTCTATTTCCATATTTATTTATGTTCATTATTTTTTCTTGACCATTTGTGAGAACAATGATTATTTTTCCTAAATACTATAGCATGTAGTTTCTTAAAACAAGGAATTACTGTACATAACCACAATAGAACCATGAAAATAGGAAAATTGAATTGATAGCATACTACCATCTAATACATAGGTTCCATTCAAATGTGTTCAATCATCTCATTTACATTCTTTAAAATTCCAAAAGCAACAGATCATGAAATATAATTATCAACATTTATTTAGAAGTTTCGATTGTGTCAGATTTGACAGCAAATATGCCCTTAAGTTGGTTCTTGTGTCCTTTCGACATGTGGCATTATGCCCCTCATTCTTTGGTCATGTTCTTTCTTCTGGTACAAAAAGATGTTGCAGGTTTAGCTTATAATTTACTTGACCCAGCTCCGGAATCAGCCATTTCTCCAAGAAGCTCTGGTTTCTTTTATTGGAGGACTGAATTTGAAAACCAAGATACAGATGCCCATATGATCAACACATATTTACTGAACATCTACCATATATAGGATGTTCAGCTAGGTGTTTCGGGGAGTGCATAGATCTAACTGTATTCATATGCTTTAAAAATTAGTATAATTTAACCTTATCTTATTAGAGGACTTCTTTATCATCTGTCCTGTCATCATTGGTTATCTTCTGGCCTTTCTCCTTGTGTCTGTTTTCACACTCCTTGTAACCTCCTAGTTCTATGACGTCAACCTGACTTGACCAACATTATAATCATGGTGTAGCACTTCCCAGAATATCTGGAAGTGTCATGATACAGGACAGGTTAATGCTATCTACCTGTATACACTCTTGAATTAGTTCATGGAGGCAAGTTTGATTAACAATATTTATGCATGTGCGTATATACCCACACCACATGCACTAAGAAAAAACTAAATGATGGCAAAACAGAAGCCCTCCTATGCCAACTTTGCCTGTGAAACTCTTGTCTGCTCCTAATAGATGTGTTCATTATTAAATTCTTAATAAATTTTGGATAGTATTATATATAGTGTTTTTTCTTGCCCCATCACTCCTAGGAATGATAAATCCCTAAACTATGATGTGAGAGCTATACTATTTTCTCTCTCCCAGATTCTATTCTTACTTCCTCATCTTTCTGACTACTCCCACCAGTTTAAATACCATTGTCCACCTTGCATACCTCAGAGCAGCATATTCCTTTTATTTGAGCAAAAGGTAAGCATAGGTAGTTTGACAATTTGGAGCCCAATGAATGGAATCTATAAAGCAACACACCTGCTGTGAAACCACAAACACGTGCACTTTACTACAATTTATCTCCCATTTGAACGTTTTCTATGTGTCTCTGTCATCCTACTTCTCACAATTTATAGCAACTATTTATTTATATATTTATTCACGGATTTATTTACAGTAATAGTAATAAAGCCAGTTGGGTAGGGATCAGGGAATTGCTTTGTATGTGTTCAAAATGGAAGTTTTTCTTGCTTTACTTTTATGTTAATTTTTGCCCATGGTACATATGGACTTTATTTTTTATAACTCCAAGCCCAGATCATGACAGACTGCCTAGCAGAGCACCTAGTAAGGTCTCAATAAATACAAAATATTTAGTGACTTAATGAACAGGTCTGAATTAATGTATTAAAGTATTAATAACCACCTTAGTAAAATAATTATTATTTTACAAATATAAAACAGTGTTATTAATTGCCTTGGTAAAACATTGCTACCATTCTTAAGCATGTTAACAATGTGAACATGCTTAAACATGTTAAGTACACAGCTTAACATGCTGAAATATGTCAGAGCAAGAGCGTGCTCCCTAAGGCTCTCTGCTATTAAAAAGGTAAAGAACCAGGTTTGAACCTGATTTCTGTTCAAATGCAAAACTTCTTTTAAAAAGTATTTACTGCTTTAATTAGTGCATTTTTAGAAAAAAAAGAAAATCTCTAGTCCTGTAGACTGGTAGTAGGTAGTTAGGTTTTTGTTTCACCAGTTAGGTTTTGTTTCACCAGGTTTTTGTAAGTATTTTTGATGGCTTACTTATTCTCCTCTGTATTATAAGTGATTTAGGATTAATCTTAAAGGGCCACCATTCCATTGGCGAGACATGGGGAACAGGAAACAAAATTAGATCTAATTTTTTTTTCTAAAACTAGACATAGAAGACACTGTCTGGTTATTTCAAGCCCCAGAGCAATACATTTATAAATTCATTAAAGATATTAAGACATTTTTTCTCTAGGAACAATTACCTGGTTAATGGAATTTTGCATTTTAACAAGGAGCTATAATTGCAATAAATTGTTGCAACAAATTTAGGACATTTTTACTTTCTTTGTATAGTATTGGTTCTCTCATTCCTATACACAGATTTTCCACTGTTAAAAATGCTATCTTAATGCTGATACTGATCCATAATATTTAAAATCATTACACATATCCTCAAGATACGTGTGAAAGAATAGAATAAGTCATCTCCCTATTCCTTTTCTAACCTATGCAATTGAATATATGTAAATTTTCATTTTTTCACACAAACCTAACCTACCTTATTTTAAATTCATTGTAGGAACTTGACTTGCAAGGGAAAAAAAATTATAGAATATTTCAAAGTCCTATTGCTGTGGAGATTTATGCAAATTCCTTATGGTAATGTAGATACAACTTTGCCTTCATCAATAATGATGCATATTTTCATGTGAAATATGTGAAATATAGGCTGCACCCCATCACCAATATATGAGACCTCTCCACTGTACTTATTTTATAAAAAGCATTGGCGACATTTCATTGAAAAATACCCTGATGCTAATTTAATGTTTCAAATGACTTAAGGACTTTTAAACACTGGATTCAGATGTGGAAATGAAATCCTTTTATTTTCTCCGTGAAGGTGAGGGAGGGAGGGAGGGGAGATGGCTTGGAAGGGTTGGAAATCAAAGCAGGTTTTAATAAACATAAGCTATTAAGAATCGTATTCAAATTAAGGAGTCAACAGTGGCAGGTATAACAAGGTTTCACAAGTCCTATATTTAAAATGCACAGTAGTACTAGTATGTTTTGACTATTCCTTTTCCACTCTAAATTAAAGTTATGACTTTGAACACTAGGGGATGTTAGTGAATGAAATAATCAACTGCAAAACGGGAAATCACTTGTTCTGAAAATCTTTCCTCAAGTGATTTTTGGAATAGAATGTATGCAATGGAATTTTTCCTTTTCTCCAACTGGGAAAAGAAAAGAAAATATAAGTTTTAAAAATTATCATATTAAAACACATATGGCATAAGGCCTCTTTTTACTTACCAAAAATATTTTTGACAGAAAAAGAAAAGGACTGGAATCTGGGAGGGCAAGTTGACATGTAATTTTTAAGTTCTATTACATTGATTGATTTCATAAAAGAAACAAGCTATTTAAAAATTATATTCCATTCACTTGTCTCCTTGTAGTCTTCAACAGATGGCATCCAGCAAAAGAGGCATGCCATCAATCATTCTGTGTCTTGCCCGGCACTTTTTCTGTCCCACTTTTCTTGTGCCTTTCAGCACCATTTGCCACTGTGGCAGCTCTACATATCTGTTTGCTGAAACAGTCAGATGCAATAGCTTGGCTTCAAAAGTTACTTGGCCTCAGTTTCAGTCTCTCTCTTGAGAATAGTTAGGCACAGCGCATCGTGTCTACATGTTCATGTCAATAAAATATCATTTGTAAGGGAGGTGAGCAAGGACGGCGTTGGTACTGAACGATCGCTCTAGGGTGTGCAAGAGTCTGTTAGTCTTTATTGTTTTAAAAAAGTTGGATTTTGTGGTGCAACTTAATTTGGTGGTTTGGAACCACAAACTCTTGCATTCAGAAGCATCGCCAAGGTTTTGACAATTCCTACCAATTAAGTTCAAATGTGTCACAAAGTGACCCATCTGACAGTATCTTGTCAGTCAGTTAACAACAAGTTATATCCTGTTGCATGAATTAGAGACACAATCAACTCCCAAAGGGGTTCTTCTAAAGGGCAAGAGCAGTAGCATATTACAAGAGTGTAAGATTTGCATTTAAAGGAGAGAGGAATTAACTTTCACTAAGTTAATAAATGCCTACACTCTTTTGAGCACTAATAGGTGTTAGTTTGCACTTAGAAATCCATTCTAAGTGAACAGACGCTACATAGAAATGTTTGTGCCACAGTTGAAAAGCATAATGACCATAGAATTCTAATCATCTTTTCGTTAGAGTAGAGGGATCAACTCTATTTAAATATGAATAAAGACACATTAGAGACAGGACCATTTGCAGGAGTAACAAAATTCTTTACATAATCTTTTCCTTTTACAGAGGATGAATTTCATTCTATTATAACTTGTTTGTTTAGACAGAGTTTTCCTTTTTTCCTTTCATTCTGTAGGGTAGAAAATGGACTGATACTCTTTTTCTCAACCATTGCAAGGTTCATGGCTGAGACCCCTATGATAAAGCACAGATTAACAAGAGAAAAGCATACACATTTATTTAATAAATTTGATGTGACATGTGAGCTTTCAGAAATGAAGACTAAACAAGACAATGAAATCTGTATATTTTTACCAGCAGTCATGCAGAGTATGACTGGAGGACAAAAGCATGTAATCTAATGGTAGAAAACTGGGGGAAATATAGCAAGGCCTTTGTGTTCAGAATCCTCTTGGTGTTCCTGTGTGACATTCCTACCCTCTAGGTATGAGTCAGGACATCTGTCACATGAGGGTCTTCGGGGGAGAAGAGAGCAAGAAAGTCAGAGAGTGACCATCCTATATTTTATGATTTGCTTCAGGGAAGAAAGGTGAAAGGAAGGTGAAAGTGGCCATCCTCCTTCTGCTGTTTCCTCAGTTTTCAAGGTGCCATATTTTGGGGAGCATTTCCTCTAACCTCATCAATTCTATGAGGGATTGTTAATACTATCCACTTAATTCTTACCACATACTACCTTACAATGTCACTTTTATTTGATGAAGATCCATCTACATAACTCATGAGCCCAGTGCAAAATAAAAATGCAGATTTCCTTGTTTCAAGATAATTAGGATTTTCCAGAAAGTGACAGCAGAGCACTAAACTGAACACAGGGCCCTGTGCATGTACATCGTATATGTCTCACTCCAGTTTAAAATCGTTGAAGACTGATGCTTTTCTCTTCCTTCAGTTATTTTGAATATCATGCATAAATATGCTTCAAAATCAAAAAGTATAAAAGGAAATAAGTGAAAATTGAGCCACCTTCTTGCCCAAAACCTTCATTCATGTTTCCCAGAGTGTATCACGGCTGATAGAGTATTATGTGAGATGTGCTGTATGAGCCTTTACACTTACTTAGTAGATATTCAATAAATATTCATTGATTGCTATATTAGAGTGGATATAGCACAATGGAAATAAATAATAGAGTGAGAGATTGCTTGATAGTTAAGCTGAGGAGGAGACCTAAATACGCACTTTCATTTAATAAGCGAGCACAGAATATCAATAATTATCTCTTAACATTAATTGTGTTCATTTATAAATCTCAGTGAAAATTAACTTTAAGAGATACTAATTATATTATACCCATACAGAATTCACTGTTGGCTTCATAATGGGACTCACTTGACAAAAATCAGCTACATTGAGAGCATCTTTAAATCCTTATAAGAGTGAACCTGATTAATTTACATTGAACTGTTTGACTTAGATTAGGTTAAAATAAAACACTGTAGACCAAAAATAAAATCCTAAGCCCTTGAACCAAATTAACGGACCCCCTTTTGGACAAGAGGACCTTAGAGAAACCCGAAAAATGAAATTCCCATCCACGACAAGAAAGGAGGACAGACACACCTCATAATACCCCCTCCCTTTTGGAGTTTAGGTACAACTGACCAACATTAACATGGAGATCATAAGATCAATGTAGAAAGAAAATGCCAAATTCCAACCTGACTCTGGTATAGTATATCACATGACAGATAGACAACCCTGAAGGAAATAAAAATATTTTACCCCAAAATATATTTCTTTGACATATTTTGAAATGGCTGATATTTGAGAGGGAAATTTGCATCTGAAGAAAGTCTCCATTAATGTGGCCAGGTCTTTCCAGAATCTGGGAGAGATTAACTGTCTGACACCTTTAAGGTCTGAAAAGAGGCCTGGTGCTATGGCTCACACCTGTGATCACAGCACTTTGGGAATTGAAGCAAGAGGATTTGCTTGAGGCCAGGAGTTGGCTACCAGCTTGAACAACACAGCAAAACACCATCTCTACCAAAAATAAAATTTGTCAGGTATGGTTGGTGTGTGCCCATAGTCCTAGCTACTTGAGAAGCTGAGGCAGAAGGATTTCTTCAGCCCGAGTTCAAGGCTTCAGTGAGTTATGATTGTGCCACTGCAATTTAGCCCGACCAAGTGAGACCCTGTCTCACAAAATAATAATAATAAATGAGGTCTGAAAAGAGACATTTACCATCTGTTCTCTCTGAAGACTGCTACATATCAGGCCTCATCTACGTAACAAGAACAATGATCTACACAACTCCCCTTATATTAACTCAAACATTTATTTCTACTGACCTCAAATCTTTATACAAAGCTTAACTCTTTCAACCAGTTGCCAATCAGAAAATCTTTGAACCACCTATGACTTGTAAACCCTCCTCCACTTCTGAAATCGATGTTGTAGAAATTATCACCATGAGAAACTTATGACAGTGAAAGAGATCTGATCTAACTAACTCCATCTTGCTTCTAATCCCCAAGCTGTCCTTCTTCATTCCTGGGTGTAGGCCAGACAAATTTTGTGAGGAGCTTAGTTGGTAATTTAACTTTGAAACAAAAATGATAATAGCCCTTACCCAAAACAAACCCTTTTCTTCCCTGCGGACCAATCTGCCTTTGTAGAACTTACAAATTAGCCATAAGATTAGAAATTATGGTATAGGAGTCACACAGCCAGAGGCTGCAAGATTTCAAACCTCCCCATATTGCTCCTGGGGATAACATCACTGTTGTAAAACCTAAGATTAGTGCTCAAGATATTTTGCAGACCTCGTGTTCCCATATACCAGCTAGTGCAACCTAGACCAGTAATCTGGCTCAACCAGTTCTACCATCCCACCCAGGAACAGAAGACAGCAAGAAAAAACCACTTGACCCCCTATGATTTTATCTCTGACCCCATCAATCAGCACTCCCCACTTCCTGACCGACTATTCACCAAATTATCCTTAAAAATCCCAGTCTCTGAATTTCCAGGGAGACTGATTTGAGGAATAAGAAAACTTGGGTCTCCTGTACAGGCAGCTCTGCGTGAATTAAACTCTTTCTCTATTGCAATTCCCCTGTCTTAATAAATTGGATCTGTCTGGGCAGCGAGCAAGAACCCATTTGGCCGTTATACGTCAAGATATCCGCCTCTTTAGGTTGAACCAATGTATAGTTTTCTTGCATTGACTTACGATCTTACTTACAATTCCTGTATCCCTAAAATATACAAAACCAACCTGTAACTAACCTGACTGCCTCGGGCACACATTCTCAGGCCCTCTTGAACTAGACCATGGTCACTCATATTGGTTCAGAATAAACCTCTCTAAATATCTCACAAGAGTTTGGTTTTTTCTTCAGCAACACACTTGAAAAGTCCTACTATGAAACAGAAAATTTAATCACATCATCATGCAATCCCTATGCTTAGAATTTGTCATCACAACTTTATAGGAAACAAAATGAAAGCCTAAAAAATGGAAGGAATCAGCTTAAAGTCATTTAAACAAGCAAATGGTTTCCAAGTTTGAACTAGTGTAGTTCTTATATGACCCCTTGAGTTTCCACATTGTAGAAAACTGTTAATAATAGTTTGTCCATACTTACATTCATTACAATTAGGGAGCTATTACAAGCTCCCAAGGCAAATCGATAACTCTACTGCTAAGATGTTTTTTATTTGGAAAAAACTCATCAGAAATCATCAACATTAGTAAGTTCGTGAAAGGAGAAAATCAACACAACTTATGTGTAAACTTCAAAAACAAAAACAGGAGGAAATAAAAATAAATCACCCAAAGCCCTGTGTTTGAGCATTATTTATTTATTTATATGCTGGATTTGTATCATGCCTTCTTTCTGAAGAGCTAATTTAAAATCTTACATGTGTTACTCTATGAAAGAGAAATTTATAAAATCAGCCTGGGTTTGAAGGTAGATAATCTCACACAATGTTTTCAAGGCATTGGTGGATATGAAGAGTTTGGCTGCCACCTTCAATGGTTAATTAACATTTACTGAACAGTTAACATATTTACAAGTGCTTTTCTCTCATTTTTCCCCCTTCCCGTTAAAAAATGAAGCTTTTAGTGGTGATGACATGTTGTCCGGATGGGTATGGCTAAAAGAAAAAGTAATCTGCAGTCTTTTCCAACCAGAGCACATGCAATGACTACCCATTATTTCAAGCCCTAGGGGCATACAATGATCTTTTGCATCATTTCTGAAGTGTGAAATGAGAGATGTATCTCTGGCAGTGTTTAGATTTCTAACCACATGAAGAATTAAAAGTGTTTTTGTTATAATGTAAAATGAGAAGATGGTGTGATTTCAAAATACTCATGTCTGGAAAAAGGACTGAAAAAATAGCATTTTTTTCCTAAGGTTCTTATTCCCAAATGGGCCATTTATTTATCTACTTACTTATTTACTTTCTATTTTTTAAATGCCTACCATATGTAAAACAGGATAAACACAAATATTTTTAAGGCATGTTCCTAGGCATTTAAAGAAAGTAAGGCAAAGATGAATGGATATGATTACAGGGAATGCACTTCACAGCAAGACGATATTTGAAGCAGCAGAAATGGCCCCGTATAATGGGCTGGGTGTGGAACTAGGCAGTCTCATTGCCTACACTGGAATCCCGGTGTGAGTTTTTCTGGTGAAAAGATAATCTTATAAAAAACCAGCAAAACACATTTTGACAAGCCATCCTTGAGATGTGTGATGCTGGCATGTAGCAATTTAAACATAAAAGGAAACAGGCAAGAAGAGGTGAATATACCACACTGGATGTGATCACTTCTAAAAGTGCAAAAGGTTCACCAGCTGATGTGGGGGCCATAGCCATCGGCCCCCTAAAGATTCACTGAAAAATCCCTGTCACGAGGCAGATTGATTAAAAGGAGAGAAAACATACACATTTCTTTAACATGTACACATGGGAGGCTTCAGAATGGGGACCCAATTTCCCAAAGAGTTACAGAAACTTTTATACCATTTTCAAGTTATAGAAAGAATGAGGGTTTGGATTCTTGTGAAACAGGTTATGGGAGGGAGAAAGAAAGAGGCTTAGATAGCAAAGGTGGCCTTGTTATGTAGATGAAGCCTTTTTTGGGAGAATAGATGGTAAATGGTGTGTTTTTTGTTTTGGTTTGGTTTTTGTTTTTTGTTTTTTTACTTTTAAAGATGTCAGACTCTCAGTATCTACTGGATCCTGGAAAGGCATAGGAAGTGGAGGCATGACTACATTAACGGAGATTCTCTACAGATGCAAATTTTCCCCACAAAAGGCAGCTTTGCAAAGGCACTTGGGTTTGCTGGCTCAGTGACAGTCTCTTCAAAATACGTCAAACAAATTTATTTTGGGGTAAAATATTTGTATTTCCTTCACTGACATGCTTCTGGATAAATTGCTCTTGTTTATAATTAAATATATTTTCTCTTTGAGAATCACTCCAAGATGGACTGTAAGACATTTGATACTCCACCTATCCAGTATTGTTTATTTTTATGTGATACAGCACTTAAAAACCTAAAACTTATTTTTCTTTGACACTGACATTTTTAGTAACTAATTTACTTGGGGAAAATCTTTGCTCATCTATTCTCTATTTCTGTCATTCTCAGTGAACTAATTTGTTATAGGAAACATTGTTCCAGTACTGAGGTAAATAAGCTATGATAGAGCTCATTATGTTTATAAACTTTTATTGCTGCAAACAGTAGCACATAAGGTTGCTGATGAAAAAAGTAAGATGCTTCTCTTTGTAAAAATGTTTGTGGAAGTCCTTTATACACCCAATTAGGAAAGACAATGTATAGTACATATGTGACAAAACAGTCTTCCTCAAAGAATAACTAATTTTTGTCTCTTCCTGCCTCAAAAATCTTCTGTTGTACTAAACTTTACAAAATAAAACTTGATCTCATAACATTAGCAATCAGCATTTCCCTTTTTTTCTTTCTTTCTTTTTTTTTTATTAGTCTGAGTCTCTCTCTGTGGCCCAGGCTGGAGTGCAGTGGTGTGATCTCAGCTCATTGCAAGCTTCACCTCCTGGGTTCACGCCATTCTCCTGCCTCTCAGCCTCCCGAGTAGCTGGGACTACAGGCGCCTGCCACCACGCCCAGCTAATTTTTTGTATTTTTAGTAGAGATGGGGTTTCACCATGTTAGCCAGGATGGTCTCCATCTCCTGACCTCGTAATCTGCCTGCCTCAGCCTCCCAAAGTGCTGGGATTACAGGCGTGAGCCACGGCACCAGGCAAGCAATCAGCATTTCTTACAATTTAATCCAAATTTAATTAATGCTGTTTTTAATTTTTTTTTTTTGCATTTTACACTCCAAGTAAAGTGAGGTTTTTTGTGGATACCTACTTATGTGTGGAATACACTTCTTATTTTCAGATATTTAAATTCAACCTGAGTTTTTACACCCAGAACAGATTTCGGCTCATTCAATTTCTGTTTATTTCTACCTTAAATAATTTTGCCTTCTTTGAACATGCATTGTACATTATCTGAACTTCTTTATGGCATTTGTCACTTTCAACCCTGTATAATAGTTCTCTATCTAACATGAAAAACACATTCCTTATATACCTTTTTTTCTGTTCTCTTCAAGATAATAAGTTCACTGAGGCTCATGTCTAAATGTGTCACTTTATCTGACATAGCAGCAAGCCATTTGTTTTGCACTTAGAAGGTACATGGTAGATATTTTTTAAGTAAATGAATGAATGAAGATTAAGGTTATAAATGATGAAATAGGCAGGCAGCATTACAATGATTTTCCCAAAGTCACAGAGAAAATCTGAAGAAGTAAAAGTAGAAACCTCAGTTCAGTAAATGCAATGAATTAAAAACATTATTGGGAGTAAATATTCATTCACTAAATATTCCAGATGAATTTTTGACCTAGTGTCAACCAATCATCATTTTAGGGGATAATACACTCTCAACCCCAGCCTCACCTTAATTTTCTCACAAGACATCTTCATTTCCCTAAGGATTGCATAGTATATGGGATTATCTGAACACAGAGATGTATAACTTGAACATTTTAGAAATTCACAGCTCATATTTGAAGGTTTAAAAAATTCTTGATGAACAATTTTGAAGTTTGAGGTTTTTTTTTTTCATTTTGGTGTAAGTTAGCCTCTTCTGGAAATATCACAATTTCTTGAGAAATACTAAGCTGTTAGTATTTCATTTTATCTAACCAAATAATCCTGGACATGTGGTGAAAATGCTTACTTTTTAAGCTGTCTTGCCTTGTTTTGTTACAGGCCACAGGCTCATAGGCTCCTCCTGTAATGGAAATTAACACAGGGCCAAGCAGATTTAAGCAGATTTCCCAGGCAAGGTTTTTATTTCAGTCATCGTGCTTGAGTGCAAGAGAGACAGTGGAGGTGCAAGGATTCTCTGGCTGGCTCCTTGAAAAGAGTCAATAATAGGGTTTTTTTTAGGTAAAGAGCAGGAATTGACATCAAGGGTAAGCTATAAAGGCTGGGCTGGGTAAAACATGTGATTGGGTAGTAGATGCAGTTCAGCATATCTGGTTGCAATTGTTATCTTGAGTAACGAGCCACCTAGTGGACTGGCCATTGGTAACAAGGCTGTAAATCAGTTATTCAGCATTTCATCCCGAGTTGGGACACTGTAAACTTGGTTCACTATTTGGATCTCCTAAGGCCAGTTTCTGTAAGTCTTTAAGTAAAAGGTATAGTTAAACCCTATGAGAACACAGAAAAATTATTTGTATGACTAAAGCTTTGGGGTAAACAGGTATAACGTTAGTAAGGTAGTGGTGTGGATTTTGTGATCAGTGGGACAAGTAAAGAAAAAAATATGTGAAGGAGGAATCACATCCCATTGCTACCTTATCTCAATTTCAGTTACATATTTCACAAAGAAATTGTTTCCTCTTTTTTAATCAGAGGCAGAAATGATGGCTGTTACTCATAATCATAGCATCATAGTGTGTGTTTTATTATCCAACTTATTGGACAATGCCCAAAATTACCCTCTTTGCTCTTGTTTATATCCAGTCTAGTGTTTTTACTATCTTAACTTAGAGGTAACAAGCAATCCACCATAAGGAAAAATTGTCCTGCTTTTAAGCAAACATTGAATAGCACCAGGGAACAGGCAAGAGGTTATTTCATGTTATTTAATTTACTGCTAGTGCCTAGTGTCTAGTTTCCAGATTTTTTCTCACAGACTCTTATATTTCTCTATCTACCATATTTTTTTTGGTTTGTTTCATACCTTTAAAATCTAGATGAGATATTGAAAAATATGTAAGTCTGTATTCACAGTTTAAAAATTAGGAAACTCAAGCTCAGAGGTGACTTATTAAACTCACACATTTACAAAATCCTCTGGTTCCATTTTGAGTTGGTCAATTTATTGGAAGGAAAGTAGATGGGAGGATCTATTATATAGGTAGGGGCAAAGATGTCAAGATTGACAGAATGAGGTACATTACTGAATTGAGAAAAAAGAGAACAATTTGGATCATAAGTAAAAAGAAAAACAAAAGCCAGAAAAAATATGACCCACGCAGGAGGACTAACTTGCAGCTCCCACTCAGGTGGACAGAGCAGCTGGTGGAGACCCACGTCATTAACTTTTGCTCCAAGAACTACCACAAGAACATACCAGGAAAGCCAAGAGAATCCACAGACCCTTTGAAGGAGGTGGATTGCTGCTCCAAGCTCCGTGAGGCAGCCGAGGAACTATGAGTTGGCTTGCTTACTCACTTGGGAGGCTTGTAGCCTGGGGTAAACTCAGCCCTGCTCACTGGCTGCCTGGAAATAAACTCAGTACAGTTGGGGGGGTGGGGCATGATGGGAGTGAGACCAGCCTTTCAGGCTGTAGGCTGCATGGGAGCTGGGTGAGGCCTGTCACTTCCCTGGCAACCTGTGTGACGCAGAAGAGGCAGACATAATCCCCTGGATCATAACTCTGTTGGCCTGGGAACCACCACATCCCCATCCTCCACAGCAGCCACAGCAAGCCCCACTGAAGAAGAGTCTGAGCTCAGACACGCCTAGCCCTGTCCCCACCTGATGGTCTTTCTCTACCTGCCCTGGTAGCCAAAGACAAAGGACATAATTCTCGGGAGCTCTATGACCCTGCCCACCACCTGATCCTCCCTATACTACTGCAGCTGGTGTGCTCCTGAAAGCGCCATCTCCTGGCTGGAGGCCAACCAACACAAAACCAGCACACTTAACAAAAATACAACCAAGGGGTCTTACAGAGTCCACTTCTCTTCCCTGCTACCTCTACTGGAGCAGGTTCTGGTATCCACACTGAGAGACCTGAAGACAGGTTACATCACAGGACTCTTGGCAGACAGTCCCCAGAACCACCCCGGAGCCTGGTAGCTCTGCTGGATGGCTAGATCCAAAAGAGAAATAACAATCACTGCAGTTTGGCTCTCAGGAAGCCCAGTCCCTAGGGGAAACGGGAGGACACCACATCAAGGGAGCACCCCGTTGGACGAAGGAATCTAAATAGCAGCCCTTGAGTTCCAGTTCTTCCCTTTGACATAGTCTACCGAAATAAGAAGAAACTAGAAAAAAAATTCTGGTAATATGACAAAACAAGGTTCTTTAATACACCCGAAAGATCACACCAGCTCAACACAATGGATACAAACCAAAATAAAATCTCTGAATTGTCAGAAAAATAATGTAGAAAGTCAACTTTTAAGCCAATCGACAAGGCACTAGAGAAAGGTGAAGTCCAACTTAAATAAATCAAAAAAGTGATACAGGATATGAATGGGAAAATCTCCAGGGAAATAGATAGCATAAATAAAAAACAAACACAACTTCTGAAAATGAGGGCCAAACTTAGAGAAATGCAAAATGTGCTGGAAAGTCTCAGCAACAGAATCAAACAAGTAGGAGAAAAAACTTCAGAGCTCAAAGACAAGGCTTTCAAATCAACCCGATCTGACAAAGATGAAGAAAAAAGAATTTAAAAAATGAACAAAGACTCCAAGAAGTTTGGGACTATGTTAAATGACCAAACTTTAGAATAATTGGTGTCCTGAGAAAGAAGAGAAATCTAAAAGTTTGGAAAACATATTTGAGGGAATAATCCAGACAAACTTCCCCAGCCTTCCCAGAGATCTAGACATCCAAATACAAGAAGCTCAAAGGACACCTTGGAAATTCATCACAAAAAGATTATTGCCTAGGCACATAGTCATTAGATTATCTAAAGTGAAGATGAAGGAAAGAATCTTAAGAGCTCTGAGACAAAAGCACCAGGTAACCTATAAAGGTAAACCTATACGATTAACACAGATTTCTCAGTAGAAAATTCTACAAGCTAGAAGGGATTGGGGTCCTATCTTTAGCGCCCTTAAACAAAACAATTATCAGGCAAGAATTTTGTATACAGTGAAAACTAAGCTTCAAAAATGAAAGAAAGATACAGTTTCTCCAGACAAACAAATGCTGAGAGAATTTGCCACTACCAAGCCAGCACTACAAGTACTGCTAAAAGAAGCTCTAAATCTTGGAATAAATCTTGAAATACACCAAAATAGAATATTTTTAAAGCCTAAATCTCACAGGACCTATAAAACATTAACACAATGAAAAAAAAAAGACATTCAGGCAACAAGTAGCACTATGAATAGAATAGTACCTCACATCTTAATACACACATTGAATATAAATAACCTAAACGCTCCACTTAAAAGATACAGAATTGCAGAATGGATAAGAATTCAACAACCATGTGTCTGCTGTCTTCAAGAAATTTACCTGACACATAAGGACTCACATAAATTTAAGGTAAAGGCGTGGAAAAAGATATTTCATGCAACTAGACACCAAAAGTGAGCAGGATTAGCTATTCTTATGTCAGACCGAAAAAATTTTAAAGCAACAGCAGTTAAAAAAGACAAGCAGGGAATTTATATAATGATATAAGGACTAGTCCAATAGGAAAATATCACAATACGAAATGTATACATGCACCTAACAATGGAGTTCTCAAATTTATAAAACAATTACTATTAGACCTAATAAGTGAGATAGACAGCAACACAATAATAATGGGGGACTTCAATACTCCCCTTACAGCACTAGACATGTTATCAAGGCAGAAAGTTAAGAAAAAAAAAAAAAACAATAAACTTAAACTATATCCTAGAACAAATGGACTTAACAGATATTTACGGAACATTCTACCCAACAACTGCAGAATACACATTCTATTCATCAGTACATAGAACATTCTGTAAGATAGACCACATGATATGCCACAAAATAAGTCTCAACAAATTCAAGAAAATTGAAATTATAGCAGGTACTCTCTCAGACCACAGTGGGATAAAATTGGAAATTAACTTCAAAAGGAATCCTCAAAGCCATGAAAATACATGGAAATTAAATAGCCCACTCCCAAATGATTGTTGAGCCAACAATTAAGATGGAAATTAAAAGCGTATTTGAACTGAATGAGAATAGTGACAAAACCTATCACAACCTCTGGGATACAGCAAAAGCAGTGCCAAGAGGACATTTCATAGTATTAAATGCCTACATTAAGAAGTCTGAAAGAGCACAAATTGACAATCTAAGGTCATACCTCAAGGAGCTAGAGAAACAGAGCAAATCAAACCCAAACCCAGGAGGGAGAAGAAAAGAAATAACCAAGATCAGAACAGAACTAAATGAAATTGAAACAAAAACAAAAACAAAAAAGTAGAAAAGATAAATAAAACAAAATCTGCTTCTTTAAAAAGATAAATAAAATTGATAAGCCACTGGTGAGATTAACCAAAAAAGGAGGAGAGAAGATCCAAATAAGCTCAATTAGAAGAAAAGAAATGGGAGATATTACTATTGATGCCACAGTTTCTATTTCTTCCTGGTTTAATCTAGGATGCTTGTATATTTCCAGGAGTTAATCCATCTCCTATGAGTTTTCTATTTTATGCACATAAAGGTGTTCATAGTAGCCTTGAATGATCTTTTGTATTTCTGTGGTATCAGTAGTAATATCTCCTGTTTTGTTTCTAATTAAAAATTTACCAACAAAAAATTAAAATAAATTCAGGACCAAACAGATTCAGAGCTGTAACAGACATTCAAAAAAGAATTGGTACCAACCCTACTGGCACTATTCCAAAAGATAAACAGAGAATCTTCCCTAAATCATTCTATGAAGCCAGTATCACCATAATACCCAAACCAGAAAATAATAAAATAAAAAAGGAAAACTACAGACCAATATCCCTGATGAGCATTGATGCAAAAATCCTCAACAAAACACTAGCTAACGGAATCCAACAGCATATCAAAAAAAAAAAAAAAAAATCCACCACAATCAAGTGAGTTTCATACCAGTGATGCACAGATGACTTAACATCCACAATAAATGTTAATAAATGTGATGCTACACATAAACAGAATTAAAAACAAAGATCACATGATTATCTCAATAAATGCAGGAAAAGCACTTGACAAAATCTAGCATCCTTTTATGATTAAAACACTTGACAAAATTGGCATAGAAGGAACACACCTTAAGTTCATAAAAGCCATCTATGACAAACCCATAGCAAACATTGTACTGAAAGGGGAAAAGTTGAAACACTCCCCCCGAGAACTGAAAAAAGACAAGGAGGCCCACTTTCACCACTTCTATTCAACATAATACTGGAAGCCCTACCCAGAGCAATCAGACAAGAGATAGAAATAAAGGGCTTCCAAATCGGTAAAGAGGAAGTCAAACGGTCACTGTTTGCTGGTGACATGATCATATACCTAGAAAACCCTAAAGACTTATCCAATAAGCTCCAAGGACTGGGAATGAGTTTAGCAAAGTCTTTGAATAATAAATTTATGTACACAAAATAATGTACACCCGCTATACGCTAACAGCGACCAAGACAAGAATCAAATTAAGAACTCAACCTTTTTTACAATAGCTGCAAAAGTATAAAATATTTAGGAATATGCCTAACCAAGGAGGTGAAAGATCTCCACAAGGAAGTGAAAGATCTCCACAAGGAAAACTACAAAATACTGCTGAAAGAAATCATAGACAACACAAATTAATGGAAACACACTCCATGCTCATGGAGGGGTAGAATCAATATTGTGAAAATGACCATACTTCCAAAAGCAATCTACAAATTCAATGCAATTTCCATCAAAATATCACCATCATTCTTCAAGAACTAGAAAAAAACAGTTCTAAAATTCATATGGAACCTAAAAGGAGCCCACATAGCCAAAGCAAGACAGCAAAAAGAACAAATCTGGAGGCATTACATTACCCTATTTCAAAGTATATTTTAAGGCCGTAGTCACCAAAACAGCATGGAACTGGAATAAAAGCAGGCATATAGACCAATGGAACAGAATAGAGAACCCAGAAATAAAGCCAAATACTTACAGTCATCTGATCTTTAACAAGGCTAACAAAAACATAAAGTGGGGAAAGGACATGATATTCAACAAATGGTGCTGCAATAACTATCAAGCCACATGCAGATGAATGAAACTGGATCCTTATCTCTCACCTTATACAAAAACCAACTCAAAATGGAGCAAAGACTTAATTATAAGACTTGAAACCATAAAAATTCTGGAAGATAACATTGGAACAACCCTTCTAGACATTGGCTTAGGCAAAGACTCTATGACTAAGAACCCAAAAGCAAATGTAACAAAAAGAAAGATGAATAGATGGGACTTAATTAAATTAAAAAGCTTCAGCACAGTAAAAAACAAAACAAAACAAAACAAAACAAAAAACAGCAGCAGAGTAAACAGACAACCCACAGAGTGGGAGAAAATATTCACAATCTATACATCTGACAAAAGACTAATATCCAGAGTCTACAAGGAACTCACACAAATCAGCAAGAAAAAAACAAACAAACCCATCAAAAAGTAGGCTAAGGATATGAATAGACAATTCTCAAAAGAAGATATACAAATGGCTAACAAACATATAAAAAATGCTCCACATCACCAATTATAAGAGAAATGCAAATCAAAACCACAATACAATACCAGCTTATTCCTGCAAGAATGACCGTAATAAAAAAATACAAAAATAATAGATATTGGCTTGGATGTGGTGAAAGGGAACACTCTTACACTGTTGGTTGGAATGTAAACTAGTACAACCACTATGGAAAACAGTGTGGAGATTTCTGACAGAACTAAAGGTAGATGTACCATTTGATACAGCAATGCCATTACTAGGTATCTACCCAGAGGAAAAGAAGTCATTATGCGAAAAAGATACTTGCACACACATGTTTACAGCAACACAATTTGTAATTGCAAAAATATGGAACCAGCTCAAATGCCCATCAATCAACGAGTGGATAAAGAAAATATGGTGTATATATATACACACCATGGACTACTACTCTGCTGTAATAAGGAATGAAATAATGACATTTGCCACAACCTGGATGAAATTGGAGACCATTATTCTAAGTCAAGTAACTCGGGAATGGAAAGCCAAACATCATATATTCTCACTCATAAGTGTGTGTTAAGCTATGAGGATGCAAAGGCATTAGAATGATACAACAGACGTTGGAGACCAAGGTGAAAGAATGGAAGGAGGTCAAGTTATAAAAGACTACACACTGCGTACAGTGTACATTGCTTGGGTGATGGGAGCACCAGAATCTCAGAAATCACCACTAGAGAACTTATTCCTGTAACCAAACACCACCTGTTCCCCCAAAACATATTATTTATAAAAATAAATAAATAATAAAAAGAAGAAGGAAAAAATACGGAATATTTTTTATTCTTAGGGTCACAAAGGTGAGTTGAATCAAGGACATGGTGAGAGTTTGATAAAATAAATGAATTTGAATTAAAATCTGAATCACTATCCCTTGTTCTTCACAAAAATCGGTTCCAGAAAAATGAAATAATAATTGTAATAGGGCCATAAAATTTATCTAGTTTGAATTTAGCCCAAAGAGTGGAATAGTTTGAAGAAGATTTTACCACAAATTAAATATGCATTCATAAGAGAATAAGAATTTGAGTAATGTATTTTAAAATGTATTTTGAGTCTGTCCTCTAGAGCTTTTAGGTTACTTGGTTCATGATTTATACAGCTTTTACAGATACAATAGCTCACCTTTTCCACCCACTGAGGTCATTGCTCAGAAGGAACATTTGCCCAGGAATTGTCAAACACTCATCTCTTGGTCGCATGTGCTTTTTGGCTTGATATCAAATGATTGTGGTAGTCTATCCCCTGGAATTTCCTAGGAATATTGGGAGTAAAGATGAAAGCCAACATTTCTGATTTCCTGTTATCTTTGTTTAAAACTCAACCACTCACGTATCCCATACACCCCTATGGAAGCAGGGGTGATCTGACTGCAATTTTAAACATAGCATTAATAGCCAGTATGGTTGAAGCTGATTGGACTGGTCAAGGTAATATTTCTTTCCTTGCATATAACTTCTAGTGTTTATTAGTGCCAAAAAGTCAAGGGTGTGAGATGCTGGCTTTCATATTAGAACCCCCAAAAAGGAATAGAACCTATTTCAAATACATTTTTATTTCAGCATGCTGGTCATCTTTCTAGATTCATAAAACTTTTAAGAGTTGCCTTTATTCCACAGTCCCATAATCCCAATTTCTTGCATCTTTGTCCAACATTATATTTTATAGAAAATAATGATATATATTTCACCACAATAACACATGAAAAAAATGTGTTGTAAATTCAATGCCACTCCCAACTATGGATCTAGTTTTATATAGAGTTGCCTATTTTCTTAACCTTTTTGTTTACATTTTTTTACCAGTTAAATTTTTAAAAATTTATTAATTCTAAAATGGAGCACTGAATTAACATGTTCTATGTTATCTAATACTTCCTCTTTCTTTTATTTTTTATTTTTCGAAACGGAGTTTCACTCTTGTTGCTCAGGCTGGAGTGCAATGGCACAATCTCGACTCACTGCAACCTCTGCCTCCTGGGTTCAAGAGATGCTCCTGCCTCAGCCTCCTGAGTAGCTGGGATTACAGGCATGTGCCACCACACCCGGCTACTTTTTGTATTTTTAGTAGAGACAGGGTTTCTCCATGTTGGCCAGACTGATCTGGAACTCATGACCTCAGGAGATCTACCTGCCTCAGCCTCCCAAAGTGCTGGGATTACAGGTGTGAGCCACTGTGCCTGGCCTACTACTTCCTCTTTCAAAGAGAAAATGAAAAGTGACATTAAATGTGGTTATAAAAGGCAAAAGACATATCTCAAGTTCATTTGAAATCATTTAAAGATTTTAAACTATATTCAGCAACATGTTAAGTGTAAGTGAATTTTATTTTATTCTAGTGTAAGTGAATTTTATTTTATTCTGACATTTCACAAATGTATATATTTGGATTTGAATTGGTAAGACCTAATAAATAAAAATGTGCCACACAGAAAAAGCATTCGATTTCCTAAGCTTTAAAATAAGCAAATTTTTATTCACAAAATATACCAATATTATTTTGAGTTGAATTAGTTTAGTCAAAATAATAGAGAAAAGTGATTTCTGATGAAACACTATGTATATCTAGCTTCCAGTTAAAATTCAGGCAGATGTAGTTCAGTAATTGGGTTAAGCTTAATAATATATGTGATAACTAATACTGAGTGTCAAATTGATTGGATTGAAGGCTGCAAAATATTGATCCTGAGTATGTCTGTGAGGGTGTTACCAAAGGAGATTAACATTTGAGTCAAGGGGCTGGGAAAGGCAGACCCACCTTTAATCTGGGTGGGCACCATCTAATCAGCTGCCAGCATGGTCAGGATACAAAACAGGCAGAAAAACATGAATTAGCTAGACTAGCTTAGCCTCCCAGCCTACATCTTTCTCCTGTGCTTGTTGCTTCCTGCCCTCAAACATTGGACCCCAAGTTCTTCAGCTTTGAGACTCAGACTGGCTTCCTTGCTTCTCAGCTTGCAGATGGCCTATTGTGAGACCTTGTGATCATATGAGTTAATACTTCCTAATAAACTCCCATACACACACACACACACACACACACACACACACACACACACACACACTCTATTAGTTCTGTCCTTCTAGGGAACCTTGACTAATAGAGATTTTGGTACCAGGAGTGGTTCTAGAGGAGCAAAATATTAAGGATGGAGTTCTTTAGTTGGTTTTGGGGTTTCTGGAGTTGGCTGCTTAATATGATTAGTCCCCAAAATGCTAATGACTCTACTTTTTTTTTTCCAATTTCTGTATGGATTATAATTTTTTTGTATTATACTTTAAGTTCTAGGGTACATGTGCACAACGTGCAGGTTTGATACATAGGTATACATGTGCCATGTTGGTTTGCTGCACCCATCAACTCATCATTTACGTTAGGTATTTCTCCTAATGCTATCCCACCACCAGCCTCCCAGCCCCCAAAAGGCCCCAGTGTGTGATGTTCCCTGCCTTGTGACCTCACACCTGCCCTGTGTCCAAGTGTTCTCATTGTTCAACTCCCCCCTATGAGTGAGAACATGCGGTGTTTGGAATATAATGTTTTGTTAATGTCTATTAGGTCTATCTGGTCTAAAATTCAGTTTAAGTCCACTGTATTTTAGAAAATCTGTCTAACGCTGACAGTGAGTTATTTAAATCTCCCACTGTTACTGTATTGCAGTCAATCTGAATCTTTAGATCTAGTAACATTTGTTTTATGAATCTCAGTATTCCAGAGTTAGGTACATTTATATTTAAAATGGTTATTTCCTCTTTCTGAATTGATTCCTTTATCAATGTATCGTGACCTTCTTTGCCTTTCTTTTAATATCATTTTTGAGTTAAAGTTTGTTTTATCTCATATAAGTATAGCTACTCCTGCTCACTTTTGGTTTCTGTTTTCATAAAATATCATTTTTCATTCCTTTCCTTAAATCTGTATGTGTCTTTACAGGTTAAAGTGTGTTACTTGTAGGCAACATATAGTTGGATCATGTTTTTTTATTCATTCTATCAGTTTATATTTTCCAATTCATTTGCATTCAAGGTTGTTATTGATATGTTAGAGTTTTTCTGTCCTATTGTTGTTTCCTGGTTGTTTTGTACATTCCTTTTTACTTTCTTTTATTCTTATTGCTTATCATTTTGGTATGGTGGTTTTCTGTAGTTGTACCATTTGGGTCCTTTATCTTTCTCATTTGTGTGTTTGGTTTACCAGTGAGTTTTATAATTTCTTGGATTTTCATGACGATAAATGTCATCCTTTCATTTCCAGGTTTAGGATGACCTGCAGCATTTCTTTTATAACCAGTCTAGTGGTGATCAATTTCCATTTACTTGTCTGGGAAAGACTATTTCTCCTTAATTTATAAAGCATAATTTTCATTGATATAATATAATTGGGTGGCAATTTTTTTCAGCACTTTGGATATGTCATCCCATTCTCTCCTGGCTTGTAAAGTGTCTGCTGAGAAATGCACTGTTATTCTGATGAGAGTTTCTTTACAGGTGTTATAGGTGACTAGATGTCTTTCTCTTGCTGGTTTTAGAATCTTCTCTTCTGACTTAAGACAATTTGAATATAATGTGCCATTTGACTATAATTTTCATTGTATCTGTTTGGGAATTTTGAGCCTCCTATGTGTGGATGTCTAAGTCTCTTGCTAGACTTGGAAACTTTTCATTTATTATTTTATTAAATAGATTTCCTAACCCTTTCATTCTCTCCCCAAAAAGCCCAGGATACCTATAATTCATATATTCAGTCACTTTATGTTTTTCAAAATGTCATAAAGGCTTTATTCATTCTTTTTTCTTTATTTTTGTCTGATTGGATTATTTCAAAAGACTTGTTTTCAAGTTCTGAGAGTTCTTCTTCTGCTTGATCTAGTCTATTATTGAAGCTTTTGAATGTATTTTTTATTTAATTCAATGAATTCTTTAGTTCCAGAATTTCTCTTTGGTCATTTAAAAAATGTCTGTCTCTTTGGTGAATTTCTCATTCATATCCTGAATGTTTTTTTCTGTATGGTTTTTTAGAATTCTCTTGTATCTCACTGACCTTCTTTAAAATCAGTATTTTGAATTCTTTATCCAGAATTTTGTAATTTTTTAAATTGGGATTTGTTGTAGAATTACTGTGTCTCTTTGGAGATGTTGTATTTCCTTGCTTTTTCTTGTTTCCTGTGTCCTTATATTGATATTTATACATTTGGTGTAATAGTTGTCGATTCTTCCAATTTTTTGATTTTGCTTTTATAGGGAAGGACTTTTTCCTGATAATTATATATGTTGTTGGGGTAGGGCATTTTGGTTTTGATATTGTGTGCATGCAGTAGTGTTGTCTTTGTATGATTTCTTTCACAACCAGCATCAATGGTATCTGTGATCTCCTCAGTGGCTCAAGGTGCAGTTATTGAAGGTGTGGTAAAGTTTTGCTGGGGACTAGGATGCCAGGTGGACCAGTGAGGGTCCCATCAGTGGCAGCAGTGGGCTGAGCATGCCTGCACCTAAGCCCTAGAGCAGTGTATGCTGGCTCCAGTGTTAGGAGGACCAGGAGGGCGTATTCTTGCACTTCAGGCAACTTGCTCAGGTGCCAGCAGTGGGCCAGGCATATGGTGAGGTGCTTGGGCCCTGGGGAAGTGGGTGTGATGTGGACAATGGCAGTAGCAGTGATAAGGAAACCCACTGGAATCCAAGTGGTCCATGCTGGTATTGACAGTGGCTATGAAGGATTAGATGAACCAGGTCCCTTGCATGCAGGTGGCTCATGCAGGTGGGTGACAGCTGTAGTGGTATCAGTAGATTGGGTTGTCCTGACCTCAGACCCTGGGAGGAGTTTTCAGGTGCCAAAAGTGGTGGACTGTGCTGGGTAATACCTTGGGTGTTGTGCTTGAGTACTGGGGGGATGGGAACAGTCCAGCAAACTTGTCTTTAGGTCCCCTGGTAGTGTGTTCAGGCACAGACCATAATAGGCAGGATGGGCTGTACGTAGTTTGCCTCTGTGTCCCCGCCCAAATATCATGTCAAATTGTAGTCGCCAGTGTTGGAGGAGGGGTCTGGTGGAAGGTAATTGAATCATGGGGGCAGACTTCCTCCTTGCTGTTCTCATGATAGTGAGTTCTCACAAGATCTGGTTGTTTAAAAGTGTGTAGCACTTTCCCCTTCAATCTCTTCCTCCTTCTCTGCTCTGTGAAGATATACCTCTTTCCTCTTTACTTTCCACCATGATTGTAAGTTTCCTGAGGCCTCCCCAACCATGCTTCCTGTACAGCCTGTGGAACTGTGAGTCAGTTAAGCCTCTTTTCTTTATAAACTACACAGTCTCAGGTAGTTCCTTACTGCAATGCAAGAATGGACTAATACAAGGTGATTTCCAGGTCACTGGCAGAATGCTCCAATGGGGGCAGCAGTGGCCCTTCTGTGGGCCTGCCATCAGGGAGGATGGTGCCACTCTCAGTGGGAGCTGCATAGACAAGCAGCTGTGGGTCATACGGTTTGCTCATGCCTTAGTCCCACAGAAGCCTGCAGCAATTGTGGTGATATTTGTCCTTGGGGCATGTAAAAGCGCCCAGTCTACACTCTCCCTCCTTGTTCCAGGAGCAGCAGTAATGGCATCAGGTGCTGGCTACTGGCCTGTCACCAGGGAGGATGAAGCCACTATCAGTAGGCACAATGTAGACAGGCAGCTGTAGGGTACAAAATTTGCTTCTGCTTTGGTCCCACGGCAGCCAACAGCAGTGGTGTTCATATTTGTCCTTGGGGCTCATGAAAGTTCTTGGCCTCCCCTCTCTTTCTTTTGCCCAGCATCAACAGTGGTGGCATCACCCCCCAATTTGGAGAGCTTATCCCTCCCCAGTCTTTTAAAGGCTGAGCTCTCAGAACGGTACCATGCTGTAGCTGCTCACAGCTCAAAAGCTTGTGCTACTCAACATGAGTTCCCTCTCTGGAGCAGTGCCTCTGTGCAATTTTGAAATGGCTCACTTTGTTAGTTTGCAGGCCCTTGAAAGTCGAGGGGCTCTCTTGCAACTATGATTGTGAAAGTCTGTGGAAAGAATATGGAGCCCTGGGGTTCTCTCACCTACCCTTTCCCCATGTCTCGGACCTTCTCAGCCCCCAGCTGATCCTGACCAAACAGGCTGCTGTGCTTTCCTCTTCTTCTTTGCTTTTGGTGCTTCCTATCACTTCTGTTGAATCCCAGTGTTCTCTCTCAGATGATGTATTCTAACTGTGATTTTTCTTTCTTTTTTCTTCTTTTTTTTTTCTTTTTTTTTTTTTTTTTTTGAGACAGAGATTTGCTCTTGTTGCCCAGGCTGGAGTGTAATGGTGCCATCTCTGCAACCTCCACCTCCCAGGTTCAAGTGATTCTCCTGTCTCAGCCTCCTTAGTAGCTGGGATTACAGGCATGCACCACCACACACAGCTAATTTTGTATTTTTAGTAGAGACGGGGTTTCTCCATGTTGGTCAGGCTGGTCTTGAACTCCCGATCTCAGATGATCCACCTGCCTCTCCCTCCCAAAGTGCTGGGTTTACAGGCATGACCCACTGCGCCCAGTCTTTTAAGTGTGATTATTTACTTGCTATTTTGGTTCCTCTCCATGAAAGAGGTATGTACTAGCTGCATCTAGTCAGCCATCTTGCCCCTTCTTGGAATGTGCTTTTAGATGACCCAAAATTTTATTTGTCCCAAAGTGTGTTTCATCAAGCTATATAAATATTTGCTGTACTTCAAAATGGTGTAACATTCATAAAAGGATTGTACAGTTATCTATAGTAAGATTAGACAAATTTTAATAAAAACATGAATTCTCTTCGTGACAAATTTGAGTGTGGTAAAAGTATCCATGCTGATCAGATGCTCTCATTGGAAGATGTTTATGACTTTGGACTAAAAACAAGAAAAAAATGTTTTTATCCATCTGACATTTGAAAAGACTGAGTCTTAGAGAAATTAGACGGTTTGCTCAAGGTTATGAAGAAGGTAGATTTTTAAAATAGTATTTGAAGTCAGATTTGTGGTAATCCAGAGATGGTTTTCTTTCCATTGTACTATGTTGCTTTGTTGGAAAAACTGTATATTGCACTCAGTGAAGCTAAATAATAGTGGGAAATATCTCATTGCTGATTACTGTTTTGTTTTTCAGTGTTGCTCTTTTCTTATATAGCTAATTTTTAATATATATTTATGTGTAAACCATCTTTCTTAGAGGATAAACTGCAGGTGAATACATTTTGCATTTTAAAGCATTTTGAAAAGGCTCTAAAATAGACCATAAGATGAATAATAATTTTTAGTGTGTACAATATTGAATACATCTTATCTACTGAACAATATGAAGCTTTCTTTAAAATAGAACACAAGGGTTAGATGTATTTCATAGGAACCATTTTTTTTTTCTGAAACTTAACTATTATTGGTCAAACCACCCTATCTTTAATCTTGACTCATTCTTTCCCTTTATTCGATATATAGCATGATAGATCATGCCTACAAAGCAGTATTTCGTTTATTGCAAGAGGCCACTGTAGAACAGCTCTTATGGATCCTGACCTAAAGAACCATGTTATTTCTACAGTAAAAATTATGGAAAATGAAGTAGGTAAATAAGATATACCTAGTTATATACCAAGAGATAGTATGTAATAAAATATTAAATGGTTTAACGTTTAGTGAAGATAATCAAGAAAGTGATAGAAAATTGTGCAGCTAGAATATTTGGGGAAGTCTTTGTTGATAAAAAAATACAGCTTGTTCTATACTGTTTTTTAATTATCCTGTTTTGTGCCATTTCCTTTGCATGCTGTGATTTTTGGGCTTCTTTGGCCTACCATTTCTTCTCTTGGAGCTAACTAATGAAACTGTAGCTTTGGTCTTGAAAACTACAAACCCTTCTAACTGCAGTGAAAGAAATCTCAGCAAGATACAAAGAAGAACTATCCCCTCCTCATTTACAGCTGTAGAAAAACAGATGTAACTCTGCATTATGCAACTGTTTTTGAAGAGTTATTTTAACAATTCTAAGAATCCTGAACTATGGGTATGTTTGCTATATCTTGTGAAACTAAGTCTTAACCTCCTTAACATCTGTGATTCTAACTATTAGTAAGCTAATAATTTGTTGCCCTTGGTAATATCTAATATGATATCTCTGTTTTGACATCTCTGTTTTCTAAAACAATGAAGGCTTATACGTTTTCTCACTAACCAGGAGAGAATTACTGACAATTCCTTTCTTTCCCACATGCTTGGAGAGGCGGAGGAAACCCAGTCTATGACTCTGCTATATTTCTTATTTAAATAAAGGTTGAGATGTTTTGCCTCATTTAAATTAACAGTTTCTTGGAGATGTTACTGGAATTAAATTTTTTAAAAGAGAAGAAATTTTAAATAAATACAATAGAAGAATTGGGGAAAATAGTGTTGATTAATGCAAAGAACACACTTAAAATTTACAAGGAGGAGATGTTCTAACACAAATTCTACTATTGGCCCACTATTTATTCATTCATTAATTCAGCACACTATTATTGAGTTTCTATTTGGTATCAGAAGCCCATTCAAATATTTAGAATGAAGAAACAAAGTTGGAGTTAGAGCCATTTGGGTCTGGAAACAGAATCTGTCTCAAAATAATTACGTGGCCTTGAACAAGATAATTGACCTCTATAACCCAGTTATCTTTATTTCATGTTTAAAATGGGACAATGATACACTGTGATTAGATTAATATGCAAGGTGGACAATAGCTACTTTAGCAAAACAAATAAGAGATACCACAATTTACAGAAAAACTGAGAGATGGATGGAGCAATAGATCTATACACAAATAGTTGTTATTCAACATTTTAGAAATCAGCAAAATATTATGGGGTTCATGGTAGCATATTCATGGTAAACAAAAGGTTTGTGCTAGATACTAAGATTACATCTTTGTTCTCTGGTGGACATTTGGGAGAGTAGAGGCAAGAGTGTCAATGCCTCTACAGATGCTATTTTGATTGGGAAATGTTACTTTTTTGACCTTAATATCCTTATTTGTCAAATGAGTGAGTTTAATCAATAGCGTCTCTTTGAAAACCTAAATCATGTAGTTTTATATTCTCCATGTTTGTTTATGTTATTTGTTAGAAGCAGATCTTTTACCATATATAAGTCAGAAAATCACCTCTTCTATTTACTATTTTGTAGTCCTCTCATGACTAAGTTTATGTACCAAAGGATGAGAGAATCATAGGGCTTATCCCTAGTTACATTCTGACTTTGAAGACGTGGTCAGCATCAAGAATCTTTTATCATCAGTTCCCTCACGCAGCTATTCACTATTCAGCTGTTACATTGCTGGTCCTTCCCGGTTAAATTGCAATTGTTTCATGTTTCTAAAATTATTAGAGAGATTATAAAGTGTTTACATTATTTTCTTTGTGTTATTTTAATAATTGTTTTAATATTTACTTTCTCAACTATAAAAGATTGAGAGGTCTTATAAAATATTTAAAGTACTAATACAGTGATCACTGAACACTTAATATGTTTCAATCAAACAAAAAGTGGGTGTGAACATCTGCTTGAAAATTATTAATTATTCGAGGGAGGAGCCAAGATGGCCGAATAGGAACAGCTCCGGTCTACAGCTCCCAGCGTGAGCGACGCAGAAGACGGGTGATTTCTGCATTTCCATCTGAGGTACCGGGTTCATCTCACTAGGGAGTGCCAGACAGTGGGCACAGGTCAGTGAGTGCGTGCACCGTGTGCGAGCCAAAGCAGGGCGAGGCATTGCCTCACTCTGGAAGCGCAAGGGGTCAGGGAGTTCCCTTTCCTAGTCAAAGAAAGGGGTGACAGACGGCACCTGGAAAATCGGGTCGCTCCCACCAGAATACTGCGCTTTTCTGAGGGGCTTAAAAAACGGCGCACCACGAGATTATATCCCACACCTGGCTCGGAGGGTCTTATGCCCACGGAGTCTCGCTGATTGCTAGCACAGCAGTCTGAGATAAAACTGCAAGGCGTCAGCAAGGCTGGGGGAGGGGCGCCCACCATTGCCCAGGCGTGCTTAGGTAAACAAAGCAGCCGGGAAGCTCAAACTGAGTGGAGCCCACCACAGCTCAAGGAGGTCTGCCTGCCTCTGTAGGCTCCACCTCTGGGGACAGGGCACAGACAAACAAAAAGACAGCAGTAACCTCTGCAGACTTAAATGTCCCTGTCTGACAGCTTTGAAGAGAGCAGTGGTTCTCCCAGCACGCAGCTGGAGATCTGAGAACGGGCAGACTGCCTCCTCAAGTGGGTCCCTGACCCCTGAACCCCGAGCAGCCTAACTGGGAGGCACCCCCCAGCAGGGGCACACTGACACCTCACACGGCAGGCTACTCCAACAGACCTGCAGCTGAGGGTCCTGTGTGTTAGAAGGAAAACTAACAAACAGAAAGGACATCCACACCAAAAACCCATCCATACATCACCATCATCAAAGACCAAAAGTAGATAAAACCACAAAGATGGGGAAAAAACGGAACAGAAAAACTGGAAACTCTAAAAAGCAGAGCGCCTCTCCTCCTCCAAAGGAACGCAGTTCCTCACCAGCAACAGAACAAAGCTGGACGGAGAATGACTTTGACGAGTTGAGAGAAGAAGGCTTCAGACGATCAAATTACTATGAGCTACGGGAGGGCATTCAAACCAAAGGCAAAGAAGTTGAAAACTTTGAAAAAAATTTAGAAGAATGTATAACTAGAATAACCAATACAAAGAAGTGCTTAAAGGAGCTGATGGAGCTGAAAACCAAGGCTCGAGAACTACGTGAAGAATGCAGAAGCCTCAGGAGCCCATGCAATCAACTAGAAGAAAGGGTATCAGCAATGGAAGATGAAATGAATGAAATGAAGCGAGAAGGGAAGTTTAGAGAAAAAAGAATAAAAAGAAATGAGCAAAGCCTCCAAGAAATATGGGACTATGTGAAAAGACCAAATCTATGTCTGATTGGTGTACCTGAAAGTGATGGGGAGAATGGAACCAAGTTGGAAAACACTCTGCAGGATATTATCCAGGAGAACTTCCCCAATCTAGCAAGGCAGGCCAACATTCAGATTCAGGAAATACAGAGAACATCACAAAGATACTCCTCGAGAAGAGCAACTCCAAGACACATAATTGTCAGATTCACCAAAGTTGAAATGAAGGAAAAAATGTTAAGGGCAGCCAGAGAGAAAGGTCGGGTTACCCTCAAAGCGAAGCCCATCAGACTAACAGCGGATCTCTTGGCAGAAACCCTACAAGCCAGAAGAGAGTGTGGGCCAATATTCAACATTCCTAAATAAAAGAATTTTCAACCCAGAATTTCATATCCAGTCAAACTAAGCTTCATAAGTGAAGGAGAAATAAAATACTTTACAGACAAGCAAATGCTGAGAGATTTTGTCACCACCAGGCCTGCCCTAAAAGAGCTCCTGAAGGAAGCGCTAAACATGGAAAGGAACAACTGGTACCAGCTGCTGCAAAATCATGCCAAAATGTAAAGACCATCGAGACTAGGAAGTAACTGCATCAACTAACGAGCAAAATCACCAGCTAACATCGTAATGACAGGATCAAATTCACACATAACAATATTAACTTTAAATGTAAATGGACTAAATGCTCCAATTAAAAGACACAGACTGGCAAATTGGATAAAGAGTCAAGACCCATCAGTGTGCTGTATTCAGGAAACCCATCTCATGTGCAGAGACATACATAGGCTCAAAATAAAAGGATGGAGGAAGATCTACCAAGCAAAGGGAAAACAAAAAAAGGCAGGGGTTGCAATCCTAGTCTCTGATAAAACAGGCTTTAAACCAACAAAGATCAAAAGAGACAAAGAAAGCCATTACATAATGGTAAAGGGATCAATTCAACAAGAAGAGCTAACTATCCTAAATATATATGCACCCAATACAGGAGCACCCAGATTCATAAAGCAAGTTCTGAGTGACCTACAAAGAGACTTAGACTCCCACACATTAATAATGGGAGACTTGAACAACCCACTGTCAACATTAGACAGATCAACGAGACAGAAAGTCAACAAGGATACCCAGGAATTGAACTCAGCTCTGCACCAAGCAGACCTAATAGATATCTACAGAAGTCTCCAACCCAAATCAACAGAATATACATTTTTTTCAGCACCACACCACACCTATTCTAAAATTGACCACATACTTGGAAGTAAAGCTCTCCTCAGCAAATGTAAAAGAACACAAATTATAACAAACTATCCCTCAGACCACAGTGCAATCAAACTAGAACTCAGGATTAAGAATCTCACTCAAAACTGCTCAACTACATGGAAACTGAACAACCTGCTCCTGAATGACTACTGGGTACATAATGAAATGAAGGCAGAAATAAAGACATTCTTTGAAACCAACGAGAATAAAGACACAACATACCAGAATCTCTGGGATGCATTCAAAGCAGTGTGTAGAGGGAAATTTATAGCACTAAATGCCCACAAGACAAAGCAGCAAAGATCCAAAATTGACACCCTAACATCACAATTAAAAGAACTAGAAAAGCAACAGCGAACACATTCAAAAGCTAGCAGAAGGCAAGAAATAACTAAAATCAGAGCAGAACTGAAGGAAATAGAGATACAAAAAACCCTTCAAAAAATTAATGAATCCAGGAGCTGGTTTTTTGAAAGGATCAACAAAATTGATAGACTGCTAGCAAGACTAATAAAGAAAAAAAGAGAGAAGAATCAAATAGATGCAATAAAAAATGATAAAGGGGATACCACCACCGATCCCACAGAAATACAAGCTACCATCAGAGAATACTACAAACATCTCTATGCAAATAAACTAGAAAATCTAGAAGAAATGGATAAATTCCTCGACACATACACCCTCCCAAGACTAAACCAGGAAGAAGTTGAATCTCTGAATAGACCAATAACAGGAGCTGAAATTGTGGCAATAATCAATAGCTTACCAACCAAAAAGAGTCCAGGACCAGATGGATTCACAGCCGAATTCTGCCAGAGGTACAAGGAGGAACTGGTACCATTCCTTCTGAAACTATTCCAATCAACAGAAAAAGAGGGAATCCTCCCTAACTCATTTTATGAGGCCAGCATCATTCTGATACCAAAGCCGGGCAGAGACACAATCAAAAAAGAGAATTTTAGACCAATATCCTTGATGAACATTGATGCAAAAATCCTCAATAAAATACTGGCAAAACGAATCCAGCAGCACATCAAAAAGCTTATCCACCATGATCAAGTGGGCTTCATCCCTGGGATGCAAGGCTGTTTCAACATACACAAATCAATAAATGTAATCCAGCATATAAACAGAGCCAAAGACAAAAACCACGATTATCTCAATAGATGCAGAAAAGGCCTTTGACAAAATTAAACAACGCTTCATGCTAAAAACTCTCAATAAATTAGGTATTGATGGGACGTATTTCAAAATAATAAGAGCTATCTATGACAAACCCACAGCCAATATCATACTGAATGGGCAAAAACTGGAAGCATTCCCTTGGAAAACTGGCAGAAGACAGGGATGCCCTTTCTCACCACTCCTATTCAACATAGTGTTGGAAGTTCTGGCCAGGGCAATTAGGCAGGAGAAGGAAATAAAGGGTATTCAATTAGAAAAAGAGGAAGCCAAATTGTCCCTGTTTGCAGATGACATGATTGTATATCTAGAAAACCCCATTGTCTCAGCCCAAAATCTCCTTAAGCTGATAAGCAACTTCAGCAAAGTCTCAGGATACAAAATCAATGTACAAAAATCACAAGCATTCTTATACACCAACAGACAAACAGAGAGCCAAATCATGAGTGAACTCCCATTCACAATTGCTTCAAAGAAAATAAAATCCTAGGAATCCAACTTACAAGGGATGTGAAGGACCTCTTCAAGGAGAACTACAAACCACTGCTCAAGGAAATAAAAGAGGATACAAACAAATGGAAGAACATTCCACGCTCATGGGTAGGAAGAATCAATATCATGAAAATGGCCATACTGCCCAAGGTAATTTATAGATTCAATGCCATCCCCATCAAGCTGCCAATGACTTTCTTCACAGAACTGGAAAAAGCTACTTTAAAGTTCATATGGAACCAAAAAAGAGCCCGCATCGCCAAGTCAATCCTAAGCCAAAAGAACAAAGCTGGAGGCATCACACTACCTGACTTCAAACTATACTACAAGGCCACAGTAACCGAAACAGCATGGTTCTGGTACCAAAACAGAGATATAGATCAATGGAACAGAACAGAGCCCTCAGAAATAATGCCACATATCTACAACTATCTGATCTTTGACAAACCTGAGAAAAACAAGCAATGGGGAAAGGATTCCCTATTTAATAAATGGTGCTGGGAAAACTGGCTAGCCATATGTAGAAAGCTGAAACTGGATCCCTTCCTTACACCTTATACAAAAATCAATTCAAGATGGATTAAAGACTTAAATGTTAGACCTAAAACCATGAAAACCCTAGAAGAAAACCTAGGCATTACCATTCAGGACATAGGCATGGGCAAGGACTTCATGTCTAAAACACCAAAAGCAATGGCAACCAAAGCCAAAATTGACAAATGGGATCTAATTAAACGAAAGAGCTTCTGCACAGCAAAAGAAACTACCATCAGAGTGAACAGGCAACCTACAGAATGGGAGAAAATTTTTGCAACCTACTCATCTGACAAAGGGCTAATATCCAGAATCTACAATGAACTCCAACAAATTTACAAGAAAAAAACAAACAACCCCATCAAAAAGTGGGCGAAGGACATGAACAGACACTTCTCAAAAGAAGAGATTTATGCAGCCAAAAAACACATGAAAAAATGTTCATCATCACTGGCCATAAGAGAAATGCAAATCAAAACCACAAAGAGATACCATCTCACACCAGTTAGAATGGCAATCATTAAAAAGTCAGGAAACAACAGGTGCTGGAGAGGATGTGGAGAAATAGGAACACTTTTACACTGTTGGTGGGACTGTAAACTAGTTCAACAATTGTGGAAGTTCAGTGTGGCGACTCCTCAGGGATCTACAACTAGAAATAGCATTTGACCCAGCCATCTCATTACTGGGTATATACCGAAAGGACTATAAATCATGCTGCTATAAAGACACATGCACACGTATGTTTATTGCGGCATTATTCACAATAGCAAAGACTTGGAACCAACCCAAATGTCCAACAAGATAGACTGGATTAAGAAAATGTGGCACATATACACCATGGAATACTATGCAGCCATAAAAAATGATGAGTTCATGTCCTTTGTAGGGACATGGATGAAATTGGAAATCATCATTCTCAGTAAACTATCGCAAGAACAAAAAACCAAACACCGCATATTCTCATTCATAGGTGGGAATTGAACAATGAGATCACATGGACACAGGAAGGGGAACATCACAGGGGACTGTTGTGGGGTGGGGGGAGGGGGGCGGGATAGCACTGGGAGATATACCTAATGCTAGATGACGAGTTAGTGGGTGCAGCGCACTAGCATGGCACATGTATACATATGTAACTAACCTGCACAGTGTGCACATGTACCCTAAAACTTAAAGTATAATAATAAAATAATAATAAATACAAAAATTAAAAAAAAGAAAATTATTAATTAAATTTCCTTTCTCATAAAATATAATAGGTGAAGAATTTCACTTGATTTTGAACCCAATAACTACAGGAAGAAAAAGAGATTTAGTTGAGAATTGCCTCAGCAGAGAACTTTAGCTCTTATATAATAGTAAGCAGAAATAAATTCTAGGCACAAAGAACAGAAAGTTGCCGTGACTCTTAAGTCTCTACATTGTCCAATGAACAGGAGAAAATATTCTTTCTAAATACCATTCTTCATTTCAAACAAGCTGTAGCATTTCATCTTCACCATATCACTAAGGCAAAAGCTTGTATAGGTTATGGTGATCAATCAAAGTCCCTGTTAAAAAGTTCTTTCTATTTTAACTATTCTAGAAATTCTCATTTAGGGGATTCAGTTCACAGAGCCAGATCAATCCATACTAATGCAGCTATCATGACCTTTATCTTTATTTTCCTCTTTCAAAAATGTGATATAAACATAAATAAAAGAGAAACCAATTCCCATAAAGTGAACTTTCTGGTTTGGTTTTTTGTCATTGTTGATTTTGTTCTGTGTATATGTGTGTGTGTGTGTGTGTGTGTGTGTGTGTGTGTATGTGTGTTTAGCAGCATAAATTGAGTATCTTTTATCCAAAATGCTTAGGAACACAAGTGTTTTGGGTTTCAAATTTCCTTGGATTTTGAAATATTTGCTTTATACTGGTGGAATATCCCAGATCCAAAAATCAGAAATGCTCCAATAAACATTTTCTTTGAATGATATGTTGGTGCTCAAAAAGTTTCAGATTTTGGAGATTTGGGATTTTGGGTTTTCAGATTTGGGATGCTCAGCCCATAATTTGAAAATTCTTAAGTTATTGTCTGTCTTTCATTTTGTAGTAGATGCAATGATATTTTGTCCAGATTTTGCTTACAGGACTGAAACACTTATATCAAGGCATCAAGCCTGGTGGAGTGGGGATGTACTGGTGGTTGAAGCACTCTCAGCTGCGTCCCTCTCCAGGAACTGGGCCAAAGTATCCTGTCCAAGACTTATTTTTCCCTGAAAGCACACATCCAAAGACTAGTAAATAAAGGTAAAAATTTTGACTGCTTTGCCTCAAATATGGCATACACTGAAGGGCCATGCCAGCCTCAGAGCCAAGGACTTTGTTGCTTCTAATTTCAATTCATCTCCTTCTATCCAACTCTACTTCATCCATTACCCAACAGTTGTTTATCCTGAGAGGTTCAATATCTTAATAAACCTAGGAAACTGACATAAGGCAGTGTGAAAATGTTCTTTCAATGGTAGTATAGAAAATTATGAAATTCTTTTCAAATGATACACCATCATTTCTTTTTCTCAGGCACAAAGATTACCTGAAGTGTAGCTTATTGCCTTACACAGGGACTAAGGTTCAGGAAATGTAAGGGCAGTGAGTAAAATGATGTAAGATATAATATGAGACTATTCGGAAAGCTTTGCTGGACTCATTAACTGTCTGGTAAAGATTGAAATATACTTTCCTCTATCTCTTACATCTATAGCAAACAACCTCATAAATGGTGTCTGTAGTCCATCATAATGTAAATGAAATATCTTGTTTTCTACTCCCTGCCTATTCCAGGTTTATAAAACTTTTTGTTTATGGCTCCATCATTTTTCACCTTTATTGAATAGTAACCTGTATTGCCTCCTCCCCTCCAGCTATGCTCACCAATATCACCAGTTCATCACCTAAATTACAAATACAAATATGTCACTCCCTCACCTTCAATAGCTCCCTATCACTGACAAGAAAAAGTCATCATTTTTTCATACTGTATGGCATACAGAGTCAATGTAGTCTACATTTATTGCTTTAACCCTGCAAAAACTAGAAGTGACAATAGTTATTTTAATACAAGGGATGTTTTTACAACAGAGATTGGTTCTAATTCCAATTTTTCAAAACTTTTTAATAAAGTTCTTTATTCTCCCCCCCAAAATTGATTCAATTAGTCATTCCAAATAAAGCAGAAGTAATCATTAAAAAGTAGTATGGAGAAGATAATTAGTTCCAATAAATAGTGAATGCATTTTCCACCATTTTATCTTTATAAGCAGTTCATATTCCATAAAGTCAAAGCTGGTAACATATTGGAATCAGAATCACTAAACTGTATTGTTTTATAGAAGTAGCCTTGGAAATTTACTTTTATTTAGATGTCAGAGTGATTAACAATATCAGTTGAGAATGAATGTTCATAGAATTAATTTGACTACCAACCTGCTTATTAAGTTATAATGGATTATTAATCAAAAAGTATTTTTAAATTACAACATATATATATTTAGCTGCAACATACAAACACATATATACATACATATATACTTTTAATACAAATATCCATATAATGCTTTCTTGCATGACAAAATGTGTCAACAGAAAATTATGTCTTCTGAATTTAATTCATGACAATTCAGAGTATTTATTGAATATATGGAATTCTGCTAGCTCGGCATTTGTATTATAAACTTGTCACAAGAAACATTGTTCTGTGTAGCATATAAAATTAAGATAAAATTTACAAATCTAAAAACAATACACAATCTTTTCTTTTAAAGAGTTACAATAAAATTCTAAAATTTATAATATAAAAACCTATAGAAAAGTACTTGCACAAAGGAAGAGCTCAGTGTTTATTAAAATGTGCAGTTATAACTTCAAACCTATTTTCTGAAATAAAGAATAGTGTGTATTTTGTATTAAAAATTTATTCATGGAATTTATTTATGACATTGCAACATGCTTTCATTCATGAGGACCATTTTTTGAGAAACAATAGTTTTATGTTTGCTTTGTCTACATAAGCAATATCATGCTTTTATTTTTAAACAATTTTTATCGAGGTATAATTGAAATATAAAGAACTACATATATTTAATGTGTACAATTTGATGAGTTTGGACATATGCATGCAACTGTGATACCATCTCCACAATTAAGGTAACTGACATATCCAATACATTCCAAATGTCATTGTGTCCTTGTGTTTTCTGTTTCTTTGTTTGTTTTGCTTCTTTGCATGTAATATGAACACGTAACATAAGATGTACCCTCTTACAGAATTTTAAAGTGCACAATACCATATTGTTAACTACAGGCACATGGTGTACAGCAGATCTTGAGAACTGATTCATCTCACATAACTAAAACTTGATACCCATTTAACAACTCCCAATTTCCCCAACCCCTATCACCTGGAAACCACTAATGAATTATTTGACTCTATGAATTTAACTGTTATAGATAATTCATATTAGTGGAATCATGCAGTATTTGTCTTTCTGTGACTGGCTTATTTCATTTTGCATAATGTCCTACATGTTTACATGTTTATTTATGTTGTTGCAAATGATAGTATTTCCTTCTTTTAAAGGCTAATACTCCATTGTACATATAGACCATGTTTTCTTTATCTATTCATCCATCCATAGAAACTTGTGTTGTTTTCATGTCTTAGCTATTGTGAATATCACTGCAATCAACGTGGGATGCAGATATCTCTTCATGATAGAGATTTTAATTATTTGGAATTACTAGATTGATATGGTTTGGCTGTGTCCCCACTCAAATCTCATCTTGAATTCTCTTGTGTTTTGGGAAGCACCCAGTGGGAGGTAATTGAATCAAGGGGGCAGGATTTTCCCATGCCATTCTCGTGATAATGAATAAGTCTCACGAGGCCTGATGGGATTATAAGGGGGAGTTTCCCTGCACAAACTCTTTCTTTGCCTGTTGCCATCCAAGTAAAATGTGACTTGCTCCCCCTTGCCTTCCGCCATGATTGTGAGGCCTCCCTAGCCATGTAAAACTGTAAGTCCAGTTAAACATCTTTCTTTTGTAAATTGCCCAGTCTCATGTATGTCTATCAGCAGCATGAAACCAGACTAATACAGTAAATTGGTACCAGTAGAGTGGGGTGCTATTGAAAAGATAACTAAAAATGTGAAAGTGGAGGGATTCTTTGGAACTGGGTAACAGGCAGAGGTTGGAACAGTTTGGAGGGCTCAGAAGAAGACAGGAAAATGTGGGAAAGTATGGAACTCCCTAAAGACTTCTTTACTGGCTTTGAGCAAAATGCTGATAATGGTATGTACAATAAAGTCCAGGCTGAGTTGGTCTCAGTTTCCCTGCACAGGCTTTCATTTTGCCTGTCACCATCCAAGTAAGATGTGGCTGCTCTTCCTTGCCTTCTGCCATGATTGTGAGGCCATCCTAGCCATGTGAAACTCTAAGTCCAGTTAAATTTCTTTCTTTTGTAAATTGCCCAGCCTCAGGTACAGACTGATACACTAGATCATACGATAATTCTATTCTTAATATTTTGAGGAATCTCTATGCTATTTTCCTTAGTGACTGCACCATTCTCCACATTCTCTCTGTGATGGTTAATTTTAGGTGTCAACTTGACTGGATAAAGAAATAGCTAGAGAACTGATAAAGCATTACATGCAGGTGTGTCTTTGAGTGTTTTCATAGGACATTGGCATGTGAGTCAGTAAACTGAGTGGGGAAGACCCACCCTCAATGTGAACAGGCACCATCCAAATTGATTGGGTCCTGGATAGAACAGAAAAGGAGAAAAGGATTTTGTCTCTCTCTCTTTCCTTCAGCACTCTCCTCCTTCTCCTCTTGGACATTAGAACTCCAGTCTCTCTGGCCTTGGGATTCCAGGACTCACATGAGCATCTCCCTAGATTGAGAATTATACCTTGTCTTGCCTGATTCTGAGGCTTTTGGATTTGGACTGAGGCATGCTATCAATGCCACAGAGTCTCCAACTCACAGACAGCCTGTCACGGAACTTCTCAGCCTCCCTAATCATGTGAGCCAATTCCCCTAATAAATCTCCTATCAGATACCTATATTTAATATATCCTATTGCTTCTGTCTTTCTGGAGAACCTTAATACACTGAACAATATTTGTTATCTTTTGACTTTCTGATAACAGTCATTTTAACAGGTAAAAGGTGATACCTCATTATAGTTTTGATTTGCATTTCCCTGTTAATTAATGATGTTAAAAAATCTTTTAATACAATTAAAGAAATTTCTGTACAAGTTATTTGCTCATTTTTAATTTTTTTCTAATGAATTGTAGTAGTTCCTTGCATATTTTGAAAATTAACCCCTTATCAGATTTATGGTTTGCAAATATTTTCTTCCATTTATAGGTTGCCTTTTTATTTCATTGATTGTTTTATTTCACATGCAGAAACTTTTTAGTTTGATATCTTTTCACGTGTATATTTTTGTTTTTGTTATCTGTGCTTTTGGTGTCATAGGCAAGAAATCATTGTTGTATTATGCCAACTGTAGTAAAATTAGTAGATTTACTTACAAATCTGAATGCACTCTGGAAACCCCATATTTCCGTACTCAACATGTCAAAAGCAATTCTGCATTTCATCAGAGGTGGTTCAAATATTAAATAAGAACAACAGAAATAAAGCTCTATGTTCTGCATGGTTGCAGAAAAACTTACAAAGTATAATGAGTATAAATATTCTCTTAATTAGCTAAATTATATATTACATATATTTTATTGAAAATTTAGCTGTAAATTATATATATTGCCTTCAGTCATTTGTTTTCTGAAAAAAAATCTAGATAAATAAGTCAAGATCCAATAATTGAATAAAAATTGACTGAATATAATAGCATAAAATTTATTATTCCTTTGTTTTTTAACTGGGCTGCACAATAGTTTCTAACTAGTTTTTATTTGTTGTGAAAGGCCCTATAGTATTTTATTTTAATTTTTAAAGATCTAAAAATTAACCCAAGGAAAAAATTACTCATTGTGAAACAAATAGGAATTTTTTAAGATTCATTTTTGGGCAAATAAAAGTGTCATTCAAGTATGCCCAAGAATCATGAGTAAATAGCAGTTTATAAGGATGATATACTTAACTAACAACATTGACTCTTTTTGAATCTAATGGGTGAAATCACTATCTTTGAAAACTCCTTCATGGTTTGGACTAATTGAACACCTCAAACTGTAATTGGAATATAAATTTGAATTTGATTTCTAAGGTCGGTTTTTGTTCACTTAATAAATATTAATGTTCACTGATTACCTAAGTGTCAGGTGCTCTTCTAAGATTGTGGGATATATTGAAGAACAAATAAGACAAAGAAACCCTGCCTTCATGGAGCATGCATTCAGGTGCTCAACTTTTTTTTCCCTTTGGTTTTATATTTTGTACATCCAGAAAAGAGGTGGAAGTATCGGACCTTTCTTTACAATGAAATAAATAGTCAAGATTTTCTTTCACCATTTTTTGGAAGAATCATTACAGCCTCCATCTTTTAAGATACAGAGTAGTAAATAGAATTTCCTCCCCCATAATTTTATTTTAACTAAAAATAGGACTTCAGCTTCCTAATGCCAATAGAAGTTATTCCTAAGTCACTAGTATTATGGGGTCTCCTAATTATCTCATATTAATTGTAGAATTCCAACAATTGTAAAGTTACACATTATCATTTAAGCAAAGAAAACATATTTTCTAAAACAAGCTTAAAGTTGACATCAAACTGGAAGAAAAGCTCACATCTTATCAGAATTATCCTATCAAGATGGCATAAGTTTTTCTTAAATTAATGCCTAATTTTTTTTGCCATTGTGCAAGTTTCATTTGGTGACTTTGCCACTTAGCCTTTGGGAACAGAGATGCCAACTTCTTGCAATAATCCTGCACTCATAGATTCAGGAAGTGAGGGATTTCTTTACTGTTACCACTGTACTTAGATTCCATGGTTATTAAACAATCTAGAATTTCCCAGAACGTGCTATGTGACCTAGCCCAAATTACTTGTTCTCGTTGCCACAGTATTTTCATTAATGATACAGGTATTAATACTCCCTCACAATGTTGTTGAAAAGCCTGGTCAGTGACGCTCAGCATAATCCAGGGCAGGTGGCTCTGAAGAGTGGTGGCAGCCAACGGCCAGCTGAAGAACACAGAATTTCTGTGTTCCACTATTTCTGAGTCTGACCTGATCCCCTAGTTGCCACACAGAAGCAGAAACTCTGAAGTCTTGATTGTCAGGCATGCTAAATGCAGACAAAATGATAATCATTCAACCATTTATATTACTTTATTACAATATTAATTCAATTCATTCAACATTTGTCTGTTATATAGTGGTCATTATGCTAGGCATTTATAACAAAATCTGTGCCAGCATATCAATGTTTTATATTTAACAAACAACAATAAACATATTTCAATTTATTATAGCCTATTACTTTTATAGTTATAACTTACCATTTTTAAAAAGGCTCATGTCTAAAAAGATTTATTGCCAACTATATGCAATTTATTGTGATATAATAATAATTATTACTAGGTTTCTACTAGATTTTTATTCTGAAATTTGCAGGAATTTCTTATTTATCCTTCCTCTTTTGCATTTGGTGCCTAAAGAAACTTGAATTGTTGCAAAGAGAAGATGTTAAGCACCTAAGAATCTTGTAAAAGGATTTAAAATTTGGTCTTATAAAGTACTAACAAATGAAAGATAGTTTTAGTTTATACGTCCCTGATGAATCAAATGAGAACTAGAGGGTAAAAAGCATCAATAAGACAGGTATTCTTTCCAGTAAAAGAGACAGAATCACTCCCTAAAAGGAGGCAACTCCCTCAGTGGATGGTGAATTCTATGTTACAGAAGAATTGATTCAAAGCATTTGTTGAAATGTTATAGAACAACACTATTAAATAAAACTTTCTACTATAATGTAAACATCGATGCTTCTAATACTGAGTCACTAGTAACATAGTTATTGAGCTTTTGAAATGTAGGTAATGTGGTTAAGGAGCTACATTTGTATTTTAATTAATATAAATTTAATTTTAAATACGTAACTAGTGTCAATTATGTTGGGAAGCAGAATTATTCAATCTATTCAAACATAAGTATCAAATGACATTTAAGGTTCTATGTCACACAGACAGTCAATGCTTCTGTGATTTTTAGGCAATAAAAACTGCTAACCACAAGGCTCCCTGCCCCACTTTGCACATGCCTTCATTATTATCTCTTTCCCTAGTGAAGCGGGGTCCTGGATACTGAATGTGTTACATTTTCTATGTGTTTGAAAAGGAAAAATAAGATTTTCATAATACTATTCAAATTAACTGCTTTTTTAAAATCACATACTAATTTGCTTCCTATGGGGTTAACCTTAAATGATTTACAAATTAAGAGGTTTCTGAATGTTTAAAGCAAATTCATCTGGCAGAGATGTCAAGTGACCAGTATTGCAAAAGCTCAGCGTCCCTGGTTCTTACTTTCAAAATTTATTGTTTGTGAGACAAATGAATGATAATGTAATCACATAGCAAAATTTTCCCAGGGCCAAAGAATTTTAAGTGGTAGACAGGTTTGTTTTGTTGTTGTTGTTTTGTTTTTGTTGTTGTTTTTTTCACTTAAAGCTTGACTCATGGAAAGCTGCCAGGGGGCGGGGAAAAAACCTTGTGCTGTGTTCTGGATGTACTATATAAAATCCAGACTTCTTAATGTGACATAAATTTTCAGCCAAAGTAAAATATTTGTTTTCCTTATACAGATTCCATTTTTCCTGATACATGACTTTTTTCATATGGCTTTCTCTGCTTGAAATGCCTTTCCTCACAATTTTTTACATTGAAAGCATATGTAATTCTTAAAATCCATATCAGTGCCACTTTATGTCTGGTTTTCTTTACTCCTTCTACCTGGAGTGTGTGTGTTTTTTCTTCCTAGACCTTTTGTATTTGTAGCATGAGATAATGTACATGTTTATCCCCTAGATCACAAGCTGGCCATTATTGATGTCTCAGAAGTCTTTGTAACCTCCACAGTACTTAAAACAATGACATAATATTACATGGAAAATAGGATGAAGTAGCAAACAAATGAATGGAAGAATGTATCAAAGAAGGAGAAAGAAAAAAGAGTGAGAGAAATAAAAAGAAAGAAAGGAAGAAAGAGGAGAGACAGAAAGAAAGATGGGGAAGAAAAATCCTTAAGGATTTTTCTCACCAGTAATGGTGACTGAAAAGTGAGTTAAACATTAATTGAAAATACTAACCATTTTTGAGAACTCTACATTGCAAGTTATATAAAACATTTAAGTGGATGTAAATGCATCTGAGGAGGAGAATGTATTGGGTTAAATAGTTTGAATGGTCTTTGGAAGATGGGGTTTCAGTGCAGTTGGAGATAAGGCTTGAAATGACACCCTCAGACTGGATCCTTTCTTTGTTTTGGCTCTGCCTCCTCTGCCTTCTAAGGGTTCCATTTTGTCTGCCAGCAGCTGCAGGGGCTATATAGTTATAGCTTTACTTCTGGTTGACAAGTGATGGACATTTTTCCACTCTTTTCTCTTTCTTTTCTTTCTTTCTTTCTTTCTTTCTTTTTCTTTCTTTTTTACGGAGTTTCACTCTTATCTCCCAGGCTGGAGCATTCTCCTCCCCTGGAAGTTTCCTGTAGAGTAACCTCACAAAACTATGGACTAAAAGTGGAGAAAGAGTGATATCTTTCCTACCTCCCACTCCCAACCAATAGGGTCTGCTGCCTGAAGAGGAAATGTGTTACTGGAGAAACAAATAACAAATGCCTATTTTAACAAATGAAACAATATTAAATAATTAATGAGTCATATACTTGAGGCAGGAAAATAGTGTCTGGAGGCAGGGAACATAAGGCCAATTCACATTTCAGATATGACAGGAAATATCCTCTTCATAAGGCATACACCTAGTAAATCTTTGTATCTTTACTTAAACCTCTCATTTACATAGGGCGTACACCAAGTAACTAATGGAAACTGGTAGAGTGTATTTAAACCCCTACAAATCCTGTAACGGGGCACTTGAGCTCCTATGCCCGGGTCCGCTCCCACACTGTGGAGTGTACTTTTTCAATAAATTCATTCATTCCTTCCTTGCTTTGTTTGTATGTTTTGTCCAATTATTTGTTGAAGACACCAAGAACCTGGACAGCCCCTACTGGTAACATACATTGGTGAGCCAGCCAGGAGAAATTCCGGGAGAAAGTAGGCCCAAATTTTAGGATTTTTCTCCTTTCCCCTTACCTTTCTGCACCATACAGGGGAATCTCTCTCTCTCTCTCTCTTTCTCTTTTCCTCTCCTACTTGGGACCCTTCGTGGGCAGTGCCTAGACATGGAAGCAACTGCAAGTTTCTGGCTGTGGCCAGTGAAACTAAGGGGTTTTCATGTGGAGGCACCTAACCGCCACCGACGGGTTCACTTAAGGGACCTGGGTCTTTTTCATCATTTCTTTTTTCCTTTTCCGTCTTTCAGCAGCTGTTTCCTAGTAGCTCCTTGGAAATTGAGGGCAATTGGCTGGGATCACTTCCTGGTATTGCCTGAAGGCATAGGAACAATGGGAATAATTGCCCTACCCAGAAAGGGAAATGACTCCTTTTTTTTATCCTTTCCAGGTGTGTTCCCTGATCCCTACATGTGGCACAGCTCAGAGCAAACTCACACATGTTTCAGACGACCTACACCTTCTTTTCATATGCTAAATTCTTCCCTTCCCCTGTTCAACTGACTAAGGGCAAAAGAAACCCCATCCAGCCTCTGATTCCTATCATTAAAGTTCACGGAACAAGAAGCATGGGAAAGCATGGCCTTATCAAATTATAAGAATGCTAAAAGTTGGGGATTACACCCAGGGACCAGAGGAAAGCTCACAGGCTCTGGAGGGAAAGCGTGCAAAGTGGCACTGGTGTCCACCTAAGGTCAGAGACATCTGACACTCTAAGATTGGACCCCATGGGAGGACACTCTGGGGGATCCTGAGGACCTCAACCTCCCCAAAGGGAACGCTCTTTGCAGAGGTTCTGAAGTCTGGTAATAAGTCCTCCTTAGAATTTTCCCTTGCAGTTGCAATGCTGTTTGGCTCCAAAATTTTTTGGAATCTGGAGTTCATTGTCAAATAAAGTGAAGTGGCATTGCATAAATCCAGGTTTTTGTGCCTTAACATGTGACACCCTCCTTTGCTGCTGTTTGGCCCCAGTGCTCTTTGGAGTCTGAGGAGGTTTGACCTTTAAAAATCAAACTGTCATGGAGGTGGCTTTACCCGAAATTTTGATTCACAGCCTTCATTGGATTATTAGGGCAAACTACGTAAAACCGGCAAGCTTGTATTGCTATCTCATGGCTAAGGTTCCAAGCTATTGGATTTTTCATTTATGTGTGTGTATACATGTCTAGATGTGTTTATTTGTATGTACATTTATTGTTATATGTTGTGTCTATTATGTCTACCAAATTGGCTTATAAGGAAAAGAGTGCTCATAAATTAAGTAAATAAGTCTACGCAATTTTGCAATTTTCAAGTTTACATGACTTAAGTATAACTTTATTAAACAAGCTAGCTTTAAAATTATTGGTAAAATAAAAATAGAAATGCCTTCAGAATTGTCAGCATACATTTTATCTGAATTTTATGTTTGTCTTTGCTAGATATTTTAAAATGTCATTGTTAATTCAAGCTGGGAACGCTTAGGGAAAACCTGCCTCCCATTCTATTCAAAGTCATCCCTCTGCTCATTGAGCTAAATGCATATCTGATTCCTTCCTTTGGAAAGGCTAATTGGAAACTCAGAAAAATATAATTATTTGTCTCCCACCTACCTGTGAACCTGGAAGCCCCAATCCCCCTACCCTACTTTGAGTTTTCTCGCCTTTCCAGACCAAACCAATATACATCTTACATATGTTGATTGCTGTCTCATGTCTCCCTTGTTAAAGGTGAAAGAATTGGGTAAGATGAATGGGATAAATGTTTTAGGTAAACTTTTGTGTAAATTACAATCTTATTTTTCCTCATTTAATATCTGGGTCATTTCTGATTAAGAAAGGGTTATGATATGGGAAAATATATTTTTTAAATTATGGAATTGTTTTATCTATAAATGCCCATATCTGATAGTTCAGGATTTCTTGCTTTTTAGGGTTTCACTAAAGTTTTACGTTACTAAGGATAATAATTCTAGTTAGCATGTAATTCTGTATACAAAATGTGCCAGCAAAGGCTATGTTATTAGTGAGAAAAAGAATTATTTTTCTTTTTCTAATTCAGAAGTCTTCTATGGAAGAAGTTTAAATAATATAATATTTTTAAAACTCGATAGAGAATTGGAGACATTTGGCTAATTAACATTCTTAGTCTTTTTTTAGTTTGTTTTGGGATGGCATTTCACTCTCTCACCCAGGCTGGAGTGCAGTGGCATGAGCTCAGCTCACTGCAACCTCCACCTCCTGGGCTCAAGCAGTTCTCCTGCCTCAACCTCCCAAGTAGCTGGGATTACAGGCACACGCTGCCACACCTGGTTAATTTTTGTATTTTTAGTAGAGACGGGTTTCATCACGTTGGCCAGGCTGGTCTCAAACTCCTGACCTCAGGTGATCCACCTGCCTCAGCCTCCCAAAGTGGTAGGATTACAGGCATGAGCCATCACACCCGGCCAAAAGCTCTTAGTCTTAATTAAAGCAAAATAAGAAGTGTTGTTAAAAAATGCGGCCAGGCGCAGTGGCTCACACCTGTAATCCCAGCACTCTGGGGGGCCGAGGAGGGCAGATCACGAGGTCAGATCGAGACCATCCTGGCTAACATGGTGAAACCCTGTCTCTACTAAAAAATACAAAAAATTAGCTGGGCGTGGTGGCGGGCACCTGTAGTTCCAGCTACTCGGGAGGCTGAGGCAGGAGAATGGTGTGAACCAGGGAGACAGAGCTTTCAGTGAGCTGAGATCATGCCACTGCACTCTAGCCTAGGTGACAGAGCGAGACTCCATCTCAAAAAAAAAAATGCATCGGCAGTTTGACAATTTTTTTTTAATATAGTTAAGCATAAAGCTGGATTTAGTGAGGAGCCAAATTTCACATGCATGCTTGCAGTGCTTTACACTATGTTTACTGTTTTGTGTGGACAGTGCTAGAGTATTTATTGGTCATGTGCCTAAAGTGAATTTCTTGATTGCACAGAGTGTATAATAATATTGGTGAACTTAAGGATATTACATTTTGTATCAGAAATAAAATATTCATCATGTGGGTTTTTTGGGGCCCTATGTAACACTGTAGCCTCCAGGGTAGATTAACCAGCAAAAATTTGGGGTTGGTTTTATGTTTATTTGTTTTCGCTTCTAGTTTTAATTTGGTTGCTGTTTACTGTCCATTGATCTTGAATTCTTAGGCTACCTTTATCGGCCCACAGGAATTGATGGAGCGCACCAGTCTTTTACTCTTAAAATAACTTTTTGGATTTTAAGTTTCCTGATACTTTAAGTGTGTTGAGTATACGTTGGTAAATAGAATTTGAGTCATATTTATCTCTTTGCCTAATTTATTCAAAATTTGTAAACTCTTTGTGAATATTCTTAATTCATGGCAATGTGTTTGTCTGCATACAGTCAAGCAGGGCCACTAGAGCCACTCAGGGAGAGATAACCCTAAACCTCACATGCCAGCAAAAGTGTGAGAATTTCTTACCAGTCTCTGGCCTCTTTCTTTCTGTGCAAACTGGTTAAATGAAAGGTAAAAGTCACAGTTTATCTCTTCTGTAAAGTTTTAATTAAAACAAAAGAACTTTAATTAATTGGTTTAATAATGATAAGAGCTTCTATTGTTACAACATCAGCCCTCTTGCATGGGAAAGCTTTTATACAACCAGAAGACATGCATTGAAAATAATGATTGGATGAAATCCCTTTACAAAATGTTTGATGACCCACCAGGTGACCAAATGTACCTGAAGCTTTAATTGTTTTCCCAGGAATATGGGGTCAAGCATTGGTTATAAGCTATTTTAGTAATTTGTAAGTTACCACACCAGTGTATTCAATTTGGATTATTTTATTATTTTATTTATTGGTTCACTCCTCTTAGCCCACATCATGGGTTAAAGAGAACATTGCCAGTAGGCCTTCACTCTTCCAGAAGAGCATCATTTGTTAGGTCCTTTTTCCTTGGTTTAAAGTGAAAAAGCAATGATCAGAAATGTACACCTCATGATAGGCTCAAATTTTACTGTAAAGGCTACAGTTACACAAAGACTTTAAATTGTCTTGTGAAAGTTATAATAGAATTTGCTGAACAGAAAATTATCTGTGCAGCCGCTAACACCTGTGGCCTATGGAAAAATACATCAAATGAAGATTATAGAAATTCAGTGGTAGAGAATTTGCAAAGGGACTGCTTAGTTAAGTAGTAAACTGTTTATCTAGCTCATTCTTTGATCTATTTGATTTTAGGAAGTTCAGTTTATGGGGACCTTGGGTAAGGAGTATACTCCAAATTCTTGGTATTATCTTCCCATTAGTCGTAATAATAGTCTTCCTGGCATGCTGTATTCTCTCAAAGGTTTTGAATGTTTGCATGCAGCCATCTCTAGAGTGTCATATGGTCTCTCTTCAATTGAAATAACAAGAGCTGAAAGAAATGAGCAACCATGAGGACACCATAACCTATGAATGGTGTGCTAAGACTGAAACCCAAAATGATGGTAACTGAGAGTGGTATTAAGGCCCTAAGTTTTGGTTACCCTCTCACCTAAGTGAGAACCTGACCAAAAAGGGGGATTTTTAAAAACGAAGTTATGGAAGGCCATTGTTTTGGACTGAGCTCATGCACTAGGCTCCAACAGACCAAACCAAACTAAAATGGAGTGGCTTGTGCTAAGACTTTAAGGGAACACATAGGTCCTAGAACACAACACAAACCAGGTTTTGTTTTTCTCATACAAATCTCTATAACAAACATTCTTGACAGCACAGGTATCCACTCCTTGAAGTTCCCATTAAATCTTTTAACGAAATTCATTTCCTCTTGCCTAGAGACCATCAAACTTCAGATGATCATGTGACAAGGGTTCCAGCCAGTTCCAGGTGAAAGACACCACCCCTGACCATCAAGGAAACCCTGTCCCCACTAGATAGAGCAGGGTGAGTACTGGGATACTCAGTCGGTAGGAGCTACATCTCAAGCCAGCATGAAGCAGTTATAGAAGAGAGACTGTGGGTCCCTCTGCCTCTTATAAAGATTTATGGGGATCACGTCTCTCAGAGAGAAAATGAGGCAGGAAAATAGGGTCTGGGGGAAGGGAACATAAAGCCGATTCACACTTCAGCTATGACAGGAAATAGCCTCTCCATGGGGCATATGCCAAATATAAGTAACTTTACTTCATCCTCTCTTTTACATAGGGCATACACCAAGTAACCAATGGAAACCCATAGAAAGTATTAAACCCCTACAAATTCTGTAACGGGGCCCTTGAGCCCCTGTGCTCAGGCTTGCTCCCACACTGTGGAGTGTACTTTAATTTTCAATCCCTTCATTTCTTCCTTGCTTCGTTTGTGCATTTTGTCCAATTCTTTGTTCAAGATGCCAAGAACCTGGACACCCTCTACTGGTAACACTCTGATTAAGCTCCAATTCAAGCCTGCCATAAATCACCTGACATGCTCGTGAAGCCTCCTCAGTCTTCATATTAGTCTTTTGGGGTCTATTCTTTCTTCTAAGAAAAATCTATCACAAGAGGGAGTCAAATGTATAAAATCACTCATACATGGACAGAGAGAATTTTCAATCAGCATTTTCTCCCAGGCAGAGTCTCTACATGTGTCTCCATAGATAACATCTGGTGATAGTAATACCTGTCTTTAGCTTCTGGTTAATAGTCCTATTGGTTTCTCTCAGAAAACATCTCTCTGCAGGCCTAAATTATATTGATAGTGACTCCTGTCATAAAGAATAGATGCCCACTCTTACCAGGGTGTAGTTCAAGGATAGGTATCTCTGAAATGACATTTATTTCATGTTATTATTCATAGAATCTTGATTTATTATTTGATTTTGGCCTTCCACTTGGTCTTAAATTTATATTTCTGTGTATTGTATAGAACCAGCCCTTCTTTAAACTTACTTCTAAGAATTACTCTCAGGCATTAAAAAAAAAAAAATCTCCTCCCTCTTTTATTACTTGTAGGCAACCCAGACTCATGATTAAGAGTACAGGCCTTGAAGTCAGAAAGAACTGATTTCTTGTCCCAGATCAAACCCTTAATTAAATATTATAAGGTTCATGATCTATAAAATTGAAATAATGTCAAAGAGTTTTTGTAAAGACCAAATAAAGTACATCCATACTCCTCTGAACATGTCCTTACATAATATCCTCATGACACCATTACTACCTTGCCTTGATTTGCTGGAAGCTTGCTCCAAAATAGTGCTTTATAAAGAAAATCAAGTTATTTAATGAAATCATGTGTCACCCAAATGAATAATCTGGAAACATTAATATCATCTTAATCACCAAATCTTGAACCACAATATTCATAAACATTTTTTAAATTGTTATTTCCCATATTCTAACTTAGTGTAAATAATCATTTTTTCTTTTTCCTAGATTCCAAATGAATTCAATAAGTATTTTCTAATATATACTCTTGCCTTCCATTTGTTTTGTTAGGTGCTGGGATACAACTCTATAGAAGTGTCTTTTTACTCAGAAATTAGTTGTTTTCTATAATAGTTTAGACAGGTGATTAAAAATACAACATTGACTACAATATGAAAATTTCTGTGGTGTTAGGAAACAAAAGAGATAACCTAAGGGAGCAAAGAAAGATAAAGATCTAAGGCAGAGAATTTATGTAAGCACCAGATCATTAAGGCCCTTCTATGAAATAGCATGGATTTTGTACTTTGTTCTAAGTAAAATCGAAAAATATTAATGGATTTTCTTCAGTGAAGATTTGTATTTTAGCAACATCTCTATGGTCATATGGGAGAATGAATTCCAGGGAAAGGCAAAGTCAAGAATGAAGACATAAGGCTCAATGATATGATTGTTCATGTAACACAGGTGAGAAGTACTCATCTTCTCAATACAGTTACAGAGAATTTGGACTTCAGGGCACAGATGAGACAGCACTTGGTGATGGATTAAATGAGAGAGTAGAGACAAAATGTCTACCAGGTTTGAGATAGTACATGGAAAATCATGCCATTCACTCTGATGGAAATAGTGAAAAAGATGGCCATTTTTCTGTCTTAAATCCATCATTCTCAAAGCTAGGTCTGTACCTTTCTAACATGACCTTTCTAAAATACTTTTGATCACAACAGTCCCTGCACAAGAAATTTGTTAATGGATAACCAGTACTCACAGAATAAAGTCCAGACACTGCATTCAAATATCTGCATAATTTGTTTGTAACTCACCTCTTATTTCTCTCTCATTCTCTTACCCTAATCATAGTCACTGAGCCTCTTTTTGTGTGTGTGTGTGTGTGTGTATGCGTGTGTGTGTGAGAGAGAGAGAGGTAGAGAGACAGAAAAAGAGAGAGAGAGAGAGAAAAGAGAGGTATTCCGCCTATAGTTAAATATTCCTAGAACCTTGCCTAATTGGCAAACTTGTATCTATCCTTTTTGATCCAGTTAAAATGTTACTCCTTCTATCCAAGTTTCCCAGATGTCTCCTTCATGCCAAATTAATTATATATCATCCTTTGTCTGTCATAGAAGCCATAGTCTTATTTTAAAAAAATATAATGTTGCATCATCAGAATATGTTTCATGTCTTTATGCCATTAGACTGTGAGTTCCCACATGGCTGAGATTATCTTACTCTTGTACTATACATCCATCAATACTAAATACTTTTCTTTATATAAAGGAGGTACACAATAATGCTTAATAAATACAATAAACATGGGACAAGTGTGTTAGTACAAGCATGGGCATAGAGTTGTGTGGATCCTTTTTGTGGACCATTTTTTTCTGATTCTGTACACCGTGTTCTATTTCTAGTTTGTCTAGGAATCTGAGATGACAATGATCAGAAATGGCAGGAATTCATTTGATAGAAATATATTTTTTTAATGTCCCAAATTTAGACAGTGTTAAATTTTGACAGGGCTTAGTGTATGTTAACATTGTCCAGTGCTGTCATCTTACAGCCTTGCCATTCACTGAATAACATCTTATTTGAAATATCAAATATTTTCAATGTATTTGTTTTAATGACTGTTTGTGAAGTGTTCTAGATTTTGCCAATATGCAGACTTACACATCAGAAATCCTCTATTAAATTTTCCAACTTATTTGACACATTATGGTTGATTTGAAATTTCTACTCTTTGACAAAATTTGCCCTCATCACCTAAGTATTTGAAATACACTTGTTTGTTATGCATTATTCATATCTATGTATAAAGTATACTTAATATAGTAGTCTTATTGAGTATTGATAGAATTGAAGCTTTATGTTGTGACTTTTACACAGATTACATGTTTACTGTATCGTACCCAGGTGATACATAATCATCTATAAATCTGATGACCAACTTTTGAAATTTGAAAATAGTCACCATATTTCAGTGTATATACCTAGTTATTTTGTTTTTAGAGAATAATAATGTATATGTAATACTTCTTATACAATTAAAACTGCTAAATATATATTCAGTAATTAATATTCCATAATATAGAGAAATATATTTATATATATTTTTATTTTTTAGAGCAATATATTTATTTATTTATTTATTTATTTTTTAGAGAAGAGTTCTAACTCTGTCATCCAGACTGCAATGCTGTGAAATGATTATAGCTCACTGCTGCCTCAAACTCATGTGTTCAATCAATCCTCCTACATCTGTCCCCTGGGTGGGCACTATTGGCTCAAGCCACCATACTTACCTAGGTTTTTTGTTTGTTTGTTTCAGAGACTGAGCGTCTTGCTATGCTGCCCAGGCTGATCTCAAACTCCTGGTCTCAAGCAGTCAACCCACCTCAGCCTCCCAAGTAGCCAAGATTACAGGTGCAGTGGCTAAAGCAGTATTTTTTAAAATCTAAAGCCACTTCAAGAAATAGGGAAAATACACAAAATTAGATTAATATAGAAGAAGAGCTATTCACACAGTAACTCTACAAATACATCAAAATGTATAGAAGATTAGATACTTTAGAAGAGGGCACATAGGCCAACAGAACAGAAAAGAGAACTCTTAAAGCCTCATACCTTCAGCCATCTGATCTTCAACAAAGTTGATTCAAATAAGCAGTGGGGAAAGGATTCCCTATTCAATTAATGATGCTGGGATAGCTGGCTAACTGTTGCAAGAAGTCAGGGACCCTGAACGGAGGGAGTGGCTAGAGCCGTGGCAGAGGAACATAAATTGTGAAGATTTCATGGACATTTATCACTTCCCAAATAATACTCTTATAATATCTTATGCCTGTCTTACTTTAATCTCTTAATCCTATTATCTTTATAAACTGAGGATGTATGTCACCTCAGGACCCTGTGACAATTGTGTTACCTGTACAAATTGATTGTAAAACATGCATGTTTGAACAATATGAAATCAGTGCACCTTGAAAAAGAACAGAATAACAGCGATTTTAGGGAACAAGGGAAGACAACCATAAGGTCTGACTGCCTGCAGGGTTGGGCAAAAAGAGCCATATTTTTCTTCTTGCAGACAGCCTATAAACAGACGTGCAAGTAGGGAAGATATCGCTAAATTCTTTTCCTAGCAAAGAATATTGATTTTAATACTCTGGGAAAAGAATTGCATTTCTGGGGGGAGGTCTATAAATGGCCACTCTGGAAGTGTCTGTCTTATGTGGTTGAGTAAGGACTGAAATACGCCCTGGTCTCCTGCAGTACCCTCAGGCTTACTAGGGTGGGGAAAATCCCCACCCTGGTAAATTTGAGGTCAGATCGGTTCTCCGCTTTTGAACCCTGTTTTCTGTTGTTTAAGATGTTTATCAAGACAATACGTGCATGGCTGAACATAGACCCTTATCAGTAGTTCTGTTTTGCCTTTTGTCCTGTTTCCTCAGAAGCATGTGATCTTTGTTCTCCTTTTTGCCCTTTGAAGCATGTGATCTTATGACCTAATCCCTGTTCTTGCACCCCCTCCCCTTTTGAAATCCTTAATAAAACTTGCTGGTTTTGCCTACGTTGAAATATTGGGGGCAGGTTCCCCCAATAGCTAACCATATGCAAAAGAATAAAACTGGATTTTTATATTTCACCATATACAAAAAATTAATTCAAGATGCATTAAAAATTCATATGTAAGACCTCAAACTACAAGAATCCTATAAGAAAACCTAGGAAACAACATTCTGGACATCAATCTTGGGACAGAATTTATGACTAAGTCCTCAAACGCAGTTGCAACAGAAACAAACATTGAGAAGTGAGACATAATTAAACTAAAGAGCTCCACACAGCAAATGCAACTATCAGCAGAATAAAGAGACAGCTTACAGAATTGGAGAAAAAATTCATAAATTATGCATCTGACAAAGGTCTGATATCTAAAATCTGTAAGAATCTTAAACAATTCAACAAGCAAAAAGCAAATAACCCCATTAAAAAGTGGGGAAAAAACATGAATAAACACTTCTCAAAAGAAGACATGTAAGTGGCAAAAAAAAAAAAAAAAAAAAAAAAGAAAAAATGCTCCAAATCAATAATCATTACAGAAATATAAATCAAAGCCACAATAGGATACCATCCCACACCAGGAAGAATGGCTATTATTAAAAAGTCAAAAAACAACAAATGCTGGTGAAGCTATGGAGAAAATGGAACACTTATACACCATTGGTAGGAATGTAAATTAATTCAGCCACTGTGGAAAGCAGTTTGGAGATTTCTGAAAGAACTTAATATACAACTACTCTTCAACCCAGCAATCTCATTACGGGTATATATCCAAAAGAAAATCAATTGTTCTAACAAAAAGACACATGCACTTATATGTTCATTGCAGCAATAATCACAATAGCAAAGACATGCAATCAACTTTGGTGCCCTTAAACAGCAGACTGGATAAAGGAATTGTGGTAATATACACTGTGGAATACCATGCAGCCATAAAAAAGAAAATAATGTTCTTTGAAGCAACATGGATACAGCTGGAGGCCATTATCCTAAGCAAATTTACTCAGGAATAGAAAACCAAATACTGCATATTCTCACTTACAACTAGGAGCTAGATATTGAGTATTCATGAACATAAAGATGCCAGTAATAGACACTGGGGACTACTGGAATGGGGAGGGAGGAAAGGAGCAAGAGTTGAAAAACTAACTATGGGATACTATGCTTATTACCTAGGTGACGAGATCAATTATACCTCATACCTCAGCATAATGCAATATACCCATGTAACAAGCCTGCACATGCACTCCCTGAATCTGTAATAAAAGTTGAAAGTAAAAAAATAAAATAAAATAAACCAAAATGAACAAAAATTGAGTACAGTAACACTTAATTTAAAAAAATATTTAAGTTCCAGGATACATGAGCAGGATGTGCAGGTTTGTTACATAGGTAAATGTGTGCCAGGATGGTTTGCTGCACCTTTCAACCCATCACCTAGGTATTAAGCCCCCATGCATTAGCTATTTATCTGGATGCTCTCCCCACACCCGACCCCCACAGGCCCCATTGTGTGTTGTTCCCCTCCCTATGTCTATGTGTTCTCATTGTTCAGCTCCCAATTATAAATGAGAACATGCAGTGTTTGGTTTTCTGTTCCAGTGTCAGTTTGCTGAGGATAATGGCTTTGAGCTCCATCCATGTCTCCACAAAGGACATGATCTCGTTCCTTTTTATGGCTGCATAGTGTTCCATGGTGTATATGTATCACATTTTCTTTATACAGTCTATCATTGATGGGCATTTGAGTTGATTCCATATCTTTCCTAATGTGAATAGTGCTGGAATTTTTAAAATTTGTGAATGTCTTTTACTAATGAATGCATATGCTTAGTGTGTTAGTCCATTTTGCAATGCTATAAAGGAATATTCAAGACTGGGTAATTTATGAAAAAAATTTATTTGGCTCATGGTTCTCCAGGCCCTACTGGCATGGTGTGGCATCTGCCCAGCTTCTAGTGAAGGCCTCAGGAAGCTTACAGTCAGTGAAGGCAAAGGGGAAGCAAGAGTAATTCATGTTAAGAGTGGTACCAGGTTCTTTTAAATAATCAACTCTTGCATAAACTCATAGAGTGAGAACTCAGTCATATCCACGGGAAGAGCATCAAGCCATTCATGAGGGATCCACCCTCATGGCTCAAACACCTCCCACTAGGTCCACCTCCAACATTGGAGGTCACATTTCAACATGAAATTTGGAGGGGGTAAAACATCTAAACTATATCACCTAAGATGTCAATTTTTAAAAATTGTATTTTATTAATACTGAATTTGATTAAAATTTATGATAAAGTATTGGGATTTTATATATAAACATATATATGTGTGTGTGTGTGTGTGTGTGTATATATATATGTAGGAAAACTAAACAATTTTTGTAATCAATTCAATTACTTTCTTTGATTCTGCCCTTCTCTTAAACTATGTAAGTGTTGAAAATACTTTGAAAGAATTGGTGCTTCTGCCTTGCCAGACTTACATGTTATGCTCTTCCAATATTTTAGGGGCATGTCACTTTCATACACTACCTTAACCAAAATTATCAACTATTTTGCTTAATAGCTATCTATGTATTTGAATATATCCAAGTTTATACCAATATCTTTGAATATTTCTTCTTCTTGCCTTTCAGTACATACTTCTAGGCTGAAGTTGTTTTTTTCCTGAAATACATATTTGAGTGGTTCTTTTAATGAAATTCTGGGAGAGAAGTTTTTTGATTATTTCAGTTGTTTATAAAAAAGAGATTTGGAATTAAATGACACTGGCCCTCATCCCCTCCTGGGATAATGGATGTTCTACTAAAATAATGATCGTTTGTTAAGTCAATTGCATTCTTCCTACTTATACTTACTTTTTCACTCTATATTGCCAACTGATTGAATTTATTCACTTTTAAAATGTATGACTTTCTTCTTCTCATCCTTCTCTATTAAAGAACCAGAATAATACAACAGTAATGATATCTCATTCAGAGATAATATTTAGTGATCTAGCTTGTTAGGCTGCATGAGGAAAGTAGTAGAGATGGAATATTTTCATAAAGTATATCTATACTAATATTAGTTTCTGAATAACTCATAAAACAAAAGAATACTGCCCATAATGAGACCATTGTACTTTTTCAGCGTCAATTTCCTAATATTTCTTGAAGTCTTCTCTTACTTAGGAAAACAATGATAGCAGCATTAATCAGTATGCAATTATGGATGCTATATGCTAAGAAGGTTTTGAGCTAACTTCTAAGGTTCACTAGTGTCAGCTACAGTATTCTTCTTCATTCTAAGAGAACTAAAGGGTCTTTCTCTCCGCCATAAGCTATCTAATTATGTAAAGAATAGAGATTAACTGATTATGATGAATAAATTAATCTCAGGAGAAGCAAAAACTCAGACATTTCTAATTAGCATAATTTTCCTGGGACAACTAGAAAAATTCTCTATTCTTATTAACAATAATCAACAGAACAATAACTAATTTTGGGGCAGTCAGCACACTACAAAATTATTAGAATCATCTTTAGGACACAGATTAAGAAGTTATAAATTCATATCAAAATTTTTTAAAAACTAACAACAAACAATGGCTGAAAGAGCAACCTCTGTTTCAACTTACAAGATTACTCACTTTTGTTTGTTATGCTTTTATCATCATCATCACACTGATATATTGAATATTTGGCTTGCATTATGCTATGCATTCTGTATGATGAAATAACTTTAATCTCTACAACAACTTAATAGGGTCAGTGTTAGTATCGCATCCAATTTAATGATCATGCACAATGGCAACCTCACTTTGCTTGGCTCTCATTAAACTATGATTTCTCTAGAATAGCTATTTTTAAATTTTTAAATCAATTCTTATTATATATTAATGATTTAAAATTTTTTACTTAAATATTTAAAATAACTATGTTAATTTATTAAATTGATATGGAGCTAGGCAATGTGAAAATATATAGAATAAACATGAGATAGTTCTGGTAATTCTCAATATTCCATGTTTCTAGAAAGAACACCCTTCAGCATAGATTTGACATAACAGTTTTTGTTTTTATCTGATCAACAAATCAGAATGAAAATAAGGACTAGAGAAATGTTAGAATATATTGTTTTATGATATTTAAAGGAGAAATATGTAGGCATAACATGTCAAATCATAGAAAACAAGATCCCAAATTCTTAAGCCAAATGTGATTAATAAAATCATTAGGAAAATAACAAGAATAGTTACATAAAAAGAAACAAACAAAAAACTACTTTGACAAATTATCTCCCTTAACAATATAAAATTATTGCATCCAAATAACTACATTTAAAAGTATGATAACATGGGGAGAGAAAATACTCTGAATTTTATTTTCCTTTGTACATCAGACATTAAAATGTGACCTTCATCATAAATGGACTATATCTGCTCAATGGAATGATGTGTATGATATTCATATTGACTTTTAAATGTTTAAAGTACTCTAGAATTCAAATATTGTGTTCTATAGTCTTTCATAAACTTACCAAACAAGAAGATATCAACAAATAATATGTATTAACCCATTTAACGTTTGCCATGACTACATATGAACATCATAAATATATATATATACATACAAATAAAGAGTGTATGTATAATAATATAAAAGCAGCAGTCACAGGATATCTTGCATGTTTGCAAGCTTTTGATAATGAATTATTAAATACTTGGCAAAGTGCTGGGTTAGCAGATAAACAAAAGCAAATGTGTTTGTCACATACATGGGAGATCAATGTGAAAGAATCATAATGCATATCTGCCAGTGTAACAAGGTAAGAGAAAAGAAGCACGTGTCTGAAATACACATGCAAGAAGCTATCAAATGTCCATTATGGCTCCTCATACTTGCATCTCCATACCCCCTCTCTCTCTAAACCCCAACCATGCTGGCATCCCTGGTCTTCCAATGATACTGCAGCCATACTCATGCCTTAGGATCTCCTTACCTGCCCTTTCCTCTGCCTGTATCCTGGATTCCCATAGACAGCCTGACTGTCTTTCTTTTGCTAGATTTTTGTAAAATGTCACCTTTTCAGCGAGTTCTTTCATGGCCAACTTGTGGAAAATGGCAACCACTTCCCAGCCTTCCACATAAACCAGTAATTATATCACTAATCACCATCTAAAATTGTCATTGCTGCATCCACAGTGCCTAAAATGATGCTATCCTATAATAGGCGATATATAAGTGATACATATTTGTATATATGTATATACCTCACAGCCTGATTTTATAAATAGTTTTATTAAAACAAAGTCACATACATTTGTTGATAATGTTTATGGCTCCTTCACTCAATGGCTGAGTTCCATAGCCCTAAATATTACCTATTATGTACTGGATATATAGTGATAGCTGCACATAAGTGATATACAGTGATATCTTGCTTTATTGCACTTTGCTTTATTGTTCTTTACAGATATTGTGCTTTTTAAAAATTAAGATTTTTGGCAAGCCTACTTCAAGCAAGTCTATCTATGCCATTTTTTTCCCAACAGCATTTGCTGGTTTAGTGTCTCTGTGTCACATTTTGATAATCCTTGTAATATTTTAAACATCATATTATTAATATATCTGTTATGATGATATGTGATCAGTGATCTTGATGTTAACAATGTAATTATTTTGGAGTGCCATAAACTGCACCCATGTAAGACATCAAGGTTAAGCAATGTTGTATGTATTCCGACTGATCCACTGACCAGCCATTTCACCATCTCTCTCCCTCTCTTCAGGTGTCTCTATTCCCTGAAATATATTGAAATTAGGCCAAGTAATAACCCTACATTGGTTTCTCCATGTTCAAGTGAAGGAAGAGTTTCAAGTCTCTCACATTAAATCAAAAGCTAGAAATGATTACACTCAGTTAAGAAGACATGTCAAAAAGCAGAGAGGCTAAATTCTAGGGCTCTTGTGCAAAAATATTTGGCCAAAGTGTGAATACAAAGGAAAAGTTCTAGAAGGAAATGGATACACCTTAGATAAGAAAGCAAAACAGCCTTATTGGTGATATGGAAAAGTGTTTAGTGGTCTGAATAGAAGAGCAAATCAGCCACAACATTTTCATAAGCCAAAGTCTAATCCAAAGCAAGTGCCTAACTGTCTTCAATTATGTGAAAGTTGAGAGAAGCGAAAACCCCGCAGAAGAGAAGTCTGAAGTTAGCAGAGGTTGGTTCATGAGGTTGAAGAAAGGAAGCCATCTCTATAACATAAAAGTGTGAGGTGAAGCAGCAAGTGCTGGTATAGAAGCTGCAGCAAGTTATCCAGACGATCTAGCTCAGATAATTGATGAAGGTGGCTACACTAAACAACATATTTTCAATGTAGATCAAACAGCCTTATATAGGAGGAAGATGCCATTTAGGAGTTTCATAGCTGGAGAGAAGTCAATGCCTGGCTTCAAAGCTTTAAAGGACAGACTGACTCTTTTGTTAGGGGCTAATGCAGCTAGTGACTTTAACTTAAAGTCAGTGCTTATTTGTGATTCTGAAAATCTTAGGGCACTTCAGAATTATGTTAAATCTACTCTTCCTGTGCTCTATAAGTGGAACAACAAAGCCTGGATGACAGCATATCTGTTTATAGTATGGTTTACTGAATACTTTAAGTCCGCTGATGAAACCTACTGCTCAGAAAAAAAGGCTTCTTTCAAAATTTTGCTGTTTATTGAAAATTCAATAATCTGATCAATTGATTGAAAAGTCAATAAACAGCAATATTTGGTTACCCAAGCTCTGATAGAGATGTACAAGAAGATTATTGTTGTTTTCATGCCTGCTAACACATCATCCATTCTGCAGCCATAGATCAAGGGGTAATTTCAATTTTCAATTCTTATTATTAAAGAAATACATTTTGCAAGGCTATAAATATTATAGATAGTGATTCCTCTGTTGAATCTGGGCAAAGTAAACCTTTGAAAAAGATTAATCATTCTAGATACCATTAAGAACATCTGTGATTTATGGGAGGAAGTCAAAATATCAACATTAACAGGAGATTGGAAGAAGTTGATTTCAATCTTCATGGATGACTTGGTGGGGGTTCAAGACTCCAGTGGAGGAAGTAATGGCAGATATGGTAGAAATAGCAAGAAAACTAGAATTAGAAATGAAGCCTGAAATTATAACTGAATTACTGAAATCTCACAATAAATATTAAACAAGTGAATAGTTGCTGCTTATGGATGAGCAAACAACTTGGTTACTTGAAATGAAATCTACTCTTGGTGAAGATCCTGTGAAAATTGTTGAAATGACAACAAAGGATTTAGAATATTACATTAAATTAGTTGTTAAACCAGTGGCACGGTTTGAGATAACTGACTCCAATTTTGAAAGAAGTTCTGCCTTGGGTAAAATGCTATCACACAGTATTGCATACTACAGAGAAATCATTTATAAAAGAATCAGTCGATGTGGTAAACTTCATTTTTGTCTTATTTTCAAAAATGCCACAGCCATCCCAGACTTCAGCAATCATCACCCTGATCACTCAGCAGTCATCAATATTGAGGCTGACCCTCCACCAGCAAAAAGATTACAACTCATTGAAGTCTCAGATTATGTTAGCATTTTTTAGCAATACAATATTTTTTAAATTAAAGTATCTACATTAAAAAAACATAATAGCACTGCACAGTCAATAGACTTTAGTATAGTGTAGACATACATTTTACAAGCACTAGAAAAAAAACCTTTGATTTTGTCCTATACATTTTTTGGGGCCCATTTTACTTTATGAAAAATATTGCTTTCTTCATATGCTCTGCATACAGAATTGTTTCTTTTACATCTAGTAGTTTTAATTATGTATATTAACTGTGGATAACAAAAACTTAGAGTAGTCATGATTAAAGGTACAAGTGACCAGAAAATATGTTTATATTTCTGTGGCAAACAATGACCTAACAAAATAGCCATAATTATGACTCATAACATACACCAAGACATGTCAGAGTTTAAAAATATACAATTTTGGATTGTATTAATGTATTAATAATGCATTTATATAAATATAACTTAAAGAACACTAAACATCATTTTAAAATCATGCTTTCTGTGTACTTTTAACATACCAAATAGCCCTAATATATCTCCCTTGGCTATCCAGGAGTTTCTGTTATGTCCAAATTAGTTTGGGTAAAAAAGACTTGATTTTGGAATTTCAAATTTAACTTTGTGAAACTTGTCAAATATCAAAGTTTTAAAGAATTTGATCAAAAGGGGATCACAGGTCATTATGAATTAAAACCAAAATGACAAAAGATTTTAAAGGCACAAAGCACAAGAAACTATCTTCATGAAACATGGAATGGAATCTCTGTTTCCTAGGTCAGTTACCTAAAAAGTTAATAAAAACCTTTTACAATTTTCTATTAAAGAGAAGATCAGTGCTGTGAGAAAACCTTGTTCTTCCAACACAGGAGCCCAGACTCTAGCCTTCTGTCAGTGTGCTTTTGATATTAATGTTCAATTTTTAGAAAAAAAATATGAATACTTTTCTTTTAATTTCAGCCAACTTGATCACACATAAAATTTTTTTCATTAGACTAATCTTTCACAAATCTTCTACAACTTACTTTAACATTTGGTTTTTCCCTTTACTTTTTTCAGGGGGCATTCTACCTTGGGGGAAAAATTACTTTCTTTATATGCTTTGAATATAGAATTGTTTCTTTTATATGGAGTAGTTTTAATTACGTATATAAATGCTTAGTAACCCTAATTTTCTTATGAAAAACCTAGGAAGTAAGTCATTTTGAACTGTTTCATACCAGTATTTGTTGGTGAAAACCACTTTATAATTTTAGTCTCAATTTTTTTAAAATTAACAGGTCTAAATATATTTAGCTTTTCTGTACCATATAAAATTAAGGTGTCAAAGTATATAATCATAAATATATGTGTAATAAGTAATGTTTCAGCATTTTAACATACTCAGAAATGACTCAGACATTTTATAATTATCTATTACTTAATTTAACATAACATGCTCTTAAGATTTTAAATTATTTAAAAGAATTTTGAAACTATGATACAGGCATCCCCTGCAACATCTTCCTCAGTTTCCCTGTATCCTAAGTATCCATGTGGTACCCAAGGATGGCTATAAAGGAAAGAGCCTGACTGAGTGCTAAATTTACATGCGAGTATAGAACATAGGACAGAGGACAGATCTGGAGGATATAACCTCTCCTAACATAGCCAGGAGACAAAGGTGGGACTAGGAGGACAAGGACATATTGGGCTTGATTATGATTGGTGCTGGTGGTCTAGATGCTAGGACATGTTCCCAGGCATTACCATGTCTACCTCTCTAGATCCTAGGGTGCAGAAGCTTAAAAACAAAGACAAGCTTACACTAATATGTGTGCAAGCCTTCAGCAGTGCTCAGCAGCCAACTCTTATAGCTTTAATTCACAGAAAAATCAAACAAGCAACAGTTTTATGAACTTAAAAGATCTAGCAGAAATAGCCTAAACCTGTCTGGCCAGTAGTCCCAGGCAAAATGTATGAATCATTTCATAATACTGCCAATTCCAAAGACATTCTAATTTGATTTTGCTAATAATTTTAGCCTAGTTTTATTTTAAAAGTATTACTAAAGTTGCATTAACTAAATGGCATTTCAATTTCTACTTTTCTGATAAAAGATTTGATTCAACTGCTTACTTCTCTAAGCCAATTATTTAGAACTCTTTCATATATTTTGGAAGTCAAATATCACATACACATAAAACATATAAACATACAGATATATAGACAGAAGTAGATATTATAGGTTTATAAGATTTTTTTATTCACCAGTTTTTAAGTAATTTATCTCCCTGCTTTAGACTATCAATCTCTAAATTACCTGTTCTACATCTCTAAACACTTGTTAGGTAAGCAACCCTAATTTGCATTTCCAAAAGGATAATGCTTAGGTGAAAATTTACATCACAAGGGCAAAAAACTTTCATTTTGCTGACATAAAAGAAGGGCTTAAGGAAATGGCCCAATGCAGACAAGATTGCCAGAAATATCTAAAACAAAGGTAAAGTTTTTAATGTAAATTTTAAGCCAAAGTCTTCTTCGTTATGAAGGTTTCTAATGGCCTAGGTGAAGAGAGGGAGATATTTTTACAAATGGAGATTTTATAGATGTAATTTTATTTTTTACAAACAGTTTCAAAATAGCCAGCTGAATGACAAAAAGTAGTTTGGAGACCAATTAAATTAGCTAGGTGATCTTTTCATTTAGCTTATTTCTCGATTGGGTTACTGACTTCAGGGTGGAGCCCCTTAATAGAGTAGAATAAAGCATTTTTCATGTATGAACATAGCATAAATAAGTCTGAATAAAAAAGTAAGAATATTTTATCTGAGGTCATATTTTTAATTAACCCTTTATCTAGCCTTATTATTTTTTCTTTTTAAGCCAAAGGTGCTTTTTCAAGTGACTCATCAAAACCAATGAGCCTTAACAAAGGTCATAAATTAACTAAGGATGAACTAGATATCAAGCAGTCTTTGCAAGATTCAGAACAACCCCAAAGACAGCTCAAAGGGAAAACAATCTTGCTAGTCACAAATGGAATACAACCCATACCTGCCTGATCATATTCTTTAAGGTGTCATCCTCTCATCTGAGTTCCTGTCCATATAGGTCCGAAATCCTTGCATACTCCACAGACAGAAAGGACAGAAAATTAAAAGCTCTCCATTGAAAGGAAAAGGATGAATAAAAAATGGGTATACCTAAAGGTTAAGAGTCATACAAATAATTTAAAACAAATTATATCAGTTATCTGACTAGGAATTAAACCTGTGCTGTAACCAGGAAAGTTCAGGACCTTAGCCACTGGAGCATAGGGTGAAGTGGTTTTCAGTAAATTATCCAGGGGATCCAAAGAGGCAGTTTGTGTATACAAAGGATTTGAACTTTGTTTCAGGTCAGATTTTTGCTCTTCATTATCAACAAGAGAATTTCTAAGGCTAGCCATGGCACAATTACATATGTTTTAGTGTAAACTTAATCTTTACATGACTACGAATAAAGCAATTTCTTAAGAATGATATATTTCTAAAATATTTTTAAAATTTAGAAGTCTAATTTAAATAATCTATCTTTTGGTCATTGACAGAATTTCCAACGGTGTACTTATTTTAATAGCAATTCAATTCAAAACCAAAATGTATACCAGTGTGGCCATATCCAAGGCTAGTCACACAAATTATTTTTTCCCATTAATCATGATTTTGTAAAGGAGACAAACAGTGATTTTTATTTTTTACCATCTGCTTGACTGGATCACAAAAAGAGAGCCTGGGAGCCTAATCTGTAAGAAGTTCTTACCCGTCTATTGGCTTATCAGGTCCTTGGTTCCCATTACTACGACTTCCAAAAGAGCAGAGTGGCTTTGGTGATACTGCACACAGTTTCAAAAGTACAGGGTCAAGAGAAACCTCCCCCTTCACTCTCGGACAGTTTACTAAAAAATCAACTCACAAGGGATATTAAAGGAGAAATGGCACACACATTTATAAACATGCATACATGGGAGAATCACAGAGAGATTGCCCCCTTTAGGGAGAAATGAAAAGTCTTAAGAAATGAAAAGTCTTAAAACTTTGCTAAGGAGTGAGAACAACTGGCTGAATAAAACTCAGGACTCCGCAAACTAGAAGGTCCAGGACTCGGGGGAGACTCAGGAAAGACTCAGAAGGGACTCAGTCATCTGCAATCATGGAGTAGCCAGAGGGGCTCAAAAGACCCATACTGGTACCAACCTGTGGGTTCTTGCAATGTTCCTGCTGAAGAAGGTTGTGGTTAGAAGGGAAAATTGAAATGTAAATGGGGGAGCAGGGAAGTACAGGGCTCTCTGTTTTAGGGTCTGACTGCTTTTTGAGTTTGGAGACATTGCTTAAGTCTTAGGATTAGTTTCCTGTGACAATGTTATCTCCTGTGACAATTCCAAATTTTGTTTGGATGTTTAAAAATGTTGGTTAGAATCACAGAGTCAAAGGCAAAGCAAAATGGACAAACAGAACCCTGTAGCAATCATACCCCAACAGGAACATCAAATTCAACAACTGTTCATTCAAGAAAGCACCTTTATAAAAACCAAGAAATCAGGTGAATAGTCACAGTACCTGGTTTTAACATAATATCAAGCAATGAGGCCTTGAAGAGGGTAGGAAAGTCAGTGTTGCTTGCCTATATCACTTCTACTCCACCTCCTGTCAACGTCATGCAGAATGAGGATCTGTGGGCTTAGGGGAGACAGAGTAAAGTATATGTGGAACTTTGCATCAGAATTCAGTGCTGTCATTGTGGAATACAACACAGGGCAGCATTCTTCTGGCACTGACAGAGGGACCATTTAGACCAGCTCTGTACCAGAAGGGAATTATCTGTCCCAGTGAGAGGAATATGAGTCCCGGCATGTTCCACCCCGAGCTGGCTAAAGCGGCCTGGGGCCCAGAATCAATTTGAGAGGCAGCCAGCCCACAAGGACTGCAGTCCTTGGGTAAGCCTTGGAACCTCACTGGTCTTGGAGATAGTGGATTTGGGGTGCATGTGACCTAGTATGCTACCAGCCATGATGGGCAAGAAAGTGCATACATCACCCCTCTCCTGATTCCAGGGAGTGCAGCTCAGAGGGGGACTCCTTTTGTGTGGGAAAAGGAGAGAGAAACACACAGAGGACTTTGTCTTGCAACTTGAGTTCCAGTTCGGCCACAGTAAAATCAAGCAGCAAGCAGATTTCTGAAGGTCCATTTTCAGGATTTGGTTCCTGGATGACATTTCTAGGCCCACCCTGGGCCAGAAAAGAATCTGATGCCCTGAAGGAACAAACCCACTCCCAGCAGGATTCATCAACTACTGACTAAAAAGCCCATGGGACTTGAATAAGCATCAGTGGTAGCCAGGCCATAGTTAAAATGGGCCTTGGGTGAGGCCCAGTACTGTGCTGGCTTCAGGTATGATCCAGGGCAGTGCCAGTTTTGATGGCCACAGGAGTGGTCACAGCATCTTTGCCCCAACACTAGGCAATCCAGCACAGAGACAGACTCCTTCTGACTGGGGAAAGAGAGGCGAGAGAGAAAGAGACTTTGCCCAGTAACTCAGGAAATTCTCCCTTATCCTACACAAGCCCACTCAGGTGGTATCTCTAGAAGTTGTCAAGAGTTGCAGCATTGTTGGGCACAGTTCATCACTAGTGCTGATACACCTACAGTGACCACAGACTTAGATCACAACACTTTGCATATATGAAAAGCTTTCTCAAGGACAGCTCAGACTGTGAAGATTTGAATAAATACCTAACTTTTCAATGCCCAGACAGCAATGAACCTTCATTCAGAAGCATCAAGAATATCTAGAAAAACATGACCTCACAAACAAATTACATAAGGCACCAGTGATCAATCCAAGAGTGATGGAGATATGTGACCTTTCAAACTGAGAATTTAAAACAGCTGTCTTGAGGAAACTCAGCACACTTCAAGGTAACACAAATAAGGAATTCAGAATTTTATTTGACAACTTTAACAAAGACATTGAAATCATAAAAATTATGCAGAAATTATGGAGATGAAAAATTCAATTGAAAACTGAAGTGTATTAGAGACTCTTACCAGCAGAATTGATCAAGCAGAAGACATAATTAATTTGAAGATAGGCTACATGAAAATACACAAAGGAGAAAAAAGAATAAAGCATGCCTGTAAGATCTAAAAAATAGTCTCAAAAAAGCACACTTTTGAGTTATTTGCCTTAAAGAGGATGTAGTGAGAGAGAGATTTAGGTAGATAGTTTATTCAAATAAATGATAACAAACAACTTTCCAAACCTAGAGAAAAATGAATATCCTGGTACAAGAAGTTCATAGAACACCAAGTAGACTCAGTATGAATAAGAACTTTATGGCATATATTAGCAAAACTCTCAAAGGTTAAGGATTTTTAAAAAAATCATAAAAGTAGCAAGATAAATAAGCAAAAAACATATAATGCAATTCTGATATGAATGCAGCAGACTTCTCACAGAAAACTTACAGTCCAGGAGAATGTGAGATGACATATAAAATGTGCTGAAGGGAAAAACTTCCAACCTTGAATATTATGTTCATCAAAATTGTTATTCAAACATGAAGGAGTAATAAATACATTTCCAGACAAACAAAAGCTAAGAGATTTTGTCAATATCAGATTTGTCTTATAAGAAATGCTAAAGGGAGATCTTTAATCTGAAAACAAAGGACATCAATAAATAATAAGAAATCATATGAAGGTATAAAAATCACTAGTAATACTAAGTGCAAAGACAAATACAGAATACTCTAAAACTGTAATTGTGGTATGTAAGCCATTCACATGTTTAGCAGGAAGACTGGATGGCAAACCTATCAAAAATAATAACTACAATCCCTTTTTAAGAAATAGACAATATAAGAAGACAGACAACAAAAAGTCAAGAAGTGGAGAAGATTGAGTTAAGTTGTGAGAGTCTCTTAGTTTTGTCTTTGCTTGCTTGTTTTTTCTTTTCTTTATAATCAAAGTTAAGGTGTCATCAGTCTAAAATAATTGGTTATAAGATGATATTTACAAGCCGTATAGTAACCACAAAATAAAAAGCTATAACATGTACACAAAAAATAAAAAAGCAAGACATTAAAATATACTAATATGGTTTGTCTCTGGGTCCCCACCCAAATTTCATCTTGAATTGTAATCCCCATGTATTGAGGGAGAGACCTGATGGGAGGTGATGGGATCATGGGGCAGTTTTCCCCATGCGATTCTCATGACAGTGAGTTAGTTCTCATGAGATCTGGTGGTTTTAAAAGTGGCTGTTTCCCCTGCACTCTCTCTCTCTCCTGCTGCCATGTAAGGCACGCCTTGCTTCCTCTTTGCCTTGTACCATAATTGTAAGTTTCCTGAAGCCTCCCCAGCCATGCAGAACTGTGAATCTAATAAACTTCCTTTGTTCATAAATCACCTAGTCTCAGGTAGTATCATTACAGCAGTGTGACAACAGACTAATAAATACACTATCAGGCAAAATCACTCTTACAGAAAGGAACACAGGAAGGAAAGAAGAAAAAAGAAAAAGAGGACCAACAAAACAACTGGAAGACAAATAACAAAATAGCAGTTTTAAATGCTTTTCTATCAATAATAACGTTGCATATACATGGGCTAAAATAAATCAAAAGACACAGAGTGGCTGAATGGATATAAAAGCAAGACCCAACTATGTGCTGCCTATAAAAAACTCACTTCACCCATCAAGATACATAGACTAAAATTAAAAAAAAGGGATAAAAAAAGATATTCCATGCCAATGTAAAGCAAAAAAGAGCTCTAGAAGTGCTTATAATTATATCAAATAAAATAGAGTTCAAGACAAAAACTGATAAAAAAGAGGCAAAAAGGTCATTATATAATGACAAAGAGGTCAATTCTGCCAGAGAGTATAACAATTGTAAACTATGTATACATCCATCACTGGAGCACCCAGATGTATAAACCAAATATTATTTGAGCTAAAGAAAAAGATAGACCCCAATGTAACAATACCTTGGGAGTTCACTCCACTTTCAGCATTGAAAAGGTAGTCCAGACAGAAAATCAACAAATAAACATTACACTTAATCTGCTCTATACATCAAATGGATCTAACAGATATTTATAGAATATTTTTCCAAAAGGTGAAAAATAAATTCTCCTCAGTGCATACACATTCTCAAGAATAGGCCACATGTTAGGCCACAAAAACATTCAAAAAGAATAAAACCATATCAAGTATTATTTTAACCACAATGGAATAGAACTAGAAATCAACAATAGGAGGAATTTTGGAGCTGTATAAACACATGATATTAAACAATATGCTCCTCAATGATCATTTGGTTAATAAAGAAATTAAGAAAAAAAATTCAAAAAATGTCTTGAAACAAATGAAAATGGAAATAAAACATGCCAAAATCTATGGAATACATCAAAAGCAATACTAAGAGAGAAGTTTATAGCAACAAATGCCTACACCAGAAAAAGTAGAAACACATCAAATTAATAACCTAATAATGCATCTTTAAGAACTAGAAAAGCAAGAACAAACCAAACCCAAAATTAGTAGGAGAAATAATACAGATCAGAGCAGAAATAAATAAAATCAACACTAAAAAAATAAAAGATCAAGGAAATTAAAAGTTGGTTTTTTGAAAAGATAAAAATATCAAACCTGTAGCCAGACTAACAAATAAAAAGAGAAGACCCAAATAAATAAAATTAGAGATGAAAAATGAGACATTGTAACTGATACCACAGAAATTCAAATGATCACCAGAGAATATTATGAGCAATTATATGCTGATAAATGAGAACCTACAAGAAATGGGCAAATTCCTAAACATATACAACTTTCCAAGATTTAGTCAAAAAGAAATTCAAAACCTGAATAGGCAAATAACAAGCAATTAGACAGAAGCAGTAATAAAAAGTCTCCCATCAAAGAATATCCTAGGATCTGAGGCTTCACTGTTTAATTCTATCAAACATTTAGAGAATAACTAATACCAATTCTGCTAAAACTATTCTAAAAAATCAAAGAGGGAATACTTTCAAACTCATTCTATGAGGCCAGTATTACCCTGATACTAAATCCAGACAAAAATATGTGAAAAGAAAACTACAAGCCAATATCACTCATGAAAATAGACACCAATATCCTTAATTAAATATTAGCAAATCAAATTTAACAACACATTAGAAAGTTTATCTATAATGATCCAGGGAGATTCATCCCAGGAAGGCAAGAATGGTTCAACATATACCAATAAATTAATATGAGACATCACATCAACAGAATGAAGGACAAATCTATTAATATATGATGATTTTAGTTAATGCCAAAAAGTTCATTTGATACAGTTCAACATCCTTTCCTGATAAAAATTCTCATAAAACTGGATATAGAAGGAACATAACTCAACACAATAAAAACCCACAGATAGTATATTGAATAGGGAAAAGCTGAGAGCCTTTTCTCTAAGATCTGGAACAAAACCAGGATGCCCACTTTTATCCAACATAGTAGTGGAAATTCTAGCCAGAGGAATTAGACAAGAGAAAGAAATGAAGGGCAACAAAATTGGAAAGAAAGAAGTGAAATTATCTTTCTTTGCAAAGGTTATAAACTTGTATTTGGAAAAACCTAAAGACCCCACCAAAATACTATTAGAACTGACAAATTCAATAAAGTTGCAAGACACAAAATTAACTTACAAAAATCTGTAGCATTTATATATGCCAACAGCAAACAATCTAGAAAAAAAAAGAAAGGAATCTCATATATAATAGCTATAAATAATGTGAAACACATAGAAATAAACTCAATTGAAGAAGTAAAAGAACTTTATAATAAAAATCATAAAACACTGAGTTAAAAAATTGGAGGGAACATAAAAAATGGATCTTGTAGGAAGAGCTGAAGCAGGAGATCTTGGCTTGGCATAGCCTGTTGCAACCCATGGAGGAATATGTCGCTGAGCCACCATGATGCCTGGACACTTACAGGCAGGCTTTGGCTGCATGGTCACCAACCAGTTTGACCAGTTGTTTGATGATGAAGTGGACCTCTTTGAGGTGCTGAAGGCAGGGGAGAACAAAAAATAAATGGCAGCGGGGGTGACACTGGGGGCCCTGGGGCCAAGAGCACAGCTCAGGCCCTCCAACATGGCAGGCAAACAGCTGTGTAAAGAGTCCCAGAAAGACCACAAGAAACCACTGCACCCCAGCATTGGCATGGTTGACAAGAAAGAGGAGACACAGGTGCTCATCGTGCTTAAGAAAGAAGGAATAAGATGAGTTGGTAGAAGACCTGATCAACAACTTCAGGTTGAAGGAAAAATAATTAATAGAAGACCAGAAAGACGATCACCTCTAGAACAAAGATTTGAAAAGCCACTTGAAGAAAAGGGTGGAGGCAAATTTTCAGTTGATAGACTGATTATTGACTGACCTATTCGAGGCCATGGTGGTCTTAGAAGAAGTTGAGGGGGCTGCAGACATGGAATGGGCTGAGGAGATGGATTCGATTCCCATGGCAAATGTGAATTTTATAGGCATAGTGGAAGTGATAGATCTGTCCTGAAGCACAAGGACAAACATGGAGGTAATAGACCTCACTACTGGGGAACTGTTAAAGATGAATTAACAGATTTGGATTGATCAAATGTGACTGAGGAAACATCTGTAGGTGAAGAACATCCAGTGGCAGACACTGAAAATAAGGAGAGTGAAGGTGAAGAGGTAAAGAAAGACGGTCCTAAAGAGATGATTTTGGATGAGCGGAAGGCTATTAAAAATATGGAGTGGGCAAAGTGGAATTTAATATCTGAAAACCAAATGAAGCTGCTGAAGGGCAGTGGAAGATGAAATATGTTTTTCATAAATCAGAGTGAAGAGGCTCATGCTGCAGATTCTGTTATGGACCATCTTTTCCAGAAGCCAGCAAATGATGTAATGTTTCAGTTGAAGATTAATTTTGGAGAACTTGGCTGCCCAGAACATGATGGCGAGGGAGGACAAGGTAGACGTGGGTGTGGCAGACGTCTGAACTGTGGCAGCAGGACTGACAAGTAAAGTGCTTCTGCTCCTTATGTGGATGACCCAGAGGCATTCCCAGCTCTGGCTTAGCTGGATACCATAAGACAACCCTGGTTCGTCTGTGAACCTTTCTGTTCAAAGTTTTTGCATGCTTAAGGATTCCAAATGACTAAGAAATTTTTTTAAAAAGACTGTCATTCATACCATTCACACCTAAAGACTGAATTTTATCAGTTGTAAAAATGAACTTCTCTTGCTACACAGAAGAAACAAATATGGCAGTCAATTTTGTATTTAGAAATATATTGGTAGCAGGGATGTTTTCATAATTTTCAGAGATGATGCGTTTTTCATGAATACTTTTTTATTGCTGCGTGCAAATATGCATTTCTAAATTTGAAATATAGATGTGAACAGTGTGTACCAGTTTAAAGCTTTCAGTTCATTTGTGTTTTTTAATTAAGGATTTAGATGATCCCCCAATTACAAACTGGTTTTAAATCTTGGACATACCAGTTTTAATACCTGCATTGCATTTTCACATGTGGTCAACTGGGACGTGTTAAACTTTCACTTGTCAAATTTTATCTTGTATGAAAAACTATGTGTATTTTAATTTAGTTTTAATATTTTCATGCATTTGGGGAAAAATCTTTTTTTACTTCTCATGATGGCTGTTGAATATATATGCTAAATCTTTGTATACAGAAATATCAGTATTTGAACAAATTTAAAGCACATTGGTTTATTAACCCTTGCTGCTTGCATGGTTCATTAGGTTCAAATTATAACTGACTTACAATTTCAACTATGTTTACTTTTTAAATATGTGACTTTCCCATTTAAAAAGCCAAGTTAGTCACCTTATTGGTGAAAGTTGTTTAAGCTACTTATTAATAAACACATCCTGTCAAGTCAAGTAGTTTTGTAGGTATGGTTTTTTTGCCCCCTCACACTGGGTAGGTGAAATAAGTTGATTTGGCTAATGTGTAATAAATTGTTATGCAAAATCAGTGTCTTACCATTTGGTATGATTTCTGTGTGTGAAGGGACCTGAAATCAAAATAGTACATGCACAACTGACAACTCTGTAACCCTTCCTTGTTCTAAACAGACCCAACGGGCACTAGTTAGTATGGTGAAATGGGATAGTATTTTAATTTTTGGAATTTGGAAAGCTGACAGCTTTACTTTATAAGGCTGGAACAGCAGCGCCATCCATGAAATATAAACCAAAAATCTTTGCTGTTTCTGAATTTCCTAGATTGCTATTATTTAGTTCTAAGTTGATGAGTATTTATTCCACAGAAAGTGATAATTATCTTTTCTCTCTTCCTCCATTAGAAAATTAGGTTAATAATGGATTCCTTCAATGGGAGCATCACCACTTATTAAAACATACATAGAAAGAATGATGAATAAAACAGGCTTTCTAGGATTTTCTTTTATTATTTTGCCATATTTATGGATAAACAGGGAAGGAATTTTTAAAAAGTTTTAAGAATCTTTTGTCACTTTATTTTCAGTCACGTTCCCCCTGTGTATGGCAATGTCGAGTTTAAAAAATATTGGAGATCTTCAATGTTAAACATGTCTATTTGGCCAATTGGTTCTCACATATACTTCTAAAAGAGAAATTGTATGTACAAGAGTTATTCATTTGGATTGAATTTATTAATCTGTTACCTACTATTCTGACACTTTAGGAAGGATGTAATTGTTTTTAAATGATGGATAAACTTGTGCTGGTGTTTTGGATCTTATGATGCTGAGCATGTTCTGCACTGGTGCTAATGTCTAATACTATTTTATATTTACAAGCATACCTGCTACCCAGAGGCAAGCATTAATTTAGTCCATATGGCCTATTAAGCCCTCTTGAGATTGCAACATATGCACTCCTAAATCAGTGTGTTTAGACTTTTCAAGTGTCTAACTCATTTCTGAACATGTATCATGCTAATAAACCTCTTGATTTCCAGCAACATACTATAGAAAACACCTGCTATTAAAAACACTTCACAAGTTTAAAAAAAGAACACAAAAGGAAAGATATTTAATATTCATAGATTGGAAGAATAATAATTATTAAAATGTCCATACTACCCAAAGTAATCTGTAGATTCAATGCAATCTCTCTCAGAATACCAATGACATCCTTCAGAGAAACAGAAAACATAATTCTAAAATTTATATGAAACCACAAAAGAGCCAGAATACCGAAAGACATGCTGAGCATAAACAACAAAACTGGAGAATCACATTACTTCAAATAATACTACGAAGCTATAGTAACCAAAACAGTATGGTGCTGGCATAAAAACACACAGACTAAAAGAACAGAATAAAGCACCCAGAAATAAATCCATGCATTTACAGTCAACTCATCTTTGACAAAGAGACCAAGAACAAACATTGAGGAAAGGACAGTCTCTTCAATAAATGTTACTAGGAAAACTGGATATCCATATGCAGAAGGATAAGATTAGAACCCAATCCCTCACCATTTACATAATCAAATAGAAATGTCTTTAAAACTTAATCTAATATCTGAAGCTATGAAGCTACTAGAAGAAAACACTGATAAAACACACTAGGACATTGTTCTAGGCAAATATTTTTGGAATAAATCCTCAAAACTCAGGCAGCCAAAGCAAAAATGGACATATGAGATCACATAAAGCTAAAAATCTTCTGTCCAGTAAAGGAAACAATAAACAAAATGAAAAGGTAACTCACAGAATTGGAGAAAATATTTGCAAACTACCCACTAACAAAGGATTAATGACCTGAATATATAAGGACTTCAAACAACTCTATAGTAAAAAAAAAAAAACAAATAATATAATTAAAAATAGGCAAAAATTTGAATAGACATTTCCTAAAAGAAGTGGCCAACAGTTATACAAAATAATGTTCAACATCCCTAATCATCAGAGAGATGCAAATAAAAACTACAGAGTTGTTATCTGATCCCAGTTAAAATGGCTTTTGTCCAAAAGAGAGCAATAATGAATGTTGGTGAGAATGTGGAGAAAGGGGAATCCTTGTACACTGCTGGTGGCAATGTAAATTAGTACAATCACTATGGGACAGTATGGGAGTTCCTCAGAAAAACCTGAAAACATAACTACCATATGATCCAGGAATTCCACTGCTGCATATATATCCGAAAGAAAGAAAATCAGTATATCAAAAGGATATATGCACTCCCATGTTCATTGCAGCATTATTCAAAATAGCCAGCTATGGCTATCAGAGAAATGCAAATCAAAACCACAATGAGATACCATCTCACACCAGTTAGAATGGCAATCATTAAAAAGTCAGGAAACAACAGGTGCTGGAGAGGATGTGGAGAAATAGGAACACTTTTACGCTGTTGGTGGGACTGTAAACTAGTTCAACCATTGTGGAAGTCAGTGTGGCGATTCCTCAGGGATCTAGAACTAGAAATACCATTTGACCCAGCCATCCCATTCCTGGGTATATACCCAAAGGATTATAAATCATGCTGCTATAAAGACACATGCACACGTATGTTTATTGCAGCACTATTCACAATAGCAAAGACTTGGAACCAACCCAAATGTCCAACAACAATAGACTGGATTAAGAAAATGTGGCACATATACACCATGGAATACTATGCAGCCATTAAAAATGATGAGTTCATGTCCTTTGTAGGGACATGGATGAAATTGGAAATCATCATTCTCAGTAAACTATCACAAGGACAAAAAACCAAACACCGCATGTTCTCACTCATAGATGGGAATTGAACAATGAGAACACATGGACACAGGAAGGGGAACATCACACTCTGGGGACTGTTGTGGGGTGGGGGGATGGGGGAGGGATAGCATTAAGAGATATACCTAATGCTAAATGACGAGTTAATGGGTGCAGCACACCAGCATGGCACATGTATACATATGTAACTAACCTGCACATTGTGCACATGTACCCTAAAACTTAAAGTGTAATAATAATAAAAAAAATAAAAATAAAAAAAAACAAAATAGCCAGCTATGCAATCAACCTAAGTGTCCATCAAAGATGAATGGATAAAGAAAATGTGCACTTATACACAATGGAATATTATTCAGCTATAAAAAAAACAAATGAAATCCTGTCATTTGCAACAATATGGATAGAACTGGAGGACATTATGTTAAGTGAAATAAGCCAGGCACAGAAAGACAATTATCGCCTGTTCTCACTCATACATGGGAGCTAAAGAAAACTAAAAATTGAACTGATAGAGCTAGTGAGTAGAATGATGTTTATCAGAGGCTAAGAAGGGTAGTGGGGAGGGGAGAATAAAGTAGGGATTGTTATGGGTATAAAAATACAGTTAGATAGAATAAGATCTAGTATTCAGTAGCATGATACGATGGCTATAGCTAATTACTTGTTATATTTTAAAACAACTAAATAGAAGTGGAATGTTTGTAACCCAAAGGAATGATAAATGTTTAAGGTAATGGATAACCCAATTACCCTGATTTGATTATTACACATTGTATGCCTGTATCAAAATATCATCACATGTACCTCATATATATTTATAATAATTATGAGCCCATGATAATAAAAATAAAATATATTTTTTTAAAAGTGCTAATTAAAGGAAAGCCTCTATCTTTGAAAAATCCAGACTCCTCTTTGTTTTAATTGCATGTATTGATAGTTCAGTTTAGATGCATCTCTTGGATCATTTTTATCTAGCCTTAATCTTTACATTTTAAATTTGAAATACCCCTGGAGTACCAGATGTTGTTGGTTGGTTGGAGATCAAGCTGCTGGAATATCTGATGGTGGCTTGTCAGAGACCTTTCCCTTAGGACCTAGGTTACCCATATTATTCACTTTATGAAGGCATTTCTTCAAGTGCAAATAAAGTGTGAGTATTCCTGCAAAACTGAAGTGTTAGCATATCCCATGAAGCATGAGAGTAACCCGCAAAGTGCAAGCATACATCATAGAGTGCGAGCATACTCCACAAATGCGTACTCCATGGAGCCAGATGGGCAGGCTTCCTGGAGGAAATAGTGTCTGAGACACTGTCCTAAAAATGAGCAATCTTGGATCTAAAAGGGCTTACCCATGTTAACTTAAAAATCACAAGAATTATAAGCTTAGAAAAGGAGACTTTATTTCTTGTAAAGGGTTACAGCTTGCAGTGTGGCTGGCCTGATAGTCTAGGAAGTGCAGCTTCCAGTAGAGACCTGGAAATAGTCACTTTGAAAAAGGAGGGGTTTGGGAAGGGCTTTAGGCTAAATGGGCTGGCCAAGTATACATACTCAACTGATTATAGGACGAGATATGTCCTGACACATGAGTATTGAACAAACATACATATGATATATGACCTATGTTCATTTGGGGGCAGGGGCTTAACATTTAAACGTATTACAATTACGCCCTATACATAAAAATATATGTAAATATGTCATTTCAGGACACAAATGCACTCAAGTTCTCAGCATCTACAAACTGGCCAGAACCAGCCCATAGTGAGTGGTCTTTTTATCAGGAGAGAGTTACTGAAATCGGTCTCTTGTCCAACCAAAGCTGTAGTTACGGCTAATAGAATAGGGAAGTGGAGCATCTGTTAGTCAGTGTCTAATGGTTGGTGAGCTACAACTGTTTCGCCATTGTTTATCCCAAGACCAGTCCTTGTTTAGCTGCTAGGAAAAAAGAAAAACCTTGTGGCAGTGAGAGCATAGTTTATTCTTTAAGTGTCGGGGTGTGTGACTTAACCCTTGCCTGGCACGACCTTAGTTCTTCTTTATAGTTTGGTATTTCATTGCCTTAAAGAGTCCATTCTGTCAGTCTTAAGAGCTCTATTTTAACATTAATGCCAGTCAGTTTTTATGTCTAAACTGCAAAAGGGAGGGAGGATAATGAGGCATGCCTGAGCTCCTATTCTGTCATGGCTGGAAACTCAGCTTTTAAAGTTTATCTGAGGTCTCCACGGTCAAGAGAGGGGCTATTCACTTGGTGTGGGGGCTTGGGTTTTTACTTTTATTTTATGCCCAAGTCCTTCCCAGCACAGCCAGGAATATAATAGTTCAAACGGCTCTTGTGGGCACTAATGCCTTGGGCCAGATAGTGCTGGGAAAGCACAGGGGTCACTTCAGATTCCATCCTCATCACCAAGACCATGAGATTTGCAGAGGAAAAAAGGGAGAGCCTTATTTTCTATAAAAAACAGTCTCTAGATTAGGGAGGCACAGACTTCAATACAAGTAAAATTGTGCTCTGAAGAACAAAGGGAGGAGCTGGCTTAAACAGGGAAAGTTCTCATCCAGTTTCTCAAGCAGTTCTGTTTATGCAAATGAAAATTTCAAACTTGTTCAGTTGTGATTGGTCAAAATAGTTGAGCCCTAATTGGGTAGTCTCTATGCCCCAAATCAGAAGTTTCTGTCAGATGTTTCTTTCAAACAGCCAGTGGTGGGAGAGAGGGGTATGGTTCGGGACACAGTTAATCTTGGCATTGACAATAGAAACTGCTTTGGCTTGATTGTAGACAGGGAGGTCCTGTGACACCTCTACATCTTCCTGATAATGAAAAGTATGTAAACGCTCCCTCATCCAGCTGTAGCCACCTGGTTCTGTTTTCATTTTTAGCACCTCAGTTAGCCATGGGTAGTTCATTTTGTCTGTCAGCCCAGGGCACACTTTAACAAGTTAAAGAGTTTTGTGAGTTTTAATCCTAGTTCTTGTGCCTGTTGACTATGCAACATATAGGTAAGTGAGAAGATCATTCAGGTCAGAAAGAAGTCCATGAGGAAATTCACATGGCTAAGGACAAAATGTGTATTATACAAGAAATTCTGAATTTCCCAGAGTGTTAACACCCTTGATTGAATGCTAGGAGGTTCTTAGATGAAACTGAAAGTCATTGAATAATAGAGACTATAAAAATTACACATTTAGTACTTTATGCTAATACATTCTTCAGAGTACTCTGATCTTAAGCACTTTGCATTCATTTAGGTTTCTTCCTTTCTAGCACCCCCTTTTGATTGTTTGGACTAATGGCAGTATCTCTGAAGCTTCATTAAGAGGGACCCAATGTCAACCTCCACAGAGTTCCAGGATTGGCAGACTTTCTTTGTAAATGTCAAACAGTATTTTTTTAGGCCATAATATCCCCTTGGATCTACTCACCTCAACCATTGACTAAAAGCAGACATTGTCAACATGGGTGTGGCTGTGTTTCAATAAAATTTATAGACAAAAAAACCCAAAACCAAAACAAAACGAAAAAACAGGCATTAAACTACATCCAGACCAGGGGCTACGATTTATTTTCCCCTGGTTTAGATAACCAACCAGTAATAAGAGTAACAATGTTTTATGAGTGGTATGTGCTTGCAGCTGATCCAAGTTTATATTTCAGCATATAAAAAACCTCTGAGGTAGGAACAACTATTATACCTTCTCTCATTTTACAGGTGAGGAAACTGAGTCATAGATAAATTAATTAGCTTTGGCTAAGGTCCCTTAGAAAGAGGCAGAATTGGCTTCCAGACCGGGTAGCCTGACTCCAGGGCCCATGTTCAAACCAGGGTTCTAAGAACTTCACTATTTACGTGTCATTAAGTACTTTTAAGAGTGAAGTGATTTAAAACTGTGAAAATGTAGCACTAATTAGCTGACTTCGATTACTTCAAATAGAAACTTTCAAATACGGTTGATTTGTACATTGGCAGTCCCAGAAATTTAATTTTTTAAAGTTTCTATCCCCACCCTCCCTATTCCTCTAAAAATATTAAACGTGTTAACTCTGATTGCATTCTCCAGCAGCTATTACAACACATCAATAAATAAAATCTAATCTTCCTGTGGGATATTTTATTTCACTTTGTTTTAATCAAAAGAAGTTTTCAAGGAAATGAGTAATACAACTATTAACCTTCTTTCTTCTGCTCAAGAGCCAACAAATTCATTATTTAATGAGAGCAAATAGAGCATTTCAGTGAGTACAGAATTCTCCTAGGAATATTCCTTGCTTAAAAGACACCAGAAGTTTTCAGATTGAGGTAGTGAAGATCATGTCAATTCACAGATAATTTTGTGCCGGAAGAGTCAGGTTACTCAGCAAATACAGGTCTGTTTGGTGTCACTGAGTAGTTTCCTTTGTCAATAATGACTTGCAGAAAGCAAAATGGAACAGCGGCATTTTACTTGTGGTGGGAACTCATGGAAGTGAACTTTGTGATGGATGCAAACCCTATAAACCTTAAGACTTTTATCTTTTAAATGATGTCCACACTTCACTTCTTGCCTTTCCTGATTCATGGCTGAATTAATTAAAATCTGCAGTCTAGCTGGTTTTTTTTTTTTCTTTTTTGAGACGGAGTCTTGCACTGTCGCCCAGGCTGGAGTGCAGTGGCCCGATCTCAGCTCACTGCAAGCTCCGCCCCCCGGGTTCACACCATTCTCCTGCCTCAGCCTCCCAAGTAGCTGGGACTACAGGCGCCCGCCACCACGCCCGGCTAATTTTTTGTAGTTTTAGTAGAGACGGGGTTTTACTGTGTTAGCCAGGATGGTCTGGATCTCCTGACCTCGTGATCCGCCCACCTCGGCCTCCCAAAGTGCTGGGATTACAGGCCTGAGCCATCGCGCCCGGCCAGTCTAGCTGGTTTTCTAACATAAACATTCCACTAAGAAAATATAATAAATTAATGCAACAAAGAACATGTAAAACTTTTGTAAAATTAAAGTTACCTAGTTAAGTTCTAGAGATCTATTATGCAACAATTTGTATATAGTCAACAATATTTTTAATCTACTTTTATGGTAGATTTTATGTTATGTGTTTTTTGCAACAATAAATAAAATACCTAATTACAAAGAGATGCTAGCTATACTTATGGCCTAACAATTTTTTTTAATTTTATTTCTGAGGGAATGACAATGATCCACTTACTTATCACTTTTGTTGTTGCATAAGAATCATCATCTGAAGCAGAAGGGTCACAGTAACAGAGAGATAAATTAAGTATGCAACACAAAATCTTTGTCAAGGTTAAAAGGGAGAGATAGCAAGAACTTCTTTCCAAAATTATAACCCATTCCCTTATACTTTTTTTTTTTTTTTTTTGAGATGGAGTCTTGCACTGTCACCCGGCTGGAGTGCAAGAGCGTGATCTCAGCTCATTGCAACCTCCGCCTCCCAGGTTCACACGATTGTCCTGCCTTAGCCTCCTGAGTAGCTGGGATTACAGGTGCACACCACCACACCTGGCTAATTTTTTGTATTTTTAGTAGAGACGGGGTTTCGCTATGTTAGCCAGACTGTTCTTGAACTCCTGACCTCATGATCCACCCACCTCAGCCTCCCAAAGTGCTGGGATTACAGGCATGAGCCACCACGCCTGGCCTTAAATTCTTGTTTTGGGGCAGTGCCCATTATTAGATATGTCACATACATTCATGTTTTCTGAAATTTTCTCACATCATTAAAGTATATTGTCCAAAATTATGCGGAATTATGAATGAATGTGCATCATAATCAATAATAAAATCTTTAAATATTTTAGAGTTTAAGCTTAGTTTGAATGTCTTAATGTGTGAATGTTGCCTTGTAAATATAAAAACGTCTTACACTAAAAAAGACCAAAGTATACCATTTATGATCATACATTACTAAAATAATATATTCAGGAAAGATAATTATGTTTCATGTGTATTTAAGTAGAATTGGAAGACCTTAATAAAATCGTTTTTTCCTCAAACCTAAAACAGACACTTGGTGGACTTACGTGTTTTGGCTGCATGATTGTCAAATGAACTCATCTTGATCAGTGTTGTAATGGTATCAAATGCATGTATGATGATAATTGCTTAAAATGTATCTTTTTTGTGTAATAGCACTAATTATCAGCCACCCTTACAATGAGTAGATAATTGCTATTAATTTATTTGGCATTCACTCTAGTTACATTAGTCACAGTGAGCTCATTTGACTTTAATGTGAATAAAATATGTTATGCTATTGGAATTCCATTATAATTTATCAGTAAATAATGCCCATTGATTGTGAAGCATCACTGTAAACTTCTCTCATAGAAAGTAAAGGCTTTTGTAGCTACCTCCCAAATTTGAATAGCTGTCCTTCAGTTCATGATAATGAGAGGTGTTTACCGAAATAGAAGAAAACTTGAAGAGAAAGCTTCTATCAAGCTAAAAGATTAAGTTTCCAAGAAAAAGATGATTAAAATTTTGTATATTAGTTTTGTGATGACCATGATAAAATAATTTTTCCAACAGTGTGAAAGTATGTTCACCAATAAGATGATTAAAAGTGAGAAGTCTAGACACAGGCTTCTAGGTTAAGTTGCTAGCTAAATGACATTGGCGATTGACCACGTCTGTTAACAGATTTCTTAGCTGTGAAATGAGGATAAGTGCAGTCCCTAAATTAGAGGAGTTTGTAAGAATTATACATAAAAACATTAAGCATGATGTCGTGACATGCTAATTACTAATATTACTGATAGTAATAAAGAATAAACTTGAAGTAGATGAAATCTGTGAAACCTCTGTTGTTTAAAATATCTGTGCTGATTTTACAGTAATTTTTTTTTTTTTTTTGAGATGGAGTCTCTCCCTGTTGCCAGGCTGGACTGCGGTGGTGCAATCTCAGCTCACTGCAACCCTAGCCTCCTGGATTCAAGTGATTCTTCTGCTTCAGCCTCCCGAGTAGCTGGGACAACAGGTGCGCACCACCACACCCAGCTAATTTTTTGTATTTTTAGTAGAGATGGGGTTTAACCATGTTGGCCAGGATAGTCTCGATCTCTTGACCTCATGATCCACCCACCTCAGCCTCTCAAAGTTCTGGGATTACAGGCATGAGCCACCATGTGCAGCCGATAATTTTATAGGACTATTAAACAAGCAAGTTTTAGTTTATCTCAATTTTTATTTGTTTACCACCAAGAATGAGATTTCTCCACAGTTGGTTACATTTGGCCCTGCAGTTAGTCAAACTGGATTATTAAGACAGCCACAGGCTGCATTTCTCCCCTTTGTCTATCACAATGTTTTCTGTGTATGTCAATCTGCTGCTCATACTTAGCTATTCTAAGTAGGATTGTTTTTGCCTCTTTATATCAATCTTACCATGTTTCAGTTTCTTCAAGTTAATCAAATAAATATTTCTTCCTTTAAGTGAGTCCTTTGTTTAAAGCACCTTGTTATGTCAAGCTAAGTAATGTCATTTATAACAGAAGAAGAGCATTGTTTGTCCAATGAAAGCAAAATATTCTCTTGCAAACTGACAGATATTCCTGTTTGCTGACTGGCTGAATTTAAGTTGGCTTGTTTGGCATATACCTCCTTGACAGAGCGTTCTTTCTGTGCTAGATGCTTCTGCTGACAACTCTTTCTTGCATATGCATACCATTAAATAATTGCTTCTGGACTTTATGTTTCCTTTAGCTGTTAAAGGAATATTTATATTAGCTTGTAAAGTTTCTTTTTTCCTAAAACCCAATCTGAGATGCTATGTAGAGAGAGTAACCTCTGGATGAGTCTTTCGTGTGTTTTCCTATATGTTAGAAGAAATTACTGATGCATCAAATGACATCATGTTTTTTCTTCATCAATGATTTACTGGTATATTTGGAAATTTGGGGAAGAGTTCACTTAAAGCCAGGTGAATATTTTTCCCCTCAACTGATGTAGAATGAGATGTATTCATTTTTCTGTGCTGAGAGCATAATCCATCCCAACACTGTAGCCTCCCATAAAGTATCTCAAAATCGTTGTGGAAACAAACCAAATATTATGTCAGAATGAAGGGTACAACATAAAATAGGGGTTAATGAAAATACATTTTAGAAACAGGAAATATGATTAGGGGTGACATATTATTATCTGCCACGAGGGATTCTTCAGGCAGCCAGGAAAAACACACACACAGCTCTTCTGGTTTTGTCATCATACCACACTTCCAATTATTAAGGAATTCAGAAATAATTGTCACCTTAGGGCTCTAAAGAGTAGCATGAATTAAGGTTGGGTAGTTATAAACACTGCTATTGGAGGACAACCTGAAGTTTGCATACCTTGTTGCCTGAGAGAAAGCCCAGGGTCAAACAAACTCATATAAGTTCTTCTAATTTCTAAAGTGCAAAAAAAAAATAGTTCTTATTATAACACAAATATTTCTAAGAACAGTATTTCATTTTAATCTGTAGTACACAAACCATATTAGTGTTCAATTATTAAAATTTGGTCACCTACTTAGCTCTATAAGCACATAAATCTTTTTACATAACATGCCACACACGTATAATGCCAGATATATCTGCTTAGGATAGAGAGCTCTTGAGGTCTTATGACAATGGCACAACTGCTAAGTAGAAACAAGGAGATAAGTTACAAATGTAGAGACATGGAAACTAACACACTTGATTGATTAGTTGATGGGGATAAATAAAAGATGGTTTTAAAGAGTTGTGGGGCAAGTATTTGTGGGATGAAGCTCAGAGACTTGCGGCTTCAAAGCTTTAAGATGCTTTTTATCTGTATGAAGTTACTGAAGTGGCAATTGAGTTTATGCAATTTAACAGTTATTTCAAGGTTGTGGGAAATGATGAGTAAATATAAGTGATTGTTACTCAGAAAGATTCTGCACCGGCCTGTGATTTCTTTTGCTGTTCCAACCCCCTTAGACAATTTTCAAATATTTATATAATTGAAAAATTGTGTCATTTTGAGCATGGTCAGCCACATTCTTTTGTGATATATTTTGTAATATAAACTAACTGGAATGTAAGCATTATATAATTTAAGTTTCACAAAGGCAAGAATGTCTGTCTGTTGTTTTGTGATGTATCCCAGGAGCCTAGAACAATACCTGGAATATACTAAGTGCTCAATAAATATATGTTGATTGAATGGAATTTGTCTCTGAGAGAGTATGTGGTAGGTATCTTTACTAAGACTATAAGCTTAAACATTAATTTCCTGATAAAAAACATTATCTGGTTCTTCTAACTATGAGATGTCAAAAGAAAATTTTCATTTGTTTTCTGTTTCTATGTAGAATGGATACAATTCCTCTGTATTGTGTATTAGTTAAACACATGGGCTCTGTAGCCAGATTGCTTAGGTTCCAATCTCAGCTCTACCTTTTGCTATCTGTGGTACCATGGTGAAGATACAAAATGTTTCTGTACTACTGTTTCTGTAACAGGAAAAAGAATTTAGTAAGAGTAGCTAACTCATAGAGTTATGAGGATACATTTAAATTGCCTAGAAGATAATTTAACACACAGAGAACACTTGGTAAAGTATGGTGAATCTTATTGCTGGTATTACTGTGTAACATCTACAATAAATTTTCCTTATGCTGGACATCTCCATTTTGGTAGAATTATTCCACTGACTAAAGCTGAGTTGTTTTCTTGGCAGTCAAGAACAATCTCAATGCTATGACTTCATTGTATCTATATTAACATGGCTTATTTACACTTACACAGTATTATTGTAACTTGTTTTCATACCTAAATTTTCCACTCTACACCACAGCTTTTCTGGATAAACAACTTGCCTTATTTATTTTTCTTTTCTTAAAGACAGGACAATGTCTGATATATAGAATAGATACTTATAAAACATGTTTTGACTGATGAATAAATGAATGAATCAACATGCAAGTATTTGGCTTCTCTGTGTATTATTCTAAATACATGGATAGCACTTTTTCTTCTCTGGTCCATATACCAGGAGATTAGTTGGTACAAAACTAATTATTACACAAAAGGAAGATTTAAAGTAACAAAAAATTCACATTAATTTCTCAAGGTCAAAAATTTAAAGGATGTAGGTCTATTTGCATATTAAAACATTACCTCTTAAATTTTTTTAAGTTATTTTATTATACTTTAAGTTCTGGGATACATGTGCAGAATGTGCAGGTTTGTTACATAGGTATACACTTGCCATGGTGGTTTGCTGCACCCATTAACCTGTCATCTACATTAGGTATTTCTCTTAATGCTATCTCTCCCCTAGGCCCCCACTCCACAACAGGCCCCGGTGTGTGATATTCCCCTCACCATGTCCATGTGTTCTCATTGTTCAACTCCTACTTATGAGTGACAACATGCAGTGTTTAGTTTTCTGTTCCTGTGTTAGTTTGCTGAGAATGATGGTTTCCAGCTTCATCTCTGTCCCTGCAAAAGACATGAACTCATCCTTTTTTATGGCTGCATAGTATTCCATGGTGTGTATGTGCCACATTTTCTTTATCCAGTCCATCACTGATGGGCATTTGGGTTGGTTCTAAGTCTTCATTATTGTGAACAGTGCCACAATAAACATATGTGTGCATGTGTCTTTATAGCAAAATGATTTATAAACCTTTGAGTATATACCCAGTAATGGGATTGCTGGGTCAAATGGTATTTCTGGTTCTAGATCCTTGAGGAATCACTACACTGTCTTCCACAATGGTTGAACTAATTTACACTCCCACCAACAGTGTAAAAGCATTCCTATTTCTCCAAATCCTCTCCAGCATCTGTTGTTTCCTGACTTTTTAATGATTGCCATTCTAACTGGAGTGAGATGGTATCTCATTGTGGTTTTGATATGCATTTCTCTAATGACCAGTGACGATGAGCTTTTTTTCATATGTTTATTGGCCACACAAATGTCTTCTTTTGAGAAGTGTGTGTTCATATCCTTCACCCACTTTTTGATGGGGTTGTTTGTATTTTTCTTGCAAATTTGTATAAGTTCTTTGTAGATTCTGGATATTAGCCCTTTGTCAGATGGATAGATTGCAAACATTTTCTCCCATTCTGTAGGTTGTCTGTTCATTGTGACGATAGTTTATTTTGCTGTTCAGAAGCTCTTTTAGATCCAATCTGTCAATTTTGGCTTTTGTTGCCATTGCTTTTGGTGTTTTAGTCATGAAGTCTTTGCCCATGCCTATGCCCTGAATGATATTTCCTAGGTTTTCTTCTAGGGTTTTTATGATTTTATGGGATTTTGTTCAAAAGATTGTATGGAAAAAAAATAAACTTTCAAATTTCAAACATAAAAATGACTTGATTAATTCAAATCTGTAAAACTGAGTAGTTACTGAAAAGAGTATTTAGTAAAGATGTAAAGAGGGTTTTTGTTTTGGTTTTTGGTTTTTTATTTGACATTAGAAATTACTACTAAAAATTAGATATGTGAATACAAATATAAGTTTTTCAAAATAAATAACCCCTGCTGTTCATGATATAATCTCTTAATCTTTAGTATCTAATATAATGTACATGAACTTTGGGTCACTGGGTTTTAATTACAAAATTTAGAGAACTCCTTTCTGTATTAAAAGAATAAAATATTTAGCATTCTTAGAAATGTTAATAGTAGACTTTGAATATGAATTCTCCCCATTTTCTTCATTCTGGAACTTACTTTTGTATATTGAAAGTATTAAGTTTATGTAGCAATATGTTTTGGTCATACACAAAGATAGTGTTTCACGTACGAAAATCATATATGTAATTTCTTTGGGGAGCAATAATTTAAAAATGTTGATGCACTTCAAGTCATAGAAAATGTCAAATGCTTTCAAAACTGTAAGAGGCAGATTCATGTTCAACAAAAACTTTCAGGATTTTAATCTTTAAGTAGCAAATCTGAGATTTGATCCATTTTTTTCCTACTCTCTGTCATTACCTTCTCAGTACCTATGACATTTTGACATCTTATCAATGATTACAAGCATTTATATATTATTTCTCAGTCATTCTTTTTTATACTCAGTAAAAGACATAATGGCAAAATTCAATACATTCAAAAAATAATACCTTGTTTCAATTATATTCAGATTCTGGCTATTATTTTTGGCAATGTCATTTTATTCAAATAAAATATGAAATCTTCAGGTACATTTTAAAATTCTAATTTTAGCAATACAGAAAGCTCTTGCACATTTTGTATTTCGAATGATTAAAACCAATGATACTTTTTGCATAGGACAAATTAAATTAGTAATATAATCTAATAAAATTATATAGGGCAAATTAATTTAAGGGCTGTTGTTCTTCTGGGTTTAGTAAACAACTTTTCTTTGTCCATAGTTGTATTTTAATGCAAAATGTGTAAGAATTTTATGTACTGAATAGTATTTTTTAAAAAATTATTCTAACTTAGAGTTTTAGCTCTGCAATAAGTTAGTACTTTGACCCATCTACTGTCATTTTACTATTATAAATGTTTTGAAACAGGTATAATTTTTAAAACAGGTATAATTGAAACAGGTATAATTTATTGTATTCCTCATAAAAAATAATCTGTGTTCTTATATGTTATATTGGACACAAATAAGTAACATGTTGTATTTCAAAGCAGTGATTGTACCATGTCATTTAGTTTGCTTTTTTTTTAATTTGTTTTTATTTGGGACATTGGCTAGCTAGATTGTTTTTCCTTAATGCTATTGATTACAAATAGATGAATATATATTATTTGACTACCATATTCTAAGACATTTTCTTTAAGACATAATTAACATTTCTTACTTTAAAAAATGTCCTTGTCAAAATCACTTATAAATATTTCACATTAAAAAGCACAATTTTCAAAAATTGCATGAAGTTATATTCATTTATTTAATGTTCTTAAGCTCTGATGATTGTCTTAGCTGAAAATAGTGTAGTCTTGAAGATGTTCATTTTAGAGCTCATGAATGCCAGGATTTATAGAAAATGTAAAATAATTTATAGCACAAAGAGAAAGAACACAGTCTCCTGCAGAGATTAAGTGTCTTTAACACCACGACTAGCTTGTCTTGTCTGCGTGTGGAACAATAGATACTTCCAATCTAGCATGACATTCCGATGACAGTCTTTATTTTTCATTGTCAGTTAAAATACAGAGAATAATATTCCTTGAAATTTCCCCAAAGTACCAGATATACTGTAATTCCTAGTTGTGCACTTCTTTGCAAGGCAGAACTAAAGTTAGCTAGAATACTCCACTACTTAGTTACACAACAGGCACCAGAGAATTTCACAAATGTAGACTCACCCGTTATGTTCTTTAAGCCAAATCTGCTAAGTTATTTGTAAAGTTTGGACAGTGAAGCCTTCTCATCTCTAAATGAAGAACCATTCTGACTAATGTTTCATTTTATATTATTCTGGCCTAGTGTTTAAGAAACCTAATTTAAAATATTGTAGCCACAATAGGCTTATTGGATATATTTTGAGTGACAGCTGGCAAAATTTTCAGACTCTGAACACATATGCACATTTTAATCATTGTTATTTTGCCAATATATTAAGAACATCTAATTTCAAACATTATAATGGCTGTCATCAAATATATTTGAATTATTTTAGAAGATCTTCCTTTAAATAAAATTGATTTAGTAAAGTCAATACTAAAATACTATAGTTTGCATTTATTAATTTTTATTACAAGTATATATAATGATGCTTGGTTAATCTAAATAAATATATTTTGTAATGGCTCAATTACACAATACAAGCTAAAACATAAAGATAATATAAATTCAATGAAAGATTAATTTTAAATGAGAAAGACTTATGCTCATAAATGTTATAAACTATAAGTAATATTTCTGCTTTATTATAAGTAAAAAATGCATCTTTTAAAAATGTGTTTTTGTCAGGAGTAAATAGAAAGCAGTCCAAGATAATGCAAGGAGTGTGATTTGTTTGATTCTTCACTTTTGTTACTAAATTTTAATCAACTTAAAATGATATACAGGGAGCATATCAGATTTACAGAATTTAACAATAAACACTTAAGGTTGTATTATATATTTATTGTAAAACTAAAACACTTAAGGTTGTATTATATATTTATTGTAAAACTAAGAAAAAAGTACTAAACTATTTAATTTAAAATATTTTCATCTACATGCTTTGTCCATAAAAATACTAGATAAAATTCAAATCACATAGATTTTGAACTTCTTTGTATTTATCAATTTACTAATAACACTTAAAAATCAGATCATGGATGTCATTGAATACCACAGTAACCCTTTATGTAATTTATCTAACTGCTTTCCACATATATAACATCCATTTTACCTACCATCTGCCCTCCACCACTTTTATGTTGTTCTGCCAGGTATAATTTACTATACTTCCTTTTGACCTAACACAATGCATCCTTAAAGGTATGCTCCCAACTTCTCTTATTCATTTATTCATTCATTCAACAAAATTCCTTTGAGTACCTTGTAAGTGATAAGTGCTTGTCTTGAGCTTTGATGGTAAACAAGACATAGGTCATGTCTTCTGAGAGTGACTCCTCAAAGACTCAGAAGTTCTCCTGAGACACCTAAGATGGAAGAAAGTTCTCTATCCTGTAGAAATGCTATAGCTCTTGTAGTCTGTGAAATCTTTTTGGAGGCCAAGTATTGTTCTGTCACCCAGGCTGAAGTGCAGTGGCTCGATCTCAGCTCACTGCAGCCTCGACCTCCCGGGCTCACGTGACCCTCCCACCTTAGACTTCTGAGTAGCTGGGCCCATAGGTGTGCGCCACCATGCCTGGCTAACTTCAGTATTTTTCTTAGAGATAGGATTTGGCCATTTTGCCCAGGCTGGTCTTAACTTCTGGGCTCAAGCAATCCCCCAGCCTCAGCCTCCCAAAGTGCTGGGGTTACAGGCGTGAGCCACTGTGCCTGGCCTCATCTGTGAACTTTTCTCACTGAGTTTATTCAGCTTCTTGTTATAACAAATATCTTTTTGTGTGTATATCTTGTCCTTAAAACTAGATTACAAACACTATCTCCATGATACCATGGTCAAGGGGGTATTACACTAAGTTGGAAATCAATAATTACTTGTGGAATTTCTCTCTGCCCTGAACTTTCTTTCATTATTGAACTTTCTACCGCATCACCCTGTCTCCTTATCTTGTTTTACTTCACAGTACAGATCAACTACTTGGTGTATGACATGTTTGCTAAGTATTTTTCTCTCCCCCAAATACAGTATAATGTAAATTCCATGGCAGCAAATACTGTACAACTGTGCTTTATTTCCTTTGTCTCAGAATGTCTGGTACATTTTAGATGCTCAATTAGTATTTATTGAATGAATGAAAGAATTTGTTTTGTGTCCACTCAGAGGCCTTATTTTATTTATATATTTTGCCAAGAATAAAATTGAGCGAAAATTAGTGTTATTCTAATTACATAGAGTATACTATTTCTTTTAGATAGAAGTTAATAAAATAAAATATAAAAAATGATTTCAAAATTTGAAACTAGATTTTCAAGTACAACTAAATCTTGTATATGTTGATTGGAGCTTGAAAATATGGACTGCCTAGCTCTAACTTGAACACTGACAACTTTCTATCCTGAGGATAGTATGTATATTTTTAAATGCCAAGAGCAAATTAAACACTAGCTCTTGGGATGCAGAGAGTTCGAACTGTATTCGCACGCCACTTTTTTCAGTGTTCTTAGAAAAAATAATCTGGTTTATATTCATATTTCATGAAAATTTTTATGTAAATTATTTTATGGCATCATTGTTACTGTAATTGCCCTTCTTCCTTCTCTCAAACAGGCATGGGTTTATGGCATACATTGTATTTTCACAGATCACTTACATGATGCATTTTAACATGTAATGCAGACTGAGCAGATGGCACATTTTACAGCTTCATTTAAGCTGTGAAATAACGGTTCTAGAATTTAAGTACACATTTTTTGATCCTAAATTTATGTTTAAAATTCTAATATATCACTCACTATATTTGATCCATCCTAAGAGATGATGATATAATGAATCAATAGGCTGTCTTGATTTTGATCATTTTAATAATGCAAATATAGTCCATTAAATGTATTTAAAAGAGTTTACTCTAAGTCAATCCAATAAAGCGAAAATTTATCAGTCAATTTTGGCCATTTGGTTAGTTGGTAAATATTAACCAAATCATTACAGGTATCTTAGAACAAAAACTTTAATTGTTCATTTAATTTGTCTACTGACTCTTTTTTTCCTTCTTTTAAAGTACCACATTTCTTCCTGAATCTAAAGCTATTAATCCTTCTTTTTTTTTTATTCTGCTCTCTTGGTGTTCATTTTGTTGCTTACTTCCGTAAGGATGCATTGTATTTTCTTCTCAGTTTTGGGGTGTTTAGTAGTGGCTACTTATGGCTTTGTATCTTTGTTTCTCTTCTTTCATTTCAGTGACAATATTCATTACTAAAGTGATACATATTTTTTGTTTGGTAGGTTATTTGTTACTTATAGAAAACACTGTCTGCTGGTTAAGAGATTTATATTTTCGTGACTGAGAATTTTTCCCTCCTATAGGTAATAATAACCTCTCTATGGTGGTCGTTGGTTTACCATTCTGTTGCCCTATATCACACATGGCTTCTGTATAGAAGTTTTCTTAACATGCTGCTGTAATCAAAAGGCTTTGTGTGATTGCTTTCCTAAAGAATATTTTTAAACAATTTCTGCCTTTAGAAAAAAAAAGTTGTATAATCATGTTTGTGTTAAATCTTATTTATTTACAAGATGATATAATTTCTTCAAGATGTCTCTGTATTTGTGGTCCATGTTAGTTCATTGTATCATGTTTTAAGAATGCTCTATGTCTCTTTTTAGTTTTACTTAATTGCATCCTCATATAAGTAAATAGATTTGATAGTTTCCAGTCCATATTTGAGACTATGAGAAATAATCACCACTAAAAGTTTCCAAGTTTATGAGGCAGGAATCTCTTAAGGTGCAGCACAAAGAGAAGCAGAAGTTTATTCACTTGAGTTGCATACCATAATGCATTTGGCATGCATTACGGGTTACATGCTTTCACAGCTAACACCTGGTTCTACAATCATGAACATATATGGTGTGGGGAAATATATTTCCCATAACATGACAAGCTCCCAGACAAAAATGTGTGTATGTACTACTATTTGGGTCCCTTAGGGCTCTTTTTAGTTACTTTTCATTGAGTAACCACATCCTCTTATTTAGAGCATTGTGCTAAACAAACTTTTCAAAAGTCCAAATCTCATTATGATACCCCCATAACTTAAAAACTAACAAAAGAATTTCCATCATCTTCAAAATAAATTCTCAAATTTTTTCCGAGATAAACAAAATCTTTTATAATCTGGACTTTGACAATATTTCCATATTCATCTTTCTCTACATTCATATATCACTGTTTACTTTGGCTATATTTAATTCTTGAATTTTCCTTAAATGAACTGTTACCTAATTTGCTTGACTAACATTATAATATTCTTTGATCCTTGAGTGTGCTCAGCCTCATTTCCGTATTCTGTTCAGTGCTAATCTTTTTTTAATTTTAGGGATAAAATCAAGAGATAATATTTGATGACATCTGTTTCTCTATGAGTTCAATTTTAATTAGATGTCCATAGTGTGTGTGTTCCCATTATGTAACTTTATATTTATTATCTGGCAATGTGATATTATTTAATATGTTTTTCTGCAAATTTGAGTTTGTATTTTTTGTTAGCAGGAAACATGTCTGAAGTATCTTTTTTATCTCCTACCCTTGGGAATTAAATATGCTTAACAAATGTTTCCTTAAAATATTTATATAATATTTAAAATATATTTAGTGTATCTTTGGAATATATTTCAGAAATAAAATACTTGCGTGTTGCCTGGGTGTGGTGGCTCACGCCTGTAATCCCAGCACTTTGGGAGGCCAAGGCAGGTGGATCACCTGAGGTCAGGAGTTCAAGACCAGCCTGACCAACATGGCGAAAACACGTCTCTACTAAAAAATACAAAAAATTAGCTGGACTTGGTGGCAGTGCCTGTAATCCCAGCTACTCAAGAGGCTGAGGAAGGAGGATTGCTTGAATCTGGGAGGCAGAGGTTGCAGTGAGCCAAGATCGCGCCACCGCACTCCAGCCCGGGCAACAGAGCGAGACTCCATCTCAAAAAAAAAAAGATACTTGTGTGTAAGGATACAGATATTGTGTTGTTAAATTATTTCACTGAAGAATGCATTAATTTACCATGATATACGTAAACTATAATTTTTAATGACTTTGTCAATTCAACAGGTAAAATGTGACATATTAAAGTTGTTTAGGTTTGTATTCTCTAATATCAAATTCTTACATTATTAACTACTTATATATTTATATTTTTAAATTGCTTCTTTTCATGTGAATTTTATGCCAGGTCTTGATAATTACAGATTTTAAAACTTAGTCAGTGTTTTCTTATTTTATTATATCCTCTTAATTTTATTATCATGTACTCCATATAAGTTAAAATTCTTATATATTTCATGTCAAAAATTTGTTTTGAATTTTTTATTTCTACAAAGTTGAGAAAATTAAAAAGTAATTCCAAAGACCTAATATTCTTCATACTTTGTGCTATTTTTATTATACTTTATTTTATTGGACATTTCATAAAAGTTTTTAATTACAAAGAATAGATTTTTTTTACAACATTCATATTTAGCTTCCCCCAATAATATGTTGTAAATTATCCTTGATTGACTTTCTATTTTAAGAAACTTACTTTGTCACCCATTAATCTATTATTGCACAGATTTAACATAATCTCTAATCAGAAAAACAATAATTGACCCAGGCCTTATTTAGATTTAAATATGGTAATATACTAATTTATCCAAATTACTATATTTCAAAGTATCTCTTTAATAATTTTTGATTGGAGTTACAAGAAATGTAAGAGTTAACTTTGAAATTCCAGGTTTTAAATGGCAGAAAAATACCTCATTTTCTTGCTGCTTAAAATTACTTAAAAACAAACAGAAAAATGGGAAGAACATACATGATCTTCATCCATAATGAAACTAGAAAGGAGATTCCTAAATGCCGAATCCCCAAAACTAAAATTGACAAAACAGTGAATAACAAAAAGAATACAGGGCACCATTCTCCAAGGTGAGGAGCAGGAATGGGTTCGGAAAAATCTAAGGGAAATTTATTTGCAACTATGAAAATAGGATGATTCCACTACTGATGGTTTTATTGGTGACTGTCTCATCATGTCAATGAGTATAAAAGAGCTAAACTCAACTCTGAGAATAAAAGGTTATAGTTTTTATCACAAAACAAATCTAAATTTTTGCCACCTAAGCAAAATAACAAACCGTGGAACTCACAACATTAAAATAAAAGAGAAAGACTTTCAGATTTTCCAGCAAAAGGAAATCAAAAACTTCAAACTTATTGTCAGAGAAGATTACATTTCTGGTGAAAAACATTCAATGACGTGAAGAAAAGCACTTTCATTGATAAAAGTTGAGTTGCACTATGACATTAAAAACTCTGTACTCCAAATAACGTTAATCTTAGTAAAGTAAAAAGTACACAATTATACAAGGAATGATGCACAGAAACAGTAGTAGGAGATATGATTAAAAGAGACTCCATTTGTAACAACAAAAATAATGTAATATCTAGGTATCACCTTAACAATAAATATGTAAAAGCTATGTGAAAAAAGCTATGGAATGTTATCAGGCACAAAAAAGAAAAATAGAAACAACAGCAACAAAAACCCAAAATGTAAATAAACAAAAAGGTTTACCACATTTTTGGATTAAAAGACCCAATATTATAAAAATATGAATTCTCCCAAATTAATCTTCTATTGTAGCTTGGTTTTAATAAAAATACAAACAGTTCTTTTTTAACAAGTAAAGCACAGAACTGTTCTAAAATTCATTTGGAAGGAAAAATGGCAAGGAAGTATAGTCAAGAAAAGTCTAAATTAAAAGAGAATAATGTAGGCTACAGTGAGTTGTGTTCTTGCCACTGCACTCCAGCCTGGGCAAAAGAAGGAGACCCTGCCTCAAAAAAGCAAATAAATAAAAACAAAAAAAGGAGACTAATTTGATAAACTAAATCCTCTGCTCCTATATTCAAAAATATTATATAACATCATCAATGGAGCACTGTGGTTTGAAGCCTGAATATATATAGATAGATAAATGAAAAGTCAATTAAGAGTCCAAAATAAATATTAAAAATTAGTACATGATAAAGATGGCCTCTGAATCAGTATTGGCAAATGATACTGATACAATTGAATCGACTCTATGAGAAATGAAAAACAACTTGAGGTGGGGGGAGGGGGGAGGGATAGCATTAGGAGATATACCTAATGCTAAATGAGGAGTTAATGGGTGCAGCACACCGACATGGCACATGTATACATATGTAACAAACCTGCACGTTGTACACATGTACCCTAAAATTTAAAGTATAATAATAATAATAAAATTTAAAAAAAAGAATTTCAGATAGCAAAAACCAAAAAAAAAAAGAAAAATAACTTGAATGACGCAATTTACACAACAAGAATTATGAAAAAAACAGACTTCAAATTTAAAAGGAACTATACAAGTGTAAAAAGAACACACAGAAAATTGTTTTTAATAATGTAGAAATGGGTAATGACATAAATATTGCTATATAAACTGCGTTAAAATAAGCACCAGTGGAAAAGAAATCAAAATATAAACGACAAACTGAGAAAAAAATAATTAATTAGTAACTGAAATCACAGAGTAAGAATTAATGCTTGGCCGGGCGTGGTGGCTCATGCCTGCAATCCTAGCACTTTGGGAGGCCGAGGCGGGCAGATCATGAGGTCAGGAGTTTGAGACCAGCCTGATCAACATGGTGAAACCTCGTCTCTACTAATAATATAAAAATTAGCTGGGCATGGTGGCGGGTGCCTGTAATTCCAGCTACTCAGGAATCTGAGGCAGTAAAACTGCTTGAACCAGGGAAGCGGAGGTTGCAGTGAGCCGAGATCGCGCCACTGTACTCCAGCCTAGAAGACAGAGAAAGGGTCCATCTCAGAAAAAACAACAACAACAACAACAACAACAAAAATGAATGCTTTAACTATATATAAAGAAGGCACTAAAATCAATAACAAAACATCAAAACTCCCATTGGATAAATGGACATACGGAATGAATAGGGAGAGAACATAAGAGGAGCTAAAAACAGCCCTTAGGTGACACATAGCAGCTTCAACCATGATAAGAGAATAAAGCCTAAAACTTCATTTTGGAAACCATTTTTTTAAATCACTCTGATTGGCAACTATAAAAGAAAAGTTTGATAACAAAATGGATGTTGAGGGAGTTTAGAAACAAAAACTCACATATACTTCTGGTCAAGGTGCGACATGAGATAACCTCTACTGAGTATTCGAACACAGACCAATTAGAATTTATGTGTACTTGGTCCTGTGGACTACATTGGCAGGAATACACTTTATGAATTTATTCACTCATGTAGGACATTAGCATTGCTTGCAATGGCATTTTGTATAAAATTTATCTGATAATATGCCAGATAACAGCAGTGGAATACAATATTGTTTCTACAATTCTGAATTAGCCTGTATGGACAGATCACAACAATTTTCCTTAGTGAAAATAAAATGCTATCTACAAAATAGAGTGTGTATTATTCTCTTATTTAGCAAAAATAAAATAAAATAAAATAAAATAATAAATGAAATAAAAAAGTTGTTTTATTCATTAATCAAATATTTATGGAATGTGTCCTGTCTCAGACTGTGCTCTATGAACTTGGGATAAATAAGCAAACAAGACAATTTCTACTCTCATGGAGGCTTCATTTTGGTTTACACGTTTCCTTGTATATGCTTAGAATGTCAGAAGTGTAGACAAAATAAATTAATAGTGATTTATTGACAGGACAAATGCTGTTTTTTTTTTCTGTTGTTTGTTGTTTTTAATGAGGAAAGCACAAAAGTAAGGGCCGAGAAATCAGTAAAATTCTTTTCTGTGAAAAGCTAAATCACTATTAAATTTTAACATAAGTAGAAGGCATGTATTGGCAAATAAAAAGTGGTTTAGTTCTGGGAACTTGGCAGCATAAGCAGGAAAGATGGCCATAGACTAGAACCCAATTCGTCTGGCTTAAGTGGAAAGGATACCAGAGGGATTAACAAGAAATAAGACAATAAAAATTGTTTGCAGAGGTAAGATCTTTTTGAGACACTAACAAAGAGCAATTTCAGTTTGGAGAGGGAAATGATACAATGAAATTGATTTATGATGATGAAGCTTTCAAAGAACTACAGACCACAGGCCAGAAGGAATGTAAAACATGCTATTCCAACCAGCAGACAATTTATAGAACAAAAAAGGTGAAGTACTTGCCCAAATTCACACAACTGCTTGGTAAACAGGGCTAGTAAACAGGCTTCCTACACAGCCTTTGTGAATAATTGTGTAACAGACAAACTGCAGTGGGAGAAAATATGAGAGATGGGGCAGCCAGAAAGGAAACATGAGGTTTTGAATGAAAAAGCAGTTGTCATAAAACTAGAAGCCTACTATTTATATTTTTCTCTAGTAATTTTAATTAAGATAATAGAGCCCAAAAGATAAATTGCACAAGGAGCAGTCTCTACAGAATGTGGGCTTGTCTCAAGGAAGGGGAATTGCAAGGTTAGGAGGCAGATATATTTCAGAATGTAAATAGAGCCTGTAGTATTTTGAAATTCATTTTACACATTACCTATTCAAAAATTAATTAAGTTGAAGAAAAATAAAATAAATGGGAGAAGTATAGATATCTTTCAACTAGAATTTTGTAGATACCTTTCGACTGGCATTTTGAACTGTGTAACAGAAAGAATATTGGATTAAAATGCTGAGTCTATCATTTGCAAGCTAAATTACCCTGGGCAAATTATTTAACTTCTTTGAATTCCAACTTCTTTGCTTATAAAATTAGAATCACAATCCTTCTAAAATTCCTTTCCTGGACTGTATCTATGTATGTATATTTATATGTAAAAATGATAAATATTTATAACACATAAATGTACATATGTGTGACAGAATTACTTAACTGATTTTTTTTGTAATTTTTCTCAAGCCTGATATAGTCTATGCATAATCTTTTGTGTATATAAAGCATAGTAAACATGTCAAACACAGAAGTTTCTTTCATTAATAATCTCATAACCTTAAAACAACAAAATAATTACTATGAAATTGTTAAATACACAATGCAGAATAAGAACTACTTATAATTAACTATGGTTTCCTTAATTAGGCTTGCAAAAATAAATAATGTAGACCCTGGGTACATTTCAAAAGTCTTTATTTTATGTACTTCCATTGTTGGATTTTTAAGTCTAAACTCCAGTCATATTGAACAACTTTCAGGTTCCTAATGCTTTGTTCTTCTATAAGATTTTTGACATGTTTGAACATCCTGACTCTCTCTCTGCTTAGGTTCTGTCTTGTTGTGTGTTCCATCCCCTCTCTTATTCCTCTACTTCACCGACTTACTTTTTCCTTCAGCTAGTCACTTCCCCCAGAAATCATCCCTATCATCTGAGCCCAATGCCTTTCTAATATATCACATATCACTTATACCTACTCCCACCAATAATAATTAAAATAATGTCATATACTGAATTATTATATGCCAAGACTCTTCTGAATATTTTATATGAGTTTCCCATTTACTGCTTTAAATTAACCTTCAAACATCTGAACTATTAAGATTTCCATTTTACAGGTATGGAAAACAAAGCTTGGAAAGGGGTAAGTAATGCCCAAGGTCATGGAGCTGAAAAGTAATAGAGCTGGTATTCAAACATGGGTTGCCTGACTCACTCTAACTCACTCCAGTGATTCACACTCACTTGTGCTACCCGGCTTATATGCATCTCTCAATGATCTTTAAAGATTCCTGAGGTCAGAGATAGTACCCTTTTATTTTATCTCTAATATTTAGCAAAGTGCCTGACATCAAGGGTCATTCTCATTTATGGCCATTGACGTCATTACCTGTGATGGTATTTGGAATGTATGAGGAGCCAGGAAGTTATAGACTTCATCCAGTAGGAGATCAGACAACAAGAAGAAAATAGGGAATCATTCGTGGAAGGGTGGCTGCATAAGTGCCTGTCATCTGACACTTCTGATTGTGTCATCATCATTTGCTTTGTGATCACTAATGAAGCAGAACCTCTGACATGAAATAGGAGTGCCTGTCTTTGATGGGCTAAGGACAATGGCAAGGGTGCCCACAACAGGGCCAAGCAGTCTCCCACACCCATGCTCACCCAGACCGCTTCTGAGCTTTGCGTACCTTGAGATATGGCATTAATTATTTCTTAAATGACTACAAAGATTCAGCATTTTTAAGTTTGTCCAGAAAAACAGATAGAGAGATAGATAATAGATAGATACAGAGATTTATAGATATGTAAATAGAGCTAGCAGTGATGGCTAGTTTCTAAATTTGATTTCAAATTTCTTCTTTCCTCTAGTTAGGCCTGTATTGCTGTCTTGGTCATGCTATTCAAGTCCCATGATACTTTTCTATATGGCCAAATCATTTTTATTGCTTGCCTTTCCACATTTTTTGCATTAAGGTCCTTATTAATATTTTCACACAATTTCTTTTTTTAAAAATACTTCTTTAAATAGCACTGTAATTTTAATTCTTTATGATTCAATATACTTTACAAAGTACATAGCATGTAATAATTTCCTTGGCTGACATCTTGCGAAGTTTTTGTCCCTTTCTGCAGACACACTTTCTACTTCGTCTTCTCTGTGTTTCTTGATGTTTTGGCCATGTACCTACTGTAAGAAACGACTGTTGCTTATGCTAAGGCAATAGGTGGATATGAATTTTAAACCATCTTCACTTAGTGAGATGAGTAATTTCCAGGATGAGTAAGTTTGAAAGTATATCTCCCAAAAGGTAATAACATAGATAAAATGATTCCTACACTTGCATGCAAATACATTACACATTAATTTTACCTATAACAGCTCAGATGTGCATGAGTTCTTAACCATTATTATCTTCCTCTTATGAAGGTTACTTATAGATTCTAATTTCCAAATAAAAAATGCTGAAAGGCGTGTGTGTGTGTGTGCGCGCGCGCGCGTATGCATTCTTTAGGCTGTGCCTTATAAATTCTAAAATATTTTAATTAAAAATAAATCAAATTGAGGCTAAAAATATTTATGATTAACTGAGTTAAATATTTAAATTACTGGTCAAGTTTTAAAATGTTGTTTAGCCTTTTATTGAAGTTGTTGGCAACACTGCAAAAGAACTAACTGGTTGATATCTTTTTCATTTCATATTAATATTCAAGTACAGCTAGACCTCTCTTAATATTCAGGATGAAAATTTACATGGACACGAAGCAGAATACATAGAATATGATGGATTTAATATTTTATTTTCATTATGTGTCATATTTTGTCCATGCCAATTAATGCCTCTTTTGAACTGAGAATCTAGCTTTATATTCAAGGGTACATTTAAAAATTTTTTTCCTGTCAAGTATAAATAAACATAGGTAAATTTTAAGCCAGGGTTTATGAGTAATGTTCTCGCCATATGCATAACAGGCACTTAGCTGATAATGAAGTTTCCTGTGCCATATATTAAATCTTTATGTATTATATAAAATTCTATAATGAAGTATCTAAAAATGTAGTTGTCATAAGCCTAGGACCTGGATAAATGTTTTCTTTGTTATAATTGTTCCAATTTCATATCACCGTTATTAATGATTTCATAAGCACCTAATTCTTTCTCCCACCTGAACTGAGAAATGGGTAATTTTTCAAGCCCATAAAAATTTTGTGTTGAATTAAAACTACACTCATTATCTTAAACCAGAACTTATCCTTTGGGTATAATCACCCCGCCTATGACACAGATTTTCTTTGCTATTTAATAGTAGTTTTTACCTTTACTATTATAAGCTGCATAAGGTCATAACCAATTAATCATCCTCTTAATTTATTCTTATTATCCTATTTATTGTTTCTTCCTTATTATTTATCAGCTATACTATCTCTTTTTTTGGAAAAGAAAAATCTACCTAACTCTGTCTCTTCTTAATAGTTAAGGATGTCTTGGAAAGATTTTGAATTTTTAAGGCACTAATTTTTCCCCAAATCATGGTATTTGTACATAAAACACTGTAAATGAATAATTTATTGACAAAGTTAAGTAAAAAGATAAACAAGAAAATTCTTAATCAAAAGTCCAATATTTTATTTTAATAGTTGGTGTAGCCGGCAATTGTAGGCCAGCTTACTTCAGACAATGTGTCCCACTGATAACAACCAGAAAAGCTGGGAAAAAGTTTAATTTATCTATTTAAAATTATCAGAAAGCTACCAAGAATTCGAGGACTTGTGGAATCACCATTCTGAAAAAAAAATGAAGACCAGAATTCTGCAATTAATTTTTGAAACTCTTTTTTTTTTTTTTTTACTGTGGCACTTGCCAATTCGAAGGCAGTATCTACGAAACTAAGAATCTGAGTAGAAGCAAAAGGTGACAATCAGAGAAGCTGGGCAGTCTTAAAGTCTCTCAAGCCTGAGGGGACAAAAAATGGGAGTTTTGGGATAAAAATGGGAGTTCAAGGAATGCAGGATAGAAGGAATACTGTGATCATCCAGACTTTCTCTTCAGAACCCAAGGGCCATATTCTAGGAATAAGAGAGAATTACGAATAGACTAGTGCTTGCAAAGACTGGAGTTCAGCTTAGAATCAATAGGTTCTTGCGTATGGCTACCAATTTACCTGCCTGTGGGAAGAAAAAGTAAATTCTCTCTATGCAAGAAGAGCCACCCTCATAGTTGTTTTTCTTTTTAAACAAAACATATGACAGTCAATCAAAAATTTTAGGCATACAAACAGCAAAGAATTGACTGAAAAACCCATAAAAACCAAAAATGAAACAGAAAATAGAAGTATAACAATAAGCTTTATGATATATATAGTTATCTAATGTTTTATTAAAATGCTATATTTTATGTGTGTGTGTGTATATATACATATATATATATAAAGAGAGAGTTATCAGTTCAAGATAAATGAAGTGGGCAAGAATAAGTAAGGATATAAAATGTTTAAACAATAAAATCAATAAGGTAGATTTGTTAATATACATAAAACTTTACACCCATTATTAGAGGATGCATATTTTTCTCAAGTTTAAACGAATCTTTTTGAACAGTTTATCACGTTATATTACAAAAAAACCTCAAATTTCTTAAAATAAACATAAGACAACATTCTCTTATTCTAATGCAATAAATATTGAAACATAATAATCCTAGAAACCAAAAAATGTCATTCCACATGAAAGCTTAAAAAATTTCTTTCCATTAAGTAATTTATCAGTGAAAGAAGAAATATAGGCCGGACGCGGTGGCTCACGCCTGTAATCCCAGCACTTTGGGAGGCCAAGGCGGGCGGTACATGAGGTCAGGAGATTGAGACCATCCTGGCTAACACACTGAAACCCCGTTTCTACTAAAAATACAAAAAATTAGCCAGGCATGGTGGTGAGTGCCTGTAGTCCCAGCTACTCGGGAGGCTGAGGCAAGAGAATGGCGTGAACCTGGGAGGCGGAGTTTGCAGTGAGCCGAGATTGTACCACTGCACTCCAGCCTGGGCGAAAGGGTGAGATTCCATCCCCAAAAAAATAAAAAAGAAGAAATACAAATGAAAATTACAGAATCTCTAAAAATATAATATTGATTAAAGGTAGCACATGATAGAATACAAGCAATACATATAAATCAGTAATCACAGAGAAATCAACAGCCTGAAATACTCATATCAATATTTTTTATAAGAAATAAAATAAATTCTAAATATTAGAAAATATTTAAGTAATTCAGTAATAGCCTTATATTCAAAAATCATCAACGCATACTATATCATTAGATAAAAAGATACAAACACACCCATGATTACTTCTATAGATGCTGAAAATGCCTTGAGACAATCCAAAACCCATTTTATATTCAAAAAAAAATACAGAATATGATAGGAATTGAGAAATACTTTTGTAACAGAAATATATATACATATATTTGTGTGTACATATATGTGTAACATATTAGATGTACATATATAGTGTACCATATATATACACTCCATACATGTGTGTATTTACAGCTGACCCTTGAAGAACATGACTTTGAACTGCACAATTTCAGGTACACATAAATTTTCTTCCACCTCTGCCACCCCTGAGACAGTAAGACCAACCTCTCCTTTTTCTCTTCCTCCTCCTCAGACTACTCAACACTAAGACAATGAGGCTGAAGAGCTTTATGATGATTCACTTCCTCTTACTAAAATGTAAATGTACTTATCTTCTGATACAGTTTGGCCACCCTAATCTCATCTTGAATTGTAGTTCCCCAAATCCCCACATATCACGTGAGGGACCTGGTGGGAGGTAATTGAATCATGCAGGCAGTTACCTCCATGATGTTCTCATGATAGTGAGTTCTCATGAGATATGATGGTTTTATAAGGGGCTTTCCCCAACCCACCTGCTTCACTCCGCACTTCTCCTTGCTGCCACCGTGTGAAGAAGGGTGTGTTTCCTTCCCCTTCTGCCATGATTGTAAGTTTACTGAGGCTGCCCCACCTATGCGGAACTGTGAATCAATCAAATCTCTTTGCTTCATAAATTACCCAGTCTAGGGCAGTTCTTTATAGCAGCGTGAGAATGAACTAATACAACTTCCTTATGGTTTACTTAGTAACATTTTCTTATCTCTAGATTGTATATACAGTATATAATACAGTACATGGTATATGTAACATACAAAATGTATGCTAATTGATTATGTTATCATAAGTCATCTGGTCAACAGTAGGCTATTAGTTAAGTTTTGGGGAGTCATAAGGTATATGCAAGTTTTCAACTGTGTGAGGTGGGAGAAATGTGTCCCTAACCCCTACTTTGTTCAAGGATCAACTATATATGGGAATATAAATATAATCAAATAAAGGAGAAAACCTATATGATCATGTGAACAGATGCAAAAAATTTGTCACCCATTTATAATAATAAAATGAGATTAGAAATAGAGATTTATTTAATGTTATGATTTAAAAGTGACTACAAATGCCTAAAGCAATTATGTATTTAATGGCCAAATATTTTAACCTTTCTTCTGGGTTTGGGAATAGAATGAGAATGATCACTTTCACCACTTATTTTCAACTTGGATTGGATCTCTTTTCAGGCCAATAATGTAAAAAAAAAATCCTAGGCTTACAGTTAGAAAGAAAAAAGCAAAATTTGTATTACTTACAGATAACATTGTACATATAGAAACTTCAATATTTCTATAGGGTAATTTATAGAATTAAGAAGTGACTTTGATAAGGTTGCTAGACAGAGGTCAATACAGAAAAATTTGTTGTATTAGTAGATATTTGCCACAACCAATTAGAAAATAAACTGTCATTTAAGATATCATTCAAAGTGAAAGATACACAGGAATATTATTAATAAACTATGTCCAAGGTGTCTGAACAAAAGTATAAAATCCCATGTTCCGACCCTAAAGAAAGTTTAAGTAAACTCAAAGATTATACTGTGTTCATAGATGTATAGATTATCTGCAATTCAAATTTTAAAATATCAGGGTGGGAAGCAGAGTACTATATGTGTGTGTATATGTGTGTGTGTGTGTGTGTGTGTGTGGTACCACTTGACAAACAGATTATAAAATTAAAATAAAAATACAAAATGCCAAGAATACTTAGAAAATCCTTCAAGAAAGAAAACCTTAAAAGACTCGCTTCTTTTAGCTCTAAGTAATAAAACAATGCTGCCTTGGAGCAGAATGATATAGACATATATAAACTAACATTACATCATATAGAACCCTAAAACAAATATGTGTGTACACAGAAACTTGATATATGACAAAGGGTGTCCTAGGTAGGTGGGAGACAAAGAAATGCTTTTATAATTGGCCCTTGAAAAATTAGCTATCAGGTAAAAAAAAAAAAAAAAAGCGAAATTGATCTTTAACATCTTATGTATAGCAAAATCAATCTTGAGTGGGTTAAAAGTCTAGATGTAAAAGAAAAATTAATTCATAAATATTATGTAAGGAAACACTTCTGAAATGTGACAAGAAAATCTCTAATCATTGAAGGAAATACTGTATGTCTACTTTATTAAAATTTAGAACTTTTGAATATGAAGAGAAATGGTTTAGAACATGTAGATTATAAAAGAAATTCCTGCAAAACAAGACAGCCCAAGAGATCAATGGGTCAAAAGGCCTATACAAGTATATGATAAAAGGAAAAATCCAGATGACCAATAAATAGTCATGTATCTTATTATTTATTAGTCAAGGAAGTATAAATTTAAATCACAATGACACACTCATAAACCTATCAAATGGCAAAAACTAAAAACATTATAGGTGGCAATTGGGAAAACAGAAAATCTCACTCACTACCATTAGGAGAGTAAATTAATATATTCAGTGAAAAATAGGTTAACCCTATCTAGAAAGTTGAAAATAAATTTACCTATGACGGAAATTCCTACTTTAAAGAGGAACTCATCTGCAAGTACATCAGTGTCCACATATAAAAAGGCTCCCAAATAATTTATGTAATAGTCAATCCAAATACTGCAAAAATAATTTGTACTTCTTGGTAGAGTTGTATGATGGAGCATCGTACAGGCGTGAAAATGAACTCCATACTATATCTTGGGTGAATTTCACAAATACAATGTTGAACCAAAGAAACAATACACACACATACACACAAAGTTCAAAAACTCCCTAAGCTCTAATGTTTAAGGGTTTATATGCAGATGTTTAAATCAAAAAGAAAAGTAAGAGAATAATTAGGAAAAATGTCAGAGAAGATACCTTCCAGGGAGAAGGATGGTTTTGTGATCAGTGAGGGACACAGAGAGACACCCTTATGTGACTGTCAATTTTCATTTTATTTATCCAGATAGTGGTTATGCAATTATTTGCCTTATAATTACTTGTAAAATATGTGTTTATGTACTTTTTATGTCTATATTATGTTTCACAGTAAAATAAAAATATATTTAATATGATGCTATTTTGGGGATATATCTATAGAGCTATCTATTACAAAGTAAACAATAGTTATTTCTGAGCGGTAAGATTGGGAAATTTTAAAATTTCTTCTTCACACTTTTATTATTGCCAGGTATCATTTAAAAAAAAAGTTACTTTCTAGAAAAGAAAAGGTAATATAATTTTGGTATAAGAGAATTTCTTACTACTAGTACATAAATTTTTAGTTGGGTGTGGGTAGCGCCCCTGTAGGAATGTTGGCAAACCTGACAAAGAAAACATTTCTATCCATACTGTAATCCTGGTTTTGCTATCTTCGTGATATTTGCAGAATCTGTATGTTAAGTATATAAGAATTTGTTATTTAAGGTGACTCCCACTGAAGTATTTGGACCATGTCATTTAATATTCCAGTGGTTTTGAAACTTTTTTGTCTTTTCTATTTTACAGGAGACAGAGAAAAAGAAGTATGCTCCAGAAATTTTTTAATTTTAATTGCTTCATTATTAAGAATATGATAATGATATATTATAAAATTACTTTTGTTAGGAAATTTTACTCAGTAATACAATTAATTACCAAATAATTATATATTAATCAATAGATGAGATTAAAATATGTTTCCATTTTTATATTTTGCTGGTAGATTATAATTTAAGATTATCCATTTTGAAATTTATTCTACTGGAAAAAATGTAAAATTTTGTTTTTTTACCCATAAAGAAAAATCATTGAAAAAATAATTTTCACTAACTCAATTTATGTTTCTATTTCAAATTTTGCAAAGATACGAACTCAAGTCAAAAATCTTGGAAAATCAATTATAGATTTCACTGGGGCAAAATACATAAATTAGCAATATGTTTAAATATGTTTAGATTATACCTGTAAAACACACTTGATATATAACAACTATTTACTCACTTGCCAACAAGTCATATTAAATATTTAATGGTCAATATTAGAAAAGATAGGTTGGAATGTCTTTGTTCCAACTCTCTGACTCCCAAGAGTCAATGAAGCTTTTATTATTGTCTTCATGTTTAGACTTGTGTCTGAATATCACCCAACCTTTTGCCTACTGAAGCCACAGGTTGCTTGTTTATTGAAAGTTTCTAAGTTACCATTTGAAAAATCACAAGCACATACACACACACAATTTTAATTTACCTAGATACTTAAAAACATGAATCTAATTTGGCTCACATGTGTTTTGCAAAACCTAGTCAAACTTTTCTACTTTTAAGAATTTAATTACTGTAGGTCAGTGCTAACACCAATTTTGGCATCAGAAAATTAAATAAATTTACACTTATTATTTTTATTCAATATAAGAACAGCATTTCTATTACTTATGGTCCTTTTTGATTTGAGATAGCAAACATTTGTTTTGACTGACAACATAAAATTGTAAAATTACATCAGTTGTATTTTTATAAAAATTGGAAATATTTAAAAATAATTGGATGCTATTATATAACTTTATACATATGACATATAGAATAAGTTCCAGGGCTCACGTAACTTTATCTGTCTTTATTGGACTCTCTAGATATTCCTCTAAATAAATTTTGATTTTATGCTTTTTTGATTGGTGATTTTTACAAAATCTAGTTTGATTTGTGAAAGGAATATCCTTTTTAGGTAATCTATCTTATTTTCTCTGCTAACTACTCAGTAAGGCTAAGCTAATAATAAAGTTGTGAAAACAATATAAACTATCATTTTTGTAAAGTGAGAAAATGGTTTATTCCTGTAAAACACCATCATAGGATATTTTATAATTAATAAAGATATAATATTTTTAATGTTCCAAGGATGCAGACACATTTGAACATTACATGAAATGTTGTTTGACCAAATTATTAAATCACTCACTATACACTATTTTAAATTTATCTTTGTCACTAAATAAATGCATTTCAAAAGCTTTTTACACCTTATCAAATTACTAAACAAATACTACAAATATTTACTCTTTTCATTGTAGCCAATAGCCTTATTTCATGAAAACTTCTTGCTCTCTAGAGTAAAAAATTTTAAGTAAACTCAAGAGATTATTTGAAAACATCTTCCAAATTAGAAACAGCTGATGGCACTTAATATCTTACCCACAAGTAATCAATTTTTATTTACTTTTCAAGTACATACCAATCAGATAATGGCTGTGTTTATTAAATATGGATTTTATTTTATAAAATGTACTAAAATAATTATATTTTATCTTAGGTCATCAATGGCTTTGACATTCAGTCCATAATTCTTTAAAATTAACTGTCTAAAGTGGTATTTGTTTACCTCACATACTAAGGCTCTTCAAAGCACATAATATTCAATAAGGAATTTAAAACATCACTGCCAGACTTAGTCAATGATTACACAAATTTTTAATAACGATTATGATAATTTCTATTCTGTGTTCACGTACAACACTCAGAGGTTAATTTGCTTTAGAATGCTGAAATATGATAGTCATGCTTATTTAATGTGTAACAAATAACTTATGGCTTTATGGTAAAAAATCAGCAATTAAATTGTGATATTGTTGGTATTTTAATTTACCCAAAGATAACTTACATGATTTTGTCTTTTAGAAAATATTATGAACCAAGTGGAGATTACCAGGTTACACAAAAATTTAAAAAGAAAATTAAAATATTTTGAAGATATTATTTTCAAACTTGTGGTTGAGCCAAACAAATATGACCAAAAATAAAATATTAATATATTCATACAACTATCTTAGAAATTAGGTAGTTTTCATTTTAATGCTGGTTTAGTTTTTTAAATTTCTGTCAAAAATGTTTATTAAAACCAATAAAAATAATCAAGACTAATTGTCAGGCTGTAACTTAGGTGCAAGGGGAGTCAATGGGCGAGTGGCAGGTAGCTGGAAAAACACTTGAGGAATCGTAGACAATTTCAACATGGTTTTACTCTCTCTGGGTGTGAATGAGCCTGGGTGTGAGCCATATGTGCAATGTTAGCAGGGTAACTATACCTTTTACAGATAATATTGGCTCCGAGCCAAGAATGAGCTTATGTGTGTGATCACCTAATGCTCCTCAAGTGGCATGGTTGTACATAATGAGTGGAGTTGTTTGTCTGCACTCCAAACTCACTGAGTCATGCTGGACCAGATGTCTGCCTCTGGCCATTCTTGACCACAGCACATCCATTTTCCTTACACTCCACCCCCTAGGCCAAGGGGGAACATAGGCTTTGGACGCACAGGTCTGACAAACAAGCCTGGCACATAGGCTTTGGGCAGATAATGACCAATACACAATTTATAAATAGGCTTTGGGCACACAAGCCACAGCAACAATACAGAGAGCAACAACTCCAGGTTATGGCAGGTAACCACCCCATGGTGATGTTACCCCAATATCGCTGAGAGGTGACAGCGTGCTGGCAGCCCTCATAGCCCTCACTCACTCTGGGCACCTCCTTGGCCTTGGCAGCCACTGTGGCCATGCCTGAGGAGCCCTTCAGCCCACCGCTACACTGTGAGAGCCCTTTTCTGGGCTGGCCAAGGCCGGAGCTGGCTCCCTCAGCTTGCGGGGAGGTGTGGAGAGAGAGACGTGGGTGGGAACTGGGGCTGCGCATGGCGCTTGCGGGCCAGCACGAGTTCCAGGTGGAGTGGGCTCAGTGGGCCCGTACTCGGGAGTGGCCTGCCAGCCCCACTGGCCCCAGGCAGTGAGGGGTTTAGCACCCGGGCCACCTGCTGCGCTCGATTTCTTGCCAGGCCTTAGCTGCCTCCCCAACCCGGACCGCAGCCCACCAGGCCTGAGCCCCCTCACACTCCCCCACAGCCCCCATCCCCCCCATCCCCCACGGTGGGCTCCTGCGCAGCCTGAGCCTCCCCAGTGAGCGCCGCACCCTGCTCCACGGCGCCTGGTCCCATCAACCGCCCCAAGGGCTGAGGAGTGTGGGCGCACGGCACTGGACTGGTAGGCAGCTCCACCTGCGGAGCCAGTGTGAGATCCACTGGGTGAAGCCAGCTGGGCTCCAGTCTAGTGGGGACTTGGAGAACCTTTATGTCTAGCTGAGGGATTGTAAATACACCAATCGGCACTCTGTATCTAGCTCAAGGTTTGTAAACACACCAATCAGCACCCTGTGTCTAGCTCAGGGTTTGTGAATGTACCAATCAGCACTCTGTGTCTAGCTCAGGGTTTGTAAATACACCAATCGACACTCTATATCCAGCTAATCCAGTGGGGATGTGGAGAACTTTTGTGTCTAGCTCAGGGATTGTAAACGCACCAATCAGCACCCTGTCAAAACAGACCAATCAGCTCTCTGTAAAACAGACCAATCAGCTCTCTGTAAAATGGACCAATCAGCAGGATGTGGGTGGGGCCAGATAAGAGAATAAAAGCAGGCTGCCAGAGCCAGCAGTGGTAACCCACTCAAGTCCCCTTCCACACTGTGAAAGCTTTGTTCTTTCCCTCTTTGCAATAAATCTTGCTATTGCTTACTCTTTGGGCCCACGCTGCCTTTATGAGCTGTAACACTCACCGCGAAGGTCTGCAGCTTCACTCCTGAAGCCAGCGAGACCACGAACCCACCAGGAAGAACAAACAACTCCCGACGCGCCACCTTACGAGCTGTAACACTCACTGCAAAGGTCTGCAGCTTCACTCCTGAGCCACTGAGACCACGAACCCACCAGAAAGAAGAAACTCGGAACGCATCCGAACATCAGAAGGAACAAACTCTGGACACGCCGCCTTTAAGAACTGTAACACTCACTGCGAAGGTCCACGGCTTCACTCCTGAAGTCAGTGAGACCAAGAACCCACCAATTCCAGACACATTGCCTTATACATTAAGCCAGGTTTTTGTTCCCTTACCTTTAGGGGCATTGGGGCAGGCAACAACAGGTTACCATTTGTCTGCATACATGGTCGGAGAAGGTCATCCTTCTTCCCACAGGTCTTGCCACATGGCTTGTCCCCACATGGGCTGGTGACTAGCCACTTCTGTAACTTCCAGGTAGTTAGCCACAAGGTTAAGTCTCAATAAACTGCCCAAATACTGGTGCAGATTACCATAGGTGTCACCTTGGTGATCACCATCCACATTGCTCCGGGTTCAGCCCATCGACTGCTTTGTCCACACTCGGTTTCAAACCTTATGGTGTCAGTACTAGGCTGGACGGTGACAGCAGTCCAGGCAGCAGCAGCACCTCGTATAGACCCATCTGTGTACCATGCCTCATTGGAAATGGGGGCATGCCCTTCCTTAAATGGAGAAGGCTTAGGGTCTAGGGGTGCCTCAGGCCCATGGCCTAATCTTGCATTAGGACTACAGGTCCCAAGACCTCTTGCAATCTGCTGCTAAGGGCCTTGTATTCAGCGTACTCCGTTGTTAAGTGGATGTCTGTGCTGTCCCAGTCCGGGGGGTCATTACTCATGAATGCACTCATCCTGTTATTGGATAAGTTGTCCGCACGACCACTACAGCTGGTCCTGTCACACTCTCACAAGCCTGCAGGACAGCATGTACAGCTGCTAGCTGTTTCTCTATCAAGGAATAGCGGAGCTCAGCTCCCTTCCATAGTTGGGATCAAAAGCCCACTGGTGTTCTCAAGTGCTCTGTGCGTTGCCACAGGCCCCAGCCGAAGCCATCTGTGGTCACATGCACATCCAGCTCAAACGGGCACCCCTGGTCAACTACCCATAGGGCTTGTGCCTGCTGAAAAGCCCGTTTGGCTGCCAGGAAGGTGGTCTCAGCAATACTATTTTAATTCTAGCAAGAAGAGCATTGCCGCTTCTAAATCTGCCAGAGAATCAGAGGTAAACAATATCATCAACAAGACCAGGACATATGGTGGAGCTATGCATACAGCCCTGCGACAACACTGTGAAAGTCCACTGTTGCCTTCCCATGAAGCCAAACTGTTCCTGGATCTCTAGAGTAATGCTAATTGAGAATGCATTGGTCAAGTCCACCACATCGCGGTACTGTCGTAATTCTGTTGTCAAGTGGTCCTTCAAGTCTGTGACAGACGGCATAGCTGCCAAGCCGTGTAAAACGTCCACCCTCAGAATGTATTCAGGTGTGAGACAGAGATATACAGTGCATAAGCGGGGAGCCAAGCAGCTGATGCAGAGGTGCAAAGATACAGGTTTCACTTTCACTGACCGGTCTTCATAACCTATGTAAGCAGGTTTGCCGGAAAACTTAACCTGGCTTCCCATAAAGAAGGCTGCTTACCGATTTTCTCTCAGTCAACCCAGGCCAAAATCAAATCTATCCACATCTGTGAACATGTCACTCGTTGGGGCCCCCTTTTCTCCCTTGGAGGACCCCCTGCAGGCGGGTCATATTCACCTTCTTTATGGCATGAACCCCTCAGTCCCACTCAGTCCCGCCAACAGCCTTCAGGCCTGCACTCACAGCGGCCTCTAATTACTTTTCCAAGCTTGGTAGCCAGCCCTCCAGGCGCCCAACCGGCACCTGGAGGTCCCCATTCACGGCAACTTCTGTTTTTCTGAGCTGTGTAGCCGGGTCTCCAGGCACCCCACCTGTGCCTGAGGGTCCTTACTTCTGCATCCCTCAGGGACTGCATATGTACTTCTCACAGCGCAGTCAAAAATGCCCATCCAACTCTGCCGGCAAAGGCTTGTTCCTTCTCAGTGCTCTCTGCTTCCAGCTGCTTCAGCACCTTCTCCATGCTCGTGGGGCACCCGTCTACTGCCGCCCAAGTTTCCACCAGAGCCCATCCAAGCAGCACAGCTGCCACCGGATACCACAACCCATGTTAGAGCCACATGGCCAACCCGGAATCAGCGGGGACCGAAGACTCACCCACTCCGGGATCCTATTCGTGATGCCAGTTGTCAGGTGCTAACTGAGGTCAGAGATGGGTGAGTGGTGGGTAGCTGGAAAAACACTCAAAAAATCTAGACAGTTTCGACATGGCTTTACTTTCTCTCTGGGCGCAAGCGAACCTAGGCGCGAGCCGTATGTACAGCGTTAGCAGGGTAATTATACCTTTTGTAGACAACAGTGGCTCTGAGCCAAGCACGAGCTCACCTGGGTGATCACCTAATGCGCCTCACGTGGCGTGGTTACATAATAAGCGGAGTTGTGCTAAGCGGAGTTGTGCACCTGTGCGCTAAACTCGCTGAGTCATGCTGGACTGGATGTCTGCCTAGGCGTATTCTTGACCACAGCACATCCATTTTTCTAACAATAATGTAGTTGTTTTTCAGACAACTTAAGCTAAATTTGTGCTAAGTGATAGAATAATTAGTATTAAGGCCTAGAAAAAATCTCATAAATCATTTAATTTTACATTCATTCTATTAACTTAGAACAGTAGTTCCACTTCTGGTAAAACACACTCCAAAAAATGGTATTTTTTGTATTGCCTTTATATATATCATAATACACACATTTTACATTATTATTTTGAATGTTCTATGAAGTCCTAAGTTAAGAATGTGTTTTAAGTTTGCTTCTTTGAGCTTTTCACATATGCATTTACTCATGGAACAGTTTTTAGTTTCATATTCATGTAATATTGCCTTTTAAATATTAATGTTATTTTCCCTTTTGTTTTTCTGTACCCAAGACATTTTCTCTTCTCCAACCAAGGCATGTATCTGACTAGGGGATGGGGACGGTGGTGGTAATGGTAGTATGTGGTAATATTATATAATAGAACTTATTATAGAGAAATCAAAGAGCATTATCAAGAAAACTTTCAGCTTCTGAAACTTGAAAATATTATTTTTGCAGTAAGAAAATAACCCTGAAAGTCAGGCTATTGTACCAAGAAAGGGAGCATAATTTTTAAAAAATCCACTTTGAGTATGTCAAGGGTCAATCCTGGAGTAATCTGTGCACAGCTTTTTCTGTAATACATAAAAGATAATACCTATGCTCATCTTTTATTAAATGATGTCTATGGTAGCAAGAGGATACAATGTAGGAGGAAAAGGGAAGAGTAGAGACAAGTAACCAGGACTTTGTTATAATTTCTCCTTTCTGGGCTTTCACCCTGGCAGAGATTGTTAAATAATTTTAGATAATTGCTTAGATATGTTATTTGCACCCCTATTTGGACTACAGGAAAGATTCTACTGTGAAAAATAACATTTCCCATGCTATATATGCAAATGTAGTTAAAAGATTACAGTGGCATGATCAGAAAAGGAAATAATTTACTTGGATTTCCTGAGAGTCCCACATGCTGTGCTTGATAAATTATGAGCTAACAGACTTGCCATAAGGCCTGCCAGGGTAGGGTCAAATAATTTTGAAGCAGAGTCCAGGGTAGGGCAGCAGAGTTGGGAGGCAGGGCAGACACTCTCAATCAATGATGTGGTCCACAAATGACCAATTAATTCCCAGCTTCTTCACCAGTGGCTCTACTTTGCCATGGAGAGGGATTATAATAAATCTCTTTGGGTTTGTCCCATAGAGCTATCTTCTTGTGTCACCCCACAAGTATGTTTTGAAACTCAGGCAGGATTTTACACAGATGTTATAGACTTTCATAGTGACACATACAACTCGTCCTAGAGTCAGGACTTGACAAATAGTACAAAAACTAGTCACTACAAGTATAGAACAAGTGTCTAGAGAAAATGCTTTCTTGGATTAAGTATGATTGGATTTCATTCAAGTAGTAAGATCTTGCTACAATAACTCTTCTCCTAAAATAGTTAATAAAATTAACTATTTTATGTTCCTGGTCAAGTACAGGAACTTAAGGCAAGGTTAACACTTTGAAGTCATTCTATTTCCTAAAATATTTAAATTACATGTGTCATTGAACCCAGGAATAATTTATCATAGCATGATATTTACATTTCTCATAAAATGCATAAGGCCATAGAGTAGAAAAACAAGAGACAAAGATTCCTGTTTTGGTGGCTCTTTTGTTTGGTTTAAAGACATCATTCACTTATTCAAAATATTTATTGAGCAATGACTAGATTCTAGGACCTATAATATAAACATGCCACACTCGCTTCTTTTAAAAAATGTATAGATGTATGTGGGAGATAGATAATCCAATAGTCACAAAGCATCAACCCACACCAGTTTTAAAATACACTTTCTTCAATTCAAATCTTAGTATTCTACTTAGTTTTAAAGGCAGCAGGAGCAGTTGAAGATGTTTATAAGGGTGTAATTATAATCATGGAACATGACCACTCAACTCTTTCTAGATAAATTTAAAACTCCATAGCATATTGTAATTGTCATTTATGATCAGTTCCCTCATCTTCTATTCACATTTCCCCTGCTGTGTGTTCTTTGCCAAAAAAGACATTACTTTTTCTGCTGCAGTATCTTTATGCAAACTGTCTGGGCTGCCCTGCTACTTTCTCCTTTTCTGCAAAAATCAGTGAAGCTCAACTCCTACTCATTCATCCAGACTAACCTCAGATGTCATCGCCTTAGAAAGGTTTTTCCTGACTCCATTTTTTCTGCTGGTCTGCTATGCTTGGTGAGTCACTCTTAAATCTAGTCCCAGGGAACTTGGGACATAATACTATCAACACTCATCATATAGTCCTATAATTATTGAATCACATGTCTAACTCGTCAAAATGTAAGACAAAAACCTTTATTCTTCTTTTTTTGGTCATAACACAATATTAACAACACAGGCACTCAAAAAAGTATTTATGACTGGACTTTAGAAAAGGTAGGGAATTGCAGTGGAAAAGTGCATACATTTTGCATTTCTGTTTACAGTATTAAATGTCAGTACTATGGATTTAAGTTATATATCAAATTCATAGATCTGAAATACTGCTCTCGCAATTAGATGTGAAAGTGAACTTAGAACATTTGTCCAACACTGATTTTCCTGAATCCATTCCATAAAATTGAGCTATAAGTCCAGGAATTCATCATTCCCCTTACAAATCTGCATGAGCTTTCAAATAAGGCAATTATTGGTTTGATCATAGATGTAGCTGATATGTACAAAAATGGCTGGACCAATTGACAAACACAAGGAAATATAAATAGTTACCACCTTGAGCCTTTGAGTATCATCCTATAACTCTTCTGCCATTTTCTCCCCTGGGAGTTCCTACCTGGCCATAAGTCAATGACCAGAAGGTTAACATCATGCTTAGCAAGAAGGAAAACCCCACAATTTTGTTCCAGAGCTCCATACAGCAAAAGAGCTGAGTAATTAATATCTATGCCCTCCACAATGCTGAAGATTTTTACTATCGCTCCGAGTTGTATAAGTCATTCTGGCAACATGGTACTCGATGTGAGAAACAACTACACACGTGTTAGGACATTATTGTCATAGCACACAAAAGAAGTGATAACAGCAAAACTGACATCTCCAGTGAGGTGGAAGAGGGAGACGCAGCACTATGACTCAGTTCCAGGGGAGAGAATCAGGAACTATTTCCCAAACTTCAGAGCAAAGCACTAGGTTCAGACTGAGGCAAAAGCTTCTTTAATAGGAATAGGATATATAACATCTTGCTAGATTAGTAACTTGTTTGAATTTTAAAATGTCAAGATAAAGTTCCTTAATCCTCCCGAGTTTGGAAGTGGCCCCTGGGTCTGAAATGAGTATGACACAATACATAAAGAATGGCATACTACCTGCTTTGGGTACAGTGAGATAAGGATATAAGACACCAAGGAAATTCTGACAGAATTCTCATGAGAAGAAATTAAACACCAATTTGTAGATATAAATAAAATCCTCTCTGTTCTAAAATTCAGGATGGAGAAAAACTACTATCCTAGCTTGATGGGCTGGAACTGTTCTTCCAAATAACTGGGTACAGAAGAGTTTTTTTAACCCATATTCTCTTGACCAGAAGAGACAATTCATGTGCAATATCTGAACTATGTAATGAATTATCTAATATTGAATAGATTCATGATTTAGGATTTCTCCTGTTATTGTTTTCTCTTCATTAATATGGATCGTTATATAATTGATATCACTTGACTCAAAATTTGAGAATTTTCTAGACTCTTTCTTCTTCTATATCATTAGTTAATTGTTCTTATAAATTCTAACTTATATGGCTCTGAAAGGCTGTGGCTACCTTTCCTTTCCCAAGCCACTATCTGCATTTAGGCATTTTGATATCCTCTCTGATGTGTTGTAAATTTTTAGGTGATGGTATTTGTGACAGGTCTCATACTTTGTATTTTGATTACAGACCCATTTTAGTAATTAAGTTCTAATGTGAATATCACAACTTCAAGCTCTTAGCATTTGGAAAGTTCTCCTGCCATGGTGGATACCTCAAGTGGTGATGTGGTGGCTAGGCGGGTACAGGATCAAAATGTTCGCTAGTCCCAATCCATGCCCTTCTCAATTCACTAAACTAGCTATAATTTCTAGTCTCTCCATGTTGGATCTAGGAAATACGAGGAAAGTGATAAAAAAGATTTTACTTAACTGGTATAATCGTAATCTGACTCAGGTGTCGTCTGATGATAGATGTGCAATTTCAGGCCCATCATCTTATAGGGTATTTCTCTAAGTTCCTCATAGAAACTTCCACTGGGAAATATCGACAGAAATCATTTGGTGTGGATAGTGTCACTTCTTTGGCTGTACCCATTGCTGATTCCTCACCATCTGCAAAGCCTCTGGGTGGTATTTTTGCCCTTCCAGGTGGTCCTATGTGGGATTACTCTTTGAAAGATATCAGGCCATTTGGTTCTAACATAGTCAGCCCTCTCAACAAAGCCGTCTATACCTATGCCATCCCAAATCCATCTAGCCTGGGCTTTTACCCTTAGAATTTTCTCAGTGAAGTTAGGCATTACCTTTGTGACCCTCAAACTTCAGACTCATGCCAAGTTATCTAAGTGTTTTCTGTGGGAGGCCCCCAAAACTTAACTTGCGTTGTGGAAGACATGTCCCTCCCATTCTTTATGAGATAACATGTAGCCTGTTGGCAACACTCTCTGAATGACACCAGTTGTTTCAATTTCAATTATTTTAAAACTTCAAGGTAGGTGAAGCGTTGATGTTGGCTGAACTATGTTTATAGTGTCTCCGCATATTCTGTACAACTAATCCGTCTCCTTGCCTTGTTTGTTGTGTCCTTCTTGATGTTTCTTTAAAGTTCATGAGAGAAGTACTCTCATTTTAATATCTGATTACAAACATATGTATTTTTCACCAAATACACGAAAAACTTCTTAAAGTCTGAAACTAAGGCAATATGGAATGGTAATTTGAAGTACAGACATTGGGGCCAGCTGCGCTATAGTTCAAATCCCAGTTCTGTTATTTACCAGCAGGAGGACATTTACTGTATTATTTACATTCTCTGGGACACAGTTATTCATCTGTAAAATGGGGATGATAAAGCCTTATAGAAATAGATATCGTATATTTAGCCCTTATTCTCATAACATTTATTTAGCACTGTGTAAAAGAAAATAAGTATACAAATCATATATCTTTTATCTCATTTGTATGAGATGGGATGCATTTTCCCCCATTTACTGATGAGGCTTACAGATGTTAATTAGCATGCCTAAGGTTGCATAGCTAAAAACTTACATGAATAACTAGGGCTGGGACTCTAGGAATTTCTCATTCCAAAATGCATGTCCACTGTGATACAATGAAAGTCAATCTTATTGGCTTGTTCAGAGGATTACATGAGATAATATGTTTAAAGCACTTATCACTTTGTCTGATGTAAACTGCTAGTAACCTACAAGTAAAATGTAGCCACTACTATATAATTTAATCTTACTCTTGTTTCAGTGTTCCACAGTTACTAGCATATTGGCTATCCATAGCTTGTAATAAGCGTTAATTGAATGAATGAATACATAAATGAATAAATGATAACCTAGTGTTAATGTATGACCAAAAGTCTTACTTATCTAGTTTTCTTCTTCTGTTTTTACAGTCTATTCCTACTATTAACATTAAAGCTCCTTTTTGTATATCCAGTTAATGATGTAAACATTTTACTTTAACTTCAGTTTTTAATATGATTTGGAAATGTTCTCCTTCAGTAAGGAAAATATTCCAACTTCTAAATAAAAATCGAAAAAATAAAAGTAGCTAACATATTTATTTTGTTTTAGAATTTGCAATTCTCTTTTACTTGTTATTTAATTTATAGAAACTTTTTAATTATACTATTCATATCGTAGGTGTAGATTCCATGTCCTCAGTAAGCACAGTGCTGTCTGTGTAGTAGATGTTCATTTAAAACTTATTAAATGAAATAAATGTGTCATGATTTTCTAGATGAGGAAATTGCTGATCATAAACATTAAATTGATTACCCAATTTCACAAATCTGGTAAATGTTGTTTTTAGACTGCAATGACTGATTTTTCTCACAATCAAATCCTAAAGTCCATTCTGTTGGAGGAAATGACTGACCCTAATCTCCAGTACATTTGCAAACTCATTAAAAATTATATACATTTATATATACAGTGAGTTACTTCCTAGGTTTTTGAAGTGGAAAAATACAGATTCATTTACCCACTAAATTTACAAATGTCTGGAATAAAGTAAAGATGTGATACAGGCTTTGTAAGCAACTTACTTACTTTTTATTTAGTTAGTTTTTAGAACAGAGTGTAATAAGAAACTAAAGTGGGTGATGAACTTTGATTCATTTACTTACAATGTCCGTTAGTATCACATGGTTAATACTGCTTAGGGGACTTACCTTAATAGAATGTTTATGTATGGTTTTGTTTATAGTTTTTTCAAAGAAAATCAAAACAGCTTCATACTGATCCTGCTCCATTAATTTGTGTGCAGTTATAAAATGTTTCTTGCTGAGTTTTTGACTTGACAGAGAAGAAAGGGTAAGATTTGGGGCTACAAAAAATAGGAATATGTTCAATGAGGAATCTCAACTAATAAGTAATAAATCTTGAGTAATAAATCTACTTAATTGTTTGCTTTGTTTAATAATATATGTTAGGGCTGAACATGGTGGCTCATACCTGTAGTCTCAGCACATTAGTAAACCAAGGCAGGAGGCTCTCTTGAGGCCAGGAGTTCATGAACAGCCTGGGGAAAAAAGTGAGACCCCTGTCTCTACAAAAAAAAAATTTTTTAATGAGCCAGATGTGGTAGTGTGTGCCTGTAATCCCAGCTACTTGGGAAGCTGAAGAAGGAGGATCTCTCGAGCCCAGGAGTTCGAGATTGCAGTGAGCTATTATCACACCACTGCACCAAAGCATGGGTGATAGAGCAAGAATATGTCTCTAAAAAAAAATCAATCAATCAAAAAATATATATGTTAGGTGAATAGTATGTGGCAGGCACTTTCCTAATTTCCAGTTTTGTACAAGAGTAAACCATCCTAGTTTAATATAAAGTGAACTAAGCAGGCAAAATTATTGGCATGTGTGGAGTTCACTTTCTGCTAAAAAAATTCATTAAAAAACACAAAATAGCTAAAAAGAAAGTATGGGAAAGGGGGATATTGCTCATGGATGCAATTTTAACAGGGTAGCTAGGAAAAGCCTTTCAGCAAAGAGAACATTTTAATAAAGACCTGTAGGAAGTGATAGAGAAAGTTGTGCAAACATTTGAGAGAAAAGATCTTTCAAAAAGTTGAAATAATAAATGCAAACAGTCTACATTGAAGCAGGACTAGTGTCCATTGAGTAGAGTGAGAAAACAGAATGACAGAAGGAGAGAATCGTCAGAAAAAAAAAAAGCATAATGAAAGTTTGGGGGAGAAAAATAGTGTGGAACCTTGTAGGTCATTACATTTTTGGCTTTTACTTGAAGTGAGATTGGAAGACAATGGAGAGTGTTTAGGGATTTTATGGGTTCATGGATTTGCACTGACACCTATGATAAGAGTCAAATGGAAAGAGAAGAGCAGGATCAGAGAGAAAGCCAGAAGACAATGGCCAGATTGAGCAGAGAGATGATAGTGGCTTGGATCAGAATAACTGACAGATTTAAATTAATTTGTCTAATTAACAATGGAGCTGTTGAGAAGTACTCAAATTCTGGCTATGCGAAGGTAGAGCTAAAAGGGATTTGCTAAATGGTAGAAGCAGAATATGAAAGAGTTGAAGATGATTCCAAGGTCCCTGAATAAAACAAATTGAAGTGCAGACTTGCTATTATATTAGATAAAATAGACTGAAGGAGGAGCAAGTTTAGGCAAAGGACTAAAGTGTGAAATATTTGAGGATATTCATCAGACTGTGAAATGCAAAAGTCAAATTGGGTTTTAGACATGGGAATCTGGAGTCCTGAAGAAGGTCCCAGATGCAAAGGAAATACATCAATATATTTGTGAGACTGAAGCATATCGATGGTATTTATATCCATTAATTTTGTACACTATATTTCATACCATCTCATACAATTAAAATCTTTGCTCTTGCACCCAAGCATGCTGATATTTCATTACATATCATTCCACTTCTCATTATATACCAGCTGAAACATATCTTTTACATCTTTTTTGACAAAAAAGACACAATCTGGATTGTTCATAACAACACCGTTTATAATATCCCAGACCTTAAGCAACTTCCATGTCCATCACAGGTTGAAAGGGTAAATACATTCTGGTATATTAATACAATACAATATCATAGAGCAATGAGAACCAATGAGCTACAACTACCCTCAGTAATATAGATGAATCACATACATAAAGTTGAGCAAAAGAAAGCAGACACAGAAAGTATATATTATACTTTTTCATTTATATAGATTGGAAAGAAAAGTTTGAGAAATCAAAATGGTTATTATAACATTGTTGGGTAGTGAGTTGAAAGGGACACAAGGAGGACTTCTGAGAAGCTGGTCCTGTACTTTGAACTCAATGCTGGTTATATTATTGTGCTCACTTTGTGAAAAATCATCAAACTGTACGCTTTTGATTTGCGTACCATTCTGTATATATGTTGTATTTTAATAAAATGTATACTTAAAACTATCTTTATTGACTGAATTTCTTCCTCCACCTACTGATATTGGAGAAGAAACACTAGAGAGGAATAAATTGATATAGTAGTTGAGAGAAAAATATTACTAGAACAATTGCCTTGAATAGATGAGAAAAGATGGGAAATAATACACATGAAGAGCGTTTTGCAATTGGTAGGAACACAGGCAGGCCATTCATAGTGTCTGGAAAAAGTATCAGAGTGCATGGACACAGATGCATGCAGAAGAGTGAATACTTGCTGTGGTGAGTTTTCACATTTCTGTAGTGATTGTTTTCATCTTCCAGGTGAAATCAGAATTATAACTAAATGAGAAGAGAGGAAGGATGGGAGGAAAAGTGTTGGAGGTTTAAGGAGAGAGTAGATAAGAAAGTAACATTTAGGGGAGTAAGAAAATAATTTACCAGGGGAATATTGCGAGAATGTTGGCTTATTTGATTTCAGTGTTCAAGAAATTAAAGCGAACCAGACAGCATGTATGTGTGTGTGCGCGCGCGCACGCGTGTGTGTGTGTGTGTGTATGTGTGTATCAGTGTGGGAGGCTGTGTTCATCTGTGTTTTTCAACCATATTCAACTACACTGGTATGTAAGCTAGAAAGGTGGGTTTAACTAGGATTATTGTTTAGCCCAGTGGATAAGATCAAGTGAGAGCAGGGCAAGAGAAATTAGCACATATACAGGTGAATAAATGTAATGATTGAAGATAGAATTTAATCTATATAAAGTGAGATGTGAGGGCATGAACAAAGTCATCAACAGTGAAAAGGTACTAAAAACATGGTTTTGAGTTCTGATGGCATTGGATGCTCTTAAGATTTGACATATGACAGGCAGTGAGATAAAAGAATAGGAATTTATGGTTAGAAAATTAAAATCTAAAATATAAACCATTGGCACTTAACATTGTAATGATAAGTTCTAGTGTTATACCATGGGAGTAAGGAAGCAAGAAAAATGAGATTATAAGAGCAGAGGAAGTTAAAAAGAAAACTTAGAAACTAGAATTTTGAGGGAAAAATTATCCATGTAAATATTTAAATAATCAAGAGTTATAAAAAAAAGTAGAGTCTGAGAAAGGGTAACAGTAACTAAGAAGTATTAAATATAATTTTTTTTAAAAATCCAAGTAAACATAAAAAGTAAGTCTGTATGTACACATATAATTTTGTATTTTGTAATGGTGGAATGAGAAGCAACACTATCTAGTCTCTATTTCTTCCCTAATGTGGTCATTTGGCATTACAAAGTGAAATTTTTCATAGTTATGGTAGATTAGGCTTAAGATCTTTTTTTTTGATTATGTTTATAAGGGAAATTTAATTTCAGCTCAGTGTAACATTCAAGCTTATACAAGTTTATGTGAATGTGCATTGAGCAAGGATTACTCATAAATATTAAAATATATTTTTAAATTAAAATATTACTTAATTAACTTTTCCTCTGGAAGAGGAAGATTACCAAGACAAGACATAAATTACATAATTATTTAGGACATATGGCTTGTCACTCTCATTTGACCACCACAATGGCAAATAACTTTAAAATGCCCTTAAAGTATTTAGATTTCTTTCCTGAGCACACATTTGGTTTCAGAGGCTTAGTTTCATGAATTTTTGTAAAATAATTAAATTGGTAAATTTAGTTATTTTATCTGATTATAGTATCCTTCTAAATATACTTGCTCAAACAGTTTTCCAGAATTTTTACATGTTTTACCAAGATATGCATATTTACATAGAATATAGAATCATCCAGGGGAAAAGTTGAAATGTAGTAGTTATTTATTCCCAAGGTCTTTCATAAGAAACAATAAAAGACTTCTGTGCAAGTTTAATAAATTTAAAATTACTTTAACATTTATGAAGTTTATTAAATCTCCTTTCTACTTAAGCTATTGATACAGTATAGAAATTATTACAAAGATCTCTAGCAATCTAAAGAGACATATACAGAATGCTGCAGGTTGATGAAGGGCAAACTGGACATTACGATTCTTGGTTCTCACTTCAGCCCATGCAGTCCTGCTCTTATCTGTTATATATGTTGGCATTCTGCTTAAAGTTATGTTCAAAACCATATTTCCCCAAATGAAGATAATAAAGGTAAAAATACTTAATATACAAAAATGGGCATTGTATCTCATGATGTTGTTTATTCATATACCCATCTTATGTAATATGTAATTAACTTGTATTTATTATTTTATTTTTTGTGTCTCCTCACTATATTGCAAACTCCAAAGGTTAAAGATTTGAGTCTACTTTTCAAAAGATTATTGTAGCATTGAGAACTGTTAGTGCTCCATGGTGAACATTAAGCGCTCCATAAATATTTTTTAAATAAATAGATTTAGAGATGGAAAGATATGCGACTACTAATCTCTCAATTATTCCCTTTATTCTTTTAGGAAACAAATGAGGGAAATAACTGTTATCTCAGTTGTGAAGAACAGATGAGATAAAGTGTACAGAAATATTCCATAAAAGATTAAGCTCTCTCTAAATACAAGGTATTATTCTTAAATAAAATAATATTCCCTAATTAGTTCAGCATTCAAAGACATAAGGTATAATACATGAATAAAGTTGTCAATGTTATTTTTCAGTAATTTTAATCATAATAATACATACACTTTTTTTACATTTGGGTAATCCACAGAGAGATGTCATAATAGCCCCAAGAGTCCTGAATTATTTTTCTCATTCGAGCTACAAAGCAACAAATGAATTTGTGTAAACTGAACCAAGTAGAATGTGGGTGGTTTGAAATTTTAATTTCACTTTCTCCAACTATAAATTTTGTGTGCCTTTCATTTTGGAAAAAGAAGCCATATCCCAGTAAAAAGTAGGTAGAAATCACTTGAAAGAGAAATAAAAATATAAACAAATTTACTATGCAATTATGCTATATTGACTATTCACTTAAATAGGTAAAGCTATTTCCCTAAACTGTAGCTTAGTCATTTCTAACTCATTCTTTTATAGTCTTCCTAAAGTTTCAATTGTTAAAAAAGTCCTGATCTACTGGATAAATATAGCAGAGCTATAGTAAAATTATCCTCCCTTTCCTGTAACAAACTAATAAGAGAAATAAACTAAATTTTAAAATCTGCCATAATAAAACTAAGGGATGGAGAAAAGCTACATAGTTAAAATGCATATTTCCAAAACCAAAATTAAGCAAAACTCACCTTGAAGTAAGTGGCCAATTTCAGGAAATGCTAGCAAAAATACTTTGGAGGGCAGGAACAGTGTCTATAGTTACGTAACTTAAATGTTGAGAAAAGAGTAAAGGGGCAAGATTTGTGAGAAAAATGTCTCCTGAACTTGACTTGGTTTAGAGATAGAAACAAGGAAACATAGAGTGCCATTATGGGAAGAAAGCAGTCTGTCTCTGTGGCAGCACAGGATGGACTTTGAATTTTAAAGTCTTGAAAGCTACCAGTATATCCCATCCACTACAGGAAAATATTGCAAATGGCATAGCCTTCAAACAAAGATCAAAATAATCAAGAAAACAGAGTAAATTTTGTCAATAGATTAAAAAGAAAAACTTCATAGAAAAATGTGACCATAAAATAGACAAAGATTGTAAATAAACATTTTGTTATTAGTATTATGTAAGAAGTCCAATCAACCAGACTATTAATGATATAGTGTTGCTTATGATAAGATTTACCTCACTGTTCATGAAAAGTCATACACAGTTGTATTTTATTCTAGAGTGTTTCATCTGAACGCCTGATAATTTCTACTTGTATTAGCATGTAGAAATACACACACTGAGATTTCTGCACAGAACTGAAATGTGAAGTTTACGTTTTATAGGTAAAGCACCCAACTCAGTGAACTTTACCCAATCATTTCCAAAGCTGTGAGAAAACCAGCTGTTCTGCTTAGATGGCAATCCTTTACATGATTATTGGGTGTTCTCTAGCAAATTTTTCACAGTGGGGGACTTTCTACAGATAAGAAATTCATCAGTGATAGAGGAATAGATTGCAAAACAGTCTAGTTAAATGCTATTATAGGGAAATTGCACATTTTATCTATTTAAACATTATTGCTTTGTTTTGGAGTGTAGGTTCAAATAAGCTTTAGTATATAACATTTTCCAAGAAGTCATTCTTTAAGAAACTAGCTAGGTTAAAAATAAACTTTTGTAAGCAGAAAAACTGTTTAGCTAACTGTCTGTCTGTAATCTTTAGCAGGAGCAGAGCAGAGGAATCAAATTCTATCAATGTGTGATAAATAGCCCAGGCTGTAGTACTTTCTTGTACAGAGTAGTCATGTGAGAGAAGCACACTCAGTAGACAACACTTTTATTCTTTAAATTATAGTCATGAAATTGGGGGGAATGAAATAGGGGGCGCAGTCACTAGATTTGAAAAAATATATATTTTTCATTTTAGTTTCACTTTGATTTAGTGAATAATTTCCAGTGGATAAATTCCAAAAAAATTCTCTTACCCAATCTTTATGGGTGCAAATAGCTGAATCCTAGGGAGGAGGTAAGTTCAGTTTAGCAGCTTAGCTAATTGAACAACACTGACATCCACGCTGCTCAGCTTCTTTCTTACCTCTGAGGCCACAAGCCTCATACTGGCAGGAGCTACTGGGGCAGCATAGAGTATGTATCAAATTGTTCTGAGCATAAAAAGATTTTAGGAAAATGGAAGTGTTATAACTACGTATAGATAAATAACAAATGACATGTAAAAAATGGTCAATGGTACTTCAAAGTATACATGGCATTTTTTAAACATACTTGCATTAAAATAGCATGTGATTTTAAGTAAAGCTATAACTGGCACATATATGTGTATATATATTTAGACTAAGATTTTGCCAAATAAGTCAAGAGCTTTTGATATTTTTTCTTTTTTTTACTTTGGTAAATTTGGTTGGCTTAAATTTAAACATATTTTCTAGATTTTGCACCCTTTCTATTCAAAATAAAGATATTTTATGCAAATAGTAGCCAAAAGAGAGTAGTGGCTACAAAAATATCAGGCAAAATAGACTTTAAATCTTTACAAGTGACTTTAAATCTTTACAAGCTAAAAAAGCTTTACAAGTGACAAAGAACATTATATATTAATACAAGTTTCAACATGGGAAGAAGATATAAGAATTATAAACATCTACACACCTACTAACAAACCATTAAATATATGAAGCAAAATTGGCAGGATTGAAGTAAGAAATGGCTCTACAATAATACTTAAAGGCTTAAACACCATATTCTCAACAATGAATATAATCACCACACAGAAGATAAGTAAGGAAATAGAGGACTTAAACAACACAGTAAAATAACTTGATCTAACAGATATATACAAAACACTCTACTACACAGCATTAGCATACACATTTTTCACAAGTGCACATGGAACATTTTCCAGGATAGACCACAAATTGAGTATCAATAGATTTTAAAAGATAAATAGAATACAGTTTATCTTCTCTGCCCACAACAGAATGAAATTAAAAATCAATAACAAAACAAAATTAATAAATTTAAAAAATTGTGAAAATTAACATATTTATACACAAACAATGAACAATGTGAAAAAGAAATTATTAAAATAATTTCATTTACAATAAGCACCCCCAAAATAAAATACTTAGGAATTAACCAAGGAAGCCAAAGACTTGTTCAAGGAAAACTACAAAATATTACTGCAAGAAATTAAAGAAGACATAAATAAATGGGAAAACATCCTACATTCATGTATTGGAAGACTTAATACTGCTAAAATGTCAGTACTACCCAAAGTGATCTAAAAATTCAGTGCAATCCCTATATAACTTCCAAGGATGCTTTTTGCAGAAATAGAGAAACTTATTTAAAAATTCATATGGGATTTTAAGTTACCTTGAATGGCTAAACAATATTGAAAAACAACAAAGCCAGAACACTTACATTTTCTGATTTCAAAACTTACTTCCATGCTGTGGTAATCAAAACAGTGTGCTACTGGCATAAAGACATACATACAGACCAATGGAATAAAATAGTCCAGAAATAAGCCCTTTAAAATATGGTCAAATGATTTTTGAACAAGGATGACAAGAGCATTCAATGGAGCAAAGACAGTCTTTTCAGTAAGTGGTGCTGTGAAAACTGTATACTCACATGTAAAAGAATGAAATTGGGTTCCCACCTTATATCATGTACAAAAATTAACTCAAGTGGATCAAAGAACTGAATGTAAGACCTGAAACTGTAAAACTCTTAAAAGAAAATGCAAGACAAAAACTTCACAACATTGCATTTAACCTGATTTCTTGACTATGACACCAAAGACACAAAGAAAAAAAAGATGAATTGAACTTCATGAAGATTAAAAAATGTGTTGCATCAAAAGACAGTATCAACAGAGTAAAGATGTGATGTACAGAATAAGAGAAGATACTTGCAAACTGTATATCTGATAATGGATTAATATGCAAAATATATAGAGAACTAAAACTCAACAACAACAAAAAAAACCAAAGAGGCAAACAATTTGAATAGATATTTATCCAAAGAAGGTATATAATAATAAGCATATGAAAAGATGACCAGCATCACTAATAATTAGGATGTGGAGAAATTAGAACCCTTGAGCACTGTTGGTGGGAATGTAAAACAGTACAGCCACTGTGGAGAACAATATGGTGGTTCTTCCAAAAATTTAAAATTTCTCTTCTAGTTATATACCTTAAAGAATTGAAAGCCAAATCTGAAAGAGATATTTGTACACCCATGTCCATACCATCAATAGTCACAGTAGCCAAAATGTAGAAGCAACCCAAATGTCCATCAAGAGATGAATGGATAAACAAATATACACATGCAATGGAATATTATTCAGCCCTAAAAAGGAAGAAAACTCTGATATATGGTGTACCATGAATGAACCTTGAAGACATTATGCTAAGTGAAATAAGCCAGTCACAAAAAGACAAATACTCTTATCATTTCCCTAGTATGAGGTACTTAGATTAGTCAAAATCAGAGAGATAGAAAGAAAGTAGAATGGTGGTTGCCAGAGGCTTTGGATGGGAGTAAAGAGGAGTTATTGTTTAATGGGTATAGAGTTTAGGTTTTGCAAGATGAAAAAATTATGGAGATTAATAATGGTTATGGCTAAATTATGAATGTATTTATTACCACTGAACTGTATACTTAAAAATGATCAAGATGGTAAATTTTGTGTTATGTGTACACAATTTAAAAAATGGAAAAAAAAGAAATCTGAGCTTGAGACAAGGATGTGGAATATTTTTTATCAACTTCATCCTCCTTAATTCTGTTACTTTTGAATTTTCTTTTAAGATCGAGTATTCTCCCTTAAAATGCTTTAAAATGCTTTAAATCAGTGAACTGTAATTATTTTCCCAATTCCTTTCTTATGATTCTCTCTTCAAACTATTATAATCAAGCTTCCACTCCCATCATTTTATTCAAACTACTTTTGTTAAAGTTGCCAGTAAATTCCAGTTTAATTAATGCACTGGTAATTTCTCAGTCTTAATATGACTTGACTCCTCTTGCAGGATTTGACAAAATAGATAACCTCCTTCTGAAAACATGTAGTTCATTTGGCAGTGGGGCCCACATTATTACTATCTCACCAATCTCTCTTTCTTGGCCACTTTTCCAGCTTCTCCCTCATCACCTAATGTCTGAAGTTACATTATCTGAGGATTTAATTCCCTATCATTTTATTGGAGTAGTTAACCTGTTTACAAATTTACAAAATATTTATATGGCTGAACCCTTTCTTTTTTGCCTTTGTTTAGGTCAATTAAATACTTTTTTAATATTCCTTTTCATTTTCTATGGACTTTAGTTATACTTTCATATATGTGTATATATGTATAAATGTGTATATATATAAAAATAAATATATACATGTATATTTTTGTGTATATGTATATATTTTGTATATAAATATATTAATTTTGTTTCTTTAGATATCTCAATATGCATTCTTAATTTATTCTGTCCTACTTATATTTAGTATTGTAACTTCACATAAAATGTAAGAAGCTAGTGACAGTATAGTTCCATTAAACTGCTCATTCTTTTATATGTTTATGTACGTGTGTGTGTATATATGTATATATACACGTACACATATATATGCACATATATACACACACAGACAGACACACACACACACACTATACTGTCCATTACTGAACCATATATGTATATGTGGGTTTTGGTCACAGGTGGCATCCTTTTCTAATATGCCAAAAAATGCTACATAAGATAATGGCAGCCTCAAGAAGGTCAAAGTTTGAGGGAAAAAAGTCCCAGTTTGGAAGCTATTGCAGTAATTTCATGCCACAAAGGAGAAAATATTATGAATATATTTTGAAGGTAAAAACTAACAGAATTTGCTGATGGATTTGATGCAGGATATGAAAGAAAGGGAAGAATCAAGAATGACTCCAAGATTTTGTTCTGAGCAACTAGAAGAAAAATATTGTTATTAACTGTAAAGAGCGTGGTGACATTTGTTAGTTATGATTAGGAATTCAGATTATTTGAGACACTCATTATATTTCAAGATGTATGGGAGGGACAGACTGGCTTTTGGTGAAAGCAGAGTAATTAATATAGGACTTGCTCTTCTGATACAAACTCTACACAAATGGACACAACATGTAGAATCTGTTTTCAGGCATTGGAAAAAAGACATCACAGATCTGTGATCCATGAGAAAAGGATAGCTACTGTGAGCCCTATGTTCACCTAAACTCTCTGCCTGAGGATATTTTCTGAATTATAGACGAATGACATGACAGTCTTCGTGAGCTGGGAAGGCAGAGTTGGGGGCTGCTAAGCTGGGTAAAGTTTGTAAAACAGGTTACTGGAGAACAGGGAGGAGCATAGAAGGCAGCCACAGAAGGATGCAGAGGGTCTCCCTGGGGTTCTTGGTCTGAAGAATGGGCCGTACAGGTATTGGCCAAGTCTCCACTGAGGTCTACTAGATAGCAGCTCCTAGGGGCTAAAATGCCAACAGAAATGCAAGAGATCATGACATATTGAAAGATTATGTAACTGTTTCCTTGCTAATGAGAATTAGGCCTGACTAGGTGCCTCAGCATTCACGTGAAATTCCAAAAAGCCACATCATTGAAGTGAGTACCCTAACCTTGATTAAAGATGTAACTCAGAAATAAAAAGAAAGAAAAGAAATAGACATACTTAAGCAAAGAATGAAACCAAACAGGACTCAGTCAAAAAGATTTTTGAATAAAACCAAACAGGACTCAGTCAAAAAGATTTTTAACAGAACAAAAACCAAAACTCTGAAATAAGAAAACACAATGTAGATATTCTACAAAGTATAACCCACAGCTTAAGATACTTGACATGTGAAGAATCGAGAAAATATGATCCATTATAAATTTTAAAATGACGCTGAAAATGGAATTTGAGATGACCTAAGATGTTGGCATCAACAAATAAGGGCTTCATAAGAGCCATTATAAAGCTGGTCAATGATTTAAAGGAAATGATGGATATAATGAGTGAATATGGAAGGAACCTCAGGAAGAAATGGAAGCTACATTTAAAAAATTAAATATTTTTAAAATATTAATTTTATTATATTAGGTCCTTGGGCACATCTTTTTAATATTATGTATGATGAAATATGACATATCCAAAAAATCACTAGTTTTTCATCTTAGAGAAAGCCCAAAGTTCTTGCAGCAATACAGGATCCTACTCCTTGTTTCTTTACTTCCTATTATTCTTCCCTTTGCTCACTCTTTTGTATCATGGTCTTCTTTATTATACTTGCAATAGATAAAGTTTATTCCTACCTCAGAGCCTCTGCATAGGATGATCACTTTAAAAGAATGATTTCCCCAGGTATAAACATTGATCTCACTTAAATAACATTTTCTGAATGATGTTATCTCTGATTTCTTCATGTAAGATGACATTTTCTCCTCATCTTATCCCAAACCATAGTCACCACCTGGGAATCATATTCCTCTTTCACAATTAGTCTATTCAAGCAAAGGAACAAGAGAATTTAATAGATAGACTAATATTTGTAAAAGATTTTTGTCACTTTTGCTATGCAGCATTTATTTACCCTTCTGGTTCAAGCACTGTACTTTTGCTTTGAGAAACCAACGTTTTTCAATTGGACATTGTCTGCTCTGGACATTGTCAACCTAGTTTTATACACTATTTAATACTAAGTGTCTTTGAATTACTTTACTGTCAAATCTACTTGAAAGCCATTATCCTTTTATTTCTGATTATTCTCAAGTTATATAACTAATTTTAATAACCAAAATATGTAAATTTCAATTATGAAATGGCTCTTGTCTGTCCCATGTGTGAGCTAAAGTAGCTTCCTCCTCTAATATCTTGTTTTGATAAGGGCAGTCAAGTATTTAAAATATGTATTGATGTTAACAATATGAAGACATGTAGGAGAATTAAATTAAGAATTTATTGCATTCAAATATTAACTACCTACTATGAAACACTTTGGACATTATAAATATTAATGTAATATATCTTCTACATTTCTGTTTTTTTACATATATTTTAATTCTTCAAGTTTATATTCAGTTCCAGAGGCAATGTCTGCCACAAAGTAAGTTTAGCCTGCTAAAAATATATTGAGATACCCACAGCAAAATTTGGGTTTGATTGTTAGGAATAAGGATGATGAGAAGTGAAGAATATAAGAGTATATTTGACCATGGCATGACCTTAATAAAATGGCTCTAGAAAAATTGATTACTATTTGATGGAGAATCAAATAAAATACAAAAGTTTGTCTTGCTTGAATAGTGCTTTATATATATATATATATATATACACACACACACACATATATATAAAAACCTTTGCTTGAACAGTGCTTTATATATATGTGTATATATATAATACATATATATATATGCACAGCATAATACAAGAACATTGAAAAAATAGATTCACACAACACCAGCTCTTGTTAACACTATATGATAGAAATCAAACATCTAGGTACTTCATATTTTAAAGATATGGTAATAGAAAGAAATAGCAATAAGAAATTAACAGATACCTAGGATGAGTATACTATGAGACTGTAGAAGAAGCTCTGGTGAATCAAGAGAGGGAACTTATGGAGAATCAGGAGATGAGGGAATGTTCATTTTATAAAAACATGTAAAAACATGCCAAGAGTTTCTTAAACATTGGACATATAATTTTTCCCTTTGGCAAATCTACCAACAGCATAAATAAGTTATGGTAAGAAAATGTAATGTAATATCTCTTTATATCTTCTACCTGTTAGGTGTACTGAGCTTATCTACACTGACAAATCCCTAGAGGGTAGATAACACAACTTATCCCCTTCGTATCCTCTTGGTGTCAATTACCTGGCTGAAGATTTTAAGCTTTGTAAGAGTCTGATGCCTCAACTGATCTTTGAGCTTTAATATTGGCAAGATGAGTTTAGATGAAACTAAATAGAGATAGAAAAAGGCTACGAATCTGAATTTATAGAATAAAACAACAGTTCTCAAAGGATGGTCCTCAGACCTCTGGGAATTCCTAAGACTCAGGGCATCTGTAAGATCAAAAGGACATTTTTGGCTTATTGCACTGTGTTGACATTTGCATGATGGTGCAAAAGCAATTGTGGACTAAACTTTTGGTACCTTAGGACAAATTAAGTCAGGAGCAACACATTTTACTAAGAGTAGATGTATTATTTACTGCTATGCCTTTACAATAAAGTTTTCAATTGACAATATCTTGATAAAACAGTAAAAAAAATACTTTTATTACATTTTGGTCCTTGGGCACATCTTTTTAATATTATGTATGATTAAATATGATGTGTCTAAAAAATCACTTTGTGGCATTCCAAAAAATGATAATTTTCACTTTGAAAAGCATTTGTGTTATTTTGTGATTGGTGAGTTGAAGTAGCCACTTTTTTTAATGTACCACCATTTTTTTTCTTCCAACAATGACTAACACACAAACTATGGATAATCAAAATTTTGCACTTATCAAAAAATAAGTATCCTGTCAGTTTGAAGAAAACAATTGATACCATTTGATGCCAATAATAAGAGCCAAGTTTTCAAGCAAAAATTTGAATTTTGGAAGACCTATATCTACCACTGTGAGCTTGACAGCTTCCTGATATTCAAATATTTTTTTCTGGTGAGATTAGTGGTGAAATTAATAAATGTGATTTTTTGATATTGTATAATGAAATGTGTCCACTTTTGGAAAATCTATATAGCTCAGTGAACCAATAATTTTCCAAATGACCAGTCATGATGTTGCAAAACCATGCATAAGTAAAACGTCAATTCAAAGTGTGATATAGACAAATACATTTCAGTGTAATTGAATGAAGTGTTGTGACTCACTTCCTTTTTGCCCTCACCAACATGGTCCTCCAAGACCAGAAAGGTCTGCTTAAAGCAAGTTAGGCTCTTTAACTTCTTCAAAAATCTTGTAGGCTTCTGCTCACTGCCTAGTTCTAAAGCTACTCCTACATTTGAAAATATTTCTTTTCTGCAACATCTCCCTTTCAGGCCTAACAATCTGTATTATCTATTTCTGAGTAACACATTACCACAAATGTTCAGTTTAACGTAACACCCAGTTCTTTGAGTCTGAAAACCAGGCATGGATTAGGTGGATGCTTTGTTTCAGGTGGTTTCACAAGGCTGCAATCAAGGAGTCTGCAAGAGCTAGGGTCTCATCCAAATGCTCTGCTGGAAAAGGACCCATTTTTAAGCTTTTATGGTTGTCCGCAGCATTACAATTATTGCAAACTGTTGGACCAAGGTCCTTAATTCTTCGTCAGCGGTTTCGTAGGCCACCCTCAGCTCCTTACAATGTGGGCTTCTCCAACATGGCTACTTGCTTCATCAAATTGTGCACTCTGACAGGGCAGTAGAGCGAGTCTCTAGCAAGATGGATGTTATAATCTTAGGTGACCTAATAACCAAAGTGACATCTCATCACTTTTGCCATATACTGTTCGGTTAAAAGGAAGTCATAGGTCCTTCCCATGCTGAAGGGTGGAAGTAACACAAGAGAGTGAACCCCAAGATGTGGAGATCATTCGGGGCCATCATAGAGAGACTGCCACAGTTATTAATGGTGATTTTGTTGATCATAGAAATTATTTGTGTACTTCTTTTAAGTCATTGTAAATTATTTAAATTTTCTTAATATTCTTTAAGTCAATATGCATTGTTTTCATATTAAAATAAGTATATTTAAGATTAACCTTTATTGAATCTGAATAATATTTAGAAGTCTTCCATCAAAGCTTAGCCAAAAATCAAAGACATTGTATATTACATTTTGTCTTTAATGCTGAGATACTGAAATAGGAACAGTTCCCTTGTTCCCCTCGCAGGGCGTATGATGGGGGTGTGGCTCACTTCTTCAGTGTCCCTCTGCTCAAACCTCTCGGGGAGCATACAGATGGGCAGGCTGTGGGACTCCGACCCCACAGCAGTTTCCACGGGTGAATGTTTACAGCGGAAGCCCCAGTGGGCGTGTGTTACAGTGTGCTTTTAGTTTAGCCTTAGTCAGCTCATTTAGACCCCTGCCTTATCGCAAGGACAGAGGGCTTTCTGCATCCTGGGGTACCTGCCCTGGTGTAGTGGAAGAATCAGATCACACGGGAGCTTGGCGGCCTGGGCTCTCCTCCAACTGCCCCCCTCCTCTGACTGCCCCAGCCAAACTCCGCATCATTCTGCTTCTGCTGGTGGGTGCGGGTGCCTGCTGATGTGCTCCTGTCGAAGTCCAGCCGTCTGTCCCTGCCTGGTAGGGTCTCAAGGTTTTTAAAGGCACAGGATGGGGGCATGGCAGACCAGGCTGGTCTTGGGAAATACAACATTTGGGCAGGAAATGCCAGTCCTTACCTAGGTCCATGGGGGTGGAGTCCTAGGCAGGGACCACGCCCTCCTCTACCTACCACTTCCCTTCCCCCGTTTTGTATCATTTAAAGGGACCACACTCTTCCCTTTCCAGCACTTCTGTCTAAGTACTATGGGTCAACTTTTTTTTTCTTTTTTTTTTTTTTTTTGAGACAGAGTCTCGCTCTGTCGCCCAGGCTGGAGTGTGGTGGCGCGATCTCTGATCACTGCAAGCTCCGCCTCCCGGGTGTATGGGTCAAATGTTTAAGTCTAATTATGATATCTATGTTAATTCTAATAGTTAGCTTATTTGAATTTTTTCCTCTTTTCAAAGTTCCTGTTTACTTAATTATATTCTACTAGCAATATATAATAAAGGTTGTAACTATCTTTGAGTAAGTAAAATGTATTATTTTAATGAATTTGGATTAAAAACATATCTATATGTATGTGTATGTATGTATGTATATAGGTACGTATGTGTATACACAAGTATCTGTACCAGTCTAGATACTAAAACATAATAAAATCACTACATGCAGTAATTAGATTTGCATTAAAATTCCACATAATTTGTAAACGTCCTTTTCTCTCATAGATTCATAGAACACAATAAATACTATAATACTTATTCTTACTAAACAATAATTTTCCTCTACATTGTTTCTACAATTTTTAGTTATAGAAACTTGAGTTGGATTTCTGAAAGGCTGCTGTGAAAGCTATCTGAGATTTTTAAACTCAACAAAAACTCAATAAGCCTAGGTCTTAAAACCAAAGGTAAAATTTCATCAGCTAGAAAATTTCTTTTGACTCTAACTTTGAATATAGGTGTTACAAAGGATGATTTTTCCCTGTGTTTCTCTGTGACCTGATATACACATTTTGAAAGCAAATATTGTCATATCTCTAGCTTGATGAGGAATTCGTTGATAACACATTATATTAGGTTGGTGCAAAATCATTGTAGTATTTGCCATTGAAATTAATGGCAAAAACCACAATTACTTTTGCACCAAACTAATAGTAATAGCAGAAAGACTAATACCTCCTTTTTGAATCTCCGTTATGAATTTTTCAAGAAGATTGGAGGCATACGAAGTATACAGTGGTCATGGATCTTATTCTAAGTACAATCATGCACTGCATAAAAATGTTTTAGTCAATGGTAGACCACAAAAATGAGGGTGGTCCTGTAAGATTGTGACGGAGCTGAAAAATTTTTATCACACGAATACTTATTACTGTATTACTATTTTCTTACTCTATTCAGTACAGTGGCATGCTGTACAGATTTGTAGTTTAGGAGCAATAGACTATATCATGTAGCCTAGGTATGTAGTAGGCTATACTACCTAGATTTGTGTAAGTATGCTGTACAATGTTCATACAATGAAGAAATCATCAAATGACGCATTTCTCAGAGTGTATTCTTGTTATTAAGTGATGCATGACTGTTCTAGAAAAGGAGACACCTGGAAATCATATTGGTTCCACTGATTTTATCAGTGAGGGTTCTCCTGAGAACTGGTTCACACAATTTTGGGGCTGGCATGTCTGAAGTAGTAGGGAAGGCTGGTTGGCTAGAAACTCAGACCAAGAGTTGATAAAACATTGAGTTCAAAATTTGTAGGGTAGGCTGGCAGGTTGAAAGCTCAATCAAGAACTGATGTTACAGTTTTGAGGCAGAATTTCTTCTCTGGGAAACCAAAGTTTTTGCTGTTAATATCTTCAATTGATTAGATGAGGCTTACTCACGTTATCAAGAGTAATGTCCTTTACTTAAAGTCAACTGATTGTACATGTCAATCACATCTACAAAACACCTTCACAGCAATATATAGACTAGTGTTTCACCAAACAAGTGGAAATTATAGGTTGACCAAGTAGACACATATAATTAAAGCATCACACTTAATGAATAATTTTGAAATTGGTCTTTTATATTGCAGCAGCAACCATAGGTGTTTTAGTGAAGACATAACTGGTTCATGATCCCTGCCAGCTATATGGGGTTTCTGCCTTTTATTAGAGCTCCAACATCACAGTTCTTAACAATTCTTTTCTCAAAGTTGACCAGAATGCTAGAGTGGTAGGGTCCGTTTACACTTCTCATCACATGAATTGCCACAACTAGTTTTCTCATAAGGCACTGGGTCTATCATATTGACTTGGATTTACCAGCTTTCAGTCTCTATTTTTAAGGGGATTTTACTTTGGAGTCTCTTTGCTTTTCATCCCACTTGTATTTGGTCACGGAAATTCGTTATATATCAAAGCAAATTTGCTTAGTTTCATATTTCTTCCTCCAAATAGGTGTGTTCATTTCCCCTCCAGTCCTTTCCATAGACTGTGTGTTTATTTCCTTTTTGATAGGCTGTTTTTTCTGTCTGGAAGAATTTTTTTTTTTCCAGTGCCTTGTCTTAACTTAGTTAACTTCTCACTTGTTTTTCAAATGCTACTTTGCCCTGGAAGCCTTCCCTGACCATCCATTTGAAGGCAGACTCCCACTCTCCACGTCACCATTTTATACTCTCATACTACCATGTACTTCTTACTTAATCACACTGTTAAGGAGTTTTTTTGTTTTGTTTTGTTTTGTATGTTTTTCCTTTTAGGTAACAGTTTATTTGGTGTCTGTCTTCTGTGCCCAGTGCCACCATTAGTATCAGGTAAGAGGGACTGTGCAGTGGCCCATGCTTTAGAGGGCTCCTCTTTGGTCTTCTTATGTGTTTTCTTCTTCTCACAGGTTGAGGATTCTGTGGAGTCAAGGGCAATACCTATAGTTGGCCATTTTTTTTTTTTTTTTTTTTTTTTTGGTCTTCTGTCCACATTTTGGGTACCTGCTCCCAGGGCCACAAGTTTTCTTCTCCTGAGTTTGGACCATGAAGACCAAAGGATGGCCAAAGGGAGGGGTGACTGGAGCTCAGAAATGTGGGTTGGGATGTCCACACATATGCAGTCAAGAGACATTGGAGTGTGATACAGAGAAGAGTTATAGGGAGGAGATGGGGTGTGGGAAACTGTGTATGACAAATTGCTGAGGGCTAGAGCCAGGAGCTGACAGAACTTGTCCCACTGTGTTCTGGGGTGAAACTCCAAAGAGTAACAATTCTAATATGGCTTACCTCTTGTTATGAAGAAATATTTGGCAAGGTAAAAGGATAAAACATATTTTATTTAACAATGCTTTATAAGTTTCAAATATTTGACATATGGTACTTTGCCTTATCTAGGGTAGGCTGAGTGCTTAATGAGAGAAAGGAACCTCTCTACATTGCTTGCTGCTCTATTCCTGGAACACAGTACATGCCATGTAGTAAAGATTCATCCATCTTTAAAGTATATATCAACAAATAAGTGAAAACAAATTAGATTAGAAGTTGGAAATACCACATTTCTGTTCTTTTAGGCTGCCTCTAAATCATTATGTGCCCTTATATCAATTATTTGACATCTTGGTTTTCAACTGTAAAGGTAATAATTTGAATTTGATTAATGATAAGAAGTATTCCTGATGTAAAATTCACCTACAAAAGTTTCTTAAATTAATATTCACTGAAGTATATTTAACAAAGTAAAAATAAAAAAGGTGGAGCAGAGAGATAATAATTAGAGAAAAAGTGATCAAATTCAACACCAGAAAGTCAGTTTTTTACATTAACAGGTATATTTCTGCTATATTGTGTAGTTTTTACTTCTTATTTCTATGGAAAACCTCAGGAAGGAAGGCAAATTCTGTTTATTTCTCCCCCATAATACAGATTAAGAAACAGAGCAAGAAAAGATTAATTGACTGTCAACACCCTTAACAGAAAAGCAAAGGCTGGTTTTGCCATCAAAACTTGGTTCTTCTGGGGAGCGATATTCTGCTTAGTTTGTGAACTGGGATGGAAGGGAACCCTACATGAGCAGGCTCTACAGGCTGCCTTCTTCTCCTGTTATGCATGAATCACTGTGGAGGACTGTCTTCCAATAAACCAAAGGAATCTGAGGAACCACACCTTCAAAATAAAAGATATGCTCACTACATTTTCTTTATACTCAATTACATGTCAACCTCTCCATTTCAATCCTTTTTTTTTTGCCTGTTTCAAGAGATACAGACCTTTAATATAACAGATATTGATAATCATTGGCTTATGTCTTCCTGCAGTACAATTTGTCTTTTAGTCTAGGAGTTTCTGTGTGTACAGTTTCAGAGTTTAAAGAATTACTATGTTATTTTACAGAGAAACAATTCATACTACTTTCATCAAGGTGCACAGGTTTAATATTTTTTATATCTGAACTATTCATCTTTTGAATTTTTCCTTTTTCTGTTGTTAACATCGTCAAAAGTAACAATATCTTGAGTTCTAACAACAGTTAGTGTTACTTATTGCATATATTGAAATGTATAGAAACTCCTTATAAATATTATTCAATTATTAATTTGTTAAATTTTCTCACAAAACTATATATATATACTTTAAAATATTGTTATACTGATGAATTTGTAATGCTTAGTAGAACTTTCAATTCAGATATGCACTTGATTTTTAGCAAAGTGAAAGAATGGCAGACATGAAGGTAAAATTTTCAAGTAAAGTACAAACTAGTTCTTGGTAAATGAATAAATATTTATATCAAATTCTATGTTGAATTTTTACTAGATACTTTGTTAGCTAAAATGAAAATATGGACAAGACATAGCCCCAAGTTTGTGGAAATTCAGTGGAAAGTACCTGGTAGTCATATGAATTGCCATTTTCCTGTAGCTCAAATATAGATTAGAATGATTTTTATAAATTTATAGCTAAATATCCTTTAATATTTATAACTCAATTTTTTTATTTAAATACAATCACAAACCATTTATTTACTTATTTTCACCAGATAATACATAATGTATCTCAGTTTATCACCAGATTTATAGTTATATGTATAATCAAAATACAAAAATAAAAATTTTGAATTCAAAGGAAAGAATATTTGAAAGTGAATATAAGTGACCAAGAAGTTTTCTTGCCTACAGACTGTCAAAATCTAGAATCATAGCCTTATTTTCAATTAGTTAATTGGGTGATTAGTTGATCTCCATGAGCCATTTTTTTAAAATGATGTTTACAGGCGTTTTCTCATTTTCTTTTTGAATTCATTTTTAATGTCAAAAGCAAACTTGTGCAAACAAACAGTAGTATCTGTTCTTCTACTTTATGTAATTTTATGATATTCTGGTAGTTGTTAAAGAAAACATATGATCCCTTTACTTTTTTCTCTTTTTCAGCTTACCAGTTCTCCATAGGTTTCTTCTATAGCATCTTTTATCTTATAATGAAATGAATGTGGTACTTATTAGGGTGGGAGTTGATGTTTGAGATGAAAAGTGAAAGCAAAAAGTTCACAATAATCCCTTCTCCTGTTGAGACTCTAAACTTATTTTGCTGACATTGACTTCTTTGCCAAATCAAATAAAACAATGATAAATAGGTTGACCTATTGCTACAGACATAAATACTGAAATATTGCTTTTTATGATAAAGGTAATTTCATATGAATGAGAAAGGCATGTTTCATCAATGTAAACTTAAACTAATTTAGTTACCAACACATAATAATTTTACTTATGTCAAGTAACCCTTGAAAAACATTAAAAATTAAATATGGGTTATATTATTAGATCTATCATTTTTTTAAATCATGAAAATGTTAACTTCTTTGAAACCTAACCCTGTACTTAAGATCCTAAAGCAGCATTGCTCCCCTAATGCACAGCTTTGCTTCCTGATCTAGAGAACAATCTGTTTTTGGGGGACTTACACATTTTCTTTTCAAAACTTACACAGCTTTTTCCTTTATGTTAATCGTTTTGAGCTGATTGAATGACTGATTCGATATTGCATTCAGGATTATTTCCGTTAATATTGGGCATTAGTTGCTAGTCAAACATCTAACTACCACCTTTAGAAATCAGTGGAGTCTTTAAGACCAGTGGCAAAGAGAAATGTGTGTATAAACTATAACCTAGTTGATAAAGTTCTTTTCTATATGGATTAACAATTTTGAAACCAATAAACAAATATAGTTTAATTAAACAAATGAATAAATGGATGGTGGTTGATGGCAACCAAATTTATTACTCTTGGAGTGGGAGGTTATATATAAGCAAGGAAGGACATCTAGAATGTTCCATACGTTAATGGATTAGAGTTAGAGAAATTAGTAGGAGCTCATGTTTAGCTTGATTAATATAGACACAGATGAAAGCATATCTAAATCATTGTGTAGGTACATACACACACAAATTAGTATACCCACATATATTTCCTTTCTCTGCCAGTTGAAAGGCTATAGAATTAAGGATATTCCAGTACCAAAGAATACACCTAGTGCTCAGATCTTTCTTTCAGTACCATTCTTATTAAAAGGAATCAGAATTCCTGGAGAAATGGCTGATTCTAGGACTGGGGCAGGAAATTTATAAAATGAGACTGGAATGCTTTCTAATGCTTAAAGGAAGGAAGCAAGGAAGTGATCGACAAAAAATATGTATGCTCAACAAAAGAGTATGTCAAGATACACAAGAGCCAACTGAACGAACTCCCAATGGATAAAGCTGAAACAATTTGAACAACAAAATAAAGTAGCACTGAGTTATAATCCAAAGTATAAAATAAATAACCATGAGGCTATGCTAATATAAATACAGTATAAATCATTTTATTCATGATTAAATAAAAAATAGAGAATAAACAAATTTCCTATGCAGAAAAACTCCAAATAATTTATGTGGATACTCTGTCTTCAAGGAGGTAGAGAATAACTCCTTATTCCCTTAGTACGTACTCTAAATAGTGACTGTCTTCCAACAAATACACTACAAAGAGGGGAATAATTAAAACTTTACAAAACCTGACCTGTACAACTTCAACTCAGTGATTAAATTTGAAATCAACAGTGATAAATTACATTATCAATAAGTACCCCTGATATGAATTGATGAGAATGGCATGTTATCTTTAAGAGCTTCTTCCAAAAAAACCCATAAATCTAGTCTAATCATGAGAAAAACATCAGACAAATTCCAATAGAGGGCCATCCTATGAAATACCTAACAGTACTCTTCAAAACTATCAAGGTAACTAACAACAAGGAGGGTCTGAGAAACATTGACAGTTAAGAGGAGCCTAAGGAGATGTGATAACTAAATGTAATGTGATATCCTGGAACAGAAAAATTAAATTAGGTAAAAACTAAGTGTTGTACTCTGTTTTGTGCTGCTACAACAGAATATTCACAACTAGATAATTTATAAAGAACAGAAATTTATGTCTTACAGTACTGGAGGATGGGAAATTTAAGATCAAGGTGCCAACAGGCTCAGTTGTCTGGTGAGGGCTGCTCTCTGCTTCCAAGATGGCACCTTATTGCTACATCCTCCAGAGGGAAGGAACACTGGGTCATCATATGGCGCAAGGCAGGAGGAAAAGAGAATCTGGGGCTGTGTGAAGCTTCTTTACCAATGGCTCTAATCCCATTCATGAGTGAGAAACCCTTATGGCCTAATAGCTCCATAAAGGTACCACCTGTTAATACTATCAAATTGGCAACACCTGAATTTTGGAGGGAACTCATTCAAACCACAGCACTAAGGAAATCTAATAAAGTATGTACTTTATAATCATTTAGTAATGTTGGTTTATTGTTTATGACAAATGTACCATGTTTATGGCAAATGTACTAAAGGAAGATGCTAATAAAATGAGAAAACTGGTGTGGGTATATAGGAATTGTTTGTGTTACATTTACAGATTTTCTGTAAATCTAAAAGTATTCTAAAATTAAAAGATTAGAAAAAAACCTGCATAAAAATAAAAAGGTAAAAAAAAACCCTTCTTTTTATAGAACTATTTCTAGAGCCAAATCAGTTTTGAACTACAGAGTTTCTATTTAAGTTACTTTCCAAGCTGGATTTGTGTAGTATTCAGAATTATTTTCTTTCTGGATCCCTTAACAAACTGTGAATTCTTAAAAGAAAACTAACAATCACCTTCACAATAAGTGAAACACAAAGCATAAATTTATTATTATATTTTCATCATATAATTCAGATGCCAGTGTTAGCAATCTAATATTTCATTAATGTTTTAATCATTTATGAAAGCATATTCTAGCTTAATAATATAATACTTAGACATATTTAAAATATGCCTTTTTATTTATAACTAATAGAATTTTTTATTGTGAAATATATAAAAGGATATATGCCACATAAATATAATTTAAATAAAAATAATAATATGCTTTTATCTTCACCATCGAGATTTTAAAAACAGAAAATTATTAACTCCTTAGCATTTCTTTGTGTCCCTGATTACATTTCTACTATCCTGACTTTTGTGCTCATCATTCCCCTTGAATTTCTTTTAATTTTTATCTAGCATGCATGAATACCTTAAATCATATATTGTTTAGTTTTGTAAAACAAAGTACCAAGCATGCATCTCCCTATAAGGAAGTTCAATATTGTCAATAAAGGTTGAAGGTTCCCAGGAAACATAAATCAAATGGAGTCTCTGGTACACTTTCTAGTTTCAGTTTCCCTGAAAGTTTATAGGAGTCTCTTCTGGATAATTCAGCGAGAAAAGACTTGAATTCTCACAGAGACAGGACTCTTCATAGGTAGGACTTATGACAAGGCTGTAGTGTGGGACATGGTCTCATACTAGAATATCACAATAGGAATATGGTCAATGGAAGTCAGCTGTTCTCCATTTTCTGCTCTAAACTCCTCATGGCCCATCCCCATCTCTCAGGAGTAAGTCAAAAACTTTTCTGAAACTGCCCTCAGTTTATCCACCACAGAAGGGCATGAAGGAGCTGAGAATGGGGGGAGACAGTGGGGACGTCACCCAGCACCGTGAGGGTAGGAAAAGAATCTGGAAACGTAACCATTTTCCGAGCAGTTGCTTTATAAAATGATGAGGTCATCATAGCCATAATCCTTTGATTTTGGTGGTGGGAAAGTACATAAACCAGATAGTGGTGTTAAAACTACTTGAACCAATAATATCAATTTATTTATATAATTATCTCCCACATTTTCTAGATAAGTTTTAACTGTATAACCAAATCCTACTTATAGAAATGGCTATTTAGGATAGTAAAGGAGAGTAAACATTCAATAGCTGGATCTTTAGAAATCAGTTTTTCAGTAGCTTCTGTTTTCCAATGAACAACTCTCAATAATTCATTACAAATGTAAACTGGGAAGTCGAAGAGATCACATGTATCTCAATCCATAATTTTGGAAAATAGAGAAGCATTTTTATTTTTCTAAATAACTGTGTCAGCAGCACTTAATATTTAAACTGACTCATTAATGAATGAGTTGACTAGGAATTAAAATTTGCCAAGTTTATGGCATTAACATTATAGTTATGCTACTTAAAATCCACTAGAACATTTAGAGAAAATTATTATAATTATTAACCTGTCCTTTAGAGAAATTTATTATCTGACTACTGTCACATGGTCATAGAACCATCTTATGCTGCTGTTGTAGTTTGTTTTGTCCTGTTAGAATACCACAGACATTTATTGGCTCACAATTCTAGAAGCTGGGAAGTCCACTATCAAGAGACCAGAATCTTGTGAGGGACTTCTTTCCATGTCATCCTGTAGCAGAAGGGCAAAGAGAGGGCAAGAGAAAAGGCCGCTAAACTAGTGCTTTTATAAGGAAACTGCTCCCACAATAATAAAACCACTCTTGCAATATTGGCCTTATTCTATTAATGACGGCAGAGTCCTTATGGCCTAATAATCTCTTAACCGTTCTACCTCTTAACATCGTTGCATTGAGGAGTAAGTTTCCAACACATGCTTTTTGGGGAGATGCATTTAAACCATAACACCTGTGTTTCCGCATTTTAAAATTTTTTTTGTGTGTGTGAAAATAAGAAAGGCTGGCAAGTAAGCACATAATTTGAATACTCTGTGATAAGTACTATGGTAGTGATGTACATTTAATACTTTCCATATACAAAAGGAGAGCCAGATCAGGGGAGTGCATTGATGTTAGGGAGGAGACAATGCCTGCAATGAGTCCTGAAGCATGAGTAAAAGGAAGATAAAGAAGGAAAGAAGAGGCATGCCAAATAGTAGAAATTCAGCAAAAGAAAAGAAACACACACATGTGACAAGTCTACCTGGATCAAAACTGAGAGAATATAACATGGGGAGTGGAAAGAGATGAGACTAGAGAGGTGTGCTGGGATCACATTAAAGAGGGCCTTACATGCCATACCTGGAGGGCAGTCTTGTCGCAAATACACATCAAGTTAATACAAAGTTTTAAGTAGAAAGGCACAATGGTTAAAATTGCAAATAAGATGCATTGCTCTAAAGTAAACAATGGCTTTGTGCATATACAGCTTGAATTGCTTGTATGTCTTAACAAATGCACACATGTGGTTTTCCATGGTCAAATAATCCTTACTGTGAAATACATTTCTCCTCAAAAGATCCCTACGAGCCCAATTCAATGAACTTAGAACTATAACCCATAATATTTTTATATTTTGAAAATAGAAATTGTATGAAATCTTGCTATTAAATTAATTAGAAAGCTGATTGGTGAAATTCAGAAATGACCACGCAGTTAGTATCTAAAGAGGGGTGTTGAAGGAAGAGAAAGAGGGGGAATTAATAATTTTAGCAAGTAGAGGCCGGGCGCAGTGGCTCATGCCTGTAATCCCAGCACTTTGGGAGGCCGAGGTGGGCAGATCACGAGGTCAGGCGTTCGAGACCAGCCTGGCTAATGTGGTGAAACTCCGTCTTTACTAAAAATACAAAAATTAGCCAGGTGTGGTAGTGTGCTCCTGTAGTCCCAGCTCCTCAGGAGGCTGAGGCAGAAGAATCGCTTGAACCTGGGAGGCAGAGGTTGCAGTGAGCAGAGACCACACCACTGCACTCTAGCCTGGGTGACAGAGTGAGACTCTGTCTCAAAATAAATAAATAAATAAATAATTTTAGCAAGTAGAAGTCTTAAATGCAGTTTAATTCTAGGATATTAGTAATAGCAAAATAATGTATTTCTTCCTTGTTTTTAATATTTTAATCAAGAAATCACCATTATCTATTGTTTCATAACAAATTGCCCTCAAATTAGTGACATAAAAAGCAGAGATGGGCCGGCTGCGGTGGCTCACGCCTGTAATCCCAGCACTTTGGGAGGCCGAGGTGGGCGGATGACGAGGTCAGGAGATCGAGACCATCCTGGCTAACACGGTGAAACCCCGTATCTACCAAAAATACAAAAAAAATTAGCCGGGCGTGGTGGCAGGCGCCTGTAGTCCCAGCTACTCGGGAGGCTGAGGCAGGAGAATGGCGTGAACCCGGGAGGCGGAGCTTGCAGCGAGCCAAGATGGCGCCACTGCACTCCAGCGTGGGAGACAGAGTAAGACTCCGTCTCAAAAAAAAAAAAAAAAAAAGCAGAGATGTACTATTCCTCACAATGCTGTGGGCTGGCTGGGTTCTGCTAGGCTCCTCTGTCCCAGACTGTGTTGGTCAGGATCACATACACAACTTCCTTCACCTGGGAACTCAGCTGGGGCTGGAAAATGCAGGGTGGCTTCACTCCCAGGTGCGCTTCCCCTCAGCTGCAGTGAACCGCGTGGCCGGAGGCTTCCATTTGGAACTTCTCTCACCATGTGTATGGAACTGGGACTAAGTCATTCAGAAGGCTAGCCTGAGCTTCTTCACATGGAGATGCCAAGAAAATGAAAGCTTCTTTGGCCTGGAAATTACATAGAGTCACTTCTATCTCATTCTACTGGTTCAAGAAAATTACAGGGCAAACCCAAATTGAGATAGTTTTTTGAAAAATAGAGTTTTGTTTTTTGTTTTTTCTAAATAACTATTGGGCAACGCATTTCATGTCTTATTGGAAAGAGTCCCCTGCATGTATAAAAGGGATTTCAAGCAGTCATGTATGCAAATAATCTATCATATTGCTCTTTTAAAATTATAAGAAGGTAGAAATATATTTTTAGATAGATATTAATGCAATCAACATGTGCAACTAAAGAATATCAGGGTTTTTTTTTTAATCATGTCTCTATCATTTTGCTCAAAATCTGTAAATGTCATCTATTCGACTTTTTCTGAGAAAGTTTGATTTAGACATGATCTACAACAGAAAGTCCGTGAGGTCCTTTTGTGTGAAGTTTAATCAATATAGACCGTGTAAAACTTGAGTTCATTAAATAAATAATACATGACAAACAACAAATACATAAATTCACACCTATCCTTTTTTAAAATCAGGAATGTACCCATTAGAGACAAAGAAAGACACATTAAAATAGGTTAATACCAATTATAAATTTACAACTTATTACACACTGTTCAAACTAATACAGATACAACATCATCTAAGGTTGGAAACTGTGGCTAAAGGAATTAATCTGCTCTGCATGGAGCTGGGTTTATTTAATCAATGTTGCTTCCACTAGAAAAGTGGATTCGTTTTTCTTCAAGACAGAGTTAAAAGTTTTGCAGCTAATTTATTTTAATAAGCATTCTTACTGATGGCTCCAAAAAAGGTTGGGGAAGAGGGTGTGCTAAACTGTAATGAAGCACCAGGAAAGAAAGCATGACTTAATTATTTTTCTAGGGTGGATAATGAATAAATTAGCCACACTGCAGGCTTGCCATTTGTATAAAGTTTATTACTTTTTCTTTAAGAAACATATCATGACAAAGTCAATTTTTCTCCTGACTGCAAGCTGATTGATGGGGCAGTGTCTGGCTGTGAAAGACTTCCCCTTCATCATTGTTTTGGCGATGTTGATACCATAAAGTGAGTTTGAAGTTTTTGAGTTCATGCTCTCCCACATAATTACAAATGACAATTATGTTAACTCTTTTTTACAAGCTGTCTAATCATGTAATGTACAAAATGAATAACTTATATGTGACCAAATGTATTCGCTCCATATGATTTTGGAGACTAATTCTTCTTCTTATATTTCTTAGGAGGTTACAAATTATGCTAGAAATATGATATCTCCATTGGAGCTAGGGGTAAGTGGGCCTTGTAAGGGGTTACTTTCTTATGGGAAATGTGACAAATCAAGTTTCTAGTCAGGAGAAATTGATTCATAGTTTTTTTAGCTTTTTTAACATGCTAACATCTTATACGTTTAAAAGAAATATTTATTGCTTCTGGAATCTTTTTAAAAATCTGCATTTTTTCAATACAAAGTTACATATGCAATAAGATTGATATACCTATACATTAAATTTATTTTCTTTGATAGATTTAACCTTGCTGACTGCATACCCCGCAAAAGAATCAGCTTCCATGTTAGGAGGGTGAAAAGTACAGAATAATATTGAAATAGCAAATGGATAATGAAAATAATCAGTAATCCAAATTCAATCTTGCTACATGCAATACGAAACAATATTTTTTTTAGCACTAAAATGGTCTTGGTTGTTAAGTATCAGTAATGGCTAGGAAAGAAGATACACAGATACCCTGTTCTTTTTGTTTATTTATTTTTAAACAATTATTAAGTATTCATAGTTACTGTACTACTTTTAGTCAGTTGAAGAGGACATTAAAAGCTTATCTTTTTAGAAAAGAATCTTCCTCAACTCACATTTTCCTACAAAGGCAAATTAATTGTGATTGTACATTAGGAACAAATTCAATCTTCTGTTAAAACTCTTTTATATAATATAGTTCTTATAAAATGCAAAAAGCAGAAATCTTGTAATTTTCAAAGTTATATAAACCTTTTGAGCAGATTTTATGTGATAAAACATAATATCTTTTGTTACAAAGCAAAAATCTGTAGAATTTAAATTCCAAGGTGAACACATTACAAAGATATGCATATTTTATGCATACATTCAATAATTAGTTATGTTATAACTATTTATAGATAGTTATAACATCTATCTTCCATCTTAGCCATAATAGATAAACCATTGGGAGGCTTTTTTAAATGTAAAAAGCAATTTCATATATGCACACCATTGTATATATATACAAACCAACTACATACGGTCATAGAAAAGTTTATCTTAAAAATGTATTATCTGTGTCTTTCATTTATTCCAGTTTCCATTTTACTTTATATTAACAGCAAAACCTAATATATTTGCTTTAATTGGATACTACTAACCAAGCTACATTTACCTGATAATTTGAACTTACTTGTAATAATTTTTAAGTTCCATAGACATTTACTATCCCCTTGGACAACAGTATCCTCTAATGACATAGAAAGTTTATATTAAAAAGAGACAATGATTATAGGGACATGGTGGCCCCTTTTAGGTCCCTGCGTATTATTGAGAGCTAGACTGAGATTAATAACATCAGCAGTACCACAAACCAACTCAACGATGTTAAATTCAATCCCTATAAATGTGTCCACATGAGCATTTGCACCACATTATAAGAATTAAGAAATCTCTCCCCTAGGATTAAGGGAATCATTGTAGTTCTCCAGTACTGTCCTGTGTTCCCACAGCCCAGATTATCCTTCTATTTGAAGTGCTATGAAGTTTCAGGTAGGTTCAGTGGTATTTTATTGGGTTACAGTTCCTGTGGTGGGTATTTTTGATTCTGAGTACTCTCTTTTAGACATGTTTCCTTCTTTAAAGCAAACAACTCCACTGTCAGGGTCACATCTGGTTTCCTTGCTCTTAGATATTTTGTTTTTATTTTTCTAGAAAGCTACTTTTCTGCCCTTAGAAGGCAGAAGATTAGAAGGAACAAACAAACCAATACCAAAATCTAAGGCGAAAATAAATTTCAAAATGTTTACAGGCAAAATTGTAAAGTTAAATGTGAAAAACTCATCAACAATTTCACGTAGACAAACTATCTATTTGATATAAACTAAATCTGTTTACCCGACAAAGACTGAAATTTTGAGGCACAGTTGATGATTATATAAAGGCTAAAAGGATAGGAATTCAAATCAGCTACACAATGTGTGCAACACAGTGCAAAATAAAAGTGCATGTCCTCCTTATTATAAAATATTAAGAAGTTCCATACAGGAAGATCAGAGTTTGGAGCCCTTCTAAGAGGCTCTAAACCAAGCTTGGAGCCTTTCTAAGAGTAATGCCTTGTGTAACTGCAGAAGGTACATATACCCAAGAAGCTGGCCCTGATAAAAACCTACATGTTTAACCTCATATTTTTCTATTTTTATTAGTTAGACAAAACTGTATGTAAAAAAAGCATTAATGCAATGGTTAAGATAATATGAAGACTTCATCTCTAGTAGCTAATGACTTAAAAAAATAGTAAGTTTGATTTTCTTCTCCAAAAGCTATTAAGGAAATCCATTTTATTCTATTTAACAATTTAACATCGGGCCTTTTCCCACAAGCTTTCTCTATGGGCTAAATCTATTTTTTCCTTTTCTTTCATAAAACAGATACCTTTTCTTATCCACTTCCTTCATGTAGAGAGACTCCTTTGGCTTCAGTGATGAGTATAAAAAGCCTTAAATAACTTTGGCTACCTCTGGGAAAATGAGACTCCTCTTAGTGTTTAAATTAGAAAGCAATGCTTTTTATAGCTCAAAATCACCCATAAAACATTTCTTTTTTTAGCTACAAACTTTGAAATTAAAAAGTGTAAATACACTTTTTTTTACTATTCTAGAAAAAAATTGTCTTTAAATTTAAGCTAAATAACTACTTTTAAAATTGTTTATGTCTTGAAATTCCAACCTACGTCTTTGAAGGAAAAACATCCAAGGATGATAATAAATAAAATTTGTAATTAAATAATCAATGCAATTTTAATTTTAGACTCCTATAAACTATAACAATTGCCCTGGGGTTGCTTTTATAAATACATATATTTTAAAAAATCAAATTAGAGAACTTAAAGTGTTATGCCCTTCTGCTCAAATTTAAAGTTTTACTAAAATTACATCCTGTTTGTTATAAAATTTATTTGGGAAGAGGTCATATCATAATCATGAAAGTGTTATTTTCTGAGATTTGACTTATTAAAGACCTCAACTAAATTTTTAGGATTAAAAAAAGAAAATTTATTTTTATTTGTGTTTTTTTTTAAACTTGTGGTTGTTACTTTTAAAGGCAATACCTGTATAAGATATTCCCAACTTAAAAGCAAATATTTTCTGATAATGAAAGAAAATAATTTTGGGGTTTATTAATCATTTTTCTTAGAAAGACAAGTCTATAAAATGCCATTTGGGAATAATTTTTATTATATTATAAAATTTACAGAAATATTGTAAAAATAATAAAAATAACTATACATTTTACATTGTTTTACATACCACAATACCTTGATCACAACCAGGAGATTTAACATTGATAAAATACATTTATCTAATCCACAGTTTTATTCAGCTTGTACAGTTATAATAATATTCTTTTATAGATATTTTTGTTTCCACAATTCAATCCAGGATAAGACATTGCATTTAATTTTCATGTCCATTTTATTTCTTTTATTCTGAAATGATTCCTTAGCATTTCTTTACCTTCCTTGATGGTGACGTTTTAAAATAGGGTAATCCCTTTATCTGTAGAATCCCCTTATGTAGGGTTTGTGTGATGTTTCCTCATAAATAAATTCAGGTTACATATTTTTAACAGGGTTACTTCAGAAGTGGGAATGTACTTTTCTCAGAGCATTATTTCAGGGGTGACATGATGTTGATTTTTATCTGTTTTGGAAGTGACAATTTTGATCACTTAGTGATCAGTGAACTCAATTGATACAACTTTTGTTAAGGTAGCAATGGCTAGATTTCTCCACTATGGAATTAATATTTTTCTCTTTGTAATTGATATGTAATTTGTGGGGAAGTACTTGGAGGCTATATAAATAATCTGTTTCTAATCAAACATTCACTTACTAGTTTTAGTTTCCATTGATAATTTTCAAATCCCATCATTCATTCAATATTTATTATTTGGCATTATGTTGTAAGGAGGAGGTTTCTTCCCCCTTTTATGTATGTATGCATATCTAATAACAAAAAAGTGGACATTGATAAGATAATGCAATAATAATTGGTTTCCCCATCAAGCATTTATTTAATTTTACCAGTCTAGCAAACAATATTAACAGTAAAAGCTATTTTAAAACATAAAACTTCTAGCACATCATAATTAGAAGCCTATAGCCGTAGATAACACTAAAGGAAGAGAAGGAAGAGGAGGCTGAAGCAAAGGAGGAGGAATAAGATGGAGGGAGAGGGAGAGAAAGGACAAGAATAGAAGCAAAAGAAGAAATAAAGAGATAAGGAAGAATATAAGGGAAGGAGAAAATGAGGTAAGAAAACAAGATGAAAGATGATCAAAGAAGCCTGCCATATATATATATATATATACATATATATATATATATATATTTTTTTTTTTTTTTTTTTTTTTTGAGAGGGAGTCTCACTCTGTCACCCAGCCTGGAGTGCAGTGGCGCAATCTCTGCTCACTGCAAGCTCCGCCTCCTAGGTTCACGCCATTCTCCTGCCTCAGCCTCCCGAGTAGCTGGGACTACAGACACCCGACACCACACTCGGCTAATTTCTTGTATTTTTAGTACAGACAGCATTTCACCGTGTTAGCCAGGATGGTCTCGATCTCCTGACCTCGTGACCCACCCGTCTCGGCCTCCCAAAGTGCTGGGATTACAGGCGTGAGCCACCGCGCCCAGCCGAAGCCCACTATATTTAATGTAGTTAACATTCAAGTTATTGTTAAACTATATCACTACAATGTCTTGTCCAATTATTGGCAATTTTTAATATTTTTCTTGGAACAGCTATAAAATGACAAGTATTCCTTCTACTTTGGTACACTCACCTTTGAAAAACCTGCCTCCATCGCACTCCACAATATGAACTAAGTCTCTGGAGACAATAAAGGGTGAATCATAGTTGAAGAGGTAGTTGGCTGTATTAATTCCATTTTTTTTGTCAGGTTAAAAGCCATTCCTATGTCAAATTTTTGCACTGATTGACAATTACTATTCAGAATAACAAAATTAAGAACATACCATGTAAAGAATCAAATTAAGAGTGAGCATTTTTGTCTGTGGTTGAAGAATGTATAAAAATGTGAATGAAATAAATTATGAGTCATTGTAATATCTGAACTCAATTGATACAACTTTTGTAAAGTGGGATAGATCAAGGAATATTTTCACACAATCCAAACCACTTAAAAAGCATGAATATAGGCTGCTTAACTACTTTTTTTTTTTATTATCACCATTTATGGTATTTAAAATCTACATCAGAAATTTGCATAACATTAACAAAATAAAAGTAAGCCATGTACATGATTTTGTATTAAATTTAGAGTATAGTATAAAAGAGTATACTATAAAATAAAATAGAGTATAAAAATAAAAATTTCTCCTTTCCAACTTCCACCCTTGAATATCGTCCAATCCACCTTCTCAAAGATAATTATATTTAAAAGTTCCTTGAATAAAATTCAAGAAAAAGATTTATTCACATACGATTAAATACTATATATTTAACTGTCTAGACAGTTTTGCATTATCATTGTTCCTTATACTGTTCATTTTTGCTCTCGTTAAAAAAGTAATATTTATTCATTGGACAGAAAGTAGAAAATAAAATCAAGTAGAAAATATAAATAACCTATAACTCTAGTACACATACTAAGCACAGTTTAATGTGCCATAGTAATTTTAGCATGTATATGTATTTTAAGTTCCACTTCTTCCATTAATATTTTGTCTTGTTCCCTAACATTCTTATTATAATATTCTTTCATCATCTATCTACCTACATATTTTTTTTACTTTCAATATAGGCAAAATTGTATTTTTTGCAGTTAGTATCATTAATTTTTCCCTTCAGTATGGAATAGTGTCTTAAGGTGTGTCATCATTTTGTGACTTTATATTTCTATGAAAATATTTTAATTGTCTTTATTACATTTTAATTTTCATTGATATTAGTAATGACATTACACAAAAAGGCATATTTGTACAAAAATTATGTATATATTTCTTATATTTCCTTATAATTATTTTAAAATGATCAAAATATTTATTTTATTTTATTTTCAGTTTCTTTCAGAAAAGGGAATTGACAATGCATGGTAGGGTATGATTTGGAACATATGAAGTTGCCAGTATTCAAAAGATTTTTTGACTAACAGAAAAATGGCAGTTGGATATGTTTCAATCTAAAGTCGTCATATGCTTTTTCTAACTTTACCAAATATAACATATAAAATGCTTCATTTATTTCTTTGGTGTGTAGGGAGGCTGACTATGTTCCTATTTATCTGTAGTAAATTTCTTTTATGTCTTTATGCATTGACTATTATAAAATTATTTCATTATTTCTTATTAATTAGCAAGCAGTATATACTACTATCACTTTTATTTGACTGTCAAATATTCTGCAACTATTTCACCAAGTTTTCTTATATTTGTAATTTTTATTGGTTTGTTATACATGCAATATCTTTTCTTCTTTGCTAGTCAAATCTGCCAATCACTTTATATTTTTCTTCTCCTTTGTATTTAGAAAGCTCTTTTTCATTGATACTAGTAATGACATAACTACACTCAGATTTTCTGAGATCTGATTAACATTAATTAATATATCCTCTTTATTTTATGCTTTTAATTTTATACTACTTTTCTGTCTAAAATAATTGAATCTATTTTTCTTAATTTTTAGCTTAGTATATGGCCAGTATTTTGAATCTTTCTTTCATCGAAAATGAAAATTCTTACATATATATGGTTTCTTTAGCTTTTTATTCTATTCCTTTATTTATATATTATTTTCAAGGAGCACATAGTTTAATTATTATCACTAATAGTATATTCTAATAGGTCAAATAAAAATTTCTTGCATTTTTATTCTTATTAATTTAATTGCCATTTCCCAATTTTCTGATTTTTGAATTATAAGTGAATTAAATTTATAAATTCATATAATGGTAATTAAAAATGTTCATCTTCCCATTGAGGAAGTTTATATATTTTTCATTTATCCTTCCCTTCATATAATTTTATTATGATTTATTCACCATTTATATATAAAATGTATTGGCAAAATAGTTTACAAGTAGTATCCTCTTCTTCAGTAAATATTTATTTGGAGCTTACTGTGGACTAGGCTCTCATGTAGAGGGGCTGGTGGTTTATTATTGGTAATAGAACAGTTGAGCTCTCCCCTCTAATGGAGTTGATGTTCATTGAGAAGATTGTGTTGCTGATAGTCAAATGAGGAGAAACTCACCATATACAATTATATAAATGAATTAACCTTAGAGGAGGACAAGGCTGAAAGAAAAATGAGGAGGGGAAGGGGAGACAGAGGGGGCGGGGAAAGGGGGAGAGAGAGAAAGAAGAAAAAGAGCCTACACAGCACCTCTGAAGAGATGCACATCTTTGAGGATCCTAAAATCCCAGCAATAACAGTCAGCTATAGATAATTTTATTAGAGAAAAAAATGTATGTGGATAGCTAACGACATTAATGGGTATTGTGAAGAACCAGTATTGGAGACTGTCAAAACGAAAAAAGACCAGAAAGCAGGGAACTGCTCAGGTCACACCACAAGATCGTCTGTGGCTTAGGAGACCACTGCTGGTAGCTTTACTACTGAATGCTTGATTCCATTCCTATTCCACCACTGGCATTGACAGAGATGGTCTCTGTCTATTCCTGCAGCTTTGTGTAACTTCTTCATACTCAAAAGCCTTAAGCCACAGCCTCCGATTGCTGAAACCTAAGTGTGGTTCTCATACACTGGTTCCCATGGAACAAAGAGAAGGAATGTGTGTTGCTTCTCCCTCCCCTCCATTGTATGCTGTGGAGCCCAGTCACCAGTCAAGATCCATATGAGGTATGGCCAAATTGGAAGTTCAAATATTGGGCAGCCAAAAAGAAATAATAAATTTCCACCATTTGTTGACATCTGAGCTAAAACTTGGATGTAGAAAAAGACCATCAAGCAGAGATTAATGGAAGAAACAACAAAGGCAAAGACTTTGAGGGAGAAATGAGACTGTGCATTTAACAAATGAAAAAGGAGGTCATAGTTTCTTGAGCAAAGTATAAAGTATACTTTATTTTTAGTTGTTCTTAATCATATTATAGGGAATACCTTTATATATAACAGAGCATTTTGCATAAGAATGTTATGAATGCTTAAATTAGCTTCAGGAATTACATGCAAAGTTTTAAAAATTATATAAATTGCAGTAATCATTTTTTTCACCTTTGTCCAATAACTGTGGTGATATCCATTAAAAGATGTTCTGATGTTAGAGTCTTTATTTTAATACACTTCCAGGTTTGATTCTTCATTATTCTATTCATAGATTAAAATTCTATCGTCTAAACAGTGATTGAACTCTAATTATGTCAATGCTCTGTTACTTTTTAAAAACAATCTAAATTATTCTAGAATTATTATTTTGAAAATATTTCCTTTTTATTATTTTAGATTAAATCATATAGCATAGTGGCTATGTGTGTATATATGTGTATACATTTTACATATATAATTGTACATATGTGTATGTATGAATATATATATATAATTTGAAAACATTATCTCATAAAACTGTCTGTAAGCAGTTCTCATAGTTTTACTTTACTTCATTGACTACTGACTGGGAAAGATTGACATATTTGAGCTCTGGTGTGGCCTTCCTACATCCCCCTGAGGCAGAGCTTAAGGGAGTTGCAGGTGCCTGTGGGAGTCAATGAATAAGTTGGGTTATCTCCAATCTTTCTTTACCTTTACTAGTACTATTGTTGCTGTTGTATCGGGATCTGTGTTTTCAAAAATAGCCATCTGTCTTGTTTGACCTGGATCTATTGACTTACTTAACTGAGGTCCTTGGGAGAATTCCTGCCAGGTAGATGAACATGTTGGCAACAGAGTCCAAAGTAATTAGACTTTTGATTCATTGCTTCTTCGTTGCCTGCTGCACTAATTCAACAATAATTTATGAAACTTCTCTCTACTGTGTGAGTATAACTCATGGAATCTGACTATTTCAGGTTGATTACTGAGCCTAATGCATACTGGTTAGGTGACCTTGGGAAAACATTTTAACTTCACTTAGGAATAAATTGAGAATAATAATTTCATCAAATTCATAGAGTTTCATTTTGTTTTTTTTTTAAACTAGCATGTGAGCCTGGACAACACAGTAGGATTCTGTCTTTACAAAAAAATTTAAAAAAATTATCTGGGCATGGTGGTGTATGCCTATAGTTTCAGCTACTCTGGAGGCTGGGAGAGGTGGGAGAATCTCTTGAGCCCAGGAGGCCGAGGCTGCAGTGAGCCATGATCATGCCACTACACTTCAGCCTGGATAACAGAGCAAGACCTTGTCTCAAAAATAAAATTGAAAATTAATCAATTAATTAAAAATTAACACATATACACCAAGGAATACTATGCAGCCATAAAAAAGGATGAGTTAATGTCCTTTGTAAGGACATGGATGAAGCTGGAAACCATCATTCTGAGCAAACTATCGCAAGGAAAGAAAACCAAACACCTCATGTTCTCACTCATAGGTGGGAATTGAACAATGAGAACACTTGGACACGGGGTGGGGAACATCACACACTGGGGCCTGTTGTGGGGTGGGGGGAGGGGGGAGGGATAGCATTAGGAGAAATACCTAATGTAAATGATGAGTTAGTGGGTGCAGCACACCAACATGGCACATGTATACATATGTAACAAACCTGCACGTTGTGCACATGTACCCTAGAACTTAAAGTATAATAAAAAAAAAAAAATAAATAAAAATTAACATAGAGTAAGTTGCACTTCTTTTGGTGTATAGTTCTAATAATTTTAACATATGTATAACCATCATGAAAATCAGAATATAGATCAGTCCCATAACCCCCAAACACTCTCTGTTATCCCTTTGAATTTATGCCTTCCCCTACAATGATCTCATGATGACCACTGCTCTGTTTCCTAACTCTATATTATTGTATTTTTGAAGATGTTATATAAATGAAATAATACCAAACATATATGTTTGTGATTGTCTTTTTTTTTTTTTCTTTTCCGAAACGGAGTCTTGCTCTGTTGCCCAGGCTGGAGTGCAGTGGCAGGTCTCCGCTTACTGCAAGCTCTACCTCCCAGGTTCATGCCATTCTCCTGCCTTAGCCCCCCGAGTAGCTGGGACTACAGGCGTCCGCCACCACGCCTGGCTAATTTTTTGTATTTTTTAGTAGAGACGGGGTTTCACCGTGTTAGCCAGGATGGTCTCCAACTCCTAACCTCGTGATCCACCCACCTCAGCCTCCCAAAGTGCTGGGATTACAGGCGTGAGCCACCGTGCCCAGCCTGTGATTGTCTTTATTTCACTCGGCATATTACTTTTGAGTTTCATAGAAGTTGTGTGCCTCTATCATTCATCTTCTAAAAATAGGTGAGTACTATTCCATTGTATTGATGTACCACAAATATTTCTTTTTTATCCATTAGCTCATTGGAGGACACTTCAGTTGTTTTCTATTCATTAGCTGATTGAAGGATGTTTCAGTTCTTTCAAGTGATTATAAATAGAATGTTCTTACATGGGTTTTCTGTGAGCATAAGTTCTCATTTCTCCAGAGTAAATAAAAGTAAGTTTGATGAGTCATATATTATGTGCATGTTTATTAGAACTGTCAAGCTGTTTTCCTGAAAGGCTACTATTTTGCATTTCTACCAGCAATGTAAGAGATAGTTGCTCTGCATTCTCATTGGCATTTGGTATTGTCAGTACCTCTTTTATACAAGCCACTCTAATAGATACAGTTATATCTCATCATTCTTTCCATTTTCACTGACATAATGTCTAATGGCATTGAACATCTTTTCATAACATTTATCATTATCCATATGTTTTCTTTGGTAAAGTATCAGTTCAAGTCTATTGCTTATTTTTAATTGAATTGCTTGTTTTTTTTAGTGGTGGATTTTTTTAAATAATAAATTTTATTTTTTTTAGAGCTGTTTAAGTTTCACAGCAAAATTGAGAGAAAAGTACAGAGAGTTCCCACATACTCACTGTTCCCTCCCACATACAACCTCCTTCACTATCAACATTCCTGAAAACTGTGGTGTATTTTTTATAACCCATGAATCTATATTGACACATTATTGTCACCCAAAGTCCATAGTTTTCCTTAGGGACCATTCTTAGTCTTGTATATTTTACCAATTTTGACAAATGTATAATGATATGTAGCTACCATTGCAGTATCTTACAGAAAAGCTTCACTGAATTAAGTTAAAATGGGTAATCATAAAGGTCTTCATTCTCATCGTCTTCACATTTAGTAAACTGAGAAAGAGGCGGCAGGAGAAAGATTGTTCTCAAAGGTGGCAAATGCAGAAGAAAATCCTAATATAAGTGGGTCCATGTAGTTGAAACCCATGTTGCTCAAGGGTCAACAGTATTGATAGGTTCAATTTTCTAGTACTCTATTAAAATTTGCATTTTAATGGTCTATAGATTTTTTTCTTATACTATATCTGGTTTTGATAACTAGGCAATGCTGGCCTCATATAATAAGTTGAGAAGTGTTGCTTCCTCTTCCATTTTTCTGAAAAAGATTAAGTAGAATTGGTATTACTTTTTAAAAAACATGTTTGATAGAATTAACTAATGAACATTGGGCCAGAAGATTTCCTCTTTTTTGAAAGACTCTTTATTATTATTATATTTTAAGTTCTAGGGTACATGTGCACAACATGCAGGTTTGTTACATAGGTATACATGTGCCATGTTGGTGTGCTGCACCCATTAACAAGTTATTTACATTGGGTATTTCTCCTAATGTTATCCCTCCCTCAGCCCCCCACCCCATGACAGGCCCTGGTGTGTGATGTTCCCCACCCTGTGTCCAAGTGTTCTCATTGCTCAATTCCCACCTATGAGTAAGAACACGTGGTGTTTAGTTTTCTTTCCTTGTGATAGTTTGCTCAGAATGATGGTGTCCGGCTTCATCCATGTCCCAGCAAAGGACATAAAATTCATTCATTTTTATGGCTGCATAATATTCCATGGTGTATATGTGCCACATTTTCTTTATCCAGTCTATCATTGATGGGCATTTGGGTTGGTTCCAAATCTTTGTTATTGTGAACAGTGCTGCAATAAACATAAATGTGCATGTGTCTTTATAGTAGAATAATTTATAATCCTTTGGGTATATATCCAATAATGGGGTTGCTGGGTCAAATGGTATTTCTGGTTCTAGATCCTTGAGGAATTGCCACAGTGTCTTCCACAATGGTTGAACTAATTTCCACTTTTACCAACAGTATAAAAGAATTCCTATTTCTCTACATCCTCTCCAGCATGTTGTTTCCTGACTTTTTAGTGATCACCATTCTAACTGGTGTGAGATAGTATCTCATTGTGGCTTTGATTTGCATTTCTCTAATGACCAGTGATGATGAGCTTTTTTTCATGTTTGTTGGCCACATAAATGACTTCTTTTGAGAAGTGTCTGTTCATATCCTTTGCCCACTTTTGGATGGGGTTGTTTGTTTTTTTCTTGAAGATTTGTTTAAGTTCTTTGTGGATTCTGGATATTAGTCCTTTGTCAGATGGGTAGATTGCAAAAATTTTCTCCCATTCTGTAGGTTGTCTATTCATTCTGATGGTAGTTTCTTTTGCTGTGCAGAAGCTCTTTAGTTTAATTAGATCTCATTTGTCAATTTTGGCTTTTGTTGCCATTGCTTTTGGTGTTTTAGTCATAAAGTCTTTGCCTATGCCTATGTCCTGAATGGTATTACCTAGGTTTTCTTCTAGGGTTTTTATGGTTTCAAGTCTAATATTTAAGTCTTTAATCCATCTTGAATTAATTTTTGTATAAGATGTAAGGAAGGGGTCCAATTTCAGCTTTCTACTTATGGCCAGCCAGTTTTCCCAGCACCATTTATTAAATAGGGAATCCTTTCCCCATTTCTTGTTTTTGTCAGGTTTGTCAAAGATCAGATGGTTGTAGATGTGTGGTATTATTTCTGAGGCCTCTGTTCTGTTCCATTGGTCTATATACGTGTTTTGGTACCAGTACCATGCTGTTTTGGTTACTGTAGCCTTGTGGTATAGCTTGAAGTCAGGTAGCGTGATGCCTCAGGCCTTGTTCTTTTGGCTTAGGATTGACTTGGCGATGCGGGCTCTTTTTTGGTTCCATATGAAATTTAAAGTAGTTTTTTCCAATTCTGTGAAGAAAGTCATTGGTAGCTTGATGGGGATGGCACTGAATCTATAAATTACCTTGGGCAGTAGAGCCGTTTTCATGATATTGATTCTTCCTATCCATGAGCATGGAATGTTCTTCCATTTGTTTGTGTCCTCTTTTATTTCATTGAGCAGTAGTTTGTAGTTCTCCTTGAAGAGGTCCTTCACATCCCTTGTAAGTTGGATTCCTAGGTGTTTTATTCTCTTTGAAGCAATTGTGAATGGGAGTTGACTCATGATTTGGCTCTCTGTTTGTCTGTTATTGGTGTATAGAAATGCTTGTGATTTTTGTGCATTGATTTTGTATCCTGAGACTTTGCTGAAGTTGCTTATCAGCTTAAGGAGATTTTGGGCTGAGACGATGGGGTTTTCTAAATATACGATTATGTCATCTGCAAACAGGGACAATTTGACTTCCTCTTTTCCTAATTGAACACCCTTTATGTCTTTCTCTTGCCTGATTGCCCTGGCCAGAACTTCCAATACTATGTTGAATAGGAGTGGTGAGAGAGGGCATCCCTGTCTTGTGCCAGTTTTCAAAGGGAATGCTTCCAGTTTTTGCCCATTCAGTATGATATTGGCTGTGGGTTTGTCATAAATAGCTCTTATTATTTTGAGATATGTTCCATGAATACCTAGTTTATTGAGAGTTTTTAGCACGAAGAGCTGTTTAATTTTGTTGAAGGACTTTTCTGCATCTATTAAGATAACCATGTGGTTTTTGTCATTGGTTCTGTTTATGTGATGAATTATGTTTATTGATTTGCATATGTTGAACCAGCCTTGCATCCCAGAGATGAAGCCGACTTGATCGTGGTGGATAAACTTTTTGATGTGCTGCTGGATTCAGTTTGCCAGTATTTTATTGAGGATTTTTGCATCAATATTCCTCAGGGACAATGGTCTAAAATTCTCTTTTTTTGTAGTGTCTCTGCCAGGCTTTGGTATCAGGATGATGCTGGCCTCATAAAATGAATTAGAGAGGATTCCTTTTTTTTCTATGGATTGGAATAGTCTCAGAAGGAATGGTAACAGTTCCTCCTTGTACCTCTCGTAGAATTCGGCTGTGAATCTGTCTGGTCCTGGACTTTCTTTGGTTCATAGGCTATTAATTATTGCCTCAATTTCAGAGCCTGTTATTCGTCTATTCAGAGATTCCACTTCTTCCTGCTTTAGTCTTGGGAGGGTGTATGTGTCCAGGAATTTATCCATTTCTTCTACGTTTTCTAGTTTATTTGCGTAGAGGTGTTTTTAGTATTCTTTGATGCTAGTTTGTATTTCTGTGGGATTGGTAGTGATACCCCCTTTATCATTTTTTATTGCATCCATTTTCTTCTTCTCTCTTTTCTTCTTTATTAGTCTGGTCAGCAGTCTATCAATTTTGTTGATCTTTTCAAAAAACCAGGCTTCTGGATTATTTGATTTTTTGAAGGGTTTTTTTGTGTCTCTATCTCCTTCAGTTCTGCTCTGATCTCAGTTATTTCTTGTCTTCTGCTAGCTTTTTAATTTGTTTGCTCTTGCTTCTCTAGTTCTTTTAATTGTGATGTTAGGGTGTCATTTGTAGATCTTTCCCGCTTTCTCTTGTGGGCATTTAGATGAAAGACTCTTAAGTAGGAATTCAAGTCTTTTAATAGGGAGAAAACTAGGATTCTCCTGACATTCTCTCCAAATGAACGGTCATATCTGGGATTGCAGCTGTATTAAGTCCAAGCCAGGGGATACTAGAGGAGGAAAAAATGTGGTAAAGTCAATACAAATTCAGTTGTGATGCAAATTTTAGTCTTCTTTATCTGGCCTCTTACTTACTTTTTAGAGTCCTCAAAGAGCTGCTCCTTAAATTTTATCCAGATTTCATAACTGTATTTAGTGGAACAGACAACATGGAGCACTCTTATTCTTTCAATTGGAACTGAAATCAAACTTTTAAGGCATTAAGGAATAATGGGCTCATACATGAAAATTGCTTAGAATAGTACCTGAAAAATAGTTAAGACTTGATCAATGGCAGTTATTATAGGCAACTATTACTATTACTATTGTCCAGCACTTAGGTAGGGACCGGGATAGAGCTCTAAGCCTTTATGGTGCTTATATGTTAAAAGGAGAGATAGATATACACAAATAACTAGTTATAACTTTTAGAAGCATACAAAACAAAAAGAGACAGTGATCGGACAGTCAGGATATTATTGTGGAGGGCTTTCATTTCATGAATATGCATACATTTCTATGGATTGTGAATTCCTGGGTGTTACAACATATATTTTGATTATTCAGGGACCTATATACTAAGTGTATTATTAGTACATTTTGAAATTACAAAGCAAGTTACAGAGCAATTGTATTTTATAATATTAGATATTGTTTTATTTAAAAATTACATTAATCATTTTATTTCAGTGTCGACTCTCTGCCAGGTACCTTTTCATTCAGGTTATCTTACCACTTTAATAGTATGATCTGATTCTTATATTTTACCATTCTTTTGGTCAAATGGCAAGACAAGTTTCTGGATTGTAGCCAGTTCACCAGCATTAAACAATGCCTGTTGCCTCTCGGGGTCCTGAGCTGGACATGTGTGGAGGAAGAATAACAGGGGAACCCCAAAGAAGCTGCTCTGTGGTGACCTGAAAAGGAAGGATGCTCTGCAAGTTGAGCAGAATAACCATGTTAGAACACTTATAAGAAAAATTTCAGGTTGGAGCTTGACAACTGGACAAGTCAGGTTGGATCTTGACTACTGCACAAAGACAACAGCAGTCATCTTGCCTCTTAGATGTCAGTGAGCCTTCTTATAGTCTACCTACATGTGCCTTTTGAAAGTCGAAACAGCACTATACTAACAACTGAAAGAAAAACCAGTTGTTCATACATTGCAAAAACTAGTATAGATTTTCAGTAGTGCAAAGCAATGGATAGAGGCTTTATGTGGAGTAAATCTACTGTAATGCTCATTTAATTGGATGGATTAAAAAAATGCCCTTAAGTCTGTTGAAGTTAAAATTCCTCAAGGAAGCCATGCTTCTTTCCACCCAAAAGCCTTAGGCATGCTTTTCCACTTTTTACCTAATTAAATTTTACATAAAATTCATTTTCATCTCCAAACCTACTTCCTCAGGAAAGACTTACCTGAATAACCATCAGAGTCAAGTATTTTGCTTTCATAAATTTCTATACTTTTTAGTAGCACCTAAGTCATGTTTATTTTGCCCAACAGTGTAGCCCCAGTGCTTCACACTGTATCTGGTACTTAGTAGGTGCTTATTAAATATTCAATAAATATGGCAATTAATTACAAATAATTGTTGAGCACTTTGAAAGCATTAAACACTCTGTCACAAGGATGAATGAATATGATTTGTGCTCTGGAGATGTTTGCAGTCTAATAAGGAAAGGCATGCATGTAAGAAAATACATAAACACACTTGAGTTCTGTTTTTGCTGTCACTTAAAAGCATGAACTGGCAGTGACGAGACTGCCAAGAAAAAAAGTGAACAGTCATCTGGGTAGGGTGAATAAAAGAGGTTGAAAAGAAGGGCATCACAGAAAAACTGCAGTTGAATCATGGACAAAGATTTCCCATATGTATTGTAACTAGGAATGCTTTTCTGTGTATTGATACACACATACACACATATGCACACAATACATAAATGTGAAAGTACTTATATGTTATATTATATTATATGCTATATGTGTACATATACATAGTAAATGGATATCTATATTTTTAGTATAAACATGTAACATGTAATTCTAATATTAATTAGCAGAGTCATTATAAACTATTCTCTGCCACATGCACACAATAATGTCTCAGATCAATTATGACATCTTCTGTATGTGCTTTCAATATTATGGTAAAAGAAATGCCCCATGTATCATTTTGGTTTGACTCCTAATTTACTATGGTGTAACTGTAGCTTTTACTTCCCATAGGCAAAGATCTGTTAACAGTGAATTCTGCAACTGAGAAAGTTTTGTAAAATTAATCTTTCCAAGATCCAGTGAATAATATTTTGGCACTCTTTTTGATGTTTGTAAATCTCCTTGGTAAGATAATATGGATCTAAACTTTTAATCCTCTCTCAGAGACAACAGAGTATCACAGTGTATTATTTGTAGTGATTATTTAGAGAAATAACCTTGGTATTAACAGGATGTATTTTGTCTGAGGCTTAAATTGTCGATCAGTCTCTCATGACCTTTTTCACTATTCTAGCATCATAGTATCTTGACTATAATCTCAATGTTCTTTTACTCAAATTCCATTGTCTTGCATAATGATGAAACATATTCAGCCACCTTGTAACTGAAGCATTCTACTTAGCACCTACTGAGAAGAATTTTTGTTCCTGCATCTAGGTATTACAGAAACAGAGTGACAATCACTGTGATTGAAAAGCAGCATATCTTCAACCAACTTAGCCATTATTCACCTTGTCCATGGAACTATCATTATTTTGGCTAAGGGCACCCATGAGTCCTAAGTTTCACATTTTGTTGTATATTAATAACAGAAGAAGGTAATTGTTGAGATAAAAAAAGAAAATGTCCAGTTTTTAGGAGCAGGAGCAGATGGTCCCAGAGGCTTTTCTCTTTTACCTCATTAGGCCTGAATAAATTGCAATGTCTTCAAGTAAAGCTGTAGGGAAGGCATTTTTGCGATTGGCCTGATGGTGATCCACAGGTGCAGGGAAGTGCAAACGCATTGAGACAAGCTCTAGCATCACACCTGTGCTGACAGAATGTGAGCTTGCAGAATGGTGAAGCAGAAAATGAAAAGTTTGTCCACCAGGTGGATTTGCTAAGTCCATGGCTTAACTTCTGTTTTTCCTTTGCTTCTTTTTGCTCCAATTGATGATCCACATAAAGTCCTGCATGATTAAAAACATCTCCCATCATATATTTGTGTCTAAAAGGTGTATTTTAAAATAAGCCTATATCTCTTAGGGAATATATCATAAAACTGTTATGTTAAAATTATCTCTCTTGTATTGGAAAGTAATGTTAGCAGATGACTTAGATGTTTCTTCATCATTTTTAAATCACTGATAGTGCCCCAATGGTTTCCTTATCAATCCCTATACACAATGCAATGAAACTACAATATAGGATATGGAATACTTCGACATGTAGTCCTTTTAAGCACTTGATATTTGAATAAATTATCCCTACATAGACATTAACTTTATGAAATAAACCATCAATTGTTAAGTATTAGAGAAAGAGCCAAGAGAGGAGACTATTTCTCAGTTTTCTCTGAAACGTCTAGACATTCACATAGCTGAATGCATGACACAATTTGTTTATTCAGAATAGTTACCTTAGTTTACAAACTCTGGCTTTCTTTCTGAGATTACCTTTTTAAACGCATTTGTTGGCTCTTAAACCACCTTTCACTGGGCAAGATGTAAGCCAATTAAATACAAAATAAAATAATAGCCTTGTATAAAGAGAATGTTTTTCCATGCTTATCTACAGAAATCCTTTACATTTATTTGGCACTATGTAGTTTACAATGTCTTTGTCAGGATGGTATGCCTTTTGGCAGGATTTTGTAAAGAACCCCCAACTCTGAGCAAAAGCATATTCACTGAAGTACTGATTTGAAGTCTCCTTGATTTTGATGTCTATTTAATGTTATATTTAAAATATTTTTAATTTGGATTTTATAAAGAAAGCATAAGTAATTAGGGTACATATATAATAAAGCCTTAATATTAATAATAAATTTCAAAATATGTAATAATTGATAAAAATGTACTTTACCTACCATTATAGATAACATAGATAAAAATACCCTAAATTTTTGTATTAGGTTTCAAATCTTCCTCTAAAGAGAATTCATAAGACATTTATTCATATATCTCCATCTTGTCTATTTCTTGGTATTCCTTTACTGCCTATCCTTCTTACCCTAATCTGTGCCCCATCCTTTGCTCATTCTACTACCCTCCTTATTGGTAGAACATTTATGTGGTAACAGAGAAGGTCTAGTTTATTTGAAAACAGATGTTTCAGGTTCACACTTAACCCCATGTCTTTTTTTTACTTATGATTTTTCCACAGAATCATATCTTTGGACATATCCTATATAAAACAAATACATACTGATACCGACAGGAGACAAGGAAACACTGTGTAGAAGAGGGCAGTTCCCTGGCAAAGGCCTCACCCTCAAGTCTGGATACCTGCGGTCCTAAATGAGAACAGGCATTCCTGTTTTCACACCCAAATGCTGCCTTTTGGCCTGCCACACCCCCTATCTTGCACCCATATAAACTCTGAATCCCAAGCTTCAGAAACAGACCAGCAAGCCAGCGGACCAGCAGAAAACACAGAACAACACAGCAGAGAAAGGGAGACGAGGAAGAACATCTGAATGCAGAGAGGAGTTCAGCTAGGGGCAGTTGGAGAGGAGTCTGGCCACTGGGCAGCCCGACTCTGAGGGAGGATCGCCTTCCCACTCCATTCCCCCTTTGCAGCTCCTCATCCATCCCTCTGAAAGCCACCTCCACCACTCAATAAAACCTCGCATTCATCCTTCGAGTCCATGTGTGCCCCAATTTTTCCAGGATGCTGGACAAGAGCTTGGGATACAGAAAGCTGTCACACTGGCCTTCTGCCCTTTGGAAAAGGCAGAGGGTCCATTGAGCTGGGTAACACTCAAGCCATCTGCAGACAGCAAAGCTGAAAGAGTTTTGTAACACTGGGGTTGAAGGCAACCACACCTAGACACTACCAAAGGGCCAGAGCCCAAAGAACTCACCCCACCCTCTGTACCCATCTGTCTGCATGCTCCCCGTCCCGCAAAAAGTTTGAGCAGCAGGGCGACCAAACTGGCAAACTACACCCCTGTTACATGTCCTGCGAGGGGAATATCAAGGAACTCCCCCATTTCAATATGACATTTATATATGCTTAACAATACAGTTTTTGGTCAATATTTTGAAAAGCAGACAATTATTCTGAAAATAGCAGTAGATTATAATAATAAAAGCACTTCTTTCTTATCATAAAAGACACTTAACATATGGAGAACAGAAATAATAAGATTCATATCTATCTTACATTCACAATCAGACATTATCTGGTAAATTCTTTCAAAGCTGTACAATTGCTTCTGTTTACAGAAATTGCCAATATCCAATAATATTCTGGACGTCAACCTGCTGTTTCACATAAGTGTGTTTTAATCATAGATTACTCTACCGTTATGAAGACTTTGCTTTTTTCCTTCTTGTTTGAAATCATACAATTGATTTAGTAACAATCTGCTTTTCTCTCTGACACAGAAGTAAAAGGCAGATTTTGCTGCATGTAACTCACCTGCTGACAATTCCCCATGACAGAGATCTGTGTCACCTTTCTTTTGTTAGTACAGGAGATTTTCTGAATAAATATTGCAAATTATGGCATTTGTGATGAATTATCCAAATATAAGATGACATGGGGAAAGTTATAAAAGGTTTTTTTGGCTGGGTGCGGTGGTTTATGCCTGTAATCCCAGCACTTTGGGAGGCTGAAGTAGGCGGATCACCTGGGGTCAGGAGTTAGAGACCAGCCTGGCCAACATGGTGAAACCCTGTCTCTACCAAAAATACAAAAAAAAAAGAAAAAAAGTGGCTGGGTATTGCGGCGGGTGCCTGTAATCCCAGCTACTCGGTAAGCTGAGGCAGGAGAATCTCTTGAACCCAGGAAGCAGAGGTTACAGTGAGCCGAGATCATGCCATTGTACTCCAGCCTGGGCAACAAGATCGAGACTCCATCTCAAAAAAACACAAAAGACAAACAATAAAATAAAAAATAAAAGGTTTTTTTGGTTGTTTTTCCATGATTAATCCAGCCATGTGTATATATATGTACACACACACAAACATATATAAATACATATACATATACACATACACACATACATATATATACAAATACACATACATATCCATTTATATATATATAATCTTACATATATAACCCTACATCTGTATTTTGTTTTTAAATTTTTATTTTAGATTATATTTAGTAAAATTCTAAAGAAACCAGCTCGAGTTTGGTCACTTGACTTTAAATATTACACACCATTTTCAATATTTCTGTTAATTTAAGAATATCCATCAAAATCCCTGGATGCACCTTTTAAGCTCTCTTGTCTAATGACATTCCTCATACCATCTTTCTGGAAGATTACTGATAGTTTTATATATATATATATAAAATCACCTCTGCTTTCTACCAAGACTCTGACTCTCAAGTTTTCGTACACTGAAGAATCACATGAGGCTTGTTTAAATCAGATTCCCAGGCTGTGTCCTTAGAAATTCAGCTTCACTACATCTCGGTTGGAGCTCAGGAATCCAATAATGATGCATTGAGATTAGACTGTAGTCTCCTTAAGGGAAGGAATAGGTCTTATCAATCTGTGTATTTCTAGTACTTGGCATACACAGTGCCTGGCATACAACAGACACAGTAATTGCTTTTTGAATTAAATTAAGAGGATTAATCAATGAAAGAAAAATAGCTCCAGGTTTTTTTTAATCTTCCCTATTAGTAAACTTTATTATGTCAGTTAGAATGTGTCAAACTTTTAAGACAAGAAATTGGTAAAAATGTGGACTTAGAGAACATTCTCTTCCCAACTTTTCATGAATGTGCTTATTAATTAACCTAACATATATTGTACATTCTTCCAAAGCCTAGGCACTGTTCTAGATGCTGTGATATCAAATTGTGTAAGGTTATCTCTTCACCCTCAGGGAATTTACAGATTAGTGAAGAGGTACATTAATAACTCTAAAATAACTAAGGGGTTTATAATAGACATTAACAAAGCATTTTAGAAGCATTGAGAAATAAAGGCTGAGGGAGGTTAGAGTCTCCTTCAAAATTAAAACCTCAAGAATCAACATACTCCCATATTGTCAATGATAGTACAAATCATTCTCCACGCAATTCTTGAAAGGATATGATGGCATTCAAAATTGTCAGTGTACCAACACAGTTTGTCATTTAAAATGAAAACAATAAGAATGGACACTCTATGCCACTGTCTCTTCTTCACTTACTTCTTGTCTACTCATTATCAGAGAGCAAATGTACTCATACAAATAATACCTTTGATTTTCTGTTCACCTAACTTTTACTGTCACAATTCATGCTTTCAGCTTTTACACAAGTATGTGCCAGCTCAAATATGCTTTACATCAGTCTCCACTTGATTAACTTAGCAGCATCTTCTCCCTGACCTCCACACTGAAAATTCCCCTTTACAAGATACTCTCTATTTTTGTTAAAATGTGAATTCTCTTTTACACATAATGGTTGTTTCTCCTTCATGGATCCCTTTGCTCTTAAGCGCTATAGTTTTATTTATATCATCTCAACCATATTCATGTTTCCAAAGGCCCTTTTAGCTGACATTCACAACCTAATTTCTACTTTGATAAGTCCTCATTGTGCCTGGTTTTGTGAAAGCAGTTGCCTGCCTCCCAAAGTGGAAGTAGAAAGAGCAAATCTTCCCTGTTCTCATCCTCCAATGGCTAAGGAATAGGCTTATAAAGGAAATGTAAGGTACCTGGCAACATGGCAGCCTTTGGCCAGATTACCTACCAAGTAGGAACTACTGATGCATTGCCTTTTGTTCTTGCTTATTTCAGTTTTGTGAGATTAGCTCCCAAAGTGACTTCTAGTTTAAAACAGCTAAAACAGCTAGATTGATTCCATTATTTGAAAGCAAGAACTCTAAGTTGATTTCTTGTTAATGAGGCTAAGAATCTAATCTTAATTTTTTGGACCCCAATGTTGGGTATGTCTTGGTAAGGTACATAATCTTATGGCAATGTAGCAATACTTTTATTGTGAAACAAATGTTAACTTTGTTTTATTGTACTATGCTGAAGTTTTTTTTATTTCATATTATTGTCAACCATGCTATAAATAGATACAAAATATAGGTAGACATATATAGATAAGGTAGGGCTAAAAATAAATAAAAACTCAGCATTCACCTGTACCAGAAAATACACATTTAAATAACATTTTTGTCAAATTTAATGTTATTTTATTTTGATTACCATATAGCAGCTTGGACTATTTGCTTCAGTCAGTATTTATATTTCCCATTTCTTTAAGTTGTGTTTTAGTGTGTGTATATATCAATCCATCCATTTAAATGATAATGTTATGTCTGGGGTATTTTCAGAGAGCAATTTTCCCATAAAAACATTGCATTTGACAAGTCTGGTTTAGGGTCCAGTTAAATAATTATCCATAATCTGTAGAAATTCTGTAACTTATTAAATACAAAAGAGTCCCTCAGGGGTACAATTTATTTCCTTAAAGTAGGCCATTGCCACAGTTTTCTTATCACCAGGCCTCATCATATTGTTGTACCTTAAGAACCACATAGGTTTTTATGAAATATAACTCATTAGAGTTCAGTCAGCTGTAAGACTACATCGAAGTCTCAAATAGTCCATATACATATGCCATTTATAAATCTTTTTATCTGCTTTTCTGAGATGATCACACTAAAGATAGGAGAAAAAAAGATATATTCTGTCTCTTAATCATATTTTCCATAAGCTTACCACTTTTCCATTTTTCACTTATTTTTGTATTTTTTTTGCTAATACTTTGCCTTCTGTCTGTATACATCAGCCATTTTTATTTAATGGAGTTTTGGGGCTGCTTTTAGGAAATAGAGTACACAATGGGCTCTAAAAATATTTCACAGATCGAAAAGAGGAAATTATAGTTGTTATTCTCTTACCTATAAATCTAACACAATATCAATTTTGATAGCATAGCATTTATAATTTTCCTGGCAGAGAACCTGGTACATAGTAGGTACTCATAAAAGATTAATGCCTTTCTACCAGTTCATATTAGAAATAAACAACAACACTAAAACACTAAATTATGTTTGTGATTTGAAACTATTCACTAGTAATAGGATAAAAATTCAAATATCTGGGTTACAAATCAAATAATCACATAGCTATTATAACAGGAAATTCTCTTGTTTGTTGTAGAAAGTTTATTTACTTCTCTGGATTCTTATTCTTTGCTACTTCAATATTCTATGATATTTGGAGAATAGAGATATAACATTTTCTTTATAAGTAGAGTAAAATCAAGTCTCTAATATTTGTCTGTTTATATCTGATAATATAAAGAAAAAGATTAAACATGCATTTTCTTCTACTGTTTTACAAGGTTTTCTGTTAAAACTGACAAAATGATCTCGGCCTATAATAATTAAATACTATATTTATTTGATCAAAATAATTATATGCAAGAAAAACATTTAAGCTTGAAAATATTTCAAGCACCATTTTCAAAAAGTACTATATTAAAGACAATTCAATTGTCTTTCTATTTCTTTGTAAGGATATAAAAATCTGAGATAATCAAGCTTTTGAAAAACCACAAATTATGCAATGATCTGCAGAATTATAGACCATTCACTCAGAAAAACATGTTCATTTGCTTACAAATACTTGCTGATGACATATTAGTAGGCTTTCATTTAGCATATCAGTTTCAAACAAACTCTAGCATTTTTAAAGGCCAAAATGGGGAATAATCTCTTACTCATTTTATTTTTTCTCAGTTCACATATTTAAACATCACTTTTTAAACAAAGCATTGTGCAAGCTCCTACAAATACAAAGACTAACAAGACAGTATCCATGTCCTCAAAACCTTCAAAATGTACTGGGGACAAGGAAATAAAATTAGTTCAGTCAAATGGAGCTGCATACGTAACATGTGATTGTGAAGAGAAAGAAGGAAATCTCTGACAGGCGGGATGGAGGAAGTTTTTATTTCCAAATAGGAGTATCTGACAGAGGCTTTAATAAAATAGTAGAGAGGGAAACAAAGTACACTTGAGAATGATGGCAAATCATGAGCGAAATCATAGAGCTGGGCACACACCTGGAAGAAATGTGCGGAGAAGAGTGTGAAGAGGAATGCTGTGAATGAGAAGAGACTGTAATTCAAAGGAGAGCATGCAAGACTTTGGACGGCATTTCAGGGAGTCATTTAATTTTCTGTCAGCAGTGGGGAGCCTTTGCTGATTTTTGAAGAGGGGATGCTATATACAATATGTGGTTTAGTAAGATAATTCTACTATGAATGAAAAAGGAGAGCCAGATAATTTTAGAGAATTGGTACTGGGGATAAAAAGGAGTCAAATGTGGAGAAACTATTCGGTCACTAGGGAAAATGACTTTCACATACTGAGTGGTCCTTCTGGAATAAACAATGTCTACCCCACAAGAAATACATGAGCCATCTTCTATCCTGATGAATGTGCTGATAAACTCTACACAATGCCATTCCCAAAACAGTACTAAATTTAAATGATGTGATTCTGTATCTGCCTTTGTAAGAGGCCAAGCTCCCTAAAAGCTGCACACATTTAGAATGTTCATAAAATTCTATGATTTGAAACATAAATATGAAAAGATGAAAAAAAGTATATTCTTAAGGGAAAATTAGGTAACTATGGGAAATACAGGAAGGTGGAATTAAGAGTAATCATTAATAGCAAAAGGATAGCAAATTTTCTCCTTGCCCTAGAGTGTTTTGTGCCACCTTTTATACATGTAGCTCTCTAAACCACTTTCCAGACAGCAGAGCATATTAAATGCATTCATGATTTGTAATTTAAAACTACGGTTGTGCGAAATTGCAGTTTAAGCTTGTATGGATCCATACTCATTGAGTTTGAATTAAGATTTACAAATATGTATTAGGTTGATAGGCCAGTCATTGAATGAAAAATACAATTTGTGATACTGAAATGCAGTAAAAATATGGAAATTTAAAATATGTATGAAATATTTATCAACAATGTGCTGATTAGATCTTAGGCAATTCATATAGCACATTTCAATAATCAGGGTATATATTCTGAATGCCATGATTCTAAATTTCTTAATTTAAAAATAAATTGGAGGAACTCATTCTAGAAATAATTATGTCAGAAAAACATCATGTCCTACAAAACCCATTTACAGTCAAGAGACTAATAAATCAACTTTTTAAGTTCTTGGTGTTAAGTGGATATAGCTGAAAATCTAACGTTAAAGCAACACATTTTTGCCATATTTCTATATCTCTTCAAGCAAAGGATAATTCTGGAATTGCTCTAACATCCATATAAAGAATGGAGTTGAAGAGCAACGTTAAAAAGTTTGAAAAAATATTATACCATGCACCAATTGGTATATACCAATTACACCAATGTGTCCAGTAATAGCAGAATCAGATCATCCTATCATGAGATGACTAATTCAAAGCTGGTCCAAACCTACACCCAGTGCAGAAATTAGCTCAGCAGATTTCTCAACCTTGGTTGCAAATTACCATAAACAAACATAGATACCATCTGCAGATTACCTTATTTAGTAGGTCTACTTTTAAAACATCCCCAGATCATTTTAATTTACAGTCATGGTGAGAACCACTGCTCCTCCACAAAATATTAACCGAGATGAAGCATATGATTTCCCAATTTTGGGAAAATTCTGATTCTGGTAGACACCTTTATATGAAGATATTATCTGAGTTCTTATAACTTTCATTTATTGAAATCACATCAGTAGTTTGAACTCCTTAGAAAGCACTGTTTTTAGTTACATTATTTTCTAATAAAATCTAGGTTGTATAACAAAAGGACTATTTAAATTAACTTTAATCACCATTACTAATAGCTAATATTTATTATGGATTTGCTATGAAACCAACACTAACTTAGCACTAATTTAGGTGCTTCATATAAAATAATTTTAAATCTTTTTATCAGTTTTAGAAAGTATATATTATTCTCTTCACCTTGAAAATAAAAATACTGAAATAGAGCAGATTTTTTAAGTGCCTGAAATTATGTAGCTAGAGGGTGCTGAAAGTGGGAGTTCGACCTAAGCATTCACATTTTCCACCACTACACTCTGCCTGTCAGAATGTTCAACACAGATCTGTTGAGTTAACTAAATTGCACCTACAAATCATTTTAATATTTATAGAAAGCTGTTATCCCTTCCCAACATTTTCAACATGCTGAGAACTTTCACTTAGTTTTTATATAACCCTGTTATCTGCTAGGGTTTACTTGTCACTAGGAAATCTAGACAAACTTGGCTGAAGCACTGATCCTGACTTGCCAATACCATTGCTTGTGAAAATTAAAATCAAATCCTATGACCTTTAAGAATTCTTAGTGGCTTACGCCTTCATGGTTCTCATTGTTTCCAACACCTGAATTGTCATTAAAAGTGTTCATTTTACTCTGGATATAAAATACATTTCTTTCATTGGATATAAGCATATAGCAAAGCAAGGTCTACTCATACCAAGCATTTTATGCATTCTGTCTGGTTTATTAAAGATTTTTGTGTCAAAGACAGGTTACCCCAACTAGAGCAAAGCCTTCTGACATCATGGACCTCACTTTTTTTTGCCACTTTCATCTCTTTATCTCAGCACTTCTCTCAGAACCCAACTCCCCAATCCATCAAACAACTTAGCAGAAAACAATCAAACAAAAAATGGCCTGTCATAAACAGCATCTACTTTCTAAGAATGCAAGTGGTGTTATAAGTGCTATCTTTTTTTTCCTGTTAATTAGTTGTCATATTATTTTTACATCCTTCACTGTCCTAATCATAATTTTCCAAATATATTTTAATTAATTGTCTAGTTTATTCTCTAATTGGTCTGTTAGTTCTTCATTGGTGTCTGCTTTCCAATAAATCACAAATGAAGGATTCACTGAATCTTTATTTTTGGTGGTTGTTTTAGTGATAGTTAGAGAAAAGCCCATTAGTCCTACTGTTGGCTGCAGAAAGGAAATATGTTTTTTCTATATACCTCATTATAGCTTATAGCTGCAATCTATTCCAAATGCTTGGAAGTATCATTTTGGCACAGTTTTTTTGTAGCAAAATAGACGCCCAGGTAATATAATGGATAACCTGTCCTGAAAATATGGTCTTGGATTTGACATACTGGAAAAAACAATAACTTAAAAGTTTTGTTGAATGTTGTTGGTTTTGCTTTTTAATATATCGTTGAGATGATTGTCTTTTGGTTTCTTGCCTGGATTTTCACCTTCTTCACTTCTTCTCAGTCTCTCCTTCGGCTCCCCTTACTCTTCCAGCCTCTATCCCTGCCACCCTAACAATACTCTGTTAAATCCCCTAGCACTGGAGTGATTCAATGCTTAGCCCTAGGCAGGTCTTCTTTTTATCTACGCTTTTCTCCCAAGGAAATCTTACTCAACCTTGTGACATTAAATCCACTTGCACTTTTTAATACTATAAATGAGACCAAAATGTATATATATATTTTTTATTTTTTTAATTTTATTATTATTATACTTTAAGTTTTAGGGTACATGTGCGCAACGTGCAGGTTTGTTACATATGTATACATGTGCCATATTGGTGTGCTGCACCTTTTAACTCGTCATTTAGCATTAGGTATATCTCCTAATGCTATCCCTCCCCCTTCCCCCTTATTACAACCTTTCCTCTGAGCTCCAGACTTTTGTGTCCAGATACCTCTTTCAGGATCCCAGTCAGGTTCCTAAAGGAAAGGAATAGAACATTAAATTTAGGTAATTTGAAGCAAGTTTAATCAGGAGACAATTTCAAAGACCTGAGTAAGGTATAAGGACACAACAAGAAAGGTCACAGGATACTGTGCCGGGCTTGAAAATAACAGGGGAGGGAGGGGTTACTGGAGCCTGGAGATAGAGAGGCTGCGTTGAGAGGGCTGCTTTAAGGGAACCATGACCTTAGCTCAAGAAACGTCAAGGGAGGCACCCAAGCTATGGAAACACGGTGGAGAAGGAGTCCAAATAATACATATTTAGATGTCACTCTCCCTCTTCCAACCCTTTGTTCGGGTTCTCTGTTAAGGGAACTCTATTAGAAGGTGAAAAGTTAAGAGAGCCGTAGATCTAGCTCTCAAAATCAGCCTCCTTGGGGCACAAAACAAGATGCAGAGAAGAAAGTATGAGTGTGAACAGGTTCATAATGTGGAATTAATGTATTCCAGGAAACAGTATATGGAAAAGCCACAAGAAGAAAGACCCCAGACCTAAGTAGTTAACATATTGGGCACAAAGAAGTTAGAGGGGCAATTTATGAGGTTGAAAAGATAAATAGGGGTCAGATTACAAAATTATTTTACATTACATTAAGGACTTTGAATTTAAAAATTTACAGCAAGCTAGATGCAGTGGCTCAGGCCTGCAATCCCAGCTTGTCCGGAGACTGAGGCGGGAGGATCACTTGAGGCGAGGAGTTTGAGGCCAGCCTAGGCAACAAAGAGAGATCCCATTGCTACAATAATTAAAAAATAAATAAAGTAAAAATTTAAAGTGAAGCTGTGTCATTGTAATGTTTATGTTACAGAACCAACATTCTGGCTCCTGATTGGATACTGGATTAGACAAGGACCAGGGCTGAGGCTGAAGGAGCAGTTTAAAAGTTAGCACTGAGATCATCAAGTTACAGATCAAAGAAGTAATAGAATAGAAGGAAAAGGCAGATTGATGAGATATTTAAAAAGTAGAATTAATAAAATGTGGCTACTATTTGGATGCTGGAGGTAAAAGAAAAAGAGAAGTCAAGGATGATATAGAGATTTCTAGCATTTTTATCTTAGAGGATGGCAGTACCATTTCCAGTGACAGCAAAGAAAATAGAAAGAATTGGAGAAAAAAAAAATGATGAGTGAGGCCTGGTGGAGTGACTCAGGCCTTTAATCCCAGCACCTTGGGAGGTCCAGACAGCAGAACGCTTGAGCCCAGGAGTTCCAGACCAGCCTGAGCAACATGGCAAAAACCCATCTCTACAAAAATTACGAAGATTAGCCAGGCGTGGTTGGTACACCTGAAGCCCCAGCTACTTGGGAGGCTGACGTGAGAGGATGGCTTGAGCCTGGGAGGTTGAGGCTGCAATGAGCCGAGATTGCACCACTGCACTCCAGTCTGGGTGACAGAGTGAGACACTTTCTCCAGAAAATTTTTAAAAAAGAAAGAAAATGACGAGTGAGGTTTAGTATATATTTTAAGATATTAAGTTAAAGTTGGATGCCTGTGAAGCAGTTCAGTAGAAATGTCCATAGAGAGAACAGTAATATAAATGTACTTTTGAAAATTACTGCCATATCATGAGGAAGTAGTTGACATGATAGAGAATTTAACTTAGCTATGACTGACCTAACACATAGCTTTTTTCAATATAACCAGTTAATAACAAGTTTGATAATTTTTTAAAGGCAATTCTCTATTTATTTACTTATTTTTGAGGTAGGGTCTTACTCTGTCACCTAGACAGTAGTGCAGTGGCGTGATCTCACTGCAGCCTCGACTTCCCAGGCTCAAGAGATCTTTCCACCTCAGCCTCCTGAGTACCTTGGACTACAGGCCTGTGCCATCATGCCTGGATAATTTTTGTATTTATTGTAAAGAATGAGTTTCACCATGTTGCCCAGGCTGGTCTTAAACTCCTGAGCCCAAGGGATCTGGTTGCCTCAGCCTCCCAAAGTGCTAGGGTTACAGGTGTGAGCCACTGTGCCTGGCCACAAAAGGCATTAAATACCAACAACAAAACATAACTAGTTTCTGAAGTCTATCCTTTCAATTCTAATTATCTTCCTTGGTACTCCCTTATTGTTGTTTGTGGACTTAATGCTTTATAAAGTAAATGCCTGTTAAACAGATTGTAGAGAAAATATTTCTGCAATATTATTGAGAAGAAAAATTTAAGATCTCCAACTGGACTTTGAGTTTTAGAACTAGAAGAAGTATCGAAGGTCATTTAGCAGACTCAGAGGTCTCTTGTTTTAGATGAGAAAGCAAAGGACCAGATAGTTATGCCAATGGTTGAATCATTCAGAAATAAACTATAGAGTAAGTAATTCATTAAGATAAATAATGATTAATGCACATATGGGTTAATCAAGCATCTCCACTTATAATAATGTAAAACAATATCTATGATATAAGGCTAATAGGGATTGGGGAGGAGGAGAAACTAGACAACAGAAAAAATACACAGTAAATTAGATTTTAATTAACATCATACTGATGTGATATGAGCCTCGAAAGATCAATCTTCAATGCTTCCAAGAAACTCCATAAAATAAAAGCATATTTATATTTAAAGGTTGAAATATAGGAAACTGCTAAAAACATGAATGCTGAAATTGCTAACATTTCATTAAAGGTGAAAAAAGCTCACTGCCTTAATGGAAACTGAACTAAGGCCCATAGAGAAGCAGATGTTTCCCTTTAGCAAACTTTCAAAGCAGCAGGAACTTGCATTCAGGCAGGAAACTGGCAGAGCCGCTGGAGCCATTTCTAAGTGGCTATGAGAGTTGAGAGAACGTCCTTGAAGACCTGTGCTCTGGTTAAAATGGAAGTAGAGGTTTTGGCAGACTGTGCTATCGGCTGCCTGCCAGTGATTTTGAAAAGTATGACAGCTAATGTGGCTGCCCAGATAGTTCTTTGGCTGCACCTCTGGTTGGAAGACATGATTTTGAAAGAACTCCACACAGGAATTCCATTTGGCAAGGGCTTGCTTTTTGGCATGGACATGGAAAATCTTCTTGAATAAGCACTGAAGAATAAATTATTCCTGCCTCAGGATAAAACTTCTGGGGGATAGGGAAAGAATTGGGCAGCAGATTACACAGAGGCAGAAAGTTTTTGAACTGGCAAGTGACACTAGAAATTTGCAATCAGTAAAAATAAACCTACTGCAAGGAAAAAAACTGGAAAGTTCTTCAAAGGATCCGGAAGAAAAAGGGGGCTGGTCTGGCTACTCAGTCATTGCTCTGAATCATGAAACCAAATAATAACGATCATATGTGAATCAAAATGGGAAAGTGTACATTTAATTCAAGAAAGTGCTTATTTAAAAAAATTTAAATGTTTTGAAATATGTAAAACAGATTTTACAATGTAGAGACCTGGTACTACACTGATCATGAGTTCACAAAATGCTGACCTAAACCTTCAGGTATGGGTTCTTCTGTTACTTGCTGTGTGAAGTCTTTTGGGGGACTGAATACATTTGGGTTAGTAATGTAGTTGGTCATGTAACCGACATGTAACACGCAGAGTGGCATTTTCAGTGCCAGTATCCTTGTGGTACTTGACAGTGTCCACATGTCTCTTTAGCATGTAAAATGTCATCAAGTTCTCGACTATCTCAGTTCTTATGCAGCTTCTGATATATGAAAACAGCATAGTGTTTTGTACTGATTGATGATAAAAGGTCATAATTGACTACTTTTTTTCTCTTTAAAATATGCAGTCATGACCGCTTGAGTCTTGTGAAAGATTGTTTTCCTAAGGTGTCAGGTAAAAAACAGGATGCTCAGTTTAATTTAAATTTCAGATTAACAGTAACTAATTCTTTTTCAGTATAAGTATTCAAATTTAACTGTGGGTGCTATATTTTACTTGATAAATTAGGCAGCAAATTTTAGGGACAGTTTTATGGGTAAGAGAGATCTGTTCTTCAGTTTCAAAATGCTATTTTATATATATAAATTCACTTGGCTAGAATCCAACACCAGTAAACCTAACAACAAATTTTGTTTTCCATAAAACATTGAGAGTGAAGTTCAGCGCAATCTTTTACCTGGTCTGTGAGTTTATTTTTTGAAGAAATGTGTTTGATAGCCCTGCTTCTAGCACAGGTGCTGAAGAGGTGGCCAAAAGACACACTTAGTGGTAATGAGGGGCAAATAAAAGAAGGAAAAGCAGAAAGAGAAGAGATAGATGTACATTTTGGTGATTAAATCTATGAGTTTGAATACTAGTTTTGCCAATTACCTACCCATGTACCTTTGTCTAATTGTAAAAAATTATAATAAATGTATAATAAACTATAAAAATAAAATAGGACATGACAATGACGGAGGACAGTGTTTAACATATAAAAGGTATAAAAATATATAGATTTGTGTCTTTTCAATAATTTAACAGCAATTGATGCTGGAGGCTTGAGACTTAAATCCAGATCCTCTTGCTCAAAGAGTGAGGTTCAAAATACTAATGCTTTAAACCTATGTCAGAAAAAAGAGCCATTTAATAGTAATGCAATGAAAAAAATCAAGGTACAGAATATAATTATAATTTAAAAATTATTTAGACTGCTGCTGTTCTGCCTTTTTTAGAAAATGCTTAATCAAAAGGCAATTTTACCCAGTTACTTGAGGATATTTGACTTCCATGGATAATTGCCTAATATAAATTCAGAGGACACGTATTTACAGTCAGCAGTTTTGAAAAACACTATGACAGAGTATTAAAATCTTACTTGTGATATCCATCCTCTTCAAGTCTAGCATAGTGAGTGTAGAAGATGAGTTGGCTCAGAAGATTAACCTTATGAAGTTATTAATTAGAATATTTGACCACAGCTATATCACAAAGTATTTCCTGATGTGATTATTATGAATTGCTGAAAAAAATGTATTTTAAGCTTCTAAAATTGAGTCTAAAAATATTTCTTAAGTGAATGCTTCCATTTTGCACATTGCTTCTAATAGGTTATGAACACATTAGCGCCAGGGTCTGTAGGTATTTTATCAGTAGATTATCAGGGCCTTTACACAACGTATAATGGGCACACATTACGAAATAATAAATCAAGGGAAATATAAACTCATAATAAAATAATTAAGGAAGTAATAAAGAAAAACCAGTTTACAGCACAGAGTAGAGTAATGTATACATAGCTTATAAAAATTATGTCCACTAGCTTGGGTAAGATTACAGAGGTGTCTTTTTCTTCTATTTGTCTTAAAAACTGTTAGGCACGATGTTTCCTAAAAATTCCAAAGGAGTTGATGATCTTTTTGTAATATCACTTCTCTGACAAAAATTTATAATACAAATAGTGGACTAAATATACTGAATAATTAAATGGAAGAAAAATTGTACTTTAATTTGTATCATCAATTTATATTTCGATGTCAGGTTTAATAAGTATCAACTTTTATCAAATAATGAGTCAGTTTGTAAAAGCTAAAATACATATTTTTAGGAGTAAAGAGTTTTCAACATTCCTTGTGTAGTTGAAATATTTGTCCTGAAATTTTAAGGGTGTAGGTAAAGAAATATATTATTTTCCAATCTGTATGAAAATCATAGTAATATGTACTCCTCAGTATAAAAGGAATTTATATACAAAGCACTTAGAATAGGTCTGCTCCATCCATTCATGGAAAGCACAGTGTTATTGTTACACTGGCTTTCATTATCATGTTAAACAAGTCTAGCCTCTTGACTGAATATGTATGATAAAGGATTAGTGTTGTAATAAAAGAAAATATTCAGAAAGGTAGATGATAGCCATAAATGAAAATTGCTAGTGAGTTACATAATAATTACTTTATTAGTGAGCTTTTTGTTTGTTTCAAACCAAATATTTCTTTGGACAGCTAAGGAAAGGAAACTGAAACAACATAAAACAGAACTTTGTCTTTAAGCCATATCCAAAGAAAACACCGTTAGAATTTGCCGAGCAGCAGTATCTTTCCTTATCTGGAGGTTCTCACACCTACCTGGTTTATACTGGCCTAAACCTTCCTATCTTTAGCAACATCTAGCGTGAGCTAGCAGTAAGGTTAGAGAGGCACTGTCCATTCCTTCAAATCCTATCTCTGAGAACTCGTGGGACTAAAAATTCCCCACCCCATCTTGGTCAATCTCTCTGTTCCTTATTGTTATACTGTTCAATACAGCAACCACTAGCCAAATGTGGTTATTTAAATTCAAATAAATAATACATAAATGCAATTTAAATCATATGTCCTCATTTGTAGTAGCTACTTTTCAAGTGCTCAAATGCTAAATGTTCTCTTGGACAGCACGGAAAATCTTTAAAGGGCCTTAAGTTACATTTCTTTATATTCTCCTTCTAATAAGTAAGAAAGGCTTCATGAATGTGGGGCGATTCTCCTCCATTCTGTCTCTACCTGTAGAGTGAACCCTAGGTTAAACTGACAATACAAAATCCAACTTCTTCACATTGCCTCTCTGAGATTAAAGCTCAGACAGCGAATAATCTTGGAGGTAAAAGTGAATGTGTGTGTTATGAGGGAGTTGGTAGCAGGGTGTATTGACAGTTTATTCAGTTAATATAATATACTTATTTAGATTATTTTCTGATGAATTCACTAAAAACTAGAATGCATATAATAATGGAATGGGAGTTGATATTGATGGTGGTGAAGAAGAGAGGTGGGCTTATCATGAAAAGAGAAGGAAGATAAAGACACAAGGAAATGTAATAGAGAGAGGAAAGAGAAACAACAATTACTTTGCAAATTTGACAAAAGCAGACTGTTTGGTTAATAATACGAAACAGGAGAAAAGCAGATTTTCAACAAAAGTCCTTTATGGGGATGAAATCTACTGAGCTAAATACACCTCAAATCTCCTCAGCATAAAAGCTCAAAGAGCAACATTTCAGTACTGACTCTGCCAGTGTATACAATGCTTTCCTTCATGCAGAAACCAAGCACAATTGTCATAATTTGGCTCTTGTCAATATGTTTCACCCCTTGTATCATTGTGTCTGGAACAGCAAGGTGAGATCCAGGCAGACAGGGCTGGAAACAGGGAGCTGGTTCTGTGAAAATGCATACTGAAATACAGACACATAAAGGATATTATTTCAAGGCCAAACTGTGCCAAAAAGGCTGTATATGCAGGATTTTTTCCCTACTTGAAATTTGAACGCTGAGCGATAGGAGAAATTGAGTGATTGGAAGGCAGTACTTACCAGGGTGCGGTCATTGCATTTATCAGTGCCATATGACAATCAGTACTTTAGGAAATACAAAATGATTCAGTTTGTAAGTGGGGAAATGACACAATGTTTTAGAAAGTTGGATTCGGTTTTGACAGTGGTGAATAAAGCAAAGTGTCATGGCATGGGGGATATGCACAACATGAAATAAATATGTAATGTATCTGAAGTAGTAATATTAAGTGCTATGTTGACAAGTTAAATTGGAATGGAGACTAAAGAATGATGGTGGCTGGTATTTTAGATAGGATAGAGAGGGAAGATATTTTTCAGGTGCCCATAGAGAAAGAACTTAAAGGGAGTAAAAAATGCTGTGGGACTCCTAGGGAAACCAGTGTTCCAGAAAGAGAAAAAAAATCAAATTCAAAGGGCTTGAAGCAGCCAAGTGATAAAGTGATTTGGAAAGCTTGTGGAATAGCAAGGTGCCTGACATGGATGGTTCAAATAAGGCAAGAAAAAGAGTGCAACAAATTAACATTAGGGTCCCCATCATGGACCTAATGATGTAGGTCTATAATTAGAAATTGATAATTTCTCAGCATCATCACTGCCCCCACACTGGTTCAAGACACCACCCTCGCTTAACTGAAATAATTTCAACAACCGTCTAACTGCTCCTTACTTGCTACCTTAAAGTCAGTTTCCCCTAAATCTGTAATTACTCACTAACCTGAATGACGAGCCTTTATAAAATACCTCTACTCAAGACACAACAGTGCTTAAGACCTAAATTCAGAATAAAAACCAAAGTTCTTATCCTAGGTATTCTCATCATACTCTGCATGACTGGTTGTCATGCCACGTTTGTCTTCTGTTGAGCCCATCTGCATTCCTTCTGCTCCAAACCCACTGGCTTCCTTGCTGCCTCTCAAAAATGTCAAGCATGACCCCACCCCAAAGTCTTGGCACTTAGCGTTGAAACAATCTTTCCTCAGGTATTCCAAATAGCAGGTTCCCCTTTTCATTTAGGTCTCTGCTCTCATTTTGTCTCCTTAGAGAGCATTTCTCCTATCAAATTCCCACCCCTTCCTATCAGTTTCTAGCCACTTACCAGATTTTCTTTTTCTCCACAGAATTGATTTATACATGACACACTATTAACGAGTGTTTGATTTGGTTATTGTTTATTTTCTTTCTCCTTGTACTAGAATAGAATTTTCCTAAGAGCAGGGGTTGTAGTTTATTCTCTATCTGTAAAACCTAGAACTGTGCCTGATACGTCCATATTGGCTAGTAACATTTTTAAAAAATATATAACTAAGAAAATGAAGGTAGCAGCAACACAGCTTACTGATGATTAGAGATCTAATGTGAGAAAAACAGAAGCATCAAGGAAAACTCCAAGGTTTTTATCCTTAGAAATGGTTGAGTTGTGGCGGCTCCATAAACTGAGATAACGATCAGGAGCAAGATGGTTGGAGGAAAAAATCAGGTGTTCTATTTGGAAATGTTAACTTTCCTTGTGTGCGTTTAGTTTAGCTGCTAAGAGCAACTAAAGCAGGAGAGTGAGTCATAAGTACTTTACCTTGAAGGTAATTTGAAACAGATTTAGTAGTATAACGTCTAAATGTGTCATTGCTTGTACCAAACACATTCAATCAAAGAATATTAACAGAAAATACTTTAGAAATTAGGAGTTCCTTGGAGTGTCCTAAGGAGACATGGAGTAGCAAGCCTTTGAGAAGCAGTCTCCCACTCTTACAATCCATTTTATTTATTTATTTACTTTTGAGACAGAGTGTCACTCTGCCGCTCAGGCTGGAGTGCAGTGATGTGAACTCAGCTCACTGCAACCTCCACCTCCCGGGTTCAAACGATTCTCATGCCTCAGCCTCCCGAGTAGCTGGGACTATAGGCATGCACCACCATGCCAGCTATTTATTTTATTATTATTTATTTTTATTTTTAGTAGAGACGGGGTTTTACCATGTTGCCCAGGTTGCTCTGTAACTCCTTAGCTCAGGCAATCCGCCCTCAGCCTCCCAAAGTGCTAGGTACAATCCACTTTAACCTGAGTAGTTTGCCTTCAGTGAGACAATGGAAATGTTTTCAGGATAGTAAATAGAGAAGCTTTCCGTGGTTACAAATTTGCAGAGCCAGGGACTTCAACTTCCCTATTTAACAGAAAGAAACTGGAGCCAGAGAGATGACATAATGTGCCCTTGATCACAAAGTTGGCTGGTGGTGGGGCCATCTCCAAGTCAGGTGTGGTAACCCCAGGATCTTTTCTCTACATTATACTCTAATACAACCTGTGATCTGTAAACCAACCTGGGCACAATGGTGGTCTGGGGCTGATTCATACCAGTTCATGAGAGCTGATTGTTAAATTTTCAGGGATTTTGCTAGTCGTAGTTAAACACATACATAATTAAAAACTAAACTGTATAAACCTACAATTAAATATTAGAAACAAAGGTAAGAAATACTCAAAACTCATCACCTTTTATTTTCACCACATTTTACCATTTTTTATATTTGTGATGCCATTTATATCTAATGTATCTGTATAATATAAATACTATAGAATACTACGGCACCACTCCTGAAACTCCATATTCAAAGGCCTCATATAGGCAAGCTTGATATCTGACATGGTAGCAGTATTGACACTGAAAATTGTCAAATGATATAAATCAGCTCTCCTCTCCCACCCCTCCTACTGTGCGTGGCTAGAGAGCAAGTGGTTAAACTTATACAAGTGCACAATTTCCTGAAATTAAATATTTCATTCTTTATTTTTTCTGGGACCTTGGGTAAACAATTTAACTCCTTTCTTATCTTGGCCTGAAAATTAGATACAATAATTCCACTCTCATTTGAAAATTGTGATGACTAAATGACTATATATATGAACATTCAGAAAAGATGGCCCTACATACAGGACTACCACTAGGCCATATGGCACATTTTTGCAAATCAGAAGGAAAAAAAAAGCTGGCTGGGTGCAGTGGCTCACGCCTGTAATCTCAGCACTTTGGGAGGCTGAGGCGGGTGGATCAGTTGAGGCCAGGAATTCAAGACCAGCCTGGGCAACATGGGGAAACCACCTCTCTACTAAGAATACAAAAATTAGCTGGGCGTGGTGGTGCACTTCTGTAATTCCAGCTACTCCAGAGACTGGGGCACAAGAATTGCTTGAACCGGGAGGTGGAGGTTGTAGGGAGCCCAGATGGCGCCACTGCACTGCAGCCTGGGTGACAGAGAGAGATTCTGTCTCAAAAAACAAAAAAAAAGCTGAGGTCCTCAAGACATTTCTCTTATCATATTATTGTAACATACTGGTTCTTACTAAAATAAAATACAACTTCTATCTACCAGGAAATTATCAAAACAGTACTCACATAGCCATCTCTGGGAAAAATAATGTAAACTCTGTACATTCAAGCCACCTGCAAAGCAGTATTTTTTTCTTAACTTCAGTGTAAGTAGCCTCTGCCTAAATGTTCAGTCACTTCTTCTATAACTCTGTTCAGTCTCTTTCTTTTTTATTTGTTTTCTGTTTATTTGGTTTTTAGTTGGGGTAGTGTCAAAGATATAACAAATATCACAAGGAGTGTGTGTTCTTTTTTTTCCATACAGCACCATTAAATAAAAGTCTCAGGAAAATCCTCTCCCTGGGGCCTAATGCTCTCCAGTAACACCCAGTAATGACTCTTCTCCTGGAAACAGATGGAATTCATTGACTGTGCCTTTGGTTCTCATACCAAATGTGCTAAATTTCTGAGATCCTTCCAAACATTTGGCTACACAATTTTCATGTGAATAGTAGAAGAATATGTCACCTCTACAGGTCTCTTGCTGAAAATCAATTTTGATTACCAATCATACTTGCTTGCTCTGGTATGATGTCTGTAAGTTAATTCAGGGAATAACTTATCTATCAGTATTCCAAATGAGATAAAAGAAGATTGAATCTGGGTGTCATGAATAGGCTCTAAAGTTATGTTGGAATAATTTCCTATCTCTGAATCCGTAATCATGTTTTTTATAGCATCTTAGCTTCACGAAGTGGGCAAATGCCCTGCTGGCTACCCCTGCTACCAAGAAGGGTTCCATCTCCCCAAGGAAAATTAGATAGATATCTACACTCTCATGTTCATTTCAGTATTATTCACAATAGCCAAGATTTAGGGGAAAAAAAGTCTGTTGATGGATGAATGAACAAAGAAAATGTGATATGTACACACACACACACAATGGAATTGTATTCAGCCTTTAAAAAAAGGAAATCCTGACATTTGAGACAACACGGATAAACCCAGAGGACGTTACACTAAGGAAAATAAGCCAGACACAGAAGGAAAAATGCTCCATGATCTCATTTATAAGTGGAATCTAAGAGTTAAGCTCTTAGAAACTCAGGGTAGAATGGCAGTTAGCAGGGACTGGAGGAAGATGTTGGTTAAGGGGTTCAAAGGCTCGGTTACACAAGATAAGTTCTAAAGGCCTAATGTATAACAGTGTGAATTATAGTTAACAATATTGTATTGTATAAATTGAAATTTCCCAAATGTTAGAAATTTTTTGTTCTCACCACAAAAAAGAAAGTCATCAAATTGCACATCTTAAGTATACACAATTTTTAATTTGAAAACAAAATTAATAAATAAAAGCAATTATGGTTTTGAACCAAGGAGGTCTACCTTTCAGTTTCCTCATAATCAATATAGAGCAATGAGACAGAAAAAACGTTTGGAAATAGAAAAAAATTTTCCTGGAATAGTTTGTATCTGCAAGTGGAAAGAACATAAAGAATTCTAATTCTCAGGAAAATCTAATATGGAGTTACTGTAATTGAAATGAAGAAAGGGTTGGAGATCTAAGCGCTAATTTTCTCATCTCTCATAGCAGGGTAAAAATAAATATAGTATGATAGCAGAATAATTACTTTAAGAGATATGGTGACTACAACCTTAATATTTTTCACAATTTTTCTTTTTATCAGGTGGACTGTGCACTAACCACTTTTGTCTCTAACTCATTTTATCTAACATTTCATTTCCTCAGGTTATCAATTCATTTCACTATATTTACACACCAAATGCAAATTTAATATATTTTACTTAAATTTAACTATATTTTAAGATCTTATTTTTGTTTGTTAGTCCACCTATCTGTATATATAGAAAGATAAACATGTAAAATGATGTTTAGCAAATGTGAATAACTGTTGCTTTTATGTAGTAGGCTTTATGATTATTTTTTCCTTAATTATTTTCTTTTTAAATTTCAACAAAACAAAAAATTAAAAGAATAAAAATAGTATACAAATATGAAAAAGTATATGAATATATGAATATAGATGAACATATTAATATATGATTATATATATATCTTTTACCAGAGGTTTGAAAATAGTATCAGTTATGTCAGGCATTGAAATTAGCAAAAGGACAAACAGAGAGAGTTAATCCTGTGATTCAATTAAGTTTCTTGTTGTTTGAATTTTATTGTGTTGTTCTCAAAAGCTATGGGGAATTGCCAACACAAAATTCAGAATGATGGCTAATTCTGAGTAGAGCTTAGGTAGCTGCAAAAATGTGGTAATGTTCTGACCTGAGTAGTGGCTTTATTGTATTATATTTCATAACATATATTTGTGATTAAATATAATCTTTTATACATATAGAATATTACATTACAATAATAAAGAAAATCAAAAGAATCAAATTATAATAGTAAGTTTTACAGAAAATAGAGTTAGAAAACTTTCATAGCCTGTGGCTAACTTGAACCCTCATACATATAATAAACAGGTATCACCTATTGTTCTGAGTCCTGCAAAGAATTTAACTCTTTGCTTTGTGTGAATGCATTTCAAATGACAAGGATATTGTAATAATTGTGAATAAATAATTGTACAATTCATATCTTTTCCAGAAAACAAAATTAAGGCATTTCATAACATGTAGGTTAAGTAAGAATGGCTTATTTGAAATCTGTATTTTCAACTTAGGTTATACGTGTTCTTTCTTTCTTTGAAGGGTGTCCTTGGGCATTGAGTACTCATAAACTGTTGCACATATGGGGGAAATTTTTAGAGAGAAAATAGCTAGCACCTGGATTGCCATAACATTCAAAATGTCTTTTGTGTGTCTCCAGCTTGCAATATTTCGGCTCATGGGGAATATAGGCTTACAAGTTAAAGTCGCTTTTCCTTATCCAGACCGTCCTATCTTCCTTATTACCTTCCTCATCCCCATCTTAAACCTCTTTAATCACACTAAAATTGATCTTACTCTAAGTTCTATACTAAGCTTCAGTGACCTACTTTTTCTATTTTCTATTTTAATTTATTTACTAAGCCTCATACTACACACGTGGGGACTCTCTTAACACTCTTTTTATATGATATGTTGAAGGATACTACAATGTTAGATATAAAAATTAACGAACCAACTTTGAACTCCATTTAAAATTCCATAATCTGAATGATAAATTAGAAAATTCAGAATCTACTAAATTTTCAAATTTTAAAATACTTTCAGGAGACTAAAATACTCTGGGTTCTCTTTATAAATTTTATAAACAAATAATTAATACAATGAGTTTTTTTTTAAAATCCAGGATTTATTCCCAGAAAAATAACCTAAATTGGGCCAGAACAGATGAACACCTAATCTAAGATTCAAAGAACATAAACATATTTCTGTTCCTAAGCTTCTCAGTATTGATCACTTCTATTGTACATTTTCTTCATTAGGTTTCTAAACCATTAGATTTTTTTCCTTTTTTTTCTCTCTTTTAAAAAAGAAAAAGAATAATTTTGTGTCTAGGCAGGTTTTCCTCTTAATTCTAATTCATATTTGCTCAACTATTTTGCCTTGAGACTTCCCAACTTCTCACTATTATCACTTCCTAAAAATGTGTTCCAACATCTTAAATTTAATGAGAACATTAAAGACTTATGTTTCTATAATCGTTAAAAATAGTTTCGTGATGATACGCTTGATAAACATCATTTCTTCAATAGCTTGTATAAATCAACAACAAAAAAATCTCCTTCTGGTGCTGCAGGGTGCCTTTCTTAATATGGGTCCTGAGAAGCCAGAGAAAATAGCAAAGGGAAGGAGCAGGAGAGGAAGAACGCATTCTCCTGTCCCTTCCCAAATCTTTGTGTTAACAATGACTCCCATGTCCTTCAGCAGCACTAAGAGGGAGCACAGCTAGCAGTATTCCGACTGTGATAGACCATGATAATTCAAATGTGTGATTCTAAAAAAGAAAAAAAGCAGAAGGAAAAGTTCACAGCACATTCTCCAGAATGATGTGTTTAAATCTGCAAAATCCTAGGAACATGCATGATTTTTATCCCATTACCTTGTCTCACAAACACCACAACCCACTAGTTAAAATTAACTAGTGGTCAGGAAGAAATACTTATTCTCAAGTGACAACACTAAACATTCCCTCTATTGTACTTATAGAAACCTTTGAAGAGATTTCTTTCATTTGGTTGCCTTTTGCCTGACTTTTCTAGCTCTCAATCAGAAGATGATGCTTTACATCTTGGGAGAAACTATAAGGTACATAATGTCACAGTTTAGGTGAAACATATTCAAAACACATGCTATGATATTTATGGCAATTATTTTAATCATTTAACATTTAAATTATTCAGCAATTACAAATTTAATGCAGATCCATTTCGGCATAAATCATCAAAAATATTTTAAATTTATTTTAAAGAAACATCTGAAGACTCTTTTTCCAAGGGAAAAAAGTCTATCTGCCATTTGTTGGAACTGAAAAAAAGAAGAAAATACAAAGCTTAATAGCGTTTTTTTCCATCTCTACATAAAAGAGAATTTTTTGCCCCACAGCTATTCTTGTCCATTAGAGATATTTGCCAGATGACATAAGATCTTCTACACTGGCAGCTTCAGTGGCTATTTGGAAAGCTTCACTGCCACCTGCAGCTGCACCTGCTGTGAGATTTTACTTGTAGATTCCTTGGTGAGTATAAAATCTATTGCCTAGATTAGTAAATGAACCTAATCCTAGTAGCAATTTTCTAACATAGTTAAGGAGTTTCCCTGGGTAGGATTGGACTGGCAGATATGTTTTCCCTTGTAAATTTATACAAACTAATGGATGCATAAACAATAAACGAACTGTGTATAGGGATGTAATTTTCTTCATTAACTAACATTATTATACTAAAATTGCTTAGGTCAGAATTCACCATGGAGCTAGTCTTCAAGTAAGCTGTGAGTTTAAAAAAAGAAAAGGAAAATAATTATCTCTGAAATTGTCTGCTTTTTAAATTTAGTAATTTTATCTGCTACTTGCAGACACTTTTTAAATATTTGTGTTTTACGTTTTCTAATGTTTTGTTTTTCTTAAAATAAATAACCTTGGCTTCTCAAAATGGAAATAAAGAATTCAAGTTTGTATCATGTTCTTAAAGGCACTGGTCCATGTAAGTCCCAAGCTGTAGCTCTGATCCCCAGTTCATACTACTCCAACCACTCTGGTCTCCTGAGGATCTTAAATATTCTAAAAGTGCCCTTCCCTCAGGGCCTTTAATCAAGCTCTTCTCTAGGTCTGAAACACTCATTCTCCAGGTATCTGCATAGCTGGGCTCTTTCACTTTGTCTATTTTAATGTCATCTAAGCAGTTAGCCCTACTCTAAACACCCCATCAAATACAGCAGTGCCTCCCACACACAGTCATTTTCTGTTCTATTACCCTAGTTGATTATTCTTTTTATTCTCACAGTCACAAGCTATGTTATAGATTAATTTGCATATCTGTTTATTATGTCTCCTCCCAAACAATATAATTTCCATAAGAACAGAAACTCTGGGTATTTGTTTATATGGTAAGTCACATTGTACGTGGTCATATTCTACAAACATATTTTCAATAAATTCATGAAAGAAGGATACATAAGACTGTGGTATAGCCTTTAAGACGATTTTTGGTAGTTTGTTTTTAAGAATAATAAGACTGGGAGTGGTGGCTCATGCCTCTAATCCCAGCACTTTGGGAGGCGGAGGAGGGCAGATCACCTGAGTTCAGGAGTTTGAGACCAGCCTGGTCAACATGGTGAAGCCCCATCCTTACTAAAAATTCAAAAATTAGCCAGGCATGGTGGGGGGCACCTGTAATCCCAGCTACTTGGGAGCTGAGGTGGGAGAATCGCTTGAACCTGGAAAGCAGAGGTTGCAGTGAGCCGACATCATGCCACTGCACTCCAGCCTGGGCGACAGAGTGAGACTCCACACCCCCTCCCCAAAAAAAAAGAAAGAAAAAGAAGAATAAAATATGATGCTTTCAACAGATTGAATGACTCAAGTTCAGTTTTTCCTCTTGTGAAATTTACATTTTCAGGAATTATTTGGAGTAGTAAACAAATTTTACTTGAGGATATTCTAATATTTGGAAGTATGGTAGAATAAGAAGGCATTCTGGTAAAGATTTAGAGTCACTTTTTAATCCATGTTCTTATTCACATACTCAGCTTACAGCAGGAATTTGTTTAGGAACTCGTTTTGCCAAAGTATCAAATAAACCCCAAAAGTTTTAAGTGACATGAGAAGAATCTCAAAGTCATGTAAATAAACTAAATGTGTTTTCCCCTCTTCCTTTCAAATGAGGATTGGACTCCATGAATTTAAAAATATTTTTAAATTAAAGTTTCAATGGTTCTATCATTGTCAAATAACTTAAAAAGTCTGCTTCATGATGTCAGAAAACTATGCTGATTGAAAAAATAAATTGACTTTGCGTTAACAAAAATCTCATCATTTGTTACTCAAAAATAAACAAATATGAAGAGATTATCTGAAGAATTAAATGACAAATTTCTCTATAGAGATCCCATAGAGTTTAAAAATAGTTATGTTATTTTTGTTGCGATTTTCTGGGCATTGTTTTAAAACAAAATTTTTATTTATTTTGTAATTTCAGATGAAGACTTGGCAGAGTTCTTCATTCACAATATTCTTTGCCCAAAAAGTTGATTGACAAAAACAATTTGGAGACCCTACATCATTTTCAGCAGTCATGCTAAGGTTTTGAGACAAATAAATTGTCATGTGAAAAACACTTACAGTACGTTCCTAGTTTTTTTTATTATATTTCTCCACAAAACACCTATTAAGGCAATAATGCAGCCAAATTTAATACTTTAGATCATACTACAGAAAAAAATAAATTCTTATTAATATTGAGAGATATAGGGTGAAAAGAGACATGCATGGAATAACTGAAACGCACTAAAAAGTGATTGTGCTACTCGATTCACATGCATGCTCGTGCATAATGTTCTAGTACGTTTGCATATGGTTGATCAATTGTACTCATTTCCAAATTTAGTAAGTGCTGGATCTGTTGCTGTTTTAATATTTATTTTTCACACCATTATTGTGTTTTGGATCACCTACAACAAATACAATCTATTTGCTTTTAATGGTGTTACATATTGGATACATTTTTGTAGTTTAAAGTAGTTTTAAAAATAGTTTTATTCATAGTTTAGCTATAGTATGCTAAATTTTTCAGATCATATGCAGCATCAGTATAAACTCCACATCTACATGTCATAATTTAAATTCCTCCTAAGATTTTACTCTTTTCTGAAAAGTAAATAATTTATTCAAATCAATAAACAAGTAAATGGTCAAGATCAGAAAATTATTTGCTCAGTCAGTGGATTGGCAAAAGAATATAACTAAATAAATGAGTAAATTCAGTTTTGGAAGTAGAATCAAGTTACATTTTATTCGGAATTACCTTATTGTTGTCACCAAATGGAAAACATATTTTCAGGATTCCTAAGAATAAAATAATGTAATTAAATTTTCCCAAATTAGTACTATAAATAGTATAGACTAAGTATAAAAGCTCAGCATTTGCTTATTTATTCATTCAAAAGCAAGATTGTGTTTACTCAGTGCAAGTCCCAAAGATATTATCTCTTAAGACGTTGCTCTCTAGGATCAAAAAAAATTTTATAAATTATTAAAGTATTTCATCAAATGCAAAAGAACAATGAACGTTTTAGATGTAAGGAATAGCAAACCAAGACTACTGTGATAACAGCAATCTTTTTTCTCACATAAAAAAAATTCAGACTATGGGTCAATGTTAATGTAGGTTTAGTGACTCAGTAATGTTTGGATTGGAAAGAACACCTGGCATTTTTTGGACTTTCCTTTATTGTAGCAAGAGTACTGACACTCTGAGCAACTCATCCTCTTCCAAGGAGGACAAATAAAGAAAGAATGAAAATACGTAGAAAAACAAAACTTCCTTGCCACCCCACGAAATCATTCCTTTACTTTACTCATGAGTGTTACAAAGAACCCTTAGCTATAGGCAAGCTGGAAAAGTGGATATTTAGCTTTTCCAGACTCTTTAGTGATGAGAACAAAGGAAAAACTGACTGATCTTGGGATAAAACATGTATATGAGAATGGGAGGCATAGAACTGGCTTCTGAGGAGAGTAATTTGTAATCTTAGTTCTGAAGGGAAAGTAGAAATTAGCTAGTTGTATGAGGAAAAGAGAAAATTACAGACAAAAGCATTCTCCTTGCAGAGCCAGAAAATGCATCAGTCACAAAAATCTGATTTATCCCAATAGTTTAGTGTGGCTACAAAAAAGTTGATATAATGGATAGCAGAACATGAGACTGCAGACAGCTACTGGCCAGCAGAGGAAAAGTCTTAAGAGCTAAACTGAGGACTTAGAACTCTATACTAAAATTTGCAAGAATTTCTTAAAGATTTTAATAAGAGATGGAACTTCAATGAAATAACTAGGAATAAAACTTACAAGGGATGTGAAGGAACTCTTCAATAAGAACTACAAACCACTACTCAAAGAAATGAGAGAAGACACAAACAAATGGAAAAATATTCTATGCTCATGGATAGGAAGAATCAATATCATGAAAATAGCCATACTGCCCAAAGTAATTTATAGATTCAATGCTATTCCCATGAAGCTACCACTGACTTTCTCCACAGAATTATAAAAAACTACTTTAAATTTCATATGAAACAACAAAAAAAGAGCCGTATGGCCAAGACAATGCTAAGCAAAAAAGAATAAAGCTGGAAGCATCATGCTACCTGACTTCAAACTATACTACAAGGCTACAGTAACCAAAACAGCATGGATCTGATAGCAAAACAGTTATATAGACCACAGGAACAGAACGGAGGCCTCAGAAACAACATCACACATCTACAACCATCTGATCTTTGACAAACCTGACAAAAACAAGAAATGGGGAAAGGATTCCCTACTTAATAATTGGTGTTGGGAAAACTGGCTAGCCATATGCAGAAAATTGAAACTGGACCCCTTCCTTACACCTTATACAAAAATTAACTCAGGGTGGATTAAAGACTTAAACATAAGACCTAAAACCATAAAAACCTAGAAGAAAACCTAAGCAATACCATTCAGGAGACAGGCATGGGCAAAGACGTCATGACTAAAACACCAAAAGCAATGATAACAAAAGTCAAAACTGACAAATGAGATCTAATTAAACTAAAGAGCTTCTGCACAGCAAAAGAAACTATCATCGGAGTTATCAGGCAGCCTACAGAATGGGAGAAAATTTTTGCAATCTGTCCATCTCACAAGGGCTAATATCCAGAATCTATAAGGAACTTAAACAAATTTACAAAAAAAAACAAACAAACAACCCCATCCAAAAGTGGGCGAAGGATATGAACAGACACTTCTCAAAAGAAGACATTTATGTGGCCAACAAACATGAAAAAAAGCTCATCATCACTGGTCATTAGAGAAATGCAAACCAAAAACAAAATGAGATACTATCTCATGCCAGTTAGAATGGCAATCATTAAAAAGTCAGGAAACAACAGATGCTGGAGAGGATATGGAGAAATAGAAACACTTTTTGATGGGAGTGTAAATTAGAATGGCAATCATTAAAAAGTCAGGAAACAACAGATGCTGGAGATGATATGGAGAAATAGAAACACTTTTTGATGGGAGTGTAAATTAGTTCAACCATTGTGGAAGACAGTGTGGCGATTCCTCAAGGATCTAGAACCAGAAATACCAATTGACCCAGCAACCCCATTACTAGATATATACCCAAAGGATTAAAAATCATTCTACTATAAAGACACATGCACATGTATGTTTATTGCAGCACTATCCACAATAACAAAGATTTGGAACCAACTCAAGTGCCCATCAATGATAGACTGGATAAAGAAAATGTGGCACATATACACCATGGAATATTATGCAGCCATAAAAAAGAATGAGTTTATGTCCTTTGCTGGGACACAGATGAAGCTAGAAACCATTATTCTCAGCAAACTAACACAGGAACAGAAAACCAAACACCACATGTTCTCACTCATAAGTGGGAGGTGAACAATAAGAACGCATGGACACAGGGAGGGGAACATCACACACCGGGGCCTGTTGGGGCATGAGGGGTTAGGGGAGGGATAGCATTAGGAGAAATACCTAATGTAGATGACAGGTTGACAGTTGCAGCAAACCACCATGGCACATGTATACCTATGTAATAAACCTGCATGTTCTGCCCATGTATCCCAGAACTTAAAGCATAATAAAAAATAATAATAATTTTAATGAGATGGAACTTGACCAAATTTGTATTTCATTATTATTATTTTTATTATTTTATAGAAACAGGGTCTTGCTCTGTCATCCAGGAGAGAGTGCAGTGGTCAGCTTGTAGCTCACTGTAACCTCAAACTTCTGGGTCCAAGTGATCCTCCCACATCAGCCTCCCAAGTAGCTGGGACTGCAGGTGCATGCCACTACACCTGGCTAATTTTTGGAGTTTGCATTTCAGAATTATCTTCATAGTGATGTTTTGGAAAATAGATTGTGTATTGTGAGGCAAATCAGAAAAAGAAAAAACAATTAGAAGCCAACTGCAAAAACCCAAGCAAGAAATAATTTGTGTGAGAAAAATGGAAGTAAGAATAAAGAGAAGTCAAAAAAGTCAAACTCCATATTTTTTGAAAGAATGGAAAAACTAAATCCTCAGTACCTTAAATTCCAAGACACAATTTTCACTACAATTACTTAGCCTTTCATGGACCTACTAAATTACTTCTACCAAACTTTCTTTTTCACCTCATTTCATTGTTCATCTCTGCCCCTCTACATTTTGTTTTATATTCAAAGGCACTTATCCAAAAGCTTCATGAGCTTTCTATTTGCTTTATATTCTGTGACATATAACTTGCCAATATCCTCATATGCCATTTTCCCTTTTCTTTCCAATGTATCTAACTGGTAAAACCCTTGGATGAAGCCAACAAACTCCTTTCTATATACTCAAATTTAAGTTCCTGTATACCGATTTAGAACATCATAGAATTGGACAGTTGTACAAAAATACCTCCATGAACCTCAATTGTTCCCTTAATATTGCTTTACACCATAAGATAATTCTTATGAGTTCTTTATTACTATACTTTCTCATCTTCATGGTAGTTGTTTTAACCTTTTCTATGTTCTTTTTTTTTTTTAATTTTCTTTTTTATTTATTTATTTTTTTTTAATTTTTTTTTAAATTTTATTTTATTTTTATTGATCATTCTTGGGTGTTTCTCACAGAGGGGGATTTGGCAGGGTCACAGGACACTAGTGGAGGGAAGGTCAGCAGACAAACAAGTGAACAAAGGTCTCTAGTTTTCCTAGGCAGAGCGTTTGTGTCCCTGGGTACTTGAGATTAGGGAGTGGTGATGACTCTTAACGAGCATGCTGCCTTCAAGCATCTGTTTAACAAAGCACATCTTGCACCGCCCTTAATCCATTTAACCCTGAGTGGACACAGCACATGTTTCAGAGAGCACAGGGTTGGGGTAAGGTCATAGATCAACAGGATCCCAAGGCAGAAGAATTTTTCTTAGTACAGAACAAAATGAAAAGTCTCCCATGTCTACTTCTTTCTACACAGACATGGCAACCATCCGATTTCTCAATCTTTTCCCCACCTTGCCCCCCTTTCTACTCCAGAAAACCGCCATCGTCATCATGGCCCATTCTCAATGAGCTGTTGGGTACACCTCCCAGACGGGGTGGTGGCCGGGCAGAGGGGCTCCTCACTTCCCAGTAGGGGCGGCTGGGCAGAGGCGCCCCTCAGCTCCCGGACGAGGCGGCTGGCCGGGCAGGGGGCCGACCCCCCGACCTCCCTCCCGGACGGGGCGGCTGGCCGGGCGTGGGGCTGACCCCCCCACCTCCCTCCCGGACGGGGCAGCTGGCCGGGCAGAGGGGCTCCTCACTTCCCAGTAGGGGCGGCTGGGCAGAGGCGCCCCTCACCTCCCGGACGGGGCGGCTGGCCAGGCGGGGGGCTGAGCCCCCCACCTCCCTCCCGGACGGGGTGGCTGGCCGGGCGGGGGGGCTGACCCCCCCACCTCCTTCCCGGACGGGATGGCTGGCCGGGTGGGGGGCTGACCCCCCCACCTCCCTCCCGGACGGGGCGGCTGGCTGGGCAGAGGGGCTCCTGGCTGGGCAGAGGGGCTCCTCACTTCCCAGTAGGGGCGGCCGGGCAGAGGTGCCCCTCAGCTCCCGGACCGGGTGGCTGGCCAGGCGGGGGGCTGACCCCCCCATCTCCCTCCCGGACGGGGCAGCTGGCCGGGCGGGGGGCTGACCCCCCACCTCCTTCCCGGACGGGGCGGCTGGCCAGGCAGGGGGCTGAGCTCCCCACCTCCCTCCCAGACGAGGCGGCTGGCCGGGCAGAGGGGCTCCTCACTTCCCAGTAGGGGCGGCCGGGCAGAGGCACCCCTCACCTCCCGGACGGGGCGGCTGGCCGGGCGGGGGGCTGAGCCCCCCACTTCCCTCCCAGACAGGGCGGCTGGCTGGGTTGGGGGGCTGACCCCCCCACCTCCCTCCCGGACGGAGCGGCTGGCTGGGCAGAGGGGCTCCTGGCTGGGCAGAGGGGCTCCTCACTTCCCAGTAGGGGCGGCCGGGCAGAGGTGCCCCTCACCTCCCGGACCGGGTGGCTGGCCAGGCGGGGGGCTGACCCCCCCATCTCCCTCCCGGACGGGGCAGCTGGCCGGGCGGGGGGCTGACCCCCCACCTCCTTCCCGGACGGGGCGGCTGGCCAGGCAGGGGGCTGAGCTCCCCACCTCCCTCCCAGACGAGGCGGCTGGCCGGGCAGAGGGGCTCCTCACTTCCCAGTAGGGGCGGCCGGGCAGAGGCACCCCTCACCTCCCGGACGGGGCGGCTGGCCGGGCGGGGGGCTGAGCCCCCCACTTCCCTCCCAGACAGGGCGGCTGGCTGGGTTGGGGGGCTGACCCCCCCACCTCCCTCCCGGACGGAGCGGCTGGCTGGGCAGAGGGGCTCCTGGCTGGGCAGAGGGGCTCCTCACTTCCCAGTAGGGGCGGCCGGGCAGAGGTGCCCCTCACCTCCCGGACGGGGCGGCTGGCCGGGTGGGGGGCTGAGCCCCCCACCTCCCTCCTGGATGGGGCGGCTGGCCGGGCGGGGGGCTGACCCCAACCTCCCTCCCGGATGGGGTGGCTGCCGGGCGGAGACGCTCCTCACTTCCCAGACGGGGTGGCAGCCAGGCGGAGGGGCTCCTCACTTCTCAGACGGGGCGGTTGCCAGGCGGAGGGTCTCCTCACTTCTCAGACGGGGCGGCTGGGCAGACACGCTCCTCACCTCCCAGACGGGGTCGCGGCCGGGCCGAGGCGCTCCTCACATCCCAGACGGGGCGGCGGGGCAGAGGCGCTCCCCACATCTCAGACGATGGGCTGCCGGGCAGAGACGCTCCTCACTTCCTAGATGGGATGGCGGCCGGGATGAGGCGCTCCTCACTTCCCAGGTGGGATGGCGGCCGGGCAGAGACGCTCCTCACTTTCCAGACTGGGCAGCCAGGCAGAGGGGCTCCTCACATCCCAGACGATGGGCAGCCAGGCAGAGACGCTCCTCACTTCCCAGACGGGGTGGCGGCCGGGCAGAGGCTGCAATCTCCGCACTTTGGGGGGCCAAGGCAGGCAGCTGGGAGGTGGAGGCCATAGCGAACCGAGATCACGCCACTGCACTCCAGCCTGGGCACCATTGAGCACTGAGTGAATGAGATTCCGTCTGCAATCCCGGCACCTCGGGAGGCCGAGGCTGGCGGATCACTCGCGGCTAGGAGCTGGAGACCAGTCCGGCCAACACAGCGAAACCCCGTCCCCACCAAAAAAACACGAAAACCAGTCAGGCGTGGCGGCGCGCGCCTGCAATCGCAGGCACTCGGCAGGCTGAGGCACGAGAATCAGGCAGGGAGGCTGCAGCGAGCCAAGATGGCAGCAATACAGTCCACCTTTGGCCCGGCATGAGAGGGAGACCGTGGAAAGGAGAGGGAGACGGGAGAGGGAGAGGGAGAGGGAGACAGGAGAGGGAGACGGGAGAGGGAGAGGGAGACGGGAGAGGGAGAGGGAGACGGGAGAGGGAGAGGGAGACGGGAGAGGGAGACGGGAGAGGGAGACGGGAGAGGGAGACGGGAGAGGGAGACGGGAGAGGGAGAGGGAGAGGGAGACGGGAGAGCAACCTTTTCTATGTTCTTAAAAACATCCCACCACTCAACTTTCCAATCCTTCTTATTGGATGACTTCATTTCTTACTTCACACAGAAAATGGAAGTCATCAGAGAGAAAGTCATATTTTCTTACTACATTAACGCATCTGCTGGTATTTGAATCTGTGGTCTCTTTCTTAACTAATATGATAAAAGAGACAACATTTCTCTTAAGACTTAACTCTTTCCTTGTGTTGAATTACAATGCTTTCTGACATTCACAAATACTTTGAATATCTTTCCCTCTGAAAGACTGATGAACCATTTTACACTTCTGGTTACATTCCAGCATTACTTTATAAAATGAGTCCCTCCATTTAAAAAGCACTTTCATGACATTACACTTCTTCTTCTGCATATCCTGTCTTTCTTTATCCTGTCACACTTGCCAGATTTCTCTATTCATTCTCTCCTCCTCTTCTCTCTTTCTCTCATTCTCCTTCTGCCTCTTCCTCTCCATCTCTTTCTCCCTCTCTCATATCCTTTCTCCTTCTCTTTTCCTTTCTCTTTCTCTCCCCTACCTCCATCTTTTTATTACTTTTTCTCTATTCTTTCACATTACCTTTAATCAATACAGGAGAATTATATATTTTAAAAAAAGAAAATATATAAATGCAAAACTGAGAAATAAGAATATAATCTCCCCACCCCCCAGACATTACTTTAATAATAGCCTCACATTACATCTTTCATATATACATATAAACATGTATTTATCAAAATGAAATCTTACTCCATAAATCTTATCATAACTTTCTTTTTAGTAAATAATCACCACCTATTTTATTCAGTAAATTTTCTATCATCTGGTGTCTAGATCATATTTGAATTATCTTTGTTATTTGAAAATGTTATTTACAGCTGATTTTTCAAAAAATAGTATTTTTAGGCTAAAGTAGGAGGATTGCTTGAGCCCAAGAAGTCAAGGATTCAGTGAGCCACGATCACACAACTGCATTTCAGCCTAGGCAACAGCATGAGACTCTGTCTCAAAAAACAAAGAAAAATCAGTACTTTTTAAAGACCATGTGTTATGTCTTGTTGTTATGTTATTTAAGTTCTATTTTATTTAGCCCGAACTTCTTTTTTTATATTGACTCATTGACCAGACTTTTTATTATTGACTCATTGACCAAACACTGTTTTGCAGTGTTTCACCTTATGGCATTGCTTCCTCATAGTGTCATTTGGCTTTTTCTTTTAAAATAGATGATGATGATGATGATGATGATAGATATAGATAGATAGATAGATGACAGATAGATAGATAGATAGATAGATAGATAGATAGATAGATAGATAATGGACAGACACCTGGGAATGTGTATCTAAAAGGACTGACGAATGAATATTAAACATTTTTGGCTAGAATACCAAATAGATGGTGTGAACTTCAAGGTACATTGCATCAGACATGATAAAGTATTTGGTTGATCTCATGAGGGATACTAAGACTGATCACTATTTTAGAGTGATGGCAATCTCACCTTTTTATTTCACAGTTACAATTTTTCACTGCAAATAGAAAATAATCTTCATATTTTTTCATACTATACAAACATCAAATCTTTTTACCCATTCACCTAATGAACTTATAGGCATTTGCTTGAATTGGTAATTTTATTTGGATTTGTAAAATAAGGTTTAAAAATTATTTAGTTTCTTCTACATTTATTAACTGGCACTCTTTTATAACCCAGTACTTTTTCTCATCAGTTGAAACTACTATGCTACTGAGAAATTTGGTTTCCCTTGGAAAAGGCATATCAATGCTTAAATACACATGCTCAAAATAAGAAATTGATTTAGTATGACAGCAAGTGTTGAAAAGGGAGTGTGAAGCAGGTTCATTGTGCACTGTTTTCCAACTTGTCTTGAGTCTGGTGAGACAGAACATTCCCACACACAACAAGTTACATAAAGTGAGTTTGTTGCATATAGACAGTAAAGGAAAGCAGAAGCCTAGAATTTATTATGAGCTGGTCCCCATAAAACTCAGAAAAGCTACCAATAGTGATGGGATCTCAACTCCATGTGCCCCACTTGCACTACAACTGAGAGATCTGAGATAGACAGCTTTCCCTTGGATATTATTATACCCTGGGGGTACCTTTAAATGCTGGGCTGAAGTGTTGAAGGATATCCTTTTCTGGGAGTGAACAGGAACAAACCACAGGCAGTTCCAGCCACCTTCCTCTTATCACAAGTTGTATTCTCAGCACATTACACACTTACTCCTGAGAACTATAAGCAAGAAAGGGAGAGAGAACTGGGTCTGTTCAAGATGACTCAGAGCACTGTATGACAGGTAGAGTATCCTTTTTCTTGTTTCTTTGCATTTTATTTTCATTTTGAACTCATAAATTTTTGTGGATTTGATCTATATTAATTGATATGGCTTGGCAGTGCCTAACCCAAATCTCATCATGAACTGTAAACTCCATAATCCCCACATGCTGTGGGAGGGACCCAGTGAGAGGTAATTAAATCATGAAAGCATGTTTTCCCATAGTGTTCTAGTGATAGTGAATAAGTCTCATGAGATCTGATGGTTTAATAAAGCGGAGTTCCCCTGCACACACTCTCTTACCTGCCACCATGTAAGACAAGTCTGCTTCTCCTTTGCCTTCCACCATGATTGCGAGGCTTCCCCAGCCATGTGGAATGAACTTAGAGTCCATTAAACCTCTTTTTCTTTACAAATTACCCAATCTCAGGTATGTCTTTATTAGCAGAGTAAGAACAGACTAATACAGTAAACTGGTACCAATAGAGTGGGGTGCTGCTCTAAAGATATCTGAAAATGTGGAATCAACTTTGGAATTGGATTACAGGCAGTTTGGAACAGTTTGGAAGGGTCAAGAGAAAACAGTGAAATGAGGGAAAGTTTGGACCTTCCTAGAGAATTGGAGGGTTCAGAAGACAGGAAGATGTGGAGAAATTTGAAACTTCCTATAGACTTGTTGAATGGCTTTGACAAAAATGCTGATAGTGATATGGACAATAATGTAAAGGCTGAAGTGGTCTCAAATGGAGATGAGGAACTTGTTGGGAACTAGAGTAAAGGTCACTCTTGCTATGCAAAGAGACTGGTAGCATTTTGACCCTACACTAGAGATCTGTGGAACTTTGACCTTGAGAGAAATGATTTGGGAAGAAATTTCTAAGCAGCAAAGTGTTCAAGAAGTGAGAGAGCATAAAAGTTTGGAAAATTTGCAGCCTGACAATGTGACAGATAAGAAAACCTCATTTTTTGGGAATTCAAGCCAGCTACAGAAATGTGCATAAGTAACAAGGAACAAAATTTTAGTCACTACAAAAATAAGGAAAATGCCTCTAGGGCATGTCAGAGACCTTTGTGGCTGCCCCTCATGTAACAGGCCAGGAGGCCTAGGAGGGAAAAATGGTTTCATGGTCCAGGGCCAGAGCCCTGGTGCTTTGTGTAGTCTTGGGACTTGCTGCCCTGTGTCCCAGCCATGGCTATGAAGGACCATGGTACAGCTCAGGCTGTGGCCTCAGAGGTGCAAGCTCCAAGTCTTGGCAGCTTCCACATGGTGTTGAGCCTAAGGGTACATAGCAGTCAAGAATTGAGGCTTGGAAACCTCTGTCTATATTTCAAAGGATGTATGGAAATACCTGGATGTCCACACAGAAGTTTGTTGCAGGGGCAGAGTCTTCAAGGAGAACCCCTGCAAGGGCAATTTAGAAGGGAAATGTGGGGTCAGAGCCCATTGTGGCACTGCCTCGTGGAGCGGTGAGAAGAAGGCCATTGTCCTCCAGACCCCAAAATGGTAGATCAACCTACAGCTTGCACTATGTGCCTGGAAAAACCACAGACACTCAATGCCAGCCATGAAAGCAGCCAGAAGAGGAACTGTACCCTGCAAAGCCACAGAAGCAGAGCTGCCCAAAGCTGTGGGAGCCCACCTCTTCCATCAGTGTGACCTGGATGTGAGACATGGAGTCAAAGGAGATCATTTTGGAACTTTAAGGTTTAGTGATTGCCCTTCAGATTTTGGACTTGCATGGGGTTTGTCACCCCTTCTTTTTGGCCAATTTCTTCCATTTGGAATGGGTGTGTTTACTCAAAGCCTGTACCCTCATTGTATTTAGAAGGTAACTAATGTTGATTTTGCAGGCTCATAGGTGGAAGGGGCATGCCTTGTCTCAGATGAGACTTTGGACTTGGACTTTTGAGTTAATACTGGGATGTGTTAAGACTTTGGAGGACCTTTGGGAAGGTATGATCGGTTTGGAAATGTGAGGAGTTGAGACTTAGGAGTGGCCAGGGATGGAATGATATGGTTTATATGTGTGTGTCCTCATTCAAATCTCATCTTGAATTACAGCTCCCATATTCCCATGTCATAGGAGGGACCTGATGGGAGGTAATTGAATCATGGGGGCAGAGTTTCCTGTGCTATTCTTGTGATAGTGAGTAAGTCTTATGAGATCTGATGGTTTTATAAAGGTGAGTTCCCCTGCACACATTCTCTTGCCTGCCACCATGTAAGATGGGCCTTTGCTCCTCCTTTGCCCTCCACCATGATTGTTAGGCCTTCCCAGCCATGTGGAACCATGTGAGTCCATTAAACCTCTTTTTCTTTATAAATTACCTAGTCTTGAGTATATCTTTATCAGCAGTGTGAGAACAGATGAATACATTTCATATTCTACATTTATTATTATTTTTAATTCTCAATTCTCACACCTTGAATGTGGGAAATCATTCCTCGTTATTCAAATATATTTTTTACATAACTGCTTTAATCTAAAACAGCTTTCTGGTTTGCTAATATAAAAATATATCCTAGGCTTGCCATATACCTTCCTGGCCTCCAAAATAGAGTTAGAGCAGAATTAGAGAAGACACTTTGTTTGCCAGGGATATTCTTTGCTATTAGCAGAGGCAGGGGAGGCATGATAAAAGTTCCAGGCAATTTTACTAAAGCACTGAAAATATTTATGTTTAATAAAATCCTAAGTTATATTTTCCATATTTCAAAGTCAATTGTAACAGTGCAGGGGTTTTATTTAATGTATTTGGTTTTATAATTCTTTTTATTTGTTTTACTTTACAAAATACTCAGTTTGAAATATACTTATTTATTTATATATTTACTTAATTTACTTAGAATCCATTCCACTAACAAATTCATTCAATATATTTTACTCTAACACCTGTTGAAATATATTTTTATTTGTTATTTTATTATTGATTTGATATATGGTCAGACTTATGTTTCTTTTTTATATATGAAATTTTTAAAAATTAATGTATATACATAATTAGAAGTTATAACTCTTTAATAAAGTATATGTAGAAAATTTTATTCTCATTACTGACCCTTCTTTTCCATCTTTTATTTTTATTATTTATTGATTATCTTTGTGGATACGTGTATGTATGTGTGTGTGTGGTCAATTTAAACAAAACACCTTATGTATTTTTTCTCAACTTACTCAAAAGTTAGTGTATGGGACACATTATTCCGTACTTTGCTTTTTTAACTTTGCAACATATCCTGGAGTTCTTTTCATATTTGTACATTATTTTTAAAAGTTGTGTAGTAGCCCATCAAATGGATATGCCACCATAAATCAACCAGTCTCTACTGCTGGATATGTCAGTTGTTTCCAATGTTTTGCTAGTATAAAAAAAGTCACAATAAATAAGTTTGTATATGTGTGTGTGCATGTGTGTATATGTATATATCTTGTATACATAACATTATGTGTATATATATATACACATAAACAAATGGTTATTTAAGTGTATATTATGTACATAATATATGTTCATATATACGCTAATATTTTTAATATATATGCAATATATACAAAAATCCCCTCATATAAACACATATACAATAATTCTAAATATATTATATATGCCATATATACACACAAGGTTATTTATGTAAATGATATTGCATATGCATATATATACAAAATCACTTTATATTTTTGGTTTATGTGTATATGCTAATTATATTTCTCAAATTGGGATTGTTGTGTCAAAGGGCATGTGTGTTTGTAATTTTGATAGATATTCAAATACTCTTCCTTATAGTTGTACAGCACCTTCCTTCTTAAATTAACAACGACAATAGGTAGAAGTGTATTTTCACAGCTTTGCTGACAATTGTTTTGATTTTGGCCTACTTGGTATGTGAGAAATATATCTCAATTTAGTTTTAAATTGCATATCTTTTACAAGAGGAATATTGAGTATCTTTTCGTGTGTTGAAAGACTCTTTCTCTGAATGATTTGAGTTTTGCCTTGCTATTATCAATTACTAGAAGGGTTTGTATTAAGGATATTAACCTTTTGTGATACAGGTAGCAAATACTTTTTCTCAGTTGGATATTTTCACTTTTATTTTTACTTTTTTATGGTATTGAATTGTCAAGCAATAGTTTTTGATTTTTAATGTACTAAAATCAGAATGTCATTATTTTTTACCACAAACTCTCTGAATTAAAAATTCACTGTGGTGAATTTACATACGTGCCATAGCATAAACATTAAAGTAACTAATGAGAACTGGTTACAGAATGTAGAATGCCCTGCAGTCATGTCTCAACTGTTGTCCCTGGAGTATCACACCTCCTTCCAGAAAGGTTTATATGTTCTAAGGCTCACTAACCTTTACTTACCACCACAGCAACAGTGCCTGTCAATACTATGTCTTTCCTTTCCATGAAATATCAACTTCTTCAAGTGGTAAACAACTATGATTTACAAATTATCCTTTTTGTTCATTCTGCTATTTGTCATTTGTAATTTTATGTGTTTGTAACAAAATATTTAATGGAGGATATTTACATTACCATTTATGGTCATCACAATGTAGAAACAAAGAATAATTTGTATTGAACATCAGAGAATATCATTGCATAATAAATACAAACATACAAACTAATGAGTTGATTAGGTGTTAAATTATTAGGTAATTGATGTTTTAAAAGCTTTATGTTATGCAAAAGTTCTTGGTTATTGCTGTTTTACAGTGCTTATTGACATTTGGGAAAAACTGGTTCGAAGTTGTGTATGGACCGATTGTATCATTATTTTCCCCATTTAATATAATGTAACACAGGCTCCCTCTGTCTGAAAATTTGCTCTCCAACATGTTTTCAAGCATGGATTAGATTCAGACAACAAGCTTACTTGTACTTGTATGGCTTTATTTTGAGGGTTTTTTTTTTAACATTTAAATCTTTGATATATTTGGGATTTACTCTGGTGATTGATGTAATCTTCAGTTCCATTTTTTCCTTTTCCCATATGGCTACTCAGCTGTCCCAACTCCATTTATTAATGGAGTTCATTTTTACTTAATCTGCTTTGAGACTGTATCTCAGAAACTATATTTGCCTAAGTGCTTGTGTCTGCCCATCTCCTAAGTGTTATCTTTCTTTGAGGATTTGCCTATACCTTCTTACCTGATCATGCTCTATACAATCCTTAAGCAATTTTATTCATTCTTATAACTTTGTTTTCTATATGCTGGTGACTCTCAGATATGAACTTCCAGCCCAGTTCTCTCCCTTGAGCATCATATCCAAATATCTATTTGACTGCTTTCCTGTCCTAAAGGAATATTAGCCTCAAATGTCTATAACTTAGCCAAATTTATTCTTCATGCATGTTCAACATCCAATATCTTCTATCTTAACTAGTGATACCGTCTTCCATGCAGTTGCTCAAGTATTTTTATTTGCCACATCTACATCTGACCATTAATATGCTTCCTCATTTTTATTTCTAAGATAATTGTCAAAACTATTTGATTCTTTCCACCCTCACTGCTACCATCACTGACCAAGAAGTCATATCCTGGAATCTTTCTCTTCTTTCACTAATCCTTGCATCACGGTCGTCTATTCTTCACACTGCTTCACACAGAGAGAGAGTTTTAAGTAGAGATTCAATCATGCTATTCTTGCTTGCAACCTTTTTATGTTTTCCCACTAACTATATAACAGGACCCCAAATTTTTTTGCATGGTTTATGGTTTACAATGTCCTCTATGATCTGTTAACTAATCACTTCTAACCCTTGTTGTTTAAACTCCAGACATAAAGATTTTCTTCAAGTTCTGGAATGCATTCTGCTTTTTCCACTTCTGAACTTTCATGGAGAGTTTTCTCACTTTCAGGAGTAGTCACTTACCTCCTGTTCATTTCCCCTGGCTAATATTTATTCATTTTCAAGTCTTATCTTAAATGACATTTCTCAAGGAAGAATTCACCAATACATTCCTTCAGCAAATCCATATTACGAATTATGTGTCAGGAACATTTTTACAAAATCTTATGGCAGCCACATTATAGTGTAGGGAGAAGGGAGACAATAAACAAATACAATCAAATAAATCCATAGAATAAGAGATACAGATAGACAGTACTGATAAAAACCCATTACCTGCTGGTGAGGTAGTTCTATTGGCCAAAATATTGAGAGAATTTAGCTGCTGCCTTGAGCTTTCCAGTACTCTTTTGTGATTTGATTAACACAATCCATCACCTCCAGGCTTGCAGATGATCTAATAAATGAATGGTTAATGCCAGGCACAGCTGGAGTTCTGCTCTACCTCCTGCATTTATTTTGGTTAGTCAATTCTAGAGCATTTCAACCATCCAAAAGTCCCAACTCCTAAGCACTACCAACTGATCCCCCAGGTATTTTGAATATCTCGTCCTTGTGCCACACACATCCCTGTGACTCTGGGAAACCACACTTAAAGGCCATTGAGAGGGCTATCCTACTGGCCAGCCTACCAAGGCTTCTGTTGACTAATCACTACCTCCATTTCCTAACACTCTAGTAGCTAGTCCAAAATCCGACAGGAGAGATGGTATTGCCTTGAGACAGCACTGGCCGATTAGCAAGCAAATGGTCAGTGCCTCCCACCACAGAAGGTTGTGTCCACCAGCCTGCAAATACTCTCTTATAGTCACCACCTAATAGCTGCTCGTGCAAATTGCTTGATGAAAATGGCATATACAGAGGGAGGCATTAATGATACAACAGAAACAAAAAAAAAATGCTGGAGAGGTTCTGGGAGTGGATTTCAGGAATGGGATTTCATACACAAGTACAGGATCTAACCTTAGATATAAGTGTGAGTGTGTCATCCAAAGTAGCAAGAGAAGGGTTGTTGCGGGAAGTCAGGGACCCCGAATGGAGGGACCAGCTGAAGCCATGGCAGAAGAACATAAACTGTGAAGATTTCATGGACGTTAGTTCCCCAAATTAATACTTTTATAATTTCTTACGCCTGTCTTTACTGCAACCTCTGAACATAAATTGTGAAGATTTCATGGACACTTATCACTTCCCCAATCAATACCCTTGTGATTTCCTATGCCTGTCTTTACTAATCTCTTAACCCCATCATCTTTGTAAGCTGAGGAGGATGTATGTCGCCTCAGGACCCTGTGATGATTGCATTAACTACACAAATTGTTTGTAGAGCATGTGTGTTTGAACAATATGAAATCTGGGCACCTTGAAAAAAGAACAGGATAACAGCAATGTTCAGGGAACAAGAGAGATAACCTTAAACTCTGACTGCTGGTGAGCCGGGTGGAACAGAGCCATATTTCTCTTCTTTCAAAAGCAAATGGGAGAAATATCGCTGAATTCTTTTTCTCAGCAAGGAACATCCCTGAGAAAGCGAATGAGTCCCTGAGGGTAGGCCTCTGAAATGGCCACTTTGGGGGCAGCTGTCTTTTACGGTCACAGCAGTGGGATGAAATAAGCCCTGGTCTCCAGTAGTGCTCCCAGGCTTATTAGGATGAGGAAATTCCCGCCTAATAAATTTTGGTCAGACCGGTTGTCTGCTCTCAAACCCTGTTTCCTGATAAGATGTTATCAATGAAAAATGCGAGCCCGAAACTTCATTAGCAATTTTAATTTCGCCCTGGTCCTGTGGTCCTGTGATCTCGCCCTGCCTTTTACCTTGTGATATCTTATTACCTTGTGAAGCATGTGATCTCTGTGACCCACACCCTATTCGTACACTCCCTCCCCTTTTGAAATCACTAATAACAACTCGCTGGTTTTACGGCTCAGGGGGCATCACGGAACCTGCCGACATGTGATGTCTCCCCCGGACACCCAGCTTTAAAATTTCTCTCTTTTGTACTCTGTCCCTTTATTTCTCAGACCGGCCGACACTTTTGGGAAAATAGAAAAGAACCTACGTGAAATATCGGGGGTGAATTTTGCCCGATAAAGGGTGGTAGGTTTGTGCAAGATGATGGTAGAGAATAGATGTGAATATAGAAGTCCTGATTTTTTTTTCTTCCCGTAAAATAAAAAGCATGTCATCAAGTGAGAGTGAATATGGAGAAGAGATAGTAGAGACTCCCTCGTTCACACTAAATATCCTTACTACATATTCCCTCACAATCCTTTACTTCTTGTTCCCTAATCATCATCATATATGTCATTTCTTATAAAACACATGTTTAGATGGTGAGTTCTCCTATCTTGTTTCCTGCTTTTGTGGCACAGTGTGGCCTCATAGTTAATATTACTTGAATTGAACTAAAATAAATTATAAGGTACGAAATTGAAAGAAAAATAATGGCACAAAATAGAGTTGGATGGTATAAAATAATTTCCAGTTTAGATGACTCTGTGGCTCCTAAATTTTAAAAAAAGGATGCAGTAAGAGAAGAATGTTTATGAGGAATGATAACTTTTTTTGTGTATATGTTGATTTTCATGAGGTTGGAATTCATCCAAATGGAGAACTCACACAGGAAGTAGGAGATACAAGGGGAGAGCTTAGGGGTGAGATTCAGACCACATGCATAGGTCCTTATTGGCCTGCAAGAGTATAGGTGGTAGATGAAGCTATTACATGCTTGTGTGTTTTGTCATCTAAGAATGCGTTGCAATTAAAAGCCAAGGAGATAAAAATAAAGCCTAAGATAGCACTCACATTTAGGTGGCAATTTTAATGGAGATCTATTTATCGGGAAATTTAAGAATTCATTTGTGTGTTTTGAAAGATTATATCAAATCTACTGGTCTAGAAGCCAAGGCTTTCAAGGGTCTAGGGCTATTTTCACATTTCTTTCTTAGTCGTGATGATAAACCACAATTTCACTAAAATCGCCATCCTGATATTCACTATGCAGTTTTTTTCTTGTTTCGATGATTCTTCTTTTTGTGATAATCCACCAATAAATTTCTTATCCAAGAACACAGGACAGCAAATCTCTACTGCTGGGGACTGTAACAAAAGCAAGACCTCCAGTGGCAACTATAAGCAGAAACTATCTTTGGGATCTGTCTTATAATGCATGCAAATGTTGTCAGTGTTATGTTTTTGTCCAAAAGCAGCTCAAAAGCCAACTTCTCCATAAATTTTCTCCACTCACCTAGACCTTAGTAATCTGCCCCACTTTAATAAACTGCGTTTTGCTTTTATACTTCCTTTTCTTGTTTGTTGCTAAATACCTGTTTGCTTATGTATGTTTTTATTTTTTTCTTTTTTTCCTGACAAGATAGATTTTAAGCTTCTGGAAAGTAATTTTTGAGTATTTTGTTTTCTAAACCCAAAGTGTTGATCTCACTGAGTTGGATACCTACTTGTCATTTGCCTACTTAGCTATGTTAATATTGCTAGAGGACAAGTATATTAAGTTAAGGTCCAAACATAGAAAATTCCTTTGGAAAGCTAGCTCAGATAACATAAGGTACTGGAAAACAAAGTAAGTAAAAACAACAACAACAAAGTTAAATGGCAAGCAGGCATTGGCAGCTAAATCGTTTTGCTACCATTTCTTAGATAACTTCACATTTCTTTCTCTTATGTACTATTGCTCCTGATCCTTATTTCTTTCAGCCACATTGTTTAACAACACATTTTATTTCCCATTGGAAGAACTCCCATAACCTTACATTTTATAATATAAATATAGTACAGTTTGGTACATAGGCCTGTCACTTCGGGTACTGTTGCTTCTTTACCATTATAAGCATCAGAACCAGGGTAAAAATTAATGTTACTAACATGCTAAGATATTGAATCCTATTGAAGACCTCTTTCAATGAAAACAATCAAATGCACATGTGTGAGAAAGAAAAGCTTACACCACAAGTTCCAAAGGATCTTTGAATTAGTTGGTGGCAATTAAACAAGGCAATAAATAGCTGTCAATAAAGCTAAGCTGTATGAATGAGGTAAGAACTCCAGTTTTCTCGATTAATCAAATGCTTACAAACATTGTGAATTGGGGAAAAGCCAGATGCTAGTGGAGAAAACAGTTTATTGCTGTGCTTCTTTATTTAAAAACGTTATGCTGAAATTAAAGTCATAGGAATAGCATGGCCCATTTATCTTATAGCAACAAAAAACATTGTGGTGTAGACTATGGTGAATCCTCATCCTTTATACACATATGAACTCAAAGCTCCTAGAAATTATAAGAAGAATCCAGATTGTTAGGATTCATCTGTTGTGACTTTTGGCTTTCAAATCTATCCCTAGAGAGACCCTTTACTCAATTGTTTTCGCAATGTTCTTCTAGCTTACTCTGGCTCCTGTGTTCCTCCTTGCATCTAAAATCCATTGGTTATCATTGTCCCAGAGCTGACTCAACTGGCTCATTGTCTCTCTGTGGAAACAGTAATTGTGTTTACTTCACTGTGTATTGTATTAACTTATGGATACGGGAAGTGACAGAGTAGTTGGGCATGACTACAAAGGGAGAAAACAGTATTCATAAATATGAGAGGGAACAATGCAATGCAAATTGATGATCAGAAAAATAATGTTGTGAATAATGCGCCCACAAAGTGAAAAACAAATATGCAGTACTCTGCAATTGCTACACTCCCTATGCCTGATTTTGCATGCTGTTTGGCTACCTTTGAAAATTTTGAGGGACAAAACTAAGAACAAAAGATTTAGAACACTCCAACAAGCAAATCCTTGCCTGGATTGTCAAATTGTACATACTTACTTTACAATTTATCACAGCTGGTATTCCTGACCTGACTCCAGCCTAAGAGATTCAAGAGCAGTATGCTCCTATATCTTAGCATACTCACCTATAGAGATATTTTGATAGCTTCTTTGGAAAAATGTATAGTGCTCAAAGACAAAATAACTAGAAGGTTTTAACCTTGTAAGTGCTTAAACGTAATTTATTTTCTTTACTTTCTTTTTATTTTGATCATTTGTTTTGTACCACATGAGGTTTTATGCTTTGCTTAGTTAGATTATAAACTCCTATAGGGTATAGATTTAATTTACAGTGTCTGGCAGAGTATCAGCTGCCAAGTGTTACTATATGTAATTATGGAATGTTAAAGATTTAAGAAGTATGACTCATTCATATATGGAAAAATTAAACCATCATGTATTAGCCGCTATATAATAGACATGATGCTATATCCTAGAGAGGTAAGGGTGTTGAAAAAATCTGCAGCCCATGGGAAATTTTTATTTGCTCATTTCTCTATAGATTTTAGTATGTGCAAGGAACTGGACATTATATGGAAGAATATGACAGCCACTATGTATATACTTGTGAAGCTTGTATTCTAGTTGTGATGAAGACTGTAAAAAATTATAGATTTTACATTTTAATTACAAATTTGTACCACAAATGAATATACAGAACAGTATGAACATGTGTAAGGGAAAAAAGACCAAGTCTGGAGAGTTATATCCTAAGTTTTTTGTTTTTTGTTTTTTGTTTTTTTTTTTTTGAGAAAGTGACATTTGAGTTGAGCTTTAAAGATTGAAAAGATGAATAGGTTACAGGAAAAAGAAAATTCCCAACAGAGGTGATAGCAAATGCAAAGATCCTAAAGAAAGAGGATGAAAAAACATAAGGATCTAGAGGAAAAATATCTCATGAGGCTGAGAGATTTAAGAGATACATGGTGGTAAATAATAATGTCATCACCACTGACAAATGCTGATACAGTTTTTAAAAACCTATTATTTAAATCAAATAAACAATAATTTTGTGTTAATCATGCTGCCAACATAATTATGAGCCAGTGCTTTCATATATTCTTACATATTAACTATTAGCATTCTGCCATTGTTATGAAAATATTTAGATTTAAATCACAACAGAATAGACATCACACAAAATGAGTAAGAACTCCAGATCTGCTCTATAAATTCTCCCATGTTGGACTAGGCCAGGCTTATGCAAACCCGTGTGTGTTTCACTTACCCAATGCCTCTTTTTGCTTTGTGTCTTGCTCAGGCCCACTGCAATATTTATTACACTGGCTCCTGCCTGGCTTCCTTTAACTTCCATGTCACTGTCTACTTAAAACCCTCGTCATTCCCCTCCAATTATTGATTCTCTGGCCCCTCTTTCTCCTCCATTTAGTTAACTATAGGTATCTCTGGATTTCCGCCTTGGCTTTCTTAACTTTCCTCTTGATAGTACCTTCTTTAACAATGTTATAAAAACTTGTAACATGGTAGCAGTTGATAGCATTTATAATAAAAGTAAACTTTTATTCAAACTATTAACAGAAATTATGGTATTTTTTCTTCTTTTTGTTTTTAATTTCTCATAAAATTTATCATTGCAATTAATCCTTAAGGATTAAAACAACCCAATTTTCTCTCTGCTGCCTTTTTCTTCCTTAAAATGCAGTCTAGTACGCAGATGACTACACGGGGAAGTATTGTTAATACTTCTATTCTGTAGATGAAAATTATAACGCTTAGGAAAGTTGAGCAACTTGCCCAAGATTACACACTAAGTAGCAGCAGATCCAGGGTTGAAACTAGACAGGCTGACTTGAGATCATAAGCCTCGATCACAATACTGCCTCATTAAAGTCTGTCACAGTAACTAGAATCAACCCCACAACAGATGGTATGTGATAATTGTATAAATGTAAGAATTATTAAGGCATTTTGAATCCTTACTTTATCAGTTATTAGCTTTATGACCCTGGATGAATTTCTGAACTTCTATGAGCTTTATTTTTTATTAATAAAATTAAGATTTGAGATGTCACAACTACAGTTTTATTATGAAGATAATATGAACGCAAGCATTTAGTATTCTGCCTACCACACAGTCAGCATTTCAAACTATTATTCTTTGGGAGTCTCCAAAGTAAATACAACTCTTTTGAATTTGCTGTTGAATATCTGTTCCTGTATTGAATTAATAAATACATTTGCTAATATTGTTCTTTAAATATGTAGATTATTTTTAATAGCTATTTCTTGTTATGAAGACACATAATATTAACTCTCTTATAATATCCTACCATAGATATAGTGCCCACATATGACCACTATACCTACTATCCTACTGTATCAGTACTTTGGGTCTATTTTACACTATTTTTCTCCAATTGATTGAGCCATAGGTATAGATGTTTGGGTTTAATCATTGGGATACATTTTAAAATGGATCCACTTTTATTATTTTACTGTATTTAATTGTATTAACTTTGTTCTGTTAAATACATCTATCTACTTATGTCTTATCCTTACTTCATCTAAATCAAAATAACTTTAAATTTTAAAAAATTGTTTTATTTTGAATCAGTTAATAAAAGTGCTTTTTTCTTTTTTCTATGCTAGATTGCCCATATATATATATATATATATATATATATATATATATATTTATTTATTTATTTATTCTCTGACTAGGGAATCTAATCAGATAATTAAAGATAATCAAAATATATATATATTTGATTCTATAATCAGAGAATCAAAAAAATTGATGTGTGATATTCAGTATATCAAAAATTTGATATCAAATTTTTGATATACTGAATATCACACATCAATTTTTTTGATATGTATATATATATATATATTTTTTTTTTTTTTTGAGATGGAGTTCTGCTCTTCTTGTCCAAGCTGGAAAGCAATGGCGAGATCTTGGCTCACAGCAACCTCCACCTCCCAGGTTCAAGAGATTCTCCTGCCTCAGCCTCCCAAGTACCTGGGATTACAGGTGCACATCACCACACCTGGCTAATTTTTTGTATTTTTATTAGAAACAGGGCTTCACCATGTTAGCCAGGCTGGTCTTGAACTCCTGACCTCAAGTGATCCACCTGCTTTGGCCTCCCAAAGTGCTGGGATTACAGGCGTGAGCCACCACGCCCAGCCTATATTGTTTTATAACACTTAACTACCCTAATATTCAAAACAATACTTCAGTCTGCATATATTTATCATTATTTATTTGAGAAAATACTATCATGATTTATTAGAGAAAATTAATATTTTAGCAGGTCCAGTGAAGTCATAAATGAACATGGCTGGATCCTTTGCCTTAAGGATCTTACAAACATTCTTGAAAGAACAGAATGATATCTTTCCAAACCCATTTCTCTTATCACACATCAAGCATCAGTTAGCTTCATAAATGTATACAGATTGTCTGTCGCTTATCTGAAATGGTTAAGACTGGAAGTGTTTCTGATTTTGGAATTTTTTGAATTTTGGAATAGTTGCATATAAATGATAAAATATTTCAGGGATAAAGACCCAATTTAAACACAAAATTTATTCATGTTTTTTATAAGTCTTACATAACATGAAGGTAATTTTATATAATATTTTACTTTATTTATTTTATTTTATTTTATTTATTTTGAGATGGAATCTTGCTCTGTTGCCCAGGCTGAAGTGCAATGCCGTGATCTTGGCTCACTGCAACCTCCGTCTCCCGGTTCAAGTGATTCTCCTGCCTCAGCCTCCCATGTGACTGGGGTTACAGGCACTTGCCACCATGCCTGGCTAATTTTTTTATTTTTAATAGAGACAGGGTTTCCCATGTTGGCCAGGGTAGTCTCGAATGCCCAACCTCAAGTGATCCACCCACCTCGGCCTCCCAAAGTGCTGAGATTACAGGCATGAACCACCATGCCCAGGCTTTATATAATACTTTAAATAATTTTGTGCTTGAAACAAAGTTTGTGTACATTGAACCATCAGAAAGCAAAGGTATCACTTTCCCAGCCACCCATGTGAATGATATGTGGATGTTTGACATCACCGTCATTCCTAACTCTAAATTTATATGCTACTGACAAGCAATCATTTTCTTATACTTATTCCGACATAAGTACTTAACACTTAAAAAAGATATGTCATTAATAGAGTAAAATAATAATGTGTTGAGAGTAACTAAGCAGCACAGTAGCATCACCAGAATACCTGTATCAGCTGTTAACCACAACAACAAACAACACAGGCTTTCAGTATCTACCTACAATGCTGTGATCTGATTAAAAGGCTACTGTACACTGTGTTTTATTTTGTTAGATGAGAAGAAATATCAGAAGTAGTTGAGGGACCAGGAAATTGGTCCTCTTTATGAGGAGGCATTCTGCTGGGTGGCTTTTTCTTAATGTTTCCTCCAGAGTCATCTGCCTTGTTAATAATGACTTCTGTCTCTCTTTGATTCTATAAACTAACATGATTTCTTTTTCTATTATGAAGGACATGCTGATCTAGTCCTTCAATGAGCCCATCACACATTTTCACTATGTCATGCACAGGCACTTTCTCTGTAGTTTAACATCATCATCTTCATTACTATAATCAAAATTACCTTGACAGATTTCACCATCAGTCAATAAATAAACAACTGGAGACTCATTATCAATATTGAAAACTCCAAGTCCACTTCTTCCAGTTTACTGATGGATTCTGAGGGTGTATTATTTGCATGTGTAAGAAGATCAAGCATCATTTTTTTTCTCACTTGATCTACAGAATCCTTCAAATTACTACTTTTTTTATTATCATCACTGAACATAGTCACAGGCCAGAGGTTGTGCCAGGCATGCATAACTGTGCCTTTAGTCATTGTGTTCCAAGCATTGGCAATAGCATATGTGGCATCCTTCATGCTAAATGTCTTTTAAAAGTCTTCTACACCCACACCTCTGTTCATTGTTGCCAGCATGCTACTCAAGATGGTATTTACTCTTTATTGATTTAAGGATACCCTGGTCACATGTTTGAGTTAATGAAATCACATTTGAGGAAAAGTAGATGACATACACATATTTTTTATAAGAATTTCAACTGGATGATGAGCAGAATCAATATCAAGGAATAAAAGGAATAAAATAAAAAAAATTGCAGTAATCATCCAGTCCATCTTCCCTGCAGTGTGCATGAGCTGCTAGTGCAAAATGTTTAAGAAACCAGAGAAAATGTCCCTGGTGATCTATGCCTTTTGTTAGTATGATAATTGACTGGTAAGAAATTCACTCCTTAAAAAGAGTGAGGATGCAAATTTTTGCCCATCACAACTAGTTTACACTTATGTGTGCCTGCTGCACTAGCACAGCCCAGCACAGTTATTCTATCCTTGGCATCCTTAATTATCAGGGGCTGTCTCTTCAGCTACAGTCATCAGCATTATAGACTTGTTCTGGTGTCACATTTTCATCAGTGATGACCTTAGCAAACTTGTCAGTTTCTTCACTGCTTTATGATCAGCAAATGGTTTATCACTACAAATCATTAAAAATTTAATGCCATCTATATTCTTAAATTTCTGCAACCAATAGTAATATTGAATATTTGCAGTTCCCTTTAATTTTAAGTTCATTGTGATATATCTTTGCTTGTTTTGTGAGCTTGTGTTCACTGCTATACTGACAGGTCTACCCTTTCAATACACAATCTTCATTTTTAAGTTTATGTAGCTTTAATTTTTTTATTAGCTTCTGTTCATCACTTTCAGCATAGAACTCCAACAGTTTATCCTGTTTTATCAGAGCATATATAGTGATCATTCCAACACCATAATCTCCTATAAGACATTTCACATGCCATTGTCTGGTTTCTCCAATAGCTTGACTTCTTGTGCTATAAACGTAAGTGCTTTTTCTTTTTCTTATTACTGTTACCCACAGGGATATCTGCAGGTCTTTGTCACATTTTCAACAATATTTTTTACATCACAGAACAGTGGAGAATAAAAAAATAAAAAATCAACAACTGCAATGAGTGACACATGTAGGTCTTGGCCTCATGTGGAGGATCATGGAGAACCTGCCACTGGCACAAGTAGCCTGCTTATGTGCCATTTTATGACCCTTTGTAGGTGTGCTTGCATGGAGGAATCTAGGCATGTGCAGAAAAGGGGCTAGGAGAGCCTGTTATCCCATGGATATACTGAATAAAATGTATGTTGTGCACCTGCATTTTGACTGCAACCTGTCATGTGAGATAAGCTGTGGAATTTTCTACTTGTGGCGTCATGTCAGTGCTCAAAACATTTCAGATTTTGGAACATTTCAGATTTTTAGATTAGGGATCTTAACTTGTATTTGAATAAGCAACTATTTTTCTTCAACAATAATAATCATATTCTTTTAATTTTTATAAAGATTTATGTTTTCAAAGTGTTTTTCTATGTATCATGATATTAAACTATCACAAAACTTGAAGAGTTTCTCTTTAAGACATCAGGAAATTTAACTTCCCTGGGCCTTGGAATCTTAACTACATATTAAGTTAGTGTTAGCATCCAAAGCAGGAAAGCTCTCAAGGCATTTTCTTGCACTCATTTCTGTACTCCTGCACAACAGGAAGGATTGTAAACTGATAATAATCGAGGATAGAAATTTAAAGAGACACAAAAAATTAATGCCATCTCTTATTTCTCTCTCTTCTGAAGTGCAAGGGTCATTGCCTATTCCTACAAGGAATGATCTTCTGTCACTCTCCCTTCTTCCCCACACCCCCCCATACACATAGCATGACTATTAAGTTTATTCATAACTAAGTCTTTAGAAGGAACAACGCAGTTTTTCTCTCTCTGCCTCATTCTTACTGAAGTTACCAGTGTAGTTCAACATCACAGGTGAGAGGAGATTCAAGAAAAAATAATTTCAGGTTTCAGAGTTTTTGATATTTTAAGAGGAATATACGGCACATACTGAGGAGTTGGGGCCTCTACCCCTTACAAAATCATAAGGGCAAATAATGTGGGAGTTTGACCAGTGACTCTTAGTTTAACACATTATCAGTTCATATATAGTGATTATTTGCCAAAACTTATGAACATTTAGAGTATGTCGTATTATGACAGTGAATGAGTTTGCCACAAACTTTGGAAAATGTTTGTGCATACTAAGAACTTTTCGGTTTCGGAAATATTGAGGGATTGTAGGGATCCTATAGTATATTCACCTTGGGTTAATGAGGAAAGAGGTTGAAGTAGAAAAAAGGCCTTCTTTGATCTGAAACCTAAACTGATGGTCTAATCCAGTCCCCTAGAAACACCAATTCACATTCAATAGTACACTGTTATTTTCATTTCTTTTGCTTTAAACCTTTCACATGGAGATGGACTACAAGAGTTTGAGAGAAATTTCTGCTTTTTTAGTTTCATGGAACAAAATGCTACGAAGTAGGTTTTCTCAAAAATTGCTTTTTTTTTTTTTTTTTTTTTTTTTTACCATTTAGTTAGAGAGCTAGGAAGAAAACCTGTTTCCTGACTTCTAGTATAAACTTTGTTCTTCTCTAATTTAGTTACTGTTGTAGATTGCACACTTTTTCTTATTACCTACATTTAGTGAACTCTTTCCATCCCATGTTTAGGTAAATAGATTTTTGGTAGTAACTTTTAATTAACCTCACCTCTTCAATGATTTTCTTTCAAACTTTATTCGGCAAAACTCGACCCTTTTGACTACCTCATCCTTAATTTACTTTACATTTGGCTTCCTTGCTATTGTATATCCTCATAAGTGCTTTACATATGGCATTTTTTAATTATCAGAAGAATTTAAACCTCATCGTGCACTATCTAAATTGTGCATATTTTGTAGTAAATCTAGTTTTGTTTCTATATAAATACTGACATATTTTAAAACTAGTCTTTTCTTGACAGAAGGAAAAAATTGGGGATGAGAAGCTTGTTCATCTTTTTATCCTTAGCTTTAAGAATGCCACAGATGCTTAAAATAATGTATGGATATATACTTTTTCAACTCAGTGTTCTTAGATTGATCAGCTTCTATATAACAATTATTTAATAATTTCCAACTTTAATTTTTAACCTAGATCCCAGGAGTTTAATTACTAAAAATTAAAAAAAAAAGAGTTTATCCACAATTTTGGAGGATTTTTGATAGTAAAAGACATGGGACAACTTTTATAATTTTAGTATTTTATCCTAAGCAAGGAGTGACCTCAGCAGAGTGAACTCTAAAGAAAAAGGGCACATGGGAAAGGGTAGACAGTTGTTTTAATTCTCCTGTTAATTTCTCAATGATTACTTTTTTGTTGAAGAACAGGAAGAATTTTAACTGCTTATAGCCACCTACCTACCATGGCTTAGGCACTTTGCACACATTAGAAATACATATAATAACTGATACTCATTGAGTAGCTTACTTTGTGTCAGACTGAAAGCTATTAAAATCTTGGTCTTTCAGTTTATCAGTTGCAGAGCCAGGACTATAAACAGACACTGTGGCCTCAGAACCAGAAAGTCTAATCACTCTACAGTGTTTTCTTTCCTGCAAAAAATATAAAGTTCATGACATTAAAAACCACAATTTGTTACTGCTGTATCTTACATAATTATAGAAGTTCTTGTCACAGGTCAGGAGTTTGAGACCAGCCTGACCAACATGGTGAAATCCTGTCTCCACTAAAAATACAAAAATTAGCTGGGCGTGGTGGCATGCGCCTGTAATCCCAGCTACTCAGGAGGCTGAGGCAGGAGAATCACTTGAACCTGGGAGGTGGAGGTTGCAGTGAGCCAAGATCGCTCCTTTGCACTCCGGCCCAGATCACAGAGCAAGACTCCATCTCAAAAACAAAAATGAACAAATAAAAAAAAAGTTCTTGTGACATATTAAATGCTCAATAAATATTATGTATTTTTATCTACTATGTATAAGTGAGGTTTTATGTGTGACATTCTGTTGGGCATCTTATGAATGGCAATTATCACCCAAAGGACTCTGGTTCTTCCCTGCATGAAGTTTAAAATCTAATAAGTGAAACAACATTAAAAAATCACAAAAAATCTGATTTCAAAATGTAATTAACGATGGTAAGGAATATTAGAAGAAGTTATACAGTAGTATAACATAAATATCTGCTTGTGCCTTGGGATTTAGCTAAAGTTTCTTTGAAAGAGTCGTGTCTGTGGTAAAAACTAAAGCATGAGTAGATGTTAAATACGTTAAAAGGGATTTTCAGAGCCTTCAGGGCACAGGAGATGTAGAAATGAATTCCCAGTATTAGGAATAAAAAGAAAGGTCAGTGTTATTGCAAGGAGAATGTGAGAAAATTGTGGAGGAGATAGAGCTTAAGAGGTAAGCGAAACCTTGGACATAGAAGATTCCATGGATTATTTGAATGTTCTCATATTTATTCTAAAAGCAGTGTACCACCATTGAAAACATTTAAGTTGGCCAGGCACAGTGGTGCATGCCTGTAATCCTAGCACTTTGGGAGGCCGAGGCAGGTGAACTGCTTGAGCCAAAAAGTTCCAGACCAGCATGGGCAACATGCAGAAACCCCATCTCTAGAAAATATACAAAAATTAGCGGGGCATGGTGGCACATGCCTGTAGTCTCAGCTACTCAGGACGATGAGGTAGGAGGATTGCTTGAGCCTGTGAAGTTGAGACTGCAGTAAGCTGTGATGATGCCACCGCTCTCCACCTTGGGTGACAGAGCAAGACCCGAGAAAGAAAGAAAGAAAGAAAGAAAGAAAGAGAGAGAGAGAGAGAGAGAGAGAAAGAAAGAAAGAAAGAAAGAAAGAAAGAAAGAAAGAAAGAAAGAAGGAAGGAAGGAAGGAAGGAAGGAAGGAAAGAAAAGAAAGAAAGAAGGAAAGAAAGAAGGAAAGAAAGAAAGGAAGAAAGAAGGAAGGAAGGAAGGAAGGGGAGAGAAGAAAGAAAGAAAGAGAGAAAGAGAGAGAAAGAAAAAGAAAGAAAAAGAAAGAAAGAAAGAAAAAGAAAGAAAGAAAGAAAGAAAGACAGACAGACAGACAGACACCAGGCCGTCTGCAAGCAGAGGTGCAAGGAAGTCAGTTTGAGTCCCAAAGCTGAAGAACTTAAGAGTCTGATGTTCCAGGGCAAGAAGCATCCAGCACTGGAGAAAGATGAAGTCTGGGAGTCTAAGCCAGTCTAGACTTTTCATGTTTTTCCACCTGCTTTATATCCTGGCCATGCTGGCAGCTGATTAGATTGTGTCCACACAGATTAAGGGTGCCTCTGCCTTCCCCAGCCTACTGACTCAAATGTTAATCCCTTTTGGCAACACCCACACAGACACACCCAGGATCAATACTTTGCATCCTTCAAGTCAACCAAGTTGACACTCAATATTAACCATCACAAGTTCACCCCTTGTCAAATTGAACCCATACACATCTCCTAAGATCATATATAATCTTCAAATAAAGACAATAATAAGGTCATAATTATGCCTAACATAATACAACTATCCTTCGTACAACTTGAAACGCACCAATTCCCAACCCAAAAGCTATATAAAGTTAATAATACTTAAATGCCGATATGAAGTAAATAAATCTTATGTCACATGATAAAGGAAAAAGGAAATAAAATGAAGATATTTTCTTAGAACTAGTGTACACATGCACAAACATGTTTTTAACAAAAGAAGGGGGAAATACTCATGACAGTTACAGTCCTCGTTTCTGCAACTGGTTACGTGGTCGTAGTTGGTATTGATGACTACCTTCTTTACTACCCATTCTGTATTCCCTTTGCCTTCAGTAAGCACCTCAGCAGATCATGGTTTTTTTTCTTTTGTTTTTTTTTCTGGTGGAGTGACTCAAACCTTCATTCCTGAAGGGTCTGGGTCATTTGTATTCCTGCCTAAATTGGACTGTTATAGTTTACCATTGATTTTAATCACAGGGCATGGTAGTACTAAGAGACGCCCTAATGGATCTTGTGTATTCCATGCATAGTGCATACTCTTCCTTACCTCCATTGTGGAGTAGTAGACTGATTTCATCTTTATAGTCTAGGTCAATCACTCCAGTCAACACTGTAACTCCCTTCTTAGCCTGTTGACTTAAACTTAGGAGGACCCCAAAGTGTCCAGGTGGCAATCTTAACATCCAGTTTAATGGAATCATTGTTGTGTCTCCTGGTGGCAGCATTCCTCCCTCTGGAACTAAGACCTCTAGGCCAGCAGAATGTAATGTCATGAGAACAGGAAGCAAAAATTTTGCTAGTGGATCACTAGGGGTGATGGTGAGTGGTGCCACTTCCACTTCCACCCCTTGATTCCTAGACCTGGGGATCCTGGCTATGGGAGAAATAGTACCATATATTGGACTCTGATTCAGAATATACACAGCTTTCTGGAGAACTTCACCCCAGCCCTGCAAAGTATTGTCACCTAGTTGGCATTGTAATTGTGACGTCAAAAGGCCATTCCACTGTTCTATCAATCCAGCTGCTTCAGGATGATCAGGAACATGGTAAGACTAGTGAAGTCCATGAGCATGAGACCACTGCCGCACTTCTTTAGCCATAAAGTGAGTGCTTTGGTCAGAGGCAATGCTGTGTGGAATACCATGATGGTGGATAAGGCATTCCATGAGTCCATGGATGGTGGTCTTGGCAGAAGCATGGTGTGCAAGATAGGCAAATGCATATCTGGAGTAAGTGTCTATTCCTTGAAGACAAATCTCTGCCCTTCCCATGACAGAAGAGGTCCAATATAATCAACCTGCCACCAGGTAGCTGGTTGATCACCTCGAGAAATGATATCATATCGAGGGCTCAGTGTTAGTCTCTGCTGCTGGAAAATTGGGCATTCAGCAGAGGCCATAGCCAGGTCAGCCTTGGTAAGTGGAAGTCCATTTGCTGAGCCCATGCGTAACCTCCATCCCTGCCACCATGGCCACTTTGTTCATGGGACCATTGGGCAATGACAGGGGTGGATGGGGAAAGAGACTCAGTTGTGTCCACAGAATGGGTCATCCACTTTATTATTAAATTCCTCCTCTGCTGAGGTCACCCATTGGCGAGCACTCACATGGGGTACAAATATTTTCAGTTTTTGACCACTCAGAGCTGTCTATCCACATATCTGCTCTTCAAATGTCTTCGTCACCAATTTTCCAATCATGGTTCTTCCAAATCCCTGACCATCCAGCCAAACCATTGTCTATAGCCCATGAATGACTATATAATCGCACATCTAGCCATTTCTCTTCCAAGCAAAGGGTACAACCAAGTGTACTGCTTGATGTTCTGCCCACTGGGAAGATTTCCCTTCACTGCTGTCCTTCAGGAATGTCCTAGAAAGGGGCTGTAGTGCTGCAGCTGTCCACTTTCGGGTGGTGCCTGCATATCGTGCAGAACCATCTGTGAACCAGGCCCTAGTCTTCTGTTCCTCTGTCAGCTGATCACAGGGAACTCTTCATGAGGCCATCAGTGCAGAAGGGTGGCAGAAATGGAGACCATGGGCATTTAAGCCACTTCCTCGTGTAACTTACTTGGGCCTTCAGGACATGCTGGAGCCCGATCACATATATACCACTTACATTTGATGATGAAATGCTGCTGTGCATGACCCACTTTATAGCTAAATGGGTCAGAAAGCAGCCAGTTCATGATAGGCAATTAGGTTGCATGGTGACTTGATGACCCATAGCCAAATATTCAGCTTCCACCAAAGCCCAGTAAGAGGCCAAGAGCTGTCTCAAAAGAAGAGTAGTTATCTGCAGAAGATGGAAGAGCCTTGCTCCAAAATACTAGAGGCCTCTGCTGTGATTCACCAATGGGGGCCTGCCAAAGGGTCCAAACAACATCTGTATCTGCCACTAACACCTCAAGCACCATTGGATCTGCTGGGTCATATGGCCCAAGTGGCAGAGCAGCTTTTACAGCAGTCTGGACCTGTTGCAGAGCCTTCTCCTGCTCTGAACCCCACTCAAAACTGGCAGCCTTTTGGGTCACTCGATAAATGGACCGGAGTAACACACCAAAATAAAGAATATGCTGCCTCCAAAATCCAAATAGACATTGTACCTTTTTCTTGGTTGGAGGAGGGGCCACATGAAGCAAGTTATCCTTCACCTTGGAAGGAATATCTCAACAGGCCCCACACCACTGGATCCCTAGGAATTTTACTGAGGTAGAAGGTTTCTGAATTTTAGTCAAATTTATTTCCCATCCTCTGGCATGCAAATGACTCACCAATAAGACCAGTGTGTTTGCTACTTCTTGCTCAGTGGATCCAATCAGCGTAATGTCATCAACATAATGGGCCAATGTGATATCTTGTGGAAGTGAAAAGCGATCAAGGTCTCTCCAAATAAGATTATGACGCCAAGCTACAGAGTTGATATAACCCTGAGGTAGGACAGTAAAGTTGTATTGCTGGCCTTCCCAGCGGAAGGCAAATTGCTTCTGGTGGGCCTTATGGACAGAAATGGAAAAAAAAGGCATTTGCCAAATTAATGGCTACATACCAGGTACCAAGAGACATGTTAATTTGCTCAAGCAATGAAACCACATCTGGTACAGCACTGCAATTGGAGTCACCACTTGGTTAAGTTTATGATAATACACCATCATTCTCCAAGATCTACCTGTCTTCTGCACAGGCTGAATAAGAGAGTTGAATGGGGATGTAGTGAGAATCACCATCCCTGCGTCTTTCAAGTCCTTGATGGTGGCACTAATGTCTGCAATCCCTCCAGGGATGCGATATTGTTTTTGATTTACTATTTTTCGAGGTAGAGGCAGCTCTAATGGCATCATACGTTAGCTAGAGTACCAAAATGACGTTTTGGGTCCCCTGGAATCAACATCAGTTCAGAACCAGTGGACTACTGGACATGTCTGATTGTTTCCGTTTTTCCAATGCACAGTTACCCTGGTAAAAGGCCAGAAGTCTCCTTGGAGAAGGATGGGAGAAAGATTAATAGCATAAATTGTCGGTAGTGTAGTGGGGTCCTTTCTCAAGGGGACTGAGCCGCCCCTTTATTCGAGGGGTTCCAGGTCTGTAAACTGGCTTAAGTCTGGAAATTGATTGACGGATCATGATTCTCTGTTTTTATAATTCAAATTAGTCTTTTGTCCATTCGACCTGGAAGTTTTTTGCTTATATAAATTAAGTAGAAAGGCAGTAGGCTTCCTATCAATTTCACTTCTAAAAACACTGTGATTAGGCAATGCCAGAGCTCTACATGAATCAAATTATTCTGATTGCTTTGCCTCTGCTGTCCATTATGGTAGCTACGTCCACCTTGCCTTTGATGGTTGAGTGCCACCACTTGGCCCCTACCACCTCAGGATCCAATTACTTCCATTATGTTTAAGTTTTGTAGTTGAGTGTCAGCAGTTCCCACTGTTGTATCTGACATACAGAGAAAAGCAATTACGGGGCTCTTCAAAGGTGCAGGTACTGCCCTCGCAAATCTATTTTGCAAAACATTGGTCAAGGTTATATCTTCTGGCCCCTCCCAGTTGGGATGAGTAGGTCTAAAGTGACTAATCCACTCTACCCTCCCAATCTCCCTAAGCCTTCAGATCCCTTCTTTTACATTAAACCAGGGGAGATGAGGCATTTCCAGCTCACTCACAGTGAGTCATCTTTTAATCTATATTTCAGCTAATCAAGCAAATAAACTAGTAGAACCTTAACTCCCTGAGCTGCAACATTAAATGCAGAATCTGTATTAGCAGGTCCAAATCAATAAATTCACCCTGATCCAACTCTATGTTCCTTCCACCATTATCCCACACGCTTAATATCCATTCCCATGTCTGCTTTCCAGATTTCTGCTTATATAAATTAGAAAATTCAAGCAGTTCTTTTTGAGTGTAGGGTACCTCTTCATGGGTCACACTCAACCTCACCTCTAGGGGCCTGCTGAGACTTTAGTTATAGGTCTAGAAGCAAACAGGTGTGTTGTGGGTGGTTCCTAAGGAGAATCAACATTATCAGCCTGACAACTGCCTCAGGGGAGACCATCACTGTTGCCTCAGGCAGTGCAGGGTTTATCTCTTCAGAAAAAGGTGGAAAAACTGATTGCAGCATGGGTTGGGAAGGGAATGTTGCCACTACTAGGGAGGGGGAAGCTGTTTTTCTGGCAAAAAAGGTTCATCAACGTTTACAAGCTCAGTGTTTGCAGCTTCATCAGGGTCCTCACACACATCCCCATTCCAAGTAGCAGGGTCCCATTCTTTTCCAATCAATGCCCTCACTTTCACGTAGACACCTGGCGAGGCTGTGCATGCACCTTTTGTTGCAGGTCAGCCACTCACATGATAAGAACTTGTGTCTATTTTTCCACAATTTCAGCTCTTTCTCTACAGGAGATAAGACTCTCACTCAGGGCAATATTACCAGATTTGAGGCTCAATATCTACTTCTGAAGCCAGGAGTTGCAATCCCTGAGTTCACCATTTTCTTTCATCACTTTGTCCAGTGAACTTAGGACCAACCAACCAACTTTGTTATGTCCCTTGGTTCTCCACATATGTCAAAGGTATTATGTATAGTTACTAAGTTCCTTGCCTGTCACAAGTGGTGAATCAAGAGTATTAAATGTATTTATTCTGCATAACTCTCTAAATAGCTGACACCAAGGACTATCAGTGTTCTCCATGGTATTAGAAGTAGAGTCTTTAGCATTTTGGGGTCTAATCATATTAAGCAGCCAACTCCTGGTACCAAAATCTGTATTAGTCAGAGTTCTGTAGTGGGACAGAACTAATAAAATATATATATACATATATATATATATATACACATATATATATAACTTTTTAAAACAGTATTAACTCACACGATCACAACGTGCCACGATAGGCCATCTGCAAGCTGAGAGGCAAGGAATTCAGTCTGTGTCCCAAAGCTGAAGAACTTGGAATCTGATGTTCCATGGCAGGAAGCATCTATCATGGGGGAAAGATGTAGGCTGGGAAGATAAGCCCGTCTAGCCTTTTCCCATTTTTCTGCCTGCTTTATATACTGACCATGGTGGCAGCTGATTAGATGGCGCCCACCCAGATTAAGGGTAGGTCTGCCTTTCCCAGCTCACTGACTCAAATGTTAATCTCCTTTGGCAACACCCTCACAGACACACCCAGGATAAATACTGTGCATCCTTCAATCCAATGAAGTTGACACTCCGTATTAACCGTCACAACATTTAAGCAGGGAGGTGACTATCAAGAACTACTTATAATGTAAAAAGTATTATAAAGGCTGGCAGAAAATGAAAACTACAGGAAACTGCCATTAGCTCAGGATGTGCATGTCCATGGGGAGGGGCACAATCTTCATCTTTCAAGGTCATTTTTTCTACAAACATCTTTGCTGAGATAGTCTAGAGAAAGGTGATCAGTCTAGAAAAAGATATGCAGAAATGTGACAGAGCCATGAAGAGCTGTCTCCTAACAATGTCATGATAAGATCACATTTTTTATAAAACTAAATGTGAAGACTTTATAAAACAATTGCTTTTTTATACAGCTTCTTGTAAATTATCCATGTCTTTAATCAGCTAATTATAAGATACAATTGAGCCAATGTTTCAATTCCAGTTTCTAAACAGATAAACTTATAAAGAGTTTTAGACTACTTAATCAGCATCACAGTTGTGTATATTACTAAATATTTTAAGGAATTAGCTGTCATTCTTAAATTTAGAGAAAAATATTACTGTATCACTTATTGGGACTACATATTATAAGCAGTGTGCCCTAAATAAAGGACTTGTTTTAATTTTAAATCCTTCTTTCCCTTAAAAATATCCATAACGTTTTATGGATTGTAAATTTTGTAATGATAGAAAATAAGGCTAAAATTTGTATTGGTTAGTTATTTTAAAAGTCTTAAGAACTATTAATTCTTTCATATTTGTATGTCAATACACTTAGAGGAAATGATTTTTTAAATAAAGCCAGATCCAGCAAGTTGTATCTTTTAAAAAATATATTTGCTTTTAAACCATTTGTATATGTAGCAGTTATTTTTTAGATATAATCAGTAATCCAATAACCAGTTTTGGCCTTTAGACACTTTGAAGTCAGAACTCCTTGAGGATTTGTTTTTCATTTACAAGTGTAATTTGTTTGAAAATATATATAAAAAAAAAATTCCCTTTCTTGAAATAATTTGTGTTAGAAAAGAAAATAAATACTAATAAGAACACAGATGGGGGCAACAGTACTGAGGAAATCAACCCTGATTTTATTCATTGACAAGAATATATTATGTGTTATTTTAGACTGTATATTCATGCAATTTAAAGGGGAAAATGAGTTTAGAGGGATAGAAGCAATGCAATAAAGCAGAAGCTTTTTTTTTAAATCTGTAATATTCTTATACACACACACATATACAGTCATCTATCTATCTATCTATCTATCTATGCTTTTATTCTTGAGAACTTTGAGGTGGCTAAATCAAAACTCATTTCGAAAATAGCTTTTGAATTCAGTAAAATAAACATTAAATAACATAAAAACACTTTAATTTTTATTTTAATTTCATTAAAATTAGCCTTTGAAAATAAAAGTAACAAAAGCAATTGTAAGTCAATCAGTTATAATCATTTTGAATTGAAAAGAAAATGTAAAGCCTGAGAAAACTAGTTGTGGAAATAGAAAAATAGAAAAATAGAAGCAATGGAAATGTTATGATCACTATAGAACAGGGATTTTTAATAGGGAGATATTGACCCAAGGGTGAATAGTTGGTCTAGGGATGAGGCAGTGTATTAGTCGGTTCTCGTACTGCTGATAAAGACATACCTGAGGCTGGATAATTTAAAAAGGAAAGAGATTTAATGGACTCCCAGTTCCACATGGCTGAGGAGGCCTCACAATCACAGCGAATATGAAGGAACAGCAAAGGAACATCTTCCATAGTGCATGTAAGAGAGAACTTGTGCAGGGGAACTCCCCTTATAAAAGCATCAGATTGGTCAGGCGTGATGGCTCACTCCTGTAATGCCACCATTTTGGGAAGCTGAGGCGGGTGGCTCACCTGAGGTCAGGAGTTCAAGACCAGCCTGGCCAACATGGTGAAATGCCATCTCTACTAAAAATACCAAAAATTATCTGGGCGTAGTGGCAGGTGCCTGTAATCCCAGCTACTCAGGAGACTGAGTCAGGAGAATCGCTTGAACCTGGGAGGCGGAGGTTGCAGTGAGCTGAGATTATGCCATTGCACTCCAGCCTGGACAACAAGAGTGAAACTCCGTCTCAAAAAAAGAAAAAAAAAGCATCAGATCTCATGAGACTTCTTCACTATCATGAGAACAGCATAGGAAAGACCTGCCACCATTATTCACTTACCTGCCACTGAGTCCCTCTCATGACAAGTGAGAATTGTAGGAACTACAATTCAAGATGAGATTTGGGTGGGGAGACAGCCAAACCATATCAAGGAGAAAAAAAAAAAAAAAGAAGACAAATGAAATGAAATAAAAATAAATAGATATTATAATGGTTTTAGCCCTCCAGAGCTCAAACCTACAGATAAACTGTGATTCTTCAGTGTTTAATATTTCTTTTTAGTGTATCTAATGTCTTCTTATGGACAGTTATGAAAACAGGTTGAGAACAACTGCTGCAGAGTATGTCAAAGATTTTTAAATCAAAAAAAGTAATATTTAAAATGAAAATATTTGTATATAAAAATTGTATTGATATTTATATATATGGATTTACTTATAAATAGTTGTCATGATGCATCTCAGATGTTTTAAGTAAGCTAATTTCAAATGTAATCTCTAACAAAAAAATTTTTAGAAAACTGTGCTGTAAAATACTTTACAGAGGCGATAGATAGATAGAAGATAGATAACAAATAGATCATTATTTAAAGGCAATGCTTCTCTTTTTACGTTGTTTCAGTGTGTTACAATATTTACCAACAGTACCCTAAAGTCTTTTTTTTTTTTTTTTTTTTTTTTTGAGACGGAGTCTCGCTCTTTCACCCAGGCTGGAGGGCGGTGGCGCTATCTTGGCTCACTGCAAGCTCCACCTCCCGTGTTCACACCATTCTCCTGCCTCAGCCTCCTGAGTAGCTGGGACTACAGGCGCCTGCCACCGTGCCTGGCTAATTTTTTGTATTTTTAGTAGAGATGGGGTTTCACTGTGTTAGCCAGGATGGTCTTGATCTCCTGACCTCATGATCCACCCGCCTCGGCCTCCCAAAGTGCTGGGATTACAGGCGTGAGCCACCGCAGCCAGCCAGTCCCCTAAAGTCTTAACTCATTCCAATATCAACCCAAAAGTCCAGGTCCAAAATCTCATCTGAGACAAGGCATGTCTTTTCTGCCTATCAGCCTGTAATATCAAAAGCAAGTTAGTTACTTCCTAGATACAATGGGGGGGTACAGGCACTAAATAAATATACCCATTCCAAATGGGAGAAATTGGCCAAAACAAAGGGGTTACAGGCCCCATGCAAGTCTGAAATCCAGCAGGGCAGTTAAATCTTAAAGCTCTGAAATGATCTCCTTTGACTCCATGTCTCACATCCAGGTCATACTAATGCAAGAGGTCAGCTCCCATAGCCTTGGGCAGCTCTGCCTCTGTGGCTTTGCAGGGTACAGCCTCACTCTGGCTGCTATCATGGGCTGGCACTGTCTGTGGCTTTTCCAGGTACACAGTGCAAGCTGTCAATGGATCTACAATTCTGGGGTCTCGAGAATGGTGGCCCTCTTCTCCCAGCTCCACTAGGCAGTTCTCCAGTGGGGACTCTGTCTGGGGGCTCTAACCCCACATGTCCCTTCCACTCTGCCCTAGTAGAGGTTCTCCATGAGGGCTCCACCCCTGCAGAAAACTTCTGACTGGACATCCTGGTGTTTCTATACATCTTCTGAAATCTAGGTGGAGGTTCCCAAACCTCAGTTCTTGACTTGTGTGCTGCCACAGGCTCAACACCACATGGAGGCCACCAAGGCTTGGGACTTCCACCCTCTGAAGCCACAGACTGAGATGTATGTTAGCCCCTTTTAGCCATGGCTGGGACTCAGGGCACCAATTCCCAAGACTGCACAAAGCAGCAAGGTCCTAAGCCTGGCCCAGGAAACTATCTTTTCCTCCTAGGCCTCTAGGCCTATGATGGGGGCGGGGGGGGGGGTTGCCACAAAGGTCTCTGACATGCCTTGGAGACATTTTAACCATTGTCTTGGTGATTAAAATTTGGCTCCTCATTACTTATGTGCATTTCTGCAGTTGGCTTGAATTTCTCCCCAGAAAATGGGTTTTTCTTTTCTATCACATCATTGGGCCGCAAATTTTTCAAATTTTTATCCTCTGCTTCCTCTTGAATACTTTACCACTTAGAAATTTCTCCAGATACCCTAAATTATCTCTCTCAAGTTCAAAGTTCCACAAATCTCTAGGGCAGAGGCAAAATACCGCCAGTCTCTTTGCATTGCAAGAATGATCTTTACTGCAGTTTCCAACAAGTTCCCTGTCTTCCTCTGAGACCACCAAAGCTTGGACTTAATTATTCATGTCACTATCAGCAATTTGGTCAAAGCTATTCAGCAAGTCTCTAGGAAGTTCCAAGTTTTCCCACATTTTCCTGTCTTCTTCTGAACTTCCAAACTTTTGCAACCTCTGCCTGTTACCCAGTTCCAAAGTTGCTTACACATTTTCTGGTGTCCTTATAGCAGCACCCCACTCTCTGTGGTACCAATTTACTGTATTGATTCATTCTCACACTGCTATAAATTACCGCCCGAGACTGGGTACTTCCTAATAGAGTTTTAATTGACTCATGGTTCTGCATGGCTGGAGAGCTCTCAGGAAACTTACAATCATGGCAGAAGGAGAAGCAAACATATCCTTCTTCACATGATGGCAAGGAGGAGAAGTGCAAAGCAAAGAGGAAAAAAACACTTATAAAACCATCAGATCCTGTGACAACTGTCTCACTATCATAAGAACAGCAGCATGGGGGTAACTGCCCTCATGATTCAATTACCTCCCATCAGGTCCCTCTCATGACACATGGGGATTATGGGAACTACAATTCAAGATGAGATTTGGATGGGGAAACAGCCAAACCATATCAGAGCCTTTATGTTATCCTTTCTATAAATGCAAAATTCTAATATATTCTTTTTTGGTAAATAACTCTGGACTCATAAATTTTTTTCAGATTTTTAAAAATAATGGAGCAACATTGACCTTCAGTCATTAGTTAAGTGAATCTCAGCAGCATCTTTGATGTTGTTACGGATATGCCTACCCAGAAGACACACACACACACACACACACACCCATGTTCTACTCACTGTCTCTGATCAGTACTTCCAGAATGTTCCTTTGCAATTTGTTTTGTCCTGAGTTGAATAATTTTAGAATATAGTTTGAGGCAAAAGTTAATGTTGTTGCTTGTAATATTATTTTATCTCTTTACAGAATATTCTATATTCTAGTGAATGACCCATCATCAGTCCACTGCCTATTCCCATCAGTCTATTCCCTAAAGGTTTTCTTACAAAGTTCACATTATAGTGCAAATAAATCAGTCTTTTGATTTTGCAGCCCTACTCCCAGGAGAGGGCAGTGAGGCAAAAGATTAGAAAATGAAATTATGAAATAAATACTAATGGCATCAGGAAAATGTAGTGTCATATTTGTCTCTGTATTTTTTTTTTTAGTCTCGCTAATGATATTCCTCAATCAAACTATTTCTTTGAGTTATTTATACAGAAAAATGTACATCTCTTTTTTAGGCATTCTGTAACTTCAAAAGTAATTCATCTATGTCCTGAAGGTCAAGTATGATGTAAAAACTAACAGTCTAAATCAATGTGCTAATGCTAAGGTGTAAATGACAATTAAAACGCATGACCTATAAAAGGAATAAGCCCCCCATGACCAAGGCATCTGAAAGGTAAATATGAAATGAAAATAAATAAATCACTCTGACCACAAATAGTTATGCTTTAGAAAGCACTGTGCACCTTATAGTCCAGTTTCTTGTTGGTAACTACAATAAATATTTCTATAACCTAAACGCTTGAGGGCAAATAAGGTTTAGTCCTTAAGCAACCATATTCTTCAGTCTTCATGTATAATGTACATTGAAACAGATCATTCTCTCTATAACCCTCACCATCTAAGGTTGCCTTTCCATCAGCGCGTAGCTGAGAGATGGCCATTTGGAGCCAGAAAAGAAAGGAAAAATTAATGAATTGGTAAATGCTTTTTAAGAAAAGTGGACAAAATTTCTGTGCAAATGATGCATGCTTTTTAATAAATGTTTCTCTTAACTGTAATTCAGAAACAAAGTTCTGATTACAGCTCTAGTTTAAGCTAATGTTCTGTGCATAACTAGAAAAATAATTCTATCTGGAACTTGGGACTGTACATGTGGCCATCCCTTTGAATAAATAGCTATCATAATATCATATAGTCTAGATCAGGTCATATTGCACCTTACAAAGAGAATCAAGCAGCTAAAATTGTTCCTTTGGGATTACTTTAGGGGTATAAACTCTTCAAAGGTATCTGCTTGCTTTGGAAATCCTTTTTTCTCCCTACATGCATTCACATGTCTTAGAATATGCTCTTCACCAAGCTGGCTGCATCCAGGAACTTGCTGTGCTTCTAATAATTACTTACCTTGCTGCTGTTCAGCTTCAGAAGAGAAAACTGCTGTGTAGAAATAACTCTACTAGTCTGGCATAGAGAATAAAATCCATTTTGCTGACAGCAATCTCCCCCTTATTGTAAATTTTCAGTTAACTTCTATGAAGTTTAGTATGAAAAAAACAGGAAGATTTTGTATACATAATATATTTTCCTCAAAATATATATTTTTAAATATATTTAATATATATTTCCTCAAAATATATATATTTCCTCAAAATAATATATTTTCCTCAAAAATTGTTAATAAGAAGACCAATAAACTTTTCCAGTTTGGTGCATGAGCTTCCTAGAGTGTCACTGGCCTGAACTGGCCTAAAAAGACTCAAGTTGGCACTAACGCTAGATAGGACAGCTGTTCCCATTTCTTCCCCTGAAGTGGTCCCATGCCTTTCCTGGCAAAGAAAGGGAACTTGGCTGGCAAAGAAAGACCTACACTTACACAATGCCAAAATAACCAGGTAATTATGTCAAAAGCAAAAATAATTCACAAAAGGAAATTGCACCGTAAAATGAAATAATATGCTTTAAATGAAATTAATAGTTTGTAACACAATCTTCAAGTTAATCAATCATGACAAATATATAACATAGAAGAAATCTTCACATATTTCAAACTTTATCATGCTATTGTGCTGTCATTTATGAAGATACTCGAAAATATGTTTGATTTTTTTATCCCATTGCATTTGTCAAGCTTGATATGAAAATGAAATTAATGAATATTTTACTTATTCAGTAACTATTGATTTAGTGCTTCCTATATGCCAGAGCTTTGATAAGGTCAAAGAACTTATAAATGCAAAAGATTGATTCTTGATTTAAAAGATTTTTATAAGTAACTATCCTAGGATGTTTTATGGACATATCATACCCTATGTATATACCTTTCTATAAGAATAATTCAAATTGCTTATTAACTGACCTCATTTATTTACATTGGCAGACAAGAAATCCAAATGAAGGTCAAACTCATTTGCAGTGTATAGACTGACACTTGTCATATTTTTTAAATTCAATATTTGTATGTCAAATAATTCATCTGAACAAGATAAACACGGTAATGAAGTAAATCCCATAGAAAACATATCCTGGGTAATGATGGCTTCTTATGGTTTTATCGACAAGAGTGGAAATTAAATATCAGTATAGTTTTAAATTAAAATGTATGTAATTCAGTTTTAATAGAGTACAAATAAGTATATAGATAATGTACATGTTTTTTACAGTGATACACTGTAACTCAGGATGTTAATCAAAACTTAGAGTGATATTCTCAACAAATATGTTTAGAGAAGCTACTACATGTATAGTATTATATTAATTTTGGAATCACAGCTTTGACTCAACAAAAATTGACTACAAAAATTACATAATTATCACTTTAGAATAGAAGTAGCAAGTAAAATGTTAATGTTATTTAACAAAATATTACAAATTATGTGTGTACTAGTGTCAAAGCCTTATGTGAACAGAGTTAAAGGAAAGTCTGATTCTAAAATATTACTCTAAAAGAAAAATTTTTGTTAACAAAAATTTGAGATGCACTAAATCTTAGCCCATAAAAAATATCCCCATGTTCCTGTAGATCAGAATATCCGGCTGGTCAATGTCATCCAGAAACTGCAATAGTTACTAGTGCACAAAGGAATTAAGATACTTACACACAGAGCTTTTTATACAGGTAAGATACTTTCATTACACTTATTCTTATTTTTTGTTTACTTGATCATTTCCTTTCTAATGTCATTCTTCTGATACCAACTATATCAATAAAAGTTTTGTTACAAGAAGATAGTTATGTGTTCTAGTATCAGTCCCATTTTTAGGTCACAAATACACATTTTCAAGATATCTTAAGTTTACAAATATAGTTTTGAGTGTTTTTTTTTTTTTTTTTTGAGATGGAATCTCACTCTGTTGCCAGGCTGGAGTGCAGTGGCACAGTCTCGGCTTGCTGCAACCTCCACCTCCTGGGTTCAAGTAATTCCCCTGCCTCAGCCTCCCAAGTAGCTGGGACTACAGACGTGCACCACCATACCTGGCTAATTTTTTTTTTTTTTTTTGTATTTTAGTAGAGACGGGGTTTCACCATGTTGGCAAGGATGGTCTCAATCTCCTGACCTCGTGATCCACCCACCTTGGCCTCCCAAAGTGCTGGGATTACAGGCATGAGCCACCACATCTGGCCAGCTTTGAATACTTTACGAAACATTCCAATCTATTTATTTGTACAACAAATAAATTTGTATAATGGTTATTATATTCCTGATACTGTCCTAGATTGTAGTGATACAGCATAGAATAGAAAGTTTCTAATCTCATGTAACATATATTATTTTACTTAAGAAGATGCATTTTTAGTAAACATTATCATGGTTGTCTTACTTTTTCCACTGGAAAATTTATCATTTTTATTTTTATCTGTGAATACAGTTGCATTAATTTCTTGCACTATTTCTTGCAATTGCAACTGTTTTGACCTTTCATCAGTATGAAAGATTAATACTGTCTATTCTAATCAACTATTGATTTGTTCTGAGCTGCATTCCTACCCATACATTGAACTCTGTTTATGGAGGGTGCTATGTTAGTCTCCCTTATTCTCTGGTTTCTGGCAAACTTTGACAATAAGAGGCTTTGGCAGAAGAGTATAGGTTAAAAAAAGAAAGAAGGAAGGATATTTTTCCTTCCTTCTCTGTTTCTGGGTCATTTCTGGAAAAATTGCTTCCCACAAATCTGCTTCCATTGGCCCCCTCTGCATTCTGCTGAAACCAAATTCTTCAAACAGCCTAGGAATGGTTGTAACTTTCTGTTGTTGTTAATTTCTAGATTCCCTTAACATCCCCTGTTTGGCTTTTTAATTTTCCATTGCCATGAAACAAATGTTTTAAATTAAAGTCCATCAGTGTGAAAAATCTCAAGTGGTATTGGTTTTCCTGGTTGGAATTTGTCATATACACCTTTGAACTTGAAAGAATTTAGAGCTACTCGATTGCTGATTCTCTTAGAAATAAATTATCCTCGCTCCTCGTAACAGTATACAACACAGACCATGGAATACACTTACAATGTAACTTTTGCAGAGACAGCAAAGTACTTTCTATGTACCCAGATCTGTTTGCAAGTTTTTAAAAAAATGTATACATCTGCAAGTGTTTGGTGATTAGTCTGACTAGAACTAATAGGGAGAAGGAGTGGATTCTACTCACCTTTCACCTACTCTAGACTTCATTTTTGTGACTATTTACTTGACACCATCTATTTTTTTTCTCTCCCAGATTGTTGATATCAATACACAAACACTCACCCACCCACACACACACCCACCTGCTTTACTATCTCTCACTTTATAAAAGCTATCTTTACTCCATGTTAACTTTCCATTTCTAGCATCCACTTTACATTACAATAATTCCTCCAAAGGTTTTCTTTATTCTTCAATCTCTGCTTTCTCAATCCTCATTATTACTTCAGTTCATTCCAGTTGGGCTTAAAAGACTAAATTTTTCTGGCTTTAATGAGACTATTCATTTCTTGGTATTATAGTCATCATATATTTCATCCTTTATTGCTTATCTTTTTCCTTTACCCAATGTTTACTTTTTTTTTTTTTTTTTTTTTGAGACAGAGTCTCTCCCTCGCCCAGGCTGGAGTGCAGTGGTGTGATCTCGGCTCACTGCAACCTCTGCTTCTCGGGTTCAAGCGATTCTCCTACCTCTGCCTCTTCAGTAGCTGGGAATACAGGTGCCTGCAACCATGGCAAGCTAATTTTTGTATTTTTAGTAGAGATGGGGTTTCACCATGTTGGCCAGGATGGTCTTGATCTCTTGACCTCGTGATCCGCCTGCCTCAGCCTCCCAAAGTGCTGAGATTACAGGCGTGAGCCACCGCGCCTTGCCCAATGTTTACATTTTGAAGTAACCTAGATTTCAGACCTTGGATCATTTTCTTTAATGTCAGCATTCTTACAACAAGTGACCTCACCTAATCCCATGCTTTTCTTTATTATCTATTTAATGATGGTTCCCCATATGCATCCCTTCCCTGAATTCTAGACTTATATATCCTACTTAACATTTGCATTTGGAGAGTAAACTGGATTAAAACTTACTGTGCTTAAAATACATTGACTCCCTTCCTTCTATCCCTCATTCTATCTCAGTAAATGGCATGACCATCCACCAGTTGTTTGGCTGCACACCTCACACTTTATATTGATTAAACACTCACAAACACAACACACTTTCCATTACAAGCCCATGTGCTTTACCTACAAATTATAACCAGATCCACTGACTTCCAAACCATCATCATTTCTCTCATCATTTCTCACTGTCATAGTCTCCCTAACCATTTTTTCCATATTGCTTTCTTATTGTACAATTAATTCTCCACACATTTTTCTTGTCATATTTTACATATGAGGGAGCATCTGATTTCTTTCAACATGGTGGCAAACTAATACGGGCTGCTACCTCTCACCCTCAAAATCCACCCTGGAAATAATATAGAAGCAAGTGGAAAGAATAGATCTGGGGGCAGCACTGCAAGTTGGGGCAAAGAAGAAGCTAACCAAACAACTGGAAAACAAGCTCAAGAAAGGGATGTCTAGAGAGTATTTTTAATACCCTGTGGATATATGGATGATATGCGTACCTAGGAAAGATCTTGGAAGAACTTAAGCTCTTACCTCTGGCTGATTCTGAGGTTCTGTGCAAGTAATTGAATAGGCAGAATTGGAAATTGCCTGCCTGAGCTTTGAAGGCATGCCCCAACACCCAGCATTAACAGAGCTTCAAAGACAGGTGGAAAACTACCAAGAGTACCAATATGTGCATAACAGGAGTCTCAGAAGGGAAAAAGAGAGAGAAAGGGTTAAAGGGATGTTGAGAAATCATAGCCTAAAATTTCTCAAATTTGATGAAAAATATTAATCTACATGTCTGAGGAGCTCAATGAAGTCTATGCAATACCAATTCCAAGAGATCCACACCTAAATACTTCATAGTCAAGCTATTTAAAGACAAAGGGACAATCCAGAAAGTGTCAGTAGAGAAGTGACTCACCACATACAAGAAATCCTCAATAAAATTTACAGCTGGTTTCTCATGGAGAAAAACCATGGAAGCCAGAAGGCAATAGAAAAATGTATTCAGAGTGCTGAATGGAAAAAGCTATTAATCAAGAAATCTGGTATGGTTGTATTAATTAGTTTGACTCTGCAAATATTATGCTATTGTTTGTAAAATCAAATAAAATCATGCTCATTAACTTTTGTGTAAATCAATCTCCAGGCACTAGAGATATAGCAGAATATTAAACAGTTTCTGTTCTTACAGAGCTTACATTCTAGCTAGAAAACAGACATTAAACAACTAATAGCCCAATTATTTAATTAAAATTTAAAAATATATATAATTTATATATACATGTGTATATATATAATTTATATATACGTGTGTGTGTGTGTATATATATATAATATATATATATGAAAATAGACCATTATTAGGTATAACAGGAGGCACTGAGCTGCTTTGGTGTTTCCAATATGTCTTCTTAAGAAAATGACGTTTGTGATGTTTGAATGGAACTGTTAAAGGCGAGTACAAAATGTTAGCTCTCTCTCCACATTCAACATTGATTTACTTATCTGTAGGCTTCAAGTGGCCAAGTTATGTGTCTATGTTATTTACTGATATGGCTACAGTGCTTGTATCCAATGTTTATGCCTCAAGTTTGTTACTTGCCCAATCAATATTTGTTAAATAAATGAATGAACCTTTAATTCAGCTGACTATAATGCATGGAAGAGTTTTTATGTATCAGTACATACAAACAGAACTGTCTAAGGGGGAACAATAAGGAATGCTTCTGAGGCTTACATTGTATAGCTGATAAGGCATGTTTAGAGTCATGATGAATATACCAACATTTTGGAAATGGCCAGTGAAGAAAATAACCTTAATACTTGCTTTTTGTTAATACAGATTAAAGGCCATAAGTTATTATTTCATTAAAGATGTTAATTTTGCATGTCTTTGTATTATGGACAAGGAGTGTTATTTCTAGTTTTTTATCAATATATATTATGTCTGATAGGTAGGAAAATATATTTCTGGCATTTTAAGGAGATTTTTAAACAAAATGTTTTCTGTTACTGTTTCTTAAAAAAGTTTTGATTGTATTGTTTGTATAGCTTTATATTTAGTCAAATTTATCACTGGTAATTACAACTAGAAATGGCCAAGCTCTTGTGTTTATAGCAACATGTCCATTATTACTAATACGATGTAACTGACTTTTAATGAGTCTGGCAAATTTTATAAACAAGTATGCCAGGCACATCCTTTCATTCCTGCCTAAGACTCATTAATATGATTATTTTCTCAAACATCTTGACTGACAAGTTAAATATTACTGCCACACTCATGTGGGCTGTAAGAACACACCAGTAAAGGGAGAAGCTCTTTCTTTGGCTCTAATTTACCAGGATGTATTATCTCACTATTGTTTTCAAGGTACTACATGCTTTTCAGATTAAAGTGAATGTGCAATTGAAAATACAGGCTCTCTCTTTAAACTCTGTGTGCAGAGATGGTTATTTCCTTGGGATATTCAAGATCTCTTCAGACACAAACAGATTTTATGCAATCATATGGTCTAAGGATCTAAAGCTATATTCTTATAAATAAACAATCTCTGGCCTGCTATAATACAGATGGCAGATAGCAACATAGTTCCAGTGAAAGGGAAATGAAAATTTAGCTTGGGTCTATGATTGAAAATGTCCCATTTAAAGACCACTGTGTTATACAATGTATACCAAAGGACCACTTTGGAGGAATAAATTCTTTTGTAACCAATAAAACAATGCATCTGTAACATATTGCTTTCTGTATTTACAACCCATAAGAAAATATGTAATATTTAATTAGCTTCTTTGTTAAATATAAAATTGCCAACTTATTAATAAAAACAAAATGAGTAGTAAACATTGCATAGATATATGAACAAATAGAGTAGAATGGGTATTAGAAATTTGTACATTTCTAGCATTTTACAGTGAAAAAAATTGAGGAGAGTAGAATTAAATGACTTATCCATAACATCTAAAAAAAATCGTTGCAAGAATTGTGGCATAACATCATTTCCCTACACCCTTCCTTGTCAATTCTCTTTCCATTTTAGGAATAAATCAATAGTTACAGATTTTTATAAAATATAAAATATTTTTAATTCAAAGCATGAATATACACAACGTATTGTAAGCAAAGACTTATTTAGTTTTATACTGTCAGTGCCAGGGTCTGTTCTTGAAGGGTTTTAGCCAACCATAAATATAAATTGTTCATAAATGTTCAATCTACATGAAACCTAGTTTGTGTTTCCTATGCATACACAGTTCAAGATAAGTCACCTCATGCTTCCTCATCCCTACAACCCATCCACTCCAAATGCATCTCCAGCATGAACATTCTGGAAATATAATTGTTGTTTGTTTAAATAAAATAGGCTGATCAAATAAAGAAAATAGGCTGATCAGGAAAGAGGCAGTTGAATTTGAATGGACCTTAAAAATAATTCCATTCAACATTCCCCATTTACTGATGAAGAAATCTGCCCCTTGAATTTTACTGTTTCTTCATATATTTGTCATAGATGATGCTCTCTTTGGTTAAAAATTAGAATTTGTTTGATTAAGTCTATTTAATAAAATTAATTAGATCAGTTTTATCACCAAAAAAGAAATCTCCTAAGTTTGTATTTCTCCATTTTTGAGTGTGGACAGAATGATTTGCATATGAGACATATGATGGGTGAATATGTGGTGTTAATCACATTCAATTACTATAATAGTAGCTGATATTTACTGTCAGATACAAGTCTAAGCATGTTTTTGGAGATAGCATTATTTAGTCTCAAGAACTCTGTGAAATCACTTCACAATCAGGTTGAAAATCTGTCAAAGGTTGTTCTTACTTAGTGATAATAATAGCTAACTTGATGCATTTATCAGTATGACCTCTTCATATATTAACTATACATATGCTAACTAAAGTAATCATCAGAGTAACACTATGAGGTAAACTATCCCTACGTAAAATTGAGAAATTGAAGACACATAAAGTTTAAGTGGTTTGTCCAAGGTCTTCTAGTAAGAACACAGCATAGCCAAATTTGGAACCACACTTCAAGTTTTAATATGTTAGGCTTGCTCAGGAACACTATATTACGCTAAAATCCCATGGTCGGCCATCATCTGCAGCCCAGCTACAACAGTGTAGAGCACACAACCTGCCATCATCAGGGATGATAAGCCTCTGTCTCTATTATATTGTAATTGAATCATCTTGGATTAAGCACTATCCCCATGTATAACATGAAAACAATTTTGATGACCGAATAAGATTTTCTTTTATGTAAACAAGCCCAGCAGAGTGTCAAGCACATAGTAGTTGATTTGATAATGATTATTCATGTTTGTGTATTATACACATTTGTACAAAACGAAATTAAACTGTTTGGGTGGACCTACTCAACTGTTTAAAAAAGATGTTGAAGTAAGAGAAGTCGTTTACAAAAGGAATGTAAACAATTAGAAGGCATGCTGCATGATAAAAAACTGAACACTGAAGCCATATCTTATTCTTTTTATACTCCAACACGAAACCTATCTAGCATATCTGGTCTTTAATAAAAGGTGGTTAAACTAAATTGAAATCTCACAATCATGCATTTAGGTTTTGTATGTGTAGTACCCATATTAAAGCAAACAAACAAAAACCTCAGTACATGTATTTGGTACAAATCAGGACAGGATGTTATTCAAGCAGACTTAAACATACCTAAATAGATTTAGTTTCTCTCTCTCTCTCTCTTTTTTCTTTTGAGACAGAGTCTCGCTCTGTCTCCCAGGCTGGAGTGCAGTGGCGCCATCTCGGCTCATTGCAGGCTCCGCCTCCCGGGTTCAAGTGATTCTCCTGCCTCAGCCTCTCGAGTCGCTGGGGCTACAGGCGCCCGCCACCACACCCGGCTAATTTTTTTGTATTTTTAGTAGAGACGGGGTTTCACCGTGTTAGTCAGGATGGTCTCGATCTCCTGACCTCGTGATCCGCCCGCCTCGGCCTCTCAAAGTGCTCGGATTACAGACGAGAGCCACCACACCCTGCCTAGTTTCTCTCTTTTTAGGGAAGTCAGAAAACATTCCTCAGTTTTCACAGAGATCTGGACTCTGGATGTAGGCAAAAACTTCAATCTTAGGGCCACTGGGGCAACTGGAAGTCAGACTGGTCTTGGACTTCCTGCTATTCTTCGCTGTACAACGCTAGTGTTGTCACTGCATTGTCAGAATCAATTAACTCCTAAGTAGTACTTAACAGCTTTTTAATCAATTGTTTCTCCAATTGCCAGGCAGAAGTCAGACTTTCATAGTCCGTCAGGGAGAAGACAGAAGGAAGGAACTCCTTTTTTCAGTGGCCTACTTTTTCTCCATCTATATATTATTTCACTTCATGGAACTAGAAAAGAATAAATGAGCAAATGAATTTTAAATTACGAGTTACATTTTCCTTTTTTCCTTACACTTAACCTTTACAAAGTTCCACGGGAACCAGTTAATTAACCCAATTTGTGACTGAAATCGTCGTGCTGAGCTTCCATGTAAGTACGTTTTAATCCATGTTTTTCTTTTTGAAAGACCAAGTTGTTCTTGTCCTACAACTTAGAAATTAAACTATACATAAATATATTCAATTTTACATTTTAAATACCTTCCATTTTTCTTTAATGTTTGGCTCATTCGCCTAGTTTTTCTTGTTTAGATTTTCCCCCAAACAAACAAACAAACAAAAATTTTCTTATAGTCAAATATGAGAAACATCTTGTTTTTTGGTAGTTTTTCCTAATGGCTGTTCTAATAAATTTTTATTCTTATGATTACCAAAAAGTTTGGCTTGTTTTAGTCCACCGTTTTACACATGAGAATACTTATGCTCATGGAGTTGAAATGATTAGCTTATGCTCATCAACTTAGTTGGCTAGTTAGATATGTAGGTTGGATAATGGCAGATCTCTTAATGGCAGCCTAACTCCATCTTTTTACTTGGGTAAAATTTTATCAAAATGTATCAAATTATTACAAAATCATTACAATTTTCTTAAATTATAAAATATATTCATTTAAAATGTGAATGTGCCAATGGTCTTCTTATACAATTTGCACCATACGGCATTTTGAGGTTTTACATTTTAATTCTCTTAAAAATAGCAAATTGTAATTATCGAGTTACATAAGAGTAAAATGTGATCTCTACAATAAACTCTAAATCATTATATGTAATTATACTGAGCACTTCTAAAAAATATTTTCCATGCTGACTTGATGAAAATCATGTTGAACTACGTATGTGTAGTACATAAATAAAAAATAAGTTGTTTAATAATAGAGTATTAAAATTATACAAGGTGTGTGTGTGTGTGTGTGTGTGTGTGTGTGTGTCCTCCATAGTTAAATAAAGGGAAATTGACAAAAAATTTTTTAGTGCTTCTATCAAATGTATCCAATATTCACTTGGACCTTGATCAGATTAACTTTTCAGCAAATTATTTGCAGTTTCTCAATTTGTCTTATTTAACCTCTCTGGTAAAATAAATACTTTGTAGGAAAATCTTTGCAGAACAAAAATGAAGATGCAAAAGAAGAGCAAGAAATTGTCAAATATAAATTTTTATTGAAAGTTATCAAGCTACTTTCTCCGTATTTGAGGATGGTGTAGGTCTAATGGAATTAACATCTAAGGATATTTGCTGAGACAAATGGCAAGAAAAACTAAATTCCCTTCAGTGGGGTGTGTATTATTTCAAAGAGGATAATCAGGTGGATGACTTATCATCAACATTGTGGTCAGAGAAGTGCGAGAAAAAAAATCTTGACTTTCGGATCTAATTTCACTACTTGAAAAGAACGTATCTTCCACTTGAACTGAATGCTATAGAGGAATTAGGCATCTGTTCATGTAGGGAACCTGAGGGATATTTAAATAAACTGGAAATGACTATGTCTTTGGAGAGGATATGGTATACAACATCTGTGATTAGTGCATACGGTTAGCCACAGGTGTACAAATAAAATCATCCAAAATGAAAAAAAAATTCCAAAATGACTCATATAGTGACTTCAGAGACCATATTCTGTATTTGTAATTTTATACTCTACTTAAATTGAACAGCTAGGGAAAGGTGTACAACTATGATTTTATACCATGATTTTTTTTAGGTGATACTGTATGTTTATTATGGAAACACAAAATTGGTTTTCTTAGCACACTTTACTGTACATAGTAGATATTAAATAAATAAGATGGGAACAAAAGATTCAGCACATAAGTAGCTAAAGTACCTCAAAACCATGTGTATTCACCTAACAACCCATCTTCAACATTTAAAAAGCAGAGGTTGATGGAAGTTATGGGAGATATAGACAAGTGTACAGACATAGTTGGACATTTTAATATGCTTTTCCAAATATCTGGTAGAATAAGCAGAAAAAAATTAATGAGGATATTGATAATTTGACAAACATTAATCAAATTTACCTGATTGATCTGTATAGAAGTATAACATCAGTAACTGCAGTATGCATATTCATTTCAAGTACTCATGAATATTTACCAACAGAAACCACAGCTTAGACAAAAGCAAGTAAAATTAATCTGTGTTTATAAATGTCATAATGGTTATGTTGGAAGGAACTGGGGAAGAAGGTACACAGGAAGTGTTCTGGAGTGCTTTAAATGTTCTACATTTTCAACTAAGTAGTATTTATACAATAACACACAATGTAAAAGTTCATGAATTTGTGCAAATAAGATTTGTGTGATTGCCTGTATGTTACTTATGCCACAATAAATAAATAAATAAACTAATATATATTCAACAAGAATCTAGGACTCTATTCACATTAATAGTTTCATGTACTGGAACAAGTTTCTTCATCTGTCCCCGATTTCATTTACTTAAGAAATTAAAAAATAATAAATGCAGAAAATATTTATTTAATGGTATAATCAAACTTGATTAAATTAACTTGTTCAGGTTGCTACCTTTTGATCAACACTTAACTGAACGTGGTTGTCTGTTACACTGATTGCTCCAAATTAGCTATACTTCTAGGTATTCTCTTTGAGTTGTGCTGGCCTTGTGTCTCACTTTAATCAACAGAATGAGGTGGAAGGAGCACTGACCTATGCACAAATTTCTGGCCTGTACCTTAAGAAGACTTACTAGCTTCCAATTCTGCACACTTGAGAACCATGAAAAATCAAGGCCAGTTCTTCTATGAAGGAGACCACCTAGAACAAGCAGTTAAAGAGGCCACATAAAGAAAGACCCAGAAGAACATGGAGTGAGGGAAAACCAGATGCCCCAGGATTCTAGCAAAGCTGAGTGTCTAGCCATCTTACTCCCTGAATATGTCCATCCAATAGACCACCAGCCAGACAGCAAAACAACTATTCAGCCAAATCTAGCTAACATTGTAGAACTATGAGCAAATAAAATAAGTGGTCTTTTAAACCACTAAGTTTTGGGCTGGTTTGCTACACAGGAATAGATAACTGAGATACTGTATCAGCAACTTAGCTTGGGGTTTGATACTAAGTATGGTAATTAGGCAGAATGAAATGGAATGGGCATTGGGGTTGCCACAAGAGTGACTTTTATGTTCACCTCAAGTAAGAGTGATGAAGCATATAATGGATTTCGAGTCTTTTAAAATCTAGCCTGAATTTCTATCAAAATAATTCTTTTTATCTTAATTGGAGTTGAGTTAGTATTATGTTTATAAAATAGCCACAGGGAGGCCTATTGACCTAGCCTTTGTATAGAAAATCAAAGTGTGAATCTTAATTTCACAGACATAAAAAGTGTCCTGTTTGTATATTTAAATTCGGATGTTAGCATATTTAAAGACTGTTTATATTGTCTTATTATGATAATTTAAAAAGAAAGTAAAACAATGTGTATTCCACAAAGGGGCATGCTTCTTTTAATTGCTTGGATAATTCAGGGAGAAAAAGAAATCTCAAATTACATAAATGGAGAAGTATATAGGGTTGTCAGTTAAAATACACAATGCCCAGTTAAATTTCAAATACAGATAATGAATTTTATTTAGTATAAGTATGTCCCATGCAATATGTGAAGCTTACTTATACTAAAAAATCATCATTTCTTATTTTATATAACATTCAAATTTAACTAGCATCTGGTATTTTTATTTGCTAATTCTGACAACCCTAAAACAATAGTAAAATCAACAAACATTTGTTGAGTGAAGCAGAAGGAATAATGGGGTTAAGAGTGGGGCAAAATAAGTGGTAGAAGAGGAATTGGAAATGTAGTTAGGGAAAGGATGAAGTAAAGAAGTTTAAGAGAGTAGTAACTAGTGTACAATTACTGTTTTGGAAGTAGGAAAATAAATATTTTAGGGAAGGATAATAAGACTGAGGAAATGTAATGTATGTGACCAGGAATGTCTAAAAATATTGCTTTGTTATTTTCTATAAATGATACAAACTTCCTCTTGTATTGCCCAGGTAATGGGGAACAGAGACTGGACAATGAAGGGGTGATAGATGTGCCACTCCAAATATTGCCAGATTAGTATATTGATGATTTAGAGTTGAAAACACTGGAATAAATTGTAGTTTCAGAAAGGGCAAACTGATTCGTTTCTTCCTGCATTCAGCAAATGATAAAGATTCTCCTGGGAGGGATACCCTCTCCATACCAGAGTGAAAAATAGCCCTTATCACCAAAGACTTGGAGTAGATGGCTGCAATGGACCTGAATAAACATATTTAATTAGGCAACCTTTATCTTCCACCTGCTTTACCCTCTCCCCCACCCCACCCAATATATCTCCTGGAGAATCCCCTATAAAATTTTAGCATCCTAACCAGTTTTTCTTTGTCTTATTATTTCTTCTCAAATTTATTGCTCTTTGTCTGAAAAAATATAAGAGCATCTTACTTTGGCCACTTCTTCAGACTTTACTCTCTTGTGAAGATCCCCATGTACATATAAAACTAACACAATTTGTATAATTTTCTCTTGTTAATCTACCTGGTGTCTCCTTGGTTTCTAGATTCAGTTTAAGAGTTCAGTAAGAGCTAAAGGGGGGTTGGTATGAATGGTATCTCCCCTAAGAAATGAAAGGTGGGTTGGTATAAATGGTAACTCCCTAGCCCCCATTCAACCTGGATGATTCAGTATGATCTGGGCTCATTGCAATTTCTGCCTCCCAGGTTCAACCAATTCTCTTACCTCAGCCTCCTGAGTAGCTGGGATTACAGGCATGTGCCAACACGCCTGGCTAACTTTTGTATTTTTAGTAGAGATATGGTTTCACCATGTTGGCCAGGCTGGTCTCGAACTCCTGACCTCAAGTTATCCACCCACCTCGACCACTGATATGGTTTGGTTCTGTGTTCCCACCCCCAAATCTCATCTTGAATTGTACTCCCATAATGCCCACATGTTGTGGGAGGGACCTGGTGGGAGAAAACTGAATCATAAGGCAGTTTCTCCCACATTGTTCTCATGGTAGTAAGTCTCATGAGATCCGATGGTTTTATTAGGGGTTTCTGCTTTTGCATCTTTCTCATTCTCTCTTTGCCTGCTGCCATCCATATAAGATGTGACTTACTCCTCTTTGCCTTCCACCATGATTATGAGGCTTCCCTAGCCATGTGGAACTGTAAGTCCAGTTAAACATCTTTCTTTTGTAAATTGCCCAGTCTCAGGTATATCTTTATCAGCAGTGTGAAAACAGACTAATATAGTAAATTGGTACCAACAGAGTGGCGCGCTGCTGAAAATATACCCAAAAGTGTGGAGCGACTTTGGAACCGGGTAACAGGCAGAGGTTGGAACAGATTGGAGTGCTCAGAAGAAGACAGGAAAATGTGGGAAAGATTGGAACTTCCTAGAGACTTGTTGAATGGCTTTGACCAAAATGCTGATAACAATATGGACAATAAAGTTAAAGTCCAGGCTGAGGTGGCCTCAGCTGGAGATGAGGAACTTGCTGGGAACTGGAGCAAAGGTGACTCCTGTTATGCTTTAGCAAAGAGACTAGCAGTATTTTCCTCTGCCCTAGAGATTTGTGGAACTTTGAACTTGAGAGAGATGATTTAGGGTATCTGGTAGAAGAAATTTCTAAGCAAAGCATTCAAGAGGTGACTTGGGTGTTGTTAAAGGCATTCTGTTTTATAAGGGAAGCCGAGCATAAAAGTTAGGAAAATTTGCAGCCTGACAATGCCATAGAAAAGAAAAACCTATTTTCTGAGCAGAAATTCAAGCTGGCTGCAGAAATTTGCATAAGTAATGAGGAGCTGAATGTTAATCCCCAAGACAATGGGGAATATTCTGTAGGGCATGTCAGAGGTCTTCATAGCAGCCCCTCCTATCACCTGTCTGGAGGCTGGGCCCTGGTCCCCCTGCTGTAGGCAGCCTAGGGACTTGGTGCCCTGCGTCCCAGCCTGCTGCAGTTGTGGCTGAAAAGGGCCAACATAGAGCTTGGGCCATGGCTTCAGATGGTGCAAGCCCCAAGCCTTGGTGTTGAGCCTGTGGGCACACAGAAGTCAAGAATTGAAGTTTGAGAACCTCCTCCTATATTTCAGAAGATCCCTGGAAAGTCCAGGCAGAAGTTTGCTGCAGTGGCAGTGCTCTCATGGAAAACCTCTGCTAGGGCAGTGCAGAAGGAAAATGTGGGGTGGAAGCCCCCACACAGAGTCCCTATTGGGGGACCACCTAGTGGAGCTGTGAGAAGATGGCTACCATCCTGCAGACCCCAGAATGATAGATCCACCAACAGTTTGCACCATGTGCCTGGAAAAGCTGCAAACACTAAACACCAGCCCATGAAAGCAGACAGAAGGGAGGCTGTACCCTGCAAAGCCACAGGGGCAGAGCTGCCCAAGACCATGGGAACCCACCTCTTGCATCATTGTGACCCGGATGTGAGACATGGAGACAACAGAGATCATTTTGGAACTTTAAGATTTGACTGCCCTGCTGGATTCTGGACTGGCATGGGCCTTGTAGCCCCTTCGTTTTGGCCAATTTCTCTCTTTTGGAATGGTTGTATTTACCCAATGTCTGTACCTGCATTGTATCTAAGAAATAACTAGCTTGCTTTTGATTTTACAGGATCATAGGTGGAAGGGACTTGGCTTGTCTCAGATGAGACTTTGGACTGTGGACTTTTGAGCTAATGCCGAAATGAGTTAAGATTTTGGGGGACTGTTGGGAAGGCATGATTGGTTTTGAAATGCGAGGACATGAGATTTGGTAGGGTCCAGGGGCAGAATGATATGGTTTGGCTGTGTGTCCCCACCCAAATCTCACCTTGAATTGTATTCCCATAATTCTCACATGTTGTGAGAGGGACGTGGTGAGAGATAATTGAATCATGGAAGCAGTTTTCCCCATACTGTTCTCATGGTAGTGAGTAAATCTCATGAGATCTGATGATTTTATCAAGGGTTTCTGCTTTTGCATCTTTGTCATTCTGTCTTTGCCTGCTGCCATCCATGTAAGACATGACTTGCTCTTCCTTGCCTTCCACCATAATTGTGAGGCTTCTCCAGCTACGTGGAACTGTAAGTCCAATTAAACCTTTTCTTTTCACAAATTGCCCTGTCTCAGGTAGGTTTTTATTAGCAGCACGAAGACGGACTAATACAGCCTACCAAAGTGCTGGGATTAAAGGTGTGAGCCACCATGCCTGTCCTAAAAATTCTTAATCTCTCAGATTCTAACTCTTGCCACACATCCTCCTTAAGATGGTTCCCAGTGGGATACAAGGAGTTTCTAGGACCTGACAGCAGTCAGGGAGGGGAACATCTATCCACTGGCCTTGGATTGCAACACCTGCTTCCACATGCTGGCCTTATTCTTACAAAGCCTGTTGGTCCTATAAGGAACCCTATCTGGAGAAGTCCACGGCACCCACTGCAGCTGATGGGTGATCTTGCTACCATTTGTTCTTGTCTCCTGTGTGCCTAGTCACATTATGAGCTTCTCTTAGATAACTATACCCAGGAAGAAAGAGGCTGGATCCAGTATTTTTATGATCCTGCATTTCAAAGAAAAAGTTTTGGCAAGAAACTTCTGAAAAATAATATATATTAGGCTCACCTTAATAAAATAGTCTAGACTTTGAGTGGAATTATTTTGTATTCTTTATTTAAGAAACATAATGGTGCTATGAAGTAGGCAAAGATCAAATATTTATGAAAATGCAGGTAATTTTTTAATGTCTACTGGCAGATGGCCTCTACAGGCTCTGTATTTACTATCTGTGTGTTGTTCCCACCAATATTCTTCATTCATATAAACTTAGTGTTCACCTAGGGATATATCAATAGTTCATGAGTTTGATTTTAAATAAGAATCTCAACAGTGAGACTTATTTTTCTGCTTTTTAAAATGTAATCAGTACCCAAATCAATATCACTATTCTTTTTAAAGACTAAGAAGTTTTTATCTTCAGAGAAAGCTGATACTTTATTAGTGCAGAAGAAAAAGCTGTTCCTTTTCAAACATTAAAAAACACAAACATCTTAAATATGCATTAGAAACCATTAACGCTCAAGGGAGAGCTGACTGCTGTAAATTTTCTATGGTATAGCCTCTTACCTCTTCTGATAGCTAAAGTTAATGTTTTAATGACAAGAATTTAAAAGAAAAAAATAGTTGAGTATTTAATTTGAGTTTAATAATGCTTTGTGAGTCTGCACAAAATATTGCAGGATTTTAACATTGAAAGCTGAACGAATATTTTTCAGACTTTAAGTTATTAAAACATGTTTTCTTATTTGGTAGTGAACTTGTATTTCAGCCAAACAGCTGTAACTGTGGGCTGCCAAAACTACTCTTCTTACACTTTTGGGTTACTTGATTAAATTACTATATACACAAAAATCCTTTCCAGAGAGTGAACGAAAAGTGGACGGTGTTATGTTAGTTGTATTGTTCCTAGAAGAGAAGTTACATAGAAAAAAAACCTCTGCTGAAATTTTAATATGCTTTGTTATTTTTGCATCATTTGGCTCAAGGATCAAAATGAAATCAATTATAACAAAACAGTAGATCATTTAAGCATGGTGTTAATACTTTTTAATTGAGTTCAGAGAACTTATATGAATTAGATCTTTTGATCCTCACACCAGCCCCATACTGGAAGAAGGGCAAGGATTTTTCATTTTTCATCTATGTGTGATTAGAATTAATGGTACCTTAAGATGTAAAAGGGTCCCAGTTTTACCCTGTTCTCTGCCAAGCACTCTATAAGCTACTTTTCTCTTTCTACTTGTTATAGGTTTAAAGTATCTAGAGTTATATCCTTTATTTTGTAATAGGTCCACCTATATAGTGTGAGTGGATTGAGATTAGGACTGAAAATAATTGCTCACTCCTCTTAGTCTCCACAAATATATGTTGGTGAATCTGAGTTTCATCTGTAAGGCCAGGATTGAAATGATTGCATTAGAGATTGAAATGAAATTTAGAAACCTTCTTCTGTTTCATCTTCAACTGAGGTCAGGAGGGACCTAGCTACATAATCTTTGCGGACTTCTTTTCAAATATAACAACAATCTCCCTATGTATTGCACATAAAATATTAGCAGGGGCAGAACTAGCAGACAGAAATCATATCTGCCAACCGTGGCGAAACAACAGTTTTGTCTTTCAAATAAGGACTAAACTCTGTAGGAGGAAAACTTATTTTGTGATAAACAGAGTCCTAAAGTATTACGCAATTGGCAAAATTTACTGTGCATTTATGGTATTATGGGTTTATTGTATTTGGGTTTGTTCAAATAATTTCACGTATCTAGTGGAAATTGTATCTTATGTGATGATTTAATCTAACCACAGCTGCAGCAATATAAATTACACTTAAGACTATGCTGATTGATTATAATCAGTTGTAATCATGTCTTATAATTACATTGCATTATAGCGGCAGAGGCTGTTTAAGCCTACTCAGCACAGAGCTATATAAAGAAGAATATTTGTTACTTCTGACAGTCTCAGTCAACATTCAAAATGGCCTGCAAACAATAAGTTTACTAAATTTATTGTCCAGGCATCAAATAAGCTTCTTGATTTGCTCACAGAAGTTGAAACAGAATTGCAAGCCAGTCTAAAGCTTATTAACTACTATTTATACTAAAAATATCTTCTTAAAAACATTAATAATTTAGTATATGGATCACGTTGATGTATCAATATTTGAAGTACACTGAATGTCAATGAATGTAAAATAATCAAGTGAGAAATTTGGAAGTATAGGAAGGTATAGATAAAATAAAATTGGAAGAAACATTGATGATTTATTAAAGCAGGGTAATGGGTACATAGAGATTTGTTATATTATTCTGTTTAATGTGTATGTGTTTGAAATTATTCATATAAAAAGTTATATATACTTTCCTATAATAAAGAAAATTGAACAAACACTATATAGTGCCTATTTATGTCTATATACAAAAATACAAAGGTATTCTTTAAAATTCATGTATCTAAGTTGCTTTGTTATGTCTTAGAGGAACACTTTGCCTTTACATTGAAAACTCCTAATAGACTGTTTTGAAACACTCAAGATTATTTCACCAAAGCCAAAGCTCCAGTAGTCTTCTTTTAACCTAACCTCCTCCTTTCCTCTTGTAATGATGCCCACTTTTCACCTGCACTCAGTAAGCCACAGTAAACAATCATGTAGAAAATACTGTGCTTTTCTATCATCAATGTTTTATTAGTAAAAATGTTTACACTTCACACAATTAAATATAGCCACCACAAGAAGCATATTAATATTCTGAATAAGTTGTATAAGGCTCATTCCGAATAAGTTGCAAGGCTTGTTCTGATTACAATTATATGTGTATTGGAGTATATGAAAAGTGAAAAGTTTGTGTCCATTTTTAGATTACTTAATACATATCTTTAGATATGGGCAACTTACTTAATTTTCTGAGACTTCATCTTTTCATTTTTGTGTGGCTATATATAGTGAATGTAAACCCATTTGGCAAAAGTTTTACCTACAAAACAAATATAGATTAGATATTTGTTACCTCTGATTTTCCTTTCACACTTCCTATCTGGTTCTTTATGCACTCAAATGAGGATTGGACTATGGTTTGCTAATTGATACTAGAAACAAACAAAAAAAAGCAGTGCTGATTTGGAGCACTCTCATTAGGCTTACCATTCTTCTACTTGTTCGGATTTGTCTCACTGCTTATGTAGCAAGATGCCAAACAGGTATTTTTCTCGATTTGCCATTTTATCTCAGGTCTCAAAACAAGAAAATGGATTTCAAATATCCAATATAATTATTGATTTTATGTGTTAATTTAACTGAGATACACAATCTCCAGAGAGCAGGTAAACCATTATTTCTGTGTATATCTGTTTCTGAAAGAGATTAGCATCCCACTGGTTAGACTGAATAAAGATGGAACTCACCAGTGTGGGTGGGCATCATCCAATCCTTTGAGGGTCTGAATAGAACAAAAGGGCAGAGGAACAGTGAATTTGCTATCTCTTCTTGAGCTAGCACATTTATCTTCTCCTGCTGTTAGACATCAGAGCTACTGGTTCTTGGGTCTTTGGACTCTGGGACTTACACCAGAGGTCCCTCCTGGGTCTCACGCCTTTAGATTCAAACTGAGTTACACCACCATCTTTTCTCGTTCTCCAGCATGCAGATGGCAGATTGTGGAATGTCTTGGAATCTATAATCATGTGAATCAATATTCATAATAAATTATACACATACATGCTATTGTTTTCCTTTCTCTGTGTTAGGGCTAAGAGAACCCTAACACACTCACCCTTTTAAAAATAACAATTAGGCTTTCTGTGCCATACTGTTTTAGAATATAACACAGAAATAATTTGTCATCATAACTTCTCATCCCTCTGCACCTTATATAAAGGATAAGGCAAGGTTTATCAGAAGAGATAAGAGTAGGTGTAAAAATTTCCTTGAACAGAATCATCAGAGTTATGTGATGCTCCTATATTTTTCCCTGGAAATGAGGAGAGGATCCCTGAATCTAGAATTAAAGTTTGTTTTGTTTTTTCTTAAATCGGAGAGGAACTCTTTTCCCCTTGAGTCACAGGAGAAAAACTTCAAGAGTTTGTGGATCACAAAGTGTGGTGGCTGACACATGATTGGAAAAATGTAAAGGAGAGAGGTTTTAATACTTGCTGTGATGGCCGATGGATGGCAGTGAAGCCAGCTGCACGTCTATGGAAAGGGACCATATTTCCTTTAGGCTGCTATAGAAACCACAGAAGATATGCACATGTGAGTAATCTTGGAAAAGACCCAACCAAGGAGGCTGTACTCAGCAGAACTAGTTTGTGTGGGACACACAGTCAGAAAGAAAATGGAGGCGAAAGTGATAGAGATAGCAAGAGACTGTGTTGGTTATCTGGGCCAGTACTGCAAAGCCTTCTAAAGGGGATAAATGGGGCTGATCTTTGTAACACTCATGAAAGTTTCCCTAGAGGAAAAAACAAACGTGTAGGGATCAGCCACCCCAAGGTTCCCATTACCAGAACATAACAGCATCTGCTACGAATGATTGCCCTTGTTACACATCTAGGAAATTCTCAAGCAGGAGTGGAGATAGAGAAGGAAGAGAGAAGAAAACAATTCCCTTCTTCACTATTGTTTTTACAATCTGGACATGGCCTGCACTCTAAGGAAAATGGCCTGGGTAAGGGTTGAGTTGAGGGGAAAAGGAGAATCCAAACCTGTAGTGTGTCCTGTAATTCATGACAATTCTGTAGGAGAGGGCTGTGCTTACTGTAAAATATGAATCAACAGCCAGAACGAGGGCAGTCATCCCATTGACTTCCAAAAATGTAAAGAAAAACATCGATTTTCCTCCACTTTTTCCCTATAAGACATTTTTGTTTTCTCCCAGAGAGAATGTCTTATGATCCTTGGAGACTTATGAAGAAATAAATAATAATGTCAAGAAAAGAGAGATTTGGAAGAACGATCCATGGTAACAGAAGGAAGACCCAAGTCAAACGTTTACTATAATGATAGTAGATTTGTTTTCTCATTTCTTGTCATAATTGTTTCAACAACCAGAATGAAGACCCAAAAGTTTGAAGTAAATTAAAGTTTTAAAAATAGAAAAAAAAAGCTCAAGAGTATAAATTAACCACAACAACCAATGAGCTCTTCTCATATTCATATTCTCTAGATAATTGTTTCTAAGACAGAAAATAAAGATAATAGTGTTCTTGAGGTTATAAAACTATGACAGGTAGATGCTGATTTGCTAAAATTGGTAAAGGACCTCCCTCTCTAATACATTTTTTGAAATAATTAAATCAAGAAGAGCAAAGAAAAATGAGAAGACATTGTAGTACTGCATTGAAAATACAATATAAAATCTTAGGTTATATTCAAGATGTTTCAGCATTTTAACTGAATGGATCAATCACTAACCTGCCACATGTGAGTCATTAAGTGATTTTCAAACCCATTTTGTAACAGGTTTCTTGACTAACTCAAACATTAAAAATAAAAATTACCATCAAGTCACTGAAATAAAAGTGGGTGAGAGATTAAAATTTTGACATTTCAATCTGACAACTAGATTGGACTATCTAAGATTGAATATGAGATTGTTAGGTAATAAATAAATGTGCAAGATTTTGTCACCTGCTCTAGGCATCGTTACTGGCAGGGAAGGTCAAGCTTAGAGAGACATAGACCCCATTGATACTGGTTCATTCATAAACCTGATGTGCACACTTACACTTATTTACATCTCAGCAAGGATCTTTACAGAAAGAAAAGCCCTTTAAAAGTAGTCAAGAAATATGTTAATGATTAGAGAATCATTTACTCAAAAATTTATATTAAATAATTATTAACTGCAAATAATAATATGTAATGGAGGACAGTTATGAAGAGTGTGACCTCTGCCTTCAACAGACTTGCAGTTAACAACCTAAGTAAACAAAAAAATCTAATCCAAAGCAGAAATTTCCTAAGAGTTTAAAATTATTAAATTTAATTGCACAATCATCCTGTCTAGAAGGAAATGTATGACTGAGTTCTTTTCAGAAACCTAGACTTAAAGCTTTTCAGAAAGGAAAATGGTAAAAGACTTGCAGCTTGGAACCGTTACTCAATTGGTGATGATGTTATAGCCTAGACTTTTGTCCTTGATCTATTTCCTGGAAAGATTTTTGATTTTGCTTTTTGTTGTTTAGATTTTTTAATTAAAGATGATGATGATGATGATGATGATGATGACTTGGTTTAATATAGCTAAGATAAATAAATTTCAACTCACTTCCCAATTCTAATTGATTATTAGTAGCTTCCTGAAAAGCTGCTTTGCACTGTGTCCAAGCTTATCAGAAAGACCATGCTGGATTCATCAGAAGTGCCTAGGAGAGGGGAGAAGCAGTATACACCACATTGCTCCCTCCTTGGCCTAATTGCTTGATACAATAGAACTTCCCTAAGTGTTTTAGAATAAAGGCATCATTCAGATGTAGAAACAGGTAATTACAACCATAAAATTTCCAAATTAATGCTTAGGCAGTTTAGGTTGGTGGAGTCCACATTTTTGTTGGTGGGTGGGAGGAGCAGGGAAGAATTGTATTTTTGTAACTAATATAAATTGTTAGTCCCTGAGATTTAAAAAATCATCATTATGTAACATCCTAGAAAATATTTGAAAACTTGTTACAGATCTACTATGACCTGACTAAAACTGTTTGATTGCTGCCAAGCAAGTATCTTCATGAAAGATCTGAAGCCAGGGAGCAAACAGTACATTATGCGTGGTCAACACAGAATGAAACTGCAGTTTGCTGATTTTTGCATCAGTTTTTATGAACTGAAATTCATATGCCACATTAAAACTTCTTTAAATGTTTTGAAATGTATAATTATAGTCAAATACTAAAGAGTAATTTTAATAAATAATATAACCTGGCTTTCCTCATATTTTCCAGAAGTTAGAAAGTCACTTGAAAATGAAATTAGACAAAATAACTTTTTGTCTTTTCATTCCCATTAAAGTTCACCTGGAAATTAAAATTACATAAGAAAAGCATAATGGAAATCAGGTTCACGTGATAAATTTGTTTCTCTGACTACATGTTTAACAGTATTATATAAAACACTTAACCAATGCATGTTGCAGCCAGACTACTTGAATTCCCTTCCTAGCTCTAACACCTACCTGAGGGACCCCAGGCACATTATTTATCTTCTCTAAATTCAAATTTCTTAGTTGTAAAATGTAGGTATTAATACTACATAGAGTTGTATGGGGAGTAATTGGTTACAATATCTGTTTAGATAAACACTTTTTTTATAAGTGTTTACTATAAGTGTTCAGACTCAGTGCCTGGCATGTAAGAAGGGCTTATTAAAGTTAGCTATTGTTATTGGGAAAAAAAGAAACTATATTAGGAGAAAAATACACATGGGCACACACACACATGCATGCACACACTGGTTAATGAGGTAAAAAATCATCTAATATTTAGCATGTATAAATAAACTGTATATTCACTTCTCAAAACTATAAACTACTGTTCATTTTGTATAAAAGTCTTGATTAAAGCAAAAGAAACCTGAAATTGATATGTTGCTGCTTAAATGTGTAAGGTACTATTATACTCTGTAGGTGCCAAAACTGTCTCATCCCCAAAGCATCTATGTGATAGATGCTGGCAAGTAGAAACCATGGTGAGATGGGCATGAATGAACATATATGGCTGTGGCTTAGTCAGTCCATGTAGACTACAAATGGAAGGTAATGCAGTTATATTTTAAAGTCATTTCTGCATGATTGATTTTTGTCTGATAATTTAATTATGGGCACTATTTATTGGAAGAGTTTGCTTCTTATTCTAGACATTTGTCCTTGCTTGGCATTCTATTATGCTGCCATGACACTTTGCACTACTCACCAGTAACTGATTATGACACTTTCAGGCTGATTCTCACCCTGGCAATGATGCAGAAAGGTTTTCAGTACCGTGTGCTCAGACAGCACTATACTTGGAAAGGAAGCTTTTGCTGCTGCTGCGAAATTGGACCAAGAGTACCAAGTTCTCCATGAACCAAAACTACCTCAGCTTTCTTACTCTTTTAGCACTGGTCATAAAGGCAGTGCAGGATAGTCATAGGAACATGGGCTAGGATCAGGGGGCTTTAGGTTAGAATCGCAGGCCTGGAGCATCTGCTCCTCTTCCCCATCCTAACAGACTGATGTACTGAACCTATGGAAGACTCCCTTACCTTATGTGATTGACTGGTCAAGAAAGGCTCAATACAGAGACATGTTAAGAACCAAGAAAGGGCTAATATCCAGAATCTACAATGAACTCAAACAAATTTACAAGAAAAAAACAAACAACCCCATCAAAAAGTGGGCGAAGGACATGAACAGACACTTCTCAAAAGAAGACATTTATGCAGCCAAAAAACACATGAAAAAATGCTCATCATCACTGGCCATCAGAGAAATGCAAATCAAAACCACAATGAGATATCATCTCACACCAGTTAGAATGGCAATCATTAAAAAGTCAGGAAACAACAGGTGCTGGAGAGGATGTGGAGAAATAGGAACACTTTTACACTGTTGGTGGGACTGTAAACTAGTTCAACCATTGTGGAAGTCAGTGTGGCGATTCCTCAGGGATCTAGAACTAGAAATACCATTTGACCCAGCCATCCCATTACTGGGTATATACCCAAATGACTATAAATCGTGCTTCTATAAAGACACATGCACACGTATGTTTATTGCGGCATTATTCACAATAGCAAAGACTTGGAACCAACTCAAATGTCCAACAATGATAGACTGGATTAAGAAAATGTGGCACATATACACCATGGAATACTATGCAGCCATAAAAAATGATGAGTTCATGTCCTTTGTAGGGACACGGATGAAATTGGAAATCATCATTCTCAGTAAACTATCGCAAGAACAAAAAACCAAACACCGCATATTCTCACTCATAGGTGGGAATTGAACAATGAGATCACATGGACACAGGAAGGGGAATATCACACTCTGGGGACTGTGGTGGGGAGGGGGGAGGGATAGCATTGGGAGATATACCTAATGCTAGATGACCAGTTAGTGGGTGCAGCGCACCAGCATGGCACATGTATACCTATGTAACTAACCTGCACAATGTGCACATGTACCCTAAAACTTAAAGTATAATTAAAAAAATAAATAAATAAATAAATTTAAAAAAAATCCATAAGAAATTGGAATAAACAAACAAAAAAAGAACCAAGAAAGGACTTTGTGTTTTCTTCCTTTTACAGCAGCTCTAGAAAACAGTTCTTGCTGAGATAGATAATCCAACATGTACATGTGGGCTCAGAATGCTTTACTTAAACTGAAGAGGAAAACTGAAATAATACTTATAATTCAAGCAGAGACAACCCTTAGTCTCAACTATTTAAATCTTTCAGGCAAAAGAGTTTCTTAGGCCTGAATTATGAGTGGTTGCCTCGTGCTCCACTTCACCTCACATGGGTAAACACAGGCCAAGTGTGCAGCAGCGATTTTAATGGGCTCAGCCAGGCTAAAAGCCTAATGAAATGGTTGCATGATGAAAAACCAATAGAATTTTAACTCTGGGCCAATGCATTGAGGGAACTAAAAAAATCATCTGGGAAAGATCGGGAGAACAATTAAATGGACAGATAAATGCTGCTAATTGCTAATGATCAGCTAAAATATATGTAGATGCCTGGGATGTTACTGTACAGGTGTGGGATTCCATTTGACATTTGTCTTATGTTTAATGTCTGACATTTGTGTAACTTTCAATTAAAACAGAGTAATGATAATTAGATAAGAAAGAATCTGTTGAGTAAGCTCTCAAATTTTACTACATTCCTTACATGCGATAAATTTGACTACTTTGACATTGAAATTTTTTCTTCTGGCTCTATGAAACATGTACCAATAGAAACTAATAAACTTTATAATATTCCTGCAAATGTTTTGGAATGATAGCTTAGGCAAAATATGAATATACATGTTGATACCATTGTGTTCTAAATCAATATGCAGGGCAAATGTGCAGGAATTATGCACTAATGTGGCTATTCTGGATTTTGTACATCAGCATCCATTCTGATTGGTCAGTACTATTGTCTCATTGCTTGGTATTTACACAGTACCAGTTGGTAAAATTTCAGATATCACCCTAATTCATAAGTATCATAAACATTTTTCTTTTGCTGGTATTTATACCCTATATTAAGTGAGAATGATTTAAAATATGATTATCAAAAACTCTTCTTCTATTAAAAATAATTTATATGGAAAACACGATAAACTTTTGTTCAAATAAAATTTTCTGCATATTATTGATTAATTACTGTTTGGCCTTTTTTCTATGGATAATGTTTAATCATGTAAACATTTTAAGCCAAAAAGCTTTTCACTTAACATAGTCACATAATGTAGTTTAATAGTGAAGTTATTTTAATTTGATTGTTTAATTTTACAACTTAGGTTGTGTAAATGCACACATCTGCAATGCAAATATAAATACTCCAGTTTTGGAGGTGGTTCCAAGATGGTTGAATAGGAACAGCTGGTCTGCAGCTCCCAACGTGATCAATGCAGAAGATAGGTGATTTCTGCATTTCCAACTGAGGTACCTGGTTCATCTCATTGGGACTGGTCGGAAAGTGGGTGCAGCCCACAGAGGGCGAGCCGAAGCATGGTGGGGCATCACATCACCCAGGAAGTGCAAGGGGTTGGGGGATTTCCCTTACCTAGCCAAGGGAAGCCGTGACAGGCTGTACTGGGAAAATCAGGACACTGCCACCTAAACACTGCACTTTTCCAATGGTCTTAGCAAATGGCACACCAGGAGATTCTATCCAGCACCTGGCTCAGCAGGTCCCATGGCCACGGAGCCTTTCTCACTGCTAGTGCAGCACTCCGAGATCAAACTGCGAGGTGGCAGCCTGGCTGGGGGAGGGGCCTCTGCCATTGCTGAGGCTTGAGCAGGTAAACAAAGCAGCCAGGAAGCTTGAACTGGGTGGAGCCCACCACAGCTCAACTAGGCCCTCCTGCCTCTATAGACTCCACTTCTGGGGGCAGGGCATAGCTGAACAAAAGGCAGCAGAAACTTCTGTAGACTTAAAAGTCCCTGTCTGACAGCTCTGAAGAGAGCAGTGGTTCTCCCAGCCCAGTGTTTCAGCTCTGAGAATGGACAGACTGCCTCCACAAGTGGGTCCCTGAACCCTGTGTAGCCTAACTTGGAGACACCTCCCAGTAGGGGACAACTGACACCTCATAAAGCCAGGTGCCCCTCTGAGACAAAGCTTCCCAAGGAAGGATCAGGCAACAATATTTGCTGTTCTGCAATATTTGTTGTTCTGCAGCCTCTGCTGGTGATACCCAGGCAAACAGGATCAGGAGTGGACCTCCAGCAAGCCCCAACAGACCTGCAGCTGAGGGACCTGACTGTTAGAAGGAAAACTAACAAACAGAAAGGAATAGCATCAACATCAACAAAAAGGACATCCACACCAAAACCCCATCTGTAGGTCACCATCATCAAAGACAAAGGTAGATAAAACCACAAAGATGGGGAGAAACCAGAGCAGAAAAGCTGAAAATTCTAAAAACCAGAGCACCCCTTCTCCTCCAAAGGATTGCAGCTCCTCTCCAGCAAAGGAACAAAGAAGGACGGAGAATGACTTTGACGAGTTCACAGAAGTAGGCTTCAGAAAGTCGGTAATGACAAACTTCTCTGAGCTAAAGGAGGACATTTGACCCATCTCGAGGAAGCTAAAAACCTTGAAAAAAGATTAGACGAATGGCTAACTAGAATAAACAGTGTAGAGAAGACCTTAAATGACCTGATGGAGTTGAAAACCATGGCACGAGAACTATGTGATGCCTGCATAAGCTTCAGTAGCCGATTCGATCAAGTGGAAATAAGGGTATCAGTGATTGAAGATCCAATTAATGAAATGAAGTGAGAAGAGAAGTTTAGAGAAAAAAGAGTAAAAAGAAATGAACAAAGCCTCCAAGAAATATGTGACTATGTGAAAAGACCAAATCTACGTCTGATTGGTGTACCTGAAAGTGATGGGGAGAATGGAACCAAGTTGGAAAACACTCTGCAGGATATTAGCCAGGAGAACGTCCCCAACCTAACAAGGCAGGCCAACATTCAAATTCAGGGAATACAGAGAAGAGAACAACACAAAGATACTCCTTGAGAAGAGCAACCCCAAGAAACATAACTGTCAGATTCACCAATGTTGAAATGAAGGAAAAAATGTTAAGGGCAGCCAGAGAGAAAGGTTGGGTTACCCACAAAGGGAAGCCCATCAGACTAGCAGCTGATCTCAGCAGAAACTCTACAAGCCAGAAGAGAGTGGGGGCCAATATTCAACATTCTTAAAGAAAAGAATTTTCAACCCAGAATTTCATATCCAGCCAAACTAAGCTTCATAAGTGAAGGAGAAATTAAATCCTTTACTGACAAGCAAATGCTGAGAGATTTGGTCACCATCAGGCCTGCCTTACAAGAGCTCCTGAAGGAGGCACTAAACATGGAAAGGAACAACCCGTACCAGCCACTACAAAAACATGCCAAATTGTAAATTTTAAAGACCATCGATGCTAGGAAGAAACTGCATCAACTAATGGGCAAATTAACCAGTTAACATCATAATGACAGGATCAAATTCACACAAAACAATATTAACCTTTAATGTAAATGGGCTAAATGCCCCAATTAAAAGACACAGACTGAAAAATTGGATAAAGACTCAAGACCCATCAGGGTGCTGTATGCAGGAAACCCATCTCACGTACAGAGACACGCATAGGCTCAAAATAAAGGGATGGAGGAAGATCTACCAAGCAAATGGAAAGCAAAGAAAAACAGGGGTTGCAATCCTAGTCTCTGATAAAACAGACTTTAAACCAACAAAGATCAAAAGAGACAAAGAAGGGCATCACATAATGATAAAGGGATCAATTCAACAAAAAGAGCTAACTATCTTAAATATGTATGCATCCAATACAGGAGCACCCAGATTCATAAAGCAAGTCCTGAAAGACCTGAAACGAGGCTTAGACTCCCAGACAATAATAATGGGAGACTTTAACACCCCACTGTCAACATTAGACAGATCAACGAGACAGAAGATTAACAAGGATATCCAGGACTTGAACTCAGCTCTGCACCAAGCAGACCTAATAGACATCTACAGAACTCTCCACCCCAGCTCAACATAATATACATTCTTCTCAGCACCACATCACACTTATTCCAAAACTGACCACATAGTTGGAGGTAAAGCACTCCTCAGCAAATGTAAAAGAACAGAAATCACAACAAACTGTCTCTCATACCACAGTGCAATAAAATTAGAACTCAGGATTAAGAAACTCACTCAAAACTGCACAACTACATGGAAACTGAATAACCTTCTCCTGAATGATGACTGGGTAAATAACAAAATGAAGGCAGAAATAAAAATGTTATTTGAAACCAAAGAGAACAAAGACACAATGTACCAGAATCTCTGGGACTCATTTAAAGGAGTGTGTAGAGGGTGATGTATAGCACTAAATGCCCAAAAGAGAAAGTGGGAACGATCTAAAATCAACACCCTAACATCACAATTAAAAGAACTAGAGAAGCAAGAGCAAACACATTCAAAAACTAGCAGAAGCCAAGAAATAACTAAGATCAGAGCAGAACTGAAGGAGATAGAGACATGAAAAGCCCTTCAAAAAGTCAATGAATCCTGGAGCTGGTTTTTTGAAAAGATCAACAAAACTGATAGACCACTAGCAAGACTAATAAAGAAGAAAAGAGAGAAGAATCAAGTAGACGCAATAAAAAGTGATAAAGGGGATATCACCACCGATCCCACAGAAATACAAACTACCATCAGAGAATACTATAAACACCTCTATGCAAATAAACTACAAAATCTAGAAGAAATTGATAAATTCCTCAACACATACACCCTCCCAAGACTAAACCAGAAAGAAGTTGAATCTCTGAACAGACCAATAACAGGATCTGAAAATGAGGCAATAACAAATAGCCTACCAACCAAAAAAGTCCAGGACCAGATGGATTCACAGCCGAATTCTAAGAGAGATACAAAGAGAAGCTGGTACCATTCCTTCTGAGATTATTCCAATCCATAGAAAAAGAGGGAATCCTCCATAACTCATTTTATGAGGCCAGCATCATCCTGATACCAAAGCCTTGCAGAGACACAACAAAATAAGAGAATTTTAGATCAGTATCCCTGATGAACATCGATGCAAAAATCCTCAGTAAAATACTGGCAAACCAAATCCAGCAGCACTTCAAAAAGCTTATCCACCAAGATCAAGTTGACTTCATCCCTGGGATGCAAGGCTGGTTCAACATATGCAAATCAATAAACATAATCCATCACATAAACAGAACCAAAGACAAAAACCACATGATTTTCTCAATAGATGCAAAAAAGGCCTTCAACAAAATTCAACAGCTCTTCATGCTAAAAACTCTCAATAAACTAGGTATTCATGGAACATATCTCAAAATAATAAGAGCTATTTATGACAAACCCACAGCCAATATCATACTGAATGGGCAAAAACTGGAAGCATTCCCTTTGAAAACTGGCACAAGACAGGGATGCCCTCTCTCACCACTCCTATTCAACATAGTGTTGGAAGTTCTGGCCAGAGCAATCAGGCAAGAGAAAGAAATAAAGGGTATTCAATTAGGAAAAGAGGAAGTCAAATTGTCCCTGTTTGCAGATGACATGACTGTATATTTAGAAAACCCCATCATCTCAGCCCAAAATTTCCTTAAGCTGTTAAGCAACTTCAGCAAATTCTCAGGATACAAAATCAATGTACAAAAATCACAAGCATTCTTGTACACCAATAACAGACAAACAGAGAGCCAAATCATGAGTTAACACCCATTCACAATTGCTTTAAAGAGAATAAAATATCTAGGAATCCAATTTACAAGGGATGTGAAGAACTTTTTCAAGGAGAACTACAAACCACTGCCCAGTGAAATAAAAGAGGACACAAACAATTGAAAGAACATTCCATGCTCATGGATAGGAAGAATCAATATCATGAAAATGGCCATAGTGCCTAAGGTAACTTATAGATTCAATGCCATCCCCATTAAGCTACCAGGGACTTTCTTCACAGAATTGGAAAAAACTACTTGAAAGTTCATATGGAACAAAAAAAGAGCCCACATTGCCAAGACAATCCTAAGCCAAAAGAACAAAGCTGGAGGCATCACTCTACCTGACTTCAAACTATATTACAAGGCTACAGTAACCAAAGCAGCATGGTACTGGTAACAAAACAGATATATAGACCAATGGAACAGAACACAGGCCTCAGAAATAACACCTCACATCTACAACCATCTGATCTTTGACAAACCTGGGAAAAATAAGAAATGGAGAAAGGATTCCCTATTTAATAAATGGTGCTGGGAAAACTGGCTAGCCATATGTAGGAAGCTGAAACTGGATCCCTTCCTTATACCTTATACAAAAATTAATTCAAGATGGATTAAAGACTTAAATGTTAGACCTAAAACCATAAAAACCCTAGAAGAAAATCTAGGCAATGCCATTCAGGACATAGGCATGGGCAAGGACTTCATGTCTAAAAGACCAAAAGCAATGGCAACAAAAGACAAAATTGACAAATGGGATCTAATCAAACTAAAGAGCTTCTGCACAGCAAAATAAACTATCATCAGAGTGAACAGGCAACCTACAGAATGGGAGAAAAATTTTGCAAACTACTCATCTGACAAAGGGCTAATATCCAGAATCTACAAAAAACTCAAACAAACTTACAAGAAAAAAACAAACAACCCCATCAAAAAGTGGGCGAAGGATATGAACAGACATTTCTCAAAAGAAGACATATATGCAGCCAATAGACACATGAAAAAATGTTCATCATCGCTGGCCATCAGAGAAATGTGAATCAAAACCACAATGAGATACCATCTCACACCAGTTAGAATGGTGATCATTAAAAAGTCAGGGAACAACAGGTGCTGGAGAGGATGTGGAGAAATAGGAACACTTTTACACTGTTGGTGGGACTGTAAACTAGTTCAACCATTGTGGAAGTCAGTGTGGCGATTCCTCAGGGATCTGGCACTAGAAATACCATTTGACCCAGCCATCCCATTACTGGATATATACCCAAAGGATTATAAATCATGCTGCTATAAAGACACATGCACACATATACTTATTGTGGCACTATTCACAATAGCAAAGACTTGGAACCAACCCGAATGTCCATCAATGATAGACTGGATTAAGAAAATGTGGCACATATACACCATGGAATACTATGCAACCATAAAAAAGGATGAGTTCATGTCCTTCGTGGGGACATGGATGAAGCTGGAAACCAACATTTTGAGCAAACTATTGCAAGGACAGAAAACCAAACACCACATGTTCTCACTCATAGGTGGGAACTGAACAATGAGAACACTTGGACACAGGGTGGGGAACATCATACACTGGGACTTGTCATGACGAGTTAATGGGTGCAGCAAACCAACACGGCACATGTATACATATGTAACAAACCTGCACATTGTGCACATGTACCCTAGAACTTAAGGTATAATAAAATAAATAAATAAATAAAATACTCCAGTTTCTCTGGTCACTTTAAAAAACTGTAACTAGTATCTTTTCTTGCTAATAAATTTTCTTGTATCGATTTTTATTATGTATGTTCACTAAGTTACATTCACTAAATCTAACTGATTTTGATTAGGCAAAACTGGAAGAAGGTTCAGATTTGATCTATTAACTATGAAACAAATTTTAAGGGAAATAATATTTTTTTGGAAACGTGTATTTGAAAAAAAGTTTTTTTCTCATATACCAGTGGAAATAGCTTTCATTTATCATTTTCTGATCATTTATTCTTAATCTGGGTCTATGCATAGCTATTAGCAAAAATGTTTAAAGATAATCAGATAATTTTACACATTAATATCAGATAAGTGGTTGAGAAATAAAACAATACAATTCTGTGATGTTCTGAATTAAGAACCTTTGTTACTTGAGCAGGTAGGGAGCTACTCTCAGTACATAGATATAGACCTAAGAAGAGGAAGTAGACAAGGCCCATGTGGATAGCGAAGACATAGAAGGACAATTCACTCATAGTGTCCACTGTCAACTCTCAAGCTTGGTATGGCTATATTTATTTAAGGATGAGTAAATACACACATGGAATGGTGGGGAAGTGGTAGAGGAGTACACAAGTACAAACACTAAGATTTAAATGACCACCTCTTGGGTGCTTATTCTCTGGACAATGTGTAATACATTCAGTATTCCTTAAGTGATCCTATGAGCTAGATATTATTAGTCCCATTTTACAGATAAGAAAATTGCGGTTCAATGAGATTAAACTGCTTTCTCAAAGTCAATCAGCTTATAAGTATCTAAGACAACATTTGCTTGAAGTCTGTCAGGCTCAAAAGTGTATGTTCTTAATCATTGTTCTAATGCATTTAAAACTTTGAAACAATGTCTAAAGTCATTTTTTTAACAAAAAAAGGTAATACTAGTCAGAAAATCATCCTGATATATACATTATGTATATATAATATATATAATGCATTTTTCTTTGAACAAGGATTCAAGAAAAGGAAAGAGATTCATATGGATAAAGGTATTAAAGGATGTAAAGAAATCCAAAATGTAATAAGATAATTAAAATCTCCATTGGAGGTAGAAAGAAGCAGGATAAATACCACGACACATGAAATCATTGATACATTGATTAAATTTCATATTCTATCCAAAAATGCCCCCATATCTGACATCCAGCCTGATTTAGCCATTTTTCCCAAGTCTAACTTCATTTCCTCCTTCCTCCCTCCCTTAAATTATGTTTGACTAATTCAGGGCTTCTCAACATTGGCACTACTGACATTTTGCCCAGTTATTTGAGTGTGGGCCAATATCCCTGGCCTCTAGTCACTAGATGTCAGTAGCACTGCCCTTACCCTTACCACCAGTTGTGTGCCCTGGGTGGCAAAATCACCACTCTTGAGAGCCACTGGATTAATTCACCTATGAGAAATGAATCATTTTTTATTTTAATTTACTTGTACTGAACAGCCAAACTTTGTGAAATCAAACTTTGTTATCCCATAATGAACATTCACTGAAGGGCACATAAAGGAAAGAAAAGGAAAATTTAATTTTTTAACCCAATTAAGAATTTCTTCACACATTCCATGGTTTGGATGGTGTTTCTATTCAAACATTTTTCTGTGCATCTCTGAAAATTAAACTACTTAAAGGATAGAGAAACATAAATTTGAGTAAGCCAATAGAGTATAACCAGTAAGCTAATATATAAATCTTATGATAACCAATTGGAATGACTAAAATGTCATTCTATTATATACTTCTTATGCAAAAACATTTATTTCTTTGGGATCTAATAGGTGTAAGAGACTACATACCAAGTCACTTCCAAAAGTATTGACAGAATGACTAATTAGATGACAAAGGTTCAACTTTCTATGGATATATGAGTATTTTCCAAATTATTTGTGGCTTGAAAAATAGATATGCTTGGAACAATGGAACAATGTGACATGGCTAATGATATTCTCTATGCCTAAATGGCTTTAAATTGTTCCCAATTATCAGTCCCACTTTTGCTTCTAAGGTGAATTGCTTCAAGGTATAGGGCACCACTGGTATTAAACTGATAAACCCCTCGCTTCTGCCCTTCTGCTTTCTGCTATGTTAAACATCTTTATTAAGACTGTGTCTCAGTAGGTTCATTCTATTCTGATTTCGTTGGGAGCAGCAGTGAGTTTAATGAAAGCTTTACAAATGGCTTTGAGGGCCTGAGTTTTTGTAGTCTCATCTATGATTTCTCCTTTATTCTACTTGGCTCTTGTTTCCTGGGAGGGTGTATTTTCATTTGAAACCCCTAATTAAAGGAGGTAAACCTAGAGGTTAAAAAACACTTATGGGGAAACACTGAGTCTTCTTAAAGCAAACAGAGAGGAAAAATATTAACTGAAATTAATTTTGGTATTTTTTCGGAATATATAAAGCAATGGTTTAAAATGAATATGTATAATTTAATATGATGTATGCATAAAAATAGTCTACTAACTATGCCTCCTAGGTCTATTACTTAGTAAATGAAGCAAAAAAGCCCTTTTAGAGTTATACTACAAGCTAACAGTGAACCATACATCTATTGGAATTAGCCTTATTTTAAATATAATTGAAAGCAAAACATAGCTATTATTTCTGTTTGTAAAATATTACTATATTCTAGTAAAATATCCACAGATTTACATAATTTACACACTTTTTTTTTTACATTCACACACCATAATCAGAAAGGAGTTATTTTCTCCTGTTTCAATACAGATCATTCTCAGTAGATCACTCAACTCTCGGTGTTTTTAAACGGATTGCCTCTGTTTATTTTAAATTAATGTATTTTGCAGGAAATAATCCAAAACATCCCATATTTCTATAAAATCACAATGAAAAAAGCACAGCACAGAATGTTTGTGTGTTTGTGGGTGAGTATAGGGGTGAGGTAGAAGGGAAGAGAGAGAAACAGGGAGACAGAAACAGAGAAAGAGGGGAACGTTGTTTACTTCACCACCAGGTAAAATGAAAAGATGCCACATGGAAGCAAGTACCTTTCTAGTTGTCATTCAATGCTTACATTCAGAATCTACGGTGATATGGTTTGGCTGTGTCCCCACCCAAATCTCATCTTGAATTGTAACTCCCACAATTCTCATATATCATGGGAGGAACCAGGTAGGAGGTGACTGAATTATGGGGATGGGTCTTTCCTGCACTGTTCTCAGTATAGTGAATGAGTCTCATGAGATCTGATAGGCTTAAAAATGGGAATTTCCCTGCACAAGCTCTGTCTTTGCATGCTGCCATCCATACAAGATGTGACTTGTTCCTCCATGCCTTCTGCCATGATTGTGAGGCTCTCCAGCCATGTGAAACTGTGAGTTCTCTATTAAACCTCTTTTTCTTCCCAGTCTTGGGTATGTCTTTATCAGCAATATGAAAATGAACTAATACAGTAAATTGGTACCAGTAGAGTGGGGTACTGCTGAAAAGATACCCAAAAATGCAGAAGTGACTTTGCAACTGGGAAACAGGCAGAGGCTGGAACAGTTTGGAGGGCTCAGAAGAAGACAGGAAAATGTGGGAAAGTTTGGAACTTCCTAGAGACTTGTTGAATGGCTTTGACCAAAATGCTGATAATGATGTGAACAATCAAATCCAGGCAGAGGTGGTGTCAGATGGAGATGAGGAACTTTTTGGGAACTGGAGCAAAAGTTACTCTTGCTATGTTTTAGCAAAGATATGGGTGGCATTTTGCCCCTGCCCTAGAGATTTGTGGAACTTTGAACTTGAGAGTGATGATTTAGGGTATGTGGCATAAAAAATTTCTAAGCAGCAAAGCATTCAGAATGTGACTTGGGTGCTGTTAAAAACACTCAGTTTTATAAAGGAGGCACAGCGTAGAAGTTTGGAAAACCTGCAGACTGACAATGTAATAGAAAAGAAAATCCCATTTTCTGAGGAAAAATTCAAGCAGGCTGCAGATTTGCATAAGTAATGAGGAGCTGAATGCTAATCTGCAAGACAATGGGGGAAATATCTCCAGGGCATGTCAGAGGTCTTCATGGCAGCCCCTCCCATCACAGGCCCAGAGGCCAAGGAGGAAAAAGTGGTTTCGTGGGCCAGGCCCAGGGTTCCTGGGCTGTGTGCAGCTTAGGGACTTCGTGCCCTGCATCCCAGCTATTCAGGCCACAGCTGAAAGGGGCCAAAGTAGTGGTCAGGCCATGGCTTCAGAGTGTTAAAGCCTCAAGCCTTGGCAGCTTTCACGGGGTGTTGAGCCTGCCAGTGCACAGAAGTCAAGAATTGAGGTTTGGGAACTTCTGCCTAGATTACAGAGGATGTATGGAAATGCCTAGATGTCCAGGAAGAAGTCTGTTGCAAGGCCAGGGTTCTCATGGAGAACCTCTGCTAGGGCAGTGCAGAAGGGAAATGTGGGGTTGGAGCCCCCACATAGAGTCCCTACTGGGGTGCCACCTAGTGGAGCTGTGAGAAGAGAGCCACTATCCTCCAGATTCCAGAACGGTAGATCCAATAACAGCTTGCACTGTGTGCCTGGAAAAGCCACAGACACTCAATGCCAGCCCATGAAAGCAGCCAGGATGGGTCTATCCCCTGCAAAGCCACAGGGACAGAGCTGCCCAAGACCATAGGAACCCACATCTTGCATCAGCATGACCTGGATGCGAGACATGCATTCAAAGGAGATCATTTTGGAGCTTTGAGATTTGACTGCCCTGCTGGATTTCAGACTTGCATGGGCCCTGCAGCCCCTTTATTTTGATCAATTTCTCCCCTTTGGAATGGCTTTTTTTTTTTTTTTTTTTTACCCAATGCCTCTACCCTCATTGTACCTAGGAAGTAACTAACTTGCTTTTGATTTTATAGGCTCATAGGTGGGAGGGACTTGCCTCTTCTTGGATAAGACTTAGGTTCTGAACTTTTGAGTTAATGCTGAAATGTGTTAAGACTGTGGGGAACTGTTGGGAAGGCATGATTTGTTTTAAAATGTGAGGACATGATATTTGGGAGGGGCCAGGGGTGGAATGGTATGGTTTGGCTCTTTCCCCACCCAAATCTCTTCTTATATTGTAACTCCCACAATTCCCATGTGCTGTGGGAGGAAACCAGTGGGAAGTGATTGAATTATGGGAGTGGGTCTTTCCTGCACTGTTCTCAGTATAGTGAATGAGTCTTACAAGATCTGACGGGTTTAAAAATGAGAGTTTCCCTGCACAAGCTCTCTCTTTGCCTGCTGCCATCCACGTAAGATATGACTTGTTCCTCCATGCTTTTGGCCATGACTGTGAGGCCTCCTCAGCCATGTGGAACTGTGAGTTCTCTATTAAACCTCTTTTTCTTCCCAGTCTCAGGTATGTCTTTATCAGCAACATGAAAGCAGACTAATACATATGATAATCAGATCCATGGAGACTAACATTGTATCCCTGAGATTGTGATAAGCACTATGCTCATCACATGAGTAGTGTCATGAGAAAAACAACTACCATTCAATGAGAAAAGAAATTGTTTCAAACCTGAATTACACTCTGAGATTCTCCATTGCAGTCCAAAGGACTTGCACATTTAATTAGACCTTTCTAGACATGGATAGTTGAATTATCCAGGAAATAGCTCAATTTTATCTAACAGAAAGGAATCTTAGAGACATTTTGAGTTATCTTCCCCTAACCGCCCATAGAAATCTGTGTGTGATAATAATAGCTATCATATATTCAGAGCTTATTACATGCCCTCAATGCTATAGGTATTCTTTGTAACAGCCCTATAAATTAGAAATATCTTCATTTTATGTACACAAAATAACTGGAGTTTAGAAAGAATAATAACCTATCCAATCAATCATCTGGTAAGTAACAGATGTAGAACAGGTACCTCTGACTCCAAAATTTTTGCTATTAAGAAAAATGTTATTAGAAAATACTGAGGAAAAATGTCAGAAACTGCTTAGTACATTTCTGAAAGAAATCTTTAAGTATTCTTGTTGTTAACTTTTATTTTAGGTGTAGGTTTGTTACATAGGTAAACTACATGTCACAGGGATTTGGTGTGCAGATTATCCTCTCACCCAGGTATTAAGCATAGTACCTAATAGGTAGTTTTTTTAATCTCTCTCCCTCCTCCCACTCTCCAGGACCATGTAAGGCCTCTGTGTCTGTTGTCCCTCTCTTTGTGTCTGTGTCTTATTTCCCTCTTTATGTCCACATGTTTTCATTGTTTAGCTTCCACTTACAAGTGAGAACTTGCAGTATTTGGTTTTCTGTTCCTGTGTAAATTCACTTAAGATAATAGCCTCCACCTCTATCCATGTTGCCGCAAAGGATGTGATCTAGTTATTTTTTAAGGTTTCATAGTATTCCATGATGTATATGTACCACATTTTCTTTATCCAGGCTACCATTGATGGGCATTTAGGTTGATTCCATGTCTTAGATATTGTGAATAATGCTGCAATGAACATATGTGCAAATTTATCTTTACAGTAGAACAATTTATATTCTTTTGGGTATATATCCAGTGAAGGGAATGCTGGAAGGACTGGTAATTCTGTTTTTATGTCTTTGAGGAATCACCACACTGCTTTTCCAGAGTGGCTGGACTAATTTACACCCCCACAAGCAGAATATAAGTGTTCCTTTTTCCCTGCAGCCTTGCCAGTATGTTATTTTTTTGGGTTTTTTTTTTTTTTTTTTTTTTTTTTTTGAGACGGAGTCTCGCTCTGTCACCCAGGCTGGAGTGCAGTGGCACTATCTTGGCTCACTGCAAGCTCCACCTCCCAGGTTCATGCTATAATCCTGCCTCAGCCTCCCGGGTAGCTGGGACTACAGGTGCCCACCACCATGCCCAGCTATTTTTTTTTTTTTTTGTATTTTTAGTAGAGATGGGGTTTCACTGTGGTAGCCAGGATGGTCTCGATCTCCTGACCTTGTGATCTGCCCGCCTCGGCCTCGCAAAGTGCTGGGATTACAGGCATGAGCCACCGTGCCCGGCCACCAGCATGTTATTTTTTGACTTTTTAATAATAACCTTTCCAACTGGTGTGAGATGGTACCTCACTGTACTTTTGATTGACATTTCTCTAATGATTAGCAATTTTGAACAATTTTTTCATATGTTGTTGGCCAAATATATGTCTTCTTTTGAAAAGTGTCTGTTTATGTCCTTTGCCCACTTTGTAATAGGGGGGTTGTTTGGTTTTTGCTTGTGGTTTGTTTGAGTTTCTTATAGATTCTGGATATTAGACCTTTTTTGGATGCATAGTTTGCAAATACTTTCTCCCATTCTGTAGGTTGCCTATTTACTCTTTTCATAGTTTCTTTTGCTATGCAGAAGTTCTTTAGTTTAATTAGGTCCCATTTGTCAATTTTTGTTTTTGTTGCAATTGCTTTTGGCACCTTCATAATGAAATCTTTGCCAGCTCATATGTCCAGGATGGTATATCCTAGGTTATTTTCCAGGATTTTAACCATTTTAGGTTTTACATTTAAGACTTTATTCCATCTTGAGTTGATTTTTTTATATGGTGTAAGGAAGGGGTCCAGTTTCAATCTTCTACATATGGCTAGCTAGTTAACCCAGCATAATTTATTGAATATAAAGTCCTTTTCCCATTGCTTGATTTTGCCAACTTTGTCAAAGATCAGATGGTTGTAGGTGTGCAGCACTACTTCTGGGCTCTCTATTCTGTTCCACTGGTCTACATTTCTGTTTTTGTAGCAGTACTATGCTATTTGGGTTATTGTAACCCTGTAGTATAGTTTGAAGTTGGGTAACGTGATGTCTCCAGCTTTGTACTCTTTGCTTAGTATTTCCTTGGCTATTCAGACTCCTTTTTGGTTCCATATGAATTTTAAAATAGTTTTTTTTTTTCTAATTCTGGAAAGAATGTGGGAATAGCATTGAATCTGTAAATTGCTTTAGCCAGTATGGCCATTTTAACAATATTGACTCTTCCTATCCATGAATATGGAATGTTTTTCCATTTGTGTCCTCTCTGATTTTTTTTAGCAGAGTTTTGTGATTCTAACTGTTGCAATTTTCCATCTCTCTAGTTAGTTGTATTCCTGAGTATTTTATTCTTTTTTGGCTATTGTGAATGAGATTGTGTTCCTGATTTGGCTTTCAACTTGGCTGTCATTGGTGTATAGGAATGCTACTAATTTCTGTACATTGATTTTGTATTTTGAAACTATGCTGAAGCTGTTTATCAGATCAAGGAGCTTTTGGGCAGAGACTATTCTATTCTAGGCATAGAATCATATCATCTGCAAACAGGGATAATTTGACTTCCTCTCTTCCTATTTGGATGTCTTTTATTTCCTTCTCTTGCCTGACTGCTCTGGTTAGGACTTCCAGTATGATGCTAAATGGGTGTATTGAGAGGCCATCCCTTGTTTTGTTCTGATTTTCAAGGGAAGTGCTTCCAGCTTTTTTCCATTCAGTATGAGGTTGGCTGTGGGTTTGTCATAGATGGCTCTTATTATTTTGAAGTATGTACCTTCAGTGCCTACTTTATTGAGGGCTTTTTTAACACAAAGGAATGATAAATTTTATCTTTAGTCTTTTCTGTGTCTATTGAAATAATCATTTGGATTTTTTATTTCTAGTTCTGTTTATGTGAAGAATAACATTGATTGACTGGCATATATTAAGCCAATCTAGCATCCCAGGTATAAAGCCTACTTGGTCATGGTGGTTTAGCATTTAAATGTTCTGCTGGATTTGGTTTTCTAGTATTTTGTTAAGGATTTTTGCATCTAGGTTCATCAAGAATATTGGTCTGAAGTTTTCTTTCTTTGTTGTGTCTCTGCCAGGTTTCGGTTTCAGAATGATATTGGCTACATAAAATGAGTTAAGGAGTCCCTTCTCCTCAATTTTTTGAAATAGTTTCAGTAGGAACACTACCAGCTCTTCTTTATACATATGATAGAATTTGGCTATGACTCTATCTGGTCCTGGGTGTTTTTTGGTTGGTAGACATTTTATTACTGATTCAATTTTGGTACTCATTATTCATCTTTTCAGGGATTCAACTTCTTGGTTCAATCTTGGGAGGTTGTATATGTCCAGGAAACTATCCATTTATTCTGAGTTTTCTGGTATGTGTGCATAGAGATATTCATAGTAGTCTGTGAGGGATTTTTTTATTTTTGTGAGGTCAGTAGTAATATCCCCTTTATCACTTCTGATTGTGTTTATTTGGATCTTCTCTCTTTTTGCCTTTATTAATCAAGCTAGTGGTCTATATATCTTATTAATTTTTCAAAAACTGACTCTTGGACTTGTTGAGGAGTTTGTTATGTATTGTTTTTCACATCTCAATTTCCTTCACTTCAGTTCCGATTTTGGTTATGTCTTGTCTTCTGCTAGCTTTGGGATTGGTTTATTCTTGTTTCTCTCATTCCTCTAGTAGTGATGTTAAGTTGTTAATTTGAGATATATCTAAATTTTTGACATGGTATTTAGTACCATAACCCTCTTAATACTGCCTTAGCTCTGTCCAAGAGATTCTGGTATGTTTTATTTTTGTTCTCATTACTTTTGAAGAATTTCTTGATTTCTATCTTAATTTTATTTTTTACCCAAAGTCTTACAGGATCAGGTAGTTTAACTTCCATGTAATGTATGATTTTGAGCAGTTTTTTTAGCATTGATTTCTATTTTTATTGGGCTGTAGTCCATGAGTGCCTTTGGTACAATTTCAGTTATTTTTAGTTTGCTGAGAATTGTTTTATGTCCAATTGTTTGGTCAGTTTTAGAATATGTGCCATGTGGTGATGAGAAGAATGTATATTCTGTTGTTTTGGGGTGGAGATTTCTGTAGATGTCTATTAGATCCATTTGGTCAAATGTTGAGTTCAGGTTCTAAATATCTTTGTTAATTTTCTGCCTTGATGATCTGTCTAATGCTATCAGTGGGGTGTTGAAGTCTCTCACTGTTATTGTGTGGAAGTCTAAGTCTCTTCATAGGTCTATAAGAACTTGCTTTATGAACCTGGGTGCTCCAGTATTGGGTACATATATATTTAGAATAGTTAGGTCTTCTTGTTGAATTGAATCTTTTACTATTATGCAATGCCCTTCTTTGTCTCTTCTTATCTTTGTTTCTTTAAAGTCTGTTTTGTCTGAAATTAGTATAGCAATCCCTGCTTTTTTTTTGTTTTACATATTCTCGATAGATTTTTCTTCATTGCTTTATTTTGAGCCTATGAATGTCATTGCATGTGAAATGAGTCTCTTTAAGGCAGCACACCGTTGGGTCTTCCCTCTTTATCCAACTTGCCACCCTGTGCCTTTTAACTGGGGGCATTCAGCCTGTTTAAATTCAAGATTGATATTGATACATGTGGATTTGTTTTGGTGATTATGTTTTTAGCTGGTTATTATGCAGACTTGTTTTTGTGGTTGCTTTATAGTGTCAATTGTCAGTGTACTTAACTGTGTTTTTGTAGTGGCTGGTAACAGTCTCCCCTTTTGATATTTATCACTCCTTTCAGGACCTCCTGTAAGGCAGGTCTGGTGGTAATTAATTCCCTCAGCATTTGCTTTTCTGAAAAGGGTCTTATTTCTCCTTTGCTTATAAAGCTTAGTTTGGCTGGGTTTGAAATTGTTTGGAGTTTCTTTTCTTTAAGAATGCTGAATATAGGCCCCCAATTTCTTCTGGCTTGTAGGGTTTCTGCTGATTGGTCCATTGTTAGCTGATAGGGTTCCCTTTGTAGGTAATGTTCCCCTTCTCTCTAGGGGCCTTTAACATTTTTTTTTCTTTCATTTTGACCCAAGATCTGATGGCTATGTGTCTTAGGGATGATCTTCTTGTATAGTGTCTCACAGGAGTTCTCTGCATTTCCTGAATTTGAATGTTGGCTTCTCTAGTGATAGTGGGGAAGTTTTCATGGATGATACCCTGAAATATATTTTCCAAGGTGCTCGCTTTCTCCCCATTTCTTTCAGGAACCTCAATAAGTCACAGATTTGGTTTCTTTATGTAATTCCACATTTCTCAGAAGTTTTGTTTATTCTTTTTCATTCCTCTTAACTTTTTTCTGACTGAGTTAGTTCAGAGAGCCAATCTTCAATCTCTGAGATTCATCCCTCAGCTTGGTCTGTTCTGCTGTTAATACTAATGATTGCATTATGAAATTCTTGTAGTGTGTTTTTCAGTTCTATCAGATCAGTTTGTGTCTTTCTTATAATGGTCATTTTATCTATCAGCTGTATTGTTTTATTGTAACATTTACATCCTTAAATTGGATTTTGACTTGCTCCAGAATCTCGATGATCTTCATTTATATTCATATTCAGAATTCTACTTCTGCCATTTCAGATATCTCCGCCTGGTTAAGAACCCCTGCTGGGGAACTAGTGTGGTTTTTTAGAGGAAAGAAGTCACTCTGGCTTTTTAAGTGGCCGGAGTATTTGCACTGGTTCTTTCTTATCTGTGTGTGCTGGTGTTTCTTTAACTGTGATGAAAATTAAGTACAGTCAACAGACTTCTTATATGGATGTTTTTAGAGGGCTGACAATTTGTGCCAGGTCTTTATTTATAGCTAAATTATTGTCTTGGTTTCACAGGGGGGTGTATTAGCAAAGTATTTTTGATATTGAAGTTCTGGGCTGTGATTCAGTAGGTGACACTTATGTGTAATGACCAGTAGGTAGGCTCTTGCTCAGCCACAGGGCTCCTTTGCATTCCCTCATGATTGCACCTGTGCTCCCTCTCAGTCCTCTGAAAGTGTGGACTCCTCTCCCACTTACGTGCTGGCTACAAATGTTGACTTGTCATTCCCAGGCTGCATACCATAGCTCTGGGGTGAGCTCAGTCTTTATGTTCTCTTCCCAGAGGCAGCAGGGGAAGGGATCTTGGCAGTGGTTGTGGCAGAGGAAACTTTCACTTGTCTCTTGGGACTCCACTCCAGGGAAATGCAGAGCTACTATCAATCAGTGTGACTGACCTATGGTAGGGCAGTTGCACTGTGGCCTAAGCCAGGGGGGCTCTGCGTGATGATGTACAGGGTGGATGCATCATGGGAGAGACAGACTGGTCTCTTCTTCTTAGGGCAACTTCAGCTTGTTGGAGATGTAGTTAAAGCACTCAGGGTCTTTGCTCCTTCCCCAATCTAAGGGCAGCAAGGGCAGTACCACTGCAGTGGCAGAGGAGTTTTTGGTTGTCTCTGGGAGCTCTTCCTTGGAGAAAAGTGGAACCACTGCCACTGGGAATGTTCAGCCAGGGGTAGGGTGACTGCACAGCTGGCCCAAGCTGGGGCCTCTACTTGGGGAAGAGCAGGGGCTCAAGTGCTCCCAGGGAGAAAAGACTGGGCTCCTGTCTGTATGGTGACTGTGTTGTGCTGGAAGTGCGAGTAAAGCCCTCAGACTCTTTGGTTCTTCCACAGACCAAGGTCAGCAGGGCCAGAACCACTGCCATGGCAGTGCCAGAGAGAGCCCTAGGGAGCTCTAGGAGCCACTCCCCAGGGAAACACAAAGCCACTACCAGTGATTGTACATAGCTGGGGTTAGGGCGGCTGGCTGTTCTGTGGTCCTGAGCTGGAGGCCCTGCCTGGTGAAGAGTGGGGGCATGGGGGTTCTCAGTGAAGAGAGACTGGGCTCCTCTCTCTTTGGTGGCTGCAGTGTGCTGGAGGTGCCACTGTAACAACCAGGCGCTTTGTTCCTTCCCCAACCTGAGAGTGGTTAGGGTGGTACCATTGCAGCTGCAGTAGTGGAGAGGCTATGGGTTGTCTCTGGGATTTCCTCCTCAGAGAAGTGCAAAGCTACCTCCCACTGAAGTGTCCAGGCAGAGGCAGGATAGTTATGCTGGAGTCCCAGGTCTGGAGGCCCAACCCAGTGAGGAGAAGCGGGGTTAGAACAATCTGGACACTTTGTGGGGCAGCTGCACTGTGCTGGGGATCCGCGCTAGTCCCTAATCATGGCACACCATCTAGAGCCTGAGGGCAACAGGAGTGAGGGCTGTGAGGCAGCAGAAATGGGGGCTGCCTCTTCCTCTGGGAGCACCATCCCAGGAAAATGCAGAGCTGCTACTTGCCCCAGAGCACAGGCATGCCTGGTGTGGCCATGCTAGGGTCCCAGGCCAGTGGGCCTTATCCTGCAAGGTGCAGTAGAGGTGAGGCCTGCAGTCTGTCACTGCTCAGCCCTGTAGACTTGGCCCCCTTCCTGGGGGTGTATGAGGAAGCCTGACCTTCCCCATTGCCGGAGCTGCAGCTGCCAATGTCGGGATGCCCAAGGATCCAAGGCTCCTGGGACTGCACATATGCCTGGGCCGTGGTTCTGCCCAGATTCATGTAGCTTTCCAGGTCAGTCTGGAGGCCTCACTGAGGAGACTCATGGGGATCTCCTGAGCCCAGCGTTGCAAAAGTCGATGGCAGAAGTGTGAGTCCCCAGGGACAACCACTCACTTACCATTTACCCACAGTGGGGGGCAGGGGCTCCCCTGTCTCCTGCTACTCCCAGGAGGGCAGTTGTCCTGTCTCGCTGCTCCTCTCTGTTCTCCAAGAATGGAGTTGGTTTTTTGATGAATCCCAGTGCAATGTGTCCATCTGGATGTTCCAGTTGAAGAGTTAGTATTTACCTACTACTCTTTTTTCTCTCCTTGAAGGCACACACTAGCTGCTTCTAGTCAGACATTTGGCCCTACCCGCCAAGAATTCCATTTGTTTGTAAATAACTTTGAGAGATGGCATGAGAAAATAACAATAATAATAATAATACCTACAAGTTACTGTGTGCCAGACTTTTCTAAGTGCTTTACATATGTAAACTTATTTAGTCTTTCTTAAAACCATTTGAAGTAGGTTCTATTATGATCGCCATTTTAAAGATGAGAAAAGTGAAAAATAAAAAAATAAAAAGGGTTAACCAACACCTAAACAGTAGGTATTTGGAATCTTTAAAACAGAAGCAAAAATTCTCACTGATATAATCACACTTCTATTGTTGAGTATGATGTGACTAACAAAGGTCATGAAACAAAAGATAACTAACTACTTATACATTGCCAGTGGAATAAACTGTATTTATTAAGTATGTTCCTATGTAAGACAAAGAAGCATTTAGAGCCAGTTGTGAAATCTCCTTTCTCTGCTGGAAACGAGAGGAAATTAAGGCAATGAGAAATAGAAGAGGTTATCCACTCCAGTGGCAGCTAGAGGGGTCCTAGCAGTGTGCATAGGCTTTCTTTGGTGGATGGAAAGTGAGAGAGAGAGAGGATAGAAAGAGTAAAATGAAAATGATGTGGGCTCTATTTCTGTGGTTTTAGTTCCATTCATTTTGTTAAAATCGTGTCCTGTGATTCCGACCTATAAGTCTGTGTCTCCCTCAGGTAGAAGAGGTAAAGATCTGAGCAGCCCAGGGGTCAATGATGCCAGGACCACACTACCATGAAAGGAATAATGCCATGACTATGAGAATCTTGACCTTAGTGTCAAAGGAGGAATAATGGCCAGGGCTGAGTAATTGAAGCCCTTTCTATCTTTTACTTTTCTCAGGTACCTGAGGAACAAGTCTCTTTTCATTTCCAACCTGCCTTGTGTTAAAAAGCACTGAATTACTTAAACAATGTGAATGGATTAGGCAGACATGGAATACAAATCACAGAAGTTATCCTAGAAATCATTCTATAATAGAATATAATTATAGGAACTAAAACTGGAGAAAATGGCAGATATTGTTCAGTCCAACTGCTTGAGAGAGGAGGTAAATATTGGTGAGGCCCAGGGGCTATTCATCAAAGCAGAGCATCAACGCAGATTTGTTTTGTTTTGTTTTTAATAAGAATCCAGGCAGAGGCAGGAGTCATCACCAGTTAGCAAAATAACTAGGCAAATTCTAATTTATAAGCTAGATCTTGGCACATGAAAAGAGCGTAAGGACAAATAAACAAACAAAAATTAGGCCAGAAGCAAGAGACAGACAAGAACCAAAGAACCAGAAGGACATGAATTTCAGAATATATAGAACAAGGTAGAATGTTCCAAATGCAAAAAAAAAAAAAAAAAAAAAAAAAACTCTGTCAGAAACGTGAATTATTTTCAGCATCTTTGGTCCTGGTCTCTCTTCCAGGGTGGATTTGCCCAAAAGCTTCAGGGCCCCTTCTGGCCACAATTAACCCTGGGGCCACCCACAGGCAGAAGGCATTACAAAACAGGTCAGAGATCAAACATCCTTACTAGAGAATCAGAGCTCACCTATCTCATGCTTTTAAAGATGTCTTTTTTCCCTTCTGACTTCCCCAACTTTAAGTCATGCTTCTTCATACAGCAACTCATTTCACGATTCAATCTGCCTAGGGCAATGGTGCCTGCTCTCCTTTGAGTCCTGCACCTACCTCCAGAACTCCATGTTCACTCATTTCCTCCCTCCTGCCCTTCTTTGCTATGTAATAAGACACAATTTCCATGAGGACTGGGACTACATCAAGGTACCCAATACATATTCATCATGGCTGAATATATTCATCCATATCTAGGAAATACTTTTTGAACATTCAAGATCTCTGTGCTTTATAGTTCCTCATCCATGTAAATGGGGATATAATTGAGTCTACCTAGTGTTGTGAGGATTAATTGAGATAAATTAAGCAAAGCACACAGCACGGGGTTACCACTATGGAGGGTTCGCCATCATAACTATTGTATTAGTCTATTCTTGCATTGCTATAAAGAACTACCTGAGACTGGGTAATTTACAAAGAAAAGAGATTTAACTGACTCACAGTTCCACAGACTGTACAGGAAGCATGGCTGGGGAGGCCTCAGGAAGCTTACAATCATGACAGAAGGTGAAGGGGAAGCAGGCATGTATTACATGACCAGAGAAGGAGAATGAGAGAGTGAAGGGGGAGGTGCTACACATTTTAAAACAACCAGATCTCATGAAAACTTACTCACTATCATGAGAACGGCAAGGGGGAAGTCCGCCCCCATGATCCAGTCACCCCCCACCAGGCCCCTCCTCCAACACTGGGGATTACAATTTGACGTGAGATTTGGGTAGGGACACAGATCAAAACCCTATCAATTATCACTACAGTTAGCCAATTATGTGGGAACTGAAACTCCAAACTAGCTCTGACATCTCACTACAGGGCCATTTCTCACACTCCTGGGTCTGTTGTGCAGTCTAGAACATAGGACACCTGCAGGAACTAAGAGGAAAATATTGAATAAGGAGGGCAGATATCCTGTTCCTACACAAGAAAGCACCTTTATAAGTGAAACCAGATTTTATGTGTTTGCTTGACTTTTTCTTTTTGGCCACAACTCAGAGGTTTAAACATAGTATCTGTGAATACATGAAACAATCCCAGCATGGCCTGCCTGGATGAACTGGTAATTAAGAACACCTGGCTCAGGTGGAGGGCGAATATATGTGCAGAGGAAAACAGCTGATTCCAGCAGGCAGCCCCTGATGTTGGTAACATGAAGTTGGGCATCGTTGAACTGTTCCTAAAGCTATTCCTGTGATATGCCCCATTTTTCTTCCCACTTCATGTTGCCCTCTACTCCTACTGTTATTTTCCTCTGAATTTTGGTTTCAGCTGTGTGGAAGGCTGGTGCAGGAGGAAGAGAAATCTCCCTTGGTAAAATTTATTACTGTAGGGCTGACAACTGAGATGCAAGACATCATGATTTTTTTCCAGTCTGGCTCAGAGATCCCTGCAGGATTTTGGCATAAGAACCCACTCATGAAACTGCTAGCAATTCTTTTGCTTGTCTTGATAATAGTTAACCCACCTCTGCTTTGTTTCCCTGTTGGATCCCAGTCCCTGAACTTGCTCACTCCTGTGATGCTGAATTGGAGTAACTCTCCTGCTCTATTACAAGCTACTAATTCAAGAAATTAAAATGTTATCTTGTGGTAGTACCTATAATAGCGTACAAAATGATTGAAGCCAAATAACTTAATTAATGAACAAACCCATAAAAGGTGTTAATCACACAAAAAGACCTGTAAAAAGAAAGTAAATGTAACCAATATAAATGATTTAGACATTTATAGATAAAGAAAAATTCATATTGTGGTTACTATGGCGTTTATAATTGCAAAGAAATATAATTGCATAGAAATTTGATCTTTTCTTAGTGCAGATATCGCTACTTATCTGTCACTAAGAAAAACTCTGAAATCTATTAAAGTAAGGAAACATAAGAGGACGGAGAGACATTTCTTACCATTTAAGTACATAAAATTCAAAGTGAAGCAAAAAGAATGACCTTCAACTAGCCTCTTTGGCTGACTGAGAGTTCTTAAGTGTGAAAATAACTTCTGCATCCTCTTCTAAATGCTGTGATATTGAGAATGAGGTGTCTCTGAGTGGAGAAAGAGTTTAAAGTTTCAGGTCTCTGATAGAGAAAGCTTTCTCCCAACTTGAGAGCTTAACCCTAAGGAGTAGGCTGCCATAATCCTGTGCCTCATGAATGCATTGCAAGCTGGTTTGGACAGACTCAGATGCCTCCCTATCCAAGGATTTAGTTTAAAATGGAGCCCAAATTATATCTTTAGCAATTGTAGAAAATGGTAGGGAGAAAGGCTATTTGACCTGATCCTTTGAGTGATATAGCAACAAATCCCTTCTTTGAAACCGCATTAACTCGTAGAAAGTACTCAGAATCCATTTAATAAATTGCTTATTTCTAGTGACCTGAAAGAGTTAAGATACCTCTAAATACCAAGCAGTTCTTGAGCTTCTGGATAGCACGAGGTAAGATGAGTTATTAAGAGAAATATGAAGTATAGTAGTTCATATATGAGGTGTGGTTATGCATTAAATTTCAGCAATGAACACCGCTTTGTGAAATGTACTGATTAAAACAATCAACATGACCATAAATGGTGTTAACCACACAGAAGGACCTGGAAACTTAAACCAAATGTGAGAATAATTATTGAAAATAAATTGATATATAGGAATGCTTGTGATTTTTACACATTGATTTTGTATCCTGAGACCTTGTTGAAGTTGCTTATCAGCTTAAGGAGTTTTTGGGCTGAGATGATGGGGTTTTCTAAATCATGTCATCTGCAAACAGAGACAATTTGACTTCCTCTCTTCCTATTTGAATATGCTTTATTTCTTTCTCTTGCCTGATTGCCCTGGCCAGAACCTCCAACACTATTCTGAATAGGAGTAGTGAGAGAGGGCATCCTTGTCTTGTGCTGGTTTTCAAAGGGAATGCTTCCAGTTTTGCCCATTCAGTATAATATTGGCTGTGGTTTTGTCATAAATAGCTCTTATTATTTTGAGATACATTCCATCAATACCTAGTTTATTGAGTGTTTTTAGTATGAAGGGGTATTGAATTTTATCGAAGGCCTTTTCTGCATCTATTGATATAATCATGTGGTTTTTGTAATTGGTTCTGTTTATGTGAAGGATTATGTTTATTGATTTGTGTATGGTGAACCAGCCTTGCATCCCACGGATGAAGCCAATTTGATCATGGTGGATAAGCTTTTTAATGTGTAGCTGGATTCAGTTTGCCAGTATTTTATTGAGGATTTTCACATCGATGTTCATCAGTAATATTGGCCTGAAATTTTCTTTTTTTGTTGTGCCTCTGCCAGGTTTTGGTATCAGGATGATTCTGGCCGTATAAAATGAGTTAGGGAGGAGTCCCACTTTTTATATTGTTTGGAATAGTTTCAGAAGGAATGGTACCAGCTCCTATTTGTACCTCTGGTACAAAGAATTTGGCTGTGAATCTGTCTGGTCCTGGGAATTTTGGGTTGTAGGCTATTAATTACTGCCTCAATTTCAGAACTTGTTATTGATCTATTCAGGCATTCTACTCTTTCCTGGTTTAGTCTTGGGAGGGTGTATGTGTCCAGGAATTTATCCATTTCTTCTAGATTTTCTAGATTATTTGCGTAGAGGTGTTTATGGTATTCTCTGATGGTAGTTTGTATTTCTGTGGGATCAGTGGTGATATCCCCTTTTTCATTTTTTATTGTGTCTATTTGATTCTTCTCCCTTTTCTTCTTTATTAGTCTGGCTTGTGGTCTATCTATTTTGTTAATCTTTTGAAAAAACTGGTTCCCGGATTCATTGATGTTTTGAAAGGTTTTTTATGTCTCTATCTCCTTCAGTTCTGCTCTAATCTTAGTTAGTTCTTGCCTTCTGCTAGCTTTTGAATTTGTTTGCTCTTGCTTCTCTATTTTAACTGTGATGTTAGGGTGTCCATTTTAGATCTTTCCCACTTTCTCATGTGGGCATTTAGTGCTATAAATTTCCCTCTAAACACTGTTTTAGCTTTGTTCCAGAGATTCTGCTACATTGTGTCCTTGTTCTCATTGGTTTCAAAGAACTTACTTATCTCTGCCATAATTTTGTTATTTACCCAGTAGTCATTCAGGAGCAGGTTGTTTAGTTTCCATGTAGTTGTGCAGTTTTGAGTGAGTTTCTTAATCCTGAGTTCTAATTTGATTGCACTGTGGTCTGAGAGACTGTTTGTTATGATTTCTGTTCTTTTGCAATTGCCTAGGAGTGTTTTACTTGAAATTATTTGGTCAAGTTTAGTATCCTGCTATGTGGTGCTGAGAAAAATGACATTCCGTTGGTTTGGGGTGGAGAGTTCTGTAGATGTCTATTAGGTCCACTTGGTCTGAGCTGAGTTCAAGTCCTGAATATCCTTGTTAATTTTCTGTCTCATTGATCTGTCTAATATGGACAGTGGGGTGTTAAAGTCTCACACTCTTATTGTGTGGGAATCTAAGCATGAGTGAACTCCCATTCACAATTACTAGAGAGAGAATAAAATACCTAGGAATACAACTTACAAGGGATGTGCAGGACCTCTTCAATGAGAACTACAAACAACTGCTCAAGGAAATAAGACAGGACACAAACAAATGGAAAAGCATTTCATGCTCATGGATAGGAAGAATCAATATCATGAAAATGGCCATACTGCCCAAAGTATGAAAAAAATCTCATCATTGCTGGTCATTAGAAAAATGCAAATCAAAATTGCAATGAGATACCATCTCACTCCAGTTAGAATGGCGATTATTAAAAAGTCAGGAAAAAAAAGATTCAATGCTATCCCCATCAAGCTACCACTGACTTTCTTCACAGCATTAGAGAAAAACTTCTCTAAATTTCATATGGAACCAAAAAAGAGTCCATATAGCCAAGACAATCCTAAGCAAAAAGAACAAATCTGGGGGCATCATGCTACCTGACTTCATAGTATACTACAAGGCTACAGTAACCACAACAGCATTGTACTGGTAACAAAACAGATATATAGACCAACGGAAAAGAATAGAGGCCTCAGAAATAATGCTGCACATCTACAATCATCTGATCTTTGACAAACCTGACAAAAACAGGCAATGGGGAAAGGATTCCCTATTTAATAAATGGTGTTGGGAAAACCGGCTAGCCATATGCAGAAAACTGAAACTGGACCCCTTCCTTACACCTTATACAAAAATTAACTCAAAATGGATTAAAGGCATATATGTAAGACCTAAAACCATAAAAACCCTAGCAGAAAACCTGGACAACACCACTCAGGACATAGGCATGGGCAAAGACTTCATGACTAAAACGCCAAACGCAATGGCAACAAAAGCCAAAATTGACAAGTTGGATCTAATTAAACAAAAGAGCTTCTGCACAGCAAAAGAAACTATCATCAGAGTTAACAGGCAACCTACAGAATGGGAGAAAATTTTTGCAATCTATCCATCTGACAAAGGACTAATATCCAGAATCTACAAGGAACTTAAACAAATTTGCAAGAAAAAAACAAACAACCCCATCAAAAAGTGGATGAAGCATATGAACAGACACTTCTCAAAAGAAGACATTTATGTGTCCAACAAACATATGAAAAAAAGCTCATCATCGCTGGTCATTAGAGAAATGCAAATCAAAATTGTAATGAGATACCATCTCACTCCAGTTAGAATGGCGATTATTAAAAAGTCAGGAAAAAAAAGATGCTGGAGAGGATGTGGAGAAATGGGAATGCTTTTACACTGTAGATGGGAGTGTAAATTAGTTCAACCATTGTAGAAGACAGTGTGGCAATTCCTCAAGGATCTAGAACCAGAAATACCATTTGACCCAGCAATTTCATTACTGGATATATACCAAAAGGATTATAAATTATTTTACTATAAAGACACATGCACACATATGTTTATTGCAGCACTATTCACAATAGCAAAGACTTGGAATCAACCAAAATGCCCATCTATGATAGACTGGATAAAGAAAATGTGGCACATATGCACCATGGAATACTATGCAACCATAAAAAAGAATGAGTTTATGTCCTTTGCAAGGACATGGATGAAGCTGGAAACCATCATTCTCAGCATACTAACACAGGAACAGAAAACCAAACACCAAATGTTCTCACTCATAAGTGGGAGTTGAACAATGGGAACACATGGACACAGGGAGGGGAACATCACACACCACGGCCTGTTGTGGGGTGGAGGGCAATGGGAGGGATAGCATTAGGAGAAATACCTAATGTAGATGATGGGTTGATGGGTGTGGCAAACCACCATGGCACATGTATACCTATGTAACAAACCTGCACATTCTGCACATGTATTCCAGAACTTAAAGTATTAAAACAACAACAAAAGAAAGAAAATAAATTGAGACATTGAAACAAGCTATAACAAGATCTACAAACACATTTCTAGTTAGATACACTCAGAATTTATGCACACTCATTCCTTTGATCTCTGTTGGGGATGGCCGTTCAACTCTTTTGACATTTCATAGATCAGAGGAGATCTGGAGACTTATGTTTTAGGAAGGACAGAGAAGAGAGGTCATCAATGGTCTACCTCTGTAGACACAACCAGGCATTGCTTCTCCCGCTTTGGGGATCTTCCTTCCCCTTAGGTACCTGAAGTGATAAGACGGTGGTGACATCCAATTATACTTTGATTGTATCTAGTCCTGTCTCCAAACCCATTTTCTTAATATAAAATGAAATCATAAGCTAAGCCTTTGTCAGAAGAGATTTATATAGTAGTGATAAACTATTTTACAATACATATCCTCATTACATTCATTTTTCATGCCAATTAGCCTAAGTAAATTTTATATAATATGTAAACCTAACTGAAAAGAGTAACATTTACTGTGTTTGGTTAAGTTCAGCTTTTATGTTATTATCAGTATCTGAAGACAGGAAAACTTACACATAGTAAAATACACTTTATAAGCAATATGCACCATTTAATATTGTTACTCACTATAAAATATTTATGAGTTAATAAAAATATTTGTGAGATATTTTGTTTTAAAAATTTCAGTGTTAAATATGTTTATATATACATATTGATACATAACTATCTTCAACTATATATTTACAGTTGGATATAAATATATATTATATATATAAAAACTGTATTATTAATGTAGTTAAGCAGAAAATGTATTCATCACTTTCAGCAGATAAGACTTAATGGAATGATAATAACACCCAATGCCTAGTTTCTGGCATATATTATTTGTTTGATACTTATAACTCATTCATAGGACATTTACTGGTAAGAATTAATCTTTCTTTTTTTCATTACCTCATTGTACACAATATGGTTTTCTTATTATAATCAATGTTACGCAAGTCTTTATTATTTTAAAAATTTGAATGATCCTTGAGTGCAAATTGCCACGTTGTCAACAGTTGCATCATTCAAAAATATCTTTCAGACTTCAGAAAGGCAGTCATGCACAGGATAACTTTCTAATAATAATACTTGAATTGAGTAAAGGACTCTTCAAATTTCTAATGCCTAGACTTCCAGAATCTTTAGCAATCACATGCCAGGAAGATATCTACTGGCCCACTATTAAGTATCTGATTAGTTATAGTTGAAGAATCCCAAGAGGCATGGGGACAAAATAGTGCTTAAGCATAATCCAAAATACAGTTTCATTTCTGGCTAAAATTTGAAAGCAAAAGTGCAACTAATTTTTCTTTGAAGTGATATTTCTCAAAAATGTCATTTCTGATATATTTCTTAAATTTACATATTTCCCTGAACATAGATATCTATATTAACTTTGATTTGAAGAACTCAGGGAATTATTGTTATTGTTACTATTATTACTTTTATTTTGCTGAATATGAACAAGTTAATGTAAAGCATGTCAACCCAAGTAGTTCTTAAATTCATTTTATAACTGGATAATATGGCCAGGCACAGTGGCCGATGCCTGTAATCCCAGTGCTTTGGGAGGCCAATGCGGGCAGATCACCTGAGGTCAGGAGTTCGAGACCAGCCTGGCCAACATGGTAAAACTCTGTCTCTAGTAAAAAAAATTACAAAAATTAGCTGGGTGTGGTGCCATGCCCCTGGAATCCCAGCTACTCAGGAGGCTAAGGCAGGAGAATCGCTTAAACCAGGGAGGTGGAGATTGCAGTGAGCCTAGATCATGCCACAGCACTACAGCCTGGGTGATGGAGTGAGACTCCATCTCAAAATAAATAAAAAATAAAAAAACTGGATAATGTAAGGGAGCTACACTGTAGGAACCTACATTAGGTCTAATATGCCCTCATAAGATGATCTAAAGGTGTTATTACTATGTTTGTATGTTAACTTACAGATCCATTAATTCCCTTTACTGTGCCTTTAACATCTTTTTGGGCCATTTTATTTTCTTACCTGAGCCTCAGAATATTTGATTTGTTCAGCAGTGGCCCTGCAAACTGTCACCATGTTGTATGGGAATATCAGTGAAGTATTCCACTGTGGTGCTGTTCTGAGCTATCCAGTAAATATTGTGGATTATTTAAGCAGTTTTTATATATTACACATATTTGTAAATTTTATGTGGTTATACATATTTATAAGTTTTTAAAAGAATCATTTTGTTTACTTGTACAGTTCAAGTTTATTGGGAAATATATATTTATGAATGTTTCATACCATGTTATAGATTATATGAATACTCATTTAGTTACTTAGCCCCAAACCCTTAGAAATTTCTTTGCCACTGATGATTGTACATTTTATTTATGGTAAACATTTTGCAAAGTTCAACTTTGTAAATTATTTTCTCTTTTTGAATAACAATAATAAGAGTTGCTAGCTAATAATTTATATTTTGGTGTTAGAAGTCATTTGGGAATTTTCTTAAAAAAGCACAGAAGATAGTGATAAAATTGACGGGGTGCAGTGGCTCGCACCTGTAATCCCAGCATTTTGGGAGGCCAAGGTGGGTGGATCATGAGGTCAGGAGTTCAAGACCAGCCTGGCCAACATAGTGAAACCCCATCTCTACTAAAAATGCAAAAAAAATTATCCAGGCTTGGTGGCAGGCGCCTATAGTCCCAGCTACTTGGGAGTCTGAGGCAGGAGAATCGCTTGAACCCAGGAGGTGGAGGTTTCAGCGAGCTGAGATTGTGCCGCTGCACTCCAGCCTGGGCGACAGAGTGAGACTGTCTCAAAACAAACAAACAAACAAAAGACAGTGATAAAATCATTTCTAATTAGAAATAATTCAAAGCTACTTGAAAGAAGAAACCTCTAAAATGTCCTGTCTACCTTTAAACCATAACCAACATGCTGAGCTTCAATCATTCAAATGAATATTTATTGTTTGCCTACTTTGCTGCAGGTAACTGATTAAAAAACAGAGATACAAATATGAAAAAGATTTTCACAATTTTCTAATTTTTTGGATTTAAATACCATTAAAATTGTCTACTCATTTGATTCATATTATTACAGCATATAATACATGTTAGATTATAACACTTATAAACACTATATTATTTGAAGATATCTTATTATTAACTGACAAGGTCTAGAGGAGTGTGTCATTCCGTTGCCATTCTAATTATTCTTCCCCTCTTCTTCATAGCCAACATTTTAAAAGAGTTCTCATTACTCATTATTTTCATTGCCTCACCTCTCATTAACAAGTAAACAGTCTTATTTGCATTACACTTAGCAGTTCATCAAAACAACTTTAATGCTTCCAGGAACTTATTGGTTACTAATCCAAATGGACACTTAGCATCTCATATCTTCCTTGGCCTATTCGCTGCCATTGACACAACTCCTTCCTTCTTGAAGCAACACTGTGCCTTGAACTCTGTAATACCACCCTACCCTAGTTTTCCTTCTGTCCTTTGGATGCTAAAACTGTCTCCTTTGCGTTATTTTATTCTATCAGCAGCTAAAATATCTAGGTTCCTTAAGGCTTTGTCCTAGACAATTTAGTTTTCCACCTATCAAGCGAGCTCCTGAATTTGCATGACTCGAAGGCAAATCAAACAGTATATCAAGAAACAACTGAATATTTCCCCCACTGTTGTCAACTTCCCCAATCTGGTCATCTTCTTGTATTTTCTTCCTTAGAAAATGGCACCATTATTTATCCACTTGCTTCACCACAAATCTACAGACCTTTCTTCTTACCTCGCTTTCCCTCACTCTCATTTCTAATTTGTCTCAAAATCTTCATTATCTCTCAGGTTGACCACTTTTATTCCATCTTCAGCATTACCATCTTAATAAATACTACCACCATCTCTCATCTGGTCTATTGTAATATACTACCACCTGATCTCCCTTATATTCACTCTTCCCCATCCTCTCTCATCTTAGACAAAGTAATCATTCCAAAAACCATTTTGAATATATGTCAATTCATTATACTCACATTTCCCCCCACTCTCCATAGGGAATTAAAACTTGTTCATGTTCTTGGCCGTTTGTGGTGGCTCACGCCTGTAATACCAGAACTTTGGGAGGCCGAGGCGGGTGGATCACGAGGTCAGGAGATCCAGACCATGCTGGCTAACACAGTGAAACTCCATCTCTAGTAAAAATACAAAAAATTAGCCAGGCATGGTGGCGGGTGCCTGTAGTCCCAGCTACTCAGGAGGCTGAGGCAGGAGAATGGCATGAACCCGGGAGGCGGAGCTTGCAGTGAACCGAGATCGTGCCACTGCACTCCAGCCTGGGTGACAGAGCGAGACTCCATCTCAAAAAATAAATAAATAAATAAATAAAATTAAAAAAAAATTTGTTCATGTTCTTTAGATGAAGGCCAAAATCTTTTCCTCACGCACAAAGCCCTGCATGGCTTGACCCCTATTTCCATCTTCAATGTCATCTCAAAATATGTTCCTCTTCGCTGTTTCCAGTCTCACTGAGCATCAGTCAGTCCCTTGAACAGTCCATGTTTCTTCTCAGAGCAGGGCCTGTGTACAGGCTACCCCTCTGGCTTGAGAGCCTTTAGTTATTTTCTTTCCCTCGTTAAATCTTACCTATCCTTAGATGACTTGTCCTTAAGGCACACTCTAGAATAGGGATTTTTTGTTGTTGTTAATTGTTCTCAAAGAGCTGTATTCCTTTTCATAAGGCCCTCATTTCAATTTGCCAGGTTGTGTTTTGGGTCCTGGCTCTGTCCTTGGTTTGATGTCTGATTATAAACAAGTTACTTAACCTTTGGGTTTTTTGCACCTAAGAGCCACTCTAAAGATATGTTGAATGAATGTAATAAAGGAATGACTAATGTGATTAACAGCATGGATAGAGTGAAAATGGAAAAACTAAATGAACATTACTATACATAATCTGAGAATATACATATACTACCTATATGTATGTATATACACTCACACATATGTATATCCACAAATGTGTGTTACCTACTTATACAAATACATACAAATATATTCATATACAGTATGTGTCCACATATACACACTATACATATAGTATATATGTATGTACATGCACATATACATGCATACACACACACACAAATAAACTATATCAAAGGACAACCTTTGATACATTTTTACAAAATGCAAAAATAGATAAATTTTTACAAAATGCAAAAATAAATCAATGCGACCTACTATAAATTTCATTGCTAAACATGTTTCTGAAAGTTGTTAAGGATGCATTTTGCAAAAGAAATTGAAAATAAAACGAATTATTTGCTGATGATATGCTCTTTTCTTAAAAATGACCATGAATTTCACCTTGAAACAATCATATAGGAAAGTCTTCGATAACAAGATACAAAGTTTTTCATACATTAATCTTTTCAAATGTTAATTAAATTAGAAATATTACAAAGGTTTCAAAATTAGAATGTGACTTAAAATGTATGTGTAATTTTGATGCAGTAGAATATCTTTCTTTTGTTTTCTAGATTTTTAAATGTTTATCGTAAAGCATAATTGTTAAATTAATAATGTACTTTAAAATGTGTAATGTCCTAAATTTAGAATATTTGATTGTTTAGTAAGATAACTGATTTAAAAAGATCATATTCGATAGCTTTCATCTGTATCAAAAGCAATGTTAATAAATAGAGCAAAAAAACTCAAAATCAAATTTTCAATAATTTAATAATATAAAATAAATTTGAATAAAATTAATTTTAAAGTGTTTATGACAAGCATAATTAAAAGCACATATCTCCACACAGGAGCAGAAAACATTTCAGTAAATAGAGAGATGTCTTACGAATAGCCAAAAACAACTCAAATTTACTTAAACAAAAGGAAGAAAATTATTTTAAATTTCAGTTGTGTCTCATTAAAACAGTTTACAATATGGCTTCAAGAAGAAAATGAATAGAAACTTTCAATTTTATAAATCATTGTATATTCTTAGGACAATTATAGCTTGTACTTTAGTTTCTCAGTTTTTTCTCTGAGATTCTTAAAGAGTTCGTGCTCATTATCTGGAGTGTCAAAAATATGTAGATAATTAAGAAATAATGGGGAGATTACTCACTGAATATGATTCTTAAAGGTTGATTGTGTTATGTGTGAATGCAAATTCCTGGACCTCATTCCAGCATCTTATGCATCCTAAAATTTATCTTAAGGTATTTTAATTATCTTTGGATTTAGTGAGCCAGCTTTCTGGTAAGCTGACCAAAAGGGGCAGAATGTGAGCCTAAATGGGTAGATTTGTGTTTTCTCATTTTTAAGTTAATTTGATATGTCATATGAGCCTAAAAAGATTTCTAGCAGGATCCAGACATACTTTTATTACATAAAGTTATAGATATTCATTTAAAATGTACTAAATCAAAGTCATTTGATTTATTTTTATTTTTCAGAGATGTTCTGAAATTTGCCTTGAACTCCTGGACTCAAGCATTCCTCCTGCCTCAATCTCCTCAGTAGCTGGGACTATAGGAACACACCACCACGCCTTGCTGTCCTTTGATATTCATGAGACTATTTCATAAATTGGACATCTTCAAGAAAAAGGTTTTTACATAATCTAAAATCGCACTACTCCTTTCAAGTTAGCTGAATGAGAATATCTTGAATACTGGAAACAAGGCATTTCATAGAAAGATGAGGATATATTATTTCCAAAATCTCGGGATACTGTTGGTTTTGGCTGATTTGTTGTTTAAAGTGACTACAGTATAGTTAACGCCTAGGAAAAATGTGTAATCATTTATTTGGGATTTTCGGGGAAATAGTAATTGGACCTCCTCCCTTTTGCCTGCTACTACTTCCAGTTCTTTTAAAAATGTTTTTATTCCAAAATAAAATGCAGACACAGAAATGCACAAAATAAATATATGTCTTAATGAGTTATTGTACCACCCAAATAAAGAAACAGAACTTGCCAGTCAACCCAGAAGCTCTTTGCAAGTATGTGGCTTCAATAATAGCCTGGCCTGATTCTCAACTCCCTAAGTAACTATCATCCTAACCTTTATAAATGACTTTCTTGCATTCTTTTATAGCTGTATTACCCAAATTTTCTTGGGACATCATAATGTAGTCTTCCTCATTAAAATAAATTATATATTTTAGTCTGTGTCAATCTATAAATTTTCTCTTTCTTATCCTTACAATAGTAAGTTAACCGTTTATCTATTTACTTCTTGAAGAACCCAGGCCTTTGCCTTTCCTGGTTTTGCTGATTAGATACCACTGATATTTCAACTTATTTCTCTGCCTTTATCATTTCCTGCAAATGGTGGCTGAATCCAGAGACATGTTATGACTCAGATTCTAGCTATTTGGCAAGCTTTATAGATAGCATTGTGTCTTGCAAAAGGAACATGTAATGATTGTTTCTCTTTTTAAGATGTTTACAGCTGTTAATGATTAATGCCTAGATCCATTGTTTTTTGGGGGTTGCAAAATGTAATATTTTAATTCTACAGCTTGCTTTTCATTTATTACCCGGAATCTTTTATAAGCAGACACTTCCCTCATTTATTATCTGGCTTCTCAGGGATACCGTTGACTTTTTGATACATTTGCCAGTTTTCAGGATAATGAACTTGTTTCCTATCATCTTGTTAAAGGTAGTTAGACAGGCATGAGCAGGGCGGCAGAAGCCTCTCCCCCTCCCACTAGGAATGTCTGATGATGGTTCCGCAATGATCATATCGCCTCTCTAAAGGTGATAATGATATGGACAGGAGACAGGGAAATACCGAGTAGAAGAGGGCAGTTCCCTGGTGAAGGTCCCACCCTCAAGCCTGGATATCTGCCGCCTTAAGCGAGGACAGGCATTCCTTTTTTCATGCCCAAAAGTTGCCTTTTAAAAGGCCTGCCATGCCGCCTATCCTGTACCTATACAAACCCTGAACCCCAGATTCCAGAAGCAGATGAGGAAATGAGCAGATGAGTGAACGAACAGCAGAACCACATGGCAGAGAAGGAGCGAAGAGAAGGAGCATCTGAAAGTCTGGAGGAGCTTGGCTGTGGATGGTGGAAGAATCGGCTGTTGGACAGCCAAATCCTGGGGGGAAGATCATCTTCCCGCTCCATCCCCTGACCAGATCCCCATCCATCCCACTGACAGCCATCTCCACCACCCAATAAAACCCCACATTCACCATCCTTCAAGTCTGTGTGTGACCTGATTCTTCTAGAATGTTGAACAAGGGCTCGGGATACAGAAAGCTGTTCACATTGGCTCTCTGCTCTTGCATAAAGACAGAGGGTCCATTGAGCCGGTTAATACCTAAGCCATCTGTGGACAGCAAGGCTAAAAAAGCACACTGTAACACATGCCCATCTGGGCTCCAGGAGTTACAGGCTCCCACCCCCAGATCCTGCCGTAGGGCTAGAGCACAGTGCCCTGGGCCCTTGCACCTGTCCATCCATGTGCTCCTGCTCCTGTAAGGGGTTTGAACAGTAGCAGCGATCAATTTGCACGTCCTGTGAGGAGGCTAGGGAACTCTCCTGTTCAGTAAACTGGCAGCCAGAACCAGGGAGAGAATATTTCTTGACGGTCCATACCTATTACACTAAAGTGTTAATCGAATGTAGACACCGGGGAGAAGCAACTTTCCAGGCATGTGCATTAAGAGACAAAATGGCACAGTATGACCTTCTGGGGCATTCCACTGGAAACGGAAATAAAGCCTCGGATAGGCACGTGCACAACTTCCTAAACACACTGTGCATACTCGTGTCCCAAGGGTAAGGAGGGCACGGCTCATGTGGGCAGCCCACCCTCAGGAAAGAATCATGGGAAAGGGGTGCAAGGTGCAGGAGGCGGGCCAGCCTATAAAGTCCTAGGATTAAGGTTAAACACTGCACTTGACCTTCACATGCCTGCTTGGGTCTCTTCCAAGCATACTTTCTTTCCTGTCCTAAAGCCTTTTAAAATAAACTTCCACTCCTGCTGTGAAACTTGCCTCATTCTCTTTTTATGCCTTATGCCCCTCAATTGAATTCTTTCTTCTGAGGAGGCAAGAATTGAGGTTGCTGCAGACCCACACAGAACCACCACCAGTGACTCTGATAACTTCCACTGGTAACATTCCCAATTTCACCAATTATTATGAACTCATCAGCTAAAATGTATTTGATGGAGCTCAATTAATTGCAGTTGTTATCATCACTGAAGTTCAAATTGTCCTACCATTGGCCAATGAAGCCTCTTCGAGTTTTATCCTGAGTCCATTTGACATGACATTAGTAGCATTTGAAAGCTTCCTGACATCCAGCATCACGGAGTTTTCCTGGCTCATTTTGTACCTTTTCTGTCTCTGACCTACGAAAAATGATTTCTTCAGGAAGCTATGGCTTTTTTTTTTTTTTTTTTTTTTGAGATGGAGTCTCACTCTGTCACCCAGGCTGGAGTGCAGTGGCACGATCTCCGCTCACTGCAAGCTCTGCCTCCCAGGTTCACGCCATTCTCCTGCCTCAGCTTCCTGAGTAGCTGGGACTCCAGGCAACCGCCACCACGCCTGGCTAATTTTTTGTATTTTTAATAGAGATGGAGTTTCACCGTGTTAGCCAGCATGGTCTCGATCTCTTGACCTCGTGATCTGCCTGCCTCAGCCTCCCAAAATGCTGGGATTACAGGCGTGAGCCACCGCGCCTGGCCAGCTATGGCTTTTTTAAAAAAAAATTTTCAGGGGACATTTAGTTCAGATATAATTTTTAGAATTTCTTTTGTTCCTCTGATTTTGTTTTCTTTTTTAAGGACATATTTTGTCGTATGTTGGATGTTCACTGACCATCTTTAGTATTTTTCACTTACTTTCAAAACTTAAAAAAAACTTTTATTTCTTTTTCCTTTATTTGTTTTTCTTTTTTGTTTTTACTTGGTTTATCTCTTAAGGTATAACCTGTGGTGGTTATTCTATGTGATGTTCCTTCTAATTTAGTCTTGATTTCCAAAGTAATTTATTTTCCTTTATTTCTAATTCTTTTCTGAATTATGCCACTTTATTCTGATTTTTATAATTATGATTAATATAATTATCCTCACATATTCATTATTTATACACTTGTTGTGATTTGAATTGTGTCTACCCTAAAGATGTGTTACAATCCTAACCTCTGTTACTTGTGGATGCTACCTTAATTGAGAATAGAATCTTTGTAGATATAACCAGATTAAAATAAAGCCACACTGGATTAGGATGGTCCCTTATCTTATGACCAATGTCCTTATAAGGAGAGGTACATTTTGACCCAGACACACACAGAAAACAGACTCACCATGTGAAGACAGAGGACAGATACAAAGACACAAAGGGAAAAGGCAATGTAAAGGCTGAGGCAGAGAAAAGCACTTGCAAGCCAAGGATAGCCAGCAACCACCAGCACCTAGAGAAGGCACAGAAGGATTCCCCCCTAGGGACTTCAGAGGGATCATGGCCCTTATGATACCTTGGTTTTTTACTTTAAGTCTTCAAAACTGTGAATATAAATTTGTATTGTTTTAAGTCACCTGTTTCTGGTACTTAGTTATAGCAGCCCTAAGAAATAAATATCTTTCTTAATTTCTTCTAGATGGTTAAGGAATACTAGGTTATGGTTTTGATTTGATTTTGTAGGTATGCTTTTTTTGGGCGTACTTTCACTGTTCATAGTGATATTATTTTGTTGCGTATCACTTTTAGTTATTTTTCCCTCGACTTTTGGAGTGAGTTGGTATCCAGGATTTCTTTTCCTTATCTTTTTATTACTTATTTATTTTTTCACACTGTCTTCTGTTGTTTTCTAATAAAGTTTAAATATATGCCAGACTTTTTATTTTTTCCTGAGTTTTTCTCTTCTCCCACTTTTGTCTGGACCTCCTTTTTTTCTTCATCTCTATTATTCCTACATTCCTCAATTTTGATTGCTCTCCCAGAAGTTTTTTCTTAGCATGGGGCCTTGAAATGCAGGGTATCTCTCACCCATCATTTTTGAGAGTTCGTCGGGGGAGACTGCTCCAGCTCCTTCAGGTTTTTTACTGTGTGCCCTTTGCACCAACCTGTCATTTATCATGGGCAAAACTTCCTCTAGATTTTGACAGGTCTTTTCATTTGGCCCTGTTGTGATCTTCAAATACATATTGGTTATTTGAGGGCTCTTCAGTTCTTAGGACATTCAGTTGGCCCCTGGTGCTTTCTTCTTCTTCCTAAGTAGATATTAATGATATGTTGTTGGTCATGCAGTTGTTGTGGATTTACCTACACTCTTTGGGATTCAATGGGATACTTTATTACCTAGTTTTGTTGTAAATTTTGTCCATGAATGTTGCCTTTAATATCTAGTTGCTTCCATGCAAGGATTCAGAGAGATTGAGGAGCCTTGTTGCTGCCACTGTTTTCCTAGTATCTGTACTTAGTGCTTTTATCATATTCATTAACTAAAATTTATTGAACACTTACTATATGTCAGTCACTGGGCTGAGTATTTTACTTCCATTTTGTCAGTTAGTACTCATAGCAACCTTAAAAATCTGATGTCACTAGTTACATTTTAATCTGAATTATACAAATGTACCAGAAATAAATAAATAAGGTAACTTGTCAAATGCCAAACAGCTACAAGTACCTAAGACTGAATTCTAACTTAGAATGTTTGCTTCCAGAGCTCACACTCTTAGCAAATATGGTATATTTTTTACACAAAAGACACAAGGATAAGCCTCTTAATCCAAAACAATGAAAAAGTCAAAAAGTCAAGACAACTGGTGAAAATAACATATTAATGAAAATGCATAGCACTGTAAACAATCTTCTATGGAAACAGATTTTATCGATATAAAAAGTGTTAAAATATTGAGCACAGAAAGAGTGCAAATGAGGAAGAGATGGTGACTGCCAAGTAAGCTCACTTTTTACTTTCGTCCAGATACAGGCCTGGTCCCTTTCCCTCCAAGAACTTGTAACTTAGATAGAGAACCAAAACATTAACAAATAAAACTATCAGGTATACTGCAAAGATGAATTCCAACAACCACCCTTTCAAAAATAGTTGTGGTACACTGACTTTGTGAGAGTCACTGTGTCCTGTTCTGCACAAGAAGGGATAATTTATTTGGCATATTTCCTTCCCTCAGAGAAGTTTCCATTTAGTGAGAAAGAGAAGATGTGATTATGAATAATTTAAAATAGTAAATAATGAGAATCCTTTATTGCTACAAATAATAAAACCTTCTAGAAGTTTAGAGGAAGGACAGGGCACATGTGACTTGGGTGAGAATGGGCATGTAAATTGGAACTCGGAGGTTAAGTGAGAACTTAAAAGAAAATGAGAACCAGAAGGAGAGGCATAAAAAGAATCACATATTAATGGGGAGATGATAGCAGTGAGTAGATGTCTTCAGGACAAAAATAAATAAATAAAAGAGCCTGCAGACTTGCTAGGTATTTTAAATAGCTTATCACTCTTTCACAGATCAGGAAACAGAAAATTTTAAAGGTTGAGGGAACAAGGTAAAGTCTGTGGCTTTCATTTAGGAGTGGAGGAATCTGAGGGGGAAAGAAAAAATGAAGAAGTTTGTAAGAGACCTTGGACAATGACTTCCAAGAGGCTGGGATGGTGGTTGCTCACAGAGTGAGTAGAAGGCAGAGAAAATACACCAGAGGGCTAGATAGATTGCATTATTTACATAAACATAGAAATTTTGAAAATAGATGAATTAGGGTTCCCGGATCCTTAATAGTGAGTGACCCATATCAGACCTTAAGCTTTTTCCATAGCATAAGGTTTTCTGAGTGTTCTTCAGCAAATTGTTCATTACTGATCATCTGCCACTGATCCTATTTGAAGCCAAGCTTCCCTTGGGGTTACTGTTGGAGATATATTAATCAGGACTCATATCAGATAAGATGGCTTGACAGTTTGGAATCTCAGAAGCTGCCTTGGTAATGGAGACATAAAGCTTCATTTTAATGCTAATGAACACAATCCTTCTGTGACAAACCTCAGAATATTTATAAAAGAAAGGATTCGGGTTACTGAAGGGATGAACTGTATCAGATCCAGGGAGGTAACCCTAGACCCCATTTTCTTATCATTTTGCTCAGGAAAGAATTCCACAAGGTAAAAAAAAAAAAAACCATAATGTTGCTTTTTAAGTGAAACAGAAAAAGGAAAAGAATGACTATTGTTGTGTTATTTCAACTAGAAGCTTAAGATATTTTGACTACAGACACTAGCCACAGAAAATAAGTCCTCACTTTCATTAGTCCTAAACATTGCTGAGTGCCTGGCAAGTGGAAATGCATCATTTTTTTTGAAATGGTATCTTAAAGTTTATTTCCTCATCAAATGCAGTCATGGCATTTTAAGTATATGCATTTACCTAGATTTTGGCACATTCATCAAGCTGTGTATTTGCCGGAATGCATAAATGGGTGCATATTTTATATGGTATTTAAATACAATTAAAGCAAATACAGAAAATGCTCCAAACCTTAAAATGTTCTATATTCAGTAACTTATCAAAAAAGTAAAGTGCCAATCATATTTACTAGCTGTATAGTATAATTCCAATCAAAAGAAACTGTTATTTCATAATTTGATTTTAGGAGAGTGTTAGATCAATGTTATTGACTTAAGAGATTCATTCATTATTTATTCTAAACTTTGTTTATTACCCAAGTTTCATATAGAGACTAATTATTTAGATGAGAAACTGCAACTGTCTAAATTAATATTAGGAAAATTGAGCATTTACCCTGAGGCAGCAAAATTAGACTTTGTCAGGAAGCCGAACTGACGTTACACGCTACAAAATGGCTAAAATTGGCCATTAAAGAGAAATCTTCTACAACCATTATTTCCCACTAGAGCATAATTAAATACAAATAATAAAGGCTGCATTGTCTCTTATGTTCCCCATTTCCATGTGCAGAAAATGGATTCATGAATGGCAGCTGTCAGAGGGCCTTGGCTTATTGACACCAACCAGTTGAGGCTTTCTAATTGTGTAGTCCCTGAAGAAATAGCACTTTCCACTGTGGGATCACCTTTCACTAAAGCAGAAGATTTTATGGCCACAGTAAGTGGCAACTAAATAAGGACTCAGCTTTGAAATGGAGGTAGATAAACAAAGGCTCTGGACAAACGAGGTCACGTTAAAAACAAGCTTTATTTTCATTCATGAAAGCAATCCTCAGTACTGCTGAAGCCAAATCAGCAGAGGATTGCTACGCATCCCTTTGAAAATTAGCTTGGAGGGCTGGTGGGTCACATAAGGATAATTACTCAAACATTTTTGACAGCAACTCTCTTTAGCAAAGTCTTTTCCTATTCATATACTGACATTTATGAATTCATTTAATGTCTCCAAAAAATCTTCCAGGTAATTTTTTAACTTCCCATTCAAAGTATGGGAAGAGATATGAGCTCCAGAGCTGGAAGTAGCAATGTGGTAAGGCTTCAATATAGTCGGCTAATAAATTTAGTAAATTTTAACCCATTCTTCTACTCCATGTGAAAATAGATATTTTGAGTATATTCTATATGCCAGGTATTATATTAAGTATTGGTATAGTACATATAATATGTATGTAATACATATTATGTCCTTTCTGGTCTTCAGAAAAATCAGAATATGACTATATTTCATGGACCCCGAATATAGTATACGCTTACATAGTCATGTAATTGAGAATAAAAAACATAGAGGGTAAAGAATTGGCCATGAGTGTTGGCTTACGCCAGTAATCTCAGCATTTTGAGAAGCCAAGGCCAGAGGACCATTTGGGGCTAGGATTCAAGACTAGCCTGGGCAATATAATGAGAAACCATCTGTACAAAAATTTTTTAAAAAAATTAGTCAGGCATGGTGGTACACACCTGTAGTCTTAGCGCCTCTAGAGGCTGAGTCAGGAAAACTGTTTGAGCCCAGAAGTTCGGCATTGCAGCACGTAGTGATCATGCCACTGCACTCCAGCCTGGGTAACAGAGTGAGACCCTGTCTCAAAAAAATAATAAATAATAATAAATAAATTATAAGTTACAGAATCTCAGGAGCAAACACTACAAATATCCAAGTAATTATTAATAAAAGGACAGTAACATACAGAGTTCAACTATTGATTATGATTATAACAAATAAGACCAAAGTTTAAAAACCAGGTGAAGTGCTGTTAAGGCATTTTTGTTTTCTATTTCTTCCTCTCCTTTCTTTTGTCCTCTATCTCCTTCTTTTGCTAAGATTGCTTTCACTAAATTTTGCATCAAACTTGGTTTCAATCACATGTCCTACGTCCTATATTGTTTTTTAATTTGTGTCTTTGGGTTTGGAGAAATAAGAATTGTTTTATTTATTTATTTATTTTTTAACAAATGGTCTTGCTCTGTCACCCAGGCTGTAGCGGTGGTGGAATCATAGCTCACTGCAACCTTGAACTCTTTGGCTCAATTGATCCTCCTGCCTCAGCCTCCTGAGTAGAAAGGACTACAGACCAGGTGTGTGCCACAATGAGGGCTAATTTTTGTATTTTTTCTAGAGATGGGGTCTCTCTATGTTGCCCAGGCTGGTCTCGAACTCCTGGGCTCAAGTGATGCTCTCACCTTGGCCTCCCAAAGTGCTGTGATTACAGGCATGAGCCACCACATCCAGACACAGAATTTTTAATAAATGCAATATAAAAAGTCAAAATATTTTAGAGAGGTATACACATATATGCACAAATATATGCAAAAATATATTCTTAGTTTACGTCATTAAAATATTTCAAATAAGTAAATTTGAAAACAAAACTATCATTGAATCTCTTCTTATCCATTAGGATGTGCCTAATTTCATGTCACATATATGGATATATATGGCTAGCTGCATAAATAAATTGGAGACAGATGAGCTATATATTTTCTACAAACATTTAACTATTTTCTCAAACCTCTCAGGTTCTCAAACCTCTCAGGAGGTTTGTAGTCCTTGCCAAATGATTGCATCAAAGAGCTGCCCCAGCATAATGTACACTCCAGCTGTTTCTCACCCTTCAGTTTTCTTCCCCAGTCATTCCCCGGTTGCTCCTATTGCCCCAGTTGACCCCTAATCCTCTTTTCTGTATACATAAAAATTGTTACTATGGGAAAAACCAAGGACATATTTTATAAAACTATCTGAAATATTTCTCAAGTCAGGATTCTTAAAACCATGTAAAACGTATCCTTTATGTAATCCATTCTCACTCAATGACATTCAAACCTATTAGTCTTTGATCTACTCCTTTATTTGAGAAGGTTTTCTTGAATAAATTTCTTACAATTGGAAAGAGGCACACTCTATTTTTGACAAATTCCTTCTTCCTTTTTCTAATGTGTGTGCCATTTCTCTAGGGACAAACTATAAATTAAACAAGGGCATAAAAATTTTAGAGTCCTATTTCATAGAAAATTCTGGTTCCACAGGTGCCAGGTGTAGAGGATCACCAATTCCAATACATTAATGCTCACTGAGACCAATCCAGACTTAGACAAAAACATCTCCTGCTGGTCTTTCCTACATGGTCTAGTAGCAGCTGAGAGGCTGTAGAAAACACAGAAATATGATTTCAGCCTGAGATGACTGTGATAGAAGAACATCTGACATAATACAACAGGATTTTGCAAGCTCTGATTAACTGTTTTAATAATCTGTCACAAACGTTAACGATTACCCTGAAGGAATTAACATTCATTGCAATAGGTATTGTAAAAGCAGAAGGGTAACCCTCACTTCATTTAAAATATATTTTAAAGATATACTATGTACAAAGAATGGTAGTGGGTACTGAGTCTGCATTTAAAAAAGAAAAGGTAAAAATGTCAACCCTTATCTTCCCTTTCACTGGCAGACATACAAAAGCAAAAGCTTAAAAAATCAAGACATATATGAAAATGTTCACATTAACTATGAAGCAATGAGTCCCGTAAATTGCAGCAGTTGGGAAGGGGTAAGCAGGGTATTGGTTTTCTATTTCAAATGATTCTTAAATAATAAATTGGATTCTTAATAGTATGATTGGTTGACCTGTACCATAATAATTTTTACCATCGGACATACTTTTAATAAATGTTTAAACAAATTGATCAGTGGGTGACAGAAAATAATAATCAAAAGCTTCATGGCAATTACAAGATCATTAACAATATTTAATATGTTAAATATTTGAAGTGGGTTTCCAAGGACTTACAACAGATTTTCAGCTGTCTATATTAGAGTTTAATAAATAGGGCAAGTTTTGGGAAAAGCACATTAAAAAGTTATTTGTAATATTTTTAGGTCAGTGGAATGTAGAGTTCAACTAAACGGGCTCTGTTCTTCCAACAGAAAATGAACATTCTTTATGGATTGAATTTTAACAAATAACATATCTAATTACTCTTTTCCTTCTTTTGAATTTTAATGAAGAAATCTGGTATATGATTTTAAGTCAAAAGGAATTCAAAAGGCAACTTGATCAATGTGATTGGCCAATATATTTGACATTTATTATCCACAAATATTCTGCAGAAGCAATTAAAATGGCATCAGCCATAAAAACAAAGGTATAATTTTGAAATAAATCCAGAAGCATGCATTTTTCTGAGAAGCAGTAATGACTTCAGTGCAGGACATTTCCTGGGGATCACTGACTGATACAGATTTATTGGGCTCAGCTTTTGCAAAACCGTCAGATTTTCCCAAGCAACCATTATAGTCCTGAAATTGCCCTTCATGTTCATTATTTTTACTTAATTAAGTTTCTATATTGAGGAAATATCACAAATAGTAAAAATGTAGTAATATATAATATAGACTTAATTTTCCTGATCATTTTTTTTAATTTGACAAATGGTACACAAGAAAGTTTCTTTCTTCATAATACAAAAGTCTAGGAAATAAAACTAGTATTATTCTGAAATGAACATGATGGCATTTAAGGAGAAAAAAGATTATGTTTATTGTTCTTAAAAATCACTAGAAATTTCAGCTTGGCATTTTAATGAGATAACATCTTATTTAAGGCATTTATACTCTATAGTTACCAGAAAAAAATGCTGGAGCCCTACACCATATAATTCAAAATAGAAAGAGTGGCAAATTATGTAATATGTGTAAAAACACTCAACAAAGTTCTGAGGTTTGCCAAAGTGACTACTTGATACTTTAAATATGTATATTTATTTATATACAATAAAAATTATTTCAAAAATTTATACTTTGTTGCCTATTTTTGCCATATGCCTTCAGCAAATGCTGTCAGCTTACTCGGTAGGCCTTCAGTAAAGGAAGATAATATACAATGAGCAACATGAAGAGACACATACATGGAATATTCTTCTGATTTAGGAGCAATTTCTCCATTGTCAATATAGTGAATGTGATTTTATTACTATTAACCAGTTTTCAAGTATAAAGAGAGGCAGCAAAATGTAGTGGTTAAGGCTGCAGTCTCTGCAGCTGGATAAAATGTGTTTAAGGCTTTCTCAATTTACTCTCAATGTGCCTCATTCAGTTTCCTCATCTGAACAACAGGAATAGTAATATACCTACTTTATACAGCTGGAATGTGGTAAAACAAGTAATGCTTTCAAAGGGCTTAGAACCAGGCCTAACACAAAGAAAGCATTCAAAGGCTTGGTGTGGTGGCTCATGTCTGTAATATTAGCACTTTGGGAGACAGAGGCTAGAGGATCCATTGAGTCCAGGATTTCAAGACCAGCCTGGGCAAGACAGCAATACCCCCATCCCCACAAAAAGAAAAAAAAAAAAAAAAAAAGCATTCCAAGAATTCTACCTGTAATTATTACAATACCCAAAGACATTATATTCTGTAAAATCAGAAAGTTTGTCTACATTACCACTGCTACTAACACTTTGGTGAATCCAAGTGAAGCACTGGATAACTACAGTTAACACTCAAACGTAGGAGAAACTTGTGCTATATTCAGAGAGGGAGCCCTAATTAGCCTTTGATATCATTTTAGAAATGATGGGTACAGCAAACAGGGGTTGTTACAGTCAGTGGATCATAGGTAAAAATACATTTTTGAGCCATAATGTAGGTCAGAGAACTGTCACTGCGGCTGCCATCTCATCTTCTACAGCTGCTGCTGCTTTGTCTTCCTGGGTGATTAATATCAAGAATGCTACCTTGGAGCCCAATACCAGACAAAGGTAAGCATCTCCCAAGGGTTTTGTAGCTGAGTCTCTAGCCCCAAGTGTTGCAGCTGCATGTATTATAGTTAATTCCTGGGCCTTCTAACCTGCAGGGACGGCTGCAGCTGGGGCTTGCTCCTGTTCCAGGGTAGCAGCAGACTCCTATCCTTTAGGCCTAGTGATTACTGGTCCTTTTGGCTCTTTGGTTGAAAGAATCTGGAAAAAAGTATAATGACTAGTTGTTCAAGTCTTTTGCTGACAGATGTGTTATTTCATCTTAAAACGATTGTGCTTATATTCGCCGTTTTATCATTCCAAATGTGTTGTAAGGGCAAAAGAGAAAGCCTTTGTTAATGCTCTTTGTTGAAATCTATTTCCACCAAATTAACTTTATAAAATTTGTAGTCTTTGATTACACTCAGAATGCTTATTTTTATTCAATGTTTTGCATAAAATAAAGGCCAGTTGTTTCGAAGTGACAAATATTATTACCATTAATTTCTTTAAACACCTTCAGAATAATAATTGGCTTGTTTATTTAGGAATAAGTGGTATATGTTTCATGTATTTCTTCCCTGGTATTTATTGTCATTTTTGTTTGCTTGTTTGGGACAGGGTCTCACTCCAACACACAGACTGGAGTGCAGTGGTGTGATTATGGAGCCTCAAGCAATCCTCCTTCCTCTACCTCTCTAGTAGCTGGGACTACAAGTGCATTGCCACCATGCCCAACTAATTTTTTAGTTTTTCTTTTGTAGAGACGAGGTCTCGCTGCGTTGACTAGGCTTGTTGCAAACTCCTGTGCTCAAGTGATCCTCCTGCCTCAGCACCCCAAAGTATGTTGTTTGTTAAAAATAAAATACATTACTCACATTCTTATTTAATTTCTTATTCTTCCTTTATCCACACTCTGTTGTTTCTTTCCACATATTGCTGCTGCTCTTCCAGTCTGGATTATAATACTGATAACCTGTAATAACTGTATACATTTGGATAAATCTTACAGTTCATAAAATGCTCCCACATACATTTTTATTTGTTTTATAACCAGTAGGAGGTGAGCAGAATAAGGAATATTATCAAATTTTAAGGCTAAAGAAATGAGGCATATGCAAGATTAAATGATTTGTCAAAGATTAATAAGATTGAAATAAGGTCTTGTCCGGGATTCAAAACACCTGTGATTCCACTATGGGTCCCAAGGCAGGGTGGCCTAATTGAGTAAACATCGGCTTTCAAGGCAGAAATACCTGGGTCTAAAACCTGGTTCTGTCACTTATTACTTGTATTACTTAGGGTGATGAACCATCTTGGATTACCTTAAAGCTAAAAGTAGAAGTTCCAGATAATTAAACAGAGATGGAGTTTAACAAACTAGGATAAACAAAGCAAAACAACAGAAGGCTATAAGTAATTGGTAAGAAAAACTAACTCTTATTAGCTTGACTATATTCTCTCTCCTTTTACCTTTCCACCTCGGCCTACTGTTCAAATAAAAGTATAATTTTTTGTTAACCATAATAAATTACAGGGTCTTGAAGAGAAAATAATCAAGTCTTAGCAATCCCATATGGTTCAAACTAATACTTACAAAGTCTTTCTTGAACCTCTCATGTCCTCTCAAGCCTTCATGATGTTTTCGTTTTGTTTTGGCTTTGATATATATTTATTAAAAATATTTTTGAATAGGTTATATATACACATCTTTTAAAAATTTTAAATGTGCAAAATACTATTCAGAAAAAAATAATTCTCTTACTCATCCCTGTTCTCTAGCCACCCAGTTTTATCCCCTTGAAGCAAACACTGATAGAAGACACTCATGACTCATGATTCTTTCCAAAGATACTTTATTCATTTTTAAACAAGCATACATAATGTATCATTCCTATTTTTTTTACTAAATGGTTGTCTATGTATTCATTTTTATCTCTTGTTCAAACAACACACACACACACAAAATCCCGATTAGCATTCCCCATAGACTACATGCAGTGGATAAAGGGAATTACCTCAAAAGAAAATTGGGAGTATTCTCAAAGGGACATGTGATTTAGGCAAAAGCAACAGATGTCAACTCACTAATTAAAAGCTCCAAGCTGAGATAGTAGCCTCCAATCAGTGCTCCCAGGGCCTCTTTAAAAGTAAGCGTACATAAAATGCTGCATATATAACATATTCTTAACTAGACTGTGAGCTCTCAGAGGGCAGGGAGTTGAATTTAAGCGTATTTAGTTCTTGATAAATAAAAAGCATATATATGCTTTGAGGGCATAAGTGAATATTTTGTTACTTACTGAAATTTCTCTGAAGAATTTCAGCAAGACCCACTTAACATTGTCATCCAATTTGTATCTACTATAAACGGTTGTTTTCTCATGTGTAACATATCTGCTTGGAAACTATTTCTCTAAATCTTGGTAAACAATTTAAGTTTCATATACTTGAGTTACAAGACTATATAGTGTTTGTTTCTTTTAAATACATGCCACTGGTAGTGAAGGTTTTCTTTTGAGTGAAATCCTGATCTTTGTTAGCATAGCAGAAAGGTAGAGTGGAACATGAAGCCTGGATGACTATTTAGCCAAGTCACTAAACAACAGACACTGTTATCCATTTGAAAGAGATTATGAAGTATAGTACAAACTATAATTTTTAATGTAAAAAAGTCATATGTAAAAGGAACACACAGAGAATACTGTCTATCTGTAGTAAACATAATATTATGGCTATTGCAGAGACTGATATTAAATAACACTTGTAGGAGGTCATTGATTTGGACTGAGCTCCTCGCCCAGGCCCTAACAGACCAAACCAAAATGGAGTCACTTGTGTTAAAGTTCTACATTACCAAACTTTGTTTATCTGATCTTTCAAGAAATCAGAAGAGAAATAATAGCCAAACCCCCGAATAGACCTATTTGAGTCAACATGTTAAGAAGTCTCCTCTGCTTTAACCTTTACAAGGAAAGTAACCTGAAGTAACCTGATACTAACCAATCTGCTTTGTGTTCCCTGTTTCTGCTTTCTTCAGCTCTTTTCTGCCTATAAAGCCAAACTCCTCTGTCCAGCTCATTGGAAAACCCATTCCATTTTATACAAAGAGGTGTTGCCTGATTTTAGAATTGCTAATAAAAGTCAATGAAATCTTTAAAGTAAATTTATTGTAATTTTGTCTTTTGACACTGGCAAGCAATTCTCATCGTGTTATCAGTCAGTAGCATAGACTTGAAGACTTGAGTGTCACTGAAGTGCTACAGAGCACACAGAAGAACTGAAAAGTAAAGGAGGAAAGGATAAACCTGTTTATCTCATATGTCCTGTTTCGTTTTAATGGGACAGGAAAAAGTTTTTATTCCCGGGCTGTCTTGCTAAAATCATAATATTTAACTTCAATTAAACAGGAGTACACACAGCATAAAGAAAAAAGGTACTTGAATATTACCCCTGACTGATGGACAGACAAGTCCTCAAACATACCAAGCACATGCTCCTCCATTCCAGCAAGGCCTTGCACACCAGGCCTCAATATTGGGGTCTGCTATGGTCTCATTACTTGTGTCCTCCAAAATGCCTATGTTGAATCCTAACCACCAAAGTGATGGTATTAGAAGCCCTTTGGAGAGAAGATTTGGTCATGAAGGCAGAGACCTCATGAATGGGGATTAGTGTCCTTATAAAGAAGCCCTAGGGAGAACCATCACTCAATACCATGTAAGGACTCAGGGAGAAGGTCATCTATTAACCAGCAAATGGGCCTTTCCAAGACACTGAATGTGCTGGCACCGTGACCTTGGACTTACCAACTCCCAGAACCATGAGAAATATATTTCTGTTGTTTAGAAGCCACCCAGTTTAGGGTATATTTGTTATAGCAGCCTGAAAAGACTAAGACAGGGTCTGGTTGAAAGAAAGGAGTACTGAAAGAGGAAAAAAAGACCTTGATCAGAGGCTAGCAATAAAAAGAAATACATAAGACAACAAACCAAGCTTCACTAAGTTCCTCTACATGTTGCAATTTTAGGTTTAATTCAAAATGTTATTCGGCTCAACATTTATATCTATAAACTTCAAAATTTTTACTAGAATTAAATGAGGCTTTGTAAACTGAGAATTATTATTTTATTATTGTGTTCTCCACATCTAATACATGCAATGCATATATTATGTGCTCAAATGCCTAGGTTTGGATAACATAAAATTTAGGTTCTGATTATTTTAGAATTTAAGAGTCTTCTGGCTCAAACTTTCTTACTTATAATTTATGTATTTAAAAAGATATCAAATTTTAAGGTGATACCAATTTAATGAGTTAAGAGGTTTATTTTTCTTGCTTAAAGTAGACACCATCAGATACAGAAATAAAGCTGCTAGCCCCATAGGATCTGGGATCATGTCTGCCTCATTCCAAACTCAACCTCAGTGTTTGGTGTGGCCCCTTTCATGCAGGCAGGGCAAGATAAATATTCACTGAATGATATTTGAATAAATAATAGCAAGTTATAGTTATAAAAAAGATACTGTCAATCTATTATTAGTCAAATCCTTGAAAAAGCAGACTGAACCTCTGAAGCCTTTTGAAATCACTCTGAGTCAGTGTCTCCAGCTATTTCAGACCTAACCTCTGTGAACAAAACAGTTACGGAAACTGAAATGATCTATTTCATGAAGGAAGAGAAAAATTCTAATAAGAATTGTATGTGAATGTGTGGGTGTACACACACATATATATAATATATATGTATATTATATACATGTATATATAATATACACACACACTCACATTCACACACATATATTTGCAGAGTTTCTTTTTCATTCTAATTTAATTTGTCTTGCACAGTACTAGGCTCCTAAACAACATGGATTACTATTTGTTGAATTAGAATGATAACTGCATAAACCCAGCCGAAATTCTTGCTGCAAGCTGCAATTTGCAATTTGCCTACTCTATAATGTCAACGAAGCATCTGGTTCTTACTTTGTCACTTTCTCCCTAGGGCTTCAAACTGAAAGCTACAGAGGAGAAAGTGGGGTCATTATATATACGGCTAGAACAAGAAGTATACTGTGTAGGCTCTGAAACATATTTCTGCAATTTCATAAATGGCCTGTAATTCAATAATAGCCATCAAAACTGTATTAGTTTCATTTCAGTTTGGCTATAAATGAGTTTGTTTCCTACTAAATCACTCATATCCACATTTCCCACTATTTTAGTGGTAGTTGTTAGCATAATGATGATGGTCTTTCTCTACAACAATTTTGTTAGACGACTTCAGACCATTCTTGTAGCTAATTAATATTTCTAATAGGAGACAAATTATTTTTTCAAACAAGATTCTTTTTTAAAAGGTGCATTACATATTTTTCTTTTATTTACTTCTAAGATTAGTAAATCTGTTATTTATGGGCTCATTATTGCAGAATCGTAAGCACACAGTTCCTACATAATACATACTGCTCTTCTCAGATACAAATACTTTGACATATCCAATGATTATATTTTAAGAGACAGTATTGAAAAAAGTCATAAATGCTAGCAATATAGCATGCTTAATTAACTGAAAGAAATTATAAAGAAGTAAAACTTAGTATTGAAATTAGTGCTACATTTAAAGTTTGTGTCCATCCCTTGACTTCAAGTTTCTTTATTTACCTAAATAATATTTACTTTCAGGGCTGTGCATATTTGTGATTTCCAGTACACAGAAAGTTATTTACAATGGAAAATCATTTTATTTTTTGAAGGCAAGATAAACATGTGTTTCTTTGATATCATTATATAATAATACATAACAATCTAGGAAGCCCTATTGTATTTTTAAATAAGGACATCAAATAGATATTATAAATTGACCAAAAGGTTTTTATGTCTTTGCTTTCCTGTCAATACATCCAAGTGACCAAAAACAACAACAAAAAAGGCTAAAAGAAAATATCTTTTAAATGAAACATGCAAGCCCCTGAAAAATAAGCAACCTTATTCTGACATGTAATTTATCAAGCTGTGAGATTTCTACTATTATAAAGAAAACAAGACAAAAAATAAGGAAAAATAAATAAATGAATAATGTGACTGGAATCTTGGGAAAATTCCTTTCAACAAAATGTAAATCTGGGTTTTTTTGTCATCATTGTTGTTATTAACCATAAAGCTGACCTATACATATTAGATTTTGGAGGGGGCTAAATAATTTAACAGCCGTAATAAGAAATAGTTGCATTATTTTTACTAAGTTTAGGAAAAAAGTCAGGTTTTGGCCTTGCATTTATTTTAGTAAATCTTCTAAAATAATAATAATATGTTTCATGAAACTCTTAACATAAATCCTTCACACTTCTGAGTGCTAAGACTGGGTTGGCATTGGATTTGAAACGGAAGAAAATTTAACCAATGATTTTTAGAGGATTATTTTTTCTACAGCCTATATGAATGTTTACCACACCAAGTATTCTCTTGATGGTGTTTATCTGGACGGTGTTTACCTCTTTCTGCCTCATAGTCTATCTTTTGGCTAGATAATCACAGTTTTTTTAAAATCTTCATTTAAATGAGTTTGTCATGCAAAGCAACAAACCATACAAAGTTGGATCATGTCACTACAGTGTGAGACAGGAGTGGAATTTCAACCTTAGTTTTTGTCTTTTGTATAATTCCAACTCTTGGTTTAATATCAACATGTTGCTCTATCTTCATGAATTTCCTTATTTTTCCAAATACTTCAAATAATAGTCAAAATCAAATCTATTATTCATGCTAAAGTGCCAGTTGTGTATTATCAGCCTTCCTTGGGGAACTGGCTCCTCAATTCTCAACAATCCAATCTTTTCTCTCCTTCAAGAAAAGCACAAAGGAAGTAGTATTTCAAAAAAATATGCATTGTGTATTTGGAGGTTTTTTAACTAAAGGTATTAGTCTTCTATTTAAATTGCATTCTAATTATGGAAGCTCATGTGATGTTCAAAGGTCCCCTCAAAGTTATTTGGAATGTTTTGGCGAGGCTGCTAATTTTGAGAACGTAATGGTCTATGATATTTCCTTTGAATCCATTATGATCTATTTTATGAGTGTTTTGGAATGACTATTTTTTACTTTCCATACTCCAGAATCAGTCCATCAAACACTTATGTTAGACAATTCTGAACACTCTACAGCCCCTGTTAATTTGATAAAATAACACTCATAGTAGTACAGATTTCATATTCAGATTTGATTTGTATTGCTGGAGAAGAGGTGTTAGAAAGGAAGCGCTTCATGACTCTCTCTTGTTATGGCCTATTTGTGTGCAGTCCTAGATATAAAGCACAATCTAGTTAGTGGAGCTTTTTGGAGAAGTTTAGTGAAGACCCGTCTGTGCTGTGCCCTAAACAAATGTTAGCAACTCCTCTCTCTCAAAAGTTTTAAAGGTCACTCTTCATCAAATGTATTTAATGGTAAAAATAGAGGCAATGGACCACCAAAAACAATATCCCACTCTATAACTGTCTATGAGTGTGCATGCTGTGTGAATGTGTTGATATTTATTACATATTTTTTGTTTAAATATCTCTTTAGTGGATGGGTACATCCTTATGTAGATACATAAGTGTTTCTTACCTAAAAAAACTGAATCCATCCAACAAACACATATTCCTGAGTCTTATTTTTCAGATAATTTCAGTTATTGCAAGTTATTCTAAATAAATATCAGGCATTGTGATATGGTGTCTGGCACTACGTAATTCCTTATTTAATAGAAGAAGAGAGCATTTATAGTGAAATATTCATAAATTGTCAGCACATCTGTTATTACTGTCCCCAGGGTAACATTCATTTAAGCCTCCTATTTTCCAGACATTTTTCTATTTTCAAATGTACACTGTACTTTGATCTGGCACATAACCAATCAAGCTGCCTTTTATAACCTGACTACACCTGTTTCTGCAGGTGTAGTAACTGAGAGAGGGCACTTTCAGGATGGAGGGAAAGAGCTACCTGGGATTCATTTTGAGCCAGTCATTTCCTCACAGCAACTCAGCAGGCAGCTTTAGGGAATTTTTTATGAAGCACATCAGTAGGATTTTTCTCTTTCGTATCAGTGTGGCCACACTTAGAATGAGATGGCTCATGTAATATGTTTTCAAATGAGATTTCTACAACTAAGAAAATAGCTGTTTAAAAAATCTGAATTCCCTTTTCTTCTTTGTAATATTTTGACTTTATACTTTTTATTAACAGTATTGTATGTGAATGTACATTTTTGTGTGTAAATGATTTTTATACTACCATGTTATTTTATTGTATATAACACTTTCTTTAATTTTTGCTGAGGGTGTGTGCTCTACAGTAATAATCATAGTATAGTAAGGCTGGTTTAATTGATCTCCATTTAATCCATTAACCCAATATCAGGCACACTTTTTTCCTCCTGTAAAATATACTTACAAATGCTCACAGCAACACTTCATATCTGTAGCCATTGCACTGCCTCTGCTACATGTACTTTTGCTTCTACCAGTTGAGTTGCCTCTTTTCCATTAGTTAGAAACATTGTGCCACCATCTTTTACACCATAAGAACTTTCTATAGAAATTAGGTAAACATATTAATTATCGCATGAACCGAAAGAAAAAAGAGAGTGAAAAAATGGTTGGTATTTTTCCCATGAAAAACTCAAGTGCTTTGGCATAAGCCGGTAAGTCTTATAACTCTTCAAAGTGCTACTGAATTTAGATGTAAACAATGAAACGGTAAATTATTTGGCGTTGGGGAGGGATTAGTTGGAAACATACAGATCTAGAGCTTTACTGTTGAATACAAGAGCCAATAGGCAATAACCACATGTGGCTCTTGTCAAATTCAAAAGAATTAGAATAAAATAAAAATTCAGTTCCTAAATTGCTCAGTGATTTCTAGGCACATAGAGCTCGTGGCTACCAAATTGAACGGCACAGATATAAAACCTTTCCATCATCACAACGCTTTACTGGACAGACAAAGAGACATTCTGCACTCAGATAACTGCAATTGTCTAACTCCTCACTCCAAATTAAATACAAAAAAATTAAAAATGGTAGATAAATAATATATTTGTGTTTTAGGGAAGAAAGTGATTCAGAACTATTAAAAGATTGGCAAAATATGCATGTTTTTTGTTTAAAAATGTTAAATATATTTTTATGATTCCCATTTTATTCCATGTTTCAATTAATTTACTATTTCTTGTTCCTACTACTATTGGATAAAAGTTTTGCTTCGCTGTATCAGATAATGATTAAGCATAATCTTCTCCAGAGGTAATTATGATTTTTTCCATAACGCAATCACCAGTGTCTTGAGAAACTTTGCGCAAGTTATTTCAGCTCTCTAAACTTTGGTTTCTTTATCTATAAAATGGAAAACTTAATAGAACATAGATCATAAGATTTTTATACAGACTAAATGAGTTAATCGTGGTAAAGTGCCTCTGTCTGTGCCTGGAACGTAGGAAGAAGTTAATAATTGTTAAGTAGTAATAATACTTGTTATAATAGCAATCAAAAAGTTGTAAGACAATTTGCAAAATGCTATCATGTGTATTATTTCATTTAATTCTCAATTAATTATTTTTCATATTTTAGACAGAAAATAGATCTCAGAAAGATATAGTGAATACTAAGTTTACATGGTAGGAAATTCATTTCTTTGTCTTCAAAACTTACATAATTATATTCTTCCTATGTAACCCTTTCCTTCACAAACTACTCAAAAAAGTATTGTGCTACTAAGTTATTTTCATTGGATGTATTTCTGGCTTATTATTCATTTACATATCTTATCAGTATTAAACACAATAACAGAATGTCATGATTTGTCATGATCTGAGATACTGAAGCCTAGTAGAACAATTTCACTTGACATGTCTAGTCAGAAGAGCAGCTCGATGGTGTTTTGAAAAGCAGAAATTAACGAAGTTCTTTTCCCCTAGCTAAGCATTCATCAATGAGTGCATATAAACCTATTTCAGATCAGCAGAAAACAAAGAAATCTGAATTCATGATTTTTATCCTCACTTTAAATCCTATGTTAAATCTAGTATGGGATTTTCCATACCAAATCACAGACTAGTGAGAGAAGAGATTAGATGCTACAAAACTACTATAATACAAAGAATATGTCAAATACAATAATAGGTATGCATTATACTCTAGGGAGTTTAAAGAACACTGAGCTTGCATCATATTAGGAATATGACATGACTTCATGGAAGCAGTGGCGTTTAACATGGATGTAGAGAATAAACAAGTATAAACTGGAAGAGATAAGGAAAAAGATATCCCCTATCCTTCAGATAAGCAAAATTTTCTTTCGATGTCATAGCATTATTTCTGACATTTTCTGTACTTCATTGTATTCCAAGGGCTAGAATCTAAGAAACTGCATTTCTCAGACACATTTGATGCCGGAGTTCTGGTTTAGGTTCTGTCACTGGGAGACATTCACATGAAATTAAAAGACAAAAGGTTGGGTTCTTTTTCTGTCTCTCCAATGCCAATGTCGACAATAGAAAAGCCCAGTTTGAATTCTTAAAGACACAACAGCAGATGAACAAGAACTCCTGTAGCTGCTAATCGCAGACTCTGGACATGGTAGCCTCAGAGAAGTGCTGACTTAGGTGGTAGAACTCATAACTTACTACAGTTCCTGATCTGAGTAACGCAACCCCATCTTCTTGCTATTTCCAAAAATTTTGTATCCTGATGATCTTTCTACTTGAAATATCTAAGCAGGTATCTACTTTGTTGATTGAATTCATAATGATAGTCAGGGTAAAGCAAAAGAAAAACTATGCATACAGAAAAATTGGAATGTGTTTAAGAAGCAAAAATAACTATGCTAGTTTCCATGCCAATTGGACTAGAAATGAACCTTAGTACTATCTTAAATAGAGAGATTGCTACATCTAACTCTTGAGTTTGCCATTGAGTAGGTTTTTGTGTGACATCTCTGGCCATTTCTCTTAGACCTTTTTTAAAGTATGTGCTTTATATAATTAAGTTGCTATTATTTAGACTTGAAAAAGTGAGAATTCATCAAATCTACAGTTAACATAAAGAAAATTCAAATAAATATGATCAGAAAAAAAAACAGAGGAGGAGATAATTAAAATAATGCCTGTGATTTAGCTCAGTGAATTTAGATGCTAAGCCACAAACACAATATGTCTGCCAAAGTCTCATAAAGAAATTGAGTCCCAGAGATATAATATAAATAAATATTGATTATAAACAAAAAATCTCACAACATAAAATGAAATACTCATATAATATCTACAACCATCTATAGATTGAGTATGTAAAAAAGCCAAAGCAAGTGAAAGCATTTCATAAATCTTGTCTTGGTAGGAGACAATTGTGGGTACTCACTAACATTTGATGTTTGAAAATTAGAAGTTAATTAAGTGTGTTAGGTATTTAGATTTAGAAATACATAGTGAGAGATTAGAAGAAGAAGCTGTACCATTCAAACAACTAAAATGGAAAATCAGTATAATGAAGACTCAACCATTCTAACAAAAGATAGGAAAGAGAAACAAGATAATAAAAATCAAGCATGTCAAGTAGAAAACACAAAGAATGTATTTGCTGGGGTAAAGATACCTATTAGTACTCACTAAAATTTTTAATGTTTTAAAACCAAAATTGCTCAGATTAAATAAAAACAGAATAAAACAAAAAATTTCAAAACCTGATTCAAGGCAAAACTCCCTAAATGTTATAAAGAGACATAATGTATATATTTAGGGATAGCAATACACCAAAATAAGGCAATGGTCCCCAACTTTTGTGCACATTAAAACTCTTAAAAAGTACTTTAAGATTTAAAAAGTGACACCTGGTAAAATGGCAAATCCAAAACCAGAGCAAGATATTTCAACACACCTGTGTCAGAAGCCAACAGATCAAATAGACTGAAAAAGGAACAAGCAGATCAAATATTGCAATAACACAATTGAGATGTCTACACTAGTAGGTTGATATGCAATATATTTCGAAACAAATAGAGATTTCACTTTTTTTTTTTTTTTTTTTTTGGATTTTTAGTAGATATGGGGTTTCACCGTGTTAGCCAGGATGGTCTCGATCTCCTGACCTTGTGATCCACCCACCTCGTCCTCCCAAGGTGCTGGGATTACAGGCATGAGCCACCGCACCCGGCTGAGATTTCACACTTTTAAAAGTATCCATAGAACATTGGCAGACTAACCACTTGTTGATTTATTCAGGTAACAACAAGACATTTGCTTGACAAATATGTACCCAGTATTTTCTGCGTGTCACACACTTTTCTTTCTGGAAATCTTAAATTATAGTGGGGCATGACCAATACCATGGTAAATAGAGTGAAGAAATGTGATCTGATTTACATTTTTAAAAGATCAATTTGCTGCAGTGCAGAATATCATCAGACACAATTTTAACTTATAAAAACTTCACTATTTCCCAAATAGTTTATATAAAATAGAAAGGTAGAAAATTTAAATTTAAATTGTACCTATCAGCTCAATGAGCTTGTGTCTCAAGCAAAATATATAATACACTACGGTCTGAATATTTGTGTCTTCCTCAAATTTATGGTAAAATCTAAATCCAAGGTGATAGTATTAGGAAGTGTGACCTTTGGGACGGGATTAAATCTTAAGGGAGAGCCCTCATGAATGGCATTAGCCCCTTATAAAACAGGGTCAAGGGATCTGGTTCCCACTTCCACCACAGGAGAACACAGTATGAAGCCACCACCTATAAACCAGAAAATTTGCCCTCAGGCAGACTCTAAATCTGCTCATGCCTTCTCTTGGACTTCCCAGTCTCCAAAACTGTGAGAAATAAATTTATATTATTTATAAACTACCTAGTCTATGGTATTTAGTTATAGTGATATAAACAGACTAAGATACAATTCTTCTAAGTTTATTGTAAGAAAAAAACTATTAAAAAGTGTGCTTTTCTGTATTTCCTTTTAAGAATTAAACATCACAATATTTAAAATAAATATATTAAGGAAAATTTAAAGAAACTGATTTTAAAAATGTCTGTAGTGTTGTCTATGCAAACCAGATATATTTTTAGAGGTTTTCTTTTTTCTATACACTATTTTCCTCTTCCTTGATGATTTCAGAATCTCATGCCTGAAAAATACTATTCCATTGAATTATCTCACTGAAGAGCTGAAAAAATATTATATTCATATTTTAAGTATTTATTGGTGTGGCTAACTGCTTATGGGAATGTAAGATGGAGCTCTTTTGCAGGGTCATTCGAAAATACATTTTCTTCTTTAAAATTGCAAATGATCTAGCAATTACAATTTGTGATCTTCACCCTAAAGCTATATTTATAAATAAGGACAGGGAAATATTTATAAGAACGTTCATTCAGGCATTGTTTATTATAATGAAACATTGGAAGTAGCCTAAATTCATCTTAATAGATGAAAGTTTAAACAAATTATGACATTTATTACCACAGAACATTATGCAGCAGGCAAGAATGAGGAATAAAATGGAAAGATTATCAAAACATATAGGGCAGTCTATTTCATACAGTTTATTACAATTTAAGTTAACATAGGCATATATGGATACACGCAAAACCATAGAAAATGCTGCAGTTGAAAAACATCAAACTAATCGCTATGGTTAAAATTGGGAAATGATCTGGCTTAGTAGCAGAAGGTAGGTTTCGAGAAGAGGTGAGGAAACATTTATGCTTTAGATCTAGGCTTGTTTAGAATATTTGAATATTTTTAAAGGAGAATTCATTCTTGTATGAATGAAGCATTCAAAAATGTAATTTGGGGCAGCTTGGGTGGAAATAATGCATGAAATGATCAAAGTGTAATTTCAAAGGGCTAAAACATGACTCATACAAATAGGGAAAGGATATATGTCAGATATTTTATTGAACACATTAATGAATGAAAGGAGAAAAATGATAAAACTGGTTTCAGAAGACTTTGAGAACTGAAGTTCATGTAAGTATGAATTTTAGAATAGGGTCATACAAACAAAACTGATTAGTATGCTGTAAGACATTATTAAAAGAAAAACTTTAGCTGAATTAAGTTTAACAGAGTTTCACTGAGCAGAGAACTATTCACGAATCATGCAGCCTCCCAAGCCAGAGTAGGCTCAGAGACTCCAGGGCAGCCACATAGCGGGAGAAGATTTATGGGCAGAAAAAGGAAAGTGATCTACAGAAAATGAAAGTGAGGTATAGAAACAGCCAGATTGGTTACAGCTTGGCGTTTGCCTTATTTGAACATAATTTGAACAGTTGGCCACTTTGATTGGCCCAAACTCTGTGATCAGCACAAGAGTAGCTACAGTCTGCTTACAAGTCCATTTAGGTTATAGTTCATGATCTACAGAGAAACCTTTAGGTCAAACTTAAAACATGTAAGAAGGCAGCTTCAGACTAAACAATTTAACAGCTTCAAAGCCATAACTTTTGGAATTATATTTTCTACTAGATAGAAATCTAAAAATTAACATGCAACTTCACAATATCTGGCTTCTAATCTATTAGATAAGCAGCAAAACCAAGCACAGGTACATTCTCCTAGAGAATTAAACAATCATTCCATGTGCTTATAAAACAATGCATCAGTATGAAATTAAAAGTATATGCCATTCTTTTTTGCTTATTTCTAAGAATTGTATAATTTTTTATGAAATAAAGAATAACAGTAAAAAAGTAGACACCCCACTATTAAGAACAATGGTTGAAACAGACATTATTTAATAATGTTTTAGGGGAATGTGATTCACTTCTGGAAAAACTATAACAGAACTCCAGATGGTGGAGATGGAATAACACGAAAAATATTATTAATTGCAGAAAGAGGCAAAATTCCTTGAAATTTATACATAAATCCTGATACTAGAAAATATTCATCCATATACTAACAGGAGTATATATAGAAAGAATAAAAGTTTCTAAATGAGACCAGGACAGTGATTATCATTAGCTACATGGGGCTGAGTATTCCTAGGGAATGAAGATTGTTGTAATTCTTGAACTTGTTCTGCATATTATTTTTAGTTTCTATGTTTTCATATTGAAACTATATAGAAAATTCCTATAGGCTCATACCATGCTTTGTGTGTGTGTGTGTGTGTGTGTGTGCGCGCGCTTGTGTGCATGTGTGTGTATTTTTAACTCATGTTTTCTACCATAATCAGAATGTTACTAATACCTCCAGTTATAGTCATAGATAAGACTGGATAAACTCTAATTTACCCATTACAACCAAGATTCAGGTGACCATCATGAGTATGGAGTAAGATTCTATTCTGTGTGCCATATGTTATATAAATATAAAACATTTGTTAATAAAGAGTTTTCCCATAACACACATAAACCACTATTTTCAAATATTGCTTTAGACCCATGTCAGGATTTACCTAGTCAGGTGCTTCCTTGAACATTTTTATTAAACTAATTTTGTCTTAATTACTTTAGGACATTTTGTTTAACAGACTATACAACAAATAAAGATGGATCAACTTTGTGAAAAGGAATAAAAAGAGCCCCAGAGGTCTGTGATAATAAGAAAATCTAAGTGTCTTTACACTTTATGATTTTAGTTGAACTTTCTGATGTCTTTATCCTGTCTGATGAAATCTGGCAAGGACAATGATCAAAGCCAGTTAATAAAAACAAAGCATAAAATTCTAGTCTAAAATTGAGAAAACAAATATTGAAAGATGCCTTCTACAAAAGTTATTTGAAGGGCTTAGAATTGTTACGGGGTTATTTAAAGTATTACAGGTGATTTTTTTTCCCCCGTTATTATTGAAAGACCAATGTGAAAGTTTCTCTTGAATAAAGAAGCTTAACTGTTTTCAAAGAATCTAGGGCACGCATATTTATATTATGTTACATAAAAAAAGAACATTGATTTCCATATATTTGCATATACTGCTTAAGTATGTAAAACTAATTAATACTACTGAAAACGATGTATTCAAGATTCACATCTAAGATCATACAAAGAACTGAGGTCAACCAAGGTTTGCAAATTAGAAAAATCTGACTCCACCAGGGTATTTCTCCAGAAACAGGGGCCATTTTCTAATTTAACTATGCCCAAAGACGAAAGCTTCCAAGTTGATGACTGTAAAAACAAACGTCTATTTCACTAGTGTTAAAGTAAGAACCCCCTGTATACTTTTAGTGTGCTTTGGGCCGCTATTCTCATTGACTCCCCTTGTCTTGGAATGGTATATTATATCATTCTGTCTGGTAGCTGAGGAGGCTATCAAGAGAACTGCCTTAGACTGATCAAGTTTGTGATAGGAAGCATTCAATGCTCTAAAAATGGCATACAACCTCAAAGAACCTTTTAAAATTGTCAGCTCTGCCTTTAAACCTTAGTGGCTTAAGCTGTTTAAAAGAATCCTAAAATAAGAAAGTTTTCTGTTTTAAATAAGATAACCTATGAAGTTTTAAAAGGTGCAACATTTGGGGTATTATAGTTTCCTTCCCTGAGTTATGAAGGAACTTTAATAAAAAGTGTCAGTAATCTCAAATCCATTTAAACTTGCTTCCTGGGATGTACTGATTTACAGACCCATGATCTGCCTGTGATGGATCATAGCTGATCAGGTCATTTGCTGATAAACATATTTCAGAGGATTTTCCTTTCCATTTTCTGTCGAAATTCTTATACTGTAATAGAGAGTAGAGTCTAGTTAGACTCCCAACTTTTCTTTTTTCAAGAAAAGTCTATTTCTTGAAAATACTGCTCATCCTTTAGAGCAAACTGCTACTTAAAGACCTGGACCCTGTCAACTAACGTGCTAAATTTTGAGATAAAATATACATTTAATCAAGCAGCCAACTTTTTGAGCTCATGGATTTTGAGCTTGGTTGCATGTTTAGGCCATCAACATACTTGGCAGAAACTTTATCTTTGTTAGAGGATAAGTTTTTCTTTTTTCAATTTTTTTGGACCTTGGGACTTAACCATAGGTTTTCCGATTTTCTTATGATTTTTATTAATGGCCTTTTTCTCATTTCAATGTTTGGCGATACTGCCAAAATAATTGTGTCTACCATGGTAACACCTCATTCAAAAACTTCAGAAGGGACTCACTGTCAGTGCATCCAAAGTCCCCAGTCTGGCATAGAGGTTCTTTATCCTCTGGCTTTGACTGTGTGTCTTTCTGACTTGACTTGAGTGCTTCCACTCTCTAAAACATCTTCATTGAATTCCCCCTTACCTAATTTTTACCCACTTTTTAAGGATACACCTTGCTTCCCACTTTTTCTCTGAAAGATTTCCATGACTCCTTTTTTTTCATCTTCAACTTAACTCCATGTCTCAGATCCAGTTCACATTCTACCTCTTTAATAAAAGACATTTGTGACTATCCCTTATCTTCCTCTTAACCTACATTAATTATAACCAATAATAATAACACTTCTCATTTGATAAGAAACTGAGCTCAAAGGGAGATTAAGAAGATTACCCAAATTCATAAAGCTGGAATTCCTATCTATTTTTTAATACTATAAAACTTCTATTCAAAATTATAATAAATCTTCTGACTTCCTAAATGTTACTCATTTCACCTTCACTAATATACTATTTTATCATCTAATAAAATGCTGTGTATTGTTTTGTAACTTTTGCAAATTTATTAAATGCTTAAAATATTTTATGTTTATTTTTGTTTCCTGAAACTTAGGCAGAGAGTAACAATGAGATTTTAATGGATTTCTTACCTTAACTGCATTAAAATCATGTTGAATTAGTGAGAAATGCAAGATGAAAAAGAAATGGGAGAATGTTTGGGCTGTCTTATTAATATACCAAAAATTTATTAAATTTTGTTGACTTTTAGATAATGCTGATTTTAAAATTAAGCAAAAATTTAATAGTATTTTCAGAGGAAAAACTCTCAGTGCATTTATAAGAACACTTTGATATTAATATATATTAATATGTATATCCTTATATTTAAAATTTTAAGAGTATTTGCTACTTAAAAAGTGTTCAAGAAAGACAGAAAGATGGTAATTAAGGGTAAAATTTTCCAAATTTACTCCATTTCTTTTGATATTTGTAGAGGGTGTTTTGCAAAATAATAAACAAAAATATTTTCTTTAAAATTCTGCATATTGTTCATGAATAATATATCCAAATAAAGGTTGTCTGGTTATTCTTGACTCTGGGCATTTAATACATCCTTAACTGTCTTTAAGAGATGCAATAAACACTGGAAAAGAACCAAATGAAAAAACACATCTAACTCATTTGCCTTTCATTTCTTATGGATAATATTGACTTGTTCTTCCTTTGATGCTTATACAAATGTTACCTTCTAGACTGCAGAGGCAAAATTCTAGTATGCCACTAAGCAGCAAAAGAAAATGTTATCTTTCCCTTTCCGTGAATGTTATCTTTATACTTTTGGCATATTTTCTCTTTTTATGCTTTTTTTATTCCTTTTTTTATTCCTTTATCTCCTTTTTTCATTTATTGTTACACATGAATTTTACTTTAAAGTAAAATTAAATAATTTTATTTTGTCTTAACCATGATTTTAGAAAACCAGATAAATGGTTTTATATTTCTCTTCTAAAAATAAAAAATATTTGCAAACTGTGTATCAGAAAAAGGAATAGTATCTACAGTATATCAAGAACTCTCAACACTCAGTAAAAAGCAAACAATTTAATTATAAAATGAGCAAAAGACACGAACAGACATTTCACTGAAGGGGATATATAGATGGAAAATAAGCACATGAAAACATGTGCAACATCTTATAATCATCAAGGAAGTGCAAATTAAAACAACAATGAAGTATCTTTACATGTCTATCAGAACAGCAAAAAAGAAAAAAAAAAGTGACAATATCAAATGCTGGTTAGCATGTGGAGAAAGTGGATCATTCATACATCACTGTGATGATTTAAAGTGTACAGCCACTTTTGAAAAACACGTGGCAGTTTCCTAAAAAGATAAACATTCAATTATCATGTGCCCCAGCAGTTGCACTGTTGTGCATTTATCCCAGAGAAATGAAAACTTGTGTTCACACAAAAACCTGTACACAAAGGCTCATAGAAGCTTTATTCATAATAGCTAAAAATTTCAAACAGTCTAGATATTGCTAAACAAATGAATAGTTACTGTATTACATAAACACCATGGACTACTATTCAGCAATAAAAAGGAACGAATATTGATACATGTAACAGAGAATTACACTTGGTAAAAACAGCTAATTGCCAAAGTTAGTTATACTCTATGAAACCCTTTATATAACATTTTCAAATGACAAAAGTTTGAAACATTAGTGATTTCCAGGGCTTATGGAAGTGGACTGTCTGGGAGGGGGGCAGTCGTGTTAAGGAAAGGGCAAGAGAAAAGATCCTGTGGCGATGGAACTGTTCAGTATCTTGATCGCGGTGGTGGATACACAGATCTATGCATGTGATACAATTGACAGAATTAAATACACACATTCACATCTCCCATACCTACATGAGTATATGTAAAAGTGGAAAATCTGAATAAGATTTGTGGGTTATATCAATGTCAATATTTTGGTTGTGGTATTGCTCTACAGTTTTGAAAAATGTTATCATTGGGAGAAATATTTAATTGGGAGTAAAGGGTTCATGAGGTCTCTATGTATTACTTTTATAATTGCATGTGAATATACAATTATCTTAATAAAAATTCAAATATAAAAGATTAGGATAATAGTCTATTACTTTATATAACACTGAGTAAATGAAAGTATAACAATTCAGTGAAAACGTCAAAGGATTATAATTCTGTGAGTCATTCTTCTTACATAAATATTGATAATAAAAGGATAGGTTCATATATACATTTATGAGTATAGAGTCAGCATCAAAGTGACAGATAAATGTGTAAATATTGATATGCAAAATCTATGTAGAGCGGAAGGGTATAAAGGGAAAGTGTCTGGGATAAAGAGGCAAAGTATGTCAAGTGAAATATCCGGAAACGTTTGGGACAGTGACTCTGAATCTTGGTATAAATATGCAGATGTCAGGGCACAACTCCCAGACATTTACCTGATGCAGTGGATCTGGGATGGGACTCTGGAATCATCGTAGGTGATCTTGACCTTCACAGAGCTCCATTCCATAGGAGAAAATTGTCCTCCACTTTTTTACTAGTAATCAGTGATGTGTAAAGCTATTATAATGTCCTTAATTTTTGTCTGTTTGACTGTTCAATTCAATGAGAACTTTTTAGAAATAAGGCTAGGTATAAGTCTAGCCACAAAGAACTTCCCTCCATGTATGTTTCCCGGGACTTGTTAAAACAGACCCCAGCTGCTATTCTTCAGACTATAAAGTAAGTTTCTCATTAATTCTGTCCCTTTAGCAGCTGACAGGCAATTGACTGCTTGGAAAACACACTGGGTTTTTATGACCCACACGTAAGCAATCATAACCAGCCATATGTAAAACCACAAAGCATAAATTGATGGAACTAATGCAATTTTAACCAACAACATTAGAGGTTATATTTTAAAACTACAAAGTCCCTTTTAACAGTTCAAAATTGTCCTGTAGAGGTGCACTAGGTTTTACTTTCCTATTGGAAATATAGATAGTTTTATGAAAATTGTTTATTATTTTCTGTTTAACTTTTATCTTCTTTTTGAAAATGCTGTATTTTTAGCTCGCTTCACCTTGTATATTGGGATTCTGTGTTAATAACACAATACTTAATTTACATATAAACATTTTAGGAGCTATTTCAGAGAGTAATATTAGTACATAATTAGTACAGAAATTCACTTCCTGTTTTCTGTCTAGTGATTATGATTTTTCACCAATTATTGTTAGGATAAATAGGTCAAATATTTTACAGATGTTCATCTTGGTCTAAAATAAGTGTTTTTGAGTACAAGGAGTTATTCATTATAGGGCATAGTGCCATGAAAATGGCAGTACATATTAGAGAGAAAGTTTGTTTTCAAAGAATGAAGCATTGTTAAATATGTTAAATATTTAGTAGCTGAATGTCAATTCATTTGTGCAATACCTTTTGAATATTAAATATTTGCAAGTTATATTAAAGTCCATTATTTAACAGCTAAACTAAGTAAAAGGTTAAATTTAGTTATATCTCAAAGAGGAAATGAGGAAATTTAATGACATGTCTAAAATCATCAGACATATAACGCTAGGAAATTGCTGATTTTTTCCAGAATAATTGTTACTGAGGAGCTACATGTTCAACAGCAGAAAATGAAAGCAAAATATAAAATATAAATTTTATAGAATTTATGTTCCTAGTTTAATTCTATGATTTGAATAGTATTTAGAATGAACTTCTTCATATACATAGCAGAAAATAGTCCTATAAAAGCAAATACATTGATGAGAATGGCTAAACCATTCCTTAAAACCTCTATTCCTATTCCCATCTCTAGAGACGTATGACTTTTACAATTGATCAACTTCATGCGTCCTCTGCTCAAATGACACCCACCCAGAGATTATTTGCCTGCCTATCTCATCAAAGTTTTGTATTTATTCACGATCTTCTTATCATATTTATTTCCATATATTTCATTTGACCATATATTATATAATTTTTCATTCATCCCCCACAGCAAAGGAAGACAAAGATTTTGTGTTTGGCTTATTTATATATCCCTAGCCTCTAAAACAATGTCTAGCACATGGTAAATGTTCAATAAATGCTGACTGAATGAATAGATTGATCAGTAGTTACTTATTGCTTCTAAGACTTATTTATTTCAGTATAACAGTCAAAAAAGTTTCATAATTAAGCCCTACCTAAAACATGAAAATCACAATATAGTTGGAAAGATGACAAGCTGCATTAAACAAGACAATTCAATTTTTAAAAGGTGTTCTATCCGCAGCCACTATGGAAAACAATATGGAGTTTCCTCAAAATACTAAAAATAGAATTACTATATGATCTGACAATTCCATTTCTGGATGTATATCTGAAATAATTTAAAGCAGGGTCTCAAAGAATATTTGTACGCTCATGTTCAAAGCAGCATTATTCATAAGAGCCAAAATGTATAAACAATCCAAATCTCAATTCCACAGATGGATGGATATGGTATATAGATATGATGAAACATTGTTTAGCCTTTGAAAGGCAGAAGATTTCAACACATTCTATAACATGGGTGAACCTTGGAGACATTATGCTAAGTGAAATTAGCCAGTCACAAAAAGAGAAATGCTGTATGGTTCTACTTACGTGAGATATCTAAAGTTGTCCAACTCGAAGAAACCAAAAGTAAAACAGTGGTTTTCATGAGTTGAGGTAGGGGAAAATAGAGTTATTTAAAGCCTAGAACTTCAGTTTTGTAAGATGATAAAGTTCTGAAGATTGGTTGTACAACAATGTGAATAGACTTAACACGACTGAACTCTACACTTAAAAATAGCTAAGTTGGTAAATTTTTATTTTATGCATATTTTACCATAATTTTAAAAAAAGTGTTCTTTTAAAAAATGAATGTACACTGTTATTAAAAGAGTTGGAATTCCTTTAGGCATTGACTCTTAAAGAAAAAAGTGAGACTAACTTATTATACAAGCATAATACATTCAATTCATTATAATATCTATATTAAACGCCAAGATTACCAAGAGTTTTCATACCAACTCTAGTGGATTATGCTTCCTATGCAAAGGGAAGAATGGAGGTGAGTGATTCAAAAATAAACATATTTTGTATCTCCTTAAAATAAATATATTTTATAAAATATTAAAGACTATTAAGTTCAGTTTTTTAAAAATGTCATAGATAGGTAAAACAAAGTCCAGAATAGTAAAATAACTTGGGACATTTCTTAAAAAACTAAGTCCCCAGATTTATAAATCATTTCTATTATATGTTACTTTTTCTTACCATAAAGTAAAAGGAAAATTAGAAGTTCACATCTACAATTTAATTAGTATTAGGTATTTGGGCTTTATATTTCACTTATTACTATTTCTATAATCACTATAAAATGTTTGCTTTTCAAACTGACTACTAGCCAATATATTAGCTTAGTGGGATTGAAGACAAACTCTACAGTATTTCCAGATATCTTATAGTCCTATAATCTCCTATCATGGAGACTTGAAGTTGAAAGGGATTTTCAAGTCATAGCCTATATAAAATAATAATTAAAAGTTCTATAAAATAATGTTTGTCATTGTTAGAGTTCTAAGTAATAGAAAACACTTAAATCATATCCACACACAGTCACATATTGATTTCCTCTTAGGTAATAACAAATTTGAATACTATCATCTCACACAAAAAGCGTATCTTACAGATTTTTGCTATTCCACTTTTTTTGAGTGGAAGTTTTGTGTTTATTATCTAAAATCTCCGGATAGAAAAAAGCTAATTGGGAGTTCCCTGTAGTAAAAATAAGTGTAAGTATAAATATTATTATTATTATTATTATTGTGAATATATAATAACATTGCTTACTAAAAGCAACCAAGACATAGGGTTAATTTCTGATTCCCAAAATCTGTCCTGTGAGAATATAGAAGTCTCTGACCTAAGATCCATCCTTATGATCTCCTAATTCAAAGGTCTTTGTCTTTGAATTAGGAGATAGAGGAGTCAGCTTCAATTCATAAACTCTCCAAGGCTTTCTCTGCCTTTATCTCTTCCCTTGAGAAAATCCATATGGGAACACTCTGAAGCAGGATGAACCCAGTGAGAATGTGTGTGCGTGTGTTCTCTGAGGAGAAGAACTTGGGTTTGACTAGGTTTCTGTTGTCACTATCACATGTTGCAAAGACTATCTAATGCAAAATTTTTATAACTCTTTGAAAACTATTAGGTCAAGTGTTAAGTAAAATCTGTACTCAACAAGTTTCAAAGAAACCAGGCATATTTGATAAGTAGAAATTTTTCTACTCTTTTTAAATATTCAATACAATTATTTTTAATCAAACTTTATGTTTTCTGATGCCTACAAAAGTTGTATTAAATGAGTCAAGTAAATTATGACAACAGGAGACAAAAATTCAGCCTGGGGAGCCAAGAATTTTTAAATCTATGCCGGTTCTCATTGATCCAGTTTGGGAAGTATTAAGTCTTTGCTTCTCATGTTTTCTGTTTAATCCATCATGAATAAAGCAACAACAACGACAGTAAAACACTTAGAGGAGACAGAAGATGAGGAAGGAAAAATAGCTAAAGGCAGATGTCAAGATAGAATGGCTCACCCAACAACCTCATCATATGCTCCAGATAAGCACCTGGAATGATGATAGCAAAACTCCAAAATAATAGAGAATGTTACGCCATAGTTCTAGAGCACAGCAATAGAAAGCTACAAAACAAAGACAATAAGCTTCATTATTGAGACGTCTAATGGAATTACTTTTGAATTATTTAAATCTTATGATTGATGTATTTTCAGTATAAATATAGACTATAACATATACATATAGTATACATATAGATACTGTATATGTATAGATTAAACATTTTGAACGTAACAGGAGTACTTTATACAGTTACTCATATAGACACATAAACATGCACATACATTAATGAAACAATATTTCATGAATTTTTATGCTACACATAGGCAATAAACGCTGATATTTTCTCTTATTAATTTTTTAAAATGTTGATGGAAACCTACTAAATGATTTCACAGTCCATTAATATATTGCCACAGTAGTTTAAAGAGAGTAATGCATGTACATTTACACGAAACAAATATGTTTCCCCCTACTAAATCACTTTTAAATCACTTTCAATTTATTATAAGATTATGAGGAATAAGTTTGTTGATATTGAAATGTTATTCAAAATAATTTATCATGTTATTATTTTCATCTTCCAAATTCTACCTAAGTTTTTTCTCCCCTATGTACTCTTGCATATATCCACAATTGAAAGTACATGCTACTTCAATCAAACTCATAAATAGTACAATAGTACAGTGGACTTCTCTTTCACTCAGCACTCAAAGATGTAGCTTTTAATAAATTAACAGGTATACCTGTCTCCTTCATTAGATTTTAAGCCCTTTTGGGACATTATGCATGTTGTGTGACTCAATTTTGTACTCCTTATGATAATAACATGATGATTTCATGTAAGCAGTTAACAGATGTTTAGTGAGTTCAATTTTGGAGGCAAGAAAAGAGCAAATAGTAAATGATCGTCCAGATATTTCAGAAAGTTGTGATATTGATACAGAAGGGCTGGGCTCCCGGTTAAAACGCCCCCCTTAAGCCTGGAACCACGGCCCTAAGTGAAAACGGCTGACCCCGTCTTTCTGCCTAAATGTTGCCTTTTTGGCTTGCCCCGCCCCTGTCCTGTGCCCATATAAGACTTCAGCTGGGAAAGCAACACAAGCGGCTGAACCTCCAGGATACAAGTGGCTGAGCGTCGGAAACCACGGAGAGACGTGGCTAACTTCAGATGGTGCGGCTTCAGAGAGGGGCTAGGACAGAGACGGCAGGCCTTCAGGGAAAGATCACTTTCTCATCCACTTTCCAGCCTCTCTTTTCGCTAAGAGCAACCCACCGCCCTATAAAGTCTGCATTCATCATCTTTCAAACAGTTCTTGTGACCTGATTCTTTCTGGATGCCGGAAAAGAACCTGCTGCCACCCCGACCCTCCACTGAGATGGTTAGCACTTGGCCATCCCCGGATGGCAGAGCTGAAACAGCATTGGTTGTAACATGCTTGGACACTGCTGTAGGGCCTGCACAGAGCCTGCTCCCACCGGAGAAAAGCGACTGGCCAGTTCCAGCGTTTGTTCTCTCCAGTTCCCACACCCGCTGGCTCACACGCTCCCTCTCTTGAGGAGTGGCTAGTGGTGGGCTGAGTGAAAGGAGCCACTCCTGCTCCCGCCCGTGAAGGGGGTCAAGGGACCTATCCCATCTCAATATGAAAGAGAGAAATTTAAGAAATCAGAATTAGGATTTTAATTCTATGTCATTTCCATCCTTCTTCATTTCAAGTACCCATAAAAATGTTTTATCTGTGAATAGTTTTCTTAAATGGTTGTATGTGTGAAGATAATTTTAAGTTCTTCATTGTAATAACTTAAACTTTCTAACGTATTGCATCATTAGCTCTACTTCTACACGATTTGCATGTAGGCTCACAAAATTCCAATCAATGTGGCCACACTTTATCTGCTTTTTCTATCTGCTTCTAGTGGATATCTGGCCGGTTAGAGAGTTACTGGTTAGGCTGAGCCAAAGAATGGAATCAATGGATTTCCAGCTGTTAAAATGTCCACATATGACCAGCTTTTTATTTCCCAAACAATTGTATCTATCTTTATTTATTTATTTATTTATTTAGAGACAAGGCCTCACTTTGTTGCCCAGGGTGGAGTACAGTGCCACAATTATCTTCTAATTATAAAACATTTTGATACAAACTTCTAGATAGCAGAATGGTTTATGTAGTCAAATATGTTTTGAACTTTTTTTTTTTTTGAGACAAGTCTTGCTCTGTCACCCAGGCTGGAGTTCAGTGGTGTGATCTCAGCTCACTGCAACCTCCACCTCCCAGGTTCAAGCAATTCTTCTGCCTCAGCCTCCCAACTAGCTGGGATTACAGGCGCCTCCCATCACACCCAGCTAATTCTTGTATTTTTAGTAGAGACGGGATTTCATCATGTTGGCTAGGCTGGTCTCGAACTCCTGACCTTGTGATCCACCCGCCTCGGCCTCCCAAAGTGCTGGGATTATGTGAGCCACCGAGCCTGGCCTGAACTTGTTTTATTCATTTGTTTTACTGACCTGTATGTTCATGTGAAATTCCTGACTATTTTGGTTGAGAATTTGATTGATATGGCTGATTTATTTTGGGAGACAAGCCTACTTAGACTCTTTAAGTTCTAACAGACATAGTGTACCAGGGTGAATTTACTTGGCAGCCAACCCTAAATGGTTGAAGGTAGGTTATAATAAAATTATGCGAGGCATTAAAAAATAAAAGACATGGTAGAAGTTAGTATCAAAAAATAGATGAGCCTTTAACTCTGACCCACGAAGACAGAAACATCTATTTTGGGAAAAGTCAGACTTGAATGCAAAGTGTTCAGTCAGCAATATGGCATCATTCAAGGATTAATCAGGACAAAAGAAATCCCACTCTCTATTTCAAGTAGAAAGGGGTTTAAGAAAAAAAATAAGATTCTTACCATGCACTGGGAGGAACTGAAGAACTGTAAATATTGATGGACTTTGAGTAGAGGTTCAGCTATAGTCCTGGGAGATTCAAAGTTGCTGTTGTCACCTACAGAAAATTACTGCTTACGTCATAGTAGCTAAGTCATTCATGATCTTCAGAGGGAATAAAATTTGAGTCATAAACGAAAAAAAAAACCCTCAAATATCTGCCACTTCTTCCAGAGGAAGATAAATTATTCTATATATCCCCTCCATCTTCTAAATATCACATAAATGCATTTCATGTTTAGCTGAACCTAAAACATATCAAGAGTCCTGTGGAAAATCAGGATTTGTGAGTGATCAAGCAGACAAAAGCCAATGGTAGACCACACACGGACACATGCACCAGAGGCCTATTGGGGAAAACTCACAAAGTTGGAGCAGTAGCAGTAGCAGGCATGCCGAGCCCCTCTTTTCTTGGAATTCTAGGGATAGCACAGAGAAATCAAGCCCAGACAAACACTAGATTTTAAGGACGAGGCTAAGTAACTTGAATTTGAGGCGGTTTATTAGACGCTTCTGATTAGAAAGGCAGTGGCAAGATTAATGACAGGGATACAACAGCCATATGATGTGTCAGAATCCTGGCTGTAGCCTCTTCCTTCTAGCTCTGCATACATGGAAAGGAAATAGCAACCCCTTCCCTGACATGATCAAGAGGCTGTGCCCATGCCTTGTGATTGCAGTTCCAAAACTTGTTGAACTAATGGCCTTACTCATTATCTTCATGTGACTGGGTGACTACCAATGCCCTTCCTGATGTAACTAGAGGCACTGGAATCCAAGTATTATAGTTGACCAAGATTAAATGCTTTAATTATTGGAAAGCAGCTAGTTTTCATGAAACTAATTCTTTTTATATCTTAAAAAATAACCTTTACTGTTCTCTTTCACTTCCAATTCTATATTCTTTTTATCCTAAGCAGAGTCTCAAGACTTGGTGTAGTAACAAATTGAAACTTTTATTACTTATGGTAGCATTATTACATAAGTAGTATTAACTAAGTATATTATTTCCAAATCTTCACTCTTTCCTGTTATAGATTATTCAGTAACATCCTTTGCCATGTAATTTTGTACCACCAAAAAAGTCAGGGTACTTTTTGTGCTATACAGGTATTGAGCTTAGCCATGTTAACTTTTTTGACCTGCAGAATGTTAACCAATGTGATATGAGGAGGAGCCTTAACTGTGATTTGCTCTCCTGTGGTCTGATGTGAAAAGCGCATGTTCCAGGCAGGGGCAAAGTGTCATGCTGCCTCTTTAGCCTGGCTTTAAAAACTTCTGGAGCAGACCTGAACCCCTTCAGAAACCTGGAATCTAGCCTGGCTCAGCTGAATTTTGCCAAATTCAGCCTAACCTTAGCTGAGTTATACAGCAGCAAGCCTGTGATTGTGACAATATATTTTTGTTTGCCACTGAAATTTCAAGTGTTTGTTTTAGTGGTGGTTGTGGTTTTTACTGTCATATAGCAAAAGCTAATACAGTTTCTCTCACTTCCACTGGCTACTGTAGTCTTTATTTTTTACCTGCACTCTTCCCCTGGATACAGTAATATTAACAAGCATCCCTCGAGCATCCCTGGAGTACCTGTCTTAGTTCTTCCTGTTGCCATCGTATAGTAAAAACGTTATTTGTCCTTGATAATCAGTATTAATTACTCCAACAAATAGAGTAGTATTTATTCATCTTTGCCTGTTGGCTCAGTGGCATTAGGAACCCAAAAGGTGACAGTCTCAATTTGTACTTCACTGGGAGCATTGCTGTATCTTTTGAAGGAAGCACCAATTTTGTGTTGATTAAAATGTCTGTGCCAGAGAGAATTAGGGATCAACAAATATTAGTGACCTCCCTACATTTCTTGAAGTTGACGTAGAGTCATGTGATTTGGTTCTGGCCAGTGGAAATGTGAATGGAGATACGCCGCAGCAGGTCTGTAGCACTGTAGAGATGATATGTTTTCTTCATCCCTCTTTTTCCTGGTCAGCCAGATCTTGGAAGTCATGTTTTAAGATGGAAGTGCTACAAGATGATTGTAACCACACTCCCTACACACACAATAGAGAAAAGACTCCACCAAACTTTACATAAGCAAAAAATAAACCTTTGTGGAGTTAAGCCACTAAGGTTTTGGAGATTATTTGTTCTTTGCATAAAATTAATTAGCATGATGACTAAAACTCTAACCCAGAAAAGTCCAAGCTAAAGCAAACTCCAAGTGAAGCAGAACATTACTGAGTTATGTGTTAGAGCTATACTGATTTCCATTATTTTGACTCCCAGACAAATATAGTCTAGTTATAAGAGAAAGAGCACCATATGTTGGTTACTCCATCAGACATATTCAGAATAGCACCTGACTCTCCAATGTTTTTCTTCCAACTGGGACTGTAACTGAGTCTTCAATGGCTTATTTCAATATTTTCTAAGGTCACCTGCACCTGGGTAATGTGGTAATTGTTAAGACCCACCCATACATCACACGAGATGAGATGACTACTTATTTATTTTGCTCTAAAATCAGTTCCTTGAGCAAAAATCAAATTTTGTGTGCGTGTAAAACTATAATGATGAAGTAAGTGCAGACATGTGTTCTAACAGGAGCTTTGCAGGAAGACAAAGCAAATCCATTTCTAGAATAAGTGTTTCCCAGTAAGAAAAAGAAATTCTCTCTATAATGGGAGGGGTCTGATTAACTTACCTACCATGTAGCTGACTAGTTCTAATGCTTAGTAAAAAAGTAGCAGATAATCCAGTACAAATAATGATTAGCCCAATGTTATTACTCTTTGGCTCTTAGTAGGATGAATAATTAGCAAAATAATCATAAAAGTTAATTCCAACTTAATTATTCAGTATTTATACTGGGTAATCAGGCCTGTTGAGTCTATGTCCTTGGTGTATTGTCTTATCAACTGAATATGGCAGATATGGGCTAGCTATTCATCAAATCTGTGTCACTGCCTTACTAGGCATATAGTTACATTATAGTGGCAACTTATATTTTCTAAAGATGGTTGCAACATTTTCTCCTGTATCTCTTATGCTGTCATTCAATGTGATATTGCCATTCTCCTATCTAACAGTCAATGTCTATTTGTCTACTCCTTTGAAACAGAGTGAGCTCTATGACCAATACATTATGGTAGAGGTGGCACTGTGTCAGTCCCAGCATAATTCTAAATTTAACAGGCAGCCTCTTCCTGTTCCTTGGAATGCTTGCTCTTAGGATGCTTCCACTAGGAACTCAGTTGTCATCTTGTAAGAATCCCACATCACTTAAAAAGGCTACTCCAGAAGGCCCATAGCCCCGGCTGAGCTACCAGATAGCAAACAGTGTCAGTCTTGTTATGTGAGCGAGCCTAGTTGATTTGAAAGCCTTCAGTTAGCCTTCCTATGATTACTGACCCAGCCAATCTCTAACTGCAACCCCAAGAGACCAAAAGCATCCAGCTGAGTCCAGTCAACTTCAGAACCATAAGAGAGAACAATTAATTCTTCTTTGAAAGATTAAGATGTGGGGGTTTTAGTTATGCAGTAATAAATAATCAAAACGACTATAGAGCCAACCTCCTTTCTAATGCAATTATGACTCAGGCCATATGACTATTCTGGCCCACAGGATGTGCACTGAACATGTTAAACACTATTCCCAATCTTAGTGCATTAAAAAACTTCCATGTAATATACCTCTTCTCTTTCCATTTTTGGAGATTGATGCCCAGGGTGACTCTAGAAGTCACATGGTGAAGAAGTCAGAGAGTAAGTCAGCCTAGGTCCTTGAATGACTCTACAGAAGTAAGCCTCCACTATCTACACATCTGAGGTTTGCACTAATGTAAACAAAGCAATATATTTTTGGGGGAGTTAAACAGCTAATATTTGAGGGGATGTGTTATAGCAGATAGACTTATGTTAACTTAATGTGCTATTTCTTGTATGTCCCTTAAACTCTCCACTTTTGAACTTCTTTGCCTGTAAAGTAGGGATAAAAGGCCCTGATACTCTTGCTTCACTGAGTTCCTATTCAGAACAGATCCCACACTGGTTCTTAAGATATTTTCTAAACTGGATGGTAGAATAAAACCACAAACATTGATAATTTTGTTTCTAGTTTTAGAAACAAAATATTTTAAAAAGGACACAAGGAATGGATTTTCAGATCAAATCTATTTACTCCATCAGTCATTATTATGTGACTTGGAGAAGTTATTTGGGCTTTTTTGTGAGGACATAATAAGAATATTTGGCAATAATTATAATAGCAGTTATTCAACATACATTTATTTACTTAAAATAATTATGTCAGTTTCTTTGAGAGCTTATAGAAAGTAAGAAATAATCACTTTTATCTTTGAGCCCCAAAAGTGTCTAGCAGTGTTTTGCATGCCATAGCACTAAATTTTTTCTGATTTAAATAAATAATGTCAATTCCTAAGAAGAAATATTATTAGCACCCATGATCTTGATAGTAGAGATCCTAGTTAACTCTCACATTGAGAACTCACAACTGATCTGAGAAATTCCCACTTGACTTCAAATTCTCCTTTTTTTGGCTTAATTTATTCTTTTTTATTGGTAGTAATTAGAGAACAAATAAGAGAGTTTGTTTCCTGTTTAACACTTCTGTAAACTGATAAAGAAAAAGATTCAATATTTTACCCTTATTTTAGCAAAAATAGACATTCTTTTTCATCACCCTAACATATAACTAAGTAATTATGTATACATAGAAAACTCAGGTAGTTTTGAGAGAATGGTTTTTATGAAAGTTAGTTACATGGCCGGAAAGATCAACACTGCTTTGTCAGAAAAAAAAATCCATAAAGAAGGAGAGAGTTCTAATTTAGGAAACACAGTCTAGATATAAACTGAAAAGAAAGGTTATAGAATAATAACAGTTAGCTCAGAGGATGTATGCAATTAAAGGAGAAGGTTTTAAGGTAAACAAGGTATAATTTGGGGGATTTCAAAGATGATAAATGATGAGTTATTAGCATTCATTATAATGACCACAAGTTCATACTGATACTATCTTAACAAACAATTTGACAAAATTTTCAAACTTAAAAACATTTGACAACAGTTTAAGTGATACTTTAAAGACTATAGACAATTAAAAGTATTATAGACTCTGTATACAAACTAATTCTGCAAGGTTTTTGTTTCCATTTGAAGTAATGGTATGTTGCCAATGGTTGGTGACTCCACCTGAATAAAACATTTTAGCAGTTTGTGTCATTTTACATGTAATTAGGGAAAGGAACACTTGCTCTTGAGGTATAGAACTGTGTAGAAACCATTTTATATGGTGTGGTCTCCTAAAATATTTTTAATTGGAAAGTTACTTTAGAAATTTAATATGTCTTCATCTCTGTTTCATAATTAACTTCAAAATGGGAGTCCATATGGCAGATGAGCAACATTTAATAAAAATAGCCAACTAGCTTGCCAGAAACAGTGATGTTATAGTGGAGAAATTTGAACATTACATAATTCATTATTTTTATGGGAGACATAAGGTTAGTCATAAGAACTGCTTTGAGTTTAGACTCTAACCAAGATATACCACTGTTTCAATAATAAATAATGCAGATAACATCCATCTTCCATGAACTATAGAGAAGAGACAGTGGCTATCAAAACATCTCATTAGAAAAAAAATTAAATTTCAGCAACATCCAGCATCTTGATGGAGAATCCTGACAGATATTTTTTGTTCCTGATTAACTTGTAAAATCCAGCTTACACATCTTCTATTTCCTAAAGTCTTTAGCAAACACATAAAATATTTTACCCTGAGTCTTGTACAGTGCAAGTGATACAGACTATCAACCTCATAAGACTTTACAAAGTATAAATAAATAAAAAGTCCATGGCTTGGGGGACACGAGGAGACCCACTCATTACAGTTTAGGACTAGAGCACAGGACTAGAGTTTGCAAGGTGTCAGCACTTCAACAACTCCTGCTTCTGTTGACTCCAAGAATGAAATCAGAAAGATTTATTTCAGATTCCAACTTAGAATTCAATAAGCAAACCATGCTTTTTAGGGCCAGCTTTCTGAGAAAATTGAAAACGTGAAGTATTCTCCTTTTTTAATACATTTGAGAGAGTATGTTCCCTCAGACTGTACAAAGAAAGGGTTTTTCCACCAGCTATGGTCTCAGGAAGTCAAAATTTATTATTTTTTTCCCCTCTGGATTTTTTTTTTTTTGCAAAAAATCTTAGCATTTAATATTAATTATATAAGTATAAGGAAGAAATTTTTAAATGGTCCTATTAATCTCTGTTGACATTGTTTAGGCATGGTTTAAAAATTCAGACATTATAGACATATAAAATCAATAGAAAACTGTCTTCCTCATCCTATCTCTTTCCAAAAAAAAAAAGTTAATTCTCTTTCTAAAAAAGATGCAAATTTCTGTGTGAATCTTTAGGAGAAATATTTTTTATACATAAAAGGAATCATACTATCACTACATGCACTATTCCACATCTTGCTTTTTTTCATTTAAGTGCATATTATTTCCATTTTTAATTAATTAATAATTAATATTCCCACAAAGTTCTTTTCAATGGTTACCTAATGTTCTTTTGGGTAGATATGTCAACACTTGACTAACAAGTACCCTACTGATTCAATGACCACTTGTATACATGTCTCACCAGCTTCTAACTAGGATGTTAACTCCTCAGTTAGTGACACTTATTTCGTTCAAGGACCTTACCTTCCTTTCTTACCTCGTTCTCATCAGCCTCAAGAATAGTCATTGTTCATAGGTATAATTCAACAAACATTATATGTTGGTGGTAAATATATTGATATAATTTATGTGCATTCTAGTAGAGTAACTTTCTAGCAATAAGATCTAGGTCTGTTGATATATGCATCTTTAATTTTGAGACATATTGCCAAATTTTCTTCCAAATATTTGGCAGCAATTGTATTTGAAACTGTATATTTCCCCAATCCTTCACAAACTATGAATATTACCAAACATTTGCATGTTTCACTATCTGATAAATTTTTTAAATCTTATATTTATTTGCATTTCTTAAATTATAACTGAGATAGAAATTTTTCTAATGTTTGCAGAATATTTGTAATTTTTTTAATTCAATTTGTCTGTTTCTATGGCAGGCAACTTTTTTATTGCTTTTTATGAACACATAGTAAATTAAAGAAATTAGCTCTTTCTCAATCTTTTTATTAGTGAGCAGTCTTTGTTTTTGTTCTAAGCTTCTCATTCTAATACTTTGTACAAGTAATCACCCACATAGAAGTATGTTGTATAAATTCTTTTTTTCTCCCACAGATTTTAAGATTTCTTTTTATGAAACGTGTAGTTATTGAGTGCCTGCTATGTGCTGGACACCCTTCTGGGCATTCACACTGATTACAGGACAGGAATCTACAAGCCACTGAAGTTCTAAAGTTGATTAAGAATAAGCAACTCTTTGCAATAATATATGGAAGATACTTAGTAGTTACTGAATTCATCACAAGGAAGTCAGCAAGTAGAGAGAGGTGGTTCTGCCTTTTTCCTAGCCTTTCTAATCAAGCTGTCTTGCAGATGCAGCAAAATCCTTAAGATGGCATACATGGCTGATGTAGCACTTGTTTGCTTCTCCAAGCTCATTTCATTTCATCTTCACCTTCCCATTAGCCTTTGAATTCCAACTACAATTTTATTTTAGTTTTTGAAACATTGTATACTACCCACTGCCTTAAAGTCCAGGCATACACCAGTCCTTCACCTACAGCAGGCTATAGCAGGCTGTCTCTCAGAGGCCTCCTCTTACCTCTATGTTTTTTGATGACTTAATTCACTAGATTTATTTTCCATTAACAAATTCTTCATCAGAAAGACATCTCTGACTTTCCAAACTTAGATATATCCCTTATTAGTCACTGCTATATTACCATGAACATTTTAAACTAGATTATTGAGATATAACATATATTCAATAAAATGTATCCATTTAAATGCACAGTTCTGTGAGTTTTGACAGATTTATACATCTGTATAAATAATATCACTGAATCAGCAGGTAGATCATTCCTATCACCCAGAAAGTTTTCTTGTGCCTGTTTTCAGTGAATGCCACTGCTTCTGCCCCTGCCTCCAGTCTGTTTTTTTGGCACTGTAGATTATAATTTTCTCTTCTAGAATTTCATACAAACATGTCTTATTTTGGGTCTGGCTTCTTTCACATTTTTTGCAATTCACCCATGTATTAGCAATCTGTTCTTTACTAATGCTGAAAACTATCCCATTTTACTGATATGCCACAACTTGTTTGTTCATTTACCCACTGAGGTATATATTTTGTATATTATTAATAAAGTGTTGCTAGGAATTTCATGCATATAGCTTTCCATAGACATAGGTTTTCATTTATCTTGGATAAAGTAGGATTGATGGGTCATATGTTATGTGTATTTTTAGTTTTATAAGAGACTGCCAAACAGTTTTCCAAAGTTGTTGTACTATTTTATATTCTTACCAGCAATATACGAGAGCTCCAGTTGATGCTATATACTTTCTATCATAGGAATTAGCACAAACTATAATTATAAATCTTGTGATTGCATATAAATTTCATAAAAGAAGAGGACTGGTCTATTTTTAAATTTAGTCTAGTGCAATAATAGGCACATAGTAGACACACAATAAGTATTTATTAATATGGAATGAATTAAACTTATATATTGAATTGCAATTGATGGGAGAATATGTTTCTAAATGTAAAAGATAGTAATAACCTAACCTCTTAGGTTTGATGTTTTACACAACAGGTACTAAAAAAAGCCAGGTCTTGCCTAGACATCATTTCCAAGCTGAGCTTGTGGCTTTAAGTGCCAATCTAAGGATATTTGGTTGTTTATTCAGTGTGCAGAATATTGTTTGAAGAAGACCCCCTTCATTTTCTTTCAGGCATATGCTTTCAAACACAAAGATCACCAAAATCAACAAAGGTGTTAATTTCAAATTTGTAAAGTTTTTATGAACACTTAAGAATAATGACTTCAATTCATAAATCTGGCAGCTAAAGTTCTTTGTAATACTTAAGACTATGTCATTTTTAGGGATAATTTCACCAGAAATAACAGTAAATTCACTATTTTAACTACATCTGTTTTACACCAGAATATGAAATGTCTGTGCAGAAGTTAAACAGTAGTTTGGGAACCATCATTCCACTGAAAGCCTCTTCAGTTCAACTGTCTTTTTTTCTACAAATTAGTTTTTCTCAGGGGAAAAAAGGAGCAAATGTTTATTGAATAGAATTGTGTTTTACATGATGTTTTTTATACCCATGGCAACACCGAACAATTCAAGAAGTGACTGACTGAATAAAAATGGCCATGATTATCTGCTTAGTCACAGGACAGAAACAGCATTAGACATTATAAAAAATGTGTTCGAAGAGAGGAAGCACTCTAAGAATGCTTAAATCATTAATAATGCTATCAGGAGCTACTTTATTAAGTGCACAGCATGACATTGGTATTAGTCACCCAAGTACCATGAGATGTTTAATATCTGCCTACAGAATCATAGTAAGCTATCATCAATTTACTAACACATATTAAGGCCACTTCTTGAAACAATGCTGAATTTTTTTCTCCCTCTTTACTTTGAAATCTCTAATAGACACGGATTAATGGCTTAAGGTGATCTACAAACAAGGAAAATACAACTCCAAATGAATGCCAACATTCTTTATGGTGTGTTTTGTTTGTGTCTGTTTGTGTGACATTTGCAACTTTTCTAATTAGTGATTTTGAAAAGGAGAACAGTTATCTTAATTTTATAGTATTGGCACAAAAGATGTTCAGTAAGGTAAATAATATTAGTATACACGTTAAGGAGATGAAACTGATTGATAAATAATATCATTTTATATAGTATATAATTTATGCAAATATTTAGGATTCAATAGTCAACTGGTAACCTGTGGATTCGATAAATAATGCAAAAAATGCATATAAATTTCATAAAAGAAGAGGACTGGTCTATTTTTAAATTTAGTGCAATAATAGGCACATATAGATACACAATAAGTATTTATTAATATGGAATGAATTAAACTTATACATTGAATTGCAATTGATGTGAGAATATGTTTCTAAATGTAAAAGATAGTAATATCTTTTACCCATTGATTAGGTATTTTCACTTCGAAAATGTGGTTAAATAATATTTTGCTTGTTTTGTTTTTAGATAATATTATTGAGGTTAGATCTGGCCCAATTCACATATGAAAGGTCAACTTGATGACCATTCTCCTTTAAACATCTTAAAATTGTATTTGAGAGCTTTAACCAGGTAACTTCTACCTAAATACCAATTCCTTTTCTAGGTAATACCAATTCCTTTTCTTTCTGACCAAGTTTTAGGAGGATGTGTTAGAGTTCCACAGAGAAACAGAACGAAGAGGATATATGTATACACGTATGTATGTGTATATTATAAGGAATTGGTTCATGTGGTTATGAAGGCTGGAGTCCCAAGTTCTGAAGTTGGCAAGCTGGAGACCCAGGAGAGCCAATGGAGTAGCTGGATGGTGTTTCTTATTTGACACCCAAGAGCAGCCAGTGTTTTCGTTCCAGTCAGAAGGCAGGAAGAGGCAAGAACAATGTCTTAGCTTAAGCAGTCAGACAGGAGGAGTTCCCCTCCCTTGAGGGAAGGTCATCTTTTTGTTTGATTCAGGACTTCAGCTGATTTAATGAAGGCTACCCACATTACGGAATGCAATCTACTTTACTCAGTTTACCAATTCAAATGTTAATCTCATCAAAAGCATCTTCACAGACACTTTCAGAATAATGTTCGACCAAATGTCTGGGCACTCCATGGCCCAGTCAAATCAATACATAAAATTAATCATCACAGAGGGGCATTCTAGTCAATCGTAAAATATGATTCTATCTTAATTTTACATCTAATGTAATGGTTTATCAGCAAAAACTTGGCAACGTTTGGGTCAGAGTACAAAAGGACACATTTTTGATCAAGGAGAACTGTTAAAGTTGTATCAAGTGAGAGTTTTGAGAGCAAGGATTTGTATAACTCAAAATGGTTGGCAAATGAAGATGCTAAATACATGCTCTTGGCTGAATGATGATGAGATTGATACATAAAAATAAAGTAGACTCAGCTAACTGTTTATACTTTTTAAATCTTAGACATTTTCTCTTGGTTTATAATTTTTTGACATTGTAGAATATTTCTCCAATTTCTTCATTTACTTAACTGAACTATGCAATTGCACTGTATTTTCATTTGTAGCTTGGTGAATATGTCTTTTGTATCACTTTTAAGCCACAGTATAATAAATATTTAAGTATGTAAATTTTTGTTTGTTATATTGCATTTCCCATATACATAAACTGTATGCTCAAATAAGCACACGTACAAGAAATATTTCTTGGTTATAAATACCAGCATCTAGTTTTTAGAAAGAATAGGAAAATAACCTCTTAATGGCTTACGTCTTGCTGTAAAATAGAAGTTAATCCATTTCAGATTTGGCAACTCAGCATATTTTTTTCCTAAATAGCTTTATACTTGAGCATTTAAACTCTTTCAATTCAATAATAAGAATGTATTGAAATGCTATTATATTGTAAAATATATGCCCACAATACACTGCAAAATACTTATCTTGAAGTATATTATGAGCATTGAGATACATCACGATGATATGATGCCTGCTTTCAAGGATACTACAATCTAACTGCAGAAAATAAAAAGAGACTATCTACATGAAAAACATGTAGATTCCTCTGAGGTTTCCTTATCTCTCACTTCAGTCTTCTCTGAGCTTTCTCATTCATCACTGACAGTTAAAATTTTTTTAAACAAAGCCCCAATCATATCACCTCCCTACTCAAAGGTTGTCAAGGTTTATGTTGACTATAAATCTAATTAAAAATTAATATCAAGGATGTCCTAGCCAGAGCAATCAGACAAGAGAGAGAAATAAAAGACATCCAAATAGGAAAAGAAGTGAAACTAACTCTCTTCACTGACAATATTATTCTATACCTAGAGAACCTTAAAGACTCCACCAAAATGTTCCTGGAACTGATAACCGAGTTAGTAAAGTTTCAGGGTATAAAATCAATGTACAAAAATCAGTAGCATTTCTATACACTAAGAATGTCTTAGCTGACAGCCAAATCAGGAACATATTCCCACTTAAAATAGCCAAACACACAAAATAAAATACCTAAGAAAACATCTAACAAGGGGTGAAAGATGTTTATAAGAACTGCGAAACACTACTGAAAGAAATCATACATGACACACACAAAAAAATGGAAAAACATTCCATGTGCATGGATTGGAAGAATCAATATTATTTAAATGGCCATACTGCCCAAAGCAATGTACAGAATCAATGCTATTCCTACGAGACTACCAATCTCATTTTTCACAGAATTAGAAAAAAACTATACTAAAATTAATATGGAACCTAAAAGGAGTCCAAATAGCCAAAGCAATCCTAAGCAAAAACAAACAAAAACACACAACTGGAAGCATCACATTACCTGAATTCAAACTACTATAATTCTACAGTAACCAAAACAGTGTGATACTGGTAGAAAAACAGAAAACAGATACATACACTAGTGGAACAGAATAGACACCCCAGAAATAAAGCCACAGACCCACAGCCATCTGACTTTCAACAAAGTTGACAAAAATAAGCAATGGCAAAAGGACTCCCTATTTAATCCATGAGCTGAGACAGCTGGCTAGCCATATGCAGAAGAGTGAAACCACTTTTATCCCACACAAAATTTACTCAAGATGGATTAAAGATTTAAATGTAAGACTTCAAGCTATAAGAATCCTAGCAGAAAATCTAGGAAACACTATTCTGGACATCAGCCTTTGGAAAGAATTTATGACTAGGTCCTCAAAAGCAATTGCAACAAAAACAAAAATTGACAAGCGGGATCTAATTAAACTAAACTTTTGCACAGCATAATAAACTATCAACAGAGTAAGCAGACAACTTACAGAATGAAAGAAAATATTCACAAATTATACATCCAACAAAGGTCTTATACTCAATAATCTACAAGAAACTTAAACAAATCTACAAGCAAAAAACAAACCCATTAAAAAGTGGGCAAAAGACATGAACAGACACTACTCAAAAGAAGACATACAAGCAGCCAACAAACATACAAAAAATGCTCCAAATCACTAATTATCAGAAAAATGCAAATCACAACCACAATGATATACTATCCCACACCAGTCAGAATGACTATTATTATTAAGTCAAAAAACAACAGATGCTAGTGAGGCTGCAGAGAAAAGAGAACACATACATAGTTGGTGGGAATGTAAATCAGTTCAGCCACTGTGCAAAGCAGTCTGGAGATTTCTCAAAGAACTTAAAATAGAAGTACCATTTGACCCAACAATCCCATTACTGGGTATATATATACAGAAGAAAACAAATTTATCTACCAAAAAGGTAGATGAAACTCATACATTCATCACAGACTATTCACAATAGCAAAGACAAGGAATCAACCTAGCTGCTCATTAATGGTGGATTGGATAAAGAAAATGCACTACATATACACCATGGAGTGGGAAATTATCAAATATTTGCCTGGTAGTGTGTCAAATTTACTACATCATTGTGTTGAATTTAATTGTCTTCTGGAGAAAATAAATAGCATAGGAAGAAATAAAGATGTGAGAATGCCTGACTAAAAAGACTGGTTTAGTATAGAATCAATGTTATAATGTTCTCTTTTAAGAAGATTTAGCTGATGAGCAAAATGGTTTATTTTCAATCTCACATAAAAGAAGTTTGGAGATAATGATAGAGGCAGGAGGCAGACAGATTCCTAGGCAGAAAGAGGTGGGTCCCCAGTGAAACCCCATCTTCAAGCCAGAAACAGCCTAAAGCCTGAAAACCAGGCTGCCAGTTCTGGGTGAAGTCCATGACCTGGAGCGAGAACTTCCTCAATGCCTTTTAGCCAATCAAATGGTGCTTTTTCCAGGCCTGCCATGGACCAATCAGCATGCACTCCCCCATTCTGAGCCCATAAAAACCCTGGACTCAGCCACACTTTAGGACTACCTGCCTTCAGGTAGGGGCTACCCACTTTAGGTCCCCTCTCCACTAAGAGCTGTTCTGTTGCTCAATAAAACTCTTCTGCGCATTGCTCACTCTCCACTTGTCCATGTAACCTCATTCTTCTTGAATGCAGGACAAAAATCCAGGACTCACCAAACAGCAGGTATGAAAGGAGCTGTAACATTGTAGCCATCCTACCTTCCCCCAGCACTGGGCCATGGTCCCACATGACAGGAAGTGGTGGTAGCAGGGCCAGGCCAGCCCAAGAGCTGAGGGCTGGAGTGGGGTGGCAGGACCAAATGAGCTGAGACATGCCACCATTTGCCAAAGCATGTGAATGGCAGGAACTAACGAACTGTAATATGAACAAGCTGCAAGACTTCTGGGGCCCTGATCTGGGGACTCCTTCTGGGGCCCTGATCTGGGGACTCCCCGAGCCAGAACTGTGACATGCTTTAACACTCACTTGAAGTTCCACGGTTGCTGGTGTCCCCTAGGTTTTTGGGCCCCTCCATATTCCCCTCTTCCAGACACCAGAGCCCAGGGTGGAAGCCACCTGTGGTATGTCTGGTCCAGCCACAGCCTTGCATGGAGCCGGCACCTGTGCCAGCTCCTGGATTTGCCCATCCTGCCACAGAAGCCAGCACACCTGGCTCAACCTCAGCAGGTATAAGACCCAGGCCAGTAGTGACAGCTGAGTGCAGCCTGCTGGGCCAAGTGGGCAGAGCAAGTCAAGCGGTGAGCCTGGAGCCAAGTGAAGCCCAGGCAGGTGCGCTGCTGGCCACAGAAATTTCTGGCTGGCAAAGCAGTAACCAAAAGAATCTTATGTCAATAATGAATGCTTCTGGGGTAGGGTGGTTACATGAAGTTGTGAAAGATTGAAGCCCCTTCTACTAAGCTGCCTCACAATCTATTGCTTCCAAATCATGATGTAGTGTGGATGCCAGAACTCCAGCTATCATGTGCACATTACAGTCAATATCAAGGAAGAAAGGATAAAGCAGGCTGTGACCTCTCCTTTGAAGGAAATATTTTAAAAATATGTCAGGACATTTCTGATTAAATCCCATTGGTCAGAATGAGTGCTCTGTTCACTCCTAACTAAAAGGAGATCAGGGCATGTCTTTATTCTAGATTGCCATGGGTTTAGCTAAAAATAAAAGATTCTTTTACTGTGAAAGAAAGGCAGAGGGATATCTGAGGTTGAGTCACAAAAAGCCATTGGGTTTTATAAGAGACATCTTTTGAGATATTTGAAAGTACATTTTTAGTAGAATAATCAAAATAAGATTGCAGAGATATTATAGATGGAGTAGTCTTGAAAATGAGTATCACATTTCCAATCAAGAAAGACATTTGCCAATGAACTAAAAGCAAGAAATAGGAAGGTCTCTAGAGACAGCCTCAAGATTAAGAGGAGGGGAGAGACCTCTATATTTTTGAAGAAAGAGTGGTTTAGAGCTCTGAGGTACTGTTGGGAATTTAGCATGGAAGAACAGCTGAGAAATACCTCCTGTAGGTAAGTTTGAAAGGATATATGTACAGTCTAAAGCACACTGACAAAAGGACAATTATAGTTTGGAAGATTCTATCAGGTAGTCAGTATCTTCTCAGTTTGATAATACCACCAATTTTGCACTACAAGTGAGAGGAAAAGGAAAGTAAAATAACCCAGGTGGTAAATGGATAATGTTTGAAATACAGGTACAGAGATTGGGTAAAGTAGCTCTCTAAATAAAATCAAATGATGGGACATGCTTCTGAATATCCCAGGCTCTGCTAGGTTAAGAACTGCTTCATCCAGTCTTTGAAGGAAATTAATATATCCATTAATGAAGTGCTTTGTTGAAGATTTTACCTTATTTCAGTTGCCTAGATATGGCACTACTATAAAGAAATAAGCTCTCTTAATAGTTAAAGTAAAAATGTACATTTTACAAAACTGCAATTGATTTCTTACCAGCACTGTTATTGTTTAATTATGGATTTCTCAAAAAGATTCCTTTCTCTCCTTTAAAATCTTGCTGTCAGAGACAAATTCTTAGCTGGTTTTAGAATGTAATGTTGGCTTCCCAAGCAGAAAGCTAGTTACATGAAGTGCTGAAAATTCACCACTAGCTTTTTCAGTGAAACTATAAATAACAGCTATATTGTGCCTTGGGAAAAAAAAGCATGGACTCAAAACTTTATTAAAAGTTATTTTTTTCCCTTGAACTGCTGTGTAAGTCACCTATAGGCTAAACCTCATAACTTATGTTTTATCCTTAGCAGACAGGGAAGAAGGTAATTGGTTTGCCTGACTGCATATCTATGCCAAAAATATCAACATATCTGTTTGGAGGCACGGAGAGAAAACTTCTAAAGAATAGGTAACAACATCTCTATTGGATTAATTTTTAAATGATGAGGTTAAAGGTCTAGTTTATAAATAACATTTTTTTCCAATCTTTATGCTTTCTGATCATCCCCTAATTATTTATAAAGTAGGAATCTGATTTATTGTAATGTATACTATTCTCCTATGGTTATTAGTAGATGTATTAATCCTTTACATAATTTGTCCCAAACAGGGTGAGTGTATTGTTTAAGGAGAAAGACATATTTCACTTTCTAATTGGTAAAAAGTCTCCTGAGAAATAGTTCAGTCTCCTGAGAAATGTTCAGTTTTGAAATGTACCTGAGTGAATAAATTGCCTCCTTCACTTAAAAATGAACTTATCACCAGAAAGCCTTATTTCTTGATTCAAGGTTCATCATTAAACAATTGTTTTTTAAATAAACTCTGGAATAGAGGACTCGTGTGAAAGGGATGGAAGAGAAAGGCAAAGGGCAATACAATTACAGTTATAAAACCCCAAGCAATGCAGTTTGTTTTTATGGATTATCTTTTCACTTACCTACTCTCACATCCTTTGAACCTATTGAAAACAAAGTCCTATGATTCCCTTAGTATGTTCTTCTTTTGAATTTAATAAAATTAAATTCATTGCATATCCCTGCCCCAAAACCCAGCAAATCAAATCAAAAAGAATCCATTCACTAAAGAGGATGGGAGTAAATATCTGGCTTTCTTAAGGATCATATTAAAAGATGTAGTCAGCACGCTCATTTATAATGAATTTGGAGGAACTGACCTAGAGGAAGAAGGCAGCTGTATGTGGAAGAGACTGAAATCTTAGCTCTTCTGAAATAGCAGGAGGAGGTGAAAGGAGATAACCTAGAGACCTTTGTTTGGAGTGTGCTCCGTGGCCTTTGAAGTGCCATTACCTTCTATAGAACTAGCCATTTCTATTTCTAATTTCTTTGTTGCTGTAGAGACTTATGTTAGGAAGTGATAGATAGACCCGTGGTCAGTTTTTAGATAGGCAGTGAAGTTTTGGTATGGCAATTACTAGGAAAAAGAGAAAGAATCCAGAGAACAATCTTTTTTCACATTATTTTAGAACGCTGAAAGAAACTGGGTTTGAGTACATTCATGAATTAAAAATAAAGTAACAATTTCAGAATACATTATTCTTTTATGGCAAATATCACACTGAATTAAAATTATTTGCTTACATTTCCATCTTTCTCATTTAGACACTAAGTTCTTGAGAGAAAATAATGTGTCTTATTCTTTTTTAAAATCCCAGCCTGATATATAATTGCTTGACAAAAAATGTTTGTGTAGTAAATTGACCTGGCTGTTTCTTCGCGTTGTCTTTCTTTGTTTTGTTTTTTTCCATATGTGCTCTTTTTCCTAATATAATTCACCATTCTTAACAGATTTTTACTTCCGATGAATTTAACTATAGATACCACTTTATGAAAATATTTAATACTCACAGAATGTATATAGCAGGGTGAAAGAATGAGGATGGATATAAAATCTGCTTCTTATAAGAAAACATTATACAAATGAGTCCAGGGCAACGTAGTGACGAAACTTGAGAGCAGCCTATAAATCCTTGGAGAACTGCATTATGGGCAATTATGGGCTGCATTATGCAGCAGAGTCTGCATCCATGGGCAGAAGACATAAAAGCACAGAGTTTAGATCAGTGTAACACTTGGCTATACAAATATGGAACAGTTTCCCTTTAAGGTGTGAGAGTACTGTCCCAAGAGGCATAAAATGGAGACTGGATTATCCTTTTAAAAAGCTGTTTTCAAACGCATTTCTTCCTGAAACGAGTTTGTTAATTTCCCTACTCATTCCTCTTTGTATAATAGTAGCCTCACCTGCCAGGCACAGTGGCTCATGCCTGTAATCCCAGCACTTTGGGAGGCCGAGGCAGGCGGATCACTTGAGGTCAGGAGTTCAAGACCAGCCTGGCCAACATGGTGAAACCCCATCTCTACTAAAAATACAAAAATTAGCCAGGCATGGTGGCGGGTGCCTGTAATCCCAGCTACTCAGGAGGCTGAGGCAGGAGAATCGCTTGAACTCGGGAGGCGGAGGTTGCAGTGAGCCTAGATAGCACCATTGCACTCCAGCCTGGGTGACAAGAATGAGACTCCGTCTCAAAACAAAACGACAACAAAAAAAAGTTGTGTCACCATTGCCCAGTTGCTAGCCACCACATAATAATGTCTATGAACATATCCCTGGCACAGACATATAACAAGGCATCCATTTCATAGTTACTTTTAACAACTACCATGCTGGGTCCTGGAGAATATAGAGATTAATAAAGATACTTTTTCCCCATGGATTTTCAAGGTTTGCAGCGTGAGGAAAGGGAAACAGTATATATTTATGATCCAATAGGTACAATATCAATAATCTAGTCCTCAATTTTTTTTCTGAATTACATATCTACCAAAATATTGATTTATGAATAAATGTGGAAAAAGATAGAACATGTACATATTAATTTGTGCAGATTTCTTGGGATTTCTGATCTATTCCCAGGAAAGAAAACTCTTCTTAGGATCTTATTGCAAGAAAGGGATTTGATTAATCAAAGTGCGCATGCTTATTAAAGGAAGCAGGGTCCTCTGCCATCTAGATCCACTGGGCTTTCTAGAATCTGACTTTGACATGTAGCAATAGAAGATAACTAAACTGAGAGCCAGGGAAGGATGTGGCAAAATTAAGATGATAAAATCAACACAAATGTGTCTGATGAATGATACCTTGTTTGTTTAGAAATGTCAGTATGTATGTTATTTCCAATTATCTTAACGCTTCTTGTTATGCCATTCAATATATTCTACAGAATATTTTAATCTACTCTTCAATGTACAAAACTCTCTTATAACTTCAAGACTTTGCACCTGAAATTCTCTCTTTAGAAGCTCTGACCTTACTATAACTTCCCTCTTCTTTGCGATAAAACTCATTGATCTCTCAGTTGTCCCTGTCCTCTATAAATTAAACCTAAACCCTGCCTATTACACAGTTTCATAACTGCAGATATTATTTCTTATTGTGATTTGCATATATATGCATATGTTTTCATACAATCATAACTGATTATATTAATTTATCGTAAAATTATTGATTAACGTTTTTTGGTCCATTACATTATAGACTGTTTTAGTTTAGAGTCACTAAACTTTTTGTTTCCTTTTTGGGTCCCAATGCTCAGAAGAATATTTGGCACATAGATTTTGAGAGGTGGAAAGGAAGTTCTAAAGCTTACAAAGGACTGGTTTTATTTACACAGAATAAAACTTCTAAGCTGGCCACTTTCCATCCAATAGGTACATTATTCATGTATTTATTGTTACCTAAAAGTAGAGTTATTTTCCTAATATTTTCTAATAAAATAATTCTACTTCTTTTCAAAACACTCTTAAAAATAAGAGTTTTATAAATGGGTAAATGAGCAGATTATTTCTGATATTTTTCTTCACTTGATTATGCTTATTAGATTTACAAATTTGAACAAATATCTTAGTGTTATTTGCTTAGGATAAATTTATGTTTACATATTGTGTTTTTTTAGGGGCACTGTAAAATATGATAAATCTGATCTAATTAGCTATCAACATACAATATATGCAAAGAAAAGGAGCTTCCGACAGTCACACTAATTTCTACTTTGAATGAAACACTGTTCAATTCAATATTTAACATATTAATAACAATAAGAGACAGAAAGATGTGAGTCTATTTCTAGTTTTATCTTGAAAACTCTTTTATATTAACAAGTAATTTATATACTATTTGATAGCTAAATATTAACAAATTCACTACAGGTAAACCAATTCATTCTCATAAGCACTGTAAGCATTATTCATTTCAGTTACAGACACAGTATTTTCTTATCTGTTAAAAAAAAAAGGTGTTTCAACTAATGAGCTCTAGTTTTTCTCCTGTTTTTACCATTTCATCATACTACAAATTTCAGTAAGCTAGTTTTATGTTTCAACTACATGCTAAGAAGGCCATATCAGAGAAAAAATAACACTCTAGATCATGGTATTCTTTGGCTATTTAAGGTTCTCAGTTGAGGAGAACGAAGGCAAATAATGAAGAATTCAACTCTTACATACATTTAATGTAATAATAATTAGAGAAAAAATCCTCAAGTCTCAAAGAAATGATAAAACATTAACATTTTATTATAAAACTTGAACTCTTTCAAATATTGGTTCTCTGCACTTCTCCCGAATAGCTTTTATAAAGTTTGTTAACATATGATTGCCAGATCCACCCATCCCTTCTCAGTATCGCAAGTGTCTGCTCTCTTGCCTGAGTATTACCTGAGCATTATGAGACCCCGCTACCTCACTGACTACAAGGAATTTCTAGAAAGAGGCTCTAAATTAGAATGAAGTATAAGAAAGCCTATCATGTCTTTGTATTAAGTGTCTGGATTGTGGCGATCACCAAGCTTTCAGTTTGTGAACACTCCTTTCCATTCCTCTTTAGCTGCAGATGTTTATAAACAAAAGCTAGTTTTAAAAATCTCGACAGTGTTCTTTTTTGCCATCATACACTCAAAATGTTTTATATTTTACCATTTTATATATAAAGATAAGTTCATTGGGCTGGGTAACAAACTTCACTCAATAAAGGCAATAACTCATTGATCTCAAAGTGTATAGGTGATATCAAGTCATGTTGCAAATTATTCTCTTATGATTTCATAATTCATGCTTCAAACTATTTCTGGTTTGGCAGAATAAATGGGCATTGTAATATTTCTCATATGTAATGTGAAATCATGAATAGTCTCCTTCAAAAGTCTAGGCAAATATACTATCTATGTTTTTTCCAGGTCCCACAGACTGTATTCTTCCTAAATTGATAGACATTCTCTAAAGTTTTATTTATTTTAAGAAGATAATTCAAGCATTTAGAAGGGGAAAAATTTTGATCACTTTGATGTTTTAGTTGTAAAACATTAGGAAAAATATATGATATGATAGAATATCCCCAATTCTGATAGTTTGAAAATTTACTAAGACCATCTAACAATACAGGCTGGCTTTAATTTCAAAAAATCTATTTTGTTTTTCTTTTGAAACACTGCAAAGAAATTCAAAAGCATTTGTATTGCTATTTATCATCTGACTCACTGAATCAAAAAAATTAACACCTGCCAATCAGATGTGAATAGTTTTTACAATAGACTTATCACTTGGAAATCATGCTTCTTGACCTAAAAAGATTACTAATGGCAAGGAAAAAAATATTGAAAATCTTATTTAATTTTGTTCTCTTTCAATGACCCAGTACACTCTAATAATATTTCTTCTAAATTATTCGTTGCCCCAAGATTCATTTTACTCCATTATTCACATAAAGGCAACTTTATGATAATATTTTCATTATGGTGAGGTATCATTAATAATGATACATATTTATAGAGTAATGATATGTCCCTCAAACTTAAAGCTTACATCATATTCTCACAATATTTATACAATATTTACATTAAAACCACCTTATTTAAGTTGCAATGATAATATATAACAATCTAATAGGAAACTTTGAAGTACATATATTTGTGTGGGCTTACTCATAGCATGACGAGGTCTGTAAAAAGTAAAGAATATTTGTTTATAATTGTGCTATACTTTTTTACCAGGTTATTGATTAAAGTGAAGTCAAAGAGTGACAGTAATGTCTTACATAATACACTTCCCAGAATAAGAAAGAAGATGAGCAAATTAGTCTTCTTAACCTCCAGTAATATTCAGGAAAGATTGATTTCATGTAAAATTTTCAGAGGCAAAATTTTTCATAGAAGTCCAATGACAATATTGTCATTTTCTTGTACTGCATATTGTATTTACAAAATGCATATTATGAATATTTCAAATAAAACATGAGCAGTAATATAATTTATATGCAGCATTGTATTTTGCTTGCAAAACTGTCAGACATTTTCACTATAGCTATGAAAGATATCTGATGAATATCTTTGTATTATTTAAAGTTTATGGTAAAAATGAATGATGTTTATTTGATTATATTTTAGTAAGATGAATGAATATTAAACCAAAATTTTTATGCATAAGAGAATCATATCTAGAAAAACTTTAGTTTTTATACTAAACTGGCTGTAAAAGTGCAAAATGTTTAGTTCAGATCAAAACACGGGTTTTTGAAGTACAACATTTATTTTGCCTTTATTCATTTATTTTAACCTGAATAGTTCTGAAAGCTGTCAGAGTTCAGATTTAACATACATTCCTTAACTGAACTCTACTTGTTTTATAGTGGTTATGAAGAGAATGAAAATGAAAACCAGTATGAAAAAACAATGATATTAATCTTAAAAGTTTCATAAAGCCTATAAGAACTTCAGAAGGGTCAAATGCAGAAGAACTCTTTTTTTTTAAGAAAAACGTTGTATTTCTTTATAGTAATGTAATTTACATGATGATTAAAAAAAAAATTTTGAGACGACAGAGGCAAAAAAAAATAGGTAAATGAAACCAATTTAATTCAGCAAGCACTTTTTGGAGTACTAGCATGACACAGTTATTAAGAAATTATTTTAGGTAGATAGAGAAGGTAAAATGAGTCCTTGGTAAGGCTTTTTCTTTTAATAAAAACAGCTCCCAGAACTTTTCTTTACTAACAGAAAGTGGCTTTAAAAACCAGACCAGCAAGCATTGTTATGCAAATGCAGGTGATTAGAAAATCAGGTACACCCAATAAGGCGGCAACCTTCTTCTCCCTGTCACCATGTGTGCCGGGTGTCAGGGCAGCCTCCACATGACATCATCATGGTGACCTGTATTTACATATTAAAAGGCTAGGGAGGGAGGGAGGGCTAGTTTTTTCCTGGGCTACCTGAATGACACACCTGGTCAAACCAATCCCCTGGGCCCTATGCAAACCAGAGACCACCTCCTCCAGCCTCCCAATATAAGGGACTGCTTCCTGCGTGACACAAAGGACCCTGGTGTTTCTCTAGTATTCGGAGTCATATTCACTAGGGGATCACAGGGCCTTTTCAAACATAAGACTTAGTGGTGAGATGATGCTTATATTTATGAGATAAATAATATAAATGAAAATAAAATCCAATTAAGAATGTAATCAGAGCAAGATGGCTGAATTGGACTTTCAGTGTCTCCTCAGAGAAACATCAATTTGAACAAGTATGTGTGAAAATATCTTCACAAGGGCTAAATGGTGAGAGATAGCAGCACTTGAGTAGAGCACAGACATAAGAAAAGACTCATTGAAGAGGATAGGAAAAAGAGTTTCATATTACCAGTGTCACTCCTCCCCCAAGCCTGGGTGGCATCATTCAAAGAGAGGGATGCTTTGTGTTGTAGGGGAAGGAGAGTGAAGTTAGTGAGAACCTGACTTTGCGGTGGATCCTAGCACCAGGCCTGCCCTCATGAAACCCTGCACCTGGCTAGCCTCCACAACCCCATGTTCTAGGCCAGCACCCACAGCCTCATCTCTAGGCCAGCCCCTATATTTCCAGGCTTCAGCCCCACCTCTTCAGCCCCATTCTCCAGGAGATCCAGGATTTAGGTTTTGTCCAAAAAAATCCCAGTGATGGGCCATTTCCTAAAGACCTAGCCTCCAGGCCCACCTCAACACCAGGCCAGCCCCCACAGAACTCAATCCAGTTAACCACCCACAAACTCAGGTTCTAGACCACTCTCCATGAATACAAGCTCCAGACCCATTAAGTACCAGGCTGGCCCCTGTGAGCCCAGTATCCAAGCTAGCCCCCTTCCCTACATACTCCAGCAGACCCAGGGTCCAGTTTGGCCCTTGCAAACCAAGCCTCCAGGCCCACCTCAGTGGCAGGCCCGCCCCTGTGGCCCAGGCTCCAGGGCAGCCCCTGCAATCCTAACCCCCAGGCCAGCACCTGTAAACTGTTTTTTATAAAGATAAACAAAGTTGGCAAACCTTCTGCTGGACTAACTAAGAAACAGAGAACAAAGACTCAAATAAATAAAATTATAAATGAAAAAGAAAACATTATAACTGATACTGTCAGAGGCCTGTCAACAAGAGCAACTCCATCTTGGATAGGAGCTGGGTAAAAATGAGGCTAAGATCTACTGGGCTGCATTCCCAAATGGTTAAGGCATTCTAAGTCACAGGATGTGGCAGGAGATCAGCACAAAATACAGGTCATAAAGACTTTGCTAATAAAACAAGTTGCAGTAAAGAAGCTGGCTAAAACCCACCAAACCCAAGATGGCAATGAGAGTGACCTGTGATCGTCCTCACTACTACACTCCGATCAGTGCCACGACAGTTTACAAATGCCATAGCAACATCAGGAAGTTACCCTATATGGTCTAAAAAGGGGAGGCATACATAATCCACCCATTGTTTAGCATATCATCATAAAGAAATAATCATAAAAACAGGCAAACAGCAGCCCTCAGGGCTGCTCTGTCTATGAAGTAGCCATTATTTTATTCCTTTACTTTTCTAATAAACTTGCTTTCACTTTACTATATGGACTCACCCTGAATTCTTTCTTGCACGAGATCCAAGAACCCTCTCTTGGGATCTGGATTGGGACCCCTTTCCTGTAACAATAACACAGAAATACAAGGGATCAAAAGAGACAATTATAAACAATTATATTCCAACAAATTGGATAACCCAGTTTATCCAGAAGAGATGAATAAATTCCTAGAAACATAAAACCTATTAAAACCAATTTATAAAGAAATGGGAAATCTGAATAGACATTAGATAACATGTAAGGAGACTGAATCAGTACTCAAAAAATTCCCAACAAAGAAACACCTAGGACCTGATGGCTTCATGGGTTAATTCTACCAAACATTTAAAGAAGAATTAACTCCAATTATTCTCAAGCTCTTTCAAAAAATTGAAGAAGAGAGAATACTTCCAAATTCATTTTTCAAGGCCATCATTACCCTGACACCCAAACCAGACAAGGACACTACTAAAAAGGAAAATTACAGGATTATATCCCTGATGAACAAAAATGTAAAAATCCTCAATAAAGTACTACCAAATTGAATTCAAAAGCACATTAAAAGGATCATACACCATGATCAATGGGATTTATCACTGGGTTACAAAGATGGTTCAGTATATGCAAATCAATTAAGTGTGATACATTAACACAATGAAGAATAAATTAAATAGGTACAGAAAAAGCATTTGAAAAAATTTAACATCCTGTTATAATAAAGACTCAACAAATTAGATATAGAAGGAATGTACATAAACATAATAAAAGCTATACATGAGAAGTTCATCATCATACTTAATGATGAAAAGCTGAAAGCTGTAACATCAAGAACAAAACAAGGATGTCTGCTCTCATTCCTCCTACTCAACAGAGTACTGAAAGTTCTGGCAAGGGCAATTAAAAAAAAAGACAAGATAGAAATAAAGGAAAGGAAGGAAGGAAGGTAGGAAGGAAGGTAGGAAGGAAGGAAGGAAGGAAGGAAGGAAGGAAGGGCATCTAAATTTAAAAAGAAGAAGCAAAATTGTCTTTGTGTGCCAATGACATTTTCTCATACATAAAAAAGACTCCACCAGAAAACAGCTAGAATTAGTAAATTCAGTAACGTTGTAAGATACAAAATTAACATAAATCAGTAGCATTTCTATACATTAACAACAAACTGGATGAAAAAAATCAAGAAACCATCTCATTTTTAATAACATAAAAAAAATACTTAGGAAAAAACTTAACCAAGGAGATAAAAGATCTAAACAGTGAAAACTATGAAATATTGATGAGATAAATTGAGAAGACACAAATAAATAGAAAGATATTCCTGGATTACTGATTGCAAGATTTGATATTGCCAGAATGTCCAAACTACCTAAAGCAAATACAGGTTCAATGCAATCTTAATCAAAATTCCAGTGGCATTTTAAAGAAAAAAAAAAAGAAAGAAAGAAAAAAGAAAATAAACAGAAAAAATACTGAAATGTATGTGGAACCATAGAAGAACCCAAATAGCCATAGCAATCTTGAACAAAAAGAATAAAGTAGGGGGCATTGTACTATATTATTTTAAAATACACTACAGAGCTATAGTATTCAAAACAACATGGTACTGGCATAAAAACAGATATATCAACCAATAAAACAGGATAGAAAGTCCAAAAACAAACCCACTCATTTACGGTCTATTGAATTTCAAGGAAGATGCCAAGAATACATGATGGGGAAAGGAGAGTCTCCTCAATGAATGGTGTTGGGAAAACTAGATGTCAACATGCTGAAGAATAAAATTGGACTTTTATCTCACACTATATATAAAAACTAATTTAAAAATTATCAAAGACTTAAGAGTAAGACCTGAACATATAAAACTATGAGAAAAAAAATTTTTTTAATCTTCTTGACATTGCTGTGGAAAAAAATGATTTTTCAGATATAACCCCAAAAACACAGGTAAAAATTGACAAAAAAGACTGCATCAAAATTAAAAGCATCTGCACAGCAAAGGAAACAATCAACTGAGTGAAGAGACAATCTACGTAATTTAAGAAAATATCTGCGAACCATGCGTCTGACTAGGGCTACTATCAAAAATATGTAAGGAACTCAAACAACTCAACAGTGAGAAAAATAAATAACAATGCAAAAAGGGCAAAGGACCTGAATAGACAATTCTCTACAACAACAAAAAAGACACAAAAATGGCCAACAGAAAGGTTCAACATCACTAATCATCAGAGAATGCAAATTAAAACCACATTGAGATATCACCTCAAACCTGTTAGAGTGGCTGTTCTTAAAAAATAAGTGTTGATGAGGATGTGGAGAAAAGGGAACACTTTGTACAATGTTGGTGGATATGTAAATCAATATAACCATCAGGGAAAACAGTATGGACGTTACTCAGAAAATTTAAAATATAATTGTATGTTTCAGCAATTCTACTTCTGGATATATATTCAACAGAATTGAAAACAGGATCTTGAAGAGATATTTGCATATTCACATTCATTGTGAATAATGATTCCATTATTCACAATAGCCAAGATATGAAATTGGCCTAAGTGTTCACTGTTGGATTAATGGATAATCTAGTGTGTGTGTGTATATATATATGTATATATACACATGCTATCTTTTTATTTCCTTCTTTCTATATTCTATCCAGCATATAGAAAGAAGGAAATTCTGCCATTTGAGACATCATATAGAAATACTGCCATTTCTATCCAGCATGTAGAAAGAAGAAAATTCTGCCATTTGAGACAACATGCATAAATCTGGAGGACATTATGCTAAGTGAAATAAGTCAGGCACAGAATAACAATTACTGCCTGATGTCACTTATACGTGGAACCTGAAAGAGCTGAACTCATAGAAGCAAAAAATGAAATGGTGGTTACCAGGAGCTGGGTGAGGGGCAATGGAGAGATGTTGGTCAAAGAGTACAAAGTTTGTTAGACAGGATGTATATGTTCTAGAGATCTATTATACAGCATGATGATTATAGTTAATATTAATTAATTATATACTTGAAAGTTGCTAAGAGAATACATCTTAAAGATTCTCAGGCCCTCAAACAATAAGTACGTGTGATAATATATACGTTAATTAGCTTGATTTGATAATTTTACAATATATACATATTGAAACATCAAATTGTACACTAGAAATGCATTCAGTTTTATTTGTCAATTATACTTTAATAAAGCTGGAAGGGGTACAAAGAATATAATCAAATCCCAAAAGGAGATCAGAGCAGGGATTGATAGTCAAATCTGTCAATCAGCAAATACTCATTGAGATGCTACTACATGCTATTGACAGTACATATAATTGATAAGCGTGTCTAATATCAACATTCATACATATCAGAGCATCATTTTATCCATTCATCAGGGAGCTCATTCATTGAACAAATATTTCTTGTCACATTGGATTATTTAATGTAGACACCATCATGAACGAAAACAGATACATTCTCCACATGACTTGAATATACAATCTAGTATAGTGACAGATATTTATCAACAAATCACACTAGGGTAAATTTATGTTGTGAGAGAGATGAGAGGAAGAAGTACATTGTTCTATTAAAGTATACATTAGAAAAACGAATGCATTTGAGAAGGTTAGGAATGTTTCTTTAAAGCTATTATTGTTTTTGAATTGAAAAACAGAGTAAGAGTTAATGAGATGAACAGATGTTAGGGGCCAAGAGAAGCAATGGAAAAAGAGGGACATGCAAAACCTCTGGCAGGAAGGATCCTGGAACTTTATCAAGCAAAAGGGGCTTGCTGCTGAATACGCTAGAAGCCAATACTATACCAGGTTTTTGAGGACAGAAAAGCTTTATATTGAAAGTCCACTCCCGAGGAGACAGGAGTCAAGCTCCAAGCTGTCTCCCTGTGCTGGCTTCAAGACTATATTTTCATTAGAAAAGATTCAGGGGTTGGATTCTGAGATTATCCGGTTTTATTGGTGGAAGGAAAGGAGAGGTCTGGAAAGTCCTTGGGCATGCACAGTTACCTTTTTTATGCTAACTCATTTGCATGTGCAGATTCTGGAGGGAGTTGGTATGAAACATGCAATGAAAATTCAGGCTATGATGTCAGCAAGCTACTTCTGCACAAACTCCAGTTGACCAAACTGATTTCAGCCAGTTCTTTTATCTCATAAGTGGAGGGAGTTTCAGTGTTTTAGCAAGTTGTTTCCTTTCTTATCCACCATTCTGCAAACTCAAGAATTTCTATTAGTCACTGGTTGCTTTAACTCTTTGGGACATGGTTTCAGAACTTCTCCCAAATTGGGTAATTAGAAGCTATTTAACCAAATGCCAGAAAGAGAGGAAAAAAAGAACCATAATTTTGTTAGCTTAAGTTCTCAGACCTTTGAGCAGTGTTAGTGTTTAAATATTCCTTTTTGGCACAATCAACATTACGGTGCTTTTACTATCCAATAGCAACAAAGGAGGATAAGATTAAGGCTCAAACCAAGATCAACAGAAGATCACATCTAATGCTAGCCAAACACAGCTGGCACTATGATCTTGGTTCTCACCATCCAGTCATGTCTAGAATTGCTAATTAAAAATAACATTCCTAAACTATAGAAGGATTTATGATATAATTAAACCATTTAATAATATCTTCTTTGTATATTCTTACCTACTAAACATGCTTTTAAATAATCATCTTTAAGTGAATTTCATAAAGCTATATAATGGAAAAGATGAGTCATGACTTCATAATTCGTAATATTATTGGGAGAGTAGCAAATTTTCAGTGTCTCACTTAAAGTACGTTGAAAATATCACAAGAATTTCTGCAGGCTGTTGCTCCTTCCTAAGGCTGCAAGTCCAAATGAAAACTCTGTGTCAGACACATTTAGGGGTTTTATAAAGCTGTACACTATGCAGACTCTGGGCATAGAATTCCCAGCATAGGCTCGACTTCTTCCTTCTCTTTTCAGTTGTGTCATAAATCACTCATTGTCATCAGTTGAGTATTCCTATGCACAGAGTGGTTCCAGGAGGGGCAATAGTAAGATGCTTCAAGTCAGGTTCCCCTCAATGGCGTCCATCAAACCCAGCAAATTTCATAGGTACTTTTCAAACCACATGGTGGAAATGCATGCTTCTGCTAATGACACTCTCTATCATCTCTGCCAATTCTTTCCTAAGCTTGTGTCCAAAGTCCAGAAGAAGCAGATCTTTTGCTAGAGAGAAGTGTCCCTCTCTCCCCTTTATCACAGCAGATAGAGAAGCACAATGATCTTCCTTCAGGCACTCTGCACTCTCCTCAAAAGTCACCATCTTTTCTTTCCCAATCTTCCCTTTATGTAATCAAGTGAATGATTCTGCTGAAATGACTGTATCATCGACTTTTGGCAGGCCCCAGAGATGGTAGGATCTCTGATCTTGGAATGTGAAGTAATAACTTTTAAAGTCATGTTGTTATACTGTTTTAACTTTAAACAAATTATTTTAGGTTTTACACTGGAACTCAAATACCAATAGGCAATTGCACAGAGTGTCTTGTTATTTTAGTGAATCCCGTAAATATTATCTATAATGCTTTTCTATAAATGACAAAAAGTCACCCCTCCTGTTAGTTGGTTCAGTAAAATTAACATAATTCTGAGCTTTGGAAACAGAAAAGTAGATAGATTTCACATTCCAGTTTTCTTATTGCCTAGATGCCTTCCTCTAAAGAAACAACAACAAATATGAACAGAATGACTGTTTACAGGGTCCCTGAGATTTCCTTGATAAAAATTTGTATATTGTTCTTATTTTCAGCATTGAAGTTTATTTGCTGTCTTGTTCATCTCTTTTAAGCATCAAGAGATTTTATTATTGCTTTTAAATTCAATCTGAAAGTATTTATTTTTCAGTAGGGTAATTTATCAATCCAAATTATGAACATAAATGAATAACGTTTGTTGAGCTCTTACTATGTTGCAGGCACTGTTTTAAGCACTTTCAATGTTTTTGGTAATTCAATCTTCACCAGAAACTTTTGATGGTACTTTTGTGTTTCTTTTTTACTACTGTAGTTTGCAAGGCAGGAGTGTTATAGCTCTTTTAGTCCCCCTGTCCGTAGATCAGAGAGCAGGAGAGTTACAGCTCTTTCACTCCCACAGTTCAGTGAGTTCCAGGCTCTTGTCTAGTGACCAAGAGGAAGAAGATACACGGACATTGGAAAAGAGTTAAGGCAGAGTAGAATTTATTGAGTGACAGTAAAGCTCTCAACAACTAGGGGAGACCTGAAAGTGGGTAGCCATCTGTGAGGCTGAGTCTGAGTTTTTTTATAGGCTTAGAATTGGGGAGTACGTTCTGATTGGTGTATGGATGGGCTTGGAAAAGGCACCATTCGATTAGTTAAAAGGCATCATTCAGAAAAATCAAATAAAGAGATAGTGGGTAAGACAGGGATGGAAATTCTCACTCTGGTCCTTGGATTCTATCCAGAAATGGTAGCTCTGTTTTCAGGCATTAGACTGTCCTTGGCTTGAAGGTCGAGTTTCACTAAAGACGTATCTCTGTCTGTCTAGGAATTTGTGTCCTATCACTATTAGTACCATTACATTTTTCATATTAAAGATGCAAATCAAGGCTTAGATGTATTAAGTAACATTCCCAAGGTCACAACTAGAAAGGGATACAGCCAGGACCCAAAACTACACATTGTGCTTCAGAGCTGTGCCCTCCTCCATTATGTCATTCTGACTATGAAACTCATAATTAATGTGGACAGTCATAGATTATACACAAATAACATCTAATAAATTATACAAATATATATATCAATTATAGAGTCATAAGATATAATTATAACTGATGTTTTTCTTTTTATCATCTCTTTTATGTTTTGTGATTTTAGATCTCCTTTTATTTTCCTATGTTTTAGGCATTTTATTACATAGTTTTTGTAAGAACCTTTAGTTTCAGGCAGACTCTTGGCTGGACCAGTTAGTAGCTGATTCATTCTGAAATGTTTCTGCTGAAAGTAAGAGACAACAAAATTTAAACTGATTTACACAATAAAAAGGATTTGTCGACTGGTGTAACTAGGGAGTACAGAGATAGGGCAGACTTCAGGCATGTTCCATTGTGCACTTGGCTTCCATTTTCCAGGATTCTCTCAGCTCTGTCTCCCTGCATGTTTTGGTTCTACCTTCATAGTGGCTTTTCTTAAGGCTACCAAAGCTCTCCAGGGGGATGAGATCTTCATATTTACCTTTTCATAGAGAGTGGATGGAGTGTGTCTCTTCCAATCACAATGAAATGAAACTCAAATTTTTCAATAATTGGGCCATCACTTTCTGTAACCAAGGTGAAAGAATTAACTGATTGGCTTGGGCAAGGAGGGTTATTTGAATTAACTACAGCTGTAAAATGGGTGTGGTTATACTAATTAGCTTTAAATGAATCAGAGCCCAGCCTGGTTTAATGGTGGAATAAATTTCAGCCAAATCTCATGGCTTCTACTTCATGAGGCAGGGTAGAAAAGTCATCAGGGAGACACTATAATGCCATCCACGGTTGCTTTGTGACTTTCAGTCTTAATTTCTTCATCTTTATAGTAAAAATGATCACAGACCTTATCGTATTTGGTTGTTGTGAGAAGCAGATAATACATAAAAAAGTCTTAGGATGATCTAGTACATAGTATCACTCATGGAAATGTTACGGTGACAATGATTATCAACGATGTATTCAGTTTGTTTTTAAAAACCTTTACCAGCTCTTGTATCATATTTTTCTTGTAATAGCAGTCTTTTTTTTCCCCCCTCAGAAATCTTAGTTCTGAACTTTATTCATTTATTTATTTATTTATTTATTTATTGGAGACAAAGGCTGGAATGCAGTGGCAGGATCATGGCTCACTGCAGCCTCTAACTCTTGTGTTCAAGGTATCCTCTTGCCTCAGCTCCTGAATAAGCTCGGGGTATAGGCGCACTCTGCCAGGCCCACCTAATTTTTAAAACTTTTTTGTAGAGATGGGAGTCCCACTGTTTTACCCAAGCTGTTCTCAAACTCCTGGCCTCAAGCAATCCTTTCGCATCAACCTCCTCAAATTCTAGGATTACAGGCGTGAGCTACCATGCCCAGTCTCAATCTTTTATTTCAATTTTCCCAAATCTTTCTCATCCTAATTATGCATTTATCTAAATAAATGTGAAATGCTATCATTGGTTTCCATTTTTATAAGATAAGAAAATTGAATCACTTTTTTTCTTCAATCTACTGTACTTTTCCAAAGTTGCCCAATTTGTATTTCTTTTTTTTTTTTTTTTTGTAATCTTAAGTTAAAATCCAGATGATGGCCATCAATTATCGTTACTTATATGATATAACTGCTCTTTGAAGAACACTTTTTTAAAAATTTGTATTCAGGTATGCAACATTATTTAAACTTAAAAAAAGCACTTTAGCCTTTCTTATTAAGCCTCAGTTTCTTTTTTTGCATTCTGTTTTACCTGAAACTCTTTCCAAACAATATCTCTTTTAATGGTAGTTCCAAATACACTCTCCCCCACCTCCCTGCCCAATCCCTGTATCTGTTTGTAGTAAAAACAACCTTACAATGGAGTGTAATGACAAACACTACTTCAGTCAGGTAAAGAAGGTCAATAGCAGTGATAAGTCATGCTGATAGTTTGTATCCTTGATACACACCACGTGATAGGAATGACACTTTACCCTTGGGGTCTTCTTGCCCAAAACCCATAACCCCATTTTAAAAACAAATTCGAATTGAGGAACATTCTATTTAAAAATGTAAAAAAAAAAAAAAAAAAAAAAAAAAAACCCTTACTAGTACTCCTCAAAACCGTCTTAGTCACTAAAACCAAAACCAAAAATTCTGAGAAAGTGTCACAGCCAAGAGGAGCCTAAGGAAACATAATGACTAAATGTCATGAATTTTAGCTGGGCGCGGTGGCTCACGCCTGTAATCTCAGCACTTTGGGAAGCCGAGGCGGGTGGATCACGAGGTCAGGAGATCAAGACCATCCTGGCTAACACGGTGAAACCCAGTCTGTACTAAAAATACAAAAATTAGCTGGGCGTGATGGCATGCGCCTGTAGTTCCAGCTACTCAGGAGGCTGAGGCAGGAGAATGGCATGAACCCGGGAGGCGGAGATTGCAGTGAGCCAAGATCGTGCCACTGCACTCTAGCCTGGGCAACACAGCAAGACTCCGTCTCAAAAAAAAAAAAAAAAATGTCATGAATTCTGGATGGAATCCTGGAACAGAAAAAGAACACTGGGTAAAAACTAAAGTGTGAACTTTAGTTAATAATAATAAATTGATAATCTGTTTATTAATTGTAACAAATGTATCATACTAATATAAAATGTTGATAATAGGTGTTTGTGCGTATGTGAAATCTTTGTACTAGCTTCACAATTTTTCTGTGAATCTAAAACCAGTCTAAAATAAAAACGTTATTTTAATAAGATTCCATGAAAATACCACTTTCCGTAGTTTTCTCCTATAAAGATCACTATAATAATGTGTCTGAATCATTACTGCAAATATTTGACCTTTAAAGTCAGGCCAGAAGTCCTCAGGTTGCAATTGGTATACATTTTCAAGTGATATTTTTCATTTAAAAAGTTAACTTAAAACAACATTTACATTTGGTTTCCCCAGCAAATCAGAGCATGAAAATTCTTCAGTCAGAGTGTTGGCTTCAGAAATGGACAGAGTGAACCTTAGGATTTATGTGGGAGCTGCATGGCATATATTCTTCTTTCCTGCTGGATTTGAATCTAAGACACTGTGGATCGAGCTGCTATACCTAGCTTGCAAGAGGACAGGCACAAACAGAGGTGAAAGGAAGGAGCCCTACCAGAAGAAAATGTTACTAACGATGTTGTTTATGCCCCTGAGGTCAGATTATGTTTGAGGTCAACCCATGAGCTTGTCATTTCTATGAACCATTAAATTCCTTTTTTTCTGCAAAAATTAGCTTGAGCCTCTGCCTACAAAAGTCTTAGCTGATAGAGATGTATAGTTCAGCAAGAGAAAGAAGTTAAGTTCATTGCTCCATACTTGTCATAAAAATTTGATCAGTCATTTCCGTATTTAATAAGGTCTATACATATTTCTCACTTCTCTCTCTTCATTTCTCTTTTCTTTCTTCTATTTAAATTTATATTATTTCTAATGTAGAAAAGTTGATTTTTCCTTTGCTGTACTTGTGTCTCATCTTCAACCCCAAAATTATTACTTAGGTATTTTTCTAAACAAAAGCAGAGTGACCTGAAATAACTTGTGGCGCCAGCTGTTAAGATGTTGCATTTTTCACCTTGTTTCCCACTATGTATAGTTGTTGATTTAGTTGTTCATATCTCCCAATAAACTCTAAAGTCCTTGAGATCAGAGACCTTGTCATATTTGAGTTTTGACAGAACATACCACATTACCTGACACATCTGACAAATAAGACTTGTTTAATTGAAAAGATATTTAAACAGACTTAGTTTTGCTGTGATGTTGCTGTCATGATCTCTCTAAAAGAAAATAAAGAATCTATTTTACTCTGTATGAAATATTCAGGCTAAAAATTTCTACAACTTCAACAACGCTAAAATCTATGAATCTAACAGTTTTTTTCAGCCAGCTTATTTCCCTTTAGCTGCAGTTTGGTGACTACAGTTTTATCCAAGCCAAAACAGTTCATTTCTCTCTATTCGCCATTGTACTTACAATGCAAAAACACTGAAGATTCCAAGAATATTCTTAGAACAGCGTATGTAGTACTATTCGCTTGTTAGCTCTAATCCTTCCAGCGCCAACACAGAAAATGGAAATGCTATCAATGTCCTGCCTCATAGTTTCCATAAGATAAAAATAAAAATGGTCATTCAGGAAAAGCATAATCCTTACTGATATTGAAAGAGAAGTTAATTTAATTCAGTGCCTCTTTCTGGGAGGTGGGTAGAGAAACAAGGGGTAAATTAATAAATATTTCTGTTAGTATTCCTAGACCGTTTAAAAAAATACAACAAAATAATCTGGTGGCATTAAACTAAACAAATGGGAAAAAAAATACCAAAGTATTTTATCTGATTTGACAAGCCCTGAATTCTGACAAACTAGATTCCCACCTATGCACCCCTGGGCAAACTGATTGACATCTACATACCTTGGTTCCCTTACCTATAAAATTGAAAAATAATCGTATTTTCCTTTTAGTTTTACTGAGAAAAGTCAATAAAAAGCATGTGAGATAAACACAATAAAGTGCTTAGAGTAGTGTCTGGTTAACAGTCACTGTTCAATATGTGTTTAGGTAGTATCTAATGCGACTTAGAACAAGCATGTAGATTTCTGATGATTTAACTTAATACCAAAGTAGATTTTTAAATGCCTAGAATGGTATTTACAGTGTCTAAAAATAATTTCTTTATTTTGCTGGTTGCTAAATTCTCAGTGTCTTATTGTACTGATGTGCTTACAGATGTTCCAGAGAAGCTGTGGTATATGCACAGATTTCCTACATGTAGCTTCTGTTCAAAAGTTCATTTTATTCAGAGTGTTTAAGAGAACAGAAGTTCTTAGAATACATTTAGAACTTTCTCACCTAGATAAATGGATAGATACCTTACCCTTCATGAAATCCTTCAGAGATCTTGTTTCCCTAAATGTTTAAACATTGAAATGAAGATAATTCAAGATCACTTGAATTTAAGTAACATAGTCTATCTGGTGTTTTACCATAAAATGATGCACTTGATTAGTCAGTAAAATTTTAGGTAGGATAACCATTTTTATGAAAAGAATAAGACCTCTCAACTCAGATAAAAGGAGAACCAAGGAGTATCTATAAATTGGGCCAGAATTTGCCACATAATATAATTTAGATTTTACTCCAACAACCAAAGCAAAAAAAAAAAGCATGGCAAAAGTCCATGACAAGGACAAGAAAATCAGGGAGGCAGTGAGACAGAGACATGAGGCAGCATTGGATGTGCAGGGTGAAGAATGGGTAGGAAAATGACCTTGTCATTGTTATGAATTCCAGGCCTGACCCTGAATATAAAACAGGCCACATTTGTGTTAATATTGTTCTCCTTTCTTATTCTATACAAACTTTGCTCCACATTTGGGTGCCTTCATAGCCAGTTCTATGATGGATTGATTTCTTGCTGGTGGCATCCCATTTAGGCTTCAATCACAGGATCACCTGTTTTTAGCTCAATTCCTCCTGATTGACTAACCATAAATAAAGAAATTCAAAATGAAAATAGATAATGGTTCAAAGCTGTGATTCTCAAACTCCTGTGCTTTGCTATTCAAAGTGGAGCCCATGACCCAGGGATACTGGCCTCATTCGGGAGCCTTTTAGAAATGCTGAATCTCTGGCTTCAACCCAGATATATTCCATCATAATCTACATTTAACAAGATATCCAGGGGATTTGTATGTACATTAAAGTCTAAGCAACAGAGCTTATTAAAATTCAGTTTTTGAGCTTCACACCCAGAGATTCTAATTCAATAAATCCCCAGTAGTGTCCAGGAATTTGCAACCAAACAAACACCCTAGTTGATTAGAATGCTAGTTGGCCTTAGACAACACTTTCAGAAACACGAGCTTATTGGGAGAGTCATCCTAGGTGTATTAAAATAAATAAGAGCTTCTAGAAACAGCGTTTTAAGCTAAACTACCATGGTGTGTATGATATTAGCTGAATGGGGGCTATATTTTTAGCTGACTGCTCTTTTGATGTGCCCTGTACTTCCTGCACTGTTGATGCAGAAAGCCAACTCAGGGGTGGTGGGCATTGTGGACCCAGCTTCAGTCTTTGCAAGTGCGCAATCTGCTTTGATGGAATCTCTCACATGCATTTTGTTTAGTAAAAAGAAGTCTCATGACAAAATGGGAGAAAGGCTTGAAATAACATTCAGCACCCTAAAAATCTCATTTTTAGGTACACCTCTATATCTAGTCTGGTATTTTTCCTTTTATCCTATCTTTTCTCTTTCAGCTAATCTATGAGAGACTCAGAAAAGCTCTTAGTGGTTCTGAGTTATAAGCAATGGATTCAATACTTCCTTTATCATAAAAAAAATCTTGTAGTCATGAGAGTAACATAGAGAGAAGGAAGAAAAATTTCCTCCCAAGTGCTGTAAAAATGTGATACTATTAATCCCTAGTTCCAACCCCACCCCAAAGCAAATTAAAACAGCAATTCTCATTAACTACTGACAGAAACATAAATTGATACAACCTTTCTGGAAAGCAATTTGGCATTATGTTTCAAAAACCTTAAAATGTTCATACTCTTTAACCCAGCAATTCCCTCTAACATAATTTTTCCTAAGGTGATGTGAGCAAAGATTTATGTACAAAGACTATCATGACTGTTATTTGTGGGAACAAAAAATGGGATATTACCTTATATTTAATAATAAAGGAATGATTAAATTTTATGGTAGACATATGATTAGGACATGAACAATTATGTAAATTGATTTAAGGTAGTCAATGACAGACATGGTAATTAGCAAGCAAAAAGCTAAACAATGTCTGCTCTAAACGAGAGTATAAAATCCTTGAATGTATATAGACAGGATAAAGCAGAATGCTGTAGTGGAAAGAACACAGGGTTTTTTTCAAGAACTACATTCTAGTCCATGCTCCAGGTTGTACAAACTGCAACACTAAATCTAGCTATTTATCAACTATGAGACTAAATTTTCTACCTGAATAATGGGAATAGAATTAATCTTAATTATTTTGTGTATCTTTATGTGTTTGTGAACATCAGAACATTTATCTATGAAAGTTCATTTTAACTAGTGTATGTAAATGTGTTAATTATGTAATAAAGATGACAAAGGTTTAAAGCCCAGAGAGAAAAGTCTAGGTAGGTGATACAAAAGTTCTTGCAAGTGATTTTGGAAACCAGGAAGAAGTATGAAGATGCCATTTTATTACAATATTCCTAGACTTACTAGGGAGATGCATTATAGGGCTAGTCATGTCAGGCAAAATATAGCAGTAGCAGGTGGATCTGGGTAGATAAGACGGAAGGAAGACTAGGAAGTGATGACAAAGGAGCAATACAATCCACCTGGGAATAAAGACAAGGCTTCAAGGAATTTCTCAAGATTTCTTAACCCTCATAGTATTTTATTGCTAAGAATAGTTAAGTAAACTGGTACTAGTAGCTGCCCTAAAGTCATATCTAACAGACTTATTTGTGATGTTGTTTGTTGTGTTGACCAATTAAAAAAAAAAAAAGTCTTTTTCTACATGCTCGACAGCACAGAATATCAACTGAAGCCCTCCTATTGGAAACCTCCAACTGCATATTCTTATACTAAGACTGAATTATTTTCTAAAGCACAGAAAATTTAGTTTTTGTGTGTATGAGAAAGGAAAATAGTAGCAACCCAAATGTTAAATAAAGGATGATCATTTATTAGTTTTCAAGAAAGGAGAAAAAAATGGAAAAGTGGTCATTAATATTTTTCTTGGATACATTGAGCACATTAGAAAAATATCATGTATATAAAAGTACATTTTAGTTAAGTTATAATTTTAAAGCTAAATAGAATTATAAACTTTCTTCCATGAAAAGGAGAGGAAATGAATACATTGCATACATGTTAAATTTTATTCTCAGGAGTAAAGAGAAAGGAACATATTTTTAGTTAAGTTATAATTTTAAAGCTAAAAACTTGTTTTTAGTTAAGTTATAACTTTAAAGCTAAATAGAATTATAAGCTTTCTTTCATTGAAAGGAGAGGAAACGAACACACTGCGTACATGTTAAATTTGTATTCTCAGGAGTAAAGAGGAAGGAGGGAAAGAAGGAAGGAAGAAAGGGAGGGAGGGAGGGAATAAGTTAAAAAATAAAATTCAATTGTACAACATTAAAGCTAAAAGAGGAGAATCAAAGGAAATGGAAAACAAATCTCATTCACTTTAAAAGTAGAGATGGAAGGAAAGAAGAAAAGGAGAAACAGGTCAGGTATTTATCCTCCCACTCTTGCCCTGCTTTAGCTGTTCTGGTCATTGATTGCTTCATTCTCAGCCCATGGCTTCTGTCAGCTGCCCATTGCTCAGAGCCCCGGCTCCCAGTCAACTCTGAGAACCCTATTTCCTAGGAATCTTCAGGCCAATGGCTGCGAATGGCTTCCTATTGTTAGTCCTTTAGTGTCTCAACATCTCTGATTTGTTCCCTTATCACTGCCCACGCCTCTATTATTGTACCTTCATTAGGAATCCTTTCCAGTGGCGGGGCAAGGTGGCTCATGCCTGTAATCCCAGCACTTTGGGAGGCAGAGGCAGGCGAATCAAGAGGTCAGGAGATCGAGACCATCCTGGCTGACACGGTAAAACCCCGTCTTTACTAAAAAATATACGACAAAATTAGCCAGGCGTGGTGGTGGGCGCCCGTATTCCCAGCTACTCGGGAGGCTGAGGCAGGAGAATGGTATGAACCTGGGAGGCTGAGCTTGCAGTGAGCCGAGACAGCGCCACTTCCCTCCAGCCTGGGCGACAGAGCGAGACTCCGTCTCGAAAAAAAAAAAAAAAAGAAAAAATCCTTTCCAAATCCTAGCAGAGTGTATTAACTCCTTGTAGAACTTAACTGATATAACCATTAGATGTGCTTTTCCAGAAAGTATCATGCAAATCACAGTTTTTGCAAGTGGCACACCTTAAGCTGTTCCAGGAGCAATTTAAAATCTTTAAGGTTTTAAACTGTCACTCAAAAATAAGCCAAAGCCTGGGTGCAGTGGCTCACACCTGTAATCCCAGCACTTTGGGAGGCTGAGGTGAGTGGATCACCCGAGGTCAGGAGTTCGGGACCAGCCTGCCAACATGGTGAAACCCTGTCTCTACTAAAAATACAAACATTAGCCGAGTGTGGTGGCACGTGCCTGTAGTCCCAGCTACTCGGGAGGCTGAGACAGGAGAATCATTTGAACCCAGAAGGCAGAGGTTTCAGTGAGCCAAGATTGTGCCACTGCACTCCAGCCTGGGAGACAGAGCAAAACTCTGTCAAAAAAAAAAAAAAAAAAAAAAAGCCAAAAAAACAAAAACAAAAACAAAAAACTAGGAATAAAAGGATTAATAAATAAAATATAAATTTTTTAAAATGCTCTAAAGTGATATAAATCTATAAATTGCAATTGTGTCGACATGGATGAATTTCAAAAAGAAAAAACAAAAGAACCAAATCACAGAAAAATAAATATGGTCCCCACTTATTTAAAGTTCAAAATATATACCACTAAACAATAAAATCTTAGCATACAACAGAAAGATAATCAAGGGAATTGTTAATATAATATTGAGACTAATGGTTACCCATGGCATCGGGGATCAAGGGCCACTGAGGGGTGTTTAAAGCACTGATTATATCTACTTCTTAGCTGCTGGGTATGTTTTAATTGGATTTGTTTTATTTTTATTAAATAAACGCTATAGATACTATTTTGGCTTATAACATAGAAATGCGTTTTTCACAACTACAAAAACTTAAGACAGCATCTTTTCCTTTTTTCTTTTGATTTATTTTGAGACAGGTTCTCGCTCTGTTAGCCAGGTTGGAGTCCAGTGGTGCAATCACAACTCACTGCAGTCTTGACTTTCCAGGCACAAGTGATACTCCCACCTCAGCTTCCCAAGTCACTGGGACCACAGGCACATGTCACCACACCCGGCTAATTTTTTTTCTATTTTTTAGAGGTGGGGTCTTACTGTGTTATCTAGGCTGGTCTTAAACTGCTGGGCTGCAAGATCCTTCCACCTTGGTCTCCCAAAATTCTGGGATTAGAGGCATGAACCACCACACCAGGCCAGGATATTCTTTACAATTAAGAAAAACATATACGCTTTTGTCAATTGTCTTATTTAAGTAATTTTTATTCCATTAAATTTTCTTAGATTTTTCAACTATTTTATCTATACTTTGATAACTGTGCTCTTTATTATACTAACTTTTCTCTACTGTTTATCCATTTGAGTATCACATTCTTTTTTAAAATTGCAAATTACTTTCTGAAATAAGTATGTAAGAAACAAAAATATAATGCAAAGATTAAAAGTATTTGTAATGTAAAATTATCACCTAACTAGACTTTTGGATATTTAAATTTAGCTTGCTTCTATATGACTGGCAAATTTATTGAGAATATGCCGTGTTAATAATCATTACGTATATCTGCTGTAACTTGTTCAAGCCAACACGGGAAAAAGATAATAACAGTGATGGTGAAAAAAACTGAAAAGAAACTAAAGGTTAATCTGCCAAATTGTAATATTAACTTGGTTTGATGTACTTATGCATGAATTATGTGTCTTTATACATCCATTATATACTCGCATAATTTTTAATTAATTCAACAAATATTAAGTAATACTATTTTTTATGCACCTTACTGAACAAGAGTATGCTACGGCCAATCATGGTAGAAGGGAATATGTCCCCAGATATGGTATACATTTGTATAGAACAAAGTAATACCCAGCTCTTTTACCCTTGGTCTGTGTTTTTCTGGAATAGTTGATTCCAACTGCAGAACTAGGTACAAAGTTGTGATTAAGGCATGGCTTAGATTATTTATTCCTTGGTCATAGAAAATGTTGAGAATTGAACACATGCCCCAACCAGAGAAAAGAGATTACAATGACTCTTTTGTTCAGACTCAGACTGTTTTGTTCAGAAAGCTCAAGAGCTTTCTACCTTTGGGTTTAACCCTGGAAGTGCAGGCCTAGACCTGCTTACAGTCTCTGCTGTCATGTGGCACTCGGATATAAAACCAACATGGTGGATAAGTGAATCAAAATATGGAGGGAAATGGGTTGCAGTGACTTCATTTGAGCCTCGGCATTAAGCCTTCCTTGTGATTTAAGTACACCAACAAGAATGTTTTTGTTGTTAGCCAGTTTGAGTTTGTTTTTCCTTCACTACCAACCAAAGAAGTCCTAACTGATAGTATAATATAGAAATAGTAATTTTTATTAAATGTATTGTTTATATTCCACATAAGTTTAAAAGGACCCACATCTTGAAAAGTATGGTGTCATTTGAAGAAACAATTTATGGAGCATAGAAAATACAAATCCATAAGCAAACACTTTCTAGAAATAAACATTCAGAAACATCCTGTATAATGCCACATGGCAAATCATAAAATGACTGACCACATGAATTTTGTGTATGCCATGTAATCTATAAAATTTATCAAAAAGAGTTAAATATAATAAGAGAAGGTCTGGGATAAATTTAATGGCTGTGATCAATGACTTTGAAGCCTGCCCAACCCAGTGGGAAGGGTTTAACTCTGTGCTGCACTTGAATAGAATCCTTCAAATTTCAGTTTCCTTATTTGTAGTCAAGTGATGATAAAGTTGTTCTCAGCATTTGAGTTTGTACATATAAAGTACACATGGCAATGCTAATCATGTGTGGCAGCAACTACTATAATGTACTTGGTAAATCTTCACTTCCTCTTTTCTTGCTCTCAGTACTGCAAGCACATGATATTCTTACATTGGTAAGAAACCTCAGAACTCATTCACTCTTTTAATTCTTCAACTTCTCCCAACACACCACTCATATACTATTCCAAACTGGTTAAGCTTTCAAAACATACTTGTGGAAATATGTTTAAATGTGAAATTCCCTAAAAATATATTGATAGCTCACATAAAACTGGTAGAATCAGAAGGGTATGCTTTCTTAAGGATAAATATGGATTAAGCTGTTTGAAATGAAGAGTACATATTTCTCCAGAGGAAGCAACTTCACAGCGGGGTGCTCAAGATGCTGATAGCAGGCTGAGGGCTGTTAAACTATGTTAGTGATACAGAGAATGTGGTAGATAGTGAGGTGTTACATTTCTGCTGATCACCAAGAATTATTTAGGTTAGTGAAAAAACATGCAGATTATGAGGAAATCCAGAAGGATCTAATTAAACTGGATGATTGGACAATGCGATGACAGATTAAATTTAGTGCTGATAAGTGCAGGGTAATGCATATTAGGAAATATAATTTAAACTTTCCATCCACACCAATAGGTTCCGAATTAGCTTGAACCTCTTAGGGAAAGCATTTAGAAGTCATTATGGAGAGTTCGATGAGAATGCTGCTCAATGCACACAAGCATTTAAAGTGGCCAATAGAACGCTTTTAGGTAATAATTTGAGCATGTGGAATGATATGAAAACTATTAACATGAAATTACATCAATCAATGGTGTTCTCATACTGGGCTGTATTTATTTTAGGCACTTTATTAGAAAACACTAAGAAATAATTGGCAATGTGTTCAATTGTTAAATTAAAAGTAAGCAAATAGTTTGTGTATTTGTTTAGGAATACAATAGCAGCAAGACACGGATTTAACAGGCACAAAAATTAATGGGTGGTTCAGCAAAAATCTTCTTTGGACATCCCTTTTCAATAAGTACTAAAATATGAGGATAAGATGACATTGGGGGAACTCATATCTACATTTTAACTGAAATACCTTTAATATGACTCAGAATCAATCTGTAATTCACTAGTGAAGTAAATCATTGAGGCAAATAGCTCAGCACGATTCACAGGGATTAGGTATTTATATGACTATGAATAACATTTGCAGCTATACTATCTATCTACACCAGATTCAGATGCCACAGCATATATCAATCCTTTTGCTTCAGGGTTTAGAGAAATCATCTAGGAGGGCCAGGGAAATTTTGTTTTCCTCAGTTTGATAATAAAATTCATAAATGACTAAAAACAAAGTGTAACAACTTGGTCATTACACAGTGGGAATATAGTGAATAGACTAGTAGAGCTTATTTTGGAAGGGGGTATTAGAAAACTTTAGAGAAAAAAAGAATGCTTCAGGTGAGAGTTGAAAGATGGAAGAATTTTCTACCAAAAGAGGGAAAATAGTATTTAAGTCTGAGAAAGCAGTCCGAGAAAAAAACACAGAAATCAGGTGTGGCAGATTTTTTACAAACTATACCTATCAGTAGACTAGTTCATGTAATGTTAGACTAATACAATGGTTATTTTCTAATAAAATTTATTTGGAAATACTGAGTTCATGTGAAACCACTAAAAAGTCAAAGTTGTGAATTAAAACAATGTTAGTGTTCAATTTTGGAAGTTTATCTTTTATCACTCCCCTCCCTAAATGTCTGTGTGGATATCCTTTTGCTGAAAAGAGTTGGTTGAGTATGTATATTTCTTAGGACCTTACTGTAGTATTGGCCTGGCAGGCAACTTGAAGATAATTACAAAAGTTTTCTAAACTTTCTTAAAAATAACATTCATTTGGAGAGCTCTGTCCCTCACAGATTCAAGCATCAGCATCTCCAGAGGGGGCGATCAGTATTTGTGACCTAGGTCACAAGTGTCTCCTGACTGGACAACTTCTTCAATACTCACCATAGTTTTTGACTATACATTCACTACTAAAAGACCAGTAGAGGTTGACATCATACTTAATACATGTACCACTTACTTTGGTAATCCATTCCTGAAAATCAAATGTTCTTTGAAAATATGTTAATATGAAGCCAGTTTCCCTTTTACTTTTTGATGTTTCCTGTTACTCTAATGTTTACGTCGATTATAATCCCTCAATTAAGTTCTAAAATATGAAAGTAATAAGCCATAACAAATTATATATGTAAATAAATCATCATATTAGAAAGTAAAATACTTAAAAGGACTAAGGTTGTTAACAAAGGATTTGTTTTTATGCTGATACATTTCCTTCTATTATACCAGCTTTCTTTGTTCATTTTGCTTCATTCACCACTATTTTCTTCAATCATTTTCCAAATATTTCAAGTCTTTACAAAACCAGGCAAAATCAAGAGCTAAACATTAAAGACACTATAGAAATATGTTACAGAAAAGTGCACAGTGGCAAAGAATAGCTCAGTGAGCATGGCACCTTCGAGCCTTAGCAATTTTCATAGCATGTCCAAGTGATTATGGCATTCTACAAATTGCATTTGTAATGTAACTTGAGACTTCTTTGCACATTTTTTTTGTTTGTTTAAAATGTTGTAAGAGCTTAGGGTATAAATTTTTCTGTATATCCATGGGCCAAAAAAACTATCTTGAAAGACATATCTATATATATTTTATTAACTTTGGGTATTAAAACTCAGTAGCATGCAGGAGAATCCCTTAAGCATGGGCTACACATACTGATTGCCTTCTGATATGGTTTGGCTCTGCGTCCCCACCCAAATGTAATTTTGAATTGTAATTCCCAATGTTGGAAGTGGGGTCTGGTGGGAGGTCATTGGGTCATGGAAGTGGTTTCTAATGGTTTAGCACCATTATCCTAGTGCTGTCCTGGGATAGAGTTCTCACAAGACCTGGTTGTTTGAAAGTATGTAGCACCTCCCCCCTCCTCTCTTTCCTGCTCATCATGTGAAAATGTGCCCGCTTCTCCTTCACCTTCCACCATGATTATGTTTCCTGAGGCCTCCCCAGAAGCAGAAGCCTGTACACAGGAACCATGAGCTAATTAAACTTTTCTTTATAAATTACTCAGTCTCAGGTATGTCTTTATAGCAGTATGAGAATGGATTAATACACCCTCCCAAGAGTACATTATGGAAAGAGGGAAAAAATAGTAATTTTATAGTGGGGAAACTTTGAAAACACTATTTCAGTTAAGTGACCATGTTAAACATCAACAAATCAACATGATGAGACATATTCATAGTATGAACTTATGATGTAATGTGATGAGAATGACACTTTACCTGTGTGAGCTTCTTCCCCATAACCCTTCACTCAGTCTAATAATGAAGAAAACATTAGATGAACCCCAGTTTAGGAACATCTACAAAACACTTGGCTAGTATTCCTCAAAACTTTCCAGGTCATAAGAAACAAGGAAAGTTGGAAAAACTTAGTCTAGAGTAGTCTAAGGCAATGTGACAACTAAATGTAATGTGATATCCTGAATGGGATTCTGGAATAGAAAAAGGACTTTTGGCAAAAACTGAAGAAAGCTAAATAAAGTGTGGACTTTAGTTAATAATAATGTATTACTACTGGTTTGTTAGTTATGACAACTGCATAGTAATATAAGATGTTAATAATAAAAGTACTGGGTGTGAGATATATGAGAACTCTCTGTGTTATCTTTGCAACTTTTCTGTAACCATAAAATTATTCTAAAATAAAAAGTTTGTTAAAAAAAGAAGAAGATGGTTTACAGAGATGCTTGTTGGAAACCCTGTGCCTTTCAAGCATCTTCATCCTATAGCCACTGGGGCTGTGGTGGAGGGATAAGTATTGTCAGGGTAAGGCCTGTTACAAGAAATCAACACTAAATTACCTTGTTTGTTTCCAATGTTTTTGGGGTTAGCTAGAAAATGCAATCTAGAAGTCAGAAAGAGCACTAAATTCCAAATTGTGAAATAACAGTAAAAAGATTGTGACTTTTCAGCTCCTTGAATTAGCCTTTTATCTATAAATGCTGACTCTGCTAATTTAGAACAAATCTTTTGTATAAAACTACGAAGGAATAAAATGAGTGCATAGATTTTAAAGGCTGAGAACTGAGTTCATTTGACCCCATTCATATATTAAGATTTTGGCACTGCACAACTTGCTTAACCTTCCTAAACATGGGTTTCTTCATCTGTAAAACAGGATGATTGTGGTTATGAGGCTTCACCATAGGGTTTATTAAATTCTTAGTGTATTGCCTTATCCATAGAGAAGCAAATTAGAGAGCATTAACTTCACTAATGTTTCTTGTCTGTCTTTTCATATTATTCTATGGAAAATAGAATTTAACCCATACTTCCAAATTTCTAGTTCTTATTTGATAAACTCTAAGGGATAAAATCATAAAAAGAGGGTTTTTTCTTTCCCCTTTATTTTACGTATTAATTTTTAGAACTGTAGGAGTTATTTAGGCTCCACATAAGTAGAGCTAAATCTAGATATGCATATACATAAGAAAGCTGGGTCTTTATACACATCACAGAGACTGATAACATCCCTTATAACTTTATTTGTAATGGTTAAACACCACTGCATTTTCTTTGCCATGACTTAAAATACAATTGTCAGTTTTGAGGAGGTGGCTATTCTAATGGAATTATGTAATCACAGATTTTCATAATTGGTAGAGGCCATAAAATCAAACAATTCAACTGACTAATAATAATAAAGTAGTAAAAACATCTACTGAGTGTTAGAGCTAACTACTATATGGTAGTCACTATGATTATTTAACATATATTTTCTCATTGAATTTTATTTAACCCTCACAACGTCCACCAAAGTCACTATCCTCATTTTATAGTTGAGAAATTTGAGGCTTAGAGATGTTAAGTATTTAGCTCAAGGACACAAGGCTACTAAATGTCTTAATTGGGACTTAAATATAGTGCTTACCTTCTTTATCTCTTTCTCTTACTTATGGTCTTAATCATAATGTTCCACTGCCCTTCCCTGGATAGCTAGTTCTCCTCTACAATCCATATGCCAAGCAGTCATCCTACTGATCTTTACCCATCCTACAGGGCTATAAAATTCACTATCTCTAGAGTCAGTTCATTCTACTTTTGGACAGTTTTGTTTTTCTGTTAAGCTGAAATTTATTTAGATTCTAGCTTTACCCTTGAAAGAGATTATTCCCTATCCTATTTGTATTAAATAAACACTACAATGTTTGGTCATGAGCCGCAATTTTGAAAAATGTTCTTAAAATTTGCAAACAATAAAAGATTATATCCCTGTTTTAAAGTTATCTCAGCAAAGCTGCTAAAACTACGAGCAAATGCCTGAGGTGTCGAAATTGGAAAATATATTTCATTATTCCACTGTTAATTGGAACAGAGGGACAAGGTTGAGTTAGTTGTAAATATGGAGTAAATGTTAGTTGCTGTAGTACTGAGATAAATTTGATCCAGATTACAGGAAAAAAGTCACTGGAAAAAGAATATTATCAAGGTAGTTAACTTTTATATGTTCAGAAGGAACTAATTATGAGGAGATAGAAAAATAAACTCTAGCTTTAATGGTGAAGGAAAATATCACAGAAGAAGTTTGATTAAGGAGGGGAACTAAGAAAACAGAAACAGTTTTATCAAGAATGCTAGGGTAGGCCGGGCACGGTGGCTCATGCCTATAATCCCAGCCCTCTGGGAGGCCAAGGCAGGCAGATTACATGAGGTCAGAAGTTCGAGACTAGCCTGGTCAACATGATGAAACCCTATCTCTACTAAAAATACAAAAATTAGCCTGGCATGGTGGCTTGTGCCTGTAATCTCAGCTACTCAGGAGGCTGAGGCACGAGAATCACTTGAACCTGCGAGGTGGAGGTTGCAGTCAGCCAAGATCGTGCCACTGCACTCCAGCCTGGACGACAGACACTCCGTCTCAAAAAAAAAAAAAAAAAGAATGCTAGGATAAATATCTAATAAGAGTCGGAACTATATTGCTGAACTTTTGTTAGGGATATTACCACTAAAGCATCATGGATAATATAAAACTTGCAGCTATGAAAGAAAGAAGTCTTAAAAATCAGTGAGAAAACAAAAATTAGCTTGTAAGTTCTGATTCCAGTATATTTGATAATCCAGAGTAGTTCAGAAGTTGTACTAAAACTGTTCTGAAGATTTGCTTCTTAAAATAGTCCTGTATTAATACTGTTATTTGTTGTGAGCGTATACGGAAGCTGCTATCTGCTGCAGTCAGCCTCTTCTTTCATCCCATACAAAACAAGAATCAGAACTCTGCCATATATATGTTTCTTTTTGTCTGCTTACTCTGACTGATAAATATATATATATAGTCTGCTTACAAAATATATAAATATATATTTTTATTATAGGTATATTAATATATTTGTGCTTCCAAATTATACGTAGAATTTAAGCACTTTCAACTTCTTCATTGCTCCCAACCTCAGTCAGAGCCACCTCATTTCCCACCTAGATCATAATTTGTATATATATTATGATATATTTATGAAGTATATAATTATAAATATATTTATTTTAAGATATAAATACAATATATTGTATATAATATTTATATTTTTATCAGTCAGGGTAAGCAGACAAAAAGAAACTTTTCTAAATACTTCAAAAAGAAGAAATTTAATCGTTGATGAAATAGCTGAGAACCCAAAGCAGAAAGTAGATGTTACCACCCTTAATCTGGAAAGCAAAGGTTTGAGACAGTGTTAGCAGATGGGCCCAGATGGGGTCATGGGGGGCCTACATGGTTGAAACAAAAGCTATAGAGGAGGTAGATCCACTGCTGGACACAATCCCCCCAAAAAGGTAGCAGGAGAGGGATATCCTAGAATATCTTCCCTCCGTCTTCTCAGTCCTTGTCATTGCTTCCCATTGAGCAAAGCCTACAGAAACTATTTAAAATTGGAGCCTGTGAAAGGGTAGCCTGTAGGGGCCAGCTCTGATACTAGGAAGAGAAAAAGAAGTACAAAAATAGATATAAAAGCAAATAAGCCCAATGGCTAACATATGACCAAAAGAAAATTCACTCTCCATGGCATTAATAAGCAAAGTCAATTTTACTAATTGTGGTATGTGAGAGACAAAGATTTTATATTATACATCTCCTAGTTTCAAACTTTGTTTGTTGTCTGCCTTTGACACGTTTCTTTAACCAGGAATTTTCTTGTATTTTCTTATCCCTTGTAGAGCCAGTCTCAAATAACCACAGCCATGAAAAAGTATCCACCAATTATACTAGGATCTATTCTCATTAGAATGCAGTCATGATAATCAAATTATAGTTTATCTCCTTAAAAAATTAAATATTGTCTTAATAATGTTACTTTTATTGTATAATATTCTAAAGAATATTTAATTTGGACTTATTCTTTTTTGTTCATATTTCTAATAGGAAAAGTCCATCAGAATTCATAAGAACAGTGTATCCTTTCAGTCTTTACTTCTTTACTTCCCACTCTATCTTCTTCACATTCCAAAAGGACTTTCATTCTTACCACTCCACTGATGTTTGTGAATTTATATTGAAAATCCAAAATTATTACTTTCCCCATACATTAAGAACTTCTTCACAGTATCTGAACCACATGATCCCTATGTTTCTCCTTTTATCTGAGTATTTTTTCCTTGATCTTAATGAAAATAAATTCTACTATTTCTCTCTTTATTTTTCTTAATCTCCTCTGTTAGCTCCTTCTCTGCCTGAACTTTAAATATTGAATAATTTCAGGAATAGGTCCTTGGCCCTTTTTATTTAAATAGCTTTCTCTCTCTCTCTCTTTTTTTCTCTGTATGATAGGTAGGTACAAAGTTAGGTAGGTAGGTAGATAACTCAATTGATAATACATAGATAGATAGATAGATAGATAGATAGATAGATAGATATTAATAGATAGAATTTTATCCAACTCCATGGATTAAAATACTTAATGTGAAAATTTCTATCTCAAGTCCAGACTCTTCCTCATAATCCAGACTCATAGCCAACCATACACCCAACACCTCCACTTGGTGGTCCCGAATATAATTTGTTCTAAAATTAACTTGTTCTAAAGAGAACATTTTATTCTTCTATCTCCAAACCTGCTTCTCTTGCAGTCTTTTCCATCTCCTATGGATTTGCTTTATCAAAATAGCTCAAGCTCAACCATGGTTCTTTCTCACCTTCTACAATTAATCTATTCTCATCTCCTTGCCAGCTGCACTTCCAAAGTATATGTAGAATTTAAGCACTTTCAATTTCTTCATTGCTCCTAACCTCAGTCAAAGCCACTTTCATTTCCCATCTATATTAGAGCAATAGCTTAGTAACTAATATCGCACTTCCATTCACGTCTTTTTACAGACCATCCTCTACACCATAGCCAGAGTATTCCTCTGTAAGTGTAATTAAAATTACATCATTTTTCTGCTTGTGACTTCTTATTGCACTTAGCATAAAATCCAAACTTTTTACTATGATCTGTAAATCTACATCAAGGAAAATAGGTGTTATAAATGGTTTAATCAGATTTTTCTGGACATATTTATTAGAATCAGCAAATCACTAAATAATATTGATCTATTCTAAACAGAATAATTGACCTAAAGACCTCTATTGTCTTCTCAAATTCAGTGACATTTTAAAAAGGTAACTTTTTCAAAATCCAAAGCACTTTAAGACAAGATTTACAGCTCTGTCTTTAATTCCTTGAAACAGATTCTAGCAGTGAAACTTCAGTCAGTTCTCCACTAAGAGATGTGCCTTCATGAAAAGCCAAATATATTAAGTTTTTTCGGCTTCCTAGCTATCATTTTCAGCATGTGAGTCAATGATGCAATTCCAAGTACTTGAGATCCAACCCCCTAGCCCCCACATTAAAAGCCAAAGAAATACCAAATGGAGATAAATTTACATGAAAGGTTACCTATAGCTGTGGCCTGCTACCACTTGGTAGGACAATCAACATGCATGGGCGATTAAGCTATATAATCTCAGTTGAATTGAATCAGCTGTCTTAATGGGCCAGAAAATCAACCAGTCTGAGTGAAAAATTCCCTTGAAATGGTTGACTGGTATTAGTTAAATAAGCAAGTGAAATTTGTGGAATCCTTAAAATGCCCCAAACTGGGAGGGGACAAAAACACCAAAACTGATCTCTTTTTCAATTTCCAGCTGAGTGCTTGACACAGTCTAGATGTAGCCCCAGGACTCTAAGTTCAAAAAACCAATTTTACCTCCTTTCATCTCTAAAAATATTTTTTAAATTCTCAGTGATAGCTATCACCATGTAAGCCAATGACACATGAACCATCATTCTCAACTCATTAATGTCCTTGTTTCATGAATAATTTACTCAATAATCTTACCTATTTGTAATCACCTTCTTCCATTGTAATAATTCATATGAGAACATTTTGCTTATTGTATTGAGTTTTTGCATGCATTATCTAAAGCCCCTTTGAATAAAGTATTGTTATGTATTTCAATAAGAAAACTGAAGCTCAGATGTGATAAATGATTTGTCCAAGATCATACATGTGTGGAATGGCAAGGCCCTCAACTTCAAGTGTGCGTAACTTCTTAGCCTTCTGAAAACCTATTGGGTCATAATTTTTATCTAAAATTTCCATCTATGATAACCAGAAACTAAAATAGTTTCTCATCTTCTTACCTAGGATGACTAAATAAAGCCATGCCATAATATCCATCTATTAAGCAAGTTTCACTGTAAGAATTCATTAATTTATAAAGTAACTTGTAGAATTGACTATGATTTGATAGTCCAACTAATTCCAAATCAAGCCTATATGTACTATGGGCTTAATGTCCAAAAAGAAAGCAAAGCCCCTGTGTAGGTAGATGATTTTCTCCTAAATTATGCAATTGTATATGGAAAAAATTCATGCCTTTGTATATGGAGAAAATTCTTACAGCTGCCACATTCTTTCATTCTGAAGAAGCCTCAAAATGCTTTGCAATGAATCAAGTTGTTATTTGAATAGAGTAAGTAAATAGTTCATTTTAGTAGAAAGTATATTGTCACTACATCAGCAATTCTCATTTAAAAAATGTGCATTACTTATTCAGCTATTTGAAAGATGGTATCAGAGAGAAGCTATTTTGTCAATTTTTTTTTTTCATCTACAAGCCTTCATTTTTAAACCTACAACACTGTGTGTTTTTAAGACATCAATTACCATTTTAAAATGTACTGCTCTATCTTGAGTTTCTCAGCAAGTTTCTATGCCAAAGAAAACACTAATCCTTTCAATTTATTGGGAATCAATGTTTAATCCTCTTTTTTGTTCTCACACTTATTACAAATCATAAAGAATTCTGAGTGTCAGTTTAAGAAGTGAAAGGCTGATATAATGTTCCTATTACTTATCGATCATTTTAAATTAAAAATTTTAGTGCTGTCTATTTGAAAAGCAAACCAAAAATTTATGTTTTGCATAGAAATGCTTTCAATACATAATAAAAAATGTGTTTTGAGAGGTTTTTTATACTATTTTTAATATCCATGCAAATAGAGTTTCCTTTATTAAATTTGTGATAGTTCAAGCTTTCAGATATAGGGAAAAAGAATTTTGGTTATTACCTCTACCACATATGAAGAACATGGGGAATGTGCTGATAAATATTTTAAAGCCAACCTTAAAATAGCAAGAATATTCTAAAATTATCTAATGTATAGCTCTTTTAAAACTTTAAATACTTTAAAACCTCATAGTCTTTTAAAAACATTAAGTAACAATAACTTTATATTTATATCAAATCTCTCAAAAGTTCATCTATCTTCGATAATCCTACAAATTGCTCAACTATTAGAAATGTCTTCCTTAGCCCAACAGATTTTTAGTATATTCAAATCATACCAGATTCTACATAGACATTCATTTTAATTTTATTTTTAACATTTCTTTATACATGTGTATAAAGAATACATATTTATGCATTCATATATATATATATTTTATGAAGATGCACAAATGAGATCATATTACTCCTTCATTTATTCATTAAACAAATACTTATTAAGTACTAACTGTGGTGCCAGGCCTCGTTTAACTATAGAGGACAAAACATGCCAAAAATGCCTGCCTTTACATTCTAGTGTGGAAGATAGACGGTAAAGAAAACCAAAGGGAAACACAGGTATATTGATGGCAATAAAAATGCTATGGAGAAAAATGATGCAGGAGATTGGGATAAGGGGCAGATGTTAGGGTGATGCTTATGGTTTAATTTTAAGTAGGTTAGTTAATGGGGAAGACCTCACTCTGGATGTGAAATTTGAGAAAAGATCTTAAAGAGACAAGAAAGTTGGCCATGCGGATACCTAAAGGGGGGGAGAAAAGCAAGTGAGGCAGAGTAGCAGAGTATACAGCAAGTGAACTAAAGAGGGTAGACAAAGAGAAATAAAAGGACAATAGTCAGTCAATGCTAGGAGTTCAACTTTTGCACTTATTCAGATGGGAAGCCTATGGGGGGAATTAAGCAGAGCCACATACCTAACAAGTTATCTATTATGTTATGAATGGACTTGAAGTGCGGAAGAAAGACAAACTATTATGAAAACTCTTGTAATACAGACTATGCACGACATTGGTTTATGCTAGCCTGCTGGTAGTAGAGATGTGAGAAGTGGTCAGATTATAAATGTATATTTGAGGTGGGGTCCACGGGATTTACTGATAAATTAGACCTGGTATCTAAGGAAAACAAAAAGAGAAATGAAGGATAACAAGATAGGGTTGTTTATTGATTGAGATAAAGTTCTTTCTTATTATTATTATTTCTTTCCAAAATCTACACTAGACTCAGGGGAAAAAGAAAGCTGGTCTGTATCTCCTGGATATAAAATTTTTTAAAGCCTTGGGACTAATAAGATAACCAAGTGCATAAGTATTCGTAGAAAAAAGAAGAGGTCAAAAAGATTTAGCTCGGAACTCTCCATCATTCAACACTCAGGTAGATGAGGAAGGAGGAGTAACAAAATCAAAAAACAATCCATTCGGAAATTTAAAAATAAAATCAGATTTGAGTGTCCTGGAACTCAAATGAAGAGGTGCTTGAAGGAAGAGAAAATTAATAAGTTAAAAGGCATTAATTAATTAATCAAGAAAGAGGAGGATGGGAAGTTGACCATTGGATTTAGCAACATAAAGGACATTACTGAATTTAACAAGGGCATATTTAGTTATGTGCTAGAAGATATAAATAGGTCCTTGTGAAATTTTGCTTTAAAAGGGAACACAAAATTGGGTGTAGCTAGATATAGAAGTAGTCTCAAAAGAATGGGGAAAGGGGAAAAACGATAATGGGAGAAAATCAGTAGTGTGCTTTCTTGCATATTTGAGAGAAGATGGAATTTTGTTGACAAAGAAATTGTCCATTGCTTAGAAAATGTACAAGACAAAAAGCAGAGAATAAGAGCAGACGTCATATGTGATTGGCAGTTTCTGGTGTGTTTGGGTCTTTATCATATTTTACTGAAATTTAATTTAATTTACTTTGATGTTGCTTTTATCACTGGCTTCTCTCTATTTTCTTCTTTATCCACACCAACACAAGAACAACTCTTTTTCTCCCAATTTGTATATTGGAGTTTATCGATAGATAGAGAAATAGAAAGATAGACAGATGTATAGCTGTATATAAATTTAACAAAAAATACATTTATGTACATATTTATGTAGCTTGTTTTTCTCCTTAAAAAACGTAGCAAGTCTGGGCACAGTGGCTCACACCTGTAATCCCAGCATTTTGGGAGGCTGAGGTGGGTGGATCACGAGGTCAAGAGAGATTAAGACTATCCTGGCCAACATGGAGAAGCCCCATTTCTACTAAAAATATAAAAACATTCTGGGCGTGGTGGCATGCACCTGTAATCCCAGCTACTGTGGAGGCTGAGGCAGGAGAATTGCTTGAACCCAGGAGGTGGAGGTTGTAGTGAGCCGAGATCGCGCCACTGCACTCCAGCCTGGTGACAGAGCAAGACTTCATCTCAAAAAAAGCGAAACTACCACAGTTCAATTCATTCTTTTAATGGAATTAGAACAGTCCATAGAGTTGTACCAAAATTTATTCATCATTTCTCCAATAATAAGCATACTCCTTGAGTATTTTGCCAGCTCAAATAATACTTCAATAAAAATGATTTTACATTTGCATTTAATAATGTGTGCTGATGCTTTTATATCTGGAGATTGGATGTCTTCCAATCTGTGAAATGAGTTTATAAGCATTAATTTTTATTTTAATGTTGATAATTGTTTATATACTACTGTCCACCTCAACTTATAAGGTTCACATTATACCAGCAGTCGATTTTAAAAATTATTCTTAGTTATTCTGATCAGCATAAAATGATACATCATTTACAGTTGGCCCTCCATATCTATGGGTTCTCTACCCATGAATTCAACCGATCTCAAGTTAAATATATCCAGAAAAAAAACAAATGGTTGCATGTGTTCTGAACATGTGCAGATTTTTTGTCATTATTTCCTAAACAATACAATATAACAACTACTTACATTGTATTAAATATTATAAATAATATAGAGACTATTTAAAGCATATGGGAAAATGTGGGTAGATATATGCAAGGAATACCCCATTTTACATCAGAGACTTGAATATCCATGTATTTTGGTATCTGTGGGATGTCCTGGAACCAAACTCTCATGGATATTAAAGTACAGAGGGATTACTGTACTTTAATGTATTTTTTGTATTTCCTTAAATACCATTAAATTTGAGCATCTTATTGAAGTTTTATGTCCATTTGGGTTTGCTCTTCAAGAATTAAAGTTCACTGAATGAATTATGTTTACTTTTTAATTGTATAAATTTTCCATTTTTAGAGAATATGTAAGAAAACGTTCTATATTAAAGACATTAACCCTCTGTCTGCCATTTGTGTTAAACTTTTTTTCTAGAACAGTCATTTATTTCTTAATATTTAAAGTTTTCCATATCAGTAAAATATTTTCATATATTCTCATAGGTCTCTGCTATGGTTAAAAGGCCCCCTCAAAGCTCATGCTGAGATTTAATTACCATTGAAACAAGGTTGAGAGGCAGGAACTTTAAGAGATGATTAGGTCATGAGGGCTCCATTCTTATGAAGAGATTAATGCCATTAACTTAGGAGTGGGTTAGTAACCACATAAGTGGGCTCCTGATACAAAAAGGAATTTGGGCCAATTTCTACTCTGTGTCTCACATGCTTGCTTCTGCTTTCTACCATGAGATGGCCCTCACCAAATGCCAGTGCTATGCTCTTGGACTTCCCAGCCTCCAGAACCATGAGCCAAATAAACGTCCATTCTTTATAAATGATTCAGTCTGGGGTATCTTGTTATAGCAGCAGAAACAAACTAAGACAGCCTCCCAGCCTTCTTTCCTCTCCCTTATATCTTTGGGACAATGTCCTTCTATGTTTAGTCTCTTTCATGTTCTACTCAAGAGTCTTGAATTTTCTTCTAGGTCTTTGTCTAGCACAAGGGGAAGAAGGAGGAATTTCCACAATTTTCTGTGTCAAGGCTCGCCAAAACCCAAAGTATTTCTTAAACACAGATGATCATTGTCTGCAGGAGCCATCTGACTAAAAGAAAGACTAAAATTGAGAAAGAAGTTTATGTAGCTGTGCTGAGGTCACCACATTCAAACAATCTTCTTATATGGCATATTTCTGAATAGTACATGTTTCTATTAGCTATTCATAAAGACTATTTTCAGAAATCTCACCTCTCATAGTATTACTCTGCTTAAAATTTTATGTCTTGAGGAAAAAAACCTGACCTAAATTTATTTAAATAATAAATGTATTACTTTTCAGATAGTATTTTGGATATACAAGCAATAGAAAATGTACTGTAATATGATTCTTCTGGGATTTCCTATGGCAGAGTTCCTCAAATTTAAATGCTTGAATCTGAAAAGATAATGAACAGATGTCTGAGCAGCTTCAATATCTCTGTAAGAGTTTTCAGGCTTTCTGTCTTGATTTTGTTTTCTTTTTCTTATTTATTCATTCAATAAAAAATTATTGAGTATTGAGTACTATTTTTATGCAAAAAAAAAATTCTAGACTCTGGGTACATAGAGTTGAATGAGACAACCAAGTCCCCCGCCTTTTTGGAAGAGATGGATATTACACAAAAAATACAGAACTATAAATATATAATAAAATACATACTATAATTTAAAACTGTGATTAAGTGTGAAGATAAAATTTAAAATGTCATTTGACATAAGAACTAATATTTCAGAGAAGAAAACATTTAAATTGGGATCTAAAGGATAATCTAAAAGAAAAATGCAAGAATATTGTAGATCATAATCCCCTTTTACCTGAAAGTTAAAGAGAAATGTCATTGTCCTTGGTCTCGCACATGTTTACAATTATCACACACACACATTCAAATGGATGCATATACACAAATGAACAGACACACACATATATGTCTATATATGCTGTTAAAATATATGTTTACATGCATATTTGTTTTTGGTTACTGTTAAGATTGAATTAGATACTATAGGTAAACAATAGGTATAGCACATAGAGCAAAGTGAGAACCTTGAGGATGTTTCAAATATAAAGTAGAGCAATAATAATTAGTTATAGTTCCATCAGAAATAAAAGGTAAAAATATCAGAAGAGTCAGCTGAAAATAAACAAGTGCGTAATGACCCAGGAAGAATTTAGAAAACACTTATTGTGGTCTCAAAATCAACAACACAGAAAATAAGCCATTTTTTCATTAGGTAACCAGATTGACCAATGTGCACTTGATTGGATTATAGGATTTTTTCAGGTAATCTCTTTTAACTCTTGGTCATTCACTTGGCTAACTTCTACGGATTACAGGATTTTTTCAGGTAATCTCTTTTAACTCTGGGTCCTTCACTTGGCTAACTTCTACTTATCTGTCTTATCTCATCTTCTTCATCAAAACTTCCATACCCAATTTAATAAACCACACTTCACCATCTAATTCAAAATGTCTTCTTTACAGTAAAATAGATTCAAACTTATATGCATCTGAATGCTCCGTTCCATTTCACCTACTAATGTGCAAATATCAGTTACATAATAATGAAAAAACAGATTAGTGAAAACACTATCCTATGGATATTTTAGTGAATTTTTGAAGCATAACATATATACAGAAAAACATTACACATATATGCATAAATCTTAAACATACAACTTGATAAATCTGCTATTTGAACATGTTTGTAGACCATCACCCAGGAAGGAAACAGAACATCAACAAAATCTTGGAAGGTTCCCTAACTTCTATTGTGACTTCTATTTATCATAGATCACTTTTGCTGTTACTGAAGTCCCTGGGAATAGAATCACATAGGAACTACTGTTTGGTGTTTACCTTCATCTATGCAAGCACTAGTTCTGTGAGATTCATGCATGTTGTTGCATGTAGAAATAGCTAGTTCATTTTCATTATTTTATAGTATTCCATTAAATAAATACACAAAAATTATTTATCCATTTCTCTTGTTAATGATTATTTGGATTGTTTATAGTTTTGTTGGGGCTGCTCAGAATGATTCTGTTATGTACACCCATGTACATGCCTTCTGACACAAATAAGCAATTCTGTTGAACATTTCTGGTCCATAGGATTGCATATATTTGACTTTAGTGAACACTGCTAACTTTTTTTCCAAGTGGTATGTATGCTATTTTTTTAGAAAATTAAATTCTGTGAATTGTGTGCATATTATAGAAGATCAGAATGATGGTAATTTCCTCTGGATAAGATTCAACTTCTCCTGCCCCAAAATTGTAATAAAAGCAGATCAAGTTGACTTGGTCAAGAGGACAGATGGTGTAATTTTCAAATTTCTAGGGATTTGACTATTTCTGATTTGGCATTACGCCTAGAAAACATAATCTTTTAAGGGTCACAACTGAAAGCCTTGTGCTTTTACCGAACCTCCTTCTTCTTACTAGTTCCTGAATTACAGTTTCCCTTTATTTAAATTTAGGAAGCTCTGTTTAGTGTTTTTGTTTGTTTGTTTTTGCCCTGTTAACAGTCACTTTCTGTTTGTTTTCTTGGTCTCAGAAGCCAGTCCAGTTTAGGAATTCACAACGAGGCTGTTAAAAGCTTCAAATCCTCATTTTCTGCCTGGCCTCTATATCTGAAATTGGAAATCAGGGATTTATCTTATTGGAAAAATTATAGAAATGGTTGTCCTTACTTCTGTGTACTTCATTATTCTTCCTAGGATATTGTCCCCTCAAGTTCTGAATGTCTTTGTTGTTTTCCAATACTCAATTTTAAAAAACGTTATATAGTTTCAAAATTGTTCTAAGTGAAATGGTTGATGTGATACAGCTATTTCCTCATGGCCAGTAACAGAAGTCATAAATGATAGTAGTTTAATTATTATGGGCTAATGAGATTAGAGGTATCATAATATGTAAAAAAAAAAAAAAATGTACACAAAGTACAGGCCAAGAATCTTCACAGATTTCAGGTAGCTACATGAATTACATCCAAATGATATTTCTTCAATCTTATTAACTATAAGTCTTGTTAAGTATAGTTTTTTAGAGATTGCAGTCAGAGTGCTAATGTTAGGTAAAAAGACAACTTTTTTGTTTTATGGCCATGAATAATCAGAAAGAAAATGTATTTTATGTGTGTGTGTCTGTGAGTGTGTTTGTGTGTGTGTGTATATATATATATATATATATATATATTTCAATACTATATATGAATATATTCAATAGAATATTAGCCTTAAAAGAGAAGACAATCTCATCATTTCCAACAACATGAATGGACCTTGAGGAAATTATGCTAGGTGAAATAAGCCGGGCACAAACCAAAAATAAGCCAAAAAATAAAAATAACAAAAAAAAGCCAAAAAAAATGCTGCATTATCTCACTTCAATGTAGAATCTAAAAAAGTTAAATTCAGAAGCAGAGAGTAGAATGTTGTTTGCCAGGTGGTGGGGGAGTGGGGGAAATGAAGAGATGTTGGTCAGAAGGTACAAAGTTTTAGTAATGCAGAATGAATAAGTTCTGGAGATCTAATGAGAAACATGATGACTATAGTTAATAATACTGTGTTTTATACTTGAAACATGCTAAGATAATATTCCTTAAATATTCTCACCACATACAAAAAAATGCTAACTATGTCAGGTGATGGATATGTTAATTAGCTTATGTTAATTATTTCACTATGTATACATATATCAAAACAGCATATTGTATGGTGTAAATATATATGTTTTGTCAATTATAAATCAATAAAGCAGGAAAAAATGAATATTTTAATCATTTTATATTAAATACCTAAAAATCAAATATATTATTCTAAATTTTACTGCAAAACCTAAATGTCTCTCAGCACTCCAGTGATACCATGTTTAAAACTAAAATTAACAGTACTAACTATATAACACTTCCTTAAATGCGATTCCATTTAATTCTCACGACCCTGTTAGTTGGATAATGTAGTATCATCTTTCTAGTTTATGGAAGACTAATGAAGATTTACATAGACTAGCTGAAATATCCAATATAATACAGTTTATTAATTCAAAGATGAAATTGTATTCCTTTCTGTCTATGGACTCCCAAATTTCTTTTTTTCCTATTAAAATCCACAGGATATTGTAGATATTCCAAAATTAAAACATCTCTAAATAAATGACTCAATCCCTTTAACCCCCTGGTGTACCCAAAATCAATAGTTGTAAGACTGATTGTCTTCTCTAAATTCAGTTTTCCATCACAGTTGATGGAACGATGATCTTGAGAACCACATTGCCAATAGTGTCCCTTTTATCCTCAATCCAAATTATACTTTTGTTCTCCAACTGGCTCCTTCTCTTTGGCTCTCTATCAGAATGAAGACAACACAGAATGACTAATGATCAGATTAACTAGTGTTCACTAGGGTAAACTTCTTCACTAGTTTCATTTGGTGAATAAATGGAACTTTTTTAGAGTACAAGGTGGCACTATTAATAAGCATTCTAGGAAAACTGGATCTATCTTAGGTAAATCTGAAGGTATGATCACCCTATTGATTATGGATAGTAGTTTGAAATATGGGCCTAAAATAGATTCATATTTGTCATTACTAACTCTTGATGGTTTGAAGAGTGGAGGATATGAGTAGTATCATAATGTTTAAAGAGTTCAAGCTCTATAGTAAGACTATTCAAGGTTTTAACCTAGTTCCACCACATCCTAGCTGTGATACTTTGAGCAAACTATTAAACTTCCTGCATTGGTTTGCTCTTCGTACCTGACAAACTTTCTCAAAACTCAGTGGCTTAAAACTACAATCATTTATTTTTACTCATGCATCTACAGGACAGTTGATGTTTAATTAGAGTTTATCTGATTTAGAATGGGTTTAGCTGTGAGTCCCTGTTTCACCCTGCAATAGCTGGATGGATCTGCTATTTCTGCTGGTCTGTATATGAGGTGGGGCAGCTCTGCTACGATTTTCTCTTTTTATTTTCAGACTCGCAAGCAAGCTAGAGTGTGGACTTAATTTTGCAACGGCAATGCTGCAAGAAGAAAGTAGAAACACCCCAGTCCTTTTAAGGCCTACACGGAAAATTTGGACACCCTCTATTTTCCAACGTAAGTCATTTACAGTCAAAGAATGGAGAAATATACTCAACTCCTATTTTGAAAGAACTGCCAAAAGGCAAAGTTTATGAACACAGGAAGGACTAAAGATTGAAAATAATGATGCAATCTACTATTTGGTCTGACACTCAGTTTCTTCATCTATATGATGAAGTTTTTTGAGAGATTTGTTGGAATGCTTGAAATAATATTCATACAGCATCCAGTGCGTAGTAGGTGTTTGATACCTAGAAACTTTTCTAGTTTTATTGTTACCATTATTAAGAGATTAAGATATAATTACGACTGGGCACAGTGGCTCACGCCTATAATCCCAGCACTTTGGGAGGCCAAGGTGGGCGAATCATGAGGTCAGGAGATCAAAACCATCCTGGCCAACATGGTGAAACCACATCTGTACTAAAAATACAAAAATTAGCTGGGTGTGGTGGTGGGTGCCTGTAATCCCAGCTACTCAGGAGGCTGAGGCAGGAGAATTGCTTGAACCCAGGAGGTGGAGCCTGCAGTGAGCCAAGATCATGCCACTGCACTCCAGCCTGGGTGACAGAGTAAGACTGTGTCTCAAAAACAGTAAAATAAAATTAAATAAATAAATAAATAAATAAATAAATAGGGTGGTCAGTGAGCTCTTCACTGAGAATGTAGACTTTGGACAAAGACTTAAAGAAGACGAGAAAGTACAACTATGTGGATATCTGAGGCAGCAGTGTTATACATAGGAAGAACCCCACGTGCAATGGCAGTGAGGCTAGAGCTTACCTGGTCACAGGAGCATCAAGAAGATCACCACATGCATATAAAGACAAAGGCAACACAGGAGGAAAGAAAGGCAAAGAGGCAAGGGAAGTGTGGTGGTGGTGGTGGTGGTGGTGATATAAATTGTAGGGTTCTTAGAGGCCATTATAATGTATTTGTAGTGGGATAGGAAGTCATCAGAGGGCCTTATGAAGAATAGAATGACATAACTATATTTCCAAAGGATCACGTTGGCTTCTGTGTTAATAGAAGACTATAAAGAAACAAGAGTGGCAACAAGGATACCAGCTAGTGTCAAGTATAACAAAGCAGGTAAGAAAATCACGGTTTCAGCCAGGGTTGTGACAGTGTGAGAGTGGGGAGGAAGAAGAGAAGTGGTCAGATTTTGAAAGTATTTTTAAAGTAGCTACAATAGGAATTTTTTTTAAATAATAATATAGATGTAGAGTGTGGAAGAGAGAAGCCAAGTGTGAAATGGAGGCTTTGTGGGCCTGTGCTGCTGGAAAGATAAAATTGATTTTTTCCTGAGATGGGACTAAAGATGGAGGCACTGGGTTTAAAGGAATGATCAATATTTTAACTTTGAAATGCCATTGAGACATGCAAATGGATGTTTCAAGTATGTAACTGAGTATCCTGAAATCTGGGGAAGAAGTCTGAATGAAAAATTAGTATGTGGGAATCTCCAGTTAGAGTTATTTCCATTTTTTTTTTTAAACTGCAAAATACTGTTAGATCACAAAAGAATGAGTGAAAAGAGAGAAAAGATCCGGAAACTGAATCACAGCTACTTCAACATTTAGAGTTAAAGAGAAAGGAACTAGCCAAAACCAGAAACAAACAAACTAAAAAACTAAGGGCATAAAAAGAAGTGGGAGAAATATAGGGAATCCACACACTAGAAGCCAAGAAAATAAGGCATTTCAACAAGGAGGGAGTGATTTCTTGTGTCAAATACTGCTGATAGATTAAAACAAATAACTGAGAATTGCCAATTGAATATTTAAACACATGATCACTGGAGAAGTTTACAAAAGCATTTTCATTTGCCGTTGCATAGATAAAAGTCTAATTAGAGATGATCGAAGAGCAAACAGAAAGGACAGCTCTTAGAGACAGAGTATATTTTACTACTATACTATTAATATATATATACTGTATTATATTATTATTATACAGTATTAATATTATAATACTGTTATATTATACAGTATTAATATATATATACTGTATATATTATTATATACAGAACTATATTTTATTAGTTCTAACAAATGCACTATTTCATCTTTTAAATCTCTGAAATTAGGATGTAGATTAAAATTACAACATTTGGCCTGGCACGATGGCTCACGCCTGTAATCCCAGCACTTTGGGAGGCAGAGGCAGGTGGATCACGAGGTCAGGAGATCGAGACCATCCTGGCTAACACGGTGAAACCCTGTCTCTACTAAAAATACAAAAAATTAGCCGGGCATGGTGGCAGGTGCCTATAGTCCCAGCTACTCAGGAGGCTGAGGTGGGAGAATGGTGTGAACCCAGGAGGTGGAGCTTGCAGTGAGGCGAGATCAAGCCACTGCACTCCAGCCTGGGTGACAGAGTGAGACTCTGTCTCAAAAAAAAAAAAAAAAAAAAAAAAAGAAATTACAACATTTATTCTTATGAGTACCTAGGCAGCTGTTCCAATGGAGTTGTCATTGCCTGCTTTTTCATGAAGTTTTTCATAGTTACTTATATTTTCATCACTGTTACATAAAAATAAAATTAAAAAGCTCTTTCAATATACATAAAATAAAAATTCTATGTGATATGAAAGTTTTGGTCATAGTTTAGTAGTTTTTCTGTCTTAATGGTACATACATTAATTGCATGTTATAATAAATGTGGCTAAAATACAATAAATATGATTACCATGCATTTTAGCTATAAAGGGATAACAGAAATGTAGACATAGCTGGAAGGAATTAGGGGGTCAATAAGGGGCTTGATTATAGGATTTCATTTTTAAGATGGGTTAAATTAGGATATGCTTGTATGCTAATGAAAATAATCTCATAGAAAGGAAAAATTAGAAGAAGCATGATATAATTAAAGGATGTCTGGTATTTCTGAAAGTGAGAATATGTTTTACAAAAGTGCTCATATGTCCACCAATAGTGTTTTGCTGAAATCATTTAAGATCTTCCGTTTATGTTCACAAGATAGAAGTTGTTCTAAAATCCTTCTGTGGATTAAGAACTAAAGATCTGAGATCAATGGAAACTTTACTGTCATGTACTTAAGAACTATGAGCCATTGATTTATAAAGATTTAATTATAATCCTACTTCAACATGACTCCTCACTTCTATACCCATTCAGTATCTTAATATAGTTGTTATAATTAAATAACTTAAAACATAAAGGGACTTAAAACAGCAATGCTTCCATTTATTTTCTTACTGACATAAGAATTATCTTTAATTAGTATGTTAGTTTTACAAACTGTATTTGTTTTAACTGGAAATCTATACCTTATTAAACCTAATGCACAAGTAATAAGGCATTCCCAAGTTACAAATGGAGTTACATGAATAAAAAATAAAATAATAAAAATAACTATTTCTAGGGAGCTTATTGTGTATTTAAAACTGTGATGAATGATACATATGACCTAGTATAATATTGCAAACTTAGAAAATAAGTAATTATAAAATAACTTGTTTTTCAGATAACATGCTTGAAATGAATGTAGAGTATGTACCTTTTCTTTTCTCTTCTTTTTCTCTCTTCTTTTCTTTTCTTTGTTTTTTGAGACAGGGTCTCACTCCCATTACCCAGGCTGGAGTGCCATGGTGTGACCATGTCTCACTGCAGCCTTGACTTCCCAGGATCAGGTGATCCCACCTCAGCTTCCTGAGTAGCCGGGACTACAGGTGCACCACTAGGCCTGGCTAATTTTTTGTAATCTTAGTAGAGATGGGGTTTCGCCATGTTGACCACTATGGTATGTAAGTGGTTGCTAGACATTAAATAACTCAAAAGTCCATGTAATTCTTTATTTAACTAATTTATGTCTTTGTGTTGATCTGATAGAGTTACTTTCCCAATCTTTATTGTTGGATAGTCAAGTATTTCTGAACAATTTAATAGAAAGTAAAAGGTTAGTGCTCCACATTCTATAACTAATAAATATATGTAAGAAAAATCCAGTTAATTGTGAAAAAACGTAATTGTGAAGATTAGGCAAGGCATAATGCGTAATTTAAATTCATGAATATATATAATTTAAAATCTTGGTATAAATTCATATTAATCTTTACTTAATAACCATCATTTTAAAGTACTTTGATTATTTGATGATAACTTATTTGGTTCCATTTTGTTTTTTTCTTTTTATTCTTAAAATAACTCTAACCTACTTAAAATGTTTTTTGGGGCATAAAAATGTAAATGATAAAAATCACATTTCAACTAATTCTTGGTAGCAGTTAATCTGTGTCCCTTTTTTCTATCCTAAATATGTATAGACAGGATAGGCATTTTATGAGTGCATATTGCTGTGCTCTCTGTATATATCATTAAATGTTTTGTAAAACATAAATTCAAGAAAATTTTCTGTTATTGACCTATGGTTGCTTTGAATCTTTCTGCTTATCATACATATTTGTTCATGTTTATATGTTTCACCTAGGGGCTTAATCATCTATTATGCCATTTATTTTGTGGGAAAGTGTGTTCTCAATTGTGGATATGGGGTGAACAACACATCATTCTCCAATCCACTAGGCGTGCATGAATGATGTCATGAAACTAGTGAAAGAAAAGAGGGTATAGGATAATATCTAAGAACATGTGTTCTAGAGTAAGGCTACACGGGCACCAGTGATAACTAGTTATGTGACCCTTGGTAAGTCAGTTGACCTCAATCGGCTTCATTTTTCATACCTTTTAAGTGAAAGTTATAATAGCATCTTTATTATAGGCTCTTGAGAGTTAAATGATAGAGTAATATAAATATTTAATACATTACTTGGCATATAGTTTATGTTGAGAGAACAAATAGGGAAATGCTATGGCCACCTGGGGCATATTACTTCGTTCCAAACATGTCTAGATGACCAAAATTCTTAGTTTATTACTTTTAAGTATAAATTTTTAAGTGTGTATATATATATGTATATATGTGTGTATATATGTATATATAAGTGTATATTTAAGTGTATATGTGTATGTATGTATACACAAAGAGTTTTAATATTTATATTTCTGAAGAAAATTAAGAATTCTATTACAGCTATGTGCACATTAAGCATGATACATCTAAATATCACTAAATTGGCTATATTAAATTATAGTAAAAAGGCATATTTTAAACAGAATTATTGAGATATATTATGAAGGGTGTAGTAGTATATTTTCCGCATTTTTAGTGTGAGATGAGATGTATTATTTTCCTTTAATGACTCTACTTAGTGGGAAAATAAGATTGGTTATAGATTCCCAAATAATTAAAGGTCTTAAATAGGCTGCCTATGAAATGATCTTATTTGAATTTGAGCTGTCACTCTGTATTACTTTGCTAAACTGTGCAGTTTTATATGATAAATTTATATCTGCAGGTTTGTAATATACTAATGAAATCAGATGTTAATGTCCTACAATATGAATGCATGTGTCTACTAGAATAATCATTCTGAAAAAGAGACACTATTTGTGTAAATCATCTTGAACCTCAGTGTTCTTCAGTACAACTCATGCAGCAACAGGGTTAGATACTAAGTAGTTTTACTCATTTCCATCAACTTGATATTGCTTCTGATTTGTGTTTGCTTAATTTGTTTTTGCCTTTGATGTTAGGCAAACTTAAAAATCTACAGATTGTATTAGCAACATCTTTGATCTTACGAATTTCAGCAGGTACCTATATGGGCCTGTGAATATACTAAGGTTAAGTCCCAACTTTTAAAAATCTGGGCATATTCATAAATACAAAAAAAGCACCAGAAACTGTGCATATAAGAGCCAAATATAGCAAATAAGAAGTAGTGGGAGATTTTGTTTGGTTGGTCATTGACTTTAAAAAAAACTTTTTTATCTTTGTGAAGAATTAAAAGGATGACTTTTAAAGAAAGCATACATTTCTTGACCCAAATATTATCATAATGAGATAGGATAATCACTGACTTTGAAATCAAAACTCTAGTTGTTTACTGGCATATGTGTTGTTTGGTAAATTTGTGCTTAAATTTCTTTTCAGAAATACAGATTCCTTAAAAATGTTTAAGTGTTTGTTTGTTTGTTTTTAGAGACAGTCTCACTCTGTCACCCAGGCTGGAGTGTAGTGGTATGATCATAGCTCACTGTAACCTTGAACTCCTGGCCTCAAGAGATCTTCTGACATCGGACTCCTGAATAGCTAGGGTTGTAATTTTTTTTGTTGTTTGTTTGTTTTTGGTCTAGATGCGTTCTGCCTCTGTTTCCCGTCAGGTCAAACTCCTGGCCTTAAGCAATCTTCCCACCTCAGTCTCCTCAAGTGCTGGGATTACAGGTGTAAGCCACTGTGCCTGGCTGGGTATTTTATTTTAAAGTCCTTTGAAATCAAACTTAAGAGATTATGAAAAATTATCATAATCTTAAAATAGATTTCTAATGTTACTATGCAATGAAGCATTCCTGAAAATTGTTTATGTACTTTTGAACAATCAGCTAACTTGTTTCTATGATTCGAGAGCAACATAGCCATTATTCCTTTGGAGTAAGGTAAATTAAATGAGACATTTTGGCTATTACTTTCTGAATTAAAATAAATTTGGGGTTAAAATATGCTAAACTATAGCCTACACACAGATAAGCAGTATGCATTCTACAATACATTTCATTACTTAAACCGAGTCAATATTATTAGTGTAATGACTTTAATAAAAGTACAGAACTTGGAATATAAAGTACTTCGCTGTCTTTTTTTTTTTTTTTTGAGACGGAGTCTCGCTCTGTCACCCAGGCTGGAGTGCAGTGGCGCGATCTCGGCTCACTGCAAGCTCCACCTCCCAGGTTCACACCATTCTCCTGCCTCAGCCCCCTGAGTAGCTGGGACTACAGGCGCCCACCACCAAGCCCGGCTAATTTTTTGTATTTTTAGTAGAGACAGGGTTTCACCGTGTTAGTCAGGATGGTCTCGATCTCCTGACCTCGTGATCCACCAGCCTCTGCCTCCCAAAGTGCTGGGATTACAGGCGTGAGCCACCGGCCCAACCCTACTTCACTGTCTTAATGTGTGTTGCTTTACTGACTCTTCCTTATCTGGTAATGCAAGCAGAAACTCCAATCACATATTCAAATCATTAAAATATACAATGCAATAAAAAACACAATGTTTACTCTTACTTCCACTTAATACACCCATGGCACTTCAGATGGTTTGAAGACATACACAGGTGAATGTGTTGAGATAGTTAGAGTCAGGTAAATGGAGTTCCCCAGAGAAAAGCAGAGACATAACTGGTGCGAACTTCGACCTTCCTGAAAAATTCACCACTTCTAAAAACTAAAATATATTTCTATACAACAAGCTCAAGCATTTTTACTTTTATTGTTTCAATTTTTAAAAAACTGAAATCTCTTGGCTAGGACTTCTTTAGTGAATATTTACTCAATATTTTTAATATTGAGTAAATCAAATTTCTAGTCTCCCGAGCATTATATGTCTTGTGTTCTGAAATTGTGCCATATAAACAAATTGTTTTTCTAATTCTTTTGTATTTTTTAAGGTATATGAAAAGTTCAATCTAATCTGTCCGACATCATCAAATTTTTATTCCCTAACCTTGATTTTATTTGCAAACAAAACTCAATTTCCAAAGATATAAATTGTTACCTATATAACTGGATTATGGACTACAAATCAATACATTTGATATTATCATAGTTAACGTTTCAGAAAATTGTGTGACAAATAGTACTATACACTAGTCTTGTTTTATTCCTTTTAATAACCCAGTTTTAGTATCAATATTATGTTATTTCAGCGTAATCTTTCAAAGTAGAATAAAATGACATAATAAGTTAAAACTTAACAAATTATGCTAAAGAATTTATCTACCTGGCTAAGTTATTTTTCTTGTTGAGCATTAGTTTTTATAATGCTACTATTTGCATCCCCTCCAGAAAAACTTATTAGAATTCCTATTTTGTTTTCATACAATAAAGTCCCAGAATCCTTAAAGGAGGATTAAGAAGAATCAGTCACTAAACCTAATTATAAAACTGAGATTTCTTATTAAGCACTTCCACATACATTATCGCTTTAAAACAACCCCTATTATGTAGAAATTAATATTGCCACTTAATGGATTATGAAAGAAAGTCTCACAGACTTGCTGAAGTCATATACCTTGCAAGTAGCTGATCTAAGGCTCAAACACATTCTTCTTACTAAAGGAACAAAGTGTCTTCCACCAGAGCAATCAATTAAAATTCAGTATTTATTGGGCATCAGCGTTTGACAATTAGTCATAAATGCTTAAGGGCATTGACTCAACCTAATTCTCTCTCTCTCTCTCTTCCTCTGTCTCTTTCTGAAGCCCATGTACAAACAGAGAGAGAATTTTACAGATGAGAAAATGGAGCCATAGAGAGATGAAAGTTCGTGCTATAGGTAACAAGCTAGTAAGGTCCAAAAACTAAAATTGAAGAATGGAGGGTTGCATTTTAAATCCAGGCAATCTAAAAAATAAATAAATAAATAAATAAAGTGACAGGATGGCTATCCCAGCTACATACAGCACATTATTCCTTCCTAGTATGCTAGGTGTACAAGTGTTCCAGAAGTTCTTGTCTTGAGGTTTAGCCAATTACCTCTATATTTGTTTTACTTAGTCTCCCTTTTATTAGATTGATACAAAAGTAATGGCAGTTTTTGCCATTAAAAGTAATGGTCATATTATATTGACTCTCATTTATTATGTTGCTTTTCTCTCATATTTTAATCGCTTTATATTTCATTAAGTTCTGATATTCTCATTACTAAGTTCTTTACTAGTTTGTTATTATTATGTTTGGTTTTAATCAGGTGATTATTTTCTAACTACTTAAATGGACACATAGGCTTGCATTTAGGCTATCTTGTGCTTCTTTACATTAAAAGTGTTTTTGTAATGACAACCTTAAATAAACTCCACATATTTTGACAAGTACTTTTATTTATATTTAACACTGATAATTTTTAAATTTCCTTGAGACTTTCCGGTGTAAACCATAGGTTATTTTTTAGAGTGCTTTTTTTAGTTTCTTGAAACAAAATATTTTTTAAGGCTACTATTATTTCATCATAAACACACACACACACGCACAAATGTCTAAGAACTCAGTCCATTTGTAAATTCTTTGAAATTTATTGAAGCTTTCTTTTGTGGCCTAACGCACAATAAGTTTCTATCATTATTCCACATGTTCTTAAAAGTAATATGTATTCTGAGTGACATCAGCAGAACAGTTGAATAAAAATCCCCAGACAGGCTGGGTGTTGTGACTCATGACTGTAATCCCAGTACTCTGGGAGGCCAAGGCGGGAAGATCACTTGAAGTCAAGAGTTTGAGACCAGCCTACCCAACATGGTGAAACCCCGTCTCTGTTAAAAATACAAAAATTAGCCAGGTGTGGTGGCGGACGCCTGTAATCCCTGCTACTTGGGAGGCTGAGGCAGGAGAATTGCTCAAACCCAGGAGGTGGAGGTCACACCATTGCACTCCAGTCTGGGCAACAGAGGGAGACTCCATCAGAGGAAAAAAAAAAAAAAAAAAATCCCCAGACAATTTTCCCCTACAAAGACACTGACTTAACAGGAATATATAATCCAAAAAGCCTTTATGAGAACTCTGGAACCAATTAAGAGGTTGCAGCACCCTAGGCAAATGAAAAGCCACAAACAGCTGCATTAAAATTGTTACAAAAAAGAAAAAAAGCGTTTGTCTTTCACCCATGATAGCCCTTTGTGGTATCAAGTCAGCACTATGTGCTCATTTTGTGTCCCTATATTACATTTTGGTAATCCTTACAATATTTTTAACTTTTTAGTTATTATTATCATCTGTTGTGGTGGTCTTTGGTCATTGATCTTTGATGTTACTATCATAATTGTTTTAGGGGTATCACAAGCTGCATGTACATAAGCAGCAAACTTAATCAATAAATGTTGCTTGTGTGTTCTGACTACTCCACCAACCAGCCATCCTCCCACCTCTCTCTCTCCTCAGCTCTCCCTGTTCTCTGAGACACAACAATATTGAAAATAGGCCATTTGCTAACCCTACAATGGCCTCTAAATGTTTAAGTGAAAAGAAGAGTTACATGTTTCTCACTAAAGAGCTAGAAATGTCTAATTAGTGAGGAAAGCATGTTGGAAACTAAGATAAGCTGAGAGTTAGGTCTCTTGCACCAAACGGTCAATTGTGAATGCAAAGAAAAAGTTCTTGAAGGAAATTAAAAGTGCTACTCCAGTGAACAGAAAAAGGATAAGAAAGCAAACTAGTTTTATTGCTGACGTAGAGAAAGTTTTAGTGGACAGAAGATCAAACCAGCCACAACATTTCCCATCAGTCAAAGCCTACTTCAAAGCAAGACTCTAACTCTCTTCAATTATTGAAGACTGAGAGAGGTTTAGAAGAAAAGTTCAAAGCTAGCAAAGGTTGGTTCATGAGGTTTAAGAAAAGCAGCTATAACAGAAAAGGGCAAGATGAAACAGTAAATGCTGATGTAGAAGGTGCGTTGAGTAATCCAGAAGATCTAGCTATGATAATTGATGAAGGTGGCTATATGAAACAACAGATTTCCAAAGTATACAAAATAGCCTTCCATAGGAAAAATACTTCTAAGACTTTCATAATCTAAGACTTTCATAGCTAGAGAGGAGAAATCAATGTCTGGCTTCAAAGGACAGGCTGACTTTGTTAGGGGCTAGTGTGGCTGATGACTTTAAGTGGAAGCCAATACTAATTTACTGTTACAACCCAGGGTCTTTAAGAATTATGTTAAATCTACTCTGCCTGGGCTCAATAAATGGAGAAACAAAGGCTATATGACAGCACATCTGTTTATGGCATGATTTAGTGAATATCTTAAACCTACTGTTGAGACCTACTGCTCAGATAAAAAGACTCTTTTCAAAATATCACTGCTCATTGACAATGTACATGGTCACTTAAGAGCTCTGATGGAGATGTACAAGGAGCTTAACGTTTTTTTCATGCCTGATAACACAACATCCATTCTGAAGCCATGGTTCAACCAGTAATTTTCACTTTCAATTCTTATTAATAGACACATTTTGTAAGGCTGTAGTGGCCATAGATCAAGTGATTCCTTTGATAAATTTGGGCAAAACAAATTGAAAATTTTCCGGAAAAAATTTACTATTCTAGCTGCCATTAAGAACATTTGTCATTCACGGGAGAGGTCAAAATATTGACATTAACAGGAGTTTGAAAGATGTTCATTCCAACTCTTATGAATGACTTTGAGGAGTTTAAGACTTCAGTGGAGGAAGTCACTGCAAATGTTGTAGAAATAGCAAGATAACTAGAATTAGAAGTGGATCCTAAAGAAGTGATGAAATTCTGGCAATCTTCTGATAAAACTGCAACAAATAAGGACCTACTTTTTATGGATAAACAAAGAAAGTGGTTTCTTAAGATGAAATCTACTCCTGGTGAGAATGTTATGAACATTGTTGAAATGATGACAAAGGATTTAGAATACTACATAAACTTAGTTAATAAAGCAGCAGCAGAGTTTGAGAACATAGACTCCAATTTTGAAAAAAATTCTACTGTGGGTAAAATGCTATCAAACAACATCACATGCTACACAGAAATCTTTCATAAAAAGGAGAGTCAATCAGTGCGGCAAATTTCATTGTTTTATTGTAAGAAATTGCCACAGCCATTCCAACCTTTAGTAACCACCACATTGATCAGTCAGCAACCATCGACATCAAGGCAACGCCTTCCACCTGCCAAAAGATGATGATTTGCTGAAAGTTCTGATGATTGTTAGCAATTTTTAGCAATAAAGTATTTTTAATTAAGGTATGTACATTTTCTAGACATAATGCAATTGCGCACTTGCTAGACTACTGTACCGTATAAACATAACCTTTATGTGTACTGGGAAGTCAACACATTTGTGTGACTCACTTTATTTCAATATTTGCTTTATTGTGGTAGTCTGGAACTGAGCCTACAATCTCTCTGAGGTATGCCTGTATAGTTCACACTACTGTACTGCACACTTAAAAATGGTTAAGATGATAAATGTTATGTGATGTGTTATTTGTTTCACAAACAACAAATAAATAATTTTAAAATGCATATTTTAAAATAAATATGTTAAATTCAGTAACTACAGGTTTTGAAATATTTATTTCTTTCAATATTTCTGAGAGTAGTTTTGTATAGCTAAGGCTAAATTATTAAGCATATGAAAATTGCTGTTAATTATATCTTGTTAATCTCTGTTTTTTTAAAGAATACATTCTTTCTGTTTTTATCATTTTAATTTTGACTATTATTAACATAATAATTAATGATTTATTTTGATTATTTGTCTTGAATTTTTTTAACTTCTGCTTTCAAACTCTCTATAGTATTTTATTTTAAAGGTAGACAATATATTATATATTATGTTTTTACAAATAAAATTTCTGTACTTTGAATTATAGTTTAATTCATTTTTAATTGTAACTGGTGTTATAGTTACACTTTTTATATCATCTAATGTTTTTAAACATTAGATGTTTAATGTTTGTTTTTTCATTTTTTTAATTTTCTGTTTTATCTTTTGTTACTTAGATTACATTTTCTTATTTTATTTATGTGCTTAATAAATATATACATATATAATTATATAAAACATACATATACTATATGTTGTGTATGTTTTTGGTATATTATAATTGTAGTTTTATAATATTTTCCCATATGTTTTAATGGTAAAAAAATTATAGTTTTTAAATTATAAATTATATTTTTATTATTTTAACAAATATCCCTGTTTGCATGTAAAGTTATATTGGAATAATTGGAAATCTGGTTAAACAACTCTTCTCTTAATGCTTCCACTTTTTTTTCTTTTTCTGATAACTTCCAGAACACTAATTTTTTCTTTAGTAATGTGGTAGATTAATTTATTTTTCCTAATTCTTCATTTCTTCCCTATAGTAGATGTTTAATATATACATCCGTGCTTTTTCTCAATAGGCTTTGAGGTCCTACTCCTACAACAGGCAAAGTGTACAGTGCAGCCATAGTGACTTTCAGCTTAGCATAGAGATTTTCTTTAGTAGTAGCAATGTGAGTGGATATGAAATAAACAAAGGGTTGAAATGTGCTTACTTGTTTTGACTTGTTCTGTTATGATTCTACCAGCTACCACAAGGCTAGTTTACAATGTACAGACATGTAAATAAGAAAATATTAGTTGCTTTAGTCTTTGAAATTTAAAAATTTTTAAATTATTTCAGAATGCCTAACAGTACAGGCTGTTTATATACTGCTATTAAGCCTATCAATCTAGTTACTTTATAATTACTTTCTCTAATATAGAATGTTCACCCAAAGAAATTTATAAAGTGTAAGATAGTGACCTGAACCCACCACTCCACTTAGAAAGAGTTCATTGCCAAAGCCATTGAAGATCCCTGTGTTCCCCTTTCTTATAATCCCGTTTTTCTCCTATCCTAAATTTTATGTTTCTATTACTTAACTTTAAAATTTTATTATTCATGTATGTATCTTTATATATACATGCATATTATATGTGTGTAATATACATATGCATACATACAATCCATACTATATGTGTGTCACACATATATATCTCTAACTTTAGAGATACTTACTTTATTATTTTGAGTACATTTCTTATATTTTATTCACAGTTATGATTAATTGGTTGATCGATTTGACAGCAGTTATAGTAGTTGCTGAGTGAATCTCTAAGGGCCATCAATTTTCTCTCTTTTTTAGTATCCCAGTATTGAAATTTGGAAGGAAAACTAACTCATCAGCCTCATCACACATGGAATAAGTAGTCAAAAATACACTTTTATGTTTTGTATAAAGAATTCTTTAAAGTGTTGTTCTTTTGATATCAGAATTTAGGATTTTAATGATCTAACTGATTATAATTACAGACATTTTTTTTCCATCATACTCATGAATGATGAATGACCGAAAAGGCACTCTGTAGAATTCTGATTATTCTAATCTAGTATAAAATTAGAGAACTCTGAGGCAGTAATTTTGAGTAACAAAGCAAAGATTGTTTTGTGATTCCAGACTCCTCCTTTATTTAATTAAAGATTTTTTTAAAAAAACATAATTGGGATTAAACTGTTCTGGTTAATAGAATATTAGAATGTGACCACTTCATCGAATATGCTTTGAAAGAGGTAATATTTTATACAAAATTATAATGACAAGTTTGCATAAGGATGCACATTTCCAAATGATTTATGTGAACTTATAAAATTTTTTTTTTGTGGTAATGTAGTTGTGATTTCAGCATTTTGTAGGTGGAGGATGTGAATGTGAAATCAAAATGAAAGTTCTTTTGTGAGATGTAGTGTGTTTCTTTCTCTTTTTGTATCTAAAGAAAAATCACATTTCACTGTTAGTTTTGTCAAAATTCCTTATGTTATCTTTTTATTATGACATATAACCTATTGATATGTTTCCCTACCAATTATGACCTTTATTGTATTTGTATGAAGAAGGAAGTACTAAACCGAATAATCGCAGTAGAGTGTTTTAGTTAGTTTCACAATGCAATTTTATTCTAATTATTGGTGTCATTTTAGCCTAGCATCAGCCTAGCATCAGCCAACAAAGAAGGTAGTGATGAATACTGTTTGAAACACAAAACTTCCAAGTATCCTTTGAAATAAAGATTTATCATTTGCTCACTATTTTATTAGGATGTTCTTTGGGTTTTAATACCAGGTAGTATTATAAGATACAGAAATATTTCCTCAAAAATATTTATTACCTTATTAAGGTAAACTGTCTTCCCTGCCGGTGGACAATATTTTATAGATAAAAATACAGAATTCTATAAACTTCACGGTTGGAGTCCAGCCACTTTTTAGCTGACAGCACTATAATGATTACTTTCATTCTAATTTTAAGGACAATAGTAGCAGCACTTCAATTAACCAATTAATCAAAATAATATTCAAGTTTCTGCACATCTAGTTCATAAAGGCTCTCCCTACAGCACATTATTTCAAATGAATGCCACCTCCTGCTATGGTGGGTGTTCTGCTGGCCTAGAAAAGCAAAGGAGTTAGCTCTTTCCATTGCAATGAAAAAAGTTAACAACACTGACACTTAAGTGACCATAATTAGTCCACTGAGATTAATTCGAGAACTTTGTACCTCTCCTAGTACCATTGTCAGACTTATAGCACCCTCTAAATTGCAGCAGCTCATTGGTTCATTTCCCAAATGGTGTTCTCATTAGAATGCCTAGAAGCTCAATTTTTTTCAAAATGATCTTGGGTACTGCAGGAAGCAGCCTCAATCAAAGAAAGTCTAGAGGGAGACCTTATGTCTCCAAATTGTGGTGTATTTTCTCAGTGTTCATATGAGAAAGACAAATCAAATGACCATATATTAAAAAAACAAATTATGGTGATTGATAATGTGAAGTAACATATAAATATGTTTTCTGTTCACATATCATGCAACAAACATGTTCAATTTTAACGCCTTTGTACAGTAGTAGAAAAATATATAAAACTTTTTTTAAGATTATTTCTTAATAGTTTATTTTTAAAATGCAAATAGTAGTTTTTCAAAACTGTTTTAAATACATTTCCTCTAAAAACTGGGGAAATCAAAGCCAATTATCTGTAAATGTGCCCTAAAGTTATTAAACACATTTTGGTGAGTATAGAGGAAAGGAAGAAGCAGAGTAATGAAAGACACAAAGATAATTTTAGCATAGTAGGAAATATGAAAGAAGTGAAATGTCCACTAACATATGCAAATTTCTCAATGTTTCACTTTATTTTTGAGCCAACATACAAAACAGTATCTATGAGAAATCAGAAGACTTGCCTGTACACTGAGGAAGTAGACAAACGTTGATTTTCAAAAGCAAAACTCTATTATTCATTAAGGATGTCTTCAGTCACTACAGCACCTAAAACAGTTTTGGATAGGTTTGAGAATACATTAACCAACTCCTATCTTTAGAATTTGTTGCTTCACACCACTGAGAAACTTAAATATGCAGCTGATTTAAGATATATGGGGACACAAATAATGACATCAGAGGCCTATTTCTCCATCTCTCAGCCCTGCTTATCTCTAGATAGTGATCTGGTTATAGTCAGTACTGCCCCCTGAAAAAGACAATCACCATTATTTTCACCTCAATGACCCGAATAGGGAAGTGCATGCTCTCACCTAAGTTACCTCAAGAGAAAAGGATAATCGTTTCATCAAAAAAGTTTTGGTATTGAGCGAGGTTTGGTGGTCTACCCATTCTTAAGCCAATCACTCCGGCCAGAGTCACAAGACCATTTTCAGAATAATCCCACTGAGAAGACATTCTATGGATTCTATCACAAAATAATGTGATTCTGCTACCAGGAAAATAATGAAAGGGGTACTGAAGCAATGAAAACAGAAATAAAATATTCATCCCAGAGAAGGGGATACTAAAGACATATGAAGTTGTTACTGATCTGATGCAAAATTTTTATACAGATTAGCTCACAGATGTTTTGTGGACATTAAGAATGTCAGAGATAATTAGGAAAAACCATTGGATGTTCATTGAAATGAAAATGAAATATATCAGACTATCCTTATTTACTTTTTGAAAGGATTTTGAGACTGGTAAATCAAGAGGGCTTTATAGATATAATGCACTTGAAATCTTTCATAATAAGTTAGTGGAAAACATGATGAAATTTAAACTAAGAAACATTTCATTAATGGTAACTACTTAAACAAACTTACCAGAAAGTGTTGACTAATATATCAATAGTAACCTGAAGGGAATGGTTTAAGGTTTTGTTCCAGATCCCAATTCAATTTTTTTCAATGTCTTTTGATGAAGATATTGAAAATAGGTTATGACTTGTGTGGGTTATAGAAAACTTGTGGGGATAATGATATGTTGGATGTCATATCTGAGATCCAAAAATATCCCAACACAATAGATTAATAATGTAAATGTGACAAGATAAAAGTTAATTTAAACCTTAACATACAGAAAAAATTACAACAAAACTTTTACATAGACTGTTAGTTATGCCTAAAGGTGAACATTGTGTATTAACAGAAGGCTCACTAGACTGAAAAACATTAGCTTGACAGAACCTCAACACACGTTAGCAATGTCATACTTCTGCAAAAATGAATTAAAATTATGATAGCAGGTATTAATAAATGTTATATTCTGATAATGATAAGTGGTATTTGGGTTTGAGTGCTGTCATAGTCTTAGAGAAGCACTGATAAATTTGAGTGTGTCCAAAGGAGAGTGTTACAAGAAAAGAGCTGAAGATGTTCATATTGAAGGGGAGAATACTTAGAGGAAAAATGAAAAGTACTTACAAGTACTTGAAAAACTTTTGCATAATTTGGAATTCAGGCTTATTCTTTCTGCTTCCAAAGCCTGTATTAATATTTGAAGTTTAGAAGTCTGGGAAATTTTTCTTCCAGACACTTTTATTTTTGTTTTAGTTTTGCAATGATATTTTTAAAAATGCTTTCATTAATTACTCAATTTCCCACAATGACAGAACTTCAGTCTGAGATTAGGAAGCCATTTATTTGTGTCATTGCAAGGGAAATACATGCAACAAATATTTGACTGGACTAGGTAACTTTAAATCCAAGTTCAAAATATTACTGCTTTGAATTTCTATAAAATTATATTCATAACTGAATGAAGCAGGTGATTGGACATATCTGGCTGAAAGAGTAGTTTCTAAGGAAGGTCACAGAGAAATAGCTTATCTAGCTGGCAGTAAAAATTTATCATCATTTTACAAAATGTAGACCTAAAGACTAAAACACAAAGGATCCTCTAACGTTTATGAGATAAAGAAGAAATGTCTCTCCCTAGAATTGTTTTAGGGTGGAGAACTATGTAGACAGTTTTATAAAAGCAGCTATTAAAGACAATGAAAGTAGAGATTAGCAGTCTGAATTAAGGTTAGTACTAATTAGGGATTACTCCTTTATTATAGAATATTCAATATATTTATTAGTTTATAACACATAGGAGAGTTAAAATGTATTACCAAAAAAAGGAAAAAGAAATACCTACTTTCATACCATTCATCTTAAGATGTATTCTTTAAAACCCTGTGTGCTCTGCTCCAATATCTTTCATTTCCCATCAGAGGTGAATACTCCTCAATTATATGTATATTTTCCATTTGCTTTTTTGTATCGTTTTATCAAAAAACTGCATATCACTATATATTCGTGTTTTGCATGCTTTGACAATTACACAAATTGGTTTTTGTATGTATTCTTCTGCAACCTCTTTTTTTAGATCAGAAATTCATCCAAGTTGTTGTATGGGCTGTAGACCATTCATTGTCACTAGTACTAGATTCCACTGGATTTTATGTATCTATTCCTCTCCTCATGGAAATTTTTTTTTTGTTTCTAGTTTTTCATATGTCTGTAGTTGCACAAATACAAGTGTATCTTCATAGTAATGGTACTCAAAGTTTCTCCTCCTGGCCAGAGGTATCACTTGGGAACTTGTTAGATAGGCAAATTCTTCAGCCTCACTCCAGAACTGCTGAATCAAAAACTCTGGGGGCAATGGGGTGCAGTTTTTAACAACCTGTCCAGGTGAATCTGATGCACTTTCAAGTGTAAAAAACCACTGGTATCTAGTATATTTCTAGGAATGAAATTGTTAGGTCAAACTTTATAAATCTTCATGATAATACATGGTTTTCTAAAATGGTTATACAAATTTTCAACTCACCCAAAATTTAATATAAGCTTCCATTGTTCTAGTTCTTCTACAGTTGACATTGTCTGACTCTTCATATTTTCTAAGAATTTTTAAAACATATATGGATACCTGATTCTATTGAATGCTCTTTTGTTGCATCTACTACTGTAATAATATTTTTCACTTTTAGTATGTTAATGTAATAAATAAACTGTGTTGATTAATCTTAAATTATTTTAGCACTTCTGGTGTAAACCTACTTTTGTCATTATATATGTCTACTTTTATATGTTGGTGGCTTCTATGTCCTAATATTTTTTATTTTTGCATCCACATTCATAAATGATATTGGCTTATAATTTTTTCATTTTCACAAACATTTTGTTTGACTTTTAAAATGAACTGGGTCTAGTGGTTTTTTGATTTGTCTGTTTGGTTTTTGGTGCTTGGGAAGATATTTATAATTAACAATTTGATTCCTTCAATGGTTTTGAACTATTCAAGATTTTAATTTATTTTTAATATTAAATCTTTTATATTTTATTGAGACTTTATCTACTTTACATCTTTAAATTTATTGGCAAATATTGCCCATGATTTTCTCTTATTATTGAAAAAATATAATTTGCATCTGTATAGTTATGTCCCTTTTTCATTCCAAATAATCTTTGGTTTCTTTCTGTTTACTTTGCTAACCTCACATGTTACTTTTCTTTCAGTCATTTTAAAGCACTAGGACATTTTGCTCAGTGGCCCCCAAATCAAAGGAATTAATTTCAGATTCAAATATAGCAGACATTTGTTTTGTGCTGTAAGAAAAGTAAAAAGAAAATGTGTTCACTGTTTTGGACGATAAAGTTATATATACTATAATAATTCAAGATCGATGAGAACAGGATTTTTATTAGTCTTCCCCATGTACCTCTAATTTTTAGGTTAGTGTCTATAATCATACTTACCTAGTTCTCAGTAAATTTCTTTTTAAAGAAGGAACTGACTTATTGAAGAGTATGCACTCTTTGAATTCAGCACCCCCACCCTCCCACACACCTTGAAAAGAAAGTGATACAATTTCATCAGTTCTTCTGACTAAAAATAAATTGATTCTGTAAAATAACTATACAATAATTCAGCACTGTATTACCAGAAAGATTTCTTGTGGGTTTTAATGGAAGTAATGTGAAATAAGGTAATTGTGAAATGTGAAATAAGTGCAAATTAGGTAATTGCACTTTAGTAAGCACATTGTTTATTTACTCAAACTTCTACTGCCTCTATTTCTAAAGTGACATCACTGTTACTGGCAAATGTGGATATCCTAACCACGTTCACTGAAACTAGTGTATCTATCCCTGTGTCTATATCAAAATTACCAGAGGAGCTTTAAATACCCCTGATCAATTGAATAGGAATCCCCCTAAATTGGGCCTGGGCCCAGAAGATTCAAATATGTACAGTGTTTGAAAACCACTGGCATTAGTTAGACATTTGTAACACCTTATGCTTTAAATTCATTTGTACTGTTGACTTACGTGGGCCTTTATTAGAGGAACAGCGTATTGAGGTCAAAAACCACTACAGCTAATAGCAGAGTACTCTTCCTGAACTAATTCAACCATTATAAGACACTTCAAAAGCAATTTCCTAATCTGTCTTTTCACACTGTTGAAAAGGCTTAAATAGTATGTTATGCTTTGTCAAACATTTTCCCATGTTTTATATTTGATGCTTAATATAGTTATCTTACCATAAGCTCTTTCCTGATGATAGTGAATGCTAATCTATTTTTAATAAAACTAGTCAGTCTCAGTTGGTAGTCAACAACAACAATAACAACAAAGACTGCAAATATCTTGTGCAGGGTGGCAGAACATGCCACCTAAAATATGCCACTTTGGCATAAGTATTATTTGAGCTAAGGCACTTGAAAAACAGGAATTGCAAGAAGGACACTCTGACTTCCCCTTTTTCATCCTGAAGGAGGGAAATAAAGCCACTCTATGGAAGTTGCCCTTCTTATAACAGAAGGAAAATAACATTCTTACGATCAGGAATGGGGAGTACAGACTGAGAGAAATCTGTAAACCTTGTAAACTAACTCTGACCTTCCTTGTTACTTTTCCACCATTAACTGCCCTATCTCAAGTCCCTTTGTCTTGTCACATTTTCATAATTTACCATTTTTTGTTCAATTCAGTATATAAACTCAACTCTTAACTGCTCCTTTGGGTCTCGATTATCTTGTGAGGACTCCCATGTCAATGTAAAATTTATAAAGTGCATATGCATTTATCCCATGAATCTATCTTATGTCAGTTTAATGCTTATGACCAACTGGAGACCCTAACAAGGTAATGGAGTAATTTTTTCTTCCTTATACTTGAAACCAGCATTAAAACTCTTAGTAACAAAAGGACCTCAGATTGGAGTGAGCGATGTGGCAGAAGAAATGAGAGGGCATATTTTTAAAATGCAACTGGCTTTAATCGATAAATAAGTACTTTTGTGGAAGAAAATGAGAAATGTTCATTTGGTTGCTTCTGTCATAATTTAACTTGCATATATGTAGCTATTTTTTTTCTTAGCCAATCTTGCTTGTATCAATTGAATCATATAATTTCACTTTTTTTGGCAAGTAGAAGGATAAAGTAATCATTGTCCAAAATACCTTCATAAACTAACTTGAGTTTGGTAATCTTTTTTTGTGACAATTTTCTTCTTGTTTGAGAGAAAACATTTATTGTAGACTATCATAGACAATTGTCTACCTTTCTTGTTTACTTTTTGGGAACCACTCCTGATGTCATTTCAAGGATTTGAATAAGACTCTTCTCATCACCCAGCACTGTAGGTGAGCCCCCATATTCAGGCCTGTACATCCAGTATATCTCATCTAATTTTATACTGTGGAGGGACACAGTGAGGAGCCCATGATGTGAGGCAGGCAAAGGAGATTCATTTCTAATGGGTTAGGCTATAAAGGCAACAGAAGGTGGCCATCTTCACCACTTTTTAAGAAAATTTGGTTTATAATGACACCATTACAGAAGAAAATAGATCTGAGAATTGAAATGCAAGGCCAGGCATGGTGGCTCATGCTTGTAATCCCAGCACTTTGGGAGGCTGAGGCGGGTGGACCACGAGGTCAGGAGATGGAGACCATCCTGGCCAACATGGTGAAACGCCGTCTCTATTAAAATACAAAAAATTAGCTGGGCATGGTGGAGCGCACCTGTAGTCCCAGCTACTCAGGAAGCTGAGGCAGGAGAATCACTCGAACCCAGGAGGCTGTGGCTGCATTGAGCCGAGATCGAGCCACTGCACTCCAGCCTAGTGACTGAAAATATCCTCAAATTTGCAATTACAGAGACTGGGGTGGTGGATGATATACCTCAGGTTATAAGGAGTCAATATTTTTCACATGATAAATTTTTAGTTGTTGGATACTGTGACTGAGGCCAAGTGTTTATTTTGGCTGGAACTTTAAGAGAATTAATATAAAAATAAAAGGACATGTAAATCAGTTGATTACTCATGACTTTAAGTAAATTCCTACAAATGAGATAGAATCTGATCTGAACAGAACATTGGAAAACACACACACACACACACACACACACACACACACATGCACATACACACATGCCTTAACATAGAGAAAAAAACTTTGCCCCAGTGATATGGTTTGGCTGTGTCCCCACCCAAATCTCATCTTAAATTGTAGCTCCCATAATTCCCCTGTGTCAAGAGAGGGACTCAGTGGGAGGTAATTAAATCATGGAGGCAGATGTTTCCCATGCTGTTCTCATGATAGTGAATAAGTCTCACAAGACCTGATAGTTTTATAAAGGGGAGTTCCCCTACACAAGCTGTCTTGCCTGCCACCATGTAAGATGTGACTTTGCTTCCCTTTCACCTTCAGCCATGATTATGAGGCCTCCCCAGCCATGTGAAACTGTGAGTCAATTAAACCTTTTTTCTTTATAAATTATCCAGTCTTGAGTATGTTTTTATTAGCAGCATGAGAACAGACTAATATACCCAGTTTTCGTCATTTTAAGATATCTAACAGTATGATAGTCATGTACATTTTATTGCTTAAAAGTCCCATTCCAAGCCTTACACTAAAGGAAGGAAGCTGGAAACAAAACAAAATAAGTTCCAAGAAAGAGAGAGAGTTTGGCTGTGGATACCTCCCTAGTATCTTCAGATTTACACAAACTGTCTAAAAATGGTAAAAATTAAGTCCACCATAAAAAAATAAGCAGTTAATTGAGTTTCACTCTGAGGTAGGGGTAGATTAACTGTATTGTTTTAGATGTGAAAACCCAGACAGAAGCCACTTAGAGACCAGCACCTATGCTGGAATACAGATTAAAAGCTTTTAGATACTTGCCTTTGGTAACTATCCTAAGGAGTAGACTGAGAGAAAATTCATGGGAAAAATTGAACGGAAATTTAAATGGAATTAGATTTATTGCCTGATAAACCCAAGTTAGGGAAACAAAAATCTTAAAATTGTTTAACTATTAACATCATCTGCAGGTACCATGATCCAAACCTGTACCAATGAGAGGGGAATGTCAAATCATAGCAATTACTAGAAAGATATTTTTTGAAATCTCCTTCTCAGATGTTACATTATAGGAAAATATAAACGTGAAAGCTTCCAGATTGATGAATCAGAAATAGCCAGATTGGTTTACCAGGGAGCTGTCTTTACTGCAGTACAGGGGGTCCTTTGTACACCTACATAAAGGACATGATTCTTGGTGTGGACAGATGAATACCATATATTCTTTCCCCATCTGCACTGTCCAAATGAAGTTATAATCGAAGAGATTCTACTTACTGGCCACGATACATTGAGTATGATGAGGGTGAGTTCCAGACCACAAGAAGTCACTTCTGACACTGAGCCAAAGAATGGCTTATTAACCACCTGGCTTGGACTAGTAATTGTGTGAGGTATTAAGTAATCTTATACTAGGGAAAATTTAAGTATGTCTACACTGGTTTGTGGTATCGCTATACCAAGTTAGGTACAGGTGTTTTAAAATTTTTCTGTATTGAATAAAAAATGTGAATGCTGGGAAGCAAGAAATTGGGGAATATCTGCAATTAGTTCTGTCTGACCTGAATCTCTACATGCCAAGCTCCCAATCAGTATATGTTGTCCCAGTGAAGTATGAAATCTAGTTTGGGCACATGACCAAAACCTAATTGGATAACTCCTAGCACTAGTCACAATATTCATTAAGAAAGCAAACCATGACTTCGTCTAAGCCAATGAAGGTTAGCCCTGATGTTTGTTGAAGATATTAGCAAGAAGTGCCTTCTTGGCTCTCAAACTTCTACCTATACAAACAATTTAGTTTAAATCATGTTTAAACAGAGAATTAAGTCAAAGAGAAAAGCGGAATCTAATGAAGAAATCAAAGCCATAACAAAATTATTTGGGTCCCCAACTTTGTGCCTTAAGATAGCTTCATCCTTGGACTTTTTAGTTATTTGAGCCAATAAACTCCTTTTGTACTGCTTAATCTTGTTTAATTTGATTATTTTCATTTATCATCAAGTTAAGTGAGAACGTAAAGTAGTAGTCACATACTCAAAAGCTGTTGGGACCAGGACCATCACACAAATAAAAGGAGTGAGAAACTGAGAAGGTTATAAAACCATAGGGATGAGCTGGGCCTGTGTGAATAAAAGAACATGTGACTGACCACAGGGGACATCAATACTCTGCTATACTGGTTGTTGGGAATGCAGACAATAATTTCATTTTTCTGATCTTTAGATAATGATATGAATTTTAATATGAAGTCTTCTAAATTTGAACTTCTGGCAAAGCATACTATTTATTATTTAATAAAATACATCATCTAGGCCAAATCTTAGTAAGGCATGATTTTGTATATAATTACTTAAAATATGCAAATAATAATTTATCTATTCACATCAGAAAAAATGGAAGGCATATATAAAAATTAGTTTTCACCTAAAATTGCTCATTCCCAGTCATCCACCCTGATGTTTCTGAGTCTGTAATAGTAGAAAAAAAATGTTTTGTAAATATTTCTATATCATATATTTTCTGTCTTTTAAATCAGAGAATGTAAGCATCATATGTCTCTATAGGTAGGCAAGTGATGTGGAGAACTGGAAGGAAATAATGCTTACTATGGTGAAAAGCATTCTATGTCATTAGAAACAAAAATAAAACCAAAAAAATGCAAGAAACAAAACAAATTTGTGTATGGAATTTGGCTGCTTGACTACCAGTTTTAGATATTTGTCATATATTTTCAAGGAAAAGAAATATGTAAGAATATTTCTCATATCAATTTGAAATGCATCCTAGCTGTTCAGAATGCATGATAGTATTCCTCTGTTTTAACAATAAAAGGTAAGATTTTCCATGTGTGTAATTACACCAATAAGAGCTGGACAGGCTTTCTGAGTAACATACTCAGTGAAAGAAGAAGTTACTACATCAATATCAAAATTGTGTCGTATGAAAAATACAATTAGTTCCCTGGACATTTTGGTTTTCTTTTTTAAAGTTAATTATACCCTGGATATGTATTGTACCACAATGAAGATGAGAAAAATAAAAATCACTTTTGAATAGCTGAAATGAATTCTAATAGGATCAAAGATATACATTCAGAAATTATAAAGTAAAAATTACATTAATAGGAGGAATGTGAATCCAATATAACAAGTATCAAGACCTCTCTGAAGTTCTAATCCTAGAAGTATAAACTGTACATATATATATATATATATATTTTTTTTTTCTTTTTTAGGAAGATTCCGACTGCCAAAAGCAAAATGTTATGGACTGAATTGCCCCCTGCCCAAAATCATATGTTTAAGTCCTAACCTCCATTGTGTCAATTTGGAGATAAAACCTTTAAAGAGATTATTAAGGTTAAATGAGGTCATAAGGGTAGGGCCTTAATCCAATAGGTCTGGTATCCTTAGAAGAAGAAAAGCCAGGGGGCTGGGGAGGGATGTGCACAGAGAAACAGCCATGTGAGGACACAGTGAAAATACGGTGACCTGAAAGTCAAGGCGAGAGGCTTTAGGAAAAATAAACACACTGAGGCTCCCTGATCTTGGACTTCCAACCTCCAAAACTCTGAGAAATAAATTTCTGCTGTTTAAGCCACTCAGTCTGTGGTATTTTAATGTGGCAGTCATAGCAGACCAGTATAAGAAGGAACCCCCCCTCAACTGTTTTTCCTGTGGATAAAAGAGTCTCCTCCCCATCTCACCAATGGATCTGCAAGCCTTAAACCAGGGCTCATTTGTTCCCTTTGTAGAATCACGAGGTGAAAGAAAAAGTAATAAAATTGTCACTTCCACCCAGGCAGGAACTGGGAGTTGGTCATTTTTGTACAGAAGAATGGGAAATCCCAGGAAAAGAAGAAAAAGTAGGAGCTGCAGAAATTGAGGAGCAAACAGAGAGTTCTAGATGAGAGTTGGTGTGTTTGAGACTCATTGAAAGCACAGGGAGCACCCCTAAAATTCTAGGGCATGAGATGCTACTCCAGTCTGAATAAGGGAATGATTTACCTGGATCAGAAACCAATATCACAACCACCACCACAGTCATGCACACTATCGCTTGAAATGATTATCTATTCTCAGTAAAGAAGTGATTGAAATTTCATTTGATTTCATAATCTATTTGGTCTTAAATAGACAAAAAAGCTGGTGAAGCACCATCCAGATAGAATAAGGGGTAGTTTCCTGCTACATGTTCATCTTATCAAAACCAAGTGGATAAAGCTAATCCTCATAATCATATGGTGACTGGGCAAGACAAGACACATGCTTTATACTCATGTTTATTATATTTAATAATAGTAATAATTCATTATTTAATATTTATTCAAGTGTTTTTTTGAAAAGGTAAGCAAAGAAATGATTATTTTTAAATTGCATGAGGATGATTGGTTAGAAAAAACTAAACTCCAGGTGGATAAATTAGCTATAAGAGAAAAAGAGTAAAAAATAGAAACAGAGGTAACCTTATCACAGTCCTTGGATAAGAACAAGGAAAAATCAATATTTTAAATATTATTCAAACTACACAGAAATAACAGTATACTTTCCTATATTATGAAAATGCTCTGGACATGCTAAAAAATAAATAAACCAAATAAAATAGTAAGAATGGAAAATGGGAAAGTATTTTCCCCAAGTAGCACCTACCAAATTTTGATGTGCTTTTTTTTAATGCTTATGAAAATAACAATAAAACTGACATAAATAAATGAACAATTACTATGTGTGGAAAATCGCAAAAGAGAAAATAAACATAACTTTCTGGAAATAAATTTGCAAGTATAAAAAACAGGCTTAAATAACTTATCATGAAATCTTTCTATGATAGGGCCTTGTCTCAATCTAATTTGATAACTCTTTGTGTATATTATTAGTCCTTAATCTGGATTTCTCATACAAGACAAGGAAATAAACATTTTCTCTTGACTATGGCACTGTTACATATATATTTTTCTCTTATATTCAATGAAAAGGAAATTAGCCTTTACACAATCAACAGGATTTCATGCCAAATATTATAAAAGTTTAATATCCCAACTCAAAGAACAGTTAATGTTTTAAACTGTCGCCCTCCCCTCTACTCCCTGCTCAACTTCCCACCCATGTCAAACACTGATCTTGTGAATCTTATTTAGCATCCTGGACAAATCCTGTAAGATTTTTTTGATTTTAATTATTTTTTCCAGATAGACATTATGTTCCCTTTCAGATGAATATTATCAGTACTCTTGAAGTAACCTAAGAATATACAGTTTCCTTTCCTTCTGTTTGAGCATCAGATCTAACCTACCCTGCCTCAGTGTCACCAGACAGCTCTTCCTTCTCTGACAACAAAGCAAATCTCAGAAGGGATTTTGGTTTAACACCAGGAATAAAGATAGCCAGACATTTTGATGTGTTAAGCTATGGTCTTGTCACCTTCTCTTTTCCTTTTGCAATGCACTTTTTCTGAATGGTAGTTATGTTTTTACATTCTGAGTCTGTAGTGTTTGTTTATTCTCCAAATATTAGCCAGGGCAAATCCCAATTAACGTAGAAGAACACACAAAGAAAACTTGTCGTCTTGGGAAAAGAAATTCACAGTGTAATATAGAGTAACATTCCTTAATTTCCATCATTTCCATTAATAATAAGCTGTTGTTAGTTACACTCATTCCATTGATGGCGCTGTTTATATTTTGAAAACTTAAATAATTCCCAGATACCAGAAATAATTGGTCCTGGACTAATTGCTGTCAAAGGAAATATACCCAAACTTTTTTCCTTATTTCTTAGTAAAAGCTTTTTTCCACATTTTATGAAATATTGAGTCTTTTGTATGCACCAGATGTTCTGACTGCAAGCTCATCTAAGAGAAAATTGTAAAGGCAGAAAATATTATTTTATATGATTAATTTATTCATTATTAAGTCAAATATTTATTTAATTTCCCATTATTTGCTAAATGTTGTTATATATTTATTTAATGTCCCATTATTTGCTAAATGTTGTTAAACTCCTCAAGTTGTTTCAAGTATATTGCTGGGAAGGGAGTTTGACTTACACATAAATAAGTACAATGAGATGTTATATGTGCTAAACTCAAAGAACAGGATATTTAGTTCTGAAGGAGCATAAAAAAGGGAAGAGGCAAATCTACCTTATGGAAAATATAAAAATGGACTTCAAAGGGAAAATGACTTTAAAGCTAAAACTTTAAAAGATGGAAGTATTAAGCAAATAGACCAGGAAAGAGAGGACATTTTAGGGAGATGGTGATGTTTGTAAAACGATACAGAGGGATGGAAGACCATGTCATGCTTGAAAACAGCAAGTCTATGAATATGGCTAGGGAGACTCAAGTGGTAAATAGGCTCCAGATCAAGATGAACAGAAAATGCATAGGTCTCTTGGTTTGCTGATTCTTGGCCAGAAGGAGGGAGATGACCATGGCTGTTTTCATCAGCCATCACAGCTCTGGGGGGTTCAAGGGCAGAGAAGGGGAATGTAGGTGGGCTCCTCCAGGAGTTCTGAGGCAGAGGGAGTGTGTGAAGCTCTTTTTTTTTTTTTTTTAAGTAGCTTAGTTGATATTTTGATATCCTCATTAGATGCAGTATGGCAAATCCAATGACTGTTTCAGGACCTGATGAACCAAGCCATCTGTTGAACATCATTGTAGTATTGCTCTTCCCCATCCTTCTGGGTAGGTTTCCCACTCATCTTCTCTGCAATCCAGAATCCCCACCTTTCAGGTGATTGTCTCTTAGTAATATCTTTCACATTCACTGTCCCTACAGGGCCTCAGCCCCCACAGTACGGTTTGCATTTTTAGATAATACTTTTTTCTCTTTCCCTGGGGTTATTTTAGGCTTCACTTAATATACAATCATCTATATTTATAAACGGCATTCACCCAGACCTTATGAACTACAGTTAAAATCATTACAGAGTGACTGTGGATAGAAGAATAGAAGCTCCAATTTATTAAGGAATTTCTCCCAAATCTGCATCTATCACATCTGGTGAAGAGCTTTAATTTGGGCCTTTTCTGATACCAATAGGAGTATCTGGCACACCTCTAATACAGGCATTCTCTGTTTTATTTTAGTGTCTCACATGACATCATCTTTTCCTCTGTCAACCCAGTACTTCCAACGTGCCCCATCCTGGATCTACATGCCTTGAAAATGCCCTATGATCAGGCCTTCTAGTTCATGAAACAGCCCACCTCTGTAAGAATGTATTACCTCCCAACAGATGTGAGATGACAAGGCATTTAATCCAGCATTATGTTTAATCCTGTAATTCGTAAAGCTAGAAAGAGGAATTTATATTTTATTGTTGTTGTTGTTATTCGGGGAATACTTGCATTTTAACCTAACACAGAAAGGTGTTTCCAACTTGAGCAGTAAAAGCAAGGAGACTGGGAGAGCAGAGGGATGGACACAGAGCAAGAATTAAAATGATGAAATAACGAATACTAAAAGATTGATCCAGTATCCCCAATTGAGTTATCTTTGGAAACAGTCTTTAACTTAATTAATCGAATGATGGAAATTCAAAGCATTACCAAAAATCAGCAGAAATTGTAATTCTTGGCTTTAGTTCATTTCTAGTCACATCACGCTTGCAAGTGACCTGTCCACTCAATTGACTCACTCATTTATTAATTTTGTCAGCATTACTCATGGAGACCTACTAACATTCTAACAGTATGTGTGGAACAGAGTAAGTAATCAATATGAGCATCCTTCATTCACTTATAAAAACATGTATTTCACTTCAAGCATAAAACAAGCATTATTTTAGATAGCACTCTTTTCTTCTCTGGGCTAATTTTAGGCTTGAATTAAAATACAATCATGCATATTTATAAACAGCATTCACCTAGACCTTATGAACTATAGTTGAAATCATTGCCAAGTGGTTGGGATAAGAAAATGGAAGCTCCAATTTATTGAGGAATTTCTCCCCAATCTTCATCTATCAAATGTGGTGGGAGCTTGAATTTGAGCCTTTACTCTAACCAACAGGAAGATGCAGTGATGAAAAAGATAAAGCCATATTCAATGTAGTGTTATATTCTTGTGAGCAGAAAAATAAGCAGGAAATATCACTAAGGTACGATTATTTTACATAATGAGAGTAAGCCTAGGATGGGCTTTAGGTGCATGTAGGAGGAAAGTTTCATGTTGAGGCCTCAGAGGTCAGAGAAAGCACACCACACTTGCAGAATTTCAAGGACCTGGGTTTGAATCCTGGCTTTGCCATAAAATGGGACAAATTACTCAACCTCTATGTCAATTTATTCATCTATAAAATAGGAATTTTATAGATAAAATTATAAATAGGAATAATAATGGAATATATTAAAATAGGAATAATAATGATACATGTATCTTATATGACTTAAGAATTAAATGAGTTAATATGTCTACTATTTAGAAAGATTGTTGGCAGATAGCACTGCATAAGTGTTAGCTCTTTTAACATTTTATTATTAACGTATTATTATGTATATACATCAGAGTGAGAGGAGGGAGGTTTGCATAAGCACGATCCAGATTGTGAAGCATTTATGTGCCTTGCTAAAGAATTTGGAATTTATTCTAAGGCTATTAACTAGGAATCAAAGAGAGTTTTTAGCAGGGAAGTAACATGATCCTCTTTGTAATGCATTACTTCTTGCCTAGTTCTGTAAAAGAGCTCCTGCTGTAGTATTTCTAGTATTTGGGCTGTTTAATTTGTGTGTGTGTGTGTGTGTGTGTGTGTGTATTTACATTTGTATAAAAGCAATGAAAGAAGCATAATGATTCTTGGGACAAAATGTACATTTAACAGTACTAAAAATATGACCCTGATTCTTAATTCAGATTATTGTAATGTGAGAAACAATACTTGATTCCACCCTAAGATGTAACTTTGATAAACAATACATGTCTGTACCGTATTCTGCGTCACTGAGGGAAGAATTTGTAGAGGGACCCAATTCTGAGGTCCTGGCAAGCATGACCATGACACATGGTTCTTTTGTAACCTGCAATATATTTCAGACTCTTCCTTTTACTTATAATTTGTATGTAGCAAATTTTAAGGACAAATGTGGGATAGAAGCCTGAAAATCTGTTTCTCACCTCTCACATATCCATCCTGTTGGGAACTTTGCACGTTCTTCTCATTTTGCAAGCCCACAAACAGCTAACTGAACATAACCTAAGCACCAAATACAGCATCTGAGATGGCCTGCTAGTGCCAAAGTCACACGGTTTCTTCCTTATATGCTCATTTTGTTCTGATCGTTCTTGCCAACTTATGACTTTCCTGTCTTTGGTCCAGCACCACCATCCTCCTTCCACATATTTTTCCTATCTCAGCCCTCCTGCTGTATTCTTTTCTTGCCTTTTGGAGTGTATTATTTCTTTTGTGTTCATTTATATAAAGTCAGATAAAGGAATGTGAATGCATGTTGTAAGAGCTAGGCTCTAAATGCCTTTAATTTTTCTTTATTCCATTTTGTTATCAGCATCAGTGCATTATGTTACCGTTACACGAAGATACAATTTTCCATCTTTGAAAAAAAGGCTTATTTTATTTTATTTCCAAGATAACTGGTGGCTTTTTAAAAATGAAAAAGACAGATTAAATGGAGGCAATCATACAGCTGGGTCTACAAGCATGAGTTACTGACAAAGACTGCAAATCACCACGGAACTTCTTTCTTTCTATCTGATATTTTCCTTGACTGAATTCCAAATACATATTAAGTAATGGATTAACTGTTTCCAGGGTAAATACTGATAATAATTATGTCACATATAGCAGTTGTTTATGGGTGATAGGAATGCTAAATGCCACTAGACTGAGCACTAGTTGATTTTCAATTCACTTTTCAAGGCAAACCTTCTGACACTTCTATATGCTTTTGATATTTGTGCATTTTTATCCATTTTCAGTTTGATGAACTGATTATATGGTATTAATTAGAATCGTACTGATGAAATCACCATGTTTACATTTCCAAAAAATATGTTCAGAAAACATTTATTGGTTACTCACTTTGTGCTAGGCATAGTTGTAAATTTTCAAACCTTTTGTAGTTTGGTGATAGATTTTTGTGGATAAAAGGACAAATGCTATGAGAGATGTAGGAATAGCGGCTTTCAGTAAACAAACTTCTTGTTTCTCATTACGCATAATTTATTTGACTTGTATGTAGTTTTAATTTTATATTCATATTATGAACAAAGGGAGTTTATGTTTTTACTTAACTTTTTAATCTAAACAAAAAAGCACTCAAAACCACAGTCAAAAGCAATTAAGGCAGATGCTGCAATTTTCAGAGCAAAATATGTTGCTACTTTCAACTTTTCCAGTGATTATAACTTACAGTATTTTATACCATTATGTATACTTTGGCCATTCAGAATTTTATTTTTGCAGATTCAGTAATAATACTTTATCTCAGTCAGATGTACTTTGTCTGAAACAGCACATGTTTGCTTCCATCTTTAGAGGATATTTTCAATAGGCATAGAAATGAAGCTTTCACTGCTCTAAATACAGCATTTCATTTTCTTCTGTCTTCCATGTCTGTCATCAGTCAGTTTTAAGTCTCACTGTTGTTTTTGAAGAAGCTGTTTTTAAGATTTTTCTCTTCAGCAGTTTGACTATAATGTGCCTAATAAAATTTACTTTGTATTTTATTTATTATAAATTATGCATTTACAGATTTTCTGAACTTCAATCTATGCATAAATGGCTTATGTCAGTTAGAAATATTAGTTATTATCTCTCTAGATTTTTCTTCTTTCTTATTCTTTCTTCCTCTTTATTTCTGGAACTCCAACTAGATATATATTGTACCTTCCTCACTGTATTGCACATATCCCTTATGCTGCATGCTGTATTCTTGGTTACTTATGCTCTCTGTGCTTTACTATGGTTATTTATTGTCCTGACTTCCAGTTTGTTAGTATACTTTTCTGCAATATCTAATCTCCTCTTAAAGACATCTAATGAATTCTTAATTTCAGATTTTTTTTTAATTGTAGATTTTTCGATCTGATTCTTTCTACCTATCCTAATTCTCTTTTGAATTTCTCCATTTCACCCATTGGTTTCCATTCTCTCCTGGTCATCAGAATTTCTCATGCTGTTCTTTTATGGACATACCCACTTACTTGCCTCCCACTCTTACCTCCTTCTCAAACTCTGGTAACTATGAATCTGTTCTTCATTCCTATAATTTTGTCATTTCAAAAATTTTAGGTGAATGGAATCATATGGTATGTGATTTTGGGGGATTGATTTTATTCACCCAACATAAATTTCTAGAGACTCATCCAGTTATTATTACATGTATCAATAGTTTGTTCCTTTTTATTATAGAGTTATCCATGGTATAAATGGATAACACAGACGTTTAACCATTTACACATTTAAGGACATCTGAGTTTACAGTTTTGGGCTATTATAAATAATGTTGCTATCAACATTAATGTATGGATTTTTGTGTGTGTGAACCTAAGTTTTAACTTTGTGGGGAGTATATTTGCTAGGTTGAATGATAGTTGCTTTTTAGTTTTTAAAGAACATGCCTAAATGTTTTCCAAAGTAGCTGTAACATTTAACACAACCAGCATCAATGTATGAGTGAACATCTTTTATACATCTTCACCAGCAATTGATGTTACTGTCACACGTTTTTATTTTAGCTATTATGACAGATATATAGTGATTTATCACTGTGGTTTTAATTTAGCCTTTGCTTAATGGCTAGGGGTGAGGAGAATCTTTTCATGTGCTTATTTGTCATCTGATATCCTCTTCAATAAAATGCTTCTACATGTCTTTTGCACATTTTCTAATAGAAAGTTTTATGATGACCTTTGAAAGTTCTTTGTATATATTCTAATAGTAGTCTTTTGTAAGATATGTTGCTTGCAAATATTTTCTCACTGTCTGTAGCTTTCATTATCTTAACAATGCTTTTCATAAAAAGTTTTTAATTTTGATTTTATCTAGCTTATCAATCTTTCTTTTTATTGATTTTACTTTCAGAATCAAGTCTAAGAACACTTCACCTAATTCTAGATCTCAAAGATTTCTCTTACGTGTTTCACTAAATATTTTATAATTTTATGTATTACATTTAATTTCATGGTCCATTTTTACATCAATTTTTGTATAACTTGAGATAATTAGGTTGAAGCTCATTTATTTATTTATTGCTTGCCTGTGAATATTCCATATTGCAGCATTATTGCTGAAAATGTTATCTTTTCACTATTAAACTACTATTGCACCTTTCTCAAGAATCCGTTGAGTCTACTTCTGTGGGTCTACTTCTTGGTTTTCTATTCTGTTCCATTGATCATTGCGTTTATCCCTCGTCCAAAACTATACACTCTTGATTATTGTAGCTATATAATGTCTTGGTTTCAGGTAGATTGGTTCCTCCCACTTTATTCTTTGTTTTCAAAATTATTTTCACTATTATTATTATTATTACTGATACAATGTCTTGCTCTTTCACTCAGGCTGGATTGCAATGGCTCACTGCAGCTTGGAACTCCTGTGCTCTTTAAGTGATCTTCCTGACTCAGCCTCCCAAGTCACTGAGACTACAGGCACGTCCCACTGTACCTGGCTAACTTTTTAATTTTTTTGTAGAGGTAGGGTCTCACTATGTTGCCCAGGCTGATCTCAAACTCCTGATCTCAAGTGATCCTCCCTCTTCAGCCACCCAAAGCGCAAGGATTACAGGCAAGAGTCACAGAGCCCACGCTTTTCTAGCTGTTTGAATTCCTTTCTTTCCACATGCATTTTTGGATAAATCTATCCATCCGTCCAACCATCTATCTATAGACAGACAGAAATATCTCTCCACATCTCTCTCTATATATACACAAAATATATATAACTATATTTTATGTAAAATATACACATATTTATATGTATGTATATATATTTTATGTATAAAAGATAAATCTCATATATATGCATATTTATATATATAAAGTCTTGCTAGGATTTTAATATCAATTTCATTAAACCTTTATATCAATTTTGGAACAACTTATATATTTTATATATTTTTTCCAATTCATGTGCACAGTATGTCTCTCCATGTATTTAGATCTTTGATTTCTTTTATCAGAATTTTGTAGTTTCAGTTTACAAGTCCTGTACATATTTTGATATATTAACATCTAAGTATTTTTTTTAATGATTGTGAAGGATCCTGGATTTTAATTTTGGTGTCTGTACATTCATTGTTGTGACCTTGATGAATTTACTTATTAGTACTAAGAATGTTTTTGTAGATTCCTTGGGATTTCCTATGCAGACCATCATTTCCTTTGCAAATATGATAGGAACATTTTTATTTCTTCCTTTCCAATTTGTGTGCCTTTATTGTTTTTCTTGCCTTATTGCACCTGCTACAACTTATAACATGGTGTTCTGTTTAGTAAGAATTATAAGAAAGTAAACCCTTGTGTTGCTTCTAATTATACAGATAAAGCATTCATTCTTACCCAATTAAACATAGTGTTAGCTTTACATTGTTTGTAGATGTTGTTATCACACTGAAGAAGTTTCCCTCTATTCCTATTGTTCTAGAAGTTTGTTATAAAACATTCTATGCATCAATTAATAGAGCATGTGATTTTTCTTCCTCAGATCATTAGTATAATAGATTATATTGATAAGTTTGAGATCTTGAGCCACCTTTAAATCCCTGAAATAAACCAGCTTAGTCATAATGTATAATTATTTTTATATATTGATAAATTCTGTTGGAGAATAATTTGTTAAGAATTTTTGTGTCATATTCATGATAATATATGTGTTTTTCTTATACTCTCCCTGTCTGGTTTTGATATTAGGGTAAGGCTAGCTTCATAAAATGAATTGGGAAGCAAGTCTTTTATTTTTCTGAAAGAGATTCACAGAATTATTGTTCATTGTTCTTTAACATTTTAGTATATTCTCCAGTGAAACTATTTTGAACTGGAGATTTCTGTTTGGGGAAGTTTAAATTAGTAATTCAACTTACTTAGTAATTAAAAGGATATTCAAATTACCTTTCTATAATATATTTGGTGAGTTGTGACAATTGTGTTCTTCAAGAAATTGGTCTATTTAATCAAGTGGACAAATTTTTGTGTTTAGAGTTGCTATAATATTTTCTTACTATCCTTTTGGTATCTATTGAATCTGTAGTGATATCCCTTGTTTCATTTCTTATATTGGTAATTTGTGTCTTTTTTTATTGTAAGTCATGATAGAGATTTGTCAGTTTTATTAATATATCTAAACAATCAGCTCTTTGTTTTATTGTATTTTCTCTACTGTTTTCTGTTTTCAGTTTCATTGATATCTGCTGTTATGTTTATTATTTCCTTCCTTCTGCTTGATGTGGTTTATTTTTCTCTTTTTTTAAATTCTTGAAGTGAAAAATAAAATTACTGATTTGAAACATATTCTCTTTCCTAATGTATGCATCCGTAGTATACATTTCCTTCTTGACATTGCTTTATTGTGTTCCACAAATACAGATGTGTTTTATTTTAATTTTTAGTTTGGTGCTTATATTTTTTAAAATTTTCATTGAGAATTCCTATTTGACAAATGGGTTGTTTATAAGTATGTTTTTTAATTCCTAAATGTTTAGGGGTTTTCCTGTTATCTTTCTAGTTTTGATTTCTAGTTTAATTCCATTTTCACAAGGGAACAATTTGTATAATTTTAATTGTTGAAGTTTGTTTTATGACTCACCCAGGATATGGCTATCTTAGTACACATTTCATGGACACATGAAAAGAATGCATATTCCACTGTGATTGGATATAAAGTTCTATAAATATCAGTCAGATCCTGTTGTTGATATTTGATGATACTATTGAGTTCCTCTATATTCTTGCTAATTTCAGGTTCAGTGATTTTATCAGTTTTTGAGAAAAGGGCATTGGTGTCCCTGACTTTATGCATTTGTCTATTTGTCTTTTCAATTATATCAGTTTTGGTTTTACATATTTTGCAGCTCTGTTGTTTGGTTCACAAACATTTGGAATTACTATGTATTCTTGGCATAATGACCCTTTTATTATTATACAATATCATTCTGTCCTATTTTTTTTTTTTTTTTTTTTTTTTTGCTGTGATGCTTACTTTGTCTAATATTACTCTATCTGCTTCTGAATTTTAAAATTGTCTGATGATGATATGACTAGGCTTTGGGTCCCCACCCAGACCTCACCTTGAATTGTAATCCTGATAATTCCCATAATCCTCACGTGTCAAGGAAAGACCAGGTGGAGGTAATTCAGTCATGGGTTAAGTTTCCCCCTTGCTGTTCTCATGATAGTGAGTGAGTTCTCACAAGATCTGATGTTTTATAAGGTGCTCTTCCCCTTTCACTCAGCACTTGTCCTTCCTGTTGCCTTGAGAAGAAGGTGCCTTGCTTCCCCTTCACCTTCCTCCATGATTGTAAGTGTGCTGAGGTCTCTCCAGCCACGCTGAACTGTGAGTCAATTAAATCTCTTCCCTTTATAAATTACCTAGTCTTGGGCAGTTCTTTACAGTAGTGTGAAAATGGACTAATAAAGTAAGTTGGTACTGCAGAGAGTAGGGTGCTGCTCTAAAGATACCAGAAAATGTGGAAGCGACTTTGGAACTGGGTAATGGACAGGTTGGAACAGTTTGGAGGGCTCAGAAGAAGACAGGAAGGTGTGGAAGAGTTTGGAACTTCCTAGAGACTTATTAAATAGTTTTGACCAAAATGCTGATAGTAATATGGATAATGAATTGCAGGCTGAGGTGGTCTCAGATGGAGATGAGGAACTTGTTGGGAATTGGAATAAATGTGACTCTTGCTATGCTTTAGCAAAGAGGCTGGTGTCATTTTGCCCCTGCCCTGGAGATCTGTGGAATGTTGAACTTGAGAGAGATAGTTTAGGGTATCTGGTGGAAGAAATTTCTAAGAGGCAAAGCATTCAAGAGGTGACTTGGGTACTCTTAAAAGCATTCAGTTTTATGCATTCACAAAGATATTATTTGGAATTGAAACCTTTGTTTAAAAGGGAAGCAGCGCATAAAAGTTTAGAAAATTTGCGGCCTGATAATGCAATAGAAAAGAAAAACCCATTTTCTGAGGAGAAATTCAAGCTGGCTGCAGAAATTTGCATAAATAACAAGGAGTCAGATGTTAATCACCAAGACAATGGGGAAAACGTCTCCAGGGCATGTCATAAGTCTTCATAGCATCCCTTCCCACCACAGGCCCAGAGGGCAAAGTGAAAAAAAGTGGTTTTGTGGGCTGGGCACAGGGACTTGATGCTTGGTGCAATCTCAGGACTTGGTGCTCTGTGTCCCAGTCATGGCCAAAAGGGCCAATGTACAGCTCAGGTCATTGCTTCAGAGGGTGCAAGCCCCAAGCCGTGGCAGCTTACACATGGTGTTGGGCCTGCGGGTGCACAGAAGTCAAGAATTGAGGTTTGGGAACCTCCAGCTAGATTTCAGAGGATTTATGCAAACTCCTGGATGTCCAGAGAGAAGTTTTCTGCAGGGGTGGAGCCCTCATTGAGAACCTCTGCTAAGGCAGTGCAGAAGGAAAATGTGGGGTTGGAGCCCCCACACAGAGTCCCCACTGGGGCATCACCTAGTGGAGCTGTGAGAAGAGAGTCTCCATTTGCCAGACCCCAGAAGACCCACCCACAGCTTGCACTGTGTGACTGGAAAAGCCAGGTACTCAACACAAGCCTGTGAAAACAGCCAGGAGGGAGGTTGTACCCTTCAAAGCCACAGGGGAAGAGCTGCCCAAGGTTGTGGGAGCCCACCTGTTGTATCAGTATGACCTGGATGTAAGACACAAAGTCAAAGGAGATCATTTGGAGCTTTAAGATTTGACAGCCCTGCTGGGTTTTGGACTTGAATGGGGACTGCAGCCCCTTTGTTTTGGCCAATTTCTCCCATTTAGAACAAGTGTATTTATGCAAAGCTTGCTCACACATTGTATTTAGAAAGGAACTAACTTGCTTTTGATTTTATAGGCTCATGGGTGGAAGCGACTTACCTTGTTTCAGATGAGATTTTAGACTTGAACTTATGGACTAATGCTGCAATGAATTAAGACTTTGGGGGACTCCTGGGAAGGCATGATTGGCTTTGAAATGTGAAAGGGACATGAGATTTGGGAGGGACCAGGGGCAGAATGTTATTAGGCTTTATGTCCCCACCCACATCTCATCTTGAACTGTAATCCCAGTAATCCCCATAATCCCCATGTGTCAAGGGAGGGACCAGGTGAAGGTAACTGAATCACGGAGTTTGTTTCCCCAATGCTGTTCTCATGATAGTGAGTGAGTTCTCAAGAGATCTGATAGTTTTACAAGGAGCTCTTCCCATTTTGCTTGGCACTTCTTCCTGTTGCTTTGTGAAAAAGGTGCCTTGCTTCCCCTTCACCTTCCTCCATGATTGTACGTTTCCTGAGGCCTCTCCAGCCAAGCTGAACTGTGAGTCAATTAAACCTCTTTCCTTTATAAATTACCCAGTCTTGGGCAGTTCTTTAAAGCAGTATGAAAACAGACTAATACAGATGATATATATTTTTTTACACTGATATGTCCATGGCTGAAAAAATATATTTCATGTACACATGGTGGAAACTAGGCTACATAAAAATCCTGAGTGACAACTATTGGATTGGCCATTCAATATTTCCTCTGGTAATACCGAGGCTTTCAAATGTTAGACTGCAGAAGAATAGATTTACATTAATAATATCTAGCTCAGAAGTGAAATAAATGTTAGCTAATGGGAATTAGCATGGGAAAATTCTTTCTCTTAAAATGATCAGAGCTATAATTCCTTAATCTTTGTTTTTACTTCAATAAACAAGGCATATATAGTCTTTATTGATATATGAATTTACAAGATTACTCAATTTGCATAGCCATTCATATAAGAATAAGATATTAAGAAAATGTTTCTATTATTTTACTACTTGAAGAAAGACCAGAAAGTCACTTATTAATCTGGTTTATCACACTATGCTGTTATTCCAAAACAGGTAAGCAAACAAAAAGCCAAGTAAAAAATATCAAAATGTCACCTTATTGTCTATATTAATACTTTTTTAAAAAATCATAACCAATAATTAAATATTATCTGATGTTTTTATGTCAATACAGTACTCCAATAATTATTTTTACTGTTTTCAAATTTGCTTATTTTGTGATAAAGTTTATTGATTATCAAGTTATTTAAAAATGATCAAGATTTGGCTAGATTTTTGCAATGTAAAAAAAAATTTTATAAGGATCTAAAAATCCTTCTGATTAGTGATAGGTAGTGAAAGCCCCACACAGTTCTGCAGAAATATCCATGCCTGACACAATACAGTTACTATTTCATAAGAATATAGTTATGTATATTAACCCCCTAAATTTTACATATTTACTTTCTAGCCATTACTATAATAATATATTATTGTCCAGCCTACTGTTTGAGTCACAATTTTTTTTCTGAGAAATTTTGGTCTATTTGGTGAAGAAGTGATGTGTAATAATTCCCACCCAAATTATTTTTTTATTTTTTTAATCTCTTAGATTTGATACTTTTCCTATTTTAAGCAATGTCTGCTATACTAATACATGATAAATGCTTGAAATGTACTTTTGAATCGATGAATAGATATGTAAAAAATTGAAATGAATCAATCAATATTTTTCTTAAAGAAAAAATTCAGGACACTAACTCACGTGAATTTTTTTCCTGTCATAATGAAAAGAAAATATAAAATGAAGTAACTGCCTTCATTTTATAAAACTTAAGGTTAGCCTTTACTGATAATGCATTATTCACTGGCGATCAGGATTATGTAATTATTATGTTTATTTGATTATTTACTATTTATATTTAGTGCTTTTTGTTTTGTTGTTTTTCAAAAGAATTTGAATCAGTTTCAACACAGTATAAAGCAACTCTGTTAAACATTCCTTCCAGGGCCTGCCAAGAAAAAAAGCACTTTAAGGGAACAGAAGAATTGCTGTTACCAGGCACCTGTGATGAGTCAATCACTGCAGATAAACACCGAATTTATGTGTGTTCATCTTGGCAGCCAAGGCAAAAAGGAAAAATGTGTTTCTCCCAAGGTTGCCTGCATACACAAACATTTTCTTGGCTCAAAACTGAATGGAGACTTTAACATGTGGTTTCTTATGTTAAAAACATTGAAGAACATAATGGATGGATGGATGCCTTCACACAATCTTATGAAAAACATGGACATTGTTCAACTATAAAAGGTTCAATTTTAACATTAAAAGAAATTCAGTGGAGTCCTTTCTATGGGGTGCTGAGATAATGAAATCCAAATATATAATTCCTAAATACCCAATTTAAAACAGATAGAGCTTTAGACAATCTGGAGGAAGAGGTAATCAACCTATCCAAAAGACAGCGCCTCTCTCAAAAAAAATGTCTCAAATTAGCTTTTGGAAAGAACTGTTCTGCTCTTAGTTTAGAAGTTCTGAATTCCTAGTATTTGTTTTGCTAATTCAAGGTGGACCCTTTTAGTTAATTGACTTGTGCCTCTCTCCAACCCCCACGAAGGGAAAGATACTTCCTTGTCCGCACACACACACACACAAAGTTCATGCAAAACTTGTGGATTCCAATATAATGCATTTGATAAAATGTCTCTTAAAAATCAGTTCCAAATGGTAGCTGGATAAAATGACATTACCTGATTGTGTTTAATTTTGTAGTTGTCGATGTCATTTTATTCTTTGTACCCCTACTTCAATGAATTCATAAAATAAATTTTAATTCTTTGAAGAAACAAGATTTTTTCGTAATCTTTGCCTTTTCTACAGCAATGAGTAGATACACTTTATCATAATACACAGTTGATAAATGCTATTTTATCTGACTCAATTGTTCATTCTGTTGCTGGATAACTTTTTCTAAAGAACCATAATTTTAGTGTTTATATAGTTGATTCTAAATTGATTTTTTAAAACAATATTTACTCACAAGTCATGTTACACTAACTTTACTTTCTCCTTTTCAGAGATGAAAGGGATATAATATGAATTTAAGCAAAGCATTTGAAAATATTTTAATAGTATTCTCATGTAACATAAAGTTAAATAAATTTGAAATAGGTTGAGTTATCCTAGAAATGCTGCTAAGGAAATGGTAGTAAATAAGATAAATATGCTCTATAACTTAATGGAGATAAAAATCTAGTGTGGGAACTGATGCTAAATAATCTACCAAGTTTGATGTACATTAAAAACTGAGACATTTAAGGAACATGGTGCAGTAGAAACATGTAATAATGTGATTTAAGCTGTATTAGGGATTCCAAAAGAGACTCTGGGGAGTTGATACTTAATGTGAGATTTGAAGAATGAGTAGGTATTAGCCAAATAATGGGAACATGAATGAGAAAGAATATTCCAGGAAGAAAACAATATGTGAAAAACCTATATCTGAGGGAGAACATGCTGTGTTTCAGTTAAGAAATCCAGAATGGCTGAGGCTTAGCAAATCAGGGACACAGTGAAAGTGAGAAGTTCGCAGAGCAGGAGCTCAGAGAACCTTGAAAATGAATTTAAGATTTCAGAATGGGTTGGTAGCTGAAACACAGACTTTTAGCAACTTAGAACCATAGCCCCCACCATCGTATTTCAGGGGCTGGATATCTGGGCATTATATTTCCCAGAATTTCTATGGTAAGGATCTGGATTAGATCCATTACTGAGCAGGAATTGTGTAAGTTTTGAAAGGTAGAAAAGAAACAGAAGCCATTATTATTTTTACTTCTAGCAGACATGTGGATTTTGTCAGAGGTGAGATTTCACAGTGGCCTTTCAGACTTTTCTTCCACCCACCCATTTTGAGGTGGGGATAACTATAATCATTGCTGGCAGTTTCCTGTGCTCCTTGCAACTTCTGGAATCCCTAAAATCTTGTAGACTTTTGATTGATGTACAGTCTTCCCTGATTTTAATTTCATAGAGAGTTGTATAATTACATAATTTTCTGAATTAAATTCCTTTCTGTTTTTCTAACTGAATCCTGGCTGACATAGTATTTGATATTTAAAATGGTGTGGGGGTGCTGGTGAATGCATGGTATAAAAATAAAATAAAATTTAATATATGTAACATTAGTTTACAGTTGTGGGTAGGACAATGAGAAATTAAGCATAGCAGCCTGGAGGGATGGAGAATTCTGCTATTTCATGGAAAAATATTTGGTATAGGAGTCACCAATAACTAACTGATGACAGAATCAAACATTTATTAAGTTGTAGCTCTATAGCAAGTAGTTAGGAGTCAGAATTACAATGTGTATAGAATATCATCTGCTGCACTCACTAATGTGAGAAAAACATAAGAAAACATAAGGAAAACACAAACATAAGAAAACATAAGGAAAACAAAGAAAACAAGGCTTATTTCAGGTATAAATGTAAGCTAATAGAGAAAGTCCAGGAATGGGGTGCCCCAAGGTATTGAAAAAGCAAATTTCAAAATCTTGGTAGGAAAAGACCAGAGATGTTTTCAGTGACAAGTTTCTAGTAAGACTTTTTTATTTAAAAAAATGACCAAATTTAAGGTTTTATCTTCACAGCAAAACTAATTGTCTCAGGCATCCTCAAGACAGCCAGCATTAATTTGAGAAATGTCAAGTAAGAATGGAAGCAGATAAGTGAATCAGGCTTGGGAATTTGGTCTAAGAAAAAATTGGAACATAGTTATTGGTATATGAAGTAGAATTAAACAAATTAATGCCAGCTGGGTTGTGTGATTTCTTTTTAATTTTATTATTTTTTAATAGAATTTTTAGGCTAACAGCAAAATTTAAAGGAAAGTACAGCAATATCCCATATACACCCTACCCCCATGCATACGGGTCTCACCCATTATCAGCATCATTCAACATAGTGATAAATGGTGTTACAATTAATGAACCTACATTTATTCACACCTTATTATCACCCAAAGTCCCTAGTTTATATTAGGGTTCAGTATTGTGTTTCATATTCTATGGGTTTTGACAAATATATAATAACAGGTATACACCATTATATGGGATTATATAGAATATTTTCACTCCCTGGAAAATCCTCTTGTGCACCACCTATTCACCCCTCTCTGCCCCCAACACCTGACAACCACGGATCTTTTTACCATCTCCATAGTTTTGCCTTTTTGAGCATGTCATATAGTTGGAATCATATAGTATGTAGCCTCTTAAGATGCTGTCTTTTAGTAACATGCATTTAAGTTTCTTTCATGTTTAGCTAAGTTTTTAAGAGAAATCTATTGCCAAAGAAATCATGAGCCTGTACTAAATATCTTTGTTCAAGTCTTAAACTTTCATTTGAAACTAAATTTTTACCATTTGAAAGTAATGTGCAAACTTTCTTCAGCCTCAATGAAGATGTTTTCCCAACACCCACTGGTGGTATAACTATGAAGAAAAATGGATGAGAGAACCTTCTAAACAATAGAGCTGGCTGAGCACGGTGGCATATTCCTGTAACCCCAGCACTTTGAGAGGCCGAGGTGGGCAGATCACTTGAGGTCAGGAGTCCAAGACCAGCCTGGCCAACGTGGTGAAACTCTCTCTCTACTAAAAATACAAAAATTAGCTGGATATGGTGGTGTGTGCCTGTTATCTCAGCTATTTGGGAAGCTGAGGCAAGAGGATCATTTGAAGCCAGGAGGCTTCAAACTCAACAGCGAGTTGAGATCGTGCTACTGCACTCCAGCCTAGACCACAGAGCAAGGCTCTATCTCAATTTAAAAAATAAAAATAAATAAAAAATAAATAAAATAAATCCAGTACCCAGAAGACAAGGGAAAAGTTTATTCCCAGACAACATGGGGATCATTTTCTAATCAAAATATTTACCCACACTTAGGGTAAAAGATCTTAATAAGGTCTAGCCATCAGGATATCTCCTATGCTTCCCATTTTACATGGAAGTAATTACTGGAGTTACTGTGTCCCAGCTTCAGTATATAATAATGTATATGTATATTGGGAATGTGGATAACTTGTCTTTTTTATGCATAGGTTCCCATATCTGGAAGAGCCATAACTGAATCTGATAGAGAGGATAGTTCATCTTCTGGGTAACTGGTCATCTGAACTTTGAGTTAGATACTGTGACTGGAAACACTTTGTATTGTTTGGGAGTCATTAAGGGCTTTAAGTGGCTGTGAATGAGTAAAATGAGTTAAGTGAATCTTTAATGAAGAGTAAAATGGACTGTAGTGAAAGCACCTGTAAGTGTCACACAATCTTTATCTTCTTCCTTCAGCCCACATAATTAGATTGTATTTTCTGGGCTTTTTTTCTTCTTTTTTATCTAGGTGTGGTAATGCCACTGAATTCTAATCAATGAAATGTGAAGGGATAGATGTGCATTGCTTCTAGGTCAGTCCCATCCATTAAAATCTCCAATACATGATCCCCCATTCTCACTTATTATTCCCTCTCCATCAATAATACATCTTTCTATGTGGTTCTATATAATGGTGGAGCAACAGGATGCCAGGATCCTGGGTCTCTGAATCATTGCTGTAAAGATAGCCATGTGGCCGGGTGAGGTGGCTCACACCTGTAATCCCAGTATTTTGGGAGGCCAAGGCGGGTGGATCATCTGAGGTCAGGAGTTCAAGACTAGCCTTGCCATAATGGTGAAACTGTCTCTACCAAAAAATTAACCAGGTGTGGTGGTACATGGCTTTAATCCCAGATACTCAAGAGGCAGATGCAGGAGAATTGCTTGAACCCAGGAGGCAGAGGTTGCAGTGAGCTGAGATTGTGCCACCACACTCCCACCTGGGTGACAGAGTGAGACTGTCTCAAACAAACAAACAAACAAACAAAAACAAACCAGATAGCCATGCAGGAGTTCCATGTAACCAGAATCACTGGAAATAAACTGTTACATAAGCAATTAAAGGAACACTCTGGTTGCAACATGGAAAATGCATTAAAAACAGGTAGTAGTAGTAACAAGCTCAAAGCCTTGGTGTAATAGAAGTTATGGTAAAAGGGATTTTTGAGATGATATTAAGCACTATCAAAAGATGCTGAGAGGTTTCATTGTTTCCTAGTGCTGCCATAACAAGTTATCACAGACTAGGTTGTGTAAAATCAGAAATGTATTATCTCAGAGTTCTGAAGGCTAGAAATCCAAAATCAGTGTGTAGGCAGATCTTCCACAGCCCTGCTGGCCTCTGAGCTACTCTCAAAATCAGGCTTTGCTTTTCTTGAAAAATGATATGTATTCATTGTCAAGTAGCCCTTTCAGCCCATTTCCTACCCAGGAATTCCAGAAGTCTGACTGCCTTCTTACATTTTGTTAAATCTCTGTCCCTTTCAGTCCAAGATGGCAGAGGTTCTACTGAGATGGTTGAGTGAACTCATGAGTCACAAGTCTAATCTCTCCAGCAAAAGTTAGTCCCATGACACCCTTAGTGTTCTTTCCAGAGTGTGCTTTATCATTTCTTGCAATATGGATGTACTGAGAATTTTTCAAATGTTCTAGTTTTTATTTGCCTCATAGCTTCCTCCTTTTTCTTTCTTTCTTTTAATATTTTACTATAAGCAGCAAGGAGAAACCAGGCTGCAACATCCACACTGTACTTGGAAATCCCCTAAGTTAAATATGCAAGTACCTCACCTACAAGTTCCACTTTTTCACCCAGCAGAAGAAAACAATTAAGTCAAGTTTTGTGCCACTTTATAATAAGGCACCTTTCTAAAGGAGTTTCCAAAATCATGTTTCTCATTTTTATCTAAGACTTCACAAGAAGTAACTTTAGCATTTATATTTGTATCAATAATCTCAAGGCAATCTAGGCTTTTTCTGCTTACCTCAAGATTCTTCCAGCTTCTACTTACCGCCTGATCCTAAAGTCTCTTCCACCTTTTTAGGTATGTATTACAGTGGCACCCCACCATTTTCCAGTACAAAAAATCTATAGTAGTTTGCTATGGCTGTCATAGCAAATTACCATAAATGATGTGTCTTATAACAACAGAAACTTATTCTCTTATAGGTTTGGAAGCCACAAGTCCAAAATAAGGTGTTGGCAGGGTCATGATCATGTTAAAGGCTCTAGGGGAAAATCTTTTCCATGCCTTTTTCTTAGCTTCTGGTGAACACTATAATCCTTGATGTTCCTTAAGTCTTAGATGCATCACTACAATCTCTGCCTGCAGCATCAAATGATGTTCTCTTTACGTGTATATCTGGGTCACGTCTCCACTTCTTATAAGAACACCAATGATATCAGATTAGGTCCCACTCTAATCAAGTATGACTTTATCTTAACTTGATTACATTTTCAAAGACTCTATTTTCAAATAAGATCACATTCACAGGCTAGGATTTCAACCTTTCTTCTAGGGGATACAGTTCAACCAATAACAGAGGCCAAACAAGAAAATGTTAATTAGTACCACTGGTTTTAAAAACATGAAAATTATTGGTGACCTCGACAAAAGCAATTTGTAAATGCTATGTGATATAAGAATCAACAGTATTACATGACTACCAAAATAAATAATGCACCGTACAGTTTTACTATCCAAGGAAAAGACTGATATAATAATGTGCTATTATTTCTGGTCCAAGTGCACAGACACCACTGAATTTCATTCTGGCATCACAATATTAGAGTGTCTAGGAGGGTGACTAGGGTAGTTATGTCTGGAAACAGTGATATATGGTAAACTTATGTGTTTAGACTGGAAAAGACACAATTTAAGAGCTTTTGATAGCTATTTTTGATAGCTGTCTCTGAAACCTGATAAACTAGCATTTAGTTGAGAGATTAGGCTTATCTTGAATAACTTCAGAATATTGAGTTAATTGAACTTAAGCAAAGCATAGTTCATCCTAATATGAGAAAGAATTTAATCATTATAGGTGTCTACAATTCCCATGTGCTTATTTAAATGATAACAACCATTTTGTGAGTGGAGAACTTCTAACTGGGGCTAAATGATTGAAAACTGGAGCTGCTACAAAGGAAATCATGTGGGAAGTAAAAACGTAAATTATGTTATCTTCAGTTTCTTGCAAATCATGTACAGATGCTCCTTGACTCCTGACGGAGTTACTTCCCAATAAATCTATTGTAAGTTGAAAATATTTGAAGTAAAAAATGCATTCAGTACTCCCAACCTTCTGAACATCTTTGCCTAGCCTAGCCTGCCATAAATGTGCTCAAAACACTCACATTAGTCTACAGTTGATGAAAATCATTCAATGCAAAGTCTATTTTACAATGAAGTACTGAATACTTCAGGTAATTTATTGATGTGCATGTTGCTTTTGCACAATCATAAAGTAAAAATATCTTAAGTCAAGTCATGATGAATTGGGGAACATCTGTATTCTCATTCTTTTCAAAAATTCAGATGGCTCTTCAGCCTATTTTTAGCTATAAAAATTAAATAATAGATATAGAAATATAGGCATTTCCCCCCATCAGCTGTAAATTCACAACTAACTTAGTAATGCAAAAAGTATTCATTTGTTTATTAAAATAAAAATATCAGAAAAGATGCAGATATAATATTGTTGAAAATTTAGTAATAATTTAAAGCAGATGCTTGGCAAACTAGAAACAGAAAGCATCATTTTTAACCTGTGAGCTAGGCCAGATCCTAATGTTCATCTAGAAATAGTGCTGGACAGAATGAGAACTTGATCTCTTCTATGGTTACTTTCATTTTGTTTTATTCCCACTTTAACCAACAAACAATGTAAACAGTCCACAGGAAATTAAAAATACACAACACAGGTGGATGCAACCTAAATGTCCACAGCTTCCGTATTTGTCACAGAAGCTCACTACCTCTTTTATTGAAGAGGCTCAGAAAATAGGCTCTTTGTTTGTGACTGAGAATCATCAGCTTTCTTCACTAGGACTATTAATAGTTTGTGGTTTTGGATGGCCCACAACATGATAAAGAAAATCTATCAAAATTTACTAGGTACTTTACGCTAAAATTAAGAAGTTTCCCATTAAACTCAAGAGTATGACAAGAATGCTTGTTACCACTGCTGACATTCAACATTATACTTAAGTTTAAATTAGTGCAATAAGAAAAGTAAATAGGAGATACAAAGAATGGAAAAAGGAAAAATTCTATTATTTGCAGAGATATATTTACTTGTTTACACAGAAAACCCAAGAACAATCACAATCTATTTGAAAAAAGAAGATACTTTAGCAAGATTACCTAACACAAGGCTAATAAAGAAAAATCAGTAGCATTTCTAGATACCAGGTATAGCATGTTAGCACAGTCCATTCACAATAGCAACTAAATCTAAGGTTTTGATGTAAACAAAGATGTTAAAGATTTTGAAAGAGTATGTTGTTTGGTTATTTATTGCTGAATAGCAAACTACCCTGAAACTTAGTGGCTTAAAACTACAATCACTTATCAAACTTTTGAAGAATTTTAAGGAGGCAAGAACAAAATGAGAAAATGGCAGAATTGTAGCCAATGTGATCAAAGAAGTATCAGTGGCTCAGGTCATGTAGAGTCTTTTAACATACTAAAAACAAACAAACAAACAAAATCCCAAACTACCCATTTATAGTGAAATGGATAAATAAGACATAGAATATTCATAGCCTATAACCTCAGAAGTAATTAAATATTGACCTAGATATATTGCCAAATATTCAAATCAAAAAAATTTTTTAAAATAATTGAATAATGCATTCTGTATGCTAGTATCTGAGTGAAATTCTAAATCAAAAACACTAAAGATTACATGCATGCCAAATTCATGTAAGCATTTTGGTTGCCTCTGACAAGAATGAGACAGAAAGGAGACTGCAAGGAGTATTTTGCATATGTGTATTATGTTTACAATTTAAAAATAAATTTTTGAGGCAAATATAAAATTGTTTACATTTATTAATGCTAGGTATATTCTCTATTCATGTGTATGTATTTGTATATCAATGGGTATGAATGAATAAAAAATATAAATATATATGTTTTGCAATTTGCATTTAAATGCAAATACAGGTGCAATTTAAATAGTTCTAATGCAGAAGTACCATGTAAAATAATTACATTAGTTCATTTAATAATTTTCTAGTGATCCATGAAATGTCTAAACTTTTAATAGGAAATTACTTATGGAACAATACAATGTGTCTCACCAAAGAAACATATTGAGATGTAATGGGCCTAATCCTATGTGGTTTATCTACCAATGGTGAAATAAATAAATAATAAATAACTTCCTCTTCTCTTTCTTTTTTAATGGTGACTTTACTCCAGGACAAAAATGTTTTATGCATCTATTGTGATACAAAATACTGTTTTTTTTTTCTTTTTTTTTTTTTAATATGGAGGTTTACTATATTTTCTCAGTAGTTGGGTCTATGGTATGGAAGTAGCCATGGTTAATATGAACCACTTAAAATATTGTTAGTGCTTAACATTAATTCTTATTTCAAAAAAGAAATGATTTTAGGCAAATGAATATGCTATTTTAAGTATCTGAGCATGGTTTCTTAATAGCCTATCATCCAAAGCGCATTCACTTTATACTATTTTCTGGGGAGGCTAACAGATTTCTTCTGAGCTCCCTAGTTCTTCACTGTTAGGCTGAGGATCATGCTGGAAATATAGTTAACTGCAGTTAGGTATACAAATCAGTGAAATGTTTTGTTCTATAAAAAAATAAATATTTCATTGCCTTTTATTTCATTTTTTTCCAATAAGTTAATACTTCACATTCCATGTAGAAGTATGTCCCAGTTTTCAAATGCTTATCTCTCTTTGTTTATGTACTCATTCCTTTGTTACCCATGTATTCAATAAATATTTATTGAAACTTTATTCTGTTCTCAGCAATACTTTGGGCACTAAGTTATAGTGACAATTTTAAATTGACATGTATCCTTTCCTCTTGGAACACAGTTTCCTGCCAGAAACCAAGTTTATTCGAATAAATACAAAAGTGAATGTAAAACCAACAGTATTAAAAATGAAAGGTATGCGGTGATGTGAGAACATAGAAGGACATGACCTAACCTACGAGAGTAAGGGAGTAGGAGGAAATATTTAAATTTAGATCTAAATAATTAAAAGAAGTTAACTAGTAAAAATGGCAAATGACCAGAAAGATTGTCCCAGTACAAAAGGATAGCATGTGTTTGGGTGCATATATACAGCCTGTTTGTCCATCAATATAGAGGACTTATTAATAAAAGAATGACACTAATGTAACACTAGTGCCTCAGAACAATTATATTTACTGTCCCCTGAAATGCATTTCTCCTTTCTTCAAATATATTAGGCATATGGTCATATATCCTGTTTTCATAAAAATATTTCCTGTTTCTTCTAAAATAAAAATCAGAGAGTGATGTTAGCAAGATGGCAAGATGGCAGTCTTTGTCACCCTACAATAAACAATGACTTAACAACCCACAAATAATAATAACCCTGGGTAGGTTCAAGAGTCCAATTAAGAGCAACAGCAAAACATTGGAGCAGAAAACAGAAAAAACAAACATAAGGGATTACTAGGCATACCTGACATCTGGAAACAGCTAGAAACAAAGAAGGGTGAGGACTATCAGTATCAGCTATACAATGGGTGCCACCACGGTTCCTGGTGGCCTACTCTGCAGAGGGCTGTGGCAGCCTTTGTTACAGAGAATCTCAACAGCCCATGCAGCATCTGTGGATTCCTCACAACTTTTACAGCAAAAGTTCCCTTAGCATTTACCAAAACAGACCCTAGCAGCCTACTCCACAGAGGACATCTGCAGCTTTCTCCACTGAAGTAACCAACAGCCACTGCTGTCGCAGTTCCCCCAGAGAAGAAGATGCTGCTTTGCCCCTCCACATCCAAGCAGGAACTGCTGTTGTGTTGCCACATGACCAGTGTTGCCATCCCCCCAACCAATACTTACCAAAAATCCTGAAGCCATACCTGTTTTGTGTATGCTCAAGCTCAAGACACTGGCTCGGTAGTTAACACTGCAGCACTGCGTATCAGACATCAGTGCCAACGCCACTGTGAGCACAACTGTGAGCCAAAACCCACACCAAGAGAGATACCCTTGACCAAGGCTTTCCTCATGAGAAAAGAAAAGAGAATAGGAAGACCCCAACAGCCTTTGCCACCGAAGACCCTAACAGCCCTCACCAACACTGCATACACTGACTGGCTTAGCTGCTGAGGACTCTTGCAACCTTCACTGATACTGACTTCAAATGATGAAGTTATACAGAGACTATGCTGCCACACCTTCACTGGAGCCAGAACAGCTGCATCCCACCCAGTTAGCACCCAGCGCACCAAACATTCTCCAGAATAGATAATATGTTAGGAAACAAAACAAGTCTTAACCAATTCAAGAAAGTTAATATATTAAATATTTTCTCTGACCACAATGGTACAAAACTGGAAACCAACGGAAAGAGGAACACTGAAAAATTCATAAATACATGTTAATTCAACAATATGGTCCTGAACAATCAATGGGTCAAAAAAGAATTCAAAGGGACAGTTAAAAAATATCTTGAGACAAATGAAAATGGAAAACACAGCTTACTAAATCTTACAAGATGCAGCAAAAGCAGTTCAAAGAGGGAAGTTTATAGTGATATGGTCTAATGAAGAAAAAAAAAGATCTCAAGTAAACAACATAACTTTACACCTTTGGAAAGTAGAAAAAGAAAAAAAAGAAAACAAACTAATACCAAAATTAGTAGAAGAAAGTAACAAAGATGTAAGCAGAAATAAATTATATAAAGACTAGAAACACAATAGGACAGTAGGAGTTTTTAAAGATAAATGAAATTAACAAATTTTTAACTAAACTAAGAAAAAAAGAGAGCAGAATCAAATAAATAAAATCAGAAATAAATGAGGAGACATTACAAGTGATACCACAGAAATACAAAAAAACCCATAGACTACTAAGAAAAACTGTATGCCCCGAAGTTGATAAACTAGAAAAAAAAAAAAAAAAAAAAAAAAGGATACATTCTGAGAAACATACAACCTCCCAAGGCTGAAATATGAAGAAATAGATCTCTGAATAGAATGATAACAAGTAAGGAAATTGAATCAATAACCAAAAATGTCCCAAGGACCAGATACTTTCACTGGTAAATTCTATCAATTATTTAAAGGAAAAACCAAAATACCACCTATCATTCTCAAACTCTTCCAAAAACTTGAGAAGAATGAAATACCTCTAAACTCATTTTAAAATGCCAGAATTGCCCTAATACAAAAGCCAGACCAGAAGACTACCAGAAAAGAAAATTACAAGCCAATATGCCTGATGAACATAGATAAAAAAATTCTCAAAAAAATACTAGCTAACTGAATTTAATAGTACATTAAAAAGATCGTTCACCATGACTAAGCAAAATTTATTCCTGGGATGCAAGGATGGATTAACATATGCAAATCAATAAATGTGGTACACAATATTAACAAACTGAAAAATAAAAAGATAATCATCTCAAAACTGCACAAAAGCATTTCACAAAATTAGATATTATTTCCTGATGAAAACGCTCATCAAATTAGATATAGAATAAATACACCTCAAGGCTGGATGCACTGGTTAACACCTGTAATCCCAACACTTTGGGAAGCCGAAGTAGGTAGATCATTTGAGGTCCAGAGTTCAAGACCAGGCTGACCAACATGGTGAAACTCTGTCTCTACTGAAAATACGAAAATTAGCTGGGCATCGTGGCACTTACCTGTATTCCTAGCTAATTGCGAGGCTGATGCAGAAGAATCCTTGAACCTGGAAGGCGGAGGTTGCAGTGAGCAAAACCACGCCATTGCCCTCCAGCCTGGGAGAAAGAGAAAGACTCTGTCTCAAAATAAACAAATAAATAAATAAATAAATAAATAAATGTTCCTCAACACAAAAAAGGCCATATGTCACAAGCCCACAGCTAATATCATACTCAATGATGAAAAGCTAAAAACCTTTTCTCTAAGATCAGGATTAAGACAAGAATATCCATTCTCCCCACTTACATTCAACACAGTATTTGAAGACCTAGCCAGAGCAATTAGACAATAAATAAATAAATAACATTCAAATAAAGAAGTAAGAAGTAAAATTGCCCTATGGCAGATTACATGATCTTATATATAGAAAAACCTAGATGTCAAAATCTGTTAGAAATAAAAAGCAAATTCGGTAAAGATACAAGATACAAATTAATATACAAAAATCAGTTGCATTTCTACACACCTACAAAGAACTATCCCCCCCACTCCAGATTAAGAAAACAATCCATTTACAATCACATCAAAAAGAGTAAAATACATAAGAACAAATTTAACCAAGGGGAAAGACTGTATGAAGGGGTGACCTGCCCCTCCACACCTGTGGGCGTTTCTCGTCCGGTGGAACAAGAGACTTGAGAAAAGAGACACAGAGACAAAGTATAGAGAACGAAAAGTGGGCCAAGGGGACCAGCGCTCAGGATACGGAGGACCGGCACTGGCACCAGTCTCTGAGTTCCCTTAGTATTTATTGATCATTATTGGGCGTTTGTCAGAGAGTGGGATGTGGCAGGACAATAGGGTAATAGTGGAGAGAGGGTCAGCAGGAAAACATGTGAACAAATGTTTCTATATCCTAAACAAGGTAAACAAAAAAGTGCTGTGCTTTTGATGTGCATATACATAAACATCTCAATGCCTTAAAGAGCAGTATTGCTGCCAGCATGTCCCACCTCCAGCCCTAAGGCGGCTTTCTCCTATCTCAGTAGATGGAATATACAATCGAGACATTCCATTGCCCAGGGACTAGCAGAGACAGATGCCTTCCTCTTATCTCAACTGCAAAGAGGCCTTCCTCTTTTACTAATCCTCCACAGCACAGACCCTTTAGGGGTGTCAGGCTGGGGGATGGTCAGGTCTTTCCCTTCCCAGGAGGCCATATTTCAGACTACCACATGGGGAGAAACCTTGGACAATACCTGGCTTTCCTAGGCAGAGGTCCCTGTGGCTTTCTGCACTGTATTGTGTCTCTGGGTACTTGAGATTAGGGAGTGGTAATGACACTTAACAAGCATGCTACTTTCAAGCATTTGTTTCACAAAGCACATCCTGCACGGCCCTTAATCCATTTACCCTTGAGTTGACACAGCACATGTTTCAGGGAGCACAGGGTTGGGGGTAGGGTTACAAATTAACAGCATCTCAAGGCAGAAGAATTTTTCTTAGGACGGAACAAAATGGAGTCCCTTATGTCTATTTCTTTCTACATAGACACAGTAACAGTCTGATCTCTCTTTCTTTTCCCCACAATTGTACACTAAAAAAATATAAAACATTGATAAAATCAGTTGAAAAAGACACAAATAAATTGAAAGATATACCATGTTTATGAATCAGGAGACTCATATTGGCAAAATGCACATACTACCCAAAGAGATCTACAGATTCAATGCAATCCCTATTAAAATTCCAATGAGGCTGGGCACGGTGGCTCATGCCTGTAATCCCAGCACTTTGGGAGGCCGAGGCAGGTGGATCACGAGGTCAGAAGATCGAGACCATCCTGGCTAACACAGTGAAACCCCGTTGTCAGGCCTCTGAGCCCAAGCCAAGCCATCGCGTCCCCTGTGACTTGCACATATATGCCCAGATGGCCTGAAGTAACTGAAGAATCACAAAAGAAGTGAAAAGGCCCTGCTCCGCCTTAACTGATGACATACCACCATTGTGATTTGTTCCTGCCCCACCTTAACTGAGTGATTAACCCTGTGAATTTCCTTCTCCTGGTTCAGAAGCTCCCCCACTGAGCACCTTGTGACCCCGCCCCTGCCCACCAGAGAACAACCCCCTTTGACTGTAATTTTCCATTACCTTCCCAAATTCTATAAAATGGCCCACCCCTATCTCCCTTCGCTGACTCTCTTTTCGGACTCAGCTCTCCTGCACCCAGGTGAAATAAACAGCCATGTTGCTCACACAAACCCTGTTTGGTGGTCTCTTCACACAGACGCGCATGAAATTTGGTGCCGTGACTCGGATGGGGGGACCTCCCTTGGGAGATCAATCCCCCCGTCCTCCTGCTCTTTGCTCCGTGAGAAAGATCCACCTATGACCTCAGGTCCTCAGATCGACCAGCCCAAGAAACATCTCACCAATTTCAAATCCGGTAAGCGGCCTCTTTTTACTCTCTTCTCCAACCTCCCTCGTTACCCCTCAACCTCTTTCTCCTTTCAATCTTGGCGCTACACTTCAATCTCTCCCTTCTCTTAATTTCAATTCCTTTCATTTTCTGGTAGAGACAAAGGAGACACATTTTATCCGTGGACCCAAAACTCTGGCGCCGGTCACGGACTGGGAAGGCAGCCTTCCCTTGGTGTTTAATCATTGCAGGGACGCCTCTGATTATTCACCCACGTTTCAAAGGTGTCAGACCACGCAGGGACGCCTGCCTTGGTCCTTCACCCTTAGCAGCAAGTCCCGCTTTTCTAGGGGAGGGGCAAGTACCCCTCAACCCCTTCTCCTTCACCCTTAGTGGCAAGTCCCGCTTTTCTGGGGAAGGGGCAAGTACCCCAACCCCTTCTCTCCGTGTCTCTACCCCTTCTCTGATTTTCTGGGGCAAGGGCAAGAACCCCTCAACCCCTTCTCCTTCCCCTCAGTGGCAAGTCCCGCTTTTCTAGGGGAGGTGCAAGTACCCCAACCCCTTCTCTCTGTGTCTCTACCCCTTCTCTGCTTTTCTGGAGGGGGGCACGTACCCCAACCTCGTATTTCTGCACCCCGATCCCTTATTTCCATGCCCCAACCTCATATCTCTGCACCCCGACCCCTTCTCTGCTTTTCTGGAGGGCAAGAAACCCCCACCCCTTCTCCGTGTCTCTACTCTTTTCTCTGGGCTTGCCTACTTCACTATGGGCAAGCTTCCACCTTCCATTCCTCCTTCTCCCTTAGCTTGTGTTCTTAAGAACTTAAAACCTCTTCAGCTCTCACCTGACCTAAAATCTAAGTGTCTTATTTTCTTCTGCAATGCCACTTGACCCCAATACAAACTCGACAGTAGTTCCAAATAGCCAGAAAACGGCACTTTCCATTTTTCCATCCTACAAGATCTAAATAATTCTTGCCGTAAAATGGGCAAATGGTCTGAGGTGCCTGACGTCCAGGCATTCTTTTACACATCGGTCCCTTCCTAGTCTCTGTGCCCAATGCAACTCATCCCAAATCTTCCTTCTTTCCCCTCCCGCCTGTCCCCTCAGTCCCAACCCCAAGCATCACTGAGTCTTTCTAATCTTCCTTTTCTACAGACCCATCTGACCTCTCCCCTCCTCACCAGGCCAAGCTAGGTCCCGATTCTTCCTCAGCCTCCGCCCCTCCACCCTATAATCTTTTTATCGCCTCCCCTCCTCACACCTGGTCTGGCTTACAGTTTCGTTCTGTGACTAGCCCTCCACCACCTGCCCAGCAATTTACTCTTAAAAAGGTGGCTGGAGCCAAAGGCATAGTCAAGGTTAATGCTCCTTTTTCTTTATCCCAAATCAGAAGTGTTTAGGCTCCTTTTCATCAAATATAAAAACCCAGCCCAGTTTATGGCTCGTTCCACAGCAACCCTGAGACGCTTTACAGCCCTAGACCCTAAAAGGTCAAAAGGCCATCGTATGCTCAATATACATTTTACTACCTAATCTGCTCCCGACATTAAATAAAACTCCAAAAACTGGAATCTGGCCCTCAAACCCCACAACAGGACTTCATTAATCTCACCTTCAAGGTGTACAATAATAAAAAAAAAGTTGCAATTACTTGCATCCACTGTGAGACAAACCCCAGCCACATCTCCAGCACACAAGAACTTCCAAACGCCTGAACCACAGCAGCCAGGAGTTCCTCCAGAACCTCCTCCCACAGGAGCTTGCTACACATGCCGGAAATCGGACCACCAGGCCAAGGAATGCCTGCAGCCCAGGATTCCTCCTAAGCTGTGTCCATCTGTGCAGGACCCCACTGGAAATCGGACTGTTCAACTCACCTGGCAGCCACTCCCAGAGCCCCTGGAACTCTGGCCCAAGGCTCTCTGACTGACTCCTTCTCGGCTTAGCAGCTGAAGACTGACGCTGCCCGATCACCTCGAAAGCCCCGTAGATCATCACAGACGCTGAGCTTCCAGTGACTCTCACAGTGGAAGGTAAGTCCGTCCCCTTAATCAATACGGAGGCTACCCACTCCACATTACCTTCTTTTCAAGGGCCTGTTTCCCTTGCCTCCGTAACTGTTGTAGGTATTGACGGCCAGGCTTCTAAACCTCTTAAAACTCCCCAACTCTGGTGCCAACTTAAACAATACTCTTTTAAGCACTCTTTTAGTTATCCCCACCTGCCCAGTTCCCTTATTAGGGTGAGACACTTTAACTAAATTATCTGCTTCCCTGACTAGTCCTGGATTACAGCTACATCTCATTGCTGCCCTTCTTCCCAATCCAAAGCCTCCTTTGCGTCCTCCTCTTGTATTCCCCCACCTTAACCCACAAGAATAAGATACCTCTACTCCCTCCTTGGCAACTGATCATGCACCCCTTACTATCTCATTAAAACCTAATCACCCTTACCCCGCTCAATGCCAATATCTCATCCCACACCATGCTTTGAAAGGATTAAAGCCTGTTATCATTTGTGTGCTACAGCATGGCCTTTTAAAGCCTATAAACTCTCCTTACAATTCCCCCATTATACCTGTCCTAAAACCAGACAAGCCTTCCAAGTTAGTTCAGGATCTATGCCTTATCAAGCAAATTGTTTTGCCTATCCACCCTATGGTGCCAAACCCATATACTCTCCTATCCTCAATACCTCCCCCCACAATCCATTATTCTGTTCTGGATCTCAAACATGTTTTCTTTACTATTCCTTTGCACCCATCATCCCAGCCTCTCTTCGCTTTCAGCTGGACTGACCCTAACACCCATTAGGCTCAGCAAATTACCTGGGCTGTACTGCCGCAAGGCTTCACAGACAGCCCCCATTACTTCAGTCAAGCCCAAATTTCACCCTCATCTGTTACCTATCTCAGCATAATTCTCATAAAAACACACGTGCTCTCCCTGCTGATCGTGTCCAATTAATCTCCCCAACCTCAATCCCTTACAAAACAACAACTCCTTTCCCTCCTAGGCATGGTTAGTGTGGTCAGAATTCTTACACAAGAGCCAGGACCGCACCCTGTAGCCTTTCTGTCCAAACAACTTGACCTTACTGTTTTAGCCTAGCCCTCATGTCTGCGTGCAGTGGCTGCTGCCACCCTAATACTTTTAGAGGCCCTCAAAATCACAAACTATGCTCAACTTACTCTCTACATTTCTCATAACTTCCAAAATCTATTTTCTTCCTCATACCTGATGCATATACTTTCTGCTCCCCGGCTCCTTCAGCTGTACTCACTCTTTGTTAAGTCCCACAATTACCATTGTTCCTGGCCCAGACTTCAATCTGGCCTCCCACATTATTCCTGATACCACACCTGACCCCCATGACTGTATGTCTCTGATCCACCTGACATTCACCCCATTTCCCCATATTTCCTTGTTTCCTGTTCCTCACCCTGATCACGCTTGATTTATTGATGGCAGTTCCACCAGGCCTAATCGCCACACACCAGCAAAGGCAGGCTATGCTATAATACAAGCCACTAGCCCGCCTCTTAGAACCTCTCATTTCCTTTCCATTGTAGAAATCTATCCTCAAGGAAATAATTTCTCAGTGTTCCATCTGCTATTCTCTCTGCTATTCTACTACTCCTCAAGGATTATTCAGGACCCCTCCCTTCCCTACACATCAAACTTGAGGATTTGCCCCCCGCCCCCACCCCCGGAACTGGCAAATTAGCTTTACTCAACATGCCCTGAGTCACAAAAACTAAAATACCTCTTAGTCTAAGTAGACACTTTCACTAGATAGGTAGAGGCCTTTCCTACAGGGTCTGAGAAGGCCACCGCAGTCATTTCTTCCCTTCTGTCAGACATAATCCCTCAGTTTAGCCTTCCCACCTCTATACAGTCTGATAACAGACCAACCTTTATTAGTCAAATCAGCCAAGCAGTTTTTCAGGCTCTTAGTATTCAGTGAAACCTTTGTATCCCTTATAGTCATCTGTCTTCAAGAAAAGTAGAACGGACTAAAGGTCTTTCAAAAACACACCTCACCAAGCTCAGCCACCAACTTAAAAAGAACTGGACAATACTTTTACCACTTTCCCTTCTCAGAAGTCAGACCCGTCCTCAGAATGCTACAAGGTACAGCCCATTTGAGCTCCTGTATAGATGCTCCTTTTTATTAGGCCCCAGTCTCATTCCAGACACCGGACCAACTTAGAGTGTGCCCCCAAAAAAACTTGTCATCCCTACTATTTTCTGTCTAGTCATACTCCTATTCTCGGTTCTCAACTACTCATACATGCCCTGCTCTTGTTTACACTGCCAGTTTACACTGTTTCTCCAAGCCATCACAGCTGATATCTCCTCGTGCTATCCCCAAACTGCCACTCTTAACTCTTGAAGTAAATAAATAATCTTTGCTGGCAGGACTATGCTGAATCTCCTTAGGCACTCTCTAATCAGATGTCCTAGGTCCTCCCAATTCTTAGACCTTTTATACCTGGTTTTCTCCTTCTCTTATTCCATTTAGTTTTTCAATTCATACAAAACCGTATCCAGGCCATCACCAATAATTCTAAATGACAAATGTTTCTTCTAACAACCCCACAATATCACCCCTTTCCACAAAATCTTCCTTCAGCTTAATCTCTCCCACTCTAAGTTCCCACGCTGCCCCTAATCCCGCTTGAAGCAGCCCTGAGAAACATCGTCCATTCTCTCTCCATATCACCCCCCCAAAATTTTCGCCACCCCAAGACTTCAACACTGTTTTATTTTTCTTATTAATATAAGAAGGCAGGATTGTCAGGCCTCTGAGCCCAAGCCAAGCCATCGCATCCCCTGTGACTTGCACATATATGCCCAGATGGCCTGAAGTAACTGAAGAATCACAAAAGAAGTGAAAAGGCCCTGCCCCGCCTTAACTGATGACATTCCACCATTGTGATTTGTTCCTGCCCCACCTTAACTGAGTGATTAACCCTGTGAATTTCCTTCTCCTGGCTCAGAAGCTCCCCCACTGAGCACCTTGTGACCCCCAACCCTGCCCACCAGAGAACAACCCCCTTTGACTGTAATTTTCCATTACCTTCCCAAATCCTAAAAAACGGCCCCACCCCTATCTCCCTTCGCTGACTCTCTTTTCAGACTCAGCCCATCTGCACACAGGTGAAATAAACAGCCATGTTGCTCACACAAATCCTTTTTGGTGGTCTCTTCACACAGACGCGCATGAAACCCGTCTCTACCAAAAATAAAAAAAATTAGCCGGGCGTGGTGGTGGGAGCCTGTAGTCCCAGCTACTCGGGAGGCTAAGGCAGGAGAATGGCATGAACCCAGGAGGCGGAGTTTGCAGTGAGCCGAGATCATGCCACTGCACTCCAGCCTGGGCAACAGAGCGAGACTCCATCACAAAAAAAAAGAAAATATTCCAATGACATTTTTACAGTAATAGAAAAATCAATTATAAAATTCATATGGAACCACAAAACACCCTGAATAGCTAAAGTAAGCTTGAGTAGGAAAATCAAAGATGGATCTATCATATTTCCTGATTCTAAATTAATATTACAAAGCCCTAGTCAAAATAATTTGGTATTAGCATAAAAAAACACATCCCAATGGAACAGAGTAAAAAGCCCAGAAGTAAACCCACATATACATGATCAACTCTTTGACAAAGGTGCCAAGAATACACAGAATAAATGGTGTTGGGAAAACTGTATATCAAATTGAGAAAACTGTATATTGACTGGTGACAAAATGAGGTTGGATTTTTAGCTTTCACCTTATACAATATTTGACTTAAAATGCATTAATAATTTAAATGTAAGATCTAAAATTACAATACTCCTAGAATAAATCATGGAGAATCTCCTTTACAAGGGTCTTGGTCTTGGCAATGATTTTTGGATATGATATTGAAAGCACATGCATAAAAGGCAAGCAAACAAACAAAACGAGTGGGACTACATCAAAATTAAGTCTCTTTACAGCAAACAAAATAATCAACAAAATATAAAGGTGACCTATATAATGGGAAAAAAATAGTTGCAAACCATATATCAAATAATGATGCTATCCTTTGAGTATCTGTCCCCTTCAAAACTCATGTTTTGAAATTTAATTTCCAATGTGGCAGTAGTGAGAAGTGGGGCCTTTAAGAGGTGACTGGGACCCATTTACAGATTAATGGATTACTGAGTTAATGATTAATGGGTTATCACTGAAGTGGAACTAGTGGTTTTAAAGAAAAGGAAGAAAGACCCAAGCTAGCATGCATAGCCCATAACTTCACCCTGCACTCATTGACCAACTGATGATCTCTACACTTTGGCCCCCTCCAAAATTTGAAGTTTCTCTCAACTGCTCATTCAGCAGCCCCATGATTAATACTTTTTCCCTGCTGCAAATTGGTGTCTTGGCATATTGACTTGCTGTGCACATCTGGCAATGAATCTATTGCATTTGCATTCTGAACTGCCTCAGGACTCCATGGAGAGTCCTGCCAGCACAAAGGCCCTCAAAAGATGAAGCCGTTTTGTTCCTGACCAAACTGAGGATTGGGCTGCTATTTCTCGTGCCCAATAACGAGATGCAAATGAACTGGGTAGGAAGAGAGTTTTTATTTCTGCAACTGGTTACAGGGAGAAGGCCTGGAAATTACTGCCAGACCAACTCAAAATTACAGTTTTCCAGAGTTTATATACCTTCTAAGCTATATGTTGACATGTAAGTGTGCATTCATCTAAAGACATAAGTGATTAACTTCTTTTAATCTATAATTAAGGTCTGAGTCCTAAAGACCTTCTTCTGGAGCCTCAGTAAATTTACTTAATCTAAATTGGTCCAGGTGCTGGGGTGATTACCCTTATCTTATCTTCTGCTAAATCAGGGAGGTTTGGAGAGTTCCTTCAGACCCCCAATAAACTTGTTTGTGGAGGCCTGGGGAGTTTCTTCAGACCTCCAAATAAAACTTGTTTAATCTTAAATGGGTCTTATTAAGAATCCCTCCATTATTTTATCATGCTTTAAGGCCCAGGAAAGGCCTAGGGAGAAACTCTTGGTGGCCTTTTGTTACCTTCCAGTCTTTGAATAAAGGCACTGGCTTTTTTTAGCTTTTAATATTTAACTTAACCACTCAGTCAGTACTGAAACAGTAGTTATGGAGGCCTGCCTTAGTGAGATCTAACCTGTCATTCTTTGATCTTGGTGTTCTCAGCCTCTATAAATGAAAGAAATATACTTTTTCTCTTTGTAAGATAGCTACTTTCAGGTATTTTTTTAATAAGTAACAGAAAATGAACTAAGACAGAAAATTGGTACCAACAAATGGCATATTGCTGATAATAAATACCAGAAAATGCAGAAGTGGCTTTGGAACTGGGTAATGGGGAGAGGCTGGAAGAAGTTAGGGGGGCAGACTATAAAAAGCCTAGATTCTTGTGAGGGCTTAGAAGACAAGATGACTAGGGAAGGTTTGGAGCTCATTAGAGATTGATTAAGTGGTTGTGACCAGGATGCTGATAAGCATATGCAGATTAAAGACTATTCTGCTGCAATTTCAGTTGGAACTGATGAACAAGGTATTGGGAACTGAAAAAAGAAAAAGCCATTCTTGTCATAAATTGGCAAAGAATTTGGCTGAATTATGTCCATGCCTGAGGGCTTTGTGGAAAGATTAAACTTGAGAGTGATGAACTAGGATATCTGGCAGAAGAAATTTCTATGCAAAATATGGAAGAATTTGCGGGGTTACTTTTGGCAACTTATGCTGAGATTCTGGAGAAAAGGAATAATTTAAAGACAGAAATTAAAATTAAAAGAGAAGCAGGGCAGAAAGATTTGGAAAATTCTCAGCCCCACCATATAAAGAGTGAAAATGTGTGTTCAGTAAAACATACTTTGTCCTGGGTGTAGCCCAAAGACAATTTGCTAAAGAGATTAGCATAGACAGAAGGGAGTCAGCTGCTATTCCTTGACAGTGGTAGAAAGAGTCCCAAAAGCATTTTAGAGATTTTCAAGGCTGCCCTTCCCATCACAAGCCCAAAGATCTTGGAGGCCAAATGGTTTTATGGGGAAGGCCCTGGATGCTCTCTACGGGTTCATTACCCAGGGCCACCTTGGACTCTGCTTAGTGCACCCCACTTATTGCACCCTAGTGCACCACTCCATGTCCACTCCAGCCCTGGCTCAAGTGGCCCCAGCTGTGGTTCTTGTTGCAACTCCATAAGGTACAAGTTGTATTAGCAACATCCACATGGTGCTAATTCTAAAGGCTTGCAGAAAGCAAGAGCTGTGGAGGCTTCACAGCCTCCACCCAAATTTCAAAAGATGTCATCAAAAGCCTAGGGACCATTGTCCTAGAGCAGAGTCACCACAAATAGCCCCTTCTAGGGCAATGCTGAGCAGAAAAAACGTGGAGTTGAGGCTGTTGTAGAGTCCCTACCAGGACAATGCCTGTGGAGCCATGGCAGCTATATGACCAGGGAGACTCCAGAACTGTGGAGTCACCAGCAGCATGGAATGCTTGTCTGAGAAAGCTTCAGGTATCCAACCCTAACCTGTACAAGTAGCCATGTGGGCTACAGCCAGCAAAGACATGGGGACAGAGCTGCCTGAGGCCTTAAAGACCCAACTGTTATCTCAATGTGCCCAAGAGGTAGCACATGGAGTTAAAAGAGATTATTTGCTTTTTTAAGATTTAATGTCTCTGGGTTTTAGACTTACTAGAGGTCTGTTATTCCTTCTGTTTTATTTATTTTTCCCTTTTGGAATAAGAATATCTTGTTCCTGTACCACCATCTCATCATGGAAGTAGATAACTTGTATTGATTTTGCAGGCTCACAGATAAAACTCTGGACTTTGGACTTTTGAACTGGTGCTGATGCAAGTTAAGACTCTGGGACTATGGAGATGGAATGGGTGTAACTGTATGTGAGAAGGACATGAGTTTTATGTGGCTAGGTGCAAAATGCTATTGTTTGAATATTTGTTTCCTCCAAAATTCATGTTGAAATTTAATCTCTAATTTTGCAGTATTGAGAAGTAGGGCCTTTAAGAGGTGAATGGACCATGAAGGATCTGCCCTCATGACTGAGTTAATTCATTCATAGATTATTCAGTTAATGGATTAATGGATTTTCATGACAGTGAGACTGATTGGTTTATAAGAAGATAAAATAGGCCAGGCATGGCGGCTCACACTTGTAAGCCCAGCACTTTGAGAGGCCAAAGCAGGCGCATTGCTTGAGCTCAGGTGTTTGAAATCAGCCTGGGAAACATGGCAAAAACCCCATCTCTACAAAAACACAAAGATTAGCCAGGCATGGTACTGTGCACCTGTAGTCCCAACTACTCAGAAGGCTGAGGCAGAAGGATCACTTTAACCTGGGAGGTCAAGGCTTCAGTGATCTATGATTGTACCACTACACCCCAGCCTGAGTGAAAGAGCAAGATCCTGACTCAAAACATTAAAAAAATTTAAAAAAATTAAAAAATAGAAGAGGAAGAGAGACCTGGGCTAGCATGCTCTGTGCCTTCTCCACATGATGCCCTTCATGACCCTGGCACTCCAGAGAGTCCTTTCCAGCAAGAAGGTTCTCGCCAGATGCAGCCCCTTGGCCTTGAACTTCTTCATCTCTGTAACTGTAAAAAATATATTTATTTTTTAAAATAAATTACTCAGTTTCAGATATTCTATTATAAGCAATAGAAAATTCAATAAGGCAAAGGATTAATATCCAAAATATATAAGAAACTTATATAACTTAATAGCAAATAATAATAATAACACAATATAAAATGGAGCATGGGACCTAAATAGACATTTTTCCAAAGAAGACATATAAATAGTCAATAGGTACATGAAAAGGTGCTCAACATCACTAATCATTATGGAAATGCAAATCAGAACTCAATGAACTATCACTTCACACCTTTTAGGATGCTTATTATTAAAAAAATTCAAAAGACAGTAAATGTTGGTGAGGATTTAGAGAACAGGAAAGTCATGTACATTGCTGGTGGGAATGTAAATTGGTGCAGCCATAGTGGAAGGCAGTATGGAGATTTATCAAAAAATTAAAAAGAGAATTATCATATGATTCAGCAAGCTACTTCTGGCTATATATCCAATAGAAATAAAATAACTAATGTGAAGGGATACCTGCAGCCCCATATTCATTTCAGCATTATTCACAATAGTTAAGTATAGAAACAATCTAAATGTCCATCAAATCAATGGATGAATGGAGAAAGAACTTGATACACACACACACACACAGAGGAATATTTCAGACTCTAAAAAAGAAGGAAATCCTGCCATTGCAACAATATGGATGAAACTGGAAGATACTATGCTCAGTGACATAAGCCAGAAATAGAAAAATACTGCATGATCTCACCTACATGCAGAGTCTAAAAAATGGAACTCATAGAAAGAGAGTGTGGTTACCAGAGGTCAGGAGATGGGTGAGATGGGAGAGGTTGGTCAGAGGGTACAAATTTGCAGTTGCAAGATGAATAATTTTTATATGATATATACTGTACCTCATAGTTACTACGGGTAATAACAATGTATTACATACTTGAAACTTGCCAAGAGAGTAGAACTTAAGTATTCTCACCACAAAAAAAAAAAAAAAAAAAGGAGAGGTAAGTATTTGAGGTGATGAATAGGTTAATTACCTTGATTGTGGTAATCATTTCACAATATATTTTCATATCAAAATATCAACCTGTATGCCTTGAATACCTGTTTATACCATTTTTATTTTTTAATAGTACTTCAGTAAAGCTGAAAAACGAGAAGAAAATTCTGGCATATACTACAACAGGGATGAACCTTGAAAACTTCATGCTAAATGAAATAAACCAGTCATAAAATAACCATTGTAAAAAGTGAATAAATGAAAATTGAAAATAAAAATAAAAAAATAATTTCTCCAGCCCATAAATCACTATCATTTAGCACTTTGCATTTTTTATCCCAGGCCACACTTCTGACATATTATTTGTTTCAGTGTTTATTAATTTTCTTTTCATCAGACTTCCTGATATCAAAGACTTATATCCCTAGAACCATTGTTTAGCATATCACAAATGTTCAATAAATATTTTTGAATACTCAGGTAAGTGAAATAATCTTTCAGAATTTATTAAATGCCAGTCACTTTGTTATTTTAACATATATTCTCTCATTTTATCCTCTTGAAACTATAAAGTTTGTATTATTCCCATTATCCTAATGGAAATGCGAAGGTTGGCTAGTTCAATAGGTTTCCTAGGTTCATTCAATCAGTAAATGACAAAAATAGAATTTGTATTTAGCTCTATTTGACTCAAACGCCCATAGTCTTAAGAACTGCACTGCATTGCATTTTAATTTTACACTTTGTTATTAGAACTGTTTCTAGAACTAGAAATAATATAGGAAGAACAGGAAAATGCATTCTAAGGTACAGATTTCTTCTCATTGGCCCTTCATTTTCTCTATATAAAAGAAATAGATGTTCTAGCACAGCTACATATTTTGGAAGCGTTTCTTTTTAAGTGACTTTAACCTACATATTTGTGAACCAGATATTACTCACCTAATTCCAAGTGAGTATCTTATAAAACACAACAGATAATTTTTTGTAGCTGAATCAAGTTTTGACCAGGTCACATATAACCATACTTTTTTAAAAAAAGGATTGATTTTCTCCTCAGTTAACCTCACATTTGATTCAGTAAAGGATATCGAAATTTGTCTCCATTGCCCATTACACCCAAGTAGACATTTTATTGAAGGATATTTTCCCAAATAATCTGCAAATTGCTGCATCACTGTAGTGCAATATTTTGTTGTCCTCCTTGGCATAATTGCCCAGGCTTCTTCCCTAAGCAGGCTAAATTCTCATACAAACATTTCAGCATTTTCTGCCGATTTTTTTTTTGGCTTTCATATTTGTAAAGGTTCCAGTACATCCCTTTCAGCATATGAGCCAGACCTGAACAATCTCCACAAACATGGGAAGACTCTCCTTGGTACTAACACTGAGACCGACTTGGCAGAAAGAGATTATTACTTTTCCTCAAGCATGGAAAAGTACATGAAGCCCATGCCAACCTACAGGCTGCCTGTGTGTTTGGCCCCTTTTATGTCATGTAAACTATGGATTCTGTGATATTTTCATGCATTTTCTTATTTCCGTGAGCCAATTCGCTTGCTGGAATTCATGTCCCCCTAATGGAGCAAAGAGTTTATCTTAGATACTTGTTTCCTTACCACCTTTAATGTTCCTTGTATGTACTGTATGCAACTATTGTTTTTATCCTTCTGGAAGTAACTTTCTCCTCCCCAGAGCAAGACTGTAGACATATTATAATAACATTCATAATTGACAATGGTAAACCAATAAAATTAAGTTTAAACAAAGAATTAAACTAAGCAGAGTCTGTCTTCTATATTCCTCTAGTGATTCATGTTGTATCTTTTGGATCATTCATCATCTTAAATTAAAACTACATTAGTGTCAGAAACATAGGAAAGGAAAAAAAAGATAGTGAAAGGAGGTGGTGAGCGCAAACCAAGACAAAAATATTTTTTACTGTACAATAGTACTGAAAACCAGCCTCTCCACAGCCCTGTCTAAAATGTCCCTTCTGTTGGGACCACCCTTATGTGAAAGGGAAAGTAAGTACTTCATTAATATATGAAATGACCTGTTTCTTATGCAGCCTTGTAACTGAAAAGCAGAAAAGTTTGTTGCAGCCAGCTCAAAAACCCATCATCAGAACGTTTTCATTTAGGAAAAAATCAAACAAAGTAAACGTTTATCACAACATTCTAAACATTTCAAATCCACTGAAATATTTGATTGTAATCAAGGATTTTTAATGTTCTTAGGTAAACAAACTGGATGACAGATACAGCAAAAAGGACCCAGTGACACAAGGAGGATGGAGATTTTGTGAAAGAGTGTGATAATATGGGCAGCCTGAACAATCAATATGTCCAGGCTAGAGAGGCTCCAACATTAGAATTTCATGCTCCTCTACATGGGATTCATTTAACTACATCTGTAGGCCAAGCCCACAGACCCTAAAAGACATGGTCATGTCTTCTATAGTTTCTGCCATGTTTCATAATTTTCTAGCCACACTGACATCTACCTCCATAGGTTTGACCAAATTTCAAATTTTTCCCATTTTTATAGTATACTTAAAAAAATTTATGAGGTATTAAGAATAATTTATTTTTGGTAATTGGCAAAATGTCAGTATTTACAAATTGAGAATATCTACCACTTCACGGATATTGTCCTTTAAAGGCTGGAAAAAATACAGTTCTGAAAACTGGAGCCCAAGCATCTACCATCAGATTTCCCAAAAAGCAGTCAAGGTGTTTTCCAATGTCTCTTACAAATAATCCAGTGTTGTTATGTTGCTGCAAAAGGAGAGAAAAATCCAAAAATCTGTGTGACTGGAGAAGTTAAGCACAAAATATCTACAAGGATAAAAAGATGGTAAGAGATCTAACTATCACCCCACCTATAAAGCCCTATCCACAGGGTGAGATGAAATCTATCAAGTTCATCTTGCAGTATTGCATGTCTCAAGGAAGTGCTGTTACAGCAGAATGGGTGAACAATATTGGAATGATGGGAGACAATGCAACAGTCAGTGAAAATAAATAGAGTTCTGGGGCTCGAGAAGTAAAGAAAAACTATAGTTAGTTAAAAAGAACCTCAGATGAAAGGGCACTCAGAAAGACCCTCATTTCTTGCTCCTGATCTCCAGGTAGAGTCTTGGGACAAGGTAAAAATTACAGCATAGCAAAAATGGTTTTTGAAGAATCTGAAATCACAGTGAACTTGTGCAATTCTTTTTAAGTAACGGCAAGCCTCACCTAGTCTTGCAATGTTCTCTGCATGGTGTGACAGACACATTGAAAAATGACTAGGATACAAGAGGGTAACAGTGGCCTTTTATAATTACCCCATGCTCCTGATACTTGGACAGTAACCAAATATTTCATGTGCTTTCAAGAAGAGAACAGAAGTAACTGGAATAGTCAGACTTGGAATATCCTTGCAATTGGAAAAAGGGCAACAGAACACCCAAATGGATGGTCATGCCACATTTAACTTACCTAAAGATAAGAAAGATTGTAATTTATTTAGAGCTCTAAGTGGCTTGGCATGGATGAGTATACAAGGGAAGAGAAAACAAAACAAGCAAAAAACCAGGGAAAATTGTGTTCCAGGAGCCATTTAAGAATTTCAAGAGAAGAGAGAGTGTAGAAGTCAGGACAACTAAGCATTGAAAAGCATCCCATAGATTAGTGTCACAGTAGTCACCGGTAAACTGTGTAACTGCAGGAATAGTGCTGATGGAGGCAGAGGCCAAATAGCAAGTTTCTGAAAATGAGAAAAGGTATTGTTAAGTGAAAATAGTAATGTGCTAAAGATAACTACAGATATTATCTGTGAGGAAAAACACAGTGAATAATTGAGGGGGCTATACGGTTGAAGGGAGGTGATGTTGTTTTGAATCATTGAAGTGATATTAATATGATAAAATAACTATTGAAAGAAGTCAACAGAGTGATAGTGTTTCAAAGACACCAATGAGAGACAGAACAGTTGATGGAGTAAGTTAGAAGCAGGTGTGCTTCAAGTTGCAAGAGAAAAGTTATACCTTAGAAAACGTGGTCAGTGGATATTTTTTGGAAATAGATTTCCCCTGGGTACTCAAGGATTTAACTATCAGCATAAATAATCAAAGATAATGAGAAGAGTTATGAAAGAGCATTTATATGAAAATGTTATTCTGGGTTATTTTTATGTAGTTCAGTCTTTTCAATTTTATTTTGATTCAGCATGGCCTATTTCCATTTTTTGATAGCCTTGCCCTTCTAAAATATTTTGGATTTCTCTTCCCCTTCTCTGATTTTCCTTTTCATGTGCCTGATCTGAGATTCCCTCATACCTTCTGCTCACACCTGATGGTAATTCATACTTCTGAAAAATACCACATTATGCTTAAGGTGGATGTGCATCTGCAAAGAGTTAGAATATGACTTCACACATTTGAGAAACAAAAATCACTACAGCAAAGTGCTGTAATTGTGAACATTTATTTGGAGTGCAGACCATCAATTATATTACTTAAGTTATGAAATTCATGATACTGAAGTTTATGCTTGCTAATACGGGTGTCTATAGTCAACTCTGTTTCTATCTCACTGGCATAACTATTACAAAAGTACTATTATAAAAGTACTACAGCTTGGGAGACTTTTTTTTTTTCCCATAATGAGCATGTATTTCATAGTGACTTTGATGCTTAGATACTAAAAATTTATAAAGAAATTTCATCTAACATTGCTGCAACCCATAATTATTTATAGATTAGATTCAGAAAACTGGTTAGAGTGAATAACGTAATGGTTATTTAGCATTTTAATTGTGACAAGGACAAAAGATTAAATGCCATGGTGACAAAATGGCACCTATTTACTTAGAGTGGTCTCTATTTAACACTCTAAATAGATACTACACCAAAGTGTTACTCCCATCACTATGAGTAAACTAAGGGAAAATATGTTTCTACAAAAGAATTTTATAAATATTAGTCAATAAAAGCTATACAAACTTGAAAAATGCAATGAGCCTATTAAATCTAACCTCAAACAGAGATGTGTAGTAGGTACACCATTGGGAAAAGGCCACAAATACTTATTCAAGCTAGGGAAAAATTACTTCATTTATATTCCAAATATTTAAAATAGAGCCAAATGATAGGCAAGGTATTCATCCTATTAGAAAGTGTTTTACTAATAGAGAATAGTATCTAAGTCTATGAAGATCACTGGAGAAACACAAAAACTAAAACAAAAAATGGAACACTATTAATTGACTGCATTTTCATTTTACCTACTTGAATTTTAGTTAAAACTATCAAGTCAGGGATAATGGGATAATCTGTAATTATCTATTAACTACCATTCAGAGATCTAGTTAAGAAAATTGGATTTGGTTGAACAAATTAGAGATTTGGTTAAACAAATGTCACTTTTTAAGGGAATATTTAAAGTGCCACAAAGAACCTAGTCAAATTTGAATCCATACAATAGGTTGTTTTCCTTGAAAAGACACAATGAAAAGCAAATGTGGGGAGATTAAGAAATATCCTAAATAGATTCAAAAATTTTCTTTTTAAAAAAATATTTTTATGGCAATATATTTTAAAGTAAATAATATAATGAATACAGTTGTCTCCCTTGTCTGCAGTTTTGCTCTCCTGGTTTCAGTTACCTGCAGTGAACCAGGATCTAACAATATTAAATGAAAAATTTCAGAAAAAAAATTCGTAAGTTTTACATTGTGCTACTCCAAGCAGTGTGATGAAATCTTGCACTTCTCCGTTCTATCCCACTAAAGAGAGGACAAAGAATCCTTTCTTTGTCCAGTGTATCTACATTATATACACTACCCACCCTTTATTGATAGACATCATCTTCTCCTGACATCCAACCATGGACATAGACATGGACATGGATCCATGATCTAGGATCACCCAAAGCAGATGATCCTCCCTCTGACCTGTCATCAGAAGGTCAATAGTAACAACACTATGTCACAACGTCTATGTCTTTCACCTCATTTCACCTCATTACATATACATTTCATCACCTCCCTTCATCACAAGAGAAGGATGAGTATAGTACAATAAGATATTTTGAGAAAAAGAGTGAGATCATATTCACATATAACTTTTATTGCAGAGTATTGTTATAATTGCTTTATTTTATAATTAGTTATTATTGTTAATCTCTTACTGTGCCTAATTTACAAATCAAGCTTGATCATAAATATGTGTGTATAGGAAAAAAGCATTTTAAGTAGGGTTTGTGGATAGTAATATCCATGGTTTCAGGCATCCACTGGTGATCTTGGAATGTATGCCTTATCAATAAGGGGAGTACTACTATAAAGTTTATGTTCTTAAAGAGGTGTATTTGAGTGATGAACTACCCTCTAATTTATGTACTGAAGAAGTGTGGAGTACTGAATGAGAGCAATACAAACACGAACATGCACACAATACACATTATGTTTTTGAAAATATTCATTTTAGAATGTGCACCCAAGTTGTTTATTGCTGACAGAATATACTTAAGGCAAGTTATAAAAGCACATGTAAACACGACTTTGTATTTGCTAAGATAATTCAATACAGGCAGCATAACAAGACTATCAATAGCATTTATTTTCCATAAAACAGTAAAAAGTATGCATTGTAAAATTAATTTCCATTGATTACCCCAGGCTAACTAGAAACTTTTAATTCTTCCAATTTTCAGTTTTCAAGTTAATAATGTACAAATTTGTTTTGCTTGGTTGATTAGTGTATTATACATATATATACACACACACCACATATATACACTACTATACATATACATATATTGACAGTATATGCATACAAATTTGTTTTGCTTGGTTGATTAGTGTATATATATATATGAATATGTGTATATTCATGTGAATATATAGTGTATATATATATGAATGTGTATATATATTCATATATATACACTAATCAACCAAGCAAAACAAATTTGTATGCATATATATATACTGTCAAGTATATATATATATATACTGTCAAGTATGTGTGTATATATATATACTGCCCAGTATGTGTATATATATATACTGTCAAGTATGTGTATATATATATATATACTGTCAAGTATATATATATATATATATATATACTGTCAAGCTGAAGAGTTCAGTCCTATATGTAATATGTTTTCCTGCTTTCATTCTCTTCCTATGTATATTTATACATGTGCTTCCTTAGTTATTTATTTGTTAGAATACAGTCTATTCTCACTACTCACTTTAATCACACCCTATAAAGTCTCTGTGAACACTAAATTAGTGAAAGCTGAGCTATTGTTCCTAGGGGAAATACAAGGTTAGGTTCCTGTGAGCCTCTGCGCATATTTTCATCAACTGACCAATATATAACTTTGTTTTATGTGTGTTTCTGTTTAAAGATACCTTATGTAATATATAGTTTGTACATTAAACTCACAGCCAACAGCATTGTAACTCTTCCTGAATGAAGCTTACCTAACATGAATTTTCTCTGTGAGGACCATCACAGCCTTCTTGCACTTAGGAACACTAGACTGCATTTCTGCATGATGGGGGCCATTTTAAACAGAAAAATTAACCACAATAAGCACAAACAAATAAAAAAATAAGTGGCAAATAAACAGACCAATAAAAAGACACTCATTTACAGTATGACAGTTAGAACAAGAAAGCAAAATATCTCCTTATTTGACCTCAGCTGTGAATATGCACATTGAATAACTCATTTTTTCCCTGCCCTGTGCATGTCCACAAATGACTTACAAAGTGCCTTGAGTTTTGATCTTGAGGTTACAAATGAATTTTAGCTAGTAGATAAATTTTGCAAATGAAGAATTTATGAACAATGAGTAGGAACCTTTGATCAGCTTCCTCCCTATTAGAAGAAGTACAATTCTAAGCAAAAAGAGTCCATGAATTTTTTTTAATGTAGTTAGGAGTGAAGAAGTGTAAGTATATGCAGCAGGATTGCCTGGGTTTAGACCAACACTCCTACTAATTTAAATGTGATTTTCCAAACCTTATGACTTATGTAAAAATTCTACAAGCTCTTCTAAAAACCCTGAAACAGATAATAAGTGGTGAAAGAAAGAAAGAAAGAAGAGAAATGAGAATGAGTAAAAAATGAACTGAGCATAATGGAGAAGACACATTTCTGAGTTTACAAGAGTTAGACAATATTTTGTTAATGTAATAATATTTACTTATAAATTTAATATTTAATAAAGTTAACATTTATAACACAATATAATTATATTTTAAGTATGTTATATGTTAGTTAATTATATTATTTAAAATATAACTTAGTGAATAAATGTAATATTTAATATGTAAATTTAATATGATTCTATTAATTTTAAAATACTAAATTTATCTTGAGACAACATCTAACAACTATAAAATAGGAGTATTAAAGAAGATCAAGTCTGAGTGTGGTGGCTCACACCTATAATCTCAATACTTTAAAAGGACTGCTTGACCCCGAGAGTTAAAGACCAGCCTACGCAACATAGCGATATCTCATCTCTACAAAATTAAAAAATTAAAAAAATTAGCCAGTGTGGGGCTGCATGCCTGTAGTCCCAACTACTTGGGAGGATCACTTCAGCCTGGGAGGTCAAGGCTGGAGTGAGTAGTGATCACGCCACTGCACTCCACCCTGAGCAACAGAACAAGAATCGGTCTCAGAAAAAAAAAAAAATTAAGAATTGTCTGCCAAATACATGAAACTATGCAATTGTCTACCTGAACGAACACATTTGTCACAGTTAAACTGATTAAGAGCTAAGAAGCATGGTCATTATCCCAATATTATAATCAGGTGAATAATACTCATATTTTTCTTTGTGACATTTATTTTTATTGTGATAAAAATACATACTTTTTATACCTTCACTCAACAAGGAGAATCATGACTTGCATTTTACAGTCTCATAAATACAATTCCAATGTTTTAGAAGACTCCTCTTCTCTTTGAAATTATGAAGGGGTAAGATTATTTTTTCCTTTTATTCCTCTTATTTTTTCTTCCTTCTTTCCCCCCTCCCTCGCTTCTTTCTTTCCTTCCTTCTCTCACATGCGTCCTTTTCTCCTTTTCGATTTTTGAACATCTCATTGGTACATACAGAATTCTAAAACTTGTTTATTTTCTCTTTACCATATTTGAGTTGAGAAAAAACCATGACACTCTGCTATTTACATGAACACCAGTTTATCTTACCAAGGCCTATTATTTCTGCTTTTGAAATTTTGTTTTAATTATTTTATTTTTATTATGAAAAAATTGTTTAGGAATAAAAGATTGAGACAGAATCCATACAAAGTTTAAAGAACTGCAATACAGTTGCTACATATATAATTGTCCAGAAGATGTCTCTCCCCATTCACATCTCTTTCCTTGCTCTGCAGAGAACCATTAAATTCTGAGGTAATCATTTTCTTGTTCTTCTTTATTGTTCTAACACCTATGCATATGTCCCACTTTTTTTAATAATATATAAATGAAATAATTCTCTATGTATTCCATTGTTTTGCCTCTTCAACATCATGTCTTTGAGATTCATTCAAGTTAATACATGTTACTTTAATTCGTTAATTCTCACTGTTGGATTGACCATGAAATATTTATCTATCCTACTACTGACATACATTTTCCTTTTCCTTTTTTTTTTTTTTTTTTTTTTTTTTTTTGCTGTTATGAACAACGCTGGTTTGGGGAGTGCTAAAAGAAACAGGAAACTAGAACCAACTGTTGGCAGAGGGATATGGATCATTGCTGGTGTGATGCTGTAAACAACATCAAGCAGACAGCAGGGATCAAAGCCTTTATTCCCACTTCCTCCCTGCCAGTCTTCCCCCATGTTTCCATTGGCAAGACCTGTATCAAGAAGCCAGGTGACAAAAGATAATATAGTTTTCTTTGTCCCAGCCCCAAAATCACCAAGCTGATTAAACAAAGGTAAATTTGTAGCTATAATAGTTTGTAGAGATAATAGTTTAACAACCAACAGAATAGTTAAATAATTAATGCAAAAATTCCGAAGTCTGAAGAGGGGGTCAATAGGAGATACAAGAATAAATTATTGAAGGAACTAGATTGCTGCTGCAGGCCTCCTGAGATGCAAAAAAACTATGAGTCTGCTTGTTTTCTCAGCAAGGAGGTTTGTGGTCAGGGGGAAGTTCTCAACCCTGGTCCCTGGCTGCCTGAAAATAGACTCAGCATCATTAGGGGCCATAGTGGGAGTGAGATCAACTTTTACATATGTATAAAAGTCTCGCTCTCGGTCACCCAGGCTGGAGTGCAGTGGTGCAATCTTAGCTCACTGCAACCTCCACCTCCTGGGTCAAGTAATTTTCCTGCCTCAGTCTCTCAGGGATTACAGGTGCCTGCCACCACAGCCAGCTAATTTTTTTTTTTTTTTCTTGAAAGGGAGTCTCACTCTGTCACACAGGCTGGGGTGCAGTGGCGGGATCTACTTCAAGCGATTCTCCTGCCTCAGCCTCCTGTGCAGCTGGGATTACAGGCATGCACCACCACACTTTGCTAATTTTTGTACTTTTAGTAGAGACAGGGTTTCACCATGTTGGCCAGGCTGGTCTAAAACTCCTGACCTCAAGTGATCTGCCCACCTTGACCTCCCAAAGTGTTGGGAGTGCAGGTGTGAGCCACCACACCCATCAGAGACCATCCTTTAAGACTACAGGCTGCATGGGAGTGGGGTGAGGCTGGTGACTGCCAGCTTTCCTCTACTTTCCAGGCCACCTGTGTGACTCTCCTAGGAATATAACTCCATTGGCCTGAAAACCACACCCTTATTCCCCACAGCAGCTGCAGCAAGCCCCACCAATGCAGAGTCTGAGCTCAGACATGCCTATCCCTGCCTGCACCTGGTAGTCTTTCTCTACCTGCCCTGTTAGTTGAAGACAACAGTCATAATCTCTTGGGAGCTCTATGGCCCTGCCTACCACTTGAGAAACCTGAATACTTAACCAGGCATCCCTAGGGCAAGTTTGCATCCTCCCTATAGTACCACAGCTGATGCACTCTTAAAAGTGCCACCTCCTAGCTGGAGGCCAATCAACACAAAACCAGTGCACTAAACAAAAATACAACCAAGGACCATCACAGAGTCCATTTCACTCCCCTGTTACGGCCACTGGGGCAGATACTGTTATCCATGGCTGAAAGACATGAAGACGGATCACATCACAGGACTTTTTGCCAACACTCCCCAAGACCAGCTCAGAGCCCAGTAGCTCCACTGGGTGGCTACATCTAGAAAAGGAAATCAATCACTGCTGTTTGGCTCTCAGAAAGCCCTATTCCTAGGGGAAGAGGGGAAACAGCACATCAAGGGAGCACCCTGTGGGACAAAGGAATCTGAGCAGCAGCCCTTGAGTCTCAGGTCTTCCCTCTGACATAGTCTACCCACAAAAGAAGGAACCAGAAAAACAATTCTGTAATATGACAAAAAAGGTTCTGTAACACCTCCAAAAGGTCACACTAGCTCACCAGCAATGGATCTAAACCAAAATAAAATCTCTGAATCGCAAGAAGAATTGAGAAGGTTGATTATTAAGCTAATCAAGGAGGCACCAGAGAAAGGTGAAGTTCAATTTAAAAAGATCAAAAACATGATATAGGATATGAAAGAAAAAATCTTCAGGGAAATAGCGTAAATAAAAAACAATCACAACTTCTGGAAATCAAAGACACAATTAGAGAAATGCAAAATGCACTGGAAAGTCTCAGCAATAGAATTGAACAAGTAGAAGAAAAAAACTTCAGAATTCAAAGACAAGGCTTTTGAATTAACTCAATCTGTCAAAGACAAAGAAAAAGTAATTGTAAAAAATGAACAAACCCTCTGTGAAGTTTGAGACTATGTTAAACATGCAAACCTAAGAAAAATTGGTTTTCTCAAGAAAGAAGATAAATCTAAACATATGGAAAACATATTTGAGGGAATAATAAAGAAAAACTTCCCCGACTTTGCTAGAGATCTAGACATCCAAATACAAGAAGCTCAAAGAACACCTGGGCAAGTCATTGCAAAAAGGTTATCACCTAGGCACATAGTCATCAGGTTATTTAAAGTCAGAATGAAGGAAAGAATCTTAAGAGCTATAAGGCAAAAGCATTAATAGTAGATTTCTCAGCAGAAACTCTACAAGCTAGAAAAGATTGGGGTCCTATTTTTAGCTTCCTTAAGCGAAACAATTATCAGCCAAGATTTTGTATCCAGTGAAACTAAGCTTCATAAACGAAGGAAAAATAGTCTTTTCAGACAAACATATGCTGAAAGAATTTGCCACTACCAAGCCAACACTGCAAGAACTTCTAAAAGGAGCTCTAAATATTGAAACAAATCTTTGAAATACACCAAACTAGAACCTCCTTAAAGCATAAATCTCTCAGGACCTATATAACAATAACACAATGAAAAAAACAACAACAAGGTTTTCAGGCAACAGATAGCATGATAAATAGTACTTCGCATCTTAATACTAATGTTGCAAGTAAATGGCCTAAATACCCCACTTAAGGCTGGGCGTGGTGGCTCAAGCCTATAATCCCAGCACTTTGGGAGGCCGAGGCAGGTGGATCACGAGGTCAGGAGATCGAAACCATCCTGGCTAACATGGTGAAACCCTGTTTCTACTAAAAATACAAAAAAATTAGCTGGGCATGGTGGCAGGTGCCTGTAGTCCCAGCTACTCGGGAGGCTGAGGCAGGAGAATGGCATGAACCCGGGAGGCGGAGCTTGCAGTGAGCCGAGATCGCGCCACTGCACTGCAGCCTGGGCGACAGAGTGAGACTCCGTCTCAAAAAAAAAAAAAACAAAAAAAAAAAACCACTTAAAAGATACAGAATGGCAGAATGGATAAAAATTCACCAACCAAGTTTCTGCTATCTTTAGGAGAATTACTTAACACATAAGGATTCACATAAACTTAAGATAAAGCAGTGAAAAAAGATATTCCATGCAAATGGACAACAAAAGTGAGCAGGAGTAACTATTCTTATCTCAGACAAAACAAACTTTAAAGCAACAGCAGTTTAAAAAGACAAAGAAAGATATTATATAATGATAAAAGGACTAGGTCAACAGGAAAACATCACAATCCTAAATATATATGCACGTAACACTGGAGCTCCTAAATTTATAAAACAATTACTACTAGACCTAAGAAACAAGATAGATGGCAACACAATAATAACGGGAGACTTCATACTCTACTGACAGCACTAGACAGGTCATCAAGATAGAAAGGTAACAAAGAAACAACAGGCTTAAAAAACACCCTAGAACAAGTGGGCTTAACAAATATTTATAGAATATTTGTTCTATCCAAAAACTTCAGAATATACATTCTATTCATCAGCACATGGAACATTCTCCAAGATAGACTATATGATAGGCCACAAGTCTCCATAAATTTAAGGAAATCAAAATTATTCCAAGTACTCTCTTAGACAACAGTGGAATAAAATTGAAAATTAACTCTAAAAGGAACCCTCAGAACCATACATACAAATACATGGACATTAAATAACCTGCTCCTGAATGATCATTGAGTCAACCATGAAATCAAGATGGAAATTTAAAAATTCTTTGAACTGACAGATAATAGTGACACAACATATCAAAACCTCTGTGATACAGTAAAAGTAGTGCTAAGAGGAAAGTTCATAGCATTAAATGCCTACATCGAAAAGTTTGAAAGAGCACAAATAGAGCTAAGGTCACACCTCACAGAAGTGGAGAAACAAGAATAATCTAAACCCAAACCCAGCAGAAGAAAAGAAATAACAAAGATCAGAGCAGAACTAAATGAAGTTAAAAAAACAACAAGAAAAACAATACAAAAGATAAATGAAACAAAAAGCTGATTCTTTGAAAAGATGAATAAAATTGATAGACCATTAGCAAGATTAACCAAGAAAAGAAGAGAGAAGATCCAAATAAGCTCAATTAGAAATGAAACAGGAGATATTACAACTGCTACCCTTGAAATACAAAAGTTTATTCAAGGCTACTATGCACACCTTTATGCATATAAACAAGAAAACCTAGAGGAAACTCATAAATTCCTGGAAATATACAACCCTCCTAGATTAAACCAGGAAGGTATAGAAACTCTGAACAGACCAACAACAAGCAGCAAGGTTGAAATAATAATTTTAAAAATGGCCAAGAAAAAAGTCCAGGACCAGAAGAATTCACAGCTGAATTCTGTCAGACATTCAAAAAATTGGTACCAATCCTACTGACACTGTTCCAAGGAGGGAGAAACAGAGAATCCTCCATAAATTATTCTACGAAGCCAGTAACACCCTAATACCAAAATGAGAAAATGACATAACAAGAAACAAAAACTACAAACCAATATCCCTGATGAACATAGATGCAAAAATCCTAACAAAATACTAGTGAACTGAATCCAACAGCATATCAAAAAGATAATTTGTCATGATCAACTGGGTTTCATACCCAGTTTAACATATGGATGGTTTAACATATGTAAGTCAGTAAATGTGACACACCATATAAATAGAATTAACAAAAATCACATAATTATCTCAACAGATGCAGAAAAAGCATTTGACAAAATACAGCATCCCTTTATGATTAAAACCCTCAGCAAAATCGGCATAGAAGGGACATACCTTAAGGTAATAAAAATCATCTATGACAAACCCACAGCCAACATTATACTGAATGGGGAAAAGTTGAAAGCATTTCCCCCTAGAACTGGAACAAGACAAGCACGCCCACTCTTACCACTTCTATTCAACATAGTACTGGAAGTCCTAGCCAGTGCAATCAGACAAGAGAAAGAAAGAAAGGGCGTCCAAATTGGTAAAGAGGAAGTCAAACAGTCTCTGTATGCTGATTATATGATTGTACATCTAGGAAACCCTAACGACTCCTCTAAAAAGCTCCTAGAACTGGCAAATGAATTCAGCAAAGTATCAGGATACTAGATTTACCTACAAAACTCGGTAGTTCTGCTATACACCAACAGCAACCAAGCTGAGAATCAAATCAAGTACTCAATCCCCTTTACAATAGCTGCAAAACAAACAAACAAACAAATAAAAAATTTAGGAATATGCATAACCAAGGAGGTGAAAGAACTCTACAAAAAAAATAACTACTAAACACTCCTGTAAGAAATCATAGACAATACAAACAAATGGAAACACATCCTTTTGTCATGGATTGGTGGAATCAATATTGTGAAAATGACCATAATGCCAAAAGCAATCTACAAATTCAATGCAATTTCCATCAAAATACCACCATCATTCTTCACAGAACAGAAAAAACAATCCCAAAATTCAGGTGGAACCAAAAAAGAGCCTGCATATCCAAAGCAAGACTAAGCAAAAAGAACAAATCTGGAGGCATTACATTACCTGACTTCAAACTATACTACAAGGCCATAGTCACCAAAACAGCATGGTACTAGCATAAAAATAGGGGTATAGACCAATGGAACAGTATAGAGAACCCAGAAATAAAGCCAAATACTTACAGCCAACTGATCTTTGACAAAGCAAACAACATAAAATGGGGAAAGACACTCTATTCAACAAATGGTGCTGGGATAACTGGCAAGCCACATGTATGTAGAAGAATTAAACTGGATTGCCATCTCTCACCTTATATGAAAATCAACTCAAGATGAATCAAAAACTAAGACCTGAAACCATAAAAATTCTAGAAGATAACGTTGGAAAAACCCTTCTAGACATTGGCTTAGGCAAAGACTTCATGACCAAAAACCCAAAAGCAAATGCAACAAAAACAAAGATAAATAGAGATGGGGCTTAATTGAACTGAAAAGCTCCTACACAGCAAACAAGAAATAATCAACAGAGTTAACAGACAACCCACAGAGTAAGAGAAAATCTTCACAATCTATACATCTGACAAAGAACCAATATCCAGAATCTACAAAGAATTCAAACAAATTAGCAAGAAAAAAACAAACAATCCCATCAAAAAGTAGGCTAAGGATATTAATAGACAATTCTCAAAAGAAGATATACAAATGGCCAACAAGCATATGGAAAAATACTCAGCATCAATAATGATCAGGAAAATTCAAATTAAAACCACAATGTGATACCAACTTACTGCTGCAAGAATGGCCATAATAAATAAAAGAAAAATAGATGTTGGTGTGGATGTGGTGAAAAAGGAACACTTTTACACTGTTGGTGGGAATGTAAACTAGTACACGCACTATGAAAAAAAGTGTGGAGATTCCTTAAAGAACTAAAAGTAGATCAACCATTTGATCCAGCAGTTCCACTACTAGCTATCTACCCACAGGAAAATAAGTCAAGAAGTCATTATATGAAAAAGATACTCACACATGCATGTTTATAGCAGGACAATTTGCAACTGCAAAAATATGGAACCAGCCCCAATGCTAGTATTCCACAAAATACTACTCAGCCATAAAAAGGAACAAAATAATGGCATTTGCAGCAACCTGGATGGAATTGGAGACTATTATTCTAAGTGACATAACTCAAGAATTGGAAACCAAATACCACATGTTCTCACTCATTAGTGAGAGCTAAGCTATGAGGATGCAAAGGCATAAGAATGATACACTAGACTTTGGGGACTTAGGGGAAAGGGTGGGAGGGGGGTGAGGGATGGAAGACTACACACTGGGTACAGTGTACACTCGGGTGATAGGTGCACCAAAATCTCAGAAATCACCACTAGAGAATTTATTCATGTAGTCAAACACAACCTGCTCCCTAAAAACCTATTGAAATAAAAAATAAATTAAAAAAAGAATGAATGATTGAGACTAGAACTTACAAAAAGAAATAAAATATGAGAAAGCAGGCAGCTAGTACAATGAGAAAGATACTGTTAAATAGAAAAGTGCTCAGGGTTGCAGAGGGATTTGAATCTGGGCCTATTTTAGTCAACAGCCCATGTCTTCATTTCTGAACACCATGGAGAAACGAATTGTTTAGTAAGTTTTTTTCTATTTAACTAGACAGTCACACTATGTATTTTTGAAATAATGGAAAGACCAAATACATTAAAATTAACAAAAAAGTTGCTTCTCAGAGATTTTCAGATGGAATTTTAAATAGTTTAAAATAGTGTGGTTCTGTAATAGAAAAGAGAAATAACAGAAGTAGAAATGTTATTATTGTTTGCAAAGAAGCAACAAAATTATAGCTCATATAGACAGTAGTATAAAGAGAAGGTTGATGTGCAAGATAAACCTAAGAAAAAATGAACTGACATTTATTTTCAACATGTGAGGAAAGAGGGCAAATGGGTAATAAATACTTAATGACTGGCAAAGGCTCAATTATTATAATTGGGCTTTTCTTAAAAAAGTAAATAATTAATGTATCAGTAATATAGAGTGTGATGCTATGCCTTGGTCCTTGTATCTTTTCTTTTCCTTTGAAGAACAAGAGAAGCTTTTTTCATACCTTCTTTTTTTATAAAGCCAATTACTGTATATATTATGCATGCTTAATATTTTTCATACTCTTAGTGCTTGATTTTTTTGTTCTTTCTTGGGGTTCAAATTCATCCTCCCTAAATTGCATTCTGTAGGCTTATAAGTGAAAATCTGTCATCAGTAAACTCAATTCTAGTTTATTGTAAAATGAATTTCACCTACTGTCTTCAATTTATTTTACCAGATATACAATTCTAATTTAAACTTATTTTTTCTTAAACTTTACACATTTTTATTTCAGTTTCTATTTTTCTATTGAGACATCTAGTATTTTTTAAAATTCTAATCTCGTAAGTAATCTTTCTTTTTCCTCTTTCTTTTGGTATTTTGTAGGATGATCATGATATTGCCCAGGGTGAACTTGTAGTTTACCTTATTTGGGGGTTGTAGTTTTTAATGAGACTCTAAAGTCATTAAGAGATCTAGAAAATTCTCAGTTAATACATTTTTATAAAGCATGTATTTTCATTCTTCATTTACTTTTATTCTGGGTCTCCATCTTACATACATGTTAGACTTCCTTTCTATCTTATCTCTTCAGCTCTCATATTTTTCTATCTTTGTCTCATGCTTCATTTTACGGTATTTTCTTTTTTCTTTCTTTCTTTTTTTTTTTTGAGACGGAGTCTCGCTCTGTCGCCCAGGCTGGAGCGCAGTGGAGCGATCTTGGGTCACTGCAAGCTCTACCTCCCGGGTTCACGCCATTCTCCTGTCTCAGCCTCCGAAGTAGCTGGGACTACAGGCGCCCGCCACTCATTCCCGGCTAATTTTTTGTATTTTTAGTAGAGACGGGGTTTCACCGTGTTAGCCAGGATGGTCTCTATCTCCTGACCTTGTGATCCGTCCGCCTCGGCCTGCCAAAGTGCTGGGGTTACAGACGTGAGCCACCGCACCCGGCCATTTTAGCGTATTTTCAAATTTTCAATTTATTAACTCTCTCTTTCACCTGCATTAAGCTTATTGTTTTACCTGACCACTTGCTTTATAGCAATAATAATTATTTTTCTATTTAAAATATTTTATTAGTTTTATTAGTAGCACTTAATACAGGTCCTTTATGATTAACATTAACAGTACTCAATTTTCTATTTATTTTCTTGACTAATCTGTCTGTTTTAAAGAAGGTACTAACTTGTTCCTTATTTTCTTACATATTTTTATTTGATATTATAAATTTACTTGATATTATGTATATAATCTTTACTTGGAATTCCAATATCTGAGTTAGTTGGGGTTCCAAATCTTCACTATGCTGTTTCTTTCTTTCTTTTTTTTTTTTTTTTGAGACAGAATCTCGCTCTGTCGCCAGGCTGGGGTGCACTGGTGCGATCTCGGCTCACTGTAACCTCTGCCTGCCTGGTTAAAGCAATTCTCCTGCCTCAGCCTCCAGAGTAGCTGGGATTATAGGTGCCCGCCACCACGCCCAGCTAATTTTTCTATTTTTAGTAGAGACAGGGCTTCACCATGTTGGCCAGGACGGTCTCCATCTCTTGACCTCATAATCTGCCCACCTCAGCCTCCCAAAATTCTGGGATTACAGGCATGAGCCACCGCAACAGGCCTATGCTGTTTCTTAACTCTTGTTTATGGTGACTTATTTTCTTTTGTGTTTTGTAACTTTGGATTTTAGTATTTTAATTGTTAGGGCCTTACATATAGGAATCATGTAGAGGCAGCTTTTGCAAGACCAGTTTTTGTTAATGCTAATGTTAAACCTTGACTGTATAAGAGGTATAGTTATGAATTCTCATGGTAAATATTTTTCTTTGTATCTGGACTCAGTCCTGGGCAGAAAACTGACCTTGTCTGTGTTTCTCTCCTTTATTGGGTACATATAGGATGCATTAAATTGGGGAATTTTGCTAAAAAGACTTATAGATACAAATCAAAATTTGTACAATAAATGAGAAGAAATTCATTAAGTTAAAAACATGTTCACACCAAGACAAAAATAATTGTTTATATTTATTTAGCTATTTTTCTTTTTTATTAGTATTAATTTAGATTTTTTCCTTTTGACTTTCTTAATGTGCTAATAAACCTTAATCTTTTGAGATTTAGAACTGAAACCATATGGCATTAATATGATCTTTAAAATAGTCAGATACAGCAGATACTTTAGTCTCTACACACCCAGAACATATGAACCAACTAACTCACTGAAATGTGATATTTATAAGAATATTTGAGAAAGTCTGTTTGTTGTTTCAGCCATGAAGTTTAACTGCGATGTAAAATAGAGACTCCTGGCAACATAATGACATATAGTTTAATACACTGAGAGCTCTGTCTCCCTTAAAGCACAGCAATTTTATTCAATTTCAAAAATGTTTTCCACAAGATCAGAAATGTTGTGTTACAATAATTTCCTTTGGTTTTCACAAGACTAGAAATATTTTTTCACACTTATCCGTTGTGCTACAGAGAAACCTGACTTAGATACCATGGCAACTTTCTACTTCCTTGAATAGTCTGTGAAAATAACTTTGAAGTTAATAGACCTTACATAATTCCAAAGAAATAAAAGAAAATTGCTAAAGTAAGAGAAATGTGCTTATATTGTACCAAAGGCTAACAACAGCTTTGGATGATGTGTATGATTTTCAGAGAACTCAAGATTATGCAATTAGGATTTATGAATCCATAGAGGAACTATAGAGTTCTCAACAGATAGTTCATGCAAGATGCAGGTGTTTGTTGGTTGGTTGGTTTTTGTTTTTGTTTTTTAGCTGTTCATGCTGGGTTACAAGTTCTAAATTTGATTTACTTTTGATCTTGCAATAATTTCTGTCAATCATGATGCCTTTAAAAAACAAACATATATACCCTAAAAATGCTTGTCTAAAAAGCATATATAATACTCATGGTGAAAGTAGATGATAAAATTACTACATTCTTACAGTTGCAGTATCATTTGACAGCTTTGATCATTTTATCTTCACATCACTTTTAAATGTCAAAGTCATCTTCGGAGGTCTCATCAGAACGAAAAACATTACCTAACTTGAAAATGAAATTTCTCAAACCTGTGTTCCTGTTTGGAGGTAGCAAAAGCCACTTTATTTAAAGAAAAAAAAAAAGTTATATTGAGAAAATCAAATGAATGAGGAAAATAGAATTTTTTTTCTACAAAAAGTTAACATATGATAATTTTCTCTTTCGATTATAAAACATGTTATTTTCCTCAGTTAAGACTTTGGGCTGTGAAGCCAAAAGGACGTGATTTGAATACTTAACTCAGCTACTTTTTAGCTGTGTTACCTCAAACAGGTGATTATACCTTTGTATTTGTATATTTATGTAAAATGTGACATCACTACTCCTAGAAGGTATTAAGAGTTTAGTCAGATAATACTTGTAAAGTACTTGCCATATGATTAGTACTAAATTGATGTTGGCTATGATTAAACTATTGTTATTCAAATATTGTGCTATTGACAGCAAGAGATCATTTTTTCTTTAGGGTACTACACAGGACTATTTGGTTGAAAGTGGACCACTCCAATGATTCCCAGGTGGGAACAGCTTCTTTCACCCTGGAAGAACTACTAAAAGGTAGAGATTTGGTAAAAAGTGCCATTTACTGATTTAGCTCCTGTGTTCTAAGTGTTCTCAATTATTGTAATCTTGGCTTACACAAAATAAGGTTTTCCCAACAATACCACGGAGACTGTTCATTTACTGTTTTCCCTTCTGCGGGGTCCCTTATGCCTCACTGCCTTTGAACAATGCTCAGACCAGCTGTTATTTGTGCCTTCATTCCATCTCAAATAAAGCAATCCACCATTGAATATGCCTCCTTAATCAATGTCTTACATTTCATTTATGTGAATATGTCACCTTTAGTTTCATTCACTTTGAATTATCTATATGTAAGAAATTCCAATGTGAACTGTTTTCTTAAAAAATGTTCTTTGTAGTTACTTTTGCATACTTGTAACATCACTCAATAGATATTGATAAAATTTGCATCAAAATTGGATTAGATTCTCAGGAAAATTATAAGATTACAGACTTTAAGGACAATTTTGAAAAAAGGTACAAAACTTCGTAATGAAATTGAGAAGAAAATGCTAATGGAGGTTTCAATGAATTCTTTCCATAGTTCTTTCAAATATAGACAGTATAGTTTTCAATTTTATAAATCTGAATAACTATTAAGAAAATACATCCTGGCTGGGCGCAGTGGCTCATGCCTGTAATCCCAGCACTTTGGGAGGCCAAGGCGGGCAGATCACCTGAGGTCAGGAGTTTGAGACCAGCCTGGCCAACATGGTGAAACCCCGTCTCTACTAAAAATACAAAAATTAGCAAGGTGTGGTGGTGCACACCTCTAATCCCAGCTACGAGGGAGGCTGAGGCAGGAGAATTGCTTGAACCAGGGAGGCGGAGATTGCAGTGAGATTGCACCATTGCACTCCAGGCTGGGAGACAGAGCGAGACTCCATCTAAAAAAAAAAACAAAAAACAAAAAAAACCTGAGAGTACTTGAAAATGTTCTCTTTTTCAAATGCATAACTCCATATAATAGAAATACATCATTTAACTGAGCATATACTTGAAAACATAGCTTCAACATGTATTTAGCAAATATTCAATGAATATCCATTCTGTATTGGCCGCTATCCTACATACTGGAAATATGATTAACAATGCAGCAGCTGACCAAGAAGTTTTTAGTCTGGTGGAGAAGAAAGATAAGGGGATAGATAGAAAAGAGTACAGAGGTGCTATAATGAGATATGCACAGAGTGGCTATTGTAACACCTACAAGGCACTCAAACCACTCTCAGGTATAGAAAAGCCGTGTCAAAAGACTGAATAAGAATGTTCCAGATTGAAGGAACAACATGCAAAAGGACAGTAAGGCAGTGGATTAGGGAACTGAGATCCAAAAACTGAAAAGTGGAAGCAGCTCCTTATGAGAAGTGCATATAGGCTGGATCAGGTGAGTGTGGACAGGTGAACAAAGTCCTGGTTGTGAAGGACTTCACAGGCCAAGCGAATCAAGTTGGACTTTATCATGAATGATATAGGGAAATAGTGGAGGATTTTAAGAAGAGCGGGTAGCATGTCTAGATTACATTTCAGAAAGATCAATCTGGCAGAGGTTTAGAGAACAGATTTGCAGAAAGCCACACCTGCAGAGAAAGGGACCCATTCAGAGGTGGGTGTGCACAGGGAAGCAGGGAGAGCTCCTGACGTCCAAACCAGAATGACTGTGAGGAGACAGAACAGCAAATAGTTTGAGAAATTCATAGGTAGAATCAAAAGAAGTTGAAGTCAAACTCTTCATGTCACTTTTGGGTCTGTTATCTTCCTATTTCAAGTTGAGGTTATGCACATTTTGGTGGGTTTAGGGGAACTTTCAGTGCAAGGACTTCCTGCTTTGCTGTTAATGTGTCATTTCTGGTCAGAAACACAAATATAAACCACAAGTGAATAGGCATGTCCCTACTTAACTGAACATGAAGTAGGTAAAAGATGAGCCAAGGATAATTTAATTGTTGGAAAATAATAGTCTCTTCTAGACAGGACTTATTGAAAAGGAAGGGAAAATAACTTGAAATGTCTCAAAACTGACTATTTCACTTACAGATGAAATCATAGTTCAGTGCTGTCAGTGTTATAATGTACAAATTATCACTAAACTGACATCTTTTCAAGCAGTAAGTTCAGAATTATGGTGCAATAACTCTAAATCATTACTAACATTTGTGAGAATTTTACCATTTGAAAATACTTCTTAATTCATTATCTCATCATAAGAAACTTTTCTTATGGTATAATATATTCAATGTGATATTAACAATATATTTTATAAAGTTGAGATCACTCAGACTTTCTACTTATGGGATAGTAGAGCTGTTCTCTTTCCAAAACATATTCTCTGTTAAATGTAGTCAGCCACATCCTTATGGATAGTCATCTGTTTGAACATATTACCCTTTATTTGAAAGTCTCTTCATTGACTTTCCAGAACAATCTGTATTGATTTTAAAGTTTTGTTACTCACTTATAAGACGCTTAATAGCCGCAGACCAATATCTGTGCCAGATCTATTGTCTCTAGATGTCCCTTGTTGCCCATTGAGGTCACAATGAGCAGGCTATTTAGTCTTTCCAAAGCATAAATTCAAATCCCTTGAAGCTAAGGCTTTTAGAAAATATGTTCCCTGATTATGGAATGTAGTTGCAATTTTGATTCATTATATTCCATCTGTGTGCATGGAAAAAAATGGTTGTGTTTGGTTATATCTCAAAAATATTATTTTTAGCATTGATGTCTCCATTTCTTAGTAGATATGTAGCTTTAATAAAGTATACTGATATGCTTTATCCAATTTATTGAGATTAACACTGATAATTTTCTAGGTCCACCAAGGGACATAAGACTTCTTCTTAATATGATTTCCTACTGAAGAAACAGAAGGGTTGTTCTGGCATTTGAGTTTAATTAGACCATATATGAAAACAAATTTTATAAACAGTATAGACTGTTTCCTTTTTTCCCACATTCACTTAAAGTTCTCAAAGAAAGCATTGTGGATGTAGCAGTTAGGTTTAAAACTAAAAAAAAAAAAAAAAAAAAAAGTAGAATCATGAAATAAAATTTAAATTATGTACAATAATACCATTGTTTCATCATAATTTACAAAATAAAATGAGGACAAATTTTTCTTACAGAATTCCAAATGATCTACATAGACATAACTCCCTACAGAAGATGGATCTTGATTCTCCTCCCCTTTAGTGTGGGGTAGAAGAGTAACTTGCTTCCAAAGAATAAAGTATGGAAACAGAAGGTGACTTACAGTGGAAGCACCTGACAGACAATAACTCCAACAAGGTTAACATCACCAGGGATTTGTCATGTTAATACCATGTAATCTTTGATATGTTGGAATGAGAAGGCTACTTCTCTATGGTGTTCTCAAAAACACATAACTTCAATCTAAGCTAAGAAAAACATCAGGCAATCCAAAATTCAGGGATACTCTACATCACGCCTACTTCCTTTCAAAGCTGTCAAGGTTGTTTAAAAACAAAGACAGAGCTATTGTCACAGACCCAGAGGAGACTATGGAATCCCAATGCCAATATCCTAAATGGGATCCTATATCAGAAAAATGACATTCACGGAGAAACTGGTGGAATCTGCTGCTAATAGTCATTTACCAATGACAATTTCTTTATTTTGACAAATGTACCCTAGATAAACAAGATGTTAATGTCAGGGGGAAAGGGAAACTGAATGATATGTAGATGAAAATGATCTGTATTATCTTTGCAACTGTTCCATAAATCTACAAGTTTTCCAAAACTAAAAAAAAAAAAAAAGTTTAGTTTACAAAATAAAATAAGTATTAAAAGGAATTATTTGAAATGGCAACAAAGAAGTCATATTCTTATGGAAACAGTATTTTTCATATTTGTCTATTTTTTCACTATACTATACCTTGTTGTAGAAGATATAGTCAAAATATTGAATGATATCAAGAGTTTCTAGAAGCTGAAATAAATCTGAGATTCCACAAAATCTGTTCATTCTACAAACATTTATAAAGTACCTGTTATTCTTTTTTTTTTTTTTTTTGAGACAGAGTTTCACTCTTGTTGCCCAGGCTGGAGTGCCATGGCGCAATCCCAGCTCATTGCAACCTCTGCCTCCTGGGTTCACGCTATTCTCCTGCCTCAGCCTCCCAAGTAGCTGGGATTACAGTCATGCGCCACCATGCCTGGCTAATTTTTTGTATTTTTAGTAGAGAGGGGGTTTCTCCATGTTGGTCAGGCTGGTCTCGAACTCCCGACCTCAGGTGATCCACCCACCTCGGCCTCCCAAAATGCTGGGATTACAGGCGTGAGCCACTGCGCCAGGCCCAGTACCTGCTATTCTTAAAAGGTTGCTAAATATAGCCACAATCACCATATATTCATCATAATTCTCATCTCATTTGTTCTAATTTACAGATCATATTAATGTTTTGAGCCTAAATTTGAATTAAAAGGTCAAGATGATAATTGCTTTTTAACCGTTTCCTTCATTGATATGTCAAGAAATATTTCACAGTCACATTTTTATTTAATGAGTAATTTCAACCACAAAAAGTGAAGTCCTGTTATTGAAAGTTTTTGTTTACTATTTTTTATTATTTTTACTTTATTGTTTTAGATGTTGATATGTTTTCCACTCGATCGAATTTTTATATATTAAATATGGACAACAAATAATTAAAATATTATATAATATTCTGTTCTATAGAAGACACTGGCCTGAAATGATTCAACATCCCCTCCACACTATCTTTGGAAAACTTTGAACATTCTGAGCTCTGTTTCATTGTCTAAAAAACAAGGAAAGAAGTCATCTTTAAGAGAGCCTTTAGAATTCTAAATTTTCTAAATCTTCATAAAAGCATGAGAAAAGTTTTTTTTTTGCAAAGAATAGTCTAAAAAATAATTTTTACACTTTTCAATTTCATATTTTTGTGGAATGTTGGCCAAATAAAATACCATTATAATCACAGCTATATATCAAAGCCAGCATAACATGCAGATTTCTAATGTGTATTTTATCGGTATTACTTACATTAATACATGCAATTAATAAAGATTTGTTTCAAATGTATGAATGAGTGACAACTGACTAAGAGATAGCCAATCTACTATAGTATACTAGACAGTTCAGTTTCACACTTATACAGCAAAATTTCAGTTTTCTTTTCGGCAACACCCTCTTCTAATGCACTTCTATGTCAATATATAACTTCAGTTCTTAGGTAAACAAGAGTGGGAAAGTGTCATGCTCCAATCCCAAGTATTTCTTCCCAAAATGTGAAATTCTGATGCACTCTCAGTGACTTGGGAAATTTCATAAGGTGAAATTTTCTTACACAATCTTCAGTATTTGTGTTTTATATGTATTATACATATCACATGAGTTGTATATTTTTGTTATTTTATAATGCTGCATGTTTTTAACATCAAGGGCTAATAGGATTAAGGAAAAACAGAGATAGGTAAATAAAATAAAAGTATGAGAAATAAGGAATTGATGAAGAAAAATATGCTCCTTGGAAAAAGGAGTGCAACATTAAATGAGATGTTTCCTTCTCAAAGCTAAATACTCTCATCCAATCGGGGCACAAGAATGTGAAACAAATACCATGGATCACTGAAACATGGACTTGTGGTCTGCCAAGACCTTAGACCACGCAGATACAGCAAGTCACTCAGTTCCTATTCTTTTTCAGAAAATCTTTCTCAGCAAGAGGCAGCTAGTTTTTTCTCGCAGCAAGCAAGACTCTGTGTGTGAAGCTTTGAACAATCCTGCACTGCAGGGAATGTTTTGCAGAAACTGCATGACAAGATTGCCAAAAGGATTACCTCTTGATTTCCTTTGTCCTTGGGTTTATTTCATCTAATAATGGGGCAAAGATGGTGCCTTCTACAATGAAGGGAGAATTTATTCATGAGTCATATACAACAAAATTGTTTTAAAATCCTTGTTCCTCATAGTTCTCTAAGAAAACAACATTCCTCATTGAATATAATATGTATGCTTTTTCTTTTAGAAAATGTTTATCATTATACTATACATTGTAAGCATAGAATAATTTGTTCTTGCAACAGCTTGAAGCCAGACTCCTAAAAAGAAGTATTTTCTTCCTCTCTTTAATAAAAGGCATGAACAACTATCAAGAACACAATGTAGGGTCAGTTTAAATAAAGACCAGGCCATTTAACTATGACAAAAAATTCTGTAAACAACATAATACTATAAATTCCAAAATATGTTAGTTTTTTAGGTTACTTTGAGATCTGACTCCCTGAAAAAACATACTTAAATGTAAATTATGATTACAACAACATGGCTGTCCTGATTTAAGAAACATGGGGCTCAGTATCAGAACGCCTGGCTTCATGTACCACTTTTGAATTTAGCATTTGTCAATCTGAATCTCAGTGACCTCACCTGTGTAATGGGGGATGATGATGCCTAGCCTGTTGAACTCACATGGTAATTTTGAAGGTACAGTAAAATAAGGTTTACACATTTTCATAGAATTCTAAAGATACAGTGTACAGAAAAAAAATCAAAAACTAGCGAACAGGAAAATTTATCATTGTAGTCTTTCAGTTTCAGTCTACCATAATTATTCTGATGCAACCAGAAATTTATACAGACAGGGAGCTATGAAAGTATACACGAGTATAACTTATGTTCTTTATAAAGATTATACTTTATGTTCTTCGTAAAGTAACACTTGATCTTGAGACCTGAAAGGTGAATAAGCCGGAACAATTTAAAAGATCAGCAATAAAGATAGCCTCCAAGTGGACGCATCACTAGGTGCAAAAGATGGGAGTAGCAAGGGAAAGTACAGGGGCTGAGGTAGAGAAAAGATATAGGAGAGTATTGTGATTAAATTCTGGAGAGGTATGTAGGTTTCATCTCATGTTAATCTATTTAATACAAGTTTTTGCCTAATGAATAATAATAAATCATTGAAGGGCTATTTAAAACAGTAGAGTAATATAATCAGAAGCCAGTTTTTAGATGAGTCTAGCAATAGTGTGGAGACTAGACTGGAAGAGAAAATCATAGATCATAAGGATGACTAATTTGGTTATTTCAAAATTCCAGGCCAGAAATGGTAACAGGACAATAGGCATGACAGTGAAGAAAGAGAGAAGTGAAAGATTTGGCAATGTATCTTAGAGATAGAATTGTCAACTCTTGGTGAAAGCTTAAATATGGTAAGAGAGAAGGGTCAGTAGTAACATCTCATTGCTGAGGTTCTCAGTGTGTGATGGTATTATTTATTGCTGTAGGGAATTCTGGAGGAGGACTATGTTTGGTGAGGACATGCCAGGTAAACAGATACCTAGGTCAAAAAAGACATCTATAGTACAGATAGGAAATTATAATTTATTTTTGTAACAATGACAATAACATCATCAGTATAGATAAATTAACAGGGAAAGGGCACTAAAGGAAGGAAAAAAATAGCATAGCACCTTAAGGAACTCCAAAATTAAGAACATTCATGACAGATATGCCAATGAGATGCTTACTACAAGTCGCTATTGTGTTAGATATGGCAGATAAAAGCAATAATATTCAGACATTTTCCCACAAGTTCACAGTCTAGGACAGAATGAAGGAAACTGATACTTAAGCATCAGTCAGTGCTAAAGGTTTCTATAAGAAGACAACGGATGGACACTTTTTTCTAGAACCATGGATATGGTTAGAGAAGAGGGGAAAAATCAAGAGAAGTTGATAGCTTGGCTGAGTACAAAAGGACAATTTTATTATTTCCTTTCTTAATTTGTTTGCCCATTCAATGAAAATTTTTAGAGTTCTGTAATATTCCAGGCACTACTCTAGTTGCTGAAGACAGACTGACTCAGATATCGTGCTCCTGTTCAAAAGGAGATTAATTTACCTCACAGGGGAGACAGTATATAAGTAAACAAGTAGACAATATAATTTTATTGAGTCCTTATACAATAAAGGCAATCAAACAGGATGATTACAATTGATATCGGTGGCTTCAGTGGAGAGAGGGATGAGTAATCTGATCAAGGAAGTCCTCACTAAGGAGATGCCCCTTGAACATAAGCTTGAATGACAGGAAGGAGCCAAACACAGAACAATTTGTAGGAGGGAAAGAGAACAATCATATCTCTCCTTCTCAAAATATCTAAGTTTGGAACTCATTTTTTTGATAAAAAGGGAGGGCAGTCAACAAAGTTATATGAACAAATGTAGATAGAAAATAAAATTTGCAGCAAATTGATTAAGTAGTCTTCTCTAACTTCCTCAAGTGAAACATTAGGTAATATAATCAAGTGTCATTGAGTATGAAAGAGAGATGTTGATGTTCGAAGAGACATATGGTATGAACTGCTCATTTTGAAGAGTAGAGACATGAATAATCAGAAAACATAGTAAGTTTTTTTGACAGTGTAGACCAATACATGATCTTTAATTTAAAGTAAGACAGGTCAGCACATCTGTGTTTTGTATTATTCTGTTTTTCCTTCCAGGTCATTTAATTAGTTCTTTTCTGGTTTGAAATTTGCAAAAAGTTGGGTTAGGGTTTGTAGTTTTGTCAGTTAAGTATGACACAAGAAAAATGGGGCAGGAGTAATTATAAGAATAGATGAAGAAATGCAAACTAGGTAAGGAGGGAAGTCAGGCTATGAAGCAAATGAGGGTAGAGTAAAGGATTGGAGTACATGATGAGCCTGAAAATATACTTAAGTAAGAGTATTACATTACGGGATCTGTACATAAAGGGCCAAGAGTAGAATGCTTTACAGTGTGATTTTGCATCCTGTGCAATTGATAGTGGCAGCAAGTTCCAAAGCTATACTGTTCAATAGCCTGTGGCTGTTTTAATTTAAATTGTAACTCATTAAAATGAAATACAATTACAAATACAGTCCCTGAGTTGTACTAGCCACAATTCACGTGCACAAACAGCCAAATGTGGTTAATGATTATTTCACAGAGACAGAACAACTACATCAACACAGAAAGTTCTGTTGGACAGTGCTGGTCCATATTGCCATCCTGCGAATGGATGGAAGAGACAGAGAAAGCAATATCGTAAATGAAAAGGACAAAAACAGACAAACGAACGAGAAACTGTGATGTTGATTGAGTCTTGACTGGTGATAGGAGGACAGAGAGAAAAATGTTGAGGGGCTACACTTTAATGTAAGTGTCAGCAACTGAAATTTGTCAGGAAAAATATATGATCATGCAACTTGAAAAGATCTGGGTGTCGTAAAAGGAAAAGAGGTGCATACAGGCAATCCAAGGGAATAGAGGAAGGGGGCAAAGGCATTCCAGGAAGGGAGGGCATCATCTGCAGGCTCACCAAGGCCTGAGAGGAGTTACAGTATTTTGAAAGATTAGAAGTAGTTTCAAATGGCAGGTAGAATGAGAAATGGAGTGCCCAAATATGCACATACATAATTTCTGGTTCTTTACACAATCAAGTCCACCCATGGCCTCTCTGAAGAGAGTTGTTAAGAACCTTACTATTATCATTATATTTAATCCCCTCAAACAAGAGCCATACATATAAACTGCCATGTCAGCAGCTCCTTCATCAATCTATTTGCATAAATTACATCACCACTTCCCCTAACAACCAAATGATTACTCAAAGTGAACAGTGAAATACATTTAGTGATTATATGACTAGCTAATATTATGTTGAATAAGTACATCAGTGGGACTGTCAAATCCAATAGAAAAAAAATTCTTCCAACTGGAAAAAATTCATATATATGTATATACATGAATACATGTATTACATACAGATGTAATATGATACACATGTGTGTATATGTAACCTATGTACATATACACACATATATGTTGTGTGGCAGATGCACCTGAATGTGTGTTTTGAGTTCTGAGCTAAGGTAATTGGGAGTAGTCAACCCAGATATTTATTCCTTACCTATGAGGAACATCTGAACCCCTGGCCTGCCCCATGGAATGCAGGCCATATAGGGAATCAGGCCCTTTGTTTTGGGGTAAATGAAGGTTACCAGGTGGAGGTTGTTAGCAGGAGGGTGCTAAGTGAAAATGCTATATAAACTGCATGCTTTTTGCAAGCGGTTGGGGTTCTCCTATCCAGCCTGCCACCATTGGACTGCTCTGTAAGTAAATCCTCTCAATAAACCCTTTGTCTTGTTTCCTGGCTCTGGGTGTCTCCTTTGGCCTCTTGAACTTGGTGCCACCCCTATTGAAGTTAATAGAGTTCCAGTACAACATATTTATGCACACATACACACACACAGGAAATAGATAGATAGATGCAAGGGTAGATAGCCAGATATCTTCCTACAGCATCCATCATCAATGCATACATGGAAGAAAACAGGTGACTGATTATTCATTAAATTTCACAGGATTTAAAAAAAGACATTTTGAGTAAAAATAGTAATAAGAAAAATACTTAGCAGGCTGTGAAGGATTTTTTCTGTCTATTTTTTCCCCACATAAAATCAAGTGAAGAAGCAATTATCAAGATAATTCAAGTATAAAAAAGAAAAAAAAACTTGCCTAAATTATCTGAGTAGTTAATGAAAAACTTGAGCTTGAGGCCTCAATCATCCAAGTAAATGAATCCATTTTTCAGTATATTTTGCATGTAAATGTAATGAATAAATTAATCCTAAAGACCTGGTAGCTAATTTACCTAAGGTGCTCCAGAAGCTTTTTTGTTTCCCCTCAAGGTATAATTTAGTTTTTGTTAGACTAGGTCCAATATTATTTAACATATGACATGTATTATTGTTATTTATGTGAAAGGCATGTTAAACTCTGCTCAAAACAGTAAAGATGAAGGCTATGCCTACACATAGTCAAAACATTCATACAAGAAGGTATAAATTGGTCCACCTCTCAGCTCGCTTAGCCTGAATGAACACCATAGGAGTATTTCTTATTTGGAAATTAATGAATCTTGATAGCTTACACTTTGCCTCTATTAATGTGTTTTAAAATGTTAAAGTTATAACTACAGACAATATTTAATTAACATAATTAACATGACCAAAGATGACATGGCCTGTTCAATCTGCGCTTTTTAAGACATTTTTCACGACCATCCAAATTATAAAATACAAACATATAATTTCTTGCCAGATGTTTAAAGTTGTCCTTGAATAATCTTTCAGAGTTCCAAATTGGTGAAAGGTAATCACAGCATCATTTTTATAATGCAGTTAAAAGAATACCATGAGTATGTTCAAGTAATGCACTCCTAAACTCATAGTACAACCTTGATAAATACATTCAATTTAATTGATTTAAATGAATGATGTAAAGAGAATGAGTCCAGCCCAATTTCCAAAGGGAGTGGTTTTGTTTATTTCAGAAATACCATTATCATCCATGGTGTGTTGCCATCGAAAAACAATAAGACCAAAGGGCATGTGTGCAGGGATATTGACAGGGAAAACAGATGTTCTGGGCTAAGTCCACTGTGATTCTGACTTTTTTGTACAGCTTGTTGCACATTTTGAACTTACATTTATATTTTAAAATTCAGAGAACACAGCTGAAGTGACTTCCCAAATTTATCAATAAGAAACAGCTTGTTTAGTAAATGAAGTATCAAAATGCTGTGATCATAGTCTCCTCTCTGATAAATTGAGTACTGTACAGTGAATCTCCCTCTGACACCCTTTTTTTCTTATACATGCCTAAAATTTGAAATTAGATACGCCTGTAATTGCCAAGAATGCAGCAGTACTGAACTCCCTTTAGGTTTTCTTCCAGATAGGTTTCAGCTGCCTTGCATCTGAAAACAATTGAGGACAAACTGTAACATGAGCCGAAATGGATTCAGGCTGAATGTTCCATCAGTAGCAGAGAGGGCAAGTAATAGATTTTTGGAAGTGGTAACCACATTAGGTCAATCCTAAATTCAGCAAGTTAAATTCATGCTGCCAATGATAATGGTCACAAGAATTGAGAGGCTGACATAAAATTAGGTGTTTTGTATTTTATGCCACTATGCAGACTGATTGAGACTGACTATAGTCAACTACATTTTAATATCTTCCCTTATCTAGCAGTATGATTTCAAACAACTTTACAAATATTCGACTTACTTCGTGTTTATACTAACTCTGCAAAATAGTCAGCAGAGGATTAATCATATTTTCCAGATAAGAAAAGTGTACCTTTCAGTTATATGACTTGTTTAACTTTTCATGAGTAAATAAGGTGCCCATTAGCATTCTATTTTTATTAAACCATGTATTGCCAGCCCCTAATGATGCTTCTATAGCCACTCAGGTTCATTGTGAACTCTATTAACAAAATGTTAAAAGAGCTAAGCACTATTATTCTTTTCAGGCCATCCTTAAAATGAATTTTTAATAGTATTAAGCACATATACATTAAAAGCATTTTTTTAATCAAACCTATTTGGATGGAGATAATCCACTGCATTTGGATAGAGAAAAGTAACGCAATAATAAAAATACATTTAGAATCTGACATAATTTTTTAAAAATCTACAATTTTGAATAAATTTGTGAATCCAGTTGAATTGCACCTATAAATGATTGTTTCAAATAGACATCTTGTCTAGTGTGCAAATGAAAAATATACAATGCATGACATATAGAAAAATTTTTTACTGCTTTCTTACTCTTGGAACATTGAATGTGAAATATACTTAATTATTAATTTTGAAAATACACAATTACCTGATTTCTAATGGGGTTTTTCAAGCAGACTTTGCACTTTTGGGGTGCAAATATATTTATTAATCAGAATCTTACTGTACATCTTTTTATAGTAGATTTATAAATTAGATAAATATTATTTAATTTGAATACAATTCTACATTGTTTCTCAATATTCTAAGAACTCTTTCAAATTAACCTCATAGAGCCTGATCATAATACTCATACAAAAGGATAAGGTGTGAAAGCCATGAAAACAGTTTTGGAGAATTTTTAATTTGGAAACTATTGTAAGAAATCCTGATAAAAATAAAAATTAATTGGAATGACTGTTGAAATTCTTAACTAAAACTAAAATTCATTTAGAACCAAATTTATTTTGAGGCTTTCTTCCAAATCTTTAACAGGTTTCCTACATATTGTCACATTCCATATCTATGGTAATCTTGAGATAATAGGGTGGCTACTGTCCTCACATTTCTTGGACCTAATGATGCATCTTGCAATGTAATTACTTGGCATTTCAAAAGTAATATTTGATATACCAGTTAAGCAGTCAGCCTTTCATTATTGAAATATTTTCATAATAGCAGAGAAGTTCAACATAGTGTATAGGGAAAAGAAGATTGTATAAAAAATCTAGTTCTTTTGTGATTTGATTTCATGTGTACATTATATGCCTTTTATAATATTTCAGATATGAGTTGAAATCCAGCTTGAGTCCGTTGTCTCTTTCCATTTAGAAAAAAATAAGTTATTCAGTTATTTTAATTTACCTATTTTTAGAATTGAGCAATATTTTACCACTAAAATAAATGAGATTAGGCAGATAATATAATAGTAAAATAAAGCTATGCTTTATTTATAAGTTTTAAATATTTGGAAGAAAAAATTGAAAATCAAACTCTAGTGTAACCATGTACAAACTACTAACAAAAATGGAAACTTCCTTCTTTCCCCCATGACCAAACATACTTGCTAATGTTTTGAGTGCTTTCTGTGTATCAAACGCAGCTCTATGAAATTTATACTATTATAATGGCCATTTAATAGGTGGGGAAACTGATGTCCAATGAAGTTAACAAAAATGTCCAAGGTTATTCAGTTGGCAAGATAACTCAGTCATCTAGTCCAGAGTCCAAGCTCACTGCACTAAGCTTATGTCAAACTGCTCCTAAAAGCGTGTTGCTTTTTTTTTCTGTTAGCATTATTTCACGATTTTTTTTTTTAATCTTAGAGTCCACTTTCTTACTACACTGGCCAATGTGAAGAATATCAAATGTCTTATATTTAACTACATTATTTGATCCTGTTTACCATGCAGAAAATTGTCACCTAAATTGAAGATAGTTTTTAATTCATAGTTACACAACTTTGTATATACAGCAGAGTTTTGCTATTATATTCAGAAGAAACTTTTGGTTGTTACAATAATTTCTCAATTTTTTGTTTTTTATGTTAAACATAATCAAAGATGTGATTTAGATCCCATTCCAACTACATCACATAGAAACTGAGGTGTTTTTCTTTGAATCATGCACCGTTTACCCAAAGTAAAGCTATGAGATTGAAGAAAAATCCAGTAGATATTCTATATCCAACACTAAAACATTCTGACTTTTTTCCTTTATTTCTTTACTATATGAAACATGGTCCTAATCTTTGTATCATGTGTTATTGTTTCCTTGATGTCTTCCCTGTGAGTAAAAAATAAACTGTAAACCCTGTCAAGTAGTGATCAATATTAATCTTCCAGGAATAGCTCACTACAATAGAACTTCGGGATTCCTTAATAGGACACACTTTTCAGCAATTGTTTTAATATACATCGTGTCAAAAAATGTAATGGTATGATTGAATGCAAGGTACTTCATATGATATTTATAGCGTTTCCAATGTCAGAAGGAAATATTCCTATATGACAGTCCTCTCATATAAGTGCATGTAATATTTTAAATGATAAACAATAAGATTACATCTATACAAACCATATTAATACAACACAAATCAAGAATAGCAGGCCATGGTCCTGTTTATAAACTGCTAGATATTTCATGCAAAAATATGAATTAAAAACATTTTCAATCAAATTCATTTATACCACTCTTCAATATAAGGGGACAATGAGTTTGATAAAACCTAGTTGTCTGGGACTATTTTTCTTCTCTATTTTAAGCACATTTGTGATTAGAAACATATTAATTACATTCAGGACAAGCAAAATGAAAGGGTGATTATAGAAACAAAAAAAAGTTAAAAGCTCTGATTACACTTAAGTTTTGTAACTTAGCCAAGTCTATTATTCATATTTATAATTTGAAAAGTCACAGTACTCTCAAAATATTTCGAGCCCTCCTGATTGTATTAATATTTGATATTTGGTTAGGTTAAAATGCAAATGTGAACCCTCCATATGCTGCAGAATAGCACAGGAACAATATGTTCCATGTGGCCAAGCCACCTTGGATCTTTCAATAATAAATATTCACAAGCTTCATTAATACCACATCATTACTACTTAAATTTTAACCTGCCAGGTTTTGGGTCAGTGACAAAATTTGTCAGTATTTTCACAACAGCAGAAATTAATGCTAGTATAAAATGTGGGGCACAGAAGTGGAAAATTTTGCTGAAATAAGTAAAATAAAATCCTGCAATAATATTTTCTCCAATCCAAAAATAAACGGGGAGAAATAGGAAAATTAATTCCAGAGATTTAAAGAAAATAACTTGTAAGAATAATGAGAGTCAGAAAAGAAACTGGAACAAAGTCTTGCTTTTCTTAGTTATCTCTCTTTCTTAATTCTTTTTTTTTTGGAGGCAGAGTTTCACTCTTGTTGCCCAGGCTGGGGTGCAATGGCGTGATCTTGGCTCACTGCAACATCTGCCTCCCAGGTTCAAGTGATTCTCCTAGGTCAGCTTCCTGAGTAGCTGGGATTACAGGCATGCACCACCACACCCAGCTAATTTTGTATTTTTAGTAGAGATGGGGTTTCTCCATGTTGGTCAGGCTGGTCTCAAACTCCCGACCTCAGGTGATCCACCCGCCTCGGCCTCCCAAAATGCTGGAATTACAGTCGTGAGCTACCATGCCCGGACTCTTTTTTAAAATTCTTATATGGGCTCTCACTTAGGAACATCTTAAAAAATCTTCCTAAAATTTGCTTCCACAATTGCAAATTGATATAAGAAGATTAGATGGCAGTAGGAATATTAAATAAGGAAGAATATTGATTCTGATAGAAATATATTATCATTTCAGATTTTAAGAACTGGATAGTAAAATCATTTGGAAATGACTAAATATTTTAGGTAATTTTTTTCAAGAGTGAAATATGTATGACATGTATTGAAGAAAGGTTGACTCAGTTGCTCAGTGCATGGAGAAAAAGAATCCAGGGAAGTGGAATGGATGTTTGGTTTAGCCAGATAATTTAGTCATTTCATGTTGAAGTCAAAGCCAAACACAGGGTGAACAATTTTTAAGAATGATATACAGTTTATAAGAAGAACAAATAAATTGAGCATTTTTTATTCCTCCTCGACATCCATCTTTGACCTTTGAATGACTCCTTGAGGAACTACTTGAGGAACCATGAGGAGGAGGTAGAATCCATCCAAAGACCAAAAGTGAGGGTTGTAAACTATTAATAGACTAAAATAACTGTTTGCTCTATTTCAAAGGTCACATTAAAAGGTCAGCAAGAAAACGAATGTGGTCCAAACAGAGTGCACCTCAGAATTTAGCTTGGTTTGCCCGGACAGACAGGCTCTCTTGCTCTCCAGTGTATTGATTTGGAAAGTAAAATGCTACAATCATTTTGATATCATAATAAATCCAGCTTATGAATGAAACCGATACATTAAGCAGGACAAAGTAAATCACAGAGACACAGATCCAGAATCTTGGTGACAATGAGTACAAATGGATCAAAATACACTGAATTTCACAATATTTTAGGATTGATTCTATTACCTATACCAATAGTATCTTCATTAAAGCAAAATGAACCTTTTCATTTGCAAAAAAGCATCCCAATTTATTTTTTTAATGTGTACAGCAAGACTATTCAGTCCAACAATTAAAATTTGAGAAAAGACACACATGCGTGTGTACACACACACACACAGAAATAACTGCATAACTTATTGACAAATGTTTGATCTCATTCAAATTCTAAAAATTCTGAAGTCAGATAATTATATTTTCTTGCCTTAATTTTCATTATTTTTTTGCTTATTGTTTTTAGCTACGGTTTTCCCATGTGAGCTGAGGGTGGATAATATTGGAATTTGCTTATGGATCTCAGAAGTCTTCTCCCTTAAAGAATAAGGAACTGCACTATTCATTGAAGAATGAATAGTGTTGCAGCTTGTGAATTTCACTACCCTTAAGGACATAGAGGAGGTCAAAAAGGTTGAATATTTTGGGGTTTTTATCATACATGAACCCTTCATCCTCATGACAGTCACTCATCACATGCATGTACTTGGTCAGACGCTACAGCAGCAGTCTCAGCAACCTAATTTGGCATTCTACTAGAAAGATTTTTTTTTCTTCCCTCTCCACTAACCACCTAATCTTAGCTTACTCCTCTGGGAGCCCACATTCTCAGCGTTTTCTTTCACCACTCTGCAGAGTCTGTGATTGCAGTGTAAGCAACACCCGAATGGCTCATTAAAGCCATTATTATTAGCTTTACACAATCTCATGAGATTTGCATCAGTTTTTACCCTCTCTCATTCTATCTTTGCACTGAGTAGGACTATATTAAAACAAAGATGCCTCAGTCCCTGAGCAAGAAGGAAGTAGCATTACTTTTTAAACAGCAAGAAACATAGAGGTAGAGACAGTGATAGATTTAATAGGGTTTTAATAAGCCACATTGATTATCCAAATTAGGGGGTTTTTTTCCCCAAAAAACCATACAAAAGGAAACCTAAAATTAACAGGGCTTTTATTATCTTTTTAAAAATTCTAGTTTCTTAATATTGATTTAAAACCTTTTCAATACTATTTGTAATCTGTGTTAGTGGGTGCAAAAGAATTAGTGTGGAATGCAACAACGTATACTTATACTTACGTAATTCACATGAAATGTATGTTTTAAGTGGTGACAAAGAAAAATCACAGTTTTGCCTGGCTGGTGGTGGCTTTGTTAATATTAAGAGATGTGATTGTAAATGACATTGCCCAAGTATATATAAAGAAAATCATATGCTTATCTACTTATGTTTGATACCTTGGAGAGTTTTTGGTGGTTCAGAATTAGAATGCCTCCCCACTGTTTGATTCACTCTCATGCATTAAATAAACTGCTTACTGAAATACGTTACCACATTCTGAACATGAAGTACTTTATTATGACTAAATGATATGCTGGGGACCTGAAAGGACCATTTCTAGAATATCTCATATTTTGTTGTTGTTTTCTGGTTCATTAATTGTCCCTTTTGATCCTCAGCTCCCTACAAAGTCCCCTGTGATTATTTCTGATAATTCTGAGGGGATATCATATATGGGCTCAGTAAGCTCAATATTTGTACTGCTCTGACAAGTACTATTATTACTCTGGCTGCCATACATTCTCCATTTGATTTTAGATTGTAGAGCATTTGAAATCTCTGAAGGCATCCTTCTGCTCTGCCAGGACAACTGGTACCCCAGAAAATGCAGATACAATAGTCATTCCAGAAGACTCTACCTCTCTTATAGTCTCTCTACCTCATGCCAACTCTAATTCAGACATTCTCTCTCAATGACTTGAAATATTTAGAACATTTTTCCTGACACCTCTAAGCTTTGACATTTTGCACTGACTTGCAGGAAATCAGAATGAAATAAGAGGATACTCTGATTACTAGTACATGCATGATATTACAGCAACACATTACTGTGCTGCTTGGGGATCAAAATATCACAGAGACTATTGAAATGCTATCTCTAGTCCTTTTTATTCCTAAGATGCAGGTATGGGTATAGAAGACTATAGATGACAAATAAAAGTCGTCATCTTCTATTAAGATCAAATACTCTAGACTTTTACATTAGGTCAAATTCATTTTGTTTAGCTTATTCCCATAAAATGAGTTACCACTCATGTGAATCTTCAGATTATCTCAAAATAAACTTCTGTTTGGTCTATCACTTTAGTTCCTCACGTAGGTACAGAATTACCTATAATTCCACAGTGTAAAGTTTAGAATTATAGCTCAAATTAGCTAAGTTCAAGCATAACTACTCTTATCTATAGCCTATTTTAGTAGCAGTAAATGACTCATGTAAGAAAATAGGTTTATAAATCCATAAACATTTTTCAAATTCACAAAACAATCTTCATCTAAAAACTGAAAACCTCGTTCAATTCAATAAACATTTAAATTCAATTCAGAGTTAAACTAATTCATCCTGATTTGAGTCCCTCTGTGGATTGAAGTACAGAGGCATTTCTTTCCTCATACAAGTCTAATCCTTTCAACCATATGCAAGATGCATTGCCAACCCCTTTCTCAACAATTTTTCTCTATCAATTATGCCCTGTCTCTTCCCTATGAGATTACATTTCTCCAATTACAAGCATGTCTATTCTCTTTATTTTCTAATCAAGGAGGGGAAAGAATCAGCTTCAATCCTATGGTACACTCAAACTACCAACCTCTCTCCATTCTTCCTTTCTCAAACAAACTTCAAACTATTCAAAAAATAATGTTTTTTTTTAATTCTTCATCTCCTTACAATCTAGTTTCTGTCTCCCAACCCTCAGCCCAAGTTGACACCACAAAGAGCAAGTAGAATAAAAAACCCACTCTCACTCTTCTTTCCTCAGTCACCTGTTGGATCAATCTATTGTCTGAATCCAATGGAAAGCCAGAAGACAAGAGTCTGTTGATGTAGTAAGTCTCCTAGCACAAATGAAAATATCAAATCCATGTGTTATTGACAATATCATACCTATTTTTCTGAAATTGCTCCAAACTCACAGTGCCTGCAGAAATAATGGATTTAGATGGCTGTAGTTGTAACACATATTCTTGTCCTGATGACTACAACTAATTAATTAGGGTTAGATGTGAAAAGAGAGGAGCATAATAATTGTATAAAGAGAATTGATCATATTCTGTTTCCAGAAAATTTGCATTTAGGGCACAGAGCCATACAGTTAAATATGGCACCAGTGAGATCTTATAGAATGTGGGCAGGAGCCGGTGTCATGAGGAGATGAGGTCATGAACAAGTTGTCTTAAGTAAAGGCATCCTCTCAACAAGTTGTCTTAAGTAAAGGCATCCTCTCACCAGGGAAAATAAGTGCAGAATCCATTAGCCTCCAGTCTCAGAATATCTAGCTGAAAACTTCCTACTTCTGGATAAGCCCAGTTTTAATTGCTGTGTAGAATTTCTATCTTTATTTTTAAGAAAGAAAGAAAGGAAAGAAAGAAAGCAAGCCAAAAAATAAAAAACCTACTTTAATTTGTATGGGTTTCTCTTTCTTCCAATTAAGACAACTGTAGTAAAGATAATGAATGATTTATTAAGGTTAAAGTTTGGGCTAAAAAATAAACATTCAAGCAAAAGTTTGTATGCTTCTTCAAAAGACATAGCAAAATATATAGCGAAAAATATATTTTCCAAGTGAATACACTTTATACTGAATTATATGGTAAACTGACTCAATTCTGACATCCTTGGCTAGTGGCCAGTCAGTTTTTAAAACGTGAGTTTAGCAAAGCATTTATTCCTATAAACTCTCTGTAGACTACCAATCAGATTTTGAATAAGCATGTGAATCAACACCAGCCAGAAAGGCTTATTGATTATCAGATGACATCAATTTTAGAAAATGGCAGTAGTGCCCCATTTTCAGTATTTAGCACCAATTATCTGGGATCTCTGTATCTATTTCTTATGACTTTCTATGCCTCACTTTGGCCATGATGATATTAAAAGAAGACTCAGTAAAGCAAGCAAGTCTTTTGAGACATCTGGAAATCAAGTCAGAGCAAATTACCATAAATTATTTATATATTTAGCTATGTAAGAATGTATTTCAGTTTTTGGAATCACTGTGGTATATCTATTTACCAATAGAAGGCAATGAAAACAGGCATGTTTTGTCTGCTATGTACATCATCTAGAATTAAAACAAAAGTCAGTTTTACTGAATAGAGCCATTCATGCTGTATACTGTACAACTCCTAAACATACTATTCATGTAGACCACAATATAAATAAATGGTCATCCTCTTTCCTGAATCTGTACAACCATTTTTGGTGATTATGCCAGATTCAGCAGAAAAATTAGATATTTTAAGTCAGTGTTTCTAGAATGTAAGCCTCAAAAAGGCAACTAAAATCCTTTTAGTTCGCACTGTATCTGCAGTGCCAATACTAATGCCTAGGTTATAGTAGGTGCTCAATAAATATTTAATGCATTAATAAATGGTAAAACTAATGGCATTGAAATCAATAGTAGTGATTAATTTAAACAAATACAATTCTGACTTCCCTCCTGATTTGCTAAGTCAGCATATCAAGATGGGCATAGAGATTAAGAGATTATTCTAAGCATAACATTTTAGAACCAGCATTGTTGATTTCACATCTAGCTACAAGACTAAACTGGCATATAAAATTCAGGATGTATACAGGGAAAGCACCAATTCTAGTCTTCAATGTAATTCTCAAATGGTGGTTTTCTGGTAAGTTTGTAGACAATAATACTTAGGAGAAAATGTGTATAAAAGACTAAGTTTGGGAATTTTCTGAGCATTTTGTCTGGACTACAGAATGGCAAATAATAATTTAATTGAAATTTTTTAAATTAAATAAGCGTAAAGTTTTCACTGAGCCTTTAACTACATTTATTCTTCTTAAAGATAGACCAGGATGGTCCCAGTAGCAGAGGGAATAAAAATTACAAAGTATAGAAATATGATTAACTATTTAAAACTATGCAAATTTTATAAGATATTAACGTATGGTTTTGTGGTATCTTCATCATTATCATAATTAATGTTTATGAAACCAGTTCCTGGTGCCTAGATAATTTATATATATTTCAATAAATGCTAAATGATAATACATGTTATTTATATAAGGAATTAGGTAATTATCTTCCTGCTAAAGTTCATATAAAAAGTAACGTAGAAAGAAGGGAAGACAAATTAGTCAAGCCATTAATTGTGTTGCTGAGTCTAATCATTTGTTTGTTTTAGCTAAAATTTTCTTTCTTTATTGCAGTCATTAGTACTTGACAGTGAATAATCTCGTGGAAAATTCCTAATTAGGTTAGATTTTTAAAAAATTATTGCAGTATAAAACCTGAGGTTCTGTCAATATGGGTAGACAGAGTAATACTGATAATCAAGTCATGGGATCTAACTTAAGCTAAGTAAGAGCCGAACCATGAATCGAGTTCATAATTTTGCTGACGGTTCCTTCCTCTGCAGACATTAGCCATCTAAAGGCAGGGGCATGTTGTAAATCAAGTAATGCTCCCATTAATCATAACGGGAATTAAATGTATGTCAGGAGAATGAATCCCCTTAGGTATTTTAAATGAGTTTCAGTAACTATACATCTGTTTATGTACCTTGGTAAGGTATTTTCACACTTTCAAAGAATCACCCCTTTCAGCAAGATCAAATAAGAAAGCATCAGATAAGCATGCCTTTGCCAAGCCTCTGAATTTCAAATGCTCCTGAGGACTCCAGAAAGAATGTGAAGCGGCATCTGTAAAATATGCACAGGAGGCTGAGAGAATAATCCAGACTGCCTGCTCTGCAGGTAACTTAGAGACACCCAGCAGACTGCTTGCTCTGCCAGCTACTTGCTATATCTCCACCAGATCTTTGCAAGCAAGGCAGCTTGCCTCACTCAACACAAAATGGGAAACTTGACTTCTTGCCAGTTTTATGTAAATACTCTGAATTAAGTGGTCTGACTTTTTAAATTTTTTGTAACCAAGGCATACTTAGATCTAGCAGATGCAAAGAGCTTCCTGATTTAGGGTATTGCTACCTTTATGAAGGAAAAAAACAGAAAATGATTGGAAAATCATATCTAGCAAATGCCCTCACAAAGATTAAAAAAAAAAAAGAAGAAATCTAACATAATTATTTAGAATTCCTTATACTCTTTATGATTCAGGTTTCTCTATAATCAGATTAAAGATGAAAAGTCTTTCGGCTTTTACTGTATAAATGCAGAAATCATTCTGCACAGAAACACTTTTTTTGTAATTGGAATTTCAGTAGACTTGGATTCATAATACCTACTGGGTTAAGAATAATCAAAACAAAAGCTAAAACAGAAGAGAATAAACTAGCATGGAGTAAATAAGTGGGTGTGGGAGACATAATCAATATTAAGAATTGAAATAAGTTGGTATATTGGGGTTGGAGAGTGAAAGGAGAGGAAATACAAGGAATAATCATACAAATAGGTTTTGCCAAAGTTGCACATACAAGATAATATCAGAAACACTAAAGAAACTTGGGGTCTAGAGGTAAATTCTAGACTCATTATTTTGTTTTTTCAAGAATAAAGTGTGGAAATTAGAGATAAAAGGTAGGAATATGTGCACAAGCCTCAGAATAAAAACACTTTGTTGTGGCTAATCGCAACATTTATATAAATATTTATATACATGGGACAGGGAGGAAGTACATAGTAAGATTCATAATTTTGAAAAGAATACTAAACTTCTGGACAGGTAGCAAAATCTCAAGCTAATGGCTATAAAGTAGGAAGATTTTATGAGGCTGCAGAAGTAGTTAGAAAAGTGGCAGGGAAATTTGAATGCATTCAAGTGTAAGATAATATGAGTACAGAAGCATAATAAGAATGCATGTATAAAATGTCAGTTAGACCAGGAAAAGAATTTAGACAGCATTTCCCTGATGACAGTAATCCAATATGCTTTTGTATTAAAAAATAATAATACAAAATTCACCACTGAGGAATGTACTGGAAACAAACAGAAGAAAATTGTTAGATATGAAAGTGTATCTCATATGGCAGGCATTATTGTAAGTTCTAAGGGTACAGTACCAGACAAGGTCCTGATTTCATGGAACTAGATTCTAATGGGGGGAAAGGCTAATAAAAGTATATTTCAAGAATGTCAAAGCATGCACCTAGAATTTTCTTTCTTCAGATATAAGCACAGCTCATTTCCTCTGCTCCTTCAGGTCTTGGCTTAAATCCACTCTTCTCAAAGAGGCTCTTCCTAAGCATCTATTTAAAATTGCAGCATTGTTTCTACTATACAACACTATTATCTTCTTGCTTTATTTTTTCTATGTAACACATTACTGCTCATTGATCGTACTTATTTACTTCTACTATATAACACATCACATATCATTGATTGTACTTACTTACTTCTCTATTGACTATCTCACCCAACTAGAATGTACACTTTATGTAGCTAGGATCTTTTTGTCTATTTTATTTATTGCTGTATTCTGAAGACTAGAACAATGACAGGAACCATGGGTATGCAGTAAATATTGTTGAATTAATGAGTAATGCCATGTTTTGAAGAAAATAAACTAAACTAGTTGAATGGAAATTGATGAAAGTTGAAGACTATGTTAGATGGTGTTGTTAGGAGAGCCATTCATGTGGCCAATGAGATATGGGAAAGAGGCATAGCCATAGTAAGGTCTGGGTTAAGGGGGAGGCAATTTCATAAGAAAAATAAGTTAGTAGCCAAAAGGCGAGTATGAAGTAAAAAAGTCCTGTAAGGAGGGTGGATATTGAGGGGGGAGGAGTGAAGAAAGGAAGTGGAAAGATACCGAACCATTAAGTAGTCAAAAGCCAAATTCGATGTTGCCTTGTAGGCCATGGTAGAGTGAAGTATATTCTGAACACAATTGGGCACTATTAGAATTTTTAATTAAAAAATGCTCTTTGGCTATTATACACAGTATAGTTGGGTAGGAAGGGTGCTCACTGAGGAATGATAAAAACAAAGAGAACCTTCAAGAGGTTCTTATACTAATACAGATGTGAGTAGTTTAGGGTAGTGTGGTAGTTCTGGAAATAGTAAGAAATTGGTAAGATGATGACTGAATTCTAATCCACTCACAATTTTGGTGATACTGGGCAAGTTATTGAATTACTATAAGCTTTCTTTTTCTCATCTTTAAAATGAGAATAGTAAATTGCTAACTTCAAAATTTAGATGTTTGGATCATTGTCAAATATGTTTAGGTAAAAAAAAATTCCCTAAAATCTGATGGTTTTTCATGATTAATTTTCCAAATATATATATATGTTATATATTATAACATATAAAGCATAATATATATGATATTATATATATAGTGAAAAACACGTGGTAGTGTCAGGCCTCTGAGCCCAAGCTAAGCCATCATTCCCCTGTGACCTGCACGTACACATCCAGATGGCCGGTTCCTGCCTTAACTGACGACAGTGCACCACAAAAGAAGTGAAAATGGCCTGTTCCTGCCTTAACTGATGACATTGTCTTGTGAAATTCCTTCTGGCTCATTCTGGCTCAAAAGCTTCCCCACTGAGTACTTTGTGACCCCCACTCCTGCCCACCAGAGAACAACCCCCTTTGACTGTATTTTTCCTTTATCTACCCAAATCCTATAAAATGGCCCCACTTTTATCTCCCTTCGCTGACTCTCTTTTTGGACTTAGCCTGCCTGCACCCAGGTGATTAAAAGCTTTATTGCTCACACAAAGCTTATTTGGTGGTCTCTTCACATGGACGCGCATGAAATTTGGTGCCGTGACTCAGATGGGAGGACCTCCCTTGGGAGATCAATCCCCTGTCCTCCTGCTTTTTGCTCCGTGAGAAAGGTCCACCTATGACCTCAAGTCCTCAGACCAACCAGCTCAAGAAACATCTCACCAATTTCAAATCTGGTAAGCGGCCTCTTTTTACTCGATTCTCCAACCTCCCTCATTATCCCTCAACCTCTTTCTCCTTTCAATCTTGGCACCACACTTCAATCTCTCCCTTCTCTTAATTTTAATTCTTTTCATTTTCTGGTAGAGACAAAGGAAACACGTTTTATCCATGGACCCAAAACTCTGGCGCCGGTCACGGACTGGGAAGGCAGGCTTCCCTTGGTGTTTAATCATTGCAAGGACACCTCTCTGATTATTCACCCAGGTTTCAGTGGTGTCAGACCATGCAGGGACGCCTGCCTTGGTCCTTCACCCTTAGTGGCAAGTCCTGCTTTTCTGTGGGAGGGGCAAGTACCCCAACCCCTTCTCTCCGTGTCTCTACCCCTTCTCTGCCATTCTGGGGGGCAAGAAACCCCCAACCCCTTCTCCTTCACCCTTAGCAGCAAGTCCCACTTTTCTAGGGGAGGAGCAAGTACCCCAACCCCTTATATCTCTGCACCCTGATCCCTTATTTCTGCACCCCAACCTCTTATATCTCTGTGCACCGATCCCTTATTTCTGTGCCCCAACCTCTTATATCTCTGTGCCCCAATCCCTTATTTCCGTACTCCGACCTCGTATCTCTGTGCCCTGACCCCTTTCCCACTTTTCTGGAGGGTAAGAACCCCCGAACCCCTTCCCTCCATGTCTCTACTCTCTCTTTTCTCTGGGCTTGCCTCCTTCACTATGGACAACCTTCCACCCATAGTGGAAGGAGATTCCTCCTTCTTCTCCCTTAGCCTGTGTTCTTAAGAACTTAAAACCTCTTCAACTCTCACCTGACCTAAAATCTAAGCATCTTATTTTCTTCTGCAATGCCACTTGACCCCAATACAAACTCGAAAGTGGTTCCAAATACCCAGAAAACAGCACTTTCAATTTTTCCATCCTGCAAGATCTAAATAATTCTTGTCGTAAAAATGGGCAAATGGTCTGAGGTGCCTGACGTCCAGGCATTCTTTTACACATCGGTCCCTTCCTAGTCTCTGTGCCCAATGCAACTCGTGCCAAATCTTCCTTCTTTCCCTCCCGCCTGTCCCCTCAGTCCCAACCCCAAGCGTCGCTGAGTCTTTCTAATCTTCCTTTTCTACAGACCTATCTGACCTCTCCCCTCCTCGCCAGGCAGAGCTAGGTCCCAATTCTTCCGCAGCCTCTGCTCCTCCACCCTATAATCCTTTTATCACCTCCCCTCCTCACACCTGGTCCGGCTTACAGTTTCGTTCCGTGACTAGCCCTCCCTGACCTGCCCACCAATTTACTCTTATAAAGGTGGCTGGAGTTAAAGGCATAGTCAAGTTTAATGCTCCTTTTTCTTTATCCCAAATCAGATAGCGTTTAGGCTTTTTTCATCAAATATAAAAATCCAGCCCAGTTCATGGCTCGTTTGGCAGCAACTCTGAGACACTTTACAGCCCTAGACCCTAAAAGGTCAAAAGGCCGTCTTATTGTCAATATACATTTTATTATCCAATCCGCTCCTGACATTAAATAAAACTCCAAAAAATAAATTCCGGCCCTCAAACCCCACAACAGGACTTAATTAACCTCACCTTCAAGGTGTACAATAATAGAGTAGAGGCAGCCAAGTAGCAATGTATTTCTGAGTTGCAATTACTTGCCTCCACTGTGAGGCAAACCCCAGCCACATCTCCAGCACACAAGAACTTCCAAACGCCTGAATCACAGCAGCCAGGCGTTCCTCCAGAACCTCCTCCCCCAGGAGCTTGCTACAAGTGCCAGAAATTTGGCCACCAGGCCAAGGAATGCCCGCAGCCCGGGATTCCTCCTAAGCCGTGTCCCATCTGTGCAGGACCCCACTGGAAATCAGACTGTTCAACTCACTTGGCAACCACTCCCAGAGCCCCCTGGAATTCTGGCCCAAGGCTCTCTGACTGACTCCTTCCCAGATCTTCTAGGCTTAGCAGCTGAAGACTGACACTGCCCAATCGCCTCGGAAGCCTACAGGACCATCACACATGCTCTAGGTAACTCTCACAGCGGAGGGTAATTCTGTCCCCTTCTTAATCAATACGGAGGCTACCCACTCCACATTACCTTCTTTTCAAGGGCCTGTTTCCCTTGCCTCCATAACTGTTGTGGGTATTGACAGCCAGGCTTCTAAACCTCTTAAAACTCCCCAATTCTAGTGCCAACTTAGACAATACTCTTTTAAGCACTCCTTTTAGTTATCCCCACCTGCCCAGTTCCCTTATGAGGCCGAGACACTTTAACTAAATTATCTGCTTCCCTGACTATTCCTGGACTACAGCTACGTCTCATTGCCGCCCTTCTTCACAATCCAAAGCCTCCTTTGCGTCCTCCTCTTGTATCCCCCGACCTTAACCCACAAGTATAAGATACCTCTACTCCCTCCTTGGAGACTGATCATGCACCCTTTACCATCTCATTAAAACCTAATCACCCTTACCCCCCTCAACACCAATATCCCATCCCACAGCATGCTTTAAAAGGATTAAAGGCTGTTATCACTTGCCTGCTACAGCATGGGCTTCTAAAACCTATAAACTCTCCTTACAATTCCCCCATTTTACCTGTCCAAAAACCGGACAAGTCTTACAGATTAGTTCAGGATCTGCGCCTTATCAACCAAATTGTTTTGCCTATCCACCCCGTGGTGCCAAACCCGTACACTCTTTTGTGCTCAATACCTTCCTCCACAACTCACTATTCTGTTCTCCATCTTAAAGATGCTTTTTTCACTATTCCCCTGCACCCTTCGTCCCAGGCTCGCTTTGCTTTCACCTGGACTGACCCTGACATCCATTAGGCTCAGCAAATTACCTAGGCTGTACTGCCACAAGGCTTCACAGACAGCCCCCATTACTTCAGTCAAGCCAAATTTCATCCTCATCTGTTACCTATCTCCACATAATTCTCATAAAAACACACGTGCTCTCCCTGCTGATTGTGTCCGATTAATCTCCCAAACCTCAATCCCTTACAAAACAACAACTCCTTTCCTGCCTAGGCATGGTTAGCGTGGTCAGAATTCTTACACAAGAGCCAGGAGCGCACCCTGTAGCCTTTCTGTCCAAACAACTTGACCTTACTGTTTTAGCCTAGCCCTCATGTCTGCGTGCAGTGGCTGCTGCCACCCTAATACTTTTAGAGGCCCTCAAAATCACAAACTATGCTCAACTTACTCTCTACATTTCTCATAACTTCCAAAATCTATTTTCTTCCTCATACCTGACGCATATACTTTCTGCTTCCCGGCTCCTTCAGCTGTACTCACTCTTTGTTAAGTCCCACAATTACCATTGTTCCTGGCCCGGACTTCAATCCGGCCTCCCACATTATTCCTGATACCACACCTGACCTCCATGACTGTATCTCTCTGATCCACCTGACATTCACCCCATTTCCCCATATTTCCTTGTTTCCTGTTCCTCACCCTGAGCACGCTTGATTTATTGATGGCAGTTCCACCAGGCCTCATCACCACACACCAGCAAAGGCAGGCTATGCTATAGTACAAGCCACTAGCCCGCCTCTTAGAACCTCTCATTTTCTTTCCATCGTGGAAATCTATCCTCAAGGAAATAACTACTCAGTGTTCCATCTGCTATTCTACTACTCCTTAGGGATTATTCAGGCCCCCTCCCTTCCATACACATCAAGCTCAAGGATTTGCCCCCACCCAGGACTGGTAAATTAGCTTTACTCAACATGCCCCAAGTCAGATAACTAAAATACGTCTTAGTCTAGACAGGCACTTTCACTGGATAGGTACAGGCCTTTCCTACAGGGTCTGAGAAGGCCACCGTAGTCATTTCTTCCATTCTGTCAGACATAATTCCTCAGTTTAGCCTTCCCACCTCTATATAGTCTGATAACAGACCAACCTTTATTAGTCAAATCAGCCAAACAGTTTTTCAGGCTCTTAGTATTCAGTGAAACCTTTATATCCCTTAGGGTCCTCCGTCTTCAGGAAAAGTAGAACGGACTAAAGATCTTTTAAAAACACACCTCACAAGCTCAGCCACCAACTTAAAAAGGACTGGACAATACTTTTACCACTTTCCCTTCTCAGAAGTCAGACCTGTCCTCAGAATGCTACAGGGTACAGCCCATTTGAGCTCCTGTATAGATGCTCCTTTTTATTAGGCCCCAGTCTCATTCCAGACACCAGCCCAACTTAGACTGTGCCCCCAAAAAACTTGTCATCCCTACTGTCTTCTGTCTAGTCATACTCCTATTCACCGTTCTCAACTACTCATACATGCCCTGCTCTTGTTTACACTGCCAGTTTACACTGTTTCTCCAAGCCAGCACAGCTGATATCTCCTGGTGCTATCCCCAAACCACCACTCTTAACTCTTAGAGTAAATAAGTAATCTTTACTGGCAAGGCCATGCTGAACCACCTTAGGCACTCTCTAATTAGATGTCGTAGGTCCTCCGAATTCTTAGTCCTTTAATACCTGTTTTTCTCCTTCTCTTATTCTGTTTAGTGTTTCAATTCACACAAAACTGTATCCAGGCCATCACCAATAATTCTAAATAACAAATGTTTCTTCTAACAACCCCACAATATCACCCCTTGCCACAGAATCTTCCTTCAGCTTAATCTCTCCCACTCTAGGTTCCCACGCCGCCCCTAATCCCGCTCGAAGCAGCCCTGAGAAACATTGCCCATTATCTCTCCATACTGTTCCCCAAAATTTTCACCGTCCCAACACTTTACCACTATTTTGTTTTATTTTTCTTATTAATATAAGAAGACAGGAATGTCAGGCCTCTGAGCCCAAGCTAAGCCATCACATACTCTGTGACCTGCAGGTACACATCCAGATGGCTGGTTCCTGCCTTAACTGCTGACATTCCACCACAAAAGAAGTGAAAATGTCCTGTTCCTGCCTTAACTGATGACATTGTCTTGTGAAATTCCTTCTCCTGGCTCATCCTGGCTCAAAAGCTCCCTCACTGAGTACCTTGTGACCCCCACTCCTGCCCACAAGAGAACGACCCCCTTTGACTGTAATTTTCCTTTAACTACCCAAATCCTATAAAACGGCCCCACCCTTATCTCCCTTCCCTGACTCTCTTTTCATACTCAGCCCGCTTGCACCCAGATGATTAAAAGCTTTATTGCTCACACAAAGCCTGTTTGGTGGTCTCTTCACAAGGACGCACATGAAAGTAGAATAACCATTAGATACAAATGAAAGATACAACATTTATTCCCTCTTGGAATGTATGATGTAGAACACTTAAAATTTGGACACATGCCTGAAAACTACCTGCAGATGAAACAGAAGCTACCTCAGAGAGACCCAGGAACTGCACATTTCAAGAGACATGCTATTTTCTGGTTTCAGTTCCTCCCTCTAGGATTAATATTTCTAGTAACCCTGCACCTAGGTCTGGATGCAAAATAAGATGAGAAATCTATTTGCCTAAGCCCTGTCAGAATTCTACTACCTATTCTGTTCACAGAAAGCATAAATGTCATTTTTATTATTACTGTTTGCATTGTATTGATATAAATTATTCTTTAAAAGTTATATATCTACAATTAAGACACAGAATGAAAACTTATGTGACTATTGTTAACAAAATCATTTCAGAATACTGATAACATACCCTCTTCAGTGTTGTCATATTTGTTTTCAAAACTAACAAGTATATTTATTAAATGAAGATTTTCTTATATACTGTCATTTTAAAAATTATTTTCATTGCCGTGTACTAACACTTAAATCTATAATCAGCTGTGAGACCATATGTAAAACAGTGAAAGAAAAATGAAACTCAAATAACAGTATAAAATACTATAAATCATGCATAGTAAACACTTATACAGTAATCTCTTTATCAATATCCAAGGCTCTGAGACTTATTTATTCTCTTATTCTTAGAGAAACATCTCAAATTTGATTTATTTATGTTATTTCAATTAATAGGGAAGAGCTGACAAATACTTTCTACAGTAAGTCCCAAAGATCTGTTAAGAAAAATAATCCAGACATGAAAATAAAGCAGAAAATGGCTGTGTGTCCATTTAACATTATAGCATTGTATAACAGGCCCACTCAGTACTATTTAATTCACTGGGGAATGGACCTTTGTTTAACTTGCTATTTACTATTGATTTATGCCCCAAATTTGTAAAGGTTAGTATTAACTTGTATAATGTTGCCCAGAGGAGAAGCAAATGATTTCTGTCTGATAGAAAAGATAAACACAAAATGTACAGTTATATTGACCTATTGGACATGAAACAGTTTTGTTTCTAACTTACCAAATTTATTTCAGCATGACTTTTCTAAGTAGCTATAAAATTTCTTCTGCTTCAAATGCTCTGAATCAACCTTACTATTCTACTGGATTCCTCATTAATTAGTTGAATATATCTTTGATATGTGTTCACTGTATATCTGTATGAGAGTCATGATTTTAGCAATGAAAATTATACCTTGACAGTTTTGGAGATTCCAAAGAAACGTTCAAGTAGACTCTTTTGCTTGAGGCAATTAAACTTTATGTCTAAAGAAATGCACCTTGCACTTTATGATTTGTAAAATCCCTGGGTGTATTCTACCCCCCCCTCCTTGGGACTCTGGATTAATTCCTAAGGTACAATAGAAATTTACCTTCAATAAGTCACTGTCTTTCTCTCTATTTTTCAATCACTCCCTCTCTCTCACTCTGTGGTTTTATTTTTGCTTCTAGCTCTTATTCTGGTTTGCTTATGTTAAGACGTTTTTCGCCATCAGGAACAGCAATGGTTGAGGATCAAATTTTACAATCCGATCTCTGGTGGGATAATGAGAATCTCTGTAAGGTTGGAAATGAAAGAATGTTGCTTGTTAGTCTTTTTCTTTGTTTTGCTCTTTGTCTATAGTGAGTTTTGGTCAATTAATAAAATATTTTATGCTCATTGTAAAGGACAAATACCCTGAGATCTGAACCTATAAGCTTTTATGTTCTGTTTAGATTTGACCCTGGTCACAGCACATACCAAAGTTGCAAGTTCTCTGTGTCTCAGCATCCAAAACTGAGAAAGGCTTTACCATTTATTCTATGAATCGGAAATATTTTTATGCTTCATAAGTGTATACAAGATTATAATGTCTCTTAAATTAAAAAAGCTTTATTTTTACTTCTTATAGAAAAAAGTAATAAATAATAAATAATAATAAGGAACAGAAGATTTCCAGGGATGGAAAGGGAAGAAAACCTCACATTTTGAAGTGTTATTCTTGAATAAACAAACAGACAAACAAACAAACAAAACAAACTTCCTTCAAAATCTACTAACTCAGAATCAATTTATATAAAAATCTGTGTTTACATGATCAAGGTGAATCCCTGGCGAAAATCAGAAAATCTATAATTTTGGTTAAAAAATACTTTGTTCTTTCTCTGATTTTATTTATTTGCATAACTATACAAGAATACATCACATTTTAAATATATTTTGGGTTTCTTTCTTATAAAAAGATTAATGAATATGAACTTTCTAAACTTCTTATATTGGTATACAGATCATGTAAGCTAGTGATACTCCTACATTAATGTTTAAGATTATGAACAATGTATAATACTGTGCCAATATATTAAATTGTAATTCCAGCCAGACTTTTAAAATATCATCTGTGATTATGCTCTCTAGTATGCCAGCTTAAACATAATTTTCAGATTCTTGATTAATTTAAAATCCTGGGACAAAATTAAATCGAATTAATGACAATCTTGGAACACCTGGATTTTTTTTCTTACTTTTCCTAAGTAAGAAAAAATTTAGAATTCTCATCTAATATTTCATTGAATAACTATATCTCCTGTTCATGTTTACGAAGATGTTCATTCATTCAAGAAAGTGTTAAAGAAATTATTCGAGCTGTAGAAGCTTCTCCTATGTATGTTTGTGAATTTTGTTCATACGTTCAAATATTTGTATATTAACATGTAGTTTTCAATGGCCTACTTCTTAATTTTCACTGTGAAATAGAAATTAATTTGCTTAAGAGTTAGAATTAATATAGTAGCTGAGTCTATTCTAGGAATGATAGTGGCAACAAAATACAACTGAAAGTAATGAATGTGTTCCTCTCTTCCCTGTCTCCTCCTCTTTCTCCACCTTGGGGGATAAAGAAAAAGTCATTTTGCCCTAAAATAAAATGTCAGCTTGTTTTCAGAATAAGAAAGGCTATTGCACAGGACAAAATTTAAGTTGGTAATACAATCTGTAACTTGTTTGAAGGAAGTGAATTTTTTTGGTCTTGTTTTATAATTTATTATGAATTGAGCTTTGTCTTAAAAATATATATATTAAAGCTGAGCACAGTGGCTCACACCTGTAATCGCAGAACTTTGGGAGGCCAAGGCAGGTGGATCATGAGGTCAGGAGTTCAAGACCAGCCTGGCCAACACGTCTTTACTAAAAATACAAAAATTAGCCGGGTGTGGTGTCACGTGTCTGTAATCCCAGCTACTCCAGAGGCTGAGGCAGGACAATTGCTTGAACCCGGGAGGTGGAGATTGCGTGACCCGAGGTTGTGCCATTATACTCCAGAGCAAGACTCCATCTTGGGCAGGGGGCTGGGGGGAATTACAAATATATATGAGAATCATGGTCCACAGTACCTGTGAATGTCAACTTATTTGGAAATAGAGCTTTTGCAGCTATAATCAAGTAAATAAAGATGAGGTATTATAAAGGGCCATAATTCAATATTATTAGAGCCATATAAGAAGAGGAGAGAGATACAGAGAAAAAAACACCACAGGAAGACACAGAGACAGAGGGAGGAAGATGAACATGTAAACCATGGAAGCAAAGATGGGAGTTATGCTGCCACGGCTGAAGAATGCCTGAGGCTACCGAAAGCTAGAAGAGGCAAGGAATGATCCTCCCCTAAAGGCTTTGGCAGGAGCACCACCCTGCCTGCAGACTGCTTGTCTCTAGAACTGAGAGACAATAAATTTCTGTTGATTTAAGCCACTTGTTGCAGTAGTATGTTATGGCAGCCCCAGAAAATTGAATCACAATTCCCATAGGTATGTATCTGAAAAGAAACAATGAAACATATTAAAACATCAAATCTGACTCAGTTTTAGGGGTTCGTCCATTTTAAAAATTGTATATTCTCTACTGCTAAAAGTTATATTAAAGAAGAACTAAAATTTTGGTTTTTTGAAGGATAAAATAACTAATTGGTCTTAGAGTATTTAGTCTGCTCTTAACAAATAGTAATAACAAGTAATTTTTACTTTTTGGATTATCTTCCCATGTAATAGAGATTCTATATTTTGCTAGGATAATTTTCTGTGGTTCAAACTGAATTGACTTAATTCTTGATTTTTTTTTTAAATAAATATTTCTTCAGAAAAAGCTATTATTTTTGTGTTATCTTCTTTTATATGTTCTTAAAAATATTACATTTTGCCTTTGACTAATAAGTAGTTAAGCTAACACCATTTATTGTTCTCAAGTATCTACATGTCTATCTTAATCAAATGGCCATAATTTATTTGAAAATTATTTTGATTTTATGATCCCAAGATTACATCTTAAATTCAGAAAAAAGTATAATTTTCAAGATGTCTTTTATACCCAAGATTATCTTTGCAGTTTCCCAGATAGCCTTTGCAAACATTATGATCATTTTTTCTTTCACTTCAAAAAGAGGAAGATGCTAGAAATAATTAGATTTGTTTTATATGCTTCTTATTAATTAGCTCAATATTATTGTAAGATCTACAAGAGAAAGGTGTCAAATGAAAAGTAAAGTTTAGCCTTTCTTAGGCTAATTCTATACAAATAAAAATTATTAAAATAAATATGTTTTAAAGATGATGTTCTTTACAAGATATATTGGATTTCCCAGGAAACGTATGAATGCTCTTACTATTTATAATATGTTCTTGCCCTCAGTGTTAAGAACTGATCAATTCCTTTGAAAGGAGTTATTTACTTCACCCCAAAAGAATCATCCCCTCCACTCTGATATTGTTGATTACTGTAACGAGACAAGTCGTATTCAGTCAACATCATCATCATCAACATCAACAGGTTGCTTCTACTCCCTTCTCATGCTCAAGAGCTCAAGAGCCACAGAATTTGTTGGATGTTCAACAGAGGACAGTATTAAGCCTTTGTAGAACAAAAAGAACTGTGCCAAGTATTCTTAACTACTGTGACATCAAGCGAAAAATTCATGTGTATGGGATTTTGAGTTGATACTGCTTAGAAAACTGTCAGTCTATACTGGGAACTGAGTCATGATTTTCTCTTCTCTATTTGAGAACCAGATGACTCAAGAATGCAGCCTGATGACTCAAGATCCAGTAGAATAAGAAATAATTAAGAACTGAATGAACCAATGAAGGAAATTCAATTTTGGTTACTTTTTATTGAAAGTATGATGATATTATTACTACCATGTTTACTGTTCTATTTTGATAAATAGATAAGGAAGCCTTTCTTTTTGATCAATTTCTAGCCCTGGATGTAATAGACTATGCTTTTGCAAAGTGATAAAGTGTATTTAAATAACATACTTTTCCCTCTCCTTTCGGAATTTACAAACAATACTTTTACTAAGTTTCTTTCTTTTCAATGGCAATGTAGTTATTTTTGTAGGCTTAATAAAAATTTGTCATCCTTTTTGCAAGACTATAATTGCACAGAATGTATATCCAAAATCATTACTGAAGTTTCATGTTTTACTTGATCACATATTATAATCTTACAATTATGAAAAAATATTGTACTTTATATATGGAATTAATTTCTACAAAGAATTTCTCAAAAACAGGCCTGATAACTGTTCTATGGTTTATGGGTTCCAAGCCTTACAGGTAATAATGTGGAAGTTCACTTCCTAGCAGGCTGGAAACCAGGACCTTGGGAGACCTTGAGGGGAAAAGAATTTAACCTTATTTATATATACTGCTAGTGAAATCTGTAGAGGTGAATTTTTGGGGGATTGGTTTCTGAGACTCCAAAATAAAAAGCCAATAAGAGTGATTACAAAGAAATCTCTGGAATAATAGAAAATATTGAAAATGCAATCCTAGGTTCTCTATAAAATTTTCAAATGAAAAGTAACTCTCTAAACCCACCATGTATCCAAAAAAACTTTTAAAAAAAGAAAAAGAAAAGTAACTCTCTGCCTTAATCATCGCTCAAGGTCAGATGGGTCTAGATTTTGTTAACTATACAATGCAGAGGCTTGTATGGCTAACATTTGCACTGTGCCTGTGTAAATTATTTAGACCGACCAAAAAAAGAGATTAACCATTTTTGTGAACATATTTGGAAATTATGTAAAATAACAGTTAAAGATTGTTAAGAACATTTATTCAAAATATGGAAGCAAGACAATAGAATGGCCAAATGTTCTTTGAATATCACATTGGGCATTGTCTAACCAGCTTATCCAAGGATTATCAGTAGAACAGGTGTTTGCAAACTATGGTATGTCAGCCAAATTCATGGCCTATTTGTTTATGATATTCAAGCTGAGAATGTATTTTACATTTTTTAAGTGTTGCAAAAGATGAAATAAACAGGGTCTGAGGAAAAGGGAAAATGGGGAGTTACTAATCAATGAGTATAAAGTTTCAGTGAAGATAGACAAGTACAATCTAGAGATCTGCTGTACAATATTGTACTCATAGTAAACAATACTGCATTTTACACTTAAAAATTTGTTAGGAGGGTAGATCTCACATGAAATATTCTTACCACAGTAAAATAAAATTAAAGAAACAGAAAAACAAAATGAAGAATATACAAGGAGGCTGTGGCCGGAAAAGGCAAAATATTTACTATCTGGCCTTTATGAAAAAGGTTTGTCAATCCATGGTCTAGAATATATTTTCATCTGATTTGCAATTTACATTAGCACCTAAATTCTAGAAGTTGCATGTTAATTCATAGATTTTTATTCTATAAAAAGGCACATTATTTCTATCTGGTAGAAAAGGTAACCCTAACTGTTATATTTTTATTAGCTAACAGTAAATACATTGACCAGTCTTGTCTCCAATATAACAAACTTACTTGAGGAGGTCTTTCATGAGGGACTATATAAATAAATGTTTTTCAAACACTCTTTAGGCCAGCTTTACCATTCTTCTTGGTCCTTCATTAATGACTTAAAGACATTTTGGTATAGGGTTACTACATATTTGTATGAAAGTCATGTTTTGAAATCATATTTTGACAACTCTAAGTATGTGTATTAAAACAGATATATGTATACATGATAAAAATCATTCCTTTGACTTCCAATAAGTTTACTTTCTGAATTTCTCTGTAGGAAACCGATTCAGAGACCAGGGTTAGTTGCAATAGTAAAAGTTTTATGTGAGTGTGTGTGTGTGTAATCTTCAATGGTCTTTTTTCTTATTATTTTATATATACACGTATACATATATACATATACGTGTATATGTACATACACATTTATATATATTTTTCTTCAAAGGGACATCACTTTTAGGATCAAAAAAGTAATAGAGCTGTTAGAGCTATTTACATTTTACTATTAAAAGCACAAATGAGCGAGATATGTATATTAAGAAATATTACGATTGCCATTTAGCTGCTATTATGCACCCAAAAAGCCCCTTCCTCAATGACTTAATGATTTTTTACTACATTTCAAAACATTTAAAGTTCTAAAATTTGGTGTTAAAATTAAATGTCACAGCAGCTGTAGTAAGAGCTTCAATTTCTTTTCTTTTTAATTTTTTAATGCTGTATTTTTTTTAAAAAAGACTATTCAAATGCATGCAGAGAATCTCCTGACCTTAATTCTAATATGGAAACCAGATTATATAATAGGATGGCCTAATTTAATATTGTAAGTCTGTGTGGTGGTTAACCAAAGAAGTGGCATATTAATTTCAATTCAGATGTCAGTCTGTATCTGCTAAATTTTGTTTACTATAATTTGAATATTGAGGACATGTCTGCTACAATATGTTGAAAAATTACTTAAGTATAAATCTTTACATATAAAATATTTGTTTAATAAATGATAAATTACACAACAGTATGTTATTTTGCATAATTTAAATAATTTACATATCCAAAAATATATAGTGTATGATTGAGTTAATGATAGTATACCTATTCAAATAATTTTTTGTGATCACTAAAAATAATTATTAAAAAGACTATGTAATAATTTGGATAAATTTTATTTTGTGACATGTTGATAACTGAAATAGTATAATTATATTTAAGAACATGTGCATGCACAAAATATAAGGCTTTCTGTTTTCTTTCAAATTCTTTCTTTCAGTTTGTTGTAGTGTTTTCTCTTTGCTTTTTAATTCACTCTAGTAAAGCTGAAATTTTAAGTTGTTACATGAATTGTACCATTCATTGTTGTATGGCACAATGCCAATTTTAAATGAAAATATAAAAGCATTTGACTTGCATAAGAATCACCAAAATTGTATAATTCATATTTCATTATTTGTGCATAAACATGTATTTAGTTCTTAAAAGAATAGTGGAAATGCTGCACAAACTATCTCAACTGTTTTCATTTTACTGTCAGATAGGTGCGTATTTACATTCTCTACCTGTTGCACACTTACTAAAGGACTGAAATGAAAACGGATTCTGGGTTGCCCTATTGTTCCCTTTCTGTCATGACTTTTAGTGCAAATGGCAGGGTAATAGACAAAGTAGCATTAGCAAGAAAGGCTATAATGGGGTTCTCAGTTATTTGTGTTTCTTAGATCAATATTGCCTTCTTTCTGTGTTTGAAGCAAGTTCTAGTTTGAATGGAAAGTGAGGACTCTCAGGGTTGTCAGCGTCCCTGCTTACTTAGACATATATGTAACAGCATGCCTTTTACTGGGTTTGAGTCCCTCTAAATTCCCATGCACTATGGATTCACCAGCATCTTAGGTTTATGGTAGCACTGGGGATGCTGTAAAAGAATGGGAATCTAGAAACAATGGACATACATATTGCACAAGTCTCTTGTCCCTTCAGACCTCAATTACAAAGCACAAGTTCAAAGGTAAAGTTATTAAAAATTTCAAGAGTGAAATAGCAGAATATTAAGCTAAGCATGGAACTCATCTGAGCATGGGCCCCTGTTTTGTTGCAGAGGCCACATTTCCATGACGCTGACCCTTAGGTGTAAATTGAATTATTTTCTCCGCTTGTACTGAACAATCATAATAGGCAGGTGAAACCAAATGTTAAAACAATTCAAGCTTTGACAGAGGTACCAGGCTGTAATAGAGGCTATCTTATTCTTTGTTAATGTGTTTATAGAAAGTATACTCTGAGCTGTTTCATTTCCCCATCATCAAGGGAAGTGGGAAGTATCTTTATCTGAGGCCCTGAAGAGCTTTCAGATGAATTACATAACAAGTCACTTGTGTGCGTCCTCTGAAATTGGGAGACAGACGGAATCTCGCTCTGTTGCCCAGGCTGGAGTGCAGTGGCGCAATCCCGGCTCACTGCAAGCTCCACCTCCCGGGTTCACACCATTCTCCTGCCTCAGCCTCCCAAGTAGCTGGGACTACAGGCACCCACCACCATGCCCAGCTAATTTTTTGTATTTTTAGTAGAGACGGGGTTTCACATGTTAGCCAGGATAGTCTTGATCTCCTGACCTCGTGATCCACCTGCCTCGGCCTCCCAAAGTGCTGGGATTACAGGCGTGAGCCACCGCGCTGGCCGACTACTGCTTTCCATAGAGCGTATGTGACCACTTGGGGTCATACAGGCAGAAATTACTTGTGCCTCCAAATGACATTCTGAAAAGGTAGAGAATTCAACAGTGAGAGTATGTGTGTGGAATGGATCACAGGAGATACAGCCAAGCAGAGATCTCTTCTAAGGGACCTAAGACACACACTGTCAGTGTTCAAATTCACATAAAAATGCAGTATTGGAATGCCAAGAAAATGTGGGAGCCACAACTAGTTCTGTAATTTCTGATGCAATACTCTATACCTTTAAACTCCCTCGCCAAGTCATCATAATTTGTTTTAAAACCAGATGCTTCTTGATTTATGGGCATCAAACTGCTATCTCATTTTCTGAGAGACAAGACCCTAATACTCAGTGGCAAATATGAAGTGGTAACCATGTTGTTTTCAATTTAGAAAAGCCTAGGAGGAACTATAGATTATTTTAAAAGACTCTTTCAAACATCTCTGCCTTCTATGCTTCAATTACACTTAATACAGCACAGTAGCATTAGTAACGATTCAAGCTGTCTTCTGGACCAGAGCTACAAAGCATGAATATGCCATTTCCTTCATCACTCTCTATGAAAGTGTAACTGTGATTTTCATAAGAGCTAAAAACTTCTGTTGTTGCTATCATCAATTTATAGACTTCGCAGTTAGTGATGACAGGATATGAAAGGCCTTCTTAATGATATATGCTCTTTCTTGTTAATAGTTTTGTTTTGCTTTTTTTTTTCTAAATTTTGTCTCATTAATTATTGTTTCTGATGTAATGGCAAACCAATTATACAACTTTTACAGAAACAAAGTTGTCAAACTTTTTTTCTTCTCAAAATGAGCTTTTTATTTTTCTAAGACATCATTTAGAGTATAATCCCCTCCAGGGCAGGAACTATAATTCAAGATTTTTCAAAAGTACTCAAGAACTTCTGGAATTTTGTTTTGTGCAAAGCGTATACTCAATAAATATTATTGAGATGCCTGCTTATAAAATCTACACAAAGTAATTTGCTTCTCTGTGAAACTTCAGGAATTTGAGTCCCCAAAGATTGCTACTGCCCTAAAGGGTAGAAGATAAGTAAGGAAGAGAGGACATAAAAGATTAATGGTCATTCTCATTGTAGCAGATGTTTACGAGGGATTTGGCACAACCATCCTCTGTCACATCACATGCAACATTTTGTACTATTTCTGGGTTCTGTTTGCCCTAAGGTACCTGCTGTTTTGTTCTTTGAGATGACAAGGAAATTTATAGTCAAGAATTTTATCTATTTTATTAAATGATGCAGAGATATAGACTCTTGTGATTATATATATACACATATGGCTATATATATATATATATATATATATACATATGACAAGAAGGAGAAAGAATTTGTGAGTTAAAGTAAAATCAGCCACTGAAGATATTATATGCTACTATTCATTTAGTGGGAAAAAGTATACATGAAATTGAAAATAAATCTAATATATTACTAAAAAGCAAGGCGAAAACAACCGAAGAAAAGAATTTCAAGCCTCCATGTATACACACAGCATTCAAGTTAGAACAACTCAAAAAATGACACTCACTGTGTGAATAGAACTAGGATGGACAGACTTCACATTTTTCTAAAACAAATCTGTCCTTTGGAATTTCCCATGCTCTATTAATCTTTTCAGATTCCTAGAAATACTGTGGCTCCTCCAAATTCAGCAAGCTTAGATCAGACATTGAAGTGCCTGTGTGTCTTTTTTGTCTTATGTGTGGGTTGACGAAAATTTACTTCCTCAAAATGAAAAGGATAACTCTTTACAATAGGAACCAGCAGACTTTTTTTCTATAAAGGGCCAGACCAAACTACGTTTGGCTTTGAGAGCTCTATATGCTGTACTGCAACTACTCACCACTGTTATTGTAGTGTGAAAGGACACAGACAACATGAAAACACAGTAAATGGGTGTGACTGTTCCAATAAAGCTTTATTTTCAAAAACAGATAGTGGAGCAAATTTGGCTTGTAAAGTTTTAGTTTCCCAACTACTGTTCTACAGTAGAACAGTAGTCTATTCTACTAGTATACCAGCATACTGGTATACTAGTATAGTAGAACAGTAGTCTGTCAAAAATAACCTTTCCCTGGCTTCAGTTGCTTTTCATTCAGTGGATATTCAGAAATGAAGGAGATGCTTGCGTAAGTTTTAGAACCAGGCAAAGCAAGGCAAATGTTACTGGAGCAGTATACTAACCCTGAACTCTAAAGGTCAATCTGGCTATGTTTTCATGGTGAACTTACCAGCAATGCTCTTATAAACATCTCTTGAGAGCTTATAAGATTTCACAAGACATTCCTTATAACAGAAACTGTAAATCCAGGCTCATATCCAGCAAAACATATATAATATTTTTGCATTAAGCAGGACATTTGCTGTACAAACAGCACCTGATTTTGTGCCAAGCACCCTGTAGCTATGTAGTAAATATTAATTAAATGAAATGCTCTAATTCTCATTCTCCTTGCATTTATTTTGCTGAGTGAATTTGAATATTTAAATAATTCAGCATATTCTTAACTTCCCAATTGCCACCCAATAGCTTAGATCAATGGTATGAGGTCAAGACTCCCACACAGGCTGAGATCTGAGAGACAACGCTTAATGAATCTATTATTCTTTTTTTCCACATTAAAATGCTTTGGAATACTGAAAACATACAAAATATCTTCATGTTTTTAATGACTGCCTCTTTTCAAATACATATCCATTATTAATTTATGCTAGATATCCCATTTGAACAGGTGTCACCGGATTACTAAAAAAATAGGTCAGGTTTTAAATTGTCATTTTATATCCTATATTTAAAGAAATAGACAACAGAAGAAAGATATAGATCAGAGACTAGAGAAATTGATTTTAAAAAAGGAAAAACTACCTTTCCAAATGATGCAAACAGATTAAGTGAAAAAGCATTATTAGAAAAGGGAGGCACAATTTCATATAAATATAAAGCACCAGCAGTTATATTGCCATATAAGTCTCGGTACACTATGGGATATTCCTTAGGAGGCCGTCTGAATCTTACATGATCTGAAACAACAGGATGACATGGAGACTCCTTGCTCTCCTTTTACTTAGATTAAAATATTGTGTGTGCATGTAAGTGCGTGTGTGTGTGTGTGTGTGTGTAAAACAGGTATAGATCAATAAAATTTTTAAAAAATTTTCACTTTACCATACTTACCAGTCTTTAAGTTAAAGGTTGTAATTCATATATATACCTACAACACAGAAGCCAAAATTTGAATCAACTCCACATTACATAATGAACTAAATATATTTCAGTATTTGTCAGGCCCTAGTTGGCTAGCTAATATTCACATCAAAATCAGAATGCTCATGAAAACCAAATGCAATCTAAGAGCAACATCTTAATCCTATGAAATTGTCTCTGATTTTTTAATTGTAAAATTATGTTATTTTATTAGAGTAATAAATAATTCATAAAGTATACATAAGATGAAAATAAAATCTGTACCGCTGTAGTTCCAGAAAGCCACATGAAAAGTTAGAGCTTTAATTCTCTTACCCAAACTTTTCTCTACTTTTTTGTTTATCTTTTCATCTATGATCTTTAATCTGCATAGATATTTGACATCATTTGTGAATGCTTTATGACCTACTCCAAAGCCTTTAAGTTGGTTTTATATGTTACACATAACTCTTCTACATGGAGTTGTTTGTAATAGGCCTGAAACTTTTTCTCACACTAATATCCTTATATTATCTTTCTAGTGTCTAAACATAATGTTCTTTGTCACCATTAAGCTTGAAGAAAGCTATTCAGCACGTTCGTGAAAAATATTTCTTCTTCTCTTTGGAAAATTTGATAGTTAGCTGAAGAAAAATCATTCAGATTTGTTTTCCATTTGCCAACAGTGAAACTATATATTAATAGTAAAGTGTCAACCCCCAATTTACATTTTTAAAAGGGTACGAAAGATGGAATAATCAGAGCGCTTCCAATAACAAAAGCCTAAATAACACCCTGAAAAACAATTTTCAACCTTTCAGAGGCTTAAATCCACTTAATGACAGGTGACAAGCAGGAATAGATTCGTCTGGAATTCTTTTAATCAAAAGTTGTTATGCTCCCTTTCTGGTCCAAATACTAGCTTCAGGTAAAAGTAATTTTCACATTTGATAAAGTCAGGTAGAAAATATTAGCTTTCTTTCTAAAAGCAGAAAACATGGATGAAGGCAAGGGACTTTACTTTTAGTAAGTTGGCTTCAAATGCATACATAGAAAAAGTCAGATCGAATTTGATAAATGTAAGCCTTGGACAGACATTAGCTGCAGTGAGCTACTCTGTTCACTTTCAATTGGATAAACTACTAAAGGAATGAATTTAATTACTAGAAAACAACAACAACAAGAGCATATTAAGGCAAGATACAAATCAATCAGGTAAAAAATAGTACTAACAACATTAACCACTACCACCTAACCATTAAAACACCGCCATGATTTTAGGTTCTTATGGATATATTTAAATGTTAAGCAGCTACTATATAACATCAACAGCACAGAAACAAGGTATTTTAAATGATCTATAATTGTATATTTCTGAAAAATATTTACCAGCTCATAAATTTTACAAATGGGTGAAATTAGACATTTAAAGCAGCAGAGATTATAAATAAACTTCATTAAAGCAGTGCAGCAAAATGGATTTTTAAATATCTTCCACAACTTTTTAACTTAATAACAACTAGCTGCAATGCTAAATACAGGATTTAAACTGTTAAAAGATCTAATGGGGCCAGGCACGGTGGCTCACGCCTGTAATCCCAGCACTTTGGGAGGCGGAGGCGGGTAGATCACGAGGTCAGGAAATCAAGACCATCATGGCTAACACGGTGAAACCACGTCTCTACTAAAAATACAAAAAATTAGCTGGGCATGATGGCGGGCACCTGTAACCCTGTAACCCCAGTTACTTAGGAGGCTGAAGCAGGAGAATGGTGTGAACCCAGGAGGCAGAGTTTGCAGTGAGCCAAGATCGCGCCATTGCACTCCAGCACAGGCTACACAGGCAGACTCCGTCTCACAAAAAAAAAAAAAGAAAAGAAGATCTAACGGGCCAGGCGTGGTGGCTCACTCCTGTAATCCCAGCACTTTGGAAATCCAAAGCAGGCAGATCACGAACTCAGGAGATCGAGACCATCCTGGCTAACATGGTGAAACCCCATCTCTACTAAAAATACAAAAAAAAAAAAAATTAGCCGGGCCTGGTGTAAGGCGCCTGTAGTCCCAGCTACTTGGGAGGCTGAGGCAGGAGAATGGCATGAACCCCAGAGGCGGAGCTTGCAGGGAGCGGGATCGCAGCACCGCACTCCAGCCTGGGGGACAGAGTGACTCCGTCTCAAAAAAGAAAAAAAAAAGATCTAATGAAAACAGCTCTTTGGAGATGAAATGAAAACTATAGGTAAAAGTACAAGTTATCTTTATTGGCTTTTTTCAAGTACTAAGTACGTCTCTAATCACTTGGTTATTTTAAGTAGTTCTCAAAGTAATCCTATCAAATACGTACTATTATCTATATTTTATACTAATAGAAACAAAACCCAGACGTTGTAAATAACCTACTGTGTCCAGAATTCGTTTCTTCCAGGGGGTTCTTGGTCTTGCTGACTTCAAGAATGAAGCTGCGGACCCTCATGGTGAATGTTACAGTTCTTAAAGATGGTGTGTCCAGAGTTTGTTCCTTCAGATGTTCAAATGTGTCCGGAGTTTCTTTCTTCCGGTGGGTTCATGGTCTTACTGACTTCAGTAGTGAAGCCACAGGCCTTCGCAGTGAGTGTTACAGCTCTTAAAGGTGGCACATCTGGAGTTGTTTGTTCCTCCCAGAGTTGTTTGTTCCTCCCGTTGGGTTCATGGTCTCACTGACTTCAGGAGTGAAGCCAGAGACCTTCCCAGTGAGTGTTACAGCTCTTAAAGGTGGCACATCTGGAGTTGTTTGTTCTTCTCGGTGGGTTTGTGGTCTCACTGACTTCAGGAGTGAAGCCACAGCCCTTCGCTGTGAGTGTTACAGCTCATAAAGGTAGTGCGGACCCAAAGAGTGAGCAACAGGAAGATTTATTGTGAAGAGTGAAAGAACAAAGCTTCCACAGCGTGGAAGGGGACACAAGCAGGTTGCCACTGCTGGCTCAGGTGGCCAGCTTTTAGTCCCTTATTTGGCCCTGCCCACATCCTGCTGATTGGTCCATTTTACAGAGTGCTGATTGGTCCGTTTTTACAGACTGCTGATTGGTGCGTTTACAAACCTTTAGCTAGACACAGAGTGCTGATTGGTGTGTTTTTACAGAGTGCTGATTGGTGCATTTACAAACCTTTAGCTAGACACAGAGTGCTGATTGGTGCATTTTTACATAGCGCTGATTGGTGTGTTTACAAACCTTTAGCTAGACACAGAGCACTGATTGGTGTGTTTACAATCCTTTAGGTAGACAGAAAAGTTCTCCAAGTCCCCACCCAACCCAGAAACCCAGCTAGCTTCACCTCTCACTATCAAAGTCTCAAAGTAAGCGGTGAGTAAGTGGTAGAACCAGGAGTCAAAAGTGGAAACATGAAAGACTGCTTGAGCCAGGTGCAGTGGCTCACACCTGTAATCCTGACACTTTGGGAGGGTGAGGCAGGTGAATCACCTGAGATCAGGGGTTTGAGACCAGCCTGGCCAACATGACGAAACCCTGTCTCTACTAAAAATACAAAAATTAGCCAAGTGTGGTGGCACGCACCTGTAAGCCCAGCTACTCAGAGGCTGTGACAGGAGAATCACTTGAACCCAGGACGTGGAGGTTGCAGTGAGCTGAGATTGTGCCACTACACTCCAGCCTGGACAACAGAGCAAGACTATCTCAAAAAAAAAAAAAAAAAAGACTGCCTGAGAAGCTTTTAAAGAAACTTTAATTTTAGACCTAGACTAAAACAAATGCTTCTTCAAAGGGTTTAACCAAAGTGAGTATAATAAAGGGATTAATTGCAGAGGTTTGGGCAAGGTTAAAAGAACCAACAAAATGCTAGAAAAGCTGAGGGGCCATTACAGTGAATGCTGTGGTGTTCTGCGAGCTTTCTCCTCCAGAATAATTTCCTCTTTCCTCCAGCTATGCAGGTTGAGGGCTGAGTGTCCTCAGCCAGAAAGAGCTATCTTCTCCAAGGTTATGGCTCTTCTCTGAGCAGCCCACATCCATAAACTGGTCCTAAAGGAACACAAAGACCCAGCCTGCTGATTGGGATTCAAACTTCTCTTAAGCTCCATCTCAGCTTCAGAGCAGAAGCCAATACTGTAAGTGCATCAGAGGACATTTCTTTTTGTCCGATCTCATTTCTTTCCAACTCAGCCTGTGTTTCTCCTAAGCTCGCATCACAGCCAAGCTCCCCCACAGAAATACCCCTCTCAGAATTTGTATCCCAGAGAACTGCCTGAAACAACTAGCAAAGTGTTAGCACCCCAGGGCCTGGAGGGCAAGTGAAGGGATGGATGGTTTTTGTGCTCAGTGAGGACTGCAGCTGTGAAATAAGAATTTTCACAGCAGGAGTGGGAGTGGTGTCTCTAGGAATGCATCAGAGCTAGCATATTGGTGAAAACTGGAGGCAGAGAGAAAATACCTACCCAGCATTCTCTCTCTTTCCATTCTGCCGCCTCTTGACTGTGTCTTTCATTGGTTGACCCCAACTGGAAGCAGAGAGTAGGGAGCCTGGGTAATGAGCTTCATGGTGTTTAATTTCCTGGGGCATAGAGCTGGTCCCAGATCTTTTTTTTTTTTTTCTTTTTGATGGAGTTTCACTCTTATCACCCAAGCTGGAGTGCGATGGCACGATCTCGGCTCACCGCAACCTCTGCCTCCTGGGTTCAAGCGATTCTCCTGCCTCAGCCTCCCAAGTAGCTGGGACTACAGGCATGTGCCACCATGCCAGGCTAAGTTTTGTATTTTTAGTAGAGATGGGGTTTCACCATCTTGGCCAGGCTGGTCTCGAACTCCTGACCTCATGATCCACCTGCCTCGGCCTCCCAAAGTACTGGGATTACAGGCGTGAGCCATTGCGCCCAGCCAAGAAACTAGCTCTTAAATGGTGTTACAAACCAAGGATAGCTGGCACACCTTAGAAAATAAATGACCTAACTGGTGTTCAACCTCATGTTATTTGAGAATAATAAGGCTCAGTAAGGTTGAGAAATTAATCAATCTTGGTAAATCTGGATGTATCCTGGAATGAAATTATCTTATCTTAAATAAAGGGACAAATGAAACAGAAAACATGGAAACGATGGGGTAATAGATGGTCAAAAGTCTAGCTTTTGTCACTTTCCTCAAAATGGCATCATGATTTGGAAAATACCTGAAACTGTAGCCAAACCTTTACTATTACCCATCAGAACAAGTCAAGCACTGAACACCAATCAAAGATATAATGAAAGTGACATATGGATTAGGGGGCCACGAGTGCTGCTATAGAGAGAGGAACAGTCAAAAGATCGTATCTTATTGCTTCCTTCCAGAGTTTATTTCTTAAATAAAATATTGTGACTTTATTGAATTTTTTCAACTGTTTTAAAAATGTTTCCAGTTGGGGGAATTTGAGGAATATGAATGGGAAAAAGAGGTTCAAATACATGAATTGATAGATGGGATAACATAGCAAACACTTATTGTTTAAAGAAAGGACTTCATCTTGCTTTCCTAATGATCTCCAACTTTACTTCTTAAATAATTTTTAAAAATAATCCCTTAAATTACATTAATATCCAGTGAATTAATAATGTTAGCCTTTTTAAAAAAGGTAAAATTTGAATCTACATTTATTATTTAGAGATTATACCTACTTCATAACATACTTTCTTTGAATAAATATCCTCTCTTTCACACAATCCTAAAGGTAGCATGACAGATGATGATACAGAGTATTTGTCTAGGAGACTTTCTCAGAATATGTATACAAATACAAACCAGAACAGGAGCCTGAGCAGCAGCCAGGGCAGAAGTTCGTACTATATACCAGGCCCTCTCTCATCCTCTCTGTATTAACCAGGAAACATCTGAATTTTCTCAAGGATATGTGAAAAAATACAGACTTCAATTGATTGCCAGATGCAATTATATTATTAACTTTGAAGAACTCCTATGTGTAGGTTTTCCTTCATTCATATCTTGCACATTAGTCATGGTTGAAAACTAACTTTCTTCATCTGATCAGTTGGCTGGCTATAATAGGGTATACCACTGAGAGGAACAGAACAAGATGATGGTTCCAGTGGAAGGTGGCTAGCAAAAAAGACAAACATAAGAGCCTGAGATGCTGCCTTATGAACAACTGACTTTGGTAATGAAGAAAACTCAGAGTCCTGGAATTGTCTTCTTATTCCAAACAATCCTCTTGGCTTAATGTCACACTGAGGTAAGTTTGGGTTCCGAAAATAAAATGTGCTCTCATCAGCCAGAATAAAGAAATTTAAAGAGAAAAGGTAAAGTTTTCCTATGCACAGAGGGCAGGCAAGGCTCTTGCTGAAAAGGATTTCTACAATTTGAACTTGTGTGAGCTTAAAAGAATTTGAGAAATCATAGATTACTCCTTCTTTATTATAAAAAGAATAGAATTGAGTCCCAAGAATATGAAGCTCTTTAGGTAGAGTCAAACAATATGCTGAGACGAAGCATCTTGAAATGCTCTGTCTATTATATGTAGCCACAGATATTGACACAGATATCTACCCTTTCTGCAGTGAGCCCGATATTTTGTACCAGTAGTTAACATCTCAGGTTGACTCTGGATCCATGTCTTCTTCTACAAAACACTGAATGGATGACTATCTTTCCTATTTACTTCAATGGCTCTTATGATGACAAAATTAAAGAATTATGAAATAGTTTTATAAATAATAAAGAATTATAGATAGTTGTAAAGTTGTGGATATTCATAATATCTCATTCTCTTATTCTTTTGTGTCGTGCATGGCATGACACTGTGTGGAACTGTTTTGATTTTCTTCCCTTGGTCAGGAGGAAAAATGTTGAATTATCTCTTCACGTAGAATATTTTAAAAGCTTTGTGATTTAAACTCATCTTTTCACAGAATATAAAGAGGCACAATGTCTCTTTCTTGTAGGTTGCATTATTTGACATCCATATATTTAGTGTCTGTGACTAAATATTGTTTTCAGTAATCCAAACCATTTTTCTGAAAAGACATTTTAAAAAGGGATGGAGAGAGGAAAAGAGAGGGAGAAAAACAAACAGAGAAGGGAGAAAAGAGAGAAGGATGGAAAGAGGAAGAAAGTGGAGAAAGATGGGAGGTAAAGAAGGAAGACTTTCCTCTGAGACATATCAGGCTTTCTAGTTTAGAGCTGTATCACTTTGACTCTAGACTTGCAAAGATCTTTTAGACTATTTAATATGGCATTGCACAAATAACAAGCGTATCTATTATTATCACCAGAAGTTCTATACCTTAGAACTCAAGATATGGGGCTATTTCTGGATGATACAATTGTATCTAAGTTACACTTACAATCCATCCTCCTTATTCCCAATACTCCCATCTCCCATCCTCACCCCTACCTGTCCTTCAACCACCTAGTTCCTGAATCACTAGTACCTTGAGGACATTTTCTTTCTTGGTCAGGTCAGTCAAAAAACATGTGCAGATGTTCAAAACATGATATATTTTATGAGTTTGACATTTTTACTGCATTTTTTCCTTCAGAAGTTAATTCAGTTTTACTGTTGAAGAAAACTGTCATTTCACTGTACAAAAAAAACACTTTGCTGTGAAAATGGCAACAATTCTCCCTAGGGCAAAATGGTGGCTTGTGAATTGTCTCCAAAAGAAAACAGATACGTGACATGAAGTCGTCATTTTCATATGAGCAGCCTATTTATCCTTCCATTTTTTCTTTCTTTTGGCAGAAGTGAATTTTATAAGTTTAAGGATGAGGCAATTTCTAGGATAAATACTGGCTTTCTTGGAAAATAAATTACAAGCTATTTTTTAATTTCTCAATATTCTATCAGAAGGTAGAACAACAAAATGAGAGATTGATACAACTGGAAATGTTAACACCTATCACTCTTCTAAGTAGTCATTTGAAAAGGTATAGTTTATAACACATTATTTAGTTATTTGTCTTCTCATCATTGCCCCCGCCATGAAAGACATATTATCTTTACATTGAGTTGTACTAAAAATACGATTTGTTATGCCTATTGTGGTGGGCTAAGTGATGGCCCCGTGTGGAGGCTAAAGTAACTCCATCTTGGATGCTAATCCACTATGCTGACTTTTGATTAACCCCTGTTCCAGGAATGCCTTTAAGGTTTCTACTTTATGTACAGTTACTGCAAATCCTGCTCTCGTATCAAAACAACCTTAACTATAAAACTTGTCCTTAGGCAGATTCACATAGCATTCTTGCTTTTCCCTGAGGGCTGACTTCAATTGCCCGACACATTCTTTTCTTATAGTATATAAGCCCTGGGTCTGGAGGATAATGACACAGGGATCTTGTCTTGTCACCATCTTGTCTTGTGACTGCCAAGGACATGGCTTCTGTTCATAAGCCCCTATTAAATGTTTCTTTCTGGGAAACTGGATTTGTCAGCCTGTTTTTTCAGCCTCTCAGCTTCCTCAGTCTTTAGGGGTAAGTTTGCATAGGCCTGCTCGCTGCGGAGTACCTCCAAAGCCAAAAGGATGTGTTTAAGTCCTGATTCCTGGAAGTTGTGAATATTACCTTATATGGTAAAAGATGTAATTAACTCTCAATCACATGTATCCTTAAAAGATATAATTAACTCTCAATCACATGTATCTTTATGAGATAGAGAAAGAAAAGGAGGATATAATATGACCATGGGGGTAGAGATTGGAGTGATGTGGCCCAAACCAAGGAACCCCTAGAGCCACCAAAAGCTGGAAGAGGCAAGAGCACCTTATCTCCTAAAGTCTTTGAAGGTCTCATGGCCCGGCCAACACCTGCATTTCAGGCTTTTGACTTCCAAAACTGTGAGAAAATAACTTTCTATTGTTTTAAGCCTCCAAGATTGTGGTAATTTGTTACAACAGTCATAGGAAACAAATATACCTAACTATTAGTCTGTTTCTCACACTGCTATAAAGACATACCCTAGACTGGGTAATTTATAAAGAAAAGAGGTTGAATTGGCTCACAGTTCTGTGGGCTGTACAGGCTTCTACTGCTGAGTTGGGCTCAGGAAACTTACAATCATGGTAGAAGGTGAAGGGGAAGCAGGCACACCTTCATATGGCTGCAGGAGAGAGAGTGTGTGTGAAGTGGGAGGTGCTGCACACTTTCAAACATCCAGATCTTATGAGAACTCTATCACAAAACAGCACTAGGACTATGGTGCTAAACCAATAGAAACAACCCTCATGATCCAGTCACCTCCCACCAGGACCCATGTACAACAGTGGGGAATCACGATTCAACACGAGCTTTGGGTAGAGACACAGAGCCAAACCATTTTGACCTATGAATGAAAATTTAGTAAACATAGCACATTGAAGTGATAACTAAAATTTTGGCATGGCATGCCAAAGACCACCTATTGTATTGATCAATTCTAAAAAGCAAATTTACTTTTTTTGAATTTACTGCTTTTCTCTTTTACAATTTCTATAATTTATAACATTACATGCAATTTGTTTGTTCCAAATGCTCCTTGGTGTTTGAAAACTTGCCCAGATTTTCCTGCTGGAAACTTTATGTCCCCCTTCATTACTGGAATTCTACCTAAAAATTACAAATGCAACAAGAAGAGCAATGGTGTAAAATCACTATTAGGTGGACAAAAATGGTATGAATCAGAGACTATGGTAGAATTCTGAGACATGACAAGATACAAAAAAAATTATTTGTGGCCCCATAATCCACGTAATTCCTCTTCTCCAGAATTGACTGGACAAATTAATATGTGAAAATTTGACACATATTAACTGACACAGGAAATTAATTGACACAGGAAGTAGTCCATTCTAGGACATCTTAAAGAACCATCTACATATCCCAGGGATCCCTGAACAATACTTTAAGAACTATTGCTCTGCTCTATGCCATTTACCAAGTATTCCTTATGATTATTGCTATAATTCCAAATACTGTATCTCAGAGCAAATTAACAGATAAGGGTGGGACAATTCAGTGATAAAAAACTTTCTTCAACCAGCTGAATGCTGCCTTGGGTGATAGAAAAAAGAGGCAGCTTTTGTCTCATGGATCCTTGTGTTGAGGGTGTCCATTCTGTCTGAATAAGACAATTAATTAGAACAGTTGAACATTAGTTGAAATTATTTCCTTTATAAGTAACGCATGATTCTATATTCTTAAAGCTCTTTTTATTCCAACTGTCATTCGTTAATAATGCATTTTTGCTGACAAAATACTTGGACATCTACCTGTGCAAAACAGTTCAGAAGCAGTGTTTTTATAGACTCCAAACTTCATATCAAACATGTGAGGCAAACATTTCAAGCATAATTAAATGTTCTTCATGATGACTCCTTAGTTCAAACTTTCAGGGATTAAAAGAAACAAGATTTAAAGAATAAGCAAAAAAAAAACTAAACCAAAAGAAAGAAAATTTTGTTAGACAGAAAGAAGGTTGTTTATATTGACTCTAAATTTCATCTTCTGGAGAATGCATTTATAATAAATATTGTATATAATCCTATAACATATATGTAATTATTGCACTTAGAAACCCTAAATACTCTATTTAACTGATTTTCCAAAATGGTGAATAATTTTGGATTTTTCTGGAGTCCATTTTCTTGAGATAATTTATTATAGATATTATTTGTTTTAAGTTTTTATAGTGCCTTATTTCTTATAAAAGAAAAAAGTGCTAAGCCATTTTGGGCACTGAGTTAAATAATTTAAAATCTAATATTAAATAAAATATTAGGTTCTAAGAAACACAACATTTACATGATATTTAGAAAGAGATCATTCATAGCATATTTTTTCCTGCAAGGTATGTGTTATAAAAGTTAACTTTTTTTGATATAAAAGTTTAAAAGAGAAGTGGTGATATGGTACTCGATGTGGAAGGCTTTCAAAATAGAGGTCAGTGTCAAAAACTCTCAAAACCAGCTTGGGCATCTTAGTACAGAAAGTAAAAACTTGAAGCCACTGGTGAAACATTTGAACAAATGAAAGGATTAGTCATTTAGAAGTCATAAAATTTCTAGCTGAAGAGAATCGTAGAGGTCAGTCTGGACAAACACTTTCACTTCAGAGAGAAGGGAATTGAGGCTATGCTCTCAGTTTGTACTTGCAAGTCTTAGAACTGTGGATCCTATTCTATATACAAATGCACCTATTCAAGGGATAAATCATTCCTAAAACAATCATTGAATGCTTATTATGTCCCAGACATTTTATAGAAGCTGAGACATTAAAAGCTGATAAAGACTAATCCCTGTTTTCAAGGAACTTACCTTTAACATGTTGGAGGGAGAGAAACCTGAATATAAATAACTATAATGACTGTACTGTAGGAATAAGAAAGAAATCTGTTTAGATTATAATAAAGATTCAAAGCAGGGAAGGTAGAGGACATACAAAACAGAGAGAAGCATGGGGAAAGGCACAAAGGCTAAGCTTTTCTTGTTATCTTGTCTATTTTTCTCCTATGCACTCTTTCTCTTGCTGTTTTGCCTCCTCAATTGAACAAATTTGCCAAGTTCCTGTCTTCCTCTTCCTCTTTCTTCTTTCCCTTTTCCTCTCCCCTCTGTCTTTCTCTTTGTTCCACTTAGCCTTTTAAAGTGCTTACCTGGTGATTGACCACTTCCATCATATTCTCAAATTCTTTTCAAAATTTCTCCCATATTCTGTCCTTGCTGTCACCTGGCTATTCTCTTGCGACATACTGTAACTTTGATTGCCCTGGGTGGAGTCTGTCCTCATATATCCCAATTATGACAGAATCAGAACAACAGGTATGTATTGTTTTTGCTTTTGTATCTTTGCCTGCAGAATTTCCTGCAACTTCTCAACTTATTAAAATATAAGAAACAAATCTTCTGCTCCTTTGAGGCTTATATCCTGTCACCCAGTGAACTTCACTTGTTCCATAAAAACTTCAGCATTTAGCTCAAAACATTTCTTTGCCTCAACTTCCATTACCTTTATTGAAAAGCTTTAGATAACATACTGATCTCTTAATTATTTACCTCCCCTTAACCAATTAATTATTCCTTTATTCTTGTAAAAATAAATGCAATGTAAAGCAAAAGTGGAAAAAATGACATGACATTTTATACTGATTACTTGTGGAAATAATGTTTTGGATATATTAGGTTAAATAAAACATGTTATTAACATAGTTTAACATGTTAAGGTATTATTCACCTTTTTTTTATTACTTTCTTTAATCTGCTTACTAGAAACTTGAAGATCACATCTGTGGCTCTCATATCTCTTTTGGACAGTGCTGATCTAGATCTTGCTGATTTTTGTCTTTGATTAACCTTGATTATTGAGACAGATGAGTTAAAACTAACTTTATGGATTTACTTTTTCATCTATATTAGCCACATTTACTTTTTATACTATAAACGTGCATATTATTTAATGAAAATTATTTTAGAATCATTCTATTTTCCGTAAGAATTAAACATTTTATAGATCAGTAGTAGTCTATTACTGCCTTTGCTATAAAGCCAGCTTTAATAGATATTAATATAATGCTTTATGCTGGCTCGTGTTATAATTTCTGTTCTTCACTCCTTTCTCAGTCATTGGATCAAGTATCCAGACACTCTCTTATGCACCATCTTCCCAGTATGGTCAGTCTATGCTACCTCCTGCATGGAATATGCTTTGGCCAATGAGATTTTAGTAGACATAATGCAAGCTGAAGTTTGATGAGGATTCACACACTTGAACTTGAATTGATGGGCTCATAAGGGAGGTGACAGACATTTAGATCAGAGCCAAGTTGTGACAGCTGAGTTCAGGCAAGGCTAGGCAAGTTCCAAATGCAAAAAAAAAAAAAAATGCCAGCAGAGATCAACAGAACTAATCAGCTGACCATTTGTTCACATGTAGTCATTTGAGCTACACAAAATTTTTGTTTGCCGTTGAACTTTTAGTCTTTTTGTTTGGTGGTGGTGTTGTGTCCTTGATAAATTAATGTACTATGCAGGCTTTCTTTTAGTTAATATTGCCTGGTATGTGTTTAACATCATTTTACAAAAAAAAAAGAGAACAAAACTTGTTGTGTCCTTACATTTTAGGTTTGCTTCTAACAAATAGCTAAAATTTAAAAAATTTGTCCTAAAATATTTTTAATTTATTAGTTAATTTATTTATGTTGATTATACTTAATAGCATTAGAGTTGATTTTAAATTTCTGTTTGTTTGGAATATGCAATTTGTCCCATCTATAGTTTTTTTTCTTTTTTTTTAAACAAAGGCTCCTCTATCACCCAGGCTAGACTGCAGTGGTACTATTGTAGCTCATTGCAGCCTCAAATGAATTTCTGTCCTGAAGCCATCCTTACACTTAGGCTTCTCCCGAAGCACTAGGATTATGGGAGTGTGCCATAGAACCCAACATTCACTAGTTTTTAATTCTTCCCTTTCTTGGTTTTATTTTTGAACCAGCTTTAGAAAACAATTGTATATAAATTATATATTTTTCCGTTGTATTCTGTCAATACACTGAAGATACTATTCTGTTGATTCTAGCTTCCTATTCCTTCAGTCTATCCATTTTTGTTTGTGGGAAATTCATTCTTCTCCTGAGTTGCTTTTAATATATTTTTGTCTTTTGTGTGCTACAATTTTACCATATTGTATTAGGTACAGATTTGTTTTTAATTTACTTTGCCTAGAATTCATGAATCTGATAATTATTTTATTACTTATGGAAAACTTATTATCTTGTTGAACATTGTCCTGCAACTATTTTCCATATTTTTTTCCTTAAGGCACTCTGATTATATATACATAAGATGTTCCCACTGAATCCTCCATGTCCCTTAAAATCTTCATTCATGATTTTTTTTTAATTATGATTTTTGGACTCTGTGCTACATTCTAGTTTACTCTAGATTCATATTATGATTGCTTATTGTTCCCATCAGTGCATTTAACATGCCTCATATCTATTTATCAAATTTTTACTTTCTTATATTTTTTCATTTCCAGTAGATGTATTTGATTCTTTCTTACATCTTCCATGTCAGTTTGCAATGTCCTTTTTCTTTATCATGATTTTCATCTCTTGTTACTTCTTTAAACATATAAAGCAGTTTTATGTTTGTTTATTATTAATGTATCACAGTGGGTCTGATTTTATAGCTTCTTGTTTCTTATGGCTCTCCATATTTTTCTTGGTCTTTTATTGTGAACTTCTTAGTGGAAATTATTTGAGACCTGTGTTTAAGGGGTATTCTTCCAGAGATGTTTTGAGTTTGCTTTCAGCAGCTACGAATGAGATGTAGGTTTTAAACTAAATCATCAATTGGAGATAAATAGTGAGAAATCTATCCCAGTCCATATGAACATTTGCAATGAATAGTTCTCAGAAAAGACATGTATTCCCCTTTTTGCTGTAACCAGAAACATGGCAAAGAAAAGCAAGTTTCTTTCCAGAGTTTTTTTGTTTCTTTGTTTTTTAATTCTAGCTCACCATTGGTAGTTTTGTCTATCAGAGTTCTCAGAAGTGGTAGTTTTGCAGAAATTTGCTATGCCACAAGTACAACGCTTCAAAATGGTAACAGCAAAATTAATAGTAATATTATAACCCCAGTTTGCCTAATGTTTTTGAGCCAGGAACCTAGGAAAAAGCTACCAACTAAATGAATCAAATGACCATGGGGCACTGGGCAAGAGCTGTTGTAGTCATATGGCTTGTTCTCTTATTTTGTATAACTGGGTCTCAACTTCCCAGAAAGTTTGTCTAGGTTCAGAATGATATTAGCAATAGCATAGACTTTACCTTATTCAGCCAATAAATAATCAGGAGTTATTCTATTATCTAAAATTAGAATTAAATAAGTGATGCTGTGTGGAGCTAGGCTTTGCAGTGGAGTCTATAAAAATTCTTAGAGTAACAAGTAGATTTATAATCATCCCTTTATTTGCAGCAACACCAAACTATGATGCAAAAGCTCTCACAAAGGAAACAAATCCAGAGTCCCAAGCTCTGCCAGGTAGCTGGAGCATGGCCCTTTGATGTGCTGCAAGGGGGCTAGTCCAATGTTTACCCCAGTGATCTGTTTTGGATCTATTATGTACTGACAACAAAGTGATCAATATTCTAGTCCACATTGGCCTCCCATTATCCATGAATCTAAACAAATTGAGTTTCCCCATTCAGAAATATAAATAAATCCAAGAGGGTTGCATACGATTCTTTCGAAGTAATGTTTCTACAAACAATTGACTTAAGCCATGGATCTGTTTTGATATTGCATACAGTTAATAATCCTTTTTTAAAAAAAAACATACTTCAATAATCTAGTTTGTAAAATTAGGGATTTCTAGGAAGTGGTTTGTAAATTTTGCTCTTTTGCAGATCTCAGAGGCCCAACTAGAAGGCCACTGGTTTAAACAAGTTAAACAAAGTATAAGAACTGAACGGTAATAGGAAAGTGTAATTCTATAAAAAAGTTCCAGTATGCAATTGGACCAGTTATTTGGTGTTGAAAAACCAGTGAGGCTCATTATAGCATTAAGCAAAGGGTCGACAGCATCACAGACAGATCAGGGTTTATGATGACTGTTCCAATAATTGGTACGGTTTCCTCCTTTGGCAGTGGACTTGGAAATGAGGATAAAGAAATTGCTTTTCCAAGAAGAAGAGAAGGAGAGCAAAGTAAAATACTAAAAGTGAGGAAAAAATGTACAGGACTTGTCCAGTCATCTTGAGGAAGCAGTCTAGCACAGATGTTGTCTAATTCAATTCCTGGAATTTTTTTAGTATTAATTCATAGACAAGAGTGTTGTTCTAGTAAGGTGTTAGTGATGGAAATACATGCATCCAGGAATCAATCGCTCTAAGGATGGTGATACAAGGATTGGTTAACAAGACCTGTGATGCGTGCTTCCAGAAAGATTAGAGGGAATCTTTTTGCAATTGTCTTTTCCAATAGGCAAACTATCTTTGAAGAAAATGCATTTTTAGACTGCAACTGATTGCAAGTGCTTTTAGAGAAGTATCAAGACAATAGCTCCGTAGATGACAAAGACTTAGAATGGCTATGGTCAAAATCTGAAGAGAATTTATTATAATAACGATGCAGTTAACAAGCAATTTGGTTATTTCTATGATATACAACAACTTGATATAACATGTAATAATAATAAATTGTGACTGAAAATATATCAGATTTCTTGGAATTGCATATAAATTTTTGAAGACATATTAACATATCTATGCAATATAACTCAAAGAAGGTTAAACATCATTTCTTATTTTGACTATGCTTTCCATGTAATTTAATATTTCAAATAAGCCTAATTGGTTTAATATGTCTCTGTGGATTTTCAGGGGCTTTTGTGAAATTTCCCAAAGTTAATTTGGGGTCAAAAAGACTTAATTCAAAATTTGATTTTATGAAGTTTGTTAAAAATGTCAAAAGATTTGAAACACTTGATTAAATAGGTCAGAAATCACTTTAAAATAATTCCAAAATGACAAAGATTTTAAATACAAATATAGAAATGTTACATAGTTGTAGAAAAACCATAAATCTTTTAATTTAGAGAAGACTCACTTTTCTTATGCAAGCAAAGACCTCATAAAACAAAACATGAAGCAAAAGAAATAATATTTAAAGAACACAGAATCTTTGTTTCCTAGGCCAATTACCTGAAAGTATAACACTAGGAAGGTAAAGGTAAAAGAAAATCTTTTGCTATAGGCAGGGCCAAATCATGATGGTTTGACATATAATTCGTGTGACTTTATGATGCTGCAAAAGTGATATGCATGCAGTAGACAGCGTTATGATACTGTCTCAGTATGTCAAACATTGGCAGGGAGCCATAGCTACTAGTCAGCCACATGATCAGTGTACATACTCTACAGTGTACTGTGTTGCCAAATTTTGCCCAACTGTAAGCTAATGTAAGTGTTCTGAGTATGCGTAAGATAGGCCCAGCTAAGTTATGGTATTTGGTAGGTTATCTGCATTAAATACATTTTTGACTTACAATAATTTTAACTTATGATGGAATTGTTGGTATGTGTCCTCATCATAAGTTGAAGAGTATCTGTATTTCCTAATAAGGGAATATCAATACTCCAAGGAAACCTTGCTGTTTTAACAGAGAAGATTCAATTCTAGTCTTGCATTAGTGTATTTTTAATTAAATGTCAAATTTTTAGAAAAAACATAATTTTCTTCTAATTCTAACCAGTTTTCTTCAGATAAAGTTATTTTCATAAGATTCATCTTCTACAAACCTTTGACAGTATATTTTTAAAATTATTTGTCGTATACTTTTTTCTCTTTTTATTAGATTTTAGCAGTCAGTCATTTTACTTCAGGGAAAAAATTTCTTTTTTCCTTAGTCAAAATGCATTCTTCATACCTCTTAGATTTACTTACCAAAAGCAAGTCTTACTTTTCTTATATCCATTTTTATTTCTAGTTCCAATTATCATATATTGATTGGAATTTTTAAACTGTCAGCAACCATAATTTTTAGTGAAAATCAGGGAAGTAGGCAATTTCAAACTGTTATATCAACATTTTGTAAATATATGTTTCATATTTTTTAAAAGCATGTTTCCATAAAACAATTTTTATGCTTACAGATCCAAATATATTTAGCTTTTCTATATCATATAATAATAAGATGCCAAATTATATACATTGAAAACCTACATTCAGCAATTAATGTTACTTACAAATGACTCAGAAATTTCCTACTTATTTATTATTTAATTAAATATAACTTTAAGATTTCAAGTTACAGCCAGGTGTGGTGGCTCACACCTGTAATCCCAGCACTTTGGGAGGCCAAGGCGGTGGATCACCTGAGGTCAGGGGTTCGAGACCAGGCTAGCCAACATGGCAAAACCCTGTCTCTACTAATAATACACACAAAAAAATAATTAACTGGGCGTGGTGGCAGTGCCTGTAATCCCAGCTACTTGGTAGGCTGGGGCAGGAGAATCGCTTGAACCTGGGAGGCAGAGGTTACAGTGAGCCGAGATCATGCCATTGCACTCCAGCCTGGGCGACAGAGCAAGAAGACTCTGTCTCAAAAAAAAAAAAAAAAAAAAAAAAAAAAAATTTCCAATTACTATGACAATTTTCATTTGCAAACTTTTATCCCATTTATTTTAACATAATTTACTTGTTCTTAACAATTATGTTTGAATTTCTTAGGAAAAACAGAGTTAGTCATTAACTTAAGTTAGTTTTCAACAAATCAGACAAGTGTTTAAGATATTACAGAAGCAAAAAAATTAATTGATTTTCGCTGTATATTCTGCTGTGGTTAGATTTATAGCTTTATGGCCTTGTATATCTAGGAGACAACAAACTTGTTTGACTAGTAAATCTAGGTAAAAATATCTGCTTTTATTATAAGTAATGCTAATTCTGAAGACATTCCTGTTTTTATTTTAGAGGAATTTTTTTTTTCTAGCAATTTTAAGACTAGTTTTATTTATCAAGTATTGTCTCAAATCACAGGGACCAAAATGTATTTGAGTTAGTTTCCTATTTCTCTGACAGAACATTTTAACATTGTATATAAGCATATGTATATATCATATGCAGACATATATACATTTAGATATATATAATTACATTTAGACTATCACTTTTTGGCTATGTTTTATTATACTGAGCAATTGCTAGCCAGGCTACCCTAAATTTGCACTTGCAAGGGGATAACTGTTCGATGAAATAAGGTAAAAAAGTTACATCTCAAAGGCCCAGAACTTAGCTGTAAACACCATTATTTGTGAGACAAAGAAGGACATAAATAGGAAGTCCAGTTCAGATAAAATAATCGAAGGTGAGGCCTAATATCTGGATTTAAGCCAATGCCTTTTTCCATTAGAAAAGTCTCTAGTGATTTAGGTAAGAAGAAGGAGATGGCCTTACAAATGAAGATTGTCTTATATATTTATTTTCTAAAGAGTTTCAAAATAGCCCTCCAAAATCCCAAGAAAGCTATACTTTGAAGACCAATTTAGATTGATAGGCAATCTTTTCAACTTAGCTTGTTTTTTAATTTGATTATTGACTCCAAGGAGGAGCTAATTAACAAATACAGTAAACAAACAAACAAACAAACAAACAAAGCATTCTCTATACCTGGACTCAATCATGAATATGCTGAATATAGACCAAAGTTCTGAACGAAAGGTATGCCTTACAAGTAATCCAAGGCCAAATCTAATAAGTATTTTTTTGACTTTAACCATAGATTCATGAGACACGTCAAAGAGAGAGCAAAAATATGGAGTCCTTCCATGATACAAAGCCACTCTCAAAGTCATTCAAAGAAAGAAAGGCTTAGACAACACCTGAGAATTGGCAACAGTCAATACACTAGACACGAGTGGGGTGCAACCCACATTTCTGTCTGGGCATGTTCCTAAGGGCTTCCAAATGATTGGTTGGCTCCCTGCATATGCATGCTCAATAACTTGCATGCCCCTGACAAGCAAAAATTTAAATCAAGTTCTCAGTACAACAAATAAAAAATGAAACAAACAGAAAAGCAACTGCTACCCATGAGAGAAAAAAAATTACTAGTGAATGTATACTCCAAACGAAAGAGTCATTTGCTTTTCACAATAAATCTTTCAAATATTTATATTAGAACCTTGTTTTCTCTGAGCCTTCTGAGTGCCAATTAAAATAAGAATCTCATTTTCTCTCCTTAATACATGAAGCTTGGGATTCAAGTGTACTTCTTAGACTAGTCTTGTTCATTTGGAAAGTTTCAAATACTGGCCATTGTTAATTCTAAGTTATCCTTGGTGTAATTCGTCCATCAGTTTCAAACACATAGGTGAGGATGGATCATAATGTTTGAACATATTGAGGTCTAGAGTTCCTGTGGGGCAATTATCTTTGCATGCCTTAGAATTTGATGATCCTTTCTGTTGTTTGGACATTTGATGCTTCCAAATCTCATGTTAAAATTTGATTACGAATGTTGGAGGTGGGGCTTGGTAGGAGGTGTTTGGGTTATGGGAGAAGAACCCTCACAAATAGCCTGGTGTCATTCTCTCTTGCAAGAGTGAGTGAGTTCTCATCCAACTCTCATGGGAACTGGTTGTTGAAAAGAGCACAGCACTTCCCTCTCTTCTCTCTCTCCTGCCTTCCCCTCATCATGTGATCTGTACATACTGGCTCCCCTTCACAATATCTACCATGAATGAAAGCAATCCAAGTCCCTCACCATAAGCAGATGCTAGCACCATGCTTCCTGTATATCCTGCAGAATCATGAGTCAAAAAAAAAAGTCCTTTTCTTAATAAATGACCCAGCCTCAGATATTCCTTTGTAGCAACAGAAATGGACTAAGACTATCACATTATGTATCTTATAAATTCTTTGAGGGCAAAAAGGAAATTCTATAATCTTGTAAGAAAATTAGGAATTGTAGGTAAAGTATTTTGCTTTTACGGTGTGCCATGCATGGGATATATCTTTCACTTGGAAGATGGCTTTAACTTTAGTTAACTGACCTGTGACCAAGGTTTCCCTGTTCTATGAAAATTTTCTTTAGACTGACGGGGGCTATAGTGGTAATCTTGCCTATCCATTACCAATTTAACTTCTCACAGGAATCTTGATCTTTGGAGACCAAAGTGCTCATGAATTGGTAGCAATCACCCTAGTAACTCTTATTGGTCAACCAATGTTCACCATTAGATGGTTACCCTCAGAAGTTTTTTAGAAACAAGGAAAAAACCCAACTCAACAAATTTTTAAACAAGGTACCCAGACCAGATCAAAAATAAAACCAAAAGTGTACCATCAGAAGGACAATATCCTTTAAGCCTTTACAAAACATATAAAGTTGGAGGGCTCAACCAAAAGGAGAGAACTCAACTTAAAAGAGAGCCTGGGCATTATATACCAGGGGTGGAGAAAAGAGGTTATTTTCCTACAGTGTATTGAGCCAGGATCTCAGCCTTAGAGAGCCTGCAAAAGGGCTTGGGGGCGCCACATCCCAACTCTGCTATTTGAATTTTCCTCCAGGCACCAGGATCTGATCATTTCCCTTATGAGAGGAACTTACATCCAGCAGAAATACAATGCAGGGAAGCAGAGAGCACAATGGCCTCAAGTGGGTACCACACATGGTTCCAGCGGATGCTGATCTGGAATAGGCTTGTCTTCTTTGATTCTCACATCTGAATGTTAGGGACAAACTGCCCCAAGAAAGCTTCTTGATGCTGCTCACCCCTCCCCCTAGTGCTCTGCAACTCTTCTCTGTGCTGCCCACCCTTCCCCTAAGCCTCTTTGTATTTCTAAGCCCTTATCTAGGCACCACGGTGAATCCAGCAGTCTTCGCTTATCAGACCTTGCTGTGATAAGCAAACCCCAATTACAAACCATCCATACAGCACAGGGGGAGGTCGTGGGAAGCATAAACAAACTTTACCTACACTCTCCTGTAATAAATATGTGGCAAAATTAACCAGCAAACAACCCAGGGATGCAGCCATATCAAAGAACTCCCTCAAACTCCCCTCCCCAATATAAATCCCTCATTCTGTAGGCTTGGTGCTGCTTCCTCTCTGACTGTTAAGGGGGCAGCTGGCAAGTTAATAAAAACTTACTTGCCTAACTTTGGGTCTATTTTTCCTTCCTCTTGGCTGACCTTACACTGATACCAGATTATGTCAACCCAAAATAAGTGACAGAGAGACCAACTGTCCAAAGCAAATAGTTTATTCAGGAGTAATAGGGAATTCTAATCGAGGATACATGTGTTATGGCAGACCATAGATGCATCCAAGGGGCTTGAGGCAAGAGAAAACTTTTCACAACAAAAAGAAGTCCACATAAGCTGTTCTGAAACAAAGACCATTGGTTACAGAAGCTTATTGCAGTAGTTGATGTTAGTGCCTTGGTGCAGACAGTCATGTCAGGCAATTGTTCTTGCGCAAGCAGCCTATCTGCAATACTGTAGTTTGAGGAATTCTTTGCATAGTTCCTACCATAGGCATGTATTTATGAGGATCATTCTTTTATGACCTCTTTGCTCCATTTTGCTAGGGTTTAAACATTAGTAACTCCTTTTCAATACTGATAACTTTCAGAATCTAAATGTCACTACCTTTATGAATCCTCCCTTGATTACCAAAGGTAGAAAACGTCTACTCTTATCCTCTACAACAGCATTCCATTACTTTACTTCTCAGCATGTAAATAAATACTTATTTGGTTGTTTTTTTTTTTCCTCTCTCCTATTAGCTTTATGTTCTTGAAGGACACTTCTACTGGTTTTGATCACCACCACATTCCATGGAGCCAACAATGACTTCCTGATATCAACTCATAAATATGACTTCCAGCTTTTATTATACTTAATCTCTAAGAGAAAACTAGAACTGGTAACATCTTTAAACATTTTATCCTATCTCTTCAGTGATTTTCTTCTACCAACTTGTTCTTAAACCCTCTCTTAACATATCTAATATTATGTATTTTATATATGTGTGTGTATATGTATGTAAACTATACATTAAAGGAAGTGAACTGAAGTTTACCTAATAAAGAATTTGTACATTATCCGAATGTCAGAGAGAAATTAAAAAGCTTTAATTAGTAGTGTCACAAAATCAGATTTTTATTCTAGAGACAGTATCTCTAGATAAGTTGTCGACAGTGAATTGAAGGGAATCAATAACAGAAGCAAAGAGAATATTTGAGGAAAAATAATTGCAGTTATAAAAAGTGAAGATAAGAAGTGCATTGAAATACAAAATGAAGACTGAAATTTGAGAGGAGGATCCAAAGGAGGTGGAAATGGCAGAAGTTAGGGCCTGGTTGAATATACACGAGGAGTGAAATGGGATAGGATAGTAATGATAAAACATAACACAGAGAGCAAATAAACAGAAATTAAAAGCAAAAAATTTTTTTCTGAGTTATGTACCTAGGTGATAGTACTTTTTTGATCATAATAAATAAGGTATAGAAGTTGAGAAACATATTTGAGGGGAACTAACTGTTTCTGGACATCTGAATTTAATTATCTGTGCAGTATTTTTGTATAGTTCTTCAGCGGGCAAACTGATAAATACCTTGCACTCAACAGAATGACGAGTATAATTGAAAATCATCAAAATATTTTATAATAGGAATTGAAGTCCTAGGAAAAATTGAGAATGCACAGAGAGGAAATGAATATAAACAATATAAACTGAGAACACTAAAATGCAATGGATGATGTCTAAAGAGAACCTAGGAAAGGGGAGTAGGATAAAATCATCCTAAATTAAAGAGAAAAAGATTTGTGCCATACAATTCAAGAGAAGATAGAATTTCAAAAGGAAGAATATGACCAACAGTGCAAAATGCTATAGAAAAGTTAAATATTTTCAGAATTGAAAGGAGACCATTATGCATGGTGATTAGGAGGTAGTAGGGAACTTTTGCCTACCTCAATGGAAAGCTACAGGTGAAAGTCTGACTGCAGTAGAAGGTGAATTGGAAATGGTGAAATTCTAAATATTGTTTGAGAAGTATGAAAGAGGATTAAAAGAGTATCGCTAGTGATGAATATAAAACTGAAGACATTTAAAAAAATTATATTGCTGTAACATATTTCAACATTTATATATTGTGTATTTAGCAACAAATTTTTGTAGCTGCAGTGATTGTTTAACACATTTGCCTTTTATGTTAGAGTTAAAAGTGCTTTGTATTATCATTATAGTATAAGAGTACTCTGAAGATGACTATATTCTTACTCTTACAAATGAATTTTATATCTTCATATGGTTTTATGTTATTAGTTCACATCCTTTCATTTCAAGTTGAACTTCCCTAAGTATGTCTTTAAGGGAGATCTAGTGCAGATGGACTGCCACAGTTTAGTTTGTCTGAGAAAGTTTTTTTTTTTTAATTCTATATATTTAAGGTGTACATAATGTTTTGAAATACATATACATAGTAAAATAATTACTACAGTCAAGCAAATTAACATATCAGTCTCCTCACATAATTACCTTTTATGTGTGATGCAAGCACCTGAAATCTACTCTCTTGGTAAATTTCCAGAATATAATACAGTATTAACTATAATCATCATCTTGTTTATTATATTTTTAGACTTATTTATCCTACATAACTTCAACTTTGTACTTTTGACCAACATCTCCCCATTTTCCTGACCTCCCTGCTTTGATAACCAAAGTTATACTTTCTCTCTACGTATTCAACATTTTTAGATTCCACATTTAAGTAAAATCATGATGTATATTTCTTTTGGTACCTGCCTTATTTCATTTAGAATAATGTTTTCCCGGTTCATCTATGTTGTCTGGAAATGTCTTTATCTCTTCTTCATTTCTAGAGGGTATATTTTCCATTTTTAGTATTTTTGTTGAGAGTTTTTTTTTCTTTGGAGATATTATTCCACTTTTTCTCTGGTTCTGCAAAGTTTTTTGTTGAGAGTTTTTTTTTCTTTGGAGATATTATTCCACTTTTTCTCTGGTTCTGCAAAGTTTTTTGTTGAAAATCTGCCGACAGCCATTAGGGGTACCTTGTATGTAATGAGTCACTTTTCTTTTTTTGTTTTCAAAATTGTCTCTTTGTCTTTGACTTTTGAGAATCTGATTATAATGATAAAGATCTATTTATATTTAACCTATGTTGGGCTTTTTGTGCTTTTTAAATCTGGATGTTCATTTCCTGTTTCAGATTTGGAAAGTTTTCTGTCATTGTTTCTTTTAATAAACATCCTTCCCCTTTTTTCTCTGCTTCTTCTTAAAATGTCGTAATGCAAACATTGGTCCTCTTGATTATATCCCATATGTTCCATAGGCTTCTTTAAATTTTTCCCATTTTTGTTGTTATTGTTGTTACTCTAACTGGATAATTTCAAATAACCTGTCTTTGAGCTCACTGATTTTTTTTTTTCTACTTGATCAAATCTGTTATTGAAGTTCTATTGAATTTTTCAGTTCAGCTATTGTGTTCTTTGGCTCCAGAATTTCTGTTTTATTCTTTTTTACGGTTTCTAGTTTTATATGAAACTTCTCATTTGGCTTATGTATTGTTTTCCGGTTGTCTGTTTTTGTTTGTTTTTAGCTCACTAATATTTCCTTAAAACAATTATCTTGAATTCTTTCTCAGGCAAATTGTAGATTTCTATTTCTATAGGTTTGGTTACTGATGCTTCATTTTGTCCCTTTTGTGGTAACATGTTTTCCTAATTACTCCTTATGCTTGTATTGTTGCATTGGTATCTACACTTTTGAAGAAGCAGATATATCTTACATCTTTATAGACTGGTTTCAGCAGGAAAAGCCCTTCCCCCCTCAACCCATCTAGACATTCTGGGAAGGCCATCTGGTGGGGTCCATGGATGGGCTTGCTGCTGAACTTCTCAGGTGGACTGACCTGATGCCAGTGTTTCTTGGGTAAGCCTGGAGCCTGGGTTTATATGTACAAGCATGTATCACAGGTCTACAGGTAAAAGTTTAGATCCTGGGTCCATGGGGGCCTGCCTGACAAGAGAGTCCACAGGGACAGGTCTAGCAACAAGGTCCATATGAGAAATCCTGGAGACTGAGTCTGCAGGGGCAGGACATGGCATCTGGGTCCATAAAGGTGGGTCTGGTCCTGAGTTCTTGGGATCCACACTGGGATCCACAGTGGAACTCGTTCCATCAGGGCTGGCCTGTTGTGATTAGGATTCAGGCTGGTGCTTGGATTAGGGTTAAGCTTATACAAAAATACTTTTTTGTCATCATTCACATTTCACAACATTTTAAACTGATAAAAGATTTTCACACACTTTCAGGATTATATGTAGTCACCTTTTGTTTTGCTGCAAGAACCAGATTTGCCTACAAAATAGACAGTCTTTGGATTTCTGTATTTCTGTCCATTTCAAACAATACAGATAATCAGGTTCTCTATACCAAACCAAATTTCCCTTTAAGACAGCACAAATTCCACATGGGCTATTTTGAAAACTAGTGTTTTTCATCATCATGACATAGACTGGGTTCAAACACTTGCTCATTGTGACACAGAACACATATAATTGATACTAGGACTCAGAGGCTTCTGAATGTTAATCGTATATACCTCAGCATTCTACTGGATATAGTCCTTAAAATTAACAAACATACAAAATGTCCAAATTTAGTGACCATCATATTGAGTCATATTCTTGCAGTTATTATTTGATATTGAACAGTTTTTGACAATTAGAACATATAAGCTAAGACATACAGTTTAACGAGTGGAAAAAATATTAGTGAAACCTGAAAACCAGGTTTGTTTAGATAATAACAGTATCAGCTCCTTTCTTTGGAGAAGGGGTACATATTGATATAAAAATAGAGATAATCTCTGATTTCTGGTAATTTTTAAATGAACTAAAGTAAAACCTGAGGTCCTTCAAAAAGAATAATTGATGTTAATGATTAGCACAATTTTCAGATTTTGGGTAATTGCATTCAGGGCCAGGGTCTTGATCCTCTAAGTGGCTGTGATTAACCAATGGTCTGACTTGTGCCTGCTGGAAGGTTTTTGTCATTTCCGAGGCAGTATTATTTCATCAGTTAGTTGGATTGTATCCAGTTTATTTGGCAAAGATTTTGTAGAACCATGCTGTGTACATTATCTTTTTCTGACAATGATTTAATCTCATTGCAAAAGTGTCAGAGCTAGTTATTATGCTAAGCATGCTATTTTTGGATTTAGAATGGTTACTTTAGTTTCATAAGTGCTCACATTTAGCTATATGAATAAAAATATAGCAGCATACAGACATTGAATTAATTCATTTACCTTAGTGTCCGTATGTGTGTATCTTTTCCATCTACATTACTATGTAACGTGTGTGTATACATTATGAGTACTCTCACAGAGCATAGACTTTAAGGATGGAAATATAATAAATGTTTCTCTAGCTTTTAAGGACCTGTCGAACATTTATTTGTCCATTTTATATATTAATTTAATAGTACTAGTATGTTCAAATAGACTCTGAATACAAAAAAGGTAAGGCATGCTCCAGCCTTTAAGAATCATATAATCAGGGATGCTATAGGTACCTTTTTCTAAGAACATGAATGTTCACTATTTTGGAAGTGATTATAAATTTTGTTAAGCAAATCTATGCCATTCTGCATTCTTGTTCAGAAAATATGTCATGGAGCAAGACTAGCTGTTACTTCTAATATTTACCCTACTCCATCATGACCTTAAAGTTTCTTGCTTTGACCTAGACCCACAGAAGAAGGTAGACAGAAAAAACATGAAATAAATAAAACTATATAGTATATTAGAGGTGATATGGATTATGATGATGTTATATGAAAAAAACAATCAAAAATTGTGTTTTGCTGAGATATGAGGAATGCCAGGGCATAAGGATTATAAGAGGCTGAGTTACAATCATAAATGGATACTGAAAGTAGGCTTCATTGGGATAATAGTATTTGAGCAAAATTTGAAGGTGAGGAAATAGGAAACCACCAGAATATTGGGGTAGAACATCTAGGCAGAGAGAAAATGGCTTGCCAAGGCCCTGAGATAAGAGCGTGACTGCGTGTAGCAATAGCCTTAGAGGCAATCACAAAGATTTTATTATAAATAAAGTAATTTAAAAATGTTATTGTGGCAAGAACGCTTAACATGCAGTCTACCTCCCTAAACAGATTTTTAAGTGTATAATACAGTATAGTTAACTATCAGCACAATATTTTATAGAAAATCCTTAGAACTTATTTACCTTGCATAACTGAAATTATATACCCACTTATTAACAATTTCCTGTTTCCCCCCTCCCCTCAGCCCCCACGCTGCTTCTATCAATTGACTATTTTAAATATCTCACATGAATGGAAACATATGGTATTTGGCCTTCTGTAACTGGCTTATTTCACTTAGCATAATGTCTTCAAGGTCCATCCATGTTGGCCCATATCACAGAATTTCCTCCTTTTGAAGTCTGAGTAATATTTTGTTGTATGTCTATACCACATTTTTAAAAATCCATTCATCTATTGATGTACATTTAAGCCATTTCCACATCATGGCTATTGTGAATGGTTCCACAATGAACATGGGAGTGCTAATATCTTTTCAAGATCCTAATTTCAGTTCTTTTGGATAAATACCCAGAAGTAGAATTGCTGTATCACCTGGTAGTTCTGTTTCATTGAAGAACCTCCATATTGTTTTCCATAATGGCTGCACTATTTCCACCAATAGTATAGTTAAGTTTTTTCTTCATGGGAGACAGGGAAGCATTCAGAGCCTTTCAGCAGAGGAATTACATAATCATATTTGTGATTAAAAGGATCTTTTTGGCTGCTGGGTGGAGAATAAACTGCAGAAGGACAAGGAATGGAAGTAGGAAGATAGTTAAAAGTTAAAATCTTCACAAGGAGTAGTAGTCATCTCTGGCTTTCATTCATGTTATTTGAAGTCTGAAATGTGCTCTTTCTATAATCTAGCTAGAAATGCAAATAAAAGAGAAAATCAATGTTAAAGGTAAGTTTTTTATAATTGTCCTGTCATCACATCTAATGTCATCTATTGAAAGTGTACTATGTGCCAAGCACACAGCAAAGCAGTCTCATATTCAGAATTATCTCACTCAAATCTATACAATACGTATTTTAAACTCTAATTTACAAGGCAGGAGTCTGGGTCAGAACTCAAATCCAGATCTGGCCTCAAAGTCCATGCTTTTGTCCACACCCCACACTCTCATGAGCTCTTCAATATTCCTCAGCTCAAATTCCTTAAACATTCCAAATATACTCTTTTCTTAATTATTAAACAACTCATTGGAGCAAATCATGTAAATAAGATCTCTGAAGAAGTAGAGCAGAAAGTGGCCAGGGATGATATATGCATACCAATATATAATTACTTGTAAGATTTGTTTTGTCCCAGCACTTTGGGAGGCCAAGGTGAGTGGATCACTTGAGCCCAGGAGTTCAGGAACAACTTGGGCAACATGGTGAAAGACCATCTTTACCCAAAAAATATATATATGTTAGTGAGGAGTGGTGGAACACACCTATAGTCCCAGTTGCTCAGGAGGCTGAGGTGGGAGGATCACTTGAGTACAGAGGTAAAGAAATTGTGGTGAGCTGAGATCACACCAGTGCACTCCAGCCTGGGCAACATAGCAAGACCTTGTTTCAAAAAAAAAGGTTTGTTTTAATTTCTCAAAAATTGGAAATATGACTTTTAGCAGAATATTTATTATAGTAAATATTTATTGTAAAAAAATAATTTGGTAGTCTTCAAAAGGTGATGGGAACTTACACGTAATACTTAAAATACCCCTAGATTTAAAAGCCATCCTTGCCTGGGTCAACCAGTGTCACTAAAAGCTTTCTAAGTGGAGCTATGACAATTACCTTGACTCCTCAGGTAAAAAGAATGTCTTTATTTCAGTTTTATATCGCACTTATAGATGGACAAAAGGAACAAGACTGGGTTTAGTTTAGACAAGTCATGAATAAAGAATACAGACTACTTAAATCCTTTTGTTTTCGAAGACTATGGTGAAAAATGTGGCTTGGAGTGAGAACAATCCGGTTAAGAAATTTCAGTTTGCCTCATTAGTTTACTAGCTTGGTTAAGGTATTCGACCATTCTAAGCTTCAGTTTTCTCATACCTATTAGAGGCATAATATTCATTATATATAGTAGTTAAATGAGATAAGGTGAATCGCTCATTCAAGGAAGCATACAAATGAATCAAATAGAAACCATTTCTCTTCTATGCATAGAACAATATTGTTTACAACAAAAATAAGGAGATTACACAAAGAACATCTTAGTTGGCATGCTCTTGGCAGTGAGACAATGATTCAAATGCTTCTGCTGATCTAAGTACTTTCTTAAGCTTAGAGTTCATCCTAGCTGGCTGGAGTTGGCAGGAGTCACTTTAAGAAACACAATTCTACTACTTCTTGTGCTGCATAGGCTTTGTGGATAAACCCTGAATATCAGTCTTCAAAGCAATAAAATAATATCAGTTAGCAAATTTATGAACATTACCTTTCTCTATGAAGCTAATTCTCTGTAACAGAACTTTTCACATCACACTGTCAAAAACCCAAGTCGACAGTCATTATCAAAACTGAACAGAGTGTTTAACACCATGTGACCATACTCTCCTGCCAAATTTTCTACAAAATTAAAATTTAGAAGTATAGTAATCCAATAAATTTTTGTGATACCTGTGGTCATTTTTTATTATACCAAATTTAAAATTAGGCTGCTGTGAGTCTGTAATAACTCACCATGTGCCTCTCAGTCTTAGGAACACATTAGAATTAGCTTTTGATTGTATACTCAAATATGGTCATGAATTTTCTTATAAAAATTATTAAAATCCTTGCTTTGGTGATCAAATAAAAATAAAGCAGCAAAGCCAGTACAGTGGCTCATGCCTGTAATCCCAGCATTTCGGGAGGCCAAGGCAGGCAGATCACCTGAAGTCAGGAGTTTGAGACCAGCCTGGCCAACATGGTGAAACCCTGTCTCTACTAAACATACAAAAATTAGCCAGGTGTGGTGGCACATGCCTGTAATCCCAGCTACTTGGGAGGCTGAGGCAGGAGAATCACTTGAACTGGAGAGGTGGAGGTTGCAGTGAGCTGAGAATGCGCCAATGCACTCCAACCTGGGTGACAGAGCAAGACTCCATCTCATAAATGAATAAATAAAACAAAAAGTAACAATTCTGCTTACAAAATGAAACCTGGGAGAATGACAAATTCATCTTTGCCTATTTTTCCAGCAAATTATAAACGTTTTAAATACAGAAAAATATTTTTGTGGGTTAGTCCCCTGCAAAAAAAAAAAATTGTGTTTGTCAACAAATGCTGGGGGAAAAAAATGTAAGAATTTGCTTCCAAAAGCCAATTGTTGGCCTTATCATTGGCCTTTTAATCTTTTGACAATGATGGCAAAAACTATGAAATTTCTGATAGATATCTTTAGACTGCATTTGGGAAACTAGCACATAAACATGACACAAAACAGAAATGTACCTACCTCATTAAAGAATAAACAGCATAACATAACAATGTAAAGCTAGAAGGAATTTTAGGCAGTCCAATCCCTACTCCCATTTTTCCACGGAAAAGACACAAGCCTTCTTTAAATGCAAAGTTTCAAGCAAGATTTTAATAGAGTAGACGGTATGTACACCTATTTCTCTTGATGCCAATGCTACCACAGCTTCAGATTCTAGATTCTTAAAAATTGTTATCAGTTCAGATAATTTTTGTTTAGACTTTGTGTTTGTCTTTCACATTTACCTCTTCAAGCACAAAAGACAGTATTATTTTATATTGAAATATATAATTTGTATTTTTCTGTCACATTTTTGCAATGGAAATGTCTATTTCAGGTTTTGTTCCCCCTCACACTGCTTTAAATTTTCAGATATAGTAAGGAAGCAACTCTTTTAAGTGTCATTTAAAGACCATCATTTATCTGTGTGATTTGAGCTCTGCAGTGCTCTAAACACCTGAGTGACTGAGGTCTCACAGTGTCCAGAATTGGTTCCTTCTGGTGGGTTCTTGGTCTCGCTGACTTCAACAATGAAGCCACAGACCCTTGCGGTGAGTGTTACAGTTCTTAGAGACGGTGTGTCCGGAGTTTGTTCCTTCAGATGTCGAGATGTGTCTGGAGTTTCTTCCTTCTGGTGGGTTTGTGGCTTCGCTTGACTTCAGGAGTGAAGCCGCAGACCCTCTCAGTGAGTGTTACAGCTCTTAAATGTGGCGCATCCGAGTTGTTTGTTCCTTCTGGTGGGTTCATGGTCTCTCTGACTTGAAGAGTGAAGCCGCAGACCTTCGCAGTGAGCGTTACAGCTCTTAGGTGGCGCATCTGGAGTTGTCTGTTCCTCCCGGTGGGTTCGCAGTCTCACTGATTTCAGGAGGGAAGCCTCAGACCTTGGCAGTGAGTGTTATAGCTCATAAAGGTAGTGTGGACTGAAAGAGGGACTAGCAGCAAGATTTATTGTGAAGAGCGAAAATACAAAGCTTCCACAGCATGGAAGAAGACCTGAGCAGGTTGCCACTGCTGGCCTGGGTGGCCAGCTTTTATTCCCTTATTTGGCCCCTCCCACATCCTGCTGATTGGTCCATTTTACAGAGCACTGATTGGTCCATTTTACAGAGTGCTGATTGGTCCGTTTTTACGGAGTGCTGATTGGTGTGTTTATAAACCTTTAGCTAGACACAGAGCACTGATTGGTGCATTTACAATCCTATAGCTAGACAGAAAAGTTCTCCAAGTACCCACGCGATTAGGTAGACACAGAGTGCTGATTGGTGTGTTTACAAACCTTTAGCTAGACACAGAGCACTGATTGGTGCATTTACAATCCTTTAGCTAGACAGAAAAGTTCTCCAAGTCCCCACCTGACCCAGAAGCCCAGCTGGCTTCACTTCTCAATGGCACCTATTTGGTGTCCCACTGTAGAATTTTGTGAATGCCTTATCAAATTCAGGGAGAAGACTATTCAGAGGACATTGTGTTTGTTGCCTTCTCATGATCCATTGTCTATGGGTTGATTTATTCCTCTTCTTACACACAGTCTACTAAGTACAAATTCTTCACTGTGCTTAATTGAATCATTCTCTTCTTTTCACATAGAGCATTCAGGTTAAGAGTGCTGGTAAGGGATGTTTATGTTGAAGATCTAATCGACTTGACCTTTCCACATGCTAGAACTAAGTAACTTGAAATATGGAAAAAAAAAGTAATTGGTTTTATTTCCATGCTTCTCAAATGGGAACAAATTTACCCTCCAGGGGACATGTGGCACTGTATAAAGACTTTTTTTTTTGGTTGCACAGCTGGAGAAGGGGGATACTACTGGCATCTAGCAGTTGGAAGCCAGGGATGCTGCTATACATCCTACCATACACAATACAACCCCTTTACAACAAAGAATTGTCTCACCCAAAATGTCATTATTGCTGAGGTTGAGAAACTTTGTTACCACTTAAAATTTGAAAAACTTCTTTTTCTCTGTTAGACAAAAAAATTAGATTTTCAGAAAGCAGATTGCAAAGAGTAGCTTATGAGAACATAATCTCTGACAGTTCTGAACTTCATGGAATTTCGATGAAACAAACCTTAAACTGTAAGCTGACTTTTTAAAAGCAGGGTGGGAGGTGCATTGCGAAATAGAGCTGAAGCTGAAGAAGCACTACCCAGAGTCCTCCCCAGTCTCCTAAGAACTTCATCTTCTTGTATATTTCCAATATAGAGCTGGAGAAATAACAATTCTGGGGAGTCTAAAGTATGCTACATTACTATGCATGTCCTTAAATAATTACCTTTCAAAGAAGCTATATTTCTTGCGTGAGGATCAAGAGTGAGAAAATTTGGGTCCTCTCGTCCACTCCAGAATTAAAAAGGAAATTGAGAAAGAAGTCAATGGAATGTCTGACATTATAGCTGTCTGTGCAGGCAGCATTGTTTTTCCATTCTATTGATGTCTCAGGAGTGCTTCTTCTAGCCAGTCATCAAGATTTGAGTTCATGATGGGTTAGGATGCCCTCTAGCCTGCTTGACTGATGTCGCTTAAGAACTATCTCCTTATAAAGCTAGTGACAAGGCTCTGGTGAGGCCATCATTGAATCCAATTAAAAATCTTATTTCTTCCATGCTGTGAGAGGAATCAGGAGCCCAGCCCTTTGTTCTGGTGTTGCTACACCACAGGTTTCTATAGAAGGTACATTTGACACTGTCTAGTCCTTAGGCAGGCTTGTATGCAAAAATCCCTTCATCCCCAAGGCCAGATACTGGTTATTCTGTCACCTCCAGATTCATAGGTAGGTTTTTCTCCTCACAACAAAAAATAAAATAACAAGAAATGATAATGAAGAAAAATAGCATAGCTATTCATGTCCTATTGTAGACACTTGGAGATTTTTCTGCAGAAAGGTATTTTCTATGTTAGAAAGAAAAAAAAACTGGTAAAGTAGGTCAGGCATGATTGAAGCTCTACAAATTGCAGGTATGCTACAATTTACAGTAACATTTTTTATTTTAAAAAGTAACTTTTGAAGAAGGGTCAAAGCAGAATTCAATGTGATAATATAATTAAAGACATTTTCAATAAGTCAGCACTTATTTTAGTTTAGTTTTCCCCTTGGAATGAAAACTATGTAGGCAATTAGTTTAAATTAGGCTACATGGGGATATTATTTGTATAACAAAAATAAGTTTTTCTTTGTAATTAAATTTAATGGTGTTGCACTGGAGAGAAACTGAACAAGTTTCTAAGACTAGCATTGCTCTAGCCAATCCAGTGCTCTGAGATTCATTGACATAACAAGTCATTTTTCTAATTCCCTGACATGGTCTGCATTCTTAACATGCTAAGCAGATACTTCTAGCTGCTGAGAAATTTAAATAAATCGTTTTTCTCTGAGACGATTCTAAGTTCCGATGCTTCCTAGATGATTATGATGTTGCTAAAACCTTGCTTTTGTTTTAATCCTCATAAAGAATGTAAAGAACAGCTTCTAATTATCATGTATCTGCATATGGACATGAATCTAAGGTTGAAATTTTCGGACTATTCATACACTTTAAACCCTTGTTTATGAAATAATTATTTATTCACAGGGTCCTTGGTATATAACATGTTTATACACACACATGCACACACACAAACACAAATACACATATTCACGAATATGTTATGTGTGTAGTTCATTATTTAAAATTTTACAACTAATATGTATAACTATTATAATTAGAAAATATAGTAAAGGAAAAATACTTGCTCTTCCTTATGGCATGTAAAATGTAGACTTGGTTTACTTTTTCTCGACATTGTACTTAGGAGCATATTAAGCTGGTTTTCTAATATAAAATTCTTTATTGACATTAAAAGAAACAAGTTATATTAACAGAGACAAAATTTTGTGATAGCTAGAAAGTTTTGGATTTCCACCTGTCTCTCATTCACTAGCTCAAAATTTCAGGTAAATTACTTAAAGCGTTCAAGTCCTACTCTGTCATCTATAAACTGAAGTAAATAATTCCCACACAATAGGGTTGTTTTAAAGATCAAACAAATTAATAGATTAAAAGTACTAAGCATAGCCATAACAAGCAGTAACAATTAAGATTTACTGTTATAATCAGTTACTGTTTTCACTGTTTTTAATAGGAATAAGGGAGGGTAATCAGGTAGAAATAAAACATCAAATGATGCTGTTTACATTTATAAGTTCGTACTACTCTATCAACCACTCTGGATTCCAAAGTGATTAGAGTAAGTTTCATGAAACTGTTCATAAATAGATAAAGTTGCTTTATTTCTACCTTTTCCTCATACTGTTCCCTAGGCATTTTTATACTTTTCTGTCTAGTAAATGGGTGTTCATTCTACCTATTTACTAGGTACCCTTCCTACTCATAAATTAAGATAATTTATTTTGCAGAGATAGGCCCGATGTTTCCAACCTCTCACTCTACATGGTGATTATCGTCATTAACATACTTTGTTTATAAGTTTGCTAAATTCTTTAGCACATTCACCACTTCTTTACCAACATGCTTTTCTCCTTTCAAAGATATGCTAACTTGAAGGCCAAAACTACATTTTATTCATTTTTCCTTTTCTAATGTGTAGAAATTTCAGGTATCCTAATACATGAATACATGCCTGTTGGGTCAATGAATGAACAAATGAGTAAATGAATAAGTATATTTTTCTAGCAAAATTTTGTTTATTTTACTCTAAATCAACAGTAACCATATTCTTTCATTATTTCTAGTCCTCTTTCTGAAAAACATATTTCAGTTATGCTTGAATGGTGATTGTCTCCCTTACTATAATATTTAACAGATAATTGCCATTACTTTCCTCTACAATCATTTTTCATTTTATTTCCCAACAAGCCATTTCCTTTATTAATTAAAAATTTAAGAAAAAAAAGAAGAAACAATGTGCCTTTTTCTAACCTGCTGTTCCTGTTTCTTCCATTTCTGTGCCACTTACTCTTGCCTAACCTTTTCCAATGGGACTGTTCCTGCCACCACTTTATAGAATTTACACTACAAATTGTCACCAGTGACTTCTAATCTAAAATTCAGAGGTGTTTTCATTTTCCCTTGAGGCATATTTGCCTTTGCTGATGTTTCTTTCTTTAGCATCCTTAATTGTCTATTTTTTATCTTTATAGAAAGCAAAACCTTGCAAAAATACTATAAAAATTAGAAAATGTAATTTTTTCATTATGAAATTATTTTCCTTAGGACAAGATAAAAGGAGCTAGTCGCTTTGATGGTTATTGATGTGAGGAAGGGTATTCTGGGGTGTTTGCATTAATGGAAGATAGGAAACCTCTATAATCAGGGCATTGGTGGTAAATTTCACATATATATATATATAGAAGCAGAATTTCAGAAGATTGTCTGAAAGGTAAGTTGGGACAAATGGAGAAATTTTAAAAGGAATATTGACTATATATAACTAGTAAATTCAACAATTTCGTTTGTAACTTTTATATGAGTCATAACTTCTAATCTGGTTTAGGCAAACCATTTATTTTTGCCTAAAATCTAGAAATCCGTAGAAAACTAAGTATTTACTGACTAATTTATAACACTGCCTGTCCACATATTTAGAGATTGTAATATAACAAGCCCTACTCAACCAACCATCCACAAATATCAGTTCTTTAATTTTTAACCACATTTTGTGTAATCTATAATTGTGCATTTAAAATAAATCCTAGAAAAAGTACAATTGCTTTTTAGGTTATTCTGGTTAACTCATATTTACATGACCATAAGAGAATAATAAGTGTTTCTGAAAAACTGCAAGAAAAATAGTATAAATGATAAAAACATACATGTAAAATTGCTCTGTTGATTAAACCGAGAAGCTGAGGGGGGAAAATGATGTTTTCTATAAATTGTAAAATTTACAGATAAAGAATATAGAATGCAAGCAAGGTAGAAACACACATTTAGAAAGAGTTTTTTTTAATAACAAAATATGAAGAGAAAAACGAAGAGAGAGAAAAAACATGTGATTTGAGGCAGTTTTGAAGCAAAGCAGGGTTTAGAAAAGAACTCATTAGGCCACCAGAATTTGAGAGAATCCTGACAGAGATGCAAATTTGGAGGTGAGTGAAAAAAGACTCAACAAAGCCAATTTATCCTAGTAGAGAGGGAGCAAACACAAAGGAAGAGAATAGAAAACTTCAGAGGTCTTGAGAAATGCCAAGGAGTCTCCAAATCAACCTGGAACAAAAAATAGAGTTTGAAAAATATTTGAAGTGGTGTTAAAATGGGCTATTAGAGGTGTTTGTTAGTGCTGCCAGGTTGAGAAAGGACATGCGCATTTAGAAATGCAAATCTGAAGTTTGCTTCACAGAGTTCTATTGGAAAAGATTTGTGATTTTTATGAAAATAAATGGTTTTCTGTTTCCTCCACCTCTGTGAGTAATGTCCCTGTGGGATTCTTCAAACACAGGTGCCTTTGAGTTCAGTTTTACTTGAGCTCCCATAAATTATTTGGGTGTGGCCCTTTTGGAGGACAGCTAAGATTTGCAGTGATTGAGAAATTCTCAGAAAGGGTGTAAACTCAGGACTTTTTACAAAAATATTAATACAGCACTGAATGTCAAAAAAGAAAAGACCGTAAAATAGGGAATGATTTAAATCCTGAGAGTTTGTCATAATTTCAATATTAGTTTAAATCTGGATAAAGGACACTTAGCCTTTCAAAGTTTGCTGCATGTAATCTGAAAATCTGGCTTAAGCAAACCATTTGTTTTTGCCTAAAATCTAGATAGCCATGGAAAACTAAGTATTTACTGACTAATTTACAACACTAAGGTTGCAAAAGCTAAGTGTCCTTTATCCAGATTAATTAGTTAGTGTAACATTTTTTATTTAGTACATAACTGGTTAAACATATATTATGGGGAGCTAGGACGCCCGATTACATATAAAGAAAGTACCAAAAAGTTCATACAAAAACAACAAACATAGAAAATGCTTTTCTAATTTTATGGCACCGAGAAGAGCAGTTAATTTTCCCGTTGCCTTATATATAAAATGTCTTTAAATTCTAATAAGGATATTTTAAAAATTGTGTTATTTTAAGTCAAACTCATTTATAATAATTTACTCTTTGTCAAGAATAACAACTGGGAATCATGGTTCCTGCAAGTTTTCAAGAAAATCATGTGTTGTATTATTTTTCTATCTTCAAAAAATAAAAAAAGTTAAGTAAATAAATGAAACCTAAGCAGCTCACTTTCCTTGAGGAAACTAAAATTGAAAATTACTAAAATGCTAATATTTTTTAATAATGTTGTTTATTGAAACATTCATTCAACATTATTTTGTTTTATCCAATATTGATATATTTAATAGATAATATATATGATCTGAGCCTAGGGCATAAATGTAGTATCTTAATTAACAAGTGATAGATATTACTAAGTGAATAATGTATTTCATTTAATAGAGACTGAACTATATCTCATTCTGAAAGTGATTGGTCTTTTTATTGAAAGATTAATCCATTTCAAAAGGTGATGCATCTCTTTCAATATGAGCTAAATCAAATCTATAATGAATTTTTAGTTTTAGTGTGCAAAGGTAAGACAAGGAACAAGTTTGCCCTCAAGTGGACTTCAAAGGCAGATCAGAGTTTCCAAAGAGAAGGGGCGAAGCTGATATCATGGATTTATGTATTCAGAATAATAGGGAGTAGGCTCAACATATCTCATTCCTCACAGAAGATTTTTATTTTGGAAGCATCTTATATTTTCCTACATATTCTATTATATATTGCACTATTGAAATGCCACAAAACAATTTTAGTAGTACTTTAAAATATTCAAATATTATTCGGCATTCATTAGTTATTTTGTTATTTTTCTAGAATCTTTTAAGGCAGCAATTTTACCCTAAATTGAAATAAAATAAATTTAAAAATTTCAATTTTCCCCTCTCCAATAGACATATAGTGTGCCAAAAAGCCTTTGCAAAATATATAATTAAAGGAAGATGGCAGTGATATGAAGATAGCAAAATAGGAAATTCCAGGCTTCACTCTCAGGCCACAAAGTTTAACCAACAATTATCCACAGATAAGAATACCTTGGTAAAAACCTCCAAAATTGCAAATAAACTTGAGTCTGTTCTGTGGTCCACAGAATGGAATAAAAATCACATGAAACCGATAGGAGAAACAGTCTCACTCTGACTGTGTACCCCTCTTCCTTTTCCAAGTCTGCATAGTGCCATAGAGAGAATTTTCCAGGGTTCATGGTTTCTACAGAAAGAAAGAACCAGAAGCAAACACACAGATTCCTTTAGCATTCTGAGTTGCTTTCCAGGAAGCCCACTCCCATCTCACCTTAAAGGAAATGCATAGGGAAATGGCATGGTTAGACGATCTGGGAGTGAGGTAGAAACAAAGCAGAAAGGTGGAAAGCGCAGCAACCAGCATGGAGATCTTGGTGGCAGCTGTGTGTACTTGCCAGCAGTGGCACCCAATCAGAGGTATCAACTAACAGCATAGCCGACACACAAAGCTGAGTTGGTTGCTTCCGGAAGAGGAGGGAAGTTCTACCTGGCTTGAATCCCTAGACAGCTAGTTTCCAGGACAAGCGTCCGACCCTGCCCCAGGGCCGTGCCCAGGAAGGGAAACAAACACAACAGCAAAGTATGGGAAAGAGCAGGGCCTAGTTAGCTACACCTGAGAGTTTAACAGCACTCAGTATCATCTCAAAACCCACACTCAGACCTCTCCCAGGGAGAGAGCAACTGTCACAGCAGATTACGGCAAAGAGCACAAGCTAGTGGCATGACATCTAGGAATTTAAACAGTACTCAGCTCAGCCTCAAACCTGCCTCAAGGTTCTTTATAGGAAGAGGGGTAAACCTCAACCATGCATTTCTACTGAGCAAAGCATCTGGTCCTGTCCATCCCAATCAGCAACTCTACTTTACCGTGGAATCCCTCCTGCAACCCTATCCAATCGCTGAACTCAAATAGTGGTACCATCTGGCCAGGAAATACACCCTGTGGCCCAACCTGATATGCAGTGATTGCAGTGCCTATCTAGCAGCTCAGCATGACTGCAGATTCCAGCAAGCTGCCCCACCCAAACTTAGCAGTTCAGCTATCTAGAGAATCTGAAAGCAAGTTTTGCCTGCCAAGATTTGCTATCAGCTGGCCCATCCAGAATCACTAAATAATGAAGGTCTACCGCTGACCTTAAAACCAAACAAAACAAACAAAAAAACACCAGTACAAGCAAAAAAAGTTGGCGGTCTCCTCAAGTGCACAGACACCAATGCAAAGACACAAGATTACAAAGACTTTCAACTTTATAATAGTGCAAAAGTGATACACATTCAATATAAACCATATCTTCATCATAAGTCATAATGAGCTCTTGAATTATGTTGGGTTATGTCTCAATAAACCCAAAGAGTCAAAAAATTGTAAGTCAAACCATTGTTAAGTTGGGAACTTTCTGTATTCTAGGACTGTAATGGTGATGTGTAAAACAATTTTAGTTCTAGTAAAAGAGTTAAAAGAACTATTAATGATAACTACAGCTAAAATAAATTGTAAATTCTAAAATCAAAGGCATACAATGTTGGAGTGAGAAATAAAAGCATATAGTTGTATACAATTAAAGTTGAGTTAGTGTCAGCTTGGAATAGATTGTTATACGTATCAGATGTGATATGTAAACCTCATGGTAACCACAAAGCAAAAATCTATAGTAGAGGCACTAAACAAAATAGAAAGTATTTAAAGCATACCACTACAGAAAATCATCAATCACAAAGGAAGAGAGCAAGAAAAAATTTAAATATTGACCAACCAACAAAGAAACAATTTAAAAATGGGAGTAGTAAGTCCTTACTTACTACAAAGTACTCTTGATCCTTATTTGATAAGTAATAAGTCCTTACTGACTACAAAGTACTCTTGATCAAATAAGGATCAAGAGTACTTTGAATGTAAATGTAATACATTTTGCATTAAAAAGACAAAGGCAAACTGAATGTATATAAAAAAATAAAACCCAACTCTGTATTGTCTACAAGAAAGTCACCTCTCTTTTAAGGATACACATAAATTAAAACTAAAAAGACGGAAAAAGATATTCCATGCAAAGGGAAACCAAAAGAGAGTACAAGTAGCTGTCCTTATTGACAAAGCAGGAGCATCACCATCTTGGACAAGTACTGCCATTTTAAGTTTCACCTTGAGAAAAAACTGCCTAAATCCAAAGGGCATCAGCCTAATGGCTAAGGTCAGCATGACCACAAATCACAAATAACACCACCTACCAGAGACATGCCAGCCCTGAGATAACCTCCCTTCCAGCCGAAAAGATGTCAGCCCCAAGATAACCTCCCCTCTGCCCAGAGATACTCTAACCCTGCTATAAACTTCTCCCCAACACAGAAACATTCCAAGCTTATCATAAGCCCCCCTCACCCTAAAACCAATATATACTCTTAGTTTGTAAGAGAGAGGGCTCCTGACTGAAGTCAGTCAGAAGCCCCTCTCAGGTTTATTCCCCCAAATAAACCTGTCTTTGACTATTGAATCACTTTTCATGTTTCTTTCCTCTTTTTTAACTCTTACACTTATTTCAGACAAAATAAACCTTAAGTCAAAGCTGTAAAAAGAGACAAAGAAGGAAATCATATAATGACAAGGGTCAATTCCTCAAAAGGTTATAATGATTATAAATGTATATGCATCAACACCAGAGCACCTAAATATAGAAAGCAAATATTAGAGGATCTGAAAAGAGGATATATTACAGTAACAGTAGGAAACTTCAATACCCCACTTTCAAAAATGGACAGACCACCCAAACAGAAAATTAATAAGTAAAATTCAACTTGAACAACAGGCCTAACAGACATAAATGGAACATTCCATCAATCAACAGAATACACATTCTTCTCAAGCACATGGGGAATATTCTCCAGGATAGATTATATGTTCATCCACAAGTCAAGTCTTGGTCAATCTAATTGTATCAAGTACCTTCTCTGACCACAGTGGTATGAAACTAGAAATCAATAACCGTAAGAAGCTAGGAAAATTCAAAAATACATGGAAATTTTTAAAAAGCTCCTGATAAATGGGTAAACAAAAAATAATAAAAGAGAAATTAGAAAATATTTCGAGAAAAACAAAAGTGGAAACACAACATATTCAAACTTATGAGATGCAGCAAAAGCTTCTAAGAGGAAAGTTTATAGCAATAAATGCCTACATCAAAAAGAAGAATAAACAACTTGATCTTATGCCTCAAGGAAATATAAAAGTGAAGAACAAACTAAGCCTAAAATCAGCAGAAGGAAAAAAATAATAATGATTAGAGCAGAAATATAATACAAAAGATCAATGGAACTAAAGTTTTTTTTTTTTTAAGATAAACTTTTAACTGGACTAATGGGCAAAAAGAGTTAAGACTCAAGTAAAATCAGAAATGAAAGCAGAGACATTGAAACTTATACCACAGAAATACAAAGTATAAGATACTATTATGAACAATTATAGGCCCCCAAATTGGATAACCTGGAAGAAATGGATAAATTTCTAGACCAATACAACCTACAAAGACTGCATCATGAAGAAATAGAAAATCTGAACAGACCAACAATATGTAAGGAGATTGAATCAGTAATTTAAAGTCTCCCATCAAAGAAACGCCAAGAGTCTGATGGCTTCACTCATGAATTCTACCAAACATTTAAAGAACTAGTATAATTCCTTCACAAATTCTGAAAAAATTGAAGAGGTGGGAATACTTCCAAACTCTCTTTAGGAAGCCAGCATCACACTGATACTACAAAATCCAGACAAGAAGAGAACAAGAAAAGAAAACTACAGGCCAAGATCATTGTTAGAAATAGATGCAAAAGTCCTCAACAGAATGTTAGCAAAGACAATTTCAATAACACATTAAAACAACAGTGTTCACCATGATTAAGTGAGATTCATCCCTGGGATAGAAGTATTGTTCAATATATGCAGATCAATCACATTAAAAGAGTAAAGGACGGCTGGGTGCAGTGGCTCACGCCTGTAATCTCAGCACTTTGGGAGGCTAAGGCGGGCGGATCACGAGGTCAGGAGATCGAAACCATCCTGGCTAACACGGTGAAATCCTCTCTATGAAAAAAATACAAAAAATTAGTCGGGCATGGTGGCGGATGCCTGTAGTCCCAGCTACTCGGGCGGCTGAGGCAGGAGAATGGCGTGAACCCTGGAGGCGGAGCTTGCAGTGAGCTGAGATCGCGCCACTGCATTCCAGCCTGGGTGACAGAGCCAGACTCCATCTCAAAAAAAAAAAAAAAGAGTAAAAGACATTAACAGATACATCACATTAACGTAACGAAAGACAAAAACCGGCTGGGTGCAGTGGCTCACGCCTGTAATCCTAGCACTTTGGGAGGCCGAGGCAGGTGGATCACGAGGTCAGGAGATCGAGACCATCCCGGCTAACACGGTGAAACCCTGTATCTACTAAAAATACAAAAAATTAACTGGGCTTGGTGGCGGGCGCTTGTAGTCCCAGCTACTCGGGAGGCTGAGGCAGGAGAATGGCGTGAACCTGGGAGGCGGAGCTTGCAGTGAGCGAGATTGCACCACTACACTCTAGCCTGGGTGACAGAGCAAGACTCCATCTCAAAAAAAAAAAGAAAAGAAAGAAAGAAAGACAAAAACCATGTGATCATTTGATTAGACGTTGAAAAAGCACTGTACAAAATTAAAATCCTCTTATGATTTTTTTAAAAATTCAACAAATTATGTATACAAGGAATGTAATTCAGCACAACAAAGGCCATAAATGATAGGCTCACAGCTAGTATAATACACAATGGTGAAAAATGGAAATCCTTTCCTCTAAGATCCAGAACAAGACAAGAATGCTTTGTCTCACCACTTCTATTCAACATAGTATTGGAAGTCCTTGCCAGAGCAATCAAGGGGAATAAATAAATAAATAAAAGGCATGAAAGTAGGAAAGATAAAAGTGAAATTGTCACTGCTGATGACATAATCTTATATATAGGAAACCTTAAAGATTTCACATAAAAAAAAAACTGTTAGAACTAATAAATGAATACTGTAAAGGTGTAGGACACAAAATCAAGACATAAAAATTAGTAGCACTCCTGTAGACTAACAATAAACTATCCAGAAAAGGAAAAGATTCCAAGGACAATAGCTAAAAAATATATACTTAAGAAAAAAATTAACCAAAAAGGTGAAAGACCTGTACATTGAAAACTATAAAATATTAATTAAAAATATTAACAAAGATGCAATAAGTGGAAAAATATCCAGTGTTCATGGATTGGAAGAATTAATGTTGCAAACCTGTCCTTACTACCCCAAATAATCTGCAGATTCCTTGTAATCCTTATCAAATTTCCAATGTTATTTTTCATAGAAATAGAATAAAATAATCCTAAAATTTGCAGAAAATCATAAAAAAAATCAAATAGACAAGGCAATCATGAGCAAAAAGACCAAATCTGGAGGTATTACACTACCTGATTTCAGACTATATTGCTAAGCGATAGTAATTAAAACAGCATTGTACTGACATAAACCTACACTCATCTTTCAATGGAACAGGATGGAGAGCCCAGTAATGAGCCCACACATGTATAGTCAATTGAATTTGACAAAAGTGACAAGTATACATTGGCAATTGGACAGTTTATTTAATGAATAGTGTTTAGCAAACTAGATATCCATATGTAGAAGAATGAAATTGGACCCTTATCTCACACCGTATACAAAAATCAACTAAAAATGGACTAAACATAACACCTGGAATTGAAAAATACCAAAAAGAAACCATAGGGGCAAAACTGCACAGTATTAGTCTGGGCAGTAATTTTTTTTGATTTGTTGCAGACAACAAAAGCAAAAATAGATGAATGTGATTACATTAAATAAAAAGCTTCCCCACAACAGACAAAACAATTAATAGAGTTTAGATATAACCTAAGGATTAGAAGAAAATTTTGGCAAGCCATGCATCTGATATGGGATTAACATCCAAAATATATAAAACACTCAACAATTCTATTTTCTCTCTTTTCTATAGAAAGAAAACAAATAATCCAATTATGAAATAGGCAAGAGGCCTGAATAGACTTTTCTCAAAAGAAGAGATACAAATAGCCAACTGATATATGAAAAAATGCTCAGTATCACTAATTATTAGAGGTAAGAAAATTAAAAACACAATAAGGTATTAAATCACACCTGTCAGAATGGCTGTTATCAAAAATACAAAAGATAATAAGTATTGGTGAGAATGTGGAGAAAAGGAAAAATGTATACTGTTGGTGGAAAAGTAAATTAGTATAGCCATTATGAAAAACCTTATGAAGGTTATTCAACAAGTAAAAATAAAATCACCATATAATCCAGCAGTTCAACTTCTAGGTATTTACTCAAAGGATTTGAGATCAGTATGTTAAACAGATGCTTGCACTCTGATGTTTATTGACACACTATTCACAATAGCAAAGTTATGGAATCAATCTTACTATCCATCAGCAAATAAATGGATAGAGAAAATGAGAAATATATACACAATGGAATACTATTCAGCCTTACAAAAGAAGGAAATTTTGTCATTTGCAACAAAGTAAATGGAATTGGAGAACATTATACTAAGTGAAAGAAGCCAGAGATAGAGAGGCAAGCACAATGTTTTTCTTATATGTGGAACCTAAAAAAATTGAACTCAAAGAGGCAGAAAGTAGAATGGTGGTCACCAGTGGCTGAGGGTAGAGAGAAATGAGGGGCTTAGGGAGATAATTGTCAAAGGGTACAATGCCTCAAATAGGAGGAAGTTGTTTGTTTACTTTGAAATCCATTGCATACTGTGGTAAATATAGTAAATAGTACTGCATTGTGCATTTCAAAATCACTGAGAATACACCACAAAAAATGATACCTATTTGAAGTGATAAACATATTAATTAACTTGATTTAATTATTCCACATTGTATTCAAGAATCACATCACTTTGTACCACATAAATATATACCAACTATAATTTTTTAAATTGCATTTAAAACTAAATATTAAATTTGTTAAAATAAAAATATATAAGGATTTTAAAATAACTTAGTGGTGCAAAATCTCAAAGTGAAATAAACCATCATGCTAATAATAAAAAATAAATAAATAAAGCAAGATGGCCATGTCCTAAATTGCCTTTTTAAATTTTAAGATGCACAAAATTACATTATTCTTATAACTTCAATAGCATTTGGCTTTTCTCAATCAAATCAGTTTTAATTCCTTCTAAAAATACAAGTCTAGGCTTGTTTGCTTAATAAAATGTAGCTGTTTTCCATTACCTAGGACTTGGTTTTACCAATAAATAATTTTGTAACTGCAGTTCAACACTTGCAGCTTACTCTGAAAGAATCCTAACTTTTACGCTATTTTACCCAGTGTTAAGAAAAAAAGCCATAGCATCTCTAGTTCCTGATAAATAGTAGCTGCTTAATAAATTTGCTGTGAATGAATGGATGAGTGCCTCTCTTTTGTTGTTCTAATTATCTGGAATTTTTTTTTCTTAACCTTTTTACATTTTTTTTTTATTGTTGTGAAAATAAACATGGTGAAAATTTAGTAGAAACTAAATATCGGATCCTTTTTCACAGAATCTCTCTACATAATTAAACAAGGTACATTATATTTTGTTTGACAGTGGTCAAAAAATAGCCTTTGAAACACGTTTCAGATTTTAAAGCAATTGGGGAGCCAACAGCATGAAATCTGGAGAAGGTGAGCACTGAATTGAAGGGTGGTGAAATTTACCCTAATAAATTAGAATCAGAATATTTAAAGGAGCAAAGACATCTAGAAATCTGTGTTTCATAAAAACTAACAACAAACCAACCTAAGATAGCTCTTATGCACAGCCAACTTCAAAATAAATTGACTGGACTTTTGAAGACTCTTATAATCTTGAGAATCCAAAATTCCCTTATAAATTTTATTGTAGTTCTTCTCATTCTCAGAGATTTATCCTTTTCTTTGAATGTCTCATTACATTATACAATTAGGCACCTTAATTATATGCCAATGCATATTATTCACCCTTATTTCATTCTACAAGAAATTTAGCTCAGAACTCTCAGCGTACCTTCTTTAAAACAAAATTTAGTTTTTTAGAGAGAGGGTCTCACCCTGTTGCCCAGGCTACAATGCGGTAACACAATCACAGCTAAAGGCAGCCTTGAGTTCCTGCATTCAAGGGATCCTCTTGCCTTAGCCTTCCCAGTAGATGAGGACTACAGGAGCAGGCCACCATGCCCAGCCATGATTTACGTTTTATATAAGGTCCCTTTATTAAAACTTCTGTAGGCTTCTTTCATGGAGAAATGAATTTAGACATAATAGAATTTAATTCCATTGTAGTAACTAACTCTCTGATCAACCAGAATTGGTTCTGGTTAATTGTATTTTTTTAACAACAACATTTTACAAGTGAATTCTACTCCTTTAAAATGTTGTCAAAATTCTTTTCTTTCTCAAATGCATTAGTTCATTTACTACTTTAATAAGTAAAACATAGGTAACGATAATTGAATCTCACTGATAATTGAGTATCTGATAGCACCTGGAGGGGATCTCATTCTGAAACTAAGTTCTCAATATTGTATTGTCCTGGAAAGGTAGATATAAAGATTAACACAAATTTAACTCACTCCAAGACGGAGACAGGAAGCTTAAAATTTCTATGAAACACACACACACACACACACACACACACACACACCTTTTCCTATATTTTATAACGTTCTTCTAAAGTTTAAGATAAGCCAAATAATTTTTCACTAGTTCAGGATTCAGTTTGACTGAATTCTATTGGATCAAGGCCTTCCTATGTTGAAAAAAAGGTGTTATTTTTCAAACTTGAATTTTTAAAATTCTTCCCAATTTTTCAGTGTGATAAAAAGCCCTGAGACTATTAAATATCTGATATCTACTTAATAGTTATATAATTGTATGTGTGCATTCATGTTGATTTATTTGTGTAATTATGAAATATTTCAAGCACACAGAAAACTATGGAGAATAGTATAATAAATACTAACATATGCATCTTTCAGCTTAAAATATTATATTTTTAAACAGAATATCATTTAGTCATATTAACTGTCCCTGCCTAAAGATAATGCCTAGCCTAAATTTACTGTTAATTATTCTGTATTCTTACGTTTACTTTATGTGCTTTTCTTTTAACTATAAAATATGCACATTTTATATTTTATTGCTTCTATATTTATATAATTTCAGGAATATATATTACATTCTGTATGTATACACATATATCTTTTACCATATGTAACCTATGTACTTTAAATAAAGAATATATGCATTATATTATTTCTATATTATCAAATGTTATGTAAATGGTGTAGGTATTGATCTGCAATTTTCTCTTATTTTTGCACTAAATTAAGATTTTATAATTTATCAATTTGATTCTTAGAACTCTAGCTCATTCACTGTGTTGTTACATGACATTTAATCCTATGAATCTACAACTATTTATATTTCTAGTAAACATTTAAGTTATTAATAATTTTTTCCTATTGCAATCAATGGTGCAACAATGATCTTATATATGTCTCCTTGAACACATATAAAAAGATTTCTCGGCCAGGCGTGGTGGCTCACGCCTATAATCCCAGCACTTTGGGAGGCCGAGGCGGGCGGATCACAAGGTCAGGAGATCGAGACCATCCTGGCTAACAGGTTGAAACCCTGTCTCTACTAAAAACACAAAAAATTTAGCCGGGCTTGGTGGCAGGCCCCTGTGGTCCCAGCTACTTGGGAGGCTGAGGCAGGAGAATGGCATGAACCCGGGAGGGTGAACTTGCAGTGAGCCGAGATCAAGCCACTGCACTCCAGCCTGGGCAACAGAGTGAGACTCTGTCTCAAAAAAAAAAAAAAATAAGATTTCTCTAGAATATATGCCCAGAAACAAAAATTCTGTCTCTAAAGCTATAGGCATCTTCACTTTACTACATCAGACCAATAGTTCTACAAATAAATGGAAAATACCAACACGTAAGGCAACAAGGTTCTGTAGCTCCATAACTTTGACATATTTGTTATGGTGATAATTTTAGATTTTTGCTGATGAGTTTAATGTATAAAAGTACCGTTTTGTATGTAACTGAGATAAATGTATAAAAGTACTGTTTTGTATGTAACCTCCATTTTTCTGTTTATTATTGGTCAGCTCCTTAAATACTTATTTCTCCATTTAGTTTTCTTGTTCTATAAATTGTCATTCATTTCATTTGCCCTACTTTCTTGAGCAAAGACATTGATTAATAGTTTGAAAGCACATTCTATTGTCAAATATATGGAGGAATCGTCACTGCCATACATTGCTAGCGGGAATGCAAAATGGCACAACTTCTATGGAAGGGAATTTGATAATGCCTAGAAAAATTACACATATTTCTACCTTTAGCTGAGCCATTCCATTTCTAGGAGGCTATCCTTAAGGTATACTAGTGAAACAAAAAAAAAGTGGATAGTCTTTTTGTTGCTCTGCTCTTTGCTCTGCTCAAATGAATGTTCCATAAATATAACTTCGTACTAGATAGATATATGTGTATAAACGTGTGTGTATATTTATATACACACATATATACATGCACATATATACAAATACATATATATGTAGAATATAGTTTTCTTGGAATATATCTTTCTTTATAGATTTACATTTATAATCATATTTTAAATATTTATAAATTTTTAAAATAATTACTTTGAAAGCAATACAAAATAGACTTAATTGAGTTGATGGCATAACCAGAGAGAAATTATTTCAAGTGTGTGCTTATAAATACATTAATTTGAAAAATATATATATATATGCCTAATCTATAATCTAAGATTAAGAAGAAATCTGAAAAAAATTATTTTCAGTAATCCTGTTGTTAGTAATACTGGTATTATTATACTTTAAGTTTTCTATAATTTCAAACTTATATAAATGAAAGAATATAAATAATATAAGATTTAAGTAGTTATGGTTATTATCTATTATCATTCTACATATAGGAAAATTAAAATTTTAAATTATTAGCATAATTAACATTCATCATTATGAAAAATGTCAGTTTTAGATGCAAATATAAAAGCATTTAATATACAGACTCACCAAAATTATATAATTTATATTTTGTAGCTCATATATACATACATATTTTATTCTCACCACAATAGTGGATATTCTGCACAAAATAAATTCAACTGTTTACATTTTACTTCTTAACGCATGTGTATTCTATGAAAACCTTCTACCGGTGACTCACTGTGGAGTAGGAAAAGGGTGAAAGGAAATGGAGTTATTGCTCTATTTCCCTTTTCTCATTATCAATGCCCACATACGTGTCTGGCTAATACAGGGAGGTAATATGAGTAAAAATAGAGTATGATAGGATTTATTTGTCATCTATGGTTCTTAGAATACCATTGCTTTCTTTCTGCACTTGAAGAAAATCCTTGTTTCAATGGGAAGTGTGACCTCTTGGGGCTGACATTTTCTTCACTTACTCTTTCATGGATGTGATATACTTAATTTCTACTCATTTTGAATCTTGCTGAATTCCCATGCATCGTAGATCCACCAGAATTTCGAGATCTTGGTGGGGCACTGGAACAACTATATGCCAATGCTGTGACAAAGCATGGCTTGGATACCAAAATGTATGCACCTCCTCTTCTCAAATGTGTTGTGCCATCAGGCTTTACTTATAAAACACAGGTTCAAAGATAAGATCATTAAGAATTTCAAAGCAGTGACACTAAACTAAGCATAAACTAAGCACAAGGCCCTTCTGAACACAGGACTTCATGCAATGCCCAGGTTGGATGCCCACAAAGCTGGACTTTTTTGTGCACATTCTCAACTGAACCCCAAAGATTCTACTGTAAAATGTGGTAAATGATTATATATACTTCTCAGAATTAGTGAAACACTGCTAATAATATTCTTACAAACTACATACACATGTCTTATTAGATTATTTATACAGCCAGTGGGAGAAAATGCAGTGTAAAATGGGGTTTCATGAGAACGATTCAAGTACGGATTTTAAGTCAATTCCAGGGAAAAAGAAGAGGTTCTGAGTAGAAGAAATAGAGGGGATGGCTGATTAAGAAAGGTTCGAGAGGATCAGAATGGGTTGGTTCCATGAAAATTAACATGAAGTAGCCTTTGGAATAAGAAATGCCAAGTTGTCCTTCAAGATAGGTCAGCCGGAATTAGAATGACCACTAATAGCATCTGACCATCTTTGTTTTGATGTATCCTATCCTTTCCTCAACTCCTAAGAATATTCTTGCTGGTTAGGAGTCCAAGGATTATAAAAACTACCAACAATTGCAGCCATGGAGATATTTTAAAAAGCAGATAAAAATTAGATTTTTCTAGGGTGAGATTTATACTTGATTTTAAGAATGATTTCATGGATTAAGATCCTATTTTTTTTTTTTGGTTGTTGTTTCTTACTAAATAGCTCCTCCTTTATAAATATCTCCATTCTAGTTTTCTGCAATGTATTGGCAAGAAAAACTCTTCTATGTACATTGCAAAAGATATTTAATTATGATGTTTTTACAAAAAATGGACCACTGCAAAATTTGGCATAATTTGATTACCAGATTGAGAAGATCTTAATATAACTTATTGTAGGAGGACTTGCATGCCCCTTAACTACTGGTAATGAGGAAAAAATAATTCATGCAAAAAACTGGAAAAAATCTAGTTCATATGACATTTTTATTTCTGAAATGTTTAAATCTTTTAATTTTCTTTATAATTCTCTTATGCCAGTATAGGATGATTAGAAATAATTAGCATTTTTCTTTCCCTTTGGATGTCAGTTATGGAATTGCCCATATTCCCTGCATATTTTGATCTGTATAATATCAAAAATGAGAAGATAATATTTTTTGAAGTAGAGATACAGAACTACAGCATAAAAGGGTTTAGAAGGTAGGATGAAAAAGGATACAATGTAATAAGGAAGGAAGGCCTGTGTCAGCAATAGGAAAGAACACAGCTAAAATGAATCATGCTCAAAACGTAGAAAGTGTTGGGATGAAGCTTTATAACTCTTGGACTCCTAACCGGTTTAAAAGTGATACAAACTTTACAGCACTAATAGAAAAAGAAAAGTTATGAAATTTCAGAAACTAAAACAGGAAGAGTTTTAGATCTTGCAGAAAGTTCCAATGTTTCCAAAGATCTTGGTAGATTTGCAGTGACCAAAGGCTGTTTCATTGTGAATTTATGTTGGGTGAAATTAACCTAAAGAAAAAGTTAATCATTAGTTTCTTTGTTTTTGCTTTCTACCCACAGACTTACAAGAGATTTTAATATATAAATGTGCATCAAGACTTTTCAAAAACATTTTCCTCACTTATTAGGACCCTGTGCCCCTGCTTTCTTTTCTTTTCAGTTAGAAAGACATATTAACAGTTTTAAGAACCCTCTCCCTCACTCCGATTATTTCATGTGATCCTCGGGTAAGTTTTCTAAAATCATACAAATAGTTAATGGCAGTGAGAGAGGGGCAAAAAAAAAAACAGTACTCTTGGATACAACTTCTACATGCCATGTATTTTACATACTTCTTATTTATTCCAAGACAACTCTAAATCATATGCACTATTATCCCCATTTTGGATTAAAAAGGAAGTTTCAAGAAGGGAAATTAGTCACAGGCTACTAAGTAGAACATTCCTGATTCAGGTTCTAAAGCTGCTAAGTTACTCTTTCCACTCTGGAAACATTAAACAAAGTTTTAAAAATTATTTTATTTATTCATTTATTTTTAGATTCAAGATCTCACTGTCACCCAGGCTGGAGTCCAGCGGTGTGATCATAGCTCACTGCAGCCTCAAACTCCCGAGCTTAAGCAATTATCCAGCCTCAGCCTCTGGAGTAGCTGGGATTACAAAGGAGCATCACCATACTTGGCTAATTGAAAGAATTTCTTTTTTTTTTTTTGTAAAAACGAGGGTCTCACTATGCTGCCCAGGCTGGTGGCAAATGTCTGGCCTCAAGCAATTCTCCCATCTTGGCCTCTCAAAGTGCTGGAATTATAGGCATCAGTCACTGTGCCTGGCCTAAACAAAGTTTTAATTCAGTTTTAGATCTAAAAGGTATATTTGGATATAATCCTTAATAATGTCTATTGAAAAAAAAAGCTAATGGTTAACACTTGTGTAGTACTATTTGCCAGGTACTATCTGAATCATCATATATATATCATATATCATATATATCATATATATGATATATATGTAATATGATATATATGTGTATATATATCATCTATATATCATAGATGATATATATGTATATCATCTATACATCATAGATATATACACGTGTATGTATCATCTATATATCATAGATGATATACACATGTATGTATCATCTATATATCGTAGATGATATACACGTGTATGTATCATCTATATATCGTAGATGATATACACGTGTATGTATCATCTATATATCGTAGATGATATACATGTGTATGTATCATCTAAATATCGTAGATGTATCATCTATATATCGTAGATGATATACACGTGTATGTATCATCTATATATCGTAGATTATATACACGTGTATGTATCATCTATGTATCGTAGATGATATATATGTGTATCATAGATGATACACATATATCATAGATATGTATCATAGATGATATATATATCAGCACATTTAAATACAACAACAATAAAGCAAAGACTACAAAAAGAGGTCAGATAACTTGTCTAAAGTTCATAGCTCATAAATATGGAGCTATTTGAACTCAGATGATCTGTTCCAAAATTTCAAATACATATTGTGTGCTAGGGAAACAATGACCAAAAAATGAAGAAAACTGAAAAAATGAGTTAAGTCCTACATTGAATTAAATAATCAAAATAACTCTTCAATAATTTTTTAGGGCAGCTACTACATACTAGGCTTTGTTCAAAATGCTAGGGATATAATGCAGAACTAGACTAAATTCTTTTTTCTCATGAGGCCTACACTTCCATGCAAGATTCAGTCCATTTTAAATAAGATAAATAGATATTGAGATTATCATAAAGACTTTAAAAAAAAGATAAGTAGAATGAAAAAGGAGTGTGCCAGTGTAGTATTGGTGGCTATGCTAGTTCATTAGGGTAGGTACGAGATGCTTCACAGATAAAGTGTTATGAGAGCTGAACCCTGAATGATGAGAAGGAGCATGCTAGGTAATGGTCTAGAGGAAGAGTGCATGCAGAAAACCCACTTCAGTAAAGCATTGCAGTGGGTAACCTCAGCATATAAAAGAGCACCAAGTTGGCCATTACACTATGGTGAGAAGCTGAGATCTTTTTTAAAACGAAATAAGAAACCTTTGCAGTTTTAAGAAAGAAAATAATGGCTTATATGTCCTGTTCATCTCCATTGGACCTGACCACTTAAATATTCTTCAGCTGACTTCTTATGGCTAGTATCTATAGATATATCTCTTTGCCTAAGGCTTTCTCTGAAGCTTTGGAACATTGGTTTGCCCTCACACAAGCAGGCAAAAGTGCTGGAAATTCACACACCTAAGGCAACCCTCAGGCAATGACTGCTGCCTATAAATACCCCAGCTCCCTCACCCTTCTGGTGGGATAACTCCAAGGAGCCATTATCCAGAGTTTCTTTGGGGGCATTAAGCTTTAATAATCCATGGAGGTAGCTGGCTTGATAACACATCCTTTACTGGCTACCTCCTTTCCTTTTTTTTTTTTAACTTCCCACTCCTATTCCATATATTGCTTTGCTTCCAAAATAAGATTCTTACACACGATTTTATTTGTCTAGGGTCTGCTTCTCATGAGAACAAAACTAATGCAAGTTTTATTTACTTTCTAAAATGATTCTTTTGGCTGCTGTGTAAAGAATGATGAAACTAAGGAAATTACATAATGGAATATTCCTGCTGTAAGTGAAAGATCATAGTATATAGAATTGAAGAGTAGAGATGTAGGAAAGTGGACATAGAATATATTTTAAGGATAGGGTTGATAGAAATTATTGATACAGTCACGTGCCACATAATGGCATTTTGGTCAACAATGGATTGCATATATGACAGTGGTCCCACAAGATTACAATGCAGCTGAGAATTTTCTACCACCTCACGATTTCATAGTTGTTTTAATGTCATGGCACAATGCATTACTCTCATGTTTGTGGTGATGCTGGTGTAAACAAACCTACCACATTGCCAGCTGTCTAAAAGTATAGCACACAAAATTATATACGGTACCTAATACCAGATAGTAGCAATAAATGACTATGTTACTGGTTTATGCATTTACTATGCTATACATTTTATTATTGTTGTTTTAGAGTGTACTTTTTCTACTTATTTTTTTTAAAGCAATTTTTAGAACAGTCTCGGGCTATTTTTAGAAGAGTCTCAGGCTGATTTTTCAGAAAGTGTTCCATATAAGGTACTGTTATCATAGGAGATGACAGCTCCATGCATGTTATTGCCCCTGAAGCCTTTCCAGTGGGACAAGGTGTGGAGGTGGAAAACAGTGATACTAATGATCCTGACCTTGTGTAGGCCTCGGCTAATATGTGTGCATTGTAATCTTGTGGGACCACTGTCATATATGCAATCCATTGTTGACCAAAATGCCATTATGTGGCATGTGACTGTATCAATAATTTCTATCAACCCTATCCTTAAAATATATTCTATGTTATGTGTGTTTGTGTCTTGCGTTTGCTTTAAGCTTAAGAAGTAAAACAAAAAAATTTAAAATAGAATAAAATCTTATACAGTAAGGATTTTAAAAAATAAAATATTTTTGTACTGCTGTACAGTATGTGTATTAAGCTAAGTGTTATTACAAAAAAGTCAAAAGATTAAAAAAATTAAACTTTCAATGAAGTAAAAATTTCATAATAAACTCAGAATTTTTAAAAATTTAAGGCCGAGCATGGTGGCTCATGCCTGTAATCCCAGCTACTCGGGAGGCTGAGGCAGGAGAATTGCTTGAACCTGGGAGGCAGAGGTTGCGGTGAGCTGAGATCATGCCATTGCACCCCAGCCTGGGCAACAAGACCGAAACTCCGTCTCAAAAAAAAAAAAAAATTAGTATCGTCAAAGTGTAAAGCGTTTATAAAGTCTATGGTAGCGTACAGTAATGTCCTATCCCTTCTCATTCACTCACCATTCACTCACTGACTCACCCAAAGCAATTTCCACTCCCGCAAGTTATATTCATGGTAAATGTCCTGTACAGGTGCACCACTTTGTATCTCTTGTACCATAGTTTTTAAGTTACCTTTTCTATTTTTAGATACGTTAAAATAAAATACAGACATACTTACCGTTGTTTAATAATTGACTGCAATATTCAGTCTAGTAACATGCTGTACAGGTATATAGCCTAGAAGCAATAAGCTATACCATAAAGCTTAGCTTAGGCTATTCCATCTAGGTTTGAGTAAATACACTCTGTGCTGTTTGCATACGGATGAAATTGCTTAACTATGCATTCCTCAGAACGTATTCCTGTGGTTAAGCAACACATGACTGTATATTGTTCATGTAGGTGGTAGAAAGAAAGATTTAAAAAACACTCTTACATTTTTGGCTTGAGCAGCTGTGTTGATGGTACTGCCATGTACTCAGGACATTTGGAAGCTTGACAGTCCAGAGAATAAACTAATATATTCTATCTGGGAAATGTTCATTTTCAGCAGACTGTTCAGCATTCTAACAGTGATGTTGTTAACATAGTTGAATCTTTGAATTTGCTGGTGTTGGAGAGGAGAAAAATTCAGGGTAGGAGATGTTATTCTAGAAGTCTTCAGGACCTAAATATCATTTAATTTTGTATGACTGCATGAAATCAACTAGAAAGATGATAATAACTAGAGACTTTTGAGAACAGAGTAAATATGACAACCTCCTAGCCAAAAAAGGGAGCTAACAAAAAAAGAAGGTAACATCATCCAAAAAGTTGAAGGAAAGTTATGTAAATGCTGGAATTCCAAGATAGTTTGAACAAAATCATTCCGGAAGTTTGAAATAGTTGACTGTGTCATATGGTGTTGATAATTCAAAGGACACAAGGCAGAAAATTGACCTTTGAATTTGTAAGGCAGAAGTCATTGGTGGCTTGAGAAGTGTCATTTAGGTGAACTGGAAGAAACAAAACTTGAGTAAAATAGGCAAATAAGATAATTGGAAAAAAAATGTTGATAAATAAATTATAGATAAGTGAGAGGTTTTTAAGAGGTTTTTTGATATTTGCTAAAAAATGCAAGTACCTGGATACAAATAAAATCTGTACTCTATTCCACCTCCCCATTCCCAGTGGTGTTAAATCATGCTCTTATACTGATAGAATAGAATCGCCAGAGAAGAGATTTTAATGATTTTTTTAGCAGTTTATTCAATCACATACACACAAATTTAGAATCTTAGAATACGACTAATGAACTTCTATTGTTGAAGAATAAATAAATTAAAGTTAAGCATGAATTCTATTTCACTTGGAAATTATATCAGCCAAATTTTAAAGTTAGAAAACATAGTGTAGAATGATTATTTTGTATTTCTCTTATTTGTAAGTGGCCAATTTCCTCCATGATGGCTATACTGCTCATTGGAATACCAAATATACTCTCATTTTCAAATGGTGCATGTAAGAATATCATTCACTTTTTGTGCAAAGCCAAATATTTTCATTCAGAAAAAATGTTTTAGTAACATGCTTTTTAAAAGGAATTGTATACATAAGATTTATTGCTTGAAAATCCTTAAAAATCTTTTGCCTTCAACTAACGTAAATGGTTGGCAGCTTATAAAAATCATGTCAGCAAGCTTTTGTTTAAAATTTTAGCCTCCATGAATTCAAAACTAAAAAGCGTTGTCTTTTTGGAACATTCTTGTAAAGTCTGTTGTTTTGAAATTTGATTAGTGAGAACAATACATGTTTTGAGTACCTCAATTTTCTCTAAGACTTTCCTCTTTTGTTCATGTTCCTTATACAATTATAGTACCTGTCTAAGATGATTTTTCATGGATGCTGCGCTATTGTACATTATTATAGTATTTCTTATTTCTGAGGTGAAATTCTGAGGTAACAAAATAGGTATTCTGAATTTAATTTAATATCACAAGGACTAAAAATGTTCAAATAGGATCACAAGGACTAAAAAAATCCAAATAGGACTTTTAAATGGAAAAAAAATGCATGACTTAAATGAAATTGAATAACTATTAAATACTTTTTAAAATTTATTTTTTTGTTGTAGATGAATGTGTATTAAATGACTCTATAAGATAATAATATAATGTAATTTCTATTGGTTTTTCTTGACTCATTTAAATTTTATAAACATATCTTGACTTTGGAAGGGTTCTCTGTTACTATTTATATTAACTCATAATCTATTTCCTTTTTTATGTAACTACTTGAGATTTCTTAATAATGTTTCATTTATATATTAAAAAGTATATATAAAAAACTAGTTATATATGTGTATATATGTACATATGTATATGTAATTTATAAGTTACTTGCATGTTTTTTAGCTCCAGATTGGCTCTCACCATTAAAGGAGACATGTTGATCACCTACTGTTATGGTTTGGCTGTCTCCCCACTCAAATCTCACCTTCAATTGTAATAATCCCCATGTGTCAAGGGCAGGGCCAAATGGAGCTAATATAATCATGATATATATGATATATAATCACATATATAATAATAATATAATAATATAATCATATTGTTCTCATGGTAGTGAATAAGTCTCACGAGATCTGATGATTTATAAATGGGAGTCCCTCTGCACAAGCGCTCTCTTGCCGGTTGCCATGTAAGACGTGTCTTGCTTCCCCTTTGCTTTCTGCCATGATTGTGAGGCCTCCCAGCCATGTGAAACTGTGAGTCAATTAAACCTCTTTCCTTTATAAATTACCTAGTCCTGGGTAGGTCTTTATTAGCAGCATGCAAACAAACTAATCACCTACTATGTACAAGGAATGTTTTCCAGCATCGTGACTGCCCAAAAATAATCTCAAAATATGTTTCCCTTTATGACGTATAATAGGATTTTGACTCCGTGGGCCTTTGAAGAATTCTTCTCATTTTTCTTTGCAAATATTTTTAAGGAAAGGCAATGGTAAGTATAATATGAACAAGCAGCTTCAAATGAAAGGAAAACTGAACAAAATAACTCAACAACTTCTTCAGTATATTGATTCATCAGTCTCCCTTGTACAGGCAATGGGGCAGAAATAAAGGCAAATGGCTACTTTTTTCTTCCAGAATCTTTGAGATTTTATATATATATATATATATATATATATATATATATATATATATGTAATATACTTAGGCTATATATATATATAATATAGTAATTATATTATAAATAAAATATTAATAGAATATTTTGTATATAATATAAAATTAATATAGATGTAGATGTATATAGAGAGATATAAATAGATCATATAGATTTTTTCTCTCCTTTTCTGCTCTTGTCAAAGTTCATTTCAATTTAATTTTTACTTTTAACAATACAATTTAATTTTTACTTTTAACAATACAATGTTCCAACAGAGAAGTTTTTACTTCCAACAGATACAATGTTCCAAAAGTTACTGAGCGTTCATTGATAAATTTGACCCTATCTTTTATTGATTGACATACTCATTGTATGTGTGAGACACTAGTCTATTAAGATGCCACTCTCCTTGAGCACTTCAAGTGCTTCCCCTTCAGGTGCCTTTTGCTTGTTCTCTCTTAAAATGCTCCTTTTCAAATATTCTTACTCCATATATCCTCATATCTCTTTCCTGCATGGGTTTAATGATTATACTCAAGTATCTTCATTTTAGTAAGGGCTTCTCAGATCATTATTTGTTTTTAAAATTGCACCTTCAACCGACCTGCACTTCCTACCCCATTCTTGCTTAATCGTTCTTCATAGTATTTATTGCCATGTAAGTTATTATAAATTTTGTTTGTACTGTTTATTGTCTATTTAGTTGCATGAGATCAGGGATCTGTGTATATTTTGTTCACTGCTATAGATCCCAATACTAATCCAGTAAGTATATGACAAAAAAAATTGTGGAATAAATAAATGGAAGCAGGTGAAAATGAATGAAGATCTACGTATTTACCTCCCTAGTGACTTTTCACTTGATTTGTATGTATACTCATTAATTAATCATTTTGCTTGAATGATTGGGTTTTGAGCTTCTCCCACAGAAACAAAGAAAATAAGAGCTAAGTTACAGTTCTATTAACAAGGTCAATGAACAAGTCATTTGTAAAATAGAATTAATGTATATCTCCAAATAGGTAGTCCATCCTTTATTGGCCATAGTGGCATAAACTACAAAGCTCTCACCATTTGCAAATAAGTTAGAATTACCAACAATGTTTTTAAGTAGTAAACTAATTGATGTTTTATAAAAGGTAAAAAGTATGAGAATATCTTGAACATCAGCATAACATATAGCAATATTTGGAATAATGATGTGTAAAAGTTCTGCATTAATACCTCATCTCTAGTTAAATAAGCCCCTCTTCTACCTACATGACTCTTCTTTTTAAGCTCATTTCATACATACATACATATATATATATATATATATAAAGCTACCTACTCTATTTTGAGCTTAAATAATATTCTCTGCGGCATTTCTGGGAGATAATTTACAAATCTTGTTTTTTTTTTTTTTTTGAGACGGAGTCTCGCTCTGTCACCCAGGCTGGAGTGCAGTGGCGTGATCTTGGCTCACTGCAACCTCTGCCTCCCGGGTTCAAGCAATTCTTCTGCCTCAGCCTCCTGAGTAGCTGGGATTACAGGTGCCCACCACCACACCTGGCTACATTTTGTATTTTTAGTAGAAATGGGGTTTCACTATGTTTGCCAGGCTGGTCTCAAACTCCTGACCTTGTGATCTGCCCACCTCGGCCTCCCAAAGTGCTGGGATTACAGGCGTGAGCCACCGCGCCCGGCCTGCAAATCTTGAGACCTCTTTTCTATGTATCAATTCTGTAATGTCTGCTCTGTATAACTACTTACATGTCCCAAACTGTTACCTAATTGACAAAATTATTTCCTTGTTTTCCCTAAAAAGTGATTTATTGCTTTTATTTTAAATGGCAATATTTGCTTCCTCCTTAGCCTTGTTTATGTTATCATCATCACCACCATCATCTTCAGCCCTATCTATCAGTCAGCCACTGGGTAGCCTAAATTAACAATAAACTTCCTGTAGAACCTTCCAGGATGATTATTTCCTTTGCTGTGCAGAAGATTTTTAACTTGTTGTGATCCCATTTGTCCATTTTTACTTTGGTTGCCTGTGCTTGTGGGGTATTAGCCTGAAAATTTTTGCCCAGAACAATGTCCTGCAGAGTATCCCCTATATTTTCTAGTAGTAGTTTTGTAGTTTGAGGTCTTATATTTAAGTCTTTAATCTATTTTGATTTGATATTTGTGGTGAGAGATAGAAATCCAGTTTTCTTCTGTGTATGGATATCCAGTTTTCCCAGTACCATCTACTAAAGAATCTTTCTTTTCCCCAGTGTGTTTTCTTGGGACCTTTGTCAAAAATGTGTTCACCATAGGTGTGTGGATTTGTTTCTGGGTTTTCTATCCTGTTCCATTGGTCTATATTTCTGTTTTTATGCCAATACCATGTTGTTTGGCTTACTATCACCTGTAGTATAATTTGAAGTTGAGTAATGTGAGTCCTCCAGTTCCTTCCTCTTTTTGCTTAAGATAGCTTTGGCTATTCTGGGTCTTTTGTGGTTCCATATAAATTTTAGATTATTTTTTTCTATTTCTGTAAAAAAAAATGTCCCTGAAATCTTGGTAGGAATTTCATTGAATCTGTGGACTTCTTTGGGTAGTATGGACATTTTAACAATATTAATTCTTCCAATCCATGAACATGAAACATTTTTTCTTTTTTTGTGTGTCTTCTTCAATTTCTTTCATCAGTGTTTTATAGTTTTCATTATAGAGATATTTCACTTCTTTTTTAAATGTCTAGGTATTTAATTTTATTTGTGTTTATTGTAAATGGAACTACTTTTTTATTTCCTTTTCAGATTTCTCACTGTTGGCATATAGAAACGTTACTGATATTTTATGTTGATTTTTTATCCTGCAACTTTACTAAATTTGTTTATCAGTTTCATTAGTTTTTTTATGGAGTCTTTAGGTCTTTCCGTATACAAAATCATATCATAGCAAACAAGGATAATTTGACTTTTTCCTTTCCAATTTGTATGCCCTTTATTTCTTTCTCTTGTCTGATTGCTCTAGCTAGGACTTCTAGTACTATATTGAATAGCAGTGATGAAAGTGGGCATCCTTGTCATTTTTCCAGATCTTAGAGGAAAGCATTTCAGTTTGTCCCTGTTCAGTATGATACTGACTGTTGGTCTGTCATATATGGCTTTTATTTTGTTGAAGTAGCTTCCTTCCATTCCCAGTTTTTTGAGGGTTTTTATCATGAAGGGATGTTGAATTTTATCAAATGCTTTTTCAGCATCAGTTGAAATGATCATATGGTTTTTGTCCTTCATTCTATTGTTATCACATTGATGGATTTGATGGATTTGTCTATGTCGAAGCATCCTTTATCCCAGAGATAAGCCCCATTTGGTCAAAATGAAGGATCTTTCTAATATATTGTTGAATTCAGTTTGCTAGTATTTTACTAAGAATTTTTGGATGAATATTCATCAGAGATATTGGCCTGTAGTTTTCTTTTTTTGATGTGTCTTTGTCTGGTTTTGGTATCAGGGTAATACCATCCTCATAGAACGAGTTTGGAAGTATTCCCTCCTCGATTTTTGCAGAATAGTCCAACTAGAATTGGTATGAGTTATTTAAATCTTTGGTCAAATTCAGTAGTGAAAGCATTGGGTCATGGGCTTTTCTTTTCTGGGAGACTCTCCGTGAAGGCTTCAATCTTGTTACTTGTTATTGGTCTGTTCAGGTTTTGAATTTCTTCTTGGCTCAGATTTCACAGGTTGTACGTGTCTAGGAATTTGGCCATTTCTTCTAGATTTTCCAGTCTGATGGCATATAATTGCTTATAGTAGTGAGAGGTGATAACGTGCTGGTGGCCCTCACTCGCTCTCAGCACCTCCTCGGCCTTGGCATCCACTCTGGCCACACTTGAGGAGCCCTTCAGCCCGCTGCTGTGCTGTGGAGGCCCCTCTCTGGGCTGGCCAAGGCCAGAGTTGGCTCCCTCTGCTTGTGGGGAGGTGTGGAGGGCGAGGCACAGGTGGGAACTGGGGCTGCATGTGGGGCTCGTGGGCCAGCACGAGTTCTGGGTGGGCACGGGCTCGGCGGGCCCTGCACTTAGAGTGGCAGCCAGCACTGCCGGTCCCGGGCAGTGAGGGGCTTAGCACCCAGGCCAGCAGCTATGGAGGGGGTGCCGGGCCCCCCGGCACTGCCGGCCTGCCCGTGCCATGCTTGAATTCTTGCTGGGCCTCAGCCGCCTCTCTGTGGGGCAGGGCTCAGGACCTGCAGCCCGCCATGCCCAAGCTCCCCCTGCGGTGGGCTCCCACGTGGCCTGAGCCTCCCCAACAGGTGCTGCCTCCTGCTCTGCAGCACTGGGTCCCATCGACTGTCCAAGGGCTGAGGAGTGCAGGGTGTGCAGAGCGGGACTGGTGGGCAGCTCTGCCTGTGGCCCTGGCATGGGATCCACTAGGCGAAGCCAGCTGGGCTCTTGAGTTGGGTGGGGACTTGGAGAACTTTTATGTCTAGCTGGAGGATTGTAAATGCACGAATCAGCACCCTGTATCTAGCTCAAGGTTTGTAAATACACCAATCAGTGCTCTGCGTCTAGCTAATCTGGTGGGGACTTGGAGAACCTTCATGTCTAGCTAAAGGATTGTAAACACACCAATCAGCACCCTGTGTCTAGCTCAAGGTTTGCAAATGCACCAATCAGCACTCTGTGTCTAGCTCAAGGTTTGTAAACACAGCAATCAGCACCCTGTGTCTAGCTCAAGGTTTGTAAATGCACCAATCAGCACTCTGTATCTAGCTAATCTGGTGAGGACCTGGAGAAATTTTATATCTAGCTAGAGGATTGTAAGTGCACCAATCAGCACTCTGTGTCTAGCTCAGGGATTTGTAAATGCACCAATCAGCACCCTGTCAAAATGGACCAATCAGCTCTCTGTAAAATGGACCAATCAGCAGGATGTGGGTGGGGCCAGATAAGGGAATAAAAGCAGGCTGCCCTAGCCAGCAGTAGCAACCCACTCGGGTCCCCTTCCATACTGTGGAAGGTTTGTTCTATTGCTCTTTGCAATAAATCTTGCTACTCCTCACTCTTTGATTTCCCACTGCCTTTATGAGCTGTAATACTCACTGTAAACGTCTGTAGCTTCACTCCTGAGGCCAGTGAGACCATGAACCCACCAGAAGGAAGAAACTCCAAACACGTCTGAACCTCAGAAGGCACAAATTCCAGACACACCACCTTTAAGAACTTTAACACTCATCACGACGGTCTACAGCTTCATTCTTGAAGTCGGTGAGACCAAGAATCTACCAATTCCGGACACAGGAGCCACTAATGATCCTGTGAAGTTCTGTGGTATCAGTTGTAATGTCTCATTTTTCACCTCTGATTTCATTTATTTGGATCTTCTCCCTTTTTCCTTACTTAGTCTAAGGATTTCTCAATTTTGTTTAACTTTTCAAAAAACCAGCTTTTTGTTTCATTGATCTTTCGTATTGTTTTCTTCATTTCAATTTCATTTATTTCTGCTCTAATCTTTATTATTTATTTTCTTCCACTAATTTCAGCTTTGGTTTGCTCTTGCTTTTTCTAGTTCTTAAAGATGCATCATTAGGTTGTTTATTTGAAGTCTGTCTTCTTTTTTAATGTAGGTACTCATAACTGTAAACTTGCCTCTTAGTATTGTTTTTGCTGTATCTCATAAGTTGTGGTATGCTGTGTTTTTTTTATCTTTTGTCACAACAATCTTTTAAATATTCTTCTTAATTTATTCATCGACCCACTAGTCATTCAGAAGCATATTATTTAATTCCATGTGTTTGTATAGCTTCCAAAATTCCTCTTGTTATTGATTTCTAGTGTTGTTCCATTGTAGTAAGAGAAGTTACTTGATATTATTTCAGGTTTTTTAAAAAAATGTTTAAATACTTGTTTTGTGACCTAACATATGATCTATCCTTGAGAATGAGCCGTGTGCTAAAGAAAAGAATATGTATTCTTCAGTCATTGGATGAAATATTTTTAAAATATCTATCAGGTCCATTTGGTTGATAGTGAAGATTAAGTTTGATGTTTCTTTGTTGATTTTCTGTTCGAAAGATCTGTCCAATTATGAAAGTGGGGTTTCGAAATCTCCAGCTAATATTGTATTGGGATCTATCTCTCTCTTTAGCTCTAATAATATTTGCCTTATTTACCTGGGTGTTCCACTGTTGTGTACATATATATATTTAAAATTATCATATCTCTTGCTGAATCACTTGTCATTACATAGTGACCTTCTCTGTCTCTTCTTACAGCTTTTGTCTTAAAATCTATTTTTTTCTGATATAAGTAAAGCTACTCCTACTGTTTCCAGATATTCTAGAAGATTTGGATGTTGTGCTGTAAGCTGCATCTGCTTTATGGGGCACCACAAACCCAGTGATGCTGTGGTTCTTGAAGACTCATAGAGATACTGCCTTGATGGTCTTCGACAAAATCCTGAAGAATTCTCTGGATTACCAGGCAGAGTCTCTTGTTTTCCTTCCTTATTTTCTCCCAAGCAAAGGGAGTCTCTTTGTTCTGAACTACCTGGAGCTGGGGGTGGAGTGACAAAATCACTTCTGTGGCCACCACGACTAGGACTGCACTGGTTCAGACCTGATGCCAGCACAGCACTGAGTCTCACCCAAGGCCTGATTTAACCATTCCCTGGCTACCGCCTATGTTCACTCAAGGCCTTGGGTTCCTATACTCAGCAAGTGGCAAGGCCAACCAGGACAGTTTACTTCCCTTCATGGCAAGGAGTTCCCCCAGGTCCTGGGCAGGTCCAGAGGCACCAGGGGCCAGGTACTAGAGTCAAAAACTTAAAAGTTTGCCTGGTGTTTTAATGCACTGCAGCTTGGCTGGCACTCAAACCTCAAGACACAGTCCTTCCCACTCTTCTCTCCCATTTTCAAAGGCAGAGAAGCCTCACCATGTGACCACCACCACCACAGGCTCAGAGGAAGTACTGCCGGACTATTGCCAATGTTCCCTTAAGACCCAAGGGCTCTTTAGTCAGCTTGTGGTAAATGCTGCCTGGCCTGGGATTCACCCTATAGCACAGTGGGTTCCCCTCTGGTCCAGGGTAAGTCCAGAAGTGCCATCGAAGGGCCAAGTCTTGGAACCAGGGACTCCAAGAGCCCACTTGGTGCTCTACCCCTCTGTTGCTGAGCTGGTACGTGAGGTGCGAGATAAAGTCACCTTTACTTTTCCCTCAGCTTTTCTCAAGCAGAAGGAGTCTTGCCCCATAGCCATCACTGCTGGGAATGTGCAGATTCTCACCCAAAGCCAGCAAATCTCAGGGTGTCGACCATGGCTCTTAACATAGTAGCACACGGGTATCACTGCTGATTGTTCAGTGGCCAAGGGCTCTTTAGTTAGCAGGTTATTAATTCTACCAGTACTAGTTTCTTCCCTTCAAGAAAGAGGGTTTCCCCGTGGCTCAAGATGTGACTAGAAATGCCATCCAGGAGCTAGGGCCTGGAACAGGGGCCTCATGACTCTGAGCGATGCCCTATTCTTCTGTGGTTGAGCTGGTATCCAAGATGCAAGGCAAAGATCTCCCCACTTTTCCCTCTCCCCTCCTCAAGTGAAAGGAAGGGGTCTTTTTTTGTAGCCGTGAGCTGTGTAGCCTGAGGTTAGGGGAGGGGTGATGCCAACACTTCCTTGCTACCTGGCTGGTGTCCCAGTAGATCATGTGTCCTCCAGTCCTCTGGTTCTGGGCCCAGTTCAGCTCTAGGACTCACCCAGGATTTGCAGTCTTTGTGGCTTAGATTCTCTTTCAAGTTTATTTTGGGACCCAGAGCACTTTGGCCCCAAAGTGACAAGGTTTATGGGAATTCAAATTCGGACTTCTGGGATTAGTGATTCCTCTCTAAGTAGGGCTGGTTTAAATGCTCCCTTCATGGGTGGGAGTCAGCTGAGTTTGGTCCAGTTTTTTTTTTTTTTTTTTTCTGCTATCACAGGGCAGGACTGAGTTTTATGCCTCACAACTGCTGTGGTCTCCTTCTCCCCAGAGCACAGAACACTCTGCACCACCCCACCACTACCAGAATATGGGGGAGGGGTGGATTGGTAATTCAAGACTGTTTTTCCTACCTCTTCAGTGCCTCTTTCAGTGTTATAAAGTTAAAAGCAGGTACTATGAGTGCTCACCTGATTTTTGGTTCTTATAAAAGTGCTTTTTTGTGTGTGTTGACAGTTGTTAAATTGATGTCTCTGTGGGGGTGATAATCAGTGGAGCCTTCTGTTCCACCATCTTGCTCCACCCTTCTGGCTCTGATTTAGATGATATTTAAATGAGACTTTGGACTTTAAACTTCAGAGTTGAAGATGAAACTAGTTAAGGCTTTTGGGGTTGTTGAGATGGAATGAAGGATATGAATTATAGGAGGTGAAGGATGGAGTAAAGCATGGACTGAATTCGTTTCCCCACAGAAATGTATATCTTGAAATTTTAAGCTCAGTGGGATGGTATAAAGAGGTGGGCTCTTGGGGAGATTATTGGGTCATAAGCCTGGGGCCCTCGTTAATAGGATTAGTTCTCCTTTCAAGGAGACTCCAGAGAGCTCTCTCACCCTTTCTGTTATGTGAGGAAAAAAGGACCTTTACCGGAACCTGACTATCCTGGTACCCTGATCTCAGACTTCCAGCTTTCAGAACTGGGAGAAATACATTTTTGTTTTTTATAAGCCATCAGTCTCTGGTAGTTTGTTGCAACAACCCAAGTAACTAAGACTGCAGCCTTACCAGACTAATACAGTAACTTTCCCATATTCATCCATCTAAGGAAATGCTAGAGGTAGAATATGAATCAGAAAATTAACTCAAGTCTGAGTTATGAGAAACTTCTCGGTAACCTTTCACAGGTATGAGTTAAATTAAAAAATGAAAGAAAATTAGCCAAGAAGAGGGTCTTGAAATTGAAAAGTTCTCTGAGCCTTGCTGAGACTTTAGAAGCCATATTCGTTTTTGCAGTCTTACAATATCAGCAGGCAAATGTATTTGCAACTCCATCTTTTTATAATGAACAATTTGCTTAAGTATTGTGGGTGCCTCAAATTATTTTATATTTATTCTATATACATTTCCTTCCTTCCTCAATATGTTTCTTTCCTTCCTAACACTTCACATTCGTTTCCTGTGGCAGTTGTAACAAATTGTTACAATGTTGTTCAGTACTTTTTGTTGTTTTAAGTCACCACAAACTGGGTGGCTTAAAACAACAGAAATATTCTCTAACAGTCTGGAGGCTATAAAATCAAAATCAAGGTATAGACAGGGTCATACTATCTCTAAAGGATTTAGGAAAGGATCATTGCAGCCCATGGAGGAAAAGAGACTAGGGAACCAACAGTGACTGGCAAAGTTGATTACTTTAACTAGATTATAACCTTCCTAAAGACTGCTGACATATTTTATTCCTCTAGGGGGCATATTTTATGTCCCCCAGATATTTCACACATTCCTATAATAAGAGATTATTGGTGGAATTATTATTTCTTTCTCAATTTAGATCAGGTTTCTTCTTCTTGTCCATCATCATCTATTAATTTTACGAACATTTATTGATTGTCAATTATGTACCAAACACAATGCAATAATTACATAAAATATAATACAAAAAATATGCCTTAGAGTTTTGATCACTTTCACCTTTGTTATAATTTTTGGAGTCAGATATGTCCATCTAAATTACTATGTGCTTTTGCGTATTTTATTTATATTACATTATTCTTCTCTATTAGCAAAATTAGGTATACATAAAATAGAAACTCCTTAAAGACAGAGTTCCTTGACTACTTCATGAATATTCCTTGAAGATCCTATAAAGTATAATATGTTGCAATAAAGTATATATTTACTTAATGAAATAATGGAATAAGCTAGAAAGAAAATAAAATTATAACTTTGAGTATTTTTAAAACTTTTTATTTTATAGGGAAGAGAAGTTGATATTGTAGCTTTCTGAAGCAGAGTTTGAATCATTGTACTATATTTTATAATATCACACAGATCAACATCCTTGCCTGCATCTCTCAATATATGTATCAGTTGCTTAAAGAGAAACTAACAGTAGCCTTGGACAATAGCAGTCTAAGAGATGATTAAGAATGGGAAAAATACATAAATATCTTTGTTGTTGTGGATTACCAAATACAATGTCATTCACTGAAATTAAGCCAAATTACTTTTTCTGAAAGGAAAATATACACATTTTATTTCAGGTCAATTAAAAAGGTATTATACCTAAGAAAGTAGAGCATTGCTACAGCCTTTTATGTTACCTTGGAAAAAGGTTATTTCAACACTATCATTAATTTATTAGTACAAAACTGGCTAATTTCCCCAAGGTTCTTAAAATTTGAGAGTATATCTTTGAGGCTTCAGAAATGCAATTATTGGAAAATGAAGAAAAAGCTTAAATTGGAAATAATGTAATAATCTTTGTTTGACTTCTAATATCACAATCAGTCCAAAGAGAGTAGTTTTACCACGTATAGAGTGTAAAGTGAAAATGCACTTCTCTCTCTGATTGGTGTTTTAATATGTTTGTGAGCCTGTATGTGTATATTTTCATTTCTTAAAAACAACACAAAGATATTTATGACATAGATTAGTCATAATTCAATAAAAAGAAGTAATTAGAACCGAAAATCTCCAAATAATTGATAAATCATACCAGGTTTTTAGGAAGTATACAAAGGCCAGGTACAATTTCAGACAAATTCTATATTTCTACCCATAGCTTTGGCCCAAAACCCCACATAATCTCCAAACCCGATATACTGGGCTAGATTATAAGGAAGCTTCGATGACTCTTTAGCCTTGGAAAGGCTATGACTCAGTAACCGTGTAAGATGCCTCAGAGAAACAGTGAATTTCTAAGAGCAAGTCCAGGCAGATGTTATAGCTGAGATTTTGTGTTCTTCTCAAGAGCCTCAGTGGAAGGGGAGGATTTGGAGATTGGGGAATAAGCAGTCTGGATGGAGAATTAGCTGACTGTGCAAATTCCAAATGCCCCTTTTCTGGCAGAATGACTGGAAATTGTGAGCCCAACACTTTAATACATTTTGTCTTATACAACATCTCTCCTTAACTCACATGCTTAGCAACCTGGTTGCTTTTGTTGGTTTATAAAACCTCATAAAAGTCCATCTACAAGTGAAATATCTAAAATATAAGTTCCTAAGCATTATTCACTTATTTCAGGATTAGTCCTCTTTGGAGGCTTGAGAATAAATATTTTGTGCTGTAATGTTGACAGTGTACCTCTGATAAACTATATCTCAATGAAAAGCAAGGACCAAGTGAAAGAAAATGACTTAGGTGTACTTAGATATATTTGAAAATTTTATTATTTTATTTCCTTATTATGAATATAGAATTGAACTATTGTATTATGTTATCTGTATCTCATTGTACAAAATGTAATTATTTATTATTGCTTTACTAGGAAGCTTTGAGAAACTTTCTGGGCTCATTCTCTTCACACTTAAGATGTGATATTCTTGACATTATAGAAGATATCATCATATAACTTTCATTTAATTGCATTTATATTCAGCAAAGTTAATCTAATTCAAATGTCTGTATTTATAACTTGAATATATAAATTTATTTTCAATAAAAAAGGAAATCAAGTTTTGTATCATAAACCAAAACATTTACTTTGAGAAATTATGGGAGATTTTATAAGGAAAGACATTTTATTGTTAATATTTCTTAGCTAAGGAAAAATATAGCTATGCTCTTTTACCGTTCATTTTAGATATTCAATTTTCTTGAATTTGGCATCTGCAAAAATGACCTGAACTATAAGAGGTTATACACAATAAAATTACCAAAATGTTTGGAAATTAAGGACTTCAAAATCAAGCTAATGTCTTCTGCTCAGTGTTCCTACAAATGTTTGAGCTACAACATTAAAGAATACTAAGCATCATACATATTCTTCTGTAAATCTAGATTAAGATGACTCTCTTAAAGTTATACTTTTCTATTGATGCATTGTAGTTATATTACATTTGAAAATAAACATCTAAAATTCCACAAAAGGAAAAACAGATTCATAGCTAAATTACCCATTTTAAGTGAAAAATGGTTCAGCTAAACAATAAACCTGACTAATATCAGGCTTTATTGCAATTTAGAGCCAATTGACAAAATCATTATCAATGAATGGCTGTTTTACAGAATGCCTTTTACCCTCCAAAAATTGTTATGCTTTCCCCAAAACATTTTTCACATGCTGAACTCAATATATCACTTATTTTCCCTCTCAGTATTGTAAATGATATGCACGAACTTCCTATTCCTCAATCCCATATTATTTTCTTTGTATGATCTCCATTTTCAAGTCTATTTCCAGGAAACTCATCTAGACAGTTTTAAATTCCATAATAAATAAATGTTTGATTTGGTCTCATTTACTATGAGCAAACAAATTATAGTAGTTCTCTAACTGTTGGTAGTTGACCTCAAAACAGTAATTATTATCTATTGAAGCTTTTCTGAATAGACAATGAAAAACAAACTCTCTGAATCATTCATTCATACTCATTTTGATACACCTTGCTAAATGAATCTAAAAGTGAATAAATGCATAAGACTTTCAAATTTTTAACCTACTTTATTATATTCAGCATTTGCTCATTTACTCATAATGAGCACTATAGTCTTGATAAATCCAAGAAAAAGAAAACTCTTCTTGTTCTCATAAAGTTCACATCTATTTGTAAATTGCATTTAACTATAGGCCCTATAAAACAAAACAAAAATATTTTCAAATTTACTCTCTGAATACTGAACATAATGAAATAAATGCCTAGGAGTATTCATTATTTTTCCTTTTTGTATAAAACAATTCTCTCTTCAAAAATCTTATTGTATATCTGCTGTGCTAAATTCTTTCACTATGAAAGAAAAAAAATCCTGCATCTAAGTGATTAAAGTCTAAGGTGCACATGCAAATATATTATTACCACCTATCAACCTTTTAATTCTTTCTTTCATCAAATGCTTATAGAAGTCTTTCTGTAAGCCAGTCTCTATGCCAGAAACCTGGAATATAATAGTGTGAAAATTATGGTCCTGCCTTCAAAGATTTGGATAATTTTGGGAGAAGACATCAGGTAATAAATATAATACAAATAAACATCAGTTTTTAAACTGTCGTAAGTATTATGAGGAAAAAACAAGTAGTATATATGAATAGGACATGACCTAGTTTGGGCTGAAAAAGAAGTGACGTTATCCACACACAAGTGACTTCAATTGACAGCTGTTTTCCCAAGTTGTAAAACAAGTTAGGAGAAGGAAGAAAAGATGAAAAACAGCTTTGATGGAGACTTGGCTAAAACTATATTCTTGATAATGCCGATAAGTGAAAATAAATAATTTATGGGGGAAAATCTATATATGTAACCTTTACTCACTTTACCCAGCGAGTTTCACTTTAAAGTCTTCTGGTATTTTAAGTGAGCTGGTCTTTATTTTCACTTAACACACACTCACTTAGAAGATTGAATATTGAGTGACCATTTTAATAATCAGTTTAGATAAAGGAAATCAATTAGCAAAATGTTTCTAGAATTTCTTTGACAGTCTCCTAAATGTTAGACAAACTTATCCAAATGCATATTCCAAATAAAAAAAATAAACTGTACATCCTTCATGAAGGGTTATAAACTATTCACAAAAGTGTTACTAAATTTTTGCAGATTGCCCATAAATTTATTATTTAAAACTCATGGTTACATTTTACAAATTAAATGTGAAAACAGAACCACAAAAGAAAAGGAAGACAGAACAAGAAAATCACTATGCAGAAAGACCTAAATTCTCATACTCCATTCACAGAGAATGTGCTCTCACGGAGAACATTGAATATGATTGAACAGCGATTCATGTAAAAAGTGGCAATAGCTGTATTAGTCGGGATTCTTCAGAGAGACAGCTTTGGGCTTACTACAAAGCGGCAAAAATTTTGCGAATGGGTTACTAGGGGGTAATTTTAAGTAGTATTATTTCCATTTCCACCCTTTATTCCTGACCTCAAAAATCTTGGCTATGGGAGAAATAGCACTGTATATTGGATGCTGATTCAGAGCATATTTAGCCTAGGAAAACCTTTCCCAGCCCTGAAAAGTATTGCCACCTAGGTGGTGCTGTAACTGAGCTCTCAAAAGGCCATTCCACTGCTCTGTCAAACCAGCTGTTCAGTATGGTGGAAAATATGATTAAGACCCATGTGCATGGGCTTATTGCCCCATGCTTTTGCTGTGAGTTATGTTCCCTGATCAGAAGCAATGCTGTGTGGAATACCATAAAGGTGAATAAGGCATTCTGTAAGTCCATGAATGGTAGTTTTGGCAGAAGCATTGTATGCAAGGAAGGCAAACTGTATTTAAATAGAGTAAGGATCTGTTTCCATAAGAACAAAGCGCTGCCCCTTCCCTGATGGAGGTGGACCAATAGGATCAACTTGCCTCTAGGTAATAGGCTGAACACCCAAATAAATGATGCCATGTTGGAAAAATTGTTGATCTCTGCTACTAGTAGATTAAACACTCAGCAGGAACCACAGTCAGGTCTGCCTTGGTGAGTAGAAATCCATGTTGCTGAGCCATGCATGACCTCTGTCTCTCCATCTCTGACACCATGGCCACTTCTTTCATTAGCCCATTCGATGATGACAGTGGTGTCTCAGGAAAGAGGCTGACTGGTAACCACTGGACAGGTCATCCTATCCACCTGATTTGTAAAACTCTTCTCTGCTGAGGTCACTCTTTACTGAACATTCACATGGCACACATATATTTATATTTTCTGCCCACAGAGGTCTATCCTGATACTCCCTCAAATTTCCTTGTCATGAATTTTTCAGTCATGTTTCTTCCAAGCTCCTAACCATCCAGCCAAGCCATTGGCCACAGCTAATAAATTGGTATATTATTACACATCTGGACATTTCTTCTTCCAGAAAAGTTAACAACTAGGTGTACTGCTCAATGTTCTGCCCACTGGGAATATTTCCCTTCACCACTGTTCTTCAGGGATGCCCCAGAATAAGGCTATTATGCTGCCGCTTTCCACTTTTGAGTAATGCCTGCATATCACGCGCGAGCATCTATAAACCAAGCCCCAGTCTCCTCTTCCTTTGTTGACTGATGGTAGGGAACTCCCCCATGAGACCACAAGGGCAGGTTGAGAGACAGAAGGAAGTGAAGCAGGAGTGGGTACCATGGACAGTTGGGCCACTTTTGCATATAACTTACTTGTTTCTTCAGGGCCTTCTTAGGATCAATCACATATATACCATTTCTATTTGATGAAGTGCTGCTTAGCTCGTCCAATTTTATGGCTTGGTGCATCAGATAACTCTCAGTGAATGACGAGCAGCTCAGGTTGCATGGTAACCTGATAGCCTGTAGTTAAGTATTCAGTCTCTACTAAGTCTCAGCAGGCCAAGAGCTGTTTATCAAAAGGAGAGAAGTTGTCTATTTATCTTCAGAGAATGGCAGAGCTTTGCTCCGAAATCTTGAGGAACTGTGCTGTGAGTCACCTATACTGGCCTATCAAATGCTCCAAACAGCATCTTTATCTACCACTGACACTTCAAGTACTATTGGATCTGCTGGATCATATGTTCTAGTAGCAGAGGAGCTTGCTCAGCAGCCTGGATCTGTTGCAGACCTTTCTCCTTTTCTGAGCACCAGTCAAAACTGTCAACTCTCCGAGTCCCTCAGTAAATTTGATAAATGAATTCAATAAAGTTTCAGGATACCAAATAAATGCACAAAAATCAATTCTACAGATCATTTTTACCATTTGAAATTCCTTTAAAGCATAAATTTTGATTTAGATTTAAATTCTATCTCTCATTTAAGAAGTAACACACCCAAATGAGAATTATATTGCCTCCAAAATCCAAGGTCACTAGGCATGGTGCCCTTTTGGTTGTAGAAGTGGCAGATGTAACAACTTATCCTCCACCTTAGAAGAAAAATCTCAACATATCCCCACCAACGGACCACTAGAAATTTTAACGAGATAATAGATTCCAGAATTTGTCATATTGATTTCCTATTCTTTGGCATGTTAATGCCTTACCAGTAAGTCTGAAGTTGTTGTTATTTCTTGCTCCCTGGGTCCAATTAGCATAATATCATCAATGTAATTGATAATGTAGAATCTAGTGGAAGCGAAGGGTGATCAAAAGCACTACAAACTAAATTATGTATAGGGTTAGAGACTTGATATACCCCTGAGCTACGACATGGAAGGTGCATTGCTGGCCTTGCCCACTGAAAGCAAACTGCTTCTAATGGTCTTTATTGGCAAGGATGGAGAAAAAAGGCATGTACCAGATAAATAGCTGCATACTAGGTACAGGGGAATGTGTTAATTTGCTCAAGCAGTAAAACCACATCTGGTACAGCAGCTGCAGTTGGAGTCACCACGTGGTTAAGCTTATGATAATCCATTGTCATTATCCAAGATCCATCTGTGGTCTGCACAAGCCAAATAGGAGAGTTGAATCGAGATGTGGTGGGAATCACCACCTCTGCATCCTACAAGTCTTTAATGCGGCACTAGTTGCTGTAGTCTTTCCAGGAATATTATATTGCTTTTGGCTTACTATTTTCCTAGGTACAGGAAATTCTAGTGGCTTCCACTTGGTCTTTCCCATCATAATACCCCTCACTGTATGGGTCAGGAAACCAATGTGGGAATTCTGCCAGCTACTGAGTATGTCTAGTCCAATCATGCACCCTGGAACTGGGGAAATAGTCACAGGATGGGTTCAGGGACACATTGAATCTGCTGTGAGGTGAACCAGAACCGAGATTCCAATGGTCACCTGACTTTCATAAGCCCCTACTCTAACCTATGGGTCACAGTGACATTTTGCGTCTCCTAGAATTAGTGTCAGTTCAGAGCCAGTGTCCAGCAGTCTCTAAAAGTCCTGATTATTTCCTTTCCTCCATGCACAGTTACTCTGGTAAAAGACTGTAGGTCACTTTGGGGAAGGCTGGAAAAAGGATTAGTCGAATACATCTTTGATAGTGTACCAGAGTCCTTCCCCCAAGGGACGTGGCTGATCCCTTAATTTAAGGTGTTCTGGGTTGATAAACAAGCTCAAGTATAGGAATTGACTTAGGAAGGGTGACTCTCTCTTCTTTTCATTCAAGTTAGAGTTTCCTTCACTTGACCTAGAACTTTTCTGCTTATAAAGATTAAAGAAGATTTCAGTAGGCTTCTCATTTATCTCACTTCTAGGAACACTGGAAGATTTGGTCCCTCCTCCTAATTAACTATATGACTCTAAGTTATATGACTCCCCCTAAGAATTCACTTTCAAATATAGAAAGAGGAAAAAATAATATCTAGCTTTTATTTGTATCTTCTAGACGAAATAAAACAATAGATAGGTCTATAAGCATAATACTCATAGTAATGAATGCTAAATATACAGAATTATTTTCATGGCAATAACTTGATAGTATTAGGAATATTCAGAAGTAGAATATATGTTCAAAATAAATCAGAAGATTTGGTTCTTTTAAGTTATATTGCATTCTATCTTATGTGGTTTTTTGTAGATTTTAGTTCCCCTGCTCACATTTAAAGAACTATTATCTAATATATGTAGCAGTAAAATAAAAGTTTAATATGTACTTGTCTAAATTATTTTAACAGAAATCTATTACAATTTGTAGAAATTTAATTTTGACTCATTGTGTTTATTATCAGGAAAACATTTCTTTTCTTACTTTGCTTACACAGTTTTATTTATTTATATATTTTTATTTTTTTTTGATACAGAGTATTGCTCTTTCACCCAGGCTGGAGTGCAGTGCCACAATCACCGCTCGCTGCAACCTTGCCTCTCAGGCTCAAGCTGTCCTCCCACCTCAGCCTCCCAAGTAACAGCACCACAGGCACTCCATCACGACGGGATAATTTATGTATTTTTTGTAGAAACGGGGTCTCACATTGTTGCCCAGGTTGGTCTCGATCTCCTAGGCTGAAGCGATCTTCTGCCTCAGACTCCCAAATTGTTGGGATTATAGTCATAAGCCACTGCACCCAGCCTACTTATACAATTGTATACAGAAAACATTACATCATTTTTAAAAGATCGTGTCATTTTATGAAGAGAGCAGAATGACTTTATTTTACAGAATAGTTTATCATCAATGGCAAGAACTTATCAGAATTATTAGTCAGAATTTCCCAGAGAAACGGAATCACTAGAACCAATAGGATATATATATATACATATAGTGAGATTTATTTTAGAGAATTTATTCACACAATTGTGGGGACTGGCAAGTCCAAAATCTGCAGTAACCCTGGAGAGGCAGGGAAGAGCTGATGCTGCAGCTGAGATTGAAGGCTGGCTAGAGGCAGAATTGCTTTTTCCTTGAGATACTCTCTTTCTCTTAAAGCCATCAATTAATTTCATAAAGCCCATCCACATTACTGAAGTTATTCTGCTTTGCTCAAAAATCTGCTAATTTAAATGTTAATCACATCTGAAAAACACCTCCACAGTAACATATAGAACAGTATTTTGCCACCTGAGTACCATAGTCTAACCACATTGACTTATAAAATTTACCACCATAAGCACAATGATAACATATGATTCTGTGTGCGTAAGGCAAGCCCATTCTCTAGTAATAAATTTATTTTCAACAAATTACAGTGCATCTAAGACCTCATATTTGAAGACCAGATTGAGCATACTCTGATTACTTAAGCTCAAGAGTTCAAAAATTGTTTACACTTTAAGAATTGAAAGTAGCAAAATTTTTTTTAACCAACTGAATATGGGCCATTATCTAGAACTCATGAATGTGTTGCATAAAATAATTTTATACCCAAATATATTTTTACAGTTTTAGAGTGGAAAAAAAGGAATTTTCTGTTGTGTTGAAAAATCTAATGATTCTCTTCAATGAGTGCTAAAAATACAAGATAATATACAACTACAGAAGCTAAACTTTCTCATTTATCCTGTCACTGTTCCTGACATGACACCTCTTACGAGAAATTTGACATACAGTGCCTTTGATTTATTTGTTTATATACTAGTCTCTTCTGATAAAATATTAGTTTTTGGAGACCAGGGATGATATCTTACCTTTCTTTATATCCCTGGCACATATCAGTGTGTTCAGGGTGAGACTTTAACAAATGTTTATAAAACTGAATTATACTTTGAAGCTTGAACAATGTTTTCACAAACAGTTAATATTTATTTGCTTCAACCATATTGCATTAGTTGTTATTGTTGTCATTAACAAATAAACACAATTGTGGTGGTAAAAACCACACAAGTTTATTATCTCAGCTTTGCGAGGTGTCATCAGGCTGTCTTCCTTTCTGGAAGTTCTACGGGAGAATCTGTTGTCTTGCTCATTCAGTCGCTGGCAGAATTCAGTTCCTTTTGGTTCTAGAACCGAGCTCCCCATTTTCTTACTGGCTGTCAGCTGAGAGCTATTCTCAGCTTCTAAGGACTATCTGAGTTGCTTAGCAAGTTGTTCCTCTTCTTTGTCTCTAAAGCAAGTAATGGTGTGTTGAGCCTCTTTCATGCTTTCATCTTCTGTCACTGGATCTCTCAGAACTTTCTACCTTCCTCTTTAACTTTAAGAATGCCATGTGATAACATTTTACCCACACAGATAATCCAGGATAGCCTTCCTATTTTAAGGTCTGAAGTCTTAACTCCATCTACAAAGTTCCTTTTGCATGTAAGATAACATAGGCACATGTTTCAGAGATTACAGTGTGAGCATCTCTATGTCATTATCCAGTCTGCCGTATAAAGTATCATCATAATTATCTTTATTTTATAGGTGCAGAAACTGAGGGAAGGAGGTGACATGGCATGCCACAGTCCATACATGTTAATCAGACAGCTTTACCCCAATCAAACTTTCATTAATGTTAAATCTTTCCATTATACCAAAATGTCATTTTATCAATGGTATGGTTGGAATATTTGTCTCCTCCAAAATTCTGGTTGAAATGTAATTGCCATTGTAACAGTATTAACTGGTGGGACCCGTAATAGATGATTAGGACATAAGGGCTCCACCTTCATGGTTTGAATTGGTGCCACATAAAAGGGCAAGTTTGGTCCTCTCTCACCCTCTCTTGCCCTTTTGTCTTCTGCTGGGAGACTGTATAGCAAGAAGGCCCTCACCAGAAGATGGTCCCTTAATCTTATACTTGCCAACCTCCAGAACCTTGAGAAAAAACTTTACATTATTTATAAATTTCCCAGTCTTGGGCATTCTGTTAATAGAGGCACAAAATGGACTAAGACAATCCCCTAATGTAATAGGAGATTCTCTGGATGTAGCATTGAAATTAGAGTCATCAAGTAAAAAGAAATGAACAAAGCCTACAGCAGCTTTTGAGATGTGGGTTAAAAATTGTCTGTATTTTATAATAATAAGTAAATAAATGTATACACACAAGGTATATATACATTCAAAATGAAGATAAATAATAACTGGAAATAAAAGCAAAGGAGGAAGGAGTACGTATACTAATGAGCCCTAGTCTTTGTTTATTTTCTTCTTCGTGGTTGAGAACAAGCCTTAAGAGCTAAAGCAAGATTGATTTAGAAAAGGAACTATTTGCAGAGTATAAACAGGAATAAAAATTCCTATCCAATGGGCTAACAATATAAGAGTAGGTAGAAAAATAAGCACTGCAGCTTATGGAACATACAGCAGATTTGTATAGATTGACAATTGCTACTGTATGTTTTCAATGGTCATTTTATAGAACTATCTACTCATGATGAGACTTGGCATAGCTACACACCTTAATAAATTTATATCAGACCCTAAGCTATGCTTTTTAAGAGAGAGACAAGTTCTTGACATTCTCTAAGGCTTCTGGATTACATTTTAGGTATAAAAATATAAAATTTAATATTTGTGTTTTGCAGTTAGTATGTAGTGTGCTGCGGTTGCCATTAAAAAAAAAGAAAAATAACATACGCACACTCACAATGTCCTGTCCAATAACATACTTTAGGAACTACACAAAACAAAAACTCATGAATTATTCATTTTAAATGTGGACATTTCAGGGTCTAGCTATAGCACAAATCCAAAATAATCACAAAAAGCAACATAAAAAAATCATATTTCTCTAAGTGAAAAGAAAATGTACCCTGAATTGAATGAAACTCATTGAAAACTATAATGATTAAAGGCTGCAAATGCTAATTTCATACTAAATAAAACTGTAAATATATTTTAATGATAAAGCACAAGTATCAGCCAATTCACTTTTACTACAAGTAAATGTATTGCAAAACCACTAAGAAAATTCCAAATTTTTATTGTTTTGATTTTCCATTTCTCTCTTAGATTAAAAAACAAAATTAATAGAAATGTAAATTTAAAACTATATACTCAACACTTGATTTTATATATATTAATGAGAGTCAAAGCATCAGCACTGAAAAATAAGAGATAATCCCTCAAACATTTTCATTTGTTATTAGAATGTGGTCATATGTACAATTGTGTAAACACTCAGGTTCCATCCGTGTGATAAGTCAACTAAACAGTGAACAATTTAGTTAGCTAATGCTTGCTTTTTTACATGATGTCAGGCATATGATTTTGTGTGTGTGTATAAAGGTAACCATTCTATTGCTTAATTAATTTAAGCCACTAAGTATTTTCATATATTCTAGACAAAGTCTCATCCATATGGGATGCTATATATTCCCGTATGCAGCTGCTCTGTTACTAGCCCCTGAAGCCATCAGAATCTGTCTTATATGACCATATAGCACAATGAAGGGGAAAAGTCTAGAAATATGCATGGAACAAATCTTTTCTCACCGAAGCAGATATGTGTTCATATCTTCATAGGCAAATCCAAAATAAGCAAAACTATTAACTGTGGTTGTAAATATTTTGTTGGTGGTGGCCGTTATAATAATTTTCGTTTAATTCGAGAGCTGTAATATGAACAACCATAGGAGGTAACATGGATAAGAGGAGTACAAAGTTTTTGGAATTTGGATATCTGGGCTTCTTACCATCTAAAGATAGCCTTTCATGCTATTGGACAAATCACTTAACCTCTTTAGATCTTGGACTCCTCATCCTTAAAAGGAGTCCTAAGTAAATCTATTATCTCAAATAAATTGACTCTGGCAGACGGTGTGTATACTTTCAGATAACGTCAGCTCTGTCTGGTTTCTTTGCCATAGCCAGCCTAAACTATGCTACGAATAGCAGTTCCAACCATATGGAAGCTAGGAAATAAACCTGCTTTTCATACATGATTTAAATCAGAGTATTCTTTTTAACTTTGATGTGCATAAGCATCACTAGAGGCTGTCTTTAAAGATGGCAACTTCCATGCCACAACTCAGTGACTCTGATGCAGTAGATATGTGGCAAAAGCCCTGCTTGTTATAACCATCCAAAAAGATTCTGATGCAGGTGATTCTCAGACTATGTTTTGAGATACACTTCTTCACACCTAATATAAACTGCATAGTGAGCATGGTTTGCATAGTGAGTCATTAAACTTTTTCTTTCGATTAAGGCTATAATTCTAACTGAGTTACTCATGTAGTCCTAATTGTTTAGCAGGTGGTTCAGTCTTGTTTCCCTAGAAGGGAATATTAAAAGTAGAATTCATGTACAAGGGCTCTGATGATAAACCAGTATGGGAGGGGGAAAGGCCAAAAAACCAAGGAAGGTACAATTGCAGGTGCAGAGAGCTCTCGGGTGTAAATTACATTGTAGTTTGTCCCGTGTCAAGGTAAAGGCAGTTGAACCTTTAAAACATGGCATTAGTCCATCACTACCTATTGCATGTCCTGTGAAAACCTAAACTCCCAGGCACTTTCCCCTCTGGGACAAGTGACTCCAGCACCACAAGGATGCTGAAGATGACTATAGATTCCAGCCCCTAGAAGAGAAGCATGCAGAGCTGGGAGTGGAATTTCCAGGAGTGTCTAATCAGGTAGGAATCCAACAGTTTCCACTTCAGCTGAATACTTAATATTCAGTTATGTCCTTGTTAACTTTGCTTAAATACTAAAGATTTGCAAGCTGCTTCCCAATTGGTCTGAGAACCTTGAAAATAGAAATTGAACAGTCAATTCACTTGGACGTTTTTCTGTTTATTGTTCTGCTTTGTCTTTCCTACTTCTGACCTGCATGTGCTATCTCCGAACTGCATCACAGTGGATCATCTACTTGCTGCCACAAAATATTCAAAGCTCAGAATCTAACGTTGCTTCCTGTCTTTAGTGAATCTTCATGGATACTGAACTCCAGTCCTCTGGCCACTGACTGCTGAGCACACTCTATCTTGCTGAACATTCCATTTGACATTTTTGTCTCAATCATTCTTAGACTGCCCTAGGACAACCGCCTGTTCAAATAAATCCAGTCGGTTCAATTCAAATTAGTGAAAACTGACTGAAGTCCCTGGACTAGCTAAACATTAAGAGAAATAATTTTTGTAACTACAAAATGATTAAAAAAATGTAAGCCTGCATTGCCAAGTCAATCCTAAGACAAAAGAACAAAGCTGGAGGTATCACGCTACCTGACTTCAAACAATGCTACAAGTCTACAGTAACCAAAACAGCATGGTACTGGTACCAAAACAGAGATATAGACCAATGGAACAGAACAGAGCCCTCAGAAATAATGCCACATATCTACAAACATCTGATCTTTGACAAAGCTGACAAAAACAAGAAATGGGGAAATGATTCCCTATTTTATAAATGGTGCTGGGAAAACTGGATAGCCATATGTAGAAAGCTGAAACTGGATCCCTTCCTTACACCTTATACAAAAATTAATTCAAGATGGATTAAAGACTTAAATGTTAGACCTAAAACCATAAAAACCCTAGAAGAAAACCTAGACAATACCATTCAGGACATAGGCATGGGCAAGGACTTCATGTCTAAAAGACCAAAAGCAATGGCAACAAAAGCCAAAATTGACAAATGGGATCTAATTAAACTAAAGAGCTTCTGCACAGCAAAAGAAACTACCATCAGAGTGAACAGGCAACCTACAGAATGGGAGAACATTTTTGCAACCTACTCATCTGACAAAGGGCTAATATCCATAATCTACAATGAACTCAAACAAATTTACAAGAAAAAAACAAACAACCCCATCAAAAAGTGGGTGAAGGATATGAACAGACACTTCTCAAAAGAAGACATTTATGCAGCCAAAAGACACATGAAAAAATGCTCACCATCACTGGCCATCAGAGAAATGCAAATCAAAACCACAATGAGATACCATCTCACACCTATTAGAATGGCAATCATTAAAAAGTCAGGAAACAACAGGTGCTGGAGAGGATGTGGAGAAATAGGAACACTTTTACACTGTTGGTGGGACTGTAAACTAGTTCAACCATTGTGGAAGTCAGCGTGGCGATTCCTCAGGGATCTAGAACTAGAAATACCATTTGACCCAGCCATCCCATTACTGGGTATATACCCAAAGGATTATAAATCATGCTGCTATAAAGACACATGCACATGTTTGTTTATTGCAGCACTATTCACAATAGCAAAGACTTGCAACCAAGCCAAATGTCCAACAATGATAGACTGGATTAAGAAAATGTGGCACATATACACCATGGAATACTATGCAGCCATAAAGAAAGATGAGTTCATGTCCTTTGTAGGGACACGGATGAAGCTGGAAACCATCATTCTCAGCAAACTATCGCAAGGACAAAAAACCAAACACCGCATCTTCTCACTCATAGGTGGGAATTGAACAATGAGAACACATGGACACAGGAAGGGGAACATCACATACCGGGGCCTGTTGGGGGTGGGTGGAGGGGGGAGGGATAGCATTAGGAGATATACCTAATGTTAAATGACGAGTTACTGGGTGCAGCACACCAACATGGCACATGTGTACATATGTAACTAACCTGCACATTGTGCACATGTACCCTAAAACTTAAAGTATAATAAAAAAAAAAGTAAGTAACATTTCAACAACAATGAAGTTAGAATAATATAAAATGTCTTATTTAATTACAATAATTTAATCCAATGCATGTGATAGTCTATTCTTTAAGTCCTATACAAATATAAAATGCTAGTTAGAGTGATATAATAAAGATAGTGCAAAATGATCGTATATTTAAAAAATTCTGGCTCAAGCCTGTAATCCCAGCACTTTGGGAGGCCAAGGCAGGCAGATTGCCTCAGCTCAGGAGTTCGCGATAAGCCTGGGCAACACGGTGAAACCCTGTCTCTACTAAAATACAAAAAATTAGCTGGGCGTGGCAGTGTGCGCCTGTAGTCCCAGCTACTTGGGAGGCTGAGGCAGAAGAATTGCTTGAACCCAGGAGGCGGAGGTTGCAGTGAGCCGAGATCACACCACTGCACTCCAGCCTGGGCGACAGAGCTAGACTCCGTCTCAAAAAAAAAAAAAAAAAAAAAAATTCAAGTTAGAAATTATCTCATATGCTTTTAATGTCTTATATCAGGGCTGTTGAATTGCACATGCATCTAGATGTAGCTGTATAACCGGTTTTTCAGTAGAAATGTGTGGACAGACAATTTACTATTTTTTTTATGTCAGTTTTGTCTGCCATGTGAGGTGGTGAAGATGTTGCTAAGTCTAAGTGCTAGAAATATACTTCTCACAGTTGTACTGCACTTCTAGTCATTAAAAATGAATAGTGCTGTCTCTGGATATATTGACCTAAAATATATATCTAAAGGAATATTAGAATTAAAGTATTATTGTTTTTTCCTACATGTTGATAAATTTATATAGTTGTGTATTTATATGATGTTTACCCTTTTATATGAAGTACTTATCAGTCTGACAGACAAAAGACAAATCCCTGAAAGCTGTGATTTGTGTGAGTATGTGTGTGTGTGTTTGTAGGTAGCTGAAAAATTCCTCAATATTTGAGAATACATGGAAGCAGGCAATTAGTTCCAGCTTCTCTAGACATAAAGTGACTTGGCTAATTATTGAAGTTATACATAACAGGGCTCTTTACAAGTAATTTAAAAAATCTTTTTACTAAAATTACTGATTTTAATATTTTCTTTTCACAAATTTAACTATATATTAGGTCACAGTCAACTGGTTGTTCATCTAGCACTCTAACAAATACTACCACTTACTAAACTAACTTTTTGGCAACTCCAAGCATTTTTTAAAGTAATAAGAGCTGGATAAAAATGAGAGTTTAAAATTGACAAATGAAGCATCTGGATTCTAAAACAACACAGGTTGAAAATTGAAAGTTTCTATGAACAGAATACAATCTAGGTACAGAATCTTCCCACGAAAGCAGAAGATGGGGAGAGAGTTGTTACAAGTATGCTGTAAAACAGACTATATGGCGAGAAGAATCTTATTTGTAAAAGAAAAGAATGGTGATATATACTGGCTACAAGGCATTTTGGTTTCATTGAAGTGTATTTAATAACTATTGTTATGCTTAGAATTCTAGACATCATTTACTGGACAATTATAAATAGGGCAATAGCATTCTTTCATACACTGTCATATGGCATGCCCTGTAACTGCCACATCCAGGTTAATTGCCTGAGATGTTTTGTCATATGTATAATTCAGGGTAAACCACAGGGGTTGCATTTTTGTAATACTAATTAAATTTATTTTTTCACTGCTCAAAGCTAGTCATAATAGTCATAAAATATAAGCTTTCCCTATTTTGGATTATACCAGTCTCTTGTGCCAAATGGCCCTGATATTTTAACATTAGAGATTCCAGTGAATGATTTATAACAACACATAGAGACTATACTGCTATTAAGCACTAAACTAGCTTACCAGACAGTGGAGGATACAAAAGGACAACACAATTTAAGGGATAAAGTATCTGTCTATCTACATAGCAATCCATAGAGCTACACACACACACGCGCACACACACAAAGGAAAAGTAATTAAATTGTCTTAAATCACAAAGGCATGTAAGAGCAGGTATATTTTGGGACTGTCATTAGTTCTGGTCAATTGGTTGGCTTTAAATAAGAAAAATATTCAAAACTACAATCAATCTAACATTATTTTATAAAGATTCCTTTATTCATTTGAGTTTACTAAGGTTGTTCTTTAACTAAAAGACTAATGTCTTAGGACTAAAAGTATTCAAGAAAATGTCTTTGAAAACTTTAGTTTCATTTTAATTTATGTCAGAAAATAGATCTTTATTACAAGTTCATATGCTGCTATTATATTAATAATATTATGGAAATCTAAAAATAACAACGAAAATTTGAGTCACTTAGAAATTGACATCCCTCCCAATTGAATAATCAATGGTGTTACAAAAATTAACTCAGCTCTAATACTCATTTAAGTCTAGACATACAAGAAACATTTAGGTATGGCTATGATGAGAACACACACACAAAAAAGGAGGCAGAAGCTGCCTTTCCTTCTCAGACAACTTCATGGAAAGAATAATTCTCCTCAATCCATTATACAAGGAAATAGTCAATTAAAGCAGTCTTTTCATAGCTTGAAGACTGTCCTCTTGATTTCAATTTCCTCATTAATTCGAAGATTCATAAATGAGAAACAGAATTTAAATCTAAATCAAAATTTATGCTTTAAAGGAATTTCAAATGGTAAAAATGATCTGTAGAATTGATTTTTGTACATTTATTTGGCATCCTAAAACTTTACTGAATTCATTTATCAAATCTAGGAGTATTTCGGAGAAGTCTCTAAGGTTTTCTAGGTATAAGATTATATCATCAGCAAACAGAGATTGTTCGATTTCATCTTTTCCTATTTGAATGCCTTTCATTTCTTCCCCTTGCCTGATTTCCCTGGCTAGGATTTCTAGTATTCAGTTGAATAGAAGTGATGACACTGGGCATTCTTGTCTTGTTCCAGTTCTTAGGGAAATGTTTTCAATTTTCCCCATTCAGTGTGATGTTGGCTATGGGTTCATCATATATGGCTTTTATTATTTTAAGGTACATCATTCTATGCCTAGTTTGTTGATCAGTAACATTTCTAAATACCAATAACAATCCAGTTGAGAACCAAATCAAGATGTCAATCCCATTTACATAGTTACCAAAACAAAAAAAATCCCAGGAATGTATTTAACTAAAGAGGTGAAAGATCTCTACAAGGAAAACCAGAAAACAGTGATGAAAAAAATTACAGATGCCACAAACAAATGAAAAAAATCCCATGCTTATTAATCCAGACAAACAATATTGCTAAAATTACCATACTACCCAAAACAATCTACAGATTCAATTCGGTTCCTATCAAAATACCAACTACATTTTTCACAAAATAAGTAAAAATAATGCTAAACTTCAAATGGAAGGAAAAAAGAGCCTAAGTAACCAAAAGAAATCCTAAATAAAAAGAACAAAGCTGGAGACATTACATTACCTGACTTTAAATTATACTAAAAGGCTTGTGTAATCAAAAAAGCATGCCACTGGTATAAAAATATACACACAGATCAATGAAACAGAATAGAGAACCAAGAAATAAAGCCACACACCTACAGCCACTTGATCTTTAACAAAGTTGGCAAAAACATGCACTGGGGAAAGGACATTCTATTCAATAAATGGTGCTGACACAATTGGATTGCCATATGCAGAAGAATGAAACTGAACCCCTACATCTCACCATATGCAGGATTAACTCAAGGTGCTCTCAATGAAGAGGTTGAAAATGTTGGGGAAAAAATTAACTCACAATGGATTACAGATTTAAATATAAGACCTGAAACTATAAAAACAATGGCAGAAAACCTAGTAAAAACTCTTCTGGACATTTTTCTAGGCAAATAATTCACAACTAAGAGCTCCAAAGCAAATGCAACAAAAACAAAAAGAGGCAAATGGCATTTAATTAAACTAAAAAGCTTCTGTACAGCAAAATAAACAATACATCAAGTGAACAGACAACCTGCAGAATGAGAGAAAGTAGCGCGAACTATGCATCTGACAAAAGATTAATATACAGAATCTACAAAGAACTCAAAGAACTCAAAAATAAATCAAAATAATCCCTCTAAAAAGTAAAAAAGGACATGAACAGACGTTTTTCAAAAGAAGACATACAAATGGCTAACAGGCATAATAAAAAATGCTCAACATTAATTTTCATCAGAGAAATGATAATTAAAACTACAATACAATACCATCTTACACCATCAGAATGGCTATTGCTAAAAAGTCAAAAGCTAACAGATGGTGGTGAGGATGTAGAGAAAAGGTAATGCTTATACACTGTTGGTGGGGATGTAAATTAGTAATACTCTATGGGAAACAGGAAAGCTAGTTCTCAAAGGACTAAAAATAGACCTACCATTTGATCCAGCAACGCTGCTACTGTATATCTAACCTAAAGAAAATAAATCATATTAAAAAGAAATCTGCAATGGTATCTTTAATAGCAGCACTATTCACAGTAGCAAAGATATGAAATCAACCTAAGTATCCAACAACAGATGATTGGATAAAGAAAATGTCTATATCTATATCTATATCTATCTATTACTTCATTGTATGTGATATATGTACACATCACATACAATGGAATAGTATTCAGCCATAAAAAATTATGTGTTCTGCAGCAACATAGGTGGAACTGCAAGGCATTATCTTAAGTGAAATAACTCGGAAACAGGAAGTCAAATACTACATGTTCTCATTTATAAGTGGGAGTTAAATAATGTGTAAGCTTGGACATAGAGTGCAGAATAATAGGCATTGGAGACTCATAAGGGTGCAAGGGTGGGAGGGGGCTGAGGAATGAGAAACTACCTAATGGATACAATTTACACTATTTGGCTGATGGTGCCACTAAAAGCCCAGACTTCACCACTAAGCAATATATCCATGTAACAAAACTGCCCTTGTACTCCCTAAATGTATACAAATATTTAAAAAGAGCTTTTAAAAACAAGAAAATCATCTGTGGAAATGTAAACTTCTTCCTTATCTTTTAAGAATTTGCGTACTTTCCATAGAAATGTATTTTACATGTTATTTAAAATTTATATATCCTTTAATGTCTAAAATGACTAATTAAATAATTACATTAGGCATGAAGCAGGAAGAAATGATAGTAATATAATAATGATAACAAAAGATGTCATAGTCTTAAAAATTTTAAAATATAAACTTCATTTTTGTTTTGCATTATCTTTTTAGATATCTTTGAAAAACTTACTCATATTTCAATGTTCTGAGAATTATAGCTATTAGGATAGAAAATGCATTTTACAAGATAGCTAATAAATTTGATTTATATTATATATTATAGTTAATGCATATATATTCAGGCTTGTCCCTGTGAATTTACATTATTCATAACATTTACTTGATAATGTCAGCTCAGTGATAATTAGCTTTGCCAAAAATTCAGCACAAATGATTTTTGGAAAGAAGCACAACCTATTGATCCAACATACATTCAAAAATAAAAAAGAAAGTGTAGCATACTTATAACAAGTAGCAGATGTACGTACACACACACACACACACACACACACATATATTAAAGCAACATGATTTTAATTTACAATAATTCAGCAGTGTCATGTGGCTCCCCCTAAAATGTTTTTATTATATAATGTAGTCCAATCTGAAAATATAAAAATAAAATGTTTAGATGATAGTCCCAGAATATTGAATTCTCTGCTATGTATATATAGTGGATTAAAGGTGATTATAAATTTCTTATCACTTCTTCCATTGAGAAATGAAGTCTGAGAATGAAGCAAAAAAAATTACATTTTGTAACTTTGAGCTTGCATCTGAAGAGATCTACAGATTCTGCATTGGCACCCTTAAAACACTTTCTCTTGAAAACCAGCTGCCATGCTGATTTGACTTCATTAAGTCACAATATGAACAATATGACTTAACAATATGTTAAGTCACAAGGTGACTTAACAACATACCCGGTAACAAAAGAACTGTTTCATGCAATGGTTGTTTTGAGGGTGATATTACCTGTTATCCTGAACACAGTCCTGTTATTTATTGCCAATGATAAAATTATAAAAGGCTAAACATGATTAATAATGAAGTCAAATTAGAAGGCCTCACTCCATCAAAGAACATGTGGAAGGGAACCGTCACACTCTTGTTAGACCCAGCTGAGCTACTCACAGAGTGCCAGCACCAGCTACTAGTCACAAGAGTGAGTCTTTGATATCCCAGTCCAGTCGGGCCTCCCGATGATTGTAGTGCCAGCTGAAATCACATAGAGAAGAATAACCACCCAGCTGATTCAAGTCAAACCACAGGAAAATGAGAGATTAAAAATAGCTATTTTGTTTTATCACTAAGAGTTAGTGGTTTGTTACATGGTAATAGATAACTAAAGCAATCTTGAAAGGTTATAGACAAAATGGAGTTTGCAGAAGTCTAAGCTTTTATATCATCCTGACCCTATGTTATTATATTTTCAGCCAGCAAACTCAACCCTGCTTAAATTTTGCATTAGGCTTGAGTATGGTTGGCAGCCTGTAATAATCTCATATGTATTAGCATGGGATCTGAGATTAGTGTTAATGCTGTCAGCTTGGTGTCAAATATGGCATGTGTCCTTAACTTTCCTCTGTGCCACATTGCTTTAGTCAGGTCTTTGTAGCAGAGTCTCTGGATTAGCTTCTGATGAGCACTATAATGCTCTATTGAGACTTCTGAGTCCAAATAGAACTTCTCAGTTCTATTCTGAGTCCAGAAATATGGCTGGGGCCTGGAACCTGCCTAACACTTTTCAGGCTTGTCCCTGTGAATGTACATTATTTCCTACATTTGTTTTGATTAAATGATGGTCTAGTCTAAATGGAATCAGAGCATGACAAAAAAAGAAAGTGGAATAAAACCTCTGAGAATCTCTGCGATTCAGAAGAATATGAACAAAGAAATGCCAGTAAGGTAAAATAAGAAAATCGAGAGAAAGTATTGTTATTGAGGTCAAGGGACGATCCACAGGGCCAAATTTTTAGAAAGGTTAAAGATGATAAAGAACAAAAACCAAAAATTGGAGCGATTAATGAGAAGAGAGTAGTAAGAAAGTCAAGAAAGCAAGAATAAACCAATATTTCAAGACAATTAGCAGAGAAAAAAAAGTTATAAAAATAGAATAAAATAAAATAAACCACCTAAGTGCATGGTTTATCAAATACATAAGAGCTTATCAGAAGAGATCAGTTATAAATGATGTAAAAATATATCTGAGTGTGGAATAATGAATTTTAGATGCACAATTTACAACATGAAGTATTTAACTTAAGGAATATGCTATTATAAATTCCTAAAAGATATTGGCATTGCCACAACAGAGAACACATGGACTATTTAGAAGCCACATCTGGGTAGTTTTCATTTATTTTCATCTGAAGGTACAGCCAAATTCATCTTAAGCATTTTGTTGTATAATTTTATATGATTTGAGTATGTATTGGGTACAGTCAAGGGAAATATATAATTAAAAGTTGGTTATGGTCTCACTTGAAACCGTGTATTTCTTAAAAAAAAAAACTGAGAAACTAATTTATCATGTCAATACCATACACAATTGTTAGTGATCTTAAAATGTAATGTTCAAGATTCTCATTCTACCTGAGTAGTGTTAGAATGCAGAGCACACAGAATATTTTGTTTATCTCAATACTTGATACTATTCATTGATCAAGAATTGCTTTGCATCCACTGAAGGATCATGAAGTTCAGAGCTTGCAAGCAATAGAGCAATGCCATAGTATTCATTTAGATTTTTTTTCTTGGAAGAAAGAACTATAGAATCCCCATGTTTATGAAGATGGGAAAACATACAAAATTGAGCAATACAAAGCAATTTACCCTCAGAAATAGTTTGTGAACATCTTTGTAGATTGCTTTCAGTCTCTAATTAGAAGTGCTTCTTCTGCAGATTAACTTCTGCTAACAGTATTATAGCTAAGTTCAATGTGAGCAGCAGTTTCCTTTCACGTAATAAATGTTTAGATGTGAAACCCTCTGTTTTTACAGTCAGGTACTTCCTGGTAAATGGTGACTAGAAATTTCAGGAAGTATTTCAAGAGGCCAAGTCCAAGAAAGAGTGGGCCAAGGCTTCGACTATCTGTTTTGTTTAAATATAATCGGAAAACTTAGAAAAATACCTCGAAGGAATTTAGACATTTTTCACTTGTTTGTGATTAAAAACAAATTTTAAAAGACTTCTTTAACTGAAGACACTTAATTAAAGCTAAAGAAGAAAGCTAACCACTTAACAGCAGGGGTACCATGGATACAAATGCTTCATTAATTGGATAAAAGAGGAGAAGAAAAACCTTTCCAAAAATATTACTATGTGCTTCTGAACATATTTTATTAAGTGTATTTTTAAATCAACGCTCAGCATAGACTAGGGTGTGACCTCCCATAACCATGGCTTCAAAATACTTTTAGATAACACATCAAATTAAGAAGTGGATGGAAATGAGAATGTATTTTGTTATAATGATAGAGCGAAAGGACATTATCTGCTCACGTGTGTAGCACTATAGTACACTACAAAGCAAAGACTATTCATTCATTCAATCAACGATTCTTTCCCATCTTATTTACAATGTCTGTGGCCCTGTGCTAGGTGCTAAGTATAGAGGGGCCAACTATAAAGACACATGGGCAGTTCCAATTTAATGAGATTAGTACCATAACCCAAGTGAGTACAAAAGGGGCCTGAAAGACCAAGGTGACTCAATTAACCCGGACTTGAGAGGACAAAGAACACTCTTCTAAGGAAGCTACTTCCATGCTTACAGCTAAGAATGAAGAGGAATTAAACTGCCAAAGAAGGAGGAAAAGGCATGTTACATTCAGAAAGAATGGTGTATACACAGGCCAGAATGCAGGGAGAGCCTGAAGACTTGGGGAAGTGCAAGTGAGTCCATGTGACTGGAAAACACAGAATAGGGGGTGGGGAGTGAAGGTGGGAGCAGAGACTGAAGGCAGAGGCAGGAGTCAGTTAATGATAGGCCTCATAAGCTATGTTAATGAGAGTTATTTTACTTGAAAAATAGAAATGTATGTAATCCAAGTCAACAACCGTAGGTTTTTAGACAGTGGGTTCTATTTTTTAAATATTGCTACACGTGTTTATAAACTATATGAGAAACACAACTAAATGTACAAAATCCACTTTTTACATCTATCCAAAGAAGAAATGGACTGGAAATATTAGCAAGGATATCCTCATACAAGGTGACTTAACAACATACCAGGTGACAAAACAACCATTTCATGCAATGGTCATTTTGAGGGTGATATTCCCTGTTATCCTGAACACAGTCCTGTTATTTATTGCCAATAATAAAATTATAAAAGGCTAAACATGATTAATAATGAAGTCAAATACTCCAGAATAAGAATTTTCAAGGAAGATGGAAAGCCAATTTTGTCTAAAGAATACAGTCTCACTGTAGATGTGTGAGAAGTCTTGAGGCACATCATGGCAGAGACAACTTTTTTATAGGAAAGGGAGCAGAAAAGTCTGTACCATGCCCCTTCCAAAAAAAAAGTTTTTGTAATAGTGATATTATATGCATTATTGGCAAAGCATAACTTTGCCTACTTAGCAAAATAATAATAATAATAATAATAAACAAATGGTGCAAATCTTCATTCACCTATTCTTGAAGAAAGAAATAGTCAGAAAATGAGAGAAACTTTCTTTTTGACTCACTTGCCAAGATGTTTAAGGAAAAACTCTACACAATAATGGGGGAAAATATCGCACTAGCATCTAGTGCATTAACTTGATGAAATGAAAGCAGTCAGTGTCCTGATAATACTAAAGGAAGAGGATGAAATAATAATAAGCTAATGATAACAGAATGAATTCTTTAAGGCATAAAAGGTTTAACTTTTGGTACACTAATCACTAATGGAAGCAATGATAATTTCCCCCTCCAACAAGATATGCCATAAATATCACCTGATAAGCCTCAAACTATATTTTAACTGTAAGAGCTGGATTTTTCCCAAAGATACTCAGCCACATAATGCTATGTATCTTTTAAGATCAGCTATTGCACATGTGCCGAAGAAGATATTATAAGATTTGCAGAAAAAGCAGTTATGCTTTGGAGATAAGAATCCTGCTTTCAAAGGAAGCAGGCTTGCTTCAATGTTCTTCAGTTTATTCTTTTTTAAAAAAAGTTGTAAATATTATTCTCTTGTGGACTAGACTGATACTGATTTTATATATTTTATAACCATTACTTAAGACATAATCCAAATTTTAGAGATGTATTACAAATTTTCTCCACTTTCCAATGCTAGTTATTTTTATCGAAATTGAGCATAATCTTTGAATGGCTTCTTTCTATAGATGTTCCTATTATGGTGTAAGGCCTGAAGACATTCCCTTCTGGGTTTTGCCATTTATAGTTCTCTCTTTTTTAAAAATCTTTTTATTCACTGCATCATGATCATGCAAAGACAAGGGAAATAACAGTTTTCTGTTGTGACACCAAGACAAACTACTTTCAGTTTAAATATACTCCTGGCTAGAAAAATGCAATAAGCCATGGTATCTATGGAAATTCACTAAACAGTTCTTGAAGTTAAATTGAGGAATTATACATGGACACAAGCAGAGAGCGTTTGAGTGAGTGATTGCATTTTTTCCTTTGAGAACAATAAGAATATTTCAAAATTTTCTAGACCAACTCTGTGATGTTGGGAAACATAGTTAATTTCAGTAAATCTATTAAAGCATGGAGAAAAAGAGAATCAATAAAAAATACAAATCAGTCTACATATGAAGCTTTTCCTGAGAATATATTTTGGTAAGCAAAGTTCTCTGGCTTTCAAATATTTATAAGAAAGTATCTAAAGCCCAAAATATGACTATAAAGAATGCCAATTAGTTGTTGGCTTTAATTATCTTATGTACCCAAAATTATTCTCACGTTCATAATATCAGAGTACCTCTTATCTGTTTCTTATACAGATTATTCATCATTTGATCATTATACATATCTACCATTATTACCAACACTTGCTGTGATGTTAATGAAATAAGGAAGTTAAACAGTAACTTGTCTTTTCTTTACAATATTTGAAATGAATGATATACTATTTATGGCAGAAAAAGCAAGGCATCATTGACCATAGTGAAAAAAATAGTTGCTAAGACAGACAACTAATTATTTTGAAAAATATACATATCTGTTGCTAAGAAAAAGTATCCCGATTGGCAAAAGCCAAGTTACCAAAATCAATATCTTAACTTCTGTAAAAGGATGTTAAAAATGAAAAACTAAAAAATGTTAAAACAGAAAAAAAACCCTGATAATCATAATATTAAGAAAAACAAAATAAAAATAAAGAAAAGGAAGGGAGGAAGGAAGGAAGGAAGGAGAGAGAGAAAGAAGAAAGGAAGGAAGGAAGAAAGAAAGAAGAAAGAAAGGAAAAGAGAGAGAGAGAAGAGAGAGAGAAGAGAGAAAGAGAGAAAGAAGAAAGAAAAGGAAAGAAAAGAAAAGAAAAGAAAAGAAAAGAAAAGAAAAGAAAAAAGAAAAGAAGCGACTTCTATTCCAACCAGATATACTGCCATTTCAGGTGTGATGGTTAGTTTTATCTGTCTACTTACCTAGGCTACAGTGCCCAGTTATTCATTACACAGTAACCTAGATGTTGCTGTTTAGATATATTATAGATATGGCAAAAATCTACAATCCAGTTCACCTTAAGTAAAGATTACCCTTCGATGGTATATGTGGGCCTTATCCAATCATTTGAAGGCCTTAAGAAAAAAACCCTGAGATTTTCCTGAGAAGAAATTCTCCTTCAACCCTGAAGTGTCAACTTCTGCCTGCTAGCCTACCATACAAATTTCACAACCACATGAGATAATTCCTAAAAAAAAAAAGTATCTGTAAATATGCATACATGTTTATGTATGTGTTCACGTATACATGTTATGCGTTTTTGTGTTATGTTATTTGTATGTGTGTATATATGTGTGTGTGTATGTATGTGTATACATAAAATTGTTTTTGAACTCTGACTGATAGACTACAGAAGGTAAGCCTCTCTCAATGCTCTCCTTATGCTATTCAGGAAACCCTTCCCTGGTATCAGGATCTGATGGAGAAAATTTGCTCACAAGTTTTATTAAGAAGAGAAATTTCATCTGATATATATAACCAGCTGTTTCTGCATAAAAATGTTTTAGTGGCTGGATGCGGTGGCTCACACCTGTAATCCCAGCACTTTGGGAAGCCGAGGCAGGTGGATCACCAGGTCAAGTGTTCGAGACCAGCCTGGACAACATGGAGAAACCCCGTCTCTACTAATACAAAAAAAAAAGAAAAAAAATTAGCCAGGCGTGGTGGCACATGCCTGTAATCTCAGCTACTCAGGAAGCTGAGACAGATGAATCTCTTGAACTTCAGAAGTGGAGGTTGCAGTGAGCCGAGGTCGTGCCATTGCACTCCAGGCTGGGTGACAGAGCGAGACTCTGTCTCAAAAAAAAAAAAAGTTTTAGCTTCCATAGTTGTTTAATTAATAGTTTCGAATTATTTTATTTAATTCATTTTTCAAAAGATCTGCACAATTCTTGTGTAACTACCTGACAACATGACTTATTACATATTTTCACAAAAGATACTGAGGTTCAGATATACTTTTGATCCTCACAGTTTTCTGTCTGAAGATCAGAAGGGTGGAGCTTAAATTGATTCTCATTCTCCCCATTCCCACAAGACAGTCTCACAGATAAATGACAAGAACAGAAATAACTATCAATATTTTCTACCACCTTTGGGAACTCATCTGAATGTGCCTATATAAGTACAAATTGTTTAACAATTGCCATAAAAGTAAACCATGTTATGTAAAAACACCTATTGTTGAAAACATTTATGTGTGATATATTTATATAAGTATATATTAAAATGAGAACATCATCTTAGGGTATCATATCCTAAACCTCAAATGATGTGCTAGTGTTCTAGCACTTATAAAGTACTATGCAGTAACTAAGTTTAACTGGGTGGTTTAAAAAGGTGTCAAATGGGTGACTGAACGTGACAGACCTTAAGGAACAGGTAGATCTTAGGCAACCACACATAGGATTCAGGGGCACACTGAATCTGGGAAAAGTTACAGGCAATGATTCAGAACTTGTTAAAAAAACATTGGGATGTTTAGGGAGCATAAGTAGGCCATCACTAAGGAGGTCAGAGCAAAAGAAAGTTTCATATTTTGCCATTTTAAATGCAACAAACAACACACAACACAACACAAAACTGTGTGCCCATCGTTCAGGCTCCCTGGATGATTACACAGTTTGCACTGGATGCCATCACTAAAGGAAGGTTTACTCAAAAAAGAAGTTGGTATAAATTGCAATAAACAGCAACACTTTAAAATAATTGTCTAATCAATATTAATTCCTCTAGTATCTATTTAACAGCATTAATCACAGTGGACTCATTTAGTATTAATATGAATGTCACAAATAATTCAATTGGCTTTCCACTGTAATTCAACATTAATTACCTTAACAGGGCCGTTATTTTACGACGTTACCCAGTAAACATGAAAATAAAAGTAATAAAATCATGCATGAAGGATTTATAATGTAGTGCTATATGTTATATCTATGTATAATAAACTGTTTTATTCATTTGAAATAGCTCATCGAAGGATTGAATTTATTAGTGGAATATACACACTCCTACATGCCCACAAAACTATGACATCTCACTTATCTATATTGGTCAAAAAAAGTTGTCTTGTGAAGATATTGTCAAATATTGAGATTTCCCATTTAAATTCTAACAGTTAGTAAAACATGTTATTTTAACTATTAACTCCCTATCTGCAAAGAGAGATGTGAACACATTTTCCTGTATATTGTGATGGTCATTGGTCAAGGTTTTTTTTTTTCCAGCTCTCTCATTACCAGGTTATCAGCTCTTATATTCCACTCATGTGTAGGAACTTAATTTAGCTGTCTTCTCCCCACTTTTAATTGTATTCTTCCATTATGCTGAAATCTTAGAAAAAGGAAAAGGAAGAAAGGAAAGAATGGAGGAAGAAAAGATAGAAACATGTTTCAAGTGTGTGTGAGGTGTGAATCAGCAGCCCCTAACAGACACAATGAGGGCCTCTTCCAGGTATAAATATGAACTCTCATGCACTGATTATATATCAGATATTTTAGTTCTGAAAATCTTAAATTTCCTTGACTTTCAGATTGTGCTCTAGGAAGTTAAGATTTCCATATCCTGATTTCAAGTTAAATTCTTCTGAGATATATCACAAAATGTAAATGATATATCTAACAATTTATTTTACATTTCTAGTTTGTATATAAGTACTCAAGAGAGCATGTTTTATTCAACTCTGCATATTCCATAGCACCAAGTGCAGTGTTTTACACAATTCACATTCACTAGAGGGGAAGAAAAACAAAGAAGAAAAAGTTTACTCTTTTCCTCATTGGGGGTGCAAAATAAACATGCCTATTACCTAGTAAATCACTCATTTATATATATTTTTATACCACACACTATATAATGCCATATACTACATGACCTCTTTCTATAGGTCTTGGAAACAATACTTTAAAAAAGTATTTTAAATGAAATCTTACATGAAGCTTCATATCTTAAAGAAGAATCAGACACTTGATTGAAATGGCGGCAATGGAACCTGAAACCCCACAGCTAGCCCTTCCCTTAAGGATGACAGCAGCCCATAGGGAACCTCCAAGGAACCTCAGGGCTTAAAGAAATGTCTTGAAAACAGGGGGCAGTGCTATCAGGTTCAAATCTGAGTAAAAATTGAGCTATAGAGCTCTGAGCTTTTGGGTGTACAACCTAACTTTTCTGAGCCTGAATTTGTTTGGCTGTAAAAATGAGATTAAATATTTCTACTGATGAGTGTTGTTGTGAGAAGCAGAATAAGAGATATAATTACTATTATTTTGTATTTTTATTATTGTTTGTCACTCATTCATTTAAGAAAAATTTATTTAACGCCATTTTGTTTCAAGAATAATTTTAAGCTTTGAGGATAAAGCAGTGAACAAAAGAGACCAAAGGCCTGCCCACATGGAGCTTATTTCTAGCAGTGGAGACTGACACGGATAAGATACAGATAAATGATAGTTTCAGATAGTTCTACGTCATATAAATAAAACAAACTAAAGAATTGTGTTTGTCTTTCTAGTGTTTAGATAGGGGGCTCAGGGAAAGCATTTCAGATAAAGTGAGGTAGAGAACCACGTGGATATGAGGGGAAGGGTATCCTTGGTAGAGGGAATGGTGACAAGGTACAGAGGTGGGAACATTCAGGATATATTGGAGGATCATAATTGGAGGTTGGAGAGGACTGAGGGATAGGAGCGGAGGTCACAACATTATTAGAGATCCATACGGTATAAAACTTTAGGTCATCTTAAGAACTTTGGATTTGACTCTGAGTTAGATAGAAAGATATTGGATGATATCGAACAGAGATGTGCATTCATTTAACTTACAAGTTGAACATCACTCTGCCTGCTACATGGGAAAGAGACTGAAATGGGAGGCAGCAAGAATGAAGGAAAGAGATTAACAAGGCTCTGCTTTAGGAGACGATGCTGCTTCGACTTGGGAGCTCGTGATGGAATTGGAGAAATATATATGTATATGTTGGAATATATATATATATATAATAGTTGGAATTGTGATACATATGTATTTATTATTAAACAATAAATTATATTTCATGATATAATAAACATAAACACACACACACACACACACACACACCTTGAACCAGACAAGATTCTATCTGTATTGATGCAGAATTAAAGCTCGAAGAAAATCCTTCATCTTTCCGTTTTCCTCATATGGCATTGCATTTCCCACTGGCATCATTCCTCATACACGGGTACTCCTACTCGAGTATCAGAAGCATAATTGAACTCTCTAAGCCTTCTTTGCGTTATTTGTAAAATGCTCAGCTTTGCTTTTTAGGCAAGAGTGAATCTAATGAAGGAGTTGGAAGCGCTTTGAAAACTATAAAAATGTCCACAGTTGTCAGGTACAATCAATATATTATAACCGATTACATTATATTATGCTTTATGATTACATAAATGTTAATTTGTGATTTTTGGGGTCCTCATCACCTACTAACATCTCCATTTCCACTCACTTCAATCTGTTGTTTCTTTTCCAGTGTATGGCTGTATATGAAAAATAATGTCATTTGAGCTCTAATGTACTTCTTCTACCTCAGGAGAATGTGTTGTGGGACAGGTTGTAGGTACATCTGTTGAGGGAGCCCTCTCCAAACCCAGAATAACTACGACATTGCAATATGACATAACAGACCACAGATGGGATAGTGTTATTGTCTTTCATGCATATGAGTATGTTGGAAAATATGTTTCTTCATTGTGTTTCATAGCTTGCCAGTAGCAGCTAGACTTTTTTTTTTTTGGTCTAGTGGGTGGTGCTATACAACTTTTATAATTATCCCCTCTGTGTTTCTTATGGCCTTATCCAATTTATATAATTTTTTCTGTTCTTATTGTTATGCTCTTCTAACTTGTTTTTTTTTGTTTTGTTTTGACACCTAAGTTCCACCAAGTTTCCCAATATGATGCATATTGCATGTTAAAATGATTTCTATGATCCAGTCAGAAGACCATTACATTTGAACTTTTTCTACAAGTGGTGATAGATGCTTTTCTGCATCTTCTGAACAATTTGGCCGGCCCTATTTATAGTTAATGAAAAATTTGTGAAACCCTAGCTAAGACAGATTAATGTCATGAAACATTTTTTTTGCCTTTGTTTATATTATAAACCTATTTGATAAGGAGAATAAATTAACATGTTAGATGATGTTACTTTTTGAAAAAATTGCAAACTTTTCCTAAAGCAATTCAGTTGTCATGACATTTCTATTTTTAGGTTGGTATCTTTTGATAATCTCTTCATACTTTGCATCTAGTTTTTCTTTCCTCATGGAAAAGACTATTCAGACTGTCATTGAAATATCTGAAACACATTTACATTGTTTTATTTTGGAACAGCACAGTTGAGACATAATTCATATACCATACAGTTCACACATTTAAAATATTCAATTCAATGGTTTTTAGTATATTTACAGAGTTGTATCAACATCACCATAGTCAATTTAGAATATTTGGGGGGATTGTCATGACCCCCAAAAGAAACTTCATATCCTTTAACAGTTACTCTCCGTTTCGCCCCAGTATCAGGCAAACACTAATCTACTTTCTGTTTCTATAGATTTGGTTCTTCTGGACATTTCTTACAAATGCAATAATATATGGTCTTTTGTGATAGCTTCTTTCACTTAGTACAAAGTTTTGAGATTCATCCATGTTGTAGCAAGTAGCAATACTTCCTTTTTATTGCCAGATACTATTCCATTGTGTGGATATGTGTCACTGTATTTATTCATTCATAAATTGATGGATAGCTGAGAATTTATCTCTATATTGCTATTATGAATAATGGCACCACACGCATTTATGTCCAAGTTTTCATGTGGACATATATTTTCATTCCTTTTAGGTATATACCTAGGCGTACAATTGCTGAGTCAAATGTTAACTCTATTTTAACTCAAATGTTAACCTTAGGAAGAATTTCTGGATAGTTTTGCAAAGTGGCTGCACCATTTTACATTCCCACCAGCAATATGAGGAATAGACTTTCTCCCCATCTTAACCAACACTTGTTATTATCTGTCTTTTTAATTTTAGTCAATCTAATGAATGTGAGATAGTATCTCATTGTGGTTTTGATTTGCATTTCCCTAATGGCTAATAACATTGGACACATTTTTTAAATTGTATTTATTTATTTATTTATTTATTTATTTGAGACAGGATTTCGCTCTTGTTGCCCAGGCTGGAGTGCAATGGCACAATCTCAGCTCACCACAATCTCTGTCTCCCAAGTTCAAGCAATTCTCCTGCCTCAGCCCCCCAAGTATCTGGGATTACAGGCATGCGCCACCACGCCTGGCTAATTTTGTATTTTCAGTAGAGACAGTGTTATTCCATGTTGGTCAGGCTGGTCTCGAATTCCTGAACTCAGGTGATCCACCCACCTAGGCCTCCCAAAGTGCTGGGAGCACAGGCATAAGCCACTGCACCCAGCCTGGACACATTTTTTGTGCTTATTGGCCATTTGTATGTCTTTTTTTTTTTTTGGTAGAAATTACTTTTATTATGTTAAAATATTCCTTAATGAGCTAGCAATTATTTATGTGGAGGATGGTCCAGAAAACAGGTTCATGACTAAATTGTCCTTGTCCTTGATTACAGAAATTCATGAATTACACACATCACACTATTCTCTGGAGTTGCTGCTGAAGGTCTGCGAGGCTGTGAGCTTGGAGGAGCTTCTCCCTGCCTGTTAGGCTGCTCCCATCAGATCACGACAAGATGGATGTTATTTTTCTCTTTGGAATTAAATCTTGACAACAGTTCGAATGCTCTTTCCAGAATGCATGAGTTCAAAGGCTTTGTTAATTTCATCAAAAGACAGATTGTGAGTCATAAACTCATCAGCTTTTATCTTTTTGGACATATATTCAGACACCAACTTTGGGACACTTTCTATACTCTTCCATCCTCCAAAGGCAATGCCTTTCCATGTGCGACCTGTTGCCAGCTGGAATGGATGAGCAGCAATTTCTTCACCTGAAGCAGCTACTCCAACCACCACATTGGTGCCCTAGCCCTGGTGACATGCCTCAAGTGCTGCTCTCATGACCTTCACATTACCCGTACATTCAAAGGAATAGTCCACTCCTCCATCAGTGCTCATTATCTCAATGAGCACTTCCTGGGTGGGTTTACTAAAATCCTGAGGACTAATGCATTCAGCGGCTCCAAGTTCTTTGGCCCTTGCAAATTTATCTTTATTGATGTCCACACCAATGATCTGGGATGCACCAGTCACTTTACAGCCCATGGTAACCCCCGATCCAACTCCTCCCAGGCCAAAGACGGCACAAACAGAGTCAGGCTCCAGCTTGGCAGTGTTCACAGCAGGATCATAACCAGTTGAAATTCCACAACCTAGAAGGCCAACTTTATCCAAAGGTGCTAAAGGATCTATTTTGGCAACAGAGATATCAGCCACAACTGTGTATTCAGAAAATGAGCTGATTCCCATGTAATGTAAAATTATCTTTCCTTTGCAAGTAAATCTGCTGGTACCATCTGGCATTAATCCTTTCCCTTGTGTGACTTTATCTTCTGGCAAAGGTTAGTTTTAGGATTTAGACAAAATTTGCATTCTCCACACTGTGGGATGTAAAGTGAGATGACAGTGTCACCCGCCTTCAGCTTAGTAACTCCCTCACCAACACTTTTCACAATTCCAGCACCTTCATGTCCCAAGATCACCGGACAACAACCCTCAGGACCAGCTCTGCTCAGGGTATAGGCGTCAGTGTGGCAAACCACAGTGGCAACAATCTCAATTTGAACTTCATGAGCCTTTGGGGGTGCCACCTCTACCTACTCTGTGGAGAGAGGCTTTCCAGCCTCCCAGGCAACTGCAGCCTTGTACTTGATAACCTGGTTTGCCATGTCCACGGGTTCTATCCATTTGTTTATATTTTTGGAGAAATGTCTATTCAGATGCTTTGTACATTTAAAAATTATATTATCTGTCTTTTTAAAATAATTGAGTTATAAATATTCTTCATATATTCTAGGTAAAAGTACCTTATCAAATATTTTACTAGCAAAATTTTTCTCCCATTCTGTAGGTTGCCTTTTCACCTCCTTTATGATATCTTATAAACACAAAAGATTTGAATTTTGATGAAGTCTAATTTATCTATTTTATTTACTATATTACTTCTGCTCTTGGTGTCACATTTAAGAAACCATTGCCTAATCCAAGGTGATGAAGAACACCTGTTTCCTTCTAAGAGTTTTATAGTTTTCACTCTTACAGTTAGATCTTTGATTGATTTTTAATTTTTGTATATAGTGTGAGGTAAGTGTACAACTTCATTCTCTTGAATGCAGATGTCCAGTTGTGCAAGCACCATTTGTTGAAAATATTCTTTACCATGAAACTTTAATCTTAATCTAAAGATAACTAGATTTGCAGGGATTTAAGCAGCAAATTATTATCCCCATGTTATTTGACAAGCATTAGGTAATCACTAATTTTACCTATTTTGTGATGGACTTTATGCTGGTAGATCACTAGGGCCCCTCTCCTCAGTGTGATTATAGTCTAATTAGTTATTTTATAAATTATCAGGCTTAAATAACATTTTATATACTAAATATTATTGTCCTGTTTCCATCTCCTATAAGGTAAATTAATGTAAAATTTCTCTTTCTAATTCTTACTGATATCAATTCTTTATTTCCATAATTTTCTGTGCTCTTCCTCCTTCCTCCTTTTCCTCTTCTTCTTCCCCTCCTCCTCCCCTTCCTCCTCTTTCTCCTCCTCCTCTTCCTTCCTTCTTCTTTTTCTTCTACCTCTTCTTCCTCTTCTTCTGTGCTCTTCCTCCTTCCTTCTCTTCCTCTTCTTCTTCCTCTCCTCCTCCCCTTCCTCCTCTTTCTCCTCCTCATCCTCTTCCTTCCTTATTTTTCTTCTTCTACCTCTTCTTCTTCTTTTTCCCCTTCTTCTCTTCCCCCCTCCCCCTCTCTCTCATAAGTATAGAGCATTCTATGTATTAGAATTGAATATTCCAACACCTAAGATCCTCCACATTTATGCTTTTTTCCTATCAATGTGAGAGAATTGCTTCATCCAAATGTGAATATCAAGCTATTTGTTTATTCTATCTTTATCTAAGTGTCTTTTTTCCTTATTGTTTGTTAAGTAAGTTTTACTAAGAAATATTTAGAAAGCCTCTTCTAATTTTCATGTTCTCCTAAAAATATTCAATGTTCACAAAAGCTACTCAAACTGTCAAGTACAGTTATTTTTAGTGAGACTGAGAATAATGTAACTAACTCCTATGATATTTTATTACATAAGGCTCCATATCTGCTTATGAGCTAATTAGAACAGATGTGATACTTGAAATCATAACCACAAGGTTGAATTTGCAAGAGGTGTTTTGTTTCATTGTGTTTCACATCACTTTTGAGGTACTCTGGACACCTGGGGCTCTATAAAAATAGTAGCAATAACAATGAAAAGAATAGATGAGGACAGTTCCAAGATACCTGTGCAAACTGCTCTCTACACTAATAACCATGTATTTAAATTCCCATCCTCAACTCTCACAGATTGGGGCGGTCAATTCCTGCAGTTCTTACGGAAGCATCTTTGTGACTTCCTGGAAACTATAAAAATCTTTGCCTGTATCAGCACATATTGGTCATATGGTATGCCTGCCTCTAACAACATCTTTCATGAATGCAGAAGTAATCCCCAGTAGAGATCTAAAATGCTAAATCAATTTCTGTTTTAAAATCTAAACCAAAGTAACTGAAGTTTGATGTTGCTATTAAGAATTTTTAATTCTTGTAAAGCCTCTAGAGATTATCTGAGAAAGCCACTCAGAATAGAAGTGCAATTTCTTGTCTGCATTGTATCGTCAACCTCTCTACCTTTATTTGCCATAAAGAGAAAGATACCCTTATAATGACATATTTTTTCTTGGTTTCCGACCAATTATGTGGTTTGAAACATATTTTGCCCGTATCACAGAGCAGTTTCTATTCAACTCAAAGAAAGAGATAATCTACATGAACATTACTGAAAATATTACTACCCTACCTGGGAATTTGACTGGATTTTTCAAATCTATTGAGCAAGTGGGGAATGAATTTTTCTCAAAATAAAGAAATTCATGCTTTTTCCTTCTGTAGCCTTTCATTGCAGGATCAAAAGAACCACACATAGAAAATGAAAGTTTTAAGCACAGCTGCAGCTTTCTTGCATACTTTTCACACTTGAACCCATGAAAATGGAAGAAAATATAGTAAGGACATTCTGCTAGATACATGTAAAAAGTCATTTTGATGCTTAAGGGAAATAAAATATCTTAGCAAATTAACCAATACTAGTTTTATTGAACTGACTTTAATGTGGTATGAGAAACACTTCTTTCTTCTTCTATAGCTACAGTTGAAAATTAAGCTCTCCTCCCATTTATCCATGCACTAGAAGAGACCAAGATATGTGTGGATGGGTGCACAGGAAAGAGTACTGAGACCCCATGATGGATGATTATGAGAAGGAGCTTTGAGATCTGTAAAAGTTTTGGATTTGATGTCTAACAATACTTATAAGATAGGAGGCATTAGAAAATTATATTGACAGTTTCTCCATAGCTGTAAAATAAGTATCATAAGAATACATACTTCTTAGGATTTCTGTGAATATTAAATAAGATGATGCATGTACGGTACACAGAATCATGCCTTGCATAATTTTAAGCTCACATTAAAACAATATATTTATTTATAACTGTTGTTGGTGTCTAAAAAATCTCACAGCAAAATCATCACAGTCTTAGGGCAAAACAAAGAAGAATCAAATACAGCTGTTTTACAGACAGAAGAGCAAGAAAAACCACAAACTTCCTTCTCACATCCTCTGTGAGTTCATGCAGGATCTGTAAGAACTCTCTGTGACTATGTAAAAGGAAAATGCCTGTCATACTACAATACTGTTTGAAAAGTTCAAAAGAAAAAGGTCATATAATGTGCCCAATGCAAATGTAATGTTTTCCTTTCTAGTTAGTTAATTAGTTATACACTAGACTGTTGTACCTTTCAAGCGCTTTCAAATGCAAAAGGTATGATTGCATGCTTTCAGAATTTTGCAGAATGGATGATTGACTTCTTGTAACCAGATTTAAACTGTACCTAGCTTCTGCAAGTCAGGCACATGTACTGATTTAATAATTAAATGCCATAGTCTCATTCTCTGTTCTACCCATGTGTTTTTCCTCAGGCAGTGAATTTGAATGTTGAAGAATTTTAGAGTCCAGACTTCAGTGGATAGTCAACATTGGTAAAAGAAATCTACGGTACGTCACGCCAAAACAAATCTGAAAGTATTTGCACTTCTTGTAATTGCAAGCTTCACAAGACACACAATCCTTACTGGACTTCTCAAATGTCACAAAGATTTCCAAAGGACAAATATATGTTTATGTTTGCTCTATTGTATTAGTAATTGTTGAGATTTTCTCATAAAGTAATAGAATTTCAAACAAGGATACTTAGATCTTATAGCCCTACTCTCTCATTTTAAATATAAGAACACTGAAACTCTGAGAAACTAAATAAGTCACTTTTGTTACATATTCGTTTGATCCAAATACCATCTTTTAGGTGAAAAAATGCCCAGTATTATTAAAATATGAAAATTCATTCAAGAGTGGGAGGAGCCAAGATGGCCGAATAGGAACAGCTCTGGTCTACAGCTCCCAGCGTGAGCGACGCAGAAGAGGGGTGATTTCTGCATTTCCATCGAGGTACCGGGTTCATCTCAATAGGGAGTGCCAGACAGTGGGCGCAGGTCACTGGGTGTGCGCACCGTGTGCGAGCCGAAGCAGGGCGAGGCATTGCCTCACTCGGGAAGTGCAAGGGGTCAGGGAGTTCCCTTTCCTAGTCAAAGAAAGGGGTGACAGACGGCACCTGGAAAATCGGGTCACTCCCACCCAAATACTGCGCTTTTCCGACGGGCTTAAAAAACAGCACACCAGGAGATTATATCCCGCACATGGCTTGGAGGGTCCTACGCCCACAGAGTCTCGCTGATTGCTAGCACAGCAGTCTGAGATCAAACTGCAAGGCGGCAGCGAGGCTGGGGGAGGGGCGCCTGCCATTGCTCAGGCTTGCTTAGGTAAACAAAGCAGCCGGGAAGTTTCAACTGGGTGGAGCCCACCACAGCTCAAGGAGGCCTGCCTGCCTCTGTAGGCTCCACCTCTGGGGGCAGGACACAGACAAACAAAAAGACAGCAGTAACCTCTGCAGACTTAAATGTCCCTGTCTGACAGCTTTGAAGAGAGCAGTGGTTCTCCCAGCACGCAGCTGGAGATCTGAGAACCGGCAGACTGCCTCCTCAAGTGGGTCCCTGACCCCTGACCCCCGAGCAGCCTAACTGGGAGGCACCCCCCAGCAGGGGCACACTGACACCTCACACGGCCGGGTATTCCAACAGACCTGCAGCTGAGGGTCCTGTCTGTTAGAAGGAAAACTAACAAACAGAAAAGACATCCACACCAAAAACCCATCTGTACATTACCATCATCAAAGACCAAAAGCAGATAAAACCACAAAGACGAGGAAAAAACAGAGCAGAAAAACTGGAAACTCTAAAAAGCAGAGCGCCTCTCCTCCTCCAAAGGAACACAGTTCCTCACCAGCAACAGAACAAAGCTGAACAGAGAATGACTTTGACGAGCTGAGAGAAGAAGGCTTCAGACGATCAAATTACTCTGAGCTACGGGAGGAAATTCAAACCAAAGGCAAAGAAGTTGAAAACTTTGAAAAAAGTTTAGAAGAATGTATAACTAGAATAACCAATACAGAGAAGTGCTTAAAGGAGCTGATGGAGCTGAAAACCAAGGCTTGAGAACTACGTGAAGAATGCAGAAGCCTCAGGAGCCCATGCGATCAACTGGAAGAAAGGGTATCAGTGACGAAAGATGAAGTGAATGAAATGAAGCGAGAAGGGAAGTTTAGAGAAAAAAGAATAAAAAGAAACGAGCAAACCCTCCAAGAAATATGGGACTATGTGAAAAGACCAAATCTACGTCTGATTGGTGTACCTGAAAGTGACGGGGAGAATGGAACCAAGTTGGAAAGCACTCTGCAGGATATTATCCAGGAGAACTTCCCCAATCTAGCAAGGCAGGCCAACATTCAGATTCAGGAAATACAGAGAACGCCACAAAGATACCCCTCAAGAAGACCAACTCCAAGACACATAATTGTCAGATTCACCAAAGTTGAAATGAAGGAAAAAATGTTAAGGGCAGCCAGAGAGAAAGATTGGGTTACCCACAAAAGGAAGCCCATCAGAATAACAGCAGATCTCTTGGCAGAAACTCTACAAGCCAGAAGAGAGTGGGGGCCAATATTCAACATTCTTAAAGAAAAGAATTTTCAACCCAGAATTTCATATCCAGCCAAATTAAGCTTCATAAGTGAAGGAGAAATAAAATACTTTACAGACAAGCAAATGCTGAGAGATTTTGTCACCACCAGGCCTGCCCTAAAAGAGCTCCTGAAGGAAGCGCTAAACATGGAAAGGAACAACTGGTACCAGCTGCTGCAAAATCATGCCAAAATGTAAAGACCATCGAGACTAGGAAGAAACTGCATGAACTAACGAGCAAAATAACTAGCTAACATCATAATGACAGGATCAAATTCACACATAACAATATTAACTTTAAATGTAAATGGACTAAATGCTTCAATTAAAAGACACGGACTGGCAAGTTGGATAAAGAGTCAAGACCCATCAGTGTGCTGTATTCAGGAAACCCATCTCATGTGCAGAGACACACATAGGCTCAAAATAAAAGGATGGAGGAAGATCTACCAAGCAAATGGAAAACAAAAAAAGGCAGGGGTTGCAATCATAGTCTCTGATAAAACAGACTTTAAACCAACAAAGATCAAAGAGACAAAGAAGGCATTTACATAATGGTAAAGGGATCAATTCAACAAGAAGAGCTAACTATCCTAAATATATATGCACCCAATACAGGAGCACCCAGATTCATAAAGCAAGTCCTGAGTGACCTACAAAGAGACTTAGACTCCCACACATTAATAATGGGAGACTTTAACAACCCACTGTCAACATTAGACAGATCAACAAGACAGAAAGTTAACAAAGATACCCAGGAATTGAACTCAGCTCTGCACCAAGCAGACCTAATAGATATCTACAGAACTCTCCACCCCAAATCAACAGAATATACATTTTTTTCAGCACCACACCACACCTATTCCAAAATTGACCACATACTTGGAAGTAAAGCTCTCTTCAGCAAATGTAAAAGAACAGAAATTATAACAAACTATCTTTCAGACCACAGTGCAATCAAACTAGAACTCAGGATTAAGAATCTCACTCAAAACCGCTCAACTACATGGAAACTGAACAACCTGCTCCTGAATGACTACTGGGTACATAACAAAATGAAGGCAGAAATAAAGATGTTCTTTGAAACCAGTGAGAACAAAGACACAACATACTAGAATCTCTGGGATGCATTCAAAGCAGTGTGTAGAGGGAAATTTATAGCACTAAATGCCCACAAGAGAAAGCAGGAAAGATCCAAAATTGACACCCTAACATCACAATTAAAAGAACTAGAAAAGCAAGAGCAAACACATTCAAAAGCTAGCAGAAGGCAAGAAATAACTAAGATCGGAGCAGAACTGAAGGAAATAGAGACACAAAAAACCCTTCAAAAAATTAATGGATCCAGGAGCTGGTTTTTTGAAAGGATCAACAAAATTGATAGACCACTAGCAAGACTGATAAAGAAAAAAAGAGAGAAGAATCAAATAGATGCAATAAAAAATGATAAAGGGGATATCACCACCGATCCCACAGAAATACAAACTACCATCAGAGAATACTACAAACACCTCTACGCAAATAAACTAGAAAATCTAGAAGAAATGGATAAATTCCTCAACACATACACTCTCCCAAGACTAAACCAGGAAGAAGTTGAATCTCTGAATAGACCAATAACAGGAGCTGAAATTGTGGCAATAATCAATAGCTTACCAACCAAAAAGAGTCCAGGACCAGATGGATTCACAGCCGAATTCTACTAGAGGTAGAAGGAGGAACTGGTACCATTCCTTCTGAAACTATTCCAATCAATAGAAAAAGAGGGAATCCTCCCTAACTCATTTTATGAGGCCAGCATCATCCTGATACCAAAGCCAGGCAGAGACACAACCAAAAAAGAGAATTTTAGACCAATATCCTTGATGAACATTGATGCAAAAATCCTCAATAAAATACTGGCAAACCGAATCCAGCAGCACATCAAAAAGCTTATCCACCATGATCAAGTGGGCTTCATCCCTGGGATGCAAGGCTGATTCAATATACGCAAATCAATACATGTAATCCAGCATATAAACAGAACCAAAGACAAAAACCACATGATTATCTCAATAGATGCAGAAAAGGCCTTTGACAAAATTCAACAACCCTTCATGCTAAAAACTCTCAATAAATTAGGTATTGATGGGATGTATCTCAAAATAATAAGAGCTATCTATGACAAACCCACAGCCAATATCATACTGAATGGGCAAAAACTGGAAGCATTTCCTTTGAAAACTGGCACAACACAGGGATGCCCTCTCTCACCACTCCTATTCAACATAGTGTTGGAAGTTCTGGCCAGGGCAATTAGGCAGGAGAAGGAAATAAAGGGTATTCAATTAGGAAAAGAGGAAGTCAAATTGTCCCTGTTTGCGGACGACATGATTGTATATCTAGAAAACCCCATTGTCTCAGCCCAAAATCTCCTTAAACTGATAAGCACCTTCAGCAAAGTCTCAGGATACAAAATCAATGTACAAAAATCACAAGCATTCTTACACAACAACAACAGGCAAACAGAGAGTCAAATCATGAGTGAACTCCCATTCACAATTGCTTCAAAGAGAATAAAATACCTAGGAATCCAACTTACAAGGGATGTGAAGGACCTCTTCAAGGAGAACTACAAACCACTGCTCAAGGAAATAAAAGAGGATACAAACAAATGGAAGAACATTCCATGCTCATGGATAGGAAGAATCAATATCATGAAAATGGCCATACTGCCCAAGGTAATTTACAGATTCCATGCCATCCCCATCAAGCTACCAATGACTTTCTTCACAGAATTGGAAAAAACTACTTTAAAGTTCATATGGAACCAAAAAAGAGCCCGCATCGCCAAGTCAATCCTAAGCCAAAAGAACAAAGCTGGAGGCATCACACTACCTGACTTCAAACTATACTACAAGTCTACAGTAACCAAAACAGCATGGTACTGGTACCAAAACAGAGATATAGATCAATGGAACAGAACAGAGCCCTCAGAAATAACGCCGCATATCTACAACTGTCTGATCTTTGACAAACCTGAGAGAAACAGGCAATGGGGAAAGGATTCCTTATTTAATAAATGGTGCTGGGAAAACTGGATAGCCATATGTAGAAAGCTGAAACTGGATCCCTTCCTTACACCTTATACAAAAATCAATTCAAGATGGATTAAAGACTTAAACGTTAGACCTAAAACCATAAAAACCCTAGAAGAAAACCTAGGCATTACCATTCAGGACATAGGCATGGGCAAGGTCTTCATGTCTAAAACACCAAAAGCAATGGCAACAAAAGCCAAAATTGACAAATCGGATCTAATTAAACTAAAGAGCTTCTGCACAGCAAAAGAAACTACCATCAGAGTGAACAGGCAACCTACAAAATGGGAGAAAATTTTTGCAACCTACTCATCTGACAAAGGGCTAATATCCAGAATCTACAATGAACTCAAACAAATTTACAAGAAAAAAACAAACCCCATCAAAAAGTGGGTGAAGGACATGAACAGACACTTCTCAAAAGAAGACATTTATGCAGCCAAAAAACACATGAAAAAATGCTCACCATCACTGCCATCAGAGAAATGCAAATCAAAACCACAACGAGATACCATCTCACACCAGTTAGAATGGCAATCATTAAAAAGTCAGGAAACAACGGGTGCTGGAGAGGATGTGGAGAAATAGGAACACTTTTACACTGTTGGTGGGACTGTAAACTAGTTCAACCATTGTGGAAGTCAGTGTGGCGATTCCTCAGGGATCTAGAACTAGAAATACCATTTGACCCAGCCATCCCATTACTGGGTATATACCCAAAGGACTATAAATCATGCTGCTATAAAGACACATGCACACGTATGTTTATTGCAGCATTATTCACAATAGCAAAGACTTGGAACCAACCCAAATGTCCAACAATGATAGACTGGATTAAGAAAATGTGGCACATATACACCATGGAATACTATGCAGCCATAAAAAATGATGAGTTCATGTCCTTTGTAGGGACATGGATGAAATTGGAAATCATCATTCTCACTAAACTATTGCAAGAACAGAAAACCAAACACCACATATTCTCACTCATAGGTGGGAATTGAACAATGAGAACACATGGACACAGGAAGGGGAACATCATACTCTGGGGACTGTTGTGGGGTGGGGGGAAGGGGGGAGGGAAAGCATTGGGAGATATACCTAATGCTAGATGATGAGTTAGTGGGTGCAGCGCACCAGCATGGCACATGTATACATATGTAACTAACCTGCACATTGTGCACATGTACCTAAAACTTAAAGTATAATAATAATAATAATAATAATAAAGAAAATTAATTCACTATATCTTCATATACCTATCTGTATATGTTGTATGTCTTTGTAAGGTGTTTGTATTCTGTACTGCTGTCACACACTTTTGAGCCTGGGAGAGGTCAGTATGTCTCAGGCACTGTGTAGCTCCCCAGTTGCTATAGATTTCTTCTGTGGGCCCAGACAATATTTCTCTCTGTGTATAAAGGCATATATGGCTAAAACCTACTCTACCTCAAAACTGCTTGGTAATGATAGGACATAATATAGGTAAATTTCACTCAAATATTTCCTAACCTGTGATAGTTATAACATATTCTATAGGTATAAATAAGTCTACATTTAAAAACCAAACCAAAATTTTCACCATATTCTAATCTTTATCCAATATTACTCAAACTCAGTTAAAGAGACCAGATAAAGTATAGGCATCAGGCTACTCTCCCTTCATTTTTATCCCTTTCACTCATCCCTAAGTGTTTCTTCTTCAGCTGCTAGCAATCCCAACATTTCCCAGTTCCTAAATGAAAGCATTCAGTCACATATCATGGATGAAAATACGTACACAGGAGAAGAAATTTGTCTGCACCTTGCAGACTTGTCAAAATGACCCATTATACAGATAAAGAAAGTGCATAAAATATCTATTCACATGCATTGTAACCACAAATAAACGGTGTGAATTATATCTGGATGCTTACATATGAATGATTTAAATTATTGTGACATCTTTCCTTTTCCAAAATATCACAATGGCAATGAAACCACTGAGTATAATCCTGATAAATTAGAATCCAAGTTTGTTTTGATAAAGTAGCAAGCACAGCCAGAGTGAAAAATACCGGGTAACTAAGAATACAGGCCCAAAAGGAAAAAAGAACCCCGAGACGGGGTGGCAATCCATTTTAATGGGAATGGGTCTGGATATTGACTTAGAAGACTGGGAGTCAAATCTCAGCTTAGTTACTTATGAACAGTGAAACTCCAGAGAACCATTAAGTGCTAGGCAATGGAAGATGTAAACACGACTACAACACTTTCTAATGGATAAGATGCTTGTGAATAGATCATTATAATACTATGATGAAAATGCTTCAAAAGAGAAAATAATAACATAGAATAAAAGGAGAAGGAAACAACACACTCTCTTGAGTTTAATATGTTTTCACAAAGTGGACAAGTTAAAGAGTAAGTAGGCATTTGCCAGATGGGAAACGGAAAGAACATTCAAGGCCAATAGAGCTACAGGTAAAAAGCATGTAACAGTGAATGAGCATGATAAGAAAAGGAGTTTAAGAAGGTCAGTGGATCTGGAGGCCACTGGTTATAGGGTAATGGAGAATTTGGGCTCAGTGAGCTTGGAAAGCCTGGATTTTAGAGGATTTTGCCTGATACGCATCAGAGCCTTTGAACTCTATCTCGTGGACACACCAAGTCATATGAAAGGTCTTTTAGTAGAGAAATCACAGGGTTCAATGTGTGCTCTACCTAAAGTAACCTTTGCTAAAGTCTGGAGAAACAGTTGTCACTGTAAAAGTATGTGGGAGGCCATTTTTAAAAGGCTAGGCAAGACATATGGGGGCATATGAGAGACTTGCCTAGGACAGGAATTATGTAATTAGATAGTAAAAGCCAAATTCCAGAAACGTGTCAGCTGGAATCATTACTTGGGATACAAACTGAATGGTAATGGTTTGTAAGAAATGTTGGAAGTATAATTTTTGAATTTAAAAGAATAGGGTTTGGTTTAAAGTTTTAGAAGCCATCAGTTTATAAATGGTAGCTGCAGCTATGACAGAGGCTAAGATCTACCAAGAAGAATGTATAGAACACAAAAGTTGAAAGGGTGCCTTCAGGGGAATACCAACATCGAAAGGATAGGCAGAGGTAGAGGAAAGCCAAGTAGGGTTAAATAGTAAGATAATCAGAGAGGTAGAAAGATTTCAGGAGCTAGTTGTAGATGACAGGCTAAACTGAAGGGATGATTTTAGTAATAGAAAGTAATCAAAGAAACAAGTGTCACAGAGATCATGTGAGCTGAAGACTCTATAAAGATATTGTGTGAGAAAAACATCCAGAACAATAATACTGGGGCAAGGCAGAATATTCATTATACTCGAAATGCATCCTTTTATTTGAAGTCAGCTTAATGGTTCTATACATGTTACAACAAGTCATTGAATGTGGTGAGCTCAGTAATGATCGCAGTGTTAAGCCTGCAATACTAAACACTGTGTCAATTTTCTAGAAACATCTGTGGTGTCTTTATATGTGGCAGAGTTATCATATTGACAATAAATTAATATGATCTTTCTCAGTTTTATGCACCATTTTTTCTGTTTATTTGAAATAAATCATTACTGTATCAATATATTAATGCGATTTTTAGCATTATTATTGGGATAGTCGGCACAAAAGACTGGTATCACAAAACAGTGATAAAGTGTTAGCCATAATGTTAATCACTTCCATTTGAAGTGATCCTTCTTTGAAGGTCTCAAATATTAGCACTTGGTTTTTCTGTGCAAGTACATTTGCTATTGCGGCAGAGCTGAGATTTAAAAATCAATAGTAAAAAAACAAATATTCCAAATATTTTTGCCATGAAAGAACTTAGAGATGTGCTCATGCATGAGAAAAGGAAGATCTGAACTTCACAACTGAAGAAAAAGTTCACATTTCTCTTAATCTACTGTTAAATGGTGGAACATATCTCTTCACATGCATATTCACTGCTACATATTTAGTGAAAACATACTGAAAATAATTCCTTGCATCTAAATCTAATTTTGGCATTATCTAAAATTTAAGTTGCTTAAATTTTATCTCACTTTAAAGATATTAAATTTTATGTATGAATTGGATCAAAGTACAAAAATACAACTATGTATAGTATCTATTGAACCTACCTAAATATATAATGCTTTTTTATCTCATGGCTTTGTTTCCCCCTTATTATATTATATAAATATATAAATATTATAAGTAATATAATTTAAAATAATTGTTATTTTCTAATAAATATTCACAAAATACCCTCAATTTCTGTGTTGCCTCTGGAAATGCACATTCAGGGTGCATTAGAAACATGCTACTTTGTCTGTGGTTTTCTGGGAAGCTTTGAGGTTTTAACTTTGATCTCTCCTCTTACACACTGAGATTTTCTCCCGACTCCACTAGCCAAGACAGAATTTCTACCCTTGATCTCTAAGGTAATTTCAAATATTCTCTTGACACCAGCATCACTCAGTGGCAAAAGTTTCCCTCTTAACCATGGTGTGTTTACTCTTCAGTTTCTCTGTTGGCCTTTGCTCCCTAGACTCAAAAGTGACTTTTTTAAACTTTCCACCCCCAGGAATAGTTTTTCAGTCATTTAGTTCACATGTTTTCTGCTTTGACTAAAGTATTTTGAGGTCCCATTTTTGTTTCCTCAACTGTTTCAGCTCCTTTATCTGAGGAAACTAGATTTTCTCTTTGATCTGCCAAAGAATCTGCTACATCGTTTGACCACAGGGTGAACTCTACTTAAAGTGACTCCATATTTTTGTGGCACTCTCATTCATCCCTTTTTAAATGCTGCATCTCTGTCAAGGTACTCTGCACCTTGGATATCAAAGTTGTAGGGCTTTTTTGACTAGTTAACCCATTGCTATCAAATCTTATCTCAGAGATTAATCTGTCATCAGTCACTTTTACCTTCATGTGCCATTAGTGCGTTACTTCAATTGGGGATATTTGCAAATGAACTCTGTCTTTCAAAGGTGGGAAGAAAAGTAGGAGTTTGTTTGACATAAAACATAACAAGTTAACAAACTACTGGCACTTTTGCAAAGAAGGCCTTTCTAAAGCCTATCAGCCTATAGAATACTTTTCCTTTTGCCATTCATTAAGAAGAAACAGATTGTCCGGGCGCGGTGGCTCATGCCTGTAATCCCAGCACTTTGCGAAGCGGAGAAGGGCGGATCACCTGAGGCTGGAAGTTTGAGACCAGCCTAACCAACATGGAGAAACCCCATTTCTACTAAAAATACAAAATTAACCTGGCATGGTGGTGCATGCCTGTAATCCCAGCTGCTCGGGAGGTTGAGGAATGAGAATCGCTTGAACCCGGGAGGCAGAGGTTGCAGTAAGCCAGGATCGCACCACTGCACTGCAGTCTGGGCAACAGAGTGAGACTCCGTCCAAAGGAAAAAAAACAAACAAACAGATCATGTACAAGGGAAGAAGATATCTATTAATCTGCATCTGTGTCATTCTTTCACATAAATTGACGAAGTATACTAATAATTCTGTGTACTTTAACCACTACATAGAACTTTCACAGATATTTTCTGACAAATAGTTTCACAGCCTGAGTTAGGTGTTAACATTTTCATCCCAATTTAATAAAGTCAAATTTATAAAGGATCAAGACTTTCAAAGGACCTCAATTAGTAGTGATTGGATTTGGAACTCTATTCCAGGTCTTCTGTTGCACATCTTGCTTACTTTTCCCAAAATCAAAGCTACTATAGTTATGATTCCAATGCTTCTCCAAACCTACCATTTTCCCAGTCACTTCTTTTCAACCAGTGCTTAGCTTCCAGAATATGAATCTAACACAGCATTAAATGAGTTTAATACCAGTTGCAGATGGATTTCAGATCAATGTTATAAATGCAACTTACAAATAAGTTGAAATAGTTTACTTGGCATTTATCCTAACCAAGATCATTCTGAATTCGAGGGGTAGTGCCAGACCACAATTATACAAATGTCATTGTTAATATCCTTAAATTATTATTATTCTAGCACTGCCATTTGACTATTAATACACTATTAATACTGCCTTTCTTGCAACATTTGCCTGCCTTCTGCAGTTCTTTTTGAACCCATTTCTTTCATTAGCTGCAAAATTCTCACTTAGATCATCTGAATATTCCTATAGTTGATAGGAGTTCCTCTGGCAACAAGGGCTCTTTTACAGAATCACTCATTACTACGGCTCCAAACAGGAAGGCATCAATTTCTAGATTGAATTAAATTAAATTTAACAGATCTTTAAAAGTTGTCATGGCCTCTAAGGTATTAAGTATAGAATTTCTATTACTAAAGTCTAACCTAGTTATATTCAATTATTCATTTATTCTAAAAACATTTATTGTACTAAGCTATTCCAGTTTCCAAAATTACCTCCTAGAAATGTATGCTTGTATATCTCATTTGTTTCTATCAAGGCTCTATTACAAAAATAAACATGAAATATTGCAATGTGAAATTTTAAGTATGCTTGTTTTTAGAGAGATAAAGAGGAGATATTATGAATGTATAATTCCCTGGTGAAATCATATTTCTGACATTGGCTTAATGTTGTACACCACTAATCTATTTTTTACATTTCTCTTTTGTCTGAATACAACATGGGCAGGTTAAAAGATGCCGAGGTAAATCCAGTGCTGAAGTTTGAATGTACTCCTTGCTCAGACAGATTCACTATCGTGAAATCTCTAACTTTAACTATTGCCTTGAATACTGAGCTTAGGAATTGTTTCCACTGACAATAAACAATTACAGCAGATGAGTAATGATTCTTTATGCCTACTACACTAGGAATCTGCTTGATGTATGTACTACTGCTTAGACCAAGGGGATCTTGAGGATCCACTATCATCCTCCCAAGTACCATCTAGATGTTCAATATCAAACAGGCCTCTTTTTTTGCCCCTCTCTTAGATAGAGGCATATATTTATGAGTATACATATATCCTCACATAAAAGAAACATTTCTCTGACATTGTACATTTTAACAGGATAAGGTCTAGGGAAGAGAAAAAATTTTTATAACTTGAAACAATGCCATTTACTGTTTTATCAATACATAGATTAAGAAATTTAGGCTTTGCAAAATATTATGGGGGTTAGAAAAAGTCAGAACTCTTCATTTTAAGAAGCATACGATTTAGAGGAGGAGGCAGTCACAGAATAAGGAAATGTTACACGACTACAGTTGCCAGTTAATTATACAGGCAATTTTGTTTAGGAGTTTGGAAATTACTTGAGATTTAGTAGAGAAGGCTTATAAAGGAGATAGAATTTTATCTGGCTTGAAGGCAACTGTGAAATAAAAAAGAAAAAAAAACTGAACTTGTATTTTAAATCTAGTCTCTGTCATTTTGTAGCTCTGTGCCTCAGGAAAGGAATTTAGTATGTGCAAGCCATAGTTTCTTAATCTTTAAAATAAACCACTGTTTCAGAGATTTATTTGGAGATTCCACGTAAAATCACAAGCATAGGGCCTTGCAGATAGTAGGCTCCCAATAATGTTACATGAAGATAGTTGGAATTTGCATAAAAGAGAAAGGGAATTCCAATCAAGGAAAGTGAGCAAAATAATAAAGGTGAAAGAAAACAAAATAAATTCAGTCTATTAAGTGTGCCAGTTTGATTGACATGGGGAACAGATATAAATGAAAACTAAGGGTCCAGATTGTGAAACCCTCTGCAGAGGAAGTCTAGACTTGACCTTTGGGCAATGGAGAGTAAAAAAAGTATTTCAGCGTGAACATATACTCTCAAAGCAGCATTTTGAAAGTTCAATTCAGAAGCAGCAAACAGTTTTATTTTTCCCTAAGAATTGCATATTTGTAGCCTGAAATATTTTTATGACTATAATAATTTAACCTCAGTCTTCAAATATACCCCTCACAGTGGTCTAAGGATACAGTGATGAAGAATTGCTTAAGGTAGTACAAATTTATCATTCAGCTAAGAAAATTAAGTACATTAGGGAGAAATATTTTTTTCTGAGTATTTAAGGAGGCATTTCAGCATCCTGTAGAAATCAGTTGCTGTTTTTTAAGAGATCTATGTGGTTAAAATGTACACTCTGACAATACAATAATCACAATAGAAGAGGCCCCACAAAATACATTTGAAAATCAAACAGGATACTGTTTTCAAAAGCAGATGTCCGGACTGAGCGCTACACTCACCTAAAATATCCAGGAGGTAAGTCTGGGTAAACTTTGTAACCTGCACTTAGAAGGGTAATGTTGTCAAGACATCTAAGATCTTGAAAACAACTATCACAAAGACTGTCTAGGGATTTTATTTAGTAGCTCTCTGATATGCCAAGTGCTTATTCTTAACAATTGACTATGGCTTTATGGCTTTAATCAAGAAGTGTGTGTGTGTGTGTGTGTGTGTGTGTGCACGTGGAGGATAAAGAGACAGGATGATTATACATGGTTATTCTTTAGAGTTCTATGCCAGTGACATTACTGGTATTTCTGAGATGAAGCATCATGTATTATAATTAAATATCAACACTGATTGCTGATGTCTACCTTGGTTCTTGAAAGAGTTCAAGTCTTTGGCGCAGTCACATTCTTAGTTACTCTGCAAAAACTCTAATGAAGAAAGTGAGAAAGATGTGTTAATATTTAATAAGCCTACTGATCGATTGCTGTGCCTCCTAAAATGTTCATCTCTTTGACTGGTGGGAAATGAACTTCATTAGGCTTTCTCTGCCACCTTATAGCTCCTTGTTAACATTTCCCCTTTGGGGTCTCTGAGAAAAAACGCCCAGCTTGTATTCATGAATCTCTGCCAACCATACTCTCCTGCACTATTTTCTATATTCATTTGCTGAGAAAAGAGGATGTAAATCTCATTTTGCAAGGAAAACATTACCAGTCCTTTGAGATTGAAAGTAAAATTTGTGAAATGGTATTTCTATGATTCATAGAAATAACCAGTAGATTGATTTAATATACGGAAGCTAGTACTATATTTAGTTTCAAGCTATGAATATAAAAAATATTAAGCACTTTTTCATATTTTAGCTTCCTCTTACATGTTTTATTTGAAAAAGCAAAAGAAAAAATGTGGAGCTCTGAAAAAAGAGAAACTACTAGAAAAGGTTTATGTAAAATAGTTACTATAAAATTTCATTTATTTAAAAGACTTCAAATAAAGGAGGAAGAGGCAACAGAGAAGCAACATTTACATAGTGCTGGTAGCAAAACAGAAATAATTCTTATTGATAAAATAATTATCAATGTAATACTTCAAGATATTGTGGCATATAATTTTAGATAATATGATATATGCATAAAGGACTGACATTAAAGCTGAACTTAACAGTAGAAAGAAATGGTTAAATATACTGATAATTTAGTATGTGCCAGGAACTTGTTAAATATTTAATGCACATTATCTCATTTAAGTCTAATAAAAAGAAACGAGATATATACTATATACTATTGGTATTCCTATTTTACCAATGAGAAATCTCAGGAAGAGATTATTAAAAAGTTTTTCAAGTTTACACTCTATAGAAAAATTTTTAAGTACCCCAAAGGGGAGCCAAACCAAAGCATTTGGCTTCCAGAGTCCAAGCTTCTAAGGAATTCATAGATGCATTCACAGATGTAGTCATAGATGCAAGGCCAAAAAGGAATCAGGTGAATTTTCCACTTTTGTAAACTCACCTATTTCCAGAGAAAGCAGAAGAGAGAATACAAACAGAAAAGCTAAACAGCCAAGAGAAAGGTTGTTTCAGAATCTGTCAAAATGAAAAATATTTCTTCTTACCAGAGCTCCTTTTGGTTATTTCAACCTGAACATGAATGTTCAGAAAACCAAGAGACAGAGAATGAACAGAAGTATTTCTTGCCTCTTAATTCTCTAGCTAAAGCAATGGCAGTAATTCTCAGTTATTAAGGAATTGTTTCAAGTCTAGTCCTTTGCTGATGATGGAATTTTCTTGACTTCCAAGCATTCAAGAACCCAAACTGATGCAAATGTGCTTCCACCAGAATCCGTGGCCACATAATTTGCAGAGCCCAGTAAAAAACAAAAATATGAGGCTCAGTATTCATGAACTATTAAGAATTTCAAAATGTTTACAGGAGAACATTAAACCAAACTCAGACCCCTGTGTCTGCATTGTTTGTATAGCCATGAAGCTTGATTACTCACAGCCAAATTCTGAGTGCTATTCTGTGAGTTCTTCAAAGGGAGACGGCTTGTGACCATTTATAGTATGTGCCTTTGGCCGGAAATTTTGAATATTTGTAACATATAATCTTTTAGTTTTCTTCCCTCATTTGAGACAGATTTATTTGTGGCATTCAGTTATAACGTTCTTACTTTATTCAGGACACTAAAAGAAAAAGACTTTATATTTTCTGAGAGGAAATAAGGATTCCTGTGATTTCTGGATAATCTTTAAAGAGAGACTTTGAACAGAGCACATGTTGATGTTATTATTTTCTTCCTTTTTAATGTAGTCTATTTCTGGAAAAGGGGTACATAGATCTTTGTGTAACCACCCAAGAGCAATAAAAATAATTAGAGTTTATCCTATCTTTTAAACATGAAGAGAAAACATCATTACATGTTGGGTTCAGAAGGCATCCATCCTATATGGGGTTGGGGGAGAGAGTTGGAGGAGCAAACATGAAGAGTAATGACAGCAAACTTTTCCTTCTATACCTCACTCAAAGTTTCCCCTGCCTCTAATTTTATCATCTCACCATTTTCAAGTAGAATTGGCAGGATTGAAACTAGGTAATTTTGATGGGGAAAATATTGGCCATGTGAGAATGAAAGGGCGACCCACCAAACACATTAGCACCTATATAGAACAAGGTGCAAATAGAAGATAACCAATAAATACGTACAGAGGTAATAATTTTATTACTAATATGAAATTTACCAAATATAAACTTACATTATTGTAAGCTATAACATAGAGGAGGGGTCAGGGTAGGGAAAACTGGATTGTTGAGAGACACAATCATAAATTAGCCTTTATCTAGCAATTGCTAGGAGCTATGCCTTATCATCTATTACATCCATCAGAGCTTTATCATGTGACTCTGCTTGAATACCTCTGAGGAACACCATTCTCAGATTGCGTAATGTACTTGGCTCCACCTAGAGTTGTGCTTTTTGGAATTCCTGAAGAAAATATTACTGATGCAATACCACTGAATGACAATAAACACTTTATTAGCATTTAAAACAAAACTATTAGATGTTATAACTACGTGCTAGGAGGAAGGAGTGAAAAAGGGAGTGGTGGATAAAGGGATGACTAAACTGATAAATTTATGAAGAACCAACAAATACCATAAAATAGATTCTTTCATTTTGACTATTATTTGGAGATGAAATATTGAATAAACCACTGAAAGCATGTTTAAGTTTTGATATGTCATAATATATGTGAAAACAGGTACCATATTGCTACAACCCCTTCTTGAATTGTGTTTCTGAAGCTTAATTTGTAAGACTTAAGCATTTCTCCTCTCTTAACCTTCCCATTCCTCATGAATAATTTTTTGGTAGAATCCCATGTTTTCTGATTATATAGAGACTTAACTTAGTCATGTCCTTTGTTGAATGTTGAATATTTAAATACAGCTTTTATTTTAACTGCAAGCTTTTTCTTGTAGCTAGAGTTTTTGATTTTGAAAAGAATAAATCTCTTCCCAAATGGCTTCTGTTTATCTTTAGAAGCAATTTATAAGGAAAATAAATCTGTCATAATCAGGTCACCCCAGACATAGTGCTAAAAGCATTCTAATATCTGAGAAATCCTGCAAAATAAGAAGCAATGCTGATTCTGCTCTTAAATGTCACCTAATGGTCTTATATAAGGTTGTCAATTTTAGTGTTAGTTGATTGTTACATCTTAGAAAAAAATTTAACTGAACTGAAGTATATTCAGCATATACGTTGTTTTACAATAATTTTTTAACATAGTTTCTTTTGGGACACTTAACAATTTTCCCATTGATTAAATATGCCTACGTGAATTAGATGTAGTTGCTTTACTATACAACTATCTTAGAGGCATTTTGGGGGCTCTGAGCTAGATGTGGGGTTTTGGATTTCATTATTCAGGCTTTTAAAAAATAATAAAATAAAATGCAGCCAACAGCAGGATTGACGTGAGACAAATAATGAAACATCCAGTTATTTTTGAGGAATCAGTTAATTATATGCTAATGCTGAATGAGCTTGTGTTTTTGTATGTGCTTAATTTTTTTTAAAGAGTTTATGCATTACACATAGAGTTTGTATGTGTGCTCAGGAACAATGCAGTATACAAATTACAAGAATAATTTTTATTCTATGGCAATTGGCTTCATCTTCTCCAATAATTGTTCAGTGCTACAAATAAATTAGAGCCATTAGGTGAATTTGGTCAATTATTTTGGTAACAGTTGCAGTGGCAATTAATACTTTTTGGCTATAATATTAATATTATCTGAGTCAGATAGTAATTTTATGCCATGAGTGGCTATTTGGAATGCACATCATTTTCCTATTAGCTTATTATAAACTGAAAAGAAAGTTTTCATTACCTAAGGCAAGAATTACAAGCAATTTCAAGAATCTTTAAAATGAAAGGATAATGGGAATTCTTTAAGATACCCCTGACAAGGTCCATGTTCTCCCAGTGAGGGTCAGAGTTCAATTCCTGAACTCATCCATCACATTCTGACTGGCAAGGGCTGAATAGCTGTAACGACTGCACAGGAGAAAGGGCGCCCTTGCTGACCTCCTAAATCACTTTCACACACACAGTTCAATAAATACACACATCCACTCACAAACACCATGCACAAATAACAATGCATTTTAACTCATTATTAGGACAAGCAAGTTTTAAGATTCTTGGATCCCTAAGGGGTTTATATATTTGAGATTTTCTTTTAAATGCTTATTTTAATCATGTAACAGGAAAACAGCATTTCATATCATTATTTCAGTAACAAATAATCAGTAGAAAAACACTTCATTGATGTCTTTTATACACAACGATTTTGAGCGCCACAAGGGGTACACAAAAAAAACCTGTTTAAGTCAAAACCCCTACTTACAGTCAGTCAGTCAAAACATAACTACTCATCACTTAGAAACCTGTAATCTAATGGTATTTCTTAATAAAATCAGGAATTTAGTGTTAATTTAAAGTGGTTCCAACTGCTGCATCCCACACATTTATTGTCTCTTTTTCTTTGGCTGTGATTTTCATGTTAGAGAATATAGGTTAGGTAATTTTCCCTTGAAGTATTTTCACATCGTCTACTTAGCCTTTTTCACAGAGTAAAACATATTGTAAATTTTCTATGTAATTTTTCATTCCTCAACTACAATGTGGGCTCCAATATGACAGAAACCACCCCGTCCCCATAGTTGATAACCAGGACTGGTATATTGTAAGTTCTCATTCACTATTTGCCAAACTAATTAAATTTAATTGCCCTCTGACATCCTGGACCTAAGGAAGGCCTCCCCATAAGTGAAAATAATTGATGATGTAAAAAACAGCATTCCTCTCAGAAGTACTAAGTATGCTTTTCAGACAAAGATCAATCCACATCTTTCCTACATAGCAAAGGTGTTTCAAACTATGTAACTTATTTAAAGGCCAAGTAAAGTAACTAGGGGGAAGCTTTTCTCTACGTTCACGAAATCAAACCAATCTGGGGTCCATATTCCATCTTCATAATGAAGAAAAGATTGGACCAAGCTTCCCACTGACAGGCCCTGACTTTCATTCATCCCATATTTGTAGGGTCTATCATAGTGCTAGGCATTGTAGGATTTAACACATTTTTCTGAAATTAATTTAACCAAATTCACAAGTGCTTTATTCCTCACCAATCTCCTGTTTCAGGTTGTCTTCAAAAGTTAGAAGATAGGGAGGATTCAAACAACATGACATGATTGCATTATTTAAAATTTCCTTTAAAAAATAGCTTATCAAGAAACCAAATATGCCAAAAAGAAATCACTGTGATTCCAGCTTCTAAAGACAGTAAATCTGAGTCTTACAAAATACATTACATATAAAGACATTTTATATAAAGGTTCTTTTTGAAAATCTCTTCTGCCTGGTGTGGTGGCTCACGCATGTAATCCCAGCATTTTGGGAGGCCGAGGCAAGTGGATCACTTGAGGTCAGGAGTTCAAGACCAGCCTGGCTAACATGGTGAAACCCTTGTCTACTAAAAATACAAAAATTAGCCAGGTGTGGTGGTGGGTGCCTATAATCCCAGCTCCTCGGGAGGCTGAGGCAGGAGAATCGCTTGAGCCAGGGAGGTGGAGGTTGTGGTGAACCGAGATCAAACTACTGCACTCCAGCAGGGGCAGCAGAGTGAGACCCTGTCTCAAAAAAAAAAAAAAAAAAAAAAAAGAGAGAGAGAGAGAGTAGAAATCTCTTCTTTACTTAATTACTAATTAGTTAGGGGAAGTCTCATTTAAAAGAAAGTTGCAATAAAAATATAAAAAATTCCAAAATATCCTCAATACTTCTAAAGAAGGAAAAGCAATAATGATAGTGGCTCAATATTACTTACACTGTTTTCTAACTTAAGAAAATCTTGTTCTTTACCAAAAATATTTAATTTTCTAAAGTGTGAGAAAATTAGTAAATTAAATAATGGAATTGGCTTTTTTGCTACTTTCTAAAATACAATATTCTTAGGTTGACCTGAAACACAATTGGCTTAATAAAAAACATTATATAATAAAATTCTTAATTAGCATAACTGCCTATCCAGAATTTCAATTATCCTCTAGAATCTCTTTCTTAAAATTTGGAGAAAGATAAAAATATTTACTTAAGAAAAAATAATCTCAATAATTTAACTAAAATGCAAAATTCACGTTTTAAAACTTAGAATGATTTGAAGCACCAACATATTCTATGTAAAAATCAACAGTTGCAAATATTCTTACTCAAATTTCTTCTTTCTCATACCTTACCAAAGTGGATAGAAACCTATGTGTGCACGCATGTCCAAACACATGTACATCCCACCTTTTCTGATCTGAGGCTGATAAAATATCTTGTTTTCAATACTGGGGTGCAGATTTCATTCAGCTGTAAGGTTATAGCACCCCCTAGCCCTGCCTAACAGAATAGCAGTCAATTCTGGCAGGAATTGAAGTGTAGTAAAGGAATTTTAAAGAATATATGTAAAACCTGGGTACTTTAAAAAAGTGTTCTCCATTGAAGACGTATCTTATTTTATTTGGTAGCAACTGCTGTATCTATTATAGTTTAGAATTTCTGGTATACAACCTGTTCTAACCCTGAATAGTACCAATCACTGTTAAAATATAGGAAGCTGATTTATTCTAAAGATCATGTGGAGCATAAACACATCAAACAGATTTCCACTGGTCCTCTAATTTTTTCCCCCCAAATCATCAACAAGCCAGACACTTGGAGTACAAGTATCGAATATTGGACATGGCTGTGATGGTTATTGGCAAATCTTATACAAATAGACAACAGCTCTCTGGGGACAAAATGTAGGCTGTGGAAAAATATATCTGAATATGACACATGTGGCCACCACTCAGATAAGATCTTTGTTACTATTCTTTTATTCATATGTCATATTTTAAGAAAAAAGTTGAAAGATGAAGGATTTGGATGTGCTTGTAATAAATTCAGACTGTTTTGCTTGTCCCGTCTTTGAAACTTCAAGCTTTCCTTATTAAGCTACAATGCCTATTTCCAGCATATGGTAATAGTGCTGATTGCATAGTACCTGTCAGTAGGAATTCAGGAATATAAACCTTAAAGGCTTTGATGGGAATTTAAATGGAATTCAATGCAGCACTCAAGTCTGTAGTATCTGTGGGGTTCACAGGATTCCAATTAGTCTGACATTTTTTTGCAGACTTCAGAAAAAGAACTATTGTAAAACTTGGAAGCAAACAAAAGATAAGTTTTCTCACCTTACTTGGCCCATATTATAATTTATTCCTCCCTTCGTTCCTGGAATGCTTGAAAGTCATCATTCTTTATTCTGAGACACTGTAAATCTAGATACTGTAAATCACTTGGTCAATGTACATTAAATTTAATTTAGTCTGACCACTGCTACTATTCAAAGACCAGTAAATTGATTATGTTACTAAAAGGTGATCACACTGATACTGCTATTTAATGAACTCCATGCTTGTACATTGCTCCTAATGCACACTATTTTAGATCACTTAGTCAACTCCACTCTAATTGAATTTATCATTTGAAACCTTGACTTGATGCTAATGGTCCAAATATAGCAGAGTCTCTCCAGAGTAGTCCTGTCTACAAAATGCTGTATATTGATGTTTTCTTGCAACAAACACTTGTCTTTCTTGTCTTTTTGTCAGGGCCAGTTGTCAGTTATTGAGGTGCAATTATAAGAAAACTTGCATTTAGGAAAAGATATTATTGACCTCTGCAAATTGACTGGCAACATCAAAATTTGAAAGTGGAGCTCAGGCAGGCTTAATGGGATATATGCAAATTCTCTCCAAACACAGGCCTGAAACTGTCATATGGCTGTTGTTATTTTAAGATATGCATGATCTCCTCTTTCTGTTCTATCTCCTTTTATTTTCACTAAATGGAGTCAGTATGTTTGCAAGACTAGTCTGGCTTAAGAGAAATGACAACAGCATTTGCTGGGTTCCACCATGAAGAATTATTACCAGTGCCAGTGGGCTTCATAAACGAGCCCCAGAGAAAAAGTGAAACGGATGTGAAGTGATATTAAAACAGAAAATAGGGGGAGAAAAAGACATGATTTCTGTAGGTTTACAATCAAGGCACCATTGTAGAAATTAGAAATAAGGAGAGAATAGTAACTGATTATTCTTTAATTTTTTTAAAGAAAGAGGAACCTAATTTAGTGTTGCATTGTGGTTCAAAAATAACTCCGCATAATTCATAACGTGCTGTACATGAGGAGAATTAAATTTCCTAATTATGATCATGATTTTGATAACTTTTATTGAACATAAGCATGCCCATGATCAAATCTCTTAATAGGAAGCTATATTCCATTTGGTAGCCATAATTTCAAAGCTATGCTATATACATTTCTGTACAGAAACAAGATGAGGATAACTAACACTGCTTGCCAAAAATCAAATTAGAGAATAAACGTATGGAGAAATAATATAATTTACAATAAGGATTTTCAACTGAAAAATTACCATCTATACAACGTTTTGGGCAAAAATTAAGGGGTTTATCATCATGGCTTTTACTCAGGTAACACAAGTCAAACAGCAAATCAAACATAATTTTGAAATTACTCAACTTTTCCAACCCCTCTTTCTTTTACATATGTGTGTCCTGTTACATTCGCCCTCAACAAACAAATTTGTGAATTACACCTTTTACCTACACCACACTCCTTCATTTTTATTTGGGGTTTGATGGAGTTCTAAATTCTAGATAATTAAAAGTTGTCCATGACTAGGAATGTGCCAAAACCTGGGAAGAATTTATTTACACTTATATAATCAAAACGTTGAGATTCTTTCCTCCAAAACAAACCTCTGTAAGGAATTGTGAAAGGGCTGAAATTTTAGCCTACTTGCAAACTAGTAAGTCAGTCTGCCACAATTTCATATGTACTGGCAGAAAACAAAACACTCTTGGGTCAGAGACATAGGATTTTATTCCTCATGGCACAGAAAGCACTATGAGCTTCATGTTTGTGTCAGCTCCCTTCTTACTCAAATCCTACAGAATGACATAAAATGGTTCCTGTGGAAGCTTTGCACGCAGAGGGTTTGCATCAGAGCTAAGGAACCCTGAGTTTAGAAAACCTTGAGTTTCTATAATGAACTGGAAGCAAATCTGCCTAATCTTTTCCTAGAAGGAAACATTATCTTTATCACACTAGGCAGCCCACAAATCTACCCTTTACTCTGAGGGACACACCGTACCTTCTAAGCTGCTTGTTATACAAACATCCATAAGAGATAATCTGGAACAAAAGGAATCAGTGCCTCTGCTTGTGCAGTAATATGATAGACTCATGGAGAACTATCTCCTCAAACGCTCCTGCCTGTGAACTATCACAGAACACATTTTCTGTTCTGTATCATACATTATCTTAAATTCATTTTTTTATCAATATATCAAGCCTCCCCAAGTCAACCATAAGCTGCCATTAAAAATAACTCATTTTTACACCAATAGATTTACTTAATTTCTAAGGTAATGTCATAACATGATTTGTGCTCAATACCTATTTAAGAACAATTACTGATGATGATGATTGATTAACTGATTGGTGCTAATTGATTGATGAATCGATAGTGGAAATCATACTATGTCAGGCCTCTGAGCCCAAGCTAAGCCATCATATCCCCTGTGACCTGCACGTACACATCCAGACGGCTGGTTCCTGCCTTAACTGCTGACATTCCACCACAAAAGAAGTGAAAATGTCCTGTTCCTGCCTCAACTGATGACATTGTCTTGTGAAATTCCTTCTCCTGGCTCATCCTGGCTCAAAAGCTCCCCCACTGAGTAACCTGTAACCCCCACTCTGCCCGCCAGAGAACAACCCCCCCTTTGACTGGATTGGGTAGGATTTACCTACCCAAATCCTATAAAACGGCCCCACCCCTATCTCCCTTCCCTGACTCTCTTTTTGGACCCAGCACACCTGCACCCAGGTGAAATAAACAGCTTTATTGCTCACAGAAAGCCTGTTTGGTGGTCTCTTCACACAGACACGAGTGAAATTTGGTGCTGTGACTTGGATCGGGGGACCTCCCTTGGGACATCAATCCCCTGTCCTCCTGTTCTTTGCTCCATGAGAAAGATCCACCTACAACCTCAGGTCCTCAGACTGACCAGCCCAAGAAACGTCTCACCAATTTCAAGTATGGTAAGTGGCCTCTTTTTACTCTCTTCTCCAACCTCACTTACTATCCCTCAACCTCTTTCTCCTTTCAATCTTGGCGCCACACTTCAATCTCTCCCTTCTTTTCATTTCAATTCCTTTCATTTTCTGGTAGAGACAAAGGAGACACGTTTTATCCGTGGACCCAAAACTCCAGTGCTGGTCACGGACTGGGAAGGCAGGCTTCCCTTGGTGTTTAATCATTTCAGGGATGCCTCTCTGATTATTCACCCATGTTTCAGAGGTGTCAGACCACGCAGGGACGCCTGCCTTGGTCCTTCACCCTTAGAGGCAAGTCCCGCTTTTCTGGGGGAGGGGCAAGTACCCTAACCCCTTCTCTCCATGTCTCTACCCCTTCTCCGCCTTTCTGGGGGGCAAGAAACCCCCAACCCCTTCTACTTGACCCTTAGTGGCAAGTCCCGCTTTTCTAGGGGAGGGGCAAGTACCCCAACCTCATATCTCTGTGCCCTGATCCCTTATTTCCACACCCCAACCTCTTATATCTCTGTGCCCCGATCCCTTATTTCCATGCCCCAACCTCTTATATCTCTGTGCCCCGATCCCTTATTTCCGTGCCCCTACTTCTCCCGCTTCCCTCCAAACCCCTTCCCTCTGTGTCTCTACTCTCTCTTTTCTCTGGGCTTGCCTCCTTCACTATGGGCAATCTTCCACCCTCCATTCCTCCTTCTTCTCCCTTAGCCTGTGTTCTTAAGAACTTAAAACCTCTTCAACTCTCACCTGACCTAAAATCTAAGCATCTTATTTTCTTCTGCAATGCCACCTGACCCCAATACAAACTCGACAGTAGTTCCAAATAGCCAGAAAACGGCACTTTCAATTTTTCCATCCTGCAAGATCTAAATAATTCTTGTTGTAAGATGGGTAAATGGTCCGAGGTGCCTGACGCCCAGGCATTCTTTTACACATCGGTCCCTCTCTAGTCTCTGTTCCCAATGCAACTCATCCCAAATCTTCCTTCTTTCCCTCCCACCTGTCCCGTCAGTCCCAACCCCAAGGGTTGCTGAGTCTTTCTAATCTTCCTTTTCTACAGACCCATCTGACCTCTCCCCTCCTCCCCAGGCTGCTCCTCACCCTGCAGAGCTAGGTCCCAATTCTTCCTCAGCCTCTGCTCCTCCACCCTGCAATCCTTTTATCACCTCCCCTCCTCACACCTGGTCCGGCTTACAGTTTCATTCCGTGACTAGCCCTCCCCCACCTGCCCAGCAATTTACTCTTAAAAAGGTGGCTGGAGCTAAAGGCATAGTCAAGGTTAATGCTCCTTTTTCTTTAGCCCAAATCAGATAGCGTTTAGGCTCTTTTTCATCAAATATAAAAATCCAGCCCTGTTCATGACTCATTTGGCAGCAACCCTGAGACACTTTACAGCCCTAGACCCTAAAAGGTCAAAAGGCCATCTTATTCTCAAAATACATTTTATTACCCAATCTACTCCCGACATTAAATAAAACTCCAAAAATTAAATTCCGGCCCTTAAACCCCACAACAGGATTTAATTAACCTCACCTTCAAGGTGTACAATAATAGAAAAAAGTTGCAATTCCTTGCATCCACTGTGAGACAAACCCCAGCCACATCTCCAGCACACAAGAACTTCCAAACGCCTGAACCACAGCGGCCAGGCGTTCCTCCAGAACCTCCTCCCACAGGAGCTTGCTACAAGTGCCAAAAATCTGGCCTCCAGGCCAAGGAATGCCTGCAGCCCAGGATTCCTCCTAAGCCGCGTCCCATCTGTGCGGGACCCCACTGGAAATCGGACTGTCCAACTCACCTGGCAGCCACTACCAGAGCCCCTGGAACTCTGGCCCAAGGCTCTCTGACTGCTTCCCAGATCTTCTTGGCTTAGCGGCTGAAGACTGACACTGCCCGATCACCTCAGAAGCCCCCTAGGCCATCACGGACGCCGAGCTTCGGGTAACTCTCACAGTGGAAGCTAAGCCCGTCCCCTTCTTAATCAATACGGAGGCTACCCACTCCACATTACCTTCTTTTCAAGGGCCTGTTTCCCTTGCCTCCATAACTGTTGTGGATATTGACGGCCAGGCTTCTAAACCTCTTAAAACTCCCCAACTCTGGTGCCAACTTAGACAATACTCTTCTAAGCACTCCTTTTAGTTATCTCCACCTGCCCAGTTCCCTTATTAGGCCAAGACACTTTAACTAAATTATCTGCTTCCCTGACTAGTCCTGTATTACAGCTACATCTCATTGCTGCCCTTCTTCCCAATCTAAAGCCTCCTTTGCGTCCTCCTCTTGTATCCCCCCACCTTAACCCACAAGAATAAGATACCTCTACTCCCTCCTTGGCGACCGATCATGCACCCCTTACCATCTCATTAAAACCTAATCACCCTTACCCCGCTCAATGCCAATATCCCATCCCACACCATGCTTTGAAAGGATTAAAGCCTGTTATCACTCGCCTGCTACGGCATGGCCTTTTAAAGCCTATAAACTCTCCTTACAATTCCCCCATTATACCTGTCCTAAAACCAGACAAGCCTTCCAAGTTAGTTCAGGATCTATGCCTTATCAACCAAATTGTTTTGCCTATCCACCCCATGGTGCCAAACCCATATACTCTCCTATCCTCAATACCTCCCTCCACAATCCATTATTCTGTTCTGGATCTCAAACCTGCTTTCTTTACTATTCCTTTGCACCCATCATCCCAGCCTCTCTTCGCTTTCACTTGGACTGACCCTGACACCCATCAGGCTCAGCAAATTACTTAGGCTGTACTGCTGCAAAGTTTCACAGACAGCCCCCATTACTTCAGTCAAGCCCAAATTTCTTCCTTATCTGTTACCTATCTCAGCATAATTCTCATAAAAACACACATGCTCTCCCTGCTGATGTCCAATTAATCTCCCAAACCTCAATCCCCTACAAAACAACAACTCCTTTCCTTCCTAGGCATGGTTAGTGTGGTCAGAATTCTTACACAAGAGCCAGGAGCGCACCCTGTAGCCTTTCTGTCCAAACAACTTGACCTTACTGTTTTAGCCTAGCCCTCATGTCTGCGTGCAGTGGCTGCTGCTGCCCTAATACTTTTAGAGGCCCTAAAAATCACAAACTATGCTCAACTTACTCTCTACATTTCTCATAACTTCCAAAATCTATTTTCTTCCTCATACCTGACGCATATACTTTCGGCTCCCTGGCTCCTTCAGCTGTACTCACTCTTTGTTAACTCCCACAATTACCATTGTTCCTGGCCCGGATTTCAATCAGGCCTCCCACATTATTCCTGATACCACACCTGACCCCCATGACTGTATCTCTCTGATTCACCTGACATTCACCCCATTTCCCCATATTTCCTTCTTCCCTGTTCCTCACCCTGAGCACGCTTGATTTATTGATGGCAGTTCCACCAGGCCTAATCGCCACACACCAGCAAAGGCAGGCTATGCTATAGTACAAGCCACTAGCCCGCCTCTTAGAACCTCTCATTTTCTTTCCATCGTGGAAATCTATCCTCAAGGAAATAACTTCTCAGTGTTCCATCTGCTATTCTACTACTCCTCAGGGATTATTCAGGCCCCCTCCCTTCCTTACACATCAAGCTCGAGGATTTGCCCCCACCCAGGACTGGCAAATTAGCTTTACTCAACATGCCCCAAGTCAGATAACTAAAATACCTCTTAGTCTAGACAGGCACTTTCACTGGATAGGTACAGGCCTTTCCTACAGGGTCTGAGAAGGCCACCACAGTCATTTCTTCCCTTCTGTCAGACACAATTCCTCAGTTTAGCCTTCCCACCTCTATACAGTCTGATAACAGACCAGCCTTTATTAGTCAAATCAGCCAAGCAGTTTTTCAGGCTCTTAGTATTCAGTGAAACCTTTATATCCCTTACGGTCCTCCGTCTTCAGGAAAAGTAGAACAGACTAAAGGTCTTTTAAAAACACACCTCACCAAGCTCAGCAACCAACTTAAAAAGGACTGGACAGTACTTTTACCACTTTTACTTCTCAGAATTCAGGCCTGTCCTCAGAATGCTACAGGGTACAGCCCATTTGAGCTCCTTTTTTATTAGGCCCCAGTCTCATTCCAGACACCAGACCAACTTGGACTGTGCCCCAAAAAACTTGTCATCCCTACTATCTTCTGTCTAGTCATACTCCTATTCACCCTTCTCAACTACTCATACATGCCCTGCTCTTGTTTACACTGCCAGTTTACACTGTTTCTCCAAGCCAGCACAGCTGATATCTCCTGGTGCTATCCCCAAACCGCCACTCTTAACTCTTGAAGTAAATAAATAATCTTTACTGGCAAGGCCATGCTGAACCACCTTAGGCACTCTCTAATTAGATGTCGTAGGTCCTCCCAATTCTTAGTCCTTTAATACCTGTTTTTCTCCTTCTCTTATTCTGTTTAGTTTTTCAATTCATACAAAACTGTATCCAGGCCATCACCAATAATTCTAAATAACAAATGTTTCTTGTAACAACCCCACAATATCACCCCTTACCACAAAATTTTCCTTCAGCTTAATCTCTCCCACTCTAGGTTCCCATGCTGCCCCAATCCCGCTCGAAGCAGCCCTGAGAAACATTGCCCATTATCTCTCCACACCACCAAAAAATTTTCAGTGTCCCAACACTTTACCACTATTTCATTTTATTGTTCTTATTAATATAAGAAGACAGGAATGTCAGGCCTCTGAGCCCAAGCTAAGCCATCACGTACTCTGTGACCTGCAGGTACACATCCAGATGGCTGGTTCCTGCCTTAACTGCTGACATTCCACCACAAAAGAAGTGAAAATGTCCTGTTCCTGCCTTAACTGATGACATTGTCTTGTGAAATTCCTTCTCCTGGCTCATCCTGGCTCAAAAGCTCCCCCACTGAGTACCTTGTGACCCCCACTCTGCCCGCCAGAGAACAACCCCCTTTGACTGTAATTTTCCTTTATCTACCCAAATCCTATAAAACGGCCCCACCCCTATTTCCCTTCACTGACTCTCTTTTTGGACTCAGCCCACCTGCACCCAGGTGAAATAAACAGCTTTATTGCTCACACAAAGCCTGTTTGGTGGTCTCTTCACATGGATGAGAGTGAAATACTAAAACTGAAAGATACGGTCAATTTTCTACAGGTATTACCCTTATGATGTCAACATCTGGGTTTTTCAAACCCACAGAAAGTTGTATGGTTGATATTATGTAGTATCCAGAACTAATTGATTTACAGTCTTACCTTTTAATTCATTTTTTTTAATGTGATGAAGAAATAATCATTATTCATGAAGCTAACTGGGTAAAACACATGCAAGTTTAGATAGAAAAATTTTGTATAGAAAATGCCCTTGAGAAGAGAAGAAATACAAATTTGAAACAAAGGGGAAAATGAAGTTTAAATGAATTCCAAGCCAAAAGCCATATTCATTTTTTTGGCAGCCAAAAGGTAGAAAATGTGGTTTGCATGTGGAGTCAGAGACTTATTGCTCAAATTACTTCACTGGTAAAACTGCTTAGAGTACATTTTGTTGATAAATATATATAGTTTGAAAGTTTCATTGTCTTTAAAATACTGCTACTAGGGGCTCCTATAATGTTAAAAATTCCCATTAAAATCAAGATTTTTCAAAAGCAGTTTAAGGATAAACAGGCCAAGCATGGTGGCTCACATCTGTCATCACAGCACTTTGGGAGGCCAAGGTGGGAGGATCACTTGAAGCCAGGATTTCAAAACCAAGCCGGGTGTAGCAGGTTCCTGTAATCCCAGCTCTTGGGGAGGCTGAAATGGGAGGATTACTTGAGCCCAGGAATTTGAGGCTGCAGTGAGCTAGGATCAAGCCACTGTACCCCAGCCTGACCAACAGAAAGATAATCTGTCTCTAAAAAATAAAATAAATAAATAAATTTAAAAATCTTTAAAAATGGATAAATAATTAGATGTATGAAATTTTAAAAAGCTTTATCCTTAAAAATAAGATATTATTTACATTAATTGAATAACATTTATTTAGTGAAACATAGCAGGGTGCACTTTTTACAGATATCTTTAAATGAATCTTCATATTTAAGGTAAATATGAAAAGAATATCAATGTACTTTGCAAATGTGATGGATTTTATTTTGTACGATAAAATAAATGAAAGCTCTGCAAAGTCTAAACCAAGAAAGGCCCCGTTCTTTTAGAGAATAAAATAATCATTTGAGATATAAATATCTGACAAATAAGGTAGAGCAGCAAAGGGAATTAAGAAGAGGTTTGGGGAAGAAATGAACAGTTTCTAGTTGTGAAGGTAATTAACCTTTTTTCAGGATCATTAAAAAATGTTTTTCCTGCATACTACTAATTTTCTTTCAGGTTATAGAGGTCATTGTTTAGAAGAACAGGAGGGGAAAATATTGAGAGCTGATATTCATCTACCTATGCAAAAGGGACACACACACAAAATTAACAATCAGTACTAAATTATTTCTTTCTGGCATGTATCTTCCTACCCTGAAATTCTACCTTAGGCCAGTGAAATACACCTATATAAACATCATCCGTTGAGGCATTAATTTTGGTGAAAATTATCAGTGCAAAATTTGAATATGTCCCACTATCTTCACACTACTTCATATAAGTAGTATTCTTTATTATTCAATTTTGCATGAAACAAGTTGCTCCATTTGTACTGCAGATACATTTCTTTTTGATTCTGTGCCCCATAGAGCTGATTTCTAAAGCATAGCTACATTAAGGACACAAACTTTGTGCTTGAAGTACTGTCAAAAGACAGAAATGTTGAAAGGCTAAGATGATGAAATAAATGCCTATAATACTAATTCTGGCCCAATACATGGCCATGCTGACGTCCTTAATTGCTTTTTCTTTTTTTTAAATTTACAAATAGGGTCTCACTCTGTTGCCCAGGCTGGAGTGCAGTGGTATGATTATAGGTCACAACAGCCTTACCCTCCTGGACTCAAGCAATCCTCCTGCCTCAGCCTCTTGAGTAGCTGGGACTGCAAGTGAGGGCCACCACATCTGGCTAATTTTTTTATTTTTATTTTTTTGTCAAGATGGGATCTCATTATTCTGCCCAGGATGGTATCTAACTCCTGGCCTCAAGTAATCATCCTGCCTCAGCCTCCCGAAATGTTGGGGTTCCATGTATAAGCCACCTTAATTTCATACTTACTTTAGCTTTTCATGTGTGGAGGTTTATTTTCATAGCCAGAAAGTAAAATAAACTACCTCTGAATTATTTAAGAACGCTTTGATAGGCTCTATAATTACTGAGGTCCAAATACCACATCAAACAAAAGTATTTGATCACTGAAATGTAATGAAACTGTTTCTAGCAGGATTGTACCTGATTTTTATATTGTATTTATAATAGTTACCAATATTAATAATCAATTATAGGTTAATTACAATATATGGCATTGTTCAATCTACCTTCACAACATCCCCATGAAGGACATATTATCATACTAATATTGCAGCTAAAGAAATAGGTTGTGGTATGTTAGAAAACTTAGCAAAGTTGAGACAGCTAATAAAAGACAGAGCCAGAATTCAATCCCAAGTCCATCTAACTCTAGAACTCATTTGTTGTCCCACAGGACACCATTATTTCATCTCAATAATAATGGAGACTCTAAAGGCCACTTGTAGGAGAAACTAGGTTTATTTGATCTTGGCTACATCATGAAGAAACACCAAATCTGGGATTATACAGGGTTGGACATTTTTGACCCTACCTTCCACTAATCTTAGTTCTCCAGAATGAGATGTGAATAAAGCTCATACTGCTTGCTGTCCCTATTGTGCTTGTTCTTCTTGTTGTAGCTGAATGTCCATTTCTAAATCATGGAGGGGAAAAAGTTGTTTGCTTACAGTTATGGCCATGATAAGCAAAGAATCTGAGAGTGGGGTCAGGGAGTCAAAAAAATGTGTAAAAACAGGTAAGGCAATGGTTTATGAATACCTCCTCTAGGGAAAGAATAGGATTCATTATTCTTTTGCAAAAAATGCATCAAAATTCTAAGATATCCCATTTTCTTAATTCTTCACGTAATACTAGTATTTCCTTCACTTTGATTTCCTAGTCAATTCACTAGTTTTTTTAGTATTTTCTGGCTTTCAAACAAATAGGTAAATGTTCTCTTCTTGTTTTTCTACTTCTTGTTTTGCTTTCTAATCGTCTAAGTGAAAAAAAAGGCAGTATACTTTATAAAATGTAATTTATTTACCTCAGAAAGAAAAAATAACTCATATATCAATAAAGAGGTTCAGAGTAAAATCAGCATAGTAGCATGTTACAAATTTCTTCATTTTTAAGTTTCTGAAATGTACATTACTGGTTTATAAAAAACTGAATTTAATTCTCAAACATAAGTATAACATAATAAAATTGTTTTAAATGTAGATTATAATAAAACACTGTACGCTAATATTAAAATATATATTCAAGCATTTCATATGTTTAATAAGCCAATAATTTCAGTTCACTTCTACCAATCATGGCTATTTAGGATCCCCCTTAAATCTTTGTAGAGCACTTCTCATGTTGTTTCATAAATATTTGTTAACCTACCTTTTCCTCCTGAAACTCAGAGCTCTTATCAGTACACAAGGACTCTACAAGAAAGTCTTCCCACCTTGTGGAATTGCCTTGAATATTCAATGAGGTAGCATAAAAGACATTGGCAAGTTTAATACCAGGCACCTAAGAGGCACTTAGTAATTCCCTTCTGTGAAAAGATAATTTTCAAGATGGTAAAATCATGACTCTCATCAAATATAAAATGAATATCTATCAGAGATTTTATTTAGCTCATTAATTAGTGAGGAAACAAGAAAAATGTTAAAACTGATTCAAATGAAAATGTCTTACAGAGATTTTAATTCTCTACTGGACAAAATTCATTTGCATTTCTATGGACAATAAAGATTTTCATTATTATCAGTTTGCTACCACGCAGCTTCCGTCCCTATAGAGTTGTAAAATAGCCTAGTCAATAAAGACAATCAAAGGTGCACAAGCTTATAGTAACAGATAACCCCCAGAGAGTTTGGTAGACAATGTTCAGTGTTCCACTGAAAGGACACACAGGAAACTCATTTGCCATTTGCAAGTTGATTTTTTTTTTTTGGCAATCGTTTACCCATTTCCAAGACAACTTTTTTTCTGACACTTCCTTTTTCATAATATTTATTTATTCTAGAACTAAGAATTTATTAGTATTTGCATCTTCAGTACTTAGTACATGCTTGCTTAGTACTCGAAAAAGCCTGGTTTAATTACGTTTTTTAAAGCCACTTCCATTTATACAGGATCTTACTATATGCAAAATACCTTCCTTATGCTTTCTGTCATTGATTCAATTATCTCACACAGAGTACTGAAAAAACAATGGCAGTCACAATATTATTTTCAATTCAATTTAATAAATATTTAATGAGCACCTACCACATTCATACTCACTGTAAAAAGAAAGAAAGCTAACTGTAGTGTCTGGATTTCTATTTTTTCACTTTTTCTTCTTGATGGTATGCTGGGCTTTGCTTTTATGTCATCCCTTTAACATCATTACCATGGAAACATTTCTGGGGCTATAATTCTGCTTTTTATAGGGAGTTCCTAGTCTGATTACCAAAAGACAATATTAGAATCATACTTAACGTCCTCCTGGTCTGCACTGCCATCTTCACAATAGCCCTCTCAACAGGCTTACAAGGTATTGTCGATTGCTCCAAGAAACAGCTCAAAGCAAAAGAAGACTGAGGGCAGAATCATGAGGTCATACACATTTAGAGGGACCCCACTGCTATTCTGATGTTTAGTCTAAGAGCCACTTTTCTAGCCTCCTCTGACTTTGTCTTTTCCTAACGAGTCAACAAACTTTGTGTCCTTTGAGAGTTTCACCCTTAAACCTGGCTTCAATGTAAAGAAAGTGGTGTTTCTCTAGAGTGTTCCCCTTTGCCTTGCTTCTTCCAAAGACAAACATTTTAGGAAAAAAAGAAACTAGTTCTAGAGGTCCAGGACAGATATGGGTGTTTTGAATAGATGAGGCCTCAAATTGGGTGCATTACTTGGAAGAAAATGTACCTCAGAGAAGCCAAATAATTTATTCATATTTGCAAGAGTGGTAGAGGGAGGATTCGAACTCAAGACTTAAGGTTTGCACAGAAGGCATAGCACTGACAGCTTAGATTTTGGAATTAAAAAAAGAAAGGCTTCTGTTTGCATTAAGGCCAACCACTCTCTGTGACTTTGAGCTAGTTACCTAGCTTTCCTTAATGTCATGAATTTTTTCCAGAAATAGTAATAATATGTATCTAATAAGGTAGTTTTCAAAATTAAATTAGATACTGCCTGAAAGTCATGTAATCAATAATGCTTTAACTTTCAATATTATTATCTCTAGTTAATCAGGGTTGTCAAAGCTTTTGCTGCTAATCAATACAAGGAACTCAGCAGGTAATTATAAAAATAATACACATCAAGGAGTTACACAGGTTAAGACAGTTTTTAAAGTTTATACGATTGTGACTAAAAACATATATGGATTTTTGCTTTCAAAATATTTTTAGGCAGAAAGTGGAATTCACCAATCATTTTCATCATAGCTCTCCAATTCTTTCTTGATTTCCACCCCTCCTTTAAGTGACACTTAACTCCATGTTGGAAAATGCCCCTTCCTGGCTCTGGACCATTCATATGATCACTTGACTCAACTATGTACTTTTCATTTTTAAGAAAGTGACCCACCATCTCAATTGTCACAGCCCTAAAATCAAAACAAAACAAAAAATCTTGTGTACACATTACTCACTTTAGAGTTAAAAAAATACTGTGTGTTTTTTAACACCTCTTCTTTGTATACACTCTTACAGAGGCGTGCATGCGCTTAATTGTGCTGAAAGTGGGGAAGAGCTCATCTGTGTCTTAGTTGGTTCAATCCTTGTGGTGCCCCACATCGAAGGTGGATTTCTATAGGACAAGTTTTTAAATCTCAGCATCTTTTTCCCATAGAACTCAGTTAGGCCAGAACTTTTAGATAGATTTGAACAGTAAACTACTGAACCCATTCATTTATTTCAGTTTATCAATGGTCCAAATTATGACAGATACTCCTTTTCCACTATGGATAAATCCTTTCTTCTTAGCAATACTTTTTTTTTTCTTTCCAATTTTTATTTTAAGTTCAAGGAGCACACGTGCAGATTCATCACATGGGTAAATTGCACATTGTGGGGTTTGGTGTGGAGATATTTTGTCTTCCAGGTAATCAGCATAATACCTAATAGATAGTTTTTTAATACTCACTCTCCTCCTACCCTTCGCCCTCATGTAGGCCCCAGTGTCTATTGGTCATTTTTTGAGTGTATGTGTACTTAATAGCTCCCAGGGAGAACATGTGTTATTTGTTTTTTTGTTCCTGTATTAATTCACTGCGGATAATAATAGATAATGGCCCACAGCTCCATCCACATTACTGCAAAAGGTATGGTCTCATTCTTTTTTTTTTTTTTTTTTTTTTTTTTTGAGACAGAGTCTCACTCTGTCATCAGACTGGAGTGCAGTGGCGCATTCTTGGCTTACTGCAACCTCCACCTCCCGGGTTCAAGCGATTCTCCTGCCTCAGCCTCCCAAGTAGCTGGGACTACAGGCGTGCACCACCACGCCCAGCTAATTTTGTACTTTTAGTAGAGACAGGGTTTCACTATGTTGGCCAGGATGGTCTCAATCTCTTGACCTCATAATCCACCTGCCTCAGCCTCCCAAAGTGCTGGGATTACAGGCGTAAGCCATCACACCCGGCCTGGTCCCATTCTTTTTTATGGCTATGTAGTATTCCATGGTATACTCGTCCCATATTTTCTTTATCCAGTCCACCATTTATGAACATCTAGGTGGATTCCATGTCTTTGCCATTGTGACTCGTGCTGTAATGAACATACACATGGATGTGTCTTTATGGTAGAATCATTTATATTCCTTTGGACATATACCCAGTAATGGGATTGCTGGGTCAAATGGTAGTTCTGTTTTAAGTTCTTTGAGAAACATCCCGACTGAGTTCCACAGTGGGTAAATTGATTTACATTCCCACTAGCAGTGTATAAGGATTTCCTTTGCTCCACAACCTTGCCAGTGTCTGCTATTTTTTGACTTTTTAATAGTAGCCATTCTAGCTGGTGTGAGATGGTATCTCATTGCGGTTTTGATTTGCATTTCCCTAATGGTTAGTGATATTGATCATTTGTTCATATCCTTGTTGGTCACCCATATGTCTTTTAAGAAGTATCTGTTCATGTCCTTTGCTCACTTACTAATGGGGTTGTTTATTTCCTTGTAAATTTGATTAAGTTTCCTCTAGATTCTGGCTATTGGACCTTTGTAGGATACATAGTTTGCAAGTATTTTATTCTATTCTGTAGGTTTTCCATTTACTCTATTGATAGTTTCTATTGCTGTCCACAAGCTCCTTACTTCAATTAGGTCCCATTCATCAATTTTTGTTTTCATTGCACTTGTATTTGGCATCTTCGTCATGAAGTCTTTGCCATGGCCAATATCCAGAATGGTATTTCCTAGTTTTTTTTTTTTAGGGATTTTATAGTTTTAGGTTTTACACTTAAATCTTTAATCCATTTTGAGTTGATTTTTGTATAAGGTAAAAGGTAGGTTTCTAATTTCAATCTTCCGCTTATGGCTAGCCAGTTATCCCAGTACCATGTATAGGGATTCCTTTTCCCATTGCTTTTTATTGCTGGCTTTGTTGAAGATTCGATGGTGGTAGGTGTGCAGCTTTCCTTCTGAGTTCCCTAACCTGTTCCATTGATCTATGTGTCTGTTTTCATACCAGTACCATGCTGTTTTAGTTACTGTAGTCTTTTAGTATAGTTTGAAGTTGGGTAGTGTGATGCCTCCAGCTTTGCTCTTTTTGCTTGGAATTCCTTTAGCTATTCAGGCTCTTTTGATCCCAAATGATTTTTAGAATGTTTTTATCTAGTTCTGTGAAAAATATCATTGGTAGTTTGATAGGAATAGCACTGAATCTGTAAATTGCTTTGGGCAGTATGACCATTTTTAACAATATTGATTCTTCACATCCATGAGTATGGAATGTTTTTCCATTTGTTTGTGTCATCTCTATCTCAGCAATAATGTTTGTCTGAGATTTTCTAACCCTCATTCTTCCCCAATCATCATTGATTAGTAATCTCTTATTCAGACCTTCAGTTCTACTTTTACAAACTCACGTAAGACAGGAAAAATTGACCCAACCTTGGCCAAAGACAGACACTTTGTTCATGTTATAATTTATAAAATATTTTTGGGAAAAAATTATCCAATAAATACACTTTAATGGAAATAAGACCCTTCTGAGAGCTCAGCTACTCACCTATTCAGTGGACTGTTAACCTTGAGAGGAAACTAACTATCTTGAACCAGTCTTGAAGGCATTGTTTAATAATTCTTAACTAGCTGTTTTTTCTCTTATGAAGTATAATAATTAGCTAACCATTCACTTTTCTTTTAGTATGTCTCAAAGAAAAGGAAATCTAATCTTTCGAGTGACTAGCTACAAATCTTCTTCCCTGCAGCAAGATTGTAATAAAATGTTGACACATGTACAACACCAAATTGTCTGAAAAAAACACATTACGTTATTTTTTAAAAATTGCTTTTTGTTTTGTATTTTATCCCTTCTCCCATCCCACTGGCTTGTAAATTTTTTGATGGCAGGGATATAAAAATTATTTTTTTAACTTTATTTTTAAGTTTTGGTACCTACCACACTATCTACCATATAGTAACTGCTAAACAGTTTTGCTGACTCAATGAAGATCTAACAAAAAGAACTAGAAACAGCTAGAGAAGTAGAGCATAAAGCAATATGAAGAAAACAAAAAATAAAGTTGGTATCCCAATGTGTTTCTGACCAGCTGGAAGGCTATTCCAATACAACAGGCCAAGTGCATAATGAAATTTCAAGGAGTAAGTCATTCAAGTTCTGAGAAAGTACCTGCCCAAGAAGCATATAAAAAACATTTGCTGAGTTACAAACTTGAAAACATATTGAAGGTGGCTAAAAGATATTGAAAATAATATAAATAATATTTACTGTTTAGGCCAGAATAGAGAGACCATAATATACTCCAAGGCTTTTTCAGAAGTACAGAAGGGAAAACTACTACTGAGTTTTACTATCCAGCACATGTGTAGAAAACCTAACATATAGATGTTATGAATATGGCACCAGCCTTAACATTTGATTTTAATGTAATTTTAACATCATTGTCATCTGGAGAACCAGATTACCAGATTCCTTGTGCCATCCAGGTATTCAAAGGAATCCATAGCCAGATTAGTAGAGCAATGAAATGTACAACATAAGACTAGGATTGGAAATTTTTATGAAATACAGGAAGATGTCAGTCTGCTCAAGAGCGGTTTTACAGCAATCTCGTATAGGGTGGTCACAAACAGGGAAGGCAGAAGTGTTTTAAGATAGAACTGGAGCATGTCCTCATGTGGCCTGTCCTTGCCAAGACCTGGGGCAGCAAAGGAGACACTAGTCACATAGCAACCAGAAGATATCAGTTTGTTTTTCTCTTTAAAATAAACTTCACCACACGGAGATATAACTGTTTCTGATAGGGACAGGAGGCAGAGAAATTCTAGGCAGAAAAGGGTGGGTTCCTGACAAAACTCCACCCTGAAGCCTGAAACCACCGCCCAAAGTGAGAACTCACTTTGTGTTCTCAAGTGTTGCCTTTTCCAAAACCACCCGTGGCCCTGCCTGGAGCCATCCTGCGCCAATAAAAAAAAAAACCAAACTCAGCTGGCAGAGAGAGGAGAAGCAGCTGGACGTCAGCGACTACAGTTGGACATTGGAGAGAAGCGGCTTGACTTCAGAGGGACAGCTGGACAGTGTAACTTAGGAGAAGAATTTGGCCAGAGACGATCAGACTTCAAGGGAAAATTACCTTCCCTCCCGTCTCCTCTTCAGTTCCCCTTCCCACTGAGAGCCACCTCCATCAGCAATAAAATCTTCCACATTTACCATCTTTCAATTCGTTCGGGTGACTTCATTTCTCCCAAAAGCTGGACAAGAGCTCAGGTACCAGGAGTGCAGATGAAAAAGGCTGTCACACTGACTCTTTGCCCTCACAGGCAGAAGGCAGCCATCTCATGCGAAAAGGCAAAGGGTCCACTGAGCTATTAACACTTAAGCCGTCCACGGACAGCAGAGCTAAAAGAACACTGTAACACTCGCTCTGGGGCTTCAGGGGTCGCGGGCACCTCCGCCACATGCTGCTGCAGGGCTGGCACGGAGTTGGCTCCTGCCGGAGCGCTTGCCCCAGCTCCTGCACTTGCTCACCTGTGCACCCCTCCCGTGAGGGGTGGAACACAGCGGTCCAAGTGAATGGAGTTCATTCCTGCAGGCACCAGAGCGGCCAGCTGACTTCAGCGCTCCTGTACTCCAGTTTCCGCTTTGTTTGTTCACACACTCCCTTCTGCGAGGAGTTGAGAATGGGGCACCCGCTTGGTGAGTCTTGCGAAGGTCAATTAGACAGAAACCAGAGAACTGGGACAATATTCAACTTTTTTTTTTTTTAATTTGAGATGAAGTCTCGCTCTATCACCCAGGCTGGAGTGCAGTAGCGGGATTCGGCTCACTGCAACCTCCACCTCCTGGGTTCAGGCGATTCTTGTGCCTCAGCCTCCCTAGTAGCTAGGATTACAGGCATGGGCCACCATGCCTGGCTAATTTTTGTATTTTTAGTAGAGACGGGGTTTCACCATGTTGGCCAGGTTGATCTCGAACTCCTGACCTCAGGTGATCTGCCCACCTCGGACTCCCAAACAATATTCAAATTTTATTTACGCTCACTGAGGAACAGCAAACATTTATTTGCTTTTTAAAAAACTTTTAGCACCAGACTGTAAAATAAAAAATAAAAACAACCAATGGGCTATCTAAAATAACAGTAGATAATTACATAAGGCTTACTTTATGCTTGGCACTATTCCATATGCTTTATAATTTATTTTTAAATTCACTTACTTCTCAAAACAAGCCCAAGAGGTAGCTTCTGTCAATATGCTATTTTATAGATGAGGTAGCTGAGAGATTGGGAGGTTAAATGATTTTCCTTATGTCATATAGTTGGTAGAGTAAGCATGCAGGCAGCCTAGGCTATAAAATATGTGCTCTCAACATATATTTGTCCCTCAATTTTACTTAATGATCTTCTTTCACAAAATCTTCATTTATTACCTCATGTAACTTTACAATATTCCTCTCAGTTTTATTTTTAAAAAAGATTTTCTTAGAAAACATAATCAACTGGTGAAGATCTGGGAATCTGTTCTGCGATGTAGACTAAGTGGGATAGCTACTGGAAATCTTTTTCCTCATCTGTTTAATAATAATAGTAGTATTTCCTGCCTTGTTGGGTTTTTATTACAAAGTTAAAATGTAAATTGTCTAGTACTGTTCTTAATAAATGACATATCTATGCCCATGTCTAGATTTACATTTAGATATAGATTTAATAATATAGATATATAGATTGATAGATACAGATACTATCATTACTGATAATGTTATAATTATTAAATTAGAAATGAGGAAATTGAGAGTCATACATTAAGTTATCTTTGTTAATTACGGATCTCTTTGACACCAAAATATGGAAGCCCCCAATTTTTTATAGATATATTTAACCTTAACATATCAGGAAGATCCAAAAGGCATGTGAATGAAAAAGAGCCTAATAGCTATAAAATATAGGTAGATGATTGATAGATATAGATAAACAAACCTATCTCCATTTTAAATTACATGTCTACTTAAACTTTGAAGTCCCTTTCTTTACTCATCAATTTTTACATCCTAAAACTGCTTTACACATCTTGCCAAATTTTCCCTCTTATGCTTGCCTACCCACAGGTCCTGCCTCTTTGTACTTTTTCTCTACACTCCTTCTTTCATTATGTGGATCTCTTTGTCAGGTTCATCTATCTAGCCATTCACCCATAAAGCACACACTAGTGTTTTTTGTTCTATCGTATAATATTCTCTGTAATAAATCCGGTAGCTCCTAGAGAAGATCAAGTGCTTTTCCAGATAAATGCATTTGCATTGTCTTCTGTGAAAGTGTTTTGCATTTGCTTATTATTCAAAGTAATTGTCAGATTTTAGGACAATCTGAGACAATATCTATTGTACCTATTTGTTAAACTAGTTTTTCAACAAATTAAAAATATTTATAACCAAGAAACATAACTGTTGTCTCTGGTAGGCTCTCATATTCTTGGTGTATCCTTCTCTCCTTTATGTTCAACTATTTACACAATTGAAATCAAATGACCTTTTGCTCTACCTCTATTAGGATGCATTAACCGAGATTATCTCAAAGCTATTTAATCTCATTGTGTGTAAAATTCATTCATATGTCTGAAATGCATATTGTACTAGATCTTAAATATGTTGTAGTACATTAAAAATACATTTTTAAGTTAAAAAAAAAAACCTAGAGCAACAGCAAATCTAAGGTTTGTTGTTCCCAGGATAGAGTCTAATTCAGCTGCAGCAGCAAGATTGGATGAATATTTTCTAAAAACATGAACTCCCACAAAGTATAAAAAAGCTTCTGTAAGTGTGGGTGAGTTCTGTTCATTGACCAAAAAAATCCTTTACATATCAAGGAGTAGTGAGCTACAATCCCAAATCATGAATACAGAAATTTCTCAAGCCACTTGTGATAAACTCATTTCTAGTATCACACACACTAGTTGACACCAAATAAAACTTCTCTTTCATATCAGAGTTAAACTGTAAATAAACTTCTACTTGGTCTTTTGCATTACACACTAGGAAGTCCAGCTGAGTCCAAGAGATGTCTTATAATCTCTGTGTTCGGCTATTGTTGCAAGCCACTGTGCTACAGGGCCTCATGCTGTCAGCAAAGAAAAAAAAACTACATTTGAATTACATTATTCGATTCGATCAGGGGACTATATTTTGTCTGCCCAGAAACTGACACATATTGAAAAGGTACAGTTTACATATATAGAAGCATGAGCAAAACTGTACATTTTTACTATGGCTGTCAGTGTAAGTCTGTGTATCTGGAAGTAATGTCTACTCAAGACAATAGGTCAAAATAGGTAGTTTCAGGCAGTGACTTCTGAATTTCCAGAAGTATGGAGTGCTAAGTTGTTATTTGTTAATGCTCTGTTTATTTTTTTACTTTGAGTTTCCCATATTAAACAATTATTTATCTTCAACCTATACTATTTCAACCTATACTTTTACTATTATAAAGTTTCTGTTATATCTACTAAGGAGAAGACACCTGAAATGCTTATTAGGCTCCTGCTATAAAAACATATTTCTTGCTATTTCTTATTTCTCACTTCTAACACAATATACAATGGTTCATAATTCTAATTTCTAGAAAATATTGCCGAATTTTGGTGGAACCTATATACTTATAATATAATAGGCTCATAATTAGTAGCAACGTTCTTCAAGAGCCTTGGAATTTTGGAATTTGAAATCAGAATATTTGAATTTAAGTCCTGATTCCACCATTTGTGAGCTAAAGAATCTTGAAAAAGTCAGGTTCTCAGAGCCTAAGCTTTCTCAGCAGCTGTGGAGCAAATAAGACAGTATATGAGAAAGACTTTTAGAAATTATGTTATGATACAAGTGTTTGTATTTGTTATTATATCTTATGGGAAAATACTTGGAAAGTTTGATTTTTAGTTCTTACTTTACATATACAGGAAAAAAGCAGAAGGAATTGTCCATTTGACCTTCATACCCTGAGTATTTCTGTTCAAATTAAGCACTTTCATCTTGTATGTTTTTACATACTTTTAAATGATAACATGAGGGCAAATGTGTGAAACCATGAAGATTTTGCTATTCAAAGTGTCAGTCAGTTCATAGTCACACTAACAGCCCAATAACAGGGCTAAGGAAGTGTTTTATTCCTCATTTAAGTATTTGACTTTATTCCAACCTGACCCAATTCACTTGACACTATCTAAACTGCAGGTGGCTAGTTAGTTGTGTAATTACAGTTCCATGCTTTCAGTTTAATACTTTGGACTCAATTTAGTTGTACAAAGGAATGCAAGATTGCCACATAGATTAGTTCTTTAAAGACTTTTGATCCTTTTGTATTTTAATAAATTTTCCAAATGCTATTATTGCTTCTCTTAAAGACTTGATTCTTGAAAGCTTTTGCTCTTTACAAGCTTAATATCTGCTGAAAAAAGCTGCAGAAAAATGTTCAATAATGGAAATGCTAAGCCTTCATTCTCATAATCAACATAAGCTTTGAATCTTTATCAAACTTTTATCAACTGTTCATTACATTCTATCCTTTAAGCTCATCCTGACTTCACTATTGAACTCTTCATTACAAAGTTATATTGCTTTGTTTTGCTCTGGCAAACATTGTGTGCATGCGCCGGTGTGTGTGTGTGTGTCTGTGTGTCTTCACTTTTGGAGAGACTGTTATTTTTATTTTTTACTATTATACAGTTTTATTGGTGTCCCAAATAAATAAAAGTTTTCAATTTAAGAATATTCACACATAACTAGCAAAGAATGAAGTCGATAATTTATATTCCAGTTAGGTTATAATTTTCCTATAGTTAGATTTACCTCAAAAAGCACATAGCAGTGATCGTTTTCCATGTGACTTTTAAGTATTTACCTTCATCTCTCTCCACCCTAGTTTATATAAATGAAAGTCACCCCTTTGTGATTTATTATCTATCTATCTATTTATTTATTTATTTATTTATTTATTTATTTTTTCGAGACGGAATCTCGCTCTGTCACCCAGGCTGGAGTGCAGTGGTGTGGTCTTGGCTCACTGCAAGCTCCGCCTCCCGGGTTCACGCCATTCTCCCACCTCAGTCTCCCAAGTAGCTGAGACTACAGGCGCCCGCCACCACGCCCGGCTCATTTTTTGTATTTTTATTAGAGACGGGGTTTCACCGTGTTAGCCAGGATGGTCTCGATCTCCTGACCTCGTGATCCTCCCGTCTCGGCCTCCCAAAGTGCTGGGATTACAGGCGTGAGCCACCGCACCTGGCCGTGATTTATTATCTTATGTACTTAAACAGTTAAGTTATTGGTAGCTAAAATAGTAAAGGTTCTTTGAGTTAAAATGCCTTTATGGTTACACATTTATTTATACACCTAATTGTTCAACAATCATTTCTTTGGCATCTGTTCTGCACTAGGAACTACTTTGGGTACTCTACACAGGGGCAAAGCTGAAGAATGCATATCCCTTGCTTTTGGAGGGCTCAGGGTGTAGTGAGTAAGATACGTTGTTAAATATACCAAAGTAAGTACGTTAAAGAATCTGACATATAAGAACTGATACGTCTGTGACTTTTTCTGCCTCAGAGATTAGGGGGAAATTTCATTGAGTGATATTTGAGCTGAATTATGAAGGCAAGAAAACACCCGAAAATGTTTTAAAATAATTTAAAAAAGGAAATATATAAAAGGTGAAAATTTAATTCCAGACAATAATATGTTCTTAGTTTTTGAATAATACTGACCCTGACTTTTCCTTATTATAAGTGAGTTAGAGTTTTCTCCCATTTTGTTGTATGTAAGTCTCTGGAAATTGTATTTGCAGAGCATTCCAAAAGAGCTTGAGCCCAGGGCAAAACCATGGCTTTTTATTTGGGCTCTTGCAGTTTCACGGATGCATAATTTGAACAATTATTTCAGTTGCTTAAGCTAATTGAGAAACTCAGAAGACGAGTGATTATTAGTCATTTTTAATAATTTAAAATGTATTTCTTATTTGTAGAGTTATATTACAGATTCACCCTATATGCTTTGCTAGTTGGTGCGTATACATTTTTATAATGTATTATTGTCAATAAAAATAAGTTGCTTTCCAATTGTGTGCATGTGTGTCCTATAGAATTTTAAAGAGCAGTGCTACAGCATTTCCTTTTGTGGGATTCCAAAATTCAATCTCGTGTTCATTCATATGACGATATCAGAAAATATCATTTCCTAATATTTACGGGGTATTGTAATTACCTACTTTTAGTTTTGCATTTTTGCATATGCAAAACTTACTCTTAGACACATTAGTAAGATTTAAGGTACTAAGAGCATACCTTGAACTTTGATAACCTTGCTACAGATTTTCTAACAGCCACATACTCTCAGTTCTTCTTTTTGTCAGCGTGAGCTTCACTTCTAGTTTTTCAGAAGTGTCAGAAAATCTTGTTTAGGTAAATAAAATACAATTTTAATGGAGTTGCATATTGGTTATTTAAAAAATTTTTTTTGAGCTCTGTCCTTGCTTGGCTCAGTGTGATGAGGACTTTGCAATACCTGTCAGGGCTGTATTTCAATGATGCTCGGACTACTAACCTGAGCAGACTATGCTGGAATATGCAAGGACACTTGCCTTAGTGCTAAAGGCATATGCTGCTCATCTGTACATCCTGTCAAATCTTTTTTTCTCTCATTCCAATTTTTCTAATTTTTTTTGATGTACAGTTTCAAATGATACAACTAAAAATAGATTTATAATGGTAGTTTATATATAGAATTGTTCAAGTAAAGTTTCCCTGGAGCAGATTGTTTTCCCTCCTTTTAACAAAATCAATAGCCCATTTGAACTTAGAGCCCTTTATCTCCCGAAAAGAAATAACAATTTTTAGGTATTCCATATACAGGGGAATATTCCATAGTTTGATATCAGAGCTTTTTTATGAAGCAACACTCCTACTTGGGACAACTCAAAAAATGATGAGGGCAGCAAGGAGCTGATCTCTTCCTCGTCCCTTCATCTTGACCTTTTATGTGTTGCTATAGGATCCTCTAAAATTAATAGTATTCAATTATTATTATAAAGCTACAAAATTTAAATGTAGTACTTGAAAAATACAATTCTCATGTATTATTTGCCTCCTATGTGTTAGGTACTTTTGTGATTGTGCTGCAGTACCAGAATCCTGAAAAATATCAGTCTCCCTACTTATTTTGTATCTGTGGAAAAACAGATGCTAATTCAGGTTCACCTACTTGCCCATGTTCTCACTGTGGTAAAACCAAGACTCCAACAATCTGTGCTTTCTCCAAAAAAATCACCGTCTCAATTTGGAAATACTATAACTAGACTATTATAATAATGGATTAGAAAATGACTTTTTGTTCAAAATCAATGAGGAAACTGTGTGTGGTGAAGAATGTCAGACCAAAAAAAAAGGCACTGGATGAAGAAAAATTTCAATAAAACCGCTTGTTCAAGGACATTTTTCACTAAAATGTAATATATTTTTCTGATGTCAAAATTCTTAAAAGAGCAAGACATTTATTTCAATTTAACCGAAATTTAATAAGCACCCTTGATGTGCCTCCAACATTGTGATAGATGGTAAGATCCACTGAATCCAAAGTGGAACTACACTAAGCTATGGAGGTTTTCCCTTCAGACCCAAGGCCCTTGGTAAAGGAAATAGGTATCTGAAGCTCTCAGGTCTTTGAGGTTGAAAAATAAAGCCACAGGCACCATTGAATTCTATAAATAAAGGCTATAAAACTCTTACTTCTCTGTGACTCTCCTTTAAAACATCCCTACACATAATTATTGAATCTTTACAACTGTAACAAGGACTACCCAAATGTGATTTTAGTCACCAGAACTTCTTAACCTTTAGTGCTACTGGCTGAGGAGAAAGGTTCATGAGATCACGAGTTTGGGATTGCTAATAATTTTTCTAAATCTTTCTAACTGACAAAAGATATAAATTGTTTAATGTGACACCCTCCCCAACTTGGACACTTTATGTGTCATATTCTCAAAGCCATTATCTTTGTCACCCAGACTAGTATCTACTTTCACTTATTTATTCCAACAAATGAGAGTTGAACAAGTAAATTCTATACTGTGGAATCATGTTTGACTCCTCTGTGTCATATCTTACATTCAAAGGATCAGTACATTTGTTTGATGCTACTCCAAAATCTATACAGAAACTAATCACTACTTCACCTATATCACCATGGTACAAATCCTTATGATATTTTGACTGAACAATTTCCAATGACTTTCCAATCCACTTCCTGGCTTTTATATTCCATCTCTCTTAAACAGTCTACTTTTAACAAAAGAGGAGGCAATCTTCAGATCACTTCTGATCCTACTTTATTGACTTCCTGCTTCACCTACCGTCAAATCTTAAGTCTTTTAAAAGGCCTATAAATTGTATTACATCTGTTTTCTGCTATTTTTCTGACCCCATCTTTGATCACTCTTTTCCTCTCATACTGTTCCATAAGATGTTCCATTTTGCTCCATTAGATTATTGAGAACAGAGGCGTCTGTTTTGTTTACTGCTGTTATTTCCACATTTACAGAATCTAAAATGGTATGTGGCACATATTAAGGGAATATTTAACACTCAAAGAGGGTCAAGAGGTAATTGTGTAGTTTTCAAAATATGAATTCTCATGCACATTTTTAGTTTCAATAAGGGCATGTATTTAAAAGTGCTACACGTTTCCCTCAAAGTACTCTTTCCAAGTAAAAGTTAGAAGTCTGGTGCAAAAACCATGCTTCAAGCTAGGAGGTTTTTTGCAATAGGTTGTTGATCACTTCCCAAAACAATTGCACTTTGTATCTCAACCTATTTGGGAGGATAATCCTTTTTGTGTTGGGATGTGCTGTTTGTGCAGTGAAAAATATTAGTTATTATAGGTGTGATTAATATAAATAGCAATAGTTTACTTTCTTAAATTATCTAAATAAACTTTAAAATATATAGGTTTTTAGCACCTTTTAAAGGAGGACATTATGTGTCTGGTCTCAGGTTAGCTCTCTGTATAGACATTTGTATAGATGTTTATTCAACTATTTTACATGGATAAATACTAGCACATACAGTGAAAAGTCTACTGCCCACGAGTCAATATGTCCTAGTTATCACCCTCCCAACTCAATTTTGATGAAATCCAAATTTTTTTCCTTTTTAGAAATTCTCTAGTTTAAAAGGAAGTAGAATGTAATCCTCTCTAAAGTTTCCAGAATATTAATAAAAACATTATGTTGCCCATAAAACTGTAGGTGTATTTTGAACCGATTTTATATCAATCTTTTATTTTGAATGCTCATAGCTTTGACTTTGGCACAGGCTACAAGAAATACACTTTATAAGTCTCTTGCTCCCAAGTCTCTAAATTGCACATTCTGAAAAACTGGCTATTTCTGCACAGAACATAGAGATTGAATGCAAGGCTATAATTCACTTTCAGGTTTTCTGCTGATGACATAAACCACCAAAGCTTGTTGGTTTATGAACAACAACAGGACACAGAGACTGAATTATGGCATGTGTCAGTGATGAGAGATAAAGAATTGGCATCCACAACCCAAAGATAATAGTTTTATTCCATTAAATTTGAGACATAGAAAAAACCAAGATTTTTAAACATTTAAGAAATAGTTCATCACTGAAAAATTTTATAGTTAATGAAAAGAAAATATCAAATCTATGCTCAAAAGAAAATAAAACAGAGATGATGCAAGAAAGTCCATAGGCAGACCTGGCATTTTACATAACTGAGATGTTTCTGAATTTGCTGAAAAATTACAATTTCTCCCTTTTGGAAGTAGCACCTTACAAAGCTTTATACTAGCTTACTCACTGCCCGGGCTTTGGAAAGTGAAACACTTACTAATAATGCAAGAAGATTTGTCTTTTTTATTTCTTGATGTCTTTTGAGAAGAAGAAGCGAGAATATAGGCAAAATAAGTAAAAGCCACAATATGCTATTTTACAAGGGTAGTCATTAAAGTCCATTCTTACATTCTTACAGCATTCTTTTTTTTTTTTTTTTTTTTTTTGAGACGGAGTGTCGCTCATGTTGCCAGGCTGGAGTGCAGTGGGGCCATCTCGGCTCACTGCAAGCTCCGCCTCCCAGGTTTACGCCATTCTCCTGCCTCAGCCTCTGGGGTAGCTGGGACTACAGGCGCCCGCCACCACGCCCGGCTAATTTTTTGTATGTTTTTAGTAGAGACAGAGTTTCACCATGTTAGCCAGGATGGTCTTGATCTCCTGACCTCGTGATCCGCCCGTCTCCGCCTCCCAAAGTGCTGGGAGCATTCTTTACCTTTCAACTTTCCAAAATGGTGCAGGCACCAAGTTTAAAACAGTGAATGGAGCTACAAAGTTATGCAGAAGCAGACACTAAGCTACAAGCTGTGTGCTAATTTGATTTTCCTAGAGGCAACTCTTGAGGTAAGGGTTGTAAGGTGGGTACTTTACTTGGGAGGTACTGAGAACATGGGTGGGGAGAAAAGAAGTGTTACAGAAAAGAAAGGTAGCTACTAAGTGGCAGCTTATTAAACCTACATGGCTACTGGAGCTTAATCTCACAGAGAAACTGGGCAACAGTGTAAAGCAGTGCTTTAGTGTTACTGCATAGGAGGACAGAGGAGCTGGGTTAGTACATATCGTATAATCATTGGTTGAATATTGCCTAGGGTGAAGGTGGACTGTGTTATGTAGACGAAGCCTGCAGGCCTAGAAGAAAGATGCTGGCAATTAGAAGTCAAGGTCAGAGGGCTATAGACAGGGCACTTCTAAGTGTCAGCTATAGAGAAAATGTTTCGGGACATTGCCAAACTGAGTTTGGGAGCCAGGGTGGCTTGATTTCTAGTCTCAGCTTTTCCATTCCTAAGTAATGCTACTATGAGCAAGCCCCAATCTCCATGCATTTCTGCAAAAGAAATAGTTGAGGCAGATAATTTTTAATCACCCACCCCTTGTGATATTTTACAGACTTGGGATTTTCCATGGTGTCAAATTATTACATTTCTTAGGGCTGAGCCCATATATTTGAGAAGTCAAGTCCTGGCTTAGTGTCTATCACATGACACTGTCGGGGCTCAGAACACGATACCCCAAAGGATGGCACCTTGGCATGCTGAGTATTTTGAACTGAAGGAAATTGGAAGGGCCTCAGAAGCAAAGTCTCAGAAGCAAAGTCTTCCCCTGTTCTCCTGTCTCCCACACCTCTTACTTCCTCAAACCAAGTCATAGATACTAGAATTTGTCTTCTCCAAAGGGGTCATAGAAATTAAAACTCTTCTCCCCCAAAGCAAGCCATAAAACCCCAAAAGGCCACTCTCTTTCTTCTTCCTTCTTTTTCAAACACTCTAATTTCAGAAGGGTCCTGCCCTATACCAGGGGGAAGGAATACTACACAGAAAAGCCAAGAAGAATCTGAACAGACAGACTGTGCTAGGTTTCCCTGTCAATTTCCACTAGACTATACCCTTTTGTCCAATTGCATTTTTCCACAGTTGTCTATTCTGCATGTGACCTGGATCTTTGGGTCTTTATTCCTGAGGATTCCCATGTCACATAAAACTGTAATTAAATAAATTTTTTATGTTTTCCCTTTGTTAACCTGTCTTTTGTTACAGGAGTGTTGGTCATGACCCTATAATGGGTGAGGAAAGGTATCACCCCTCTCTGTCCCTAACCCTCCCTGTGCTTCACACACCCTTCTCACACCTGCCTCCACATATGGGTAAATGGTGCCCACATCCACCCACCTCTTTAAGATTCTGATTTCTTCTTGTCCTACAGTCAATTCCTTCAAAGTCATCTTGGTTCTGCCACCATGATACATGTCAAATCTGACCATTGTCACCCTAACCCAAGCCATTATGACCCCTAGCTAGCCTGCAAAAGAGCATTCCATTATTTTCCTATAATCTTTTCTTCACAAAAGAGCCAGTATGCCTTTTACAACATGAATTTGTTTTGCTGCTTCAGAAAATTTATATTATAATGAGATTAAAATTTATCTTACTTATCATGACCTACAAAGCAGACCCTTTATTTTCTCCTGTGTTTAACTCTCCCATATCATTTCTCATCACTCTTCCTTTACTTTTTTCTGCTTCTGATACTTCAGCCTTCTTTCTGCCTCTATTACAAAACAATCTTACTCTATTCTCACTGTCTAACTTACCTAAAATGCTTTTCTTCAATCTCAGCAGGATTATATCTCTTCAGGTTTCACCCTAAATTCTCCTTTTTCAGAGAAAGTGCTAAAATTGTACTCCCAAGCGATCACTATATAGTCCACATTGTATTTTATTCAGAAAGAATTATTTATTATCAGAAAGTATCATTATCAGAAAGCATTATTATTGTTATCAGAAAGTATCATTTATTTTAGTTTTCTCTTTATTTTCTACCTTTTTCCAATGTAATTTAAGTTCCATGAAAGCCAAACTTTAAATTAATTCATTCATTTCTGTGCCCTCAATACTCAATGCAAGAAACTTGATAATGGATAGATACTCAATAAATATTTGTCTAATGAATTATGGCTCTTTCATAAATTGTTGCTGATTTGAACAGAACTCCTAATTTTTAGATATATTCATTGATATCTTGGGCTTCAAGGATATGAGGTACAATATACCTGGTATATAAATCCACTATGTAGAAGATATTGAGGTGTCACTCTACAAAATTAACTTCAAGGAATGTTTTGGTGGGCAGAATCATTATCTGAGGTCTCCCCAGTGATGTTCATATTCTAGTTCTCTAAATATGTTAGATTATATCACAAAGGAAAATCAAGGTTACAAATGGATTTAAAGTTGCTAGTTAGCTGTCTTTAGAGAGATTGAGGTAAATAATCTGGGTAGGCTCAATGTAATCACAAGGATTCTTACAAATGGAAGAGAAAGGCAGAAGAGAAGAGGAAGATACAGTGGTGACTACAGAAGAATGATCTGAGAATATTCAATACTTCTATCTTCCCTTTTGAAGATAGAAAGAAACTGCAAACCAAGGAATGGAGGTGGCATCAAGACACTGGAAAAGGCCCTGCTGAGATCTTAATTTTAGTCCAATGAGACCCATTTTGGACTTCTGACCTCCAGAACTGTACAATAATAAGTTTGTGTTGTTTAAGCTGTTATATTGGTGATGGTTTGTTAAAGCAACCATAGGAAATTGATACAGGTAATGAGGGCACTGATACAACATCTGACACTGGAGAAAATGAAGAATGATAAAATAACCTAGAGAACTAAGAAATATTATTTCCATCTCAAATATAAATACATGCCTTAAGTAGTTCCAAGCTAGGATAGTTTTACGGAAATGTTTTATGTTTAAATTTATTCTTACCTGTGAATAGATCATCATGAGAGCCCTATGAATTCTTACTATTCCCATTTTACAGATGAATGACCTGAGGTAGTGAGAGGCTAAGTGCTTTGTCAAAAGCTGCACAAAAAAGAAGCAGCAGATTCAGGACAGGAAACTGTAGGTAGTATATGAGAGTGACAATAATCTTTCCTTGAGGACTGTAGAAATATATAGTTCTAAGGATGGTCAATGATATGGTTTGGCTCTGTGTCCAAACCCAAAATGCTAATAGTGGTGTGGACAATGAAGTCCAGGCTAAAGTAGTCTCAGATCGAGATGAGGAACCTCTTTGGAATTGGAGCAAATGTGACTTTTCCTTGCTTTAACAAAGAGACTGGCAGCATTTTGCCCCTGCCCTAGAGATCTGTGGAACTTTGAACTTGAGAGAGATGATCTGAAATTAGAACTTATGTTTAAAAGGGAAGCAGAGAACAAAAGTGTGGAAAATTTGCACCATGATAATGCAATAGGAAAGAAAAACCAATTTTTCTGGGGGGAAATTCAAGCATGAGTAACAAGGAGCCAAATGTTAATAGCCAAGACAATGGGGAAAATGTCTCCAGGGCATGTCAGATATTTTGGTGGCAGCCCCTTCCATCACAGGCCTGGAGGCCTTGGGAGAAAAAAAAAATGTTTTCTAGGCCTGGCCCAGGGCCCCCACTGTTGCATGAAGCCTCGGGACTGGGTGCTCTGTGTGTATCCCAGTCTCTCCAGCTCCAGCTGAGACTAAAAGGGGCCAAGGTACAGCTCAGGCTGTTGCTTCAGATGTTACTTCAGAGGGTGCAAGCGCCAAGCCTTGGCAGCTTCCATGTGGTGATGGGCCTGTGGGTGTACAGAAGTCAAGAAATGAGGTTTGGGAACCTCTGCCTAGATTTTAGAGGTTGTATGGAAACGTTGGGATGTCCAGGTAGAAGTTTGCTGCAGGGGTTGATCCCTCATGAAGACCCTCTGCTAAGGCAGTGCAGAAGGTAAATGTGGAGTTTGAAGCCCTCACACAGAGTCCCTACTGGGACACTGTTTAGTGGAGCTGAGAGAAGAAGGCCACTGTCCTCCAGATCCCAGAATGGTAGATCCACCAATAGCTTGCACCATGTGCCTGGAAAAGCCACAGGTGCTCAATGCCAGCCAGTAGGGGAGGTGCCCAAGGCCATGGGAGCCTACCCTTTGCATCAGCATGTCCTGTATGTGAGACATGGAGTCAAAGGGCATAATTTTGGAGCTTTAAGCTTTAAGAACTGCCTCACTGGGTTTTGGACTTACAAGGGGACTGTAGCCTCTTTGTTTTGACTATTTTTTCCATTTGGATGGGTGTATTTACCCAATGCCTGTACCCCTATTGTATCTTGGAAGTAACTAACTTGTTTTTGATTTTACAGCTCATAGTCAGAAGGTGACTTCTTGCCTTGTCTCAGATGTGACTTTGGACTTGAAATTTTGGGTTAATGCTGGAATGAATTAAGACTTTGGGGGACTGTTGGGAAGGCATGATTGGCTTTGAAATGTGAAAAAGACGTGATTTGGGAGGGGTCAGGGGCAGATTGATACACTTTGGCTCTGTGTCCCCACCCAAATCTCATCTGGAATTGTAATCCTCATGTTTCGAGGGAGGGAGGGACCTCTAATCTCCACATGTTGAGGGAGGTAGCTGATTGGATCATGGGGGTGGTTTCCCTCATGCTCTTCTCATAATAGTGAGTTCTCACAAGATCTGATGGTTTCATAAGTGCTTGAGTTCCTCCTTCACACACTCGATCTCGCCTGCCACCATGTAAGACATGCCTACTTCCCCTTCTGCCATGATTGTAAGTTTCCTGAGGTCTCCCTAGCCATATGGAACTGAGTCAATTAAAGCTCTTTTCTTTATAAATTACCCAGTCTCAGGCAGTTCTTTATAGCAGTATGAAAACAGGTTAATACTGTCATGAAACCAATAGTCAATAAATCAATGAAAATATATGAAAAATCAACTTAAAGAGAAAGAATAACTTCTAGTCTACTTCCATTTTGTTAGTATAATCAGTATATCTAAAGGTGATTTAATATAATCATGCCTTTTAAAAATGTTTACTTTTTGAAATCCAAAGAGGTGTTTGTAAACAATAGAAACACAGAAAATAGAAGTAGGTAAGAGAAGTCACACTAACATTGGCAAAGCTCTTTCAAGTACTTAATATGTAAAAAGAAACTCTAATTCCGAAAGAAGAATATTACATTTATCAAACAAATATAATCCTTTATTTAAGAGAGTTATAATTACTGATTGTAGCAAAATGACATTTAATTCCTGACACTCTGATTCTGTGTTCAACAATCAATTTTCTGAATTATCGTTTTTGTTTTCTTTACCAAATATGAATACATAAATTAATACAATTCAATATTCATCTATATATTATCTCTAGTCCTTGCATCCACCCCATCAGGTTAGTACTTATTAAACCCATTTTGCAGATTAGAAACAGAAGATTTAAAAATAGCACTTAAAAAATGTCATCAAAATCCTTTATTTTCCACATGTTTTTACCAAGAAAAAAATGTGTCTCCTAGTGAGACTGAGTAGACACAGAGAGAATGGGCCTTCTAGAGAGAGCAAGTAGTCAGGTAGTTCTCATCATAAATTAATATATTCACATTCTATATTTTTATTTTTTAGGTGTTTTGTGAGCAGTTGTATGAACCCAAAATGGAGTCAAGAGCTGGACTTAGACAGATTGGAGCATAAGATCACAACTGCTATGAAGACATCAATTATGGCCAGACATCCTTTACTAAATGGCATCCCTCTGACCCTGCACAATTTTTCAAATTGTAACAGAACACAAGTCTTCCAATGCCAGTTTTTTGTTTTTGTATTTTTCAGAATAGAAAACAATGTACTGAGGAAAACAGAAAGTGAAGAAAGTATAAGGTATGAGGGTTACAGTTACTTTCATGGGAATGGCAATTCTTGGATTGTATGTTAAATATCAAAGCACTGAAACCCAAAAGAAGTGGAATGGGTAGGATTATTAGGCAAAACATAAGACATCCAGTTATATTTTAATTTCACATGAACATTGAATACTTTTTAGTATAGCCATCTACCAAAGATTGCATGGTACTTGCCCAGTGAATGTCCACTCTCGCTATTTGGTTGGGGTACACTTAGACTAAAAAAGTTTTTGTTGTCTATTTGCAATTAAAATTTAACCAACCATCCTGACTTTTTTTTTTTTTTTTTTTTTGAGATGGAGTCTCGTTCTGTCACCCAGGCTGGAGTCTAGGCTCACTGCAACCTCTGCCTCCCGGGTTCAAGCAATTCTCCTGCCTCAGCTTCCTGAGCAGCTGGGATTACACGCACGTGCCACCACACCTGGCTAATTTTTGTATTTTTAGTAGAGACAGGGTTTCACCATGTTGGTCAGGCTGGTCTCAAACTTCTGACCTTGTGATCCGCCCACCTCGGCCTCCAAAGTGCTGGGATTACAGGCGTGAGCCACCACACCCGGCCTGACTTTTTATTTGCTAAATCTGGCAGCCTTAGGAATGGGGGCTGGACTGAAAGCACATTTGTATGAACATGTGTAGGCAAACAGCTCAGTTGATGAATTCGAAGCTGGGTTTCTGGTGGAAATCCAAGAATCACTATAATTTAAATTTTCAAGGCTACGTAAAGGCAATACCATATAGAGCAATGCTTTAGAACATCATTCAGTGGAGTCAGACAGATTTGAGTCCTGGCTTCTCTAACTCATATCTTACTGGTGTGACTCTATGCAAGTTATTTTCGGTGTCTTAATTTCAACCTCCTCATAGTTAAAAATTGAGATAATTATCTCTTGGTGTTTTACAAGGATTGAATGAAATAATTCACAAAAATAAATTTTAAAATACCATTGAGTAAAACATATACAAGAAGCCCCTTGAGAGTTGGAGGTTTCAGTGAGCTGAGATGGCGCCACTGCACTCCAGCCTGGTAACAGAGCGAGACTCCGTCTCAAAAAAAAAAAAAAAAGGAATCCCCTTGATACTGTTGCTCGTGGGCTATAATTTTTAGCACATCTTAGAATGACTAACAGTTAAAACATGTTAATAAAGCACATTGTTGATAACTGCAGGTAGAACAACACTAAAACATCAAATCCTCAATACAGTTAACGAGAAACAGTCTAAGGCAAAAGGGACCGAGGTTTTGGAGGTAGAGAGAGACTTTCACCTGTCATTGCATAGCTTAATGTACTGGAAAAATTTTGATTTTTGTTTTTAACTTTTACCCTATATATGTATTCCTTATTGAAAATGTTGAACAGGAAACCATCTAGCAGTCCCTGCTGAACCTCAATATCAGGTTTTCTTATAACCAGCACTGAAATTAGTTTTATTTTAGAGACCACTGAGGAACAGAGAAAAAAACAGAAGAGATTCAAGGGCAAGCATGGGCTTCAGCTTCTCGGACACTTAAGCACCTGAAATAGAAACAGAGAAACCATAACAGTTGTAAGTTTACCTCATCTGCCCCATCACTGTATTTGTCACAAGGGGAATCAGTTCACTTTTGGTAACTTCCTTCTTAAGAGTACTGTCATCCCCCCAGTGACACATTGGCTGCCCAGAGTTTCATCAACAGTGAAACAGCCAAAGCTGACCATATAACTTTCATTCTCAAAGAAGAAGCATTCCATGTTATTGATAACATCCACTGGTTAAGAATTCTGCTCTTGATGATGTTAAGAGAGTTGACATATTTTCAATATCAACTGTCATTACTCAAGCCATAAGCATAACAGATGTTTGTTGAATAATACTCAGGTATTTCTTAGATTGGTGCAGGACACCTAATGTCTACTCTAAACATAAAATCTATTATTGAAAAAATATATAATTGCTGGACCATTGCTGTTGTTTTCAGATACAACTGTATTTTTTAGGTTGAAAAAGTTTTGTACAATAGTCAATGGATGTTGCATTGAATCCTGAACACCGCTTTCATTTTATTGTAGTTTAAATGTAAAATAAGTCCGTTAACTAAAGTGGAAGTCACCGAGTACTGAAATATTGGAGACTCAGCTTGTCAAGATTGTGCTTTATTAACAATATTATATTAAAATAACTGGTCCTCAGATATGTTAATCCCCACTGTCTAGGGAATCTCAGTCAGTTTTTCAGTATTTTGGGCAAGAAAACAAGTTTTGAAGGTAAGTAGCAATTGGTCTAATTCTTGGCTATGGCAGTCCCCTGCTTTATGTTCTGTAGCCACTTGGAGTCTTATTTTTCATACCTGACTGAATTTTTCTGAAAACAGTAGATAAAGCCGTGATTGTGGTAATAGCACATAGCAAAAGCTTGAGGACAAAGGTTCCAATTCTTCTCTTTCTCCTCCTTTTAATTCCTTCTCTCCCACAGCATCTTTGACCAAAGTCTGTGATTTTACATTTATGTATGGTGTTACTACTTTTTTTAGACTTAGCAATAGTGGTATTCACGTATATTTACATCCTTATATAATTTACTTTTTATTATGAAATATTAATTAAGTAATTATGAGAAGAGAAAAAAATGCATTGTGAGTAATAAGAAGTTACAGGCAATAGGATAGGGGACTCACATAAAGTAGAAAACCTAAGAATGGTTTTCTGAAATTACAATGTGAGTTAGAAATAACCACTTGCCCATTTAGGAGAGTTAAGCGAAAAGCGAGATATTTCTGCCTGGATAGTTCAGGCACATCTTGATGTGGCATATGAAACTTGGAAGTTGTGTTGATTGCGGAGATAGTGGAAAGGGCGTTGTACACAAGGAAAAGTATAGTAGAATTACCAAGTTTGGAAATAATGTAGCTAGAAATGCACAAGGATATGCAAATACTCCATTCTGGCTATAGTATAGAGTACAAGAAAAAGAAGAGTGGGAGGTAAGTCTGGAAAAACAGCTCGGCAAGAGCTTTTAAAGAGCTTTTATTCAATTAAGGGAGTTGGAAATGTTTTCAGTTAGCAATGGGGAATCATCGAAGATTTTTCAGTCGAGGGTAGGGAAGTGCCTGATCAGAGTTTTGTGTTCGGATTATCTATCTGGCAACATCAAGTTATGTAGATTGGAGCAGAAACAGACTAGAGTCTGCGAAACATTTTAAAATGTGCATTTGTCAGTTAGAGTAGACAATAATGAGTCCATACGCTTGAGCAGTGAAATTAGCAATGGCATCTCATTTAGGTAGAATTGCAGGTGTCCGTGGAGGGAATGAGGACTGCTGGGGATCTCCTGCTTACCAAACAGAGAAGAATTGTAGGTATTAGAGGGTAGGAAGGGTAGGGGGCAGGAAACAATAGGGAAGAATTGGTTAACAGCTACAAAATTGCAGCTAGATAAGAGTAATAGCTTCTAGTGTTCTATAATAGCATCCCCAACGTTTTTGGTACCAGGGACTGGTTTTGTGGAAGACAATTTTTCTACGGCAGGGTGGGTAGGGGTTGGTGAGATGGTTTTGGGATGAAACTGTTAGGCATTAGATTCTTATAAGGAGCACACAACCTCGATCCCCTTGCACGTGCAGTTTACAGTAGGGTTTGTTCTCCTGTGAGAATCTAATGTCACTGCTGATCTCACAGACAGTAATGCTCGCTCATCTGTCACTCATCACCTGCTGTGTGGCCCGATTCCTCACAAGCCATGAAGCAGTACTGGTCCACAGCCCGAGGGTTGAGGACCCCTGTTCTATAGCACTGTAGGGTGACTGTACTTAACACTAATTCATTGTATATTTTTAAAATCACTAGAAGAGAGGATTTTAAATGTTTCTAATGCAAAAAAAAATGTTTGAGGTGATGAATATGCTAATTAGCCTGATTTGATCCTTACACATTATCTATATGTATCAAGATATCACTCTTTACCCTATACATGTGTACAATTATTATGTGCCAATTTAAAATAAAGATAATTTTTAAAAGACAGGCAATATAACAACAAACAAGAAAGAGATTTTAAGAGAAAAAAATGTATCTTAGTTCAGGTCGTTATAACAAAGTATCATAGACTGGGTTGGTTATAAGCAACAACAATTTGTCATGGTTCTGAAGGTTTGAATTCCAAGAACAGTTATCCTTCCATAGGGGAAACAGAGACACACCTCTCTGGGGTCTTTTTTGTAGGGGCACTAGTTCATTTCATGAGGCCTCCAACGCTCATGACCTAATTACTTCCCAAAAGTTCCACCTCCTAATACCATCACAATGGTGATTAGAATTTAAACTATAAATTTTGGGGGGACAGAAACAGTCTATAACAAATAAGGACTTGGTTAAAAGAAATATGAGGTATTTATTGCAATTCCTCAGGCATTCTAAATGCCTTAATTATCCCCACAAAGCCATGTTCTTTCATATCCTCAGGCCTTTTTTATTTGCCATTTCTTCTTCCTGAAATGTCTTTTTCCACTTCCTCTTTTGGTGAAATTCTACTAATTTTCTGAGAAACAATCCAAACATTTCTCCCTTTTCAAAGATTTCCATGACTATATAGTTATTGCATTTATTTATTGTATTAGTTTATTCTCATGCTGCTATAAAGAAATACCTGAGACTGGTAAATTTATAAAGAAAATAAGTTTAGTTGGCTCACGGTTCTGCAGGCTGTATAGGAAGCATGACAGCATCTGCTACTGGGAAGGCCTCATGAACTTTTACTCATAGCAGAAGGAGAAGCGAGAGCCAGCATCTTAAATGGCAGGAGCAGGACTAAGATGGGAGGGGTGGGGGATGGAGGTGCCATACACTTTTAAACAACCAGATCTCATGAGAACTCATTATCATGAGACAGCACCGAGAGGATGGTGCTAAACCATTCATGAGGGATCCACCCCCATGATGCAATCACCTTCCACCACGCCTCACTCTAAAACTGGGGATGACAATTGAAAAAGATTTGAGTGGGGAGACAGATCCAAACCATATCATCCTACCCCTGGCCCCCCAAATCTCATGTTTTTCTCACATTGCAAAATGCAATCATCCCTTCCCAACAGGCCCCCACAAAGTCTTAACTCATTCCAGCATTAATTCAGAAGTCCAAAGTCCAAAGTGTCATCTGAGACAAGGCAAGTTCCTTCCACCTATGAGCCTGTAAAATTAAAAGCAAGTTGGTTACTTCCAAGATACAATGGGAGTATAGGCACTGAGTAAATACCACATTCCAAGGGGGAGAAATCAGCCCAAAGAAAGGGGCAACAAGCCCCATACAAGTTCAAAGCCTAGTATGGCAGTAATTAAATCTTAAAGCTCCAAAATAATCTCCTTTGACTCCGTGTCCCACATCTAGGGCACACTGATGCAAGGGGTGGGCTCCCAAGCACTTGGGAATTGATGTTTTGAAACTTGTTTGAATATCTAATATATATCAGGTGCCATTGTAAATATAGTACTTAGTCCTCATTCTCAAGTAGATTTTTGTCTACTAAAGAAGATAGATATATTAGTCCATTTTCATAGTGCTGTGAAGAAATACCTGAGACTGGATAATTTATATAGAAAAAGAGGCTTAATGGACTCACAGTTCCACATGGCTGGGGGGACCTCACAATCATGGCAGAAGGTGAAGGAGGAGCAAAGGCACATCTTACATGGTGGCAGGCAAGAGAGTGTGTAGGGGAACTGCCCCTTATGAAACCATCAGATCTTGTGAGACTTATTCACTATCACAAGAACAGGACAGGAAAGCCCACTCCCATGATTCAATAACCTCCCACCAGGTCCCTCCCATGACACATGGGGATTATGGGAGCTACAATTCAGGATAAGATTTGTGTGGGGACACAGCCAAACCATATCAATAGATAGGTACAAAAATATTACAAGGACTCTTTCAGTCATTGACAAAGTAAACTGTATTGAGTTCTCACTGTAAGCCAGTTACTATTCTTTTAGATACTAGACTTAGAGCAATAAGAGAGAGAGATAAAATTCTTGGTCCAATTAACTTTTCATATTATTGGAGCTTCAGGCTGATAATGGCTGGCATAGAGGCTTTTTTAAAAGTCAAACAAATAAAACTATAATTTCATTTGGTAATGGATGTTCATCTAATAATACAAGTTCAAGCCCTCGAGTATAAGTTCAAGCCCTTGAGTAGAGTCTGGTTCACAGGCGATGATTAGGTAAGACATTTAGAGACTAAGGCATAAAAAGAATCAATGAAAAACGTATACAGGAAGAGAAAATACCCAGTGCAAAGGCTTATAGGTGGACTAGTTGAGTATGTTTAAAGGAAAAGGGTGATACTAGTTTAGGATAGTGAGAGAAGGGAGAGAGGATTTTGATATGAGATCAGAGAAGTAGGGATGGGCCACCTCATTTAAGACCTTAGAGGTCTGAATAGAGAGTTTGGATTTTTCCTCTAAATGTAAACGAAAGTCATTCAAAGATTGAAGTAGCCAAGTAACATGATCATGTCCTTAAACAGTTACTCAGGATGCTGTGTAGAAGACCAGCTTTAAAGGGGGAAAAATAAAAACAAGAAGATTATTTAGAAGGAAATTACAGACAAAATATAATAATGTGGTTTGAACTTGGTTGGAAGCAGTGGCATTGCAGAGAAGTAGAAAAGTTGGAGAAATATATTTAAGGTTGAACTTCAGAAATGATACAAAGGGAGAAATCAAGGAGTTTTGCTTAAACAAACTGGGTGGATAGCGGTTATAGGAAGGAGGAGATGGTGATGAGACAGCTTTAAAGGATATTTAAATGTCATGTTGGGGTTTGGATTATTTTGATATTTCTGTTAAAGTCTGAGTGGTGATGTCAAATTGCTAGTCACATATATAAGGTTGGGGCTCAGGGGAACAATAAGAACTAGATAGAGAAGTTTGATAGATAGTAGTTTATAAATGCATTAACCAGGGCACTGGCTGAGATTAACGAAGTCAATAATACAAATAGAGAGGAGAAGGTGTCTCGTGACCAAAACTTTGCATAAAACCAAATATTGGGAGATTTGTTTGAAGAGGAGCAGCATACAGTCTGAAGTGGAGTCTGCAACAGAGCTAATATTGTGGAGGAAAAACCATTAAATTGGGGAATATAGAAGTTATTGACTGACCTTGACCAGAATTGCTTCATTGGAGTAATGGAAAGAAAGACTATTTAAAACGAGCTGAGTAGGAGTACTTAGAGAGAGTAGGAGCCATTTGTAGTAGCAGTTCTTTGGAATATGTTCAGTAATCAACTAGAGATTAATAAAAGCATTGATGAGCAGCAGAAGATGAAGTTGGGTTGTATGGCGTGGATATTAAATAGAATAAACTGGTCTAATTTTATTCACTAACTTTATTGAACACATAAAATTCATGACATTATTGAACACATACAATTCATGACATTAATTTAGATACCAAAGATTTAAAGCTGAATAATACAGTCTGTGTTGTTTCTTCCTAGTTCCCTCTTCCCAATTTCCCTGAGAAATTCGACCCTATATTGCTGTCTAGTTCCTATTGAACAGATAGGAACTGAAGACCAGATCATATACCTGGATTCCCTGACATTAAAGTGAACTGCTGTTCTCATATATGAAAGCCTGTCTGCTGACAATCTAGCAGATTTATCATCATTCCCTCCTGGCCATGCCAGACTCCTGAAATTGAATGTATTGAGTATCAATATTGGGATAATTTTTTTTCTATAATCTATTGAAAATAGAGATTTGAGCTCCTGGCCTAAATTCATCCAGTTTCATGATGCCCATCCACAAACCCAGCCTCAGTAGGAGAAACAGTAGTTAAAGAATTTCATAAATATCTGTCACAGTAAGGTTTATAAGAATTTCTTAGCATGAAAGAGTCTCTGCTATGAAGAAAATTATGATTGGAATGACTAGCCCTGGAGTCTAGGCTTGGCAAGGAGGCATGGGAGGTGAGGTAGAAAAATGCAGTACTAGATGTGTAGAGAAGGACAAAAAGAGAGGAAATACTGAGAATGAATAGGAAAACAGCATAGCAGCTATGGCTCAAGAGAGAATGTTTAAACAGAAATTTAAATTCTTAGGCTTCATGTTTAAGTGTGGGTTTTGAAAAAAAAGGTTGTTAAAATACAGCAGAATTTCCATTGTGCTATTTCACTGAGGAAACCAGGGATGGTCTAAAATAAAATGGCTTTGAGGAACACTTTTGAGCAATCATTATGTGTGACAATAATGGAAACAAAATAGAATATATTCACAGATTTCTGCTTTGATGTGAAATGACAAGTACAGATGGACACAAAAATAGTCACTCTGCAGCTTTGAATCTAAACTTACTGTTCGGTTGTTTTAAAAATGTTTAGATCAAGTATACTATTTTCAAAAATCCACAGAGCAGTGGCAGGGATATATTATAGAACCAGAAAATGGCCTTAGAAACAATCAAGACATTATTACTAGAGTCAAAAGATTTCTGGAGATGTTTTTGGAAAAGTGTAAGCTTTCATTATGTTTCCTATCTGAAGTGTATATACAATTTGTGTTAAATGGATGAAGATGACATATGACCAATCTGTGATATCAAACTTTTATTGAAGATGAGTTAAAGAGAGGTAAATAGTTGAGAAGCAATTTTGCTTGTGGACAGGTAGAACATTTATCTGCTGAAGTATCTCATTATAGGATGTTAACAGAAAAATTAATGTATCAGAAGGGCACATTGATGTCTCAACTCTTCTGTGCTTTTAAAAAATCTGTAAGTTTTAGTACAGTCAGTGTGATAGGACTAAAAGCATTTTGGACATGAATGTAATGCTGTAAACAGTGATTAAATGGTCACTTGGAGTTCCAAAACCATTTCTGTTTGAAAAAAATATACAGAAGAAAAGAATAATTCAATCACATTTGTCAGACATTGCCAGTATAACCCCACACATAAATCATGCTGAATGTTCTGAAAAGGAAGTGGGGGAGGTAGAGCATGATGGTAGGCCAGGTGCTCAAATCTCTACTTTCCATAGGGTATAGAAAAATTTACTCTATTATTAACATTCAAATAGTTCAATTTTAGGATGTTAGCATGGCCAGGAGGGAATGATGATACATCTACCAGATTGTAGCTCAGACAAGCTTCCATAGATCAGAACAGCAGTCCACTTTAATGTCATGGAATCCAGGCGTAGAATCTGGTCTCCATTTTCTATCTGTTGGATGAGAACTAAGCAGCAATGTTGGGTAAAACTTCTCAGGGAAATTATGAAGAGGGAGATGAAAAAAGTCAATCAATCAATGTATATTTGATTTGTGAAAGTCAATCAATCAATGTATATACACATATCAAGTGTTAGACAAAAAGTTTATAAATGGATGTTTATAGAGATACCCAGTAAGTTGTGTTCGTGAAAGTCACACAAAACATTAATGGTGAAGAAAACACATTATTATAGATTTGAATCAGTAGTGGAGGAAGGGTGGGTGGGAAATAAAATTAACACATAATAAAAATCATGAATCTACCATTCATGACATTCATTGTAGTAGAATCCCCTATATGTTATTTTTTAATACCTCTAACTCTGGGAGGAAGAGAACCATAATTTTCATCTATCATAGGAGAAAAGGGAGGCACAGAGAAATTACTTTGTTCAAAGTTATATAGTTGATGTAAAGGGAGCTCAAATTTTGAATCTAGATCTCTTGACTCCAGATCTACCAATGTTTTGTGCTGGGAAAATCCTCTACCACATTTTTCCACCAGACTTGGCTTTTCTTGGTTTAGAGCATTCGTGGAAATGAATCTGTCCTTGTGTGAAAAATCAGTGCTAATTGCTGATGTCCATGTCTGGCCAAGAATACCATTTTTTAATACAAGGGCAGTTTTAATATAAGCTATCCCACTTTTAGCGACCACTTCACTCCTACCTTGGTCTCCATGTAGAACAGGATGTTAAACTCCAAGTGACCATTTAATCACTGTTTACAGCATTACACTCATGTCCAAAATGCTTTTAGTCCTATGACACTAACTGTACTAAAACTTACAGATTTTTTAAAAGCACGGAAGAGTTGAGACATCCATGTGCCCTTCTGATATATTAATTTTTCTATTAACATCCTATAATGAGATACTTCAGCAGATAAATGTTCTACCTGTCCACAATTAGTGCCAAAATGATTAAATTTTGTAGAAAAATTTATTAGTAATTATTACAATGAGTTTAGTTAATAAATACTTCAGCATTTGAGGATGCAACTTCACATCATCTCAACGCATACTACTGTTTTGATATACAGATAGATGAACATTTTCAGTTCAAGGCACAAAAAACAGCTATTCATAAACTCTGAATGAAGAAACAGCTATTAGAGAATGTGGAAAAGTCTGAAAAGGGAAAATAAGTCATACATAAGAACAGACATAATCTTAAAAGCTCCCTAAAAATCAGTAGAAAAGCCAAAGTCAGAGGCTATAACAGTTAACCATCTAAAACAGAGGAGCAAAAAGAGAAATAGTGGATGCATAGCCTTTTCCAAAATTGTAACTTAGTGAAGAATTAAGTGAAATATCAAGATGGCAAATTATCAGAATACTTGAGAAATTGGATTTTAAGTGGTTGGTATAGACAGAATTAAGAAAAAAAGATACTCCAGGAAGGGAGTGAAACCCTGAAGATCTTAATAAAATTGAAGAGGAAGTGTAATGATCCTTGTGAGAGTGTGGGATAATGCAAAGTTAGGTGGGTTAGGAAGAGGAAAAATTTATATTTCAAAATATTCTGATAAAAAAATGACATGCCTGGAAGTGGTGCTAAAATGGGTTCCCAAAAGAAAATGAAACTCTACACTTCAAAAAAGTTTAAATTAAGCTGTTGTATGGTGGAACTATCAGCCCAAAGGTTGAATTTCAAAGTAATTTCCAGAAACCAGGAAATCTAAAATATCTACAGGCCTTTACAATATCACTCGGTGATGACACAATATCCTTTGCAACCAACCTTGTCACATCCTTTTGGGGTGTCCAGGTATTTGCACATGCCATTGCCTGCATGTCATTGCCTATGTGTCTGAAATGAAAGAAGAGAAAGTACTGGAAGAAGACAAGAGGATAAAAAAGAAGGGGAAATAGTCACAGAAGTCATTGTATGTTTTTATTTGCATTTTTTGCTTAATCATATTTCATTGTTACAGTGTCATAACACGTTTTTCTTTTTTGAGACAGAGTCTTACTCTGTCACCCAGGCTGGACGGCAGTGGTATGATCTCAGCTCACTGCAAGCTCAACCTCCTGGGCTCAAGTGAATCCCGTGCCTCAGCTTCCCAAGTGGCTAGGATTACAGGCATGCGCCATCATACCTGGCTAATTTTTGTGTTTTTAGTAGAGCAGGGTTTTGCCATGTCGCCCAAGCTAGTCTCAAACTCCTGGACTCAAGTGATCCATCCACCTCAGCCTTTCAAAGTGCTGAGATTGCAGGCATGAGCCACCATGCCAGAACATTTATTTTTAACACTAGCAGTCATCATTTATGAAACATAGTGAAGCCAAGTTAAAACAACAAAATCCTCAATGCCCCATAAAGCAATGTATTCAGCATCAATTATGGTCAAGTCTTCACTTCTATCAAAATATATTTGCCAAACTCCAATTCAAAGAGAATCTCATTTCCATAGTACTCACAACTTTAGGACCTACTAGTCACTTGCCAGCCAAATAAAAAGGCAATGTGAATAAATCTTGTAGCCATGTCTCAGACTCAGAGACTAAATGTTTGGGATTATCTTACCACATCAAATTTTATAGTGTTTTGCACTTTTATGGAAATCATATCTTTAATTCTGAAATTTTAAAGTCAAATAGACTTGGATGTTAATCTCAGCTCAGTCACTTACTAAATATGCTACGGATAAGCTTTATTTTCTTTATTTATTCCTATGCATTCTGGATAAAGCTTTGTATATACGTTTAGACTTTTAATATAGCGTGTATTAGAAAATCAATATAACTTGCCATTAAAAATAAGGGAATATATTGGTTTATGTAATAGAAAATATCAGAAGTAAGGCCAAATTCAGAGTTGGTTGATTCACTGGTTCAACAATGTCACCAAGGACTGGTTTTATTACATTTCCTTGCTCTATCTTTCAGTATCTTTTAGTATCAAAAGTCAGTCATCAACAATTTTTAGACCAACCACATTATTCTTAGCTCAGATTCAGAAAGAGAAAGTGAGTGAGAGGGCGCGTCTTTTTGTTAACCATTGACCAAAAATCTCAAGTTTGCAGGGGCTAAGGAGTGTGAAGGTCAATCTCAAATTACAAAGCTGGAGGCAATGTTCTCTGATAAAAAATCTAAGTGTTTTTAGGAATGAAAAAGAAGCACAAAATGCTGAATATGTGGGCATCAATACATGTTTACTTCACCTAACTGATTCAAAAGATCATTCCAAGGATCATGTCTGTCTTCTTCAATTTTACAACACCTAATATAGAAACTAGTATATAACACACATTCAATAAAAATCTGGTAAATGAAAAAGTTATTTAATGAGAATTAAATGGATAAAGAACCTATAATGTAAGCCACAAAATTTACAAATAATGGTTTCTTCTGAATTTACGTAGAAGGACATTGTGTTTCAGAAATATTAAGCTATTTTCTCAATATAACATATTTAAATAGCAAATCTGAGGCTAAACCTAAGTGTACTTATCCAAAGATAGTGAGTTCCAATTTTAGAATTTTGAAATGTAAAAAATATTAATCATGTCTAGTTACATAATGAGATGTAGTTTTAACATCTTTGAGAATATGCAAGACAAAAAATAATAATGTTTTCAATAACGCTTTTTAAGATAATGTGTGCACTTAATAATCATAGCAGAATTTACAAGTTGTTAATTGGTCTTATGTCAAAGTTATGCTCATTAATGTCTGCATATGTATGTATGTATGTATTTTGGCATATATGTATATATGCAGATAGGTAACAGTGATATGCATTATACAAAAACATGTCCTTTAGTTGCAGACATGTTTATAACTTCTGGTTTCCAAAATTTGAAACCTGTGTCGGTATGAAAGGTATATTAATTAGCCAAAAATGACTGGACAAAATAGAAATTTTCATACTTCTTTTAATGCAATGTAATTAGTGATGTTTGTAATCAAAGGACGGGAAATCACTGTCCAAAATCCTTTTCATTTTAGCTACTTGTGAACTTGCAAGTACGCCTGTAATATCTTGATATTTATCTAAAAACAGATCCGTATATGAACACATTTAGAGTGATACAATTTCTGATTTATAAAAGCACATACAAGTATATTTACACTCTTAAATATTTATATGAAACATAAAATGAAAAATTTGGTTATTATTTTGACTGAACTAGGGCAAAAGTTCAGGTACATTAAAATATTTATTGTATCAAATAGAGCTAGAACTATCTACTTTTTCATGGGTACTTTTAACTCTTACATCTTTCTGTATATTTGACCTATCCATTTTAGTAGACTGCAATACTGTGAGCCTTTTTTTTCACCCTCAGAGTAGCATATGTTCCACACTCAAGGCCTCATATGACCCTTACCAATATATCAATAGCTGGTATTTGAGACATATTGTGTGATTACTGTGATTACTGTCAAGAGTCTTATTTCTCTATGTTATTATCACTACCATACTTGATATGGACTCAATAGGGTAGAATTCTGAGAAGATTCATTTTCAAGGTTGAAATAAGCAATTGATGCCAATCTGTTCAATAAAGTTCAATGCATTATATTGATGTTTCTCACTGGACATCATTATTATGATGTCCCTGGGAGACATTTGGCAATGTCTGGAGAAATATTGGGTTGCCACAATTGGAGTGTATGACTAATTCCAATTGGCGGTAGCCAAGGATGTTGCCAAACACTCTATAATGTCTAAGACAATCCTCCTGCAACAAGTAGTTACATAGTCCAAAATGCCATTAGTGTTTAAATTAAGAAACCCTGGTTTACTGTGTTACTCAGCTTTCAGGCTCTGAAATGACTACTTAACTCTTTTGTGAAAATAATAATAAAAGTAACTGACATTACTGATATGGATTTAAAATTTAATAGGAAGAAAATGAGGCCACATATTCAGAGACAAAAATCGAAAACATAATTATGCATCTATCTATATGTATATATACACTTAGCATAACTGGTAAAAGGAACATATTTCATAACAAACTACAGTATATAGTTTTACATAAAATAGCGAGTGATTACATTCAATTAAGACATAAATTTGGAGGGCAGAGTCAATAACCCTGAGATGTCTATTGGAAGTTAGAACTTTGCAGATTTTGCAGATTTTAGCCCAAGTGAACTACTGTAGAAAGGCATTTGTGTTAAGTTACAGTTGCTGTCTTTTAAATTGCTAAAAATAATTGAAGAGGTAACTACACAATCTGCTCTTCCATCAAGTGCCAGTTGCAGAACCTTTTTAGACATAAACATGGAAAACATAAAGAATAACAATATATCTCAAGGGAGTATTATAAGTCTATAATTCCTTCAAGGATGCACGTAATGCCATAAATTGCAGGAGGAAACTCAAGCAGTTTAGTTGCAGGAACCCTGAGATGAAATTACAGCTTTTATAATCCCCTGAGAAGATACTCTTTTGGTATAATGGGAACTGTAGTTGTTTAGAAATAGCCTGCTCTCTTGCCCCTAGAAAAGTACAATGGTCATTTGAAGATTGAAAAATACTAGGCATATGTCTGAAAAGTGAGTTGAGCTGATCATAAGAATAATAGAAAAATTGTATTGAAGTCATTTATGGTATCTACTAAATATAGTATGGCATTCTTTCTAAAGTAAGAGTTACAAGAGACACCTACATAATTATAGCTATTAGAAAAGATTTCACAGGTGTAAACATAAAGATACCAAAATATATATTGCTAAAGCTTAGCAAGCTTTGCATTAAACACATAAAAGACATTTATAGCCATATGAGAAGACATATCCTTTACATTAAATGCCAGTAGCTAAATAAGCAAATGCACCGGATTAAAAAGAACAACATTAAACATCATGGGGTGGCATAACCGCATAAAGTTCACAAAATGTCATAATTATAGACATACTTAAATTTTGAATTATAAGAACCCCCAGGCATATTGTTCAATATCATAACTCTTGGATTCAGCATGAATTGGATAATGTGCACATTAATGAAGTCAAGATTCTCTTTAATGTGAGTAGTCCAATAGGAAGTTAAGTTTGGTAAACATTTAAAGCAGATAATAAATATAGATAGATAATAAATTTATTTTTAAAAGGTATGATCAGTTATATTTAATAGTATTGTCCATTAAAGTACTCATAATCCTTACATAATCAATGTTGATAGAACTTTTCTTATTTTCATAAATTATAAACAAATACATAAACAAATAAATGAAATGACATTAGAAAATACTGTCTAGAAGAGAACAAAATTTTAATTAAGATTCTGAATTTATTTCCATCAGTTTCTTCATTTTTCTCAGGAAGAAATCTAACTATAAATTTATTAAATATATATTATTTAAGTAGATAAATACACAGGCCTGTTTAATGGCATGTTACTTTAAATCTGCAATTTTGAATGTTTCTCTAAAAGCCAAAACTATAGTAAAACTAAAACAATTTGACCAAGGAAATTAGTTTTTAAAAATTACATTTATATAATATGTGTTTGGTTCCTTCAGCAAATACAATCAATGTATTTAAAGGTACTTAATGACCAGTGGTCAGAGTAAAAAACAGATGTCCCAGAATGCCAGGCTTAGCAATAGAGAACAAAACCACCACTATTTGGTTCAAATAGAGTTTATATTTTTGCAATGGCAACTTAATTTTCCTCAAAAGCAAATGGAATTGCTTTGTCTAATAACATTTGAAGGGATATATTGCCTAATTACAAATATCTAAGCCATTTTCACTCTATTTGCTTTGTTTACTGTTATATTCTAAATTGCCACTAATTAATAAACCATTGACCTATATTTCATGGTATGACTTTTAAGCACAATTAATATCATCAACATTAATAAGAAGAGGTCAGGCATTTAAATCTTGAGTAAAATAAAATAAAAAATTCTGCATTATTGAGGAAATCATATTAACAGTATAAATATGCAAAAATTAATCAACATTGGTTCAAATGACTTTTATTTAGAATCTTAATGAATTCAACTGCAGGTTTCAAATTTCTCTTTGATCTGGTGAAGCTGGCAAATGAAAAATGACCTAAATTGGTTGTCTCCACATTTTTTCATTTAGTAAAATATAAAAATAGAAATTTTTGGAATTTCATAGGTTTGCCAACTTTTAATTTTTCAAATTATGTAAACAAAAACTTAACAGTTATTATTTAAAATTATTTCATAAAACAAAGATTTAAAAATATTTTTATTATTTTTTAACTTTTATGTTCAGGGACACTTGTGCAGGGTGTGTATGTTTGCTACCTAGGTAAATGTGTGTCATGGGGGTTTGTTGTACAGATTATTTCATCACCCAGGTATGAAGCCGAGTATCCATTAGTTATTTTTCTGATCCTCTCCCTCCTCCCACCCTCCAAGAGGCCCCAGTGTGGGTTGTTCCTATGTATCCATGTGTTCTTATCATTTAGTTCCCACTTATAAATGAGAACATACAGTATTTGGTTTTCTATTCCTGCATTAGTTTGCTGAGGATAATGGCCTCCAGCTCCTTCCATGTCCCTGTGAAGGACATGATCTTGTTCTTTTTTGAGGCTGCGTAGTATTCCATGGTATATATGTATCACATCATCTTTATTCTATCATTGTTGGTCATTTAGGTTAACTCCATGTCTTTGCTATTGTTAATAGTGCTGCAATGAACATACATGTGCGTGTATCTTTATAATAGAATGATTTGTATTCCTTTGGGTATATACCTAGTAATGGGATTGCTGGGTCAAATGGTATTTCTGTCTCTAGGTCTTTAAGGAATGGCCACACTGTCTTCCACATGGTTGAACTAATTAACACTACCAACAGTGTAAAAGCATTCCTTTTTCTCCCCAACCTTGCTAGCATCTGTTATTTTTTGACTTTTTACTAATAGCCATTCTGACTGATGTGAGGTGGTATCTCATTGTAGTTTTGATTTGCATTTCTCTAACGATCAGAGATGTTGAGCTTTTTTTCATATGATAAACAAAGATATTTTAAATTCCAAAATATGAAAAGGATAAAGAAGATATAATTGCCTAACCAAGACTGAGTTTTTGTATTGAATATATAGAGTTTTAGGAGAAACTCACATTGCTGAATGAGATAATATTAGATCCTTCTGCATAAAAAAGAAAAAAAAAACCACTGCCCACTCTGAAACTCAAACCCATACACATATACAGAGTAGTGATTTAACATGGTGGAAATGCACTTTCATTGCATGTAAAAAAATGACTGGAGACAGTCCAGATTTGGCATGGAGAACCATATTCATTACTTATTCAGTTTTCTTCTATCTTGCTGTATACCCAGGAACAGGATATTACTTCCAGTATCACATCATTGGCTAGAATTTAGTCACATGACCACATCTAGCTGTATGAAAAATTAAGAAATGTAATCTTTATGGATAGACTAGTGCCCAAATAAAACTGGGATTCCATCACTAATGAATAAAGAAAGATTTATATTAAAAATTGCTCTTTTCCATTTTGGAACTGATGCAAACTTATCGTTGAACAATACTGGACCAAGAGGTTTTGGGAAACACTATCCAATGAGTCTAATCTAGTCTCAAGCAGTATTGCATATTGAAAAGAATGTTGTAGCACACTTATGGGGACTCAAGAGACCCTGAACATATTTCATGAAATTTTCTTGATCTCAGATTTCTTATCTGTAATGCAAGAGCAATATAGAACTCAGCAAATTGTTCATTAAACAAATACATATTGTTTACTGTGTGGTCTCTGCTTCCTAAAAATTCTATATATTGCAAGAATCTCTATTTATGCCAAATCATAAGTCTAAATATTGCAGTAGAGAGGGAGAATCTGTAGGTCAATAATCATTTCTTTATTAGTCAGAAATTAAGAAAGAAACATTCAATTTAATGTAGCTCCAGAAGGGTGTTAGAACTCAGCATGAGCTCTTAAACTCTTAAATGGAAGAGAATACACGACTCTACTGGAAAGGCAAAATTTCTCCCAATTAACTTTGATGTAGCTCAGAGTTGTTTTGCCAATTTCAAACCTGAGTTAGGCTTATTTGGAGAAAGGACCCAGGTTCATCTTATTTTTATTTTAATTCAAATAGTTTTGCGGTTCTCAGGATAAGTGTCATCACCTTTGTAGTTTTTCTGTGTTGGATTGCCAATACAGGCTGTATAAATTTCCCCTAAGGAGCATTACTGCTTAAAAAGGAGTTGGAAGCCTTTTGGTTAATACACTGAAAAAGAAAATGTGAAGCCCGGTATTAACATAAACTCTCTGATTATAAGAGACATTGATCATTTGAAATAAAATTAACAGAGTTTAACATTTCAGTGCTGTTTTCCCTTGACTATAATGGTAGTGTTTTAAATAATGTCATTTGGTAAAGTAATATTATAGTGCTTTCAGATTTTAATTTTACTTAGTAATTAACAATCATCTAGCCTAATGCTTTGGATTACTATTAATTTTCTTATTATTAATATTGAGTGGTTCCATATTCAGAGAGGAAATAAAATAATTGCTTTGGTGCTGTGCTAAATTCTACTTTAGCTCTTAAAAAATACATACTGCTATGGGTTTTTAATAATTATTTAATATTTATCCAGATTTTTCAAACATGTAAAATTATTTTCGGTGTCATATGGAGGTATTGAATAAATAGCTGCTTTATGACTTTGTTGTATTTCATAGTTGTGTATTTTATTCAAATAGTATTGTATAAACAAAAACACCTGGAATTCATTCCTTATATGTATTTTATTTTATATTACGTTTTTCTTAGCTATTTTAAGGGTGTTTGAAAATAAGAATGAAAAGACTTAATCTATCAGTGTCCATCTACCTTTTTATCCCAAATATATATGAGATATAGTCCTGGGAAGAAAATTGCACAATTTTAACAATTCATTCAAAAGAAAATTAGGATTTGTTATTGTTTGTCTATTCTCTACATCTCTATGCTATACTATGGTAAAAATGTTATGGTAAAAAACCAGGGTAAAACCCGGGTAAAAGAGAGTTAGGCCAACAGTTATCACCACTATAGCTCCCAATTTTTGTTCATTTATAAAATAAACAGAAAAATTAAAAATCCTCAACAGTAATCCAAGGAACTCTTGCTTTTTGGAATATAAACATTGTGTACAAATGTGTTTCATGGTGAAATAAATCTCAGATTTAGAATTAAAGTTAATTTTTTAAAAAAATAAAGTAGAAAGTCTTAGAATCCTTATGCTAATATGAATCAGAAATCTCTGAGATGAGGATGCAATAGCATGCAGAATTTTTTAAACATATTGTATTCGTTTCCTAGGGCTGCTGTAACAAAATACAATAAACTGGTTGCCTAAAACAACAGAAACTTATCCCACAGTCCCGGAGGCCAGAAGTCTAAAATGAAGGTATTGGCAGGGCCATTCTCCTTCCATACCCTCTAGGGGAGGGTGTGGCTTTTCTTCTTCCGGCTTCTGGTAGCACTAGGTATTCCTTAGCTGTGGCGGCGTAACTCCGGTCTCTGTCTCCATCTTTCCATGACCATCTTCCCTCTGCGTCTGTGTCATGGCATTCTCCTCTATTTGTCTTTGTCCAAATTTCTCTTCTCTTGTGAGAACACCAGTCATGTTGGATTAGGACTCACCCTAATGACATCATTTGAACTTGATTTTCAAATAAAGTCACATTCACAGGTACCTGTGAATATATCCAAACATCTTATTTTCAAATAAAGTCACATTCACAGGTACCTGGACTTAAAACTTCAACATATCTTTTGGGGGAACACAATTCAACCCATAACACCTATTCAACCATAAAATACTTATTTTCGAAGACTATACTGAGCCCTATGTTCCACAGATCATACCTTTGAAATTGCCAGACTGGGTCAGTGTCTTTCAAACTGATTCATAGACTGGTGCCTGTTCCTGAACGATTTCGCTCATCCACAATCCACAATTTAATCTTTTCTGAATAAGATAAATTCAGAAATTGAGATTAGGCATTTTATAAACTTTTATAAAAATGTGTCCAGCTGGGCGCGGTGGCTCAAGCCTGTAATCCCAACACTTTGGGAGGCCGAGGCGGGTGGATCACGAGGTCAGGAGATGGAGACCATCCTGGCTAACACGGTGAAACTACGTCTCTACTAAAAATACAAAAAAATAGCCGGGCGTGGTGGCAGGTGCCTGTAGTCCCAGCTACTCGGGAGGCTGAGGCAGGAGAATGGCCTGAATCTGGCAAGCGGAGCTTACAGTGCGCCAAGATTGCGCCACTGCACTCCAGCCTGGGCGACAGAGCGAGACTCCGAATAAAAAAAAAATGTGTCCAACAATTCTGATTTGTTTCTATTAGTACATAGTTACCCTAGATAGTCTGCTTATGTCAGGTTAATCAAAGGTGATAGTTTCCTGGTTATATAGTGGCCCTCAAGTAGCTTATAGCAGAAAATACTGAACAAACTTACACAAGTGACTAAACAGTGTGTATGCAAAAGTTTTTAGTTGAAAAATTTGCATACGGACACAGGCTGCTTTGCAGGATTCATTTCCAGTTTCCTGCCAGAAAGAGAAAATAGGAGCTCTCGACTCCTGTTTGCATAATAAGAGAAAGACCCTGTAGAGAGTTGGATTTTCGAAGCCCAGATTAGGCTGTAAAAATCTTTTATTCTTAACATACCAAGAGAGGGTATAGTGATAATAATAAATTATCAATGTGGATAACAAAGTAGCATTTAATTCTGGGAGGTATGAGGCAGTTAGATTCTGACATCTTTATGAAACAGCTTTCAGTAAAGACAGTCGAGAGAGTGACAAAAATGAAGACTGCCTGACAGAGAGAAAAATAGAAGGCAACTTCTCCGATAGCTCTCTGTTTTTGTGGTTTCAGTTTCTTCTTAAGGCTTGTCTGAATTCCTTCTCTGGAGGTTCATGAGACATGCCTCCATTCTAAAAATAAAGCCTCCTTTTGGCATAAGACAGTTTCTGTCACAGGCAATGAAGGAACCTTGACTAAAATAATACTTTCCATGTGTCACTCCTTTCTCAAAACCTTCAAGAAGTGATCACTGCCTACAGCAGGGGTTCTCAACTTCAGCTAATATTATTGACATGGTGGGCTGCATAATGATTTGTTGTAAAGGGCTGTGTCCTGTGCATTGTAGGATCTTTAGCAGCACCTCTGGCCCCCACCTTCCCAGTACCAGAAGCACCTCTGAGTTGTGACAATCAAAGAAACCCTCCAGACATTACCAGAAAGACCTTCTACCCCTCAGGGGGCCAAAATTGCCCCCAGTTGAGAATCACTGGACTAAAGGATAAGCCTAATGCTAACTAACAGTGACCATGGAAGACTCCAGTCACATCTCCTTCTGTTGTTTTTTTCTTTAATTCATTATGCTGCAAAGTTGAAGGCTCCTTATTGAGCTCATTCAAAGCCATGGAACTCAAAACACTGTCAGTTGCAAACCGTATATTCATTCAGTTTTGCTGGTTGCCTTCTCTATCGATAGTCCTCTCAAAACAATGAGCCCACAGACCCTTCCTTGATACTTCTTATACTTGATTCCGTGCTCTACGCTTTAGCTCTATATGTTCTTCAGCTTTTGATTTTTCACCATGTTCATAATTAGGCTGGGAAAACTTTCATTCAACCATCACTTCCATGGAGACCCACAGGCACATATACAGAGAGTTCTTGTAATAGTGAACACTAAATCTGTATTCCATACTCTCCAAGGCTATTTCTAAAGGCTCTAGATCTCTTACACGTATAGTTGTACAACTTAATCAATGGGCATTTGCATATTGCTCCAACTGGACTATCTTATTCACCTTTTGGCTCTGCCTGAATGGCTGCAAAGAAATTAGATTAACTTCTTTGGATGAAACAGGTTCTAAAATTCTCCAGCTTATAAGATAGAACATATGCATTAAAAAGTAAGGTGCTACAGGTAGTGATTCACACCTGTAATCCTAGAACTTTGGGGGCCAAGGCAGGAGAATCCCTTGAGCCCAGGAGTTCAAGACTAGCCTGAGCAACATAGTAAGATCATGCACAGCTAATTTGTATGTATTTTTTAATATTTTGTAGTCCCAACTGCTTGGAGGCTGAGGTGGGAAGATTGTCTGAGCCAGAGAAGTTGCACCACTGTACTCCAGGCTGGGTGAAAGAACAAGACCCTTTCTCAAAAAAAATTAATAATAATAATAAAGAAATAAAAAATAAGAGAAAATAATTTTTTTCTAGTAAACAAAAGATGTGAAAGTAGAACCATGCAGGGGATCTATAAATAGTAATTCTTGGCCAGGTGTGGTGGCTCACGCCTGTGATCCCAGCACTTTGGGAGGCCAAGGCAGGTGGATCATGAGGTCAGGAGTTTAAGACCAGCCTGGCCAAGATAGTGAAACCCCATCTCTACTAAAAATACAAAAAATTAGCTGGGCGTACTGGCAGGTGTGTGTAATCCCAGCTACTCGGGAGGCTGAGGCAGAGAACTGCTTGAACCAGGGAGGTGGAGGTTGCAATGAGCCCAGATCATGCTATTGCACTCCAGCCTGAGCGAAAGAGTGAGACTCTGTCTCAAAAAAAAGAAAAAGAAAAAGAAAAAAAAGGTAGTAATTTTTCCTGACCTCAGCAGGCTTTGCACTAAAAGGGTATCAGAAACACTTGGGATAATGTCTCCGGAACATCCAGTCACTTATTTATTCAGCAAATATTTATTGGACATCTGCTATGTGATAGATAACATTCTAGGAATTGAAAATACAGAGTTGAAAAAAAAAGAAAGACAAAGTTCTTGACTTCACAGAACTTAAATCCTCTAAAGAGGGTCATATATAAAATTTGCCAGCATATAAATAAATAATAAACCCCACCAAAACTAATGAGTGGAGCTGGAAATATTCTGTCTGTATTTTAGATAGCGTAACCTTGGCGGGAGTTTTTGAAGAGGCAACAACTGAACTGAAACTCGGTGTTGAGAAGTGGGTAGCCACGTGAAGATCTGAAAAAAGACCATTCCAGGAAAACAGAACTACAATGGCAAAATCCCTGATGTGTTTTTAATGTGGCTGGAGACTAGTAAATGAGGGACACAATGATAAGAAATGAACTTGATGAGGCAGACAGGAGCCAGACCATGTGAGAAATTTGGGATTTATTCTAATTTCAGTGAAAAGACATCAGAGGATTTTAAATATGGGATTGATAGGATAAGAACATTTTGAAAGAGTTAATTTAGTTATGACTCTGATTTTCCAGAGATGCAATCTCACACACACACACACACACACACACACAAACACACAGAAGCTACATTTCTGTGTCCTTTCCTGGCACATTGGTCCCCACTGAAAAACTTGAGCAGATGGTGTCATCCAGAAATCTCCTGTGTTCCCAACAGAGGTAGATCCTTGTTTGCAGAATCAGAATTTCATATCAACGTTGACTTTCCTGGATGAGACACTAGTTAAGCTATATTTGAAATCTCTTACATGTACCTGAATTTGTTGAAAAAATATGAGAGACTGGTTGACTTTTGTACCATAAAATCGAGGAGAAATAGATAAGAACAGTAAATAGGACCACAGTTCCTCAGCTGGTTTTACAGTTTTGTATTAGCAGTTTTGTCTTTTCTTTCTGTCAATAAAACAGACAGTCTAGATACCTTGTTAGTATAAGTTAGCCTTTCATTTCAAAGCACTGTATTTTTTAGGTAAAACAAATGGGCATGGCTAACAACACTTTATTTCTATTTTTGAAAATTTATAATATACTGAAAAATGTCTAGCACTTCAATTGTTACAAATATTATCAGACTAGATATCCTGAAAACCATCCTAATACAAAATCTCTAATAATGGTGATATGTCTTAAGTGTATAGCTGAGCTCATATGAAAACAAAAGGTCGAAACCAAAAAGGGAGATCAAAACAAAGTAATACCATCATTGATGCTATGGCCGAACTAATCCTGCCAATCCAGAGCTAGAATTGTATTAGACATGAGGAAAGGATGTAAGCTTTGGCTCCTGCAATTTAGATTTGGAACAGATTCAAGCATGAATCTCAAACAGTCTAATGACTACACCATCAGAGACAGATGTGCAGAAAAACTAAGCAGTCCAGCAAAAGAGATAACAAGGAACCTAATCTGTTTTGGCCTTTGCTCTGAGTAGGAAAAAAAAATGATTTGTTTGCAAATCTGTAATATCAAGTCTGTCTTCATATGAGTTCGGAGTCTAAGTTTTCCAGAATACACACATACAATGACATACACAACAGTCCATGCTAAGGAAATTACCATAAAGCCTTCTTTGACAGGTAGTACCCATGAACCAGGGATATACGGTAAAAGCAAAGCATATCTCTTCTCAGGTCTCATTGGATGACTTCAGAGAAAGCCCAATAAATACAAGTTTACAATCCAAATTTATATCTAGCTTATCTACTAATTTTTTGGAATGCATCATTAAGGTGAAAAAAGAGAGACTATAATGGGGAAGCAAAAAAAAAGAAAAGTAAGAAAGAAAAAAGGAAGGAAAGAAGGGAAGGAAGAAGGGAGGGAGGAAGGGAGAGAGGGAGTGAAGGAGGAAGGAGGGAAGGAAGGAAGGAAGGAAGGAAGGAAGGAAGGAAGGAAGGAAGGAAGGAAGGAAGGAAGGGAAAGACGGCCGGAGTTTATATTTGGACAGCTCATAGTAATATTAAAGAACTTCAGTGACAATGAGAAGACATTAAACTAGAGCATTATTAAGAAAAATTTGACAGAATTTATCAAAATTTATCTTAAATAAATTTTATTTAAAAATGTCTTTATCTAAAAATAGTACCATCCTCAATTTTCTTTTTCTTACTGCACTTTTTTTTTTCTTTATAGCACTTAACGCCAGGCATATTATTTAAGCATAAACCTGTTCACTGACTTTTGAAACCACTAAAATGTCAGTTCCATGTCTGTTTATTTATTATTTCATTCCTCTTTCCATAGTACATGGCACCTAGTATATTTTCACAGTACAAAACTGTTGGAAATAGGTAGATGATAGATATACATAGGCATATATATGTACATATGTATATATGCACATTTGTAAATATATATGTAACATATAGCCATACAACATATATTCACAACTATACTTCATATATTGGTAGGTATATAATATATAACATTAATAATATATGCAGTATATATTTTTTATTTTTTATTTTTATTTCAGTAGCTTTTGTGGAACAGATGATGTTTGGTTACATGAATAAGTCCTTTAGTGATGATTTCTGAGATTTTGGTGCACTCATCACCCAAGCAGTATACCCTATACCCAGTATGTTGTCCTTTATCCCTCACACACTTGCCAACCTTTATCTCTGAGTCCCCAAAGCCCATTATATTAGTCTTATGCCTTTGAATCCTCATAGCTTAGCTCCCACTTATAAGTGAGAACATAAATATTTGGTTTTCCATTCCTGAGTTACTTCACTTAAGGTCTCCAGCTCCACCCAAGTTGCTGCAAAATACATTTTTTTTTTTTTTAATGGCTGAGTAGTAACCCATGATGTATACATACCACAGTTTCTTTAGTCACTCGTTGGTTGATGGGCACTTTAGTTGGTTCCGCATCTTATCAATTATAAATTGTGCTATGTGCAGTGTAGTTTTATGCCACAAGTATTATTACAAATATTTTAATCTAATATTTTTGCTACAGATGAATGTAGAAATAATCTACCTGTCTACAAGTGGGAATTAAAGCATTGTGGTCATGCTATTTTACCTCACACATTAGCCGGGTGTGGTGGCACACTCCTGTAATCCCAGCTACTCAGGAGGCTGAGGCAGGAGAATCACTTGAACCCGGGAGGCGGAGGTTGCAGTGAGCCGAGATTGCACCATTGCACTCCAGTCTGGGCAGCAAGAGAGAAACTCCGTCTAAAAAAATAAAAAAATAAAAAATAAAAATTGATTCAAGATAACACTGGGGTAGAGACCAGGGATCTGCAATTTATGTATGTTTCTCAGATACCTATCTTTGTAAACTTTGAGAACCACCATTCTATTAAAAATATGGAAGTCTTAATCCAGATTAGGGAAATGTCGTATTTTTGTACCAAATGGAGCCTTCCTTGTTGTTCTTCAATGAAGTATCAGTTATCTCTAACTAAATATCTGCTACTATCGAAATATCCCAGTTTTCAAAAAATCCTCAGGGTTAATACCCACCATTCTTCTTCCTCACACCCTCTTCTCTTCAGTGCTGAGGCTCCAGGTTTCCAAATCTGAGTCCTTACTGTCAGCTCTGAAAGTAGGGAGTGGCCTCAATGCTGAGTCTTAGACAATGAGAAGTCCTCTTAAAGTTCTGCATACTCTCAGCTGAAAAGTTCCAACATTAAACTTTATTTATTTTCTCTAGACGTTATCTTCATTTGAGTTCTTAGTACTATTGCTTACCACTTTTTAAAACACTTTGACATTTTGATCTAACTTGTTATCATCATCTAGCCCTCTATGATCACTTTTCCTCCCTCCTCATAGACAAAAAAGATAAAGAAAACAAAGAAAAAAGTCTTGTCCCTTTGATTTGTGTGCATTTTATATATATATAACCCTGAGCTATATTCCTCAAAATGGAAAAAGAAAAAAAAGGTGAACAGATTACTATTTGAGCCAACGGCAGTATCTTCTCTTTATTAACAGACTAATTAACTGAACAAATATTTCGTGAGTGTCTATGATTTGTCAGGTTCTGTGCTAGGTGTTGGAAAACAACAGTGAATAAATCAAACCAGAGCTTTGCCTTCAGGTAGTGGACATTCTTGGGAAGGAGAACGGATACATAGACCCTGAACATTGTTCTCCCTATCCACCTTGTGATAAGGCAGCTTCTCGGGAATGGCTCCCTTTTCATTGCTGTGTCTCCTAAGACTCTTGTGTTAGCTGTTTCTCTCTAAATTAAAAGCTGAAAAAACAAAAAATGGGTACATATTAAATAGCATGTTCTTCTCTTAAAAAACGGCTCTTTTAGACATTTCCATATATTTTAAATTGTAGTAAAATATACATGGCATAAAATTTACCATCTTACCTATTTTTTAAATGCACAGTTCCACAGCGCTAAGATATTCCCTTTGTAGTGTGATCAATCTCGGCATTTCGTCCAGTGTCGTTTTATTATAATGTAGATGAGAATTAAAAAATCTATTCCTTGCCAGGGCCATGTGGAGTTTGCACGTTCCCTCCATGTCTGCGTGGGTTTTTTCCAGGTACTCTGGGTTCCTCTCACATCCCAAAGCTATGAACATTAGGTTCACTGGGGTGTCTACGTCGTCCCAGTGTGAATGAGTGTGGGTGTGTGTGAGAGTGCACCCTACAATGCAATGGCCTCCTGTCGAGGGCACGCTCCTGCCTTGGTCTCTGAGCCTTGGGGATTCATGATACTGAACTGAACCCATGACACTGAACTGAAATAAATGGGTAAATAATGACCTTACTTGTTTGTACTAATGTCTTAAATGTATGTATAAGCCACATTTATTCCAGTGTTTAATATGAGAAGTGTTTAGGGGCTTTATTTAGAAGTTTCGTGATGTTTCTGTGACCAGAAATATGCTGTAGGAAAGTCACCCCTTGTTTATATCTGTTAGTGCATGGTAAAATTGGTTTCATTATCTTGTTTTGTGTCAAGTCGCAGTTTCCAAGAACAATCTAGGATGGTAAGTGAAGACTTACTGTACAAGGGTTCGAACCTCTTTCTATCCTTTTCAACACATTATTTTCTTTTTTATTGTTAGTAGTCATTCTGAGTAGGAGGTAGCGTTCTCAATTTTTTATATATAGATCTAAAATATATTAAACATATAATTAGTTTGAACAATATATTGAACATATTTCAATTATCTTTTACCTAGCTGTCTCTTTGCTTGGGGGAAGCTTTCGTCTCGGTTTGCTGGACTGTGTCCTTTTCTGTCATTTTCATCACAGCTTAAATGAAAGACTCTCCTGAAGAGACCTTTCCTGCTTGGTGTAATATACAACAATTACTTTTTAAACATCACCTTATCTTAATTATCTGCAGAACACTGACCTACTGTCAGAATTTTGTTTAATAAGTATTCATATATATGAATTTTGTTTGCCTATTTCAAATTTATTTTTAACTTAAAAACTATTATATTTAGATTTAAACTTAAATCCTCAATTACAGTGTAAAATAATGAATTCAAGGACTATGTGTCTTTTATTTATTGCCATACCCTCAGAGTCCAATGTTAGATAAATATTTTTTGAATTTGATTAATTATACCAGTGAGAAAGTGTGAATAAATGGAGTGAAAACATTCAGATAATAGTATCAAATTTTACACTTTGCTTTTGTAGCCATAGCTTTCATACTTGAGTTTTATATGTATAATGGCACCATAGTTATTCTACAATTCCCATAAAATTAAATCTCTAGATGCAGAAAAATAAAGGCCACAGTGAAAGTAATGGGTCATGTCCACTTTTAATAGAAATTATTGTATGTGTCCACCCTGTGATGGTTTTTATCCCTCTTTATAGTTAGAAAATACATACAGTGTTACAGTAAAGTAAGAAATGGTTTAAATTGTCAAGCTAAAGGCTAGCTTTTTACTCTGCGAGTCTTTATTTTATCACAATGACACAACATAAAGTTCAAAGCATATAATGGGGTGAGAAGAAGAAAGTCTTCCAAATACCTGGCAGGCATATCTTTCAGTTTAATTCACCTGTCAGCCCAGGCAATGGTGAGTGAACCAATTATTGGCAGTCTTGTACCACAGTTACTTTCAGATTCTTACTCTCTTCCTGCCTACATAGAATAAGTCACCAAATCACTCCACTCTGTCTCCTTGGAATTCTTTTTGAGATTTTTAGAGTAAAAATCTCTATCAGAACAAAGTGGTGTGTCACTTTTCTCCCTTTTTGATAAGGACTGATATTTAATCTTTGTAGCATTGAAAAATAATCTTTTTAGCTTAAATACTTTATCAATTTTATTATAAATGAGAGGCAATTTACCTATGCTCGTATCATTCATCTTAATGAAATAATCATCTCATTTGTTTTACTTCGTAAGACAGAAAGAAAGCAAGCAAAGAAGAAAGAACAAAAGAGGCTGAGAGGCTTACAGGAAACAGGAATTATTTTTCTGAGTCAGCCATTTTTCTTTCTCTGTGTCGGATAGTGCGTTTGCTGTTTCTATTGTCTACCACAGCGCTTGGCATGTGCAAGCTCATGTAGAGGCTCAGCTCATTAAAGATGTGTGCATCGAACATGTCCAAAGATAGATAGAACCAGAACTGAGACTTGAGTGTTAAAAAGAAAATTTTCAAACAAGGTAAAAGTCATGACTTTCTTACAGATATAGAAATAATCATATGTTAAAGATATTTAAATAACTCACTAATGAGGCAACTGGTGAGGTGTTATAACCAGTTCAAAGGAGACTCCAAGGACAGACACACTTATAGACAGGAGTACTAAAATGAGTGTACAAATGGAGACAAAGATGGTAGTTCCTGGGGTGAGGGTTTCTTCTCTCCACCAGCCAGTATTCATTTACATATATACATACACACATTATTTTGCATTGCTATCAGTCATCTATAACTTTCAGAGTTATAAAATAGCTACCATATAATTAGGATCAGATAACCCAGAAAGTTGTGCTATAGACATTGCACCAATGTTTTTCTACATAGATAAAATGTGTGTGTGTGTGTATTTTCCCTCTTCAGTATACTTGCCCCTTTTTTGGTTCTTCTATCTGCCCCTCTAATACTATCACCCACAGGAAACTCTGTGTTCACAGAGAGTTATAAATTAAAGTCTCATAATTATCTGAGGGCAAATAAATATGGTAATATGTGTTTATTAGAAGATTTTGAAAGGGAAAATATTTTTAAACAAAAATTATTCTTTTATTATGTTTTTATTTGGGTAATGGAAGAAATGTTCTGAGCTGAAGGCACTAACTTGCATTCCTCAATTCCTAATATATAAAAGTTTAGGCCTATAAGATAAAAAATAGTATTTCCCTTTACAGGTAAGGAAGTAGGAGTGTGAAAAAGGTCAAGGAAGAGGTCATACACTAGTTGGTGGTAAACTCAATTCCCTTGAGTTTACTTTTCCATTTCTGTGAAAGAGATGCATGCATGAGCACTGTTCCACAGGAGAATTCAGCCATGGTGATAATCACTATGACTGCAATCCAGGAGGGAACAAGTGTTCATCTTGTACCTCACCCTGACTGGAAGCCTTTCTTAGGGATGATGAAATGAGGTGCAGACTAGGAGAGAGAAATAATAACTTTAAGCCTTATGGGAAGCTGACACAGCATTCTTGCCAGTATTACTTAAGATAATTCATAGAAAGTGCTTAGTATAGTGCTTGGCCCACAGTGAACATTCAACTGATATTGGTTAATATAGTGAAGATAATGAGTATTACTAGTATTGTAAAATATAATGAGAAAGAACACTATGCTGAAAGTTTTTTCACAGGTTTCCCAATTTTTACATGACCTTGTGTGCCACCTTCAGGATGTGAGGCAGGTTGTGGACTACATATCTTAGCCTTATTCTAGTTTAATCATGTTTGTTTCTCATATTATATGGTTTAAGGGTGCAGTTCCTCCACATGGAAGTTTACAGGTTGGCTGATTGCACACAAAGGAGGGCTTTGAATGTCCCTGGAAACATGTCAGAATTCCCCAGAGAGGTTGTGACAGTCAGCCAGAAGTCAGATGTTTCCACTGATCAGTGATGTCACGCTCTCCTACTTGGTGAAACGAACCTTCTTTCAGTAATCTCACCAGGACATGGAGCAAGAGCAATAATGAAAACACACATAATCATTGTCTAATTCAAACATAAATACAGATCATCCATTCTGCTAAAGAATATCTATTCTGATTGCTATAAATGATACTGAAAAGTATTTTCTTAAAAGAGAGTTATAAACTGCCAGAGGCACAATCCATCTGTAGCATCCAGCAGGAAAAAATAAATAAATAAATAAAACAGATATATGCTTGTTTTTAACTGGTTATAATTAGAACCCCAATGACCAGAGCTATTGAAATTAATAGGTCCAAATTTTTTTACCAAGTCTACAAAATGAGCTTTAACCAAAAAGGAGATTTCTATATTCCTATGAAAATAAAGAAGAAAACAACATTTCAAAAGCGTTTTTTTGTTGTTCAAATATAAAGGAACGCTATGACCTGTTTTGTTGTTAGAGTCTCCCACCTCTTTTCTTCCTTTTAATGAAATGTTACTCTGATTCTGATGTCATGCCAAAATTGAGTCCACTGAGGGATAAAGTTCCTATCTCTCTTTGCTCGAGCTCTAAAGAAAAAAGCAGATATTTTAGTTCTTCAAACTCGTAAATGACACAACCAAAAGCAAAGAATACCATTCATCCATTTTACAAAACTTTTCATTGTGTTTATGGAGGAAATACAAATTTCTCTTTCCTAGGGTCATCCTATTGATAGATGCAGGAGGCAGATAAGCGAAGGTCCCCGGAGAATCTCCGATCCGCCCCACAAGTGTTTACATCAGATGCTTTTGTGCGGATAAGGGAACCTGCCCAGGACCTTGTTTCTGAGCGCCCACAAAGGACTGGCGGCCCGCCTGCGCGCTGGGATAGTTGGTGGAGCCACGGGGAATTCTCACCTAGTATAGCAGGGAGGAGCCTGGACTCTTCAGCTGTGTGTGGTGGCCTGGTATTCAATCTGTGAGGTGGGAGCCTGTTGGCAGGACCCCTTTCTATTGGCTGAGAGCTTTCTTAACAATAAATTCCACTCTCCTTACCTTTCAATATTTCCGGGTGCCTGCCTAATTTTTCCTGGTCGTGTGACAAGAACCTGAATTTTAGCTGAACTAAGGAGCAAAAAATCCTGCATCGCTGTCTCAAATCTTGCTAGATTTCTTTATGAATTTGTTCCCTGTTTCAAAAAGTCATTTTCATGATGCTCTTTGAAAGTATCAATTTTCCAGACCTCACTATTCCCATATATTGAAATTCATTTCAATATAGATAACATAATAATTGTTTTCTTAGGAAGAAAATTTCCAACATTAATTTTTCTTTAGTCCCATGAATAGTTATTACACAATTATACTATATTAGACAAAATGCTATATGCAGAGTAAAAAACATCTTTTCTTATCTGGTGTTTTTTTTCCCCCAAGGTAGGAGGGAAATATTTTGTACGGTGAGCTACATTGAGAGAGTAAAGGGTAAAGATTAAAATGAGAGCGCAAACATCCAGTCAGAGCAGAAAGAGTTTTCTGAAGCATAAACATGATCTCATCCACTTAAGGACAGATTAGCTTCAGTAAATAAGATGAGGAAAATAGTTTGTGGAATACAAGCAGAGGAAACAGGACATCTTATACACTGAGTATATCCAGAAAAATTACGAAGTTCGTTTCCAATACCAGACCCACTACGCATGTGGAGTTGGTTGGTGAGAAAGAAAAGGAAGTCTTTCAGAATAAGATAATCTTGTGCAACCAACAGAAAGTTTAAAAATAAAAATAAAAAGTAAGCTATGAGAGTACAAACTTTTTAAAAGCAGCAATGATTCTGGAAACAAAAAATAATTATTTGTAGTTATATTATGTTGCTGGTCCAAGGATAATGAAAGCCCCTTAATTTAAATATATACGAAGAAATGTATATAGAAGATGTTGCTTTATTCAATCATCATCTGTACCTCTACTCCCTACTCCTTAGAACAGAAACCAATTTTATTTTTTCCTGAGAGAATTAGGATGAGGTATAGAGATGAAAAAGATTATATACTTTTCTGTCATTATGATAAACTTTGTAATTAAACTTAATTAAATCTCATTAGCCACCGAGAGAGTAAGAAATAAGTTTACAAAATATAAAATTTTCTTTAGACATATTTTATAACCAAAGGACATATTTTCATTAAAAACTAATCTGCTTTATCAAGTTAATAGAAATGTCTTTAAAAATAATGTTGCATTGTTTGTGAAAATGCCATAAGATATTAAACAAAGCTGGTCATCATCTGAAATTACCCAAACCCAAGAATTACAAAAAGTACTAAACAAAAAACGATGTTTTTATCTTCTTAAAACAATATTTTTTTCTTGCTGATTTCCATGATATGCAGTAACTTCATATGCATTAACTTTCATTTTTTAACTTCATTTATGTACATTAACATTAATGTTTGACAAATTGTACAAATGTATCTGCTGTGTAAACATTGTCCTAATCCATATACAGAATATTTCTGTCATCCCAAAAAGTTCCTTCATGCCCCCTCTCAATCCAAATGACTCCTATTCCTCTCTCCAAGCAAACATTGATTTGATTTCCATCACTTTAAATTAATTGTACTTGTTTAGTAATTCATATAATGAAATTTACAGTAGATAATCTTATGTATCTGGCTACTTTCACTTGGAATGTTTTTGTGATTCTTCCATGTTGTTGTATATCTTGGTAACTGATATTATTTCATAGATAAATAGTGGCCCATCATATGAACATACTAGTTTATCCATACTAAAGTTTATCTTGTTGACATGTGGGTTCCTTTTTCCCCAAACCTCTATGAACATTTGTATACAAGGGGTTTTTTTTTATGGATAAATGTTTTTCTTTCTCTTGCGTAAATAACTACTTGTATAATTTCTTGGTCCTATGGTATGCATAGGTTGAACTTTATAAACTACAGCCAAACAACTCTATAGAGTAGTTGTAAAATTTTATACCGCCTTCAACAATGAGTTCTGATAATTCATTTTTGCCAACACTTGATACTGATTGAACACGGTTCATCTTTTTGATTATTCCAGTGGATATGTAGTGGTCTCTCACTGTGATTTGAATTTACTAAATTTGTTGAAAATATTGCATATGCTTACCAGTCATCCATATATCTTCTTTTGTGAAGTATTTTCTTAATCTTTGGCTTATTGTTCATTGTATTTTTTGTCTTCTTATTTAAAAATTTTTGTACTTCTTTGTTTATTCTAAATATAAAAGTACTGAGATATACATACCAAAAAATTCTCTCCCAGAAAGTAACTTACCATCGGTTTCTTAGTGATGTTTGTTGAAGAGAAAAAAAAAAGTTTAATTTATCTATTTTTTGTTGTTATTTTTCTCTACTGCTTATCTATTCTCTATTTCGTTGCTTTATGATCTTCTTTAATACCTTCGTTCTACTTATTTTGATTTATTTTTCTTTTCCTAGCTTCCAATATTGAGAATTAAAATCATTGATGTGAAATTTTTCTTTATTTTAATATAAGTATTCAAAGTCACAAACTTCCCCCAAGCTCTGCTTATCTTCAGCACACAAATTTTGATATTTTTTGCTTTTATTTCTATTCAATGCTGAAATATTTTCTAATTTCTCTTGCAATTATTTATAAATGTGTTGGTGTATTTTTAACTATTTAGAAATTTTTAGATATTTTGAAGTAATTGATTTTATATTTAATTCCTGGAGAATATATTCTGTATGATTCCTATCTTTTTAAATTCATTAAAGCCTTTTACACTTTAAGGAAAAGATATTTTAAGTGGCTTCATCATTACTAAAATCATCATTAATCTCAAACTTTTCTGTGAATATTCTCTTCACCTTTGTTCCCTAACTGATGTTTTGTTCTTCTCTAATGATACAATTGTCTATAGATCCCTCTTAAATGGTAGCTGTTTTCTCTTTCAAATCTCTTAGAACATGTTTTCTGGAGATAGGGTATATTTCTTTCATACTCCATGTTTCCACTTCCATATCATTTTCCTCACGTATTAAAAAAGAAAAGTCTCTGTTTTCAATCTCATTATAGACCAGATCACCCACTGTCTTCTGTGCTGTAGCCATCTGTCAATCTCCCATGTAATAACAAGACTCACTTCCCAAATATTTTAACACCAGGCTGGTTGATAACTCTCTCCAACACTATTCTTTGGTTTTGGTGATCATAGTATTTACATAGACTATTTCTTCATCAGTAGCCCCTTAGATCCCTGTCTTCTTCAATTAACTTGCTCTCTACACAATTTCAGCCCCCTCAGTCCCACAGTCATCCTGTTACCTTATTATTATCAAGAGTGGCAACCCTTCCACAGTACAATTTCAAACATCCTGCCCTATGCCGTCTCCTAGTCTCTTCTGTGTTTATTTCCTCTGTTATTTCAACTCCAACAATGCTCCACTCCCATGTGTACCTTAAATTCCTTGATTCCACCATACTTTCACTGTTTCTCAATCCATTTATGTCCTCTTTTTTTCTTATGTAAGTCACATTTCATAAACATCATTATTACTGTACCTTGCTTTTAACCTCACCTCGTTTTACTTTATCTATTGTTTTAATACATTCCCTTGATAAAACAACTCTTATTACATCTGACTGTATTTCTTTATGTCTGTACTGATGCAGCCAGCTGAGGTTGGAAGAAGAAAACACACAGTAGACAAACTTTAAATTGATGATCATTTAACACATGTAGACCCTTAGTACTACCTGCAAATCACACTATATTTTCCTTGCAGCTCCTCTCTTCTATTGTCCTAAAAAAACTATTTTATGCTTATCTTTCTCCCCTCAGATCTCTAACGTCTTTCTTTATCCTCACTCTCAGCTGACTATCTTCCTTCCTACTTCATAAATAAAGGGACAATGTGGATGTGTTTGTTAACTCTCACAGTACATTTTTTTTCTCTTGTGGTGAATCCAGACAGATAGTGTCAGAAGTCTTACGGCACTTTCAATGTCAGGACCAACATACTGCAACTTTTAGGATGTTACTATGACTGATCCTTCTGTGCTGCTAGTTAAGGCCAGTGCTTCTACTGTATACCGGCTCTGAGACCATTTCTACGGAAAACATTCTTCCAGCAACTATTCCCTCTTCCTCTCCTGCTTCATCGCCTTTCTCCTCTATTCTTATCAGTGTAACTAATATACAGTCATGCTGTTACCCCTCTATTCTCTCTTTCTCTCACCTAATTCATTCTTTATTTGCTCTAGAGCAAAGTTCTTTGGCAATTTCTCTTGGAAATTTTAAATAAATTCACTCCAATCAGGATTTCCTTCTACCACTATAATAAAATTGTTCCTCTCAAACATCAAAGACTTGCCCATTGCTATCTCTAGTAGTCATTTTTCAGTCTTTACCTTACTTGACCTGTCAGCAGCTGTTGACAAGATGTATCGCTCTCTGTTCCCAACAATTCTTTATTTATCTTGCTTCCAAGATTCCATTTTTCCCTGATTTTTATTTTACTTCTCTGGCCACTTCCTAGTTTCTTTTCCTGGTTCCTTTATTACTCCTCAACCAGAATCAGCTACATGATTTGTGGAGCACAGTGCAAAATGAAGATGTGGGGCTCCTTCGTCAAAAATCAAGAATTTCAAGGCAAAGAGCAGAAACTTAAAACAAACTTGAGGCCCTTCTGTGTGTGAGGCCTAGTGCAACTATACAGATATTAAGTCCAGGAAGCCAGCCTTGGCCAACCTCTAAATTTAGAGTGCCCAAAGGCCCTAAATATGAAACATTAGCAATGTTCTCCTTTCTCTTTACATCTAATCCCCAGGTGCCCTCATCCAATCTCTGGGATTTAAATCATTATATGCTGATGATTTCTGAATTTATGTCTTCATACTGTAACTCTAATCTGATTTCCATTTGTATGACTCATAGGAATTCCAAACTCAATGCACCCCAAACTATGCCCTGGATCTTCCTTTCAAAACTGGCTGTACTCATAGCCTTCTCCAATTCTGTTAATGAAAGCTCTATTCCTTTCATTTCTTAGTTTCAAAGCATGGCGTCATCCTTGATGCTTCTCATTTTCGGCCAATTCTACCTTCAAAATCTATCCAGAATATGATAACTTATCTGAACAACCACTGCCATCATCTAATATAGTCTATCATAATTTCTCATGTGCATTATGGCAATACCCTTCTTGTTTATCTCCTGCTTCTACTATTGACCTCTTTCAGACTATTCTCAACCTTTCATCCAGAGTGATCCCCATTAAACATTAGACAGATAACATCACTTTTTCCTCAAAACCATCCAACAAGTCCCTATGTCATTCAGCATGTAAGACAAAGCTCTTTCTATGTGATTTATTATCATATCCTAGATGTTCTATGTAACTCCCACAAAAATTGTCACCCATGTGACCTCACTGCTCTCTCTTGCAGCTTTCTTCTTGTCCCTGAAACATATTAGGAATACTCCTAATCAATACCTTCGTGTTTATTTTTTCCTTTCCCTAGAAAGGTCTTCCCCTGGATATATTGCATAGCTAGGCCCCTTGTTCTCTCAGGTCTTTACCCAAATTTTACCTTCAGTGGCAGATTGAATAAGTACCACCCACTCCCAAAATATGTTGGCAACATCCTAATCACTAGAACCTATGATCATTTTACCTTATTTGGCAATATAATTTTTGTGGATGCGATTAAGTTAAAGATCTTGAGATAGGATTTTATTCTGGATTACCCAGGCAGGCCCAATCTACTCACAGGTGTTCTTATAAGAAGGAGCCAGAAGGGTCACAGTGAGTAGTAGAAGATGAGGCAATGAAAGCAACAAGGTAGAATGACTTAAGGAAGATATCATAAGCCAAGCAGGCAGCTTCTAGAAGCTGGAAACGACAAACTAATTGTCCTAAGATGGAACACAGCCTTGCCAACACATTGATTTTAGACTTTTCCCCTCTAGAACAATATTCATACATTTGTATTGTTTTAAGCCACTAAGTTTGTGCTCATTTATTATAAATCAATAGAAAACCAATACATCTTCTCAATGAAGTCTACACTGACCATCTTGTCTAAATTTTAGTCCTCCTATTTATCTTTATTCTTACCCTTATCCTATATGCCTCATACTGTACAACATCCAGCTGATTTTATTTAAGTACTACTATGTAGTCAATTCCTTCCACTGAAATATGAGTTCCACAAGTACAGAATTTGGGGCCTGCTTTTTGTTCAATGCCCTATTTGTAGTACCTAGAACATGCCAGGGGCACATTAGGTGTTCAATAAATATTTGCTAAAAAAATGAATAAATAAATAAGCTTGGACTTTTGTTTCTCTCTAATCAGTGATTTTTATTCATTCTACAATAGTGCTCATGAATCTTCTGGCATAGTATAATGTGCTCTAAAAAATGTGAGTGTGTGTATGTGTGTGTGTGTGTGAGAGAGTGGGTATGCACAATACAGTAGCATCTTTATATGTAACTGGAAATGGCATGATACATGCATGGGATCATATTGTGATCTTAATGTGTAATCAATAGGATTGACATGACCAGACCAAGCATTTCCCATCTCATGGCTGCTTATTTCTGCATTGGAAACGAATAAAGTTGTCTGTGATGTTTTTAATTAAAACAACATAAATAATAGTAAAACAGTGACAACAATTAGGGATAGATGGCATCGCTTTTTATTTTAATATATTACTTCTTAGAAAGGGTGAACAATATAGTAAAGAAAATTCAATGCCTCTTTCACTTTCTATATATATTCATTACTCTTAGCACATGACCATAGCACTTTACCACTAGCACATAGCCTCAAATATACCATAACTATTACAAAAGAATGTATCACCTCTTAAGCATCATAGTAGAATGTCAATGCCTTAGATTTTGACCTTAAGTAAAACTTAAAATCATATACTCTATTTTCATTTATGTCTACAGAACATCAGGTTAGAGGAGCAAAGCAGTCTTTGAAATAAAGCAGACACCATACATAAAAGCTGACTGCACTTTAAGTTTTAGTTTTTACAAAGAAAATACAAATGAAGTAATCTATAACCGTGCATTATTTCCGTATAAAGAAGTCCTTAAAATCATGCTATTCAAGTTTAATAAACTTGAATCTTCAATTAGCTTGTTGCTTATTCAGTGTCTGTAGCATATCCAAGCTCATTATGCCATGCCACAGGGAGTACATCATTCTGAGAAAGACATTTCCTTAGTGATATTTTTATTTATGGCCTATAATGCAGGATTCGATTGGGGGAAATGTTCCATCTTATTACAGAAATAGAAATTTTTGCAATTGTTTTTCATTTTCCCCTCTAGGGTTGACTTGGCAGCATATATTTATATTTAAAGTATATTGATAATTCTCATAAAGTATATTTAATCCTATTAATTGAAGTCTCTAAGAGGACTCAATGAGGTTAAAACAAAAAGCTACTGTGAGTCTCTAGGATTTCTGGTATTGCTGACTGTTTTTATGTCAGTGGACAAAAGAAAAACACTGCTTCCTTGACATTGTAATTTCACAGAGCAGGTGTGACATTGAGTCATGGAGTGGGAAAAAGGTAGACGCTTGACACAATTTGGCCCCAAGGGTTTATATATCACACCAGCAGTAGAAGAAAGCTCTCCTGCTGATAAAAAATTACTTATCAGTGACAGAGCCATGTTCAGGGTGAGGGGGGAAAGAAGAAGAAGAATATACATTTCTTAAACTTTTCATGGGAAAAAGTCCGTATGTGTTCATTAAAAGTAGCTTATGCAAATGTACTAGAGGACATGTGGAACCAAACACCCATATACAGTCTAGGCATATTCCCTTATCATATAGCTAGCTCTCCTCACAAGCTACTCCACTTGAAATGTGCAAAGCCAGCATATATGAAAATGCTTTTAAGTATTAATAACAACATCACATATATAAATGTCAACTTTGACCAAGTAACTCAAATCATGTTACAGAGAATGCTTTTTTAAGTAACTAGCTTCACTACAGAGGTAAGGAAACTGAGGAACAAAGTAAATGAATTACTTATCCAAGGTCTATTTCATAGGTCAGGAACAGAGCCAGTACTAGATCTTATCCATGAGACCAGATCAACTCCCTCTCTTAAAGCTGGCATATTACACTGAAGGTAACATCATAGGAGTATCTAATAAAGACTTTAAGCTATTATAGTAGAGTGGTTTCAGACAAAATTCGAATTGATTGAAACTTTCCTCTGAAACTTGAATCAAAGCAAGCCCCATCCTTTTTTTTCTGTACCTCTTCTCTTGTAGTGAAGGATCCAAAGATAGCACACAAATGGATGTTTCTCTGATACCTGTGGCTTATCAGTAAGAATAGAAGTAATGGAAATCTCATGAGAAAGCCTGCTCTTAAAAGATTTCCAATCCAATTTTTGAACTCAAAAGGCTTGAATTAGTTTCAGATTAACATCCAAGTCTTTCAAAGCACCTCTTCCAGGATTCAGTTGTCAGGAGGACATTGGACACTGGAATTTAGGTTCGATTTTTTGTGGCAAGAAGAGAGAAATAGGCAAATATTCAAGTTTTCTTTTTTTTTTCACTTATGCTTCTTTTTTAAAATATTTTTATCTCTTTTCTACATGTAGTTTTTTTTCTCACTTAAACTTTCATTACCTTCTTATAAAATAATTACCCACATTCATGCATGTATACACATACAACTCTATGTATGCCATGCAATGTGTCTTAATGTTTGTCTAAGGCAGTAGTAACTCAACAGAACATCTTACCTCCTTTTATATGTGATACTCCATGGCTACTAAACCTAGAAGAATTAGAGTTCAAAGATGTTCAGTTTCAGTGTCTTTCATATGAATTTCAATGGAGGGAATCCCATTCCATACATAGTGCTCCTAATAAGTGTCACTTCCATCCTTTTTCCTGTCTCTGATCCTCAGGTTTTCCTCATTGCAGACCTAGTTAAGTTGACTGCCAAACGTTTTTTCAAATTTTTTCTTTGAGTCAGTTGATATTGATGTATAATCTCTATAAGACAAGCAAGTGGTAAGGTTGTTGCAGAGAGAGATATGTTCACCTCAGTCTTCCCATGATAACTTGAAGGAAGAAGATTTTTAATACAGAGTGGAAGCCTTTGGAGGATGCACGCATTACCAATGCAACCAAATATACCGATGTTTATTAATTAGAGAGACAGATCTAGTCTTTTTAAAGAGGTCACAGAAGGATACTATTAAGAATTACATTCCAACCTACTTTCAGCAACCTATTCTGTGTCCTCTTCCAAATCTTCCTTTTGAAGACAGCTCTCGCGCTGAGGTCTGTACCTGTAGAGGGTTAGCACTACCTTAAAGTTTCACACTGTAGCCCTGAGTGCTTTATCAAATTCTAAAGAAGAAAGTACTTCACATCCCACATTACAAATTGAGGCAAATGCTAATATCATCTTAGGTACACATGTTTATTTTTATAAAACTAATATTTAATTTGTTTTAATTAAAATCAAGCACCTATTATTTGCCTACAGATTGTACATATTTGAAAGATGATGGCCACTATATGAGGGAAAAAATAAAAACACGTAGGTTTTGTGCAATGCTGAGTCAAGTGCAGTGCAAACTGAGGCAGGTCCCTGCTGGGTAGTTGCACATGCTTCGACTCTGGGTGAGTCTAATGTCAATGTTAGAGGAAAGAAAGGGTCACGGCAAGGATACATGTTTCTTTAGCTTATGCCTTTCTCCCTGTGACTTTAGTGTAGCAGGTCTTCAAAGCTGATACAAACTCCAAGTTTCCTTATAATATAAGGTCTCCCCACAAAAATGTTTATTTTCCTGAAAATCTCTGAGTTGTTTTAGTTGAGGCATACCATATAGCTACCATACAGCTGCCTTTTGTTCAAAACACTTGACTGGGTTGGGTAAGTGCTTCTCTGTATATAACTATTATAGGCACTTACATTTTTCACTTCTATGAAATATGGGGCTCAGAACCTTCAAATACCGTTGTGGCAATGTAACTAAATTTTCATTTACTCTTAGGCAATAAGCAGGGCTAAACACCTCTAAAGGATAATTTTGGCTACATTTCATAATATTTATTGGATTCTCCTACCTGTAGAGTTGGACGGTAGCTCCCAAATTAACTTGACCCAAGAGAGTTGGGGAAGTATCACAGGATTCTTATTTATTTATTATACTTAGAGTTCTAGGGTACATGTGCACAATGTGCAGGTTTGTTACATATGTATACATGTGCCATGTTAGTGTGCTGCACCCGTTAACTCGTCATTTACATTAGGTATCTCTCCTAATGCTATCCCTTCCCCCTTCTGGCACCCCACGACAGGCCTCAGTGTGTGATATTCCTCACCCTGTGTCCAAGTGTTCTCATTGTTCAATTCCCCTCTATGAGTGAGAACATGTGGTGTTTGGTTTTCTGTCCTTGTGATAGTTTGCTCAGAATGATGGTTTCCAGCTTCATCCATGTCCCTACAAAGGACATGAACTCATCCTTTTTTATGGCTGCATAGTATTCTATGGTGTATATGTGTGCCACATTTTCTTAATCCAGTCTATCATTGGTGGACATTTGGCTTGGTTCCAAGTCTTTGTTATTGTGAATAGTGCCGCAATAAACATATGTCTGCATGTGTCTTTATAGTAGCATGATTTATAATCCTTTGGGTATATACCCAGTAATGGGATGGCTGGGTCAAATGGTATTTCTAGCTCTAGATCCTTGAAGAATCACCACACTGTCTTCTACAATGGTTGAACTAGTTTACAGTCCCACCAACAGTTTAAAACTGTTCCTTTTTCTCCACATTCTCTCCAGCATTTGTTGTTTCCTGACTTTTTAACGATCGCCGTTCTAACAGGTGTGAGATGGTATTCACTGTGGTTTTGATATGCATTTCTCTGATGGCCAGTGATGATGAGCATTTTTTCATTTATCGGTTGGCTGCATAAATGTCTTCTTTGGAGAAGTGTCTGTTCATATCCTTCACCCACCTTTTGATGGGGTTGTTTGATTTTTTTCTTGTAAATTTGTTTAAGTTCTTTGTAGATTCTGGATATTGGCCCTTTGTCAGATGGGTAAACTGTAAAAATTTTCTCCCATTTTGTAGGTTGTCTGTTCACTCTGATGGTAGTTTCTTTCGCTGTGCAGAAGCTCTTTAGTTTAATTAGATCCCATTTGTCAATTTTGGCTTTTGTTGTCATTGCTTTTGGTGTTTTAGTCACGAAGTCCTTGCCCAAGCCTATGTCCTGAATGGTATTGCCTAGATTTTCTTCTAGGGTTTTTATGGTTTTAGGTTTGACATTGAAGTCTTTAATCCATCTTGAATTAATTTTTGTATAAGGTGTAAGGAAGGGATCCAGTTTCAGCTTTCTACATATGGCTAGCCAGTTTTCCCAGCACCATTTATTAAATAGGGAATCCTTTCCCCATTTCTTGTTTTTGTCAGGTTTGTCAAAGATCACCTGGTTGTAGATGTGTGGTATTATTTCTGAGGGCTCTGTTCTGTTCCATTGGCCTATCTCTCTGTTTTGGTACCAGTACCATGGTGTTTTGGTTACTGTAGCCTTGTAGTATAGTTTGAAGTCAGGTAGCGTGATGCCTCCAGCTTTCTACTTTTGGCTTAGGATTGTCTTGGTAATGCAGCCTCTTTTTTGGTTTCATATGAACTTTAAAGTTGTTTTTTCCAATTCTGTGAAGAAAGTCATTCGTAGCTTGTTGAGGATAGCGTTGAATCTATAAATTACCTCGGACAGTATGGCCATTTTCATAATATTGTTTCTTCCTATCCATGAGCATGGAATGTTCTTCCATTTGTTTGTGTCCTCTTTTATTTCGTTGAGCGGTGGTTTGTAGTTCTCTTTGAAGAGGTCCTTCACATCCCTTGTAAGTTGGATTCCTAGGTATTTTATTCTCTTTGAAGCAATTGTGAATGAGAGTTCATTCATGATTTGGCTCTCTGTTTGTCTGTTATTGGTGTATAGGAATGCTTATGATTTTTGCACATTGATTTTGTATCCTGAGACTTTGCTGAAGTTGCTTATCAACAAGGAGATTTTGGGCTGAGATGATGGGGTTTTCTAAATATACACTCATGTCATCTGCAAACAGGGACAATTTGACTTCCTCTTTTCCTAATTGAATACTCTTTATTTCTTTCTCCTGCTTGATTGCCCTGGCCAGAACTTCCAACAATATGTTGACTAGGAGTGGTGAGAGAGGGCATCCCTGTCTTGTGCCAGTTTTCATAGGGAGTGCTTCCAGTTTTTGCCCATTCAGTATGATATTGGCTGTGGGTTTGTCATAAATAGCTCTTATTATTTTGAGATACGTCCCATCAATACCTAGTTTATTGAGAGTTTTTAGCATGAAGCACTGTTGAATTTTGTCAAAGGCCTTTTCTGCATCTATTGAGATAATCATGTGGTTTTTGTCTTTGGTTCTGTTTATGTGATGGATTATGTTTATTGATTTGCATATGTTGAACCAGCCTTGCATCCCAGGGATGAAGCCAACTTGATTATGTTGGATAAGCTTTTTGATGTGCTGCTGGATTTGGTTTGCCAGTATTTTATTGAGAATTTTTGCATTGATGTTCATCAGGGATATTGGTAAAATTCTCTTTTTTTTGTTGTGTCTCTGCCAGGCTTTGTATCAGGATGATACTAGCCTCATAAAATGAGTTAGGGAGGATTCCCTCTTTTTCTATTGATTGGAATAGTTTCAGAAGGAATGATACCATTCCTCTTTGTACCTCTGGTAGAATTCGGCTGTGAATCTATCTGGTCTTGGACTTTTTTTAGTTCATAGGCTATTAATTATTGCCACAATTTCAGAGCCTGTTATTGGTCTATTCAGAGATTCAACTTCTTCCTGGTTTAGTCTTGGGAATGTGTGTGTCCAGGAATTTATCCATTTCTTCTAGATTTTCTAGTTTATTTGCATAGAAGTGTTTATAATATTTTCTGATGGTAGTTTCCATTTTTGTGGGATCGGTGCTGATATCCCCTTTATCATTTTTTATTGCATCTATTTGATTCTTCTCTCTTTTCTTCTTTGTTAGTCTTGCTAGTGGTCAATCAATTTTGTTGATCTTTTTGAAAAACCAGCTCCTGGATTCATTGATTTTTTTGAAGGGTTTTTTTTTTGTGTCTCTATCTCTTTCAATTCTGCTCCGATTTTAGTTATTTCTTGCCTTCTGCTAGCTTTTGAAAATGTTTGCTCTTGCTTCTCTAGTTCTTTTAATTGTGATTTTAGGGTGTCAATTTTAGATCTTTCCTGCTTTCCCTTGTGGGCATTTAGTGCTATAAATTTCCCTCTACACACTCCTTTAAATGTGTCCCAGAGATTCTGGTATGTTGTGTCTTTGTTCTCATTGGTTGCAAAGAACATCTTTATTTCTGCCTTCATTTTGTTATGTACCCAGTAGTCACTCAGGAGCAGGTTGTTCAGTTTCCATGTAGTTGAGCGGTTTTGAGTGAGTTTCTTAATCCTGTGTTCTAGTTTGATTGCACTGTGGTCTGTGAGACAGTTTGCTATAACTTCTGTTCTTTTACATTTGCTGATGAGTGCTTTACTTTCAACTATTTATTTCAATTTTGGAATAAGTGCAATGTGGTGCTGAGAAGAATGTATATTCTGTTAATTTGGGGTGGAGAGTTCTGTAGATGTCTATTAGGTCTGCTTTGTGCAGAGCCAGGTTCAATTCCTGGATATCTTTGTTAACTTTCTGTCTCACTCATCTGTCTAATGTTGACTGTGGGGTGTTAAAGTCTCCCATTATTATTGTGTGGGAGTCTAAGTCTCTTTGTAGGTCTCTATGGACTTGCTTTATGAATCTGGTTGCTCCTTTTTGGGTGCATATATATTTAGGATAGTTAGCTCTTCTTGTTGAATTGATCCCTTTACCATTATGTAATGGCCTTCTTTGTCTCTTTTGATCTTTGTTGGTTTAAAGTCTGTTTTATCAGAAACTAGGATTGCAACTCCTGCTTTTTTTTGTTTTCCATTTTCTTGGTAGATCTTCCTCTATCCCTTTATTTTGAGCCTATGCATGTCTCTGCACATGAGATGGGTCTCCTGAATACAGCATACTGATGGGTCTTGACTCTTTATCCAATTTGCCAGTCTGTATCTTTTAATTGGGGCATTTAGCCCATTTCCGTTTAAGGTTAATATTGTTATTTGTGAATGTGATCCTGTCATTATGATGTTAGCTGGTTATTTTGCTCGTTAGTTGATGCAGTTTCTTCCTAGCATCGATGGTGTTTACAATTTGGCATATTTTTGCAGTGGCTGGTACTGGTTGTTCCTTTCCATGTTTAGTGCTCCCTTCAGGAGCTCTTGTAAGGCAGGCCTGGTGGTGACAGAATCTCTCAGCATTTGCTTGTCTGTAAAGGATTTTATTTCTCCTTCACTTTTGAAGCTTAGTTTGGCTGGAGATGAAATTCTGGGTTGAAAATTCTTTTCTTTAAGAATGTTGAATATTGGCCCCCAGTCTCTTCTGGCTTGTAAAGTTTCTGCCAAGAGATCTGCTGTTAGTCTGATGGCCTTCCCTTTGTGGGTAACCCAACCTTTCTTTCTGGCTGCCCTTAACATTTTTTCCTTCATTTCAACTTTGGTGAATCTGACAATTATGTTTCTTGGAGTTGCTCTTCTTGAGGAGTATCTTTGTGGCATTCTCTGTATTTCCTGAATCTGAATGTTGGCCTGCCTTGCTAGATTGGGGAAGTTCTCCTGGATAATATCCTGAAGAGTGTTTTCTAACTTGGTTCCATTCTCCCTGTCACTTTCAGGTACACCAATCTGATGTATATTTGGTCTTTTCACATAGTCCCATATTTCTTGGAGGCTTTGTTCATTTCTTTTTACTCTTTTTTCTCTAAACTTCTCTTCTCGCTTCATTTCATTCATTTGATCTTCCATCACTGATACCCTTTCTTCCACTTGATTGAATCGGCTACTGAAGCTTGTGCATGCATCACGTAGTTCTCATGCCATGCTTTTCAGCTCCATCAGGTCATTTGAGGTCTTCTCTACACTGTTTATTCTAGTTAGCCATTCATCTAATCTTTTTTCAAGTTTTTTTTAGCTGTTTTGCGATGGGTTTGAACATCTTCCTTTAGCTCGGAGAAGTTTGTTATTACTGATCGTCTGAAGACTTTTCTCTCAACTTGTCAAAGTCATTCTCAGTCCAGCTTTGTTCCTCTTCTGGTGAGGAGCTGCATTCCTTTGGAGGAGAAAAGGTGCTCTGATTCTTAGAATTTTCAGCTTTTCTGCCCTGGTTTCTCCCCATCTTTGTGGTTTTATCTACCTTTGGTCTTTGATGATGTACAGATGGGGTTTTGGTGTGGATGTCCTTTCTGTTTGTTAGTTTTCCTTCTAACAGTCAGGACCCTCAGCTGCAGGTCTTTTGGAGTTTGCTGGAGGTCCACTCCAGACCCCTGCTTTCCTGGGTATCACGAGTGGAGGCTACAGAACAGCAAATACTGCAGAATGGCAAATGTTGCTACCTGATCCTTCCTCTGAATGCTTCATCTCAGAGGGACACCCAGCTGTATGAGGTGTCAGTCAGCCCCTAGTGGGAGGTGTCTCCCAGTTAGGCTACTCAGGGGTCAGGGACCCACTTGAGGAGGCAGTCTGTCCATTCTCAGCTCTCAAACTCCATGCTGGGAGAATCACTACTCTCTTCAAAGCTATCAGACAGGGATATTTAAGTCTGCAGAAGTTTCTGCTGCCTTTTGTTCATCTATGCCCTGCCCCCAGAGGTGGAGTCTACAGAGACAGACAGGCCTCCTTGAGCTGTGGTGGGCTCCACCCAGTTAGAGATTCCTGGTGGCTTTGTTTACCTACTCAAGCCTTAGCAATGGTGGACACTCCTCCCCCAACATCTCTGCCACCTTGTAGTTCATTCTCTGACTTCTGTGCTAGCAGTGAGCTAGGCTCTGTGGGTGTGGGACCCTCTGAGCCATGCGCAGGATATAATCTCCTGGTGTGCTATTTGCTAAGACCATTGGGAAAGCATGGTATTAGGGTGGGAGTGCCCTGATTTTCCAGGTACCGTCTGTCATGGTTTCCCTTGGCTAGGAGAGGGAATTCCCTGACCCCTTGCACTTCCTGGGTGAGGCGTTGCCCCACCCTGCTCTGTGGGCTGCACCCACTGTCTGACAAGCCCCAGTGAGACGAACCTGGTACCTCAGTTGGAAATGCAGAAATCAGCCTTCTTCTGCGTCGCTCACGCTGGGAGCTGTAGACTGGAGCTGTTCTTATTCGGCCATCTTGGAACCTCCCCTTTTTATTTTTAAGCTCTGCAGATGATTGATGATTCTGGTTGATAATAAGATAATTGTGAAAACCTTTGTTTTACCTCAAGGCATGAAGAGTAAACTTCTGATTTGTAAACATACAGTCCAATACAAAGGAAGAGCCTATTAGATATAGGTTCACATTTTCTATAGTCATTACATGGCACTAACGTCCCATAAAACATCTACTTACTTCCTCTGAAGGTCAACCAATATTCGTGCCCAATTATAATACTAAGTAAAAGCTACAGAAAAGAATTTGCTTCATCCTTCCCTCACAGCTCTCTTATTTTCCAGAATTCTTCTGCTTGTTTTGCTTTTTCTCTTGATGTTTTTCTTTCTTAAACTTATCACTCCACGACAACTGTCTCCTCAAATACAAAGTGTTCCTATTTTAATTCCTGTAGTGGGTTGAATGGGGCCCTCCTAAAAGATGTTTCCATACCTCAATCCCTAGAATCTGTGAATGTCATCTTAATTGGAAAAAGTCTTTGAAGATGCAATTAAGTTAAGGCTCTTGAAAGGAGATCATCTTAGGCAATCTAGGCTAGCCCTAAATCTAATGACAATTGTTCTTATAAGAGGAGAAGACACAGAGACAGATAGGAGAAAGCCATGGGAAGATGCAGGCAGAGAGTGGAGTGATACAATCGCAAACCAAGGAATACCTAGAGCCCTCAGAACATGGAACAAGCAAAGAAGGAGTCTCTCCTAGAGCTTTTAGAGGGAATAAGGCACTGCACACACCTTAATTTCAGACTTCTAATTCCCAGAACTGTGAGATAATTAATTTCTGTTGTTTTAAGCTGCTATATTTGTGGTAATTTATTAGGGCAGTGCTAGGAAACAGAATCAGCCCTTTCTTCTTTACCCATCTAGCCCAATTTTCACCTATTTCACACATAAAAAAAGGTTTTCTGCCTTTCACTATGTTTCTTCTTTGTCCTCTCTTCAGATATTTATATACTATGAACAGAACATAACCCCCAAAATATGCTTCTTTAGCATAAGTATTGTTGAGCTGAAGGCAATTAAGAAGAATCAATGCAAGAAAGTGCTTTGCTTTCCCTCTATTTGTCTAAAAATCAAGATACGGATTTACAAAGAGAGAAGGTATCCTGCTCCTGCCACCCTGTTTCTATCAGGGAGAACCAAAGAGAACTATTCATAATATATCTATGGAGAAAACAGAAGTTATAACTACATTTAGATTCCTTAAAGTCAGGGACTCAGTATTGTATTGTCAACCTGAGATCACTCACATCTAGCGTAAATACAGACACATGTATTGTTTAATAAATATTTTTAATTAATAACTTCTCAAGTTAGGTAAAAATGAAACATCAATCATTTCAACCTCTGAAGTCTTGAGTTGAAAATGCTTCAAACTTAAACTCTACTTAGATTTGCCAAGATATTTTCATCTATCTCCTCATCCTCTTCAAATTCAATGTGTGTCCTCAAACACCAGTGATCCTTATGAGTAAATAATAATAATAATAATAAACAATAGACAGTAACTCAGGGTCCAGTGGTGTCAGAGTCCAAGTCATGTCATGACACCATATCTAATTGTGTCAGTGTCTAATGAGGGCATGCTAAATTAATAAACTAAAACTAATATTTAGTTTCATTTTAAGAAAAATATATTTTTAGAATTTTATCAGGGAACCTAAATACTATTTAATATATTGTTTACATTAAAAATATATTCCTCATCCCAAGAAATGTAATTCCTGGAACTACAGAATATTTATGAGATAGAAGTGGTCCTGTTCTATTCTTGATAATCCCAACCCCATATTGGCATGTTTGTGAGATTGGGATGCTTGGAAGAACAGAACATACCCCCCCAAAATATGCTTCTTCAGCATAAGGATTGTTGAGCTGAAGGCAATTAAGAAGAAGCAAGTACAAGGAAGTGCTCTGCCCTTCCTCTATTTGCCTAAAAATCAGGACATAGATTTATTAATACAAAGGGAGAAGGTATCCCGCTTCCCTCATCGTCTTTCTATCAGGGACAGCAAAGGTTGACCACTGAAGACTTTAGCCCTGAACAGTCCAGAGATGGCACCAGAGGAATTGACAGTCACTGACTTATGCATTAGCCTTTATCTGCCAGTTATTTGTCTTCCTACAAGTTGCCACCCCTAGAAACTCAAAGTCCTTGTCCTGTGTCTTGTCAATTCTCTAAAAATTTACTGTTCTTTGTTGAAAATGCTACTTTAACTGGAATTTAAAGCCACCTCCTTGACAAGTACTCATTTTCTGGGTATTTCCCATATGTATATGAAAAAGCTGTTGTTTTTAATTTTGTTAAGTGTTTTGTTAAAGGAGTTTATTCCAACCAAGAGTTTATGAGGCTTGAGAAAAAATATATTTTTCTCCTCTAGACTTGATATATCCATTTATTATCATCTCTAAGTAACAGTGGTGGGAACTTGTAATAATATAAAAGAATCTTCTATTAATAGCATCATTATCAACAGCTTTGTGACTACCATCCATCTTCCCTTCTCATTTGCAATGTTATATTGTAAAAGTAATTCCTGTCTTTCTTCTAATCTGAGACAGGGATCTCACTTTCCTTCCTGAAAAGTCTCAATACTTGTCCTTAATTTCTTCTGCCTTTGCTTCATGAGTCACCTCATTTTGTTTCATGACCCTGTGTTTTCTATTGTAAGGCAACATGTACTTAACTTCACCTTGATAGTCTCCTTAACATTCATTGCTTTTCTTTATTGCTGCTATTTAGATTACCCTTCCCTTCTCTATCTTTTGTTCTTTTACCTTATTTTGGTTTCTAGAGCAAGGTAGAATAGTCCCATCTCATCTGCAGTTTCGCATTCTGTAGTTTCAGTTACCCACAGTCAATCACAGTTCCAAAGTATGTGAATACAGTATAGTAAGATCTTTTGAAAGAGAGAGAACCACACTCACATAATTTTTATTAAAGTGTATTGTTATAATTGTTTTAATTCATTATTAATTATGGTTTTTAGTCTCTTCCTGTGCCTAATTTATAAGCTTTATCATAGGTACATATGGGAAAAATATAGTATATATTATAGGGTTAAGTACTATCTGCAGTTTCAGGCATCCACTGGGAGTCTTGGAACTTATCATCAGGGATAAAGGGGGGACTACTGTAGTTGTGTTTTCTTTTTAAACCCTCCTGCTATTTAACTTTCTCTTCATCTTGTTTCCTTGGCTCCCATTCTCCCTTACTAGAATTCATGCTACAGCTTCCTGCTGCTCAGATTGCGTTAGTTTTTAAATCTACAGAAGAGTTTTCTTTCTGACATTTACTAGCCAAGTTTCTTACTAGAGTCCTCCTGCCTGTGATTCTGTGTACTCTCTGCATACTCAATAAGTTACAAACTGTAAAAACCCATTTATCAAAAATTTCTAGGTAAAAAGAGAGAGCTGAGATGTTGGGAAAACTTGGATGGCAGTAGTTTCCCAGGTTTGAATAGCAATGAGACTCTGATCAAGTCCTGTGTACTAATGCGAGTTGATTTTGCTTATCTAGAAAATGAATGATAATGCCTCTTACAGAGGTCATATGTGAGGATGCATTAAAAGAATAAGAGTGAAAAATATTTAGAAAAACGAACCAAGATATTCAATATCTTGAAGGCTAGTATCAAAGAGAATGTAGAGAATTTAGGTGATAAATAAAAGGAGATACCTACTGAGTGTTAATGAGATTATTCTGTAGTCCTTATATAGTTTTTTCAGTGAATGTTCTTCTTTCTTGTGGCTGGTATTAAAATATGGCAGGCCATCACAGAAATTTACCCGAGTATTTGGTCATTCTTTTGCTTCTCACCATTTGTTCAACAACATTTATCACATTTGATGTGCTCTGTGCTTGAAATAGTATGATGAAGAAAATGCAAATATAGACAAAATTATATATTATTTCTGCCCTCATAGAGAAAAGGGTAGCATGACTGGAGTTGTAATAAAAAAGTGTAAACCTGCCTGCAATATTGTGAAAGTTTATTTTATGTGTCAACTTCGCTGGGCCATAGGTCCAGATATTTTGGCCAGACAGTATTCCGAATGTTTCTGTGCAGGCGTTTTTGGGTGAAAGTAACATTTAAGTTGGTGGACCTCAAGTAAAGTAGATTGACTTCTATAATATAAGTGAGCCTCATCTACTTAATTGAAGGTTTGAATAGAACAAAAAGCCTGACCTCCCTTGAGCAAGAAGAAATTCTACCAACAGGCAGTCTTCTGACTTGAATTGCACATCAGCTCTTTTTTGAGTCTCCAGCCCACTATGGAGATTTTGGACTTGCCTACCTTCATAATCACATGAGACAACACCTTAAAATAAATATATTTATGTTTATAATTAAAATATAGTTATTAATGTACTATTTATATTATATTTTAAAACATACATATATCTATATATAACTCTATATATGTGCATATATATATATACATATATATAACTATCTTATTGATTCTGTTTTTCTGGAGAAGCCTAATACAAATTTGAATATTTGTTTGTGGGTCAAGAAGAATGTTGGCTATTATAGTATCTCAGGTATGGGTTCACAATGTCTTGCTTTAGTGGAATAGCAGTGGAGGTTGAGGGAAGTGGATTGAAGAGCCAATTAAGAACCAAAATATGCAGGGCTTGGTGTTGCACTGTATATTACAGCCATTAGAGAAGGACAAAACAGACTCCTGAATTTCTGACTTCCCCATCTAGATGCATGATACTGCTGATCACTGACTGGTATCGCCCTGGAAGATAATTAGTTTGGAAAGAAGGAATAAGTTTGAACACATTGAGTAATATGTTTTTGATAGATCCAAAAATGGTATGTTAGTGTCTCCATATAAAGTCTAGAAAACAATGAAGATTTAGACTACACGTAAATTTGAGAATCTTTTTATAAGTGGTAATTGAAAAAGTGAACATAGATGAAAATACATAATATAGAGAAAAAGAAGCTAGGACTAAGTCTTGAAAAACTGCAACATTAAATGACAGGATGGAAGACAAGAAATGTATTGAAATTTTAAATAAATCTTAAAGTTTTATAGTTTTAAATTTTAATACAACATACCAGGCTAATGTGTTTGAAGGTCTTTGTAAAGTGTCATAGGAGCAAGGCAAGATCTAATTTCTGATTTGATTCTTCTTCCTTCATTCTTCAAGGGAAAAATTGGTCATTTGCATTATTTTCTTACTTTTTCATTAATCAAGAAATCAGGACAAAGTGTTGTGTAAGTGTCACAACAGTACCTGCATTCAGGTCCTAATTTCTTACTTAAAAATCATCTTTGCGTAGCATTTCCTGAGCATAATGCATGAACAAGTTAGAGGCTTTTCCAAATTTATCAAGTATTCACCCTTAAGCTAATTTTATAGGATGTTTTGAAAGTTATTTTTGTGGTTTTTATGGAAGTGCTTCAGGAACAAAATCACAAAGCATTCATCCTGTAGCTGAAGACATTAATTTATAAAGTTTATAGAGTTCTCCAGATATACAAGTTCTGTGAATACATAGGTATCTTGAATTTTATCATAATATTGGGCTTGAATATTATTGGATTTATGATTTTGAATTGATACATAAAATTACACACAAATAATTGCTATTTGATCTGAACTCAATGCTGACTTATTTATTCAACACACTATTTATAATCTAAAATGTTCTGGTACCTTATGAGACAGTAGCATGCAAATATAATTAAGACACCGTTCTTGTGCCATTAATAAGCTCCCAGTCTGGTGGACATATATATATATATATATATATATATATATATATGTTTAACGGAATGTGTTGTAATATGCAATAATGATAGTTTATTCTCAGAACAAAGAAGAGGAGACAATCTGTCTTGCAATGGGATAGAGCCAAGAGTGAGGGAATTTTTAAAGGATTAGAAAATATTAACCAAACCAAGGGGGAATGATAGAAACTGCATTCCGGGAAGAATAGACAGTATTATCAAAACACAAAGGTATGACATATTTTGGTTCTTATCAAGATTGCAGTTGCATAAAATGAAGGCAAAAAATGGAAAGATATAGATGGTAAAGTCCACATTACGAAGTCAATGAAATGGCAGGCTAGGGAACTGGTAATTACCCTGATGGCAACAAATAGCTGCAGGATAGGCCTAAGTAGAAAAGTTATAATAATTAGATTTCCATAGTAGAAAATATTGATATTCATGAATCTGAGTTAACACAACTGCTCCCATGTGGTATTCATATTGCAATCCTTTTCCATTGCTAGTTTTGTGGGTTTGTTTGGTTTTGTTTTGTCTTGTTTTGTTTTTTTGAGACATAGTTTCCCTCTGTAGGCCAGGCTGGCGTGCAATGGTGCAATCTTGGCAAACTGCAACCTCCGCCTCCTGGGCTCAAGCAATTCTCATGCCTCAGCCTCCCAAGTAGTTGGGATTACAGTCATGCACCACCATGCCCAGCTAATTTTTGTATTTTTAGTGGAAACAGAGTGTTGCCATTTTGGCCAGGTTGATGTCAAGCTCCTGGCCTCAAGTGATCACCTGCCTCGGCCTCCCAAAGTGCTGGGATTATAGGTGTGAGCCACTACGCCCAACCTGTTGTTTTTAAATTCATGATTATTAAGGGAATATGAAGCATTATTTTACTGTTCACCAAAAATCCTACTCTGTGGTTCACGGGAATAATTATGTGACTTTCTTTGGCTAAAAAAAAGAAAAAGAAAAAAGAAAAGAAATAATGAACTTCCAGACACAGAACATAAATTTTAAGAATTAATATGTGACGTACCTAATCTCATTCTCCTTTACCATAAATGGCAATGTGATGGTAAATTGCTGAGGTGTTTGGATTGTTTGTTACAGACTGCAGCCATCTAGGAAATCCTGACTGATACAGGAGGTTATGTCATTGTGGTGCTGCTTCCTTTCAGGTTGGGAATTTTTTAGTAGCCTACTTGATCTCACTAATCAGATAGCAATATAGTCTATGTTATGTTGCTTCTCTCAAATAAGCTAAATGATATAGATAGTAGCTATTAAAGACAAATGAGATTTTTGCTATCAGTTACATTGTTATTTATGATGACGAGAAATTGATTTGTGTTCTATATTTCTATGGAACACTTGAATACAATGGAATATATTTATTCGTTTACAGTCAATTCTCTTTATTCAATGTAGATATGCTTTATAAAGTCACCACAAACACTGAATTAGTGAGTACGGAACTATTGCTCCAAGGAGCACTACAGAATTAGATGCCTGGAAGACAATGGTCACAACACTTCAACCAAAACACCATTTGAGTTGTATGGGTCATTCACTAATGTTAAACAAGCCAATCTCATCAGCTTTGAAAACCTGCTCTTCCACAGAATGCTTTTTCTATATAATAGTATTTTCTAAATTCCTTTTCAGCCTCCTGATCCATAGAATCTACATTACCCATAATTTTAGCAGTTTTCATACCTTAGCACCTTTTGAAACATGAGAGCCAGTTGACACTACCAGAGAAAGGTTTAATATTTTCCTGATACTGGATAACATGATCATAAATTTATTTGGTTTTCAGCGTCATAATGCTACCCACTGTTTTTTTTTAATCAGTTGAATTGAAAAATTAAGTCTTTTTAAATCTTTACCATAGCTTCATCACATACTGTAGAAGTTACTTTAGCGTTTTCCGGAGCATTCTCATGTACAGATTGGTAAATTTCTTCTTCCTTTTTATGGATGTACTATATTGTCGATTCATTGAACTCACATTGAACTAACATTGAACTCACAGCCAACCACACTATAACTCATGCCTGAATAAAACTTACCTAAAACAAATTCTCCCCATGTGGCACAGAACTGCCTTCTTGCATTTAGCATCATTAGACAGCACTTCAGCACTATGCTTGGGGGCTATTTTAACAGCAAAAATCACCTAAAAAAATCACAAAAATACAAAAAATGTGCCATTAAGTAGCCCTCAAAACAAACACTTGTTTGCCATGTGACCGAGACCTGAAACAAGAAGGCAGATTCACTTTGTTCAACCTCAGCTGGGAACATGCCCAAGAGACTCAAATTTTTGGCTAATCTGCACATGTCTGCAAATGACCCAAAAGCCCACAAGTATTAATTTTGGGGCTGCAAAGACATTTTAACGAGTAGACAAAATTACAAATTCAGAATATAGAACCTGTGAATAGTGAGGATTTTTGTTTCTTTATTAAGTTTATTGACTTGCCTTTTTTGAACAAGACTAAATCAATACTATGGAAGTACTGTGGAAAATAGGGGCACAACCTAATGAAGGTCTGGCCACCTAAATTCTAGAGCTCAAATTTAATACAAAGGGAAAAAATCATGATGTCAAATTAGGTTTATTAAATTAGGCTAATGTTTATTAGCTACCAAGTGATTAGAAATAACTAGATGTAGTTCTGTTGGTGTTTAATAAAATAAATGCATTAACTATAGCATACTTTCCAAGCAGAAGCAGTGTCGCAAACTCTCATTACATATGGAAAAAGCACACAATCCACTAACAAAGATTCATCAACATTTGGTAGCAACCAAATATACATAGGGTAAATTATGTAATTAATATATTACATGTATAGTGTGAGAAACTAAGTTTGTGGCTGTGCATCTGATCCTAGCATCTGACTGAGAAATACAGAAAGTTAACCAAAGAAGTTTGTTTTTAATATTGCTTACAGAAAGGCTTGTGGGGAGTTATTTCAGGTCCAAATATAGCAAGCATAAAATTAAAGCAAAAGCATGGGACCACAATGGAATTAAGATGAATGGATCACACCAAACAGGTGTTTACTTACTTACTTGTCAATTACAGGCATGTTATAATCGACAATAAAATTGTGGCTCCATGCTGTGTGAGTTCTTATATAAAATGTCAAATTTCTTAAGCTATGAAGAATTTAGTGCCAATCAATCTGAAGAAAAAGCACTGTTGATTTTGATCGACAACTAACTGATTTTAACAGAATATGATATCTAACTTGTCACATCACAGTTCAGATGAATGATTAATTTTGCCTTCCCAAATAGAAAAAGATAAAATCAATGAAGTATGTTTTCTGCACCATTATTATACTGGCATCGTTAGGATGACATCGATTGTGAAATTAAGGACTTTCTTCACTTTCTGCTGGTAGCAGGACAGAACCTGCATTTTCCAAGATCAACTCTTCAGCATCAGAAGCTTTGACAGCTCTGAAGGGGGAAAAAAAGCATTTGTATTCTCAATAGAAAGTACAATCACAGGTATTGATGCAGTTATAGCTTGAAAGCATATTCTTATGCACTGAAAATGACTCAGTAGGAAAATGGCGTGGGTTTAAGTTTTAATAATGCCACAGTAAAGAACAGAACAAGAAACTTAAATTATATGCACCTCGGGAAAGTAAGATTCTACATTTACTTTGCAACTCTTGACAGGTATAGCCATATTTGACCCTTGGTTGACATGTACAACTCTCACAGCATTGGCTAGATTACAGTTTACTTGTTGGAAATCACACTGCTAGCCATAGTTAGCAACATTCAAGAACCATGTGAGAGGTTATACGACACAAAAATAAGACATCTTCCTCTAAGTCATTTTTCAAGAAATTATCCCAGCATTTTTATTCTCTTTGCCTCTACATTCTCCTTTGCTATAAGCTCCATGCTCTATATGATTTTCACTCCATGCTTGTCAAAGCCAAAGATTCAAAGAAAGGAGAAAACAACAACAAAAAGTACTCAGTACCTTCCTGCAATGTTTTTACAGCTGGCAGAAAAAAAGATGAGATGCTGGATTTTTATCCCAGAGGATTTAGAGATAAATTCTTGGCCTCAGACATGGAATTTGGTAAATACAAACCAACTAGTATAGTGGTCACTACCGGTTGTTTACATAAAAGTATCTGTTAATTGTTATCATTTTATTTAAATTCCCTTTCTAGAGTCATATAGCCACAAGGAGAATCATGTTGGTGAGTTTTGAGAACACACCAGCAGTCACAGTTTCTCCCAGGATGTCCTAGGAGAAGGCAAGTAAGAGACTTCATTCTTCTTGCATCAGTGAGAGTCAGCAAATGAAGAGCTGGAGAGAGGACTTGCCCTTCTTCAGACCAAGATGAAGTTTAGGATTTAGCGGATCTTTGGGAAAATCTAGATAGCAGAAAACAGTGAAATCCCTAGAAAAAAAAAAGAACAGCCTGTTTGCTGTTTATGATAAAGGGAGAACCACCCCTGACCTGCAGGATAACTTCAGGGTTAAGCTACATCTCAGTTTCCCGGTTGGGAAAGGGCTTTGATTTACACACAAGAAAATCAGGCCACATCAGGATTCTTTCCCATTCTTCAGCAGAAGGGTAATTTTCTCCAGTTTGTTATCAACTAAATCGCAAGAACAGAAATTTCTATGCCTTTATTCCAAAATTTACCTGCTGTTTTATAGAACTATATGGTTGCTGATGAAACATTAAAAGGTAAAATAATATATTATTTTAAAAGACTGAGGGAAAATCCAGTTTAATTTTAAGTAGTAGAAATGAAAATACACATGGAGAAGCAATTAGAGCACAAAATGTATTCAACAACACATATTATATAATTTTTGAGTGTAAAAACTCAAGACAGAAATTGGAAATTAGAAAGATCACTGTCAAGGTGAGATCTTTTAATCTTGAAGATCAAGTAGAAAATAAAATTTTATAACACTAATAAAACATAATTTTACAGCACTGACAAAAAGGAATGCAGCTGAGCACAATGACTCATGCATTGTGAGGCCCAGGTAGGAGGATCACTTGAGGCCAGGGGTTTGAGACTAGCCTGGGAAACATAGTGAGACCTTCATCTCTACAAAAAAAAAAAAAAAAAAAAAAGAAAAAAGTTAATTAAGTTAATTAGCCAGGCATAGTGACACTTGCCTGTAGTCCTCATTCCTCAGCAGGCTGACGTTGAAGAGCCACTTGAGCCCAGGAGTATGAGGTTTTAGAGTGACCTGTGATCATGATTGCACCTCTGCACTCCAGCCTGGGCAACAGAGTGAGACCCTGTCTCAAAAAATAAATAAATAAAAAGGAATGTAAGTCTTGAAGGAAAAGCTAAAAGGTAAGAAAGGTATATCTACGGACTTACAATAGGAATGCCAAAAGGAGAAAAAAGAGAAACAAGTGGAAAACTAACAACTGCACAATAAAAGAAAAAAAAACCTTCTGAGCTGAAGTTTGAAATTGCATGTGGAAAAGACTCACAAACTTTCAGCCAGAATTAACACAAATTTCTAAATTCCACATTAAAAGATAAAACCTATTCCCCTAAGATGAGGGGAAAGAGGTTCTATATTACAATACGTGAATCAGATTAGTGCTACAATTTTCATCTGAAGCATTGGGAAGCTATGACATAAAAACTAAAGACTATTGAACAATGAGAATACTTGGACACAGGAAGGGGAACATCACACAACGGGGCCTGTTGTGGGGCGGGGGGAGGGGGGAGGGAAAGCATTAGGAGATATACCTAATGTAAATGATGAGTTAATGGGTACAGCACACCAACATGGCACATGTATATATATGTAACAAACCTGCATGTTGTGCACATGTACCCTAGAACTTAAAGTATAATAAAAAAAAATATATATATATATATATATAATAAAACACAAAAAACTAAAGACTATTGAGCAGAGATGCTATAATTCCATGATCTTGTATCTGATCAGGTAAAAAACTAATAGAATTAATAAAATAATTTGGTATAATGGCTAGATACAAGATCAATAATACATGTTAATAAGCTTTTCTAGAATAGATATAGCTACTTAAAACTGAAAATAGTCCATTTAAATTACATTGAAACTATAAAAAATATTGGAGCGAACTATACAATAGAAGGGTAGAGTCCCTTTAGAGAGAGCTTTAAATGCATAAGGGCATGAAATAGTTCCTAAGTAAAGGGAAAAACATGTTGTATTCCTGCATGGCAAAACTCAGTATCATGTAAATGTCATTTCTTGTATGTGTGTGTGTTTTATCATTCATTAATTCAATGAATATTAATTTTTGTTACTTTGTATATTGAGAATGCAATGATAGAAGTGGGATGCAGAAAATAAAATAAACACATATGCTAAACAGAGTAAAATGTTATGAAGAAAAATAAAGCAGTAAAAGCAAACTGAAACTGTTGTAGAGATAGAAGTTTCTCACAGCGTAGTCAGAAAAGGCTTCAGTGAGAACATGACATTTGAATGCAGACCTAAAGGGGATAGGAGAGCAAGCCATGTGGCATCTGATTAAAGACCCTCCCAGGCAGAGGAGGAAAGTTACAATGTCTCTTGAGTTGAGAATATGTAAGACACTAATACAGCTGAAGTGGAGTAAGCAAAGGGTAAGGTAGTGAGGGAAAACCAGCTCATATCATTGTAAGTATTTTTTTTCACTCTGAGTAGGATAGAAAGTCACTGGAGGGCCTTAAGCAGACAGAAACATGCTCTGAGTTTTTGACAGGAAAACTCTTGTTGCCCAATTCACCATACTAAGGAGAGCCAAGGCAGAACAGGAAGAACAGTTGTGAGGCTACTGCAGTGGTCCCCGTGAGAAATAAAGGTGGCACAGGCCAGGTGGTAGCCACAGATTTTGTGAGATGTGATCATATCCTGGATATGTATGAAAGCTAAAGCCCTGATACTGGCTGTTTGTTGTGAAGGAAAGAGTGAAATTAATGATGAGATCAAGATTTTTTGCTCGTGTACACATAGGATATTACCATTAACTGAGAAAGGAAGGGTTGCAGCAGAAACTCAGTGTTGGGCATGTTAAATGTGGGCTGTGTATTTGAAATATCCAGATGAAAATATAGCCGGTTATACTTGAGTCTGGAGCTTAGGGGAAAAGATCCAATGCTGTTACTATATAATCCAATTATCATTCAAATGAGGGATATTTTGGAACCTTCATAAAATTGATTTTAATTAATTTAAAATTTCAGTTGAAACAAAAACATCTGTGAAAAAATATAGGAATATTGTAAGAAAGACTGTACAGAGTTATTTGCCTTAACAGATAGCAAAACTTAATATAAGCTCAATATAATAAAAATTGTATGGTATTGTCAAAGGAACAAAGTTGTATCTGTATTAAAGAACATAGAGAAATAAAAATTTATGTACATAAGAAAATATACAAATATAACAATGTTACACAAATTATATAATGTAATGCAAATATAACATTGCCTTTCAGTAAAAAATGAGTTATTTAGTAAGTATTGATAGCATGTCAAAGAAGACTACTCTTCATACCCATATACAGAAATATGATTATATTATAATTATTATATTCAACATAGAAATGTAACCATTAAATATTTGTTTTAATCAAGTTTAGCAAAGCTTCTCATTCCAAATTTGAGGAAAATTGATTATTTAGAAATTAAAATTTAGAAAAATTAAGAACTTGGCCAAATTAACATAGCAATTTGATCTGTATTAGGCCACCATTAAGTGGTAAACTAGAATGTGAATCGGTCATGTTCCAAAGCATATCATTTTATCCCCATGCTAAATGATGAGTCTGGTCTTTCGTGTATATAAGATACCATTTGATGATTTTGCAGAAGATGCAAGATGAGGCTGTACTCTAATTTTTGACTCCCAGTCTTTGTATTAAGACCATGCTGCCTTTACAATTGGATGCAGTGATGTTCTTTGATCTGTATTAGACCACTACAGGAGGCTCCAAGTTTTCAGAAAGGAATCTTCAAGCTAGAGCTTAAATTTGAGGTTCAGAGCAGACAAGGTGGGAGTCCCAGGTCCCTTGATCTCACTTATATTTCTATGATTTTTCACAATTGACCATTCTGAGTCCTGAAACTTACTGAAATGTTTGTCTCTACACTAGTCTACCTCTTTCCAAATCAATTTCTATGATACCCATTCAATCACTTTCTTTTTCCCTATATAAAGACCATCTATTCAGACTGGTTTGCTAAAGCAATTATGTCTCCTCTCTTATATCTGAAAGCTCCCTTTCATCATACTTCTGAGGAGTGCTAGGAAAGCTATAAGACAGTGAGAAGTAACAAGACTCAGTGTGAAAATGGGAGATCACTGCCCCTAAAAATCTCATTTATGATCTTCATGGCAAACATTCTTCTATGTAATAAGAAAGTATAATTTCTATGTCTAGAGATTAATTTCCCTCTTTTAGGCAAAAAATATTTCACACAATTCCCCAAAGATCACTTCCAACATTCCATAGCATATGTTTGAAAAAATAAGACATAATCCTTCCCAAAACTGATAACATCATTAATAAAATAAGCTATTCTGAGGACAGTGTTGGTCAGTTAAAATTTAATAAATTTCCAAATAGTTGAATGGCTTACTTTTTCCTCAGTAGACTAGAAATATGAATTTTGCCTATGATTGTTTTTAAATTTTTAATGCATGTTACGAGAATGAGTGTGGACATTAAATAAGCCTTTATTTATTTATTTATTTATTTATTTATTTAGACATGGAATTTTGCTCTGTCACCCAGGCTGGAATGCAGTAGCACGATCTCAGCGCAATGTCTGCTTCCCGGGCTCAAGCAATCTTCCCACATGAGCCTCTTGAGTAGCTGGGACTACAGGCATGCGCCACCACACCATTATTATTATTTTTATTTTTAGTAGATACTTGGTTTCACCATGTTGCTTAGGCTGGTCTCAAACTCCTGGGCTCGAGTGATCTGCCTACCTCAGCCATCCTAAAGTGTTGGGATTACAGATGTGAGCCACCACAACCATCCTCTAAGAAGCCTAGGTTTAATGCAAGCATAGGATTATAAGACTGGAAATAAAATTGTATTACGATCTGAAAGATTTATACTCTGCAACTGAGCAGAGTATGAACACATTCCAGACTCAGGTTGATTCAACTTCCACATCTAGTTTAGCCCCTGGGTGTAATTGATAGGTGGATTGTGACTTCTCCAATGCACACATACTTACCGCTCTTAACCATATGAATTTTATAAACCCCCAACACACTATAACTCCTTCTATTGTCATTAAATCACATAACCACAATGTAAATAGAAGAAAAAAACAGACGCTCCTAAATATGATCTTTCAAACACTAGCTTCAGAAATACAAAATAGAAAAATGCATCCCCTCAAAACACAACACACATAAACTCAAAGCTGCATAAAGGTGCAGTTGTAAAAAATGACAGAAACTATAAAGGTTTGGACCATAAAATATCCTGGTTTCATGTTTCATATTTCTTTGAGATAACCTGCAACCTTCACTGGTAATATGCCTGTAAAAACCGGAAGTGAGTTATTTGAATTTATTCTACTGGAAACAGCTTAAAAATCACTGCTAAAGGAATTCTGACATTTCCCACAAGGAATTCTGGAGAATAATGACATAGGAGAACCACCATTGCAAGCTCTAGTTAGGTAGGGACATGTGACAGACATGTGACATGTGACAGAGCTACATGTCATAAAGACATTCACAAATCTCCCGGCTGAAATTAGACTCTTCCACCCATATTATTTTGTATGTTTGTTTAACATAATGGAGCCATCTTGGTGTATACCCCACTTGAATCCCCTTTACTGGCTGATCCTCTCAACCCCTGTTGAGTGCACATACAACCTTTTCTGAAGCCTTGCCTGGACTGACAGGGTCAACTCCTCTCCACAGGTCTGAAGGTCTACATCCCCCTGGCTCCAAGGCAGAATTCCTGTACAATGCAATTCACTCCCCAGAATACTCCCAGGATAAGGCTAAGGACAGAATTTACCTAAGTGTATTCTGGTCAGCTCTTTCCTCTTCCTCATTTTTTTTCCCCTCACTCATGCCCAGATTTTTCTTAAAGAGCATTATTTCAATAAATTTAGGAATCCAAATTCCTATTTTAGGCTCAGTTTCTAGAAAATACAACCTAAGATACACAATATGTTTTCTCTTTATAAACTATTAATATACATATTTATTTTGCCATGGGTTTAAACTCTGAAAGAAAGGGATAAACCTCATATCCATCTTATGAAAATAAACTCCTTATTTGTTTTTCTAATACCTACTTCGCAACCATCTAATCATCCTGTCTTTCCTTTTCTATTTAGTTGTAAATCCAGAGGTGGCCTAGATTAGGAAGAACATTCACTTATGTCATCTTTGTTTACTTAAAAATGAGCATGCTTGACCAGGAGCGGTGGCTCACACCTGTAATCACAGCACTTTGGGAGGCTGAGGCGGGCGGATCACGAAGTCAGGAGAAGATCAAGACCATCCTGGCCAGCATGGTGAAATCCTGTCTCTACTAAAAATACAAAAATTAGTTGGGCATGGTGGCACGTGCCTGTAATCTCAGCTACTGGGGATGCTGAGGAAGGAGAATCGCTTGAACCAGGGTGTCCGGGGTTGCAGTGAGCCAAAATCACACCACCACACTCCAGCCTGGTGACAGAGCGACACTACATCTAAAAAAAAAAAAAAAATATATATATATATATATATATATATATGAGCATGCTTATTTTTTACCGCTTATCTCATGTCTTTATCTGTCATTGTTTTCTTACTTGGCCATTTCCACCTCCCCTAATAGCCCTCCTATATTAAAAATGAATAAAATAATTTAGAACTGGATAAACAGTATGTTGAGTTGTGTATGTACATATTCATGTACAAGCATAAATACCCCCATCCACTTAGAAAATAAGTATATATCAATCTTAACCTTGTTAATTTTACATTGAAAAAGAAAATCAGGAAATATATTTATCTTCTTTTCAAAATCTATGGTTTTGTAACAACTAGAAAACATTGCACATTAACTTAAACGTAAGTTATAATATGGTTGGGATCTGTGTCCCTGTTCAAACCTCAGTCAAATTGTAATTCCCAACATTGGAGGTGGAGCCTAGTGGGAAGTAATTGGATCATGGGGGTGGATTTGTCCACTGCTGCTGTTTTCCTGATAGTTAGTGAGTTCTCATGAGATCTGGTTGTTTAAAAGTGTGTGGCACCTCCCCCTCTCTCTTGCTGCTCCAGCTACGTGACATGCTGGCTTCCCCTTCATCTTCCACCATGATTTTAAGTTTCCTGAGGCCTCCCCAGAGGCCCAGCAGATACCAGAATTATGTTTCCTGTACAGCCTGTGTAACCTTGAGCCAATTAAACCTCTTTTCTTTATATATTACCCGGTCTTAGGTATTTCTTTGTAGCATTTTGAGAATATATGAATACAAGCTCCAACATTCTAGAGATTTGCTGTAATAGAACAACTTTATCTAGAAACAAAAGAATAGAAAGACCATGGTAACATAAGTTTTTATTGTCTCAATAATATTACTTTACTTAATGGACTGACTTTACAGGCCATTTTAGTAATCTGAATTACCTGCTGTTTTATGTTGCAATATGACTATCTTGAAAAGAGTGGCTGTCTCTTTTATTGATTATATCTTTTAGTGCTACTCTTATTTCTGGCACTGAAGAAAATTATTGACATTCAGTAAATGGGTATTCAATGTAAATTTATTGCATTATAGTTCAGTTTGTCTAACACTAAACCATGTTCAGTTGTTATGTAGACAAAGATTGTTCCTCACATTCTGTACAACAAAGTAAAAAAGGAAAAATTCATATGGAAATTTTGCTTCTAACCAAATCTATGAAGAAAGGATTCTTCTTTCCCCATAAAGGATTTCCTAAAAAAGGAGGACAAGGAAGATAAAATAAAAGCAAAGTTTTTAACAGCAATAGCATATTAAGTTTAACAGTTCTCAAAACTTAAGAAATAGATTTTTCTATTGAATCTGGATATTTTGAAAAGTGATCTAAAATAGTGTGTTACTAGCATGTAATAAAAAACATATAGAAAATTATATCAATTTCTTACTAAAATCTTTCTTTAATCTGCGTTTTAAAATTTCCATTCCAACTTTTCACAAGTTTGCTAAACTTTATATTGAACCAAGTCTAGGCACTGCTTTTAGATTTTTTTGTCATTTTTTCATCTTCATCTAGTTTATAAACATATTATCTGTCAATAAAAAAAGTTCTCCTCTGGTGGACTTCTCCCTCTACTGACCAGCAGAAAAAAACAACTTGAGTGTAAATTCAAAGGACTAATATGATTTCCCCACAAAAGTTAATATAGGAACCCGTATTTTCTAGCACAGAAAAAATCTACAAATCTGTTTTGTCCCCTTTTAAGCACTATTTAAAATTATTTTATTTACCTGTTCTGAGCTACGTATTGCATCTGTTCAGGTGCAAATCACTAGTTTTATTAAGTGCATATATGTATCACATGTTCTGGTAAATAAATAAGGAAATGAATAAATGCATTAAGAAAGAAAAAAGTAATTTTAATGAAACTGATATTTCAGGTTATTTTTTAAGAACACTACAAAACTATAATATAGCCACAGAGAATTACATAATTTTTGCAAGCATATGTGATAACAATATAATTTTTAAAGGTCTATCAATCTGTTTCCCTTTTCCCTGACTTACGCATTTCATCTACTCCAGCCATTGGCCATTATATAAATGCTGACTATATGGATCAGATGACATTTTGATATTTTGTAACAGTTACTGAAATATATTTTGCACTCATAATTGGTTTTCTTTTTTAAAATTTATTTCATCCTATTGGAAAATACAGTTGAATACAATCAGCTATTATATTAAGATTTTTTTGCATGTGTGTATATAGGTACACACACACACATATATATCTCCTACATATTAGATGCTTCCTTAACATTTTAATATAAAATTCATATGGTCAAATTAGTAGCATTCTGAAATACTTCATGATTTGTGATATTAACAAAAAATTACTGATAAATGGGTTATGGATTTTTGTTGTTGTGTTAATGCACTTAAATTTGTACAGAAGTTTTAGGTTCATAGCAAAATTAAGACGAAAGTACAGAGAGTTCCCATATGCACATGCACAGCCTCCCATATTCTTAACATCCCCCACCAAAGTGGTACATTTGCTACAATTGATGAGTCTACATTGACACATCATTATCACCAAAGTCTATAGTTTACATTAGTGCTTACTCTTGATGTTGTACATTCTATGGGTTTGAACAAATGTATAATGACTTTTAGTCACAATTATAGTGTCAGAGTTTCAGTGCTTTAAAAATCATCTGTGCTCCACCTATTCATTCCTCCCTGCTAAACTTTAACAACCACAGATATTTTTACTGTTTCCATAGTTTTGCCTTTTCCATAATGTCAAATAGTTGGAATGATAAAGTATTTAGTCTTTTCAGACTGGCTCCTGTCACTTAGTAATATGCAGTCAAGTTTCTTATTTGTATTTAATTTGTTTTATTTTACATTTCCTTGAAAAGCATATGATACGTAACATCTTTTTATATACTTATTTAAATCTGTATATCTTCTGTGATAAGATGTCCAGATCTTTTGCCCATTTTTCAATTGAATTGTTCATATTTGTATTGTTGAGTTTTAAGTGCTCTTTTTATATTTTGGTTAACAGTCCTTTATCAGATACATCCGTTGCAAATATTTCCTACCAGTCCGTGGCTAGTCTTTGCTCTTTCTTTACAGTGTCTTTCACAGAGCAAACAATTTTAATTCTAATAAAATCCAGTTTATCAATTATTTCTTTCATGGTTTGTGCCTTTGGTGTTGTATCTGAAAAGTCATTGCCAAACCCAGGATTTTCTTCTACATTATCTTTTGGAAGTTTTATATAGTATTGTGTTTTACCTTCAGATCTGTGACTCATTTTGAGTTAATTTGCGTGAAAGGTGTAAGGTCTATGTTTGGATTCATTTTTTTTTACATATGAATGTACAGCTGTTCCAGCACCATTTATTAAAAAGACCCATATTTTTAATAAATGGTGCTGGATCAACTGGACATTTTGCTCTCTTGTCAAAAATATGTTAACAAAATTGATGTGGTTCTACTTCTGGGCTCTCCGTCCTGTTACATTAATCTGTGTTTATTCTTTCACCAATAGCACACTGTCTTGATTATGGTAGCTTTATAGTCAGTCAGTCTTAAAGTCAGGTAATATCAGTCATCCAACTTTGTTCTTCATCTTCAATTGGGCTGTTTTTTGAATGATAACTATATATCAAACTACAACATCTCATTAAAAAATTTGCTCAAAATTACTTTATTAATTAATGTGTATATGGTGACATATGACATCAGTGTAAATAGCACCACCCATGCATTAATCATAGTATTGATCATTAAGCTTTAACATGTCCATCAAAGCTATAATGGAACATGTCATATAATTCAGTCCCAAACAATTTTAATGACTATTTGAAGACATAAAATTAGAGTAGGTTTCTCAGAAATGAGAGTGCATACACTACTAAGGAATTCATGTATAAATTAATCAGATTGCTTCTCTAAAATATAGAGATTGATATATTTTAAAGGCTCAAGATGGATTTATTCATTGCAATTCAATTGGCCAGAGATCAATTTGATCTAGTATTTTTAGTCACATTCAAAATTAAACAAATTACTAAAAATGACCAAGGAATCATGCTCTCTTATTAAAACTTGAGGGCAGAGAACTAGACCAGGCACAGTGGCTGATGCCTGTAATCCCAGCACTTTGGGAGGCCAGGACCGGCGGATCACCTGAGGTCTCCAGTTCGAGACCAGCCTGGCCAACACAGTGAAACCTTGTATCTATTAAACATACAAAAATTTGCCGGGTGTGGTGACAGGCGCCTGTAATCCTAGTTACACGGGAGGCTGAGGCAAGAGAATCGCTCAAACCTGGGAGGTGGTCGCAGTGAGCTGAGATTGTGCTGAACCAAGGTTGTGCCACTGCATTCCAGCCTGGGTGACAGAGCAACACTCTGTCTTAAAAACAAAAAAAGGAGAAAAAAGACAGAGAACTAGATACTTTCTTTTGAGGGATGGATCAGAGAACATTTGCTTTTTACTATAAATCTTTGAACTAATTATTTTTAAGTTGTGTTTATGAATTTCAACACATAATTTTTAAAGAAATTCTTAAAGCCCACCTCAAACTCAGAATTCAGTATATACATGTTTGATATGCATACACATGTATGTATGTGTATATCTGTGTATATGTGTGTATATGTAGTTTTATACAAATTACATGTACTACATATATATTTGTATGTGTGTGTGTGTGCATATGTGGTGTATGTGTGAGTATGACTGTTGTCTAGGGATTCTGTAACAGCTGATCTTCAAATAGGCCTTTAAGAACTACTGACATATAAAACAGAACGTCTGAATTATGAGAGAAACTTGGATACTTGCTATTCTGTTGTTTTTAATGAGATGTAACTGATTTAGGACAGAATCGCTAAATCAAAGTTGAGAGACATAACTCCAAAGATTTTTAATTAATACTTGCATGTACCTATGAGGCCACTGAATGTAAGTTTTATGTTTGAGAAATATGATTTGCTATTACGTAGAATAATAGTTGGAAAAAGAATCCACTAAAACAAATAAGTTCTAATTGGTGGTGGCAGGTTGACATGACCACTGCTTCTCTGACACAGTTCACTTTTGATGATAAGGATTAGTTATTCTCTGTAAAACTAGATCTCAATAAGTCATTACAATGGAGAAGGCAGTGGTGCAGATAATGCAAAACATTAAAATTTTCAAACATAATTTGTCCCTGTCTTTAAGAGTTCTCTTTCTAATTATATTTGTTTGGCAATGCCTAAATTAGCTTGTATTTCCTAGATACATAGCCACTGACAAGGAATTTGAGTATATGTTGCCAGACCAGTCTCTGCTTGACTGAATAGGGGAATAATTCATTAAGATAATCTATGTAGGAACAAGAACATGTTGCCCATATTTTTCTTCAGAGCCCTTAATTTTTTATAGATATCATAAAATGTGAGCTGTTGCTGATTTTGTAACACTTTCTTCCAAAGAGATCAAGGTTAGTAATATATGTCACAGAAATAATAGGCTGGCAATTAATCTCTAGTAGTGAGGAAAAAGCAGTGGTATTCCTGTAATATGATCTGGAGACACAAAATGGATCACGTAGCTATTCCCTCCAGCAACTCATGACTACTCTCCTAGTTTAAACAAAGCAAAAAAAAAGTGTAAGGTGATGACAGAACAATATGAGTCCATGTTGAATATTGTTAAGGTCATGGACTTTGGACAGGTTTTACCTTAAATAAATTACCTTATCTCTCTAAATCTCAGTTTCCACACTGGAGAAAATAATTATGATTTTACTTATTCTATGTAGTTATTTTGAGGATTAACACAGATGAGCCTGTAAAACCTACAGCATTGTACCTGTCACATGGTAAGTGCCTGGTAAATGTTGTACATATTATTATTCATGTTTGTGTAAGTGCTCTGAAGATGTAAGGGAGTGATTTATGTTGTCTAGGCAAATTGTACAGAAAATATGATATGAGAGTTAAGTTTTGAATGACAAATAGGATATTTGCAAGTGAAGATGAAAGAAAGGGCTTTTTTTTTTTTTTTTTTTTTTTTTTTGAGACAGAGTCTTGCTCTGTCGCCCAGGCTGAAGTGCAGTGGTGTGATCTCGGGTCACTGCAAGCTCTGCCTCCTGGGTTCACGCCATTCTCCTGCTTCAGCCTCCCAAGTAGCTGGGACTACAGGCGCCCACCACCACGCCCAGCTAATTTTTTGTATTTTTTTTAGTAGAGATGGGGTTTCACTGTGTTAGCCAAGATGGTCTCCATCTCCTGACCTCGTGATCCGCCCACCTCGGCCTCGCAAAGTGCTGGGATTACAGGCGTGAACCACCGCGCCCAGCCAGAAAGGGCATTTTTGATGAGAACACATGGGCACAAAGAAACAACAGACCCTGGGACCTACTGGAGGGTGGAGGATGGGAGGAGGGAGGAGATCAGGAAAATAACTACTGGGTACCAGGCTCAATACCTGGGTGATGAAATAATCTGTACAACAAACCCCTATGACACGAGTTTACCTATATAACCACCCCCCATGAGTCTACCCCTGTAACAAACCTGCACATGTACATCTGAACTTAACCTAATAGTTTAAAAAGGGAATTTTTATGGCAAAAACGATTATGTAAAATGTGTGACAGAACTTCATGTTGAGAAAAATGAGTAGTCTGTTGTGGTTAGAGTGAGAATATATTCACTGGGGAAGGGATAACAGGAAAAGAAGCTGCCTTCCAGAGATTAATGCAGAAAAAAAACATGCAGAGTATAAACAGTATATATGCCAGCAAAATATATCTGTGTGATTGTGTGGACCTGAATAGTATTAATATGTATTGTGGCAGGAAAAAAAATGTTACATGTTTACAATACCGTGATTATTATCCATAGTGCAATTACATTTTTCGGCCTCTCTTCCAGGTGGATTGAGGCTATGTGATAGTTCTGTGGATGAAATTGATGCAGCATCATCCAGTCATAACCTGTAAAAACATCTCTCAAAATTTTCTAGTTTTCTTTTCCCCTGCCTCTGTAGCCTTTGAAGCCAAAGTTGGCAGAGATTAAGGCTGAAAGAGGGTCAATCAACCTCTCCATCCTATAACATTATAGGCTGAAAAAAAAAAAAACAGAAATAAAACAAAACAAGACACATTTTATTACAGAAAGCCACAGAGTGCTTGAGGATTGTCATTTGTGACAGCTAGCTTACTATAGACAAACACACACACATGCACACACACATATATATACTTGCAGTCCTTACTTATGAAAACTTTAAAAATTTTCCTAGGTTAATAATATGTCCTAATAATCCACAGTTTAACAAGACAAGGATACTCACTTTTACCACTGCTCATCAACGCTGTACTGGAAGTTCTTGCCAGAGCAACTGAATAAGAAAAAGCAATAAAAGGCAAATAAACTAGAATAAAACTATTTCTATTCACATGTGATATGGCCTTATATATGTCTTATATATAGAAAATTATAAATAATTCACAAGTAAGCTGCTAGAACTATTAAATAAATTGAGCAAAGTTTTAGAGTACAAGTTCAGCATGCAATAATGACTAGTCTCTCCTCACCAGCAATGACTAATTCATAAAGAAAATTAAGAAAGCACTTTCATTTACAATAGCACCTAAAAGAATAAAAACCTAGAAATAATTTATCAAAAAAGGGAAAAGCTCATGTGCTGAAAACTACATGATATTGCTGAAATAAATTAAAAGACACCTAAATATTAATAAATAGAAACATAGCTTATGCTTATGGATAAGAAGGCTTAATATTGTTAAGATAGCAGTAATACCCAAAGCCATATACAATGGCAATGCAATCTCCCTCCAAATTCTGGCAGATTTTTCTGCATAAATGGAAAAATTGATCTTCAAATTCACAGAGAATGGCAAGGGGCTCCAAATAGCTAAAACAATCTTGAAAAAGAAAAACTAAATTGGAGGACCTATGCTTCTTGATTTCAAACCTCACTACAAAGGTATGGTAATTAAAATAGGGAAGTACTGCTATAATGATAGACATATGAACCAAAAAAAATGGAGAGTCCAAAATAAACCTATATATCTATAGACAATGGATTTTGTTTTTCACTCAATGGGGAAAAAATAATCTCTTCAACAGCTGGTGTGAGATGACTGGATTTCCATACACAAAATAATGAAGTGGAACCTTATCTTGGGCTCTATAAAAAATTAATTCAAATAGGTCAGTGACCTAAACCTAAGAATTAAACCATAAAACTCTTAGAAGAAAACGCTGGAGTAATCTTCATGACCTTGAATTTGGCAATGAATTCTTCAATATGACAACAAAGACATGAGCAACAAAAGGAAAAAATAGACTGAACTTCATCAAAATTAAAAACATTGGCATATGAAAGAACATTATCAAAAAGGTGAGAAAACAATCCACAGAATAGAAAAAATATTTTAAAATTGTACATCAGATAAGGGTTTACATTTAGAATATATAAAGAATTCTCACAACTCAACAACAAAAAGGCAAACAATTCAAGTTAAAATTGGGCAAAAGCGCGGAATAGACATTTCTCCAAAGAAGCATAAAAATGGCCAATAAGAATATTAAAAACGCTCAGTATGATTGTCATTAGGGAAATACAAGTCATAACCACAATGAGATATCACACATCTACTAGAAAGGCTGTAATTTAAAAAAAAAATCAGAAATTAACAGGTGCTGGAGTCATGTTATCAGACTAGTGAGCAGGTCTATCCCATTGAAACACACCAAATTCTTTGTTTTGACTAATCCTTGAGTAATGCGAGCAAACATAATTTTTCATGCTCTTTTGTGTGCTTTTGTTTATGAGCTTCATAAGAGGAGAAATCAAGCCTGCTTTTATTTCTCACGAATATCTGGCATCTAGCACAGTTCCTAGAACAAATACGCTCTTAGTAATAAGTTTTTGAATGAATGCATTAAACATATTCAGAAATTGTCTAAATCTTCTACACGAAAAAAATATTGTATTTAATGTAAAGGTTAAGCTACCTGTAAAAATCATTTCTTTCCAAAAAATTGTAATAGACACTAAAATTTCAGACAAAAAACCTACAAAAACTAAACCCATTTGCGGGATTGCTATGGCTATTGGTGTTTATTTAATGTTCTCATACTGTCATGTTTCCAGGCTTTGAGAAGCTTTTACTATTTTTTACCATCTTTTGAAGTAAGATACCTAGTATTTTTATTATATAATTTCAAACTAGTTTAACTCTCTATATAAGTATGTGTCTAATATGGTATAGATATGTGTCCCTAACAAATCTCATGTCAAATTGTAATTCTTAATGTTGGAGGTGGGGCCCGGTAGGAGATGATTGGATCATGGGGGCAGTTTCTCTAGAATGGTTTAGCACCATCCCCCTTGGTACTGTTGTTGCGATAGTGAGTTCGTTCTCACGATATTTGGTTAAAACTGTGTAGCACCACCTCCCTTGTTGCTCCCACCATGTTAGATGCTTCACTCTCCCTTTGCCTTCTGACGTGGTTGAAAGCTTCCTGAGGCCTCCCCAGAAGCAGAAGCTGCTATGCTTCCTATATAGCCTGCAGAACCATGAGCCAGTTAACCCTCTTTATACATTATGCCATCTCAGGTATTTATTTATAGCAGTGCAAGAATAGCCTAGCACAGTACTTCTGAAGCAATTGTCCTTACTTACGTATGTCATTAAATATAGAGAAAGCAACTCATTCACGGGCCTGTGATTTCATAGTTTTAGGCAAAAGCTGAAGGTTTTAACCATAATAACTTTTTTTTTTCAATATATTTTCAGCTATTCCTTTTCCAAATCCTCTTTTGAGGGCTTTTAAGAATATAGGTTGTAAAAGTAATAAAACTCTACAACTGTGTTTTTGATTCTTTAGAAAGGATATTCCAACCAATTCTTGTAGTGCACATAATTTTCTCTGCTCTGATATGAGACTAAAATTTTGCCCGTATATATTTTTTTACGGCTTAAAAAGAAAATGTTACCCCCACTGAATGTGGTGACAGGTTTTCTCTCTTTCCCCCACCAACATTTCTATCTCTATCTATGGCTCTATAAAACTATAAAATATCTGTCTCTATAAATTATATTACAGGCCTATTCTTACTATTGCCTTATAATCTTACATGTCCCAAGTCCACTGTCATCACACTGTCTCCCTCACTCTCTAATAACTATTTCACATTTCTTCTTGCCCTCAAACTCCTGCACTTCATTCCACATTCTGTTTCTCTGGTGATGATCTGGTTGGCAATTTCACTGAGAAAACACCAGCAAACAGAAGATAATTCCGAAATCTCCTACCACTTCAGTTATCCTCCAATCTCCATCAAGGTCCATATTTCCTGTCTTCCTTCCTGTTATTTTGCGTGAACTTTTCACACTGCAAATCTAAGGTCATCCTTCCATGAGTGTCCTCTCATCTACTTAAGGACAAAGAACCAACAATTCTGCTTAGCCTGTTTAGATTCTCAATTTTTCTCTCTGCATTGTATAATTTCTGTTAGCGCATAAACATACCCTGATAAGGAAAAACTCATCTTTTGACTTCCTGATCCCCTCAACCAAATACTTCCCTTTGCTTCTGCCTTGTAATATAAACATTTTTTAAAAAGCAATGTAGACTGACTACCTCTAGCTCTTCTCATCAAAGTGGCTCATGAAAACATCCCAATAAGCTTTCTTCCTCATGACTCCACTGAAGCTATACTGATGGCTTTCATGCTGGGGTGGCCAAGTCTTATCTGACAACTTCTTGCACTGTCAGCAACATTTGCCATAATTGGTAACATCCTCCTTGTGGCTTTGGCATCCAGGCACTACACTCTCCTGTTTGTTTGTTTTTTTTTTTTCCTCTCCTATTTCTTTGGCCTTTCTTTCTCATCTTCTTTACTTGTTTCTTCTTCTTCCTCAACCCGTAAATCTTAAAGTATTTCAGGGCTCCCTCCAATGGGAGTCCTGTTCTTTCCTCTGTATTACAGCCTTATTGATTTCATCGTGTCTTATGAATGAATGCCATCCATATGCCTTATGACACTCAATCTGTATATCATGTTGCAGTAGCTAACCTTTAAAAATGGCCTTTCCTGAGCCACTTCTACTGATATTCTCATTCTTGCATAACTCTCTCCCCATGAATCTGGGCCCACCCTGGAAATTACTCCAACAAGTAGAATACAGCAGATGTGAGGCTGTGTAACTTCCGAAGTTAGGCTATAAGAAGCCTTATAGCTTGCATTTGGACCAATCCCTTGCTCCTGGGATCTCTTTCTTGGAACCCAGCCTCCATGCAAGCCAAAGCCACAAGGAAAGATCACGTGTATATGCTTTATAAATAGCCCTGGCTGAATCCTAGCTTACAGCTAGCATGGACTGCACACCGTGTGAATGGGTCCTTCACCTGTCTAGTCAAGCCTTCAAATGACTCCAGTCTCTGTCTTCATTTAACTGCAGCTACGAGAGACTCAAAACAAGAAACACTAAGCTGAGCACAGACAATGTACAGAATTGTGAGAAGTAGTAACAAACTATTATTGGAAGCCACTAAATTGGGGTAGTTTGTTATGCAGCAATAGACAACATAGGTCACCTGAACTCCCCACTCAGATATCCAACTACTCATCTAGTATCTCTACTTGATGTCTAATAGACATGCCAAAATCAGCATTTCTAATATAAACTCCTGGTCTTCCACCAACAAACATAAATATCTTACAACTTTTCCCATCCAGTTGAATGGCCACTTTATAATTACAGGTACTTAGGTCAAAAATTTCATTTTCATCATTGATTCCTCTTTCATTCACATGGGTAATCCAATCTGATGATAAATCCTGTTTGTTTTCCCTTCAAAATGCAATGAGAATCTAGCCATATTTCATCCCTGCCATTTCAACCTCATATAATATTATAACAATCTCCTCTTTGCCTACTCCATTCCAGATACCTTGGAATACTCCATATATTCTCATGCCTTAAAGCTTTTGAACTTGTGTTTCTCCACATTTAAGCATACCCACTCTCTCAGCTACATTGTCTTTGCTCAAATGCCATTTTGTTTCCAATGAAGCTTTTCCTAAACAATCAATTTAAAATTACAAGCCCTCTATTCCCAAAATATCACCATTTCACCATCCCATCCTTCTTTTATCATGGTATTTCCTCCAAGCTGACATACTATATATTTGCATTAATTATTCAGTATGTGACTGTTTATTACCTGGCTTCCCATAAGCTCCACGAGGACAGGGATTTTAAATGCTGCATCTCCACTACTTAGAATAGTAACAGCAATGGAGAAGGTTCTCAGTAAATACCAATGCAATTGGGGAATAAATAAGATTCCTTCTTCTTGTTATTTTAATGTATACAGTTAAAGAAAATTATGCTTTGGTTTAAATTTTCTTTTGTAATTCATAAATTAAAATTATTGACCGAATTAATTGCAGTAATGAGAGAAAAGAATGTTTGACAAAGATTGGTAGAGATGAAGCCAATTTTCTGCAACTTCTATCCTCAGTGTGTGTCATATTTTTAAAAGACACTTAAATGTATGTTAGAAGTAATTAAATTAATTTTTAACCCGACAACCCAGCACATGCTTGTAGGGAGTCATACAATTTAAAGCAAATTTACATTTTAGTCCAGCCTGTGTTTCTTACATTTACATGTATATCTTATTTCTTTTACGTTTCTATCCTGAGTCCGCAATCTTCACCTTGATGTAATATTTCATCTTTAATAATCTATTGCTAGGACAGCACACACATACACACATACACGCACTTACACACACACACACACACATACTCACAGGTTTAGGAAACATCTTTGGTGGTGGGAAATTGAAATTTGGAATAAAAAATTAAATGTTGAAATATATTCATGAAATTTGAAGAAAATACATGGAAGAATATAAAATATCGAATAACTGCTAATACTTTAAAGCTAGGAAAGATAACAAATAAGTTCAAACTAGACTCCTAATACAGTGACTTTAACCCAATAAAATGAAGATTAATAAGGACAAATATCAAGTGATGGCATTCTGTTTAGTAAAAACAATTCTACAAGTATGAAAAGGGAAAGTGTGGATTAGCAACGATCTAAGACATAAGGGTTTAAGAGACCACAAACACAAGAGAAATGTTATGTTACTGCGCATGAAAAAGTAAACTTACTCCTAAGCTATATTAATGAAAGAGATTGAGGGAGGTGACCATGATACTCTGCTTTGTTCTTGTCAGGACCTACCTATAGTGTGTTTCTCAGTTATTGAAATATAGACAGAGCCAACTGAAATGCGTTCAGAGGTAATAGTTCAGTATGTTAAGTGGACTTGAAATGATGTCAAATGGGAAATTTTGAACAGGTCAGGAGGATGCCTAACACACACACACAAAGATATAAAGGGTTCAATCTCAGTTGCTACGTTCAAGTACATAAAGGGCTGTGCTTTCTAGAGAAGAATGAACAGTTATTCTAAGGCCACTCATGTGTAGAAACAGTATTAATGATTCCATAAGGTACCATTATAGGAGACAGATCATTTGAAAAACCTTCCATTTCCAAAACCCTTAGCAAATTATAACAAGCTTTCTTTAAATGTGCTGATGTCAAAATAAGAAAATTAATTTCTTGGGGACTAAAAAAAAAAAGCAGAATTCTGAAGCCAGAGTTTTAAATGAACATGGAAGGTGTGGTACCCCTGGGTGAAAATGGACACTAAGAGCTACAGTTGTGTGTTAAGTATAACACTTGGGAAAAATTAGATGAGACTCTGATCCCTAAAAGGTAGGGGAAGGAGATGAAGGAGAGGATTCCTTTTCACCACACAAAGTTAGATACCTCAATAGTGTCTCCCTCTCATTGAAGGTGATGATGCTATATATATTCCTTTTGTAGCAAGGAGAACTAAAGAGAAAGCATGTCGGTTGCCAAGGTACAGCTGGGAAATTAATCACAGAAATAGCAGTAAGAGCCTGCTCTGAGAATTATGATTATAGGCCTAATCTCATGTGAGTCTGTTTATTATAGTGACCAGGAAAAGACTATAGTCTAAGAAATTCCAAGATAATAGATCGAATTAAAAACATATTATTTCAATGGAAACAAACACATTTACATTCAAGAGGGAAGCCTGTCAATTTGGGCTCCATGGGATTTTTATGGATTAAGTCCAGGTAAGTATGAACTCACAATAGAAAGAAAAATATCAAGCACACAAGGAAATAAATCACCATGAGTGAGAAAAATATTAAAAGCAGAAACAATAAATACTAGATTTAGATCCCCAAGGGCTTCAGATATTAGAATCATCAAACACAAAACATAAAATGTTTACAAAAATATTCAAAGAAATAAATGATGGAGTCCAAAACATGAGCAAGGAATCAGAGACTATCGGAAATGCTTAAGCAGATTTGAAAAAAAGATCAAATAAAACTACTGGAAATAAATTACACAATCATTGAGGTTAGAAACATTGTATAAGATTTAAGAATCAGAGTAGACACAGCTGTCTAGAGAATTTGTGACTATCATATGTAGCAGAATAAACCAACAATGCAGTAGAAGAAATCAAATGGATGAAAAATATAAAAAAGAGATTACAGAAGTAACAGGAAGCAAAGAGACGAGAGTCCAAAGACATAATTTATTTGTAATCAAAGTCACAGAAGAATAGAAAAGAGAAAGAGAATGGAGAAAAGGCAATGTCCAGGAAGTTAATAGATGAGAATTTTTCAGAACCAATTAAGAAATACACTTTCAATTTCAAAAATTCCAATGAATTCTAAGTGGAATAAGTAAAAACAGATTCAAATCAATACTCATTTATACTAAACATCAGAATAGCTCCCTGCTCCCATTCTCAAACGTTTAAAATCCTTCCAAGAGTGAGGCATGGTGGCTCAAACTTGCCATTTCAAAACTTTGGGAAACTGAGGCAGGAGAATCACTTGAGCCCAGGAGTTCAGGACCAGCCTGGGCAACATGGAGAGACCCTGTTTCTAAAAAAATAAATTAAAAAAAAAATAGCCAGGTATGGTGGCATGAACCTGTTATCACAGCTACTGGGGAGGCTGAGCTGGGAGGATTGCTTGAGCCCAGGAGGTTGAGGCTGCAGTGAGCCATGTTCATGCCACTGCACCCCAGCCTGGGCAACAGAGCAAGACCATCTCTCAAAAATAAATAGATTAATAAATAAATAAAATCTCTTTGAGAATGATGAATAAAAAATAGAATTTCAACAGCTATAATGTAAGTAACCAATAGGCATCAGAGCAATGTCTTTAAAGTGGCAAGAAAGAATTAAAAAGTCATCCTAACACTGTGTACTCAGAAACATTATATTTCACCAAAAAGATAAAGAAAACACACTGTCTGGTTTTTTTAAGAGTGTTATTGCCAAACTATCTCCCTAACAATACTTTGGGAAAGAGTTCTTGGAGAATATGTAGAATCAATATTGTAAGAATATCCAAAATCTGGAGATACTGAGTCCAGGATCAGTGGATCTAGTTCAGGAATGCTATGAAATTGAGGCATGAGAATAGTAGCTATGCACTAAAACTGGAAATCAATTCTTTTGTATAGAAAACATACAGCCAAGGGACTCTGGGAAGAATGTCTTCAGGAAATAAGTAGATTTTCAATTAGAGGTGAATATTCTTGAGGCTTTGGGGAAGACTTGTGGTCCTTATATAAACACAGAAAAAAAATGAAAGCCATTAGAAATTCCAGTGTTCTTTTTTTTTTAAAGGATTTACTAAACAATCATGGTCTACATATGAAACTAAAATTTTGCATTGTATGAAGCAATTCAGTAGAAGTAAAAATTGTGTAAGGCTTTAATATTTGAAACAGTCTCTTTCAAGTTGCCTAAGATGAGTAATATTCAACTCATAGACTAAATTAAAATCCAGTCACACTATTTTACTATTTATTTGCATAGTAAATAATTTTTCATGACTATACTAATTGTATTAATCATTAGACATTAGTTTATAGTCCTCCGCAGAAACAGTCCAATAGGGCAATAGGGTATGTGTGTGTGTATGTGTGTGTGTAATAGGGAATTAGCTCACACAATTACAGAGGCTGAGAACCCCCAAGATTTTCATTCAGCAAACTGGAGACACGGAAGAGCTAATATGTAGTTCTAGTCTGAGACCAAAGATTTCAGAACCAGAAGAGCTGATAGTATAAATTGGTTTGGAAGCTGAAAGACTTGAGACCCAAGAAGAATTGTTTCAGTTTAAATCAGAAGACCTATGTTCCAACTCAAAGTAATCAGGCAGGAGGAGTTCCCTCCTACTCAGGCTTTTTGTTCGATTCAGGTTTTCACTTGATTGAATGGGGCCCATCCACATCAGTGAGGACAATCTGCATTACTCAGTCCATAGAGTCAACTTTTAATCTGCACCTTCACAGATACATTCAGAATGATGTTTGACCAAATGTCTGGGCACCCCATGGCCCAGTCAAGTTGACACATAAAACTAATCACCGCCACAACAAAAATGGCTTTATTTTTTAAATTACTGAATAAAACCCAGAAGACTTAATTGTGGTTACAGAACATAATATTCATGCTATGCACAAAATATTTATGCATCTGCATTACATTACTCTTAAAGAAAATTCTTTATAAGTGTCTTTAACTTAAAATGGGAGAAAAAAGATTTGACTTGAGTGCTATCCTTAAACTCTCCTAATATTTCTCTGAAGCTTTCTTCTCGGGTTGTTTTCTGTGTCTTAGAATGTAACGCTCACTCCAGGTAGAAGAGCTAGGATTGAAAACCATCTATGTGCTTATCCACCAGTGTTTTTCTACATATAATGCTCACTTATGTGGCTTCCTATGTTCTGACAAAGATATATGTGAAAGGGTATGACTCAGTCCTTCAAAGAGTAACATCATACTTTGATGTGTGAATGAATGGTCTAAACACAAGAGACTGGGTGCTTGTGTATGTGGATGTGCAGAAAGAAGATTATATCAACTAATAAATCTTTATGCCAGTATATTTCTGATGAATTTGTCCAAGTATATATCTCTAAGATATTCCTTTTTCAAATATACATTGGAATACTATTTGCCTTTAATTTCATTTTAAATAAATTCAAGCTCAACAAACACATACCCAGTGTGAAAATATATCCAAATCAAAAATAATTATTATTCAAAGTTGCATTACCTAAGTTCAACAACACATTATTTGAAAACATTTATTTCTAGATCTCCTTCTTGCCTACAAGAACATTTGTAGTATTTTAAAAATAGTGTATACTATATTTACAAGTTGGCATCATGATTTTAATGGAAAATAATAATCCTCTGTGATTTTAAAATACACTTAAGCTCAGATCCCAGTCAAGACCAATTAAATCAGAATGCCTGGAGGTGGCGCTACTCATATTTATTCTTTTACGTGCACCCTAGCTGACTGTAAAGTGTAGCGAGGGTTAAGAATCACTGAAGGAACACATAAGCATTGTCCATGTCATTAAACAGTTTTCAAAAACATCACTTTAAATGAGTATGCATACTGCATGGGCACAGCAAAATTTATTTTAAATTCCCTTAGTTTGAATATTTGGGTTATTTTCAATTATATTTTTATATGTGAATAGATCCATTTATATAAAAAATCCTAATCTTCCCAGGTACTGATTATCATATAAAGATACATATGTCTTAGCCTTTTAAGCAGGAGTTAAATTATGAAAGAAATCAAATACCCTGAGGTGACACATATTGTTCTTTGAGTTTTTTTGGCCCTTGATTAACTGACAGCAGCTGGGGGCTATAAAAGGAAAAAAAAAAATCAGAAGAACTGAGCATCATTGCTAGATTTTGTAATTTTTTTTTTGCTAAAAATTTAAAGTCAATTCATTATACCTTTAAGAAGGCTTCACTATCTCTCTTGTGTTTACTGTTTTGTATATTATGTATATGAATATATGTAAATAAAATAAATTTTAATTGAGTAGGGTTTGGGTGTGGAGGAGTTGGAGATTTTTATAACTTAGTTCTTCAGAATTTTGAAGACTATTAACTACATACAACTCATGGAAGAATAATTTAAGAAATAGAAAAAAATCACACTGTATTTGATTGGAGGAGTTGTGATGAAGAGAGGTATTTTGTCAAAATCCAATTCAGACTTCCCTACGGAAAATTAAGACAGTTGGGATTAGATAGTATCCACTTATCCAATTTCTGCCTCACTGTGTCTTTTTTATTTGAATTAATCTGGGTAATGAACACCCAAACCAAATTATTGTGGGTTGATTACCCATGAAAAGTGGGTTAATTGTTTAATAGCCATGGGTGCAAGTGGGTATAGGTATTTTAATACACATAAACGTCTAGTTGGCATATATGAGAGTAGCATAAAATACATATACAATGAAATCAACATTGCAGTTTCATATTAAAAGTTGATTAATCTTGTTAGAGTAATTTAATTATCTGTAAAATTGGTTGCTAAATACTGGAAAAATAGTCATCTATTATAGCTGCTTCTGTTTTAAAAAAAGAAAGATAAATAAATGTTTTCTGAGTTCTAAACAAATACATCTTAATTTTGAGAAAACATTGGAAGAAAAGAGACATTTAGTGCTATTTACAATCAAAGGCAAACGTAACAAATGGTTGTTTCCATCATCAGCTCAGATTATTATCAGACTTGCTTACAGTTAGATGCAGTCATCCACATTCCTGTGCAGTTTAAAGTGAAAGCTACATAAAAGTTTCCATTTCTGAGGAAGAAGATGGCATCTAATTGAGGCAATGCTGCCTAGCGTCTACATCCTTTGGGCAAGAAAAATGCATCCGATCAAGAAACACAATCTGCAGCCATGTTTTCTAATTTACTTTCTAAGGCCATTAAGGGGAAGACCTTATTAGGAAATAGCTGCCAGAGCCATTATCTTCCTTTCGCTTTCAGTAAAGGTGCACAGGATTTCGATGAAAAATGTCAGCATTCAGCTTTCCTTTCATGGTAGAAGCAATGGACCAAATTAAAAAATTTGGTGAATGGATCCATTACATTATGCCTCTTCTGAAGGAAAAAACCAACACAAGGGAATTACAAAATAACAACCACCACCAAAAAGAATAGAGACCACAAGAGTAAGCATGCTGTACCAGCAGGGAAGATGCAAACGTGGGCAAAATGTTATTATAAAGTTCATGAAGTTAACAATGAGGGCAACCAAAAGACTCTACTTGATTGTGAAATCATCACTAATTCTCATTTCTTTCCTTGTCTTATTATCCTCCTTTCTTCAACTAATACTTCGGCTGATTCCTTTTGCTTCTTATGGAAATCTGGGCTACAGCCTAGGGTTGCTTTTTGCATTCTTAAAAAATGAAGAAAGAATGATATATTTTCCTTTAAAATTAATTTCAGAGGGCAAATCCTGGTAATTCCTAATTGAGAGGCATCATTTTGACATCCATCATTTCTACACGGCCCAACACGGTCCTTTAGCTGAAAGGTATTGAAAGACAACAATATCTCAGAAATCTTGATAAGCCCAATTTTTGGTGAAAACCAGAAAGAACCTACTTGCCATGCATGGGGTGCCTGTTTCTTTTGTAAGAACCAGCGTTTTAGCTCGGTCTCACTACTCAGCAGCCTTCAGATGATACTTGGCCCTGTGGCACACAAAGATTTAATTACAGCTTATTTGCCTTTACATCCTCCCCAGTGCATTAAAATATAGGGTTCACAGCAAAGTCACCTTTCTACAATATGCCTGGGAAAGAGCCAGACCTGAGAACCCTTCACAACTGGCCATAAAGCTAAAATAGAAACAGTAAGAGCAAAAATTACCTACAAATGCTGACATCTAAAAGAAGCCAGAGACTTCTAAGAAGATGAAACAGGTGGTCATTGGGGAGTTTCAGATAAATTTCACCACGAAAAACAGAAAACAAAGCATCAGAAAGAGTTAGGACTGGGCAGACTGTGCATGGGATTTCATGAACCTTACCCAAGATAGTGGTCCGGTCAGAGGAGGGCCTGGACTGCTCAGCTCAGCTTCTCTCTGCATACTAGACAGATGACATTCCTTCATGACAAGATGTATTCCCAGTTGTATATATTAATTTTGATGCTTGCCTGGAGCCATAATTTCTCATTCTCTGTCAACCAGTGTGGTTAATTATGTACAGTAATATTTAAATTACAATTCTGATTATTTTTGAAAGATAATTAGACTAAGAAAAAGAAGGAGACTGAGTTGCAAGGAAGGTTGCTTCAAAGGTTCTTGTTATGTAGGAAGACAATATATTTTCCCAGAAGTGAGAATCATTTGTGGTACAACTGGGCCGTGGGGAGACTGCAATGAACGCTTTGGAACCATGCACTCATTTTAATTAAGGAGGGGCCATCTGGTTCAGGCAACAAAAAAAGAAAAAAAAAAGATAAACTCTATTAGATAACTTGTCATCTCTTGAGTTACATATGCACTTCCCAAATAAATTTTCTTGTATATTTTTGTCTTTTTTCAGAATTTCCATTTTGCCCAAAACCTAAAAAGGACTTCTTACCTTGTTCATATTCTTCATTCACTCAGATTCTGAAATGCATTTGATCCAAAATCACATTTTTAATATTCAGATATTTCATTGTTTCAGTGTCTCTACTGATTCTCCTTCAGAATTACTGTAAAGTATCAGATAAGGCAGTGTTGTGGACATTTGGTTAATTTTTTTCCCAACAATAGAGCTATTCATGTAAATTTAACACATGCATTCACATAATTATTGAACCTATTAGTAGATGGATTCATGCCAACTAGGGAATAAACATTCAATTAAAAGAAATTAGCTCTTAATGTGTTTCTTTGTCAATACCAAATACATATTTGGCATGAGTCAATAATTTATTTTTATTTTGAAATCTGTTTTCACTCATTTTTGCAAACATGCAATAATAGAGGCAAATAGCCATAAACAGTCAAGTCATATTCAAAGAATGACCTCAAGAATTAAAACATATGCTAGGATGCAGCAATATCTCCAAAATTCATCTACTTTGTTTCCTCATTCTCTTTCTCTTTCAATCTCCTTCCTTCTTTCCTTCCTTCCTTCCATTTTTCCTTCCTGCCTTCCTTCCTTCCTCTTTTCCTTCCTTCCTTCCTTTTTTCTGTAAACACATCACACATTTGGTATTATTTCAGTACAAGTTTAACTATTGAAGAAACAAACAAAAATAGTAACAGGAGAAGCAAGTAACTGTGGTTTCACTCATTGTGATAAATACTATTTCACATGGATATTTTTCTATTGAGCTGGAAATTATCATTGGAAAATACAATTAAGTAGTCTATTCTAGCTGTTCAATGTTTCAAGAAAGCTGGATAAAGGCCAGATTCCTGTAAGACACTGAGTAACACACCAGGAAGTGGCTATCAACAACTTTTATTGTCATGTAAAATCAACCAAATTTTCAAAACACCAAATGTATTTTAAAGTATTGGAAATAGTATAGCATAGTGGTTAAAGTACTGAGTTTGTCTTCGGACAGATTCCAGTTTTAATATTAGGGTCAACACTTAATAGTGGTGTGACTGCATAAATTACTTAGTTGTGTCCATTTTTTAATCAGCAAAGTGGTATATAAACTGCTTTGTTCTGAGGACTAAATGCATAATGTACAAAATGCTCACTATAAGGACTGGCTCATTTAATCAATAACTATATTATTATTTATTTTATCATTATTATTATCTCAAAATTGAAACAACTATTCTACTTATTCAAAAATCATAGGCAATTCCTCCATGTGCATAAATAACTACCTAATGGTGATTTTTTTTCAACATAATCCAATCCAATGTAACTTAAGGGAGATAGACCCGTCTGTTTTCTTAATTCTCAATAAGACACTCTGGATTTCTTTAAATGCAGGATTTGGGAATACAGTAATGCCTTTAATGGTTAAATAGACTCATGACTAAATCAATACTAATGCAAAAGAAACAGGGTGTGTGACTAGAGGCAGAAATGTAATCTTTACATCCCATTGATTATAACTGATTTCACAAAGAGCAAGAAACTGTTGGCTCTTTTGAAGTGGATGGGTTAGCTTCTATAGCCAACAGGGGATAATCTCTTGCTCTGTTGACCTTTGCAGAATGGCTTGCCAGGAAATGCTCAGTCCCCAGATAATGCTTACAACATGCCTGACTCTTGTCTAGAGAAGAAGATAATCAACAGTCAGAGGATTAAAAAAAAAAAAAACTTTAACAAATGTTTCATGATGTTTATAAAGGATGATTCCCATCAAATCGTTTGATAATAAAATAAATTGCATTGGAAGCATTTAAAACAACATGTATAATAGTTTATTTATTGTTGATGACCTCATGAAAATATCCTAATGCCCTTTGGGAAGTAGTTACCCTCACTGGGGTTATTACAGGGGTCAGATAGGACTCTAAATTAACTTGATTATTCTTACCTAAAATATCTTGTTTCCTGTTAGTTATTGAATTCCAATTTTCATCTTAAAATACCAATCTTGTATAGAAGTTTGTTTTTTGAGATATTAAAACACTCCCCAAAAGACAACATGGTTTCTGACAGCTAGAATCTATATGTTCTACGTTTATAAATTTTGCTGCTTGTTCTTACAACTCATTTGTTTAAAAGGAATCCAGTAAGATGGATTGAAGAAAAAAAAATCTTTCAGCATTTTTAAAAATCAGAAAACAAAAAATAATCAGTAGAAAACAATTCAAATTACAGATGTCTCAACTCACAGTCTTTTTAATGGGAAATGTCAGATCTTAGGTAGCCCTTTCTTATGATGATAGGTTTAGAAATGTCAGCTGCCAACTGAAAGCCTCATCAGCCTCAGTGAAGAGAGACTACACTCATCTCATAACCAATAGTACAAAATAATAATAATAAAACACTAGTGTTGTATTCTGAAAATGGCCCAATTCAATTATTCAGTATACCAGAAGCATGTACAACTGCTGACAGCTTCTTGAATGACAGAACATGTCACATTTGAAAAAAGCAAACTTTCTCGTTCATTGTTGCTTGGGTGAGAATCCTAGCTGCCAATTTGTCAATTGAATCTCCAACCAGATTAGCCCTGTTACAGGGCTTTGCTGTGGAACAAATTAAGTAATCCTTTTCCTAATAACAGAGTTTCCACTTCTTCCCAAGAGAGCTAGTAGGAGATTAGGAGGAATTTGGGGTAACATATTACAATAAATATTATAAATATCTCACACATTTAATAAGATAATTTCTGTTGATTGAAAATCAAATGAATATTAAAAACACATTTATTGAAATTCTTAACCACTACTAGTAATATAGAGTAGGTACCTATCACATTGTTTTTAACATTGCATAAATAAGCCTGAGAGAATAAAAATTATACATTGTATTCAATAGCAGCTATTTTTGTTTGAAAGGTTAGAATAAATACAGTCATCTTGGTACAGTGTGTTAAAGACCAATGGAATATTCAAAGCATGTTAAGTGAGATTTAGTAACCATAAATTTGATATGTGTCTATGATATAGCTGCTCATCTTCAATAAATAGGTTTCTAATAAGCAGTTGATATTTATTCAACAAAGGCAACTGTTACAGTGAATAAATTAAATGCCTATTTAAGACACTTCGTGCAGCATAAAAAGGTGGCACAATTTCCCCAGAAGTAGCAATGATTGTTAGTACTGGAGAGAAGCCAATGGTCTAACACCCTGTTGCCAGTGGGAAGCATGCCATGCTCTGCACTGCAGTGTGACCAACACTGCACAGCATGAGGACTCACAGCCATGAAGAATCAATTCAGGAATTTTGACAAGATTCTGTTGGCTGAAATCCTTGCAATCCCTAAACATCAACCCAGAATACACGAAAAAAAGAGCAAGTCTTCATTTCTTTTCAACAAGCCTGGAAGAAAAGGACTTCAATGTTTGCCTTGATTTTATAGTTGTATAATCTCCAGTTGTCAAATATGCCACTCAACCTAGAAGGTGATTTGCCAACTCAACACTGGGCATGTGTATGGAATTCAGTAATCTTGGGATCTGCTTTACTAGCCCTGAAGCAGGACGTTTCTGAAATTATTATGAACTCCTTTGGTATACAGGCATACCACAGAGATATTGCAAGTTCAGTTCTAGACCACCCCAATAAAGTGGATATTGCAAAAAAGAGTCACACATATTTTTTGGTTTCTCAGCACATATCAGATTCATGTGTACACTATACTGTGTATTTTTAAGTCTATTAAGTGTGCAATATGATTACACCTAACAAAACAATGTGTATAACTTAATTAAAATATGTTACTGCCGCAAATGCTATCATTTGATTCTTCAGCAAGTCAGGCTCTTTTTGCTGGTGGAGTGTCTCACCTTGATTTTGATGGCTGCTTACTGATCATGGTGGTGGTTGCTGAAGGTTGAGGTATCTGTGGCAATTTCTTAAAATAAGACAGTGAAGTTTGTCTGATTGATTGACTCTCCCTTTCATAAAATATTTCTCTGTAGCATGTGATACTGGTTGATAGTATTTTACTTCAAGTAGAAGAACTTCCTCCAAAATTGGAGTCAATCCTCTCAACCCCTGCTGCTGCTTTATCAACTAAGTTTCTGTACTATTCTAAATTCCTTGTTGTTATTTTAACAGTGTTCAAAGCTTCTTTACCAGGAGGAGATTCTATCTCAAGAAAGCACTTACTTTGCTCATCTGTAAGAAGTAACTCCTCATCAATTCAAGTTTTATCATAGGTTGCAGCTACTCAGTCACTTCTTCAGGTTCCACTTCTAATTGTAGTTCTCTTGCTATTTCCACCACAACTGCAGTTACTTCCTCCACTGAAGTCTTGAACCTCTCACAGTCATTTATGAGAGTTGGAATCAACTTCTTCCATACTCCTGTTACTGTTGATATTTTGCCCTCCTCCCATGAATCATGAATGTTCTTAATGGCGCCTAGAATGGCAAATATTTTCCAGACTGTTTTCAATTTACTTTTCCTGGATCCATTGGGGAATCATTATTTATGGCAGCAATAGCCTTATGAAATATATTTCTTAAACAATAAAACTTGAAAGTCAAAATTACTCCTTGATTAATAGGCCAAAGAATGGATGTTGTGTTACCAGGCATGAAAACATTTATCTCCTTGTACATTATTACCAGAGCTCTTGGGTGACTGGGAGCATTGTTAATGGGCAATAATATTTTAAAAGGAATATTTTTTGCTGAGAAGTAGGCTTCAAAAATGGTCTTAAAATATTCAGTAAATAGATGTGCTGTCACCCAGGATTTGTTGTCCCATTTATAGAAGACAGCCAGAGTAGATTTAGCATAATTATTAAGGGCCCTAGGATTTTCAGAATGGTAAATGAAAATTGGCTTCAACTTCAAATCCCCAGATGCAACAGCCCCTAACAACAGAGTCAGCCTTCACACAACTAGAGAGGCAGAGAAGGGAAGAGAAGGGAAGGGAAAGGGAAATGAAGGACGGAGGGAGGGAGGAAGGAAGGAGGGAAGGAAGGAAGGAAGGTAGGAGAAAGAAAGAAAAGACAAGAGGGAGAAGGGAAGAGAAGGGAAGAGAGGGGAGGGGAGGGGAGGGAAAGGAAGGGAAGGGAAGGGAAGGGAAGGGAAGGGCAGTTGTTTGAAGCTTTGGAGCCAAGCACTGACTTCTCTCTAGCTATGAAAGTCCTAGAAAGCATCTTCTTACATTAGAAAACTGTTTTGTCTACATTGAAAATCTGTCCCTTAGTGTAGCCATGTTCATCAAGAATCTTAGATCTTCTGAATAACTTGCTGCAGCTTTTACGTCAGCATTTGTTGCTTTATCTTGTACTTTCATCATACAGAGATGGCTTTTTTTCTTAAACCTCATGAACCAACCTCTGCTAGCTTCCAACTTTCCTTCTGCAGTTTCCTAACCTCTCTCAGCTTTCATAAAACTAAGGAGATTTATGATCTTGCTCTGGATTAGGCTTTGGCTTAAAGAAATGCTATGGCTGATTTGGCCTTCTATCCAGATCACTAGAAGTTTCTTCATATTAGCAATAAGGGCATTTTACTTTCTTATCATTCATGTGTTCAATTGAGTAACACTTTTCATTTCAAGAACTTTGCTCTTGTATTGATAATTTAGCTAACTGTTTGTGGCAACAGGCTTAGCTTCAGCCTATCTCGTCTTCCTACATGCCTTCCTCACTAGGCTTAATCATTTTGAGCTTTTGATTTAAAGTGAGACACGCACAGCTTCTCCTTTCACCTGAACACTTAGAGGCCATTATTTACTTACTAACTGGCATAATTATAATACAATATTGTTGTGTCTTGGGAAATAGGGAGGCCTGAGGAGAGGGAGAAAGAAGAAAGAATGGCTTGTCAGTGGAGCAGGCAGACACACACATTTATTAAATTTTCTGATTTTAGCAGGCACAAATCATGGTGCTCCAAAAATTTACAATAGTAACATCAAAGATCACTACAATGAAAAAGTTTGAAATATTATGAGTATTACCAAAATATTACAAAGAGACAGGAAGTTAGCATGTGCTGTTGAAAAAATGGTACTGATAGACTTGCTGGATGCAGGATGGCCACAAATCTTCCCTTTGTAAAAAGGCAGTATCTGCTAAGTGAAAGGCAATAAAAGAAGGTATGTCGTATTTCCAGTTAAATTGCCAGCATCATTTTATTTTTTTATTTGAGTGTTTTTACAGAAAAATCATACATTTTGATCATTTAATGTTGTCATCTATTATGTCATGGGCTCAAATGATGGAGTATAATTAATTTAGTTATCAAATCTCTCTCACCAGCAATACCCATCTTTTATAGAAGTGAATATTTTTAGATAGTTTCTCATAGATTGTATGAGTTTAGGTGAATTCGTAGTTTGCGTTTTATACACAAAGATGATTCTGCTCTTATTTAAGCTCTTCATAGTAAGCGTCTTACAAAACAACTTAGTGTTCACATTCAATTCAGTAATTAACATGGTGTTTTCTTCCAGTGAACAGAAAAGTTATTATAAAACAATATGTATTTCCATTCGTCATTGTCTTTTCTCACTTCTGACTAGCCACAAGGTCTTGACAACTTTTTTTCTATGTAAAATGAGACTGTGCTATGAATATCTCAGAGGTTTTAAGAGTATTGTACATAAGGAGCTCTAGCTACCTATGTCAGTGGTGTCGGTGTAATAAATCACGGCCTTTACTTAACTAACCTGCCAGGCCTAAAATTGTAAATTTGTACATAGCCTAGTAGATATATGTATTTTTAAATTTAAGGTCTTGCAATATAACAAATATGGAGATAATATGAAGGGACACTTAAATCCCAGGAATTTCATTCTGAGAAAGTTTTGAATAATTTCTTGTAGGCAGACTGCATGTAAAGAAAGAGTCATAGTAAAACTTTGTCATAAGAAACCTATTGAGAAACTGTAAAATGAAGCTTTGGATTTAAGGAAGAAGCCAATAAAAGGAGGTATGCCTGTATTTAGGCACACCTAAAGGGGATTCTGGCTAGGGTTAGGGTTAGGGTTAGTGCTCCTTTGACAACCATTTGATTCTAATTCCAAGAAGAAAGAAAGAATGAAGCTGACACTATGGATAGAACAGTTACTCCATGAGTCCTCTCCAACTCCTCTCCATTCTTACCCAGCTCCAGGAATTGCTGCTTCAATATATTCATTAACCTTTGCAATTTTTCATTCTTCCAATTAGAATGCAAAATATAAGTCTGTGTGTGTGTGAATATGTTATTTATGTATAGTCAATTTTTCTTTTGATTTCTATCATCAAAAAGAGGAAGATACATAAACAATAGAGACAGAAAAAAAAAGAAATTATCAAAAGCATTAAGGGAATCCCAATAAACAAAATCTACTCCTCTTCCATCACTTCTAGACAGTCTGAGAAATATAATAAAAAAAAGATGGAAGCTGCAATAGTCAGAATTCTAAGGTGACCCTCGAGTTCCTCCTCACTGCAACACATACACCCAGAATACATGTACTGCATAATCTCTGGGACTGTGACTATGATGAATTTTACTCTTGCGTTTAGATTTTGTTATATGGCATAGTTGGCCTTAAGATAGGGAGATTATCCAAGTGGGCTGATACGATCACATGAGCCCTTTAAAAGCGAAGAGTATTCTCTGGTCAGTCATCAAAGCCAGACATACAAAGCAAAAGAAGGGTTTGAGTTGCTATGGCTGCCATAAAGATGAAGGAGATTGTGGGGTAAGAAATATGGGCAGCCTTTAGATGCTGTCTGGAGCCCCAAACTGAAAGCCAGCAAGGAAATGAAGTCTTCCAACAGCCAGTTGGCAAGGAGAAGAACTCTAAGCACAGATGAGAACTGCAACGTTAGTCAACTTCTGGATTTCAGCCTAGTGAGATCCTGAGCAGAGAAATGAGCTAGATAGCATATCGAGACTGCTCACCTACAGAAACCATGAGAAAATACATTTGTGTTGGTTTCTACCTTGCAGTTTGTGGTAATTTCTTATACAACCATAGAAAACTAATACAGAGGCCAAAATGGCACTTTTTATTATTAATAGAAGTTATGTTAGAGAAGGTTGACTAATGTCAGAGTCAAATGAGCTTGGCCACTAATTTCCAAAATTAGACTGATTAGCTCACTCCCTCATAGGGAACATGGAGTTAGAACAGGCCTTCCCAGGTGGAAGGAATTAGCACAGAAAAGACAAACAGTAAAGAAGAGAGAACTGAGCTTCCAGAAGTCAAGTCCCCTCCCAAGAAGAAGAACAAAGGAAGGTGGACTGAGAATATTTAGTTATTTTACCCAAAACGACCAATCCGTTACATCATTCTTCTTACCCAGAGACAGAGTGAGTAAAATTATAGAGATATCCAGAGTTACAATAATTGAACTCATTTCACTGGAAGGAATATTAAGAATGGGAAGGAGTTTGGCATGGTGGCATGCATCTCTTGTCCCAGTTACTCAGGAGGCTAAGGTGGGAGGATCCTTGAGCCTAAGAGTTTGAGTCCAGCCCAGGCAACATAGGGAGCATCTCTAAAAAAGGGGGAAAAAACCTACGGAAGAATTGTGCCCCAATAAAATGAAGGAAAGAGAAAGGAAGAAAAGATAGGTGAGAGGGGTAGGAGCCTTAGCTTAATTATCTTTATATCTAATCTCTAGGATTGCACTAAGTTTATAATTATTGCTCAACAAAAGCTTACTGAAAGGCAGATTGAACTGTTGAATGAATCACTAATGTATTCTCTTTTCACACTTAAAATAATCGCCTTCATCTTGTCAACAGGGACACCAAAATAGTATAGCTAAGTATGTAAGAGCAGCATAATGCAGCAGCAAGAACAGAGCTTGACACCACACAGACCCACATTCAGAAACTAGCTAGCTAACCTCTTAAGAACTAACCTCACCTCTGGTGTTTGCATATTAGAACTAATGCATGTCTTGGGGATAATTAGAAAGACAGAGTGAGAAAATCTATGGATAGTGCTCAGTACAGCGCTCATCACTTGGTAAGTGATTAGTAAATGGAAGCCATGAATCATTAGTAAATGGAAGCCATGAAGCCATGAAAATGGAGGACTATCTCCTCAATGTATATAGACTCAGACCTCCTCTAATAACAAGTACACAGTCAGTGTAGGCCTCAACAAGTGTAAAAGTGGACGACTCTCCAAGACAGGTGTTCCCGTATGGTGGCTTAGAGTTTCAGACTGTGTTAATATAGTGACAACTCCACCTCAACATGATGCTTCAGGCATCTACTTAGTAGTAGAAGGAAACATGAAAAATCGCATACCTCAAATTAATGCTCATCACCCCTTATCAAAACCCACTGGCCATCACTAGGCACATGGCCCTGCACAAAAGTTAATCTTCCCTTGGTCCAGGAAAGGGATGAAAATCTGAAGCATTGGCTCACACTAATAATGTTGTCCACAGCAAGTTTCCTGTTCTTTATTGATTTGGGTCCTTCTGCTATACTCCCACCCACGAAGAAAACATTCAAACTTTCCCTTCCTGGACAAGTTCTTTCCTTCTTGACAACTGTGTCCTCTCAATGCCTTGATTCCTCAAAGCAAATTCACTCTCTACTGTGAATACCAAAATCTCACTTTCACAATTACTGGAATGGAGAAAGCATGGCTTTGTTTTTGGAAAATAATTTCTAAAAAATATAATAGTTTGATGTGATGATCAGAACAACTACTGGATTTTTAGTTTAGTTATTAGAAACATAATACCCCAAGGCAGTGTTCTCGGTCATGCTTTTCTTGATATTAGGCAAACCATAGTTGTATTATGTTGTTGTTTTCTGGGCAATTCACTTAGGCATGCACAAAGATAAACTGTAATGCATTCAGAAAAGAGCAATCAGAAAGGTGAAGAAATTCTATGGCCAGTTATACAAAGAACAATTGAACTAAGAGATGGGGATTCAAAGTCAGAAAATGAGCAAACTCAGGCAGGACATAACTGCTCTCTTCAAATATTCAAAGGTCTGTCATGCAGGAAAAGAGGCAGACTTGTTCTGTATAACCATAGGTTATGGTGAGAACCAAAGGGTAGAAGCAAAAACCAGACCCAATTATCTTATTTTAAGAAAGACCTAACAAAACAAAACCATGATATATTAGACTTTCTCAGGGGGTAGTAAGTTCTCTGTCAGAAAAACGGTTCAAGCCAAATGCTAGCCATGTGATAGGGGTATTGTAGAAAGCATTTAAGTATGAGATGAAGACTAGACAGATATTTTTAGGTAGGATGACCATGCCATTTATTATCCAAACCAGGACAAGAGTATCCGGGGCTGCTGTTAACAATTGTATCAAAAAACGGCGTAAATTTGAACTATCCCAAGAAAAGTAAAATGCATGCCCTTGCTGCATTTAGGGACTCTTTCAAATCTGAGATTATTTTGCGTTACATTTTTATATTAAAATATTAGTAGCAGTTTAATAATTTGTATCCATGAGGTATATTTGCAAGATAAAGGATTTCTGAACAGTCAACTGTGGGCCTTTTTTTTGTTTTTGTTTTTGTTTGGCATTGTGGTAAGCCAGTGAGGAATGTTTTGATCTGGTTGGCATTTCTGCTTTGTAGCTTTCCATCTAATGCAGTTACCTTCATGACTGATTTGGTTACAGGTAGGATTCGTCCAGGATACAATCATACACCAAAACGCAGGGCATAAAAAATGCATGGCATATATTTAAAAGCCATGTAAAAAGATTTCATGGTCTCCCAGATTTGTCCAACAAGGCTAATCTAGTCAGTCAAGGGAGATAGATTGAGTGCCTCCTCAGAGCCAGGTGCTGTGCCAGCTGTCATCTACTACTCAGTTCTCACAGCACTCCTGTCAGGTGGACATTATCACTTTGGGAGGTAGGTATTACTTTCTCCTTTTTACAGACAAAAACACTGAGTTTGAGAGAGGTTTCATAACTTACTCTCTCACTTATTAACATAAAGTTAATGACATAAAGTTAATAAGTGAGAGAATGAGAATTGGAATCTATCTATGTCTGTCCTTGTGTTTTTTTGTTTGTTTGTTTGTTTGTTTGTTTGAGACGGAGACTCGCTCTGTCGCCCAGGCTGGAGTGCAGTGGCATGATCTCGGCTCTGCAAGCTCTGCCTCCCGGGTTCACGCCATTCTCCTGCCTCAGCCTCCCGAGTAGCTGGGACTACAGGCACCCACCACCACGCCCAGCTAATTTTTTTTTTTTTTTTTTTTGTATTTTTAGTAGAGACGGGGTTTCACCGTGTTAGCCAGGATAGTCTCAATCTCTTGACCTCGTGATCCACCCGCCTCGGCCTCCCAAAGTGCTGGGATTTGTTAATAAGTGAGAGGATGAGAATTGGAATCTGTCTATGTCTGTCCTTGTTAGAAGAATTTGTTTGTGACATTCCAGGGTATCAGCATTGGATAGAAACTCTAATCAACCAAAAGAGGATCTGATATTTGAATAAGACACCTAACATTTGTACAGTTCTTTAGAGTTTCTAAATGAAATCATTCAGTTTTATTTATTACACAAACTTTTGAGCATCTACTAGGTTCCAGGCACTGATCTAGGCACAAAGAATCCTAAAACAAGATTATTCCTACAAAAGAAAAGAGTCAAATTGCAACTAGTTGAGAAGAAATGTGCATTACTCTAGCCTACTTTGCCTATATCTTAGCCTAAAATACAATGGGAATATGTCACATATGTACCAATTTTTCTCAGCTGAGAAGTGGCTGGGTAATGGCTCAGAGATTGGGAGAAAGACAAACTCTAAATTGTAATATTATGAAGTTGTCTCCAGGGTGGATGGTGAGGGGTGGCGTTGGAGCTGGTTTGAGAAAAGAAGGAGAGACGGTAGGGGGACTTTGAAGCTGTTGATGTGTAAATTGCTCTAAACTACCTATGGTGTCAGGAGCTGGGCAGAGATGTGTAGGAAGACATACAATTTGATCCTCATAACCAACATGGAATTAAAGCATGAACTGTCATTATTTACCCCATATAACAGATTAGAATCCCAAGTTACCAAAAACCACACAAATTCCAAGGTTTGCACTCATCCCTTTCTGAAACATTGTGCCAGGAATGGTTGTCATTAGTAATGACAAAAAAAAAATCTAGGAAATGGAATGTGATAAATAAGAGTAAAGTCCTTTCTGATATTTTATGTCTTGATTATTTGAGCAATTTGACTTAGAACAATAATGTTTTAAGCTCTTTGCTTTTTCTCTCCCTGCTCTCTCACATCCTTGTTTTCTATAAAATTATAAATAAAGTAATGAGCAACAGAGAGAAATTTTAGGTAGCAAAATTGAAACAAAAAGCCTGAAGACAAGAAAATTGTCCCGTAAGATGTTCCAAAGAGAATTTCCAAACAAGAATGAAATTTTTCCTGCTGTAAACGCCCTCGGTGGACTGAAAAATGTCTTTGGAACCCAAGACAACAGGTAAAGTCTGTTCCTCATTAGTGTGTGCAATAATGACCCACTCTTACATTTTCTATTTCTTTGGAATTCATTTGTTTTCATTACATCAGGTGGTTGTTATTATGATGTGTTAATGGGCTTCAAGCAGGGCTGTCCTCTGTGACTTGAGTCTGATTACTAAAATGAAAGTTTTGATATTTCTTATTATACCAACTCAGTTTGCATTCCAATTGTTAATATTCCTGTCCACCAGAGCAATGCTCTGAATTTCAAAGGCATGTAAAGGAAAGAAAAAGTAAGAATCTTGTTTTTATTTTCAACTCTAGATTCTTTTCATCTCAAAGTTTGTCCTTCATGACTTAGCACTATACTTCAATTCTTTTATGTCCCCAGTCTCATTACTAAAATCTTTTAGAACGTTTTTAAACAAGAACAACCATCCACAATTTTTCCCTCTTTCTTCACTTTTGCTTTTAGGCGTATGTATCATTTTTTTTGGCATAAGCAGCCTTTCCCTGTCTATGCCTTCTTCGGATCCTATATCCATAGGAAATATGCCTAATCATCTAGGTCATGGTAGCCTTTTGGTTCAAGATGATTGCAATGAATTTCTGTAGCTCATTATTTTTAAACATAAATAAGTTAGATGAGTTGCTCCCAAACATCACACTTCATCAAGGGTGACCCCCACTCTTAATATCAATGCTTTTCTTTCCTTCAAATATGAGAAATGAAAATCTTGAAGCAAGAGATCAAATTTAGTTTGTTTGTAAGACTAGAGAGAACCATGACACTTGTAGTTTGATTCCGACTACAGCTCTTTTTCAGAAGCTCATTCTAAATAGAGCCTACAAATGGAACATTTCCATACTGCCCGTTCTAGTTATCCAGTACCTTTGCAATATCAAATGCATTATTCTCTTCATTCTGTTCAAACAGGTACAGCAAGTTCCCTATTCAACTGGATAATGAATGAACTTATTAAAATGCCTTAATCTATGTTTACACACACAAGATGAGATTGGTGTTTACCTAAGGGGACTGTCTTTACTCACTAATGTGCAATTACAATAACTTAAGAAAACAAAAACAACCTTCTCACTCCCAGGAAAATGGTAATTGTGATAATTACAGCAATACTAAACAACCTTGCTTTCCAGACACTACAGAAATACATTTGGCTGAACACATTTTTGTTTTGTGTTTATGGAAAGATTTCTTTATGTTTCCTTTGTTTGGGTAACTGTTAATGTTATTGCTGTTTATACTATAGGACTTGCGGTTAAGGCTTATGTTTCTGACTGCCTCATCTTTTGCTGATGTCTAACACATGTTGGTTTACCTCACATAAGTTTTCCCCGCCGCCCCCGCACCCACCTCCAAAATATTAAGCATCACAGATGGCACTTTATAGACAGCTATTTTTGTGTACGTGTGGGTGTTTAACTTTGTGTTCAGCTAGAGGAGAGATGTCATGAAGGCTTTGTCCTTCAAAGTGCACTGTTGTGTTGCTGTTTCCTTTTAAAGTTAATTATATGTTTCATTGTCACTGATTAAATAGATGTTCTGAATGTGTCTATAAGCAGCCCTTTCTAATTTCTCCTGTTCGTTAGGGTCAGATTGCATTTATGAAGACTCAATACAACAGCTGTTTTTACATCTTTATAATATGGAAATTTAGAAAGGAGCTGTTGAGGAGTCAAAGCATTGAAACACACTGGGACAAAAACATATAGGGAAAAAGAACTATAGGCAAAATGTAAACTATTTCATTAAAACATGAATTTTCATACATAAAATGGTTATTCCTATAACCATTTCATTGGGTAGAACATAAAATGTGACCACATTACCTAATGATATGATCTTTTTTGAATTGAAGAACTCAAACAAATGAAAAAAACTAAAAAGAATTTTGTTTTTTTCACTATATGTAACCTGGTAACTGATCTAAGCAAAACATTGTAAAAATGATAATTATGGAAATAAAAGGGGTTACAGCAAAGATGCTATCATTAGTTTGTCCACCAGGGAAAGAAGTATTCTCACTGGCTAATGACATTTTTGAAAATTCAGCTCTTTCAAAGGTAATACTAGAAAGTTAAAAGAAAGAAGATACAAAAAAGAGTAGTAGTTTTAAAAAGTGAAGAAAGCAGATATCCAAGCTTATAAATAATTTGTGGCAGAATTGTTGGCGGAAGTTAGAAGTAGCAAGTAAGCCGCAGATATATAATCACAAACCCAAATGCCTATGGGGCAGATAAATAACCTGTGAGGGTGGAAGGTGAGATGATTTAAGTCATGGTCTTGAAACTCTTGTTTGTCATTTAAATTCATAAGAATATTATTTTCTCCTACAAATAAACATGCTTTCTCATTTTTCTTGTGGCCTATCTTTTATTTTTCCATTTTTGACAGAGATATGGGAACAAGGAGTATTTCACTTTCTTCAAAGCTGTGTAATGATGGTGCAAGTATGCTTATAAATAGCAATTGCCAGTAGGTTTCAGTGTTAGGGAAACAAAAATGCATAGCTGGTAATTCAGTATCTTTAAAATTGTGAAGGTCACAGCTCTCTGAACTAGCAGCCATGTACTTGTAAACTATGGTGGATTGTGAATTCATTAAGGGCAGAAACAGGCATTATCCATCCTCAACACTTACTCTAGTACTTGACATATGGAAGGTGTTTATCAAAATTTATTGAATTAAATTAGTTTTTATAAATATGACGGAAGACCAAGTGGCAGAATGAAACTGGAATAGCTCAACAAAGAGTAAGAGAGGTAGGGAAGAAAAATGTAGTGATGTACCTCTCCATATTGTAACACTTGAAAAACATCTCCATCCATCAAGCATATGTGTTTGGTTATCTGCATGTTTATTGTGTATGTGGGTAATCTACACATCAAAAAGTCTCACACCCAGAGGCCATGTGGCCGCAACAACAGTTCAGCAGAGTGGTAAGGGGCATGGTCTAAAAAGAAGGCTGAATGATGGATGACAACATGCTCATGCCATCTGCCTCTATGCCCATATCAGTGTTTTCACACGTTATGTATTTCCAAATGTGTCACCAAGAAAGGCTAAATTATGTTCACTGGATTAAAGTTAAATGAGCAGAATAAATGATGCATTTTTCAAAGTTCTAGAGTTAGAATAAAGGTTTAAAGAATAAGGAAAATAATCCCACGACTCCTAACACATTTTATATAAACTCATTCATGTCTTTATGACCCAGGTTAACAGAAGTTTGCAGTAAGGTGCCCCATAGATAATATCTCTTAGCATGCCTTGAGGGACGCTGGCATTTTGTTTGAGAGCAACATTATGCTCAAGTCCCTAGCCCAATTAAATGTAACATTTTACCTTTGAAAATTTCCATTACATGTGAAACTAATAGCTTATCCTAAGTTGCCTTGAAAAGACAGAAAGCATTGTACAACATAATTATTAAACCGTCTTTACAGGGTCAAGTGAAGTAGGAAAACAAACATGTCATTTAAAAGGCTTCTATTTGTTTACGTTACATAGACTTGGGATGCATTATTTACTTGAAAGATTGACTTCCTTATTCAATTTTTCTTAGCTAATGGTGAACCAACCTTTAAATTCTTCTCTGGATTTGTTGACTTATTTGAATTACCGGGGATATCAACACCAAATTGCTTAACGACCCATATTGCAAACATTTTATTTGATACATATGGATTATTAAGAAAAGAAAATAACGGCTTCGGGTTTTTTTTTCTTTTCTTTTTTCTTTTTTTTGAGACGGAGTCTCGCTCTGTCGCCCAGGCTGGAGTGCAGTGGCGCGATCTTGGCTCACTGCAAGCTCTGCCTCCCGGGTTCACGCCATTCTCCTGCCTCAGCCTCCCAAGTAGCTGGGACTACAGGCACCCACCACCATGCCCGGCTAATTTTTTTTTTTGTATTTTTAGTAGAGACGGGATTTCACCGTGTTAGCCGGGATGGTCTCGATATCCTGACCTCGTGATCCACCCGCCTCGGCCTCCCAAAGTGCTGGGATTACAGGTGTGAGCCACCACGCCCGGCCAATGGCTTCGTTTTTATTGGATAACTAGCTAATCAATTAACCAATTCAACAACAATTTATTAAATAGCAAGTATAGGGCAGTCTTTGTGTTCACGTTGACACTGCAGAGACAATGGTCTCTGCCTCCTAGAGATCCACAAACAGCATTGGGGTACATTGATCAACTTATTGTTTATAGTGTGCTGGTTTTTAATTCTTCCAGATGATTTACTTATTCTGTACATATTTTCTTCGCACCCTCTTGTTTATATCATGCCTGTCAAAGATGAACCCCCTTCTTTTTTCTTTTGAGATGGAGTCTCGCTCTGTTGCCAGGCTGGAGTGCGGTGGCGCGATCTCGGCACACTGCAACATCCATCTCCCGGGTTCAAGCGATTCTCCTGCCTCAGCCTCCCCAGTAGCTGTGACTACAGCTCCTGCCACCACGCACGGTTAATTTTTTGTATTTTAGTAGAGACGGGGTTTCACTATGTTGGCCAGGATGGTCTCAATCTCCTGACTTCGTGATCTGCCCGCCTCGGCCTCCCAAAGTGCTGGGATTACATGTGTGAGCCACCATGCCCAGACAAAGATGAACTCTTAAGTGATTCTTTTCAGTTTGGTGTTGAGAAAACCACACGGTCCCATGAGGGGAGATACTTATTTGCTTATAATATTTATTGTTCTAGAGAATTTTCTGGATAACACAGCAGCACTTCTGTGCTGAAGAATTCTATCCATGTATCATTAATACCTTCAGCAGGATCATTACCTCCAAAACCAATAAGAAATAAACTATATTTTTCTGTATGACCCAAAGTGAAATATGCACAGGAAATTCATAGCATCATTTTGATCAATAAATAATTAATCAAATTATATATTTAGGAAGCTTAAAACAACACAGCACAAAAGTATGGTGCTACAACCATCTTCCAATATCTTCTTTCATTATTTTCCAATGGCTAAGTAACAAGCCATTTCCAACGGCTAGCTGAGAAGAGGAGGCTGCCTTTTCTGATCTAAGGTTAATTATCTTCAGTATCGATTTCAGGATCTAAATGGAAATTGTGAGGCAGAAAAAGATAGGTAGAAGAGAATTACAGAATAAAAAGCCTGAAGCCTTTTTTCCTATGAATACTGTTTTTGGACACAAAGGGATTTTGCCTACTGACGTAAACAACTCAGGAAGGATGGCTTTCTCTAAAGTCATAATGTGTATAAGAGGATTGTGAAGAAAAGTGGAGGCTCCTTAACAGTAGTCCATAAACAAGGATAGTCATTGCAGATTAACTTGTACCCATCTTGGCCATTTTTCAAGCTTATTTCCCAGATTCACTATGCTTCAGGTACTTTAAGAGACAGAGTTACATTTCAGTCCTGCATCTGCCTCAAACTACATTACATCATCAGATGAATTTTTAAAATGTATTTAGAGTGCAATTTAATGAAGGTTGAAAGCACACGATCTCTAAATACCGTTCTGATCCCTGAGTCTAAATCTGATTGGCAATTTATTCATCAGTATATGATAACAACATTTATTATCTTAGCAAACTCCTGTGCCAACCAGTTCACTTTATCTGACCCTGAGGAAACTACCTGGGAGAGGAGTTAGAAAACATTAAAATACCCACAGGAAAAAAAAAATCAATAAAACCCAAAAACTTCAGAGTAGGGCAGGGCATGGTGGCTCACTCCTGTAGTCCAAGCACTTTAGGAGGCTGAAGTGCGTGGATCACTTGAGGTCAGAAGTTTGAGACCAGCCTGGACAACATGATGAAAACCCATCTCTACTAAAATTACAAAAATTAGCTGGGCATGGTGGCACACGGCTGTATTCCCAGCTACTCAGGAGGCCGAGGCAGGAGAATCGCTTGAATCCGGTAGGCTGAGGTTGCACTGAGCCGAGATTGTGTCACTGCACTCCAGCCTGGGTGACAGAGCGAGACTCCAAAAAAACCACCTCAGACAAGTTTCCTTGCCATATAATGCATTGATATTATACTTGAACCTGTGACTTGTTTCCAGGCACTAACACTTTATGAACAGGAGAATATACTAATAAGATGTTGTTCTAATTCCACAATTATTACTTTTTCTGTTTTCCAAAGTGTTAGCCAAAGCATTAGACATCTTGTTGAGTAAAAACATTAAGTTTCATTTGTGGACTTTTCTCTCTAAGGTGGAAACATTTTTCTGTAATGCATTTGGCATATGCCAATTTTAAAATGTATGACATCAACTCCTATTCATGAGTACTTTTCACAGTGCTCAAATTCTTACAAGTGATATTTTCCTACACAGTTGAAATCCCAATTAATCAACATTTTAGTACTCAGTTCTCAAACTTGTCCCATGATGCAATCCGCTTCAAGGACTCACCCTACACTGTGTCTTGAAATACCAAACTCATCATAAGAATTGTAACACTGAAATGAACTCTCCATAAATATTAAAAATTATCTAGCCCTCACAGATGTTCATTCTGCTTATTATATGCAAACTTTCTGGATCAAATGTTCAATAGGAATATGTTAGTATCCACCAAAGATTGGTTTTGGCAGGGTATATGTTGATATCAGCAGGAAATAAATAGGAAAACATTAAAAGGTATGAAACTTTAAAACAATAGCTTAAAGGTGTTTTATAAACTACAGATGGCTTACAACATTTAAGCGAATATTTGCTCTGGGATGAGAAACAATCAGGACTGAGAAAAAAAGGAAAGCATTTGAAAATAATGTCTCCCATGCAATATGTTGTAATTAAAGCAGAGATAAGTAATGTAGAAATTGCCTCCTATTATCTCTCCTCATAGGAAAGATGAAGTATGCTAGAATATATATGAGCACAAATCAGGACAAAAATTTAAAAGCATTCAAAGTAGTAATCTTAAATCTTAGAATTATGCAACATGGGATCTCTTTATTAATGTAATGCCAGACCATACACCACAACACCCAAATACACATAATTGCCACATGTATACGAATACCAGTTTTGACTGTTCTAAGAGATACCACCACTGGCCATGAAAACAACAACAAAAAAGGAAAAAGAATAAAAACAAAGGTTAATTTCAAGGAAGATGGAATCTGAAGGTCAAACAAATTAAGTCTGCTGGCTTCAACACGCTTCTCCAGAAATGCTTCCAGAGTTGGGCAAATCACTCCACACCTTTCCTTCCACTATTGCTGAATGAACAGATCAAACTCAAATGAGGCTTTCCCTCCTTAGGCTGTGATCACATTCGTGCTTAGAGTTGAGCAGCACAGAGCTCAGAGATCATTAACAATGTACAGATGGGAGATGACTGTAGAAGAGAGGCAAAGGAGAAGCTGGGGGCAGTTCACTGATGTTCTCCACATATTCATAATTGAACCTGTGTGCTAACGTGATGCTAGAAGGAACCCTTGCTTTGGGTATTGCCTCTGGAATGTGGCATTAAACAATGTTCCCTAGCATCCCCATGAAATTTTTTTTTTGAGTAGGTAAGAAAGTTTGGACTCCCTATAGTAAAATTCCTTTGAGTTCTATATTGTATTCACACATTTTTCACTGAAAAAAAATTTTTTTTACCCCTTCAGTGAGCTTGGCATTATACACAGGCTCAGAGTTTCTCAGAATGAAGGGCTGTTTGTATTAATACATAAAGAAACCTATTGTAAAATATTATACTAAACATATGCTTTTGATGGCGGTATAGGACAAGGTATAATGGAGAAAGTAACTAATAATTCAAAAGCAGATGTAACATGAAAAAATCGACATTTTACAGATTATTGCAAATTTAGGTTAATGTAATGTGTGCAAGTATTATATATAGTATCAAAACTAATAATCACTGTTGATTCTCTGTAATTTTTAGATATTATGTCAACTGTGTTATAATGGAAAGGTGGACCAAATATTATCAGATCTGGCTTCTAATTCCATTTCTGCCACTAAAATCCTTCAAGTTTTAATTTCTCATGTGTTAAAAAATTAATTGAAAAAGTGCTATACTACTTTCCATGGTTACCTTTTAGGATAAAATTAAATAATAGTTACACTTTCATATGAATTTTTAAATATTGCATGAATATACAATATTTTTATTATTGGAGATGCTGAATGAGACAGATGTCTCAGTCTTGAAACATTTAATGAAAGATTTACTTAAACATCAACTTCCCTATGGTACTGTTGTGTTGTGAGCACAGGAGATGCCTGTCTAAACACCACACAGAATTCTGAAACTGCTCTGATACAAATTTAATTGATTAAGCAATGATTCTTCAGAAAATCTTTATAAAACCCTGGGAGCCAAGAGGGAAATCATGAAACTTAGGGAAAGAAGGACACAAAAAAGGGATGGGCAAAGAAGTACCTCATAAATAGGAGGCAGGCAGTAAGGACTGTTTTCCTTTCCTCTCTAGTTAGTGGCAAAGCCACTCACCACAGTAAAGATGGATTATACCTAGGCCAAGGAGTAATTAGTAAGATTTCAGAAATAGAAGCCTGAAAGAAGACAAAGAATAAAGAGGAGGCCGAGAAAAGCAAAGACAGGTGCAGATAATGTTCCAGGAGAGATAGTCAACTCATTTTATTGCTTGGGGATCAAAAAGAAGATACCTCAAATCAAATCAAGTCATGCAATAGATGTGGGATTTCAATTTTTACAGGTTGATTAGATTCTATTTTCACTGAACCCTGTGGACTTTCTGAGAGGACTTGAAACTCCTTTCAGTGCTTTGCAAAATTTCCCTACATGTAAATGTTTTGTAAAGATGTTGCTCTGTATATTAGCCACCAACAATAGCATGGAGAGGACAGATGCCACAATAGGTACAGCGTCAAGGGTTTGAACCACATTTGTGATTCTCAGGCCCCTAGACCATCTGAGTGAAAGGAAACCCCCTTTAGCAGTCATAAGCTGTTCAGCAGCAGTGTAAGCTTCCAACACTTTACTTCCTAAAGGGTAAATCTTCCTCCCCGTTTTTTAATCCCTTAACACCATGTGCACAAACACAAAGAAAGAGTGGTTCTGGCCCACTGAGTACTTTGCAGAGCTGAAGTATCAGGAGGGATAGAAACTCAACAAAGAGAAATGCATACCACTGCTGCAACTGAGTCCTCAGGTGAAGAGCACATCACTACTGAGGATCAGAGCATCTGTAGCAGGTGCAAGATACCAAGTGCCCTACGTCCGTCTTGTCAAAGGGACTAATAAGCAGGTACGCTAATGGTCCCCACCTTTCCTGATTGCATGCCTCCTACTCAGAACTGTGTGGTGTTTATTAAAACTGTCATATTGCTAGGCACTCAGCATAGCTATGAGATCAGACAAACATGTAAGTATAATGCAACCAAGAGAAATCAATTTCTCCTGGGCTTCACTCCATTTAAACAATGTGAATGCAAGTGGGAAAACAAAACAGGCTTTGGCAGACTTAGGATTCCAAGCTAGTGAGTCTGTTGAGGGAGGAAGTTGTATGTGCCACGTTGTGAATTATTATACCAAGACTCGGGTGGATATGTGAAAAGTGAGAGGTCTGTGCTCTTGGGTTTCCATTTCCAAAATGTCTTTGTTGAGGTCTTTTCAATTTAGTCCTAGAAATAAACAACTGCTGAGAGTTAGTGGTGATTGAAAGTAGGAAGGGGAAGAAGACTTCACTAGGCTATGTCTGAAGAGGTTGGTTCCCTAAGCACTTCAGGATTCAATGAGGAGGCTAAGGGTTTTAATTGGATTTGAAATTGTATTAGTAGTCAGGAAAGGTTTGGGGTGCACTGTGTCTGCGCTCCACGCCCAGCAGGCAGCTGTGTTTCAAAGCTGACCTTTATCAGATGGTGGTGTGTTTATTTCAGCCTGTCACAGAGAAGGAATAAGAAAACACTGCTACTAGGCCATGCAATTTTAGTTAATAATAATTAAAAAAAGATACTCTGCTTAATTGGCTAAACTCCTAAATGGAGAAATTGGGGGGATATTCCATAAAGGGAAGGGGATGATGCCAATCAGTTGTGAAGGAACTAAAGCCAAAGGCACCTTGCACAAGAACTGATGAGAAGAAAATTGAGCTGAGATGAAACAAAAGTAGAGAAACTTGAAATAGATGGCAAGCAGGGCTTAATTATTCTAAAAAATTCAGGGCAGAACTCCAACAGTGGTCTATTTAACTCCCCCCGATTCCTTCTCCCCTTCCCTCATCAAGGCATTTTCTAGGTATCAAAAACTTCAGCACGTTCAGAGACTTGGCTCCAAGGTTAAGAAGGAAATGCTACACTGTACTTTTATACAATAAAGTTCAGCTATATCTCAAACTCTATTTCCTTTTTAATTACAATTTTCTTACCTGAGCCTCAAGTGATTCTAATGTTACCATTAACCCTGGAGGCCCGAGTTATTTTATGTTCAGCGACAAGTATTGGAACTGCAGTTTCCACATGGGCAATTTCTCCCCTTTGTGAACTTTAACCAAGTGGATAGCATCAGACCAAAGTTCCTAGTTACTCGTGTCCTATAGAGAGACAAGTGCCCTAGGGAAAGCTTAGAAATTTGAAATAAACTGAAGATTATATTGCTTCTGAAATATTTGGGCCCTGTGGAATTAGAGAACAGACAGTAGAATTTTAAAGCGAAGGATGTTCTAAAACTAGGCTTTTTATAAAAGATACTCTGGTGGCTGTTTTAAATTTAAACTCTAGTTTTAGCCAAAATTTGTTTTAAAAGCACTATTGAAGAGGATCGTTAAGAAAAGATGGAGATTATTGGGGAAACGTATTTGAAATACAATCGGATCATTTATAAACTTTTAAGAGATTTGGCTAACAATTGTTTCTAATTGCATTGTTTATGGCCAGGATGGCAAATACGTGACACAAATATTTCCACACCGACCCTTTTCCCGTGGCAGGCATTGTCAATCTATCACAACACTCTTTCCATTTCCCAGATATTGCTAGCTGGATCATTAAAATGAACTTTCCCTTCTTCCTGGGCACACAGCTAGACTTCACTTCCCAACCTCTCTCTAGTTATGAATGACCATGTGACAGTCCTAACCATCAGTATGTAGCAGAAAGAATGTCTACTTTATTCAGACATGACCCCAAAGATACTGCTTACATATGATTTTTCCAGCTAGTTGGATCGGAGATGATTCACAAATTGGCCAGATGTATTATAGAAAATGTCACTGAAGGCAGTACTGCTATAACAAAAAAAAACAGTTAAGCAGCAGGTGGCGCTAAAACTGGTATCTGAGGCTGGACAACTACAATCCTTGTGCAGTACAAATATCTGGAAAACTGTCTGAGATAACTTGGAAGCATGCCTTACATGTTGAGCGAGAGCTCTAGGGGAAGTGGCTGGGAAGAGCCACAGTATTGTCCACCATTGACTAGTCTAAGCAAGCTACTTAAGAATAAGGCAAGAATGGAAACAAAGTTCCAGGGATCAAGGGCCATATAGATTTCGAAATCCAACTACTTCTGCGCTCCATACAAAGACTGAAAAAAGTCTCCAGTGACCAACAGTTTCTAGTTTCATTTCTCAGGTAAACAAAGTCACTCCACCTTCCCTGAAAGATCGCATTAACGCTATTCCCTTACCAGGTCTATTGTTTCAGGTAGCCTCTTTTAGAGAAATTGAGAGGGAAAGGGAAAGAGAAAGGGAGAGTTGCGGGGAGGGAGGCCCAGTCTGAACTGCTATGAAATCTCAGTCTCTAACCCGTTGTGCCCTCAAAAGTCTTCTCTCGTTCTAGCAAAGGCATTAGTGGTTTTTCTTCTGCAATCCCAGACCATTTATTTTCTACAACATATTTGGCAATTGCATTTGATTTTTTATAAGTTTAAGAAGACACTGTGTGTTGTCTTCCTGTCTGGGTGTAACCTTCTTTAAATCAGAGCCTGTGTCTGTTGAACCTCTAAAGCTCCTAAAAAAGTACTTTGAATATAGAGTAATGTAGTTTTGATACATTAATAAATTGCCAGTGCCTCCAAGCATCCTCTGCTTTGTTTCGTTTTCTGTAATTAGTAACTGATTTGACCCCACCACCTACTTCTTGAGACTTCAGGGACCCCATTTCCTGAAACTCCACAACTAAAATATACACCTCTGCCTCAAAGCTTTCTAAAATCCCTACCAATCTCCAAAACTACACATCTATCATTTCAGTTCCAAGTAAACCATCTTCCTCACTCAGAGTAATATATAAATTTAGAGCCAATCTAAAGTCAAATCCCCCCTTCCCTCTTGACTGACTGCCTATCTGCCTGCCTTTTTTCCTTTCTTCCTTTATTTTCTCCATTCATCCTTCCTTCTTCCCTGTTTCTCTCCCTCTTCTTTTTCAACCTTCTTTCTTCTCTTCCTCTCTTACTTTTTCATGTGGATGAGAAAATTGAATCACAAAAATGATAGCGTGCTTGGCCACTGTCACATAGCAATTAGTCAAGATTCATATCTTCCACTTATCTGCGAAATATATTTTTGTTACACCCTGTATTCATCCCATGTAATTATACACTCAAAACTCAAAGGGGTAAATGCCTTCAAGTATAAACTTTCAGTCTTTTCCTTATATCTAGAAATTTTTTGGAAAATAAATCTTGCCTTTTGTTCTGCTACATATGAATCTAATATATCATGATTACTCAGATATTAGAATATAGAAAACATACTGACCCAAATCATTTGTCCCACATTCATTTGCAATCTTAGGAATTTATCTGTGGAATCCAGGAGCCCACTCCACAAAGGACAGAACCTTCTGGTTATATTGCTGAAAACATAGTTCCTGTTTTTTTTCTAGCTTTGTGGCAGAATAATTAATAAATAAAAATTGTATGTATTCAAGGTCTACAATATGATTATTTGATATAAGTATACATTGTAAAATGATTATGTCAATCAAGTTGGTTAACACATTTCTCACCTTACATAGCTGCCATTGTTTTGTGTGTGTATGTGTGTGTGCATGTGTATTGTAACAGCTTTTAAGATCTACTGTTTTAGCAAATTTCAAGTGTATGATACAGTACTGATAACTATAGTCACCATGCTATAAATTAGATCCCCAGAGCTTATTCATCTTATAACTGAATGTTTGCTGTACCCTTTGATCTAGATCTTCTCATTTTCCCTCCAGCCCCTAACCACTATTCTATTCCCTGCTTCTTTATGTTTGCATTTTTCTGGGTATATGCAATTCTACTCACTGACAGAGGGGAACCAAAAAGAAGAGGATGAACAAGTTTGTGGGGGGAAGATAAATATCTTTTGGGCAGTTTAAATTTAAGAAATAAAGGTAGTAACCTGTAGTAGAGCAAAAGATCGAAACATAAAACAGAGGTAAACTTATTAGCCTCAACCAACCCATGCTATATGTTTTCCTTCTGATCAATCCCAGCTACTAATGGAGCGACTAAACAAAATGAATTTTTGCATCAAAATGAGATATTTTACCCTGAGTACTTTCCAATGAAACTATATATAATTACCTGATACTAGTATAGTGATCTAAACATTAGAGGACTAAAGTCGCATATTCATACCACCACGCGCAAAGGGCAGCATAAAGGGATGAAGTGAAAATATATCAGTAAGTGAAATACTGATTGAAGGTAGTAAGCTTCATTTACCCATTTATTCTATTTCCAAGTGCATTATTTAAAATATCTTTCTCATTTCTGACACTATAGGGTCTTCTCAGAGCCATAGGACATGATAACTCATGGTATAATACCAATAATTTGAGACTGGGAATTTAGTAAATTTTAATCAATGTTTTATGTGTACATCTGAGAAAACATATACTATTAAAATCTTCAGTGCAGAGTTCTCTATGTATATCTGCTAGATTTTGTTTATTGGTTGCTTTGTTTAAATCTTTATCTCTATTAAATTTGACTACTTGATCTATTAATTACAAAAATGCTTTTAATTGTGTGCACTTCACTGGTATATTCATCAAATTCTATTTCTTTTTTTCCACAATATATTTGAAGTCATTGTTCAGTGACCTTACTTTTCCTTAGGATTTTTTTTTTTGCTTTATATTCTAAATATTTGATACTGATAAACCAACATCTTTTTTGTTTAATATTGCACTGATATAACTTTTATACAACTTTTTAAAACTTTTCTTTGTATTTATAATTTACATGTATCTCTTATAAAGAGCATACAATAGGATTTTAAAAATTCATTTATATTAACTTAAAAAATAAGTTGTCTATTTATACTATATTATGATTATTAATATATTGTATCTATTTCTACATAATTAGTTCCAATTAAATTATAATTATTTATTTTTAATTAACTAAATTATTTGTAATTCTATTTGATTTTATATTTAACAGTTTGCACCACAATTCTGCTTGTAACAGCAACTCATTTTTAGCTGGAAATAATTGAATAAGCTCAAAGACCCTAAGGTCGGGGGTACTGAGAAGAGCCCAGGCAGCATAACATGAGGACAGAGCTTTTCTTATAAGAAAAGGGAAGAGATAAAAAAGATGGACAGAAAACAACATAGATGATTTGGCAAAATGAGATAGAGGTGACATATTGAAGGGGTAGTAGATTCATCGTAGGGTAATGTCCTGCTTGAAATGTAAATAGAATTTTGCCCTGGCCTATGGAAAAACATTTTTTTTGGTCTCCTCTTCATCCTCGTTTGTCAAATCTTAATAAACAATTATACTCAGGAAAACTTTTTCACATTCTTTGTACTTTGTTTTGTTCTGTTTTCTTTTCTTTTGTTTAAATAATAGGAGGAACTGTCTTCCATATGGGGATATACCAGTGAAGTCAGACTACATTAACAGCAACAAAAATCCAGAGTGAGTGTGAACATCGGAAAATAAATGATATAATACTTTTGTTTTATGAGAAAAGGAATTAGGATGATGAATGTATACATAAAAGATGAAGTTGAGTCATTGATCTATCCTGGTTGTCTATAATTTTTGTTTGCCTTTGCTATGGACTGGATGTTTGTTGTCTCTCCAAATTTTATACATTGAAGCACTCATAAAATGTTTAAAAATTAAGTATTCTGCCGGGCGCTGGCTCATGCCTGTAATCCCAGCACTTTGGGAGGCCGAGGTGGGCGGATCACCTGAGGTCCGGAGTTCGAGACCAGCCTCACCAACATGGAGAAACCCCGTCTCTATTAAAATATAATATTAGCCGGGCGTGATGGCGTATGCCTGTAATCCCAGCTACTGGGAAGGGTGAGGCAGGAGAATCGCTTGAACCCGGGAGGCAGAGGTCGCGGTGAGCCAACATAGCACCATTGCACTCCAGCCCCGGCAACAAGAGCACATAAGGTTTTGGGAAGTAACTAGATTAGGTATGAGTGTGGAGTCCTCGTGATAGTATCAATGCCCTTATAAAAAGAGGAAGAAACAGGAGAACTCTCCTTCTCTCTCCCTCTCCTTACCTCTCTCTGTGTGTCTGTCTGCCCCTCTCTCTCTCTTTTCCTCTGTTAAAACACCAAGGAGCCATGTGAGGCCTTAACAAGAAGGCCATTTACAAACCAGAAAGAGAGCCCTCACTGACACCCAATCTGTCAGCACCTTGATCTTGGAATCCCCAAGCTCCAGAACTGTGAGAAATAAATATTAGTTATTTAAGACACTCAGTGAATGGCATTTTGTGATAGCAGCCCAAACTGACTAAAATAGCCTTTATATTCCCTAAATAAATTGCATAGAATGACTCCAAAACTGTAACCCATTAAAAAGTATACATTTGTGAGCTATCTTTGTGTCTTACCTGCTGCAATCTTTAATATTGCATATTTTAAGAATAAATAAAAAGTTAAATATGTAACAATTCATAATGAGACAAAATTGGGATTTGCTTCTGAAAGAGGATAATTCAGAAAAATAATTGAACGAGAAAATCTATACACTAAATTGCCAAAAGACACTACAACATTTCAGATGAGTTTGAGAAGTAAGGCTATTTAAAGGGAAGGTAGGACCTCCCTTATATGTAGCTGCCACAGACTACCACTAATATTCTTACTAAATTCTATTGTGAATAGGTATTCTGTTTAGTGCTAAACTGAAACTTTTATTATATCAAAACTTTTGTCTGAGGCTATATTAGTCAGGGTTTTCCAGAAAAACCTAGCCTTTAGAGAGAGAGAGAGAGTGTGTGTGTGTGTGTGTGTGTGTGTGTGTATGTAGCTACCATATTGATCCAATTATGACTTATATGACCCAATTTATGGTGTCTTGACCCATAATATGACATGGCTATACAAGCCATATTGTAGGATAACTACCAATCAATTCTCTACCTCTATGAGATCTACTTTTTAGCTCCCATATATGAATGAGAATATGCAATATATTTGTCTTTCTGTATCTGGTTTATTTCACTTAACACAATGACCTCCAGTTTCATCTTCTATTGGTTACCTTTTAAACCCCAATTTTTAGTGTTTATAACATTCAAAACTATCTCTTGATTCTTCATTTTGTCAGATGAATATAATTGAGCTTCTATATTTTCCTTAACTTTTCCTAATCGTCTTTTTTATTTTACCTCTCAGCTACATTCTAAAATGTATGCCATCTATGCAGGTCATATTTACAATCTAAACTGCAACCACAAATAAATCTTCTATGAATACCGATTGACTCTAAAATTTGAGAATCAGTAGTAACCTGACTATGACCATGCATATATTGTTCAGTGCTATTCCAAGCAGTGACACTAGGTTTAGTGGGCCCAATTCAATGACTTTTGGGCTATTCCAAAGAGAATGTTTCTACCAGCAATGTCAGGTGGATTCTCTTTTCTTATACTCATTCAATTACTCAGAATTATGCCGTAATTCAGTTTAGTTTATATTTCAAACTCATTGTTATTCCGAGAGCTGCTAAAGTGTTTTCTATTTCGTATTTTTTTTTTTTTTTTTTTTTTGAGACAGAGTCTCACTCTGTCACCCAGGCTGGAGTGCAGTGGCGCGATCTCGGCTCACTGCAAGCTCCGTCCCACGGGTTCATGCCATTCTCCTGCCTCAGCCTCCCGAGTAGCTGGGACTACAGGCGCCCGCCTCCACGCCCAGCTAATTTTTTGTATTTTTAGTAGAGACGGGGTTTCACCGTGTTAGCCAGGATGGTCTCGATCTCCTGACCTCGTGATCCACCTGCCTCGGCCTCCCAAAGTGCCGGGATTACAGGCGTGAGCCACTGCGCCCGGCCTCTAATTCGTAATTTTTATACCTCCAGCATGTTTTCACTTTTGCCAGAACAGCTTCCACTTTCTGCTGTCTCCATTTGTCATTTTTTTCTGGAGATCACTATCCAAAGCCTTGTGCTTCCCACTCCCATCAGAACTGCACTGCAGGTACAGTCATTCACCATGTAACATTTGAGTCAATGACAAACTACATAGACAATGGTGGTCCTATAGATTATGATGGAGCTGAAAAGTTCGATTAACTAGTGACATCCTAGTCACTGTAATGTTGCAGCGCAACGCCTTACACACACATTTGTGGTGATGCTGGTGTAAACAAACCCATTGCATTGACAGCTGTTAAAGGTATAGCATATACAATTATGTACAGTACGTAATACTTAATAATGATAATAAATTATTATGTGACTTATATACTTACTATGCAATACATTTTTGTCATTATATCTGAGTGTACTTCTTCTACTTCACAAGAAAAACAACTGTAAAACAGCCCCAGGCAGGTCCTTCAGGAAGTATTCCAGAAGAAGGCCTTCTTATCATAGGAAATGACAGCTCGATGTGCTTTATTGCTCCTGAACACCATCCAGTGGGACAAGATGTGGAGATGGAAGACAGTGATATCAATGATCTTGACCCTGTGTAGGCCTAGGCTAACGATTACGTTTGTGTTTCAGTTTGTAACAAAAAAGTTTAAAGCAGAAAAAAAGCTTATAAAATAAGGATATAAAGAAATAAAATATTTTGTATAGCTGTACAATGTGTGTGCTTTAAGCTGTGATATTATGAAAGAGTAAAAAAAGTTAATAAAGTTTATAAAGTAAAAAAGTTACAGTAAGCTAAGTTTAATTTATTACTGAAGAAAGAAAAAATATAAATTTAGTACATCCTAAGTGTACAGTGTTTATAAAGTCTACAATAGCATACAGTAATGTCCACCTTTCCTTCTTTCCTCCCTTCCTCTCTTTCTTCCTCTTTCTCTGTCTTTCTCTTTTTCCTGTGGTTGGCCAGATTTATTTTTTATCTTGTGCATCCTTCTTTTTTGTTGTACTTCTTCATTTTGATGGCACACATACTCCAGATACTTCCTAAGAGATATTAAAGAGGTCAAGTGTTTCAGTCCTTGAATGCTATAAAAGGCCTGCTTGGTTTGATATTAAATCTGAATTGAAAATCATTTGATGTAAGAATTTAAGAGCCTTATTGCTATCTGGCGTAAAGTATGGTTGACAAAATGTCTGATGCCTCTCTGATTTTTATTACTTTGTAGATAATTTTTTGTCTTTCTCCCTTTGGAACCTTATTAAACTTATTTTTTCTTTATCATTCATGTATTTTGGGAGGAAATATAGTTTAATTCCTAACTGCTAGGTTTTTGGAGGCAGAATACTAAGGCTTGTATCTCATTACTGCCACTTATTTACTGGGTAATAAGTGCCCCTTTAACAATTTAACAATTGTGTGCTTTAGGCTTATTTATAAAAAAGGATAATAGTGTGTCTATATCAGCATTGTTGTGAAAATTAAATAAGATAACACACATAAAGGGCATAAAACATGATCTGGCATATTGTAAGTATATACAAATTTTTGCTATTATGATCTTCTAGTTTTGTTGGTTTATTTTAATTTCAGATTCCATATTTTGATATCTTAAGAGCTTTTCATGTTTTTTGATTGATCCTTTGATTGTGTACTTTTCATGTTTTATGAACCTGATAACTTCTTAAATATCTCAGAAGATAAGTAAAAAAAATTCTAAAAGCTGCCTGGTGCTGTGAATTACGTTTCCTTTGGGGCATTTTTTTTCTTTGTTTATATGGTGTCTCTCTTCCACGCAGCTTGCTGTCCTCGTATGTTAGTAATCTTTGGTTTCCACAGGACACATAGCTGGTATGATTTCTCTGCTTTTACTTCTGGTCGGTTTCTTCCCTGAGCGTGGAATTCTGCCTGGACACTCTGAGTGGAAGGGTGCGGTGGGGTCTGTGGGTGTATTAGTCGGCTTCATTTTAAGGAGAACAGGTAGAGCAGGGTTAACCTGGACCTCACCACCATGCCAATATGAGAAAACATTCATTGCTAGTCATTATGGGTCAGCCTGTAAGCATAACCCTTCCCCAGATGGTCTAGTTGGGTAAATGCCATCTTCACTGTGTAGGCAGGAGTGGGAGACCAGTCTAGTGGACCATAGCTCTACCGCACAGGTTTGTCCTCTTTCATATCTGCTGCCTCTGAGTCACAGGAATTTTCCAGAGCTCTTTCAGATGGAATAACCCCAACTTTTCCTACAGCAATCAATATTGTACTTTAGGCTAAGGCTTTTCCCCATCCAATTATGGTCTTCTAGAAATGTATTAAAATATTTTTCTAACAGTGACACCTCTCATATTCTATTTATTGTTTTGACTATTTTGTTTTCTAATTCTAGACTTTAATTCCAGTGATTCTCCAGAGAGACAGGAGGTAGATATATTTGCTTAATTCACACCAAGTATTATTTTCTTTGACAGCTATAAAAGAACAAATATAGTTGAGAAAACAAATTGTTAGTATAAATATATATTTGCCATAGGATTTCTGCTAACAATAGTAGGAAGCAGAGTTAACATATTTTTTCTTCACCATGAATGACTATCCTGTCGCTGATACTTACTGATATAAAATTTCTTCAATGTATATTCTAGAAATCAAATTTGGTAGAAATTCCTAGATATTTTCAATAAAAATATAGAAAAATATGTAGTAAAAGCTAAAATTTTTTATTAGAAAGGGATACTTAGTGTTAGCTACTAATCAATGGCTACTAGTTATTTTTAAACTAGGATGTTAAAGGATATTAAACCTTTAATGTATACTCTTAAAGCACACTGTAGCCTCCTTATTATCATACTAATCGAATGTTAGTAAAATTACATCTTGAAATACCTGTCTGCCCTGGATGGAAAGATCTGTGACTTTGGTGCCAACGCCTCTTTTGCTCCTTGCCCAGATTCATTAATAGCATAGTAATCTTAAAGAGTGTGCCACTTAATATCTGTCTTTTGAATAAATGAATGAATATATGAGTGAATGAGTTATTCTAAAATTAAATTATTATAAGTTAAAATAAACTTATAACATAGGGATCTAATATTGATTTTAATTTTTAACTTAAGTTTATTTATGCTTATTTTTTATGAAAATTTAATCCAATAATTCTAATAACAATAGTAACAGTAATTGTTTGGCATTAACTTTATAAATTCTTCTAATACAGAATTACTTGATAATTTCTATTGAATACAATCAAATACATAATGTATGTCAAGCATATCTTTTTGGTTTTTTGTTTGTTTTGTTTTTTGAGACAGACTCTCGCTCTGTCACCCAGGCTGGAGTATAGTGGGGCAATCTCAGCTCACTGCAACTTCTGCCTCCTGCATTCAAGCAATTCTCCTGCCTCAGCCTCCCAAGTAGCTGGGATTATAGACACTTGCCACCACACCTGGCTAATTTTTGTATTTTTGGCAGAGATGGTTTTCGCCATGTTGGCCAGTCTTGTCTCGAACTCCTGACTTCAAGTGTCCACCCACCTCCCAAAGTTGTGAAGCATATCTTTGAACACAATGCAGAATGACAAGGTATTACTTCTGATCTTACATGTATTTATCATAAACTCTGTATTTGGAAAGCACAATGTATTACCTAATAATATATCACAATTTTTATTCTAGACTTAACTTCTCCTAAAAAAGATTAATGTGAAAATGAATACTAACTAGAATACTAGACTGATTAGAAATCAAAGGGACCCCTTTTGATTTGAGCACTTTGCCCTTATATATTCCACAGGTGAAGAGGCAGAGATCTCATTATGTGAAGCTGTGGACCGAAGGTCACAGGACTTATCACTGATGCAATATCTCAATGGTAGAGCCAAAACAAATTCCTTTCTTTTAACTTGCTTTTTCCCTCTACCAGAAACCCTAAGACCTTAAATTCTTTAAAGTATTCCACATTTTAGGAATTTCTAGGAAAAGGTACAGAAGAGTGCAAGGATGAGAAGTACAATGAGAATATGATGGATGTCCCACACCCCAAGGGAAAAAACACCTAGGATATCCTAATCAGCGATGCAACAAAGGCAGTTGCTCCTCCAACCTTTCAGGGTTGCAAACAGTTTTCCATGGCTGCCATGATTACAGCCAAGCTGTGGTACTGCACTCTGTTGCTTGCAGCACTTTCCGCTAGAGTGTAATAGAATACTGGAACACTATTGTATTTTTAAAGGCAATTAATATTTTATTATGCACAGACTTTTATTTGCACCATTTGGATTCCTCTTCTCTAATTAAATCTTGTGATTTACACAAACAGAACTGCTGTTCTTTAAACTCTGCAAATTATTAAAATTAACAAATACTTGTTAAAAGGAAGCAAAAGCAGCCAAGGGTCCTATTTTTGTGACAGAAACAACTGGAGGCAACAGAGTGAATTGATAGTGTCTCTTATATGAGTGGGGCAATGTGGCAATTACATATAAAATACCTTAGTTAGGGAGAACTGATAGAAATTCCAGCTGCCTATGAGAGAAAGGTTAATTCTTTAAATAAATAAAGCCAGAGTATTTTATGTGACCATGTAGGATTTTTGCTTCATGACCTGTGTGCAGCATTTTGTGTTATGGGATTTATAAATCAAGAATATGGTTTCAAGCATGCATTCTCCCAACCCTGTATTTGTGGAATGTTTCCTAGGGCCAAACGAATGGTCTTCAGAGGGAACAGAGGAAATATGCTTAGATACCCACTAGGGGAATATGCCTTGCTCCCATTCTTATCCCTAAATAAGAAGATTCTAGATAAATTCCAGCTAAATGAGTATTATTAGCTCCTCACCACTGGCAATATTTGAAGTAAAGGAGGGTACCCTTTAGGGACCCTGTCTTCATCTCTGGAAAGACAACAGACAGGGACCTGGTTGAGGGTGAGGAAGAAAAAGATAGGATCAGGACAAGAAATAATCTCCATCCTAATTAGTCTGGAGATTTACAGAAGTTTTCCTGGGAACAGTCTGCAGTCTCCTTGAAGAGCATTACCCCCAGGGTCTCCATTTGGGAAAGAAGAGGAAGGGGAATTCAAAAGTAGATCGGGGTGGAGCCAAGGAATTTAGTTTTCTTTATGGCTCTTTTTCCACCCCTGGCAAAACGGATATTCAGTCCAGTAAATACAATGAGAGGTAATAGGCTCAATAATGCAGAAATTCGCTTTCCAGACATTTCAGGAAAGCATTTAGCCCATATGTAAAGGGTACGATGCAGCTTTGCTATTTCTATCCTCATTTTGCATGAGATTCTTCTCTTCATTCAATTTGTAAGTTATATGCTTTTTTGCCTTGTGTGCTGGCAGATTAATTGAGGAAAAACTCCTACATGAAATTTTTATAAGGATAGCGGAATACCTAACTGAGTGAGTACACATTCTCCATTTAAGCAAATTCTAAATAGCTTTATTATAACCTATATTGGTAGAAATGACTTGAGTCTTCCATTCTTACAAGAGCCTTGACATACTTTCAAAAGAACACATACAAATACACATTATGTACACTTTATAAATTTAGATAGTCTCCAGTTTTAAAATATACCAAATAAAAGCAATTCTCAAGTTAGAAATAAGTACAAGCAAATAACAAACAAACACTATTTTTGTTTCACTATTTTATTACTCCCTAATGTTTCCACTATTGTTATGGAATCACTCTGAAAATCTTTATTCCTTTAGAGAATCTCAATGCTGCCAACCTGAAGACTTACCCTGTGAGGCTTCATGGAAAGGGAATATATCAAATCAAAAAGAAAGTTTCACCTATTTCAAACTAGTCTCCAAAATTAACAACGTGTCCAGGAAGTATTAATAACAGAAAACTTTTATCCTTTCACCATATTTCTCCTATTCCTATTCTTCATCTTTCTCCTTCTTTCCCCCAAATGGGGCAGCCTTTCCCCCAAATGAGGCAGCAAATCAAGAACTAAGCCATATGGTACCAATATGGCCTTTTAGTAGATTTTTAATGCACTTGGTGTTTAAGGACTACCTCAAAAAATTAGCTTCCATTGAAACTTTGTTCCTGTGAGTGTATACATCCTAAAACACAGCTGAAAACAGCCAATTTAAATATCATTTGGTTTGTGTGTGTGTTGGGGGGGGGGGGGGCGGCGGTTGTTGTTGCTGTTATTGTTTTCTTTTTTAGAGACAGAGTCTCTCTCTGTTGCCCAGGCTGGAGTGCAGTGGCGCGATCTCTGCTCACTGCAACCTCCACTTCCCGAGTTCAAGCAATTCTCATGTCTCAGCTTCTCGAGTATCTGGGACTACAGGTGTGCACCACCATGCCCTGCTAATTTTTTGTATCTTAGTAGAGATGGGGTTTCACCATGTTGGCCAGGCTGGTCTCGAGCTCCTGAGCGAAGGCAGTCCACCTGCCTCAGCCTCCCAAAGTGCTAGGATTATACGCGTGAGTCACCACGCCGGCCTTGGATATCATTTACTCACTAGGACACTAGGAGTAGATATCATTTACTCACTACAAATATAATAACATTAAATATTTAGTGGATGCTCACTATGGGTCAAGTTCAGTACTAAATTATTTACTGCATTATCCCATTTCATCCTTACAGCAACCCAATTTAGAAAGGGATTATTAGGATCCTCTTATAGATGAGGAGAGTGAGGCTTAGAGAATTTTGCCCATATTCAAAGTCACGCACAGACTAAATGGAAAAACCAAGAGGATAAGAATGTGAAAATAGGTCTATCTGATTTCAAAGCTGGTGCTGTTTAACACTGTGCTACGCTAAAATAGAAGAAGTTGAGACCGTTTATACATATATAAAGATAAAAGATATGTTTAATAAATTTTTAAGAGTATTTCTATTATTGAGAAGATAATTGTGGAAATTAATTCTTTCATTGTCTTAGCAAATCACATAATTTATCTTGCCATAAAAAAGAAGACCAAACTGACAAATGTATAGGAAAAGTTGAGCCCTCCATGTTATTTATTCTAGCAGATTGTTTCATAAACATCAATCTTTTAAAAAGTAGGGTTGTAACGCTGTAATAAAACTAAAAATTCCCATTTTTCTCCATTAATATTAGTAAATGTTTATTAGAGAACTACGCTTTCTGGGCACTACAGTATAATGAGAGGCCCCTTGAGAAGTTATGAGTCTCTCCTTATGCTTGGTCCATCATAGGTGCTTAATAAATGTGATTACAAAAATGATGGCAGGATCTTTGACTATGGCAAACATAGAGGGCTCAGCAATACAATAATTCAAGTTCAATAAATGGGTTCTGATATTTACATGAATACTGACTGAAATGCACTAATATAAAGGGGTAAGCATGATAAAAATTAAAAAGTACACATAGCAAACCAATTTCAACCATATAATTAAAAACATATTAAAAAGAAAATATGATCTTCCCCTTTCTCTTTTAACACAGACACAGTTTACAGGAGAAACTGTATTTTATCTGGCCCAGTGTTATTTCTTTTGGTGGTTGCCTTCATAATTCCACAGAATATGCCTATTTCTTGACTAATGGAGAAAATCCTTCACATTTACTGAATGCTGACATTTTGTGCTAAGGGACGGTGCTAAGGAAGCTGCCTATATTGTCTCATTTAGTGTTCCTTGGGAGTAAATACTGATTATGATAGTCATGATAATTACATTCTCCTTGCCATTGATTGATTTATATGACATAATTATGGCAAAAAGCTATTAAAAGAAGTTTGCTTAGGGTCTTTAGGGAAAAGTTTCTTTGTTCTTGGAAAGAGACACAGAGTAAAGAACAGTCTATCGGTGGTCACTTTTGTGACATTAATGTAGTACACAGTTATGCTGCAACAATGCTGTGCCTGTAGCAGGGTGAGAAGAGTCCTCCTAGGATGGCAGGGTGGAGAGCAATAAAAACAGTGTGAGTCCTTGAAGATGTGAAGCGTTGAAATAATCAACCCATTCCACCACAGTTAACAAAGCCATGTCTGGATATATTCTAAAAAACTAAATTTCCTTTTTACTTATTATCACCAAAACACAGGCCTCCTATTATTCAGAAGGTAATATAATATGGTCCAAAAGATCCAAACTCTGGGTGCTAACAACCTATACTAAATATTTTCATGTTTAACCTGCTACTCAAATACTTGTTTTCTGTTATTTAATCTGTGATAAAGAAACCTTGGGCCATTACTAATAACATCTGAAAATCTATGACACAGGAAGCAACTTTTAGTTAGAGAGAATTAGGAAGTTAGAAGGTAATAGCCTACTGTTACAAATGAGAGAGTAAGTATATGTTAGAAAGCCATAGACTGGAATCCAGTAGTCTTCATGTTTGAGATCCAATTTTCACTCAATGAAATTTTGTGCAACAATAAATGAACTTTTCTTTCTAAACTTTCTAGCCTATGTTTCCATATATATCAAGCAGGGTTTCTAATACATGTTCTGCAGGATCAAATGGGCTAAGTATATAAAACTGATTTATTAAATTTCATTGATTCATTGAAAAATATTTATAACATGCCCATTATATGTGTCAGGAACTGTCCCAGGCTCTGGGCAAACAACAGTGAACAAAGCACAATATGCATAAATGAGTTCATTTATTAACACATGATCAGTTCTAATTTGCTTTATAAGTTTTAAAAGCAAAATGGGCCTTTTAATTATGAGACTATTATATTGCATCATAAACTTCTGGTATACAGAACTGAAATATCACAAGGGAACATATATTCTGGATTATTTAAAGTATATTGCCACGGAGATCGGGAATTACAATTTACATTTTTTAACTATGATAGCCTCTACTTCTTTAATTGAATTATGTTATAGTTAGGCAAGTCTTTTGATGAATCACCTGTTTTCTCATTTCTCTTAGCTGCCAACAACATGCATTTTAGAAAAGACTGACATGTTTATACCAATGTGTATAATATAAAGAATTTGGAGGAGATCTGCACTCCCATTACTATGGTGGGCCTTGACCACCATACACTGTTTACTGGTCCCTGTTGCATAGCTTCCTCATATTGCATAACATCTTTTTAAACTTAATCCCACCCAACCCCACCTGAGACCTGCCATGAAACTTGATAATTGCCCATTGTGCTCTTGTTCTTGGCTAAACTGACAGAAAGATTATTCAGTAGAACCACATGGAGAAGCATCTAGTCAGCCTTTAATAATTTCCCAATTGTATTAGTCATGTTAATTCTGCTCTTCTCTAATAACTGCAGTTCTCATCCCCAATAATTCTTTCCTATTGTCATGTACAATTGTGTAAGTTAAGCCTTGCTCAGCAATTGCTTGCCAATGAGGGCGGTGGGGCTGAAAGGCAGCCTGTGCTGTGCTCAGCCAATCCTCAACCCAGAGCCTGAATTCAGTTCTTCACCGAATCCCATGGAATGGGAATTCAGTTCCCCACCAAATCCTACTGAGAATTCAGTTCCCCACCGAATCCCAATGCGAATTCAGTTCCCGACCAAATCCCACTGGATCCAATGGAATGACTTTTACTGTCTTCTCTCTATCTTTAAATGAAAGAAAGAAGAACCAATGAAGGAAGAAAAGGTGGGAAAGGGGGCATATGTATGTGTATAGTTATTTTTATAAATTTGATGAGAAAAATGTTGAGCTACTTATTATTTTAAAATCTACATTTTTTTCCTGCTAATATTGTTTCTTAGAATATTTCCCCTTCTGTAATGTGCCAACATGAGGGCCAGCTTACTCAACCTTAACTACAGCTGGCGATATAAGGATCAGGTAAGGATTGAGATATGCTTGCTGGTGCTGCAAATTTAGTTTTGCAACTAATTACAGAGCTCTGTAAATTCAATAAGTGCCTTCTTCCAGCAGTGATTCAACTTGTCAGGATTCAGAGACAGCCCACTGTATAGTCTCATGTCAATCACAGCATTTTTTCTACCTCTCCCTTGGCTGGACTGGCCTCAAAGAGCAGGAAGTGTGCTGTCCAGGACACAGTAAGGACCGAAGGACCACTCCTTTATATATCATATTGATTTGCAGACAACTTTCCCCTCTGCCTTCACTTGATGGCTTGGGGGTGGTGGAGATAATAATGAAATAAATATAAATAGGTATCTTTTCAGTCTTTGCACAACCTAGAATTTTTTAGCTGACTTAAGAAATAAAGAATCAAAGTGCAAGTCACTGTCTTTTCATGGAGCCGATTGTACCAGTGAATTTAAAAAGTAAAGAACTCTTTGTTGATCTGTTGGGAATTTGTTTCATAGTTAGCATCCTCTGGGACTTGAGGTAGAATTATGGGGACATGTGCCAGCATACAGTCATGACCAGCCAATGGCAATGGTCGTTAGCTGCAATCTAAGTGAAGCCTCGCCTTTAAGGCTGTATGCTGGATCTCCAAAACATCACAGGATCACAGAATAACAATGAAATTGGTATTAGTAAGACAAATGATAATAATAACAACACCTAAAGTACTCTAAACTGATAAGTACTTTACATTAATAGTCTCATGGAATACTCACCACATGCCTGTGAGCTAGATATACTTTTGCCATTTCAGAGATGAATAAACGAAACTGAGGGAAGTTAAACAAGTAGCTCAAAATTTACAACTAGAAAGGAGAGAAGTTAGGATTTGAGTACAGATTAGAAATAAATGCTATATGGCCTCATGTATGTTTTCACTGTTCTATTAACAAACAAAAAATATAAAGACAGATAAAGAAAGACCTCTGAGATTCTATAGTAACTGCCCTACAGGTGGTACACTAAGGGTCTTATACATTTTTACCTAGGGGAGATTCTCAATGTGCCAACAAAGAAAGAGCAATAACAACCACTCTGTTCATTTTACAGAAACAAATCTCTTTCTGGATAAAAGCTTTCTAAGAGCACTGGCTCTGACCAGAGCCAATGTCACTACTTGATGTGGATAATTTTAAGGTTTGCTTTAAAAGCCTTTTAATTAAGCTGCAATATTATTATATCCGGTATGCTTTGACTATTTGCACTGAACTCCGTTGATAAGGCAGAATGTTTCCTCTGGGTTATTTTTTCCCCTCATTAGTTTCTCAATGAAAGTGAGAGCACATAGGAAAACAGAACAGAAAGAAGTAAAGAGATAATTCTGCCCACTTAAATTCCTAGGACCGTATTGCACTCAAAATGGAGATGGATTGGATTGTCCTGAGGAGCCTCTGTTTCCTTGCATTTTCCAAGGCCCTGCTGCTTGTAATGTGGTACCTTTGTATACGTTCTAGAGCATGGATCTGGAATAGTTATTTCCCGCTGCTCCTATGTGGGATTGCTGATATCTGGCCACATTTTCTATACTGATAGAAAACGCTTTTTAAAAATTTTAAGACTCTTTGGTGATTAAAGATTGAATGTAAACAAGACAATCTAAACAGTAAGTCGTGCTTATTTGTAGAAAAAGAATATTATAAATATATTACTTTAGTGTGCATCTTTTAACTATCACACTAGGAATCATTCTCATCTTAAGGCTAATGAGACAGACAGAGAGAGAGAGAATGTTCTTTAACATTACAATATCAAAGACAAAGAAATCTCCAATGGGAATGTTTTTTCTAGTACTGGCATTTTGTCCATTCTAAGTCTGTGAATTTCTTTATTCAGGATTCTAGTGTGATTTCCATCATTTGTTAGTGATGTGAACTTAAGCAAACCATTGATACTATTTCCTCTCCTGTAAATGTGTTCAAATAATACTTCTCAGATCATCTTTTGGAGCCATTGAAGGTAGCAAATGAGAAAAATAAGTGAAATCTTCATGAACTGTGATTATACACAAGGAATATGCATTGATGTTTGTCATCAAAAATATGTGTGAAAATTGTGATAGAGTAAGCTGTATACTCTGAGATGAGCTATGAGCAAAACAATCACCTGGGATAAGACAATTCTAAAAGCAGAAGTGTAAGCCCATTAATACTAAGTAAAACTGAGAAATTATAAATATTAAAAACAGAGTGCATGTAACTGCATTGCTCGTGCGTGCTGCTCCTCCAGCATTCTATTTGAATCAAAAAGTTCCAACAGAGTTGAAAGTGCTGATCAATTAGATGGATGAGTTGTTAATATTTTAATAAAATTGGGTGAGTATTCTAAAGAGTTTTGGGCTTGGCTAGAGGTAAGAAAATGTGAGGAAACAGACTTTAAGAGACTAACAACCAGTACCTGCTGTTTCCCAAAGTTTCAATAGCTTGCTAGTATGCCTTACAGACTGTTTGCATAGTAACATCTTATATGCCCTTCTACTAATTGCTAAATTACCATTGATTTAATCAAATTCAATAGTACTATATAAAATAGATTTAGAATTTAGTATTAATCCTATTATTTGTTCTGTTCTACAATTCAGTTCAAATATTTAGCAGTCATAATTAGAAGGTTTAATATAGTAATTTAAGGGAAGAAATTACTGAGCACTTTTGTTTGATTTTAGACATTTTAAAAAAGTAGTCTTTACAAAAAGGAACTTATAGTTCATTCTATTTTCATTAGTTAAAGCCACCCGATTCTCTACTCAATACTTTATTGTCTAATTTTTAGTTTTAAAAAATCCAATTATCTGTATATATGAGTTATCCAAAATATTTGTTAGTAAAATAAGAGAAAAAATATTTTATTTCTTTAATCCATGTCTCCAAAATGCACAAGGAGGTAGGTCAAATCAAATGTAATTGTCTGGGCCACATTCTCTAATGGAAAGACTTTTACACCTTAGACCTAATGTGCATGCATAGGCCTCTCGAAATAGCATGGTGTGAGCTAATGATGTGCATTGCTAAATATTTTTACATCAGGGTGACATTTATAAATTATATTTTAATATTACAATTATTTTAGATGATTGCCCCAAAAGCCCTTTTATTTTTAGAAAATACGAAGCATGCCTGGCCCACAGACACTCAAAACCTAAGATGTTTCAAATTAGACTCATTATCTTTCCACCCCCGCCCTAAAGTTGCTGCTCCTCTGTGTTCCCTTGCTCCAGTAATGGGGCCAGTCTCCTCCCAGTCACACAGGCTAGAAAACTTCAATCATCTTTGACTTCGACCTCTCCTAACCCTTTAAATCCAGTCAACCAAGTCTTCTCAAGTTTATCTTTGAAATGTCTTTGGAATTTGTCTTATGCTTCATCCTCCACACTTCTTCCGTGATTCCGGTCCTCATCATCAAATGCTCTGTTATTCCATGAGCCCATTCCCTAAGCTCCCGGGAGCTCATGCATTCTGTCTCCAAATACGCTCTTTACATTGCTAGGCTTATTCTTTTAAAACACAAACATGAATATATAACCACTCTGAAGCTGGAAAACATTTCTGGCAATACCATTTCACAGACAATGAAATCTAAACTCCTTAGCAGGGCATCAATCCTTTCACTTTTTGCCCTATTGGTTATTTTCCCCAAGTACCTTATGTTCTAGCCCTGCTACATGATTGGCTACCTACAAACATTCTACATTTTTTCTCAGGCAATTTTCTTTGAGTGGGTAACCATTGCTACCTTGTATGCATTGGGATAACCTAGTCATTTATCATAGCACAGTTAATCTCTTTTGTTAACCAACATTGGGAAGAATTAATCAACCTTGCTACCCAGGTGCCTAGCAGTTTGCTTATTACTATCTTATAATACCTACCATAATCTAGGAAGAAAATTGGTCAGATATGCGCTCGTCTACACTGGTAAAAACAGAGCTCTTTGAATGCAGGATCTTTGTCTTTTTCATGGTTATATGCCTCATATATATAAGTTAGTAAGTCACAGTTACATGTTTATTATTCAACATTTTAATTGTTTTACAAATTACTGTTGGTGCTGTTCATATTATATGATGAAAAATAGCATTGTTCTTAACAGCATTTTTATATTATATATGGGAGATGTCAATACCTAGCTAGAATTAGGAGAAAATACACCAACCTCCTGACATGACATTCAATATTTTTCAACATACTTTTGCGTTGGGATAATTCATATACTTTGAAAAAAACAAAAGAGCATATATATTGGAAAAATATTATGTTTCCTCCAAAAACTAATGAGAAAAGATAGAGACAGATGGAGTTCAATTGACTAATTTTCTGCCCAGCTGCCTAGATGAAAAATAAAGATGTACTGACCCTATGCTTCTGTATGCTAAACTGTTCAAATATTTAGCCTTCTTTAACCATTATGCTAAGGTTGAGTGGACAGTACCTACATTAGCAGACACTATTCACCTGACTGTCCCTTTTGTTCTCCGTTTTTAATGTGAAAGAAGAGAGTTCTAAAAATAGAACCAACCCTTGCAACTGGCTTGCATTCCTGAATATACAATTAGATCACAATAAAGTGACAAAATCACATCACATTTATTTGAGATAGTTCAAAAATAATATATGTATTTTTAAAATTGCTTGAACTTTTTTTCTCTTCTAGACCCTTCTAATCTTTTAAAATTCTTAGCTGCAAAAAAAGTGCCAATTTACCCTTTTAAAAACTAGGCAAGCTACAGATTCTTTTCATGTTAAATGGAAATAGGAAATCATTTCCATTTCCATGAGGGATTCTAGCCTCAAATGGCTTAACTTTAATTTTCTATATGTTTTAATTGAGTGTGTGTGTGTGTGTGTGTGTGTGTACATACATTATGTGGAACTTCTTCCTGACCATATTTGAAGTAGCTGTAATTTTTTTTGTTTGCTTGAGAAATATCTTCTTTCTCTCTTAACTTTCTCCCAAAACAATCTTTTAAAAGCCTGACCCTAGCCTCACCTTTCCAATCTCTCTGCCTCAATGGCTCATTGCGCTGATGTGTTCGAATTTCACTTCTGCTACAAACTTGCCTGCTCGGTGATTCTACATTCACCTGTCTGCCTCCCCATTTATCTGTAGCAGGATTAGAAAACCATAAAATTTATAGAATATTTGTTTGCATTATGATTTCTAAATTTTAAGTCAAATGGCATATACGAAATTTAAAGTTTTTACCAAAAAAAACCCTCCAGATTATTTGAAAAATATGAAGATTTGAAAACACATATTCCACCATATAATAGCCAGAACTGATAGGAATAAATCATTCAGGGTCGAGTCAGAAGAGAGAAACCACACCAGTAATTTGTACAGGGAAAATTTAACATAAAAATTATTAGCTAGTAACAAGAGATTAACTGCCACAGGGTAAAGAGATCCTTGAAGGATTCATAGATCCTATCCATAGGAAGCAGCTAAGGGCTAAGGCAGAGTACCTAGGGAAGAAACACATTTGGAAGAGAGCACAATCACCCTCAAACCCAGGGCTAGATTCCTCAGTGGAGAGGGTCTGGCTATGACATACTGGATAGGGAAGAAGGGCAGACTGCAAGACTGGACACAGAAAACTGCCTGCTGGACGGCCAGCAAGACTCACTGGGAAGTCACCCACTGGGATACCATAAAAAATTTTGGGAGGATGAGTGCCACCATGTGTCCTGCCTACTGCTGGCTGCCACACATTGCAGAAGCAAGAAGGAAAGAAACAGACACTGGAACCTGCAAGAGATGACTCTTCTTCCTGCAGTGTCCCACCATTGCTTCCCATGATAAAGTTTACCCAGGTGCCAGTTGGCAAAGGAAAAATGTTAAGAGGGACCAGCCTCAGAATCCAAAGCAGGGCAAAGCATCATATGGATTTAAAGCTGAGAGGCAATAGATTGATAACTGGCACAGAAAATACACTCTAATCAATTATAATTCTCTCACTGACTACTGTAGGCTCTTGAGTTTATGGCTAATGATCCAAGTCATCAGTAACCCACATGGCTTCCTGATAGAAAGAAAGATTTTTAGAGATTTGGAATTCTTAGAGACTCAATCGCCAACACATATAATTACCAATACTGCTGATATGTAGAAGTGAATCTAATAAGATAAGACAAAAATAGTATGGAAAACATGAATCCTCATGTACCTAAAATGTATTACTTTACAGTTGCATGTTGATATACCCAATGTGAAAAGAAATTATACAAAAATGAAATGTGTCTTTAAGATATGGCCATAGTTCTATTCAGCTACAAGGACATAACTACCCTTTTTTGATGTAACATTTGAATCGTTTTCTAAAAATTTTTAAGACCTGTATTTTATGTTTGTTTTAAAAGTGGTTTTTGATACCTTAATCTTTATTTCATTTTGTTTTGTCTTTATTTCAATTTGCTACTGTATCATCTATTGAAAAATCTTATTAAACACTTCCTGGCACTAGGCTCAAATGAAATTAAGATGTAAGTGATTATGATATTGCTTTCTCTTTTCTTGGACTCAATGGATGAAAGGAGACAATTAAAGTCAGTAATTTAAAAAAAACTGATTTTTTGGAGTTGTTTTCGACTTTCAAGAAGATGAAATGTAAAGTTTTTGAAAAAGTACAGAGGAGAAGTCTTGGACCTTTTGCCTCTGGCTTTCAAATGCTGTTTGTAGGCTTTGTACCTAGGCAAGCAATGAGCCTGTTTTTTCTATTCACTCGGAAGAGTGAATGGGATTGATTTTCAATATATATTAACTTTTGCCTATTCCTCTAGAGGTTCTTGCAGGTACTGATAACAACTTGGCAAGACATCTGTCATTTATGTAAGAGCAAGTCCAAAAAAATACCACAGTGTCATACTTCTATAAAGTAAACTAGAATTCCCCAGGACTTCAGCTAAGATGGCTAACTTGTAGTTAGAGTCAGTATGGACTATGGCCTGCCTTTGACAATTTCAACAGCTTAAAGAAGAGTTTTAGCCAACTAGAGTTATCAGGCAGGTTAATTTCTGCCTGCATTTAATGAAATTATTTATTTCTTTCCCTTATGCTCCCTAAGTTGTGTTGATAAAGATGAATATGAGATCCACACCTTCTGAGAATTATATTTAATATAGTTTTTAGTTTTTCTTTTACACACACACATGTCAATAAAAGGAATGCCTCTTCCTATCACTAAACCACCTGTGAAAGGTAAAACACTGGAACATTGGAACTTTTAAATATCTAGGTGAATCTTTATTTTTTTCTCATTTCTCAAATTTAAATGTGCTCTTAAAATATGTAATTTGTTTCTCTTCATGAAAGAAAGCAGATATAATGAGGGCAATATCCTTTTTAGAAGAAAAATAATTCTATGAAATATATGTTGCAATATTCTTTACATGCTGCTGAAACTTTGTATTTTTAAGAACAGAAACAGGAGCATAAAAATATAACTAAACTTCAAAAGCCCTTGTGACAGGATGACTGGTGTTGTATAACCTTTTTTGATCTCTCATAAATAAAGAATCATTTCTGCAAACCTTAGAGGTGAGAGTTGCAATGTTTAAATTTTAAGAACATTCATTTTAATGAAGTCTCTGAGAAAACCAAGGTATTGTTGGGGTTGATGGAAAATTCGGCTTTATTTTTCACTCAGATACTGGAGTTGTGGAATCTTGCCAACAGGTAAAGAGTAACTCTCAGGTATTTATTTAGTTAAAACATTCTAACCAGTATTTACCTCATTTACTAAGTATGTTCAAAAGTCTCTGGGGCTGCATAAGACATTTTAAAAACTATTTTCAGGTAAACAGTTCCAATGCAAATTTAGTTTCTGAAGAAAGCTGCACTGTAATATCCCTGAACCTCTTTAAGGGGTTTCTTTGAGGCCCTGCAAAGCTCCCTTTGCATGAAAGGATTACTTACACTGACCTATGAAGAGAAATGTTTGGTTTGCGTCTCTTAAAAAAAAGTGCTATGGATTGTAAATTTGGATGCTGTTATAAATTGGGGTCATGTACTCAGACAAATAATGAAATGAATATTATCATTTTGCACTTACTTGAAATTATGTAAATTATTGAAATGAGAGAGAGAGAGATCAAGCAATGATATAGAAATATGGTCTCAGGTACTCAGGCTTACTATTACTGATTTATTATTTATTTTTCTTATTCCTTTCAACTATTTTGCATCTGATTTTCCCTACATAAAAATCAACTAACATAGAGAGATGAACCAAAAAGTTTATGATTTAGATATGAGATATCAATTTGCTTTTATAATCCAGCCATATAACAAAGTTAAACAGATATTTTAAAAATATGATAAAAAGGAAACAAAATTCTGATTTTAACATTTCCATATGTACAGTTAATAATCAACTGAAAGTATTACTTAATGAGTCTTATTTACAATGTTAAAGTTGGATATAATATTATAAAATGAAAGTCATACATTATTTAGCATGAAAATAGAGTTGTGTATACAATTTAAAAAATATAATTGAAATACATATTTCTTTTAGTGTCTGTTACAAAGCATGGTTGGTCAAAATCATGAATTAACCAGATAAACTACATTTTCTCTCAAGGCCTCATGTATTTATGATTCTTAGGTTTTTTAACCTTAAAGAAGACTGCTGATTACAGGTCAAACTAAAAGAAAATGGATAGAAAGTGGATTTAAAAGACCGGTATGAGCTTGGCTATGAAAAGCAAATATGTAACAATTTTGCTTTTTGAAAAGTACTTAGATTGATATCTAGATGCCTTATCTTTTTGAATGTCAGTTAAGGAGAGAGCTGTGTGTATTTTGGTGTGTTAGTGAATATATATTCCCTGGTAGATTTGTGGAATCCTATATTTCCTACATATTTTACTTAACATGGTGGAATAGTTCCCACCTTGATAAAATTGAATTATTACTTAGAGTGATCTAACAGAACCTCATTTCCAGAATGCTTTCTTTTCATATCCTGTAATATGGTGTTTAAACTGTGACAAACGCTCACACATTGAAGAAAAAACAGACAAATCAAAAAACTTGTTTCCCATTATTAACCTTCTTCATTGGTACTTTTTAGATTTTTTAAAGCAAGTGCTTTCAGATAGGAATGATTTTTCTAAACCTTTTGATTAGTTGTTTCTGCACTAAAGTAAAATTGTCAGTAAACACTCCAGGCATTTTCCAGTATATATTTTTACTGCTTTGCGTACTGAGCAAAGTATTGAGAGCTATGTAGTAAATTTGTAAGTGTATGCTGAATTTTCTGTTGGCCTCTCAACATCTTTTTTGTTCCTTCCCATGTCCCTCATGTATCTCAGAGGCAGGAAACCAAGAGTTTACATTTCTCAGGCTCCCTTGCCATCAGGGTTCCATTTGAGATTCACCAGTGAATGGCACTTGAATGATATTTGGAAGGCAGAGAGAATGAAATGTCATTTTGTCCTGAAAATAACACACAGGCAGAGCAGTTTCACAAGAGATTTTCTGATTTCTTTTCATGAATAATCCCCTTCAATTCTACAGGTTGCTGCAATAATTGGTAGAGGCTCTTTGTGATTATTGTATTATCTGATTTTCAGAACTTTAATCATGTTTTTCCATGGTCTTCACTTTTCCAACTATTCCAGCAGGTTTATTAGTATCTATTCCCCTGTATTTAATTCTTCCAGCATGTAACACCTAGAAAGGCTTCTGTTTTCCTAAAATATCCTGACTGAATCAATTATCTTCATACAGTAATAATCCTGTAGTTATAAGATACTTTTAGAATGATACGATTGAGGAACTATTTTGCCCACATAATATCTCTACCCACCTTTCATTTTGTAAAAATTATTTCCAAATTTAGAAGAGCATTCCTCATGTAATTTCTTTCTCAAATAATGTCAAATACCACTACCCACTCACTTCACTTACTGTCTCTCACTAATAAAATAAAATTCAAATTTCTTAGTTCTAGTGTTAGCTTTTCTTCTCATGATTCCTTTTCAATATTATTTTTTTACTTCTCTCTTTTACATACCCAATTCACTAGCCAATTAGAACAATTAAATATTTGTAATTCATGGCAATATTTATATTTTTAAATTTCAGTGACATTGTTTCTACCATTTATTCAGCTGAAATATACTCCCTTTTATCTTCACTTACAAAATTCATCCTGATATCTTGATCACATATTTGAAAGAATGCCTGTCTTATCATTTCCAAAGCAAATGATAAAAGTACATTTTCCAAAGTAAATATGCTCTCTCTATATATACATACACGTGTATGTATACATATATACATATACATATACATATATACATACACGTGTATGTATACACATATATACATACACATTTTTTTTAAAAATTCATTTTCCTAGAAGTGGCTAATAATTTTGTTTGTTTGTTTTTGTTTGTTTTTGTTTTTGAGATAGAGTCTCTGTCACCCAGGCTGGACTGCAGTGACGTCATCTTGGCTCACTGCAACCACCTCTGCTCCCCAGATTCAAATGATTCTGCTGCCTCAGCCTCCCAAGTAGCAGGGGTTACAGGCATGCGCCACCATGTCTGTCTAATTTTTGAATTTTTATTAGAGACAAGGGTTTCACCATGTTGGCCAGGCTGGTCTCAAACTTCTGACCTTGAGTGATCTGCCTGCCTCAGCCTCCCAAAGTGCCGGGATTACAGGCATGAGCCACCATACCCAGCCAATAATTGTTTTTTGATTCAGCATCTCATGTGTGTCCATAAATTCTTATTCAGATTTCAGTACAGCATATATTATGTCATTCAGTAATCATTTATTTCTTTATTTATCCCAACTCCCTATACCTATCAGAATGCCTGGTACATAGTTAGTACTTAATATAGTTTCATTGAAAGAATGAAAAAATAAAACAACAGAACAGATATTAACAAAACAAATTTTTAACAAAACACTTTTAAATTTTGGATACAATATAAAAAATAACTTTTCAAATATATAACTAATTGTAATAAGTTAAGAAAAATTCCACCCAAATTAAAGAAATTGAAATCGGAGTAGTAAGCTTACTTTGGAAGATGTAGAAGATGATTACACATATACAGTTTGAAAAAAAGAGCCATATCTAAATGAAAGACTGAAACTATGAGATCTAAAACACTCAGCCAAAAGATATGAACTCAAAAGTATTACCAGAATTTAATAGTAGTAAAAGCAAGTATTGTCTGGATGAGGCAATCCCATAGTTAGAGCTCATCATCCAAAATTACAGAAACAATGTACAAAAAAAAAAAGAGTAAGCAGAAAAAAAGAGTAAAGTTATACCCACAAAGATAATGCAGTATTGAATGACAGTTAAATGATATACAATAAGCTTTATTTGCTTACCAAAAAGGTAGGAACACCAAAAAGAATAATATATATAAGTTAATCAGATATAATTTGTAAAAATAGTCACATATAATCAGTGAAATTAAAATCTCCATGACATATTGTATTGCAGGTTTAATTCAGATACCTTGGGAAAGAACTAGTGAGGTTAATAATAAATCAAACTACCCAGGCTGACACAGAGAAACAATGAGATAAAAAATACAAAATAAGGTACATGAAGCACAGACTGAGGAGGTCCAACATAAGTCTAACTTCTGTTTCAGGATAAAAGGGGGAAAAAAATGGAAGAAAAGCTACAGTCAAAATAAAAATGAGAATATTCCAGACATGACGAAAAACATGACTCCTCAGATTTAAGAAGCCTGACAAATTCAAAGCCAGATAGCTAAAAAAGAAACTGTTCTTCATGATTCTGAAGAACACCAAAGAGATGATCTTTAAAGAAAAAAGAAATAAAATGAGACATCTAAAAACAAAAGTTAATTAGAATGGAGGAATAATTTCTCAATACTAACAATGGAAACCAGAATGTAGCAGAATGACCTTTTTTTTAAAGGCTGAGAAAAAAAAAACTTAACTTAGAACTTAATATTCAGTTAAATAATTGAAACCACCTTTGCAAAAATTATCAGTAAGAAAAATTCTCACAGTAAGCTAAGCTAACTTACAGCCCATCGTGCCTTTCTCTTAATTATTTCTGGGCGTTGGGGCCAGAAATAATTGAGACCATATAGTTATAATTGTTAATTATATTAATAATTAATTATATGAATACTTAATACTTATTCAAAGGAATAATTATACTAAAAGTTATACATTATTATAATATATTAATATAGTAAAATGTAATATTGGTTAATATAATTAATATATTCTATACTGATAATTATTATTATGTTAATAATTAATGATTATTCCAAGCTCATTTTGGAAGACATGGAGGCTATCATTTAAATGATAATAGGCCCTACCCAAAACTCATCTGCTTTTGTAAAATTAATGGCAGGCCATCATGCTGAGGAGAAGGAGAAGAGCCTGAGTCCTACTAAGGCAACGTCCCCAATTAATCCTGCAAATACCACTATTGTAGATTGGCCTTTTGAGATATCTTTCTAGGGTTCTTGCATGTCTGACACCCATGGCTCACCTGCATCATCAACCCTGCTCCTGTGGCCCCACCCAGAAGCGATTCAGCCTGCAAAAGGGCAGCTTTGACTGTTTATGATGTCATCTCCACCCCAACCAATCAGCAGCAAGCACCTGTTACCTAGTCACCCCCGCCTCTTCCCCCAAAGCTGCCTTTGAAAAACCCCTAACCTATGAGCTTCAGAGGAGATGATTTGAGTAAACTCCATCTCCCATGTGGTGTTGCAGGCCTCATATCTACTAAACTCTCCTTATTACAAGGCAGGAAGAACCCCTCAGGCAGTTACTTTAGTATACTGAAATTTAGGAAAAAAATCAATCATTTTCAGAGCTGAACAAACTGTTTACCATAACAGAGCCTCAATTAGGAAATATCTAAATAATATACCTCAGAAGAGAGACTATGGTCCCAGCTGGAAAATTTAAAATGCAAGAAGAAATGTCAGTAAGAGTTGATATGAAGTTTGGTAAATGTAAAATAAAATTGACTCTGTACAAAAATAAGAACTCGTGGTTTGAGACGTAAGAGGAAAAGAACATTAAAACTGAAATACTTGACAATAATAATACCTAAGGCAAAGAGGGTGGTCAGAATCCTAAGACCACTTTGAATAGAGATATTTTAAATTTAGATGTATGATGTTAAATATACCTGTCAAAATATGAAGAGAAGACAATAAATAAATGTTTTAAAAAATGAAGTGCATAAATTCTAAAACAATTCTGTTTCAGGAGGAAACAGAATTAGCAATGGTAGGAAAGGAGAAAAATGTATGAAAAATATAATTAATTTTAACTACCGAAGGAAAGTTTCTGTGTAACTTAGATCTTTGCCTTTGAAACAGGAATACCATTAATACCATTAATTATTATTCTTAGATTAGTTTTAAAAAATGTTTCTTTTGTTGTTGTTGTTGTTGTTGTTGTTGTTGCTGTCGTTGAGACAGAGTCTCGCTCTGTTTTCCAGGCTGGAGAGCAGTAGTGCAGTCACAGCTGAGTGCAGCCTCCACCTCCCAGGGCTCAAGCAATCCTGCCACCTCGGTCTACCAAGTAGTTGGAACTACAGACCTGCACCACCACACCCAGCTAATTTTTTATTTTTTGTAAAGATGGGGTCTCACTGTGTTGCCCTGGCTGACCTCAAAATCCTGAACCCAAGCAATCCTTTCACCACCTTGGCCTCCCAAAGTGTTAGGATTAGAGGAATGAGCCATTGTGTCCAGCCAAAATAAATATTTTAAGCATGTATAACTACTAAAGAGGGATGCTGTGTATAATGGAGGAGTAAGTTCATTTCCAAAGCATTTATTGCAGCATTTTGGGAAATTTGGGGGTGCACAGATAAGACTTTCAGATGAAAGAAATAAACAGGCTAATTTTATTAGGTGTATAATATATCCAAATTACTTCATTTAGCTAATACAGAAAGAGGGACTACCTCCCTCCTTGCTGCATTCCTTCCCATACTCCCATACTCCCTTCATGCCTTTCGGTTCTACTTCAGCTACACATTTCCTATGAGACGTGTGAGTCATATATGTTGAGCAATAATGAGCACCAAGGAGACACAAATGACTAATTCTTTCTTTATTCTCAAACAGCTTGCAATCTAAAGGTTGTCATATGCATGGGAAAATAGTCTATGCAGGGATGATAATTACAATGGAATTATGGTCATATGGCAAAGCACATGAACTAGTAGTAATTGCAAACACATTCCTTCATGGAGATGATGTTGAGCTGAGTCATGATGTAGAAATTAGTGAAGTTAAATGGGAAAAAAAAGAATAAAAATTTTGTAAGCATAGGGAGCTCTCTGAGCAAGAAGGAGTCAAGAGAAGGCATTTTGCATCATGGAAGTTACAAAGAAAGGCATAGTTTGATAGGGTGACTTGATGAGTATGAGAGAAAAGGGAAGATTTGAGGATAGAAAACTGAGAAAGGGCAAGCTGTTGAAAGACCTTATATGGTGCACAAATAAGTTTAGAATATATCTCATAGGCAATGGGAATCTATAAAATAAGAACGTGCTATAATTTGATTTGTGTTTCTGAAAGACTCTTTTGGTTGTACCATAAAGGATTAGAAGAGAACAATACTAGAAGCAAGAAGAATTGTTAGCCTGCTGATGCAAAACCAAGATGAGAAATGATGAGAGATTAAGTCCAAACTGTAAAGATCGGTGGTGAAGATTGAAAGGGAGGATAGAGTCTGTCTGCAGTTTCTGACTCAGAATGCATTTTTCCGGGTATATGCAATTCCACTCACTGACAGAGGGGGACCAAAAAGAAGAGGATGAACAAGTTTGTGGGGGGAAGATAAATATTCTTTGGGCAGTTTAAATTTAGGAAATAAAGGTAGTAACCTGTAGTAGAGTGAAAGATCGAAACATAAAACAGAGCTAAAGTTATTAGCCTCAACCAACCCATGCTATATGTTTTCCTTCTGATCAATCCCAACTACTAACGGAGCGACTAAACAAAATGAATTTTTGCATCAAAATGAAACATTTTACCCTGAGTACTTTCCAATGAAACTATATATAATTACCTGATACTAGTATAGTGATCTAAACATTAGAGGACTAAAGTCGCATATTCATACCACCACGCGCAAAGGGCAGCATAAAGGGATGAAGTGAAAATATATCAGTAAGTGAAATACTGATTGAAGGTAGTAAGCTTCATTTACCCATTTATTCTATTTCCAAATGCATTATTTAAAACATCTTTCTCATTTCTGACACTATAGGGTCTTCCCAGACCCATAGGACATGATAACTTATGGTCTAATACCAATAATTTGAGACTGGGAATTTAGTAAATTTTAATCAATGTTTTATGTGTACATCTGAGAAAACATATACTATTAAAATCTTCAGTGCAGAGTTCTCTATGTATATCTGCTAGATTTTGTTTATTGGTTGCTTTGTTTAAATCTTTATCTCTATTAAATTTGACTACTTGATCTATTAATTACAAAAATGCTTTTAATTGTGTGCACTTTAATGGTATATTCATCAAATTCTCTGTTTCTTTTTTTCCACTATATTTGAAGTCATTGTCCAGTGACCTTACTTTTCCTTAGGATTTTTTTTTTTTTTGCCTTATATTCTAAATATCTGATACTGATAAACCAACATCTTTTTTGTTTAATATTGCACTGATATAACTTTTATACAACCTTTTAAAATTTTTCTTTGTATTTATACTTTACATGTATCTCTTATAAAGAGTGTATAATAGGATTTTAAAAATTCATTTATATTAACTTAAAAAATAAGTTGTCTATACTTTATTATGATTATTAATATATATCTATTTCTACATAATTAGTTCTAATTAATTAAATTATAATTATTTATTTTTAATTAACTAAATTATTTCTTATTTTGGTTAATTCTATTTGATTTTACATTTAACAGTTTGCACCACATTTCTGCTTGTAACAGCAACTCATTTTTAGCGAGAAATAATTGAATAAGCTCAAAGACCCTAAGATCGGGGTGCTGAGAAGAGCCCAGGCAGCATAACATGAGGACAGAGCTTTTCTTATAAGAAAAGGGAAGAGATAAAAAAGATGGACAGAAAACAACATAGATGATTTGGCAAAATGAGATAGAGGTGACATACTGAAGCGGTAGTAAATTCATTGTAGGGTAATGTCCTGCTTGAAATATAAATAGAATTTTGCCCTGGCCTATGGAAAAACATTTTTTTTGGTCTCCTCTTCATCCTTGTTTGTCAAATCTTAATAAACAATTATACTCAGGAAAACTTTTTCACATTCTTTGTACTTTGTTCTGTTTTCTTTTCTTTTGTTTAAATAATAGGAGGAACTGTCTTCCATATGGGAATATACCAGTGAAGTCAGACCACATTAATAGCAACAAAAATCCAGAGTGAGTGTGAACATCGGAAAATAAATGATATAATACTTTTGTTTTATGAGAAAAGGAATTAGGATGATGAATGTATACATAAAAGATGAAGTTGAGTCATTGATCTATCTTGGTTGTCTATAATTTTTGTTTGCCTTTGCTGTGGACTGGATGTTTGTTGTCTTTCCAAATTTTATACATTGAAGCACTCATAAAGTGTTTAAAAATTAAGTATTCTGCCAGGCGCTGGCTCATGCCTGTAATCCCAGCACTTTGGGAGGCCGAGGTGGGTGGATCACCTGAGGTCCGGAGTTCGAGACCAGCCTCACTAACATGGAGAAACCCCGTCTCTATTAAAATATAATATTAGTATACCTAACGCTAAATGACGAGTTAATGGGTGCAGCACACAAGCATGGCACATGTATACATATGTAACTAACCTGCACACTGTGCACATGTACCCTAAAACTTAAAGTATAATAATAATAAAATAAAATAAAAATAAAAAAAATAATAATAATATTAGCCGAGCGTGATGGCATATGCCTGTAATCCCAGCTACTGGGAAGGGTGAGGCAGGAGAATCGCTTGAACCCGGGAGGCAGAGGTCGCGGTGAGCCAACATAGCACCATTGCACTCCAGCCCCGGCAACAAGAGCACATAAGGTTTTGGGAGGTAACTAGATTAGGTATGAGTGTGGAGTCCTCGTGATAGTATCAATGCCCTTATAAAAAGAGGAAGAAACAGGAGAACTCTCCTTCTCTCTCCCTCTCCTTACCTCTCTCTGTGTGTCTGTCTGCCCCTCTCTCTCTCTCTTTTCCTCTGTTAAAACACCAAGGAGCCATGTGAGGCCTTAACAAGAAGGCCATTTACAAACCAGAAAGAGCCCTCACTGACACCCAATCTGTCAGCACCTTGATCTTGGAATCCCCAGGCTCCAGAACTGTGAGAAATAAATATTAGTTATTTAAGACACTCAGTGAATGGCATTTTGTGATAGCAGCCCAAACTGACTAAAATAGCCTTTATATTCCCTAAATAAATTGCATAGAACGACTCCAAAACTGTAACCCATTAAAAAGTATACATTTGTGAGCTATCTTTGTGTCTTACCTGCCGCAATCTTTAATATTGCGTATTTTAAGAGTAAATAAAAATTTAAATATGTAACAATTTATAATGAGAAAAAGTTGGGATTTGCTTCTAAAAGAGGATAATTCAGAAAAATAATTGAACGAGAAAATCTATACACTACATAGCCAAAAGACACTACAACATTTCAGATGAGTTTGAGAAGTAAGGCTATTTAAAGGGAAGGTGGGACCTCCGTTATATGTAGCTGCTACAGACTACCACTAATATTCTTACTAAATTCTATTGTTAATAGGTATTCTGTTTAGTGCTAAACTGAAACTTTTATTATATCTAAACTTCTGTCTGAGGCTGTATTAGGGTTCTCCAGAGAAACCTAGCCTTTAGAGAGAGTGTGTGTATGTGTGTGTGTGTGTGTGCGTGTATGAAAAGAGTTATTTTATGGAATTGCCTCACAAGACTATGGAGTCTGGCAAGTCCAAAAATCTGCAGAGTAGGCTGGCAGACTGAAATTCCCGGAAAAAAGCCCATGTTACCATTCAAGATCAAAGGCTGCCTGTAACAGAATTTACTCTTGCTTGGTGGCGCTCAGTTTTTTGTTCTATTTAGGTCTTCAACTGATTGAATGAGGTCCACTCACACTATGGAGGTAAAATCTGCCTTACTCAAAATTCACAGATTGAAAAGTCAATCTCATCAAAAAACACCCTTACAAATACATCCAGAATAATGTTTGACTGCATTATTTGGGGACCATGGTGGAGCCAAGTTGACATGTAACGATCAACCATTACAGAAGTTTTTAATGTCTTTTACATAGTGGCTCTTTATAAATAATAGTAAAATTGGAACATTAACTTACTACATAATCATTTCTTCATAAGTGGTAAGAAAATACAATTACCCTATGGTAGACATGGTTAACTATACTTTATGCTAATCTCTGTGTTCTATTTGGCTTACCTAATTAACTCTACATAGTGCCCCAGACATAGCTTTGCTGCAGGAAGACTTTGGGCAGTCTTTTGAATTCCTAAGAGAGTCAGATGAACAACAAATAATTGAATACCAAAGAAATCAAAATGTTAGTTCTCTCCCAAGAAAAGAGATTTGTGAAATTAAGACTAGTGGTTCTTTAACAGTTATCCATTCATTTGCATACATTTGCCTTTATATGCTGTATTCATCCTAGGAGTACTAAATCATTGAAAAAAAAATCATATCCAGCAATCCCACTACTGGGTATCTATCCAAAGGAAAGTAAGTCATTATATGAAAAAGACATATGCATATGCATATGCATGTTTATAGCAGCACAATTTGCAATTGCAAAGATATGGAACCAACCTAAATGCCCATCAGCCAACGAGTAGATAAAGAAAATGTGGCATATACACACCATGGAATACTACTCATCCATAAAAAGAAACACAGTAATGCCTTTTGCAGCAATTTGGATAGAGTTGGAGGCCATAATTCTAAGTAAGGTAACTCAGGAATGGAATACTAAATGTCATATATTCTCACTTACAAGTGGGAGCTAAGCTATGAGGATGCAAAGTCATAAGAATGATACAATGGACTTTGTGGACATGGGGGAAAGGTTGGAAGGGAGGTGTGGGATAAAAGTGTGTGTGTATATATATATAGTAATATATATGCTGTATATATAGTAATATATATGCTGTATATATAGTAATATATATACTGTATATATAGTAATATATATACTGTATATATAGTAATATATATACTGTATATATAGTAATATATATACTGTATATATAGTAATATATATACTGTATATATAGTAATATATATACTGTATATATAGTAATATATATACTGTATATATAGTAATATATATACTGTATATATAGTAATATATATACTGTATATATAGTAATATATAGTATATATAGTAATATACATATTGTATATATAGTAATATATAGTATATATAGTAATATATATATTCTGTATGTAATATATATAGTGTATATATAGAGTAATATATATTGTGTATATATAGTAATATATAGTGTATATATAGTAATATATATTGTGTATATATAGAGTAATATATATATTGTGTATATATAGTAATATATATTGTGTATATATAGTTATATATTGTGTATATATAGTCATATATATTGTGTATATATAGTAATATATATAGTGTGTATATATAGTCATATATAGTGTGTATATATAGTAATATATAGTGTATATATAGTAATATATAGTGTATATATAGTAATATATATTGTATATACAGTTATATATAGTATATATAGTAATATATATTGTATATATAGTAATATATAGTACAATAGTAATATGTATATTGTATATATAGTAATATATATTGTATATATAGTAATATATTGTATATATAGTAATATATTGTATATATAGTAATATATATTGTACATATAGTAATATATAGTATATATAGTAATATATATTGTATATATAGTAATATATATAGTGTGTATATATATATATAAAAAATTGAATACAGTGTACACTACTGCTCCAGTGACAGGTGCATTAAATCTCAAAAATCACCCCTAAAGAACTTATCCATATAACCAAAACCACCTATACCCCGAAAACTGTTGAAAGGAAAATAAATATTTAAAAAATTATAGTCATAAGATGGAAATGTATTGATCTACCTTAGACAAAACAAAAGAAGTGCTTTACTGGCCAGGTTATTAGAAAAGCAATTGATTGAATAAATAAAACAGGGACTCCTTGCTAAGCCAGTTTCTTTGTTTTGTTTTGCTTTGAATTATTTTGAACCTATTTTTTAAGGAATTTTTTGAATTACAAAAAATTAAAACATATATAAATGTATAGTATAGTATAATAAATCACCACATATCCATCATCTGAGTTTAGCAATTATGGACTTATGAGTCATCTGGTTTCATTTTCATTGATACCCCTCCTTCTTCTCTCACAGACCCAGATTTCATTACCATCCATAAATATGCCTGTATGCATCTCGAAAAGACACAAACACACCAATAAAATGACCATAATATAATTATCACAGTTAAAATTAACACTAACTTTATAATACAATCAAAACACCAGTCAGAGTTCAAAAGTCCCTTTTTCATATTGTTTGTTTGTTTGTTTGTTTGAATAAGGATTCAAACCAGCTGCAGTCTGCATTTGATTGATTTGCCTCGTAGGCCTCTTTTAATCTATATATTTCCATTCTCTCTTTTTTTTTATTTTGCAATTTATTTGTTGACAAAACTGGGTCATTTCTCCCCTAGAGTTCTCATGTTCTGGACTTTGATGATTGAATCTCTATGATGTTGTTTAATGTTCTTCTATCTTTTATATTTCTACTAGTTGAATCTTGAGATGTGTTCTATTTCAGGTTCAACTTTAGGCAATAATGCTTCATTAAGGATGTTGTATATTTCCATCAAGAGGCAAATAAGGTCTGCTTTCCTTGCCTTTTCTTGTGTTTTTCACTACTGATGGTCATTGCTTAAACCTGTTATTTTGTAAACTTAATTTTCCTCTACAAATAATCAGTAAACTTAATTCCCCACTACAAATAAAACTTAATTTTTATTGCCAAGCCCTTGTATCCACACTAGAGAAATAAATGGTATTAAGATATAGTGATTCATCCATTTATTAAACCAAAGTACACTGAAATCTTAGTTAATGTAGGCCGCTGTGCTAAGCGCTGAATATATAAAGATGGATAAGACACAATCCCAGTTTTTAATTAGTCAGGAGGCTGGCAAATGAACTAGACACAAAAACAAATATATTAAAATATGATAATCACTGTCTAGTTGTATGTAAAAGGAGAAAGGGTGAACTGATGGAGAAATAATCCACTGTTGAACAATTTTAGAAATAATTGCTCTGTATGTCTATGACTTGGTGTGTGCTGTTTATTTAAATAATGTTTTAAAATTGAAAGCACTTTGGCCACTTTAAAAAGAATAGAAAATAAAAACTAGTGTTAATGCCCATATATAAGTCCAAGAGAACAACCGTTATCATTTTGTTGTCTGTTTATTATATTTCTATTTTTATATAGTTATATTTTCTCTTCTTTTTTTAAATATGATAAGGCAGACTTTATATAAGGGGAGCCATGGTGATAAGTATAGGGATCACTGCAACAGGATATTGTAGGTTGGAAAAGAGTCTAGACTCAATTCCAACTTAAAATCTTAATAGGTAGTTTTATATCCTGCTTTCCTCCAAATGTCTTCATATACCAAAATATTGTCTACTTTGCCAGTGTCTTTGGGACTATCATTTTAAATGGCTAATTGATATTCATTTTTATGAATTAATTCTGTACTAATCAATTATTTTTCTATTGTTGGATAAAGATGTCAATTCTAATTGCTCACTTTTTAAATAAGCGTTCTCATGTATATAACTCTTCTCTCATTTTCTATCATTTCCTATTGAGAGACAATCAGAAGAAAAATACTTTAATCAAATATTTTAAATTTTGTTATGTCTTTCCATGCCAATGGCTCTCAAATCTTTCTGTTTTAAATCCAAAAGAACAATCAAACAAAAATGTTGAAACTCAGCTCACCCCACCCTTCCCTTGAGGAAACACTAATACTGAGATAAGAAAATATTTTTTGAATTGTACTTTCTGATGTTTGTATCATAAAAATAAACGTTTTTATATTTCTAATATAAAATTCTAATGTAATACTTAACAGGTTTTTTTTTCAAGTTATTTCAAATGATGTGCACACATAATTAAAATATTTATTCCATAAAATATGCCCCAGAGTTTTAAGAACATGGCCTTTAGAGTTATGCAACCTAAGTTTAAATCCCAAGTGGCTACTTGATAAGAATTTGTCCTTGGGCAAATTGCTTAACATTAGTAACCTCAGTTTCTCCTTTTGTAAAACGGAAGTGAGAATATCTCATACCCAAGGTTGTAAAGACCAAACTAAACATCTTACTAAAGTTTATCAGTGCAATGTCTTACATTAAACAAATGGCAGCTTTTGTTTTTTTGGAAGCAGGATTATTTGTTTCCTGAAGAGTAAGTAAAAGGCAAAGAAAAGGGTTGCAAGCAAACACTTTTATACGGGGATAAAACCCCTTCAATCAACTTCATAATTCCATCCACCTGCAATATTCTTAAGATGTATCTTTTTTCAGGGTTTTTCATCATGAAGGGGAAAGAAAATATAACACACTAACAACTACCGTATATCAAATTTGAGCCATTTGCTTAATATGTTTTACTTAATTTAATTTCCAAAAAAGTTTAGAGAAGAAACAAGGTTTTATATCTTCTATTTGCAAATAAGAAAATTAGAAGTAAAAGAATTTACTCTGCTTGTTTCCACAGTGAGTAAATTGAACCCAGTCTGTGTGACCTAAGGCCTTTGCCAATAGTACTATCATTTACCAAAGTCATAATAAAATGTGAAATTGTTGACAGGCCTTAAAGAAAGCTGAATGAGGCCCCATTAGGGAAGAAGTATTTAAAAGCCAACTCTGATTTTTAGCTGCTAGGGATGCTCTTCCACTAATTCTTGGTCTGGCCAGCATTCATGCCTTCTTCCAAGTCTAACATAAATGCTACTTTCTTAGTTGTCCTCCAAGACCCAAACTCTCAGTCCCCACCCACACCAGGCCATGGTTAATCTCCCCATTAGAGACTCTTTTTTTAATTAACATTCTTCACAATTAAACTTTTAATAATTCTTTCAATGCTTTTTGTTTAATGTTTATATCAATCACCAGGTTATAAAATTTAGAAGAGAATAGGAAGTAGCTGTCTTGCTTACCACTGGGTCTCTGGTCTCTGACATTTGCTAGGTGCCATATAAATAATTGTTTAATAAATAAACAAATATATATGTATACACACACATATACACACACACATGGTCTATATAGTGTATACGACTACATATATAATTTTAACTATGTGTTATTTTTAAGTAATAGGGAATTAGACAAAAAAAATTTGGTTACCACTGCCCTATGGTATTAGCTTAGATCCTATAAAACAAATGCAAAAATATGAAAACTAAGAGTAGAATCCCCTACTTAATCAACAAAATTGGGCTAGAGGTGTTTTAAGAGTACTGACTATTATTTTTTTGTTGGCAGTATTTATGCCATTAATGGATTATGCCTTAATTAACTTGAATTTTCTTTCCTCTCTTGGTTTACCTTTAGAGCAGCTAAAAAACAATGAAATATTCAAATTCAATGTTGTGCCTTTTGTGGAAATCTGCAAAAGAAAGAACACACTGGATACTTCCCAGCAAATGGCTGACAAGAAAAAAATAAGAAAAAATTAAAAACTGTTACTTGTTTTAGAAAGAAACCACATATTGTCCTCCAAACATATTTAATAACTTATCAGCTGCAAAGAGTATAGAGAAGATACACTGCATAATCCTTTTTCAAAATATTCAAACACCCACATCTAATTTTTTTGAGTGTATGTCAGTGTCTCTAATAATATGACTGCTATTTTAGTCACAATAATGACTGTAATCTTTGATTCTGTAGGTGGTATACTTCCATGTCCATATTATTGGAAAAAAATTCTTAACCAGTAAAAGCATGGCACTGTGGATTAAGTACCAGGCTAACATCAAGGAAATCAGGTGATGATAGCCTACTGTATGTCCCCAGGTAGGTTTTTGACTTGGGCATTGAGTTTGGTTGTTGTTATTGCTGTTTTTATTCAATTAGGAGTGTTGGCTTTTTAGGGTTTGATACTTACATATATGTTTAATGGAGCTCTAGTTCAAAAGCTGAAAACTGGTAGATTTGGGTCAATCTAGCCTGCCAATGTGTTTTGTTTAACCTGCATAATATTTTAAACTTTTAAAAAAATAGCTGTCAATTTTTCTTTTTTAAATGGAGGATGGCTTATGAAAGTCTAGATTGAAGACTTCTTGTGAGAACTCAGAAGACATGGCAATCAATGGCAATAATGAGTCCCCATCATACGGGAACATTGGTTGAAACTGAGGACATGCACAGCCCCCTTTTAGACCTGGGATTTGCTATTTTCTCCACTAATCTCTATTTTCCTCCTAACACCAAACACAAATGTTAGGTAGCAATCATCAAATAATTTTTTTTCTTTTGCTTTATTGTTTTTCTAAGAAAAAAAGAAAAAAGAAAAAGCTCTGGCTACTAAACCATTCATGTTTGTTGCGCTTCACTTTTCCAGTCTTGCTTTAATTAAAGGACTAAGGAATGTAGAACAGTCAAACCCTACTAGGAGCTCACGATAAGATTAGCAGCAAAATATTAAGTTTTTCTCTTAGTGAAAAGAGGAAATCCCATTTCCTCCCAATGGGATATCATATTTTGTGAGTACCCTGAATATCTTGAGACACAGAGTTCCTGCCCTTGCTTTTCTGGTGTTTGCTAATACTTAGTTATCCTTAATGCGGTGTCTTTCAAGAATCTTTTCTAAAATGGTAATGCTCAGTCCCTTTTCCATCCAAATGCTTCTGTACTGACTGCAGAATGGGGACCTGAGACACGATTTAAAAAACACATTTGCACTAAGTGTGAATAACCTTAACTTGATCAGATCGCTAAACATTCATGCTCCCAGTTTGACAAACCCAGTAACAGCAAATCAAGTTCAAAGCCTACTGAAAAATGCTGCCATCTAACATGAAGAAGTGTCTAAAGCTGACAACTTCAGAGCCTTTAGTGAGTTACAGGGATTTTCCAGTAACTTAGAATATATCATGGAGGTACATACCTCTTCTTTCTAGAAGTAGGGCTTTTTGTGTGAAGTGAAAAATTAAGGCAAACTTCTTTTCCTTGAAACATCCATATCACTGAGAAGCTTTGTTTAAAGAGTCAAGATTAGCTAGAGAACCAGTCAGTTCTCTTCATTTCTATACACACTGTTTTATAGGATGATTAAATACTGAACTGAAAGAGACACCTTAGATGTCTCCTGGCCCAAGCTTCTCATTTTATAGATGAAGTAACTGAGGTTCATAGAGGTTAAGTGCTTTGCTGACAATCAGTTATTCTTGCAGAAACCAAGGTCTTGACTTCCAGCCTTATGTTCCCTACATTATGCTACACAGTTTCTTAATGAAGGTGAAGAAAGATGTATATAGTTTAATCATCTCTCCATTGACAGACTGGCACTATGGAAAAGGAGAAGGCCATATTCCTCAATATTAGGCAGAGAGCTTGGTTAATGTTATCTTTAAGTATTACCCTCAAAGAAAATAAGGAGTGCTTTGAAATTGTAATAGCAGATCTCCTCTTATGGTACCACTTCTTCCTTTCTTTGAATGGAGTTTCAGATTAGTTTATTTAAATTAGGATTTACTTCAATTGAGTAAGGACAATATTAAAGATTACCTTGGGGGAAAAAGGGGATCCTTTGTCAATTGCAGTGTATTTTTCCTAGAGAATTCTGTTTCTCATAGTTAATAGAAGGAAGGGGATTGTTTTCTAGTTCTAGTAACAGAACAGATGTGACTTTCAAGGTTGGCGTTTTCCTAAACTCTCCAAAAAAGCCAAAAATTCATAGGAATCTCATTAAGTGTAAACACGCTTGTCTTAAATAAACTTTCAGCTGTTACCTTGAAATTTAAGTAGACCTCTGAATTAAGCTAGTTAATGAGGGCTTAATTGGGGTAATTTAGATTTTAATTTTAATTTTAAGATTATAAGATTGTAAAGAGGTATCAGCTTCATACTTAATTGGATCCTTCCAAATGCCCATTCTGACTGATGTCTATTATTTGATCAATTTGCTTTGAAAATCTATTGTGCTTAGAGATGGATATTTGGTTTTGTTATTTTGTGTTGTTTTTCCTCTATATTTTGAATTACCTTGTTTGTTTTATGCTACTAACATGGTGCTATATCATTCCTATTAGTGTTTGCAAGTTGAAGCACACGTGTGTCACAAATCCTGGCAGTAAATAATTAAAGTATTTAAATAAACTTGTGTATATGCTACAGTTCTCTGGTTGAACAAATTTGTAGAGCAAGATCTTATTTTGATCTATAATTATAGCTGCCAGTGACTGGCAAGATCCTTACTGAGTCAGATTAATTTACACATTAAGCAGCCATCTGTAGAAATTTTCATAGTACCTCGTTTGCAATGCTATATATCACATGGGAATTCTGAAACTACCTTGCCACTAGGGAGCTTTTAACACCGTGGTTGTAGGCTTATAGCTATGAACAAATTGTTCCAGACATTTACATTTTTTTCTCCTTATTACAAGGTTGCCTAATGATCCAAGAAAAAGTATACAACAGTTTAGACCCCTAATGACAGAACAATTGATAAATTAAGAGCATTCATTTTATTTTATTTAAAAATATGCCCTTGGCCTTACGTTGAATAACTTAACAAGCTTCATGGAGTAGAATATCCTTAGTAGTTGGGCCATAGTTGCAAACTATATTGTAAATTTATCAGTATGCTTCCTTAAAGAGAAACCAAATGACACTGTTATTGCTATAGTAGGCTGATCTAAGAAAGGTGAAATTATTTCAATGTCTGTAACCAGGATATTACAGAGGGAATGAACAATGTTTCAGACTCCAGAATGTTAATTTATATAATACTGTTTAAATTAAAAGTACATTCATGCAAAAAATTATTTGAAAATTATAAGTGAACACTGCATTATTTTGTGCAATAGTTCACTTACGGGTCATTAAACGACTGAGGAAAACTAGCACAAATTACTCAGTGTCACACAAAAAGCATTGATTTAAAGTGTTCTTAAAATTTAAAAACTTCAGCCTCTGTAATGAACACTGGTTACCTGTGAAGTTCATGACTGAGGAATATATTTCAGATTTGTGACTTACCCATTTCTTTTTTAGCTAGAGATATTGTACTATGTTTAGAAAGAAAGAAAATATAAAAAGAAGGAAAGACCACATTAGAAAGTCAACCAACAGCACAATCAGGAACTCGAGGTATTACTTTTTAGTTGAGAGAGGTAATAAGATAGAGAATCCTAAAACTTTAACTAAAAAGGAATTTCTTATTTACACTGAACACTATAATACCCCTTCTTACATGTCATTTCAAAGTGCTGCCGAAAGAAGTCGAGAATCTAACACAGAACAGGGACCAGTTAAAAAATTTCCAAAGAAAAACACTTGGACAAAAGTGAGCACTTTCACAGCATGTCTACACTACATGGTTTTACCAGGATAGGACATGAGTAATAACACTTACCTGTGCTTATCCGTGAATTGTTTTTACAATGCACACCTGAATGATACAATTGCAGGCAGGAGCCAACACATTTGCTGGTACAGATGAGCTGCGTTCCTCACGGAGCATGGGCACATCAATTCTGGAACAGTCAGCCCCATCACCATGCTGCTTTTCTATTTGAACCTTTCATGCCCTGCAAGACAAGGCACGTGAAGCTGTTTTTTTTTATTATTATTATTTACACTAATATTGGAGATAGAGGATGAATCCCAAGCAAATTTGCCTTTCTTTAATTAAACCCTAGTTTCTTTTTTTGTTTCATTCATTAAAGGTCTTAACCAAGACATGCAGGCCATTTGGTCAATAATTTATAAATTATTGATATGCAAGAGACACAAAATGGAAATAAGGTTTCTGCTTCTGTCAACTCTGGATATCACCCGAGTATGTTTGAAATATGTCTTACTCGTCACTCTGTTTCAAGATAGTGAATTGGCATAGAAATTGAATGCTAACTGTACCTTGATTACTTGAAGAGTATGACAGGCTTGATCAAAATGAACGCTTTGGGAAATTATTAATTTAAAAACAACAAATGTAAAATGATGAGGTATCAAATTAAAGGATGGCTCTCACATTGATTTAGATGAATTGTGCTATTTCTCATTGATATTCCCTATCTCTTAAAAAATTGTTACACTGTAGAGCACTGTTAAATCTAGGTGGTGTCGCTCTTCTTTTTTAAAGAAAAACACACTATTTTTAATAAAAACAGTAATTGCATAGGTTTGTGTGGCACAATGTGATGTTTCAATACATGTTTACATTGTGGAATGATTGAATCAAACTAATTAACAAATTCACCTCATATAATTATCATTTTTAAATGATAAAAACATTTAAAATCTACTCTTTTGGCAATTTTGAAATATACAATGATTATTATTTATTACAGTCATCATTTTGTACAATTCTTATTTAAAGAAAATGTGCTCCCAATCTTAATGCTGAAGAAGTGCATTTATACATTCCACCCTCATAATCTGCTAATCAAATGAAGGCACATAAATTGTCGATGTAGCCTGTAGAATCCAAATAATACTCTGGAATAGAGAAGATTAAACCCAGCAGGGCATTTGGCTGTCTTCTCAAATTAGAAAATGAAAATAGTTCATCATCTTCATTGACAGAAAGAGAATCTCCTCTCAGGGACAAGGATTTTTGGCAATCTTCTCAATACATTTATCCTAGTACTGGTGAGGGTATAGGCAAAGTACAGAATGCTCACAAAAAAATATTGCATTGTATTTGTGTTATTTTATTTGTAATATTGTATTTTATTTCTAAAATGTAATTGCTTTGGCCAAAGCAATAAACCATGAAAGAGCTTCTGACCATGTTGGTACACTCATCTAGCTTTTTTGTTTTTGAGACAGAGTCTCGCTCTGTTGCCCAAGCTGGAGTGCAGGGGTGTGATCTCAGCTCATTGCAACCTCTGCCTCCTGGGTTCAAGTGATTCTCCTGCCTCAGCCTCCTGAGTAGCTGGGATCACAGGCGTGCACCACCACGTGCAGCTAATTTTTGTATTTTTAGTAGAGATGGGATTTCGCCATGTTGGCTAGGCTGGTCTAGAACTCCTGACCTCAGGTGATCCACCCACCACAGCCTCCCAAACTTCTGAGATTACAGGTGTGAGCCACGGTGCCTGTCCTTCATCTAGCTTTGAGCATAGACCTAGGAAAAGAGTGTATAACCACTCCATGAGTTTCTTGCCTTGAAAAAAAGTAAAACAAACAAAAAATCTAGGGAAAAAAAGCTGAAGTTCCTTGTATTTCTAGAGAGAAAGAGAGAGACAGAGAGAGAGAAGAAAGAAAGAAAGAAAAGAAGGAAGGAAGGAAGGAAGGAAGGAAGGAAGGAAGGAAGGAAGGAAAGAAAAAGAAAGAAAGAAAGAAAGAAAGAAAGAAAGAAAGAAAGAAAGAAAGAAAGAAAAACTGCTAAATAATTATGTCCTCTTCTTGAAAAGATATTTGAGTTCAACAACTTAGGAAATACATTATAGTTCAAGAGCATTACTTAGGAAAACAGTATATAATTGTGTTACCGTTTTACTACATCTATTAAAGATATTGGAGAAACAGTCATCCTGGATTTGCTAGTTACTAAGATTTGGTTCCCAGGAAAGAATATATTAGAAACTATGCTAACATTTTGTATCATGCGACAGGTAGAGTTAGACTTCATTCCTGTTCAATATTTCTGATTTTCAATAATTAATTCCAGCTTTATTTTAACAGATTGATGGAATCATTGTAGAAAATTTAATAGATATTACATTCGGTCAAAAGTTAAAAATGATTTCACAATTGCATGCCCAAGAATTCAAGTTATTCTACACAGAATCGTGGGGGAATAAGAAGATTATTGTAACTGATCTACCCAGCGCAAAAAGAGTAATAGATGTATGAAGATGTTTATATTTTCAAGACAGTGAAGAGTCATCAATGTCTTCTGCAAACCATTAGTAAATTGTCAAAAAGAAAAAGAGATTTATATCAAATTTACTTAAAATAGGGTTTAAAAATAATTACAAAGGGCATAAAATGCCTTTACAACAGAAAAAAAACAAGCAAACAAACATTACCAATCATAGATCAGACTTATGATACATGACTTCTAGTGAAACACATTGACCAGGGTCCAACACCAGCTATGCAGCATTATTAGAGAAGTACGAATTATATCACAAAAGCAGCTGCCTTGGATTCTTTAAGTTTTAATACATTAAGACAATCTTTTTTAAAGCAGGGCACTATTTTAGATTAAAAGAGAGTAAGGAGTTATGACAGTTAACTTATAGCATGTGATCCTTAATTGAATTTTGGCTCAACACCAAAACAATGAAACAGCTGTGAAGGACATTACCGGGACTACTGAGGTCATTTTATAATGGACTGTAAATTAGATAAATCTGTTTGATCAATATTTAATTTTCAAGACTTATAATTATGGAGTTTTTGTGATTATGTAGAAAATGTCCTACTCTTTTTTTGTTGTAATTTTTCAAAGCTTCATGCAAAAGTAAAGTCATGGTTTATGCAACTTATTAAAAAATGGTTTAGCTAAAATGTATCTATGTATAAATAGACTTAAAATGGCACAATGTTAACAATTAGTAGGCCTAGCTGGAGACTAGCTGCATACTTATATCATACTATTTTTTCAACTTTGCAGTTGGTTTGAAGATTTTCAAAATAAGAACACTGTGGAAAAATGAGTTTCTCCATGAAGTTGTAAATTGTGGAGTGCAACATGTTCACAAGCTTCCAAACTGTGATGACTGCATCTCAAGCGTAAAGCTCTGGACAATACAGAAATAAAATATGATGGCAAAATATGCAGAAAGCTTATGAGTTGGTAATAAGCAAGATGGAGTCAATAAATGTTTTAAGAATATTGATAAGTACAACATAAGGCAACATTATGTGAAGTTACCATCAGGAAAAACAGCAATAAATGGCACATGTTGAAGATGCCAGAAAAATAGTTATTTTTTTCAGAAAAAAGTACCTAGTTGCCTGTAAAGTCATAACCCAAGGTCTAACATGAAAAGTTTTAAGTTAGAGCACTGTACCTGGTATGTAAAGAGTTGTCAATACATGTTTCCTGATGAATTAATGAGCCTATGAAAGAAAATACAGTGGTCATACACAATTAGTCCGAGCTATTGTTTGTTTTTATTCATAATCCATATTGGTAGCTGTTGTTGTTTTTGATTTCCCAGAGAAAAACAAGCATAGGGACTTTTTACAATGCTTATCGTCAACTCTACATGGGCTCTGCCAGAATGCCACGGTAGGCATTCTTTGATGAAGGAGTATTTCCAAAAACTAATAATAATTATAGCATCAGCAGAATTGGTTAAAAATGAAATTGCTGTTACTCTTCGCATCATCCCCTAACATGTTGCTTTTATTGCTTGTTTATTTGAAACCCTCTGTTGTTCAGATAAATAATTAGTATGACATGCATTGTTATTTTTAAACAGGATATCAGATTGTTCTTTGGTTTCGAATTAACTGAAGATCCTTAAGAAATAAATAGATATTGAAGGTTTTGTGAAACTTTCACTGTAGTTTTATCAAGAATTGTTCAGGAGATCTGAAATGGGCAAAGTAATTAGAAATAGAGAATATAAATCACCACTAATCTCTTCTGACAAACTCTTATATCAAAAATAGTTTCACAGGGAAGCCAAAACAAGTGCATGCTTTTAGATATCACTGGCTACTGACTTTTATACTACCTAGAGAGGGAATTTTATAAATATAATAAAATTGCCTCTCTATGCTGCTATTTTTAATTCTAATTTTAATACAATTAGTAAATGGTGTCTTCTCCAATGGCTACAAGTTATCAGGACAGTATCTGCTTCAAACATCTTTGGCTAACTTTCAGTTAGCAGGCTTTCAAAACAATTCCTTTTCCACTAGTTGCCATCCTCTTCCAGGAAGAGATAATTTTCATAAAATTTTGTAGGTAAAACATACTGACAAATTATGTAGTCTATTTGCTTACTTTTTGGGTAAAGAGTTGATTCACGGAAAGGTAAAATGATTGGCCTGGGATCTAGCTAATGGCAGATTAGAACTAAATGTAAGCCTTTGGCAGATTTTAAAAAATATTCTGAAGATGAAATTAGAGTACTGATTAATTTTTAAACACACTTAACTCCCTTAGAGATGCCATTCAGTAGTGTTTCTAGTCAGGAAATATCCTGATATGAGCTAATATAAAGTTTAGAGGGGTCCCTGAGTGACTATACCCCAAGGCAACTTTTGGGGCAAAAATATAAATGTGACAACTCTGTCTGTGACTGTCTAGTAGAAAAATAACACTGGAACCTAGTACCAGACTTGGTTGAAAAAATTGTAAAACTAGTTTTTTCTTCCCCTCCCCCAACAAATAGAATAGTTTTCTAAAGACCAAGTAACATTAATTTCTCTGCCAGATTCCTTGTCTATGAGCACACTTTGCTGTTTAGAATGATGACTGTATCTTACACGTTTATTGCATTTCACGATTTTCAAAAACTACATTTCTTCACCACACAATATTTTGCAATAGCATCATTTTACAAACAAAGGAACTGATTCTTTATGAGGTTAAATAATTTGCTTTAGGGTTTGTTGCTAATAAATTAACAAAGCTGGAACTTGAAAGTAACTGTTGAATCCAAGCTAGATTGAAGCTCTTTTTTTCTCCTCGGGGCCACACTGTTCAGAGTATAGCAGTCATTGTCCCTATGCTCTTATAGGACACCAGACTATTGCAAGAGCTCTTACATCCATGTAAGAGCTAAAGTTCACAATAACCAGAATCATGAGGACAAGGGTCCCATAGTTTAAAAAAAGAGAGAGAGAGAGAGAGAGAGAGAGAGAAACAAGAGCAATAGAGGGTAATTTGGATCTGTTTTTCTCTTCATTTAATTTGTGTATTTGAGGAAGGTAGATGATAATTTAAGAGCCTATCTTCTTGCATCTCGCTCTCTCTATTTCTCTGTCTCTCTGTCTTTTCCAAGGAAAAATAAAAATATTTATCAAACACTAAAGCAAAGACAATGTGTATTTGTATAGCTGGAGATTTTAAGAGAGTTTTAAAATCTTTAATATATTTTATATAGTCTTTACATGGTTTTAAAATTTATAAGGAACTAACTTTTCTGCCTTTTCTAGAAATAAGAGAATATAGGCTACTAATACCATAATCCACTGATTCAACAAAGCCAGATAAATTGGTAAAGCTTTTATTCTCTCATCTCACTTAATGATTGTATTAAATCAATTACTAAGTCCCACCCACAATTACACTAAATTCATTTCAAAACTCTTCAATCCAACCGTTCCTTTTTCACTATCTTACTTTCTTAAGACCCTTATTTTTTTCACTGAAAATATTAATTAAGAGCCTGCTATGTGCCAGACAAAGTTCTAGGCACTTTCAGACACATTACTGAACCAAGGAGAAGATTGATGCCTTAAACTCTAGCAAGGGAGAAAGACAATCGGATAATTTAAAGAATAAATTAAATAGTATGTTAGAGAATAACAAATGCTTTGGGAGGAAATGTAGAGCAGGACATAGAGGATTGTGAGCGCTAGGAAGAAATGGATGTTTGCAATTCAAATAGGGTAACCAGGAAAGCCCTCAGTGAAAGGGTGACACTTGAGCTAAGATTTAAAAGCAATAATTAACTCTGCATTTATGAGACAAAGATCCTAAGATGGGGCATATCTGGCATTTATGAGAATCAGCAAGGAGGCCAGTGAGGCTAGAATGAGGGAACCAGGGAAAGAGTAGTAAGAGACAAAAGCAGACAGGTGATGGGAGCTTGTACGTTATTGATGATAAAGACTTTGTCTTTTACTCTGAGCTATTTGAAGAATCATTGCAAGAGTTGAGCAGAGAAGTGACATGACCTGATTTGCTTTCCTGATTTTGTCTTTAAAAGAATAGCTCTGGCTGCTGTGTCATGATTATTCTATAAGAGGCAAAGATAGAGGCAAGAAAACAAGTGAAGATTTTATTACAGAAACCCAGAAATCTGCTTCTTGTTCTGTCTACGAAAATAAACTTTACTAAGTCTTAGTTTTTATGTCTTTCAGTCCATTCATCATCCTGACATCAGTTAATTCCTGAAATAAAAATCGGATCACGTGATGTGCTTATTTCAAAATTTCAGTGGTTGCCTGTTGCCCATAGATTTATGACCTACTTCTTCATACGAATCTCTTAAAAATCCAATCCCAATCTATTTTTTTCAGATTAATCTTCAATGCCCTTCCCCATACCTGAAGTATTTGCTTTAGTTTTAAAAGGTTGTTTGCTATTTCCTGAACATGCCACATGACATCAGGCCTCTGTGACTTTGTGCTTGTAATTCCACTGGTAAGAAAACACATTTTTTTTTTTCCTGCCTGGTGAACTTTAAATTTTCATACAGAGATTTAACTAAGTCATGATCACTTCGGTGAAGACTTCTCTGGCTCTTTACTGCAAAGTTAACTCTTCCTTCACTATATTCTGTTGTCCTTTATACATGTCCCTCCTAGAGCACTTATTATATCAAAGTTACTTCTTCATCCACCTATCCCTGAAAAGATGATGAGCTTCATGAGGATAGACAATATGACCTGGCTGATTTTATACCCTATGCCTTGAGCTATAGTGCATCACAGATTAGATATTGAATAATCAATATCTTTTGTTAAATGAATAAACAAAAATAATTTTAACATGAAGATCTTATGTTTAATAGTTGTTCAAACATAAATTGAAAATGTAAGCCCCTAAGAAATTTAGAGTGGTATAGTAGATAGGAAAATAGTTCTTATATTTATATTTGCTTTCAAGAAATATTTCTAAACCAAGTTTAATAAAAACTCATGACCCAGTCATGTGCTTTTGGAGAATTGTACCATTTCTGTCAAGCTCCAGTTCAAATGACATTCCATTTTGAAAGATTTTATTGTTAACTGGTCCATGCTAATTAGTATGGCTACAAAGATAAAGAAGATTTTCTTCCCACAGAAACTTCATAAACAAAACGGTCAGTCATATACAAAACAACTACCTGGGTAAATGAGAGGTGACATTGGAAATCACTGGGGAAAGGACCCTTCAAAGTGGTTAGGAAAACCAGCTTTTTACATGGAAAAGAAATAAAAAGTTAGATAAACTCCTTACATATTAATAGCCTAAATGAGGAAGAAAATTCAAAACTTTCAGTGTCTGGGAGAGAGGAGAAAAAACATTCAACACTTTTATGAACACATCAATGGTTTGTTTTATGTTTTTTACCTCAGAATAGAAAGAATATTTAAAACAAGATATAGAAATATATTTTAAAAATTGTTAAACTTTACATGGGGATAATGAAAGTCAATCTAACAAAAAGATAGAAATAAATACCATAAACTAATTTAAAACACAAGAGACTAGAAGAAGATTATGACACACTTTTGACTAAAAATGATTCATATTTAGAAGATATGCAGCAGAGGTCATACAAATAAGAAAAAAACAAACATTCAAATAGGAAAAGATATAAGAAGACTGTATAGTCAATAATTGCATGTTACACTTAGAACTAGAAAACTCACTCTTTAATATAATAATAATGACAATAAAATAAGAAGAAGAATGATAAAAATCGGTGCTTTGAGTCTAGTTTATTTGTTTCTGTACAAAAAAAGTAAAGACTTAATCATAAAAACTATTAGAGCTAATAAATGAATTAGGTAAATTTGCAAAATACAAAACCAAAATACAAAGAAAAAGTGTTTCTATATACTAACAATATGCTATCCAAAAAACAAATTAAGAAACCAAATCAATTTTTATTAGCATCAAAGAGAATACAATACTAAGAATAAATTGAACCAAGGAGGTGAAAGGTCCATACACTAAACACAATAAAACCTTGATGAGAGAAATTGAAGAAGTCTCAAATAAATGGAAAATGTTCAGGAATTACAAAATTAATATTTTTCTGGTACCTAAAATTATCTACACATTCAAAGCAATTCCTATTAAAACCTCAATGGCATTTTGCACAGAAATAGTAAAAACAACCCTAAAATTCATATGAAACCACAAAATATCTGGAATAGACAGAGCAATCTTGAGCAAGAAGAACAAAGCTGAAGGTATTGCACTACCTGATTTCAATATGCTACAAAGCCATAGTAAACAAAAGAGTATGGTACTGGCATAAAAATGGACATATAGACGAATGGAACAGAGAGCACAGAAATAAATTCATGCATTTCCAGCCAACTGATTTTCCACAAGGTTGTCATTAACACACAATCGGAGAAATGACAGTCTCTTCAATAAATGATGTTGAGAAAACTGAATATCCACATGCAAAAGAATGATACTGGACTCTATCTTATAACATATTAAAAAAAACTACTCAAAATGGATTAAAAACTTAAATTTACAACCTGAAGCTGTAAAACTATTAGAATAAAGCACAGGGGAACAGCTTCTTGGCAATGGTTTGGGTAAACTGAATTTTTAGATATGACCCCAAAAGTATGGGTAGTGAAAGCAAAAATAGCCAAATGGGATTGCATGAAACTAAAAATTATTCTGTCCTCCAAGGAAATAATTAACAGAGAGAAGACACAACTTACCTAGGAGTGGAAAAAAATATTTATAAACCATACATCAAGTAAAAGTTTAAAATCCAAAGTAAATAAGGAACTAAACTCAATAGCTAGGAAACAACCACATTGAAACTGAGCAAAGACCTGAATAGACACTTATTAATGGAAGACATACAAATTACCAACAGGTATATGAAAAAACACTAAGTGTCACTAATTATTAGGAAAATGAAAATCAAAACCACAATAAGATATATCACTTAATGTATGTTAAAATGGTTATCATCAAAAAACATTATAGCAAGTGTTGGCAAAGGTGCGGAGATAAGGGAACCCTTGTACACTGTCAATGGGAATGTAAATTGGTATAGTCATTATGAAAAATAGTATGGAGGTTCCTCAAAATATTAAGAATAGAACTCCCACATGATCCAGAAATCTCATTTCTGAGTATATGCCAGAAAGAAATAAAATTAGTATGTCAGAGTAATATCTGCACTCCCATGTTCATTACAGTATTATTCATAATTGTCAAGATATGAAATTAAGTGTTCATCAGTGGATGAATGGATAAAGAAAATGTGGTGTCTATATAACATGAAATATTACTAATCCTTAAAAAAGAAGAAAATTCTGCCATTTGAGACAACACAGATGGATGTGGAGGACATTATGCAAAGCGAAATAGGCCAAGTACAGAACGACAGATACTACATGATCTCATCTACATGATGAATCTAAAAAAGCTGGACTCATAGAAACAGAGAGTAGAATGATGGTTGCCAGGGGGCAGGCAGAAGTGGAGTGGAAGAAATGGAGAGATGTTGGTCAAAGGGTTAAAAGTTTTGTTATGCAGTTTTGGAGATCTATACAGCATGCTGACTGTAGTTAGTAATACTGTTTTGTGAACTTGAAATTTGCTAGGAGAGTAGGTCTCAAATTTTCTCATCACACACACAAAATGGTAACTATTTGAAGTAATGAATATGTTCATTGGCTGGATTGTGGTAATCATTTCACAATGTACACTTATAGCAAAACATGTATACTTTAAACATAAAATTTTTGTCTACTATATCTCAATAAAGCTGGAAAAAATAAAAATAATACAAATAAATCATCAACATACAAAATGTTGGCAAAAATGTGGAGCAACTGGAACTTTCACATGTTGCCTGTGGGAATGTAAGATAGATGGCACTCTACTTTGGAAAATAGTTTAGCAGAGTCTTAAAATACTAAACATATAACTAACATATGCTGCAGCCATTCCATTTCTAAAAGAGAAATGAAAACATATGTTCATACATATAAGTAAAGACTTACATACCAATGTTTAGAGAAGCTTTATTTACAATAGCCAACAGTGGAAATAGCGCAAATGTCTATCAACAGTTGAATAGATAACCAAAATATGCTATACCCATACAATGGGATACTACTCAGCAGTAAAAAGCAATGAACTAATGATACATGCAACAACCTGAATAAGTCTCAAAATTTATTTCTTCCTTCCTTAAGGAAGGAAGAGAGACCAAAAATAGAGTATCTACTATATAATTCCATTTATGTTAAGCTCTAGAACATGCAAAATAATCTATAATGATAAAAAAGCAGCTCAGGGTTTCCCTGCGGACACAGCGAAGGGAGTAATGGATTACAAAGAGTCAAGCGGAAACTTTTGGAGGCGGTAGAAATGTCATTATATTGATTGCATTCATGGTCTCACTGCATACACATATGTCAAAAGTTAACAAACTGTGCATTTTAAATACATGTGGTCTATTGTTTGTCAATTGTACATCAATAAAGTCATAAATTTTTAAAATAGTGAAATAATAAAAAAGGAAAAGAAATATCTTCATTGAAATATTGATATGATTGCTTCAGGAAAGAGATAGGGATTAGAACAAAAAGCATGAGGCATATTATTAAAATCTAAGTCAAAATTATCGTACTTATTTTTGTTAATAGTAAAACCCAAACTCTTTACAAAGGCCTAAAATGTCATTCATGACTTGTATCATTTCTTTATTTTTCTATTCTTATTCACTATGTCTCCCTCCATTGCTGGACCACCTCTACTCTAGACACAATGTCCTCCTCCCTGGTCTCAAAATAGTCCCACCATAAGACCCTGTTACTGTTTTTTTGCTCTGCCTGGTACATTATTTACAAGATTCAGTCTCCTACTTCATGTGTCTACCATGACTCCCCAACCCCAGCTAAAACAGAAAACCCACTCCCACCCTGGAACCCTCAATCTCTTTCATCTGTACCTATATAATAGAATTTATATGTTTCTAAAATACTGTATAAATTGTTTGATTATACTTACTGCTTATTTTTTGTCTCCCTTCACTAGCGTGAAGTTCCAAGAGGGAAAAAATTTTCGTTTCTGTCATTCACCAATGTAGACTTAGCACCTAACACAGTACCCAGCATTTGTGGTGTTTAGTAATTATTTCTTGAAGGGCTTTAGTATATACATATTTCATATCTGCATGAAATACACATATATGAAATATAGGTATTATCTATATATACGTAATATGCTTTACTAAATGCTTAGAAAAAAATATTATGTAGAATTCAAAATTAATAATTCTGTAGAGTCTGCATATTTGAAAGATTCTTTTTCTTTTTAAAAAATGTTTTAAAAAGTTGATAAAACAATCAATGAAAATATAACACATGGAAAGACTATAAATTATGTAAGATGAGATTGATTTGCTGTTGTTGGCACTTAAAGTACATATTACAAAAATAAATACCTGAAATTATATTTAATGAAATATTAAACTCTCAACCAGGTTTTACTAACATGAAAGTCTGGTTAGTTTTCCTTTCTACTGAATTCATGTATTACTTAGGCTGCATATTCTATTATGCAGCTTAAATGTATGAAGAATAAGAAATTATATACATTTCAACAAGAAAGAAGTTTGATTTTTGAACTTGGATATTTTCCCTCAATTTGATGACCTAACCAACCTTCTAAAATAAAAGCTTGGAGGAAAAGTAATTCTTTTTTCTTTTCATTTACTTAAAATGAATTATTTGGATGAATATATCCAGAACAGGTTCCAATTTAAAGTATAAATAAAGGACCTCTATGACATATATAACAGAATTCTTCCCAGATTACAATTATAACAAAAAGAGAAAAAGGGACTAATTTCAGAGTAAACTCAGTTTCCAGCAAGGTGATTTTTCTGAAAGTAGATTATGCCCCAATTTACTTGCATGCACAGAAGTAGAACTACGTGCATTTCCTTGTGGGGTCTAATGCATGAAAATATAACTTTAAAAGTATGAGCCACATTATAGCCACCTCAGCGGGGAGTTTACTGGACTGGCTACATGCAGGGAATTTATGAAAAACGAACTGAGAAAATCTGGTCCCACTATGAGTAAATTGGGAGGACAACTTGAAGAATGTAAATTCAAACAACCAATAAACCAGATGGCTCAGAGGGGAATTTAATTGTTATACATAAAATTTAATATGGAACAGGCACCGGCAAGGTGAGTTACCCTTTAAAACTCACACAGTGTAGCAGAAAAAACTCAGTGACTGGAAATCTCAGAGTATTTCTGCATTACAGATGGAAAATTTCCATTGTTCAACAGCCTGCTCACTAACTTAACAGACAAGCAGAAAGAAAAAAAAAATGTTAGAAAATATCAATATGAAAATACTCTTATTTCTCAAAAATAAAGTTTAAGGCCACTATTTCATACCCAGGTTTCCTGGTATTTTATCTTCGTGTGTTATTTCAATTCACTTTAATGACAGGTTAGGGACTATGCACGAAATTACCCTAAAAGAGAAAATAAAGCGATATTCAGATGATAATGGTAACTGTATTTTTTCCTCCTAAGTGTAATGTTGATTAAAATGTGGAAATGAAGAAATTAACAGGGCTGTGAAATTTGACTTTGTGAATGCTCAGCTCTCTGGAGGCAGTTGATCTCATACCGTGGTTATGTCGCAATGCAATGGGAAAATACACAATCTCACTGTTAAAGAAGTGCATGTTTGAGTTGTATTATCCCAGGGATATTTACAGAGGGTCAAAAAATGAGGTTTATCTACATTTTTGGCCTCAAATATCTCTGTGGAAGTGCTGGTCCCTGTAATCTGGGCCCAGTATTATGTGAGTCACAAGAAGTCATTTTGCTTAGATTTTCACAATTCTGTAAAGTATAAAAATAGTGCGCTCCCTGGACCGCAGATGCCCTGCTTCACATTTGGTGTTCCCGGGTTCTCATCCAAAGACAATCAATGATAGCATAAGAATAAAAAAACTCAATCCCCACAGGGGAACGTCACTTAAATATAAGGGCTTTTGCTTTCTCTTCTGCCTCTCTTCCGCCTCTCTTCCAACAATGTATCCTTCAAACACTCTTTCACCTAAGATTTCAGAGATCCATAGCTTGGGAGGAACTTCACACAAATTTACAAGATGTTTTTCTGGGCTAGGTGTTACTGCTTATGACTACAATGCAAGTCATTTTCTGAATATGAAGCTAATTGCATTGCATCTAACTTTGGTCTCCATGTTTATTCATAACAAATTTCTTATTCTGTTCCTCTTTCTTTCCACAAATATTTACTAAGTAGCTACAACATGCCACATACTGTTCTCAACCCCATGGGTCTCAGAAAGTGAGTTATACTGCTTCCATTCATTTTAAAGTATTTTAAAGAGATGGGTGAAGTGTATATCCACATGAACACAATTATCAAAATTTATGTTAACTAAAAGCCATTTACACATATTCTTTTTTTGTGTTCTGAATTCTACATGAGTTTTCAGAGATTATGAAAGTAGGAGCAATTTTTTTTTCTAAAGCAATAGCATCAGAGCAAAGTGTTTTATGCAAGCTATTCAGTGTCAACTTGTTGGACAAGTCAACTCAGAGCCACCATCACATGGATGCACCTGCCTTGTCTTTGCAGGAGCTGCCTTAGCTAATTACTTAGCAGTAAGAATGCCAGCAGCTACCCAAGTTTTCAAAGAGGCATGGAGATAAAAATCCTACATTAATTCCTTCATTGTGCTTTTTAAGGAATTAGGAACGGGTTTCTTTGGGGGATGAAACAAAGGAGCAGAATTCTTATTACTATGGCTCATCTTATAACAAAGTTAAGATTCATTTTCCTTAGAAACAGCTGGAAGATAGTATAATCCATATCTATTTTTTTCAAAGCTGAAAATCATGAGGGATTTCTGATTCCATCAATCATTTTTAGAAATTTTTTAAATGTAGATGTTAAAGAAAATAATGTAACTAACATTTATGCTCCAATAATTTTTAGAAATTGTCAACCATTTTGCCAAATTTGCTTCAAGTATTATTTTAAGAAAAGGATACAGATAATTTTGAAGTATTAGAAGTGTTATTTGACTTACACTGTGTCATATCTTCTTGTCTGTTTTTACAGAGGCAGTCTTTATCATGATTTTTATCTCTATTTCAAATTTCCATATATCTATATATGTATGAATGAATAATGTCTATTATACTTACCACTTGTACAAATAGTATCACATAATATACCTTATGTATTATTCTAAAAGTTGCTATTCACATTGGTTTCCATGTATTTATGTTGTATATATGTAACATATACACACAAATGCATACACACATACCTTTATAGAGAGTAATCTATTTAGCTATCTAGAGAGTTTATTCTGGCCAGGCATGGTGGCACGCACTATAATCCCAGCACTTTGAGAGGCTGAGGTGAGTAGATCACTGGAGCTCAGGAATTTGAGACCAGCCTGGCAACATGGTGAAACCTTATCTCTACAAAAAATAAAAAAAATAGCTGAGTGTGGTGGCATGTGGCTGTAGTCCCAGCTACTCAGGAGGCTGAGGTGGGAGGATTGCTTGAGCCCAGGAGGTAGAGGCTGCTGTGAGCCACAGTCGTGCCACTGCACTCCGGTCTGGGTGATAGAGTGAGATACTATCTCCAAAAAACAAAAACAAGAAAGAGAATTAATTCTTTAAAGTTTTAACTTTTCCATTATGTAATTTTACTATTTTTAAATTTAATCCCCTGTTACTAGAAATAACTAGTTGGAAGTGTTGAACACGTTTCCTTGCCAATGTGTGTGAATTTCTCCAGAGTATTACTATACTCAGTAGTGGAAGTTTGTGTCATAGAGTATATACACATTCAAACTATTATTGTCCACAAAATCACCCCACAATGGCTGTACCAAATGTAGTCACAACAGTGTTTCTCTTCTTTACCTGCTTTTGTTCATTCCAATTTCCTTTTCTGTAAGTTGCCTGATCATAAATTTAGCCCATTAGCTTGTTGCTTTTTTTGCCCGCTCAGATTTTCTCTACCATGACAGTTTCCTAGTGTTGAAGAGCTGCTTTTCCCAAACATCCTCAATATCTTACTGTTCCCATCCAATCTGACACACAACTTAGTCATATGTTATGTTGGCATAGCTATAGAACATTGTCAGGAAATGGCAACATAAGAGCTTCCTAATCTGTTATTACTATTAAACAAGCCTTTTTATCCTGGCACTATACAAGTACCATAAAGTCCGTATTTCTGGACCAAACATTTTTTGGTTTGAGTTCACAGTGAAGGGAAATGCTAAACAGGGACTTGTAAATCAGTCTGATATGTGAAATTATTCTCCACACTACCAATAAAAAGTTTATGTTCCCCTCATCCTCCCATTTTATGGTATTTGCAGGCAAACTACAGAAAAAAAGGACAGAAAACTGAGGATTTATATAATGATCAGCCAAGAACTACATGAAGAAATAAAATATTCTTAATTTATTGTGACAAAGAACTGAACAATTGGAACTATAAAATATGTTGATGAGGATTCGACAATTGAAATCTGAAATATGAACTGTTGTAGGTTGATTTTTCTCCCAAATAGTGGTAAATGCCTTAATTTTAGAAAGGAACATCTTATAGCAAACAAGCATGAGGTAAGACCAGTGTTGGACATAGCAGCAAAGCATAAGACCATTAAGAATTAAAATAAAAAAGAAATTAATTCAATTTCCCAGCAGAGACAATTGAGTTAGCCCTATCTAAGAAGCTCTTTAATTACTTAGAGATGTGGTAAGATCAATAACTAACAAATCATTCTTAAGGTGTGCAAGAAAATAGCTATTTTATTTTCGATTGATATAATCTTGCTCTTAAGCTCCTAACCTGTTGAATGGTGATGGAAGGAATAAGGACTTATAACTGACAAGTGAGGATAGCCTTGACTTTTCAGGTTTAAGCAAGTAGATTCCACTTTCTAATGGGTAAAAGTTCAGTCTTTCAGAGTTTTTCCTACTCCACACTAACCTATCCAAGGTGCCAGTCAGCATAAGAGACATCCTGTAGACATCAGCTGTGGAAGTTCAAGATCATGACCATTAGCCTCGGTTCATGGGCCTTGTATACTATGAGTTCTTCATCTGGACCACAAGATGTTAATCTTCTGATCATTCTACACATCTTCTACATAGAAACCCAATGTGTGCAGGCTATGAAGAAACAAGACAACTACTCTTTGATCATTTGCTTCAAATACATATGTATTAGCAAATGCTTGTCATGCTAGATATGGTACCAAAACAATGTGATGTTATTGGAGAAGAGTTTTGGTTTTTTCCAGGTTCCTCCATCTTAATCTAGATATTTCTCTCACAGACCACCTTGAGGATTCTCTTTGAGGGAAAAATTATATATTAGCACCTGTTTTCTTTCATTAAAATTTTCTCTTGAAATTCTCTTGCATCCAACTCAGTCAAGTTTCTGCATTCTATTTTGGCAGGTGGAATTTCTAGTACATCATAACCTCATTTCTCTACCTGGCATAGAACAAAACTGGCTATTCAAGCTTGACTCTATCAGAATTGGCTCTTGATATGTTAATGGAGCTTAAGGAATTTAGAAAATCCTCTTTTCTCTCAGTAATGCCTAGCTTTCCAGAATAATTGTCTAACAAAAGACTCAGAAATTCATAGTGGCTTTAATGACTAATTTGACAGTCAAAATCCAGTAATGATTTCATCGCTCTAATTGTTATATCCATCTTTCTAAGACTTAAGCCTCTTGGCTTGCCCTTAAGAAGAGGCTATAGGGGAAAATTATTCAGGAGAAATACAAAATAAATCTGGTAAATATTTTCCAAATATGCTGTAATAGATACATCAATTGACAATGAAAAACAAATTCCACTGAATAATATTTATTTTTTGTAAATAAACACATGCTTATACTACTGAGTAAATGCTATATCATAATTTAATTTTAATATCCCTAATTGAATAGAGTAACGTCTTTGTAAACTTTTACTCCATTTTCTTATTATTGTAAAAGAGAGGTTACATTCACAAAATGCTGGTCCCACAGTGTCTTAAGTACACTTAAGCCATATAAAACTGCAGATTTTGATCTTCTTTTTAAAAAGTTCAGAATATTACATATATTCAGGCTTGCATTTCCTCATGGAACAATTAGCTGGAGTTGAGTAGTAGCTGGCAGCTCTCTATGGAATTATCCTCTTGATTTATTACTGTCTTCTCCACTTTCTATTTTCTTTCTGACACAATAGCGATCTTATTTATTAAGGATAACTGCATGGCCTCTGTAGGCAAGTGAGTCTCTAAACATATTTGAATTGTATACACAAGCCTAAGATAGGCATATTTGGATTTGGTAGGCTCTGAAATACTATCACCATCTACAATCCAAAGCCCAGAGCGTACAAACTAATAAGCGACATCCTTTACTGGGTGCCACCTGTGGGCATGCTTATCCCACTCTTCTGGAAGTTACATTGGCATTTAAATTTGCCTATAGCCTTGACTTAATTCTGGCGCTTCTCACATTTGTTGCCTTAAGACAGAACAAAGTATTTAACAGTGTCTGATCCCCCTACATCAACTGGAAGGTCAATAGGGCTTTCCAGTTAGTAAGGCTCCTGTGGATCTGGGGCGCTAGATAAAACAGAGTAATGGATGTGATGTACAGACAAAGAGAACAAATAACAAATGGAATCCAAGTAAAATAACAAAGGACAAAGTCATAAAACTATGTGCACACAGGGATATTATAGAAATGAGATAAATCTGAGAAAGCCAAGAAGCCCTTGAAAGTCAGGACAGAAGAGAGCACAGAAAGCAACAGGCTAGACCAGTTCTAGATGTGTGCTGGAAGACAAGGGGCTCGATTTTTATCTGCCGCAGGTAACTGGAGGCAAAGTGAGTCTGTGCAGAAGGCCCATGATAGAATGGATTGAACTAGAACCTGAAATGTGGTTTGGCACTAAAATGAGACAGTTATAAAAACCTCCCTCTGACTTTATTTTCCAGATTGCAAAAACCTCTGGATTTGTGAGAGAATTCCAACAATAAAGGGAAGTAAAAAACCCTGCATAGTAGCATAGAAAGGCAATAAAATTAAAACGTTTAAGGTGTATAATATTAAAATTTGAATAACTAAATCTATGTCAAATTATAGATTTTTCTACATAAAAGCAATAGTGTGCTATGTGGGTGTGCATTTTATTCAATAAGTATTTTCTGAGAACTTAGATTGTGTCAAATATAAAGGGGGAAAGGGGTCATTAAAGGCATAGAAAAAGTTTGTCCTCTTAACAAGTTTAGAATCACTCTATTGGAAACCAGATATATATTCTGATAGGGATATTTGAAACTTGCAGTAGCAATTTACCATTATTGCAGCCTTCTTTTTAAGTGCCAAGTACTGTGTTGGATACTATAGTGAAATATCTTTTCTAATCTTCAAGGTAAGTAAACAAGATATTATTACATCCATTAAGCAAATAAGTGAACTGAAAAGTTTTTTTACCCTGGACTACCTTGATAGCTTTCCCAAAGCTCATTTCCATATGAACCATACCTTTCTCAAGTACAGTCTTCAAGCTATTTTCTAATTCATATTTCTAAACCATATCTCTGATTTTGTCACTTTTATTACTCCCTATGAAAAAATTTAAACCTCTTAGGCTACCTTTCAAGGTACTACAAGATCTTTTTTTATACCATCAATAATTATCACCTCTTTCTTCCCTTTAAAAACTCTAAGTTTCAATCTACTCCAGCATTCTCTTTGCCCAAACAGCTTGAACTTCTAGTAATTATGCATTTGCTCCACTTTTATCCACTCAGAGAGCTTCTCCCATTTTTTTCTTAATAACCAAAGATTATACATTTTTCAAGTAAAGGAAAAAATGAAATAATAATTTTCATAAAATCTTTCTCTTAATTCCCCTAGTTTTAAATAATTTATCTTTAGCATGGACACTTATCTCTGCCATGAACTCTTCTATAACTTAAACCATTCTACTTTTGTGGTATGGTGTGGCCAAAAATCTGAGTATTTAGTAATTAATTGGTTTTGTGGCTGTAAGATGTATAGGGAGAGAGAGACATTGAAAAATAAAAGATGCTGAGAGGGCACCTAGAAAGTAGGCATTGGAATTCTAGGGAAATTCTGGTAAGAAATGATCAAGACCACATATTTATCTTTGAATTTAATGTTACCATACCCTTTGGGATGTCCCAGGATGACCCTGCACTAGGCCTGAACACAGGTAACAGCAACAGAGCCCTTAAAATAAAACCATCATGCAGTTCCTGAGCTTTACCTAGAAGCTACACTGGTGAAAAAGATATGTATGGTAGTTCTGAATTTGTAAGAGGCCAGGCTTACTTTCTGGTAAGGTAAATATGTAAGTGAATATAAAAAGATATAATGTTGGAAGTACAGGCACAAATTTGAAAATTTAGGTTTAAACATCCTGAGATAGCATAGGCACTGATTTCTTTTTACTTTGCAACTTGAAGAAGTTCTGCAGCAAGGACAGAGGCAGCAATCAGAACAGATAGCTGGAGGGGAGGAAACATATCCTTTTCCTTCCACTCTTCCAGATTCTTGGCTGGGTCTCCTTGTCAAAAGACAGATTAACAAAAGGAAAGCATTTAATATAAGTTTTATGTGACTTGATGCCTTCATTAGCAAATGAAGATCCAAAGAAATGGTTAAACTGAGCATTTTATACTACATTTGATGGCGAATGGAAAGATATGGAAAAATATAAGAGAAAAGGGTACAAGCTAAGTGTATTAAACTAAAGGGTGGTTAGCGAGGCTTGTTTGTTAGGATTCCTGTCGGTGTCCCTCTGTCTTTGAGAATAAAAATTTTCCTTTCTGCCAGGTATTTGGGGAACACCTCTCATATGAGGGACATATGACCTGCTTCAGGGTAAGGTCAGGGTCTTTCCTGCCCCTGCCTATTCTCAAACTCCTTCAGCTTAAAATATTTAGTATGCCAAGGTGCCACATTTTGGAATAGGGTGTCCTGAGACCTGTCATAGCTTAATTCCATCTACTTTGCAATGGCATCGTGCAATAGTCAAGCAATGGAAAGCAAAGACCCTCTTTGTGCATGGAAGCTGTGTTAAAACTATGAGTGTTCGGTGTTGGTGAAGGACAGGTTTTTTTCTTTTTTTTTTCTTTTTTTTTCTTTTTTTTTTTTAAAAAAAAACAGAGATTGTAGAGACTTTCTAACCTCAAGAAGGTACACCCTAGTTTTATATTCAGCAGAGTTAGAGATAGCAAGAAATGGCCCCTGGGACATGATAAGACACCTGCAAACTTCTTAAATCTCAAGGGAAAGAGATCCAAAGAAAAGGAATTGGACTTTACATTTTTAATATATGCAGATATATGCTTGATTGACAAAGTACATGAAATGGCATCTGGCTTTCCCAAGAGTCTCCATTTTTTGCCCCTCAGTGTTGGTAGAGTGTAAAAATGGCCCCAAATTCTTTCCCTAATTACATTTATGACCTTATAATGTTACATTGCAGTTTCTTCAAGAGACAAATCTGGTTGATATTTAACATGTGTTAGCCAGTCGGACATTAGCAAATGTAACACAAACAGAGGATAGAAAGGTGCTTAAGCATTCCTCTGTTCTCTCTCTTATTTTCTTGGAACACTACAGAATATGAGAAAGCCTGAGCTAGCCAGTTGGAGGACACAACATCATGTGGAAAAGAACTGAGGCCCCAGGCTAAAGCAAACAGCAGACATGTGAATAATCCCAGATCTAAATCAACCGAATCTAGTGCAAAATTGTCAATTCCTGGAAATGTGAGCCAAGCACACAATTGTTGTGAAGCACTAAGTTTTGGGGTGACTTATTACACAACAAAAGCCATTTGATATGGAGTTTTTTGAAAATAAACATTCAACTCATGCAATCATTTATGCACATACCTCATCTCCACTTTCAGACATTAAGGGCTTTCAACAAGTTTCATATCTTACCATATAATTTTTCCATTAAAACAAGCACAGTGATTTGCAACAGAGAGTAAAATTTCAGGATTCAAAATCTGTGGTTCAGATAAATGTTGTCTGAGGAGACAGGGGACAGAAATTAGTATAGGCTCAAGCTGAAATGAGCAGATTAGGCTCTATATTTGACTCTGGCGATACTCCAGAAGTATTTTACATCTATCTTAGTCTACACAAATGAAGCTCCTTCTGATAACAGATGTCCAGTAAACTTTTCAAGATTACTCACATAGCCTACCTGCTACATGTCCTAAAGAACTCTAAGAAGGGTAATTTCTTCTCACGTGAAAGGGCATTTCTTCTCAGATGGCATAGAAAACGCATGAATCCTGCCAATGCTGCTGCTCTTAATGTCATTTTATAACCGAAATGGAGTTACGCATAGGAGCTGTTCCATTACTTGGCCCGTGAGCTGTCAGTACCCTGAGGTATTACATACCTATGTGTTCTCTTTATTGCCTGAACAAAACAGTAAAGTCACTTGAAATTCTCCTCCTGTTTGGCCTACGAGGAAGAGAATTGACAGAAGAAAGCAGAGTTTGTCAAAATAAACTGAGGATTGCTGACCTAGTTCCTTCATTAAGATAATATCCCTTCAGCATTTCTCTTAGTTGGCATAGCAAACATATGTGCACGTGCACACACAGCCATACATGTGTTATGGTATTACTCGTCTGCATGTCTTCTTATCTGTTTTACTTTATTTTTTCTCTTAACATAATGTAAGCTTACAAGTTGTTTAGATACTACCACCTCTAGCAATTACAGAAGAGATGTTTTATATACTTTGAATTTACGTTATACTAACATGCATGCTGTTTTGGGGAAAACAATCAGCTGGGTTGCAAAAAAATGGCATGATGGTCGTTTTCTAAAATGTATGACTTAAATTATTATTAATAACAACACGACAAGATAATTAACACCCTGCACAGCATTTTCCATTTTAAGAGTACTTTAGGAATATAAATTGTATAACCTCTTCAACACCCCACTTTACAACTAGAAAAATCAAAGCAGAGGTTAAGTGATTTCTCAAAAGTAAAAATACCCAGCATAAAATTCAGCAACCTGCCCCTGATGTTTCTGCCTTAACCTTAGACCAATGAGTGATCTCTCTTTCCCCTTCTTATCTAGGATCAAGAAAACTGAGCATGGCATTAATGTAATACTCTACTGCCAGACATGATAATAGTCAATAGCCCACCTACTGAATTATATTCAGAAAAAACTTTCTGAAAAGAGAGAAAACTTAATGAAAAAAATCAGCCAGAAAGATAACTAATTAAAATTGGAGATTTCTCCATTCCATCTCTAATTTGTAAGTACAAAATAAATTCTGAACATATTTGTTAGTGGCAGAATCTATTGTCCTCCCAACTCAGTGAAAGAGAAAACACTAATTAGTCAATAAAGTTAGGATGGGAGGAAGAGGATGCAGGTAAGGACAATACAGAAGCTTCAGAAGTCACAAATATGACTATAGGCCAATTGATATGCAAAGCTAACAAAATTTCTCAGGTGATGTCATTCTGCAGAAAGGTACTGAGTTAACAATATTTGCAATCTATTATCTATTACGTCTTTCTTTTCATACTACCTGATGCCAGTTATTCTGTTCCATAGAGTTGGCAATACAGCAATTTTGACTAATATCTAGCTTTTTATGCAAAGACGTAGCTCTAGTTCTTGGGAACAAGTATGTTGAATTAGTCCTATTTATTGATAATAAAGATAACGTAAGCCTATGTAGTGGTGAAGTCATTTTTGCCATATTGTACACATGCAACACATAAAAGCAAACTGCAGCCTTTTTACATTTTGATTAAGAATTCTTTCTAAAAGCCACCATGTCACCATTAAGATATCAACAGAAAAATATATTTGAAACACAGAAAAAGAGATGCAATTAAATTCAGTGAATTAGAATAGCTTCAGTGGCAAGATGTGGAAACGATGAGGTTCAAACAAAGTAGATCAGATGATAGAAACAATGTTAACACTAGGAATTATATTAATTAGTGCTGACCTCGTGAAAATTGTGCTATCATTTGTAAATAATGCAGCTTTATATGATTAGGGAGTTGCTATTATAACAAAAAACTCTTAGTGTCTTTACTAATTTAATTAAAATCATAGGAAATATATATTCAGCTCTTCAGAATTTCATTATCTTGAATCTTTAGGAGTTGCAATCACTAAGAGATATCAATATTAATTTGAATAGAATATATAGACCATGCTGTTGCTAGCCCTCTGCTAGATTAAATGTCCTAGATGATTCTCCTCATGGAGACTGGAAAAAGCATGAAAAAAAAAAATGCACAGAATCCAGAATTAATATGAACACAGGAAATCAGAGGATTTCAAATAAACCCTAGATGACTTCCGTTTCCCCTTCGACAGCTTTAAGGTAACTGGGACAGAAGATAAAGCCTTGAGCCCATTGAAGGTGAAAAGTCCTATAGAAAACCACCTCATAAATCTGAGACCCAAAAGGGATATCTTGTCGATATAAACAAGAAGTAGACACACCATTCAGAGTGGAAACTCAATAACAATGGTCTTTACTGATAGGAAAAAATAGTCTACTCTAAATATTTGTAACCAAAATTCAGACCGCATCTGGTTTTGTATTTGAAATTCATGAAAATGTTGTGATCTGGAAAACCTCTAAATGGTTCCCGATGAAATCTAACATAGTATTAAAACACACACACAAGCACACATATACACACATTGTAAACAATATGGGTTTATTTCAAAACCAAAGACAATTTTGCATTTAAAATGATAAATATAATTTACCATTCTGATAAATTATGATACGCAAACCATCTCGATAGTTGTAGAAATAGTGTCCAATAAAATTAACATTCACTCCTGAGAAAACTATCAGCAAATCAGTAGGAAAATACTTCCTTAAAGGTGTAAATATAATTTGTGTCAAAGCCATCATCAGGGGTCAGTAGGGAAAGGATAGATTATGAAAACTTGGCACTGAGAAAGCTGGCTTTTTAATTTTTTTTATTTTTTTATTTTTATTTGAGATGGAGTTTCGCTCTTGTTGCCCAGGCTGGAGTGCAATGGCACGATCTCGGTTCACTGCAACCTCTGACTCCCAGGTTCAAGTGATTCTCCTACCTCAGCCTCCCAAGTAGCTGGGATTACAGGCATGCGCCACCACGCCCAGCTAATTTTGTATTTTTAGTAGAGACGGGGTTTCTCCATGTTGGTCAGGCTGCTCTGGAACTCCCAACCTCAGGTGATCAGCCCGCCTCAGCCTCCCAAAGTGCTGGAATTACAGGCATGAGCCACCGCGCCCGGCTGAAAGCTAGCTTTTTATATGAAAAACTTTAAATTGGATTCCCACTTCAGAAAATACATAATTTCAGGTGAATTGAAGAACGAAATATAAAAGGCAAAGCAATAAACTTTTATTAAAACTCTATAAAGTAGAATATTTTAATATGTATAATAAAACAAATTTTTTTAGGAAGATACAACACTCACATCATGAAGAAAATTTGAAAAACTAGGATATTATAAAATTAAGGAATTGTTATAATCTAAAGTTCCCATGAAAGCATAAGCACTTCCCAGGAGAAGACATTTCTAACACATGCATATAACAGTAAACTATGTATCAATAAGAAAATTATAAAGAGCCCTTTAGAAAAATTAGCAAAAGACAAAAAAGTTTTTCTTAGAAGATACACACATGACTCATATTACATGAAAATACTCTCAATATTATTATCAGAAAAATTCAAATTAAAAATTTTAAATCATATATATTGAATGACAGTCAACAATTAAAAGTTTGAATATATCATGTTAGAGAGTACATAGAGTCATGGGAATGCTCAAGCACAGTTGGTAGAAATTTCAAAGCGTTAAATCATTTTCAAAAAGATTTTGACACTACTTAGTAAATTTGTTTTATTTTGTTTAGTTTTTGAGACGGAGTCTTGCTCTGTTGCCCAGGCTGGAGTGCAGTGGCACGATCTTGGCCCACTGCAACCTCTGCCTCCCAGGTTCAAGCGATTCTCCTGCCTCAGCCTCTGGAGTAGCTGGGATTACAGGCACGCGTCACCACGCCCGGCTGATTTTTTTTGTATTTTTTTTTTAGTAGGGACTGGGTTTCACCACGTTGGCCAGGCTGGTTTCAAATTCCTGACCTCAGGGGATCCACACCCCTCGGCCTCCCACAATGCTGGGATTACAGGCATGAATCACCCCGCCCGGCCTCTACTTAGTATTTGAAAATGTGCTTGCCTTATACTTCAAGCGGTCCACTCTTGCAAAAATACCATTGAGAAACACTTGAGTACATGCAGTAATAAACAGGTTTTTAAAAAGTGAATAGGATCATTATTTGTAACAGTAAATATTCCAACCCAAATGCCAATCAACAGCAGAATGGACACATATTTGTAATACATTAATATACTGGGAAACTACGCAGCTGGGAAAATGAATCAATTACAGTAACTAGCAAGTTAGAGGAATTTCACATACTTAATTCTGAGTTAAAGAAGTCACAGAAAAATGTATATGACATGGTTTATTTCATTTAATTTCAAAAAAAATACATAAAATGAAACTAAATAGACATGTAAAACTTTAGACAAAAGGAGATGATTAATAAAATGTGAATGTTTTTAGTTACTTCTAGGGAGAAGGGTGGATGATAATATTGGGGAGAGGCACTCAGAGGGCTTCCAAGATGCTGAGAAACTACTTTTTTAAACTGGGAGAGAGGATGATTAGATGGAGAGATAGAGAGATAGAGATTAGAGAATTTCATTCTGCTACTATTTTTTAAATCTGTACCTATATCTTTTGGGTATAGAACATTTTAAACAAACAAAAGTACATATTAGACTTAAGTCCATTAACCTGACATCTGTTAAGCACATTGGCTTTGAAGCTAGACAAATTTGGACACAGTTCTGGGTCAATCACTTACCACTTCTGTGATTTGGGGAAAGTTTATTGAACCTATCAAATCCTCTCTTCTTTTATCTGTGAAATAGAATAAAAGTATCTATTTCATAGATATGTAAAGTTTAAGTAAGGTAGTGAATGTAAAGTACTCAGCACAGCACCTGCCAAAATAGTACTCATGATTAGATGCTGGTTATTACCATCATCTCCATCCTACATGGAATAATTAAAACATATAAACTCATGGTAGAGTGAGACAGAACAAGATTCTAAAATCATACTACCCCTATTATCTCAGAGAGTTTGTATTGTCTATGGTTCTCAGTCTTCTCATCTTTAAAATGGAGATAAGAATACTTAGCTCAATTGGTAAGATGAGGACTATTTGAAATCATCTATATAAACTACCCAGCAGAATGCCTGATACATGCTCAGTTTTCAGCAAGGCATAATTCCTATGTTAGCAGTATATTGCTGTTGTCAATAAAGCATCTTAATAGTGTTTTTGTAACATTTCAATTTAACTAGGCTGAACTTCATTTCCTAAAAATCCCTTTCATAGTTTGCTTTTGGTAAACATGGGTCACAAGAGAGATTCTTGTGGGAGATCTTGTGGGAAGGTGAAAGTGAATTTGCAATCATTTTGTAGCACACACACACTGCTCACCATAGTGTAAGCCAGAGACCAGACCTCCAGCTGTTTCATCTTCCTCTAGATCTTCCTATAGCTCTTCTCAATTCTGGGCCAGGTGTATTTTTAGCTTCATAAGAAGGAGCCCAGAATCTGCAGGACAGCCATACCCTCAAGATCAGAGGCAACAAGACTGATATGAGGTTTAATCCATGCCAAGCCAACTTGTGCTTGTGGGCTCTAGCTTGCTCTTGCACTCCTCCGTTTTACATTCATCTTTCCTTTTCTGTTGCCTGCCCTGTAGTCTTCAAGTACCAACAGCATCAGATGCACAGATGACAGCTTTACAGAAACTGCTTAGCCAGCTCCTACAATTGTGTAAGGCAAAATCCTTGTAACAGAATCCTTTCTGTGTGTGTATGTGTGCATGTGTATGTGTGCATGTGTGTGTATACTTATATATATGTATGTATGAATGTGCATATGTATACATATGCATACATACATACAGTAATATATGCATACATTTACTTATAAGTAGGACAATTACAATACATAACGTGTTTGTGTGTATATATATCTTAGTACTCTTGCTTCTCCAATTGACTCCTGACTGATTTATATGTTAGCCTCACAATCTGTGAATAATTGTTTTTGCTGACATAGTAATAACTTCTTTATTTCAGACTTTAAAAATAAGATTCAGTCCGTGTTGGTAAAAAGCTATAGAGAAGAGGCACACAAAAATTTTGAGTAAAGATGTAGTTCAGGTGGGGTAGAATGAGCACTATTCCACCAACTCTGTAACGAAGAGGGCACATACAGGTTTGGATGAGAATTTAAACTACGAGGGTTTATATTGTTAATCATCCCATAAATGTTCAGTAATATCATATTCGAGCCTCCCTCTTACACTGGGAAACACTTGGGACACAATCATGATCAGAAGAGGGATTTCACTACAGCTACCACCATCATTTGCCTCCCTTAGTGATGTTCCCTGTGCTCACCCTCAGCCATTTTCCCCTGGAAAACTAGGAATGGGAAGACAGAAATTTTTGGAAATCTAATTTGTCTTTCATCCTGAAGACAAGTGATCTGTGTCTCAAAGTTGCCTTCTTCTTCTATGTTCAGCATAAATGGAATTTGAAAAAAATCTAGTGACATGGTATGAATCATATGAGTTAAAATATCATCAGTTATTTGTCATGGCATGGTATTTATTATGACATTTTAGACCTGGACAAAGTAATAAAACTAATTTGATCCCTTCACTCTTCATGTTACAAATGGGGAAACTATGGTTTAAAAAGATTACTGTCAAATTTGCCAAAGCCACCTAAGTATTTAGTGGCAAGTTTCTAAGGAGAATTAAGTTCTTGTGCAAACAGATGTCCAATTAGGTTTTTTTCTTCCCTAGAGGTTTAAAGCAATTCTGGAAGAACTAAACTTTTTGAATTTCTTTATAGAATATGACCGACAAATAATGCTATAGAGCTTCACATTTATTTTCCTGTCCTGAAGTAGGTAACATTGGCCTTGAAAATTGTATTGCATACCAACAGCTTTCAAGATGGAGAGGAGAAGCCTGGAAAATTTTAAATAACCTTGATGCTACTTATTTTACAGAGCATACAGTCCCATTGATAATCATTGCCATGTTTGTGGTGGTTAACCTGTGAATGCTGGCAGGAAATCAATGTGACCTCTTGTCTGGTTCCCATGCTTCAGAGACTCTCCCCCTTGATGGCTGAAGATTTAAGAGCATCAATAAGTGCTTTTTTACTCTCTGAATATGTTCCTTTTTTATGACATGAATCAAAATATTTTTGCTGTTTAGGAATATTTCTCACTCTTTTTAGATTTTAAACTTAATTGGGAAGGCGTTAATGAGGCCGTGGTTAGAAATATCATTCCCATCTGGGATGGGACAATCTTTCACAACTAAAAACTGAATTTTAAACTTTGTCAAGTCACATAAAAAATAAGTATCTCAGCCGGGCACGGTGGCTCACGCCTGTAATCGCAGCACTTTGGGAGGCCAAGGTGGGCGGATCACGAGGTCAGGAGTTCAAGACTAGCTTGGCCAAAATGGTGAAACCCCGTCTCTATTAAAAATACTAAAATTAGCCAGGAGTGGTGGTGCGCACCTGTAGTCCCAGCTACTCAGGAGGCTGAGGCAGGAGAATCACTTGAACCTTGGAGGAGGAGGTTGCAGTGAGCCAAGATCTCATGACTGCATTCCAGAGTGAGATTCTGTCAAACAAAAAGAAAGAGAGAGAGAGAGAGGGAAAGAAAGAAAGAAAGAAAGAAAGAAAGAAAGAAAGAAAGAAAGAAAGAAAGAAAGAAAGAAAGAGAGAGAGAGAGAAAGAAAGAAAAGAAAAGAAAAGTATCTCTGAAATACATTTAAGGATGGTGGCTTGGAGTAAATTCATTCTCCCCTTTGAAAACAAATATGCACTCTTTCTCATGCCTCACCACAGCTTTCTTACCTTCCCTCCTCCCCCACCCCTATCACAGTAGACTCACAGGACACATACACTCCCTAGTTATCTAACCACATGGTCAGGGAAAAATAATTGAGTATAGTGCCAGGTAGGTAGTGTTGGTTGTAATTGTTGGTCAGAGAAGAACTTTGATGCTGGATAGAATGGAATTTAAGTCCTTATTCATAAATCTACAAGCTTTGTGACCACAGCAAGTTACTTAAGTTAAGCATGACTTACTTTATGTTTAGAATGGGAATAATAATACTACTTAATTCACAGAGTTGCAGTGAGAGTCAAACGAGGTAGTGCGTATAATGTACATAGAAGAATGCCTTACATATTCTAGCCAATAAATATTTGTTTAATAACATGTTTTGAAAAATAAGTAATATCTAGTTCAGCATTCAAACTCCCATTTCCTTAGTGGCTTTTCTTGAATTATTTTTTATTTTTGTCAATTGATAGATTAACTTTTAGGTTTGCCTGTTTCGTCAATTGATAGATTAACTTGCAGGTTTGCCTAAGAGATGATTTTGAGATTTTTCAAAGAATACTTTTAAAACAACAACAACAAAAACAAAACAAAACTTCTTTGGCTGGATATCTTATCTGTCTGATCTCTTTATTTATGAAATAAAGACTTGAGGGTAAATTATTTTTAATTCGCTTCATGGAGTCAAATTATCTTTTTCTATTATTATATGACTTGTTCCTCACCTGCTCCAGACTCATTATTTTGTCTTAACCAATAAGATGGTACAGGAAAGACACTCTAGGATAAGCAGAATGCATGTTGCTGGTAGGAGAAATGGAGATACTGAATATAAGAGAAATAGAGCTATAAATGTGTTAGCGTCCTGCGGTTAAAGAGAACCTAGAATTGCAAGATGAGAACTCAGAAAGAAAATGGTCTTTCTAAGCAGGAAATCTAGGATTATTAAAGTAACCAATCAATCAACCTCAGGAAAGGCAAAGTGGAGGCAGTAGAATGAGCTTAGATTTCAGCCTTTGTTTTCTTCATAAAATAGGAGGCAAAGTGTTTTTGATGGAATTTGAAAAACAGGATGAGAAGTTAGAGAAGATCTCAAAGAGTTTTGTGGAAAATAAACTACAATACAGACAAGTATAGTGCAAAAGCGGGAAGGAACTAAGGTCAGAGAAGCTGAATTTGGGCTGGACCTCATCAGAGCTCTTTTGGAATACAAGGTTTAGAAACCTAAACAGGAACAGGAAAGTTTTTAGAGTTTTCAGAGTTGAGAATCCCTGTGGTGTGAGTAACAAAGGGTAAATGTGGTAAGAGACTTAGGATCTGGGTTCAGGCACACAGACATCCTAATAGAAATTGTTTATGTTTCAGGGATTTATTCAGCTTGGAGCTTAGCTGATTCAACCTCATATATGTCATGACAACATGGATGCTCAATTGGAGAATACCCTCTCAATGAGAATCAGTTTTCATTTCTGTTATATCAATATACACTGAAAGAAACCCAAGTCAAATCATTACAGTTGTACTGTCTTACTGTTTTCATCCTATTTTGAAGTATGCTATTATTTTTACATTGGAGTGTATATGTGTGCTCGTATAACTATCTACTTTAGTTTGCTAAGGCTGCCCTAAAAAAAGTACAACAAATTGGGTAGGTTAAGAAAAAGAAATGTATTTTCTCTTGTAAACCAAAACATATCTGAGACAGGCTTCAATTAGCTTAGAAGTTTGTTTTGCCAGGGTTAAGGACATGCCTGTGACACAGCTCCAGAAGGTCCTGAGAACACATGCCCAAGGTGGTCATGCCACAGCTTGGTTTTTAGGGAGACATAAGGCATCAATCAATACATGTAAGATGTACAGATGTACACTGGTTTGGTCTGGAAAGACAGGTCAATTTGAAGGGGCAGGGGAAAGCTGGGGAGTTCCAGGTCATAGGTGGTTGCAAAGATTTTCTGATTGGCAATTGGTTGAAAGAGTTTATCTAAAGATCTGGAATTGGCCGGGTGCAGTGGCTCACACTTTTAATCCCAACACTTTGGGAGGCTGAGGCAGGTGGGTTACTTGAGGTCAGGAGTTCAAGACCAGTCTGGCCAACATGGTGAAACCCTGTCTCTACCAAAAATACAAAAATCAGCTGGGTGTGGTGGCATGCACCTGTAATCCCGACTACTTGGGAGGCTGAGGCAGGAGAATCGGATTGAACCTGGGAGGCAGAGGTTGCAGTAAGCCCAGATCATGCCACTGCACTCCAGCCTGGGTGATAAGCGAGACTCCGTCTCAAAAAACAAAAACAAAACAAAACAGATCTGGAATCAATAGAAGGGAGTGTCTGGGTTAAGACAAAAGATTGTGGAGATCAGGATTTTTATTATGCAGATGAAGCAAGTCTCCAAGTAGCAGGCTTCAGACAAAATATATTGTAAATGTTTCTTATCAGACTTATAAAGGTGCCAGACTCTTAGTTAATTCTCTCCTGGATCAGGGAAAAAACCTGGAAAGGGAAGGGAAAAGGGAAGAGACACCTCTGCAGGATCATTTCAAAATATGTCAAAGAAATATATTTTGGGGTAAAATACTTTGATTTCTTTTAAGGCCTTTTATCTATCATATCGGTATCTTATTGCTACAGAGAGTCTGCTTTGTCAGTCTTAAGGTCTGTTTTAAAGTTAAATGCTGGCCTGCTGTGCCTGAAATCCAAAAGAAGTAGAGTTTAATGTGGTATGTCTGACCCTCATTAACCTCATCTAGTTAGCCTGAACTAGTTTTTCATGTTATCTTAGGAATGCCCTTGGCCAAGAGGAGGGGTCCATTCAATTGGTTGGGGTGCTTAGAATTTTATTTTCAGTTTACACTCAGTTCTGGTAGCTAAATGTGGTTCCTTCAATTGACTGTAAGGGAGAATATGTCCCATGTCCCTCTATTTTCTGGTAGTTTTCAGGCAGTCTTTGGTGTTCTTTGGCTTCCAGATATATCACCGTAATCTCTGCTTTCGTGTTCACCTGACATTCTCCCAATGCTCATTCATGTCTGTGTCCAAATTTCTCCTTTTATAAGGACACCTGTCATATTGGACTAGGGGATTATCCTACTCCAGTATGACCTCATTTTAACAAATTATGTCTACCAAGTCCTTATTTCCAAATAAAGTCCCATTTTGAGGGACTAAAGGTTAGGGCTTCAACATGTACGCTTTTGGAAAACACAATTCAACCCATAACACTATCCATATATTCATATCTCTATATAAGTTTGCATCTACATCTATATCTTTCTATGTATCTATCTAGTTCACATCTCTCTGTCTAAAGTGTATATATGATTTTCTTTTTTTAAGGGAACTATTTTTTATGTGTTATTGTTGTTTTTTTCAATGTTTAGTTTAAGTTTGGGGGCACATGTGAAGGCTTGTTACATAAACACTTTGTTTGTTGTACATATTATTATATCACACAGGCATTAAGCTCAGTACCCAATAGTTACTTTTCTGCTCCTCTCCCTACTCCACCCTCCCCCATCAAGTAGAACCTAGTGTCTGTTGTTTTCTTCTTTGTGTCCATCATCATTTCGCTCCCACTTATAAGTGAGACCATGTGGTATATGATTTTTTGTTCCTGTGTTAGTGTGCTAAGGATGATAGCCTCCAACACCATTCATGCTCCCACAAAAGACATGATCTTGTTCTTTCTTATGGCTGCATAATATTCCATGATGTATATATACCACATTTTCTTTATCCAGTCTGTCATGGATGGCCACTTAGGTTGATTCGTGTCTTTGCTATTGTGAACAGTATCTTTGCGGTGGAATGCTTTATATTCCTCTGGGTATATACCCAGTAGTGGATTGCTATGTAGAATGGTAGTTCTGCTTTTAGGTCTTTAAGGAATTGCCAAACTGCTTTCCACAATGATTGAACTAATTTACACACCCATCAACAGTGTATCGGGGTTCCTTTTTTTAATTTTTTTAAAATTTTTTTATGATAGCCATTCTGACTAGTGTGAAATGGTATCTCATTGTGGCTTTAATTTGCATTTCTTGATCAGTGATATTGAGCTTTTTTTCATATGATTGTTGCCTGCATATATGTCTCCTTTTGAGAAGTGTCTTTTCATGTCCTTTGCCCATTTTTAAATTTCTTTTTTCTTGTTAAATTTGTTTAACTCTCTATAGATGCTGGATATTAGACCTTTGTCAGATGTATAGTTTGGTAGTTTGCAAAATTTTTCTCCCATTCTTTAGGTTGTCTGTTTACTCTGTTGATATTTTCTTTTACTGTGCAGAAGCTCTTAAGTTTAATTAGATCCCATTTGTCAATTTTGCTGTTGGTGCAATTGCTTTTGGTGTCATTGTCATGAAATCTTTGCCTGTTCCTATGTCCAGGATGGTATTGCCTAGGCTGTCTTCCAGTGTTTTTATAGTTTTGAGTTTTACATTAAAGTCTTTAATCCATTTTGAGTTAATTTTGGTATATGGTCTAAGGAAAGGGTCCAACTTCAGTCTTCTGCATATGGCAAGCTAGTTATCCAAGCACCATTTATTGAATAGGAAGTCCTTTCCCCATTGCTTGTTTTTGTCAGCTATGTCAAAGATCAGGTAGTTGTAGATGTGCGGCCTTATTTCTCAGCTCTCTATTCTGTTCCATTGGCCTATGTGCCTGTTTTTGTACCAGTATCATGCCGTTTTGGTCACTGTAGCTTTGTAGTATAGTTTGACATTGGGTAATGTGATTCCTCCAGCTTTGTTCCTTTTGCTTAATATTGCCTGGGCTATTCTACTCTTTTTTGTTTCCATATAAAATTTAAAATAATTTTTTCTAGTTCTGTAAAGCATGTCATTGGTAGTTTCATAACAATAACATTGAATCTACAAATGGCCTTTAGCAATGTAGCCATTATAATGATATTGATTTTTCCTATCAATGAGCATGGGGTGTTTTTGCATTCATTTGTATCTTCTCTGATTTCTTTGAGCAGTGTTTTGTAATTCTCATTGTAGAGATGTTTCACCTCCTTGATTAGCTGTATTCCTACATATTTTTTTGTTTTTGTGACAATTTTGAATGAGGTCACCTTTGTGATTTGGCTCTCAATTTGGTTATTATTGGTGTATAGGTATGCTAGTGATTTTTGTACATTGATTTTGTATCCTGAAAGTTTGTTGAAGTAGTCTGTCAGCTGAAGAAGTTTTGGGGCCAAGACTTTGGAGTTTTCTTTATACAGAATCATGTCATCTGCAAACAGAGATAGTTTGACTTCCTCTCTTTCTATTTGAATGCCTTTTTTTCCTTTCTCTTGCCTGATTACTCTGGCTAGAACTTCCAATACTATATTGAATAAAAGTGGTGAGAGAGGGCATCCTTGTCTTGTGCTGGTTTTCAAGGGGAATGCTTCCAGTTCTTGAACATTTAGTATGATGTTGTCTGTAGGTTTATCATAGATGGTGCTTATTATTGAGAGTTATGTTCCTTCAATACCTAGTTTATTGAGAATTTTTAACATGAAGGGATGTTGAATTGTATCGTAAGCATTTTCTGCATCTATTGAGATTATCATATAATTTTTGTCTTTAGCTCTATTTATGTGATGAATCACATTTATTGATTTATGTATGCTGAACCAACCTTTCACCCTGGGGATGAAGCCTACTTGATTGTGGTGGGTAAGCTTCTTGATGTGCTGCTGGATTCGGTTTGCCAGTACTTTATTGAGGATTTTTGTACTGATGCTCATCAAAGATGCTGGCCTAAAGTTTTCTTTTTTCATTGTGTCTTTGCCAGGTTTTGGCATCATTTGGCATAGAATGAGTTAGGGAGAAGCCTTTCCTTTTCAATTTTTTGAAATAGTTCTAGTAGGAATGGTCCCAGCTCTTCTTTGTACATCTAGTAGAGTTCAGCTGTGAATCCATCTGGTCCTGGACATTTTTTCATTGGTAGGCTATTTATTACTGCCTGTGATGGTTAATATTGTCAACTTGATTGGGTTGAAGGATGCAAAGTATTGTTCGTAGGTGTGTCCGTGATGGTGTTGCCAAAGGAGATTAACATTTGAGTCAGTGGACTGGAAGAAGCAGACCCACCCTTAATGTGTGTGGGCACCACCTAATCAACTGCCAGTGCAGCTAGAATAAAGCAGGGAGAAGATGAAAAGAGAAGACCTATTAAGTCTTCCAACCTTCATCTTTCTTCCTTCCTGAATGCTTCCTGCCCTTGAACATTGGACTATAAGTTCTTCAGCTTTTGGACCCTTGGACTTAAACCAGTGGTTTGCCAGGTCTGTTAGTCTGATGGGCTTCCCATTGTAGGTGACCAGGCCTTTCTCTGTGGCTGCCCTTAACACTTTTTCTTTCATTTCAACCTCGGATAAGCTGATGATTATGCATCTTGGAGATGATCTTCTCATGAGATATATTACTGGGGTTCTCTGCATTTCCCAAATTTGAATGTTGGCCTGTCTAGCAAGGTTGGGGAAGTTCTCATGGGTAATACCCTGAAATGTTTTCCAAATTGTGTCGATTCTCCCCAGCTCTTCCAGGTACACCAATCAGTTATAGATTTGGTCTCTTTACATAACCCCATATTTCTTGGAGGTTTTGTTCATTCTTTTTATTCTTTTTTCTTTATTCTTGTCTGCCTGTCTTATTTCAGAAAGATAGTCTTCAAGCTCTGAGATCCTTTCCCCTGCTTGGTCTATTCTGCTATTAATACTTTTGATTGCATTATGAAATTATTGTATTGTGTTTTTCAGCTCTATCCTGGATATTTTGTTTGTTAGCACCTGCAATGTTTTATCGTGATTTTTAGCTTTCTTGCATTGAGTTAGAATGTGCTCCTTTAGCTCAGTGAAGTTTGTTTTTATCCACTGTATTAGTCCATTTCACACTGCTGATAGAGACATACTCAAGATTGAGCAATTTACAAAAGAAAGAGGTTCAATTGGACTTACAGCTCCACATGGCTGGGGAGGCCTCACAATCATGGCGGAAGGTGAAAGGCATGTCTCACGTGGTGGCAGACAAGGGAAGCGAGCTCGTGCAGGGGAAACTCCCCTTTATAAAACCATCAGATCTCATGAGATTTATTCTTATGAGAACAGCGTGGGAAAGACCTGGCCTCATGATTCAATTACCTCCCACTAGGTCCCTGCCACAACACATGGGAATTCAAGATGAGATTTGAGTGGGGAAACAGACAAACCATATCATCCACATTCTGAAGTCCACTTCTGTTGTTTAAGCCATGTCAGCCTCAGCCCCATTATGAACCCTTGCAGGAGAGGTGATGTGGTCATTTGGAAGAGAGAGGGTACTCTGGCTTTTTGACTTGTCAGAGTTCTTGCATGGATTCTTCCTCATCTTTATGGGCTTATCTACCTTCATTTTGAGGTTGCTGGCCTTTGGATGAGTTTTTTTTGTTGTTGTGGTTTTGGTTTTTCTTTAACAGTTGGGCCACTTTTCCATAAAGTGCTGAAGTTTGGTGGGCATCTGCTCCAGTCCCTAGTCACCACGGATTTTCCAGTACCTGGCATATCACCAGTGAAGGCTGCAAAACAGCAGAGATGGCAGCCAGCCCCTCCCTCTGGGAACTCTGTCCCAGGAGTGTACACACCTGTTGCCAGCAGGGATGTACCTGTAGGAGATGGCTGGAGACCCTGGTTGGAAGGTCTCACCCAGCAGCCAGGAGGAACAGGATCAGGGAACCGCTTAAAGCAGCAGCCTAGCCCCACTTTAGTAGAGCAGCCATGTTTTGCTGGGGTACCATTTCTGCCCCTCCCTCCCATCATACCCTTCTCCCCCTTCAGTTAGGCTCACCAAAGCCCACAGGCTGGAATGGCTAAGTTGCTAACACAGCAAAGATGGTAGCCCACCCCTCCCTTTAGGAATGCTATACTAGGAAGTTTTGAAACCTCTGTCAGCCAGAGAATGTGGGTGGGAGTGGCTGGAGGGCCCAGTTGGGAAGTCCTGCTCAGTGAGGATGAACAGATCAGGGACCCACTAAGGAAGCAGTCTGGTCACACTTTCATAGAGCAGCTATGCCATGCTATGGTACCACTTCCACCTGCGGGCAGTTTGGACTCTCCTAAGCCCAAAGGCTGGAATGGCTGAGTTGCCCAAACAGCAAAGATGGTGGCCCATCCCTACCCCTGGGCACTCCATCCCACGGATAAATCAAAACTGTCTGCCTGAAAATATGGGCAGGGGTGGCTGGAGGCCACAGTTGTGAGGTCCTACTCAGAGAAAAGCGGTGGATCAGGGACCTGCTTAAAGAAGCAGTCTGGCTGCATTTTGGTAGAGCAGATGTGCTGTGCTGGGGGGTTGGGGGAGTCCCTTTTGCCCCCAGATGGTTTGAACTTTCCTAAGTCTGCAGGCTGGAACAGCTGAGTTGTCCAAACACAAAGAAGGTGGCCCTCCTCTCCCCTTGGGCACTCCATCCCAGGGAGAAATAAAAACTCTGTCTGCTGGAGAATATGGGTGGGGCTGGCTGGAGGCCCTGGTTGGGAGGCTCTGCCCTGAGATGAGGAATGGATGGGGATCCTGCTTAAAGAAGCAGTCTGGTCACATTTCGGTAGAGCACCTCTGCTGTGCTGGGGGAGGGTCCCTTTCATCCTCAGTCAGTTTGGTTTGGACTTTCCTAAACCTGCAAGCTGGAAAGGCTGAGTTATCCAAACTGCGAAGATGGTGGCCTCCCGCCCCTACACTCCCAACCCGGGAACTCTGTCACATCCCAGGTAGGTGCAACACTATTGTGGGTGGGGCGGGGGTGTTTGGAGGGTAGGTTCCTGGCTGGAATTCCAAGCCAGTGGATCTTATCCTATGAGACACCATGGAAATGGAGCCCACAGACCTACACTGCTTGGCCTCCTGAATTCAGTTCCCTTCCGGAATCCAACTTCCCTCCCTGCCTGAGAGGCAGGCACCTTTGCCAAGGGTCCCAGGGTCAGAGTATGTAAAGCTCCTGCGTCTCTGTGTATGCCTCAGCAGCTGCTCTGCAGAGACTCCACATAGCTCTGTCTGTCAGACCAAAGGCCCTGGTGCAGTGGGTTTGGGAGTGTATCTCCTGACTTGAGGCTTGCAAAGATCTATGAGAGAAGCACGGTTTCGGGTTGGCACATTCACTCACCACTTCCCTGGGAGGGGGAGGTTCCCTTGGCTCCGTGTCACTCTCGTGCAGGCCATCACCCTGCCCTGCTTTTCTTCGTTCTCTGTGGGTCCAGCTGTTTCCCTGGTCAGTCCCAATGTGAATACCTGGATATTTCAGTTGAAGGTGCTGTATTTACTCTTCCCTTTCCTTCCTCTCCCTGAGAGCTACACACTGTAGCTGCTTCTAGTCAGCCATTTTGGCCCTGAGAATGTGTCCGGAACTTGGTCTCACTGACTTCAAGAATGAAGCCGCGGACCCTCGCAGTGAGTGCTACAGCTCTTAAGGTGGCGCGTCTGGAGTTTGCTCCTTCTGACGTTCAGATGTGTTCAGAGTTTCTTCCTTCTGGTGGGTTCGTGGTCTCGCTGGCTCAGGAGTGAAGCTGCAGACCTTCCCGGTGAGTGTTACAGCTCTTAAGGCGGCGCGTCTGGAGTTGTTCGTTCCTCCCGGTGGGCTCGTGGTCTTGCTGGCTTCAGGAGTGAAGTTGCAGACCTTCGCGGTGAGCATTACAGCTCTTAAGGCGGCGCGTCTGGAGTTGTTCGTTCCTCCCGGTGGGCTCGTGGTCTTGCTGGCTTCAGGAGTGAAGCTGCAGACCTTCGCGGTGAGCGTTACAGCTCTTAAGGCGGCAAGTCTGGAATCGTTCGTTCCTCCCGGTGGGCTCATGGTCTGGCTGGCTTCAGGAGTGAAGCTGCAGACCTTCGCAGTGAGTGTTACAGCTCATAATGGCAGTGTGGACCCAAAGGGTGAGCAGTAGCAAGATTTATTGCAAAGAGCGAAAGAACAAAGCTTCCACAGTGCGGAAGGGGATCCAAACGGGTTGCCACTGCTGGCTGGGGCAGCCTGCTTTTATTCGCTTTTCTGACCCCACCCACATCCTGCTGATTGGTAGGGCCGAGTGTTCTGTTTTGACAGGGCGCTGATTGGTGTGTTTACAATCCCTGAGCTAGGCACAAAGGTTCTCCAGGCCCCACCAGATTAGCTAGATAGAGTGTCCCACACAAAGGTACTCCAAGGCCCCACCAGAGTAGCTAGATACAGTGTGGATTGGTGCATTCACAAACCCTGAGCTAGACACAGGGTGCTGATTGGTGTGTTTACAAACCTTGAGCTAGATACAGAGTGCCGACTGCTGTATTTACAATCCCTGAGCTAGGCATAAAGGTTCTCCACATCCCCACCAGATTCAGGAGCCCAGCTGGCTTCACCCAGTGGATCCTGCACCGGGGCTGCAGGTGGAGCTGCCTGCTAGTCCTGGTGCCGTGAGCCCGCAAGAACTATATATGATCTTCTAAGAAACAAAACGATTTTATAATTTTATTTTTCTTTCTGCATTCTATATTTTATTTTGTTAATTTTCTTCATTGTTTACTCCCAAATGAGGAAAGCCTCTTAAAAAAAAGCCATTTTGATTAATAGACAAGGCATGTATCAGTTATAGCATCCAGTCACAGAATTAAAAACACCACTTATTTTAATAAAGATAATTCAGTGTAAATAATTGTTAAGTATTGAAAAATAAAAATGCAAAAAGGAAAACTAATGTGTCCTCGAAGTGGCAATTTCCAGAAGTAGGTATTATTTCTAGAGCTGGGAAGACAAACAAAAGAGTTGGAATTAAAGAATAAAATCTAGGAGAAAGGGCCCCACAGTACTGGAACATGGACCGCTAATTGGACAGTGCTCAGCCACCACTGATGTCTCTGCTTGGAGTTGGGGGTCCAGGGAACTAGGATCCAGGCCTCTCATGGACACTGTCAGCTGTTGCTGGTGCCTCCGAAGGGTGGCAGAACAGATTCTGTCTCTGAGTGTTGGAAAAAATTGCAAGCTGAAATCAACTGCTGTTACTGAGGTAAAAAAAAATTATGGCTGACACAACGGTAACAAGAACAGGAAGTACAAACAGGCTAAGGTAACGAACAGAAAGGAATGTGTTCTTCCTCAAGCCTTACTGTCTTTTTCCAGCACCTCTTATTGACAGGGTCTAACAGAAAGTCTGCTGGCAAAGCAGAAATATGTTTTGCAGAATTTCAAAATCACAAAGCAGAATATGGAAGGGTAGATTTGAAGCTGAGAGACAAGAGCCTCATAACTGGCACGATACAGGAAATATGAAAGACTACATAGCTTTTGATCAACATTTCTTTGAGAAGTTTCCATACCCTGATATTCCCTCATACATGCTTTTTACTGATGTTGTAAACTTTCAGGTTGATTCCTTACTACTTTAATCCCACTTTGACCAGCCACAGGCTAACCCCTTTTGTCAGGGCTTAGTTACACCTCACTCAGTGACTTCCCTAAAGAGCCTTTTCCTTCAACAGCTAATTAGAGCACTAGGTCAGAACAACAAACAAACCATCAAGGAAATAAGCAATGCCAAGCTCCAAAGAACGAAAGATATTCCCAACTCCTACTCCTACCCCTTAGGAAATTTGAGGGTATAACTCCCAAAGACCAGAATTAAATTGTCTGCAAACATCTGAAAAATGGTGGGTAAATCAACACAAATTACTTGACTCAATAAACTTCTCTTAAGTTTACATTTCTCCACTACCTGCATATTAAGTGTTAGCAGATATTTTAATTGTTCATTCTTGGATATATGTGGGGTGACCTTGTGAGATTTGCACTGGTTGAATATCTCCTATTAGACTCATTGTTATTTGGATGATCTAACTGTTGATATGACCAAGATCATGTCTTATTTCCTTCCAGGTAATATCCATTTAGAATCCTATAATGTTCAGTTATAACTTGATAGTTATAATGATAAATTTCATTACCTTTTAATGACAATTATGTGTAACCTAAATACTAGAGTTTGCAACAATTCTGCCAAATTCTTACTGATAGAAAACTTGCGGTTGAAAGATTACTTCGGAATAGATTATTCTGTAGGCCTAGAGGGTTCATCAAAGAAAAAGAAAAAAAAAAAAACAACTAGCCAAATCCATATATAATTACAAACTCATTTTATTAAATGGCAGTCAATTACCAAGTGGAACTTTAGGGAATAAAGAGTGGGCATTTCCATAGTTCTCTTATTAAGGACGCAGCTTTATTTGATGACTAGGAATCACCACCTGTTTTCCTATTTCCATCTTAGGCAGGATAAAAAGTGATCACTTCCATGTTAAATCCTTTAAGCTCCTCAATATTGATGTCTCCATATGGGCACAAAAATGAATTAAGGGTCTCCAGGGTTTTTGTTTTGTTTTGTTTTGAGACGGACTCTCACTCTGTCACCCAGGCTGGAGTGCAATGGTGTGATCTTGGCTGACTGCAACCTCCACCTCCCAGGTTCAAGCCATTCTCCCGACTAAGACTCCGCAGTAGCTGGGACTACAGGCACATGCCACCACAACCGGCTAATTTTTGTATTTTTAGTAGAGATGGGGTTGGCCAAGCTGGTCTCAAACTCCTAACCTCGTGATCCGCCCACCTCGGCCTCCCAAAGTGTTGGGATTACAGGAGTGAGCCACCACACTTGGCTGGTTCTCCAGGGTTCTATAAACAAAAATATAATATTAAGAAGGTATTACTACACTCTGTCTAGGAAGTTTTTCTTTATTCTCCACATAGCACCAAAGTAGACAAAGGTGATAGTCTCATACCTGATGGAAGGGAATTGACCAATCTATCTTTAGAGTCAAAAAAGTTTGTCCACAAGTTAAACAACATTATGAGCATAATAAAATTTCAATTACAATTCAGAGGAAATCACACAAATTTTTTTAAAAATTCAAATTGCCTAATAAAGTCACTTTTGAAAATTATTAGATTTTAGTGGAAACTTTATATTATTAGTGGAAAGTTATATAATATATAAAAATATATGTATAAATTTAAATTTTATAATTATATTTATAATATATGATACGTGTAATATATATATAGGAAGACTATCAAGTAAAACAATATATATTTTGGCATGTCATTCATGACATGATCCTATGGGAAAAATGAGAAAATTACAATTATTTTTAATAACCCACTAAGAAAATCCATTCTTTTTTCTGTCTAATATTTATTCTTATTTTGTAGAACTCAGATTTATTTTCTTTTTGGATACAGAAACTATATCTGTTCTGAAAACATTTGGCTAGTCAGTTTAGGCTAAAAAACCATCATGAAAAAGAATGTTAGCTGCCAGTGCTCTAGACTTTGTCTGAAGAGGAAGGTTCCAATCTTTTCCAGATTATTTGGTGTAATTAAGTCCTCATGTCTATTTCCTATGTTCAGGCTGCTATAACAAAATAGTATGGACTGAGTAATTTATAAACAGAAATTTATTGTTCACAGTTCTGAAGTCTAGGAAGTCTAAGAACCCAAGGCATCAGCAGAATGAATGAATGATCAGGGCTTGCTCTCTGCTTTAAAGATTGGCCGGGCGTGGTGGCTCACGCCTGTAATCCCAGCACTTTGGGAGGCCGAGGTGGGTGGATCACGAGGTCAGGAGATCGAGACCATCCTGGCTAACATGGTGAAACCCCGTCTCTACTAAAAATACAAAAAATTAGCCGGGCGTGGCGGCCGGAACCTGTAATCCCAGCTACTCGGGAGGCTGAAGCAGGAGAATGGCGTGAACCCGGGAGGCGGAGCTTGCAATGAGCCGAGATCGGGCCACTGCACTCCAGCCTGGGCGACAGTGAGACTCCGTCTCAAAAAAAAAAAAAAAAAAAAAAAAAGAGATTGTGCTTTCCTGCCGTGTCCTCACTTGGTGGAAGAAGTGGAAGTCTCCATTAAACCTTTTTTATAAGGGTACTAATTCTATTCACGAGGGCCAAGCCCCCATGATCTAATAATCTTCTAAGGGCCCCATCTTTTAAAATCACACAATGGAGATTAAGTTTTGACATGAATTTTGGAGACACACAAACATTCAGATCATAGCAGTAGCTTACCCCACCCTCAACATTGGAATCTTGCTTTGTCTTCAAATATCGCTAGTTTTTCAGCTATCTCTTCAAAATGCTACCTCAACTGGGCCATTTCTCAGCCTTATAGCTTAGAACCAGTTCATTATAGAAAAACTTTCACACTACTGATCATTCTATACTATTATATCTTGCCAAGTTAACAATAATGCAAGACTCTTCAGAGCCTTCAGTGATCTCTCGGCATTAGACTTCATGCTTGTTAAAGTCATGGACAATTATTGTTGGCTCATGATTGTAGGGCTTGAAATAATAACATCAGTGTCTGTAATGTTGTCATCTTCCTGAGTGTCAGTTTCTTCTGCAACAGACAGGGAGAAAGCAGGAACTGCCTTTTAACCAAAATGTTGATCTCAGCATAGATCCTTGAATATTTATGCTTCTTCTTTTCCTGTATTACAATATTATTGCCACACTAGCAGCAGAGTGAGAAGAGTCTCTGGACTGATCTCATTCTAATTCTAAACAGTTATTTAAAAGGATTATGTTGCACAGCCCCTTTTCTCTTTTAAGTTACATTTAAATAGCTTGATTCTGTTTCTAGATGAGTTGGATACCAGCCCGTATGGCATAGCAAAAAGGCCTCTCCTCTAGTGAATACGTGGTTTTATATCATGAGCTAGGAGCAACCTCAAGAAGCAATAAAACCTTTTAGCTAATTACTGTCAGACAGAACAGCTTAACATCAATTCCACTAAATTTAAAATTGTAGTCTTTGGCAGGAGTCCTCAGGTAGTAAAATGGACAGTACTAAATAATTCCATCCAACCAGTCAATCCATCCTATTACTTAGGAGTATGTTTCATACCCAACTCATCCTGGTGAGCCAATCAGCTTGTAGCACCGCTCAAAATCAGGAACAATTCTGACCTAACACTGGGTTTCTCTTATGGATAAGACATCTGACGCTCCCAAAATATTTTAGGCCCACATGGAACCCTGTGCTCAATGAATTGTTGTCCAAGGTAATGTATTAAAATTTTTTTTAAGGAAAAACACTGGGATTCCAATGCTGAAGTGGGACCCTCCTTTCATTAAGTGTGCACATACAAACTTCTGATGTGCACAGGGAATGTCAATGTTACTGTCTGATATTTTAATTTTTGGGGGAATGGATCTTTCTGTAAACAGTAACACAAAATATCTGTTATTTGGTTATATAACACAGACTTCAGTCTCACATCCTCTAAATAAAGTTACTAGAGGTCGAAATCCCTGAGATTTATTAGTTTGACTTCCTCGAATGATGCCTTTGTTGTGTTTTAATGTTTTGCCTTGATTTTCATTGAAAGTCTAAATAAAGAATAGCCACACACAACCATTACTCACTTTTAGCCAAGCCATTGCTGAGGATGTCGTTTACTATATTGCTCAATGTCACTTTTATGAGAGTCCACATGATAATTCCTGCCATGAGTTTAATGTTAGAAAGAAAAAGTCTCAACAAATGATCATCTGTGCTTTCATTGACAGAATATAGGGATATTATGATTCTTGCTAGAATCTATCATATTTCAAGGCTCAGCTTAAATCCTGACAGCACAAACACCTCATCAACTTATTCTTATCTTGCGAATATTTTCCTTCTTTGAATTTTTATACCATTTATTATCTGCAACTTGTAATATTATGCTTAACTAAGTTTATGAGTTTTCCCACAATAACCCCTAGTGTAAGCACAGTAAATTAAGCACAGAAAGCTTAATTGATTATATAACTAGTTCTAGTGAAACGCGATCACTTCTATAGTTTTCTCATTTTGTAGCACTCTTCAGGTTTTTATTCTAACTATTGAATAAAAGAAAACTTTCAGTGACTCCATGCACCTTAGATCAGTAGTTCTTAATCTTTAGTGAGTATAATAATAACTTTTATATGTTAAAAACTTATTCAGAATTCAGAATACCAACTCCATTGTTACCGGTTTAGTAATCGAGATGCTCAGTGTAAGGCCTATGAATATGAAAATGATTGTTTAAGAAGCATTTCAGGAGATTCTGATGGAAGAGATTAAAAGTTAAGAAAGCCTGCTCTAGAAAATAAAGTTTAAATTCCTTTCCCAGGTATTCAAAGCCTTATGCCATCTCTCTCAAACTTACTTTATAAAACGTATTTTCTACTATCCTCTTTCCATCCAATATACATTAAACAAATATAATTACATACTATTATATGTGCAAGGCCATTTAGCACTAAACCGCTTTGACCCTCAAACTCCTACCTCTGCACACACAGGTTCTTACCTTTTAGAGACCAAATCAAAGGCCATTTCTTCCAGAAAGTCTTTGCTTATTACTCCCCACCCTGGTTGACACCAACCAGTTTCTCACTAATGACCCTGACTGTCTTTCTACTTAGTACCAAAGTTATTAATGTATCTGAGGTTTTTTTTCCTCCCACAGCTCCCTGAATAAAGATTTTAGGTCTAATTCATCTTTAATTCTCTGCCATACTCATCATATTACATATGGAAAGTTGTTGCTTAGTAAATACTGAGTAATTTAAAAAGCAAGTAGTTTCTGACATTCCTGCACAACTTCTTTTTACTTCAACACCTTTCCCCCATCTTTGTGCCCGAAACATGTACTCTGTCCCAGATGACTTAGCCTATGAAGTAGCTAAGCATTAACATCCCAGCCCCTTTCCTCGGAAGCATGCTTAATGTTGTTACATAAGAAATGACAAGGCACCCCTCAGCAGGAGATATGTTTTCATTTGTCTCCAACAAGGAAGTGTTTCTTTCACCCTGGGGATCAGATCACTTCTTCTCCTCACCTCAGAGTTGGAAAAAGAACACAGACATTACAGAGCAGGCTGGAGAGAGTGCTTCAGGGCCAACTTAGAGACAAAAACCAGTTTCCCATTTAATAAGTCAAGCAGACAGCCAGCATTTTTTTCCTGAGCATTTTGGAAAGAAACAAGGCTTCCTTACTGACTGCATTTAAAGTTAACATTGGGCATTTGCATTGCAAAGACTAAGAACCCAGAACCAAATGGCACACAGGAATGAGGTCAGGAAAACCAAACAAAACAATCAGCAGAACAATTCAAGAGAAGTCACGTCAGTTTCTGCTGCATTGATTGGGATTTGTCCCTGGATATTCAGTGAGAAGAAAATAGACGTCAACACCAGAAATTCACAGGCTATATTTAAGCTATTAAATATATTTATGTTTCAATAAGGTATGCATTACAATACATAATTCTCATTAGAAACCTCTATAGAGTTTGTATTAAATTCAGAGTTATAGGACCCAGGGATATAAGAGATGAAATTATGGAAGTATCATAATTAAGTTTCTGATTGTCCAGAAAGAGCAAAACTAAGTGAGCAGCACCTTTAGAGAATGTTGTCTAAAGACTGCTGAATTAGGTCTAAAAATGCTACACTTTACCCTTGCTTAGCTGAGTTTTTTGACCATGGTAGGTGTCCTTAATGAACACCAAACTTGCTAAAGGATAATAAATGTTTAAACTTATCTTACTTTTTCCAATTTTTGTTTTGTTTTGTTACAAAACAAAAGAAGTTGAGTGATAACCTCTCATTTTCCTTGTAAAAATTTTAATTTCTTTCTAGTCCGTAAAACAAAATTATAACAGTAAACCCAATAAAAGAGTAAATCATCTCTGATACAACTTCTCTGACTGCTTCTTTCCAACCCTTCTTTCTATCAGTGTAGATACTACTTATATTTGGGATCTATTAGATCTGCAGAGCACAGCCTTTCACATACTAGTGTTAACCATGTATCAATTCTTTTTTCCACGTGCTAACTCACTTACTGGAAAATTTAATGAAACACTCGTCCTGGCACTGCAACTTGCCTTTTGTCACTTTGAGCTGATAATGCAACATAAATGTTTTTTACCACCTCTGGATTCATGGGCTTTAGCAGCCACTGCTGAGAACTTACTGTGAGTGTAGATAGCTTTAAAAGCCTTGCTGCCTTGGTGTTAACTTTCGATAACTGGAACTGAGGCAAGAGCCTTGCGTATTCCTCCCATGCAGATGCTAAGAATTTTTCTTTATATTCATAGACTCAGAGTCTTGTTGATAAATAAGAGTAAGGCTCAAGTAAACCATATCCAAAATAATCTATACTATGACAAAATGAAGGCTGCAGAGTCATTTGAGATATTGAATATGAAAGACCTTCAAATTACTTTATAGCATTCTATAGAAGAGATTTATTAGTAAGTCCTGTCTTTATGGTAAATGATGCATAAATGATGGTACAGGTTTATAAGGAGAACATATGAAAACTCACATACAGAGCGTAAACTAGGTGACAGCCAGCTTTTCTAAGGGTGAATGGTTTTCTCACTTGTTTAGAGCATATCAGCCAGTGATGGATGCAAAACTGCAAAATTTTAGAAACCTATTTTTTTTCCGTTGATAGGAAGAGGCTGTTCTTTAACAAGTAGAACTTCTGGTTTTTATATGCAGAAAGGTATTTCTTTTTTATTTCAAGGGAAAAAGCACTCAGTCAAAGCTCCCTCCTAGAGTTCATGCCCTTACCTATAAAGATGGAAACTTATTTAAATCCAAAGGGAATACTGTCCTCCTCAGTTCCCATACCTTTGTATTATCTTTATATAGAGGAATGACAATTCCAAGCAATTTTTTATCATCATAAAAAATAATAATATTGTGATCAGAACAAGTATATCAACCAAGCATCCACAGGTCTCCTGGTTTATTCCGTACTCTGCTTTTACTCTGCTTCCAATGGGGCTTGAATAAAATATTAAGGAAAAATATGTCACTTCTACAGAGGCAGAAAGGTCCTTTTTGATGAAGCCCCCAGTAGATCATCTGTTCATTGGAGGTGATCTCCTCTGCAGCTTGACAAAGAACTGTGACATTACAAAGCATGGTGCGGAGGGGTTTGCAACCAGCATAACATGAGCAGAGCTGGCACATGCTGAAAAGTCATTTGCCTCTTGGTCTTTTTTTTTTTTTTTTTTCCCTAGAGTATCTTTTTCCTTTGGCTTCTCATTACTTTTATAATACACAATTTTGTTTTCTGTTTGTAACTCTCTGCTGCAATGATTAAAAGTTTCATAATAATCAATTATTGTAAGGATGACTATATAAATATAAGCTGGTTTATTTGAAAGTGACGTTAAGTTTCATTTCACATATTTGTCTCACAAAATCCCTCACTTGACCAGTGAAGCAAGATGTTCTAGCCTGGCCTTGACAGAGGTCCACCTTCCTCATTCTGGTCTACCTCACTGGTCTGATCAAGGCCTAAGGCAATTTGCATTAAAAAAAATTCAATAATTGTTCTAAATTGCTCTCCATATGGTACAGTGCTAAGGAAAAATTTACAAGTTATTGCCTTCATGACTTGAGAGAGAAATTGTTTTATTTTATTAAATATCAGACAAAATTGAATATATAGTTTTCAATAATAACTCTCAAAGCTAATATTAAGTACCTGAACAGATAAGACCATGATAAGGTCAAGAAAGAGGATATTTAAACATCTGTAGGCTTTTTTTCTCGCTTCTTTTTTCTTTTTAAACTTAAGCTTTTAAATCTTGAAAGTTCATGTCCAGTGCCTTGATCAGAGATGATAAATGAACTACTGAATTGGAAGAAGATGCTGTTATTATTTTAACCAGTAAACTAACTCAGGGTTAATCTGGGTGTTATTTAACCTATTGAAAGTGTTTTGAGTGAACATATGGTTTCTATTGTGAAATGAAGGCACAGTTTTAACTATGAATATAGATAATTACCCTTTCGACTTTAAACATTTATATGTGTCATGTTGTGTCAGAGCATTTTTCATGGTCAATAGGTTGAAAGGTTATAAAGTTGAAAATGAAAATCAGTACTTGTGAGTAAAACTACATAGCCAGCACAAATAAAGCAATTCACTACTGCTCTCTCTTGGAAGGAGTTAGTAATAACACCCAGAAAGCAATCACTACACCAGTAGCACAGATTGTATGTGAAAAACATGATCTCAGTTAAAGACCTAATCTTTAAGTTAGAAATTCAGCCTATAAATGCATATTCATGAATGTTTCAATAATTACTTTGTAAATTGAATTATAGATGATGATTTTTTTCTTTGTGTAATAGAAAGAGAATATTTTTAATTATTTTAAAACTTCATATAAAATGTGTCTACTACAACGCTGATTTGAACATTTCATATAAATGTAATTTTTGAACTGACACTGAACATTTACAGCAGGGTACATACACATTTTGTAAATTGCTCTGAATGACGTCAATACTTTGAGCCTAAACAAAACAACTCCTTCAAATGGAATTGGACTCTATTGCAAATACTTACTGGCTTTCAGAGTGGATGCCATATAGTTTCAAAGGAGCAGGACCCCCATTCCAACAGAGTAACAGCAAATTTTCAAATTCATAAGAAAAGGATAGGGGTCAGACGGAGAGACAGAGAGAGAGAGAGAAACAAAGAGAAAAAGCGGGAAACATTTTGGCAAATTTCAATTTTTTATCAAGGCCTCTAAAAACATTTAAGAATTATTTTATCAACACTAATGGATTGGCAGAATATAGCTATCAACATAAAACTTAATTTTAAAACAGTGTTTTCATTTGTATTTCACTCTTTAGAGTGACAGCCCCCATTTTGCACCAGGTGGTAATAATACCTCTGTCCTATTATTATTATTATTTCTTATCTTCTTACTACAAATAAGAAAAAAAGTTAAGGCAATTGTTCTTTTTATTCTTTTACTCTCAAATAAGACATTCTTGGGACAAAGATAGCGTGCGAGTGCTTTTGGTTTTATTAGAAAGGAAAGGCACATGAGTTATTTGTGGCATGTGCTTTGTTGCTCAAATTGTTTGGAACTATTTATGTCAGATGCTGATGTCTTTTTAAAGATCACATAGCTAGTGGTTTACAGAATGAGGTTCCAGTGCTGCATGAAGCCAAAAGAAAAACCCAACTGATGATGAAGGACTTTGAAAAAAATAAGATTATGACAACAATACATGCAAAGTTTCTATTTTGCTAGACTGACAATCAATTCAGGGACAAGTACACAGTGTCTTTTGATAAAAATACTGGCCTTCATCTTCTGTAAGTAAACACTACGTAAGTTTTAGGATTCCTAAATGTGTTACCACTATCATTAGTGTTTTTTCCAGCACTATGACTGTTCTTCTTTTAAGAAAACTATGACCCTGGTCGGATGAATTCTACATTCAAAGGTAAATGCAGTTACTAAAATGGAAGAGGCTGTGAAAGTCTCTGAATAATTGCCACAATTATTTTTTTAAATCCATAATGAGAAGAAACATGTAAAAAGTATGTCTCTGCTTGTAACTCAGATCAACATTAAGAATTTGCATCTTTTATTATGCATATAAATCTTATTTTCCCAATAATGTTAAAATATCCACCACATGCTCTAAAACTGTAAATCTTTTACAAATGGAATGATTTAAAGGGGATGCATCTAAATTTATATTACCTATGATAAAATGTACAAGGTATTTTTATGTAAAAGTAACAATTCTTATGCTTTTTATCTTTACAGTTTATTTGTGTTTTTGTAGAAATAATGTTTACATTAAATTCCCAAGTGTTTTTCCTTATTTTCTTATAGTCATGAAATATTTAATGTATTTACCTTAGTATTTCTATATGTTTATTCTTAAAAGAGAAAGAAACAGAAAACATAAAGGGTTTTGCTCATGCAGAAGGAAAACTTTTCTGAAAAAAGTTTGACCATTTAAATTATCAATTTCACAAGAAAATTTGTTTTCTTCCTTTTAATTAATAATAATAATTATTAGCTCCTGATAATTAAGTGAACGTGTATGCACAATATTCATAGAATAATGCCTGAAACAGTGTATTGTCAATACATTTTAACTATCATTGTTTATCTATTAATTCATATATTAAGTAAACATGAACAGGATGCTTACTGAAAGCAAGTTAGACCAACACACCATCTTCCCTCATAAATTTTGCAATCTAGAATGTATTGTAAACATTAACTTAACAGATTTCTTTAAGACAGGTTATTATATTTCTGAGCTAGCTCAGGTGTTGTGTTGCAAAGTAATAAAGAAATATACTTAATGGTCTCTTCAAGGCCTTCCATTAACAAGTCTGCACAAGTTCTAATGAACCACTTTCAAAAGTCAAGTAATTTGTTTCATGTCCCATTCAAGGCCTACCATTTATTCATCACAACCTGGAACTCACCATTGTGCTATTTAAATAAACCAGGGCCCAGAGTCAGAGTTCAGAAGGAAAAACATCCCAGAAGTTGGTCTTAAGCAGTAGTTAAAATACTTTACCTTGTAACCTACTTCTGAAAAATGGTCAATTGGTTAATGAGGTCACTTCCATAAAGTTTATAAGCTACTTAGAAATGAAAAGATGGACAAATACCAGATATTTTAAGAAATATTCTGCTACTGTAAGATCTGTTTATAAGGTTGACCCCATTATCTAAGCTATGAGACCCAGTTACCTGATATTCCCAGTGCTTACTCTCCTTGCGAGGAAAGTGACAAAGTTGACCTTTAAAATAGTCCTTATTACTATTTTAATGAATATTAAAATAATTATTAAGAATTAATTAAAAAATTGACTAAACTTAAGGAAATTCCTGAAAAAGACCTACACCTGTAAAAACACGTAAAGCACCCATGACTGTGATTCACACTCAGCATTTTATTTCACCACTTTTAATAACATTTACTACACTGTATTACATCATAATCTGCCTGTGGCTTGTCACATAAGGCCAAACAAGAATAAAGCAATGGGACCATGTTAGGGGCATTAAAAAAAACTATGATTAGTACTGGCAAACATCTAAGCAAAGGCATTTTCTGAATTTCTTCAAAGTTCTAGATGTCATCAAAGTAATGTTAGGATTATTTCTAGAGAAAAAGAAATGCACAGTATTGATGTTATGTTAGCACTAAGATATTATTGTTCTTTCTTTCTTTTGAAATAAAATTGAGGTGGGTGTGATTAGAGTCATTGCTTCAGAAATCATGACTAATTTCAAAATTGGACCATTGTAAACATTTTTGCTATAACACTGGTATTATGCCTATTAAAAGGCTTTTTTTTCATTTCTTCAAATTCATTTCTTCTTCAAATGTATTTGAGATTGATGGTAGGTTACACACATTAATACGTAAGTCATAACATTAACCTACCAGACCTCCAAAATTAATTTTAATTCCTCTACAACATATTTATCTAGCATCTTTAACAGCAGGTGGGCCTGCTACTCAATTGGAGGAAGTCTTGATGCACATCTTACAGTCCTCACCCACTCCACTTACTAAGAATAGAAAGAACTAGAAATCATGAGATTATTTTGTTAATTCATTTCCTGATTTTACTCATGAATTAAAAAGTCCACAAAATGAGTTAGAAAAATACTTCTAAATCAATATATAATTTCTGTAATATTTGGAAGTCCTTTAACATTTTGCTGGATGGAAAAGCAATTGCCTCCACTGCCCAGGCTTGAATCCCAATACCAAATTTATCAGCTACATCACTTTAGGCAAATACCTTAGCCTCTCTGATCTTCAATTTTCTTATTTGTAAGATGGTAAAAACAAAATCTTTCCACAGGCATGATATGGCTATTAACTGTCCTATAACATCTGCTCAAAAGATTGTATTATCTCCATTATACAGGAACTGTGGTGTTGTTATTTAGCAAAATGCAGTGTGTATAACATCTAGTGGCCAACCAAATGCTACTGTCTTTTCAGTTTTACATTTAAAAGCACTTGACATGCTATTTGCTTAAGCTAAACAAAATAGTCGTGTATTTATTAGTGAAAGGGACATGTTCAGAGAAATGTGTCCTTAGGTGACTTTGTCATTGTGCAAACACCATAGGGTGTACTTACACAAACATAGATAATATAGCCTATTACATGCTTAGGCTATAAGGTATAGCCTATTGCTCCTAGGCTACAAACCTGTAGAGCAAGTTACTATATTGAATATCGTAGGCCATTGTAAATCACGGTGAGTATTTTTCCATCTAATAATATTTAAATATAGACAAGGAACACGGAACTATAATCTTATGGGATCTTTGTCCCATATGTGGTCTATCATTGACCATAATGTCCTTATGCAATGCCTGACTGCAAAACGTTCTATTCAAGATAGCATGAATTTACTTTACAGCATCAAACTCAAGCTCTAAGTTGTATTTTAAATGTCTCAAAAGCCAGTTTCCACATGAGTCACCACTTTTACTCATTTGGATTTGGCTCTGTTAAATTAAAATCAGAATACAACCGTGTAAACTAGTCTGCAAATTGCATGAACATAGTCATTCTTAATCGCAAAATATTATTTATTCTATGAACTGTGGCCCTTCTTACTGTTTCCAAAGTAAGTGAGAAAAACAGGGTTTATACCATATATGAATGCCAAATTATGCATGCAAAATCTTTTCTTTCTTTTGTTATTATAAAAGAGAATAGACTACAAAAATGCATATCTAGTAACTAAATGTCCAATTTGTTTTTATTATTACAGAAATGCGCACATAAACTAATTTTGCAGGTGGGCTAATTGCACCTGTTTTTCAAATTACAGTCCTTAATGAACTGTCTTTTTCAGAAATATGTTCAGTCATAAATATGTAGACTTTGTGTCAATTGCAAGACAACTAGCCGTGTACTACACAAATGTTATAGCACAAGGATCAACTCTCCTGCGTATGTATTGAATATATGCAAGTAGTCCATCAGGGTTTAACCACCGTGAGGAAATAATAGTCTGTTCCGAAAAAAAAAAATCTTTACTAATGTGCTTTTTTTGTTGTTGTTCCCTTGCTGTAACTAAGAATTCCACAGAAATCAGATGAATAAGAAAAATTAATAATTATTATAATTTCTAGCCTTCAGATACCTAGATTCCTTAAGCCATAGAATTAAACTCTGTTAAATTCTGCTTTACTTTCTGTCCCACTGCTTTATTTTTTATAGGTGAGGAGACAGGCCTAGAAAGATTGAGTGATTTTTCCTACATCACACAAATTAATTAGTGACTCAGGTACACCCAGCTCTCTGGAAATTTAACCCAGTGTTTTGTTTGTTTTGTTTTTGTTTTTTTGTGTGTGTTATATTGTCTTATATTTACAAGAGTAGATTCACCTGGCAAGAAGTTTGGCTGTAAATCTGTTTTTCTTTAATGAGATAGGATTTTTTAATTGATAAATTTTTATATTCCTCCTCAGAAATTTAATTCTTTGGATGCGCTCTTGCATGCTGTTTTTTCAATATATTTTTAGAAATGTGTGTCACTTAATTCCTGTTAAATTTTCTATAACAGATGGTATAGATATTTGATTTATGCACTTGTCTTCATGTGGTCTGCTATTAGCTTTTTTTTTTAATATAAGGACTTTTTTGTTGTTCATCATTGAAACTTTATCTTTCTACTACATGCAATATTATTTCTGGAGAGAAAAAATGTAAGAGAAATTTTTATGTTATTGAAATTGAGCACAATTTGGTGATTAATTGCATTGTTCTCATTAATGTCTCTGCCTGATGTTCAGGGCTTATTACCACAGTGTGAATTCAATGGAACTGGAATCTTAACCAGGTGTGGGTTATTAAAGCGGCAGTGCCCAATTTGAAATTGTTTAAGGAGGTGTATCAAAGTTGATATGCTTAACTATGTTCTTCTTCTGGAAAGAAAAGCAGTGCTTGTTCAGGAAAATCACTCACATCCATCATGTGACAAAAGGACTCAAAGCTCTTCTTCCCTTGGGTAAAGCAGGAGGGAACTGTATCTGTGGTGTATTAGCAGCTTCAAAACTGATGAAACAATACAGTTTATTAAAAAACTTTTTTTTGTATTTGTAAAATCATTTATTTCTTACCTCTTACCAAGGAGTTGTTTTCCTTCACTAAGAAAATGAAAAGTGTAGGCTGAAAGAATTCATGAGGTAGATACTAGTCTCTAAAGATGATAAGTTTAATCCAGTCACTAAAAAATATTCTTAAAATGTTATTCAAATTACACTAGCTTAAAAATGAGCTATCTTTTTCAGAAAGATGATAGTATGCTCAGAAATCAATTGTGAGTGAAGTTTCATTAAATTCTTCGTATCTTTAGATAGTTCTACCATAACAAAGTCAAGGGTAGGTTTAACTTGGGAATTCACAAAATACAAATATCTGCCAGTTCAAGTTTAGAGCAATCCTCATAACTACCTGGTGGCAATTTCTGGATCTTAAAGTTGGATCAACAATAAGTTTGATACAAATCAGAAAATCAAAATAGATGGACATAAATTGAGAGTCTGGGGGAAAAATACTACCTTGCATAGAGTTTAGCGGTTTATAAAGCAATGAATGATCCAGTCTTTCGCAATCTCTGTTTAAGCCAGCAACAATGGCTCCCGTGGTACACAAAAATTAACTCAAGTTCAAAGAGAAGAAATTTATTTCCCCAAATCTTACATCTATTAAACTGTGGAACTTGATTTGGAACCCTTCTTTTCTTAATTTTTCCACTTGTTTCTACAGGAACTGTTCATAAGTGGCTAAAGCAATTTTGTGCAAAAATATATAATTATTTGAGTGTGTAATTGGTATATTTGCCATTTTATGTCTCTTACGTGTGTACTGAAAAACAGCGAAGAGTTCAATTATATTTTTTTCTGTGACTTCTTGCAATTGTAGAATGGTAAAGGGAAGCATGGAATGGCTCTGTATTATTAAAAAAAGACCCAGGGAGGAAAAATAAAGCTGAACCAGAACAAGGCTTGGAAATGCTTCAGTTTTTATTTTATTTTATTAATGTTTGTGTAAATTAACTTGTTCCTACTGTTGATTATACAAATTCATGTAAATCAACAGTCAGGAATTTCTATTTTTTAAAAAGAATAATACTGATAGGTAGAAAAGAAATCAGATTTCTATTGGCCTGAGATTAAATGGGTTCATGTCACAGTAGACTGTCTCAACAGTCACAATAAAGAAGGAATAAGATGTGTAAGAATAACAAATAATGGTGAAGAAGGGGAGCTACTGAGAGGAAATCTGACTTGAAATTTTAAGGATATGTCATTAAAATCATTCCAAGCATTTGTTGAGGAACTACATTGTGCATAGCAGAATAATATTAGTTGTATCATATGATCTTTATATATATTTAATTCTGAAAGGCTTGAATATTATCCATTTCATATGGCTGAGATTCACAGAGCAGTAGTAGAGGCCATGTATCTGAGGCTTTGGTTATCTGAGCCTGTGCAAATATGAATGCATATCCTAGTTCTATGCTTGGTAAACTATGGAAGAAGGGTAATTTATTTAACTCTTGCACCTTAGTTGATTTGTCTATAAAATGAAGTTCTTGGGATACCATAAGTGACATTACATATGTTAAACATTTGGCACCATATCTGGCAGATATCAACAACTTAATAAATGCTAATTATTATTATTGTAAATCCAATATACTAAAATTCTATAGAGCAGTTGAGAGAGGAAGAAGTATATATAATTCAGAATCATCAAGAGCTGAATTGGGTAACTGATAGGATTTGGCTCCATGTCCCTACTGAAATCTCATCTTCAATTGTAATCCAAATTGTAATCCCCGTGTGTTGGGGAAGGGACCTTGTGGGAGGTGATTGAATCATGGAGACAGTTTTCCCATGCTGTTCTCGTGATAGTGAGTGAGTTCTCACAAGATCTGATGGTTTTATAAATGGCAGTTTTTCCTGCACTCACTCATTCTCTCCTGCCACCATGTGAGAAGGTACAAGCTTGCTTCTCTTGACTTCCACCATGATTCTAAGTTTCCTGAGGCCTCTCCAGCCATGTGGAACTGTGAGTCAATTAAACCTATTTCCTTTATAAATTACCCAGTCTTGGGTGTTTCTTTATAGCAGTGAAAACAGACTAATAGAGTAACTGTCATTACAACTACAGAGAAAAGAGTTAAGAGACAAAATGTACTGGGAGGAAGAAGAGTTGGAAGCCAGGGTGCCTTTATTAGAGATGGCTGTATGCCAAACTTGGTCCTTAAAAGATCTATAGGATCTGGAGTAGGCCTGGAGTAGATTACTTCAATTAATGCAACAGTAGAAATAGGGATATTGCTTTTGACAGCTGATAAATCCGCTGTCTAAAGAGCTGTGCAAATAAATATAGCTAATAGTGTACTTTGAACACAAAATTTGTGCCAAGCACTATTCTAAATGCTTTGTAACTATCACATCAAATATTTGTAGTAATCTCCTGAGGTAGATACTAATATTATCCCCAATTTATAAATTAAAAAATGAAGTACGAAGAAGGTACATAAATTGCCTAATGTGCACTCAACTAGCAAGTGGGAAAACTGGAAAAGACCCCAGAGTTCATGCTCTTAATCAAGAAAAATCTATACGGTCTCTTGTGTTTCTGTGATCCAAAGCTACTTTCTGTGGCAAGCAGGGAATGTTTAGCTATTTAGTTAAATAATATTCTTATGTCTAAGTGGATTAATAGCCCTTAGCAACAGACAGTTGAGTGTCAACTATCTAAAAATTCCAATTTTATCACATTGTCTTGATTTTTAAAACAATAAATATAGCATTTGTGCAGTTAAAATTTGAATGAATCTATAAAAGAAAAAAATTGAAAGCATTCATAAAAATCTTATAAACACTATCATGGCATAAACGTCTGCAGATGACAAATCATATTTATATTTTCTTACCATAAAATCATAACTATATGAAAACTTAGATGATAAAATTTAGCTTTGTCTGAAAACAGATTTCACATTTTGGATAAATCTATCTGATTCACCATTCCATCCCAATTTGTAATAACTTCTGTTTCATTTATTTTATGTAGAAAACCTAGATTAAAATGATAGTTAAAATAAAAAAGGTTGTTCGATACAGGAAACCTGAAAAGTTCTATAGAATTCTTAAATAACTCCTCATTTTCCAGATGCAATTTATTCAATTTACCCTCATTATCCTCACTTTATCTGCACAACAAGAGGTCTTTAGGCCATTTTATGGTCCTATGGATATTAGCACTTCTAATAGGGGTTGGATATAAAGTGAGAGAAGGTGAAATTTAAATCAGCCCATTTTGCCGCTGCTTTATTAATTTCAAAGTGGATCCTTTGGGACAGAAAATTACCACCTCTAATGGAAGTGTGATTTACTTTTGATGTAACCTATCCAGTTTTTGCCCTTTCTTCATTCAGCTATATCAAAAAGAGATTACTTGGTCCAATGCACCTCATACCAGCCTACTTCTGGGCATGCTCCAAGAAACATTATGTGCTTAATAAACGGATCTGTGCTTTCCAGTCTTATATTCAGTTATACACAAAGCTACTATTTGCAAATGACTTACCTAACTTCAAGTCATTAGCTATTTCTACCTAGATTACATGTGACAATTTTTTTTGCCTTTTGATGTAGTCTCATTTCATTTTTTTTTTTTTTTTTTTTTGCTTCACATTACTCAACATTCCCCAGAGTCCCAGATCCTCTCCCACTGCCATGTCTTCGCACATTCTGCTTTCTTTGTATTGCCCTATTCTCCAGTTCTCAGCCTGGCATATACTCACGAATATGCCAAATGTCTGCTCAATAATACCTTTTCTAAATAGCCAGAATACTGACTGTTCTCTCTGTTCCCACAGGAGTCTACTGATACTATTTATTATTTATTATGTTTATTGATCTTTCTCATTAGACCACGAGTTCTTTGAAAGCTTAAAATGCTTTGTTGTGATAGCTCAGGTTCTGGCACATAGTAAAGACCCACAACAAGTTTTGTAAATAATAGTTAATATAGCTACCTAGTTTTGCTTAGATTTACCTTTTACCTCTCCCTCTTATTGACACATAATATGTTCCATATTTATGGGGTACATATGAGTGTATGTTTATTATATAGAACAGAATGTGTAATGATCAGGTCATGGTATTTGTGGTGTCCATTGCCTTGGGAATGTATGATTTCTATTTGTTGGTATCATTGTAAGTCTTCTTTTCCATTTACTTTGAAATATACAAAGTATGGTTGCTAAATATAGTCATCCTAGTATGCTATCAAATATTAGAACTTATTTTTTCTATCAAACTATATATTTTTACCCATTAACCAACCTCTTTTTGTCTTCCTCTCCCATCTACCCACACTTCCCAGTATCTGGTATCATTGAACTCTCTATGTCCGTAAGATCAAGTTTTTTTATCTACCAATATGAGTGAGAACATGCAGCATCTGTCTTTTTGTGCCTGGCTTATTTCACTTAAGATAATGACTTCGCCAATATATAGTAAGTAGTGATGGTGATAGTGACAACTTTGTTTTGTACCTGACATTAGTGAAGATGCCTCCTGAGTTTCTTATGTAGACAGAGCAACGGATCAATGGGGAAAAAAGAATCCAAAAATAGAACCATACTTACATGTTTGATTGATATTTTGACAAAAGGTCTAAGATAATTCAATGGGAAATGGAAAATCTTCCTCTCAAATTGTGTTGAAACAAGGAGATAAACATAGGAAAAAATAAAGCATGATCCTTTTCTCAAACCACACATGAAAATTAATTTGAGATTGACACTTAAATGTAAAGGAGAAAATGTTAAAGTTTATAGCAGGAAAGATAGGGCAATATCTCCAGGTTTTACAAAAATGTTTTTTAGCATATACAATGGACAAAACATAAGACAAATAATAATGTATAAATTGGGCTCTATTAAATGGACTTCTCCTAAAAGGCAGCATTAAGAATACGAAAGGCAAGCCATAGACTGTGAGAAAATATTTGTAATGCATATATACCTGACCAAGAATGTGTCTACAGAATATATTTTAAAAGATTCCTACATGACTATAATAAAGTGACAAATAAATTACTGGAAGCCTTGAACAGACACTGTACAAAAAAGCCTAATAAGCAAATGGCTAATAAGAATATGAAAAATTGTTCAATCTCATCTGTCATCAGAAAAAAGCAAATCAAAACTACAGTGACATACTGCTTTACATGCACCAGAATAACTAAAATTTAAACTGTCAACAACAAATGTTGTCAAGCATGAGGAACAATTGGAACTCTCACACATTGCTGGTGCAGTGAAAAATGTTAGAGCCACTTTGGAAAACCAACAACGTCTTATAAAGTCCACCATGCATATACCCTATGGCCCATCAATTTTACAGCTGGGTATTTACCCCAAAGAAATGAAAACACCTATACACAAAAAGCTTGTTTATCTTGGTTTCATTCATAGTAACCCTAACCTAAAATATTAAAATTTCTATCAACTGGACAATACATTAAGCAAATTGTATACTCATACAGAAAACTTAGCAGTAATAAATACTGATGAACTTGGACAAACCATATAAATGAGAACAATTATTGATATAGGAAGGGGTGTAAGGGAACTTTTTGGGATGATAGAAATGTTTTAATATATTTATTAGGATGTTGATTGCATGGTTGTGTATAGTTGTTCAAACTCATTAAGATGTTCTTTTAACATACTTGTATTTCACCATATGTAAATTTTACCTCAATGTAATTTTGTCTTAATATAAATCATAAACAAAATGTTGTATACACTGGAACCCTTGTACAGTGTGGTTGGAAATAAAATGATTCAGCTGCCATGGAAAGGGTTTGGAGGTTCCTTATAAAGTTAAGCATAGAATCATCATATGACCTGGTAAATCAACTCCTCGGTTTATACCCAAATTGTTGAAGGTAAGCACCCACACCAAACACCTTCACATGTGTGTTAATGCAGTGCTATTCACCATAGACAAAAAACAGTCCAAACATCCATCAACAGATGAATGTGTTGACAAATTATGGTATATACATGCAATGGAATATTATTCAGCTGTAAAAAGGAATGATGTACTGAAACATACTACACATTGATAAACCTCAAAAATATGCTCAGTGAAAGAATTCAGACACTAAAGGTAATATATTGCATGATTTCTTTTATATGAAATATCTGTAATAGGTAAATTCATAGAGAAAGGTGCAGATTGGTGGTCGTAAGGGGCTGAGGATAGAGTGAAATGAGGAAAAACTGCTTAAAGGGTATAGGGTTTTATGTTGGATTTAAATAAATATTTTATAACTAGGCAGAGATGGTGATTGCACAACATTGTGAATGTAATAAATGCCATGGAATTGTTCACTTTAGAATAATTAATTTTATATTAGGTACATTTCATTTCAATAAGTTTTTAAATAAGCAATAGGCATCAATTTCATATTGCATTGTCTAATTAAAATTTCCAAATAATGGTAGTGAATGTCTAAAAGCTTGATACATAGAGTCCTTTTAATTGAGATGTTTATACCATTTACAATTAATTTATATGGTTAGCATTAAATTTCTTATTTGCCTTATGTTTCTGCTTCCTCTTTTTCTGTACTCTGCTTCCTTTGTTTTAATTACCTTTTATGATTTCATTTTATTTTCTCTTTTGGCAGCTTAGCCAAAACATTTTTATATAAGTGCTTGTTCAAGAGTTTGTAGACTACAGCTTTAACCTAACAGCCTACTTTCAAGTGATATTTTCCCACTTCATCCAGAGTATAAGAACCTTATAATAGGTGACTTCCATTTCTCTGCTACTGACCTTCATGTTGTTGCTTTCATTTATTTGACTTTTACGTTCTCATAAACTCCATACTACATTGTTATTGTTTTTGTTTAGTCAATTGTCTTTTACAGAGATATAAACAATAAGGAAAAGTACTCTGTATATTTACCTACGTCATTATCATTTATAGTTCTCTTCTTTGTATGGGTTTGTGTTTTCATGCGGTATCATTTTCCTATTTTCCTTTTGTCTGAAGACTTTCTTTAACATTTCTTGTAGTGCAGGTATGCTGGTGATACTTTTTTTTTTTTTCAGTTTTTGTATGTCTAAAAAGTTTGTATTTTGTCCTTATCTTTTGAACACACTTTCTGGCCAGTCATGGTGGCTCACACCTGTAATCCCAGGACTTTGGGAGGCCAAGGCCAACAGAGCACTTGAGGCCAGGAGTTTGAGACCAGCCTGGCCAATATGGCAAAACCTTTTCTCTATTAAAAATACAAAAATTAGCTGCGCATGGTGGCACATACCTGTAATCCCAGCTAATCAGGAGACTGAGGCAGGAGAATCTCTTGAGCCTGGGAGGTGGAGGTTACAGTGAGCAGAGATCACATCACTGCACTCCAGCCTGGGCGACAGAGTGAGACTGTCTCAAAAACAAACAAACAAAACAAAACAAAACAAACATACTTTCCTAGGTAAAAAAAAAAAAATGCTAGGTTAATGTTATGGACTGTATGTATGCATACCTGAAAATTCATACATTGAAAATATAACCCCTAATGGAGTTGTATTAGAAGGTAGAGGCAATTAGGTAATTAGTTTTAGATGAGGTCAGGAGAACGGAGTCCCCGTGATAAGATTAGTGTCCTTATAAGAAGAGAAAAAGACTAGAGTTGTTTGTTTGTGTGTGTGTGTGTGTGTGTGTACACCAAATAAAGCAGGTAAAGCCATGGGAGGACATAACCAAGAAGAGGGTCCTCACTAAAACCTGACCCTGCTGACACCCTCCAGAACTGTCAGAAATAAATTTATGTTTTTAAGCTACATAGTTTGTATTAGTTCATTCTCTCACTGCTATAAAGAATTGCCCAAGACTGGGTAGTTTAATAATGAAAAGAGGTTTAATTGACTCACAGTTCTGCATGGCTGGGGAGGCCTCAAGGAACTTACAATTATGGCAGAAGGCAAAGGAGAAGCAAGCACCTTCTTCACAAGGCACGGAGAGAGAGTGCAAAGGAGAAACTGCCAAACACTTATAAAAGCATCAGATCTCATGAGAACTCATTCACTATCATTAGAACAGCCTGAGGGAAAGTGACGCCATGATCCAATCACCTCCCACCAGGTTCATCCCTCAACACCTGGGGATTACAATTCAAGATGAGATTTGGGTGGGGACACAAAGCCAATCCATATCACAGTTTATAATATCCTGTCTTGCAGTTGGAACTAAGACAGTTGATAATTTTCCCCCATTGGTACATTAAAAAATAATATTTCATTGTTTTCTCATCTGCATTGTTTTCAACAGAAATCTTTCCTCCTTATTTTTGTTCCTCTGCATATAATGAGTTTCTTTTTCTTTTCACTTTTAAGATTTTTCTGTTTATCATTGGTTCTAATAAATTTTACTTAATTTTATGTAAATTTTCTGATAAGTTTTTATGCTTCTTGGTGTAGTTTTATTCATGTCCTGGGGTTATTGAGTTTATTAGGCCTCTGAGTTTATGATTTTCATCCAATTAGGAAATTTTGGGGAAAATATTAATTCACACTTTTTGCTCCTTTCCTTTTTCTTTTTGGGGGGCTCTAAATACACAAATAAAAGGCCACTTGAATCTTTCCTACAGTTCACAATGCCCTGTGCATTTTAAAATTGTTTCATTCTGTAATTCCAGCACACTGGGAGGCCAAGGCAGGCAGGTCACTTGAGGTCAGGAGTTTGTGACCAGCCTGGCCAACATGGTAAAACCTTGTCTCTACTAAAAATACAAAAATTAGCCAGGAGTATGGTGCATGTCCATAATCCGGGCTACTTGGGAGGTTGAGGCAGGAGAATCACATGAACTCAGGAGGTGGAGGTTGCAGTGGGCTGAGATTGCACCACTGCACTCCAGCCTCGGCTACAGAGAGAAACTCCATGTCAAAAAAAAATTGTTTTATTCTCTGTAATTACTTGAATAATTTCTACTTCCATGTCTTCATGTACACTGTCCTTTCGTTCTGCAATATTTAGCTTTCTGTTAATCCCATCTAGTATTATTTTTATCTTAGATACTGTAGTTTTCATTTTTAGAAGTTAGCTGTGGCTCTCTTTTATCCCTTCTATGTCTCTACTTACTATTTTGAACATATGAAATACAGTATAGCAGCTTTAATGTCTTATTGCTAACTCTAATATCCAAATCTATTTTGAATGGGTTTGAGTTGAATAATTATTCTCATCAGAACAGGTTGTATTTTTCTGTTTCTTTGCATATCTACTAATTTCTGATTGAATGTCAGACACTGTTTATTATACTTTGGAATATTTTGGATATCTTTGAATTCCTGTAAGGACTCTTGAGCTTTGTTCTGGGATAGTTATTTGGAAAGAGTTTGATCCCTTCAAATTTTGTTTTTAAAATTTGTGAGGTGGTAGTCATGACATATTTTGTCTAGAGATAATTATTCCCCAAAACTGAAGCAGTATTATTACTCTACCAAATGCCTGGTGGGTTATGAGTTTTTCCAGACTTGGCTGGTCGGAAAATACACTCTTCCCAGACCTGTGAGAATTCCAGGTGGTTTTCCCTGTAGCAGTTTTGGTTGGTTATTTGCCTCGTATTGGTGCACACAAGTGTGCTAATCAGCACTCTACTGTACCCTTGAGGAGATTCCTTTGCAGATCTCTAACATTCTCTAGCTATGCATCTGTGTCTTATCTTGTAATCTGTCCTGAGCACACTAGCAACCATGGTTCAAAGACATTCTTAGAAAAGTCTTTCTACTCAGGAAGTTTGCTAAGCATAATGTGGATTCCCCTTTCCTACTGGAAAAGCAATAGGGCTCACATCATTTATTTTATGTCTCTCAGAGAACTGCCCTGCATTGTCTAATTTTTATGTCTTGAACACCAATGGCTTATATATTTTGTTGTTTTTGGTTGATTCAGGCACATGCAAAAGTTTATTTAATGGTATGTGTAGTTTTTTGTTTTGTTTTGTTTTGTTTTGTTTTTGTTGAGACAGAGTATCTCTCTGTTGCCCAGGCTGGAGTGCAGTGATGCGATCTCAGCTCACCACAACCTCCACCTCCTGGGTTCAAGCAATTCTCCTGCCTCAGCTTCCTGAGTAGTTGGGACTACAGTCACACACCACCATGCCCGGCTAATTTTTGTATTTTTAGTAGAGACAGGGTTTCACTATGTTGGCCAGGCTGGTCTCAATCTCTTGACCTCATGATCCGCCTTGGCCTCCCAAAGTGCTGGGATTACAGGCTTGAGCCATCCTGCTCAGCTTAATGGTATGTTTTGATATTAGTGGTTTTCTTTATAATTTTTACTTCTTATGTCCTGCTTAAGAACAATTTTTCATGGTTACAAAAATGTTCTTTTATCTTCAAATGTGTATTGTTTTACTATCCACGTTTAGGTTGACTATTAATGTGGAATTTAATATTTTGTGTAGCTCAAGGTAAGGGTCCACATTTGTTTAATCACATTGTCTGATCTGTTTGTGCTCCTATAACAAAATGCCATAAACTGATGACTTATGAACAACAAAAAATTATTTCTCACAGTTCTGGAGGCTGGAAAATCTAAGATCAAGTCACTGACAGAATCAGTGTCTGCTGGAGGGCTTACTTCCTGGTTCATAGACTGCTGTATTTTCACTGTGCCTTCACATGGTGGAATGGGCATATGAACTCTCTGGGGATTCTTTTATAGGGCCACTAATTCTATTCAGGAGGGCTCTGCCTCATGGCCTAATCACCTTCCAAAGGTCCCACCTCCTCATATCATCATCTTAAGGGTTAGAATTTCCACATGAATTTTGGGGGGACACGTTCAATCTCTTGTGCTAATATGGATATATATGGATATATATCCATATATTCGATGACCAAATATCGAAAGGATAATTCCTTTTTCAGTATACTTCAATATTACTATAAATGAGGTGACTATATATATGTGGCTGTTTCTGGGCTTTCTGTCTTATCTCATTGGTTAGTTTGTCTGTACTTGTACTAATATCAATAGGATTTAGATACTTTGGTGTCACTGTTGTGCAAGGCTATAGAAAATTCTCTTTGCAATCCATTATAATAATGGATAATATAATAATATAATAATCCATTATAATAATGCCCTATAGTTCTGTGTTCATTCTGAACAGTTTTAATATCATTGCTGTGTTTTAGCATTTCATATTTTTCCTAGGTTTCATAAGGATCTGAAGTGGTAGATTTCTTGTTTTTGCTAGGATCTGATTTAGAGTCAAGATGGACTTTAGAAATTATCTGGCTTAATTAATTCACTTTATAGATGAGCTAAAAGAACCTTAATTTGCTTAAAGGATGTACAGTTAGTTAGAACCTGGAACCCCAAACATTTTTCACACCCTATGCCTTTTATTTTCCGCAACTCACAAATTAAGTGCAGTTGGTGTCATACACACTTCTCCCATTTAGTTCATTTTCCCCCCTTCATGCTGCTATATGATTCTTCACTTTGGGTGTATTATGAGTTTTTCGTCCTGCACACAGGGTTCTGTCAGTTCGTGGTATAGCAATTTAGTGTTAAAATGGTGGTGTCTCAGCTGTCGATGCTATAAATACTTCGGCTTCATTCCTCTTCAGGAAAGCTTAGGCTAATTTTTTCCCTTTGCATGTTTGCATTTATATTTTTATTAAGATGATTTTCATTATAATATTATGTCTTTATGCTAGAATTACAAAAATACAGAAAAGTAGAAGATGGAAAATCATTACCCATAATACACCACCTAGAGTTACACATTTTTAGAAGTTGAGAATATTTCTTCTGCTCTTTTTATTGAGTTCAGATCAAATGATATATATAAAATTATATTGCCTGACTTTTCAAACATCCATTTTGTGATTATATAAGTATAATAATTTCATTATAATATTAAGAAATAAGACTATTTTAAATATTTTAAAACTTTAATTTATTTTCACTATTAAAATGTTGCCATATTTATTGACAGAGTTTAAATGTATTTTTATATTTTCATGAAATTATGGCAAAATAATTTTTAAGCATCCTTAATCAGGAACTTCACATGTCCCAGTAGGAAGATATGTGTATGGGCTCATAATAAAAAATATATATATTTTCAACTGAGTGGCTTATAGACTTTTCACAAGTAAAAAAAACTCAATGACTTATGGAATTTTTATGAGTTGCAAAGATGCAGAAAGTAATTTCTCATGTTCCTTGACAATGAAAATGACCATTGTGATTCTTCATATGGCTTGGCTGTTTCCCCACCAAAATCTCATCTTGAATTGTAATCCCTATAACCTCCACATGTCATGAAAGGTACCTGGTGGGAGGTTATTGAATCATAGGGGCAGTTTCCCCCATGCTGTTCTTGTGATAGTGAGTTCCAACGAAATCTGATGGTTTTATAAACATCTAGCATTTCTCTGCTGGCACTCATTCTCTCTCCTGCCACCCTGTGAAGAGGTACTTTCTGCCATTATTGTAAGTTTCCTGAGGCCTCCCCAGCTATGCAGAACCATGAGTCAATTAAACCTCTTTCTTTTATAAATTACCCAGTCTTGGGTATTTATTCATAGAAATGTGAGAACAGACTAATACAGGAAATTGGTACCACAGAGAGTGTGGTGCTGCTATAAAGACACCCAAAAATGTGGAACCAACTTCGGAACTGGATAACAGGCAAAGGTTGGAACAGTTTGGAGGGCTCAGAAGAAGACAGGAAAATGTGGGAAAGTTTGGAACTTCCTACAGACTTGTTGAATGACTTTGGCCAAAATTGTGATGGTGATATGAAGTCTAGGCTGGGGTGGCCTCAGATGGAGATGAGAAATTTCTTGGGAACTGGAATAAAGGTGACTCTTGCTATGTTTTAGCAAAGAGACTGGCAGCATTTGCTCCTGCCCTAGAGATCTGTGGAGCTTTGAATTTAAGAGAGATGACTGATTTAGGGTATCTGGAGAAAGAATTTTCTAAGTGGCAAGGTTTTCAAGAGGAAGCACATCATACAAGTTTGGAAAATTTGCAGCCTGATAATGCAACAGAAAAGAAAACCCCATTTTCTGGGGATAAATTCAAGCTGGCTGCAGAAATTTGTATAAGTAATGAAGAGACAGAATGTTAATAACCAAGACAATGGGGAAAATGTGTCCAGATCATATCAGAGATCTTCAGGGCAGCCCCTCCCATCACAAGCCTGGAGGCCTAGGGGGAAAAAATAGTTTTGTGAGTTGGGACCAGGGCCACTCTTCTCTGTGCAGCCTGGGCAAGTGGTGTCCTGAATTCCAGCTGCTTCAGTTCCAGCCATGGCTTAAAGGGACCAAGGTACAGCTCGGGCCATTGCTTCAGAGGATGTAATCCCCAAGCCTTGGTGGCTTACACATGACGTTGAGCCTGCAGGGGCACCGAAGTCAAAAATTGAGGTTTGGGAACCGCTGCCTAGATTTCCCAGAATGTATGAAAATACATGGATGTTCAGGCAGAATTTAGTTGCATGGGTGGAACCCTCATGGAGAACCACTGCTAGGGTGGCATGGAAGGGAAATGTGGGGTTGGATTCCCAACACAGAGTCCTCACTCGGACATTCCCTAATGGAGCTGTTAGAAGAAGCCCACTATTCTCCAGACTCCAGAATGGTAGATTCACTAACAACTTGCACCATGCACCTGGAAAAGCCTCAGACACTCAATACCAGCCCGTAAAAGCAGCCAGGAATGGGGCTGTACCCTGCAGAGCCACAGGGGTGGAGCTGCCCAAGGTTGTGGGAACACCTTTCTTGCATCAGCATGACCTGGATATAAGACATGCAGTCAAAGGGGATCATTTTGGAACTTTAAAGTTTAATTACTGCCTTATCGAATTTTGGACTTGCATGAGGCCTGTGGCCCCTTTGTTTTGGCCAATTTCTCTCATTTGAAATGGATATATTTACCCAATGCCTGTACCCCCATTGTATCTAGGAAGTAACTAACTTGCTTTTGATTTTACAGGCTCATAGGTGGAAGGGACTTACTGTCTCAGACGAGACTTTGGACTTGGACTTTTGGTGATATGGTTTGGCTCTGTGTCCCCACCCAAATCTCTTCTTGAATTTTACTCCCATAATGTCCATGTGTCGTGGGAGGGACCCAGTGGGAGATAATTGAATCATGGGGGTGGTTTCCCCCATACTGTTCTTGTGGTAGTGAATAAGTCTCACAAAATCTGATGGTTTTATAAGCATCTGGCATTTCCCCTGCTGGCACTCATTCTCTCTCCTGCTGCCCTGTGAAGAGGTCCCGTACACCATGATTGTAAGTTTCCCGAGGCCTCCCAAGCCATGTGGAACTGTTAGTCCATTAAACCTTTTTCCTTCATAAATTATCCAGTCTTAGGTATTTCTTCACAGTAGCTTGAGAATGGACTAATGTAATTCTCAATTCTACTTCTATTTTTTTTTTATTTGAGAACCCTGAAAAAATATATATTTAGGTAATTTTTCTCTCTCAGTGTTCCAAGCACATAGTTTAGCCAATAAAATAACAGCTGGATTAATACATTGTTTGTATTGTCTAAATGTATGGATATAAAAATTATCATTAGAGTTATTTGAATTGTGGGGCCAAGCATTGAATTTATAAACAAATTTCTTAGAACTCAGAAAATATTTGAGGAAGAAGTTCTGAGGACAGGATGGCAATTTACTCACAATGTATTAAATCTAGCCAACAAATATTAAATTCTTTAATTTGAGATCCAAATTGTGCAGGAAAAAGCCCTAGTTTTCTGTGTTTTTTTCTGTTATTTTATGTACAAATATACATATTTATTTGTAATTTCTAGGTCAACTAGGGTAGTTCTTAAGTACTATTTTATAAAATAATTTTATATTTATGTAAAAATATACATATTTTATGTACAAATATACATATTTATTTGTAATCTCTAGGTCAACTAGGGTAGTTCTTAAGTATTATTTTATAAAATGTGGGAGATGTAGTTTATTTTCTGGAAGTTTTGTATATCAAGATTTATTTTTTATTCTTATTACTTAGCTACATATAAAATAATGGAGTCACAATATTAATTATAATATTAATATTTTAGAAAGGTATTTAATGACTTGCATATTGAACTATGACAATTAAAATAACTCTAGATTACTCTCAAGGGATTTTTAAGATAATGAGTATATATTGGTGGAAAAATTTCTAAATATACAAATGTACAGATTTATACCGTTCTCATAGTTGTTTCATGGTATTTCTTTAATATCCTTTTAATATCCATGGGATCTGTAGTGATGCTCCCTCTTTCATTTCTAAGATTACTAATCTGTGACTTCTGTCTTTTTTTCTTAGTTAGCCTAGCCAGAGGCTTATTAATTTTATTGATCTTTTCAATGAACCAGCTTTTGATTTCATTGATTTTTGTCTATTTTCTTGTTTTCAATTTCATTAATTTCTGCTTTAATTTTTATTATTTCTTTCTTTGTGTTTTCTTTAGGTTTAACTTGCTCCTCTTTTTCTACATATTCAATACTTTAAAATATTATGTAGACATATGTATTTTACTCTCTATTGTAGAAAGTACCTTCAATTATAAACCGATTGTGCTACAGGTTTAAGAAAACCATTATTCATTGAATGAGTATCATATGCCTTTCACTGCATTGAAATTTGATTTATATTATTTTATTGACTCCCCATAACAATCCTATAAGGCTACATGTTATTATCCTTATTTTATTAATGAAAAAACTAGGCTCAGAGAATTTGTCTAACAGCTATGACAGAAGATGTAGGAAATTAACTCATCTTTGTCATAAAAGGCTATTTTACAGTGAAATTATCTATTTATATGGCTTTGTATAGTATATAAGGTAAGCTTTATAATGTCTTATTTAAATAAGTACTATATAAACTGCTAGACATATTAGATTATGGTCCAATCATTTTTGCTAACATATTGCAAACATATTATATGCCAGATATATACTAATTCATGTCATTTCCACAACAGCCCCATGAGGTTAGTTATCCTATTTTTACAATCAATCAGAAGGAGGCCCAAAGAAAGACTAAATAATTTGCTTAATGTCTGCAGCTTTTAAACAGTAGAATTTATAATCAAACACAAACAGTTAGGATGTAGAACCTCTGCTCTTGGCCACTAAGCTATCTAATTATTTCAGCAACAGTATATTCCAAATATATTGAAGATAACAGGAAGCATTTGCATTATGTACAAATATGTATGCAAACTGAATAATTTAAAATAGAAAATAATCTGAATTCTTCTAAAGCCATCCAAAGTTCTTAAATAGGTCTCATCCAATGTATCAATGTAATAACCAGAATATTTACAAAGATAGGGACCATCAAAATAAAGACAAAAAAATGAAGAGGAGCAAATTTTTAACCATCTCTTTCCATTAATATATTTGATTACAATTATGCAGAGAAAATAAAAACAGATATTTTGAGGAAACAGAAGATAACCTAATTACCTTATAACTAATAGAACAACTAATTTAGAAAATTGACTCTTTAATAAATGGACATATTTCTTTTTTAAAGATCACTTGTAAGTTTATGGTGCTTACTATTTTGCAACTTGATTTTTAAATAGCTCATTTAAACTCAGAATTATCATTAACATGTGAAATACAAAAAGCATTTCTAAAATAAAAATAGCATTTGGAGCACATCTGTTCCAATGATATGTTTTAAAGAAATTTGCATGTATTGGGATCTGATGGCTTGTTTGTGTGTTGCTTTAAGAAGGTGCTCTGCATGATTCACAATTAGACTGCGTATCAGGAGAGATGGGTGTTGCCATAGTAAGTACACATTTTTTAATTGAATAGGAAACTAATAGGCACATAAAACCCACGTAAATTATTGGCACATAAATTGCCTCTCCTGAGGCTACAAATAAACATACTTCTCTTTGGAAATATTTTGCTATTTTTTCTTGGGCTTTGTTTAGATAGTAGATTCGTGCATCTCCTTTTGCAGCCTGAAGCCTCGTTTCCTTAAACCCAGTCTTTCTCACCTCCCTTCACTGATGAGCAGCAGTTTTCTGAGTACAAGGAAGAACTACTTTGTACACAAAGAATGCTTTAAGATGTTAAATATCATGAAAATCATGATCTGATTCTTAATAAATATCTGGAATCTTTGCATCTAAAATGTCATGGGAAAATGGTATTAAATATGACTCAAGAAATCCCTCACAATTTGATTCTAGAGTTCCCCATAAAACAGGGATTGTTACATAAAGTGAATAAAAAGGAATACTTTCTGCTTGTACTAGAGAAAGATTATTTGTAAATGTGCATGCTCAAAACCTCCGTGTTCTCTCAGACGTCTGTTGTTCAGTCTTCTCTCCTCAGCCTTTCTCTTCTTCCTTACAGCCCACCCCCAGCTCACCCAGTTCAACTTATTCATATCCTGTATTGACAAAGCAGTAAAAGCTTTTGTCTCTTTATTTTTTTCTCTACTTGCATATTTTGGACTCACATGCTTTTATTCATCCTTTGCTTCACAAAGGAAGCTCTTTTCATGGCATTTTTGTGGGTTATATAGCAATTTGTAGGATGTGCTCTGCCTCCTTTTTCCATTTGGAAGATTTTTTTTTCTGGTTTTACTTTAATCACTATGAAGCATGTGGAGAGGACAGTCATTTGTACTCATATCCAAGTTATTTTTAGAAGCACATTGACAAATTTTTAAGTAGACATTGTATTTTACAAAGAATGCTGTTCTGAGATCATTCTGGCTTGAACAATAAGAAAATTCAAGACTACAGGAGGCAAGCACAACAGGATATCCATAAGTAACAACGCCTACTTATCAACTAGGGGAGCTTAACAGACTTGTTCCTGACTGTGACAAACAGTGAGCTGAATTTTTAGAGAGGCTGTAAGCAGTGAGTGAACACAAAAGGTAACAGGAAAAGATTTGGTGTAGTGCACCAAGACTACTTCGTGGTACAAATCAAGAGTGAGTTAGAACAATAGTGACTGATCGTTTTCAGCAGCTGCCTCGACTTTTATTCTATTGCCTTGTAGAGTTCACTCACCTTTGTTTTCTTACTTTGATTTCAGAGTTCATTTTTCATGATGTTCATTTTTTATGATGAAAGTGAACCTGTCTTGAAGGAATAGATGAATAGTTTCTAGTGGGTTCAAAGACACCTTCAACAGCTTGGAACAAAAGGAAATTATTATACAGATCAAGGTACTACATGAAAATGTTTTTACAGATTTTAAATAAAATATAAACAGCTGTTGAGAGAAGAATGGCACAGTGACAGTTGTTACCAATCCATTAATAATCTGAACACAAATTCGATCCTGTTCATTATGTGAAACACACATTCCTCTATAGAGAAAACAGTCAGAGTTAAATGTATAAAAAATGGATTCAACAGCAAATCAGAACAAATATAGAAAAAGGAAATGGTGAATCAAGTCTGAATTTATTATGTAATTTTCTTGAAAACCAAGTAATCAATATGTTCTAGCAATGTAATGAATGGTGCTAATAGTGATAGCCTGCTTTTATTGGCTACCATTCAAAGGACTGTCTGGTAAATGATGAAACACTCCAAGGAACTCTTTCTCCTGTCTTTTTATATTTCCCTTGCTTGCAAAATAGTCTTACTTTCTAATCAGGAACATGCAGTCTTTCTAGATACTTGCTTATTAAAACAGAAAAGGTGTTTCTCATGTCTTCTTACATTTCACTCTTCTGATTTGCTATGTGACTTAAAATTATCCTAATGACATATCTTCCAAAAGGCTCAAGGTTTCTTTAAGGTTATGTTTAAAATCTATACGGGTAAAAATAAGTGAGAGATTATAGAAATCTTTGTAAACTCTTATTTAATTGTGAGATATAGAGCTTAAACAGGAAGAGATAATGTTCTACTTTGCATCAGAAAACATAAAATTAGCCAAAAGATTTCACCAAAGCAGCTCCATTACTATCAGTTATGTTTGTCTTGATGCCACATGATATAATAGAATACAGGTCATAGAAATATGACTCAGAAAGCCTGCTATAGCTTTTTAAAAGGTGGTGCACATATGTTGATGTCATCTGCTTATAGAATAAAAGGACTATAGTAAACAAGAATGCATAGAGGCAACAGGAATGTCTACCTTTAGAACAACCAAGCTGCCTATTGAATGTTCTTATGTATTTGTTGAATGTAAGGCAATCCTTCCTCCTTCGATGTTTTAGAATGCAGCTATTCTACCACCAGGAAAACATCTATGTAACTACACTATCTTGATGGGTTTCCCAACAAAGTTGTTCTTAAATTATACTCCCTTGGAACATGATTTGACTTGGCTCAAATGTATTTACTGAAGGCAAAGAACTGTACATTATAAGAATGTTACATGGATACAGTATTTAAAGCTCTTCTTTTTACCTACTGAATAGAAAACAAATTTTATTAGTGACCTTACCAAAATGTTTATATCTTTTTCTATGCTATTTTTTCACTTTTTTCTCTTCTTTCTGATGATATTCAGATTTACATCTTTCTAATGTTTTTAATCATTCCACATGGGGGAAAAGTAATAAATAGTTTTTCAACAGAAAATCTCTAAAGTAGTAAAGTACTCTAAAGAGGAAATATTATAAATGGCTCCATTTTGTAAGTAAAATGAATCTGTGATATGTTTAGGGGTGACCTAGTACATAATGGAGGAAGAACCATATTTAGTATGTTCATTAGTGGTATTTATTAGCACACTTATGCAAGGAAGAAATGGTCATTCAGGAACAACATTTTCATCAGACCAAGCACCCCCTAGAGAGCCTTATTGTCCCTAGGACGTCCAAGCATGAACCATGCTAACATCTGAACAATAGTATTTCTAAATAAAGTAATTAACAGGCATATGTGTTCTCACAATCCAGACATCAAAGGACAAAAATTTCACATCAAAATCAGACAATAAAAACATCAAATAGGAAAAGGCAGCTATTGCTGTCCTAGCAAATCCAGCTGATGCATTTTTAAAATGTAGTTATAAACCGTTAGACTGAGAGTCAATATTTGTTTTATCTCAATGATTTCCATTTCAAATTTTCTCAGTTTACAAGTCAGAGATTATTTTTCTCAATTTTTTATGTTACATGAGCACCCTGGGATTTGAAACTCAAACTGCATTCCTACCTTCTCTTCTCTTGGCCATTGATAAAGATCTGTAATTACAATCAGGCCAGAGATTGCCTTGATGATGTCAAGAGGCAGAACACAATATCCCCTGACCTTTCCTAGAAACATTACTCTGCTATGCCAGCAGTCAAGTTTTCTTATGTCAGTAAAGCAAAAAGACTGGGCTGGGAGAAATAGAAATAACAAGACTGCTTCTTGCCAACCTGCACAGCACAGCACAGTCAAGCTGCACAACCTTCATTGTGTCCTAGAAGAAAAAAAATTCCTTTACTTGGTAGGTTTGCTCTGTGTTCCATGGTTGAATTCCAGTTTGGGCCAAATTCTAGTTCAGAGCTTTTTTTTTTTTTTTTTTTTCCAAAGCAAGTAAAGTTGGGCTAACTGATTTTGATTACCAGAGAGCTTTTGTAACTCCTGCTTCCTCCCTAGTTGTCAGAGTCCCCTCCCTCTGTGCATGAGAGGAGGCATGGGCTAGCAGTGCAGGTCATGGCCTCTGGAGATGGATTGCCAAGGCCCATTGCCTGCTTCTGCCGTTGAACAGGTACATGATCTGGGGCAACTAACTAAGCCTCTTGTGCCTCATTTTTTATAAAATGCAAATGAGTAATGTACTTATACCATATTTTTAAGGATTAAGTAAATTAAAACAGCTAAAAGGCTGAAAGCAGGACCTTGTATACAATAAGTGCTATATGAAAGATGATGATTGCCATTATTATTGTTATTATTTGACATTACACATGTTCAACAATCAATTTGTACAATAGTGGTCCTGAGGTGATGTACATTCTCAGCTTACAAAGATAACAGGATCCTGAAATTTGGCTTACTTAGCATACGTTTCAACATCTTTCTAGTTTTCTTTTCTTTACAATGTAGGCTGGAAAGCTAAAAACAACACCCTATTGACTCCCTTCCAGCTAGGCTGCAGGCCTGTGATCAGTTTCTTCCAATCACATGCACCTGCATAAGGTGGCAGCTGGTCAAAGGGAAATCGGATTTTTTGGACAGCATGGGATATTGGCATCCAGACAAGTCCAAGATTCCTAAGTGTGGGTATCAACTTCACAGCTGTTTCCATTAGAAGAGTCCCATGGTGTGGTTGGGCATTTTTTTTTTTTTACTGACATTAAAAACCAAATCTGGTTCTCTGGCCTTCCCTGATGTTTCATAAAACTATCCACTATGCCTCTGTAAAACCTTTTCTGCTTAAACTAGCTGGAACCTACTTTACCATTTGTAATTAGGATGCCTGGCTGCCATATACCATAATTTAAGTTTCACGAAGCAGCATAACTCTTCCTTGTGAATGTGGCTGTGGTGTGGCAAAGTTGTACCTCTCATACAGAGAGGAGGGGGCCATGCTCATGCATGTGACACATACTGCTTCAAACAGCTGTCATATAGATGGATCCCTAGAAGTTTTCTCCAATTCCTCAAAGCACTTTTAACTTCAGCCCCAGGGAATTAGGGATATCTGTTCCAGTGATTGCAACACATTCATGGTTCTTCCCTCAGTACTTTATGCTTTTTCTATTATATTCTTTTCACCTTAGGACAGATTAACATGTTCAGTAAACAAATCTAATGTTCAACTTTGTGTCTTTGGAGAACAAAGGAATTTTAGTGTAAACAATGTAGACATTGGTAAGTGGGTAAATTCCAGGTTTAGGGATGGTCCCAAATTTTTCAGACATTTCTGGTTCCATTCCCAAATCTGCCCTTCTTTCAACAGCACTTCAATACCAGGGGAACCAGCCCCCAATATTTCAACATAGGTTCTTTCTATTTTCCCTAAGTGTCGGCTGGTCTGAGAAATAAAGAGAAAGAGTACAAAGAGAGAAATTTTACAGCTGGGCCTCTGGGGGTGTCATCACATATTGGTAGGATTGTGATGGCGACCCCGAGCTGCAAAACCAGCAAGTTTTTATTAGGGATTTTAAAATGGGAGAGGGTGTATGAACAGGGAGTAGGTCACAAGGATCACATGCTTCAAAGAGCAATAAAGATCACAAGGTGAAGGCAAAATTAGAATTACTGATGAGGGTCTATGTCCCACTGTGCACTCATTGTCTTGATAAACATCTTTACAGGAAACAGGGTTCAAGAGCAGAGAACCGGTCTGACTAGAATTTACCAGGCTGGAATTTCCCTATCCTAGCAAGCCTGAGGGTACTGCAGGAGACCAGGGCATATTTCAGTCCTTACGTCAACTGCATAAGACAGACACTCCCAGAGTGGCCATCTATAGACCTCTCCCCGGGAATGCATTCCTTCCCCAGGGTATCAATTATTAATATTCCTTGCTGGGAAAAGAATTCAGCGATATTTCTCCTACTCACACGTCCTTTTATAGGCTCCCTGCAAGAAGAAAAATATGGCTGTATTCTGCCTGACCCTGCAGGCAGTCAGACCTTATGGTTATCTTCTCTTGTTCCCTGAAAATTGCTGTTATTCTGTTATTTTTCAGGGTGCACTGATTTCATATTGTTCAAACACAGGTTTTACAATCAGATTTCATATTGTTCAAACACACGTTCTACAATCAATTTGTACAATAGTGGTCCTGAGGTGACACACAATCTCAGCTTACGAAGATAACAGGATTAAGAGATTAAAGTAAAGACAGGCATAAGAAATTATAAGAGTATTATTAGGGAAGTGATAAATGTCCATGAAATCTTCACAATTTATGTTCAGAGATTGCAATAAAGACAGGCGTAAGAAATTATAAAAGTATTAATTTTGGGAACTGATAAATGTCCATGAAATCTTCACAATTTATGTTCTTCTGCCTTGGCTCCAGCCAGTCTCTCCGTTCCAGGTCCCTGACTTCCTGCAACACTTCAAGGCTTATGTTAATAATCCATTCACTTAATCCCTGAAAATTCAAGATTGTTCTCAAGAAATTATAAATCAAAAGTGCCCAGTTAGATAAGGGCAGAGTTGAGAACAAAACATAGTTGATATGGTTTGAATATACATCCCTGCCAAATCTTATGTTGAATTGTAATCCCCAACCCTGGAGGTGGGGCCAGGTGGAGGTGCTTGGTTCATGGGGGCAGATCCTTCATGGCTTGGTGCTGTCCTCAAGATAGTGAGTGAGTTTTCACAAGATCTGGCTTTTAAAAGTGTGTAGCACTCTCGTCCATTCTTTTTTGCTCCCCCTCTGCCATGTGAGACACCTGGTTCTGTGTCACCTTCCACCATGAGTGAAAGCTTCCTGAGGCCTCTCCAGAGGCCAAGCAGATACTGACATCCTGTTTGTGTAGCCTGTAGCACCATGAGTCTACTAAACCTGTTTTCATTATAAATTATCCAGTGTCGGGTATTTATGGATAGCAACGCAAGAATGGCCTACTATAATAGGTCTTCTATTTTCTTGTCCAGAACTGTTTTTACTACTCTTCACTGGCAGTCTTAACTAAACTAGAAGTTATTCTCAGTTCAGGTATGATCTGAGTTTAGACTTCCAGGCCTTTTATGTTGCAAAAGGACTAAATTTTAATTGAAGGCTTTTTAACAGACCAGTTATGATCATTAACTAGCTAGTGTACTAGAACTCTTAACATAATACCATGGATAGTAACATAAGTGACAGTTGCCATTCTAGTTAGTCTAATCTAATTAAAACAATAATTTTAAAGATATATTCACTAATATGCACAATAATAATAGGGCCTAATATTTCAGTATGTATTATATTTACAGGAATTATATTTAATACCAATTGATTCTTGAGAGTCAATTGATAAAACCCTGAGGGCATTTTATTTGTGATTTGCAATGCAAAATTAGAAAGGCTATCTGATGATATGACAATGGATCCAGGCATTTAAAAAGTAGCTTTGTTCCTAAGCATCTCCAAAGTCTTTGGCATTCCGTCTACAGTGCACTTCCTTGGTTCCAAACCTTCTTTCTCCGTCCTCTAAAATTTCTCCCACTCTTCAACGGAAGATATTTTCTGCTCCACCTAGTCATTTCACATCACCTCAGCTAGATATGATTGCTTCCGCAATACTTATTCTCTTAACAACACATACAGAATTTGTCAAATGCTGCTGTATATTGCAATTTGTTGTCTACTTAATTTCACTCCGCTATCAGAGCATTAATCAGATCCAAGGAGACATATGCTGTCTTGCGCTTTCGTTCTTTGAGTATCTCAGAGTATCTGGGGCTTTTCACAAAGATAATAAATATTTGACAAAGAAAAGGATCACAAGCTCAACTGCCTTCAGGAGGTGGCGGTCAACATGACTGGGTGCCATTAATCTGATACAAGCATATAGGTGAAAGCCACTTGTACTATGAGCAAGCATAAGTCTGCCTGCTCACATTGCCTCCGAAATGCTGTATGGTCTTAATGAAGGCAAGATAAAGCACTTCCAGTGGTCAAGTTAAGCCCTCTGCCTACCAGGTATGTCCCTTGGATAAAACACCAATCAGCCTACTTCTGTACAGTAAAAACCAACTGAGAAAAATATGCCACTTTTCCTGAGGATTGAGTTCATTTGTTTTCCCCTCTCAGATGTGAGGAAAGGATGTGTAGAGGTTGTGAGGAGTCAGACTCATTAATCATTAATCCATGATAGGTCTTTTATTGAAAATAAGAGAAACGTTACATTAGATATACTTACATTTTAAAAATGATTTCACTTACATTGTTTAATTTAAACTTCATAACAAATTAGGGAGTTGGCTGAGCATATAATACAGCCACATTTCTTATGGATGAGAAAAATCAAGGTTGGAGAGACTCAAGTGTCTTGCCCAAATTACTGAAAAATAGGTTGTGGTAGAGATGTCACCAAACCCAGAATATTTGATAACTACCCCAGAGCTCTTTGCACAACACTATTCTGCTTAGCACCAGACCTCCGTTATTTTTGGCCCAGGCTCACCAATCAGAAGTGAGAGGCAGTTCTTATGAAAACAGGAATGAGTTCTCTAGGGTTTTGGGTTTTTGTTACTCTTTACACATTTTTTTTTTGGTTGACATATAAAATTCTGCAAATTATCACATGCTTATTTCCCATGTAATTATTGGCTATTTTCTATTTACCAGTTACATGTGCGTGTTTGTAAATGATGGCAATTAGCATACTTGAGGCTTTATCCACTTTACAGTTTTTATCCTAAATTCAAAGACACAGAAACACAAAAAAACCCACATTCCATAATTTACCTTTTAGAGGGATATCTAAAATAAACCAGCAGCCAAATTGAAAATTAAGAATTGTAACAGGAACTAATAAAAAATAAAATAATCTATCATATTACCAGCAATAATCAATAGAATTTGTGACATTCGAGGAGTGAGAAGCAGGGGGTTTTCATAGGCTTGGTGGGCTTTAGAAGTTAGTCTGCCATCTCTTTTCTCTTTTTTAATGGACTCACGTAAGCTTTTTGATGTAGGAAATCAGTTATTGTTTTGTTTCCATGTTCACTCTGTCTGGTGAAAGGTTGAATAACAAGCCTCCCAAAGATTTGGCTTGATGGGAGTTGGGAGGAGAGGATCACAGGCCATCGCTGAGGATGAAACTTTAAATTGTCTTCTCTGGAGCTCCAATCTTGATAAGAGAGAGAAAAGGAAAGGACCTGGGTTGGAGGTGGGGCAGGGGGGAGTGGTGATGGAGGGGAGGTGGAAAGGTGAGGAGTATGTGGGGGAGTGTGGGGACAGTTTTGTTCTTCTCAAAGTCTGTAGTGAAATTACTGACAGTGGATATTGGTTATAGGTCATAAAAAAAATGAGGGATAGTGGGAAAACTAAGAGAGAAGAGCAGAATAGACTGCTGTTCCGCACAAATTTTCCACCAGTATTCATAATAGTTTCTTCACTCAAAACGTAAATCATTTCATTATGTTAGTTTGCTAGCTCTTGACAATAATATACCTGTCAGTCCTCAAAGCTGAATCAAGAAAGAGTAGGAAAATGGAAGAAAAGTGAATATTGCTAGGAACAATTGATCTGTCACTGCTTGCTTAAGTGACCTTGACAATGTAACTAAACCTTTCATAAACCAGCTACAAAATGATATCCAAATGTTTAGTTCTGGATGTGTTAACTGTAACATTTTACTTATATTCTTCTATTGAAATAAGTTGAAAAAATGCTAATGAGAGTTTTCAATGAGTATCTGTGTTACGAGGTGTTACAATCTCATGTGCTTTTGAGGGTTAAAGACCACAGCTACTTAGGAATTTATATTTATAATTTTATCTGAATTCTTATGTTGAAAGAAAACTTATTTTACATTAAAATATTTTTATGATGAAGTACATTAATATCATACCATGGAATCTATTGCAGATGATGGTTCCCAGAGAAAATAAGATGTTTTACTCATGTTTACTTTTGACAATTATTCTCCCATAAGCATTCACAGTATAATGGAAACTACACAAAAAAATACTCTAAAGATTGCCTATCTATATGTAAACACAGTACAATAAATAGAAAAACCATTCTCATAATTACCACGAAAATATCTCAACTAGGAAAAATATTTCAACCACTTATGGAAAAGAGGTTTTTGAATGCTTATAAGAAAAACATCAAGATTCTTCAAGTTATTTGTCTTATTTACTGGCTAATTCTTGAAATCTCTATTTTACTCTTCCTGCAAAATCAGTTATTGAGTGGTTGGTAGCATCTTATGCTAGTATTTTAAAGGGATAAACAAACACTCATTAAATCATTTATTATAACTTAGATGCTCGAAGCTTGGTTTGAGAAATAAAATGTAACTTAGAAAAGAATAAAAATCAAAAGAATAAAATTGGTTATGCAGATATATATTAATTATCTCTTCATCATTAGTAAATCACATAAGAGTATTTTAGGGGAGAGAGTTATAAAATTTGACCCCAAATGAAAATTGATCCTTGAACAGTTTCCTCTGGGAAAAGTCCCTCTGAGCAGAGAAATAAAGAAGAGTATGACATTAGAGTGTAGTGGGGTAAGATGGAAGAAAGAGAACCTGTTTGGAGACTACGAGAAAGAAAAAGAAGTAAAGTGTTCTAATAGAGGCTGCACTTAAAGAAGGAAGGAGGGAATTCACAGAGGAACACAAACCTAGGAGTTAAAAGAATTAAACAGCCAAATGAAGGCAAAAATCAATTTAAAAAGTAAAGGAAAAAGGGAACAGGGAAAAAGAAATTAAAGAAAAGAAAAAACAAATTAAAAGAAACTCAAAAGAAAAAATAATTAAAAGAAAAACTTGTGTTGTCTAGTAGGTAGAAAGTATGATGCCATTTTTGCCTATTGTAATTTCTAACAAAGAGTTTAGGAATCAAAGAAAAGTTTGTACATAAAGGTTCCCTTCAGCTATCTCCCTAACATAGCCTCCATCATTAAAATGTTGATGGTTTTTGACAAATCGTATGTTGAGGAATATAAATAAGGATGTACTAGAAAGTTTGTGATATGTAGCGAAAGGAAAGACTCCATTTTAACATTGTGTTCACAGAACATATGCATGTTTGTATTTACTTTGGGGCCAGGAAGAGAGAATGATAGGTTGCATCTTGGAATACTCTTTTACAATTAGGCAAAATAAGAATTCTTGGAAATAGAGTCCTATGAATTACACGCTTTATTATATCAAAGTTAAACTAAGGTCCTTTGTTGATCCATTTAGCCTACCCTCGAAAGGGAATACAGCTGGAGAATAATATTTTACTAAATCCTACAGCTAATCATCTAATATTTTCCTTTCTGACACTGAGACTCCTTTTGCCACCATCTTGCTTACTTGTACATCACACACCATTCACATGGTGAGGGAGAAATCCTTGATACACAAACCGTCAACTGATAGCCTTCCTTACAGAAATTTTCCAGGTCTCTGCTGGAAACAAATTGCATTTGGTTCTAAAAATTCTACGTAACTACCTATGTATCACCTTTGGACCTCATCTTGATAGTTCAGCTTGAGGGTTGGCCACATTTTCACTTCCATCTGCTCAACTGTGGAAATAAAAACATGTTCTCTTCTCACTATACCTCCGGATTTGTTTAGCTTAATAAAACAATGATATCCATACTTTGAGGACAAGCCACTTCTAACCCATCAGTTTGACTTCATGATCTTTGAACTTCTCTTGCTATAGAGCTTACCTTATATGTCTGCTAGGAAGCAACGAGTTTCATGTCAAAACCTAATAATTGATTTAACTCTCATAATGCTTTGAGCTTAGAATTTAATTCATGTACATTCCTTTGCAAGACTTACCAGGTGCATAGGATTTATGTCGCCATAATTGTGATAAAAAAACTCCATTTATCAAGGGCACTAATGGTTTATACAGTTTCAAATCAAATTAGCATATCTCCAACCTTATTATTTTTCTGAATACTCAGCAATATTTGATATAAATACTTTCCAGTCTTGAAACCACCAGTCCTTCCTACATCTAATGTATTTTCTATAATGAGGAGAATGTAAAGCTAAAAATTATGTCTCCAGATTTCCTGGAAGCTGGAATTAAAAATGGGATTTAGGTTTAACCAATCAGTGTCCTCTCACGTGAACTGGGAGGCAAAACCAAGGTAAGGGCAGAATTCCAATTGCTTTTGCTGCTTTTGCCAGGCAGGCATGGTATTCAGCGAATTTGTTTTTTCTGGAGAACCATTGGCAGAGTTTTCAATGGCAAGTCATCAGATTTATCAGTTTCAAGAGTAGGATATTCATTTCTGTGTAGATTTGTAGATTTTTGAACAGTTCATTTTTTTCCTTGACTAGCAGAATAACCTCTCATCCTATATATTTCCTCATTGCATATATAAAACCTAAGGTAGTATTTATTTGTTAATTGTCTGTTCTTCTTCATCATAATTTAAGTTCCAGAAGGGCCGGGATCTTGTTTGTCTTCTTCTTTACAGATTTTAGAATAATGCAAAGCATGTAGTTAGCAATGAATAAATGTTCACTGAGTGAAAAAAAAATGAATGAAGACTGAGTGAATTGGGGTTGTGTTAGGGAATTAAGGACTGGAGCTATGAAGATTTTTGTGTATCATATGAATATTGTTTATATTTTCTTTGCATACATACATGCACACGTGCGTGCATTTTGTGTGTCTATAATATACAAATAATCTTTAGTCCTTTTCGGATCTCTCTCCCAAGATATACCTCAAGAGTGAGAAAATCTTCCTTTACTTCTCAATCTCTGTAACTTTCATCTAAGTCCAAAATTTGCTAATTATTTTTAATATTTTAACTCCATTTTTAATAAATTTTGACAAAATTTTCTAATTATGTTTAAAATAAACTTTCTATTGTAGAAAAGTTTTAGACTTAAAGAAAAGCTGCAAAGCTACTACAGTGAATTCTCATATACCTTACACCCAGTTTTTCCTATTAACATCCTACATTAGAAAGGTACATTTGTTATAATTAACGAACCAACATTAAATTATGCATTCACTTATATCCATATTTTTCAGATTTCCTCAGTTTTTACCTAATTTTTTTTCTGTTCCAAAATTTTATCCAGGTTACCACATTACATTAGTAGTCATCACTCTTTAGGCTCCTCTTATCTGCAACACTTTCTCAGGCTTTCCTTGATTGTGATGACCTGGGGAATTTTAAGGAGTGCTGCTCAGGTGTTCTGCAGAATGTCACTCAACTAGGATTTATCTAATGTTTTTCTCATGATCAGATTTGGGTAATATGTTTCAAGATGAAAACTACAGAGAAAGAGTACCACCATTTCTTCATATTATATCAAAGTTATATAGTATCAACAAAATCAACACAACTTTTCACTTTTGATAATGACCTTGATTACCTGACTGAAGTAGCATTTGTCAGTTTTCTGCATGAAGTTATTCTCTTTTCCTTTTTTATATACTGTATTTATTTATTTATTCATTTATTTATTTATTTATTTATTTGAGACAGAGTCTCGCTCTTTCTCCCAGGCTGTAGTGCAGTGGCACAATCTCGACTCACTGCAACCTCCACCTCCTGAGTTCAAATGATTCTCCTGCCTCAGCCTCCTGAGTAGCTGAGATTACAGGCATGCATCACTATCCCCAGCTAATTTTTGTATTGTTAGTAGAGACAGGGTTTCCCCATGTGTCCCAGGCTGGTCTCAAACTCCTGGCGTCAGGTGATCCACCTGCCTTGGCCTCCTAAAGTGCTAGGATTACAGGCGTGATCCACTGTGTGTGGCCTACATACTGTACATTCTAGAATGAATTCACTATGCACAGCCCATACCTAGGAGTGAAGAATCTTACTCCATGTTCTTGAAGGCAAACTAACTACATAAATTATTTGAAATATACCTGCATTGAGAGTTTCACCTCTTATCTCTCATTTATTTATTCATTCAATCTTACAGTAATGTCAGTATTGACTAATATATAATTATTTTATACTTTGAGTAGTTATATATATTATATTACCACACACATACATACACACACACACACACACACACATATATATATATATATTTTTTTTTTTTTTTTTTTTTTGAGACACAACCTTACTTTGTCACCTGTCCCTCAGGCTGGAGTGTGCAATGGCATGATCTTGGCTCACTACAACCTGTTCCTCTCAGGTTCAAGCAGTTCTGGCTCAGCTTCCCAAGTAGCTAGCATTACAGGTGTGCACCACAATGCCTGACAAATTTCTGTATTTTTAGTAGAGAGGGGGTTTCACTATGTTGGCCAGGCTGGTCTTGAACTCTTGACCTCAGATAATCCACGAGCCTTGGCCTCCCAAAGTGCTGGGATTACAGGCATGAGCCACAGTGCCTGCACTATTTTATTTATATATTTTTGCTCAAATTATTTCATCTTTGGCTATCTGGAACTCTTTAGTCGCCTGCTGTGTCCCTTTGATGTATTCTCATCAATAAAGGTTTTCTTTTATTACTTCCTTGCTTTCTGTCCAAACTACAAAGATTGAGAAACAAAGGAAGATTTTTCCACTTTTGAGGTCTCTCATGGGAGAGAGATCTGTCAAGGAGTAAGAATTATTTCCATATTATACATGCACAAGATGCTCCAGGCTTAAATTGTATATTCTCTATCTCCTTCCTAGAATTAGCCATTTCTCCAAAACCCCAGTTTCTTTTTTTGGACAGTGATATATTAGTCTGTTTTTACACTGACAATAAAGACATACCTGAGACTAGGTAATTTATAAAGAAAGAGATATATAATGGACTCACAGTTCCACATGGCTGAGGAGGCCTCACAATCATTGCAGAAGGCAAAGGAGGAGCAAAGGCACATCTTGCATGGTGGCAGACAGGAGAGAATGAGGGCTAAGTAAAAGGGGTTTCCCTTATAAAACCATCAGATCTCATGAGAGGTATTCACTACCACGAGAACTGTGTGAAGGAAACCACCCCCATGATTCAATTATCGCCCACCAGGTCCCTACCTGTGGGAATTATGGGAGCTACAATTCAAGATGAGATTTGGGTGGGAACACAGCCAACCATACCATTCCACCCCTGCCCCCTCCCAAATCTCATGTCCTCACATTTCAAAACCAGTTATGCCTTGCCAACAGTCTCCAAAGTCTTAACTAATATCAGCATTAACTCAAAAGTCCACAGTCCAAAGTCTTATCTGAGACAAGGCATGCCCCTACTGCCTATTAGTCTGTAAAATCAAAAGCAAGTTAGTTACTTCCTAGATGCAATGCGGGCACAGGCAAAAGGTAAATACAGCCATCCAAAATGGGAGAAATTGGACAAAACAAAGGAGCTACAGGCTCCATGCAAGTTTAAAATCTAGTGGAGCAGCCAAGTCTTAAAGCTCTGAAATAATCTCCTTTGACTCCAAGTCTCACATTCAGGTCACACTGATGCAAGAGGTGGGTTCCCATGGTCATGGGAAGCTCCACTCCGTAGCTTTGCAGGGTATAGCCTCCCTCTCAGCTGCTTTCAAGGGCTGGTGTTGAGTGTCTGTGGCTTTTCCAGGTGCATGCTGCAAGCTGTCAATAGATCAACTATTCTAGAGTCAGGAGGATGGTGGCCACCTTCTCACAACTCTACTAGGTAGTGCCCAAGTGGGGACTCTGTGTGGGGGCTTCAACACCACATTTTCCTTCCACATTGCCCTAGCAGAAGTTCTCCGTGAGGGCTCCACCCCTGCAGCAAACTTCTGACTGGACATTTCCATACATCTTCTGAAATCTAGGCAGAGGTTCCCAAACCTCAATTCCTGACTTCTGTGTAGCTGCAGGCTCAACACAATTTGGAAGCTGCCAAGGCTTGGGGCTTGCACCCTTTGAAGCTGCAGCCTGTGCTGTACCTTGGCCCCTTTTAGCCATGGCAAGAGCAGGTGTGATACAGGGCACCAAGTCCCTAGGCTGCACACAGCAGCGGGGTCCTGGGCCTGATCCATGACACCGTTTTTCCCTCCTAGGCCTCTAGGCCTGTGATGGGAGGGGCTCTGACGTGCCCTGGATACATTTTCCTCATTTTCTTGGCAGTTAACATTTACCTTCTCATTACTTATGCACATTTCTGCAACTGGCTTGAATTTCTCCTCAGCAAATGAGTTTTTCTTTCCTATCACATCGTAAGTCTGCAAATTTTCTGAACATTTTTGCTGTTTCCTTTTTAAAACTGAATGCTTTTAACAGCACCCAACTCACATCTTGAATGCTTTGCTGCTTAGAAATTTCTTCTACCAGTTACCCTAAATCATCTCTCTCAAGTTGAAAGTTCTACAGATCTCTAGGGCAGGGGAAATATGCCCCCACTCTCTTTGCTAAAACATAGCAAGAGTCACCGTTACTCCAGTTCCCAACAAGTTCCTCATCTCCATCTGAGACCAGCTCTGCCTGGATTTCATTGTCCATATCATTATCAGCATTTCGGTCAAAGCCATTCAGCAATTCTCTAGGAAGTTCCAAACTTTACCACATTTTCCTGTCTTCTTCGGAGCCCTCTAAACTGTTCCAACTTCTGCCTGTTACTGTGTTCCAAAGTTGCTTCCACATCAGGTATCTTCAGAGAAGCACCCCACCCTACGAGTACCAATTGTATTAGTCTGTTTTCACACTGCTGATAAAGACACACCCAAGATCAGGCAATTGATAAAGAAAAAGAGATTTAATGAACTTACAGTTCCATGTGGCTGGGGAAGCCTCACAATCATGGTGGAAGGCAAAAGGCATGTCTTACATGGTGGTAGACAAGAGAGAATGAGAGGCAAGTGAAAGGGGTTTCCCTTGAAGAACTATCAAATCTTATGAGAATTATTTACTATCCCAAGAACTGTGTGGGGGAAATTGATACCATGATTCAGTGATTTCTCACCAGGTCCCTCACACAACACGTGAGAATTATAGGAGCTATAATTTAAGATGAGATTTGGTAGGGGGGACACAGCCATACCATACCAAGTGGTATCACAAACCAAGATCTGTGTACATTGCCACTAAAATATTGCTTCTAGGCCCTCTCAGCTGACAGAACAAGGAATTCTGTACACATACACACACACACACACACAATGCATATACACATGTCTGTAACACTAAAATGTTCCTTCTAGGCCCTCTCAGCTGACAGAACAAGGAATTCTGTACACACACATACACACAAAATGCATATATACATATCTGTAAATATTTCTATATATAACAATGTATCTTTATTATCTGTAAGTTCATTCTGATGTCTCCAATTCTATTCCATTACCATATAAATCATTCTAGTCTTCTTCCCTTACTGATATGTGATATCCCAATATCTGCTGTAAATTTAGTAAACTGTTTAATTTAGTATGTATGTAGAATGAAATAAGAATTCCCATATTGTAAACTTTATGATAAATGATTTTATTAACTAGAGTATAGTGCTTATTTACATTTTTTTATTTTTTTTTATTTTTTGAATGAGAGTCTTGCTCTGTCACCCAGGCTGGAGTGCAGTGGTGCAATCTTGGCTCACTTCTGCCTCCCAAGTTCAAATGATTCTCATGCCTCAGCCTCCTGAGTAGCTGGGATTACAGGTGCATGCCACCTTACCCTGCTAATTTTTTTTTTTTTGAGATGGAGTCTCGCTCTATTGCCCAGGCTGGAGTGCCGTGGCATGATCTCGGCTCACTGCAACCTCCGCCTCCTGGATTCAAGCGATTCTCCTGACTCAGCCACTTGAGTAGCTGGGTTACTGGTGCGCACCACCACGCCCAGCTAATTTTTGTATTTTTAGTAGAGATGGAGTTTCACCAAGTTGGTCAGGCTGGTCTCGAACTCCTGACCTTATGATCCATTTGCCTTAGCCTCCCAAAGTGCTGGGATTACAGGCATGAGCCACCATGCCCGGCTCTAATTTTTGTATTTTAAGTAGAGGCAGGGTTTCCTCATGTTGACCAGGCTGGTCTTGAACTCCCAGCCTCAAGTAATCTGCTGGCTTTGGCCTCCCAAAGTGCTGGTATTAAAGGCATGAGCCACCATGCCTGGCCAATTATTTACATTTTTGTTTGTTTGTCTGTTAGCCTTCAGTCTCACAGACAGTACACATTTCTAGAGTTATTTATGTCAGTACCTATTTCTCCAACATTTTCAGTGTGATAGTTTCATACATATGCAATGTACTTAGATTGTTTTGTTATGTTCCATATTCCATCCACACATAACATGACCTCCTAAGTTACTTTTTAAATTTGCATATATTAAATTTTGTTATTTGTTCTATGTCAAAATACTGTGGGTTTCAACAAATGCATGGTGTCTTACGTCCATGTTTACAGTAACGTGTATATTATAATCATGGACATATGAATAGTTTCACTATCCCAAAATATCCCCTGTGCCTTTATCTACTCAACCCTTCTATCCTCAGACTGCTGAAAACCACTGATGTATTTGCTGTCTGTACAGTTTTACTTTTCCAAAAAGTTATAAAATAGTAATCATAGAGTAGGCATTCTTCTCAGGCCTGCTTCTTTCATTTAGCAACATACATTTATACATCTTCATGGCTTGAAAGCTTATTTTTTATTATCACTAAATAATATTTTATTATATGGATATTCACAGATTGTTTGTGGTTACAAACATTCAGTCATTGAAGAATATCTTAGTTACTTTCAGCTTTTGGCAATTATGACAAAGCTGCTATTCATGTACAAGTTTTTGTGTGGACATAAAGCCTTGGCCAACATAAGCATCAGAGATGATGAAGGAAAACCCTCCTTTACTTATCAAACAAGCTCTGTAGCTTTCACCTTCTAAAAACCCCAGCTTTCAGGTAACATTAATTGCTGCTTGATATATTTTTCCTCTTTTAGTCATATATATGTGTGTGTGTGTTTGCGTGTGTGTGTGTATAAATTGATGCAACATACAGAGCAAAATAACTTTCAAACAGAAATACTCTTGATTTTTCCATACTCTTTTCTGACTTATCGTTACTATAACCCATATTGCTCTCATCTTTACATATAAGTCAATATTTCTGAAGAGCAAAAAAAAAAGCAAAACAGTACTTCCTGAAACAGTGGACTTCAGAGGATTTTTTTCTGACAACGTGACTGTCACTTATTAGTCTTGAACTAAAGACAACTGTTACAAAGAGCTCCTCAAGGAGTTTGGCTAATTGCTAGCAACATGAAGGGCAGCACTGTTGCCTTGATAGTTTTTGTTGAATTTTTTTCTTTACATAGCACAAAACAAATACCTTTACAAACACATTTTTATAAAACTTTTCATTGGAACACATACGGTTCCCTTGTTAAGACACTGTTCATCCACATGAACATTCACTGATTTATTCACTGCCAACAGTCTGTGGGTGTTTTAACTGTCGTGTACCTCGCAATGTACCATAATATTTCACTCTAAAATCTGAAAGTCATTTAATATTCATGGAGATTAAAAGCTAGCTGAAGAGAGCAAAACAAGGCCAAAAATATAGTTTGGTGCTCAGTGGAATTTGTGTTTCTCATTTATTACATTGTCTTCAAAATAAGTATGTGGGTGGAAGAGATGTAGATGGCACATTAACGACATTCACAGATACCAAATAAGGAAAATTAAAACCACAGAGCCAAGTTAGTATACTTTGTGTCAATGTGATTTGGAGATATAATAAAGACAAAAGAATCTGAAATCATGTTACACAGAAAAGTGAAATAAAAAATGTCAGTACTTTTAGAAATGAAGACAGAAAAGGCCACAAGTATTATATAAAGAAACGATGAGAGTTATTGATCAAAGAGTCACATGTAGATGATTCCACAGTAGAGCTAGATAGAATTTGCTGGTAAATTATATCATTTTAAAATCAATTCATATTTAGTTCTCTGCCATTTGGTAAGATCATTCATCTTGTAACAACTCCATTTCTGAAGTCACACTTGCATGAGTGGGCAATGAGGTGGAGAGTTAGGCAATGTGGACTATTAAGACAATTATCTGGATAATTTGAACTGAAGATATCCACATTCCCTTATTTTGAAAATACAGTGAAAAGACTTTAAGACTTTCTGTATTCTTTAGGTCTCATATTTGAAGATAATTCCTCTAGAAAGATTTTTCTGACAGCCTCATGATGGCATCATGTGCTACTTCTCCAAATGTTTTCTTAGCATCTGTAAGTGTCCTACCACATTTCACTAATTGTACTTGCCTCCTTATAGGTCTATATTCCATACTGAACAGTAAGTTCTTATGGTAAGCATTTGAGAGTTATTTGCTGATTCAATACCTTTGTGACTTACAGTCGGAGAGACATGGAATTATAAAGACTGTCTCTGCCATTTGCTATGAAACTTTAATAAGTTCTATCAGTCTCCGATTCTTCAACTTTAAAATGGAAATATAGTAGTTACTTCTCCCAGGATAGTTGTAAGGAGTAAATGAAACAATATGTCTAATCCCAAAAAAATAGTTTCTAGCACATAGTAGGTGCTCAATAAATGTTAGCTTCCTCTAACTTCATTTAATTTGATAGCTTTATAATAGCTGTATAATCACTTAATTAGAATTTATAGGAATAAACATCTTTTCTTGACAAGATTGAGAAAGGTAAAAGAGATTTAAGAACTTGCCACAGCCCATCCTATGTGCTTTTTTGCCTTCCTTTTGGGGTTCTCCCACCTACCTAATTTCATTGACTTTCAGGGATCCCCTGGTTTCCCAGGCTCCTCTCTTAAAAACTTCAGTTGGTTTTGTCTTTCCTTGTATACCAGCAAGGGATTTGAAGTGCAGAGACCTGTATCGGTATGGTGGCTCATGCCTGTAATCCCAGCACTTTGGGAGTTCAAGGTGAATGTATCACTTGAGGTCAGGAGTTCAAGACTAGTCTGTCCAACATGGTGAAACCCTGTCTCTACTAAAAATACAAAAATTAGGCAGATGTGGTGGCAGGCGCCTGTAATCCCAGCTATTCAGGAGGCTGAGGCAGGAGAATCGGTTGAGCCCAGGAGGCAGAGGATGCAGTGAGCCGAGATCGTGCCATTACAGTCCAGCCTGGGCAACAGAGGGAGACTCCAGCTCCAAAAAGAAAAAAAGAAAAAGAAAAAGAAATTAAGTTCAGAGGCCTGCAGTATACCATTTTCACCCTAGGAGGCCACACAGAAACCACAGTACCTGTCTGAGTTTCAACTTACTCATCTACAAAGTAAAGAAAGTATTTCCTGTATTAATGGTATTTACTTGGCAGGCTCCTCTCAATTATGGAAGACAGAAGATACAGCAAGAAAAGACAGCCATGTCCTCAGTTTTCCTAGAGGTTAGGCATTAAATTAATGTTTGCATAGGCCATTATTCAATAAGTTCACAGTACAAGTACAATATGTCAATTGATCAGGAGCAGATACACACACATATATACAAATGCATAGACATATATACATACTAGATATGTAATATATAGCCTAATCTCAGAAGTGGGGAGGAATAACAAAAGTGAAAGGGCTTTATAAGTTTTCCAAATCTATATGAAGGCAATATATGAGTATTATTATTCCCAAGGAATCTTTTTATGTTATTTCTTTCATAGAAATTCCTTAGTCCTATTTCCCAGTCTCCATTGCTCTATAAACACTTGTTAATATTCCTTGAGGAATGAGGTCCCTTTAACATGAGATGAAGTAAAAGACCATGCCACTACAGTGTAGCACTGCTTAGTGTGTGATGCTGACATCCCTCCTCTCTCTGAGATAATGCCTTTTGGTTAAACTCATTGGTTCCACTTAGGTATCTTCCTTGTTTTTTTCTGGACAATGAGTTAGTTCCCAGAGACTGCCTGATCCTTTGCAGCCTTAACTACAAGCTTCTCTTTTTCTAGCTACCCAAAGATTCTCACACTATCAAAAGGCGTCCATTGTCATTCTTTCACTCTACACCTGTCTCATGGCCCAGTCCCAACCAAGTGTCCCTTGACTGTGACTCAGTCCCATTTTCCAGCATTTTATGTGTCAGCTATTATTTCTGTCTGATGTCCCTCTAAGACAGAAGGTATGGCAATTCCAGCAACAGTTATGGATCATCCCCTGGCTACTGCAAATTTTTACATTAGTCTCCCTGGGTAAATTATTTTGGAGTTTTGAACTTAATTCTCAGTCACACAACCTGCCATTCCGAGAGCTGTTTCTGAAGAGTGAGGCCTTTCTGTTTCTTCTAAATTAATACCTAAGAAGCAGTGTCTTGCAGCCCCCTTTCAGATGGAACTCTGATGCCCCTTCTCTACATAAAGAAAAGAGAACTCTTCACAGAAGAGACTGCCTTTGTGTATTCTTGGAAACAAATAATCTATAGATCATCCAGGATTAAAAAGACACTTAAAACATCCAGCTGAGCAGAGCAATACAATTTCTAAATTGTATTGACTCAATATTCTATTGAATTTTTACATTTGTTTTTATAGAAAGAGATGGAAACTGATGAATTTAAAATATACATTGCAATGGTTAAACATTAGAGGTAACAATAAAATGTAAATATTTTTATAAATATAAAAATATATGCATCATGCTGTCTGGATTATGATGCGATTTGACATATTTGCCTCACTCTTTGGACCTGCACACTCTCTTTCTCTTACTATTCACCATGTCAGGTCCTTACACACTGTTCCCTTCCCTTTGCTGAGAATGTTGGCCAACCATTCCTAATTTATTTGTTGTTTTGCCCCAGCTTCCTTAATGCCTGACATATAGTAATTGCTCCATAAATACTTGTTACATGAAAAAATTATTATCTCTAATGTATAAGTAAGGAAACAGATTTTCTCACCATCTCTGTGCAAGTCAATGGTAGCATTCAAATCCAGCTCTTTTCACAATATACTATGTATTCCTTCTTTGTTACACTAAGTTGTCTGGTTGCCATGGTTTTGAATACTGAATAGTGTTTTGCAAGGGACCGCCTAAGGTTTCTAGAACTTCAGGGATTTACAACCAACACTGTAGAGTTTCAAACAAAATAGCCTAATGAAACATGCTGGTGGAAGAATTTAATAATAGGTCTTTCATGAATAAATCTGTCATCTCCTTTTTGGAAATATTCAACAATTGTGGCTAACATACTATCAAACTTACATATGATAACATCACTGAGAAAAGAATCATTTTTCTTCAGTTAATTCCCCTGAGTGTTATCTGGGATGGAAAGGCTTTCATGGATATACCTAATGACCATTTCCATAGGAAATGGAAAGGCATAAATACTGATAATAAAGTTTTATTGTCTCCTGATTGAAATAAGCCTCAAAATCATCAAAATGGTTTTATAGCCACCCTTTCTAAACCCACACACATACACACACTTGTTTTAACTCAGAAATAATTATATGCACTATAAAAGGTTTTCAAGAACAACAACAAAATTGATGTGTAATATTTATACTGATTGGATATTTCTATTGTTTACAAAGGAATACATAATTATTGTAGAAAATTCAGAGAGCAGAGAAGAGCACAAACAGGAATCACCAAAATATCACCCAAAAGTATTTCAAAGTATGTATTTCCAGGCTCAGTCACACATGTATCAATATTTACCTTTTACTTTTTTTACAAAGTGAGAATCATATGTACATATTTTTTGTAGTAAGCAATATAATAAAATCATTTTTCCATATCTGAAAATGTTTTTCTATAATACCATATTAATGAGTGGAGAATATTGTATGAATGTATCATATGTTGTGATAATGTCCATTTTTGGTCATTAAGAAGTTTCTGACCTTTTTCCTGTTATAAAGTGCACTGAAAAACATTCATAAATATAGAGAATTTTTTACTTAGCTCCGATATTTAAAAAAAGTATTCTTAGAAAGTAAATTATTGTTTTAGAATATTAACATTTTTAGTAATTCATGACATATCAAATTGCCTAAAGAATGATTGTGTCATTTTTCTTCCTGGTACATTCTAAATACCTTCACATTAGAAAGTTTGAAAGGTCAAAATGGCCCAGGTCTGAGTCTGCCTTGATCATTCCCATATCTCAAGCACCCAGGATAAATCAGTAACACATAAGTTGTCCAATATGTATTTGATGAATTATTGAGAAATGAATGAGTGAATGGTGAAGGAAGTAGAGTAGGAAAATATTTCTTTATAAAACAGAAAGCTATCTTTACTTTATAGACTATGCTGTACTCAGTTACTTTATCCATAAAAGGAGAAATATGTTAAACATGTTGGTCACTGCCTGGGTCTATCAAAGCGGGGTGATTGTGCTCCATCCACTTTGTTAAAATATAACATGTTCACCTATCATTAACCTGCTCAAGTTTATCAATGATTACTTCCCAAATTGTTCCATCTGCACTATTTATCAATAAATGGTACCACAGTGCCAAAATTCAAAACACACAAATATGGGAGGTTTTGAAACCATCCTCTCACACCTCCATTTTCTATTAATCATCAAATTTCATACATTTTACCTCTTAAATATCTCTCCATTTCTCATGTCTGTTTATTTCCTTCAGCTTTACTGCCACCATCTTGTTTCAAGGTTCTATTGTAGCTTCTTGGAATTACAGAAATAGTTCCATAGTCTTCCTTATTCATTATTCTCATTTTCCAATCCAGAATAATCTTCACATTGCCTCCAGACAATCTTGCTAAAATGAAAAATGGCTATGTCAATCTTTGTTTAAAACCCTATAATGTCCTCCCATTGTTCTTAAGATAAAGACCATGATCTTAGCATATTAATAGAAAACACAGCATAGCAGGGACTTTCTTAGCAGCCTATCATATTCCATTATCTCTATTAATCCCAATCTCCTAAGACTCTGGCTTTCTTCAAGACATCTGCTTCAGTTGTCTTGTATTTGTACATCCTACTTTCTATACCCACAGAACTTTTTTCAGTAATTTCTACTTCCTTTTTTATTCATGCATCTTCATCCTTTAGGAATCTGTTGAATTCGGTGTCTCAAGGAAACCTTTCCTAATCCCAGATTCTATCAGATTCCCCAGTTACTCTCCTAGTACTCTTAACTGCTCTTTGATACCTCCGAACAAAATTGTAAGTTAGTGGCTATTTTTGTAATTAATTGTTTTGTCTATGTGTTCTTCTTTAATATGAGCTTCACAAGACCTGGAATTGAGTCTATCGTATTCATGCCGTATCTCTAGTTCTGATTTAGATAGTTGAAACTCAATAAATTTATCTTCAATGAAAGAATAAATGAATAAATGATGAACAAATGAGAAAAATGTATAATGAAGTCTATGTGAATAATTATGGTTAATTTTAAATAAGTTTTTAATAACAATTAGCCTTGGGAAGAAAAAAGAAGATGTTAACTTCAGCTATCACAGTTATGGTAGTCTACCAGTCTCCAATACATATATCTTACTAGCAGACCTCTTAGCAAAGAAACCATTTTTTCCAAGATATATTTTGAGCACAGGCACAAATTTGCTGTTGATACTTTAAATTATTATATTCTAACCCTAAGCTTTTGGGTTATAACTGATATCCACTCCAGACACCTTACATTCTGACTATAACATTGCTTGCTCATCACCTCATGACCTTTGCTCAACCAGCAAATTGAAGTTTTATGTCCTTAGAGTTAAGTTGGAATAAACTGGAAAATAGAGTTTCCTTCACTATTAGTTCTAACCTATCTAATCTTTTTGCTCCAGGCATTCCCCTCAGTTCAATTATCACATCCAGGAGAAGATATAAGTCTTACCTATTTGTTCATCATCTAACAATTTCCAATTAGGTCATTGATATCCACCAGCCAGAGCCACTGACCATTCAACCTTACCAAAACCCAAAGGACTATAAAATAATTTGAGTGACAAATTACGCCTTTTTGTGATCATAATTTAACTTTCCTAGGCTGCTTGAATAATAGTTACTATGGGATTGGGTTGAAAAGTAGATTGATACTTCTACTAAAGGTAGTAATGTTTCAAATAATATTCATGTCACATTTTCACCATGTCTATACCTAACTAGAAGCAGGTATGACAGTAAGATAGACCCATTAGTCAATGAATAGATTGAGGACATGTCTAGATTTGACATCTTTTTAGTATAAAGAGAAATTGTTTTTATTATTAGTCCCTAATAATGAACTCAGTCAACCATCAGAGTTGTACCATTTTTCATATTGGAATTGAATTTCAAATAATTTTTAATGTTAAAAGTAGATTTTTAATAAAGTTGGTTTAAAATAAAGCTGGATTCAACCCATAAGTAGATTGCAAGTTCTCTTCCATACTACGTGGCATAACTGTTGCAGGTACAAATATGTTTGTAACTTAGCTTTATTTTTATCTTAGCTTTATTTTTCTAACAGTGATTCAAATGTAAAGATCATGAGCTATCATGTGCTCCGTCTCTGCTTCCAGGTTCACAATATGAGAAAGACTATTTGATATAGGTATTGTGAAAAATTCAGCAGCAAGTGAAAAAGTAAACAGCAATGAGACCAAGTGAGATAGAAAAAACACTCTCCCCCAGCCCCAGACTACAAGTTGCCTTCTAGACACAGAGTATGTTTCTCATATTCTCTATATACTCATATTAGCAGAGTATACAACAAAACATCAGACTTAAGAAATGGAAAAAACATCTTCTACCTACTAAAACGTAAAGAGAAACACCTTCCTGTAATCCAGAAAAGCTTCCCTGCAATACAGCACAAAGCCTCAGTTGCTTTGATTCAATTAAACTTTGCTTCTATTATTCTAACATTTTTTCTTGAAGTGACCTATTGTTTCCATTTAGTAAGTAACTTTCTTGATAATAGGGGCAGAATTTTACAGAATCTCTATATCTCCCCAGTATCTAGCATGGTGCTGAGTGCATCCTAGTTACTCAGTAAATATTAGAATAACTAATTTATTCTACTTAAGTTTTAAACTGCCATGATTATATGGCAACATAACATGATAAAAAATAAACTTTCTACTGCTTCTGGATTTACTACTATTCTTTTTTCTTAGACTTATTGTCTGCCCCCTCTTTCATTTGCCCAACTCCTTAGCCATACCCCAAGTTCATCTCAGTGTTACTTTCTCCACAGAAAAGTTTCCTTGATAACCAAAAGTCAAAGCTAGCATGCCAAACACTGTGCCTCTGTAACTCTCTAATCATCAGTCTTTTAGAATTTACCAACAAAATAAAAAGTATTTGTTAGGACTCTTCATTCTTCCAAGATTGTACATCTGCTGGGTTCAGAGTTGTACCATTTTTCATATGAGAATTGAATTTCAAATAATTTTTAATGTTCAAAGTAGATCTTTAATAAGAGTTGATAAATAAAGGCGGTGATAGGCATTAATTATAATTTATTAAATACATTATATTGTAAATATTCTTTACCTCTTCTTTTGTTTTCATTTTTAAGCTTCAAAAATTACACCTTTACTCTAAATATAAAATATACTTCTACAATTTCAATATTCATATAAGATTGGTTAATTAGCAAAAATATCTTTAAAGGCATTATCTTATTCAATATCAAAAGTTAGTTAAAAATCAGAAGACTAAAACCTTGCACGTGTACCATGTCAATCAGTGACAAGCTTGTTAAAACAAATTTCTAGAGAGATCTTTAAGGAGAGAAGATTTTCCGATAGCCTTTTATTATAACTGTTGATTTAGTCATTTCAGGTTTAACATTCTTTAATACAAACCTCCTTGTAACCACATTTCTAATGCCATTCTCTCATAAACATGACAATTTTACATTCTAACTGGCTTTTATTTTTCTACACTTTTTCAGAACATGACAATAAGAAGGGGTGTGTGTGTGTGTGTGTGTGTGTGTGTGTAAAATTTAATGATATTTAGTTTCCCTTTTAGTGTTTTCCAAGACAAAATTTTGAATGGCTTATTACTTTATAAATAATTATCTTCATTTCAGTATTTCACTAAAAATCCTAAGGTTATATGTTTTTGATTTTTTTTTTCATATTGGGCTCTGAGGATGTATTCTCAGGACTTTCAATGTCATGGTTATGAGCTTCACCCCCATGTTGAAGTTTACTCGAATCCTCTTTAATGCCTGGGGATTCCTGGCAGCTTGTATTTGTATGTATAAAAGATAGGCTAAATCTCCATGGGAAAACATTCAAATTAGGAACAAATGTACCGCCGCTTACTTTATACATTAAACATTTTTCTCCAAATATTTCAAGAATGAGAGTTTTAAAAAATTAATATCCTGAGTATTTAAAAATAATGATCTTTAGTTACTATTAATTTTTTCATTTTATGGCAATTAACATTCTTGGATATCTGGATCCTTTATAAATCCCCTTCTGTCCTTCTTCTATGAAACCCTTTCTCCTACGAAATCTTATGTAATGTTTTTCTCTGGGAATGTACATTAATTTACACATCATGATTTGAGCTTAAACTAAAAGCCTAATGTTTTAAGTTAATAAAAATCTCAACAAATCATATCTCCCTTTATAAAATTTAAATTAAGAGATAAAACGAATGTTTTTCAGTAAAAATGAGTAAACCTAAGTTGTTTTAAATAAGCCCATATGAGGATGGAGGCTATTAAGAACTGGAAAAGTTACATTAATTATAAGCGACTTTCAATACAAACATCTGGAGTTACTGGATAGATTTGTTAAGGAATGGTGATTTTGCACCTGGGGATGAGTGTTTTCACTTCTGTGAATCATTATGGTTCATGTTGGCTCTAGATCCTTTGCTCATAGATTATTGCACATTAATGACACCATTCAAATGCCATCCCTAGTTGGAATGGTGTACCACTCCGACCCATTGTTCATGGTTTTCTAGGCGCTTCTCCGTCAATCTCTCAACCTGTTTGGATGCTATTGAATCCACTTTCCTTATGACAGATTTCTTACTTTAGGACTGAGGAATATAATGGCCCAGAATTTTTCCCTTGCCATCTTTAAAATCAATAACCTTAAAACAATCTTAGTGCTCCCTTCTGAACTTGGGGCCAAATCCACATTCTAACCATAGTCAAGCAGTCACATAATGCAGTCACACACACAGACACACACACGCGTGCACGTGCACACACACACATACGAGAATTTCTAGCCACAGATTGTCCTTATGTGGAACATGGGATATCAGTTAAGTAACTCATAGGTGGAAAAACCTGAAGTCCTGGTTGTTTATTTTTTATGAGCATTGAAATATCATTAAAAGTATGTTCCTTTGGACAGCAATAAGACATTGCAATTTTTCTATTTCACTTCCTTATGTGCATTTTCGTTTCAAATTATATTACTCACAGCATTTCAAAATTAAGAGAACATGGAACTCTGAAGGCTACAAAAAAAGAAATACATGTTTAAGAAGACCCTGGAGACTCACAGATGACACGGTTCATACTTACTTAGACTCCATGCAAGCAACATTCCATATAAATAAATTAGAAGGTTGGAGCAAGAGAGCCAAAATATCACATCTCCACCTTGCTTCATAAATTTCTACTTCTTTTTCTTCCTTTTGTTTCTTCACGGTGCTTGTTACTACCTGAAATAGTGTTGATTTGTTGACTTATTCATTTGTTGTCTCTTTATGCACCGAAATGAAAACCTTGCAACTGTAGGAACTTTATCATGTTTGTTCACTGCCCAATTTGGTCCTAGAATCAGACATGGTACATTATATGTGCTCAGGAAATATTAGTGCAATGAATGAAGGAATGAACATAAAAGAGAAAAGAGTGATATTCAAAGGAATATGGCTGATTTCATTTTATAGGGATAGAAAAGTTGCATTGTGAAAGTAATCTTTCCTTATAAAATGTAATTGATAAATGAAGACTGAATCTCCAAAGAAACATGATTCTGTCTTCACTAAAAGCAAATTCATGTTTATTATCTAGGAAACAAAATAAAGTAGCACAAGAAGAACTTAGCTATTAAGCCAGAGGAAGTTGTACTGTGCTAAAGAATGGAATGGTGACTGATATTCTTGAAGGCACCTCTAAAAATCATGATCATAGAGCTCATTGGTAATATAGAGTACATTATTATAGAAAAAACATCAGACTCAGAGTCCTATCTCAATAAATAAGTGCTCAATAAATGTTGCCAATTAGTTTTAATAAATTATAATTGCATTATTAATTATACTATGTAGGCATATGTTTGTATGCATGTATTTATATATGTACTAGGAATAATGGTTAAGAGGATCAGCCAGATTTGGTTTCAAGTCCTAGCTCTGCCACATACCAACTAGTGACCACAAGAAGATTGTTAATGTATCTGGGCCTATTGTCCTCATCTATTTCCTTGGATTGTTGTTAGTACCAGAGACATAATGCATAAAGCTTGCACTGTCTGGTAAGATAAATAGTGATGATGATGATTATAATGGCAATATTGGTTTATTTAAATTCAAGTAATATAAATGGGACAAACTAGAGTTTTACCATACTAAACAAAATTATCTTTCAAGGTAGAAGTAGAATTTATAAGGAAGATTTTCCTTTTCCCTTAATATTATATTATTTCTCCCTAATCCTTTGATATTATAATTCTACAAAGCAAATGATGTGACTCTAGATGTTGCTTAGAATTACTGCAGCTAAAACACAGAACAAAAAAATAAGAATATATATGCACTGTTTTATGAACAAAATATACAAATGTCTAAAAGATATTTAAAGATCAAAAATATTTTAACAGTAACTGAAAGATGGTATTTTCAAAAATATCTCAACATAAAAATGCTTTGCCTCCAGGTCTTAAAAATATATTTGGCTGTTCCTCCATTTGGAGTTTGTTTTAAAACTCAAGTACAGACTGATGAGTTTACTAATGGTCCTTGTTTTCTCCTTGTTCTCTGAGCACTGATTTTTTTTCTCTGACTAGTGAAGTTTTGTTGTGCAACTTTATACCTTATAAACACACATACACAGGCACATTGATTAAATTTGCATTCAGGCACTACATTATTTTAAATAGTGGCTGGCATATATCACAATTTCATCAGATACCTTTTCTAGTAATAATAATGCAATACATCTAATAAGTCATATGTTAGTAGCCCTGCGTATGAAGTAGTCTAACTTAAAAGGAGATGCATGCAGCTGTCAGAACTTAAAATCTAAAGAACAAAACAGAAACTTAGCCTCCCAAAATGGCAAGACTTTTCTATGCCTGTCTCGATATATGATTATAAGGTGAAGAACAAAGTTTTTAAATAAGCAAATTTTCCCTTTGCCGTTCTTCACGTTTCTATATCCCTTTTTATTCCTTGTCTCCAGTGCCCAAAGACTGAATTAAGCCTCCTATTGACCAATGACCTCTCCCAATATAAATCTTCAGCAGCACTGCATTCTCTGAATAGTCCTCAGACTCCAGAAGTCTATGTATACCACATACATGCCCTGCATCCCATACTCTTACACAATTATTCCTGTCCAACTATCAATTACTTTAAGCACTATTGCTCATGTCAGAGGTTAGCAATTTATACTCTGATGGCCAAATCCAGATCATCATCTGTTTACACAAGAAAAAATGTCATCGGAACATAGCCACACCCATTCAGTTATTCTGCTGTGGCTTCTTTCATGTCATAATGGCCAAGTTGAGTGGATGCCCTGGAAACCATGTAGTCCACAGAGCATAAACCATTTGCTATCTGGCCCTTTAAAGAAAAAAATTGCTGACCCCACATTATCAATGCACCTGAGCCACTCAGACAACATCCTGTAATTGTATTGTAGTTTCAGTTTCTGCCTTCCAGTCTGCCTCATGATCTGGTACTAATTATCGCAGCTTTGGAACTCTTACCCCATCTTCTCTGACTTCTTCTTTGTCCCTTGGACATATCCTCTGAGATAGCCCCTCTAAAAACCACATCGGTTCCTGTCTAACCCATTTTGGCTCCTTTCTTTGACTGCGATGTACACCCCTCAGACTACAAATACTTCCAACCACATGGATGTCAGCCAAGCCTTACCCAGTCTGGCTTTGGCTTCTCAGTATTAACCTATGTGGCTGGTAGTCCTTTTGGATTCACCTATTCAGATAAGGCCTCTGGCCAATATAATAGATGTTAATGAATTCACTTTTTAACTTAATATATAAACGTGTAGAGAAATATTCCCCTGACTAATCTTTCCCCTCTCTCCCTCCCCCCAACTCTTCTCTCTCTCTCTATATATATATATATACACACATACATATTTTTTTCTTTGAAACAGAGGCTAGTCTTTAAGCAGTTGAGTTACTTTCCCAAAGCAGAAAAATGGCAAATTATTTCTTAATTATTTCTTTAGTATAATTCCTCCTGAAAGAGTTTATTTAAAGAGTTTCAGGGGGTTTGAGCTACAAAGGAGTTGTCTTCTTCTAAGTTTACCAGTGGCTCCCTCATTCATCATGGTGTTCAAGCTACTGCCATATTTCCACAAATCATTGTATACTTATATTACAGCTAAAGAGAAACAGACTAAGACTTGTATGTGGGAACCTGCTATTCATGGAGTCACTCATTTTGTTTAGGTTTAAGGTTTGTTTCCTGATTAAAAACATATTTTTTAGGGTAAACTCATCTTAGTTTACTATATGCATTACTGCCTGCAGTAAAAGACAATATGCTTGAATTTCACAAGTCTCTGTGAGCTATAATCTGTGTCTCCCATTCTTGCATTGCTTGGTAGGGGTTCTAAACTCAGCCCAAGTTTCTTATAGAAGGACAAATTTTAGAAGTGAAAAAGCCCAGGAGTTTTACTTAGGCTAATAAATGATTATCGTGCTCTACAAATACAACCCTGATTAATGAATTTTCTAATCGCCATTCCCTGATCCTTCTCTTTAGACATGACATTTACACCCAGATAACAACTTACTTAAAAGTTTTACCAAAACTTAGAGGAACAACAGATAGGGCAGGAAAGGACTTTCATTTTAGTATTTATCTTTTTTGAGTGTTATTGCCAGTTTGTACAATGGCTACTCTGTTTGCCTACAGAGTCCCTACTCTAACAGTATCTCATTCATTATTTATAACACACATTAGGATACTTTGAGTATGGAAGATGCTGCAGAAAACCAATTCTCCTCTCCTTATTTTGTTAATCCTGGATTAAAATTAATGAATTTTATAGCAGAAAGAAAATGAAATAATGCATAAATCTAATATGGCAAATACAATGGAATTCAGAAAATTAAATTTTAATACATTTCACTTTGTAGCTTCTTGGCTGGGAATGATGTGATGTCTGCCTTTATTGTTTTATTTCTATAAACCTTGTGGTAAAAATCATTACAGTATATGGTCTATCTTCAACTAACCTAGCAATGGTAAAGCTACCCAGAAATGAAATATGAATTTAACCAAACAATGAATCAAACTGCCTCAAATAATCATATATGACCTTTATTTCTGTAATATCTGTGTTCTGCACATTCCCACCTGACAACTTCATGTTCAAGTTATTAGAATTGGTGACCAATATAATAAGAAGAAAAATCTAAGCATATAAAGTCTTTCTTAAATCAATAGAGCAAATATTGTTAAATATAAATAGTAAACATATGCGGGCAAAAACCCAAATAGATATTTCACCTAGAATAATTATTTCCATAGTGCATTTTGGGAAACGTTTCTATTGCCTGTATGGTTTAAGGTAAAGTGGCTTCAGCACTTTAGCTGTGGTTTTTTTTTTTTTTTTTGGTCATCTGTAGCATGAGGGATGAAGGAGAAGGGGGCTGCTATCAGAATATATAACATCACTGGTCACTTGTTTGGAATAATTGGACAAGGCATCTCTCTTTGGATAAATAAAATTGCTGAGAGCATAGCGTGATTAAAATTGAAAGAAGACATTTCTCATTTTGGAAGGACACAGCTCCACATCAGAAGAGAAGGCTTAGCCAACAGAGTGGAAATTTGACTTCATCCTCTTCTTTCCCCTTTAGCTAGACATTCTTGTGCGGTGAAAAATCTGCAGAAATGTGTATGGATGTTAGCTTGGAAGAGAGCTAGAGAGGTAGACAGCCTCTAATTTCTTCCATCTCACCCACCATTGTTTTTTTTCTATAACTATAATATGAAAATGTAATGTTCAGAACAAGAGCGGTTATGATAAGACCAGATGTGGAAACATGCTTACATTTTTGTGCACTGCATAACGTACATTCACCACGTGGAGTATGTGTGTGTACATGGTCTAAAAGACCAGACTGGAAGTTTCTAAAATTTTGAACAATAAGTTTCTAAAATTTTGAGCAATAAAAAATAAGAGATCAGCTGGAGAAAGCCAGACGGCTTCCCAGATAGGACCCTAGAATTCAACATTTGCCTTGATGAGTTCACTGTTGCCCAATAACCAGTGAACAAAAGTATCCACTCTCTTACCCAATTGACATTTATAGAACACCCCACTAAACAATAGAAGACTATACATTTTTTTCCCATACAAACAGAACATTTACCAAGATTGACAATAGCCTGGACCATAAAATAAGTCTTAATAAGTCTTAAAACTTTCAAGTCATTCAAATTATGTTCTGTGATACAATGGAATAACATTCAAATAAAAATAAAAATATTTCTGATAAATCCCCCAAATTTTGTAAATTCAGTAACTTCTAAATAACTGTGGGCCAAAAAAGTGAAAAGGAAATTAAATACTATTTTTGTCTGGATGAAAATGAAAAATCAACATAGCAGCATTTGTGGAATGCCACTAAAATAATGCTTAGGGAAATTTTATATTCCTAATTTTTTCTTTTTCTTTCTTTCTTTTTCTTTTCCTTTCTCCTCCTCCTCCTCCTCCTCCTCCTCCTCCTCCTCCACCTTCTTCTTCTTTTTTTTTGAAACAGGGTCTCTGGCTGACGCCTGTAATCTCAGCACTTTGGGAGGCTGAGGCAGGCAGATCATCTGAGGTCGGGAATTCGAGACCAGCCTGACCAACATGGAGAAACCCCGTCTCTACTAAAAACGCAAAATTACCCAGACATGGTGGCACATGCCTGTAATCCCAACTACTTGGGAGGCTGAGGCAGGAGAATCACTTGAACCCGGGAGGCAGAGAGGTTGCGGTGAGCCAAGATCATGCCATTGCACTCCAGCCTGGGCAACAAGAGTGAAACTCTGTCACAAACAAACAAACAAACAAACAAAAAACAGGGTCTCACTCTGTTGCCCAATCTGGAAGGCAGTGATCACAGCTCACTGCAGCCTCAAATTTCTGGATCCAAGACTCTTCCCAACTCAGCTTCTCAGGTAGCTGGAACTATAGGTGTGCCCCACCAAGAAAATAAAAACATTAATTTTAAATTTTTTATATAGAAAGAGTCTTGCTATGTTGCCATGGTTGGCCTCCAACTTCTGGCCTCAAGCTATCCTCCTACCTCGGCCTCTCAAAGTGCTAGTATTGCAGGAATGAGCCATCATGTCTGTTCTATACCCTAAATTCTGATAATAGAAAAGAGTGATATCAAATCAATGATTTTAGCTTTTACTTAAATAAAAAAACTAGAGGCAGAAGAGCAAATTAAATTCAAAGGGAGTAGAAAAAAGAAAATAAAGATTAGTCTATAAATCAATTAAATCAAAAAACAGTAAAAAAACAGAGAAAATTAATGAAACTAAAATCTGGCTCTTTGAAATCAATAAAATGGATAAACTCTAGCTGGAGTTATCAAGAAAAAAATACAAGAAGGGAAATATTAAAATAGGAATGTGAGAGGTGATATCATTACAAAATCTATAGATATTAGGATAATAAGAAATATTTTGAACAAGCTTATGCCAATAAATGTGACACCTTATATGAAATAATTTAATTCCTTGAAAGAAACAAACTACTTAAGCTCACTCAAGAAGAAAAAGAGAAACTGAAAAGCCCTATATCTCTTTAAAAAATGGAATTAGTGGTTCAACACCATCCCATGCTGACTACAACTAAGTATTTACTTTGGTAACTTGACTGTTGCCTAGGGGTGTAATCTTCACCTTTGCAAGTTAAGATAATTGATCCCACTATTGTCCAAATGTTGAGAATGTCAATCTACATTAAGCAATCTCAATTTCCAAGTGAAGGAAATCTCAAGTCACGTTTTTCAGCATAAGCTACAAACTAAGCCAAATGGATAGATTTCTTGATGAGTATGAAATCAGAAAAAGGGATTTTAGAGTCCAAATGATGTCTCCTTCTTCAGAAGAGTAGAATGGTTGCCAGCAAGGTGCAAAAGTCATGTTGGTCTGGTAGGCTAGCTTTTCCCAGGAAGATAATTGCCTGGACACTGAAAACATTGCCTTGTGTTTCTTTTTCTATGCTTCTAAGATTTATGAATATCTTTTCTGGTAATAATCTTTCTTTAGCTATATTTGTGTCTTTCTTCAGATATATTTGCATGATATCAGGTTAAGGTGAAGTTTCTCAGTCTGGGCACTATTGCCATCTTGGGCTGGATATTTATTTGCTATGGGGGGCTTCTTGTTCATTACAGAGTATTTACCAGCATATCTGACCTCTAGTAGATGCCAGTAACTGCCATAGGTTGTGAGAACTGTAAATGTCTCCAGACATTGTGAAATGTTAGGTTAGCAGCAAAAATTGCTTTCTTTTAGTAACTACTGAGTTAGGCTCAAGTATTGTTGACCTACGCACCTTCGGGATAGCTTTCTCTATTATCATATATTACGTGTTGATTTCAGCATTCAAATCCCTGAGAATGTAATTTTCCTTATTATCTTATCCTTGTCTTCCATTTCTCAATGAGTAAGAATTTTTCTTCATGGAGAGTACTAGTAAACTGTATATAAAGGGGATTTTAATCGGAGAGATCAAGGTGAGTAAAGGAATACGGAAACAATATATTTGGAGAAAAACAAAGCCAAGACAGATTAGAGAGTGCATCTGACAGTCTTAAACTCACCTTAATTAAAATATTAACCTCATCTATATTCTATTGATAAATAATAATAATCAATGTTGAAAATTTAGAACATTTTAAGAAAAATGCTGAGTTACCTGTTTATTGTGTCTTGGGGCTTACCAAACCTCATGAGATAAGTACTATATTTACTCCCATTTCATACATGAGAAAACTGAAGCAACTTAGCCAAACACACAATAAATTGAACTAGTTAACAGACTCATTTTTTCTGCGTCTGTATTCTGAGATCTAGACATTGTGCTGTACTGCATGGGTAGACAAAGAGAAGCGAGAAAATCTTTCAAGAAGCTCCCAGTCTAGGAGATCCACAATAATACAGTTTAATCTTTACATATTGTTTTATCTTTCTAGAGTATCTATCCATTAAGTGTCAACTGATATAAACATTACAATATTACTCTGTAGTTTTAATTAAAATGACTGTAGTTTTAATTTTCTAAGCATTTACCAAAACATGTCCTCTGAATATTAACATGTCCTCTGAATATTGACATGTGGAAATTTTCATTTCAAAACTATGTTTCTGAGTTTTGTTTCCATTATATCTGTGAAAATAAAAAGTAAACAATGAGGGGAACTGTAGTATCTCTACAGTTCAAGACTGGCTACAATCAGCTGCCTCTGAACTAGGCAAGATGACTTATAATATTATTTGAGAAAGCCTTAGGGGAATGTTCTAGTTAGACTGGCATGCAATAGCAGTAAAATAACAATGTGTTGGAAGCACTAGCAAAATGTTTATAAAGGGCATTTCAATCAGAGAGATCAATGTGAGCAAAACAATATGGTTTGCTATTTTTTTATTATTGTTAAAGATGGTTTTCTATTATTTTGTTATTATTATTAAAGTTAGATGATTTTCCATCATTTTGTTATTGCTGTTAAAGGCAAAATATCTTTGTATATTCTTTTGCATTATTTCTTGAGACAGGTAGATGAGAATGGAAACTCCTCCCCACGTTTTAAAATTCACATTGATGTGAATGTGTTTTTATCACCTTAAGCAACTGCTGTTTATAATTTAACCATGTAAGAGAAACAAGGAATGACTTCCAGCTAAAACAAGTATAGCTCAGGTCCTCTGTCCAATAGGAGATAAGAAAAAGACTGTCTATATACTCAAAAGATTTTTTGATTGGCAGACCCCTTTCAAACATTTGGATTTACATTCTAATTTATGTGCAGGGTTCAACAATTTAGTGCCAGCTACTACAAAGTATAGTGCCAGCTGGAAGTTCTGGTAAATAGGAAGTAATTTTTAAAAACAAATGTCACATCATTTGTTGAAAAACTACAGTATATTTTGAGAATAAAAGTCTATATTATACACACACGCACACATACATAGATACATATTATATACACACATATGTTTGTATATAAATAAATAATTATTTTATACTTTACCTCTAAAAGTGTTTGAAGATGTTGTGGAAGGGATTGTTTCAGGCTAGGGAAACTGATGGCTGTGGGCAGGTACAGACAATGGTCTTATCTGCAAGATCCTTTTGAGAAGATGGACCTCTTTAGTTGAATCGTACTTCTGTAATAATTTTCATTTATTTAGCATTTTAAAGTTCTCCCTTACCTGAGAATAATACTAGTAATATGGCTTTAAAAGAGCCTAAGTTAAGCCCCCTTTTCTCCAACCCCCCTAGTGTTTTGTGTATAAAAACTACCTGGGATATTCATTTCAAGCATTGGTCCTTGAGTCTCATTTCAGAGGATTCTAATAAGTAATAAACAGGTCTAGGATGAAGCTCAGGAATCTGCCTTTTATAAGCCATGCCAAAATTGATGAGTTGATCCCCCACCACAATTTAAGAAATATTTGCAAAGAAACACCAACAATATGGTATAAAATACATACAGTTTCAAATCCTTAGGAAATAGTTATTCCCTCAGCCATAATAAGAGAAAAATATTTAATATTTCTAAAGATGAATTTTAAATAAAAGAGAACTTATTCTGAAGGCGTTAGGTTTAGGAAACACTACTTGTGGCTAATGTCGGATCTAGAGTCTTCCCCCGTAGTGGCATTCAAGACAAATTCTGCCACCAGATGGAAGACTCAACCAACAAATCAAAAGCAAGCGTCCATCATGAAATCACAACACATTTGGTGGCAACTTATTATCTTTCTAAATAGCATAGTAAGAGCAGTCAAGTCCGTCAGAACTGTAATTTTAACCACGCCATCTGAAATTCTTTCTTCCCCCTACTGCTTCGATAACAACAAATGTCTCAGAAATTATTTGAATGAAGGTTAGACAGTACACATTTACTTCCCCCTCTCTTCAAAACACACCACTTTTGAGTCAATCAACTTATCTATTGTCTTGCTGGTTTTGATGTTTGTCTAAAATAATCTGGAAAAAAGAAGTCACATTGCACTGTTTGTAAAAGTGGAGTCGGTACATGTATTTTTTAAATGGAATGTGTTTGTGACAAAAACTTTCCTTTAGCACTTGATCATTTTAAGACATTTTAACTGAGCAAGAAGTAGCTCCAGTGCAATCAGCCATTTAAAGGAACACAAGAGAATTATATACTTCCGTAACAGGTTTCTACACAATACAAAATCTCCCGGGACAATTTACAACAGCCTAAAATAAATTATCCCTGAAAGAAATTATGAGGCTGGAGAGTAAGCACAGCATAATGGTTAAGGGTGCAGATTCTGTAGCTGAGCTGCTTGGATGGAACTCTTGCCCTCACTAGACTGTGACCTTGGTCGAAGTATTTAACCTCCACGTGGTGGATAGAATTAATACCTATTTATTAGGTTGTTAGGAGGATTACATGATTAAATACATGTTAAAGGGCTTAAAACAATGGCTGGTACATAGCAAGCACAATTTTATTTCTTGGACTATACTTACATAGGGCTTCATGTTCAATGGATGAGAAAAAAAATGAGATGAAGGCTGAGGGAAAAATTATGACATGTTAAATATAACTAAATGTATTAAACATTTTGATCCATCAAACAATGATTATGTCACAGCAAATTCCAAATGGAAAAAGAGAAATGTTTCAGTATTTGAGTGTCTAACTCCAAAAAAAACTAGTATTTTGGCTAAGACAAAATGCATGAATAATTTCAGAATAAATACAAAATTTAAATATTTAATCAGACCTTTAAAAAGTTGAAGGAAATCAAATGGGGTTTAATTAAAGACAAATGGAGTAATTTTAAGTGCCCTGCTAACAGAGCAGAGCAACTGTCTCTATCACACATTTAATTCTATGCCTGCTGTTCTCTGGAAGACCTGCCAGTTGAAACTGAATAAAGCTCAGATCCCATCAAATAGCATATAACAGGTCCAATGTCAACGAGTACATGGCACCTTTTCCTGAGGCAACACACTGACAAGCTCCATGTCATTTAACACAGTTCATAGGAGTAGTGAAAAAACAGGATGCCTATCAAGGAGTCATCAGACTATGTGGTCAAGAAGCAAGCAAGAGTGAAGAGGGAAAGAGGTCAATGATGTTTCCCACCTTCAGCAGAATGTATTTAAAATAGGTTTGCCTATGGTTATTGCTAATGAGAGAGATCTGAGACAGGTTGAAAAAGACATGATTCTCTCCCTGTTCTTGAAATAATAGCACAGATGATTCATTTGAAGAGGTCGGGGGAAAAAACCCAAAGCACACAGTTTTATCAAGTTCGATTGACTTCATTCCTGAATCTGCAAAATTTGGTTTAAAACCTTGTGAGACCCAAGTTTCTTGTGAGATTTCTAGGCTTTCAGATTTCATTCAAGTGGAAAATGAACAGGCTCTCTCTCAGCAGCATACTGCTTTGGCTCTAGGTAAATCAGGGCCATCTGGGGTTGAGGGTCCATGAACCGCCAATCCCAGCATCACATCTCTGCTCCAAACACCACCCTCCTACAGACAATCACTTTCTCCAGTTTTGTATGCTGTAAATTCCAAGGAAAATTTGCCTTTTCAATAATGAAGGTCTTGTTCCCTGTATTTTGCTAGAAATGCCTTTATATCTCTTGTTCTATGTTGACAATCATTGACCCCGTCCATTCTTTAAGAAGCACCTGTTGTGGAGGGATGGAGGAAGGAGAAGGGCAGTCCATCGAAAAGACATAAGAAGGCTATGATTGTCACAATGAGCAAGATTTCTCCATTAAAAGGTTTAGAATAAATGATATTCAATGTGACAAATAAAACACTATCCTGAATCAAAGTTCATTGTGAAGTACATAAAAGGAACACTTCTCTTTTAATAGTGATTGTAATATTCTTCTTCCTTCTTTTTTTTTTTTGTATTTTGTGATGCACATAAGAATCCCACCACTGTGAAATGATTCACCTGGATGCAGAGGAGTAGGTGGAGGCGAAAGGAAACAGGGATTTGAAGGAATGTGGGGCAATGGTGCTTTTGGGCAAATGAGCATTCCATGTCAAGTCCATGAATAATCATATTTCATGTCCAGTGATTTCTGTCTAACAGCCTACTTTTGGTTCCATTTCTAGTTAGGGCACACAGTAAAAAATAAGGCCTTGAATAAAATTCCATTTTCTTTTACTAAAAATCACTAATTCAGAGTCAAGGGCAGCATCTCATCATTAATGTTGTTTTTATAGAATTGTTCGTACTAGCTATCTTTTAGCAGTTTAATGAAGTAGGTTTAACTAGATTGGTGTTTCATCCTCCATGGCCAGAGCTTGAAAAATTAGGCTTTCTGAGATTTAGAGTTACGTGTTATTATTACTTCAAAAGTGCTTTTTTAATAATATTAACTCTGGGTAGTGTTTATTCAGGGAGAACAAGTGGTGCATCATATTTCATTTTTCTTTTTTTTTTTTTGAGATGGAGTTTCTCGCTTATTTCCCTGGCTGGAGTGCAATGGCGCGATCTCTGCTCATTGCAACCGCTGCCTGCCAGGTTCAAGTGATTCTCCTGCCTCGGCCTCCTGAGTAGCTGGGATTACAGGCATGTGGAACCACGCCCGGCTAATTTTGTATTTTTAGTAGAGACGGGGTTTCTCCATGTTGGTCAGGCTGGTCTCGAACTCCTGACATCAGGTGATCTGCCTGCCTCAGCCTCCCAAAGTGCTAGAATTACAGGCATGAGCCACCGCGCCTGGCCCATATTTCATTTTTTCCAAGTCTTGAATTTATTTTTTGAAAAAAAATTATTGTTGTGAAAACCTATGCCCAGAAACTGAGGATTAGTTAGGAAAGGGTTCTGTTCACAATTTATTGAACATATAGAGTGGTACATCATTAAAAAATGGTTATCTACACATTTCAACCAATTCTAAGGATGCAAAAAATTATTTTTTAATGTGTGTTTTGACAAGACCGTATCTTCTAGTATGTTAATGTAAAACACTAAAATGTCACTTCTATTATTTATTAATGAGGTTATGGGAGGAGAACAGAGTATTAAGAAGGTCAGAGAAGTCATTAATTGTAGGTTTAAAGAATGGTGGATGGGTTAATTGAGAATCCGTGAAAGGTTTTATTTTGTTTATTTGACTTTAGAATATTAAAAAATATTTTAGCCATTTCATTAAAAAGCCTTGGCATGGTAAGCTATCTTAGAAGTCAAAATATATATTGAATCATTTAAATATTCTTCATTTTGGACAAATAATATGATAGATTTTCTGAAGAAAACCAAATATTTGATGAGGCTCTTAATGAACAATGTAAAACTGTTTAATTAGAGTTACTTGACACATTCTTGTATTTAAAATAGTTCATTATAAACATTTTACTCTTGTATTTTTATAAAGACTGGCTGGAAGGAAGTCATTTTGGACCAGAGCCAACCCACAACACAATGCAGAGGTATTGCTTTTTTTGATAAGTTAAGAATTGCCCATTACAAAGGTCAAAATCTTTTTTTTTCCTTTGCCAAAAGTCAAATGCCGTTATATTTATATTGTCCCTTTAAAACCATGATTAAACATTTTTATTTGTACTGTCTTTAGCTGTTACTCAACATCTGGGTAAAATGTCAGAGTCACTTTTTATCTTTCTTAAATGCTTTTGTTCCTACTCAGCAGCTGGGGTGAGAGTCACACTAAGGAAACAACGTAGACTCCTGCCTTACTCTGTGGGCTGCTACAAAGGAAGGGGAAGCCAGGTGTGCTAAAGGCAGAAAGTCTTTGTTCTGAAGCCCTCCTTGATGCAGTTTGACCTAAACAAGTTCAATCTCACAGCGTGTTCTGAAACCTGATTGAATAGTAGTTACTCTTACAAATTAAGGTAAAGCAAGAATACGTTTAAGACTTTAAAAAAGACTGGTGATTTTAATGGCTTAGGCTTTCATTATGACTCAGCAGCATGCTGGTAGAATTTTGTTTTCAATGTCAGGAAGCAAGACCAGGATACAAGCAGTTTAGGTAGAGCAATCAACAGAGACACAGAGCAAAACTGCAGTTGAGCACGGTGTTTATGCTCTTGTGTCTGGGACAACTTGGTTCTCTTTGTATGGTGTTTCTTACATGAAAACAATAGCCCTGGCATAAAAAACGATGTCTCTCAAGTGAATCATGAGTGTTCCTTTGTTTGTTTGTTTTGAGATGGAGTTTCACTCTTATTGCCCAGGCTAGAGTGCAATGGCACCATCTCAGCTCACTGCAACCTCCGCCTCCCAGGTTCAAGCAATTCTCCTGCCTCAGCCTCCCGAGTAGCTGGGATTACAGGCGTGCACTACCACGCCCAGCTAATTTTTTTTTTTTTTTAATTTAGTAGAGATGGGGTTTCTCCATGTTGGTCAGGCTGGTCTCAAACTCCTGACCTCAGGTAATCCACTCTCCTCGGCCTCCTAAAGTGCTGGGATTACAGGCGTGAGCCACTGCCTCCAGCTGTGTCTTCTTTAATTAATACCCAAAGGGTAGTTTAATATATTTTAAAACAAGCTTTTGTAAAAGTGCAAGGTAATATAATAGTAGGTTTTAATTGGCCGGGCTGAATTACAAAATTCTACTTTTACTTTAGCAGTTTTCCTCAGTGCTGTATGCTAATGCTAATGGATAAATCTATGAGATATCCTCTTGTACTTAAGCTGATCCTGGAAGGGACTGAAATGAGCAAATTACTCCCTTCATGTACAATGTTCAACCATGTGAGGTAATTTTCTACTTCCAGTCCTCCTGAGTCCTTTTCACAGTACTGAAAGAAATAATTTCTCCAAATTGTTCCTCAGTGGCCCAGAACAGTGAAATCTTCATAAAGATAGAGCTTCTATAAACTTACAATCAGTTGTGGCAGATCTAAATGTTCAAAGTTAAAACTTGGTGTTGAAGGCGTCAAATAAAAAGTCAGTGAAGAAACATTTACATTACTGAAAAGTCCTTAATGTTTCACTGCTGTTTTCCACATGAAACAAGACTTGGTAATAGTTAAAGTCTTTTGAACAAAAAGAGGATAACTACTATTTACCTTCTAAGTCTCAGAGGAAAGCCTGAGTAAAGTCACTTCTCAACTCTCCTTGAGAGGAACCAGACAATCATGGCAGGGACTGAAAGTTAAAGTGAGAAAGTGTCCCTTGAAAACACAACTAAACGATTTATCCTATGATGGTTCAATATGCACTTCTTAGAATCTAAGGAAATGCTTATTTTCCTTTAAGAAACTATGAAAATAACAAGTAAGAACCTTTTCTTGCCATTTTTCTTTTCTGCCTGAATCTTGATATATTTTATCCTACAGAAGTTACATTTTAGCCAAAATAGGACAAATTATCTCTCTCAAGTTGGTCCTAAAACAGAATCCAGCATCCTAAAGTATTTATAAGTTCACAAACTGTTTCCCACATTTCTGCTATTACCAAAGGTAAGAGATATTTAAAATCTCAAAAATTTCATTATCTGCATAAACATAATAATAGTGGTTAGGTTTCAATGAATTCCTTTTGGTTGTGTTTGAAACCGTGCTGTATAAATAACTAGGGTAACTGAAATTTCATTTGTAGCAGTACTGTACTTAAAATATACAAATATCATAGGAGCTAAAGTTTTAACCAACTCTATTAGTTACTTATTACAAATAAAATCCTTCCAATTTCTTTACACAACAGTCTCTATTGAGTCAGGATACCCAGAATATCAGGCAATTAGAAACACGAAATTACTATATCTGTTCTGTCATAAACCGGGAGATTTAAAAATACTTTTTAATGAACACATATTGCTCTATACTACCTCCACATTATAGCAGGCTTTCCAGAAACTGACACTGGATCTTTGGGATAAAAATAGTTGAAGACATCGAGTTGGAGAAACCATGTCATTTTTTATGTGAGTGGCAAGTTACAACACTAAGTCGCAACATCTAGAGGTGTGTGTAATCCAAGCTGAACCAGAAAATGTTCTTGAAAGCTGCAACAAATTGATATATATAAGGCTAGGAAAAGCAGGTTAGTGAAGAATCAGCTTATCATGGCCGCCTTTTGTTAAATCAAATTTAGCTTAAAGCTGCCTCCTTATTAGTTTGGCCTGAAGATTTCTCTGAACATAGTGAGCAGTAACCTAACTCAATATGTAAGTGGCCTACTCTTGTAACAAGTAGCCCTGTCTCAGTCAATCACAGAAGCTACACTTCAACTACTCACAGGTGACTGAAGCAAGAAAGTTCCCTGACTCCCTTGTGGGACTTGCAACAGGGGTGTGGCTAGTTTGCTTGGCTGCTGTGCACTCAAATCCCTATGGGAGGGGGAGCATGCCAGGTGCACAAGTGCAGAAGCCGAAGTGAGCGCTTTTGGGCTCCAACCCCATGGTAGCGTCTTGAGGTGTGTTACAATTAATGTTCTTTTAGCATTTGCTGTCCACTGATTAAGTGTTAAACCAGCTCAGTGGAAAGTCAGGGTGACAGTCTTTTACACCCTGACCTCTTGGTACCTAGGTCCTTGTCCAGCACCCAGGGAGAATCAGGTCACGTGGACTTGAAGGATGGTGAATGCAGAGAGGGACGGTGAGTGATGGAGGTGGCTCTCAGTGGGATGGATAGGGGGCTGGAAAGCGAATGAAGTGGGAAAATGATCTTTCCCTGGAGTTCCTCCATCCCGCAACTTATCTCCTCTCTGACTGTCCCCAGGCATGGTGGGCCAGAGTGGTCTTGGAAGAAATAACATTGGACATGAAAACAGGAATGCCTGTTCCCATTTAGGGCCGTGAGTTTCCATGCTTGAGGGTAGGGCCTTTGCCAGGGACCGCTCTCTTCTACCCAGTATTTCCCTGCCTTCTGTCCATATTATAACGAACTGTTCAAATAGCATTCAAATAAGGCAAACACTGGGCTGTAACCAAGCCAGTTGTTTCTGTGCCTCACTTCTCTTTTCTGTACATCACTTTTTTTTCTGTCTTTCTGAACCTATTCTGGTTCAGGGGCTGTCCGATTTGTGAATCATTCTTTGCTCAGTTAAACTCTGTTAAATTTAACTTGTCTAAAGTTTTCCTTTGAATACCTTTCACAGACAGATTTAGGGCAACTTGCCACCATCATTGTAAGACTGGTTTTACTTCCTCCCATTTAACTTGCCCTAGATGAGTGGAACCTATTGGACTCCCTTGTGCTTTCACTCAGTTGAACATTATTTATGAATGATCCTGTTATTGAACCCCAGCAATTATTTGATTTAATCTTCATTTATCCAATCCAATATAATTTAGAAGAATAACATATTATTTCCTATATATTAGAAATGAAGGCTTTTTATTTTTATTTATGTTTTTTATTTGATGATCTTCATTGTTTAAGGAAGAGAATCATAAATGCTACCCTACTAACCACAAGAAAAACCTCAATGAAAATCTGGTCAAAACTAAAGAAGTCTGCTGCTTATGATCATTATTCTTAAAACCAAAAATTTCAGGGAGGGTGAAGTGTTACAAATAAAGAGTAGTGTTTGATTTGCTTGTTTGTTTGATTGGTTGTTATTTGATAGTGCTGCATACTGAGACCTGTCAGATATGCAGTTACAAAGTTAACCTCTTTATAGAAAATAGGAAGTTTTTGTTTACTCACCAGCCCCTTCCTGGCGTCTATTAACTCTTCTAGAATGGCTTTCTCTCCCCATCTAATTTCTATTCAGGGATTCATTTCACCCTCTCAGTTTACAATATCTAAGAAGGATAGTGGTCAACCACCCTCTCCAAGGATGGACAATGTGATTCAGGCCCAAGTCAATCTTATTGGTTGTGGTGAATGGTTGTGGTGAATGGTTCTAAGAGCAGCATATAATCTAAAACAGTTCAATCAATATGTATTTTATAACTTTTGCTACACATGCCTAAAACCAAGATCTATATTTTTACCAAACTTTCTACAGGATAAATAGGAAAGGATATGAAAACCTATGAGAGTATTTTTATATGATAAATGGAGGGAAAGCTGTGAATGCAACTGGCATAAGGGAAATGTGCTAGACTGTGTAGAGTATAATCGAGTCCTGGTAACATTGCTTGAAACCTGGGTCAGGCATCACCTGAAGTAAAGCTATTGCTATACCTAAGAGTTATGAGAACCAGTAAATACATTTCCTTTTCTATAAGCTAGTTTTAATTTCTTTTTTACTTTTTTGTCACTTTTTAATTGATATCCAATTTTAGTCATCCTTATGCCATATCCTTATTGCAATCATATAGCATAGATATAATTATTTGCATGTACAGAAGCAGGGAAATAATCTTAGTTAAGCAAGTTGCCCAAGGTCAACATTTGGCAAATGTCACAGTTGAGGTTTAAAGCTATGTGTAACTAATAGAGCTTAACCTCTTAAACATTACAAAATGAAATTTCCCCACTACAAAGAGGGGAAAATAATCTGGTTTCAAAATCAGATTATACAGCTAAATGATCACCTGTTTTTACTGGCTTTGCATGGGCAAATAATCCTGCAAGGATGTGATAAATATGATGAAATGATAAAGTCATGAAATTTTGGAATAGTTAGGTCTTTTATAAGGATATATCATATGATTCTGTTATGCTTTATATAATTCATTTTTGTCATAATTACAGAACCTTCCTCCCTGTAGTAAAATGAGTCCTAAATTGACACTTTCTTCTCCTGTATGCCTGGCTCGTTCTGGACCGGATATGACTCATTTTGTTGATCTTAGCTTCACCATAAGTCTTCCTACAGAAAAATCGTTTTGATTAGTATTTAAAGTATGATGAGGATTGTTTCCTGTTTTTCTTAAGCTGTCCACCCTGTTGCCATTATCCCACAAATGATTTGTTAGGCTTGCAGGTTTGTATTGTTTCTGATACTATAAGGACAACAAATACAGCTCTTTTTTTTCAAACTGCTACACCCAGGAAGCTTGAAGAAGAGTAGATATTACATATTGAGTTTCTGAGTGAGTACAATTTTATTTTTTTAAGAAGCTGTGCTTTTTTTTAAAACACGTGAAATTCTTAACAGTGTCCTTTAGAATTACTTCTCCATTATGCATGCTATGATGTGGAGTCTCTCTGTCCTTCAGATAATAGCATAGTTAAAAGACCAGAAAACTAAGCAGTACAATTGAATCTATAACTTTCTGTATATAACCTTGAGCAAACAGCTTAACTTAAATTGAAGATAGTAACAGAACAAGCCAAGTATAAATTTATCAGAAAAGAGACTTGGGGAAAAGAGTGAAACTTCTCCATGTTGAGTATACAAAGAACCAATACATGTAAAAATTTTGTGAAAGATAGATTGTAGGACATATACATACCTAAGCCCTTTGTGCATTAGTACATGGCAAGTAATTCAGTGCAGAAAAGGCAGAAAGTGGGTAATAAACCAGGTTCAGCCAGACATTGGAGATTCTTTTATGGCAGATTAAAGATCTCTGTCTTCAAGGGAAGAAGGAGCCATTGAACTATTGTAAACAATAGAGAGAAATGATCAAACTTGCATTTCTAAAATATTACTTAGGTGGCAATGTGAAAACTTGATTGGATGGGCCTAGAATCTTCACTATTTGATGACTTGATAAGACGAGAATAAATGGTTTATAAAAATAATAGAGGTTTCTAAATTGGTCCTCAGGATAAATGATGCTTCCGTTTATTGAGAAAGTAGCATTCAGGAGACGCACCATTATTTGGTTAGTAAAGGGGCCCCTTAAAGCTTTGTTTCAATTCTTTGGTAGTTAATCATTTTGTGTTGTACTAAGTAATTATTTTGAAGTTTCCCTGTCAAATAACAGGTGGTTACAGCCTCGTGATTGTACCTTTACTGATATTATATTTTTAAATACATAATTCTTGAAAATATTAATAAAGAAACGATATAAAATTAGGAATAAGGTGCAAAAATAACAATGGCTGTTTTTAAAAGTTCAAAATAAGTTACTTGTCTGAGAAGAAATCAAAATGGAAGTTTTAAAAATAGAACTAAATGACATTATAATTATTCATATGAAAACGGCCAGAATGCTAGAAAACATATGCTTTATTTGTGATGGTATTATTATCTACATAGAAAAATATACAAATAGATTTCATAGAAAACATAAGAAAAGCTGCAAATGAATTATTATATTTAATGAGAAGATTTAGCAACTGGATTCAAATTAATACCCAAGTGTATTAATAGAGTATATAATTTTTCTAAACCTACAGATTGCAGTAGCAAAACAAAATGAGATACCTAGATGTGTAAATATTTATAAGACTCAGAAAATTATGAGACATTATTTAAAGCCAGCAAAGAACATTTACATAAATAGGAGATATTAAAACTTTCAGTATCACAATGATGTCAATCATCCCAAAATAATTAATAGATTTAAAGCAATTCAAATTAAAATGCCAACATGTTTATATAGTAGCTGACAATCTAACTTTAAAATTTGGCTGGGAACACAAAGCATCATGAATAGCGAGGCATTCTTAAGGAAAACAAACAAGGTTTAGTAGATGTGTCCAAACAGCTATCAGGAGTTATTATAGGTCTATATTAAAATGGTGGTGTGAGTAAGGACAGAAAAATTAACCAACGGAAAGAATAGGCATATGGAAATTTAGTTTATGATAGAGCTGATATTGTATACAAAGTGGAGAAAACATAAACTATTAAATAAATTGTAGTAAGACAATAGATAATTACTGCTGAAAAAAATGACACTTGAGTCCTACTTCACATGATAATACAATATTCATTTTACTTTGATTAAATAATTAAATATAAAAAAGAATATAATAAATAACAGTATATATTCAATAGAAATATTAACTAATAATTAATTAAACATATTTAATGTATATTAATATAATTAAATATAAAAGATTATATTTTAGTAGATAAAATAGAAGAATAATTTACATCAGGGTTTATTAAATATCTTTTAAAAAGCAATTCACTAAGGAAAAGCTGGTAGTTTTAACCATGTTAGCATTTACACCTTCTGCTTATCTGAGGATATAATGAAACAGGATACAAAATCTAGAAGGTCTTTACAACATGTGTAATTAATACTGTTGATAACTTTTGTCTATACTTAGATTTTAATGTTGGCTTTTTCATGCTTATCACAAGTTATGGTTGACAGTTTTGTGTGACTTTGCTTTTTGTTTTTAAATGGAATCAACACTTAAAATACCAAGATGCTCTGGACAGGATGGTTATTAAAAGGAGCCACGGGAAAAAGATTAAAATCCACTTCAGGAAAAACAAAAACAAAACAAAACAAAAAACAAGAAGACCTTGAGAATATCACCATGAGAGTTGTTCAGGGACAAGATTATCAGACAGCATCTAGGCAAAAAAAAAAAAAAAAAAAAAAAACCTTGGTGTAGTCAGAAAGGGTAATTGAAGAGTGTTTAATGAAGAGACCAAGGTAAAAACAGGCATAGGGAACCAATAAGTAGAAAGATGTCCCCACCCCTAGTCTTAAAGGGGAAAGAGGAGGGAATGATTAACTGAACCAAAGATACATACAGGACTTATGGTTTTTGTAAAAAACTCAAGAGCTATTTCAAAACTTCCAGGCAGGAGAGAATATCCTTTCTCTCTAACTCGTACTCACCTACTTATGCCTCCTGTTAGTGGAACCCAACCTGCAGAAGGAAAGATAATCCAGGTGACTTATTACATAGATGTCAGACCCTGTTTTCTTTTTCTCCAATAAGGGAATGGAGGAGTATCCAGCAAAGGAGGTAAAATTCAGAAATGGCTGCCATAGTCCAGCACTCAACCATAACAGTAGTAATCATAGTAAAAACCGCCATGCTATGTTACTGAAGTATAACACATTATAGCTGAAAAAACACCTGTACATATATGACGTAGTTTACTTCTCAAAAATCCACTGAAAGAATCATTAATGTCTCAATTTTATAAAATGAAAACTAACGCTCAGAAATGTTGGAATTTAGCCACAGCCACGTAACTAAAAAATAGGGAGATTTCAATTCAAAAGACTACACAGGCTTCCTGAAATATAACCAGGTATGTATATTAGGGCTGTAATGATTTCCCTTACTCACTTCCCCTTTTCTTCACCCCAAAACAAATGCAGTGTTGGATAACTTTAGAGAGATTGGAATTTGTTGATTTTGCAGTGGTCTATGAGAGGAGGTTTTTATATTTAGGGTGCTTTGAGTGTCAATATTCAAATTTTGTGGGTTTGAATTACTACTTTGCCATTTACTGTGTGTAAAACCTTGGAAAGTAGTTCATCTCATTCTTTCAGATTTCTGTAAAACAAGATGCAATATAGTATACCTTTTTTGAAAGTATGTTGTGGTGATAAATTTAAATAATTCAGGTAAAGCATTTAGAAAAATATCTTGCTTATTATAAGCCATCATTGTTATTTTTGCATTATTGTCATTATCTGTATTATTAATACTTCAAGATTATGCCTATCATTATACTCTAATCTCACAACACTAAAGTGCTACTTCTTGGGCACCAATTTCTCTCCTTCTACTACCAGTTTTATTTCATAGCCAAACTAATTGAGAGTTTTCTGTACACTGTCTCTACTTCCATCTCTTCATTCTCAGCCATTTCAATTGTATTCATATCTTCTCAAAGTTTGCCATGATCTCTGTTTTATTAAATCTCATGACACTTTTTCTGCCCTTATCATGGAATTCTGCAGCAAAAGTAGATTCAGTTTAATTCTTCTTTTTGTTTTGTTTTGTTTTGACAGTATTACTCTACTCTTTTTTCATTCCTCAGCTCTGTAACAAATGTAACCTTCTGACTCCACTGATCCAAGTTGCCCTGGTCATTCCACAAAATTACAATATTATTTCCCCTTACCACTGATGACATCAGAAATTACCTTAATTTTCCTTTTTTTAAAAAAATTCAGTTCCACTTGATTGTAAGCCCCATGAAAATAAAATCTTGTTTATATCAGTCATTGCTGTATTTTCAATGCCACAGTGTCTTTCATATCATAGGCCCATATTGTTAAATAAATTGATAAATAATATAACACACATATAAACAGGTGTCTCATACCAAGTAGGTGCTTAATAAATGACAGCTTTTATCCTTCTAGCAATCTGAAGGAAAGGTAGTAATCATTTGTTTAGTTAAATGATTCCCTGAGTGGTACAGTAGATTCCCAAATATACTCCCAACATAACCATGGACCAACAGTCTTTCTACCCTGAACTGCCATTCTTTCATGGGTTCTCTTTTTCCCTCAGTCAGAAGGAAAATGCCATCCTGTTTGGGTCACTAGTTCTTTCACATCCATTTCCAACCATTCTGTAGTACGGGTGGTCCTCACGTTATGAGAGTTTGACTTAGGATCTTTTCAAGTTAACAATGGACTTATAGGGACATAACCCCATGGTAAGGCGAGGAGCATCTGCAGTTAGATTTGTCTAACTACAGAACGCTTAGGGGTGATGCTGCTAAGCGTCTTCACACTCTGACCTATAAGACTTCAGCTCTGACCTCAAAAATAACGTGATAACAGTACCCTAACAGTATCTTAAAAATCAGTCATTACAGTAACATAGCTAACCATTTTTATAAAAAGAAGTAAAGCTATTTAAGAGACTGAATTGATCATTTGTTTGAATTAACTGATCAACTAGCAGCTAGCCATCAGATGGCCTGAAATGTACTTTTATACAGAATGCTATAATTTTCAAATCATCTTTACATACAGTGTTTCATTTAATTTATAGCATTATGATAAAGTTATAACTACCAAAAGCTATTATCACTTGAAATGACCTAAGTTGTCATCTACTCCAATTTCTTTATTCCTATAATAATGACGGTGATAATGATACCACATTACTAACTTGAATTATCTCATCCCTTTGTAGGAAAATTAATATATTTTTTAAATTAACTTTAAAATTGACTGACTAGCCAGTGTTCTTCTGTCTCAGTAATATTGCAATCCATGTCAATCATTCTAGATACATGACATTCTAGCCTACTTGGGGGTGGATTTTAAAATTATATTCTCAAATATTGTTTAAATTAAATATGGGAAGAAAAATGTAAATGAGAAAATTTAAAATACAAAAATGCAGTAACATATTGGCAGTTGTCATTCATGTATTATCTTTTATTTGAAGACATGGCAAATGCACAGAGCTAGTACCATATTCTGCAAACTCTGATACAAAATTTGATATGTGCTAAAATGTCAAATCTACCAATGTCAGTTATTAGTACCTTCTTTGGAAGTGTATCGAGTTCCTTTTTTATATCAGCTTTCTTTCCTAATACTGTTTTGAAAGCTTCATAAGATATTCATGACCTAGAGAAATCTAATAATTTTTCCCAGTAATTTCTTTTACTGCTTTATGGAATTTGTTCAGAGGAATACTAATATTAGATACTAATAAGAAATGTTGTCATATTAAAAAATACCTACTGCTTATCCATAAAAGGGGAAACTTTAGCTTCATCTGGTAACCAGAACCAGGATAACCATGGAGCCATCTGGTAAAACTAAAACGCTATGGCAAATTAGCATTACCAATCACCGCTACATTCTTACTGTGAATCTATATATGCCAAACAGACCTCTCCCAGGAAGATCATAAAGGAAAAACAAGGTCATAGTGTCAGACTCCGTGTCCTTGATTATTTTTTTCTGTGATTTGTGGGGAGATGGGTGGTTGGTGTATATTTTATATTTTAAACAATTTCCAGGAAATTATTATTTCATTGAATCATAAATGTTAGGATGGCAAGAGGTCCCAGGAAAGCATCTGCTTCACTTATTTTTTTTCACCCAGGTAATAAATTATAATCCCTATTTTATGGATAAAGTAGTTGAGCCTTTGAGAGCTAAGTGCTTTGAAAAAAAAATCATGTGGTTTAATTCAACTAGAAATAGGTGCTTCTCCTGTTAGAGCATTTAACACACTGTCTTGACTGCCTGTTTAGTTCTTATTTATTTCTTGGTTTCTCTTAAAACATCCTAAGCACCAAAAAAGTGCACATGAATAAGCCACATGTATGTTTATCACTTTTTAGTCATTGGCTCCTAGTACTCTGCTTAGCACATAGAAGTTCAATTAATATTATTGAATAAAAAGTAATAAATAGTAGAATGATCATTCAAGAATTTACTGTTAAATATTCATCTGTGGACATGAAAAGCCATTTATTTAAGTTAGAAATTTTGAATGATGCATCCTATTTTTATTTAGGAGAGTCACAAAATCAGATTATTTTTAGTGCAAGAGAGGACCATACTGTTTATTCAAAAAGAAGAAAAAACCTATCCTTGTTATGCTAGTTCTTTAAATTATCATATCAAGTATAAAAATGAAAACAAAAAATAGGTATTGAGACATATTTCATATTGTTCACTGGAGCCTGAATGAGGCATTATTTCTTATAGTTGTTGATACCTCTTACACATAGAATCTAACAAACATTTTATAACCTCTTTACGAAATGTTGTATTTCCCTTTCTTTCACCAGAGGAGTTTCATTCTGAGCCTGAGTACTCAATATAATTCACATTGAAAATTAACTCCATAGCTTTCCTACCATCATCATTGTTAAAGGCCTCCAGGTGCTCAGTCCTCAACATTTTTCAGGCAGTAAATTGCTCAGGTCCTTTTGAGGAATTTAGAAACAGAGAACCAATAAATCCATCTATAACCTCAAAGACCTGTCTGCCATTTTCAGACAGACAGGTCTTTGTTGTGTTTTGTTTTGCGTTGCTTTATCCTAAGGGCACTAATGGGTGTAATAATTGGGACATAAAAATAATCAAAAAAGAGATACAAACAGCTTTGTATACTAGAGGATACCATCAGATTGCCCTAAGCATCATTTTTCTCATCTTCCACTGATATGTATGGGTTTATGTAATGTTTGTCTTTCAGATACATCTGTTGGAAAATACCAGACCAAACTGATATTAGTTAGCATTCCGGCAGTCTCTTTTTCTGCTGGAAAATAATGAAAACAACATATTAAAAGAATAACTGTCTTGTAGAAAGTACCTGTTTTTTTAATATACACTTATTTATCAAAGCCGTCTTATTATTTGAAATGTCTCTTGGGTTTTGAATAATCATTTTATCAGGTAAAATTTGTAGTGATTCTTTCTTTCAACAAACTGAAACTTATTTCACATTCACAAATTCATTGTTCTATCATGTATATTCATTTAAAAAAACAGGAGGAGAAGAAAGAGAGTCATGTCCCTTTCTGAAACATTTCATGCTAATACCTAGATGACCAGTTTATTCTTAGGTCTCATTTTCTGTTGTGTAAAGCAGAAAATGAGCTCCTTATTTTATTTCATTCTTATAATTTAAGAAGTGCTGGCTTCAGTTGGAATTGATGACCTAAAACTTCTAGAAAAAAAACTTGAGTAGCTTTTATTTTGAAGACAATATATAAAGTTTGTATAGTTCTTTGTAGAACTGATAAAAATTGCTCAGTAATTCAGAATATTAAAAAATATAGTCTTGATATTTGGTTTATATTGGTCTATAGTGTTTTTCCTTTTAATGTAAATAAACATGCAAATATTGTGGGTAATCTATCTCTGTATTTCGACTCTCCTATTATAGATTTTAACATATTAGCTGATCTGAAAGTACATTTCTATCATCAAAGGCAAAACAAAACTTAACTAGAGAAATGTTTATTTTTCATTAGAGACCACTGTAATAGCCTCAATGGGGTAAGACCATATTCTCTTTGTCTTACTTTGAGGTTTCCTATTAGGGACCAACGTAGAGCAAACTAACTAAATGAGACAAGTTCATCTTTCGATTTTTGGAGTTCTCCGATGAAGTATTTTTCCTGAACAGGTCATGATATCTCAAACATTCTGCCAAACTCAGTGCTCACTTCTGTGCAATACAGCTGTATGCTTGTCTTTTATGTAAGTTACCATGATTTTGTAATGAGAATCTGTATCTCTGGCTACATCTGACTATCCCAGGAATCAAATTCTGATGTCAAAGTTGATAAGAAGGAGGCAGTCACCTATGATGAATCCTACCTATTACAAAAAGAGTTTAAAGGCCAAAAGACATTTGGAGTATTACATGTTTCAATGCTTTCTAACTGAAGCTAATAGACTACTGATATGGTTTGACTGTGTCCCCATGCAAATCTCATCTTGAATTCCCACGTGTTGTGGGAGGGACCCAGTTGGAGGTAATTGAATCATGAGTGAAAGTCTTTCCCGTGCTTTTCTTATGATAGTGAATAAGTCTCATGAGATCTGGTAGTTTCAAAAAGAGGAGATCCCCTGCACAAGTCATCTCTCTTTTTGCCTGCCGCCATCCATGTAAGATGTGACTTCCTCCTCCTTGCCTTCTGCCATGATTGTTAGGCCTCCCCAGCCATGTGGAACTGTAAGTCCAATTAAACCTCTTTCTTTTGTAAATTACCCACTCCTGGGTATGTCTCTATCAGCAGCATGAAAACAGACTAATACAGTAAATTGGTACCAGGAGTAGGGTTCTCCTGAAAAGATACCCAAAACTATGGAAGCAACTTTGGAACTGGGTAACAGGCAGAGGTTGGTATAGTCTGGGGGACTCAGAAGAAGAGAAGAAAATGTGGGAAAGTTTGGAACTTTCTAGAGACTTGTTGAATGGTTTTGACCAAAAGCCTGATAGTGATATGGGCAATAAAGTTCAGGCTGAGAAAATCTCAGATGAGACTTTGGACTGCAGACTTTTGAGTTAATGCTGAAATGAGTTAAGACTTTGGAGGACTGTTGGGAAGGCATAATTGGTTTTGTAATGTGAGGATATGAGATTTGGGAGGGGCCAGGGGCAGAAAGATATGGTTTGGCTGTGTCCCCATGCAAATCTCCTGTTGAATTCCCACATGTGGTGGGAAGGACCCTCTGGGAGGTAATTGAATCATGCCTTTCCCATGCTTTCCTCATGACAGTGAATAAGTATCACTAAATGTGATGGTTTTAAAAGAAGAGTTCCCCTGCACAAGTCATCTCTCTTTTTGCCTGCTGCCATCCATGTAAAATATAACTTGCTCCTCCTTGCCTTCTTTCATGATTGTTAGGCCTCCCCAGCCATGAGGAACTGTAAGTCTAATTAAACCTCTTTCTTTTGTAAGTTGCCTAGTCTCAGGTATGTCTTTATGAGCAGTATGAAAACAGACTAATACAATGACCCTGTCCTAAACTGGATTGAATAACTAGAAAATTATATTTCCTTACATAAAAAATTCAGAAGCAGGTATAGTCAGGGGCTACATGTTAAAGCTCCAGCTCCACTTCCCAGTGAATAATGAACTATGCATGGCATTATTCTGAAGCCAGAAGCAAAATGGCTACAACAATTTAACAACTACAACCCACTACCAACAGCACCTGTAACAAGAAAATCAGCCATTTCTTCTCTGGCTATTCAATTTTTTGTATGAGAAAGAATCCTTCTAGACAACTCCAGAATACCTCAAGAATCCTTCCAGAATCCTCCAGAAAACTTGACTTCCTGTCTTATGGGTCAGTGTTTGGTAACTCAATCAACAACAAAGGGAATGAAATTATTATTATGGTTTATCCAGGTTAGAAAAGTCATTTGAGGAAGATATAAGTGAGGAAATTATCTGATAAACAAGTAAACACTAAAAGAGGAGATAGAAAGGTAATAGAAATAGAGCAAAAGAACTAAGCTATGTCAGAATAATAGCAAACAGAGTTGTTTTATCTTGAAAATCTATCAGGTCTGCCTAAAGCCTTGATAAAGGTATATTAATTTTTATATTTTCTGAGCTTACCTCCCTGTGTCTGTTTGCAACAAAACTTCATAAGTTCAGTTAAATCCAAAGACTGTGGAACAACATCCTAGTTGCTAGGCAACATCCCAAACTCCAGAACTTTTTTGACTTCTTACTCTATGTTATAAACTACTTTTCCACATCTTATTCCCTTGATTCCTTACTCTTTAATATGTAGAGTAAAATATCATTAATTAATATAGCCCCTTTGCAGGTTTATACCATCTTTGATTTAATCATACCTTAAATAAAAGTAGCAAATATATTTGCTTTAGGTCTCCCTACTGTATTGTTACAAAGGCTCCATGTTTTCAAACTCTTCTCTTTCCTATTTTCTTACTCCTTAGTTACTGTCCTAGTTTGCTATTGCTTTCTTTAATTCAGTCATTGCTGCAGGTGGAAATCAATCACTGTTCCACTTATGATGCTATTGTTGTTGGTCACACACCAGAGGTGTTCCTGCAATTGCCACTATTTCCATGACCACCACCAGAGATCTATTGAAAACCTTCTCCCGTGACTAGAATTCTTTTGGCTAATTAGGTAAACATAGCTCTTTTTGTAGTTTAGCATTTTTTAAAGTATGCTAGTTTTCTGTTGTTATGTAACAAATTATCACAAACTTAATAACTTAAAAAAACAAATTTATTACCTCAGAGTTCCTGTGGATCATAAGTACAGCCACAGTTAACTAGGACTTCTGATCAGGATCTCACAAAGCTGTAACTAAGGTGTTGTTTAGACCTGAGTTTTCACCTCAAGCACAGTGAACTTTTCCAAACTCATATGATTGTTAGTAGAATTAATTTTCTTGCAGCTGTTGAACTCATGGAAGCTCCTTCTTCAATGACAGCAGGAAAGTTTTTCTGATTTCCAGAAGGCCCAGTTCTCTTTAAGGGTTTACATGATTAGGTTAGCCCCATTCAGGAAAATCTCTCTTTTGATTAATTCAAAGACAACTGATTTGGGACCCAGTCATGAGAGTGACAATCCATCATATTCATGGTTTTGCCCACATGCAACAGGACAGGATTATAAAAGGTATGAACGTCAAGGGGCTAGGGGTCTTGGGAGTCATATTAAGATTCTGCCTACCACAAAAGCTAGCTTTCATTTTCACTTCATTTTTATAGTCGTTATGTTAGGCAGCTCGGATGAAAAGATGATAAGATTTGATCTCTAGCCTTAGAGAGTTTACTCTACTTTGGAAGATGTATTTGTAGAGATTAAATAAAGGAAACAAGATAAACATACAATTAAAAACAATCATGTAATCTAATAGGTCAACAGAGGAGATATGCTAATCTGGTTTTGGGAAACATAAAGAAATAAAGGTAATACTTAAATAGGTGGCAATGTCCTTAAAAGTTGAAGCTTTCTAAGATGAGTAAAATTTAGACAATTTAAAATATGGGGAAATGATAATACATATAAAAATAAAAAGAAGAAAAAAAGAATGGTCAAAGGCCTAGAAGCATATATCAACATGTGGTATTTCATGAAATACTGGAAATTTATCATTTTGCTAGAGTTCAAGGTTGGAGGTAGGGAATTGAAACAGTTAAAATATACAGAAGTATTCATTATATTGGGAATATTGAGTGCCATTGTATAATTATGAGAAATTATTCTATTGGGAATGGGAAGCTATTTAAGAGATTTGGAGGAAATTTTTATTATATTGGTATATCATACTATCTTGGTGGCCATGATAAAAGATGGCTTGAAGAAGGAAAAGAGGAAAACATTTTAATAGGTTGTGGTAGTTTTTCAGCTTAGAGGTGATAGAAAAATTAGGTAGTACAATAGTATTAGGGATGATAAAGGGAGGAAAAATTGTGACAGGTTGAGAGGGCAAAGTTGGGCAGTACTTGCATATGATTAGTGTTAACACTAAAGAAAGAGTCCAGACAAATTAATTTCTCATCTTAGCAACTGAGTTCTTAGTGGTGTACTAAAAGTAGTAGAAAGCATAGGAGAAGATTTATAGTCTTAGAATTGGGGGATAAATGATTGGTGCAATTTGGCAAAGTTGATTTTGAGGTTCTTGTGAGATACAAGGTGCAGATTCCAACAGGCAGTTGTATCTACAAACTACAGCCTATAAATAAGTCTGAAGATAGGGGTGAATTTAAAGATTTAGATTTTAGACTCAGCTGCATAAATATCAGGTAACCCACAATAAAATGCCCAGGAACAATATATAAATTAATAAAAATGATAACATGAGGCTGGTGGCAGTGGCTCACACCTGTAATCCTAGCACTGTGGGAGGCTGAGGTGAGAGGATCACTCGAGGTCAGAGAAGTTCAAGACCAGCCTGGCCAAGAAGTAAGACCATGTCTCTAAAAAATGTAAAAATAAAAATAAAAACAAATGATGAGGAGATAATTAAATCATGGTCAAACAGAGGAAGAAGAAAGAAGAATCTTCAAAGCTGTTAGAAAAACAATAGTCCCATAACTACAGGAAATAAGACAGAGTAGGGTCCTAATAGTTTAAGAAGAAACATAGCACCATAGAAGACTGGTGTATAATAAGATCATGCCAGAAGCTCCTTGTGATTAGATATGACAATTAGAAGGTCATTGAGTAATTTCGTTAAAAAAATTTATTAGAGTAATGGAGAGAGAAAACCACTTGAAATTGTCTGCGGTATAATAGGATGTGATAAAGTGGAAACACAAATAGAGACCATTCTTCAAAATTTCACCTAAGAAGGAAAAGAGTTTAGGGGAAAATCTACATGAGGCACAAATTTTAATTAATGTGAAGCTTGTAATGTAAATGTAAAGAATACTTTTAGGTTATATGTCATTAATCAACAGAAATAGACATCAAATTAGGCAGAAAAAATAATTCATGAAAAAAATCGTGAAAGAGAGAATGGGAATCAAAAACATTGGTAAAGGAGGTTGATCTTGAGAAGGAGAAATGACATGTCATAGTGAGACTGAGTGGAAGAAAAGAGGGTACAGATATACTTGTGTTGGAGAATAAGATTTGGCTGATGGAGTCCAGACCAGATTACTACAACTTTGTTGTTTGTTTCACTAAAATAAAAAAAAGATCAGAATTAATTCTTTGTTTAGAAGATTGATTTAGATACGCTTTGAGAGGAATGAGAGAAGGCTTTAAGAAAAGAAAAGAAAAACATGTAGAGCTTTGAGTATTCAGGTGTAGACCACATTTAGAACTTTGTAATTCTGAATTGAACAAGCAAACACGATAAGTTATTAGATAAAGAAAATAGATCAAGCAGCTTTAAGGACCCACTTGAGGTTATGAATTTAAATTGCCTCCTGTCAACATAAGTTTGTGTTTTTCTTCATTTACATTTAGCTGTGTTGTTGCAGAAGTGAAATACGTGGAGATTTGGAACTCACCTGGGGAATTGTGTCCAATTATCTTATTGCCGTTTTTTCATCCTTAGCACTTAAAGATTCAAGTTGCCACTAACAGAGCTGCTGTTGTCCACATGCTTCCATTTTTAATGACTGAATAAAACATCATCAAATTGTCTACTACCTCTTTTCTGGAATCTGTGCTGTGTTGTGGAATAGTATAGATGGAATTTACCTAAATCTTTTCAATTCCAAAGCTGCCCCACTAGTTCTAGGAACCACTCTCTCTTCTATAATATAATGTGATAGTCTCCTAATAACCCTTTTCATATTCAATTGTCTTTCTCTTACTTTAATTATGAAATATTTTAACATTCACAAAACCATTGAGTGTAATAGTTAACATTTATTTGTCATATATATGCAGAGATTATAAGAAAAATAAGATTAACATATAGCTAAAATCTTTCTACTTCTTTTTTATATCATCCCTACCTTCCCCTTCCAAGAAGTGAGTACCCTCTCAAATTTGCTATATATCATTTTTGTGAATGTTTAAAAAATAAGTTTACTATATAGTCATTAGAAATTAAATATATGAACATTATTTTTTATATTTTGAAATCATTTAAATGGTATCATACTTCATGTGTCATCCTAGGTTTTATCAAAAATATGATTTAATTTATAATAATATATAGACGTATTGATTACTCAGGCATAAATTTAATGAAATATCTAAAATATAGGTAAACATTGAAAAAGAGTGAATAGTATACCATATTCATGAATTAGAAATCTCAATATTGTTAAATGTCAATTCTTTCTAACTTGAGACATAGATTCAACACAATTTCTTTCAAAATTGGAGCATAGTGTTTTAGTACAAATTGACAAGCTAAATCTAAACTGTATATCAAAATTCAAATTATCTAAAGTAGCCAAAGCAGTTTTTAAAAAGCAGAAACATTATAAAAAGTTACATTTCAATATTTACTATCCAATTAGATTCATTGCTAAAACACTAGTATTATTAAAAACAAGTTAGATAAAAGAATTAATTGAACAGAAAAGAGTCCAGTAATAAATCCATACTTGTGTGGTAGATTTTTAACATAAAATAGGTTATAATTCCAAAAATTAAAAACTAAAAATGTAAATTTTCTAGAAGAAATATCTGCAATCTTAAGATAAACCAATTTTTTTAGGACACAAGCACAAATAATAAAAGAAAAATGATAAAATGAGGTTTATCAAAATTAAAATCTTTTTTCCTTAAAAGATTTTATTAAGAAATAAAAGGCAAGCCATATGTTGGGGGGAATATTTGTCATACACATATCTAAAAAGGACTTATATTGAGAATATATAAATATATGAATAATATATAGAATAGCATAACTTATAAATAATATACAAATAAATTATTATTCAGTAATTTGAAGACAACAAAAGAAAAGCACTACTAAATCACCTGAGTACGCATAAATTTAAAAATTATTTTGCTGAATCAAATAACAAAAGAATACGTACTATATCTTTCAAATAATACAAATCCCAAGACAATTAAAACTGATATATAGTAATAGTAAGTAGGTTAGTGGTTGTTTGGGGAAGGGGTTGGAGGGAACTATAGTTTACAAACATGCACAAAGAAGCTTTTGGGATTAATGAAAATCTGTATCTTGATTTTACACTTTAAATGGGCTCAGTGTATTTTAAGTTAACCCAAATAATATTAGCAAACAAATGAGGGAAAAAGAACTAGAAGTACAAGTGTACTATTTTACCTAGTTAACCAACAAAATAACTTTATAGCAGTAAAAAAGCTTTCAAAGCTGGATTCAGTAAAAGAAGTGGGGAGTAGCATGAATGAACAAATCTTTATTTTGTATTGCACACTTGGAAATTAACAGGTTAACACATAAAGTATATATTTTAAAGTTATGAATGGCACTACCCAAGGATTTAAAGACAGAAATGGTTACAAAAACGTTGTTTCTGAGAATCAAGATCGGAATGTTTAATGGAGCAATAATCAAACATACATTATTACTTGTTAGTTTTCAATAGACTCTCCATTACCATTTAACTTTTTTTTAATCCATGCAAACTTGTTATATGATTTTGTAATGAGAATTTCTCTCCATTAATGATTAGTGCTTCCAGAGCTAGGGTATTCACTTTCATGCATTTTTTTTTTAAAGTAAGTTTTAAAGTAAGTTTTTTTTAAAGTAAGTTTTCACCCACACCCCTTGCATTTTGTTTCTGTTAAGAAATGTTAATCCTAGCTGTGCAAAGAACTGAAAATCCCCAAATAACCATCATCATTTTTCCCGTGAGGGTTTGTAGGGTGTTTTTATGTAAATAGAATTCCGTGTAGCCTTCTCTCTGTAACCTTGTGTTTGCTAATAAGAGTTATATCCCTTTCCTCTCCCAAGTTACAAAATTAGAGCCCTATTCAATATAGCAGACCGTGAAAATTCCCAGGTGCCAAAGGAACAAAAGCAGGGGAGGTGTTGTAAGTCTGAGGCAAAAACGATGGTTTAGTTTGTACATGAAAGACTATGGTTGGTGTAGGAATTTGATTTAACCAGTCTTATTATCACAGAATGTCAAAATAGCAAAGACACCTATTGAGTCCAATCTCATGAAACTGGGTTTCCACAGTTTTAAGCATACTTGCTTGTTTTCAGTTTTTACAACATCAATAGGTATCAGAAATTTTCTTTTAGCCCCCAGTTTGTATCCTTGTCTGAATTTCACAATTAGACCCAAGTTTCAAATACTCAGAAAGGAATGGCTTTAATTATCTTATTGAGCTTCATAAATAATTATTTTTCCTTACAATTTTGACATGTAAGAACCCTTGAGATTCTTCCAAAACCCCTAATAACATTGTCAAGCATGCCAAAATGCTAATAGTGATTCTGTCTGGATTTACAAGTAGGGGAAAAAAATCTAAAGATGTTAAGATATAATGAATTTTTAAAAGCTCAAAAAACGGTGAGTTTGATATAAAAATGTTAAATGTACTCATTGAAAATAAATTATTTCTGTGCTTATTCCTTTAATAGAATCAAAGCATATAAATGGATCAGATTGTAAATTCCTATTAGAAAGAATACCTCCTATGTGTAGGTCTTAATATGTATGCATAAATTCTAACTGAATGACCAAGTATATGTAAGAATGAAAAGATAAAGGCACATTTAATTTTCAAACTTGATTACTGATATTTTTTTAAATGATCTTAATTAAAGACTGAAAAGAAGATCCCTATGGTTTTGTTCTGGGTCCATGGTGGAACCTGAGAAGAGTTTCATCAACTAGTATTTTGATTTACTACTAAGGTAAAAAGTTTTGGTGATATCAGTATCTCTTTAATTAAAAATTATATTTAATTAGTCTTTTAAAAAATCCTGGATCCTTAAGACCTAGGCAAGTGCCTGGCACAAGGGTCTAATGACACAATAAATGCCCAATGAATTACTGAATGAATAAATGTAATCAAGTACCTTTAATTTTTTAAATTGGAAATTCTTTATTCCTAAATTTTTCTCTAAAATAATTTACACACCTATCAGTAGTCATTCTAGCTTTTACTGAACTTAGAACAACATGAAATAAAAACAACTTCAAAAAATTCTTGCTTGTTTTAAGTCAGTGGAGCAAAAGTTTCCAAGTTCAAAATTCAAGGATGCTGAATCAACACATTAATCTAGACAAATTCCTTCCTGTGAAATGAATACAGTCATAATATTCACAAGAAAAATGCTATTCAATAGCTATATTTTCTACATTTATAAGTATCCAGATAATATGAATGCAAGTAGATGACAATTTTACTTTGCATCTTCATTGATCTTTTAAAAAAATAAATAGCCACTGAAAAAGATTTAATGTAGAGAGGATTAGAAAAGGAAAAATTAATAAATCTTCAGTTCATGAATTGTTAACCCCTTCTATGGAAGAATCAGCCCAATACTTAGCAGAAGTTTTAAAAGAATTGCATCATAAGTGGCAAGGTTGATATTACCTTCTTTTCTTTTTTTTATTATCATTATACTTTAAGTTCTAGGGTACATGTGCACAACATGCAGGTTTGTTACATATGTATACATGTGCCATGCTGGTGTGCTGCACCCGTTAACTCGTCATTTAGCCTTAGGTATATCTCCTAATGCTATCCCTCCCCCCTCCCCCCACCCCATAACAGTCCCCAATGTGAGATGTTCCCCTTCCTGTGTCCATGTGTTCCCATTGTTCAATTCCTACCTATGAGTGACAACATGTGGTGTTTAGTTTTTTGTCCTTGCGATAGTTTGCTGAGAATGATGGTTTCCAGCTTCATGCATGTCCCTACAAAGGATATGAACTCATCATTTTCTATGGCTGCATAGCATTCCATGGTGTATATGTGCCACATTTTCTTAATCCAGTCTATCATTTTTGGACATTTGGCTTGGTTCCAAGTCTTTGCAATTGTGAATATTGCTGCAATAAACATACGTGTGCATGTGTCTTTATAGCAGCAGGATTTATAATCCTTTGGGTATATACCCAGTAATGGGATGGCTGGGTCAAATGGTATTTCTAGTTCTAGATCCCTGAGGAATCGCCACACTGACTTCCACAATGGTTGAACTAGTTTACAGTCCCACCAACAGTGTAAAAGTCTTCCTATTTCTCCACATCCTCTCCAGCACCTGTTGTTTCCTGACTTTTTAATGATTGCCATTCTAACTGGTGTGAGATGGTATCTCATTGTAGTTTTGATTTGCATTTCTCTGGTGGCCAGTGATGATGAGCGTTTTTTCATGTGTTTTTTGGCTGCATAAATGTCTTCTTTTGAGAAGTGTCTGTTCATATCCTTCACCCACTTTTTGATGGGGTTGTTTGTTTTTTTCTTGTAAATTTGTTTGAGTTCATTGTAGATTCTGGATATTAGCCCTTTGTCAGATGAATAGATTGCAAAAATTTTCTCCCATTCTGTAGGTTGCCTGTTCACTCTGATGGTAGTTTCTTTTGCTGTGCAGAAGCTCTTTAGTTTAATTAGATCCCATTTGTCAATTTTGGCTTTTGTTGCCATTGCTTTTGGTGTTTTAGACATGAAGTCCTTGCCCATGCCTATGTCCTGAATGGTATTGCCTAGGTTTTCTTGTAGGGTGTTTATGGTTTTAGGTCTAACATTTAAGTCTTTAATCCATCTTGAATTAATTTTTGTATAAGGTGTAAGGAAGGGATCCAGTTTCAGCTTTCTACATATGGCTAGCCAGTTTTCCCAGCACCATTTATTAAATAGGGAATCCTTTCCCCATTGATTGTTTTTGTCAGATTTGTCAAAGATCAGATAGTTGTAGACATGTGGCGTTATTTCTGAGGGCTCTGTTCTGTTCCATTGGTCTATATCTCTGTTTTGGTACCAGTACCATGCTGTTTTGGTTACTGTAGACTTATAGTATAGTTTGAAGTCAGGTAGTGTGATGCCTCCAGCTTTGTTCTTTTGGCTTAGGATTGACTTGGCGATGCGGGCTCTTTTTTGGTTCCATATGAACTTTAAAGTAGTTTTTTCCAATTGTGTGAAGAAAGTCATTGGTAGCTTGATGGGGATGGCATTGAATCTATAAATTACCTTGGGTAGTATGGCCATTTTCACGATATTGATTCTTCCTACCCATAAGCATGGAATGTTCTTCCACTTGTTTGTATCCTCTTTTATTTCCTTGAGCAGTGGTTTGTAGTTCTCCTTGAAGAGGTCCTTCACATCCCTTGTAAGTTGAATTCCTAGGTATTTTATTCTCTTTGAAGCAGTTGTGAATGGGAGTTCACTCATGATTTGGCTCTCTGTTTGTCTGTTATTGGTGTATAAGAATGCTTGTGATGTTTGCACATTGATTTTGTATCCTGAGACTTTGCTGAAGTTGCTTATCAGCTTAAGGAGATTTTGTGCTGAGATGATGGGGTTTTCTAGATATATAACCATGTCATCTGCAAACAGGGACAATTTGACTTTCTCTTTTCCTAATTGAATGCCCTTTATTTCCTTCTCCTGCCTGATTGCCCCGGCCAGAACTTCCAACACTATGTGGAATAGTAGTGGTGAGAGACGGCATCCCTGTCTTGTGCCAGTTTTCAAAGGGAATGCTTCCAGTTTTTGCCCATTCAGTATGATATTGGCTGTGGGTTTGTCATAGATAGCTCTTATTATTTTGAGATATGTCCCATCAATACCTAATTTATTGAGAGTTTTTAGCACGAAGGTTGTTGAATTTTGTCAAAGGACTTTTCTGCATCTATTGAGATAATCATGTGGTTTTTGTCTTTGGTTCTGTTTATATGCTGGATTATGTTTATTGATTTTCATATGTTGAACCAGCCTTGCATCCCAGGGATGAAGCCCACTCGATCATGGTGGATAAGAAGAAATGATTTATAAATTTTATGGCAGAAACTTTGACCACATTAAAAGAAATCTTTCTGAAAGGTGAATTGGTAAATTATAAAAACATCAGCTTTTCCATATGAAACATATTTTAAATTAGGGCTTAGATTTACCTACTTCATGCTTTCTATATATAAATGCAAATTTATAGATTTCTTAAATCTGTTGAATTAATATGACTGTGAGAATATTTTTCTCTCTGGGTATATTTAAACATGTCAATTTCATATAACTGTCCATTTTGTTTTAATTTTAATGGTAAAATAAAAAATATAGCACTTAATGAATCAACAAATCTCTATTATAATCACTATTGGGAAGATATCTGCCATAATACTAATACAGTAAAATGTCTACATATCAGGTAAAGTGACATTGGCTGTGGTTAAATGTCAGCTTTGTTTTTTAGGCAAAAGCCTAAAAGTGGAAGTAGAAATGTTCATAAATTCACCCACCGAATTATACAAGTATCATTGAGTAAAACATTATTTAGGTGCATTTTGAAAGCCTTCAGAGTTTTATCATACGTGGATAAAACTCATAATGCAAATTATCCATGTATGATACAACTCAGAAGGCTCTCAGAATGTGAGATTTGGAATGAATTTGAAAACATATAATGAGAAGCTTGTATGAAAAGGTCATTGATTCAGATCTAAAGACATAACCAAAGGCACTCCTCCTCTGCAAGTTTACCTAGTAGTATTTTTAGGTGTATGCTATACATTAAAAACATCCTGTTCCTGGATGTCTTGTTTAAAGACTTGTTCTGCTTTTCAGTCCTTCTTCCAATTCTGTAAACTGTGCAATTTCTTTCCAATGAGTTCTTCCTTTTGGTAAAGTTATTTTAAATCTTAAGATAATGAGAATCTGTTTCTGATTGCTGCCAAATATCCATAATGGATATCTAAATAGGTAACAACAGTAGGTTATATAAGCAATACAACCTTGGAAATGTGAGTATTTGAAGTTGGTTATTGGGTTGAGGTGAACCAAAAGGCTGAAATATTGGTTCATATCCTATTGCTTCTTTTATTGACCTGAAGCCATGTGCCAAATAAATGTTAAGCTCTCAGTGTCAGTTTTGTATTAGAATTCTTCATTTGCTGTTATAAGAAATAAATTCTCTTATGTCAGATTAGAATTAAGTGAAATCAATTATACAGTATAGTTAATAGAATTAAGGGAGAAAAAGTTGATCAATAGGCAGAGAAGGGACAGGAACTAGAATGCAGTATCTAGCAAGTAATCATTTCTTGATTTATTATTGAGAATATCTGGAAAGTAAATGTTTCATAATAGGACACCAGAAAATGCTCATCATAAACTAGGTGCCATTAGGTGAATTCAACAGTATGATAATAAATGGGTTAGATCCAAATTGTCCTAAAGGCAGAAATAATTTGAATGAGAAAGTTGCCTATTCTAAATATGTGTTACCATTTTCAAAGTGCCATCGATCACATAGCCCACAACTATAATTTCATGGTAAAGTTTTTATAACTGTGTGATTGAGAATTTAAAAACTTTAGTGTTATTTATAGAAGCCTGTATAGGTGGCACCAAATCTAATCAGAAGTAGTCTGTTTAGACATTACAACTTTACCAAGAATGGCCTTTAGGGATTATGGAAAGTGATATTCTTCCAGTGGGCAGAAAAATGTGGGTTCATTTGTTTCTACTTTGCCTAAAAGGTGAGATGGTCACTCTCAATTAGATGTTGAGTCTTGGAATGACAAAGACTAGATTAGTGACAGGGAGATTTGGGAAACAGAAACCAGACTTCTCTGAATAGGTCTGGAGCTATTCAGAGAAAAAGCATGGTCTATATCAATAACCTAATTTTGGATTCTACCCACTTGAACTGTGAAAAAATAAACTTCCATTCTTTCAAGCTACCCATTTCATGGTACTTGTTGTGAAAACCCACAGAAATTAATACAGATTTATTTCATGTCAGTTCCCTGTCATTCCCATCTATATTAGTCCATTCTCATGCTGCTACTAAAGACATACTCGAGACTGGGTAATTTATAAAGGAAAGAAGTTTAATTAACTCAGTTCAGCATGGCTGGGGAGGCCTCAGGAAACTTACAATCACAGTGGAAGGGGAAGCAAACACGTACTTCTACACAGGGCAACAGGACAGAGAAGTGCAGAGTGAAGAGGTAAAATAGTCCCTTATAAAACTATCAGATCTTATTGAAACATACTCAATATCACTAGAGCAGCATGGAGGTAACTGCTCCATGACTCACTTACCTCCCACCAGCTCCCTCCCACAACACATGGGGATACGGGAACCATAGTTCTAGATAAGATGTGGGTGGGGACACAAAGCCAAACCATATCATTCCACACTTAGGCCCTCCCCAATCTCATGTCCTCACATTTTGAAACATAATCATGCCTTCCCAAAGGCCCCCAAAGTCTCAACTCATTTCAACATTAATTCAAAAGTCCAAGTTCAAAGTTTTATCAGAGACAAGGCAAATACCTTCCACTTATGAGCCTATAAAATCAAAAGCAAGTTAATTACTTCCTAGATACAATTAGGGTACAGTTATTGTGTAAATAAACTCATTCCAAATGGTAGAAATTGGCCAAAGCAAAGGAGCCACAGTCCCCATGAAAGTCTGAAATTCAATAGGGCAGTCATTAAACCTTAAAGTTCCAAAATTATCTCCTTTGACTCCATGTCTAACATCCAGGTCACACTGATGCAAGAGGTCAGCTCCCATGTTCTTGGGCAGCTCCACCCCTGTGGCTTTGCAGGGTACAGCACCCCTCCTGGCTGCCTTCAGGGGCTGGTGTTGAGTGCCTGTGGCTTTTCCAGGCACACAGTGCAAGCTGTCAGTGGATGTACCATTCTGGGATTTGGTGGATAGTGGCCCTCTTCTCACAGCTTCACTAGGCAGTGCCCTAGTGGGAATTCTTTGTGGGAGCTCTAACCCCACATTCCCTTCTCTGCCCTGGCATTCTCCATGATGGCTTCATCCCAGCAGCAAATTTCAGCCTGGACATCAAGGCCACCAAGCCCTTAGGCTGTGCACAGCAGGGGGAACCTGGACCTTACTTAGGAAACCATTTTTTTCTCCTAGGCCTCCAGACCTGTGATGAGAGGGGCTGCAGTGAAGGTCTCTGACATGCCCTGGAGACAATTTCCCCATTGTCTTGGTGATTAACATTTGGCTCTTCGTTACTTGTGCAAATTTCTGCAGACAGCTTGAATTTCCCCCCAGAAAATGAGGTTTTCTTTTTTATGACATCATCAGGCTGCAAATTTTCCAAACTTTTATGCTCTGCTTCCTCTTTAATGCTTTGCCACTTAGAAATTTCTTCCACCAGATACCCTAAACCTTCTCTCTTAAGTTCAAAGTTCCACAGATCTCTAGGACAGGGGCAAAATGCCACCAGTCTCTGCATAGCAAGAGTGACCTTTACTCCAGTTCCCAACAAATTCATCATCTCCATCTGACACCACCTCAGCCTTGACTTCATTGTCCATATCACCATCAGCATTTTGGTCAAAGCCATTCAACAAGTCTCTAGAAAGTTCCAGACTTTCTCACTTCTTCTGGTCTTCTGAGCCCTCTAAGTCTCCAGGAAGTTCCAAACTTTCCCACATTTTCCTCTCTTCTCCTGAGAACTCCAAATTGTGCCAACCTCTGCCTGTTACCTAGTTCCAAAGTCACTTCCACATTTTTGGGTATCTTTACAGCAGCACCTCACTCCTGGTACCAATCAATGGTATTAGTTCATTATTACACTGCTAATATAGACATATCCAAGACTGGGTAATTTATAAAGGAAAGAGGTTTAGTTGATTCACAGTTTAGCATGGCTGGGGAGGCCTCAGGGAAACTTACAATCATGGTGGAGGGGAAGCAAACATGTCCTTCTTCACAGGGTGGAAAGATGGAGAAGTGCAGAGCGAAGTGGGGGCAAAGCCCCTTGTAAAACCATCAGATAGAGAACTCTCTATCAGAAGAACAGCATGGAGGTAACCACTCCCAAGATTCAATTACCTCTCACAGGGTCCCTCCCACAAGATGTGGAGATTATGAGAACTACAGTTCAAAATGAGATTTGGGTGGGGACACAAAGCCTACCCATATCACCATTTATGGATTGGAATCATAGCAGCGTTTTCTCTTAGCAAAGCATTTCTTTCATAGTGAAGGAAGTTCAAAAGTGGTTTGGTTCATGGAGGATTTATTGTAGTTGCTAGGTTATCTCTTATTGGAGAAGAATTGAATTCATTTTCTGTTGTTGATGAGTTAGTGTGGTAGATTAAAGATGGGTACATTGAAGAATGTTCTCTTTGGTGAAATTTACATAAATACGTATAAAATGAAGGGTCTTTAACATATATTATTCTGTGTATGAAATGAGACAAGAACTGATTTATTTGCTTTCCAGAGATGATTTGGTGAGTCAGGATTTTAAATTATAGTCTTTCTGACAAGAGCTAGATCTGCAAATATTCAACTGTATTCTACTGGAACTGCAAAGTTTTCATATAGAATGAGGACTAAGCAGGATGAATAAGTGATAAAAGAAATGACAATCATATAAAACTACAAGAAAGTAAGATTTAAAATAATAAAATCCAACCTCAAGAAAGTTGCTGAAACAAACAGTATCAAAGGCAGAATAGAGGCTGTATTTTACACAACACAATATAGGCATTTAATAAATGTGAATTTTTTTATATTACTATTTTCTTGCTATCATTAGTATTATTAATTTATGAATCACTGAAAACTTAGAAAATAAATGGTAATTGTAATGCTTAATTAAACTAGGGAAAGTGCTATTAGAGTGAATGAATAAGTAAAACTTCTGAGTTTATTTTATGGAAATCTCAGCAGTTTTATGTTATTAAAATCCATAGTAGTAGTTTCTCTCTTTAATAGATAATTTTCTGATGTTTCTCTATATCAAATATGGTATTAGTCTCATAATTCATGTAAGCATAATCTAGGTAACCAAAAAATATGTATTTTTGCACATTGTCATATATTTTTCCTAAGTTATACAGAAATGAAAGCAGACCAAAGATGATTTGATTAAAATATTTCAGAATAACAGATTAGGATTTAAACAATGCTTAAAGTTTTCTGCTTTTTTATTAAACTGTATTTTTTAGAAAACACATCTCAAATAAAACTAGATTAGAGGTTTCTAATTCAAGATTTTATGCCTCCAAATATACAATTATACTACAGCAAATTACTTATTATAAAATATTTCATATCTAATGAGTATTTTCTATGTTTAGAGCACCATGCTAAGCCCCATTCATATATGTGTGAGCTCATTTATGCTCACAGTTGAATGAAAGAATTACTGACATTATCCTCTTTTACCAGAGGAAACCATGGCATAGGGAGGTCAAAAGAACTTCTACATGGTTATAGGAAATTGAAATGCGGTTATTTAATATTAACTGTTTAAAATTATGTAAAAAATAAGATTTCCCACAGAAGTCATAATCTAACATGGCATTTTTCCAAGTATGTTCTTCTTTCACCTTAGAAGATAATAGATAAGAAAAATAATTCCATGAACACAGAACATCCAGAGATGTTGGTTTAAACAAAGATAGGGATGTGTGTGTGTGTGTGTGTGTGTGTGTGTGTGTGTGTGTGTGTATTTTGTATATATGTATATAAATATGCCTATACCTACATATGTATGTATATACATATATACATATGCCTATACATATATACACATCTACCTTTATATAGCCATACACTGTATGTGCATGTGTGTGAAGACTTTTAAAACTTTGATAGGCTAATGTGCATTGCAATCCATCAAGAGGAAGATATAGGCAGTAATTTAATAAAAATATTTATTGAATTTCTACTGCATTCTAGGTATTGGGCTAGAAATTAAGAATGCAAAAATTACATAGGCATACATAGTATTGACTGCTACAGAAGTCATGTATGAGAAGGGCCATTAAAAGTAAAACATGCAATTTGAGCATAAAAAAGGCAATTTTAGGGTAAGTTTGGAACAAGTGACATTTAAGGTGATAGGAAAGAGATGAATAGAAGAATGTGTTATTGGTTAATAACCATTCTCTTCAGCTAACCAATTGGTTAAGAATGTGGTTGTTTCGCTGAAGAGAAGGGAAAATGATCTGGGCAGAGGTACATCATGTACAAATGTGCTGAGGCAATAAAGAGAATGGCAGATTTAGATAATCGTGAAAAGTCTAATACAGCTAGATTAGGAAGATTGAAAACATACAGCCAGAGGTAGAATGTGACAAGCTCAGAGGCCTGGTGAGATCTGATAAGGATTTTGGATTTTATCCTAAGTGTAATCAGCCAATAAAGGGATTTTAGCAAATATATGCCAATATCAATTATTCATTATATAAAGATAAAGAGAAGTTGCCACTTACTTCGTGGTCTGCTTTAGTACTAAGTTATATTTATTCTGCTCTGGAATAGATCTTGAATCTCTTTGGTTCTCGCCATGTCTTTTGCTACCACCTTATCCTGTATCACCATCCATTGCTGCTCAACTTTATTATAATAATGACTGCCAGGTGTTCTGCTCCCAAGTTGGGTGAAGACTCCTAACTTCTAGTCTTAACTCCGGACCCTAAAATCCTTTCAACACTTAAGTTAGAGTATATCCCTACACTGCTTAAATGCCTCCAGTGACTTCCTCATGCTAAGAAAGCACCACTGCCTCACATAGCCTTCAAGAGACTTTTACTGCTTTCATGTCTACTCCCTCAATCTCACCTACTCACACTCTGGACCCCTTCTACCTGCTATTCCCTCTGTCTGTTTTCTCCTTAGATACTCTGTAGCACAGACATAAAAGGGCATCAATGCTAAGGGAGATTCAGGTAATGATACATTTTCCATCAAATAAGATTTGTAATATTGTTGCCTTGTCTATTTACATCATCTCTTAGATTTCTAAAACTTTGCCAAAAAGTATCTGGATATCTCAAAATCCTGAATAGTTTAGACAATTTGAAAACAAAACACAAAGTCTAACGTCCAATTTTTCTCTGAGGGTAAAGCAAAGTTTGGGTTTAGAGTATACTCATTTTTTTCCTTTGTATAAATAGATTTATGTGTAGAAAGAAATCTGGCTATTTTTAAAGAGAGAATTAAGAACCTTAATCCCCTAGTGAATGTGATATCAATACCGAGGCATACTTTCCACTGCCCGTGTTAATTATGAGGCTTCACTCATAGGTCTTTAAAAAATGCTCTGTTAAACAATAGATGGACTGCTGATGTCCTTGAGTGTCTCTCTCTACAGTGGATGCTGTGACCTGGGTGTAGTTCCTGAACTGATTACTCAGTTTAAGTAAGTAGCTTATTCTGTAAATAGCAAGTTAACACCGTCTGCACAGGCTGTGTTTTCTGACTGCTCATTGGCTACAGGAAATAATCTCTGCTCTAATTTCCTACATGAGTCAATAGGATGGAAGCCAAAGGAATGCAGGCTAATGTGACCTTTAAATACATTCTTATCATATACAGTTACATGTGAAAAAATTTTAGAAGAGGCATACTACCTTTTAGTATCAGGAATATGCAAGTTTGCTGGCATTAGTAAATAAAATTTAACAATTCTAGGGTTAGTCTTAGCAGCTGGAATCACCTCAAATTCATATAATATATTCATGGAAGCCTTGTAAAGCTAGAACTGGAAAGACTGTCACTTTAAAAGTAGTTACAACCTAGTCATATAGATTGGTACCCAATTTTAATATAATATGCATATAGTGTGACTCTTGACAATATTATTTCTAATTATTCTTAATCTTTACTTGGTTGCCAAGCTCTTGACTTCTCAAGAGATTTCTTACATGTTAGATATTATTAGATTTGACCATTACATTCTCAATCTGTAAATTTGATACATACACACATTAGTTACAAAGGGTATAAATAATTTTTTAAATAAGGGATGAATTTTCTAATATTGGTATTATTAATGGATCAATGTCACTGGCAACAAGTTGTCCTTTATGGAAAAACAAACACAGGCACAAACCAAAAAATGTCCAAGCCACTCATATGACAACTGCGGACCTTCCTAGCACAGCTGAAACTTCAAGGTAGAAAAACACCAGAATGTCACGTACATTTTCAGGCAGATATATCTAAATAACAGAATGCAAAAGAGGCTACATGTCTGAGGGAAAAAAACTGGGTTTATTTCCTCTAGGTAAAAAGAGATAATAATACAGGTATCCCAATCCTAAAATAGCAACAACCATATATTTTCACTCTTGAAAAATATTATTTTTTAATGTAGCTCCAGCAAATTATTTCATCCAGAAAAAAATTTTGAACAATTTTCAGCAAAATGTCATCATTGCACTGGCAAGCTAAATGTCTTTTCTGGTAATAGGAAATATATAAAAAACATGAGAAATTCTAATTCAGGAGTATAGATATTAGTGAATGGAAGAAAGAGATGGTTTTTCTTTTATTTATTCAAAACATTTGGAAAAGTAAATGCCAAGGTTGTGCCAGCTAGGGGTTCCAAGATAAAAGATTGTCAAGTTCTGAAATTGAGGCAGTAATGAATAGCCTGTTAACTAAAAAAAAAAAAAAAAAAAAAAAAAAGCATGAACAGTTGGATTCGCAGCTGAATTCTACCAGATGTACAAAGAAGAGCTGGTACCTTTTCTACTGAAACTTTTCCAAAAAAATTTTAAAGGAGGGACTCCTCCCTGTCTCATCCTCTAAGGCCAGCATCATTCTGATACCAAAACCTAGCAGAGACACAACAATAAAAGAAAACTTCAGGCCAATATCCATTTTTTTTTTTTTGAGATGGAGTTTCACTCCTGTCACCCAGGCTGGAGTGCAATGGTATGATCTTGGCTCACTGCAACCTCTCCCTCCCAGGTGTAAGGATTCTACTGCCTCAGCCTCCCAAGTAGCTGAGATTACAAACATGCAACACCACACCCAGCTAATTTGTTTGTATTTTTAGTAGATACGGTGTTTCACCATGTTGGCCAGGCTGGTCTTGAACTCCTGGCCTCAAGTGATCTGCCTGCCTCCCAAAGTGCTGAGATTACAGGCGTGAGCCACTGCACCCGGCTAATAATCCTTGATGAACATCAATGCAAAAATCCTCAACAAAATGCTGGCAAACTGAATTGGTGGCACATCAAAAAACTAATCCACCATGATCAAGCAGATCAAGCAGGCTTCATCACTGGGATGCAAGGCTGGTTCAACGTATGGAAATTAATGAATATGATTTATCACATAAACAGAACTAAGGACAAAAACCACATGATTGTCTCAATAGATGCAGAAAATGCCTTGGATAAAATTCAACATCCTTTCATATTAACAACTTTCAATAAACTAGCTATTGAAGGAACATACCTCAAAATAGCAAGAGACATACATGACAAACTACAGCTGACATCATGCTGAATTGGCAGAAGCTGGAAGCATTCCCCCTGAAAACTGGTACAAAACAGGGATGCCCTCTCTCACCACTTCTATTCAACATAGTATTGGAAGTTCTGGCCAGGAACTTCAGGCAAAACAAAGAAAGAAAGGGCATCCAAATAGGAAGAAAGGAAGTCAAACTATCCCTGTTTAGAGATGACATGATCCCATGTTTAGAAAACCCCATCATCTCAGCCCAAAAGCTTCTTAACTGATAAGTAACTTCAGCAAAATCGCAGGATACAAAATGGATGTGCAAAAATCATTAGCATTCCTATACACCAGCAAGTTAAAATCCAAATTGCAAGATCCAAATCACGAACTAACTCTCATTCATAATTGCCACAGAAAGAATAAAGTGCCTAGGAATACAGCTAACTATGGAGGTGAAATATCTCTACAAGGAGAACTACAAACCACTGCTCAAATTAATCAGAAATGACACAAACAAATGGAAAAGCATGCCATGCTCACAGATAGGAAGAATCAATATAGTCAAAATGGCCATACTCCCCGAAAGAATTTATATATTGAATGTTATTCTCATTAAAATACCATTGACATTCTTCACAGAACTAGGAAAAACTATTTTAAAATTCATATGGAACCAAAAAAGAGCATGATTAGGCAAGGCAATCCTAAGCAAAAATAACATAACTGGAGGCATCATGCTACCTGACTTCAAACTATACTACAGGGCTACAGTAACCAAAACAGCATGGTATTGATACAAAAACAGACACATAGACCAGTGGAACAGAATAAATAACCCAGAAATAAGACCACACACTTACAACCATCTGATCTTCAACCAGCCTGACAAAAACAAGCAATGAGGAAATAATTCCCTAAATGACCCTGGGATAACTGGCTAGCCATATGCTGAAAATTGAAACTGGACCCCTTCCTTATACCATACACAAAAAATCAACTCAAGATGGGTTAAAGACTTATATGTAAAACACAAAGCTATAAAACGCCTGGAAGAAAACCTAGATAATACCATTCAGGACATAGATACAGGCAAAGATTTCATGATGAAGACATCAAAAGCAATTGCAACAAAAGCAAAAATTGACAAATGGGATTTAATTAAACTAAGGGGCTTCCACACAGCAAAAGAAACTATCAACAGAGTAAACAACCTACAGAATGAGAGAAAATATTTGCGAACTGTGCATCTGACAATGGTCTAATATCCAGCATCTATAAGAAACTTAAAGTTAACAAGAAAAAGGAAAAAAAAACATAAAAAGTGGACAAAGGACATGAAGAGACACTTGCCAAAAGAAAACATACATGCAGCCAATAATCTTATGAAAAATCCCTCAAAATCACTTATTATTAGAAAAACACAAATCAAAACCACAATGAGATACCATCTCACACCAGCCAGAATGGCTATTACTAAAAAGTCAAAAAATAACAGATGCTGGCAAGGTTGTGAAGAAAAAGGAATGCTTATGCAGTGTTGGTGGAAGGGTAAATTAGTCCACCCATTGTGGAGGACAGTATGGTGATTCCTCAAAGACCTAAAGACAGAAATACCATTCCACCCACCAATCTCATTACTGGGTTTATATCCAAAGGAATATAAATCATTCTATTATAAAGACACATGCATGAGATGTTCATTGCAGCACTATTCACAATAGCAAAGACATGAAATCAACCTAAATGTCCATCAATGATAGACCAAATAATGCAAATGTGGTATATATACACCATGGAATACTATGCAGTCATAAAAAAGAACGAGACCATGTCCTTTGCAAGGACATGGACGGAGATGGAGGCCATTATTCTCAGCAAACTAATGCAGGAACAGAAAACCAAATATCACGTGTTCTCACTTATAAGTATAAGGTAAATCATGACAACACATGGACACATAGATGGGAACAACACACACTGGGGCCTATTGGAGAATGGAGGGTGGGAGGAGGGAGAGGATCAGCAAAAATAACTAATGGCTTAATACCTAGGTGATGAAATAATCTGTGCAACACATTCCCATGATCCATGTTTACCTACACTACAAACCTGCCCATGTACCCCTGAACTTAAAACAAAAGTTAAAAAAAAAGATTATCTATAGACTATAATGAAAAGATTGTGCTCAACTTTCATCCATAATGGTGATCACTCAGCAGCTATATTTATATTTTGACTCTGTTCCCTGACTTTGGCTGATTGTAGCAGTGGAGAGGTCTCAATCCAAGGTAGGATAATCAAATTATCTTCCCAGCGAATCTGGGAAGGGAGTTGAGGGTGGCATTCCTTATGTAGCTGGAATTATATTACATAAGCTCTTGTACTCTAGGGTGGCCATACTGTATTTAGTTATTTGGACAGAATCAGGGAAATCTGGTATACAAAGAAGGAGAATGCTGAAGTACACCAAGACAAAAAACAAAGACAGTGGAGTGAGAAACCTCCCTTGGCCTCTGTTAAATTTTCACATCCTTTTTCTATTTTTCCTGATCCTTTGGTGTCTTCCTGCCCTGGGTTTCATTAAAGATTTCTAAATATTTATAGTATAATCTCCCTTTTTCTAAATCAGATTACATTATATTCTGTTAATTACAACCAAAGGACTCTAAACTAAGATGAGGAAATTTTAGTCTAGTGTAAAGCCAGAAAACAAAGTTCATAATGACATTATAGGTGTTAATGGTAAAGAAGGCACATAGAGGAGGCTGTATTGTCAACTAAGCACTAGGCTATAAGGAATAAAGGGTGGTAGGGGCAGGGCAGAAGGTGGAATTAAAGATGAATAAATATTTCTGGAGTGAAGAATGTCATGGCTTTGACACTTGGCTCACATGCTAAGATATACAGCAAAAGAAAGAAAAAAAAAGGGTACAAGAAAATATATGCAGGACCTGAGAGTGCAAATGGTTGATATATATTAAGTTTGGAGTTCTCTCTGTATCTTTATAGGGTATTTTGGGGGAAAGCCTTCCAGTTAGCTATTACCCTGCTTTACAGGAACCAGTTTAGGCTAGGGTAAAATAAGAGGGAGGATAGCAAAAACCACATGCGCACACAACACACACACTTTCCTGTTTACCAAGGCACCAAGTCAATTACCAGAATGGTGGCTGTAAATTCAGTTGTCTCTATTTCTTTGAGATTCTGCAGATATCCAAAATGATTAGAGCAGCAGAGGTGTTATCAATGGAAAATAAAATGCCTACCAATGTCATTAAGATAACCTTTGTCTTTGATACCAGAGAAGTAAAATCTCTTGCTTTAAATGCTATTTGTCAACCTCTGCAAGGAATGTGATATCTCTAACAGTTCTATAATTAGGAACTCATCTATTTCAGTTGCTGTGGATTACTTGTGCCTTTAAGGTTTCTAATTAGTTGATCATTGTGACCAAACTTTTACTGCAATTTTCCCCCAGAACCTATAAGAAAAACTTGAGTTAGGTCCTATCAGGTCTGCTATTAATCAAGAGTATCTGTTTTAAATGATGTCTCATCATGAAAACCTCCTAGTATCTCCCATTGTAAAAATGTAATGCACAGGAATATTAAAGACAAAGTGATTTGGCTTTTATAATTGTGTCAAATTTTACCATGTTTTTGTCCCTTCCGATATGAAAATACTAAATTTGGAAGCCAGAAGTTTCATTCTCAAAAGAAATGTGGATAGTAAAACAAACAAACAAAGGAAAAACACCAAAAAAACAGGGCAGAAACAAGGAGACAGTCTACTAAAATAAATTGAGAGGGTCCACATCATCCCACTGGTCATTGGAACCAGCAAGTTCTTTGAGCCTAAAAGTCCAAAAATATTGAAGCTGTCCTCAACTTTTATGTTGTCTCATCTTGCATGTAATAAAAAGGCTAATGTGGAGAAATACATGTGATTTATTATTTGCTGTTGTAATAATTCATATATCATAAAATTTTATATGTGAAAAACTCCTAGAAATTATTTTTTAGTATCCTGATTTTACCAAATATGTAATGGAGGCCTAGAGAGGTTAAAAGATTCTTACAATAATCTGTATGTTTTCTGGTCAGCTGTAAGTCACAACCTATTCTTCACCTATATTATCTCTGGATTTCTAAAATCACCTCCTTAAAGTTTGCATTTGTCAAGGTTCTTTCACTCCACTAATAAGCACAGCTATGGAGTAATTAGCACAAATTAAAATGAATGTTTTACTATTTGGTAGAACTTTTAAAAACATATCTACCCTATTATATGCTACACAGAAATACATTTTTCTTAGTTGCTTTGATATTGCTTCTTTAGAAGGCTACAGCAGCCCTAACCACCTCTAAAATCAAACTAAACTACTTTTTAAAGGCTGAAATTAGATTGCTCTCTAATTAATAACTCATTTTCATTCTGTCTTCAGTAACTGTGGTCATATTGACTACCTCTCCACAACGTATTACATCTCCCAAAATAACAATATTCTTTTGAACCAGTGTACCGGATATTTCCTTAAATCTCATCATCTGAGGTCCTGTTAAAAGATGCTTTTTCTGTTCTTTCCAATTTATATTTTCTTTCTTTATTATATGAAGAAAGCTCATACAAATCCTTTCTGGGCACCATTATTCCAGTAGACCCTTTCTCCATTCAGTGTATTACATTTTTTAATGGTGATATTCATATATATTGAGTCACAGACTGCCCTTGACTTAGAATATTTTTCCTCAGTAATGTTGGTAGACCATACCATTCTAGTAGTATGTGAAAGAGACTAATGGCAACACTGCATAGCTTGTGCAACACAGTTTTTTTCCATGCCAAGCAACATGACTAGTATGAAAGTAGACATCAAGATTTTAATGCCATTGGTGTCATTACCCAAACTTTACTCAACTAAGGTAAAATATATATATATATACATATATATATGTATATATATATATTTTTTTGTGTATATATATATTTTGTGTGTGTGTGTGTGGCTGGCTTGTGTTTATGTTTGTTGTTTTTGTTGTTATTTGATTATGTTTGATCACCGAGGGTGTGTGTGTGTGCGTGTGTGTTTGTGTATTTGCATGTATCAGTTATAAATATATGGCACACCTAAACAAGATGCAGTTGTGCACGTGTACATCACCTAAGTTCTAAATTATCAGACAGCCATGCCAGGCATTACTTCCTTAACTGCCTCCAGCTCCTTTGGAAATTTCAGAAACAGCCGTTGTTCTGGCAAGGAAATGAGTTCAAAAGCAATGAAGAACACCAATCCCACTGCCATCCCCACCATCACACACAAATGTGTGCTTGTGTGTGCCTGCACGTATATGCTTGTAGTCTTCCAATCAGCCTGCAACTCCATCTACAAATTCTACCTATAGAATTAAATGCTCCAACAAAAACAGATTTCTTAGTCTTGCCTTCAAGAAACAGATAGATCTGGATATACTTCTTCTAGAGATCCATAATACTGCAGTTTCACTTTTAAAAAAAATTTCCCTCTCTCAACAACACAGGTCTTTCAAAGACATTTCTTCTTGTTACCAAAAGAACTCTAATTGCAAAATGTCCTTTTCCCTCCCCCTTCGCAGATCATCTTTAAACTTTTATATTAATAAAAATCTCCTTCTGTACTTTTCTCTTTAAAAAATTTTGAGATTTGATATATTTCACTCTTGCTGAATTATAAACAGTTCTATTTTCATTCAGCGTTTAGATTTTATTAGTTTTTCAAAAAACATTGAATTAACAGGCTGACTAATAAAAGAGTCAATAAGATGTTTTCACAAGCTTTGCTTATAAATTTAAGAAAAAGACTGTTGAAGTGCTGACAGATTGAAGACAGTAATAGTTAATGGACATATAGTACAGGATAAATTGCATTCTTTATGGAAATTTATAGCAAATAATTTCTGAAGACCATTTTCATTCATCAGAGCAAACCATGAGAAAAGACTACAAAAACAAAATAAACTTCCACATTACTCTTAAATAAAGGATCCACACAGGATTTTTAAAAGTAAAACTACAGTCAAAGTGAAATGCATAAAAACAAACTTTAAATCTGTGGTTTGAAAGAACCACATGTACTTCACTCGCCCTTGAATTCCAGCACCTCATTTTTAACTGCACTTAGTTTACATTTTACTTTCAGAGATTAATCTTTTCTTTTGCTAAGTGCATTGGAAATCATGAGCACTAACTATGTAAATGATGCTAGAAAATGTATCCCCCAAGTATGAAATAAAGCTCTAACTAGATAATGCTAATAAATATTAATATATGGAGATAGCAAAGGAATATTAAATGATTAAGCTGCCCAAAATAAGAATAATAACATACCTAAAGTCCTCCAGGCACTCATTCAATATTTTAGGGCTCTACAAATATTAGCAAAAGCAGAGCCTGCAGAGAAGTGTATGTCCTGAAGCTTTATGACTTGAATCACCGTAAGAAGAGGAATGGGCAGTAGCTACAACTTAACAGGTGAAAGATGGACTTAGTTGGTTAGACCTGATAATTAATTCTGATAGATATAGCCTACTATTTAAACTTTCAAAAATCAGGTTTTCTTCTCCACGAATTACCACTCTTTAGTCATTTTGTGAGCAAAAAAAATAGTATTTTATAGGCTTTAGTAGTCTCTGGAGAATTTGCTTTTGCCCTAACCACATTACCTATTTTTTCCAGACAATTGGGTTATAAATATTGGAGTAAAGGGAATGAGTTGTTAAGCAGAATGTAGAAACCTCTGTCACCCAAAGCAGAAGTACAGTGCACCAAGAAACATTCCATGGGTGCCTCATGTCTTTGTAGGTTCACAGAGTAAGAGATGAAATGAGTGGCAGATTCCCTAACTCCCTAGCACAAGTCAGCATCATAGACCGAACATACATTTATTTTTTATTGGTTCCAGTATTTGAAGAATATCATGCCCAAGCCATAACAAATAGCATCAATTCAAGAGGGCATTCTCTCTACTGCTCTACGTTGAGATTATCTACAATATACTCTAATATCGCTATCAGGTGACCTGATTGATGATTGGGTCAGTGGGTCTTCTGAGAAAGAATTTGTACCAGGCCATAAATGTTTTGCTTCCATATTAAAGAAGGTGAAGGGAATAGATGATGATGATCTTGCTTGGATGCCAGATCAATGCTCAGGTTCCTCATAAAACCCCTTACCACCACCTCCACCTCAATCCCATCAAGGAAAAGATACAAAATTATACTTTTGTATATGGTGGTAGTATAATAATAAACTCTGTGTATTATCATAAGATAATTTTGCATCTCTGCAAGATTTGAGAGATATGAGTATCCATAGCCATATTAACAATTATCTTGTAGTCTGTGCTGTAAATAAGAAAACTAAGTTGGAGATATTAAAAGTCAGTTTTTTTTTAATCATAAAACTACTGTTGCAGTTTAAATTGCACTTCTTGCTTATGGGGATTATATAAAACTAATAGTAAGAAAAAGATCTGAAAACAATTGAGCAGACGTAGCATGATTGTTACCCTGCTTGCAAAAATCAGAACACAAAAAAAGGGAAAAGGGACTTATTAGAAGAAGCAGTACAAAGCAAATAGCACAAAGCAAAGAGTCTATAGATGTGATTTCAAGTAATTCAGTGAATTTCTATACAGTGCATAGCTTTCAGCCTCAATAAAAAGCCAATGACTAATCTTGCAATTACCCAGCCTTATCACTACCGCACACACATGCTGACTATGGCTAGAGTTCTAGATGATATTCTTTTTATTAGTATAGCCAAAGGGAAATTTAATTAGAGATACTTCTCTTGAATGGACACGGGAATATATAAGGATTAACAAATTAATCCTAACATTTAATTACATTAAAATGTTTACCATTCTGTATAGAAAATATTGACACTCTAGCTAACCCCTTTTTTAAATCTGTTCCCTCTTATATCACAGTGAAAACATTATTTCTGAAGGGGAAAAAAGGTAGGATTTCCTTCCTGCTAGCTTGTGTACTGACCAAACAGGAAGAAATAATCAACCCAGTTTATTCTGGACTCTATCAGTTCCTGACCACATTCCGTAAACTCAGGCATTTGGAAGAAAACAAACTGATCCGCAGGTTACAGAAACCAAAATATGTACTGATGGAGAGATAGGAAACTGTGACTAAATGAATCCAGGTAAGTCTAAAATAGAGTAATGGAAAGAAACCCCGGCAGAATATTTAAAGAGATAGTCTTGCTTACATCACAAACCTTTATTAACCAAGCTAACAACTAAATTTGTATGCCATAAATAGTGTAATTTCTGCCTGTTTGATATGGTTTCTTTTTTCTTTCCTTCTGCCTCAACTGCATGTATGCACAGGTAAGATAATGTGTGTGCTTTTGGGGTGGATTTCTGAGTTGTCTACAAATAAGGCCCAGTTGTATGGCTTTAGAACACCCACTCAAACCTGCACATGTGGATGCTGTAACTTTACTATTATTGTTTTGACATTTAAGAAACAGATGGATGTTTTTCACTTTGGAAGCCAAACATCTGTTCTTCAGAATTCTCTTCAGAAGCTAGAGTCTTCTAGCAGGAACATATTAAATTAAAGAAGCTCTTTACCACCTCACCCCTATTTGTGCCTCTCAATCAAACATATTTTAAGAAACTGAAAAGAGAAACTTATGAATAAGTTTACAAGCATGAAGACTCTGCTGACATTGATTAAATAAGTCCATACAATGTTCACTGCAAAGTAATCTATGCTAATGTAATTTACTAGTAAGAAGGAAGAAGGAAGTTGAGCTTTGAGCTGTGATATATGAAGAGTTGCCTGAGGAATCAGGTAGCCCAGCACTTCAGAAAAATTGCATAATTCCCATGAAAAATAAATTCTGTCTGTTTTTATAAAGAAAAATCTAACCTAAAATGCATATAATCATTTGTGCCTGTTTCTGGCATATTGAATGCATGGTTAGAGGGGAGAAAATTTCACAAAATGTGCATAGAAGGAATTCTTTTTTGTATTGTTTTGTTTGAGCTTTATTTTGGGAGGGGGTTCTGTTTTGATTTTACTCTGAAAAAGAGATTGCCAGCTCTATCAAAGAGTAGTTTGCAAAATACAAAATTGCAAAGCCCTCAGAACATATCTAGTTCATCTGGAATTTGTAAATATATTAACCTACTATTCTCCAGGGGAAAAAAAGGTATGTTTTAGACTAATTTTGGATGTAAATTCTAAACAGGTGGACAAAGCAGCAGGAGGGTGATATCAGTCTGCTCACAGGGGTCTCACACCATATAGTTGTAGAAAATGAATCACAGGGATTGGTAGTAAAGGAAATCAGATTTTCCAAGCCAAGTATTTATATATGAAAGGAGCAGGAAAGCTCAGTAAATTGAAGATCAGGGATTCAAAGCCATGCATCTACAACGTATAATCATGCAGACTCACTGCAGGCCACTGCTGTCCAGTCAATAAAGAATGCACATATTTTTAATTTAACTTTTAAAATTGTATGCTATAGTCTGAGTGTTCACATGATGAAAACATTTCTTCCTGTATACATACTACACATGTGCCTTGGAATAAAGTTGCTTTTTGATTACCAACAACTTTTGTGAGCTTCCTGCTGGTGACACTGTTTGTGACATTGGCAGGAACAGAGTTCAGATGAAGAGGTGATGAACTTCATATCCCTCCTAGCTAAATATATAGAAGAGAACAAGAGAGTCCCTGTGTCATTTTTGAGCACAGTACAAATTGTCCTGAGAATAAGTAACAAATGTTGTTTTTGGTGGCATAATCCCAGTGGGGACATAGATAATTTTTGTGGAATTTCCATTTACTGCTGACATTCCTAGAAATGCCAGGGTTTTTTAGTGTTGCTGTTTTTTCCTAGTTCACAATTTGCAGAAAACGTGAGCATTTTAATTTTAAAATGCATTTTTAATGTCTTCAAAAATCTTGGAAGTTTGATTTTTAAATGACTTTCGCTTACATGGCGACTTTCAGGATGATGAGTTTATCTGTATCTCCCAAACGTATATGGGGAAAGATCCTCAGAAACATTTGCCCAGCCTTCTCACAGCCACACTGATTGTCCTGGGTGTTTTGCTCTGTATGACAAGTAATATGATGATAACAACGTAATTAAGATTTACTGAGCATTTACTACTTACAGGGCTCTGGATTAAATGTTTTACATTCATTATCTCACTTAATCCTCACTCTAACTCTTGAAGTTAGATAGCATTATTATCCCCTTTACAAAATAGGTGATGAAGCTGTAGTTTGAGGAAGTTAATTAATTTGTCTAAGATTACTCATTCTAGTCATTGGTAGAACCAGGCTTGAATTTAGACCTGACAAAGCTATGTAAGAAACACTTCTTGATGCAAAGTTTACTGACTGTTCTCCAAATTGATCCTTCTAATTTTCATAATTGCAGTGCAGTGTGTTAGCCTGCAAAAACTATCTAAAAAAGTAGTAAGCCCACATTGTTTGACTTTCGTAAATTCTGGAAATCCTCAAGTAGCTTCCTTGATTCCCATAGATGATCAGGGTGGTCACTTGGTACTAACTCCTCAGCTGCTAGGTGTTTAACTTTCTGTTTCTTCTTACTGGAGCCTCTTCCTTCTCTACGTAGCCCAATCAGATGCCCAGCACTTCAGACCTAAGATGGCCATGTACACATTCTACTCCTGGTACTCCTCATCTTAGCAGACAACTACCCATTCATCCTTGCTTCACCAAAGTCTAGGCTGGAAAATCATTCTCACAGAGCAGTACTGGATCGGATCAGCTAAAAGTGCCGATAGTCGGCCCCCCTTTATTCTAGATGTGTGTTGGTGGAAGTTAGCACAGAGTTTGCATGCCTTCTCATTATAGAGGGTCACATATAAAATTTCCTTGGAACTCTATAGACTTCCGACAATGGGTTTGATGAAATAGGGCAAGAAATTTTGTCACTACTGGGATGCAGAAGAGGATAAGACTCAAAACACAGGTTTTGCAAATATTGTATCCTTATCTTGTAAGAATTCTCCGTCATCCACTATCTTGAAGTCTCAAAGTCGCTGAGAAACCCCCAAATTCTTAGACCAGATTTGAAAGAATTTATATTGTAAACATGCATATGATGATTTTGCAAACATTCCAGCATGTTTCATATCAGTGACTGGCAGATATTTCAATCATTTTATATCCTGCTATGTCTGCATCTATATTATTACATGCACTTATATATCTTTTTAACTTAAATTTTTACCAGCTTCCTCAGTTTATACATCTGTTATTTTTTGACTTTTTAATTGTAGCCATTCTGACTGGTATGAGATAGTATCTCATTGTGGTTTTAACTTGTAATTTTCTAATAACAAGTGATTTTGAGGACTTTTTCATAAGATTATTGGCTGCATGTATGTTTTCTTTTGGCAGGTGTCTCTTCAGGTCCTTTGTCTACGTTTTATGGTTTTTTTTTCTTTTTCTTGTTAAATTTGTTGAAGTTTCTTATAAGATATACAAGATTTAAATTTAACACACAAACAAATTCAAAACAAGAAATATGATAGACTGGATAAAGAAAATCTGGTACATATACACCGTGGAATACTATCCAGCCATAAAAAAGAACACGATCATATCTGATATGGTTTGGCTGTGTCCCGCCCAAATCTCATCTTGAATTCCCACATGTTGTGGGAGGGACTCGGTGGGAGGTAATTGAATCATGGGGGCAGGTCTTTCCCATGCTGTTCTTGTGATAGTGAATGAGTCTCATGAGATTTGGTGGTTTTAAAAAGAGGAGTTCCCCTACACAAGCTCATTCTCTCTCTTTGCCTGCTGCCATTCATGTAAGATGTGACTTGCTCCTCCTTGCCTTCTGCCATGATTCTAAGGCCTTCCCAGCCACATAGAACTGTGAGTTCAATTAAACCTCTTTCTTTTGTAAATGATCTGGTCTTGGGTATGTCTTTATCAACAGTGTGAAAACAGACTAATGCAATGTCCTTTTCAGGGGCATGGATGAAGCTGGAAGCCATTATTCTCAGCAAACTAACACAGGAGCAAAAAACTAAACATGGCATGTTCTTACTTATAAGTGGAAGCTGAACTATGAAAACACATGGACATAGGGAGGGGAACAACACACATGGGGGCCTGTTGCGGGAGGGAGGCGGGGGAGAGCATTGGGAAAAAGAAGCTAATGCATGCCATGTTAATACCTAGATAATGGGTTGATAGGCACAGCAAACCACCATGGCACACATTTGCCTATGTAACAAACCTGCACATCCTGCACATGTACCCCAGAACTTAAAAAACAAAATAAAATTAAAGAGAAGAAATATGTTAAACGGCATAAAAAGATTGCTTACTTGTTTGAACAGCATTAAAATATTAGAATAATATTGAATAAAGAAAATTGAATAATTTCAACTACTTAATTGAATTCAATAAATTTAATATCAAATGAGGAAGGAAAAATAAAACGACACTAAATACTCGATAAAATAATCATAGTTATATTTTACTGAAAAAATATGGAAAGTAAAAGTCTTTAGGTAAAATCAAGTATCTTCTACTTTTATTAAGAAACTTCCTTTTCTTTAGATTGTCATTGTCCACTTTGTTTCTTTTTTGTAGTTTTTCTTGAAGTATATAGAACTCATTCCGCTAGAGTTATTAATGTGTCAACATTTTCACCCTTTTTGAGAGGTTCATAAATCAGCCATAAAATATGTGATGATGGTGTAAACTTGGCATATATTCTTAGTGGGAAACATTCTTTTTTTCACATTTTTAAAATGAAATAGTTTGGCTGCTATGAACCTACAAAGGGGCAAAATCTAAATGTTTTCCAACTCTATTTGTGTTACACACTCTTCCTAAAAAGATTTGTTCAACCAAAAAGAGGAAAATCAGAGACAGTTCAAAATAATAGCTTCAGGGAAGTCATTACAAGCTTGTTCTGTCAAAGATTTTTGTGTTAATAGCCTCATGTATACATCAATGCATACATAATAATAACTTTAGAACTTATTCAACTCCCACCTAAGGAACAATCTAAAGAAAGCATGGAAAACACATTCAATAGACAACAGGCAGCATACAAGCTGAGATATTTATGTAAACATTATTACCATGGAAATTTCTTCTCCTTATCGCCTACATTTTTGTTATCAAAGCTCACTGAATATGCTTAATAAACAAGAAGATAACATAACAGAAGTGGGAACATGTTACCGAAAAGGAACAATATGCATAGCTCACTCACAGATCTGCCCAACATCTACAGAGAAGTCTCTACGCAATGCCCCAGTTCCTTGAATGGGACAAAAGGGAAAAAGGATGTGATTGTCGCTATTGTTTTACGTATATTAAACCTAAGAAAAGGTTCAAGTTATATTTCATTTTATCATCCCGAAATACAAGACATTCTGCAAATAAGAAATATGAGAATAACTTTCTTATACCCAGCTTTCTCATATTTTCACATAAAAAGCTTTCATTGAAGTATTGTACACATAAGTATTAAAAAGCAATTACGAAGAATTAAGACATATATTTGCCATTTCCTTTTTTCTACTTGTAGAGCAAAAAGTGTCCAAATAGTAATAAATAAGAGAAATGTTATAGTGTTACCACATAGCTGATGATAAAACACTAGGAATAATAGAGTAAATCTGCAGAATTTGGAGAAATTCAAGTTTGTATCCTCTCTATCTTACATTTCAAAGGAGACACAGGAGTGAGTGTAATTAACAATCATTCTCTAAGCAAACTTCTTTATTCTTTTTATTTTTTTATTTATTATTTTAAGTTTAGGGGTATATGTGCAGGTTTGTTACATAGGTAAACTTGTGTCGTGGAGGTTTATTGTGCAGATTATTTTATCACCCAGGTATTAGGCCTAGAACCCATTAGTTATTTTTTTCTCATCCTCACCCTCCTCCCAACCTCCACCCTCTGACAGGCCCCAGTGTCTGTTGTTGTCTTCTATGTGTCCATGTGTTCTTATCATTTAGCTCCCACTTATAAGTGAGAACATGCAGTATTTGGTTTTCTGTTCTGGCATTAGTTTGCTAAGGATAATGGCCTCCAGCTCCATCCATGTCCCTGCAGAGGATATGAGCTCATTCTTTTTTTATGGCTGCATAGTTTCCATGGTGTATATATATCACATTTTCATTATTTGGTCTATCATTGATGGACATTTCAGTTGATCCCATGTCTTTGCTATTGTGAATAGTGCTGCAGTGAACATCCAAGTGCATGTGTCTTTATAATATAATGATTTATAGTCCTTTGGGTATATACCCAGTACTGGGATTGGTGGGTCGAATGGCATTTCTGTCATTAGGTCTTTGAAGAATCACCACACTGTCTTCCACAATGATTGAACTAATTTACACTCCCACGAACAGTGTATAAGCATTACTTCTTCTCCATAACCTTGCCAGTGTCAGTTCCTTTTTGACTTTGTAATAATAGTCATTCTGACTGGTGTGAGATGGTGGTTTTGATTTGCATTTCTCCAATGTGGTTTTGATTTGCATTTCTCCAATGATCAGTATTGTTGATATTTTTTTTCATAGGATTATTGGCCACATGTATGTCTTCTTTTGGGAAGTGTCTGTTCATACCCTTTGCCCACTTTTTAATGGAGTTGTTTGGTTTTTTCTTGGAAATTTGTTTAGGGATCTCACTTATTTAATAAAATATTTAGTGTCTGACAAGAAAATCACCAAAAAGTTTTCTGAAACATTTCACGAACTTCACAGAGATTATATTTTACTTCCAAGGAATGCCAGTTTAGTTTACCAATAATATGCTTCATGAATATTGAATTTTATATTTCTGCTCTAGAAAATGTCCTCCCTACTAAAAGTGTAGAAAAGTAAGAAAATCCTTGACGGACTGTAACATTACCTAAAAGCAGAAGGAAAGAAGTTTCCTAGTATAAGACCAGTTCTTTTTATCTCAGAGGACAGATAAGATATTTCACATCATTTTCCAGATGGTTTTTGACTTGTTCTCATTTCATGGTTAATCAACCATTTCAGAATCACAGGATTCTAGTCCTTGACCAAATATCATTCATTAGCAAAATTCCATAGTCAACTCCATAATATCTGGTGTACTACACATAAATCATTTTTGAGGTTATATAAAAATAATTCTGATTTAATATTTAACTTCTTATGGTCTATAAAATTTCTGACATACAAAAGAACTTTAATAATGTATTCATCCTATCAGATTTGTTTTTCTCTGTCTCATTTTTTCATAAGACAAACATTCAGGTTTATAGTGCAAAAAATAGTCAACTTGTTTTTTATTTTGTTTTTCTATGGAAGATCTGATATTAAGACTCTTTTCAGGTTACAAAGACTACTTCAACTTTGTGGACCTCAAATGAGAAAATTATATTAAGCGACTTCCAAAGTAACTTCCATCAACTATACTTGCTTTCTGTCATTGGAACTCATAAGTTTATGAAAGACAAGAGAATTCATACATATGCCTATAATATACAAAACCTTATACATGTAATAGTTAATGTAAAGGAGAGAGAAAGTAGTATGGCAGGAATGGGGACCCTGAGCATTTGAGCCACTTCATCTAACTTATCCGTGCCTTCAGTGCCAAAACACATATATAGTACTTACATTTGATAATGGAGTGCTACTATGCACAATCAACTTTATGACTTGGTTTGTCAGATTAAACCCAATTAATGATGGACAGCTCTGGTCACATGGTAACTTGGTGGGCCCATGGTTAAGTGTTCAGTCTCTAATAAAGCCCAGTAGCCGGGCAAAACTGTTGCTCAAAAGGGGACCAGTTATCTCCAGAGGAGGGCAGAACCTTGCCTCAATATCCCAAGGGCCTGCACTGCAGTTAATCCATAAAGGCCTGCCAAAGCCTCGAAACAGCATCCCTAGCTACCACTGACATGTCAAGCACCATTGGACCTGCTGGGTTATGCAGCCCAAGAGGCAAAGCCGCTTACACAGCAGCCTGGACCTGTTGCAGAGCCTTATCTTGATCTGAGCTTCACTCGAAACAAGCAGCTTTTTGGGTCACTTAGTAAATGGGCTGGATTAACACACCCAGATAAGGAATATGTTGCTCCCCAAATTAAAAAAGGACCATTAAGCATTGCCCCCCCCCCTTTTTTTTGTATCTACAATCATACCTCTAGAAAATAGATTCATCTCGTTTTCTTTTCTTTTTTCCTTTTTTGGTTTTGTTTTTGTTTCTTGAGACAGTGTCTTCCTCTGTTGCCCAGGCTGGAGTGTAGCTTCATGATCTCAGCTCACTTCAACCTCTGCCTCTTGGGTCCGAGCAAATCTGCTGCCTCAGCCTCCCAAGTAGCTGGGACCACAGGTGTGCACCACGACCCTGGCTAATTTTTGCATATTAGTGGAGATGGGATTTTACCATGTTGGCCAGGCTGGTCTCGAACTCCTGGCCTCAACTGGTCTGTCTGCCTTGGCCTCCCAAAGTGCTGGGATTAGACGCATGAGCCACCGCAGCCATCCAGATTATCTCTTTCTTTAAGTGGAAACTGAATTTTAGAAGATGTAAGTACCTTATTCTGGTTCACATAGATAGGAAAGAGCGGAACTTAGTTTGAACACAAGATACATTTTGTTCTTTTGAAAGGCTGTATCTTTTCAATTACTCTTTTCCCTTTTACCCTTTACCCTCTCTGACTTTAAGAGCAACTAGAGAATTATGATAATACTTCAGGAAATAATAAATATCAGCTTAACACATCGTGTGTGTGTGTGTGTGTGTGTGTGTGTAAACTGCCATGCTAGGTACTGTAGTTGCAGCAAATACAAATAAAATAAGTATATGCTTTCAGTATTTTCATATATTTTATTGATAATTTACCATGTGTTAGGCCTACACTTGCTACTGGGAATAGAATATTATTAAAAGACCATAGTTTCTATCTTCAAGGAGCTCAGTCTAGTGTATGGGCAAATATGCAAACTAAAATTACATCTTAGTTAATTGGTATTAAATTGGCATTAAAACATTTTTATTTGAGCAAAAGGTAGTCTGTATTAAAAGACAAAGAAAAGTGATTAAAAGGTGCTAATGTTATAAGGATTATAAGTGGCTCAGTATTATTGGGTGTAGGTACATGGAGGAAAGACCAAAATGAGCTAGAAAGACAGGCAGGGGCCAGATCATAAAGGGCTACGTATGCAGTACTGATTAGAAGCCTTGAAATATTTTGAGCATAGGGGTGGGAAAATGATTATAGAATTTTGAAACTAAAAATAATATTGTTTTACAGAAATGAGGAGGTTGGCTTTGAGGACATGATCTGCTATAGGCAGACTGTGCCCCTTACAGCAGTTAAAAAGACATCACTGGAAAATTCTTTGATACTCTTCTATTGGCAGAGTGAGGTCTATGTATTCTCCTCTGAATCTGAGAAGCAAAAAGGAAATAAAAGTTGATAGGCTAAAGTAATCATCCAGTCAAGATTATTATGTGAGCCATACCTAGTACAGTAGCCTTAGAAATAGAGAGAAGGTCTGGGCGCTGTGGCTCACACCTGTAATCACAGCACTTTGGGAGGCCCAGGCGGGCGGATCATGAGGTCAGGAGACCAAGACCATCCTGGCCAACATGGTTGCCGAGGCAGGCAGATCGCGAGGTCAGGAGATCGAGACCATCCTGGCTAACACTGTGAAACCCCGTCTCTACTAAAAATACAAAAAAATTAGCTGGGCGTGGTCGCGGGCACCTGTAGTCCCAGCTACTTGGGAGGCTGAGGCAGGAGAATAGCGTGAACCCTGGAGGTGGAGCTTGCAGTGAGCCCAGATCGCGAGATCGCGCCACTGCACTCCAGCCTGGGTGACAGAGCAAGACTCTGCCTCAAAAAAAAAAAATAAAAATAAAAATAAGAGTAAAGAAATAGAAGGTATTAGATATGAGAAATGTTTAAGATATAAAGCTTAAAACATTCAAGAAACATATAGTTTGGTGGCAATAGACTTGTAGATAACAATCTATATTGAAAATCAGAATGTGATGGAACTATGGTATAAACACTCTGCCTTGGAGCATAGAGAAGACATTGTTGGTGCACTATCCATATCCCTTCTGTCCTTCACTTTCCAGTCTTGCAGATGGTGTCCACTGTCAATTCCCAGCCTTAGGACTTTCTCAAATCTCTTCTGCAGAGCAAGCTGGAAATACCCCCAAATTAATGCCACCAACATTAGCATTAATAACACAAAAGAGTTTAGCAAATAACACATAAGAGTTTCAGGATAAATTCTGCAGCATCCTCATGCCTTAGATATGATAATACTGGGAATTTTTCTATTCTGTCTTCCAAAATTTCCTAGAGAGAATGAGCCCTAATAGACTGCAGTGATAACCAACTCATTAACACACATTTTTTTTTTCTCCTTCTATAGCCTCCACAAGTGATTTCTGGGGTTACCTGTCAATAAACTACTTTCTCTCTAACCTCAGGATCATCCTCTGAAAATTCGAATGAACCTACGACAGATAAAAAGATTAAATTAGTAATTTTTAAACTTTCTGCAAATAAGAGTTCAAGTGTGGACAACTTCATTGGTACAATCTATTAAACATTTAAAGAACCAATACCAACTTTTATCAACTCCTCCAAGAAATATAAGAGGGCAGAATTCTTCTCAACTCATTCTATGAGTATGACCCTGATACAAAAATCAGACAGACATCACAAGGAAAGAAAACTGCTATATCTCTTATGTATGTGAATATCTCATAAGGAAATATAAATATATATATCATGATAATATCTCATAGGGAGATAGACTTACATCTCTTTATGAATAACATAAAAGCCCTCAACAAAATATTGCAAACCAAATCCAGTGACATATAAAAACAAATATGGACCATAAACAAGTAGGCTTTGTACCAGGAATGCAAGATAGACTTCTCATCTGAAATCAATTAATATAATACATCAGGTGAGTAGAATGAAAGACAAAAACTGCATAATCATCTCAATAGACATAGAAAAGCATTTGACATATCTAACATCTTTCATGATAAACATCCTTAGCAAACTTACGATTGAAAGGAACTATTTCAATCTGTTAAAGGACACCTACAAAACAACCCACACTAACATAACACATAATGGTGAAAGACTGGATGCTTTCCCTCTGATTTCAGGAACAAGATAATGATATCTAGTTTCTTCCGTTTGTGTTGTACTGGATCTGGGGCAGTGAATTCTAATCTCAACAAAGCTGTTATTAGACAGAAATACATCCAGTAAAATTTAACATCCTATTTTTTAATTTTAAAAAGCTCTCACCAAAGTACACGCTATCCCTCTATGATAAAGGCAGTCTTGCAAAGTTCAGTTGACACCATAATTGAAATATTCTAAGAATAGTTACCAAGCAAGAATGCCCACTGTCACACTATTATTCAACAATGCACTGGAAATAAACTCAGTCTATTAACAGATAACCTGACACTATTTTACATGTAAAATTATGGGAAACTACAATGAAGTGGCTACAAATGAAAAGCAAATTTAGCAGGGCAATATTCCAACAACAATTATATTTCCATATACTTGTGGCATAAATTTAAAAACTGAAATTTAAGAAATACTATTTTCAGTAGCATCAAAATCATAAAATATGTAGGAATAAATTTAACAAAATACAGGGAAGATATCTGAAATTAAAACTACAAAATGCCATTTAGATAAATTAGAAACCTAAATTAATAGATATTCCATAGTCATGAACTGGAAAATGCAATGTGATTAAGATTTTACTTTTTTTCTAATTTAATCCATATTTTAAAGCAATCCTAATCAATATCCATTTCTTTGTAGAAATTAACAAGCTGATTTTATAATTTATAAAAAATGCAATTGACCTAGAATAGCAAAAATATTTTTGAAATGAAAAATACAGTTGAAAGACTAACACTTTCTGATTTCAAGACTTGCTATAATGTTACAGTGATAAGCCAGTGTGTTATGGGTTTAAGGATAGGCAAGTGGGTCAAAAAAACATGCACATTCTAAAAACAGAACAATGCACTTGATTTTTGGCAAATGTGCCAAAGCAAGTCATCAAAGAAAAAGAAATCTTTTCAACAAATGTTGCTGGAGCAACTGGATAAATGTATAGAGAAAATACATCAAGACACCCCCTCATATCATAAACAAAAATCAATTTGAGAGGGTTCGTAAACTTAAACATTAAAGCTAAAACTATGAAGCTTTTAGAAAAAAATATTTTGCAACTGGTGGTCAGCAAAAATTTCTTAAATAGGATGACAAAAGCAATAATCATGAAAGAAAACAGGATAAAAATATTTTCAGCATTTAAAAAATTTTAGGAAAAAACATCATTGAAAAATGAGTAAGCAAGCTACTGGGAGACAATACTTACAATGCATATGTATCTTCAAAATATTTATATGCAAACTATGTATTATGGGGGGAACCAACCCCCTGTATTTCAACATAGGTTCTTTTCTATTTTCCCTAAGTGTTGGCCGGTCTGAGAAATAAAGGGGAAGAGTACAAAAGAGAGAAATTTTAAAACTGGGTGTCTGGGGGAGACAGCACATGTCAGCAGGTTCCGTGATGCCCCCTGAGCCATAAAACCAGCAAGTTTTTATTAGCAATTTTCAAAGGGGAGGGAGTGTACGAATAGGGTGTGGGTCACAGACATCACATGCTTCAAGGGCAACAAAAGATCACAAGGCAGAAGGTCAGGGCAAGATCACAAAGTCAGGGCAAAAGTAGAATTACTAATGAAGTTCCATGTCCTGCTGTGCATGCATTGTCAATGATTAAGATCTTAACAGGATTCAAGAGCAGGGAACGGGTCTGACTAGAATTAGCCAGGCTGGAATTTCCTAATCCTAGCAAGCCTGGGGGCGCTGCTGGAGGCCAGGGCGTGTTTCATCCCTTATCTGCAACTGCATAAGGCAGACACCCCCAGAGTGGCCATTTTAGAGGTCCCCCCAGGAATGCATTCTCTTCCCCGGGCTGTTAATTATTAATATTCCTTACTGGAGAAAGAATTCAGCGATATTTCTCTTGCCCATTTTTGACAATAAGAGAAATACGGCTCTGTCCTGCCTGGCTCCCAGGCACTCAGACCTAATGGTTATCTCCCTTGTTCCCTGAACATTGCTGTTATCCTGTTCTTTTTTCAAGGTGCCCAGATTTCATATTGTTCAAACACACATGCTTTACGAACAATTTGTGCAGTTAACGCAATCATCACAGGGTCCTGAGGGGACATACATCCTTAGCTTATAAAGTTGACAGGATTAAGAGATTAAAGTAAAGGCAGGCATAGGAAATTATAAAAGTATTGACTGGGGAAGTGATAAATGTCCATGAAATCTTCACAATTTATTTCTTCTGCCGTGGCTTCAGCTGGTCCCTCCGTTTGGGTCCCTGACTTCCTGCAACAATATATAAGCTCTTACAAATCAAACAAAATACAAATCAATGCTAAAGACAAACAACTCAATAGATTTCAGAAGATATATCGCAAAAAAGAAATAATTAGTAACCATATGAAAAATTTATGGCAAACTGAAATCACATAATACTACTTTCAACATTCTAAAATAGCTATAATTTAGGCCAGGCATGGTGGCTCACACCTGTAATCCCAGCATTTTGGGAGGCCGAGGTGGGTGGATCACTTGAGGTCAGGAGTTTGAGACCAGCCTGGCCAACATATAGTGAAACCCTGTCTCTAATAAAAAATACAAAATTAGCTGTACGTGGTGGTGTGCACCTGTAGTCCCAGCTACTTGGGAAGCTGAGGCAAGGAATCACTTGAACCTGTGAGGTGGAGGTTGCAGTGAGCTGAGATCATGCCGCTGCACTCCAGCCTCAGCAACAAAGCGAGACTCTGTCTCTCAAAAAAAAAAAGCTAAAATTTAAACTCTCAAACCAATTTGATGAGAATATAGTGCAACTTGGGCATTCCCATATTGTTGATGAAAACATAAAATGATGCAAGTACTTTGGAAAATTGACAATTTTTCATGAAATTAATGTACAACTACCCTATGGCCCAGTGTTTCAATTCCTAAAGCAATGGAAATATAAGTCTGTGAGCCTGGATGTGGTGGCTCACACTACGGCCCAGCTTTTTGATTCCCAATGTAATGAAAATATACATCTGTAAGTCTGGACATGGTGGCTCAGGCCGTAGCCCTAGAACTTTGGGAGGACAAAGTGGGAGGATTGCTTGAGGCCAGGAGTTCAAGACTAACCTAAGTGACATAATGAGATCCCATCTCTACAACAAATAATTCATAAAAAATAAATACATAAAAACACATAAACTAGAATGTTTAGAGTAGCTATATTCATAATAGACAAATATTGCAAATAACTCCAAGTTCCAAGAGAATGGAAAGAATGCTGACATATTCTTGCAATTGCAATCACTAGTCTTAACAAAATAGAATGAACTATCAAATCATCTTATGTCCTAGTTTAAGTCTGCCAGGAAGCAAATACTAAAGAAGTAGGGCTACAAAAATGTATGGCTATGATCTGAATGTGTCCCCTCAAATTAGTGTGTTGAAAACTTAATCCTCAATGCATGGGAGGTGGGACTAACAGGAGATATTTAGGTAGTGAAGGGATCTGCCTTCATGATGGAATAATGCCACTCTAAAATGGGCTTGCATAAGTGGGTTTTCTCTCTCTTTACTTGCACCTTCTGCCATGTAAGGACGCAGTAAGAAGGCCCGCACTGATACCAGTAACTTGATCATAGACTTCCCAGCCTAGAAATACATTTCTGTTCTTTTTAAATTACCTATTCTTCTATAGAAGCTCAAAATGAATTAAGACAGAGAGTAATACCTGAAGAAAGAGAAGAGAGAAAATATGACTGATCAGGACACCTCTTGCTGTCATGCAGTGCTGAAGGTCTCTGCCAGTCCAGTGGGGAGATTCAGTCAAAGATTACCCATAAGAGGGGCCTTGCAGTGGGTATAAATGTTGAGACTCTTATACCAAGACTTTGCTCAGTCATTGGCTAGAGGCATCCTGAAGTGCCAACACAGCTAACCACAATTCTTGCAGCTTGGCAGTGAGTTCTTTCCTCTAAGGGGAATCAGAGCACAAAATTTGCGTTTTACACCCAACAATGTGGATGAACCCGAAGGTCATTACTCTAGTAAAAGAAATTAGATGTAAAAGAGGCTATATTTTATGATTCCTTTTATATGACATGCAAAATCAGGCATATCTACATATTTAGAAATCAGAATAGTGTTTGCCTTTGGAAGATTGAGGATTGACTGGAAGAGGGCATGAGAGAACTTTCTGGTGTAATGAATATTTTCCATATCATGATGGGAGTGCCGGATACAGTTTATCAAAAGTCATCTAAACTGTATGTACGCTGAAGTGCTACAAATATACTTCAATTTGAAAAATAACTATTTAACTACTGCTCCTCCCTACTCTACATACAAAAGATACAAGCACTAGAAACCTAAAATTGCCATCGAAATCAGCTATAAGTCTCTACTCATTTACGCTTGCTAACTGATACTTAATTTTTTTTTTTTGTTTTTGTGTGTGAGATGGAGTCTCACTCTGTCACGCAGGCTGGAGTGTAGTGGCACGATCTCGGCTCACTGCAACCTCTGTCTCTCCCAGGTTCAAGCGATCCTCCTGCCTCAGCCTCCTGAGGAGCTGGGATTAAAGGCATGCACTACCACACCTGGCTAATTTTTGTATTTTTAGTAGACAAGGGGTTTCACCATGTTGGTCAGGCTGGTTTCCAACTCCTGACCTCATGATCCGCCTAGGCCTCCCAAAGTGCTGGGATTACAGGCATGAGCCACTGCACCTGGCCCTGATAGTTAATTTTTAGGGTAACTGGGATTGAGCAAAGGTTGTTGAATTTTGTCTGGCATTTCACTGAGCATGACATGTGTATGTGTGCGTGTGTGTGTGTTTGTGTGTGTATGTTTTCTAGACATGTGCTTTTATACAATTCTATGTATTAGGGTGGTGCAAACTTAATTGAAGTTTTGGCACTAAAAGTAATGGCAAAAACCGCAATTACTTGTGCACCAACGTAATATATAGACATGGCTAAGTGTACATCACTAATGAATTACAAGCTTTAAATAAGTTCATCTACAAGGAAGATATGGAAAACTTATTTTGCAGTCTTCATGAACACACAGAGAGGAGATCACACATGTGTTCCTGTACTCAAATATTCCATACCCAAGTTATTTTTATTGAAGTAACACATGCTTAGGGTTCATGTATAGGAGCAGCTCTGGCCGCATTCCACCCAGCCTTCTGCTCTGCTTCCCAAAGGAAAATACTCCTACACTATTAGGGTAGATATAAATTGAGTTCTCTCTGTTTTTTTTTTTTTGTTGTTGTTGTTGTTTTGTTTTTTGAGATGGAGTCTTGCTCTGTCTCCCAGGCTGGAGTGCAGTAGTGCAATCTTGGCTCACTGCAACCTCTGCCTCCCAGGTTCAAGAGATTCTCCTGCCTCAGCCCCCTGACTAGCTAGGACTACAGGTCCATGCCCGGCCACATTTTGTATTTTTAGTAGAGATGGGGGTTTCACCATGTTGGCCAGGCTGCTCTAGAACTCCTGACCTCAAGCAATCCACCTGCCCCCGCCTCCCAAAGTGCTGGGATTACAGGTGTGAGCCAATGTGCCCCGCCAATTTAATTCTCTTACACCAGTACTCCTGTCCTGGATTTTTTTTCCACCTATAATCCTAATGTAACTTTTAGATTAAATAGTTATTTAGTATTTGTACTATTTTAAGTATATAAAAATATTACAATGCTTAAGCCAAGTGACTTAATAGCATTTTTTTCTTTCCTGTATCATTAGTAGTCTTTCCTATGTTAAAAATTGCCCTATTTGTATGTGTTTGCCTGTTTATTTCTATAATAATCAGCTCTTCCTAATGAGCTAGGAGGTGGAACTCAACTCAGGAGATGAGACTTGACTCCAAGGGTGGGGCTCAGACACTGGACCAAATTGAGGACTAGCTAAAGCAGAGACAGAGCAAAAGCAGCTTTCCACAGGACATACCCACCAGTGTGTGATGTCAGTTTACAATTGCCACGGCAACAACCAGAAGTTATGGCTTCTTTCCATGGCAATGACCCAACTACCTGGAAGTTTCCACCGTTTTCCTAGAAGTTTCTTCATGACCCACCCCTTAATTTGCACATAATTAAAAGTGAGCATTAATATGACTGCAGCACTGGCTCCGAGCTGCTGTGGGCACAACGCCAGTGGGGTAGCCCTGCTCTGCAAGGGGCAGTAGCTCTGCTCCTGCTGTCACTTCAATAAAAGTTGCTGGGCCGGGCGCAGTGGCTCACGCTTGTAATCCTAGCACTTTAGGAGGCCGAGGTGGGCGGATCACCTGAGCTCAGGAGTTTGACACCAGCCTGACCAACATGGAGAAACCCCAACTCTACTAAAAATACAAAATTAGCCGGGTGTGGTGGTGCATGCCTATAATCCCAGCTTCTCAGGAGGCTGAGGCAGGAGAATCACTTGAACCCGGGAGGCAGAGGTTTTGGTGAGCCAAGATCACACCATTGCACTCCAGCCTGGGCAACAAGAGTGAATCTCTGTCTCAAAAAAAAGAAAATGTTGCTAACACCACCAGCTCACCCTTGAATTCTTTCCTGGGAGACTCCAAGAACCTTCCAGGCTAAGCCCAAAATTTGGAGCTTGCCTGCCTTGCATCACTGTTACTTCCAGTAGACTAAATATAATTTTTAATATATTCAGATGTCCTATATAATTTATCACTTAAATTTATTTGCAGAGCTTATTCCTAAAACCTCATATTTTCCTGATACAATATAAATTGGTTACTCTCTTGCTCTACCACATAGTTCTTGTCCTGGAATTTTCCTGCTCAGTCAACTTTACCTTTCAAATTTTTGTGTTGGATTCCCAGTTTCTTTGGTTTCATGTCTTGTCCTTTCTTGTTTAACTTTCTCACCATGGTAGATTCCTGTTAAACTGTGCAAAGACAGTCATTCTTTTCGGAGAACTTGCATATCTGATAATGTCTTTATCACATATTCACATTAAATTGATATGTTTTCTCAAAAAGGAATTATATGATACATTTAAATTTCCCTCAGAATTTTGAAATTATTACTCTGTCTTCTAGCTGCCAATATTTGTGTTGAGAGTCTCCTGACTTTGTATGAAAACTTTATGAGAAACATCTTATTTTTCTTCTCTCTGTAGCTTTAAGGCTTTCACCTTCATTCCTGTAATTATGAAAATTCAATAATTATTATTCACTTTAATCATCATCATTTTAACTCACTTATTGAAATACTTATTTGTTAACTTTCTCTCATCTCTTTTCTTTATTTTCTTTCCGGAATTCATTAATCAGTTGTTTGACCTTCTAAGTATTCTCCGATTGTCTATCTCTTGGGTATTTTTGTATTACTATCTGCAAGATTTCCCTAGCTTTTATCTTTCATTTTCCCCTTGAAGTTAGTTTTGTATATTTTATTTCACTGATTTAAATAGAAGTAATCTGATATGAACATCTATGTGTTTTGATTAGCAATTCCACTAACTTACATGAATCTATTCTTATATACCTGCTTTCTCTCCTGTTTCAATAAATTGTCTGTGCTCCCATCTAAGACAAACACAACTACTTCATTTATTTATTCATTTTTTCACTCATTTATTTGTTTATTTTTTTGCCTGGCAAATATTGTGTGTCTATTACACGCCTATAACCTAATTCTATTCTCAATAAGACAACAACTACAAAAAAATCTCTACTGTCATAGATCCTTATTTGAAGGCCTGAGGAAATAATAAACACAGAATAATTGCATTAGATAGTAAATTAAAGCATTATAACCCCAGACCTTTTTACTTTTTGAAGAAGTTTGCTCCTGAAACCAATTCCTTTGTCTCTTTCATCATCAGCCTCAGTATCTATTGAATAATTTCTATGAGCAAGTAAACACTTTATATTTCAGCTTAAAAATAAATAATTATACTTCATTCCCCTTTATTTATTGCCACATTTCTCTGTTCCCTTTTAGGGCAAAACTCCTGAAATTTGTGGTCTCCATTCACTGTCATCATTTTCTCCCTTTCTCACTGCTTTTCATTCCATTACCTCATAAAACTGCTATTATCAAGGCCCTCCTCTTGCCAAAACTAATGGATGATTCTTAATCCTGTTGTCACCTCCATTCAGCGTTGGAAATACTTGATCATTTCTTCTTTTTGAAATACTTTCTTGACCAGACTTTTGGAATACCACTCTTGTTTTCTCCAGTCTCACGAACAGTTCCTCCTTAGTCTCACTTGCTAAGTATCCCTAAATGCTGGTATGACCCATGGCTGAGTCCTCAGCCTGCATCTCTTCCCTAGGTGAACTCACTTAGTCCCATGTTTAAATGTCATCTGAGTGATAATGAATTCCAACCCCATTTAATCAACTGCCTATCTGTGACACCTTCACTACAATAACCAATCATAGTAACTAACAGCTACTGAATATTTCTTATGAGTCAGAAACTGTTCTAGGAACATTTAGAATAGAATTAATACATTTAGTTTCCCAAGAACTCTTTTTACACACTATGAAATTAAAACACTGTGTACTTAATTCAGTTTTTAATATTATATAGCTAATAAGTCATTTACCCAAATTTAAACCCAAACCATCTGGCTCTACCTGCCTGTGTTCTTACTCATTACACTATGTTCCTTTTGGCTGGTTAAAGCTGGCATTCCAGACTAAATACAGGAAGACTTTTACTCTAAATCATACTTGCTTTTAATAGGAACCTTGCAGTATGTAGGTATGTTTATGTATAAATATGCATTTAGCATTTGAAGATTATACAGATATATACTCAGGGCAACAATGAGGTAGCAGTTGATTTCTTGGACAGTCAACAAATGTACACTCTTCTAAAATATTATTTTCTCCATTTTTCCGTTTTAATTCAGCTGAAAATGTGATCACAGTGAGTAGTAATGTTGAGGAATTGGGAGAGAAGAAGGAAAAACTTAGAGCCAGCAGTGGAGGTAGAAGACATGCTTGTAAATATAAAGGTTAAAAATCTGTTATATATGTAAATGAAATGACTATCAAACATAGATTAACTATTTCCATCAACTTGTCGATGAATGCAATAGAAGACCACAACAGTAAGATAAAAGTATTTCTAGAGAGTAAATGAACATGTTTCTTGCTTCACCTGACATTTGCTATTGAGTTCATATAATGTGGAATATCACAACTGAAATAGTAATAAACTGTATCAATCACTGAAAGCAGCATAAATTGAGTACAAATAACATGAAAAGAGAGAGTCACCAGTTCCCTTAGTCAATAAAGATCACAGCTTTTCAGATCATGCCTGAATTGCAGTTATTAATCACACTGCCCACTTACAGCAGACAATATTGTGCCACTGATGATTGATAATCATCCTGGGCATAATGTCAGCTCTTCTATGAACCAGGAAGACTTGGGCCATGTATTTGAGATATCACAGATTGTTGGAATCTGCACTTCAATACATGCTCAAATCAGTTACTTTTTTATTGTTATTGAATATATTGAGAGAAAACAACTGAAGAACAATTCTTTAGGTTTCTTAGGTCATTTTTGTAATTCAGGTGAATTTATGACACGTTGATCATGAACATAAAAGTTATTAGAAGCAATTGTTCTATAATAAAAATTGAGTGCACATAATGTGGTTATAGCAGAAACATCTGCCACTCATGCAGACATCATTCTGTAAACTCATCTAACTAACTCTATTTTCCTTTCTGATTGTATCAGGGTAGCTTGCGGCATGACAGTGATTTGAGTGACAGGCATCCACCCTGGCGCAGGGTGATGCATGCTTAAGTTTTGTTTACGGGAATCATCCCTCCTTGAAAAATGTAAATTTTTAAATTGGTTTTTATTGAAAAGAGGTATATAAGGAAGCAGTGTGGTTTCCTTCAATCCTTAAAAAGTCAAAGTTATTATAATAGTCTCCAGCTTTCATAAAAATTTTACTAACTTTTTAAATTGACTTTTTGGTTTTGTAATGAAAAAGAACATGAATTGTTTAAAAGTTTCAGACAGTTTTTATTTAAAAAATGTTAGAATATAGTAAAATGCAAAAGACAATGTTCAAGAAAAAGCATAATATTCACTACATTTAAAGAGGTTAACATCCTCACGTGTACTTCCTCAGAAACAGCCAAAGTCATTTTTAAATTCTAAAGTTACAACAACAGCAAGGTTATATATATATATGTGTGTGTTTATATATATATGGAACTATAATATATGGAACTTTAAATGTGGAACTATAGTAAAATATCTGTTATAGAATCCTTATAAAAATGTTAGCATGTTAGATTTGGAAGGGACTTTTGAGGACATCCTATGTTGATGCTGGAAGCAACATGGAAATCCCTCAATGATATTCCTGTCTGAAGGTCCTCCAGCATTTGCTCAACCACTTCATAGGAAATTTCTAACTTCATAAGGCAATATTCTGCATTAGAACATCTCTTGTTTTAGAAAGAATTTATCATATTAAGCCAACATTTATCTTGTCTCCACTTTCAAAGAGACACCCTCCTGAGCTACACAGCATGACAAACTACTTTACAACACAGAGTCTTACAATTTGCATAATTATGTGAAATAATATTTTGATGTTGCAGTGTAACCGGTTAATTCAATTGTTTATATGACTATCATAATGAAATATGTTAACAAATATGACTCAATAGCATTTTTGGTAAAATATTGTGATGTCTTTATATACGCAAATGACTTTTATCAGAATAAATCAATTCCCAATTTGGTCAGAACTGTGTGAAAGAAACAAAATGCAAGTGGGAAAAAGATGCATGAGAATTTGGATTTCTGCACTTTCTTTTTAGTCCTGTTTGACTGTATCTTCATTCCCTCACCATGTAGCAGATGTAATGAGTCATATATCAAACACTGTAAACAGCTTTCCACCACCAGAGCTGCCATGTAGGCGAAATGTGTTCCCTTGCCAATAAACTCATGCTTTCTCTTCAGTTATACCAATCTGTAAGTTGACTTTATACATTATGTGTTTACTTGTCAAGCTGTGTATTGATTCGTGATGAGAAGAAAGAATTTTTAAAAAATGAGAAAATAACACATATAGACTCCAATAGTCTTGGACCACCGTGCTGTGCTAAAGAAGAAACAGAGATCTCTTTTGCATTTTTTTAAAAATCCAATATCCTCAAAGACAACTTGGCCCTCATAATTACATTTTTGTCTTTGAGTATCTGGCATTCTTGGGTCAAGTTATTTATCAAGAAAATGTTTCAATGGATCACTTAAATTTTTATCTCAGAGAGGATAGGAATCTAAAATTTTGTCTAACCATGTCATTTTAAGTTTTCTGAGATGGCATGGGTAGATTTCAGTTCTTCTGACCCGGAATTCTGTTGTTTAAGTAATAGAGGCAAAACAACCTGGGGGTTCACTGAAAATCCTATTGAGTCATTATTTTATAGCTTTCATAGACAAACCCTTGTTTAACTTTTTTTTTTTTTAAAGCAAGTGAAATGTTTTCTCCACTTCGAGTTAGGAGGAGGGGGATGGTAAACAGTGAATGGTTAAGACATACCTCTTCTGCCAAGGTTAGGTAATGAGAAAAATAGGCATATTACATATTTTAAGAAAATTTACATTGTTTTGACTTGCATTGGGTAAAATTAAAAAGCAAACTATCTCAAACATTGCTTTTCCACTCACTGTCTTAAAATAAGTATAATTGTTTAAGCAAATCTTGAGTAGACAGTGTAAGGAAAGGAAAAATAGCATAACAGATGTTAGGCACCGTGGCTTACGCCTGTAATCCTAGCAATTTGGCAGGACGAGGTGAGGGGATTGCTTGAGCTCAGGAGTTCAAGACTAGCCTGGGCAACTTAGGGAGACCCTGTATCTACAAAAAGTACTAAAAAATTATCTAGGTGTGGTGACATGTGCCTGTGGTCCTCCTCGAGAGGCTGAGGTAGGAGGATCGCTTGGGCCCAGGAGGTTGAGGTTGCAGTAAGTTGTGATCACACGACTGCACTCCAGCCTGTATGACAGAGGGAAACACTGTCCAAAACAAGATTAAAAAAATAGATTTTTTTTTAAGGCACGTATTTCTTATGGGAGAATGATGCAGTATAAAACATGGAAACTATTTTGATAGATTCAGAGAAGAAATAAATAGAACAAAGACAAAGTAAAAGATAATATGTACAGGGTGCCAAAGACATGCACACAGAAGCTGGTGGTTGAGAACCCTGAAGAGAGAATGAGCAAATTTGCCATTCATGTAGTAGGCAAGAGGAATGAGACATTGTTATTGCTTTTAAATTTCTCACCATGTTTATCATATAGAAACTCCAAGGATATAAGGTAGATAATATTTAGTTTTGTTTTATTTTTGTTTTGTTATAGTTCTCACATACTATAAAATATTTAGATAAATAAATCACAAATCCTGGGCCAGAAACAGAAATATATTACACCTGTCTTGAATGAAAATGTGAGAAAAAAATACCATTAATTTCATTGCACATGATAAGAGTTTATTTACTAAGAGCTGCATCCTCATAAATGGGAGACATATTAGCTTATTGCCTAATTGTCACTTTGAAGTCATTGCAAGTAAAAGGAAGTTCTACTTCTCTGCAATGAATCTACGTACTTTCAAATGATTCAGAAAAAATCTAAGTGCAGGATGTGTGTCCTGATTTTCCAGGGACGAAGGAGCTTTTGGGGGCACAGAACTTGCAGGTTTAAAACTAGAAAAAACAGCTTATAACCCTAATGAATCCACAATTACCAGGGAACCCTAATTATAACCCCTATATATCAATGGCACAAAAGACTTAAATATACTATTCCACTACCTGAAAACCCAGATATTGATGATCCTCCTCTGTCTCACAGATAAAATAGAATGGAGATTATTACCTATCAAAAAATGGAAGATACAATAGAAAAAATATATAAATATATCTATATATGTTATACCGATATAAATTTTTGTGAGTGATGTTGTGAGTAGTACTTCAATTAAAAAATAATTATTATTCTTCATCATCATGGGGTTTTTTGAAGGAAAATAAATACTGAATTCCTCCATGCAGAGAGTTAATTGATGGAATTATACAGCCAAATTTGTCATTATGGTGCAGTTTGTTAGTTCAGAAACAAAAGCTTCTTGCATAAAATAAGGCATAAAAATAGTGGGGGAAAAGAGTACAAAATTTGAATGCAGTGAGAAATGGCAGTACCAGAAACATTGTGTATTGTGCAGAGCACTAAGGACATTTGACAACTGAGAGAATAGTCTTTGAACAGAAATAGAGAGGGAGAGAAGGTGAAGAATATGTAAGAAAGGGGGTGAAGGAATATAGTAGCTCCTATAAAACTGAAGAGTTCAGGTAAGCAAGAGTGTGGGAAGAAAGGCTGTTTGTAATAATTTCAGGAGAGATAGCAGAGTTAATAAAAATATAAATCATTTGGTACTTAGTCACCATAAATAGAGATCTGTAGTTCTGATGTCCCTGACATATATGAAACAAAATATGTATTTAAAAATGTCAGTGGACCAAGGAAACAGATACAGTTTTGGGGGAGATGTATTTTAGGGAGTAGCTCTCATCATAGGTGATTGTATCCAGTCTTAAGGCTTGAAATATCATTTACATGCTGATAACCCCCAAATTTATATATATAGCACAGACTTCTTTCCTGAGCTCCATACCTGGCTCAAAACTGAATATTGAGCTTAACAACATGGCTCAGTGTCCATTTTCTTCAGCCTGGCCTCCTCCCACCATTTTCTGTCGCCTTTAAATCTTCACCTATGGAGGACAAGAGCAGAAAGGAGAAAATGTAACATGCTCAAAATAAAATTTGAGTTCCATCAAATTCATCACCAGTGTATTAGTCCATTCTTATCTTGCAAATAAAGACATACCTGAGACTGTGTAATTTATAAAGGAAAGAGGCTTTATTGACTCACAGTTCAGCATGGCTGGGGAGGTCTCGGGAAACTTACAATCATGGTGGAAGGAGTAGCAAACATGTCCTTCTTCACATGGCAACAGCAAGAAGAAGTGCCAAGTAAAAGGGGAAAAAGTTCCTTATAAGGACGTTAAATCTTGTGAGAACTCACTCATTATCATGAGAACAGCATGCGGGTAACCACCCCATGATTAAATCACCTCCTAAAGGCTTCCTCCCCCCACATGTGGGGATTATGGGAACTACAAGTCAAGGTAAGATTTGGGTGGGGAAGCAGCCAAATCATATCAACCTGCTTCATCTCCACTATTTCCTGCTTCTTTTGATGGTACTATGATGGTATACAATTGACACCTGCACACTTGTGTTTTCTTTCTCCTTTTTCCTTCAGATTCATTGTTCAATTCATCATTGAGTCTCTTTGTTTGTATACCAAATATATCCAGGTATAATAGATTGCTGCCATCTCCACTTCTATCTCCCTCTCTTGCTTTAATCATGTGGTCTACTTCAACAGCCTCTGCATCAATCAGAACCTGAAGAGGAAAGAAATGGCATCCTCAAGCTGGGTAATTGAAGAGACTACTTGCAAAGTATGGGAAGGGCTTAGGAAAAGCAGCAAGGAATGGTGCTGCCCTCTAGGAAGGGAGATATAGTGACACTGAGAGGGTTTTATCACACCAGGTTTAAAAGGTAAGAGGAAAAAGAAAGCTGCATGATGACTGCCAGCTGTCCATAGTAGGACAAAACCAGCCTGGGGAGACACATCAGAGAAAAACAAATCCCTTACCTCACTCTGCTGCTTCACTCTGATTTCCTATCAGTATCCTCATTGGCTAGACTCAACAGGAAGTCACAGGGCAAGGGGGCCTCCTGATTCATACAGTCTTTGCCAGTCAGTATTCCAAAGCACACGTGCAGTGGAGAAAGGTGCACACAGGACAAAAGACAGCACATCTTCTGGCTGGTTTCCTCATTCCATTTTGCCTCGCTGCAGTCGATTCATCATTTTCAAGTCATCCCCACAGAGAAATATTCCTTATGTGCCTTTCACAGTTTCCAACGCTTAAGCTACTTATTTTTACTCTTTGTCTTATTATGCAGTGTCATTTTCTTCTGTCATCGTCACATGTAACTATCCAAAATAATTGTATAGATGGAAGGATTGATGGATGAATCAGTAATGGACATTTTAATGTCCTGTCTCTCTCCACAAAAATGACTCTAAACTCCATTGGACAGGGATTTAGTATGGTTTGTTCACTCCTGTATCTGGAGTATCTGAAACAATAGTTCACCCAGTAAATACTTGTTAAATAAATTAATGAAGACATATTTGTATTATTTGAAATAATGCAGTTGATAATAAGGGGACAAGATATTTGATAAAGTAAGTTAAAAAAGAATACTTGTGATTCGTCTTAGAAGAAATGCATCTTGTACTCACAGAAGACTGTCTCCAATTGTTTTTGGATACTATAGAAACTGTTGTTTAATAACAATCACTATTTGTAATCTAGCCTTCCTTTTATTTGTTCACAATCAAGTACCACTTGTTCTGCCACTATGACAGCTTATCTTTTTTATGTATCTTAATTGTTTAATAACCTCAGTTGATTGATTTGGTGATACATAACTATTTTTTTCTGGTTACTATATCAATCTAAGGAAATAAATTATTTAATATTATATGTTACTTGTCTAACACTTCATGCATTATTTAATTTGATTTTCACACTAATAACTATAATTATCCTTATTTTGCAAATTATTAACCTTGACACTCAGAGAATAAAAGTAACTGCCCCAAAGCTATAGAGCCTATGTAAAATAAAACTAATAATCATCTCAGTAAATGTTTAAAATGTTTTATTATTAAAAATACCTTACATCCTGAAAAAGAGAAAAATACATAAAGTAAAAATTAAATATCAGGCAAACACAAACATCAAGAAAACACATGTGTATGTAGACCACCACTCAGGTTGACAATTCTTTTATTTACATTTTATTAATAATTATGTATTCATGAAGAAAATATTTAATATTGTATGTTTTGGGATTTTATATAAATGTAAAAATGTTATACATACCCCTCTGTGACTTGCTTCTTTACCTCAATATTCTATTTCAGGGATTCATTAATGTTAATTCCAATACTTGTTAAATCATTAATGTTCACTGATATATAATATTCCACTTTATAATATCTCACAATATATTTCATCCATTCTACTGTTGACAGGTATTTGAGTTATTTCTTCTTGGGAGCCATTTAAAACAATGCCACTATAAACATTCTGCATCTTTTTCAGAAAATATAAAAGTTCCTGAGGGTATACACCTGAAAGTAAAACAGGTAGGTCTTAGATATGCATATGTTTATCCCTCTAGGCAATGCCAAATTGTTTTTTCATACTTGTTCTAATTAACATTTCCCCTAGTGGTAGATGACTGTGAAGGCAGAATAATGGCCCTCCAAAGATGTACACATCCTAATACCTGGAATCTGTGAATATGTTACCTTACATGGCAAAAATGATTTGCAAACATAAATTAAGAACCTTCAGATGGGGAGACTATCTTGGATTATCCAGGTTGGTACAATAAACAAAGGCCTTTAAAAGGCAGAATTGTCCATTAGAGTGATTTGATGTGAGAAGAATTCAACCTGCTTTTGCTGGTTTCGAAGATGGCAGAAGGAGCCATGAACAAAGGAATACAGGCAGCCTCTAAAATCTGGAAAAGGCAAGGAAATAGATTCTCCCCTACAAGATCTGGAGACCAGTGAGACCAATATTGGACTTCTAACTCACAAAACTGTAAGAAAATAAACCTGTGTCATTTTAAGTTTGTGATAAACTTATCACTACCATCTAACATATTTTATATTTTAGTTTTTTGTATTCTTTCTTTACCCACTAGAATGTAAGCTTCCTAAGAGTAAGAATTTTCAATTATTCTTAATTGAAAATTAAATCAGTTTACTGCTGACTGCCTAATGCATAGTGAATCCTCAAGAACTATTTATCGAATAAATGAATGAATACATTGGGCCTGGTCCTTATGCACTTCTTGAGTTCTGACTGCAAATTGCATAATTTCCATTAGACGGAGGGTAAACAGATGTTCCCTTAGACACCATTTACATTTTTTCCTACCAGGTGGCTGGAAGCATTACCAGCTTGGCATCACTTTAGCATAATTGCTGAGTCTCTTCAGATACATTCTTGGTATTTTAGCTATTCTAAATTTACACTACAAATCTATGAGGTCCTTCTTCTTGCTTTAACTGTTCAGGTACTTCTGCTGCTCAACATCAAGATTCAAGGAGTTCATCACTTGGATGAGACTGGGGAAGAGGATGGGTATTTTTTGTTCACTAGAATACTGAGAATTGCAGTATATCTTTTTAGGATAATACTTTTTACAGTGAGATTTTCCTAGTAGTCACCCTACTGTGATCAGGACCAGAATTTTCTCTTCTGTCCCTTGTGTCCCTAAAACTCATGGGAAACAAGATTGGAGTTCATCAAGTTCAGCAAATGCTCTCAAGGCCAATGCCAGCTTCAGTGTTCAACATACCATGGTAAGCTCCAACCTTCCCTTAATTAATCCCAAGTCTAGGTATTTCTCGTTTTCTTATCAGTTCATCATATGCTTTTGAGGGAATTTTTCTCCATTTTGGGAGAGGGTGTATTGACAGAAATAAAGTCCCCAGTCCCCAACTGATCACATTAGAATCTCTATCCACCTGAGAGAGGCAGGACAATCATACATGACTAGGCCCCGAATAGAGGTCATCACACAGCTACCAAATAAAATGGATTGTGAAATACTTCAGATTGACTAATCTTATTAATTTTTCCAGTAATATACAATTCTTCTATATTCCTGTAGAATCTACTAGATCCATTTTTAGCACTGTTCTCTTATTTTTTTAATTCTTCAGGTCATTGGAATGTGAATTTCATAACAACAGGGAATTTTTCTTGTCATGCCCATTGGTAGTTCCCCAGTACCTACATAGGTACTCTAAAAATTTTTTTTAACTAATTGTGTGAATTGAATAAATGAATATAAAATTTAAGGTGTTTATTACAAGACAATTTTCCCCCCAATTTTGCTGTAGTACAGCTCAGGTTATAAGATATCAAGCTATGTATTGACACTAACTTCAGAGAAGCTCATTTTTTAAAATAAGGATGATGTAGCCACAAAACCAACGTGCTTCTGAAAACAGAAAGAATACTACCTGACTTTTTGCTAGTAATTCATGATTTTAAAAACTTTTGATAACAATGCTTTAGCCAATAGAGGTTACAAAGAATTTTTCATAAGCAGTACCGCACTGTAACCCCCTACAGCTTTGTGAATTATAAAAGGGAAGAAAGCTTTGGTTAGAATTTTAGGCAAGAGAATGCTATGCAGCCATAAAGAATGATGAGTTCATGTCCTTTGTGGGGACATGGATGAAGCTGGAAACCATCATTCTCAGCAAACTATCGCAAGGACAAAAAAACCAAACACCGCATGTTCTCACTCATAGGTGGGAATTGAACAATGAAAACACTTGGACACAGGAAGGGGAACATCACATACTGGAGCCTGTTGTGGGGTTGGGGGGCGGGGAGGGATAGCATTAGGAGATATACCTAATGCTAAATGACGAGTTAATGGGTGCAGCACACCAACATGGCACATGTATACATATGTAACAAACCTGCACGTTTTGTGCACATGTACCCTAGAACTTAAAAATATATAAGTGAAAAGAATTTTAGGCAAGAAAAATCTAATGCCTTATGGCTGATTCATGGCATTGCCAGGATTATAAATTAATTCGTGTGTATTCTATTTCAGAGCTTTCCTTTCTTGCTTCAATATTACTTCACTACAAACACTGAATTCAGTAACCTAGATCCCTAGTGATACACAGATAACCTTACATGAATTGTTAGTTATGAAAGTTCTACCTTAGGAGTCACTGATACTAATCAATCAGTTAACAATGGCAATATGTTACATTCAAAAAACATTACAAATGTGTCTGTGCTTTTTCTAAAAAGAATATGGTATCTCTGAAACCTAACATTTATTTTTGTAAACAATCACAACTTACATGTTGAAATCAATTCAGTGTGTATTTTACACAAAAAAAATTAAAGAATTACACAAGGCTGTAAAACTAAGATAATTAGCCATTTGCCAGAATTTCTGACTGCTGCTACATGGATTCACATGTTAAATATCAAATATTTTATTTCAACCTAAGTTCTAATAATAGTGGGATTGGCAGTATTTTTGAAGAAATCTTACTCAAAATCCTTTCTATAGCAAGAGTAGTTTGGCCATGTAAAATGAGGTAATACCTATATCTGTCCAAAAATTTATGTTCTAAAGGAAATAAAATGATTTTCCTCTTGATTCTGGGTCATCCTGAAAAGGGATTAAAGTTTCTGGAATGAAATGCACAACTTTATTTATGTATTTTTCTACATGAAGAATACTTAAATGTTAATGAACAATTAAACATTAGGTACCCTTTTAAACTTACTATTTTATTTTTTATTAAATGTCAATAATGTCCTATTTTGGCAAATTTACTAAAAAGCAAACATGTTAGAATATTTCTGATGGCAACATAATTTAGAAAATTAATTTTGAAAGCCAATTTGGCAATATTTATTGTAAGTTTTATTAAGTGTTCCCAGGCTTTGGATTCAGGTGTATCATTTCTGGGAATTTATTCTGAAGAAAAAAAAAATCCTATGTAAAATAACTATATTTAACTTTTTTTTGCCCAGTAATAGGAAAATATGTAAATAAAACATGACACATTTACTCAGTGAAATATCTTATAACAAATATAAATTATCATAGACTATGTGGCAGAATGGAAAACTGTTCAACAACAACAAAAAATGAGAAATACAAACACAGTGGGAGCTAATCCTAAGTATCTAAATACACACATGGAGTTCTGATTTTCAGTGATTTATATGTAGATTATTGGAAAATATAGTGCCTTATGCTACTTTTGAAGTTAATTGATATTATGGCCTAGCCTGAAAATTCAAATTTATAACACTTGGAAAGAAGACAGATAGTATTTGAGGCTTGATTGAATTCTACATAAGAGGGTAAAAGAGAAGAGTAAACACTGATTCTTGGCCAATCAGTTATGTATTCAAAAAATACACGTATTTATCGGATTCTTTCTCTAGGCCAAGTTGCATGCTAACACAAAAATTGGTATGTTAAGAGTCCTCAATGAGCTTAAATTCTTGTCCAATCTGTGGCCTAGGACAGCTTTGTAAACTTTCTTAAAACATAATGACGGCCATGCACAGTGGCTCACACCTGTAATCCCAGCACTTTGGGAGGCCGAGGTGGGTGGATCATGAGGTGAGGAGATCGAGACCAGCCTGGCCAACATGGTAAAGCCCAGTCTCTACTAAAAATACAAAAATTAGCTGGGTGTGGTGGTGCGTGCCTGTAATCCCAGCTACTCAGGAGGCTGAGGCAGGAGAATCACTTGAAGCCGGGAGGCAGAGGTTGCAGTGAGCTGAGACTGAGCCACTGCACTCCAGCCTGGTGACAGAGCAAGACTCTGTCTCAAATAAATAAATAAATAAATAAATAAATAAATAAAATTATGAGGTTTTTTTTGAGATTTTTTTTTAGGTCATCAGCTATTGTTATTGTTAGTGTATTTTATGTGCAGCCCAAGACAATTCTTCTTCCAATGTGGCCCAGGGAAACCAAAAGATTGGACACTGCTGTTCTAGTAGGGAAAAAAGTGAACTAACTTGGTAAAGATATAAAAGCAATATGACCTGCACTAAATGTAATCATGAGAATATTTTTGCTAATTCATTAACTTATTCAGTAATTCATTCTTTGGCATAGTATTGTGGTAGCAAGCCTGAGCTTTGGAGTCAAAAATCTTTGTAACACTGGGAAACATACTTAAATTTGCTAAACTTTGGTCTCCTCATCTGCTAAATGGGCTTAATAATATCATCAGATTTGACGTGATAATTAAATATAAAAATATGCATAAAGCACCCAGGTCTATATACTGCTCCTGAAGTGTTAAATTTTCCTGCAGCTTTTCCTGTTGATTCTGGGTCATCCTGAAAAGGGATTAAAGTTTCTGGAATGAAACGCACAACTTTATTTATGTATTTTTCTACATGAAGAATACTCAAATGTTAAGAATTCTAACAAATATTTTCCTCAGATTCGCCAGTATCCTTTTCTACTAAGTGAAGATTTTGAAAGATCTCTTCAGACTGTTTAAATATCAAAACTTAACAGTTTTAGGAATTCAGTGTAAATGAATTAGGAGTAGGCATATTAAATTTTCTTTGAAATACACCAAACGTTTATAGCTAACATTAAATATTAAAGACAAAGACGAGGATTTCCAAAATACATGCTAAATCTCCAAACTGATACAAAAAAGGTAAGGAAAGTTTTCATAGAATTATCTTTTTAAACATTATGTCATATAATCAATATATTTAGTCTGCAGAGGCAAGACTAATCTAAGATCTCTCCTGACTTTTAGCCCTGGATATTATTAATGAGCACTGCATTAGCTTCCAGTTTTGATAACAAATATGCTTTAGTTGTCTTTTTCTTGCACAAAAGGAATGAACCCATACTTTGCTCATTGGATGGCTTTCAACTGAAAGAAAGAAAGAAAGGACACAAAGATGACATTAGCCATATCACACACTCTAGGGGATTTCAATATTACTAGGAATATTATATTCTTCTTGAATAAAAGCTTCCAAAAAATTGACACATTATTTCTTCAAAGAAGCTTTCCCTTTTGCCATCAATTGACATGGCTGAGAAATTACTCTTATAATTCTTCATAAGTGAATATGTATCCTAATCAGAACATTCACATAAGGTTATATTTCCCAAAGTGCTTTTCTATCTATAACTTGTTTGGGATATTATATTGTTCAATGCAAAGCTGCTTGATGAGTATGACTCAGTTGTCAGGTTAAATGTACAAGTAATCAATAATACATTTCTAAGTTTTCCAATGGTTATTTGCATTTGTATAACTAAAGAGAAAAAAATACTGGTAGGAGAAAAGGGCTCTTCTTGGTTCTCAGAGAAGCTATGAGTCATTTACTCTCACGTACTTATGAAGTCTCACTTATTCCTGCAAACAGAAGAGGTAAGTTGATGTATGATTCAAAAGCATGAATAAAAACATGCTGTTGTATTTGGCTTTGCTTTCTTGACATCTAACCTGCAACCCAAATGCTGAGTACGACTTCAACAGATTAAAGTCGTGGCTCATGATACAATCCGGAAAGGAAGTAATTCAATAAGTTTTGTATAACATACAACAGCAATGCTGTCTGTTCTGTTGATAGCTAAATAAAACACATTTTATTCCTGTTTCCATGATAAATTAGAATTAAAAGCTAGCTGATTTTTTTTTCACTGGCATATAAATAACCCTGAATTAAGATTTGGAAAATTTCAATTTGGTTCTGGCGATCTCATTAACTCATCAGCTTTGTTTTTATGTATTATAACTAGTATTACCTTTCCAGATCTCAAGTATTTCGTGTGTACAATTATAGAATTGGAGTAAGCCATCACTGGGGCACTTTCTGGATTTTAAATTCGGTAGATCTGAAATTCTGACACCGAAGCTGACTGTCTCAGTTAAGGAAAGTGTTTCAGAACACTAACCTATTTCCACCTGGACACACATCAAGCAATTAGATGTTTCTATACTTTATTCTCCTCCCACTCTTTCTTGGACCACCTCACCACTTCACTAAAACTGCTGATTTAAGGACATCAAATGACTTCCATGTTGATAATCCAGTGGTCAGTTCTTTTTCCTCTAGACTTTTACATGGCATTTGATACAACAAATTACTTGCTTTTTCTTGAAACATTTCTTCTTCTGGTTCCTGGAACATTATTAACATCATTCTCTTTTATATCTACCTCAGTATGTGACTCCTCCCACACTTTTGCTTAATCCCTTTTTCTTGACCTTTAATGACTGAAGCGTCTCAAGCGTCGTTTCTCAGATCTCATCACTTTTTCATCTACATTCGCTACCTAAGTGATCTTATCAAGTCCTGTAGCCTTCAAAACATAGTAGCAACTCATAATATTATCTCTGGCCAGGAATTATCCCTTTAACTTCAATATTAAAATCCAACTGCATACAATATGTCTTTATTTGGGGACCAAATAGGCATTTCAGACTTAACATGTCCAAAACCATTATCTTGATTCCCACTATCTACCTGCTTCCAAATCTTTCCTTCTAGTCTTCCCCATCTAGGTAAAGGACTATCACATTCTACCGGTAGTCAAGGCAAATATTTTAAAATCATCTCTAACTCATCTCCGGAATAGAATTCCTACTCTATAATTTAAAAATCTTCTTTAAAAAATATAAGTATACAGAATTTTCTTAATTCTACTTATTTGTTCATTATGTACTCATTTATCCACACCAAAACTTATTTATTTAATCTTCAATTCATTTTTAAAAATAACATCACAAGCACTCATGAACCTATCATTCAATATAAAAAGGGTACTCAATGGATAATCTATATATGCGTCCCCCAGCCTTCCACAACATCCCCCTGCCACTCCTAAACCAAGTAATAACCATCAAGATGCTTCATTCACAATTTCCTTGCTATAGGTTTATATATTTTTAACTCATCTTTATGTATTCCTCTACATTTTATTAGCTTCTTAAAAACACTTTCATGGTGTATGTACATTTATTTTATACTCAATATTATATTGCTGAAATTCATCTATGTTGTTGCATGTGGATGAGGTTAATTCACTGTTACTGTTTTACTAATATTATTTATTAATATTAATATGTTAATATTAATTCTATTATGTGACTATCCAACACAAGATAGATTCACTCTTGTGTCAATGAACTAAAATGATTGTTTCTAGATTTTGGTCACTGTAAGCAGTGCATCTGTAAACAATCTTGTACATGTAAAAAGGTTGTCCCAGATGGTAGCAGATGCTTCTAGTATCTTGCCCAGATTCTCAGGGACTCCTTTACTGGGTTCTGTTGGCCCTGCTGCTAAACGCTTCCACCTGCACCTTTCCCTGAGTTACAGCCCTTGCAAAATTGTTCCAACCTTATCCGGGTTGCTGGGCTTGTGCTCCTCCCACCCATTCTCCTCACTGGAGGCAGCTGGGAGTCAATGTAGGTGTACAAAAGCCCTACTACCCAGTTTAGCTTTGCTGCTTTCACTATCCTGCTTTCTAACCCCCTGTTAAGTATCTCCTAAGTGCATTGCCTTAACAAATCATTGTCCAAGAATCCCTGTCTTGGGGTCTGCTTCTAGGAAATTTGACCCAAGACACATGTATCTGCCTAGGGTTGTGGAGTGTAAGAAAGTACAATTTTACAAGACAGTGTCTGTTTTTTAAGTGATTGTATTACTTTACATTTCCACCAGTAATGCATAAATGAGTCTGTGGATCCATATCTTCTCCATCACTTGCTATTTTCAGATTTTTAATTATTTTTTTCCAGTAGAAGAGGTGTAAAATAGGATCTCATTGTGATTTTGATTTTTTTTTATACTCACTAATAAAGCTAAGTACTTATTTGTATGTGTCGGCCATATATATTTTTATAAAATGCTCGTTCATGTCTTTTTTTTCTCTCATTTTTAATTAGTTCTCTGAGTTTTTCTGAACAAATCATGAGTTTTTTTATACGATTGATATCATTCCATTGTTATCTGTAGGCATTGCAAATACTTCCTAAATTTGATTTGTCAGTTATACGTTCATTAGCATTTTTAGACCAAAAAAATGAAAAAAAATTAAAAGTAAAATTTAACATCTTTACACAGCTAGATATTTTGTAGATTTAAGAGAGTTTTGCCTACCTCAAGGTCTAAATGCTGATATGTAGTATATTCTTTATTATTCAGTGCTGGGTAGTTTTTAATCCCATTAGAATTTCTTTTTCAATGATTAAATAATTTATCAGAGTTGTGATTATTTGATTTCTATTCAGAAAAAATTTACATATCTTTTGTTATTTTCTTCTAATTATTATATTATCAGTGAATATGATCTGCATATACCTAGTCTTTGAAATTTTGAGGCTTTTATTTACCTTTCAACATTATCAACATTTATAAATATTCCATGTAGGCCTAAACAATAGAATTTTCTAATTGTTGGATGCAGAAATGGTTTTTTATATCTCTGAGATCAAGCTTATTAATTTTATTCTACTGATTGTATTATCTGCTTTTCTTTGAATTATTTTTGTGTTGAAATTTCATATTATGATGGTAATTTTCTAAATTTTTCTTGCAGTTCTAATTTTTGCTTCATATAATCCAAGGCCATTTCATTAATTGCATACATGTTTAGAATTTCTATATCTTCTTACAGAATTGGACATTCTGTTCTTGTGTTTTGAGCCTTCTTGATGCTTATGATGGTCTATCCCTAATAATATCTCCTACCATCTATTCACCACATATCATGGCCAGAGTGATCTTTTAAAAACTAAGTTAGAGAATATTACTCATCTGCTGAAATACTGTAATGTTTTTCCCTTTGACTCAAAATAAAATTCAACATTACAATAGGCCCCCAGTGCTTATTCTGACAAATGACTGCCTCTTCTAACTCATCGCTTACTATATTTCCTTGCTCCTTCAGTGCAGCTGCAGTGGCTTCTTTGCTTTTCTCTGACCAGGCCAAAAATGTGCTTAGCTCAGGGCCTTTCATTTCCTATTTTCTATTCCCGGATGGCTCCTCCCCCGACACAACTCTGTGGCTTACTTGTTTCCTTCACTCAAATCCCCATATTGGAACACTCTCTATAAAAATGTCACTCCCCAACAAACACATCATCTCTCTCCTGTCTTTACCCTGGATATTTTAAAATAATTTTTCAACATCATTTGTTTTTCTATTCTTTCCATAAAAGTAGCACTTGTTATTTCACTCACTGACATGTGTGGCAGACTAAATCAATCATTTATTTCCCTAGAGAGCATCCACCCCTCCCCTTCTATTCCTTATTTTGGTGAGAGATCTAACTCTTCAGCCACTCGTTACGTCTTACAACTGGTATATCCCAAGGGTCACAGAATGAAGAGTGTGTGATTGAGTGCTGAATTAGCCCTGCAGGAGAAAAGGATATAAACAGAGAGTATAACAGATACCAAAGGAGAGGTACATGTAGTTTTCAAGACATCAGAAAACCAAATAGACATATATTCAGAAAATTGGACAGATTAAGAACCCTGCATTGACTAATTAGATACTTTGAAGGGCACAGACTTTGACAGTCATGGAAGTGTGTCCCTTAAACCTCCTTTCAAGAGAAAACCCATTATGAGGAGTGTACTCAGCTGAGAGCACCCACTTGCCACTTCTTTGGAATCTTCCACCCTATTCAGGTCAAGGCACATTCCCCAGCATTCCAGGGCAGCTCCTATACAATGACTGACCATGGTGGAGGTGCTAGCTGAGACATGCCTGCCCAGTGCAGCTAAACTTTCATGAGAAATCGTTGTTTGGGGGTCCCCACCACGCTGGTCAAGGTTTCCTCAGAGCTCTGTGTGGCTCTAGGCTCCTCCTAACAAATCCTTCTTTCTTCCCTGTCTTCATAGGTGTCAGGCCCATATTGTGTCTGGAGTTGGTTCCTGCTGGTGGGTTCGTGGTCTCGCTGACTTCAAGAATGGAGCTGTAGACGTTCCAAGTGAGTGTTACAGCTCTTAAAGATGGCATGGACCCGAGAGTGAGCAGTAGCAAGGCTTATTGTGAAGAGCTAAAAGACAAAGCTTCCACAGCCTGGAAGGTGACCTGAATGGGTTGCCACTGCTGGCTGGGGTGGCCAGCTTTTATTCCCTTATTGTCCCCTCCCATGTTGCATTTCCATCCTACCAGAGTGCCCTTTTTAAAAGCCTCCCTGCGATTGGCTACTTTTAGAATCCTGCTGATTGGTGCATTTTACAGAGTGCTGATTGGTGTGTTTTACAATCCTCGTTAGACAAGAAAGTTCTCCAAGTCCCCACTTGACCCAGAAAGTCCAGCTGGCCTCACCTCTCAATATCAACAGTCTGAAGTCTCTCTCAACCTACTCCTGTTTTATCTCTCCTGTATCTTTTACAGGCATTCTCCAACCCCATTCCACCAAAAATGTCTCTTTCACTTCTGATTTCAATTTAGTGTCTACTTCCTAGACAACTGAAACTGACAACAAACAGAGGCCCTTATTTGAAGGGGGCCATTAAAATATAAAGTGACAAGAATTTAATTAGGATAGATTTGAAATGTATTGACTAATTATTCATTTATTCAGCAAATATTTGGGAACCCATTATGCATCAATGTGGTTGTCTTCACAAATACGATGTTACATTTTTAAGAGGAAACCAAAACGTTTTTCTTTCTTGTTTCCATTATAGTCGTAGGAATTCAGAGAAAATATTTCTCTTTTCTTCCATTGTCTGGGTATGATTGCAGTGTTTCAGAATGTACCTTATCTCTTGTGAAATGCAATAACTTTCATTTTAAATAACTAGGCTTCTTCAACTAGCCACATTTGCCAGATGATAATAGACCATAAAAAATAAAGAGAATCAAGTACCTAACTACCCAATTAAAGATCAAAACAGTGACAAAATCAAAGTAGAAGATTATATTTCTGGAATGCTTGAATTCTCCTAATAATTGGAATGGGAATAAAAACAAAAATCATGTATCACACTATTATCAAGGGTTTAGAATAGATTCATTAATAAAATAAAGTTTGCCTTCCTTTTATGCAATAGATATGTCCTGGAAAGATGTAGGCAAATTGAATTTGTCTAATCAAATCATGTACCAATGCTTTTTATTAAGGAAAATTATGAATTTCTTACCAAAGAATTGTCCAGAGTTTTATACTGGTTTTGCTTAAATCAAGGTGAATTCTCAAGATGGCATATTTCAATATACTAAATATAATAAATAATTGAAGAGGAAATATTTAATAATTAAATACAAAAGCTATATCTTGGAAGCTGGATTCCTACAAATTGAAATGGGAAATGTCTCTAGGTCAATTTGCTTTCTCTAAATTTGTAAAATAATGTTATTTTTAAAATCAAAATTTTATTCTTTAAGATATCTTTGCCCCTTTTAAATTTATCTTTGCTTTCATGTGCTCAGAAAGAAGAAATAAGGACAAATTTACTTTCTACAATACATATTAATAGTCTTCTCTTTCCTGAGAATATTTTTATTGCAAATATGTAGTCATATATACGTAAGATAAGGATATTTTAAATACTACTTTAAAAGTTATTAATATAATGCTTTAGCTTATACAAATTCTAAATCAGAGTTCATCTATAATTGATCCCTAAAGACTGAAAGATGGTAAAGGGAAGACGATAAAATTAGCTAGTTTCTATAGAAGGAACATGATGTGCTGAGTAACAACTATGAATTCCAAATGTCAAAATCTACTCTTACATAAAATAATTTCAAAAGCTTCCATCAACAGGATAAATTATCATGTTAAACTACCAAATTCCATCCAATAATTTGTTTTCCATGAAATTTTTGTAACAGAAACAGATTACCATGACAATTTGATGTAATCAATAAAAATATTTATGTGCTGATTTCATGAAAACAAGTTTTATATCTGGATGAAGATGAAGATTAGGAGAAAATAGCTCCTGCTCAGAATTTCAGAGCACCAAGGGCCAGACAATGATGTCCAGATAGTGGTTTTTGAAATTTCAGTGTTTTAGAGGGTTTCTCAAATGGCTCTTTTTGATTCTGCAAGCAGATTGCTTCAAAGGGACAGCTGTTTCCCTGGAGTTCACTTAAGTATCTGCAGGCATGATCTTGATGGGTCATATATTAGATATCTACTGATTATTCATTTAGCTTCCCCAGGACACTATAGTTAAGAGGTTACACTGGCTTTCCATTCAAAGGCAGAGCTAAAGCAGAACACAGAGCAGAACTACCTTTGAATTTACAGTCACTGTTAGCTTTTTTTCACATAAAATATCATGTGCTGTAGATTTTGAAGACACGGTAGCTGAATCCACATGCCTACAGTTTTTAAACAACATAAAAATGTAAAATTATAGAATAGCACATTGCTCTCAGTGAGCTGAGATTATGCCACTGCACTCCAGCCTGGGTGACAGAGCGAGATGCTGCCTAAAAAAAGAAGGACACTATCCTAACTTCTAAGACTTTTTAATATTGGGAAGATAAAAATATGTTACCAGATTACCTTATATAAATTATCTCGCCTTTTCTTTCAAGCACTGGCACATGTACTCTTGAAACATGGACTTTAGGAAGGGCACAGAAGCCAATTACTGTGATGCTGTGTAATAAGCTCAATAATGGTAAAGATTTCAAATGTTGGTATCTCTAGGGGAGCACAGAAGAGAAAGCAAGTAACTTCTCCCGGGAAAATTTACAAGTAATATTATCCTGGCAGCAGCAGGTAATATTCCTGTGTCCTTTTCTGTATGGGATTTTGTACCCTGTAAAATATAGAAGTTAGAGAGTGAGAAATCCAAAAAGCCCCAATCATTGGAAGGGTGATACTAATTTCAGAAATGTTTGAAGAGTTTAAGGCTAAAGAACTTTGAGTATTCTTGCTTTTGGTTATACTGGACATGAAGATTTAATATAATGGGATGTAAACTCAAGTTATGAATGTACTCATTTTTTAAATTCAGAGGTCCTGAAGAGAATCTGCACCTAATGAATTAAGTTCAACTGATTTATGTTAAAGAAAACTTGTGGAGTTGAGAGCCTCAGGCCAAAATACAACACAATGTTAATTTTTGTGTGTGTGTTTTTTTTTTAAGTAGGGGAAATTTTTTCTCTCTAGGATATGACTCTATGTTCCACTATTCTTTCTATAACATGAGATGCCCACAAGAATTTGTTGAAGAATTTTATAATTTCCTTGAGACTTAGTTTTCTTTTCTTACTTCATTTTTAAATGTATATCTTCGTTTGAATTGACCCACTCTATTTTATAATTTACACTTGGCAGCAGTTACCTACTACTTGCTTCAAAATTACCCCCAAGTAACTCTAAGTATCCCCAAATTCCTCTAAGTCACTCTGACCAACTTAATTATGTTTTTGATAGGTCAGCAATTTAGACAGGGTTCAACTGTGTGATTCTTCTGTTCTATGTAGTGTAAAATGAAGTTATCTGATGATATTCAGCTGGTAGATGGACTAGTCTTAGGGTCCAAGACGGCTTTGTTCAAATGCCTAGAGCCTTTGCAAGGATGGCTAAAAGGCCAGGCTTAACAAGGTCTGACCACCAAAACACCTACATGTGACCTCACCTTCATACTCTCTGGGTAGCCCAACTTACATGACTCTAGACAATCAAAGAACTGTCCTAGGAGAGATAGATAGAGGCTAAAGTGTTCCTATATCCTGGTCTTGGAAGTTCTAGATTGTCACTCCTGCTACATTCTGTTGGGGAGTGAAACTTCACCTCTCATTAGGAGCAATAGCAAAGAATTTGCAGCCATCTTTAGTCTACCACAGTCTGACCTCTGGTCACCAATTATTTATGTTTTCCCCATTTGCAAAATACACTTGATGCCCTCTTAAAGCTCCCCAAAATGTCATCCTATTACAACACAGGATTTTGACATGTAAATCAGTTCCATGTTAAAAATATATATACCTATATTCTGCTCCAACTATATATTTCTGCATATAATATATCCAAAAACATAATGGCTTAGAATATATTTATTATTTCTCATGATTCTGTGCATTTACTGGGCTTGGTTGTGTGTTCTCATTCCATATCTCTCATGCTGTTACATTCGGGCAGCTCCTGGGACTGAGGTTATCTAACGGCTTCTTTACTCTTCATCTGGTGTCTGGGCTGGAAGACTGAAAACCTGGGATATGGTCACCCATGTCTCTTCATGCAGCCTCTCCAAATGGCTAACTTGTGTTTCCTCACAGCAGGATAGTTAGACTTCTTACATAATGGCTGACATCTCCCACAGCCAGGGTCTGAAGATGCCAGCTTTTTAAGACTCAGAAGTGAAAACTGGCACAATGTCACTTCTACCATATTTTATTGGCCAAAAACTGCCAAAATTCAATGGGAGGAGATAAACATCCCACATCCACAGAAGTGTCAAATAATTTATGGTCACCTCTAATCTGCCACAGTCCCATCTCTGGCCACATTCCTCCAAAAACCAAAATACATTCATACCCTCCAAAGACTTCCCAAAGTCTTATCCAATTATAGTATCAGCTCAGAGCCAAGGTATAGGATCTTGTCACCTAAATCAGCTCCAGGTGTGGGGATCTCTGGGTACAGTTCCTCCAATACATCTCTTCAAGTAGAGTTCTAGTCTATCTGAGGCCTTGTGAACTAATGAGACAAGTTTTATGACGTACCCCCCACACATCCAACAAACATTGATGAGATAGGCATAGGCTGACCACAACAGACCTTCCCTTTCATGGAGGGTAGAGGAGAAGAGAAACCGTAAAACAGTCACTGTAGTTCATGGAAATTCTGAAATACAGCTGGGCACTTGTTAACAATCATTGGTAGGCCTGGTGCTGTGGCTCACGCCTGTAATCCCAGCACTTTGGGAGGCCAAGGCGGGTGGATCACAAGGTTAGGAGATCGAGACCATCCTGGCTAACATGGTGAAACCCCGTCACTACTAAAAATACAAAAAATTAGCCAGGCACGGTGGCAGGTGCCTGTAGTCCCAGCTACTCTGGAGACTGAGGCAGGAGAATGGCGTGAACCCGGGAGGCGGAGCTTGCAGTGAGCTGAGATCGCGCCACTGCACTCCAGCCTGGGTGACACAGCGAGACTCTATCTCAAAAAAAACAAAAAACAAAACAATCATTGGTTAGGGACCCTCCATCCTCCTTGGAAGTAATTCCTTGGTTCCACTTGCTTCCATCCTCCTTGGAAGTAATTCCTTGGGTTTACTGTTATGACTTTATATTCACTGTTCCATTTATATAAAAAATGGCCAGTATTGGACACTATGTAGCCTTTTTTACTACTTCCTACTTGTAGATATTTGGAGTCCTAAAGCTTCTTTTGTTGCTGTCCTGTTCCTAAACCATTTAGTCTTAAGATGGTGGTGTAATTCTGTTAAAAACTTTGTGACTTTTCTACAAGCCTTTTTGGAATTCACTCAATCAAACAAAAACAAAAAAACTCCACCCACCAATTGTGTCAAGACAAGCTCCTTTGGCCACCTGGGAAACTACTGTGCAATAACATCATCGAGTCTATTCTATCATCCATACTCTTGGTTTATTTACCCGAAGACTACATTTTCCTGCCTTGGAATTAGTCTTTTGCTTGAGACCATGCCATACTTGGAGAATATTTTACTAGAAGAGATGGAGAATGAGAGACAGTTCTAATTTCATTTCTAACATGTCCTAACTTTATGTTTCCTCTAAATTCTGCTGGAAGACTGGAATGTTTTATGTTTAGGTTATCTCTCTTTTCGTATTTTATCTTGAGGACCTATAAGAAGTCAGTTGGCACTTTCTATATTCTGCCTGGAATTCTCCCCAGTGAGATTGTGAGTTCATTACTTGTCCTTTTTATTCTCCATATTTCTATAGATAACAGAGCTGGTGAACTTTTCTTCACTATATAAAAAGACTCTTCTTTGCTCTAAACTCTAAATGTTTCACTTAGTGTCCTTTAACTCCCCATAGTTTTTTCAAGGCCCTTCTAGCATTCAAAACAATTCGCTCACATGTCTTCCAGATTCTACCTGCCACCTATGTTCAAAGCCAGTGTCACATGTTTTAGGTTTGGGTGACGGCAGGTCCCCAGTTCTTGCCACCAAATTCTGCTCTGATTATCTATTACTGTAAGAAAAATAAAATAAAAATTAGCAAATAAAAACAATGATCATCGTATTCTATCTCGTGATTTTGTGAGTCAGAAATTTGATCAGTACTGAGGCAATTCTTTGATTACGTTGCTGAGGTTCCCTGGCGGTGCTCACCTGGCAGAGGCTGGTATAGATGGTCAAATATGGCTACTCCCATAGCTGAAGTCTTCACAGGAATGTCTAGAAGCCTGGTTTCTTCTGAGACTATCCACTGAAGTACTTATATGTGTCCTATCTAGCTTGGCAGTCTTAACATGAAGGACTTCTTACATGTGTCTTAGGGCTCCAAAGAATGTGTTATATTAGATCTGGGTGAAAATTGAAGGCGTCTAATAACCTAGCCTTTGAAATTTCAGATTGTCACTTCCACTGCTTTCAATTGGTCCAGCAAGACATTCCAATCTAGATTCAAGGTGAAGAAAAGTATAGTCTCCCTCTCACTGGGAGGAGCAGCAAATAATTTGCAGCCATTTTTAATGTACCACACATTTCTACTACACAGAATCATTTTCATAAAAACACATAATGTGATATGGGCTTTTGGGCATCTTTGATATGAATGTTGTTTTGCAACTAGCAGTTAATTCTACAATGAATAATTGTGTTGTGTTTAAGATTCATATCATTAGTTTTCATGAGGAAATTCCTTGAGTCTTAAAATAACAAGTCTGCAAATGCGTGTTTAAAAATAGTTTTCTAAATATTTTGTGTGTGCAGTTATGATTCTGTTCTAAAGGGCAGATACATCTTTGGGAAGATAAAGTGTTTTTAAGAAGTAGGTGAAACTTTTTTTTTTACAATTAAATATGGGAATATTTTTCATATGAAAGTATTTTACATAAGGACCTCATCAGGGGCTGCAAAGATAAATCTATGAATTACTTTGGGTGGTAAGATTGTCATCTGTAGTAGAAGGCAAAAATGGCCCAAATTTTTACCCTTCCAAAATCCATGCCCTTGCCATGTAACTTTACAGTTACTTCATAATTTTTTTTTTAAATTTCCTCTACTCTGGCTCTGGTCTTAGCAAACACAAATAGAAACGATAGTTTGTCAGTTTTGAATCTGGGCCTCATGAGTCTTTGCATACTTGCACTTCTGTTATTCCCATAAGAACATGCTCAGACTAGCTTGCTGGAGAAAAAGGGAAATGTGGAGCATAGCTGAGTTGCCCAAGTCACTCCAACTACAGTCAGCCTGGCTTAGCCAACAGTCAGCACACACTCAGACATGTGGGTGAGTCTGATACCTAAAGAACTCCAAGCAAAGCCAAGCCTAAATCACCAGCACACAGGCTCATCAGCTAAATGAGTACTATTATTTGAAACACTTTTGAGATGATTACTCATTAAGCATTATTGTAGGAAGATATAACTGATTCAGAAGTTGGTATGAGGAGTAGGGTGATGCCATAAAGCATCACTAAAATATGTAGCACTGGTTTGGGGACCAAATGGTAGGCAGAGGATGGAAGAGACTTTAAAAGGAAGTTGGACAAATGGCAAGGGAGCCACCATAGAGAGCTAAGATATGATAACCACATTATGCAGTTGCAAAACATTTGGTAAAACTCTTAACTGCTTTAACTAAAGTAAAGTAACTAATGAATGTTTATCTTGGCACAGAAATTTCTAGGAAGAATTGGAAATAGCAATTGTTTCTTATTAGCTATATGCGAAAACGTACCACAGTAAAATGATGAGCTCAGAATAGCGCTGAGAGTGTGCAAATACAATTTAGAGGAAAGATAGTGGGATGTGAACCTGCCAAACTGGAAGGTAAAACTACTGATTTCTGGCCTCTCATGCTAGACATGGCCTCAGGTATAAGGTCAAATAAAGGGTGTGGCTCTGGACCACTTTATGATGACCTCTGAGAGGATTAAGTAATTAATAGTAGATTCCCTCACCTGGACAAAATGTAACCTCTAGGAACTGAATGGAATGGTTCCCTAGCAGCCCGTATAACCCAAGCACCAGAATGAAGTTGGACAGACATCAAATAACTAAGTAAATAAATAAATAAATAAATAAATAAATAAATAAATAAATTGTGTGTCTTTTGAGCTTAATGTGGACTAGAACAAACGTTTAAAATATAGTCAACAGGTCGGGCATGGTGGCTCATGCTTGTAATCCTGGCACTTTGGGAGGCTGAGGCAGGTGGATGGCTTGAGCTCAGGAATTGGAGACCAGCCTGGGCAACATGGCAAAACCCTGTCTTTATAAAAAATATGCCAGCCAGGCATGGTGACACGTACATGTAGTCCCAGCTACTCAGGAGGCTAAGGTGGCAGGATCACTAAAGCCTGGGGAGGTTGAGGTTGCAGTGAGTCGTTATTGGGCCACTGCACTCCAGCCTGGGTGAGAGAGGGAGATGCTGTCTTAATAAAAGTAAATAAATCAAATAAATACACTCAACACTTTGTGTGTGTGTGTGTGTGTGTGTGTGTGTGTGTGTGTGTGAAGATTTTTGCTCTGTAGCCCAAGCAGGAGTGCAGTGACATGAACACGGTTCACTGCAGCCTCAACCTCCTGGGCAATCCTCCGGCCTCAGCCTCCTGAGTAGTTAGGACCACAGGCTCATGCCCCATGCCTGGCCACACTCAACATTTTTGAGAGTCGCATTGGCAAAAGAATCAACAGGCTGGTCTACAATGGACTGAAACTTTTCAAAATATAGAGAGGCTTCCAGGACCTCATACTTACATGATGAGAAGCAAACTTTGACCTTTATTGAGCATATTTGCTAATGCTGCCTTCAAAAGTGGCAAAAGAGTTCATGGAAAAGAAAAGATAGTCCAGAGGGTAGAGCTAAGAGCTGTAGAGAATAAAAGAAAGGGAAACTCTTCATAGGTATGAGAATTGGACCTAAGAGCATTCTCCATCTCCAGAATAAAGGACCTGATTGTAATTTCCCAGTGTAAACTTAGAACATTTAGATGAGTGACTGCCATAGAGCTTCTCATTCTTTCCTTTTTCCAATGACAGTATATTATTGCTTTTAACCTACCACTATTCCACTACTGTAAGTTGGATGTGGGTGAAATAGAAAACTGGTCTTCTTTTGGTTTGTAGGTTGCCAGGTCAGGAATAGCTACATTCAAATTGATATAAATCACAATATCCTGGAGTTGGAGCTTATGTGTGATTGGATGAGGCTACATTCAAATTGATATAAATCACAATATCCTGGAGTTGGAGCTTATGTGTGATTGGATGAGGAAGTGAGTATATTTTATATAAGAGAGATAAATGAATAATTCTGTCCATCAGAACAGACTAGGGTCTTGCAAAGTGGCTCAGATTCTTAATTTCTCTGGATTCACATTCTTCGACACATAAATTGTTGATGACCTTTCTCTCTGACACTTGGCTAGACTGTGAGCCCAGAATTCAAGAAAGCTTTGAGTTTATATTTTCTCTCTCTTAACCTTTTGCTATCACCTTGACAACCCAGTAAAGTGGGATATACATGGCAGACAGTCAGTGTGCCAAGCCAAGTTCAGCCTATATCAGCAAAAATCCAGCTCATCACCATACACCTGAATGAGTCTAGTGAAGATCTAAAAATTGCCTACACAAACCCAGTGAAAATGATCTCCTGCACTAGTCTATTAGGTAGACACTTATGTTTTTAAGATATTGATATTTAAGTTTATTTATTACTTAGCACTTTTGTGGCAATATATATTTGATAGATTGCCTTAAAAATTTTATATGACATATTTCAGTTAAACATAAAAGTGTTGGTAATCATAAAAGTAAAAACTGTATATCCAACCAAGTTAAGAAATAAACATTCCAAGTAGTTTGGAAGTTTCTGGTCTGTACCATTCAATTTCTCTTCTTTTCTATACTCCAGAGATAACCACAATCATACATTTTTATTATTCTCAAGCATTTTAATATTCTGCTATGTAGGTATTTTTCTATAAACAAAGCATCGTTTTTTATTTAAAAATGTATATAATGGTAACATTAATTATAACCTGCAATGGCTTTTTATACTCAACATTAGATATTTTAACTTTCATAATTTTTTAAAAACATAGCTCTGGTTCCATCATTTCCACTATTGTATTGCATTGCTTTGTATAGGTATGCCACAATTTATTAAAGCATTTCCTTTATGTGAACATTATGTTGTCATTTTAGGTCATTGGACATCTTTTTGCATACTGGTTGGATGTAGAAATTTTGTTTTAAATTTTACATCCCACAGGTCTGAGGAACTGAAACAATGAAAAGTCCTTACTTCAGCATGTATTTTATTCATGGTTCAAGATTTGTCATGGATATTCATCTAAAAAACACTAAATGTAATACTGTTCATATTGTCATATTTCATATTTCATATTTTGTGAAATATTTCATATTTCATATTTCATATTTTATGTGAACTGGTAGAGTTCACATAAACATGGATTGGCTTCAACCACCAGGAACATTCAGAAAAATTTTTGAATAATATATATTTAAATATTTTATACACACAGTCAATGCACTATCACTCCTGGAAAATACAATAATTTGCATTAATTCTTCACAGCTTAAAATAAACAAAATATTCTTCTTAGCAAGTCACTTTTTAGACCTAGCTGGTGTATTAGCCCATTTTCATACTGCTATGAAGAAATACCCAAGACTGGGTAATTTGTAAAGAAAAAGGTTTAATGGACTCACAGTTCCTCATGGCTGGAGAGGCCTTACAATGATGGTGGAAAGCAAAAGAGGAGCAAAGTCATGTCTTACATGAAAGCAGTCAAGAGAGCATGTGCAGGGGAACTGCCCTTTATAAAACCATCAGATCTTGTGAGGCTTATTCACTATCATGAGAACAGCACAGGAAAACCCACCCCCATGATTCAATTGCCTCCCACCTGGTCCCTCTCACAACATGTGAGGATTATGGGAGCTATAATACAAGATGAAATTGGGTGGGGACACAGCCCAACCATATTAGCTGGGATCATTGTTCTAGGTGTGAATTAGAATACAAAATATTTTATGTGAGATTGGGTAACATTCTGTACTAAGAAGTTAGTATTATGATATAAAGTGTGTAACAAAGATCTCTTAAATGGATAGTTGTGAATAACTATAATACAATCACACACTAAATTTATTATTTGGCATATCTCTTAGTGATTGAACATGAGTCTTGAGTTTCTTAAATAGATACAAATACGTTACTTTCGTGTGTACTGAGACGTCATTATTTCAATAAGTTCAGAAACATTAAAGGCACTGTATCCAAACAAAATTGTTGACCTCTACTCTCCATGACGGCTGTGCTGCAAAATGTCAGCCTTATTCTTAATACCAAAATACTTATTTTGAAAATATTTGCACTTCACATCATTCACTATTAAGGGGAGTTTAATTTTCAAGCATGTGCAAATCTAAACATCTAAACAGACCCATAATAAAGAATCATATAGATTATATTTTGTGTCTCAAAATAATACTATTAGAGAGGATTGAGACTTGTAATTATTTTTAACAGACCAAAGACTGACCTAATTTAACTTCCTTATTTTTAATTGTAACACAGTTCCTATTTCCATTGTTATAATATCATTTACAGGACTTAAGGGTTTATGAGAACTGAAGAAATAGTTCACATTTATAATTTATAATTATCAATAATTTCCTTAGAAAATATTTTTATAATAAGAATGATTTATTCACTTTTTGATGAAAATGGTGTATAAACATTTAGATTTTACTCTGAATGTTGTTTAATTGTTACAACTTGTCGCACTCTATCTTGATTCAATTTTAGAGCTGTTTGTGTTTTTATATTTAGATTTTGCCTTTACTTCATCTACAAATTTCAGTATAATAATGTGTCTGAATAATTATTGCAAATAATTGAGCATTAACTTAGTCTGGGAGTCCTCAGTTTTCAGATTTTACATAATTTTAAGTAATATTTTCTGGTTAAAAGCTAAACTTACAGCAACCATGTATGTTTGTTTTGCTTCATAATTAATGATATTAATTAGCAAAACAGATTCTCAAGTTTTAATATAGTGAACTAGTCTCTTCATATTTTCATTTGAACCTGCTTTTTCTTAAGTTACTGATGGTCCTGCTTTATTTGAGTTTCTTACAATTATTGCTTTGCAACAAACAACTCCAAAATGTAGTGGCTTACCACAACCTTAATTTATTATTTCTCACAATTGTGTTGGTTGCCTGAGTCATTTTAATGCTGGTTTCAACTCGGCTTACTCATGCAGCTGCATTCAACTTCAGGGTCAACAAGTGCTAAGCTCAGCTGGAATGATTGAGAGAGTTGAATCTGCCTCCAGGTTTTCACACTGAAAGAGGCTCTACTGTTTTAAGATCATGACGTCATCAGGATTTCAAAATGTCAGGGCCGGCTACGGAATTTGTGGGGGTTCAATAAAAATAAAAATGTGGGTCCCCTTGTTTAAAAAGTAAGAGTTTAGGGCCGGGCGCTGTGGCTCACGCCTGTAATCCCAGCACTTTGGGAGGCCAAGGCGGGCGGATCACGAGATCAGGAGATCGAGACCACCGTGAAACCCCGTCTCTACTAAAAATACAAAAAATTAGCTGGGCGCAGTGGCGGGTGCCTGTAGTCCCAGCTACTGGGGAGGCTGAGGCAGGAGAATGGCGTGAACCCGGGAGGCAAAGCTTGCAGTGAGCCGAGATCGCGCCACTGCACTCCAGCCTGGGCGACAGAGCGAGACTCCGTTAAAAAAAAAAAAGAAAAAGAGTTTAAAGATGACGATAGCAGAGCATTAAACCAAGTGCAAGTCCTTCTAAGTACAGATCCCAGTCAGACTTCATGGTCACATGCCCAAAAGCATGTGCAACATGCTGGAAAAGGGCAACAGTTGAAGTTGTAAAGTATCTTGGAGTCTTGGCTCTTAGATCACACTACTTCACATCTGCCACATTTTATGGCTCAATGCAAATCCCAAGACCAGCACAGATTTAAAGTGGTAGACCAGGATGGTAAGAATCTGTGATCATATTTTGCATTCTACCACAAAAGATGTTATAATTCTGCCCCTTCTTACATCATCTAGTCACCCTCACCATTTTCTCCATTCCAAAAGAAATAATAATCAACATTTAAACTTTAATTAAATTATATAATAAAATCAAATGCATTCTACCATTTTTAAACCTGCTTACTTAATTTCCAAATCTTGATTAACAGTGAGGGAAGATTGAAAACTAGAAAATAAATAAAATTATAAAAACATCTATAGATTGACAATAAAAATATATTTGGAAGGAAAAGGGAGTCTTAAGCGATCATCAGGTTGTATTATGAGACTATATAGAGAAGGCTACCAGATAATTTACTATGAACAAATGCATCTGGGTGTGTATGAAGCTATTCCATTTCAATAAAACAGAACAATGTAATCAATCCCCAGATCAAGTATAAGCCCCTGTAAAGCACAGGCATACGGTATAGCTCAAATGAGAATTATCCTCCAAAGGTGCAAAATAGACCAGGTTGTCAACATGCATTTCTGACTTGGTGTTACAAGGAACCAGTTTGCTTTAAAGGGAACAGAGAAGAAAGGCTTTGTAAATAAAAAATCTTTAAATCTAAGAAGCAGACAAATCTGGGGTGCTGTTATTTTTCACTGAGATCAACCCATATCTTTTTTTTTTTTGAGACAGGATCTTGCTCTGTCACCCAGGCTAGATTGTACTGGCACAATCATGGATCACTGTAGCCTCAAACTCCTGGGTTCAAGCAGCCCTCCCACTCCAGCCTCCTGATTAGCTAGCAATACAGGCACACACCACAACAGTTGGCAGTATTTTTTAGATTTTTTTTTTTTTGTAGAGACGTGGTCTTGCTATGTTGCCCAGGGTGGTCTCAAACTCCTGGCTTCAAGCAATCCTCCATCCTCAGCCTCCCAAAGTGCTGAGATTACAGATGTGAGCCACTGCCTGGTCTCCCTCATGTCTTTAGAGCAGCTGTATTGAGGTCACATGCTACAATTAGCAATGAAAGGCTGTTTTATAATTTTGAAGGATTCCATCCATTTTACCACCAACATTTAGATGTTTTCAGTTTAATTTTAATATTGTCTTTCTGATTTATTAACTTATTTTTCAATGCCTCTTTCTAAAAGAAACAAGCCCTAATTCTCTCCAACAATTCTAATCTTCCAGTAACATTTTATCACAGCTTCTCTATGCTCTCGTTCTAAATACCCATTGTCTTCCTTTTCTAATGTCTGAAAACATGTAGAAAGATAATTGTTTTCAACCCTTATAATTGTTGCCTACATCTAATTTGTACAAGATCAAATCATTTGTTTAATAGAAAGGACATGAACATAATATATTTTGTCCTAAACTATGAGAATTGTAGAGAATTGCGTATTCATCTGTTCTCATGCTGCTAACAAAGACATATCTGAGACTGGGTAATTTATAAAGGAAAGAGGGCACTTGACTCACAGTTCAGAATGGCTGGGGAGGCCTCAGGAAACTTACAATCATGGCAGATGAGGAAGCAAACATGTCCTTCTTCACATGGTGACAGCAAGGAGAAGTGCTTAGCAAAAGGGGGAAAGCACCTTATAAAACCATCAGATCTCATGAGAACTCATTCAATGTCACGAGAGCAACACAGGAAAGACCCACCCCCATGAATCAATTACCTCCCACAACATGTAGGAATTGTGGGAGTTAACAACTCAAGACAAGATTTAGATGGAGACGCAGCCAAACCGTATCACATTGGTTGGACCTGTTACTACAGGGAGTAAAAAAGTTTAGTAACAGAACTGCAAAAGGTTTCCTGGTCTTCCATTAGGAGCTACTGGTTTTTGTTGTTATTGCAGTTTTTCCACTTGAGAAAGACACAGTGAAAAAGCAAAGACACAGGGATGTCTGTTTACAACTTCAGGGTAATTGAGGGATTCACCCATTCTGCTGAGAGTGCAACAAAGAGCTGAAAACTCATTATTGGATGGGGGCAAAGAATCCAGGGAGAGGTCAGATTGGCAGAAGTGTGGATCTCACAGCACTGAAGGCAGGCATGAGACAGGGCCCCCCACAGCTTAGGACAGAAGGACTTCTTCCTTGCCCTGCACTGATCATAAGTGAGTCTGAGGATGTTGAACAAGCTGGGTTTTGTGGGAATTTTCAGCTTTCCAGATGCTGCTTAATACTGCCAGGCTGCACTATGTTAATTAAATTCTTCCTACAATATGGTTATTATGGCAGAGGTCTGCCAATGTCCAGCAAAGTGTGCATTCCCAGGAAGAGAGGACGGGACTCTGCCAAATGATGAGGGGAAATCCAAACACCAGGACCCAGATTTTCTAGAAAAGTGTTCTCAAAACAAGATTAACGGCATCCTATGCTTCACTGCTTTCAAATAAAACAGTGAATTCAGTCTCTAAAAAGCACTATCTGTTGTAGATACTTGGAGCCAAATTTATTAATTAGAATTCTTTCAAATAACCCTGAGTCTCCTGCCAGGACATCACTAAAGAAGAGTAAATGAATGTGTTCCTCTGCAGGAATACTGCCTCTACACTGCCCTGCCTTAGATGGTGGTGTTTGGCATGGGAAGTTTCACACTAGCAATGAAAGAATACAATTCAGAAGAATTTGTGTAAGAAGATCCCATTTTTGTGAAGTAATAGCAAAAATGATTTCTGTACATGTCTACTACATGTCTGCAGATAGATGATGACAATGATAGGTTAGAGAGAGATGATAGATAGATAGATGATAGATAGATAGATGATAGATGATAGATAGATAGATAGATAGATGATAGGTAGATAGATGATAGATAGGTTTGTTTTATAATTAAATAAAGCTGTAAGAAAATAAACTAGTGAATATGACTTATGGCAATGGGTTGGAGGTAACATAGAAAAAGAGAGGAAGCCAGGAACAGTGACTCATGCCTGTAATCTCAGCTCACTTGGAGGCTGAGAAAGGAGGATCACTTGAAGCCAGAAACTCAGGTCCAGCCTGAGCAACATAGGGTATCACTATGGGTGATAGTGATACCCATATCACTATATGAGTAGTGATATGGGTAGATAGATAGATAGATAGATAGATAGATAGACATGGATAGATAGATAGATAGATGTCTATCTATGGATAGATAGACATCTATCTATGGATAGATAGATAGATAGATAGATAGATAGATAGAGATAGGGTGATACCCTGTCTCTACAAAAAAATTTTAAAAATTAACCAGGGGTGGTAGTATGTGCCTATAGTCCACTGCTCTTGGGAGGCTGGGGTGGGAGAATTGCTTGAGCCCAGGAATTCAAGGCTACAGTGAGCTAAGATTGTGCCACTGCACTGCATCCTGGGCAACAGAGAGATAACTTGGAAAGTGAGAAAGAAAGAGAGAAAGAGAGGAAGAGAGGACGAGAGAGAGAAGGGAGGGAGGGAGGGAAGAAGGGAGGGAGGGAGGGAGGGGAAAATAGGCAAAAAAGAAATTTCTTTTTAAAAGTTATTAGTATATATATTATTCAATTTAAATTTTGTATTTATATAAGATTATGTGTGCATGTATATTTGATTACAAAATTTAAAGTACCTCATATAGTTTGAAACATTTATTGTTCAAGGAATAAAAAGTTACTTCTGCACTCCTTTCATGTTAATTCCTGAGCAAGGAAATATCTGGACAGTAATTAATATTTAAGATACATGTGGCCAGATGCCGTGGCTCATGCCTATAATCCTAGCACTTTGGGAGGCCGAGGCGGGGGATCACCTGAGGTCAGGAGTTCGAGACCAGCCTGGCCAACATTGTGAAACCCCATCTCCACTAAAAATACAAAAATTAGCTGGGCATGGTGGCTCATGCCTGTAATCCCAGCTACTCAGGAGGCTGAGGCAGGAGAATCGCTCGAACCCAGGAGGCAGAGGTTGCAGTGAGCCGAGATCGCACCACTGCACTCCAGCCTGAGCAATAGAATGAGACTCCATCTCAAAAGAAAAAAAAAAAGATACATGTATTTGGGCCAACTAAATGTCAGGCATTATTCAAAGTGTGGGGCCTAACAGCCTCTTTCCTCATGACTCCTCTAAATGCATCTTAGGAGCAATGAAGTGGTGTGATGCATCGCGGGCTATGAACAAAAGGCTTCTCGTGGTGAAACCAACTCTACCAAATGGTAAACGACAGCAGTAGGGATGGAGAACACTTTCCTGGTAGGACAAGAAAGACAAAGGAGGTATTTATACACCCATGGTGTAAATGAGAAAGATGAAAATGTGTCTGTACACAAACACAATAGACAAATTTATCTCAAGACATGTTTTTAAATATAAATGTTTTAAGATATTACTTGGTTTCCATAATTTTTCATTTTCTTAATACATTTACTTCTGAGTAAGGTAAATCAGGATCAATTCTTTGCACAAATAATTACAGAGAAAATCATTCTTCTCAAATGTGTATCCACCTTGTTTCATTCTTTTCCTATTCTCTACTTCGCAGTGGAAGATGCCACGTGACCTTTGGCTACCCTGTAAGAAATTAGTTTGATGTCAGGAGCCCAATACTATTGTCCTTTCACTGGCAAAGCTCCCAATGAGATCAATCAGAGCTTACCTCTTGATCTAGGAGACTGCAATTTTGTCCCAGTGCAGGAGAAAATGTGGGCAAACATAGTAACTGTTTCGTCATCATCAACCACTCAACACAGTTAGGAGCATTTGAGTCTGTTTAACTCCCACTGGGATGGCAGCCTTAAATTCAGGCAGCAGAGCCTCACAAAGAAAGGCTCATTTGAAAAAATGCTGGGTCCTTTTTACTTCAGTATTTCCACGTATACAATCTGAGTTTTCATGAATTCTGCCAATCCTAGTTTGAAGATTAAATCAGATTCTTGGCTGGGTGTGAGAGGGTGGGGATGGGGACGGCTGGGGTTGATGGAAGGCACAGAATGGAGGGAGACAATGAGCATTTGACCAAATGAAAAATTACAAGGGGACATGGCAAATAATTTCCCTGTGAATATTTTTCCATGATCTATGATTATGATATGATAATGAATACAATAGAGAAACTACAACCTAACCCAATAAATTATGTTCTTATTCCCTAAAGCATGTTTAATATTCTCCAAACATAATTTGGATAATGCGTTATTTAAAAACAGATATATTTACTAGAAAACAAACTGCTTCAAATGTAATATATGAATTATTGCTTGAATCATTTCACTTTAGTCATATAAAGGCACAAAAGCAGCAATCATATTACAAAGTATTCCAGGACTCAGGCTTTGCTTTCTAATTATTATTCTGTAAAACTAATTATTAATAGCTGTTTGTTTTGTTGTTGATGATACTTTATTCACTATGCATAACAGAAATAATTACTTATTGACAGGATTTCCTGCTTATATTTTCCTCTGAGATTTTATCTTTGGCTTAAAAACCATGATTGCATTTACATTGTTTAGTTTCTATTGAAATTTGGAGTAGTTCATGGAATCTTTTTTTGTGTGTGTGGTAAAATCATTTAACATGAGCTCTACCCTCTTAACAGATTTTTGAGTGTATAATAGAGTATCCTTATTTATAGACACAATGTTGTACAACAGATCTCCATAGCTTTTTAAACATGAATTAAACTTAAAGGATATATTCAACAAAAAGAATGCATATGATGTGATATAACTTATAGGAAATTCGAGAACAGACAAAACCAATTTGTGATGATAGAAATGGGAATAGTAGTTTCTGGAGGGGAGGGCTGGGAGGCTGGCAAAGAGGTGAGGATTGACCAGGAAAGGAGATGAAGTTTGGTGATGGGTATGTTTAATATCTTGATGTAGGGATGTTTCCATTGATGTATATGTCAAAAAGCATCATGCAGTACTTAAGATCTGTGCATCTTACTTTACATTTATTGTATCTCAATAAAATACCATAAACAAAATGGTATTTTGTTTATATATGAGAGGGAGAAAATGAAAATAAAGAAAGGATGGGAATAAATTGAAGCAAGGCTCACATACCCAAGAAGGGAAGAGAGGACAGGACATCGTAAATGCACTTCCAGGTCTTTACATCGCTCAGCTTGTGAAAAATGTAGAACTACAAACGAGACCTAAGAGATCCAAGAGGTAAAATATCCTATTGCAAAAGGATTCATTTCTTGACAATGGTGGGTCAAATCCTTCCCCATCATTTCCATGATTCCCTCAAAATCCCAAATGTCTTTGCAAGAAATCCTAGGAGTTAATTAAATAAACAAACAAAATATCTCTCTTTTTTAAATCCACTATCTGAATCTATAAGAGCATAATGTACAAAAAAAATCAGAATTTCAAATTCTATTTTAAATCTTTAAAATGTGCTGTCTGTATTTTCTATAGAATGTACTGATTGGTGTTCTATATTATTTTGTAGTTCTAAGTAAGTTCAAAAGCCCTCAATCCCCCACCCCCCAACACACACACACACACACACACACACACCCCCCACACACACACAGTGTTGCTGGAAAATATCTTACTAGAGAAAAGACACACCAAGTGCAAGTACTTGGGAAGATACAGTTCTGAAATGGAATATAATTATTCATTAGAATCAAAGAAAATGAATCTTAGGCATCTAGTTCATCTCCATGCCATTTCAAGATTTTTCTGTCCATTAAGATACCCACATAGAAATATAAACAAGCAATACTGTATTTTATTAGTTCACATTTTAATATGACATTTATATTCCATTTTCTATTTCACTAGTTGTCATGTATATTCCTATTGTTTTCATATTCCTTCTTTTGCCAATACTGTTTCTTAATAAGGTTTTTCTTACAAAGTCAATTCTAAAATGTTTGGATGTTCCATATAATCAATTTTCCACAGCTCTGTAATGATTGCTTCATAAGATTCTATGGTTGGTTTTATTGCTTTCGTTTTCACTTGTAAAATTATTATCAGAACTGAAAATATAAATGCAAGTGTAGAGTTTTCCATATCACTGCAAAGATTGAAATTCAGAATTTTTGAAGAGCAGTTTGTAAAAACATGACAATATAATCAGAGTCAAAGGATGATGACTTTTTGATGGAATATTTTTTCTATAAAGCCAACTTATAAATGCTTTACTGAATGACCTCATGTTCATGTTTCCAGTTAATAAGCAGGTTGCCAACTCCCAGCATATTATTGTCCACTGTAATTAGTCAATAAGTCTAAGTGTCTAATGGTATACTTACATTATCTAAAAAAAATAAGGAGAAACCAGTCAATAAATTACTCTGGTATCTGGTATTTTTATTAGTTTAATTTTTACTAAAACATGACAAATACAAAACAAGTCGTGTATCCATTCAATTAAATCATTGAAATTCTTAACTAATTACCTTATTGATAGGTTATCATGGACACTGTCTCACACACAAACACACACAAAAGATAATTAAAGACAAGAAAAATCTAGAACATATTATATTATGGAAAAAAATTACAGGCAGAACTCTCCATAGAAACTGTTAGTATCAAAAACTAATCATCTTCGTACAGGGCTCTAAGCCTTTGGTATTCAATTTCATCAGACTTTAATACGTCACCTATCTGTCTATGTATCTATCTATAATGTCTTAACTATGATATGAAGGAGAAAAGGAAGAAATTACTTTATAAAAAATTCTATACATTTAATGAGTAAATGTTTAGACATGACTATGTTAGTAACCATAATGAAATAGGTAGACGCGTGTTCCTCTAGGTGTCATCTCTGTGAATGCTAAAGGTACAATTGTAAATTGATTCATCTTATTGTATTGTTACCTCAAAACCAGAGAAACACAGTACCATTGGTGACGTGATTTTGAGAAATGGTGAACATCTCTTGGTAATGTTCTTAACAAGACAAAGTACACGTTTTCCTCAATTTGTATGGTGAGTTGCATTACTGGAAAAATCTTCGTGTACTGAAACAACACAAAAATTCTTCACTTTGCTAGGCTCATTTATTTAGAACAGTTCTTACACAGGCATGTATGTTCAATGGATCAGTAGAAATTCATACCAAACACTATAGTCAGTTATTATACAGGAATTTCCCATACAAATACAGAGCTTCTAGTATCTGCAATTGCTTACTAAATAACAGCAGGGTTTCTCCATTTGTCATGACAACCAAATGCCCCAACACATTTCCCAAAGGACTTCTAGGGGATTGTACATCTAGTTGAAAACCATTGCTCTAAATCAATTACACTACAACTACATCTATTCGCTACTATGGCCAAATCATCGATCTAATCAATTGCAACAACAAAGTTAAATTAATGTGAAATAGAATTCCTAGAATTTCTGCATCTTCCTGTTTTCCTCTTGTTTTTAGCCTAAGAGCCTTGACTGTAATGGGAGAAGAAGCTTCTACACTCACATTTGACTTTTTTTGACCTCACCAAGGTTAATGCTTACTATTACTAGGCACACATGCCTTGCCTAGGAAAATCATCATTTGCGTTTGCCTTTTCATTTTTTTTTTCAGAGGTAAATGAGTCATGTAAGAGATTTATGAGTTTATGTGTAATCATAAAATATGAGCCTAGAGATACTCTTACTCCCTTAACTGTGATTTTAATAACAAAAGCTAAACCTTAAAAGGGCTGCAGACTATTGTACCAAATCCTGCTCTAAACAATGTTACAGATATTAATACATTTAATTCTCATAAACTTCTGAGGAAGTTGTCATTACTATTCCCATTTTATAGATTAGGAAACTGAGGCACAGCCTAATGTCACACAGCTGGAAAGCAGTAGAGTAAGACTGAAAACCTGGCAGTCTGGTGCCAGAGTCCATGTGCTTAACTAATTATGTTACACTCTTCCTACATACGTGGGGAAAATGGAGTGGAAGGGATAGTTATGAACTAGTTGTTTGTCTAGAAGTTTCAGAATTTTGTTTTGTTGTTTTCATTTTTAAATATCAGATGGTGTAATTACTCCTTTCTTGTCTATTAGATTTATCCTCAAATTATTGCTGTTGTTTTAAAGTAAGGTCCAGAGCTCCTAACACATAGAACCCATGGAAATTACCCTCAGCTTGCTGGTACTGGGTATGGCTCTGACTTAGACTTACGGAGCCTGACAGAATATGCATTGGCACATTGTGTTTCTACTCATAAATCTTGGCCTTCTACTTTTCTGGCTTGAATTAAATTATCCAATGAACATTTTTATTCTCCTGATGCTCTCTAGCAAGTGAATTTATAGGTACTTAGGAAATACAGAATTATTATGAATCAGAATTTATTGTGAATCAGAAATTATAGTACCCTAGGTTATAAGTTTTGTGAGGGCAGATAATGTGTTTGTCTCAGCACTTTGTCTCCTACTGCAGTGCCTGAGATCTAATAGATGTTCAATAATATTATTATTATTAAATAAATGAATTAATAAACGATAGGTAAGATTTGATAAAAGCTACTTGATTTGAATTTGCTCATCCTGACACTATTGCTCTGGATACTCTCTGTTCTAAGTCAAATTCATTTTACCTTCCATCATTGTTAAGTTTCTAAGCTGATCAGCATTCTGTGGTTCTCTGCCAGACATGATCCAACTTATCATGCCTCACAGCTTCTTGAATTAAACATGGAATCAAATTTCTGTTGTATTCACCTGTTTATAATTTCAAAGTATTTTTTCATTATATTGAATCACCATTTACTATCTGCTTATAATAGAAATAAAACTATTTAATAATCATGTTGCATTTTAAACATAGTTTTCCCTCACAACAAAGTTCTATCTTGGGAGAATAAGTTATTCTCCAAGCTTTGAAAGAAAAGAAATAAATAAAAATATATAAACATATATATTATATATATATATACATGTAATTATATATAACAAAATTTTAAGCTAAGTGTTCAAGACTGTTTTCTTCATTTATATAATTTTCATATGACAAGCAATATAAAGCACTTAAGAGTCTATAAAACATTCATTGTACCATTAAATTGGCATACATTTGTAAAAGTTTACCTTTCATTACAATGATATGTCAATGTAAGATGATGTGGTACGCAGCTGCTACAGAGATTGTATTCCATGGCATGAATTTGTTGGAGATCATAAAGATTTAAAATGACAAGCCAATTATAATAGAAAATATGTGCGTAAGACAGTAAAATGAACTAAATATATATTTATTATAAAGAACAATTCCTTGGAAAATATAAAACAAGCTTAGAAGAGCAGTATTTTAAATAAGAGTTTTCAGTAGATACAGAAATTGGATACACTTTTCAAAGGACCCAAGAACAGCTTTCCAGTTGTTATGATGCTATGTCTTTCTAGGAAATCCAAATTTTACATGAAAATAAATACCTCAAGGCCAGGCACAGTGGCTCATGCCTGTAATCCCAGCAATTTGGGAGGTTAAGGTGGGTGGATTGCTTGAGTTCACAAGTTCGAGACCAGCCTGGACAACATGGCAAAAGCCTGTCTCTGCAAAAATAAATAAATAAATAAATAAATAATTAGCCAGACATGATGGTGCATGCCTGTAGTCCCAGCTACTCGGAAGGCTGAGGTGGGAGGATGATTTGAGCCCAGGAGGTGGAAGTTCCAGTGAGCTGAGATCATGCCACTGCACTCCGGCCTGAGCAATAGAGCCAGAACTTGTCTGTATATGTATATGTATATGTATATGTATATGTATATGTATATGTATATGTACATACCTCAAACCAACTATAAAGATCAGTAGAACGTTTCACCAAGGAAGAGACCATATATTAATTTTCTGAAAATAGTTAATGGAAGCAAAAATGAACTATGATCTCCAATACAGACATGTAAAAAACAATTCCCATCTGAGAAATAAAGTAAAACCAAACATTGATTCTAGTATAGGAAGTCTTAGACTAGCATATAGAACAAGAAACCAGAGTGCCTAAAATCTTGGGAAGATACTAAAAAGTGTTTGTAATGGAAAATTTTAAAATAATATGTATGATTTTTAGATATTTGCCAGAAAAATTTTAAAGGTAACAAAAGAATGAAAATAGTAGAAACATGTCATTTTAGTATTGTGGACCATTGCTACTTACAGCTCTCACCTTTGTCAAACTTAAAATTATAACATAAAACATTTATTGAGATCTGTGTCCTGGCAGACAGACTTAGAAAGAAGGTTAACCATTGACATTTTGTTGATACTAAAATTTCCCCAAATCTGCCTTGTCCTATTGTCAGCCATTTTCCCTTTATTAGTGTCCTCTGAAAGCGCTTGCATCTGCTCTCCTTCCAATTTGTTTTCTCCCCTTACTTCCAAAAATGCACCCTAAGGCAAAAAAACTGTGTTCATAATCCCCTCTGCTATTATAATAGAATGGGTAGGTGCTGTTATGTCCACAGAAATACTTCCAGTCTCTCATTACATCCCTCAAGGATTGCAGACATACTTTCCATTAGTTGACAGCATACCTTTTATAAAACTTCTTGGTTATCCAATCCCTGACCATTTAATAAATTCTTTCATGGATAAATGAAAAATGAATTGAATCACTACGTGCTAAATAAAAGGTAATATGTCAACAGATACTTCACTGCCTTAATATTCAATACAATTCTTTCTGTAACTATTTTTAAATGGAGGGGGGATGAAAACTTTGATCACAGATCTGCAAACTGTATTTAATCAGGAAAGTTATAATTATTCACTTTTTCAAATTATCTCAAAATTACACCTATCTGATCTGCAAAAAAAAAATATTGATACATAAAGAACTTCCTGGATACAACATTCTGTCTTAATAAATTAGAAAGAAGTGTATTCTTAATGTTTTTTTTGGTTTTCAACTTTATAACCAAGAAACTTTATGAGAAGATAGTATAAAGTGATACAATTATTGAAAATATGGAGCAGGAGCGACACCAGATCCATGACCCTGGAAGAGATACTGAACTTCTCTGGTGGCTCTTTATTTTAAAATGATGAAACTGTTAATACCAATTTGATAAGCTCAGAGAGAGAATTCAATGAATTTATATGTGTAAAGTGCTTTTTACGTTCCATTTCTGTCATATACTAATTGCTGTATAAACCTTTACTGTCCTAAAGATTCCAATAATAATTCTCTAACCCAGAAATAAGTACTGCAATTTCAGAAACTATTTTAATACGACAAATGTAAATATGTATGCACTGCATGCACATATATTTTATATACACATATACTATATACACATATATGTATATAAAATGAAGCCATTTGTAAAGATTTCCTATGAAGACTACAGGATATGAGGCATATGTATGTATTTTTTTCAATATAACAAATATCTCTTACTATTTTCTCCATTTACTCCCTATGCTGGATAATCTAAGGATGTATCTCTTCAACTTTATCAAATAGCGGTCACCATTGGGAGAGACTTGGTAGATTATATCTGTAAAGATGGCCCCATCTAGCTGAGGGCAGAGTTTCAATGTCTGAACTGATTTCCCCAGGGAGGACTCACTGGATATGAAGTTTCACTGAAATTCACACCCAATAGCAAAGTGCAGGGAGGCTCACAATTAACCACAATATGTTCAGTTCTTCAGATGAGCTTTTTATAGAGACAACTATACTTAACCTGTATGTTCCTTCTGTATGTACCAGCGATTCACGTTAGTTAAAAATAGAATCTAGGGAACGCAAATATAGCCTAATAACTGAAGGAATTTCATATTTCTTTGTGTGGTTTGAGTATATAGGCACTGTTGGAAAAAGATTGCTCACAGGTGTCAAGCCGCAAGACATAATTCCTGGTCACGAGGATACATTTGAAGGTGTGCTTATTCCAGTGGGGAAAAAATACAGTAAATACCATGTCACTGCTCAGAAGTCCAATCTTGAACAGACTTAGAAATGATTAAGAAAGTCTATTTTCCCTCATTTAATTATTTGGTGGAATGTTTAAGTCTATTTTTTCCAAAAACAATAATTTTATTTATGTCAATTTAAAAAGTATATTTGTAAAAATATCTTTTATAGTTTATTTATATAATTTTTTTATTTATTGGAAGGTGGAGACTACATTTTTTGATCAAGTGCATCTGGTGCTATGATAAGTATATTCCATACATATTCTTCCTTCATGCTTTTAACAAATAAGTACTATTGTATTTTCCAACTTTATAGATGAGGAAACTGAGGTCTTTAAGTAATGTCCTGTCTAAGTAGTTTCAGGAGTGAGGCAGGAATTTTAACCAATTCTGTTCTAGTCTAAAACCTATGCCCTTACGCTACACTATGCAGTTGTTCTACCTGACATGAATGGGGCTTTGAGTGAATTATGTTTTTGTTTTCTTCAACTGGCTATTTTGACAAAGTAGTAAATAAGGAGTAGTGCTTTTCCAGCTTCCCTTTAAGTGGCTCAGGCCACTATATATATATTTTTTTATTATTCTGCTTCCATTGTGTTTCAGTTTTCCTTTAAGTGGCTCCACCACTATATTTTTTATTTCTCTGCTTCCATCATTTGTCTATTTCATCTTTTGGATTTAGGGATGTTATTGCTTAAGCAAAGGTACCAATGGAATCATAAGTACAAAAGATGTGTATGGCCAGATGTGTGACTACTAAGAGCCAATTATAGCATCAAGATACCCTACCATGGTGCTTTTAGGAAACCTATTTCAAAACACTTTTTCCTTTCCTATTCAGGAAAGCTATGTTTTTATAGCCTTTGAGAAATCTTAGTGAAATAACCAGGAGGCTATGAGGAGTCACTTCAAGAATAATAAGTTCCTCTACCCAAACATCTGTCTCTTGTCAAAGGAGGAGCACCTCCAAGAAGTTGAGACAAAATATGCTACTTTTAAAACTCCACAATATAAGCACCAAGACCTAATTCCCACAGGTAAATCCTGAGACACTTAGCACTCAAATAAGAAAAATATAGTAATCAGTTCTCATTATTAAATTGAGTTTTTAAAAAAGATTTGAAAATGCTAAAACCAATGTTACAGGTTTTCAAAGCCATTGGGTTTAAACACTATCAATGGAAAATAATATAACATAAGATATTCTTTAGAATCTAAGACTCTGTGGACAATGTTTGTGAAATCTGGAGTTAAGGACCAAAATAACACCTATAGAACCATGAAGCTCCCTCAATAAGCACTCATCATCAGTTTTCAAGTTTCTAGATGAATTGAAAGTATAATTACTTTGGAAATAGGAGGGAGACTATTTCAGAGTTTTAAAATTAATCCTGTCTTTAATTAATTAATTAAAATTAATCCTGTCTCTGAGTCTATGAAAGCAGGAACCTTGTCTCATTAATCATCCTATCCCTAGTACCTTTTGTTATGTATGACTGATGTGGGTGCTTAAAATATATTGGGAAAAGGAATCAGTGAAATAAATAATAAATGAGTAACTTGATAGTAGCCACAGGCAGAAAACACCACATGATTCCAACATAGGATAAAAGACTAAGAAGAGAGCTGAGTAGAATACAAAATAAATAGCTCTTTTCCCAATTTCTCTTCTACTGTCTCCGATGATCTACAAACCTAAATGAAAGCTTGGGTGTTGATGAAAGTTGTTAGTACTTACGCCCTATGTTCAAATCCCAGAAAAGTTTTCTCTGTGTCAAATTGTGGTTTTTCTCTTCTGTCTTTTCCTCATTGGTCATTTTCCCATTCTTCTTAATGTCACACCGAATGCAAAGTATATGTTGCAATATTCCTAAATTCTCTGACCCAACAATCTTGTACTAACTTAAAAAAAAAAAAAAGGAACGTTCTAAAGGTCACGCCAAAGCAAAGAACATCAGCCATCTTAGGATCTCTCCCCTAAATATGCACTTAAATTTCTTAATTAATAAATTCAAGTCACCAGTTGTCATCAAGTAGTCTTATTCTGGAGGGAAAAAGGCTGTAAATTGATCAGTTAGGTAATTCATCAACTCCTCCACATGAATGCCCTAGAACCCTACCTCAATAATTCGTTGTGTCAATTTACTACACATTCTCAAATAAGTTGTATTCCCACAAAATCGCATAGTAAAACCCCAAATAGTTTTTCTTTATATAAATTATATAGAAAAACTAAAGGAATTAGGACACTAAAGCTACACATTGTTAACAAAACTTAGTGATGTGATTAGACCAGAGTGTTCTTTTCACTAGTAACCTACAGGGAAACAGAAAAGTTGAAACTAGAAGGACCGCTTCAATAAAACCTAGAAATGTGATTAGTACTTTATACAACACTAACAATATTTTGTAGAATAATATTTAGAATTGAGAATTCAATTCAAAGTAGTTTTACAATTCAGTCCTTGCAATGAATAAGCTTTTTTTTTTTTTTTTTTTTTTTTTTTTGAGAGGGAGTCTCGCTCTGTCGCCCAGGCTGGAGTGCAGTGGCGCGATCTCGGCTCACTGCAAGCTCCGCCTCCCGGGTTCACGCCATTCTCCTGCCTCAGCCTCCCGAGTAGCTGGGACTACAGGCGCCCGCTACCACGCCCGGCTAATTTTTTGTATTTTTAGTAGAGACGGGGTTTCACCGTGTTAGCCAGGATGATCTCGATCTCCTGACCTCGTGATCCGCCCGCCTCGGCCTCCCAAAGTGCTGGGATTACAGGCGTGAGCCACCGCGCCCGGCCATGAATAAGCTTTTGTTTAGAGGATTCAAAAATGCATAAGAAACACTTTCTTGAACCTAAGAGCTGATCAGTTAATTTTGGAAGAATAATAACATGCACATAGTATTAATATGAAGCAGAAAGTACATTTCAGAAAGGAAATATTAAATATTATAGGAATAAAAGAAGAAAAGCTTCTATCTAGTTAGGAAGATTATTAGATATTTTAAGATGATTATTCTATTTTGAACAGAAAGGTAGAGATACAGGGTATAGGAGAGTCTAATTTCATCCTGGTGCAAATATTTAGTGTGTACTTATAAAATGACAGATAAACATATTTAGGGCAATATATACTACTTTTTACAGTGATTACTATGTGACAGGCACTCCCTAAGAACTGCACACAGAGAGTTTAATCCATTCAATAGCAATATGAAGTTAAGTTTTGAGATACTCTGTTATTCCGATGACAAAAGTGGGTTAGACCTGGGCAGCCTTACTCCATAAAACTTGTTCTTAAATACTTCATCACCCCAGCGCTATGCAATATACCCATGTAAAAAACATGTACACATATTCCCTAAATCTAAAATTTTAAAAAATGCTGCATCACATTCCTCTCACTTCTTATAACTGTCTAACAGGGAGAATAGTGTGAAAGGTATGGCCATTAACAGAAACATAGATGTCAAGAGGAACTACTCTGGGTAGAGAAAATGGGGAGTTCCTATTTCTGTATTTCAGATGACAAGATTTGATATGATACTCATGGAGTTGGTTTAAAGAGTTGGAGAAAACTGTAATCTTGATTTGGAAAATAACTTTATAGAGCTCAGTTTGGAATAAATGAGGTCGAAGCAGGGACAAAGGTAGAGAGAGGAGAAGGTAAAGAACAAATTCTTCTCTTCACTTAGAAAAGAAAGAGAAGGCAAAGTTACTACTGTGTCAAAACAGCATTCAACTTCTCACCTGTCCATCACCCACTGCCAGACTTTGTATCTGGCCTGCAGAACTTGAAAATATTTGCAAATTAGGTTGGAATTAAAACTAACATTTTGTGTATGAATTTAATTCATGCCATGGGTTTTACCAACTCTACCTCCTTGAATACACATCATTTTATTTTCTCCTTTTTAGAAATGAAGAACCTCACACATCTCAACATCCTATAGATGGGAAACTAGGAGTCAACTTCAGATTGTCCAATTCCAAATTGGTTTAAATTTTTCAAACTGTATGTTAGAGACATCTGCCTTTTTTTCATCAACTTGCTTTTAAAGTAGTTTAGTTTTTATTATTGTGATTGAAATGACTTCATTTGAAGGAGTGAGAAGACTTTTTAACAAGAAGTAATGGTCTGTCATTCTTACAGTCATACTCATCCGATCATGAAACACAGTTTATGTAGGGAAAAGCAAAACCCAACGTAATAAGTAGAGTTCTTGCTTAAACTAATGATTACCCCGTTTAAACAACATGAACCAAGTAGTTGTCAATATATGTAGTTATTGAGGAGATATGTTTGAAATACCAGCATGAGTATTTGTCCTAGGCAAGTATCATCTATCCATCAAAAGATAAAAAGGAGCCGAGACTAACACACACACCCGCACACGCACATTCACACTATTTCTGCCTTAGTAATTGGACAAAAGTTTGTTCTGTTTCTTAAGATTTTTGTTTTTGTTTTTTCTTTTTATTGTGTATGAAGAATTTCCTTTATGTCAAGTGGGGCTTTGGGACTTATTCTAGACAAAACTCACCTGATTTGAGCCCTGAGGAAATGGATTTAAATCTTCTCTTAAGGGTAATCAGTGAGGTCAAGAAGCATGTTAATTTAGGTACATAAAACACCATGGCCTGATAGATGAGCTATCTGTTCCACCTTCCAACTTTCTAAATTCCAGGACATCAGAAGCACGTCATGCATTTTCAGAGGAAGGGGTGGGGAAGTGGTATTTCCTCTTTTGTAAGAGAAAAAGGAAATCTATTCATTTAGGTTGTATGGGTTTGATCTTGATCCTTCTGATGTAGAGTTGTCATATGTTTGTTAGATAGGCAAGAAAGTTGTGCACTGACCCAAAGGAAAGCATAAAGTCTGAATTATGACACCACTCCTCCTACCAGCAGCCACATAAAAGAACCTTCTGCATTAGTAACTATTCAGGTTGACAGGGAAAGTTTGAAGGGGAATGTGATAGAATGCCATAATATAAAAGATGGAAGAAAGAGAAAAAACAGATATCACTTTATTCTCCATTAAGAGTTCTCACACATAGGAGGAGAGGTTGAAGAAAGAATAAAAATGTAAAAGGTGATATCAAAGGTGTACTCAATTCTGACTTTTATTCTAGCCATTCACCCTTTTGTACTGCACTTCATCTCTCAAGCTTTTTTTCTATAGTTTTCATAATAAATCTGATACATTTTAGAAATGCAGTTTAAAAAGGAAAGAGACTAGAATTGAAGCTTTCTCTTTCCTAACAGTTTTTTGGTTGTTAATGCCTCACTAAAAATACTATTTCCTGTTCATGTTCAAATTGATTTTGATATTTCATTCTGATGCCTTCAACATTATTGATTCATTATAATGTACAGATAATGTTGATATGGCATGATTGTAAAACACCAATAGGCAAAGGGCATCAAATGATCTATTTTTAAAATAGAAATGGCATTTTCCATAGTGTGAACTCTATCTATATGAAATAACCTATCTAGTCATGCAACATAGTGAAAATCAATAGAATATGAAAGTACTAGTTATGATACGTCATATGTTTACAACAAATGTAACATCCAATGTGCTTGACTGAATTGAGCTTTAATGCTTCATTTAAGCTTGGCTGACATGAGATTAAATGTTACAAGATAGGATATTTTTTTTAAAATCCAGCACTCCAGCCACATTATTTAAATATTTTTGGCAACTCTGCATTTTAATTTTAAAGCCCTTTTTGCCTTTGTTAGGATTTTAGATCTTTAAAACTATAATGCGACATTACTATTGTTGCGGGAATAGGAAGAAACATTAATCTGCATGTTATCGTTGCTTGCAGATGTTCATTTTTGTCCTATTTAAATGAATGCAAATTTTGTCATTTTTTTCTGAAAAGGCACTTCATTTTATATGTTACATCAGAGATGATATGAAAATTTACATTTCATATGTATATATAATGGAAAAATATTCTATCAGATTCTATTAAAATATAGCTAAGTGATACGTTAGAAGCTCAAATTAGGTGTTCAAAATATGTTCGAGTAAATAAAAGTTCTTATTTCTATTAGCCAGGAATTTTACATTTGCAAGTTATAGAAATACAATAACATTGATTCAAAGCCCCCAGAAAGGAAGTGGGATTTATTGACTTTATAAATCTCTGAAGTCCCAAAGTTTACCTTCACATATGGTTGTATCAAAAATGTCATGAAGACTCTGTTTTTTGTTTTGGTTTTTTGTTTACCACCACCACCCAACCCCACCTGCATCCCATGCCCTTGTTTTTCTCCAAGTTAGCCTTATTTTCAGTTAGGTCCTTTCCTTCTAATGACCCTAACAGTGCCCAACTTTCATCTTCCTACCTAATTCATCAAGGCGGAGGAAAATCTCTCTTGTACAATAGTTACCAAAAATGTCACTAGTTAAATTTCAGTACCAAGGCATGAATGCTGAGGTTACTTCTAGGTCTCAAAAGTGAGGTCATCCTACATGGATTAAGAGTGAGGAAGAGGTGGTTTCCCAAAGCAAAATACAAGCATTATTTACACAACATGTATACACTACATAAGCTCACCTGAGATAAATATATATTTTTTAGTATATTTCAGTAATGGAACTTCACCAGCATTAGAATTCTGCAAGGTGTCTAAACTATTCCTAATGGTCACCTATAATTTTGAAGGCTAATATTTTGTCATTTTAATACTCTAATTTTATTTAATTTAAAGGAGAGTCTATGTGAATAAAGTATTATTAACAACATTATTTGAAGAATATTTATTTCATTGCAAACCAGAAATCCATCTCAAAAATCCATTGAATTTTCTAACAATCAAATTCACCTAATAAATGAAGTTGGTGCTAATAAGTGACGACAATATGCTTGAGTTGTTTTTCTAGGAGAAGGAATTTTTTTTTGAGGTTAGTACATACATAGGAACTTGTCCATTCTCTCATGAGTAGCTCATATGTGCAAGACACTTGGCTGGTCAGGGTGAGATACGGTCTGTGATCACTATGTCAAAAAAAGCCAACTGGCCCAACAGAGATCAAACCCCTGACCTCAGCCTCATTTCATGTAGATTCAAATCAGTTGTGCTTACTAGCTACAGACATGCATGAGTGTCAGTAAATATCCCAGATTTCCTGACATAGGATCCTTCCCTACCAGGCCACAGCAGAGCTTAGTGAGCCCAAACTGATGATTCATCCAGAAGCAGCCATGCAAATCTTGGCTTCCTGAGGAAGGAACCAGAACAGCAGGCCAAACAATCCTTAGAAGCTGATAAGGCTTAAATCAGCACCTTCTCCATTTTCCAGCACTCTCCTCTGCCTTCTCTGCCTTGGCATACTGATGTATTATACAACAGTTACATAACTTCTCAGGAAATAGAGCCCAGAGCCAGATGCTTTCTGAAGAATCAGAACTATTATCATTTTTGTTGCTATAAGCTTGAGTTGTTCTTTTTTTAAAAAAAAAAAATCTCTTAGAGAATGATATATTCAACCAAATACAGATCTGGTTTCAGTCATAACAGGATTTAAATCTTGACTTTCAGATTCCAAGCTGGCATAACTTAAACAAATTTTTATGTTTTTACTGTTTCCCACTCTACAAATCAGGTTCCAAAAGTATGCCAAGTATTTACCTTCAACATCTAATGAACATGTTCTACTCTCCCCATTATCTCCATCATCTCACTTTCTGGTTTCTCTCTAAATGGAGATTCTTTCTAGCCCTTGAAATATGTGACTAAAAAGATATATTTTACACTATATTTTATATTTCATACTTATTTTATATTTCATACAATTTCATAATGCAGTATTTGACAAAGTGTGCTTAGAGTATTTACTTATATGTAGTTAAAATACTTGAAAAAGTTTCTGTGCTGGAGCTTTTCCAGTGCACAATGCCTATCATTATATTCACTTCAGATCATTACTTATTAAATGTCTTTGATAATGAAAATCCTGATCAGAATTTATTGACTGAGCCTATCTTTTTAAAATATACATTTTATTTTACAGGCCTTGACACTAATACTCTATTCTTCTATCTATTATTATATGGTGATAGTAAGGTTCAAATTTTCTGAAGATTGAATCAGATATTCGGCCACTAAGTAGCTTGATTTAACCTCTATGTACGTAGATAAACAAACAAAATCTAAAGAATAAAGGGTCAATTTTATTAACTGTTATTTTAAGCTAAGAAGGAAAGAAAAGGAATGGAGGCTGGATAAAAGAAAAGAAGAAAGAGAGTAATAAAGGAAAAGAGGAAAGGAGGGAGGAAGAAATGCAACAAGGTATTGCTTATAAATTTTCCATATACTTTTGTATCAGTCTGTTCTCACACTGCTATAAAGAAATAACTGAGACTGGGTAATTTATAAAGAAAAGAGCTTTAATTGGCATGTGGTTCCACAGGCTGTACAAGAAGCATGACTAAGGAGGCCTCAAGAAACTCACAATCATGGTGGAAGGCAAAGGGGAAGCAGGCATGTCTTACATGGCTAGAGAAAGAGGAATTAAAAAGAAGGGGGAGGTGCTACACACTTTTAAACAACCAGATCTCATGAGAACTCACTCATTATCATGAGACTAGCAAGGGGGAAATCTGCTAGTCTCATGATAGCTGATTCAATCACCTCCTATCAGGCCCCTCCTCCAACACTCAGGATTACAATTAAACATGAGATTTGGGTGGGGACACAAATCCAAACCATTCAACTTTTAATACTATATTTTCTGTTTAAAACTCTGTAAAAATACAAAATTCAAAAACATATAGACTATTGATCCATAATATCAAAGAACTTTTAAAGTTAGAGTCAATAAGGTATGCATATAAGTAGTTGATACTGAATGAGTATTTGTTGAGAAACCCAGATAAAATGGCCAGGACATCTTTAAAATCTATTTCTGTGGTTTTTTTAAAAAATTTATTTCAAGCCAAAATACACTACAAAGAAAGCACAAGTTCATGAAGGAAAGAAATGAAGTGATCGTCTTATTTGGAAAGATTTATCAAGTTCCTTTTTTCACAGTTTGAGGCAACTCTGTGAGCACTGAAACCTGTGAAAATATTGTATATTGTACAACTGAAAACATTACAGATATCCTGAAAAATAACAAAAGTGAAATATAATGCTATTTCAGTTACAAAAAGTTAAATATAAAAATTTACAATAATGTAACTTATATGGATGGTTATAAACATATAATTCTAGACACATATAGAAACAGGTATAAAATACTGTGATTAAAACATCCATTAAAGCACATATGGACTTTAGAGTCTCATTGAAATTGCACTATTAACTTTTAAAGGGTCTTAAAGCTGCCAGTTCAGCTGTTTAAATAATAGGAAGACTTGTAACAGGAACATACTAGGTCGACGTACTAGAAAAGCCTATATTTTATACCTCTTTAATGTTAGTCTTTCTGGGACATTTTTTACATATTTCATTAATAGCAGAACCTTTATGTAGGTGTTATTTCAGCTACAGAAAGACATTCTAGAATGCATATAAATGTACTTTGTTTGGTAGACAGTATCAAGGGAAACATTAAATATCCTTAAGTCTGATTAACCTGAAGTGTGCTTATGAAGGCCATTTTATCTCTCAACAAGAATTCCACAAGTGGTCATCATCCCGCAATGTCAGTGTTAAGAAACTATTGAAAGTGGCAAGGTTGGGTTGTAGTGAATTTATAGAAAAAGTGAATCCTCAAGTACTCATGACCTACGCAGGGCCATTGAAGAATAGAAAACTAGAAGATTTAGTTAGGTCATTCTACAATTAGTTCCTCTTGGACAATTCCTTCTCAAAACTATCTCAGAAGGCATGAAGTATTTCAACATTATCTATGGAGTTGTGGGGAGAAAAAAAGATATTGTTTATGGCACAGAGTACAAAGTAAATGTGAATCCAAACATTTATTTAACATTTCTTTTATACTGACTCCATTTGGCCTCCTGAGTATTCATGTTAATTCCAGTATTCATGTCTCCACTCTTATTACTCTTTTCTGCTGAAACATCATTGTTTTCTCTGTTGTCCATTTCCTATCAATTTCTATCCGTTGTTCAAAGATTCAGCTGAAAGATGTCTGCCCCCTCAACTACTCTGTTCAAAAGATTTTCCTAACCACTTATTGCTCCCTACCTTCTTTCTCTTTTCCTTTCTCCCCACTTTCTTCTTGTGTTGCACTGCTAGATTTAGAAGAGGTATTGTAAATTTGTTTTGTTCTTAGGGGTTATGCTCTTACTTTATAGACTTTCCCTTTGGCAACCCTTTAAAAATGTAAAATGTTGAGTCCAACCTTTAATCTATTGTTTAGCAGCAGTTTTCTCATACATCCATGTGAACACTCAGCACAGCATTAACCCTACTCTTTAAATAAGGAGCCACTCCAAAATTGGAATCAAAATCTCCTCTGTTAAACTCTTTCTAAAATAAAGATGATGTCAAGCACTTCTACAAATTATCTCATTTAAAAATGGCAACAATCTACTCCCCTCCATCCCCACTGGACCCACATTAGGTGGAGAAGTGATGATTTAGCCAGAAGCCAGACTATTCTTCTGTTCCTTTTCTCTACCACCTTTAAAACTTAATATTAACATGAACTGAAGAAAATAATGACCAATGTTCACACATGGAAAAAGATGTGAAAATTGTCTCTACAATTCAAAGCAGTATTTAAGTATCAGGCATTAGAATCTCTCATAAATGTGCACAAAACACTACCTTCAATTTTCCACATCATTAACTTTTTAAAACTTAAACTAGAGCTACTTGAAACTTGTCCCTTAAACACAGTCATTATCACCTTTTTAACATATTCTTACGTGGGAGAAAAGAAGGGTTGAGATAGAGATGGAAAGATTGGAATTATGCATAGCCTCCATCATCACATACATACTCTTTGACCATATTCTCTGAGTATCCCCTTCGCCTAAATGAGGTCAATATCCTCAAGTTTTTTTTTTCCCCTGTAGTTTTTAAAGCCACTGAGAATCAGGCTCTTACTCTGTGTCAGAGATTTGGTTAAATGCTTTAGATATATATTTCAAAGAGGAAAAGACAAATTTTTCTTGGGAATCAAACTTTAAAACATTGTGGAAATGGTTTCAATATTCTGGGGGAAAGAAAAGAAAAAACCCAAGGCTGAATCCCCCAGTGTCAGAAGGATTTGGGAAACTGGCGTTAGGGGAGGTACTAGAAGGTGAGACTGAGAAAGAAGAGGAAGGAGCCCAATTATATTTGGGATCAATGTGAATGATAACTTCGTGACAAGTTTCTGGTTGAGGAATGGCTGAGGAACTTTTGAAAGTGGTATAACTCTAATATATTTATTGAAACAACTGCAAATCTTTGAAATTTAGTAAAAATATGTCCCCCTCCAATACACACAGACACACACACACACACTCTTATGATAGTGGTAGCAAGAAAAAGCATGTGGAAATCAAGATAGCACTAAGTTTATGATAATGTATTATGGAAAAGGAGCCTAGAGAGGGTGGGGACCAGTGAAAATCAGAAATGAAAGGGGCTTGGAACATGTGTGCATCACTAGGAGGCTTTAGAAACTGGTTTGCAACCTGTTGTCTTGTGATTACAAGTGGTGAGATATTGGGGAAGTCTTTTATCCTTTCTAAGACTCATTCATCAGGAGTAGTTATGAAAGATGATAATTTTTACCTTGAGAGATTCTTGTATAAATTAATATGAAATATATATATGGCCGCTGATGGGTTATATTGATATACTTAATGTATTCCTCTCCTTAAGCCTTTCTGTTCCCTATAACTTAAAGTAGAAATCCACCCATAACTTTTATACTATCTACCAGTAACAATAAGGAGTATTTCCAGTAATAAATGTTAAGGGCACTGCTGTAGAGAGCCAGGTGTCAATGTGGAGTCAATAATCTTGTCTCTGTGCTGTAATCCTGCCTTGAGTAAGCTCTCCTTGGCTTATCTTTGGCTGTGGATTTCACTTAAACCGTGAGCTGTGTATGACTACACATGCCAAGCCTTGTGTCAAGCACAAGAGGAAAATGATTAATATCTCTCCATATTCTTACCAATACCTACAATTCTGCTTCCTAGCTTCTTTCAAGTTAAGACGTGGTATAATAAAATAGTTTACATTAAGGTGATATAAAATTGTAATGGTCTAATGTGTAAACATCTATGAGGGTGATGAGTATATTAATAATACTAAAAATAGGTAACATTTAATGAGCACTTCCTGTGTGGCAGTCACTAATATAAATACCGTTTATCTTTTATAGTGTGTAACTTCATAGCAAGCATATATTACCAGTAAAGTTACTGTTAATATCCCCACTTTGAAAGTAAAAATAACAGCCAAACTTAAATAGGTGAAAGAATTTAGACAATTAACTTGTCACAGTTAAATAGCAGGACAACGATTCAAAAATGATTTGCAATATTTAATAAATATTAAGTCATTACTATTAATATCTGCTATTAATATTAATATTCATATTATTATTAATATTCCCCTTCAAATATGTTATTATCTCATAGCATTACATAACAGGACAAATTAGATCATCATATTACTTTCTGACATAAAAAAGAGACTCTTGCCTTAATCTTTTGGAAATATTTTCTAAAAATCAAATCTTACCAATATCCCCATGACTTCATGTTTCTGAGCTCTAGTCCTCCACATCATGTCACTCTCTATTTAAAATCCCTCAAAATTTATAGATCTTATAGCTCAGAGAATGTAGTACACTTTTCTGTAAGGTCAGATTGATTAGCTTCTCCAGCTTTATTTTGCAGATACGTTAAAGGTTCTTCTACTTCTGTGCTTCCGCTGCTGCATATAATCACCTTGCCAACCTCCACTCAACTCCAGGGCCAAATTAAGTATAACTTTCATGGCGAAGAGACCCTGTGCTCCAAACTAGGTTAAATCTACCTGTTAGAAGCTATCACTACATTTTCTTCCAGCCTCTTCCATGCAACAATAGCACTAATTAAAACCAATTCCTACAATTTTTTACTCTTTTCCCATAGATAGAAAAACCCATAAGGGTAAAAGTATGTCTATTCCATTTTGTTTTTCTTATTTTCACCACTTTATCCCATTTCCTATCATACCATGCCCTATATTCAGTACTGTGATGGTCAACTTTAGGTTCAACTTGACTGGATTCAGGAATATCTAGATAGCTAGTGAAGCATTATTTTAAGGTGTGTCTGTGAGGACATTTCCAGGGGAGATTGGTGTGTGAGTCAAGGACTGAGTGGGGAAGATTCACCCTCAATGTGGGAGCTATCTAACCAGCTGGGGTCCGGCATAGAACAAAAGGGCAGAAGAAAGGTGAATTTGCTCCCTTTCTCTCCTGGAGCTGGGACGCCCTCCTTTTCCTGACCTTGGACATCACAACTTTAGGCTCTCAGGCCTTTAGACTTCAAGACTCACAGCAGCCATCCCCCAGGTTTCTCAGGCATGCTGCCTTGGACTGAGTTACAGCATCTGCTTCCCTAGTTCTGAGGCTTTTGGATTTGAAATGAACCACACTATCAGCATCCCCAACTCTGTCATGGGACCTCTCCGTAATCACATAAGCCAATTCTTCTAATAAATACCCTCTCATCTATCTGTCTCTCTATATATTCCTTTGGTTCTTTTTCTCTGGAGAACTCTGACTAACACAAGTACCAACCAGACATGTTCTTATGCGCACACAGACATCATATTCTAAATGTCCACACATTAGCTCCTTAACCTCTCCCCAAATCTTCTTCAGAATTTGCCTTCATCTCCACCATGATGATCGGTCTCTTTATTTATTCAGTCACCTAGGAAATCATTCTACACTGCCTTTTTCTCTGCCCCTGTTCATCCAGGGTCATCAAGTCACATGCATTCTGCTTCTTAAACTCTTCCTTCTCCCCATCTGCATGATTTTAGTTACAACACTCACTCTTTCTTGAAATATTTTCAGAACTTGTCTGGTCTCTTTGCTTCCAATGTGCCCCTCAAAAATATCTTTTTTTTTCTAAAAACACAGCTGGCCAAGTTAATTTCCTGCTGATAGTCCTTCAATGAACTATTAATATTTCAATGTCTTCAAAATATTGTCTCATACTTTTTCTGTTGTCCTCCCCCAGCACTCACATTCACTCCAATCTCTAATTCTGCTGCACGTTTCTAATATCTTACCAATGTCTTGAATTTCATTGGCCTTTTTTTCTTCTTTTGTTTGGGGTACATTTCCCTCCTTCGGGAATGTAGGTAATGCCTATTAATCCTTAAGAATCGCCTGTCTATTCCTTTAAGAAACTTTCTTTTACTCACTCGTACCTCTTACTCCATTCTTCAGGGTTGGCCCTCCCACAGTGCCCCATAGTCAGATATATAATTTTAATATTGTATTTGTATTGTCAACTAATACAGAGATGGAGACATCAGATTTGGTTAGAAAAATTTCAAAATACAAATTGGTTTAGAAAGAATACAATTTTCCATTGTTTGTCATTTTGTATGGCATTCAATATTTCATTCTCGTTCCAATTTCAATTTGAGAGAAAATCCAGACACCACAAGAACCAACTGAAAGTTGTGGTTTTGTTTTGGTCCCATAATGAAACATTTGTAATAAAACCTTCCTAATGGTATGATGAAGCCTACGGGAACTGTAAAAACACAACAGCTCCCAAAGTTATTTTTTTCTTTTTTTTTCTTTTTTTTTTTTCTGTAGCTCTAAATTGTGGAGTTTTGAGATAAAAGCTTTAAAATCTTCAAAAATGATTTGAGTTACTTCCTGCTATTTAGAACTACAAAGACAATATTCCAACCTGGGTAACATTTTCCTGCATTAAGGGAACCTCAAAGGAATCTCCACAGAAGTAAGCTGTGGACTGTGAGCGACAACAAACCTGACCTCTCACTCTTTCACAGAAATCATGTGATGATTTCAAGGAACTGGTACCCTCTTCTTTTCTGTCTCACTCCTCGTGTTAGATAGAGATGACGTTAGAAAGATATACTTTCATCAACCTACATGATTTTCTATTTGTCCTCCATAATTTTATGATTTATAAAGTTAAATGTTTGAAATATGAAAGGAAGACATCTGACTTTTTTATTTTAACCTGTTTTTCCAGTGTCTTTATAAGCACTGTAATTTACTATTAAACCTATTATTTTATTTTCTACATTAGAAGTGATTAAATAAGTTTGGATATTAAATGTTTTTAAATGAAGAAAATTCATAGATATCATTACAAAGATTACACAGATATCATTTAAATTGGATATTTTATATCTATATATATGCTGTGGACTGTCTATGTATATGCAGAATTCACAGGAAACTATTGACAAGACAGAAATCTATTGACAGAATACATAAATTCTGATTTTAAAAGCCCCCTTGAAAATTAAAAAGAAAAATCTCCCGGTATCCTCATTAACTTGACTGAATTTCTTAATCTGTCTCTTTCCAGATTTCATAGTAAATAACAATATCTACTTCGGATTTCTATGTTGGTCAAATGAAATACAATATATAAAGTTCCCAGCATAAACCTAGCATGTGAAAGACTCTCAGTAAATCTAAGTATCCTCTCTCAAAATGTTTGAAATCATAGTAGTTCTAAATATTTAACAATTGTTTTATATGTTCAGCCATTGTAACATAATATTTTAAATTGTCAGAAAAGAAAATGTAGCTCTTAAACTGAAGCCATATGCTTATTTTGATCCAATATTTCAAAGGTCCAGAGCACATTTTTAGATTTAATCTACCCAGTACTTCGCATGACAAGTGGTAACAGTGGAAAATTGATGTCTCTTAAAAATATATAATAGATATATTGTATTGAGCACAGAGTGTGAAAGTTGTGGTATAGAGGAGAGAAAGAGGAAGGGTTCCAGTTTCCTAAATGGGGATTATCTCTTGTGGACTTTGAAATGTTAATATGTAATTTTACCCTGCACAACACAGTAATCCAATTTCCTAATCTGCACAGTGAAGATAATAGTATGTCATCTGTTTGCCTTTCATAAGTAACCCAAAATAAGGGGTTTACAGGGATATTTTTGCTTTAAATTGTCTTATTGAGGTAAATTTGAAACAAATATTAAAATGAACATTCTTAAAGTTATAATCTAATACATTATTACATAAATGTATCCCTGAGAAACCATCACCACAATCAAGATAGTGAACATTTCCATCAATATCATCACCACCAGGGATTCTTAGTGGCTGTGGATAATCCCTCCTTCTTATCTTCTGCCCCCCAGTCTCCTGAGCAACCACAAATCTGCTTTTTGTCAGTATAGATTATGTTGCATTTTCTGAAGTTTTATATAAATGGAATCACACAGTATGTGCTCTTTGTTATCTGTATTCATTCACTCAGTTTAATCATTTTGAGACCAATTTATGTAATCGCATTCATCTATAGTTCATTATCGTTTAGTGCTGAGCAGTATTCTATTGCATGAATATTCCAAAATTTGTTTATCATTTCGCCTATTGAAAAATATCTAGATTGTACTGAGTTTCTGGATATTACAAACAAAGCTTCTGGAACATTCTTGAACAAACGTTTGGATGGGTACATGCTTTGACATCTTGACAAACATCTAGGTATGGAATGGCTACATCATGTGGCAGGTGTATGGGTAAATATTTTTAGGAAATGAACATACTGCTTCCAAAGTGCATAATTTTACATTCTCATCAGCAGTATGAGAATTCCAGTTACTCCAAATCATTGCCAGCAGTTGGTAGGATCAGTCTTTCATTTTAAACAATCTAATAGGGATGTAGTAGTATCACACTGTGGTTGTATATTTTTAATTGAACTTTTTACTTTGAAATAACTACAAATTCACATGCAGCTATCATAGAGATCTCATGTGCCCTTTGCCCATTTTTCCTCAATGGTAACATCTGGAAAAATGATAGAATAATATCACAACCAGAATAGTGACATTGATGCAGTCAAGATGAAAAACAATTCTGTCACCACAAGGATCTCTTCCGTTGCCTTTTTCAAGTCACATCTACGGGCAATCTGTTGTTTTCTGCGTGCTTCTTTCATTTCTTGTTCTTCTGTTTCTTTTTTTCTTAGACCCCTGTGGGAAGCCTGAACATTTTCTAGGATTGTGTCTTGTTTTATTTATAGTACCTTGTTATGCCATTTTATAGGTAGTTTGTTTTAGTGGTTGCTTTAGGTACTACAATATACAAACATAATTTGTTGTACTCTATTATTTATCAATGTTTTAGCATTTTGAGTGAGCGAAGTATAGAAATCTTAGTCCCATTTGTGTTTCTTTACCCTCTCCACTTTTGAAAAAAAGAGTTGTCTTAAGTATTTCTTCCACATACATAGGGCATCACATCAAACGGTATTGTAATTTTTGCTTCAACCATCAATTATGATTTAAGAAACTCATGAAAAGGAAGATCATCTATTATTTACTTTATTTTTATGAATTCTGATATTCTTTTTCCGTTTTAGAAGTTTCGAGCTTTCTTCTGTTTCTGTTTGTTTTCTGCTTAGAGAACTTCTTTTAGCCACTTGTTAAGGATAAATTTGCTGGCAATGGATTTTGTTAATTTTTCTTTGTCTGAGAATGTATTTATTTCCCATTAATTCTGAGTGATATTTTTGCTGGATATAAAATCTGTCATTGTTCACTTCTCTCAATATTTAATAAAATATGTTACTTCCTTTTGGTCTTCATGATTTCGAATGAGAAATATGCTGTAATTCAAATCAGTGTTAGTACATAATTACTGTGTTGTTTCCCTATGGCTGCTTTCAATATGTTTTTTTGCTCTAGTTTTCAGGAATTTAATTATGACGTGTATTTACATGGATGTGTTTGTTTATCCTATTTGGAATTGGCTCAGCTTTTTGAAACTGCAGGTTTATGCCTCTGTGCAAATTAGGGAAGTTTTCAGCCATTATTGCTTAAAATACTTTTCAAATACTTCAAGTACTCTTCTCTCCTTTTGTGACTGCAGTGACATCAATTTAGCCATTTGGGATTGTCCAACAGATCATTTTAAGTACTTTTTTTTGGTTAAGTACTTTTTTTTGGTTTTTCACTTTGGGTAAATTATCATCATCTATTCTCCAGTTCATTGGTTTTTGTGTCCTTTCATCTCCATCTTAATATTGAGCCCATTCTGTAATTTTTTTCAGTTATTACATCTTTTAGTTCTATAATTTCCATCTACTTCTAACTCCTATTTATTTGCAGATTTTTAATTTTTTCACTTGTATAAAAAGAATTTGTAATTGCTTATTGAAGCTGTTTCAATATCTTGTCAGATAATATCAACATATGATTCATGTCGATGTTGGCATCCATTGATTACATTTTCTCACATTATGATTTTTCTGGTTCTTAGAATTAGAAGTGATTTTTAAATTGCACTCTGAACCTATATGGTATTATAACATGATACTGTCAATCCTATTTAACCATTTTTTTAGAAAGCAATCCTCTATTTAGCTGTAACTCTAAGGACATTTAGGTGTGTATATTCACCTTCCTACTATACCTTATAGACACTTTCCTGCAATCACGAGGTACTGACTCATGCTGCTTCATTGCAGACAGCTGGGATGGCAGTTAGCTTCCCTCTTGACCTGCTGACATCTTCCCTTTAAAAGTATCACAACACCTCACTTCTGAGTGGAGGTGTAAGATCAGCTTGCCAAGGGCTCTGTTGCTTCATAGAGGATGGAAGTGAAGAGCTCAAACCCATATTGGTTTTTTGCTGCGGGTCCAGGGTAGGCAGAAGCTTTGGTCCCACTGGCACCAAAAAAAAAAGGACCTGGTAGGAACAGAGTGTTAACTAGACTTGTCTCCACCACTACTTTCTACCTCGCGGATGGATGCTCAGCAATCCGTTAAACCTGCAAGCCATGCTGGGGGGTTAGGGAGCTATGTTCAGAAACAGGAGTGTGGCTAACCCTACTTCAAACCACTTTATTTATTCTCACTTCTGCCTAGTGGATATGGAAATTCTGTTCCCAACTGGATATCAGTGAAGTTACAGATGGAAGAAATTAAAGTGTATACTAGCACTTATTTTTAACTCTTTGTTTAGTTTTATTGATACCAGTTGGGGTGAGGATTCATCCCCTAACTGACAAGGAGAGGGAGGAATGAATTCTAGTGGTGACCAGCCATACTTGCACTGCTTTATTTATTAAGTCTCATTACTGTTGGGAGAAGAGTGGAGGCTCAGCTGACCACAAAACCCAACTTACCCTATGTGGTGAAGGAATAGCTATACTACCTGGATCTTCCAGGAAGATAATGGACTCTTCCAGGAAGATGATGGAGTCTTTCAAGAAGATAATACCTGTTGCATCTGGCAATACCGGAATTGGTTTTTGTGAGTGGAAAATTATGGTGAAAGATCAGCTCAACTCCCTCCATTGCTTGATATCTAGTGTCTTGAAAAGTATTGGGTTTTTGCTCAGTTTTTGATTCTTTCTGGCAGGAGAATAAACCTGGTCTCTGTTATTCTATCTTGGCTACACTGATGTCTCATGTCTAGAGTCTAGTGAGCAATGGTGTTTTATAATGCAAGCAAAAATAAAATGGGAGATGGAAAGCTACTTATTCAAATAAGTGAAATTTAATATCTCATCTACATTTCTGTGTGAAATTTATAGTTCACTATAAATTTAATAGTATCACAACAGTATAGACTTCTTAGTTTTGATAATTGCACTATAGTCATGTAAGATGTTAATTAGTGCAACCTAGGTAAAGGGAATATGGAAACTCTATACTATTTTTACAACTCTTTTTTAAGTCTGAATTCATCTCAAAGTAAAAGTTAACCTTAGAAAATTGTACATTCTTATTATCAGTGTCAATGACTTAAAATTCTGAGTCATTTTCATTTTTAATTTCACTCCTACACAATCAGCCACCAAAGCTTGTCCTTTCTAACTCTTCACTATTTTTTGTCTTCTGCAGTACAGTCTTTGCTCAAGTTCTGATTAATTCTATAGTATTTTGAATAATTTCAATGGCCTCTATGTTAGGCTTCCTATTTCTATGCCTGAGAACGTACCTAACTCTCGTGGGTCCCTCTGTGATTTGGCCAGAACTAACTAACCTCATCACTTAATAGCCATTTAACCCTTGTGGACCGCAATATCCTCAACCGTAAAATGGGAATAATGGAAGGTGAACCATTTACTTCTCAGAGTGGAAGTGAGACACAAATTTCTGTGTGCATATGCATATATATATGTGCATGTATGCACACACACACACATATCTTGGAGTCTGCAAAGCACTTGCATTTTAAAATGACAGTGCATCATTTTTTTTAGACATAGGCAATCATACACAATTGCTTCCAGGAAGATTATTTTACTCATGTGTTTTGGATTTACAGACTTCCTGTGATCTGTTTACATAAAAATAGCCTCCAGTGGTGACAATGACACCCAAAGCCCAATGACACTCCCCAAGCTAAGTATATCTTAGGGTTTGCAGTGAACTTTTATTGCTACTTTGTACAATTTCTGCCATGTAATATAGCCATACAGGGCAAAAGCTGTTAATTTTCATTTTGTTGCCTTCACTAACTTCTTAAAGTCCCAGAGCTCTAGAGCTGCCTACAAATTAACCCCAAGTAAAATAAGTCACCCTTAAATGATCGAATTGCCTTCCTGGATACAAGTAATAACATCCATTGATTAATGCACCTGTGAGCACATGGGTAAAGCTAAAGTAATAAATGTTTCAAAAAGAAATAAATTTTTTGAAGTTCAATTGTAGAAAACAATAGAATATGATATTAAAATTATTCATTACCTTTAAAAACTATCATCACTTATATAATTTTGTCACATTTTGATATTGTTTATGAGAATGAACACAAACATTAGCATGGTTTACAAGCCTTTTAAAATTAACAGTATTTTTGCAGATGACTTTTGCTTTACAAGTCACTGACTCAACTCAAAGTGCCTGGATCCCCAACTCCTCCCTTTTTATGGCTTCATATGGAATAAATCATCCAAAATTTCTAAATGATAAATAAAAATGAAATATCCTCAAATTTTATATTATGGACTGAGCATATTTTTTAAAATTTAGCATATATATTTGGAAAGGATTTAAAAAAAAAAAACAAAAAAAAAAAAACAAAACAAGACTTGGCCAGGCGCAGTAGCTCTCACCTGTAACCCCAGCACTTTGGGAGGCCGAGGTGGGCAGATCACGAGGTCAAGAGATCGAGATTATCCTGGCCAACATGGTGAAACCCCGTCTCTACTAAAAGTACAAAATTAGCTGGGTGTGGTGGCACGCACCTGTAGTCCCAGCTACTCAGGAGGCTAAGGCAGGAGAATCCCCTGAATCTGGGAGGTGGAGCTTGCAGTGAGCCAAGATCGTGCCACTGCACTCCAACCAGGTGACAGAGCGAGACTCTGTCAAAAAAAAAAGCAAGAATTGTATTTTGGAACAATTTTCCAGTTTGCAATAAAAGTAACATCAGATGACACCACATATCAGCTGGGTAAAAGGATGAAGGTTAATGAATAATTCAGAATTACTACCAGATCCTCAACATCATAATGGTTTTGTACTGCTTAGTTATGTCTTGCTGGACTCATTTGACTGGCATAGGCTACATTTCCACACAGCTTTATTCAGTGAAGAAAATCTATACTGAGACCCTAAGCCTTAACAAATTGCCAAGGGATGAGTCTAAAGATTAGTGGGGATCTCTGCATATGTATATTCAGAACCGAACCTCTTAAATAAGGAAGGTAAGGCAGACATGTAAGTGTAATGAAGAGTTCCTGTTTGCATCTCAGGTAGTTTACCCGTTCACTGTGACGTTAAATAAAAACCTTGGCTTTAAATATTGACAGATGAAGAGTTATTATCCAGTAAGGGCTGTGTGTTATACAAGCAATTTTGTTTTAGTTCTGGGGGCATTTGGCATAACAACCCTTCACTATCATCTGCAGCTTGAGGATGCACAGCTGGAATGGCAATGGATTTCTTATTTGTAAAACATCCACGAATTTCACCACAGGCTTTCTACCAACATGGAAGCATCTGTGAATCAAACTGTTCCCCAGCTGTTCATCCACTCCTGGCAGGTTATTGCAGTATAAAGCCCCTATTAGTACTGCTGGTTACACTACACTCCTGATGGGTCTATACAAAATTGTTCCTCTTATACTACAGTTTAATGCACGAACCTCACCTCCAAAGATAAATCCCTTAGGATTCTTTAAAAAAAAAAAAAAAAAAAAAAAAAAAACCTCTTGTCTTTTTGGAGGTTTTGGAGGCAACTCTCCACATTTTTATTTGACCCCTTTTTAGTTTCCTAGGCTTTTGCAAAAGGTCCTCCCTTCCAGGCAGATACACCCTTGGTGCTTTCCCACATAAAGAATAGAGAAAATTTCTGTGAACACAGGACTGAAATGCTAAGTAGAGTAAAAACAAATGCCAGAACGAAGTTGTTTCAGGCCTTATCTTCAAAAGCAAAATTGCTTCAGGACGCCTTAACAAATAGTTTTTCTTATTAAGGTTCTGGAAATTTTAATTTCTTTAACAGTGACACACATATTTTAGGTTTTAATTAAAAGCTTTGAGTTATAAGAATTTCTATCATTGTACCACTGAACTTTTATTTAAAAACAAATTGCATTTATAAATCACTTGGTAAAGGGTATAAATCACTTGGTAAAGCTTTACTTCGGGGAAGAGAAAAAGAGTAGCTTTTCATATTAAAAGTAAAACAATAAGATGTAACATTTAAATTTGCAAGAAACATTTATTTTAACTTAAACACCAACTAATAATTATGGTAAATGAATAATTATAAGGCTTGGTATTCAACAAAGTTGGAAGTTTTGCAAATGTTAATGGAAAACATACAAGGATTTGTTGTTTTAAAATTTAGGTATCATCAATGATTATATTTTGTTTTATTGCTCCAAAATTTCATTAAGATCATGCTAACTGCTGTAATTCATGAACTCTCTTAGCATTAGCATGCTATTTCTTCCACATCACCAAATCTAGAATTTCTTAACATCAAATTGTGTATTGTTTCCAGTACCTAATATCTGTTTTTCTCTGGATTTATGTTTCTTTGAATCTAAAGAATATAGGCTCAGTTCAATAAGAGTACAGTCACATAAGTACTATTTGTAATAGCTTAAATATAATATTACATCAATCATTAACAAAGCAGTATCAATAGAGTTTCGCTTATGTGTGGATTTTTCATTTTCATTTAGATTTTCATGTTTTTTGAAATTTCAGATATCTCTTCAGATATTAGATTTGTTTGTATTCATAAATGAACATAAATATAATGTCCTTTTGAAAATAAAATTTCTAGTATATAGGGCACTTTCAAATCGAAAATAATATATTTGACTCTGTATTTGAAGAAAGAGAATATGTCAAATAAACCCTGCCTACTCACATTAAAAGAAATGCATTACCAATTCGTTAGTAATAGAGTAATTGGTAATATGTATTATATATGCTGGTGGTAAGGACTAGCAAACTAAGTTGTTCTGCAGGCTGAGCTCATCTGGTCTGTGGCCTGGTTACCCACACTAAGCAATATTTCTCCAAAGAAGTAACCATTCTTTTTCTCATTTACTATCCCTCTCCATATTATTGCTTTACCTACCTCCTTCAAAAACCCAGTCACCATTGATACACTTACTGGGCAGTGTCTTCATTCCACCTACTTATAATCACAGGTAACTTCTCCATAATTCATGACAATTTTGTCACATTGGTAAAGCTCATGACTGACACATATTCTCATATTAGGTCTTCTGTCTGTCTAGAACGTTTTTTCCTGTATAGTATTTTTTTATGGTCATGATCACTTCTTGTCATGTTAAAGTACCAGTAAAGCCTTTCCTAACTATCCAGTGTATTAGTCATACACCATCATTTTCTGTAGAAAGTAGGATTCCCATTTGTCCGAAATGTTCATCAAAGAGTAGCTTAAATGAGTTATAATTTTATTTTTCTCACACCTAAGAGACACGTAGGCAATTGGTAAAGTTAACTCAAGGCCCTTGTCCTGTCTTTTTTCACATAATCACAGCGTGGCCACCCAGCATCAGACATCACTTCCACATTCTAGCCAGGAGGAAGTAAACAGCAAAGAAGGGGATATACCTGTGAAAGGAATGAAACTCTCCCAGAAATTTCAAGTCTTCTCACATTTTATTGTTCAGAACTGCATCACATTGCCACAAGGAACACTTAAAAATAGATTTTTTGCCACATTGAACAATAGCGATATTCTATTAGCAATAAAAGATGGATAATGAATGGCATCCAGCGGCATTTGTCAAATTTTCATAAACATCTTTTGTTGTATTTGCTGACCTTATCTTGTTATTTTATTTGTTTATATGTTTATGTATTTAATGTCCTCTTACTAAAAGGTGAGCTCTAGAAGATAAGAAGCCCTATCTCTCTTGTTTGCTTCTGCACTTCTAGAATCTAGAAAACTCTCTGGCACATAGTGTATGCTTCATAAATATTTTCATAGTAAAGGAATATTGGGTTAATTGAAGTTTAAATAGCAACTTTGCCTTATGTATTCCAAACTTATTAAACAAATATTTTCTGTCTTAAATTGTCACAGAAAATGTCTTCACTATTTTCAGGTAATTGTATAATGATTATTTATTTATTATTCTAAAGAATTGTTGCATAGAATCAGGGATTGCAAATATTTAATCAGTCGTTACCTTGTTTTGATTTGAAAGAATTCTAATACTCAAAGTTGAACATATTATTTTCCATAAAGCTAATTTCTCTACACACTTCCATTCCCTCTTTCAACCTCCTCCACAAACAACAGAAATACAGGAAGCAACACATTTTGGAACAAATACCATATGCTAAAAACTCAGCCAGATATCACATATATAAATATTTTGAAGACTAAGAAAGTCATTAGTTTAATCAAGCTCTATAATGTTATAAATAAATGAAGGATTATTATTGTTGGCTTTATAAAAATCTCATAACTTAATATCTAAATTATATTATTTTTTAAATGGAAGTCTACTTTATTTAAATTAAGAGGACTAGGCTACTTTTTTTTTATTTTGTTTTGGAGAGTACATGTGCAGGTTTTTTATATTAATACATTGAGTAATGCTGAGGTTTGGGCTTCCCATGGACCCATTAACCAAATAGTAAACATAGCACCCAATAAGTAGTTTTTCAACCCTTACCCCCTACCACTGTACCCCCTTTTGGGATTCCCAGTATCTATTATTTCCATCTCTATGTCTATGTGTACCCATTGTTTAGTCTTCACTTGTAAAGTGAGAACATGCGGTATTTCATTTTCTGTTTCTGACTTATTTCATTTAGGATGATGGTCTCAAGCTCCATACATGTTGCTGCAAAAGACAGAATTTCATTCATTTTTATGCCTGCATAGTATTCCATGGTATACATATACCACATTTCTTTTTCCAATCAACCAGTAATAGACCCTTAGGTTGATTCCATGATTTTGCTATTGTGAATTGTGTTGTGATAAACATACAAGTGCAGGTGTCTCTTTGATGAAACAATTTCTTTTCTTTTGGATAGATACTGAATAGTGGGATTGCTGGATTGAATGGTAGTTCTACATTTATTTCTCTGTGAAATCTCCATACTGTTTTCTATAAAGGTTAAACTAATTTACATTCCCACCAACAGTGTATAAAGTCTTCCCTTTTCTCCACATCCTTGCCAATATCTGTTATTTTTTGACTTTTTAATAATAGCCAATCTGACTGGTCTGAAATAGTATCTCATTGTGATTTTAATCTGCATTTCTCTGATGATTAGTTATGTTGAGCACTTTTTAATATGTTTGTTGTCCTCTAGTATGTCTTATTTTGAGAAGTGTCTGTTCATGTCCTTTGCCCACTTCTTAATTGGATTATTTGTTTGATTTTTGTTGATTTGTTTAAGTCCCTCATAGATTCTGGATATTAGTCTTTGTCAGATGCACAGTTTGCCTTTTTTTCTCCCATTCTGTTGGTTGTCTGTTTATTCTGTTGACTATTTTTTTATGTGCAAAAGTTTAGTTTAATTAGATCTCATTTGTCCATTTTTATTGTTGCATTTGCCTTTAGCCTTAGTCATAAATTCTTTGCCTAGGCCAATATCTAGAAGAGTTCTTCTTAGATTTTCTTCTAGAGATTGCATAGTTTCAGGTCTTATATTTACATCTTCAGTCTATCTTGAGTTAATATTTGTATATGGTGAGAGGTAGGGGTCCAGTTTGACTTCATATGGCTGGCCAGCTTTCCCAATGTCATTTATTGAATAGGGTACCCATTTCCCATTGTTTACTTTTTTAAACTTTGCCAACAGTCGGTTGGTTGTAGGTGTGTGGCTTTATGTCTGAGTTCTCTATTCTGTTCCATTGATCTATGTGTCTTCTTTTGTACCAATACCATGCTGTTTTTGTTACTATAGCCTTGTCATATAGTTTGAAGTCAAATAATGTGTTGCCTCTGGCTTTGTTCTTTTTGCTTAGGATTGCTTTGCTACTCAGGCTTTCCTTTGGTTTCATATGAATTTTAGAATTGTTTTTATAATTGTGTGAAAATGACATTGGTAATTTGATAGGAATTGCATTGTATCTATACATTGTTTTGGACTCTAAACTCATTTTAAGAATATTACTTCTTCCAATCCATGAATATGGGATAATTTTCTATTTGTTTGTGACATCTACAGTTTATTCGATCAGAGTTTTGTAGTTCTCCTTGTAGCGGTTTTCACTTCCTTGGTAAAATGTATTCCTAGATATTTTATGTTTTGTGTGTGTGGCTATTGCAAATACGATTGAGTTCTTGATTTGGTTTTTACCTTGAGTATTGTTGGTATACAGAAAGGCACCTGATTTTCATGCATTAATTTTGTATCCTGAAACTTTACTAAAGTTATTTGTCAGGTCAAGGAGTCTCTTGAAGAAAACTTTAGGGTCTTTTAGATATAAGATCATGTTGTCAGCAAACAGAGACACTTTTATTTACTCTTTTTCAATTTGGGTGTCTTTTCTTTCTTTTCATTATCAGATTTTTCTGGCTAAGACTTCCAGTATTATGGTTAAATAGGAGTGGTGAGAGTAGACATCCTTGGCTTGCTCGAGTTCTGAGGAATGCTTTCAGTGTTTCACCATTCAGTTTGATGTTGGCTGCAGGTTTGTCTTACAGTATGTTCCTTCAATGCCTAGTTACTTGAGAGTTTTTATTATGAAGGGCTACTGGATTTTATCAAATATTTTTCCTGCATCCATTGAGATGATATGATTTGTTTTTAACTTTGTTTATGTGGTGAATCACATTTATTGACTTGTAGATGTTGAACCATTCCTATATTCCTGGGATGAAACCTACTTGATCATGATGAATTGTCTTTTTTTCTGTGCTCTTGGATTCAGTTTGCTAGTATTTTCTTGAGGATATTTGTGTCTATATTCCTCAGGGATATTAACCTGTGGTTTTCTTTTTTGTTGTATCCTTGCCAAAGTTTGGTAACAGAGTGATACTAGTTTTGTAGAGTGAGTTAGTTAGAAAGGAATCCCTATGCCCTGATTTCCTGGAATACTTTCAGTAAGATTGGTACTGGCTCTTCTTTACATGTCTGATAGAATTCAGCTGAGAATCCATCTGATCCTCAACTTTTTTTGGTTGGTAAATTTTTCATTATTGATTTGATTTTATAAATCATTATTGGTTGCACAAGATTTCAATTTCTTCCTGATTCAATCTTGGGAGTTACGTTTTGGTTATTTATCAATTTCCTCTAGGTTTTCTAGTTTGTATACATAGAGGTGTTCATAGCAGTCTCTGAGAATCTTTTATATTTTTGCAATATCAATTGTCATGACACATTTGTCATTTCTGTTTTACTTATTTGATTCTTTCTCTTTTTTTCTTGGTTTATCTAACTAGCATTCTATTTACTTTGTTTAACCTTTCAAAGAACCAACTTTTTTGTTTCATTGAGACTTCATTGATAGTTTTATAATTTTAAAAATCAATTTAATTTAGTTCCACTCTGATCTTTTTTATTTCTTTTCTTCTGCTAGCTTAGTATTTTGTTTGCTCTTCTTTTTCTAGTTCCTTGAGGTGAGGCATTAGTTTATTAATTTAAGATATTTCTATCTTTTTGTTCAGGCATTTGGCACTATGAGCTATCCTCTTAACACTGCTTTTGCTGTATGCCAGAGGATTTTATAGGTTGTGTCTCTATGTTCATTTGAAATAATTTTTTGATTTCTACCTTAATTTCTTTGATTCCCTCAAAGTCATTCAGGAGCAAGTTGTTTAGTTTCCATGTACTTGTGTGATTTTGATTTAATCTTCCTGTTGAAGTGAACCCTATGTCATTACATAACACCCTTCTGTGTGTGTGTGTGTGTGTGTGTGTGTGTGTGTGTGTGTGTGTGTGTGTATGTGTATGTGTTGTTCTGTTTATTGTTGTGGGTTTAAAATCTGTTTTATCTATTACAAGAATGGCAACTTCTGCTCTTTTTTGTTTTTCATTTATGTGATCTGTCTTTCTCCACCCCTTTACTTTGAACCTCTGGGTCTCAGTACATGTTAGGTACATCTCCTGAAGGCAGCAGATGGTTCAGTCTCATTTTTTAAATTTAATTTGCCAATCTATATAAGTGGAGAATTTAGGTCAGTTATGCTCAAAATTAATATTTATATGTGATATGTAAGGCTTTGTTTGTGTCATCATGTTTTTAGCTAGTTACTTTGTAGTGTAACTTATTTAATTGCTTTGTAGGATTGGTAAATTTGTACTTACATGTTCTTTTATGGCAGCAGATATTATTCCTTTGTTTTCATGTTTAGAACTCCTTTGAACATTTCTTGCAGATTCAGTCTAGTAGTGACAAACTTTTCTAGCATCTGTCCTCTACCTTGTCTGGGAAAGGCTGTTTCTCTTTCATTTACAAAGCTCAGTTTAGCAGCATATAAACTGGTTTGTAAGGTTTCTCCTGAGAAGTCTGCTGTTAGTCTGATAGAATTTCCTTTATAGGTGATTTGCCCTTCCATAGTTGTCTTTAAGATCTTTTCTTTAGCATTGACCTTGGATAGCTTGATGACTATGAATATGCTTTGGTGATGTTCATCTTGTGTAGTATCTAGCAGGTGTTCTCTAAATTTCCTGTATCCAGATTTTTACCTTTGTATACATTTAAAAAAATACAAAATTATTCTCTCAAATATGTTTTCCAAGTTTTTTTTTTTTGCTTCTCTCCCAGGAATGCCTATAAGTCATATATTTGGTTGCTTTACATAATCCCATATTTCTCAAAGGCTTTGTTCTTTCAAACAACTTTTTTTTTTTTTTTTGTCTGACTGTGTTAATTTGAAAGACCAGTTTCCAAGTTCTGAATTTTTTTCTTCTGATTGTTCTGGTCTATTTTTAAAACTTTCTATTGTGTTTTGCAATTCTTTTAGTGAATTTTTAAACTCCACAGTTCTATTATATATACATACATATCCATACATATTTATAGCCATTTGATATATATGGAGATATATATGTATATATCTATACATATATAAAAAATTGCTACAATAATATATAGCCATCTCATCTCTCATATCTTGAATAATTTTTCTGGTTTCGTTGTATTGGTACAACTTTCTCTTGTATCTCATTGAGTTTCCTTGGAACCCATATTTTGAATTCTTTGTTATTTCAGAATTTTCATTCCTGTTAGGATCTATGGCTAGAGAGCTACTGTGATCCTTTGAAGGTAACAAAACACTCTTTTTGTACTGCAGGAGATCTTGCACTGATTCCTTCTCATGTGAAAGAGCTGTTGCTTCCTATTTTTGAATTTGCTTTCATTTGTATGAGACTTTTAAATGCTTCATTCTTTTTTTCCTTGAGGGTATGACTGTGGTGTATGTTGCATATGATCTTTTGGCTTTATTTCTGGTTGCTTTCAGAGGGCCAAGTCTCTGTATGAGTTCCTTCATTGTGGATAGAATTTGTGTGGTGGCTTTCTCAAATGTTGCTTATTGTTCAAGTACTTTTAGAAAGATGCTATGTTAAACAAGTGTAACTGCGGATGTTAGTAGCACTTTTATAATATAATCACCTATAGGTAGAATGAGAAAGTTTCTGGATTTCTAACACCTAACATTAAATTTCATGCTTTCTGAAAGTAGGCCGTCTAGGAAACAGTTACTTTTGAATTCTCTGGCCTTTTATATTTTTGAATGCAAAGGGAATCTGTTAGCTGTTTGACTGTTTTTCAGTTTGCTCGAGACTTAAATTGAGCACCCAATGCTATTTACTTGGAAATTACTTGGATTCTCACTTGGAAAGAACTTGGAAAGAAAATTTCCACAGAATAAAGACAGAGTAATTTCCATTGGTTCACTATGAATTCTCTGGTAATTTCTATACAGAAAAAACATAGAAAATAGATGTAATTATTATTATATTCCCATTATGAAGTAATAATTTTTGACACGTATTATTTTAAATTATCCAGCAATTTCTTTCCCAGTGAAAGAATTGAGGAACTGAAAACTATCACTTTGCCACATTACTCAGAATCACAAAATTGGCTTTAAAATGGTGTTAAAACTACACTCCAAGTTGCCTGACCCCAAAGCTTGTGTTTAGACCATTTTTTTTACTAGGGTGCCTAATAGATGGGCAACTGAAAAGGATCATTACTTTTTTTCAGGACAATGGGATGTCACTTAAATACCCAGAAAGAAACAACTTGCCCACTGTTATACTGATTGCCTGAAAAACTTCAAAGGATGAAGAGTTTACAGCTACAGAGTATTCAATAGACCTTGGGTCAGTGTAGAATCAGAGTTACCTTTATGTTTTAAAATAAATTTGATTTTAATTAAATTTATGTATTTGTTTTTTTGTTGTCTGCTTAGAAGACCAGGCAAATCATTGTAAGTTTGTGTCCTCCACTCACTTACCCACTTATCTGTAAGAATTACCTAGCCAGGAACACTAGCCGTTCACGTGTTCGGTCCTCCTTAGCTGACTCGCTGCCCTCGCTGCCGCACCATGGACGCCCCGAGGCACGTGGTCAACTTCGGGCCTGGTCCCGCCAAGCTGCCTCACTCAGTGTTGTTAGAGATAAAAAAAGGAATTATTAGACTACAAAGGAGTTGGCATTAGTGTTCTTGAAATGAGTCACAGGCCATCAGATTTTGCCAAGATTATTAACAATACAGAGAATCTTGTGCGGGAATTGCTAGCCATTCCAGACAGCTATAAGGTGATTTTTGTGCAAGGAAGTGGGTCCGGCCAGTTCGGTGCTGTCCCCTTAAACCTGATTGGCTTGAAAGCAGGAAGATGTGCGGACTATGTGGTGACAGGAGCTTGGTCAGCTAAGGCCGCAGAAGAAGCCAAGAAGTTTGGGACTATAAATATCATTCACCCTAAACTTGGGAGTTATACAAAAATTCCAGATCCAAGCACCTGGAACCTCAACCCGGATGCCGCCTATGTGTATTATTGCGCAAATGAGATGGTGCATGGTGTGGAGTTTGACTTTATACCCGATGTCAAGGGAGCAGTACTGGTTTGTGACATGTCCTCAAACTTCCTGTCCAAGCCAGTGGATGTCCAAGTTTGGTGTGATTTTTGCTGGTGCCCAGAAGAATGTTGGCTTTGCTGGGGTCACCGTGGTGATTGTCTGTGATGACCTGCTGGGGTTTGCCCTCTGAGAGTGCCCCTTGGTCCTAGAATACGAGGTACAGGCTGGAAACAGCTCCTTGTACAACACGCCTCCATGTTTCAGCATCTACGTCATGGGCTTGGTCCTGGAGTGGATTAAAAACAATGGAGGTGCCGTGGCCATAGAGAAGCTTAGCTCCATCAAATCTCAAATGATTTATGAGATTATTGATAATTCTCAAGGATTCTACGTATGTCCAGTGGAGCCCCAAAACAGAAGCAAGATGAATATTCCATTCTGCATTTGCAATGCCAAAGGAGATGATGCTTTAGAAAAAAGACTTTTTGATAAAGCTCTTGAACTTAATATGTTGCCCTTGAAAGGGTATAGGTCTGTGGGAGGCATCCGGGCCTCTCTGTATAATGCTGTCACTATTGAAGATGTTCAGAAGCTGGCCGCCTTCATGAAAAATTTTTTGGAGATGCATCAGCTATGAACACATCCTAACCAGGATATACTCTGTTCTTGAACAACATACAAAGTTTAAAGTAACTTGGGTATGGCTACAAAAAGTTAACAAACACAGTATTTTCCTCAAATGAACATGTTTATTGTAGATTCTTCTTTTTTGAAAGAACAACAGCAAAACATCTACAGCTCTGTAAAGCTGGTGGGACCTAATGTTCACCTTAATTCTGACTTGAACTGGAAGCATTTTAAGAAATCTTCTCGTTGATTTTCTAACAAATTCCCGCTTGTTTTGCCTTTGCTGCTACTTTTTCTAGTTAGATTTCCAACTTGCCTGTGGACTTCATACTGCAAGTTGCAATTAATTATTTCTAGAGTCATGGGAACACACAGCATAGAGGGTAGGTGGGGCCCTCTAGGTGCTGAATCTAAACATCTGTGGGGTCTCCTGTGTTCAGAGGCTGTTGATTCAAGGTCAACATTGACCACTGGAGGAGTGGCTTAAGAGTACCAGGCAAAGGGCAAACTGAAGATTGATCATTATACTGTTATTACAAGAGAAGTGTCATACTTTCTATATGTTTATATTAGCAAGGTCTGTTTTTAATACCATATACTTTATATTTCTATACTTTTATATTTCTAATAATACGGTTATCATTGATACATGTAGACACTTTTAGAATTTATTAAATCCTTGACCTTGTGCATTATAGCATTCCATTAGCAACAGTTGCACCCCCTCCCCAGACTTCCTCTTCCTCTTTTTAAGCTGTTTTATGAAAAACATCTCGAAGTTCTTGATTCATTTTTACCGTTCTTTCCATAGGTAGAAGAGAAAGTTGATTGGTTGGTTGTTTTTCAATTATGCCATTAAACTAAACATTTCTGTTAAATTACCTTATCCTTTGTTCTCTTGACTGTTTTCTTTGTAATGTTTGACGATGAGAGTGATACTTTGCTGAAAAGTCTTTCCCCTATTGTTTATCTATTGTCAGTATTTTATGTTGAATATGTGAAGAACATTAAAGTCCTAAAACATCCAAAAAAAAAAAAAAAGAATCACCTAGGATGGAATAAGATGGAAATGATAGCAATGAAAAATAAAGTTGCAGTTACAGAGTTTTGAGTTTTTCTACTTTAGATTACATTATGTACCTACTAATGAAGACTAAGAAGTTTATTTCAATATTAAAAACGTCTCCATAAATAATGAAATAGGAACGCCTGATAGTATAGCTAATAGTTAGCAGGTAAGGATATTTTTATATGTTTACTTTTAAAAATCAAAATGAATATCTTAACTCAGTTTTGATATCAAATGGCTCATTGCAGCCATTTAGATTCTTGAAGGTAAATTTTACTCTGTGCTGACAGAAATTGTATGCATGATTTGCTGATAGTTTAAAAAAAGCTGGTTTTTTTCTTGCATATGACAAAAGCAAAAAATACAATAAAATGTCTTTGCATTTGTTAAAAGGCTGAGAAGAATTTAGAATGGCAATATTACTAAGAATACAGAGTCTATAATTATCACTTGCTAGTTCCAAAATACAAATTTTTCTAGAGTTTTATTTGCAAATTATATTTCTCTGGATTCAAGAAATATGCAAGAGAATAGAAAAGAAGAATGAGGGAGAGAAAAAAGAGGGAGGGAGAGAGAGTGAGAGAAAAAGAAAGAGAGAGTGGGGAGGAAGGGGAGGAGGACGAGCAGGGTGGAGGTAGAGGAGATGGTAACCAGGGAAAGCACAATGTCTCCTAATGCTACATTCTGCTGTGGCTAAAAGATAAGAAAGACTAAGCAAAGAATTATTATGTAGTCTTAAAGAATTATTTCCAATGTACTTTGCATGTAACACATAACATCTAACTACTGTTAGTTGAAGGCTCGTATTCCTTCCTCTTCCCCTCCCTCTCTCATATCACTTTCTCTTTCTCTTGGTTTCTCTTTCTGTTCTTTGAATATTTCCATTCCCTTTTTTCTAATAGAATGCAGTCTATTCACCTGAATTACAATGTCACGCTGACTTAAGTCTTTTTGCTTCTTTATTTTTCAGAAAAAAATTCACTGTATTATAGAAAATCCAAATTAAAGTAAGAAATTCATGAGGCATTAGTGATTCTGATTCTTATCACCAATATATAGTGGGCTCTTTTTAAGCTATGGAGGATCTTTTGAAGGACAGTGGAATATTTATCTTGCAGACAGATTGATAGTAGAACTGAAATAGTAATGAGGACAGTTTATATCAGAACATGTACAATTAAATTTGGTTATAAAATTTGTAGGTTACATGGGAAATATTTCTTTCTTGTTAAAAGGTATATAGTATGTTAAGAACATTAAAAGTTTCTTATTACAGCATTTCAGATTTGGGAGAAGATTAAAGAATATTGATATATCTAACTTTGAGAATCTAACTTTCATTTTCTTTTGAAATTCTTTCAGTATTACAGCACTCTTATGTTTATTATTTCCCTATGAAACATTTCTGAAACATCTGCTGAGTTTTAAATATTAAGAGATTTTAATATTACAAGAAATGTATGGTATACTCTTGTAACTTTAAGAGCTGCTTCTTATTACTAAATATTTGTAACTGTTATTATTTGTAAATATTAGTTCAAATATACAAAATATATGTCCCCATGAATAAAATTAATACTTTCTATGTATTTGAAAATTACATTTTAAATTATTTTTATGTAGCACATTTGCCAAATGCATTTCACTTACTATGTGCAGAGTATAATTGAAAGTCGTTTGGTGTTGTTTTTATTCAGACATGATAAGTACAGAGAATAAATGCCATTCAAACTGTTTGATTCTTCCATTTTAACTTTGAGAAGAAATTGAAGTTAAATTTTTTTTCTTGACAAATTGCAGCTAAAGTTCTTCAACTTATGCCTTTTGTTTGCAAACATTGAGGGAAATTGCCCATAAATATTCAGGTACCTGAATAAATTAAGACCTAATGTGCTTGAAGAAAGATGTTTTGAGAGTATCCTTTTGGGGTGATGTTCTCACCAATTTACATGCAAGAGTGAATTTGTATCATTTAAACCAATTTTCAAAATGTTTGACAAAGACCAGCATTATCTTCTGCTCAGAAGCCTCCTTTAAAAGTATTCACGTTGTTCACAGAAATCAAACTGCTGAGTTTCCTTTCGCTCCTTTTAAGGGCTTTTGATCCTTATATGGATATAAGAACCTGTTTTGCGTATACTGGTAGACAAAAAACATGAATATTAAGCCATTATTTTTACATTAGCAAGTTTTCCCAAGGTGGGTTTTTAACATTTTAAAGACATTTTGTTTTGTGTGTTACTCTCTTTTTGTCTAATCACCTCTAAAATTATGAACACTACAAGAATAATACATTCTGAATAACAAAACAGCTTGAAATATTTATAACTAAGAAAGCAACCGTTAAATGTTCATAAACAAAGTTGTTTGGAGACTCCTTTATTAATTTTTAATTTATCTTCAGTCAATTTCTTATTACTTCCAAATTCCTGCAGGGGATTCTGTTAATTAGTCTTGTGTAAAATATTCATTAAAACCAGCTTTCTATTTTCTTCTTTTATTGCAAATTTACATTTCTAATCTTATAACCAAAATAAATGCCATTGGGTAGAGGAACCATATTAATTTGGATCAGCCACCTAAAATAGAAGCTCATACAGCAGAAGATATGGTAATATAAAATAGACTAACATTGAGGTACTTTGTTGATTGATCACCATTTTGCAATAGTAGATGGATATTGTTTGAAAAAATATCAACACTACGTAAAATAGAGTGTATTTGAAATCTAGTAAAGTAATCTAAGATGAAGTAATAATGAATTGGTACCTGTATACTTTTGCACATTAAAAACATTTCAGAAACAACATATAGTTTAGTTAGGGATTCAAATTTAATCAACAGCGACAATGTTGACATTAAATTTAAATCATTGGGTAGCAAAAGTTTTACTGAGTTTTTTCAGTTGTTATTTGTTTTAAAATATTTTACTTGTCTTTCCTTACTATGCATTATGTAGTTTTGATTCTGTGCTGCAAATAGCAAAGTAGTATAGGAAATGGAACATCAATGTGAGTTTAGTATTACTAATATAGCTGTTGACTTTCCCTCTAACACAGTGTATGTTAGTAGAACATTCATACAAACATCTCTAAAAGAAATATATGTCAGCATTGTAAGAAAAGTTTGCAATGCCAGGCATAATATTTTCAGAGTGAAATTCTTGGTTTCGTTGAAAACTCTTAGACTTCTAAGGGTTTGGACACATCTTAAAAATATGATTTTGGCTACATCTTAGAAGTCTAAGAGTTTGGATAGACCTTAGAATTATCTTAACATAAATCTCTTCTTAAAGTCTATGTCCAAATTTTAAGTCTTCAGTCATTAATTAAAATATGTAAAATATAACTACCAGATTAGAAAGTTTACTAAAATAAAATAATATTATTTACTGGAAAAAGTGGGGAAAAAAACGTATTTTATAGGAAGAAAAATGTAATTACACTCAAACAAATAGAGCATATTTTGTTTGCTCCTATGCGGAGTGATAAATTTATTGCCAAATTAAAGTCCTCATGAGTGACAACACATTTACAGCATAGAAACATTTAGTAACAGTAAGCACAGGTCTCAAGGTTCTAACTCTGTCTTCTGAGATTAAGTCAAAAAGGAGGCAAAGATTTAGGTAGCACATACTGCTTCAATAACAAAACCAACTGAACAGGATGTTTAGAATTATACATATCAACATTAAAAATATATTTGTTTAATAAACAGAAAACCTAATAGAAGACTGAATTTTGGGAAGACAAAATGGCAATATTGAACCAGATCTCTAAGTAATAGATGGAAATATATTCCAAGAAATAGTTAATTGTAGTACCCAATGGCCAATCATTACAGTCCACGTGCCAGGTTAATTTTACCTATCAGTCAACACTCTTTTGAAATAGTTATTCTCCTAAAATCCCACCTAACCTGATTATTATCTAGCCTGCATTGACTTCTACATCTTGAGCACAAAAATATTGTCATTCCATAGTAACATACACATCTAAAGTAATCTAACTTATCTACCAGTCTAACATTGTAATAATTTTTTAAATGTTGACTTAACATGCCTTGCTGGCAAAGAATTTATACTTGCCCTCCACACGTTAGCAGTCATGATTGCACAGCTGCATGATTTTTGAGTCTTGAAGCAGTCTAATTATCAAGTATTCCCTAACTTATATAAAGCCCTTTACCATATCTTAGAATCTCTTCTTTGTTTGAGTCTATAATTTCCCTTGATCATGTATTCTGTTTCTAGTTTGAAAATCATCCTTGGCCGCGCATGGTGGCTCATGCCTGTAATCCTAGCATTTTGGGAGGCCAAGGTGGATGAATCACGAGGTCAGGATATCAAGACCATCCTGGCTAACACAGTGAAACCCTGTCTCCACTAACAAAAAATTAGCTGGGCATGGTGGCGGGCGCCTGTAGTCCCAGCTACTTGGGAGGCTGAAGCAGGAGAATGGCGTTAACCCGGGAGGCGGAGCTTGCAGTGAGCCAAGATCGTGTCACTGCACTCCAGCCTGGGCAACAGAGCGAGACTCTGTCTCAAAAAAAAAAAAAAAAAATCATCCTCATGTCTTAGATGGTGGAGTGAGCAGTAACAAAAGAAGATGGAATTCAATCCTCTCTTTTACAGGTGAGGACTTTGAGGTCAAGCACATATATACTCAGTGAACTGAGGGTCAGCTGGACTTGGAGCCACTTCACATGCTCATTCTCCATTAAAAAATAATTGAAAGTAAAAAAAGAGGTTGGACAGTGTGTGTGAGTGAGTGTTCTATGAGAAGAAAAATAAAAACACCTGGGTGTTTAAGTTCTACCTCAACCCTTACCCTGAGGCAAATGTTTAAAGTTTCCTCATCTGAAAAAGGCAAAATAATTTCCTGCTTTGTTTCCACAGTGCTGTGAGGCCCCAGTAATACATACATAAGCATACTCTAGTATATCAGGATAAGTTATAATAATATAGTCAATTACACCATCTGTCCCTTGTTCTATGAGTTTTTCAAAATACTCAACATAGCCCATCGTGTTGCTGAACTTCTCAGTTACTGAAACTCCTCAGATAGTTATTTTTCTAAACTATATTTCAGACAAGATATAATGAGTTTTTGTATAACCACTAATGTTTTTTCCCTAACATGTCTTTGTTTTACGCTCAGTATTTAAAAAGAGTTTTTTAAAAAACATGTGCATGTGTGTTTTACAGGAATATTGACCAGTTTAGTTTCATGTAGAATTGGGATGATAGCTTTCCCAAAGAATCAATAACAACACTGTCTCAGAAATGTAAGAATTATTTTTTTTTTCTGAAAATAACCTCAGCTGTATCTGAAAAACACTTCCAATTCAATCTGTGGTTCCTTTTTGGATACATCTCCCCACAACCAGAGAGTTTCCCATTTAAAATATTGCCATATGCAGCAGGCTCTTGCTCCTGAAAAGATTGTGTTTCATCTTTACCAAAATATATTCTTCATTTATTTTGAAACAAAGAAACTGTGAGCAAAGGCAGTGTCTTTTAATAAAGAACATCTAAATTTTACACTATTCTAAAAATGTTTTCTCTCCCATCTTTCAATAGCTGATAGGAAGCTGAGTATTTTGAAAACAAAACAAAACCAAACAAAATGGCACAGTGTAACTTGGGGAAATCATAAAATATATTTTGTTTTACTGTATGCACTATGAAAATCAAAGCAAACTACGGTTATTATTATGAATATATCTGGTTGTTCCAATAGATTTACATGAAATAGTTGCTCATAAAGTTATATCTCAACAGTTTCAAAAGTATCTGCTATCTTAAATATTTTTAAGGAAACGATTAGTGATCAAATGCATGTAAAAATTATTAAAAGGGCAGTTTTTATTAAGATATTATTGATTTGTTTCTGTTTTTATATTTGTAAAGAATTAACTAAGCAATTATATACACTACACTAAAACATACTCACAGTAGAGCAAAACAATTAAATATTATATCATATCATTTTGTTACATGGCTAGGGTTTTATCATAACAAATGATCTTATCTTTACTTCACTATGCAACAAAAAAGAAAAAGTTATTATCCACCACCATTTTAAACACTAGTAACAACTTATGCACAAAAATTCACAGCTATAAAAAGTAGTGTAAAACATTTAGAGATTTTTTATTTACATTCAAAAATCTTTGTAAGTTAGGATTCAGGTTGAAAAGGATGGGATTTACAACAGAATTAAAGATTAAGAATTCATCATTGCAAAATAACATTTCTTTTGACAACATAACTCAATTGCTACTCAAAAATAAATCATTTATGTTTCAAATGCTGTGAATATTTATTTAGTGTCATACCTGTCATTTGTTTGACTTATTTCCCCAAGGATAGAGAAGAACAACTGTATATCTCTTATTACAGAGCCAAAATTATTTCTGGTAGCAAAAAAATCACAATGGTATGTACCTTAAAATGAGCAGCAGAATTTTTTTGTGTGCTAATAAATCACAAAAACAGCCAATAGAATTCTCCTAACACTACTCAATTTGCTCTGAAGCCATTACTTTATAAAATATCATTCAAATGCAACATTAGAAAAATCTATCCAGGCTATTTTACAGGATGATATTTTTATTACATTTAATAAAAACAAAAAGAGTCAAATCCCCCAGCTATTTCCAAAATTTAAGTCACAGTGGGGTCTCAAATAATATTTTTGTGCCTATATTGTCGTGCCTGTGCCAATATTTTCCCTATGATCCACTCATAAGGCTGACTTAGGGGTCTAACATGAATGCTGGAACTGATAATAGGTAGAAATTGAGAAACAATTCTAGGAAACTGTTAAGACAGTTAAGATAGACCCTGAATTAATTGAGTTAGACATCTAAATTAAGACACTACCAATTTTGGGTAGAAATGAGTCTTTTTAAATTAGATTACAATGTACCTGTAAATTAATATACCAGTATTTTAAAACAACATTTTAAATTAACTTACTGCTGAACTAACAGAGCTTCAATTTTATCATGTTGTTGGGGATCAGTAGATTTAATATATATATAAAAAACATTTTGCCTGCTGAATGATTTTGGGCAAAGCCTTAACACTCTGTAAAAGGCAATGATAATTTCTATCTTGTACTATTGTTGCCAAGATTGACTAAAGATTTATGTGAAAGTTTCACTGTCACACAAAGCTTTTTACTAATATAATGGATTACTGTGCTAATGGTAGTGATTAATATTTTGGGCCAATTTAACCAGATTACATTTTCATCCAACTTTAATGCAGTCTTTGGTAGTTAATCCACCCTGCATAAACCAAGTAAAATATATAGATTTATCAGATAATTTAATCTTTTTTATTGATACATAATACATGTACATATTTTTGGAGTAATGTGATAATTAGATATATTCATGTAATATATAAAGATCAAATCAGGGTAATTGGGATATTCATCACCTTAAATATTTAATTTTTTCTTTATGCTAAGAACATTCAAACTGATAGATTTGAATCTTAATGAAAATCTGTTGGCAAAAATAAAGTAATGAATTGGCACACAAACCAATGCATAATGGTAAGTGGAGTGTATGCTGAAGTAGGTAATCCATTTGGGGTTCTAATCACTTCATACATCCTTCATTTGGTTTCTGTTGGTCTGTGAAATATATGGATTGGATTATAGATCCCCCAATTTTCTATTTAGCTATACATTTTCATACTTATTTTCAAAATAAAAAAATCAATGTTGTTTTATAAATCACAAATAACATAACAATACTGATAGCAAATTGTACTTTTATGAGTCAAACATTATTTTATAGCCATTAGCTCAAATTGTCTTCAACATCTCCACCTCCCCCTAAAAAGCTGTGGTGTGAGAATGGTAGAACAGACACTACTATCCCATTTTACAGAAAAAACCACTAATGCCAATTAAGGTTATAAGCGTCAAGAATAAAACCATAAGGTGTTCAATTGATACTGAAGTCCAGATTATTTTTTAATTTCAAGAGAAAAAAAGAATTTCAGAATTCCTTATGATACGGGAGTGCTGGAAATGGAAGAGCGTGGTCCCTTTAAATGATACAGAAGGAGGGAAGGGAAGCGCTGGGTGTAGCAAGGCCTGGTCCCTGGCTAGGGCTCCACCCCCACGGACCTAGGTGAGGACAGGCAGTCCTGCCATTTCTCCTGAATGTTGCATTTCCCAAGACCACCCTGGCCCACCACGTCCCCATCCTGGGCCTATAAAATCCCGAGACCCTACCAAGGCAGAGACAGAGGCAGCTGGCAGAGACAGAGGAACAGTTTGGCAGAAGACACAAGAGGCTGGACGTCGAGAGGACGTCAATGGGAGCACGCTGGCAGAAAAGCACACTAACAGACGAGGGTACACTGGCAGGCCTTCGAAGGGCGGCATGAGGCGGAGTTTGGCCGGGGCAGTCAGAGGAAAGCTGGGGCTGCCAAATGGCTCAACTCTGAGGGAAAACCATCTCCCTTCTGGCTCCCCTATCGTCGGAGAGCTACTCCCACTCAATGAAACTTTGGAGTCATTCTCCAAGCCCACATGTATGTGATCTGATTCTTCCCATACACCAAGGCAAGAACCCAGGATACAGAAAGCCCTCTGTTCTTGTGACAAGGTAGAGGGTCTAATTGAGCTGGTTAACACAAGCTGCCTATAGATAGCAGACTAAGAGAGCGCCCAGTAATACATGCCCACTGGGGGTTCAGGAGCTGTAAACACTCAACCCTAGACAGTGCCATGGGGTCGGAGCCCCACAGCCTGACCATCTGTATGATCCCCTAGAGGTTTGAGCAGCGTAGCACTGAAGAAGCGAGCCACACACCCTGCCTCAAACCCTGTAGGGGGACAAGCAAACTTTTCCCGTTTCACTTAAAACATCTTTCTGACACATGAAAAAAGTCACTGATCATAGAGCATGTTTATTTATATTAAAAATAAAATTTTCCATGAGTTAAAAGATTAAAATACAGAGATTAAAGTGCTTTATTTCACTTATTAATATATAAAAGCAAGAAAATTAAACGTATTTAGTTTTCATTAAATATTTTTAACAAATGGTGTTAAAATAATTATTCACTGAAGTTTTTAGATATTCGGCACTTCTCCTTAGCAAGTTCTACTTATATTTCAAATAGCACATCTAAAAAAAACCATATAATTATTATATGACATTTAAAAGTATTAGTGTTTTTTTCTCTGGATTTAAACGTGAGTAAATAAATCATATATCCGTAAAACTTCTAGAGTTGGCAAGAATCTAGTTTAGTCACATTCACATTTTATTTTAAAGCCATGAATTGACTTAATAAAAATGTACTCATACAATTAATAGCAATTGTTTTTAGATAAAATAACGTTTCTTTGATTCAAAATAAACATTCATGAGCTACGTTAAGATATGTAAATAAACATTTTAGGAAAATGATCTGTAGCTGTATTTCTGAATGTTCATGTCATATGTTACCAGCTTTGATACAGTTCATGAAATTTGAAGTACAGCAATACAGACGGTACCATTTATATGTCAAAGACATTTTAATGCTACCTCTTGAAACTGTTCTACTACTGATTTCCTGGTGAAAAATAATACATTTAAATAAACTGCAGGTAGCTGAAAGACAACCACAAATTAAGACACAATAAAAGTTATGTACCTCTTTTAATAAATTCAATGTAGAAAGTTCATAACGAGTTGTAAATTTTCCTTTTGTCATTGGGTGACATCAAATAATGTATAACTGTCACAAGACTATTAGCATACAGACTGAGGAAAGACTTGATAACAAATGCTAACAAATAAATAAACTTTCTAGTGCAACTTTAAACTTACTCTGGACTCTATTCCTTATTTTAGGAAACTAAATTCAGAACAGGGTGAACATATGTACTGCATTTTAACACCTATGTTTGACAAGATTTGTGAAAATAAAATGTCAGAATAATAGTTTTTGAGGGCACTGGAACTTTTAAAACCATGAAGTGAACTGAAAAGAAGAAAGGGAGGGAGAGAAGGAGGGAGAAAGAAAAAGAAAGGGAAATGGGGAGGAGAGGGTGTGCAGAGCAGAGAGCAAGGAAAAAATTCCTGATGCCTTAATCAACAAACTTGCCTCCCTTTGCCTTGTGTTCCATCACTGGGAGCAGTTTGTCAGTTGGCAGAATGAAGAAGTAATTCACAGATTCTGCACATTCCAGTCATAATCACAGGAATGAATTCGGGACTTCCTAAGATTTCACTGAGGAGATGCAACTTTGCGTAACCCATGCGGAAATTCATTTCATCTGTTTTCATTTTATTCTATCTATCGTGTATTTTTGATGACTAAATGGGAAAGAAAAAATGAAATTCTATCATACGAATTTCTGTTAAATATCATTTTAGCTATCAGTTGTCACACCTGCTATTTGATGCATTTCAGTCAATTGACACAATTATATATTTTTGCAACCTATATCATTTTCTGAAGCCTTGTTTATTTTACAGTAAATCCAATTTATTTTATTCAAATGCCTTAACAGATACCAAATATTTGTTTCTCATATGTTTAAATGTTTTTCAGTATAAATCTGCAAGGTATTGAATAATATGCCTCTTTTTAAGCTAAAATGAGTCACTATTTTTTATAATGTCATGACAGCTCTGAAGGCTCTCTTTAGAAACATCCAGGTCAGCACATGCACTTAGATTTTCTAATTTTTATTTTTATTATACACAAATTACAGTTGCATATAATTATAGAAGTGGTGTTCCGCTTTTTTAATACAACATGGAAAGAGTAAATTAAGCTAATTAACTTCAAATATTTAACATTTGTTGATGAACACATTAGAAATTTACTCTCAGCAACATTGAAACATACAGGACTAAATTATCAGCTATATTCGCCAAGCTGTGCAATTCACCTAAAAAAAAATAAAACGTATCCCTCCTTACTGAGGCTTTGTACCCTTTGACTATAATCCTCCCATTCCCCCACAGCCCAGTTGCTAGTAACTACCATCCTACTTTTTGTTTCTGTGACTTCTATTGTTTTAGGTTCCACATATAAGTGAAAATATGTGGTATTTGACTTCCTGTATTTGGCTTATTTCACTTAGCGTAATGTTTGCCCATTCCATCCATATGAATTTCAGGACGTTTTTGAGGCTTCTTTTTATCTCTTCACAAGCTCCTCTTAAGTTCTGAAGCTGTATCAATCTTCTACAGTTAGTTCAGTATCAGTTACCTCCAGAATTCTATTATTAGACTGATATATCCATTTCATTTTTAGTACCAAATATACATACATTTATATATAATCCCATACAGGATTAATCTCTCTTAAATACAACATAAACATAAACAAAAGCAGATTTTAAAATATGAAATAAAGATACAATGAACAATATTTTACAGCTTCCTTATTGAGATGGCTTTAGAACATCATTATCTTTATTCTTGAGTGACATTAATAAATAATGATAGCATATTATGTAAAAATCTTGTTTCAAAAAGGGATCTTGAAAGTTTAGGTTTTTGGCTAAATTTTTGTTAAATCTGATGAGTCACTGTTTTTACCTCTAAATGACTCATGCTGGAAATAGCAGAAATATTAGCATCCCACTTTCAAAATGAGCTGTCTACACACACACACATACACACACACTCATGTGTGTATATATATATATATATGCGCACACACACTCATGTGTGTATATATATATATATATGCGCACACACACACACAATACTAGGTTATTCATGTGTACTTTTATGAAGATGGTTTTTCAGTCAAACTTCTGACAATTCTACCTAAACAGGAATTTCTCATTTAGATGCTGAAAACAAAAATACTTCTTTGTGTTAATTTCCATTCACATATATTTTAATTTCTTTATGATTGGCCTTAAGTAATTTAGAAAATATTTTTCTCTTAATTTATTTAAATATTTGCTAGGTTAAGTAGTTTAAATGTATGATTTATTGGAAACAATTAAGATGGCCAGGCATGGTGACTCACGTCCCTAATCCAAGTGCTATGGGAGGCCAAAGTGAGAGGGTTGCTTGGAGTTTAAGACCATCCTAGGCAACAAATCAACACCCCATCTCTACAAAAAATAAAATTACAAAATTGTCTGGGCATGGCGGCATGCACTTCTAGTTCTAGCTACTTGGGCATCTGAGATGGGATGATCCCTTGAGCCCAGGAGTTCGAGGCTGCAGTGAGCTATGACCACACCACTGCACTCCAGCCTTGGTGACAGAGCAAGACTGTACAAATAAATACATATAATTAAGATGATTTCCTGGACTTTTGTTTCTACACTTGCGTTATGTCTTATTCAGATCTCTCTCTTTGGCTGCATCATTTGATAAAAGAAAAGAAAGAATAAAAGAGAATGCAATCTCCTAACAGAGAGATCTCTTTTGGATTTTTCCTGCCAAATATATTTTAATATTATGGTAAAGTTGTATTTAGTAAAAAATATTTTATGTCATTCATTACTCAACATTCACTTATTAAAATATATTTGAATGCGTAATATTTTTGAGCACTATTCTGGATAATGTAGATGTCTTTTATAAGAGTTGGTATCTGCTTCCTTCCTTTATATAGTAACTCTGGGTCTTAAATTAACTGAATTGACAGGGTTCCACCCAAATTTCCTCTGGCAGCTTTTTCTTTTAAACCTACTGCAAATACAATTTCTTCAAGTCAATAGGAAATAGGTAGTCCTTATCAACCACAAATAATTACTTAACTGTGTATGAACAGGCACATAAGGGTCAGTCCCCACCCTCAAAGCCTGAGTTTAGAATAAATCCTGGAAATAGTGCTCAGTTTATCAGGGAATATGAAAGTTGACATTTCTATAGTTAACATGCTTTGTCTCTGGTACTGACAGAAGAAAAGAAAAGACTGATCTAATCATTCCACTGTTCCAAATTACATCATAGATAGTGACTTAAAATGAAAACATACTTCATAGACCTACTCTGTAAGGTTTCTATTTCGTGCTGTGACAAAGTATTTAGGGACTGCAAATGACAGATGTGAAGTACATTAGCGAAATGAATAGTTACTTCGTCCCGCCAGAGGAAGCACTTTTTTTTATCACAACAATTTATCATGAAAGAGGTGGTGATTTAAGAGGAAACATTGAAACGAAAGTACGTATTGCAAAGGAAGTTAGCAAATTGAAATTATGACTAAAACACTAGTAAGCAGAAGCTTTTGTAAATGCTTTGGAAGAGCATTTTTGTGACTGATTTTAATATGTTGAAATTAAACTGTATTACTTAAAAGGTGAATAAGTGAAAAAATGTACAAGTCTCAGAGTACCTCATGTCAAAGGGAAGAAGGAAGCTTAACCGCGACTTAGATATTACTGGCATATTTCACTCACTGGCTTTAGAGTATCATTACCTGTATTCTTGAGTGAGATTAGTAATGAATGTAAGTATATTATGTAAAGTGTTGTTTCAAAAAGAGAGCTTGAAAATTTTTTTTTGGTTAAATTTTTGGTTAGATCTGATTAGACTTTCACTATTTTTACCTTATAAGAATATTGATACTTGAAATAGTAGAACTATCAGCATTCCACTTTCAAAACCAGCAGTCTTTCTCTCTCTCTCTTTCTCCACACACACACACACACACACACACACACACACACACACACAGAGTTATTATTATGTATTTCATGAAGATAGCTTATCAACCAAACTTCTGAGTGGGTAGAATCTTGCCTAAACAGGAATTCCTCAGTTGGTTGCTGAAAATAAAGTACCCATACATGTATATTTTGATGTGCATATATTTTAATTTATTTAATTGTAATTAGCCCTCAATGTTTTTAAAACTGTTGCTCTCTTAATTTAAGTAAATTAAGAATCATTTAACTTTTTTTGGATCATTCAACTGATATTGTGGCAAATACTGAATTTCCACTGCCTAAGTATCTGGTAAATATTTTTTCTTTCCATTCAAACATTTTAGAAATAAATACAAGTCTAAGTTCAGAATCTAAATACTTAAAAAGCAGATAAATTTGATTAATTCTATTTTATTTTATTTTCTTTGCTTATCAATAGCTATTAGTGTTTAGAAAGTGTTATTTCAAGGCCATGTGTGTTCAAGAAGACCTCTAGAGACAAATGTGTATAATAAGTTATTATAAATGCCAAAATTACAGAAGGGAAACCTGATTTTGAGACAGGAGATTTGAGTGTGGAGGCAGGGAACCAAAGGCTGTTTCACACCCAACTTCACAGAACTGAATTGAAAGGAAAACCCTCACTTTTCACACCTAAGTAACAAAAGGACCAGGGGCTACTCCCTTTGCGAACCCCATTTTTTTCTGCGTGGCAGATGAGAAATTGGCTGTCCCCAGCAAATCAGACTGATTGCAGGTGGAATCTTCCTTTGCAGCTTTGTAACTTCACTCCAGCCTCTGAATGGTTGCTGTCCACAACCGATCAGATTGATTGTGGTGAGCCTTCATTTGCATGCAAAGTATAACTTTGTAACTTCACACTAGCCTCTGATGGTTGCCTCTTGCAACCAATGAGATGTTTGCACAGGAGTGTGACCTTGGTAACTTCATTTCAGCCTCTGGTTGGCTGCTTTCTGCAACCAATCAGACTGTGGGCTACCACATCATTTACATGAGGTGAGCATGAAGGGGCCAATGGGAAACTTCTAGGGGGTATTTGCACCCAAGAAGATTCTCTATCCTGGCCCTTGAGCCATTGCTCGAGTCTGCTCCCACACTGTGGAGTGTACTTTTGTTTTCAATAAATCCCTGCTTTCATTCTTCTGCTGCTTCATTCTTTCTTTGCTTTGCAGGGCATTATGTCCAATTCTTTGTTCAAAACGCCAAGGAACTGGACAACTTGCAGTCACACCCCACTACTGGTGACACTTTGGACAGAGGAAAGTCAATTTTTCAATCTTTCACAAACTTTACTGCATGTAAAGAACCTCCTCTACAAGGCTCTTAAGACGCAGAAATGGAAAGATACAGCTCAGAAACTTGGGAGGTCACTTTAAAAAAATGAGATAGTTAACATACAATTTCAGTACAGCACAGATATGCTGTAATAAAAGTATTTTTAATATGCTGTGAAAGAAGAATAAAGTGCCTCAATCTGTGAGACATTTGTAGGGAAATCAGCCCAGAGATGGAAATCTATAGGCACGTTGCCAGGACATAGAAGTTCCCCAAAGCAGAAACCAACCCTACCCAGCCCAAGTTGGAAGGGTGAATACAGCCAGTCAGGATACTTCTATTTTTCTGATCAGTCACTGCATTAGGAATGGCTGCATTCAATGATACAGGACAACATTAGAAGAAATATGTAGGCAGAAAGGTCCTGGGAAAAGTTCAGGAGAAACCTAAAAATGTGCACACATTTTCAGAAAATTTGCAAAACTTGGGGAGGTTGCTTTAACTGAACACAGTCCAAAGCTTACTCAGAGTTACATTTTGCATTTGCAAGCTAAATGACTTAACTTTTCTCATTGATCAAAATAATAGTGTGTGTGTGTGTGTGTGTGTGTGTGTGTTAGTCTGTTCTCACATTGGTCTTGCTATAAAGACCTACCTACCTGAGACTGAGTAACTTGTAAAATAGAAAAAAAGAGGTTTCATTGACTCACAGTTCCACAAGCTGTACAGGAAGCATGGCTTGGAGACCTCAGGAAACTTATAATCATGACAGAAGGCAAAAGGGGAACAGTCAAGTCTTACATGGCTGGAGAAGGAGAAAGAGACGGGGGAGGAGGTGCTACACACCTTTAAACAACCAGATCTTACGAGAACACATTCACTATCACAAGAATAGCAAGGGGGAAGTCTGCCTCCGTGATCCAATCACCTCCCACTAGGCCCTTCCTCTAACATTGGGTATTACAATTTGACATGAGATTTGTGCAGGGTCACAAATCCAAACCATATGATTCTGCACTTGGCAATTCCCAAATTTCACGTCTTTCTCACATTGCAAAATACAATTTTAACTCTTCAATAGTCCCCAATTCTTACCTTATTTCAGCATTAACTCAAAGTCTTATCTGAGACAAGGTAAGTCCCTTCTGCCTATGAGACTGTTAATCCGAAGAGTTAGTGACTTCCAAGGTACAATGAGGGTATAGGCATTGGGTACATATTCCCTCTCCAAAAGGAGAAATCAGCCAAAACAAAGTGTTACAGGCCCCATGAAAGTTCACAATCCAGCAAAGCAATCATTAAATCTTAAAGCTCCATAGTAACCTCCTTTGACTCCATGTCTCATATCCAGGCCACACTGATGCAAGAGGTGGGATTCCAAGCTCTGGGGCAGTTTTGCCCCTGTGGCTCTGCAGGGTTCAGATCCCAAGCTTGCTCTCAAGGCCTGCCATTGAGTGTCTGTAGCTCTTCTAGGCACACAGTGCAAACTCTCAGTGGATCTACCATTCTGGGGTCTGGAGGATGGTGACCCTCTTCCCACAGCTCCACTAGGCAGGTTCCCCAGTGGGGACTCTGTATGTGGGCTCGAATCCCACATTTCCCCTCTTCACTGCCCTAGTAGAGGTTCTCTATGAGGGCTCCACCTCTGCAGCAGACTTCTGCCTGGACATCCAGGCATTTTCATACATCCTTCAGGCTCTAGGCAGAGGCTTCCAAGCCTCAACTCTTGCTCTTTTCACACCTGCAGGTTTAACACCACATGGAAGCCACCAATGCTTATGGCTTGAACCCTCTGCAGCAGTGGCCTGCGATGTATCTGGGGCCCTCTTAGCTACTGCAGGAGCTGGAACAGCTGGGATGCAGGGAGCAGTGTCCCAAGGTTGTGCAGGGCAGCAGCACCCTCTGCCCAACCCATGAAACTGTTCTTCCCTCCTAGGCCACTGGACCTGTGACTGAAGAGACTGATGCAAAGGTCTCTGAAGTGCCTTTAAGGTTTTTACCCCATTGTCTTGGCTATTAGCATTTGGCTCCTCCATCCTTTGGCAAATTTCTGCAGCCTGCTTGAATTCCTCCCTTTGAAAATGGGATTTTCTTTTCTACCACATGGCCAGGCTGCAAATTTTCCAAACTTTTATGATCTGCTTTACTTTTAAATATATTTCAGTTTCAGATCATTTTTTTGCTTATGCATATAAGCTTATTCTGTTGGAAGCAGACAGGCTACATATTGAAAACTTTACTGCTTAAAATTTTTTTCTGCTAGACACCCTAAATCATCTCTCTCAAGTTCAAGTTTCACATCTCTCTAGGGCAGAAGAACAATGCTTCCAGTCTCTTTGTTAATGCATAATAAAAGTGACTTTTGCTCCAATTTCCAATAAGTTCCTCATCTCCTCTGAGACATTCTCAGCCTGGACTTCACTGTCCATATTGCTAGCAGAATTTTGGTCACAACAATTTAACAAGTCTAGGAAGTTCCAAACTTTCCCTCATCTTCCTGTCTTCTTCCTAGCCCTCCACATTCTTCCAACCTCTGCCCATTACCCAGTTTCAAAGTTGCTTCCATGTTTACAGGCATCTTTAGAGTAATACCCTACTCCTAGTACCAATTTTCTGTATCAGTCCATTCTTGCTTTGCTATAAAGAAAAACCTGAGACTGGGTAATTTGTAAAGAAAAGAGATTTAATTGACTCACATTTCCACAGCCTGTACAGAAAGCATGACCAGGGAGGCCTCAGGGAACTGACAATCATGGCAGAAGGCAAAGGGAAAGCAGGGATGTCTTACATGGTTGGAAAAGAAGAGAGAATAGGAAGTTGCTACATAATTTTAAACAACCAGATCTCTTGAAAGTGCACTTAGTATCATGAGAACAGAAATGGGGAGTCCACCACCATGATCCAATCACCTCTCACCAGGTCCCTCCTCCAACATTGGGGATTTAATTCAACATACAATTTGGGCAGGGACACAAATCCAAACCATATCAATATGTATGTATAACTATCCTAGTCACCTCACTATCAACACTTAAAGCAACTCAAAAAGACAAGAGAAAGATTGAACAGACAGCTCAAAGTGATGACATGTCATCTAATGATCTGTTCATTAATAAAATTTCAACCTAAGTGATTCACTCTCTTGTGTGTTGATATCAAAGTTCAGATATGTGGTGGCTTATGCCTCTAATCCCAGCACTTTGGGAGGCTAGCAAGGGCAAATCACCTAGATCAGGAGTTTGAGACCAGCCTGGCCAACAAGGTGAAACTTCGTCTCTACTAAAAATACAAAAACTAGCAGGGTGTGGTGGCACATGCCTGTAATTCTAGCTATTAGGGAGACTGAGACACAAGAATTGCCTGAACCTGGGAGGCAGAGGTTGCAGTGAGCTGAGATCGCACCACTGCACTCCAGCCTGGGTGACAGAGTGAGACTCCATTTCAAATAATAATAATAAGTGTAGATATCTTTGCAAGGCTTCAGTCTTTATTAGCTAATGTAATAATGCATAATGTGAGGGGTTAGATGTAAAAAGAGTAATTGGTGTTTGGGAGAGTGCTGGAAGCAGGAGATCCAGCAAAGGGTTCAAATCAAAGGAATGGCAAAAGTAGAAGTGAAATTAGGATAGAGACTGAATTACTATATCATAATTTTGTCTAGCACTAGTCTCAAACACAATCTGTCAGCTGAAGTCTATTTCTTTTCAGAAAGGTAAATTTTTTAATCTAAATTTTTGTCTTTATTAATCAATTCTATCATAAACATGGGTCTAGGTGGACATATTCCATATTAGCATTTGCAGGTTTATTATGAAACAATGACTGAAAATTGCTACCATTACTGAAATTACTACATGCTGGAATTGGGCTTGATATGCATCATTGCATTTAATGCTTATAGCAAAACTATGAGGCAGATATAGTGTTTACATTCCCTGATAAAAGCAAAGCTCTGTTGCCCAGCATCACAGAACTTGTAAGTAGCAAAAAGAAGATTCAAAACTAGGGTTTCTGAATGCAAAGCCTGTGCTCTACATGTGGATTATGGCTTCTAGGAAGAAACATGTCAGTAATTAGCCACAAAGTGTGGCATCTCTATGCCCTAGAGATAATAATTTTAGTGTTTAATTTTTGAGTGTTGAGATAATCTATTGAGGTGTTTATAATTTTTATACAACAATATCAAATTTCCTTGTCAAGAAATGTTGACACTGCTTTTTAACAGACTGAGTGCAGACGAAGTATTTGGAAGGATTAATAATTCATTTACCAAATACTTGAAACCACTCCTATAACAATTTATGCCTAATTTAGTTCCAATTACACACCTTTATAAAAATTAAGATTTTTAGATTTATATTAGGATAGTAATATTAACAACCTCTCTTGAAATTTTATGGAAACCAATGAGTCAATATTCATGAAGTAACTTGTAATTTCTAGTTTAAAGGTGTTTAATTTAAAAAAATATATAGATTCTAATAAAAACGTCAGGTGTGAAGTTTATTGAACTGAAAGCAAGTTGTTCTTTATGTGTAATTAATCATGGGTCTTACATTGACATGAACTAAAAAACTCTAGCTTATTGCAACTCAACCTCACTAGAATAGCCAAATGAGAGAACAAATTGTCCAAGTAACATCAACCTAAAGAACACAATAGAAATTAACATAAGTATAAATGTCATAATTGCTGTCATTTAATATTCCTTGGCTGCCTGCTGAGTGGATATAACTATGATAAATGCTGTAAGAGTTTTAAAGAGAGGTAGGATACCCTGGGTCAATAGTATAGGAAAAGTTAAGTTATATAGTATGATTTTAATAGTTTTAGAACACAGATCCCCTTTAATTTATAGCAAGCATTATTTACTCACAACTACATTGTTTATAAAATTTTATAAATTATTTGTATTATAAAATATTTGATACAGATGAAAGACCATGTATAAACACTTACATATTTTAAAGCATAATAATAAACCAGATACCACTACATGTACTAACTGATCCTCCTGTATATCTTACTTTTAATCTTTCACCCCGAAGTACCAGTACCCTAAATTTTCTTGTGTATGCTTTTTCTATTAATGATTTTAGCATGCCTGTATCTATCCCTGAACAACAAATCAGTTTGTTTTTGAAATTTATAAAAATGGTATTATACTTCATCTTCTTTTTTCTTTCTCTTTCTTTTTTTTCTCTTTCTTCATTGTTTCTAAGACATATCTTTATTTCTTTACATTACTGAAAAATATTATGTTATTTGAATATACTTCAGTTTAATTTTTAGTTCTCCGTATATTCATGGAGGTCATTTTCAAGTTTTTGTTTTTATTTTTTGTTTGTTTGTTTATAGTGCTGCAAACAAAGCTGCTATAACCCACTTTGTATTTGTCTCCCAGGGCAGGTGTGCAAGTTTGTTGGCCTATATGTCTAGAAATATAATTGCTGAGTGTTAGGCATCATATTTTTGCTAAGTCAATAAAGCAAAATACACACTTTCACTCGATTTACATCCACACCACCACTTGGTATTGTCAGGCATCTTACTTGTTACCAACCTCAGGGACATTTCTGTTGTTTTTTCAAACTCTATTGAGATTTTGTTTAGAACTTTATTGAATCTGTGGATCAGTTTGTGGAGAAATGGCAGGCTTAAACTCAGTATAACTCACCATTCATTTAAATTTTATTTAATGACTTCCATTATATTTCATAATATTTTCTAGGCAGGTCTTCCAATTTTTATTATATATACTGTTACCTGTATTTTTTGTAAATGGTAAGTGTTTTGTTTTGTTTTGTTTTGTTTTGTTTGAGATGGAGTCTCGCTCTGTCGCCAGGCTGAAGTGCAGTGGCACGATCTCGGCTCAGCCTCCCGAGTAGCTGGAACTACAGGCGCCTGCCACCACGCCCAGTTCATTTTTGTATTTTTCAGTAAGACGGGGATTCACCATGTTGGCAGGTTTGGTCTTGATCTCTTGACCTCGTAATCCACCTACGTCGGCCTCCCAAAGTGCAGGGATTACAGGAGAGAGCCACCACATCTGGCCCAAGCGGTATTTTTTAATGGAGCAAAATGCATTTGACTTTTATATATTGAGTCTGTATCAATCTACTTTGTCAATCTTATTATTTCAAATAATTCATACACTATATACATATGTAATAATATATACATAATAGCAGCTTTGCTTATTCTTTTCAATCCTAACATGTTGTACTTCTTTTTCTTTCATTTCTTTTCTTTTCTTTTTTTTTTTTTTTTGTTTTGTTTTGTTTTGTTTTGTTTTGAGACAGAGTCTTGTCCTGTCATCCAGGCTGGAGTGCAGGGGGATGATCTCAGTTCACTGCAACATCGGCCTTCCAGGTTCAGCAATTCTCCTGCCTCAGCCTCCCTAGTAGCTGGGATTACAGGGGCGCACCACCAAGCCTGGCTAATTTTTTATTTATTTATTTATTTTTATTTATTTTTCTGAGATGGAGTCTCACTCTTTTCACCTGGGTTGTAGTGCAATGGCGAGATCTCAGCTCACTGCAATCTCTGCCTCCTGGATTCCGGCAATTCTCCTGTCTCAGCCTCCTGAGTAGCTGAGATTACATGCCTATGCCACCATGTCCAGCTAATCTTTGTATTTTTAGTAGAGACGGGGTTTTGCCATTTTGGCCAGGCTGGTCTCGAACTCCTGACCTCAGGTGATCCACCCACCTCGGCCTCCCAAACTGTTGGGATTACAGGCGTGAGCCACTGTGCCAAGCCTAATTTTTGTATTTGTATTAGAGATGGGGTTTCATCATGTTGGCCAGGCTGGTCTTGAACTCCCAACCTCAAGTGATCTGCCCACTTTGGCCTCCCAAAGTGCTGGGGTTACAGGCATGAGCCACCACTCCTGGCCATACTTCTTTTTCTTACTCTGCCAGGCTTTCAGCACAACTTTCAAAGAAGTGAAAATAAAAGTCATTTTTGTCTTTTTCATGATTTTATTTATTTATTTATTTATTTATTTATTTATTTATTTATTGAGATAGAGTCTCGCTCTTTCACCCAGGCTGGAGTGCAGTGGTGTGATCTCAGCTCATTGCAACTTCTGACTCCGGGGTTCAAGTGATTCTTGTGTATCAGCCTACCGAGTAGTTGGGATTACAGGCATGCACCACCACACCTGGCTAATTTTTGTATTTTTAGTAGAGACGGGATTTTACTATGTTGGCCAGGCTGGTCTCTAACTCCTGACCTCAGTGGATCCACCTGCCTCAGCCTTCCAAAGTGCTGGGATTGCAGGCATGAGCCAATGCACCAGGCCTCGTCTTTTTCCTGATTTTAAAGCGATATGACTAATGTTTTCTATTAAGACTGATAGTTTCTACGGATGCTTAAATTTAACACGTTATCATTCTAAAGATGTTTTAAAATATCATACTTTTAGAAATTAGAAATGAACACTGAGTTTCATCAAACAATTCTTTTCTGTATCTATTGAAGTGATTCCATTTTTTTCCCTTTTAGCCACTTAGGGTTATAAATTCACTTGAACATTTTCTAAGTTCATAGTTGTCTCAAGTTGAATTCTTGTGATAAATTAAAACTGCTTTTTTCCTATACATCAATGGATTTTTATTTTCTTATACACTAGTGGATTTGACGTTTATCTTTTATTTACACCATTTTTGCTTAATTTTAGTTTCCATGTTGTACAAATCTTATAGGCCAGGTTGCTTTTCTTCCCCCATTCTCAATATTCATATAAAATGGATTTAAATGATATATGCTTTAAAATTTTGATTAAACTCACATGTAAAATTATCTGGGTTTGATGTTTTCTTTGTGGGAAGACTTTTAAATACTTGAAAGTTGTTATGGGACTACTCTAGCATAATTTTTTAATCAGCCAAGACAAATTATTTTTGTCTTAAAATGTATCCTTTGGGTAAATATTACAAATTAATCCGAATAAAATTATTTTTAATTCTATCTTTATTACCTTCTACTGAAAAACCACCTTTCTTGGCAATAACAAAAAGAATTAACACAAAGTGTATATTCAAAATTCGAATTGCCCAACATATCACTCATAATTTTGTAACTATCTTAGAGGCAATAAATTATCATTATTCATTTTAAAGATGAAGAAACTAAATCACAGAAAAGATTACTCAGCTTAAGTGTTATAGTTGGCCAGGCATGGTGGCTCATGCCTGTAATCCCAACATTTTGGGAGACCAAGCCAGGTGGATCCCTTGAGGTCAGGAGTTCAAGACCAGCCTGGCCAACATGAAAAAACCCAGTTTCTACTAAAAACACAAAAAATTAGCGGGGCATCACAGTGCAAGCCTGTAACCCCAGCTACTAGGGAGGCTTAAACCCTGGAGGCTTGACATTGCTAGAATCCGAGGGAATCGTTTGAACCCGGGAGGTGTAGGTTGCAGTGAACTGAGATCACACCACTGCACTCCAACCTGGGCAACAAAGTGAGACTCTGTCTGAAAAAAAGAAAAGAAAAGAAAAGAAAGAGAGAAAGAGAGAGAGAGAGACAGGGAGGGAGAGGAAGGAAGGAAGAAAGGAAGGAAGGAAGGAAGGGAGGGAGGGAGGAAGGCAGGAAGAATAAAGTGGCATAGTCAAAATTTACTTCCAGGATGTTTTGTTTCAGAGCCTGTGTTCACTAGAATTGTCTGTCCACTAGAAGTCCTGTGGTTTCATGTCTTGTCTTTCATCAGAAAAGTTCTCCGTTTTCCTTTTTTCAATTTAAAAAAATTTCAACTACAGTCAGGATGGCAGGTTTATAGAAACATTTCTCCTATTCTCACCATCTGGTTGAAGTGAAATTAGAAGTTCCCAAAGTGACAATGTTCTGAGTAGACACAGGCATTGGAACGGAAAAAAAATAATCCAAATAACAAGAACAATGTTATACTTCAAAGGAATCATCTCCTTTTACTAATAGAGCTTCATGTGTAGTAAAAAGTTTAACATTGCTGGGCGTGGTGGCTCATGCCTGTAATCCCAACACTTTGGGAGGCCAAGGCGGGTGAATCGCTTGAGGTCAGGAGTTCGAGACCAGCCTGGCCAACACGGCAAAACCCCATCTCTACTAAAATACAAAAATTAGCTGGGCATTGTGGTGCAAGCCTGTAATCCCAGCTACTAGGGAGGCTTGAACCATGGAGGCTTGACGATGTTGCTAGAATCCGGGGGAATGGCTTAAACCCGGAAGGTGGAAGTTGCAGTGAACTGAGATCACACCACTGCACTCCAGCCTGGGCAACAGAGTGAGACTCTGTCTCAAAAAAAAAAAAAAAGAAAGAAAGAGAGAAAGAGAGGGAGGGAGGGAGAGAGGAAGGAAAGAAGGGAGGGAGGGAGGGAGGGAGGGAGAAAGAATAAAGTGGCAAAGTCAAAATTTACATCTAGGATGTTTTGTTTCAGAGCCTTTGTTCACTAGAATTGTCTGTCCACTAGAAGTCCTATGGTTTCATGTCTTGTCTTTCATCAGAAAAGTTCTATGTTTTCCTTTTTTCAATTTAAAAGAAATTCAACTACAGGCAGGATGGCAGGTTTATAGAAACATTTCTCCTATTCTCACCATTTGGTTGAAGTGAAATTAGAAGTTCCCTAAATGAAGAATATTGTATTCATAGAAGATGGGCAAGGTTTTAAGCAGACACAGGCATTGGAATGCAAAAAAAAATAATGCACATAACAAGAACAACGTTATACTTCAAAGGAATCATCTCCTTTTACTAATAAAGCTTCGTGTGCAGTAAAAAAATTTAACCTGGCAGGGGGCAGTTGTTCATGCCTGTAATCCCAGCACTCTGGGAGCCTGAGGTGGGTGGATTGTGAGGTCAGGAGTTCAAGAACAGCCTGGCCAAGATGGTGAAACCCCATCTCTACTAAAAATACAAAACAATTAGCAGGTGCTTGTAATCCCAGCTACTCAGGAGGCTGAGGCAGAGAACTGCTTGAACCCGGAGGCAGAGGTTGCAGTAAGTCAAAATCGTGCCACTGCACTCCAGCCCAGGCAACAGAGAAAGACTCCATCTCAAAAAAAAAAAAAAAAATCTTACCCTAGGAGATGTATGGCCTCTGCCATGGACTCCTTAGACGTAATCCTTAAGCTCTTAGAATGTCCTGCTTGATAAAAGTGTTTTTTTGTTTTTAACCTGGAGGCCTTGGGCCACTTCAAATAGTCAATGCTAACAATGTGATTTATGTTAGAGAGTTTGAGTTACACATTACTAGCTTGACTTCTGGAGGGTCTGGAGAGTGAAGTCGGCACCATTAAAGATCAGCCAGGTCTATAAGACTGAACTCCAATAAAACCTCTGGACATCAAGGCTCGAATGAACTTCCCCAGTTGGTAATACTCCATGCATATGTTCACATTGTAAGTAGGAGGAGTTAACAATATTTCTCTACTGAATATGGGCAACTAGAAGCTTCACATTTGAACTCTCCTGAACCGGCCCTCATATGTTTCTTCCCTTAACCGATTTTAGTCTGTATTCTTTCATAGTAATAAACTAGAACCATGAGTTTCATAGCTTTCAATGAGGTTTGTGAGTCCTTTTAGTGAATTATCACAACTGAGAGGAGTCATGAGAACCTCTAAATTCTACAGGTGATGTCAGAATGAGGGTGTTCTTGTGGACTCTTCTCCAAATTTGTACTTAGTAATGACACACATTTGTTTGCCTGATTCCCAGCTCTCTTAGGATAGGTCTTCTTGGGAAATGCTTTCATTTCTAATGCAAAGAAAATTGTGCAGGCAGCCACATTAAGGCAAATCACATGTTCAATTTTCTACAATGGATCTAATTCATGCTACTGTATATGTATATCTGTATATCATGACATATATGTGTGTGATGTGTGTGTATGCATGTATATATGTGTGTATATATACACACGTATTTTCATGTATATATGTACATACATATATGTGTGTGTATATATACACATGTATTTTCATGTATATATGTACATACATATATATGTGTGTGTATATATACATATACACACGTACATATAATTGATTAACTATCTTTCTTTTTAGACTGCAAGCTTCAAAAGGCAATTATCTTGTCTGTCTTATTAGTTTACAGGTTTTTTATTTATTTATCATTCAAAATTGATAGACTTACCAATTGATTCATTGATTTAATCATTTAGTGAACATTATTGTTTGCTATATGCCAGGCACTGGTCTATATGCTGTGTGTCCCATAGTAAAGAGTTCAAATTAGACAAAAGTTTCTACCCTTATGACTCTTACAATCTATCAAGAAAGATATATATATAATATATATATATCTTGTTGCCAGGAGGAGTTAACACTATTTCTCTGCTGAAAATGGACAACTAGAGTCTTCACATTTGAACTCTCTTGAACTAGTCTTCATGTGTCTCTTCCCTTAACTAATTTTAATCTGTATCCTTTTATAGTAATAAACTATAACAATGAATTTCAGTTTATAAACACACACACACACACACACACACACATATATATATATATACAACTGTGTATTTTCTCAGAGGGTAGTAAATTCAGTGGAGAAAATGAAGACCTTGGAAAAGGAATGACAAATTTAGGACTGAAGTTTTTTTTAATAGTGTTGTCAGAAAGGGTCCTTTTATAAGGTGACATTTAAGCAGATACCTGAGGTGCAAAAGCCATGTGCCAGTGCTAAGCTGGTAACTGAGATAGACAATGTCCTGTGAAAATTAGGGTGGAACTTGAAGTCCTCCAGGAGACCAGCACTTGCACTAGTAGAGTTGAACTGAGTTTGGAGGTGGGGCAAGAGGAATTATAGAAGGTGAAATTAAACAGATACAGGTGAGTTCAGGTTATGTAGGGATCTGTGGGTCAGTGGTAGAGCTTTGACTTCAATTCTGAATGAACATGAATTGTCATTAGACAATTTTGACTAGAGCAGTGTCATGATGCAATTTACATCTTAAAATGATTACTCTGACTGCTGTGTTGAGCATGGACTATATAAGGCCAAAATTGGAAGTAGAAAGTCCAGGTAAGAGACAGATGGGGAAATCTAGGAAAGGCAATAATGGTGGCTTGGACCAGTATCAAGGTGGTGGTAGCAGTAAAAAGTGAAGCGATTTTGAATAGATTGTGAAAATAGAGTTCATGGGCCAGGCAGAGTGGCTCATGCCTGTAATCCTAGCACTTTGGGAGGCTGAGGTGGGGAGATCCCTTGAGTCCAGGAGTTGGAGATCAGCCTGGGCAATACAGTGAGACTCTACAAAAAATACAAAAATTACCTGAGTGTGGTGGTGTGTGCCTGTAGTCCCACTTACTTGGGAAGCTGAGATGGGAGGAACCCTTGAGTCTAGGAGGTGGAGGCTGCAATGAGCTGTGATGGTGCTACCGCACTCCAGCCTGGGCAACAGAGTGATATCATGTCTCAATAACAACAACAAAAAGATAAAGCTCATAGAATTTGCTGATGGGTTAGACTGGGTGTGAGAGAGAAGTCAAGGGTAATTGAGAGGATTGTATTTCAAGTAAGAGGACAGAATTGCTTATAACTTAAAGGTGGAAGTATACACAATTCACTTTCAGATTTCAGTTCATTCTCACACTGATGTAAAGAAAATACCTGAGATTGAGTAATTCATAAAGAAAAGAGGTTTGACTGGCTCACAGTTTTGCAGTCTGTACAGGAAGTATAGTGGCTTCTGCTTCTGGGGAGGTCTCAGGAAACTTATAATCATGGTGGAAGGCAAAGGAGAAGCAGGCATATCTGACATGGTCAGGGCAGGAGCAAGAGAGAGTGCGGAGAGGTGTCACACACTTTGAAACAACTAGATCTCATGAGAACACACTATTGCAATGATAGCTCCAAGTGGGATGGTGTTAAACCGTGAGAAACCACCTCCACGATTCAATCACCTTCCACCAGGCCCCACCTTCAACAATGAGGATTAAAATTGAACATCAGATTTGTTAGGGGGACACAGATTCAAACCATATCAGAGGATTTGTTTTGTTTGGGGTTTTTTGTTTCTTTTTTGTTCTATTTGGAGGAGTAAATAGGGGAAGAGAAGTGGAGAAGTTTAGTTTTGGAAAATGTTTTAGACCTTTGAAGGGCAAAGCCAGTAACCAGCTCTAGGTGCTAGGATTATAGTTAAAACATAACAAATATAAACAACGAAGTCCTGAGCTTTGCAAGGCTCCCAACTGTCCTCTTCACCATGACATTCCTAAGGCCTTGCACAGTGTCTTGCTCTTAGGTGTTCAATAAATATTCAAGACACGAAGGAAAAAAGAATTGATCATTAAAATTTAAAATCCTGCCAGGATTTTGCCTCTATAGGTGCTATGCAGCAGGTGTACTTAAGGATAGTGCCTGGCAAATTCCTCATAATTCAACTTCAGATCTATGCATTTCTGATGTCTACCCATTGAGTAACATGCTTCCTGTAACATATTTGATTTTGAACAGTTATATCCATGTGAGTGGTTAATCAGAAAACAGACCTCCAGATAAGTAAATAAGTTAAATTGAACAACATGCTTTAGTGTTATTTATTAAAATACCGGATGATTTGGTGTAAAACAATAACTCTGATTTTTCCATAATTGATAGATGTTTTTCTGACAATAATTGGCCAAGATATTCGACTGTGTCTCGAGGCCACTCCTGAAAAGAGGAAGTTTGTTTTCCTGTTGTTCTGACAGGAAGAGGTGGATCTACTTCATCAACATGCGGTACCAAATTGTTAGGATACAAGCTAAAAAGGAGGAGTCAGTTAAGATATGGCACTCTTTAGTGTCGTATATCTATATAGCATCATGTGTGTGCTTATGTGTGTGTGCCCACGTACTGAGTTTGAAATGCTAAACAAATCTCTTGCTATGGGTTGCAGGCAAATCAGTTTGAAAATGCTGATGTGACAGTAGAAACCAGGGCTTTAACATGGGATTCAGGCACCACCTCACTGCCACTTACTAGCAAATGACATCAGACTCACTCTATTCTTAAGCCTCAGATATTTACTTCTTTTTTTTTTCTCCAGCTTTATTGAGGTATAATAACACAAGTGTATATGTTTAAGGTGTACAACATGATGTTTTAATACAAATATACATTGTGACAGAATTAACACAAATCAATTGACACAATCATCACTTCATATGGTTACCTTTGGGTCTTTGTGGTGAGAACAATGAATATCTACTCTCTTACCTAATTTCAACAATACAATAATGCAGTAATGTTAGGTATAGTCACCATGCAGTACCTTTGATCTCCATAATTTGTTCAGCCTGCATAACTGAAACATTGTACTCTGACCAATATCTCCCTATTTCCCAATTTCTCCGTGTCCCAGACCCTGGCAACCACGATTCTACTCTCTGTTTCTATGAGTTTGGCTATTTTAGATTCTATGTATAAGTGAGATGATACAATATTTGTCTCTCTGTGCCTGGCTTATTTCACTTAGCATAGTGTCTTCTAGGTTCATCCATGTCATCACGAATAGCAGGGTTTTCTTCTTATTTATGGGTGAATAATATATTTCATCATATATGTATATACCACATTTTCTTTATCCATTTATCTGTCCACAGGTGCTTATTTCTATATTCAGATCTTCATTTGAAAAATGGTGAGGTGTACTTATTTCACGGAGTTATCTCAAAATGAACATACATTTTCATCCACCAAATGCTTTAAACTGGCTGGTTCTGTAGGGCAAAAAAACTCACACTTTTTTTCCCCTCTACTCTCACACCACAACAACAATCAAAACAGAAGACTTCTGTGTGTGTGTGTGTGTGTGTGTGGTGTGTGTCTGTGTGTTTTATTGCCACAGAGCAAGAAAGCAGTCGATTATATTGTTAAACACTAGCTGGGTGTTCTCCAGTTCAATTTGGATGCTATCTACCTGGAGATAGCAGAGCCTGCTACCTTCTGGGAAACTCCACATGTTCAGGTATCTGGAAGCTCCCCTATCCCTGTCCTCTTGGGCCTCTATGGAGACTTCATGATTGAAGCATGGATAATTGTCCTGATACATGATTGAACAAAACTGTTATGACCTAATACTAATGGACTGAATGGAGAAACACAGAAAAGCCTGTCTGATTAGATTCTTGGCTTCTCCATGCAGCATCCTTCCTTGAATGTGGGGTAGGAACCTTTCTGAAGTGGGGATCTTATGACCTACAAGGTAGGTCAGAGAATTTCTTTACAGCCAACTCTAAGAGAGAAGGGCAAAAGAAGATTTCTGCCTTGAAGAGAAAAAGGAGCAGGTGAAAGGAGGGCAAGAGAAGGTCAGAGAGAAAAAGACTGTTTACTGAGAACCGTTCCTGAGGCCTAAAGCTCCCCAGCATTATAAAAAGGGCCATGGGAGTTAATGAGCCAGGAACCATGGACAAAAGCATATATATATAATATCACCAAACTTGTGCATAACAAATATTTACTATATAGTATTTATTATTATAATAGCATTGTATATGTAATTTGTATCTTTCTCTTCTTTACTTAAAATTATACCCTAATAATCTTCCATGTCATTGAATAGTATTTATAAGAACCATTTAAAATCATGTTTATAATACTTACTGTGGTCAGTTTTTCCAGTATTCAGGGATATTTTTAGGAATCAATACTCTGGTACTATTTTATTAACATTAAGTCATCATGTTGGCATTTTAAAAATCTGAAATCTGCATCAGTATTTTATTCAGATAAAATCATTGACTCTATTATATAATTAATGTGAAAAGACAAATCAATTACTCATCTAGCCAGTTCTATGCTAATGAGTCCAAATAGTCAGTGTATTGTGATATTGCAAACCTTCTTTTTCAAGAACAATTTTTATTCTATTTCAAAAACATTTCAAAGTAGTAGACTATGAAAAAATCAGAATTGAAACTGATAAAGGTAAGTCTGCACCAAACTTTTATCTATTCATGATAAAATTAAAGGACAAACCAGGAAAATACACTTTGTAATGAAACAAAATATATAGTTTGCTATCAATGAGAAGTTTGCAAAATCAGGAAAAAAATCCTAAAATCTTATTTAAAATATCTCCACAAGGTTATCAACTGAGATTTGTAAATTCTTTGAAGGTAATTATTTAGAGAAAAGTATTTGGAGTTATTTCATAGCCTGTCTCTGCACCATTCTGTTGACTAATATAGAATCAGAAAGGTCTTCTTCATCAGCAGGTAATAATCTGCACAAAAATACACTCATGAGTTAACGTTGACAATATAGACACTTTTTTGAAGATAGTGATGTTTTTTGGAAAAAAGATCAAGTATCATTTTCCTTTAAATGTTTCCTAATTAAATATATTTTTCACTTTATTTTGTTCCCTGAAAATACTTCATTATTTTTATATTTCAATGCAAAATGTAATTTATAATTCCACTGCATGTCTTATTATACATTTATAATTTGTTGTGTTTAAAATGTATCATGCATTTATTTTGCTTTATTGTATGAATTCAAAATTGTTTTTTAAAAGAAAAGAACAGCATTGATACGGCATTTTGAAATTGGTCAAAAAAACCGACATTCCCATTTTGCCCTAATATTACTATCACCAATTTTTTATGAACATATAACATTGACTCTCCATGGTATGATTTTCTTAACTATTTCCTTTTCATTTCCTTTCCTTTTAAAAATTGTTTCCAGGCTGTGTGCTGTGGCTCACACTTGTAATCCCAGCACTTTCAGAGGCCAAGGTGGGAGGATTGCTTGAGCTCAGAATTCTAGATCAGCCTGGGCAACATAGTGAGGCCCCATGTCTAAAAAAAAAAACACAAAAATCAGCCATGCATGGTGGCACAAACCTGTATTCCTAGCTACTCAGAAGGCTAAGGTAGGAGGATCACTCCAGGAAGCTGAGGCTGCAGTGAGCCAAGGTTGCACCATTGCACTCCAGCTGAGGGGACAGAAGGAGACCCTCTATATTAAAATAATTGTTTGCAATATTTGAATGCTATAATTGAAGTGGCTATAAATACCTTGATGCATACAACTTTACAAAAATCTGGATTTGGTGTGTGTGTGTGTTTGTGTGTGTGCATGTTTTAGAATATATTTTAAAAATGGAAACTACTGAGTCAAAAGTAAGAATCCTTTTAAGGCTACGGACAAACATTGAGAAATTGTTCTCTAAATCAGTTTGTTTGTTTGTTTGTTTTCACTTGCTTGCTTGCTTTACTAATTAGTTAACAACTGCAGAGAATTTTCACTAGAAGGCCTTCTCCAGTGCCAAGGCATTCTTAGGCAGTGTAGCTGTAACAATAGCCACGGGATTGATTTTCATTGTGGGCAGCAATGAGTAAGCAAATAATATGGCTAAAAATTGCATATCTCGCATATCTCCAGCCAAATGAGACAGAGGTTGTCCACTGAGAGAACCTACTGTCTTTGCAGAGCACTCTAATTATATATGGTGGTAACACTAAGGCAGACCACAGTGAAGGTCAAAACCAGGAAATAAAGTCAGGGGGACAGGGAGAGGGAAGATTTAATTCCATGAACAATCACAAATCACAGAACAAAAGGTGTCGCTCGTTACTAACGCATGTTCATAATGTACAAAGACTTTTAGATTATCTTTTATTTTATTCCTTCGTAGGCCATAACATTAAATCTCTATTTTATTTACAACTCAAAAATGTACTTCAAATTTTTCTTAATATTTTCCCCAAATAAGATTTTCAGTGAATCTTATCAATATCAACACTTTTCTAAGATAATATAAATTGTAAAAAAATTTTCTTGTTATACAAAATAAATTTTGATCTGTAGCAAAAGATTTAGTGTGCTTCATTAATAAAGTCTATCAAAAGTTGACTTTAAATATCAAAATGTTATTCTTTTCCACTTGTATGAAATTCCACCGATATCTCTAAGCTAATATTATCTAATAATTGCATTTGAAGAGAAAACCAGAACTGACACTTTTACTAGTAAAGCTATTTGGTATAAGTATTTCACTCAAGATGTCAACTACTTAGAAACCAAAAGACTATCAATAAGCCACATTTGCTTCACTGAAAGCTCAGGATTGTGTTAGAAAAACACTGTGTGATAGTTATAAATTAATAAGACTCCCATTATTACTTATAGCATGCTGGGAAGCTTTTCCATGTTACTCTGATAAATATGATCTTATTTTTTAATGACCTTCATAATCTATAAAAGCCACCATGTTGACTCTGTAGAAAGGTTTCAGTAACCTTTTGAGCAAAATCTTTATGGATTTCTTTGAGGTCTTGAAGGTTTGTCATTTTTAATAGACAAAGCAAAGCACTCAGAAGATAGAGTCATGAAGAGTTAAATCACTGTCTTGAGCTTGCCAATCTGAGGTACTTTCATGTAGCATTTATATTTTAATAAGGAACAACCTCTTTAATTTATTTCAAAACTTAAAGGACTTATTATAAGCTTCATATGGGCAAAGAGTTTGGATAAAGAGGGATATGGCATTTACTTATGTAAATGTATATAAATTTACTTTTATCTGTCTAGAATTGCATGCGTACACATACACAGTGCAGTTTCCCACACTGTTGTACATACATATTTGCACACACACATATAATATGCACCCAAAAATACATATACGTGTGTGTGTGTGTGTGTGTGTTTATGTGTTTGTGTCTATTCAGTTCCCTAAACTGTCGTTCTAGGTCATGTGATTGCCCTGTTTTTTCCTAATGTTCTTACTTCCTGCCTGGACCTCTGATTTCCCTTGCTGGAAGTCGCTTATTTACAAGAAGCCAAGAAGAAATTAGGTCGAGGCCAGGCAGCATTATGTTGGTACAAAGGTAACTGGCTTCTCAGAGAATGAAGACACTTGTAAACTGTTCTGGTAGCCATGACTTGGTCCTGTTATACCAACCGTGTCCTCATCTCTAGCTCTCTCAACTCCAAAATACTGATGGTTCTGAAAACATTATCAGTTGGAATTAGGTTTAGTTATTCTAAGTCCCCAAATGACAGTTCCAAAATGACAATGACTTAAACAAGATAGTAGGTAAATTTTTCTTGCATTAAAGAAGACTGGGGGTGGCCAATTCTACCAATTCTCGGAGGCTGCCTTGGCTCTGTAGTTCTTAGGGACAGCTAGTTTATCACCCCCAACATCATGAGGCTGTGGTTCTCTCTCCTAGTTCAAGAAAACAGAATTCCAATTTTTACCACTGTGATAAAGTAACAGAAAGAAAGAAATAGAAAAAAAAATACATATATAGCCTATTTTAAGGAGGGTTCTAAAAGTGAAATCCAGAGCTTGTGCTCATACCTCAATGGCTAGAACTTAGTCTCAGCAATCCCAGTTGCAAGATAGACTGCAAAATGCAGTTTTGTTTTAGTAGTAGACCACATTCACAGCTTCAAGTACAAGGTATGCCTACCAAGAAAGGTGAAAATAATATTTGCTAGGGAAGCAACGAACAGTTTCTGCCAAACCCTCATAACAGACTATGTTCTTTCTGCCACGATTAACAATGATTTCTTCGCATTATAATTTTTGGTTTATCCTTGCTTAACTTTAATAATATTGAAGCTAGGGACATGTTATGTCAACCTTTATGGTGTTATAACAGGACTGTCTAAAAGTTACTGAAGACTCATTCTAAATACTCTACCAAGATAGCTTGGATTAAGGATTCTTCTTCTCCTAACAGAAAGCAGCTTCTTCTTCTACCTCACAGGAAGAATTACAACCTCCCAAGGGCCCTATTGTCGCTGCTCCTAGGCAGCTAGAACTTATGACTTCTAGTCTCCTATGTGCCCGCTATTCCCTGAAAAAGTCATTTTCGTAGGCTTGCCCTACAACAAAGGAGCAGGAGCAAAGGGCACAGTCCCTTTCACAGAAATCCAATCCTACACAGATAGCATGTACTACAAGTACCTGTCTGGGTAAATTTACAAGCCAAGAGTCAACAATAGAAGAAAAAGGCACAGGCCCTCCAGTCTTCCCATTATCTGCTGGAAAGAGCTGTTACTTGCGCATGCCTCTCCACTGTTCGTGAAGTACAGATGTGCTTCCTAGAAGGCAAGGTCCTGCTTCCCTTTTGGTGAGTTGAGTAAGAACTCAATCCCATCAGTTGTGAGGAAGGACTTTATCAATTTGGGTGCCAGGAAGTCTCAATTTTGATGCCAGCTGTTGACAATAGTTGTCTGGGAATGTACCTGGGCACCTTGGGACCCATGGAAAGTCAGGCTGGGCACAACCCCTCCTGATGAACAAAGCAGAGGATCTCCAAGTTCCAGCTAGCTGACTATCCAGGCAACCCAGTTCATTTCTAGAACCATTTGGGGATCATTCTCTTTGTCACTCTATAACTTTGAATCTCCAGAGTGTCACACAGAATATGCCACACAGCAGACACTCAGTAATGTTGGCTGGAGTCTTAATGGATAAATATAAAATATTTGCTGCTACGTCTGAAACAACATTGGGGAATTCATTAATATTTGAATTATTTGTCCCTTAAGTGAAACAAAAAAAGTCACCTTTCTGTAGATTTGCTAACTTGTCAGTGTGTGTTTTCTTAGGAAAGAGCATCCCTTTCTAAGATTCTACCAAGGAAAACACAGAGTGAGCTTTCCAAGAGTAATGCTAAGAGCCTTTGTCTTAGAATCACTCATCACAATGGCAGCTTGTTCCATGCCATTCTTTTTAAATTACTATAGTTCTTTCAGTGTGATTCCAGTCACCTAATTAGAACAGTTTTCCTGAATCATAAAAGAAAAAAAAAATCCATTGTAAAAAAAATTTCTCACTGAGGACCAGAGACATAAATAGGCCTTTGTAACTGGTGTGGAGGCACATGAAATAGCAGCAAGGCCAGAAATGGACACTGCTGAGTTTCCTCTTCTGATATACATGGTGGACCAGGTAGATGAAGCAATACCTTTGGCTTCAGAACATAAAAAGTTTGACATTGCCTTGGGCATATAAAGCCATTGGGAGCCAGTGAGCTAATGTGATTGTAGCATGATAAATATGAATTGGAATACAGTTTTTGAGATGAAGCAGAGAAAATCAGAAAGATTTTAAGTTCTATTATTCTTCAAGCCTTAGTTAATTGTTAGGCATTTTATACAGACTATTGCTTTTATTTGATAATCATACTTGCATACTGTAGTAACAGATTATCAGGTTAAGAGTTGGTTAATATACACTAAAAGTTATATCTGAGAAAGTTATTTTACCATACACATATTTCCTCAGTGCTATGCAACATTCAATACAAGCTATAAAGTTGCAACTTAAAGATTCTGATAAGAATAGACTCATTTTTTGCCACATTATCTCTCAATAAAATTTTGCACAGTGAGAGTAAATTCAACTGTAACTCTTTATTAGGATCAAACATTTCATGATGAGAGAGGTACAAAATTAATCCATCCTGTTGACAGTCTTATGAGTCCTTCAGAAAACAAACAAAACAAAACAAGGACAGGCTGAGATTTAGGCATTCTATTGACAAGGACAGACGGGAAATGGAACAAAATTAGTACATTTACAGGACAACCTTTAAGACCATAATCATATGGTTCCTCACAAATGCAGTGGTAATGGAACACCGAAAATTGTAAACCAGACACATCACTACTTAAATATTGTACACAGCAACCTTACCAATCTTAGCACCCAAAGTAAAAACAATGCATAAAATTAATTTCAGCCTTCAACGAAAGAAAGTCAACAGAGGAATCACGATTTTAGTGATATGCATTATTATAAAGTTTTCAAAAATGCTCTTTTCAGGTATGAGTAAAACATTTTATACTCTCCAAAATATGTGGGCAGTGAGGACAATATTTGAAAGATATGTTGCTAATGATACAATATTGAAATTATTTAAAATAAAACAATGAATAATCAGTAAATATCTGACTAATAGTAAAAAACAATTTAAGAGAAATCAAATAAAAATGACTTCAGAAACTCTTTTATATATAGCTCTTTTTTTTTAAAGAAGTGCCTAGGTTGATGAAAATGTTAACTGCCTCCATTAGAATCTTATTTTTATCTTCTAATTTATTTAGTCAAAAAGAAAAACACATTCTAAAATATAATCTCAACTTCAGGAATAAAGGTCAATTACCTTGATAATAATTCAATGGCAACTTCTGTCTTCTATGGCCAAACAGTTTCTCAGATAATTACAACTGTGATTCAGAATTCTTTCCATTTTATATGAATTTTTAAGAAAATTACTTATAAATACCTGAATATCTACTAATGAAAAACTCTTTGTTCTTGCATTGGCCTGAGCTCAGTGATCACATTTGGCCCAAAAATAAAACAATGTTACTTTTTTTCCATCTCGATATTCTTTGTACCTTAAAGAATTTTATTCACATGTCACAAACAAGATTCATTTATAAAAGATATAATTTTAAATGTTTGCTCAATCTTTAGAAGTTCATTATAGAAATATTCTTGAAATCACCAAATCTGATCAGCATTCTAGCTTTCTGTAACTCTGCTGTAAGTCAATAAATAAAGCAAATATGTCTATATTATTTCATAGGACAAAGAAGTTTAAGCTTATCAATAGATTTATAAATGATATTGTATTATGTACTATGCTACCAGCATAGGAAGTGGGATTATTTGGTATAATCAAAATTTGGAAAATCAATAACTATTGAATAATTTTGGAAGAGAAACTAGTGCAATTGGCTTGTGAATTATTTTTAAGACATACATAAGTACAATAAATTAGGTAAATTATATGTAACAGACCCTTATTTTAAAATGTTAATTCACAAGTTATGCGTCAATAATGCCTTTACTCTTTGGCAAAATTCAACAGCCCTTCATGCTAAAAACTCTCAATAAATTAGGTATTGATGGGGCATATCTCAAAATAATAAGAGCTATCTATGGCAAACCCACAACGAATATCATACTGAATGGGCAAAAACTGGAAGCATTCCCTTTGAAAACTGGCACAAGACAGGGATGCCTTCTCTCGCTACTCCTATTCAATAGAGTGTTGGAAGTTCTGGCCAGGGCAGTTAGGCAGGAGAAGGAAATAAAGGGTATTCAATTAGGAAAAGAGGAAGTCAAATTCTCCCTGTTTGCAGATGACATGATTGTATATCTAGAAAACCCCATCGTCTCAGCCCAAAATCTCCTTATAGGTAACTTCAGCAAAGTCTCAGGATACAAAATCAATGTGCAAAAATCACAAGCATTCTTATGCACCAGTAACAGACAAACAGAGAGCCAAATCATGAGTGAACTCCCATTCACAATTGCTTCAAAGAGAATAAAATACCTAGGAATCCAACTTACAAGGGATGTGAAGGACCTCTTCAGGGAGAACTACAAACCACTGCTCAATGAAATAAAAGAGGATACAAACAAATGGAAGAACATTCCATGCTCATGGGTAGGAAGAATCAATATTGTGAAAATGGCCATACTACCTAAGGTAATTTATAGATTCCATGCCATCCCCATCAAGCTACCAATGACTTCCTTCACAGAATTGGAAAAAACTACTTTAAACTTCATATGGAACCAAAAAAGAGCCTGCATTGCCAAGTCAATCTTAAGCCAAAAGAACAAAGCTGTAGGCATCAAGCTACCTGACTTCAAACTATACTACAAGGCTACAGTAACCAAAACAGCATGGTACTGGTACCAAAACAGAGATATAGACCAATGGAACAGAACAGAGCCCTCAGAAATAATGCCGCATATCTACAACTATCTGATCTTTGACAAACCTGACAAAAACAAGAAATGGGGAAATGATACCCTATTTAATAAATGGTGCTGGGAAAACTGGCTAGCCATATGTAGAAAGCTGAAACTGGATCCCTTCCTTACACCTTATACAAAAATTAATTCAAGATGGATTAAAGACTTAAATCTTAGACCTAAAACCATAAACACCCTACAAGAAAACCTAGGCAATACCATTCAGGACATAGGCATGGGCAAGGACTTCATGTCTAAAACACCAAAAGCAATGGCAACAAAAGCAAAAATTGACAAATGGGATCTAATGAAACTAAAGAGCTTCTGCACAGCAAAAGAAACTACCATCAGAGTGAACAGGCAACCTACAGAATGGGAGAAAATTTTTGCAATCTACTCATCTGACAAAGGGCTAATATCCAGAATCTACAATGAACTCCAACATATTTACAAGAAAAAAACAAACAACCCCATCAAAAAGTGGGCGAAGGATATGAGCAGACACTTCTCAAAAGAAGACATTTATGCAGGCCAAAAGACACATGAAAAAATGCTCATCATCACTGGCCATCAGAGAAATGCAAATCAAAACCACAATGAGATACCATCTCACACCAGTTAGAATGGCCATCATTAAAAAGTCAGGAAACAATAGGTGCTGGAGAGGATGTGGAGAAATAGGAAGACTTTTACACTGTTGGTGGGACTGTAAACTAGTTCAACCATTGTGGAAGTCAGTGTGGCCACTCCTCAGGGATCTAGAACTAGAAATACCATTTGACCCAGCCATCCCATTACTAGGTATATACCCAAAGGACTATAAATCATGCTGCTATAAAGACACATGCACATGTATGTTTATTGCAGCACTATTCACAATAGCAAAGACTTGGAACCAAGCCAAATGTCCAACAATGATAGACTGGATTAAGAAAATGTGACACATATACACCATGGAATACTATGCAGCCATAAAAAATGATGAGTTCATGTCCTTTGTAGGGACATGTATGAAGCTGGAAACCATCATTCTCAGCAAAGTGTCTCAAGGACAAAAAAACCAAACACCACATGTTCTCACTCATAGGTGGGAATTGAACAATGAGAACACAAGGACACAGGAAGGGGAACATCACACACTGGGGCCTGTTGTGGGGTGGGGGGAGGGGGGAGGGATAGCATTAGGAGATATACTTAATGTTAAATGACGAGTTAATGGGTGCAGCACACCAACATGGCACATGTATACATATGTAACAAACCTGCACGTTGTGCACATGTACCCTAAAACTTAAAGTATAATTTAAAAAAATGCCTTTACATCATCATGGCTTTTGGAAATGTACCTTTAAATTAAGATAATTATTTCAGTGTAAGCAAAATTATGTTTGCAATTGGTGGGAGATAGTACTATTTATGTTAATTTATGTCTATAGATAGAGATATGAAGGGAAACTCAGAGCCTTATGCTTATCTTTAAAAGAACATTTTTTTAAATGTGATAAATTGTAAATGATTATCAGTTAAGGTACTTTATTTAGATTTCCAAACAGCTTTCTATTTTTAAGCCAATTCTTTCACATAGAAGGCTATTAATAAAACAATTTACAATGAAAAAATTAAATCTTATCTGAGATTAAAGATTTGTGACAAAGTGGAAAATAAAGCGTAAGAATAAAAAGATAATTCTCAAAGCAACAGGAAGTTAATAATGATGTTCCCTGGAGTCCCGAACCAGAGACTTGTATCTTCAATATGCATGTTAATAACAATAGATGATAGTGAATAACAAGCAACTGAAATATGCTGTCAGTACATAATTACAATATTTAATTTTCCAAATAAAAATTGAGCAATCGTGGAGAATTGTAAAAAGATATAGTAAATGAGTGATTGAAGAACACAAAGGCAGATGAAATGTAATGTAAAGTACAATGTATTACAAACCTAAAGAAATAATTTAAATTACTTGTACATCCTGAGGGATTCTGTAACCTCTCAAGATATTATTTTGGACAACTCAATGAAGGAGAGCAATCAACTATGAATAAACCAGTGTTACAAAGTGTTGAAAGTATAGCTAAAAAGAACAGTATTAAGAGGTGATTTGCACCTGGTTTCTGTTTTTGGAGTGCTGCCTTTTAGAAAATGAGGTCAGTTTGATATTTTTATAACATAGAAATGTCCAAACAAAGAAAAATAAATTAATGAAATAATTTACAAGTCAGTTAAAATGGAAATGATTAGCATAAATGCAGGTGATTTTTATTTTTCCTCTTCACATCAATACCTGCCTCAGAAGAAAATTTGTTCCTAGGTGTGGGTACTAGTTTATTAATCTTTATGAAGAGAAACTCTAGGAGAGAAAAAAACATACAAAGCAGGGACATATGTAAATGTGTTAAGCAGAATAATGGAAAGATTTAGTGATTTTTCTGAAGGTCACAAAACAATTGAATGACCAGGCTGGGAAGGAACTTGGGGCTCCTCCCTTCCAGTCAACACTGAAAATTACCAGATGCTTTTTGCACCCCGTTCCACTGAAAAAATTAGTAGCAGAAAACCCAGTCAAGTGTTCCTGTTCATAGTCTTAGAAATCCAACTTTTAAAATGCTTTTGGATACTAACTTGAGTTTCATAATTAGATGATGAACTGATTAAATGCATAAGTGAAAATGTGTATTAAAACATTATAATTTGTTTTTGATACCAACTGTTGACCGACATTAGACATATTTAGCATAGATTAGAAAGACACAAGTTTCCAGCTAGCCAGGTTTACACACTAGCATCTCTCTACAATTGGTTAAAACCTAAGTTTAACACTAGACCAAAAAAAAAAAAGGAAACGACTCATTTCTCCTACTGTCTTGTAACTACGAATACTTTTTAAAATAACTATGTTTTGCTGGCTTTCTAAAAAATTAAATGCAAAAGATTGACCTTTGCTATATCCCATTGATATAAAATACATCTGAAAATCTAAAAGACCTCTGAGGCAGACAATTTCCAGATAGTCTCCAAAAATACAAATGTGCATTTTTTTTTGAGATGGAATCTCACTCTGTTGCCAGGCTGGAGTGCAGTGGCACAATCCCTGTTCACTGCAACCTCCGCCTCCCAGGTTCAAGCGATTCTCCTGCGTCAGCCTCCCAAGTAGCTGGGACTACAGGCACATGTACCACAGCCAGCTAATTTTTGTATTTTTAGTAGAGACGGGGTTTCACCATGTTGTCCAGGATGGTCTCGATCTCTTGACCTCATGATCCGCCCACCTTGGTCCCCCAAAGTGGTGGGCTTACAGGCTTGAGCCACTGCTCCTGGCCACAAATGGGCATTTTTGACAAATTTCATTATGCACTATTCTAGAAACTCTTAATTTATCCAATCAATCAGCACATTTTCAAATTCCATATCTATCACACTCAGGCACTGAATGAAGTGTCATGGAGCAAAACAAAACAAAACAAAAAGCCAAAAAACAAAACTCTGTTCCTGAACTTCGAGTTCTAGGAGATTAAGAACCATTAACAGACAAGTCCACTTTGGAAACCTCAGTCCTTCTCCATTCACGGGCATTCCTCTACACGGGGGCTACTGTTCCACCTTACTAAAAGTTTTCTTAATTTCAACATTGTGTATGTTTTAATCAGATTACTCTTTCCTACTTCATACATAACTCAATTTTCCTTTTTTTTAACCTTTCTATAGCACTTTTGCCAACGGTACATTGTTAATATTGATTTTGACTAAAAGTGAGTCTTGAGAAAATCAATATTTTTAGGCGAGAAACTGTGGTAAATTGTCATCCTATTGAGGGTACTATGGGAATAAAGAAAATACGTAGTAATGCGGAATTACCTGAAATAACAAATTGGTGGCAAAAGTTCAGTAAGTTGAAAAAGTCAAATGATCCATAAGTAATGACTAATATTAAGATATATATTTACAGCATGACAAACACTTGGAATCTAACCACATTATTGATGTCTAGGTGAGGAACTAGACAATGTTACAGAGGCCTCAGAAAGAGAATCCAGAAACGGCATTAGGTTCCTACTATCAGTCACCATGAGCAGAATAAATACACTTTTGGAGAAGGGCTTTATTGTCAACTATACACTAATTTCCTATATTTAAATGTGTTTAGTGTCCAGAGGTATGGATGTCTGATTATTCTTACATGTACAGTAATGACCTTAGCAGCTCACTATCATCTAGCAGGGCAAATACGGTTATTTTCATTTAACAGAACTGATCCCCAACAGGGTTAAAGACTCTACTCAAAAGCTAGAATTAAACACAGGTCTTCAGAGTGAATACTTTCCATTGCCAACTCCAACCTGTCCAAGAACTTTTCAAGGAAATCCTGTTTAATTTGGCATTTACAGACAGACCTAAGATAGAACAAATCATGGATCTGATAAGATCTACCATTGCAAGAGGAGTGTTCACACTGGTGTATTTCATCAAAGCTACAATCAGGTAGGTAGCTTAAAGTGACTTAACTTCCATGCGTTATGTTATAGACCAAAATCAAGCTCTAAGTGATTGCTGTATATCTTTCAAAGTTAAACATGCTGCAGTGGTAACCAAGGGAAAATTGTTAATAAAAGTTTAGACTGATAGTCCAATATTCCTTTGAGAATACTTTTTTTAAAATATGGTTTTCTTTCTGGTAATTAAAACATTTTTTGGATTGAAACTTCTTTTTTTGTTTGTTTTTGTTTTGAGAGGGAGTCTCTCTCTGTCTCCCAGGCTGGAGTGCAGTGGTGCCATCTTGGCTCACTGCAAGCTCTGCCTCCCGGGTTCATGCCATTCTCCTGCCTCAGCCTCCCCAGTAGCTGGGACTACAGGCACCCACCACCACGCCCGGCTAATTTTTTTGTATTTTTTTTTTTTTTTTAGTAGAGATGGGGTTTCACCGTGTTAGCCAGGATGGCCTCAATCTCCTGACCTTGTACAAGATCCGCCCGCCTCAGCCTCCCAAAGCGCTGGGATTACAGGCGTGAGCCACCGTGCCCGACCAAAACTTCTAAATGTTTTTTTGTAAGTAATACAAGACAATGAATCCAAAATTATACATTGATCATCTGTATTTTCCTTTACAAATACGGACTTCTTCAAGCAATACATTTTTAAATGATTTTATTTTTACAAAGAGCAATATTAAAACTATAAGTGTCGGCAGGGCGCGGTGGCAGACGCCTGTAATCCCAGCACTTTGGGAGGCTGAGGTGGGTGGATCACGAGGTCAGGAGATTGAGACCATCCTAGCTAACACGGTGAAACCCCGTCTCTACTAAAAATACAAAAAAAAAAAAAAAAAATCATGGTGGCGGGCGCCTGCAGTCCCAGCTACTTGGGAGGCTTAGGCAGGAGAATGGCAAGAACCCAGGGGGTGGAGCTTGCAGTGAGCCGAGGTCGTACCACTGCCCTCCAGCCTGGGCGACAGAGCGTCTCAAAAAAAAAAAAAACCCTATAAGCATCATTAAACACCTTATGCTCCCCTATACACTATCATTTTCTTGATGAGAACAATGAATACACTTTTGCCTTTTAATAAAAACACACATGTAAAAGAAAAAAATGGAAAACTTTTTTTTTAGATTTAAGTGTTAATTCACTTTTGCTAATTTTAAAGCAATGTCTAGGAAAAAGTGATATTTTTAAAGATTGGGCTGTATTTTATTATATTTAGGATAAAATTAAAGATGAAGCAAGTGTGGCAGATATAAGGAGTAAATTATTTTAAAAATAAGTGCTGTGTTTCAGTTTATAGCTCATCTCAGAAAATAATGTGTTTCTATATTTATGCCTTCTAAAGTTTGTTTCTATGTATGTACATTGAAGCTCAACTTCTTATAACTGGAGAAACTGGTTTCACATAAATAAATTCAGATCATTGACATACTTCCAATTTTGTATTACCAAACTGGGCTTATTCATTTTTTCTTTCAGAATTACTCCTCATCCTATCTTTTGTATCTTTGTGAATGGTTCCCACCTTCTCCCATTCATACAACTGGAAAACCTCCACATTCTCTTTGTTTCAGCCTTATATCTCAATTTTACTAAGTCAAGCAGACATCAATTTGTCTTTATCTAATGCTTTCTGCAATCTGTCCCTATCTCTCCATCACAAATATGCCTACCCTTGTTCAGGCATTCATAATCTATTTCCTAAACTCTTCATAGTTTATTTTTGCTTCCTTGCCTTTGGTATGCCCTTAAAATCCGTCATTTGGGTTCTTGCCAGTGATTGACTGAATTGCTTTTCAGTTTAAAACAAAAACAAAAACAAAAATCTTTAGAAAAAAAGTTATCAACAAAGTCTAGAACTTCTTTTTTATGGCATTTAGGACTTTTAAATCACTTTTTCAAACTCCCCGAATAACAATACCTGATGACTCCTCATTCTTGCAACAGCCTCCTGAGTGCGATGTCTGTTAATGGTTCTTAATCTCCTAGAACTCGAAGGTCAGGAACAGAGTTTTGTTTTTTGGCTTTTTGTTTTGTTTTGTTTTGTTTTGCTCCATGACATTTCATTCAGTGCCTGAGTGTGATAGATATGGAATTTGAAAATGTGCTGATTGATTGGATAAATTAAGAGTTTCTAGAATAGTGCATAATGAAATTTGTCAAAAATGCCCATTTGTGGCCAGGAGCGGTGGCTCAAGCCTGTAAGCCCACCACTTTGGGGGACCAAGGTGGGCGGATCATGAGGTCAAGAGATCGAGACCATCCTGGACAACATGGTGAAACCCCGTTTCTACTAAAAATACAAAAATTAGCTGGCTATGGTACATGTGCCTGTAGTCCCAGCTACTCGGGAGGCTGACGCAGGAGAATCGCTTGAACCTGGGAGGCGGAGGTTGCGGTGAACAGAGATTGTGCCACTGCACTCCAGCCTGGCAACAGAGTGAGATTCAGTCTCAAAAAAAAGCCACTCAAAAAAAGCGTCTCAAAAAAAGTCCAATATAGAGAACATGGACTGTGAGCTTATAGTCCGGGTTCCAATCAAGGCCAGTCACTTAGACCAGCTGTCTAAGAGCTGCTGTGGACTCTGAGCAAGTCACGCAACACCTTTGTTCCTCATTTGCCTCACCTATTATGGTGCCACTCTCAGGAACTTTTGCCCACATTCACCTAGAAGGAGTCTGGGAAAATGCTATGGAGAGCCAGATAAACGTGTCAATACATAAGCACTTGTGACTGCTGTTAATACATAAGTCACTTTGTGGTGTGTGATTGTGACTAGTTTTAGTTGTTTTCCCAGTAGTTCATAATCCCCCTGGAGTCCGGGGGCTGTGGCTGTTCATCTTTCTGAGGCTGCTCTTTATATAAAGTAAATTTGCACTAGTCACTTTTTAAACAGAATAGAAATGGTATGTGACAAAGGTGATCTGACTATTGAAAGGTAAAACGGCTTGTGTTGATGGCAAAAATATTAGTCATTTCCTTTCTTTAAATCAACTTTATTTAAACTTACATATAATACAATTCATCTAACTTATATACAATAAAATGCACCAGTTTTAAGAATACAGTTGGATAAGTTATGACAAATGCCTGCACTCATGCAACCATCACCTCAATCAAAATATAGAATATTATCATCACCTCAATTTCTCCTTGTGCCTTTCTGCAGTCAGTCCCTCTTCTGCATCCCAACCCCGGGCAACCATTGATCTATTTTCTGTCATGATACATTAGTTTTGTCTGCCAGTTATTTTTAATTTTTTAAGCTAGAATTGTTTCCATGTTCCAATGTGAACGATCTCTTTCCACGTAATCGACTTGTATATTAACATGCAAAGGATATGATGCACCAATTTTTCTGCAGATGTAAGGAAGGGCTACAGGTGAATTTTACCTGAAATTGAGTTGATAATGGAAAACACAATCTAACCTAGACACAATAAACTATATCCTTATTTTACACGATGCAACCCTGAGTCCCAGCTAGGTGGGGCCTGAGCACTGGCATGCCCCTTTGCATGGATTCAGGTCTCCTGACTACTTCTTGACCCATTGTTCTTTAGGAAAATTTATTGGCGAGTATATTTAAAAAAAGGCTATGTCTTGAAATTTAGGTGTCAGAGAGAACCCCTGAAACCTACTGAGTTTTGGATGCTCCCTCTGGAGGGGCTCTCCGTGGATCTCAGAGACCTTTGCTTTTTAAGTACTCACTTTTAGGGTGTCACTCTGGGAGCTGCGCCTGGGGATGAACTGATTCCTCAGTGGGGCTGTAACATTGCTCAGGGTCAGTGGTCACTAGGCAGGGAATGGAGCCCAGGAGGCGTGGGGAAAGGGGATGGAGGCCGGACGTGGCCAGCGGACTCAGGGCTTGACTCACACACTCACACAAAAGAGGCCGGAAAGTGTCCGGAGGAAGCCGGCGCGTCACGGAGGACGGATCCGGGACCCTGCCGCGCCCGCCCAGCGGCGCCCGGTCCCGGGTCCACAGCCGCACTCACCCCGCCGCGCTCTCCGCCACCGCCACCACCGCGGCCACCGCCAATGAAACGCCTCCCGCTCCTAGGTGAGTGCTCAGCGCCCCTGGTCGCCGAGGTCGTCGGAGGGACCAATCCCTTGTAGGGGACTGGATTTTTTAAGAGGTGGAGCTCACATGGCAAGTGTATTTGGCAAAATCTCCGAGGAGAATTGATTTAGTACTTCTCAGGATGTTTTTCTCCTTGACCTTTCAACTCTAAAGTTGAATATTCCAAGGTCCAGGGAATGTTACCTTTTTATTCCTCTTGAGGAAGTGTCCAGCATCCCCTTTCACCTTTCTTCTGTTCTGCCCCGAAGAAATTTGGGAAATCCAGACCATTAACACCCATGAGAGGTTTCCTGGCATTTTAAGGGGATTGCCGGGCCAGATTTGAGCTTCATTTTGACCATACTGTGCAGAAAGATAGTAAATGACATCTCCGAGGGTGAACTAATTCCGGCTTAGTCAGTATACGTAGTTATTTGCCACTGGGATTTACAACAGAATACTTAAGAATCTCTTGGTACCTGATAAAGACAACTAATGTTAGATGACTGTTTTCAGAACAATGACCTCATGCTTCATAGCTGTTGGTCCTCAAGACTCTTGAGTAGGCCTGGTAAAACAATAAAAAAGGAACCGTCTGTACTTTTCCTTATTTTTTCCTATCAGTCCACAACATATAATTTCCAAATGTATTTCAATAACTCTGATGTATAGTCTTGTTCCTTGTTTTGTTTCATTTTTTTTTTTTTTGTTCACATTTGTGTGCTGTTCCATTTCTGGAAGATCAATCTTTGACTATAATCTTGAGTTTGTTTTTTTGTTTTTGTTTTGTTTTTAAATTTCCCCTAATGGAAAATAAAAACAGTGAAATAAATTTTATTATGAACAATTGAATTGAAACCAATTGAAATTGAAATTGAAAACAATTGAAATTGAAAACAATCATTAGAACACAGAAAAAAAACAGCAAGTGCATCTGTTCTCCTAGATAAGATGTCATCTTAAAATAACACAGATTTGAATTTGCAAAAACCCAAATACTGAATTTACCTTCATTTCTACACAGGATTACTCCCAGAGGAGGGAAATTGCTTTACAATCAGGCAGTTCCCTTTCAAAGTATCTCACCTCAAAATGAAGGGTAACACTTAATCAACATGCTATACTGATCTGGGAACACAGTTTTTATTATAAAGCTGAGTTGTTTATTACATTTTAGTTTCATTGAGATTTACTTGATAAAGGTTGAAATTGGGGAAAAAAAGCCTTCATCTTAAAAGTAAGTTTTACTTACTTGCTTTTGTGCTGTTACTTAGCTAAGTGCTCTCTTGGGAAAAATTTATAATCCATTTATCTAAATAGAAAGAGAGGATAATTTATGTTTGTTATACTCTAATTCAACAATGGGGAGAGATGTTTGTTTTACTTTTTAAAAAGGTGTATTTCTCTATTTTATTTAGTGGTTTTTTCCACTTTGTTGAATTGTTCCTATACTCAAAATTGCACCAAGACACCTTGTCTCCCAAATGCAAAATGTGAAATACGCAATGGAATTGAAGCCTGCTATTGCAACATGGGATTTTCAGGAAATGGTGTCACAATTTGTGAAGGTAAACGAGCTTTATTACTTCTTTTGGATTATACTGTAAGATTAAATTCTGATGTGACTGCTTTTCTGTCCTCCAGAAACTAACTTGTTTTGTGTTATACTGTTTAATTTCATACTATTTAAAAAACGCGTAAGTAGCTAAACAGTAAGTTTGACTTACCATGTCAAAATTTATACTTGTTACTGATTTTAAAAGACTTCATGCATATCTTATTTTTTGGTGCAAATATTAAAGATTTCCTTTTAGCTCATGCTGGAGATCCAGGTGTAGAGGGCATAGTCAACAGCTTTGGGAACAAAAGAGTTCACGAAATGTATACTGCTATGTATCGCCTTCATATACCCTCTTTACATGATACCAAGTATATAAGTATTTGTATACCTATATGGTATATGATACTACATATACAGGTACTTGACCGCCTATATTTGGAGATGATATTAAGAGATTCATGGTTTTCTCATGCATACCCTGAGCATAGGAAATGACAAGAGAAAGAGAGAATTTTGAAAAGACATCATCTTTTGAAAGAGTAGATTATAATCGTAGAACTTTATGCTACTGTCCAGAGACAGAATGCCAGAAAGCATCCTTGTAGGGTGCAGTTTAGCCCATTGATTTGATCAGCAGAACACCATCTGATAATCAAATTTACGTAATTTTGTGTCTGTAGTTGTCACCTCTACCCCAATCTTCCACTCCCCCTAACACACTCAATCTTTTTAAATTCATTTTCAGTAAAATGTAGTTTTAACTGGATCCATAGACCAACGTCCTGTGTAGAAGAGAGAGAGAGAGAGAGAAAAAAGTACTAGGTCATACAAATTAGTTTTAAAATATAATTAAATAGCAAGTTAAAATTATAGCTGTGGGGTGTTATGCACCTAAATGTATTTAGGATAACTTGAACTTTTTCTAATTAAGCCAGGATATTGTATATTGTTAATATTGCATGTGTTTGCTTACAACAAAAATAAGTTGTATCTTGTGATTGAATTATATGGGCTCTTTAAAAAGATTAAATATGCCGTGTTTAGTAAGACCAAACTTCATCATAATTAGGTTGAATATTTAAAAAATGTACAGCAAAGCTGCAGTTCACTTAATGGTGCATTAAATTGGGCGCTTCTGCTTGTATAAACAGCCAGAATTTGTAATATACTATTTTACAAGAATTACAAAATTCTTTTCATAAATAATCTTAGAAATGTATTGTGTATTTAACTGAATGGCATTATAGCAAGTGTAAAGTTGAGTGACCTTCAAAATACTGCATCTCACAAATTAGTGTGCTTTTCCACTAATCATTACAAATTGTACCATAGTACTTCATAACCAGCATTGCCTTTTTGTTATTTAGATACTTTTCAATTGTCATGCTTAGCATAAGTAACATAAAAATTTTTTCACATTTTGGACCTTAGCAGCCAACCAGCTTATAATCACGTTTCTAATGATTTCTTTTAAAAACGCATCTTCCATTATCTAATGCAGTTGTTTTCCCCTGCTGCCTAAGTCAATAACTAGCTAATAAACAGAAAATACTTTCCATTGGAAAAAAAAATTCTTTAAGACCTTTTGGCCTGCAATTTCTTTTCACACAGAACATAATTTGTAATGGGAATTTGTTTCTTTCTTAGGTTCATGTTAAACTTAAATTCCCTTTCTGTTTTAAAAAAACTCCATATACACTTGTTTTGATATTTATTATCTGAGATTCGTAGTGTCTTCTTAAAACTGTTCAAACAGTGGTTTTCATCTTTTTCACCTTTTATTAATTCACTGACAGGTTTTTAACCTTTTTTTAGTCAGGATAGTTAATATGCTCTTTAGAATTAAAACACTGTATTCCCAACTGCTGAATAGTCTAGGTTATATTTTGAGTTTTAAGATTCTTGTTGACATTTTCATCTCTAAAGAGATTCCTCACCTTTCCTATCTTTCTGTAAGATTGGTAGTATGTCAAGATGAAATGACTGGATAGGAGATTAGCTACAGAGGATGCCTATTTCTTGAGGAATAGAATTTGTTTTCTTTTTTCTGTCCTCAATATCGCCATTATCATAAAATTTGTCTCTCTCAGAGGTACCAAAGAAATGTTATAGTAATAACCCAACCTCACTAAACATATTAAAAGGGCAAGTTTTGAACAAGTAATTTATAATTTGTTTTGCATGGTCCTACAAAATAAGCTTTAATCATAGTGAATTTATTTAATTTAATCATTTTTTAATTTCAACAGATGTTTATTAAGCACTTTGATCATCATTATCATAATCACATCAACATTAGAATAGCTAATATCTACTCTCTTCTGAGTCCAGAAAATTAATTAACAGAGGCCTTATAGTCAAACATATTGATTAAGAGTACAGGCTGTGGAATCAAACAGACTTGGATTCAAGTATTAGCTCTACCACTTGTTTGGTTGTTTGACCCTTCCTAATTCATGTTTATTCTACCTAACAGAGTCATTTCCTAATAGACATAATTTATCATGTAACTCAGCTACTTAATACCTGCCAATGGCTCTTCTTTGTCAACAGAATAAAGTCTAGGCCCTTAACATTCTGACTTAATTCCCATTGCCTTCTCAACAACTATGCCCTCTGATATATATCTGGCATGAAATTCTTGGAACTCCTTTAAAAATATCATACATGTTCAACTTCTAGGTTTCAGCCTATGAGTAAAGGGAATAATTAATGGCCAAAATGATTTTTCAAAACGTTGTATGGTTATAAACTAATATATGGGGGACATTTTTTCATGAGTAGCATGGAGTAAAGACAATTTGAAAACTTTTGAGATGTTTTGAGCAATAGCAAGCTGACTGTAATAAATTCATTGACTTTCAAGTTGTTACTTCTCATTTGGATGTATATGTTCCATTATTTGTTGAAATATAAATGAATAATTTTCATGCATTTATCTTATAAACATTATAAGTGGAATTAACGTTAAGTGGAATTCTTCAGAATTCCACTTCCAAAGGAAATTGCTAATGTCTCTAACCCTAAAGTAACAAAGATAAACCTAATATGTTACTGAAACAAATCCTAGAGGTAAACCAGCTTATTTAGAAAATATATTCATAATGCAATTATTAATGCAAACTTTTTTTTAAATAACCATTACAAAGCAGAAAAACAACAATTAAAAGATATCAGTGCATTTTGAAGAAGAAACCAAGCATTTTCCTCTATGATAAAATACCATAACTACCTTGAAAAAATGAGAAAAAGGCAAAATCATTTACTTATTTTAGCAATTACAATATTTATTGTATCCCCTTCATACTAGACATTTTCACAAAATGGTACCCCTAAGCAATTAGCATAACAACAGTATAATTTGCTTACCTAAAAAGATGGTCTGTCAGCTTATTTTTATCATACCCTAGTGGATTAAATAGTCTGCTCACCAAAGTTAGTCTATTTATTCACTGAGATAGTGTGTTATACAAATAAGCAAAGTTGAAGTTCACAAATTGCCTTAAAATTGTATAAATATGTGTCTTATGTGAGGGCACATACCCAGAATATAGAGTTTATCAAAACTATCTGCTTCAGGTCCCTCTGGAGCAGCTATTTTTCACAGTAGCTTCTAAATATTTTTTCTTTCTTTTTTTTTTTGTCTTAAGCATTTTAAAAATATTTGTTTTCAGTTTTCATCAGACATTATCAGCCTGTGGTAGTTCATCTGAAACTTTTCTTGTCCTTTTATTTTTAAGTATTGAAATTTAGGAGTAGTCAATTGAGTTGAGTAGTACCCGGACCAGCATTCATAATTAATTCATACCTTCCTTCCTTCCTCCCTCCCTCCCTCCCTCCCTCTCTCCCTTCCTTCCTTCCTTCTGTCTTCCTTCCTCCTTCCCTTCCTTGCTTCTTTTCCTTCGTTCTCTCTTTCTTGTTTTTTAAATTACAATCCTCAAAAGGAGGTGGCTCCTGATTTTCAGATAACATTTAAGGATTATTTCAAAAATTACAAGTATATATCTCACGAATATTATATGTATGTTTTGCTTCATGTACAAGATATGTTACTAAAAATCTTAGGGAATTTTTACGTATCTCAGAGGAACTTCTTAAATGAATACTACAGCAAACTTGAAAAAGTATAAACTCAGATGTGCTACTGGAGAGTCATGTATCAAATTTGTTTAAAGAGAGGTTTATATTTCCTTGGGGTTTCTGTATTAAATGGGAAATGTAACCTCTTTAAGAGATTATAGTCTAAATTAACCCAGGGTTTACCTTCCAGGATCATGATTTCTGTAAACTTCATTCAAATAAATACGATATCTTGCCAATTTCAGAAATTCTTTTCTTTGTACTAGAAATATGACCTCTTTTCTCTCTTCACAAGAAAGGTTCTACAGTAGAGATAGCTACCACAATAATTAGGTGGAACATCCTCAAAAGTATCCACTCAACAATATTACACATTCCATCAGTATATAGAAAGAGGAAAATAAACCAATAAACCATTGTAAAAACTTTCTTTAGGTTAATATTTACTTTGAAAAGAGAAGGAAAGGGGCCTGTGTGATTTGAGTTTTGCTGACTAGTTCCACAGTTTTAAAACCAAAGACTTCGCTGACCTGGTTTATTAAGGTCAGCTTTACAGACTAAGTTTTAGGAATCATTTTCCAAATCATCTTGTTTCATGTTTATCTAACAGGATAATTACCAAGAATTAATCAGATACAACTAAGAAATTTCTTGAAATCTTAAAGTAGGGTTTAATATGAACGTATGATTTTGGATTTTCCCAAGTAACCGATAATGAAACCTAATTAAAATTTTTGTTCAAGTAGAAGCCTCATTTATTTTTAATCAGTATTATCTACATGGATTCATTGAATATTTAGAACCAGAAAAGTAATATCCAGTAACTAATAGGATGAAGAATGAAACTGAAATAATAAAAATGAACACACAGCTTCTGGGTTCTAATTTTAAGAATAAAAATGTTATGCAAAATTTTATACTAAATCAATCTTAAAGAAGACTTTGCACAATGTATTTTCTACTTATGCACAAAAAAATGCCTTCTGGGTTGACATTATTTCAATGTTGATTTTTTTCCCAAATTAAGAATACCATTTTCTGTTTATACTTCAGGCTCTACCATCAGTTTATAAAGTTGATAGGTAGGTAAGTAGATAGATAGATAGATAGATAGATAGATAGATAGATAGATAGATGATAGATAGATAGATAGATATAACTATAGATATGTATCATATAATATGCATTAGTGATAAGGGATCAATGACAATAAAAATTGAATATGGTTTTCCTAGAGCTTGTGTTCATTTTGTATGCAAAGTGAACACGGTGACTGTACCATCTTACATTTCCTGTTCTGCCATATATTTTGAAGCTGCTAGGAATGTAAAACTAAATAAAAATTGTATTCTATTTATTTATTTATTTATTTATTTAAGACGGAGTCTCGCTCTGTCGCCCAAGCTAGAGTGCAGTGGTGCGATCTCAGCTCACTGCCAGCTCCGCCTCCTGGGTTCACGCCATTCTCCCGCCTCAGCCTCCCTAGTAGCTAGGACTACAGGCGCCTGCCACCACGCCGGGCTAATTGTTTGTAAAAAATTGTATTCTAAATGTGAATTATCATACATTTTAATTCCTGCTGCTTTTCCATGAAAATTCTAGTAGAAAGGTGACTAAAGAAATAGCAGAGATAGCACTTCCAATACTTCCCCCAAAATCACTGAGTCCAAATTTTGCGCTTTGTTTATTATAGTTCTACTCTTTTGTCAATATTTTAAGGTTGCAAACCTTATTTTGCAAAATTGATGACATTTCTGTTATTCTGGAAATGTCAGTTGTCTATAGTCCCAATTTTTAGGGCATCAGCACACTTCTTAGTAAACTCCTGGTTATTTTAAAAGTAAATTATCCAGTCTTGTACTTATCTGTGTTCCCATTATTTCTCTTCTTCCTTATTTACTCTCTTTAATTATTAAGTAAGTTTCAGGTTTGCAGCTTAATAAAAAAATTATATATTGATGTTGATTTTAGTGACTTCTGTGAGCTAGACACTATTCTAAGCACTTCACATGAATTTTTAAATTTAATTCTCACAATACTTCTCTGAAGTAAGGGCTGGTATTATCCCCAATTTATAGATTAAGTAATTTGCCAGAGAAAGTATATACCAACAATTGCCTCATATAACCCTCAAACTACTCTGTGGTGTAGGTTTGCAAATAAAGAAAGTGAATCTCATTGAGATAAAATGAATTATTTTGGTTCTACCCTACACCCAGCTGCCTTTTCCCTGCTACATTATCAAAACAATCATATATATATATATGAAGATATTTTAAGAATCTGGCTGGGTGCGGTGGCTGACGCCTGTAATCCCAGCACTTTGCGAAGCCGAGGCAGGTGGATCAAGAGATCCACATGTCAAGAGATAGCGACCATCCTGGCAAACATGGTTAAACCCCGTCTCTACTAAAAATACAAAAATTAGCTGGACATGGTGGCACATGCCTGTAGTCCCAGCTACTCAGGAGACTGAGGCAGGAGAATCGCTTGAACCCAGGAGGCAGAGGTTGCAGTGAGCCGAGATCGTGCCACTGCACTCCAGCCTGGCAACAGAGCAAGACTCTGTCTCAAAAAAAAAAAAAAAAAGAATCAGTGGAAGTTTTAATATCTTGATAAAATGCGTAGGTCAAGTACAAGAGTTTAACTCCTGTTCATCAATCTCCATCAAGATAAGTGAATTGAAAAAAAAAAAAAAGCAATGAAATCAGAGGGAGGCCATGAGAAGTCCACAGATTAGAGTGAAATTCTCAAAGCAGCGTCAAATGCCACAAAAGGGGGCAGTTCAATGCACATAAAGAACCCTGCAGCAAAGAGTCTGGCTTTCCCCTGTGGTGGCGGGATCCTGTCCTCTTCCCAGAAGTGGAGAGAAATCTAGGTGATTGTTTGAGGCATTGTTTTCCAAAGGCTACACAGATTGGACGTTCTATTCCTCATTGTTTGTCTCCAGATAAAGTCAAGAAAATACTCTCAAAGAAAACTTGGTCATCTGCCTGGAAGCAACTCTTGAGACTGAAAATTGATGCCACCTTTCTGTCTTCTCCTTACTGATGTTACCTAGAATAATGCCTCAAAATTACTGTACCCACCTGCGTTTACAGAAAACTCTGAAATCTCTTACTTCAGAGATGGTAATGGCTAGCTGGCAAAATCTGGAGCAAGTTACCTGTGATAATCACATTTTTTTTAATTATAAATATGAGAGTCATTTAAAGATAGTCCAGTCATTGAGGAAAAGTGAACAATATAAACACCTAGATGAATAAACGGAAAAATTTGCCAGAAAAGCCGTACTTTTAGGTTGAAGAAAACACTCTGATTTATATGCTCAAAGACATTCTGGAAAATTTTGCATCCAAACAATTACAAAAATTTAGAAGAGGCTTCTATGTACAAAAGAACTATCACACAACAACAAAAAAAACTTATTACTTTGATATAACCTCAAAATTTTGCATGGCTCAACCTCTTCCACACTCTTTCTCTAATTCTTCTCCTTTCGTAGGAAGAGGTATCAAGATACAAAGCTGCTAAAATTGTCAGTAATGCAAGCCAGTGCCTAAAAACCACCATAAGATTGAGGTTAAAGTTTCCCATTCCTGGGTTTTCTGTCTTGCAAGGGTGGTTGCGGGATAGAACAGGGAAGCTGCAAATATTCAATTTATTTATGTATCTGTGGAAGATACACCAGGACAGCATTAGTCAAGATATTCTTGAGCGTATCACCTCAGTACCATTCCCCTTTTTATATCCCGATTTCACTTCTTTTAATCTTTTTTTAAATCTAGGTCCAGACCTTTTTTTATATTCCTCCTGTGCTTTATCTCAAAGGTTAAACAAGGTGATCATCAATGTGTTTTCTCACCCTAACTGCATGGTTTGTCTGTGATTTTTACATTGAAATGTCATTAATGCAGTAATGGAGTCCATACCTGCTAATCATTGTTGCAGAACCTCTGCTTCATTTGATTGAACTCAAACTCATTTTGTGACTCACTTGTAACTTTTGTTGTTGCAATAGCGTAATCATCTCTTCCCTGTGTTGTGTGTTTACCCCAAATGATTTCCTGAATTCATTGGCTAATTTGATTTTTCCTGCGAAACAAACCTAAAGTATTTTTTCACCTGCTATAAAATATATTTATCTTCTGATAATTGATGAGATAATGTACAACAATGGGCTGAAAAATAATCATCCCAAATTGTAGAGCTAAAAAGTGAAGATGGAATATAAGAGAGCAAAATGGAAAATAAGAGAACAAAACTGAGAAACAGAGGACCAACCATGGAAGGCTTAATATTCATCTAACAGAAGTCTTACTGAAGAAGGATTCAGGCAAAATTTAGCAGAGGATAAAATAAAAGACATAAATTAATTTCCCAAAGCTGAAGAAAGTCATGAGCCTTCAATTAAAAGAAACCACAGAAGACCACTTATCTTCTATGGAATGTGCCTGTGCCTTCACTTCTCAGTTTATGTTTAAGGAATATCCATTGATATCTTGCTATGAAAGAAGAGTATAGTTTACTTCACAACCTGTCACTTTTATTTATACATTTAAGTTTTTTATAATCTTTATGTCCTTAAGTAGTAATGGAATATATTAGCTGACTTAACATCAGGCAGCTCCATATCTAGAGCCTAGGCTAAAAACCTACTCAAATCGTGAGAAGACAGAAAGTACTTTTCAAAAGGACATTTGGGTGACTGTTATCAGGAGGATGAATAGATGTCATGCAGCCAGAAAGGCAAGTGACCACTGCAAGAAAGTTTCTGTCCATCCCTTCAGTTCCCATTTCTACATCCATCTACTTTCATTTAACCACGACTTTATCTTTTTCCTGAGACAAATTCTAGTCTAAAGTAAAGGGAAATTTATTAGAAATCTTGTGGTATATCATATTAATAATAAAATAATTTCTAGATTAATCTATTATCCTCCACGTTTTAATTATCGGACTCCTATTTTATATCTTATGCTCCAACAACCAAAACCCATCCTTACAAATTGAAATCCCCCTGGTATCCTATGCTCCAGTGACTAGATTCTCTAATAATAAATTTTAATGTTTCTTTGCTAAAGTCTCCAAATTTGTTATGTATATTTTATCCCTGTCCTACTAAGATTCCCATCGTAAGTCACAAAGAGCATCCAAGCCTTAGTTTCCCTAAAATGAGCAGATTGGACTAATATCTTTATTGATGTCCCTACAAGATTTAAAGTTATTTGATTCTACTATTGTAATACATGTATTTGAACTGTAGTCATTTTCCAGTTCAACCAATTCTTGGGCAAATAGCCTTGATTTTGGACTCAATTTGAAAGATGAAAATGAAACAGATGGATTTTGATCTGTTGCCTGTAAGCTCAGTGCCCTTTCCACTTTATTACACAGTTGTGTTAAACTCTGATCTCTGGAGCTGGCATGACCAATGCAGGAGATGCTTTATCTACTCTTTGTACTCATCTCGTCTCCACTTATGACCTGGCACACCATGATACTCTTTCCTGATGAGCCAGGAGGTGACTTGAAAGTTCTTCTGCCAATATTACCAGGCCGGTGCTACAAATCAGTAGAAGTTGGCACATAAATGAAGCGTTTTTTCCATGTTTTCTCTGGTGGTTTCCTCCCTCAGAAGGAATTTCTGGATCAATTTTCTGAGACCTCTCCTGCATTACAGTGCTGAAAAGTAAGACATTAAATGTCATATGATCAGTGAGAGAAGTGCTATACCGGGGTCACTTGAACCATTAAACGTAAGTAGAAGGCTGTTACATCCATGATTTTTATATTTGCTCTCCTATTGGGAAGGTTTAGTCACTGTGATGTGTGATTGAGAGTACTCCTTTGAATAAGATGGTGCACAAATCCATTTAAGGGACAGGAGGGTTGTAATTCATGTGATTTTATAATTACCATGTAACTAACAACTAAAACAAAATGGTATATAGTGAAACTGATCTTTGTGTTGCAATTCCAAAAGATCTTTGCTTAACGAGTGTTTATGTTCAGGAATGGTGAAAGTAGAATTGATCAGAGAGGCAGTAGTCTCAGCTAGGAAGTAAATCCAAAAGCTACATTTATTCATTCTGAGGGTAATATATATTGCCAGGTATCAAAATAATTTTGCACCAGGCTCAACTAATGAGGCAGGATGATCAAATATATGTGTGCTCAGAGGACAAATTAGACCCTTTCAATATAATAATAGTTATATTATAAACCTGGTTACTGTCCAAGACCAGATTCACATGCCACTTTCTTTGCAAGGCTTTAAAAAAATTTTATCTGTCAGTAATAATTGTTTGTTTTTAATCATGCTCTCTAAAGTAATTAATCCTAGTAACGAAAAAATAATTTCATTTTATTTTTAAACTGACGATGGAGTCTGCCTGCTTTTCATTAGTGACTGGGAAATCCCAGCAATGACTACCCTTTTGAGGAGAATGGCTAGTTCTTATTTTTTATTGTAACCTTGGAAACTACAAAAATTCAGTCTACAAAATGCGACAATTCTGGTTTGTTGATGCCCCATTTTTATTGTTCTTTACCTTCGCTGAATTTATTGAAAGATCGTGAATAGTATTTCTGTTTGCAAGAATCAAGCACTTAGATCTGATTGAATGTCATATGTTGTATAAGGCTGAAATGGGATTACTTTAGATGTAATCCCATCTCAAATATTTTGCTGTAAATACAGAGCATCCATCATAGCCAAATGAAAAATTTGCATAAATGATCAAACTCAGTATCATAAACTTTACATTGGTTTGCTCTGTAATATCTTTGTTTTCCTACTTCATTTTAAGGGATGAGCTATGCAAGTCTGAATTTTCATTGACTTATTTATTGCTTTTGTGAACATTTTCAGGAATAAGGAAGTAACATTTCCTAAGACAGAGTTAGCTGAAATATTGGCACTAATGCCTTGTAATGGTCTGCTTTTGATCAGTCTTCAGAGTCCCAAGAATCGCTTTGCTACTTTCTTTTGGATCTTATGTATTAAATATGATTTTGATTTTTTCACAAAAATTCTGGGAAGTGTAAAATCACTGGCACTTAAAAAAATGAAAGTTTTTGGCCGGGTGCGGTGTCTCATGCCTGTAATCCCAGCACTTTGGGAGGCCAAGGCGGACGGATCACGAGGTCAGGAAATCGAGACCATCCTAGCTAACACAGTGAAACGCCGTCTTTACTAAAAAAATACAAAAAAAATTAGCCGAGCATGGTGGTGGGCACCTGTAGTCCCAGCTACTTGGGAGGCTGAGACAGAAGAATGGCATGAACCCAGGAGGTGGAGCTTTCAGTGAGCGGAGATCCTGCCACTGCACTCCAGCCTGGGTGAGAGAGCGAGACTCCATCTCAAAAAAAAAAAAAAAAAAAGGAATTTTTGCTTAGAATCATATTAGTACTTTTAGTTCTTTTTAATTACAAAAATGATTTTACTCCTTTTACTCCATGTGTTATTCATAATGCTTGTCTCACATTTATCATTCACTTCCAATGAACCAAACTTCATAAACACAACTTTATGTAGAGCGAAATTTATTCTTCAGTAAACTATTTAAGATGGGGTTTTATAGGTTTAATCATTTTTTATTTTAGGTGTAAAGGTGAAAGACTTTATGCTGTTACAATTTCACATTTTACAAAATTTATTTTGTTTATTATCATGCCCTAAATTTGATTAAAATGGAATACATGATCACATAAACCAACTGGGAAGAAATAAAGTATTCCTTCTCTCTACAACTTTAAGTCATTTTATGAGAACTTTTGTATTCCCAATATATAAAGATTATAAATAAAATATTGTGTACATCCTCGAAAAATGCTTGGTTTAAATTAAAAAAACGTATTTTAACCCTCCTTAAGTGTTACTTTCTTCTGCTAGAAAAGATTATTTTTCTACTGTTTAGCAGTGTTACAATCAACTAAAATTTACATGCTTAGGAGAATGTAGAAAAAAATAACTTAAGAAATTCTAAATGTATTATCCAGGATAATTTTCTACTTCCTTTCTGCCCAAGATATAATTTAATATCATCTGTTGTATCAACCATCAAACATCAATTGGTCTGAAGTTACATAGATTTGTATAGTTTGTTAGTCAGCTGTATGACAGAACACCACTGTACAGTATATATTATATAGCTTTTGTATAAAAGTATCAATCATTTGGATTGATAAAAAAATGGAACAAATCAAATTTGTCTGGCATAAAAATTGTGATTTTTCTGCATATTAAAATATTGAGGCAAGATTATTGAAATATTCTTTTATCCTTAACTATTTGGTCCATTGCCATTGAGCATAGATGAAAAGCACCAACCTTAAATTATTATCCTTTTATGTGTAGTTGTGAGTAGGATAAGAATGAGAGTATTAGGAGGAAAAAAAAGTTTTCACGGCTGTTGGACTATAGGGAACAAACTCTAACACTTGAATCTAATAGACAATATTTTATGTTCAAGTCAAAGAGTTTTCATTAAAAATGTGATTATGTTGAGTGTTATTGGTCAGACAAGCTCAATTCCTGAAAAGTCCTTTTGCATGAGATTTATTGCAAGGTAATGCTGTTTTCCATATTAACACGATTTTTCTGCAATCTTACATTCAGATACATAATTTATATTACCAAGAAATCCGGATTAGTGTACAGTTTCACAAATTCTCTTTATAATTGTTTAAAAGTTCCCAAATAAATTGCCAAAAGACAGAATGTTAAAACTGTTCAAACTTTGTACTTATTTTAAGGAGGAAATTAACACTTCGGTCCTTTATTTGCCATGAAAAGAGATAATGACTTTCTCTAGGAAGATTAGAATCTAACCAAACATTGTAGTCTAAATATAGCGTACAAAGTCTTGTGCCATTTGTGAAAATGCTATCAGGGAGAAAACCCAGTGACTGACTGACTGCACTGTATTTTTTAGGTACACAGATTTAATTTAGAGATTATGGTTTGAGAATAAAATTTACTGTATGGGTGTTTTTGGCTGATAAGAAATGGTTTTTGTGACCTTGGTACACATTAATTGAAATATCTGGCAATGTGTATTGACTAGGTTAAAGGAACCATACATACTTGGAACCATATTATTCCTTCACACCGTACTAGCAAGTTAATCCCTTTTTGCCATTAGAAGGATGTAAACTACTTTTTGCTACTATGGGAGCAGAAATAATCTCCTTCTATTGAATAGCAAGTAGGTTTTGTGTAATTAACATTATACTTAGTTGGTTGACTATATTGAAGGTGAAGTCTTTCAATTTATTTAGGAGTTATATTACTCACATATTAAATATAGTATATTATATTTTCACATATTTCAAAGGTTATATTTATTAAATCTTAAATATGAAAATATGTGCTGATGAGTATATCGAGACTTAAAGGTTGTTATTTCAGTTATTCACTAAATTTTGGAATGTAATTTTAAAGAAGTTAGAATACAGTGAAAGTACTAAATTGTCAGCATTCTCCATACCTTAAGTGTTAGTTTATTTAACCGATATTGACTCTAATTGTATTTACACAGGAGAAATGAATTGCAGAAGATACTTAAAGCAAATTGTGAAATTTGTAAATTCTGCACAAAGAACGCCAAAATATATACTTCCCATGAGGTTTTTGGGGCTTGATTAACCAGATTAGTTATCTATACAATAATTACCCAGACACATGGACTGCACATCTTCACTTATTCCTCTTTTGTGTATATAACATCAGAACAAAATGTAGGTCATGCTTATCTAGCACTTCCTGCTTTTGGCTCTCTGAAGGACAAGAACACATCGTAAGTCTTAAAGAATTTAGTATTAAAAATATAATTGAAGTTGTATTTAACATGTATAACTAGCATGGGGAAGGAATGTGCTGCTGTCTTTTATGCATTTTTGATAATTAAAGTTGACATGTACCGGCAACTAAATCAGTTTTCATGAGATTGAACAGAAGCTGAGGTGTTTCTAACACTTGCTTGATAGTTTTGCCTTTGTGGCAAATTATTGATATTTTGAAATAAGAGAGTTGTATATCCTTTGTGTCAGAAAGGTTCTTATGCCAGATTTCCTGGTGCCATATGGAGGATAAGTTCTGAAGATTATTTCTGGACCTTTATAAACACGGAAACCTATTGAGAATATTTTTTTAAAGTACAACAAATCTCTGTTGTATACACAATGCAGAAAGGCAAGCAGATGCTTGATTATATTGTTATGCTTCTTCAACTAATGTTATGTTCGCTGCAGCAGTTTCCAATGGAATATCATGTGGAGAAGAATGGTCTTTTAAATGTGTTTTGGTCTTTGAATTTCAGTTTATTTGTAGACAAATATATAAAAAAATTTTCAGTAAAAGCATTAATTGTTGTTTTATAGTCAACAATCCCTTTATACTTCTCCTTTGAAAAAAATCAAATGGTTTCTTTAAGAATAAATAAGTATAGCATTAATCTGAATTTAAGCAAGTATTCAGATTGTAATCCATAGGAAAAATTGCATTATTGTGTTAAGAAAGTAAAACCTAAGTCTTATCAATTATTGGTGATAGCTTTTTAATAGAAGATTCCAGTGATTCCTAAATTGTGAACAGGGGACTTATTACTAGTAATGCCTTAATAATTCCATATCAATTTCTTAACTAATGAAAAAAATTTTTCTTCCAACAGTGTTTAAAATTGATAGAAATATGACACACTTAGAGAGTACAATTAAAAATAAAATTCTGAAGTATGACAAGTGTTCAAAATTAGATATCGAGTACAGATAATAAACATAGAAGGGAAAAATGGCTTGCTTATTTCAAAATAGTTTTGAGGATGAAGCACTATGATGGAGATCCACTGAGGTAAAAAGGATCCTCAGCTTTTTTGAGTCAGAAATGAAATATTGATGATTTCAATCAAGATTGATCACAACCTGATGAAAATATCCTGATAATCAATGGGAAGTAGAATTACAGCTTATTGTGAGAGTCAGGGCCTTGGAGGAAGCAGACTTTCTAAAGAAGGCATCCCTGGAATCGAACCCTGGTCCTGGCATCTACCAGTTTCTACATCTGTGGATTGTAAATAGTTTTATCAGCAACAAAATCATGTTTGAAGACTAAAGACGAAAATACAATTAAAGCACTTAGTTATAACCCCAGCCATATAGAAAGGCTTTAATAAGTGGTAACTGTTACATTGCAAATCTGTCAATCACTTTTTGACAAAATTGTTTTTGATGGGTTCAGTCTCTTTCTACTTTCCCAAACCATTCAGGACACCTGATCAAGATCATCTAGGCTGCAAGATTCTGATGCTAGTGTTACATAGATAACAAGATGCTCTTTTGCTTTTCCCAAACTCCACGAACTACAACACATAACGGGCACTTCGGGACATACCTAGAAGAAGAACATATTACTCCCCATTCTTTACCAGTTTACTAATCTTTAACTTATATTTTTAGCTCACTGTGTCCAAAGGAAAAAAAAACAAAATAAAAATTTATTTAATTATTAAAGTAAGAAAGTAAGCTTTCTTTAAAGAATAAGTTTCTTTAATTTCCTTTGTACCAATCACCTGGTCAGTATGGTGGATGACTGTATTTAAAGTAGAAGCATGTTTACAAAGGCAATCTGTGAACTAACTTTTCCTAAATCATATGTATATCAATACATTCAATTATCTAAAAAAGATGGTTAGCATTGAAAGCATGCTATGATATAAAGTACAATAAGAAATAGATTTTAAAAGTATAAATTCTTGAAATAGTTTAATGTGAATATTTATCAAAATTTGGAAACAAGTATATTAATATCTGTCACAGTTTTCATTTCTTGGAAATAATGAAATTTACACAGAAATTGAACAAGCGTCTATATTATAAAATTTTAAATATTTTTGTTTGGCTTAACAAATCTTTTACTGAAATTAGTTACTTAAAATATACGAAATAAGTGATAGATGACAGATTTTACTATATATGAAGTTTATTTTAATTATTGTTATGAAATTTGTAAAAAGACTTGCAGAATACTCGGCATAAAGCTTATTAGAATAGAGAAGTACATATATATTTTTAATTCTGGGAAAAATGGAAGAAAAATCATTTTGCAGGGTGGAAGCATTGAATAATTAGCACAACTTTGTTTGTTTTAAAGATGAATTTGGTGTCCTGCCTCTCAAGTGATTCATGTAATCTCCAGGTAGATTCTTAAACTTTGAGAAAAATCATGGATCTGTAGACTCACCTTGTGAGACATCACTTAGGATTTTCAATGCCTAGGAGAAGTGATGTGTGTTCATTGACAGAAACTGGTTGAGAGGGATGATTGGAATTACTCTGTCAGGGTTCTGCTCTTCCATGGCTGTTGAGGCATTCATCAGTGTAATATTTTATCTTGAACAAAGATAGATTTGTATGGAAATGTATCAAGACACCTTCATTCAGTTCAGCAACATTTCTGAGTTACAGTTTAATTTATGTTAACTGTAGATGATCTAATATTTGCTCATTGCATTTGAACCCTCTGTAGTTTTTGGAAACTTTTCCAATAAATGAAAAGTAGAGAGCTAAATATGAATTCTATAAAGGAATCCTTTTGCAACTAAATTTCAACAGTATGTTTTCATAAAGTCAGAATAGATGTCTTAACTCTTGGCCAGAGGGAGAAACTCCTGCCTGGCTCTCCTAATTCTAAACTTATTCCTAATTTTTTTCAAACTCTCATTTCAAATTAATTGTCAAAAAGCTGATCATCAACTTAAGTTTTCTAAAATGCCCTGAAATAAACTGTTTAAATTCTTGATATAATAACATTTGTTTTTCATTACTTTCATCTTGTAATTTGCCAAGAAAACAGTAGGTTATACTTTAAATTGCTTTTCTTTTAAGTATGTTATTTTAAATTCTAATACATTTTGCAACTTTCCTACTAGTTGGTCAATATTCCTAAATTACAGAAACAAAAAAAATGCAGTGGCTATTTTAAAAATTTAAATAATGATGTAATAAATATTACCTTACTATAAATCTAAAAATTATGGTATGATTAGTATGTATTAAAAAAAGACAATAGAGCAGTAAGATTGAATGTTCCTTTGGATAATTTCCCTTTCACTAATTTATGTCTCATACTATTTCTAAAGCTTCAGGGGTAAGGACAAAAGGGCAAATAAATGTGGCCTGTCTTGGAAAATGATAAGAGTCATGCAATATTGAAAAGGAAAAGATAGCAGCAAAGAAACTCTCCATATAAATTAATCAAGAATATTTGCCAGTGCCTAGAGTAGAATGCTGTATAGCAAGGTTCGAACCTAACTATTAGTGTTCCAATAACATACTTTGTTCTTCTACCAGCTAGATAACCATCATGGTATCCCTTATCAGCACTGACTAGACATTGCCTTAAAATTTTTCTCAGAACAGTGGATTGAGTAATAACTTCCAAATTTTTAATTGTATTGGGAATCAATCTTATTTTAATTAATGGTGATAATTTTTTTATCCTGATTCATGAAAATTATTTACACTGTACATCCAATGTATATACATTTATTTATTTTATATTTACCCCACTCTACATTACGAAACACCCCAAACCAGAAATGTATAAGATATAAATAAATGAAGAAATGTTACCATTTTTACCTATATGTCAATAGATGGCTTTGCACACACTTTGGGGTGCATTTCCCCATTGGAATTGGACAAAACTGCTATTGCTGAGTCATTCAATAAATAGTATATCACGATGACCTGTCATTTATATACTATGTAGCTATCTTAAATCATGTGTGGAAATTATAATTATTATGCTTTCAATTAGATAGTGGTTTAGATATTGAGATTTGCAGGTACTTTTAACTAATATTCTTGGTTAAAAAAAATTATCTGAGACTGAAAATTTACTACTTAAAATAGCACTGACATCTCCTTCCAAACTATCCTGTTTAAATGATACCATCATGTCATGATTTATCTACTTTGTTTCATGACATACCTCGTTAGTTTCATGACATATATGCTTTCAAAGCATCTTATTGCTACAGAACACCTCCCTTGTGGTCAAATTAGTTTTTAGACTCTATCTAATCTTTTACCCAAGATACATTTTTACTATTTTTGATCGTTTTGAGGTTTTAACTTAGATTATTTATAGTTATTTCAAATAGGACCCCAGCTACTCTTAGTTATGACGAGTGAATAACTGGGAAAATATTTTAATTTTAGTGAAAGCACAGTTTGCATTCCAATTTGAATGTTATTTTATAAGTTGAAAAATTTTACTTTTACCCCAACTATTCAAAAAGTAATGTATATTGCTTTTTAATTTTTAAAATATTTATTTATTTATTTATTGAGATAGAGTCTCATTCTGTCGTCCAGGCTGAAGTGCAGTGGCTCAACCATAGCTTACTTCAGCCTTGAACTCCTGAGTTCAGGTGATTCTTTCTTCTCAGCCTCCAGAGTAGCTGTGTCTATGTACCAACACACCCAGTTAATTTTCTTTTTTCTTTTTTCTTTTTTCTTATTGTATTTCATAGAGACAGGGTCTGACTCTGTTGCCTAAACTGGTTTTGAGCTCTTGGCCTCAAACAGTCCTCCTGCCTTGACCTCCCAAATGCTAGGATTACAAAAACATCAACAACTTGATTGTAGATTTCACTGCCAAAAGACAAAGTCAATTAGTCATAGTTCTGCTGTATAAGAACTTAAATATGAATCACATTTTTTTCAAAAGGCAAAAATGTTATTTTATTTTGTTTTTTATGTGATTGTTATTATTATTGTTTTTAACCTTTAGTTTAGGTCCAAGGATTCATGTGCAGGTTTGTTATATACGTAAATTGTGTGTCACAGAGGTCTGATGTACAGACTATTTTGCCAACAGTAAATAAGCATAGTACCTGATAAGCAGTTTTTCGATCCTAACCCTCCTCCCTTCTTCCACCCCCGAGTAGGCCCCAGTGTGTATTGTTCCCTTCTTTATATCCACATATACTCAATGTTTAGCTCCCACTTATAAGGGAGAACATGGCATTATTTGGTTTTCTGTTCCTGTGTTAGTTCACTTAGCATAATGGCCTTTAACTCTATGTTGGTGCAAAGAACATTATCTCGTCCTTTTTAATGGCTGCATAGTATCCCATAGTGTGTATATACCACATTTTCTTTATCCAGTCTACCACTGATGAGCATTTAGGTTAATTCCATGTCTTCGCTATTGTTGTGAATAGTGCTATGATAAACATACGCATGCATGTATGTCTTTCACATGTCTTATATATTGCTTAAGCTTTCCTACCCCTATCTTTTGACATTTAAGAGGAAGTTGTTATATATAATTTTTGTCCCTGGTTTTCTGTCTTCATTTAGATGATAAATGAGAGATTATGCAATTGTTATTAACAAATCTCAAATTACCATTGGAGGAAATATATTATACCAATTGTGTAACAACAGTTAAAGCTTGAAATTAACATACTATTCTTAAATTGATCAAATAAGTAATAAACTCTATGCTTTTGTTTCTAAATACCATTTCAGCATATTTTGTTTTGATAAAAGTAATATATACTTATTGCAAAAATTTTAAGCCACTGAAAAAGTCAAGGGAAAAAGCAAATCATCACTCAAATCCTTACCTTGTAAGCCTGCTTTTATGTATTTAGTTAATATAATTCAGAGTATCTTTCTATTCATGGACACCTATCAAAATAGATTACAGATCAGTTAGAGAATAGATGAGAGAAAGGTTAGATAGATAGAATGATAAACTATTATAAATATTGGATTGTTGTTTACATGCTATTTCACTGAAAGTCCACTCCCATTTAATTATAATTTAACAGAAGAAAAAAGAGACTAAAATGAAATGGAAATAATTGTTGATTGCAGATTTATATTTATAACCACAAAACAAATAAATTTTAAATTAACTATATAAATATAAGCAAATATATATACATATAGGTGCTGAGATAATTTTTAACAACTCATTTAGATTTCAGACAGTACTAGTTGACCATTTGCCATACTAACACGTCTTCCTCCCTCTCTTTCCTTTTTATCTGCATGTTATTGCTTTGTAAAGGGTTATAGCGTTGACATTCTGTTCTACCATGAGTCCCACAGTAATTTACTCTCCGTTTATGTTGAAAAGGTTTTAGCCCTATCCGGGGTTATTTTCACTATAGATTCTCCATTTCTAGGAGAAATTTCTAGGAATTTTTTTAAATGCAATTATTAACTAGCTAAATTTCTTTATTGAATATGTGTGTGTGTGTGTTTTAAGAAAGGTTTCTGACTACTCTGTTGTCTGCCTTCTTCTGTATTTGAAAATGTCTTACTGTTCCTCTTACACTTGGGAAACTTGTTTCGACACACTATTTTTAAGTCAAACTGTCATCATTAGAACTTGCATACACTACATTTTGTGCCTTTTGTCGCTGACTGCTGTCATGTCAAGATTGAGGCTAGTCTCACGTTTACCTCTCAGAGATGTCATGCCTTTTCTGCCTAGATGAATACATTCAAAATTAATCCAGACTGTTTCCTGGTGGACATTTACTTTTTCCATCTCTTTCCTTTTAGTTCTAATTTTGGTTTGTATAATTAACTAAATAAATCCAAAATAATCCATATTTTTACATACCTAAAAATATAATAACTTTAATATTTTAGCACCAATCTCCTACCTCAATATTAACTAGTTTTATAGTTCAGTATTTTAATTTGGTGTTTTTGCCCCTCAAATTAATCATTAATATTTTTAAATAGTAGTAATAGTAACAATAGCAATAAGAACCATCTTACTTTGTACCAGAAACTGTTCTAGTGTCTTCGCTTGTATTAAAACATGTTTGAATCAGTATACTCTACTGTCTCTTAATGTACTGCTTATGTAGTAATGTTGTTTTCGACTTACCTGGATATTTGTTTCTTCTCGTCATTCCTTCATGTTTACCTTTCTTTCCTTTTGAGTTCACTATTCTTTGTCCTGAAGTTCACCTGATAAATTTTGTGTTTGTTTATCTGAAGATGGCTATCTGAGTTTACAGATACTTTTTCCTAAGAATTTTGAAGGTATATGGTACATTATTTTCTAGTTGTTACTGTTTAAAGTGTCCTCATGTATCTTTTTCTTCATAGGCAATCTACCTTTTCTCCATAGCTGTTTATAAAATCATCTCTGCAATTTCACTGTAATGTTTCCATTTTTAGAGTTATTTTCATTAATCTTGCCTAAAGTTGTATTCCCCAAATTTGAACATTCTTATCTTCAATTCTGTAAAAGTTTTAATCTGTTAGCTCTTAAAATAATAACTTTCTCATTTACTGTCCTTGGAATTTCAATTGAATGTTCCTCTTTCTGTTATATGTTTCTTGAACATCAACATCTTCTATCTCTTTTTGCTTATGTGTCTTACGTGTTAGTATTTCAGATCTTTCACTTCATTTTTTCTATAGCTATATTTAATCTGTTGTTCAACCAGTTCACTACATTAATTGCTTTTTTTCTTCTAATTCTAGAGCTTCTTCTACTTGGTTCTCTTAAACTCTCGAGTCTTTTTTAATAGAACCTTGTAGCTTTCACATATATTAAACTCCATTGCTTATCTCTTTAATGTTTTCAACATAGCTACCTTGTATTCTATATCCAATAAGTCTGTTTGTAAAGTACCCTAAATCTGCTATTTGTTCTTTCTGCTGATTCTCACTGATGATGTTTTGGGCATGTGTGTCTGTGTGTGTAGCTTAATTGCAAAATTTATTTTGGCACTCCTTATGTGTGGGAATCCTGCGGTGCCAGTGCACAGGATCTTTCTATACAGGAAGAATATTCGTTTGTTCTCTCAGCCACCCTACCTTCCTCACCACCACCTCAGGGTCACTTTCTGCTGTTTGTCAGCTTGGAGTTTCTATGATCATAGGCATGTCGTTAGACATTCTTAAATGACTCCCACTCTCCCTCTGCCCCCGTAGCCTAGGCCAAGACCGATAATTTTATTTTATTTTTCCTGATGAGGACCCTTTTAAGGGCCATCCTATCACTGAATATGTAGCCCTTTGAAGTCCTGACTTTAGACAATTTTTTCAGTCTCAGCTCGACCTTGCACAGGTGCAGTCCTTACCTCTTTTTTCAGAGAAACCCTTAAAAACCAAAGCCCCCAGAAAGTATTTCTGAGGTTTTGTTTTACACCCCTAGTTTTTATCTTTCTATTTTTGTTTGTCCTCAAGGATTTCTCTTATTTTCCAGTATGCTGTTTTATCTTCTAAGAGTACATTTATTTTCTTTGTCATATTTTATCTAGCATTTCTAGATGTTTTGTTGGAGAAGGGTATTGAGATTATCTAGTCCTCATATTGTAAGAATAGATATTTAAAACTTATAAATAATCTTATGAGCATAAAGGAAGCTAGCCCAAGGAAAAAAGTTTCAGTTCTTTGGATTACAGAGCAGAAAGAGGAAATAACCTTGATGACATGGTTGTGCTACCAAATTAATCAACTCTGAAGCTAATCTACTGCTGTACTTTTTCTCTTTTGTGAGATAATTAATTGCCTTATGTCTTAAGCCACTTTGAAATGGGTTTCTTGTACTTACAGTAAAAAACATCTTACCTGATCTATTATCAGCTCATTTCCTTTGGTTTCCAACTCTCCCCATCTGTGCCTTGAATATACTACCATATTGGTGTAAGTGTTGTCCCACCTTTCATAGGAAAATGTTAAAGCATGAAATTGTGAACAAAATGGCTTATATTTTAGAATAGAGTGTTTGCAAATACAAGAAATATAGGTGAGATTTTCAAGTTAGAAAGTGTTTTAGTGAGTAAGATTAAACTTAAATTTGGAATTCTATAACAAATCAGCAAAATTCAAAAATAATATTAATATTTAAAGCATATGAATGCAAAATTTGTGTAAGGTTCAAAGAAGCGAACTACCAACATGTATTTTAGAAGATCTTAAAGGTTGAGCTCTAGTTGAAATTGAAAATATGAGGCAGATTACAAAGAAGACTAAAAGTAGAGGTAAAAAGTGAAGTTGAAAATGAATTACTATATATTGAACATAAAGTGAAAATAGTAAATTGTGCTGTAATTATATCAAGGACATTAAGAAACATAAAATATCTTAAATAATTAAATTTGTATTTAATCTTTGTTTTATTAATTAATATTTATACTTAATTCATAACACAAGACAGATATATTTTAATTATTCATAGCAGACAACTTTTATAAAACTGGGGTAAACCAAGACATAAAAATAGAACTTTATTTATTTCTGTAAGACCATATTTTTAGTCATTTCAGGACTTTTTTGAAATTAAAATCATACAATATGGTTAATATGTTTAAATAAGGTAAAATGATCATCAATGCTACTATAAACACTATGAATTATACCAACCAATATTTACTGAGTATCCACTGACTGCAATGGCTTTTTAAATTCCTATAATCTTCATCAACCCTATGAGGTAGACGCTCTTATTGTAAGCATTTTATGAGTGAAATAAAGAGTTGCAATGTAACTTTATATCTGAATCAGTCCTGGAATAAAATGGCACAAAATAATTTGAAATATTATGAAATGGGCATGATAAAGTCATGGTTTCCTAACAAACAATATTTTTCTATGTTGTTCCTCCTCTGCCTGAGTGAAACACTTCACATTCATTCATCTATTTTACTTTAAAATATTAAATTTTTTATCATTTTGTGATCTATTGATTTCATCTCATTGATCAGTTGATATTTTTCTTCTGTCTCCTTTGGAGTTTGCATAACAATATGACTGCTTTGGGGGAAAGGGATTGTTGAGGGGCCAGAGTGGTAATTAGAAGGCTGTTCTATAGAGAGGCTGATGTCTTTCGCAAAAATTCTGAGAGGTGTCACAAAGATTAATACTATTTTGGAAATGCCTGTTTAACCTTTGACAAAAGAAGTACTCAGGGGTCCAGTATTAGGCTACACTGCACAAATGTCTGGTAGTTTCTAACATAAGGGAGACTAACCTGTTAGTTTCAGGCTTCATCAGTGATCGTGCAACAGCAGACAGGTTTACACTCTAGCATTAGAAATTTCGGTTACATTTAGGGAAAGATTTTCAGGGTGAAAGGTGTGAAGTGCTGGAATCAGTTACAAAGAGAAGTTGTCATATCTACTTTCTGCAGGTTTTTATAAATAGTGTAGTTTCTCATCTCTGTGGGATGATTTAAACATGAGAGATGAACCTCGTGACCTCTCTGGTTCATTTCCAGCCTTGCTATTCTGTGAGGAAATAAAGTATTTCTTCAGAACTGCTCATAAATTCCATTAGACTACAGTTAGTACTCTCAGTGGTAAACTAGTGGCTGAAGATTTCTTCTAAATTTTCTGGCTTTACTATATAAATAAAGCTTTAACTCCTCAGTGGCTGTAAAATTGTGTTTTAACAATATTAAGTAAAAGTCTTTTAATTGTAGAAGTCAGCACTGTTTTACCATGAAATACTCAAGTGGATTCTATTTATAGGCCTCTGTTGGAGACAATGATATATTGTAAGAGGCAGTATTTTTTATTTTGTTTTTACTAAATATTTATATTATATGCTTATTCTTAGCTGACAATGTATTAGGCACTAGAAAGAAATAAAGTCGCCACTCTTCAGAATAAAGGCCTAGTGAAAATGTCGAAATGTAAATAAAAAGAATTAGAACTCAGTAAGAATAAGGGCATTGAGAAGACGTAGCACATGGAATAGGGAATACCACCCAAACTGGTGTGGGTGTGTGTGTGTGTGTATGTGTCTATGTGTGTTTGTGCACACGCATGAGTCTTATCTGCGTGTGAGTGCAGCACACAGATAAGAAATTAGAAATGCTGCTAGAAAAAAAATGAAACCTGAGCTACATACTAAAACATTAGTATTCTTCTTTTGTTTAAATTTTATTTCAATAGTTTTGGGGGGCACTGATGTTTTCTGATTCCGTGGATAAGTTCTTTAGCAGTGATTTCTGAGATTTTGGTGCACCTGTGATTCAAGCAGTGTACCCTGTACCCAATATGTAATATTTTATCATCTCTCCCTCCTACCCTTCCCCTCAAGTTCCCAAAGTCCATTCTTATGCCTTTGCATCCTCATAGCTTATCTCTCATTTATAAGTGAGAGCATGATATTTGCTTTTCTATTCCTAAGTTACTTCACTTAGAATAACGGCCTCCTGCTCCATTCAAGTCACTGCAAAAGACATTATTTCATTTCTTTTTTATGGCTAAGTAGTATTCCATGGTGTATACATTCTACATTTTCTTTATCCACTCATTGGCTGATGGGCACTTAGATTGGTTCTATATCTTTGCAATTTCAAATTGTGTTGTGATGAACATGTGTGTGCGTGTGTCTTTTTCATATTATGACATCTTTTCCTTTGGGCAGATACCCAGTCGTGGGATTCCTGGATGAAATGGTAGTTCTGTTTTTAGCTTAAATATTAGTATTCTTTATTAAAGCAAGGTTAAGGGAGAATATGTCAGAAGCAATACGTTTAATGGCTTGGCAAATTAGAGCCATAAGATGTTTGAAAATCTTCAAGTACTTCATAGGTTTGAAATATTGACTACAGGGTGCGAATAGAAGAAGACCGTGGTCATGTGCTGAATCAGGAAGGGATTTCAATACCAAGCTAAAGTGAACGGACTTATAAATCAAGCTATGGGATTTGAAATTAGTTTTGAAAACAAAGGTTTTTTAAGTAGTGAAAGGACACAATGACATTTTCATTTTAGGAATATAGATCTGATGACTGCGTAAACAATGTTTATTTTTGAAGGTTAGGTTCACCATTTCCAAATTATGGTAAAATCTTAGATTCACTTTGTTAGGAAGGCCAGCCGCATTAGGGAGAGAATCATGCAGGATCTAGAAAACGCTGTGATATTTTCCTGGTTTAATGTAGACACATTGAGAAACGTGTTCTCAAATGTAACTCATAATTCATTCAAAAAATTGCTGCTGCTAGTGTTAAATACTAAATATTCACAGTCCAAAAATATTAAAATGTGAAATACCAACATTAGATTATCAGTGTATTTATAGGATGTTAGGACAAAGAAGAAAAAAAAGATAAGATCTTTGGCATTAGATTAACTTGTGTTTTACTTCTGCCTCCAAACTTTGCACCTCTGTAAACTTTGAAAAGTTAACCTCCTTGACTTCAATCTTCTAACTGGTGAAAGAGAACTAATAAAATCTAACCCACAGGAATTTTTGTGAGGATCAATTGAAACAGCACACTTAAAACACTTACAGATTTCAACAACGGGAAAGTACTCAATAAGTGTTAGTCTGCTCTTGTGCATATTTGTAAAATATAGTAAGGTTTCTTGGGAAATCCTGCTCAAAGGAAAACATATCATTTTGTTGAAGAATATGGATATGAGAAAAAATGATGATATAAACAGGAAACCTAGCAAAAATAGCCTGAGGAATTGGACAAGAAGAACTGAAACATTGACTATTGCAAACTATTTTTTACCTGGAAATTGTGGCTTTTCATCTTTCATGTTCTTGTGGACAGAGGTGATGCCTTTCACTTCTACAGTGTCAGCTATATGGTAGACAATACATTTACAAAACAAAAATAGTGTGAGTGAAAGTTCAGTAATGACAATAAATGATCTATGTTGAATCTTCACAGAGGGCAAGAAAATTTCCTGAGGGTCTCTCAAGCTGCAGAAATCTGGGACATGACAATAGGCACATAGATTACCCAGACAGGAATATAGGCTACTTTTAATTGAAAGGTAACTGGAATGCTGATGCTTTGATACATGATTTAGGGTGAAAGAGCCAAGTGGAAATCCTATTGTATTAGATGCCAGGGAATCTGACCCCCAACATCTTTTCCACATGACCAAGGTAAAGGAGGTGATAGAGCAGAGTGGGGAATGCCTGTGGATATTTATATAATTGCAAAACTTGTTTGAAGGATACTATTAATTTTAATATTAATTTAGAAACACATGTTTATTTGTTAATTTCTTGTTTACTTACTGGATGTCTTTTCTGGTCTACTGGCCTATACTTTTTTGCTAGTATTTCTACCACACATACATGATGTGGGTGACTATCAGCTGTTTTGATTATGTTAGCCCTTTCCAATTAATTCCAGGTAATGCTTATCCCTGTATTTTAAAATGTATTTGCTATAAGTAGTTTATAGCCAGGTTCTGGTAGTGCCAGATGAAAAAAAAGGCACTTATTCTCCAAACTACTCACCAGAACACACACATACTACTACTATAACTACTACTGCTACTACGCATACACAATTTGCATGTGGATCTCTGTTCTATTTCATTGGTCTCTTTTTCTCTCCTTGCAACAGCTTCGCATGGTCTTACCTAATGTAACTTTATATTAAGTCTCTACTGATAAAGTCATTCTACTTTGTTTTTCTTTCTTCAAGAGTATCTTGGATATATTTAGTCCTTTGCATTTAAAAAAATCAACTTCATTGTGGACAAATTTGCATTTGATAATATTGACCCATTTTAGATGTACACTCTGAGTTTCATAAATTTGTAAAGCCATTTAACCAACACCACAATTAATACACAGAACATTTCAATTACCCTAGTTCCCATACAATTCACCAGATTCAATTTTCACTATTACCTATGATTTTAGATAATATTTTTGATGGATGTCCTTTGGTAAAGTTTCCTTCTATTCCCAGTTTGCTGAGAGTTATTTAATCATGAGTGGTTGTTGGGTTTTTGTCAAATGCTTTTTCTGCATTGATAGAGATAATATCTTTTCTTTTTCATTTTGTCAATATAGTGAATTATATTGTGTTTATCTCAAGAGTGTAAGCATAATTTAACTTTTATGCTAACACTCTTGAGATAAACCCAACTTAGTCATGATGCTTTGTATGTATAGTTGGATTAAGTGTTACAATTATATTTAGGATTCTTCCCTCTGTGTTCATGAGGCATATTGGTCTGTAGATTTGTACTAGCTTCATCTGATTTTGGTACCAGCATTAATGATGGCTTCATAGGATAAAATGGAAAGGATTTCCTTCTCTTCAATATTTTGGGAGAGTTTATGTAGAGTTAGTATTTTTTTCTTAAATGTTTGGAAAATTCACCATTGAAGCCATTTGGGTCTGGAGGTTTTTTTTTCTTGGAAGGCTTTAAATTATAAGTTCAATTTCTTAAAAAATATAGTGCTGTTCACATTATTTCTTCTTGAACAAGCTTTGATAGTTTGTGTTTTTTATGGAATTTGTCCATTTTGTCTAAGTCAAGGGTCAGCAAACTTTTTTATAAAGATTCAGAAAGTAAATATTTTAAGTTTTTCCATACAAAATCAAAGGTCTTATGTATATATAATTATTTAACATGTAATCATTTAAAAATATAAAACCATCTGTAGCTCATGAGCATAAAAACTAAATTAATGAAAAACTAAAACAGACATATAGGTTATTTTTCACCTAAGATGTTGAAGGCTTTATAGAGGATTTTTTTTTTCATTTTGTTTTGTTTTCTTAATATTTCGTATCTATATTTAATTTTTAACAAGTGAAAAAAATACTGAAGCCCAATTCTATTAAACATTCTACCCAATGTCCTATTTTCCATCTGGTTTGTGAGAACAGAAGCTGTTGCTACATGAGCAAGGGATATTGCTCACTATTGTGCTTTCAGATGGTTCTTTCCTCACTTGTAGTATGCAGCACTTATTTATTGTACTTTGCTGAATCTACAAGGGGACCTCTGCAGTTATCTAGATTCTTTCTCTCATGTTTTTGCTTGTTTCTGTCCTGTAAACTCTAGTCACCTTGTTCTTCTGGGACTGTTAACTCCATTTACTTAGCACAGGGAATCCATCAGGCTCTATCTAAGTCATAGCCTCTTGAACTCTCTCAAAGCAGTAAGCTGGGGCAGTCATGTATTAATAGTTTATCTCATTTTTTAAACTTATCTTTCAGGGATTACTGTTTTTTGATGACTGTTGTCCAGTATCTTGAAAGTCACCCTTTCATGTATTTTTTTCTGGCAGTGATTGTTTTTGTTGCTGCTACTAATGATGTTTGTTTCTGTTCGGAGGGTAAATCTGATCCCTGTACCAAAAAGAAAGTGTTTCAAAACTTTGTGTCTCTTGTTACTATAAGCATAGTCCTTTTATTCTAAATACTAGGTTGCTCTTAGTTCCATTATCTATGAAATATATATAATAATAATTATAACACATTGCCCAGCGCAAAATAGTGACTCTATAGTGTTTTTGACAAATGCATACTATTGAGGCATAAGTTTAAAAGCTTATATATAATAATTCATGTAAATATCAAGATAACCCCTGAGTTGGGTTTTAGTCTGTATTTTAGAGTTTAAGAAATTGCAGTAGTGGCAAAGTCAGATGTCATCCTGGGCCTACATAATTATAAAGGGTCAACTGAAGAGTTCATGTAAGACCATTTAAGAGGGTCTTTAAGTGGATGATAGGAGTTGGGATAGACAGATAATTATTTAAGGGACAAAGAGGTCTTAATATCAAGGCATCCCTCACTGTCCATCTGGGTGGCATATGGCATCATAATTCTCTTTTTTTTTTTAAATATAGGATTTACCATCATTGTTCCTATATTCTAATTATAATATTATTAGCATCATGAAGTACTTATTCTAAGCAGTAATTAATACTTTCTTCATCAGAGTTTCAACTCATACATCATTTTGGTCCCACTCACTACAGTTATATCCAGAAACAAATGGTGGTCAAGAGTGAGGATTACCTGATAATTACTAAAGAAACTGCCAATTCTAATTTACGACTAGAAAGGAAAGTGAATTTCTCCACATTTTTCTCTCTATGATTGTAATAGGAGTCAAAAGACAAAATTTTACCTGCCCACTACAGTCTGTTTGTTGGTTTTGTTCATATTTATTCACCATATGAAACAGGTAACTATGATAGGCAGAATAATGGCCCCCTAAAGATGCCCATTCCTTAATTCTCAAAAACTACAAATATGTTACATGGCAAGAGGGAAATAATATTCTCTATGGAATTAAGATTGCTAACTATGTGACCTCAAAATAGTCGATTATCCTGAATTATCTAAATGGGCCCAATGTAAAACCAGTGCCCTAAAATGTGGAAGAGGAGGCAGAAGAGTTAGTGTCAGATTGAGGTGATATGAGAAAGATTCAATCAGCCATTTCTGGCTTTGAAGGTGGAAGGCCATGAGCCATGGAATACTTGCAGCCTCTAGAAGCCAGAAAAGTCAATAAAATAGATTATCCTCTAGAATTTCCTGAAAAGAGCTCAACCCAGCTGACACATTTTAGCCCAGTGAAACACATTTTGGTCTCCAACGTCTAAATCTGTATGATAATACACTTGTGTTTTTATAGACATAAAATTTGTGGTATTTCATTATAGCAGCAATAGGAAAATGATATGGTAACTGAGGATGTTTCCTTGAGTATAATGTATAAAAGTAAAAAATGTCACTTGTATACATTTCCATTCTTTTCTTTTTCAATCTCTTAGGGTTTTGGAGCCACATTTTTAAAAGAGATATTATAAAATCATGCTTAAATCAAAATGAGACAATTCGTTTGCCAATAAATAACTGAAAATGTAGAAGAAGATAGACCATAGTACTATTGTCCTAAAATTCACTAGGATCCACAGGCTGATATACATAGAAGGTTATGACTTCTCCTCCCATCTTTGTAGGCAATTATTAAATAATTTAAAATCAGAACAGTCACTCCAAGCATAGAAATTAAGTAAAATATTTTGCACTGAAGATAAACTGGAAAATAACATTTATATGCGTGTTTGAGGGAGGAACAGGAAGACAACATGACAGAGTGGATTGCTGTGGCTGTACAGGCTTGCGTGGGGTGCTGGAGGGAGGGGTGTGTGTGTGCTCTTGCACACATGCAGTGTATTGAATCAAACAAAGAAAGAAGCTATATTTTCATCTAAAGATTGCTATAAATATATTCTCAATAATGAAATCCAAGTAAAGCCCATAACTACCAAAGGATTTAGTCAGTTGTTCTAGCCTTAGTTTATTTACTAGAACAGTAAAATATCTTCCTGGCATTATTGAAAAGGGGAATTACAGAATACAAGAGTATATAAGAAAAGAAACATAAAACAAAACCACTTTAGCACCAGTGGATATTTTAGCACTTTTTATAAGTTAAGAAGGATAATAAACAAGCAATTCAATTTATTATAAATGGCAAAATTTGCTGAAAAATTGTATCTTGTGTGCTCAGGCTAACATATATATATATATATGATTATCTTATTTAAGATAATATGTATAGTAATTATATTATTTAAGATAATATATATTACCAATTTACTTATTTATATTGACATTTAATTATTTTCCTATGATACATCGTATATCACTTAGGAGAGATTTGCGTGTGTTACATTTTATTTAATTTGTATTTTTAATGTATCATACTTGCTCATAAAGTATTCCTTATTTGAAACTTTAAGTGCAGTCTTAAGAATATCGTTTAAAACTACATATGCTTATGTGAAAAGTTTTAAAATAATATTTTAAATTATAAGTAGAACATTCACAAATAATCATTCAATTATTTAGAACTGAAGGCAGTCTCTCTTTATATACAGTAGTATAGCTTATATATAATGCTTATACATATATATGAAGGGAATCACCAGACATTTGCTGTGTTATATGGAGTAAAAATAAACTCATTTTAAAAAAACACACAAATTTGAAAGTAAGAGTAGTTCTTGGTTTAATTCTAAAATATGAACCAAATTAAGAATCTATTTTTAAAAATGCCTTGAAACTAGTTCCTAAGGAAAAAAGACTAAATCTGGAAGGAAAACAAAGGAGTTAAAGGAGGAAATGATATTTGAGAGAAAATGCTAATGCTAACAGCCTAAGGGTACCACCTGTCTGGCTTCCTTTAAAACTACAGAAATATGTGCTTTGCAACCAAAATCAGTCCTATGTTCATAGCTGAGAGGCCTGCACCTGGTAAGAGCAGGGTCCGTTGGCAGCCTTATTCCTCAACCAAACTTCCCACACTTTTGGTGCAGACTGAGATATGCAGCAACAACAGATGGAACACCACTGTGATACAAAAGACATTTGGTGGGAACCGTATGCAAATGTATGTTGGCCATGAAATTATGTGAAAGGTCTTACAATTTGAGAAACTAATTGGAAAACAGAACTGTTGCAGAACCAGAAAACAGAAAATTGAATAGAATTTGAGAATGCTTCGGCAATAAGCAGATTCATTTATGAAACCAAATAGCCAACACTGTCCTCTACAACTTAAAAATAATAACATTACATTTTATTTCCCAATATGTTCCCTTTCTAATTCAACAAATGCATATCAGTGTTCTAGAGATAAATGTGTACAGTACTGAAATTATAAAGAGTTGTTACAGGACTGAAACCATTGCCTCTTATATTTTATGGAAGATCCTCATGTTTCAGATTTTATTATTTTAAAAATTTTTGCAATTTACATTTCTTCTAAATATATTAGAAACCTTTAAAATCTGTATTATTTATGAGGTCTATTAATTACAATGTTAGAATTACACAATTCTAAGTGTCTAATGTTGCTTTACTGGAGATTCCTCCATAAATATTAGAGCTAAGCATTCATACTGACATAAAATCCAGTCAGGCTTTTTCATCATGGTGATATGCCATGGAGATAAATACAGGTTTTACATGAATAGAGATAGGATTCCATAACATAAGTAGCAAATGAAAGATAATTATTTCCCACATAGTTATTCAAAAGTTAGCATGCTTTATAATCCATACTATTTGTATGGCATCTACATGTGCTACTTTAGGATATTTAAGGTTTTTTAATCCTTAAAATAATCCTGGCTGGGCACGGTGGTGCACACCTGTAATCCCAGTACTTTGGGAGGCTGAGGCAGGTGCATCACCTAAGGTCAGGAGTTGGAGATCAGCCTGACTGACATGGTGAAACCCCGTCTCTACTAAATACAAAAAATTAGCTGGGCATGGTGGCACATGCCTGTAATCCCAGCTACTCGGGAGGCTGAGGCAGGAGAACCACTTGAACCTGGAGGTGGAGGTTGCAGTGGGCTGAGATCATACCACTGCACTCCAGCCTGGACAACAAGAGCAAAACTCCATCTCAAAAACAACAACAAAAACAACAAATCCTGCAGTGAACATCATTAATTCCATTTGAAAATGAGGAAACTAAATCTGAACAAGTCACATAATGTTGTAGGACTTTCTCCTTAGTTCAGCTGGGAGCCGGATCTTTGCCACACGGCCATGACATTAGGCTCACAGATACTTTGAAGGATGAGAATAATGGAATAAAGGGAAACAGGGACTTTCTACAAAACCAGAGTCCTGCTAGTGTGCTTCCTGCCTTGCAGATGGAATCCCAGGTACCATACCCCAAAACAGGGGAGAGAGGCCAGGCTTTTCCCCCCTGCAAAGGGTGTGAACTTCCCATGGCTCCACCCTAGTGTGCAGGTCATCTGAGGTTCTTCCAGGGAGCCATTCCCACCTGGCTCTCTCATTCCCCTCTCTACCAACATGACACATGTATACATATGTAACAAACCTGCACGTTGTGCACATGTATCCTAAAACTTAAAATATAATAATAATAAAAAAAAGAAGTATATCTAACTGCTGTCAGAATAAGGATAAGGATAAGGATAAGGTCAAAGACCTATCTTAACTGCTTCCTGCTGTCAGGGGGTGCTGTTTGGGGAAAATAGCAGTCAAGAGTTTTCTTAGAGGCCTATCTAAGGGTTCCCAGCAGAAGGGGCCATTGTCCAAGGCTCCAGTCACATGACTGCATGACCATTTGGAGTTTCATGCCCTGAAGGCAAGAAGAGACAAACGGGATTATTAGAAAACATTTATCAGAACAAGGGGAGGGGTAAGGATGGCTCAAAAATCCCAAGGCCTTTTACCAGTTTGCACAGGGAGAGGGAGACCAAAAGCCCGACTGGTAAAAACACTTTACCCTTTTGTCATCATGTTGGCCTTCTGCATTACCTTCCCCTGAGCCCAATCCTAAGCCAACCAGTTTACAGCTTGGGAAATTAACTTTTCCCAGTTTGGAGGATGCATCTAAGGGGAGTGTCCCATAGTACTGAGACACAATTGCCTATCTGTGAAGAGAGGACAGAGGAGGAGAAAGGGAAAAACAAAGGGATTTTTTCAAAGGAGTCCCAGGGGTTCAGGGTGCATTCAAAAGTGATACAGACTGAAGATTAATGCCTATGCATCTAGAAAAAGGGGAGCAGGCATCCCTTGTTTCCTTCTCTTCCTAGCCGATACCTGGGGTACATGAGGGAGAGAGGGAAGAGCATCCTTTTTCCCTCTTCTGTCCTTGCATTCCTGAGTCTTGGTGACCTTGGCACATGCTGGCATTGGTGCCAAAGTGGCTTGCACCCATGACACAGGGAGGGGCTAGAGAATAGGAATTATCCACTCTCACCTATGTCTCTATCCCACCTACTATCAGTAGCTTTGGAGTTCCCTAGACCTCATTTATGCTACAGATACTAGCATGATCTTTATCCATGAAATGGGAGACTTGGCTTAATTGGCAGGGATTAGCCATGCTTACCTGCACTCTGCCTTTTAACATCTGTTGTCATCTTCATCTGGATCCTTTAGATCCAATTTTCCTTCCTAGGGCTTTGACCCAAAACTTAGAATTGAGTTTTGGACAAAAATGTGTCTTGGGGTAGGAGTTGCATGGACTCCTTAACATAAGCCAGCTGCTAAGGTGAAAATGTGGAACTGAGTCTTCCTCCAACAAGGAAGAGAAAAGGATGTCTTGTGACACACCCAGATAACTGGTAGCTGCAGTTATGCTTGCTAGGATTTGGGTGCATGGTGCTTGGCTATGGTTAGCTCCCTTGGTTTTACTTTCCCAAAAAAGGAAACCTCCAAGTGGTGAGCATTCTATTTATTCCCATCACCTGGCAGGATTTGCAGGATAATTGCTCAGAACTAGAGTATTGATCCAGATTTTTACATTGCCCATCCCTCTTGTTCTTTCTGAACTGCAGCTGGAAGTTGATGGTTGGTTCACAGGAACAAGAAGGGTTACTCTAAAATGTAGGTGAAAACTTAAGAACAATTAATGACAAACGTATGATAAGTTTTGAAACATAATTTCTCTCTCTCCAGTCCTCATTTTTATTAAAAAAAAAAAACCCACAAATCATCATCAAAGGACTGAGTCATTTGCAAAACAGACTTTAGTCTTATACTTGTCCTGATTATTTGAATGAAGTGCATCAAGAGTAACTATTTCCTCACACCTTTGGATTGGCTTTGATGAAACTCTATTCCACAAGGAATCTCAAATAAGACCTTTTAAAGCCAAGCCCAGCCATAGGTTTGTATCCTCAAATATCTGTGAGTTGGGTGATCCTGTCCTCTTAAGGTCCCAAGATAAACTTGGAGCTCCTGGACCTGTTAGAAAGTGATATTCTTTACTGACCACCAGTCAGGAACCCTGTACAGGGGCTGTCTAGGCAAGTTTCTCCCCAAGAGGCTTTTATCAGCTCTGCAAGTTGAACTTGGCCTTTTAAAAGGAAACATACCCTTCCAGTCAAAGCTTTGATAAAACAACCAGTTTCTACAGTTGTGTCCTGTTGCAAAAGAAAAATGGATTCTTATTGCACTGTTGCAAATGATGATATTGCCATAAGTTAAGAATACTCACAGATAGTTTCCAAATTCTGGAGAAGCCAGGGAGAGAGAGAGACAAATATGCTCCAAATTTTGTTCACAGGAATATACCTTACTCAATTATTAAAGGCTGTAAATAGTTCAAAATAAATCCCCTTAACTCTGAAAAACAAAACAAAGATCAGCAATATTCCAATCAAAAGTCAAAAAGATTGCTTCAGCTTTCTAAGTTCAGTCAATTTAGTTCTTGATTTGCTTGATATTCTTGAACATTTCAGCTCCTCATAAGTCCTGTACACTTTTCCTTTATTCCAATATTAAAATCAACAAAGTTATCAGAAACTTGTATTTGAGAGCATCTGTCAAAATTCTATAGCTTATTATAAGCCATCTTTTGAAAAGGATTAAAACCAGATAACAATCGTCTGTGAATAACAAATTTTCATGGGAGTTACAGTTGGATGCAGGATCCGTCCTGCAGACCCTGACCCAATGACAGATGAATAAAGTACACTGACACAGATATTTTCCCTATCAGTCCAGCTAACGACCCGGGCCCCTCACAGACACCAAAGAAGGTGCTATAAAGAGTAGCAGCTGCAGCCCCGTTCAGCCAGTGAAGTTTGCATTTATTCAGTATAGATTAAATGACAAAGGTCTTGAGTAAACACCACTAGAGGGTAATTGAACTGATTGCCGACCCCCCCCCCCCCCGCCTCCCCACCCCAGTAGAGAGCAATTATGCATCCCTGGTTGATCAAAGGTTGGTTTTAGGACCGCATGAGTAAACAAGCTATTTAGATAAACTACTGTACATTCCTTTGTATCTACTTTAAACTATTTACTTAAGGTAAGGATTAGGCTGCCTCCAGCCTGATCTATTACTGCAGCTTATGCAAACCCTCTGGCCTTCCAAGAAGGTTTGTTTCTATTTCTATAACTATTTTTAAAATATTTCCCACCAGCCTGACTGAACTCCCACAGTTGGAAACACAATTGACAAAAAAGTTTGGTTATCTCTGTGGCTTACAATGACATCATAACAACCTTAATTATAATTGATGCATGTAATCAGACATTAGAATTTTAGAAATCCCATATAATTTTGGAATATATGTTAGCTTTATTCACAAAAATATAATCTAAAGAAGATTAAACATCATTTTGGCAACCTCATGTACCTAAACATGTCAAATAATCTTGTTTACCTTTCTCTTCTGGACACTCTAAGCACCCTCTGGAGCCTCAGAAAAGCCAGGTGTCAAGAAAGACAATTTTGGAGCTGAAGTTTGATTTGGGGAAGGCTGTTAAATATGGTAGCAGTTTAAAACACTTGATGTTATGAAATAGAATTCCAGATCACCATAAGTTATTATTTTTTTTTTGGCAAAATGATCACTCAAAAATTTTAAAGTAGCAAAAACCTTTCATAACCTTTTACAAATTTTGCCAAAGAGCAGATTAATGACTTAAGAAATCCTTGTTGTGCTTTTATTTCAATGTTTGATTTACAGAAAAACCATAATACCCTTTTGAATTTAGTCAGTATGTTCACACAGAGAACCTCTTCCACAAGATTAATTTCCACAATCTTTCCACTGCTTGTTTGAGCCTTCAGCTTTATCTTATGTGACTGAATACAATCCTTTAACCCTGAACAAAAATTTACATTTCTATGCCTTTATTATAACCATTTACTAAAAACACATTTTACTGTTCTTGCACACTTTGCATGTAAATCTATTCTCAGTAGTTTCAATTACACATTATAAAGGTAACTCCTAGCAATTTAAAATTTAATGTAAAACCTGGTAAGTTGTTTTAATTGTGTGCTAGGTGCAGCCAAGGTTTGACTCCTTCTGGCATAATTAAGGGTGTGGTTAGTTCCATTTTACCCCATGTCTTACTAATTGTGAAACTGGCAAGTCAGATAGTTCTCAAAACCCCAAAGCAGTTTATAGCCTCAAAACATTTAGCAAGCCTAGTACCTAACCTGCATAATTTATTCCACCTATTTACATTTTGATGACATCTGCTTTTTACCAATAATTTTTAAGGCTGTTTTTATTTCTCAAAGATTAAAGTCATGTGAACTGAAAGGTACCACACCTTTTAACTTTCCTTTAAAAAATATTTGATCCAAGCACTTGTCTTCCTTTAGGCCAATTAATTAGACCTCTTATTACAGATGTCACATACACAACGCATGCTACACAGAGGCAGGAGAAAACCCAGTCCCCATAAGATCCTTTTTCACAACTAAAAATTTAAAGAATATAAACAGGGATTTTTTTTTTAATCATTCCTAGCCTAGTAAAATGTCTTCTAAATGAAAAAAAAGAAAGAAAGAAAAAGAAAAAAAAACTAGCTTAAAAGTTAACTGCTGACTGATAGGGTGGAAAAGAAAAAAGAATGCCTGGGAGAAGAACCTCTTATTCTTATTCAAATGGTGCCTCCACCACGAGGGAGAGAAGCTTAATTACTGTCTGATGGAGTTGAAGCCCTTGGCCAGGGAAGGGGAAGATGTGAATGCATGGCATTCCCCAGGCCCACCTGGAAGAGGAGGGGGAGTGAGGAGCCCCTGCTCATCTGTCCATTCCAAGAAAAGGAAGGAAAAGACCATGGAATAGCCCCTGACCCCTGGGAACAATGAGGGTGGGGGCACAGTTTCTCCTACCCTCAGAAGACCAAGGATGAAAAGGCTTAGAAGCAACAGTGAGAGGATTTGAGTCCCCATTTTACTCACCGCTTCTCAAGACCCACGTTGGGCACCAAAGCTTTTGTAGGACTTTCTCCCTAGTTCAGCTAAGAGCCAGGTCCTGGTCACATGATCATGAGATATTAAGTTTGCAGACACTTTGAAGGTTGAGAATAATGGAATTTATTAGGCAAAAAAAGGAAAAAGGAAAACAGGGACTTTCCGCAAACTCAGAGTCCTGCTAGTGTGCTTCCCCCCTCACAGATTGAATCCTGGGTACCACACCCCAGAACAGTAGAGAGAGGCCAGGCTCTTCCCCACTGCAAAGGGCATGAACTTCCCATGGCTCCACCACAGTGTACAGGCTGTCAGAGCTTCTTCCCACCTGGCTATCTCAATAAAATTCAAACTTTATATTTATGACTCTGTAGCTTATTTGTTTTCCCAATCTCATGATGGCTTTTCCCAACCAAACTTTCAAACAGCTTTGGTTTTTTTGTTTTTGTTTTTGTTTTTTTTGTTTTGTTTTGTTTTTGGTTCTGTCCTATCATCACTGTTAAAATGAAATAAACCTTACTTTTTCATTGAAGAATAGTTCTTTTGGCAAAACATTCATTTGAGATAGTATAAACCTTGCTTAATATTTTAGAGTGTCAGCTCAGCTGTCAGATTTAAAAGCCAGCTATGTCATTCTCTAATGCTGTGTTCTTCAGTGAGTGACTTGTCTGTACTTTTAGTATTTTCATCTATAAAATGGGGGCAATGTCATTTTAAAGGTTTCTTTTAATATTTAAATGACAGAGTTAATTTACTGGCCTAGAACATAGTAGTTGCTGAATCAATGTTAGCAATTGAATTCTTTTTATAAAAGATTGGTAGAAATGGATACAGGAGAGTTTAACACTTACAATCTCTTGGTATATCCAGATATTGGTCTTTGGAGTAGGTTATTTAAAAGAAGTTTCTAGTTATACTTTTTGTTGGTAAATTATTTTACTGCTTGCTACAAAATTTGTGGGTTGTAAAATAGGAAAATTTTTTTCTTTTTTTAAAATTAACACTTGATTGTTTGGGTAACTCCCAGGAAATAACTGTAATGTTAGCATGTTGTTCTATGTGCTTTATCTTCTATTAGTCTGCAAAGTTTGTATACTATAAACAAGCAAGTACAAGGAGTTAATGCTCCAAATATTTCTTTTTCTAGCATAGTTAATATTGAATGATCAGTCAGTTTTTTGCCTGAATTTTATTCTTATAACAAAGTATCATACAAATTAGTTTTATTGGGTCACATTTATATGATTGCTTTCAAGATTTAAGAGTTAAATGACTTTAGCTTGTAAATTTTAAAAAACTCCCAAAATATATATTTGCATTTTACTAGAACTCTGGACTAGGTAATTATAAGCATCAAAAGGATTTCTGTATTTTGAATTTGGTACATTTCTGTTTGTAATTATTAAAATCCAAGGATATTTTAGCTTCACAGTTTTTTTTAAGACTATTTACAGCAACTGTCTATTTTTTGCTAAAAACAATTCTACAGAACATTAGAAAGTTGGATAATTAATATAATCACTTTATAGGTGAGAAAACAAGAGACACAAAATAGAATTGAGTGACTTATTCTCTCCAAAAATAAAATAATATTATTATAAATAAATCCAGGACTAGGGTTTATCTTCCCAATTTAAGGTCTTCATACATTTTAGTTGTTCCAATAAGCAGAGTTGCATTCTGGTTACATATCTTTTCTCTTCCAAAATCTCTAGTATGAGTCATTTAGCCAGAATTTGAAGAAGTCCTCATTTTCAGTAAGTGTGCACAGAAAAGTCATCAGGCATAACTAACTGCTATCACAGTCTTTTTTAAATGGATGTTTGAAAGAAACAACTTTGATACCATAACAGAAAACATTACAGAAGCAGAAAACAGTATTTTATTTGATGAGTTTAACAGTATCTCAACTAATAAATTGGCTGTCATCCTTGCCCAGTGTGAAGATAAGGAGTATAAGGACATGTAGATGCCCACCTTGGTATGCCAATTTGCAATTACCCCATGACAGAGCACACAGTTTTACTATGATTGATGAAACATTTTAGAAGGAAAGAACTTAAATGGAAGAATTTTATTAGGTTTTGAAATGACATTGTTAACAGTAGTGCTAGGGGAAAAATAAACATAAAAACATTTTAAGTAGATAGTAGGAACGCAAACTAATCTAAGCTGCCTACAGTGCCCTTGCTATTTTCACTTACTTTTGCCTCATATATGGGGATGTAAACAACTTAATTCTAAGGTTATTGTGCGACCTTTTCTGCTTTGTACTTTGATCACAAATAGTGTCTGAAATAAAAATGAGATAACTCTAAGACTTCAGTGCTTGTCATAAAAGGCTGTTATTAAACATAAACACAGTAACTGCATACTCTGAGCTAGAAAAGCACTACAGTGATAAATAAATGTACATTTTACAATAATAGCAGGATCACTCTGATCTTGAACATTCATTGAGCATTCATTTTCAAGTTGGGCAAAAGTTTTTGAATCAGTCTCCTTTGCTCTTAAGTATTCATATCTTAAATTATATATCAATTTTACCATCCCAGATTGGGTCAGATCACTGTTCCAGAAAATAAGGCATCATGTATTTTTCCAGGTTCTGAACTGTTAGTTAAATCGTCTTCACACAGTTCAGCGTACCTAACCAGTGGTATAAGACTGCAAAACTGATAGAGGAAAGCAACTTCTAACTGACCCTTTAGGCAATTATTGTAGAATTGGAAGCCTGATATTTGATTACACTCAGTGTCATTTTCAATTTAAATAGCTATAAATTACTCACATTTTTTGAACAGCAACAATCTTTAAATCAATGAACTCATCTAAGAATTGAAGAAATTTCCATAGGTTTATTGTATGCCTAATAAACACTGTTTCTTCACATGCTTTAGTTATTTCTTGGGGCCTTGATTTTTACCATGTATACATTTATTTTCATCTCATTTTATGAAGAAATCATGTAAAATTGTCACAAGACTAATGATGTGAGATCTAGTAGACATAAATGATAATATTTCTGTAGCATGCTTTAAGATAAAAGCATATTTGTCTTAAAATATAAACAAATGTCATATTTGATCTGGAGAGTATAAAACTTATGAATTCAAGATTTATTTTCCATGGTCCCAAATTAGACTTCAAATATACACATCCAGTTAGATGTTTCCATCTTCCTAAGGAGACTTCAAGAGACAGATAAAGACAATGTTGACAGCATGCTGGGCGTGAGAATACTCCAATCTAGGCAGGGTCTCTTCAGCTCCTTTCTGGGCTCAGAGAAGTTTGAGATCAGGTAGGCAAAGCAGACAGGTATCAAAGAAGCAAAGAGGTGTTGGGGCAAAGGGAATGTGGATTTTGGATTACCTATTATGCATGCATAGCCTCTGTGTTGCAATGTGAACACCATGAAGATTTGTATCTGTGAAAGAATCCTATGCTAGCCCTTAAACAACTTGTCAATAATAGATGTTTGACATATTTATACCTGGGTGAAATCAAGAAAGCTTACTCCTGTGGTCACCTCATTGAACAAGAATTTATTGTTCATCTTCTATGTGCCAGGTAATTTCCAGCAACTTCTGAAAATACAAATATCAGTAAATTATGATCTTTTTTCCTTGAGAATCTCACAGTTTAAAACAGAGGGCAGATTTGTGGAGAGTTCCTTAGCTGATAATAAAATATGAAAAGATTTCATACACACAATAGCTTTGCACAGTAAGTTTTCATAAGAAAAGATGAACTTTCATGAACATTTTTCTCAAGTAGATTGGCACCCATTTTATCCTAATCCGTTTGTTGCTCGCTTAGTTTTGTGTAGCCATAGAATTTAACTATATCCTCACTATTAGTGCATTTTATTTTGCACATTGTGAGATATCTGTCAGATTTGAAAGAATGTTACCTGAAGATGAAAAAAAAATCACTGAAGTTAAATTCTGTATTCTTTACTCTAAGCAAATAAAAACTATTTTCATCTCTATATATGAAACAAAATATATGAATGATATTTCACTATATTTTTGAAGAATAGTTGATGACTTATGGAAAATATCAAAAGAAAAAGATGTTATCCTAACATCATCAATATAAAGTTTCAGCTTGGATGGGGGAGACAGGGGAGAGAGGCAAGGAAAGGTGTCTTCAACCTGGGTCGGCAGGAGGAAGGGGGAAATCGTGGTGTGGACAGAAAGAACACGACAGCCAAAATGGCTGCCATCTTCGCAGATAAAGGCATATATGAGTAGGCTAAAACTTACCATATTTATTGTAGGAGAATATTTGGAGAGGTAAATGGAAATGTCTAGTAGCTATTGAGTTAGATTGCACAGAGAAATCATATGTGGAGGAAAAAATATGTAGGAGTGTCCGCAGTGGCAGTAGTTGAACGCAGAATAATGAATGTGATCACTAAGGAGAAGGACAAAAGACTGCAAACTGAGGCATATTCGGAGCACATTAAATGTTGATTTAATTATAGCCTGGAAGTCCGGGCCCAGTGGCTCATGCCTGTAATCCCATTACTTTGGGAGACTGAGGTGAGTGGATCACCTGAGGTCAGGAGTTCGAGACCAGCCTGACCAACATGGTGAAACTCTGTCTCTACTAAAAAATACAAAATTAGCCAGGCGTGATGGCGCATGCCTGCAATCCCAGCTACTTGGGAGGCTGAAGCAGGAGAATCGTTTGAACCTGGGAGGCGGGGGGGTGCAGTGAGCTGAGATCTTGCCATTGCACTCCAGCCTGGGCAACAGGAGCAAAACTCCATCCAAAAAAAAAATAAAAGAATTATAGCCTGGAATCCTGCCCATATTATGATTCTCAAGCCATGTACCATGATGCAGGACTGCTCTTTAACAGAAAAGGTAACAAAGGTTCTATATGCTTACCTAGTCACATGCCTGCAAAGCTGCATCCACCCAGAAAGGGCATCTTTTTCTAAGTCATACAATGGTGCCATTTAAGAACGTCAGGGCTACATGTGACCCTGATGTCCTGCTGCAAGACTGTTGTGAAGGCCATTAAAAATATTGTCTGACACCTGGCATACAGTAGGTCATTATCAAATGGCATCTTAGAAAGTGAAACTTTACTAAACAGAGCTAAACAGACTCAAACAGAACTAAACAGAACTAAACAGAATCAAGTGACTTGAGCGGATGGCTTCTTGTTCAAACTGTCTTTCATGACCCATTAGGAGGCCATACAGTCAAAGTAGCAGATCATTACCGCACTTTAAAACATACTGAAGTACTCACGCCTGTAATCCCAGCACTTTGGGAGGTCGAGGTGGGTGGATCACGAGGTCAAGAGACCAAGACCATCCTGGCCAACATGGTGAAACCCCATCTCTACTAAAGATACAAAAATTAGCTGGGTGAGGTGGCGTGCACCTGTAGTCCCAGCTACTCAGGAGGCTGAGGCAGGAGAATCGCTTGAACCCATGAGTCAGAGGTTGGCACCCAGCTACTCGGGAGCCTGAGGCAGGAGAATCACTTGAACCCAGGAGGCGGAGGTTGCAATGAGCCAAGATCGCACAACTGCACTTCAGCCTGGTGACAGCAAGACTCCGTATAAAAAAAAAAAAAATACTGAAGTACATAGAGTCATAAAAAATAGAGCACACACAATAGCTGATGGAAAGATAAATATTTTGATGAAAAAACTTACTCAATTTATTTATGAATAAATATGGGTGCATAAAATGCATTTCTTACTATAGATTTGTCTTTTTCATTTTGACTGCTCTAACAAAAATGCCATACACTGGATATCTTGTAAACAACAAAAATTCATTGCTCACAGTTGCAGAAGCTGTAAAGTCTACGATCAAAGCACTGCAGATTCATTGTCTGGTGAGGGTCTGCTTTTTGGTGCCTTCTTGCTGTACCCTTGCAGGGTGGAAGGGGTAAATGAGTTCTCTGGAGCCTCTTTTGTAAGGGCACTAATTCCGTTCACCTGGAAAAGTTCCTAATTCCTAATACCATCACCTTGGGGGTTAGGATTTCAACATACAAATTTGGGGGTGGGAAAACACAAGCAGCAGTCCATTGCAAGGTTACTTTTAAAAAATTGCAAAACATTAAGAAGCACACAGTAAAGTGGAAAAGTTAAAACAATATATCCAATTTCCTCGTAACTCCATGCCTTACTCACAGTTAGCTTTGTCATGTGTATGATCTGAGATACAGGATAATTATGTTAAGTCACTCAATAAGAGTGTCGGGGCTATAATTATTGTTTCAAGATCCACGAATCAGATTCATTGTCAAATTTATGGTATGCTCTAAAGGCCTATGGTTATCAGAAATCTAATTTAAATGTTTATTGTTTGTGTGATAATTTTAGATACTAGATATTTACAAACATATATAAAATCATAAAGTGCCATGTATACAGGTATGGTTTTAAAATCGGATTAGTTTTTGCAAAATTTAATAGTTTTAGAAAAACCATTATATAAACAGATTTTTTAAAGCCACATTTTTATTTCTGTAAAATACTTAATACAATGATATGCTTTTATGTAAGCATTTTTCTTAAAAGATGCAAGAGATACTTTAACTCATCAATAAGCAATGAGGGATGAGATTCATCTTTGTGTTTTTTGGGCTGTTTCACTTCTTAAACTGCAGATATTATCTATTGTTAATGAGTATTCTTCAAAATGTTATTTTGAATGGCGTACACTTTTAGCTTATTCAAAATATTTGTGTTGGGCATTTAAGCTTTGGCTTATTCTTTATATTATATTACTTCTGTGAATATTCTTGTATATAACTTTTGATAGATCTCTGAACCTTAGACTTAATATCTATCAAGAAGGTTCATGGGAAAATATATGGCCACCTTTGGTGATCTTGATGTAAAAGTGTCTATCCTTGAGAGAGCAAGGTATGTGAATGCTCTGATTATACTGACTCTGGTTCAGTATACTTTTATCAACAGTTTTAAGAAAGTAAAATGTTAGAATAAATGAGTCCAGACCAATAAAATACAAGGAAATACAAACTGAATTTCATTACTTCTATAAGGTGCTTGCTATTAAAAAAGAAAACAAGATTATGAGATCAGGCAGTCCACCAGTCCATGCAATGTTCTGACATTTTGCCTAGGAGGTAAACACACACACAGGTCAGACTGGAGACATGACTAACTGAAGATGTTAAGGATGCTATGAATGTGTTTTTGCTATTTCAGCCCAATGACTGAGTCCGGTTTAAAAACTATTGGCCTGGCAAATGGTGGTATTGAGTGTGTGATGGTGTCATAACCAATTTGCCTACTTATTAATCACTGCCTAAAAAACTGATTGCAATTTCTAAATATACTTTGCCAATTTTGTAGCTGATAATTGGGCTTTCATTTTCTATTTTAATTTTAGTTTCTTTGATTATTAGTAAAGATAAATATTTATGTAGAGCAATGAGCTATTTCTGTTTTCTTCAATGAATTACATAAAGGCATACCTCAGAGATATTGTAAATTTGGTTCTGACTAGTGCCATAAAGCGAGTATCACAATAAAGTAAGTCACACAATATTTTTAGTTTCCCAGTGCACGTAAGTTATGTTTACATTACATTATACAGTAGTAAGTGTGTAGTAGCATTATGTCTAAAGAAAATGATGTATGTACTTTAATTTAAAATACTTTGTTGCTGAAAAATGCCACCAATTATCTGAACCTTCAGCAAGTCATAAACATGTTGCTGGTGGAAGGTCTTGCTTTGATGTTGGCTGCTGACGGATCAGGGTGGTGGTTGCCAAAGACTGTGGTAACTGCAACAATTTCTTAAAACAAGACAATGAAATTTTCCACTTGGATTGTCTCTTCCTGTCACAAAAGATTTCCCTGTAGCATGCAATGCTATTTGATAGCATTTTACCCATGGAATATCTTTTAAAATTGGAGTCAGTCCTCTCAAACCCTGCTGTTGCTTTATCAACTAAGTATATGAAATATTCAAAATCCTTTTTTGTCATTTCAACAGTGTTCACAGCATTTTCACCAGAAATAGATTTCACCTCAGGAAAAAAAACTTTCTTTGCTTATTCGTAAGAAGCAACTTCTCATCCATTAAAGTTATATCATGAGATTGCAGCAATTCAGTCACATCTCAGGCTGCATTTCTAGTTCTCTTGATATTTCCACCACATCCGCAGTTACTTCCTCCACTGAAGTCTTGAACCCCTCCAAGTCATCTATGAGGGTTGGAATCAGCTTCTTCCAAACTACTGTTAATGTTGATATCTTCACCTCCTCCCATGATTCACAAATGTTCTTAATGACATCTAGAATGGTGAATCATTTCCAGAGTTTCAATTTACTTGTCCAGATCCATCAGAGGAATCACTATCTATGGCATCTACAACCTTATAAAAGTGTATTTCTTAAATAATAGAACTTAAAAGTAAAAATTATTCCTTGGTCCCTGAGCTGCAGAATGGATGTTATTTGCAGGCGTGAAAACAACCTTCATTTTCTGGGACATCTCCATCAGAGCTCTTGGATGATCAGATGGATTGACAATGAGCAGTAATATTTTGAAAGGAACCTTGTTTTCTGAGAAGTAGGCCCACTGTTTTATTTTTTTAACAATGGGCTTAACGTATTCGGTAAACCATGCTGTAAACAGATGTGCTGTCATAAAAGGATTGTTTCTTTATAGAGCACAAGCAGAGTAGATTTAGCATAATTCTAAAGGCTCCAGGATATTTGGAATGGTAAATGAGCACTGGCATCAACTTAAAATCAACAGCTGCATCAGTCCCTAACAAGAGCATCAGCCTGTGCTTTGAAGCTTTGGAGCCAGGCATTGACTTCTCCTCTCTAGCTATGAAAGTCTCACAGGGCATCTTCTTCCAATAGAAGGCTGTTTCATCTACACTGAAAATCTATTGTTTCCTGTAGCCACTTTTAACAATTATCTTAGCCAGATTTCTGGATAACTTGCTGCAGCTTCTACATCAGCACCTCCTGCCTCCTCTTGCACTTTTATATTATGGAAACAGCTTCTTTCCTTAAACCTCATGAACCGACCTCTGCTAGCTTTCAAATATTCTTCTGCAACTTCCTCACCTCCTTCAGCCTTTATGGAATTGATGGGAGTTACAGTCTTATTCTGGATTAGACTTTGTCTTAAGGAAATGTTGTGGCTGGTTTGTTCTTCTATGTAGACAATTAAAACTTTCACCGTATCAACAATAAGCCTTTTTCACTTTCTTAGCATTTGTATGTTCACTGGAGTGGCACTTTTAATTTCCTTCAAGAGCTTTTCCTCTGCATTCACAACTTGGCTGCTTGGTGCAAGAGGCCTAGGCTTTGGGCTGTCTCAGCTTTTGACATGCCTTCCTCACTATGCTTAATTATCTCTAGCTTTTGATTTAAAGTGACATAAATGCAACTCTTCCTTTCACTTAAGCACTTACTTAGAGAACATTGTAGGGTTATTAACTGGCCTAATTTTAGTATTATTGTGTCTCAGGAAATAGGGAGGGCTGAGCAATGGAGAGACTGAGAAACAGCCAGTAGGTTCAGCAGTCAGAACACGCAACATTTATCAATTAAGTTTGCCATCTTATATGGGCATGGTTCATGGCATCCCAAAACAATTACAATCATAATATCAAAGAACACTAATCACATATTGCAATAACTAGTATAGTGATCATGAAAAAGTCTGAAGTGTTGTGAGAATTGCCAAAATATGACACAGACTTGAAGTGAGCGCGTGCTTTTGGAAAAATGATGCCAATGGACTTGATTGACACAGAGCTGAAACAAACCATGAAATTGCAATATCTGCAAAGTGCAATAAAGTGAGGCTTAGTAAGACAAGGTATGCCTGTACTCATTTCTGTTTTCTGAAGGACACAATGCTTCCATTTTGACTTCTTTTTCTTCTTTGTCTCATTATTTACAAGGGTTTTTATTTCTTTATTGTTGTTTCCTCAAACATTAGGTAATTTTAATTTTATGATATTGATAGGTAATTCAATTCTCTGTTGTCAACAATATTACATTTTATTATTCATTGTGACAAATAATATTTGAGCAACCTGGTTTTGCATAATAGATTTTTAAAATGGGGAAGAAAGTGAACAGATTGAGAGATTTGCAAAATGAGTGTTAGGCTCTTGCCTTACCAAAAATTAAAAGCTAACATAGACTTGAACACTAGACAAATACTGTTTTTCACGTACTAATCAGTATGATAGCAAGATGAACTTGTTGACTCATAAATAAACTATGAGTTTGTTGCCATTTCTTGCTTAGAGGTAATCAGAGTCAAATCTCTATGAACGACTAATAAAATGTGCAAGGCTAGGTGCAGTTGACATAACCAATGTAGGCTTCCAGAAGGGATATTATCTAGGTATGGGACATGTATCCGACAGCTTAAACTGAATGCTGGGAAAGTTATGTAAGTTTAGAGCGCTATACCAAGAAGCAAAGGGGAAACAAGTGATATCCTAGTTTATATTTAAAAAATGAAGACAAAGTCCTGCTAATTTTTGTGTTTCGGCAATATCTAAATGCAATAACTAATAACTAATGTCATTCCTAAATGCAATACATATAGAGGTCAAGGTTATAATCACAAATTATGGAAGGAGCGTATCATCCTGATGCTATATGCTGTTGGATACCAAAGGTAATTCAAAGTCATATTAGAATATAATCTAGAAAAAGACTAGAGTCAATCGTTATTATATAGTAAAGAAATTACAATGTATTTGTGTAAATAAATGCATACACTTTTAGTAAGTATAGATTAGATAGGTTTTTTCCAAAATATTTTATTGCACTGATGATATGTCTTAAAATTTACGGCATCTTAAAATCAAGGAAACAAGGTCTCATTCATAAGTAAACCTGGCTGGCAGTTATGAAGGTGTGGAAAAACTCATCAACATAAGAGAGACTTCAGAAACTGTTCTAAGTAAATTAGTGTATTTTGAGTATGAAAAAATAACATTTTACATCAGGAAAAAAATGAATGATTACACAAAAATAATGATGAAAAAACTTACTCATTTTAGGAAAATAATTAGATTTCAACTTCACATTTTACACTGAAGTAAACTGCATATTATTTTAGAGATTTTATTGTAGGAAAAAAAACAAAGTCAATACAAAAGTACTATTAAACATTTTTATAATGTTAGGAGTATGAATGGTTTATAAATGCGATACAAGATCATAAACAAGAAAGGAAAAGAATGCAAGACATGATTACAAAAAATCTCTGCAGCTTGGGAAGCAAACAAGTAAATAAAACAAACTATGCCACAAATAAAGTTAAAAACAATTTTAAGTTTAACATTTATGTCATATCAGTGAGAGGCAATAGTTGATAATTGTTAAAAGCCTCTTGCAAATCTACAAGAAAATTAATAATGCCCAAGCAAAAGCTATGAAGAGCCAGATAACAAAAGCAAGAACACAAAATAAATGTCATGTAAATATACAAGAGGGTTCTGTACTCAGTAATATTTAAATACATAATCTCAACATGATTATAGAAATGAGATCTTATATTTTGTCTATCAAATTGAAATTGAATGCAAAGGAATTGAGAAATATGCACATCTCTTACATTACTAAATATCTACACATTTCCTGAAGATTAGTTTGGCCATGCTGATCAAAGTTTCACGATTTAGAATAATATTTATGTTGTTTTTGTTAAGTAGCCATTACTACATTGAAAAAACTTTTCCCCTATCTGATGAATTTTATTAATTACATTTTTGGTCTCTATTGATATAAGCACAAATTTTTTAGTAAGTTAGGTGTATCAGATTCATAAAAAGGAAAATTAAAATACTTAGCTATTATTGCACGTTTGTCTAGTTCCCTTTGAATGTCATGTAATTTGTTTCTCTATAGCTTTTAAGCTAAAGTGTTGTGTTTAAGTTCTATATTTCTAACTACAATTTTTTAATAAACTGAACTTTTAGTGATATAATGTGCTTCTGTGTCTTTTAATAACTTTAATCTTAAATTCTACTTTAATATTGTGTGCCATCCCTATTTTCTTTGTTGAAATTTTCAAGGTTGTTTCCACTTAAAATTTAAGTATGTTTATTGTTAACAAAATATAATTGGATTTTGTTTGCAACGTAATCTGACGTGCTGTGTCTTATGGGGAAATGCATGTCTTCCTCATTTAGTGTAACAGTTGATATACTTGATTGCTATTCTTATTCCATCAAAATTATTTAATGATAGCTCATTTGTTTTTACTCAGAGTTTTGTTTTTTCTCTTATGTTAGATTTTGAAGGCTTACTTTATCTTTTTTCCCTGTTTTTTAAATTCAATTGTGAATTTTCAGTACATTTCTCATTCCAGATACTTATAATAAATTCGATGTTTTTGTCCTTTACTAAAATTAGATAACGAGTCTTCTCTTTTCCAGTGTGTTTTACTTGCCCACTGTGCTCCACCCTCACCCTAACTAAAGTAATATGAACCCTACTAGGTGCAGACTATTTATTTATTATTTATTTATTTATTTATTTATTTTCTGAAATGGAGTTTTGCTCTTGTTGCCCAGGCTGGAGTGCAATGGCGTGACCTTGGCTCACTGCAACCTCCACCTCCCAGGTTCAAGCGATTCTCCTGCCTCAGCCTCCCAAGTAGCTGAGATTACAGGCATGTGCCACCATGCCCAGTAATTTTGTATTTTCAGTAGAGACGAGGTTTCACCATGTTGGCCAGGCTAGTTTCAAACTCCTGACCTCAGATGATTGCCTGTCTTGGCCTCCCAACGTGCTGGGATTACAGGCCTGAGCAACCTCGCCTGGCCGGTGCAGACCATTTATTAGTTTCTCCTTTCAACATGTATCCTATGAGAGTCATAATTAGCACTTGTGTTATGTGTTCATGATCACACAGTCATCATCTATTTGAATTTATGTATTGCAGAGCTTATTGTCCACCATTTTTACCTCTCCATCTAATCTTCCCCCATATAAAGTTCTGTCTCCTGAATTCATTGGTATTTGGTTAGAATGCTGTCTTGAATATTTTCTTCACACACAGTGCATGATTGATCTACTCTCTGAATCCATGTATTTCTACAAATGTATTTCATTCTGTTCAGAGAACGGTTTCTCTAGCAGGTTAGAGAATTATAAAGACACACTCATTTTATCTCAGTGACATAACGTGTTACTCTATTGTGTTTCAGTGATGTTAGCAAGAATCTGATACTATTCTAATAGTTTTTCCTTTGTGAACTAGCAGCTTTTTTTTTGCAACTGAGAGCTTGTAAGATTTTTCTACCAATGATTTAATTTTCCCCACTGAATATGCATTACTTCAATGATTAGAAACAAAATTCAATAAAACTAGCTCCTCAAAAACAACTTCATAGCCATCATGTAAGTCCCAGAGATACTGTAAGAGCATTACTCATCTTTACTGTACCATTGATTGATAGATACAATGGAATGACAAAGTTTTAGAGTCTTTGACAGTTTGAAAAAAATGTGTCAGAATTTTCCATATCTCCAATGGTAAGATAAGTGGTTTCCAATATGTACAAACATAAGATTGTTTCATTTCATTTACCTTCTCTACTTATACTTCATTTTGTTTGTTTTTCTAATATGTGTATATTAATAGTTCTGACAAAGAGGACCAAAAAATGATAATAATATAAAACGGGAACATTTTCTTAAGTGCTGCATTTCCCTCAGAAAATAAGTAAGTGTAAACAGAAACAGAGACCATTCTATACAAGTATTGTTTGTTTTTTTCCTGGCTTATACATACTTTTCAAAGTCTGATTCATAGTCAAAGTGACATTTTTCCTTCAAAAAAATTTTGAAATGAACCTGTAGTTTCAAACACTTTAAAAATTCATTCCCAATGCAGATATTGAAAATAATAATAAATACCCAACACAAACATTTTATTCTTGTATAACTCTGCTTTATTTATAATTGTAACACTTTCATTTGATGAATTTTACATTTCCTTTAATAAATTGAACTTGAGTTCATGGTCAAGGAAATGTGAGTTTACACTATGGGCTTTATAAGTCTATTATTTGTCTTGACTGAATCCATTCTGGATTCATTGTAGTTCTTTTTTTTCTTTCCTTTCTGGTGATCTTTCTTCCTCCTTATCTCTTTACTTGTATTTTTACCTTGGTATTCACAAAATAAATACAAACCACAGAAAGTCCATAATTGAGAAGGATAGTGATGATCTTTTAAAGTTCCTTATAGTACTGATATGGAAAGAGAATTCCCAGTGCTGTTGAAAACAAATGAGCCCAGCAGCTGCACTGGGGAAAAAGAGAAAAAAAAAAAAAAAAGCTTTCTATGTTACTCCACCTTTGACACAGAGGGCCTGTTTCACAAGGAATCACATAATGGTTATAGGCATTTTAGTGTTCAAGTTTACGGAGCAACACTGGCAATCACGTCCAGAGGGAAAATGTGTACAGGAGTGATGCTGCTGTTAAAGTTCCATAGATTTCAAGTTGTTATAATCAATTTGAGCCCGGCCAATAATATCTCAAGTGATAAAAAAAGAAAGAGACGATTCTTTTTTCTTTTTTCCTTTTATTTTTCTCCATCTTTGGTCAATAGATTAAAAAATGAAATATAAACTAAAATCTTGTTGAGATTCTTGAATACCAGTGTCTTATAAAGCAAATAAGCTTCTGTCCTATTATACAAAGAAGATAACATAATCATATGGTTTATGGTCAAAAATGTTTCATTACTAGGGGACTCAATATCACTCTTGAATTTGGAGAATTATATGCTCGCTCTTTATGTCTTATTAAGAAGTACACTTTATGATAAAGTACACTTCACTCTTCAACGCTGAAAAATAACTTGGTCTTTGGAGTCAGACAGTCTTAAGCATAAAAACTGTGTCTACCAGATTCTCTTTCTACGCTAGCATGATTTAACCCATCTGAGCTTTAGTTTCCTCTTAAGTAAAATGAAGACAATATCAATCATTGCATTTTTGCAACAATTAAGTAATATAAAATGTACCATTTAACAGAATGCTTGAAATATGTGTTTTCTCTGAAATAATTCTTTCATACTATCGGGTATAAATCTTGCTAATCTACTTGTTGATATAACTCCAAAATAACTAAACGAGTAGATAACCATCAACAACAGAAACAAAATGCCAACAGATATTTTGAAAATATATTGTAGACATATGCATCTGTTTATTATTTTAACCCCCTGTGTAGTTTACTGGCAAGTTGGGCTGAACCATGTGAAACCCCAAAGGCTTTTTCTGGTAATGCTGAAAGAAAAATACGTGGAGAGGCTTCCTTTGTCATTTTTCTCTACCGTCACATCCTACCCTCAATCCTCTGGACTTTATCACTTGATTGGTAAGAAGGAGTAAACTCAAGGAAGAAGATACAAAGGACAACAAAAAACGGAGGATGGGGAGGCAAAACAAGAGTGCAATAATGCCCATACCCATGCTCTGTAAGCTGAGATGGAACCTGGGGAGTTAGAAGGAGAGCAAAGGAGTCCATTTAGAGATGAAGCACAAAGAAAAACAGCAGGCTTGCCCCTTTTCTCAGGAGCTGAGAAATGCCATGCTCTTGAATCTGACTCATGCTCTGGAAGAGAAGAAGGGAGTTGTGAGCTTTCTCTCATGAATAGACAATTCATGACTGTATGGTTGACTATGGAACTGTTGATACATCTTCTGAAATGTTCTCAGTTAATTAAGGCACATCAACATTTTATGTCCAAAAGTGACTCAACATCTTACCCTGCAAGAATGTTCCTCCTCTGCTTCTCCCTGTCCTGGTAAGTGGATCAATTTATCCACCAGATCGCTCCAAGTCAGAACCTGGATTTCATTTTTGCTGCTCCCCTCTCTTCAGCCAACTCAAATATCCATTCAATCTCCAAGCCCCACTGATATTTTAAGTATTATTTTATTATGAAAAATTTAAAATACAGAAAAGCAAAATATGATATAAAAATTTGCATGTAGCCATCACCTGTTTAATCCTACCCTCTTTTCTTTATCTTCTCCAAATCACTGACTCGTAACACCTAAATATTTCTGAAATATTCCCTACTTCTTTCTCCTTGATTCTGTTTTGGTTAGTTCAAGTCTTGTAACCAGAGTTACTTGGGCCTTAGTTTTCTTTATCCTTGAAAACATGTTTTGAAACTCAAATCCAATCATATTTATCCACTACATAAAACCTGTTGATGGACATCCTTTACCCACTGGATATAATTCCAAATTCTTGGCAAGCGTTTTCTCGGTTTCAGCCATGCCTACCTGCACAGATTCTTGCCCTGAAGCCGCTACCCTCCTGCCCAGTGTCTGACAGTACAATCCTCCTCTAAATTATGCTGTTCCTGCAGGACTCCAGGTGTTTAGGTAAACTTCTTCCTTTGCCTGATTGGATTGTGGGGACCCCTTTTGTTTGTCTAAACTCTTGCTTATACTTCATTACCTGACTCCAAACATCACTTCCTTTCCTAATACTTCTCTGTCAATAATCTTCACCTTTTTATCTTGCAAATGACCTAAGGAAGCCATTTTCTTCCAGTTGCCACTGTACTAATAAATACCTCTTTTATTTTTGACACACTCTACAATCTGATAATTTGGGTGTTGGTACATCTTCTCCAGTAGCTATGGATACCTTAAAGTTAGGAGCTGTGTGTATGCCTGTGTTCTTGCCGTGCTTAACTCGGTGTATCAGAGGTGAACCGGGAAGAATTTTTTATCAGAGAATACCAAATATTTTTCCTTATTAAAACATTTTAATAACATTTTAAAATATATCTACAATATAATTGTATTTTAAAGAATTTTTCAAGGGACATCTTAATCTAAATAGTTATTTTACAATCTACCAAAATTATAGAGTTAGTTACAGGGATTAGGTAGTATAACTGGTGAATTGATTTGAACATTAGAAATAAGAGTGCCCAAGAAGCAGACTTTTATTGTTCTATACTATACTCATCCAGAGAAACTTTCTCCTTGAAGATTAATTATTATGAAGTTGGACACCGGAAAGTTTAAGGCAATTTAAATAATTCATATTTATATATTACTTCACAAAGATAATTTCTTGCCTATCTCCACAATCTTGAGGGAAGAGGGAGGTTACTTTCAGATAAGTGGTATTTTACCGAACAAGATTTGAGTTGGAACATTAGGGAATTTGTCCATATCATATATCCAGCCCAGAAGATAGGGAGATAGATAAGGAAATATTTTTCTTTCCAAATTCTTGATAAGAAAGCAAAGAGGTCAAGCGCTCAAAACCATACAGCAGGAAGAGACACAAAAATTAATATCAACTTTTGTTTTTTTCTACCTATTAATGTATTACCCAAGACTAGTAACAATATTTTAGGCTTAAGCAACATATTGGCAAGTTAATCTATTTTTACAAACAATCAGTTAGGTGATATAAAGTGGTTCATTTTCCTGGACTCCAACCAATACCTCAGACCTCATGAGTTCTTTTTCTCTATATTTTTGCATATCATTTTTACAGCTATAGCCCACAAGGGATACAATCCTCATCGTCCTCTATATTACCAATAACTGATCTGAGAGCCAATTTCTTTTAAAGTTTAATATAAACTTCTCCCAGTATGCCATGAAGGGAGTCAAATTTAAAGATAAAAATGAAAACTTTAATTTTAATAAAAACTCAATTATATGCTTCTGTGTTAACTTGCCTTTAGAATGTGAACTCTGACAGCAGGGCACAGATCCTGACTTTTTGATTAATTTTTACTTATTTCCCAGTATAGATATATTCACTTTTGGGAACTGGGAGACTCCATAAATATTTGAGTAACTGAATGATTGAATCAAACCTAATATGGTTGAACTATTTTGCTTATGTTCAATTTGTGAGCCACTCTCAGTTAATTTTAAGAAACTAGTTTAATTTCTATTTTATGCATACATAGACATACATATCTACTTTCTGAGTATATATAGCCATATAGAGTTGCATCATATATTTATTTATATAAAATAGGTAAATTAATTAAATGCATGTTAATAAAGTATTAACTCTTCAGCATTTTATAGAAGACTATTCATAATTTATCTTACTTTATTGTCATATTTCAGCAATTTTTCTCTCTTCCTCCCACCTCCATATGCTGTGCTTTAGGGGCATTTGACAAGTGCCTGGCCAAATGCTAAATCTGAACAAAGTGTCTTAAATATGCTTTTAAAATTTTTTAAATTTTAAATTTTTTAAGTGAGTGTGTACTTACTGGTACCATAAGCTACACGACACCACCTTCTATTGTCTGACTCCTGATGGAATCAAGCTGTTACATTACCTGCCTGGCTTATACAAACTTTTGATAACTCAACCTTCTTTGTTCTTTCATCTCTCAAAGTTGTTGGTCTCCAGGAGAAGCTCAAAGTTCTTCCCTTGCTGCTCTGCTCTTCTGTCTTCCCAGTAATAAATCAGGTCAAATGCTAGGGATTAAAATTTTCAACAGAACTTGAGATTCGCTCTCAACCTGCCAGGAAGGTAACTATGGTAAAGTAAAAAGCTATCTGATGCCACAAAGAAAAAACTCTTAGGTATGATGCCTGGGCTCTGTCTGCTCTATTTTTCTCATCAGTTAAAGATAATAATACCTACCTCCTAGAGCTTCTATAAAGCATTAAGCTAATTAATATTTATAAAACATTTGGAATAATCTTCAACTTTTAGTAATTACTATATGTGAGCAATAGCCAGTATATGAATTAAATGCTACACAACTCACCCTTTAAAAAGAAATTAAGCTTGGTTTGAATAAAATGAAGAATAAAGATTCAAGACATTTTTCAAACCTGACTTGTTTTTATGATTCTCCTATGATTGCTCTCTGTGCTCCCCAATTAGGCTTCTTACAATCTTCAGAATATCCCAGTCACCTTTCTGCCTGCACTTTTGTCCAAAATTTTTTATTCCTTTAGTTTCCTTTCTTCTTCTCTTTCTCTCTAACTGATACTTACCTATCCTATATTCTCCAGTTTGAGTCTATCAGTTTTCTAGGGCTGCCATAAAAAAAATATGACCAAATTAGTGGCTTAAAATATCAGAAATTTATTCTCTCACAGCTCTGGAGGCTAAAAGTCTAAAATCAAGGTGTCAGCAGAACCATGCTGCTTCAAAAACGTGAAAATGTCTAGGGAAGAATCCTTCCTTGCCTCCTCTAGCTTTTGTGGTTGTCAGCTATCCTTGTCATTCTTTGGTTTGCAGTTACATCTTTCAGTCTCTGCCTCTGTCTTCACGAAGCCTTCTCTTCTGTGTCTCTGTATCCAAATTTCCGTCCTTTTATAAGGATGTCAATCATTGAATTAGCACCCACCATAATCGAGTATGACCTTGTTTTTCTTTAATAACATATCCAAAGGGCCTATTTCAAACAATGTCACATTCATAGACACCTTGGGTTTAGGACTTGAACTATGTTTTTTAACCCACAACAGGGTTTCATGTCACTGGAAAATATTCTCCTCCTCCAGACCATTATGTTCATCTCTGAGAAGCACGTATTTTCCAATCAATTTATTTAACAGATAATATAAATCTGCTCTCTGATGTTTAAAAAGGTTTTATGAACCTTTATCTTCCCTGATAAATTATATTGTAAGAGTATAAAGGTAAAGACTGTATTATTTACTTTTAATTTTTTGTATTGCGTACTATTCTGTGGAACAATATAATGCATATAGTTGTAAATAAATGCATTAATGAATACATGAAAAGATTGTGTGCCAAGTAATGCAAACTTTTTCTGTGGAACAGTGGATGAAATAAATAGTACTTGATAAGAACATGTCAATTTGTAATTTCTGATTTTTCATTTTTAATTTATGTTGTTCTTTTGATGGATTATGAAGAGTACCATAAATTCAAAGTGAGCTTATACTTGTTGACATGGTTATAATTAAATTATATGTAAAAATTTGAAAGATATTGCCATATAGATTTAATAGTTATATCTAGTGCTTTTAAAGTAAGAGATCCTATTTTGCTTTGCAACTACAAAGAAGATCTCATATTATAAACAAGAATAAGAAAGTGTGGAATATGGATTCTTTAGCACTAAGGTTTGTAGATATAAACATCATATACCTTAAACTAACAGTCAATATTCCAAAATACTGATGGAAAATAGTCAAAATTTATGTCAATTATATAAAAATAATCTTTTAAATTCATATGCCAACAGATGATAATGAATGTGGAAATTTAACTCAGTCCTGTGGCGAAAATGCTAATTGCACTAACACAGAAGGAAGTTATTATTGTATGTGTGTACCTGGCTTCAGATCCAGCAGTAACCAAGACAGGTTTATCACTAATGATGGAACCGTCTGTATAGGTAAGTTCGGTTATCTAAGTTAGAATTTGTATATATCTCTTATTGTTTGTTACTTCCAGAGGTTAAACATATTCAAACCAAATTCTGCCAGACCTTGATTGTACCCTACATGTTAAGTACTTTCAGAAATTTAATTAATGTCCTTATTTCTCCAGTGTTTTAAAGTCTGTGGGATATTTATCCAAGGATACAGGAAGAAGGTTTAATTTTTGAGAGAATAAGTTTGCAAAAATAAATAAATAAAAGAAAGTGAGAGAAATGTTCATGGAGTCATGAGATCTAGTATAGTGGCAAACAACAGAATAAATGTTTACACTTTAGAATAATAAAATACTCCAAGAAAATTGTCATTTGCATTAAAAGATACTGATGCCTTTGTAAATATGCACTCTGTGATGGGTTCTACATATTTTTCAGACAATCATCATTTATAAAATAATTGTTCTAGTGGTTTTACCCCTGCTTTAATAAAAGTCACACTTCAGATATGCATTAAGTTTTTCTGAACACTAGAGTCAGAAAATTCTTTATAAAATCATGCAGGGTCACTAAAACGTCCTTTGTAGGGAAAATAATTTCAATGTAATTTTTAAGTGATTGTTCACTTATTGTGGGTCTGAAGGGAGTACCTAGACAATTTTTTAAAAATATCCTTCTATTGTAATTTGGTCATGCATGTGATTTATCAGATCCTAGAGAACTGGATTACAGCCTGAGAAAAAATAATTATTTATAAACTTCAACAGATGAATAATTTTCAGAAGCAAATTCTCTGGAGCCAAAGACTTTAATTTTGAAAATAAATTTTAAATAATCTTAAGCATGGTTTCTAAAAAAATATTCAACTTATCAATAACTATTATAATTATGATTGGTAATCTACAAAATTAATAGGTACGCTGAGGCCCTGAGAATGTAATCATGTAGCCAAGGTTAGACATGGGACTAGAATTCAGGAACCTACATGCAACATAGAGAAAGGTAATGTGCTGCTTCTAAATGATATAGTTAGATAAAAGAGATAGATATTCAAGTTAATCTAAATCACAATAAAGCCTTTGATTAGTGCCCTAGTGAGATTTTTTGTTTTTTTTTTTTTTTGAGACAGAATCTCGCTCTGTCGCCCAGGCTGGAGTGCAGTGGTGCGATCTCAGCTCACTGCAACCTCTGCCTCCCAGGTTCAAGCAGTTCTCCTGCCTCAGCCTACCGAGTAGCTGGGACTACAGGTCCACGCTGCCACACCCAGCTAAGTTTTTGTATTTTAGTAGAGACAGGGTTTTACCGTGTTGCCCAGGCTGGTCTTGAACTCCTGAGCTCAGGCAATCTGCCCACCTCAGCCTCTCAAAGTGCTGGGATGGTAAGCTATGACACAATGTTCAAAAATTTTATCTGTGAAATGTCTGTGTTAAAGAAATCATCCAGTCTCATGTAACTACGCTTCACAACATTTACTCTGTTAGGTAAAAAAGGAATATTTTATTCTCCTCATTTTATTGCCAAGGAAGTAAAGGACTACTCTAGATTCATACATTTTGGATAAAGGTAAGGCTACACTCACAGTCTTGTATCTAAAAACCCTTTGTTATTTCCACGGAATACTTAAATGTGTAGTAGACCATTTAAATATCACTTTGATCTGAATCATCCAAATACAGCCGATCAAGCTTTGCAAGGGTATAAAATATTTAAAATATGAGAAAACAATGCTATTACTGTTGAATGGTAATTTTACCTTTAGTGTTTCTAGAAAAAAGTTTTATTGCAATATAGCATAACAACATTCTCAGGAAATAGGAATCAATGATATTCTGCCCAGAAAACTTACAGTACTTCACTGTTTGTTCTTCTCAAGCCTATATTCTTGTTACTAGTCTTAGAATGTCATATAATGTGCTTTTTACCTTTGGTAGTTCAGTTCTAATATGTAGCCCTGCAAGCTTTAGTGGAAATGTTCCAGTTAGTGAAGAAGTCTAACTTGTAACATCTTAATCACTGTAATTTAATACAGTTTTAACTGTGCTCTCCATTCCCTAATGTCTCTTGTCTGTAGAAGACATCTGTCTTTTTATCTGATCATGTTTACTTTTAATAACCCTCAACTCACAAAGGGCTACGTTTCTCTGTTCATGTTCCTTGAAGTAGAGAATTTCTGCATTAGAAAACACTGAATCATAAATACAGAGAAAACAAAAACACACAAAGATGACTGAATGGCAACATTTTATGGAGGTAGTATATTTGTAATTGAAGACTCTTTCTCTTGATACTCAATTTCTATTGCAGTAAGGTGGAATGGGCCTGAGTTTGTGCTAATTCCCTTTTTAGCTATTTTAAGTAGTCAGTAAATGCACTTACCTTATTAAAGCCCGATACCCAATATTGAGCCCTTCTGTTTCTACCTGTTTTGTTTGATGGATTATTCAGTGAAAAATTCATTCTCTAGAAAAAGTTATTTCTCATCAATTTTTGTTGTCTTTAAGGATTAAGCTTTTTTGAAAAGCAGTGCAGCTATTTCTTTTTATTTCAGTCCTGCAGTAATTTTCATTGCACAATATCATAATCCTCAGGGAATTTGAACAGAGAAATATAAATCTACTCCCTTTTGTGTTAGTATATCACCTTACAGTGTATTGCTTCTGATTTGAAATTTTAGCTTATCCTTAAATTTGACATTTCTGGTAATTATAGTCATTAAAATCTCTATGAATAAAAAATGGAAGACTTTGATACGGGGCAAGAAATAATCCAAGCAAAATTCTTTACCTTTAGTCCCTATTCAAATACTATTTTCGACACATAAGTTCATTTTGCTGCAGAAAGCGCTGGGTGAGATTTAGCACTGCACATATTTCTCCTCCTCTTTGAATCACAGTAAAACAGAACTTCAGAAGTCCAGCTCCTGAGAAACCTAGTTACACACAAGAATTTCACAAGGGGAAGCTGAGGCATCCAATAGTAAAGTCAATCTCCTAAAACCAAATTAATAGAAGCCATGAATTCCTTCAATTTCACCATGTGTTTTAGAGCATTGTTTACTGCTTGTAATGTCCTACTGCCTGGAGCACTCGATGATAATTGTAGATTTTTTTTTCTAGCTTTGAATAATATTAAATTTTGTCTTTGGAAATAATTTACTATAATTGAACATTTTATCTTTCTTTGGCAGTCTGTGAGTTATGCATTAGAAAACTGTATTATTGATCATAATTATAAGAATCTTAACCATCGTATGATCATGTTTTGAAAGAAGATTATGATAAAATATTGCTGGATTGGCTAATTATACACATGAAAACAAACATAACATTATTATTAACATTATTATTATTATCATTATTTTTGAGCTGAGGTCTCACTCTGTTACCCAGGCTGGAGTGCAGTGGTGCAGTTACGGCTCACTGCAGCCTGGAACTCCTGGGCTCAAGTGATCTTTCTGTATCAGCTTCCCAAATAGCTGGGACTACACTACACACCACCTTGTCTGACTAATTTTAAAATTTTTTTAGTAGAGACAGGGTCTTGCTATGTTGCTCAGCCTGGTCTCAAACTCCTGGAATCAAGTGATTCTGCTGTCTCAGCCTCCTAAAGTGCTGGGATTACAGGTGTGAGCCAGCCAAGCATCACCTATTAATAAAAATGTTGCAAATGAGTTAAGATTGTTTTTTAATGATATGCTTGCATTTAGTGATATCAAATTATTAGTTTAAAATCAAATAAGTTGGTAGTGAGGAAAGTGGGTCAATCAGTAAATCAGGTCTGTCAAATCTAGCCTGACTTAAATAATTACCTAACAGAGATTTAGCTTTCATTAAGATAGGAAAGAGGTTTCTTTTTTAATAGATTTGGAGATTACCAAGACATGGTAACCTAGAAGAAAACACTCTTTATTTATCTGTATCTTCAAACATACTTAGTCACAAGGCTCCTGCTATTAGGAAAATATGCAATATGAGTAGAAACACCGGTCCTGATTTTCCAGTTACAGTATCAGGTGGCAACTATGTCCTAGGCACTATTCCACCTTCCCATACATTTTCTTATTTGTTGACGAGGTAGAACTCTTTTGGATTAGAAGGTGTCTTTTTTTTTTTTTTTTTTTTGAGACGGAGTCTCGCTCTGTCACCCAGGCTGGAGTGCAGTGGCGCAATCTCGGCTCACTGCAAGCTCTGCCTCCCAGGTTCATGCCATTCTCCTGCCTCAGCCTCCCGAGTAGCAGGGACTACAGGCACCTGCCACCCATGCCTGGCTAATTTTTTGTATTTTTAGTAGAGATGGGGTGTCACCATGTTAGCCAGGATGGTCTCGATCTCCTGACCTCGTGATCCGCCCACCTCGGCCTCCCAAATTGCTGGGATTACAGGCGAAAGCCACTGCGCCGGGCCTAGATGGTGTCTTTTTAAGATATTACCCAAGGTTATCACACAGCTCATAAGTGTTATAGTCAGGATTTGAATTTAGATCTTCTAATTAGCAATCCCAGAGACTTTTCCTGCAGGAAAGAGGAAACCGTAGGTTTTAGCCATTTGAACCTGCAAGAGATTGCAAGAGAAATTAGTGTGGATCTTGCTGCAAAATGACAGGCACATTCACTGTAGCCAAGCCAGTTTCACTGGACATTTAAGTTCAAAGTGCAAGAAGGAGGATGGAAATTGAGTCCATGGAGCCAAGATTTTTGTGTTTCTCAGAGATTGGGTTTGGAATGAAGTTTCTAAGACTGTTGCACATTTTTAAAAAAAGGGGGGTTTGAAATTGAGAGAAATCACCACCTTGTTTACTGTTACCGATAGAAGGCATCTCAACTACAAAACAAGGGTATTCAAAGAACATAGTAGTTTTCTTGCTCATGAAATAAATTTTTTTTGGTGTTGTTTATGATACTTCATGGGTCTATTCACACTGTCACTGGGGTGTTTTCCCAGTTGGAGTATAACATTTCATACTTCAGCAGTTCTGCTCCAAAAAAGACTCATCTTTGCTTTAGTCCTATATAGCTTTCTCACTTCATTGATTTCATGACAAGTGATAACCCTAGTCTGCACTACCATCTGAGTGCTTCTGTCTTTAGCCCAGCCTAGAATGCTTTCCTTGATGGTTCTCCATATCCCAAGGTCACTTGTCATTACTTGCCCCTACTTTATTTTCTGTTCATTCATTTCTGTGGAGTGGTAGTTCCTGAATACACTTAGAAATAGAGGATGAGGGGTGAGGGTGCTACAGGAGCATTTGTGTTTCTTTGGAAGTGGTGTGCTCATATTTCTGGGTAGTACAGATTTTGAATATATATACTTGTCAGAAGAACAAGAACTGTTCTAACCTTTTAGGCCTGGGCTATTAGCTGACCTCTTAAATCTAGTACCATCACCTTTCTAGTGAATGGAGCTTTCTTTAAGAATCTAGCAAGAGGCTCACTTTCCATTTTCAGTTTTGGTGGTATGAATTTGGATGTGTTTTCTAGGTCTTTTTGTTGGATTTTTGAGTGAGAAATTACGAACACCTGCATTTAAGATAACTAGCTAGATGACATTTTAAATTAGACTTTGGTTACACACCCTTTTTCTACAGCAAACAGTATTATGCCACCCTATTAGTTTTAAATAAATTACATTATAAATTTAAGGTTAGATGTTCATTTATTAATTTAATATAAAGTATCTTTAAGACGTCAAACCTGGGGTAGAAACATAAAAATTTTTGCATTAATTCAAGGTAATGATCTAGACTCCTCAGTTCCTTAGAATCTTTTCTCTAGTGGCAGATTATTTATACTGTACTTATAATGTGAAGCATATTTCACTGTAGTAAGTAAAGTTTTAAATTAAGAATATATACTATGTAAGCTTAAAACCCAGCACCTTTATTACAGCCTCAATACATGGCTTTTGAGAATGTAAGACTTAATTCTATATAATGTATTACTTTATTTATGATGATTGTGTATGAAGAACCATAGTAAAATATAACCTTGAACAAAAGTAATAAGTTGTGGTAAAATTTTAAGGGAATTCAATCACACGTTCTGCTGTATCTTAGTTTTTTAGGTTAACTTAAATGCAAAAATGAAGCTTTGGAAAGAAATCAGGTCGCTCTTTTATCCTCCAGATTACACTGAGTTGTTGAAATCAGTTTAGTTTAATACTAGAAAACAAATAAGTTTAAATGTGTTTCTTAAATTGGGTCTTTGTTAAATTAGAACTAAATGTTACATCATCAATGATGGAAATTTCTGTAATGACTTTGTTGATTAATCACGCAATTCAGAAAGCAATTTGAGAATTTGGCCCATGAATAATATTTTCAATACTCTGTCAAAATTGATTGGAGGAATTAAAGTTAAAAAGTATATGCATCTAAGTTTGTTGTGCCATTGTCTAAATGATAGTATTTCTCTTGCTTTCTTGTAAAATTTGACATGAAACCGCTAATCATAAGTAACACCATTTTCAACAAGGTAGCAGGCATAAGAGCACTAAAACATTTTTTCAAATATTAGTATTTCCAGATATAGATGAGTGCAGTGAGTCAGTTGTCTGTGATGATCATTCCATATGTGAAAATGTGAATGGTGGGTATAACTGCTCCTGTAAAGAAGGTTATCAGACATCCACAGGAAAATCACAGTTCACACCTAATGATGGCGCTTACTGCCAATGTAAATTACATTATTAAATTTTATGTATGTTCAAAGAACTATATAAAATATGTAGTACACAGTTGTGAAGTATCACAGAGCTACATCTTCCAAGAAATGTGCCTGCATTCCTTTATCTTCTATGGAACAAAGAAATGAAAGCCTATTTTTTTTAATTTAATCAAAGTTGTAGATAATATTTTATGGAACTAACATTCTTTGGCCCTTAAAACCCTTTTATTTCATTTTCTGTAAAATATTGCACATTCTAAAACTGAAGAGGAAATTCAAGTGTTAGAGAATGTCTTTTTAATATTTAAATAAGTGAGCAAGATCATTGGGATTGATATGATCAGCTTAGGAAAAATACTTTTTAAAACTGACTGTATAATCTATTTTCTTTTTTTACAGAAAATGTGAATGCAAACTGCCATTTAGATAATGTCTGTATAGCTGCAAATATTAATAAAACTTTAACAAAAGTAAGTAGAACAGTTAACAATTTATTTTATTTTGACATTTTGGTTTCAATTAAAATGCTTTCAATGTCACACATTTCAAGAAGAGTAAACAGTAGTCAAACTTTAGGGAGAGTCGAAAACGTTTACATATAGAGATCTAAGCATCATGTTTGCATCAAAGATAGGATTAATTTGAAAATCCTCAAATTATTCAAGAGGCCTTTTACATATTTCATATGCTACATTTTCATTACTCCATATGTTGGAAAATTCTTTTTATGTAAAAAATGTTGATTAAAAAATAGTAAAGAGATACTTTGACTCTAGACCCATTCCCACTTTCTAAGTAGACATAATTGAATGCACCTAGATTTGGTACTTCAAAGTAAACATTCAAAGAGCAAATAAAGTAGGTGATTTATAAAATAATTGTCATATGATTGAAAATGTGAATCTCAACATGAGTAATAAACTGTCAGTTTAAAGAAAATTTTCATTTAATCACATTGTAAAGAATTTTCTTTGGTTGATTAAAATCTAATTTAAAGTATTATCATTTATTGCTTAGGATATCAATATTTATAAGTACTAAGAAGTTTAAGTATTAAGGTAGATTCATTGGCTAGGATATAATTCTATACTGAAGAATAGGAAGTTATTTTGAAAGCTCATTTTAAAAAATTATTAATTCAAACATGCTCTGTTTCTTTTCTAAAGTCAAGTCTAGGCTTTTAAGTTATTTGCTAATCTCTTGTAAATAAATTCAGGTTTCAATGATGCATGTTATGGTTTAGGTTTATTAGTTTGATATTATTTATGTGTAGACCAAGGAAACCAACCTCAGAGTAAATTTAACACGTAAGTTTTATTCTTGTAAAACTCCAGTAGAACTAATTTAGTTTCCTTTTTCTGGGCTCATTTTTTCTCAGATCAGATCCATAAAAGAACCTGTGGCTTTGCTACAAGAAGTCTATAGAAATTCTGTGACAGATCTTTCACCAACAGATATAATTACATATATAGAAATATTAGCTGAATCATCTTCATTACTAGGTTACAAGAACAACACTGTCTCAGCCAAGGACACCCTTTCTAATTCAACACTTACTGTAAGTATGTTCAGCTTTAACTCAGTATAATTGAGCTTTGAATTTTCCCTTTCATTTGTGAATAGTGTAGGATTCCAACATTTCTAAAAGACATACTTTTTTTCAATAGGAATTTGTAAAAACCGTGAATAATTTTGTTCAAAGGGATACACTTGTAGTTTGGGACAAGTTATCTGTGAATCATAGGAGAACACATCTTACAAAACTCATGCACACTGTTGAACAAGCTACTTTAAGGATATCCCAGAGCTTCCAAAAGACCACAGAGTTTGATACAAATTCAACGGATATAGGTAAGAAACAAGGGTCCATTTAAAAGTAATCGTGTTTTCCAAATAAGCCATTTTCAAAGTTTTGGGTGGGGTTAGGAGGCATGGTGTTGAAACTAGTATTGATTACATTAAAAGTAGTTTTATCAGTGTACAAATGAATGGTGATGCATATTGCAAGAGCATTGTGAATAAAGTACCAGTAAAAAGGATAAATCCACAAGTGTTGTCTCCTTCCTATCATATCCACCTTTTCTGTTTCCTGAACTGTACAGCCATTAAATTGTCAGAGTACATTACTCCCTTGGCATTTTGAGTCCGTCATCTCATGACTTGTTAGGATCTACCTTGACCAATGATCTTTTGGATTTTGTTTGTTTTTGTTTGTTTAAAGTCTGGCTCTGTCACCCAGGCTGGAGTGCAGTGGCGCAATCTCAGCTCACTGCAACCTCCACCTTCTGGTTTCAAGCAATTCTCCTGTCTCAGCCTCCCGACTTGCTGGGATTACAGGCGTGTGCCAGCACACCTGGCTAATTTTTGTTCTTTTGGTAGAGATGGGGTTTCACCATGCTGGCCAGGCTGGTCTCGAACCCCTAGCCTCAAGCCGTCCACTTGCCTCGGTCTCCTAAAGTGCTGGGATTACAGGCATGAGCCACCATGCCCAGCCGGATATAACACATTTAAACTTCTATTTAGGAATCCTTTGCATGTTCATAATATAAAGCAATCAACATAGCAAATTAGAATGTTTCCTGCTTCATGCAAATTCATACTTAAAATATTCAGAATCTTGTATCAAATTGAGGATCCCTATAAAGTTTTTCTGAGGAAGCAAGGTAAGTTAGCTGAAATAATCACTGCATACATCTTTATTGCATTTTCTGGTTGGCATTCTGCTGTGCAACAGCAGATTTACAAAAATCTCATCAGGATTCATCGTTTACTCTAAATCAAAGTTTCAAGCATTATGACTAATATATAGGTGCTCTATATTTTTATAATGTTTCTGCATGAAAATGGTGATAATACAGCAGGTCAAAGGAATTATCACTCAAACGTTTAAATAAATCACTCATTAGTAAGTTGTAGACACTATTCTGTAAGACATTGTAGTTGCTTATCTTTGCTTTAGTAATTATAATTTTATAGCTTGCTTGGTTACATACACATATTATATTTTATTTAATGCAAAAAAAATTAAACCATGAGTGCCATAGTGAAATTAAAAAATTAAAACTTGAATCAGATTTTTAACATATATATTACATTGTCCAAACACATTAAGAATGTTCACTCTACTTGTTATAAATAATTTAAAACACAATAATGATGGATGAAATTGTCTCTAAGCTAATATATTTATGATGTATATTGATTAAAGTAATTTCACTTTTTTTATTTTCATGGTTTTGTTTCAGCTCTCAAAGTTTTCTTTTTTGATTCATATAACATGAAACGTATTCATCCTCATATGAATATGGACGGAGATTACATAAATATATTTCCAAAGAGAAAAGCTGCATATGATTCAAATGGTAGGACTTTAACAATCTAACAGACAATATATCAATGAATTTGCAATAAATACTTATAATGCATTTGATTATGTCATATGTACATGTAACATGTGTGGTTTCCTATAAAAACATTTGATGTATGTACAGTATACAGAATATCCATATTCTTACTTGAGATTTCCATTCTATTATAAATACATGGGGAGGATTTTGGCTGACAATATCTGGGTCCTTGTCTTACCTCCTACTTTTGTTACTGTCTGAAATTGTTGAGATTCTAATGAAAATATACAAAAGAGCTCTGATTTTACTACTCCTTATACAGCAAAGTCACTATATTTGCAGTTCCTTTAATATTTCTTCCTCAATAATCCATCATATTCTTCATCATGAGACAAAATTTGTGATTGTGTGAGGAAGAAAAATAGAGATTTTTTAAAAGTAGGTTGTTTTTTTTTTTTTAATTTTGCTTAACTCTGGGAAACGTGCACAACATGCAGGTTTGTTACACAGTTATACGTGAGCCATGGTGGTTTGTCTCAGCTATTGACCCGTCCTCTAAGTTCCCTCCCCTCTTTCCCCACTCCCCAGCAGGCCCTGGTGTGTGATGTTCCCCTCCCTGTGGCCATGTGTTTTCATTGTTCAACTCCCACTTATGAGTGAGAACATGTGCTGTTAATTTTCTGTTCCTGTGTTAGTTTGCTGAGGATGATGGCTTCCAGCTCTCATCAAAGTCCCTGCAAAGACATGATCTCTTTCCTTTTTATGGCTGCATAGTTTTTCATGGTGTATATGTGCCACATTTTCTTTATCCAGTCTATCATTGATGGGCATTTGGGTTGGTTTCATAAATTTGCTATTGTAAATAGTGCTGCAATAAACATACGTGTGCATGTGTCTTTATAGTAGAATGATTTATAATCCTTTGGGTATATACCCAGTAATGGGATTGTGGGTTCAAATAGGGTGTCTCTGGTTCTAGATCCTTGAGGAATCACCACTGTCTTCCACAATGGTTGAACTAATTTACATTCCCACTAACAGTGTAAAAGCGTTCCTATTTCTCCACAGCCTCACCAGCATCTATTGTTTCTTGACTTTTTGATAATCACCCTTCTGACTGGCATGAGATGGTATCTCCTTGTGGTTTTGATTTGCATTTCTCTAGTGATCAGTAATGTCGAGCTTTTTTTTTCATGTTTGTTGCCTGCATAAATGTCTTCTTTTGAGAAGTGTCTGTTCATATCCTTTGCCCACTTTTTGATGGAGTTGCTTGATTTTTTTCTTGTAAATTTGTTGAAGTTCCTAGTAGATGCTGGGTTTTAGACCTTTGTCAGATGGATAGATTGTGAAAATTTTCTCCCATTCTGTAGGTTTCCTGTTCACTTTGATGATAACTTCTTCGGCTGTGCAGAAACTCTTTAGTTTAATTAGATCTCATTTTTCAATTTTGGCTTTTGTAGCAACTGTTTTTGGTGTTTTTGTCATGAAGTTTTTGTCCATGCCTATGTCCTAAATGGTATTACCTACATTTTCTTCTAGGATTTTTATGGTTTTGGGTTTTACATTTAAGTCTTTAATCCATCTTGAGTTAATTTTTGTCTGTGGTGTAAGGAAGGGGTCCCATTTCAGTTTTCTGCATATGGCTAGCCAGTTTTACCAGCACCATTTATTGAATAAGAGATCCTTTCCCCTTTGCTTGTTTTTGTCAGGTTTGTTGAAGATCAGATGGTTGTAGATGTGTGGTGTTATTTCTGAGGTCTCTGTTCTTTTTGGTACTAGTACCATGCTGTTTTGGTTACTGCAGCCTTGTAGTATAGTTTGAAGTCAGGTAGTGTGATGCCTCCAAATTTGTTCTTTTTGCTTAGGATTGTCTGGGCTATATGGGGTCTTCTTTGATTCCATATGAAATTTAAAGTATTTTTTTTCTAATTCTGTGAAATAGTCAATGGTAGTTTGAATAGCATGAATCTATAAATTACTTTGGGCAGTATGGCCATTTTCACGATATTGATTCTTCCTATCCATGAACATGGACAATTTTTCCATTTGTTTGTGTCCTCTCTTACTTCCTTGAGCAGTGATTTGTACTTCTCCTTGAAGAGGTCCTTCACATCCCTTGTTAGCTGTATTCCTAGGTATTTTGTTCTCTTTGTAGCAATTGTGAATGGGAATTCATTCATGATTTGGCTCTCTGCTTGTCTATTGTTGGTGTGAAAGAATGCTTGTGATTTTTGCACATTGATTTTGTATTGTGAGACTTTGCTGAAGTTGCTTATCAGCTCAAGGAGTTTTGAGCCTGAGATGATGGGGTTTTCTAAATAAACAATCATGTCATCTGCAAACAGAGACAATTTGACTTCCTCTCTTCCTATTTGAATACCCTCTATTTCTTTCTCTTGCCTGATTGCCCTGGCCAGAACTCCCAATACTACATTGAATAAGAGTGGTGAAAGAGGGCATCCTTATCTTGTACTAGTTTTCAAAGGGAATGCTTCCAGCTTTTGCCCATTCAATATGATATTGGCTGCGGGTTTGTCATAAATAGCTCTTATGATTTTAAGATATGTTTCATCAGTATCAAGTTTGTTGATAATTTTTTACATGAAGGGATGCTGAATTTTATCAAACACCTTTTCTGCATCTATTGAGATGATCATGTGGTTTTTGTCTGGGTTCTGTTTATGTAATGGATTACATTTATTGATTTGTGTATGTTGAACCAACCTTGCATCTGAGGGATGAAGCTGACCTGATTGTGGTGGATAAGTTTTTTGATGTGCTGCTGGATTCATTTTGCCAGTATTTTATTGAGGATTTTTGCATCAATGTTCCTCAGGGATATTGGCCTGAAGTTTTCTTTTATTGTTGTGTCTCTGCCAGGTTTTGGTATCAGGATGATGGCTGGCTTCATAAAATGAGCTAGGGAGGATTCCCTCCTCCTCAATTTTTTGGAATAGTTTCAAAAGGAATAACACCAGCTCTTCTTTGCACCTCTGGTAGAATTCCAGAGGCTGTGAATCAGTCTGGCTCTGGGCTTTTTTTGTTTGGGAGGTTACTAATTACTGCTTCAATTTCAGAACTTGTTATTGGTCTATTCAGGGATTCGACTCTTTCTTGGTTTAGTCTTGGGAAATTGTATGTGCCCAGGAATTTATCCATTTTTTCTAGATATTCTAGTTTTTTTGCATGAAGATGTTTATAGTATTCTCTGATGGTAGTTTGTATTTCTGTAGGGTGAGTGGTGATATCCCCCTTATCATTTTTATTGTGCCTATTTGATTCTTCTCTCTTTTCTTCTTTATTAGCCTAGCTTGTGGTCTATTTTGTTAATTTTTTTTAACCAGCTTCTGGATTCATTGTTTTTTTTTTTTTTGGAGGGGTTTTCATGTCTCTATCTCCCTCAACTCTGCTCTGATCTTAGTTATTTCTTGCCTTCTGCTAGCTTTTGGATTAATTTGCTCTTGCTTCTCTAGCTATTTTAATTGTGATGTTAGGGTGTTGATTTGAGATTTTTCTAGCTTTCTGTTGTGGGCATTTAGTGCTATAAATTTCCCTCTTAATACTGCTTTAACTGTGTCCCAGAGATCTGGTACCTTGTCTCTTTGTTCTCATTGGTTTCAAAGAACTTCTTGATTTCTGCCTTAATTTCATTATTTACCCAGGATTCATTCAGGAGCAGGTTGTTCAACTTCCATGTAAGTGTATGGTTTTGAGTGAGTTTCTTATTCCTGCATTCTAACTTGAATGCACTGTAATCTGAGAGACTGTTATGATTTCAGTTCTTTTGCATTTGCTGAGGAGTGTTTTACTTCCAGTTATGTAGTCGATTTTAGAATAAGTGCCATGTGGCACTGAGAAGAATGCATATTCTGTTGATTTGGGGGTAAGAGTTCTGTAAATGTTTATTAGGTCCACTTCATCCGGAACTGAGTTCTAGTCCTGATTATCCTTGTTTATTTTCTGTCTCGTTGATCTGTCTAATATGGACAGTGGGGCGTCAAAGTCTCCCACTATTATTGGATGGGAGTCTAAGTCTCTTTGTAGGTCTCTAACAACTTGTTTTATGAATCTGGCTCCTGTATTGGGTGCATATATATTTAGGATAATTAGCTCTTCTGGTTGACTTGATCCCTTTACCATTATGTAATGCCCTTCTTTGTCTGTTTTGATATTTGTTGGCTTAAAGTCTGTTTTGTTGAAGAGTAAGATTGCCAACTCCTGCTTTTTTTTTTCTTTCCATTTGCTTGGTTAATTTTCCTCCATCCCTTTATTTTGAGCCTATGTATGTCTTTGCACATGATATGGGTCTCCTGAATATAGCACACCGATGGGTCTCAACTCTTTATCCAATTCGCCAGTCTGTGCCTTTAAATTAGGGCATTTAGCCTACTTACACTTAAGGTTAGTTTTGTTATGTGTGAATTTGATCCTGTCATCATGATGCTATCTGGTTATTTTACACACTAGTTGATGTGGTTTCTTCATAGTGTCATTGGTCTTTATATTTTGGTTGTTTTTGCAGTGTCTGGAACCAGTTTTTCCTTTCCATATTCAGTGCTTCTTTCAGGAGCTTTTGCAAGGCAGGACTGGTGGTGACAAAATCCCTCAGCATTTGCTTGTCTAGAAAGGATTTTATTTCTCCTTCGCTTGTGAAGCTTAGTTTGGCTGGATATGAAACTCTGGGTTGAAAATTCTTTTCTTAAAGAATGTTGAATATTGGCCCCCAATCTCTTCTGACTTGCAGAGTTTCTGCTGAGAGGTCCATTCTTAGTCTGATGAGCTTCCCTTTATAGGTGGCCTGCCCTCTCTGTCTGGCTGCCCATAACATTTTTTCCTTAATTTTGGCCTTGGAGAATCTGTTTATGTGTCTTGGGGTTGATCTTCTCGTGGAGTATCTTAGTGGTGCTCTCTGTATTTGCTGAATTTGCATGTTGGCCTGTCTTGCTAGGTAGGGGATAAAGTAAGTTTCTTAGGCTTAGATTTCTCTTATAATTTGTATTTTTCTTACTCTTTGTATAGTAAACTCTTCAACTAAACAACCCTTTTTAAAAATTGTATCAAAATTCAATGTTGATTCAATTCTGCTACTAGCAAGCAAATTAATGATTAAATAACTGAATATCCTTCTTATATGGATGATGTAACTAATGTGCAAACTTAATAGATTTGTTCCATGTCCATCAGCAGACAGTACAGAACAGCTAAAAGCTGATTCTTCTAAAAAGAAATCAGCTTTTCCAGACCAAGCACGGTGGCTCGCGCCTATAATCCCAACACTCTGTGAGTCCAAAGTGGGTGGATCATGAGGTCAGGAGTTCAAGAACAGCCTGGCCAGGATGGTGAAACCCCATCTCTACTAAAAATACAAAAATTAGCCAGGCGTGATGGTGGGTGCCTGTAATCCCAGCTACTCAGGTGGCTGAGGCAGAGAATTGCTTGAACTGGGGAGGTGGAGGTTGCAGTGAGCTGAGATCCCACCACTGCACTCCAGCCTGAGTGACAGAGCAAGAATCCATCAGAAAAAAAAAAAAAAAAAAAAAAAAACAGCTTTTCCTTGGTACCTAACTAGCAAGTAAGTAGTTACTCTTTCAATTTAATCATTTATCTGTTATCTTAGTGCAATGCATTTAGAAAAAACCCTGCTGATAGTAGAATTTTGTTGTTGTTCTCATATAGGTAAAATTATATTACCTTGAGAAAATAGGAATTGTAAAATTTTTGCAAATAAAATAATAATAATATTTCCTATTTTCTCTAGGTAATATATTTTTACCTATATGAGAACAACAACAAAATAGTAAAATACAAATGGAAACTATATACCTCAACACACATATGGTCTCATGGAGAGACACTATTTCATAAAAAGAAGTGTTTTCGTATCCTCTATTCTTTCTTGTCATGTTCTAGTGGGAAATAGCCATAAATGAAGCAAAAATAACTAAGTCATGCTCCCATTGAAACCTTGGCTTTTACTCTATTATACCATATTCTAATTAACCAAGCATACATTTTGTATTTAGGAACAAATCCAAAGAATGTGTTAAACTGTTGAAATTTCAAAGACAATTTGGGTACTGTTTGGAAGTTGGAAAAAAGACATTGAAAATACCGATTATAGTGACAGATGATGAAATTGTCATGGAATTAATATCCTGAAGAAATTTTGTCTGATTGTACGGTAGCTTTGTTATATTTAATGATCCTACGTACAAAGTGACATTTGAAAGGGACAGTAATATTAGTTGTCAATAAAGGAGAGTAAGAAAATGTGTTTTTCTCAAGGTTGTATCTTAAAAATAAGGACAAATCTAACACATTGATCAAACCCTCTCAATGATGTCTGCAAGTATTTATTAATTTATTGAAAAAATTAGTTAATAAAACACATGCATTATTTAAAACATAAACAGTACCATTGGTAGGAAAATATAGGAGGTCTATGCAGCACAAGTGGATTTTATTTTTCTTTTTTGAGACAAGGCCTCACCCTGTTGCCCAGGCTAAAGTACAGTGACATGATCATGGCTCACTGCAGTCTTGACCTCCCAGGGCTCCAGTGATCCTTCCACCTGAATCTCCCAAGTAGCTGGGACCAAAGAAACATACCACCATGCCTGGCTAATTATTCTATTTTTTGTAGAGACGTGGTTTTGCCATATTGCCCAGGCTGGTCTCGAACTCCTGCCTCAAGTGATCCTCCCACCTCAGCCTCCCAAAGTCTTGGGTTTACAGACCTGAACCACTGTGCCTGGCCCCTGGATTTTTAAATGTATATTTTTTTAATAGACTGAATTTTAGAAGAGTAAGGAGGAAGGGTTGAGAATTAATAGAACAAGATTCAATGCTCTGATCTATGGTTTTATGATAAAAAGATAATAGACTTTTGTTAAGAGATTTCACATACTTATTTTCAAATTACTTATGAAATCAACATTTAGGTGAAAAAATAAAGCAGCATATGAAGCTCTGTTGAGAAGTGGTTTTAGTCATTCTCAAGTTAAAGTAGCAATAAAGCAGTTTGAGAGCAATGATTCTCTAAGGAGTTCATTGCATAGTGTATGTGGGTAAAATTGATTCGGGAATTTAACATAAGGAAAAATCATAACTCCTGTCACCCCAGTAGTTTTCTAATAGTTTGGAAGGCTTATGCTTGGACCACAGTAATAAAAAACTATTAATTTCATTCAAAAGAATTGGAAGCAACAAAATAAAATAGGAATAAGGAAGAAGACCTACTGAATGGGAATCTTTAAACAAATATATATAGGTATTAATTCTAAAGTAAAGTCTCCAGAACTTAGCATAGTTATTTGCACTGTGTAAATGCTCAGATGTATGTTCTATCAATTAAATTGAAGGCTATGTCTGGTTCCTGGCAAACATATGGTAATGTTAACAAATATAGGAAAGATCTTAGGGCAAAAAGACTAAAGTAAGCATTGTAAAGAAGAAAAATTAGGAAGAATGGATGATGATTTATTAGGAAATGATCTACTCTTTTCAAATTATTCAAAGTTTTTATACCCTTTATTAGTGAATGAACCCCTAATTTTTAATAAAAGTACAGGTTTGTTAAGAAAATTCAAAGCTAGATCAAGCCTCAAATTAGTGAGAAATCATAGGAATTGAAGAAGTTCAAAACCCTGGGAATGGACAAATAAATACTGAGATAATATATTTGTAAATGAGGTGAGAAGATATCTTGGAGGATTCTCTGTGGTACCCCTTATCAAAAGTCAAAAATTGATGTTAAATAAATATTTTTCTTCACAAAGGAAAGCAGTAACTAGTAGACTTTAAAAATCCTTCTTATATTTTTGATTCATCATTTGATTTTGAACCATCTTCTACTACAACTCCTGAGATGCCACTGTCCCACGACATGGTTCATCAACTGGACCTGGTCATGTTGACCTAACAGGTATCCAAGTCCTGCCTCAGGCCCTCATCTGTTTATAGCAAAGGCTGGGATAGTTATCATCTTTTGGAGTCATAATTTCACTAGCCCAACAATGTCATACTTTCTTTAATATAAGTTTTGTAAGACGGCACTTGAGGAAAATCTTTTATGTAATGTATCTGGGTTTAGCAAGGCTCTTAACAATGTCTCTTGAGGTGCCTTTTTAGATTAAGAGAGAAAACATAAATAGCAATACACTTTGGCAACTTCTAGCTCACACAGTCATATCCAAATAATCCTGTTTATTCATGTGATGTGGAGGTTTCCAGTTTTGTTATTACAGTCCTTTTATTTGATGATATTAATATTTGTATTTATGATTTTGCGCTATTTGGTTATATGCTGGTGCACTGCATTTGGGGAGTTTTAGGGAACATGGATAAATGGCCATCTCTCAAGCAAATAAGTTTTCTACCCCGACACTGCATAATTACATGTTATCAATATTAAATAGAAACCATTTTAGTGGGCATAAATTTGAACTCAGTGGCATGTTACAGCTCCTTCATCTCTAAATTTTCTTGATTCTATCAGCCTGTGATAATTTCCTCCCAATACCTCTTAAGTTCATATATTTATACAAGGACATAATAACTTGAAACTTTGTTTTTCAAGTGAATACACTTCACACTCTGGTTCTTGGTCAGGATTTTGGTGTAAATTTATCTAGGACTATTTTTCTTCTAAAGATAGTTTGTGCAAAGGGGATACTACACAGTTCATGATTATCTTTGAATTCTTTGAGGTCAGAGAATATGTCTTACTATGGTTTAACAATGCAGGCATAGGCTTATTGTGGTCTATATTTCAGTATCTGGGGATTTGTATAAATTTCTAAAGTAAAATGTTTGTCTATTCAATTTTTATGTTTATCTTAAGAGTCTAAATACACTTTGTTTTATAAGAATTTCACTAAATATACTTATTTGATTGATAGGCAATGTTGCAGTTGCATTTTTATATTATAAGAGTATTGGTCCTTTGCTTTCATCATCTGACAACTTCTTATTGAAACCTCAAAATTATGATAATTCTGAAGAGGAGGAAAGAATCATATCTTCAGTAATTTCAGTCTCAATGAGCTCAAACCCACCCACATTATATGAACTTGAAAAAATAACATTTACATTAAGTCATCGAAAGGTAAGCTGTTTTTCTGGTAGTTATTGGCTATGATTGTGATATAGTCAGAGAACTGGACTCTTTGTTGTGTCACTTAAATTATCTGAGTTCTGGAGTTTAAAAATACAGATTTGAAATTAAAAGAGTGAAGTAGTTTTAACTAATTTTTGTATAAAATATTTTTGTAGTTTCACAGCTCTTTAAACATTCTAATTAATACCAAGGAATTTATTAATTTGATTCTCTGGAATTAAGCAATATTTTAGTTTTATTTATAAGTACACTGTTTATTTTGGAAATATCCATGGTTTCAAAGAATGAGTTATTAAAAAGTATCACAATCAGAGAAATAAATGTCACTTGTGTAATAAGTGAGGTGTTTCATTAATACTTGTCACTTTAAATAATATTTGAAGGGATTCTGGTGTTGATTAAAAGAAAATTATAGCAACATTTGCAATGTTTCATAAAGAAATTGGTGGAGACCATTTTACTCTTTGATTTTTTATTCTAAATCATTTTTCAGACTCATATATAATTAAAGCTATACAATAAAAAAGCATGATTAGAACTAACCAACTATTTAGCTATTTTAGTTAAAAATGAATGGGGGCAACTCAAAATCACAGGTTATTTGCTACCATTTCACAGTTGATGTTATCTTAAACTTTCAACAGAATTTCAGTTCTAGTACATGATTCGAGTACTTTCGAAGTTCCATTTGAAGTACCTTGAAGTTGAGCAATTATATTTGCATTATTATGGGAGGAAAAGGGGCTTTCTAAACAAAAAGAGTATATTTGCTCACACACAATACAAACATGCCACTGTGAAGTAAAAACATTGAAGGTAGAGAGAAACTAAATGTATAAAAAGTGCAGGTGAATAATAGCTCAAACTTAAATAATGGTAAGCACTATGTTGAGGGAAAAAGAAGGTGTGAAATTGCTTAAGACTGGAAACCAAACTTAGACTTCTTTTTTAGATGCTAAATGCAAAAGACGTTTTTAATACTAGAAACCAAACACTGTTCTTTTACATGGTCTGATGTTTTTTCCGTTTTTTATCAGTGGAATGTTTTGGCAGCTAAAGAGTTGCCAAGAACAACCCACTTCACCAATCCTTGTTTGATAAAGACACAAAACAAAACGCGTATTTAAACAAAAACTCTTCACGGTAATTCCTGGGAAAACTTAGTTGCTTTTATCTGCCTTTCTGCTCAAATATATTCTCCATTCAATAAGTAATGACTGTTATGAAATTTCACCACTCTCCTCTGACAATATACCTGCTTAGTCTCTGGTTCCCTTGCTCTGAGAATGAAATTTCGCTCCCATTTTTTCCCCTGAGAAAATAAAAACTATCTCATAAGTAATATCTTCAGTGTCCTGATTCCCTGATAATTTATCTGCGATTTGACTAATACATAATTCTACAGTACCTCAGAAGAATAGTAACAGTAATTATAGTAGTATTAACAATTCTCATAGCAATCAATAATTACATAGTGCTTATGTTAGAAACCAGGCAGTATTCTAAGTTTTTTTACTTAAAAAAATGAGCGCATTTAATGCTTAGAAAAGCCATATGAGGTACATACTATTATTACCATTTTATAGTTGAGGAAACTGAGCCTGTGAGATTAAATAATTTGCTCATGGTGACTCAACAATTAACTGGTAGGAAAAGGTTTCAAGCCCCTGCAGCCTTCCTCCAGAGTCCATGCTCTCAGAAGCTATGATACTCCTGGCCAGTTTGGCCCACTACATCCATCCCAATCTACTTCCCAAGAAACTATGCTCCATCCACCATCTCATCTTTCCTGGATCTCTCCACATTGGTGTCAGTGTCTCAGCTAATAAAAAGACTCAAGTCTCCACCTTATAAAAAAAAAAAAAACCATTCCCCTTTGGTACTGTATCATCTTCAACCAAAAAAACAAAAATTAATAACTCCTTTTTTTTTTTTTTTTTTGAGATGGAGTCTCGCTCTGTCGCCCAGGCTGGAGTGCAGTGGCGCGATCTCGGCTCACTGCAAGCTCCGCCTCCCGGGTTCACGCCATTCTCCTGCCTCAGCCTCCCGAGTAGCTGGGACTACAGGCGCCCGCTACCACGCCCGGCTAATTTTTTGTATTTTTAGTAGAGACGGGGTTTCACCGTGTTAGCCAGGATGGTCTCGATCTCCTGACCTCGTGATCCGCCCGCCTCGGCCTCCCAAAGTGCTGGGATTACAGGCGTGAGCCACCGCGCCCGGCCAATAACTCCTTTTATCTTAAGCTTCTGAAAAGTAGATGTAATCTGCTGACTTCCATCTATGGAAGACTCAGATTTAGTTTTCTTACACACATCTTCTGCTGTGATACACACACTCCCTCAACTATCCATCCGCTCATGCTTACCTCCGATTTTTGGTTAAATCAGTTTTCAGTGTTTATAATACTATAAATTGGTGTGTTATTCACAACTGAATCATGGAGCTCAATCATTTCCCTGGTGTTAATAAATTCCTTTATTTTCACTTGCTTAAATTTCTATTTATCCATTGTTAATTTGTCTCCAAAATCTTTGACAGAATTATAAATCTCTTTTCAAAACATTCAGACATGTAAGCTTATCTATCAGCCAGTTTGTTGTCTTGGAGACATCCTTTCCAAGGCTCTGTAGCCTTGATGCTGTCTAGATGATCTACCCCTGGGTCATTTATCAGCCCGGGCATGCCTTCCCTTCCCCCATCATTTTCACATAACATTCAGCATTCACCTCTCTCCTCTCCTGTGTCAGATGCCATGTTTCCTCCAGCAATGTCTTCCTCTTTCTTAGTTTATATATGTATTTTGGTGGCATATTCTCCAGTGGCCATTTGAAAGAGGAAGCAGAGAAGGTCAATTTTTTAAGCTCTTGCATTATCAGATTTTATATAAATATACATATACACACAGACACACACAAATATATTTTTCTACCTTACCCTTATATTAGTTAGATAAATACCATGGTACAGAGTTATATTTTTTTTCTCAGATCTTTCTAGATCTCGTTCATATGTCTTTCAGCTTTCAAGGGTAACCTGGAGAAGTTGAATGCAATTAATATTTTAATTAAAATTTATTGTCTTTTGAATGCAATCAGTCTCTTTCTCTTTATCTCTCTTGTAAAGTTTTGGGATCTTTATTCTCAGTATTCCAAAATCTTTAAGATGTACTTTGGTGTGAATCTTCCTTCATTAATTGCAGTAAACATTTTGTGAGTCTTTTCGGTCTGAAAATGTATGGTCTTCAGTTTTAGGGAATTTTCTACAATGATTTCTTGGTAATCTCTCCCTGTACAGTATCTCTGCTCTCTTTTTATGTTCCTCTTAGTATTTATTAGACTTCCCAGCAGAGCTTCTAATATTTGGAGTTTTTAAACTTTTTCATTCCTATTTTTAATTTTTCTCCTAATATTTTTTATTTTTACTTTATACTTTATTTTCACTTTATACTTTATTTTCACTGAGAAACTTTATTTTTTCAATCCTGATTTTGTTTAATGGGTACAGTATCTCATCTCTCTGAGATATTATTTATATATTTTTTTAAAAAAAGCTATTTTCTGCTTCCTGCATCATCTTGCTCTTGACTTTCTTTGTTTGGATTGTTCATCTTGGTTCTCTGTCTTTCCTGTTGGAGCTTGTCCTCAGATGTCTGGGGGTTCATGACCACCCATTCACATTTAATAATGAGACACGGTGTGCTCTCCTGACCTTGTGGCAGTGGTGTGCTTCACTAGAGTTTTCATCGGGCAGGCTCCTGGCCATGGCATTGGAAGATCCCGAATGTCAGTACCCAAAACAGTTTATTTTGAGCCAATCCGTTTCTTAGGAAGAAATGTTTTTCCTTTCCTATCTACCCCAGACAGAAGTCTGGTTGAAAGGATTAGGAAAATTAAGAAAATATGGTAGGGCATGATGGGAGACCAGTGTGTAAACAGACCCTCACTTAACTCTGCTTTTTAATGGTACGCACAATCACAGCTCAGTCTGGCTCCTCAATTCTTGAGTCTCTCTACTTTCTCTAGAATTAGGCACTTCCCAGGCTCTTTTAGGAACTAAAAGAATTTCAATTTTCTTCATATAGCTTGACCTCCTTGACAAACTTCTAGCAATCTCTCCAATTTTAACTCAATTATCTTTCCAGACTCATTCCAGACAAACTCACAGTTTTTTTCAGTGCTCCAACTGTTGACCTAAGGGTTGTATTTAGCATCTATCCCATTAAAACAATTATCTTATTGTATTTAAATCATCTGAGTTTCTATCATCCTTGAAGAGCTGATACTTTATCTTTTTGACTGATAATCCTTACTCCTTGAACAGTATATATCATACATTTGACACTCAAGACATGTTTTCTTTAATAAATATTTGTCTGAAAATTTGAGTTTGATTCTATATTACTCCATCTATCAGTGTTTAGTCTTAAGTACACCTTAAAATCACATATCTCGGCCTCTTAACATAATATAGCATTTATCTCAGAGAAGGTTTATGAGGGTCAAACCAAACAAAATAAGGAAGCAAGCACCTAGTTAAGTGTAAATTGTTATACAACTAAACAGTTTTTATTTCTACAAGTTCAACATTTTATTGATAAATTATTATTAAACCATACATTAGGTATAGTGTTATGATTAGTTAATATAAAAGTATGATAAGGAGAATTCCACGGTTTATTGAATAACTATCACACAGTCTGTGTGTCATCTGTCCCATGTTTGTATCTGATCTTGTCTTCACTATTCTTTACTTCACTCACTGTGCTCTAACTTAACTGGCTTCTACAAGTTTCTGGAATGCCTCTGGTCAGCCTCACTTCAAAGCTTGTCCATTTGCATTTCCAACTGTTTGGAACCCTCTGTTCCCAAGTCTGTTGGACTCCCCCCTTCACTTCATCGAAGTACCTGCTTAGACATAATCTAGGAGACGTCCCCTTGGACAACCCTCCATATCACTTTCTTTCTTCTTACCCAGGGTTACTTTTCTCATTGAATAATTTTTCATCTCTAACTAGAATTTAATGTCAACAATGCAAACAACTTTTTCTGTTTTGTTCACTGTTGTATTTTTAGTACCTGGATTAATGATAAACATCTAGAAAATACTCAACAAACATGTATTGAATAAAGATACATATGATAATTATGCACTGTGGTAAATGACATGAGTAATTTACTGTAATGAAAATTACCACACGTTTGTGAGACAAAATTGATAAAATATAGCATTGTTGCAATATAAATTTCCATTCTGCCACATAGCAGCCTATATTTCTTATAATTTGTTTTGTGTTTCACTGTTAAGGCATTGTTTCAATCACATTAGTGGTATTTTAAATATGACAAAAGCAATACTATGTATGTAACTTTTTCTCTTTTTTCATCAGTAAAGTATCTTTTTTTCAGGTCACAGATAGGTATAAGAGTCTATGTGCATTTTGGAATTACTCACCTGATACCATGAATGGCAGCTGGTCTTCAGAGGGCTGTGAGCTGACATACTCAAATGAGACCCACACCTCATGCCGCTGTAATCACCTGACACATTTTGCAATTTTGATGTCCTCTGGTCCTTCCATTGTAAGATAATTTTCCCCTTCATATTTATAAATGTTGCTTTTTCTTTTTTTTTCCGTGTCATTCAAGACAATATTTAATTTTTTATATATTTTTCTTGGGTTTAGATAGCACATTTAGTATAAGAGATAAAACCCCAACGGGATCTTTCTTTCTGTCTGTTTTCCTACCTACCTTCTGAAACATATCTAGTATGCATTTAAGATTATTTCTAGTCTAAGACTTATCTAGTCTGTAATATCTGGTAGATTACATATTAAATTAGCTTGTAATGCTGCTTTCAAGAGCCATTTGCCCATTTTAATGTATCACGGAATTTAAAGGCACTTTTTTGTGATGACAGTTTATTTTTACTCATGACAAAGCTCCTGAAAATATTTGACAGTTGGGCAATAAGTATTAGCACACTTATAACTAACATCATGTTTTTAGCAATGTAGAACCCCACAAGATTTTTAAACATGAAGAATCTCTCTAAGGTGAATAGTTTCATGACATTTATCTTACTTTTGTAATATCTTACTTACATTGTATACTTATCACGTAATTTCTTATTTTATAGCTCTGTGCTATCATCTCCATTTTAATATATTTATTTATAATCTATCATTAAATATATAAAGTAACCAAATAAATCTACCTAAACATAATGTCAGTCCTAACAATGATTTTTTCCTGAACTTAAGCAAATGAACATCTATTCCGTATATAAACATAAGTATTCATCTAGTTAGGATAAAACCAGCATTTTCTATTTCAAAGTTTCTGAACAATATTACTTGATAATTCTTATATTCTGCATTGCTAACACCTTTGTTTCACATGTTTTAGATGAATCACTGCATAGACATAAGACTTAGTCTTACCATTGATAAATCTGTTTTAATTAACCATGTTCACATTATAATAATCGATTGCCTTTCTAATGTAGTGAAATTAATGACGATAACATTGTTAAACCATGTACTAATACTAATACTATGCCTAGAAAAAAAATCACCAATTACAGAACTGTTAAAGTGCTACATGATTTACATCAGATTTATGTGGATATTGAGGATTTTCAAAAGTACAAAATTTTTCTCATCTAAATGCACATTTATATTTTTACATTTTATGAACATTTTGATTAATGTTTCACCAAAAAAGGAAGTTCATTATATGTTGTAGTTCCTTTGACAACTTACTGAGTAATTTTTTTAACAGCTTTATTATTATTTTCCCTTAGGGTATTAAAGATTATAATATTCTTACAAGGATCACTCAACTAGGAATAATTATTTCACTGATTTGTCTTGCCATATGCATTTTTACCTTCTGGTTCTTCAGTGAAATTCAAAGCACCAGGACAACAATTCACAAAAATCTTTGCTGTAGTCTATTTCTTGCTGAACTTGTTTTTCTTGTTGGGATCAATACAAATACTAATAAGGTATGTAGGCATCCTAATCTCTATTTTTGTCCTATGATATGTGTACTTTCTTAAATGTATATGTCCTAGAAACATTAATTGTAATTTAGGGTTTAATGGGGCAGACATACTCTATAATTTGTTCTTCAGCTATCCTTTCTAAGTTTGATAATGCTAACACAGCTAAGCAAACTACTTATCAAGTCCATTCAGCAAAAATGGCCCTCATTATGACGAATTATTGGGACAAATTAAAACTTTGCAACAAACTGAATAAATACTTTTTTGTTGTTCTGTTTTGTTTTTAAATGGACATTAAACAAAGGCCAAGGAGAGAGAGAATTAGAAATAAACTTTATCTTAGAATAGGGACTGAACATAAATGCAGTCACAGTTTGTAGGTTGGAATGTGATAAATTGGTTTTACCTAGTATCTTTTCTAACTTCCCATTTCCCAAGATTATTGATTTTGAACCATTTGAACCTTCCCAAAAGGTTTCATATTGTATTGGTCTGGGTCCTCCTAGAAGCAGGTGTTAAGATGGGGTTAAGTATGCAATAGATTTATTAAGGGAATTGCTGGGGAGAGCAAATGGGAAGAGAGAGGCTTGGAGAGCTATCAGACCAAGATTCAGGTATGATCCTGAGGGAAGAAAAGAAGAGTGGGCAAAAGCATTCCACACAGTAACGCAGTTCTAAGGAAAAGTCAGCACAGGTGTCAAGGAGTCCTCTCGGAAGTCCTTGAGCCAACGTTACCTGTCAGGGGAATCATTTTGTCTCTCAGAAGCAGGAATCCTTTGTAAGAGGAATCCTTTTTCTCTCACAGCAGTAATCCTACTGTGCTCAGTCATGGGCTGGCAGCAGCCTATGGGAAGTGGGAACAGCAATGGATTTCCTACAGCTGCAGCTGAAGCCTTAGGTCAGTTGCACTCCTTGCAGTTGGAGATTGGAGAAGTGTATTCTCATGACCACAAAAAGTGAAATTGCCTCCATATTTCCATTCTTAGAAATCTTTCAAAGACTGAAACTAACAATCAGTTAGCAAGGTTTTCTTCTGAAGTAGATGGCAAGAAGTGTTTATTTTAAATAGTATACACTAGACTGTAAACTCCTTATCTATTTTTATGTTTTGCAGTGGTATTCGTAACACTTTTCAATTTTATGTATCTCCCACTATCCTCCAATGCCTAGTTCCTCTTTCAGTTACCTTCCACCATTATCTTCACCCCAAAATTACTCATTGTAGTGTTTACTTTCAACTACTTTTCACCTATTAAATTTGTCCCATTTTCCCAGTCATATCTCAAATCTCACTTCCTTGCTAAAGTGATTTCCAAATTTTAATTGCCAATGATCTTTCTGTTCCCCAGCCTTATAGAGTACTCTCTAACATATTTTACTATGTCATCTCATTCATCTTGAATTATATTCTGTTTTTTTAATGGGATAGGTACATAAGTATGTATTATGTTATCTCTCCCATGATATATACCTTTAGCTTTACTAGTATGGAAAGTGTAACTACTTCTTTTTCTGTTATTTCTTATAGGTCTAACTTTAGCTCAAGATGAGAAATAAACACTGAAAAGTATGTTTAAGTGAAAGCCATCTCAAATTTACAAGATAATCTTAACAGTTGAAAGTAATTCTATAATGGATATTTTGATGAAATATATTATTAATCTACTTTGTAAATTTTATTTTTGTCATCTAAGATATTTATTTTCTTTTGTCTAGCAGAGTATTGTGAGTCATTTTCATTCTTTGAGCATGAATAAAATAAAGGAAAAGAGAGGCATCTCCAAAACAGAAATCAACTTAAATCCTAACATATTCACCAAGATACCATGGTTTACATGAGAATAATCCACAATTTATCACATAAGATAAATATATAAAAGTTACAAACCTCTGGACAAAAACAGTAACAGTTCTATCACAAGATTGGTTAATATTTCACGTTGATGAAGCGCAGTTGTTTTTCTAAATCTTTAAGAACTGACATGGTATTTTAATATGACTAATCATTATATAAAGTGGCATACTTTATAGTATAAAGAAAGTTGTGATTTACAGCAAAAGTAGAGATTGTATGTTATGATAATTTTAAAACAAACACTGACAATTTTTTTTTTCTTTGATTTCTAGCTCTTCTGTTCAATCATTGCCGGACTGCTGCACTATTTCTTTTTAGCTGCTTTTGCATGGATGTGCATTGAAGGCATACATCTCTATCTCATTGTTGTGGGTGTCATCTACAACAAGGGATTTTTGCACAAGAATTTTTATATCTTTGGCTATCTAAGCCCAGCCGTGGTAGTTGGATTTTCGGCAGCACTAGGATACAGATATTATGGCACCACCAAAGTGTAAGTTAAAATGATTTCATGAGCATTTGAAATACAATTTTGAATGTGCTTTGCATATCTTTGATAATTTTGCTATGTTAACGTACATGCAAACATATTTATAGATTCTATCTTTTATTTACTTTTCAGATGTTGGCTTAGCACCGAAAACAACTTTATTTGGAGTTTTATAGGACCAGCATGCCTAATCATTCTTGTATGTATATATAAAATTGTTATTACAATTCAAAAAAGTGATGATCATAGGGTGCTTAAAATTTCCGGCAATAAGGTGTTATTCTAAAAAAGAAGAATTTGAATATTTTACAATATATCACTTATCAGCATTTTACATATACTGTAATTAAAAAATACATGTATATCTTTTAAATCATGTATAGCTTTTATACATTTTTTAATATATACTTTTTAAATATAAAATATAATAATACTTTTTAAATATAAAAAAATCATGTATAGCTTTTAAATTCAAAGCTATTACAATTCATTTGCCCCTCTTGATGGAGTATAGATGTCTGCATAACATAGAGGAAAAAGCATTTTTTGCTTATCAGTAATACCTCGGCATGCTTCAACACAGAGAGTGTGCCAACCAGCTGATAATTTGGCATTTTAGATGTTTACGTTATTTAATCTTTTATCGATGATCGGTCATCTTTGAAGATTAGACTGTCATCTTTATAGTTTTATCATCTTTATGTACCCTGTCATCATAAAGTGATTTTAAACTAAATTGCAACATCAGAGACAAGAACCCACTATTTCTCATGAACAGACAAGTCATATGTTGAGATAGTCCTATTTCAGCAAGGAAGAGGGCCTTTTAATTCTTATTGGAAGTGGTTTCAAACCTACAAATTTGGCAGGCATTATATGTTCCATTCTAAATAAAGACATTTTTGTATGTCTGAAGAGCATTTCTAAGTCCTGAAAGTTTTCAACAGTCTTTCTGAATATAATAGTCTGTCAGTGAATCTGGGAGGTCTGACAAAACTCTAGAGTGGAATGAATTGTCAGTAGAGAAGTTATGGCAATATTTTGGACAACTTTATTCCATATGTGTTGACCATAAACTAGCCATCTCTTTGAATTTCTTTTTCTGTCTTCCTCTTTCCTTTGAGTTTTTTATGGTTGTGAGGGTACTGCTAAATGAAGAAGGACCTGAAATGCAAAGCAGAGAATTTTCATCAAGCTTTATTTTGCAATGGTGTGGGTGAAATCAAGGGCATTCATAAAGTATACTTTCTACTCATCACAAAAACTCATTTATAATTCTCACAATAAATCAAACAATGTTTTATAAAAGAAAAACCAAGAGCAAGATTTAAGCTAAAACAAGTTGAGTTAATTTATTATGACTCCAAAATTTCCAACCCACATAAGAATATAAAATGGTGTCCCACTCACATATTTTTATGGATTGCCCTGATATGAGTATTTCATGTGATGGCGTATCCTAATTTTACTGATTTTCTCACCATAGGAAAATCCATCTTTGCCATTGTTTTGTACATGTGAAAGGTCCGTGGAGCAATGACTCTTATTGTTTAGATAAAAAGTAGCATGATAGAAATTATATTAAAACAACAAAAACAGGAGCATACTTCTCTAAAATAAGAAAGGGGAAGTATTCTTTGAAATAGTTTTTAACAGTTGCTTGTGTAAGGCTAATTTGGATTATTTTATGGTAAGATACAGAGAATTTAGATGAAATTATTTAAAAATGAGTCCTGAAAACTTTTCTAGAAGTCTAAATGAACACTGTCACATTGTTCTAGTCTGGAGCTAATGAGCCAATTTATCTCCCATACAGTCTCTGTATGATAATCATTTCCAGGTTAACCAGAGGGTCAGTCTATTTAAAAAATGAGCTAGGCCCCTCAGTTTTACTCTACAATTTCTACAATTAAATATTTCTCATCTTTTATAATATCTTTTTTAAATACTAAGAAATTCTTGGATAATTATTGAATCAAAGTGAATTATTTATCTCCAGTTATCTTTGTTCTTCTGTGCTAATGCTTGCATATTACTATTATTATTCAGCTGTATAACACAATGTTAGATGACATTTTTCCTGTTGCCCAAGAATAGTGTCTAGTTCAAAGATAAAGTCAAAGAAATATTGAACACCAAACATTTAAAAAAGAACCACCAACAGTTTAGGCCTGCTCTTTCCATGGGTCATACAATTAAAGAGAAACACCAGCTATAGCCCCGTGAGAGGACTGGAGAAGGGAGCTCAGTGGATGATGGCTCAGAGTTAGACATGCTTGGCCTTTAGGGGAGGACAATGTTCTCTATTAGAAGTTTTTCTTTTCTCTACCAATAAGAAAAAATGATGGTGTTTCCCTATCCCCTGAAGACAAGATGTGGAGGAACACTCAAAAAAGTTTGCAGAGCATGGAATCAAAATAGTAAGAGTAAAATTATCATCCTGATCTCACATTGCTAGAATGACTGTATAATTTTCATGTGTCCCTGGGATATAAGAATACCAGATTATAATGAGCATTTTTCATGAGAGTTTGCCATATATCCCCTGATTTCGAGCCAAATGTGAACCTAGAGACTAGCACCTGCTTTTGTACGGAGTTTCCTGCAGGCAATGTGCTTACTGGAGTATTCTTCAACAGCAGGGACAGAAAAGATTATTATGCAGTGTCCCTAGTAATAAAATGATAGGGTGAAACTCAAAGACTTGAGCTATTCTATACACAAAGATAAGTTGGAGAAAGGAAAAGAAGTTGCAGGTCTGCCTGGGTCATGTGAAGATATGTACAATGAAGAGAATGGGTTGAATGGAGTATGGATATTCATCTTTGAAGAATAGAAGAGACCAAGATGGAAATGAAATACTGTGATCACCAAGTAAATTATGCATACCATCAAAGTGAAGACTGTCTCTTAAGCCACGACTAGCAATGGTAATAAGAACCAGACTAAACCAAAATTATATCATGCAGCTCCCCCATAACAACTGGTGGTCAGATCCTTCTACCCTCCAAGTGCAGAGTTGTGGATCCCTAGCAGTAGAAGACCAGTATCTCAGAACCAACTACTCTGCCCCTACTCAAACACATATGCTTCAAATATCTGGAAAGGAAAAAGAAGTAAACACCAGATTTTAAAAAGTCTAAAATTACTAAAAGCTATGGCATGTAAATTTATGGCAGTCCCTGAAGAAAAAAAAAGTAACTTTTATGTCACCTAAAAAAATCTCTACTTCACCAAGTAGAGATTCCTTGGTGAAGTAGGAATGTTCAAATGTTCAAATGATCAGATGAACATCAAATGATCAGATGTTCAAAATTGATCACCACTTGCCATTTTGGGGATAGCAATGACCTACTGATTAAGAATTTGCATCCTATGCTTTAGAATATCCTGCTAGGTAAAGACCCAAACCATATGATTAAGTTCACCGTGTTAATTGGGTGCTCTGGACATGATAGAAAGACAAAGAAAATATAAGAAATATCTTCTGCCCACTACAGTATGAATGAGAGGAAAAAAGACAACACACATGATAAAGGAAAGTATATAATTACAATATAAGTCATACTGGTAAGATGTGGCGAGATCAGTATATATATCATAGACATTCAAAAGTCTTCATTGAGGTGGAGGACCTTGTTTGTGGATGTGACAAGAAGCAGGTTCTACTTTATATGATTGCGAAAGGGCAGAGGATTGCAAGTGTGTACTAAAGCAAGCAGCCCTTATAAGCATGCCAGATTCCTTTTGAGGGAGAACAAACGGCAAAACAAGAAGTAGTTAGCATTGTAAACCAGGCAATACCAGACATCAACTGAAGAATCAGCATTATTCACAGTATTCAAGAATCATCTTTTTAAAATACATTAGTCCAGATTGTCATTAACTACTAAACAATTTTTTACCTCCACAAATAAACTCATCCATTTATTCTCCTCCATGTTTATAGTCAGGCCCTTGCTATCTCTCACTAGGATGCTTAGTATTCAGAACAAAAATAAGAGGTTTTATTTTAATTTATGCTTTGTTTTGTTTTATTTTATTTAACTTTTATTTTAAGTTCAAGGGTACATGTGCAGGTTTTTTACATAAGTAAACTTGTGTCATGCGGATTTGTTGTATGGATTATTTCATCATGCAGGTATTAAGCCTAGTACCCATTAGTGATTTTACCTGATCTTCTCCCTCCTTTCATCTTCTACACTCAAGTAGGCGCCAATGTCTGCTGTTCCCATCTTTGTGTCCATGTGTTCTCATCATTTGGCTCCCACTTATAAGTGAGAGCATGTGGTATTTGGTTTTCTGTTCCTGCATTAGTTTGCAAAGGATAATGACCTCCAGTTCCATCCACTACCCTGCAAAGGACATGAACTCATTCTTTTTCTGACTGCATAGTATTCCATGGTGTATATGTATGTTTTCTTTATTCAGTCTACCACTGATGGGCATTTAGTTTATACTGTGTCTTTGCTATTGTGAATAGTGCTGCAGTGAACATGTGTCTTTATGATAGAACAATTTATATTCTTTTGGGTATATACCCAGTAATGGGATTGCTGGGTCAAATGGTTGTTCTGTTTTTAGGTCTTTGAGGAATCACCACCCTGTCTTCCACAATAGTTGAACTAATTTATACTCCCACCAACAGTGTATAACCATTCCTTTTTCTCCCCAACTTCACCAGCATCTGTAATTTTTTGACCTTTTAATAATAGCCATTCTGACTGGTGTGAGATGATATCTCACTGTGGTTTTGATTTGCATTGCTCTGATGATTAGTGACAGTGAACATTTTTTCATATGCTTGTTGGCCATGTGTATGTCTCCTTTTGAACAGTGTCTCTTCATGTCCCTTGTCCCCATTGTAATGGGGTTGTTTGTTTTTCCTTCTTCTAAATTTGTTTAAGTTCCTTATACTTCTGGAATTAGACTTTTGTCAGATGCATAATTTGCAAATATTTTCTTCCATTCCATAGGTTGTCTGTTTATTCTGTTGATTGTTTTGCTGTGCAGAAGCTTTTTAGTTTAATTAGTTCACATTTGCCAATTTTTTTTAAAGTGTAGGGGTGCATGACTTACCCTGGCCTGGCATAGCCTTAGGTCCTGTTTATAATTTGGTATCATATTGCCACAAAGAGTCTGTTCTGGCAGTTTTATGACCTCCTATTTTAACATTAATGCAGCCAGCTATTGTTTTTAAATCAGCAATCCCCAACTTTTTGGCAACAGGGACCAGTTTTGTGGAAGACGATTTTTCCACAGATTGTTGAGGAGGGGTAATTGGCATTAGATTCTCATAAGGAGCATGTAGCTTAGATCCCTAGCATGCACATTGCACAATAGGGTTTGCCCTCCTATGAGAAGCTAATGCTGCTGATGATTTGACAGGATGGGAGCTCAGGCGGTACTGGTTCATGGCCTGGGGTTTGGGAATCCCTTGTCTAAACCATAAAAGAGAGAGGGTATAACAAGGTGTTTTTGACCTTCCAACTCATCATGGCCAGGAACTCAGTTTTCAAGTTTTTCTGGGGTCTCCTTGGCACAACAGAGTCTATTCAGTTGATGAAGGGATTCAAATTTTATTTTTAGTTTACATCTCAATCATAGAGCTATGCCTTTCTTGATTTATTTACCGCATCTTACTCAATAATCATCTTGCTCAATAATCAGTGCCACTGTGTTGCACAACTTTAGGAGTCACAGTTGCAATGTGGTCTTTGGGAGCTGCATTCACATTGGAACCTCTGTGAGTGATGGACTCTAGAACTGTAAAACTTTGTGGCCCTCTTTTTGGTCACCCTGCAGTATAGAAGTGCCTAGTAAGTCTTCAGTAATTATGTGTATATTTTAATTGAGCCACTAAAAATATCGATGGTAATAAATGAGGAAGCAAGATTAAGTGATCTCTCTGAAGCTATTTTTCTACCCCTAGCCTTGGGTTCCTAATATGCAGATGAAGTTAATGATGCCAGCCCTACATAACACAGCTATGGTAAAAACAACAATAACAATTTTAACTTATTTTTTAACAATTAAAAAAGGAAAATGCACAACATTCTGGAGGATAATCTTATGGCATTCCTATACCTACATTTTTGTATTAAAATTAAATAAAAAGACATTTTAAAACCATGATTTTTACAGCAAAACATTATATGCAAGGGAATGTATGTGTAGCCAACTATAGTGTGTGTGTGTGTGTGTGTGTTTAGATCTTGATTTTTAAAATATTAGTGAATAAGTAGCAGTATTTAATTATAGCAAGATATGATTATTATACATGTGTCTGTTGCTATATAGAATTTGTTAGAAGTCTCTAGTACACCATACCAGAAAAAGTTTAGCTAAAACAAAGTAAATATGAAATATTGCAAAGAAAACCAATAGAAACTTAACAGAATACATAATATTTATTTTCCAGAATAAAGACACAATATAAGTGAAGCTTCAGATTTAAATAGGTAATTAGGGGCAAATTTTTATGGCCTTATATGAAGGTTAAGATTGCTTTCACCGTTTCTCTGAACACATCTAGAAAGACTTGTGCTCCAGAAAAGAAATCTCTATAGAGCAATCTTTAATCCCAATCATTCCTACATGGAATCCTTACAGTTTATCCATAGAGTAAGGACTTCTAGAGTAAGAATTACAGACTAATGCCTTAAATGGTATTTGCTTATTTTTATGAATGGAGCCCTGAGGCTTGCCTGGTTTGGGAATATGATGTAAAATGCCTTTGAGGTAATATATAAATCAGTAAGAACAGAATTAGTTCAACACTAATGTATTATTATGTCTGTTGTTTCAAACAAATATTTAAGCTTTTAATCTGTTCAGATAAGTGTTAACTACTTAGGTATTTGAACAGTAACATGTTCTGCATTGATCTTACTAAAGTAATTCTTCAGGTGTTTGGTTCATTAATATTAAAAATCTCTTAGAATTCTGAAATATGAACCAGTGACCTCATTGATTCTATCTATGAATCACTACATTTAAAATGTTAAGATTGTGACTGTACTTGAAAAGGCCTAGCCTTGCTTTTTGAAAGCTTGAGCTGTACAAAAAAGAGATGTCTAAATCTTTGTAAAGCAAGCTGCAAACTGAAGATAATTTCCATAATTTATTTCTTTATTCAATATTTTTAATCTTCAGTGCTCAATTCTTTAAACTAAAACTATGTAAGTGATTAGATTCAAGTACACAACTATAAAGAAGACTTCATAAAAATAATTTCACTTTTAAATAGAAACTGAAGTTTCCCCTAGACACATTCAGCATTGAAGAATAGCATTTGCTTGATTGAGGCAAATACTAATTAAGCTATGTCCAAGTAAGGCATTTTATTTAAAAACTGTGAGGTTTCATTTGAATTTAAGTCAAAACTCTCATAATTGTGTGTTGCTGTATCACTACTCTTACCAACTTCTTTTCAAATCTGACCAGAACTCCACTCACTTTTTGTTGTAACCTCTAATTGTCCTTTATATGTCTACAATCTAATTCCCTTTCACCAGGAAATACTTATTAAAACCTACTCAAAATGAATTTTTTATGACTCTTACAAGATGGGCCACATTTAGACATATCTGTTATTATGTAAGACATTCTTATTACATTTTTTAGTAGCACAAATTGCCAAAGATTGGAAAAATGCAAATATTACAAGACTGTGCAAGGTAAAAATGTGAATATTCCATCCTACACTCATTCTCCCCATAAATACATTTTTCTTAATATTTACTCTGTATCCTTTTAGACCTCTGCTGTGTGTATATTTGATTATAAATTCAAAAAACCTGAATTGTCTATTATCTGTAATATATCATATTCATTGTTCCTTGTTAGAATATACAGTTCTACCCTCTTTTTATCATGTATATTATGACTATGTGCTAATTTATTTAACAACTTTCCTATTGAAGAATATTTAATGTATTTCCAAAGTTTACTTATTACAAATAATACTGCACAGAGAATCTTTATTCCAATATAATTTCATGTATCTATTACATAAAATTATTAGGAACTACTTCTTAGAAGTAGAGATGCAAGTATATACAGATTTTAAAATTTACAAATTGTCCTTCAAAACAATTACTTCAATTGATAGGTTCACCAACAATATATGAGAGTGTTCTCTTTCTGACACTTCTGCCAATGCTAGATATTATTATCTACTGAGGTAGATAATAAAAATAAATGGTTCGATTGGAATATATAAACCAAAAAGCATTGTGATAAACTAGGATTCCACAATAATGGCAGAGTTGACACGTTGGATCAAATCTTTGTTGTGGAGGCTGTCCTGTCTATGCTGTTATAAGCTTAGGAACATCTCTGGTCTCTACTCACTAGATGCCAGTAGCACCACTGCCACTTAAATATGACAACCAAAAATGCCCTCCACGTGTCCTCTGGGGGATGATATTCCCAGTTCTCTTCACTGGAAACCACTAGCCTAGACATGGATGTTAAGTATCTTGAATACGATTGTATTTTGCAGTCCTCTATAAATAGCATACAATGAGAAAAATCATGAGAATCATGGTTTGGGCACTGTACTTTAGATGTCCACATTAAAGTTATATTAGAAACACTACTCATTGTAATTTTAAATGTTATGGATAATGGCATCAACATTTTAATTATGTGTTTTAATTTAACATCATCATATTTGTTGGGTGCATCTTTCAGTCACCTCTGTGGTTCAAGGCACTTTAATACTCTAACCTTTATCCATATTATGTATGAATAAGCATTTCAGTGCCTGTAACATTTTTCCACTTTTTTTCATATAATTTTGACCTTCTTGAAACAATAGATAGCTGGAATTCAAAATAAGGAAAAGTGGAATTATATAAAAACATAAATAATACATTGGTAGTTTCAATATGTTCCTATATATAAGAGATATATTCTTACTGGAAATACCTTCAAAGATAATGTCCTTAAGATACATACTAGAAAATGTCTTAAAAGTTGAATAAACTCATAGAAATTAAAAATCCAAAAAATATTTTTAAACACTCTTGGATCTCTAAAGCCCAGTTGGAAATAACTGGTTAAGATGAGATTCATCACTAGTATTTCCTTATAAATGTAGCTTTATATTGAAGGATGTTACATAATGATATGATGAAAGGGAAGAACTATGGATGTTGGTAAAGCAAGATAGTCATTAGAATTATTATTCACTTTACATTCCTATAGTCTTTTAACCTTTACAAAACACTTATAATATATCTCAGTTAATCCTAATGGAAGCTTCTGTAATACATGCAAATAAAAATAGTAACAGCATTTCATAAAAAATGATGTTTTACTAGATGTTTACACTGTAATAGTGTAATATTGACTTATCTACTTAAAAATACCTACAGGGGTTCTGCTATTTATAACTTTTTAAAGCTTTAGACCAATTGTTTGAAAAGGGCTGATTACACTAAGGCAAATTATGTGCATTCTTTTGTAGCTAACAGACAAAACCTTCAAGCTGCTATTTACTAAGAATCCATAAAATCCTTAAACTTAGCCAAGAGCACAGTATAGGTTCTAATCACCTTTGGACTTCTGATCATCCTCTGAAAGTAACACGATTTCCTTCCCTAAGCTGATCTACTGCAAGAGGGAGCCTTTCTTTGAATCAGTCTTTCTTAGTCGTTGCAGAGCTCATGTTCTACACAACTGAAGATATTTAAACTTCTCTATAAGTGTTTGTCATATCCCTCTGTCCCCTTTAATATTCCCTGCAAAATATGAGTTACAAATTTTGAGAGAATGGACAGTCTGCATGGCTTGGTCTTGATTTCTTTCTCTCATATGGAAACATTGTGCAGTCTAGTTTCAGGGCTTCCCAAGGAATAAGTATTTAAGATTCTTTTTGATGCAAAAATCATTCCTCCTGATTGTATCTGATCAAAATGACAACCAGCCCAGGCAAACAGGGACGTGTGGATACTTTACCTAGAAGTGCATGTTCTAGACCCTGTCTGCTGCTCACCTTCTTTTTTTCAAGAGCTCTCCATATTCAGTCACGCTGGCTGCTTGACACTTCCTGAGAGGTTCTATGTACCTTCCCATCTCAGCACCTCTGCCCTAAAACATTCCCTATCACTTCCTTCTGTTTATACCTCCATCTAGTTACCACTCATTTGTCTTTCAGATATCAACTCAAACAACACTTTCCAAGGAAAGTCCCGCTTGATTCATTAGTCCATAATAAGTCTCATTGTTAAATGCTTTCACAGAAACCCATTTTTTTCTTTTGGAAAACTTTTATCATTCTACAATTACACATGTGTTAGTGTGAATAACCTATTAATATCTGTCTTCTCGAAGGAGTACTGTAAGCTCTGTGAAAACAAAAACCTTATGGATTTTCTCCCAGTATATTATCTTTAGGGGTTAGCATGTAGAATTCACTCAAGTAATACTGTTGAATGAATAAATGAATGATGCACCATGAAAAGTTACTCAGAAATGATATTTCCTTCCCTAAAAAGGAAATTTAAAGAAATAAATCATCACGGACATAAGATTATTTTGAGAAAAAATTTCAGAAAAGTATGTGCAGCATTCATTATAAACTATCACTTTTACTTTATTTACTTTTTTCTTAGAAAATCATTACTATATCTACCTATGTATATCAGTCTATCTACCTATGACATGCTTTCAGTAGGAATTTTAACACTGAGGTTTTACACTTAACTGAATGAAATGAAATGCTGGCTAGACAATGTCAGAAGTTTTCAAAAGCAATATGGATAGTGAAGAGTACAAACAATGGGTTCTTTCCATGCCCTGAATTTCTAATATGTAGATGGGGATAATGGTATCTACTCCAGATACAGAGATACTGTTAAAAAATAAAAGCAAATTATTAGAGCATTTTTTAAAAGTCAGAAAAGGACAATTCTTAATAATTTGGGGAAAAATCTTATATCTCTTCTATTTTTACCTTTTAAATGAAAAATTAAATTGGCAATAATTTTAGATATACCTTTGAATTTAATTGCGCAAGTTCTATTTTAGCTTCTCAGCAAGCAACTTATATAAATTTATATTAAAGTTTTTATACCTTAAAGGTTACAGTTTTATAAACTTCCTTTGAAATGTTTGATTCTTATTAACCTCTGTTCTTGTTTTCTATTGCAAGTATATACAACAAATATTTTTCATTGCTTATATCTTAAGAAGAGTTCATTATGTAGTATTCATTGTCACATTACATCAATTTACGTTGTTGTAAATGCTCTTCACATACAGTTGTTCTCCTTCACCTTTATTCCTTTCCATGGTTTAAAATCATCTACAGTTAAAAACCAGTGATAAAGACAAACCCATGTAGCTCACTTACTCCCGTGCGGGTCACTTTATCCTTCATGGATACAGATGTCCAGTTCTCTCTGCCTTTTGATTCTGTTTTTGAGACTAGTAAATTATTCCTTCAAACACTAAAAAAAACACTATTAAAATATTCCTAATGGAAACATGTTAAAAATATGAAGTTCTAATATTATTTTAATGCCTAAAATGATTATGTATTAGGATGGGATTTTAGCCATAATTAAATAGAGCAATTATTTAGCTATAAGCTATAGCATGAGGATTAATTTCCTAATAGACAAGTATCCTGCCAACTTGTTGACTAAGAATTTAGCTGTGGCCTACCAGTGTGCCCAAGTCTTAGATTAATGAATTTATATCATAAAATCCATGAATCTTTAGTTTCTGTTAGATGCAAAATATTGAAAGTTGTCCATTGTGTCTATCCACATCAACAGATGTAACTTTATTATTTTTCCCTACTCAGAATAATTATATGTGGAGAATAATTATATGTGGATAATTTGAGCTATATTTCTTAGTTTCTGTTGCCATATATTATGTAATATTCTGTTTCTAATTCTATACTATTATGTCACAATCTGCAAAATGTGAGACAAAATAAAAATGTAATTTTTCAAAATGTTTAGTCAAATTAATGGCTAAATGTTCCTTTATGAAGGTTATTAAGGATACCTGGGATTTAAATATAGAGTCTATCCTTCACCCTTTTATTTATTCAACAAATGATTGTTGAGCATCTTGTATATTCCAAACACTGTTCTAGGCCTTGAGAATACATCACCAAATAAAATAGAAAATAGTCTTTGTCCTTGTGGACCTCGGATTCTAGATCAGGAGTCATCAATGAGCACGGCTTGTTTTTGTAAATAGTTTTATTGGGATACAGCCACACTCATTTGTTTGTTTTTGTATTTTCTGCTTTAATGGTATGGCATAGTTGTGATCAAGGCCATATGTCTCTCAAAACCTCAAATTGTTATTTTCTGGACCTCTACACAAAATGTTTACTAACCCCAGCTGTATACTAGAGAAATGTAAGAAAAGGTAGCTATCTGCTCTCATAAAATTCCCAGAATTTCATAATGGATTAATTATGAATATTTCTTCTTATATTCAGGGTACTCTATGGGTCACCCTTTGCAATATAGTTATTTCTTTCTTTCTATAAACTTCTTGAAGGTAGCCAGGTTTATGACCTACAAATTACAATTCTACCCCAGAGAAGTTTCAACAGAAATGAGGAATTGTTTACACAAATGATAAATGCTCAACTTACTCTTGAATTATATCCATTTCAGTACTTATTTTGCTGATATCACTTTAGAAGAAAGTCCTGAAAGTGGAAAATATTTCCCTCCTCTATATTAAGAACATATTGGCCAAAAATAAAGACAGACAAATATAAGTTCTGGTATTTTAAGGTGCTATTGACAGGTCCAATGAAACCATATCACAAAACAATAATTATCCAATTGTTGAATAAATATACATTATATGTAGTTTTGGTCACTTCAAATTTTGAAAACAATATAGAAGAACCATAGTTCCGTATGAGTGTTATAACCACTACTGATAATAATTGATGTTTGTTGAGAACTTAAATATTAGGTACTCTTTGGAGTACTTTACATTAATTATGTAATTTAATACACACAAACAACCTGTGAGATAAGTACTAATACTATCCACATTTTGCACGCAAGGAAAGTAAGACACAAATAATTAAATATATTAATCTTCTTGTAAGTATGAAAACTGGAATTTGAACCTATGAATGTGGCTCTATGGTCCATTTAGTCCATTTATTTTGAAGGTGCATTTGTTGCTTTCTTAAAACTGTCATATTATATAAGAAAGTGGTTTTCAAACTTTTTGACTAAAGACCCATCAGTAAAATGTATGCACCTCACTAAATGTATGTTTATATCTTGAAAATGTCTTTCATTTATTAGTTTACTAATATTTTATGTAAACTATCTTATACAGCGTATAAAGTATATTGTAAAACATACTTTAAAATATATATTTAAAGAATGAAAGATGAAATAACAATATTTAAAATAGATCAATATGATTCTCACTAAAATATTAGCATTTCATTTTTTTAAATGAAATATTGATTATACTTTAAATGCAGCAATTCAAAGGTATAGATCTAAGTTCAATACTTGGTTTAAATGACTATCAGGGAGCTGCAACCTCAAAAATACATTAAATCTGTACTTTCACATTAGATGTAGCAGATCTACCACTCTGGGTACTCTGTTCTAATACTTATTTCTTCAAATCTTCAGCAATGTTTTATTATTGCACTTTCTAGAAGTTTTTAGTGAAGGAGTATATAAAGGAATACATTGAAATTTGGTGCCATTATTTTATTTGTTTTCCATGTCTTACTTCATGGGTTATTATATTATGTTCCATGTATTATTTTAGTTAATTTTATCATGAAGAACAGATATTTTCTTCAATAGTACATTATTATTATTATTATTATTTATTTATTTTTATATGGAGTCTCACTGTGTCACCAGGCTGGAGTGCAGTGGCGTGATCTCAGCTCACTGCAACCTCCACCTCTCAGGTTCAAGGGATTCTCCTGCCTCAGCCTCCTGAGTAGCTGGGACTACAGGCACGTGCCTCCACGCCCAGCAAATTTTTTTGTATTTTTAGTAGAGAGGGAGTTTCACCATGTTGGCCAAGATGGTCTCAATCTCTTGACCTCGTGATCCACCCTCCTCGGCCTCCCAAAGTGTTGAGATTACAGGCGTGAGCCACCGCGCCCGGCCAATAGTACATGATTTTTTTTTTTAAACTTCCACTGTTAAGTAGAAAACATTACTAGAAACTTCTAAATATTTCATGAATATGCATAACTTTAAATATGACTGAAAACTGTGGACCTAAATCCATGCTTCAAATTGTCTTCTTAAAACTTTGAGTTTTGTAATACCATTTAATCAAATCTGATTAGATCTTCATGGATTTTAATCGTGACTGGCTTATATGGACTTTTTACATGAACTTGCAGCCTGGCTGTCACATAGCACACTGTAGAAGTAAGAAAAATGTCAGTTTGTCATTTTCTTGTTTGTATTTTCATTAATTGTATGAATTTTAACCCACAGTGCACTTGGAGACATCTTAAGTCTTATTTGTCCATTTCATTAGGATTACTTTATTAAAACTAAATAGTGTGAGATGACAGGCATGCATACAATATGATGCAGTAGGCTGAAAGATAAAGAGGGTGGACTCCTCCACCTTGAGGAACAAATATAGCCTTCAGAATGGCTCAGATCTGACATGGGATTCCACTCCATAGAGTATGGAAAAAGTGAGGACACCAGTGTCATTCATATTTTAAGTATTAAAGTTTAATTTTTCCATGGGAAAATATCCGCTGGAATTCGAATGTATTCTTCATGTACCCCAATTTATATTTTTTGACAATCCACTTTGGAAACCACTATCATGAAATGATTATACAGTTATATTTGGAATCTAAAGGATGGAAAGCTTTGTTGTTCACCAGTACAGGAAAAATTACCACATTCTTTAATCCCTTGACCACAGAGAACAATGAGGACAGATGTCTCCAGTAAAGGATAGTTAGCACAGTACACTAAATCCTGTTAGCTATTAACAAGGCCTTCATCACTGGTATCATGACTAATTTGGATGAACACTAATGCCAAATAGTTAACCATATTAATATTATTAATATGTTGTTCTCCTTTAATTATTTCTCAAAGGCAATAACTGTTAGCTACGCATGTAAATAAATGTCTGCACAATTAAATTCCTAAAATTGTAGATGTCAGTTTAGCTTCTCTTTATTGTTCCTTCTTCTTACTTTGGTAGCTTTGTAAAGTGCTCAGGAGCATAAACTCTATAACCTGTCTACTAGGTATGAATATTGGCTCTGTTACCCCCTAATTGTATTACCTTGGGCAAGTTATTTGACCTCTTTCTGCCTCTGTTGCCATAAATGTGAAACAAATGTAATAGTAAGAGCAACAACAGAAATAATAATGGTAATGGTGATGATAGTAAGGCAAAGAAAGCTTATCCCATTAACTTGGTGAGAGGGTTAAATAAATTAATAAATAAAACAGACTTGGAACAATGTCTGGCACATAGAAAGCACTCAAAAATTTAATTTTGGGGGATATGGAGGTGGTCATTCACTTGAGTTTCAATATAACAGTAGTTTTGAAGTACATGCAGAATGCCACATTATCTTAGAGCGATTATTCATCTAATTGGGTTCCTCTGCAGTCAATGCCTGGTAGGAGAACATTGCTGTTTTCTAAAGTATAAATCTCAAGAATTTACTGCATTTTTTGATACTGTTACTATCCCAGAGCGATCTATTAAAATTTTTCTCCTTTTGTGATATAAAGAGCCTACTTTAATATATTTATTATGGTTTCAGATGTTTCAGTGTATTTCAGATCACTTAATTTTTTTTCACATAATTGTAGACTGCACTCCCATTTCTCTGAGGTCTGCTTTCTGCTGAGCTGAGTGTTGGTAACCTCAGCAGAGAAATATCTTTTAGCTCTGTAGATACTCCCAAGTGTGCTAAATCCTGACCCTAGTGAGTGCTGAACATGATGAGGCTCATGGTGTTAGCAGAGAGACGCTTCCTAGCAGTGTCATGTAGCTATATGTGGGGGTGAAAGTTATTCTGTCTTTTCTACAAATCTGACAATAGCTGACCAAACACTGTGGCATCATACTTGCTGTGAATTTTGACAAATGTACTAGTACCATTTTATACCTGTGCTTTATACATTTTATTTCTAACCATTACTTTACTAACAAAAAGTGTTTAACAGGTGCTGGCTCAATCCACTGCTTCTGGACACAACTGTACCATGTGTACCAAGGAGCTTCCAAAGAGAAAGAGTTCTGCCAAGCTCAAATGTGTCATTTTCTGGGTTCAATCCTTTATGTGCCCTTTCATAGACTACATACTTTTAGGACATTTTATCAGTTTTAGCACATACACATATATTCAGTTTCCACAATAGTTGGAACATCTAAAAATGTAGCCCCTCTTCCTTTGAGGTCTCTTTCAAACAATTATAGATCAGCCTGTGTGAAGAGGGTGACATCCTTGGGGTTTTCCACTAAGAAGCCAATGTCCTCAGATTATAAAAAGATCAGATGTGAACAAAATTTGAAAGCTATGAAGTTAGGGTTGACATGAAGGATGCCAAGTGTAGTTAAATTTTAGATAAACAATGAATTAATTTTTAAGTGTAAATATGCCCCCAAATATTGCATGGAATTAATATTAATATTTGGAACCAAGATACTGGTATCCTATATTTTTATTTACAACATCTGGCAATCCTATGTGAAGGACCTATAAAGGTAAGAATTTTACAGAAGAAATATGGTAGGTTCTATAAATTAGTATTTATTTTAAACTGGATTTTAAATCTCATACAATTTAATATTACATTAAACCTTTTAAGATTTAAAATCCAGTTTAAAATAAATACTAATTTAAAGATAATAAAAACTATAATTATAGGGTATTTCATTATATACATATACACATTGTATTTAGTCCATTCTCACACCGCTACACAGAACTGCCTGAGACTGGGTAATTTATGAAGAAAAGAGGTTTAATTGACTCACAGTTCCTCAGGCTGTACAGGAAGCATGGCTGGGAAACTTGCAATCATGAAGTGAAGGAGAAGCAAGTACGTCTTCACATAGTGATCAGAGAGAGAAGAATAGTGAAGGGAGAGGTGCGACACCCTTTCAAACAGCCAGATCTCATGAGAACTCTATCACAAGAACAGCAAAGGGGAAAGTCTGCCCCCATGATTCAATCACCTGCACCAGGCCCCTCCTCCAACACTAAAGATGACAATTCAACATGAGATTTGGGTGGGGGCACAGAGCCAAACCATATCACACCTACACACACATATATGTACATGTGCGTGTATTTCTCCCTATATTAGATTTCTATTGCTGCTTTAACAAATTACCACAATTCAGAGGCCTAAGACAACACAAACGTATTATCTCACAGTTCTGTAGGTTAGAAGTTTGGGTATAGCATGACACATCTGGTTTTTCTGCTTAGAGTCTCACTGGGCTAAAATCAAGATATCAATGCCTCTGGAGGGACTGCGGAAGAATGCATTTCCATTTTTATTCAGGTTGTTGGCCAAATTGAGCTCCATGCAGTTGTGGGACTAAGGCCCCATTTCCTTGCTGGCTGTGAGACGGGGCTCCTACTCAACCTCAGAGGCCTCCCACCTTCCCTGACTCATGATCTCATTCATCTTCAAAGCCAGCAACAGCTGTTGGTGTCTTTTCCTGCTTAAATTTCTCTGCCTCCACTTCATTTTTGCCTTATCTCTCCCAACAAATCTCCTCTGCCTCAAAGGCTCATGTGATTATATTGGGCTCAACCAGGTAATTCAGGATCACCTCCCTATCTTAAAGTTTATAACATTAATTCTATCTGTAATATCCCTTTTGCCATATTCACAGGTTCCAGGAATCAAGGTGTGGACATTTTTTTGGAGGGGGAGCCATTATTCTGCTTTACACACACCCAATTTTCTGATACTCTGTGATAAGCATTGTAACTAAGGCACTTAATATGGTAATCTCAATTGGGAAATGGTTAAAAAAAAAAAAGAAAATCAGACAGAAGACAAAACCTGTTCTACTTTGATTCCAATTTAACTCATGGACAATTAGTAGAGCATAATTTAAAATTCTGATGCTTAAATTAATAACTACATAGGGCCAAGCATGGTGGCTCATGCCTGTATTCCCAGCACTTTGGGAGACCTAGTGGACAGATCGCTTGAGCCCAGAAGTTTGAGAACAGCTTGGGCAATATGGCGAAACCCCATCTCTACTTAAAATACAAAAAATTAGCCAGGTATGGTGGTGTGCACCTGTGGTCCCAGCTACTCAGGAGGCTGAGGTGGGAGGATTGCTTGAGCCCAGGAGGTTGAGGTTGCAGTGGACTATGATTGCACTGCTGTGCTCCAGCCTGGGCAACAGAGCAAGACCCTGTCTCAAAATAAGTACTTACATACATACATACATAGCCATTTCTGCAGTGGTATAAGGATTGAGAATGAAAAGCTGCTGTATATGGCTATTCAGTAGGCCAGTCAGTAGAAACCCATCTGTTGTTCATAGCAAAAGCAGGTCTGTCCTAGGCCAGTTGACTTAAAGGTAATAAAACTATTTGAAAGAACAAAGACATTGTGATTATGACACATCCTTAAATGAACCAGATTCTGTTTGATATATATGAAAATTTTAAGCATGGGTCTAAAAGTGCTGTAAGAGAAATCTTTTCATTTTTTTCAATGAGATCTAACATCATATAGATGGCTTCATCAATTATTGAGAAAAAGACTAAGAAAAGAAAAATGACTGATTGGGATGCTTCATTTTGAAGTCTGATTTTGAAGCCTTTGGGTTGAATGTACCTGTAGCTCTAAATCCTTCAGAATTAGTTGTCGTTCTTTCACCAACTCATCTACTTAAATTTCTTTTTTTTTTAAAGACACTTAAAAATTTTAACACACTGTCAAACAACAAAATGTATGTGCTAAGCTTTGAAATACATGAAATATACGAACTGCATGTATCTGAATTTAAGAAACAGGTCTCTTTATAGATAAATATCACTTAAGATGAAACAAAAAATGACTTTAAATTTAAAATATTGCTTTATCTCAAGAGTTAAGTGTTCATGACTTTGAGTGACTTTTTTTCTTCACAGCTATTTTTATTCACTTCTGTATTCTGAAGTGCAGCATTGAATTTCAAAGTTCTTATACTTGCCATCTAAGGTCCTTGCCCTGTTTATTTCTATCAAAGTATCATGGAACCCAAGCTGACAATCTAAAATCGTTAAAAAAAAAAAATGAGACAAAAGTGATAATGAAGGAATGTTCATTTACAAATCATTAGTTATCCCTGGTGCTTTTTTTGGCACTAACATTTAGAGATTAATAAATGGACCACAGTGGATTAAATAAGCACACACAGATATGCACTAAGGAGTAAAAGTGCATCTCATTTAAAAAGCACTATTTTCTTAATTCAGATGAATACCAATGATTTTTCTTACATTTTAAAGATTTACCCAAGTCTGCTATCATGATGTTAGACACTGCCATATAAATATAGTGCTGATAGTATCTTTCTAGCTGCTCAACCCAAAATGGAGACTTTTATCATCTTTCCTCCAAGTCATTACCTCTGGGTTAACTGAAAACTGTTTTTTATTATTAAAAATGCTTTCTAATTCTTTATCCTCCTTTTTTGAGGTATCCTTTTTTTTAACCTCATTTCAAACCCTTCACACCTATTTCATAAAATTCCCCAAAGATATTTTTCCATACCGTGTAAACTTTATTTCCACCTCTAGGTACATAAACTCATGTGCCTTTAGATGTCTTTAGGTGATACTGATTCTTTATTTAAAGCTTTGACACTGTTAGAAAAAGGATTTGAAGTAGCTTATATATTTATGGATAAAAAGAGGACACAGAAAATATAAAGGAGTAAATGTGAGTTTTGCCAGTTACCTCAAACTTGCTGAATATTTTAATATGACATTAGGGGTAACTGGGAAAACTTACGTTTTTCTTTATTTACCCCAACTTTGCTGAATATTGTAATATGACTTTGGATCATATCATTCAGGAAATTTTGAGTAATGAAAGAAAAACATATTCTAAATAATTTTAGATAAGTATTTTTTCTGGCAAAAGTTATTATTCTGATACAAAGTTAAAGAAAAACCTTGTTATGACTGTTGTTAATGGCATGGGAGACTTTATTCAGGACTACTGTGATAGGTGTCAAAACTATGGCAGGGGAGAGGCAGATTGGCCCAACTCTGAAATCAGGGGATTTATAGCCAAGGTGCAAGTTAAGGGTAATGGAATAATTACTGAGAAGAGACAACATGGGTAAGAGAAATTCTTGCCAAACTGACTTAACAGGATTCCTACTGAATGGCAAGCCAGGGTGAGCAAATATCAAGGATGTGAGTTGAAGAATTTGATTAGGTATTAAGAACGATCAGGTATCAGAAGTGAGGAGATTCTCTCTAAACTGACTTATCAGAAATTTTACTAAAACTGGACTCCACAAGATCAGACACTGAAGCCCAAGGTCAAGGCTTAACTAGTAGTGAAGGGGACTCACAGGAACCTGGCTAAAGCTTGGTCAAGGAGAATGTCAGTTTTTTAATGACAAAGGCAAGGGAAGAATATGTTGGCCTACAAAGTTTGCATTGTGCAAAACAGTAAAGAATACTCATCATTCTCTACATTTCCATAAAATTGAACTTAGGTCTGATTTTATCATTTGAGTTTCAGTTTTTTTAACATAAGCACATGGCAGGGAGTATGTAGGCAAGATGGCATTTAAACAGAGTGATGAGGGTATGAGCCATGGGAATATCTTAGTGCCCAAATTCAACTGCCCTGTGGCATGGTGCATGGGGTACTGGAGAAACTATGATGAACTCACTGTGAGTGGAGTGAAGTGGTCAAAAGATAGAGAAGTAACGCTTGGGGGAAGAGGTATAGCAGAGATCAAATCATTCAGACCTTAAAAGCCACTGTGCAATCTTTTATTTTAACTCTGAATGACATAGGAAGCCATTGGAGGATTCTGAACAGTGAAAAGATCTGACTTACATTTTAAAGAGATCAGTCTGACTGTTATTATGAGATAGATTATAGGAAGATAAGGATGGCAGAAGAGAGATCAATTAGGAGGTTTCTGAAGTAGCACAGAGGAGGCATGATGGTGGCCCATTTCAGGATAGTGTCTGTGGAAATGGTAAGTAGTTAGTGATCATATTCTGAACATGTTTTGAAGGTAGAAATAAAGAGTTCACTGACTGATAACTTAGAAGAATAAGATAACTTTTTTTGAGATGGGGAAGATTGCAGAAAAAAATAGGTTATTTGCAGGAAGAACAGCAGTTTGGTATTTGACTTTTCTTTAACTCACAATGCCTATTAGACTTCCAAATGGAGGAGTTAGATTGGGCCAAAGGACAGACAAAACAGACATGTAAGATTAGAATGAAGGTTTAGGAAGTACCTGTCTTGGGACTTAGCATTTAAACTAGAATTTAATCAGTTATAATGAATTAGTAGATCAAATAATAAAGGGACAAAAAGTATTCTATAGAGAAAAACAGCATAGGAAAATCCTCAAGGCTCGAGGAGCTAAGAAAGTGATATTCCTATAAACAATTGATAAAGGCGGCAGGAGTATAGTAAACAAAGGGAAGAGTGGCATGAACCATTGGGTCTGATCACCTAGGAAGTGAGAGTACATAGATAGGTCCAATGATTGCTGTTCACAGTAATCATTTATTTCTCTGTGTTGTCCTCCTTCGCCTCTACTGGTCATTCAAGACTGCTTAGAAATCCCTATTTAAGGTGCAGTCTCTTGTGTTCTTTCATGAAACTATGTAAACAACTACCTGGTGCTTTCTGAGTCGTGTTGCACTTGCCTGTTTTCTGGTCATCTCCTCCAGCATACTATAGGTTCTTTAAGGAGAAAGCCTACAGTACATAAATAATTATTGAACAAAACAGCAAATAAACCTTTGCACTTCAAATAAAATCTAAGTGATAATTGTCCCTGTCCTCCTCACCCAACTCATGTCATGCCACTCTTCGCTTTGCTTACTATACTCCAGCCATCTTTATCAATTGTTTGTAGGAATATCACTTTCTTAGCTCCTCAAGCCTTGAAGATTTTCCTATGCTGTTTTTCTCTGTAGAATACTTTTTTTCCTTTCATTATTTGATCTACTAATGCATTATAACTGATTAAATCCAGGTTTAAATGCTAAGTCCCAAGACAGGTACTTCCTAAACCTTCATTCTAATCTTACATGTCCATTTTGTCTCTCCTAACAGTTCTAATTTGTGAATTAATAGCATTTATCACAGTTTGTAGATTTATAAGGATTGTATGATTATTTGTTTACTATCTGTTTCTCAATGGAATCTATGAGAACAAAAGACCATGTCTGTTTTAATCATTAATAGGTACCTAGCCCTTGCCACTGCACCAGATACTTAATAGGCCCTTTAAAAAATTTCTTAGCATAAGTGAAAATAAAAAGTTCCGCATATTTGTATTATTATCAATGAATGTGGATAATATAATCAGTATATTTGTGATTTTTGGATAACATGAAACTATAATGTCTTTTGATAAACATGTTTTAATCTGTTTTCTCTTAAATTTGGAAAAATATGAGCTAATGGAATAAGAATTAGTCTCCCACTTGCCCAGCAGCACCTAGGTTTTATAAGTATGTAAACATTTTCCATTTTTTACAGAAAAAATGTACTTTCAAGATTTGGATCACCTCAGGGAATGTTCCATTTCCTCTCTTCACTAGTTCAGCATGTGATGTAGAAGAGCATATCCAAAATGAATGTGAACTTCTGAGAAACCATTAGCAGTACGAGCAACTATTTTTCAAACTCAGTTTTATTGAAAACAGAAGTTTAAGAAACTTAAATAAATTACTATTTATGTGGAAAACTTGTGGATCTAGAGAACAGCTTTTCTCGTCATTTACTTTATCTTCTAAGTCTTTCTTTGTTGAGATAACAAGATCAGTATAAATACCTCATAAAAATTATTTAAAGTTTTTCGAACCAATAATGGGTAGGCATATATTATTTAGACTAACCAAATTTTACAACTCTTATTTGTAAATATATGTGCATATATTTATAAAATTAAATACAGTTGTTTCCAAATTTATACAAAGAAGCTATAGCTATTGAAATCTAGAAAATACTAAATATTCCAGTTTCATAAGTATGAAAGACTACTTATAAAATTAAATATTATTTGTCATTTCAGTTAATTATTTGAGCATACAAAGAGGATGGAACTATCACCTAAATCAATTTAAATATTCTTTATCTCACCTCTACAATTGCTAAAGTATGGAAGCATTACTATAATTAGGATTAATTACTCATATAATAGAAGTAATGGACATTTGGAAACAGGAAGTAGAGACTAGACCCCTTATTCTTCCGAGATTTCCTCTCAAGGACCCCTCCATACAAAAGTGGCAACATGAAATTCTCAGGCCCATTATTTTATACTGCTGTTTGTAATACTACAATATGCTAAATTTCATTTTGAGAGGCTACATAAAACTCATTAGAAGATAGAAAAAAGAAATGTTTGAAAACTGTAAGCTTCTGAATTACTAGTAGAAGAATTAGCTGAAAATTATAATGTTGCACTTTGCTGTTGTCATTTCAAAGTGTCTTTGGAAAAATCTGCTTGAATTAATAAAATAAATTTCATAAGGGATTAGCCTTCCAACTATTTCTATAATATTTAATATTTTAAATTATTGGCATGCTCATATTAGACTATCTATACATTTAACATATACCCCTCATTTAGCCTTCTAACACTGCAAATATGACTTGGAGGTCTTCAAAACTATAGAAAAAGGAAAATAAGAGGCAACTTTTCATAATGCAGTCACAATAAAAAGGGTGACAACTCTCCAATTCTATTTAGCCCATATTACAAAATACAAATAATAGAATGTGTTAAGATTTATTTGCCTAACAACAAACATTTAATTCATTGATTAACATTTTGAAAGCATCCATGGTTAAATCAAGGAAAAAGAAATATTAACATTTGTATTAGGAGAGAATCTAGATAAATCATACGAGAGAAAGTACATTCAAACATTTCCTCACAATAGAAACTGAGAGTGTTTTGTTGAGTTTTCTTATTTCTTTTCAATCTTTCAGTTTTTCTTTTCCAGTCTAAATTTTTAAAGGGTTCACAGAATTATCACTAACACATTTCTTCAAAGAAACAGTATAGAATGTACTGAACAAAAATTTGCTTTCTTTAGTGTTTATAAAGCTTTCCAAACCAAAATTTAACTTAATGTATATATTAATCATATTAGTGGCAGCAGATGATACTCATCAATCTTTAGGTATGATGATAACATCTGAAGAAGTTTCATAAACAGGTTGCTTTCAGTACCACTTGTACTCATAATTTTCAGTGATATTGTAAAGAACTGTATAAATGCCATGATTTTTAGTTTCTATCTTATTGAAATCTTTACCATTTATTTTCTTTATATGTATCCAATTTAAGATGAAAACTATCTCTTCTTTGAAATTAATTCTTTTTCCAGGTTAATCTCTTGGCTTTTGGAGTCATCATATACAAAGTTTTTCGTCACACTGCAGGGTTGAAACCAGAAGTTAGTTGCTTTGAGAACATAAGGTAAATGCGTCTTTAAGTTCACTTTTTTTTTTTTTTTTTTTGGTAATTAAAAGCTTTAGTAACTCAAAGTACAAATAATTTGGGGAATTATTTTTAAATGATTGTTTCATACTTTACCATATTTAAAAGACGCATCGGAAAATAGCATTTAGTATGTATATTAAGACTACAATTACTGCAGATTCAGTGGTAAGAAGCAATTTTTTCAAACATACACCCCTTTGAAAGGGAAAAGACGATGACTGTGTTTTAAGGCAAGGAAGGCCTTAGTGATTTTCTTTTACAAAATGCTTTTCAGAACTTAGTAACTGTTTCTTTCTTGTTATCCCTAGTTTGCATGTTGTCATGATTTTTCCTTTACACCCACCCTCCCGCTTTGAAACTGATTTATTGAAACCTTGAAAATGATTTGATCAGGAAGAGCTGAATTATGCTATAGGGAACACTGGAAACCACGGACTATTTGTGTTGCTTGGGAACACTCCTGTAGTTTCAATACCTTGCACAAGATTTATTGTTGGGATTTAATAAATGTTTGATCGATTACTTTCTTTTAGTCCTCACCAGTTATGGTTTCATGTAGTGTACTGGTTTTAATAAAGTTGAAAATGACTCATTTTCTGAGGTACACTGCTAAAACATCTACTGCAATAAAGAATGACTGGACTAAAAATGAATGAGAGAATAATCATTAGTTGCTTCATTTCCAAGGCAATGTCCTTAGTGAGCAGGGTAGAATATTGTTTTACCAAAAGTCACAGGCATTCTGCTGAAAAGATGTAAGAGTGCGCATGTGTGTGTATTTTTTCTTTAATTTTTAAGAAAACAGTATTCTGTAATGAATTTATTTTGACGTATTTTTGTATTGCAAAAGCAAAACAAAATCAAACAAAACCCTATTTTTATATCCTACATGTTCGTTTCTTCTAAACCTGAAAGAAAAGCAGAGCCTCCTTTGATGTAGTAGATATGTGCTGACCCCAGTCCACATGGTATACTTTTCAGAGTTTCTTAGGGAAAATACTTCCTAACAGATATATGTCTTACCTTTGGGAATTCCTGCAACATTACATTTGAAATCAAAGCATGCACACTGCAGTACGCCAGACAAAAATATTTTAAGATGAAGACAATTACTTAATCTTAAACATAATTCCATGTTTTGGTAATAGCAATTTGACTTTGGAAGCACACCCCTGCCACGGTTCAGTAGCATACCCTAAAGGCTGTCCCACCTAACTGCAGCACAACTTAGCAGTTTGGAAATTCTATTGGGTCTATTTGTAAAAGGTTTCTTGGTTATACTGAAAACTCACCTCCCACATAATTTGAGTAATTTGGGAGATATGTTGACTATACGTACCTTTCTTCACTGACGCATTTCTCATATGTGATAGGTCTTGTGCAAGAGGAGCCCTCGCTCTTCTGTTCCTTCTCGGCACCACCTGGATCTTTGGGGTTCTCCATGTTGTGCACGCATCAGTGGTTACAGCTTACCTCTTCACAGTCAGCAATGCTTTCCAGGGGATGTTCATTTTTTTATTCCTGTGTGTTTTATCTAGAAAGGTAAACAATTTCTTATTTTGGTGGTTCCTAGTATATTCATGTAGCATCAGTTGCCAAATTGATAGAAAATTCTTACTCTCATAGATTGATGACTTCTGCCTTTATTGCCTAAATCGCCTAGCTGTTCATAGGAAAATATGCTTTTAAAAGAACCTTGGTATTAGGGATATAAATATAACTTAAATGGACATATTCTGAGCTATAATACTTTAGAAAACCATACATAACAATTTATTGTGATTTGAAAAAGAAATTAAATGTGATTGTTATGATTAACATTTCTTCCTTTCCTTTTTTTAATTTTTAGATTCAAGAAGAATATTACAGATTATTCAAAAATGTCCCCTGTTGTTTTGGATGTTTAAGGTAAACATAGAGAATGATGGATAATTACAACTGCACAAAAATAAAAATTCCAAGCTGTGGATGACCAATGTATAAAAATGACTCATCAAATTATCCAATTATTAACTACTAGACAAAAAGTATTTTAAATCAGTTTTTCTGTTTATGCTATAGGAACTGTAGATAATAAGGTAAAATTATGTATCATATAGATATACTATGCTTTTCTATGTGAAATAGTTCTGTCAAAAATAGTATTGCAGATATTTGGAAAGTAATTGGTTTCTCAGGAGTGATATCACTGCACCCAAGGAAAGATTTTCTTTCTAACACAAGAAGTATATGAATGTCCTGAAGGAAACCACTGGCTTGATATTTTTGTGACTCATGTTGCCTTTGAAACTAGTCCCCTACCACCTCGGTAATGAGCTCCGTTACAGAAAGTGGAACATAAGAGAATGAAGGGGCAGAATATCAAACAGTGAAAAGGGAATGATAAGATGTATTTGGAATGAACTGTTTTTTCTGTAGACTAGCTGAGAAATTGTTGACATAAAATAAAGAATTGAAGAAACACATTTTACCATTTTGTGAATTGTTCTGAACTTAAATGTCCACTAAAACAACTTAGACTTCTGTTTGCTAAATCTATTTCTTTTTCTAATATTCTAAAAAAAAAAAAAAGGTTTACCTCCACAAATTGAAAAAAAAAAGTGAAAAAAATCTGTTTCTAAGGTTAGACTGAGATATATACTATTTCCTTACCTATTTCACAGATTGTGACTTTGGATATTTAATCAGTAAAATATAAATGTGTCAAGATATAATATTGTTTATACCTATCAATGTAAAAACAGTATAATAAAGCTGAAGTATTATATTCTATTACCTTTCAGTGAAGTGAAAGTTATACTATCTCATTAGTGTATTTGAATCCTTTATTATTTTTAATTTTAGAAATATCACAGTTCACATTGCAATATTCCCTTTAATTTACTATTTTTAAAGGGGTATTATAAATATGAAAGTATTTATAAAGTGAATTGCTATTTTTTCTGTTCAGAAAAGTACACACTTAAAATTGTTATTGTTAACAATGTGTAAACACATTTAAAATTGTTATTGTTAACAAAGAAATCATGGAGAACTGTAGAGGTTTTCACAGTGGATCCATTTTCTGACAGTTTTCTACTATCTATTAAATCATATCTGCTTAAATATATAGCTTCTGTCTTTAAATCTTCTCATTAAAATGTATAAGCAGTGACTTTGATCTCAAAAATAGGTAATTTTTCTTTGCCGACCTGTAAAAGTGTGCCAATACACTAAATTTGTGATTTTAAATTAATTCCTCCAGCTGTTGAAATGAAGCCTGCCAAATCTTGCTCTAACAAATAAAATGTTATCTAAATGAAGTAATTCTGCTACAGCTTTGCTGAATTCCTGTTCTCAAGAAAGATGAGCTACCTGCCAAGGGTCTTTTACATTTTTAGGGAATCCATGATAATAACTTCTCATTATCTTCTAATTTCTTACATGGTAAGCCTGTGACCTATTATTATCAGTGCCATTGCAGGATAATGTTATAGAAATGTGATATTGAAAATACTCATCTGTTTAATAGATATATTCAAAACTTCCCGTGGTAGACAGAATAATGCCCCCTCCCAAAAAAATGTCCATGCCCTAATCTTCAGAACCTCTTAATATGGTAGATTACATGGTGAGGAGAATTAAAGTTGCAGATGAAATTAAGGCTATTAATCAGCTGACCTTGAGATGAGGAGATGATTCTAGATTATCCAGGTGGGCCCAGTGTCATCACAATGTCCCTATAAGTGAAGGAGAGATTCAGAAGAAGGGCAGGAGTTCCAGTGATGCAGTGTGGCGCAGACTCTACCAGCCATTGCTGGCATTGAAATGGAACTCCACAAACCAAGGAATGAGGACAGCCTCTAGAAGCAGAAAAAGACTAGAAATGTGTTCTTCCCTGGCATCTCCAGAAGGGAGTCAGCCCTGCTGATACCTTTGTTTTAGCTCAGGGAAACCCATTTCAGACTTCTAAACTCCAGACCTATAAGATAATAAGTTTATGGTGTCTTAAGCCGGGTTTGTGAATAATTTGTTACAGCAGCCATTAGGAATGAATATGATGGAAATATTTATGTAATAAGATCTTTGGAGATGAACTACTGTTCAGATCATTAGGGCAAGCACTCACCCAACTGTCTTCTTTTCATCTACCTTTCCGTAGATATCACTGGACAAAGCTTATGTTTGTTAGTATGGCAGTTAAGAGCTTCTCATATCTACTTTCCTCCCCAGTTTTCATTTTTGCCTGACAAGTTTATTCAGTTATACCAAACACTTTACCTTTCCCCAAATTTGCCATGGTTTACCGAATTCCCCTTTTCTGGAATTTCGTCCTTGTGACAATCATTACTCTGGCAAATATTACTTGCCCTTAATGCATCTTTCTTTAGGAAGCCTTCTCTGACTCACACAAGGAATTAATCGTTTCTACCTTTGTCTCACCACTCTATCTAGTACTTATCTATTTAACATTTATTACACTGTATTGTAATTATTCAGCCCAGCTCAGGACATTCACTGGATGGTGTTCTGTTATTCCTTAAACACAGGTACCCTTTTTATTTTGGGTTTCCTGAATCGATGTTACTTATTTTCTGTTGCTTCCTGACCACATGTTTGATGTCATAAGAGGTCTGCACCCTCTGAACAATCTGGCCTTTGCTCTTTTGCTTTACCTATTCCGTTCTGGAAGCCTGCTTAGCCAAGCCTTTCATGCTTGTCTCACACATACCATGCAATTAGGTGGAAAGGGATGACCCAGCAACTTCAAATTAGTAAAGTAGAGAAGGCAGAGTAATTAGGCGAGCAATATAGCTTTGAGCATATATTATTCAATTCAGTTTTTTCAGAAAAGACATTTTTGGAGGATTTGTAAGGAGCTTACCAAAATAATAAAGTCATGCTTCATTTTCCATTTGGTTGTCTTTCCTCATGTTATTCCTTATTCCACTTCCTCATTTGATAGTGAGTTAGGTAAATATTAATATTTGAGACTCAACCACCTTAACCTGTAAAATATGTCACAAGATCATCAGTAAATACTAAATTACAAACTCTTCTTCACAAACAATCAAAGGGGGAGTTATAAAATCTCAGAAGATTCAATCAAATAACTCAATACTTTAAGCTTGGCCTAAAGCAATGAGATGGACAGACACCAGGGAAGTATAAGATAAATTCTCCGACTGTGTGAAAACTTGCTATTAACTAGAGATGTAATAATCCCCTAATAAAAAATATCTGTTCGTCAACCGATTACACTGTAGTTGGGAAAATTTTATTTACATGCAATATAATAATTAGAAATAACCTGAGGGTCTATAAACAAATAATCCACAATCTTCATACTAGGCATAACTAATAAGCCTTTCATAATTTGATGATGACATCATTTATTCAGTCCTTTTCAATTTAATGCTAGCCCCATAAAATTAAATGCTGACTCTGCATCATTAATTTTCTATGTATTCTATCTAACTTTCTACACACATCTTCACTGCCCTACAAAATAGGACCCATTTGTATGTATCACATTATTGTCTAATTTCTCCAACATGAAATTTTTGAGGGAAGCATGAATTATGAATTCAGTATGAATCCAGAAATAGTACCCCATTGTTCAAGTTTTCCCCCTACCTGGAATGTCTTCTCAATGCAAATTTTACCCATCATTCAAGACTTCACATTATGAAGCTCTCTGGTCAATTTGGTCCTTATTAATTTCCACAATCGCTACCACTATAGCACTTACAGGGTGTACATGATAACATAACACTTAATAAGAATCACTGTAAAGTCATCATTCAGTGCTCAAGCTTCAAGTTCCTAGGTTTTAGATTACAGATAGGAGTTAAATAACTTGGTAAAGGCATTTAAAGAAAATATTTCTTTCTTGAACGTTGATACAGTTTTGAATAGTTAAACTGTGCTATCCCATTTAATTCTCACACTAACATATGCAATTCTATCCTTATCTTTTCAACGTGAAAAGTGTCTAATGTCACACAGGTAGGAAATAGCAAAGTTAGTTTTCAAACTCAAAGCTACAGCTCCTGCTGCTCCCCTATAGGAGCTCTCACAAACTTGCTCAGACTCAGATAAGGATTGAAAATGGCTGGATTCATACCCAAGCTTTCTGCCTCTGTAGGGTATATTCCACAGCTATACATTTGTATAGTGTAAGGATAATATTACAGTTTACAGTTATGTTCTCTTGAGGCTAGAGGAAGCATGACATACTTTTTTATTTTTTCTTTGACACCGAGTCTTGCCCTTGTTGCCCAGGCTGGAGTGCAATGGCACTATCTCGGCTCACTGCAACCTCCACCTCCTGAGTTCAAGTGATTGATTCTCTTACCTCCACCTTCTGAGTAGCTAGGATTACAGGCACGCGCCACCACGCCCAGCTAATTTTTTTGTAATTTTAGTAGAGACGGGGTTTCTCCATCATGGCCAGGATGGTCTCAATCTCTTGACCTCGTGATCAGCCCGCCTTGTCCTCCCAAAGTGCTGGGATTACAGGCTTGAGCCACCGCACCCAGCCAACATACTTTTTTAACATGGGATTTTAATGTCTTTTCTACATGCATCTGTGATTTGAAATAAGTGCATAGCATAAGTTTTAAGTTAATGTGTTTTTATTCTTTTTCTCTCGCTTCGCTGCCCTTTCCTTGCACATTTATTCCCATCCCCCATTCCTACTCACACCCTCAACCAGGCAATTCATGTTAACCAACTGGCATATATTCTTGCATATTGTTCTTCCTGTTCATATCATCTTATTGAGAACATTAATATGACATCACATTATAATAATGCCTACGTTACCTGCTTTTCTCACTTGCTAAATTAACAAGTATAGCCCATTAATTCATTTAATGGCTGAATAATATTTTGTATTGAGGATGTACCATAATTGCACAGCTAATATACAATCTGAACTAATGCAATAATATATTGGAAGAGCTCACTGCCTTTCAAAAATAATGTTCCCTATGCCATACGGCTTGGTTTTGTTGTTGAAAATACCAAATGCTAATGTTGTTTTTTTTCTTAAGATGAATGTGGACCCATATTGATGAGCCAAAACATCATAACCCTTTCATTGATATAAAGGTTGTTTGTTGTTTCTAGTAAGTATTCAGTGAAAATCATACTATGGATTTGAGATCCACAAAGCTCCTTGAGCATTTTCATTTAAGTGAAAAGGATTTGAATTATTTACCCTACATTGATGGCTTGAGCAAGCATTAAGATTGGTAAGCAATCTGAAAGTGCAGAACATTTTACCTGGTATTTCATTCAGACATTGCACATCACAGGTTTGTGTGATAGTTATGATTAATATAAAATGAGAGGGTTAGTTTAGCTGCAACGGATCTCTTCTGGTGCCAATGTACTATGTTTCTAATTCCAACCCCCCATTTGAGGCAATGTAAATAATAAGGTCTAGAAAGTATATTACAATTTTATGCCCTTAAAAATAAGGGAAAAAATAATAGGTTTCTTTCAAAATTGTCCTTAAGAAATGTGGTTTTATTTCCTATCAGGCTGCAATTTGCCATATATCAACATCTAAGGGCCAGGCAGCTCAACCTGAAAATGATTATTTTCTTTCTTTTTCTTAATGTATCAGAAAGTGGATCTAAAAGAACCTTCAGTATGCAGGGGGGTTAATTATCTTGGCAGTCAGTTAAGCTTTGGAAGTTTTAGGTGATAATAACAGAGCCCTAAAAAAGACTCCCTGCTACTGCTGCCTGCTGTGAAGAAACAGCCATGTGTTGCCACCACTGCAAATATCGCTCAAATTACCCTAAAATTCCCCTGCTTTTCTGTGCATCCTGGCTCCTGGAGAGCGGCACTGTGCCAGTGAGGTCATTTATTCTGTCACTTCAGCCCACACGGCAATCATGACAACTACATCTTTCACTCAATCTAATGCAGGAGGCTTTTCTGCAAGACCTTAGATGACCCAAGTGAGGAATGTAATTATTCAAAACAACAGTGCTTCTTGTTCCTCAAGTGCTGCCAACGTCTCTGCAGAGCCACCTAAATGCTCCCCAATTTTATCTTCCCACTCAGATCAATTTCTCAGATTCTCCTAAAGGAGTGTGTAAATAAACAATCACCTCTCACATTTTAGAACTTTACTTTCAGAGAGGCAGTAACAGCGGTGTGGATGCAAGCTCAGATTCTGCAGTCAGACCACCTTGGCTAGAATTCCCTTCCTAACAGAGTTGGTTGTATAACCTTGGGCAAGTTACAACCCTAGACCTCAGTTTATCACCTAGGAAATAGAGATAACAATGATATAATGTTGTTTTCAGAATTAAATCACTTAATATATGGAAGATAATTAATACAATGATTAGCACATGGCAAGTGGCATCTAAGTATTAGCTATTGTTATTATAACCCGCATGAACAATTACTGACCATGCACTTACCAGGTACTAGTGACTGTTCTCAGTATGTGGTAGAGTTAACCAGTAAAAATCATGAAAACTGAGAAAAAATAAACATAAATATCTTGTTCAAAGTGAAGACCTCCACATTATTGATTTATCAGCAAGTTATTTCTGAAACAAGCAAGGAAACAGTAAAAACAAAAGTGAATAATAATAAAGTCAAACTGTAGATTTACTTTATTTTCTATCATCCCCCAATCTAGTTTCTCCCACCCGCACCATTTCACCCCACCCAAAAACTCCAACTTCAAGTTTCATTGCCATCTAATATGGAGCTGGAAGTATGCCAGAGACAAGTTTAGATGTTCGACTTTGTTGATGTGTTCTCTGGAGTGCAGTTGCAGCCCAGGTCCCACATTCTCTGTACACACAGAAATCCTGCCCCTGCAGGTGCTAATGTCCTTCAGTTACAATTAAAGTGGTTTTACTGTAAAAAATTGTCATCAATATATTTTTATTTAAATATAAATATTATTAGCATTTACATGAGGCTAAAAAATATTTTTTCTTCTTTAAACACAGTGCACATAAACAAAGACATTTTGTTATTCTCAGCTTTCCACGTACTACCATAAATAAGGAAAATATTTACAGTGGCATTTGGGTACTTTTTTCAGCATATTATATATATATATAAAGAATATATATATAAAGAATAAATATATATATTCTCGCTTCAGGACACTTTCCAGTCATTTCATTTGCTCTTGCCTAATTTAAGACGACAGAAAGTATGCTCCTTTAAAACACAATCCTGATATCTTTAAAGGAAAAAGCAAATGAGCTATCTTAATACTTGAGAAAAGCTGATAAAGGAATTGCCAATGGAAAAGAAGAAATATTCTTTAATAAATACCAATTACTTGTTTGTAAAATGCATTTGGCTTTACCTATTTATGCTATTTAAATGTTCCACATTGTTTCCTGAACAATAGATTTCTTTGTTACATAAAGGTAATTTCTAGCTTCCATATTTAGTAAACTAGATATTACAAATTTTTGAGATAAAAATTAACTAGAAATTTTATTATTTGCTAATTTGAGAATTCAGATTTCCATTATATCTGCCATCCTCACCTGCCAATCTTGTTATTTTGATGAAGAATGCTTCAGAGATTAGAAACATAGTTCTTTATTCTTCTGTGCACTAAAGTGTAAGACATCCTTAGCATTGTGTGATTTTTTTCCAAACAAATTTGCATTCATGGATAGAATAAGCTGAATAAGTCTACATAGCCAAACATTTTTTTCTACTTGCTCCAATAGCACTGACAAATAGGAAGCTCTTGCTTGCTCCCCAAAACACCATTTCCTTGAAAGCAGAAGTGTAACATTACTTCTTAGTATCCTCCCATTTTCTTTGTGAGACTCAGAAAAGGTAAATGGATTAATATATATTTTTTTGACTTTGACATGATGTGAATTTCTTTCATAAAGAATTATGTACATATGGTCATTTTACAAAATGAATTTAAGGTGTTTTACAAAGATGGATAAAATATAAACTGGATAATACAAATATAAAACAAGAGAGTAGAGTCAAAGGAAAAACAAGGGTACTGTCATAAAATGGAGGTAAAAATTTTAATAAAATATGAGTGCTTTATTCACTTAGGTTCTGTCCTGTTATCTGTTGCTGTGTAACAAAACCACTCCTGAATCAAGTGCCTTAAAACAGTGATTCATTTTTGTTTCTCACATTTCTGTTGGTTGATTGGCCTCAGCAGCGTAGTTATCACCCAGAGTTTCTCATGCAGCTGTGGTCAGATATTAACTGAGGCTACAGTGATCTGACATGGCTGTCGACTGTAATCTTGACAGCGGCTGCCCACCAAACACCCATTTATGGTCTCTCGATGTTATTTGGGTTTCACACAGCATAGATTCTGGGATTCTTGAGGGAGCATCCTGAAAGCAAGCATTACAAAAGGTTCTAGTAGAGACTGAAAACCTTCTTATTACCTAACCTCAGAAGTCATATCACTTACTTTTGTGAAAGCAGTCAGTCACAAAGCCCACCAAGACTTAGGAGGAAGGAGAAATAGATCCACCTCTTAATGGAATACTAACAAGGTCACATTGCATAAGAGCATGTGGGAATGGGAATATTATTGAGGTCCTTTTTAGAAAATACAATCTGCCATAAGTTTTTTTTGTTTGTTTTTGTTTTTGTTTTTTTGAGATAGAGTCTCCCAGGCTGGAGTGCAGTGGTGCCATCTTGGCTCACTGCAAGCTCTGCCTACCGGGTTCACGCCATTCTCCTGCCTCAGCCTCCCGAGTAACTGGGACTACAGGTGCCCGCCACCATGCCCAGCTAATATTTTTGTATTTTTAGTAGAGACAGGGTTTCACCGTGTTCTCCAGGATGGTCTCGATCTCCTGACCTTGTGATCCGCCCGCCTCGGCCTCCCAAAGTGCTCGGATTACAGGCTTGAGCCACTGCGCCCGGTTCTGGGATACATGTGCAGAATGTGCAGATTTGTTACATAGGTATACATGTGCCGTGGTGGTTTGCTGCACCCATCAACTCGTCATCTACATTAGGTATTTCTCCAAATGCTATCCCTCCTCTAGCCCCCAGCCCTGCCATAAGTTTTACACTCTTGCTATTATCTATATATCACAATAATATCCTTATGTTAGACAAAGCAAAGCATTTTATAGGACTGTTGCCTGTAGTGTCCTTGAGTGTAGACCAATGAAATTGCACCAAAGAACAATTTAGTTAAAGTAATAAAAGCCATAAAAATCCCAAATTATATGAGCTAGGTAACTATTTTATGCTCTTATAGCTTTACTTAGGGGTATATTTTTAAAATCAGTGTCAGTATTCTCCATATTGTATTCTAGTATTTTGAACACAAGTATTCTGATTGCTAGTAATAGGGCCCTATTTGAAAAAAAATAAATTAATAAAGGCATTCTATAAGTAGAGTTCTTTTTAGAAATCCTAAACAGTTCACTCATTCTCACTCTCCAACTACACCATAGACTTGAGTCAGCCAGTCAATTATTTTAATATATAAAAGTTTGGAGAATTATTGCCATTTTAAAAAACACAAATCCAAATATTGAATTAGTTTAACATAGTTTTGCTGCACCTTTTAAGACTCAGAACACTTTTTTTCCCTTAGGATACCAATTAAGATATGAGAGACCTCACAGAACACAGATCAGGAAAGATTAACATGATATAATACAGAATTTTCACATTCTTCAACCATCATCCATCCATAATTATTCACTTTATGATATGGTTTAGAAGTGTATCCCCTCCAAATCTCATGTTGCAGCGTAATCTCCAATGTTAGAGGTGGAGCCTGGTGTAAGGTAATTAGGTCATGGGGGTGGATTCCTCATGAATGGTTTAGTGACATCCTCTTGATGATAGGTGAGCTCTTGCTCAGATAGTTCATGTGAGATCTGGTTGTTTAAAGGAACATGAAACCCACCCTGCCGCCCCCAGCCCTTTGTTCTGCTCTTACTACATGATGCGCCTGTTCCTCTTTCACCTTCCACCATGATTAGAAGCTTCCCAAAGCCCTCACCAGCAGCAGATGCCAGCACCATGCATCTTGTATAGCCTGCAGAACCATGAACCAAAATAAACCACTTTTTGTCTCACACGTTCGTGTGAAGAGACCACCAAACAGGCTTCGTGTGAGCAATAAAGCTGTTTATTTTACCTAGGTGCAGGCAGGCTGAGTCCAAAAAGAGAGTCAGCAAAGGGTGATGGGATTATCATTAGTTCTTACAGGTTTTGGGATAGACAGTGGAGTTAGGAGCAATGTTTTGTGGGCAGGGGGTGGATCTCACAGAGTACATTCTCAAGGGTGGGGAGAATTACAAAGAACCTTCTTAAGGGTTGGGGAGATTACAAAGTACATTGATCAGTTAGGGTGGGGCAGAAACAAATCGCAGTGGTGGAATGTCATCAGTTAAGGCTATTTTCTTCTGTGGATCTTCAGTTGCTTCAGGCCATCTGGACGTATACATGCAAGTCACAGGGGATATGACGGCTTAGCTTGGGCTCAGAGGCCTGACATTCCTGTCTTCTTATATGACTAAGAAAAGCAAAACAAAATAGTGGTGAAGTGTTGGGTCAGCGAAAATTTTGGGGGGTGGGAGGGAGAGATAATTGGCGATGTCTCTCAGGGCTGCTTCAAGCGGGATTAGGGGCGATGTGGGAACCTAGAGTGGGAGATATTAAGCTGAAGGAAGATTTTGGGGTAAGGTGATATTGTGGGGTTGTTAGAAGGAACATTTGTCATACAGAATTATTGGTGATGGCCTGGATGGAGTTTTGTATGAATTGAGAAAGTAAATGAAAGACACAAGGTCCAAATAAGAGAAGGAGAAAAATAGGTGTTAAAGGACTAAGAATTGGGAGCACCCAGGACGTCCAATTAGAGAGTGTCCAAGGGGGTTCAATGTTATTGTTTGCTTAGTTGGCGAGTTTTTGGGCTCTATCCTTGAGTTTTTTATGTTGTCATATACCAGGCCAGATTGATTTAGGTAAAAACAACACTCTTCATTTAAAAATATATACAGTCCTCCTTTTTCAGCAGTGAGTAAATCGAGTTCTCGGCGGTTCTGGAGGACAACTGCAGCTAAAGAGTCAACCTGGGCTTGGAGAACAGATAAAGTTTGTGATATATTTGTAATGATAGCAGAGAAGTCATTAGAGAGGCTGCAGAATGTTGTGGCAGTGGTTGAGATGCCTGCTATTCCAGTTCCAAGTGCAATAGTACAGGCAGAAAGTCCTAGACCCACAAGTAAAGGGACTAGTGGGATGACTCTTTTTTGTCATGTTGATGTCATGAGGGGGACAGGCAGTTGTTCATTCCCATCTGCAAACTGGATTTTGGGGGTAAGGAAAACTAGAGTACATGTGCCCATCCAGTTGGCAGGTAGGCACACATAGGTGGAAGAGCCACATAAAAAGAAGAGACCTTGTGTCAGGCAGAACTGTAAATGTAAAGTGAAAAGTTGAGAGAGTGTACTGAAAGAGGAATCCTACACCCAAAATCCTAGAGATCCAACAAGGGCAGCAGCCATTAGAGGTTGTAATGGGGATTGATGGTGCAACTGCGTAGAGGGAGGGGTTCAGTTTTCATGCTGTATGAGAAAGCACATAGTGTCTACAAGTAACCTTTCACTGCTATTTATGGGGCTGGGTATAAGAAAGCAAGAGGAAGGGCTAGGAGGAGATTCAGACGAGCAGCGGGAGGGTAGCCAAGGATGTAGTGAGATGCAGGGTAGGTGTCTTCCTGAACAATAGTGACTGCCAATGTTTTTTAGTTTGTCAGTAATGATAGAGGGCTTATCAGTAATGTGAAGTTGGAATGCTCCCATCTGTTTGGTAATGTGTGTGGCTGGGTTCTGGAGATAAAGAGTAAAGGAACATTTGGACAGTGGAAGGTTGCCTAAAGGGATTCCAGTAGGCTGTTGTTGGGAGATGCATAAAGGAATGGCAACAAGGATAGTTGTTTGTGTGGTTAGGGATCCAAATATGGGGCGGGTGAAACTGACATAAGGAGAAAGTTGCTGTAAATAGATGCGGAAAAGTGTGGCAACTTGTTGGTGTGAAATGTCTGGAGAGTTCTCACCAAATCTGTCTAGAAAGTAAAGAAGTTCCTCAGGCGGGTACAGATGAGGGCTATTAAAGGAGGTTCTGAGGTGTAGGGAGATGGGGCAGGTAGCCCAGTCAGCCTGTAGCGTGGGGATGGCTGTGTAAAAGCAGGAAGAAAGGGAAACGCATAGCCAACAACCCTTTGCTAGAGAAGGATTGGAGGCAGTGAGGAGAGAGTGGGTGAGATTGATAGCATGCTGGAGGTAACTAGGGAGAGGTAGAGAGTGACATAAGAATGGGAATGAGAATAAGAGTGAGTAGAAAACTAAAGAATAGAACTTCATCAGGGTGGAAGTATTGGAGGATGCCCTACCACCAAAAATCATCTATCCACTCTAAGAGGGAGTCAAGAGTGGCGGTTTGGGGATAGCACCAGAAGGTATCAGCTGTGATGTCTTGGAGGAACAATGTAAACCGGCAGTGTAAACAAGAGCAGGTCATTTATGAGTAGTTGAGAATGGTGAACAGGAGTATGACTAGACAGAATATAGTAGGAATGACAACTTTTTGGGGCGCAGTCTAAGTAGTGGGGGTGACTGTGTAAAGCCCTGTTGCAAAGAGTAGGGTAAGGATGGATAGACCTAATAGAATGAAGGGATGTATTAAGCTCATAAGGGTTCTTATTGTTCTTCAGAAATGCGAGTGAGTTTAAGGGAAGTAGGGGAGAGTACTTGCGACTTCCAGGAGGAAGAGGAGATATCAGGCTGGCTGGCTGACAGACACAGCTTTATCCTGGTATGGTGAACCCAGTGGGGAGGGTCCTATAGGTGGATAGTGGTTAGAGTACTATAGATGACTAAATAGGGTCCGGTTCATCGAGGTTGTAGAGTTTGAGGGGTCAGATTCTTAACAAGAACTGATCGTCCAGCTAGGGTGTCTTCCTGTGGCTGGGAATCTGGAGTAGGCAAGAGAAGATTAGCAGCAGGGCGAATTTCCTGTCTAGCCTGCTGGAGGACTGGAAGATAGTCTCCTAGAGGGCTGGTGTCTGGGATGAGGTTGGGGCCGAGTAAGAATGTGCGTCCATATAAAAGTTCAAAGGGACTGTACCCTGTAGCATCTCGAGGACAGGCTCTAATTCTGAGAAGGGCAAGAGGTAAAAGTACTGTCCAGTCCTTTTTAAGTTGGAGGCTGAGCTTGGTGAAGTGTGTCTTTAAAAGACCATTAGTCCGTTCTACCTTTCCTGAAGATTGAGGACAAAAAGGAGTATGAAGTTTCCACTGAATACCAAGAGCCTGAGAAACTGCTTGGGTGATTTGACTAATAAGGGCCAGTCCATTATTAGACTGTGTAGAGGTGGGAAGGCCAAACTGAGGAATTATGTCTGACAGAAGGGAAGAAATGACCACAGTGGCCTTCTCAGACCCTGTGGGAAAGACCTCTACCCATCCAGTGAAAGTGTCTACCCAGACCAAGAGGTATTTTAGTTTCCTGACTTGGGGCGTGTGAGTAAAGTCAATTTGCCAGTCCTGGGCAGGGCAAATCCCTGAGCTTGATGTGTAGGAAAGGGAGGGGGCCTGAACAATCCATGAGGGGTAGTAGAATATCAGATGGAACACTGAGAAGTGATTTCCTTTAGGATAGATTTCCACGATGGAAAGGAAATGAGAGGTTCTAAGAGGCAGGCTAGCGGCTTGTAACCTACATGGAAGAGATTGTGAAATGATGACAGAATAGAATGGGCCTGTGAGGCTGGAAGGAGATATTTTCCTTGGTCTAAGAACCATTTGCCTTGTGTGGGAAGAGATTGACAGGTAGAAGTTTCAGCAGGGGAGTAGGGGGGAGTGACCAATGAGAAAGAGAAAAACTGGCTGTGAGGGACAGAAGTTGGAATTCTAGCTGCTTCTTTAGCTACCTTATCAGCATACGTGTTGCCCTGAGCAATGGGATCTGATGCCTTTTGGTGGCCCTTGCAGTGAATGACTCCAGCTTCTTTTGGAAGTAAAGCAGCCCTGAGAAGAGTTTTTATTAAAGAGGCATTAATGATGGAGGACCCTTGCATAGTGAGGTCCTCACCCCATAAAACAGCATGGTGGTGCAGGATATGGAAGGCATATTTAGAGTCAGTATAAATATTGATATGTAGTCCCTTTGCAAGGGTGAGGGCTGGAGTTAAGGCAATGAGTTCTGCTTGCTGAGAGGTAGTGGAGGTGGGCAGAGCAGTAGCCTCAATGATAGATGTGGAAGATACTATAGCATACCCTGCCTATGCTAGTGAGTGGCGATTAGGCCTGGTGGAACTGCCATCAATAAACCAAATGTGATCAGGGTGAGGAACAGGAAAGAAGGAAATATGGGGAAATGGGGTGAATGTCAGGTGGATCGCAGAGAAACAATCTTGGGGGTCAGGTGCGGTATCTGGAATAATGTGGGAGGCCGGACTGAAGTCCAGGCCAGGAACAATGGTAATTGTGGGAGACTCAACAAAGAGTGAGTATAGTTGAAGGAGCCAGGGAGCAGAAAGTATATGTGTCAGGTGTGAGGAAGAAAATAGATTTTTGAAGTTATGAGAGCTGTAGAGAGTGAGTTGAGCATAGTTTGTGATTTTGAGGGCCTCTAAAAGTATTAGGGCAGTGGCGGCTGCTGCATGGAGACATGATGGCCAGCCTAAAACAGTAAGGTCAAGTTGTTTGGACAAAAAGGCTACAGGGCGTGGTCTTGGTCCTTGTGTAAGAATTCTGACTGCACAGCCCTGCACTTCGGCTCTGTGTAATGAAAAGGGTTGGGATGAGTCAGGGAGAGCTAGTATGGGGGCAGTCTCTAAAGCTGTCTTCAAGGAACGGAAAGAGGAGTGGGGAAAGGATTTAGGATCTATGGGGTCAGCTAGGTTTCCTTTTGTGAGTTTATATAATGGTTTTGTTAGGATGGCAAAACCAGGTATCTAAAGTCAAAAGTATCCAACCATGCCTAGGAAGGAAAGGAGTTGTTGTTTATAGACGGTGTTGGGGTTTGAGAGGTCAGTCAGACACAATCGGCAGGGAGAGCACGTGTGTTTTCATGAAGAATTATGCTGAGGTAGGTAACGGATGGGGAAGAAATTTGAGCTTTGGAGGGGGATACCCAATATCCTTTGGAGAATAAATGTTGAAGGAGCAGGAGGGTGTCTTGTTGAGAAGATTCAAAGGAGGGGCTACAAAGTAGAAGGTCCTCAATATATTGAATAAGGTGAGAAGCGGAGGGGTGGAAAGAAAATCATGATAAACAGCTTGGCTGAAGTAATGAGGGCTGTCCCTGAAGACTTGTGGCAGCACAGCCCAGGTAAGCTGCTGGGACCGATGGGTGTCAGGTTCAGTCCAGGTAAAAGCAAAGAGAGGCTGGGATGAGGGGTGTAGGGGAATAGTGAAAAAAGCATCTTTAAGGTCAAGAACTGAATAGTGAGTTGTGGAGGAAGGTATTGAGGACAAAAGAGTGTACGGGTTGGGCACTACAAGGTGGATAGGCAAAACAATTTGGTTGATAAGGCACAGATCCTGAACTAACCTGTAAGACTCGTCTGGTTTTTTGACAGGTAAAATGGGGGAATTGTAAGGAGAATTTATAGGTTTTAGAAGCCCATGCTGTAAGAGGCGAGTGATAACAGGCTTTAATCCTTTTAAAGCATGCTGTGGGATGGGATACTGGCATTGAGCGGGGTAAGAGTGATTAGGTTTTAATGGGATGGTGATGGGCATGTGATCAGTTGCCAGGAAGGGAGTACAGATGTCCCATAGTTGTGGGTTAAGGTGGGGGGATATGACAGGAAGACACAAAGGAGGCTTTGGGTTGGGAAGAAGGGCAGCAATAAGATGTGGCTGTAGTCCAGGAATAGTCAGGGAAGAAGATAATTTGGTTAAAATGTCTCAGCCTAATAAGGGAACTGGGCAGGTAGCGATAACTAAAAAAGAGTGCATAAAACAATGTTGTCCAAGTTGACCCCAGAGTGGGGGAGTTTTAAGGGGTTTTGAAGCTTGGCCATCAATACCCACAACAGTTATGGGGGCAAGGGAAACAGGCCCTTGAAAAGAAGGTAATGTGGAGTGGGTAGCCCCCATATCGATTAAACAGGGGAGGGACTTACCCTCCACTGTAAGAGTTACCCAAAGCTTGGCGTCCGTGATGGTCCAGGGGGCTTCCGAGGCGATCGGGCAGCATCAGTCTTCAGCCTCTAAGCTGAGCAGATCTGGGAAGGAGTCAGTCAGAGAGCCTTGGACCAGAGCTTTAGGGGCTCTAGGAGTGGCTGCCAGGTGAGCTAGGCAGTCTGATTTCCAGTGGGTCCCTGCACAGGTGGGACATGGCTTGGGAAGAGTCCCGGGCTGCAGGCATTCCTTGGCCCAGTGGCCAGATTTCTGGCACTTGAAGCAAGATCCTGATGGAGGAAGTCTTGTAAGAATGCTTGACTGCTGTAGTTTAGGTGTGTGTGGCTTAGGCATTTTGAAGTTCTTGTATGCTGGAGGTGCGGCTGGGTTTTGTCTCACAGCGGAGGCAAGTAATTGTAACTCGGAAATGCATTGCTGTCTGGCTGCCTCCTCTCTATTATTGTACACCTTGAAGGCAAGGTTGATTAATTGCTGTTGTGGGGTTTGAGGGCTGGATTATAATTTTTGAAGTTTTTTCCTAATGTCAGGAGTGGATTGGGTGATAAAATGCATATTAAGAATAAGGCGGCCTTCTGGCCCCTCTGGATCTAGGGCAGTAAAGCGTCTAAGGGTTGCTGCTAAGCAGGCCATGAACTAGGCTTGGTTTTCATCTTTACCTTGGGTAGTTTCTTTAAGCTTGTCATAATTAACAGCTTTGTAAACTGCCTTTTTAAGCCCTTCAACTAGGCAGGAAATCATGTAATCTCAACTAGCTATACCTGGGGAATCTTCCTGATAGTTCCATTGGGGATCCTCTGGGGGAACTGCTCTAATGCCTTCCTGGAGGTCTGGCTCATGGAGCTGGCAGTTGTCAGCATGAGATTGGGCTAGAGAAAAAACTCTTTCCTGTTCATCTGGGGAGAGGGTAGAAGTTAGGATGACATTTAAGTCACTCCAGGTTAAATTGTAGGATATCGGAATTCCTGTACATATTTAGTGGGGTCTGATGAGAAAGAACCTAAATGCTGGCTGATTTGGGAAAGGTCTGATAGAGAAAAAGGCACATGTACCCTGACTATGCCTTCAGCTCCAGCCACCTCTCTAAGAGAAAATTGTTGGGCAGGTTGGGGAGAGCTAGTCACAGAATGAAACTGTAAACAAGACTGGGTGTGGGGAGGGGAGGTAATAGAAGGGTTATAGGGCTGGGGAGCAGAGGCTGAAGAAGAGTTGGAGCCTGATTCAGCCTGGCGGGGAGTGACCTGAGGAGGAGCAGTCTGGGGAGGAGGTGAGAGGTCAGATGGGTCAGTATAAAAGGAAGATTCACAAGACTCAGCGACACTTGGGGTTGGGACTGAAGGGACAGGCAGGAGGGAAAGAAGGAGGATTTGGGATGAGTTGCATTGGGAACAGAGACTAGGGAGGAAACGAAGTGTGAAAAATGCCTGGATGTAAGGCATCTCAGACCAATTGCCCATTTTTCAACAAAAATTTCGTAAGATGGAGAAATCAAAAGTGCCTTTTTCTGGCCATTTAGAACCATTGTCGAGTTTGTATTGGGGCCAAGCAGCGTTGCAGAAGAAAATAAGATGCTTAGATTTTAGGTCAGGTGAGAGTTGAAGAGGTTTTAAGTTCTTGAGAACACAGGCTAAGGGAGAAGAAGGAGGAATGGAGGGTGGAAGGTTGCCCATAGTGAAGGAGGCAAGTTTAAAGAGAAGGGTAGAGACATGGGAGAAGGGGTGGGTGGTTCTTGCCCCCCAGAAAAGTGGTGCTTGCCGCTAAGGGTGAATGACCAAGGCAGGCATTCCCACATGATCAGACACCTCTGAAATGTGGGTGAATAATCAAGCAGGCATCCCCACAATGATTAAACACCAAGGGAAGGCTGCCTTCCTGAGTCTGTGACCGGCGCCAGAGTTTTGGGTCCACAGATAAAATGTGTCTCCTTTGTCTACCAGAAAATGAAAGGAATTGAAATTAAGAGAAGGGAGAGATTGAAGGGTGGTGCCAAGATTGAAAGGAGAAAGAGGTTGAGGGATAGTGAGAGAGGTTGGAGAAGAGAGTAAAAAGAGACTGCTTACCCAATTTAAAATCGGTGAGATGTTCTTTGGGCTGGTTGGTCTGAGGACCCGAGGTCATAGATAGATCTCTTCATGGAGTGAGGGTGAGGACAGGGGACTGGTCTCCCAAAGGAGTCCCGCTGACCCAGGTCTTTGGCACCAAATGTCTCACGTGTCCATGTGAAAAGACCACCAAACAGTCTTTGTGTGAGCAACAAGGCTGTTTATTTCACCTGGGTGCAGGCTAGCTGAGTCTGAAAAAGGAGTCAGCAAAGTGTGATGGGATTATCATTAGTTCTTATAGATTTTGGGGTAGATGGTGGAATTAGGAGCAATGTTTTGTGGACAAGGGGTGGATCGCACAAAGTACATTCTCAAGGGTGGGGAGAATTACAAAGAGCCTTCTTAAGGGTGGGGGAGATTACAAAGTACATTGATCAGTTAGGGTGGAGCAGAAACAAATCACAATGATGGAATGTCATCAGTTAAGGCTATTTTCACTTCTTTTGTGGATCTTCAGTTGCTTCAGGCCATCTGGATGTATACGTGCAGGTCACAAGGGATATGATGGCTTAGCTTGGGCTCAGAGGCCTGACACTTTTCTTTATAAATTACCCTGTCTCAAGTATTTCTTTATAGCAACACGTAAACAGATTAACACAGAAAATTAATACTGAGGAGTGGGGCATTGCTATAAAGATATCTGAAAATGTGGAAGCAGCTTTGGAACTGGGTAATGGGCAGAGGGTGGAAGAATTTGGAGGTCTCAAAAGAATACAGGAAGACAAGGGAAAGTTTGGAACTTCTTAGAGACTTTTTAAGGGGTTGTAACCAAAATGCTAATAGAAATATTGACAGTGAAGGCCAGGCTGACAAGGTCTCAGATGGAAGTGAGAACTTTTTTGGAAACTATAGTAGAGGTCACCTGTGTTATGCTGTAGCAAAGAACTTGGCTGCATTGTGTCCATGTCCTAGGGATCTGTAGAAGTTTGAACTTAAGAGTGATAACTTAGGGAATCCGGTGGAAGAAATTTCTAAGGAGCAAAGCATTCAAGATGTGGCCTGGCTACTTCTAGCAGCCTATGATCAGATACTGAAGCAAAGAAATAACTTACAGTTGGAACTTAAATTTAAAAGGGTAGCAGAGGGTGAATGTTTGAAGGATTTGCAGCCTAGCTATGTGGTAAAGAAAGAAAAAAGCATTTTCAGGAGAGCAATACAAGCAGGCTATGGAACGATCACTAGCTGTAGAGATTAGCATGATTAAAAGGGAGCTAGAGTGCTAATATCCAAGACAACGGAAAAGGTTTCAAAGGCATTTCAGAGATATTGAAGCCAGCCCCTCCTATCACAGGCCCAGAGGCCTAAAAGGGAAGAATGGTTTCAGGAGACAGGCCCAGGGCCCTGTTGTCCTGCTCAGCCTCAGGACACTGTTTCCTGAACCCTGGCTAGTCTAACTCCAGCCACAGCTCAAAGGGCCCCAGACAGTTCAGGTCATTACTCCAGAGGGCACAAGCCCTAAGCCTTGGCAGCTTCCACATGGCATGAAATTTGTAGGTGCACAAATGCAAGCATGAAGGAGGCCTGGTAGCTTCCCTGTAGATTTCAAAGAATGTATGAAAAAGTCTGGGTGCCCAGACAGAAGCCTGCCACAGGGGCATAACCCTCACAGAGAGCCTCTACTAGAGCAGTACAGAGGAGAAATGTAGCGTTGGAGCCCCCAAACAGAGTCCCCACCGGGATACTGCCTAGTGGAGCTGCAGGAAATGGGCTGCAACCCTCAGACCCAAGAAAGGTAGAAACACCAGTACCTTGCACTCTTAGCCTGGAAAAGTCACAGGCACCATACTCCAACCTATGAAAGCAGCCATGGGGGCTACACCCTGCAAAGCTAAAGGGGCAGAGCTGCGCAGGTCCTTGGGAGCCTACCCCTTGCATAAATGTTCCCTGGATGCAAGACATGAAGTGAAAGAATAGTATTTTGGAGATTTAAGATTTAATGATCACTCTGCCTGGCTTCAGACTTGTTTGGGGCCTACTGACCCTTTATTTGGCCTATTTCTCCCTTTTGGAATGGGAATGTCTAGTCAATGAGTATACCATCATTATATCTTGGAAGTAAATAACACAGTTTTCATTTTACAGGCTCATATGTGGAAGGAGTCTCATGGAGCACACAGGCTCATGTGTGCTCAGATGAAACTTTGGACTTTGGACTCTTCATTGATGCTGGAATGAGTTAAGATTTGGGGAAACTATTGAGAAGGGATGATTGTTCTTTTCACAATGTAAGAAAAGCATGAGATTTGAGGAGCAAGCCAGAGGTAGAATTATGTGGTTTAGATGTCTATTGCCTCCAAATCTCATGTTGAAATGTAACCCCCAATGTTGGAGGAGGGTCTTGTGGGAGGTGATTAGATTATGGAGGTGGATCCTTCATAAACGGCTTAACATCCCCTTGGTGATAAGTGAGTTCTTTCTCAGTTAACTCATGTGATATCTAGTTGTTGAAAAGAGTATGGAACCTCCCCACACCTCCATCTCTTGCTCCTGCTCTCATTATGTGATATGCCTGCTCCTTCTTCTTCTGTCATGACTGGAAGCTTCCTGAGGCCTCAACAAAAGCAGATACCAGCATCACAATTCCTGTACAGCCAGAAGAAACATGTGCCAAAATAAACCACTTTTCCTTATAAATTATCCGGTCTCAGGTATTCTTTTATAGCAATACAAGAACCAAGAATGGACTAAGACATGCCAAAAGATGGGTTGTTGAGAAATAGTGAGTAGTATTTGACTTGAGAATAAACTGAAAGCCAAGTATCATCTGGATGTGAAATAATATTCCTTTGCATTCAATTAATCGAGGAATATAGCTCTTTTGTAATGATGGCAAAAGATGACTTAGTAGCTTTTTGAAGAATCCTTAACCAAAGAACATAACAAATGATTGTGTGATTGAGAGCCCAGAGTTCTATTCCTTATATGTAGCATAGTGGGAAAAATTCAGTTAAAATCTTGCCCTACTCAGTATACAGACAAACATCAAGCTTGATGAACTTTTACAAATAAACTGATCTTACTATTATATTCAAGGTTGTAAATCTAGTCAGTGTTAAAACCTACAAATGTTTTTCTTTCATTCACTTAATAACTTTAAAAATAGTTTCAAGTATAGAACATGAATATTTAGTTCTCCAAAAAAACTATAAATCTAAACTTTAAAGGAACACATTTTCTTCGTATAAAATGGCAAACAAATTATTTTTATGTTATTTTAAATTATATTTACTATTTTAACTATAATAATTGTACAAGACTGGTAATAGTATAATGTTTTCTAAACTAATGTGAATTAGCTAATGTTCAGTAAAGTAAATGAATACATACTCAAATATTATTAAAGTTACGTAATTGTATACAATTTTGGCACTGCTGTAGGCAGCTGTTATTTAAAGAATAGTATTTCAACATAGTAGTCTAGCCAAAAATAAGACAATTATTTAATATCAGAAAAATTCAGAAGAAAAGTTTATAAATATAAGAAATGTATTTTTAAATTTGACATATTTAGTGAGACTAAAAGATCTGTCACATAAACTATGTCATACTTTCTCTTTCCGTGACAACTAAGTCAAAGCCTATGACCCAAAACAGGTTATACACTAAGACTAAATTTCATGTAGGTCAGATTTAGTTGTAGAATGTTTTAACACAAAATGACTGACTCAAAATCTGCATGCAGCCCCTGACATTAAAGAAGTCTTGTATTCCTGCTTCACTATGACAGTGTACAAAGAAAAAAGGGAAATGATGTTTAAGAGAAAATGGATTTATGAATTAGGAAATAAGAGAACCTTTAAATAAAGGCAGTTTGCAGGGATGCCTCCCCTGAAGCTACACAAAATTGGAAAGGCATCTACCGAGTCTTAAAACAGCATTCAGTCATATCTTTTAGTCTACTCTTTTAATGGATGATTTGTATGCAACACTTCCAAGTGAGATGAGAGTATTGCAGACTACTGAAACAGACATAATCACCCTGCTGACCCAGCAGGGGCAGCTTGAGAATAGGGGAAGAGTGAAAAATCCTGTTTTTCTCTGAAACCACCTGAGCAAAACAGCCTATGAACATTGCACACATTATCATGTAGCTTCAGCCGTAGCTTCAGCCATAGCTTATGCCTCTCATTTTTAAAGGGAAAATAACCACCATCAAAAAATTAGCCTGCCTCCTTTAGATTAATTAGGCTAACCATCTCTGATCCTAATATGCTAAATCTCAAAATAAGTGGTGATTGCCTTTTGGTGGCACTACAGGCACTAAAAGGCTTGACATGAAGACAGAATTATTTTGGTTTTAGTTTAACTAGTTTTCAAGAGGTGACATTTAAAAAGCATTGTAAGCTATTGGAAACCAATGAGGAGGCCACAGTCATTTCAAAACATGCACACACAAAAATTATCATTTTATAAGTGATGAATAATAGCTAACTTTATAGAATAGCTAACCCTTATTGGTAGAACATATCTGTGAGGTAAAGACTATGTGTGAGGGTCTTCACGTTCCTACAATATGAGAGATAAACAACATCCTATTAAGATACACATATAAAAATGGAGAAAGCCTTACACAACTAAGAGGCCTAATTACAAAAATTGGCCAATTTTAATAGTTTTCTTATTAAAAACTTTGTGTTACTAAGTATTTAAATATAATTTATTTTCTGATAGAAAATAAGACAGTAAAATTTTGTAAAATCTCAAAGTATTTTTTTGTTTTTTGAGACAGAGTCTCACTCTGTCACCCAGGCTGGAGTTCAGTGGCAGCCATCTCTGCTCACTGCAACCTCTGCCTCCCAGGTTCAAGGGATTTTTGTGCTTCATCTACCAAGTAGCTGGGATTACATGTGCGCACCACCGCACTGGGATAATTTTTGTGTTTTTGATAGAGGCGGGGTTTCACTATTTTGGCCAGGCTGGTCTCAAACTCATGGCTTCAAGCGATCTGCCCTTCTTGGCCTCCCAAAGTGCTGGGATTACGGGCATGAGCCACTACACCCTGCCAAAGTGTGTATTTTTGAACACCAGTATTATAATTATCCCTCATATTTAAATTCAATTTTATGATATTTAAAATTCACACAATTTTTTTTCTTACATTATGTGTTATCTAGTAAAGAGTTAACCTTGCCCAAAGAAAAGTCTGAACTTTTCCTTCAACTACTGGGATCTATACATCCCTAGAATGTCTTATCTGGCAAGAGAGACTTTGTTGACTTGGGGATTTTGGCCATGGTACAATGTAACAATGTAATTTCTGATGGAAGACTTGAGCCATGCTATATTAGTTCTAACATTCAGCAGAACTAGAGACTAAGAGTATTAGCCTGACCTCTGAGAGGAGCTGAAGACTGAAGTATGTAATCAAGCCCCAATCAAAACTGTGAACAACAAAGGCTCAGGTGAGCTTCTTTGGTTGGCAATATTCAGTGTATATTGTCACACACTGTGGCTGAGAAGTAACGCTGCTTATGACCCCACAGGAAGAGGACAACCAGGGGTCTCAAGTTGGGGCCCCTTCTGGGCTCTGCCCTGTGCATCACTTCCCTTGGCTGATTTTAATTTGTGTACTTTTGTCATAATAAAAGATATTATAGGTACAGTGTGTTCCTGAGTTCTAGCTGTTCTAGCCAATTATCAAACCTGTGACTGATAGTGGGGATCCCAGAATTTGTAGCTATATGTGTCAGAAATCTCAAGAAAAAGAGATTTTTATATGTATGATATGACATATATTATATATATAATTATAGTTTATATAGACTATAAACAGATCACATATGTTATCTAATATATATTTATATGTACACATAATCATGTCTATATGAGTGTGTGTGTATATATATATATATATATATATATATATATATATATGACATTTACTCAAAACCAGTGCTCATGAAATGTGGTAGCTGGCAAGTCCAAAATTTATAGATCACATCAGCAGGCTAGGAACTTAGGCAGGGGTTAATACCACAGTCTTGAGTCCAAAATCTGTAGGGCAGGTCAGCTGGCTGAAAACTCAGCATGGGCAGTCTCAAAGCAAAATATTTTTCTTCTCTGAGAAACCAGTGTTTACTCTTGAGACCTTCAGGGTATTGGATGAGTCCCATCTACATCATTGAGGGTAATCTCATTTTCTTGAATTAATTTGATGTAGATGTTAATCAAATTTACTAAATATCCTCAAATCAGCATCCATGTTAGTGTTTGATTAAATATCTGGGTATTACAGCCTAGCAAACTTGAAACATAAAACAATCATGGTAGCCAACTGGTCTGAAGTGAAGGTGGTCTAGGGGACACCTGAAACTTGTGGCTGGTGACTTAAATGAGAGAAATTTTGTGAGAACTGTGTCTTCTCACTATATAGTTGGCTACACTCCACAAATAGACCCACACAAATATATTCAACTGATTTTGATAAAGGCGCAAAGGCAATTCAACGGAGAAAACACTGTATTTTCAACAAATAGTACTGGAATAACTGGATGTTTATATAAAAACATGAACCTAGAACAGAACTTACACCTTACGCAAAAATTAACTCAAAATGGATCATGCCTGTAATCCCAGTACATTGGGAGGCTGAGGTGGATGGATCACTTGAAGTCAGGAGTTCAGGACCAGCCTGGCCAACATGGTGAAACCCTGCCTCAACTAGAAATACAAAAAAATTAGCTGGGCATGGTGGTGGACACCTATAATCCCAGCTACCTCAGGAGACTGAGGCAGGAGAATCGCTTGAACCCGGGAGGTGGAGGTTACAGTGAGTAGAGAGATCACACCATTGCATTCCAGGCTGGGTGACAAGAGCAAAACTCTGCCAAAAAAAAAAAAAAAAAAAAGATGATAGACCTAAATATAAAATGCTAAACTATAGCATTTCCAAGAGAAAATATAGGAGAAAAGGGAGAAAAAGCCATATAACCTTCAGTTTGGTGGTGAGTTTTTTAAATATAACAAGAAAAACACAATCCATGAAAGAAAAAACTGGTAAGTTGGAGCTTATTAAAATTGAAAACTTCTGCTCTCCTTAGTATACTGTCAAGAGAATAAAAAGCGCACAATGGGAGAAAATATTTGCAATCACCTATCTGATAAAGGGCTCGTATACAAAATATCCAGAGAACTCTAGTATTCAACAATAAAAAACAAAGAATTCAATTTAAAATGGGCAAAAGATTTGGACACCTCACCAAGAAAGATATGGCAAATAAGCATATGAAAATATGCTCAAATCATTTGTCATCAGGGAAACACAAATTAAAACAACAATGAGATATACACTACACACTAATTAGAATGGCTAAAATCCAAAAAAACTGCCAATACCAATTACTGTTAAGAATGCAGAGCAATAGGAACTCTCATTCATTGCTGGTGAAATACAGTGCTACCACTCTAGAAATGTCTGGCAGTTTCTTACAAAACTAAACACAGTTTTGCCATATGATCTAGCAATTGTGCTCCTAGGTGTTTACCCAACTGATTTGAAAAGTAATGTCTACATGAACCTACACATGAATGTTTATAGAAGCTTTATTCATAATCACCAAAAAGGTAATAATCAATATGTCCTTTAATAAGTGAATGAATAAACAAATTATGGGACATTCATACAAGTGCTCTTTGGCTATTAAAAGTAATGCACTATGAAACCACACAAAGACATGGATGAACCTTAAGAGTATACTGCTAAGTGAAAGAAGCCAATCTGAAAAGACTACATACTGTATAATTCCATGTATATGACATTCTGGAAAAGGCAAAACTTCAAGGATAGTAAACAGATCAGTGGTTGCCAGGAGATGATGGGGAGATAGGTCTATGAAAAGGTAAAACACAAGGGATTTTTTAGTGCCATGAAACTATCCTGTATGATACTCTAATAACGGATATGCAACACTATGAATTTGTCAAAATCCACAGAAATTAACAGCACAAAGAGTACACCTTAATGTATACAAATTTTTAAGAAGCATTGAGGAAATGAGGAATCCCAGGAGATAATGCAGTGTGACAAAAGAATATAACTTTATTACAACTGATTAAAACAATCTCATTGAAATGGGATGAAAGAAAAAGGTACTGAGCTAAGTAACTTTGGAAATAAGTAGAGTCTTCAAGACTAAAGGAAAAAAGAAATGTACATAAGCACTGTATTTTATTTGATGAAAGTGTTTCCTATGGACTATGGGTTAACAATTCTGAAACCACCATACATGTGTACAAAAATTAAACAAAGAATGGTGGACTGCAGTACCCAAATTTCTCACTGTCGTTTAACTAGGGGTAAAGTTAAATAAGGAGAGAAAGCAAGAATGATATATATGTGTAGTAAATTGTTATAATTTTATGCTGCCTCAGCATCCATTTTGCATATAAGTGGGAATTTCTCATATCAGAAGCAGGGTATAGTCACCTTTGACTAAACTTTCCAGTTCTCTACTTATTCTCAGTTTTTCAATATGGTGGATCCAAACATCTGCCTTACATAACCACTTCCTAGTGATCACCTTCCTATGAAACAGCTAGATAATAACCTACTTGACTCACTCCACTGATCCCCACGCCCCACATGGACCATGATGATATGCTGCAGTGGTCCCCTTTTAGTCACACTGTCACTCTGTGGAACCCATGCCTGCTTACATAAACCTACCCATTAGACTCCTTACAGCAAATCTGCTTGGGTAATGCCCTGGACCCCAATAAAGCCTTTAGTCCACAGGTTCCCCTCTCTTTTGCTCTCATTCACTGGTTGAGAACATGTGTCCTGGACAGCTCCCCCTTCCATTTGGCCCTGCGAGGCACGCTGCCCTCTTCTCTCTGGGATCTATAAGTATAAACTACTTCTATTATTTCATGAGATTTGTTGAGTTTTCTACCATTTCTCACCTGACCACCACTCCCAAACCTAACTTCTTTCATGGTCAGGGCTCTTCTAGAGAATGCCTATCTTGGTAAGAATAAGCTGAACACAGGTCAGCAAGAGTCAAAAGGGCATCTGCCAGTATAAACAAATTTCCTGTGAGAGAGACAACTGGTCACATGTTGGACACCTAGGCATTAGACCATCCACAAGAATAAATAAGTATTCTGTGAAAGACACAAGTGAACATCTGTGGAGCCCCAGCAAACAGAATTAGAGTTTATAGCCACTCTCCAGAGAGAGACTTCATGACAAAATTAGAGAAAAATACAATATGGTAATGCACTAGAGTGGGAGACATTATTATGAACAAATTCGCTTAATGTAGATATACATGGTTACTCAGAGAAAAAAACTATGTTTACATGTGTGTGTGTACATACATAGGTTAGTAGACACTTATCTATTTCCTTGCTCTGTCATCTGAGAGGACCTAAAACAATGACAACCCAGTAGCAGTGAGCACACCAAGCACTCAGCTCTTAGCTTCAGATACTTACTCTCCAATAAAAACATTCAGGGCTCCTTGTAAAAATGGCTGACTCTAGAAATGGGACAAGAAATACATAAACTGAGCTTAGAGTATTGTGTAGTGCTAGAGAGTAAAGAATTCTCATAAAGAAAAAAATAATAAGAATATTTCAAATGGGACACAGAAGTCAACTGAAATAGCTCCCAAAGGCCAAAGCTGGACAAATTTGAACAACAAAATAAGGAGACACAAATATAGATAAATGATATTCAACAAAGGAGCAAAGGCAATACAATAGGGAAAGAGTCTTTTTGTGAAATGGTGCTGGAACAATTGGACATCATAGGCCAAAAAAAAAAGAATATATATATATTCCTTACATCCTTCACAAAAATTAACTCAAAATGGATCACAGACCTAAATGTAAAATGCAAAACTATAAAACTCTCAGAATATAACATAGAAGAAAATCTAGGTAAGTGTGGCTTTGATGATGAATTTTTAGATACAACACCAAAAACATGATCCATGGGAAAAAAATTGATAAACTAGACTTCATTAAATTTAAAAACTTCTTCTCTTTTAAAGACACTGTCGACATAAGACAAGCCACAGATTGGAAGAAAATAATTGTAAAAGACATATCTGATAAAGGACTGTTATCCAAAGTGTAGTATACAAAAGACACTTAAAGCTCAACAACCCCCTTTAAAAATGTGCAAAGATCTATACAAACACTTTACCAAAGAAGATGTACATATGGCAAATAAACATATATAAAAAGATGCTCAACATCATATGTCACTAGAGAATTGGGAAAAAAAATGATATACCAATATACACTATCAGAATGGCCCAAATACAAAACACTGACAACACCTAACACTGACAAGAATCTGGAGAAACAAGAGCTTTCATTCATTGCTAGTGGGAATGCAAAATAGTACAGCCACTTAGAAACAGTTCACCAGTTTTTTACAAAACCAAATATACTCTTACCATGCAATCCAACAATTGTGTTTCTTGGTTTTTACCTAAAAGGTTTGGAAGTTTTCATTGGCACCTGTAATCCCAGCTACTCAGAGGCTGAGGCAGGAGAATCACTTGAGCCTGGGAGGCACAGGTTTCAGTGAGCCGAGATCATGCCATTGCACTTCAGCCTGGGCAACAAGAGAGAAACTCCGCCTAAAAAAAAAAAAAGTTTACATCCACATAAAAACCCATTCATAAATGTTTACAGAAGTTTTCTTCATAATTGTCAAAACTTGGAAGCAACCAAGATGTTCTTTTGGTATATGAATGGATAAACAAACTATGGTACATCCAAACACTGAAATATTCTTCAGTGCTGAACAGAAATGAGGTATCAAGCCATGAGAAGGCATAGAGAAACTGTAAATGCATATTACTAAGTGAGAAAAGTGAATCTTAAAGGGCTACATACTGTATGATCCAACCATACGACATTCTGGAAAAAGGCAAAATGATGGGGACAGTAAACAGATCAGTGGTTGCTGGAGTTAGCGGGAAAGAAAGATGAATAAGTGGAGCACAGAGGAATTTTAAAGCAGTGAAACTATTCTATGTGATACCATAATATTGGCTACTTATCATTATTCATTTGTCAAAATCAGAATATACAAGACCAAGAGTGAATCCTAATGTAACATATGGACTTTTTGTGATAATTATGTGTCAATGTAGGTTCATCATTTCCAACAAATGTACCCTTCAGGTTAGTGATACTGACAGTGGAAGAGGCTGTGAATGTGTCAGGGAGGCGGGGATATGGGAATTCTGTAATTTCCTCCCAATTTTACTGTGAACCTAAAATGTCTGTAAAAATTAAACTTATTTTATAAATAAGTAAATAAAGTAGCACTGGAATATAGCTGTGTATGAAATTAATATTCCTGTGGTCATACTGATATAAATAAATGATTGACTAAATAATTTAAAAAATAGGAGAGATTAAACAAACTTTTCATACATAAGAATTACAAATAATGTATGTAAATATTACTATTCAAGGAGTAGAGTTTATCTCTCCACTCCTCCCCTGTAGACAGTGTGGAGTAACTTCCAACTTCATGCTGTGAAAAGGAAGAGGAGAGAGTAACTTCACAGTGGAGAAAGCTGTAAACACTACCTCAGTCAGGCAGTCTAGGTCATTAGCAGTGCTAGGTCATGTTGGTAGTCTACAATCGTGATATGAGAAGAATGTCACTTCATGATTTTCCTATGAAAAACCCATAATCCTAAACGAGTAATGAAAAAAAATCAGACATATCACTATTGAGGTATATTTCATATAAACCTTGACTAGTACTACTCAAAACTGTTAAACTCATCAAAAACAAGGAAAGTTGAGAAATTGTCTCAGCCAAACAAAGCCTAAGGAGACATGGTGATGGAATGGAATGTGGTTTACTGGATAGAATCCTGGAAAAGAAAAAAGACGTTAGGTACAGTGTAAGGAAATCTGAATGAATTATAGACTTTAGGTAATAGTAATGTATCCATATTCATCCATTGATTATGACAAATGTGCCACACTAATGTTGGAAAGTGAATAAATATTTGTAAGTGGAAAATATTTTTATTCATAAGCTGTATTCACTATCTAAAGTTTATTTACTTTCAAATACACAGCGTTAGTTGGTAATGATAAAGTTCTGCTTCATCACTCAAATAACACATGAAAATAAGAGATAATCTCAATGCTAGACCTGAAATATAACTGACCACATTAACAATCACCTAACAGTATATGTAATTGCCATAGCTGACTAATCCGTTTAAGGTTTTGACCCTGACAGTGAGAACCAAATTAGAATGCTTGAATAGAGCAATGATGGCATATGGCTGTGGAGCGTGGAATCAAAAAACCTTGAAAAGTCATTGTCTAGTTTCAAAAAAAAAGAGTGAGGACCCAAGCTGATAGAATGAACAATCCAAAGAAGACAAGCAACGTGGTGGAACCTCTTTTGTGGCAACAGGACTTCAAAAGGGGAAAATGAAACTACAATTAGTAGCTATAGTTGGGGTTTGGGATGCAGATTAGAAGCTTTACACGTGGTGTCTACAGTGTCACCTACCCTCTTGAGAAGGTGCTGTCAATAATGCCAGGTAGGGCAATGAGCCAACTAGGACAATAGCTATTCTATTTACTTAGCTCGTAGACTCTAAGTTTAGACACGAACAGAAATTCTCTTAGTCAAAGTATTTTGTACAACAATTTTGAGACTTGCAAGAACAAAGATGTATCTCTTAATAGCTAAGCAATCACCTCTGAAAATGTCCCCTTAAACCCTTAGGGTGGAAGCCCCACATCGAGAGGACCACAGATAAAGCAAATTGATCATACTACTATCTCTGACTCTCCTACTGATGCCCGCTGGTATCTTTCTGATTTCATTCCTTTCATCTATATAAATCTGTTTCTCTGATTGATCTTCACTGACTCCTCAATTCTTACCTTTGGACTAAGCACAGTCTCTATCTATAATTTGCTGTCTTCACTTTCATTTCTGCCTCCTTTATCTATAAAATGGATCTATACTGATCCAACATCCATCTATTCTGATCAAACATCCAATCATGTTCCTCAATTTCCATCTGAGCTGAACCACCCCTCTCTTGATAGCCCCACATAAGATCCATATACCAGCCCAGGTTATACATATCTCAGGGCTCTACCCTAAAAACACTCTTTTGATACAACTGAAATTTTCTAATGTATTTTTTGAGTCCTCCAAAACCAACTATATAGTTTCATATTAACAATCTTTTATCTGTATAAAAGATATTCGTGAAATGTGCCGATTTGTACATTTTACAATACATGAAACATGTATTCATCAGATTCTTCCATAAATAGTCAATTCATAGTTCCCAATATTAAAACTAAGTTCCAGGAATGTTACTTGCTCTAGATCGCATAGCTAGTAACTGGGATTTTGAAGTCCTAAGGCAAGAGCTCACTACATCAAGTACAACACATTCCCTTAGTCTCATTTGAAAGCCATGATGAACAGAGAGGCGTGGAAAATCTAAGATCACAAATATGCCATGAGAAAGCATCTTTGTTTCTACCGCAACTTTACAAAACCACATCTCTTACTACTAACACTTCAAATTCCCTCAAAATAAGCTTCTTTTTCCAATTGTCCCTCACTACCAACTATAGTCATGCTGTGGAATTATTATGGAAATTTAGCATCTGAAAGAAACAGGAGGTCATAATCCCTAATTACAATTGGGCACAAACTTATTGTTTTTCTTCTACCGTTTCTAAGTGTACCCAATGCTCATCATGTTTTCTGCCAGATGTTCTAGTCACTGCGTGATGGGGTTGTTACTTTTGCTGCTTTTCTGGACTCCTCACTCTTAGTCATTTTAAACATGGTTAAAATGACAATCTTTCTTACCATATTTGATATATATTCGATATATAACTTTCAGAAAGAATAAAACTTAGCACCCTCCTATTAGTCCTTATCTAAATGTAAACTTATTAGCAGAGCATCAAGGGCCAAATAAAGTGCCCCCTCTTTTGAAATTTATCTCTAGTCTCTTTCACATATTTCAATCATGTCAATTTCTTATTGTTCTCCTAAATAGGTGCTGATTACTAAACTCTGTTCATGGGTTTTATTTTTTATGTTCCTCTCCATTAATTAATATTCTTCACTGACTTTAAGACTTCGCGATTCATTCTTTTAAAAGAACGTGTTTGATTTCCTCCATTGTTAACTGTTAAATATCTCTCTGATAATATTGTTTTCAGGCTTTCTCATCTAGTATAATTATGTTTCAAGTGTTGGGGGAAAATTCATTTTCTATCCTGTGCAAAAACTCATGCTGGGCACTAAGAGCATGGAGCATGTCCCAGTTATCTATTGCTGCATAACAAACCAACCCAAAGTTAGCAGTATAAAACAACCACTACTTTAGTATGCACATCAATTTTCAGGGTCAGAAATTCTTTCCTCCTTTGTAAATGGAGTCTCAGTTGGGAGTGACATAAATGGCCCAATGCAGAAAAGGCTGGGGCTGCAGAATGCCCTTTCAAGATAACTAATTCACTCCCATGACTGGTGCCCGGGCTAGGATGACTCGAAGGCTGAGCTTAGCTAAGAGTGTCAAACAGAATATCTACATGGGGGCAAGCAATTTGGCTATGGCTTCTCACCGTATGGTTTCTGGGTTTCTAGAGGAACATTCTGAGCACAAGCATTGCAAGATACCATGGCAGAAACTGAAAGACGACTTCTAACCCAGCTTCAGGAGTCCTGCAACACCACCTCTGGCCTGTTGTCTTGGTTATAGTACAGATTGGGGATGAGGGGTAGCAGTCTGGGGGGAATTAGACATTACCTCTTGATGGGAAAATGTTAAGATCATATTGAAGAAAAAATATGTGGAACAGAAGATTTATTGCAGTCATCTTCACAAAATACAATCTTACAAAGTACCACAGGGCAAAAATAAATCTTGTTAAGATGGCATTCCATGTCAGGCTGTGTGCTGCTTATCCAATTGTTCCCACTCTAGGAAGCATAATATTTATTATTAGATCATATTTGTAGACATATATGGAATATCCAGCTTCATTTTTTTTAAAATTATCCCTTTAATATGCCATCTTGCAGTTTGTTACATGTAGTGTCCACCATACTCTGGCCATGGGGGTGGAAGGGTCAGCGGGGGAAGGGACACAACAAAGACAGGACTAATCCTAAAACTACATGTCTTATAGGGCCAATCAGTGTCTTTTCTGAAAGCAGAGGTTGAAGAGAAAGTCTATATCCTTTGATGTTACTAAGTCAAGAACATGGAGAACTGTGTGCCAGCTGGTACCCTTTTTAAGCCAACCACATGCAAAAAGTTTATCCAGAGTAGAAAGAATTTAAACTGATACACAGCAAGAAGCAGAGTCAAGGGATGAAGAGAAAGGCCTGATGGCATCAGTACAGCCCCAAATTCTAATGTGCGTGAAACTACATCCCACCTTGACTTCCAGGTTACACAAAATTACACAAAACAGTAAGTTCTCTTTTTGACTTATGTTAATTTAAACTGAGTTTCCAGTATAACTTGTGCTGAAAAAGTTCTTCTGACCTGAGTGAGACCCATCTAGTTCTGTTACCCATACATAAAAGTACTGGAAAGAAAATCGTATAATAAGGGATAAGAATCAATCAAAAAAACTTTATGATAAAGAACATAATGTTCTCTCTTGGATGACAGAAATTTTTATACCAGTAACCCAGGCACAAGTTAATAGAGCAACTTTGGATACAACAGCATGAGTTATGATGTTAGTTTGCTCATTTTGTAAGAAACCTTGGCAAGCAAGGTCAAAATAAAATTTTCAAATATACACATTTTATTTTATATAAATTTATTTCTGTGGGTGTTTTGCATTCTTTCAGTAAGCTCTGAAGAATATTTTCTCTTCATTAAAAAAATCTTGCTTGTTCATTCTTACTTGACCCATCCTTCCACAGATATTTAGTGAGGTCATAAAATATGCTATCCACTGTAGAAGATAAAGAGTTGAATGAGACAGATAAATTCTTGTCCTCATGGTCCTTACCATCCAGTTTGGAGGTGGGAGTGGCCAGCATGGGTAAAATCTCTACTTCTATGGAACTGAACTCCAGGTCACGTCCTGAATGTTCTTGTTTCCACACTTTTGTTTAAGCCATTTCTCTGGCTTAAATGCCTTTCCTTTCCTATTTCTTTCCCCTTAGCTAAGTTCTCTACTTACTTCAAGGAATTTCCTTTCTCTGTTTTGTGCTTTATCCAGAGCAACATTTACTTTTTTGAGATGCAGTGACTAGGAAGGATAAAAAGTTGACTGTCTTTCGTTAAAAATAATTACTCATTGATAGGGGTTCACATACTGAAAACAAGTTTCCTATTGACTTTCTGAGGAGTTATCACTGATCATCACCCTTGTAGCAACAATTTAAGGGCTTTCCTGTTTAATAATGGCTTATCCTGTTTTACATTGTTTATTATTTAACAATGTAATTATTTGAGCATGGGTTATGTGTCCAGAAATGAGCTGGGCACTATGCCACACAGCACAATAATATATGGTCCTAATACATAAGGAGCACAGTGCTAAGCAAATGCTGACACACAGAATCCAATTAGAGGACAAAGAATTATATAAAAACACACTAAATAAAGAGCATAAAAAATAAGACACAGTTAATAAGATAGTGCTTATATGTTTAAAAAGAATGAGAAAATAAGGGGTAAACATGGGACGAAATCCTTGGAGCATCTATAGGAAGGTAATTGAAGCTGATTCTTGTGAAATGGGCAAGGTGTGGCTAGTTGCATAAGGTGTCAATAGATGGAAATAAGTGGGATGCATGGCTTTGTGGAATAGCGATGAGAGTGTAGAGGTGGAAACGTGAACAGTAAGTGGAAACAACTGAAATAAAACTGGCCTGATTATGGCAGTGAATACACATTGGACATTAGTTAGCAATAAAATAGAAAATTTAGGGAAGGGTCATGTCATCAGGAAAACTTAAATCTAGGGAGTGAAAGTAAATATTTTTATGGCTTTAACAGAATGTCATTTTAAGTTCTTGAGCTGGAAAGTTTCAAGTACCCTCACGCAGAGCCTCCTGTCCAGTAAGCAAAGATAGTTCTTTGCACTGGGCTGACAACTAACTAGATCAGCGTGGGTGCCCAGCCCAGGATAAATGAAGAGATTCTGCTAGTATAAGTGAAGACTATTAGTTTAGCCGATCAAACTGACTCCGTAAAGGACTGTTCAGGTATAAGAGTCAAAAAGAGGAAACTTGCAGATAGAAGCATATCATGAAACCACATAGGCCACAAAGGAAACTAAGAGAATAGAAAATTGCTCCCAGTAATCCCCTTGAACTTAACCTAGTCAATGCAAAACTCTGTTCGTTGGCTCAATAAGTCTAACTAAACACATTGACATTATGAAAGGGACACTTTAAGAATCTTTATCAGGCAACACTGCTGAATCTTGGGGCTAGGTAAATGAAAGGCAAAGAGAACTACTAGGAATATGTTGAAGCAAGCTAGATTTGGGAGCATGAGGGCTAGAGACCATGGTAATGGCATTGAAAATAAGGCAAAGACATACATGTGTGACCCTGCAAAACAAGACTCAAAAAGTCCTGATGACTGAAATGACTATCATCAGAGTCCATTTCCTAACTGAATTTCACAGATAAATTCTTGTAGGGTGAAATTAGTAAGACCTATGACCAAAAATTTAAGAAGATAAAGAGGTTTTTTCTTTTTATGTGAAGAACAAATTGTTTGAACCACCAACCCCCTATCAGGCAATCCAGTCAATCAGGATAACTAAGTCTACTTGACCCGGAGGGAAACAACAGTTGGCATATCAGTGGTCAAAGAATGACTTTCTCAAAAGCCTAGTGGTTTCCAAAATAATTAAGTCACAATGGACAATAAAAAAATAATGAAGCACATCACCCACAGTAATATTTAGGTTCTAAACACAGGCAACGACAGCATTGGCTTAAAATCTGAAGAGTAGCTTAGGGGCCTGTGCTGCTCTATTTTCAGTTCTGAGTTTTCAGACTTGTACACCTTGTGGCAGAGCGACTATCATCTGAATTCTCTGGCCACTCTGCTGAGCTGTAAACCAGCTCATCGCAGCTGGTTTTATGCTCAGCACTATTACCAGACAGCATTAGAAGAAAGAATATGTGGCAGCAGTTCTCAATTTCGATCTAGGTAAGAATCATTAGGAGCTTTATTATAAAAGCTGATACCTAAGCCCTATCTGTAGAGATTTTGATTCAGTAGGTTTGGAATGGAGCCCAGAAATCTGTATTTTAATAAATACCCCCTAGGAGATTCTGTTACAGGTGATCCATGGACAATGCTTTGTGAAACCCTGATTCATGAAAATGAGCTAAGTATTCCATCCAGCATGTCCCCAGAGCAGGCAGTGCATCATTAGTCCATTAGGTCAAGGAGCATGTCGTATTAATGTGATTTGTTTATATTTTCTCTTGCTAAACTGTGAGCTTCTTGAAGGCATATCTTGGTCAATTAAGTTTACATCCCCAATGCCTGGAACAGTGAGCTTAATAAAAGATAATCTAAAGTTGATGCCAGGAGTGCAACAGAATGTTTCCCAATGTCTAAAAGAGGTAAAAGAGCATTATAATTTATTTAAAATTTACTGCTTGCCAAATTATTCCCCTGGAATCTAATTCTGACCTTTGGGAAACTATTCCTTCTTTTCCAACCTAACTAAATATTACCAAACTGAAAAACTACAAGCCCACCTTTCTATACACACTGAATTGATTTGTTGTTGTTGTTGTTGTTGTTGTTGTTGTTGTTTTTCTGAGAAAGGGGCAACTGACCAAATTTGAGCTACTCTTGCTACCTAGGTTTCTGGTCATGGCCATGGGATTTGTTCAGAAATATACACAAGTTCAGAATAGAGCCACTCAGTCATTCTCAAGATTAAAAAAAACCCTGGAGCTATAATGATATATATTTTTCATTTTTTATGATCATTAATTTCTTCATTCAGTCAAATCATATCACTTCCTTGTTCAGATATTTAGAGTGAGTCTCAAGGCTCTTGGTGAACAAGTCCTCCGTTTCTCCCTTGCCTATGATCCTCTTTACCTCAACTCCTACCTCTAATTTCTCCCTCACACCACTCAGTCACAGTAGCAACAAATTCAGTCAAGTTCCAGCCTTAAGCCTTTGCACTGGCTGTGTGCTCTGCCCAAAACACTCCTCATCCTCCACCTCCCATATTTACATAATTCACTGTCTCACCTTCAAGTTTCAGTTTGGAATTAGCAACCGTCTTCCTTTATGGCATTTCTAATACCTCTCCCTCCCCCAACTGTACTCTCTTCTTGTTTCATGGAATTTGTCATCTTCAAACACACTTACAAATATACTTTAATATTACAGTTATTGCTTGCTTGCTTTCTTCCCCCAAGATCCCCACCTAAAGTGAATTACACAAAAGCAAAGATCTTTGATGTATGCCAAGCCTCTAGAATTGTGCTTGGCATATAGTAAGCACACAATAATTCAGTAATTTAATTCGTCCAACCGAGATTTGAATGGTACTATGTGCCAGGTAGTTAAGCACACAGATCAAGTCCCTGTTCTCATGGAACTTACATACTAGTGTAGAATACAGACAACCACCAATAAATATATAATAGAATCATAATAGAATACCAAGTAGTGATAAATGCTTAGAAGAAAACAGAACCTAGAAAATGGATAGAATGCCAGGGGTATTATTTTACATAGGATGATCAGTTCTTTCAAGTGGCGGTATTTTAGCAGAGTCTCGAAGAAAATGAGAAAATGAAGATGTAAAGACATGCAACCAAGTTGTTAGGGTTCTAATCTGGCTATGCTATTGATCTCCTTCTGTAGAAGAGGACACATTTTACATGATGATAGAAGCTGGGATGAGAGACCAGCAGAAATAATTTTGATGTTTGAATTGCTGGGATCCCCAAAGATGTTTTGGTTTCTTCCCTTCTCAAGAATTCCTCATCCTCTTTCTATGTTGAGAACCACCCCAGACACTTCCAATAAGTCCATCTCTTCTATTTTAGTGGGATTAGAGGGTGGTTTAAGCTGTTCTGAGTTAAGTGTCTATTATCTGCAACCAGTCGGTGTCGGTACACCTCACGCTGACCATATGAAATAGGTACTACTATTCATAGATTTATTTTAAAACAAGAAAGAAGAAGTTCAAAAAGAATAAAAATTATCCGAATTTGTACATCTATTACGTGGATTAACAGAAATTTGAACTCAGAATGGCCTTATTATTTTGCATTTCTCTCAGATATTAATCTGCATTGGGCTTAGGAGTGTTGACTCTGTGCTGGACAACCTGGTTTTTACCTTAGCTTTCATTTAAAATTTTTCTTTGTCACAAATAATTTCCTTATTTATGAACATAAGTTAATAATAGTACATATCTTAGCGATTTGTTGTAATGTTGGAAAATATGAACACATGTAAAGCCCTTACAATATTACCCAGTACATGGTAATCTGTTAATAAAGTATTGGTTATAATTATTATTATCATTACTGAGCTTGCTAGGTCAGAGTTCCACACCTGTGTGTTCTGTTTTCCTTAGGTTTTTATTTTTGTGATTGGTCTATAGATCAAGTTCGCCACTCCTTCCAGAATGAGTAGCACCAAGACCACAGCAGATCTATGCCTAGCCCAATCCTAGCTCTCCTCTTACAAAGTTGCCCCCTAACTCTCTCACCATTGCCTGTGCCCTGTTCCTTTGCCTTGTTCTTGAAGACAATTTGTAATTGTCCTGTGCTCGCTCTTTAGCCCTTCCCATTTCACTTTACTTTTCCTCACTGGACAATCTCACCAGCCCTCCAGCATCAATTATCAAATCTCTTTAAATGAATTCCCAAATCTATTATGGCTGTATTAGTTTCCTATCACTGCTATAATAAATTACCTCAAATTTAATGGCTTAAAACAATAAAGATTTATTATCTTATAAGTCTTAAGGTCAGAAGTCAAAAATCAGTTGACTGAGCTGTGTTCCTTCTGCAGATTGTGGGGTAGAATTTGTTTTCTTGCCTTTACAGCTTCTAGAGGCTACTTGCTTTCCTTGGCTCTTGGCCCCTTCCTCATCTTCAAAGCCAGCAGTGTAGAATTTTCAAATTTCTTCTTGTTTCTCAAACCTCTGCTTACTTCCACAATCACATTTCCTTCTTTCTTTCCCTTATAGGGACTCTTGTGATTACTTTGAGCACACTCAGAAAATCCAATATAATCTCCCATCTCAAGATTTTAACTTAATCACCTGTGTGAAATCCTTTGTCATGTAAGGTAACATATTCACAGATCTGGGGATTAAGACGTGGATGTTTTTGAGAAGCCATTATTCTGTTTAACACACTAGCTTTGACTTTTTTTCAGAATGTTAAATTTATATAATATTGCCTGATGTTCTGCTTCTGAAAGTTCCAATTCTACTTTAAAACATTCAAAAATGTAGTCACCTCCCAACACACCTTCTAGAATCCTACTCTCTCTCTTTCAAATAATCTTGCATAACTATTATCCCTGACATCCTGACCAGAAAACATGATGAAAGAGTAACATGATGTACAAGAACATGGGCACTATGTTAAAACTGCCTAGATTCAAATCCCGGCTGGAGTACTTGGCTAATCTTTAGTGAAGCTCTACTAACAACAATACACCTAATATCTTCATCCAAATATAAAGACAATAATGGCATCTACTTAATAGACTTATTTTAATAACTAAGAAAGACAATTCAGAAAAGTGCATGTCACAGAATAAGTGCTCAATAAATGTTAGCTAGTTCCCTCATCACTTCTGTATCAGTCAAGACAGGCTAAGTTTGTTGCAGTAAAAAATAAAACTAAAATATCAGTGGTTTACAGCAACAGAGGGTTCTTTTTTACTCAGGTCTCTTGTAGGTCAACAGGCCCCCTGTTCTTCATAGCCACTGATATTTCAGCCTAAGACCAGGCTGAAAGAGCAGTCACCTTCTCAAATATTGCCGATCATGATGATAGAGAAAAAGAGAATGCTCTGGAAAGTCATACATTATCAATTAAATACTCAGGCAAGAAATAACACATTTCACTTCTCTGTACAATTATTGTCACAAATGAATCACATGACTAAACCTAACCATAGGAATGCAGAAAGTGTGATCAATGTGTCTGGAAAGAAAAGAACCATAATTATTTGGCTAACAGCACTATTTAACAACTGTATCTTCAAATTAAAACTATTTGAATCCTTATTCATTTGGCTTTGGCCTTGCCTTTATATTCAGGCCCTATTTTCACTTCCAGTGCAATTCCTATAGCTATGCCTTAAATGATATTTTCTTGGACCATTGCAATAATCTTACTGGTTTCATTATTTCTATCCTTCCATATTTTTAATGCATCCTTCAAATGGATATGGTTCTAATCATATCAGTTACTCCTCTAAAAGCTATTGATAATAAGACCATTCAGTTTATTAGTTAATAGCCTTGGATCAGGAGTCAGACAGATGTAGATTGAAACAGATAAGCTAAACCAGATATGTGATCTTGAGACTATTACTTAAACTCTCTAAAACTTGGCATAGTTTTGAGGATTAGTGTTTGTACATTGCACATTTATTCACTATAAAACTTGTATTACCATAGTTCGATAAATGTTATTTCTTATTTTCTCCACTGCCTAAAGAATAAAGTACAGAGTTCCTAACATTCCATTCAAGCCTTTCATAGTCTGAGATTAACTGAATTTCCAGTCTTGTTTTCTCTGTGTTTCACTTCCACCCATGAATTTTAGATTGAAATTCCACCATCCTGAATTCCATAAATGCAGCATAAATTATCTTACTGTTACATCTTTTCACTGACTAAACCTATAGCCAGAAATGCCCATTTTCTCTTTAGCCTTTAGAAAGTTCCCCCATAGTCAAAGCCTATCTCAAACATCAGGCTTACTCATGAAGACTTCAGTGACGAACTAGTCAAAATGAATCATTTTCTTCTGTCCTTCTTTGTACATTTATTGTATCACTTATCTCCTGCTCCTTGCATTGCAGACCTTCTTTTATTTTTGCGTCCCTATGAGATTCTAAGGCCTTTGAGTCAATTCATCACATGTGGACTGAGGTGCTGCTATATACCCAGTACTGGGCTAAGAACTGTGGACATATTAATTAATAAAACAGATGTGGGCCCAGCCCTTTGGGGCTATACTTTTTCCTGTGGTACCTTATATATGAGTGTTTGTTGAATTGAATTCTTTTCAAGGAATCCTTATATTCGTCCTGCCTCTGTCCTCTGGATTCTCTCCAGGTTCCATGTATCTTGTTTAAATTGCTTCAGCCAGCTGTAAACATGAGGCTCTAATAAAAGCTTTGCAAATGCTAAGGACTGTGAGAGGATTAACTCATGTCTCCTGTAGTTACACTCCTGTTTATATGTCCCAGAATCAAGCTTTACTTTGTGAACAGCAGGACTATATTGTGGCTATGTTTTGCTATATGTTAAAATATGTGTTGGGGAAAGACCAGATTCTCAGCCTGTACAACTATAAACATTTTCTCCAAATTGCCTACAATGTGATCCATCCCACAAAAAAATATATACAAAAACAAAGCTTTGAAGCTAGGTATTTTTCCAACTTGAAATGGAATAAAATATAAACCACCTAGCAACACTCCAGCACTTCTTTTTTTAATTAGCCAACGAAATGTGCCTAGAAAATTTATTCCTCAGTCCTAAGAGATTTCTTCTTTGTGAAGTCTTACCTGTTCACCTCTGTGTTCCAGGCAGAAAAGTTTACTTGATCATTTGTATTCCCAAGAGAAAGAAATAGCAAAGTATGAAGAAAGGTCTCTGTCTCAGGAATCTGAGAACCTTAGGTTGAAATGGTGTCTCTATCACTGAATAAGATATGTCTTAACCATGTAACGTAACCTCTCTGAGCCTTAATTGTCTCATTTGTAAAGTGGAGTTAATAATATATATTTCATAAGGGGGTTTTGAAGATTAGCAAGATGGTGTATATTAGGCACTTAGCAGATATACGACATTTTGAATCACTCAGTTTATGGCAGTTATTAGGTCCTGTAGTTCTCTATCAACATGCCTTGTGAGATCATAAGCCCCTTGAGAACAGTGGAAATTTTTTTGAGAATGGTAATTATCTTGGTCACTGCTCCTATTGTCTAGCAGAGTGCTCACAAAATATTTGTTTACTGGACAATTTATAAAAGCTAGTTGTTTATGAGTTATGCTGGCTTTCTTTGACATCCATTATCTACGTGCCAATGAGCCCTCCTGATTTCACTGCCTGTCATTTTTCATTGAATGGTGACCCAAAGCTGGAAGATAGCAAGTGGACTGTTATTTGAATTGGTGTTACAGGATTAAGGATTTAAATATGGTAAATGAGATATGGATTGAGGAGCCTGTGCTAAAGAAATGCTTTTTTTATATTCAACTTGGAGGCAATGACTTCAAATCAAAAACTTTTAGCAATGACCTCAGAATCCTCCTTAAAATTAGAATACATTTATCTCTTGCTTTGAATTTTTCTCTATGTGTGGGTGTATATAAATATTCCTGAGCAAAGTGCCTGCTAAAGAGTAGTAGTTTTTTTTTTTTTTTCTGGTAATAAATGTGTGTGCTCTTTTAGAGAGCATGAATAGAGTGATAGTAAAAGTAATTGTAATATCACACTAAATGCAAATTTAAAAGGTACAAGATCTCCATTTTATAGTCAATAAAATTTAAAGGGACAAAACCCAGTTTGGGCACTTTTGTCTTATAATCAATAAAGTGTCTCCTTTCCTTATTAGGCTGTGTCGGCTTCAGTCAACCATTGTCAACAGCCAATTTTCTCTATCAGTGAAGCAAATCCTTACGAAACACATGGTACTAGTGTTACAGTTTTCCATTCTGTCCTGAAATGAAAAAGAAAAAAAAAACATTTTATTTTACTTTAAAAATTAAAAACCTGCAAGATACAAAGGAGAGTGAATTTTCAAGGTAACATAAAAGACTCTTTTTCACCTTTTCTTAAAACCAGAGGGAATTATCTATCTAGAGTATACACTGTCTCCAATCATGCCTTTTAAAACCCACTTATTAAATATGAACAGCAGATAGATATGGGATAGTTATCACCTTGGCAAATACCACAAGCAGAGACAGAAATGGTTGCTATAGCCAACCTAGGAGCAGGAAAGACAATGAAAGGCTATTTTACTTCAAAGCTAGTTAGAATCAAGGGGCTTAAGAAAAACTGAAAAACAGTGGGAATCTTTTCCCCTATTCCTCATGTAATTAGCGTAAAATAGTGCTGGCCACATCGGAAGCTCAATATTTATTGAGTAGCTCCAATGTCTTATCCGGTGACAGAAAACTGAAGTCTCTAGCTACTGGAAGTATATTCTCAAGAGTAGAAGGGCTTTTAACTAAGGCCAGAAAGCCTTTGGGACCACGGGAGGGAGAGAATGCAGCTGGATGGAGACCACACAGATTCTGCAAGCGATCTTACTTATTAGTCATCTAGGCAGGGCGGCGCTCAGAAAAGCAGAGCAGGGAAAGACAGTCAGCTAAGAAAAAGACTGACTGGCTCCTCGCATTCCTGGATGGAAGGGTTTCTTTTTCTGGCGTATCTTCTAGGTCTGTAGGGCAGGAGATCTCCCAGCTGTCAAAACCCTCTCTTCACTTTTCTGGTTAACTGCCAAACCAGAACTGTCAGTCAGGAGCTGCTGGTTGCCGCAATGTGGCTCACATTACTCCTTGCTGCCTGGGCCTTGGGGCATTCTGGAGAGACTTACTTCTAGAGGGTCACTGGGGACCAGCTTCAAACCTAGGTAGAGTTCTGAGGAGGCCAGGTGCAACAAGTGCCACTGAGGCTGGGCAGCCCCACTTTGTGAGGCAGAAGGAGCTTCAGAGATAAGGGTCAGGAGGGAGAAGAAAGCTCTGCTGTTTCTAAGGTGCTTGAACTGGCATCGAAAAGAAGATATTTCTTCTTGGAAGCTAGACCCAGCAGCAACCTCTGCTACTATGGGAACAGCTGTGGGAGCTCTTCGGGGTTGGCTAAATTCCAGGATTCAGGGTTGGCAATCTGAGAAGCCTCTCTAGCTTTTGGTTCTGAATTGATCATCACAAAAACCTGAAGGTTTAACTGAATAAATTCAGAGTCTGTTGTTTCAGGTGCAACTTATTCCTACTAAGTTTAAAGATATAAGCACAACTATCATACTTTCAGTTTCTCCATAATCAAAAGCAATACAAATGCAGAATTTTAATCTTTATGGAGATTTTCATCTCCATGCACTGGGACTTGGTGATTTACACATGTAATTCCCATTAACACTAATAAGAGATAGACTGTGCGCACCAATCCCCCCGTGTCAAATGAGAACTGTATACTAATAAATACATTTTTAATTCTGATTTTATGCAGATTTAATGTAATATTTTATACAACACTTAGAAAACCTTATGGAGACAAAGGTTGTCTCAATTAATTCTCCCTAACAGAGACGCATATTCATACAAACTCCTACTATTTTTACAAAATATTTACTTCTTTTGTACAGGAGAAAGGATTTAACTGGACATAATTGAATCTATGTTGTGGTAAGATTTCAAGTGCAAATTGTTCTTTGTTTGCAAACATACCTTCTTTACAGGTAACAACCTCAGGACTCCTCAGAGATTTTTTTTTTCCAGGTGACATTTTAAAATTGATGTCAATCTTATTATAGTGACTCAATCTTATTATAGTGCTTTAGTGCCACCTTCTGGACAAATCTTTAAAAGCAAGCTCTGCAGAAATTGCACGAACTTAACCTTTCCCAAACCAAGAAACAATTAGTTGAAGAGTCCACTGATAATCAAAAGAAAAAAAGGGATTTTAAAAAATAAAGAAGAATAACAAGAAGAAAAGATAAACTGGTCAAAGAAAAAAGTTTCTTTTTTTGGTTTTTAAAGTAGGAATAAAGAGAAAAAGAATGGAAGGGATCAACTATAGGAAGAATAGATAGGTCTAGGACTGATGGACTTTTTTTGTTGTTTAAAATTTAGCTTATTTTTTCTATAGACACATTTTTAGAAAACCCAAAGGTAATAAAAAATTTAAATGTACTGTGTATACATAAGAATGAAATAAATATTCAGAGCAGATTACCTCAAATCTATTAATTAGCTCAAATATTATGGAAATACAAATAACCAAAGTCATTCATTTAGGATTTACTAAAAGAAACAAGAATATAAGTAACAGGAGGTTGTAAAATTTAAATAGATTTAAATAATTACAGAGTTGACTTTTTAGAAATGAAATTCTCTCACAGAAACAATCAAAACAGCACATATGGTGTTTGAGAAAGAAAATTAAATTTTAAAAATGTAATTATCTTTAACTCGGTATAGAATATAATGCAAAGATACAATCCTCAGCAGAAGCAAGTGTTGATTTATCTGAATCTAACAATACGGCTTCTAACAAAGTACATGGGGTCTCTAAAGACATGATTTCTGAAAGGCCGTGTGTTCTCAGGTGAGTGTTTTGAACCATCCAACACGCAGTTCAGCATCGGGATATTATAGCTTCTAAGACTTCTAAGAACTTCTAGCCCAGGCCCCCTATCCACTAACTCCTTAGAGAAAAAAGAAGGGAAAACGCTCCTTTTTTATCCACAGATCTCACTTTTTAAAAATCAGTACATTGAAAATACAATCCTACTTCAAACAATGAGTGTTTACTGAATTTGAATGTGATGATCTGGGACATGTGATCTGAAAAATGAAATGGAGGCCACTAAGCGTCCTTACACTAGGCTTAATGCTAATTGTGAAAAGATAATTGGAATTTTAAAAATCTCCCCATTTTAAGCAATCACAGATTTATCAGGGTGTTTTTAAAAATACTAAATTATTTTTATCTTGCTGGAACAAGAGGGAGGAAATTTAAGAAGACAGACTTAAAACATACAACATTTTATTTTATTTTATTTTATTTTTATAGGCCAACAACCTTGAAAAGGCAGTCTCTTAGCAAACCAGGACTTAGAAAATGAAACATCTCTGATTTGAATTAGATCACTGATTGTTTTACCTCTGTATCTTAATGTTCTGTACGATGTTTTCACACATATATGCACAAACATATGCAGAGAGATACACAAACAAATCTTTTTATTCTGTCAATTTAAGGCAAATTTTAGGTGTAGACAACCTTTACTTTTCTTCCAGATTCTAAGCAAATGGTTATTTGTACTTGAATGAGATCTGGAACTTGCAGGGTAAGGGTTTTTATATTAGATTGAATCATATTGAGATCATTTATTTTTTCCACAGTTAGGGAAGCTGTTGGAAAAAGAATAAAAGCTGTTTCTATAAATACCACCAAAGAAGACAGTTAAAATGAGTATGTGCTTTTCTTCCTTAAACTAGGATTTCAATCATTTTTATGTCTATTCCACAAGAAAAGCCCTAATATTATATAGCTTTTTCGACATTCTCAGGTACTATAATATTGTCTTCTTGATGCACATGCCCAGCTTCTATTAAATACTAATAGTGACTCCACACATGCGTCCTGAGGACACAGTAGCCCTGAGCAGCTTTTACTCCACATATAGGAATAAGGGATACGCTTTCTTGATGTCCTTTAACCATGCATTAAAATGGATTATATTTCCATTAACGTACCTTGGGAAAACAGATTGGCCAGTCCTCAAATTATGTGGATGGAGAACAAGGAGATGGACCATCACCAATTCAAATTGGTTTTAAAAAAATAAGAATAGTTGATTAACCACCAGTGGGTGTGTCTACCTTATACATCTCTACCATTATACATCACACGTCTGTATCATATGTAAGGGTGTGATTACATATTTTTTTCCTGGCCTTGTCATCCAATGGATACAAATGAGGGACATTAGTATATAAGCCTAAAATGTTATGTTTCTGAACTCCATCTGTACTCTTATTCCTTGCCTTGTTCTGTAGCATATCTCTCCAGTTCTCCCATAGTCATTTCTGGAAAATGTGAAGATTCAAACTAGATCACATATAAGTAAAAATCACCATGCTTTGTCTTGCTTTCCTTCTCTGACTTATTGTCCACAGTCATAGCCTGGAGATTTTGAGGGTACTTCTTTGATGCTATAGTTGAAAGTACCCTTGACAAATATACCCAATGAACAATTTTCCAATACTTCCAGTCACCATTTTGGGGGTTCTAAAGAAACCAAGCTCCAGGCAAAGGGGAGAAAATAACACTTTTCTCCTGGACCATGAAAAAAGTACACTTGTACTTAAATTTCTTCAAGTGCAAGAACAAAAATATTTCTTATGTTTTAAGCTCCCAATATTCAAAGGGTTAGGGCTCAAACCAATGTATGAATGCTGATAGAAGACAAATGCCAAACCATCTGCTTTCACTTTCATTTTTCTCTCGCTCCCTTTGCCACATACTCCAACCAAACTTCTTCCTTCTTCAAAAGCAATCAAGTAAAGTTCTATGCAGATCAACAAGTACCAAGACAAGGAAGTCTTGTTGGTCTAACAGTGTTGGAGCCAAAATTCTCAACAAAGTGACAATTTTGACTAAAAGCTTACCTTTTATATATATATATATCTTTATATATATAAATATATATTTATATAGATATATAAATATATAAAGGTAAGCTTTTAGTCAAAATTGTCACATATATAAAGATATATTGATGATATAAAGATATATTGATATAAAGATATATTGTCATATAAGCTTTTAGTCAAAATTGTCATATATATAAATTGTCATATATATAAAGATATATAAGTATATATATATCTTTATATATATATGTAAAAAGAAATTTTCCAAGCAGTAAATTTCTCACCCCCAAGATAAAATTTGTAACGTTTCCTTAAACTCTTCACTATATCTATCTTCATCTGGTGCTGGTTATCACATCTCCACCCCTGTCTCTCTCTTTGTCTCTCTCATATGTGCTCAGGCACACACACATGCATACATGCACATAAACACACAAACTCTTACACACACATAGTATGTACTGCATATACCTGGAGGTGGTTCCTCCTTTTGTGGACCTCCAAGTTTTCCTGGGATATTACTACATTGAGTTAAATAAATGGTTGATTCCCACAATGTTTTGCTATATCTCAAGAGCATTCTACCTTCAGGGTTGTCATGAAGTTAAAAAAATTCTCACAAAATATTAGGACTTTTATATACACTTAAACAAATTTTATTTAGCACATTTCTAGATATATGAAAGGCAAATAAGAGGCAACCTCAACTACGAAAATATGAAAGTTTCATGAAGAAACAACCCACTATCTTCAGGGCTCTGAACATGAGTTCAGATCATGAAATAATTGTCTTAATGTGAAAAGAATTACACAGGTACTTATGCAAAAAGACTTAAGGGTTTGAAGGGAAGTAAAGCAAGAATATTTTAAATATCTATAATGTAGAGTATTTGTAGTTTTCTCTCTACATTGGTCTCAAAACAATATCTTAAATGGAAGAGCATTTTATACCTACCAAGTTGTAAATCAAGAATTACAGACATATTGTAAACTAAAAGAATTTAAAGTAGCCTGTCCTTATTGCAAAAAAAATTTTATTTCACACAACTTTATGAAGTAGTTATATAAAAAATAAAAATCTTCCTTTAATTATCCTTTCCTATAATAATAGAAAAAGTGAGTGACACTGTATGGAACTTAAAAATATAGAAGTTATACAAAAGAGACAGTATAGTAATTAATAAATTAAAATCTGAAAATAACCCAAATGTTGAATGGATAAGCAAAGTCTTCTACACCCACATGACAGAATACTACTCAGCTATACATATGAGCAAACTATCAGTGCACATAATAATTCATATGAGAAAGAATGAATGACAGAATTCAGTTTTAAAGGGTTACATTTTGAATAATTTCTTTTGTAAGACATTCCTAAAGAGGCAAAATTATACTTATGGAAAACAGATCAGTTGTTGCCGGTAGAAGGGGATGAAAGGAGGGTATAACCATGGAGCGGAAGCTTGAGGAAGTTTTTTTGGAATGATGCACCTGTTTTGTATCTTGATTATAGTAGAAACCACACATGTGATAAAATTCATGTAACTGAAAACCAAAATTGAAAGTCAATTTTCCTTTATGATATTTTAAATAAAGTAAAAGGATGTTATCAATGTACTATTATATAAAAAGTTAGAATTTTAGAAAATATATGTGACTTAAGTCACTGATAAGAAACAACCAAGGTCAGACACAGTGGCTCACGCCTGTAATTGCAGCACTTTGGGAGACTGAGGCTGTCGGATCACAAGTTCAAGAGATCAAGACCATCCTGGCCAACATGGTGAAACCCTGTCTCTACTAAAAATATAAAAATCAGCTGGGTGTGGTGGCACGCACCTGTAGTCCCAGCTACTCGGGAAGCTGAGGCAGGAGAACCACTTGAACCCAGGAGGCAGAGGTTGCAGTGAGCTGAGATCACGCCACTGCACTCCAGCCTGGTGACAGAGCAAGACTGTCTCAAAAAAAACAAAAAAATACATTAAATACATTTATGTAATTTATGTTTATAATGACTTTTTCTTCATCTATTTTATCCACTCATTTCATTTATCGAACAAATGTTTCTTGGGGATGTACTATACCTTATAAGCAGGTAGGCTGGTTGTGACACCAGGATAGTATTTCTGGTGAGAAATGATGTCAACCTAGATTGTGTGAAAGTTGAAACTGAGAGGATATGATTATGTACAGGGTATGGGGGGTTTCCAGTTCACATAACTGAGTAGATGGTGGTGTCACTGGAAAAGAGTTTGTGTTGTGCTTATTTTTCTTTTCTACAGGAGATGGCTATAAATCATTTGTTTAGTTTTGGTCATATTCACTTTGTGGTCCCTTTACCACAACCACGAGAAAATATCAAGTAGCAATTCCGTGTACTGGTCTGGAACTTGGGAGCTATTGTAAATCTAGAAACATCCATTTCTGAGTCATTTGCATATTGAGAACAATTTAATCCACAGGTATTCACGACATAAGGTACAATCTGTAGTATAAAATGAGCAGAGAAGATTACCTAAAAGAGACCCTTGGTAATACCAATTTTTATTGAGTAGGTACAGAAGAACGAACCCCCACAAAAGAAATAGAGAATAAATGACCTGAGAAGAATGAAGGAAAGCAGATATGACATAGAAACTAAGAAAAGAGATTTTTTTTCAAGAAGATTGAGTCAAAAGGACAACATCTTGCTGAAAGTTCAAGTAAATTACTGACAGTTATATGAAGGATTTGGGAAGATGGGGGACATTTGTTTTCTTACCACATATTGTTTTGATGGAAAGATGAGGTTGGAATCCTGGCAGAACTAAACTAATGAGTAAATTGGTTGGAGGTTAAAATGGATAATTTTAGAGAACTATGTTGAGAAGTTTGGATAATAAACTTTGAGGAGGGAAAGAAGGCGGGGGCATGAAGCTAGAAGCAGCTAATGGCTAACTAATACAATGAAGCAGAACAAATTAAACAGTCAGGCTGATCTGATTTGGAACATTTCCAAGTACATGTGATGAAAAAGAAAAACAGAGAGAAAGGAAATTTAAGACACTGGCAAGGGTGTTGTTGAAATGATGAATCACGGAATGTAACCTCGTTCAAGAGTCAGGAAATGTAGCTATTGACAAAGGAATGAGTATGCACAAGAAGTGACAAGTGACACAGATGGTGTCCATCAGTTGCAAAAGGGATAGTTGAATAAATACACAGAACATATAGGAGAATATGGTAAAGAGTGTATGAGGTTTAAATTACTTATTTTGAAGGGAAAAAAAAATAGAGGTGATGGCATGATGTTAGGAATGACCACTGGAGCAGATTTTTAAAGTGGAGTGAAAGAGAAAGTCATGGGAGAAAAAGAGGTCAGGACACAGAAGCCTGGATCCTGAAGGATTCCTCTTGCTTGTTCTGCAGATATGCAGTATGATAGCAGCAAACTAGGTAACAGTCTTCAATACATGGGCTTGAGCTAAAAGAACTAGTGTTTCGTTTTGTTTTGTTTTGTTGAGACGGAGTTTTGCTCTTGTTGCCCAGGCTGGAGTGCAATGGCGCCATCTCGGCTCACCGTAACCTCCGCCTCCCGGGTCCTGCCTCAGCCTCTCCAGTAGCTGGGATTATAAGCATGCGCCGCCACGCCCGGCCAATTTTGTATTTTTAGTAGAGACGGGGTTTCTCCATGTTGGTCAGGTTGGTCTGGAACTCCCGACCTCAGGTGATCCACTCGCCTCGGCCTCCCAAAGTGCTGGGATTACAGACATGAGCCACTGCACTCGGGCAAGAATTAGTGTTTTATACAAGAGTGGAAAAGGAATTAGGGTTTTATACAAGAGTGGAAAAGATGATAATGGAGATCAATGAGGACACACTAGCTTAATCCCTGGTCATGAGTTATGCAAGACGAGAAAAAGTTAAAAGAAAAAGGCACAAGCGGTGTCCTTAGGAAGGAAGCCGTTTATAGGTAAAACAAGAAGATGGTGTGAACACTGAGATAAAAAGTCAAAGACACAATGGAGATCGCCGATTACGGAGGAGCAAGTTCAGAGGATACAGTGAAGGGTTTAGTAGGTGCAGGAGTGTAGCCCAGGGGCAAAGTCGTGCAGAATGTTGTAGAAAGCATGGAACAATAGAGCATAGATGGCCAGAGAAGAAGACAATTGGATCTTTAACTTAAACGGGAATCAGTGTGAGAAGTTAGATACAACAGTCTTGCTGAGGACGGTAGATACTTATTTTATCATTTAGCTTGATTGCCAGGCCAGATGCCCTGAACACTGCCTATTATGTGAGTTGGTTGTTGGAAAACTCAGAAACTGTCAACTACACACACTGTATGGGCTGGTTGGCAGCAGATCCACAAACAATAGACTAATTTGCTGAGCCTTCTGAATATTAATTCAAATATTGGACATGTTAAAAAAAAAAAAAAAAACTTCCAAGACTGTTGTTGATAGTTGTAGCCTGCCTATGCTTCTAGAGTAGAAAAAAAAAAAGCTGATTTAATATCTGAAACAATGATGAAGCATGAAATCATGTTCAGCTTTTGGTATGATTAATTACTTCTCAACTTAAATATGGAGTTGAATTTCTTGGCAAGCAGTCTTGGTCTTTAGGCTTGAAATTTTTGGCAAACGTAGCAAAATCTGCTCCCAGGTAGACATGACAATGTACGGTTAAATATTAAATACAAAAGGGGTATTTCCTACCATGGGCCTCTTTTAATTAGAGGAAGAAGTACTTCCTAGGAGGCCCAGAAGACCTCAACTCAGATCCCACTAACTATGATTGTGTCACATGCTTTCAACCTAGCCACAGGAATGCCCCAAAGCATGTTTCTGGGGACAACTCAGCCTTTATAGTGGGAAATTTTGGCTGCATGGGCAAAGAGGAAATGAGAGGGAAAGGAGATGACTAAGAGGTGGGCCATCAGTCCAGTCTGCCTTAAGAAGGCTAGACACCCTCTTACTGCATGGTAGTGTCTGTGTGTGGGGGGGAAAGGGTTTGTAAACAAATGTCTAAATATATTAAGGTTATTTTGTAAATTTATTTTCCAGTTTGTTATGTTTCTTAATTTTATTTATAGAACCTATTATTCCTTACAGAAACTTTTAATGTTTATGTAGGGAACCCTATCGACCATTTCCTTTATAGTTTCTGGCTTTAGGTCATGCATAGAAAGTTGTCCTCTAACAAAGATTCCAAATATTCACTTCTATTTTCTTCAACTGTTGTCAGACTTTTACTTTTTAATATGAAATTCATTGCTCTATCTGAAATTGATTTCAGCAAGGTATGGATTTTCATTACATTTCTCTCCCAAAGGCTAACTAGTTTTCTCAGCATCATTTGTTGAATAGCCAATCTGTTATCTATGGATTTGAAATACTACATTAACAAAATGCTAAAAATACATATAAAACCAAGACAGGTCCTAAACTCTTTCTTTTTTTTAATTCATCAATTTGATCTTGTTTTAGTCCTATATTTTAATATATGAATGGAAAGAGGAGAAAAGATGGATATGAACATATCAAATTCAGTCCAAACTATACCTGGAGAATTATAGATTTGCACTCACATTTTTAGATAAGCCAAAAAACCTCATATATGACCAGTAAACTTCATTCTGGAAGTGAGAAGACCTGAAACTGTCTGTCCCTATCTGTCCCTACATTTGTCAGCCTATTCAGCTGCAGGCTCCGAAGATTCTGCTTACAAATTCCAGCTCCCTTCCTCTCAGCAGCCAGCACACTTTTCGTTCATTTAACAAATATACCTAATGTAAATGACGAGTTAATGGGTGCAGCACACCAACATGACACATGTATACATATGTAACAAACCTGCGCATTGTGCACATGTACCCTAGAACTTAAAGAATAATAAAAATACATATATATAAAATAAAAAACAAAATAAAAAAACAAATAGTTACTGATCTCCTACTATGTGACAAGTGCTGTTCTAGAACATAGGAATAAATGTGGTTGAGATAAAGTCCTTGCTTTCATGATACAAGTAGGCAAATAAGATAATTTTATACAGTGATAAGTACAAAGAATAAAAGAGAGCAAGGTGGTGAGATTGAAAGTAACTAGAGTCTGCTGAAGACTTTCAAATAGGTAGTCAGGGAAATTGAGATGTAACATGAGACAAGACCTGAGTGGTGAGCAGGAGCCAGGCATGAAAAGCCCGGAGGCTGAGCATTTAACAGAGGCAATTTCAAGTGCAAAAATCTGGGACTGGAATGAATTTAGAATTGGCATACTTAAGGAAAAAATAAATGCTAGATCACAGTGTAGGGTGGTGGCTGTGAGACTGGGAAAAGAGGTTAGAGGGCTAGACAGGAAAGTTGACCGAGCAGGACATTGAAGGCCATGGAAAGGAGACAGAGTTTCAGACTCAAGAGCTGGTAGGGTTTTCAATAAGCTTGCTGCCCTCGATTCAGTATCTCATATATTTAGGAAATCCTTCGTGAGCGTCCTGCTTTAACTTTCATTACTGCTGCCATCAAAATTCTTCCTCTACCATTCTCTTGCCTATGATCCCACTGGAACCGTGAGTAGTGATAACACTCTTCTATCAGAACATTTGCAGAAAATGCAACTGACTTTGTCACCCTTGTTAGAAGTTCAGTGAAATTTTTCCTGATAGTATTTCTTTTTCTAGTGTTTTATCATGCTCTTATTATATTGATAATAGCAGTTAACATCTATTAATGCTACTTACTATGCAGCAGGCAATGTTCTGGGGGTTTCACATGTATTAACTCATTGAATCTTCATAACCATCCTGTGGAGCAGGAACAGTAATTATTCCCACTTAACAGATGATGGAACTGAAGCGTAGACTCTGCCCACGGTCACACACTTAGTAAGCGGCGGAGCTGGGATTTGAATACAAAAAAATAGGTCTCCAGAGCCTGACGGCTTAGCCATTATGATTTGCTGCATCCCCAAGGCACTTGTCAGTGGTGCTGTGTATTTGATTGATGCTGAATATCTTAGAGAAACAGCAGAGAAGAATTATTGAAGAAATGCAACTTCCTAATATCAGTGGCCAACAATGTGCCTATTATTAGACTTTGTACACAGATTTCTTTATTTAAAACTCACAGAAACCCTATTAAACAGGGATTCCTTCTGTCTGGTGCCATAGCCAATTTCTAATATCATTCTACTACTGCCTCTCAATGTCTAGCAATGCCCTAAGCATCCTCAGAAGAGAATCTTGGACAGAGCCCTTAGAGTCATTTTTTAGGCCAGAGAACTACATGTTTTGTCCTGGTGAAGTTCTTCTGAATAATGGAAAACAACAGAAACAAGTGCTCCTCTCTCATTGGCTCACCTATTGCTGGAGCTTATTAGGGAATTGTGTCTGACACACAGGTGATATTCACTTAATGTTCGTGCAGTGGATAAATAGTGCCCCTGAAATGCAAATGAATTCAGCCTCTCCCACTATTATTTTCAGTTTTTAGAAACAGCACTCTTAACTCTTCTCATTCTCTTCTATTTCCTTGGTTTTTATCTAAATAGTATATAGCATGTACATGGGTCAGGCATTGTTTAAACGCTTCACAAATAATCTAAAAATCTCACAACAACCCCATGAGGTAGGCACTATTGTGCTCCCATTCTGCAGATATGAAAAATGAGGCATGAGATATTAATTAACTTTTGCAAAAATCACAAAGCTACTAAATAGTAGCACCAGGCCTTAAACCGCAAGCCTGACTCCAACTTCTGAGCTATTTATCCACCTTGACACCGGCTTAATACATGTTGTTGACACTGAAAACTTCCTCATGCTTCACTAACCCAGTGGCAAAAATGAGGAGTCATTTATATTTATGTTTACATTATTATAATATCTTAAATCCACTGTCCCTTTACCTGAGGTAATTTCCATTCCTTCCGGAATTCTATTCTATATAAATATTTACACAAATCCCCAGAGCTGCTTGCACTCTGTTCATAAATCAGTCCTTGTCAGAGATCCCCTGTTGCCAATGGCATCACTCAAGGCTGAACTCTACAATTGATGGTGTCCCACACTCCCCCAGGCCATTCCATTTGCCTCTGGCCTTATAGCCTGCTGCTATTACCCCCAATGGACTTTCACGGCTAACAGTGGAGCCAAATATCCAGCGTCTTTGATAGCCCATCTAAAAGTGCCAGCAGTCCTTTGAGATATAAAACATGCTGTTTCCTTGGTTTCGTAGGTCAAAGAGAAGGATGTACTCTCCTCACATACATTCAGACAGAGGCTAACCACAACAAAGCTACCTGGACCCAAAATATTATACTCTTTAGTGGCACAGCACTTTCAATTCACACACCTGTCTTTCTCCTTAAAGAATACGCTAGATCTGACTAATCCCTCAAATCAGCCTATCCCTGTTCCCTCTGATGGGCCAGCCACTGCTGCAGCCCCTTTCAGCAGTCCACACCCTTTCCAGACACAGCTCTTCTTAGGGCCTTCTTTTTCCCTTTCCAACATTCTGGCATTGTCTGGACTCACCCTATTAGATTACATATATATATATATAACTTCAGTAGGGCAAAAGAGATCAGGGTTCTCATAATTCCCCACATGCCACCTTCTAAAGAGTTATTTGGCCTTTCATGTAAATCCACAGCTTCAAACTGTGGAAGTGCTTCTCAGCTCCAACAGGCAAGTTTTTCAAAAAATGATATTGCCTAACAGCATCTAGTAACGAACCTATAGCCTTGGCCTTGCCCATCCAGAACAACTTACTACATTTTGCTGTGAGATTTGTTTGGTCTGCCATTGTGACTTTTGTCTTTCCTCGCCATGTTCCAAAATTCAAGATATTCACCTACACACAGATATTTTGAAGTATTATGTTAAAGTCTATAATTAATTGTGAACTGCAGACTTTTTCCCTAAGCTCCTAAATTTCCTTGATATTCTCAAAATCTTTTAAAGTTCCAAATTGTTCCAAAGTCAATTTCTTTTGTTCTTATTATATCTTGGAATTGATAAAATAAATAGATGATGTGCAAACTATCTTTCATAGCAATGTATATGTATATTCCAACCCAATAATGAAAAGTATCAATAGCAACACTTTCAGAATGATTCCTCATAAATAATGCTTATAGTTTTTTTTAATATTCGTTAGGAAGAGAAAAACTCATCAACAAACCTAAATATTGCTGTTTCCTAAAGCTCAATCAGCTTCTTTGACACTATAATTGCTTAAGAGTTAGAGTATTCTAGATTCACATGTAACAGAGTAACCCTATTTTAAATTAATTCTAAAAGTGGCTTCTTCAAGCTCATACACAGCCCTTGAATCCTACAATGCCTTCTTCAAGACACAGAAAATATGAAAGTTTATTTCTTGTTTGGAGAGAAGAGGTTGGAAACCAGCCTAATCCTTCTCAAGAGCAAATCCAGAGGGAAGATCAAGAGAAATGGGCTCATTTACAATGGCCTCTTTCTTGATTTCCTTTTGAGAGAAAGTTTCAAGTAGTGTTTAACTGTATCTCTCAGTTTCCTAGAGATATGGAGTGAGAGATATGGAGTGAGCTGACCAGTGTCCCCTGAAAATTATTGTTTCACTGCAACCTGAAAATGTGGTCTTTTTTGAAAATAATTTCTTTGCAGATATAACTAAGTTAATATGAGTTCCCACTGGATTAAAGTAGGCTTTAAATCTGATGACTAGCATCTTTGTAAGAAAAGAAGAGGGCACACAGAAAGACATGAGATCAAGTGACAATGGAGACAGAAATTGGAGTTATGCTCTCACAAGTCAAGGAACTCCTGGGTCCAAAAGAAGTTGGAAAAAACAAGGAAGAATTCTTCACTAGATCCCTCTTCAAAGGAATCATGGCCCTATTTACACCTTGATTCCAGACTTCTAGCCTTCTAAAATATGAGAGTCAATTTCTGTTGTTTTAACCCACCCAGTTTGTGGTACTTTGTTATGGTAGCCCTAGGTTACAAATTCATGTGGAAATGCTCATTTAACAGTGCTGTCTTAGATACCTTAGAAGACAAGTTTGAGAAGGGCTAGATAAATCACTGTTGTACCTGGAAGTTTTTATCAAGTAGAGCCACAGACTCTGGGACCAAGTTGCCTGGTGTATGGCAGTCTGCTTGGACTGCCATAACAAAATACTAGAGACTGGTTGACTTAAACAATAGAAATGTATTTCTCACCGTTTGGGAAGCTGGGAATTCTGAGATCAGGGGGCCAGCCAATTCACTTCCTGGTGAGAGCTCTCTTCCTGGCTTAAAGTGGTCTGCCTTCGCACTGTGTCCTCATATGGTAGAGAAAGATTGAATCCTCTCCGATATGTCCTTCTCCTCTTATAAAGACAGAAATACCATCAAATTAGGTCCCTCCCTTATGACCTCATTTAACTTTAACTACCTCCTAAAGTCTCTACCTCCACACCCTGTCACATTAGAGAGTGGGGCTTCCACAAGTGAATTGTGGTCCCTAGCACCTGGGTTTAGTACAAGTCCTCCACATTTTAGCTGTGTAATCCTGAACAAGCTATTCAACTTCTGTGGCCACCAATTTTCTCCCCTGTAAATGGGAATGATAATAAAACCTCATTCATAGAGTTGTTATAAAAATTACATGTATTAATATATGTAAAATATTTTAAATAATACTGGGAACAAACTAAATACCACATAAAAATTAACTCTAGCTATAATTTTCTGGACATACATAAACCATGGCTTGGTCATACCAAACCATGACCTTTTTTTTTTCTTTTTCTATGATTGGTCCTGTAGAATAAGATGTTTTTTCTTATAATTATGGTATTATGGAAGACCACGGTATTCTTTGGGCACTCATTCATAGATTTTTGCTGTGTCCTAAGCTCCCACATTTTTAAACATGTATTATATTTGTAAAGCAACATTGCTCTTGTGGCTATTTGTAAACACTTGCCATCCACCATGGGTACCATAATGATATCATTGACCACATGAAAACCAGAAGAAAAATATACTGAGATTCTCTACCATCTACTTTAAACAAGAAATATTTAAGGAAGTTACTCAACAAATGGAGCTGTTGCCAAAATTTCAGATCTGAAGATCTTAGCAAATCAAAATTATTGAAAACCCAGCTTGCTAACAGGACTACATTGAAAGTATAGTCACCTTCAAATTAACCAAACAATGCAAATTTGAATAATATTTGAAGGTAATATTATTTTTTAAAAACTTGATAAAGCCATGCTTAAAACATATACTTTTTAGAAAAAAATACCAGTGACATAATATTAGAGATATTTATAGCTAAGTCATGACTGAAGTGGGGGAAAGTGGACTGAGAATAATTATTCAGATTATGTTAATTTTTAAATAAGATATTTGGTTTCTAATGTTGCTTTCACAAACATTGTTTTTGAAGAAAATTTTAGTTTCAAACATTTCTTGAATATAATTATTTCACATCTACCAATATAATTAATCTAATTTACATATTCATAAATGCATATTTCAGAATCATATCAATTTAATTAGTATGATCATCCTCCTTCAATCCCCAAAGTGTCCTGGTCTGGGGGATAAATGTATTCTCACTTTACTTACAAGTCTTGTAAGACATTGGGTTTTATTTTTGACAGAAATAAAAAGCCATTAGAGTCAAGGAGTGACATGGTGCAGTTTATAGATTATAGAGAGAACATAACACATTCCTATGTACATATTTGAAGATCACTCTATCTGCTCTGGGGTGAGCAAGGGCAGTATACAGAGAGACCACTTGGATGCACATTGCAATTATACAGGTGAGAGATGATAATGTTTTGGAACAGGGTGGTAGCAGAGAAGACAGTACAAAGGTAGAACCAAAAGCAAAGATTCAGATTTGGGATATAAAATGCTAGTTCAAATGTAGAATCAAAAGTATTGTGACAGATTGAATGTTGCATGTGGGAAAAGGAGGAGTTTAGGCCTGACCAACTACTAGAAGGTTTCAGGGCCTGAGAAACTATACAAATGGAGATACTATTTTTAAAAATTAAGGAGCATTTTAGAGGATGGGATTTGCCTGCAGCAGGTAAGAAACTCCCAAGTTCAGTTTGAGACATTAAAATGAGATGCCTATTAGACATCTTTATCATACTTGCAAGACTGTAGAACATATGAGTCAGGTTTAGAAGACTTGACTGGAGATATAACTATGAAAATCATTAGATATTTAGTCATCATTTAAACCCAGAAGATTGGATTTGATTACCCAGGAATATGCCTAGGCAAAAAACAGAGGAGGTAAAGAAACAATCTCGAAGCTTCCATCATTTAAAGATAGGCCAGCAAATGAAATTGAAAAGGAGAGTCTAGTGTAATAGGAGGAAAACCAGAGCCATAGGATGCATCCAGGTCAAGTGCAGGAAATGTTTCAACAAGGCAGGTCATCAACTTTGTAAAATGCTGCTGATGAGCAGAGGTATTAGTCAAGATCCTCTAGAAAAACAGCACCAATAGTACCAAAGCACTCTCAAAGACACATCCAGAGATAACATTTGACCAGGTGTCTGAGCATCCCTTAGCCCAGTCAAACTGACACATAAAATTAACCATCACAGTCTAGTATGAGGAGAAGTGAGAATTAACCATTGGACTTCACAATGTAAAGGTCATGGTTCACATTGACAAGAGCAGTTACGGTGAAGTGGTGAAGGCAAAAGCTTGAGTAGAGGAGTAGAATAAGATTATGTCCAAAATTTGCTTTTATATGCTTTAGCTAAAGAACAAAGAAAAGAGAAGGTAGATGTAGGCAGTATGGCAAATGGCAATAATTATTACATCTGAGTGATATGAAAGCAAGATTTAATCGAACTATTCTTTCTACTTTTGTGTATGTTTGAGTTTTTAAACAAAAAGTCCTAAAATAGGAGAATAAAAGGAGAGAATTAAAGATAGCAATTATATACAACTATTCTAAGTCGTTTTGTTAGGAAGAAAAAGCCCAGGAATAAGATGCTGTAGGGGTGCTTACTGGAGAGGGAGTAGAGTTCAGAGAGATTTTTTAGAGATACGAAAATTATATCCTATTTTTATGATATTCAAAATGATCCAGTAAAGAGGGAAAATTGATGGTGTACAAAAGGGAAAGAGGAGAATTGCTAGACAGATAATTGAGTGATTAAATAAATGGGAGAGAATGAACTATGCAATGGAGGGTTTCACATTTGATAGGACCACAGCATCACTTTATGAGTGATGTAGGGTTTATTGGCATAGTTGAAATTAACTGGGTAAATGTGGTAGAGAAAGTATGTGGCATTTTTAATTCAATTGTTCCTATTTCCTTAGTGAAATAAGCAGGGCCATAAGCTGAGAGTGAAGATGGATGAGAGGGTGCTTTAAGTTTAAGAAGGGAGCAGGAAATAGTTACCTAGGAAAACAGCAGAGTGAAAGGATTATGAATTCCAGTGGGTCAGTGATCATGACTGTGTGTTTTTCTCTAGTGCGAACAGCAGTACAGGTGTAGATGCTGAGTACAAAGACAGTTGGATTCATTCAGGGTTCATTTTTTCAGACTTATACAATAAAAGGCAAGACAATCAAGGTTATATGCAGGGGAGTGATGAATAAGTAAGAGAGAAAGTAAAAAGATTACAGATTCAGCAGATTGCAGGTCTCAGTAGGATGTACGGCATCTAATAGTAATGAGAATCTGGGCCATGAATTTATTTATATGTTGACTGCATTAAAATGTGAAAGTATTTTCATTAAAACACAACACAAAAGTGGAAAGAGATCTTGCAGGTTGAAAAATATATATATTTTTATGTTTCAGTACAATATATAGTTCACACAGCTACAATATATTTTTTAAACTAAAAACAGGAAGTAACAAACATGATGCACAGGAAATTCACAGGAGAGGCCAATAAACATATGAAATCATACTCCATTTTACTAGCAATTAGGAAAATAATAAATATAAATTAAAATCACAATGAAATATCATTTTATAAGAATTGAGTTGGCAAACATTTTTAAAGTTGTTTAATATCAACTGTTGGCAAAGAAAGGAAGCATCACGAATGTTTATACACTGCTGCTGGTGGATCTGGGAATTGGGAAAACCACTTGGGAGAATGTATAAAATAGCATTGTTTGTTTTTTTTAAAAAAGAAAATTATTTAAATATCTATTAGCAGGAGAATAAAGAAATAAATGTTGGTATATTCATACCATAGGGAACATAAATGAATATATATAAATCTCACAAACAATGTAAAATGAAAAAATGAAATGAAATACTAAAACCAATTATATAAAGATTTAAGTATTCAAAACAACACTGTTTAATACTTAGGGAAATATATATGTATATATCTGTAACAAAATTCATGAGAGTGCTAAATAATAACTTTAGGATAATGTTACTTATAGAAGAGATCCAGCTCATATGCAGGAAAGGTTTGGAAAGGAGATTTAACTGTGTTGACAAGGTATCTTCTTGAACTGAGTGACAAGTACGTGGATACTTGATATAGTATTCTTTACATCACTTTTAACGTCCGAAATGTTATTTAATAAGTGTTAAACCTAAAAACCAGTAATACATTAACTGGCAAAGTCATAGCTACCACTATAAAAAAGTAGAGGCCAGGCGCGGTGGCTCACCCCTGTAATCCCAGCACTTCGGGAGGCTGGGGCGGGTGGATCACCTGCGGTCAGGAGTTCAAGACGAGCCTAGCCAACATGGAGAAACCCGGTCCCTAAAAAAATACAAAAATTACCCAGGCATGATGGCGGGTGTCTGTAATCCCAGCTACTCTGGAGGCTGAGGCGAAAGAATTGCTTGAACATGGGAGGCGGAGGTTGCAGTGAGCCAAGGTTGTGCCATTGCACTCCAGCCTGGGCGACAGAGCGAGACTCTGTCTCAAAAAAAAAAAGAAAAAAAAAAGCAGAGCCTTCTTTTTCCTTACTCTCCTCACTTTTGCTTATCCTCTGATACCTCCATCTTTTTCCCCTCCCCCCTCATGCCAACATACATCAACTATGGGGTGCCAGGCACTGTGTTGCAGAAATGTATGCATTTCTTTGGATTTGTAGTCTTTTACTAGTGTCTAGTCTAAATCTTAAAAAAAAAAAAAAAAAAAAGCCCACATTGAGGAACAGGGATACATAGATAGGTAATATCCTTGATTTCTAACCATTAAAAAGAGTAAAAATGTTAGAGCAATTTTTCTCTTTTGAATTCATCTATTTATATGAAATCTCATTAGTTAAGCCCAATAGCCCTCTCACTCCCTGAGGCAAGAAAAACTCCCACCTAAATCATACTATGAAGTTTGACAGACAGACCAGTTTTCCAAAAGTTTAAGATTTTCTATTAAAGTTTCTACTTAAGTTTTTGTTTGTTTGTTTGTTTGTTTCTTTGTTTCTAGATGAGAAAATGTACCACCCAGCTCACACATATTTGTCATAGGGACTTAAAATTTTCCCTTTTTAATCTCAACTTACATCCTTTCAAATTATTAGCCAGCACATGAGCACTATTTCAGTCACTTCTCTGAGGACCCAGTAGTAATTTTAGCAACCATAATGGACAGCAACACCTAGTTTCTGCAAATTTCATTTTCTCCTCTACTCTACCTTTACTTAAATCGCCTTTTGAGATTTCTCTTTTCCCCAGATCAAGCTCATGAATTTCAGTTGTCATTCTGATTGGCAGTAGAGATGGTTGTTCAGTTATACATGACCCAAAATAACATTGGTCTCAAATTCGTAGGTCTTAGCTTACTGTGTTTCCATGGAAATGTGTATAGCACATATATCGCATTTCCTTAGCACTTTATATATTTTTGTTGATATTTTAAAATAAAAAATAGGGCTGGGTATGGCGGCTCACTCCTGTAATCCCAACACTTTGGGAGGCTGGAGCAAGAGAAACACTGAGGCCAGGGTTCAAGACCAGCCTGAGTGACATAGTGAGACCCTGTCTCTAGAAAAAAATTAAAAATAAAACATAAAATAAAATGAAAATAATTACACTGACCTACTAATAAATGTGTCTTGTTTTATCTGTCTAATTAGGGCAAGATGTCCATGTTGAATCTGTGTGATATCTAGACATAAGTATAAATGAGCTAGAACGTGAGTATTCGGTAAGAGAAAGTATTGAGGTTAAAACTAAATTTAATTTAAGCCACAGAGATAGAAATGTTTATGGAGGAGGAACATGTTTTTTCTTGAAGAAGAATAATAAAATTAGAACATGTAATCTATGCACAATATTTAGCAATCAGGAAATTTTAAGCTTGATGTCATTGTGTTCCTGTATTATGTATCCCCCAGGGGTGTCTTTCTGGAGTAACTGTAGTAATTTCCAATGGCAGGGGTATGGGATCTCAAAATATTTTTCAATTTAAAGGTCCTTTAATAAAAGGAAATGAGCAGAAGACTAGAAGCCTAGGTTCTAATTGAATTTATATCTTTATTCATTTATGTATTAATCAACCATTAATTGCACATCAACTATGTGCCAGGACATAGGGTGTGTTAGGCATGGGGGTGACCAACATAAATAAGTTTTTGTCCACAAATTGCTGTCATTCAAGTCAAACAAAGGCTGTATGGCTTTGCCCACATCAATTTTTCAATGTCTTATTTTACAAAACAGAGAAAATGTAAGTTCTAATTATTAACTTCATTAATAAGAGGATCAAAGGTGCACACAAAGGTTCTGTTTAAACTGTTAACCACATATAGAAATGTTCTGAAGAGGAGCCTATGACTTTCTGAATGTCTCCTATGTCTACAGCTCCTTCAAAGCAGAGCAACCTCGTGTATGGTAAGGAACAAAAGCAATTTAATTCCCTGAAAAGGACAACCTGTTTTGCATGCATAGCATGTTATTTTTAATTAAATCCACCATATTAGTTGATTCTCGCACTGCTATGAAGAAATACCTGAGACTGGGTAATTTATAAAGAGAAGTGGTTTAATTGGCTCATGGTTCCACAGGCTGCATGGGAAGCATGATGCTGGCATCTGCTAAGCTTCTCGGGAGGCCTGAGATGACATGCAATCATGGTGGAAAGCAAAGCAGGAGTGAGACGTCCCATATGGCCAGAGCAGGAGGAAGAGAGAGGGGAGAGGTGCTACACACTTATAAACAACCAGATATCGTGAGAACTCTATCACAGGAACAGCACCAAAGGGGGAAATCTCTCCCCATGATCCAGTCATCTCCCACCAGGCCCCACCTCAACAATGAGGATTAAAATTCGACCTGAGATTTGGGTAGGGACACAGATCCAAACCATGTCACCCATATTAATGACAATTAAAAACCAAATCAGTACAATCATAAATGCAATTTCATCCTACACTGAAATCACATTTAAGATGGTAGGGGAACATGAAAATAGAGGATAAAAACATAATAATATAGCTGGCACTGCCCTTTGCCTTCTATCTTGTTCAGGACCCCAAATACCTTTTTTTCTTTTTCCTGAGACCAATAGGAGAAAATGCCTGATGGCATAAAAATCCACATGCTGCAAAGGGAAATGCATCTCTTCTACCAGACATTTCCCACAATCTAAGAGGGCATGGATATTTGCAAAAAAAAAAAAATTATAGAACTGAAAGAATTAGTTTGAAAGGGCAACTGAAGATTTATCTCACTTGTTCCAAGATTTTTAGTTGTAGATAAGATTTAATAGGGTGCCTATGAAGTTACAAATTCAAAAAAACAGTCTGAACAAGAAATAAACACTCCTTCATAACAGCTTTTAAAAGGCTCTTAATAAAGCTCCTTTAAGAGAAGAGGAATAAATTGCTAAAGTAGCTGCCTCAACCATGAAGTTTGCTTTCAGTTTTGTTTTGATTATTGAAGAACTCTTTTTTTTTAATGTGTTATAGATTTTAAGCAATTGGGAAGAATGGAAATCATTATGGGGTGTAAAATGGAAGCATAGTGATAACTTAGCTACTGCAGGATTTTCCCCAGATTCCACCATGACACAGAACCACCGTCATGGAGAAGCCCTGTTTCATTTGATCATATCAGCTTGGTCATAACTGATGGTCAAGGCTTTGATAAATGAGCTAAAAATAGCCAACCAATTAATCCCTAGGCCTGTAAAGAGGGCAGGAAAAAAAAAGTCTAACATTTCAGTAGTAAGTGAATTGTTTCATGAAGATCATATTTTGGGGCATTTGAATTTAATACCAGAACTATCTAAGTGCCTACCATTCATCATTTGTCAAATAAGTGATTTAAAAGTTATTAAATAAATTAATGAAATGAGACACAATTGCAAAGAGGGACACGGATGGTAGACAGATATGCAGAAAAGCTAAAGCCTCCTAAGTAGTACAAGTATAAATAAGTAGACTCTATAGGAGAGTAAAAGACAGGATAAGCTGAGATGGAGTAGTTGGATAGGAATTTCACACTTTTAAATGCACTTCTGAGCAATTTTTAAGTTCTTGACAAGGACTGCACAGAGTTTTCTATGCTTCCTGACCTACCTGGCCCCTCATCACTTAGAGAAATTACAAGTTTTACCTGAAAGAATCTAACTAATGCAAAAAGTCAGCATTATTAGTAAATAATAATAAAAAGATACAATACACATTTTTCATTTGACCCATTGCTTCTTTTTTCCATATATGCGACAGTAAATCATAATGGTGGTCTCTCAAAAGTCACCAAGAGATACCTGTGAACTCTGAGGTAAAATGCCAGGCAATATCTTTCAGCTGCACAAAAAAAGGCTGATTTTTTTTTTTTTTTTTTTTTGCTAATTCTTAATCTTCCACCATCAATTTGCTTTTCTCAAATAACTACTCTTAAACCTGTATGCAATTTTTTTCAGAGATTCTTTCAGATATTCCTATTGAGAGTATAACCATTAAAAATTCAACACTTTTTAGGAAGTAAGCACTATTTAAGGAAGAAAACAATCCCCTAAACAATAGTAATAATTTATACATTGATGGTGGTATAATCTATTCTCAATAACTTCTAAGAACTAGATTTAAAAAATCTACCTCTGTTAAGAAAGACAGACTAAAAGGGTGTATAATTCTATCTTAAGGAAATATGTACCTCTTATAGGCTCCATTCTATGTGCCTGGCTCAGGGCTGCAATATGGCACCTATTTGATTATTTGCATGCCAAGTACCTCTAGAATGTCTTGTTTTTAAAAGGGAGAGAAAGTCAAGTGACAGAAAGAGGCATTTATACAATGACCAGGCCAAGTTGTCTTTATACAATGACCAGCCAAGTTGCATAATAGAGGAATACAACACAGGTAAAATACGGAATATAAAATAATATTTTATTATATGTCACTTATATTACAAAAAGTAAAATACATATGGTGATATGGACTCCACTATAAAATCACAATTTATCATCGTGATGTCTGAGTTTCTCCTAGATTTTATTGACTTTTTAAAATCCAGATTTAGCATAGCAAATGTAACTTTTTGCTAAGAGATTAAATCCCAGGAGAATGATAAAATCCGAACTTCTTGTTCTCCTGCTGAGCACTATTTTAGGAAATTCTTTATATACGTAAAGAATGCATATGCTTTTAAACAATTTATTTCAAGTTAAAGTTTTTTAAAGAATAATAATGATATATTATACATACACTCTTGTATCCTAGTGCCCACTCTCAATGCTCTGAGAAAAAGTCATAGTTTCTGACTTAACTGTTAATGAGAGAAAAACAAATCCAAACTAGATCTCAAGACATAAGTTTACTAGAAGGTAAGAGGAATAAGTTGGGGCCAATGGAGTAAGATGGGGTTGGAAAGTGTGCCTCAAAAATTTGCACTAGACAGGTGATTAATTTGCTAGAGGAGTTTATATTTAGGAACTCACTCCTAAGGAAGAAAAAGAGGGAGAAAAAGGGAGGAATGAAAGGGAGGTTGGAGGAAAGGAGGAAATGAAGGGAGGAAGGAGAGATGGAGAAGAGGGAGAGAGAAGGGGACGAGAAAAGACAAGGATCATTAAGAAAGCACTCACCAGTCTCTCTTTTGCACATGCCTTAGAAGCTATGATAATAAGAATACCTTGCATTTAATTTACTCTCTTTCAGTAAATTTCTCTGCATTATCTCATTTTCCAGCTCATACAGTAATCCTCACAAGTAAACAGGGTAAAATGTGCTCTCTGTTCTAAAGAGTCACCTTGGTAAGCCATTGGGAAGTTAGGTCAGAGTTAAGTCAGAGCTAGGCATATGTCTCGGTTTCTTAGTCCTCATTATTTATCAAATATTATTTGAGTACCTAATACATAGCAGTCACTATGCTGGACCAGAGGATATTGCTAAACAAATCAATGCACAGATAATACAAAAATTGCAAGCATAAAGAAATTTGCAAAAGACCAGTGGGGACAAGCAGGTAAACACATAAAATCAACATCTAGTGCATACTCAAAGAGATGACTGGAGAACTGAAAAATAGCTGAAGGAGATGGGAAGTTCAGCAAAGGGTCCTCTTCCAGAAACGTGCTTGGGATGAATCTCAAAGGGAAAGTGGAATTCCGCCAAGTGGGGAAGAAGCAGGGCATTCCTGGCAACAGGAAAGGATATGCAAATGCAGGGACCCCATGAGTACAAAATATATTCAATAAGAATGCCGTATAGTAAACACGTATGGTTTGGGGAAGGTATGCTCTTATTACACACTTTATGTTTGCTCCTGATACCATTTGTTATCTCAATTATTAAAAAAAAAAAAAAAAAAAAAAAAACCTCGTTGATTACACTGAAGTCCCAGGTATCTGGTGGTTAAGTTCTAAAGTGAACTTGTAAGGTGAAAATGATGGCTGGTAAAGACCCCTTAGGAAATACCACGTTAGACACATTTCAGAAATGGAGTCTCACTATGTTGCCCAGGTTAAACTTAAACTCCTGGGCCCAGGTGATCCTCCTGCCCCAAGAGGGGCTGAAACTATAGTCATGTGTCCACCACATCTGGCCAATGTGCCTTCTCTTTATACATAAATTCAGCACAGCTGTTTTCCCTTTAGCTTTAGAACAGATCATATTTTGGTTGAGCTTCAGATAAGGTTGCTGTCTTGCATTTGAAGTCCATATGTATAAAAAATACCCATTTTTAAATAGTAAAATAATCCCACCCAACATGTACCATTCTCACACTGTGAGGCCACTGACATAACATATAAAATAGCAGATTCATATACTGTGGCATGTTAATTCTGGGGCAGATGTTCATTGAGTGGAAGGGTGGATTGAGTTTGCCTGCACTATTTCCATTTTCATTCTTTGTCCTTAGTCTCTCTCCAGTCTTCATACAAATGATTTGCATTGCTAAATGAGCATATTATGTCCTATACACCATTGTATACCTATACACCTCACACATTCATTCACACATGCAACAAATAATTATTGTGTATCCTCTATAGACCAGACATTGGTCCAGGTACTGGGCTCATAAAAGCAGTGATCACAAACAGACAATGTAATTATAAGAAATATGTTAGAATCAATAAGTGATAAAGATGGGAGGGGAGGAAATGAAAATGGAGCAGAGTGGATGTAAAGAAATTCAGTTTTAAGTAGGGTTTTCATGGTAGACTTTATTTGAGAAGGTGACATTTGTTCAGAAACCTGAAAGAGATGAGCAAGTGAGCCATCTGGTTTCAGGCTCTCAGAGTCCAGAGGTAGAGCAGAGAGACCAATTAAGAGACTGTGGCAATAATCTAGGGGAACGATGATGGTGGCTTAAACCAGAGCCATAGCAGCGGAGGCAACACACTGTCAAATTTTGGATAGGTATTGGAGGTACTTGCAGAAGTCCTGGTTAGTGATATAAATTTGGGGAAAGTTTTGGCAAAAGAAACAGAATGTTAGAATTACATTTTTAATGAAACAGTGGGAAATAAGGAGATATACATAAGCTGAACATAAATCAACAAAGTGAAATATCAACACAATATCTTGAGAGAGAAGATAAGTATCTGATAGCTATTAAATTAGCCTCACTGCACTTTCTTGCAAATCTTCAACAAAGAGGCAAAACTTCTGTCATAATTAAACAAGCTATTAATGACAAATACAAAATCATTTTTTCTTGTAACAATACAGCATATATGTGTAGAGTGGGGGTAGATGAGAAGAATTATCAGTTCCAAGAGATGTAACAAATTGGTATAACAATTGTAAAAAGATTAGAACTATAAAATAAATGACAAACTAAAAAATATATGTCAAGGCACTATTATTTTGTAGCCATACACAATTTAATTTTTCATCAAAATGATAAGTAAAAAACAAAAAACACCACAAAGACACTGATAATACTCAAATGATGATACTTCAAGCGAACCATCTTTACCTGAATGATGTTCTTTTTATTTTCCTGAATCAGCATATTTGTTACTGTCTTCCTGGCTCTTATGTCATTTGATTACTCTATTTCAATGACTATTAGTGTTTTTCTTCAAACTAATGCCCCCCCCAAAGTGATTTTTATTATTGCTAGTGATGTTTCCATGGTAATACCTTTCCTACATCCTCTCTAATTTCTTTCTTTTTCTCAATATCCTGTACCTTTTCTCAATATCATCAGTATTTGTTTTTCCATCGAGTTTGGTATCTTACGGAGAGATTTCAGAAGTGATGCCAGTGTCCTAGGTTTAAGAAAAGCAGCAATGTCTTAGGGCATAATTAATTTTCAGTGTCTTGGATGATAATCTTGGTCTTGGAGAGTAATCTTTTAGTCAAGCCATGTCTATGTATGGTTTTAATTTTTCATTAGCAATTTAAATCTCACTTAAAGTCACTTATGGGTCATATGACGTAATTAGAAAATCATTGGTTCAATTATTAGAATTATTTTCCCAGTTTTAGTACCAAATATGATAGTAATGGCATATTTATCAGGACTCTTACATTTTTTACATTTCTGTAAAAGGAAGTTCATAGAGCTCTTCTGAGGTTTAAATATCATGTTTTCAAAAAACATTTTGAAAGCAGAAAATGCACTGCTGATGGCTTAAAAATAGCTCCTCTGTTGTATTGCAAGAAGAAATTTCCTATGTGCTTCAGTAAGATATTTAATGACATTGAATTTGGGGCCTTCATCTTCAGAATGAGGATAGAAATACCCACCTATCTTTTCTATAAAGATAGAAATACCCACCCACAATCACTATATCTAATCAATATATAATAACACGAATAAACAAACAATTGAGGAAATAAATATATATGCAAATGTTTCTATAGGGATAATTTCATTTAAAACAAGCATTGGACTGGGCTTAGATGCAATGTGAAAGCAAATTTGAATAATGAAACAGGCACAATATTAAGACAATACGGATAGTTATCAATTATACAAATTGAAGATCATGTAGCCCATATGACAAGATTCTACTTGGAATATTTTTTAAATCAATAATGATTGCCAATATGGTTTGGATGTCTGTCTCCTCCAAGTCTCATGTTGAAATGTGATTCCCAGTATTGGAGGTGGGGTCTGGTGGGAGGTGCTTGGATCATGGGGATGATGCCTCCTAAATGATTTAGCACCATCCCTTCTGTGAGTTCTGGCTCAGTTCACACAAGATCCGGTTTTTTAAAAGAGTCTGTGTCCTCCCACTTCTCTGTCTCTCATTCTGCTCTTGCCATGTGATATAGCTGCTTCTCCTTTGCCTTGGAAGCTTCCTGAGACCCTCACTAGAAGCAGAGGCCAGCACTATTCCTGTACAGCCTGCAGAACTGTGAGCCAATTAAATCTCTTCTCTTTATAAACTACCCAACTTCAGCTGTTTCTTTCTAGGTAAAAAAAAAAAAAAAAAAAACAGACTAACACACTTACAAAGCAAGGCACATATGTGGCTCAAATTTGGTCAATGACTTAACAGTGACATCTGAACTAGAGATACCTCTTGGAGTAAAATGATAATAAATTTGGATATTGGTGTGCATTAAAGAGTGCATTAAAGTACATATTTGCTACTCCATTTCTCAGGTAGAAAGTATTTTAGACTTCACTCGCCAGGAGGAAATAATATGAGTCCACTATTGGCATAGATTCAGTTGGGCAAAGAGAAATTAGAATAGGCATTTTAAGCAGACATTATTTAATACCAAAGGTTCATTACTTGGGTATTGGAAGACTGAAAAAATACAAAGGAGCACTATAGTATTCAGTGATAATAACTGCAGAAGTTCCCACAATGAGGTCTGAAAGAACCAAAAGGAAGATACTGGGTTCCAAGATCCTAGAATTTTGGAATAGAAGTGCCTGTGAGCTGGTGTTTAGTTTTCTGAGTTTAGTTTTCTGGTGTTCTGTTCTGATGGTGTCTCTAAGGGAGTGTCACAGGGCTGGTGTAGGGAACACAGACAGAAACTGGAAGCTGAGGCCACCAACTGCTGCTGGAGCGTGACACCAACAAGAACAGGGAAATATGAAGAAAGTATCTCTTTCTTTCTACCTAACTTCCAATCTCTCCCGAGTGCCTCTTTTTGTCAGAACTTAAAAGGAATCCAGAGTCCGGAAATCTGATTTGCAGCATCTCAGCCCCGAAATCACTGAACCTGAGTAAACTTTTATTGAAATAAGATAAATAACTGGCTTGTGGTCTTCTGCTTTGCCAACCTTGCTGATTTTTTTTTTTTAATGATAGTAGAAGTGAAAGGTCTTGCTGGTGCATTTTGTAGAGATGGCTGCTAATAGAGGACCTGGAGTCTCTGTTTCTCTCTTTCTTTTGAAACTTCAATGACGTGACTGGAGCACACCTTGTTCCCACTTCCTTGCCATTTTTCAAAGTTAAATTTAACTTATTGGAAAACAGAAGGAATCCCATGTATTAGTTTTCTATTGCTCTGTAGAAAATTATCACAAAACAAACTTAGTAGCTTGAAACAACATAAATGTATTATCTCATCTGTCTCACGGGCCAGGAGTCCAGGTACAAGTTTACTTGGTCCTCTGCTCAGGATCTGATAAGGCTGAAATCATGTCACTCACTCTTTGATTCTTTCTGGGCTCCTAGGTCCTCTTCCAAGCTCAGCAGTTGTTGGCAGGCCTCAGTTCCTTATGATTATAGGACCCATGTTTCTATTTTCTTGGTAGCTCTTGACCAGGAACCACCTTCAGCTACCAGAGCTGCCTCTCTCCATCAGCACTTCACAGAATAGCTGTTTGTTTTCTTCCTGGCCAGGAGGAAATTTCTCTGACTTCTTCCTCTAAGGACAGTAAAAGAAAGTCTCTCCCTTTTAAGTGTTCTGCTGGCTAGGTCAGGCCTACCCAGGATAATCTCCCTTATGCCATATAATGTTACACAGTCATGGAAGTGATGCATCATCATATTTATAGGTTCTACCCACTTTCAAGGGAAAGACATTACATAGGGACTGTACAACAAGAGGTGGAAATCTTGGGGGGCCACCTTAACATCCTGCTTACCTCACCCCATTATGATCTCAGGCAAAGCCTTGTTCTCCAAGAAAGATTTTTGGTGGGACCCTATACTGTGACTAATTAAACAGTTACCAATTTACTTTTTGTGTTGGTTCTTAATTGTTCAAAAATTCTTAGAGAAGAAAAGGCAAGTGGTTAGTTTAACTTGAATAAATGGGCCTCAAGTCTTTTTCTTTTTTTAATTATATTTTGAGTTTTAGGGTACATGGCGCAACGTGCAGGTTAGTTACATATGTATACATGTGCCATGTTGGTGTGCTGCACCCAGCAACTCATCATTTAACATTAGGTATATCTCCTAATGCTATCCCTCCCCCCACCCCCACCCCACAACAGGCCCCAATGTGTGATGTTCCCCTTCCTGTGTCCATGTGTTCTCATTGTTCAATTCACACCTATGAGTGAGAACATGCAGTGTTTGTTTTTTTGTTCTTGCGATAGTTTGCTGAGAATGATGGTTTCCAGGTTCACCCATGTCCCTATAAAGGACATGAACTCATCATTTTTTATGGCTGCATAGTATTCCATGGTGTATATGTGCCACATTTTCTTAATCAAGCCTATCACTGTTGGACATTTGGGTTGGTTCCAAGTCTTTGCTATTGTGAATAGTGCCGCAATAAACATATGTGTGAATGTGTCTTTATAGCAGCATGATTTATAATCCTTTGGGTATATACCCAGTAAAGGGATTGCTGGGTCAAATGGTATTTCTAGTTCTAGATCCCTGAGGAATCACCACATTGACTTCCACAATGGTTGAACTAGTTTACAGTCCCACCAACAGTGTAAAAGTGTTCCTATTTCTCCACATCCTCTCCAGCACCTGTTGTTTCCTGACTTTTTAATGATCACCATTCCAACTGGTGTGAGATGGTATCTCACTGTGGTTTTGATTTGCATTTCTCTGAGGGCCAGTGATGATGAGCATTTCTTCATGTGTCTTTTGGCTGCATAAATGTCTTCTTTTCAGAAGTGTCTGTTCATATCCTTCACCCACTTTTTGATAGGGTTGTGTTTCTTTTTTTTTTTTTCTTGTAAATTTGTTTGAGTTCATTGCAGATTCTGGATATTAGCCCTTTGTCAGGTGAGTAGATTGCAAAAATATTCTCCCACTCTGTAGGTTGCCTGTTCACTCTGATGGTAGTTTCTTTTGCTGTGCAGAAGCTCTTTAGTTTAATTAGATCCCATTTGTCAATTTTGGCTTTTGTTGCCATTGCTTTTGGTGTTTTAGACATGAAGTCCTTGCCCATGCCTATGTCCTGAATGGTATTGCCTAGGTTTTCTTCTAGGGTTTTTACGGTTTTAGTTCTAACATGTAAGTCTTTAATCCATCTTGAATTAATTTTTGTATAAGGTGTAACGAAGGGATCGAGTTTCAGCTTTCTGCATATGGCTAACCAGTTTTCCCAGCACCATTTATTAAATAGGGAATCCTTTCCCCATTTCTTGTTTTTGTCAGGTTTGTCAAAGATCAGATGGTTGACCAACCAAAAAACGTCCAGGACCAGATGGATTCACAGCCGAATTCTACCAGAGGTACAAGGAGGAGCTGGTACCATTCCTTCTGAAACTATTCCAATCAATAGAAAAAGAGGGAATCCTCCCTAACTCATTTTATGAGGCCAGCATCATCCTGATACCAAAACTTGTCAGAGATACAACAAAAAAAGAGAATTTTAGACCAATATCCCTGATGAACATTGATGCAAAAATCCTCAATAAAATACTGGCAAACCAAATCCAGCAGCACATCAAAAAGCTTATCCACCATGATCAAGTGGGCTTCATCCCTGGGATGCAAAGCTAGTTCAACATACGCAAATCAATAAACATAATACAGCATATAAACAAAACCAATGACAAAAACCATATGATTATCTCAATAGATGCAGATAAAATAGATGCAGACAAATAGATGCCTTTGACAAAATTCAACAGCCCTTCATGCTGAAAACTCTCAATAAATTAGGTATTGATGGGACGTACCTCAAAATAATAAGAGCTATCTATGACAAACCCATAACCAACATCATACTGAATGGGCAAAAACTGGAAGCATTCCCTTTGAAAACTGGCACAAGACAGGGATGCCCTCTCTCACCACTCCTATTCAACATAGTGTTGGAAGTTCTGGCCAAGGCAATCAGGCAGGAGAAGGAAATAAAGGGTATTCAATTAGGAAAAGAGGAAGTCAAATTGTCCCTGTTTGCAGATAACATGATTGTATATCTAGAAGGCCCCAAGTCTTTATATTAAACCCCAGATTGGTCTTTCAGGACCCATATACCAGGCTGAGAGGTCAGAACTCCTAGTGTGACTAAGACTGAAGCTTTCTCTCCTGTAACCAAACTCTGACCTCTGTAAGATATCAAATATTATTAGTTTCCTCAGATGTAAGCCTGGGCAGTATTTACAAAAGAGGAGATTCACTTTAGTGCTTGTCAAGGACCTCAAATTATAGGAACAGAGAATTAAGAGAGAGAGAAAGAAATGTATGTCCGCGTTAGAACAGCCATCTTCAGTTATTTCTGAACGGGCAGGCAAGTTGACATTCTGAGGGCTTACTGTCACATATTGAGAGGCTAAGCATTTTGCTAGAACAAAAAACTTGTCACTGCAAAATAGGGAGTTTCAATGTATAGGCTTTTTATTCTCATTTGAAATTTTAAATTATGTATTTCTATTTTACAAAAATAATTCCTATTTATTGTAACCAGAGCCACTGATAAATACAACTTCAAGATGCATTATTCACATTTAATTTTGTGGATTTTTCCTCAAAGGGATACTCACCTGATAAACATTGAAATTGGCATATTGGAGTTGCATATGCAGTGGCTTTGACTTTGAAACACTGAAACAATATGCTTTAAAAAAATTAACATCTCCCAGTCCCAACCATCTTCCTCACTTTTGCATTACATTCATATAACCCATTTTGCTAATATTGTTATAACAAACGGATGATTTGAACCCTTCCACACCCACCTTCCTTCTTTTTCATTTAAATGCATGCATACTTATATACCTACGTAAATTCTTTAAAACCAGATCATAGTATACACATTGCTCAACACTTGCTTTTTTCTCTTAATAAACTTCTCAATAACCCATTGACCAAAGAAGAAATCCCAATAAAAATTATAAAATATTTAGAATTGAATGATCAGGAAAATATAATACATCAAACCTTACCTTTCTGGCCACAGTAGTGATCAGAGGAAAATTTTTAACCTTAAAAGCATACATTACAAAAGAAGAAAGGTTAAAATTCAGTTACCTAAGTATCTATACCAGCACCTGGAAAAAGTATAGCAACTTAAACCCAAATATAGTAGATGAAGGAAATATTATAGATAAGAGCAGCAATGAATACAATAGAAAACAAATGTAACCTGGAGAAAATGAACAAAGTCAGAAATCAGTTATTTAAATAGAGATAAAATTGATAAAAGAAAGACTGATCAAAAAGTAGAGAAAAGTAAAAAATAACATTAGTAATGCCAATTGCAATGCTTACCAAGTGAATATCCCCGGAGGAAAAATCCGCATAATTAAATGTGAATAATGCATCGTGAAGTTGTATTTACAGCTACTATTCAAGTATTCAAGACAGAAATTATTCCAATGTTACAAAAACATTTCACAGTATGAAAAAGAAGGAAATACTCCCTAATGTATAAAGTCAGCATGACCTTGATTCCAAACTTTAGAATAATATTATAAGAAAGGAAACGTATGGTCTAATTTCACTAATGAATGTAGATGTTTTTAAAAATCCAACAATAACACACCATTGCAATTTGGGTTTATTTAGGGATTTGAGTTTAGTATAACAGTTGGAGATCAATAAATGCAATTCATCCCAGTAATAGAGTAAGGAAAGAGAAAAAGCATAATTTCAATAGATGCAGAAAAAATTGTTTCATAACATTCAAAAATTCATTCATGAAATGAATGTATGTATATGTTTGTCTGTGTGTGTATGAATTAAATCTGTTGTATCTGTAGTATTACACAAGGATAGACAAATAGATCAATGAAACAGGATAAAACATCCAGAAACAGACCCATATGTTTCTAATCATCTTATTTATTTTTTATTTGTATAAATTTATGGAGTACAAGTGTAATTTTTTTACATGTATAGATTGCACAGTGGTGATGTAAAGGCTTTTGGAGTATCCATCACTGAAATAATGTATATTGTATCCATTAAGCAATCTCTCATCATCCACCCCCCTCCTGCCTCCTCACCCTTCTGAGTCTTCATTGTCTATCATTCCACATGCTATGTCCATATGTACACATTATTTAACACCTACTTGTAAGTGAGAACATGCTGATAACCTGATTTATGACACTAGTCAATGCCACACAATGGAGAAGATGGCCTTTTCAATGAATCACAATGTATCAATTGAAGAGTTACAAAGAAAAAAAAAAATCTGGGCTTTTTCCTCCCACCAGACACAAAAATCAAGTTCTATATGGATCATGGACTTAAATGTAGAAGTTTGGATAATAATAAAACTAACTTCAAGATTAAGATTACACAGAAGACCATCTTCATGACGTTGGGGTATGCAAAAGTATATAAAAAGCACTATGTTAAAAAACCACTAACTATAAAAGATAGATATATTGGACTTCATTAAAATCAACACCATACGTTCATCAAGAAACACCATAAAGTGAAGATACTGTATATATGTGTACACATATAATGTGATGTCAATAAATTGAAACTCTTATACACTGTTGGTAACAATGTAAAATGGTACTACTCTATGGAAAATAGTATGGAGGTTTCTTAAAAAAATAAAAATAGAATTACATATGATCCAGAGATTCCACTGCTGGATACATATCCAAAAGAATTGAAATCAAGATCTCAAAAAGAAATCTTCACTCCTATGTTCCCTGTAGCATTCTTCACAACAGCCAAGATAGGAATACAATCCAAATCATAACTGACAGATGAACGGATAAAGAAAATGTGGTATAGACATACAACGGAACATTATATAGCCTTAAAAAGAAAGAAATCCTTCCAAGTGCAACATTAATAAATCTGGAAGACATTATGCTAAGTGAAATAAGTCACAGACAGACAAATGTTACATATTTCCACTTTTATGGGATACCTAAAATAGTCAAACTCATAGAAACAGAAGTGGTTGCCAGAGGCTGGTGGAGAGGTAATGGAGAACGGTTCAATGAGTGTAAAATTTCAATAATGTAAGAAGAATAACTTCTGGAGATCTGTTTTACAACGTAGTGCCTGTATTAAACAGTGCTGTATGATGCACTTAAAAATGTGTTAACAGTAGATCTCATCCTAAGTGTTTTTACTACAATTTAATACATAGGAAAAAAAACTTGAACAGGAACAAAGATATACAAATGGCTAAAAGATGAAAATATATTCAGTATTATTTTTCATAAGCAAAATAGATTATTAAACTAATAAATTTTCATCTGAGTGGGGCTTCTGTGGTATTCATATATTCTGTATCTCAATCTGGGTAGTGGCTACAAAGTAGCTTTACTTTGTAAAAATGTATTAAGCTCTACAATTAAGATTTTGCACTTTTCTGAATGCATGCTATACTCCCAAAAAAAGTTTTTAAAAGGGAATCTTGTGGTTACTACCATTAATAACATTGTATTGTTCATTTGAAATTTGCTAAGAGAGTAAATCTTAAGTGTCTTCATCACAGACATACAGATAGACACACAAATGGTAACTATATGTGTTGATATATGTGACAATTAGAATGTGGTAATCATTCACAGTGTACACATACATCAAATAATCCTGTTGCATACTTTGAACATATACAATTTTTATCTGTCAGTCATCCTCAGTAATGATGAGAAAACATTTTAAAAATAAAAAGGGACTACTCCTGCATGTACTCAAATATGCTAAAAGGTAGGGATGTTTCAAACACCTTTTCTGTGGGAGGACACAGAACATGCATATGGTAAACTCATGCCCGCCTCTAAATATGGTAAATACACAGCCTCAACTTCTGGGTGTTTAGTTTACCAAGCTGAATTCAATTTCACAGATCATAGACTCTAAACAAGTAGCATAGGATGACTGGCATCCTGGTTAAATCTGGAAAAAAATTTTTTAAATATTTTCTCTGTAACTCAACTCCTCTCAATAGTCGGTATTGAATTAATTCAACTATTGAGATGCTGAAGAAATGTCAGTCCTTTAAGTGGAAGATAGACCAGGCCATACAGACACTGCAGGATCCCCGTATCTCACCAAGCATCTGCACAAGATGCCTTTGGCTGAGACTAAACTGATTGAAAAATTGGGGAAAGCACATGTTTGGACTTTAATTCCTTTGAAATTTAATTTCAAAATTAGGTTTTTCGGAATCTAATTTCCTCCTGGAAATTGAGCACAAATAATTTATATTGTTCAAATTTAGCACGTTTTAATAAAACTGTGTACTATTTAGAGTATTTTGATGCTGTTATTTGGGTTTATTTCCTAATCTCTGGTGTTACATTAGACAATATAACCGGGATAATCTGATCTGAAAGAAAAGTGTTACATTTTGGCCAAAGGGACAGTGTGGTCTGAAATTAATCAATGTATTACTCCAACCCTATTTCAGAGCCTGCCTATGGAGAAGCTTAATTGATAATTTCTGGCCCTAAGAGTATGCACCAAAAAGCAGATTTTGGGAATTGAACTATAATTCATGAAAGTTAGAAAAGGATTCACCTGATAAACCACTAAAAAACACCTTTGCAGAGAATTGATCACCTATGATTTGCTATTTAAGCATAAATCTGAATGGTAGAAGAGAATTTAAGAGCCATAAACATCTTTCTCTTCCCATCCCTATTCACCCACAAATGTGAATTCTTTATTTGATGAGTTGGAGTACAGTACCTTACTTTCTCCCACTTTGGCCTTACTTGCCTGATGATCAAGTTCATTTTCCTTAAGGTTTCTTTTTCCACATGGAAAAGTTCATTGGAGCATGGTTTTCTGCCCTGCAAGAAAGAGCTGAGATTATCTTGTTATTCTGCTTCAGACTGAGCTAGTGAAAACAGAGGGAAAGTCCATGCCATTATCTTCAATCCAGCTTTAATGGGTGGCTCTGTATTTTTGGTTAATAAATTGGTCCCTTTGGTCTTCTCACTGTAGGTAATAACAGAAAAAAATGAGGGTCAAGTTATTACATTCTAAAGACCCCAAAGACAAAATTATTCTGGCTAAAACACCTGTGAGATATGAGAATAAAATATCTTTTGGACTACCATTATGCATAGGGTACTTTTTTAATTCCTTAAATCCATGTTCATTTTGTTGTATCTCATTATTCTGATCCTGCGTTTAAAAAAACGTTATGGCTCCTGTGATTTCTTTGTACATTTCAAGCCAAAAATACTGTAATTTATCTTTTACTCATACTTTTCTTTGAAAATTATGTGACAAAATATTCAGATTCTTAATTTTCTTTTCACCCATTCTTTATGAAACATTTGATATTCTTTATTTCACCCTTCCTTTTGAAATACTCCCTTTCAAGGCATATGAGATACTGTATTCTCCTTATTATCTTCCTTTCTCTGACTCCTTTCTTTGAATATTTATCACTTGTCCTTCTTACTTATTTTAATTCTTAAATATGGGCTTTCCCTGGGTTTTCACCTTGGCCCACTTTTTGTCTTCCTCTTTAATTAAGTAATATGATTCACCATGAGCTCTATCAGGATGTCACCTAATTCTGCATTTCTATCCTGTTTTCTGTGCATCTCTACCAAAATGCCAATATGTACTTCAATTAGTCCAAAATATTCTCTAATGAATTTTCTCCAGCATATCTTTCTTCACTGAAGTTGCTATCTCAATTATCAACACACGTACACCATTCCAAGCTGAAACATGAATTCCTCATTATTCCACCAGATCGCCTTATTTATCTCTTCACAAAACCTACCCCAGTGACATTATCTTTGATTGATTCTCATTACATCTTACCTGAATTACAGAAATTGTTTTTCACTATTACTCCTGCCTTCGTCATTTAGGAATGCAAGGTATCATATTGATTGTATTCAAATTTTTTATAGGTAGATTATATTGTCTGTGACTTCCAAGATACTTGTATAAAATGCAGTGTTTTGTCTGATAATGTTGAAAGCATTTCTATAATATGTTTAAGAGTAACATTTATTGTGGTCCTAAACTATAAGGTGATGAATTCTGTATTTGAGGTGTATTCATTTTGAATTTAAATTAATTAAATTTTCTTAGTTAAAATATTACTCTGTCTACCCCGTCATATAAAAATTATTGTGACATCTCAACCTATTTTAGTGAAAGTATGCACATGACTGTTATCTTCTTTCTTTCTACTTAATTCTACTACTATAAATGAAGGTAAACAAACTTACTTAAGCATTTCTTCATTGAAAACCTCATTGTCTTCCCAGTCTACTGTACCATTCTGTTACCTTTTTTTTTTTTTCCAGATTCTTCACTTAATAGTATCTTTGTTTTGTGGACCCAGATAATCAGTTTCTACAGTCAATAACTTATATGAAGATAAGTTATCACCAACTGTTTTATACTGGAAATTTTAACTTATCATAATATCATTTCAATCATGAATAGAAAAGAGAGATAATTCTTGATAATTGATGAGATAAAGATAGAAGCAAAAAGTTTCTATTTTTGTCTCATCAGTTCTCAAGAATTATCTCTCTTTTCTATTCATGATTGAAAAGAGCATCCAGGACAATTGAGCTCAGTGATACATTGTATATCAATGATAATTGCCAAGACTAAGCACAATTGTTTCCAAGTATATATCTCTAATAGCAGTCTATGGAATTGTTCCGAAGAGCAGCTGACCAATGTTATTTTTTTTTACCACAAATATAAAAGAATTACAGGCAATCTTATACTAAAGAGTGTTTTGAAATCTAGTGAAACATAAAGCTAGCAGAACCATTTAAAAGCAAACCAAAAATTTTTTTTGGCAGAGTGTAAACTATGTGTTTAACACGTATCAATGATTTGATTTTCAGTGTTAGCTTCTTGAACCTCTATTATTGAAAATAGATGTGGTAAAAAGTTGTTTTTTTTTAATCAACATGGAACCCTTCCGACATAATTGTTTTTTGTTTTGTTTTGTTTTGTTTTGTTTTGTTTTTTTGAGACGGAGTCTTGCACCATTGCCCAGGCTGGAGTGCAGTGGTGTGATCTCCGCTCAGTGCAAGCCCCGCCCCCCAGGTTCACGCCATTCTCCTGCCTCAGCCTCTGGAGTAGCTGGGACTACAGGCGCCTGCCACCACGACCGGCTAATTTTTTGTACTTTCAGTAGAGACGGGGTTTCACCGTGTTAGCCAGGAAGGTCTCGATATCCTGACCTCGTGATCCGCCCGCCTCAGCCTCCCAAAGTGCTGGGATTACAGGCGTGAGCCACTGCCCCCAGCCAAAAGTCTGTTTTATCAGAGACTAGGATTGCAACCCCTGTTTTTTTTTTCAATTCTACCTTCAATCCCATATGTTCATTTAGAATTAAGATGCATGTGATCTGATAAGCTATTATCCTACCATAATCTTATTTCGAAAGTCATTTAAGTTTGGACCTTTTTAAATATTATTTCTTCTGAGGTTCAGTAACTAGAAAATTATCTCCTATCTTTCAATGATTAATACTCATTATAAATATTATGTACTAGTTATTGCATATATGTATATACACATATGCACATACATATAATTTCAGGATAATTTGAAGCTATGGCAAGTAAACTAGTTTTCTTGATTTAAGTTGTGGTATGTGTCTACTAAATCACCAATAATAAATGATCATGGAAAACAAATTAATATTCTCCTTCTCTACTATCTTTCTCTGAAAAACTTTTAGACTTACTATTGAGATAAGCTAATGTGTAGAAAATCTGTTAATAAATGAGCAGAACTCTATGTTAGAGGATTACATAAGTTTCTTTTGTGGTTAAGAATGCTCCTTTTCTAAGACTAGACATAAGTGGACAAAATCTCCTGTAGATCCAAAGAGAAATTCTGCCTGACTCTAACTCAACATCGATAAAGACAGAAGCTGATTACTCTGTCATACAGAAAGTTGATGTCATTGAATCATTGCTCCACTGGATAATATTTGAAATAAAAAGTAAACAAAATCAAACAATAACTAGATAAACAAACAATAACTAGATAAATCAAAAGAGATTTGATTTAGGACCAAGAGTCCTTTGGGTGTTAAAATGCTTATCTCCTTTCTGACCCAATGTCATCCTGACCATGTGTCACAGTGACATGGAGATGAAAAAAATGGGCATCACACTCTATACACGTGAAATCTATTGACATATCCAGCTGCTGACTTATGTATTGTCATGATTCCCCGATGTTATTGTGTTCTACAAAATGTCAATTCTAGGTAGAAAAATAATATACAGTTACCATCCAAAAAGGTAAATCTTGTGCTATATTAAACCTATCAGAAAACAGTGTATTTCTCTTCAAAACATACTTCCATAGAAGTAATGTTTTATCATTGTTTAATTGAAACATAGTGTATAGATTACTGTAATTAAATTTTAAGGAAGTAGCCCTGATTTCAATACACCAACAAAAAATTTTAATGACCTTACTTTCAAATCACAAGATAAGCAATACCAAATTTTGTGGTTTAACTTTTTTAAAATCTCCTATATAAGAAAGTTCTCTATATTAGAATATTTGAGGACTAAATAAATCTTATTGGTGATCTTGTCCAAATACTTCATATTATATATGGAAAAAGCAAAGTCTGTAAGCATTAATATGATTTAACCAAGATAACATCATTACAAGATGACAAAGTCAGAGCTAACATCCCAATCTCCTACTTTCTCATGTCAAAATCTTAATGCAAAATGACTGAGAGAGAAATATAGTCTCCTATAGTCTCATATTTTCATAATAGCAAAGGAATTGCACAATATTGTTATGTTACAAGAGAAAATTCTGTAGAACATGAATATGATTAATTTTATTGTAGGCTATATTTTGGCCTTTTGACATTAAAAACTTCCCCACAAGACAAAATTACCTTTACTATGAAACTGAAGTGTAATGGTTTACCAGGGTACTCTGAGAGAAGCAGCCAAGAGAACAGCTGATGAACCTCATGGCAGATTGCAATCAGGAACATTCACTGTAGACAAGGCATTTATGTTAAAACACAAACCCCAAGCCAGATGAATACTGTTGCTCTTTGGGTTCTGACTTGATGATTACCAATACACTTTTCCAAAAATATTTTCTCAAACGATAAGTGAGTAAAATACATGCATGTAATTAGTGCTACAATTCATACTGAATTGGACTGTGCTGCATCATGGTCATGTAATTATTTCTTTAAAGTGTAAGCCCTCACTTAAAAATTTAGCTGCAATTTACGTTGATGAGTGCTTTGGAGGATTTGGAAAAAATATATGGAATCTACAGAGAATACACAGAATTAGTTGTAATTAAAATTGTATGTCACCTTCATCCCCATACTGTGACAATCTAAATACTAGCCACTTCATGAAAATGTTTTTGACTGTGTACTAATGTCACCAAATACTGAAAGAAAAAGAGACCATGTTAAAAGTGCTGATTTTTATTATGCAATACACTGGTGTAACAAACCTGCACATATACCACCTGAATCTATACTTTTTTAAAAGTGCCAATGCTTTTTAAGTAATAGTACAGAGACACAGAATACACTAATATTAGGAAATATAACTCAGCAACAAAGGATTCTAAAATGGAACATATATTTGGGGATGTGACATGAAGTCATTTCCATTCTAATGATATGGTATTCAGATGTCAAAGTAAAAGGCAATGTCATTTACCATAGCTGCCTGCTTGATCGTTTTGGTGAAAATTTGCTATGGTGGCTTGGAAGCAATTTTCCTAATCCCCTCTTTGTTCCTAAACAACACATGAAAGTGGTATCACTAAGCCATAATTCAGTATCATGAATGGAGTCAGAGAAGTACCAGGAATATCTGCTGAATTTCAACAGCCATTAACGTGACTCTGTTACCTGAAGAGAATATGTTTGCAAGAAATGACACCAGTGTGAAAGCAGTATTTCTAAAGTGATAATTAAAATGCATTTTCATTTCATATCTAGGGGTCTTTGCAATTCAAAGCATCCTGCATTCATTCTTACACATTTATGCTCTGTTCACTCTTATTTTTTCTGCAATGTTGCCAAGCATCAGATGCACATTAATGTATTAAAATGGGTGATTCACAAGTGTCAGCTTTCCTTATCACTAAGGAGGAGTATCATATTTTCACTCGCAAGTGTTAAAATAACACCTTAACCTCTGAACATCTCTCTTCAAGATGTTTTGTACTTTTATGGAACATTATTCTATAATGTTTCCAAAAAGGAACGTTTTATTTGAAGGGAAAATTCATTGAAAATCCCATTTTTGGTTTTGTCTTTAGATATCTTATATTGAAAACAAATATTTGGAAAATATTTACAAAGTCTTGCTTAGTTTCTCAGAATTTGAAGAAAGTAAGAAGGGCAGAGTGTATAATGTCAAAGATGAAAAAGACACCAATTTTGCAGTCTAGTGTGTTATGCTGACACATGCCAACAAGAGTCATTTGTTGGCTTTTCAAACACTGCAGCAAACGGTTAGATCAAACAGGCCCTAATTAATCCTACAGCCATGTCCATAATGTTGCATATACTGCTCAATTGAAAATATTTCAGAACAAGCTCCAGGTTTTACTCACCCCTGAGGTTTCATATATATATATATATATGAAGAAATTAACATATATATATGTATATGAAGAAATTAACAAGTCATTTTTTTCCTGGAAACATAAGAAAAAGGGACTAGGATGTGGCTCTGGACTTGGAGTCTTCTGTCACTCATTCTATAGGGTAAATGTGGTATTTGTGCATGCCAATCATGGGTTGCTGGATATATTTTAGAGATACACACCCAGCTCATTAAGTCAAAGAGGATTAAGGCAAGACCACAGTATTCTAAATGAATCCAACATTGCTTTGCTTTCTTACACAGCCTCATATCTTGCTGCCACATTTTGTACTCAGGATTGTTAAGGATTAAACATTTTCAGTATCTAAAACTTGGCATTTGTGTCTTGCCTCAAAAATGAAGAATATATTTAATTCCACTAGAACTTACAGTATAAGATGGAGAGTGGCAAGAAATGAGGTGTTGGCAGGGCGCAGTGGCTCACGCCTGTAATCCTAGCACTTTGGGAGGCCAAGACAGGCAGATCACCTAAGGTTAGGAGTTCAAGATCAGCCTGGCCAACATGACGAAACCCCGTGTCTACTAAAAATATGAAAATTAGCCAAGTGTGGTGGCACATGCCTGTAATTCCAGCTATTCAGTAGGCTGAGGCAGGAGAATTTCTTGAACCCGGGAGGCAGAGGTTGCAGTGAACCGAAATTGTGCCATTGCACTCCAGCCTGGGCAACAGAGTGAGACTCCTTCTCAAAAAAAAAAAAAAAAAAGAGGTGTCACAGGTGGTCAATAGTCAAATCATGGAAGTCAATGAAACTGTGGTAAAACGAAAATGTTTACTATCTTCAACTGAAAGATGTTAAGTGTGGAGGCAATATCAGATTTGCATTTTAGAAAAGCCATTCTAGTTTCAGTGTAGAACAGAGATTTGCAAAAGCAAAGTTTATTGGCAGGGACATAAGCTAATGTGAGTATAGGTAAGCAAAATGGTATTTGGGTAAAAGGTTAATGAATACTGTCAAGTGGTCAAGCAATTGTGAGTAGCAGCATGGTGGTAACTCCTGGACTGGCTTGCCACATTTCCGTAGGTTCAGTCAGTAAAAGACAATGAATCTAAATGAATTTAGACAGTTTACTACTTACACAAAGTAAAGCAAAAGCAAGATCAGCATGGTGTCAGCTCCCTATGACCCTAATCCTATAGAATGACAAAGAACTTGATGGGCCAGGTGATAGCACAATTAAGGCATTGCTCTGCTGTGGAGAAACCATCTCTAGGATGCAGTAAGTCATGGTTTTATATCCTTCACCTGTATCATAAGTTGTGTGGGTAGGGGTGAGGTGGGAAATCCTATACACAATCAGGGAGGTGAATTAGAAACTTCCTTGTGGAAGCCTCCTACTAGACAGGGAGCCTCCCACACGTTAGGGAGGTGGAAGAAAAACTGTTGTGCTAGTTCTTTCTGAAACTGCCTGTCTTGCTATATTACAGGAAGGATCACAAGACGTTCACTGATACTTGGGTCATACTAAAAGGAAAAGAAGAGCAATTGAATTAGAAAATGTACAGAAAGCATAACAAACATTTAATCAAATAGGACATATAGATGGCAGATAAACACATGACATTAAGCATTAAATAATATTCAATATTGGCCGGGTGCCCTGGCTCACTCCTCTAATCCCAGCACTTTGGGAGGCCGAGGCGGGTGGATCACCTGAGGTCAGGAGTTTGTGACCAGCCTGGCCAATGTGGTAAAACACCGTCTCTATAAAAAATACAAAAAATTAGCCAGGCATGGTGGTGGGTTCCTGTAATCCCAGCTACTTGGGAGGCTGAGGCAGGAGAATCTCTTGAGTCCAGGAGGCGGAGGTTGCAGTGAGCCGAGATGCACTCCAGCCTGGGGTAAAAGAGTGAGACTCTGTCTCAAAAATAATAACAACAATAATAATATCCAATATTATTACTCATTAAGAAAATGCATATTAAAACCACAGTGAAATATAATTGCACACCTATCAGAATTTGGCCGCTTTGAGCTCTTCATGTACGTAGTCAAGTGGGCAGAAAAATAAATACTGGTTCAAGTAATCAAAAGTTTGGGCCACTGCTATACAATGGGTAGGGTGTGCATATCTGGAAACATGGAATTCTTGGTGCTTTTGTCCCCAGTAATAATGACAAATGGGCAACTGCAGAAACCATGGTCCAGTAAGGGCAATGTAAATAAGAGACTTTTACTTTTACCTCTGGGATAAGTGTCTGTATTATCCTATTAGGCAGGTATGCAAGACCAGCTTGGCTGAAAGAGTGGGAAATCTAAAATGAAAGGGAGAGGAGAGATTGTGACTATAATTAGAGCCTCAAGGCCAGTGGCAACAGTGGGGCTTACAGCACATTTTATTAACCCTCTTGCCTTAAGATTTTTCTGAGTGTGGTTAACTTCCACATTGAAGAGAACTCTGTGACCTGTGAAACTCGTACCCCCTTTTCTCTAGGAAGAATCAAGATCATTACATTCTCACAAAATTGCTCATATGTGGAAACCCAGTAAAGTTTTGTAGCACCTCATGCCTTGGTGTCAACAGGAAAGCCATAGGACAGGAGGTGAGAGGCACTCAGCAAAAACTGAAGTGAGGCATTGCCAAGTTGAACTTTTTACAGCCAGATGGAACACTAGACTGGTGAATCCAAGAAAATCTGAGGTGGCAAATAAAAAATGTGTTGAATATAGAATCAAAGAAGCATCGCTTTGATATGAGACTTTCTCTTTTTGATCACAAAACGGTCTCCAACAATAGACCTCAGCTATTAACCTGGATTATATAAAATTACTGTCTCACAAGAATTTCCATTTAGGTACAAATGCTGTTTGAGATAAAAGGGCAGGCCAGGCACGGTGGCTCATGCCTGTAATCCTAGCACTTTGGGAGGCCAAGGCAGGCAAATCACTTGAGGCCAGGAGTTTGGGACCAGCCTGGCCAACATGGCGAAATCCATCTCCACTAAAAATACAAAAATTAGCCAGGCACGTACCTGTGGCCCCAGCACTAGGGAGGCTGAGGCATGAGAACTGTGAGGCAGACGTTGCAGTGAGCCCAGACTGATCACTGCACTACAGCCTGTGTGACAAGCAAGATTCTGTTTCAAAAATAAATACATAAATAAATAAAATAAAAGTGCAATTAGCTTTCAGGTGAGATATTTTCAAATGATGATGGTTTACTTCCACTTGGTCACTCTTCACAGATTAAGCAGTATAAGTGCTGTCACCTGGCCACATGCCTAAGTGTCAAAGAAAATTGAACTCAGGACCCAAACTCACTATGTCAAAAGGACAGTTAACCTTGGGAACTGAGTCACACAAAAACTGTTCTTTTTGTTCCCAAATATATAGTTGTAATTTCACAACCCTGTGTTGTAGTCTCATTTTCTCTATTCCCTCTTTATTGTATGTAAAATGTAGATTTTTTGAAGTTAATCAGAGCCTCACAAGAATGTAATCATCTGCCTCACTGCCTACCCTCCCTCCCTTTCTTTTTTTCTCTCCTGCATTCTCTTTCTCCTTTTAACACTGAAGTTCCCGAAACCACCTTTGGAAAAAACACAGGTCATAGATGTTCCTGTGACTTGTATCTTTTTTTCCAGGGCATGTCCTCAACCTTGGCTAAATAAAACTCGACTTGTTCAATTTAATAAACCTTGATTTACTAAATAAATCTTGATTGAGACCTGCCTCAGTCACTTTTTGGTGTACACATAGCTGGCCTATAAAATGAGAGAACCAAGAACCATCTCCAGGACTGCAGAAGACAGCAGGACGAGCACATGTGTCCCTGAGTCCTTCAAATCTGCCCTGGCTGTCGCCGTGGCAGCTGATGAGATGAACTGATGGAGGTTCTGATCTTCTTCTGATTAGGAAATGCTGAGTCCAGGTTTTTTATTTTTTTAAGGACTCATCAGTTGTCACAGTGACCATATCCACTCTTCACTAAACCCTACCTGGAGTGATGAGCAGCTATAAACTTTAACTCCCTTTTTTAGCTGAGAATCCTCCATTTTCTTCCTTACTAGTTCTCAAGAAGATAGGAGGAAATAAACAAAGTTAATTTAGCTTAATTCATACTTTGTATATCTGTGTAATATATCAATTATTTAGTGGAAAAAATAGAGTTTCAAACTTATAGAAATGGAAAATAAGAGCTTAATGAGAATAATGTTGGTAGGTAACTCTCAGTACCTGTTAAAAAATTGCTTTAAAAACTTATTCAACATACTAACTGAGAGTTTACCATGCTCTCTTGTCTGAAGCTTAGAGTAAAATCTGTGTAAATCTTCACTCTTATAGCTACCTGTGAATATTTACACTGGAGTGTTTTTAAACACAGTCTTATGGATAAGGTAATGCTTATACATATTTTCTGTTACTTCTCATACTCTGCTTCTTACTGGCTATGTGATTTTAGGCAAGTTAATGAACATTCATGGCTTCATTAGCTTCTGTAAAATAAAGCTTTAAAGAGTACCTCTTACATAGGCTTATGATAAGGTTAATATTTAGCACTGGGACTGGCAGACAATGTTAATATTGTCACTCATTCAATAAGGTTGTTTATGCTGCTATCATCCTTGAAAATAACACATCTGGTTTACACAGTCACTTCTTCATATGGGAAGATCTTGGGGGTCCATTGATATCACTGGCTAGAAGGATAACCATTTTTCTTCTGATTTTCTTAGTAACATTTTTATTATATTAAAAACTTTACCTCATTTATTTTAAATGTAGTTATATAAATATAAGCCAAGAAAAGCATATAGAAATGTGAATCTAAACTAAAAATGCATTTCTCATTTCTTTCTACTCAAGGACCTTTCAAATGGGCAATCATAAGTGTGGGAAACTCAATGTCCCAAGCGCCAGTCCTTTGGCAATTGGAATATGGGAGCTTGAATTAAGTAATGAAGACAAATGGAATATAAATGAGCTTAGACTTCTTAGGGTAAGTTTGTGTTTGAAAATTCATTTGTCTTTTATAAAAATGGAACAAAATGACACAATGTACACTAGTTTCAAAACTAAAATGGCCAACATTTCTTATATGTTATTGGCTATTACACATTTTAAAAGCAAATAATTTTAAAATCTAAGAGGATAACAGCCTCTGCTACATCCATGTTGCTGCAAAGGACATGATTTTATTCCTTTTCATGGCTGTGCAATATTCCATGGTGTGTATGTAGCAAAATTCCTTTATCCAATCTACTGCTGATGAGCACTTAGGTTGATTTCATGACTTTTCTGTCATGAATAGTGCTGTGATAAATATGAGTTCAGGTGTCTTTTTGATAAAATGATTGATTTTCCTTTTGGTAGACACCCAGTAGTAGGATTGCTAGATTGAATAGTAGTTCTATATTTAGTTCTTTGAAAAATCTCCATACTATTTTCCACAGGAGCTGAACTAATTTACATTCCAACCAACAGTATATGTGTTCCACTTTCTCCACATCCCACCAACATCTGTTATTTTTTGACTTTTTACTAATAGCCACTCTGACTGGTCTGAGATGGTATCTCATTGGGATTTTAATTTGCATTTCTCTGTGATGAGTGATGTCGAGCACTTTTTCATGTGTTTGTGGGCCTCTTGTATGTTTTCTTTTAAAAGTGTCTGTTCATGCCCTTTACCCACTTTTTAATGGGGTTATTTGTTTTTTCTTGTTTATTTATTTAAGTTCTCTATAGATTCTGGATCTTAGTCCTTTGTTGGAGGCATAGATTGCAAATATTTTCTCCCATGCTTGGGAGGGCAATGTCCAGAAGAATTTTTCCTAGGTTTTCTTCTAGGGTTTTAATAGTTTAAGGTTTTACATTTAAGTCTTTAATCCATCTTGAGTTAATTTTTGCATATGGTGAGGAGTAAGAGTCCAGTGTCATTCCCTGCATGTGGCTAGCCATCTTTCCCAGCACCATTTATCAAATAGGGTATCTTTTCCCTAGTGCTTATTTTTGTCAGCTTTTTTTGAAGGTCACTTAGTGGTAGGTGTGTCAGTTTATTTCTGAGTTCTCTATTCTGTTCCATTGATCTATGTGTCTGTTTTTGCACCAATATCATGATGTTTTGGTTCCTATATCTTTGTAGTATAGTCTCAAGTTAGATAGTGCGGTGCCCCTGGCTTTGTTCTTTCTACTTAGAATTGCTTCATTATTTGGGCCCTTTTTTGGTTCTATATGAACTTTAGAATTCTCTATCCTAATTCTGTGAAAGATTATGGTAATTTTATAGGAATACCATTGATATATAGATTGCTTTGGGCACTGTGGTCATTTTAGCAATATTGATCCTTCCAATCCACAAACAGTGATTATTTTTCCACTTATTTATGTCTTCTCTTATTTCTTTCACCAGTGTTTTGTAATTTTCCTTGCAGAGATCTTTCACCTTTTTGGTTAAATGTATTCCTAGGTATTTTGTTTTGTATATTTGGCTGTTGTAAGTTGGATTGCATTCTTGATTTGTTCAGTTAACATTATTGGTGTATAGAAATGCTACTGATTTTTGTACATAGATTTTGTATCATGAAACTTTACTGAAGTTGTTTATCAGATCTACGAGTCATTTGGAGGAATCATTAGGATTTTCTAGGTATAGAATCATATGGTCAGTAAATATAATTTGATCTCCTCTTTTCCTATTTGGGTGACATTTATTTCTTCTCTTGCCTGATTGCTCTGACTAGAACTTCCAGTACTATATCGAATAGGAGTGGTGAGAGTGGACATCTTTGTTTCTTTGCAGTTCTTACAGGGGATGCTTCCAATTTTTGCCCATTCAGTGTGACTATGCTTTTGTCATAGATGGCTCCCATTATTTTGAGATATGTTTCTTCTATGCCTAGTTTATTGAAGATTTTCGTCATGAAGCGATGCTGGATTTTATCTAATGCTTTTTCTGCGTCTATTGAGATAATTATATGGTTTTAGTTGCAAATTCTGTTTATGTAGTCAGTTATATTTACTGATTTGCATATATTGAACCATCCTTGCATGTGAGGAATACAGCCCACTTGACAGTAATGAATTATCTTTTGGATGTGCTGTTGGATTTAGTTTGCTAGTGTTTTGTTGAGGATTTTCACATCTGTGTTCATCAGGTATATTGGCTCATGGTTTTCTTTTTCTTTGGTGTGCCTTTGTCAGATTTTGGTTTCAACTCAACAGCAGATACACATGAACACATAAAGATGAAAATGACAGACACCTGGGACTCCAAGAGAAGTGAGGGAGGGAGAGGAACAAGGGCTGAAAAACTACCTTGGCTACTGTGTTCACTATTTGGGTCATGGGTTCCATAGGAGCCCAAACCCTAAGATTATACAATATACCTATGTAACAAACCTGTACATGTACCCCTTGGACCTAAGATTTTTAAAAATTAAAAGTTGTTACTTTTCATTTAAAGTTATTTTACATCCTGTGGTTTTGTGGTATACTTTAGAGCCTTCATAGAATAGTTGTTAAGTGAACTTGCTTTTCAATTAGAAAAATTGTGTATTTCAATTATGCTTCTAAAATTTATTGGTCATTTGACCTTTAGTTTTTTAAAATTTGTGATTATATTTTCTAATGTAAAATGAAGTAATTGTATCTTCTTCGTAGAGTTTTTAATCATCATTGAATGAGATAATATAAGCAAAGCCTTTGGAAGTTAAATACCCCATAAATGGTAGTTTTAATTTACTAGAGGATAAAAAGTCTGATTTATGGCCACTATACATTTTCATGTAAATGAATAGAGAATGAATAACAGAGATTCATATCTTAATTTATGTCAATATGAATTGAAATTTCCTATGCAATTTAAATGTAATTTACAAAATAATTCAGAATATAGCATTTAGTTTAAGCCTAAACTGTTCAGAGTAATAGAAAAAGTCTAAGACTTGGAATAGGACACCTAGATTCTTGTTTCTGACCTACTGACTACATGCAGTAGAGAGAATTTCTCCAAGCAACTTGCCGCTTGCACTTTAGTTTTATCTTTCAGGTGGAGACAGGAATCATACCTTTCATTTTTATTGCTTCATCATTTACTAGCTGAGTAAACTCAATCATGTTTCTATAAACTCAATCATGTTTCTTAATTGTTTATGTGCCCCAGTTTCTACATCTGTGCATTGAGGATAGTAGTAATGTCTGTGTCACTGCGTTCTTGAGAGTAATGAATGAGAAAAAGCAGATGAATTCTGGCCGCAGCACTTGGCTGACAGCACGTAGTTTACGTGTGCTGTTGTGTTCGTTTATTACCTAATTCACCCCCAGTATTCTCTGAGAATCAAATATGTTTGTAGGATGAAAATTACATAAACAAATTTTGTTGATAATTCAATGACATCTAGATTTTGTAATCATTTGTTAGATTACTAAACAATCTAAATTTGCATAAAAATGACTACTGGAATAGGAGTATGATTTTCTTATTTTTGAGCTATCTAAATATACTAATAATTCTAATATATGACCATGACTGGAAATTTGTTAAAAATACAAATATTATAGATAAATTTAATATTCAGAAAAATGGAGCAAAGACTTTGATGAAAGCAAAGTGGTATCTGCCCTCCCTGTAATTATGGATCTAAATTGACTCTAAAAATGTGTATATTTATTACAATTAAGTTCCAAAACATTTGGCTAAATATTTATTTCTAAAATGAACTTAGACTATTCACAATAAGCATCACAGTAAAATAAGGTGGTATATTTTAGTTCTTTTTTTTTCCCCCTTGAGTTTGTGAGTAACTCTAAATTTGTTTTGACCAGTTTTCTGAAGAGTGCATGGTGGATAACACATTAGACAGACTATTGGTTTTTGGAATATTTATAAACATAAAAGTTTCAGCATCTCATATGAAAATCTAATGGATCTTTAGGAAATTCTTCAGTGTATTAATAATAATGAAATAAAAAACTATTTTGATGTGCTTTTAAAATGAAAAACATCAATTAAAGGAAGACAAAATTGACAAAATAGATGAAATACAAAAAATGAATAATATTATAATACAGTGGAGAAAATAAATGATTCTTTTTAATCTCATTTAATTGAAATATTTTCTACCTTCCAGGATGTTCATGGACTCAATGATTTTATTAGAGTAGGTACTATTTCTATCTCAATAAATTATTGGATCTTATTATATTAGTATGTATGATATATAGTGTTTTCATGATTTAATTTAACACAGAGGGTAAAGTATGTACGCAGTTCAATATAAGTATGGCTTTCACATTTGCATGTGTTCAGGGAAACAAAAGCACATCCATTATTTTAAGCTATTAATATTTCTCATATATCATTAAGTAGAAGTGAACATGCTTGTAATTCTGGGCTTGTATTTTATTTTTCAGAACCTAACTTCCAGAAAGGGTGATTTATGATTCTAAATATGAAAGTACATTTCTAGTGTATTTCCACAACAGTACTTAGAAGACCTGGGATGTAAACAAAAAGTAAAGTAGAACTCACTGGCACAGATCTGAAACCCAGTTTTATTAAGGTAAGAAAATATATCCAATTTGAAAGCTGGAATTACCTTCTTTGATAATGTTTTCAAGCTTTGGACAAATAATTAAGTTTCATCATATGTTTTGCTTACTCATGCAGAATGTAACTAAGACTTTTTTTTTTTTAATGCAGAAGCCTAAATTCCATTTCACACTGTAGCCAGACAATTCTCAACTCAAGCTAACCTTGGGCTTGAGGGATTTCTTCTGCTTTGTGCTCAGGGAGACAATAGAGCATAATTTTGAATGCACAGCAGTTTATTCCAAGATCAATTCAATTGTACCAAAACCATATAACTTTAGATTATTTAATCAACTTATTTCATAAACAGAAACAAATGCAAAAGCAAAGAGTTCAGTGTTTCTTGATATTTAACATAATTCATGTAGTTTTCTTTTTATGCATTTCAGGGATTTATACTACCTATATATTCAGCAAAAATATTACAATCTTATTGCATTCTAGCATTGGCATTTCCCATCATTTATAAGAATATGTCTTCACTCTAAATTCTGTACTGTGGAGAAGCATATGAACATAGCCCCTTCAATCTCTTCATTGTAAAAGCAGCACTACTTAACTTTTGGGAATATGGAAGATTGCAGAGTCACAGTGCTTTATGAAAGAATATATTTTATATCTATATCTGAACCTATATTTGTATATAGATATATATCTACAAGGATAGCTCCTTCAAAAAATATATGAAGGAAAATGTCCAGTGTTGAGTGGTTCAATTTGTCTATATCAGCCATATGGCTGATAAAATAGGCCATGGCTCAGACCAGGATAAAGTCTTTAGAAACTCCCTCTGGAGTTAATGTTCTTTGTTTAGATTGTTTTTCTTTCTTATTCTCTTACACCACCATAATAAATTTTTCAGTGAGCTCCTAATCAAACTAGTCCATTAGAACCTCAAAGACCATTTCAAGTCTTTTCACTTACTGGAGCCAAAACGGTTTAGATTTGTAGCAATATGGTGGATATTCACCTGGGATTCTCAACGAAAATCATGGCAATACCATTGTACCATTATCAAACCTCTAATTTTTAAAATCATTTTCTAAAACTATCTTTTTCCTGACAGTATCCCCCTTAAAAATATTAGTTACTAAATCTACTACTTCATGATAGCAGCATCAATTGTGGTTAAGTGATAGTTTGAGATGAAGTAATGCTGAATAGACGGTATTTTTCAGTATTCTGAATGTAAATATTAGTCATAGCCACAATACATGTAAATTAGATTATTTTCCCATCAATCTTTCTGCTGAAATTCCACCATCAGCTACTTAGAGCATCCACCAGTTTTCTCACAAATGTATATGATAATTTATTCTGCTGCTTATAATACCATAAAGTAGTCTAGAAATTTGTCATTTAGTTTTTTAAAAATATTTTTAAATATTTACATGTGTCATGTAACAAATTTTATGAAGTGGCTCACACTTATACATTGTTCTGTTCCTTGCTTTTTCATATACCTACTAACATTTCTCAGAGAGATTTCATCTCAGCATTCACAGGTGTAATGTGTTCCATTCCTTTAATTATTATTATTATTATTATTAAAAAGTTCTTTCAGCCAGGGGCCGTGGCTCATGCCTGTAATCATAGCACTTTGGGAGGCTGAGGTGGGTGGATCACAAGGTCAAGAGATCGAGACCATCCTGGCCAACATGGTAAACCTCGTCTCTACTCAAAATACAAAAATTAGCTGGGTGTGGTGGTGCACGCCTGTAGTCCCAGCTACTCGGGAGGCTGAGGCAGGAGAATCGCTTGAACCCAGGAGGCAGAGGTTATAGTGAACCGAGATTGCACCACTGAACTCCAGCCTGGGCAAGACGGTGAGACTCTTTCTCAAAAAAAAAAAAAAAAAAAAAAAGTCCTTTCTTTGTGCCAAGCATTGTACTAAATGCTTTACCTACCTTTATTCATTTATTCTCCATTACAGCTCTACATAGTAAGTACTATTGTTTTTATTGTTTTTCCCATCACAAAGCACTGACTCTGAATGTGAACTCAAAGTCAAATTTCCTGCTGATTGACATTTGGGTTTCCTCCTGTTTTTTATTTTATTTTCTTGGCTAGCACAATCAGGATAACATAGCTTTGAGAGTGTATGCTTTTGTGTTTTTATATGTGTATTTGTGGTTGTGTGTAAGTCTGTGGATGAAAAGACATATTTGCATACATAATGAGTCTATTTTTGTTAATAAAATTGCTGGATAAAAGGAACACATTTTAAAATGTATTTTTTAAAGTTGTCTTCATATGGATTCTGCACATTTCTTAGTGAGTTTATTTTTGGATATGTTAATTTTAGTAGTTCTTTATTTCTTCTACCATATATCTTTATACTTTTTACTGGTTACTGCTTATTCAGAAATCATTTAAAAAAATTTTTCGACCATTTTACTGGATTTCTTACCATTTCCAATATTTTTTCTAGGAATATAATTTATGATCTTAAAATATTGATAAATGTTTATTCTACTTTCTAATATCTGTTCTCCATTTTGCTTCTCTTTACAGTTTTATTGCTTAGTAATTCCAGAGCAAGGTTATTTAATAGGAGTCATTCCAGACACTTGTCTGGATTCTGACTTTTCAATAAATGCTTTCATTGAAATTATAGCAGTGCATTATGACATTTAATTATTTAATGCTTTAATTCTTGCACTTATTTTGTGTGCTATTTTTTTCATAGTTTGCTATGTGTTGTGCTAAATTTAAAATAACATGAAACTTTTGTTTTAGTTATGTGGAATTTATATTAAAAAGTATAAGAGGATTTCCTTATGAACATATCTGTGACAGGTAACTTGTAGAGCTTTAGTCCTTTAGCAAATTTCAAGTTTTTTAATTGTTATCTATTGCTTAATTTTAATCTTGTTTTCAATTAATAATAGCAATTTATATTTTCTTCAAAATTATCCATTCATTATCTCAACTAAATAGTTTTTATTAGCATAAAGTTTTTCAAAGTAGTTTCTTTTAATTCCCTCTCCTTCAAGGTCACAGCTGAATTTTATATATATATTTAAGTATGAGAGAAAGAAAAATCAGCTTGATGTATAGATCTAGTAGATAGATTGGGAGATAGATAGATAGGTAGGTAGATAGATAGATAGATAATCTATATATCAAGCTGGTTTTTCTTTCTCTTATACTTAAATGTCAACTTGTAATTTGGATGTGTATAACATTTTTGGCTCATATTTTCCTTTCCGTTGTGTTTAAGTGGAATTTTTTTCTTTTTTTTATTATTATACTTTAAGTTTTAGGGTACATGTGCACAACATGCAGGTTTGTTACAGATGTATACATGTGCCATGTTGGTGTTAACACTTAAACACAGCCTTCTAACTGCCACCCAGATCAAGACAGAAAAGAACAGTTTGCATTACTTAAAGCTTCTTCTAGCAGCTGCATGAAACTATAGATTGAAATAGGCACAAGTGTCTGTGGGAAGCCTCACTGTGTCTCACTACATCTTATTAATTACCCACCCAAATGTAAACAATATCCTGATTTTCTATCACCGTAGATTAGTTTTAACCATTCTTGATGTCTATATAAATGATATCACATAGTGTGGAATCTTCTGTGTCTGGCTTCCTTCACTAATATTATGGCTATGAGGTTAACCTGATTGTCATATGTAGCATTAATTTGATCATTTTTCTATTCTACAACATTAAATTACATGAATATGAGAATTCATTTATCCATGCTACTAATGATGAATATTTGGCTATTGTAAAAAATGTTTTTTAATTACTATGTTGCATAAGTCATGGTATCTGGTACTGTAAGTCCTCCAGCATTGTTCCTGAAGATTGCCTGTAGGCTTTCTATACCTCGGCACATTGAGAAAGTTTTATATAGTTTCTCAGTGTCAAAAAGTCTGCTAGGATTTGAATACAATTCTAATGAACCTACTGATTAATTTGTGGATAATTGACTTTTTTGATATTGTATCTTCAAATTCACCAACAAAATACACCTTTCCATTTATTTATGTCTTTTTCAATTTCTCTCAGTAATGTTTCGTAGATTTCTGTATAGAGGACTTACACACATCTTTAATCAGACTTATCTGTGGATATCCTTCCTGATACTTTAAAAAGTTTACTATTTTATTTCTCTTTTAACTGATTTTGCTTGCATGAGGACACTTCAAAAAGTTCACGGAAAAATTCAATTAAAAGATAAAAATAAAAATATAAACTTTATTTCTCAACATAAGCTCCATCAATTTCAAGACACTTTTTAAAGCAATTATACAAGCCATTAAGTCCATCTCTAAAGAAGCAATGGTCTTGGAAATTTGACCATGTGAGTATGGTCTCTTTACTTTAGTAACTGAAGAAAAACATCGGTACCTTTTAAAGATTTTTTTTTAAGATTAGAAAACCAAAAGAAGTCAGAAGGAGGCACATCAGGACTATAAAGTGGATGCTTAATAATTTCCCATAGAAACTCTTGTAAAATTACCCTTGTTTGATGAGAGGAATGAGTAGAAGTATTGTTGTGGTAGAGAAGGACTCTTTGGTGGTGGTTTCCTGACTGTTTTTCTCTGAAAGCTTTGGCTAACTTTCTTCAAATTATGTTATAATAAGGAGATGTTGTTATTATTTGGCACTTCAGAAGTTCAACAGGCAAAATGCCTCAAGCATCCCCAAAAAACTGTTACCATGACTTTCGCTCTTAACTGGTCCATTTTTGCTTTGATTGGAGCACTTCCACTTTTTGATAGCCATTATCAGATTGTGCTTTGTCTTCAAGATTGTACTGGTAAAGCCATGTGCCATCTACTGCTATACATCTTTGAAGAAATACTTCTGGATCTTGGATCCCATCTGTTTAAAATTTTCATTGAAAGCTCTGCTCACATCATATCAAGGGTCTATATATCAACATGATTTATGACCTTTGATGTGGACTTTGCTTATCTGGCTGAAGTAGTGTTTGTCAGGTTTTTCCATTACAATAGCATTTCCCACTATAATATTACTCTTTTCCTCCCTTTCTATATTGAATTCTTTGGAAAGAAGTCACTATGCTCAGCCAACATTTAAGGTGAAGGATCTACATAATTTATTTGGAATTCTTCATGGAATATTTGTCTCTTCTTCATAAATAATTTTTGCATACAGACTTTTGTATCTGGCAATTGTACTAAATTCATTGTTTATGCCAATACTTTATTTATATATTCTTTTATATTTTCCATGTTCACAATCATCTCTTCTGCAAGTTATGATCATATGATGTCTTCCTGTCTAATCCAAATACTTGTTTTTTCTTTTTGCCTTATTGCAGTGGGCACAGTGAGTACAAGTGGTAATAGCATGTCTTTGTCTCATTTCCATTCTCAGGGGGAAAGCTTTCAGCATGTCATTATTAACTATGAAGTTTGATACAGCTTTATCTGATCTGAATAAGGGATTTTCTTTAGATATTCAAGTTTTTAAGAATTTGAAAAATCATGAGTAGGTATGAATGTTATCAGATATGAACGTGTTTTCTGCATCTACTTAGGTAATCAAATATATTTCCTTCTTTGTCCTTGAAATGAGATAGACTATATTAATTTTCAAACTTTAAATCAAACTGTGCTTCCTGGAAGAAACCCAACTTGTCTTTCTGTTTTATCTATTTTGTATATTACTATGTTCAATTTCTTAATATTTTGTTAGAAGTTTTTGCATTAACGCTTATGAGAGATGTTTTTTTCTTTCAATGTTCTTGCAAGATTTGGTGCCATTACTATAGTTATCTCATAAAATGAAATGGAAAATGTTCCCCCTTTTTCTATTCTCTGGAAGAATTTGAGCATGATTGGTTTCATGTCTTCCACTAATGTTTGACAGCATTCATTGGCAAAGACAGATGGACGGTGAGTTTTCATTGTTGGAAGGACTTAAACTATAAAAGTCAAATTTTAATGTAGAAATATTAAGAGTTTCTGTTTCTTATTAAGTTTGGAAAGTTTTATTTCATGAAATTTGTTGGCTTCTTATGAATTTTCAGATTTAATGGCATTAATATCTCATAATGTTATTTTATATTTTAATGTCTTTTGAATCTAGAGTGATACCTACTCTTTTATGACATTGGTAATTTGTACAATAACTCTTTTTTTATCCTTTATCAAATCTTGCTAAGGGTTTAATCAATGTTATTAGTATTTTAAAGAACCAAATTTAAGATTTCTTGAATTTCCGTGTCGTATCTTTGTCTCCTATGTTATCTTTCCTTCTTAATATGGATTTAGCTTGCTTTTTTGTTATGTGAAGAAATTGGGATGGATGCTCTGATCACTGATTTCTATCTACCTTGTTTTCCAATATGGAAACTTAGAAATATAAGGTTTTTCCTGAGCACCACTCTACTGGCATCTCAGTTTTGATATATTGTGTTTTTGTGATGATTCAACTCAAGCTAACATCTAATTTCCATAGTGATTTATTTTCTTTTCTTTAATCCATGGCTTACTTAGAAGCAAATATTTTAATTGCTCTCATTCTGATATTGTCTAATTATCTTTTTAAATATTTATAATGAGATTATTTTGTCAGGGAAATATTTTGAATATTCAGTGGGGCTTCAACCCATTGAAACTTAAAGAATTAAAAAAGTTTGTCTTCTTATTTTCTCATTTACAAATGTTTCATAGACATTTGAAAACAATATTTATTCTTCAGTATTTGAGTAGAGTGTTTTTCACATAAACACATAAAGTTTTTTAATTATATTGTTCATATTGCCTATATTCTTACTTTTTTCTTGGTCTAATGTTTATTCATGGAGATGTGGTAAAATCTGCATTTATGAATGCAGATATATGTATTCCTATGTTTAATTCTGTCAGTTTTTCACTAATGCATTTTGAGGTTCTATTATTAAATGTGTACAGATTTACAATTACTATAACTTTCTGTTGAATTGACCCCTTTATCAAATTATAATTCCCATTTTGTCTTTGATAATGCACGTTACTTTAAAGCGTATATTTGTTTATATTAGCATAACTACAACAGATCTCTTTCAGTTAGTATTTGCATGACAAGTTTTCTTCCATTCTTTTATTTTCAACCACCTAAATTTAGCAAATGTCTTTTATAAGCATCATGTAATTGGTTTGTTTTCTTCATTCTTATAACTTTTGTCTATGAAATGGAATATTTATTACATTTAGATTTAATTTAATTTATCATACATTCGATTTTAAAAATACTAGTATCAAAGTATGTGTTTCTTCTTTTATTTCCCCTTGTTTCTTCATTTTTGCCTCATTGAAGGTTAGTTAATATGTTTATTCTATTTTTATCTTTATAAAGTTACTTTTAATAATAAATTAGTTTATTATTTTTAGTGCATAATATTGTAATTAAAACATACATCATAAAACTTTTTTAGTTCACCATAAATTAGTACATTTTTCACTTCCCAGACAATGGAGGACCTTACAGGTTTTTTAACCCATTTGCTTCCTCCTACCTTCTGTGTTGTTATTGTCATGAATTTATATTTTGATTACATTAATCTACAGCATATTTTATGATTGTTTTAAATAGTCAATATTTGTTTAAATTTAAACACAAATTACTTTCGTAGTGCCTTTTTTGTTTTTTATTTTTTATTTTTTATTTTGAGACGTAGTCTCTCTCTGTCGCCCAGGCTGGAGTGCAGTGGGGCAGTCTCCGCTCACTGCAAGCTCCGCCCCCCGGTTTCACGCCGTTCTCCTGCCTCAGCCTCCCTAGTAGCTGGGACTACAGGCGCCCGCCAACATGCCTGGCTAATTTTTTGTATTTTAGTAGAGACGGGGTTTCACCCTGTTGGCCAGGATGGTATTGATCTCCTGACCTCGTGATCCACCCGCCTCGGCCTCCCAAAGTGTTTGTAGTGCTTTTAACTTCTTGAATGATTGTGCTTACATCTTCTAGGATAATTTTCCACTTGCATGATGATATATCTCTCTCGTGTGTGTGTATATGTTGGTGCTTGCATACATAAATGTATGTATGTGTGATTGGGCAGGAATGATAAATTATCATTTACTTCCTAATACGTCTTATTTTGGAAGGCTATTTTCATTAGATTTAGAATTGTAAATGGACATCTATTTTTATTTTCATTCTGAATTTTGTAAATGCCACTTAATTGACTTCTAGATTCTATTGTTTCTGTTTAAGAGTCAGCTTAAACTCTTATTATTGCTCCCTTTCTTAGCCTACCTTAAAGATTTTCTATTTGTCCCTGGTATTAAACAATTTACCTATCATGTGCTTACGTGTGATTTTTAAAAAATTTATCTTGCTCAGAGCTCATAAAGCATATTGAATCCGTGTTTGATTTTCTTCAAGTTTTCTCTGCCCTCCTTCTAGGATTCCAATTATATGTAAAGTAAGTATTTTCCCAATGCCCCATCTGTCTCTTCTCATTTCTCAATTTTCTATTTTTTCTTTCTGTTTTTCAATCTATCTATTTTCTATTGGTATTACTTTATCTCAGTCTAATATATGGTTAATTTGATCTATTAAAGAGTTAAAATAATTCATTGTATTTTCTTTTCAAAGACATCTATTATTAATAGGTTATTGTTTTCTGGTGAAAGTATTCTTCTTTCCATCTATTCTTCTTGAACATATTAATTATCATTATTTTGAAATCTATGTCTGATAATGCCAATATCTGAATAATCTATAACTTTATGTCTATTATCTATTTTTCATTTTGATTTTTAATCTTTTGCTCCAGTTTCCCTATAGTCTCTATGTCTTAGCCCAGGAAACATGAGTGAGGCAGAAGGAAAGTGAAATGAAGAAGAATAAAAGGCAAAATAAGGATATGTAACCAAAGTAGTCCTGCTTCATCCAACTGGGGATTGATCTCACTGAGACTTTCTAAGGAATACAGAGAATGACTCAGAATTTTCCACTTAGAATTTATGCTTTTCTTCATTAGAAGCCAAGAATTATTCTATTTGAATGTGCACATTAAAAGTCTTAGGGGAACATCTTAAGAGCTGAGTATACACTTGCTAAATATTCTTTAATTTAACAAATATTTTTGGTACAGTCAATCCTGGTTATTTGTACGTCCTATGTTAGTGAATTTGCCTACTCACTAAAATGTATTTTTACTTTCAAAATCAATACTTAGGGCATTTTTGTGATCATTCATGGATATGCACAAAATTTGATGTACACATTCCCAGCTGAAGTTGAACAAGACAATACTCTGCCTTCTTGTTTCAGCTCTCATAGTGTAAACAAATGTCTTTTTTTTCAGTCTATTTACTATCATGGTTTTTTGCAATGTTGTGCTTTTTGGTGATAATTTTATTGTTTAGATGGTCCCCAAGCATAAAGTTGAAGTGCTGTTTAGTGCTCCTAAGCACCAGAGGGCTGTGATGTGCCTTAAGGCAAAAATACATGTGATAGATAAGCGTCATTCACGCATGAGTTGTAGAGCTATTGGCCATGAAGTCAACGTTAGCAAATCAACAGTATATCAAGTCTCAAAAAAGGACAAGGAAATTTGCCAATATGTACATGAAGCTTCTCTGGAAAGTTCTAATGTGCATGATGAGCCTATGGAAAAGATGAAAAATCTGCTAAATTGTGGACGATGACATAAGATGACAACTATTGAAAAAGGTAGAGTGGACAGCATTGTTGTAAGACTGAAAGCCAAAGGAATTTATGGTCATGTTACTCAGTGCCAGGGAAATTTTATACTCTTCTTGTTTGATGTTTTATTATTTTTAAAAAATACTGCCTGTAATTAATTATTTGTCAGAAACACATATTAAAGTGTCTTTAAACAGAAACATATATAAAACAAGATTATATGTTGAATGATGGGCAAAAATATTGTGACCACAGACTGTCAGGGACATAATACTGCATTTCTCATAAGAACAGTGGCTCAGTATTCACTAATTCACTGTTCAAGGAATTTTATAGAAAATAACTATCATGAATAATAACAATTGACTTTATTTACCATATATCAAGTACTTTTCTGCTTCCAGGGATTCAATAATGAACAAATCAGATGTAGTCATTTCTTCAAGATGACTACATTTCAGCAGGTTGGGGTGAGGAGGGCAAAGAACAAATAAGTATATACCATGTTGGCAAGTAAACTGCTATAAAACAATCTCAGTAGGGCAATAGAGAGAATAAGTTGTGTTTTTATACGAATTAGAGAAAATTTATCTAGCAAAATGACTTAAAACAGATAATTGAAGGAAAAAGAGCGCCAGACAGAGGAAGGAGGAAAAGCAAAGAGTCCAAAGTAGAAGTATGCTTTTTAAATGGGAAAAGCAAGCAGGCGAGTGTGAGCAAGAAGATGGGTGGGTATAACAGCTGAAGGAGTACAGGAAATCCTGTATGGCTTTATAGGGCACTGTGAACTGGATGTCTTCCACTTGTTTTTCCAGATATATGCCCCACTCTTCTAGACCTTGATCTGTGCTCATTCATGGAACACATCAACAGGCTGGCTTTGATTGGGTTTGGGCAATAAGCATGAACAAGAGATTAGCGGGAGGTAGGAGAGTGAAGACGAGACATGTAATCTCCCAGCATTCTCTCTGCCTATTTCCCACAGGCTGGCTTTGCCTCTCACTAAAGATCACAGCTCCTGACAAGTGGCCCTCTCTTTCTCTGGGTTCCAGTAACAGTTTCCTCCCCTCACCCCTTAGGGCCTGGGGATGGTTTTGGCCTCTGCTGTCATTAATACCATGGTCCTGCATTATCCTCACTATCCCTTGAAATTTCCCTTTTTCCTTGCCCATATCTTTGTAAATAGACTCTTGATTAAACTTTCCAAAAATTGCTAATTTGAATATGCCATTTGTTTCTTGTCATGACTGTATTACACAAGGTAAGGGTTTGGTTTCTATATGGGTCTCCCATGGAGCCCCTGTAGAGTTTTGAGGATTTAAATGCCATAACTTTGGTAGCTGTATGGAGAACAGAGGATAGAGAGAACAGAGGTAGCAGAGAGACCACGTAGAAGGATACTATAAAAATCCAGATAAAAAATAATTTTAGCTTGAATGAAATGATAGAAGCAGATTTTTTAGGAAGTGATTGAATACAAGATATATACTGGAGAAATTTGGCAGAATTTTCTGATGGATTGAGTTTCGGATATAAGAAAAAAAACAAAAAACAAAAACTCCCAAATCAAAAAATAAACAAACAAAAAAAAGTTCAGAGCTTTTGGCCTTAGCAACTATAATAATTGAGGGTCCAGTCACTAAAATGAGGAATGTTACATTTTAGGAGGATATCCAGAATTTGTTCGGGGAAAAATTTAATTTGCAGTGTTACACAGCCTAATAGAGAAATTAGAATATGGAATTCAAGGAAGTAAATATGAGAATCATCAACACAGATGGTATTTGATGTCAAGAGACTGGATAAGATAAGGAGATTGTGAATAGAGAGAGCAGAGGTGAGAGGACTAAGTCTTGGGACAACAATGTTACAAGACCAGAAGTAAAAAGAAAAAATGTCAAGGGACACAGAAAATCAGAAGACTGTGAAGTAAGACAAGGTTCTGAGGATCAAGAAGGCTCTGAGTTGCTAAGTAAAGAAAGTGCTTCGAGGGAAAGGGAATGGTGAATTGTCAAATACTTCTTAAAGGGCAAGTGAGAATTGACCAAGGAACTGGGTGACAAGGAAATCTTTACTGGCCTTGACAGCAATACTCTTATTAGAGTGCTTTATGACAGAATGGAAGAAGCAGAAAGGGAGACCGTGAGAAAATATAACCCTTTTGAGAAAATCTTATCAAGAATGACAAAGCTCAAAAAGCAGCAGAAAAGGGGGAAATTGGGTAGTGGCTGAAGGGAGATTTGGGATAAAAGAGGAGAGCCATATTTTAGGAATTTAGAAACGATACAATATAAAATAAAATTTTGAGAGAGATTACTGAAGCAATATCTTTGCTTTGGTAAGTGAGGAGGTAAAGAATGTATCAGCAGGCATCTAAGAAGGTAATATACTTAGTGTTAGGATAAGGTGAAATTTTTTCTATATTCTCATCTATTCTCATTTGAAATAAAAGGCAAGGTCATCAGATGAGAATATGGAGACCAATGAGACTTGCAGTTTCAGACGCAGAGGACATATGTAATAGCCATCTAAGACAGAGATCAACAAGCTTATGTCAAAGACCAGATATTAAGTATTTTGGGCATTGTCAATGATGTAGTCTCTGTCATAGCTACTCGACTTCTGTGTTATAGTATAAAAGCAGCTATAGATAATAAATAAACAAATGAGTATGGCTGCATTTCAGTATAATTTTACTTTTAAAAACAGCAGAGAGCTAGATTTGGCTCACAGGCCATAGTTTAATCTCTGACCCAGGATAGCGAAAAAAAATTAATGGTCTAGGGAAATGGATTAGGGTTTTCAGGAAGCTCTACAGGCTTATTTGAGGTTATAATCATAAATATAAATATTAATCAGTACGTAGTGTTTTTCTCCAGCCATGTTTTAGGTGGGGGATGGGGAAGACAAGTGTTGTAAACGTTCTTGTTGAACAAGACGTGGATTTTTTTCATTCTTGATTTCTGCCAACCTGTGAGCTGTTCTAGTCATTTTTTTCTCTCTCTCTCTTCTCATTCCTATAATTGTGTGCTTTCTTTTGCATAATTACACATTATTCTTTATTTCACAGAGTAAATGAATTTCTTAATTCCTGTATCAGACAGGCAGTTTCCTGCTTTAGATCCCGCAGTGTCTCCCCACTGTATGAACACATCATACTCTAAGTATGGCTCCCCTGGCCTTGCACACTCTGGGTCCTCCCTTCTCTCCAGCATCATCTTACAGCTCTTTCTACTCTTATTCACTGCACTCCCCACATTTGGGTCCTTGTTCTATTTCTTCAGCGTAACAAAGTTGACTCCATCCTCAGGCTCTTTCCTTGGCTTAAAATGCTCATCCCCTGAACCTTTCCCAAATTACCACTCATTTTCAAGCCCTTTTTGAAATGCTCCTTTCTCTTGGAGGCTTTTCCTCATCCATCTGTGTACCCTTCCCTGCCCACTGCACAGCCCCTTCTATGTGCAGAGCCACTCAGTAATTTTCCTCCGAATACTCTGATCTTTCCCTTCATTGGATTCAACATAATATGTAATTGTGAATTTATAGCTGATGTCATTGGTTTGATGTCCATATAACTCACTATAGCCATGAGAACAGGATCTATATATGATTTGTTCCACCAACATATATCCTGGCCTAGCCCTTGGTATAGTAGATTTATAATATATATTTGCTGATGAATGAATGAATGAAATAATTTTCTCAGATTTTATGTACTTTAGGAATGAGAGGTAGAATAGGATCCCCATTGCAGTGTTCACACTATTGCTGCTTGTATTAGTCTGCTCAGGCTGCCATAAAATATCATAGACTAAGGTGACTTAATCAACAGAAACTCATCTTGTTATAGATGTGGAGGTTAGAAATCCAAGATCAAGTTGCCAGAAGGGAGGCCTCTCTCCTCAACTAGCAAAAGGCACCTGCTTGCCATGTTTTCACATGGCCTTTTGTCTGTGCATACTCATGAAGAGAGAAAGTGCTCTAATGTCCCTTTCTCATAAGTACCTCAGTCCTATCAGATTAGGGCCCCATTCTATGACCTCACTTAACCTCAGATCCCCCAAAATATATTAACACAATAAAAAAGAAAGACATCCAACTATCTCAAGAAAGGCAGAAAAGGCACTTGGCAGAATTCAACACCCATTCATTATTAACAAACAGCAACAATTCATCAAACTAAGAATAGGAGTAAACTCTTCTAATCCGATAAGGAGAATTTATGAAAATTCTAATGTTAACATTACAGTTTATCATGAAATGGTAAGCTCTTTCCTCTAAGATAGAAAACAAGACCAGAATATTTATATTCACTATTTCTATTCAGCATTGTACTGAATGTCCAGCCAATGAAATAAAAATTTAAAATGTTTAAAAATAAGTAGAAAGATAAACATCAGAAAATAAGTAAAAATGTATTTATTTGAAGATAATAAAATTGTATATGTAGAGTATGTAACATCTACAAAAATAACTAAGATTAACAAGTGATGAAGAACACAGAATTCAAGATAAATATATAAAAATAAATTGTACTTATATCTACATTAATAACAAACACCACTGAAAGTCACAATAAAAATTAAAATTAAATATTACAATTAAATGCAACAAAATATATATACGACCTTCATATTAAAAAATAAATAACATTGCCTAAGGAAATTATTTAAGACTTAAATAAAGATACAGATTTGCCATGATTATAAGTTGGAAAGCTCAATATTTTTAGATGTTAATTTCAAAATTGTCCTATGGATTCAATATGATCTTTCACAAAATTCAAGTAGGTTTCTAGTAGAAATTGGTAAAAAGATTATAAAGTTCATATGGAAAAGCAAAGACCTAGAATATCGAAAATCATCTTTAAAAAAATTGAACAGAGTTAGAGTAAGACAAATTGATTTCAAAACTTACAATACAGCTACAATAATTGTGACAGTGTGATACTGGCATAAGATGGACAAAGCAATCAATGAGCAGAAAAAAGAGTCCAGAAATAGACACACATTTCTAGTCAATTGCTAAATAAATTGGGTAAGAAAAGGTGTTTTCTTTTTCTTTTTGACTGATGTTGATGAAACAACTAAAAATATTCATAAGAAAAATATGAAATGAAACTCCTATTTCACACTATACAAAACAGTAAGTTAGAAGTAAATTATAGGCTATCAGTTCTTTTTGTGCTGCTATTATGGAATACCTGACATTGGGCAAGTTGTAAAGTACATAAATGTATTTCTTATGGTTCTAGAGGCTGGGAAGTCCAAGGTTGAGGGGCTCCCATCTTGTGAGAGCCTTCTTCCTATTGTTGCATCTTCTCATGGCAGAAGGTGAAAGGGCAAGAGAGCACTGGCATGTGCATGCATGCAAGAGAAGCAGAAGCTGGGAGAGGGAGCCAAATTTAATCCTTTTATCAGGAATTCACTCCCATGATAACAGCATTAATTCGTCTCTGCCTTCATGACCCAATCATTTCTTAAAGGTCCACATGTGAACACCGTTGCATTGGGGATTAAGTTTTCAACACATGAACTTTAGGAAACACATTCAAACCATAGTATAGGCCTAAATTTAAAAACCCAGAACCATAAAACTTCCAAAAAATTCATACTATAATGCTTCATAACCTTAGAACAGGCAAGTTTTTTTTATCAGAATGGACAAAAAAACACAAATGTTAAAATAAGTGCAATTGATTAATTGAAGAATGTCTGCTCATGCAAAGATTCCGTTTTAAAAATGGATAAGCCACAGACTGGAAAAAATATTCACAAGAAATAGATATGACAAAACATTTATATCTAGAATATATAAATACTCCTACAGCAAACAATAAGATGATTAATTCAAGTTTAAGCAGATAAATTATTTCAGTAGACAATTCCCAAAATAGAATATTCAAATGGAAAATAGCACGTGAAAAGACACTCAACATCATTTGTGATCAGGGAATTACAAATTAAAACAAAAAGAAAAAAGGGCTATCTTTTCACACCTACTAGAATGGCAAAGTGAGAAAATTATTGCATGGAAAGAAGGCTTGAAACTGACTGGAAAGGGACATGAAAAAATTTTCTGAGAATGTTCTATCTGTTGTCTTGTGTTGTGATAACACCAGTGCCTAAAATAGTCAAGCACATCAAACCGAACTCTTAACATTGTGGGTTTTATTACATGTCAATTATGTATCAATCAAAAAGGAATAAATTCACTTCATCCTCAAACCTGATTTTACTCTCTTGTTTTCTTTCTTAGTAAATGATAGCACAGCCAAATGTTGCTTTAGCAAAAAACTTTCGGAGTTATCTTTGAATCTCCACTCTATTGGGTAATATATCTCCTATTATTGAATATTCTTTAATTATTTTATAAATACCTCTAAAATTTATCTACTTTATTTCATCAGACTACCAGCACCTTTTGCCAAGTTTTTATCGCAATGTATTTGGACTAGTAGCCTCCTAACTGGAGCCTCTGCCGCCACTATTGCCTTCTTGCGATCTTCTCTCTATAGTTGATATAGGATGGTATTTCATAAATACAAATATAATGAAACTTTTAAAAGGTTTACATTTATCTTATAAAAATAAAATATTTACTATTTTAATACTTGCTACAAAGCCATGCCTACCTACAGTTTAGAATTTGTGTCATAATCCATACCTCTATGAAGGTCAAGGAGTGGCCTAGCCTAACACATGTCCAACAAAAACTCATTAATACTAACAATTTATGGAATTCTAACAGTTTCTTAAACAACTCTACTAGGTGGTTATATACATGATCCTTAATTTTATCAGCTACCAATGAAGAAACAGGAGTTTAGATAGGTTAACCTTCCACAAGGTTAAATTCATGTATGGTAAAGCTAGAATTTAAATTCAAGTCTGTCTGGTTCCAAAAGTCTGCCTTTTGAATTATAATGATGTTACTGGAAATTTTGTTCATGGATCTTTGGCTACATATAGCTATGATTTATGTGGCTGAGTATGATAATTACAGGAACCATACTAGCTGCATCAATACCAATTATTTTTCTTACAATTCTTAGTAATAGCTTCCAATAAATAACATTTGCATAGAAACTCCCCAATGATAGGATATGTATATGGGTCAATTTATGTGCTTCCTTTTGTAAGTCATCCTGTAATAGAATAAATGATACAAGGAGGCCACCAAAAAGCAGCAGAGCCCATAAAATTTTTTAGAAGACCTCAAAGGAGTAATTTCAAAGGTCAGTAAAATGACTAAGAAAATAATACTGTCAGTTGGTGGGAAAGCAATGAGGAAGAGAAAACCCTGAATTATTTTCAAAACCGTGAAGGAGAATATAGCATTTTGAGATGATTGGCAAATATGCTTATGTGAACTTTTTCTTTAATTTATGTGCACTACAAAACTATTTAATTCCCACTTTAATGACAAAAATAAAAAACAGACCTCAGGAACAAGATTAACATATATACCATCTATACCAGAAACATGAGAGATATTGAAAAGACACGCTTAAAGAAATACAACTACAATTGTGAATTGTGCTGCTATAAACATGCCCGTGCAAGTATCTTTTTCAAATAATGACTTCTTTTCTTCTGGGTAGATACCCAGTAGTGGGATTGCTGGATCAAATGGCAGTTCTAGTTTTAGTTCTTTAACAAATCTCCACACTGTTATCCATAGTGGCTGCACTAATTTACATTCCCACCAGCAGTGGAGAAGTGTTCCAACACAAATGCCCATCAATTAACGAGTGGATAAAGAAACTGTAGTATATATATATGTTGGAATACTACTCAGCCATAAAAGGAACGAATTAACGCATTTGCACTGACCTGGATGAAATTGGAGACTATTATTCTAAGTGAAGTAACTCGGGTATGGAAAACCAAGCATAGTATGTTCTCACTGATATACGGGAGCTAAGCTATGAGGATGCAAAGGCATAAGAATGATACAATGGGCCGGGCGCGGTGGCTCACGCCTGTAATCCCAACACTTTGAGAGGCCGAGGCGGTCAGATCACAAGGTCAAGAAATCGAGACCATCCTGGCCAACATGGTGATGCCCCGTCTCTAGTAAAAATACAAAAATTATCTAGGCGTGGTCGCGCACGCCTATAGTCCCAGCTACTCGGGAGTCTGTGGCAGGAGAATCGCTTGAACCTGGGAGGTGGAGGTTGCAATGAGCCGAGATCACGCCACTGCACTCCAGCCTGGTGACAGAGCGAGACTCTGTCTCAAAAAAAAAAAAAAAAAGAATGATACAATGGACTTCGGGGACTTGGGGGAAAGAGTGGGAGGGATAAAAGACCACAAATATGGTGCTGTGTGTACTGCTCGGGTAATGGGTGCACCAAATCTCACAAAACACCGCTGAAGAACTTTCTCCTGTAACCAGCCTCCGGAACGACAAGAAAATAAATTTCTGCTATTTACAATAAATTCATGTGGTACTTCATTATAGCAGCTAGAGGTGACTAATATTTGATGCCTTCCGTTTCAAGGTGCCAGAGCATTAGATATGCAAAACCGTATGCTTTTCTTTAAAAAAAAAAAAAAGTCATAAGAAATTGCCTAAAGAAGTATTTGTGTATTGTTTATATTCAGTCAAGGTAATTACAAATATAAGTACCTCCTTCCTTAAAAGATTTTCAAACAGTTGCAATTGAGCATGAAAATATCTCCTCAAATTAGAAACCTGTATATTTAGTCTTATCTTCCAGAATTTAATAGCTAGAATGGATCATTTCACTATGTCAACATGTTTTCCATTGGTAAATATTTTCTCTTCATTGTGAATAACAATTTGGTGCTAATGAAGGCTAAGGGACTGGCATAAATATCTGAAAAATATCTATGTCTGAGTAAGACCAGAGGTAAAAACTATTTTCTTTTTTATAAGAAGACACTGTCCAGGAGAAATGTTAGTAATTGGTTACTGGTTATTGCTTATATACAAATCTGAAAAGTACCTTGTAATTATGAAATAATTTTCATAAGAATTTCTAAAAACTGCACAAAACATACCTAATGTGGATGAAAAGGATAATTTTATTTTTTTAAATTTAAAGCATCTTTGCAACAACTACAGAACACCTGTAGAGGTATGTTGATTTGAATTGAACTCAGTTTATTTGAATTAAATTGAATATCTTATTTCTTCATATAAAAATATACAGTGAGAACACATTACTTTATCAGATATAATGGTAATTATAAAAAAAACTCCTTCTTGGTTTAGTATTTAGTTTTTATTCTTAAAGCCAGGGAATACTCACCTTATGAAGTACAAGACAAGAAATATGAAGAGAGATCTATTACAAGTAATATAATTTACTATAATTTACTTCAATTTATACCTGCTTTTGTAATGTGGCCCAACCAATATAAGACTGTTACTATTTGTTACACAAGAAGATGCTCTGTGTGCTTTTGCAATGTTAAGTGACAAATCTTAAAAGACCTGCATATCAGGCCAGGCACAGTTGCTTACGCCTGTAATCCCAGCACTTACGGAAGCCAAGGAGGGCAGATGGCTTGAGCTCACGAGTTCAAGACCAGCCTGGGAAATATGGCAAGACCCCATCTCTACAAATACACAAAAGTTAGCTGGGCATGATTGCGTACACCTGTAGTCCCAGCTACTCTGGAGGCTGAGGTGGGAGGATCACTTGAGCATGGGAAGCAGAGGTTGCAGTGAGATGAGGTTGTGCCACTGCATCCCAGCCTGGGTAACAGAGTAACACTGCGTCTCAAAAACAAAACAAAACAAAACAAAAAACGCTGCATGTCTATTATACAAATACCAAATGCATACATGTCAAAAGTGTATTTAACTCATTAACAGAATAAGGTAAACTGGTAAGATGTCACAACCAGTTCAAAGGAGAAATCAAAGAACCAGAAATGTATATGAAATAAAAGAATGTTAAAATAAAATAACTTTGCACATTTATTGACAAGTTGGTGTGCTTCATTCTTTTTATTCTTTCTTTTGTCTCCTCTTTGTATTTTCAAATAGCCTGTCTTCAAGCTCACTAATTCTTCTGCTGATCGATTCTGCTGTTGAGATTCTGATGCATTATTCAGTATGTCAGTTCCATTTTTCAGTTCTAGAATTTCTGCTTGATTTTTAAAAAATTATTTCAATTTGTTTGTTAAATTTATCTGATAGGATTCAGAATTCCTTCTCTGTTATTTTGAATTTTGTTGAGCTTCCTTAAAATAGCTATTTTGAATTATCTGTATGAAAAGTCACATATCTCTGTCACTGTAGAATTGGTCGCTGGAGCTTTTATTAGCTTATTTGTTGAGGTCATGTTTTCCTAAATGGTCTTGATGCTTGTAGATGTTTATCAATATCTAGGCATTGAAGAGTTAGGTGTTTTTTGTAATCTTCACAGTCTGGGCTTGTTTGTGACCGACCTTTTGAGAAGGCCAATGAAAATTGAGTGTTGTGATCTAAGTCTTTGGTCACTGCTGCTGAGTCTGCATTAGGAGGAAGCCCAAGCCCAGTAATGCTATGACTCTTGCAGACTTGTAGAGGTAATGCCTTGGTAGTCTTGGATCCAGAATTCCCCGGATTACCAAGCAGTGTCTCTTTTTCTCCTCCCTTACTTTCCCCCATACAAGGATAAATTACTATGTGTCCTACCCAATGCCATGAGGAAATTAACTACAGCTTATAAATAGAAAGAAAGAAATTTGCATTTGGATTATAGGAGAAAAAAGAACATACATGAAAAGAAAAAGTTCATTATTCTGGAAACTAATTTGTAAAGATTCAGAAGAAATAATGATGTGACAATACAATAATTACCTTTAAACTCAAGTTTATGCTTTATTACTAAAAATACCAATAACTATATGTACTAATTGAACTTTTTAAAAGTTAGGGTATATTAACACAAATTTTATGCATAAGCAGAGTAATGCTGACTGCATAATGGAATTAAATGACTGCTATTTGGCTCCCAAGGTCCACAGAATTCCTCCACTGTTAGTAATGTTTTTCTTCTTTTAATTAGTCTTCTCTCTAGGACTTTTGAAAATCTATTCTTTAATTACAATTTTGGGAAGTATAACATATCCAGTCCTTTATAATTCAGTGTAAATATATTATCAGATTAATTTGCTCCTGTACCAATAAATACTGGATTAACGTTGATAATGTTAACCCCCAGTGGTGGTTTTGAGGAGGAAAGAATGCTTACCAGGCACTCTAAGAAACATTGAGGTGTCTGAAGTAGAAACAAATGTGAAGAAAAACATTTTGACATAATTCAATACCAGGCAGGGATCAAGATGGTGGAATAGAAAGCTTCGCCAAGCTGCCCTGGACAGCTTGGACTCTCCAAAGACCACAAGCTGGAATGGCTGAGTTATCCAAACAGCCAAGATGGCAGCTCACCCCTCCCCCTGGGCACTCTATCCCAGGGAGAGATCAGAGCTCTGTCCATAGAACACAGGTGGGTGGAGGTAGCTGGAGGCCCCATCTGGGAGATCCCACCTAGTGAGAAATGAATTGAGATCCAGCTCAGTGAAGCAGTCTAGCTATGTTCTGGCAAAGCAGCTGTGCTGTGCTGAGAGGACCCTTCCTCATCTGCACTGTTTGGATGCTCCAAAGCCCATAGACTGGAATGGCTGTCAACCAAACAGCAAAGCTGGCAGCCTGCCCCTCCCCCCAGGGGCCCCATCCCATCTCAGGTAGGCTCTGCCTTGTTGCCAGTGACTGGCTAGAATTCTAAGCCAGCAGGTCTTATCTTGAGAGGTGGATAAGCCCCATTCCATGGGGCCTGCAAGGAAGTTGGAAGTGGGGAAGTGGGGCCTGCAGACAGACACTGCTCAGCCCCCTGGATTCAGCCACCTTCCCAGGGATATGTACAGACCTCCCACCTTGCCTGAGTTTTAGTCACCTCTGTTGGGGATCTCAGGGCCAGAGTATGTAAAGTTCTTGGGTCTCACACAGCTCTGTGTGTTGGACCCAAGTTCCTGGTGGCGTGGGCTTATGAGGGGATCTCCCAATCTGTGGTTTCCTGGGGTCGCACATTCACCCACTGCTTCCCTTGTCTAAGGGTAGGGGTTCTCTTGGCTTCGTGTTGCTCCCAGGTGTGCCATCACCCTGCCCTGCATTTCTTCATTCTCCATGGGTCGAGTTGTTTTCCTGATTATTCCCAACACAAATACATGAATATTTCAGTTAAAGGTGTTATATTCACTCACCCCTTTTATTTCTCTCCATGAGTGCCACACACCATAGACTACTTCTAATTGGAAATCTTGCCTCTTTTCTCAATACCTAACTCTTTAATCCCCAGACACTGAAGAATGTCTACTAGCATCAACATCATCCAGGAAAATAAGACCTCACCAAATGAACTAAATAAGGCATCAGGGACCAATCCTGGAGAAACAGAGATATATGACCATTCAGACAAGGAATTAAAAAGAGCTGCGTTGGGGAAATTCAAAGAAATTCAGAACAACACAGAGAATAAATTAAAAATTCTATCAGATAAATTCAACAAAGATATTGAAATACTTAAAAAGAACCTCAATAGGTACAGCAAACCGCCACGGCACATGTTTACCTATGTAGCAAACCTGCACATCCTGCACATGTATCCTGGAACTGAAAATAAAATAAAAATAAAAATAAAATAAAGTAATAATAAAAAACAGTAAAAAAGATAGCCATACCCAGAAGAATACATAATGTATGATTCTAATTATATGTGGCCCAAACATAAATAAAAGTAACCTATGGCATTGTAAGTCAAAAATAAAAATAAAAAAAATAAAATGTATCTCCAGGTGTTCACCATAGCATGAAAAAAAAAAACAACCAAGCAGAAATTGTTACAGGCCAGGAAAGAGTGGCATGATATATTTAAAGTGCTGAAGGAAAAAAGGTTTACCCTAGAATAGTATATCTGGCAAAAATTTCCTTCAAACATGAAAGAGAAGTAAAGACTTTCTCAGGCAAACAAAAGCTGAGAGATTTCATTAACCTGCGCTACAAGAAAGAAAAGGACATTGATGAACAATAAAGAATCACCTGAAGGTACAAAACTCACTAGTAATCATAAGTACACAGAGAAACACAGAATGTTATAACACTTTAACTGTGATGTGTAAACTACTCTTAAGTAGAAAGACTAAATGATGAACCAATCAAAAGTAATAACTACAACAACTATTCAAGACCTAGTTATTACAATAATACATAAGTAGAAACAACAAAAAGTTAAAAAGCAGGGGGATGAAGTTAAGGCACAGAGTTTTTATTAGTTTTATTTTTGCTTATTTGTTTGTTTATGCAAATAGCGTTAAGTTGCTATCAGATTAAAATGATGAGTTATAAGATAGTATTTGCAAGCCTCATGATACCATCAAACCAAAAAAAACATACAATGGATATACAAAAAACAAAAAGCAAGAAACTAAATCATAAAACTAGAGAAGATCACCTTCACTAGAGGAAGACGGGAAGAAAGCAAAGAATGAAGAAAAGACTATAGGACAACCAGAAAACAAATAACAAAATAACAGGAGTATTTTCCTCTCAATAACAACGGTGAATGTACATGGACTAAACTCTCCAATTAAAAGACGTAGACTGGCTGAGTGGATGAAAAAAACAAGACCTATGGATTTGTTGCCTACAAGAAACCCACTTCACCTATAAAGATACACAGACTGAAAATAAAGGGATGGAAAAAGATATTCCATGCCAATGGAAACAAACAGCAAAAAAAAAGCTGTACTTATATCAGACAGAATAGATTTTAAGACAAAAACTATAAGAGACAAAGAAGGTCACTCTATACTGATAATTATAAAGAGGTCAATTCAGGAAGAGGATATAACAATTTTAAATGTAGATACACCCATATATATATTAGAGCACCCAGATATGTAAAGGAAATATTGTTAGAGCTAAAGAGAGAGACAGGCCCCAATACAATAATAACTGGAGACTTCAACATGCCACTTTCAGGATTGGACAGATCTTCCATACAGAAAATCAACAAAGAAAAGTTAGACTTCATGTGTACTATAGAGCAAGTGGATCTAATAAATATTTACAAAACATTTCATCCAAGGGCTAACCTTGACTAGATTTTTCTGAAAAGACAGCATACAAATGGCAAGCAGGCATATGAAAATGTGCTCGACATCATTAATCATCAGAACAACAAAAATGAAAGCTAAAATGAGATAACATCTCACCCCAGCTAAAATGGTTTATATCCAAAAGAGAGACAAAAACAAATGTTGGCAAGGATATGGAGAAAAGGGAACTCTTGTATACTGTTGGTGGGAATGTAAATTAGTACAACCACTGTGGAGAATAGTTTGGAGGTTGCTCAAAAAACTAAAATTTGAGCTACCATATGATCCAGCAATCCCACTGTGGGTGTATATCCAAAAGAAAGAAAATTAGTATATCAAAAAGATATCTGCATTCCCATGTTTGTTGTAGCATTGTTTATAATCGCTAAGATTTGGAGGCAACCCAAGTGTCCATCAACAGAAGAATGAATACAGAAAATGTGTTATATGTGCACAGTGGAGTACTATTTAACCATAAAAAAAATAAATCAATCAATACCAGGCAAATTTTGCCAATTTGAAAATCTCTGTGTTTACTTTTTACTTGTTCTGCCAAATTAAATCCCTTTTCTTGATATTATGCATATTCACTATGATGCATCCAAGACTCCTCTTTGAAATTCAATCCAGTAAAATATAATTGGATGAAGAGTAAGGATTTTGAGGTGGGTGAGATTTTCTCAAAACGAAATTTCTATCTGCTTATTAGATGAAAAAGATTCACATAAACAATTAATAGAGTTATCAGATGAAAGTCAGATGGACCTAAGAGCATACCAGTCAAAAAGATATTTCCAGAGGAGTCATTCACTCTAAGATGTATAATTTTGTATCTGCCTCATAATCGCTCTAGAGAGTCATTTTTTAAATCTTAGAATATAATACTGGCAAAGTCTGCTACTGCTGCTGCCAATCCTGATGGAACAAGCTATCAATCTAATTCAAAGTAAAATGATTACATGTAAACCCCTATATCTTTCCCAATACTATCACAGCAGAAAGGGATACATTTGGAAAAATACCCAACCCTAGGACAGGCACATATTTCTGAAGTTGATGTGATTTTATTGCGATTTTGTTTCTAACGTTTTAGCAGGTGTTACACTATATATCAAACTACCTCAATGTAATTTAAACTCTGATAAAACACTTCACAATCTGGCCTAGTTCTTTCTAATACCTTCAAGAGTTTTCCCCTACTGATAGCAAAATACAGTCATTTGTTGCATTTGTTGATCCTCTTGTCACCTCATATTTAACAATTCTTTATTAATACATCTAATGAGCTGATACTCATTAGATGAGCTGATACTACAGAATGTTAAAGGAATGCAAATGATCTGGCTGGTGCAATTGGAAAAATATTATAATTTCCATGAAATGAACAAAGGGACTCTAATTATGTATGTTAATAGGACAAAGATGCACAGTGTTCTGCTTATAATGGTTTAATGACATCAGTTTTATGGTTGAGATTTCCAACATTTCTCATATCAGACTTTATATCATATTAGGCAATTAGTAACTTGATTCACACTGCACAGGGTGGTTTTAAAATTCAGCCACACTTTTGCTAATGTGGTTTCCTTTTCTTTTTACGTTATCTTATGAAAGAAAATGTTCTTGAATACTTACTCAGTAAATAACACAAGTACCAATTTTCAATCAGAACACTACTATCTTGGCATCAAAGTATTTCTCTTAAGAGTGTCCTGGATTTAAAATGTGTATTAAATCTTTTTGGTGTAATTTAGCCTCTAAAATAAAGATGCACACTTAACATAGGCAAAAAGAGTTTATCAAAATGCATTCAATCAGACATGACACTTTGAGAATGGAAGAGCAATGACATCCGAAAAACTAGCAGAAAAAAATTAAAGCAGAAAAATTACTTTTGAGCTGTTAATACTTCAGGCAAGAGTAATGTTATTGCATTGTTGTTTCATGAAAAAGCAATATCCACAATAGGACTGAAAAGCAATATCTACAAATAATAATTTCACAACTGTGTAAGAAAAGTAATTTGAAAAAATATCTTTGATTTAATGTATTGATAAATATCTATTAGAAATGGAAGAGAAACTTTAAAAAATTACAGTATTTTTTGTATCTCCATTTAGATACTTTGGTTCATGAAATAAGTTCTCTTCATGAGGTTTTTGTTTTGTTTTTGTTTGTTTTGTTTTGTTTTGTTTTTGTCATCAGGCTGGAGTGCAGTGGCGGAATCTCAGCTCACTGCAACCTCCGCATCCTGGGTTCAAGTGATTCTCTTGCCTCAGCTTCCCGAGTAGCTGGGACTACAGACGCGCGCCACCATGCCCAGTTAATTTTTGCATTTTTCGTGGAGATAGGGTTTCACCATGTTGGCCAGGATGGTCTCAATCTCTTGACCTTCTGATCTGCCCGCCTTGGCCTCTCAAAGTGCTGGGATTACAGGCCCAAGCCACCATGCCTGGCCTGAGATTTTTTTAAAGTAAAATTGTTTTATTTGCGTAACATAGTGGTTTTAGGACCACTGGAAACATTTTCTCCAGGTGTAGTTTATAAATATAATCTTAGTATTTCAGATTTTTCTTTTTCTATATTTTCAGGCATTTGGAGAATGTGAGGGAAATCTTTTAACAGTCAAGAAAGTCATTAAGAGTCAGCAGTATAGTTTTGCAGTTCAGTAATGTAAACCATTACTCATTTTAAACATTAAAAACATCATGCCAACCTTCATTGGCTGCCATTAGAAAGCGGTTTCTGTTACACTTCCTTGAGTTGGACTTTGTTAGTGTAGTTTGCATGATTATATGTTATGTGCGCAGCATTTAAAGTACCAGATCATTGTGTCATGGTTAAAACTCAGATTCCACCATAGAATTTGCATATTTTAGATTAGTCAGCTTATTTGCTAGCAACACCAAGTTGTGTCTAAAAGGCAAGAGTAAAATAAATAACGTACAATAAATAACCTATGTGCCTCTTACCTGAGTTCAAAATCTTAAATAATTTCCACATGATTCTAATGATTTCCACATGTGTATCTTTCCTGTAGACATTGTTTTATCCCTTTAGTCTATCTGGATGGCAAGATTGTAGTTGTACATAACTGCAAACTGAAGGAAAAAATTAAGAATAAAGGCAGACAATCCCATAAGTGTCACTTCTTCACTTTATTTTAAGGGCAATAGTGTCCGATTAGAATTTTCATGATTAGTCAAGAAATGGATATTGTTGCCATAAAGTATATAGCTTTTATATACTGCTTTGTTGTAAAATATATAGAATATATAATTATTTATAAGGTTTTGGGCTAAGCGTTGTGATAAATACAATGAATAAGGAGCATACTTTTTCATTTGAAAATTTGCATGTGAAAAGATAATTAACAAAATATGGTGGAATTAATGGCTTGATCTCTACCACTAGCAGTGTGACATTAGACAAAACCCTCAATATTGTTGAGCCTGAATTTCACTGGTCAAGTTAAGGCTTAAACATGGACACACACAAGGTTATTATAAAGATAAACTGATGACACATAATGTAGTGTGTAATCTTGAGATACATTTTTTATTTCCTGTGCATTTATCTGTGTGTTTTCAATGTGTTTTAACATGTGGTATTTTTTTTTCTGTGTGCTTTTAATGTGCTTTAAGTTCCTGCCTCGTGGCTTCTACTTGTCTCTTTGAAATAGGAATCAAGATTGCAGTGGTCTAAGTATGCAGGGGAGCTTGCAGACTTAGGTGCTTTATATGCTCAAGGAAGGATCGACGTAATTGTTGAAATAAATGAGAGAGTAGCTGTTAAATATTGTGATTGTCCTTGTACACAGGAAGAAGAAGACAAGCTTTAAAAGTTTGCAAGATGTTAGGGAAGGACACAGAAAGGCAAGGAGACAAAGGAATTGAGGCTGGTAGCTAAAGGACTCTTGAAGTGATGAACTATGTGTTTTGTAAAGGAAGGAATGTCTAAAATAAATTCAGAGGCTAGAAGAAATAGCTGGGTGTCAAGGGACTGAAAGTTTCAATAAGATCAAAGAATAGGTGTGCAGGCATGTCTGAAAAGAAATGATGCTGTACTCAGAAAAAAACGTAATGGAGCTTAAGCTTTCTAATCCTAATGTGTGGATGCTCAATTTCAGGGGAGGGCAAAATTCATGGAGATATGAGTCATGGTATAGAGTAAATAAGGAGTGATAAAAGTCTGAATATTTGGGGGAGATTTATGTGGTGAAATCACAGAGGATAATAGAAGGTGGAGAGATAAGAAAGACTGAGATGGGAATCAACGTCCTCAATAAATCCCTGAAATGTAAAAAAGAATTTACGTTTTTTATTTATGTAAATTACTTTACACCAATGTTAATGAAAGGCAAATGACAAAAAAGATATGGAAGGGTAGCAAATGGTTTCAGATTCATGTTGTAAAAGCTTTTGTAAATTGTAAAGTAAAATGTAAGTCTGGGAGAATGGCAACACTTCCTATTTCAAAAAAAGTGAAAAACTTTAGGGAGTGAGCCTTCCACTGGACAGATCTGTAAGGAAAATAATGTTCTCAGGGGATGACCATGTTTCTGACTATGCCTGCAAATAATTATCATTCTATAATAACATATAAGTAATACAGATAACCTTCTATAATATAATGTAATAAGATGTACTATTTGTAATTCTGCAAAGCTATTTCTAGCCATAGGCAATAAAAAATTATAGATCCTGTTAAACTGTTCATTAAGAGTTCAAACAAGTATTGAATTATGCTAAATAATAGTAACTCAACATTAATTTCGTTAATGACATTAACATTTGCTTTTTTTATTATGCTCTATGTCTAATTGAGACACTGGCTACCACGAACTGAATGAGTTTTTGACATAATATTTCCTGGCATTATGGCCTTCGTCAGATGATTTTGCCTCTATTGACCATCATGTTTTGCATTTGGATTTGAAATGTACATTAGCATGATAAAATGATTCCCCTGTCATTTTCCCACAAGCTGTTTCTCATTTAGTTAAATACTTCTTCCAGGGTCAGAGACTCCACCGGTTTCAAAGTGAGATCAGCATGCAGATGAAATTTTTAGACCATATTGAAAAATGAAAAATTGGACTCCTCATCACTTTTTCCCAAGAGAGGAAAGCTGCCGTCAGCAGAGCCAAAGAAAGAAAACAGCAGTGAAATAATATAGAAACCCAGGGAACAGCAGGTAGAAGAATTAGTCACGGTTGCTTTGGAGTATAAAATTTTACCTCCAATATAATGCCAAAAATACTAAATGATTTAACACAACATCTTATTCTAGCTCTACAAAATATGGGTTACTAGGTTTTCTTCCTTTTATGCCCCTGTGTTTTCTTGATGTCTTTTACCTGGTTCCAGTTTCCTTAGCTTTTGGTAGGAGATAGCATTTTCAGAGCACTGTGCCAAGACTTACCCACATGAGTCCTATTGACCTTGATCAAGGCCACAAGGCAAAATCCCTAGTCCTTACTTTGAAAATTAACTTGATATTTCCAGATATATATTCATCTGGTTTTTCTATTCCACATATGAGAATTATTTCTCTGAAAGGTTTGATTTACTTCTATTAATTATTATTCAAAAATATACCCTGTGAAACAATTGTAACTAAATACCAAACAAATGAAAACAGATGGTAGTGTAATCTAGACAAAGAATTTGGCCCAGAGGGTTAAAAAAAAAAAAAGAATATAATAGAGGAAGAATTTTCTTTGATTACCCTCAGAAAGTCAACATGAAAAGTGATTGAAATAGGTTTTGCTGGTATCTCTCCCAGTTTTAAACATATTTGTATTTCTAAAGTAAAGCATCTATAAAGATAATCCAGAACTTAAGTAGTGAAAATAACTGTTTTTCATCACTCAATTACAACATTTAAGTCCATATTAACAAGCCAAACCGAAGAAAAGATTTACCAAGTGAATCGAGAAAATATGACATCTGGATGATAAAAGTGAGTTTGATAATTTTAAAAATAATTTGAATGACTAATTAAAAGTTTCCCTTATTCATTAGGAAGCTTATGACTGCTCCCGCTGTTTTTTTCTAGCATTATCTTTGCAGACTTTGTTCATCCAAGATCAAAACAATGGGTCAATTTCATCAGCTCCTTTAAATAATGCATCTAGAAAGTGAAAAATTGTCTGTCTGATGACAAGACCTTTCGCCATGTTAGGAGGAGGTTTCTTTGTTCTCATTAACATCCACTAAAAAGGCCCTGGTGTGGAGGCCCACTCTGGAAAAGCTGGCCTCCAGCGCACAAGATGAAGAGGTAAGGTCAGGTTCACCAGATTTTAATCACTCAGAAGTACATCTGCCTGAAAAGCCTAGTCAAAGATCCGCATGAGGCAATGTACTTAACACCTTCCAAATTCCCTTTTCAGCACAGATTACCCACTATACTTATAGCACCAGATGGATTCTTGAAAAAGTGTTGCAATGTAATCAGGCATCAAAGTTAAAATAAATTTTATAAACAGTACTAAGGCTAACTACATTTCCAAACCACTTTGGCACATTTCTTTGGTCTCCTCCATTCATTTTGCCAGCAGTCGTTGATTTAAAAGGTTACATGAATGTGTATATTTTTTTCTAACGTAACATTTACAAAGAAAGCACTTATGTAAATAAACCTTTGGAAAACGAGGTTGCTATGATTAAAGCACAAATGTGGGCATATGCCATGGAAAGTACTGTTCTTTTCTTTAATACTATGTTAACAAAAAGTTATTTAAATAAATTTCATTTAAAAATCTTATGCATATGTTCAATATTATAGACACTTTTGCCAATATTATTTTTAAAAAAGAATATAAGTACATTTATACTGGAAATATCTACAGTACTTTTCCTGGTACAAAAATCTTTGGGAGCAGACATTCTCTCATATCTTTACAATATATATTTTAATGTTAAAACACCAGAGCCAACTCTGGCTGCCTATTTTTATTATGCTGTATAATTCCACAGGTATCGACATGTGTCACCTGTGTTGCAGTCACATTTGGCCAGCTCTTTGTGCTCACTAGGGAAACATCAATCTTCAGCTTTCATTAAGTGGTAGAAATAGACCATTGGCGTAAAAAATTATTTTTAAAAATAAATGGGAGAATTTTCTGCCTGGGGACTACACCACTACTGTTCTCTAGTAATTTGAATTATTGAATGGACTAAATAAAAGCCATTTCTATTCTTTTTATTCTTTTTTTTTTTGCCCAGACAAACCTGAAATGCAAGTTGATTTTTTAAAAATCTTTTATCCCCTCAGCTTGTTAGGATTTATCCTTGAATGTTTTGTTCTGTGCACTCTGCATGGAGTGTTATCATGTATTTATCTAGCAATCTCTAAAAAATTACAGAGGTTTTAAAGAAAATGAAAGCTACAAAGCCCATAATATTTGCCAAACTATTAAACATGATGTGCAATTGTGAGACTGCTTGACAGAAGATTTCAAAAAAATGAAACTTTTCATTTTTATAAAGTCTTTTCTGATCAATGGCTTTAAAGTCCTTCTCACTGTGTCTGCATGGCAGCAGAATATATGAATGACAAACAGGAAAACTCATGCAACAATTTTAATTTGATTATGCATATTTGTTAAGAACCTACTATATGCAGGAACATGGTCTGGTAGCACTGCTGATTACATTATCCACCTCTTCACCTGTCAATTCAATACTAAAACCTCAGCTCAACATTAACTCCTTCTAGAAGTTTTTCTTGTCAATCAATTCCTCTACTCCCAGCTAGGTGAAATTCACCTTCTTCTGCTGCCATGTTTGTATCTATGTCATTCCACTAACCCGCTGGATTATAGTTGTTTAATGTAATTATATCCCACACTAGGGTTTTTCTTAAACCTAAGAACTCTGTCTTAACTTAACATGTTGTGTAGGCTGTATGTAGCACAGTAACTGAGTTGAATGAATGAATTCAGCTGAATAAATGAGTGAATAAAGATGTAGTCAAGAAGCTTATAATCTCATAAAAAGCAGATAAGTGTAGAGATCATAACAGTAAGATGTGGTTTGAATGTTTGTCCCCTCCAAATCTCAGCTGCAAATGTGATTTCCAATGTTGAAGGTGGGGCCTGGTGGGAGGTGCTTGGATCATGGGTTGATTGGATCATGGGTCCATCATGAGTGGCTTAACACTATCTCCTTGATGGTAGTGAGTTCTCACTCAGCTACTCCAGGAGAAATATGGTTGTTTTAAAGAATCTGGGACCTCCTTTATCTCTCTCTTGCTCCTGCAACAGAGGAACGGACTAACACAATATATGTTAGAATTTGATAAATAGCTGAAGAGTTTTAAAGAACTATAGAGTAGAATAGTAGAAAAGGTACATTTGTGTGGTCACAAGTAAAGGTGACCTTTGCAATTAACCATAAAAGATGAGTAGGAATTCAATAAGGAGACAAGTCTGGATGGTGGGGGGAAGCATCACAAGGAGGAACAATATGAACAGGTCAGAAGTAGAATAATGCTAATCAGGTAAGAAAAAGGCATAACAAACTGATTAAACCTGCAGACTCTGGGACCAGCCTGCTGAGCTTCAAATCCTGTAGCATCAACCTCTACTTCCAGGGCTGTGAGCAAGTTGCCTAGCATCTTTGTGTCTTGCTTTTTTTGTTTGTTTTTTGGGATTTCGCTTTTTTCTTATCTATAAATGGTGGATAACAATAGTAACTTCCTCACAAAATTGTTGTGATAATTAAATGATTCAATTCATCTAAAATACTTGACACATGATGATGAGCATTGAAAAAAAAATTGCCTATTCTTTTTAGCTAATAACAAAAAGACTTCCTTCTAGAAGTTTTCCTTGTAAACCAACTCCTCTACTCCCAGCTAGGTGAAGTTTACCTTCCTGTGCTGCCATGTTTGTATCCATGTCATTCCACTAACCCCACTGGACTATAACTGTGTCAAGCAATTACATCATATACTAGGTTTCTTCTTAAAGTTAAGAACTGTCTTAACATGTTGTGCAGACTGCACATAGCACAGGAACTGAGTTGAATGAATCACAGGTATGAAATATATGTGCAGGAAAACAATGGCCGGTAGACCTTGAAAGGGGTTGTGATCCTGCTATGGAGACTATAAATTTCCAGAGTTGAGACTGCACTCAATTTGTAACACAGCAGGGTGAGACATGGCTGCATTGTGTTTTAAAAGCATGAACCAGCAATGTTGAAAGGAGAGCCAGGAGCACAAACCACATCATGGAACCAAGGAGTTGAGTTAGAAGGCTCTTTCAGAGCTCTAATTGAGATAACAGGGCTTAGCCTAGAGATCATGAGGATGGAAAGAATTAGATGGATGTGACACTGGGGAGGTGGAACCCAACAAGTTTGACAAATGATTAGATGTGAGGGTGTATTAGTCTGTTCTCATGCTGCTAATAAAAACATACCTGAGACTGGGTAATTTATAAAGGAAAGAATTTTAATTGACTCTTTGTTCCACACAAGTGGGGGGGCGTCACAATCATGGTGGAAAACTAATGAGGAGCAAAGTCACATCTTACATGGCAGCAGGCAAGAGAGCATGTACAGGGGAGCTCCCCTTTATATAACCATCAGATCTTGTGAGATTCATTCACTATCATGAAAACAGCACAGGAAAATCCTGTCCCCATGACTCAGTTACCTCTGACTGGGCCCTTCCCATGGCATGTGGAAATTATGGGAGCTATAATTCAAGATGAGATTTGGGTAGGGCCACAGCCAAACAATATCATTCCACCCTGACCCCGCCCAAATCTCATGTCCTCACATTTGAAAACCAATCATGCCTTCCCAACAGTCCCCCAAAGTCTTAACTCATTTCAGCATTAACTCAAAAGTCCACAGTCTAAAGTCTCATTTGAGACAAGGCAAGTTCCTTCCACCTATGAGCCTGTAAAATCAAAAGCAAGTTAGTTACTTCCTAAATATAATGGAGGTATAGGCATTGGGTAAATACAGCCTTTCCAAATGGAAGAAATTGGCCCAAATTAATGAGCTACAGGCCCTATGCAAGTCTGAAATCCAGCAGGGCAGTCAAATCTCAAATCTCCAAAATGATCTCCTTTGACTCCATGTCTCACATCCAGGTCACACTGATATAAGAAGTGGGCTCCCAAGGCCTGGAGAAGCTCCACCTCTGTGGCTTTGTAAGGTACAGCCTCTCTCCCAGCTGCCTTCATAGACTGGCATTGAGTGTCTGAGGCTTTTCTAGGTGTGCGGCACAAGCTGTTGGTGGATCTACAATTCTGGGGTCTAGAGAAAGGTGGCCCTCTTCTCACAGCTCCACTAGGCAGTGCCCCAGTGGGGACTCTGTGTGGGTGCTCCAACCCCACATTTCCCTTCCACACTACCCTAGCAGGGGTTCTCCATGTGGGTTCCACCCCTGCAGCAAACTTCTACCTGGACATTCAGGCATTTCCATACATCCTCTGAAATCTAGGCGGAGGTTCCCAAACCTCAATTCTTGACTCTGTGCACCCACAGGCTCAATACCACATGGAAGCTGCCAAAGATTGGGACTTGCACTCTCTAAAGCCGTGGGCCAAGTTGTATCTTGGCCCCTTTTAGCCATGGCTGGAGTGGCTGGGACACAGGACACCAAGCCCCTAGACTGCACAGAGCAGGAGGGCCCTGGGCCTGTCCCACAAAACCATTTTTTATCCCAGGCCTCTGGGCCTGGATGGGAGCAACTGCCACAAAGGTCTCTGCCATGCCCTGGAGACATTTTCCCCATTGTCTTGGTAATTATTATTCAGCTCTTTGTTACTTATCCAAATATCTGCAGCCAGCTTGAATTTCTCCCCAGAAAATGGGTTTTTGTTTTTAATTTCATCATTAGGCTTCAAATTTTTCAAACTTATGATCTGCTTCCTTTCGAATGCTTTGCCACTTAGAAATTTCTTCCCCCATGTACCCTAAATCATCTCTCTCAAGTTCAAGGTTCCACATATCTCTAGGGCAAGGGCAAAATGCCACCAGTCTCTTTGCATAGCAAGAGTGATGTTTACTCCACTTCCCAAGAAGTTCCTCATCTCCATATGAGGCCACCTCAGCCTGGACCTTATTGTCCATATCACTAGTAGCATTATGGTCAAAGCCATTCAACAAGTCTCTAGCTGGGAAGTTCCAAACTTTCCCACATCTTCCTGTCTTCTGAGCCCTCCAAGTCTCTAGGAAGTTCCAAACTTTCCCCATTTTCCTGTCTTCTTCTGAGCCCTCCAAACTGTTCTACCCCCTGCCTATATAACCCAGTTCCAAAGTCGCTTCCACATTTTGAGGTATCTTTACAGCAGTCCCCCACTCCTGGTACCAATTTACTGTATTAGTCTGTTCTCACACTGCTAATAAAGACAAATCTGAGACTGGGTAATTTACAAAGGAAAGAGGTTTAATGGACTCACAGTTCCACATGGCTGGGGAAGCCTCACAATTGTAGCAGAAGGCCAAAAAGGAGCAAAGTCATGTCATACTTGGCAGCAGGCAAGACAGCATGCAAGGGAACCTCCCTTTATAAAACCATCAGATCTCATGAGACTTATTCACTATCATGAGAACAGCATGGGAAAAACCCATCCCCATGATTCAATTACCTCCCACCAGGTTCCTTCCTTAACATGGGGATTATGGGAGCTACAATCAAGATGAGATTTGGATGGGGACACAGCCAAACCATATGAGAGGGCAAAGGAAAAAAAAGAATTTAAAGATGATTCCAAGGTTCTGAGGCTGCTTGGCTAGAGAAATACTTATTCAGTAATTGTGCTTTCCTCCCTACTTCACATTTAAATATTCTTTTTGACATAGCTCAAGTCCTACCATCTCTGTGAAGCCTCCTTTGATGACTTTGTCTAACTCCTTTTGCCCTGATTGTCTCTACTTCCAGCTAGTACATTATAAGCACCTTATTCTTTCATTATAATTAAATTAGGATTTTATCACTTCATAATATAATGCAGTTCTATTTAATACAGTTAAGTGTACACCTGACTTGGACACAAATCTTTGTCTTGTTTTCCAAATAAATAGGAAAGTCCTTTGAGGATATATTATACATTATCCAACATAGCAGTTAGAATTTATTAAATGTCAAATAAGTAATTAGTAATCAATTCACAGGCCAAAGGAAGATCCTTAAATTTTCCTGCTGGAAAATTAATAGCAGATCGAAAAGTATTTTTCCACCCCTTATTCAAAGGTGTTAACAAAAACACTTCTAGATTCCTGGACTTTTTTTGCATTGTGATTGACCATAGCACTGCCAGAATCAAAATAGAAACTTCCTGCTCAATAATACTCTTTATAGACAAGTTTGTTATAGCAAAAGTAATGGGTATTAGGTAATAAACATCTGTATTAATATGTAATGAGCAATATTTAACTAAAGTTTTCCACAATGATCCTTATAAACCCTTGTTAACAGATAATTTGCCATAAAGTATTTTAGTATATTCACATATGAAACCACTGAAGACAAAGAAAAAATTATTATAAAATCTGGGAAAAAATGTCAAAAATGTAAATAAATAAATAAAATGATACATATCTTGCATAACAAACAACATTATTTCCAAAATACGTGAATGAGTTTGGAAAGTGAGATGTTTGCTGTTCATTGGCAAGAATGCTTTATAGTTAGAGTTAACATTAATACCATAGGGTTTAAGAATATTCTGCTACTCAATATATTGATGTTTAATCTTCTACTAACATGACAAATTGTTGAAAACAGACTGGAATTCAACTTCCTGGTAATAGCCTTCCATTTCTAATTAAAGCACATTAGAAGACCAAATATTATAATAAATGCACTGTGAATTTTATCTTATTCTTTTAAAAATTAACATAAGTATAGATTAAAATGAGAAACTTGATATTGATTATTTTTACATATTGTTTTTGTTTTACTTTTTGTTTTGCTCTAACTTTCAGAAACGAGAGTTAAACTCAAGGTGGAAGAGTCTTACTGGGAGGTGGAGAATGACTTTTACAAAATCATAATAAAAAACCTACCTAATCAGTGAAATTTAGTGAAGTTTCTCTTGTCTATTCTCAAACTATACTATTATCTGAGATAATCAACTGTATGATATCATTTGCATATTCAGCCCATGGTTATTTAAAAAGCGATTTCAGTCATTATGTGAATTTTCCATTTGTTTTAACACAAATTCCAAAGGCAGCTTTAAAATTATTAGGAATTGTTCTTTACAACATAATTGTGAGTTTGTTTATAGAAAAGGGGATTTTAAAATTTTTATTTAGAAAATAAACTCAGAAACTGAGAATTTATTGGAAGAAACAGAGCATTTATCATCATTCCCACCTTGAAATATTCCAGGAATTCTTAAATGATAGAAATGGCAATTAAGGGAGCTGGGCCTGGACTGATAACGATGGGGAGTAGTTGAAAATATCAGCTATTTCACCTGCTTTTAATCAAGGTTTTCTCTGGTCCTGAACTCCTGAGTCTATTTCCGGGTAATTGCTGTGTTGTGGAGTTCTGTCCTCTTCCTCCACTAATATCCATCTTTAATACATCTACATCATAATCATCTTGAGTTAGTTGCTCAAAACGAATTTAGACCCAGACAATTGAAATAAGTTTTCACTTCCTGATCATTGTTAGGTGAGAAGATCCTGACCTAATACCTAATAGTAACTCCTTTTCTTCTAACTTGTTTTTATTGTCTTACATATTTCCATTTTGTGTGTAAAAGATATTCCATACACCAAAATTGTCTAGCATTCTAGTTAAATATCCATAAAGAATGCATATGAACAAAATATCCCAAATTGATTTGCGTTTGCTTGAATCTAATTAGATTCTAACCAATTGAAGTAATTACATAATATACTAAGTCAGATGAGTTAAGTGCTGCTTCAGAATTGCACATTGCTTTTATGAAAGCTTATTTTTGTTTTTAATCTACATAGAAATAAGGTTGCCAGATTTGGTAAACAAAAATATAGGACACCTAGATAAATTTGAATTTCAGACAAATACTTTTTATATGTCCCAAATATTGTATATCTCATTTTTTGTCTAAATATTTTTATTTAAATCAAATAGTTGCACCAAGCAAGAGCTTACTTTGCCCACTCCAAATTAAAACAGAGCACAATAAGGACAAAATTTATTTGGCAGGACTGTTACAATATGTGAACACCCTCCTTTACTCATATGCAGCTGTTCTCACACAAAATATTAACCCCAAACTATTAATGTCACACAAAAGGAAGTGGTCTTGATTTTGCATGTGGGGCAGAATGTTCTATAAATGCTGAAAGGTGGGAGAAGCACAAACACAATCCACTCTTTAAAAAAAATATTTCAAAGTAGAATTTTCTATCCCCTCCATTCTCCAGTAAAAAAGTAGTGCTGGGATCTGGCAGCCAGATTTGGTTTTTATCCTGACCATTTACAAAGTGTTCCCCCATATGACTTGCATCATTAGGGTTATAGATAGTAAAAATTTATTCACTTTGAAGAAAATTGTGTCTAGTCCTTCCTCCCCTTCTTGCCTTCATGCTCATATTCCATGGGGTGGCTGCTATCTGAGGGTCTTTTAGAGCCACCGTGCTGTTTCACTTCTTCCAAAAACTTGTCCAAACCAAAAGGATCTTCCTCAAACTGAACTGGTCCTTCTCGGCCTCTCTGCTTACAGCCTGAACCAGAAAACTCTTTGTCAGGAACAAATCTGTTGGTCTTTATTCTGGCTTCTAGGTCATCGTCATACATGTCCTTGTCCAGATTTTTACTGGGCCTATAACTACTGTGGGCCATATCTTTACCACCTCTCTAGGCTTGATCATAAACATTATAAATTCCATCTTCTCCACCTGCAAATCCACTGTCCATACCCTTGGATTGGTTGACGAGCCTTTGGTCGTACTGACCTTCATTGGAAGTTCAAGGATTAGGAACACCGAGAGCAATGACTTCACTGATATCCCCATTTTCATTTCTCTGCAGTTTCGACCTCTTATCAGGAGCTGCCCTGGAAAGATTCTGGTCATGCTGTCTCTCTTTTCGCCTGTCATGCCGGATTTCATTCCTCTCACGTGCCTCCCTATCCTCTTTTTCCACATGAGTTTTGATCCCAGCTCTTCTCTCCCTGGCTTTCTGTGCCATTTCTCTAAGCTTCTCTTCATATTTTCCCTTTTCTTTCTGAGCCATTTTTCTCTCTACTCGGGCACGCATTCCCACAGCTTCACAAGCCTTCTGATCAGCAATGTAGAGGATCACCAATGTGGCAACATTTTCTTTTATGTGTACTGTCTGTAGTCCTCTTCCTTCGGCAGCCAGACGTTTGTCTAATGGAATTGTATAACCCTTTGCATTTTTCCAGTTAGAAATACAAGGAGGAAACTTATACTCCTGTTGTTCCCTTACAATCATCTTTCGGCTGGGAGAATGCATGACAGGCATAGGAGGAGAAGGTGGTCCCCGGGGAATTTTCTTATTAATCTTGAACCTTGGAGGCTCCGTTGGATCTTTCTGCACTTCTACCATCCGACTAACCCTCTGTTTAACTCCAGAGTTGAAAGCCACTCCTTGCTGAGATGGTGTGTATCGGATATACTGAGCAGGAGCCGGTTTGTCAGCTGCCTGAACTGGCGTGACTGCGGTGACCTTCTGTGGTACAGCTTTTTATAAGGCTACTCTTGTCTTTTCTGTTATCTCTTTTATAGCTTCTTCATCGGGCCTTTGCAAGTCTGGATCATTTGCATTCATAACATCCTTTGGAACCAGGACAGTGTATTTGCTATAAATGACCTTGTCTTTTGACTGTCCTTGTCGAGTGATTCCATCATATTTGATTTTTCCTTCAGAATCCACCTGAATGGCCAGCGCACTAGATATTTTTTTCTTTCGTCCCATATCCAGTGGATACTGAGCCACATGGATTTCTGGAAAAGCACCTCCATCTCCAAAATCCTCTAATAACCGAAGTGTCCAGCCTTTCCGGTATCCTTACGGGGAAGGTTCTCTTCCGGAAGAGACAAACGAAGTCTGCCATGATCTCTGGGATCTTGTCTTTTCTTCAGCCTCAAGCTGGTCCTGAGATAACTGAGTAGGTGCAGGTGTTTTATCTGGCAACGCTATATAAGAAGCACCTCAATTTGTCAAAGAAATACATTTTTGAAGTTTTCAAACCCAGTGCCACTTGTCTAAAGCAAATGTTTAAGTCCACATTGTGAAGAGCATAATTAATCCATTTAAACAACTTCTTAATATTATGAAGCTGGTGGTTTAAATTTTCTTCTAAGTTGTTATTTTAAAGTTTTCTGGGTCTAATTATTCATATTTATTTGACAAATCCTGTGCTCTGGTGAAAGCTAGAAATGACAATAATCCAAAGAGCCTTTCAACTTAAATCTCTGACCTTAGGGTAAACTAGTCAAGTAGTTACTATTAGTAAGACTGTTAACTTAGAAATGTTCATTAGATAATCTAAAAGCAAGCAGACATAACAACAGAGGCCCAGATGGCTAGGGCAGGGGTCTAGGAAAGGTGCGTATGCAAAATTGTTACCAAGAAAAAAACACACAAACAAAATAGTAGACACTTTACATAGTGATGCCGACTTAACATTCATATGTTCAAAATGTCACCTTCCTACACTATTCAACTTACTACATCTCAGCCCAATAGAATAATCATTCTTATGCTGCTCATCTATAAGCATAAAATATTAATAATAGTCATTTATGAATTACAAAAACACAGTGGACCTAACATATATTGACTGGGTACTGATTTCATTAGATTAATCAAGTATTTGGTATCTTAAAAGACCCTAGTGGCCCAAACACAAAGCTTCTGAATGCTATGTCAGTGTTTGGAAAACCCACAGGAGTAATTAAGATACTGTTCACAAGTTTAGTATGGACAAATTCCATATACTGGATTTGACAGCCAAGAACTAGCAATACTGGAATCATTTATAAATGAGAAAAGGAGAGTTTTAGCAAGGAAACTCATAGCTTTATTTCATTTATAAAAATAGATATAAATTATAAACAATAGATTTACAAACTGAATCCAAAGTAATATTCAAAAATATACCACGCCCAAGTTGGGCTTATCTTGGGAATACAAATATGCTTTTTGCATTGAAAATATATTTAAATTACATGAATAGATTAAAGGAAAAAATCCATAAGATCATCTAAGAAATGTGGAAATGTTATAAAATTCAACATCTCTTGTGTACAGTAACAATAGGAAACTAAGAAGAGAGGCATCTGCTTAGCCTGATAAAAGATAGGTATCAAAGTATATCACAAATATCCTCTTAATAGCAAAACATTAAATGTGTTCCCTTCAAAATCAGGAATAAATTAAGGATTGCAAACAATTGCTACTTTTATTGAGGATCCTTTCCAATGTAGTAAGAAAAATTAAATTAAAGGTATAAGTATTTGAAGAATATTTAAAAGAAGAAAATGGTTACGATTCATAGATGACCTGGTTGACCACATAAAATATGCAAAATTATCTACAGACAAATTTATAGAAATAATGAGAATTCGGTATGGTGGCTTGCCAGAAACAGATGTCAGTACTACGCTTCCTGTACAGCCTGCAGAACCATGGACCAATTAAACTGGTTTTCTTTATAAATTACTCAGTCTCAGGTATTTCTTTATAGCAATGCAAGAATGGCTTACTACGAAAGTCAACTCTGACTATTATATTTAAAATTTCAACTGGTTCTCTGCTATGGGAGTCCTATCTCACTTTATTTTTCTCAATGACATTTGTTACCTTCTTATGTACCATATAATTCACTTATTTATTAAGTTTATTTTCAGTCTCTGACCTATTTGAACTTAATCTTCATGAGAGCAGGGATTTTTTTTATTATTGTTAAATCTACAGCATAATTAGCAGTTCCTGGAACGTATGTATGGCAGACATACCTGAGAGCAATAACTTAAATGAAGGATACTGAGAATGACTCTGCATGGTAGACATACTCATAGCCGTAACTTAAGCATCCCATGAGAATGCAGACGCACCTAAACTGTATAAACTTTCGACTTCTTACAAATGGTACAAAACTGCATCTTTTTACAAATGGTTCTCCTGCCTAGGCTGTCACCACTGGACTGCCTTATATGTAAGTTCCCTTGATAAACCTTACGTCTCATTCGCTGGCTTTGGGCCTCTTCTTCAGTCTCTCAGACATAGCATCCTCTCATTAGAGTCAATACAGGTCTGACAGGTCGAGATAGTAGGCATTCAAAAAATATTTGTTAAATGTGCAATAAATGAAACGTAATTTAGACTATAATGAGATAGGAACTATTAATTAATAAAATCATTTTGTAATTATTATGTATACCCCCTAGAGTGGAAAAAAATTAAGAAATATTATAATCTGAGGAGAACGTGAATCATCAGAAATTCATACAAATTGCTGCCAAGATTGCAAATTTGAAAATTTTTTGGAAAACCTGTTGATACTATTTCGCAAAGTTAAACATTCATGTGCCTTGCAAACCAATAATTCTACCTTTATGTAGGAACCCTAGAGAAACTTATATATGTGCTTATGATACATGCAAGAATATTCATAAGGGTATGATTAATAATAAAATATGGAAGCTACAAAGATGTACTATGACAAAGGAACAAATAAATTAATGGTGTTATATTTACTCAATTAAATATGAAAAAGCAGTTAAAGTGAATGAAACACAACTATTTGTAAAAACTACGGATGCATCTTAAGATGTTAAACAGAAAAGTCCTATAAGACTACAGAAGATATGAAACTATTTTTATAAATCTCAACAGAAATAATATTAGGTTATATTTGACTTTGGCTTACATGCATATGTCAAAAAAGCTACATATATGTGTTTGTTTGTCTATGTGCATGTGTGTGTGTATGTGTAAATAAATAACTACAGTAGTTTTCTCTGGTGGAAAGGTAGGAGTATGGGCATGCAAAGTGTATATGGGTAGATGAAAGTCATGTTAATATTTTTTAGTTCTTGAGTTGGTTGATTGGTTCACCAATGTTTATTATTTATTTTTCTAAATATATTATAGATATACACACACATTGTAAATATATCAAATATAATTTTTATGTTTTTTTAAATATTTAAATATTTGTATATTGGAACAAAAAATAACAAAGGGAAAAGGAACTGCAAAATGCTCATAGCACTGTTTTGCTTTCTTTAAAAATAAGGTTGGGTTTATTAGTGATGTGGAACAATTGTTTATCAGCTTCCTTTCAAAATTCTCAGAGATCTTTTGGTCATTGATTAATCCCAAATTCTGTGGTTTGTAATATATTCTATTTAGAGTTTTGATCTTTCAAACTTCTTTAAGAAGTCTCAGTACATCTTTGAAATCCAAGTGTTTTATTTTTAGTGTTTCACTTTGCTCTTTTTATTAGCTGAAATGACCTTCTTGAATTATTGTGGCATAGAGGAAAGAGGAAGAAGGAAAAAGTCATCTGAAGAAGTGTTCTTTCTAAGCAGTTCATCTATTCCACGTCCTTACAAATAATTCAACTGTGTTTATTCTCAACCAAAACTCTGCTATTATTCTAATGATGGACAGCCTGTTCTTTACAGTTCTATCATATTTCCTGATCCGTGCCAATTGCCTAGATGGAGCTATGAATGTGGTCACAGTGATAGGTGGCTGTGAGGGTTTTGTGAGAGGCATTTTCTTCCGCAGGGCAGATGAAGTGCTTGGAATGGAGGATTTAAAAAATAGTAAAGCTCATTTCCATTGCATTATGTATTTTGATGTATTTCTAATGTATTCCTTTTCAAAACTTATCTTCACTGGAGTAGAGGTAAAGACAGAATGAGCAACAGTTGCTGTTTCATGCACATCAAGTAGCCATTTTTAAAACTCTTAAAAATGCAGCAAAGCAATTTAAAAAGAGCAAGTGGCATGGTTGCTTTTTTTAAAAAAATGTGTTTTCTCTGTAGCTACATTTACCAGACTCAAGATATGCAAATGAAACAATATATGAATTTGGCTATACCAATTTTCTTTCAAAACTGTCTAATACAAAGATATTAAATCCATCTATTTATGCATTAAATCCAGATTTCTTAATACAGAGCCAGCACTTCTTTTGCAGTTATTCAACAGGATTGCATTTTGTATCAAGATATATTTCAGATGTTGAAAAGATTCCATTTTCAACAATACTTTGGATCAACAATAGTTTTATTAATCATTAGTCAAACATGTTTCCTTCCCTTAAAGTCCTCTCCTTGACTTTCTGTAGTACCTGAGAAATTTCCAAGTAAGTGAGAATTTGCCTTGCCTATTGAAGTCAAATTATTTTATGTGTTTGAATTACAAATTGAAGGAGGCTATGGTTTTATTGACTCACTTTTGTGTTCAAATGCAAAAGTTTTTGAAATCATTCTGTGCTCATAGTCTGTCATTGCTCCTTCTGAGTCCCCTTCTCCTCTTTTGAAGTCATTGTTGTATAAAGATGAAAAAAAGACATGTCCTATTAGCTAAATCAATATTGATATTCAAGAAAAAGATCTAAAATAATTTCTAAAGAGCTATTCTCATATAAAAATAAATCATCTTTGGTAACATATTTTTTTAAAGAGTTTGGCTTTTACGTTTATGCAAGACTGACTTCTTGCTAAGCCTTTACTCCAAGACATTTCACAATGGAGGTCCCCAGTGTTTGTCCTTGTCATTTTATAGGATTAATTTGATACATTGTCATTCACCTAACTGCCTTCTACCTCTTGTTAGTACACAATCCCTAACTAAGCCTGAGTATTTGTTCTTCAAACTTTCTAAAATGACTCTTCCATTCACTCTCAGGATGTATCATTTATCATACCTTCAATGGCTGGAGAAAACATACTCTATGGGCTTTTAAAACTCTGAAAAATCATTTGTTAAAGGAGGGGTTTCAAAGAAAGTATTGTCTTTCTGGCTTAAAGTTTATGCTTTTTCATCACATACCATAAAGGGAGCACATTTATAATCATATTTTTTAAAGAAGGTAAAGGAATGGAATTTTAATCTGAATGCTTAGAGGGAAGATGAGAGGCAGCAAGAAGACAAAAGCAAAATGGGAAAGCCAAAGCAGTAAGAAAGGAAAGAAACCTCAGAGATGAATCGCAGCAAAGAAATATGTTTACCATTACTCTCAGAATATATAGATTTTTAACCAAAATATTAAGTCCTCTGAAATGTTCCAAAAACATGAAAATCTGAAATTGATTCTCACTCTTGAATTCAAGGATTAGCATTTCATGAGCGTCTGCCCCCTCTTGGTGAATCTTTCCTTACTAACATTAGTTATCAAGACACTTGGCATTTTTTCACAGCATGCATGAGTCACAACACAGACACCCTTATCCTCAAAATAAATGGATATTGAACTTTGAATAAAACATGCCTCTTCTATCTTAATCTCAAATTTCTGAGTGTGCTCCTCTCTCTTAGTCTGTTGTCAGATTGCCTTCAAGTGATAGTTTATTCTTTTATGCATTCCAGGTTGAAGAAGGGTGAACCAAGGATTTCTTTGGGAAACATCTGTCCAGAAATGGGAAAGGATCGGGAAAGATGCACTGAGATTCTTATAGGGCCCCAAGTCACTTCTATTAGGCTAAATTTCTAAGAGATGCTAGGTTCTTAGAAATTTCACAAAAATACTTGTCTGATGGTAATACAATTAAATGTTCTAAAGTAAAATGATTTTCACTTCACTGAAACATGTCAATCAGAAAGCTTATTTCAAAAAAGGGAAATATCTTAGTTAAGTAAGAAAATGCTCCATTTTGACTGTTTACTGGCTATAATAACATTCACAAGTCTTACATATCTGCTATCTTTTTCCTACCCAAGGAGCTGCTACTTTGTAAGGTGTGGAGAATGGGTATTTTTATTCCATTATATGGATTAGAAAACTAAAACTGGGAATCACTTGTTATGTCACAAAGAAAAATTGGTAGAATTTCAGTAAGAACTATAGTCTCCTGATTTTTCATCCAAGACTATTTTATTTATCCATACAGTGTCATTGATTGAGTGCCTGTTATGTACCAAGTATTATTCTGGGTCCTATGAATAACACTGTCCTGCCTTTTATCCTATTGTTAACTATATATAAATGTATCAATGAGCAGTATATATATATATATATATATAAAACTGTTACATATGTAAATTAAAATATATTACTGAAAGACAAAACAGTTCAAATGAAACTGAAACTACTAGTATTATCATCCCATTTTCACTGTTATTTGTTGTTATTATTGATTCAGTTTACCAGGATAGTTATTTCCATTTTAGTTACCCTAAACAATAAGCTCCAGAAGTACAGGAATTATTATGTTTTTATTCATTATTTCAACTTCTAGAAAAATGTCTAGCAAATAGTGGGCATTTAGAAAATGTATTTGGAGAAATGTATTTGGGGAAAATTAAGTAGTAGCTTTGCTTTTCTCACTGACATTTGTTCACTGTACTCCAAATCAATCAGCCCCACTTAAAGTGCAGTTAGAGAACAGGTCAAAGTCGTCACTGGCGTCATCCTTCCATCTCCAGCATCCTACTCAGCTCCTTCAGATTATTTTCCTCCTCAGGCCTCTACACTGGGGCCTATGCTTCCAGGAGTCTTTTCATAGGCTAAATCTTAAATGATAGTAGTATTTATTGTACAGGAATATTTATATTGCATTTTATTGCGTGGCTCTTGGAAAGTTCCAAGTTCAATGGAGTAAATCCCTAAAAGTTAGAATTTCAAATGGAAGCTGAGAATAAATGTCTAACAAAAGAACACATTCTTCCCCACCCCCACCAATCAATTAAAGTCACAAATTACAAGATACTGTCTCTCAATTAATGTGACTTTTTTCCTCTGCTGAATATTTGTATAGGTTAAGTCATCTGGAAATTAATGCTGCACTAACCCTAAATATTTCTTTAAAAAAGGAAAAACTATTTTAAATGAAAAAATATTCCTTTTAAAAAACACTTTTTTTTATTATCTATCAAGGTGTCTGAATAATGTCTTTAATGCACAGCTTACCCTTACTACACAGATTTTGTTTTCTTGCAGAACAGAAAGCCATTAAATATGACTCAGATACTAGAAAAGATTACTTCGTATTACTGGGAAAAACTGATGTTGAAGACCAGTGAAGTCTAATGCACATGGGCAATTACACTGGAGAGTTTACAAAGCACATGGGAGTTGTTTTAATCAGAAACCAGAATGAATAAATTAATGGACTCTTGGTCTACTAATTTTTTTTAAAAAAAGGGAAACAAAATATAAAGCTACACATTCTTTTTCCTTTTTTAATGGAGTAACATTTTAATTTTTTATTTGAACTCCAACTTTTGTTTTAGATTTAGGGATACATGTGCAGGTTTGTTATATGGGTATATTGCGTGATGCTGAGGTTTGGAATATGAATGATGATCCCATCACCCAGGTAATGAGCATAGTAAGCAACAGTTAGTTTTTGATGTCCTTAAACATAAAGACCTACCAAATTTGCTTCGAATGAAATACCCTCACTTCAGCATATGTAAAGGATTTTTTTTGTTTTTTTTGTTTTTTGGTTTTTTGTTTGTTTGTTTTTGAGACGGAGTTTCGCTCTGTCTCCCAGGCTGGAGTGCAGTGGTGTGATCTCGGCTCACTCTAACATCCGCCTCCTGGGTTCACGCCATTCTCCTGCCTCAGCCTCCAGAGTAGCTGGGACTACAGGCGCCCACTGCCACACCTGGCTAATTGTTTGTATTTTTAGTAGAGACGGGGTTTCACTCTGTTAGCCAGGATGGTCTCAATTATAAAGGATTTTTGAGGCAGATAAGTCAGGGAAAATCATAGATTCATAATTCTGTTGCACTGTGTGGAGATTTTATTTGGAAACAGCCAAATAATGGGCTGCATTTCCCATTCTCTTTGGCAGATTACTGTAACCACGTGACTGGTACTTAATGAAGGTGTTGGCAGAAGTGGGGAGTAACACTTCCCAGGTAAACTGATAAAGAAGCAAATGAGCCTTCTCCACCTTCTCCTTGCCTCTCCATGAACAAAATTCAAAAGAAAATCCATGGATCTAAAGAAGGACAGGGCCCCAAGGTGGAAGGAGGTTGGGTCCTTATTATAGAAGGCTACCTGCCTATCAAGAACATCCCATTTGGATTTTATGTGAGAGAAATCAACATTGATTTTACTAAGTAATTGTATTAGTGCATTTTCATGCTGCTGATAAATACATACCGAGACAACTGGGCAATTTACAAAAGAAAGAGGTTTAACGGACTTACAGTTCCATGTGGCTGGAGAAGCCTCACTATCAGGGTGGAAGGCAAGGAGGAGCAGGTCACATCTTACATGAATGGCAGCAGGCAAAAAGAGAGTTTGTGCAGGGAAACTCCCATTTTTAAAACTGTCAGATCTCCTAAGACTTATTCACTATAATGAGAACAGCACGGGAAAGACTTGCCCTAATGATTCAATTACCTCCTCACCAGGTTCCGCCCACAACATATAAGAATTGTGGGAGTTACAATTCAAGATAAGATTTGGGTGGGGACACAGTCAAACCATATCATTCAACCCCTGACCCTTCTCAAATCTCATGTCCTCACATTTCAGAACAAATCATGCCTTCCCAACAGTCCCCCAAAGTCTTAACTCATTTCAGCATTAACTCAAAAGTTTACAGTCCTAAGTCTCATCTGAGACAAGGCAAGTCCCTTCCACCCATGAGCCTGTAAAATCAAAAGCAAGCTAGTTATTTCCTAGATACAATGGGAGTACAGGCATTGGATAAATACAGCCATTCCAAATGGGAGAAATTGGGCAAAACAAAGGGGCTACAGGCCCCATGCAAGTCCAAAATCCAGTGGGACCGCCAAATCTTAAAGCTCCAAAATGATCTCCTTTGACTCCATGTCTCACATCCAGGTCACACTGATGCAAGAGGTGTGTTCCCATGGGCTTGGGCAGCTCCACCTCTGTGGCTGTACAGGTTACAACCTCCCTCCCAGCTGCTTACATGGGCTGGCATTGAGTGTCTGTGACTTTTCTAGGCACACAATGTAAGCTGGGGTCTGGAGGACAGTGGCCCTCTTCTCACAGCTCCACTAGTTAGTGCCTCAGTAGGGACTCTGCATGGGCCATGCGACCCCACATTGCCCTTCCACACTTCCCTAGCAGAGGTTCTCCATGAAAGCCTCACCCTTACAGCAAACTTCTGCCTGGACACCCAGGCATTTCCACACATCCTTTGAAATCTAGGCAGAGGTTCCCAAACCTCAATTCTTGACTTCTGTGTACCCACAGACTCAACACCACATGGAAGCTGCCAAGACTTGGGGCTTGCACCCTCTGAATCAACAGCCCGAGCTATACCTTGGCCCCTTTTAGTCATGGCTGGAGCAGCTGGGACATAGGGCATCAAGTTTCTAGACTGCATACAGCAGAGGGACCCTGGGCTCAGCCCATGAAACCATTTTTTCCTCCTAAATCTCTGGGCCTGTGATGGGAGGGGTTGCCATGAAGACCTCTGACATGCCCTGGAGACATTTTCCCCATTGTTTTGAGGATTAACATTCAGCTCCTCGTTACTTATGTGAATTTCTGCAGCCAGCTTGAATTTCTCCTCAGAAAATGGGATTTTCTTTTCTATTGCATTGTCAGCCTGCATATTTTCCAAACTTTTATGCTCTGCTTCCCTTATAAAACTGAATGTTGTTAACAGCACCCAAGTCACCTCTTGAATGCTTTGCTGCTTAGAAATTTCTTCCTCTATTGGCCAGGTCCCTAATACCAGAACTTTGGGAGGCTGAAGTGGGAGGATCAACAGGTCAGGAGTTCAAGACCAGCCTGGCCAACATGATGAAACCCTGTCTCTACCAAAAATGCAAAAATTAGCTGGGCATGGTGGTATGCGCCTGTAATCCCAGCTATTAGGGAAGCTGAGGCAGGAGAGTTACTTGAACCTGGGAGGCAGAAGTTGCAATGAGCCAAGATCATGCCACTGCACTCCAGCCTAGGCAACAAAGCAAGACTTCATCTCAGAAAAGAAAAAAAGAAAAGAAAGAAAGAAATTTCTTCCTCCAGATACCCTAAATCATCTCTCTCAAGTTCAAAGTTCCACAGATCTCTAGGCTGGGGCAGAATGCCACCAGTCTCTTTGCTAAAACATAGCAAGAGCCACATATTCTCCAGTTCCTAACAAGTTCCTCATTTCCATCTGAGACCACTTCAGCCTGCACTTTACTGTCCATATTGCTATCAGCATCTTGGGCAAAGTCATTCAACAAGCCTCTAGGAAGTTCCAAACTTTTCTACATTTTTCTGTCTTCTTCTGAGCCTTCCAAACTGTTCCAACCTCTACTTGTTACCCAGTTCCAAAGTTGCTTCCACATTTTTGGGTATCTTTCAGCAGTGCCCCACTCCCAGTACCAATTTATTGTATTAGTCTGTTTTCATGCTGCTGATAAAGACATACCTAAGACTGAGCAATTTACAAAAGAAAGAGGTTTAATGGACTTATAGTTCCACGTTGCTGGGGAAGCCTCACAATCATGGTGGAAGGAAAGGAAGAGCAAGTCACATCTTACCTGGATGGTAGCAGGCAAAGAGAGAGAGAGCTTGTGCAGGGAAACTCCTGTTTTCAAAACCATCAGATCTCCTGAGACTTATTCACTATAATGAGAAAAGCACAGGAAAACCCACCCCTATGATTCAATTACCTCCCACCAGGTTCCTCTCACGAAACATGGTAATTGTGGTAGTTACAATTCAAGATGAGATTTGGGTGGGGACACAGCCAAACCATACTAGTAGTTAAAATTTTCTAGTTGATCAATTTCTGGAGTTAGCATTATCTTAAGTAATAAAATTCTCCAATATAAAACAAAATTGAGAAAGATATTCGTTGGTTAAACATGGAAACAGGTATGGTATCAGATAAGGTCTGTATATGCATGTATTTTTTTTTATCAGTCTTGTCCTTTGTAACAGTAATAATACTTAGTCTTGTGTTTCAATATTTAAATACCAGGAGATGTTGTGGGCAAATACATGAGTGGAATTCTCCTGGGAATCAAATATGTAGCAGCCTGAATAGCAGTTCCAGGATATCAAACCTAGCATCCAAGTTTTAAGGGGTCTTGTCCAGAAAATTTTTAGTTTCTTAGTTTCCACAGGAGTATCCATTGGTTCCACAGAGTCAAATCCAAGCCATTGATTTTTCTTTCTGGAGTTCCTGAGAAAGGTGTCAAACACACTGACCATCTTTAAAAGTGAAGATGAGCTTCATTTTAACTAGATCTTTCACTTTGGCTTCCAAAGTTAGCTATGCTTCAAACGTGGCATCTCTACAGAACATTGCAAGGGTAGCAACAGCTTTAGTCGCTAAGAATATCCTGCCACAAATGGATAATAAAAATGAGGCTAATGTAAACAATGTGGGCCAAAAGATATATGGACTTAAAAATCTTTAAAATGAATTCAAAGTGAGTACATTACCTTCTTATTTATTTGGTTTTAGCCAATGTTGAAGAAATAATTAAAATGTGCTTACTGACTCTCTGTAAGTAAATCTTTTTCTTAATTAATGGGAAAATGCTCTGCGCCAAACAATGATGTGAACCTCCTGAGAAATTCTGTAATTTTATAAACTATGACAACAAAGCAATGGTTGTTTACCACTCCCTATGCTGTGTACATTCTTATTTGATTACACTAGTTCATAAACAAAGAATTAAAGAACAGAGAGATATGTCAGCTTTCTCAACCCTTGTAAACAACTCTTAGACAAATGAAGGGCAAACTCAGTGGTAAGAAAATAACTCCATGTAATGTAACTATAGGGTTTCTTTTATATTTTTTGAATGCTCTTTTTTCCTGTTCTTAAAGCAATTTTATCAAGGATCCTGACAAAGAGATATGTCTCCTTAGACAATTTGCTTGGAGCACCTAAAATGTTTAGTGCACCCCTAGAAGAAAAAGTTCTGTTAAGATATTATCCTGATAAAGAACCAAGTCAACTGATTTTGCCTATTGTAAACATCAGAAATAGAATAATGAATTCAACCAATTATAATTTCTTGAAGGAACACTCCTACATTGGTATTTCAGAAATAATACAAGGATTCACTAAAAATGACTAAATTCAAAGTAAAAATTAAAAACTGTATTCAGTTCTCTTAAGATTTAGCTTAGAAATTCTTATGTATACAAGTTTCAAATAATATTTTTCTGGAACTAGTTTATAGAATATGGTACAAAGTGAAGTCTCAGGCTTTAATTTGAGGGAGTTGCAGAAGGAGGGTTGTTTTGATTGTGCATCTTCTTCTGGCATTCACCGTGTCTACCTTGAAGAGTTTCTTCCCTCTATAATTGCTTTAATTAGTAGTTATAGAGAATTCTTTCCCTCCATCCATGATAGTTCAAAGACTAGGTAAAATCGTTTTCTGATGCACTGTATGACCTGAATGGTCAGCAGCATGATTAGACATCAGTCCTCACAATGTGAAATCTCCTTCAGGGTTTCTCTTCTTCTTCCAGACCTCCAAAGTCAGCATGTCTATTCACAGTTTCCAGACCTCTTCTGTCTCACTGCCTCCCCTGATCACATCAGTCACAAGGAGCTAAATACTATCAATAGGCAGGTGACTCCTACATTTATAACCCCAGTCCCAACCTTCCCCCAGAATTCCAAACACAAATAGCCAATACCTACTTGGCATCTCCACTTTTATGTCGACTGAACTTCCCAAACTTGGCGTGGTCAACATAAGACTTTTGCTGTCCACTGGAAACAACAAAAGAGCCTCACCCACTGATATGGTTTGGATGTTTGTCTTCTCCAAATCTCACGTTGAAATGTAATCCTCAGTGTTGGAGGTAAGGCCTGGTAGGGGATATTTGGGTCATTGGGGTGGATTCCTCATGAATGGTTTGGTGCCATCCTCATGATAGTGAGGAGTTCTTGCTCTGAGTTCACGTTCAGGCAAGATCTGGCTGTTTAAAAGAGTGTGGCACCTCCCCACTCTCTCTCTCTTGCTCCCCCCTCTCACCATGTGATGTGTGTGCTCCTGCTTCATTTTCTGCCTGGGCCTCAGGAAATACCTTCAAGCTTGCCAGGAAGCAAAGCAGATATTAATGCCATGCTTTTACAGCCTGCAGAACTGTGATCCAATTAAACCCCTTTACTTTATAAATTACCTAGTCTTAGGTATTCCTTTATAGTAACACAAGAATGGCCTAATACATCCATGGTCTTCCTTATCTCAGTTAATGGCACCACTGTTCCTCTTTCTCTTTTCGCACTGTATAAGACTTTTTTGACTCTACTTGAAAATATTTTCTAAATCAGCATTAATTCTTATTGCACCCATGATTACCACCAGAGTCCAAGCAACATACTTTCCCCTGGAGTATTAAAAGATCCTCCCACCATTCTCCTTGCTGTCACTATGTCCTGCAGCTTACTCTCTAGTCTTTACACATTAGCCACTGCACTCCAGCTATTCTTGCCTTTGGCTGGTCCTCAAACACACAAAACAAGCTCTTTTTCTACATCTCTATTACTGGGGGGTCTCCTATGCATGAAATATGCTTGTCCCAAATATTCACATCACTGACTCCTTCACTTTGCCCACAGCTGCCCAAATGTCACCTCTTTGGGGTTGTCTTTGGTCATGCCTCCAAACTAGATATCACTCTCTTCCCCATTACTCTGCTTTTTAGGTAGGATATAACCTGAAGTTCTATTGTTGAATTTTACTTATTTATTATTTGTGACCCTCACTAGAATACAGGAACTTTGTCTTTCATCACTCTATCTGTAATACCTAGAACGGTGTGCAGCACATAAAAGACATTCAGTGTTTATTGAATGAATGAATTAATTAATTAATTAGTGGAACCATCCTCCTGATAATAAGGAGTTCTTGTTCTGAGTTCACGTTTATGATGATGTAATTGTCTGCTGAGATCTTAGGGACTTCACATGGCAAAAACAGAAACTGCCCCTGACTCATATTGTGTGTGTGTTGTTTTGTGGAGTGTGTGTGTGTGTGTGTGTGTGTGTGTGTGTGTGTGTGTAAACTGATATAGTTTTGTCTCTAAGGAGCTATTGCCCTGGGAGCTCAGATCATGTATCGCAAATAGTGACCATATTATTTTTCATACCAGGGAAGAGAGACTTCCCTCCCCTCTGCTATAACACAAGTCTCTAGAAAAACTTTGGACCAGCAATGTTCATTCAGGCTACTTTCTTGATGTAGAAACTGGAATGTGCGGCCGGGCGCAGTGGCTCACGCCTGCAATCCCAGCACTTTGGGAGGCCGAGGCAGGTGGATCAAGAGGTCAGGAAATCGAGATCATCCTGGCTAACACGGTGAAACCTCATCTCTACTAAAAATACAAAAAAAATTAGTCAAGCATAGTGGTGGGCTCCTGTAGTCCCAGCTACTCGGGAGGCTGAGGCAGAAGAATGGCATGAACCCAGGAGGCGGAGCTTGTGATGAGCCGAGATCGCACCACTGCACTCCAGCCTGGGTGACAGAGTGAGACTCCATCTCAAAAAAAAAAAAAATAAGAAACTGGAATGTGCACCTTGAACATACTTTTTTTTACACATGAAGTTACTGCTTTTTTGTTTTTTAAGTAAGTTAATGAAACAGGAACGACCTTAGTGAAATGCATTTTCTGCGGTAAACAATGGAAAGGCGCTATTAACCTAACACAGCAGGAAATATATTGACCACAGTTAGAAATTTATTCTCCAAGAATGCCATACACAGACTTTGCTTACTGGTGCTAGCATCCTTTTATAAAACTAAAGAGAGAGAAGAAAAAAAGGAAAACAAAAAAAGACACATTTTGATTGTTAATGCATTTTCTGCAAAGATAGCAGAATGAAAATGTACAAAAGTGTTCAACTGTGACTATACAGTGTGTATTATTTTACGTACTATAGCTCCTAAATATCCTTGTCCTTTTTAGATGTTTCAGAGTGTGTAAAGGGAGTAAAATATTCAATTACTTTTTAATGTCTCAAAATCACTCTCAGTAAAATGAAATCAATGCAATTGCCAAGAACCTTCTTTATAGGATCAGCTATATTAACTCAAGATATGTCTCCCTCCCTCAGGTAACTTTAGCTTGAACATTGTTTACTAGTCTTAACCCTTGGTGAAGATTGAATCCCATGCTTTCAAGAATAAATATGAAATGTATAATTTTATCTGTAAGCAACAGAGTTGTTTCAAGTTAGCAAAATAGATTGCTAGAAGATTATGTATTCAGTCTACTAGGTGATATCCAGAATTTCACATCCTCCAATCTTACCTTAACGTACAGGTAAGGTGATACAGACCTGTAGGAGACCAATGAGTGCTGACATGTTCCAGTAGTCTCACACATCTACCTGGAAGCAGTAGTGCAGAACAGAGCTGTGCTCAACTTTTCATAAAATTCACTGTAAACTGCTTTTACAATAGCTAAATTACAGCCAAAATATTGTTCATGGTCAGGCTTGGTGCAAGCAGGCACTGGATGGTTGGCCTAAGAAGAATTCACACTTTTGGCGTTTTTTCCAGATGTAACTAGTGCAGCAAGAGTTATCTCACTTCCAAGTATGAAAGCTGTGTTCTCAACATGCTTGGCAGAGGAACTCAGGCTCTGGCTTGCTAAGGGTCCTTAGTGGTCCTTAAGAACCGCACACTATTCAGATTATTACTACTACCTTGCCATGTAGATCTTAATGGACTCCTGGGCTATATATTCATTAGCAAAGTATAGTAGAGAAGTTATTTAGATTGCACAATGTAAAGGCCAATTTTGCACTAGTTCTTCACTTTACGTGTTTAATATCGCCTTGAGGAAAAATTTTCTGTCGGGACGTGGGGAGAAATTGAAATAAGCACATTCCCTATTTATCAGTTGCACAAAAGACCTTCTCAATAAAGTTAGATTAGCAGCTAGGATGACCTTCAAGTGATAGAGAAAAATGTATGTATATTTTTAGGAGGGCTTTTTGTAGAACTGCCTTAATGCTAAATAAAGCATATTCACATAAAGGCAAGCAGTGGCAACTTCCTGTTAATTAAAAGATTTGTTAACTTATCTTTTAAAAGAAAATAATCTTAACTGCTATATGATATTAAGCCAAAAATTTCTGGTGGTGTTTGCAGATTTTGACTTAATGGTTTAATTCAAGGTGAAAATTGCACGGGAGACATCCTGAGAGAAATAGTTATAGGTTTGTTCATTCTTTCCCCCAAACAGGAAATTGGTTTTCTGAGTCTACACTATTTTAACGGCAGCATAAATGCAGCTCACTACCCTGAATTCAGATGTAATACTCCATAATGAAATGGAAAAAAAAGTTAGTCACATGCCAGATTGGAGTGAGTAAAATAGACAAGTAATAACAATACCTAAATCCATCCCTGACTAATTAGTTGCTGAAAAAAATTCTGCAGTTAAAAGAAAAAGTTGGATTTACAGGGCAAGTGAAAAGGCTACTTATAGAATCAAACCTTGATTTCTTCACTATATGTCTTTGGTAGGGCTTACAAAACACGTTAACACATTAGTGATACCTACTACTATTAGTTGTAAACTGGAAAGCTAAACGTTTTTAATGACATCAAAGGCATTCACAGATTTCCCTGAAGTAGATATGTAAAACATTGCCTACACTTTGCAGAATCTCAAAAGTAATACAAGTTACAGTTTTATCTATAGACAGATATGCTGGTAAATTTGCATCTTTTTTATTACAATCACTCTGACTTGATTAACTTCAGCTTTAAACCACATTTTCAATAGGGATAATATTTTTTAAAGTAAGGCTAATCTGAGCCCTAACAGAGATATGCAATATAAGTGAATTAAAGAAGTCTCTCCTTTCTCCCTAAATAAGAAGTGATTTGTCTACATCAATATTAACTTGGCAGCAGTTTTTCCTCCAATTGTTGACACAGAGGAATTGAAACACAATAATTTTAAGGTCAGATACACCTAGGCTCAAATCCAGACTCCATCACTTTCAGGCTGAATATTTGAGCAATTTACTTAACTTCTTTGGATCTCACCTTCAGTAACTATAAAACAGGTATAATATATGCTTTTATGGAAATAATAGACACTAGGGACTCCAAAAGTGGGGAGAGTGGAAGAGAAGTGAGGGTTGAAAATTACCCATTGAGCGCAATGTTCCCTATTAGAGCGATGGGTACACCAGACACTCAAACCTGACCGTTAACGCAATACACCCATGGAACCCTGCACATGTACCTCCTGAATCTAATATTTAAAATAATAATGTATGCTTTTTAGGGGCATTGGGAGAATTGAGATGAATGTGTGTAACAGGTTGACTAGTATAGTTTGTGGTACATAAAAGGTATTCAATAAATATTATTTCTCATGTTCACACATATGTAGGTGATGTGGATTTATTTTTGTCTTACAGCAAAGTAAACTAAAGTTGATAGCAATAAAGTGACTAGTGCAAAATCAGTGAGATATTTAGAGAATCTACAATTCGATCTCCTAATTTATTAGATAATGCCTATATAGGGTACCAGAAAAGTTAGATATCATTGGAATAAAATTTTGGAGTCAGACTAAAATTCTAACCCAATGGATGGGCTTAGCAAGCCATTTAACCTCTCTGAGCCTCAGTTTCCTCATCTAGAAAATGGAGAAAATGGCTACCTCACTGTTACCATAAGAGAAATATTAGATGTGAGTAATATAGCAATATCTAGCATATACTCAGAGCTCAACATGATTATTATTAAATACTTATTGTATGTTGGGTACCACGACAAGTGCTCTAAGATACCCCAAAATGACAAATTCCTTGCCCTGGAAGAGTTATTTTGGCAAATAGCACAAAGAGTAATAATTACTGATACTCAGCAGTGTTTAAATTAGATAGATAGATAGATAGATAGATAGATAGATAGATAGATAGATAGAGATAGATAGATACATAGATAGATACATAGATACATAGATAGATACATAGATATATAGATGATAGATAGATGATAAACGAGTGAAAATGATAAATAAATAGATCATTTTATACTGAAATGGCAAAAAAAACCTCTTAGAAGAGATGGAACTAAAGTTGAGCAAGAGTAGGTGTAGATTCATCTTAACAAAACAGTAGTCACCTTTTCTCTTTTTCATATAGGAAAGTTTTAAAAGGATTTCGAATGTCAGAATTAGGAGAGAGAAGCTACGTTCTCTATGGGTATTTTTTTAGGGAATATAGCTTTCTGGCTGAAGGCTGATGGACAAATATTCCACTCTGAATGTCAAAAAGATAAGCACAATAAAGTTCGCTTTATGTGCGCACACATGTGTGCACATGCTTGTCTGCTCGTTTGCATGAGCTGGCTCACTTAACATCCAAAAATATGCACAGTTTTCTAAGTCAACGGAATGCATGTATTTCTAGTTCCCTTTTCTGAAGCACAGCAGAAAGAGATTCTCACCAAGTTATTTTTCAGCAACATCTTCAAGGACAATTGATACACCCATTAAAAACTCTGGCAGTGTGTCTGGTTTGGTTACTTTTTTGATGTGTTTTCTAATGGTGCTGCTGCCTTTGGCAATAATTGTAATTCAATTTATGCATCCACAAAATTATCCAATCCTGTTGCCTATGCAGTGTCACAAAATAACTCTTCTCTTTAGAGTTAATCAGCCTTACATTGTATGTTTTCCATTACCTAGATTTCACCACATCTCTCAATAACTTGCAAGCTGAATAAGTTTGTATTAAAAAAGTAAACACATTATACATAAAGTGATCAACCTTAAACAGATAAGAGATGCCAATCATAAAAATGCTGACTTGACTCCATTATAAAATGTGTGTGTGTGTGCACGTGTGTGTTTTATTCTAAACAGGATGTTTTTAATTTTGAGTTGCATAAACACAGCTTTTTGGTAACATTTAAAAATAATTTTATAATTTGCTTCATTTTTATACAAACTTTGAAATGCAGTTGAAATATTTTCTCAAGGCAAATGTATATATATAAAATGACATTTTTGAATAGTTTTAAGATTGAAAAGCATAAATATGAAATAATTTTTTTCTAATCACTGTTTTTAGTAATATTCTGTATAATCTTCCTGTGCTTTGATGTTATTGTGGGCAATTCTATCACTTCCAGTATTTAAAAGTTTAATAGAGTTGAATTCCATCAGGGTTTCATGTGCTGCCAGCGAATTGCCACAGTACAGCCTTGAGCTGGGACCCTGACTCGTTGGCATAGTCAAGTAAAGGTAAGACATGATCTTCATCTGAATCATCTCTTCCTATCCCCCAACCCCGCCACTCCCCACTTTTAAGACCAACTCCTCCAAGGTTGGTTTAGAGAGAAGGGAGAAAAAAGAAACAAGTGTCTCTTCCCCTACCTGGACTGTCTTAATGTTTCTTCATGGGTTTGGCTGCTTCAATGACATGAACTACCAGTTATCAATGCTCATTATGGGTCTGAACTCAAATCTTGGTTTTCCTGCTGCATAGAGCATTGCTACATGAAATGTGGTGCTTGGACTGGCAGCACTGACATCACCAGGAAGATTGTTAGACTCTCAGACTCCAGCCCCCTGCTAAATCAGAATCTGAATTTTAACAAGATCTCTCAGGTGATCTATATGCACATTAACATTTAAACTATTGTATTTAAAAGTAGTTTTTTATTTTCCTTCTCTCACAGACCGATGTATTTTTAAAGTAGAATAAGAACAAATAGTAAAATGAAATTAAAAAAAAAAAACAAAGATAGGCAAAGCACAAGCCAAAGTTTTATTATTTGTTTCAACAGACACCACAGTGGAGTAAGAAGTACCAGACTTGCCATCCCACCAGAAACATATGAAATCGTTATTTTCAAACATGAGACAACAAGCAACACAGGACTTTGATATAAAGGATCAAAGTCCTCTTACGGACTTAGATCCCTAAAAGAAGCAAAACAAACAAGATCAGCCTTAATATCACCCAAGCTTTTTGCCACAAGGCATCGCACGGAGAAGGAGAACCCAAGCAGAGCAGAGCAGGCTCACAATATTGAGGAGGCAGAGACCAGAGTTCAGTGAGACTGAAATGACTTGTGAAGCAGTGAATTAGAAAGGAGGCAGCTAAGAAGAGAAAGAACACGGTAAGTCTCCTTAAGTTTGTTGCTGAATTCTAATCTATGCAGTAAATTTGGCATGAAGTTAGAACTCCATGAAGCTGGGCAAAAACTACCAGGGTCGTATAAGCTGAGCAAACCCAAGGTTCACACAAGGCTGGGAGACATTTGAATTCCAACCAGTTAGAGTGGAGAGATCATTTATAGATAATTTCCAAATTAACATAGCAGAAATTAAGAAAGGCAACTAAAATTCTAAAAGACAGGTTCCTATCTTTCTAGACCAGGAGTCATTTTGTTTCCCTGACCCCTTCGTGGGCAGGAACTGGAGTGCACAGGCGCTGGCAAGGGCGAACTACACTCACTGGAAGCTGCCGCACTCAACCCCTAGTGGGAGGGAGCACGCAGGTGAGCGGGTGCGGGAGTCAGGGCAAGCACTTTTGGACACCGGCAGGAACAAATTCGGCAGCATTTGTGGGGGTGTCCATGACCCCTGAAGCCCCAGAAAGAGAGTTGCAGTCAGTGCTCTTTTAGCTTTGCCGTCCGCAGATGGCTTAGGTGTTAACAGCTCAGTGGAGGATCAGTGTGACAGCCTTTCGTACTCGCACGCGAGTAATTACTGGGCATCCAGGAGGAATGAGGTCACATGAACAAATTGGTGACGGTAAATGCAGAGGATTTTATTGCCAGTGAAAGTGGCTGTCAGTGGGAAGGGGAGCTGAAAAAGTGATGGAGCGAGAAGGTAATCTTCCCCCAGAGTCCGGCATAGGATTCTTCAAAGCTCTGCCGTCAAGCCATCCCTCTCAAGTCAAGCTGCTTCTCTCCAATGTCCAACCATAGTCTTCGACGTCCAGCTGCTTCCCCTCTTCTCCTCCCTCTGCCAGCGAAGCCTGGGGTTTTTTATGGGCACAGGATGGGGGGCAGGGCAGGCCATGGGTGGTTTTGGGTAAGGCAACATTCAAGAGGGAAAACAGGAATGTTTGTTCCACTTTGGGCCTTGGTTCCAGTCTTGAGGGTGGGGCCCTCGCTGGGCATCTGTTGTCTTCTGTCCAGAATTCTCCTGCCTCTTGTCCCTATCAAAATCATTTAGTTCAAACAGTTAGAGAAAATAGTTACCAACCAGACAAATTGTATTGGAATTTATATTAGAAAAAACTTGAGGCAGAAAAAGAATATACGGCTTTTGAGTATATTGTTTTCTATTGACCAAAAATTTTATCTAGAAACTTGGAAAATTGTATTTCTGGACAGTGAAATAGGTGTGGAAGAGATCATTTACTTCATATATAAGTATCACCAGGTATTGCTTGTAATTATCTTTCTTCTTCTGGATAATGGCTTTTTAAGTGACCTAGGTGGGACTAGGAACCAGGGAAACTCAGCCAAGTGTAATCTCTAACTACCTACAAGGATGGTGAAAAACCTGCACAGGTGTACCATGGCCAATAAGTTTGAGATCTAGACATTTCCAATTCAAGTATGTCTGCTTTACCCACCTGAAAGTGCTCTGTAAGTTAAAACTTTAAATACAAAAATCACTTTGAAAGTAACAAAACAACTCCATTAGTAAAGTGAATTCAGATACACATTTGGTAAAAAGATCTCTTAACATGGAACTAGAAAATCTGGATTTAAGTTTCAAATATGTCGGTTTATAATTATTTGTTTTAAGACAAGTAAATGAGCTGTATTTTCTTGAAATTCTTATGTTGTAAAATAAAATAATGAATAATGTACTTAATGTGAGAGTGGTTTGTTAAGTATAAAGTGCGATGAGAGTGTTATATGAACATATATGTATTTTAAAATAAATAAGCCCTTACATACCACTTAATATGTACTGAGAACTAGTCTACGCATTTGTCTTTAAATAAATATGAACTCAATTAAGTCTCATTTTACAGATAGGGACATTGAGTCACAAATAACTTACATAAAGTCACACAGAATTAATAAATGGAAGAGCTGGGATTAAAATCCAAAAAGCCTGTCTCTAGGGTCTATGGTAACCCAAGTTTTGCATGGTTTATGAGAGCTGAAAAGATAAGTTCTGTTGGCAAGTTTCTGGATCTTAGGAAATCCTTTTTTGAGTCATTGTTTTGCTTCAGTATGGCCTTAGAATGCCTTTAGTGTATAGTGAGGGATCAGGGAAAAAGGAAAATACATAGAGACCAGATCTTTGAGTAAACTTATTATTAACTCTGTTTAAAAAGGAAAAAAGGTGATATTTCAAAGGATTGTTTGGCAACCATGCAGTCCATCGATTATAATAGATTAGTAATTTTCAAAGCTTGTCCTACAGATCATTTTTCGCTGTGATGATGTCCTCCTGCAGAGCCATAGATTAATTCAAAAATGCAAGTCCATTTTCTTATTCTTAATAGTGAAAGACATACAATTCCAAAGATTCATTTTTTATATGATTAAAGAAACTTCCCAGTAAATATGTTACTTCTAAATTTGGTATTTATATACCAAATTAAGTATGGCATTAAAATTTTCTGAACATTGTTATTTTAAAAGTTCAGTAAGAAATTCAAGTAAGCTCTTAATGTGCCTACATATGTGCACATACTTAGAAACCCACAGCCCCACTAGGACAGGGCAAGATGTGTAGGCTGCAGGGTCTTTTGCCTCATTTAATCGTGTGCCACGACCAATAAGTTTGAGATCTAGACATTTTCAAACTGAAATATGTAAAAATTGTCCAAGGAGTGATTTGTACAGAAAGACTTAAAGAAATTCATTTCCAGATCTTTAACTTCTATATATAATGTTCCTCTCTCAAATGATTTGCCCGAGAGTTTTTTTGTCCAAAGTTTTTCTTTCTTATCTCCTCTTTCACACTTGTCTTTCCCCATTTTACATAAAACAGTATATCCATCACTTATCTTAAAATAATTGGAAAAAGCCCTTACGTATCTCATTAAGAGATGTATTTTACTTTTTATGCTTAATAATAGTTCATCAACATTTGAACCTCTACATATATGCTTTTGATTCATTATCTATTAATAATTATAGAATCGATTTGCAGAAAGTTTCAACATTTAAAGCTTTTGGTTAAAAGAATTTTAAAAACAAATGCAATTATTTTACGTAATTTTTGTTGCAGAGGAGTATATTTGAGTGGTCATTAAGAAATTTTAGGAATAAAATTTGCATTACAATTAATTTCTGTGAGAGAAGTAAAATAGAATTACAATTTCAGTGATTAATAAAAGCTATGTAAAATTTTCATCAAAAAGGAGCTTATATTTGCTGGGCACAGTGGCTCATGCCTGTGATTCCAGCATCTTGGGAGGCTGAGGTGGGCGGATCACCTGAGGTCAGGAGTTCCAGACCTGCCTGACCAATATGGCAAAATTCCATCTCTACTAAAAATACAAAAATTGGCCAGGCATGGAGCAGGCGCCTGTAATCTCAGCTACTCAGGAGGCTGAGACAGGAGAATCACTTGAACCCAGGAGGCAGAGGTTGTAGTGAGGTGAGATCACCCCAGCGCCACTGCACTCCAGCCTGGGCGACAGAACAAGACTCCATCCCCCACCCCCCCACCCCAAAAAAAGGAGCTTATACTGGTTGTATATTTGGGTGATGTGTCTCATATTCTTGTGCTGGATAGTGTAATAATTAATTTTATGATCAACTTGACTGGGCTATGGGATGCCCAGATCGCTGGTAAAAAATTATTTCTGCATGCATCTGTACCAGTGTTTGCAGAAGAAAGTAGCATTTGAATCCATAAACTGAGTAAAGAATATCTGCCCTCACCAGTGCAACATCCAAGCTGCTGAGGACCTGAATAGAACAAAATTGTGGGGCAAGGGTGAATTCTTCCTTTCTTGTTGATCTGGGACATCTACTTTTTTCTTGCCTTCAGACATCAGAGCTCTTGCTTCTTGGACCTTTAGACTCCCGGACCTATACTAGCACTCCTTCCACACCCACACTCTGGTTCTCAGGTCTTTGGGCTTTGACCTTGTCTCAATCTTTTGGTTCTGTAATAACAAAATACCTGAGTGAGTAAATTATGATAGAAACTTATTTCTCACAGTTCTAGAGGCTAAGAAGTCCAAGATCAAGGTGTCTGGTGAGGGCCTGTTCTCTGCTTCCGACATGACGCCTTGTTGTTGCATCCTCACATGGCAAAAAGCTGATGGCCAAAAGGGGCCTAACTAGTTCCCTCCAGCCCTTTTATAAGAGAACTAATCCATTATGAACATGGGGCCTTCGTGACCTAATCACCTCCCAAAGATCACACCTCTTAATAATGTTGCATTGGGGATTAAGTTTCAACATGAATTTCAGAGGAGACACAAACATTCAAACCATAGTAGACTGGTATTTACACCATCAGCTCCCCTGGTTCTCAGGGCTTCAGCTCAGACTGAATTACACCACTAGCTTTCCTGGTTCTCCAGTCTGCAGACAGCAGATTGTGGAACTTCTTGGCTTACATAACCACATGAACCAATTCCCATAGTATATCTTCTCTTATTTATACATACTTATATATGTATATAATATTATATGTAAGTTATTATATATAATATAATTGTAATATAATTATTTATTATATAAATATAATATATTATAAATATACAATATCTTATTGGTTTTGTTTCCCTGGAGAACTGGGACAAAAATGGTACATTCCACTGAGTACGTGTAAAAGGATAATTTAAGATTTATTTTTAATTGCCAACATTCACTGTATACCAGAAATTACAATGTTTGTAACAATTCAAAATTATGATGGAAAAATCAACTCAAATTCCACCTAAAGATAAGCAAGAAGGTACTTTTTTATTTCAAAATTATTTTAGATTCAAGACTACTGATCTAGGGACTATCCTTTGCTCATGCTTGACCATAAGATGATTGTACTCGCAGATCATATTTTTATGGTAGAATTGCCTTCACTTAATTTCATTTTAGCATTGTCTCAGCTTTTATAGGAAGTAATTAAAGGAAATAGCCATAAAGAATCCATCACCACATACGAATGCTATTAAAGGTAGTACATACAGCATCCCAAAACGCCTTCCAAACAAAGTCCCACATGAAAAATTTCTTTTGAAATTCTGTTCTAGGAAAAGATCTGGTTCCCGTGAGTATTTGATGAACTTCTTCATTTCTTATCATAAGAGAAAAGAAATGATCACCGTGGCTCAAAGGTAGTCTGAAACTAAATCTAAGGCTACATCAAAGTAAGTTTTTCAGTCTTAACTGACTGCACAAATTTTGCTGCAGTCCCATCAATTTATTCTTACTTCTAACTCCTTGGTTCTGAGTTTTTATTCTTAATTCAATTGTCCATTATTTTATGATATGCGTTTTTTAACCTTCCCCCAATTTTTTTGTGGAGGCAACTTAAATATCAAATGTTCTCTGTATTTACATATCACTTGCTCCTCAGCATGTTCTCATTGTATATTGGGTAGATAAAATTACCAAAGATAATGACTCGCAGTGTCAAGGAGACATCACTAGCAATATTCCCAGCAATTCTTTATTTTAACCAGCTTCTTAAGTGAGCATGCGCTGGGCATCAATTTCTTCTTCTTATAAGCCCAGCGATAAATTCAGCCCTTGACTTCTGAATACAGTTAACTGGTCATGTAGTTTTCATAAAACAAAATTTTGATTAGATTCAACAGCGTCATAGTTTGACCTTTGTAAAGGGTAATGCATTAATCAAAGAAAGTGGAGTGATATGTGTGCCTTACTTTGAGCCTAAGAAATGTATTTTTTCATCATGAGACATTTCAAATCCCATAATTATTCCCTTATGTTAAATTCCTTCAACTCTTCGTCCCATAATATTCTGCCTTGCGTATATAGCTGCCTTCAGATAATTTTTCTGTGGTCTTCTGGTATGTAAGTTATCTTCTCAACTGGTAAGTATCCTCATAACCAAATATATTCTTCATTTTAGACTACAAGTGACAAACTGTTTTTCTTGGTTTCAAGACATTCATGATTAATTTACAAATGGGAAACTTGTGGAGTATCTTCATCAAAAAACATAAGGAGTTTCATTTTGTAACAGTACATCAACTTAAAGCTCCTAGCCAAGAGATAAGACATTGATACTTCTTTTCAAAAACAGCACTAATATTTTCTTCTAGCAAATCTGATCTAATTTTATAATCCCCTTCCTTGAGAATTTTGTCTCAAATGAGTGATTCCTTCTAACCAATTATTGAAGAAGGAATCATCCCAGCAGCATCCTGATGAGTAAGAAAAAATTCTCCTTGCCCACAGATGGCACTTCTGGCTCCACCTCCATCCTATGGTCTTCCCATCCCACCTCCACTCCAGGCACTTGTTGCCTAGCCTGTCCCCATCTCTCTTTTACTTCCAAGCATCTGGCATTTTTTAGTTACCTGCCTCTCCCATCTCAACCATGTTTCCTTCACTCAGTAAATAAATACTGAGTAGCTATATGTACTAAACACTAAGTTGAGTTTCTAGGAATGCAGAGATTTTGGTGTCAAACAAGCTAGAGTAAATGCCTTCAAGGAGGCTTGTAATCTGAAATATGATAGGAACAGACAGAATGTCAGGGAACATGAGAGGTTTCTATGAGGAATTTAGTCTGTTCCCCATAGCTCTTCCCACTGGGTTCTTCTCTAAGTCCTGTTTAATACTGTACAACATCAAATCCCAGGCCTCATACTTTTACTTCCATCCCGTTATTTAAATAAATTCTATTAGCATACACACCCACATCACATACGCATGCATGTAACACAGATTTTGTAAAGAGAACTATACATCTATTTTCTTGGTGGGGATGTTAGACTTGACACACGTTGGCCACACAGAAATATCTGACTTAAACAAGTAACTTAATTAATTGCATTGATTGTAAGTACCTTTGGAAACATAAGTGCTCATTTGTTCGTAAATAGTTCCTAACTTAGGGGACCATTGGATCTATGTGAGTATAGTAAGAGAGGACACAGGTAGGTCCTTGAGATGTATGCAGTAAGCAATAAGGTGGACAAAAATTCATTCACCAAAATTCCTCTTAAGAAGAGCATTAAATTTTAAAGGAAACTAATAAGCATTTAAATGTTTTAAATAAATGTGTTTATTTAAATACATATAATTTGTAGTGTGCCACCAAAGAAATGATCATGCAATAAAAAGTGATTATTAAACTGCCTCCTAGGAGGGTGGGTCTGGGTAACCAGTGGAATTGTATGTGTCATTGACCACTGCATGGAGACTTGAGCAGCTAAATTTAATCTCAGGAGGTGAATAAAGCTGAATTGCTGTGCATAACAAAAGAGGAAGAAAATTGACTCTCCAAAAGTAATTTTGATAAAAAAGTGTTTATTTAAAAATAGCAAAACCAGAAGTCTGCATGGATGCTAGGCAAGAAAAGGGCAACATAGATTGCTCTCTGCCTAAATCCCCAACCCATTATCATTCCCATTAGTTGACTTGGCAAAGGAAGGAGTTTGGAAAGAATGAGCATTTAAAATCATTTAATTTGTTGTGATGCATTTAAATTCACCTGAGCTCTCCTACAAAAGTTTGAGTTAATTCTCGGTTGAAAATTAATGTTTGTGAATAAGTTGGTTCTTTAAGAAGATGCAAGAGGTGCTCACTTTCACAATGACTCATATTGTACTCAAGAGCCAGTGGATAGGAGAACAGCTGATCTTTAGTACAAAAATATCAAAACTCAGATGAACTGGTACTCTACCTACGTTCTATCCTTATCCTTAAAGGAAATAATTTGGTTTGACTAGAAAGTTAAAAATTCACCTTGGCAACCTTGTTATTTCATGTTGTTCAGATGGTCTGATCTGCAGGTATCTACACACACACACTTTTGTCTGTAATGTGTCTCTACTTGAATCTTCTTTGTCCCTTGCTCAAAATGTCCTTCATCTGGTTCCTGAGACCATGCACAGCATATGGCAAGGTTGTTAAATATTTCCATTGGACTCTTTTGTAATTATTGTTTAAATTCTCTCATCAGCCTACTAGTCCTTTAGTTCCTTAAACGGTAGATCCACAACTTTCCCATATTTTATCATGAGAGCATGTCAATTTTAGGAACTTATGCATTTGTGAAAGATTAAAATGTAAATAAAAGGAACAATATATGAACACCAACTAGGTTTAAACCAGAAGACCTAGTGTACCTATTTACTGATCCATCATAAACATTAAGCTAGTTTAAGGACGGTTTAAAAATATATCTGTGCATGACCATAAATTTACATCTATTATAAAAGTTTCAAAATTCACAATAGGAACAATAACATATAATATTAGAAATGCAAATCAACTATACTGTACTATTCAAAAACTAGAGACTGTTGTTTTTCACTAGTTAACTAAAACCCTTTGTTCATTTTTTTTTTGGAATGAATGATCATAAGGATTAATTTCTGCTGTATACCATTTGGCCTTTAACTGGACCATTTCTTGACAATTGTAGAGTGCATTTATCAAGCATATTGATTTTATTCAGAGTCCTGACTATAAAATTAGACTCTCTACTTCAGAGGCATTTATAAAATGTTTCTAGATAATAAAAGTATAGTTCCAGCTATCTAGTTTGTTGGAAATAATACTATCAACTAAACTGCTTCTTCTGTTCCTGAAAATAAAAAATATATTTTGCATCATTAAATTACCGTTTAACTTTGGATATCATGCTGATATTGATAAGTAATTCTGAATATGAAAGTGGATTGTCTTTATTGTCTTCTACCAAAAAGGAACTTAAAACTAGTTAATTAAGTCACATATGACTACAATTTGTAAGGTAGTAAGATTTCTTAGAATATTATAGGCTTCTCCATTTTTAAATAATTTTCTCTTGAAAATGAAAGTTCACTATCAAAATATCATAGTTTACTTTCAAGTGTGTTGTAATATATTAATGCTGTGTAATGCAATATTTAATGCTGTAAAACTCAGAAATTTTATTTCCTTAGGACACATAAGCTTCACATTAATATGCTGGAGTTAATGTGCAATAAAAGGACAGTAACTTCCCCTGTCTACCTGAGTTATAATACCAGATAACCAGATAACATTCACTGAAAATTTTAATGTACCTGAGGCTTCTTTTATGCTTTGAATATGTCTATTCTTACTGGTATTGTTCATCTGTGTTTGTTCATAAACATCAAAAGAAAAATATCTAAAATTTTTGATTACATTGAATATTAGCCATCTGCTAAATCTCAAAAAAAATAAAGAAAAAAAAACAAGTAGGACTCAGCTATATGTTTAAACTGGGAAAAGATGTGTTAGCCCAGTGGTTTTTAACAAGGAGTGATTATGACAATGATCCATAATCCTTTTAAAAATACAGAGGACTGCATGGACCTTATAAAATTTAAATACTGTTATTCTGATGTGAACCGACAGTTAACGATCACTGTTCTAGGCAGAGATAATGGCAAATGCTAAAACAGAGAGTTTGAAATAAATGAATGAAGAAGGGGAATATGAATATATAAAAATATTCAGAAAATACTCTTCATATTTTACTCATACATATCAACTACTGAGAAATAGAGTGATATCTTAATAAACAATACTTTAAATTTTAATTATTCCTGATTTTAATGTTATCCTATGTATTCTTAATCCTTGTGCAAATGAGTTTCATCATTTATTCCTTCCCAAATATTTCTTAACCTTCCATTTCATGCCAAGAATACGTTAGATGCTAGGAATACAAAGAAAAAATGAGAAGAGGCTCCTATCTCAACAAGAGACATACTTTTCACTCAAAAAACATGAAGAACATCATTTTAACTTTCAACTTTTTACTTGCATATGCCTAAAAACAATTTGTCCAAAGTCTGTGTAGTTTTGAAACTTTTATTGTATTTTCCTTAACAAATGTTCATTCATGCCACAGTAATCATTTATTCCCATTACCTCTGCTTCCTAATCTCTGCCACTCCTTTCCTAACTTCCCAGCACCAATTAATAGCTCATTTTTCATTCTAGTTTTGTCTTTGATCTTGACGTTTCACTTGTCTCATCTTTTGTCCTCGTTCTGGCCATAATGCCAGGATATTTATTATATCTCACCTTACATAATGCCTTAGCTGGCAAAGAAACTAACCTCCTCCTTGTATTGGTGATGGTAATGGTATCCATTATTGTTCTTCTATTGGTATGTGAATGTGTTTATGTGTCTTGGTTGGAAATTTAGCCTGTTAAGGGCCTAAAAGATGAGTCATCAAGGAAAACCTGAAGAAGTGAAGAAGCTGAGCTCTAAGAGAAGTTCCCGTTCATTCAGCACAAGATGTTAGTAAGTCTGAGACCAGACCAGGAGCAGGACAAAAGTAAAAATTTCTTGCTAAACGAGGTAACAGATGTAAGTGCTCCAGCACCAGCACAGTGCCTATGCAGGCTAATAAATATTCATTAAGTAAGTGTCCAACGTTTATTTATAAATGGGTTACTCTATGGAAAGTTCTGATAACAGTGCCTGGCACAAGGTAAATGACCAATAAATGTTAGCTGAAAGGGAAAAGTGGGGGAGGGTGTAGGAAGGGAGACAGGGGAAACTGAACATCACTGAAGGAAAAGTAAAGAATGAAATTTACTTGGTAGAGAGCTTAACTTCTATTCAGTGCTCCAAAATTGAATACTTTAATCCCTTCTCATCACCTTCACTGTATGAAATCAAAGCCCTGCCATCTTAGAAAACAATTCCATTTCAAGGTCTAGTTGGATTTTATGCCCCACCCATAGGAAATGATCAGAATACATTTCTTTCATCTACATTCAATTTTTCCCTGAATAATAATAAAACATATTTTTCTTTTTTTAAAATTTCCACTAAGGTTCTATTCCCTAGCCATGTTTGATAGTCTCTTATGGATTAGATCTGTGATCCCCCTGGCCTGTTTGACATAGTGTGGACATTTGCCCCCTCTGAATCTCATGTTGAAATGTGATCCTGAACGTTGGAGGTGGGGCCTAGTCGGAGGTGTTTGGGTCATGGGGGCAGATCTGTCATGAATGGCTTGGGGCTCTCTGTGGTAATGAATGAGTTCTCTACTATATTAGTTCACAGGAGAACTGGTTGTTTAAAGAGCCTGGCACCTCCTCCCCTCTCTCTTGCTCCCTCACTCTCCATGTAACATGCCTGTTCCTCCTTCTCCTTCTGCCAGTATTGAAAGCTTCCTGAGGCCCTTGCCTGAAGCAGATGCTGGCTCCATGTTTCTTGTACAAACTGCAGAACAGTAAGCCAAATAAACCTCTTTTATAAATTACCCAGTGTCAGGTATTCCTTTATAGCAAAGTGAAATGTACTAATACACTGCTCATTAACTCTTCTTTCATTTACTCATTCATCCCTTCACTCAGTTACTCTGTCTGAGAAACCAAGTACATAAAAAGTTAAGTGATTTGCCTAGGTTGCAGAGTTTGAAGTTTGGTAGAGGCACAAATAAACCTAACTCTCTGCCATCATGCAAGTATTCTTGCACTTCCATTATTATTTCTTAAAATTCAAATTGAAGAACATTTAATTCTTTTATTTAAAATGTGGAATGTCAGTTAAACATGAATATTCTAAAATTTGCAAAAACTAACAATCTATAGATAGGCAGCCTTTAAAAATTCTTTTCTGATTTTACTACAGTCAGTGTCAGTGGACTCTTCCATTATAAGCTGGCACACTAATCTGTATGACTAGCATATAAATTCAACAAACACTTCTCTTTTTTATTCATTTTATTCTTTTATCTACTTTTGAGACAGGTTCTTACTCTGTCATCCAGGCTGGAGTGAAGCAGTTTGATTATGACTCCCTGTAGCCTTGACCTCCCCTGTTCAAGTGATCCTCCCACTTGAGCCTGTCAAGTAGCTGGAACCACAAGCACACACCATCATATCTAGCTAATTTTTTATTTTTTGTAGAGATGAGGTCTCTCCCTATGTTGCACAAGCTGGTCTCAAACTCCTGGGCTCAAGTGATCCCCCGACCTCAGCCTCCCAAAATGCTGGGATTACAGAAATGAGCTACCAAACATTACTTTTAAATACAGTTTGACAAATGCCATTCTATATCCTACAATTGTGGTGAAGATTATTTTTCTGTCCAGAGGCACTATCTGTAGAGCACAATTTGACCTGTGTTAAAGCCCAAGGGTATAATAACAATGCATACTATCACTGCACTATGATATATATTTAAGGATTGGATGAGAACTTGATTAACAATATAGCAGGAAATGATTTCAAAGTTTGCCATCAAATTGTCATGTTCTTCAGATATTTATTATATTTCATGTTCTTATATAATATGTTCTGTAGATAATAATAAAATAGAATATGAATGCTTTTATTCCATTTTATCCATTCTTCTAAAAGCTAAAATTTATCAAAAGTTAAAATTTGAAGGTTTTAATAAAATGTAAATGATCTTGCATCTCCCTAGAAACATAAAATGAGAAATTCACATTGGCTAGTATCCAAAATTGTCTTGTGAAAATAAAATTATTATTCACTTAAGCTTTTACTGCTTTTCCATTTCTAGAATAAAAGGAGGAATCTGTGGAATTCTAAGAATCCTTGTATGATCTCCAAGTAAAATAATAACATGAGGTTGAGAATTATAACAGATTGTATTTTTCCAAAGATTGCTCATTCATATGTGGCCCTGCTTGCCATGTAATGTCATGCTCCTCCACTGAGAAGTGAGATCTCTGTGTCTTCTGCTTTATCTTGCATGAACTTTTGTAACTGCCTCCATCAACAGAGTATAGCATTTAAATGCTGTACAGAGCTAAAATGATGTTATGTGTAATATTGTACAGAATTTAAATGATGTGATAACTGTCAAGGCAAAGCTACAAAATACAATTCAGCTTCCATCTGTTTCTTGAAATACAACTTTGAAGTTCTGAACCACTTTGTAAGAAGTCTAGCTATAATGAAGTTTTGGTGCAGCAGAGACCACTTTGAGATAGAAATGCCCAGGGATCTCCAGTTGTTCTAGCTCTCAGCCATTTGAGTCAAACCTCTAGACAGGTAAGTCAGAAGTTTTCAGAAGATTCTTGCACTCAACCATGAACTCCCTCAGCCATGATGAGTGAAAAAGAAATAAAATATCCTCACAGAGCCCTCTCCATAATGCCAGTTTTTGTGATGTAAGCAAAATATATGATGTTTTAAATCACTAAGCTTTAGGTTTGTGGTGCAGTCACAGCAACTGAAACAGAGATGTCTACTCCATACAATTACCCTGATTGAGTAAATATGGCAAAGAACAGCTACATAATTCATTCATTCACACATTTCCACAAACACTTCTTAAGTGCATACATGTGCCAGTAACTATGCCTCCAATGGCTGTATAATGGTAAGTAGAACAGGCAGTTTGGGCCCCCATGGAATTTAAAACATTCAAAATGTGCTCATAATAGGCAGACCTATAAACAGTCTGATATTCTACCACAGTGGCAATTATTAGAAGAATTCAGATAAAAGCCATTGATATGGAAATGGTAATGGAAACAGCTGGCATATTTTCTTTTATGGAGACACAGTGACGTGTCTCCCCTGGCAATCAAATCTTTCTGTGCACAGGAAGACACAATGCCAACCTTGTTCAAAATCTGCAATAAAGGGGAGAAGAGAAGAGAGGCAGGCAAATGAAATGACTCAGGGTCTGGCAATGAGGACCAATGTTTTCTAGACATCTCTTTCTCAACATTACATTGTATATGACAGACATCATATTGGGGTAATGTGATATTTTATGATGTTTCAAAACCTTCGGGTCAGATCAGTCAGAAAATTGTAATTCTAAGATGACATCAACATCACTTAATTCAGCAAAGAGATGATGCTGGGAGTCTTGACCCAAATTTGTAGTGTAATTTGGATTGTTTTAAATTGTTTTAAACTTTCTTCATATGCAATATGCTTCTCATAAATAGAAAAGCCAGGAAAAAATCAGGGAAGCTTTGCACATTCTAGTTACGCAAACGTAATCTAAACGAAGGCTCTAATACTCTTCTCTATACCTTGATAAACCTCCAAACAGTTGAGAATTTTTATTGGAAGGATGAATCATATTATTCCATTTAGATTAAAGGATATGGCTTATTCAGGCTGCAGATAATAAAGCCGCGTAGTCAGCTTAATGCTAAAACTGACAAATGCGGTGCCAGATTTGAAAACATACAGGAAATTTTAATTGGAAGTTTATGAAAGTCTGAAAAACTCCAAAGGGTTTATCCTTAGAAATAAACTTAAAACAAAATTAGAGCTAATATATTAGCTGATATGCAGGCAATTATTAAGGAAAAACAGGTGGCTGGTGCTTAATTTCCAGAATGGTCCCCTTTTTAAGGCTGGCTGTGGAAGCCAACTCCAGTTGCCTGTAGGAGTCTGTTTGTGCTCAGCAAAGAACAATCAAGAGGGTGCTTCACTTTGTCAGGGAACATGTCACCCTATCAAGCTTGATACTACTTTTGTCTGTCAGACATTTGACTTTACCTCTACAAGCTATTTTTAGGTCTGTTTATTTCCTCCACTCTTAATTTCTAATCATTCTACTTTCTTCACATATCTCTCAGTGAACTTGAATGACTAGAAGATCACAAGAAAAAAAAAGCATTGCTCAAGGTGAAAAAAAAATAGAAAAAGGAGACTAGAAGCATTGATTATTGATTGTGCATGCCATAGTGACCTTTTTCCCCCTTGCACAGCATCTTAAAACTTGATCAAAGATTCCAAAGCACTATTACCATGGAGTAAGGCCCCAGCTACAAAGGGGTTATAATGGAGGCAGTAAAGTATTTTAAATATTTTAATATGCTCTAAAAGAAAGACAAATCCAATGCAATTCACATAAAACCTAATGCATTATGTACAGTCTGTTCTTAATAAATGCATTACTCATAAAATATACATTCACAAGTCCTCCTTTCTTATCAATAGAGCAATCAAGCTGAGCATAAGATTATTGAGAAATTCAACTCCTTCCTATACAAAAATATAATCACATTATCCTCTTTTAAAATCATGCTCAGATGAAAAGAAACAAGAGATGGTTAGCTTAATATTTCATTGTAAAAAGCATTTTATATTTAACCTACTCAAAATACTACATTTTTTTCTTTCATGTTTCCCGGCATAGAAGAGAAAAACATACCAACTTTTTACTACTAACCCTGGAACTCATCTTAAAGTATAATGCACATCAGTAATTGGGACTGGTTAGAGTTACCCTGAAGCATTCAGGGACTTTTTGTGCTACAAAAACTGTATTTTGATTATCAGTAAATGGACATAATGCTAGTTCCTGATCTCTAAAGGAATTTGACTCTGTGTTTGCTTCTTTTAATATTCTTCTCCATTTGTCAGATTGAACAACTCATGCCCACTATATGAGATGTTAGGCATCCAAATCACATTTCTCTGGCACAGTTTGCCCAAAGCATTTTTTAAGCTAAGATCAAAACTTGTCTTCATAATGAGGATGAAATTGGATACTGGCAATGTGGTTCCCTCTGATCTGTTATTTTTCATCTGGAAAAATGACCCCTTAACTTCTGGGTATCCCCTTACCTCTGTATTTATCAAGCTCCAGTCTGTTGATAAACAATTAATTATCAGGTTAAGTTGGCTCTGGTTCATTCCAGTAAATAGTGGGCAGATTCTACAGAATGCCTGAAATGTTGGCAGCATTCTCGCAGTCAAAATTATAGTTTCATATGGCAATAAAGGAGTCTGCAAAAAGAAAAAAAACAACAGAAGTTTTCACTTTCTCCTGACCCCACTTTATCCCACCCCAAGTTCAGATTTTTTATGATTACTTGCTTCAAACCAACAGACCATACAGCTCTCTGCAGTACCTGTTAAGGCATCTTTGTATACTTTGCTAGCAAAAATGTCATTTAGAAAGGCAAGTACCAATTTACAAGAGGCAAGACTTTGTATATCTTTCACATTCCTCTTCCTCTCTGACAGGCAATAAACTGCAGGTCTCATTTTCCAATCCTTATTAAAAAGTATGATCCTGATTGTTTGGAAGGCTCATTAGTGCCATTGCCCTGTGATGGACTGCACATCTTTATAAGAAAGACAGATTGCACGGATGCCTCTGTACATCAGCCCTAATGAAACCCAAGTGCATCCCCCACAGACCTCAGAATTTAGATCTTCATTTGCTTCTGTGAAAAATGAGAGTCAAGACCATGGGCATTTGAAAACACAGCTAGTTTCTTGTTTTGTCAGTAATAGGAGTGCCTCACTATTGCATATGTTACTTTCAGGGAGAAAATAAGAAGCAGTTAACCATGCAATGCTTTGCAACTAGAGTGCTGAGACCAGACAACTATTCTCAGCAGAGAGGTATTAGCAATTACACAGGAGTAAACTTAGAAACTTGCCGTCTCATCAGTGGCAAAGCAGTGGTCTCTTGGGTGATGGTGTCCACACTTTTAACTTTCTCCAGTATTCAATTTCCCCTTCCAAAAAGGTAGTCATATGGTGTCTTCTTGTAGGCCACAAATGACCAAAAGTATTTTAGTTTCATGGAAGTTTGCTTGCTTTTTCGGAATAAAAGAAGCCATAGAAATAACATTATCAACAATAAAACCATTAGAATAGTTCAAAACTTGGAGAAAATGAAGCAAAATTGCTGCAATAGAGCAAGTAATCAAGAGCTCATTTTGATGTTTCAAGTAAATGTGTTTCTCCATCTCTAATGAGCTACATGTATGTTTCTTATTCCTAGAGTATTTCACAAAGGAGGACTCCACAGGTTAGAAAACACACTGGCCTTGCAGTCCTAAGTCCTTATTTTGTCTCAGAGCTGGCCACTTACTCGCTGAGTTACCTAGATGCATTATTTAACCCCACTGGACCACAGACTCTACCTATCCAGGGGATTTCTAGAATTAATTGAATCTTAGAGACCATCTATATCAATCTGTTAATTTTTATATGAGCAAATTTGAGCAAAAGGAAGTTAAGTAACTTTACCAATGTCACCCAGTATTGAAGTACCAAAAATGAAATTAAAGCCAAATTGTGATCTAATATTAAAAGGTATATATTATTTTTAGTACTCGTGTAGTTAGATAAATTAAAAGAAAAACATAACATTTATCCCAATTAAGGTGAAATTTGAAGACTGAAATGATTCTACACAATCAATAGCATTTATAATGCACACCATAGCTCTCCTGAAAGTTACCTTACAAAATCCTGGCTGAATAAACAAATATATTTTCTGGGCTTGCTCTGCTTATTTTATCTAATATTTTAGAAATATAAAAGGCGATTCAGACATTACGCACATAGTATACAGTTGTATTAATGGTATTTAGGAATCAAAACTTTCTAATTTCTTGTCATTTTAATTGCCTAATTTATGAAAATCATTGTGTTATAAACAAATTGATATCAGTTTGTTTTTATTTTTCTGAAGATTTATATTTTCTGAAGATATTTTTCTTTTAAAATAGAAATAACCAGATGTGATATGATAGCCTAGAAAAGAAAAATGACACTAGTGGAAAACTGGTGGAATCCAAATAGAGTCTCTACTTTAACTAATAGCAATGTACCAATGTTAGTCTCTTAGTTTTGAGAAAAGTGCCATGATTAAGAAAGACATTAACTGTAATGGAAACTGGGTAAAGGGCATTGAGAAATTCTCTTCACAATCATTGCACTTTTTCTGTAAATCTAAAGGTATTCCAAACTAAAAAGTTTATTGTTAAAATAGAGAAATAAAATCGAGAAATATAAGTAATATTTGAAGAGGGGGCATCTTGGGTCAATTGAAACAATAAAACAATCTTATTTTATCAAAAAAAATGTGGAAGATGATAACTCTTAATAAGTAAAGAAGGAATAAAGAAAGGAAGGAAGCAAGGAAATTGTTCCAACTCCTTATACCCACAGCAATATGATGCCATATTTTCCCTAAACTCACAATTGGTTTATTTCCTGTATTTACCCATTACTAAACAATGAGGTAGTTGTTCTTACCACCATTTAAAAAAATAAAGTTTATTGTGTATATTTGAGGTCTACAACATGATTTTTTTTTTTTTTTTGAGATGGAGTTTCGCTCTTGTTGCCCAGGCTGGAGTGCAATGGCACAGTCTTGGCTCACTGCAACCTCCACCTCCCAGGTTCAAGCGATTCTCCTGCCTCAGCCTCCCAAGTAGCTGGAATTACAGGCGGGCACCTCCATGCCAGGTTAAGTTTTTATATTTTTAGTAGAGACGGGGTTTCTCCATGTTGGTCAGGCTGATCTCAAACTCCCGACCTCAGGTGATCTGCCTGCCTCGGTCTCCCAAAGTGCTGGGATTACAGGCATAAGCCACCATGCCTGGTCTACAACATGGTCTTATGGGATACATACAGATGGTAAAATAGTAATTATAGTGAAGCTAGTTAACGTATTTGTCATCTCATGTAGTTATTTTTTTGTGTGACAAGAGCAGCTAAAATTCACTTAGTTAACAAAAATGTCTAACACAATCCAATTTAATTAACTATAGTCCTCATTTAGATCTTTAGACTTGTTCATCCCATGTACCAGTTATTTTATAGCTTTGACTTCCCATTTCCTTCCCACCCCAAACTCCCTGCTGCCCACAATAACCACTATTTTATTCTCTATGTCTGTATATTTGACCTTATAAGAAAGGTCCACATATAAGTGGGATAATGCAATATTTGTCTTTCTGTGTCTGGCTTATTTCACTTAGTATAATGTCCTCCAGGTCCATCTATGTTGTGGCAAATGGCAGGATCTTCTTTTTTAAGGTTGAATAATATTCGTGTGTGTGTGTGTGTGTGTGTGTGTGTGCGCGCGTGCATCACATTTTTCTTATCTATTCATCCATGAACAGGCACTTAGATTAATTTCCTACTTTGGATAATTCTGAATAATGCTGCAGTGAACTCGGGAGTGCAGATATCTTTACTAGGTGGTGATTTTATTTCCTTTGGATATATACCCAGAAAAGAGGTGGCTAGGTCATAGGGTAGTTCTATTTTTAATTTTTGTATGAACCTTCATACTATTTTCTGTAATGGTTATACCAATCTTGTCTTTTTTATAATGGTCATCTTAACAGGTGTAAGGTGATATCTCATAGTGGTTTTAATTTGCATTTCTCATATAATTAGGATGTTGATCACCTTTTCATACATCTGTTGGCCATTTTTATGTTTTATTTAGAGAAATATTTGTTCAAGCTGTTTGCCCATTTTTAAATTGGGTCATTTGTCTTTTATTGAGTTGTTAGGAGTTCCTTACAAATTTTGAATATTAACACATTATTAAGTATGTGATTTGAAAATAACCTTTTCCCAGTCTGTGGGTTGCCTTTTCATTTTGTTAATTGTTTGCTTTGCTTTTGAGTTTGATGTAGTCCCATTTATTTATTTTGTCTTTGTAGTCTGAGGTTTAGTGTGATATTCGAAAAATTGTTGCCAAGGCCAATGTCAAGGAGCTTTTCTCCTGTGGTCTTTTCTAGGAGTTTTATGATTTCAGGTCATACATTTAGGTCTTCTATCCCTTTTGAGTTGACTTTTGTCTAGGGTGTAAGATAAGTGGCCAATTTCATTTTTTTCCATATGGAAATCCAGTTTTACCAACATAAATTATTGAAGAGACTATACTTTCTGCATTGTGTCCTCTTGGTGACCCTGCTGAAAAGTAGTAGAGCATATATGTTTGAATTCATTTCTGGCCTTTCTAATATATTTCATTACTCTATATTTCTGTTTGTATACCAGGACAATATTGTTTTGATTACTATAGCTTTGCATTTTCTGATATATTAGAAACGTGTTTCCTCCAACTTTGTTTTTCTTTGTCAGTATTGCTTTCACTATTTTGGTTTTTTTAATGGTTCTGTATAAATTTAGAATTGTTTTTATATTTCTGTGAAGTACGCCATTGGAATTAAATGTCCATAATATCCAAAGTGATCAACAAATTAAATGCATTAATTCTGTATACGGCTTTGAGTAGAATGCACATTTTAACAACATTAATTATTTCCATCCATGAAAATATCTTTCCATTTATTTGTATCTGTTTCAATTTCTTTTATCAATGTTTCATAGTTTTCAGTATAAAAATCTTTCACTTCCTAGGTTAAATTTATTCCCAAGCATTTAAGTTTTTTAGTGTGTTATAAATGAATACTTTTCTTGATTTCGCTTTTAGCTAGCTCATTATTTGTGTATGGAAATGCTACTAATTTTTTGTATATTGATTTTGCATCCTTTAACTTTACTTAATTCATTCACTAGTTCTAACAGGTTTTTTAAATAAAATCTTTGGGGGTTGGGGATTCTACATATAGGATCATGTCATTTACAAACAGAGATAATTTTACTTCCTTTCTGAATTGGATGCCTTTTTTTTTTCTTTTTCTGGTCTAATTGCTCTTTCTGGCACTTCCAGTATTTTGTTGAATAGAACGGTTGAAAGTAGGCACCCTTGCCTTGTACTAGATTTTAGTGAAAAAGTTTTCAGTTGTTCCCTGTTGATTATGCTAGCTGTAGGTTTTTCATAAATCGCTTATATTGTACGGAACTTTCCCTCTACACATAAACTGTTAGTGATTTTTTTCAAGAAAGAATGCTGAACTTTGTCAAATGCTTTTTCTGCATTAATTAAGATAATCATATGGTTTTTATCTTTCTTTCTTTTAATGTAATGTGTCACACTGATTGATTTGCATATAGGAAACCAGGCCTGCACATCAGTAGTAAATCCTACTTGGTCATGATATATAATCTTTTTGACGTATTATTGAATTTGATTTGCTAATATTTTTGAGAATTTTTCTGCCAATGTCATCAGAGATATTGGCCTACAGTTTTCTTGTGTTGTTTTGTCTGGTTTAGGTATCAAGGCAGTGCTGGCCTCATAAAATGTGTTTGGAAGTATTCCCTATTTCCCAATTTCTAAAAGAGTTTAAGAGGTATTGGTAATAATTCTTTGAGTGATTGGTAGAATTCAGCCATGAAGCTATCTATTCCTGGGTTTTCTTTGGTGGGAGGTTTATAATTACTCCTCCAATTTCTTTATTTGTTATTCATTTGGTCATGCTTTCTATTTATTAATGACTCAATCTTGCTATAATAATTATATTTTTCTGATAATTTATTTCCTCTATGTTATCCAATTTGTTAGCATAGAATTTCTCATAATAGTTTCTTACAATAATTTTTATTTCTGGGGCATCCTTTGTAATGTTTCCACTTTCATTTCTGATTTTACTTATTTGAATCTTTTCTCTTCTTGATTATTTTAGCTAGGGGTTTGTAGATTTTTTTTAATTTTTCAAATCACAAACTATAGGTTTTATTGATTTTTTTCTATGTTTTTCAGTTCTCTATTGAATTTATTTATGTTCTGATCTTCATTATATTCTTCCTTCTGCTAACTTTGTATTTAGTTTGGTTTATTTTAGTCCCTTGAGATGCACTGTTATTCTATCTATTTGGGATATTTCATCTTCAACGTATTATATATTTATTGTAAGATAATATATAATAGATCAATAATATATAATTAATTAATACACAATTATATTAATATGTAATTAATATACTAACACATAATAATTATATATTAATATATAATATAATACATTATAATATAATGGATTATAAATACATTAAAAAGGAAATATTCCAAATTTTATAGCATTTATTGCTATAAACGTCCCTCTCAGAACTGCTTTTACTGCATTCCATAGTTTTCAATATGTTGTGTTTTTATTGTTGCTTATCTCAATATATTTTATTTTTAATTAATACATATTTATGGCATACATAGTGATGTTTCAATATATACAGTGATCAGATCACGATAATTAGCATATAGATCATCTTAAACACTTATCATTTCTTTATGTTGAGAATATTCAATATCCTTCTCCTAGCTATTTGAAACTATATAGTATATTATTTTTGACTATACTCATCATACAGTGGTATAGAAGGCTAGAAATTATTCCTCCTACCTAACTATAACTTTGTATTCAACCCGTTGGTTGTTCAGAAGCATGTTGTTCAATTTCCAGATTTCCAATTTCTGAATGACTCAGTGGTCTAGGCTGCAGGAGTTTATGGCAGTATTGGTGGCAGGGTAGGTTCTTAGGTTTCTTGGTAGCAAGGGCTTTAAGAATCTTCCTGTTCTCATTTTCCGCACAGTAGGAATACACAGCTGAAGGGATCCCTCTTTGTGTTGGGTCTGATACACGCTACAGGCAGCCACAGCAGTACTGTGTTTCAGGGCACAGGTGCTCAGAGTGGCTTTGGATCCGGGCTCAGTGTCTTGTTGAACTACTGTGGCACCTTTGATGTCAGCACAGGCTAACTCTCTGAGGCATGAGTGGAGACAGCCCCCCTACAAGTCTGAAGACTGTGACTCTGAGGCACTTGTCAGTAGCTCAGGCCCAGAGGGCCGGGCTGTAGCTGTGACTTTATTTCTGGAAATCTGGGCACAACACGGGCAAGGCTCCAGGAAAGAAAGAGTGTTCCAGAGGCTCAGGCCCTTGGGGAGTGGGGCATTGCTACAATTTGACTGTTGGTGCATAGTGGCAACTCTGGTACCAGGAGAGCCATCCTGAGTTTCTGTGCTCCAAAGACTTTCTTCCATTCCCTTGGAGTACTCTAGCACTCTCCTTTAGTTACTCTAGTCAAAATGTAGTTGTTTATTCATTGTTTTGGTCACTTTTTGTGGAGGCGATGTGCATTGGACACCTCTAGTCAGCCATCTTGCTGAAGTTACCTTATTACAATTTAGAAATGACTATTAATTGAGTCATGGAAAGTGATCACATGGCTAATGACTAAGGTCATATGGTTAATATACTGTGGGGAAAGGATTTGAACTAGGCTCTATTAAACACCAGTTTTTTGTTTTGTTTTGTTTTGTTTTGAGACAGAGTCTCTCTCTGTTGCCCAGGCTGGAGTGCAGTGGCGCAATATCGGCTCACTGCCACCTCCGCCTCCTGAGTTCAAGTGATTCTCCTGCCTCAGCCTACTGAGTAGCTGGGATTACAGGCGCTCGCCACCATGCCTGGCTATTTTTTGGACTTTTAGTAGAGACAGGATTTCACCATGTTGACCAGGCTGGTCTCAAACTCCTGACCTCAAATTATCCATTCAGTTTTTAAGAAAAGAAAATGATTTGCTTCCCTTTCTGTGAAACTATGATGAGCTTTTCTTCCCATTTTTCCTCACAGCCTTTTCAGCCTCTATAACTATGCAAGAGGCTGAACCCAGGATGGACTTTCATGAAAACTATTAAGCTGTGCTCACAATTGCATCTTCTGAGTGTTGTCTAAGATAAAGCCAGGCTGCTACAGGCAGATACTGAGAGAACACCCTCTCCTCATTCTGTATATTTTATCACCTGAGACCTGGAGCAGAATCTCATAAAGTCCCTCCTGACAAGAGCTCCTTCCATTTTTTAATTACAGCTCTCTTTCTCTAAGGCTCAGAACTAGCCAAAAGGGCAGGACTGGAAAATAGACACAGCACCTTGCAATTAATCCCTTTCATCTTACTGCTTCATCCTATTCCATTTTCTTGTCTCTCCTACTTCTATCCTCCAGCTCTTATAAAGCTTCTTTCGTAGAAGCTTCCTTCTGAGAAGTTTCATAAGTGCTGTAGGATAAAAGTAGCTTCTTTATCCTATATCCACTCAGGCAAAGCTTATAAAGCTTCTTTCTTAGAAGCTTCTTTCGTAGAAGCTTCCTTCTGAGAAGTTTCATAAGTGCTGTAGGATAAAAGTACCTTCTTTATCCTATATCCACTCAGGCAAAATGGAGCTTTGGAGCCCTGGGCCAATAAGTCAGCTGACCAACAGCTCTGAATCTAGGTTTAAGCTCAGCTGGAGCACCCCACTGTATAAGCTAATATTGTGAGCAAACACAAAGTAGAGAAGAAAGAATGGTATTCCTGTGAACTTACGTAGCCTTTTGTGTTGATTCCTTGAAGTTTTCTGAGCAAAGCTAAATATCTGCATCTATATCTTTCTGTACACCTGGCAAAGCCTCAAGAAACGTACAATGCTATCTAACAATTTCAAATTTAAAATTAAGAAAAAAATATATTTAAAAAGGTGCAGGATTTTCTCCAAGGAGACTTCAGCTGCATGTATACTTGTCCTAACCCTACTAAAGCAACAGTCTCAGGAGACACAGCATATTAAATGAAAATATAACTACACTTCCACATCTGCAAATGAGCCCAGCCCCAGAGAGCCATTGTGAGAATTAAATGAGATGATGTGAAAATACTTGAAAACAACAGAGTCTTACTGCTGTAAACCATTATTGTCGAAATATTATTTTTCTCATCTCCTAAAAGTGCTAAGATGGGTTGATATGGTACTATATTAACTGGCATGTTTTTCTCTCTCTTCCTTTTTGCCTTGTGATCATCTTTCCTTAGGGTAGCTCATTATCATAGGGGCAAGTCATAATAGAGAAGAAAAATGTAAAATTCTTGCTTTTAAAGGTCAAACCAATCCTTTGGTAAATCCCTGGGTAAGAACAGAATTATTTAAAATAATAATAAGGTAACACTGTTTCCCCTGCCTCCATATCCTACTTAATAAAGATCATCTAAACTTGAAAGGAAAAAGAGCTGGATAAGAACGGGCCTTAGTCACTGGACCAAGTGTCTTGCGCCCTGCCTTCTATCTTGAGTCCCTGGGGAGGAATGATTTAAAGCCAAGATAAGTTGGGGACCTGTGAGCAGAGATCTATATTTCTTGTTGCCCTTCTGGGGTCATGGGGGACAGCAGAGGGGAGCAGCGAGAGCAGCTGTGTAGAAATGCCCATGAAGAGTGCATCCTCACAGAGTGCCAGCCCAGCCCAACAGGAGTCTGAGGTTTGCAGAATGTTTTTCTTGCTTTGTATTTCTCTTGTATTGCATGAGTTTATAGAAATGAGCTGTGCCAAAATAAAGATTCTCAGAGTTAAGATGGAAGAATTTGTCTGCAGACCAATGTCGTACACTTGAATTCCAAACTCAGATGATGTAAAGGGCCCAACAGATGGTTTGAACATCTCAACAGATGCCAGCATAGGGAGGGTCCCTCTGTCCATTGACACTACAACATCAGGTCATTGCCCCAGGACTGAGAATTATAATCAAAGGGAAGAAAGACGAAAGGAAAAATCTTGATTTCGTTTTAGTTTAAAATTGAAATGAAAAAAAAATCTCTAAATTTGACTGAGTTTAACTGCAAGTATAAGAGGAAAACCAAACATCTTACCTTCCATCAGATGGGAATATGGCTTGAGATGAAAATTAAGATTGGTTATAGGAAAATCAGTTATATTTTTGCACAAATGACTTTTTATTCTGTAAAAATTAATATCTGCTCTGCTTCCCTTTTCGATAAGACATTACATAAAATGAGATAGAACTGTTTCACTCAGAGATTCTACTTCTAATTTTTTGCATGCATCTAGCCTGTCTGGACCCCAGCAGTAATGCCTAAAATGCTTTACCTCATCAACAAATATTATCAAGACATTAGATGAGAAAGAAAGAAACAATTAAATCAATATGAGAATGTTTTCCATGGTGTTCACTTAATTACCACTTTGAAACCTTGATTTTCATTTTTCCTTACCACCCCATTTCCACAATTCAAAACATTCCCTCCAAAATTTATTCTATTGAAACCCTCCTTTCTGGATGTACCAATGTATAAAATGGAAATGTAAACATCTAGAAAAAATCTGTTTTTATTCTTATTGTTCACAAATAATTACTCCTCTCCCCTTCTCCACCTCGAAGGAAGAGACACACTTCTCTCCTGCACCTTAACTTCAGAATAAACCACACATCTTGTTTTGATAAACAAGTTATTACCAGATATGACACACAAAAAGACACTTGCCAGATGCTTGGGAGCAAGAATTGGTGTTGCATTCCTTTGCCTCTGATATCACCATAACCAGAGCATCCCCAGAGCATCTGTATCCCTTCAACCTGGGCCCAGAATAAACACAGGTGAAGCAGATGTGGGCTCAACTCTCTAAAGGAGCCAGTTCTGGAGGTAAGAGGCAAGTGGCCAAACAGATGCAGCTAGGAGGAACATCTGCCACCAAGGGACTGGGACACTGGGAAGACTGGTACACTTCTAGCAGGTCTTCAGAGGGAAGGCATTGAGAGTGGACAGAGTGAAGACACAGATGCCAAGCTAAAGTGGGAGGAAGCTGGGAACTCTGCATGGGGCTATAATACACTGAGATTTGTTCCTAGCCCCCAAGGACTCCTGGGCAATGGGTGAGTTGAGAAAGCAAGGAGAGTAACCTGCTCGGGCCACAGGCCTCTGGAATCCTGCCAGCAGGAGACACTATGGCCCCCTGGGCTGGCGAGGAGAGCTGCTTAGAGAAGTGATGGGAGCAAAACTCCAACCAGTGTGGAGCCCAGTGAGGTTGGTGCAAGAGTGTCTGTAGTGGAGCACTACTGGGGATGTCTGTATCCCAAGGCTCACCTTTCTTCCCTAGACTTCAGCCCTAGGGAAGCTGTTGGACTTGAACACTGCAGGGTGGTATTGCCTATGAGAGGAGGTCAGTTCGACCTAAGCACCCCTGAGTCCACTGGCCTCTTTAGTTGTGCAGGGGTCTGTGAGAGCAGTCTGGCAGTGCCTGCTTGCAGTGTAGCCTCGGATGCCCAGGTAGGGGGCCTCCTAGGAGCCCACATCATAGCTACTGCTCTGGTGACTTTACTTGACCAGCAGAGAGCTCCAGTAGCATGCACCTGATGACAAGCACCAGCCCACCGCACCCTCCCCCCACTACACCCTCCCCCCACCACAGCCTCCCCAGAACCACTTTGCCTGCCTCACCCATGGCCACCTTGACATTACTTTGCTGCAGGCAGTTCTCACAGGTGGACTTTGTCTCCCTTTCCCACCAGCACACATGTGCCCATGCACCCCATCATGCCACAGCTGCTGGCCTGAGTGCACCCCACCCCTCCAACCCTCCCAAATTCCCCTTCCAATGCCCCTCCCAACCCCAACCCTTCCACCTGGCCATTGCTATTGGAGGGGTTCACAGGCATGGAAACCGCTAGCCCCTTGCCCACCAGCACCTCTGCCCTGAGTAGACACGGCCTGTATGGAAAACTAGGAAGGAAGACAAGCAAATCTGCCCCCACCCCCAGAGACAGCTGTTACCCTCGTGAAGCCAGGCACAGAGGGCACACACAGTTCCATGTCACCAGCACTCTGCCAGCCCTCTTGCTAACACTGCTGCCATCTTGAATGCATGTACTGATGTCAGTGGGGCTTCCTGCCACCCCTGGCTCCCTGCTCCACTGCATTGTGCTGCCAACACCTCTGGGAATACCCTCCATCACCTCTCTGGAGCATGCATGCCAATGAGCATGCATTCTGCAGCACTGCAGCTGCTGTTGGCATGTGCAATAGAGAATGGATCCTACTGCCACCACCCTATAAAGCACTATGACTGAGGCCCCCATCAGAGTGTTATGATCAGCAGTCAGATCAACCTCTAGCACACAGGTTTCTAACCTCCAGGGGCCACAGAATAAATCTGGGGCCCTGTACCAGCCACGCAGAGTTAGAGCATGTAGTTCAGCAGTTCTGAGCTGAGACTTGGCCCCCTAAAATCCTCCAGAAATGAAGCCAGGCTATTGAACCCAGTTTATATAGTGATCAAGCCCTCAAGGATGTTTAATAGGATAAAAGAAAATAAAATGCAAGTGTAGCCAACTTCAAATATTGAAGGAACATCAGCTCACAAAGATGAGAAAGAACAAGCACAAGAATTCTGGCAACTCAAAAAGCCAAAGTGTCTTCTTACCCCTAAACAATCACACAAGTTCCTCATCAATGGTTCCTAACCACGATGAGATGGCTAAAATGACAGAAATAGAATTCAGAATATGGACATGAAGGAAGATGAGCAACATACAGGAGAAAGTTGAAATCCAATCCAAGGAATCTAAGAATTACAATAAAACAATACAAGAGCTGATAGATGAAATGGCTGTTGTAAGAAAGAGCCAAACTGATCTGATAGAGCTGAAAAACTCTACAAGAATTTCAAAATGCAATTGCAAGTATTAACAGCAGAATTGACCAAGCTGAGCAAAGAATCTCAAAGCTTGAAGACTGGCTCTCTGAAATAGTCAGAGAAAAATAAAAAAAACAACAAAGAAGAATGAACCAAACCTTTGAGAAATAAGGGATTATGTAAAAACACACAATCTACAACTCATTGGCATGCCTATGAGACAGAAAAAGAAATGAAGAAACTTGGAAAACATATTTCAGGATATCATCATGAAAATTTCTCCAATCTTGCTAGCAAAGCCAACATTCAAATTCAGGAAATGTGCAGAACCCCTGCAAAATACTATACAATAAGACCATCTGACGTAGAAGAATCTGACATAGTCATCAGATTCTCCATCATCTTAATAAAAAAAAAAGTGTTAAGGGCAGCTAGAGACAAGGGGCAGGTCACCTACAAAGGTAAACACATCAGGCTGACAGCAGACCTGTTAGCATAAATCCTACAAGCCAGAAGAGATTGGGGGCCTATATTCAGCATTCTTAAGGAAAGAATTTTCAACTAAGAATTTCATATCTGGCCAAACTAAGCTTTACAAGCAAAGAAGAAATAAGATCCTTTTCAGATAAGCAAATGCTAAAGGAATTCATTACCATCAGAGCTGCCTTACAAGAGGTCCTGAAAAGAGTGCTAAATATGGAAAGGAAAGACTGTTACCAGTCACTACAAACATACACAAGTATATAAATCAGTGACACTATAAAGCAACCACACAAATAAGTCTCATAATAACCAGCTAATATCATGATGTCAGTAACACATACACACATATCAATACTAACCTTTGGTGTAAATGGGCTAAATGCCCCAATTTAAGGCACAGAATGGAAAGTTGGATAAAGAAGCAAAACCCAGTGGTATGCTGTCTTCAAGAGACCCATCTCACATACAATGACACCCATAAGCTCAAAATAAAGGGGTGGAGAAAAGTCTACCAAGCAAATGGAAAAAAAGGAAAAGCAGATGTTGCTATTCTAATTTCAGACAACATGGACTTTAAATTAACAAAAATCAAAAAAGACAAAGAAGGGAAGTACATGATGATAAAGGGCTCAATTCATCAAGAAAACCTAACTATCTTAAATATATACACACTCAACACAGGAACACCTAGATACATAAAGTAAGTTCTTAGAGATCTATGAAGACATTTAGATAACCACACAATAATAGTGGGAGACTTTAGCTCCCCACTGACAGTATTAGACAGATCACTGAGGCAGAAAACTACAAAGATATTTGGGACCTTAACTCAACACTTGAGGAAATGAACCTAATAGACATCTACAGAACTCTCCACCCAAAAACAACAGAGTATACATTCTTCTCATCTGCACATGGCACATACTCTAAAGTAGACAACACAATTGGGCATAAAACAACCCTCAACAAATATTTTTAAAAATTGTACCAACCACACCCTCAGACCAAAGTGCAATAAAAATAGAAATCAATGCTAAGAAAATCACTCAAAACCAGCAGTTCCAAGATGGCTGAATAGGAACAGCTCCAGTCTATAGCTCCCAGCGTGAGCGACACAGAAGATGGGTGATTTCTGCATTTCCAACTGAGGTACTGGGTTCATCTCACTGGGGCTTGTCAGACAGTGGGTGCAGGACAGTGGGTACAGTGCACAGACCATGAGCCGAAGCAGCGCGAGGTATCACCTCACCCAGGAAGTGCAAGGGGTCAGGGAATTCCCTTTCATAGCCAAGCAAAGCTGTGACAGACAGCACCTGGAAAATTGGGTCACTCCCAACCTAATACTCTGCTTTTCCAATGGTCTTAGCAAACGGCACACCAGGAGATTACATCCCATGCCTGGCTCGGAGGGTCCCACGCCCACAGAGCCTCACTCATTGCTAGCACAGCAGTCTGAGATCCAACTGCAACGTGGCAGCGAGGCTGCCACAACCATTGTGGAAGACAGTGTGGCGATTCCTCAGGGATCTAGAACTAGAAATACCATTTGACCCAGCCATCCCATTACTGGGTATATACCCAAAGGATTATAAATCATGCTGCTATAAAGACACATACACACGTATGTCTATTGTGGCATTACTCACAATAGCAAAGACTTGGAACCAACCCAAATGTCCATCAACGATAGACTGGATTAAGAAAATGTGGCACATATACACCATGGAATAGTATGCAGCCATAAAAAATGATGAGTTCATGTCCTTTCTAGGGACATGGATGAAGCTGGAAACCATCATTCTCAGCAAACTATTGCAAAGACAAAAAACCAAACACCACATGTTCTCACCTATAGCTGGGAATTGAAGAATGAGAACACTTGGACACAGGAAGGGGAGCATCACACACTGGGGCCTGTTGTGGGGTGGGGAGAGGGGGGAGGGATAGCATTAGGAAATATTCCCAATGTAAATGACGAGTTAATGGGTGCAGCACACCAACATGGCACATGTATACATACGTAACAAACCTGCATGTTGTGCACATGTACCCTAGAACTTAAAGTATAATAAGTATATATATAAAAGAAAAAAAAGAAAATCACTCAAAACCATACAATTAAATGGAAATTAAACAACATGCTCCTGAGTGACTTCTAGATAAATAATGAAATTAAGGCAGAAATCAAGAAATCCTTTAAAACTAATAAGAAAAAAAAAGATACAACATGCTAGAATCTCTGTAATATAGCCAAAGCAGTGCTAAGAGGGAAGTTTATAGCACTATATGGTCACATCTAAAAGTCGGAAAGATCTGAAATTAATAATCTAACATCACATCTAGAGGAACTAGAGAAACAAGAATAAAATAACCCCAAAGCTAGCAGAAGACAAGAAATAACCAAAATCAGAGCTGAACTAAAGGAAATTGAAACATGAAAAAACATATGAAAGATCAATTAAACCAGGAGCTGTCTCTTTGAAAGAATTAATAAGATAGATAGACCACTAGCTAGACTAATTTAAAAGAGAGAGAGTGAAGATACAAATAAACACAATCAGAAATGACAAAGGGGATGTTACCACTGACCCCACAGAAATAAAAAATCTGTCAAAGACTATTACAAACACCTCTGTGCACTCAAGTTAGAGATCCTAGAAGAAATGACTAAGTTCCTGGAAACATACAACCTCCCAAGATTTAATCAGGAAAAGGCTGAATTCTTGAATAGACCAATAATGGGTTTCAAAATTGAATCAGTAAAAATAGCCTACTAGTAAAATTTCAGGACCAGATGGATTCATAGCAAAATTCTACCAGACATATAAGGAAAAGTTGGAACTATTCCTAGTGTAACTAATCCAAAACATTGAGGAGGAAGAACTGCTCCCTAACTCATTCTATGAGGCAAGCATCAACCTGATATCAAAATCTGGCAGAGACACAACAACAAAAGGCAACTTCAGGCCAATATCCTTGATGAACATAGCTGCATAAATCCTCAACAAAATACTAGTATACCAAATCCAGCAACACATCAAAAAGCTAATCCACCATGATCAAGTAGGCTTTATCCCTGAGATACAAAGTTGGTCCAACATATGTAAATCAATAAATCTTATTCACCACATAAATAGAACTAAAAGCAAAAACCACATTATTATCCCAATAGATACACAACAGACCTCTGATAAAATTCAACATCGCTTGTTGTTAAAAGCCCTCAAAAAACTAGGCATTGAAGGAACATACTTCCAAATAAGAAGAGCCGTCTATGACAAACCCACAACTAACATCATACTGAATAGACAAAAGCTGGAGGCAGTCCCTTTGAAAACCAGAACAAGACAAGAGTGCCTTCTATCACCACACCTATTCAACATAGTATTGGACGTTCTGGCTAGATCATTCAGGCAAAAGAAAGAAATAAAAGGCAGCCAAGTAGGAAGACAGGAAGTCAAACTATCCCTGTTTGTGGTTGATATACTATGCCAAAAAAAACCATAGTCTCTGCAAAAAGCTCCTTGATCTGATACACAACTTCAACAAAATTTCAGGATACATATCAATGTACAAAAATCAGTAGCATTTCTATACACCAACAATATTCAAACTGAGAGCCAAATCAAGAATGCAGTCTCATTCACAATAGCCACAGAAAGAAAAAATACCTAGGAATGCAGCTAACCAAAGAGATGAAAGACCTCTACAGTGAGAATTACAAGACACTGCTCAAAGAAATCAGGGATGACACAAACAAATGAAAGAACATTTCATGCTCATGGATTGGAAGAATCAATATTATCAAAATGGCCATACTGCCCAAAGCAATTTAGATTAAATGTTATTCCTATAAAACTGCCAATTCTTCATAAACTAGATAAAAACTATTTTAAAATTTATATGGAACCAAAAAAGAGCTTGCCTAGCAAGGCAATCCTAGACAAGAACAAAGCTGGGGGCATTATGTTACCTGACTTCATACTATACTACAAGGCTACAATAACAAAACAACATGGAACTGGTACAAAAAAAGACACATAGACCAATGTGGACAGAATGGAGATCCCAAAAATAAGTGTCACACACCTACAACCATCTGAAATTTGACAAAATCAGCAAAAATAAGCAAAGATGAAAGGATTCCCTATTCAATAAATGGTACTGGGATAATTGACTAGCCATATGCAGAAGATTGAAAGTAGACCTCTTCTTTACACCACCTACAAAAATTAATTCGAGACACATTAAAAACTTAAATCTAAAACCAAAAGCTATACAAATTCCAGAAGATAACCTAGTACCATTCTGGATATAGGACCCGATAAAGACTTCATGACAAAGATGCCAAAAGCAATTGCATCAAAAACAAAAATTGGCAAATGAGATCCAGTTAAACTAAAGAGCTTCTGCACAGCAAGAGAAACTATCAACAGAGTAAACAGACAACCTACAGAATGGGAGAAAATATTTGCAAGCTGTACATTAACAAAGATCTAGCATCCAGAATCTATAAGAAACTTAAACAAGTTAAGCAAAAAACAAACAAACCCATTAAAAAGTGGGCAAAGGACATGAACAGACACTTTTCAAAAGAAGACATACATGCAGCCAACAAGCATATGAAAAAATGCTCAATATCACTAATCAGAAAAATGCAAATCAAAAACCACAGTAAGACAACATCTTACACCCGTCAGAATGACTATTACTAAAAAGTCAAAAAATAACAGATACTGGTGAGGTTGTGGAGAAAATGCAATGCTTGTGCATTGCTGGTGGGAATGTAAACTAGTTCAGCCGTTCTGGAAAGAAGTTAGGCAATTTATCAAATAACTTAAAACAGAATTGCCATTTGACCCAGCAATTCCATTATTGGGTATATACCCAAAGGAATATAAATTATTCACAGTAAGCTGAGATAGCTCAGTTGGGAGGTCATTGGACTGAAGAAATATAAATTATTCTACCATAAAGACATATGCATGCATATGTTAATTGCAGCACTATTAGCAATAGCAAAGACATGGACTCAACCTAAATGCCCATCAATGGTAGACTGGATAAAGAAAATATGGTACATATGCACCATTAAAAAATGAGATCATGTCCATTGCAGCAACATGGATGGAACTGGAAGCCATTATCCTAAGAAAACTAATGTCAGCGCAGAAAACCAAATATCACATGTTCTCACTTGTAATTGGAAGCTAAACATTCAAAACATATGGACACAAAGAAGGGAACAACAGACACCAGGGCCTACCTGAGGGTGTAGGGTGGGAGGAGGTTGAGGATTGAAAAACTCCCTATTGGGTACTATGCTTATTAACTGGGTGACAAAATAATTTGTATCTCAAACTCCTGCAACACACAGTTTACCTATATAGCAAACCTGCACATGTACCCCTGAACTTACAATGAAAGTTTAAAAAATAAAAGTAGCCAATTCCAACTTGAGCTACAGGTTGAAGCAGAGCCACACAATTGCATTCACCCTAGATCTGCCTATAACCCCCAGGGTATCCATGGACAAGTGGGCAAGCATAAGCTATTATTTGGCACTTAAATTTGGGGTTGGTTTGATAAGCAGACATGGTGATTCTCAGCCCTCAGCTTATAATAGTCAGTGACTTTTCCCAGAGTGGTTGGGTTACTACATTTACCAGGTAAGATTGTAGTGGAACTGGAACTCCCTATTCACACAATGATTGATACTCCTGAAACCACAGTGAATTCTAACAGCTTGGGCATGCTTTGCTTTAAAAAAAAAAAAATCATAAACAACAGGGAATCATGTTTCATTTTTCCACAAGACTGCATGAGCCTGGAATCAACTCCACTCCTAAAGGTGGAACCCACAGCCAAGCACAATGCCCAGGACCTTCTTCCATGATGCTCAGTAAGTGACAGAGACAGGGTGCTCCCTCCCACTGAAGGACAAAGAAGATTGTCCAAGCAATCGCTTTTACTTAGCAAGGTGGCAGGGGTCCAGTTCTCTCCAGCATCAAGCTCTTACCAGGAAAAAAAAGATAGAAAAGAAAGAAATAAGGAATACTGACAAGAGATTGAATAACTCACCATTTTCCAGCTCTACTGCTTTGATGGCAAGTGAAAATGGGCCTAAAGCATGAGATGGTTACATGCTGGTTATTATGGAATTTGTAGCACTATGCTTGCCTGATAATAAATGTGGTTGTTCCTGGGTAATAGAAGGGGTGTAAGTGCCCGAGTCTATATCTGGCAGGGGAGCAAGAAGGTGGAGTGGGGATGGGTGCGTGACTTGAGTGGTAAGTGGATAGTTGGAATAAAAGGGAATTAGCCTCTTTTCTAGCATGTTTCAACATCTTCAAGAAATTAACAGACTTCAGACATTATCAAACATGCAAACATACACACAAACAAAAACAATAATAAAATAGAGCAAAATGTGGCATGAAATGTGGGAAAAGATTATTCTCTTGAACTTGCCTATCTTCAAACAGATGTTTCCTGTGCTATATTTATTTTGGGAATATGATTCTATACAAACGTATTTCAAAAAGTAATAAACATTTCAAGAAAAATTGCAGGAATTTTATGTATACTTTCTAACAGAAAAAATGATGTGAAGAACAGGGCGAAAATGTGTGTGCATGGCCCCCAATCATACTGTGTGCTCTTGTAAAGAATAAAAGTTCAGGCCGGGCACTGTGGCTCCTGCCTATAATCCCAGCACTTTGGGAGGCTGAGGCAGGCAAATCACCTGAGGTCAGGAGTTCAAGACAAGCTTGGCCAATATGGAGAAACCTTGTCTCTACTAAAAATACAAAAATTAGCTGGGCGTGGCGGAGGGTGCCTGTAGTCTCAGCTACTCAGGAGGCTGAGGTGGGAGGATCACTTCAACAGGGGAGGGGGAGGTTGCAGTGAGCCAAGGTCGTGCCACTGCACTCCAGCCTGGGTGACAGAGTGAGACTCTGTCTCAAAAAAAAAAAAAAAAAAAAGAGAGAGAAAGAAAGAAAGAAAAAAAGTTTAAATGTTTTAGAAACATTCAAGTAAGTAACAAAGGCCATATTTTCCCTTTAATATGCGTAAGGAATTTCTATAGAAGTCAATGGGGTTTTACATAAAAATCAATGGCAAATTATGGTCCTTAATGAAAGAGGAAATTATGATTATAGCGCTGCTGGTAGCATCACTATAGTTAAGGCTGAGCAGTCTTTTCCATTATCACTTGTCAGGATTTAATAGCTCAGCTGCTTCGAGTCCTACTTGGCTGAAACGTGATATACAACTCATCAGGCAGGATGTAATTAGTTATTATTATTGTTATTACATAAACAAATATTTTAATCAGTAAAGTATTTTTTAATTATAAAGCTTAAAGAGAATGTTTTTTTCTTAGTAGCAGGTGCAGGAGTGGGAAAAAAGAGAAATAAGGAGACATGCTTAAAAGAAGGTAAATTGACTTTGGCAAGTTCCTCCATTGGAATAACTCATTTTCCTTTCATTGTAGGCACTAATGTGGTCTGCTATGTAATAGAATCTCCTGGAAAAGCAACCCTGTGGAAGACTCAGGCAAGGCCATTCACTGGCTTCTCTCAATCTGTTTTTCTATTGCATGTGCAATGCCATTAAATTATTTTATGTCCATGTGCAATGCAATTAAATGGCAACATACCACAAGGTTCCTAGAACTTCTCAGGACCCACTTGACAATGCCAGTCTTGCTTTACTGAATAAAAGTGCATCATCCTCGGCTTCTACATGTTCTATTGTCACTCAATCTGTACAAATGTATGCCTTAGTTGTGAAAAACCTTACATCAGATCTTTTTGATAGAGCCCAAAGACTTTTTTTTTTTTTTTTTTTTTTTTTTTTTTTTTTTTTTTTTTGAGACGGAGTCTCGCTCTGTCGCCCAGGCTGGAGTGCAGTGGCGCGATCTCGGCTCACTGCAAGCTCCGCCTCCCGGGTTCACGCCATTCTCCTGCCTCAGCCTCCCGAGTAGCTGGGACTACAGGCGCCCGCTACCACGCCCGGCTAATTTTTTGTATTTTTAGTAGAGACGGGGTTTCACCGTGTTAGCCAGGATGGTCTCGATCTCCTGACCTCGTGATCCGCCCGCCTCGGCCTCCCAAAGCCCAAAGACTTTTTATGACTGTGTTGTGACTGTCCTCTTACTCACCCATGTGTGTGGTACCCAGGGATGAATAATGATGATGCTTATTGCACATGATGCACAGGTAAGGAAACTCGAGCAGCAAAGTCGTCTTTTTGTTTGGCTGTTTTTTGTTGGTTGGTTTGTTTTGTTTTGTTTTGTTTGCTGTTTTTATACTCAATGCTAGAGTTTTCTGGCAAATGCAAAGGCCACCTGTGGCACTTTGGAAATATTCATTACCTGGAGAGTGGTAAATAGAATATGAGAGGAAAAGGGAAACGACACTTGTAAAGTGCCTATTATGTGCATTGTGTACTTAACCTACTGCTATGGTTTGAATGATGGTATCCCCTCAAAAATTCATGTTGAAAATGTTGAAACTTAATCCCCAGTGCAATAGTATTAGGAGGTCTGACCTTTAGGCAGTGATTGAGTCATAATGACTCTACCTTCATGAATGGGATTAGGTGCCCTTAGAAAAGAACTTGATGGAGGAAGTTTGCCCCTTTTTGCACATTCCATTCCTTTCAACACAGCATTTCTCCCCTCTGGAGGATGCAGAAACAAGGCACCATCTTGGAATCAAAGAGCAGCCCCCACCAGATGCAAAATCTGCCAACTCCCTGGTCTTGGACTTCCCAGTCCTCAGAACTGTGGGAAATAAATTTGATTTTGTGGACTGCCCAGTCTACAGTATTTTCTTATAGCAGCACAAATGAACTAAGATACTTATGTTATCTCATTTAATCCTCATAACACCACTTATGTGTGGCATTTTATTTACAATTTACAGAGAAGCAAGATGAAATTCAAAGAAATTACGTGCTTTTTTTTCCAGATCGTTCAGTTACTAAGTGGTAGAGATCACCTTTGATCTCAGGCTTATCAGACAAGTTCAATGTTCATCCTATTTTCCTTCTTCACCTCCAAATCCATACACTCATTCTCTTCTCAACACTGCTCATTAGGGCTTTGATCCCCTTCTTTCAGAGAAACTACTCTAGTCAAGTCCACCAACAATCTCCACTGCCAAATCCGGTGATCACCACTCTGTCCCCATCTTTCATAACCTCTCAGCAGCATCCAAAGCAATTGGGCTCTTTTTCCTTCTTGAAATCCTCTCTGCTCTTCACTTTCATATTGTATGCTATTCTGTTGTAAGGGTTCTTCCAGACTCCCTGACAGCTTCTTCTTGGTGCCCTTTGATGGCTCCTCCTTCATCACTCAGCTTCTACAAGTTCCTCCTTTTCTTTTCTCTGCTCATTCCTTCCTTGGGGGCTCCCATATAGTCCCATAGCTTTTCATCCATCTCTATGCTGCTGACCACACTACAACCCACATTCTCTACTGACATGTGGACTTGTACATATAACTGCCTACTCATTAATTCCACAACATGTCCAGAATAAACTTTCACTGCCTTCTCATCAGAAAAAAAAAACTATTCCTTGCCTATTTTTCCCATTTGAAATACACCACCCTTATTATAGTTGTTGAAATCAAAACACAATGTTTTATTCCTCTCTTTCCCTTGCCTTCCACTTGCAATCCATCAACAAGACTTGATGATTTAGCATCTAAATAATATCTGAAATCTACCTACTCCTTCTAGCGTCAGTGTTTCAGGTTTGCAATTGCCTCCTACCAGAGCTCCCAGTTTCCATTTAGTAGACAAAATTATTTTAAAAAAAAAACAAAGAAAAAGAAAAAAAAACATAAGTCAGATCAAGTTACTTTCAGGCTTCAAAATGTCCCAAATAAATATAAAGTTACCTATACACACACACATACTCCAAAATCTTCTCATAATCCTTATGATAAAATCCACATTCCTTTCTGTGTCTTCATCATGACCCCACTGTACTCATTCTCCTTCCATATCTCATCCATCTCACTCACACTCTACACCAGACACACTGGCCCTATCATTGTCCTGAGCACCTCACTGCCCCCACAAGCTGAACGCCACTTCCACACCTCAAAGCCTTTGCACTTGCTGTGTACTCTGCCAAGAACACCTTGAATTTTGGGTAACTGGTTCCGCTCGTGATTGATTTCTCAACCAACTGTCATCTCCTTAGAGAGGTTTTCCAGAATGAGTCTCGCAATGCTGTCATGTACATAAGTCTAAAATATTTATTACCTGGGCCTTTATGCAGATATTGTGCAGGGTGACAACATGGTCATGTTGTCCAGGGTGGACACTCCCTCCCTGGCTTGTAGAGAGCCTCCTTCTTGCTGTGTGGTCACATGGCAGAGAGAGAGAGAGAGAGAAAGAGCACTGATATCTCTTCATCTTCTTTTAAGGACATGAGTTCTATTGAATCAGGGCCCTTATGACTTTGTTTAACCGTAATTGCCTCCTTAAAAGCCCTATGTCCAATATAGTCACATGGAACATTAGGGCTTCAACATAAATTTTGAGGGGACACAATGCAGCTGATAGCAGCCCTGATAGAAACACTTCGCCATGCCTGGTCTATAATAAATAATATGATCTTTCCACCCCACCATTATTGCCGGTCTATCTGACACAGATATTTTACTGATGTTTAATGCAACAGGGTATATATTCATTTTCCATAAAAGGTATTACACAAGTGGAGAAAATTCATATTAGGAATAGTCATTATGTGGGCTACAAAACACCAGTTTTTAAATTTTATAACATTTTCACTTTTGTTCTTTCTTCAAATACATTGTTAGAACAAGAGTCACAAAAATCTAAGGGTGAAATAAACATATTTCCTTGTGTTTCATACTTATGCTAGGTAAAAATGTAAAAATCAGTAGTAATAACAATCAGAAAATCCTTTTAGAAGGCTTAAAGGAAGAGAGCAGATTTGTAGTGGAGGAGTAAGAAGGCTTTTTCACACACACATACATGCACACACACACCCAAACACACACCTTGTTTTCTCTGCCTTATTTACTGCTCATCAAATTTTTAAAAGCCATTTTACAAAATGTATTTTTAAAGTCTCAAAATACCCTAAGAAATGGAAAGAAAATATAAAAATTACTCTCTAATAACCAAGGCCTATGTTGTTCATCTCTAAAGGAATAGCCAATTAAAATGCAGTAGGTACATCTATAGAATAATGGTAGGTGGCAGTTGGAAGTAACAGCAACTTCAATGTTTCTTAGAAACCTGGTATTGAGTGAAAAAAAAAGAAACAAAGAAATCAACAACATAACACCATGTATGAAAACTAAAAATATATACCTTCACAAAACACTACATATTTTATAAGTGTACATACATATACTGTCAAGGGTAAACATCAAATGCATGAGTGTGAATACCTGTGGAGGAGATGAGTGCTGCAGTCTCAGAAGAGGGGAGAATTAAAAACCAGAGATGGATTAGCAACCAATGACATTGGCAAACCAGGAATATATGTGGCCCAGATATTTGCATTTGAGGTAGAATGAAAAGAAAGAAGAAGGGGAGGGAGAAAGAAAAAAAGGCATGAGGATGGAAGTAGGAAAATAATGATAGTAAATATAACTCTCTTCTGACCTCATCATTTCTTTAAGTTTTGGGCTTTGTGCTCAGGGAATCCTTCTTAAGTGTGAACTAAAGTCATAGTAGTAGCTCAGTGTGCTAGGATCACAGAGGCAAATAGTGCAAGCTTAAACAGACAGGGAGACAAAAAAGTAAGGAGCTGCAATTTGTCCGTGTTTCTTTCACCAAACCAACAAGTCTATCCTGACTTATTTATGCCATCTACTGGTCCTTTCAAATACTTGTTTTTCCAAAACTCACTCTTGCTGTTTGACTTGAGCAATATTACAGTTTTGCAGGAGCAAGTACAGAAAGTCTTTTCACTCAAGTACTGAATTTCTTGCTAAAGATATCTGCACTGAAGCAACATTTTGCCCTCATACTGGTATGTTCTAAGTTTTTTCTTTGTTAGTGAAACTCTGCTGAATTAATTCCTTTGTTAAAAGTCCTCTTTCAGTGAAAAAGAGGATACAGTTTCTGAAAGAGGCAAGAAAACCATCTCCCAATCTGCTATAAATATCAGTGCTGATTTTCCTTCTCCAAAGCTGGAAAATTGCCTTGGAATGGTATCCTTCTGTCCACCTAAAATGTATTTGTAACACATTCTCATTTGAGTTTAAAGCATTTGCATGAATTGATTATTATTTGGAGGAGGAATTTTTAAGGATTTTTTTAATTCTAGTGTACATTTATGTACTATAACAATCTGACTCACAGTTGGATGTGTATTATCGTATGTTTTTATTATTTTATTGCCATTTATCCTGCCTTTCTTGTTTAATTTCCTAATTTATCAGACTAGTCTCTGATTTGACTCATCAAGAGATGACAAATGTCAGTATTTTAATGCTGTTTCAACCAGACAGCCAGTCACTTACTTTCTTACTGATGATCCAACTGAACATGTGCAGGAATCCAGTCAAGTTTTATACATATTCATAAATAGAAGTCATTCATTAACAAATGTAAAATTTCAACAAGAACGAAAAAATCTTGTCTCATTCCACATTCCCTTCTTGACAGAACCATGAGTCATATTGAATAATTTCTCATTCATGTTTAGAATCTCTTACTCTGAAGGAGAAAAATCAAGCAAGCTATTTCTGGAGCAAACATTGAAAACAACCACTAAACTGACAAGCCATCCTTTCTTGACGAGGTGGTTATTAAGCAGCTGAAGTTAATTCCAAAAACAGATAGTCCTCAGAATATCTCTGCCAAATCCTATATGACCATAATGTCTTTTTTATAGGAAAAGAGTACTGACTCTTCTGAGGACCCTGAATATCAGGAAAGACTTGAAGCTCCAAGGCAGGGGTCAGAAAACTACAGCCCTAGGCCAAATCTGCCCTACCACCTGTTCTCACAGAGCCTAAGAGAAAAGAGTGGATTTTACATTTTAAATGGTGAAAACAACTCAAAAGAAGAATATTATTTCATGAGACATGAAAATATTAAATTTAAATTTCAGTGCTCATGAAGTTTTATTGGAACACAGCCATGCCCATTTATTTACTTTTTATGTCTGGCTGCTTTTATCACACAACTGCAGCACTAAGTAGTTGCAACAGAGGCTACCTGGCTCACAAAGCTGCAAATATTTACTAACTAGACCTCACAGAAAAAAAAATTGCTAACCTCTGCCCTAGGTAAAAACAGAGGAAAGAGATGTGAGGTGCTATGAAGTCCTTGGTAGAATTATAGCAAGAGACCCCAGCGAATGGGTTTCCAGGGAAATCATGAGAACAAATGCAGCCCGTCACCCCTGAAAACCCATTGCCCTTGTTTTCTCATACATTTAATCCTTTCCTCATCAGATGCTGGTCTCAAGAATCTTGAGGTTCCCTTACTGCTTTTCCAAGACTCACCTTGAACTACACAAAAAGATTAACAGGCTTATACTAGATATTTCACATGCAAATCTTGACTGGTTTCTGGCAGTCTGTGAAGGCTAATTCTATTAGGTTGGAGCAAAAGTAATTGCGATTTTTGCTCTTACTTTCAATGACAAAAATCGCAATTACTTTTGCGCCAAACTAATAACGAGTTAGAAATCTTCAAGCATATCCACAGAAAACAAGCTGAGAATCTTCAAAGGGGATCTTTATTCATTTTATACTATAATGAGGGCAAGAGCCTAGCAGAACAGTGGGTTCTGTTCTCTATGGTTGCCTTTTCTTCAAAACCCTGCTCATGAAGTCATGAGTTCCTTGGTATCTCTGAATTCTTATTTTTACATCACTAGCCAAGTGAGATTAGAGCAAGCTTTAAGTCTCTGCTTTTGTTTAGCTGTTGACTTTGAAAACTGTTAATCAGCAAATGCCTCAAAGAGTAAAAGTTGCAGAGAAAGAGGAACTCAACTTTGTGTATTTCTTTCTTTTTTTGTTTTGTTTTGTTTTGTTTTTGTTTCTGTTTTTTGTTTGTTTGTTTTTGAGACGGAGTCTCACTCTGTCACCAGGCTGGAGTGCAGTGGCGCGATCTCGGCTCACTGCAACCTCCACCTCCTGGGTTCAAGCGATTCTCCTGCTTCAGAGTAGCTGGGATTACAGGCACGTGCCACCACACCCAGCTAATTTTTGTATTTTTTGTAGAGACGGGATTTCACCATGTTAGCCAGGATGGTCGCCATCTCCTGACCTCCTGATCCACTCGCCTGGGCCTCCCAAAGTGCTGGGATTACAGGGGTGAGCCACTGCACCAGGCCAACTTGGTGTATTTTTTCTTATTTCTGATTGCCTTGGTTCTTCTCCAGTGCTTTTAAATAGCTATTTTATTTATTTTTAAAAAATTGTATACAGTTTTTGTTGTTTATCCCAAGACAGGAAATTCATTCTGATGTAAACTACTCCCTTGAAATCAGAAGTGGAAAATGTTTTCTCTCTTTTAAAAAGTAAATAGCATCAAGTATTTTTTCTACTAGAATTGCCAAATAATAACTCTATCTACTTCATTCCAACAAAAAGTGACCTTACCCTGGAAATCCTGGGAGATGTCTTTATAGTATAAAGAATATTTTCACTGAATGTCAAAAGGATGCATTTTACAATTCTGGAGATAATACAAGTGTGTGCCACAGAAAAGTCCAAAGTATGACCTACATAGGAACAGAATTGTGTTCCAAGGAGATCTTTAGAAGATGAAATGTCTTTGCGAGACTGTCTGAATGTGCAATGACTACTTAGGTCCGAACTGCCATTGGATACCCCCCATTGTCCTTTCTATCACGCTTCCATTGCAGATACAGTTTTGCTCCAGACAAAGTCCTCAAAACCAAATTGCCTCCATCTTTCACTTTTTATTGCTGTCCTCTGCTAACCATAGAATGCTCATTTTCCTAAACTGGAAAAGTGACACAACCCAGTGTGAGATTCCTTGATTTCTTAAAAGCAGGCCTTGCTATAAGCAAGGCGTAGGCAGTGTGGTGTTCTGACTCATGAATACAGCAAAAAATTTAGAAATTATTTAATTAAACATATAGAGATTATTAACTTGAAATAGATTCTGCAACAAATAATAGCTTCATAGATTGAATAGAGCTGATAATATTCTAATAGAACAATAGGCTTGTACATGACGAACTTTTTTTGAAGAAATCACAAGGCTGAACATTCATTAGACTGTGAAAAGAAGAAAATCAACCAACAAAGAATGGCTAATGAAACACAAAGGGCAATTTGGCAAGATTCTGTTGGTTCATGGAGAAAAATGAATCCTCAAACAAAATCTTGCAGAATATAATTAACGAGATGGGTTTGTGGAACATTGACAAGATTCAAAGCATAAACAGAGAAAATTCTTCTGATGCTGAGAATCTAATTGCTATGGTTCTTCACTTTACTATTCAGGATTTTGCTTTCAGTGTGTCCTTACCACTTGCTTATTATACTTTCCTCTCTCTAGATGTTCTTTAATTTCAATCACTTAAATGAATTCAATAATCACTGTTAAGTGTGATACTATGTCCCATAGGATCAAGTAAATGTACAGGGAGACAGTGTATCATGGATAAGATATTATAAAAATGAATGAGGTCTCTATTTTGAAGAGTCAGTAGAAATAAAGAGGCAGTGGACAGAGTAATTAGGCTAAATTTAAATGAATATTAATTGTGTAATGTTGTATGGGTTTATATTAATATAAATTAAAATACTGTTGAGTGAAAAAAAGCCAGACTCCGAAGCGTGCAAACATGACTCTATTCATATAAAGTGTAAAAACTTTAATTAATCTAGGGTATAGAAATCATAATACTAGGAGGGACGGGGTCATGACTGAGAGGAGACAAAACAGAGGCATCTCAGGGGTGATAATTATATGAGTTTGTTTGACTTTGAAAAAAATCACTGCTCTGTACAATTATCGTTTGTGAAGAAGTCTGTAAGTGCACTATATTTAATCATTGTTTTACACCTGGGATAGTGTATTTTTAAGTTTTCTTTTTTAGCATCAATATCAAATAATAGGAAAATGTCATACAAACGATTATCATTGTTCTGCAGGAAAAAAACAAACTCATCTGTTCTGAAAATGTAAATATCTATAGACCATGCTTTTTCGACAACTTTAATTTTTGCCTTATGTGAATGCCATCAAGGACCAGATCTTATTTACCTTGATGTCTCCATTTCCTAGCACAGTATCAGGCTGAGCATTTTTCAGACAAGGATGAGTCTCATGCTTTCCTTTTTTCTAGAGATGTCAAATTTTTTCAGCCTTGATTTTCCATTTACCTAGATTCATTTCTTTCCAGGGGAGAGGAAGAATGCATTGATCAGGTCCCAGACCTGTCATCCCAGCTGTCTGGTGGAATTCTGACATATGCCATATGTGGGTCTCTAAAACACCTTATTCCAAAGGCAGGGGATAAAGTAATTAGGCTAAATGAGGTCAGCAGGAATAAAGTGCCAGGGCTTTGGCCACGTGTAGCACTGCTCATGTCCTGGGCCCAGCTCAGCAGAACTCAGAGTGGTGTGCAGCATGTGAATTACAGGAGGCAAAGCTACTGTGCTCAATGATCCAGAAGGTAAAGGTAGCTTATGGCCTTGCTCTGTCATATGGGAATGCTGACTGAGGGAACTGTCTTGTTATCTAGCAGTGATGCTTTTTCTAGTTTCTTGGCTTACCTCCGTCTCACACTTGAAGATGGGCTAGCTTGAAAAGCACTGGAATTGGGGATATGATTTGAAGAGTTCTTGGAAAATTTCAGCCAAAACTATTTCTTCCAACCTAAACTATTTTTGGAGGTATATTTATCTGGTTCTTAAGGGCATTTCCTTCGTAAATATACTCTATTCAAAACAAGCACTTGGTGAAAAAAAAAAAAACCCTCATATCCTTGATCCAGAGGGAAAGACACACAAATAAGGCTGGAACACAGCGTGAGAATAAAGCTCCAACAACAATATCATACAAATCTGTTCAAGTTCTGGCTTTCCTGGGTACCAGCTAGCTGACCTTGAACAAAACTCTTCCTGATTTTAAGACTTCATTTGAAAAGTAGGAACAATAATAGTTCCTATCTCAAGAGCTCTTGGGAGTGAAAATTAAGATAATATTTGTTATAGCATTTATCACATAAAAAGTGCTACTATTATTATTATTTTCAGAGATCTAAAAGGAAATGGTATGGCATAAGTGCTAGGTGCTAAAAGATGGAGTGATCATAACTAGGCAGGAGGAAGAGAGATGAGGAAATATGAAACGAAAACATTTCAAATAAAAACCTGACTTTATGGTTTTGCTTTGATTGGGCTCTTTCTGATGCACCTTCACAGCTCCAGCCAGGAAGTAGCACATCAAGACAGCAGGTCGCCCCTTTAATACTTGATAAAATTCCTCTTAATGAGTCATTTTTAGGAAAGGTTCCAGTGATCAAGGCTGTTTTCACTGGTGACTTGTACATCTAAGATTCTACTTAATTGTACACCTGTTTGCATATCCAGGTACTTTTTGGCAGGCACTTGGGAAGAATGAAGTAAACAATGTAATTCTTTAGATATTTTAAATTTCATTTCAGTATGCGTTGATGGCTTTCCTTGTCTTTGATTTTGGTGAGGGGATTTGATTACCCTGAAGCATCATATAAATTAATAAGTAACAATTAAAAAGAGAACATGGGATACAATTAGCCCTTGTGAGTCTTTGTCTCATAATCCTGTATATTATTCTAAATTTCTGCAATGTATTCATCATAACTGGCATTGAGGGAAAACAACAACAATAAATGTTGTGCAGGGAAAATAACATAGTTAATGTATTGTTGTTTTATGACTTATACTGGCTCTTAATGCAAGTGATTCATTTTGTGACTAATAATAAAAAAAGAGAAAAGATAAAATTAGCAGCTGAACAGAGCCACCCAGCCATCATCCAGATCAACAGTTGCTAATGTGCCTTCCCAGGCCTGCACTAAGATGTTGCACTACGATGATTCTTTCTCAGTACAGTCATGTTCCCAGCCCACTGAGCCCTCCTCTCACCTACAGGTCGTCCATCTTTTTTACTGTCTGCTTGGGCTATCATTCTCCTTTCCTCCCGACTGTTCAGGTCTCATTGCCAATTACAAGCTTGCCTCTTCTTGGTCACACAGACCTAACCGAGTTGAAGTAATGAAATGGTATTCTCACGTCGTCTCTGGACATACAGTCTTGTCATTTGAGTCCACAAATGATAAACTGGGACCAATTACAGACACTTGGTACATTAGGTAATTTTAAATGACGTATGAAAACAGAATAAACATGATTGATTTGATATCCTACTTTGATTCTACTTAGGTGCAAATTGTGATAAAACTTGTTTTGAATACGAAACCAGAGGAAGGTGAGATAAGTCACAGAAATATGACTTGCAACGTATAGGTTGCCAGTCTTCTTTTCAGTACTTTTTTTCATCTCCAGCTCATCAAAGATACTTTCCAAATCAAGTTATATCACTTAGAACCTCATGTGTTAGAACTTTATACTTTACAGAGTTTTAACTGCTTATCCTATACTTGCAAATATTTACATGAGGATTTTTATAGTTGTAATATCATAGAATTTCAGACCTGGAAAGGACCTGGAAAGGGTTGAACTTGTGAAGTTCAACCCCTTTATTTTACAAATAAAAAGCCCAAATCTTATAGAAGTTAAGAAATTAACCTTGAGTCACAGGGCTACTTAACTATAGAGAAAAATGTTGAATCTAGGCTTCCAAAGTCACATTTTAATGCTACCCTCTTCAGACTCTAGAATCTGGAACAATGCCCTGCACAGTGGAGAAGCTCATGAATAATAATCATGAAGAATGAAAGGAATAAATTTTCTTGAATATGAATAGTTGTTCATCCTTGTGACTTGCCACTTACATGATTTTCAGGATAAGCATATTTTCATTGTATATGGAGTGCACAGAAAATGTATCTTACATGAGAGCTAAATGTTTTAAAAACAAAATATACCTGGAAAAGCAGCAAAATAAGAACAGTAAATGAGTGAGCCTCCAAAACCCAGAGGCTGAGACTCTGAAAGAATATCTCAAGTTTGTGGAGACTACAGAGTAATTGCAAGTTTCTAGATATTATGATATTGGAATGACTGACAGAGATATGAATGCTGAAGTACACGTCCTTGGTATTGCTATGATGCAATCAGATTTTATCATTTTAATCCAAGCTGGGCACTCAAAGCTCCAATACACATCTCTAAAGGTACAGCCTCACCATCCCAGTGATATTGATCAAGCTTTCTACAGAACTGACCTTCCTAAGGCATTTACACAGGCCACAGAACATGGATTTTCAATAAAGAATGTTGTGGAACAGGTGGATTATCTCTTCCATGAGTACTAAGAAAATTTTTATTTGACTTACTGGGAAATATGTACTTTGAAGCTACATCTGCGGATACCAACCAACCCTAATATTTGTGCTAATGAATCAGCCTCCATTCTCTTCTTTTTTAGTTATACTTTAAGTTCTAGGGTACATGTGCACAACGTGCAGGTTTGTTACATATGTGTACATGTGCCATGTTGGTTCACTGCACCCATTAACTCCTCATTTACATTAGGTATTTCTCCTAATGTTATCCCTCCCCGCTGCCCACACTGCATGACAGGCCCCAGTGTGTGATGTTCCCCGCCCTGTGCCCAAGTGTTCTCATTGTTCAATTCCCACCTATGAGTGAGAACATACAGTGTTTAGTTTTCTGTCCTTGCGATAGTTTGCTCAGAACGATGGTTTTTAGCTTCATCTATGTCCCTACAAAGGACACAAACTCATCCTTTTTTATGGCTGCATAGTATTCCAAAGCATTATAAATCATCCTACTATAAAGACACATGCCCACATATGTTTATTGCGGCACTATTCACAATAGCGAAGACTTGGAGCCAACCCAAATATTCATCAATGATAAACTGGATTAAGAAAATGTGGCACATATACAGCCTCCATTCTTATTAAAGAAAACTGCACTGGCTACACCTTTCTGATCCTCTGTAGCCTGGTCTTGAAGATGAGACAAAATCATCTCTGTATTTAGAAGAAAACAAGTCTCAAACAAAATTCAATGCACTTATTTTTGTAAACAACTGTGACTTGCACTAGTAATGATGGATTCTCTAAGAAGAGTGAAGGCAAAATCTTGACATCTATTGCAGCTTCAACCTCTCCATGCCTAAGGGAGAAAGTCTTTTTCCTACCATCTGAAAGAAGTCCTCCATGGTGCCCAAGAAGATATATGCCATAGTCCCTGGACTGTGAGTGGGGGCAGAGCACATCAGGTAATGTCTTATGGGAGTGGCTCATAGCCTTACACAGAGGGGCACACCTGATCTCTGTGGTGACTCTTGAGGGTATAGTGCTGTCAAGGGAGCAGAGTATCATCAGGGATGATAACTAAAGAGGGACTTTCCTGAGAATGGGACTGTTTGAGGTATAGCACTTTGGGACTGAATCTGGCAACTGCCACCCTCAGTATTATCAGAATTGGTGAGAAAGAAGGAGCCGTTTGTTGGGTACTGGAGTTAGGGAGCAGCTCTCTGTACATATGTGAGGAGGAACCCAATGGTCAACAGCATCAGCAATTCAAATTCTGAGGCACCCAGAGAATTTATCTGGAACTCATATTTTTAAAGGAAAAGTTAACTCTGTTGTACATAAGTTCAGACAAAGATGAGCATGCATATGTGTGTTCATGTGTGTGTGTGTGTATTTGTGTGTGTGTGTGTGTGTGTGTGTGTGTTAGCATCATTATTTCAACCTATATTCTTTGCTTCTTTAGCCACTCAAGCTAGCAGGGCCTGGGGAAATATCTATACTACCTAGATTAATTTAAAATATCCAGCAATCTAATTATCCAGCCTGTTAATTATAGATGATTGAATACTTAATTTCCACATGGGTAGTGTGTCTTTTCTATGAGTAAAATTTCTCAGGTGGGAAAAAATTGCTTTTATTTTTCCTTATGCAGTTAGACATACTTCCTCCCACAATTTTTAAGCTCCCATTGTTTTTAACAGAATCTTAATAGATATCTCACATTTTATTTTCAAATTGAAAATAAAAAGGCAAGATTTCTAAAAATTCAGGCTGAGTGATTTAAAACTCTTGGAAAGAAACTTAAGAGACTTAAGTGTATTATAAGTAATAAACTACTGAAAGGAAGAAAATTATACTGTATAACTCAAATATTTTCAAAATATCATAATTTGATGGGATGACTTTATATTAAAAACCAAAAAAAAAACATTAATTCGAGAATCATTGAGGAAAACCATTCTCCAACTCCTGTGGTTTTGGTGATCTGCTTTTTTTTTTTCGGAATCCCATTTTTTGTTATAACAATACAAGAACTCATTTGGCTTAGGATTGACTTGGCGATGCGGGCTCTTTTTTGGTTCCATATGAACTTTAAAGTAGTTTTTTCCAATTCTGTGAAGAAAGTCATTGATGGGGATGGCACTGAATCTGTAAATCATCACTGGCCATCAGAGAAATGCAAATCAAAACCACAATGAGATACCATCTCACACCAGTTAGAATGGCAATCATTAAAAAGTCAGGAAACAACAGGTGCTGGAGAGGATGTGGAGAAATAGGAACACTTTTACACTGTTGGTGGGACTGTAAACTAGTTCAACCATTGTGGAAGACAGTGTGGCGATTCCTCAGGGATCTAGAACTAGAAATACCATTTGACCCAGCCATCCCATTACTGGGTATATACCCAAAGGACTATAAATCATGCTGCTATAAAGACACATGCACACGTATGTTTATTGTGGTATTATTCACAATAGCAAAGACTTGGAACCAATCCAAATGTCCAACAATGATAGACTGGATTAAGAAAATGTGGCACATATACACTATGGAATACTATGCAGCCATAAAAAATGATGAGTTCATGTCCTTTGTAGGGACATGGATGAAATTGGAAATCATCATTCTCAGTAAACTATCGCAAGAACAAAAAACCAAACACCGCATATTCTCACTCATAGGTGGGAATTGAACAATGAGATCACATGGACACAGGAAGGGTAATATCATACTCTGGGGACTGTTGTGGGGTGGGGAGAGGGGGGAGGGATAGCATCGGGAGATATACCTAATGCTAGATGACGAGTTAGTGGGTGCAGCGCACCAGCATGGCACATGTATACATATGTAACTAACCTGCACAATGTGCACATGTACCCTAAAACTTAAAGTATAATAAAATAAATAAATAAATAAATAAACAGTACAAGAACTCCATACATTTTAACACTAATCAAAGTGTTGAATCTTTGGGGATTTTTAGTCAAAGCAGTAGCTAAATATGTCCTCTAATATTAGCAGAGAAAGACATATACATAAATCACCATACTGTAAAGCAGAAATTATTGCTACAAGAGAAGTATCATCAAAGTACTAAGTACAGGGAGTGCCAATGGAATATGTTAGTAGTATGAGAAAAGTTATATCGTGAGGTGGCATTCAAATTGGGTTCTGAACAATTTGTTGAATTCTAATAGGAAAGAACATAGACATTGCATTCTAGAATACAAGATTAGTATAGGGAAAGGTTCAGAGGCATGGACATATTTTTTAAATAAATTTATGTATTTATTTATTTATTATTTGGACACTAGTATCTCACTATGTTGCCCAGGCTGGTCTCAAACTCCTAAGCTCAAGTGATTCACCCATCTTGGCCTCCCAAAGTGTTGGGATTACAGGCGAGAGCCACTGCACCCAGCAGCATGAACATTAATCCTGTGTTTAGGAATGGAACAAAGACCAGAGAGGTTGGAATGTAAGGAGTGGAGAAAACGAGGGATTATGGAATGGTGAGTAACATTTTTGCCTCCAGATCTGTTCCTCAGACTTGCATCCAATTCTGGTCTATTTCACAGGAATGCCCATCCCTGCGACTGCATTTTCCAGACTCCCCGTATGCCTTGGTCTGGAGAATGGGAAATAATGGCTAGATATTTCAGGGCTAGAGTGCAGACATCCTAGGGTATGTCTACTCCTCTCTCACTCTCTTGGCCTTGACTTCTAGAAACAACTATGCCTCCATGGCTACAGTTTCCATCTGGCAGCCCTCCCCTCACCCCCAGCAGTTTCATTTCTCACCAGGAAGCTCTCACTATGGTTTCCTCCAAAGAGCTTCAGCTTCTTGGTTCTGGTAACAGCACCTCTTCACACTGTGCCTCCTGCCCTCAGGGTGGTAATGGCTTCCAGTTTTTAGCTAACCTTGCCTTGATTCTCTACCTTGATTTACCTTCTCATCTTCCTCAGCACTTTTGTAGCCAACTTTCTTCCTTAAATGACCTTTGTTACAAGACCCAGAGTTGCTTTCATTTTCTGCCTCAAGTCTGATGAACACAGATGTTCATTAATATTGGCTAACAAAATGGATAATGGCTTCAGCTCCATCTCTCTTTGCCTTTTCCCACTTTAGTCCTTTACATTTAAAAATAGTTGTTTTGTTGTTGTTCTCAATTGGCTTTTAACAAATCAGGTTCACATCCTATAAGCCCTTATGCTTTCTAATCACTTCATTTACTCTTCCAAAACAGTATTGAACATCTATTACGGGCAGAAATTATGCTAATTGAACCCATGACCACAAAAAGCAGTGTAGCCAAGTACAGAGACATATTGTGAAATAACTAACATGTAGTGTCATAATGCATAACTCCACAAAGCTAAGTAATTAACATATAGTATGATAATGCTTGAACCTAAAACCAGTATCGACAAAGAATCAGCAGAGTACAGATGACAGAGAAATCAATTTCAGTTTAAGAAGCCATCTGTGATGGTTAATTTTAGATTTCACCTTGACTGGATTATGAGATACCTACATAGCAGGTATAGCATTATTTATAGGTGTGTCTATGAAAGTGTTTCAGCAGGAGATTGGCATGTGAATTGGTTGACTGAGTGAGGAAGATCCACCCTTAATGTGGGTGGGCACCCTTCCATTAACTGGGAGCCCAGATAGAACAAAAAGGCAGAGAAAAGGCAAATTATCTTTCTCTCTTGGAGCTGACTCACCTTCCTTCTCCTGTCCTTGAACATCAGAACTCCAGGCTCTTGACCCTTTGGACTCCGGGATTTGCACAAGCGCCGAGTGCTCCCACTTCTTACCCTGGCACAGGTTTTCAGGTCTTTGGCCTTAGACTGAAAGTAACACCATCAGCTTCCCTGGTTCTGAGGTCTTCAGACTTGAACTGAGCCATGCTACCATCATCCTATAGTCTCCAGGTTGCAGATGGCCTGTCATGTGGCTTCTCAGCCTCCACAATCACGTGAGCCAGTTCCCCTAAAACATTCCCTCTCAGGGACATAGATATCCTAGTCCTTCTTTGTCTCTGGAGAACCCTAACTGATATACTATCCTAAGAAGTCTGGAGTTACTACCATGTAACTGAAAGGAGTCCATTGTACATCTCTGTGAATAAAGCATTGGCATATTGTCATGTTTCCATAGCAATCTGCTGTAGTGACCGAACTTGCAAACTCTTGGTTCTTATAGAAAAATCCTAAATCCACTGTAAATTAAAACTGAGGGAAAGCGGCACTTGAAGTATGTTTGTTCTGACTGAAAATGTCTGTACAAATCACATGCATGTATAAGTCACTTCAAAACTTTGTTATCCAAAAGTTATGTAATAAGGAATCATAGCTAGAAAAAGTAAACGGCCAAAGTACTTATTTTACATATTTATTGATCACTATAATCTCTGAGTATTGTACATTTAAATGTCTATCCTACAGGTTGACAAATATGCTAAAATAAGATGCATTAATGTCAGCCTAAACTGCAAATGTGCGTGAATAATCAGTTTGATTTAATGCCAGAAATATCAAAATGTAGTACAGAACACAGTATCTCCGAATACTATTGCATATTCAACGTCAGGATGAAAATATTTTGCATTTAAACATTGCCTATTTTAATCACATTACAAATTTAAACAGTTTTAGTTGTGACAGTTATTTGTTAAGAATTAGCCTTAGTCGTTTTTATTCAAACCAGAATTCTATCTTCAGCATCTCTGTAGGTTGTAGAGCATTGACCACTAGGGGGCAGATGTAACCAAGACATTTAATAAGTTTCTTTCCTTCTTTAAATTTTGCATTTATTTGAGATATATCCTCTTGAAGTATGCAGGAAAACTGCATACTTAAATAAGAAAAGGAAAACCCTGATACCAATTTATAATTCAACTTTCAGTCTTTCATTTTCTTATGAGCTACCACATCTTATCTTTATTTTCAATTATGATAAAATTAAATTTACTCAAGAAAGACATAGTAAGTTATCAGTTTGTTGTTATACAGGATTGGCAATGTCCATTGGCACTTGAGTTTGTTTTTCTAAGTGAAGGCACCAGCAATCTAGTTTATACGTATTACCTAATTTCATTCTTACAACATAGCTTTGAATTCAGTACTGTTGTCATCCTCATCTATAGATGGAGAAACTAGAGACTTTTAGAAGCTCACAAATTATCAGGCAGAGTAGGAATTCAGACAGAGTTTTGCCTAATTTCAAATTTTGTGTAGATATAACTTCTCACTTTTTTCTGTTTTAATTATAAAATATACAATACATGCAGAAAAGTAATATATATATACATATACACATACACACACACACACTCTTCTTAAAAATAATTGTAAAACAAATGCCCATTTCACCACTACCCTGTTCAAAACAAACAACATTTTTAGCCCCTAAAGAAGCACCCGGTAAGTCCCTCATTGTTCACAACTCCTTCCCCTTGAAAGGTAAACACCATCTTCATCTTTATAATCATTCTTCACTTTCTTTTATTTAAAACCTTTGTGAGATTTCTATAAATCTATCCATAATGTATTGAATCATTCATGTCTTTCTCCTTCGGGTTGATGTTTTATTTGTAAGATTCATGTACAATGCAGTATATAGTTCTTTAGTTTTTGTTGCTACATGAAATAAAATGCTCTATGTAATATACCATGATAATATATTCTACTATTGATGGCATGTGAGTTGTTTCCAGTTTGGGACTATTATGAACAAGGTTACTGCAAAGATATATATATATATATATACACACACACACACAAAGATAGATAGATAGATAGATAGATAGATAGATAGATAGATATGCAAAAAGTTTCCCTAAGGTGTATGACTAAGAGTCAAAGAGCTAGCTCATCAGGTCTGCATATCATCAACTTTACTGGAAACAATGCAAATGTCAGTTAACAGATAAATTAATAAAGAAATTATGGTAAATACATACAGTGGAATAATACTCAGCAATAAAAAGAAAGGAACTATTGATCGATGCAACAACATAGATGAATTTCAAATATTCAGGCTGCGTAAAAGAAGTCAGGTTTTGTTTTTTGTCTTTTTGTCTTTTGTCTTTCCAACATGGCAGATTTGAGGCATTGTTAGCATGCCTCTTCCACTTGGAAAAACAAAATAGTGTGTAGAGATTCATACTGTGAAATTTTTCCAAAAAGCAACACAGATAATTAACAGGAAAACTGAAACAAATCACAGACCCTTTGAAAGAAGTGGCAGGCTGCAGCCTACACCTGAGCCAGGTGGAGTTTTCAGAGTGTGAGAAGTCACAGAGTGTGAGAAGGGGAGAGACTACCTCTGGGAGGTAAAGTAGTCACAGAGTGTGAGAAGGGGAGAGACTACCTCTGGGAGGTAAAGTCCCACTGGGAAACCTGTCAATCAGGGCGATGAGGGAAGGCCTTAACCCCACCCAGCTCTGGAGCTGATTTAGTGAGCGGTGGGAAGTATATGAGAAAGAGCAGCATCAAGACATGCTTTGCATGCACACCCAGTCTCCAGAGGGGACAGAGAGAAGCTATTCCTGATTGTACCTCACAGGCGGCCTTGTGGAAGTTGGCCAGCTAACTCAGGTGGCAGTCAGGTAGAAAAAAACGCCCAACTGAGATTTGCAATATAATCTCGAGTGGGGATGAATCCCCTCGACTAGAACCAAGGGGCTAGCGGGAAGTGTGCTGTAGCTATAGGCACAGGAGCTGGTTGTCCCTGCTTCACAGGCTGACTGAAAAGGCATGGCCTGAAAACCATATTTTCTTTCTCCCTTTGTTACAGTAGGTGGGTAGTCAGACATGAACAGGAAAAGAGAGGGCTCCCTCGACTTACCAGGAATGCCAGGAGACCATCAAGTGATGGTCCAGCAGTTGTCACACTGCCTCTCCTAAATGATCATTGGCTGCAGCCAGTGCCATGGAGAGGCAGTTTTCCAGTAGATAAAAACACCTAAAATTGATAATCAGCAGCTTCCTATAAGATCTCAGGAACTGGGCAAGTGGGCTCGGGCATGCTCATTAAGAGGCAAAATGGCGGAGAATGACTTTCCAGGGGCATCCCACCAAAAAAGGGAAGAAAGCCTCGTGAACATGCGTACAAACTCCAGTAAACTACACATGCTCACCTCCCAAGCACAAGCAGGGCAGCGCTATGTGGGCATCTCACCCTAAGGGAAGAATGAAGGGGAAGGAGCACAAGACACCGAAAATAGGTCCACATATAAAATCCTAGGTTCAAGTTTAAACAGGGCACTTGACCTCCAAGATGCCTGCTTGGGTCTCTTCCAAGTGTACTTTTCTTTCTTTCCTGCTCTAAAGCTTTTTAATAAACTTCCACTCCTGCTCTGAAACTTGTCTCGGTCTCTTTCCGCCTTATGCCCCTCAGTTAAACTCTTTCTTCTAAGGAGGCAAGAATTGAGGTTGCTGCAGATCTATGGAGATTCGCCACTGGTAACTCGAATAATTTCTGCCTGTAACATATTTTGGTGCTGTGACTTGGGTACCTTCCACCGCTAATACCTGGGGAAAGCTTATGGCCTGAGGCAGCTTTGAGTTCTGAGTGCAGACTGCCTGGAACCTAGCTACTGCTAGTGAAACACTGCAGGTATAAGACTTGCCTTTCTACATGGGGCTTACTGTTGCCTGCTACTCCCAAATCCCCATGTGGATCTTCTGTGCAGCAAGGCGGCTGCGTTCCTCCCTAGAACATTACCCCACCAACCAGAAAACTGCCTAATGATCCCTACTGGGGCCACTGCTTGCTCGCGAAAAGCCAGAGCATAAGACTTTCCTGACCCAGCCCCAACCTGGCTTGCCCCTCCACCCGCTCTGGTAGCTTCGCACAAAAGACAGAAACTTTTGGGAGCTCTAAGGCCCCACCTATTGCCTGAGACTCCAGAGTACATCCCTTGGGTAACATAAGGCAAGCATGAATACCACTGCTACCAGCGCAGCTCTTTTGCAAGTGCCACCTCCTGGCTGGAAGCCAAATGACACAGTCCCTGACAACATTTGCAGGTAGAATAGCACAGTGCCCAGGAAAGAGAAAACTTGTGAGTGAACCCAGCTATCACAAGTGCCTGCATCGCCTTGGCTAATCAGAAGGTCCTGAGTCTGTCTACTTTACCAGTTCATTACTACTACAGCTGTCACTTGAGAAAGCTGACCCACTAAGGCTATTAACAAGGAATCTCACCAAGTCTATGGCACTCCCTTGCCACCTCCATCGGAGCTGGTGCTAGCAGCTGCTGCTGGGAGACTTGAGGATAGGTCACATCACTGCATCCCTTGCAGACATTCCCCAACACCAGCCTGGAGTGCAGCAGCCTCACAGGGTAGCTAGACCCCGAGGAGTAGCAGCATTCACAGTACTCTGACTGGCAGGGACTCCTGCTCCTAGGGAAAGGGAGAACATACCACATTAAGAGAACACCCTGTGAGACAAAAGAATCCAGACAGCAGGGCTTGAGTCCCAGAACTTTCCACTTGCGGGAAGTTTCTTTCAGCAGAGGCACAGGTGCAGTGATGGGCTCAGCTCTACCCCAACAGTCAGGCAGCCCTGTGCTCATGAAGGGCCTTGGAGAAGGGGGCTTCTCCCTCTCACCCACCCCCAAAGACACAGCTGGAGCTTCTCCCACAGGAGCTTGGCATGGGCACACCTGTAGACAGCCTTTCTGGAACACTTCAGGATGACTGCACCCCCACAGGTGGAGTGCCCTCCAGGTTCAGGCTTGCACAAGAGGCAGAATCAATCTCTCTCTATGTGGAACATCAGCATTCCTGCAGATGAAAAGAGATGCCTGTCTGATCTGAATAGCTGGAACACTGGGTCAGGAGTACAAATAGGAGGCAGGTCATTTTCCTGCTGGCTTGGCAGGGGAGCTGAGGTAGCTCCCTCGCTTCCCCTGTGAAAAGACCTCAGTGTGTTTCACTGAGAGCTCCCCCAGACAGCTCTCTCAACCATGGGACCCCTGTCCACCATTGGGTATTGCATTTACCCACTTGGTTTATCAAAAGCTGGTTTTCACTCGTGGATACCTCCCCTACTGACCTGAAGCCTGAACTGGTCAATCCAGTATATAAAATACTGAGGAAAATAAATAAATAAGAGCACACCACAGGGAAACAGGATAAACATCAAGAAACCTCTGCCATTTCAACCCCACAGGAGACAGTGAATCTACTCACACACAGAGCACATTGCTACCACAACTATCCTTTAAGTATGCCATCATAGAAAGACTGTCTAAAACTAAGGAACTCATACAGAGTCATCACCATTGAAAGCACTCAGAACCATATTAGGTTATGATAAAATACAATCATTATAGTCACATCCTCAAGGGGTGGGGGAGAGTATCTGGTTAACAATCAATATGAGGACTGGAACAGTACCTCATATCTCAATAGTAATGTTGAATGTGAATGTTCTATATGCTCCACTTAAAGGATAGATTGAAAGAATGGATTTTAACAATTACAAGCCAAATATCTGCTGTCTTCAAGAGACTCACCTAACATGTAAGGATTCTTACAGACTCAAAGTAAAGGGGTGGAGGTAGATATTTTACACAAATGAAAACCAAAAGTGAGCAGGAATAGCTCTTCTTAGATCAGCTAAAACAACTTCAAAGCAACAAAAGTTAAAAAAAAGACAAAGAATATCATTACATGATGAAAAGGATCGATCTGAAAAGAAGATATTATAACCTTAAATATATATCCCCCTAACACTGGAGCTCCTAGATTTATAAAACAGTTACTGCTAGACCTAAGGAAAAAGACAGCAACACAATAATAGAGAAAGACTTCAATACTCCATTGTCAGTACTAGAAAGATTATCAAGGAAAAAGTCAATGAAGAAACACTGGACTTAAACTGCACTGTAGAATAAATGAACCTAAGAGATATTTACAGAATATTCTACTCAAGCAACGCAGAATATGCATTCTTCTTGTCAGCACAAGAAACACTATCCAATATGGGCCATACAGTAGGCCACAAAACAAGTCTTAATAAATTTTTAAAAATCAAAATTATATCAAGTTCTTCTCAGACCACTGTGGAATACAAGTAGAAATCAACTCCAAGAGGAACCTCAAAACTATACAAATACATGGTAATTAGGCAATCTGCTCCTGAATGATGTTGGGATTAAAAATAAAATCAAGATGGAAATTTAAAAATGATTTGAAATGCATAAAAATTGTAACAGAAGTTATCAAAACCTCTGGGATACTGCAAAAGCAGTGCTAAGAGGAAAGTTCAGAGTGCGAAAAGCCTACATCAAAAAGTCTGAAAGATCACGAATTGGCAGCTTAATGTCACACCTCAACGAACTAGAGAAACAAGAACAAATCAAACCCAAAGCTAGCAGTATAAAAGAAATAATGAAGATCAGAGCAGAGCTAAATGAAATTGAAACAAAAAAATTACAAAAGACCAATGAAACAAAAACTTGGTTTTATGAAAAGATAAAATTGATAGAATATTAGCTAGATTAACCAAAAAAGAAGAGAGAAAATTCAAATAAGCTTAATTAGAAAAGAAAATGGAGACGTTACAAACAATGCCACAGAAATACAAAAGATCATTTGAGACTACTATGAGCACCTCTATACACTCAAATGAGAAAATCTAGAGGAAATAGATAAATTCTTGGAAACATACAACTCTTCTAGCTTGAACAAGGAAAAAATAGAAATCCTGAACAGACCAATAACAAGCAGTCAGGTTGAATCAGTCATTTAAAAAATTGCCAACAAACACTGAGCCCAAAGCCACATGGATTAACAGCCAAACCCTACCAGATCTTCAAAAAAGAGTTGCCACAAATCCTACTGAAACGATTTCATAAGATTGAGAAAGATAAAATCCTCTCTAACTCATTCTATGAAGCCAATATCACCCTGATACTAATGCCAGGAAAGAACATTTAAAAAAAAAAAAAAACTACAGAGCAAAAAAACAAAAAAGAGTACATTCTGTGTGATTCTACTCACATAAAGTCTAAGGTCAACAATTAAGTTGACCCATACAGTATTAGACTTACTCACTAACATTACTGTGAGTAGGTCTCACAATAATGAGTAGGTCTCACATTATAGACCTACTCATTATTGTGAGTAGGTCTCACAATAATGTTAATAATCAGTAACGTTGACCCAATAGTATTAGATTATACATTATTAGTAATGTCAACAATAAGTAGCTGTTGACCCATACAGTATTAGACCTACTCACTGACATTAGAATAATGGGTCAATGTTAGTGAGTAGGTCTAAAGTGTTAGACCTACTCTAGTGTCAACAATTAAGTTGATCCATACAGAAAGTATTAAACCTACTCAGTAACATTATAATAGTGATATAACGCCAGACTATAAGATTTTTGGCCATGCTCCGGTTATTTCTGGTGTTTTATAGCAGTGATTAACTGAGCCTTGATGAGCTCATAAGAGGATTCTGAGTTGGTTGTACTTAGGCTTGGAAGAGGATTATATTTTAGGGGGCCAAATCTAGTTCAAGAGAATTAGTTTATTGAATGCTGGCTTTTTGTTTGGTTTGTTTGTTTCTGTCATTTCACATGAGACAGGAGGCTACATATCTGAGGATAACCTCGGCTTAAGGAAGCCATCATCCCTGAAAGGCCTTTACCTTTTACACACAGCTACTCATGCAGACCCTTCCTCCCCTTCCTACTCTCTGAGGAAGCTACATTTCATCAATACTGTTTCCTCATTATTCAATAACGTGCACTTGGTATGCTCCAGAATTTTTGAACAGATTCTCCTTTATCTTGAATTCTGTGTTCATTAAAAGAAAATTGACCAATAGTCAATTCTCCAGGTAATCCTAAAACTAGCTGTTAAACCTTCCTTTCCGAAAACTTGTCAATATATCATTGCTGCCTATTCCTTAGACATTTTCTAATAATTCTTATTAGTTTATATGAAGTGGCTTATTATTAAAGCAACTTCAACAATGCTTAATAGACAAAAACAGAAGTACTAAAACATTAAAACGGAAGGCCACCAAGATCTGCATCATTAAATATACAGTTGGAATTCCTTCAGCAAAATATGTTTACCAAGAACATACAACGTACAAGTGTTTTGATATTTTTTAATAGATGGACTACTTTATGTTTTTACTCACAATTACTTGCATATTTTGTAGATGTTGATAGAGGCATTCAACTGCATGTATACTTTTCCAAAATTAAATTTACTTCTTCCTCTGGACAGTTAGCTTCCACAGGTAATTAGTCAAATGGGAGATCATTGCATTGTGAAAGTTCACTATCTATGAAAATTTTATTTTCATAGTAATGTGAAAATGAGTCTATATATCCTTTATTGCACCAAAGAGTTATGGTAGGAAATTTAAATAATGCTTAACACACTACACATCAATAATACTACTGTGTCATTTTACTACCCATCCCAGTAAATATAGTAAATATTCCATTTTCTGCACGCTATATATTTTCCTGTAACTGGGGTAGTTACCAGAGGCCACTGCTCTGTAAATTCCAAGTACCATCTGGTCTGAGAGAAAAACATATGCCAGCCTTTACAGAATAAGGTTTTACCGATAAAGGCTTTTAAGTAGCATCTGTTTCCCATAGAAAGGAAATGGTGTTGATACTTAATCTGTCCAATCTCAACCAATTTCACCATAAGGAATATGGCTTTCTTTTAAGGTTGGGTACTCTGGTTATAAGAAATTAGCAGTAAAGACTGCATTCCCAGTAATAGCTTGCCATAGTAGGTTGGCACTAGTGTTTCCACAGCCGAAGTCTCTAGTTTACCCAGCCCCACTGTTTCTCTCTCTCCCTCCATCCCTCCTTTCCTTCCTACCTTCTTTAATTCCTTCCCTCCTCTTTTACTTCCTTTCTTCTTTTCTTCCCCTATTTCTTCCTTCCTTCTTTTCTTTCTTTTTAAATTTCAAATAGTTTTATTGTCTAACTGGCCTACCCAGCACAGGCAAGATTCCTGAGAAATAATTCCTTCTAGTGACCATGAGTTAAAATTCCTTCTCACAAAAATGAGCCTCCAGAAAACCATCTGCACTTCATTACCACATCAAATTTAATTCCCAGGGATCCCAAATCCCTCTTAGCATGTTGGAGCTGGTTTTAGTTAATGCCGTAAGTATAGTTGCTACTAACTCTTTATGCTGTGAGTGCTGTTGAAGTATATAATTGGCACCCAAAATACTGATCCTCCAGAAGATTGTCAGTTGAACATGATGACTCCTAGGTGCAGTTCAATTTAATATGCATAAGACTGCCCATAATCATTCTTTTCAAAGTTTCAAAGGCAAATCCATCAGTGATATTTGATCATCATATCAAGCAATAGTTTACTCTCTTGGACCCCACTCCGATGTCCTATTTGTTTAATATTTCTTCCACATTCACATGTGATTTATTGAAAAGAGCAAAGGGGATTCCAGCCTATTAGAAATGCAGTGATGGCACATTTTTCTTCATAGCCATACCCAGCTGAGAGTCACAATACATCCAGCTCAGCTCAAGGGTAAGATTTCTCTCCAGCCTACAACAGAACCACTACGATAAATGTAACCAACAAAATGAGACTCAAATGAAAATTTCAACCAGTTAATATAAAGATAGGTCATCGAGGGTAATTGATGGCTTTTCAGTAAATAACCTAAGCAGAGTTCTTGGCCTAAACTTGTAGCTTGGCTTCAATGCCATTCTCCTTTCCAGTGGGAGAAAATTTTAGGATCTTCTTTCTGAGCTGGCAATTACTTGGTACTACAGAATACAGAAACTGTTAAGAGTGTTTTCGTCTTGTTCTGAGATATTCTCTTAGGATAAAAGTGATGTGTTCATTCTCAGCATCATTACACATTTTATGCACGCCTTTCTCATCTGCCACAATTCCCCCTTTGCTTTCCATTTGTTACCTACTTATTACCAGATTTTACTCCTTGGGTGTGTCTCTACTGCTTACCTACATAAGGCAAATAGCTGGAATAACCCTGCCAGGCCTTCCCCAGGAAGAAGAACTATAAATATAAGTAGTGATGGGACCAACCCACTTGTAGGCAATGGAGCAACACTTACAGCCAGTCCTACTTTATACATGAGATGGAGTCACTATCAAGTCGTTTCCTTACCAGGATGCAAGTCAAATTCACAGGGATTGAAATAGTATCCTGAGTGGTGATGCCTCCCTATGCTGGGATATGCTATTGTAGCCCAAACCTGATACAACTTGATCTGGCAAGATAAAAGAAAATTTTTGTTGGAAAGATAAAGTTGTGCAAGTGCATCATCAATCTTCTCTTTATCCCTACAACCATTTACCAAAATTCTTCCCAAAGGGTTTTTCTGCTTTAAATTCACCCAATCCAGCCAGCTAGTCCTTCATGACCTCATCATCACCAGTTTTTATCAACAGATATTTTAATTGCCCATTCCAGTTAGTTTTTTGGGGAGTGGGAAGAGCAAATATTTTTAATTAGTTACTTGCCTTTTTTTTAACACAAATATACTGGAGAATCACGCAATGCTGTAAGCATCTAACACAATCCTGGGCCACAAGTCTGCACACTCCTTTCCAACTGGTCTTATGATGGCAGGACCTTTCCATCTTGCCTTCATTGTTTTCTATGACCCCTATATTATCTGCAAAATAAAGAAACATGCCATTCTTTCTTTGGTATGACTTTTTTTTGTTGAACTACCACGGCTGGATATACTTCCTTTCTGAGCTCTGGTTGTTTGCCTTTATTGACTGACCATCACCATGTCACCCACTCCAGCAGTGGAAAGTCTGTTCAGCTGCCCTTTGATTCCCTTCACAGACATGATATAGAGATTTTTGGCTCCTGTGTAGTCAACACAATTGATCTTGGCTCCTATCAGAAAACCCAAGGAATTCCAGTATTTCACACTGGAGAACCCACCACATCCTTGCTTAGACATGTTGAACGCTGAAAAAGGGCAGAATGACCCATTTCAGTTCTTGATCAAACTGTTGCTATATTGATGATGCAGAACTTCATAAGTCCATATGATGCTGAGTCTTTTAGCTCTGTTTTGTACATAGGCAACATGATGTGTATACTCTGATTTGAGGAAATGCAACCTAGGAAACTGAGCTTATTCACATTCTGTTGTTCCACATCTTTAATAGTGTCCTAGGCCAGGGATGCCCATCCCCCAAGCCACAGACCAGTGTGAGTTTGTGACCTGTTAGGGACCAGGCCACACAGCAGGACGTGAGCAGCAGGTGACTGAGGGAAGCTCCATCTGTATTTACAGCTGCTCCCCATTGCTCACATTACTGCCTAAGCTCTGCCTCCTGTCAGATCAGGGGTGGAATTAGATTTTCATAGGAATGTGAACCCTATTGTGAACTGCGCGTGTAAGGGATCTAGATTGTGCGCTCCTTATGAGAATCCAATGTCTAATGATTTGTCATTGTCATGCATCACCCCAAGATGGGACTGTCTAATTGCAGCAAAACAAGCTCAGGACTCCCACTGATTATACACTATGGTGAGTTGTATAATGATTTCTTTTTATATTATAATGTAATAATAATAGCAATAAAGTGCACAATAAATGTAATGTGCTTGAATCATCCCAAAACCACCTGACCCACCACTGGTCTGCGGAAAAATTGTCTTCCATGAAACCAGTCCCTGGTGCCAAAAATGTTGGGGACCACTGTCCTAAGACATTGCTACACCCAAAGTATAAGCAAAGTCAAAGCCCGACATTCATTTATTCTAGTCAGAACCCAGTTGAAGACACCTGGGGCTACTAGTAAGGTTTCTACATAGTCTACCTGTGGTTCTTTGCTTTCAAAGAATCTTACCAAAAGCCGTGTTTTAGAAATTCTCTATTAGCATTCTGAATACTGTGTTACTACATTAGCAGTTTCCATAAAGGAGTATGTCGTGATTCCACCCAATGTTTATAGCTTGAATGACAATATCTATGTTTATTTCATGTACCCAAATGAAGACATCCAAGGAATGGACCAGTATATCAGCCTTTGTATTCTAATGCCTCTTTAGCCAGCAACTAGGCTTTATTTGGTGGCCACTGACATGATCCATTTTAATTCTTCCACAAAATTGCTACAGATTTTCATAATTTAATGCTCCTCAAAGTGTATTCTTAATTGACTGATCATGTGGATCTCATATGCACTAAATGCAAGGGCATCAACCACAGCATGAATCAGAATAGCAAGCATTACCTCAGATGAGTCAAAATTGTCCTATACTGTCAGATATATTGCCTTCAATTTTGCCCATTTTGTGGACCTAACTTTGCCTTCAGCTAAGGTTTACCATCAGCAGGGTAACACTCAGAATAGTGGATACCCTGGCTAACAACTAGGCTGGGGCATAAGGGGGACTTCTGACATGCCTGCTGGTGAAGTTCTGTTTCTTATCTGAGTGCTAGTTTCTTGGATTTGTTAAGTTTATAAAAATGCATTGGGCCATATACATGAATCATGCACTTTTTATATTTATACTATATTTTAACAAAAAGCTTTTTAAAAGTAATTGCTAATAATTTTATATGTATTAATAAGACTTGAATTAAGATGGCTTAAGATTATCAAGGATGCTAACCTGAGAGAATGATAGCAACACATAAAGGAATAATGAAGGGGTGAATATGTGTGTGAGAGAGAGAGCGAGAGAGACAGAGACCGAAATAGAGAGACAGCTAGAGAGAGAGAAATAGTCAACAGCTTTTAAATCCCCAGATTCAATCATTTCTGAAGCCAGTTCTATGCCCTTTCTTTGGTTTGATTACTTGATCCAATACTATAATCCTCTTTTTTATTCATATAGTTCAGGGTGAGTGTTGTCACTTGTAACTAAAATAGTTATAACTATAAAGTAATCAAGCTATAGTCTCTTTCAGTTTTAGTCTTACAGAATTCTTATAAATATTAATTACCACATTCGGTAAGTATCAAACATTAAGCAAAAATGGCTTTAGGTTAAAGAATACAACATTAAGAAGGGATTCATACAGACCAAAACCACATACTTTAGAAATAAAATCAGAAGGCAAAATTAAGATGAAAGCAGTGAATATCAGAAGATGCTGACAAATCATAATTTTTCCAAAATCACACACACTCTCAAGTTAGACCCGAGTTTTATAAGAAATTTATTTTTTCACAGATACAGAACATAAATCCAAGAAAAATTATTATTATTTTTCACAATTATGACTAAATCATGTTATTTCTAGTTATTTACAAGTACTACAATGTTCTATGCATTTCTTCATCCTAGACATTAATAAAACACATCCCTTTGGTCTTAGTTACTTCTCTTTGGTCTGTGTTTTCTCCTTTCTGAATTTTAATCTTCTGTGATGTGAGGAAATTTACGTGAACCTTTCACATATCTATTTTTTTCCTTGTGCACAGTTGATAATTTCCTCCCTTAGATTCCCTGAGAAAAGAAACACAAAATATTCTTAGTGGATTATCTCAGGAAAGGCAACCAGAGGGAAGAGGAATATTGGGCCACTGAAGATCTCAACCAACGCTAATATTAGGAGCACACGTACCATGAGGAAGAGAAGGGATGGGGAAACCAAGATGGCAGAGTTAGAGCAACAAAGTTAGTAACATGAGAGTTTCCCAGCAATTTGAGTAAGAGAGAATTGGAGAGGATGTGATATTCTGAATTGATTTCCCAAGCACTAAAATAAGATTTGAGTATACTAAACTGAAACCTCTGTCAAATCTCTAAATGGAACAGTGCAGCATGTACTATGCACAGATTGTTAAAAGAAAGTTTATGTAATACTAAATTCTGTGGCCATTACATAAAAGGACATACCTCTACCTAGCAATGACCATACTGCATGAAGAGGGACTAAGATGAAGGAAAGAAACAAAAAGGCAAGTCAAAGAAAGACAGGAGTGTAAGGTCCTAAGGAAGGGGCAAATAATCAAAGGTCTCATCTGATCAGGAGCAATGCTAATCCAATCCAGTTCTAGGTCCCAAGTAAAGAAACATAGTCTGAGAAAAGAGGCCAGGGATACAGCTTGGGATGTTCAGAGAGTGGAAATGACAGAGGTGGATTATTTTAAAACTTTCATCTCAAGACAAAAAGGGAAAAACATAGTGCAGATTCTCTAGTATGAACTCCAGGAAAAGAGGGAAATGCAAGGAGGGAAAAATGCATCCAGGGAGTGGGTTAAAAAGCAGAACTAATCACAGGGCAACAACCCACAAAAAGACAGAGAGCTGCCAGGTATTTAATAGATCCAAGCAGAAAGTAGCCAACTACCTGACCGCTTCCAAGCTTCCACACCACCAAACACATCTACCTATTTGCTCAAAAGGCAAATCCTCTAAGAAGTCATCTGCAGCCCATAGCATTCGTCTCAGAGCAGAAAGAATTAGAACATCCTTTACAGGGTCCAGCTCCCACTCAGAGGAATAATTGCTAACCACCGAGATGTCAGAAAGAGCAAATCCAAGTTTTCTTTGGACTTCCTCTAGCTGCAATACAGAAATTAAAAAGACATTGCAAAACAGTGAAAAATATTATTTTATGTCAGTATAAATTACGAAAGCAATATCAAGATGTAGGAACTTGGCAATAATTTCCCATTGGAAAAAAATGGAGATCTGGTCTCACAAAGTACTCTTGAAGAACTTCACATATCAAGTTCTAATGTCACTGATAATTGTAATTTGGAATACATGCAGTGGATTCTAAATGATTTAGAAACAAAATTTTTATGACACCTATCCTACAGTCCATACATTTCCTGTTTCTTTTAAAAAACATTCTCTGGGTAAGTAGATTTTATTAGACCAGTTTAACGTTTAATTCTTGTTTAGACTATTTTACCTCTAGAATCAAACTGCCTAGGTTCGAAATATTTATCTGTCACTGCTCAGCACTGTCAATAAACGTTGGCAGATATTTACTCTGTTTTCTTTGTTTCCTCACTTGTAAAATGCAGTAATGATAGTACCCATTTCATAGGCTTGTTATAAGGACTGATTAAGAAAATCTATCACATACTTAGTGCTCAACAAATACTTGCTATCACTGCATTCTCCCAACTGGTGTTCCCACCTCCAGGTTCCTTTTGATTCCAATCTATTCTGTACACAGTGCCAGATTAATTTTTCTGAAGATCATAACTTTAATTAACTTTGATCATATCATTACTCTTTCAAAAAATTGCTGTGATTCCTCATAATGCTCCTAATTAAATAAAATTACTTCATGCAAATGTTCCTTGCCCATTTTATCTCTGCCTACAAAGATCCAGCCCTTCACTAACCTGAACTCCACATTTCCCAAACATGCTGACTTTTCCTCCATTAATATATTGTCTTATGCTGAATTTGTTGGCCCCTTTTTGTCTCTTCATTTTGTGAAATATTTCTTCTCCTTGAAAGCCGTTTCCCAGTGCCGTTCCATTGATGAAATCTTCCCGAACCCCTTTAACACTATACTTTCCTTCTCTAAACTTTTAAAGCACTTTATCTTTCATTGTTTCATTATATTTATCACACTCAATCATACATAATCTCTTGTCAACTTTTTCTTATCCCACACTCCCATCCCCTCACCACTATTTATAAAATTGTAAAATTTTTAGTGCAGGGGAATTTTTTTCATGATCTGTGTAGCTGATAAGAGAGTAACACACTGGCTCAACCTTAAAGATAATATCAATAAACATTTATTGAATTGAATCTAGTTGAATTAAATTGTAATAAAAGAACTTACCCATGTCAGTGTAAAGATAGACAGTTAGCCTTCTGTATCCATGGGTTCTGCATCTGTGAGTTCAACTAAGGCTCAAAAAAAATTGAAAAAAAATGGCTGGGTATAGGGACTCATGCCTTAATCCCAGAACTTTGGGGGACCGAGATGAGCAGATCACCTGAGGTCAGGAGTTTGAGACCAGCCTGGCCAACATGGTGAAACCTAATCTCTACAAAAATACAGAAAAGATTAGCCAGGCGTGGTGGCACGTGCCTGTAATCCCAGCTGCTGAGAGACAGAGGCAGGAGAATCACTTGAACCCAGGTGGCGGAGGTTGCAGTGAGCCGAAATCATGCCACTGCACTCCAGCCTGGGCAAAAGAAACTTCATCTCAAAAAAATAAAATTTGAAAAAATATTTCATCTGTACTGAACACGTACAGGTTATTTTCTTGTCATTAATAATTAAAAATAGAGTAGAACAACTATTTACAAAGCATTTAATTTGGGTTAGGTATTATAAGTAATCTAGATATTATTTAAAGTATACCAAAGGATGTGCATAGGTTATATGCAAATACAAATACTATGCCATTAAGCATCCACAGATTTTGGTAACAATGCAAAGTCCTGGAACTAATCCCCTGCAAATACCAAGGAACAACTGTATTTAATTTTTAAATCTTGGGAAACGGGCCCTATTTAAGTAATTTTGTAATTCTTCTTAAACCCAGTAGCTGCTTGTTTTTATTTTTATACACACTAGTATGTGATTGTAGTAACATACCCCAGAAAATGTGTTTACGAAGGGCATCATTCATTACCTTGGACCTCACAGGCACACATCTCTCTATTTCTATAAGGTCACCTTTTGTAATCAGATCCATGCTATCCACATGAGTGAGCAAAGCCACATGTACCACACCTATGCCAAACAGAATTTTTTAAATCATTTTAGAGAGCATCAGTATTTTCAAGTTACTTAACTATCAATTATGTAATAGGCAACCTATGGAACAATTTCAGATTTGGAAAGATCCCCCACACCCCAGTCACCCTCATCTCCCCAAAAAACTCCCCTGGACTACTTATTAGTATCTGGAATTTCTCTGACATGGGGAGTCACCTTCATTGATTTCCATGGTAACAAATGAGGCCTCAAATGAAACCACCTCTTGGAAGAGGTAACTAAAATTTATGCTGCAATATTACTGATTGATTTCATATTCTGTCCAGAAGTTGTGTTTTGACAGAGACTAAAGACCAAAGGGCTCTAATAAACAAGATGGGGGAGAAGAATCCTCAAGAAAGAGACAGAATGTGTCAAAGCATCACAAGTAAACTTCCCTTATTTCACAACACTAGCAATCATCTCTCTGCACATCTCCTCTTTGCAAAGTTTTAAATTTCAGCAAGCAGGTAAGTTGATCACTCTCTGCTTCAAAACTAAGAACAGTGATAAACTGGCTCTTTCTCACTCAAAGTGGATATGACAAGAAAAGCCAGAATGGGTCACCCTAAATCCCTGATCCTGGTTACCTTCTCCAAACTCTTTACCTCTCCCTACAAACATCTTACCTTCCTGTTTCTTTTCCTTTCGGAAATGTTTCTTCTTCATTTTCTAATTCTTAAAGCTCAAGGCCCAATCTTGGTCAATAAAGAATGCGAGGATATAGGGGTAGTTCAGATTGTACTACCCTTCACATATGCATTAATTTGTTTTAATTCTTAACAAAAAAAGTCTCTAAGAGGTACTATTATTATACTAATTTTATTGATTAGAGAATTGAGGCACAGAGAGTTTAAGTTACTTGCACAAAGTCATATAGCCAATGAATGCTCAATTTCATTGAAGCATCCTGGTAGGCTAGGGAAGATTGAAATATGCAATGACTTAAGTTCTTTATCCTGTCCAAAAAGCATTCTAAAATACAGTCTAGTCAATTACCCTTAGTGGTATTACCCTTAGCAAAGTGGAATGAGACTCACCAGCGTTTACCAACTCCCTTCGAATTCTTTTGATCTTTACTATCATCTGAGAGGAGAAGTATTCAATAGAGCTGGCATCAAATACAAATGCCACACAATGAATTCTGTCCTTCAGCGATGGGGAATCAATGTAGTCATGATGATTTAATTTGATTGATTCCATGGGATTAAACTGTAAGGTAGACATAAAGCAAGATATTAATTCAACAAATATTTATGAGCACAAACTATGTACCAGGCACTGTGCAAGTAAATCAAATGGTAAACAAAACAGAAAAGTCTCTAATAGTATGAGGCTAACAATCTTGGTAGAGAAGACAGGCATTATGCAAGTAAGCCAGCAGTCCTTTCACCTAGTCAAGTAAGGCTTCTGTGAGGAAAGGACATGTAATCTGAGAGCTAAAATAGCAGGAGTGAGTCTGCTAAAGAGAATAAGGATATGGCTGAAAGTGTTCTAGATAAGAGAGGCAATCTGCCCACAGATGGAAGTAAGAGCATTCAGAAAAAAAAGCTGGTACCATCAAGCAGAGCGCAAGAAGGGAAGGGGTCCAAGGTGAGATGACTTTAGTCTTCATCTAGCACTTCTCTGTTGGGAATCTGTCCCACTGATATACTGACAAAAATGCAAAATGATATATGCAAAGATTATTAACTGCTGGAACATTTGTAGCAGAAAAATGCCATGTCAGTTAAACAATGTCTGATATGTCAATATAACATAGTTTTCTACCACTTCTCCAAGAATGGAGTAGCCGCAAATTTATATGTACTTTGTTACATATTTTAAAAGGCAAGTAAAATATAAATTTTATATGGTTACTAATGGGAAGAGGGGAGAAATTTATTTGAAGGGGCAGAGAAGGAAGATAGATTCTTTGACTATACATTATTTTGTAGATTTGATCTTTGAACCACATAAATGTTAAACATAAATATAAAACCAAATTAACTTAAAAAATCAATTTCTACATTTAATTTAATTAGTGAACTGTCGTGGTTATAATACAAGAATAAACTATTCTGATTGACTTTAAAATACAATAATTTGTATACCCCTCCAAGGATACATGATACAACCTAAACACACTATAAAAATCTGCTAAAATGTTTTAATTGTTTCCAGTTTTGATTGTGATTATATGAAATGATATTAAGTGTGATTATGATGAGATTGTTCATGGTACTGATAGAGCTTTTATACTGAGGTTACTATAGATGTTATATAAGATAAAGGAAATGAGCTGTGACATGATATTCTGTTACCTCCAGTGTTTTTGAGACTGAGAATTCTCAGTTTGGGTGAAAGCAGATATACGAGTGATAGAAAAGAGAGTAAGTAAAAACTTTCTAGTACTGAATTTGAATAAGAAGTTTTTGTATAAGTTTATAATTTATTTTTTTTCATTAAAATGTATATTACTTAACTCTACTCACTGAGAAAGTCAAGAAACAATGACCAACCAAGTAGCTATGAACATTTCTAATGCCCCACACCAGGACTACTTGAAGAAATAGCTGTTTCAAAAGCTGTGGCAAGAATAAAAGAATATAAAAAAGACTTTTAGGTTCATGTCAAAAGGACTCAGGATCAAAATTGTAGAGGCTGTCACTGGTACAAGATGGTACATTTTACATCAGTATGGAGAAAACCTACAATGGATTGAAACACACAATGTATGTTCAATTCATATTGAGTTCTTAATAACAATAAAATAATATCTTGACCCTATTGGCAAAGGCGAAGGAGATGTTATTATTTCACAGTCTTGCAAAAAGGCAAAAATTTCAAGCATATATCCTGTTGTTCTTTTTAAACTGTGCCACTGGGTAATCAAAGAATGGATGAGGGTAAGCTTCCTTTCATATGTGAAATGGTGAAAGAATAATATAGAATGTCACTATTTTCACACTTTAACAAATAAATGGATCTAGGAATTAAACATTGATTAATACCAGTATTAGAAAAGGGATAAATCCCCATATTGTGCGTGGTTTCATAGAATACAACACAATCTATGAAGTAGAACCTAAATTGAAACACACTTTAGCTTCAACTCTCAATAATCAGGACACATAGAAAACAGAGGACCATGTAAAACTACCCCGAGGGATGCAAATAATGGAGTTCAGATTACGTAGAAGTCTACAAAACAACTAGATTTCTTAAGAAACAAATGATAAGGAAAAAGCAAGGGATATAAAGTCAGAACATACAATCAAAGAGACTGAATAGACCTATTTGAATGTTTTTCAAACAAACTTAAAGATGTATATTTATAAAGCAATTAGAAATTTGAACATTGAGTTGTATTTGATAATTTATGGAATGATAGTAAATTTTAGGTAGGATAAGAGTATTATGGCTATGTTTAAGGAGAAATATATATATGCTCCTATTTATATAGTTATATGTATATTCAATATTGAATGAAATGTTACGATTTCTTGGGTTTGCTTCAAAATAATATGAGAGAAGAGAAAGTGGGTAGATATAGATAAAACGAGATTGGCTGTGAGTCAAAAATTTTTGAAGCTGAGTACATGGGAATCCATTAAACTACTTTGTATATTTTAAAATTCTCTATGATAAAAAGTTTGTATTTAAAAAAGAATATTTAAAAATAAACAGCATTTACAAGATAACTCTATACTAAAGAATGAAAAAATCTTGCATGAATAGAAAAACAAAACTTGCTGTGTTTTTTAATAGGCACACGAGATATGTAAAGATGTCAACCAATTTTCAGTATAAAGTGTAAATATAATTTCACTCTAAACAACAAGAAATCAAACACAAATGATCAAACAAAGCACAAAAAACCTCACTTGAAAAGGCCTATGTATGAAAATTGCCAAGAAAAACAAATAGGAGTAATAAAAAATGAATGTGACTTGTCTGGTAACTTATCAAGCCATAATTGATTACTATGGTAATTAAAACAATTAGATAATATAGTAATTAAAATAATTAAAATGCTCTCATGAAATAATAGATCACTACATCAATAGAAAAAACTAGGCAATACAAAAACTGACCCAAATATTTCATAATGGAAAGATACAAAAGGCATTCAGTGAAAGATGCTGGCATCATTAACTACCATTTGGAACAAAGTAAACTTACTGATTAATTCAAGATCTGAATGTTCATTAAAAGACTAGAAGTTTAAAAAATATATACTGAGATGGTTCTTTGGTCTCCCCTTCCTCTTGCCTGGATCACTGACAGTGTTCAGTGTTTTTTCACATAAAAATGACAGCCATATGTCTCAGTCAGGTGGGGCTGCTATGACACATTATACAGATCGGGTGCTTAAACAACAAACATTTATTTCTCACAGTTCTGGAGGCTGGGAATTTCAAGATCAAGGTGCGAGAAGATTCAGTTTCTGGTCGGGGTCCTCTTCCTGGTTTATAGAGAGTCACCTTCAGGCTATATCTTCACATGACAGAAAGAGATCATCTTTCTTATGTATATAAGAGCACTAATCCCATTCATGAGGTCGCTATCTTCATGACCTAATTACCTCCCAAAGTCGCTTCCTCCAAATACCATCACATTGAGGACTAGGGACTTCAACATACAAATTTGGGGGAGGCATATCTTAACAGCCCATGCTGAGGGCCTCAAAAAGTCAGAAGGATCTCTGAAGTTAATAACTTCAGATAGCTGCCACACTGGTCCCAAGCTGCCTGCCTTCAGACTTCCTCTTACATAAGAAAAATTATCTGTGTGGGTAAGTTGATATAGTTGGATTTCTGTTTCACATAGCTGAAAGCAATGGAAAGTGGAGTAGCTGTTAAGATAGCCATGATGGAAGAGCCCTCGAGATGTTTTTATTCTTTTTGAAAAAAAAAATCGAAAAGGGACAAAGGATCTTGAGCAAGTATAGTTTAAGAAGATAAACGCTGATACATTTGTACAAAAATAAGCATTTTAAAAATCAGTTATAATTTCTCATTAGTCAAATATTACCTGGTATCTATCACGAATGTTACCGTTCAAGATGTAGGATATGTCATCCATGCACAGGCCGCCTTCTTTCTCACTCAGCCCCAGTGAGTCACACAGAATAAATGGCAGGTATTTGCCATCTTTCCCGTCTCTAATAGAGTATGTCCTATACTGTAGAGGGGAGAAAATCAATTTTAAAGATTCATTTTTTATTATAAATTGAGATGAAATCTATATGTAATAAAGTTGATCTGCAAAAGGCTTTTGAAATATAATTGATTTGAACAGAGAAGCAAAGGCCAGGTGGCCTCAAATGTGCTTACCTTCTCAGATATCCCAGTTGTATTAGTGCCCACCAAAGCCTGATGCGTTACATGCCCTTGGAAAACAGACCTCACTGAGTTGAAAAAGCTAGACTTCCCAGCTCCAATTGGACCCAGCAGCAGAATTCGTATTTGTTGAACCAGGGATCCATATGGTTCATAAGTTCTCAAGGCAGACAGTAAGCTCTTCCTGAGCCTGTTTAGACATGACCGTTTTTAACAATTGACTGAGGTTAGGTCGCAAAACCTTATTATAAATTTTCTGAGAATTCATTTCTTCATAGATATTATTTTTGATTAGCAACTTGACTTCTTACATGAAAGACATGAGACTAACCTACCTGAAATCCTATTGCAAAAAGAACAAAAAGCAAAAATAATACACAACTAAAGCCAGACATAAAATCTTTCAGATTTAAATTACTAGACCGTATAAATCTAAAGATAAGTAATAGCTGTTTTAAACATAAAGATCAATTATTTAAGACTAAACTTCAGAAGTCATATATATTGTGTCACATATATATAAGTCACAATATATATGACTACTGAAGTACATGAAAGTAGACAATTTCTAACATGTTCTTGAAGTTCATGGTAGGTTTTCTCCACCCACCAACCACTTCTTCTACAGCAACTCTCTAGAGTAGTTGAAATATTAACTGCAAGAATTCTAAGCAAAACACAGACATACAAACAAGTAATTATTTTTCTTCGAGTATATGACATTAAAATTCCTTTCCTCTACTCAGTGTCCTTTTTGTTTTAACATTAATATTATCAAATATTTTATGATTATAAATACAGTTTGTTCTTGATGATCCACAAGTTATGTGTGATATGTGTTGCCAATTATATTGATGAGACCTATCATAGAATAAGTCAAAGATAATGAAGAGAGTAATAGAATCTTAAAAACATTGACTTACTCAATGACCCCTTTTATCTTTCTTTCGTCCAGTGAATCTGGGGAAATAATCAAAGAATAATGTAGATTAGAAGTTGTTGAATAATTGGCTGAATGAATGAATGAATATCAGTGAATTCACTAGGGACAAATACAAAAATAGCTTTTCCATGAGAAAGGTCCTGTATGGTGAAAAGGGAGCAATTTTATAGAGCAAATTCTGATAAATCTCTTTAACATGATCTCATTTGAAGAGGCTAGGGCTAGAGGTAAGTAGACCCTCTGTACTATCAGCAGATCTCTTCTCATTCAATTACTCAACAGTAGTGTGTAACTTACTCCGACATGGGAATTGAGGGTGTGGGTGTTTTCTAAATAAAAGAAGCAAGGCCTAGAGATGTGGGAATATCTAATGTGGAAATGTGGGAATGTCTAATAAGACATTTTCCCCTCCATAATCCAATAGGTCTGAGAGGAATAATGTGCAGAGACACAAAAACAGAAAACACAGGCACTAGATTTTCTCTACAACCTGCTATTAACAATTGGAACTCCAGGAACTTCCAGCTCACTTAATTTTATTCCTGCCCCCAGAAGAGAAGATGAGACTCATGCCTGCCCAACCAGAGCACAGTAAATTGTTCAGGGGTAAGCAGTGGATTTCATTCAGATCAATAAGGCACGGGCTCAGAATTATTTTTTTTGGAAAGAGACATTTTTATGGTGAATTTAAAACAGAAAGGATAAGGATAAGCGATGCTACCAATTCTCTCAATTACAAAAGAAGAATATCATGTGGAACATTTATAAACATGGCTATATGTATGGCAACAAAGTAAACAATAAATTACCAATAGTAGAAATTATGAAAACTTCACTCAATATCTATAACATGATAAGACTAGCAAAGTGCAAGTACAAACAATTGGAAAAGCAGCCTCCTGGGAGTTTAAAAAGAACTGTCTTAAATAACTTTAATACCCAAAAGGAAATAAAAACCACAATTATAAATATATAGGAAATAGCAATATGAACCTTTATGTCAATGTTTTGATAAAATCCCATTTCATTAATGGCAAGAAGGAAAACATCGAAAATTGAAAATAGAATAAAAAAGAATAAAGAAACAAACAACACAAATATAAAGAGAAATTATAAAATATAAAACCAAATTTTAAAACGTGAAGAAAGGATAAATTAATATAGCAATTGATTATTTTAAAATGTAAAATAAATAATTATCTTGTTTTATCAAAGAAAGACAAATTTGCTAAATGTCATACCACCACTCATATACCAAAATAGTTATATAATCTAAAAATAAAACAAAATGCTGAAAAAGATTTGGAGTGACAGAGACCTTTGTACACTACTTATAGTTCTAGAAATTTATATAAAACTATGTTGGGAAATTTCATCAGTGTCAACTGAAAATGAACATATACATACCCTATGATCCAGCAATTTCATTGTATTTTCTTCAAAAAACAATTATATGTATCAACCAAAAGATATGTACAATAATAATATTTATAGCAGTATTATTTGTAATAGCCCCAAACTGGAAAACAAATGTCCACCAGTGATGATTGGATAAAATACTGTGCAAGAGGCACCACAATGGAATACTATATGAATGAAAAGGAACAAACTATTGCTACGTACAAAAATAAGGGTGAATCACTAGGAAGGTAGGAGCTAAAGCAGTTAGACAGATACATTCACTCACTTTACCAGGGAACACTCTCAGGGAAAAAAGGAAGACAACTGACTGAATCTAATTTTCTAATAAATATGCTGGTAATTTTATGTCCTGGTAAATAGACTAATGATATTTCCCACACGGAATACTACACATCTCTTGAACGTCCTTAACAGGATACCTGTGGCTAAGAATTACTTAGTAAATAAATCTAGATTCCAGCTGGGCACGGTGGCTCACGCCTGTTATCCCAGCACTTAGGGAGGCCAAGGCAAGCGGATTACGAGGTCAGGAGTTCGAGACCAGCCTGGCCAGCAAGGTGAAACCCTGTCTCTATTAAAAATACAAAAAAATAGCCGGGGATGGTGGTGTCCGCCTGTAATCCCAGTTACTCGGGAAGCTGAGGCAGGAGAATTACTTGATCCCGCGGGGCGGAAGTTGCAGTGAGCTGAGATCATGCCACTGCACTCCAGCCTGGGTGACAGAGACTCTGTCTCAAAAAAAAAAAAAAAAAAAAAAACAGATTCCATGGATTAAGGGGGCATGCTTGCCTGCCTTGAAAATGTCGTGGAAACTGGTGTGTAATTTTTCAATATGTAAAGTGGCCCATAAACTTCACTTAAAACCCCTGCCTATTTTTCTGGCCCTTAAAGCATATGTCCAATATGGAAAGGAAAGATTTAGGGAGCCACACAGAATATCTAAGTACTCTTTCTGCCTTTTCTTAGATTTCTGCTTGCCCCTATCTTTGAAATTACTAATACAGCAATATTAGATATTATGCTAAGTGAAATAAGCCAGACACAAAAGGACAAATACTACATAATCCCGCTTATATGAGGAAGCTAAAATAGTCGAATTCATTAAAGCAGAGTTAGAATGGTGGTTTGCCAGGGACTGTTGGAAGGAGGAAAGGAGGATACATTTGTCAAAGGGCATAAAGTTTTACTTATGCAAGATAATTAAGTCCCAGAGATCTACTGTACAGCATAGTACCTACAGCAACAATACCATATGGCAGGGGTCCCCAACTCCCGGGACCACGGAGCCGTGGCTCTTTGTGACCAGTTCGGATCCAGGCCACAGGGCAGGACGTGAGCGGCAGGCGAGTGAAGCTTCATCTGTATTTACAGCTGCTCCCCATTGCTCATATTACAGCCTGAACTCTGCTTCCTGTCAGATCGGTGGCGGAATTAGATTCTCATAGGAGCGCAAACCATATTATGAACTGTGCATGAGGGATCTAGGCTGCATGCTCCTTATGATAATCTAATGCTTGATGATTCACTGTCTCCCATCACCCCCAAGATGGGACCATTTAGTTGCAGGAAAACAAGCTCCGGGTTCCCGCTGATTCTACATTACAATGAGTTGTGTTATTATTTCATTGTATATTACAACATAGTAGCAATATAAATAAAGTGCACAATAAATGTAATGCGCTTGAAATCATCCCCCCACCACCAGTCTGTGGAAAAATTGTCTTCCACGAAACTGGTCCCTGGTGCCAAAAAGGTTGGTGACCACTGCTGGTACATGGTAAGTCGTCACTTAACATCATCATGGATTCTTGGAAACTGTAATTTTAAGCAAAACAACATACAGCATGTCCCTGAATAATGTCTTTCTTCTACAATGATGAGGGAAATAAACTGGTTTCCTTGTAAGTTTTTTCACTTAAGTCACATTTCCCAAGAACCTATAGTCCACATCAACAGAAGATTTACTGTAATTAAAATGTGCTAAGAGGATAAATCTTACGTTAAGGGTTCTTATCATAAATATACATTTTATTGACCATGGTTGTCTCTTAGCAATCTGTATCCAGGTTTCAGTCTGAACCATCCAAATTATTGACAAGTGAAAAGTTCATTTTTCCTTAAAGAGATGAATTGGTTCAAACCTACCAAACATGCAAGGGAGAACTCTATACAGGATTATCTAATTAAACCTACCTTCGCATCGAAAAACTTCATAATCCTGAATAGAGATAGTACAATTTTGAGCAAGTCCAAGATTTTCCATTGTCTTTAAGTCCATAATCACTTTTCTATTTCTTCCATCTATCTGGAAATTAGTTGGGGAGTTATATTTTGCAACGTCACAACAAAACAGTGTTTCTGGTGTATATAGTCCTAGTTTCCATTCTGAAATTTTAGTCTCTTGAAGTGCAAAAAGGATGATGGAAGCATACTTTCTTTCCTGGTAACCCTCTTCTGCATATGCTCCAATAATATGATCTTCACTATAAATCACTGTTAGAGTAGGCCCTTGATTACAACATCTGTCAAGCAAAACTCCATTATGGAATCCATGGACACTACCCTTATAGAGAAGGCTAAGCCGCTTCCCTCCAAAATGATTTTGCAGGATCTTTTCATGCAACCATGTCAAACGAGTTGTCACTGCCATACTTCTTGATCTAGTGGCAAATCAGATATATTTTCCATTAAATATTAAAAAACAGATAATATGTAGTTATAAAATTTGCATTTATGCCTCTTATATACTCTACATAATACAAAAAAATGACAAAACAAAGGATGAACAGAAAGCAAAAAAATCATTAGCTAATTTTTTACTATAAATTATTGTTTTTTAAATTAAAACAAAAACAGAGATTGGCAAGTGACACTGTCACCTGAGAGAGACAGAGAGAGACTAATGCTAGCTAGGAAAAATGAAAAGCAGAAAGACATTTACCTGTTGTACTGTCTGTAGTATGAGCTAGAGCTGAGGGTAGCTGCTCTGTCTGGATAGCTAGGCAGGCACAAAATGGGAGAAGGAAATTATTCAGCAGCCTTGAAGCTTCAAAGACTCAGAGAAAGGAAACTGAAACTCAGTGTGCCCAGCCCACTTGACAGCATGCCAACTTCTCTCAACAAAGGAGCATAAGCTGATCCAGCTTTTAGAGAGTAAATTTATATTTTAAAAAATGGAAAGAATCAAGGAACTGAAGTCAGAGGGAAGAAAACATAACAGCTCACTGACTTTTAAAAAAATCTTTTTATTTAAGGAAAATGCAACCAATTTCTATATATGGACATACAAAAAGTATTGCATATTCTACCTCTAGAATATGTATCTCAAATTCATTTACATCTCTTAATCTCTGCTATTAATTCTACTGTAGCATAGTTCCTTATGTAGAACGTTATTTTAGCGTCACAATTTGTTCCTCTGCTTTTCTGCTTGCCCCCTCTCTTCTGACCACAGGAAAATGAGACTTCATTTATAAGATATAAAACAACCTGTGTCAATTTCACAATAAAGCCCCTTCTCTAACTTCACATTGCTAAGGATCATAAATTCATGTCCTATAGGCAGAATTCAATCCGCACATTTGTTCTGTAGGGCCAATGTAATGTCTTTATAGTTTTTAATTGTTGAACGTGAATGCTTTTATATCATTGGGCATCCACTCTCCAGTCCTCCTTTGTCCCCTCTTGCTTTATACCTGACGGATTCTAAAAAATTTAAATTACCTGCCTGCCCTAAAAAGTTTTTTTAATTTGCTGGCCCTATTAAAAACAATAGCATCATCAAATAAAAATATTTTAAGCAGCTTAGAGGTATTATATACTTGGCTTTAAAAATTATATTATTATAGACATTATTTGCAAGACAATTTACATGTATCTCATGTGTTTATTTTAATAACTTTATGATGAGGACACCAATATTATTGCCACTTTTCAAGTAAATAAACAGAGTTTTGGAGTATTAAGTGAGAAAAAGAGGAGGAATAGGAGTGATGTGGGAAGAAATCTCCTACTTTAGACAGCATAATCAGGAAAGGTCTATCTAATGAGATGTCATTGGAGAAGTGTCCTGAATGGAGTGAGAGGGAGTACCATGGAAATATCTAGGAAAAGAGCTTTATAAGCAGAGAGAATGGCAAGGATAATCACCCCTGTGGCAGTTTTTTGAAGTAAGGAGTTCAGTGTGGTTAGTGCAGAGTAAAGTTTGGAGGAGAATGGCAGTGAACAGGAGAATGGAGGGACCAGGTGGAGATAATTGAATCATGGGGCAGTTCTCATCATAGTGAGTTAGTTCTTACAAGATGTGATGGTTTTATAAAGGGCTTCCCCTTTGTCTGGGCACTCATTTCCCTCTCCTGCTGCCACATGAAGAAGGACATGTTTGCTTCCCTTTCCGACATGATTGTAAGCTTCCTGAGGCCTCCTCAGCCCTGTGGAACTGTGAGTCAATTAAACTTCTTTCCTTTATACATTACCCAGTCTCAGGCAGTTCTTTACAGCAGTGTGAGAACAGACTAATACAGTAAATCAGTACAGAGAGAGTGGGGCACTGCTATAAGGATACCCAAAAATGTGGAAGCAACTTTGGAACTGAGTAACCAACAGAGGCTGGAACAGTTTAGAGGACTCAGAAGAAGATAAAAAAATGTGGGAAAGTTTGGAACTTCCTAGAGACTTGTTGAGTGGCTTTGAACAAAATGCTGATAGTAATATGGACAATAAAGTTTAGGCTGAGGAGGTCTCAGATGGAGATGAGAAACTTGTTGGGAACTGGAGCAAAAGTGGCTCTTGCTGTGCTTTAGCAGAGACTGGCAGCATTTTGCCCCTGCCCTAGAGATTTATGGAACTTTAAACCTGAGAGAGATGATTTTATGTATCTGGCAGAAGAAATTTCTAAGCAGCAAAGCATTCAAGAGAAAGCAGAGCATGAAAGTTCAAAAATTCGCAGGCTGGCAATGGGATAGAAAAGAAAACCCTATTTTCTGGGGAGGAATTCAAACTAGCAGCAGAAGTTTGCATACATAACAAGAAATTGAATGTTAATCACCAAGACAATGGGGAAAATGTCTCAAGGGCATGTCAGAGATCTTATGGTGGGCCTTTCTATCACAGGCCTAGAGGCCTAGGAGGGAAAAAACGGTTTCCTGGGCTGGGTCCAGGGTCCCACTACTGTGTGTAGCCTTGGGACTGTGTCACAGCCACTCCAGCCGTGGCTAAACGGGGCCAAGGTACAGCTCAGGAAATTGCTTCAGAGGGTGCAAACCCCCAGCCTTGGCAGCTTCCATAAGGTCTTGGTCTTGTGGGTACACAGAGAACAAGAATAAGGTTTGGGAACTTCTGCCTAGATTTCAGAGGATATATGGAAACACCTGGATGTCCAGGTAGAATTCTGCTGCAAGGTCAGAGCCCTCATAGAGAACCTCTGCTAGGGCAATGTGGAAGGAAAATGTGGGATCAAAGCCCCCACACACAGTCCCCTCTGGGGCACTGCCTAGTGGAGCTGTGAGAAGACAGCCACTGTCCTTCATTCCCCAAAATGGTAGATACACTGACAGCTTGCACTGTGTGCCTGGAAAAGCTGCAGAAACTCAATGCCAGCTGTGAAAGCAGCTTGGGTGGGAGTGCTGTATCCTGCAAAGCCACAGGGACAGAGCTTCCCAAAGCCTTTGGAGCCCACCTATTGCATCAGTGTGACCTGGATGTAATACATAGATTCAAAGGAGATCATTTCAGAGCTTTAAGCTCTGACTGTCCAGCTGGATTTCAGACTTGCATGGGGCCTGTAGCTCCTTTGTTTTGGCCGATTTCTCCCATTTGGAATGGATGTATTTACCCAATGTCCGTACCCTCACTGTATCTAGGAAGTAACTAACTTGCTTTTGATTTTACAGGCTCATAGGCAGAAGGGACTTGCCTTGTCACCAACAAGACTTTGGACTGTGGACTTTTGAGTTAATGCTGAAAATAGTTAATATTTGGGGGGACTGTTGGGAAGGCTTGATTGTGTTTTGAAATGTGAGGACATGAGATTTGGGAAAGGGTCAGGGGTGGAATGATATGGTTTGGCTGTGTCCCTACCTAAATTTCATCTTGAATTTTAGTTCCCTTAATCCCCATTTGTTGTAGGAGGGAACAGGTGGAAATAATTGAATCACAGAGACAGTTTCTCCCATCCTGTTCTTGTCATAGTGAGTTAATTCTCATGAGATCTGATGGTTTTATAAGGGGCTTCCCTCTTTGCTAGGCACTCATTTTTCTCTCCTGCCACCACGTGAAGAAGACAATGTTTGCTTCCCTTTCCACTATGACTGTGAGTTTCCTGAGGCCTCCCAGCTCTGTGGAACTGTGAGTCAAATTAAAACTCTTTCCTTTATAAATTACCCAGTCTTGGGCAGTTCTTTATAGCAGCATGAGAACGGACTAATACAGTGTCCATTTGATATGTCTATAGTTCTACCATGCACATGAATCACTTTTTTTTCTCTCTCTCTCTGACCTTCTTGGCCATGGGAATTTGATAATCCCTTCTCTATAAATCTAACACTGATCATCTGTCTGGTAGAAGAGGGTCTCATATACTCAAAGCACCATAAATGAATTTATCTTGGTATGCTTATTTAAATTGTAGCAATCCATTCCCATGTTAGTTCCTTCTTTACCACTTTATCAAAACAGAAGACAAATGAGCTCAGTGGCTTGGATGTATTCTTCTTTGCATTTATTTTAAAAATGTGACAGATATTGTCATGGAATGTGCAAAAGAAATCAATTTTTAAAAATGAAAAAATATATTTACACGTAATTATTTAGCACAGCTTGTTATTCAACCCCCCCACCTCCACCCCTGTGCCCTCAATTTTTGCAATTTTGCCTGCACTGCACTTCCTGTCCTGGAGCCTGAAACAGTCTGAGTCTATTTGTTTGAATTGTGTTGAGGAAGGAAGTGGGATTGGGGGAGGGTACAGCTGAACATTGACTGTACTTCTATATCCATGATCTCACTGGCCCATTTTCTCCAACATCAGAGAAAGATTTTGGAAGGGTGTACAATTGGTATGCAAGTTTTTATCCTCCTTACATTGATGGCAAAAATCAGATCTATTTAATCTACTGTCCTCCACAAATTGGTCCATAGACTCATCAGATTAGGAATGGGATTTCAGGGCTTCCAAATTCCCATGGCTTTTGGTTGCAGGACTCCATGATGACTTTGATCAGCCTTGCCATCTTGTGGGTACTTTAGCATTAGATTGAGTTATGTTGCTAGGAGATGATTATTCATCAGCTGATCATTAAGCATATGGGGCTTACTTGGCTCCCCCTATCAATTTGCGTCAAAATAAATTAATTGTAGACCTGTCTTGTTTTATGAAAAAGCAATGTGATAGTCTTTAAATTTATCTTTCTAAACAAGACACAAGTTTACACATTACCCAGCACAGTAACCCCTCTTGGTATTGTTGACCTAAAAGGAAGAAGTGTAGGAAAAACTGATATAAGTAGAGAGTTTATTTGGGCCAAGCATGAGGGTTACAACCCAACTGTATGGAGACAAGTTGTCGTGAACAATACACATTCTTATTAGCAACAGTTATAAGTAGGTTTTCAAAGAAAAAGAAGAGGCAGTTCCTAAGTTATTTACCACGAATTTACATTGAAACAGCATAAGCTATCAATTGGCTATAAATTGCTCTCTGTATCAAATTCCAGGAAAATGAAGATAATGCGCAAGGCAGCTAGTCGGGAACAAAATGACTTTAAACAATTGCCCCCAGCTATGGTTGTGGAGGGGCAGTGTGGCACACGGGAAGCAAGACTAAAGGACCATACTTATGTCTCTCTGGGCCTGCATACCTCATAGAACTCAAACTGCTCTATTTTTCTTTTCTCTATATTTTATTGAGGTAGATGGTGGGTGAGTTTGCACAAAGCTACAAATTTCTGTCAGAAACAGTCACTTTCTAATGCAACCACCTAACCTGCCCATTCACACCACAGAGGCTCTAGCACTGACATTTCAACTGTCTCCACAACATCACTCTCACTTTAAGATGATATTCTCCCTCCCAACACACATATAGGTCATCTGCTATACTCCTTAGCACTATTTTTCTAAGAAGAATTTAGTGTCTTTGACTGAGCTGTACATCTTGCTTAACCGTAAAGAATGTAAAGTTTCAAAAATCCTGGATGACCTCTAAAATGTAGCAAAATGATAATTCCCACCACCCCTCAGGGTGGTAGAAAAAGATCAGGGAAATCCACAAAATGGAAAATATCCTCCCAGACAAAAGATGTTTCCCCCTTTTTGAGGCCTCCTCACCAATATTTCCTAACCTAAATTTCAAATATGTATTTAACTCCATTTGATGTTTAAGTGTTTCCAAAGCAATATAGAGCCAGAGAATAAGAAGTTGTGGTATCATTTTGCCAATACTGTCCATTTTAGCACAAAAGGGATAACTTAGTGTCAACATTTATGCTCCTAAAGGATGTTGGGTCAAATGAAATGTTCCTCATTGTTTCTCTCTCTTGATCTCTCCTTCACTCCTTCTCTTCCTTGCAGGATCTCCAACTCCTTCATAAGGGCACTCTGTGTTACCCCTTTAAACAAAATAAAGAAGTCCTACATTCTGCCCAGATTTTTTTCAGGCTCCACCAAAGGGATGGGTGAATTATGGCCCAAAAGTTGGTGAGGATGATGGTGAACCTTCAATCACCTTCAGTCTCCCAACCAACAATGGTCATGGCTTGGTTTCTCCCTGGATTACATGGAGAAAATCATGCCCTACTTTTTGGACCTGTTGCTTCTACATTTGTATGGTAACTGTGAAACCATCCTAATGAACAGCAAACATTAACCACTACATAAAATGTAGACTTTGAATAAAAACACAGCTAAGTACTAACCAGCTTGCCCTTTAAGCCAATTCCTTGTAGCTACTTACAGCATGACTGTTAGCTCCTTTCCTTATAGTTTCTTACTGCCTAAAAGTCACATAGATGTGGTCACAAGGCACTAACTTCCCTTAGTTATTTCTATAAGATAACATATGCAACATTAAGAAACATCAAGTTTCTATCTAAAAGGTTTTCCAGATCTTGGAATCCCATGGGTCTGCTGACACCAGTCAGTCTGAAGACCCCCTCCAAGGAACTGACTCAGCAAAAAAAAAAAAAAAAAAAAAACTTCCAGTTTTCATCTCTGTATGTTTCATTTCATTCCCTATACCCCAACAAATCAGCAGCTCCAGACCTTCAGCACCTTACCTGCCTTTCTCTTAAAAATCCTAAACTTAGACTCAGCAGGGAGGTAGATTTGAGGTTTCCTCAACCTTCCTCATTTTTCTGCCATTCAATTATTAAACGCTTTCTCTACTGCAATACCTGCTGTTTTGGTATATTGGTATGTTACTGTGCAATAAGAACAACTCTGGTGAGCCTAAAATAACTTTTTCTGGTTGCCTCTCTAACTTTGTTCCCAATATCTACTTGTAGGCCTACCTCCTCAATTTCCATGGTTCTCCTATTCCTAGGTCTTTTTTAAAGACTTCATTTCTTCCACTGAATTGTGTCTCCTGAACATTCACTTGAGCACAACTTCACTTGCAGCCTTGCTTTAGGAACTATTCCATAACTGGACATAAGAAACTCTTGCTTTCTTAATATCTATGACTACCCAAAAGATGAGTATAATTCTGATTAAAACTAAATTAGACTGTCAGAATGTGGATAACTATTGAACCAAAGCATATTATTTTGAAGAAGACTAACAATTTGGAGAAGAGAGTTAGGAAGTCTTTAAGGAAAAAAAAAAGTGAAAGCTATCTTTTGGGAATTTTGTTTTTCTTTCTTAATAGTACTAGCTTTCACAGCTAGTAAGAGGACTTCAGAATTATTTGGAGCATAAATATAAGAACTTTCTTACTGATTTGCCCCAGTAACCTAAATGGAAGGACACATGGCTAGGATGATTTGGAATTCAATTAATGAAAATCAAGCATGGGTTTGTTAGAAGAGGAATATTTATTTTTTCCCATAGAAATAAAATGTAAATTGTTAAAAAAAAGTTGGCTCATTTTAATTAATTCAATTACTTAGAGTCATTCATATTTTCATTCAGATATAAATGAAACACTCTTCCTTCTTTATTTTTATTTCCTCTCCCCAGCTTTTCATTCTCTTTCAGTCTTCCTTTCTGTTTTTCATTTGTTTGTTTTGTTTTATTTGGTTTTTTTGAGCCAGGATCTCACTCTTTCTCCCTGGCTAGAGTACAGTGGCACAATCTCAGCTCACCGTAGCCTCCACCTCCAAGGCTCAATCAATCATCCTGAGTAACTGGGACTACAGGCACGTGCCATCATACCCAGCTAATTTTTGTGGGGTTTGTTTTGTTCTTTCTTTTTTTTTTTGCAGTGGAGATGGGGTTTCATCATGTTGCCCAGGCTAGTTTTCCTTTCTATATACAGAAAAATTTAAAGTGAATGTGATGTTGGAGAGAGTGGGAAGGAAAAGTAATGGCAAGTATGCTTGCTCGTTACCAGGCACTGTGCTAAGCTCTGTGAATACATAGATAAGTAAAATCCACGCTGTTTCTCAAAGAACTCACAATCTGTTTAAGAAGCAGATGTCTATACAATAATTTTATAACTATTATTCAATGTGATTAGTACTCACATAGCTCTATATAGAGTGTTATAGAAGAATAAATTAGAGAATATCTCATTTTTCCTAGAGTGGTTTAAAAAGATGTCACAGAAACTGAATTGTAAATGGTACAGAAATATGGAGGGGTGGTTTGCAGTAGGACCTATCTTAGCCCACCGCTTCTCAGGTTTTGGCCTTTGAACTTGAGATATGACTGTTCCAAGGACAGAAGGCAAAATGAACAAAAGCAAAATCTGAAGCAGGCTGTCAATAGAGATTGACTCTCATTGCGGCACACCAGTACAGGCTGGGCCAAATGTCAGAATCAAGGCAACTTATCTCAAATGCAGGGCTGTAACGCTCTCTCAATTGCACCTGAAAATGAAACAAACAAGAGTGGAAATGAAACATATATCCTAATGTAGCTTTCAGGACTAGGGCATGCAGGTGGGCCCCAGTCATCTAATAACTGATGTATAACTTAGGATTTTTCAAAAGGCACCAGTGATCTATGAGAGGGGGAGAAAAGGGCCAGATTACCAGTTTCCTCAAGAGGCAAATCTTCTAAAAAATCATCTGCAGCCCGCAGCATCTGCCTCAGTGCAGAGAGGATCAGAATATCCTTCATGGGGTCCAGTTCCAAATCTGAAGCATAATTTCCAACCATCAAAATATTGGAAATAGGAATGCCTAGCATTTTATGGACATTCATGACCTGTGGAAAGTATATTTAAAAAGTGTAAGTCTTGTATTTAATATTTGAAATTTGACCAATTTTAAATACAATTTAAGAAAGAAACCAAAAGAGCAATGGCTTAATAAGTTATCTTCGGAACATACAATAATTCAGATCATTGCAGTTTTAAAGTGTGATATAAATTTGAATTAATCAAGCAATTGATCCCATTCTTCATTTCCCTGCAAATACACTCTGTGAACACATATACACATACAGACACACACACACACACACACACATATGATTGTGATACTATTACAATAATATCTGGTTATGATCAGCATTTTTTACCTGGCTTTGAGAAGTCATAGATCTACTCATGTTTAAAAAGTTGTCTTGAAGAACCTCACTGCAATCATCCACTTTAGTAAGCAAGGCCACATATGCTATACCTGTATCAAATAGATAAATCAGTTATTTTATATCATAAATAGCAATGTGTCAACAAGTTATTAAATATGTGTGAAAGCAACTCTATAGGGTGATTTTGAGAGCTGAAGAATGAAATATCCCCAATACATCCCAATATGGAGCCTGAAGCTTTTCTAGAGGAGAAATGATCTTTGATCTTTTTTTTCCAACATGTGACAGCATTTTTCAATGCAACTAAATCCACACTAAATTGCAATCATCTACGATTCCATTCAAATGGTTTGTTTTAAATTGGTCAAGGGGAAAAAAGGGATTGCTGGACTTTGGGGACTAAAAAGAACCACAAGAAAAAGAGGAAGTGAGGAGGGTTGTGTATGAGCATTTATGAGAGCAAACTGTACTGATTTCACAGTTCTAATAGGGACCTACTCCTTTCTCCCTCAAACCACAGGGATTGAATTAGTAAATCACATTTGACTTCTAAACAAATCAAAATTCTGCTATGCTAACAACTGCTTATGAGGAAAATATAAGATTAATTTCAAATGCCAGTCAAGGAAGCTCCCAGGACTCTTTTAACAGGGCTTTTAGTACCTTCTTCCTACTAAAATCTTGTGTTTATTTTTTCCATTACTAAATGATTTCCTTTACTACCTTCTCTTCATTCAGGTTTCAGAGGAATAACTAGCAAAGTTGGCCAATTAATACCTAGGTTCTGGTAGAGGGCAGTTCTCAGTTGACACCTATAATTTTTTTCAACCTCTGTTGCAATGTAATTCTTCTGTTTCAAAATTAATACAATGTCCTTTCAGAGGTCCTAAGTCAGCACACTAAGTTGCATTAAGCATTGCCATCCAGCACGCCAAGGACAATGTGTTGCCATACATCCTTGAAAAGTCATTTTAAAACTTAGCATTTCTGTCTTACCCCAAACCCTCCATAATTTTAGAGCTGTTAAGTGCTTATATAAGCTTATATATTTACATTGTGTATATCTAATGTTCACTACTCAGACTTTTGTTAGACAGTTTATTAAGTTCAGATGCAAAACTTATTATCCCCATTTTAGAAGAACAGGAGATAAAGTTCAGAGCAATTAAATTACCTTTCTCGAGGTCAAAGTTTACTACTATTTAAAAACTAGGTTCACTTAAGCAAGACCATGCTCTATACATTAAACTGCATAGCACTTTTCGGAACCTAAATATGTGATCTTTCCACTGATAAAGTAAGCAACGAGGCTTTGGAGTATAAATTCCCCAACAATTCTTTATATTAAAATCTTTTGGAAGTTCAGTGAGAGTACTTCCAGTTCTGGACCAAATGGAGTAGACACACTTTTCCCTCTTCTTTACACTAAATGTAGCTAAAATCTATGGACATTATGCATAAATCAAACATAAAGATTGAAAAGTGCAGAGAATGCAATTTGGCTAGAGACCTTGAGACCCAAGAAACAATACAGAGATGAGCTCTCTAGGTTTTCTTTTTACTTCATATGTCCCAGATTGGCTTTTGGAGACACTCACAACTGGAAAATACAAATTAGAGCCAGCAAAAAGGAAAATTTTTTTTGCTGTTGACTAGTTCCATCTAGTCAAAGCATGAGAAAAAGGACAGTGTAGCAAGACAGAAAACTTTCAGAAAATAGCCACACTACCCCAGTCAAACACCACAGAATTCACCTTAGCCCTATCCATGGATATGTCCTTCCCTTTCCCAACTTTCACCCTTAGCCAAGGTAGTATCAGAGAAGAAAAAAATGTAGGGAGCCAGGACATTTATACCTGCACTATACTAACAAGGTCCCTCTTGATGGTGTCAAGGGAGGCTACTTGGGGATCCTAGACTTCCACCGAATCAGCAGCAATGGGGTGCTCTTTTCCCTCTCTGGCAGTGTCAGAGGAGAACAAGTGAGAAGCTGGAACTTTAGCCTTCATTAACCTTCGATGCAAGGAGGCTTCTAGCCCCTGTGATGTCAGGGTATCCTATATGGGGCACAGTAAGAAAGTGCCCTTTCTCCAAGGGTGTCAAACAAGGCCTTATGGGAAACCTGTACTTTCCATCTTACCAGTATCAGAATATGTTTGCTAAAACACAAGATGTAAGATCCAGAGTCATAAAATAAAGTACCTAAAATATCGAAGATGCAATTAAAAATCATTTGTCACATCAAAACCCAGGAAATTCTCAACTTGAATGAGAAAAGCTAATCAGAAGATCATGACCCTAATTAGATGACAAAGATGTTAGAATTATTTGGCAAGGATTCTAAAGCAACCATCATAAAAATGCTTAAGAACCAAGCAGGAACATGCTTGAAACAAATGAAGGAAGTGGGATGTCTCAGCAAAGAAATAGAAGACCTGAAAAAGAATCAAATTGAAATTTTAGAGCTAAAAAACCATAATACCCAAGATACGAAAAACAATAGCTATGCTCAAAAGCAGAATGGAGAGGGCAAAGTGATGAACAAGTGAATTCAAAGATATAACAATAGAAATTACCCACTCTGAAAAATAAAAAGCAAATAGATATAAAAAATAAATAAATAAATTGTGAGACTATAACAAAATATCTAGAATTCATGTCCCAGAGTTCCAAAAGGAGAGATGAGAGATGGCAGGGCTGGAAATCATCATAAGAGTAAGACAACTACAGACTGAGAGAAACTATTCGCAAACAATGTATCTGACAATTGACTCATATTTAGGATTTATAGATCTTTTAACGTTCAACTTCTAAAAAACACAAATCATCCAATCAGAAAATAATCAAAAGACGTGAAGAGGCATTTCACTAAACAAGTTATACAGAAGGCAAATAAGCACATGAGAAGATGTTCAATGTCATTAGTCATTAAGCAATGCAAATTAAGACCCTGATGAAATATCAGCATACATCTATTAGAAGAGTCAAGGAATTTTTAATAGCAACAATATCAAATACTGGCAAGAATGCAGAAAAAATAGATCTCTCATGTATTGCTGGTGGGATTGTAAAATAGTACAGTCCCTCTGGAGTACAGTTTGGTGATCTCTTTCAAAGCTAAACATACAGTTACTCTATGACCCAGCATTACATTTCTGGAGATGTACCCCAGAGGAATAAAAACTTATATCCACACAAAACTTGATAGGAGTTTTGTTTGCAATAGCTAAAAACTGGAATATTTTTTGATAGAGCATGGTTAAACTGTGGTATATCTATACCATGGAATACTATACAATTTTTTAAATGAACCATAAATACATACATACATCTTGGATGGATGTCAAAGGATATTAGGTTGAGTCAAAAAAGCCAGTCTCAAAAGGTGACATACTGTATGATTCCATTTGTATAACATTCACGAAATGACAAAATTATGGAAATGAAGAAAATATTAGTGGTTGCCAAGAGTTAAGGATGGTGGAGGAATAGTGGGTGCCATGAGGGAAATCTACAAAATGATGTAATATTTGGTTGCAGTGATGGGTACATAAACTTACACATGTGATAAAATGACATAGAACTATAAACACACATTGTTAACAATAATCAATTTTCTGGTTTCGATCTTCCCTGTCTACCCACATAGGCTTTAGCCCTATCTAAAGCCTCAGGAAAATCACACACGAAAAAAAAATGGTTGGCCAGTCTATTCTCTAAAGACTGAACATTAGGATTTGGGGTCTTTCTTCAGTCATGCCTGTGAATGATCTCTCCCTGCGATGGCCACCACTCCAGGGAAATTGGATGAAAGGTACATGGGAAATCTCTGTACTCTCTTTTGCAACTTCCTACAAATCTATAATTATTTCAAAGTAAATTTTTTTATAAGTTCAGTGAGACTCACCACAGTTTAATACTTCTTTGTGAACTTGCTTGACTTTTGCCAACATTTTAGAGGAGAGATTGTCAATAGAGTTGATGTCTAAGACATAAGCCACACAGTGAATCCTGTCCTTCAGAGATGGAGAGGTGATAAAAGTAGAATGCTCAGGTGTAATTGGTTTACGGGAATTAAACTGTTATAAAAACATAAGGTAACATTCAGAATTCAGAGAGCCTCTGTTTAACCCTTAAAGACACAATTAATGCTTCTAATACTGTAACTACTGATCTCCCTCCTTCTCCTCAGCTACTCTTTCCCCAAATAGTAGCACCTCCTCTTTACTTCCTTTCCACTGTGAGCATAATGCCATTATATCTCTCTTACAGGAAAAAAAAAACACTTTATTGCTTTGGTAAAAATGATAATTATCCATTGTAAGTATTGCAGGAAAGTTTAAATAATATTTTTGAAAAGCTAATTTCAAATCCTAGTATCCAGAAATAAACACCCTTAACGTTTGTTAAATACAATTTAAGACTCCTCCCTAAGCATTTTGCATGCTTAAATGAACTGGATAGAGAGAATAAAAGAAAGAAAAATATGTTGAAAATGCTATTTAAATTAAAAGACTGTAATTTATTTTGATTTTATAGAAGAAAAACAAACTAAAGTGAAATAAAAGAAATACCAAATTTGAAGTTAATGTCTTCTTACCACAAGACAGTAATCTTTCTAAGATTAAGGAAATAGATTATGAAACAATGGTTTGGAAACATGTAGTTATTAAGCTATGTATTTCAGTGTTGGACTGAATTGACTGGCTCCCTGCTGTGAAAAATTAGGGTGTTGGTACGCTCCTGATTTCTCCAATGTCTTCGCTCTATCCCTCCTCTCTTTATCTGTGTGTCTCCTTTTCCCTGACTGGATTATGAACTCCTGGAGGATAAGGATTGTGCTGTTATTGACCTATGTGTTTTCAGTAACTGGCTTAGAGTTTGGCACAAATATGGTTTATAATAGATGGTTTTTGAATGAATAAATAAATACATAGGTAAGGTTTCCAATTCAGCACAATTGGGAGGCAAAAGAGATTCTTTAGAAATTGAGGCTGAAACCCAACACCTAAAAGAAAGGTAACAATCATTGTTGGCTTTTTTGAGAACTTAAACTATATCATCTCATGTAATCATCTTAGCCACCCTATGAGATAGACACTATTAATAGCAACATTTCACACCTGAAAAAAAAAAAAGACTGAGAGAGAGAAGTGTGTAACTTACTTACGGGTAAACATCTGTTAGTAGCACAGCCAAATTTTGAATCTAGGTATTTAGTAGTGAAATCTAAGCATTTACAGTATAAAATGACATTTCAACACAAAATAGTTACTTGTTCCAATATTTTGTCTATGTAACCCAAAAAGTGCAAGGGATTAAATGACTATCATTAGTTTACATTATTGTAAAGAGTGATAAAAACACACTATCTCCTTGATCTTTTACTAGAATGCAAATGAGTAGAATCCTGCCTTTTGGCTTTATTTCTCAATGTTACAGAAAAGAACAATAGTCACTCTACTTTTTCATATGAATTCTTATTCATTCAAAGTAGAATAGTGTTGATTGATGTTTAAACCACATTATGGGAGTTGAAATTGCCTCATGTGGTTAAAAATTCAATGAAAAATACTGAAGAAAATGATTTGAAATGTTTTGGATATTGAAGAAATCTTACCTGATATCTGTCTGGCATACAACCTTTTAAGATGTGGGGAATGTCATCCATGCACAGTCCTGCTCCTTCTGCCCCATCTAGCCCCATAGTGTCACACAACATAAATGGCAGAGATTTTCCATTTTTTCCATCTTTAACAGAATATATCCTATACTGTTAAAAAAATACATTAAGTGTAAAGGTTCATTCATCACCCAGCATTCAAGACATGACAGTAAGAAGAAAAGAGATTGGTTAATATTTGAACACCATGGTCCTCAAACAGTTTGGTATCAGGACCCCTTTAGACTCTTAAAAGTTATTGAGAATCCCAAAGATCTGTTGTTTACGTGGGTTATATCTACGGATATTTAAAATATTGGAAATTACAACTGAAAGAAATGTAAATATTCCTCTTTTAATTAAAAAAGAAAATTCTATGTAATTTATCATGTAAAACGTGTGTGTATATATATATACACACATACACATATATATATATATAATGGTATGTTTTGACTCCTTGCTTTTTATATTTTGTGTATCTACTATCAGTATTTATTTTGTGGTTAACCATGATGCTTACAAAAAAAAACATATTTATAACTGGTTATTTTAAGTTAATAACAGCTCCACTTAGAGAGAAAAAAAAAAACACTCCACATTTTTACTCCACTCCTCCCCACAGTTTGCGCCTTTGATACCACAATTTACATCTTTCCATATTGCATGTCCTTTAACAAAATCTTATAGCTATTATTATTTTAGCAGTTTTGTCTTTTAAACATCACCATCATTATAGTATGAGTATTCTGAATTTTACTGTATACTTAGTTTTACCAGTGAGTTTTATACTTTCAGATATTTTTATATTACTTATTAGCATCCTTTTCTTTCAGCTTGAAAAACTCGCTTTAACATTCTTGTAAGACAGGTATAATTGTAATAAATTCCCTCAGCTTTTGTTCATCCAGGAAAATCTTTATCTATCCTTTATTTCTGAAGCACAGCTTTACTGGGTATAATATTCTCAAGTGGATGGGTTTGTTTGTTAGTTTCTTTGTTTTTTCTTTTAGCACTTTGAATATTTCATCCTACTCTCTTGGCCTGTAGAGTTTCTGCTAAGTCTGCTGCTAGTCATATTAAAACTTTCTAATATGTTATTTGCTTTTTTATCTTCCAGTTTTCAGAATCCTCTCTTTGTCTTTGATTATTTTACAGTTTGATTTTAATATATCTTGGGTTAATCTTCTTTGGATTAAATCTGACTGGGGACTTTTCTCTCAGTTTTACCTGGATATTTACATCATCCTCCAGGTTTTAAAAGTTTTTTGCTACTATTTATTTACTTAAGATTTCTATTACTTTTAATTTCTTGTCTCCTTTCCCCCCTGTAACTTGAATATTTGTCCTTTTGATGATGTTCCATAAATCCCATAAGCTTTCTTCCTTCCTCTTCATTTTGTTTTTTTATTCTCTATCCATATTTTCAAATAACCTACCTTTAAGTTCAGACTCTTCTACTTGATCAATTCTGCTGTTGATGCTCTCTATTTCATTTCTCATTTCACCCATTGTATTTTTCATCTCTGAAATTTGTTTCATTTTTTATAATTATTACAACCTTTCTATTAAATTTCTTATTCTGATCACTCATCGTTTTTCTCATTTTGTTAAATTGTTTCTCTGTATTTTCTTGAAGTTTGCTGTGCTTCCTTAAAATAATTATTTTGAATTCTTCAGGTGGTTCATACATCTCCATTTCTTTAGGATTGGCCACTGGCATGTTATTTTCTCTCTCTAGTCACGTCATGTTACCCTGATTGCTTTTGACTCTTGTGACAACGTGTCAATGTATAAACATCTCTGGAAGTAGGTACTTATTCCAACCTTTGCAGATTGCCTTTGTCTGGAAAAGTCCTTCAACAATCAGCCTATCCAAAAATTCTGGGCAGGCTGCCTTGCATAGTCCCAAAGCCTGGGACCACTGTGACTGGTGCAGCACTGAGGCATGCGTAAAGCTCAGGGCCACTGCGGCATCCATGTCACTAAGTGCTGTTCAGAGGTTGGGCCACTAATAACCCATCCATGGTGTGGTCCAGGGACTGAGTCCACCATGCAAGCTTGAGGCCTAGGGCCACATGGTCTCACTTGGCACCAGCATGGGGCTAGAGGCTCAGCCATCAAATAACAGCCTAAAGTCTGGGGCCATGAGGTTCTATCCAGTGCTGGATTTTACTGCAGTAGGCCTGATATTGGAGTCCAGGCAAAGTCCTGTGCTCACTTCCCTCTTTTCCCCAAAGCAGATGACAGTTCTCTCCACACTATGCTCCCTGGGGTTGAGGGGGGTGATGCAGATAATGTAAAACTATCTTTCCTACCCTCTTCAATGTATCTTTTGTTATTATTGTGCTAGAACTAGGTACAGTAATCTTTCACCTGGTTTCCTGAGGTGATATTTTGTGTGCTAATAGTTATTCAAATTGATGTTTCAATGGAGGAATGATTGCTGGAGAGACCTATGTGACTATCTTGCTCTGCCCCTCCTCCTCTTAAATGTTGTTTTAATCATTAAAAATTCAATTATAAACCTGTCACATGTTCATCAAATAACATTTTTTACTTAAAAAGCATTTTTTAAAAAATTTACAGAAAACAGAAATCATTGGTTTATTAGTAAAATTCTCTTTAATGTCTGGATTAAAGAATATAACTGTAATCTCATATGTGGCTCCAATTCAATCTCTTGATATGTTGTTTTAATTGAAGTATGTGAAGAAAATATGGCCTCTCACATGTATGTATAAAATGAAAAGGAGGTAATATTTCACTGTATAGCTTTCAGGTAATTGTGAATATTCTTCAACGTAATATAGCAAAGCTCAACAAGTAATAACTTCTTAAAGGTTAGTTGCAATGTGGAATCTGCGACATTTTTATATGCTGCCACATTAAATCCATTGGTTTGTCTTATACTTTGAATATATCCTTTACTCATGCATGATTTTTTAACCTAATTTATTGATCATCTTAAAACATTCATTCACTGGGTTATCAAGATCTTCCTAATGTTGACACATTTCATCATGCAATATTAAAACATCACATTTGTTAATATCACCATTAATTTCATTGGATAAGTCTTTAAGTGTTGAAAAGCTGTCAGGCTCAGAATAGTGGATACAGGTTTCTCAAAGTTTGATTATTCTCAAAAGCTCAAATTTTGTTATTGGCAACAAACACTGTCAGTTTTTGTTTTTGTTCTTGATTAGTAGGGTCACTTGAGCATTTGCATTAAGATACCTGCCAAATATCCAAGTATGAATAAGTCTGTTCTGTCCAGTAAAAATGATGTCACATTTTTAAAAAGTTCAGTTAACAACTCAGCTGCTCCAGTGCTTTTTCTAAAGACAACTGCCAATTTTCAATATGCATTAGAAGTACTTTATGAGCACTTCCCATTTTATCACACTGAATATCAAAATGATGTGTATTCCAAAGTGGAGTTTAAATAAAACCAGTAACTGTTACTATTCATCAAGGAGTAAAACTGGCATTTTTTTTCCTGTAAGTGCAGTAATTGGGAGAAGTACAGTGACTACTAGTAGAGTTTGGTGCCACCGTTTGATTCATACTAATGTGCCAGCAGGTAAAACTATGTTGTGTAATTAATTCAAGTGTCAATACACTAGAAAAGACAAAAAAAACTTAGAATAATTTTAAAAATAGTTTTGAACACAGAGATACCCTTAAAATGTCTCCGGGAACCCAAGGGGTCCACAAATTTCACTTTGAGAAGCACAACAGAACTTTCTTTCCTAGATAAAACATTCAATCTTATTGAAAGGATATTTTCTAGAACAATTCTGAAAGTATTTTATTTGATGGTCAGATATACATTCAACATACACAAAAAAATATGGACGATTTGGGAAGATTGCAAAGAAAAGGATTTCTCAGAGACACTTTAATTACAGTTTTTCCATCTGTGGTGCTGGCAAGGGTGTAGTATCACTCAAACCAGAAGGGAGAGAACCATCTATGACCTATTGTAATCTGTAATAAAATCAAAAGCTCTCATTGGGCCATGAAATGCAGAGGCGTAATCCCACTGAAGATTTTTATCTAGGAGAATAGGACTTACCAGTGCCTCAACATGAAAGAAATTATACTAAGCACTAGAGTTAAAGTACATTGTAAAATTTCAGGAACACCAATATGCATCTTCATAGTTTCCTTACCCATTAATTTGCTTTCTTCATAACTTCAATTATTCAAAAGAAAGGGTCTTTTAAGCAATAAAATATTCAATTTCCCTCATAAAAGTCTGCCCTATATTTCTTCAATTTAAATAACATTTGCATTTCATTGGAGTTCAGTATCTACATCTTCTCTTAAAATAAGACCTTTGGAATTTAAAACTTAAAAGGAAGAAAGAGAAATTTTGTCCTGAGTAGTATATCTATTATAGCATATATCACAATGAATGATACAGATTTATTATCTGCATTGGTCTCTGAGATATCTGGGTAATGGGGCCAAGCATTATTTGTATTTAGGTCTCTATGTCTGAATAAATATTTAGCAAACAGAAACATTTCAATCAATGCCTAATTAATTTAATTTGTGCTGCCGTACCTTGCCACGGCTTCTGAGACTACACTAATATATTAAAATAAAGCGACTCAAGAGCACAGTATCTGGCCAACATCAACAAATAAGATGTGATTCTTGAAAGTCCTAGAAAATTCTTCCAGTTATTGAATGTGACACAAAAGCTAAAATGAACCATTACTGTCTTATTATGCTGTCTTATGCTAAATTTTGCATTGATAATACACAGCATATTCCCTAACAAGTGACAATATTAATTTGTGGTAATCATTAAAAAAGCCTGATTCTAAAATTTTCTATTCTTTCCCTTTATTATTTTTTGTTTGATTGCATGTGCATGATAACATTGAAAAGCATAAACCAGAAAGAATTTTCTAGACAAGTGCTGCATCATAATTTGTAGTTCTTTAGAGCAACAATTAAGAAATCTATATTACTATTTATTTCCTTATGTATATCTTTTTGTAAATAAGATAGTTTTTGTAAGATTTACACTTCAAGTTCTCCTTCAAAGTTGACCCACCAAAGTGAATTGTTATTTTGCTTTTCATGACCATGTCTTAGAGAATGGTCTCATGTAATTTAAAAAAATTACCTTACATAATTCTCATTATTTTATTACAAAAAAAGAAAAACATTTTAAACCAGGTAAAATCATGTAGTACATGAGTAAAATGAACATCATATATAATGGTCAAAGATTTTCATAGGGTTTTTAATTTTTTGTTGTTTTTTATACAAATACTAAAAAGTATTCTTTATATAACTGCTTCTTCCATCCATAAAATTTGAAAGCTTCTCTGTATAATATAGCACAATGGAGGTGGTTCTGATCAAAATTTTACTCCTATTTTCCATTTGATTTAGCATTTAATTGTATATTAGGATTGCCCTAAGAGAAAAAAGCAAAGACATAAGCAATATAATAATTGTAATCTATAAAATAAAATCCTCAGGGAAATAACTTACCCGCTCGGTTATGCTGGTGATATCAGACCCCACTACGGCTTGGCCAGTCACATGGCCATGAAAAATAGACTTGACTGAATTGAAAAAACTGGACTTTCCAGACCCAATTGGACCCACCAAAAGAATACGAATTTCTGAAACCAAGTCTGCATAGGGCTTGTAGTCTCTGATGTCTGCTAGAAGCCTATTTCTGTGCCTGTTAAAATATAGTGGTTAAATACAGCATCAGAACAGCCAATAAAGAATACCATAAAGAACACCGCAAGTCACCTAGAGCTTCTTTCTCTTCCCTGAGAAGGGTATTTTTTTCAATACTTAATTATTATTTTGATAATGAGATCTTCTATAATATGATTTGAAATATCTAAAGTTATACATTTTGTGCTTAAAGAAAATGCATTATTTGATATCTGACTAAAGTTAAATATTAACCTGCAACCAAACCATTTTTCAACTATTAGTCTTAGATCACATGAATGTAATAAGAAATATCAGTGACATTGAACATAAATTATTATTTTCACTAAAAGTACATTAAGGAGAAATCAGAATAAAATATATGCAATGTAGCTACCTATAAATTTAAAAAGAAAGTTTGTTTTTGACATTTACTGAGGATTCTCAAAAGCTGTTTCTCAAGGAAAGGATTCAGAGAAATTACCTAAAATGGTTATCCAGACCCTACCTGGAAAATTTTGGTCTAAAGTGGAAATGAAGTCAAATTGGTCAATGTCATCAGGTGGATATTTAAAGTTTCATAGTTAGTAGTGCTTTTGTTATTTTATGTCAATAACATTATAACTCTTTTTTAATCATTCCAGTGGCATGATTTTTATCTTTACCACATATTTGTCAGCATTCTTTATACAATTGGTCTAAATAAAATGATTAATAGATAGCCCAAGAATCCAACTTACTCTCTGGCTTTAATTATCCTCTTTATGTCATCTAGGTTATCCTTAATTCCTATAGGAAATAAACATAGCATAATAAATTTTTAAAACTTGTCTGGTTAAATGTGGCCAAGTCTACTTTTGAAATAAGACACTGAGTTTTCTTGCATAACCCAGGGCTGAGCTGCTCAGTTAGGAGTCAGAGTTGGCAACATAATGAGAGGAAGAGGAGGAAAAATTATCCTCTCTGCACATTAAGTTGCTCTGGAAGCTCTCACATAATTACACCTAGAAGTTCTAAGGGTCATATAAGGGTCTGATCTTTGGGTCATATGTCAAAACAGAGCAGCTCTGATGATAAGATCTCTCTCTCTCCACATCCCCATCTCCTTTGTCATCTCTATCTCTGCACATGTATTTCTCAACTTGCTTTGCTCAAAGCAGCCTATACGTTCTGGATAAAAACCTCATAATCCTTATGTTCCCCATGTTTCATTTCAGAATTTATCAAAGAGTATGGCATGAATCTAACTGTTCCTTTCACTTTCCTTGCTCTTGTAGATCAATTATTACCTACCGAACACAAGGATTAGAATCATAATGTGAGATGTAGGATTATCTAATTTTACGTACCTTCAACTCGAAAAACTTCACATTCCAAATACTGACGGTGGCCATAAAACTTTAGTTACAAGTTTCTTGTTATCATTTTATCTAGATAAATTTTATTATCTCGACATATAATGAAAATATCCGTTTTCGATAAACGACACACCAGTTGCTCATCAATAATTTTTGGTGCTGTCTTTAAGAGTAAAGTTTCTATTTCAGTGGCATCATTTTTCTTTTGAAGTGAAAACCATAGGGAATCATTTGGCTCTGTAGAACTTTCACGTAAATTAATATAATTTCCAAGCATAAAGGCTACAATCATGTTGTAATCAATGTAAGCCATTGTTATAGTACATCCCTGACGGCTGCATCTTTCAACCATATCTTCAATGCTACCTCCATGAACACTAGACTTATAGAGAAGACTCAAAGAAGCATTTCCAAGCAGCTTGCGCAGATGATTTTCATCATTCCATGTCAATCTTGTTGTCACTTCCATTGTTCTATATCTAATGGAAAAACAATTAAAGGTCGAGAAGCTTATATAATATAGTAGCTTATAGCTTAGGTTTCCACTTTTACTTTCAGTGAGTTCTTTCTTCACTGACTCAATTAAAACACATTGTTTGGTTAAGGCAAAAAATATAGCAAAAATATAGAAATGGCACAATAATGTTAGATATAAAAATATTTAATTTAGAAAGGAAAAGTCATTAAAATTTTTAAATCAATTGACAAACTTCAGAAAGTTGAATAAAGGAAAAATAAATCTCAATAAGAGTCAGCAAATTTTTTCATAATGAACAAGATAGTAAATATTTTAGCCTTTGTAGGCCATATGGTCTCTTCCACAATTACTCAACTTTGCCACTGTAATACAAAAGAAGTCATAGATAATATGTAAACAAGAGAGCATGACTGTGTTCCAATAAAATTTTCTTTAAAAAAGTATATGGCTGGAACAGAGGTCATCATCGTCATATCACATTCATCATTTGCCAACGTATGAATTAGAAAATGGGGCCTAGGAATTCATGCAAAAAAAAGCACATAAAGAAATTGAAATATGAAAGGAGTTAACAGCTATAGAAGTCTTACAGCAGCATACTAGACTATTGGTCATTACAACAATTATTTCAATGAAAAAAACTTGAAAAGCAGAATAAACTATAAAAATACATGTGTTACAAAGCTCTAAAGAGCAAACAAGGCAGTTAAGACATATAGCTATTGGCAAAGATTTGGAGAAGTTAATAAAGAGAGATAAGCTAGGCATTTGGGAGCACATTTCTGACGTGTATCTGTCAAATTCAGAAAAGGCACTTGAGATGCTGAAAAGTTAAGCAAAGCGTTTGCTAGATTCATAGAGTTAGGGAGATAAAAATCATACTTTGGAGTGCAATAAGGAGAGCACCTTGGAAACCTTTCCCTTAGGCTACAGTTTGGGATTCTAAAGAGCTACAGAGAAAACCAAAAACCATATGCTCTCACTTATAAGTGGGAGCTAAGCTATGAGTACACAAAGGCATACAGACTGATATGATAGACTTTAGAGACTCAGAAAGGAGAGGATGGAAGAGGAGCTAGGGGTTAAAAAAAACTACATATTAGATACAATGTACACTACTTGCGTGATGGATGCACTAAAAGCTCAGAATTCACCACTATATAATTCATCCATGTAAAAAAAAACCACTTATACTCCAAATGCTGTTGAAATAAAATTTTTAAAAAAATTTAAGAAAAGAGCTACAGGGAAGAAGTATGAACTGGAAGCAGACAGAGTTAATTTCATACTTCAGTATTCTCAATCCTTGATTGAATTAAGGTAAATGAGAATTGCTAGTGTCCATAGCTGCACAGCAGAAACAAAATAAATCTTGTCTGGATGAAAAGAACATTCTTCCAGCTTCAAAATATCTCTATGATTTTTTAAATATTCAGTGACTCTCATTCATCATAAACACATTCATGTTTGGAGGTAAATGAAACAACATAATAGAAAACCAAGAGGAAAAAGCACACACTAGAAACAAACACATACTTATACTGGAGTTACCCATAGAGATTTTTAAATTACTATGTTTAATATGTTCAAACAGCTAAAAGGTAAGATTGAATGATTTACAGTAAAATGAATACAATAAAAAGTCAAAAAGAGATTCGATATGTAAAAATATATATCTGAAATTAATAATTAAATGAATACATTTAACTGCAAGGTAGGCATAAAGAATTAGAAGAAAATTTACCAACTGAAGTATTGAGACAAAAAGAGAATAAAAAGAGAAAAGGGCAAAAGGGATTAAAGGACACAGTAAAATTAGTTAAGATATATGAACCAGAAAACAAGAATAAAAGAAAAAGAATATAGAAGAGCTATTCTACAGACCTTAAAAAGCAAGCAAGTCTCAAAAATTTTCAAAGTACTATAATATTGAACAGACAGTATAAGCCAGAATTTTTTTAACAAGAAGATAACTAGTAGATCCCCTCATACATTGGAAAATAAAAAATATAATTTGAAATAATCCATTATTCACATAAGAAATCATAATGAAATTTAATTAAATGATAAAAGATACTTGTTAAAACTTATACAATGAAGATAAAATGTTACAAAAATCATATAAGTTTAAACACATGTATTAGAAATGGAGAAAGGCTGAAAATTAATTATATAGACTTTCACTTCAAAAAGTCAGAAAAAATACCAATTAAACTCAAAGTAAGTAGAAAGAAATAAACAATAAAAATAAAAGCAAGAAATAATGGACAGAAATATTAATGGACAAATCAAGTATACAATAGAGAAGATTAACAAAACCAAAACCCAGTTTTCAAAAGGATTAACAAAATTTGTAAAACACTGCTGACACTGATAAAGGGAAAAAAGGGAAAGAATGTCCTAAAATCAAAAACATAAGAGAAAACATCAGTCCAGATGCAATAAATGATAAACGATAAAATGGTCTGAAGATAAACAACTTTGTAAAATTAAATTTGAGAATAAGTGGACAAATTTCTAGAAAAATACAACTTACCAAAGCTGACATAAAAGTAAATATAAAATTTGACTATCTCATACCTATTTTTAAAAACTAAATTCATAATTAATTTAAGACTTCCCCAAGAAAACTCAAGGATCAGAGTCTAGCTGCTGAATTCTACCAAATTTTGAAGAATAAATAATACACAGTCTTACACATGTTCTTCCAGAGAATAACTTAGATAACAAAACCTGTTAATGGCATTATAAGCAAGAAAAATTACAGGCCAATCTCTTTTAAATAGATGGAATGATCCTCAGCAAAGTATTAGCAAACCAAAAAAAAAAAAAGGAAAGAAAGAAAGAAGGATAATACTGAGTCAAAGCATGTCATGACAAAATACAACAATATGCTGTCTCCAAGAACTCACTTAGACTTAAGAACACACATAGGATGAAAATCAAGTGATAATAAGGGTACCTTTGCAAATGGTAACCGCAAGAACCGCAAGATAACCCGCAAGGGGTGTGTGTCCTTATCCCACACAAAATAGACATTAAATCAAAACCTGTCATGAGAGGCTATGAAGGACATCATATAATAAGAAAAGGGTCAATTCTCCAGAAAAATATAACCGTTATAAATATATGTTCATCCAACATCAGAGCACCTAAATAAATGAAGCAAACACTGAAAGAATTGAAGGGAGAAACAGCAACACAATAAGAGAAGGAGATTTTGATAGCCCACTTTCAATACTTTATCCATTATAAAATATCCAAACAGAAGATCAATAGGAAAACAGAAAACTTGAACACTATAGTCCCAATGGACCTAATAGGCATATACAGGGCATTCCACCCAGCAACAACAAAATACACATTCTTCTCACGTGTATTATAGGAGCGTTCTCCAGGATAGATTACATGTTAGGTCAAAAAACAAGTCTTAACAAATCTAGGAAGATTGAAACCATATCAAGTGTCTTTCCTCATAACCATGTAATGAAACTAGAAATCAGTATCAGAAAATCTAGAAAATTAACAAGGATGTGAGAATTCAACTACACCCTCTGGAATAAGCAGTGGATCAAAAAGAAATCAAAAGGGAAATTTAAAAATATCTTGAGGCCAGGCGTGGTGACTCACACCTGTAAACCCAGTACTTTGGGAGGCCGAGTTGGGCGGAACACTTGAGATCATGAGTCTGAGACCAGCCTGGCCAATACGGAAAAGCCCTGTCTCTAACAAAAATACAAAAATACAAAAATTGGGTGTGGTGGTGTGTACCTGTAGTCCCAGCTACTCAGAAGGCTGAAGTAGGAGAATCGCTTGAACCTGGGAGGCAGAGATTGCACCACTGCACTCCAGCCTGGGTGACAGAGAGAGACTCCATCTCAAAAAAAGAAAAAAAAAGGAAAAAAAGAAAAGGAAAGAAATGTTGAGGCAAATGAAGATACAAACACATTTTAGATTAGCATTTGAATTAGTAAACTGCATAAAAAAGATCCAACATGAGCTGACATCATCCAATCCATTGAGGGCCCAAATAGAGCAAAAAGGCAGAGGAAGAGCAAATTCTCTATTCTTGAGCTGGAGTATCCATTTTCTTCTGCTCTCAGATATCTGAGCTCCTGGTTCTCAAACATTCGGATTCTGGGACTTACACCTCCAGCTCTCTCAGTTCCCACAGTTCCCAGGACTTTGAATTCAGACTGGGTGTTCCACCACTGGCTCCACCAGTTCTCAGGCATTTGGATTCAGACTGAATTACACCACCAGCTTTCCTGGCTTTACATCTGGCAGGTGGCAGATAGTGAGACTTCTCGGCCTCCAACACCACGTGAGCCACCTCCCATAACAAATTTCCTTAGTTTTTTTTTTATTTTATTTTTTTTATGTTGGTTCAGTTTCTCTGAAGAACGCTGACTAATACAAATTGGTCATCTCAATAGATACAGAAAAGACATTTGATAAAACCCAAGCCCTTCCATGATTTAAAAAAAAAAACAAAAAACACTTAAACCAGGAGTAGAAGGAAATTACCTCAACATAGTAAATCCATGTATAAAAAGTTCATAGTTAACATCATATTCAGCAGTGAAAAACTGACAGCTTTTCCTCTAAGATCAGATACAAGACAAGATTATCCACTTTTACCACTTCTATTCAACATAATACTGAATGTCCTAGCCAGAACAAGTAGGCCAAAATAAAAAAGAAAGTGAAAAAGGAAAAGGTACCTGAATTATAAAGGAAGTATAATCATCTCTGCTCACAGATGATATTATCTTATATGTGGAAAACCCTAAAGCATCTACCGATAAAGTAATAGTATTAACTAATTTAGTGTGCTATTTATCCATTGCTGCATAGCAATTTCTCATACGTTTAGAGACTTAAAACAACACACATTTATAGTCTCACAGTTTCTCTGGGTCAGAAATCCAGTTTGGTTCTCTGCTTCAGAATTTTTCATGAGGCAGTTATCAAAGTGCGAGCCACAGCTGCAGACTCTTCTGAATGTTTAACGGGAGAAGGACATGCTTCCAAGCTCCTATGGTTGTTAGCAGAATTCAGTTCCTTATGGTTGTAGATATGAGAACTCCATTTCTTGCTAGCTAATGATCAGAGGTTATCCTCAGTTCTCAGTTAGTTATTGGCCTGAAGTCACCCTTAGTTCCTTGCCAAATGGGCCTCCCCAACATGACCACTTACTTCATTGAAACCAGCAAGGGAGAGAATCTCCTAGCATAGCAGACATTATAATCTTAACATATCACATTTGCCAAATTCTATTTGTTACCGTTAAGTCACAGTTTCCATCCACAGACAAGGGGGGATTATACACGGACATGAGTATTAAAAAAAAAATAGGACAGGGACAATTAGGAGCTATTTTAGAGTCTGTACACCACATTGTAAAAGATAGCTGAATACAATCAATATGTTAAATATTGTTTAGTATGGTCAATATGTTAAAATTCCTTCTAGTGTCTCTCAGGTTTATCACAGCAACCTTTCTATTGTGAATTTCTATTAACAATAGAAAAGATATGGAATCAACCTAACTGTCCATAAGTGGATGGATAAAGAAAATGTGGTATATTACACAATGGAATACTATTTAGCTATAAAAACAGTAAAATCATGTCATTTGCAGCAACATGGATGGAACTGGAGAATATTAAGTGAAATAACCTAGGCACAGGAAATATCACACGTTCTCACTCATCATTTTAGATCAGCTAAAAATGTTGATCTTATAAATGTGGATAGTATAATGATAAATACTGGAGGCTAGGAAGGGTGGGTGGGTGTCTAGGAGGGAGAGATGAAGAGATGTAGGTTAATGAGTACAAATATACAGTTAAATAGAAGGTAGAAGTTCTATTAGTCAACAACAAAGTAGAGTGACTATGGTCAAAAACAATGTATTGTCTATTTCAAAGTAGCTAGAAGACTTGGGTTGTTCCCAGCACATGGAAATAATAAATACTCAAAGCGATGGAAACCACAAATACCCTGACTTGATCATTACACATTGTAAGTGCATCACCAAATATCACCTGTACCCCATAAATATGTAATGTATTATGTATTAATAAAAATAAAATTAATATAAGTATATTAATTTTTTAAGTTATTGTGTAAAACCATTTTTGCTGGTATATAAAAACAGAAGTAATTTTAACAAATTATACTAGAGATCATATTTAGATAAATATATACACACATACAGAAAACCATAAAAACAATTATGACAATAATTTATACCAAAGTCTAGATAATGTTGCCTTCTGGAAATAAAAAGAAAGGTAAAGAATATAGGAGAGGCTAGGTGTGGTGGCTCACACCTGTAATCCCAGCACTTTGGGAGGCTGAGGCTGGCAGATCACTTGCGGTCAGGAGTTCAAGACCAGCCTGGCCAACATGGTGAAACCTCGTCTCTACTAAAAATACAAAAATTAGCCAGGCATGCTGGTGCACGCCTGTAATCCCACGTACTTGGGAGGCTGAGGCACAAGAATCCCTTGAACCCAGGAGGCTGAGGTTGCAGTGAGCCGACATCGAGACACTGCTCTCCAGCCTGGGCAATAGAGTGAGACTCCGTCTCATAAGAAAACAATATATAGTAAAGAGTCATGGATTTCTTCAACTTTATTTGTAATGCTTTTGTATTTAAGTAAAAGAAAACTATTCTAATTTAAAAAGCAAATCATTTTTAAAATTGGATAAAACTATATCAGATTACAGTATGGTTCATTTATACTCTCTAGTTATCTGTGCGTGAAATTTTCATTAAAATAAAAGACAAATGAAAGAGCAAAGTATTAGCAGCAATTCCACTCTGAAACTCCTTTTTAGAAAAAAAGAAAGCAAGCTTTTTTCTTCACACACAGCTAGCAAAATTGGATGGCAAGAAGTCACTTACCTGTGATGTTCTCACTCACATGTGGAAGCTTAAAATAAAAGTTGATTTCATGGAGGCAGAGAGTAGCATGGTGGTTACCAGAGGTTGGGAAAGTCAGAGGAAGGAGATGATGAAAAGAGGTTGGTTAATGGTTACAAAAATACAGCTACATAGAAGGAATAAGTTATTGTGTTCATAGCACAACAGGGTAACTATAGTTAACAATAATTTATCGTCTATTTTGAAATAGCTAGAAGAGAAAATTTGGAATGTTCCAAATACAAAGAAATGATAAATGGTTGAGGGGATGGATTTCCCAATGATCCTGGTTTGGTCATTACATTGTATGCTTGTATCAAAATATCACACATAACCCCATAAATACGTACAAATACTATGTTTCAATTAAAAAGTCGCTTACCTGTTTCTAAGGGTTAGATCAGGCTTAAATTGAGGATTAACTGTTCTGTCTGATTTATCGAGCAGCCACGGTTTGGAGACAGAAAGTTCTTAAGAGATCTGTGGCTTCAGAGACTCTAGGAAAGAAAGAAAACTGAAACTCAAAGCAGCAAAAAAACTCAGCTGGCAGCATGCCAACTGCCACTAACTTTCTTTTTCCTCACTAGGAAGAGAAAGAAAGAAAAAAAAAAGTCTTGCTGAGCACATAAAAACTATCACTGGTCCCCTTGTAGCCCGTATGTAGGCAGGCATGAAATGATAACTACCAAGAAGAAACTGCAGTAAAGCTAATAGTTAACATTTCTTGTGCATTTTTCTACTTCCCTCGTTTGTCCTACATTTATTAATTGGAATTTAGAGTTGTACGTGGCACTGTGTAACTGCATACCTTTTCCTAATTTCTCCTCAGAACAACTGCGTACAGTAAACACTATGACTATCCCTATTTCTTAAAGTACAAAAAAAAATAATTTAGCTGATAGAATCGTGGAGCTGGATGCTGTTCAAAGCCAAGCCTGTCTGCACTGGAACAAACAGATGATGATTCAGCTTTTGCTGAATTCATAAGGCATTACACTGTTCATTTGCTCATTTACTCCTTCACTCAGTCCACACTGGCATAGACCCTGGGGAAGGATAACGGTGGGTAAGATTTAAAACATAAAAATTAAAATGAAAAAAATGCCCTCAAAGAGAGTGCTGTATACTCAAGAAGACAGTCAGACACAGACAACTGAATTACTGGGCTAAGGACTAAACAAGATTCTCCGAAAGCCAGGAGAACAGTAGCCTCATCCAGTCTTGGGGCACTTGTAAAAGGCTTGCTAGCAAATCAAAGTTTAAACTGAGACATAAAATGAAAGCAAGGAAGGCAGGAGAACACGGTGTCATCAGGGCCATCCAAGTATTTCGGTCTGTCTGGAATGGAGTGACAGCATTGGATTCATAAGCGGTGGGGCTAGGGAGGTGACGAGGGTGCAAGAGGGCCTTGCAAGTTTTTAATTAAGTTGGATTTTATCATTAAGACAATGAGAAGTTATTAAGGCTCTAAAAGCAGAGGAATGGCATATCAAAATTGAATGTCTTAGAAAAAAAGGGTGTATCAGTTTTATCTTACTTTGTAACAAGTTATCACTATCCACAGGCTTTAAAACAATTCAAATATATTATTGCACAGTTTCCATGGATTAGGAGATTAGCATGACTCAGCTGGATTCTCTGCTCAGGGTCTGTCACTCAAGGTGTTAGCCAGCTATCGTGTCATATCAGTCTCCAATAAAAGGAAACAAGGCTACTTGGAGAAATGTTTGACTACAGGTCTGGGATCACAAAACTACAAAATGAACGTAGAATATCTTCTCATGCCAGAAAGTAAGAAGATGCTCAAAAACAAATGGGGCGTATCAGAAGGCAGAGAAATGACCAAAAGCCGAACAATTTGAGAGAAAAAAAAATAAGAGTATTGGATTATCACCATAGAATAAAGTAAATATCTATACTGATATAAATAAATAACTGAGTAAGTAAATAAATGAGTGAGAATTCACAACTCTAAATTCCAATTAATAAATGTAGGAAAAATTAGGGAAGTAGAAAATCAGTATTAGGTAAACTCTATAGTAATAAATGTTTACAGGCATGATCCAGCAATGTATGCTAAAATTAATGAGTATAAATTTGGAGAGAAATAGAATATTTATATAGCCTCAAAGACTCTCCCCTGGTATATTTATTAATTTCAAAAGAAAAAAACAGTAACTTTAAAGTAGATAAATCCTACAGATACCACCTCAAATAAACGATCAAAGTTAACACTGCCAGGATGGGCATATTGATGCCAGGTACCCCAGTTATCATTCACAGAGAAGAGTGCATCGCTTGTGTGGTATTTTTGCATAACTTTCATCTAATCATGAGAAAACATCAGACAGACTCAAACTGAAGGACATATTATAAAATAACTTCCCAGAATTCTTCAAGTGTCAAGATCCTGAAAGACAAGGAAAGACTAAGGAACTGTCACAGACTGGAGGAGACTAAAGAGACAACTAAATACATTGTGAGATCTTAAATGGATCTTGGGACAAAGGACACTAATAGAAAAACTAATGAAATTTGAATGAGATCTGTGATTTAGTTAATAATATTATACCAATGTTAATTTCTTGGTGTTGATAATTTTGCTCTGGTTATGAGAAATGTTAATTTTAAGGAAAGCTGAATCGAGGGTATATGAAAACTTTCTGTACTATATTTCAACTTTTCTGTAAGTGTGAAATTATTGCAAAAAAAATTAAAGGACAACTTTCTTACAACGAAAATCCCCAACCCCCATGACTTTGCTAGTGAATTATTTTAAATATTAGACAATGAAGAGGTCCTGGCAGGCTGATAGCCAGACCATGGATGTGACTGTGGCTCGCGAAATGCCAGAAAAGTGCTTATGGCGCTGCACTGGTAACAACTGCTGGAAATTCACACTCTATGCTACTGGGGAAAGCTGGTGGGAGGGAAATGTCTCACCCGAGTCACATTGCTACAAAACCACCTTAGGGGCATACTGAGGAAAGCTGAAAGCTGCTAGGCTCTGCTGGCCACCATGGACTTACTGCAGGAGCTTGGCACTGGAATAGCTGTGCCTGCTGCAGAAGCTGGGCCCTGGGAAGTAACAGGTGCTTCAAAATCTGCAGAACCAGAGAGCAAAACTTTCTCTTGCAATGTCTCTTCAGCGCCCTCTACTGACAAAAGTTAAGTTTATGCCGGCTGACAAAGGAAAAACATTTAAAGGGACTGTTTCCATTTTCAGAGACTGGGCAATGCATGAGTTTGGAGCTGAGGGAATAAATTGATAACTGGAGCAAAAGAAAATGAAACTAGAAGACGTAATATTATAAAACCTTCATAAACATGTGCAATGGTCTGGATGCTTGCATCGCCCCTCTAAATTCATTTTTTTAAACATTAGATTCAGGGTTACTGGTGCACGTTTGTTGCATAGGTATATTATGTAATGCTGAAGTTTGGGCTTCTAGTGAAAGCATTACTCAAATAGCGAACATAGTATCCAATAGATAGTTTTTCAAGGCTTTGCCCCCTTCCACCTCTCTTTTGGAGTCCTCAACATCTACTATTTCCATATTTATATCCATATGTACCCATTGTTTAGCTCCCACTGTAAGTGAGAACATCTGATATTTGATTTTTTGATTCCGAGTTATTTCACGTAGAAAAACGGCCTCCAGCTCCACCCATGTTTCTGCAAAGAACATGAATTTATACATAGTATTCCATCGTATGAAATATGTGCCACATTTCCTTTATCCAGTCAACTACTGATGAACACTTAGATTGATTCCATGACTTTGCGATTGTAAATGATGCTGCGATAAACATAAAAGTGTAGGTGTCCTTTTGGTAAAGTGATTTCCTTTCCCTTAAGTAGATACCAATAGTGGAATTGCTGGGTCAAAGAGTAGTTCTATTTTTAGTTCTTTGAGAAATCTCCATACTGTTTTCCATAGGACTTGTACTAATTTACATTCCCACCAGAAGTGTATGGCATTCTCTTTTCTGCACATCCTCACCAACATCTGTTATTTCTTTACTTTTTAGTAATAGCCATTCTATCTGGTGTGAGATGATATCTCACTGTGGTTTTAATTTGCATTTCCCTGACAATTAGTGATGTTGAACATTTTTCATATGTTTGTTGGCCTCTTTTCTGTCTTCTTTTGAGTAATGTCTGTTCATGTCCTTTGCCCACTTTTCAAAGGGGTTATTTTTCTGTTGATTTGTTTGTATTCCTTATAGATTCTGGACATTAGTTCTTTGTCAGATGCATAGTTTGCAAATATTTTCTCTCATTTCATAGGTTGTCTGTTAACTCTGTTGCTTCTTTTTCTGTGCAAAAGCTCTTTAGTTTAATTGAGTCCCATTTCTCTATTTTTGTTTTTGTTGCATTTGCTTTTTAGGTCTTAGTCATAAATTATTTGATTAGGCCAATGTCCAGAAGAATTTTTCCCTACGTTTTCTTCTATGATTTTCATACTCTTAGGCTTTACACTTAATGTTTTCATCCATCTTTAGTTAATTTTTGTATATGGTGATATATGGGGTCCAGTTTCATTCTTCTGCATGGCAAGTCAGTTTTCCCAGTACCATTTACTGAATAGGGTATCCCTTCCTCATTGTTTATTTTTGTCAGTTTTGTAAAATATCAGTTTGTTGTAGGTATGGGGCTTTATTTCTGAGTTCTCTATTCTGTCCCATTGAACTATGTATCTATTTTTGTACCAGTACCATGCTGTTTTGGTTACTACAGCCACATAGTATAAAGTCAGGTAATGTAATGCCTCTGGCTTTGTCTGTTTTTGCTCAGACTGTTTTGACTTTTGGGTTCATTTTTGGTTCCATATGAATTTTAGAATTGTTTTTTCTAATTCTGTGAAAAATGACTACAGTAATTGAATCTGTAAACTGATTTGGGAAGTATGGTCATTTTAATGATATTTATTTTTCCTATTCATGAGTATTAGATGTTTTTCCATTTGTTTGTGTCATCTACAATTTCTTTCCTCAGTGTTTCATAATTCCTATTGTAGAGATCTTTCACTTCCTCAGTTAAATGTATTCCTAGGCAATTTTTTGTGTGGACACAGAAAAAGCACTTGATAAAATACAACATCTCATTATGATTTTTTTTAAAAACCCTCAACAAACTAGACCTCAAAGGAACATACCGGAGCCATCTCTGACAAACCCACAGTCAACACCATACTGAATGGACAAAGGTTGGAAGCGTTCCCCCTAAGAACTGGAACAAGTCAAGGATGCCTAATCTCACCACTCCTATTAACATAGTACTGGAAGACCTAGCCAGAGCAATCAGGCAGGAGAAAGAAATAAAAGGCATCCAAATTGGAAAAGAGGGAGTCAAATTATCTCTGTTTGCTGACAACATGATCTTATACCTAGAAAGCCCTAAAAATTCCTCCAAAAGACTCCTAGACCTGATAAATGGATTCAGTAAAGTCTTGGGAAATAAATTTAATGCACAAAAATCAGTTGCATTTCTATATACCAACAATGCCCTAAATTCATATGTTACAACCTAATCACCAATGTGATGGTTTAAGGATGTGGGCCCTCTAGGTGGTAATTTGATCACAGGGGCAGGCTTTTATAAATGAACTTAGTGCTTTTATAGAAGAGGCCTCAGAGAGCTGCCTTCCTCTTACTCTGTGTGAGGACACAGCAATACATTACTATCTATAAACCAAAAAGCAGCCCTCATCAGACATTGAACCTATTGGCTCCTTGAACTTGGACTTCTCAGCCTGCAGAATTGTGAGAAATAAGTTTGTTTTGTTTAAAAGCTACCTAGTTTATCATATTCTGTCATAGCAGCCAGGAGAGATTAAGACAATAAGATGCTATGTTATTAACGCAAAGAGAGACAAATTGACCAATTGAACAGAATAGAGCCCAGAGACAGACTCACACATAGACTATCACCTGATTAATGACAAACAAGACATGGGAATACAATGGAGAAAATGGAGAAACCACTCAATAAATGGTTCTAGGTCAGTTGATAGGCACAGAAGACAAATTAATTTTGACCCATACCTCATACCATACTTAAAAATAAATTCCAAATGGATTGCAAACTTGTATGTGAAAGGTAAAACAATCATACTTTTAGAATTAAAAGTTTTAGAACATTTCCAGGCCTTGGCGTAGACAGAGCATTCTTAAAGGCAAAAAGGTGTTAACCCCTTAAAATAATAAAATTAAAATTTGAAAATTAAGAACTTCTTATCAAAGACACACAACTTAAAATAAAATCCTGCAAAGTTAAAGAAGATATTTCCCATTCCTATATTCAACAGAGAACTTCAGACTACTTAAAGGACAACTGCAAATCAACATAGACAAACAATAGAAAAATTAGGTACTTCAGAAATAGTCAATATACATATATAAAAGTATTCAACTTCATCAGTAATCAAGAAAAGGACAATGAAAACTACAACGAGATACCACTATTCACCTGCAATATTGACTAAAATCAGAAAGGTCAACCAAGTTTTAGCTAGAATGTGGCACAGCAGAAATTCTGGCTGTAGAAATACAAGTTGGTACAATTACTTTACAAACTGGAAAGCAATATTAACAAAAGCTGAACATCTGTGTACCTCATGCTCCAGTAATTCTACTCCCATTTATGCATAATCATATGCAAATTTGTCATAGGACATGTACAAAAGTGTTCACAGCAGCCTTATTTTATAGTGAAAATTATTCAAATGCACAATGGAACAAATAAATATATTATGGTGTATTCACAACTGGAATACTGTAGAGCAGTGAGAATAAATGAACCATATATACACACAATCTGTATAGATGAATCCCACAAACATAATGTTAAGTGAAAGAAACCAGATGAAAAAAAATACACACCATATGACCCCATTTATCAAAGTTCAAGCATAGTCAAAACCTACTTATGGTGTTAAAAATTAGAATAGCGGCTATTTTTGCAGGGGTAGTGACTAGAAATGGAAACAAGGTGAACATCCTGAACGCTAATAATATTCTTATTCTTTACCTGTGTGCTGATTACAGTGGTGTTTCAATTTGTGATAATTCATGGAGCTGTAAGTTTATGATTTGTATTGCTTTCTGTATATGTGTTATATTTTAATAATTTTTTTTCTTTTTTTATTATACTTTAAATTCTAGGGTACATGTGCACAACTTGCAGATTACATAGGTATACATGTGCCATGTTGATTTGCTGCACCCTTCAACTCGTCATTTACATTAGGTATATATCCTAATGCTATCCCTCCCCCAGCCCCCTACCCACCGACAGGCCCCGCTGTGTGATAGTCCCCGCTCTGTGTCCATGTGTTCTTATTGTTCAACTCCCACCTATGAGTGAGAACATGCGATGTTTGGTTTTATGTCCTTGTGATAGTTTGCTTAGAATGATGGTTTCCAGCTTCATCCATGTCCCTGCAACGGACATGAACTCATTCTTTTTTATAGCTGCATAGTATTCCATGGTGTATATGTGCCATATTTTCTTAATCCAGTCTATCATTGATGGACATTTGGGTTGGTTCCAAGTGTCTTTGCTATTGTGAATAGTGCCACAATAAACATACGTGTGCATGTGTCTTTATAGTAGCATGATTTATAATCCTTTGGGTGTATATCCAGTAATGGGATCACTGGGTCAAATGGTGTTTCTAGTTCTATATCCTTGAGGAATCACCACACTGTCTTTCACAATGGTTGAACTAATTTACACTCCCACCAACAGTGTAAAGGTGTTCCTATTTCTCCAAATCCTAACATCTGTTGTTTCCTGATTCTTTAATGACCGCCATTCTAACTGGCGTAAGATGGTATCTCACTGTGGTTTTGATTTGCATTTCTCTGATGACCGGTGATGATGAGCACTTTTTCATATGTCTGTTGACCACATAAATGTCTTCTTTTGAGAAGTGTCTGTTCATATCCTTCACCCACTTTTTGATGGGGTTGTTTGTTTGTTTTCTTGTAAATCTGTTTAAGTTCTTTGTAGATTCTGGAATATTAGCCCTTTGTCAGGTGGGTAGATTGCAAAGATTGTCTCCCATTCTGTAGGTTGCCTGTTCACTCAGATGATAGTTTCTTTTGCTGTGCAGAAGCTCTTTAGCTTAATTAGATCCCATTTGTCTATTCTGGCTTTTGTTGCCATTGCTTTGGTGTTTTACTCATGAAGTCTTTGCCCATGCCTATGTCCTGAATGGTATTACCTAGGTTTTCTTCAAGGGTTTTATGGTGTTAGGTCTTACATTTAAGTCTTTAATCCATCTTGGGTTAATTTTTGTATACGGTGTAAGGAAGGGTTCCAGTTTCAGCTTTCTACATATGGCCAGCCATTTTTCCTAGCACCATTTATTAAACAGGGAATCCTTTCCCCATTGCTTGCTTTTGTCAGGTTTGTCAAAGATCAGATGGTTGTAGATGTGTGGTGTTATTTCTGAGGCCTCTGTTCTGTTCCACTGGCCTATTATATCTGTTTTGGTACCAGTACCATGCAATTTTGGTTACTGTAGCCTTGTAGTATAGTTTGAAGTCAGGTAGCATGAATCCTCCAGCTTTGTTCTTTTTGCTTAGGATTGTCTTGGCTATGCAGGCTCTTGGCTATGCAGGTTCCATAAGAACTTTAAAGTAGTTTTTTTTCCAATTTTGTGAAGAAAGTCAGTGGTAGCTTGATGGCGATAGCACTGAATCTATAAATTATCTTGGGCAGTATGACAATTTTCATGATATTGATTCTTCTTATCCATGAGCATGGAATGTTCTTCCATTTGTTTGTGTCCTCTTTTATTTTGCTGAGCAGTGGTTTGTAGTTCTTCTTGAAGAGGTCCTTCACATCCCTTGAGTTGGATTCCTAGGTATTTTATTCTCTTTGTAGTAATTGTGAATGGGAGTTAACTCATGATTTGGCTCTCTGTCTATTATTGGTGTATAGGAATGCTTGTGATTTTTGCACATTGATTTTGTATTTTGAGACTTTGCTGAAGTTGATTATCAGCTTAAGGAGTTTTTGGGCTGAGACAATGGGGTTTTCTAAACGTACAATCATGTCATCTGCAAACAGAGACAATTTGGCTTCCTTTTTTCCTAATTGAATACCCTTTATTTCTTTCTTTTGCCTGATTGCCCTAGTCAGAACTTCCAACACTGTGTTGAGTAGGAGTGGTGAGAAAAGGGATACTTGTCTTGTGCCAGTTTTCAAAGGGAATCCTTCCAGCTTTTGCCCATTCAGTATGATATTTGCTGTGGGTTTGTCATAAATAGCTCTTATAATTTTGAGATACATTCTATCAATACTTAGTTTACTGAGAGTTTTTAGCATGAAGTCCTGCTGAATTTTGTCGAAGGCCTTTTCTGCATCTATTGAGATAATCATGTGTTTTTTGTCATTGGTTCTGTTTATGCAATGTATTACGTTTATTGATTTGCGTATGTTGAACCAGCATTGCATCCCAGGGATGAAGCCCGCTTGATCGTGGTAGATAAGCTTTTTGATGTGCTGCTGGATTTGATTTGCCAGTACTTTATTGAGGATTTTTGCATCAATGTTCATCAGGGATATTGGCCTAAAATTATCTTTTTTTGTTGTGTCTCTACCACGCTTTGGTATCAGGATGATGCTAGCCTCATAAAATGTGTTAGGTAGGATTCCTTCTTTTTCTATTGATTAGAATAGTTTCAGAAGGAATGGTACCAGTTCCCCTTTCTACCTGTGGTAGAATTCAGCTGTGAATCCATCTGGTCCTGGACTTTTTTTGGTTGGTAGGCTATTAATTATTGCCTCAATTTCAGAACCTGTTATTAGTCTATTCAGAGATTCAACTAGTTCCTGGTTTATTCTTGGGAGGGTGTATGTGCCCAGGAATTTATCCATTTCTTCTAGATTTTCTAGTTTATTTGTGTAGAAGTGTTTATAGTATTCTCTGATGGTAGTTTGCATTTCTGTGGGATCGTTGGTGATATCCCCTTTATCATTTTTTATTGCGTCTATTTGATTCTTCTCTCTTTTATTCTTTATTAGTCTTGCTAGCAGTCAATCAATTTTGTTGATCTTTTCAAAAAACCAGCTCCAAGATTCATTGATTTTTCAAAGGGTTTTTTTTTGTCTCTATCTCCTTCAGTTCTGCTCTGATCTTAGTTATTTCTTGCCTTCTGCTAGCTTTTGAATGTGTTTGCTCTTGCTTCTCTAGTTCTTTTAATTGTGATACGAGGGTGTCGATTTTAGATCTTTCCTGCTTTCTCTTGTGGGCATTCAGTGCTATAAATTTCCCTCTACACACTGCTTTAAATGTGTCCCAGAGATTCTGGTACGTTGTGTCTTTGTTCTCACTGGTTTCAAAGAACATCTTTATTTCTGCCTTCATTTCGTTATTTATCCAGAAGTCATTCAGGAGCAGGTTGTTCAGTTTCCATGTAGTTGTGCAATTTTGAGTTAGTTTATTAATCCTGAGTTCTAATTTGATTGCACTGTGGTCTGAGAGACACTTTGCTGTGATTTCTGTTTTTTATATTTGCTGAGGATTGTTTTACTACCAATTATGTGGTCAATTTTAGAATAAGTGCAATGTGGTGCTGAGAAGAATGTATATTCTGTTGATTTGGGGTGTAGAGTTCTGTAGATGTCTATTAGGTCCACTTGGTCCAGAGCTGAGTTCAAGTCCTGGATATCTTTGTTAACCTCTGTCTTGTTGATCTAATATTGACAGTGGGGTGTTAAAGTTTCCCGTTATTGTGTGGAAGTGTAAGTCTCTTTGTAGGTCTCTAAGGACTTGCTTTATGAATCTGGGTGCTCTTGTATTGGGTGCATATATATTTAGGATATTTAGCTCTTCTTGATGAATGATCCCTTTACCATTATGTAGTGGCCTTGTTTGTCTCTTTTGATCTTTGTTGGTTTAAAGTCTGTTTTATCAGAGACTAGGATTGCAACCCCTGCTTTTTATTTTGCTTTCTATTTGCTTGGTAGATCTTCCTCCATCCCTTTATTTTGAGCCTGTTTGTGTCTTTGCACGTAAGATGGGTCTCCTGAATACAGCACACCGAGGGGTCTTGACCCTTTATCCAATTTGCCAGGCTGTGTCTTTTAATTGGGGCATTTAGCCCATTTACATTTAAGGTTAATATTGTTATGTGTGAATATGATCCTGTCGTTATGATGTTAGCTGGTTATTTTACTCCGTAATTGATGCAGTTTCTTCATAGCATAGCATCAGTGGTCCTTACCATTTGGCATGTTTTTGCAGTGGCTGGTACCAGTTGTTCCTTTCCATGTTTAGTGCTTCCTTCAGAAGCTCTTGGAAGGCAAGTATGATGGTGACAAAATCTCTCAGTGTTTGCTTGTCTGTAAAGGATTTTATTTCTCCTTCACTTATGAAGCTTAGTTTGGCTGGATATGAAATTCTGGGTTGAAAATTCTTTTCTTTAAGAATGTTGAATATTGGCCCCCACTCTCTTCTGGCTTGTAGAGTTTCTGCCAAGAGATCCACTGTTAGTCTGATGGGCTTCTCTATGTGGGTAAACCGACCTTTCTCTCTGGCTGCTCTTAACATTTTTTCCTTCATTTCAACCTTGGTGAATCTGACGATTATGTGTCTTGGGGTTGCTCTTCTCGAGGAGTATCTTTGTGGTGTTCTCTGTATTTCCTGAATTTGAACGTTGGCCTGCCTTGCTAGGTTAGGGAAGTTCTCCTGGATAATATCCTGAAGAGTGTTTTCTAACTTGGTTCCATTATCCCGGTCACTTTTCCAGTACACCAATCAAATGTATATTTGGTCTTTTCACATAGTCCCATATTTCCTGGAGGCTTTGCTCATTTCTTTTAGCTCTTTTTTCTCTAATCTTGTCTTCTCGCTTTAATTCATTAATTTGATCTTCAATCACTGATATTCTTTCTTCCACTTGATTGAATCAGCTATTGAAGCTTGTTTTTAGCTTCCTTGCAATGGGTTAGAACATGCTCCTTTAGCTCGGAGAAGTTTGTTATTCACGACCTTCTGAAGCCTGCTTCTGTCAACTTGTCAAACTCATTCTCCACTCAGTTTTGTTCCCTTGCTGGAGAGGAGCTGCGATCTTTTGAAGGAGAAGAGGTGCTCTGTTTTCTAGAATTTTCCATTTTTCTGCTCTGTTTTCTCCCCATCTTTGTGGTTTTATCTACCTTTGGTCTTTGATGTTGGTGACCTACAGATGGGGTTTTGGTGTGGATGTCTTTTTTGTTGATGTTGATGCTATTCCTTTCTGTTTGTTAGTTTTCCTTCTAACGGGTCCCTCAGCTGCAGGTCTGTTGGAGTTTGCTGGAGGTCCACTCCAGACCCTGTTTGCCTGGGTATCACCAGCGGAGGCTGCAGAACAGCAGATATTGCTGCCTGATCCTTCCTCTGGAAGCTTCGTCCCAGAGGGGCACCCTCCTGTTTGAGGTGTCTGTCGGCCCCTACTGGGAGGTGTTTCCCAGTCAGGCTACACGGGGCTCCAGGACCTGCTTGAGAAGGCAGTCTGTCTGCTCTCCGAGCTCAGATGCCATGGTGAGAGAACCACTGCTGTCTTCAGAGCTGTCAGACAGGGAAGTTTAAGTCTGCAGAAGCTATCTGCTGCCCTTTGTTCTACTATGCCCTGCCCCCAGAGGTGGAATCTATAAAGGCAGTAGGCCTTACTGAGCTGCAGAAGCAGTTCGTGCTTCCTGGCCTCTTTGTTTACACTGTGAGCTACCTCAGCAATGGCGGACACCCCTCCCCACCATCAAGCTGCAGCGTAGCAGGTCAATTTCAGACTGCTGCACTACCAGTGAGCAAGGCTCCATGGGCATGGAACCCACCGAGCCTGGCATGGGAGGGTATCTCCTGGTCTGCTGGTTGCTAAGACTGTGGGAAAAGTGCAGTATTTGGTCAGAGTGTACCATTTCTCCAGGTACAGTCTGTCACGGCTTCCCTCAGCTAGGAAAGGGAAATTCCCCGACCCCTTGCACTTCCTGCAAGAAGCAATGCCCCCCTCTTCTTCACCTCACCCTCTGTAGGCTGCACCCACTGTCCAACCAGTCCCATTGAGATGAACCAGGTACCTCAGTTGGAAATGCAGAAACCACCTGTCTTCTGTGTCGATCTCGCTGGGAGCTGCAGACCAGAGCTATTCCTATTCGGCCGTCTTGGCAGTGACCAATAAATTGTTTTTAAAAAGAGAGGAGAGAAAAGCAAACAAAAACAAACAAATATGATCAAATCAAATTAGTGAATATGGTATAATTAACTCACAATTCAAGTGTACTGGGTCTAAGATTTTTAAAATCTAAAGTCATTTGGAAAAAAATCTTCTCTGGCCACAAGGGGGTTCTCTTGCTACATTCCTTTATTTACAAGGACTATTTTCTAGATTCTCTTGTTGGTGTTCTGATGCATTTTACTAATTTTTCTTCAAAAGGCTCAGCAAGGCACACTCTTCTGAAAATCTTTGTCTGTAAATCTATAGAATATAATATAAAGCATGAAGCTTCATTACAATTATCCTGAAAATGGTCATCCAACGAGTACTGGAATGTTTCTCCAAAAACTACCTGATTGCTAGAAAGTGCATTCTAACATAATATTTAAATCTACCTTTTGTAATTTCTAGCCTTTGTTATTGCTCTCTCAGGACCAAATTCTTTTGTTTTGTACAGAGTATACACTCCTATTAAGTCAACTGAAGTATTTTTATCAGCTATATCCTATCACAGACTTTGCTTAAACTGACAGTTGGTTAATATCCACAGATGATTTTTTTCTGGAAGTTATATTTAAACCATCTGTACAATCTGCATTGCAAGACTTTGTTCATCCCTATTAACTTTCTGTTAAATTTAGACAATCATTTTAATAGATCACAATATTTTTATCTGACTTATTATACTAGATTCCACAAATCTTTTGTTTTACACAAATGTACTGAATGCCTCATACCTCATAAAGTAAACATATAGTAGAAACTCAGTGATATTCATTTCATTTGATTTGGTAAAATAATATATTCAAGAACAAAGTAATTTGAATCCAAATAATAGTAAAATTAATGTTTTGGAGAGAAAGCCAGGAAAACCTGCAGGTTGTTTATGTATGGGACTGGCAGGAAGAAAGAAACAAAGAACAACTCCTAACTGTTTGGCTTAAGCAACTATTTGTATGGAGGTGTCATTTTCTGAACCAAAGGGAAACTCAGGAAAGATCATATTTGGCACAGGGACCCAAAAGTTCCATTTTGGACATACAAAGTTAGATGTTGAACAACCATGTGACATTTCTCAATCGGCTGTTGGACATGGGAGCGTTCAAGAGCTCCTTAAGAGGACCTTTCACTGCATGATTTGTTCATCCCATTTATCTTCTCCTTCCCTCTCTCTACCCTTGAGCTGCTGTTTGAAAACTCCAGCAGTTAGATAATGTGCAGTGTGTCACTCCTCTACCCCCACAACCTAACATGCTCTGAAACAGCCATTGCTTTAAAAATAGAGTACAGTTTAATCAGTTTAACTTCTGCCTTGTAGGCAGAATATTTGTCTCATTTCTCTCCCCAGAGAGTAGTAAGTTGTCAGGGATAAGAAACTATTTTTTGTCCGTTTTTAGATTACCTGACCCAATGCTAATATTTATGTAAAACAGATTACCTGAAAAGAGATTATGTTTTAGTTGTTTTACTTATTTATCTATTTTTAAGACAGGGTCTCACTCTGTTGCCCAGGCTGGAGTGCAGTCGCCTGATCTTGGCTCACTGCATCCTCTACCTCCTGGGATTAATTGATTCTTCCACCTTAACCTCCCAAGTATCTGGGACTACAGGCGTTCATTATCACACTCAGCTAAGATTTTTTTATATTTTGTAGAGATGGGGGTCTCACCATGTTGCCCAGGCTGTTCTTGAACTCCTGGGTTCATGGATTCACGTTATCTGCCAGCCTTCTCAGCCTCCCGAAGTGCTAGGATTACGGTCATGAGCCGCTGCACCCAGCCTGTTATCTTTTTTTTTTTTTTTTTTTTTTTGACAGAGTCACCTAGGCTGGAATGCAGTGACATGATCTTGGCTCACTGCAACCTCCACCTCCCAGGTTCAAGCAATTCTTCTGCCTGAGCCTCCCAAGTCTCTGGGATTACAGGTGCCCACCACCACCACACCCTGCTAATTTTTGTAGTTTTTTAGTAAAGACGGGATTTCACCATGTTGGCCAGGCTGGTCACGAACTCCTGACCTCAGGTGATCCACCCGCCTCAGCCTCCCAAAGTGCTGGGATTACAGCCATGGGCCACCACACCCGGAAAACACTTCTGAAGCCAGCTCAAAAACCAAAACTTTGATTTTTTTTTTTTAAATGAGGCAGATACTCGTTGTTTGCCCAAATTAGATTTGTTTTCTCCACTAATCTGATAAAGCAAGTCAATCCTGGTAACAAACCAGTTTGGTAAAATAAATGAAGATTTCTCTAAACTGGAATTGGAGACCAATTAAATATCATTCTTACCAGATAACTTCACTTTCTGATTTAAAGAAAAATACTTCTTAAAATCCACATTTTAGGCTATGCACGGTGGCTCATACTAGTAATCCCAACACTTTTAGGAGGCCGAGGTGGGAGAATCACTTAAACTCGAGAGTTTGAGACCAGCCTAGGCAACATAGCAAGAGCTCATCTCTACTAAAAATAAAAATTAAAAAAAAAAATAGCTAGGCATGGTGGCTTATGACTGTAATCCCAGCCACTCAGGAGGCTGAGGCAGATGGATAGTTTGAGCCTGGGAGACTGAGGCTGCAGTGAGCTTTCATTGTACCCCTGCACTCCAGGTTAGGTAACAGAACAAGACACTGTCTCAAAAAAAAAAAAAAATCACATTTTAATTTTAGTCAGAATGTGAAATAATGAGTAGAGGAGAAGAGAGAGAGACAGAGAGAAAGAAAGAGATAAGACAGAGACAGATTTCAGAGAAATACGTTGCCATGTTTACATTTAGGTTGGTCTTTGTCCCTTCAGTCCTCTCAGGCTGCTATAACAAAATACCATAGACTGGGTGGCCTATAAATAACAGAAATTTATTTCTCATAGTTCTAGAGGCTGGGAAGTCTAGGATCAAGGCACTGGTGGATTCCGTGTGTGGTGAGGGCCCACGTCCTCACAGACAGATGTGTTCTCACTCTAATCTCACATGGTGGAAGGGGCCAGGGGTCTCTTTTGGGCCTCGTTTATAGAGGGATTGATCTCATTCATGAGGACTCTGCTTCCATAGCCTAGTTAACTCCCAAAGGTCCCACCTCCTAATATCATTTTAGTGGTGAGAATTTCAACATATAAATTTGGGGAGGACATAAACACTACTAAATAACAAACCTTAGAAGAATTATAAATAAAATTCTCTTTTCTTTCTTTAAAATGGTCATGAAATCATTTCGTTCTTGAAATTAAAGAAAAGCATTCAGATTCTACCAGATCAGAAAACAATGTTCCCTATAAGTGTTCAAAAATGGAAAGATATAGAATGATAAGACATATGTATATAAATAAAATTTCTCCTATTACTTGAAGTCTGATTTTCAATTTAGTGATAAATAGTGTGTTTTAGAAAACACCAGGTGTGTTGAAAATAATTCTTTAGGGCCAGTAGAACTTGCCTTAGACTCTTTAGTTCCATACAGTGCCATTTACTTCCAATCAACAAATATAAATCCCATCTTGCATGTTCACTGCAGTAAATCATCAAAGTTTTAGCTTTCAAATCTCTTCAAAACTTTCCAAAAAATTAAATATAATATTAAGAGAATAATATTGATCAAGCATGACTTCTTACTCTGTTCCTAGAAGATCACATTTTATAGCACCTCTTTGTTTTATTCATATAGTTCTTGCTATGTGGCATTATATCTCAGTATATCTAAACTTTATCCTTGAAAGTCAAGAAATAAAGAAGTAACAGATGATAATGAGTGGCAGGGATGAACAGAGAAAAATTCAAAACTATTTTTTCATTATTATTAATTTACAAATTTTTATGGACCATCTCTTATGTGCTTTGTTACGACGGAGCTAAGCATCAAAGAGAGAGTGCTGGAAAAAAAAAATATATATATATAGTCCCTGTCATCACAGAGCTTCCATCTAATGCAAGAGACAGATCTTGAAAATACATTTATACGAATATTTTTAAATTATAGAATCTGATCAGTGTGATGGTAGGCATAAGTATTTAAATCTCCAGAGAGTTTTTCATTATGCAACAGATTTTTTTTTTAATGTTTGCATCCAGGTAGGATTGAATCCATTTGGATGTAAAATATGCATGCTCAGAAACACTGGAATAAGATCACACATACTGACAAAAAAAAGGGAGGAACAATATCATTATAACCATTGGATTATAGTACTTTCAGACCACATATTAGCCAATAGCTTTGAAATATCAGTCAAAAATCTAGTTTTTGGTATCCTCAAAAATCTCTGGCATTTTATATGTGCAGTGAAAACATTACATCTAAGTATCTTTTGTGGTCATTCTCTGTAAATTCCTTAAATCCTAGTCACTAATAATATCTCTGACTTATCATACAATCCTATAGCTAGGATTGATGAAGTATAGTCTGTCATAGAGCTTATTCAGAAGAATTCAGTTTTGCATATAGGTTATATACACAACATTGTGTAAAAAATGTTTATTCTTTTCCCAAAAAAAGACCAATTTATGAAAGCTAAAGATCCTTTATCATTCCATTTTATTGGCACTGACACTCTCCAGATTCTCAATTTTTTTATCATATAATATTCATTTGACTATACTTGATACCTTGCTTCAAATTTCAAAGTATCTAGAAATTAGTTTTTTATACTCCACAATTCTTACTATTGTTTCTCAAAATATAAATATTACTTTTTTTCCTTCTATATAAAGTAATTAACCTTGGTGAAAGTAGCCCAATTCACTAAATCTTGGAATAGTTTCCATTTCATTATTTATCTTAAATTTAGAGGTCTTTCTCTCATGATTTCATAAATGTTTGATTCTATTTTAGGACTTTTTTAAGTTAATCACTGATAATTTAGTTTACTTTATGCAGCAGAGTACAATTCCCAATTGACACTCCTAGAATGAAACATCTTCATGAAATAATAAGATCCAGCATTCATCTGGCACCTAATGTCTGTGTGCTACCTTTGAAAAATTATACACCTCCATTATTTTAAAATGAATCATTGATATCAGTATTTTATCTTCTGCCTAACTAGTACTAGCAACGTCCCGAAGAGCATGTTCCTTGGACTCAAGAAACCCCATTCATTTCCATGGCTTAACTGAAGCCATATGAAGCCTATATGTTCAAAGCTGCTATGTTACACTTGTACAGTCCTCCCAACTAAACTCCAGACTGTTGTGTTTAGCTGACAACTGGAAATATGAACTTTATCTCCAATGATATAAGGCACTTAAAACTCACCATTTTCTTCCCTAAACCTGACCTTCCTCTGTTCTCTAGCTTGAGTAGTATAGGCTTCCACCTAGTGTACCTAAATCAATGGCATTGGAATTAAATTTTATTCCTCCCTCTTCCTTGCACCCTAAATACAATTGTCACCAAGTCCTGGTAATCTGTCTTCTAAGCATTAGCTCTCTGTTCTGTCCTTCCCTCTCTATACAGACTGACATTGTCCCTGTTGGGATCATCAGTGGACTCATCAGTGGATCAGACCATTGCCCTCAACTAGGCAAGGCTAACAGTCCCTCCCATACATTCTACTCACTGCTGTGAGAGGCATGGCATCTTTCTAAAATGCAAATCTTACATGATTTTCCTTTCTAAAATAGTTTGGTGATGCTTTCAGAATGATACAAATTCAGTAAGGCCCAGGTTCTCCAAGAATCTTCAGACTAATCTTTAACTACATTCCACCCTAAGCTCCAATGATACGATATTTCTAACACACCATGTTTTTACACGTGTGCATCTTTGAATAGACTCTTCCCTGCACCCAGACCGAGAGTTCCCCTATTGTTACAATTCTGATCTTACCCTTCACTAATAGTCAGACAACCACAAGAAGCAGTACAGAATTCACCAATGGAAATAATGGTCATATATTTATATATTATGTATCATTATGATTTATTAAAATATTGAGCAATCCAGGAGGTAAAAAATGTTGTTCTCACTTTATATATGAGAGAAAATGGTTCCAAAGAGTCTAAATGATATGCCTAAGCCAAAATAAATCAAAGAAAGATGTATTCATATTGTGTTAATCAATGATTTTTAGTTTTATAAAAGAACAAGGAAAAATTAATTTATGCTTAAAGCTGCCAGGTGTTATTAAATTAATAATACCCCATATAGGCTTCAAATTTCCATTGTTTTCTACTCTTATGAAAGTAATATTGGCCACTCTGTTGCCATGAGTTTAATGATTAATGTGTAGTTTTAGTATGTAGCTTCTAAAATTAGGAGATATTGAAAGGTGTTAGCAAATATTTGTTAAAAGGAAGGAAGGATAGTATTTCTCATGGAGATGATATTGTGTTACAATTTACACATGATGATTAGTGCAGGAAAATTAAGCACCTGTTTTGAGGAACACAGAGTGCAGGGATTGGGAGCCAACAGATGTTATTTCTATTAATATACAAAGAGCCTACTCATTTCCTATGCCCTATTCCGTTGCTATACTTTTGTACCTGATAACTTCATTGGAAATATTAAGAAGTTATTATTTGCCTTTCATAATTTATAGCCTTTGGAAAGCTGAGCTCAAATGAAGCTTGGGTGTCTCACTGAGGAGCTAAATTTTAATCCAGATACCCAGCTAAGATGGCTGAGGCATAATACATTTTAGGAAAACTATAAGGCCAGATACATTTATGCTGATGGTTTGATACCTTACAAAAATAGGTGTACACTTAAGTGTTTACAATGAAACTCCAAGTTATTTCTACCTTAAGAGCTAGTGAACGCTTCCAGGAACCTTAAAAGAGCTTTACAAATATTGGCAGGCTTGTGTGTATAACATTCTTTGAAAGAAGAGGTTAAAGATAGCTGATAGATAATCAGATAGATAGGTAGAATATAAAATTATTATTAAAAAAAGGAAATGGAGAAAAACAAAACTAAATGATAGTTCAAACAATGTTTTGACAGTAAAATAGTAATAGAGTCTAGATTCTGAAGTCTAATTCAGTCTGTGCCATTATAAAAGACTAGTTAAATTCTATTTATACAATGTATGGTGAGATAGGAGAAATTGAGATAAAGAAAAATAATCAATTTTGCCCAGTTTGTAATATTGTTAGGATGGAGTCATGTGCAGTATGTTCTTAATTAAAAACAAATTTAGACATGTGTTAGTGTATTTGAGTTCTCATTATTTATTTTATTAATTTTCATCTTTTTATCCCAATTATGTTTTAGATTATTGGGTTTCCCTAAAACAATCAATTTTTAAATTAATCAATTTTCTTGTTTCATCTATTTTCTAGGTTTTTAATTTTTTTAATTTTTTATTTGCTCTATACTCTTTTGACATAAAAGTCATTCTTCATGTGTGATAGGAAACCAAACAATCAATTATCGTCAGGTTCCTAAGTGTATAGCTTTTGCCATTATGTTCTTCCTCTGAGCTTTTGAAATGAGATTACTTTTATCTTTCCTGCAGAATTTTTCCATTAGTCCACAGTATTTTCAAGATTTTTTGTTGTTGTTCATTTTCAAATTCCAGTGGTTAAATGATGAAATCAATCATTTTAAATTTTATCTGTTTGAACCATTTATATATTTAAGGCCTTGAATTTGCTCTTGAGTAGCTCTTTGGATACATTTCGTGTTTTCATACAGCATAGCCTCATATTAGTTTTCTCTAAATAGTGTGAAATTGAGTTTGGATTTTATTTTATATCCAATAGTTATTTAGGTGAGCTTACTTAATAATTTATTTTTAAATGTATATAAATTATTAAATTATTAATTTCTTAATTGAAATAGCTGTCCTTTAGATATAATTTGTTTCATTAGTTGAATGCTTTATAATGTTCTACAAATATTGTTTCTCTCTAGTTGTCTGTATACTTCTAACATATTTTTACAAAAAATATTTCAAGTTTATATATTCTTTTTCCTTTTTTTTTTTTTTTTTTTGAGACGGAGTCTCGCTCTGTCGCCCAGGCTGGAGTGCAGTGGCGCGATCTCGGCTCACTGCAAGCTCCGCCTCCCGGGTTCACGCCATTCTCCTGCCTCAGCCTCCCGAGTAGCTGGGACTACAGGCGCCCGCTACCACGCCCGGCTAATTTTTTGTATTTTTAGTAGAGACGGGGTTTCACCATGTTAGCCAGGATGGTCTCGATCTCCTGACCTCGTGATCCGCCCGCCTCGGCCTCCCAAAGTGCTGGGATTACAGGCGTGAGCCACCGCGCCCGGCAAGTTTATATATTCTACTAAAATAACTCATGACTAATACTGTCATTGTAAACCATACTTGTTGATATGATATTTTCCTGCTTAATTATTTGCCTTGAATTATCCTTTCTTTGAAATCTAATACTGCTTCCATTGATTTTTTCTACTTGCCTTATAATCTTTTATTGTTCCTTTATTTTAATTAGCTGTGTGACTATAGCTTGGTGCAAACATAATTGCAGTTTCTGCAATTACTTTTAATGGCAAAAACCAAACCGCAATTACTTTTGCACCAACCTATAGTGACACAGCTGATTGTGTCAGTTTATTAGATATGCCTTTTATAAGAAGCGTATTGTGGAAATATCCTTTTTAAATCAATATGAGATTATCATTATGCATTAGGGAGGATTAACCCATTTGTGTTTATTTTTTTTAACTGATGTAACTCCACTTATTTCGTATTTCCTTTTTTTAAAAAAATACTCCCAACTTTTTTGCATTTTATTACAGACTATATATTCTTAGCACTATCTACTCAGTGATTTAGGAGAGATATATCCTGCTTTTAAATGCTGCTAATTACATTAAGATTAAAAAACAAAAAGATGATAATTTCTCTGATTATCAAAGGATGAATTTGCCTCACCCCACTCCTTGTAAAATGAAATTTTACTTAGTTTTTGTTTTCTCTACTCTACGTTTGTAAATATAATCTAAGCAGTTCAATATGTTATTAACATCAAATTATTATTTCCAATATTACATGTGTTTTCATTTAAAAACTACTTTTGAAATTTACTTGAGCCAAGAAATTCGGGACCAGCCCAGGCAATATGGTGAGACCCCATTGCTACAAAAATAAAAAATAAAAATAGCCAGGCGTGGTGGCCCACACCTGTTGTTGCAGCTACTCAGGAGGTTGAAGTTTGAGGATCACTTGAGACCAGGATGTCAAGGGTGCAGCGAGCTGTGAGTGCACCACTGCACTCTAACTTGGGTGACAGGGCAAGACCCTGTCTCAAAAAAAAAAAAGACAAATAAAATTAAATAACAGAAAATAATTGCTTCTATCTTATTTTTATTGAAATGTTTTCTATGCTTATCCCATTCCTTTAGTACTGCAAATTCCTCATTCTTGGGTCATAAACCTTAATTTATTTCTCTATTAACTTGTGCATGTCTTGAAGTATTTCGTTCCCAAGAAGCCTGTTTTGGGAGAATATTCTCTGTACTATGGTGTATCTGAGTATATCCTTCCCCTTCAAAATTCTGTAAATGTTGGCCCAAGGTCTCCTAGCAATTTCACCTCAGAGGGAGAAAAAAAAACTTACCCCAGCATAAATGTGTACTCTTTTTAGGTAAATAAGCTGGTTTCCTTCTTATTCCTTTCTTTCTCTCTGTTTGGATGCTTAACACATTTCTTTTATCATACAAGCTTATTTCTTTTTCACATATAACTTTAAAAATTCAGAGTATCTTTCTATGGATTTTTAAATTAATTTTACTTAGAAAATAATAAGTCCTTTTAATGAGGCCTTTTATTTTACTACATAGGGACATTTTGTTATTTTATAAAGTACTTCCTAAGGATTGCAATTAATTCTTCAGTGGGAGTTCTATTTTCTTTTTTCTATTTCTCTTACTATTTCATCATTTTAATCTCTTAATTAATTTTCCTTTACACTCTAGGAGATTTTATCAAATCTGACCTCCATTATTTCTAATAAAATTGTCCCCAATATAAGTTTTGCTGTTTATTATCCCTAATGTGGCTTTTAATCTATTTCATTTCCAATTTTTTTGTTTATTTTATTCAGCTTTTTATCTCAGCCTCCTCTTTCATTGTACTTTATATTAATTCATCATTTCCAGAATGCCAGTGTTTTCTATATTTTTGATGGTATATCTAATTTCCAGAGGTAGACTCTGCCTCTGAGGTTTTGGAATAATAGTATTTTTTCATTCCCAAATTTTTTTAGATAGATACATACAGTTTTGTTTTCTAACTGTTCTCCTGAAGCCTGGGTAGACTGATGTTTGTCAACTGAAAGAAACTTGAATTGTTCTCAGCCTTCCTCACTGTTCCCCCACATCCTGGTCAAATCTCCTCCTACAGATGAAGGGCTAATCATTAGACAGAAATCTTAGCTCATTTTCAAATATAATACTTATATTTATTAACAAATATTTACATATTTGTAAAGACATACTTGCATGCCTTGCAATGAGGCACTTTTGCTCTGTCACCCAGGCTGGAGTGCAGTGGCCCAATCTCGGCTCACTGCAACCTCCACCACCGGAGTTCAAGCAATTCTCCTGCCTCCACCTCCTGAGTAGCTGGAATTACAGTCATACACCACCACGCCCAGATAATTTTTGTATTTTTAGTAGAGTTAGGGTTTCACCATGTTAGCCAGGCTGATCTTGAACTCTTGACCTCGAGTGATCTGCCCACCTTGGCCTCCCAAAGTGCTGGGATTATAGGTGTGAGCCACCTCGCCTGGCCTGTGAAGCACTTTTAGCAGTGATGCTTGTCCTTACTTTAATGCTGTTGCTATATTGTACCTTCATTGTCATTTGGGGTCCTGAATCTTATGTAATAATCAAACCTGTCTAGCTGTCATTAATGCAGAGTGACTGATAGATTTATGTGAATATTTCCAAATTTTTTACATAAGTTCTGTGAAAGTTGATTATAAAAATTGGGTCATTTTTTTCAGACCCAATTAAATCAGAGTAGAAGGGCCAGGGAAAAAAACTAGCACTCAGGGTGCATACCATCTGCTCCCGGAATTAAATTTTCCACAAGCCCAGCTGCTGAAATGGTCTACTCTAATCCTAAGACCAGTTTTACCTAGTAGCTGCCGAAACAACCTGCCATGACACTTACTAGTTTTGCCTACCATCACCACTCACCAATCACAGCTTGCCAGCTCCCAAGAGCTTCTCTAGTGCTAATGAGCTTTCTTTCAAAACAATATGTAACATTTCTCTTTCTAATAAGATTCCCAACCTTTTCTTTGTTCTTCAGACATATCAAAGAACACCCATTCTGCGTATGCCCTGAATTTCAATTCTTGCCTCCCAAAATGAAAGTTAAATTTAGAGATTTGTCTCTATATTTTATTCTGACTCCCACAGTTTTAAAAGAATTAAATTTCCTTTGTAACTTTCATTATTAGGTTGTATTTGCCACCTGGCCCTATACAACAGAACTGCCATAGTGAACATGAACAGGAGGCAGAGTGGGAAGAGGGGGTGCCTGTGAGGTAAGGGTAATCTTATTATAAAATTACTTTCATAACATTCAAAGGAATGTAGAATTTCTCCTGTAGACAAAATAAAACCACTGAGTATTTTAAAATACAAGAGAGGCATAATAAAATGTATGATGACAGTACTGAGATACTCCCCCATTCTTGGGGAACAAAAGTGAATAAAATTTTAAAATTGCTTGGAAATACTTGAAAATTATTTTTATGTCATCAAATCCATCAGTCTTATCTTTTGCTAATTCTTCCCATTTTTTATTCTGCCCAGGTGCAGGTATTCCATTATATTTTTTACTGTATTTTCTGTTGGTTCTTTTTGTTAGTTTTCTTATATATAATCTTGTCCTTCTATAATTCATTTTGGTAAGTAAAAAACTAATTTTTATTTTTCATATGAAATTGTTCTCAATATATTTATTTAAATATCCATCATTTTCCTCACAGGCTTGATGCACTAAATCCAACAAATAGTATTTATATGTATATATGATACATTTCTGGAAATTTGATTATATTCCATTCTTCTACCTGGTTATTCCTGCACCATATACAGGGCCTTTTTTTTTTTAACTTTGAGACTAACTTTATATAACATAAAACTAACTGTTTAAAGGATACAGTTCAGTGGCATTTAATGCATTAGCAATGTAGTCCAACCATCACACCAACCTAGTTTTCATCACCCCAGAGGGAAACCTTGTATCCATTAGGCAATCATTCCTCACACCTCCCAGCCACTGGCAACTACTAATCTATGGATATGTCACATAAATCAGATTCAACAATATATGACTTTCTGTGTATGGCTTCATTCACTTAGCATGTTTCTGAAGTTTGTCCATGTTGTAGCATGTATCTGTGCTTTATTTCTTTTTATGTCTGAATAGTATTCCATTGTATGGATATGCCACATTTGTTAATCCATTCATCAGTTGATGAACATTTGAGTTGCTTCTACCTTATGGTGACTGTGAATAGCGCTGTTATAAGCATTTGTGTACACGTTTTTGTCTGAATACCTGTTTCAATTCCTTTGGTATATACCTAAAGATGAAATTGCAGGATCATATGCTAATTATATGTTTAACCTTTTGAGGAACTTCCAGTTTCCCAAAGTAGATTCAGTTTTACATTGTTATTTTTACATTCTCACCAGCAATGTACAAAGGCTCTAATTTCTTCACATCCTCACTACCACTTGTTATTTTCTTGTTTTTTTTATTATTATTACTATTATTATTATTTTCAACCTAGTTTGTGTGAAGTGGTATCTCATTGTGGTTCTGTTACCAGTGGAGAATCTTGATTATGAGTTTTCCAGGTTCTTGGCATTTTAAATCAAGAATTGGACAAAACGGACAAGCAAAGCAACTAAATAATGAAGCAACAAAAGCACAGATTTATTGAAATGAAAGTACACTCCACAGAGTGGGAGCAGGCTTGAGCAAGTGGCTCAAAAGCACTGGTTACAGAATTTTCTGGGGTTTAAATATCCACTAGAGGTTTCTCATTGGTTACTTGGTTACACCCTATGTAAATGAAGTAGTGACGAGCAACCAGTCTAAGTGGTTGCAGAAGGTGACCAATCAGAGGCTGAAGTGAAGTTACAAAATTATACCCCTATGCAAACATCAGATTGGTTTTGGGAGGGGACCAATCAGAGGCTGAAGTGAAGCTACAAAGTTATACCCCTATGCAAATGAAGACTAGGCCTGTGATCAGTCTGATTGGTGGTGGGAGGGAGCCAGACAGAGGTACTTTCCATTTTCATCCACATGGCATAAAAGAGGGGGTTGCTAAGGGAGTAGGCTCTGATCCTTTTGTTACTTGGGAGTGGAAAGTTGGGTTTTCCTTTTGATTTAGTTTGAGGAAGTCAGTGTGAATTGGTCTTAGGTTCTCTGCCTCCAAGCCCTATTCTCCTGCCTCAGTTCCACAAGGTTTTAATTACGGTACTTTGTAATAAATTTACTGTCTGCTGTGGCAAATGTCCCCTTCTACTTTTCTTTGAAAACTTTGGCTATTTTTGTTTACCTGTTTTCCAGATTAACTTTAGAATGATTTTTGAGGTTCCCCAATATATACCAATGTAATTTTCATTAGTATTGTGCTAATTTTAACAATTAATTTAGGAACAATTCACATCTTTATAATTTTTAAATATTATTTTATCTTCCTCAATAAAGTTTTGGCTGCGGTTTTGGAGTTTTGATTTGTTTTTCATTTAGATCCTGCACATTTTTGTTAGATTTATTCCTAGCTACTTTGTAATTAAGTGATTTGGCTATCATACAGCAAAGCCAGCTAACGACATTGTACTTTTATATCATGACTGGTAATCCAAAGGCTGAATCTAGGCTGAAAGCAAAGTACTGTATTCTGATTGTTTTTAATTTTGAAAACTTTAATTGTCACTATTTCAAGCTTATTTTGAAAAATTAGAAGATCTGGCCTGTTCCCACAAATTAACAATTGACTACGGTTAGGTTGTACTACCTCCTTTAGGTAGGAATTAATCTCTCCAATTTAAGCTCCTCTACTCCTTGTTTTATTCCAAAACTAAGGCTGAGTAAGAAGGGACAAATAACATTGTTTTTGTGCTATTGTTGATATTTTGATATTGTTATTGTCTAATAACACTTAGAAAAGCAGAACATTTCTTGTAAATATATTTCTTAGTTTGGTTTCCTTTAAATCACAGCCTGAGGCAGGGCTTAAAAGCAGACAGTTTATTTTGGAAAGGATCTTAGGAAAACAGTGAAACAGACAGAGAGAAAGAGTGAAACAGGCAGAGAGAAAATTACAGAATATGCTGAGGGTCTTGGAATGTATCCACCCCAAAAGTGAGGGGAACCACTGTACCTTTACTTTTTTATATCCATGAACTGCTTCTTCAATCTACCTATAAACCTCTATATAACTCAACTGAGAGACATATGGAATACCAAGGAAGACAGAGTGAGCAGACCCTCTAAAAGAATATCCTTATCATGATGTCTATCCCATTCAGCTTTCAGTAAGAACATACCAGCACTTCAACCCTTTAAGAGTGCTCATTGCCAAATCGCATACACAGTTTTTAACATCATTGTATTAAAACATTTAAAATAGGTCTCCTTATTCTGATCTATGATTACCTTATTCTCTTTTTTTCTCTTCTGCTGTTAAAGCTCAATATTAAATGAAATGTGAAACCTGTCATTAGTTATAGAGAGTCTAAGTACAATAGGGTAATATGCTATCAGACTGATTAAGAATGAATTAAATCACTCCAAAATCAATGGGGCAGCACTTACTAAAACTAATTTGTAACTATTATTTTAATAGTAAATTGGATTATTACTTAACAGGTACACAATAGACATTTGTAGTTGTTACTCTGAGTATTATTGTTCTTGAGAGAAGGCTACTTTCTCAGTCAGTTCCTGGAAGACAATTTACATATAAACTCATGACCACTGAAGAGGAGAGCGTATGTATTTTTTAATACATGTTGACACCAAGAACAGACTTCAAAATTTAATAGAGTTGTCTATCAAATTAGGAGTTTGTATTACAGTGATGAGCTGCTTAGCAACAGAGATACATTCTAAGAAATGCATCTTTAGGCGATTTCATCATTGTGCAAACATCATGGAGCATACTTACACAAACCTAGATGGTATAGCCCGCTACACACCTGAGCTATGTGGTGTAGCCTATTGCTCCTAGGCTACAAACCTGTATAGCATGCTACTGTGCTGCACACAGTAAGCAATTGTGACACAATGGTATTTGTGTATCTAAATATAGAAAATGTACAGTAAAAATATGGTATAAAAGATTTTAATATGGTACAACAGGAAAGGGCAGCTCCACTACATTTTTATGGGACCACTGTCATATATGCGGTCTATTTTTAGCTGAAACATCATTGTGCAACACATGACTGTATTCTCCTTATTTAATATTCTCATCTACTGAGTGTCCTTTATTCTCGTTCAGTGGCTTCCAAGCTCTCCAACATTGCTTGACCAGTATTAGTTTTTGCAGAAACTAGAAAAGTCCTGTCCTAACCGTTCTTCCTCTGCAATAGATTCTTAGCTAAGCACATTGTCACCTGAAATAAAAAAGCATACTGCCCAACATTCCTTGCAGCTGTGGGGAAACTATGACTAAATTCTGGTCAATGAATATCAGTAGAAGTTTTGCAGAACTTGAGGAAATTTACTTGACAACAGTCGCCACAGTTAGTTGAAGCCAATTATTTTCGCTTATGCCATTCCTTCTTCTGCAGATGACATGATGACTGAAGTTCTACCAGCTGTTATGGATCACGCGATGTCCCAGAGGAAGGAAACCACACTCTTGGATGGTAAAATAGAAGGAAGAGAATTTGGCTGTCTAATACCGTGGTGCTGCAGTACTAACACGAGTTTATGTATTTCCAGCTTTCTTTTATATGAAAGTAAAATAATTTTCATCTTTTATGAGCCATTATTACTTTGAGAGATTTTTTCTGTTACAGTATTAAACCTAAATTAATACCTAAATAGTTATAGTATTAAATCCCAATTGATACTTGAGCTTTGCAAACACACATTAATAGTCAGCCTTGAAAGCTAAATTTCATTTCAGTCAGCAACAGCAATGCTGGTTACTAAAAGATTTTCAGCTAAAAAGTCTGAGATAATTAAGGGGAGGAGAAGTTGGTACAATACCTGAAAGATTTCAGGGGACCATTCCTAGCTAATTGGAAACATTCCCTTCACTCACTATCAAATTATTGTGGATTAAGCCTTTCCACATGGGGCAGGGTGAGGGTGAAGCAGGGTTTTTGGTTCCGGACAAAATTTTTTGATGGCACTGCCACTCGCAAGGAGCAGGAGAATAGCATATCCCAAGCTAAGCATTCTTGAACTTTCTCTTTCAATCTCCTTCCTTCAATCCTACTATGGCTCAGCCAGCCTATTCAACAGGAGGTAAGGCACAGCAAGGAGTCCTAAGCCAAGTTTCCACCTGGCTTGACCAAGAGTTGAGTTACAGAGTGGAGACTGAGTAAATAAGCAAATACATTATGGATAGGTAGACCCATTTTCTCACTGCCAGAGAAGGGACTTATAGATATGGAAAAGAGGAGGACAGATTGTACTGAACACAGACAAACAGTTTATGAAAGGCTATCTTGAAGTCTGCTCAGTAAAGGCCATCTTCAGCCTCTCCCCATTCACTTAACATCTTATTTATTGCATAATGTTAGTTGCTTATTATTAACATTTACCATTCTTTCAGTGAGCCATAGTGGATACCATTGATCTGACTTTTTCTCAATCTTTTATTTACCTGGTCTCTTTTCTGAAATTCAGCTTCACCACCTCTTTCAATCTATCCACCATTGTCCATCTTGTTGCATGCAAGTCTATTCTTCCTCATCCAGAGTTAATTAATCCTAATGATATCATAGAAAGAATAGAGGTATGTGGTCAGATCCTAACCTTACCATTTATAATCCATCTATGGTAGACTCCTTAACTTCTCTGAGCCCAGTGTCTTCATGTTTATAACATAGTTTTTATTACTTGAGATGACCGATCAGTTTCCACTTTCTCTGCCCTAATCTATTTCTCAGTAAGCTGACACCAATGGACTGCATCCATAGAGTTCCTTGCTAGTGTAGCCTATTTTGAGGCACCAATAGAAGATCAGAAGGTAGGAAAAGAGAGAAACTGGGTTATTTCACTCCTTTACTCCTCCCCGCAAAATCGCTGCTTTTATACCATGAAGTTCAGACAGTGGCTGAATATGTCTAGGACCTCAGCTCTTGTCAGGCACACCCTCCAGTAGCGCTCCCACTTTCATTGGATTCTGGTGAGATTTCCCTTTTCAAGCACTCTCAAATCATAGTGGTTTGCAACTGTTGCTAGGCTCTGGGAGCTCAGTATCATTTGTTGGTTTCCTTAACCCTGTCCCCATCAATAAAGTCTGTTTAGTAGAACCATTTGAGTGAAATTCTACTTTCCACCAAGAATCAATGTTACAGGAAAATTAAAAATGATGGGTGCAAATTGCTTACTAAAGTACCTTAGCACAAAGTACATAGCTATTAATAATAGCTGTTATAATTGAGGGCTATTATATTACCTTTCTATAATTTTCAGTAGAACAAAATATTTCTCCAGAGGTAGGTTTTAAAGTTTAGTTTCTTCTCAAATATATGAAAAAGACTTGATCACTCAAAAGTATCTAGATACTGTACTAATATTTCATGATAATCATTAGTTTTTAATAGGTATTTATAAAATAACATCTAGGCCAGTTTAATGGAACTACTTATATACATCACTATAGCATTAAGATAAATATTATTTATAAGAGCTTTTAGGATAAGACTCTGTTTAACATATTTTATTTTACCAGAATATAAAAGTTTGAATGGCATTTATCACAATATTATTTATGAAACATACAAAAGCTAAGTAAACCTATCCCCAAAATATTTACTTTGGTTTTCCAATGGTCAAGTGCCCTAAATCATACAGATTAACAAGTTTTAAGAATGTCAGGTAGTAAAACAAACTGCTACATAACATCTAGTCAATAATAATTCCACATATTCCTTTGGTACTTCTGAAGCAGTACTGAAAATCAGTTTCCTTGCATTTTATCTTATTATAACCTATTTTATTCCTTTCTCTCACTCTACCACTTACCATACTCCTCAACTCACACCAGAAAATGTGTGTGCATGTACACACATGCATACACACACAGTGACTGTTCTGGAGAGATTACCCAACAGAGATTAGTTGAAAAATCAGAATCAGTAAAGTCATTGAATGCTACAGAATGGAGTATTTCTAAGTTGCTTATGTTAGCTTTCAAATGATATCAAGCACAATCTTTTTGAATGAGCTAACAAATAAACATTTACAGAACACCTACTGTGTTTTGTGAGTAGGGCCATGAGATTGGGGAGGATACATCATTCTAGTCAGAGTGATTGCTATATACTGAACTTTTATGCCTCCCCAAAATTCACATGTTGGAAACTAATCCCCAGTGTGATGATATTTTGGGATGGGGTTTTTGGGAGATGATTAGTCATGAAGGAAGAGCCCTCATGAATGGAATTAGTGCCCTTATAAAAAAGCCGCAGAGAGCTCCCTCACCCCTCAACCACGTGAGGACACAGAAAGAAGACAGCCGTCTATGAACCACGAACCAATCCCTCACCAGACATCAAATCTTGAATTTCCCAACTTCTAGAACTGTGAGAAACAAATTTCTGTTGTTTATTACCCACTCTGTCTATGATAATCTGTTATAGCAGCCTGAATGGATCAAGACAGTGTTCAAGGAAGGTCTCTCTGAGAAGAGGGCATTTAATTGGACATCTGATTGAAAACACTGGGCCAACTACTACTTAAATACCTGAGGAAAAGACAGTCCCAGAAGATAATTGAGCCTTTGAGGTAACAAGACTGGCTTATTTGAGAAACAGAAAGAAAATCAGTGCAGCTCAACATGGTGAGCAAAGGTCAAAAGATACAGAAGGCACCTCAAGAGGAACTTGTTAGTGAATGTAGTTATCCTTTTTAAAAGAATTAAGATTTAATGTCACCTCTTTCATAAGTCCTTACCTGGCAGTAATGACTGTAACCATACAGGGTAGGATTGAAAGTCACCTAAATTACTTCCTAGCTTTTTAGGAAGGCTTAACTCTCAGGATTGTTTTAGAGTTTAAATAATATTAGCAAAGTAAAGCCTTCTATAACTATTTATTAATTAGAAAAACATTTTAACATATTTTTGGCCCTATGAACATCTTCTGCAAGATTTGGATTACGAGAATTCTATTGAGCAAATAGAAAGCTACAGTTCTAGTTATTTATGATATGCACACACAAATACCCACATCAAAAATACATATGTAGATAGACAGGAAGATGGATGGATGGATGGATGAATAGATAAATACTGGCCCAGGGTCTTAAAATGAATCAGGGCAAATATAAAATAAATTAAACATTGGCACTCAAGAATTATCAATTTGATAAAAATTTATGGAGATAAAATTATTTAGTACAATACTCAACATACGGAAGTGATTCAACAAATGCTAATTTTTCTCTCTACTTTTTAAATATTAACCGATCTAAATATCCCCAAATATAGTCATATAGTATAGTATATAGTCATATAGTATATACTATATATATATTAAAATGGTGGTGTATACACGTAGCATTCAATTCTGTTTTCAAGTATAGATCTTATTTCTTCTTTTTGATAAAACTTATCAGGCAAATGCTGCAGTCCAGCTCACTGTTTGTCCTACTTTATCGCAGTTTGTAAACTTTAGTTTTTTCTTCAATATATTTGCTTTCCACCTCTATCACTTTACTATATGACTATTTCTTCTAGGTTGACTGTATGACCCAATTTGCCAGGTAATTGGTTATCAATTCTTTCTAGACTTGGCCTTCCTTAACTTATCCAAGAATGGAAACACTTGGATTATACTATAGTAATAAATTATGGAGAATTTAAGAGGAAACTATCTAGATTATTATCTTTCCTCCTCAATAAGGAACTTTCCGTTGAACTATTCATATAATTGAAATAGAAGTGGTTTTCTTGGCCTAAATTGTCAAGAAACTCTCAGTTCTCCATTTCACTTGCTTCCCCAGGGAATCACCCACCTTTCCTTCACAATCTTAGACCTGTACTAATTCCTTATTTTCATAAATGCTTGTTTTAGTCAGTCTGTATTGCTATAACAAATTACCATAGAAAAGGTGGCTTGTGCAACAAACATTTATTTTTCACAATTCTAAAGGCTAGGAAGTCCATGATTAAGGGGCCAGTAGATTTGTGTCTGATGAGGGCCCACTTTCTGATTTGCAAATGGCTTTCTTCTTCTTGTAGCCTCACATGGCAGAGAGCTGACAGAGGAAACAACCTTTCTCTTGTCTTTTTGTATGGAACACTAATCCTATCATGAGGATATAACTATCATGACCCCATCTAATAGTTATTAGGTTGGTGCAAAAGTAACTGGTTTTTGTCGTTACTTTTAATGGCAAAAACCGCAATAACTTTTATACCAACCTCAATAGCTCCCAAAGGCTCCACCTCCAAATACTATCACATTGAGAATTAAGATTTCAACGTGTGAATTTTAGGGGGACATAAACATTCAGTCCACAGCACTGCTATAGACATTTCTTGATGATATTGAAAATGCCCCCCCAAAATTATTATATTTTCTCTAGAAACAAATGATTTCTGGTTAGATAGGTACAGTACAGGATAATTTGGGGAGAAATGTGTGCTAAAATCTCAACATTTTAGATTGTAGAAAAGATAAATGGGTCACTGCCATAGCTGAGTAAGTTAAAGTAAAATGAAGGCAAGTCAAATTGCTAAAGCATATCCAGCATTGCATCAAAATGGGGGAAGCTGAAAATATAAATAATCCATCCTTTGATGTTCATAAAATTATAAAGGCAGTGAAGACCATAAATGCGCTGAAACAACCCTCATCTTCACTCTCAGCTCTTATGGAATGGGGAATATCTCCATATATTATTATCCATGTATCATTTTGAATTATATAAGAAAAATTTATCTCTTCTCCATTATTTATTTAATCATGTATTTATTTCAGTATGGATGCATAGATATTTATTTTATACATTGGGTTATAATCCAAAACTACATTTTTTATTTGTTACTGAGCTCCTGAGTTCCTTTGACATATCCTAGCTTTTGTTTTTTAGCACTTCCCTAGTTTCTGTAACTACAAGATACTGCAGGCTTATCTTATGTTTACCCTGTCCCAGCCCTAGAAACAACCATTTCTCTAAGGGTCCTTGGTTACTTTGTTTCAAGAATAGCATGGAGAAACCAATATCTGGGTACTGGGTTAGAATAGGATATATTTTGAAAGGCCAACAGGATTTTCTGATGGACTTAATGGAGGATACAGATCAAAGATTATTTAACCTGAATAACTAAAAATCTGAAGGAATCATTAACTGAGATACAGAAATCTGAGATTGGCAGGTTTGTGGGACATAGGGGGAACAATTACTTAAGGCCTGGACATAATTAAAATGCTAGACATTCAAGTGGAAATGTTGACTAGTTAATTGAATATTTCAGTTTGGACTTCCTGGAGACATTCTCTATTTTTAGCTGAAGAGTTAATGTATAGAGACTGATAAACAACTTAATACACACATAATCAATTTCCATTAGTTATAAGGAAGCAATTATTGACACTAAAGGAATTTAAACATTGGAATAAATTACTTTTAAAAGGTTATGAAATTCAATTCTAGGAAAATTTTTAAATATACATATTCCAGAATTATTTAAGCATTTTCCATGAACATATAAAACATCTTCAGAGCAAACAAAATAGCCTGGAAATAAACCCAGACATATATAGTCAACAAACCTTTGACAAGGACACCAAGAAGACCTAACAGGGAAAGGACACCCTCTTCCATAACTGATGTTGGGAAAACCTTATATCCATATATGAAAGAATAAAATTGGACTCTTTTCTTTCACCATATAATAAATCAACTCAGAATGGATTAAAGTCCTAAACATAAGGCCTGAAATCATAAAACTCCTAGAAGAAAACATAGGGAAAAGGTTATTGACATAAGCCATGGCAATTTTTTAATACAACACCAAAAGCTCAAGTAACAAAATAAAAATAAATCAGTGAAACTACCTTAAACTTAAAAGATTTTTCACAGGAAAGGAAACAACCAAGAAAATGAAAAAGTAGCATATTGATTGGGAGAAAATATTGGAAAATCATATATCTAATAAAGGGTTAATAGCCAAAATTTAGAAGGAGCTCAACTCAATAGCAAAAAAAAAAAAGTACATAGCCTAATTTAAAAATAGGAAAGCACTAGAATATTTTCCAAAGAAGACATACAAATAGCCAACAGGTATATGAAAAGCTGTTCAACATCACTAATAATCAGGGAAACGCAAATCAAAACATACTTCATACCTGTTAGAATAGCTGTTATCAAAAAGATAAGTGATAACAACTATTGGCAAGCATATTGAAAAAAGTGAACCCTTGTGCACTGTTGGTGGTGTAAATTGGTACAACTAGATGAAAAACAGTCAGGAAAACTGGCTAGCCATATGTAGAAAGCTGAAACTGGATCCCTTCCTTACACCTTATATAAAAATTAGTTCAAGATGGATTAAAGACTTACATGTTAGACTTAAAACCATAAAAACCCTAGAAGAAAACCTAGGCAATACCATTCAGGACATAGGCATGGGCAAGGACTTTATGTCTAAAACACCAAAAGCAATGGCAACAAAAGCCAAAATTGACAAATGGGATCTAATTAAACTAAGGAGCTTCTGCACAGCAAAAGAAACTGCCATCAGAGTGAACAGGCAACCTACAGAATGGGAGAAAATGTTTGCAATGTACTCATCTGACAAAGGGCTAATATCCAGAATCTACAAAGAACTCAAACAAATTTACAAGAAAAAAACAAACAACCCCACAAAAAAGTGGGCGAAGGATATGAACAGACACTTCTCAAAAGAAGACATTTATGCAGCCAACAGACACGTGAAAAAATGCTCATCATCACTGGCCATCAGAGAAATGCAAATCAAAACCACAAGGAGATACCATCTCACACCGCTTAGAATGCTGGTCATTAAAAAGTCACGAAACAACAGGTGCTGGAGAGGATGTGGAGAAATAGGAACACTTTTACACTGTTGGTGGGACTGTAAACTAGTTCAACCATTGTGGAAGACAGTGTGGCGATTCCTCAAGTATCTACAACTAGAAATACCATTTGACCCAGCCATCCCATTACTGGGTATATACCCAAAGGATTATAAATCATGCTGCTATAAAGGCACATGCACACGTATGTTTATTGAGGCACTATTCACAATAGCAAAGACTTGGAACCAACCCAAATGTCCAACAATGATAGACTGGATTAAGAAAATGTGGCACATATACACCATGGAATACTATGCAGCCATAAAAAAGGATGAGTTCATGTCCTTTGTAGGCACACGGATGAAGCTGGAAACCATCATTCTCAGCAAACTATCGCAAGAACAAAAAACCAAACACCACATGTTCTCACTTATAGGTGGGAACTGAACAATGAGAACACTTGGACACAGGAAGGGGAACATCACACACCAGGGCCTGTTGTGGGGTGGAGGAACGGGGGAGGGAAAGCATTAGGAGATATACCTCACGTAAATGATGAGTTAATGGGTGCAGCACACCAGCATGGCACATGTATACATATGTAACAAACCTGCACATTGTGCACATGTACCATAGAACTTAAAATATAATAAAAAATAATAATAAAAGAAAAACAGTATGAAGTCTCCTCAAAAAAAAAAATTAGAAATAGAACTACCATATGACCCAGAAATCTCTCTTCTAAGTATATACCCAAAGGGGTATCTCCCTTTGTGGAGATATCTGAACTGCTGTGCTCAGTGCAGCATTATTCACAGTACCTGAGACATGTAAACAACCCAACTGTCCCTCAACAGATGAATGGAGAAAGAAATTGTGGTATGTATATGTGTATGCGTTAGACACGTGGAATATTATTCAGCTCTAAAACAGAAGGAGACCCTGCCATTTGTGACAACATGAATTAGTTACTAGGGGCAGGGTAGGGTGGGAATAAAGAAATGTAGGTAAAACAGTACAAAGTAGCAGTGATGAAGAATGAATAAGTCTAGAGAGCTAATATACAGCATGATATAGTCAATAATATTTTGTTGCATAATGAAAATTTGCTAAGAAAGTGATTTTAGGTCCCTTTACCACACAAAAAATGGAAACTGTGGTGACAGACATGTTCTTTTGTTTGACTGTAGGAATCATTTATACATGTATAAACATCATGTTGTGTAACTTAAACATATATAATACAAATAAATTATTGAAGTTTAGTAACTATTTGACTAATTTTCATAATACAGATAGACATGGCATTATTTTTAAAATAAAAATAAACTTTTGCCTGATATATTAAGATTTTTATTTACAAAGGCAAAGATAAAATGAACAGTTATAAGATTTACATTCATTTATTTTCCAATACTCTCATAACAGATTATCCAATTTTACCTGAAAAATATTTTGAGTTAGAATTGAACATAATTGAGAACTCAGTGCTGCAGATTTTTTCTTCATTGCTATTCTTCTCTTAAGACAGACATCAAAATCATATAAAAGGCCATTTCTATTTATTTTTTTAAAAAAATTTTAAACCAAGTAAACCTTAGCTTTTTTCTTTCATTATTAAAATTTATATTAACTCTTTTATAATAGTCACAATTTGAATCGAAACAAAGTCCATTCACACAGAATTAATCTCTTGTCTGGGACAGCTTATCCTATGAATCAGATAACACTAAAAAACATGTCACTCCTAAGATTACATTTTTATATACTTTTTACATTGGTCTCCAAAATTTTTCCTGTCTATAATGATGTGAAATTATATTATAGTACAAAGCTTAGCTTAAAATATCTTTATACTTGTTGTTTAATATTTGCCTTTAGAGCTTAAGATTTTAAATGAAATAAATACTTCGGAAGCTATTTTCACAACATGTGAAATTCCCTTTAAGTATGATTTAATAAAATATCCAATTTGATGTGTTTCTACATGTTCTTTCTGGTTTCAAGCTGTAAAGGACTGGCAAATTGCATTTTGCATTTTTTTGACGGGGGGACTTTTATTCTCAAGTGGCTAACAAAGGGAATGCACAAACATCCCTGAAGAGTGAAGTGTCTGCAGAAAAAGTTGGATTCTTTCTATTCTTTGCAGTAGATATGGTATATGTAATATATCTATTAATCTTGATATAACAACCATGTTAGGATAACGTTTCACTAAGGGAATGTCTTGTTTTAATTAACTAAAATAAATGGCAAGACTGAGGATAAAATGTAACATAGAAATTTCTCAATCCTGTTGAGATGTACCACAGGCCTTTCCAGAGGCTTACATGTCGACAAAGTAGCATGTAATCTGTCACATTTACAAGCTGCTGGATGTTATCAAAAATGTAAACAGAGGAAGACAAGACAGTAATTGGTCACGTCATCATACAATAAAACCAATTAGGTGTTTTATTGGTTCATTTCCTTCTTTTGAGCTTCCTGAGATCTTGAAGTCAAAGGAAACAAAATCTCTCTAGTGACCAAACCAGTAGCAGGATGAGAAAAATTGCTACTCAGATCAGCACCGTGTAAATAAAAGATCCTCCCAATTCAGAGAAGTCACTTGTTTATAAATTTATAAACAAGATAAATTTATTTTCTCACAGTTCTAGAGGCTGGGAAATCAAAGATCAAGGCACTAGTAGGTTCAGTGTCTGGTGAAGGCTCGTTCCTCATAGATGGCTCCATCTAAGTCTCCTCACATGGCAGAAGGGACAGAAGAGCCCAAACGACCTAAGCTAGTTCCCTCCAGCTCTTTTATTGAGCACTAATTCATTCATGAGGACTCTGCTCTCAAGCCTTAATCATTTTTCAAAAGGCCTCTCCTCTTAATACAACGGGGATTAAGTTTCAACATAAATTTTGGAGGGAACACACATTATAACCATAGCAATTTAGCAATTTTTTATTATACTTAACACATTTCTATAATCATTATATATACATGTTACCCCGTATCATTGTACACACTAAACCTTAAATACTGTATTTCATAGGTGACATAACAGTTTTTCAAGAACAATTCTCACTTCAGAAACTAACTGGCCCTTGAGAAGCCTTTCTGGGTGTTCATAAGGGCGAGTATCATCCTATCAGCTGTGTGTCATTGTTTGCCAGATCTCTTTTCTACCCCAATTTAGAAGAGTATACACCTTAAGACATGGGGAACTATCCTGGCCTTCATTTACACTTTTCCATTCCTGCCCTTCATTGGCATTTTAAACATCATAAAACTTGGCAGAAACCCTTGGATTAACGTAATTTCCAGAATTTCTGCTCATCAAAACTGCTTGAGTTTATCCCAAGTGAGGCAGAATCCCTGGCCTAATCTATTAAATAAATATTAAACTTTATTTCTCACTTATTTTGTCAGTCCATAACACTTCAGACTTATAAATTAAAAGCACATTTCAAATGGATTTTTCTCTGAATCTACTCATTAGTGTCTTCATTTCCACTTTGACGTCTACATATTGATTTCTAAAGTAGCCAGTACCATATTCTTCACCTAGTGAGCGCCATAATGTGCTGTGACAATTAATTGATATTGAAGAGGTACACATCAACCAAGATGAGGTTCTTTTTATTAGTGACTAATGTACTTGATTATTCTATAAAGGGCAGGCATTCTGGGACTCTGGTATTTCTAAACTTCTTTAAAAAGTCATAGGTATAGTCAATATCTCTACAATATAAACCACTTTGATTCCTGGAATACGCTACTGATGCATTCAAGAGATGTGGCCAATAATTTAAAATTTCAGCAAAAGGTCTTCTGTAATGGGTTCTATTTAGCTAATTCCTGGGTATAGGAAAAAAATCCTCTATTTGCCAAAAGCATTTATTAAATCAATGGATTTACAAAGTAATGGTAAAAGCTGTAAGAACAAAGCAGATCCCTTCTTGGAATATTACTTGAAGAATAAATAAACTGTAGAGTAGAAGAAATAACATACTAAATGACACAATTCACTTTTTTTTCTTCCAGCAATATGCATTGTCTGGAAATTGAACCTAAATTAAGAAAGGCATTTTAAGAAAATGAAGAAGAAGGAAAAGAAAGGAAAACACAGAGAGAGATCAAGGGAGCATTTTTGTTTTCCTTTTAAACTAGAAGAGAGCAGAAATCCTGTTGGGCATATCAAGGTCACTGGGGCAGAGCTCAAGGTCAGGCCACAAGTTACAGTCAGTCTCACTGCAATTCGGCTTCATTCCAGAAATCTCTCAAACCTAGAATTTTTATCATCCTTTGTTTTTATTTCACTTGCTATTCCATCAATTCCTTTTACTTCACTGGCTTTTCTAGCATCTTTGACAAGTGTCAGGATTTTTTTCCCCTAAAACTATGAATATCCTTTTAAAAGTTAATTACATTGTTTTAAATGGTATATGTGATTTTTTAATTATTATTATACTTTAAGTTTTAGGGTACATGTGCACAATGTGCAGGTTTGTTACATATGTATACATGTGCCATGTTGGTGTGCTGCACCCATTAACTCGTCATTTAGCATTGGGTATATCTCCTAATGCTATCCCTCCCCCCTCCCCCCACCCCACAACAGGCCCCAGAGTGTGATGTTCCCCTTCCTGTGTCCATGTGTTCTCATTGTTCAATTCCCACCTATGAGTGAAAACATGTCGTGTTTGGTTTTTTGTCCTTGCGATAGTTTGCTGAGAATGATGGTTTCCAGTTTCATCCATGTCCCTACAAAGGACATGAACTCTTCATTTTTTATGGCTGCATAGTATTCCATGGTGTATATGTGCCACATTTTCTTAATCCAGTCTATCGTTGTTGGACATTTGGGTGGGTTCCAAGTCTTTGCTATTGTGAATAGTGCTGCAATAAACATATGTGTGCATATGTCTTTATAGCAGCATGATTTATAATCCTTTGGGTATATACCCAGTAATGGGATGGCTGGGTCAAATGGTATTTCTAATTCTAGATCCCTGAGGAATTGCCACACTGACTTCCACAATGGTTGAACTAGTTTATAGTCCCACCAACAGTGTAAAAGTGTTCCTATTTCTCCACATCCTCTCCAGCACCTGTTGTTTCCTGACTTTTTAATGATCGCCATTCTAACTGGTGTGAGATGGTATCTCATTGTGGTTTTGATTTGCATTTCTCTGATGGCCAGTGATGATGAGCATTTTTTCATGTGTTTTTTGGCTGCATAAATGTCTTCTTTTCGGAAGTGTCTGTTCATATCCTTTGCCCTCTTTTTGATGGGGTTGTTTGTTTTTTTCTTGTAAATTTGTTTGAGTTCATTGTAGATTCTGGATATTAGCCCTTTGTCAGATGAGTAGGTTGCAAAAATGTTCTCCCATTCTGTAGGTGGCCTATTCACTCTGGTGGTAGTTTCTTTTGCTGTGCAGAAGCTCTTTAGTTTAATTAGATCCCATTTGTCAATTTTGGCTTTTGTTGCCACTGCTTTTGGTGTTTTAGACATAAAGTCCTTGCCCATGCCTATGTCCTGAATGGTATTGCCTAGGTTTTCTTCTAGGGTTTTTATGGTTTTAAGTCTAACATGTAAGTCTTTAATCCATCTTGAATTAATTTTTATATAAGGTGTAAGGAAGGGATCCAGTTTCAGCTTTCTACATATGGCTAGCCAGTTTTCCCAGCACCATTTATTAAATAGGGAATCCTTTCCCCATTTCTTGTTTTTGTCAGGTTTGTCAAAGATCAGATGGTTATAGATATGTGGCATTATTTCTGAGGGCTCTGTTCTGTTCCATTGATCTATATTTCTGTTTTGGTACCAGTACCATGCTGTTTTGGTTACTGTAGCCTTGTAGTATAGTTTGAAGTCAGGTAGGGTGATGCCTCTGGCTTTGTTCTTTTGGCTTAGGATTGACTTGGCAATGCAGGCTCTTTTTTGGTTCCATATGAGCTTTAAAGTAATTTTTTCCAATTCTGTGAAGAAAGGCATTGGTACTTGATGGGGATGGCATTGAATCTATAAATTACCTTGGGTAGTATAGCCGTTTTCACGATATTGATTCTTCCTACCCATGAGCATGGAATGTTCTTCCATTTGTTTGTATCCTCTTTTATTTCCTTGAGCAGTGGTTTGTAGTTCTCCTTGAAGAGGTCCTTCACATCCCTTGTAAGTTGGATTCCTAGGTATTTTATTCTCTTTGAAGCAATTGTGAATGGGAGTTCACTCATGATTTGGCTCTCTGTTTGTCTGTTATTGGTGTATAAGAATGCTTGTGATTTTTGTACATTGATTTTGTATCCTGAGACTTTGCTGAAGTTGCTTATCAGCTTAAGGAGATTTTGATCTGAGACAATAGGGTTTTCTAGATACACAATCATGTCATCTGCAAACAGGGACAATTTGACTTCCTCTTTTCCTAATTGAATACCCCCTTTATTTCCTTCTCCTGCCTGATTGCCCTGGCCAGAACCTCCAACACTATGTTGAATAGGAGTGGTGAGAGAGGGCATCCCTGTCTTGTGCCAGTTTTCAAAGGGAATGCTTCCAGTTTTTGCCTATTCAGTATGATATTGGCTGTGGGTTTGTCATAGATAGCTCTGATTATTTTGAGATACGTCCCATCAATACCTAATTTATTGAGAGTTTTTAGCATGAAGGTTGTTGAATTTTGTCAAAGGCCTTTTCTGCATCTATTGAGATAATCATGTGGTTTTTGTCTTTGGTTCTGTTTATATGCTGGATTACATTTATTGATTTGCGTATGTTGAACCAGCCTTGCATCCCAGGGATGAAGCCCACTTGATCATGGTGGATAAGCTTTTTGATGTGCTGCTGGATTTGATTTGCCAGTATTTTATTGAGGATTTTTGCATCAATGTTCATCAAGGATATTGGTCTAAAATTCATTTCTTTGGCAAATGAGTTTGTCAGTATCACTTCTTTCTAGAGAAAAAAACAAACCTATTAGTTTATCTGATAGTAATTAACCTTTTCAATCGATGTAAATATCTTTGTCTAGATAGATGGTGCCCTGATATCTCTTCAGACACTAACTTTGTTTTATCCTTTAAGAAATGCATGGTAATATTAAAGTTGTAGGTACAACATGATGCCAAATTGCATTTCCAGCAGAATCCTACAATCAGATCCTCTCATTTAATAGAGGCCTATCTTATGGTTTTTTTTGTTGGTTTGTTAGTTTGTTTGTTTGTTTGTTTTGGTTTTTTTTAGACAGAGTCTCACTCTGTAACCCAGGATGGAGTACAGTGGTGCAATCTTGGCTCACTGCACCCTCTGCCTCCTGGGTTCAAGTGATTCTCCCACCTCAACCTCCCAAATAGCTGGGACTACAGAAGCATGCCACCATGCCTGGCTAATTTTTGTATTTTTAGTAGAAATGGGGTTTCACCATGTTGGCCAAGATGGTCTCGAACTCCTGACCTCAAGTGATCTGCTTGCCTCAGCCTCCAAAAGTGCTGGGATTAAAGGCATGACCCACCACTCCCAGCCCTATCTTATGTTTTAACATAGGGTATTTTGCCCCTGCAAATCCTCCCTTGCAAATTCACAAGATTAATACCAAAGTACAAAATTACTACTATCATTGCCCTGTACTCCATTAATCAGACATGAATCTAGTTTAAACTTTTGCTTGAAATTTGGGTTAAGGTTACATTTCAAAATTTTCTGTGGCAAGACAGTAGGTTCCCTATTCCCTCAAAAATTCTGTGTGACTCATATTAAGCAACAGCAATGAAGCTGTGAAGCTCTTGGTGGATCCACCACAGCTGCAAAGAGAAGTTCCATTGTAGATAAGTCACAAGGAAGCCTACTCTAACAGCGAATTGATATTTTCTACTAGGTAGGAAAAACTTTTCTTCCCTTCAAGAGTCACTGGAAAAATGACCCACTTCAAATTGAAAATTTTCAGTCCTGTGAGTTGACCAATGAATGTGGTGATGCCATTGTACACCTTCCCTCTTTCTCTTTTTGCTTCGGCCTCATAGGGAAGAGTTAACAGAAGTCAGAAAGTGAAACAGTCATTTCTGGAAAACTTTGATCATTCAAAAACCTCAAATTGTGCAACAGGCTGAAATCAGTCATTCTACTTCTTCACGTGTATTAGTCCATTTTCACACTGCTAATAAAGACATACCTGAGAGTTGGTAAGTTATAAAGAAAAAGAGGTTTAATGGACTCACAGTTCAATGTGGCTGGGGCAGGGGGGCCTCACAACCATGGCAGAAGGCAAAAGGCACATCTTACATGGTGGCAGGCCAGAGAGAAAGTGAGAGCCAAGAGAAAAGGGAAACCCTGATAAAACCATCAGATCTCGTGAGACTTATTCATTACCATGAGAACAGTAAGGGAGAAACCACCCCCATGATTCAATTATCTCCCACTGAGTCCCTATTGCAACATGTGAGAATTATGGGAGCCACAATTCAAGATGAGATTTGGGTGGGGACACAGCCAAACCGTATCACCAAGTAATTGACAACAAAAAGGCACCATAGCTATGATATTATAGTTGAAAAAAAAGATTTTTTTGTGATTATTCTCACACGTGTCTGATAGTCTGTAAAGCTTAATCTTTGATATTTCCAGGAATGCATATCCTAAAAGAATGTAAAAGGAATCAAACAGACATATAAAAGAAATGAACTAGTTAGCCTGAGAGACATATACTCCAATTACTTTTTCCATTTTGTTTGCTCTATTTTCTACTTAATTGGTAAAAGACATATTTAATACACTGTGCCTTTCCACTGGGTTGCCCTTGGTTGTAACTAATCCTGGGAACCAGATTTCCTAATATTGTGGGCTAATTACATGTTTTCACTATTAACCAATGCTTGGATTTACATAATTTGCTGTAGGAAAAGCAAGCAGAAGAATTAGAGATGGATACGTTGTTCATATTTTGTATTAGATAAAAATTTTCTGATGGCTGGAAGAAATTTCTTAAATCTATATTAGATATTGAGAACATTTTCCTTCTCAGCTAGCTTCCAGGTAACACCTTCTTATTTGGTTACTAACTGTCTCAGACATTTAAGGATGAAACCACATCAAGCACTTCTTCAGAATATGAGAGCAAGAAATATAATTCTCTTAAGGAAAAAGGAAGTAAACACTGGAAAATAAAGCAACAATGTAAGCATTACTTCATTCAGTCCCCTAAGTGACTTTATTTCATTCTTCTTGGTAATTCTTCTTTTTGGTGAATATGATTGTTCAGAAGTCAATAAGCTATCTTGAGTTATTGTCTCAAAGATCAAATATACATAGTAGCATTGATGACTCCTATATCGCTTTCTGCTCTAGAAGTATTCTGATTTAATTGGTATCTAAGGTAGTAGTACTCAGAAAAAGTCACAAATTATAACTAAGAACAGCAAGAGACTACGTTTTACTTCTTATCAAGGACTTTCATTCCCAAAGAATAAAAAATTCATTCTTTGTTAAGAAATTGCAGTAAGTATAGGTTGGTGCAAAAGCGATTGCAGTTTTGCCATTAATTTTAATGGCAAAAAATGCAATTACTTTTATGTCAACCTAATATGTCAAGCAAAACATTTTTTACTGTAGCTAATATATTGTCAAGTCTTTAAACAAAGTTAAACAGGTTTTTATCCTAGTGTAGATTTTGACATGCCCTGAAAAAAAAATTAGAATGAATTTCTCAAAAGTTTTTGACCAAGGAAAATTTTGTTTAAATAGCATCAATTAAGAGCTATTTTTTTCATATATTACAGTTTAAAAATCTAGTGTGTGAGTATACGAATCCTGAAGGCACAAAATAGCAAAGTCAAAGAGAGAACATGAGTATTACACTATAGCCATTCCCAGTGAATAAGAATGTTACCAAATAACTAGGACTGAGTGATTTCTGTAACTGAAACCTCAAATGCTGAGCTAATAAATTCTGCATGATTTTTCTGTAAATAACCTTTTCCATCTACACCCATGAAAGTGGTGCAGATAGTGATGCAGATAGTTTAAAACTGGATTTTCAAACTTTGGCCATCACATTTATATGCCACAGTTCAGTAATTCACAGTCACTAAATTTTCCCAAGACTCCAGGTAAATTCAGATCTCACTGGAGAGACTTGACTACCTTAGAGTCTCTCACATCCTGACTACCAAAACTTTATCAGAACAATTCTCCTGGTTTTTTGATTTGTTTGTTTTAGTTTCTTAGTTGTTATTGTTTGTTGTTTTATTTTTTTGCTAACATAATTTTCTGCAAAATTAACATTAATAGCAAAGTTATGATGTAATGAATGTGCAAAGCCTTTCATTATTTTTTTCCATTTGTCTTTTTTTTAAATTTCCATTTTTATTTTAGATTTGGAGGTACACATGCAGGTTTGTTACAGGATATGTTGCATGATGCTGAGGTTTGGGCTTCTATTGATCCCATCACCCAGATAGTGAAGGCAGTACTCAATAAGAATTTTTTCATCCCTTGCCTCTCTTCCTCCCTCCCAACTTTTGGAGTCCCCAGTGACTACTGTTTCTATCTTTATGTCCATGGGAACCCAAAATTTAGCTCCCACATATAAGTGAGAATTTGTGATATCTGCATTTCTGTTTCTATATTAGTTTGCTTAGGATCACAGCCTTCAGCTACTTCCATGTTGCTGCAAAGGACATGACTTCATTGTTATTTATGGCTGTATAGTATTCCATGGTGTATATGTACCACATTTTCTTTATCCATTCCACTATTTATGGACACTTGGGTTGATTCTATGTCTTTGCTATTGTGAATAGTGCTGTAGTAGACGTATGAGTGCATGTGTCTTTTTGCTAAAATGATTTCTTTTCCTTGGGATATGTACTCCATAATGGGATTGCTGGGTCAAATGGTAGCTCTATTTTTAGCTCTTTGAGAAATCTCCAAACTGCTTTCCAAAGGGGATGAGACAATTTGTATTTCCACCAACCGTGTATAAACATTCCCTGTTTTCCACAACCTCTCTAGCATCTCTTTTTTTTTTTTAACTTTTTAATAATAGCCTCTGACTGGTGCAGGATGGTACCTCATTGTGGTTCTGATTTCTATCTCTTGGATGATTAGTGATGTAGAGCACTTTTTCATGTTTGTTGGCTGCTTGTATGTTTTATTTCGAGAAGTGTCTGTTCATGTCCTTTGCCCACTTTTTAATGGGGTTGTTTGGTTTTTTCTTGTTGATTTATTTAAGCTCCTTATAGATGCTGGATATTAGACCTTTGTCAAATGCATAGTTTGTGAATATTTTCTCCCATTCTGTAGGTTGTCTGTTTACTCTGTTGATAATTTTTTTTTTTTTTTTTTTTTTTTGCTGTGCAGAGGCTCTTTAGTTTACTTAAGTCCCACTTGTCAATGTTCATTTTTGTTGCATTTACTTTTGGGGCTTTCATCATAAATTATTTGCCTATGCCAGTGTTTAGCAGAGTATTTCCTAAGTTTTCTTCTATAATTTCCATTCCAGATGAATAAAATCTAGAATGTAACAGTCTAACATTTAAGTTTGTAATCCATCTCAAGTTAGTTTTTTATTTAGTGATACATAGAGGGTCAAGTTTTATTCTTCTGCTTATTATGTTAGCCAGTTTTCTCATCACCATTTATTGAAAGGGTATCCTTTCCTCATTATTTATTTTTTGTCAGCTTTGTCAGAGATCAGCTGGTTGTAAGTATGTGGCTTTATTTCAGTGAGCTCCATTCTGTTCCATTGGTCTGTGTCTATTTTTGTACCAGTACCCTGCTGTTTTAGTTACTGTGATCTTGCAGTATAGTTTGAAATCAGGTAATGTGATGCCTCCAGCTTTGTCCTTTTTATTAGGATTGCTTGGATATTTGGGCTCTTTTTGGTTCCATGTGACTTTTACCATTTGTTTCTAATTCTGGGAAAAAATCACTTTGGTAATTTGATAGGAATAGCATTGAATTTGTACGTTGCTTTGAACAGTATGGCCATTTTAACCATATTGATTCTTCTAACCCATGAGCATGGAATGCTTTTCCATTTGTTTATGTCATGTATGATTTCTTTCACCATTGTTTTGTAGTTCTTTGTGTCGAGATCCTTCACCTCCTTGGTTAGATGTATTCCTAGGTACTTTTTTGTGGCTATTGTAAATGGAATTGAAGTATTGATTTGGCTCTCAGCTTGCATGTTATGGGTGTATAGAAATGTTCCTGTATTTTGTACATTGATTTTGTATCCTGAAACTTGGCTGAAGTCATTTATCAAGTCTAGAAATCTTTTGGGTGAATCTCTAAGGATTTCTAGGTATAGAATAATGTCAGCAAACAGAGATAATTTGATTTTCTCTTTTCCTATCTGGATGCCTTTTCTTTCTCTTGCCTGATTATTCTGGCTGGGTTTTGCAGTATTATATTGAATATGAGTGTTGAGACTAGGCATCTTTGTCATGTTCCATTTCTCAAGAAGAATGTTTCCAGCTTTTGTCTGTTCAGTGTGATGTTGACTGTGGATTTGTCATAGATGGGTCTTACTATTTGGGGATATGTTCCTTCAATGCCTAGTCTGTTGAGAGCTTTTTATCATGAAGGAGTGTTGGATCTTATTGAATGGTTTTTCTGTGTCTATTGATATGATCATATGATTTGTGTTTTTAATTCTGTGTGGTGAATCACACTTACTGATTTGCATATATAACCAACCTTGCATCCCAAGAGTAAGGCCCACTTGATCATGATGAATTAACTTTTGGATGTGCTCCCAAATTCAGTGTGGTAGTATTTTATTGAGGATTTCTGCATCTGTGTTCATCAGTGGTATTGGCCTGTAGTTTTCTTTTTTGTCATGTCTTTGCCAGATTTTGGTATCAGGATGATACTGGTTTCATAGAATGAATTAGGGAGGAGTCCCGCCTCCTCAATATTTTGGAATAGTTTCAGTAGGATTGGTACCAGTTCTTTGTACATCTGGTAGAATTCAGCTGTGAATCCATTTGAATGGCTTTTTTGATTGATAGGGTTTTTTTTCTAATCATTCAATTTCATTACTTGTTATTTCTCTGTTCAGGATTTCCATTTCTTCTTGGTTCAATCCTGGGAGGTTGTGTTTCCAGGAATTTATTCATTTCCTCTAGGTATGCTAGTCTGTGTGCCTAGAGATGTTCACACAGTCTCTGAGCATCTTTTATATTTCTGTGGGATTGGTTGTGATGTTATTTTTCTTATTTCTCATTGTGTTTATTCTCTCTTTTTTCTTTGTTAATCTACCTAGCAGTCTATCTGTTTTGTTTATCCTTTCAAAACACAAACTTTTCATTTCATTCATCCTTTGTATGGTTTTGTGGGTCTCACTTACATTTAACTCTTCTCTGACGTTATTTCTTTTCTTCTGGTAGCTTTGGGTTTCATTTGTTCTTCTTTTTCTAGTTCTTTAATCTGTGGGATTAGGTTGTTAATTTGAGACCTTTCTATCTGCTTGATATAGGCATTTAGGGCTATAAACTTTCATGTCAACACTTTTGCCATATCCCAGAGGTTTTGGTATGTTGTGTCTCTATTTTTGTTTGTTTCAAAGAATTTCTTTTATTTCTGCCTTAATTTCATTGTTTTTCCAAAAGTCATTCAGGACTAAGTTGCTTAGTTTCCATGTACTTGTTTGGTTTTGAGAGTTTCTCTTGATATTGATTTCTATTTTTATTCTACTCTGGTCCAAGAAGATGCTTAGTATGATTCTAATTATTTTGAATTTATTGAGATTTGCTTTATGACCAAGCACGTGGTTAATCTTAAAGTGTGTTCCACGTGCAAATGAGAGGAATGTACATCCTGTGGTTGTTGGGTGGAGTATTCTGTAGATGACTATTGGGTCCAATTGGTCAAGTGTCAAATTTAAGTCCAGAATTTCTTTGTTAGTTTTCTGCCTCAGTGATCTATCTACTGCTATCAGTGGAATTTTGATGTCCCCCACTATTATTGTGTGGCTTTCAACATCTTTTCTTAGGTCTACAAGTAATTGTTTTATAAATCTGGGTGCTCCAATATTGGGTGCATATATATTTAGAATACTTAAATCTTCCTTCAAGAGCTTTCCTTGGGGAAAAAAATGAATACTTAAATCTTCTTGTTGAATTGAGCCTTTTATCATTATGTAATTCCATTCTTAATCCCTTTTTTACTGTTGTTTGCTTAAAGTCTATTTTATCTGATAGAAGAATATTGACCTCTGCTCTTTTTCGTTTTCCACTTGTGTGATAGCTCTTTCTCCATTCCTTTACTTTGAGTCTATGGGTGTTGTTACATGTGAAGTAGGTCTCTTGAAGGCAGCAAAAGGATGAGTTTTTAGCCCAAATTTTTACTTCATGTATTTTAAGTGGGGCATTAAGGTCATTTACATTTATGATTAATATTGATATGTGAGATTTTATTCCTGTCACAGTGCTGTTAGCTAGTTCCTTTGTAGTCTCAATGATGTAGTTACTTATAAGGTTCTTGGGCTATGTGTTTGCATGTGCTTTTATGGTGGCAAGTACCATTGTTTTATTTCCATAATTAGAATTCCCTTAAGCCTTAAGCATCTCTTGTAGGGTTGGTCTGGGGGGTGAAAATTCCCTTAACCATTATTTGTCTGGGAAATACTTTATTTCTCCTTTGTTTATGAAGCTTAGTTTGACCAGATATATGAAATTCTTGGCTGGCATTTATTTCCTTTAAGAGTGCTAAAAGTGGGCCCCCCAATCTTCTCTGGCTTTCAAGGTTTCTGCTGAGAAGTCTGCTGTTAATCTTATGGGTTTCCCTTTACAGACAACATGACCCTCTTCTTTAGCTGTCTTTAATATTTTTTCTATCACTTTGACCTTGGATAATGTGATGACTATATGACTTGGCAATAGTCACCTTGCATATTATCTTGTAGGAGTTCTCTGGATTTCTTATATCTGCATGTTGACCTCTCCAGCAACACTGAAAAATTTTTCCAGGATTATATCCTCAAATAAGTTTTCCAAGTTGCTTGCTTTGTCTTCTTCTCTCTCAAGAATGCCAATAAGTCATATATTTGGTCATTTTACATAATCCCATATTTCTTGAGAACTTTGTTCATTTTTTAAAATTCTTTTTTACTTTGTTTTTGTCTGACTGGTTTGATTCAAAGATACAGTCTTTGAAATCTGAAATTTTTTCTTCTGTTTGGTCTAGTCTATTCTTAAGGCTTACAACTGTATTTAGAAATTCCTCCAGTGAAGTTTTTAATTCCAGAAGTTCTTTGTGAAAATAGTCATGTTCTATTTCAAATCTTGGATTGTTTTTCTGGTTTTGTATGGATTTCAACTTCTCTTGGATCTCATTGAGTTTCTTTGCCACCCGTATTCTGAATTCTATATTTGTCATTTCAGACATTTCATTCTTGTTAGAATCCATTACTTGGGAGCTAGTGGGATTCTTTGGAGGTGACAAAACATTCTGGCTTTTTGTATTTCTGGAGTTCTTGTGCTGGTTCTTTCTCATCTGAGAAAGCTGACACTTTTTTATTGAATTTGCTATCATCTGGATAAAGCCTTTTGATTTTCTATTCTTGTTTTCCCTTGGGAATATGACTGTAGAGTATTTCATGTATGGATTGGCTTCATTTTTGGGTGCTTTCAGGGTGCCAAGGCTCTGTGCAGGTTCTTTGGCTGCAGATAGGTTCGTGCAGTGGCTTTCTCAGGCTTTGCTTGTTGCAGCAATGTATTTTTGTTTGATGGTGTAATTCAGGCTTCAATCCAGTAGGTGGCACTTAAGAGTAAGAGCGGGCAGGAAGAGGGAGTGGGGCGGAGGCAAAGGAGAAGCATGAAAAGCTTCCTCCCCTGTGTGTTTGCCTTTAGTTGCGGTAAAGCCGCCTTAGAAACCCCAGCAGTCTCTTTCAACCTTGACTCTGTGGGCCCCAGTGGGAAGAGCCACTGCCAAGTCATCAGCAGTGCACTCAGGAGAGAGGCAGAGGGCAAGAGATGAACCCCTCTCCACATCGGTTCCTGAGCTTTGGCGGTGCCAACTTCAGCAGCTGGTGTTGGCCCACATTTCCATTGGCCCAAGATGGACTTCGGCAGGCTGTAATTCCCATTCATTAGGTGAAGACTGTGCTGGGGGTTAGATCTCTGGTTCTGAGTGTTCTCCGTGGAAAAGAGTCTGCGTAAAGTTCCTTGGTTGCAGATAGCCTTGCATGGTGGCTTTCCCAAATGTTGATTGTAGTAGTGATGTACTGGGCATGTGAGCAGGCTCAATGCCTCCTAGCAGACTGAAGTGGCAGTGGTCCCAGGGAGCCTATCTCATTCCCCAGTGTTGTGCATTTGTGTTAGCAGGTTTCCTATTGTGCTGCGCCCTTCAACCTGCAGGCCAGTTGGTGGCTTTTCTGGGTAAGACCTGGCTGTGTAGCCAATACCGATGGGTATATACCTGGTCCTTGTTTACTGAGAAAAAGCTCTGTTGCCTTGGGCTCCCGGCTCAGCTCTGGAGAATGGGACCAAGCTGGGCAGGGCTGGACCAGGTTGGCCCACCTATAAGTCCCCCAGTGGCAGGCACAAATACCAGCTCCAAGGGATCCAGTGCACAGCCACCTAGCATCCAGACGTGTGCCTAGGCATGGAGTTGAGAAACATCCTCTGCTCCAAGTTCCCTGCATGGGGATGAGGGGGCAGCCTAAACTTCTAATCTAAAAGAATGGGTGCTCCAAATGCCTGGAGATAGGTCTGGGCATTGAGAGGAGAAAACGCTGCTGCACCAAGATTTCTGCATCTAAAAAGAGGGGTAGCCCAGGCTCCTAATCCAAGCTAGTGCACGTGCCAAGTGCCTGGAAATCTGCTCTGGCAAGGAGGAAACTGGTGCTGCAACAATGTCTTTGCAGGGGATGGGAAGCGTGGCTCAGACACCTACTCTAGGGGTGCAGGTGCACCTCATCCTGGGAGATATGTCCATGGAAGAAGCAGAGAAACCACTGCCACAAGGTATTTGCATGGGAAGGGAGAGGTAGCCCAAGATCCTAATCTACGGGAACAGGTGTGCCAAATGCCTGACATTATATCTGGGTATAGAGTGGAGGGAGTGCCACTACACCAAGTTTTTTACATGGGTCGGGGATGGCAGCTCAACTTCCTGTTCCAGGAGGGCAGGTGCACCAGAGGCCTGCTATATGTGGAACAGAGAGTGTGCTACTGCACCAGGATTTCTGCACAGGAAGAGAGGGGCAGCTCAGGCTGCTAATCCTGGTGAGAGGGTGCTCCAAGCACCTGGAGATACACCTGGGTGTGAAACAGAGAGATTGCTACTGCACCATGATCTCAGGAAGTAGGCTGGGGCACCTAGCAATGACACACACAGACTGGTTCCAGGATGCAAAGCTGACCCTGGCTGCAGATCTCACCATCTAGGAGAAAAAAATGGCCTCAGAAACTCTCCTCCCACTTCAGACCTGTGATGGAAGACAGCCCAATTCCAGTGCCTACTGCTGGGATGCTTTCCACATTTGTCACTCAATTCTGGCTGTGGGGTCCTGTCCCACTCCAGAGTAAGTGCACCAATCTCTGACCTGACTGGAGTGCTTGCTTGGCCACACTGCTGGGTTGCCAAAAAATGGCTTACTTTGCATGAGCCCAGGTGAAAACTGGCATCCTGTTTAAGTCCTGGATCTGAGAAAATGCCTACAGCTTTTCCCAGCGTCTTTCCCTCTCTGCGTCTCCAAACTTCTCCCAACATTTCCCCCAGGGCTTTGGAGAAACAAGGTGCTCTCCCTTGGCCTGGGTTGCTTGGATCCCTAGTGGAAAGGTGAGTCACAATGGGAGCCTCTGCCCCTCGCTCATGCTGGAGCTTCACTCACTTTTATCAGCCTGATGCTGTCCTGGGAGCAGTTCATCAACTGTCACCTCCCCAGGATCTGGGGTATCCTTCACTATTCTAGTAAATTCCTTTTTTCTTTTTTGAATTAAAGCAAATAGAGTTGGTGTATTAGTCCGTTTTCATGCTGCTGATATAGACATACCCGAGACTGGGCAATTTACATAAGGAAGAGATTTAACTGGACTTACAGTTCCACGTGGCTAGGGAAGCCTCACAATCGTGGTGGAAGGCAAGGAGGAGCAAGTCCCATCTTACATGGATGGCAGCAGGCAAAGAGAGAATGAGGAGGATGCAAAAGCAGAAAACCCTGATAAAACCATCAGATCTCATGAGACTTATTCTACCAGGAGAACACTATGGGGGAAACTGTCCCCATGATTCAATTATCTCCCATCAGGTTCCTCCTACAACACATGGGAATTATGGGAGTATAATTCAAGATGAGATTTGGGTTGGGACATAGCCAAACCATGTAAGTTGGTGTTTTCCCACTATTTCGCTATTTCCAAGTGACTGAGGCACACTAAAATCCTCTTATCTGCTCTGGGAAAAATTAAAAAGTATAAATCCTTTTAGAAATGTACAAGACACTTTTCCTCAGATTCATTGTAAAATACTGATAATAATACTTGTCTCTTTTTTTTAGGATTAAGAAATTATACCTAGTACAATACCTAGGATAGAGTATACTTTTAAAAATATATTTCCCACCTCTCTTCCTTTTACATACACGTATCCATCTCTCCCTTTCCCAGCTGCCTCTTGCAATTGGTATAGAAGTACACTTGCATCAATAATATCAAGTGACTTTGTTGCTCAAAAATTTCTTAAAGATAATTATGAACTGGAAATAAATATTTTTACATATACATTTACCTTGACTTTTTTAGTTAATATGTTTAAAATGCAGAGATAAAGTGGCTAGGCATATTTCTGGAAAGACAAAAAATTTGATGAGTAGTATTTGGGGTAGTATACTAAACATAAAATACACGTTTATTTTTTTCAACTTTTATTTTAGATTCAGGGGGTACATGTGCACTTTATTTACCTAGCTATAGTGTGTGATGCTGAAGTATAGGCTACAAATGATCCCATCACCCAGGTACCCAGGTACTGTGCATAGTACCCAACAGTTACCTTTTCAGTCCTTGCCCCCCGTCCCACCCTCCACCTTCTAATAGTCTCTAGTTTCTATTACTCCTATCTTTACATTCATTTGTACCCAATGTTTAGCTCTGACTTATAAGCAATAACATTTTGTATTTGGTTTTCTGTTTCTGTGCTAATTTACTTAGGATAATGGCCTCTAGCTGCATCCATGTTGCTGCAAATGACATAATTTTGTTATTTTTTATGGTTGTGTAGTATTCTGTGGTGTATATGTAGCACATTTTCTTGATCCAATCCATTGTTGATGGGTACCTAGGTTGATTCCATGTATTTACTACTGTGAATAGTGCTGCAATGAACATATGAGCACATGTGTCTTTCGGTAGAGTGATTTGTTTTCTTTTGGATGTATACCCAGTATTGGGATCACTGGATTGAATGATAGTTCTGTTTTAAGTTCTTTGAAAAATCTCCAAACTGCTTTCCACAGGGGCTGAACAAATTTACATTCCCACCAACAGTGTATATATAAGTGAGGTAGGAGAATAGAGAATTAGGATAACCAAGGGTTAAGGGAGAAGCAAAAGAACCGCAGGTGCATCTAGTTCTAGGAAAGATTAGGCAGCAGACAGCCTGCTCCTGTATAACAAGACAGAAGTTTCCACTTCAGCCTCTGATTGACCACAGGCCAAGTCTCTACTTAGCCTCTGATTGGTCACCAGCCAATCCTTCATAGGGTGTAACCAATTGGAGGCCTCTAAAGGGCACTTAGGCTTGTTACCAAATTCTTTTAGCTTAGTAAAACCGCTAAAGAACATTGTAATCAGAGCTCTTGAACTACTTGCTCAAGCCTGCTCCCACTCTTTGGAGTGTACTTTCACTTAGATAAATCTCACTTTTGATGCTTCCTCTTTCATTGCTTCATTCTTTTGTTGCCTTCTTTTTGCATTTTGTTCAACTCTTTGTTGGATGCACCAAGAACCTGGACAACTCGTAGACAAGACCTTCCATCAGGTAACATAAGCATTTCCTTTTTTCTTCACCCTTGCCAGCATCTGTTGTTTTTTGACTTTCTAATAACACCTATTCTGACTGCTGTGCAATGAATGGTATCTCATTGTGGTTTTGATTTGCATTTCTCTGATGATTAGTGATATAGAACATTTTTTCATGTTTGTTGGCTGCTTGTATGTTTTCTTTTGAGAAATGTCTGTTCGTGTTCTTTGCTAATTTTTTAATGGTTTTATTTGGTTCTTGTTTGTTGATTTAAGTTCCTTATAGATTCTGGATATGAGACCTTTGCTGGATGCATAGTTTGCAAATATTTTCTCTCATTCTGTAGGTTGTCTGTTTACTCTGCTGATAGTTTCTTTTGCTTTGCAGAGCTCTTTAATTAGCTTCTACTTGTCAATTTTTGTTTTTGTTGTAATTGTGTTAGAGGACTTAGTCATAAATTCTTTCCCAAGGCCGATGTCCAGAATGGTGTTTCCTAGGTTTTTTTTAGGATTCTTATAGATTGAGGTCTTATATTTAAATATTTAATCCATGTTGAGTTAATTTTTGCATATGGTGGAAGATAAGGATGCAGGTTCAATCTTCTGCTTCTGGCTAGCCGGCTAACCCAACACCACTTATTGAATAGGGTGTCCTTTTCCCATTGCTTATTTTTGTTGATTTTGTTAAACATCAGATGGCTATAGGTATGCAGCTTTATTTTTTTCTTGAGTTTCTATTTTTTCCATTTGTCTATGTGTCTCTTTTTTTTTAACCAGTGCAATCTTGTTTTTATTTCTGTAGCCTTATAATATAATTCGAAGTCAGGTACTGTGATGCCTATGGCTTTCTTCTTTTTGCTTAGGATTGCTTGGCTATTTGGGCTCTTGTCTGGTTCCATGTGTATTTTAGAATAGTTATTTTCTATTTCTATGAGGAAAGACTTTGGTAGTTTTATAGGGGTAGTGTTTAATCTATACATTGCTTTGGTCAGTTAGGGCCATTTTAATGATATTGATTTACCCAATCCATGAGCATGGAATGTTTTTTTTTTTTTCATTTCTTTGTGTCATCTTTGATTTCTTTTAGCATGTTTTCTCCTGGTGGAGATATTTCACCTCCTCAGCTAGATGTATTCATAGGCGATTTATTTTGTGTGTGTGGCTATTGTAAATGGGATTATGTTCTTAATTTGGCTTTCAGCTTAAACATTATTGATGTGTAGAAATGCTAAGTTTTTTTACACTGATTTTGTATCCTAAAACTTTACTGAAGTCATTTATCAGTTCTAGGAGCCTTTTGGTAGAGTCTTTAGGGTTTTGTAGGTATAAAATCATATTATCTATGAAGAAAGATAGTTTGACTTCTTCTTTTCCTATGTGGATGCCTTTTGTTTCTTACTCTTGCCTGATTGCTCTGGCTAGGACTTCCCAGTTACTTTTAAATAACATTAGACAAATGGAATTCTTAATAATGCTACCAGTATCCAACCTATAAATTAGGCTTTTTAATTATAACACCATATTTTAAGATTTTTTTCATGGCAGCAGTGTAGCCTGAATCTTAAGAGGCTGATGTTTTAATCCTCTCTCTGGGATTTTAGCAAATAGTTTCTTCAAGCTGTAGTGTTTTTGTCTATTTAAGATGACATAATAATACACTGATATAATAATACCACAGTAAGGATCAAATTAAATAATTGTGAAGGTTACAAATCTAAAACTTCCAGGCAAGAGAATCTTATTTTTATGGCTAATGAACAGGTGTAAACATGGTCAAATCCAGGCAGTCACAGAGTATAAACGTAGTTACTGGTAAACACCTCTGATCATGACAGAAAAAGACTCAGAAATCTCAGAGAGGGGAGGGTGATTTATAGGCTGATTAGATTCTCCAGAAAGGATCCACTAAAGACAAGATAATGAAGATCTTTGATTATCATGCTAAGTAGTTTGGATCTTATTCTGTAAACAATGAAGAATAAAAATAATTCAAAACAGGTAAGTACAACAGTCATAATTATATTTTAGGAGAAAATTCAAAACTCAGTGGTAACCCTTAGGGGAATGAAAAGGTAGGGGTTAAAAAAAAACACCCAGTCAGCTATACATCAATTAAGGCATGATGATACTTTGCCTGCAGTGGCCAATGCAATGAAGCAAAGTTAGAAGCTCACATGTTGGGACTCAATAATCACCTACCATCTCTTTATTATTAGAGCAAAGGGCTTGTATCTATAAATAAAAATATGCCATTAGTCAAGCGGAGGTCTAACCACAGGCGTTTTTTTCAGATGGTGTTAATATTTTAAAGTTTGATAATGACACTCTTACCTACTTGCAAAATTTACTCAGAATTACAATTGAAAGTTGAATTTCAGGGGATGGTTATAATCTTGTAAAGAATTACTGGTAATACTTAATGAGAGTTAAATTATTTCCAAAGGCAATGTTGTAATATGATGACAGATCATCTTCTATTCTTGAAATCTGCAAGTTTTTCTTCTGAGACTACAGACATTAAAATCCTTCCCCCTGTCTTTCCCCATACTTATCCTCCTCCAGGAATGTGGAAAGTTCCTAAACACATGTACAAGGGAGTGATAGCACTTCCAGTCCATGGGCTAAGTGGTTGATGTTGCCTCATTAGGTCAGAATGAATTGCTGTCTTAATTCTGAATTGAATTACAATCCATGGTAGACTATTCTGCTAAGGGTCAGCTGATTCAAAATATGTTTACAATTTAGTAGGACGTAAGCCATAAATCAGCTTAAATCAGTAGAGGACTAGCTATCTACCTTCACAGGCACAGACGATGAGCTAACAACGTGACTAGGGAACATAGAAGGCAAAAGCCAGTTGATTCTACAGTTGGACTGTATTACAGCCCAAAAGCACACCACCACATAATTCTAAGCTCTGTCGTACTTCTGGGCATTGGCACATGGGGTTCTTGTAAAACCTTTTCTGAGTATCACAAGTTTCTGATTAGTGTGATTAATAAGGGCTGGAAGAAGTGTGCCACAAATCAGAAAAAGGGTAAGAGCCTCAGGAGCCATAGCTCGATTTTCTGGAGAATTTTACCTCATGGAAAATGCCATTATTTCCTAAGACATCTCTGAAAGCCTCACTAAAGCACAATTTTAATATCTGCTTACCCACAATTAGGAAAGCAAATAACTATGTAATACTTCTAATTGTAGCTTCTTTAATTCTCACACTTTTTAGCTCCTGTTTTATATTTTCTTTTGAGTAGCTCTGTGAGGAAATCACTAATCTTATAAAACCCAAATCATAAAGTGATGACAAATGTCACAGTCTTCAAAAAAACTGTACACTATTGCCATTTTCTACTCCTTGAATAGTTCCAATTTATGAATTAAGATACTTTGCATGGAGATTTCAGAACAATAACATTTAAAATGACTAAAACATTTTAATCTGTGTGTATGTTTAATATTCTTTGTAAACTTCATAGTAGCCAATGACATATTCTTCTTAGGAAGGAGAGAAACTTTCCTGGATGGAAATAATGTCTTGAAAAAGCATAGCCTGGACTTTTGCTTCTGCAGTTAGCTTTTCTGTTTTTCCTTACCTTTGAAATACCATGTATTTGGAATTGCATAAAAGGCTCTGTATTTTTAATGTCTTTAGAATGGCATTTTGTGTTCAAGTATTTTTATTTGGTTTTGATTCATTTATTCTCAACTGTCATTCTAATTATTTTGAATAAAACCCATTATAATAATTTATTTGTTCCAGAAGAAAAGGATTAGCTTTATATTTTATTTGGAAAATAAATACCCAGTATCCCCATGGAGAGCCAACAACTTATTAAAGACTTATTTTACTAGAGTAGGAAATTATCTTAAGACCAACTGGACTAAAACAAGAGTGGAAAATACAAGGATCAAAGAAGATTATAAACATTGAAAGTGTAAGAATGAAAATGTAAAATTAATCCAAATGACCTGGAATTTTTAAAAAGAAGAAAAGCTTTAGTTAGAATAATAAAATATAAGCAATATTCCCAGAGATGACTATGGGAATTTTGCCTGTCTACATGATGACAATAATCCTTTTGAAACCAATAAGAGATTTTAGACCAGCTAACCCTTGACTCACTTATGTGTTTTGTTTTTTTATGTACATTTTTTACTGTCAATTGATATAATCTCATGTTCTTGCCCCTTTCTGCACAGCTTTTACATTTTTCAGATCTAAATGGTTTGGTGTTGAGGTAAAAAATACAATTTAGGAAACTGATGAAATTGCCAGTACTAAAAGAGTGGAGCAACTCTGCATTATCAAAAAGCTCCATGAGGCTGGGCAAGGTGGCTCATGCCTGTAATCCCAGCATTTTGGGAGGCCAAGGTGGGAGGATTGCTCAAGCCCAGGAAACCATCTTGGGTAATACAGTAAGATCCTGTTTCTACAAAAAATAAATAATAATTTTTAAAAAATTACCTAGTCATGGTGGTGTGCACCTGTACCCAGCTGCTCAGGAGACTGAGGTGGGAGATGGCTTGAGCCTGGAAGTTGAAGCTGCAGTGAGCCATGATTGTGCCACTGCACTCCAGCCTGGGCAACAGAGTGGAACCTGTCTCAAAAAAATCTTCATGGTTATTATATATTTCATATCATGCCATATAGCTGCTTAGCCTAGTTGATTTGGCCAGTGGTTCTCAAAGTCTGTTCCTAAGATTAGCATTGCCTGGGACCTGGTTAGAAATGTAAATTATCTGGCCCCACCCTAGACCAACTGAATTAAGTCACTGATGTGGGACCTCACCGTCTGATTTAGTAAATCCTCCATCTAAAAAGTTGCATGCTAATGTTTCAGAGCAACTAGATTAGCTGTAGGGCCAATAAACCCAAGTTAACAGGCTCAATACGTGTGTGGACCAGTTAGCATATCTTTATCTCAACAACACTAACTATACTTTTGTTACAGACTGAATTGCATCCAGCCAAAATTTATATGTTGAAGTTCTAATCCCAAATCCTCCAAATGTGACTGTTTTTGGAAGTAGGATCTTTGTAGAGATACTTATTAAATAACGCCACTAGACTAAACCCTAATCAAGTGACTGGTGTTCTTGTAAGAAGAGGAGATTGAGACATAGACACACACACACAGAGGAAAGACCATATAAAGTCACAGGGAGAAGATAATCATCTACAAGACAAAGAGACAGGCCTCCAAAGAAACCAAACCTGCCCACACTTTGTTCTTAGACTTCTAGCCTCCAGAACTGTAAGGAAATAAATTTCTGTTCTAATCCACCTACTCTGCATTACTTTGTTATGGCATCCCTAGCAACCCAATACAGCTCCTCACTACCCCCACTTAGCCATCTGGAAACTCAATGCTGTTGGTCATAGCAGACATCTGGCAAAAAGAGAAAATGGTATTGCATAAAATTATGTTCTTTACTAGAAAAACCTGTGATAGGTCTTAAGGTCAATGTTGAATACTAAGGGTAGTATTATTTTTATTATTTTATGGTCTTACTAGTGTTTCCCAATCTGAGTAAATAACAGAGGCCAGATGAGATAAATTCAATATTTCAAAAAGACTAATGGAAACCTGCTGCAGGCCGAAAGAATGAGGGTTGTGATCAGCTCAGTATACCACTGGAGGCTATATGAGTAAACAGCAAACTCTTCTCATAAATGCAGAATGTTGGCAAACTGACAAACTGCGTCTGCCACCCAGAGGGAGTGCTGAGGGCAGTCACGCCTCAGATGCAAGTGTTTCTTGTGATTAGGCACATCTGAAGCCTGTTAGCAATAATGTGAATGAGTGATCAACCAAGCAGCTGACCAACCATTACCTCATCCTCCCTGCTCTTTCTACCCAATAAATACAGAGGGCTGTGGAAGCTCAAGGCCTTTGCCCACTAGAAGCAAGGAGCCCCCTGACCCCTTCTTTAAAACAGATTCTTTTGTCTTAAGTTTTCATTACTGCATTCATCCTCTTTCTTTCAGTCTAGTAGTAACTGTCACAAGTGGCGTTCGTCCTCCTTTGTTCAGTCCCATAGTGACTGTCACAGAAACCTACCTCATATGATTTGGATTTGAGTCCCTGCCCAAATCTCATGTTGAATTTAATCCCCAGTGTTGGAGGAGCTTGATGAGAGGTGATTGGATCTTCGGGGTAGATTTTCTCCTTGCTGTTCTCATGATAGTGAGTTCTCATGACATCTAGTTATTTAAAAGTGTGTAGCAACTCCCCCTTCTTTTTCTTCCTCCTGCTCCAGCCATGTAGGACATGCCTGCTTCCCTTTCACCATGACTGTAAGTTTCCTGAGGCCTCCCCAGTCATGCTTTCCATATAGCCTGTGAAACTGTGAGCCAATTAAACCTCTTTATACATTACCCAGTCTCCAGTAGTTCTTTATAGCAATGTGAGAATGGACTAATACACTACCTAAAGTAAGATTTCAAGTATGTAGCTTAAAAACTATTGGGGTGTCTATTGGCTATACGTTTATGGGAAAACTAAATTTCTAACTCACATGAGACACCCAAAAAAAATTCCATAAAATCTAGAAAAACTAAAGATAAAACAAAACTCTAATTGTAGAAAATGACAATGGGGATATATTTATAATTTTTGAGGAGAGAAATGTTTTCTAAACAGGAAACAAATCAAAGAATCTACAAAAGATAAGTCTCACTTAAAACTTTGTAAAATTTTGTAAAACTCTTACATGGTAAAAAAACAAACCAACAAAATACCCTCACTGCAGAATAAAATGGCAGCCTGGAAAAAAAATTGTAACATATATTGTATTAGTTCGTTTTCATGCTGCTGATAAAGACATACCCGAGACTGGGCAATTTACAAAAGAAAGAGATTTATTGGACTTACAGTTCTACATGGCTGGGGAGGCCTCACAATCATGGTGGAAGGCAAGGAGGAGCAAGTCACATCTTACGTGGATGACAGTAGGCAAGGAGAGCTTGTGCAGGGAAGTTCCCATTTCTAAATCCATCAGATCTCCTGAGACTTATTCATCATCATGAGAAAAGCATGGGAAAGACCTGCCCCCATGATTTAATTACCTCCCACTGGGTCCCTCCCACAACATGTGGGAATTCAAGATGAGATTTGGGTGGGGACACAGCCAAACAATATTATATATAAAAAATAAAAGGTCAAAATCCTTAATATACACAGTCTTACTGCAAGTCAAAAAAAAAACATTGAAAATGGAAAAAAGTCAAGAACAGGAAATTCACAGAAGTGGTATAAATGACTTACCAATGTATGAAAAGATGCCTCAACTTTATTAGCAATGGAATATACAAGTAACATAAAGTATGGTTTAAATATGATTTAATTTTAGTCTATTAAACTGGTAAAAATAGATTGCTAAAATACACAGTGGTTAATACCAAGAAGCAAGCATTGTTTCTTAGAAGAGAATGGGAGTACACAATACATATTTTAGCAGTACATATCTGCATTGAAAATGAGCAAGTCTAATCTGGTGATTCTGCAAATTGCTAAGATAGATAGAAATATAAGAACATACATATTGAAATAGCATTATTTGAAAGAGGGAGCTGGGCACAGTGGCTCATGCCTATAATCCCAGCAATTTGGGAGGCTGAGGTGGGCAGATCACTTGAGGTCAGGAGTTCAAGAAGAGCCTGGCCAACATGGTGAAACCTCGTCTCTACTAAAAATACAAAAAAATTAGCTGGGCATGGTGGCTGACACCTGTAATCTTAGCTACTGAGGCAGGAGAATTGCTTGAACCCAGGAGATAGAGGTTGCAGTGAGCTGAGAGCACGCCATTGCACTCCAGCCTGGGTGACAGAGCAAGACTCCATCTCAAAAAAAAAAAAAAGGAAAAAGAAAAGAAAAAAGGAAATAACTGGAAACAAATGAAAATTGTTATTTAAATTATGATACAAATTCATATTATGTAATACTATTGATATGATTTGGCTCTGTCCCCACCCAAATCTCATCTTGAATTGTAACTCCCACAGTTCCCATGTGTTCTGGGAGGAACCCAGTGGGAAGGTGATTGAATTATGGGTGCAGGTCTTTCCATGCCACTCGTGAGTGAATGGGTTTCCCCAGATCTGATGGTTTTAAAAATTGGAGTTTCCCTGCACAAGCTCTTTCTTTGCCTGTTGCCATCCATGTAAGATGTGACTTGCTCCTCCTTGCCTTCCTCCATGATTGTGAGGCCTCCACAGCTGTGTAGAACTGTAAGTTCATTAAACCTTTTTTTCTTCTCAGTCTCAGGTATGTCTTTATCAGCAGCATGAAAAGGGACTAATACAACTATCTAGCTGTTGAAAAGAATACTTTTATGTACTGACATGGACTATTGAAATAAAAATTTTCGGTACAACAGTATGTCTAGCATGGCCTCACTTTCTAAAACTATGTAACTATATACATAGTTTATATACATAAAATTATGTAACTATATACTAGTACAAGATTACCTCATTTAATGTAGAGCTTAGCACTACAACAACACAATGCATTTTGTTAATTTGGGGTTTTACAAATCAGACATTGAAAATAATTCAAGTTAAATGTGAAATACTAAGATTGAGTTTCAATCCTTGTTAAAATTTAAAGTGCACTTTAAATTTAAGATATAGTTCCTTCGGATTTCAGTATTCTGCCTCTTCTTTATTATGAGATAAATATAAAGTGAAATGTTCATGATTTTCTCATAAACTATCTAGATTGTTTACTGAAAATATACTTTAGCAAATATGAGACTAATAGCATAAAAACCTTCAAATGACTTTCTCATCATCACATATCATATCTTCATCACATTGCTTTCAGTTTATATTTATGCAGGGCAGAAAGACAGCTCTGCCAAAAATCCTGTGCAATAACTTTCAGTTGAAGCTCAGAACACAACATTTGGTTTATATGAAACTACATCTCAAGATTGCTAAGACTTAATTTTACCAAGTTTCTGACTTACTTCATGTACTGTCATGTTTGAGTTCAAAATGAAGGCACTATTCCCACTTGGAGAAAAAGAAAAGAAAAGAAAAGAAGTGTACAGTTTTATCTTGTTCCAGTGTGATTATACTTCAGCTTTTCCAATAATTTGATAGAACTCAGTAAATTACCTTTATATCAAGGTAAATATATGCTATTATAGGGAAATTAAAAGTGCAAAGGCAAAATACATTTTAGTCATTTTCATTTATTAGAAAAGCAACCATTTCAGACAATACTGCAACAATGCTTGGTATTATACAGAAATGTTTCAATTGCCTGAATTTTTAAGAACCAAGATTTCCCTCTTTCTATTATATAATCCTTTTAGCCATCTAAAATTTCTTTTAGTTCATTTATTCTACCTTATCTTTACAGATTACAAGACCATGCTTGTCAGTACTTACAGTGAGTCCTAAATGTTTCTATGCCATGATGTTCCTAAATGTTAAAAACAACTTTTAAAAATCGTTTCTGTTTAAATGCTATTAGGAAGACAAGAATGAAAATTTTTTTTTACCTAATGTGGAAATCATTAGTGCTGTCTACAAATTAGTTTCCGTTTTCCTAACATATAGTATTGCACTTAGCTGCCCCCTGGGAAGTTAGTAAAGCCACATTATTTATGTTAGCTGGAGAAGTGTATGCAAATATGTGTTGCCTCCAGATGGAAATTCTAACAGCCTGTGTGTGATTCACCATACTCTGTAGTTTGAGAAACAGCCACATATAATGGTGGCTGTTTTTTCACCTGAGTTCTCTGAGTGATTACAGCAGCAGAGCTCCCCTTCAGAGTGGACAGGAACCATGTGGGAGATACAAACTTTTGTGAAGTTTATGGCGCTGTAATTTGGAGATTGTTTCTTATTACAGACACATTGAGGCTTTTCTGAATGATCTATCTAAACCTGGAGGTTTGGGAAATCAGATTTCTATCTAAATTATGACTTGCCTAGGTAAGTTGAGACACAGGTAAAAGAGAGAAGATATCATAGAAGAGTGGGCAGGGTGGGAGAGCAAAAGGTAATAATGGAAAATAAGTTGAAATTCTTCTCACCCAGTAGCAGATAAAACGGGAGTTTAGGTTCAAGCGTTTCAAGTTTTATATGGTCCTCCTAAAAATAATCACTCTTGAAAAACATTAGTCCAACTTTATTATAAAATTACTTGTTTGAAGTTTTAAGCTAGTCAAAGCACTAAAATTACATGAGTTGCATACCAAAGCAAACAACAAAATATACATATCACTATTTAATCTCTATACAATCCAACAAGTATGAAGAGGACAACATACATTTATTCACATAACAAAGAAAAACATGTTTCTTCTATTATTAAAATGTGCCAGTAACAAGTTGAAGTCCAACATTATTTACCAGGTGGTAAAATCTTTGACACCCAGATTAAGAAGTAATAAAATGTATATTCCCAGCGTTTATATTCTGACCCAAAACAGTTATTTAATTTGGAACAATGATGGTATACAGGTGAAGCTAGCAATAGTTTTAACAAAAAGTACACTCTATATATAACAAGTGCTCTTATTTGGGTTCTAAACTCAGAGTAGGCACAAAACAAAAGCCGATTTCTCAAGTCCAAAAGTGTGCAAACAAGAAACATTTATCACATAACACAAGTATATCTACATATGTGTGTATTAACTTTCAGGTATTTTTCATTTTAGCTATATAGATCATTAGAAGCAACTTTCTGCCTCTAGGGAAAAAAAATTAAGAGCCCATTTCTTTCACCTAGTTAACCCATCAGTAAAAAGTCTGATGTTTTGGACGTACCCATAGCTAATTGTGAATCAGCATTATCTATCTTTGTATTCATAGTCATAAAATCCTATGTGTGATATTTTTGCTTTTGTCTCATCTTTTTAGAAAAATTCACTAACACCTGTAAAAATCCTGACATGTTTAGGTTATTTGCCCAGAATATATAATTACCGAGAAATCATGTTTAAATAGTATGTGAAGTTGCTTGGATAATGCCTTACCCAGTTCAAAAGGAAATTCAGTAATTCTGAAGATTAGTTATGAGTTTTGAAATAGAGCTGAAAACACTCAAATTGGTAAATTTATTGAAACTATTTGTACCATTTATTTTACTATTTATTTCCAGAAACCTGAAAAAATACACTTCTACTTTGAACATTTATATGAAAGTTATTGGTAGATGTTCCAGTCTAGTATTCATTACACAGTAAATCGCCAAGCTACATGCAACACATATAATAACAGAAATAAAACTCTTAAGTCAGATGTGCACATTGCTGCATTTGTTTTCTATAATTTTGTTTTACTCAGAAGAAAAACTTAAAACAATGAAAACACATTCCTTTTTTTTTTTAATTTTTGATGTCTACTTCTTGGGTTAACATCATTTTTAAGACCAATTTGGTTACCCAAACGTATACTCAGATAACATAGATAACCCTCCTAAGGTATGTACACATCTCTCTCACTCCTTAAAGCCTTGCACATGGCCATGTTGCAAGATCTCCTCAAGTCAGTACACATGGCCAGGGTGACATCATGGCAATACAGCAAGAATTCTGCCATTTATTTAGAAGCCTCAAGGAGAAGGATCCTGGAGCCCCTGAATGAGAGTTTCTTCTCCATGCCTCTCCCCAGTCAAAATACATGGAAATATTCATAGAAGCATTGTACCTAGCATGATGAGGAAGGATGGAGAATGGTTCCTTATATCTCTGTTCACAAGACATCAGCACTCTTAAGTAACTGTATGAAATAAATTCTCTGCTGAAAGCAAATAAACCATCTGAAAGGTCTTCTGGGCTTTAAGATTTCTTGAAACAAATGAGAGCATTTATGTAATGTAATAATAGTCACTAATTGCAGCAGCTTTTTTTAAAGCATATGCACTATAGAAATATATATCACACATATTCATACGTGTATATACATACATACACTCATATATACTACAAAAACCTATAATTGTCAGTTTAAATTAAAACTGCACAAAACTTTGCAATTCTCTGTTCATTTTGCACCAAGAGGTTCTTGTCTGTAGTTCAACCTGGCAAGTATTTATCGAGCATCTACTATGTGCTCTATAAATGAGAATAAACTAAATTTGTGTTATTAATTATTTACTGGCCTTAAAATAAGAATATCATGTGCCAATATGTTTGTGTTTCTCTTCTTTAAACTTACTGAAAAATTATTGCCTTTCAATCTTCAGTGAGGCTATTTGCTTAATTCCTTTTGATTTACTTATGGGAATTCACAAAAAAATCACTAAAAGTTAACATGATTTCCAATGTAAATTACCAATCAAAAGCAGATATTTATGAGCATAATAATTTAAGTCTCATTGAATTACACAGATTTCCTAGAGAATCTGAAATCAGCCTAACAGGGAAGATTAATTTTTAAATGAATCCAAGTTAATGAAAGCAAAGAACTCTTATACAGAAATACATTTTCCTATTATAAAGCAGGACAACCTACCCTAATTTCTGATAGACCTAGGACAATTTGAATGAGTACTGAAATTCTTTTGGTTGAATTACACAAACAAGCAAAGAAAAAGTCTCAATTATTATTGGAAAATTTGGGGAGAGATTATTATCTCTTGATCTCCTAGTTAATTGTTATAATAATCCCCAAGTGCTTGGCAAATTGCCAGTCTTCCCCTCTTAGTACTGGTAGCACAGGCTTTAGAATATGCCATCTTACAAATTTAATGAACCTGCTCTCAACAGAATTTTCTGATGTCTGTGTGTATACGTGTGTAAAGAAGAAACACACTAGCTGCAGATAGCCTTTGAATTTTATATATTGATTCTGTTTCTTTTGTTCTCTGACACAAATAATGGCTCAAGGTAAAGCACCTTTTGCCAATATTCTTTGCACCTATCACTGGCATGTAGCTTCGGTTTGTTTGCATTATCCATGGTAGAGTTTTGAAACTGCTGTAATTCTAGTTGCCCATCAATGTGCTGAGAAAGAGCCTTTGTTTCTCTAAAAATTATTTATTGTGCAATCATACACAAAATTTTCAGAGAAAAAAATGATTATTTGAAAATTGCTAATCTATGACATGAAAAAACACTTCCGACAACAATCGACCTTCATAATAATAAATGTAGGCAGTCCTATTTGTCAAATATGACAAGAATGGGCCCATTCTAGATAGGATTGCAAGGTCAGGCAACCTGTCTGCCAGACCTGGAATATGCAGAGGTTGTTATAACAAACCGTCATGAATTCTGGGTGTCATGACCATGCATGTGTTAATTGAGGCTACACAATGAGGGGCAAAATAGGCCAGATCAAAAGATAAGAGTGCTTTATTTTACTGAGCCTAGTTTATAAGGGTTAGCTACAGAGCGGTGATCTCAAAATAACCATTTCACTATGCAGGCTGCATTAAGATGTTCTCTGGCAAATAGGCCAAGTAAAGGCATTAGACCTCAACAGATGATTCACTCAAGGCATAAATAAGACAGATAAGCTCAAAATTGCTTTCAGTGTGACTCCCATGGCATTATTTCATTGTGTCTTCCTCCCACTGGCAAAAACAAGTGAAAAATATACAATTATCCTGTTTATTTGACAAATTTCAAAACCTGAATCTGACAATAGTATCTTCAAACTACATGATGAAAGCCTGAATTTTCCAGTTAGGCTACAGGTATTTAACTAACTGAAATATTGCCAAACATGTCTTAATTTTGTTCTAGCCCCACACAGATTTACTGTCCTATTAAGCTAGGTGCTTGCTGATTTCTCTGCAACTGGTGACTCAGAAATAGCAGCAACCTTTAAGGAATTTTTAATGGAACTAAGCTCCCAAATATGTAAGCTGATGACATGCACTCCACAGCATCGACTGGCAAGCTTATAGAGATTCTTAAGGACAGCCTTCCGTAGAAGAATATATACCCAAGGATCTAAGATTTGATTCCATGTTGCCATTCGGAGAGCAAAAAGTGTTGTTTCACAGGTTTCCAGAGAATGATTTCCATTTATTCCAATGTTGGCCATTGTAACCTAGAAAAGAAGAAAACAGGAAAATTAGTTGATGCAGCCTTTTCAATCCTATAATTTTTAAAAAATTAGCTATGCTAGATGACATTCATTTCACTTTCCACAGAGTGATGCTATTGTTCAAAATACTGACAGAAAGAAATCAATGATAGCAGAAACACTGATGGAGACAACTGAATCATTTTAATTCAAATTGACATTAGACGTACAAAAATGATAACTTCTATTGTAAGTCAAATATGCATAAACAGAATCACCTAAGGGAGAACAAACACTGATATCAGTAACTGACCTTCTCATACTTCTGAGAATAGTAAATGCAAAGCCAACACACATTTGTTTTATTTCAATGAAGTATTTTTAAATAAATAAATTATAGATAAGCTAACAAATAGTTTTACAAAATGAATTTAGAGCATCTGATATTAATTTGCAAATGGTATATGACAAATTTTACTTTGAGATTTTCTGCTTGTTAACTACAAGGATACCACTCTCTTCAATTTTCTATTTCCCTTTCTACATCTCTTAGCCTTAGCCTTAACTTGGCTAAAACATTCCAAAAAGTATGCAATGGAATTTTCTAAGGACTTTGAGGAAAGGAGTTTCTCTCTACACTACATTTGTGACTTAACCGTAACAATGTATTTTGTGATTTCATGTGTCCATTTCCTGACCACTCATGATTTTGAAGAGATCATTTCATGGAATCAGTTCTATAAATTGTCCCAGCTACATGTTAGAACTAAGCAAATCACTGATCCCAGCTTTGACTTCCAAACAAACAGCTGTGGAACAAATAAGGTGGCTTTGAAAACATCTTGGATATACAAACAAATAAGAAATAGGTAAACAAAAGGTAAAACTGAAAAGTGAAGCTTGGGCCATTGTGCCACCATTAAAAGATGACGTAACAAAGACCAAAACACAAATACAAAGAAAATCAAGACCCATTACTAGAAAGAAATGTATATCTTAATTTGACCTGATGATACCAATGGTTGAAGAATAAATGTTCTTTATCAAAACCTTCATTGTCTACACAATAAAGTACAAACTCCTCAGCTAGCTCCTTGATGATGCATCTGAAGTCTATTTCTATAATCTCATCTATCTCATCTCCCCTGCAAATTCCTTATGATACAACCACTGTGAAGGCCTCATCTTTCCCAGATGCACCATGCCCTCCTGAGCTTTTGTTTGTGTAACTCCTTTTGTTTTGAGTTACATGGCACACACTCCTCTGATTCTCCTCTCTCCTCTACAAACAGCAGTGTGTTCACCAGATGTGGAAAGGCATAGAGTCCTCTTCTGAGGGAGCCCAGTGCGCAGGCTTCTCCCCAGAACACTAGGGCACTGCCCAAGCACTCATCATTACTCTCTCCCCACATTTAACCCCTAACCCCAGCCTTGGAAAGAGGTTATTCCACAGCCTGACTTGGGAGAAGCACTAATCATTCAGCCACCAATAAAGTGGGGAGAGTATTTCTGTAAAAGAAATATCCTTTATCATTAGTATATTAGTAATAACAAATACATTCATAATATTGATAATTCAGGACCACCTAAGTATCCAACAGAAGATAAATTATAACACTTTCACATAATTGAGATATATGCGGACTTTAATGTTTGTGATTCAGTGTTAACCTTTTAAAAAGCAAATTGCCAAACTGTACTGATTGTGTGATTCCATTTTTGAAAAAAAACCAAATATGTAATTTTGTGCATAGAAAAAAGCCTGGAGTGTATGTCATTGTTTTCGTTGGTCAACTCTAGAGAGCAGAACTACAGAGACTTTTGATTTCCTCATTTTGTTTGCCTCAAATTCACTAATTTTTAGATAGATCATGCATTGCTTTTATAAATTATGTTTTTTCCCTAAGAAATTTGTGGAAATATACTATTTTACTAAAGAATCCAAACTAATGTGGATTATTTTTGCACATCTCTATGGATGTGAGTAGGGCAGCACTGAAGTTACCACAGAATCTCCTGGAAAACTGAAGCCCTGATAAGGCTGGCAAGAGACATGTGGGAGCTGGGGTCAGAACAAGGATGTCTGCAAGCTGGTTCGACAAAAGCAGTCGAAGCCATTTTCTCTGGTCTCTGGCAACAGTCTCCTGACAAGCGTTGAGAACATTATTCTCCGTCTAGCCCACCTGCACTTGTATTCCAGACACTTACGTACAGAGTCTCATCATTCACACAGTCTTTCATACAGTTTCCAAGAGCTACCCAGTACATGGAGCTAAAGGAATATGGGTTATTTTCTAAAATCTCTTCCTGTGAACATTGGCACATTACAATTGTATATCTTTGTTGATGATTAGAATTCTGAGAAGTAGACAGGACAAAGTATTTGAATATTCTATGAAAAAATTAATTCACCTGATAACTGTAAAACACTGGACACTAAGATAAGAGAAAGAATGAGGTCAAAGAAGCATGGAGGAAGGATAGTATATGTTCATTGCCAGGTTGCAAAGAATAAAATAGGCTGGTAATACAATGAATCTCCATTCATTTGGGCCACCTAAAACAATTCTATCAACTGTTGACGTCACCAAAGTTAATGAATCTGCCAGGCTACTTTACTCATAGATAATAGAGCCCATGTTTGCTAAGGTTTATTCTGGATGTTATTGCATCATCTCTCCCCCATGTCTGTATATCTGTTGGCCAGAGTCAGGGCTCTGTGGCTGTTTACTATTCAAAGCAATGGTAAATTTGATAATTATGCTTCCATTCCTCTGCATATTCATAAACGTAAATCAATCCAGCAGCAAGTAGTTTTGAGTGTCTGCTATATCTAGGCATTGTGCTAGATGGCACTACCGCCAAGACCCAAGTTAATGTGAGTAAAACAGAAATGTAACTGAAGGGATTCTGAGAACAGAAGGAAACAACGGGCTCCGTTTATTATGCACACAGAGGACTGTCTACATCACCTCTCATGAGAAGACAGAATCACAAATCTTACAGGGTACAGGAAAATGTTATCTAGTCCAGACTTCCATACAAAGTGGAAATTACTTAGCGATGTCATTAAGTATGTGAGAAGAAAGTCTCAGCACTACTCAGGAAAAAATCTTTTCCATTTGAGCTGTATGAGTTGTAGAATGTTTTCTGTTACCAGGAGCTAAAATTTACTCAACATATTTTAATTTAGTTTTCTAGAGCATCATGGGATAATCAATCCATTTACTAAATGTCAGCCTTTCACATATCTTAAAATAATACTAGTCTTATAGTTCTTCAACTGCTTTTCATACAAAATGGTTTGCAAACCCCTACCTCTTATATTCTAGTTTCTCAATCTTTCTTTAAGAAAATACACTGGACAGAAATAAACTAACTCTATATATGGTCCAATAACTACAAAGCTCAATGGAGCATCATTTCCTTTTGGACAAACTACTATCTGTGCCTCCAGGACTACATTAGCCTTGTATATTCCCTTGTGGATTGATCCGAGTTCATAGTACATTACAAGAAATAACCTCTTACTTAATATTTTTACTCAGTGAATATGTAGAGTAAGACAGCCTTCACTTTTCCCTGCTTATTTTTCAAATTATTCAAATACTTAGAAAATATGGATATATAAATATACATATATACACGGAGTTACAGTGACATATCTGTGACTCGATATTAATGAATTTACTAGCCAGGCATGGTGGCACATGCCTGTAGTCCCGGCTACTCAGGAGGCTGAGGCACGAGAATCACTTGAACCCGAGAGGCAGAGGTTGCAGTGAGCAGAGATCACACACCACTGCATTCCAGCCTGGGTAACAGAGTGAGACTCTGTCTCAAAAAACAAAAAGGTATATGTGTGTATGTATATATACACACATATATACACACACAAATATATACACATATATACACACATATATATACACATATATACATATATATATATATATATATATATATATATATATAAATGAATTTACTTGATGGCATAAACTTCCAGTTCTGGAGCCTCAGATGTCACGTCTGAGCCAGCACCCACGTATAAGTTGTTTGATCCACTTTCATGTTGCCTCTCCATCCACACCTTGTTTTTCTGTCATTTCTCGTTGAATGTCTTATCGCTTTAAAAGCAAACATCATATTATAGACTCCCAAGTGGTTTTCCAGTCTCTAGTTATTTATTTTTCTTATTGCATTTTGTTTTCTCTAGTTACAAAATATTTCACAAATGCCAAAAACATGCCATGTTCCCTGCCCTTCCCTCACTAAAAATTACATATCTAAATCCTCCTACCCTTGTCCCATCTTCTGCAGAAAACCTTTCTTGATCTCTCTGTAGCTGAGTAATGTCTCATTCTATACAGCCGTTATGTGTGACACCACTCCTTTAATATTGATAAACATAATATCAGTATAATATGTAGAACATGTTGAAATGAGATAATGTCAGTATGTGTATAATAGTCCCTTGTGTCTTGAGGGTAGGAACTATGTCTTTAACTTTCTCAAATCCTACTCCTCTACTTTGTAGAACATCATTAGGAAGAGACTCCTACAGTTGAGTTGGGGAAGACAAGAAGAAACAGGCAATTACAAGCACAGGAGTTAGGAGGGTTAACAGAAAGCAGGCCAGGCAACCTCAGGTCCAAAGAGTCAAGTTGGATTTAAGGTAAAAAAATTAATTAATTAATTAAATAAAAGGAAAGAAAACTTATGTGAACTTTTATTTCAAGGAATTCCTCAGACTCTCTATGACCTTTAACTTCTAGTCTGCCCAAAAGTTTCTATTTACTCCAGATAAGAAATCCTAGTAAAGTTAAAGTGAGTTTTAACTTTTTTAATTGTTATGGTGATAAACCTTACATCTCCCCATAAGCCTTTGCTGTTCTTAAGGAAGGGCCACAGTTGAAGATCACTGGGGCAGGTGAAGAGAAGGAAGCAGGGATGTAGAGACTCCTACCTGGGCCAGATCCCAGAAGGGTTTGGGAACTGGGATGGAGGTGGTGGGATTCAAGGTGCTACAACAGAGACGTCTCTGTCTTAGAGGACTTGCTCTTGTTTAAAGAAGCTCTGCCATCCCTGCATCCTCTGCACAATAGGTTGTTAGTTCAATCTTGTTAAATCAAACTCACTGACTAATCAATTAGTTCGATTCAACTTTAAAGAAGCTTTGACCCACCTACTTCTGGCCATCAAATATACCTGTCAGTATCTCAAACCTCCAGCCACAGGGGTGGTGCAAGAAGACCACGTCCACTGGGGTGGCTTAGGCACAGCAAGGATCATGGAATTTCTTTACCCCAATGTGTCTTCAAGGAAGGAGGAAAGGGAAGGAAAAAGTCATGTTATCACTTTATATATTTTAATCCATTTCATCCTCCTAAAACCCCTAGAGGTGGTTGCTATCTTTCTGTTATTGCCAAAAAGAAAGCCAAGTCACAGACACATTAACTTGCCCAAGTTCACACTGCTGGTGAGTGGCAAAGGCAAAATTTCAGCCCAAGTCTATCTGGATTTCAAATCTGTCTTCCACTACACCATTCCCAGTGGTGCTATGTTGTATTTATGAATAAGATGATTAAAAAATAGCTAACATTTATTGAGTACTTACTATGTTTCAGGCACTGTTTTAATATTTTACATCTATTATCTATCTCATTTAATCCTGCTACACCTCTGAGAGAAGCAGTATTATCTGTACTTTAAGATGAAGCTGAGGTACAGAGAGGTTAACTTGCTCTAGGTCAAGCCGAACAAAAACGTGGTGGAGTCAAGATTTGAATAGTTGGAGATGATGACTAAGGATTTGTGTGTTAGCCTCCATGGCACTAGGAGAGCTCATTTTTAATTCTCTATGATTCTAGTTCCATCTGCCTATGTCTAGTTGTCTTTCAAGCTGATTCTAGCACACTCTCATCCAATATTTCTAAAATTATATTTTTACTAGCATCTTTTTTAAAAAGTAGGAACTGGTACTAATAAATGTTTTGCTCCAAATCTCCTGTGCCCATAACAACAGATATAACCAATAGGAAAATCAAATGAGTTAAACTCCACATAACCAAGGTGTCCTTCAGAAGGATGGCTGTCAAAACAATGAATGTGCAGAGGACAGCTATCTGTCCCAGAATGAAAAGGTAATTGTAAAAAAGTATCACTAATAGATTCACTAATAGTGATAGATGGAATAAAACAATGCTCAGTACCTTTTATCTTCCTTCTTCTTATCTGTCCCATGATGAATGGCATGATTTTCATTTCAGTAGTTCTTTTTCTCTTATTCTTTAGACCAGCAGTCCCCAACCTTTTTGGCATCAGAGACCAGTTTCATGGAAGACAATTTTTCCTTGGCGGTGGAGATGGTTTGGGATGAAACTGTTCCACCTCAGATCATCACGCATTAGATTCTCATAAGGAGCGTGCAATCTAAATCCCTCCCATGTGTTCACAGTAGGGTTTGTGCCCCTATGAGAATCTAATGCCGCCACTGATCTGACAGGAGGCAGAGCTCAGGTGGCAATGTTTGCTCACCTGTCGCTCACATCCTACTGTGCAGCCCAGTTCCTAAAAGCCCTGGGCCTGGGGGTTGGGGACCCCTGCTTTAGACTAATATTCAGATGTCCTTTTGGACTTTGTTTTTACTTTTTTAATCCAAACTTTTGTATTCACCTAAGAGTTATCCTTATTTTATTATTTCTATTCCTTGGCAGTGGTGGAAATTAAAAAATCAGTAGGCAAATTAAAAGTCTTAGAAGAAGAAAACACATCTATAAAATCTTATGTTTGTATATATGCCTTACTTTGGCACAAAAGGAATTTGAGGCATTTTACTTCAAACCTCTGGCTCATTCCAGATATGATTACCTACATCAAACACATAGTTACACTAAGAAAATATTAGTTATGCTCCAAATATTGGTAATAATAGATGCATAAGACATTTTCATCCTAATAAAAAATGTTTATCTAAAATATCATGACTGAAGTAATTATTAGCATCCCATCTATGAATTAAAGAAAAAACTAGTCCAGTAATTAGTTGTATTATTGGAGGTACAATGATTCAGGAATAAAAGGCTACTTTATTTGACTGCTGGCAACGTTGTTTTAACAGCAAAAACAGACCATACCAGTTAGGCGTTTCAGTAAACCATCTCTCCCATAACACATTATGTTTTTTCCAGCAAGAAATTTCCAACTGGCCCATTTAGTTTATTGCTACAGTAGTTTGGAAAGATTTTCCAAAGCATTCTCAAAGTTGTGGTACAATAATTAGTTATTTAATAAGAATTTTTTTCTCATCTATCTACTTATTGAAATGTGTGTAGGTCTTTTGTGCCTGGGCATCTATCCATTATTGAAATGTGTGCATTGGTTCGCTGTGCCTCAGCCTCTATCTGCTTATGGAAACTGTGTGTATTAGTTCACGGTCTCAGCATCCATCTACTTGTTGGAATGTATGTGTTGGTCTTCTGTGCCTCAGCATCTACTTATTTATTGAAATTTGTATGTGTTGCTTACTGTGCCTGGACATCTAACTATGTATTAAAATGCATTTGTTGGTTCACTGTTTTGGGACCTATCTCTTTACTGGAATGTATGTGTTGGTTCCCTGTGCCTCGGCATCTATCTATTTTATTTGATGGGAGTTTTAAATGAGAAGAGTGTCCTTTCAAAAATAAAAGTTATCCATACACTTTAGAGAAAATTAGTCTTTGAAAAAGCCAATCTAAACCTACAGACCAAATGCAAAGATACTAGAAGACCAACAAATTAAGGCACATGGAATACACAGAAAAGAGTTGAGCCAGAATTAATAATAAATGTCTATTTAACCCTAAAGCATAATATGAGTCTAGTTAAAGATAAAATCCATATATACTTCTAGTCAGGACAAAAAATCAGCCCTTCCTGATGATCCAGTCAATTTCACTAAAATTAGTTCAGTTTAGTGGTGGCACTTGAGTCAATCTTGTTGTTTGGTCAAAAGGATAAGACAATTTAAGTGTTGTGCTTTTTTTTTTTTTTTTTTTTTTTTTGCTAACTTTCGGAACTTACTTCTCTGGAGTTACACTTTTAATTTTTCTTCAGCATACCTAAGCAGAAAATTGAAATTCATCTTTCTTAGTTATAAGTCAATGTATACCCAAGCATTCTCCAGGTAATAGCCTATGGGTTAAATCTCTGATCATATTTACTCTCTCCCATGTAATTTTCAGCCTTTTGAATACATTTCCTATCTCATGGTCTAAAATATTAGCCACAAAGTTCAGTGCCAATCTGTCTCCTCTACAAAACAATCTAGTGCAATGGTTATACCCCACATAATTTTCTCCTGACAATTTTCTGTGTATTACTCATCCTTCAACTGTTTCGGAAGCATATGCCATGACTCCCTTAAACCGTCAACTCCATCAAGAAAAAGATTTTGTCTTCTGGACACGCTTATTCCCAGTGTCATGCTCAATACTTGGTACATACTGGCATTCAGTAAATACCAAGTGAAGGAATTAATTAATGAGAAGAAATGTTAGGATCCATGGAGGTCACAAACCATGACTCATCTCTCTCTGTGCTGGGCACATAGTGGCTGTCTATTTGTTAACTGGCATACAACCTTCTCTGTAATGCACAAAACTATACCAACTGCTTCAGCAGCCTCATCATCATCATAAATGAATAACCAACTTTCATCAAGTTCCTCATACTGTTATATTCAACATGCAATAGAAGACAGATTTAATGTGTTGTAAGATTTGGGGAGAGAGGGAGTCTTTTCTTCTCTCTCTCTTTTTAGCATAAGTATGTCACTAATGTATCTCTTTGGCATAATTTAGGTGATATAATTACAATTACATTTTTATACTTCATTAATCATTACTTCCCTAAGATCTCAGAAGGCAGTCGTTTACTGGTATATTTGCATAACACTGATAATGAAAAAATTGCAGTGAGTCCTTTTGTTTAAGATACAGTCAAGAGAGGCCATCAATCATTGTCTAAAATTCATACAATTTTACTACTATATGAAAACTTGCTGTCTTTATGCCATTTAAACTTTTAAATGAAGACTCACATTACTTTTTTAAATCATAAAAATCCAACTTTTAAATAAAAATAAATGTTACAATGCAGTATACAGCCATTAGGTTGAGCTGATTTTCTTTCTGAGAAAAAGCACCAATCTCCAGATTTCTGACCAACAATCTTTTAAGAAGCATTTCATCTTACCTAAAAATTCATAGTTAGTAGTATGTATTATATTTGCTGCCATTGTAACTGAAGTCCATGTCTTGTGGTAATGTATACAAATAAAACCTTGAGAATGTGTCAAAGTGGTCCACTAGAGAGAAAATTTCAGCCTGCTGACTATCATCTATCCTTAACAAAGCTACAAGGCCCTGCAAGATATGCCTTCTATAAAACAGATTGCATCCTCCCTCTATTTTATGGACAAGTCACAGTTAATTCTACAACCAGCACAGTTGTGTTCTATCCCTTTTAATGAGTGACTGTAGCCCATCTTTGAAATGGCTCCTTGACTCACTATTGGGCCCAAACCTTTGCTTCACCAAGGCACCTCATTCACAATACAGGTCAGTTTCTGTCTTGAGTATTTCCTTGTCATGCCACTGACTGAGGATTGCTCACTGTCTCACTTGTCACTTGCTAAACAATGATATATATGGTGACCCCATTCTTTTTATTTGTTCATTCTTGAGAGCTATATTATAAAGAGCACAAAAAAAAGGTTATTTGTCTTGGCTTCATTCCAATAAAATCACTAGTGTTCTCATCCTGCCCTCCAGGTTCAGGAAGATCTAGGACAAAATGTTAGGATGCCTGGATGTCTGTGGCTATGGTGTTAAAACTGTATAGGTTCTCTCTACTCTGTCAATTTACACCTCACATTTCAGCCATTCCCTGCTGATGAATGACACCAAATATACAGCAAAAGGCAAGAGCACTAGAACATGCTTAGCAGGATCCAGTGATCTCATTTAACACCCTCTCTAGAAATGCATCAAATCTCAGCTCTCAGTGTGTTGAACTTGATGCCACAGCAATCCCGTACTCCACAGCCTCTCATAAAGAAAGCATTAATTATCTTCAATTTTCTATTGCTGAATAGGAGACCACTTTAAAATAAAGATCTAGCAATAATTTTTTAGTCCCAGTGAATAACATAAATTGTGTATAATTCTTGCAATGTTGGGCAGGACCTTTTTTTCACTTGTTTGTTTTTGTTTTTAAAGGCATACTGTAAGTCTAGTGCAAACCAGTCTCAGCAATCAACTAAAATCAACTGTGTTTCCTTGGTACAATCATTATGTGAAGAATTAGTAATATAAGAATACGCTAATTCCAGAAGACTACTTCCAATTGGAACAGTTTCTAAGATTTTAAAACAAACAAAATATTCTGATACTACTTTTAAGTCTTACTGTGTAATAAAGAGTTTGACTGGTCATTGTCCCTGGTTCCTGGAAGGGAGCCTCTAAGCCCTTGGAATTTCCTTAATGATAGGAGTATCTTTATTAGCTCTGGTGGACACTTTGGACCAAGTCTCAATTTCTGTTAATGTGGTGACTCACTGTGGGACCCTAAATAATTTCAGGATGGGGACTGGCCATACTTGAAAGACCAACCATGTGATTAGAGGGTCAGGGCTTTGAACCACATGGTATCAGCCTGACCTTCTAGAGACTGAGTTCAATCACATGATCAATTATTCAATCAATTATGCCTACATACAAAAATCTAATTAAAAACCCTAGATACCCACAATTCAGATGATCTTCCCTGGTTGATGATACCCATGAATATAGCAGGAGGTGAAACATCCTAAGGACATGGAAGCTCAGTGTTTGGGACCCACTCAGACCTCGCCATAGGAGTCTGTTCTTTTGACTGGTCCTAATTTGTATCCTCTATAATAAAATTGTAAATATAGTACTTTCCTGAGTTCTACAAGTCATTCTAGTAAATCATCAAATTCAAGAGGATAGTGGGAAACCTGAATTTGTAGCCAGTTTGTCAGAAGTGCAGGTGGCTGGGAATCTCCCAGGCTTGCAGATGGTGTCTGAAGTTAGGGCAGTCTTGTGGGGGACTCTGCTGTATATCTATGAAATTTGAACTAACTCCATGTAGTTAGTGTCAGAATTGCCCTGCTGGGTCCTTGTTACATCTTTGAGCATGGCAGTATGACAGAGGTTAAGTAAGGCTGGAAGTATTACAATAGTCTTGGGCTGCTTCAGTTTAGGCATCCTGATACTCATCTGGCATGTTGGAATTGGGGATGGGGTACTATTTTCATACCACTAAGAAGCAGTAGGAGGATTTATGTGAACTTTTGATTAAGCCAAGGTGGTTATCTTGGGTCAAATACATTAACAGTAAAAAAAAAAAAAAAAAAAAGTCTGGCATTTGTCCGAAGTGTAGAGCTTTAGATGAAGTTATTCCACATTTCCCTCTGATTGGTATAAGAAAAATATTTTATTATAGAAAGATACAGAAGGTTAGAACTGGAAAGAATCTAAAAATTGTGTAGTCTAATTTGTTCTTTTCACAGGAGAAAAAATAACCAAAGCAAGAGGGAAGGTGATTCGCCCAAGACAATAGCCATTTAGTATCAGAGCTGGGACTGCATAAGATCTGTAACATCTAAAATTACACTGTGATCCCCAAGCTCCTTTAGTTAGGACATTGTTCACTAGCTAAGGTAGATAAATTCTGATCAGGTTGTATTGCCAGTAAGAAAGAAAGCATGCAGGATATAATCAAATGTCTTGCCTCTCTTTTATTGGTTGTTGAAATAGAACTTAATGTCTTTTTAAATTTTTTGCTGACTTACATAACTAAACAGTTGGCCTATGCAAATATTCATTCCATAAGCATTTATAAGGCATCTATTATAAATCGAATCTAGGTATTTGGTTCTGAAGTCACTTCAAGAACTAATAAAAGTCCAGTAATCCTCTAGATAACATGTATTTATCCTCTTCCTCATTTTGTTGATACCAAATGGATTACTCTTGCTCCAGTGCATTATGAAGCCAACCAACTCATCAAGCCCTATGTGTGTGCAGTTGTTGAGTATGGTGTGGAAGGGATGGGGGTTTAAAGAGGAAGGATGCATACAGGGACAGGTTCACAGCCTTGAACAAGTGCCCTCATCATGTGATGTCATTCTTTTCTAATGAGCTAATGAATATACTCAATAGTAGCGACTCCACCAGCTGCCCAAAAGGCACCATTAAGATTAAGCAAACCACACATTGTTGTATTATGTAAGTTGCACTAGACCTTTGTGTTCCAAAGGAGTTACTAAATTTCACTTTTTTTATTTTCAGAAATCTAGTACTGAGATATTTGCTGGATTAGATGCTACTTTCAGACATGCTAGGCATATAGTTCCCAAGAGTTAGGAGTGTATCATTCAACATTTAAACTAAGGAATCACCAGAGTATGTGAAAAACCCTTTGAGTCTCTTCTTTAAACAGTGAAATGCAGACAGACCCCAACTAACAAACATTTAAAATATCACTCATTTACAAGTTATCATTTAAACCACAGAATATGGTTCACCATAATAATGTGGCATCTCTTTATTATATAAGCTAGTTTAAAATATTGTGCTAGTTTAAAATATTATTTAAAAATTAGCTAAAATAAAATTCTGTTGCAGTGTTAATAATCCTTACCAAAAACTTTGTCATATCTGAGAGCTACGTGTAGATCCTATCCACCCTACCTGTGCCAGACTCCCTATTTCCTGGTTAGTCCAAAGGTATTTATACATGTTTTTCACATTCTCCTTTCCCACAAAACTTATTCTTCAGCTCAGACTTCTTTTCATGACCACTTCCTCATGAGTTTCGACCTGAATTATTTCTCCTTTTTCTTCCACTGTCCCAACATACTGACTACCTGTGACTCATTCTCTAAAGATATTATTCTATAATATAAAAAGTGTCTTTAAAAGTAAATGAGATTTCTGGGACTAAGAGGAAGGAAATGTGCAAATTAATTCAATCTTTCTGTAGGACAATTTGGGCAATTTGGAAAAATATATCAGTAAGCCAGTTCTCCTTGAATCAATTCCATGTCTATGAATTTATTCTAAGGAATCAAATAAAAATAGTGTACAACAACCTACAAGTTGTTCATCTGAGTGTAGTTTATAAAATGAAAAAATATGTAAGCAATCTCCAACAAGCAGGGATTTGTAAAAAGAGATTACAGTACACCTACACAATGAAATACTTTGCAGCCATTAAAATGATGTCACCTAGGAATGTTTGCATATAAGGGAAAATAATTATAATGTAGTTAAGAAAATAAAGAAGATTACAAAGTAAAAGTGTTTTAGTTTGGTTAACATAATAATAATTATGTAGTTAAAACTTATTGCATAATTCCTATGTACTTTCTGAGATAGGTACCACTAATATTCCCATTTCAATGATAAGGAAAAGGAGACAAAAGGAAGTTAATTATCCTGAGTAAAGCCAAACAGATAGTTAAGATAAATTGGGTTCACAAAGTCAAACTTTTTTTTAGAAAAAACAGATTTTGCAGGGGTGTCCAAGGGAGAGAATACAGTCATGCGTTCTTAGTTTCTGTTTCTTGTTGGGCCAGTAAAACCCCTTCCTCATCCCTCTTTTCTGCTTATCACTAGAGACAGAAACTGAAAACCATGGCTTCAGGCTGCTAAAAGCCTAAAACAAAACAAAACAGAACAATAACAAAATAAGTCTGGTTGGACAAGCTCGATAGAGCCTCTCTAATACATGTGTATATGCTTTGAGAAAGGAGTAGAAGAATATGAACAAAAATATAGCAGTACATAACAAAAGCTGGGTATGTACTTGTGTTAGGCAGAATTTCAAAAATGACCCCTTTAATATGCCCAACCTAGTCCCTGGAACCTGTGAATATAATGAGATATGATTCCCATGATTATGTTATATTATATGGCGTGGCCAACCTTAAGATAGTGAGATTATCTAAGTGGGCCTAATTTAATCATGTGAGTCCCTTTAAAGGCAGAGAACTTTCTCTAGCTGGTAGCAAGAGAAGCCAGAGAGATTCCCAGTGTGAGAAGGATTCATTGCACATTTTCTGGTTTGTGCATAGAGGGGCCACAGGAGAAGGAATGCAAGCTGCCTCTAGGAGCAGAGGACAGCCCCGACCTGAGGGCCAGTCAGGAAACAAGGACCTCAGATCTACAGTCACAAGGAAATGGATTCTGCCTGAATGAACTCTGAAAATGATTCTTCCCCCAAGCCTGTAGGTAACAGCCCAACACTGCTCCTACCTTCATCTCAGACACTTGTTGAGACCCTGAGCAGAGAACTCAGTTGAATGCACCCAGATTTCTGACCTACAGAACTGTGAGATAAGATGAGCACTGTTTCATGCTGCCAAGTTATAGGACTCTGTTAGGCAGCAATAGAAAACTAATAGAGTACTTACGAGTGATTTAAAGTTAGGAAACAGTGAAATTTATATATAGTAGATCAAAAACCTACAACAGCCATTACACTTACTGGAGAAAGTGTAGATGCATTTTAGAATCTGGAACAAGACAAGAGTGCCCACTATTACTACTACTGTTTAACATAGTATTGACAATGCTATAAGAAACAAAAAATGAAGTATAAGAATCAGGAGAAAAGAGATAAACTTTTGTTACCTAAAAAAATGATTAGACTCAATAAACGATTGAAACCAATGAGTTCAACCTGTTGCTGAATATATGACCAACTTAGAAAAATCAAAATCACTTCCCTATACTAACAATACCAACTATAGAATAGAATAAAACAATTATTTCTGTATTTTTCAAATTTTATACAATGAACACACATAACTTTGTTAGTAAGTGCATGTCCTATCAATGGTCATAGTCAAAATATTTAGAACATTGTTATCGATCAATCAGAATGGCACAGGCAATAATCAAGTAGTTCAGCCATATACGTATGTACCAGATGAACAAGAGCATCATACCTTATAATTTTCAAGTGATTATTATATTTCTCTTTTTGAAATCACTGGGAAGGGTAAACTTTAGCTACCCACTTTTGCCAAGGAGAATTTCTCTTAATAATTGTTTTTCCCATAGTCGGGGGAAAAGGAATGTAATTCCTTTGGAGTATAATTAAAGCAACAAGGCAAGATGGCTTACTTAAAAGGTTGCAGTGAGCAAAAGTCACAGCTGGTACAGAAGGGAGTGGAGTGTCTATAGAGCTGGGGGATGGGAAATTAAGAGAGAGGAGCCAGCCTAGGCAGCCCGCATGTGGCTGTACTATCCTACCTGAGCAGACAGGATTAAAAAGTGTAGCTCAGAGTTGTTGCAAGCATGTGAATGCTGGGGGCCTTGCCATTACTTGCCTTCAAATTATGAAATGACAAGGTTAAAAGTCCCTCATGGAACTTGATTCTCACACCCCAAGTAACAAAAAACAGTAATTAAAGCATATATACCTACCTGCCTAACAAGTACTTGACAAAGTCCACCACAGTGGTAGGTGAATTTTAACATAAAAAACAGCGTACTAGATCAAATTATTTTTACTTTATAACACATTCAAGATAAGCAATAAAGACATGCTCTGTATACTTTAACCATGATTGATCCCAAACCAACGGCAAATCATCACCAAATTATACTAATGACTCACTCACATAACTAAGAAAGGTCTAAGTCATCCCAAGAGTAGATCTGAAAATGACCACCAAAGACTGTCCTTCTGCTCTTAGGAGATTGTCAGCAAAAGCTCCGGAAATTTCTTTATTACACTGCTGTAAAACTGCAGCTCCAATTCCACTATTCTCTTTCCAGTATATAAATTATCTTGTTTTTTTCCATTAAGCTACCAAGTTTTGTGGTATTATTTCCAATGCCACAAAGCCAAACCCATTCTCTGTGGTTATACAGAAGATATTGTATTCTTAAGAGGTTTCGCAAATAAAACCACAAAAATGGCCTCACTTAAAAGAACACGACTTTTTAAAGAAATATGAGGAGATAAATATATACGATCAACAAGTATATATTTGTATTCGGGTAAATTGTTTCATAAAGAAGATGGGCTGAACTAACTTTCAGATTTCTCTGGTTGTTTAACCAGTGAAAGACTCAAGATCCAAAACCCCCTATCTCAGAACGGCACAAACCCAAAATCCCAAAAGGTAATAGTGTCTGGTTGGCATCTTAGAGGAGAATTGACCTTATTAAACACACTCATGTTACGAAGCACAGCATGAAAAGAAAGGAAATGGTAGAAACCTGAAATGACATTTACTACAAGTTTATGGAAAAGAAATCAGTGTGAAGAAAAGATGAGATAATTTAACCCATGGAAAAAAGAAAAAAGGAATTTATAAATCAACAATTAAGTCAAAAGAGAAGAGTTGCAATTTTAGAAGAGAATCCACTCTCATAATTGGTAGGTAAGAACCTACTCCACTAAGCCCAGAGACCACCAGACACCGCAATGTATATGAACTCAGGAGCCCTTTGGTCCAGAACTCTTTTAGTTGCTTGGCATAGATTAAACATAAATGAAGTTTCTTAGCAAAGCTGTTCCTTGGAAGGCGATGGGCACTTGTTCACAGGATTCTTTTGTAACAAAGCTGGTTCTGTTCACGCCTCCCCAAATAAACTACAAATTCCTTTGAGATTAGTATCGCATTTTAGTCATGTTTGTATCCCCTGAAGCACATGTGCACAGGCCCACGGTAGGCACTCATTGAACGTTTTCATACGCTACTACTGAATTTTACTAGAGTACCAAATGGAATCATGGCCATAACAGTAACAATAACAATCACACAGCACCTTTCACTGGATGCTTACCAGATATTATGTGAAAACTAAGATTACCTTATTAAATCAGTGATAGAGTCAAAAATATTATCTATATTTTACAGAGGTTATTATCTATTATCTAATATCTATATTTTACTGAAGCTCACAAATATCCTTAATAATTTGCCAAAGGACACGTGGCAACTATGTTCAAACTCAGGTAGTGAGAAATTTCTGCACACTACAATAGGCTGTATGAACTTATTTAATTAGGAGGAGAGGTACAAGTATAGACTTGGGAGATAAGCTTTTCACTCTCAGAGATGGTTTCAGTGTAGTCACATATTGTGGAGTAGCCACTGATGAAGATGCTTATTGATAGAGACAAAAATCAAGGTATCTTTGCATATAGTAAGTGCCTTATAAATATTTGATAGGCAATTTCAGGGCCAAATTAGGAAACCTAAACAGTTTCCCAAGTCAAAGAATTCTATTCAACTGGGAATGAGTACTGATCCTTTCTTCCCAGTAACAGAAGCTGAAGAGTAGTTAAGCACCTTGACTCAGGCAAGTCAGAATTCACTGACGTTAGCTACGGTGCTCTGTCTCTTTTACTTCCCAGAAAGATTTGCTTCTGCAGGGTACTCGATTTTTTAAATATTTTAAGGCCTTATGGAAAAGCTCTGCAAAATAAAATGATAATCTCTGCTCATGTTTTACACATTTGAAATGATGGGAGCTGTGATATTAAAATCAATCGTGAAAAAAATGTTTTTTTTAATTCCAGAATTAAACCCTAACTGAACCCCAAATAAGGGGTGTCTAAATTCCTAGATCATGGTCTATCTAACATGCAATACATGCTCTGCTATAAATGCGCGTGTGTGTGTGTGTGTGTGTGTGTGTGTGTGTCTTTTATACTGTAATGACAAATGCTGCAGTGGTGGAACCTTTCTCTTTTGTATTAAAGTAATTACTAGGGCACTTCAAAACTGATTCTCTAGGGTCAAGAAATAGAACAATTTGTAACTAAAACATAGAGTTGCCTAATTTTTTGTGTGTATAAAGCTGTGCAAAACCAAAGCCAAAAAGAAATAATAAAAGAGTAATAAAAAGAGAAAACTCCACCTCAAAAAAAGAAAAATGTAGATACATAACTTTATATTCTCAGCCAAATGAATGTCTATCAAAATGTTCTTTGCTAAACCAACAGAGAAGTTATATTGAGATTATTAACCAGGTAGAATAGATAAGACATAACTAAATGTTTCCTTTATAATTTTCCCACAAAACATAATTGTGTTTTAAGCCATAAGGAAAATTATTTTGAACGTATTTTCTTTTTTTAATTTATTCTACTTTAAGTTCTGGGATACATGCGCAGAATGTGCAGGTTTGTTACATAGGTGTACATGTGCCATGGTGGTTTGCTGCACCTATCAATCTGTCATCTAGGTTGAAAGCATTTTCTTTGTTATTTACAAACTAATCTTGGCATAATAGTAATTTATTATTTGCCTTACTTCCTAATATAAATTCCAGAGAAGTAATCACTTGTTACTCATGCATTAAATGAAATTTCTAACAAAAAAATTTCCGAAATAAAACTTTCTGCTATATTCTGTTCCATTATAATCCATTCTCTACAAAGCACCCAAAATGATCTTTTTAAATCATGCATTAGATCACACCTTTCCCTTGTTAAAAACCCTTCCAATGGCTTCCAAAACAATTTTAATTGAAACTCACCATGGCTTCCAAAATCCTACACAATCTGACTCCTACCTTCTTCTGTGTCCTCAAATTCTACCACCTTCATCTATGCTCCCCTTGCTCCAGTGAATGACCTTTGCTTTGTTCCTCATCACAAGAAGCTCATCCCTGCTATTGGGTTTTTGTGCTGGATTTTGCCTCTGCTCAACCACCCTGCCCCAATCATTTCCCATGGCTGGCTCCTTTTTGTCACTCAGGACTAAGCTCATGGTGAGGATGTCCTTGAATATCTAATCTAAAATAGCCCCATTCCCACCCACAATCACAGCACTTATCAATCTTTAAAATCATCGTGTAAATTTATTTTTTACTTATTATCTACCCCTTTCCAAACCGTCCTTACCCCACTTCAACCACGACCTTCAGAAGACCGTAACCCATAAGAGAAGGGATATTGCCTTGTTCAGCAACAGCCAGCACCACTGCCCTAACATCTAGAACAGTATCTTACACATGGAAAGCACTGATAAAAAATTTTATTGAATAATTGAATGAGTATTTCTAAACTCATTATGGTACATTTTATGGTATATTTTAAGTGCCTTGGTATGGTATTTATGGTAATATTTGAAGTGCCTTCATATAGCGAATTTTTACTAAGGACATCTATCTTTGGCTCTTTAAAAATCAAGAACTATGGTATCCTGCAGCTGCAAATATGCCTAGGTAGGATTGCAAACAGTAGTGTTCTCATAGCAAACACATCAGATTTTGCAAGACACAGGATAAACAGGCTGCTCAGTGAGAGATGAACACATTTTCAAGACAAAAGTTTGTTTTGTTGCCATCAACATTCTGGAACTGGCTCCTTCTTGCACCCTCTGATTTTAATCAAAGCCTGATGACTGGTTCCTCGCAACACTCAGCAGTGACCTCTCTCTCCCCTGGATATGGTTTTAACCTTTCAATGACAGAATAGGAGAGAAAAACGACTTCTCAAAGGAAAAAAAATTATGTACAAATCTAGGTTATTTTTAGTACTCATTGCCAACTAACATAGCTGTCCATTTTTTAAATTTTGAATTCTAAAATTTACTTAGACAAATTAAGACCTATTTAGGTTGGAGATAGAAAAAGTTATGAGACTGAGGTCATTGTCAATGCTCTGGAAGGGAGAAGAGAAGCAAAAATTACTTTTAAAACATTATTAAAGGCACCCTTGTTTAGCAAATTTGTTTAAAGATTGCTCTCAATCAGTCCTGTGTCAGCATAACAACAGAGTACAAAAATAATCCTCCTATTAAGGTTTACTTTTCTCTACATATCACAACCATCTTCATGTCTTTGTGTTTTCTTCATGTCAGAGCTCTTCTCCATGAATATTGACTTAAATCTGAAGACATTTTAATTTTAACTAAAATTTCAAATATAATATATGGCCAGTAATGTTGTGCAACTGTTCATAATGTTGTGTTATATGATTGCATCCCTTAGGTAAACCCTCTGAACATACATAGTCATAAATATTTTCCACATCTAAGGAAATCTACGTTCTACAAAATATCATGAGGATTCAGTGAGTTAACATCTGTAAAGCACTTAGAGTCTTGTCTGGCATATAGTAGGAGTTGTGCGTGTGGTTTTTTTAAAAAAATTAATTGGTTCTTACACTACAGAAAAATTCTTAAGCAAGAATTTTAAATTTAAAACGATTATCACAATTACAGTTTTATAGTTACATTTCAAAAAACTTGACTCTTTTTACAAGAAATAACATTTTAAAAATCCTTATGTGACATTCAAATGCAATTAATAACCACAGCTATAAGGACGTTGTTTCATTCACCAATTTTATTTGTGGTGAAAGGATTCTAAAGGATCCTAAAGGATGAGCTGCATTTTTCTTGAACTTTTCCAAGTAGTATGTGAGGCAGCATAGGAAACAGAGTAGAAACATATGACATTCACTCTGTCACTGAGGAGCTTTCTAGCCACTTAAGAAATTAGATTAATCACAAAACAAACAGCACAAAATCTATGGTCATATAGAATTAGATGCTATATTTTATCTACAGAGAGATAAATACAAGGTAGAATAATCACAGAAGATTTCTTGGAGAATATTACATGTGTAAATAAAGACAAAGAATGTCCAGAATTGTAATTTCTCTAATAAAAAAACTCAGATTTGAATCAGTGTAATGTGCTATAGTAACATATTCTTTTTAGAGAGATGATTTTTAGCCACCAGCCACATGTACATTTGCCTACACTTCATGTGAAGCCATGTAATTTTGGCATTTCATTTACAAAATATTGGACTTTAAGAAAATTTGGAAGGAAAATGTTAGTTACTTAACCAGTATTCATATTTAAGTCTTCTGATTTTAATTATAAAATAATTAGTTAATAAATGGTATTTACCTGTTCTTAAAGTCATGATAGCACATTAATCCCCCTCCCCTCTTCAGGTTGGGTGGTATAGGCCAGTCATTGAGTAAGGAAACCTAAAACCAGTTTTCTCCCTCTACCCACCACAAAGAAGCCTCCTGACTGTTTCCCACACATTCCAGTGTGCTTTAATTGACAGAAAAATGAGATTAATTCCAAAAGAGAAAACTTTATCAATAGAGTTTAGATGTTTGTCCTCTCCAAATCTTATGTCGCAATATGGTCCCTATTGTGTTAGTCCATTTTTACACTGCTATTAAAAAAAAATACCTGAAACTGCATAATTTATAAAGAAAAGAGGTTTAGTTGGCTCACCATTTTGCAGGCTGTACAGGAAGCATGGCACTGGCATCTGTGTCTGATAAAGGCCTAAGAAAACTAACAATCACGGCAGCAGGTTAAGGGGGCACAGGTGCATCACCTGGTGAGGAGGGGAGCAAGAAGGAGAAGGGGGAGGTCCCAGACTCTTTAAACAACCGGATATCTTATGAACTGAGTGAGAACTCACTTATCACCAAGGCATTGGCGCTAAATCATTCACAAAGGATTCACCCCCATAATTCAATCACCTTTCACCAGGCCCCACCTCCAACTTTAGGAATCACATTTCAACATGAAATTTGGAGGGGAGACATATCCAAACTATATCATTCCACCCCTGGGCCCCAAATCTTATGTCCTTCTCACATTTCAAAATACAGTCAAGCCTTCGCAATAGTCCTCCAAAGCATTAACTCGAAAGTCCCAAGTCCAAAGTCTCATCTGGAGATGAGTTTCTTTCACCTATAAAATTATGAAATAAAAGACAAGTTATTTAGTTCCAAGATAGAAGGGTATACAGACATTGGGTTTACATTCCCATTCCAAAAGGGAGAAATAGGCCAAAATAAAGAGGCAACAGGCCCCACGCAAGTCCTAAACCCAGCAGCCAGTCATTAAATCTTAAAGCTCCTGAATGAATCTCCCTTAACTCCACATCCTGCATCCAGAGTACATTGATGCAAGGAGTGAGCTCCCAAGGGGGAAGATCCACCCCTGTGGCTTTGCAAGATGCAGCCACCATGGCTGCTCACACAGGTTGGAATTGAGAGCCTGTGGCATTTTCAGCCACAGGGTGCAAGCAAACAGTGGCTGTACCATTCTGGGGTCTAGAGGATGGTGGCCCCCTCCCCACAGTTTCACTAGGCAGTGCCTCTCTGGGGACTCTGTGTGGGAGCTCCAATCCAAAATTTTCCCTCTGCAGTACCCAAGATGAGACTCTCTGTGGGGGTTCCACCCCTGCAGCAGGCTTCTGCCTGAGGATCCAGCCGTCCCCTTACATCCTCTAAAATCTAGGCAGAAGCCACCAAACCTCCTTCACTTTTGCATTCTGTGTGCCTACAGGCTTAACACCATATGGAAGATGCTAAGGCCATAGGCTTACACACTTGGCAGTGGCCAAGATCTGCCTGAGGCCCTTTGAGCCACAGGTGGAGTCAGGGCACCCTGGATGTGGGAAACAGCATTGCAAGGCTGTGGAGGTCCTCCTAGGTCTCTGGGCCTGTGATGAGAGGGGCTGCCTCGAAGATTTCTGAAATGGATTTCAGGCCTTTTTTCCATTGTCTCGGATATTAGCACATGGCTACTTTTTAGTCACACTAATATCTCTAGCAAGTGATTGCTCCACAGACTGCTTGAATTCTTTCTCTACCAGAGGATTAAACTGCAAATTTTCCAAACTTTTACACTCTGCTTCCCATTTAAATATAAGTTCCAACGTTAAGTCATTCCTTTGCTTCTCTATCTGATTATAAGTTGTTAGAAGTAGCCATGCCATTTCTTAAATGCTTTGCTGCTTAGAGATTTCTTCTGCAAGATACCCTAGGCCATCACTCTTAAATTCAAATTTCCACAGATGCCTGGGTCATGAACACAATGCAGCCAAGTTATTTGCTAGGTCATAACATGGATGACTTTCACACCAGCTCCCATTAACTTCCTCATTTCCATCTGAAACCTCATCAGCTTGTCCTTCTTTGTCCGTATTTCCATCAGCATTTTGGTCACAACCATGTAATCAGTCTCTAACAAGTTTCCAACTTTCCCTCATCTTCCTGTGTTCTTCTGAGCCCTCCAAACTCTTCCAACCTCTGCCCATTTTACAGTTCCAAAGCCACTTCCACATCTCCAGGGATCTTTATAGCAACACTCCACTCCTGGTATAAATTTTCTGTGTTAGTCCTTTCTCACATTGCTATAAAAAATAGCTGAGCCTGGGAAATTTATAAAGAAAAGTGGTTTATTTCAGCTCAAGGTTCTACAGGCTGAACAGGAAACATGGTGCCAGCATCCATTTCTGGTGAGGACATTAGGAAGCATACGGTTATAAAGGAAGGGAAAGGGGGAGCAGGCATTTCACATGGCAAAAGCAGGAGAGAGAAGGGGGAGGTCCCACACTCTGAAACAACCAGATATCATGCCAGATATCACAACCAGATATCATGCCAGATATCACAACCAGATATCATGAGAGAGAACTCACTTACCAAGGAGTTGGTGCTAAACCATTTGTAAGGAATCTGCCTCCATGATTCTATCACCTCTCACCAGGCCCCAACTGTAATGCTGAGAATCACATTTTAACATGAGATTTGGAAGGAACAAACATCTGAACCATATCACCCAATGTTGGGGGTAGGGGCTGGAGAAAGGTGTTTAGGTCATAGGGGTAGAACCCTCATGAATGGCTTGGTGCCCTCCTTATAATAATGAGTGATTTATCCCTCTGAGTTCATGCAAGATGGTAATGAGTAATTTCTTGCTCTGAGTTCATGCAAGATCTGATTCTTTCAAAAAGTGTAGCATCTCCCCTCACCTTTCCTGCTCCCTCTCTCACCTGTGACATGCCTGCTCTGGCTTCACCTTCTACCATAAGCAAAAGCTCTCTGAGGCCTCCCCAGACACTGAGCACAGCTGGCATCACACTTCCTGTACAGCCTACAGAACCATGAGCCAATTCAACCTCTTTTCTTTAAAAATTACCCAGTCTCAGGTATTTATTTATAGCAATATAAAAAATGAACTAACATTGAAAATTCATACCATGAGCGGAGTGTTGATATAAAGATCCCTGAAGATGTGGAAGCAGCTTTGGAACTGTGCACCAGGCGGAGGTTGGAAGAGTTTGGAGGTCTCAAAAGAACACAGGAAGATGAGGGAAAGTTGGAAACTTGTTAGAGACTGATTAAATGGTTGTGACGAAAATCACAACCTAATGGAAATGTGGACAGTGAAGACCAGGTTGAAGAGGTGTCAGATGGAAATTAGGAAGTTATTAGGAATTTGAGTGAAGGTCACCCATTTTACCCCCTAGCAAATAACTTGTCTGTATTGTATTCATGTCCTAGGGATCTGTGGAAGTTTGAATTTAAGAGTAATGACCTGGGATATCTGGCAGAAGAAGCAAGCGGCAAAGTGTTCAAGATGTGGCATGGCTGCTTCTAACAGCCTATGATCAGACACAGGGAAAAAGGAATGACTTGAAGTTGGAACTTATATTTAAAAGGGAAGCAGAGGATAAACATTTGAAAAAATCACAGTCTAGCCACATGATAGAGAAAAAAAGCATTTTTCAGGAGAGGAATTTATGTGGGCTGGGAGCAACCACTTCCTAGAGAGATTTGCATGACTAAAAGGGAGCCATGTGCTAACATACAAGACAATGAGGGAAAAGCCTCAAAGCCATTTCAGAAGTCTTTGAGGCAGCTTCCTCTCCTCACAGGCCCAGAGGCCTAGGAGGACAGAATGGTTTCAGGAGCCAGGACCAGGGCTTCACTGCCCTGTGCAGCCTCACAACGCTACTCCCCATGTTCAGGCTGTTTCAGCTCCAGCCATGGCTCAAAGGGCCTCAGGTAAATCTCCTGCCACCATTCCTGAGGGCACGAGCCATAAGCCTTGGCATTTTCCACATGGTATTAAACCTATAGGTGCACAGAATGCAGAAGTGAAGGAGGTTTGGTGACTTCCCCCTGGATTTCAGGGGATATGTGGGGAAGGCTGGGTGCCCAGGCAGAAGACTGCTGCAGGGGCAGGGCCCCCACAGAAAGCCTCTACTAGGGTAGTGCAGAGAAAAAGTTTTGGGTTGGAGCCCCCATACAGAGTCCCCAGAGGGGCATTGCCTAGTAGAGCTGTGGGAAGGGGGCCACCATCCTCCAGACCCTGGAATGGTACAGCCACTTGCAGATTGCACCATAAGCCTGAAAAAGCCACAGGCACTCAACTCCAACCCATGGGAGCAGCCATGGTGGCTGCACCCTGCAAAGCCAAAGGGATGGATTTTCCTCAGCCCTTGGGGAGCCTACCTCTTACACCGGTGTGCCCTGAGTGTGGGACATGGAGTCAAGAACTATTTAAGATTTAAAATTCAATGACTGGCGTCCTGGGTTTTGGACTTGTGTGGGGCCTTTTGTCTCTTTCTTTTAGCCTATTTCCGCCTTTGGGAATGAAAATGTTTACCTAATGCTTGTACCACCATTGTATCTTTTCTTTGCTGTCACAGGCTCATAGGTGGAAGGAATCTGACTTGAGTCTCAGATGAAATTAAAGACTTTGGGACTTCTGAGTTGACACTAGAATGCCTTGAGACTTTTGAGCACTACTGTGAGGGGATTGTTGTATTTTGCAGTACGAGTAGGATATGAGATTTGGGGGGGCCAGGGATGGAATGATATAGTTTGTGTGTTTGTCCCCTCCAAATCTCATGTTGAAATGTAATCTCCAGTGTTGGATGTGGGGCCTGGTGGGAGGTGAATTCATCCTGGGAGTGGGTCTCTCATGAATGGCTTCATGCCTTCTTTGTGGTAACGAATGAGATCTCACTCTGAGTTCTCATGAGATCTGCTTGTTTAACAGAGTGTGCACCTCCCTTCCTCTTTCTTACTCTCTCTCTCTCTCGACATATGATGTGCCTGTTCCCACTTCACCTCCTGCCATGAGTCAAAGCTCCCTGGGACCTCAACAGAAGCTGAGAAGATGCCAGCGCCATGCTTTCTCTACAACCTGCAGAACCATGAGCCAATTAAACCTCTTTTCTTCATAAACTACCCAGTCTCAATAATTCCTTTCTAGTCATGCAAAAATGCACTAATGCATTCATCCTCCACGCTTAGTATTTTAAGAGAGTTGTGGCCTTCTAGAGGAGAGGGATAGCAGAGAAGTCCCTCAGGACTTACTAGGTTAGTACCTGAATGCACAGGACATCTTTCAGAGGCATCACTGTGATGCATGACTTTTAATTGGTTGCTGCTTATCTCTTTACACCATTTAGCCGGTAATCTTTGGATGAGTTGAATTGATTTAAGTTTGAATTTTTAGCAACCATGTAAAACAACCCAAGAAGTCCAAGAGAAAGGTGGCATCAATGCTGTGGTTACATTCTAATGTCAATTCATAGCTGAGGGAGGTGTTTAAGATGAGAGTGTTGATATAGGTAAAATAGGTCATTCAGTCACCTTTACCACCAAACATAAAATGGCTTGCTAAATCAATGATGTGGAAATCCACAAAAATGTAAAACTATATGAATAAGCAGGCTAGCTTTTATATTATGACCATTTAGTTTATACAGACCATCTAAATTGGGCAACTAGCAGAAAGTCAATAGCATGCAATGGAAATTACTGCTACATAGATTGCCATCTTCTCTGCTATCCAGGAAAGCTAGATTTCAGTAACAAAAAAAGCCACCATTATAGAAACATTTAAAAATTAAGATGTATCAGAAACTATCTTTTCACCACAATGAATACAAGCATAATGATAGAGATATCAGTTGCTACTTTTTGTTGAAATTTGGAAATAAATTTTTATACTAGGAAATAAGAAACAAGACAGCACTCATACTGTTCTTTATATGCAATTCTAGTCCAGCATTTCCCCAAAAGATGCATTTCTAATATAAGCAGACAAAAAGGATATGCTAGGTTGGAGAAATATTCTCAGAAGTTTCTTCTTAATGCACAGGTGTTGAGCAATTCCAAACCACAACTAGACTGGTCTGGATGAGGGATAAGCCAATTACAGGCGTTGATGACCACCATTGTCAGCATCATATTCCTGGCGCTAGGCAGAATGGGCCTACCTTCTACAGTGGAAATTTAGCTACACCCTTCCATCCACTGATTCCTTTCTGATTTAGCAGAACTGAAACAGCTACCAGAATACAGGTGGGAGAATGTAAGTAGTAAAGTTACCGTCCACATTAAAATTTTTTTAATGTCAGAATTCCGGAGTCCAACCAAGAGGCACTGCGAGCATGAGACAGAATGAAAGAAAATCTCTATTTGTCTGTTCAAATATGATGGTCTATATTCCACTAATAAGAATGGCACTAAAAGTTCCTTAGACTATACCAAAATACCCAAACATCTCACTAATTCAATTTTGAAAATCACCTCAGTAAAAAGAATTGACTGTAACATTCATATCAGTATCTTGTAGCCAAAATGACTGAAATGACAAAAATTATATACTAGATTAATTTTCCGCTTTAAGGCTTGCCGTTATAATTTATACAGAATATTATGAGAAATACACATTTTAAAGTAACAATGACCCCTCTGGGTTAAGAAGGTGATTTTATCTTTACATTTTGCATTCTTACTGCCCAAATTCCCATTGGAACAACTCAGTTAGAAACACCACATATACCCACCAATGCTGGAAAAGGCAGGCCGGACTGTTGAGAGTGGATCAGAGATAGAAGTCAGGGGAGAGTTTGAACCACATGAATTTCTCTGAGGTGCACAGCAGGGAGCTAGCACTTGCTATGGGAACAGTGACATTCATTCCTAGGCTGTACTTGGAGCAGTAAAGGGGGTCATGACAGCTGCACACTCCTAATGAAGGGCATGATGATTCAAAAGAGGGCAGTGCCTCAGGTAACTTTGGACTACAGTAATACTCATGAAAAGAAGCTGTTCAGCAAAACCATGAAGTTTCCAGCCACATACCAGAGGAAAAACACTATTACTAAATTTCAAAACATAAAGAATGCAATAAAAACAGAATACCAAATCTGTCTAGGCAATTTTTGTAGAAAAGAATAAAAATAGACATATGATGCATGAAAAGATAATTTTTATGAATAATAAATCAAGAAGCTCTGATATATTTGTAATAAGCATTTCATAAGGAAAAAACAAAGTAGCCAGAAGCACAAACAGAAAAAAAGAAAATAGAACATTTCTGTGAGGTTAAAAAAAATCAGGTTAAAAAAGTATCCTGAGTATAAGCAAAATGTAATAAAAGTATTCCCACACTGAAACAAATTCCAAAGATAATCCTATAAGTAACTACACAGGAAGGAAAAGAATTAAATTGGTTTCAAACTCCTTCTTTATAGAAGTAAATGAAGAAAACAAAATAGAATAAAGTCAGCAAGGTCTTTAAGGGAAAATAATTTCGATATAACAACTCAATAACCAGCAAAACTATTGACCAAGATAAGTACATTTTCAAACATGCTAGTTTGAAGACAAGCCTCATCCTTATTCTTCACATTAAGAGTCTAATTTCATACTTCAGCAATCTAGAAATCAATCAAAATACCAAACATTAGAATGGAGACAATATGATCAAAAAGAAATTGCAGCAGTAACAAAGCCAATAAAACAAAATGTCAATCAAATTCTACATAATTTTTCAATTGTTTTTAGTATGGTTATGAAACTTATTTTATTCAACATTTTACAAATTTTCTTGAATACTCACTGTGTGACATGTCCTGTATTAGGCTCTGCAAATACAATGATTAGCAAAGTAGACATAGACTATATCCCTATGGAACTTCCAAAAATATCAAAAATTATTTTAGAAAATGGAGAGGCATTAATTTTTCTAAAAAATAACAATTCAAATCTAAAATCTAAATGTGGTATTTCATTCCAGTATGGCCAAATAAGCTCCTATGGAACCAAGCTTCACTCAACAGCTATAAACTCTGTGCCAAAAACAAAAACAAACACACTACCTGAAGACACTGGAGAATAGCCAAAAGCAGGCAAATTCTTGAGAATAATCAATTATTCTCTGGGAAAAAGGATGAGTTTCCTATTCCATAGTTTCCAGTCTGAAAACACACCCCAGTCTGTGCCGTGCAGAGTAGCTAAACTCTGATACTAAATCCACAGTCTTTCCAGCCTGAAGAATCAGAGGACAGAGTTCTCCTGGAAACAAAAGAGCCAGAGAGGGGAAGCTCCAAATATTATATATAAATTCTGACCAAATCTTGGGCTGACCTTTGAATCATGCATGTTTAGGGTAGATTCCATGTAATCTAGTTAAGGATAAAATAATTTAAATGGTATTTGAGCTGCTGTTTGCAGTTTGAGTCTGGTCAAGTCAATTTCCTGTTAAAACAGAAATATTAACACTCTTCAGAGGAATACAATAGAATGCGGAGTCTCCCTAACATAACATTCACAATGCCCAAGATACAATTCAATAATGTTCAATAAACAAAGAAACAGGAAACTGTGACTTGCTCTCAAAAGAAAATAGAACCAACAGAGACTGACTCCAGGATACAGAAATGCTGGAATTAGCCAAAAAGAACTCTATATTCTTAGAATATTAAGATATTATATCTTATTCAAATATGCTATTTATTAGGTTATTACATTTTATTAGACTATACTCAGTATCCTTGAGAGTATACATTTAGTAGCAAATTTTTACTGAGAATTTACTTATTAAAATAGAAAAATGTAAAAAAATCAAACAAACCAATCACTAGGAATAAAACTAAAACTGTCAAAAAAATGCTGAAATAATGTTAAATCATCATAAAGCAACTAACAGCCAAATTACTTACATTATTCTAGACCTGGAAAAATAAGCATTTCCCTACTGGTTTTTAAAACTGGAATAATTCTAATATTAAAAGTAAAAGAATAAAATAAAGCAGGGAAATTACAGACCAATATAACTTTTTTACACACAAAAATAAAAATAAAAGATTTTTTCCAAAAATATATACAAATAGCCAACAAGCACATTAAAAGATGCTCAACATTAAGAAAATGTAACTCAAACTACAATGAGTTACCATGACATCCACTAAAGCCATTATAATAAAATATAAATATAAATAAAAAGAGAAAATAAAAAGTGTTGGCAAAAACTGTGGAATAATTGGGACACTCGCACGTTGCTGTTAGGAATGGAAAATGGTGCAGCTGTTGTGAAAAGGTTTGGTGGTTTCTCAAGAAGTTAAACAGAATTACTATATTACCAACAATTCCACTCCTAGTCATATACCCAAAAGAATTGTAAACAGATGTTCAAAAACTTGTACACAAATGTTCATAGTAACATTATTATTCACAATAGCCAAAAGATGGAAATAGCCCAAATGTTAATTGACTTCTGAAAAGATAAACAAAATGCAGTATATTGATGCAAATGAATTTAGTCAGCTACAAAAAGGAAAGATGTACTGACCTTGCTCAGTGTAGATGTAGATGAACCTTGAAAACCTTATGCTAACCGAAAGAAGCCAGACACAAAAGGTGACATATTGTAAGATTCCGTTTATGCAAAATAACCATAATAAACAAATCCAGAAAGAGAGAAATTAGTGGTTGTCACGGACTTTGGGGTGTGGGGAGTGACTCCTGATGGATATAGGGTTTTCTTTTGGGGATAAAAAAAATGTTCTGTACAAGATAGTGGTGACAGCTGCACAACATTGTGAATGTACCAAGTGTCCAGAATTGTACACTTTAAAATGGTTAAAATGGTAAATGTTATATTATGTAAATTTTCCCACAATAAATAACAAATGTATCAAGATCAGTGCTTTCTTATATACTTGTATATGTAAAAGAAAGTAATGATTGTATTTACAGTAGAAACAACAATTTTAAAAAGTTAGAATAGGCCAGGCGTGGTGGCTCACGCCTGTAATCCCAGCACTTTGGGAGGCCGAGGTGGGTGGATCACCTGAGGTCAGGAGTTTGAGACCAGCCTTGCCAACGTGGTGAAACCTCATCTCTACTAAAAATACAAAAATTAGGCAGGTGTGGTGGTGGGTGCCTGTAATCCCAGCTACTCAGGAGGCTGAGGCAGGAGAATCACTTGAACCTGGGAAGTGGAGGTTGCAGTGAGCCAAGGTCACATCACTGCACTCCAGCCTGGACAACAAGAGCAACACTCCATCTCAAAAAAAAAAAAAAAGTTAGAATAAAAGTGCTATAAAACTAATGCAACTAATTTGCCTCACTATTATGAGGAAAGTTACAAAATTTTTATTCAAAACATGACTTTGATAATAAGATAGATTGTGATCAAGATAAGAAACACTCTATATTAAAATTGATCAATTGTACCCAAGTCTAAATAAAATACAGAGATGATAATTGTACATAAAGCTAATACTAATTGTACATAAAGATCAATAGGATAAGATAAAGGATCCAAAAATATCCAAGCACATGTTAGAATGTTATATATAATAAAGGTAGGAATTTAAAACAGGTTGCAGGAAGAGCATTCAATAAATAATTTGAGGACAACTGGCTAACCATTCAATAGAAAATTCAGATCATTAACTTGTAAATCAAACCAAAATAAGTCATAAATGTATTAAAAACATAAATACAAATGATGAATGGGGAAAATTGCTAGAAGAAAAAAAGAGGTAAATACTGATATCATCTCAGCCTGAGAAAAGCATTTTTTAAACATGAAACAATCAGTAACCACAAAAGAAATTATTAATTCACTACTTTTGTAAACTCAAATACTGAATTAAAAGGCAAACAATAAACCTGGACAAATAACTGCTTTTATAACAATTTATTTTATAAGTATTTTTATATATCAGAATTATCTGTTCTTTGCTATCCAAACAGTTCTTGCAAATCATTTAGAAAAATACAAATACCTGTACATTCACAGAAGGGATAATGCCCAACAACTGTAATAAAAAATGTTTAACTACTCTATTAATCAAAGAATTAAAATAATGTATTTTCCCCATTACCTAGGTAAAAGGATAGATGCACCCAGAATACTAACAGTAGTTATCTCTGGATAGTGGGATTTGGAAGATTTTTTTTAAAAACTTAATATGTAGTTTGTTGTAATTTTTTACAATGAAATTTTATAGCTAAAGAAAATATTATTTTTTTTCAAATAGCTTGGGGAATATAATACATGAAATTTAATATTCCTCAATAAAGGAGAAGACGTCTGTGAAAATAAAAGGAGGTCTCATCTTTCCAACAGAGTTCCCAAAACATGAGAGTGCCTCTCTTCACCCTCATACCACCAGCTTTCTGCTGCCCTAATTGCCTTGTTTTCACCCTTGCGTTCTGTTTCTCCTTCACTCATGTGACTTTTATTTTTCCTTCTATTTTCTGGTCCACAGCCACGGTCATAAATGCAAGAAGCAAAATAAAGGAATATGTAATAACAATAACAACCAATATTGATGCCACTGCTGCTACAACAATGTTCTTGCTGTGTATTTAGTACTTACTAATTCACCTTTGTGATCAGAGTTCCTTCAGTATTACTAAGCCATTACCTCCCTGACCTGCTCCAAAGCAAAGCCAGAAAAATACAAATAGCTATATTTACCCCATAGTAAAAGTGGAAAAAGTAGGCAGAGGAAGCATGTGGAGTTTGGAGAAGAGAATGCAAGGTCACAGACAAAATGAAGGAGATAGAAAGCATGAGTCTTAGAATTTGTCTCAGGAATATTTTCCCAGGTCATGTCTCTGTCTCTATCCTTTACCCTCCACCTGGAGAGACACCCACCAGTTTCCTCAGCAAAGTCTGCTGAAAGAATAAATCAATGAATAAATTATTCATGAGTAAATGAAAACATAAATGAACTTTTTTGTTTCCTTCCTATTACTCATATTCACAGCAATTTAATGATTTAATTGTTTTTCTTTATTTCTAAAACTTCCTTGAATTCTTAGAAAGTGTTAGGAGCTTTTGTAATGCTTCATTTCACCCAAAATTTATTTCTCTTCTACATCCTGAGTCGGTTTCCTTATCAAAAGATAGTATAAAATACTAATTTGAATTATTAAATTTTTATTATCTGACTTAATTTTTCTACTCGTATTTTATTACTTGAAAATTTTTATTTTAATATTAACTTATTATAACCTGCTGTATTCTAATCCTGTTAAAGCCTGGCCCAAATACTAAAGAGTTTCTCTTCTCATTTTCACACTTCCATATCTCTGGGAATTATATGCATTATTTTCTCTTTGGTTCTTACAGCTTACATTAATTGACTTTCGATTACATTTATTTCCAGTAATTTTTCTTTGTAAATGATAGCCCAGAGAAATGTTTTCCTTTTCATAAGCTGTCACGAATAATCTCATCCACAAACATTCATAATAAAATATCTGCTATTCTGTTGTAACAAAAGATAGAATCGTTATATTTCAGTTTCCTGCATATCTCTTCTCTTTTTATCTTATAAGTACTATTGTTTAAGGCCATAGACATTATGAACAGTTAAATTACAGTGATTATTATTCTAGTATCTAGAACAGTGCCTGACATATGTTAGATACCCAAAAATGTTTGTCAAATCAATAAACAAATAACCACTTATGGATCACCAAATTAGAAGTGACAAATCCCTCTTATAATTCCCATTATTCATTTAATAATTTTAACGTGTCTTTGATCATCTCATTGACAAAATGATTAGTGGGCAACATTATTATTTAATAGTAACAGCAACAACAATGAGAATAGTATAATAACTGAAGCATATGGTACTTGTTATATGTCAAACACTATTTTAAGTGCTTTACAAACATTATTTAATTCTCACAACCACCCTATGAAGTGGATACTATTACTACTTATTTCACTTTATTTTACTTACTTTATTTTGCTTTATTACTACTTAATTATGAGGAAACAGAGGCACAGAGTGGCTACAGACACATGGCCAGGAAGTGAAAGAAACAGGACTTGAACCCAGATTCTTAAACACTACACTATATTGCTTTTTCAAAGGCTAATAACTTACATCTTTTGCTTCAAATAAATTATAAGTTCCTTGAGGAAAGATCTTTATCCTTTACTCCCTGGTACCACTCACAACTCTGATCTAATAATTAATACCTCACAAATTATCAGAATATTTAGGAGGTTAGCAGGCAACATCTTTACTTTTGATGAGATAGTGAAGTAAGGACCTATAATTTGAAACTTGGAGTGGAAATGTTCAAGTTTTCTGAAGCTATGAGCTCCTTCTCTCTTCCTTTCTACTGCAACCAATCCTTCTTAATGGAAGAGAAAATGGAAAATATCTGAACTAAACATAGATGATTATTTTTCATTGGGATGGTGGGCAGCATTAATACCAATAAACTTTTTGAGTATTTTTGGATTTTGTTGTACATTTACTATGTGCCAATCACTCTGTGATGAGACTTTAGGGAAATCAAATTATTTAATCTGATAGTACATCTGAGTTTACGATTATTATAATCACGGATATGCACAATTGTCTTAGAGTAACTCTAAGGTCATAGCTAAGAAGTGGTGAGGCTGAGATTCATGCTCCCCACCTATACTCTGAATAACTACACTATTCTCAAAGGAAGACTTGACTTGGGACTATGCACAAAAAGCTAAAATAATTCATTTTACATAATCCAATTGTCTCTGTCTCCTTCACCATCACACCACGGCCACACTCCATTTCAGTATTCCACAGTATGAATTTCATTTGGGATACAATAGCTGAGGAGGAGTGAGAAAAAAACACCTCCCTGCCTATGTAAAACCACAATTGTATTCACTCTTCTATGGCATTAGCTGTGTTACACCCAGAAAAGAGGACAGACAGGAGACAGGTTTACACAAGCTCTGAAAGGTATATTTACAAGTATCACAAGACAAATTTATCCTGTTGGATGAAGTCCTCTCTGAGTACAGATAAATGACACTGATGTATCAGGTTAAATTGGGGTGGCTATACATGACTTCCAAAACAAATATAAATGGAATACAATTTATATACTTCCTATAAAGATAAGTCTTAAGCAAATAAAGCTAAAACTGGCAACCCAAAGAGCTTTGGGACACATCAACATCTTGAATTGTTCTTCAAATGTTTTGGAGCTTAATGAAAAGCCCAAAACCCTTTAAGCCAGAAGATTTTTATATCCTTGAGGGTATAAATTTAATACACATGTTTCTGATTCGTTTACACTTAAGTCATTCAAGTAATGTTTTGTAAGTGTTGTCTCGATGTCTATGATATCTTTGGGCATTTTTATAAGTCTTTCTTCTTAAAAAAAAAAGGTCATGTTTTTCTAAGAGTAAATAAGTTTAAAATAACAAAGTATTCCAGATCACTGTGCTCATCCAAAGCAACAAATTCTTGAGTAAATTCTCATCCTAGCAATGTCTTTTAAAAATGGATTGACATTTGCCAATTTTACACCATACACTTTTATGGAGGGAGATAGTTTTATACTTAAATGAGCTCAATTCCATATACATAGCCTACACATAGCTCATATATTTATCAAATAACACTGTAAACCAATGTGTAATGCACTTTATATGCAGATAGTACATGAACAAATAGACTTCTGGAAGGTTGTCCTAAGGTAGGCTCTGGAGGCAATAGACTTTGGGGCAGACATCTGCACGCAGGAAGCTTTCCAGAGAGTGTGTGAAGTGGAGAAGGAAGCAGGATTGGGTAGGAGAGGAGCTGCAAGGCAGTTGCAAGGAAACTCCTCAACAGACACCTCAGCAAGCCCTGAAGCATGAATGGACCTTCGGAAATATCCCAACAAGGCAAAGGAACAAGTTCCCTGTATCCCCACATCCACCAGTCACTGCACATAGACTGACCCCAAGAGACAGGGACACAATCTTGGACAAAGCAGCTACTTTCAGCTAAAGGAAATTCCCTTGAGAAAAGGAAGATCTGGGAGGATTACCACAGTGTCCACTAAAAAGGTCTGTCGGAATTTTTTGAGAATTAATCCTCTGTGAATATAAAACCTACCTAATCTTTTAGTCTGATAACAGTACAGGTTAAAGCATATACGTTCACTTAATCAGCTGGTAAAGACATGACGTAAGCAAGCCTGCTTCAGACAAATTTCCATATTTACCATAGAGCTTTCATTTTATGACAAGGAACATGCAATATCTGGAGGTCTTTACTCAAAGTAAGTTCTCCTCTTGTCCCCCGACATGATTCTCTCAGAGATAAAATACCAAAAAAAAAAAAAAAATACATTATGAAAAAAATGTGTGGCTGTAGAGAAAACATCAGTGTTAAAGACTGGGGATAAATTAATCCAAATTTCTGTTACCTAATATTTTCCTTTGCCTTTGATACTTCCCATTCAATACTTGAGTCATTATTTTATTCATTCAATAAACATTGATTAATGGCTCATTATATTTGAAATTAAAACATAAACTAATAATGTAGAGTAAAGCCACCAAGCACCATTTGGAATAACAGAGAAAACACATAAACAAATCATTGTAATATCATAAAATAAAATACCAAGCCTAGTATGTCCATGAAATTCCTCTAGATGCTGACAGAATTCCTAAATTCTCATTCTGGATTCAAACTTCAGAAAGTCCAAGATTTTCCAGGACATTACTTCCAACTTACATTCTTAGGGAACTCCTGAACACAGAATTTCTCCCTCTCAGACCTCTCCAGCTCAAATCACAATTCAAAGTACTACAGGTATTCCCAGGGGCTATCAACCAGGTCCTGACCTCCTCAGCAGAGCTAATCCAAAGTGGAAATGAGGTAGTCAACAACTGGGCCCTCCTTTACATAAGATTCATTTGGCAGACTCTTACTGACCCCAGCTATATGCCAGGCACTGGTCTAGGAGCTGAACACAGAACAATCAGCAAGGCCCCTCCCTCAGGAGCTTACGTGCTAGGGGCAAAAGCCCTGCAACAACCAGATAGACAGAGAAATATGTATTATGTTATCACACCCTGCTAGGTCCTATGAGGGAGATAAAGCAGAGGAAAGGAAGAGAGGAAAAGAGAACAGGAACTTTTTAAAGATACCCCAGATAGAGGAGGGGATATTTGAGAGAACAGAGAAGAAAGAGGGAGAGAGTCACGTGGATGTCAAGAGGAGAGTGTTCCAGGCAGGAGAACACCAAGGCTCGGGGACAGGAACATGCTCCCTGATCTCCCAGGGCAGCTCCTCTGCTAGCTATGGTTGGTCATTCACCTCATAGCACTTACTTCATGCCTTCCCCAATGTGAGAAAGCCGCCTGAATTCCCACGATTACACTGCATTAACGTATCTCTAAAATATGTCTTTTCTGCTGGATGTGAATTTTGAGTTGTTGAGGTCTAAGTTACAAACTTCCCAGGAGTAGAACCCAGTTGTCATAAGTCCTGTATCCAGACAACCTCACTGCTGCTTCCACGTTCCAAACAGAGGGACACTCCCGCTTCACAAAGAAAACTAGCTAAAATGATTTATGAAAATATTGCCTCTGAAATCAGCAGAAATCCAAGAGTAAACCTGAAAGACCTATATTCCAAGATCTAATATAAGACTATAGAACAGTCCATTTTGTTTGTTTGTTTGTTTGTGTGTTTGTTTGTTTTTAGAGTCAGGGGATACATGTACAGGTTTGTTCCATGGGTATATTGCAGGATACTGAAGTTTAGGCTTCTAATATCACCCAAGCAGTGAACACAGTATCTGATAGCTATGCCACCCACTAGAATCCCTCTTATTTGATCCAATGGCAATTGGTTAATTTTTTAAATTTGGGAAATAATTTAACATTTATGTGTGTATTTGTATATATACATACACAAACAGGTATGTATGTACACATCTACACTTTTATGTATGTACCTAAATACATAAACAATATATATACACACTACATATATATATGTACACATTTATATTGTACATGTGCAATTTTCCACATTATCTCTTCACTTAAAATATATAAACATACATCCACTCACCATCCTTTGGGTATTGAGGCAAGTGCTCAAGACACATACATAGATTTCCATTACACCATTCTTAAATATGATGATGGGGGTCAGCCTTTCAAAGAAAATAATCTTCACTAATAGTCAAAATGTGCTATGATGTCATGTTACTCCATCATTTGTCATTAGCCCTTTAAGACCTGGTCATTATGAAGCCAATACCTTTAGTAATTTCAGTCAAAGTTCAATTAGCCACCCAGTTCTTTGATCTATATCTAACAAACACCTTAGTGACCAAACAATGTTTAACTATGTTGACCAGAAATATTAGCATAAGAGTAACCTTAGGAAAATCAAGCTCCAATTCTACATTTGCAAGAGAACACATTTCTTGGGTAAACTCGCCTACGTAAGAAATCACTTTGCTCTTCATATACTTTATATTTCTCTTTCCCATTCTAAATTATTCTGTATCCCTGAAGAGAAGGTAAAACAAACATATGGCATTCCAGTAAAAGACAGCTGAAGTTTAATAGCGTCCTAAGTGTACCGTTGGTGATTAGGGAACAGATTAAAATTACCATTTGGTTTCAGAGTTTGCTTGGCTGTTAACCTACAAAACTCAGAATCCACATACTGGTCAATCATTTCCAATCTTTTGACATTCATACTACTTAAGTTACAGTCAACCAGTCAACAAGTATTTATTGCTCTGCCAAATAGGTGAACTACGCATAGCACTAATAATTAATTCCTTTTAGGCTTGCATATTCTAGAAGTGGAGCATTAAAAAGAATCATTACCCATATAAAAGTAGAAACAAAAGAATATTGAGAAAATGTTTCTCAAAAGTGCTGATGAATCTCTTTTTTCTCCTTCACAATAGAGACATCAGGAGAATGTGTTCAATATTTATGTATTAAGGAAAAGTGATTCATCTAGGAAGAACGCGAGACAATTTTATAATTGCTGTTTCACTTTCAAAGATGTTTAGAATTAACTTGTTGCTAAATGGAACTGTAAGATAATAAGCGTCGGTTGTAGTTTCCTGTATTTTTCAGTTAGCATTACAATTAAATGAATGTGAATGAATTAACTGTGTTTAAAACTACAAAACCCAGATATTGTAAAAATTTAAGTAATTAAGTTATATTTTAAACAAATGTTATGTTTGTACTACATTTCTACATTTCAATTACTAGGAGGAGGAAAGCACATTTTCCCCTTTTGGAAAAATAAAACACATTAAATGTTTTAATTTAAAACATTTATTCTGCATGATCCTGTAATGGTGGACACATGTCATTCTATGTTTTCAAAACCCATAGAATGTACAACACAAAGAGATAGCCCTAATGTAAACTACAAACTTTAGTTAATAATAATATAGCAGTGTCAGCTCATCGATTCTAACAAATATGCCACAACAAAGCAAGATATTAATAATAAAGCTGATGGGGTGGGGGAGGGGGAGGGAGTATTTGTAAATTCTCTCTACTTTCTATTCATTTTTCTATAGACCCAAAACTATTCAGAAAAGTAAAATAGAGTCTATTAACATGAGAGAGAATTCAAACATTATGATCATTTTACCTTTGTATTGATTAAAACTCAACAAATTAATAAAGTATCAGCTTTGACAAAAACTTAAATATAAATTTCGATTTATACATTTCAATGATTTTAGAAATTATGCCACTATTGACAAGTTTTGATGCAGTAGTTCCTGTCAAGCACAAACACCATCATCTCCACCTTACTCCTTTCCTCCTTTTAGTGCATGTACCTCTACCTTCGTTCCAGTTTGAGACTTGAAAATGACTGTGAACACTGGCCAAAGAGTGTGTGCAGATGTTCATTCAAATACAAATCCAACAATTCACAGTTAATCAAAGAGAAAAGGCACATGGTATGAAATAGGGCATTGACCTGGAAGCTGTCACTATTACAGCACAACTGTGGGAATCTAAAAGCTTGGTTTCAGGGGTATTTTTAAAAATCAGAAGTTTTTAAAATACAAGGTGGGCAGGAAAATAATGGCTCAGTAATTAATATCTATTAAAATCCTCCTAGATATGTGAGAGAAAAAAAGAGAAAATTTTCAACTGAAGTATTAGTACTGGATGTTATTTTGAGATTCTTAAGCCTGTATTTTTATAAGGTTGTTTATACCTGTCTGAGGACCCTAACTTAATCCCCAAGGCACTTGTGTCCAGACCACCAAAGTTCTGACAAAATCTTTCAGTAAAAAATTTTCATGAAGACTCAACTCTCCATAAAAGAAGCCAGGAATGCAAAGAATGCTTAAAACAACTCAAAATATCAGCCCATAAAGTAATACCTGTGGTGTATCTACTACCCATCTAACACAGAAATAATTTTCATGCTAAAAGTATTGATACGTTGGTGACACAGATATATCAATAATTCATAGTTAAAGAGAAAGTGGACCTCGGAAAATGTTCTGTAAAAATGAAACTTTGTTTCCAATAGGAAATATGTTTAAAATAGGAATTAAATTGTAATATTTATTCCAAACCAAACCAAAAATCCAGGAATGGAAATTAGGGAAAAACATACATTCAAAATATCCACGCCAAGAGTATGAAATTTTGCTTCCTTCCATAATCTTGCAGGAGTAAGTCTATGACTCCTATTCCTCAAAGTAGAAACCCAGTAACTCAACAGAATTTTTAAGATGCCTCAGAATAAACAAAAAACAAAATACAAGTGATTACCTCAGTTGTCCGGATTATGTCTCTCATTTATTGACACTTCACTATTTCACTGTTTTGAGGTATTCTCCAGAGACACAACCTTCATTGTAAAAGTTTATTTAAACATTTTTAGCCACTTCTTTTCTCACTTTCTTTGTATTTCTTTCACCACCCCCAAATTCATTTCAACTCACTCAGACTCACTTTTTAGTTTTAAAAGCTACTTTACTTCAAAGCTTAACTACAGAAAAATAAAAACCATTACACTCAGGAAATTTCTTTAGTCGAGTTACATACATTAACCTCCTCAAAAATAAACAATGAAGTGGCTCCAGTGTTGTTAGAAACAGTTTCTGTTATTCAATTCATACAACTATACTTTAATCACAGATCAGACTCTTACTGGGTTCACCCAAGGCCTCCTCAATTGACAATTATCAGGTCTCCAAAGGTTGACTTGCCATTGATAGACCCACTCTCCCCTTGGGTGAGCTCTTATGACCTGGCCAACTCAGGAACAACACAAAAAATATTTGAATAACTTAACAATTCAAGAAGCCAAATTCAGGTTGTGAGGCAATAATATGAATAGAAATTTTTAAAATATTAGAGAAGTAGAACTCCCTTTGTAAAATAAACTCAACTCTATCATAGAATCTGTCTGCAGTAGCAGCTATCACAAACTTATGTGTATCAAAATCATCTGGATCGTTAATTAAAACTGCACCAGTGGGCTGGGCGTGGCGGCTCACGCCTGTAATCCCAGCACTTTGGGAGGCCGAGGCGGGAGGATTACGAGGTCAGGAGTTTGAGACTAGCCTGGCCAACATGGTGAAAACCCATCTCTACTAAAAATACAAAAATTAGCCGGGTTTGGTGGCACACGCCTGTAATCCCAGCTACTCAGGAGGCTGAGGCAAGAGAATTGCTTGAACCTGGGAGGTGGAGGTTGCAATAAGCCGAGATCGCACCACTGCACTCCAGCCTGGGTGACAGAGCGAGACTCCGTCTCAAACAAACAAACAAACAAACAAAAAACCTGCACTAGCAACAATTCTTGGGCAATGAGCCTGTTTGGAGCCTAGGAAAACTGCATTAGTAACAAGCACCTTCATTCTACCAGGTAAGGTACAACCACTACCTTTGTCTTACTTCCACCCCACCTGGATTGCTATCTCTGGATGCCCTCCCACTTCCCCATTGTTACAGACGAGGGAAAAAAGAAAATCTTTGCTGTCACTTGCTCCCTACAGAAGGGTTTTTTTTTGTTTTTGTTTTTGTTTTCTTTCATGGCATGTTGTCACTTCTTACATTATAAAGCAAAACATTAGAAGGAGTTAAGGTCATACTTATCTATGATAAATATGATTTTTGTCTTCTATCTGGAAAGTGATATGACTTATGTTTGTTTCTAACAGCTTCACTTTAGCTTTCATTTCCAAATTAAACTATCAGGCTATCACATACAGATGCTGGTTAAATTAAAATGTTAAATGAATGAAACAAAAAGGGAGGAATCTCTGGCCTTCCTGCCAAACATACCTCTCCCTGGACTAATGGCATTGTTCCTGAGTTAGTGAATTACTGATTTCTTCACTTGAACTATCCATGCAGTACACCTGAACTATCCAGCTATCTCAGTTCAGCACCACCCTTTGCAGTTCTGGTCATTACATGCTTTGGAGAACCCAGTAGCTAATATGCCCTGTTTGCAAGTTAAAAGTTCATGTGACTTTCTATCAAGACTTACTGCAATCTGTTCAAATGTTGTTTTATAGTTGGTCATTTTGTTCACATTTTAGAAATAATCATATTCAGTATGTTAAAAATATGTAACTTCTGTTAGAACTACACTGCTTTGCAGGAAGCTAACACTATGGTTAGAATTGTTTAGCAACACATTTCTTTCACTTCAGGGCTTGTGGGAAAGTAACCATATGTGTCATATGTCATGTAATTCTAAGCCAGAGCTGAGTGCTGAAATAAATTTTGAGTAGGGATCATTCTCAGCATTTAAAAGACTGAACTTCCAGATAACCTTGAATTGAACATGGATTAACCCAAGAAAGCAGTAGTCAAAACTTCAGGCTCTTACCAGAAATGGGCTCCAACAAATACAGGAGACACACATTATCGCCAGGAGCTGGATTACCATTTCCAAATGATGAGATCTGCCTTGTCTGTGCTGCTGACTTTTAAATTTAACTCTTAAAAGTGTAATTCCTGTGATTGCATTGCACAACAATGAAACACCAAGGGCTAAGAGCCCCAGAAAAGAAAAAAGTAGAAGATAAAATCTATCTTCCCAGTCTTTGATGTCTTCTGTGTTGTAGAAACACCAGGTCCTCGACGCCTGAATTTTATAGTCTCGATGTCCAAGGATGGGCAGCAAAGCTATGAAAACAGCAAACAAGCACACACCACTTAACATCATTTTCACATGTTTGGATGTAATTTTCGTAGAATGAAATATTGGTTTTGTGACTCCAATACACCGCTCAATGGCCATCACACTGCCTAGAAGAAGTGGGCACAGACCAGAAAACACCATGCAGATACCAAAAATACTGCAAAGGACATTTGATTGGTCAAAGCGGATCCATTCTTTATCAGAAGCATATACAAATACTGCTATGGCTCCATTGATGAGATGGCCAAAGAAATCAGTGATTACCAGGCCACTGGCCAAAAGCAGAAACGATGCCTTGGACTTCTGTCTAAATCTCTGATATGCCTTCATGAGAATGGCGATGGCAAGGCTGTTTGACAAGATTCCCACTGTCATGAAGATTACTGAAAAAAATACGGAAAGCCGGTTTTCCGTCTGGCAGGTTGTGTTTGAAAGAAGCGCAGCCGCAGGAGACACTAGCTGTTTGGAATTGTTCATGGACATTGTTGTGGAGATAAAAGCCAACCACTCAAGTCATCTCCCTCTCAAAACTGTGCAGGATTGCAGTCCAGACATCTGTAGGATAAACGGAGAGGAATTATGAACACCGCATTACTGCTCATCTGACGTTTATGACTGACGTGCCCCAGCACCCGGTGGTGGGATGGGTTTTATCTGGCCTATCATAAGCAAGGTTGCATCATACTGAAAGCAGCTCATATTTGCCTGCGGTTCCACATTTCATTTTCAAGGTGAAGAAGCTGTTGAAATTGAGACCCCTTGGTTAACTTCTGTGGCCCCTCTGCAAATGAGCACCTCCTCCTCCTCCTGAATGTCCCCCTGACACGTCACTGACACCTTAAAATTTTCAAATTTTACAAAATCGCTACCAAGATTAGATTTAAACCCAATAAGATTTTTTAAATCCTAACTCTATTAAAAAAGAGAGAGAGACCTTTTAAAGTGTCTTCTCTTTCCTCTGGTGGGCTTTGCCCCCAAACTGCAGATTATTCCTCAGTTGAACGACCTGCTTGTCAGGCAGACATAACTATCTCCAAACTTTGGAAGGGGACCAGCAAGTTCATTGATGTTAAATGCAGATTTTCTGAATATGTTTCTAAGCATAAATCAAATAACTGCAAACCACACACACGTTGAACCCATGAAAAGCAGAGTGGTGAGTCTCTGGGAAGGTTTTCTGGTCTAGCTGCCCCTGTGTAGAAATTCTGATTCGCGATGAGGAAGGGGGCGGGCCACGCTCACTGTGCACCTCGGCCAAGATCCTGTCCAGTTACAGCTTCAGAGTAGCAACATTCAAGGCGAAGTATTTGCTTGTCACTCTTTCCCTAGGGGGTTGAAGCCTGAGGCACAGACACTGGATACACAAGGCCACGGCCACTCTTCTCTGAGCTAATTCGATTGGCGTTTCCCGAGCAGCTAGCTTTCCCGGAGGCTGGGAATTCCGGAGCCAGCCTTTCCTGCGCCCAGCCCGAGTGGGACTGCCTAGGCTACCCCCAGGACGGTCGCCTCCTCCAGGTCTTACTCACAGTTCGACTTTCGTCCTTTACTATCCCCGCCGCCCTTCGGCCTGGCCTCGCAACATTCTCTCCAAACTAACGAACTCGCTGAAACTTTCTGCAATTGCTCAAACGCCAAAGGGCTGTTTTCTCCCTCATCCCGGGCACGGGGAGTGAGGACGTGCCCGGGTGAGGAACTCGCAGTGCCGCCCGCAGGGAACCCCGCAACGGCGAGAAGCGGAATCTGTGCCGATTTCCCTCTTCTGAGACCCTTTCTACCCAATCCCCCGCAGAGCAGCTCAGAATGGGGATGGGTTAGCTCGAGTACCCTTCTTTCTCTATGCGTCTCCCTAGCTTGGGGAATCTGGTCCAAACTCAGTGTCAGACTCAGCCAGCAGAAGCTGTGGCTGGGTGTCTCAGGGGGTGAGTTGGTTAAATCCGGGTCTAGATAAGCGAAGCCGATGCATTGGGATCAGCCTCTGGAAGGATGGTACCTTGTCATCCCAGGCCGCCAGCCGGGCTCTCTGAGGAGCAGAAGACGGAGCCGCTCGGTGTGCCATGGCGCCCCGCGCCGCCGCTGCCTCAAGTTCCACCGATCCCAGCGCGGAGATCCTGATCGGGCGCCGGCTGTGGTCCAGCCGCTCGTCCCCTCCGCGCCCTCGTTCCCTTAGCGCGGAAACTGCCGGGCGCGCGCGGCTCCTGGGATCCCTCTGCACCTAGCTGCGCTGGCAGCCTGGGAGGGATGGGGCGCGCGAGTGACCTCCGCCTCTTCCTCTTCTCTCTCGCCTCCGCCCCCTTTTCCATGGGCACAGAGCAGTACTGGGAGAGAAGAGGGCACCGTGCTCGGATGCATCAGAGCTGCACTTAGCCGCTGGACCAGCTAAAGAAAGTTTGGTTTTAAACTCATTTTTATCCCCAAGCCATCTCTGGGGATGCAAGACAGCAGTCTGGAGAGCCGAGGAAAGCCTAAGATGGTGTGTTAGGCTGTCCGATGGTAGCTTGCAGACAATTCATTCCAAGTCCATCTCGAAACGCGTAAAGAAACCAGGTAGAAAGAGGTTGTGTGCTTGAGGGAGAATTTTGTGGCAAATATCTCCAGGGAATTAAAAACAGGTATTCAAGCCCAGTGTTGTAAATGAAAACACTCGCAGCCTCAGGGTTCACTGTCACACAGAGGACTGGGACTGTTTCCAGCTTTCTAAGGAATATGAAAAGGAAAAGGGCTGAGATGACTTCTTGAAGTACACCTGCAGATAAGGGATTAGTAATATTTCAGTGATTTTAGAAGTCCACTGGAGAGAGAATTTCTAGTGATATGTATACCCCAAGAGATATGCGTCTAAAAAATTTCGTGGAGATAAATTTATGATGAAGTAATCTATTTTTCATTAGGAATTACGATTTGAGCCATTTTATTCTGTAATTGCTTTTATCTAATATTGCTTCGACACACACCCATTAGCTGTGTCTCATTTTTCTAGCTAAACACTTATGTGAATCTATTACTGACTTTTGCTCTTTTTATTGTAGTAAAATGTTGCCACTACCTATATGAAAAATCAGTACCACATGGAAACGAACCCTGTTTCTCCATTCTAAAACCAGAAGGGACCTCTAAATTCCTGGAAATTGGAAGGGATCAAAAAATGAAAAAGCGGGATAAAATAAATTAGCCATTAACTGTAGAAAGGAATGATTGCAGTTTTCCCTTGTGGTAGATATTGAGATTTTTTTTTTAAATGACATGATCATAACTGGTAAACTAAACTGTTACTTAATTTTGGTGAGGGAATTAAACATTTTGGTTAGATAACCTGGTTACTAGAGAAATATTATACATGAATGGCCAGTATCCAAAGGACAATTATGTGATAAGCTATACTGAAAATATGAATGACACAGAGTACTATTCTTTCCTTTATTTTTTAAAATATGTGAGTGCATATATAATTTTTTTCTTTTTTAAAAAACATGAAATTTTTGCACCTATTGACCTGTCCTCTAAGTTCCCTCCCCCTGCCCCCCACCCCCTAACAGGCCCTGGTGCATGTTGTTCCTCTCCCTGTATCCATGTGTTCTCATTGCTGAACTCCCATTTATAAGTGAAAACATGCAGTGTTTGGTTTTCTGTTCCTGTGCTAGTTTGCTGAGGATGATAGCATCCAAGTTCATCCATGTCCCTGCAAAGGACATGATCTCATTCCTTTTTATGGCTGTATAGTATTCCGTGGTGTATATGTACCACATTTTCTTTATCCAGTCTATTATTGATGGGCATTTGGGTTGGTTCTATGACTTTGCTATTGTAAATAGTGCTGCAGTAAACATATGTGTGCATGTGTCTTCATAGTAGAATGATTTGTATTCCTTTGGGTATATACCCAGTAATGGGATTGCTGGATCAAATGATATTTCTGATTCTAGATCCTTGAGGAATCACCATAATGTCTTCCATAATGGTTGAACTAATTTACATTCCTACCAACAGTGTAAAAGCATTCCTATTTCTCCACAGCCTCACCAGCATCTACTGTTTCTTGACTTTTTTTTCTTTGAAAGTCATTAATATTCTATTTTAACTTTTTTTAAATTATTATACTTTAAGTTCTGATATACATGTGCATAGGTATACATGTGCCATGGTGGTCAACCCATCATCTACATTAGGTATTTCTCCTAATGCTGTCCTTTCCCAAGCCCTCCATGCCCTGACAGGCCCTGGTGTGTGATGTTCCCCTCCCTGTGTCCATGTGTTCTCATTGTTCAACTCCCACTTATGAGTGAGAACATGCGGTGTTTGGTTTTCTGTTCTTGTGTTAGTTTGCTGAGAATGATGGTTTCCAGCTTCATCCATGTCCCTGCAAAGGACATGAACTCATCCTTTGTTATGGCTGCATAGTATTCCATGGTGTATATGTGCCACATTTTCTTTATCCAGTCTATCATTAATGGGCATTTGGGTTGGTTCCAAGTCTTTGCTGTTGTGAACAGTGCTGCAATAAACATACTTGTGTGTGTGTCTTTAGAGTAGAATGATTTATCTTTTAGGTATATACCCAGTAATGGGATTGCTGGGTCAAATAGTATTTCTGGGTCTAGATTCTTGAGAAATCACAACACTGTCTTCCACAATGGTTGAACTAATTTACACTCCTACCAACAGTGTAAAAACGTTCCTATTTCTCCACATCCTCTCCAGCATCTGTTGTTTCCTGACATTTTGATGATCGCCATTCTAACTGGCATGAGATGGTATCTCATTGAGCTTTTTTTCATATGTTTGTTGGCCACACAAATGTCTTCTTCTGAGAAGTGTCTGCTCATATCCTTCATCCACTTTTTCATGGGGTTGTTTGTTTTTTTCTTTTAAATTTGTTTAAGTTCTTTGTAGATTCTGGATATTAGCCCTTTGTCAGATAGATAGATTGCAAAAATTGTCTCCCATTCTGTAGGTTGCCTGTTCACTCTGATGATAGTTTCTTTTGCTGTGCAAAAGCTCTTTGGTTTAATTAGGTCCTATTTGTCAATTTTGGCCTTTGTCGTCATTACTTTTGGTGTTTAGGTCAAGAAGTCTTTGCCCATGCCTATGTCCTGAATGGTATTCCCTATGTTTTCTACTAGTGTTTTATGGTTTTAGCTTTTACGTTTAAGTCTTTAATCCATCTTGAGTTAATTTTTGTATAAGGTGTAAGGAAGGGATCCAGTTTCAGTTTTCTGCACATGGCTAGCCAGTTTTCCCAACATCATTTATTAAATAGGGAATCCTTTCCCCATTGCTCGTTTTTGTCAGGTTCGTCAAAGATTAGATGGTTGTAGATGTGTGGAGTTATTTCTGAGGCCTCTGTTCTGTTCCACTGGTCTATATATGTTTTTGGTACCAGTACCATGCTGTTTTGGTTACTATAGCCTTGTAGTATAGTTTGAAGTCAGGCAGTGCAATCCCTCCAGTTTTGCTCTTTTTCCTTAGGATTGTCTTGGCTATATGGGCTCTTTTTTGGTTCTGTATGAAATTTAAAGTAGTTTTTTCTAATTCTGTGAAGAAAGTCAATGGTAACTTGCTGGGGATAGCATTGAATCTATATATTACTTTGGCAGCATGACCATTTTCATGATATTGATTCTTCCATTCATGAGCATGGAATGTTTTCCATTTGTTTAGATACTCTCTTATTTCCTTGAGCAGTGGTTTGTAGTTCTCTTTGAAGAGGTCCTTCACATCCCTTGTAAGCTGTATTCCTAGGTATTTTATTCTCTTTGTAGCAATCGTGAATGGGAGTTCTCTCATGATTTGGCTCTCTGTATGTCTATTATTGGTGTAAAGGAATGCTTGCGAGTTTTGCACACTGATGTATCCAGAGACTTTGCTGAAGTTGCTTATCAGCTTAAGGAGATTTTGGGCTGAGACGATGAGGTTTTCTACATATACATTCATGTCATCTACAAATAGAGACAATTGGACATCCTCTCTTCCTATTTGAATAGCATTATTTCTTTCTCTTACCTGATTGCCCTGGCCAGAACTTCCAATACTATGTTGAATAGGAGTGGGGAGAGAGGGCATCCTTGTCTTGTGTTGGCTTTCAAAGTGAATGCTTTCAGCTTTTGCCCAGTCAGTATGAAATTGGCTGTGGATTTGTCATAAATACGTTCCATCAATACCTAGTTTATTGAGAGCTTTTAGCAAGAAGGGGTGTTGAATTTTATCAAAGGCCTTTTCTGCATCTATTGAGATAATCATGTGGTTTTTGTCATTGTTCTGTTTATGTGATGGATTACGTTTATTGATTTGCATATGTTTAACCAGTCTTGCATCCCAAGGATGAAGCTAACTTGATCATGGTGGATGAGCTTTTTGATGTGCTTCTGGATTCGGTTTGCCATTTTATTGAGGATTTTCACATTGATATCTATCACGGATATTAGCCTGAAATTTTCTTTTTTGTTGTTGTTGTGTCTCTGCCAGGTTTTGGTATCAGGATGATGCTGGCCTCATAAAATGAGTTAGGGAAGAGTCCCTCTTTTTCTATTGTTTGGGGTAGTTACAGAAGGAATGGTACCAGCTCTTCTTTGTACCTCTGGTAGACTTCAGCTGTGAATCTGTCTGCTCTGGGCTTTTTTTGCTTGGTAGGCTATTAATTACTGCCTCAATTTCAGAACTCATTATTGATCTATTCAGGGATTCGACTTCTTCATGGTTTAGTCTTGGGAGAGCGTATGTTTCCAGGAATTTATCTATTTCTTCTAGATTTTCTATTTTATTCGCATAGAGGTATTTATAGTATTCTCTGATGGTAGTTTGTATTTCTGTAGGGTCAGTGGTGATATCCCCTTTATCATTTTGTATTGTGCCTATTTGATTCTTCTCTCTTTTCTTATTAATCTGGCTAGCTCCTGGATTCTTTGATTTTTTTGAAGGTCTTTCGTGTCTCTGTCTCCTTCAGTTCTGCTCTGATCTTAGTTATTTCTTGTCTTTTCTAGCCTTTGAATTTGTTTGCTCTTGCTTCTCTAGTTATTTTACTTGTGATGTTAGGGTGTCAATTTTAGATCTTTTCTTCTTTCTCCTGTGGGCATTCGTTCTATAAATTTTCCTCTAAACACTGCTTTGGCTGTGTCCCATAGATTCTGGTACATTGTGTCTTTGTTCTCCTTGGTTTCAAAGAATTTACTTATTTCTGCCTTCATTTCATTATTTACCCAGTAGTCGTTCAGGAGCAGGTTGTTCAGTTTCCATGTAGTTGTGTGGTTTTGAATGAGTTTCTTAATCCTGAGTTCTAATTTTATTGCACTGTGGTCTGAGAGACTGTTTGTTATGATTTCCTTTCTTTTGCATTTGCTGAGGAGTGTTTTACTTCCAATTGTGTGGTCCATTTTAGAATAAGTGTGATGTGGTGCTGAGAAGAATGTATATTCTGTTGATTTGGGGTGGAGAGTTCTGTAGATGTCTATTAGGTCCACTTGGTCCAATGCTGATTTCAAGTCCTAAATATCCTTGTTAATTTTCTGTCTCATTGATCTATCTAATATTGACAGTGGGGCGTTGAAGTCTCCCACTATTATTGTGTGGGAGTCTAAGTCTCTTTGTAGGTTTCTAAGAACTCCCTTTATGAATCTGGGTGCTCCTTTATTGGGTGCATATACATTTAGGATAGTTAGTTCCTCTTGTTGCATTGATCCCTTTACCATTATGTAATGCCCTTCTTTGTCTTTTTTGATCTTTATTGGTTTAAAGTCTGTTTTATCAAAGACTAGGATTGCAATCCCTGCTTTTTTTTTTTTTTTTTTTTTTTGCTTTCCATTTGCTTGGTAAATATTCCTCCATCCCTTTATTTTCAGCCTATGCATGTCTTTGCATGTAAGATGTGTCTCCTGAATACAGCACACCAATGGGTATTGACTCTTTATCCAATTTGCCAGTCTGTGTCTTTTAATGGGGGCATTTAGTGCATTTACATTTAAGGTTAATATTGTTATGTGTGAATTTGATCCTGTCATTATGATGCTAGCTGGTTACTTTGCCCATTAGTTAATGCAGTTTCTTCATAGCGTCAATGGTCTTCACAATTTAGCATGTTTTTGAGGTTGTTGGTACTGGTTGTTCCTTTCCACGTTTAGTGCTTCCTTCAGGAGCTCTTGTAAGGCAGGCCTGGTGGTGACAAAATCTCTCAGCATTTCCTGTCTGTAAAGGATTTTATTTCTCCTTCGCCTATGAAGCTTAGTTTGCTGGATATGAAATTGTGGGTTGAAAATTCTTTTCTTTAAGAATGTAGAATATTGTCCCCCAGTCTCTTCTGGCTTGGGGGGTTTCTTCAGAGAGATCCACTGTTAGTCTGATGGGCTTCCCTTTGTGAGTAACCCGACCTTTCTCTCTGGCTGCCCTTAACATTTTTTCCTTCTTTTCAACCTTGGTGAATCTGACGATTATGTGTCTTGGGGTTGCTCTTCTCAAGGAGTATCTTTGTGGTGTTCTCTGTATTTCCTGAATTTAAATGTTGGCCTGTCTTGCTAGGTTGGGGAAGTTCTCCTGGATAATATCCAGAAGAGTGTTTTCTAACTTGGTTCCTTTCTCCCCGTCACTTTCAGGTACACCAATCAAATGTAGGTTTGGTCTTTTCATACAGTCCCATATTTCTTGGAGGCTTTGTTCATTTCTTTTCATTCTGTTTTTTTCTAATCTTGTCTTCATTCTTTATTTCATTAAGTTGATCTTCAATCTCTGTATGCTTTTTTCCACTTGATCGATTCAGCTATTGATACTTGTGTATTCTTCACGAAGTTCTCATGCTGTGTTTTTCAGCTCCATCAGGTCATTTATGTTCTTCTCTAAACTGGTTATTCTAGTTAGCAATTCCTCTAACATTTTTTCAGTGTCCTTAGCTTCTTTGCATTGGGTTAGCTTTAGCTCAGTGGTGTTTGTTATTACCCATCTTCTGAAGCCTACTTCTGTCAATTCGTCAAACTCATTCTTTGTCCAGTTTTGTTCCCTTGCTGGCAAGGAATTGTGTTCCTTTGGAGGAGAAGAGGCATTCTGTTTTTTTGGAATTTTAAACCTTTTTGCACTGGTTTTTCCTCATCTTCATGGATTTATCTACCTTTGGTCTTTGATGTTGGTTGGCTTTGGATGGAGTTTCTGTGTAGACATCCTTTTTGTTGATGTTTATTCTATTCCTTTCTGTTTGTTAGTTTTCCATCTAACAGTCAGGCTCCTCTCCTGCAGGTCTGCTGGGGTTTGCTAGAGGTCCACGCCACACCATGTTTGCCTGTATCACCAGCAGAGTCTGCAGAACAGCAAAGATTGCTGCCTGTTCCTTCCTCTGGAAGCTTCATCCCAGAGGGGCACCTGCCAGATGCCAGCTGGAACTCTCCTGTATGAGGTGTCTGTCAACCCCTGCTGGGAGCTGCCTCCCAGTCAGGAGGCATGGGGTCAGGGACCCACTTGAGGATGCAGTCTGTTCCTAAGCAGAGTTCAAGCGCTGTGCTGGGAGATCCACTTCTCCCTTCAGAGCCAGCAGGCAGGAACGTTTAAGTCTGCTGAAGCAGCCCACAGATACCCCTTCCCCCAGCTGCTCTGTCCCAGGGAGATGGGAGTTTGATCTATAAGCCCCTGACTGGGGCTGCTGCCTTTCTTTCAGAGATGCCCTGCCCAGAGAGGTGGAATCTAGAGAGGCAGTCTGGCTACGGTGGCTTTGCCGAGCTGCGGTGGGTTCCTCACCCAGTTCAAACTTCCTGGCGGCTTTGTTCACACTGTGAGGGGAAAACCGTGGACACCCTTCCCCCAACCAAGCTCAAGTCTCCCAGGTAGACTTCAGACTGCTGTGCTCGCATCAGGAAATTCAAGCCAGTGGATCTTAGTTTGCTGGGTTCCATGGGGGTGGGATCCGCTGAGCTAGACCACTTGGCTTCCTGTCTCCATCCCCCTTTCCAGGGGAGTAAACCGTTCTGTCTCCCTGGTGTTCCAGGTGCCACAGAGGTATGAAAAGAAAATCCTGCAGCTAGCTAGATGTCTACCCAAATAGCTGCCCAGTTTTGTGCTTGAAATCCAGGGCCCTGGTGACATAGGCACCAGAGGGAATCTCCTGGTCTGCGGGTTGCAAAGATTATGTGAAAAGCATAGTATCTGGGCTGGAGTGCACTGTTCCTCACGGCACAGTCCCTCACAGCTTCCCTTGGCTAGGGGAGGGAGTTCCCCGACCCCTTGTGCTTCTCCAGTGAGGCAACGCCCCACCCTGCTTTTGCTCACCCTCCATGGGCTGCACCCACTGTCTAACCAGTCCCAATGAGAAGAGCCAGATACCTCGGTTGGAAATGCAGAAATCACCCTTCTGCATTCATCTCACTGGGAGCTGAAGATCACAGCTGTTCCTATTCGACCGTCTTGCCATCCACCTTGTTTCTTGACATTTTAATAATCACCATTCTAACTGGCATGAGATGGTATCTCATTGTGGTTTTTATTTGCATTTCTCTAATGATCAGTGATATTGAGCTTTTTCCATATGTTTGTTGGCTGTGTAAATGTCTTCTTTTTAGAAGCGTCTGTTCATATCCTTTGCCCACTTTTTGATGGGGATGTTTGTTTTTTTCTTGTAAATGTGTTAAGTTCCTTGTAAATTCTGAATATTAGACCTTTGTCAGATAGGTAGGTTGCAAAAATTTTCTCCCATTCTCTAGGTTGCCTGTTCACTCCGATGACAGTTTCTTTTGCTGTACAGAAGTTCTTTAGTTTAATTAGATCCCATTTGTCAATTTTGGCTTTTGTTGTCATTGTTTTTTGTGTTTTTGTCGTCATTGTTTTTTGTGTTTTTGTCATAAAGTCTATGCCCATGCCTATGTCCTGAATGGTATTACCTATGTTTTTTTCTAGAGTTTTTATTATTTTAGGTTTTACATTTAAGTCTTCAATCCATCTTGAGTTAATTTTTGTATAAGGTATAAGGAATGGGGTCCAGTTTCAGTTTTTTGCATATGGCTAGCCAGTTTTCCCAACATCATTTATTAAATAGGACATCCTTTCTCCATTGCTTGTTTTTGTCAGTTTTGTTGAAGATCAGATGGTTGTAGATGTGTGATGTTATTTCTGAGGCCTCTGTTCTGTGCCATTGATCTATATGTCTGTTTTGATACCAATACCGTGCTGTTTTGGTTACTGTAGCCTTGTAGCATAGTTTGAAGTCAGGTAGCATGATGCCTCCAACTTTGTTCTTTTTGCTTAGAATTGTCTTGGCTATATGGGGTCTTCTTTGATTTCATATGAAATTTGAAGTAGTTTTTTTCTAATTCTGTGAAGAATGTCAATGGTAGTTTGATGGGAATAGCACTGAATCTATAAATTATTTTGGGCAGTATGACCATTTTCATGATATTGATTCTTCCTATCCATGAGCATGGAATGTTTTTCCATTTGTTTTTGCCCTCTCTTATTTATTTGAGCAGTGGTTTATACTTCTCTTTGAAGAGGTCCTTCACATCCCTTGTTAGCTCTATTCCTAGGTATTTTATTCTTTTTGTAGTAATCATGAATGGGAGTTCATTCATGATTCGGCTCTCTGCTTTGCTATTGTTGGTGTAAAAAAAAAGCTTCTGATTTTGCATATTGATTTTGTATCCTGAGACTTTACTGAAGTTTCTTGTCTGCTTAAGAAGCTTTTGGGCTGAGACAGTGGCATTTTCTAAATATAAAATCATGTCCTCAGCAAACAGGGACAATGTGACTTCCCTCTTCCTATATGAATACCCTTTATTTCTTTCTCTTGCCAAATTGCTCTGGCAAGAACTTCCAATACTATGTGGAATACGAGTGATGAGAGAGGGCATCCTTGTCTTGTGCTGGTTTTCAAAGGGAATGCTTCTAGCTTTTGCCTATTCAATATGATATTGGCTGTGGGTTTGCCATAAACAGCTCTTATTATTTTGAGATATGTTCCATCAATACCTAGTTAATTGAGAGTTTTTAACATCAAGGGATGTTGAATTTTATCAAAGACCTTTTTTGCATCTATTGAGATAATCATGTGGTTTTTGTCTTTGGTTCTGTTTATGTGATGGATTATGTTTATTGATTTGCATATGTTGAACCAGCCTTGCATCCCAGGGATGAGACCAGCTTGAACATGGTAGATTAGTTTTTTGATGTGCAGCTGGATTCAGTTTGCCAGTATTTCATTGGGGGTTTTTGTATTAATGTTTATCAGGGATATTGGCCTGAAGTTTTCTTTTTTTGTTGTGTATCTGCCCAGTTTTGGTATCAAGATGATGCTGGCTTCATAAAATGAGTTAGGGAGGAGTCTCTCCTTTTCAATTATTTGGAATAGTTTCAAAAGGAATGGTACCAGCTCTTCTTTGTACCTCTGGTAGAATTCGGCTATGAATCCATCTGGTCATGGGCTTTTTTTGCTTGGTAGGCTCTCTTCCTATTTGAATACCCTTTATTTTATTTATTATATAGGCTCAATTTCAGAGCTCATTATTGGTCTATTGAGGGGTTTAATTTCTTCATGGTTTAGTCTTGGGAGGGTGTATGTATCCAGGAACTTACCCATTTCTTCTAGATTTTCTATTTTATTTGCATAGAGGTGTTTATAGTATTCTCTGATGATAGTTTCTATTTCTGTGGGGTCAGTGGTGATATTCCCTTTATCATTTTTATAGTGTCTATTTGATTATTCTCTTTTTTCTTCTTTATTAGTCTAGCTAGTGGTCTATGTATTTTGTTAATTTAAAAAAAACAGCTCCAGGATTCATTGGTTTTTTGGAGCTTTTTTATCTCTATCTCCTTCAATTCTGCTCTGATCTTAGTTGTTTCTTGTCTTCTGCTAGCTTTTGAATTAGTTTGCTCTTGCCTCTCTAGCTTTTTTAAATTGTGATGTTAGGGTATTGATTTGAGATCTTTCTAGCTTTCTGATGCGGGCATTTAGTGCTATAAATTTCCCTCTTAACACTGCTTTAGCTGTGTCCCAGAAATTCTGGTAGGTTTTCTCTTTATTTTAATTAGTTTCAAAGAACTTCTTGATTTCTGCCTTAATTTCATTATTTACCCAGGAGTTATTCAGGAGCAGGTTGTTCCATTTCCATGTAATTGTGTGGTTTTGAGCGAGTCTCTTAATCCTGAGTTCTAATTTGATTGCACTGTAGTCTGAGAGACTGTTTGTTATTATTTCAGTTCTTTTGCATTTGCTGAGGAGTGTTTTACTACCAATTTTGTGGTTGAATTTAGAATAAGTGCCATGTGGCACTGAGAAGAATGTATATTCTGTGGATTTGGAGTGGAGAGTTCTGTAGATGTCTATTAGGTCCACTTCGTTCAGAGCTGAGTTCAACGTGGGATGTTAAAGTCTCCCACTATTATTGCATCAGAGTCTATGTCTTTGTAGGTCTCTAAGAACTTGTTTTATGAATCTGGGTATTCTTGTATTGAGTGCATATGTATTTAGAATAGTTAGTTCTTCTTGTTGCATTGTTCCCTTTACTTTTATATAATGCCCTTCTTTCTTTCTTGATCTTTGTTGACTTAAAGTCTGTTTTGTCAGAGACTAGAATTGCAACCTCTGCTTTTTTTGACTTTCCATTTGCTTGACAAATTTTCCTCCATCCCTTTATTTTGAGCCTATGTGTGTCTTTGCACATGAGATGGGTGTCCTGAATATAGCACACTGATGGGTCTTGACTCTTTATCCAATTTGCCAGTCTGTGTCTTCTAATTGGGGCATTTAGCCCATTTACATTTAAGGTTAGTGTTATTATTGTGAATTTGATCCTGTCATCCTGATGCTAGCTGGTTATTTTCCACACTAGATGAGGCAGTTTCTTCATAGTGCCATTAGGCTTTATATTTTGGTGTGTTTTGCAGTGGCTGGTACTTGATTTTCCTTTCCACATTTAGTGCTTCCTTCAGGAGCTCTTGCAGTGCAGGCCTGCCAGTAACGAAATCCATCAGCATTTGCTTTTCTGAAAAGGATTTTATTTCTCCTTCACTTATGAAGCTTAGTTTGGCTGAATGTGAAATTCTGGGTTGAAAATTCTTTTCTTTAAGACTGTTGAATATTGGCCCCCAATATCTTCTGGCTTGTAGAGTTTCTGCTGAAAGGTCTGCTGTTAGTCTGATGGGCTTCCCTTTATAAGTGACCTGGCCTTTCTCTCTAGTTGCCCTTTACATTTTTTCCTTCATTTCAATGTTGGAGAATCTGATGATTATGTGTCTTGGGATTGATGTGCTCATGGAGTATCTTAGTGATATTCTCTGCATCTCCTGAATTTGCATGTTGGCCTGTCTTCCTAGGTTGGGGGAGTTCTCCTGGATAATATCCTGATGAGTGTTTTCCAGCTTGTTTCCATTCTTCCCATCTCCTTCAGGTATGCCCGTCAATCGTAGGTTCGGTCTTTATACAATGTCCCATATTTTTTAGAGGATTTGTTCTTTCCTTTTCATTCTTTTTTCTCTAATATTGTCTGGATGCCTTATTTCAGCAAGGTGGTCTTCAGACTTTGGTATCCTTTCTTCCGCTTGTTCGATTTGGCTATTGATACTCGTGTATGCTTCACAAAGTTCTTGTGCTGTGTTTTTCAGCCCCATCAGGTTATGTTCCACTCTAAACTGGTTATTCTAGTCAGCAACTCCTCTAACATTTTATCAAGGTTCTTAGCTTCTTTGTATTGGGTTAGAGCAAGCTCCGTTAGCTCAGCATAGTTTTTTTTAATTACCCATCTTCTGAAGCCTACTTCTGTCAATTCGTCCATCTCATCCTCTGTCCAGTTTTGTGCCCTTGCTGGAGAGACATTGTGAACATTTGGAGAAGAGGCACTCTGGCCTTTTGGGTTTTCAGTGTTTTTTCATTGATTCTTTCTCATCTTCGTGAGTTTGTCTAGTTTCAATCTTTGAGGCTGCTGACCCTGGAATGGGGTTTTTGTGAAGACTTTTTGTTGTTGTTGATGCTGTTGTTGCTGTTTGTTTGTTTTTCTTTCAATGGTCAGGTCCCTCTTCTATAGGGCTGCTGTGGTTTGCTGGGGGTTCACTTCAAGCCCTATTCATCTGGTTCACTCCCGTGCTTGGAGATGTCACTCAAGGGGGCTGGAGAACAGCAAAGATGGGTGCCTGCTCCTTCTTCTGGGATCTCTGACCTTGAGAGGCACCAACCTGATGCCAGCAGGATCGCTCCTGTATAGGGTTTCTGACAACGCCTGTTGGAGGTTCTCACCCAGTTGGGTGGCACGGGGAACAGGACCCATTTAACAAAGCACTTTGACTGTCCCTTGGTGGAGGGGGTGTACTTAACTAGGGGGAAACCCACTCATCTGGGCTGCCTGGATTCCTCAGAACTACCAGGAGGAAAGGGTAATTCTGCTGGTCCACAGACTGCGGCCACCCCTTCCCCTAGGGGCTCAGGCCAAGGGAGATCGGGGTTCTATCCCCGAGCCTCTGGTTGGAATTTTTGGAGTTCCTGCAGGAAGCCCCACCCAGTAAGGAAGGATGCGTCAGGGTCAGGCCTGAAGAGGTGCTCTGGCTGCAGTCTGTCACAGCTGGCGTGTAAGGCTGTGGAGACACCTTTTGGGAAGAAGCCATCCAGCCTCACTGGCTCCAGCAGGGGAAAAGTGTGGTCTGGAGCTATAGAGATGGATGCTGCCCTTCCCCCACCCAGGGAGCTTAGCGTGTTAGGCAGTTGTGAGTCCCAGTGCTGGCTGCTGCCCCTCTCCCAAGGAGCTCAAATGGCTTAAACAGCAGGCAGCTGCAGCTCTGGTGCTGGTTGCCCCTCCCCCCAGGAGCTTGGCAGGCCTAAGCGGATTCCAGCTGAGAGGCTGTTGAGAATCTGCATGGCTCCGGGATTGGGGCCCTAGACCCTGGTGGCATTGGCTCGCAAGTGGGATCTTCCAGTCCATGGGTTGCACAGTTCCATGGAAAAAGCACAGTTTCCCCAGCTGCGTAGCACAGTCACTAACCACCTCCCTTGGCTGGGGAGGGCAATCTCCCCTGCCCCATGTGGCTCTCAGGTGGGCTGCTGCACCACACTGCTCTTCCTCACTCTCCATGGATCATGCCAGCCACCTAGTCAGTTCTGATGAGAGAATCTGGATACCTTGGTTGCTGGTGAAAGATTCACATGCTTATTATGGTTCTTTTCAGTGGGAGCCTCCAATCGCCACTGTTTCTAGTGGGCCATCTTGGCCCCACCTCCTATTCTTTCCTTTAATGATTAATAGCACTTAATGACATGACATTGCAATTGTTGGTTTACTTATGTCTCCCACTGAAATGAATTACTGCAGAAGTTTTGTTCATCTCTTCATTCTCACCTAGGACAATGCCTGGCCACTCATCAAATGTTGCTTAAATTAATAAATGCTATAGTCAGTATTTCCAGTATTAGAGTTCAGGATTTTGAAAATTTTCAGGCTCTCACTGGAGCATCTCACTAACATCAGCTGCTCTAGCTACTGGGTGTTTAAAACAAGAAAAAAATTCACATAAATACAATGTCAAATTGTAACATTCATTATGTAATATATTCAAAACAATATTAATTTCTTTTTCAAAGTACTAGATAAATCCGATTTCAAAACAATATCTACTTTGTATGTATTCTTGGTGTTCCTTTTTTAGAACCCATTCCTTAATCAAGACACATTTCACCTGAGCATTAATAAAAGAGTCTACAGCACCTCCATCTCTTCTCTGCATGTTACTAGTCTAAAGGAAGAATAACTAACTACCTTCAAAAGAAAAAAAAAAAACTCACATACACAGACAAACATGTGTGTCTGGTCTTATGGGCCCCAAATCTGATCCCTATTCAAAGTACCCAAAGACAACCCTTGAGTGCTTATATAAAAAAGAAAACCTGGGGAAACCACAGATGAAAGGAACTAACAGACCAAAATGTTGTGGAGAGTGGGAGATGCCTGATAAACCCTTCTGAAAAGTAGTGCAGCTTGTATTGTTTCAAAGAAGTGGACACTAACAGAACCACTCATTCACACATTCTTCAGTAAATTCATTGAGCATCTACTTTGCACCGCACTCCGTTTCTGGGAGGCAGAAACACAGCTGTATGAATAAGGCATCTTAGCCCCTGCTCTGGTGTGGCATCTAGGCTAGGAGAAAGCACTTACTTTTGTAGCATGCATGCTGGAAATCTTGATGGGATTTTAGATGTCCTTTTTGTGTTAAATAGAGGCAGAGCTGATGTCAGCCTGTCTACAAGAAGATAACATGCCATGACAGGTGTGTGCTTGCCAGTCACCTTCATTCAGGATTACAGGCAAGACACTTCTCTCAGAAGATGGGCACACTGTAATTACAATCAGAGAAACAGGGACTCTGTGTCACTGAGGTTGAGATAAAAGTTCCATAAAAATCAAGAGGAGTTCTGGAAGTTGATTTCATAGTTTTAATAAAATTGCCTAGAAAAGCTTTATTGGAATTTGCCATCAAGATTAATCGTGGAGGCTGGGCACAGTGGCTCATGCCTACAATCTCAGTATTTTGGGAGGCCAAGGTGGGCATATGGCTTCAGCGTAGGAGTTACAGACCAGCCTGGGCAACATGGTGAAACCCCATCTCTATAAAAAAAATACAAAAATTATCCAGGTTTATTGGTATATGCCTATAGTCCCAGCTACTTGGGTGGCTGAGATGGGAGGATTACTTGAGCCTGGAAGGCCAAGGCTGCAGTGAGCTGTGATTGTGCCACTGCACTCCACCCTGGGCAACACAGTGAGACCTTGTCAAAAAAAAAAAAACAGATTAATAGTGAATACATGCCACTGTTTCATAGTGATGAAAATAATAACTTTGTCTTTTCATTTTTATTATGTAACTACTTGAAATATAAAAAATAATATATGTACACATTTGTTAGTTATAAATTATAAAATAAACATTATGAACCTGCCACTTTATTTAAGAACTGTATTCATTTTTCTAAGACTGCTGTAACAAAGTACTATAAACTAGGTAGCTTAAACAACAAAAATGTATTGTTTTAGAGTCTGGAGGCTAGAAGTCCAAAATCAAGGTGTTGACAGGATTGGCTCTTTCTGAGAACTGTGAGATAAAATCTGTTCCATGCCTTTGCCTAGCTTCTGGTGATTTTCTGGCAATCTTTTACATTCTTAGACTTGCAGAGGAATATGATTGTAATTTCTGCCTTTATTTTCACATACCCTTCTCCCTGTGTTTTTGTCTTCATGTAGCCGTCTTCTCATAAAAACCTCAGTCATGTTAGATTAGGGGTCTACCCTACTCCAATATGACATGATCTTAACTAATTTTATCTGAGCTACCCTATTTTCAAATAAGGTCACATTCTGAGATTCAAGGTGTTAGGAGTTCAACAAATCTTTTTTGGAATGGACACAATTCAATCCATAGCAAGGACTATATTAGAACATTACCAGTATTACATCTGCCTATATGCCTCTCCCTCCATTTCATTTCTCTATATCTTTCCCCCAGATAACCACTATCCTGAATTGTGTCATAGTTCTCTTGAATTTTTATATTGTTTTGTTATACAAATATGCAGATGAGCCAATATATTAATTATTTTGGTTTGTAAATTTTCTGCAACTTGCTTTTTTATGCAAGATTTTTTAAAGCATGTATATTGATATATGCAGCAGTGGTTTACTCATTTACAAAGTTCTGTAATATCCCAATGTTAGGACATTCAAATTTTAAGATAGTATTCTGTTAATAGCTATGAAGTTATTTTCCCAGGTTTTGTTCTTATGAAATATTATACTATGAATGGTCTTGCACCCAACACCTTGTGGAAGAGTTTCTTTTTTTTTTAATTTCATTATTATTATACTTTAAGTTTTAGGGTACATGTGCACAACGTGCAGGTTTGTTACATATGTATACATGTGCCATGTTGGTGTGCTGCACCCATTAACTCGTCATTTAGCATTAGGTATATCTCCTAATGCTATCCCTCCCCCCTCCCCCCACCACACAACAGGCCCGAGCGTGTGATGTTCTCCTTCCTGTGTCCATGTGTTCTCATTGTTCAATTCCTACCTATGAGTGAGAACATGCAGTGTTTGGTTTTTTGTCCTTGCGATAGTTTGCTGAGAATGATGGTTCCCAGCTTCATCCATGTGCCTACAAAGGACATGAACTCATCATTTTTTATGGCTGCATAGTATTCCATGGTGTATATGTGCCACATTTTCTTAATCCAGTCTATCATTGTTGGACATTTGGGTTGGTTCCCAGTCTTTGCTATTGTGAATAGTGCCGCAATAAACATACGTGTGCATGTGTCTTTATAGCAGCATGTTTTATAATCCTTTGGGTATATACCCAGTAATGGGATGGCTGGGTCAAATGGTATTTCTAGTTCTAGATCCCTGAGGAATCACCACACTGACTTCCACAATGGTTGAACTAGTTTACAGTCCCACCAACAGTGTAGAAGTGTTCCTATTTCTCCACATCCTCTCCAGCACCTGTTGTTTCCTGACTTTTTAATGATCGCCGTTCTAACTGGTGTGAGATTGTATCTCATTGTGGTTTTGATTTGCATTTCTCTGATGGCCAGTGATGATGAGCATTTTTTCATGTGTTTTTTGGCTTCATAAATGTCTTCTTTTCAGAAGTGTCTGTTCATGTCCTTCGCCAAATTTTGATGGGGTTGTTTGGTTTTTTCTTGTAAATTTGTTTGAGTTCATTGTAGATTCTGGATATTAGCCCTTTGTCAGATGAGTAGGTTGCAAAAATGTTCTCCCATTCTGTAGGTTGCCTGTTCACTCTGATGGTAGTTTCTTTTGCTGTGCAGAAGCTCTTTAGTTTAATTAGATCCCATTTGTCAATTTTGGCTTTTGTTGCCGTTGCTTTTGGTGTTTTAGACATGAAGTCCTTGCCCATGCCTATGTCCTGAATGGTACTGCCTAGGTTTTCTTCTAGGGTTTTTATGGTTTTAGGTCTAACGTTTAAGTCTTTAATCCATCTTGAATTAATTTTTGTATAAGGTGTAAGGAAGGGATCCAGTTTCAGCTTTCTACACATGGCTAGCCAGTTTTCCCAGCACCATTTATTAAATAGGGAATCCTTTCCCCATTGCTGGTTTTTGTCAGGTTCGTCAAAGATCAGATGGTTGTAGATATGCAGCATTATTTCTGAGGGCTCTGTTCTGTTCCATTGGTCTATATCTCTGTTTTGGTACCAGTACCATGCTATTTTGGTTACAGTAGCCTTGCTATCTATGACAAACCCACAGCCAATATCATACTGAATGGACAAAAACTGGAAGCATTCCCTTTGAAAACTGGCACAAGACAGGGATGCCCTCTCTCACCACTCCTATTCAACATGGTGTTGGAAGTTCTGGCCAGGGCAATCAGGCAGGAAAAGGAAATAAAGGGTATTCAATTAGGAAAAGAGGAAGTCAAATTGTCCCTGTTTGCAGATGACAGGTTTGTATATCTAGAAAACCCCATTGTCTCAGCCCAAAATCTCCTTAAGCTGATAAGCAACTTCAGCAAAGGCTCAGGATACAAAATCAATGTGCATAAATCACAAGCATTCTTATACACCAGTAACAGACAAACAGAGGGCCAAATCATGAGTGAACTCCCATTCACAATTGCTTCAAAGAGAATAAAATACCTACGAATCCAACTTACAAGGGATGTGAAGGACCTCTTCATGGAGAACTACAAACCACTGCTCAATGAAATAAAAGAGGATACAAACAAATGGAAGAACATTACATGCTCATGGGTAGGAAGAGTCAATATCGTGAAAATGGCCATACTGCCCAAGGTAATTTATAGATTCAATGCCATCCCCTTCAAGCTACCAATGACTTTCTTCACAGAATTGGAAAACACTACTTTAAAATTCATAGGGAACCAAAAAAAAACCCACATTGCCAAGTCAATCTTAAGCCAAAAGAACAAAGCTGGAGGCATCATGCTACCTGACTTCAAACTATACTACAAGAAGAGTTTCTTTAGAATATATACTTAGAGTGAAATTACTGAGTCATAGAGTTCAACTTTACAAGATAATGTTAAGCTGTTGTATTAATTCACATTCCCTCAAGCTGTGTATATGAGCTCCCCTTCATTCACATTCATGACAATGCTTGAAATTGTCTAGCTTTTTAATTTTTACCAACCAGATGATTATAAAATATCACATAGTAGGCATAAATTACATTTCTCTGTCCATTCCTGTTTCTTCTTCTATGAAATGTCTGTTTTCTTTTGTCCAATTTTTATTGAGTTGTCTTCTTATTGATTCCTTACCTGTTCTGGATATTGATCCATTATAAATTATGTATTTCAAACATGTTTATCCAAATTATAGCTTGCTTTTTCATTTTCTTAATGCTCTCTTTTTTTACGGTCCTCAATTTTAAAGTAATCACATTTAAATATTTTAAACCCCATCTTTCATGTTACATTTCAGCATTTTTGTGTTGCATTTTAAAAGTCCCTCCAGATACTAGATTATAAGTATATTCTAGTATATATTTTCTAAATATCTTACCATTTCTGTCATTCACATTTAAATCTTGAGCCCTTAAGATAATGATTTTTAATATGATGTGAAGTAAGAATCTAGATTTTTTTCTCCATATGATAACCAATTTTTGTGGTCCCATTATTAAAGAATTTTTCTATTATGAATTGATTTTTGTCCCCCAAAATTTATATGTTGAAGTGCTAATGCTCAGTATCTCAGAATATAACTTTATTTGGACATGGGGTATTTAAAGAGATAATCAAGTTAAAATGAGGTCTCTACAGTGGGCCCTAAAATAATAGGACTAATGTCTTTCTAAGAAGGGGAAATTTGGAGACAGATACCCATACAGAAGAACACAGTGCAAACATGAAGGTAGCCACCTACAAGTCAAAGTAAGGAGTAACAGATCCTTCACTCATGGCCCTCAGAAAGAACCAAACTTATACCACCTTAATTTCAGACTTCTAGCCTCCAGACTGTGAGACAATGAATTCCTGTTGTTTAATCCACCCAATTTGTGGTATTTTGTTATGGCAGCCTTATACACCCTGCCTTCTCCACTAATCTGGAATATGCATCTTTCATATATCAATTTTCCCTATATGCATAGGAAAACTATCATTTTTGACTGCCCACCATATAGTAGAAATTAAAATAGGTGCCTTAAGCATATTATAGTATTTAATTCTCTAAACAAATGTATGAAGCCCAAGTGGACATCATCTCTCACCTGAAATAGAACAATCTCCTCCTAGTTGTCTGCCATCTTGTTTGACTCCAATCCATTGTTCTCATGCAATCCTCTATTGAGTAGAGTCTCTAAAGCAGGCTGACCAAGCTCACTCACATTTAAACCCTTCCACTTATATCCAGTTCTGTAACCTTAGGAAATTAAGTTCTATATGCATTGGTTTGCTCATTTTCATGATGTAAAAATAATACTTCCTATCTCACAGACTTGTTATGAGAATTAAATTAGCTAAGTACTCTGAAGAGTACTTGGAGCTCCACAGAGGTAGATGCTATTATATCTTTATAAAATGCAAGTATTATTATGTTGGTTCCCAACTTAGAACCCTGAAATGTCTTCCCATTTCTCATCATTTCATCCCAAGCAGGTTCTTTGGTGCCTCAGTTCATAAAAGGGTAATACATATTTTAAATATTAATTGGGTTTAGGGAAGCTTTTAAACAAACCTTAAATAAAATGTTATAGAAAATTAATAGACACTAATGTGACTGTGAATCTTCTGGAAGGAAGAGAATGTTCAGTGGGTCCCAGTGGAGTCTGGTCTCATCAGAAAGTACTATTCAGGTAGCTCTATTGTCATGGTTAGAATAAACTGAATTCTTTAAAGTGGCATTCGGGGCCCTTCCTAATCTATCCAGCTGCTTCATCCTCGGCACTTAACTCTCTTTCATCACTCCTAGAACTATCAGAGGTAAATGCCTCAGCAACACTGACATTCTCTGCTCCTCAATCTCACCTCCCGGCCTTCACGCACTCAGTTTCCTGTCTTTAACAATCACACACTGCCTGACTCTTCCTCAGCCTTCAGCACCCCACAAGTTTGTGTGCTTTCTGTACCCCACACTAACTGCAAGCCTGTAATCGTCACTGTTTCCAGCACCTTCACATACTATGGTAGGTGCTCAGGAAAGAATGCATGAATGAATAAGTGAACAAATGAAGTAGGTATATCACAGATTTGGAAATCCTACCACAAAGAAGTAACTTAGCTGGTTGGAATGACTAGCACATATGACAAAACCACGTCCATCTGACCACAAAACCCATACTCTTATTAGGTCTTCATACTGCCTCTGGGTTTAACAAAATATAATAAAGTGTTGTCCTTTATGCACAAGGTTGTTGCTGCTCACTCTACCACCAGAAGGACAGATGATTCTATTGTTTTTCATTCAGTGCAGAAGGTTTTGCAATAGCGCATCAACATTCTTTCACAATATCCCTGACCAACAGTGGCACTTTTTGGTTAACTCTTCATGACAAGGACAAAATAGAAATTTTAGGAGGTAGAAAGAAAGGAAAGGTTAGGAGGAAGTTGACCGGAAAGATAATAATTATTGGCTTCTTACCCTGTTCCTGGCACTGTGAGAGGCTCTTGTAATGCACACATTAATGCTATCAGGTGGTTATATTCTCATTATACAGAAGAGAGATGAGGAAACTGCAGCTCAGAGAGCGTAACTTATTTGCCCAAGATTATACAGCTATGGTGAAAGTGAGATACAGCCCAAACCATGAAGTAATCAGCTCTTTCTGCTTCATTCAGGGAATCAGCAGACAGTACAGACCCTCTTAAACTTCCTATTTCCACATCTCTCATTCAGCCGGGACCCTGTTCCTGACCACTCCCTCCAGAACCCTGGATGCCGAACACTGTTCACTATAAATTCTGCAAATTTGCTGGGCTCTTAAAGTGAGTGAGACATTGTGCTAAGGATATTGATGATACGGAAATGTTGTAGCCCCAGTTTGTGCCCTCAAAGAAACTTAAAATCTGGAGTGATCAAATAGTTCTTGATAACATTTCCTGCTTTTTACTTTACTTTTATTTATCTTCATCATTTTCCAGACACCCATTTGCTCTTTTTTTATTTATTTTTTTATTGTTATACTTTAAGTTCTGGGGTACATGTGCAGAAGGTGCAGTTTTGTTACATAGGTATACATGTACCATGGTGGTTTGCTGCACCCATCAACCTGTTACCTACATTAGGTATTTCTCCTAATGCTATCCCTCCCCTAGGCCCCCAGCCCTCGACAGGCCCCAGTGTGTGATGTTGCCCTGCCTGTGTCCATGTTTGCTCTTTTAGAACTTTATCTTCTGACTTATCTCACTTCAATGTTTGAAATAGAAATCATGATCCAGCCAACTAAGAAACAAATTTAATCTATCAGCTAACTTTTCTTAATGGTCCTGAGCAAGTGGGACATAATACAAACAGTGTTCAGCAAGGGTGTAAGTAACAAGCTAAAGTTTGTTGCAAGGAAGGGAATAAATCAGCCGCAGCATCACAGAAATGCCTGAGGGCATCGGGGCCCCTAGGGCAGGGTGCTAAGAATGAGACAATACTGTGGAAGCAGACTTTCCCTCCTTCACTTTTTTGTTCATGCTTGCACATTAAAAGGTATAAAGTTTACATTTATTGAATACTATGTCATGTGTATTATTTACTTAACTCTCATAAAAACTCCATGAGAAAAGGCAAAACCATAATCCCCATTTTGCACATGAGGCAAATGAGGCACAGAAAGATTAAGGGGTTAAATCATATAACAGTAGAGGAAGAATTCACTCTTAGACCTGCTGAGTTCCCAAGCCCCATGACCTTAACCTCTGGCCCACACTGCCTCACTGAAAATGATAAGCAGCCAAAACTCCCCTGCACACTGTATCTGGAAACAGAGGGTTTTCTGCATATCTGCAACTATCATGGCATCTTCTTTTGTAGCTGATTATCGAGAGTCATCTTGAGTCCTTGACTGCATGCAATCAATACTTGCCTGCAATTTTCACATGAATTTCACTTTATTGAGGTTTCAAACTACCATCGTCTACATCCAAAGCAAATCTGGGACCACCGTAAAAGATGATGAGATCTTCCTTAGAAAAGTAAAGAAAATTACCTCTTTAAAAACCATTAAAAATTAGGCTCTTGAACTGTAATTCAAGTAAAGAGAGCCTGAAGGGGAAAATATTGATAGGCTAGCTGTACTTCTAACTTAGCACAAAGAGAAAACAGTTTTCTTTGAGAGATGCAGCCATCACAGCTGTGGAAACAATGGAAACAATAACATCAAAAAAGCTGATCTTGAGAGTAGAGCTGACCCCTTGGGCTTGCAACCAATGCAATCCCACAAGGCATGGAACTTGGACTTCATACTTAGGGTCAATGCTCTGCAGCTGCCACCCTGAAATTTTTAAATTTATTTTATTTTATTTTATCTTATTTTATTTTATTTGACACAGGATCTCAATCTATCACTCAGGCCAGAGTGCAGAGGTGTAAACATGGCTCACTGCAGCTTTGAACTCTCTTGCTCAAGTGATCCTCTGACCTCAGCCCCTCATGTAGCTGGGACTACAGGCAGGTGCCCAGCTAATTGTTTTTTTTTTTTTTTTTTGGAGAGACTGGGTTTTACCCTGTTGCCCATGCTGCTCTCTAACTCCTGGGCTCAAGTGATCCACCTGCCTCAGGGTCACAAAATGCAGGGGTTTGGAATTCTTAATTATTGTATCTTTGAATTTGTGTTTTGTAAATGAAATCCAGTAGAACAATGGAGCATGTGCCAGGATCTTGGAACTACCTGCCCAAGCACAGACCTGTCTCTGTGGGAAGGGCCTCTGTGTAATGGGTTCTCAAGCACCCTTACCCACGTGCCAACCCCTGTGTCTTCCCCCATCCTCTTTCACATGCCCTGCCCAGTGATTGCTGCCACCCTTCACCAGGGAAGGGCCCTGGTCTCAAATTTGGATATGCTTGTGATCCAGCACGGACACCTTGTGGCAGCTCAGGATGGGACATGGTGGCTGCCGTTCTCACTCCAAGTGAGAAGTGTCTAGGGAGGGAGGGACAACTTTCTCACTCACCCTCATCCAGGTATTGAGCACATCCTGGCACAGAGGTTTAAAGATATTTAGAGGGCACCCATCTACTGTGTGTGGTGGCCCAAGGAAATGGAAGGCACCTGACTCAATTCCCACCCAAGCCCTCTGTCCGGGAGGGGGCAACACAAAGATTCCTTGGCTGGTGGGAGGAGGAACTCAGTAGCCACTGGGCCCAAACAAGCACAAATGTACCCCAAATCACAGAGCAGGGCCCTTGGGTGCCTGTAAGAGTCTGTACTAGCCCCACAAGTATTCCTATACCCCAAGTGCCCCCTCAGCCAATGGATACCTTGGAGATCCTTTCGTCTTCCTTCCAATCTTCCTGATCTTGCTTGAGTTTGTCTCTTCCAACCAGCTAGAGGCACCCTCCCAGCACAAGCAATGAAATACAAATTGTGTAATTTTGGAGATTCTGCACACAAATGAAATGTCCTGATGTTTGCATTTAAATTGGCATTGCACAATATAAAGATAAACAATAAAATTCATGCTAACAATTTAACATTTTAACTTTATTTAATAAGTTAATAGCAAATAAAAATCATCATGACTAGTCAAGAGAGAGACCACAAAATAAACAGCTGTGAATTTTCATACTTTAACAGCACTTTTTTTTCTGCTTTTTGCATTTCTCTCATCTTTCACAGCAGTGACTGGGTCTTAGACATCACATATCTCCTATCATAGTGCCTGCGGGGCAACATACAATCAATAAATATTTGGTTAGTGAATGAATAAGCTCCCATGGCATTTTTTCCTTCCCTTATGGCACTAACAGTGTTCTGCCTGCCAAATTGACAAAGAGGCTGTGTCCTTTTTATATTTCCATCTTCCATAAAACTTAACACAATTATTTTGTTGGTGTTAATGTATGTTGAATAACTATGTGTGTTTCTGCTTTCCCTTGTCTCAGAAACTGTATCTCTCTAGATAATATGAAATGGAAAATAAAAAGTATAGACTGAATAAATTAAAACAGAAACATACTCTCAAATTATCCAGTGGGACAGAAAAAAAAGTCATTTTCAGCCCAAATTATGTCATTCTCCACATATTTCATGTCTAGACATAGCTGAAGCATCACATCTTATTTTCTAAAAGCCAGTGATAACTAACTCTAACATGAATGATATTGTTTCTTCTATTATAGAATTTTTAAAAATATTAAATTAAAAGTTAAAAGCACTGTATTGTCACAAATGTTTTTAAATATTCAAAAAAAAATCTTGGCTCTCCGAGTCACTTCTCTGGCAGTAGAAGGATCTCGTCTTCTGAAAATGCCAGTCAGAGCCAAATATCACCAACCAGGGGGAACAAAAGTGTTGTCAGAACGTTCTGTCTTTAAAATACATGTGGAAGTTTGATCTTTCATATAATCAAATTTTTATTCTCAACAGGATAATCATCAGACAAAAATGTCTCCCTTTTCAGAACACCTCACTTGTATATCTAATACCTTCTGCATATCTCTGCCACAGTTGATGGTTAAAATGCAATTGGCAGGGGTAAAACTTCACCTCAAAATAGATTAATTCTCCTGACATTTCATCAGCAATTCCCAGGCATCGAGCAGATCGATGCATTAGTCATCACCGATGCCTCCGTTTTTCCCCACCCCATCAATATCTCAACATAGCAACTCAGTCACCAATTAGCTGATTAAATTAGACAAGTCACTTGGCCCCCCTTCCCCTGGGTTTCAGATGTCATCCACACACTGGAGAGCAGCAAAGAGAGGAAAGAAAAAGAGAAGACGTACATAGGCCTTAAAATGATCTTCAAGATTATCTGTTAGGGTTCTCCAGAGAAATAGAACCAATAGGATGTGTGTGAGTGGTATACATACATACATACACACACACACACACACACACACACACACACATATATATATAGAGAGAGAGAGAGAGAGAGAGGAGTTTGTTATAAGTAATTGGCTCCTGAAGTTTTGGAATGTAGCAAGTCCAAAATCTGCAAGTGTGATCCAGCAGGCTGGAGAAGAGCCAATGGTGCAATTCCAGTCCAATGACCAGCAGGTAGACACCCAGGTCGTGTTCCAGTTCCAATGGAAAGTCAGTCTTCTGGAGAATTCCCCTTGCTGTGGGATGCTGGCCCTTTTGTTCCATTCAGACCCCCAGCTGATTGGATAAGGCCCACCCACATGATGGAGGGCAACCTGCTTTACCAAAATTTATTTATTTATTTATTTATTTATTTATTTGAGACAGGGTATCACTCTGTTGCCCAGGCTGGAGTACAGTGGCACCATCTCAGCTAACTGCAGCTTCTGTCACCTGGTTTCAAGCAATCCTCCCATCTCAGCCTCCCAAGTAGCTGGGACTACAGGTGTGCACCACCATGCCCAGCTAATTTTTGTATTTTTTTGTAGAGATGAGGTTTCACCATATTGGCCACGCTGGTCTCAAACTCCTGACCTCGGGTAATCCTCCCACTTTGGCCTCCCAAAGTGCTGGAATTATAGGCATGAGCCAACACACCTGGCCAAGTTCACCAATTTAAATGTTAATCTCATCCAAAAATATTGCTGAAGTTGACACATAACATTAAGCATTATATATTCTTTCTACCATGTAAATTATTTCATACTTTGTTCCCAAGTCCAGTTGATTCTAGCTCTACAGAATTTCTTGCATCTATTTACTTCTTTTCAGTTCCACTGGAAAGAATCTTAAGACAAGGCTTTACTTCTCTTTCTTCCGACTTTAAAGAATACTACACACTATTGTAGGATTAGTCTTCCCAAAATATAAATCTAAGCTTAAAATCTTTCAGTAGCTTCCAATTAATCATCAAGAAAAAATCCAGTCTCTGTAGTCAAACTAGCAAGACCTCCGCAGTCTAGTGCTGTTTTCTACTTTTTCCCCACTTGACCTACACTTTGACCCGCTGTCTTCCAAATACACTCCATGCTTAATTTTTTACCTCAGTACCTGTGCTCCCATTATTTCCCCTTTCCTAAATGCCCTTGCCTCCACTCTCTTTATCCAAATCCTGCCCCTATTTTAAAGCCCATTCAACCACCATCTCCTCTATCAAACCTTCCCCAAATGTCCCTCTTCCTATTTTGTTCCAAGCTGGAATGCTGTCTATTTCTCTTAACTACTAAAGAAATAATTTTCTATTTTTTAAGTTATCCCTCTTTACGTTGCATCATGGATATTTGTTCTAATCTCACTCTTTCTGCTATCAATTACTTAATGACAGGGACATCAATTAAATGTTTTTAATGAATGCATGCATCTGTTTTAGTGGATATGCAGTAGACATTTTGAACAACCAGGCAAATCTGATAGAATGTTTTGCCCAACCATTTTTAGTGCATTGATGAATTCTAAGCAATACAAAACAGCAGTGGGATGGTACATAAAATTATAAGGAGCCTGGACTTAGCCTAACCATTTTTGTTCTGGATTGAGAATCCCATGAGAGAAGGTGGGAGAGAATGGTTGGTAGTAATAAAACATCTCTGACTTTATCCCCTGACTTTCAGCCTTTGCTTGAGATCCTGTAACTTAAATCATTGTTATTAGTCACTGTCCCTGAGATATATAGCATTTCATCTGAATGCTTTAATTATCAGACAGGCAGAACGCCCTATGCACAGCTGAACTGGGAAAAACTACACAAAGCTTTTAGAGTAATAAGAAGAAAATAATGATGGCATATATATACATATATTCCTGTTTACCAATTACTGATCCATTGGCTAACTCAGGCCCAGAATGCACAGGTCCTCTCTGACTCCACCACTGTGATAGTTAATTTTATATGTCAACATGATTTGCCACAGTGCCCAGATAGTTGCTCAAACATTATTCTGAATGTTTCTGTGAAGGATATTTTGGATGAGACTTATGCTTAAATCAGCAGACTTTGAGTAAGCAGATTGCCCTCCATAATGTGGGTGGCCCTCATCCAAGTAGTTGAAGGCCTGAAAAGAACAGAAAAGTGACCTCCCCCTAGGAAGAGGAAATTGTGCCAGTAGATGGCCTTTGAACTTGAACTGCAACATCAGTTTTTCCCTGGGACTCCAGCCTCCCAGCTTGCACTGCAAATCTTGGAATTTCCAGCCCCACAATAGCATAAGCCAGTTCCTTCAAATAAATACATCTCTCCCCTGCCAATATAGATATTGTGTGTGTGTGTGTGTGTGTGTGTGCGCGCGCGCGTGTGTGTGTGTGTGTCCTATTGGTTATGTTTCTCTGGAAACCCCTGACTTTTACAGTAGCTTAATCCTATCCCTTGGGCTGCTAAGTGAAATTGGCCCTCCCATACACCATTCAAGTCATCAGGGCACCAGCCAAATGAAATAGCATTTCAGTCACACAAGGAACTGGAGCAGAGAATAAGAAACCAAAAGAGAAGCCCATTTGTACAGAGTGGATGGATGTAGCAGGATTAGTAGAAGATTCACCTCACCAAACATGCGGGTGTCTAGAACTCATTCCAGATACCCTATAAACCAAGTCTGCTCCAGTTCCCTTTGGCTCATGGTCTAGAATGCTGATGTACTGCCATCTAATATCAGAACAGACTCAGGAATCTACAAAAACTTAAAATGAAAAGTAGCTGGGGAGGGCAAGGGCAGACACTCCCAGTGCTATGGACACTCCCATAACATTAGCTTAGTCATTTATTTGACAAATATTTATTTGTTCAGCCTGAACAAAATTCTGAATGCAATGATTCTAGACTGTTTCTGGAGTGAGTTTTCCATCATGTTATATGGCCAAGATTTAAGTGGGCAAGAAACTTATGATAGAATTGGCATGGTAAACATAATCCAAATATAACATGGAGAGAAGAAAGAGAAGTTGAGCTCAGAATCACACCACATCTGCAGGTGATTTTAGAATTTAACCACATCTAGGGTGTGGAATGGAAAACATATGGGTAAACCTTGCTGCTGCTGAAAGGCTGAAGGTGCTTGGATATAAAATGAACTGCTAAGCCAGGACTACACTGGCAGTCATTGTGTTGCTGTGCCTACAACTTGCCAGGACATCTGCTCAAAGCAGTCATTCCAGGCTATTCTGCCATGCAGGCCTGTAGCTGATCCGTTCAACTGAAATTTGGTCATTTCTTTATGATACCCCTGACTCACACACAGAATCTGCCAGTTTCAATGACATTAAATCCAGATAAAGACAGTACCAGCGTGAGTTCTGTGATTCAAAGCTATAGGCTAAAAGAATAAAGAAATTTAAGAAGAAACTATTTCTACAAAATTATGAAAGTTTGACTTTAAAATAATCAAAAATTTATAAAATAGCAGAAGGTGATATCAGATGAATTTTAGTTAGCTTTAAGTGGATTCTTTAAGTATTTATACTCAGAAGTTTTTGTCTCACACATAGAATCAATCTATTGGTTGATTTCGTTCTTCCAAACCATTTAGTGTTCTGAAACTAATATAAGAGAAGTCTCTATGTCTACAATTATCCTCTAGTTTGCCCTGCTAATAATTTTCTTCGGTTGAAAGTTAATTGAATTGAATTGATCAGATGTTTATTATCATCTGGGAAATAACTTCTAGTAAATCTGTAAGATGACTTCCACTTCCAGACTTTACAATGGCCTACATCATCAGCCTGCAGTTACTTATCTAATTTCCCTTCTTGTCTTCCTCTCACTCTAGTCATCTGTTATTCTTTCCTTAAACACACCAGGCCGACTCCTGCTTCAGTGCATTTGTACTGTGGTTCTCTCAGCCTGGAAAGTTTTCCCACAGGTATCTACTTAGCTAACTCCTTTACCAACTTCATGTCTTTGGTCTAGTCTCACCTTCTCAATGAGGTCTACTCTCACCATTGTAGTTACAATGTAAAGTGTCCCCCACGTTCTTCTCCAGCACCCTTGCACAGATGAGGGACCTTCACTCACCCTTGCCTGTACTCCCTTTCCTCTTTTTCCATAGTACTTATTACCTTCTAACATGCTATATGATTGATTGATTGTAATTATTATTTACTCTCTGTCTCCTCTAGAATGAAATCTCTGTGAATGTATTAGTGTGTCATGGCTAATATAACAAATTAATTATTTTTTCAATTGAATCTCTTCTGAATGACTAGACTGAAATATGACCCCTTCTAGCTCCATTTTTTAAACCCAGCTTTATGTTTTGTATATATGCTGTAATATCTGAGAAGGACTTCTTCACAGGTTATATATATAAGGCATAACTCAGGGATATAGTGGGTTCGGCTCCAGACCACAGCAATAAAGTGAATATCCCAATAAAGGAAGACACACATTTTTTGGTTTCCCAGTGCATATAAAGGTAATGTTTAAGCTGAGTGTGGTGGCTCCCATTTGTAATCCCAGCTACTTGAGAGACTGAGGCCTGGAGTTCAAGACCAGCCTGAGTAACATAGCAAGACCCCATCTCTAAAGAAAACAAACAAACAAACTATCCAGGTGTGGTAGTATATGTCTGCAGTCCCAGCTACTTGGGAGGCTTAGGCAGAAGGTTCACTTGAGCCCAAGAGGTCCAGGCTACGGTGACCTATGACTGCACCACCAGGCCTTCAGTGTCTTATAATCTTTTTGCTGGTAGAGAGTCTTGCCTTGATGTTGATGGCTGCCAACTCATCAGGGTGGTGGTTGCTGAAGGTAGGAGTACCTATGTCGAGTTCTTGAAATAGGACAACAATGAAGTTTTCCACATGAACTGACTCTTCACAAAAGATTTCTCTATTGCATGGAATGTCATTTGATAGCATTTTACACAGAGTAGAAGCTTCAAAATTAGAACTAGTCCTCTCAAACCTTGCTACTGCTTTATCAACTAGGTTTACGGCATCTTCTAAATTCTTTGTTGTCATTTCAAGAATGCTCACAACACCTTCACCAGGAGTAGATTTCATTTCAAGAAACCTCTTTCTTTGCTCATCCATAAGCAGCAACTCCTCATTTCTTCAGGTTCTATCATGAGACTGCAGCAATTTGGTCACATCTTCAGGCTCTACTTCTATTTCTAGTTCTCTTGCTGTTGTCACCACATAAGCAGTTCGTTCCTTCACCAAAGTTTTGAACACCTCCAAGTCATCCATGAGGGTTGGAATCAACCTCTTCCAAATTCCTCTTAATGTTAGTATTTTGACCTCCTTCTGTGAATTACAAATCTCCTTAATGGATCAAGGATGGTGAATTCTGGATTATGGGAGGTGCCAAGAGGGCTGACTAGAAACAGCTAGTGTGCACTGCTCTCACAGAGTAGAGATAGAGTGGCAAGTAAATACTAGCTCTTCAAATGAATCACCTAGAAGGGCACATTGGGATTTATCAAGGAAGCAATATGACCCACAGAGAGCAGAGAGGAGTGAGACAGAACAGCTACCCACCCAGGATTGGTGTGGAGCCAAGGGAAACTCTCCACCACAGGGAAGTGATGAGTGAGCAAGAGTCTCCAGGGACCCAAACTTCTGCCAAGGACCCTTGCAATCCCAGGCACAGGAGATCCCCCTTGACTCCCTGCCCTAGGGATCTCCAGACTGACCTGGAGAGCTGTATGGAGTCTGGGCAGAGCTACCGCTCAGATCCACACACAACTCCAAGGGCTTTAGACTCCTAAGCATCCCAGCATCAGCTGGCGTAACACCATCAACAAAGGAGGTCAGGATCCCTCACATGCCCCCAGAATAGAGACACCATCCATGGCATCAAGGGACAGATGGACTGCAGGCTTCACCTCTCCTATACCTCATCAGGCAAAGCCCACTGGCCTAGGACCCCAGAATAGCCACCCGAGTCCTGCCTGAGCACTTTGGCCAGTCTCAGCTCTGCATTTCTCTGGAATGGAGCTCCCAGAGGTAATTGGCAGGCCTGCAGCTTTTGCCACTGCTGTGGCCCCCCACACCTTCTGCCTTCAAGCTGAGGAGGGAGCAAAGAGCCCAAGAACTATTGTGGGCTTCCAGCACACCCCAGCTGCCTTACAGAAAAATGGCCAGACTTTTCCATGTGGGTCCCTGTCCCTGCTACTCTTCATTGGGCAGGGCCTCTCGACCTGGGCCTGCAGGACAGCCACCTTGCCCCTCCTGATCACTTCTGTCAGTGGCAGCTCTGCATTTCTCTGGGGAGGAAATCCCAAAGACAACCCACCAGCTATCTGCCATTGCCACATCAATATCCTTTTGGTACCTTCAAGCAAGAGAAGGAATGAAGATCCTGATCATTTTTTTGACATTCCAGCATGCCACATATGGAGAGGAGCCCATTCTGTCTTCCTTGTGAGCCCTCACCCACTGCTCTTCACCAGGCAGGGCCCCCCAGCTCAGCCTGCAGCACAGCCACTCCATCCCCAGCTAAACCCCCACTCCCATTGGCAGCAGCTCTGTGATTTTCTGGTGTGTGGTTCCCAGAGGTAACTGACAGCCCCTCAGCCATTGCCACTGCAGCAGTCCCAGTCTTTGCCACCACCAGGCTGTGGAAGAAACAAAGAGCCTGAGTGCTTTACTTGAACCTCCAGCATGCTGAAACTGTTCTGCAAAGAAGAGGCCAGGCTGTCTTCCCTGTGAGCTCTCCCGTGCCCCCTGCTCTTCATCAGGCAGGGCCCCTCAGTTTGGGCCAGCAACACAGCCACCCCACCCCCAGCAGATCATTCCAATTAGCAGTGGTTCTGTATTTCTTTGGTGTAGAGCCACAAAAGACAAGTGAAAGGCCCCTTGTCATTACCACTGCCAAGGTCCCTTCCCTGTTGCCTCAAAGATGGTGAGGGAACAAAAGCCTGAGCTCACCCCAGGGTGGTGGTGCACAGCCCAATAGTGACAAGATGAGATCTGTGACCAACACTCAAATGAGAGAGAAGCACACACTCTCACAGCACTGAGAGGAAGCATGACAGCAAACATGAGGAAATACAGAGAAGCCACAAGGCTGAGTAATAGCTTATCTATTGGCCATTGTGTTTAAAGCCAATGCTAATGGACAATAATCATAATGGCCAATAGATAAGCTCTTACTCAACCATGTGGCTCCTCTTCTTAGCCCAACTTCAACCCCAAAAATACTTAGCAAATATGCCCCCTTGTGAAACCAGAGACAAGAATTCAACCATAAATAAAGACCCCACACAAAGACTCGGTCCTCTGAAAATATACAGAAACAAAGCCAACTGACTGTATTCAAATTACAGCACACTTAAAGGAATATCAGCCCACACAGCTCAGAAATAACCAATGCAAGAACTCTGGCAACACTAAAAGCCAGAACGTCTCCTTATCTCCAAACGACTACACAAGCTGCCCAGCAATGGTTCTTAACCAGAATGAAATGACTGAAATCAAAGACATAGAATTCAGAACCTGGATGGCAACAAAGATCATTGAGATTCAGGAGAAAGTTGAAACCCATTCCAAGGAATTCAGTAAAATGATTCAAGAGATAAAGACGAAATAGCCATTTGAAAAAAGAATCAAACTGAGCTGATAGAGGTTAAAAGCTTACTACAAGAATTTCATAACACAATTGGAAGTATTAATAGCAGAACAGACCCAAGCTGAGGAAAGAAACTCAAAACTCAAAGACCGCTTCTTCAAATTAACTCAGTCAGACAGAAATAAAGAAAATTTAAGTAAATGAACAAAACCTCCTGGAAAATATGGGATTGTGTAAAGAGACCAAACCTAAGACTCATGGCATCCCTGAAAGAGAGGGAGAGAGAGCAAGCAACTTGGAAAATATATTTGAGGATAAAGTCCATGAAAATTTCCCCAACCTTGCTAGACAGGTTGACATTCAAATTGAGGAAACTCAGAAAACCCCTGTGAGATATTACACAAGATGACTATCACCAATACACACAGTAATCAGATTCTCCAAGACCAAAGAGAAAGAAAAATTTATTTAAGGCAGCTAGAGTAAAAGGGCAGGTCACTACAAATGGAACCACATCAGGCTAACAGCAGACCTTTCAACAGAAACCCTACAAGCAAGAAGAGATTGGGGGCCTATATTTAGCACTCTTAAAGAAAAGAAATTCCAACTAAGAATTTCATATCCAGCCAACTCCATAAGATTCATAAGCAAAGAAGAGATGAAATCCTTTTCAGACAAGCAAATGCTAAGGGGATTCATTATTACCAGACCTGACTTTCAGGAGTTCCTTAAGAGAGTGTGAACTATGGAAACAAAAGATCATTACCAGTTTATGTACACTTAAGTACATAAACCACTGACACTACAAAGCAACTACACAATCAAGTCTACATAACAACCAACAACATGATGACAGGATCAAATCCACAAATATCAACATTAACCTTGAATATAAATGGGCTAAACACCCCCATTTAAAAGGCACAGAGTGGCAAGTTGAATAAAGAAACAAAACCCAACAGTATGCTGTCTTTGAAAGACCAATCTCACATGCAAGAACAAACATAGGATCAAAGTAAAGGGATGGAGAAAGATGTATCAATCAAATGGAAAATAAGAAAAAGCAGGGGTTGCTATTCTTACTTTAGACAAAACAGACTTTAAACCAACAACTATCAAAAAAAAAAAGAAGAGCATTATATAATGATACAGAGTTCAATTCAACAAGAAGACGTAACTATCCTAAATATATATGCACCCAACACTGGAGCACCCAGGTTCATCAAACACGTTCTTAGAGATTTATGAAGAAACTCAGATAACCACACAATAATAGCAGAAGACTTCAACACCCCATTGATGTATTGGACAGATCATCAAGGCAGAACACTAACAAATAATTTCGGGACCTAGACTCAACACTTGACCAAATGACCCTAACAGACATCTGTAGAATAGTTCACCTGACAAAAACAGAATATACATTATTCTGTTCTGCACATGGCACATATTCTAAAATTGACCAAAAAATCAGCAATAAAGCAATTCTTAACAAATTAAAAATATATATACCAGCCAGACCACACTCAGACTACAGTACAATAAAAATAGAAATCAATGCCAAGAAGATCTCTCAAAACCATACAATTAAATGAAAATTAAACAATCTTATCTGAATGACTTTTGGATAAACAATGAAATTAAGGCAGAAATCAATAAATAAATTCCAATGAACACAAAAATAAAACATACCAGAATCTCTGGGACATAGCTAAAGCAGTGTTAAGAGGGAAGTTAATAGCACTAACTGTCCATATCAAAAAGTTAAAAAGATCTCAAATTAACAACCTAACATCATACCTAGAGGAACAAGAAAAACAAGAATAAACCAACCCCAAAGCTCCCAGAAGAAAAGAAAAAAACAAAATGAGAGATGAACTGAATGAAATGGAGATAAGTAAAAACACACAAAATGTCAATAAATAACGGTTTTTTGAAAGAATAAATAAGATTAATAGACCACTAGCTAAATTAATAAAGAAAAAATAGAGACAATCCAAATAAACACAATCAGAAATGGCAATAGTTACATTACCACTGACCCCACAGAAATGGGGAAAAAAAAACCTTTCGAGACTGTTATGAAGACCTCTATCCACAAAAAAAAAAAAAAATTGAATCCTCAACAGACCAGTAATAAGCTCTGAAATCGTATCAGTAATAACAAACCTACCAACCAGAAAAAGCCCTAGACCAGATGGATTTACAGCCAAATTCTACCACACATATAAAGAAGAGCTGGTATCACTCCTACTGAAACTATTCTGAAAATCAAGGAGAAGGGAATCCTCCCTAATTCATTCTATGAGGCCAACATCATCTTAATACCAAAACCTGGCAGAGACAATCAAAAAAGCAAGCTTCAGGCCGGTATCCCTGATGAACATAGTTGCAAAAATCCTCAACAAAATACTGACAAACCAAATCCAGCATCACATCCAAAAGCCAATCCAGCACAATCAGGCAGGCTTTATCCCTGGAATGCAAGGTTGGTTCAATATATGCAAATCAATAAACATGATTCATCATATAGACATAAATAAAGACAAAAACCACATGATCATCTCAATAGATGCAGAAAAGGCTTTTGATAAAATTCAACATCCCATCTTGTTACAACCCCTCTACAAACTAGGCATCAAAGGAACATACCTCAAACTAATATAAGCCATCTATGACAAATCCACAGTCAACATCATACTGAATGGGAAAAAGCTTGAAGCATTCTGCTTGAGAACTGGAGCAAGACAAGGATGACCACTCTTACCACTCCTATTTAACCTAGTACTAGAAGTCCTAGCCAGAGCAATCAGGCAAGAGAAAGAAATAAAAGGCATCATCCAAAAAGGAAGAGAGGAAGCTAAAATATCTCTCTTTGCAAGCAATATGATTCTATACCTAAAAATCCCCATAGTCTCTACCCAAAGGCTCCTAGGCCTGATAAACAACTACAGCAAGGTTCAGGATACAAAATTAATGTACAAAAACAAGTAGTATTTCTTTACACCAAAAACATCCAAGTTGAGAGCCAAATCAAGAGCACAAGCTTATTCACAATAGCTATAAAAAGAACAAAATACCTAAAAATGCAGCTAACCAAGGAGGTGAAAGATGTCTACAATGAGAATTACAAAACACTGCTCAAAGAAATCAGAGATGACATAAACAAATGGAAAAACATTCTATGTTAATAGACAGGGAGAATCAATATTGTTACAATAGCCATACTACCCAAAGCAATTTATAGATTCAATGCGATTTCTATCAAACTACCAATGACATTCTTCACAGAATTAGGAAAAAATTACTAAAACTCCTATGGAGCCAAAAAAGTGCCTAAATAGCCAAGCAACCCTAACCAAAAAGAACAAAGCTGGAGACATCACATTACACAATTTCAAACTATATCACAAAGCTACAGTATGGTACTGGTACAAAAACAGACACATAGACTGATGGAACAGGTTAGAGAACCCAGAAATAAAGCCATACACCTACAACCATCTGATCTTTGACAAAGCTGGTAATAACAAGCAATGGGGAAAGGACTCTCTATTCAATAAATCGTGCTGCAATAACTAGCCAACCATATGCAGAAGATTGAAGCTGGACCTGTTTCTTTCACCATATACAAAAAATCAACTCAACATCTATTAAATATTTAAATGTAAATATAAAACTATAAAAATCCTAGAAGAAAACTAAGAAATACCATTCTGGATATTGGTCCTAGCAAAGACTTTATGACAAAGACTCCAAAAGCAATTGCCACAAAAACAAAAATTGAAGTGTGGGACCTAATTAAACAAACAACTTTTGCATACTGAAAGAAACTATCAGCAGAATAAACAGACAACATACAGAATGGGAGAAAATGTTTGAAAACTATGCATCTGACAAAGGTCTAATATCCAGAGTCTATAAGGAACTTAAGCAAATCAACAAGCATAAAATAACCCCATTTAAAAATGGGAAAGGACATGAACAGATAGTTCTCAAAAGAAAACATACACATAGCCAACAAGCATATGAAAAAATGTTCAATATCATTGATCGTTAAGAGAAATGTAAATCAAAACCACAATAAGATACAATCTCACACCACTCAGAATGGCTACTAGTAAAAAGTCAAAAATAACAGAGGTTGATAAGGTTGCAGAGAAAAGGGAATGATTATACATTGCTGGTTGGAATATAAATAAGTTCAGCCAGTGTGGAAAGCAGTCTGGAGGTTCTGAAAGAAAATAAAACAGAACTACCATTTGACCCAGAAATCCTGTAACTGGGTATATACCAAAGGAATATAAATCATTCTACCATAAAGACACAGATGTGTATGTTCATAGCAGCGTTATCACAATAGCAAAGACTTGGAATCAACCTAGGTGCCCATGAACAATGGATTGGTTAAAGAAAATGTGGTACATGTACACCATGGAATATTACACAGCCATAAAAAAAGAATAAGATCATGTCCTTTGCAGCAACATGGATGGATCTGGAGGCTATTATTGTAAGTGAACTAATGCAGGGACAGAAAACCAATACCACATGTTCAAACTTATAAGTGGGAACTAAACATTGAGTACACATGAAAACAAAGAAGGGAACAATAGACACCAGGGCCTACTTGAGGGTGAAAGGTGGGAGGAGGGTGAGGATTGAAAAACTACCTATCGAGCATTAGGTATTATGCTGATTATCTGGATAACAAAATTATCTGTACAACAAACCTCCACAACACACAATTTGCACATGCAACAAACCTGCATACTTACCCCTTGAATATAAAATAAAAGTTGGAAAGAAAAATGAATAAATAAAATACAAAGAATAGTGAACCCTTTCCAAAAGGATTTCATTTGGCTTTGCCCAAATACATCAGAGAAATCACTGTTGATGTCTGCTATAGCCTTACAAAATGTATTTTTTAAATAATAAGACTTAAAAGTAGAAATTACCTCTTGATCCATTGGCTGCAGAATGTATGTTGTGTTAGCAAGCATGAAAACAATATTCATCTCCTTGTATATATCTCCATTGGAGCTCTTGAGTTACTGTGTGCATTGTCAATGGGCAGCAATATTTTGAAAGGAATCTTTTTTTCTTGCCAGTAGGTCTCAACCATGGACTTAAAATAGTCAGTAAACGACACTGTAAACAAATATGCTGTCATCCAGGCTTTGTTGTTTACAGAGCACAGAAAAAGTAGATTTTGCATAATTCTTAAGGGACCTAGGATTTTCAGAATGAATAATGAGCACTGGGCTTCATCTTAAAGTCACCAGCTGCATTAGCCCTTAACAATATAGTCAACATGTACTTTAAAGCTTTGAAACCAGGCATTGACTTCTCCTGTCCAGCTGTGAAAGTCCTAGATGGCATCTCCTTCCAATAGAAGGCTGTTTGTCTACATTGAAAATGTATTGTTTAGTGTAGCCACTTCTATCAATGATCTTAGCTAGATCTTCTGGGTAACTTGCTGCAGCTTCTCCATCAGCACTTACTGATTCACCTTGCACTTTTGTGTTATGGAGACAGCTTCTTTCCATAAACCTCATGAACCAACCTCTGCTAACTTCCAACTTTTCTTCTGCAGCTTCCTCACCTCTCTCAACCTTCATAGAATTGAGGAGAGTTAGGGCCTTGCTCTGGGTTAAGCTGTGGCTTATGTGAATGTTGTGGCTGGTTTGATCTATCCAGACCACTAAAACTTTCTCCATGTCAGCAATAAGGCTCTTTTGCTTTCTTATCATTTGTGTGTTCACTGAAGTAGCACTTTTATTTTCTTCAAAACTTTTCCTTTGTATTCACAAGTTGGCTAACAGTTTGGCACAAGAGGCCTAACTTCTAGACTAGCTCAGCTTTCAACATATCTTCTTCACCAAGCTTAATCACCTCTAGCTTTTGATTTAAAGTGAGAGAAAATAACTCTTCACCTAAACAGTTAGAAGCCATCATAGGGTTATTAATTGGTCTAATTTTAGACACAACTAATTTTAGGGCACTCTTTGTGGTGCCACAGAACGTTTACAATAATAACATCAAAGATCATTGATCAGAGATCACCATAAGATATAATAATAATGAGAAAGTTTGAAATATTGTGAGAAATACCAAAATGTGATACAGAGTCATGAACTGAGCAGTGCTATTGACAAAAAATGATGGCAATAGGCTTTTTTGACACAGGGTTGCCACAGACATTCAATTTTTTAAATATGCAATATCTTCAAAGTGCAGTAACATAAAACACAATAAAATGAGATATGCCTGAATTTATAGTTCTTAATTCAGAATGTTTAACTAGCCAGCAAACAGTTATTGAATGACATGTTAAACTTAGCACACTCTTAAAGATGTTTATTCCAGATAATAATTCACAATATTGACTCTCAAAAAATATATATTTTATCACTTGATTTTTGGGGACTCAATGACTTGTGGAAACAACCAGAAGCATAGGTCACTTTTAATTCATAATTATCGTATGTTTAATCCACCCTGTTGTAAAATTGATGACACTATGAACACATGCTTTAAATGCTTATTCACCCATTCATCGTCTTCCACAAAGGATCTGACTGTGTAACTTGAAGGAGGCATTAAAACAAATGATAAAATGAAAATTCAAGGATAGAATTAAAAATCAAGCCTGGGCAAAATACAAATAAGTGAGTAAGATACCAAGACTAAGAAAGATTAAACATGCAATTCATCAACATTACTACAATTAAGCCTCATATTTGGATCTAAGCTTCTTAGTAGACATTGTAAAAAAGGGAAAAATAGTCATATTGTTGTTATAGGCAAACAAAGGAGTGGTAATATAAGTTATTTGAATGGAAAAACCATTCCTAGGAAATGGGGAGACATACCATAATGTTAATATGTATAGCATGATATAACATGTAATATATAATGGTGATTAGGAATGCTGGAGTCATAAAAGATCTGGATCCGATAACTAATCCCACTATTTAACTTCTGTAAGCTTCAAATTTCTCATGTTAACAAGGATTTTTTAAATACCTACTTAGTATTATTATAGAGAATAACTTATGTGATGTATTCTAAGCAATTGAACATGGGCAGCAATACCTACCTCAAATGACTGCTGTACAGAGCAAGTGATGCAAGTGGTGCAAATTAATAAATGCATCATTGGAGGGGACAAGTAGGGGATTGAGAGATAGCCAATAACTGTCTGTGGCTGAGAGAGCTGTGGCTGATGGGTACATTTGAATTTATGATGAGAACAGTTCCAATACTGCTCTGCTGCAACATACACTTGACATTGGGGAACATCACACACTGGGGACTGTTGTGGGGTCGGGGGGAGAGGGGAGGGATAGCATTAGGAGATATACCTAATGCTAAATGACGAGTTAATGGGTGTAGCACACCAACATGGCACATGCATACATATGTAACAAACCTGCACGTTGTGCACATGTACCCTAAAACTTAAAGTATAATAATAATTTTTAAAAAAACAATTGTTTTATGTCATTCTCTCTCAAGCAATAGTGAAAAGAATTCATTACAATTAATGAATTAAAATAAAATAAATTAATTAAATATGATGATTCTGTTGAAGTAGCTCGTTTAAACCACCTCATTAGGCAGAGACATTGTCTTATTCTCCACACTAAGTTGGTCGTGAAGCACAGCCTTGATCATCAGAACAGCAAGCCACCTCTGCTTTACACTCCATCTTGATCTCATGCCCTGTAATAAACAAAATGACAATGACTAGATCCCATTAAATGAGAGCAGTCTTTATTTCTGCTAATCATTCATTAGATATTTAATAACAGTTCTCGAGGAATATTGTACACTTTGACAACTCTTAAGATTCCCTGTTTTCATCAGTAAAGTAAACTTTACTTTGTCATCAGCATGCTTGGACTTTCAGAAGTAATCAACATTTTTTAGCACTTACTACTAAAGGCCCACACACTGTTAAGTACTTCACACACATTAACTCACAAACACATTTTATCCTCATGACAGAACTATGAGGCAGATACTATTATCCCAATATTGCAGATGAGGAAACTGAAATGCAAAGAAGTAAATTGTCCAAGTTCTCAAAGTTAGTAAGTGGTAGGTTGAGAGAAAATTCGAGCAGTAATGATCTGGAGCCCACATTCTTAATCAAATTCTGCTGACTGACTTCACAGCAAAGATATCAGAGAAAACTGGGATGTATTACTACCGCCATTTCACTCTAACAAAACTGTAGTGATCAGATGAGAAAATACTTATATAAGTACGGAAGTTTCGTCACTGAAGAATTTGTGCATTTTTTATCCCCAGAAATGTTAACTCATCTTTCTCTGTGCTCATCCCAAATCTTCAATCCTTTGTACTTAGACCAAATATTTATAGAACACCCAGTAGACATTGTGCTAGACACAGACTGAATTCTTGTTCTCTCATAATAGGAATCCATGAGTTATGACATTAATTGACCCTCACCTGTATCTTGACCTCACACATAGTAGCCAAACTCTCATATCTCATAAAACCAGTGTGGGATCAAAGTTAAAGTAATTAAATAATCTAGCAAAACTTAGAGTACAATTATTGCTTACTGTTACACATTTTATGATGTGTCACTTATGTACTCATAACATTTTCTCACTTTATAATTTTGTGTATTTTATACATAAATTTTATAATATGCCTATTATATTTTTATGTTTTATATATTCATGACATTTCTCACATCACAATTTCATTAAACACTTTTATAACTTTTTCTCATTTCTAAGTCACCCAGTTTCCATAAAAAATACATAATACAGAAATAACATTTCATAATTTTACAAACTAAAAAATATATATACCAAGATAGCTCCTATTGCAATTCTCTGCTTCATGGTTTATGGAAGTAACTTGAACAACTTAGTTACTTATAATGTCACCTGGGATGGAAAAACAAACAGGCAGAACAATCCATTGATCTCCCTTCCACTGAAATCCCTACACTGCCCATTGGGGCCAATAAGCAGAGTACCTCTTTATGAAGTTGTATTACACACTGGGTAAGAGCACAGGCCCTGGCACCGACATTCCTGGTTTAACTCCAGATGTGCCACAGATTCATTGTGACTTTAAGCAAATTTCTTAATTTCTCTGTGCCTTGATTTCCTTGACTGCAAATTGGGGGATAATAAAGTACTACCTCTAGCACTGATATTTCCTTGCATGCACCAGCATCAGAGCTCTAGTTCTTAAAATATGGAAATACTTTCATGCTAGTAGATAAATATTATAGCTGCCTACTCAAGCTCCCTAGTTCCCATACACACACAACCTCCACCCAGGCCCCTCCCCCAGGGTCACCTCTATGCTCTGCAATGATGCAATGAAAATAAGGTACAGCAGCAGAAGAGGAATGAGTCCTCAATAGAGGTGAGACTTTTCTTCCTATTTTTAGTGGAAAAAACAGCAGCATGTTCTTATGTCAAGATAATGCCACAAAGCCTGGGAAAAATGACAGTAGAGTTGAACAGTAGCAAATCACTGGTGCAATTCCTTGAGTAGGCAGATGGGAGGGATACCTAATGCAAGGAAGGCAGATTCACCTTTAACAGGAGGATGGACAGTTCATCTCTGGTAAAAGGAGCAAAGAGAACAGATGCAGTCAGTGGGAAGATGTGGTGGTGGGAGTTTGTGAAATTTTCTTCTAATTGATTCTGTTTCCTAGATCATATGAAAAAGTCATCAAAAGAGTAGAGAAAGGTGTGCTGGACCCCTATTGACTCCAATAGGGAGGGCACCATCATGTCTGAGAGGCTGAAGAAGAGACCTGGGGACAGTGAACAAGACATAGGGTTTATTGGGGGAGCTTATACACAGGAACGTTCCAGTAGTGACAGGCTGCACAGGAGAACCACTGCTGCTGGTGGTGTTGTTAATTTAGTGCAAGTCCATAGGCATGAAAACCAGGAGAGCCAATGATATAAATCCAAATCTAAGGGCAAGAGAGATGAGAAGAGATGTTCTAGCTCAAACAGTGAGGCAGGGAAAATGGGGGCCAATTCCTTCTTCTTCTACCTTTTGTTGTATGCAGGCCCTCAATGGATTGAATAACACTGATCACACTGGGGAGGGCAATCACTTTATTGAGTCAAATTCAAATGCTAATCTCACCCAGAAACAACTTGACAGACACACACAGAAACAATGTTTAATCTAGATACGCCATGGCCCACTTAAGTTGATACATAAAATTAACCAGTAGATAGATGATAGATAGATAGATGATAGATAGATAGATAGATAGATAGATAGATAGATAGATAGATAGATAGATGATAGGAGTATTAGTCCATTTTCACACTACTGATAAAGACATACCCAAGCACTCAAGACTGGGTAATTTATTTTAAAAAAGAAGTTTAATAGACTCACAGTTCCATGTGACTGGGGAGGCCTCACAATCACAGTGGCCAGCAGACAAGACATAATGAAAATCAAGCAAAAGGGGTTTCCCGTTATAAAACCATCAGATCTCTTGAGACTTATTCACTACCATGAGAACAGTACGGGGGAAACCGCCCCCATGATTCAATTGTCTCCCACCAGGTCCCTCCCACAACAAGTAGGAATTATGGGAACTACAATGCAAAGTGAGATTTGGATGAAGACACAGCCAAACCATATCAGATGGATAGATGATAGATAGACAGATAGATAGATGATAGATAGACAGACAGACAGATAGATAGATAGAAAGTACTTCAAAAAATGGTTTAAATTGTTAAAAGGTAGGGAGACACAAATGGGCACATGTCTTTAGAGTTTAAAGGAAACAGGGACAAAAGATATAAATTTAGAAATCGTTAACGTTTGGACTATATGGGACTAGATGAGCTAACCTACAGAGGAAAGGTGGGGAGTGAAGAAAAAGCAGCCTGGCCCTGCCACCAGTCTGTGGTATTTTGTTATGGCAACTTTAGCAAACTAATACAGAACTAATGCATAATTCATTCTATAATATAGATTCAATTATTTACAACTAATAATTTTGTCCTTGTAACGTCCAAAGTTAAATTTTTTAAATGTAGAAAAATAACTTTGTATACTAGAAATGGTCTTCTTAGGAAACCAACAAAACCCAAGACATATGTTAAAATAGTTTTGATGGCATCCAAATTAAGGATTTCAGTTCAACAAAGGAACATACACAAAGTTCTCTCAACAAAGAATATCAAATTTAATAGATAATGGAAAGACTAAGAGATGATGTTTGCAATGTCTAAAACTGATAAGGGACTAATATTTAAAATATATTTAAAGAATACCTGCTAATCAACAAAAGTAAACAGAAAAAAAAAATCAAAAGAAAAAATAGGCAAAGAAGATGTTAGGCAATTTACAGAAAAAGAACCCTAAATAGCTATTTAAATATGCAGTAGATTGAATGCTACTGGTGGATATGTAAAAATGTGCAGCCATTCTGGAAAGCATGCTTTATTTGCTAGGAAATTAAGTATGTACATGATTTGCCCTTTGATGCAACAATATTATTCCCAATATATTTGCCAGAAAAATGCTTAAACTGGCCTGTATAGGAACATGTATGAGGATATAAACTGTGAAGCTGTTTGTGTTATAGGGAACTGATGGCAACTTTGGTGCCCATCATTAGGAGATTTGATAATATGATGTGGTGGTGGTTATGTCCTATAGATAGAGTAATAGATGTATGTAGACAAATGTGGATAAATCTAAAGAGCGTAGTTGAGTTTTAAAAAAGTAAGATATAGAACAAGATTTATAGCCCACTATCATTACATAAATTTAAAACACAGAAGTATATTTTATACAAATGTATGTGTATTTAAGGACACTTAGCAAATGCATTACATGATTCCTATAATGGGGTAAGGAGAAAAATGAGAAAAGTAATCTGGATGATTGGAAGAAATTAAAATTATAAAATGAAATAAAATAAAAATATGGACTTTGACCTATTACAAAGATATGATATGAAATGGAGTATATTAACTCTACTTTCTACACCTGAAATGGTTCCCCAGAAGCTCTTGTACAGAATCATGCCCATATGTTCCATCCATTAAAGATGTTATCATCAGTAACCAGTATAATTCCAAACTGATAGTGAGATAGTGCTTAGAACTTTTCTGCCATCAGGTAACTCAAAACAATCATAAAAGACCCAAGGATATTTGAACATAAGTCTCTCAATCTAATTTTTTTAAATTACCAACAAAAAGTATTGTACAGGAAGTATGTAATCCACTAAAGATGTTGTTAAAACCTCTGAATCAGAGTGAGATTGTCTACCAGTCAGCATTTGGGATACCTTACCAAGAGCTGTAGATTTTCAATGAAATCAGAGCAGAATACTGTCAGTAAATTCTGCTCCCTTCATTGTACACTGCACACTGTGTAGGAAACAATCAATTTTAAAATGAAAAATACAAAAAAGCCAGCATGAACTTTAAGGACTGACAGGAAGAGTGCTATGATGAGTAATGATTATTGCTATCATCTTGTGCTCAAATGTGCAAGACACAATGTTTGCTGCATGCAATAACTCATCTAAGCCTCACAATAATCTTATAAAAGAGGTACTATCATTTTCCCCATTTCACAAAAGAAACTGAGGCTCAGTAACTTTCTTATGGTTATTTCTCACAGCTCTGGAGGCTGGAAAATCCAAGATCAAGGCACTGGCAAGTTCAGTGTCTGGTGAGGATCCGGTCTTTCTGCTTCCAGGATGGCCCTTTGTTGTTACATTCTCCATGAGGAAACAAACACTGTGCCCTCATATGGTGGAAGGAACAAAGGGAAAAAAGGCAACTCCCTCACATGTCTTTTATAAGATCATTAATCCTATTCATGAGGGCTCAGTTCTTATAACTTAATCACATCCTGAAAGCCCCACTTCTTTCTATCATCATATCGATGATTAAGTGTCAGCATGTGAATTTTAGGGTACATATTAAGACCATAGCATAGTTTGAACTGTGAAGTTCAAACAAGGACCTTATAGGAAGTCTCATGCTAGCTCATCTGACATAGAAAGATACCAAGGTAGAAGCCAAATAAAAATATAATAAGGTAATGGTATTTGCACATTACCACCCCAAACACGTCTATCTAGCTTCTTAAGCAATTCCTTAACATCACATGTGAGTTGTCAACGTCAAATTATCTTCCACGACAAGTTATTAGAATAGTTAATATTATATATACTCTGGCATTTTTTAAAAAAGAATCATCTATGAATTTCACAACTACCAGTGAAGTGTGTTTTGTTATTTTACAGAGAAGGAACTTGAAGATAACTTCAGTTAAGAAATGTGTGCATTAACACAAAACCATAGGTTATGTCAGAGCTTCCCAAAGGCTGTGCCATGGCATGCTGGCATGCCATGAAGCTGTGGCAAAATAGTGATCCCTGTTCTTCAGCTGGAAGAGGTCTATAGCAGCCAGAATAATGGGCTAGTTGATTCTGGCCTCAAGAAAGCTGGTCCGTTTACCCCAGTCTGAACACTACAATTTTTTGCTTGTGCTGTATTATGAGAAAGGTTGGAAAGCAAGTCATAGAATTGGGTCTCAAGTCTAGGTCTTCACACCCTAGTTTTTTATTTTCTTTCCATTATACTATGCACCTTCTGAAATTTAGCTTTCTGCCAAGCTGGAGGCAGTTTTCATCACAACATCTCTCTAATAGTTATACTCTATTTCTCGAATTGAATAGTGATTACTTTGTGATAACTTATCAAGTTAGGATTTGTGTGTTCTTCACTATGCATATTTCAAATTCTAAAGTTTATTAAAACTCAATTTTCTGGCTGCTGTGTAAAAAACTGGATTGGCAGGAGCAAAATCAAAATCAGAGAGACTAATTAGAAGATATGCTTACTTGATTATAGATCATTTTCTAATTCTAAAGATGGAAAAAGAGAAAATTTATTTCTCTAGTTATAGGAGACTTTACACAGAGAGTGCAGACTCCCAAGAGAGGGGTCAACAAAGAGCCAGCCTTAGTTCTTCCTGACTTCTCCCTAGAACTAGTGAGAAGGAAAGGAGAGAGGCGGGAGCAGGACCTGGGATAGCCCATACATTTGACAGAGAAGGAAGATGGCCACCATTCTGTGAGCCTAGAGTTTTCCAAATAGTCTGGTTATGTGGTCAGGGGAGGAATAACAACTGATCCAGAGTCTTTGCAGGTGCAACAGAAGCAGCATGGTCAAAACGAATGTCTTGTTGGCTCTAACTGCCCTGGAGACACTGCCAAAGAAACCTTGTTTTATGGGCCTAGCTGGGTGTCATGCTTAGTCCTATGGAGAGAAGCCAGGCATTTGGTGTCTGGCCTGCATAAGTACAACTAATCCACAAATTCTTTAAAAATATGTTATTAAATTCCAATAACATATTTAGATTGTAAGCATAACATTTGCACCTAAACTAAAGGAATGTAGGTTATATCATTAGTTTTCATTCTAAGGTCTATAGGTTTCATTTAATTTAAGTAATAAGAAGGGGAAAGTGTCATTAAAATCCAGCATTTGGATGAGATGCAGGCCTCAGAATACATCTACTGATGTTGGAGACTGTATAGAAATCACAGGAGAGATAATAGACTAAAGTGACAGCCGTGTCAATAATGAAGAATGGCTAGATATCAAAGGAGTTTTGGAGGTACTAATGACAGAACTGTATGAGAGGTAAAGAAAAAGGAAAAGGAATTGTAATTCCCACATTTGTAGATTTCATAACTGGGCAGGAAGTGATACCATTTATTAAGATAGGGAAGATAGGTCCAGACCTGGGTACAAGTATATCAAGGGTTCTGTTTTGGAATTTATAAATTCGAGAAGCCTAGGAGGAGACACTCAAATGGAAATACCAGATAAGCAGCTAGATATTTGAATCTGAAAGTCAAGTGAGAGACTTGATATGGAGACATACACTTCAAGATTACTGACATGCAGACAGTAATCAAAGACATAGGAAAAAGTGAGATAACCCTGGGAGAGGTGAAGATAAGAGAGGAAGGCCATTAAGATATTAACACAATAGAAACAAACAGAAATCTACATAAATACAATATGAAGGTTATTCGTGAAATTAACAAGAGTAGCTTCAATGGGGATAGAAGCCAGATTAGAATTGGTTTAAGAGTAAATGAAATTATTGTGTTAATCATAATTTTTTTAAAAAAGAATGAATGAAGGTTAAGAAGGGGAAACGACAGTGTAAAAATGTCTTTTAAGAAGTGTTGTTTCACATGCATTAACCCATTTTATTTTCTCACCAACCTTATTAAATAGATACTCTTATTATCCCCATTTTACAAATGAAGAAACTCAGGCCTAGAGACAAGTAACCTTCCAAAGATCTTGCAGCTATTAAGTGCCAGAGTTGGGATTTAAACTAACATTACTCTAACTCTTAAGTCCATGCTCTTAACTGCTGTTACTGCTGGATATGGCAGACTATACAGCACAAGTACAGATCTTGAAATTCACTGACTCACTTGTTCAATGTACAAGAGTTAACTCAGACAACAAATTCAGAGGTGTTTATATAAAACCAAAGCAATTTAAATACCTAAAATTGGATTTGGTGTTTGCTATGGTTTGGATGTTTGTACCCTCCAAACTTCATGTTGAAATTTGATCCTCAATGTCAGAGATAGAGTCTAGTGGGAGATGTTTGGGTCATGGAGGCAGATTCCTCATGAATATATTAATGCCCTCCCTTGAGGGTGAGTGAATTCTTTATTAGTTCCTGAAACAACTAGTTGCTTTTTTGTTTGTTTGTTTGTTTTGTTTTGTTATTTTTTAGAGATGGGGTTTCACCATGTTGGCCAAGCTGGTCTTGAACGCCTGACCTCAAGTGATCCACTCACCTGGGCCTCCCAAAGTGCTGGGATTACAGGCATGAGCCAGCACACCCAGCCCCAACTAGTTGTTAAATAGAGCCTGGTACCTTGCCCTCTCTGTCTTGGTTCCTCTCTCACCAAGTGATCTCTGCACATCCCAGCTCCCCTTCACCTTCTGCCATGAGTGGAAGCAGCTTGAGATCCTCACCAGATGCATGAACACAATTTTGAGCTTTCCAGCCATTAGAATCATGAGCCAAATAAACCTTTTTCCCTTCATAAATTACCCAGCCTCCAGTATTCCTTTATATCAACACAAAATGGACCAATACATGAAAACATGTTCATCTACAACAGAGATAATTCATGTTGCTTTAAAAGGTTGATTTGGTGTTCAAAAGCAGGTATTTAAAATTGGAGACTGAAATGTTTATTAATCCATCAAAAATACACTCATCATTTCCTATTCACTTAACCCAGTGGTAAGATAACACTAAGTCCAGGATAAGACCTGTCTTTGTCCTCAACAAACTAAGCCCACTTGTCTACTATATTGATCAAATGATAAACCAAACCATTAATGCTTAGCACAATATAAATAGTAATTGCTACTATTTCTATGTGGAACAGTGGGAAAAGATATTTGAAAGCTATTAAAAATCATTTTAAATATTCATATTTGCTTCATTTTCCAGGCATTTTAAAGCAGTGAAAAGTTAATATTACAACATTTGCTTATGCATTTTTCTCTTTGTTCATCTGACTACTTCAAAATCCTATATTGATCAGGTTATATACATAAACCTTACAGAGCATGTTGTTATAGAATATTCTGTGCTACTACATTGTTCAAAATGCAATGATTCTTATGTCTTAATATTTCAATTTGGACTTCAAGAGGTGTACAATTGAGTGATTTATTTCCATTCCTGTATCCTTGAGAAGAACTTCCTTAAGCATTAGGCTGTTCCAATGATATTACAGTATAATATGTCTTTTCTTCTACATCAATCAACATCGTAAAATTTCTTTATTAAATAAATCTGTTAATTTGTGTACTCTTACTTGCATTGCTCTAATGTTTTTCCAAACCTTTTAATTTCATCACAGAATTTTTCCATGAGTCAGCTTTAGCCAAATTCCTAAGATTCATGCTTGGAATTTATATTGTACTGCTTCCCAAAATCTCCATGAATGATTTACTACTAGGCTAAAAAACTAGAAAATCATCTAGGAATGTATACATACCTATAAGTATTTTACATAATATATACAATGTGTATATGTCTGTGCATACATGTGTGTATGTATATTCAACTTGACTGACAATTAGAAACAGATATATTTGAATATATGGTAACATATTAAATGTACTAACAATATATATATACATTCCACTAACAATTGTGCTGTTCTACCTCAATTTAGAATTTTTATTTTTATCGATTCAATAATTTGAGTTATTTTCTAACATTTATTATTTACAAATAGGTGTCAGAGAACCTGGTGTCTCTACATAAACAGAATGTTCTTTGAGCAAGCAGTCAGGCCTTAGCATCAACCTTGACTGGGGGATGCTGTCAAACTTCAACAATCAGTTGAGCAGTAACTGAGCTTCTGCTGTTGCTGAACAATCCACCCACACCAAAGATATCTAATATGGTTTCACTGTCATGCAAACTCTTTGCTGGTAAGGGACCATAACCACATCTCTTAATGAAGACTATGTCCATGAATTTATGCTCACTAAATAAAGGATAATCCTGGGACCCCATTGAGAGTTGACAAGGATCTCAGTCATCTTTACATCCTCAGTTCCTAGCACATATCCAGTCACACAAATCTTTGTGGAATGGATGAAGATAATAAAGAAGACAGTGTTAACACTGTCTTTAATATGCCATTATAATTCTTACCTCTTTTCCATGGATGTAAGAATTTGAAAATTTTTCAGTTTCCTTAATTCTTCTCACTCCCACATCCCCTTTATCTACGCCATTTGTAAATGTAGTTGGTCTTACTTCCAATCTGAATCATGAACTATCCATTCTTCTCCTCTTCTTTGTCCCAAAACATAGCCCAAGTTGCACCATAATTCTCACCTGGAGTACTATGACAGTCTCCTTACTAGTCTCTCTGCATCCACTTTTGTCTACATCCAATGTTCCACACCACATCTAGAACAATTTTTAAAAATATATCTTATTAATTTCACTCACTTGCTTAACATGCATCATTGAACACCCAATGTTCTTCAAATGAAATGCAACGTCTTTCCATGATCTCCAAACTTCTGCATGACCTAGGCCTTGTATATACCATAATATTAAAAATGAGAATAAAAAGAGTAGACAATGTCTCAGCTACCAGAAAATAGTAGAGTTTTGAGAAAAATAACCATGACTCCAGGAATATTTGTGAGATCGAGTAGAGAAAACCTAAATAAGGAAACAGAGGATTCAAATAACTGGATCAGCTTGATTCATTACTACGCAGAATTTTGTACCAAACAAATATCTGTTCTTTTCAAGCACCATGGAATTGTCTTAAAATTTGATGACATAGTAAATCAAAAGGAATCATCTTAAATTCCAAAAAGTAGAAATAATGCAAGCAATGTTCACTGTCCACTACAATAAAACCAGATATCAATAACAAGCACCCTCCACACTCCCACCATCCACCTACCCACTTGCAACTTTAAAAACCCTCCTCTAGTTAAGTAAGGTTATATGGAAATCTATTCTGAAATTACTGAATTTTTAAATGAAGGACAATTATATTGCTATACAGCTCAAACTTTAAGATTCAGCCAAAGAGTATACAACAAAAATAATATAAACTCTACTGTATTTATCAAAAAAATAAGAAATATCAAACCCAAGTTAACTTATTCTTCTAAAGGAGCTTATAAACAAACAATTAAATAAGCCAAAAAGGAGTCAAAAGAAGGAATTTATAGAGATAGAAGCAGAAGTTAATAAACTAAAAATGTAACATATCTAGAAATTGCAAAATGATATGAAATCTTTTCTAGTGCCCAATGAAGTAGACAGATATCTAGCAACCCTAATTAATAACAAAATATAGAAAGAAAACATAATATGCAAAATTAGAGATATAAGGCAAATATCATAGATACAGGTGAAATTGAAAATCTAGATAAAATAATGGTAATCTAGAGAAACAATAATTATCAAAAGTGCCACAAGAAGAGGCAGGGATAACCTGAAAAGACTAATTCTAAAAACTAAAAGCATTAAAAAGTTGTCAAATGTGTACGATCCTAAAAGTTACCATGCTTTTAACAGCTATCATTATTAATACTCAGCAATAAACAAGTCAGCATTTACTAGTTGCCTGCTATTTGCCAAGCACTGTACATAGCACTTTGTTAGGTGACTACTACCTCACTTCATTTTCTAAACAAGAAGACAAAGACAGGCAAAGTTAACTTGCCAAATTTCACATGATAAGTGATAGGCCTAGTATTGGAAGACAGACTGTAAAGAGATCACAAAGCTTATCTTCTTAACCTCTCTATTATGTGCAGGAATGATTTACTTTTGACAAGACATTGTTTTTAAGAATTAAAGAAGAAAAAATATGTGATTATTTCAATAAAAGTGGAAAAGATACTTGATAAAATGCAATATCAATTCCTGAGTTAAAAAAATAGTCAACTTTCCTTACATGATCAAAAAAATAAATATTTCTCAGAAGCTAACAGCAAATGCCATACTCAGGGGTGAAACAAGAGAGCAGAGTTTCTCAAGCAGGTATTAAGGGAGGGGATGGCCACAGGTATGTTTAGAAAAAAATAAGTCTTCCCCAGAGTAAATACGTTTAATAGCTAAACAAATTAAACAGATTTATTTATCACTGGCGATTTTCTCAGAGGCTTTAACACGCTACTATGGTTGTTCTGCGACTCTTTTGAAAGGGAATAGAAGGTGCGATTTCCCAAGCTTCTTTGATTACTAAGCCCTTTGTTCTCAACTCTGGAAACTAGTGTCCACAGCTCCAATTTTGCAAAGACTGCACTAAAGACATCTGGACTAACATTACTAAAAAAAAAAAAGATTCTCACTATGACCTCTATGATTTAGCACTATTCTAGATTACTTGTCAGTGCAATAAAGGAGAAAAAAATAAAATGTAAATATTGGAAAGAAAAAACTGTCTGTAAATGATTTAATTGTCTACGTCAAGATCAAGACAATCAATTAAAACTTTAAAAAGACAATAACTTAGAGCATTAGATAAAAAATAAGTATGTATATAAATTGATCTCTATCCTCAATGAGCTTACACTTTGTCCAGAAAGACTTATGCATAGTGAGCGAAGAAAATAAGAATAAGAGGGGAAAAATCATTGAAAATGCATAAATTATTTAATAATTCCACTAGTCTTATCTCAAGGGTAGTAATAATATTGGAGAAAAAATACATTTCCTTTGCTTCTGAATTTTGTATTTTCATAGAGAATTGTATTAATCCATATGCTACTGGATAATACAATTTGACACAACTCTGCCCATAGTTAGGCATGTGACTTTTGACAAGGTAGCTCTCCTGGGTCAAAAATTTTATAGAATCTCAGGATTTTTTTAAAAATTGGAGTCACCTAATATAGACCACAAAGCCTTACCAACATGAACACTTATGTCCACATCAGAGATTTTATCATAAGAGATCAAAATATGCTCAATGGTGTTCATACCACATTTTAGAGTGAAACTAACATTGTAGGTGTACACAAAAGCCTATTCAAAGAAATTATGGTACATCTATCTAAAGGTATACTAAGCTAATCTTAAAAATTATGTGACCACATGAGAAAGTGTTCATAACACGATAACAGAGAAAAGAAGATTACAAAACAGCATGTACAGTGCGACCTCAGGTTTACAAATACACACACACTCAGGTCTCTACTTACTCCCACAGCTGGTTACCTTTGAACAAGCAACAGCTTGAACAACCATATGTGAGTACCCTGCATATTAAAATATTACCAGTGCTTATCTCTTCTGAGTAAGATTTTTGGTGATTTGTATTTCCTTCAGGATTTCCATGTTTGCAAAATCTTCAAAACTCTCTGTAATTGGAAAACAAAAATTCAATAAATGGTGTTTAACTTACCTATTTCAACTGCAAAGTCTATTTTTTAGTCCTCTTGAATGATACTCATCCTAGCCTGTTTTTCCATTCCATTCTTAAAAGCCTCCTATGAAGTGGTCTAGAAATCCCTAGAAACAGCTCCCAAATGTCAGAAAATATGTCTTTACACTTTGCTATAATCTGATTTTCACTACAACCTCCATTAAATGCTCATGAATGATAAGTTCATTCCTGTTATAAATAATAGCTCTTCAAAAGGTTTTATGATAGTAAGCATATTCCTCTGGTTCTTCTTTTCTCCAGATTAAATATCCCCCAGTTCTTTACATTATTCCATTTTGTGGCATACATTTGTATTTCCCTGAGCATGTATAAAGATCTTATCACCTTCAGGATAAGAAAGAGGTGGATACAGTTCTGGCCACTGACTAGTTTCCAAACTAGAATAGGCATGATAAAAACAGTAGCTGATCTATCACTTTGTGACGTAGTATGTGACTTGCTCAGACTTTAAAGAATGAGTTGCTGAAAGACACTGATTTTGCCAATTTAAAATAACAATGGTTTTTAAATAAAATGCTGAAATTATTAATCTATTTTTGGAAGAGTCAAAGCCTGCCTGTCAATTGTCTAAACTGGGGTTAGGGTAAGTCATAACCTGAAAGTTGTTCAAGTAGCAAAATGTCATCTCCATTTTGTTCTGTTGCTCAAGAAATCTCTTAATGATTCCATCCAGAGTAAGGAGTCAGAAAAAGAACTGTTCTACCCATCTGTTATGGGTAGGGGAGAGAGAGAAAGAAAGAGGCCCATTGTTAGTAAGAAATATCTCAGCCTCAAAGATTTATAAATACTTCTAGTAACAGGGTATCTTAACAAAAAATTCCAATAAAAGCAAACAAAAGAATATAAATCTTCCATGCAGGCTTGTAAAACTATTTAGTCATACAAATAGACCTACCATATAAAAATAAGTAGACAAAAGGAAACAAAAGTATGAAATTGAAGTACAGGATTGAGAAAACCATGGTAGCATTCAAATATGATGAAGGCTAAAAGACACAACCACAGTCACATCTCTAGACAAAGCGTTGAGTAAGAGCCCAATGGAGGAGACATGCATAGCAGCCCTCTTTCATGCTGACTCCCTTGACTCTTAATTACTGAGACACTGAGTCATAGGGAAGATGATTCCACAATATAATGTCCTGAATTGTCCTTAGTTCCCTGTGATAACTTTTCAACTGGCAAGTTTCGTTTCTGCAGTTATTCCCCATATTCTGCATCATCAGTCTCTCCTCCTCTATGCAATCATTCTGGCACGTTGAGAAATACCCTCAGATCTTCCTTCCTGGACCCCAAGTCCCCCTCTAGCTATTGTCTCATTTTCCTATTCCACTTCAAATCAAAGCTTAGCAAAATAGCCCACAATACTCTGCCTCCATCTCTACGCCTTCCATTCATTCCCTTTTTTAAACATTTTCCTTAATTTTTAGTGACATTAGTAATACTTATTCAATATACCAATGAGAAGTGAAAATAGTGTAAAGGTGTTTTGTGTAAGGAAACCAGTGTTAATAACATGGTTTGTATTCATCTACATCCTCTTCCACGTACATGGAGATATATATGCACATATACGGGGATTTCGTTGTTGCTTGTCCTAACAAAGTGAAGTTGTATGGTATAAATTATTTGCTACTTTCTTTATTGATTTGACAATCCATTATATAATCCACTCCAGTCCAGGCATGGTGGCTCACACCTGTAATCCCAGCACTTCGGGAAGATGAGGCAGGTGCATCGTCTTGAGCTCAGGGCAACATGGCAAAACCCCGTCTTGACAAAAAAGCTCAAGAGCTAGCCAGGAGTTGGTAGTGCATGCCTGTAGTCCCAGCTACTTGGGAGGCTAAGGCTGGAGAATCGCTTGAGTCTGGGTAGCGGAGGTTGCAGTGAGCCAAGATCATGCCACTGCAGTCCAGCCTGGGTGACAGAGCAAGATTCCGTCTCAAAAAATAAATAAATAAATAAATAAATAAATAAATAAATAAATAAATAATTGCTCCAATCTGGCTTCTATCCTATCATGCCAATAAAGACGCTTGTCAACAGCATACACACACACACACACACACACACACACACATATATATATATCCATGTTACCAGCTAGTTTCATGCCATCAAAGTAATCATTTGATTACTTTGATGTTTCTTACCTTACTCTAGTGCCTAGCAGTATGATAGGTGACTATCTCTAACTTCTTAAAGCACAGTCCTCACTTGGCTTAATGACATCTCAATTCCTGATTTTCTTTCTGTCTCCCTGGGTGTATCTACAATCTTTGTTCACTTCTCCACTGACTCCCAAAATTTTGGGGCTCCATCCAAGATTCTTTTTACTTTTCTACCTCTACAATCCAACTTGATATTGAATAGAAATCTCAAATCTCCCATATTCAAAATTAAACAGATCTTCACCCCAATTACCCATTCACTCCAGCAAACATTCAGGTGTATCATCAAGTAGGTAGTTGAATATACGGCCTTGAAGAACAGGGAAAAGTTCTAAATGGAGAGTTAAGTATATGAGTCATCAGTAATAGATGATACTTAAATCCATGAGCATGAATGAGATCACTTAAATAGAGATTACGGTCAGAGATTTCCACAAGCCTTTTGAGTAAATCAAAACAAGGTGTATTTTATTAATTTAAATTTATAGTGTTTTTTAAAGAAAAATGCAGTGTGAGGAAAGCAATGGATTATGTCATGACTGTCAAACCTCCAGCCCTAATGAAAAAGAAGCTTGTCTTGTAGCTATTTAAATAGCTCAGAGAGAAAGACAATACAATCAGGGGTTGCAGAGGTCTATAAGACCCAAACTGAGCCTAGCTATTTCCAGCCAGAGCAACATGTTCAATGCCAAGAGCTTCTTTTTTCTGATCAACCCTTATACACAGCTGTAATTTTTTGTCAAATGCCAGAGTCCAGCCTGAGCAACATTGCAAGACCCCATCTCTACAAAAAAATAAGAAAATTAGCTAGGCACAGCGGCATGCACCTGTAGTCCCAGCTACTTGGCAGCCAAGGCAGGAGGATTGCTTGGGGCCAGAAGTTCAAGGCTGCAGTGAGCAATGATCACGCCACTGCACCCTAGCCTGAGCAACAGAGAAAGACCCTGTCTCTAAAACAAACACAAAAACAAAACAAAACAAAACAAAAGCCAGAGTAACTATCTGGCCATCGTATCTGCATTAAAAAGAAACTCATGCCTTGAGTTATATGCTGTTTTGCGAAATACAAAAATAAGCTGCTCCAGGATTCTTGTCTCAAAGTCAAACCCTCTGCTCGAGCTATAGGAACCAACTAAGGCAGATTAACTAGTGCAATAAAATTACCGACCTACAGAACATGTGGGCTGATCAATAGTTAAATAAAATCAATAAAATAACCGTGAACTTCTATCTGTCGGATAAAATTAACTCCTCAGCCTTAATAAAAGATTTTTTATAATAGTGACCAGTCTTTTGAAGAAGATAATGTGGTGACACATGTCACCACATCTGTCTGTGTCTCTATCAGTTACAAAACAACTCAATTAACTAATTTATCATGAAGCTGAGGCAATATAATATATGACCCAATAACATGTCCAAACAAGTGTTTAATGTCATGTATTCTAAGCACCAGGTGAATGAACTATTGTTTTGAATGATGTTAGGTTCTATATGAGGAAATCAATATATTAGTGTTCACATAATAAAAACATTCATATTCTATCTTAGCAGTTCCTTACAATTCATTGTCATATAAGATATCAAGTAAGTTCCTGAGTGAAAAATCTAAGATCTCGGTATTGACCCAAAGAAATTACACCTCCAAAAGCAACACTCATTCCTTTGTTCAGTTACCACATAGTGATTCACACCTACTATGTGCTAGACACTTGCACTGGAGAAACAGTGCTGCATGACACAATCATTGTCTCAACACATCATAGCCTAGAGGGAACACACTTGTAAACACAGACTATTGCATGTACATTACTGGGTTATGCATTTACTATGGGAATTTGTGGTTTTCTTTTACCTTCAACTGATTAGAGAAGAGTTTACCAAAAACTAAAGAATGAAACTTTAGAACAATAGTAAATTGATGCTGGTGAAGAAAAGATCAGTACAAATCATTGAAACAAAGAAAAAAATGAATTTTAAGTTCAACTCAAAAACGGATAGCGATATGGTTTCAATTTGTGTCTCTGCTCAAATCTCATATGGAATTGTGATCCCCAGTGTTGGAGGAGAGGCCTAGTGGGAGGTGATTGGATCAAGGGGGTGGTTTCTAATGCTTTACCACCATTCCCCTAGTGCTGTCTTGTAATAAATTTCTCCTAAGATCTGCTTGTTTAAAAGTGTGTAGCACCCCACCTCTCCTGCTGGCCATGTGAAGATGTGCCGCTTCCCCTTTGCCTTCCACCATGATTGTAAGTTTCCTGAGCCTCTGCAGAAGCAGAAGCCTGTATAGCCTGCAGAACCATGAGCCAATTAAACCTTTTTTATTTATAAATTACCCAGTCTCAAGTATGTCTTTACAGCAGTGTGAGAACAGACTAATACAGGTAGCATAGAAAGAGTTGAGTGTAAAGAAAGTTCAGCCATGTAAAGCTGAGAAAAGTTAGTTTATCCTTAACAAAACAATGCAAAGTACACAAGAAGGTACTCTTCAGTTTATCCTTAACAAAACAATGCAAAGCACATAGGAAGGTATTCTCCCTTTGTATAAGCAAGTTCAACAACCTGGAAGAATAGGCTGAACAGTTTCTAAACACCAGAAATACAAAGAACTATAGCTCATGAAATAGGGTTAAATAGCATGGGAGCTCAGAAAAAGGGCTCCTGAAAGACAATCTCTAGGTTTGAATTCTGACTCTCCTATTTATTATACAGTGCGACTTTAAGCAAGTTATTAAATCTCTCAGTGCCTTATTTTCCTTGGTTATAAATTAAAGCAAGGCAAGTAAGGAGCTCTTTGCCATAGATTTATTGTGAAGCTTAAATTAAATAATCTACCTAAAGCACTTAGCACCCTGCAGATAGGCAGCATTCAAACAAGCAAGTATTTCCTGTTATTACTAACTTCCTGGAGAATTCATATTTCTATTACACACATGTTTACTAAGTGCACTGAATAGGTTATACTCAACCTGAGCTGTCACTGAGGAATTATTGGGAGAACAAAATTGACAAGAACCCTGTCCACAAAGGGCTTAGTATTGGCAGGAAACAGACAGAAATAATAGGCAATCAATGTAATGTGAACATAGAAATGGGGATGCAGGGATTGTCTATATATATATACACATACACACACACACGTATATATGTATAGAGTTATATATAATTTCTATTAAAAATACAAACTAGAAATTTTTGGTCAACTGCTGTATGGACCGACCTCCATTTACTAATGCAATGACTAAGTAGGCAAATTGAATTGATCAACTGTTTTAGCATCATAATAAAGCATGCCAGTTTTCTATGTTATAGTCCTTTCTCCAAAGCTTTGTCTTGCTTCCCTGTAGGTTTTAGTCACTTGGATTCTCTCATTGTCCTGATCTTCATACTAGAGGAAAAAATAAGTACTCAAGGGACGTTCAGAAGTGAATTTATAGCAATGAGGAGCTGGCTGGACTCAAGGGGGAGGCAGTGGAAGGAAAGTAAAGAATGTCATGCAGCAGGAATGGAATGTTGAAAAGAGTCTGCAAAGAGCAGGCCCTATCCTTCCTATAAAATAAAATAGCAAAAGTGAGATTTCTTCTTTATGCTTTCTTCTCTGACCTCATCCTCAGTAGAAATTTGCAAATTAAAAATATAAACCGTGGTGTATAGGAAAATCAGTCCAAATAGGCAAAACATCTGCATTACAAAAATTTTAAATGCAGTTTTACTACCTTTAAGAATATAAAATAATGAAGCTATTTCACAGGCATCAGGAAAGAGATCTATATCTATGTAGATAAAATCACAGTATCTGTTTTTAAGATGTTCAAAATCTGAAGAAGGAAAGAACAGAGGGTACTGCAATTATCTCCTCACTGAGATATTTCGATTTATCCTTCCTGCCTTCCAATCTATCCAGGAGCCTGAGTGATCTTCGTAAAAGCCAGATATAATCCAGACCCTCCTTTATTCAAAGGCTTGCCTTGCTATTAGAATAAAATGCAAACTGCTGGGCCTATTTGGCCCTCCATAATCTAGACCCTGCTGCTTTTTCAGCTTCATTCCTTATTATCACCTCACTATCCTGTTCTCCTTCCCCTCATCTTGGACCCTACACTCCTAGTCACTCTGAATGACATACTTTTTTTTTTTTGAAAGTGCCAGGCTTTGCTTGTGAATCTCCCTCTGGGTGGAATACTATGTCTCTATTCTACCTGAAGAATATACTGCCATCTTGCAAGGTAGTTCAAATATCACCTCTCCTATGAAACCTTTTTCTGACAGAGACACACACCCACATAAGAATTGTCTTCTCATTCCTCACAGTATCCCAACACATTTCCACCATTGAGCCTCAATACTGTGCACCACTCTGAGGTGTATGTTGTTCTGCTTCTTGTTTCAGGACTGAGGCACCAAGTCTCAGCCAAATCCCTCAGGGAAATTGCCCTCATCCAGAAAGAACCTCTTTTCCCCAGGGCAGCTCAAATTCCCTAATTAGTCAGTGAAGAGGATAGGGTACAAAGGACCCCTTGCTCCAAAGTGAGACAACAACCACTTTCCTATCCCAGACCCAGAGCTCCCATGAGGACTTTGTGGTAACAGTTGAACTACTTTCACTGCCCTGCACTCTTCCCTTCACTTCCCCACCGGGGCTGACCAGGGTGCACTCCCCAGCAAACTGCCTAAGGTTCAACTCCATCATGGAGTGTATTTCCCAGGAACTCTAACATAGACACTCTGTTTTACACATTTATTTTTTTTACAGCTCATCTTCACACATTGACTACATGAATGTATCCCTCAGAGCAGGTTGCCAGTGAAAACTTGCCAAAATAATGAATAAACAATAATATAAATCAAGTTGTATTAAGTTTGCTCTTGGTCAGGAGTGGCAGAGACTCCATGTCTTCTCCCATATCAATCTCCCAATCCTTTAAACTCATAAAATGTGTACAGTTTAGTTGGGCTTATGGCCACCCAGCATGGAAACTACATGTCTCAGCTTCTCTTAAATCTAGCTGTGTCCATGAGACTAAGTCTTGGCCAGGAGCATATAAGTAAGAGTATGTGCAAATTTTGACTCACACATTTATAATAGTTGTGTGCCCTCCTTCACCCCTGTTTTGTTCTTCCTACTCACTGTGATGTGGAAGCAATGATTACGGTTTGACCTTCTTTGGCCATTTTGACAAAGCCAACACTTAAAGATTGTAGGCTCTGGGTCCTCAATACAAAGGAGCTGCTATACCAACATTAGGCTCAGAATATTAAGTGAAAGAGATATCAATATTCATCGTGTTTAAGCCCTGATATCTTGGAGTCTCTATTACAGCATTCTGTAACCTAATAAATATCAAAAATCGCAAAAAGAACCTACTTTGCCTAAGGATCAATTTGCTAAATGCCAGAGTGTAAAATTTACCAAATTTATCTATTAACCCAAACCCTTTTCCTTCACATTTTTATAAAATTGTCAACAATTTAAAGTCCTCCAATAAAGGATGAGAAACTAGGACTCCAAGTTCCTTAGACCTTTAGAACTCCCCTGCTTCTATTCCCTCCTTTCTCCTTAGTTTCCCACTCTCAAGAACTCAGCTGAGGTCATGCTATGACTGTCTCTTTTCTCCATCTTTCTTCAACTAGAGGGTCCTCTGTATCTGCCCTTACTCATTTTAGCATTTTAGCTGCAGTAACATGGAGTTGAGGCAAACTCAATATTCCTTTAAATATCATTATAAAAAGACTCATCAAAACCTTACATGAATTGTCAAAAACTCCCCAAATTATTAAAATTATTAAAATCATCCTATCCAATATAAATTATTATAAATTGTACAAATACTTAAAAGAAAGGCAGGACTTAGCAAAATATAAATTAGAAACTTGGTCATTTGATTGATCCTTTGGTGATGGGTATTCTAAGAACTGACTTTAGGGACTTGAACTGGGATTTCTCCTTATGACATTGGTGGGCTTGCTTGTTTCAGACTAATTCTCCTGCTGAGAACAAATAGAAAATGTGGCCATTTTGTGTTTTTAAAATCTACTTAAAGGTATCAAAGAGCACCAGTAATGGAAGCTCAAAAGAAGGGAAACACAGAAAGGTTAGCATGGCATATGATACTGCTCCTCCTGAGGCATTTGCTGATTTATAATCTGTAGTTGAGAGTCTGAATGGACAAAAATTGGAATTCAGGGCCACCTAAAGGGAAGGATCCTGGAAAGCAGTTAAAGCTTTCGGGTGGGTCTATGGAAACATATACCTTAGAAGTAAAGGTAAAGTGGAACTGATCAGTCCTTACCAAAACTGAAGACCAGCTGCTAATCATCTAAATCCTTGACTGAATTAAATAGATGGTCCCTAATCTAACTGCTTTCCAGACATGAAAGTAAATTCTCTCTGAAGACAGACAACATTATCCAGAGCTTCAAATTATTCCTGTAATTCTTCATATACAATGATGTTATGACTGTGTTCCCACATAATTATATGTTGAAGCCCTGGTTCCCAGTACCTCAGAATGTGACTGTATTTGAAGACAAGACCTTTAAAATGGTAATTAGGTTAAAACAAGGCCATTAGAGTGGACTCTAATCCAATATGACTGGTGTCCTTATAAGAAAAGGAGATTAAGACACGCAGAGAAACATCAGGGATGCACACACAGAGGAAACGCCATGGAAGGACACAATAAGAAGGCAGCCATCTGCCAGGCAAGGAGAGAGGCCTCAGGAGAAATCAAACCTACTTGATCTTGAATGTCTAGCTTCCAGAACTGTGAGAAAATAAATTTCTGTTGTTTAAGCCACCAAGACTGTGGTATTTTGTTATATAAAACCTAGAAAGTTACCATACGTGCCCTGAAATTAATGTCTACTAAGGGAGAAAAGAAAGAAACTGACCACAAACTAAGGGATAAAAACCAACACAGAACAGACCTATGGGAGATCTGAATGTTGAAGTTAGAAAACATATCTTGAATTAATTGTCATTAATATGCCAGAAATTAAATGAAAAAAATTAAAAATCTCATAAGAGAAGTGAAAAGAGTAAGAAAAAGAATAGACACTCTAGAAATTTTTAAATACAATAATTAAAATTAAGGTGACTTTAATAGAACATGAGACACAGCTGCAGAGAGAATTTGTGGGCTGGAAGATTAATTAGAAAAAAATATCCATACTGATGCAAAGATCATAGTGCAAAAATCTAACATACATGTAACTGGAGCTGCAGAAGGAGAAAAGGGAGAAAAAATTGGTAAGAAGTAGTAATTGAGAAACAGTGGCTGATAATATTTTCCAAAACTGATGAAAAACATCAGACCATAGAATTCAGAACCTGTACAAACCATAAGCAAGATAAGATGATGAAAAGCCACTTAGGCCCCATACAATTGCTGGAAATCAAAGACAAAGAGAAAATCTTAAAAGTTTCCAGAGATTATGGCTGACTTCTCAACAAACAATGGTATCATATATACAAAGTGTAAATAGAAAATAACTGCCAAACTAGAATTCTATACTCATCAAAAATATTCCTTGAAAATAAATGTAAAATAAAGATTTTTTTAGAAAAGCAAAAACTAAGAGAATTCATTACAAGCATACTAAAGAAATTCATTACCAGTACACTAAAGAATGTATTACCCAAGCTAAAAAAAAACTGAAAGAAAATTCTTTGAGCAGAAGGAAAATTATCCTGGCTGGAAGCCCCCTAATTTCTTAAGAAATTGAGAGCAATGGAAAGGGTAATTATGTGGGTAAATCTAAACAACTATTGGACATATTATTTACCCACATATTTACCCCAATAATAATTTCTTATGGGTATAAAAAAAACATTGAATTAAAATGCATGACAATATTAACACAAAATGAAGGAGGTGAGTAAATGGAATTAAAGTATTCTAACACCAAGAAAATAATATAAGGAATAATATTAGACTTTAAATCAAGGATGCATGATGTAGAGTACCCACTAACACCATAGTAAAATAGTAGATAACTAACAAGATAATTAGGAAAATAATAAAATAATTTTTAATGCTTACTTAATCATAAAGAGATCAAAAGAGAGAGGAAAAAGGAACATAGGACAAGGGGAATTAATAGTAAACAAATTAAACATTGATATATTTAACTCGTATATATCAATATTTGTAGCAAATGTACCAAATATTTTAAATAAAAGATTATAAAACCAGGCTTTAGAAAAATAAGACTATATGCTGCTACAGAAGACACACCTTAAGTAAAGGTATATAGCTGATGTTTAAATCCATAACATCCAGATGAGATCACCATGGTAGTAAATCTAGTTAGAAAGGGGTTCTAAGGACTGAAATGCAAGGTTATGATGTTGAGAGGATGAGAAGGAACTAGCCAAAATAGTCTAAAAGTGACCAGGGAATTGGAAAACCTGGTGAGTATGATGGGCTAGAAAGCCAAATCATGTAAATGTTTCAAGAATGAGAGAGTAATCAACCATATCAAATTGTACTAATAAGTCAAAAACAAAGTGAGGACTAAGAAATGACTATTGGATTTAGAAACACAGTGGTCACTGGTAAGCTTGACAAGAGCAATTTGAGTGGACTGATAGCAGTAAAAGCATGGTTGGAGAGGGTTCAAAAACCAAAGGACAACAGGCATCAAAAACCAAAAGCATAAGCAACTATTTCAAGTAGTCTTACTCCAGAGGAGAATGGGGACATGAGTCGAGAATCAAAGAAGTGAGATCAAGGGAAAAGCATTTTTGTTTGTTTGTTTTGTTTGGATTTGTTTAAGCAGAAGGAAAAAAGCAGCCCATTTATGTGCTAGTCTGAATGATCCAGTAAAGAGAGTAGAGGAAATTGCCTGCATGAGGTTTTGATTAGGTGGAAAAAGATGCAAACTCATGTACAAGAGGAGGAATCAACCTTAGACAGAAGTATGAACAATTCTCAATAGTAACATAGGCAACACAGTTCTGTGTACAGTTGAACACATGGGAGCTTGAGGAAGTTTCTGTAGAATGCATCTATTTTTTTCTTAGTAAGGTAGAAAACAGGTCATTAGCTGAGGATCAAGATGGAAGAAGAAATACTGAAAGTTCGAATTGAGAAAAGAAATGAAACCATCTAGGAAAATGGCAAAGAGAGTAGACTAGAAAAATCAGCCGGGCACAGTAGCTCACACTTGTAATCCCAGCACTTTGGGAGGCCGAGGTGGGCGGGTCACCTGAGATCAGGAGTTCGAGACCAGCCTGGCCAACATGGCGAAACCCCATCTCTACTAAAAGTACAAAAATTAGCCAGGTGTGATGGCGCTGGCGCCTGTAGTCCCAGCTACTCAGGAGACTGAGGTAGGAGAATCGCTTGAAACCGGGAGGCAGAGGTTGCATTGAGCTGAGATTGCACCACTGCGCTCCAGCCTGGGAGACACAGCGAGACTCCATCTCAAAAAAAAAAAAGTAAAGTAAAAGAAAAATAGGGTGCGATTGCTGAGCAGCATTGAAGGTTCCAAATAAAATCAGCCTGTGAGGATATAGAGGCAGTAATATTAACTGAGCTAAGTTAACAGGCGAGAGAGAGAGAACAGTTATGAAATACTTCTACCTTCTTAGACTCAGGCTCTTGTCTGAGGCCTCTTCACAGACTTTGTTGTCTCATAAATCCATGCCTATGATCAAATTTCTCTTGCCTAGAGTACTCTTTTTTTTCTCTATTTTCCTGGCAAAAGTGTTTTTCATTCTCTGTGACTTCTCTGACCCGCAGAAAACAATTTCATTTTTCCAACTTGTGTGCCACCATTGTTCCTAGTAATTCCTTCTATTATTGCACTTAGCACTATGTAGGATAATATTTTTATCATTAGTCTTCCAAAATTAACTATGGGCTCCTTCAGGGAAAGACTATCTTCAGCATCTCTGTGTCTTTATCTAATACACTGTGTAGGTATTCGATAACTTTTTATTCAAGGAACTGAATTAATAATAAATGCCCTACCTTTAATGAGAGTATTGGAATATTCCTGAAACTTCTTTCCAACAAGGAAAATTAAAATCAGCATGAAATTTTAACAAATAATTTTTAGTAGACTATGTAATTGTCTACAAGTATAATAAGAAAAGCTGCGGTGAACATGTCCTGCCTCTTTACCCATCTCTTACCATTCTGTTGCAATGCCTAATGAAAATCTACATTAGAAATCTATTCTGAAATTTCAAGTAAATAAAATATAAATAAAGAATAGCTTTATTTTTTTCAACAAGAAATTTAAGACAAACGTGAGCAACTTTCATAGTGTGCATCTATTGGGTTATCCCTCCAGCCCCTCTTTATCTGAGCACCATCCACACACCAACCCCCTTCAAGTGGTTAAAAGAATGGCTGCCAGTAGTAGTCATGATTCTAGAGTGTAACTGGCCACATTCCCTGGCCACAGTTGACTGGTCTGAAAGTGAGTACTATAACCAAGCTGGGCCAGTAAGAATTCTGACTCTAAAATTTAGAATTTGAAACAAAAGAAAAATTGAGTCTGTCTTCTGGTGGCTGGACTTGTTACAAGTAAAGTCAGAAACTATATGCAGCCATTTGCTTCTATGTAGACCAAAAAAGTAGAAGAAGCCATTTTTTGCAGGAAGAAGCTTGCAAAAGGAAAAATTATACAGACTTGGTGGGGTGCAGTGGCTCCCAGCACCTTGGGAGCCCAAGACAGATGGATCACCTAAGGTCAGATGTTCAAGACCAGCCTGGCCAAAATGGTGAAACCCTGTCTCTACTAAAAATACAAAAATTAGCCAGGTGTGGAGGCATATGCCTATAGTCCCAGCTACTCAGAAGGCTAAGTTAGAAGAATCGCTTGAACCTGAGAGGTGGGGAGGTTGCAGTGAGCCGAGATCATGCCACTGCACTCCTGCCTTGTCGACAGAGCAAGACTCTGTCTAAAAATAATAATAATAATAATTATACAGAATCAACCAGAGTAGATGATGAGAGACACAGAAAGAGCCTGTTGGTATTGTAGCACCTAGTTCTAGCTCTTACTACCTGATACTTGGCTACCATGATCTATCCCTACATCTTTCTGTTTTAATAAGCTTGAATGAAATCCTGTTGCCATAAGAAAAATTTACTAGAAACTCTCCAACTACAGTCTAATGTCAGTTTTACTCTTCAACAAAGTCATGTAAGCAACTATAATTAAATGATACAAGACATTTTCAACACCCATCTCCACAACGTGGTCATGGCTATCCACAATGTAAACTTTGATAAGAGGATGGTCTGGGGACTCCAGAATAGCAGCTTTTCATAGGTCTGTGTGGCTGAGACTGCAAAGAGTAGGGGCAGCCATAGAACACTGGACACCTGTAGAGAAGCTAAGAATTATGAGAGAAGGAACACGTTTGCCAGAATGAAAGAGGACTAGGGTTGACATTTGCCCACATTGCAATTCCCACCATGCAAGCAAAGAAACTATCATTGAGATAGACTCAAGAAAAACAATGAAATACAAAAGAAGGAAAGCAAAAAGGAGAAAGTTCAAGAGATAGTTGAGATGAACTCTTCGGCTTTCTTCAGACTTTAAAGGGAAACGTGAGCTGTGAAAGTAGAGGCCAATTTTTGAATATTATAGCAATTGTAATAATAGTGCTTCTGCAGATTGTTAAAAACAAGCAAACAACATGCCTGTTAAATTATTGGCTTTTCAAATTCTAACAACTCACTGGAAAAAGAAAATTTGATCTTCCTTGAATTTCCCCTAAGTGGATATTTTTCTTTAGTTAAAAAAAAAACAGATCAATCATCAGACATCACCACAACAAAAAGTGTCTAGAGGATGGGCTAGCTTAGGAACACTTTAGGCTTGATGATCATTCCAAGATATTTTTCAAATATCTGTGGCTCCACCAAACCCAAAACACATTTTGTGTTTTACCAAACACCAAATAAGTTTTGCCAACCACTTTTTACATTTAATTTTTTTAAATCATGTGTATTTTAAGTGAAATTTAATTCACATCTTTCTGATTTAGATATATACAAATAATCAAAATTTTGTTTTGTAAGAACTATTGGTGTCCACAGAAGCATTTCAAAAACTTTCTGAATTATTTCAATAATCTTTTAAAGTCTTTTTTCCTAGAAATAGGCAATTTCTTGTTTTTCCCTTGAATTCACTTAAAGCTTCCTCTTATTCTCCACTCTTATACCCCCAAAGTAATTAAAATATAAAAGGGAGGTTTTTTTGTTTTGTTTCCAGTTACAAATAAAAGGAAGTTCTATGTTTTCCCTAATGACATAAAGATAGAAAACTAGGGAGATTTTCTTGCAGATCCTTTTACATGTTATTAGTGGAAAAAATGTATATTTAATGGAAGAATGTAATGCAAAGCATTTAAGACCCTACAATAAGTGGCAACTTTGGCAAACTCTGTTTAGCATAGGCAAAGGTAAATAAGAATTAAATAAAAAACTAACTATGCAGCATTATATTATTACTGACAATGCTAAAACCAGAAAGACGCTTGTCAGACACTTGTCAATTGCTTTTGACAAAAGCAATTGTTTGGTGGTTAGTTCTCTAAAACAAACAGGATGTAATCAAGGGAGTTCACTTGAATTTTTGTGCATTCTTTCTTTCTACTTCATTCCTTCACCTGCCCCTGTCACACACACAGACACACACACACACACACTTTTTAAAATTAGTCCTTAAAATTTAACATTTGACATCACAGTGCGATCCTTTTCATCTTTTCTTCTGAATAATTGGGAGAATTGTGCAGACTATCTTTGATAATTTGGAGAGGCTCTACCTCTTTGTAATAGTAATATAAATACCAAAAATAAAATATTTACATTTAATTTGAAGATTTAATTCAATATAATTATTTCTACACTAATAGTTCATCCCTGTAATATTCTGCTCCTCTGATAAAAAATTCTTTCCATTCCAACATTGTTAGGATTCAACTTCTTAACCTTCTATCCCTTTGCCTAAGTACTTTCATTCTTAAGCTGTTTACAATTTCAACTGATATTTGTGCACCTACCCTAATGTTTGCATCAAAATGTATAATGAATAAATATTAAGACTAAAAACCACAGCCCTGACATCTCTATAAATATTAAATTCCACTCACATTTCTGTCTGTGTAGCATACCATTCTATCAGATCAAGAGATGATTTAAAGGATTCTGCATGCGAAGCCTTAGAGAAACTAAATTATCATCACCAGATCATAAAATTCCCAAATAAGTTTTACATTCATTTCTCTACACAAAGTTTGGGATATCAAATTTCTTCAAACTTAATATCTATAGATGGATTTAGAAATACCTTGTCAGTGGGAAAACAGCTTGCCAGCAGCACAGAGCTCGCAAAGAGGAAATTGCAAAACATTGTACTTTAAGAGTAGAAGAGGCATAAAAATACTCTTCCCAGTAACTATAAATTATTTTTGAAATAGATTTCGTTTAACAACAATACACTTTTGCTTGGCATTTCTGGCCCAAGATCTCTCCTATCACATGTGTAGCAGACAATTATCTATAACATATCCTGTTTTATAGTCATACAGTGTGGCGACAGAAGTGAGAGCTCTGCAGTCACTTCTGGATTAGAACACAATCTCTGCTACTTCCCAGCTGTGTGACATTGGCTGGGTCACTTTACCTTTGTTGAGACTTGCAGGGTCACTGTGAAAATTTAATATTCCAGATACTATCCATTTTATCTCATTTAATTCTCACATCAACCTTGTAATATTCAATAAGTAACACTCTGTGATAATTTAATGGGTATTTTAGAATTAAATAAATATTTTAAGTTAAATGCACACCATAGTAGATGGCACATAATAAACACAAGTGAGTTATCTTCCCCTACCATGTGGGAGTACATATAGTCCCTTGTTGCATAAAGAGAGTAAAATGTGCGTGTAGCTGTTTAGTTACTAAATACTTATTTCGGCCTTAATAAGCTCTGTTCATCCTCTTTACAATTAGCTCTTGTATCACTAAGAAATGATTATAAAGTGTCCCCAACCCTCTACTGCTTAGAATTTCTGTTTTCTGTCCTCTCACAGGTCAAAACCAGCGAAGCTTATTGTAAAGACCATAACAAATGAATTTAGTTATCTTGCATTCCAAAAGATTCCTTTCTTTCTTTAGTTTCTCTTCAGAGGCAAAGCAGAGGCAGCTCTGAAAGTTTCCACATCTCATAAAGCAAAGTAGGTGGGCTTCTTTTCCCCTAAATCCTTCTTTTCTTCTACCAGTTTCAATAATTATTTTATTGCCCATTTTATTTAAAACACTTAGGATAGAAGGCTATCCTGCATTCTCTGTTTTTTATACAAAGGCGAAACACACACAGCGGTTTGGTTGGTTAGGAACCGAAGAAAAATACACAGAGGAGACAATAAAAATCTTCCCCTGGCCAACAGACTGGAGCGTTCCTGCAAGGAGCTGGTGGAAACACTGACGAAATGCCTGGTGTTATTTAATTGTCATTGTTCCTATTGTTTTCCTTTCCATACAACATGAATTCTTAATCATTAACTCACAACATAAGCAAATCTGTCTGTCCACTGGAGAACCCTGAAGAATTAGATGCTAGGACAAACAGCCAGGCAACAACTCATGTCTTGCTGGTGGCTCTGAAGTTCAAGTCCTGGGTACTGAGCTCCCTGGCCCAGTAACTAACATTTTTCCCTTTTCTGCAGTCTTTTCTTCCTAAAATTATAATACCCATACATTAGGTTAGATGGTTTCTCTGGTTATACTATCATATTTGTATTTGAAGTTTAAACTTCTCTTTGGCAACCTATTTGTGTACTTAGAAGACTTGCCTTTTCTGTAAAGAATTGTCTTATTGTTTATAAAATATTTTTGTTTCTTCAGACCCATATTAACTTTTAATTCATGCTTGTAATGTAGGTCCTCTATCTTTATGCTTAAAAATACTTTGAGATTGCAAACATGCTCATAACATTTAAAAGTGAATTCTTATTAACAGTGAACAAGCTTCTAGCACATATTCTCAAGTTTCAGCCCTCATTAGGCTGTCTAACGAGTTACTGAATGGCTAATACATGTGTCAAAACTCAAGAAACATTAAACTTCTGTTTTGTGCCCAGCACTATACTAGGTAGTACAATATGGTAATATGTTTTAGATTTAAACCAATGTATTATTAATATCAATAATAATAGAATCTCTATAATTCACTTAAGGATATAATTGCATATAATGTAATAATTATTTCTTTCCTGTATTGTCATTATTCCTATAATATTCTAAAATTCTACTCCTTCATTGTTTTAACTCTTCAACATTCTCTCCCATTGTTTAGAATACAAATTAATTTGCTAAACTACATAGCAAAAATGTGACCACAATCTTCTTTTTTTAAAAAAATAAGGGGTGGTGTATCCCCCTTTCTCTGGAATATATTAGAATTCCTTTAGTTAGTACCTGTTTTCAACACGCAGTCATACTATTTTCTTCAAGCAGCTAAGTAACTTGCCTTTTTACATTTAACACTAAAAGGTCCAACAATTTATTACCAATATGAAGTTCAGGCATAAAATTTAAATCATCTTAATAGCAGACTCCAGCTCTCTGACAAAAGCAATAACTATATTATATTGTTACAATTTATAGAAAACTAAAAATAGTTCTCCAAAATAGCCCTAGCTTGTTTTACTAGATGATTACTTTAACATCCTCTCTCTAACGTAATAAAACCAATCAATTGCTCAATTCTCCACATCACTTCATGTAGAAAGGCCCAATTCCACCATCTGCATATATGCAGTGCTATTTATTGCTCACCAACACAGGCATAGAGTGAAAACGTACAAGTTGTAGTTGAAAAGCAATGAGTACCTCATAAAAAGTTAACTTAAATGCCAAGTGACATTACATTATCAGAAATAAGACAATTTAAGTGAACCACGCAAATGGAAAGGGACCTCGAGAACATACCTCTAGATTTTATTCCCTCCTCCTACAGCTGAATCCATTCTGTCCTCCTCTCCCAGGCCACTCAGTTTCAAACATTCTGTATCACCCCACAAAGTGTCATAAATTTGTTGTCTAGGCTGTCTGGTAGAATTCATTTTATAAGTCTGGGTGAGGATCATGTTTTCATTTACAAATGCTTCATTCTTTACAATTGAGAGAAAGACAAACCATAAATTCTTTTTGAATAAATCATGGGTTTGTTTACTGTTGTTTATATGAGGGAAACCATAAAGCCAAGCTGTATTCCATTTGTTATAGAAGGTTAAATCACACCATTTGAATGATCTAAATAAACAACAGGTGCCAATGCCAGACTATGGCAAGATCCTGGAAACAGAAGGATGTTGTCTCTGTTGTGATGTTTCTGGTGGGACAACTGGCAGGTGGTCTGCAATATTATGTGATATACAGGTCACCAGAATAATTTTACACTCCACTTCCATGCAGATGTAGAGGGAACACTGACAAAATGGCAGGCTCTCAGTGCCCCTGGAGCCATCATCTAACTGCAGATATACACACTGGTTAAAACTGTCATTATCTCACTTGTCACCTGCTCAACAGAAGTTAAAAAGGAGGCCCTTGGAATCAAAATGAGGTAGTGATACAAATATGTATTAGCCTGCTCTTTCTACCACTTCCATGTTAGGGATTAATATCATCCACATACGAACAGATTACTCTAAAGGACCAGTGCAAATAAGCTTCGTTTCCTTGGCCCCATTTCTGCCTGTTGTCTTTATGGATCATTCTTTCCTTGCAGTTGACATATAACTGTCTGAATGCTCCTTCTCAGAATCTTTTTTTTTCTTAACGGAGAGCTAAGGTAAGAACTAGGAAGTTGGCCAGCAACTCCTGAATCTGCTTTTCCTGGAACACCTTTGTTCCTTTGTTGAAATAATTAAGAACTTCAGAAACACCTGTACACAAATCCATATTAAAGTAAAGTGTAATTTTTGAATTATTTATATCAATTCTCTTTCCCAAATTACCATTAATAATCATGTGCGGTAAAAGAAACAACAATTATAAAAGTCGGTCTGACTTGGATTGGAGCCCTGGCTTAGACCTTCCCTATTGATCATAGCAAGTGGGTGAATCTCTACAAACCTGTTTCCTGTTTTATAAAATGGTCAGAATAATGCCCACCTATCAAGAAAATTGCTAAATATTGTAACAAGTGCCTAGCAAATGAGTACCCAATAAGTACTGGCTATTATTCTTCTTAACATGCTATGAAATTGCCCACTGAACCCTTGTTCCTTGGCCATTATTCTGACAGCTTGTTCAGTCAAGCTACCCACACTCTAATAAGAGTTCTAATAATTTCCCCCTCATCTAATAAGAAAGGCAGAGTAGTCCAGAGACAGAATGCTTGCTGGCCATTTCTTAGACCTGAATCTTAAAAATAAACCTTTTTTTTCTTCTACTTCTTTTCTTCCTTCGTCTCTCCTTTCTAACCCAAAAGCTTTTAGGTGGGGTTGAGCAAGGTAAGCATTAGCATAGGGGCTGTAGAGGAAGGGGAATCCTGGAGGAAATGTTGGAGCACAAGTAGAATAAGGAGTGAGCATGGAATGTCCCTGCTGGGAGACAGCCCAAGGTGTGTTGCCAAAGCTTGAGCAAAGTGAGAAAGGTATCCCTGAAGAAGGATGCCCAGGCAAGGGGTTTCAGAAGTAATGGAATGAGGACAGTCTCCATATATGGGTGCAATCCATAAAGGGATGTCAAATCCAAAGCAGGGTGGGGAAGATGTCCACATGTCAAAGGGTAAGCAAGGTGCGTAGACCATCCTCGATGGAAAGGGTGTTGGCAGCAGGAAATCTGTTATACTCTGGGGAGTTGAGCAATAAGTAAATATATTGAGGCTGCTGGGAACTAATTTCTCAGTTGTTGAGGAATGAAAATGTGGAAATACAGAAAGAGAAATCACAAATATGGAAAGAGAAAGAGCTAAAATGATTCCTGTGGATTGGAATTGGAGATATCTCTGTGAACTCATAGTTTCAACATATAAACAGACATAGAAAAAATACAAATATATTAATATGTATCTATATATTCTCCAGCTCTGTTAACGCAAAGGGCCTTGGAGCAGCAACATTACAGTGACAATGAAGTTACCTAGCACCTAGGTAACTTGTAGACATAGATAGAATCACTTTTCTGCTCCAGTGCCTACTCTGGATGCTCCACTTGAAAAGCAATAGCTACCTAGATTTTGTTTTCTAAATACTATTCTCTAATAAAAAGACTCAGGAATCCTTGCAGAAATGGGTGATTCCAGAGCTGAGGAAGGAAACGGCAAGATGAGCCTGGAACTTCTTGTTGTGCCAGAAAATAAGGAAGTGCTCAGATAATATTTCAAAGGACATAGAAGCCAGCTTGAAGGAGATGTCTTCCATCAAATGGAAGGGACAATTTGAGCTTCAAAATAAATAATTATAGATTTGGATCCCAATCCTTTGAATAAAATAGAAACCCATGAGTTTACACTCTTATAAATAAATTAAATAAGAAGTTTGATAAAGAAAGAGATATCTAGCTCACCTCAAGTACCTCTGCATAAAACATTTATTAATTATAAAGAGTAATTGATTACAAAGAGAAGCTGGCAGATACCTTCCCAATCAAATAATCAAAGTGATCATCACCAGTAATGGGACAAATGGAAATTTTGATGGGATACAATGAGAAGAAGCCAGCACCACTTCTCTGATAGTCCTGCCAAAGACAGACAAACAGAATCTAATCAACAGAAAACATAAGAAAAATATGCAGTGAGGACATTCCACAAAATAGCTGCCCTATAATCATCATAGTCATGAAAGTCAAGGAAAGAGTAAGGAAAGGTTGAAGGAGATTGAAAAGTCACACAGGACAATGGAATGGTAATGTGTGGTTTTGATGTGGAACTTTTTGGCTACAAAGGGCATTTTCTGGATAATTCATGAAACTTGAATCATGTTTGAGGATTAGATGGTAGTAATGTGTCTATGTTAATTTCAGAATTTTATTATTTTATTGTGGTTCATTATGATATTGCCCCCATTAGTTAAAAATGCACACTAAAGTATCCAGGAATGATGGGGCATCATGAAGGCTATCTGCTCTCAAATAATTCAGAAAAAAAAGTTATTTGTATTCTTCTTGCAATTTCTCCATAAATTTGAGACTGCTTTAAAGTAAAATACTTTTTTGTAAACAACCACACTAATACCAATGCACTGAAGTACAAGAACTTTCAATGCATCATGAAAAGATAGAAGCAAAGATCTCAAAGCAATTCAGTGGTTGCTACAAGCTACCTAACAAGTTCTATGTGAAGGTTTGTAAAACAAAACATGCTTTATTGTTCATTCCATGGCCATTTCATGTTTGGCAGCCACCACTGCTGATCCTGCCACTGCTTTTCAAGTGGAGCACCCAGAGTAGGCACGGGAGCAGAAAAGTGATTCTATCTATGTCTACAAGTTCCCACTACAGTGTTGAATGCCAAAATCCATCAGGGGAGCTTACGTCTTTGTTTATCTTTTGGCATGGGAAACCCTGTATGCCACCATGATTCCACATACAAGCTAATTCTGAAACCAAAATTGGCATCCCACAGGCCTATTTCAGTACTAGACAGCTTATGGTACGCGTAGTTTTTAAAATGTGCCATTAAAAAAGCAGCAGGGGCTGGGTGTGGTGGCTCACGCCTGTAATCCCAGCACTTTGGGAGGCCAAGGCAGGCAGATCACCTGAGGTCAGGAGTTCGAGACCAGCCTGGCCAACACAACAAAACCCTGTCTCTACTAAACACAAACACACACACGTACACTTATCCAGGCATGGTAGTGTGTGCCTGAAATCTCAGCTACTCAGAAGGCTGAGGCAAGACAATTGTTTGAGCCCAGGAGATGGAGGTTGCAGTGAGCAGAGATCATGCCAGTGCACTCCAGCCTGGGTGACAGAGAGGAAAGGAAGGAAAGAAGGAAGGAAGGGAGGAAGGAAGGAAGGAAAGAAGGAAGGAAGGAAGGAAGAGAGGGAGGGAGGGAAGGAGGGAAGGAAGGAGGGAAGCAGGAAAGGAAGGAAGGTAGGAAGGAAGGAAAGAAGGTAGGAAGGAAGGAAAGAAGGAAGGAGGGAGGGAGAGAAGGAAGGAAGGAGGGGAGGAAGGAAGGAGGGAAGGGAGGGAGGGAGGAAGGAAGGAAGGATGGGAGGAGGGAGGGAAGGATAGGAGGAAGGAAGGAAGGAAGAAAACAGGGAAGGAAGGGAGGAGGGGAGAAAGGAAGGAAGGAGGGAGGGAGGGAGGAAAGGAAGGAAGGAAGGAAGGAGGGAAGGAAGGGAGGAGGGGAGGAAGGAGGGAAGGAAGGAAGGCAGGCAGGCCAGCCATGCCAAAGTGGCTGACAATTTGACAGGCTTAAACACAACCTAAGGTGGTTTATTGATGACATTTATAGAGTGCAAAATCTCACAATATAAAAAATAAAATAAAATAAAATGGTGATTAATCATTTGAGCATTTTTATATGTAAAAGTATTCTAAATAAATCTAATCCATAGTCAAATACAAAACATATTTCACAAACATTATCTGGGTTTGGACCACTCCAAATATGAATCAATGTCCCAGTCAACTCAGAAAATTCTGTTGTTCCAGCTCTGGCTCCCAACTCTAGCAGAGGGTTTATCACACATCACAGTTAAAGGAAATCTCAGTCATTTGCAATGTTTATTATTTTTTCCCTATTGTGGTTTGCAGACCATCAATCGCCACCCTCACCACATTACAAAAAGAGAAAACACAGGGGATACATTTATTTTGTTTTTATTTAAATGGTATCTATTCTATACACTATTTTTGGTCTGCTCTTTTTCCCCTTAGCAGCATAGTAAAATATTGCAATTATTTTTTATGTCAAGAAACATATTTCAGAATCTGGCTTCAAAGTATTCTCTTGTATAAATTTATCTTTTAAAAAAAACTATTTTCTTATTAGTTGGCATTTTTGGTCTGCATCTCTGATTATTCCTTTTGTTAATTCCATAAAAGTGAAATCACTGAGACAAAATCTGTACATACATTAAGGATTTTGGTAGTATTAACAAATTGTCTTCCAGAAAAGTTTTAACACTTAGTTCTCCCATCAGCCTTTTCCTTCCTTTTCTTCTTGCCAGCAGTATTATCACATTTCAGTGAAATACATTAAATTAATTTTTAAAGTAATCATACCTAATTCTGTAGGCCCTTCCTTGGAGGCAAAAAAATTTAATGCTTAGAGAGTCAACATATTCAAGAATCAGGTTTTTTTGTTTGTTTGTCGTTTTTGTTTTGTTTTGTTTTGCTTTTCAGAGAACACTATTGCCTTAAAAGGGTAGTTATCTACTTGTCTCAAAGAGAGTAACCTGGATACTACCATCCTTCATGCAGTTGTCTGGCTAAAATAAATTGCCCACAAGGCAAAGAAATATTTACTTCCTTGGACTTCTTTCTGATTTCTGCACCAGTCATCTCAAGTGTTGCAACTCATTTCTTTTTGCCAAAATCAGCTCATTCACCAACTGTTTTAAATTAGCTATGGTTGAGATGGTGCTTGCATTTTGCTCCCTCCAACTTTTAGAAACATAAATTTCCAAAACAATTACCTATTAAGCTAGAAGTCTCATGCTCTTGCTAAGCCTGAGGGCGATTTTTCTCTTTCGGTTTGTGCTTATTTTGGAAAGTTTGTAAATCCATTTAGTTCTGTTTGAGAATAAGATTGCCGAATAAATATAGGTGCTGTTTTTCACAGCCTAGTTACTAGAATACTGTGCATTCTTTTGATTATTCTACTTGATTTTGACTTTCTTTAGTACTACTACAGGAAATATAAGATTATTCAATCCATTCACATTATTTTTAAAACAAAGATGCAGAAACGCAAGATAAGACAATTGGGTTTAGCTAATTGAGTATGTTTAGAGAAAAGAGTTCTTGAAATATAAATGAGCAGACATTAAAATTATTTGCTTGGGTTTTTCAAAACCAAATGAATCTTTCTCACATTGCCAATAAGCAAAATTTATTTCTCTCACTATCCCATTATTGATGTGTTTTTTTAATTTGATATATGTTATAGTATAGAGGGTAATGTAATATGAAAAGAACATTAAAAATGCAGTGAGGAAGGAAAAATCACTGTAGAACTATTATTGTAGAGTCCTTTTGATTTTAATATTTGCTTTCATATAATGAAAATTTCAACCTAATGTTGCATACAAATTATTTTTGCATTTAAATTTCCCTGCTTTTACACAGAGATCCATTTAAAATGAAGGAAATGAAACTGGAGTTTTGCATTAATGGACATAGGAGAAAAATGCTGTGTGGATGTTTTTCAGGTGCTAGTACAGATTCCAAACTATTGTCTGCTCCATATTTTGGTCTAGTCACACAAGAGGACAATAACCAAACGGTTGTAATTTTTGAAAACTCCTAGACTGAGCAACAATATTAAATTGAAACCAAACTTCATATTAAATAGTTTATGGGACTCCTCAGTATTCAGCTTGACTCCTGCAATAGCTCATTTTTAAAAAAAATTTAGTATCAAATGGAGTTTTGTTTGTTGCAGACATCCATTTTTTTTAAACCTAGAGGTTCTTGTATTTGATTCTCTTGAGAAGGTATATAGGTATTCCTTCTGCCAAAAAATGTTGGATACTTTAGAGTGAACAAGATATTTTGCTAGTTGGGTTCAATATACTGATCAATGACCCCATCTCTGCATACTGTAGAAATCAAGTCCTGCAGGTGCTCTGCCTACCAAGCTCAGGCTGAACTCTTAGTAAAACAGGTAAACAGGATTGGGGGATGTGGAGCCAGAGATACCTGTTCTCTAATCTCGATTCTGCCACTTGCTGGCAATGTGACCTTGGGCAACTCTTTTGACCTGCACGTCTCAGTTTTCCCAATTGTAAAATGGGAAAGATAGCAATGCTTACCTCACAGGGTTATTGTGAAGATCCAGAAATATAATGTATACGAAGCACCTTGCAGGATTTAGAACTTTATAAGCACTATAATATATAACCTATTTTTCATTATCCTTTTTATTTTACTCTGTGTATAGCCTAGAAAACATAAAAACTGGATTATAGCCAATACTTAAGCTTAATAGAATGTCGCTTATTTTACTACTTCTCTTTATTTTTTTTTTGGTGGCTTATGATGTAGCTAGCTTTATAAATACAGCATTTCATGTACTTACACATAAGATTCAAAAATGCAATTTTCTTAGGAGTGCATTTTCTCACTTTTAAAAATTTTTTTACATTAAAAAAAGACAAAATCAAATATTATTTGGCAAGATTCAGAATAGCCTCAAAAGCTATTTTAAGCATTAAGTACTTAAAAAGTTTTTGAAACTTTAAAATTATCAATGGTAAAATTATTTTAAAGCAATTCACAGGGGTATTTTTCCATGTTAAAAACTAATTAATTTATTCAAGAAATTTCATTCAACAGGTATTATTAGCTGCCTGCTATAATAAGTACCTACTAAGTAGGTATTATCTACCTATTTCAAGAAACTGCCTGGTAATGAGCAGATGAAAACTGCTTCTGGCTTCCTCACAGAGCTTGGCATTGCTAACATCATTCAGCTCACATTTTTCACAATCCTAGGAAACTTGATAGGTAAGTCCTAGGATTTATCCTTTCAAACGTACACCTGTTTAAAAAATGAATAAACAAAACATTGAGATTCTATTTACAATTGTATTTTTTTAGGTTGTAAAAAAAATTTGTTATTTATAAATCAATTACACAATAAAATAATTATTTTTAAAAGTCACAAATACAATCGTCATATAAAGTCAGTTTGGCATCAAGTATCTATTAAATATGTTGCAAACTATTTTCCAAAGAGATGTGGTCCAAACTCTCTGAAGGCTTTATAATTTTGTATTAGATAACAAGTGAACAAAACTGACAATAAATACTCCAACAATAATTTTTTAAAATACTAAGTGGTAAATGCTATTCTAAGTGGCAAAACTATCTATTACTCAGACTACCTGAAGATTTCACTGATGTCATAAAAAGTTATACAAAATTTGTATTTACATGTTTAAAATCCTGATTGTATTTTTCTTGAATAATAATACATACAAAAACTCAAAGTGTTAATAAAGAAATAATTCAAAGTCCTAATAAGTCAACAAACAGATTTCATTATAAGCTGAACATAAAAGAGACACCATTGTTTGCTTCTCTTTTCAAAAATTATCACGGGACTTTGTCAAATGGAAGCAGCATTCGGAACAATGGTTCTCATATCTTTGTGTGCATAAACATCATGCAGGTTTGTACCACACAGATTCCTGGGCCCTGTTCCCAGTCTGAGCTCTCATTATTGAATCTGAGGAATCTGAGGAATCTGCATTTTGAACAAGATCCATGAGTATTTTATTTTATCACCCAAGCTGGAGTGCAGTGGTACAATTGTATTTTTTCTGGAACTTTTTCCATTTGATTAGAACCATTTATATAAAACCTCTGAAGAGTATTGAATTAGTGTAACTTATTTTTATAAAAATCCACTAGCTGTGACTATACAATAGCAAAATGAATTTTTTAATTTTAATTTTTTATAAGCTCATTGTTTGGAATCACATAAGCTACCCCTTAGGATAGTTTTGAAATGACATAGTGTTTGTACAATACCGAATACAGACTAACACAATAAATGACAGCTATTAGTATTATTAGTATTATTATTCACAACCATGACCATAGGGAGGAAGATTTATGTCCATATTTTAGATGGCATAGCATCAATCTTTTTATTATTTTATTTTATTTTATTTTGAGACAGGGTCTTGCTCTGTCACCCAGGCTTAAACTCAGTGGTGTGGTAATAGCTCACTGCAGCCTCAATCTTCCAGGCTCAAGCAATCCTCCCACCACAGTCTCCTGAGTAGCTGGGAGTACAAGTATGAGCCACCATGCCCAGCTAATTTTTTTATTTTTTTGTAGAGAGGGGGTCTTGCTATGTTGCCCTGGCTAGTCTTGAATTCCTGGGCTCAAGCAATCTTCCCACCTCAGCCTCCCTAAATTCTGGGATTACAGGCATGAGCCACCATGCCCAGCCAGCATTCATCTTTTGCCTACTATAATATACTTCACAATGCAAATTCAACCTATGTAATAACAACTTTCATATTATCTAAATAATATTTAATATTAAATATTATTATCTTAAAATATTTAATATTAAATATTATTATCTTAAAAATATTTAATATTAAATATTATTATCTAAAAATATTTGATATTAAATATTATTATCTAAAAATATTTAATATTAAATATTATTATCTGAAAATATTTAATATTAAATATTATTATCTAAATATTTAATGTGTTAAATAATATTTAATACTAAATATTATGTGTTAAATAATATTTAATATTAAATACATATTTAATACTAAATATGTGTTAAATAATATTTAATATTAAATATTATTAAATACATAATATTTAAATGTGTTAAATAATATTTAATATTAAATATTATTAAATACATAATATTTAAATGTGTTAAATATTTTTCTAGTATTGAGAGGCCTTCTCTTGCCTAAATCTGCAGACATTGATTTCTCCTAACAATTCTGAAAGATATGTATTTGTTTCATCATTTTACAAATGAGAAAACTGAGGCTCCTGGAGTGAAATCACCTAGCCACACTGACACAGTTAGTAAATGGCAGAACTTGTCTGACTACATAGTCTTCACATTTGTTGTGCTGCCTCTTCTGGAAGACTTTTACTAATAAAATTGAATTTATAAAATTGTTTTTCAAACTGTTCTTTCTTCTTGAATCCAGAATCTGTAGAGACTCCAAAAAGATGTCTGGGATTTGCTAACAACTATTCTGACAAAACTATACAGAAAGAAAAATTTTTTCAGTTTGTATCTTGTTACCCAAACTTATTTCCCAATAGTAGAAAAACTGAAGTTGATTTGAGGGAAAAAAGCATCACCTTGACAGCTTAACGTTTAGGCTGATAATATATAGTTCCTTTCTCTCTCCCATTTTGTCTTCTATGTAACAGAAACCAAGGGACAACATATAGGAATCTCAGTAGAAGTTTCCTGTCTGGGCATCAGCTGAACACACACATACCACAATGTGATACTTGCCTTCTTCTATCATGGATAAAAAGACTAAGGCAACTTTAAAAATCAGACCACAGTTGGGTAACAAATGTGTCCCTGCAGAAAATGGAGAAAATGAAATGTCTTTCACTTAAAACTAAGCATATAGTAACAGTTAAAATTGCACCAGCTTTACTGATACATGTCAGCTTCTAGATTGGCAAAGTAATTGAGCAGGAAAAACATTGATGATTTAAAAGTTGGTTCCCACTAGAAACTCCAGGAAAGACGGAGAAGCAAGCTGTGTAGTTACTGCTGAAATAAAAAGAAGCCTATTATTAGGACAGGGAAGGTATCTCTGGTTTGAACAGAAATTAACAGGACCCGAAGTGCTTTTTTAATTTTTTTAAACTTTTATTTTAGGTTAAAGGGTGCAAATGCAAGTTTGTTATATATGTAAACTTGTGTCACAGAGGTTTGTTATACAGATATTTTGTCACCCAGGTACTAAGCCTGGTACCCAATAGTTATTTGTTCTGGTCCTAGTTTCTAGGATCCTGATTTCTAGTTTTGTGAAAAATGTCGTTGGTAGTTTGGTAGGAATAACATTGAATCTGTAAATTGCTTTGGCAGTATGGCCATTGTAATGATACTGATTCTTCCTATCCATGAGCATGGAATAGTTTTCCATTTGTTTGTGTCACCTCTGATTTCTTTGAACAGTGTTTTGCAATTCTCATTGTAAAGATCTTTCACCTCCCTGGTTAGCTGTATTGCTAGGTATTTTATTCTTTTGTGGCAATTGTGAATGGGATTGTGTTCCTGGTTTGACTCTCAGCTTGACTGTTGTTGGTACATAGGAATGCTAGAGATTTTTGTATGTTGATTTTGTATTCTGAAACTTTGCTGAAGTTTTTTTTTTTATCAGCACAAGGAGCTTTTGGGACGTGCTATGGGGGTTTTCTAGATATAAAATCATGCTCTCTGCAAACAGGGATAGTTTGACTCCCTCTCATCCTATTTGAATGCCCTTTCTTTCTTTCTCTTGCCTGATTGCTCTGTCCAGGACTTCCACTACTATGCTGAATAGGAGTGTTGTGTTGAAAGAGGGCATCCTTGCCATCTGCTGGTTTTCAAGGGATATGCTTCCAGCTTTTGCCCATTCAGTATGATATTCGCTCTGGATTTTTCAGAGATGGCTCTTATTATTTTGAAGTACGTTGCTTCAATACTTAGTTTATTGAGCATTTTTAACATGAAGCAATGTTGAGTTTTATCAAAAGACTTTTCTGCATCTATTGAGATAATCAGGTGATTTTTATCTTTATTTCTGTTTGTATGATGAATCACATTTATTGATTTGCATATGTAGAACCAAACTTGCATCCCAGGGAGAAAGCCTATTTGATCACAGTGGATTAGCTTTTTTATGTGCTGCTGAATTTGGTTTCTCACTATTTAGTTTAGAAATTTGGCATCAAAGTTCATCAAGAATATTAGTCTGATGTTTTCTTTTTTTGTGAGCTCTGCCAGGTTTTGGTATAAATATGTTGCTTGCCTCATAGAATGAGTTGGGAAGGAGTCCCTCCTTCTCAGCTTTTTGGAATAGTTTCAGTAAGGATGCTACCAGCTCTTCTTTGTACATCTGGTAGAATTTGGCTGTGAATTCATTTGGTCCTGTGCTTTTTTAGTTGGTAGGTTATTTATTACTGATTTAATTTCAGAGCTCATTATCGGTCTGTTCAGGGAACCAATTTCTTCCCAGTTCAGTCTTGGGAGGGTGTGTATGTCCAGGAATTTATTCATCTCTTCTAGGTTTTCTAGTTTGTGTGCATAGAGGTGTTCATAGTATTCTCTGGTGGTTTATTTGTATTTCTGTGGGATAAGTGGTAACATCCCCTTTGTGGTTTCTAATTGTGCTTATTTGTATCTCCTCTCTTTTCTTCTTTATTAGTCCAGCTAGCAACCTATCCTATCACTTTTTTCAGAAAAACAACTCCTGAGTATATTGGTCTTTTAATGTTTTCTTATGTCTTGATCTCCTTCAGTTCAGCTCTGATTTTGGTTTTCTTGCCTTCTGCTAGCTTTGGGGTAGATTTCCTCTTGTTTCTCTAGTTCTTTTAGTTCTGATGTTGCATTGTTAATTTGAGATCTTTTTAACTTTTTGGTGTGGGCATTTAGTGCTATAAACTTCCCTCTTAACATTGCCTTAGCTGTGCCCCAGAGATTCTGGTATGTTGTATCTTTGTTCTCATTAGTTTCAAAGATCTTCTTGATTTCTGCCTTAATTCCATTATTTGCCCAAAAGTCATTAAGGAGCAGACTGTTTAATTTCCATGTAATTGAATGGTTTGGGGCCATTTTTTAAAGTCTGATTTCTATTTTTATGGTGCTGTGGTCTGAGAGTGTGTTTGGTATATTTCAGTTATTTTGTATTTGCTGAGGATTGTTTAATTTTCAGTTGTGTGGTCGATTTTAATGTGTGTATGTACCCTGTGGCAATGAGAAGAATGAGTATGCTTTTGTTTTGTGGTGGAGAGTTCTGTAGAGGTCTATTAGATCCATTTGATCCAACGTTGAGTTCAGATCCTGAATATCTTTCGTAATTTTCTGCCTCAGTGATCTAATATCGTCAATGGAGTATTGAAGCCTTCCACTATGATCATATGGGAATCTAAGTCTCTTCACAGGTCTGTAAGAACTTTCTTTATAAATCTGGGTGCTCCTGTGTTGGAAGCACATATATTTAGAATAGGTAGGTATTCTTATCGAAATGAACCCTTTACCATCATGTAATTTCCGTTCTTTGTCCTTTTTGATGTTTTTTATTTAAAATCTGCTTTGTCTGAAATAAGGATTGTGACCTTTGCTTTTTTCTGATATCCATTTGCTTGTTAGATTTTCCTCCATTCTTTTATTTTGTGCCTATGGCTGGCATTGCTTGTGAGATGAGTCTCTTGAAGACAGCATACCATTGGGTCTTCAATTTTTATCCAGCTTGCCATTCAGTGCCTTTTAAATGGGGCATTTTGCCTGTTTACATTCAAGGTTAGTATTTATATGTATGGATTTGATCCTGTCATTATCCTATTAGCTGGGTATTATGCCAGCTTGTTTGTGTGATTGCTTTACAGTGTCACTGGTCTGTGTACTTAAGTGTGTTTTTGTAGTGGCTGGTAACAGTCACTTTCCTTTTCATATTTAGTGCTCCTTTCAAGATCACTTGTAAGGTTGGTAACTCCCTCAGCATTTGCTGATGCTAAAAGGATTTTATTTCTCCTTCACTGAGGAAACTTAGTTTGGCTGGATATGAAATTCTTGATTGAAGATATATATACTTTTTAAGAATGTTGAATACAGGCCCCAAATTTCTTCTGGCTTGCAGGGTTTCTTCTGAGAGGTCCACAGAAACCCTTCAGTCGTGACCTGCCCTTTCTCTCTAGCTGCCTATAACATTCTTTCTTTTATTTTGACCTTGGAAAACCTGATGATTATGTGTCTTCAGGATGATCTTCTTGTGTAGAATTTTGCAGGGGTGCTCTTTACTTCCTAAATTTGACTGCTGACCTCTCTAGTGAGGTTGGGGAAGTTTTCATGGATGAAATCCTAAAATTTGTTTTTGAAGTTGTTTGCTTTCTCCCAATCCCTTTCAGGGATGCCAGTGATTTATAGATTTGGCCTCTTTATATAATCCTATATTCTCAGAGGTTTTTTTGTTCCTTTTCATTCTTTTTTTTTTTTTTTTTGTCTGCCTTATTTTAGAGAGCCAGTCTTCAAGTTTCAAGAATCATTCCTCAGCTTGTTCTATTCTGTTATTAATACTGACAATTGCACTGTGAAAATCTTGTAGTGTGTTGTTCAGCTCTATCAGATCAGTTAGATTCTTTTTTTATATTGGCTATTTTGTCTGTCAACTCCAGTAACATTTTATTGTGATTCTTAGTTTCCTTGGATTGAGTTTTGCCATTCTCCTGAATCTCAATGATATCCATTCCTATCCCTATTGTGATTTTTATTTCTGTCATTTTAGCCAACTCACCCTGGTTAAGAACCCTTGTAAGAGAACTGGTGCAGTCATTTGGAGGACACAAGACATTCTGGGCATTTGGGTTACCAGAGTCCTTGCATTGGCTCTTTCTTATCGCTGCATGTGGATGTTCTTTTAACTTCTGGGCTGCCTCTAATTGAAATGGTCAGGCAAGGGCAGGGTAGTTGTTCTGGAGTCCCAGTTCAGGCCACCCTGTCCCTGTCCAGTGAGGAGATGTGAAGACTGGGAACTGTGTAGAGACTAGTCTGGCCACTTTTCCATGAGGTTGTTCTCCATGCTGCAGATCTGGACAAGCCCCTGGTCCCCATGGACTCTCCATAGCCTGGAGACAGCAAGGGAAAGGGCTGAAAGACAGCAAAGATGACAACCCACCCCTCCTACTTGGAGATTTGTCCCTGGGAGTTGCAGAGCTCATACTGGCTTGATAGCCCTGGTGTGGGGTGGCTGAAGGCCCAGGCTGGGAGGACCCACCCAGTGAGGAGTGTGGGATCAGGGACCCCATAAATGTAAAAAATAGTCTAGCCAATTTTCCACTGCTGATGCAGTATGCTGTGGATCTGCTCTAGTTCCTAGTCACCTCAGATTTTTCAGCACCTGATGGTATCAACAGTGAAGGCTGTGAAACAGCAAAACTGGCAGCCTTCTTCTTCTTCTGGGAGCTCCATCCCAGGAGGTACAGACCTGTTGACAACCCAAACTCACCAACAGGAAGTGGCTGGAGACCCCAGTCTAGAGATCCCAACCAGTGAGAAGAAATGGGATTGGGGACCTGCATAAAGAGCAGTCTGGCCACTTTTCTGTAGGGCAGCTGGCTTTGCTGGGGGGTCTGCTCAAGTCACTGTTTGCCTCAGAATCTATAAAGCCTGAAAGCAACAATGGCTAAGGCTGCTGAACAGCAAAGATTGCAGCACAGCCTTCCCTCTGGAACCTCCATCCCAGAGAGGTTTGAAACTGCTGCTGGCTGGAAAACACAAGCAGGGGTGGCTGTTGACCTTGATCAGAAGGTTGCACCAGTGAAGAGAAATGGGATCTGGGACCTGCTTGAAAAAGCAGTCTGGCTACTTCTCTATAGAGCTGCTGCACTGTACTGGGGTACCACTCCAGTCCCTAGTCACCTCAGACTCCCTAGGGCCCAAAGACAACAGCTAAGTCTATAAAACAGCAAAGATGGTAGCCCAACACTCCCCCTGGGATCTCCATCCCAAGGAGGCTTAGAACCGCTGCCAGCTGGAAAGCACTGGCAAGGATGGCTGGTGACCCTGGTCAGGAGGTCCCGCCTAATGAGGAGAAGCAGGCCCAGGAACCCCCATACAAAAAGAGTCTGGCTGCATTTTTGTAGGGCAGCTGCACTGAAGGCAATAATAGCTAAGGCTATGAAACAGCAAAGATGGCAGCCTACCCCTCCCTCTGGGAGCTTCATGTCAGGGAGATGTAACACTGCTACCTGTGGATGGCTGGATTCCCAGGCCAGTGGGTCTTATCCTATGAGGTATCATGGAAATGGGACCTGCAGACCATCACTGCTCAGCCCCCTGGTTTCAGCCCCCTTCCTAGGGGTATATATGGGGCTCTAACCTCCCTCTTTGCTAGAGTTGCAACCACTTTTGCTGGGAAGCCTGAGTTTCTAAAACTCCTGGGGCTCTGAGTGTGCCAAAGCAGCTGCTCTGCCAAGACACCACATAGCTCTGTGTGTCAGACCACAGGCCCTGGTGGGGTGGGTTCATGAGGAGATCTCCTAACCTAAGGTTTTCAAAGATACAGGGGAGAAGTGTGAGTCCCCAGAGTTGCACACTCACTCACTGCTTCCCTAGGCAGAGGAGGCTCCCCGGGCTCTGAGTCACTCCCAAATGGGCAGTCATCCTGCCTTGCTTTTCTCTATTCTCCATGGGTCAAGCTGTTTTCTTGAATCCCAATACGTGTAGCTGGATGTTTCAGTTGAAAGTGCTGTATTTACTCACCCCCCTCTACTTCTCTCCATGAGAGCAGTGCACACTAGCTGCTGTTAGTTAAAGCAAAAGACAAAATTCTAAAAATTAATATGATTTAATGGTGAATCATTGATTTTCTTAACTCACAAAATGGTAGTTTTATAGGTAACTATTCATTTAAATATTCTGAATTTTCTTCTAATCTTATTTCTCATTTACTTTCTGAGTTATACAATTTCTTAAGATACTTAATACAGCCACTGAGGGTATATATTTGTTCACTCTCTTACCTAAATGCAGAATTGGTCCTATCATTAGTCTGCTTGATACTCAGGAATCATAGTAAGAAGGGGGAAATATCCCCAGAGTTTTTTTGCTTTGTCATTCTAATCATTCCCACAACCTCAGGCAGAGTTGATTGAGCCAAACACGTATCAATACCAATAAAATATTGCAAGAGACTTGGCAGGTTTTAGTGGTGGTGTCTGAATATTTTCCACTAAGCAATGCCAGCTCCACCACCACCACTTAACTGCTCCTATTCTCCTTGCAATCAAAACTCCAACATCTGGAAAGAATAATCATCATTTTTAGCATGATAGCCCTTAGAGGGCTCATGAAAGTAGAGAAAATAAGAAGCCCTCAAAAATGTCTAAGTCACTTAGAAAGTTAAGTTGTAAAAAGTAGTCTTTCTTTCCCCTATGTTTGTAGTTAAGAAGGAGAGCAAAAATTAAATATGTACAGAAAGCTACCTTTTATTGACATTCACAATTTCTTACAAATCTTATAGATTTACTGGCACTTGTGGTAGTAGCAGGAATAGTCTCCCAGTAAACTCCTCAATGCTAACTTCAGAGTAACATTTGCTGAATCCTCTGAAGCCTTTTAGAGCATGGTGGCACACATACTGGGATGCAGCATGAAGCATGTGAAAGAACTTAGGCTCTGGGATCAGACAGACCTGAGTTTCAGTCCCAGATCTGCCACTTAGTGGCTTTGATACCTTGGGCAAGTTATTTAACTCTCAGATGCCAGGTTTTCTCATCTGTAGCAGGGGTCCAATGGGAATATCCCTGTGTTTTGAGACTATTAAATGGAACACTCTATATATAGTCTAGCATAGCACCTGAGGTATAATAGGTGTTCAATAAGTGTTGGTTTAAACAAAATCAAATAAAAATTCTACATGTATCATACTCCTAAAGAATCTTGGAAAAATAATGAACAGGACTGTGGGTATAATGTTCAAGATTAATGCACTGAAAAAAGCAAACAATGGCCCCAGTATAAGAAGTTCCGACTAAAATATAGGGAACTTACCCTAAAGTAGGAGGAAGTCACCCTAAATTGATCACTGTTAAAGGGTGATAACTTTGGGTTCCACAGGGGTGAGGTCTATCGTGTCCTCAGGTTACATTTTATAGGTCCAAAGTCTTATATCCTGGGGAAGAATATTTGTCAGTTTGAGAACTGGACCACTGACCCTGCTACCAGAGCAGTGGGAGAAGTGAAGACACTGACATACAGCAGCCCTGTGGTCAAGGCAAGAAAAGTAAGGCAGCAGCAATGGTAGAAACCACCACCCATATCCAAGAGCCCTCAGAATCAACAGACTAGAGCCAAAGAAACTCAGTAATACTACATGGTGGGGCCCAGAGAACAAGCCATCATCACAATTACCCATCTTCTTGGCTAACTTAGAAAGGACTATATAAAGAAATTCTATTTTATTGAGTTTATAGATAGTCAGTCTAATACACAGGCCATGACTTGGGTTCAACTTCTTATATGGCTAGAATTTTATAGACAGGAAAGTAATTATATGTAATCTTTCATGTGGACAAGCAGTAGAATGGATACGAATAGGCAACAGTGAGAATTTTCATAATCCCAGTACTTTAATTATTTTGAAACAAGCACTTCATGCATCTGTGCTTCAGACTCTTTGACTGTGAACTGGACATAATTCTGCTGGCCCTGAATGCTCCACAAGGTAATTCTAAGTTCATGAGAAGATCTTGAACATAGAAGTCCTTGGGAAGGTGCAACAGTAAACAAAAACAACCCTCTAGGAAGAAAGATGGAGTTTCAGTGTTGGAGATAATTTTAACAAAAGCTGCTTCCAGTTTAGAACCTTTCAAAGACTTTGTCATTTAGCCCAGTATACTGACACAAAAATAACTGTAGTAAAGTGATATAGTATATAAGCAGATTACGACGTTACACATAGTGAACTATGCTAGGGAGGTCATTGAAGAAGTTACATATGAGTGAGTAGAAGTTTGACAAAAGGACAAATGTGGACAGCCAAGGACTTATGAGAAGGAATAGAAACTGGAAAATTAATCTGAGGTCAGAGTGCAAATCCATACCAACGAATTTGGCCTTTTCTTATCAGGCAATGAGAATACCACTCAAAGTTTTTATGCAAAGAAATTGACATAATCAGATTCCTGTTTCACAGAGCTCACCCCAGCAGCCGTGAGCAAAACAAAGTGAAGACTTTGTTCCTTTTGCTCATGATTGCTTTCACTATTTGAGCTATTTTGTGGTTCTATACAAGTTTTAGAACTATTTTTTTTATTTCTGTGAATGTCATTGGTATTTTAACAGAAATTGCACTGAATCTGTAAATCACTTTGGGTAGTATGGAAGAACAATATTAATTCTTCCAATCCATGAACAAGGGGTATCTTCTCTTTTTTTTGTGGTGTCCTCTTCAATTTTTTACATTAGCATTTTATAGTTTTTTTTGTTTGTGTGTTTGTTTGTTTGTTTGTTTGTTTTCTGAGATGGAGTCTCACTGTGTCACCAGGCTGGAGTTCAGTGGCTCAGTCTCGGCTCACTGCAACCTCTGTCTCCTGGGTTCAAGCAATTCTCCTGCCTCAGCCTCCTGAGTAGCTGGAGCTACAGGCACACACTACCACGCCTGACTAATTTTTGTATTTTTAATAAAGATGGGGTTTCACCGTGTTGGCCAGGATGGTCTCGATCTCCTGACCTCTTGATCCACCCGCTTCAGCCTCCCAAAGTGCTGGGATTATAGGCATGTGCCACCGCACCTGGCTGTATAGTTTGTGTTGTAGAGATCTTTCACTTCCTTGGTTAAATGTATTTCTATGTATTTATGTAGCTACTGTAAATGAGATTGCTTTTTTAATTTTTCTTTCAGCATGTTCACTGTTGGCATATAGAAATTCTACCAATCTTTGTGAACAAAGCCAGAGGCATTACACTACTTCTAAATATACTATAAAGCTATAGTAACCAAAACAGCATGGTTCTGGCATAAAAACAGACATATAGACCAATGGAACAGAAAAAAGAATCCAGAAATATGTCCACACAGTAATAGCCAACTCATTTTAAATGTAGGTGCCAAGGGCATACGTTGAGAAAAAGACAGTCTCTTCAATAAATGGGGCTCGGAAAACTGGATATCCATATGCAGATGAATGAAACTAGACCCCTACTTCTCATTATATACAAAACTTAATTCAAAGTGGATTAAAGACTTAAATATTAGAATTGCAACTACAAAACTGGTGGAAGAAAACATTGGGGAAACACTTCAAGACATGGTCTGGGCAACAAAAAATTATTGTAAGATCTCAAAAGGCAAAAATAGACAAATGGGATTATATGAAACCAAAAAGCTTCTGCACAGCAAAGGAAACAATCAATAGAGTGAAAAAACAACCTACAGAATGGGAGAAAATATTTTCAAACTATTAATCTGACAAGGGATTAATAATCAGAATGTATAAGGAACTCAAGCAATACAACAGTAAAAATAATAATCCAGTTTTTAAATGAGCAAGTGATCTAAATAAATGCCCTCAAAAGAAGATGTACAAATGGCCTACACATATATGAAAAATGTTAACATCAGGGAAATGCAACCAAAACCACAATGAGATATCATCTCACCCCAGTTAAAATGGCTATTATCAAAAAGACAAAAAATATAACAGATTCTGTTTTTTAAAAATGTGGAGAAAATGGAACTCTCATATACTGTTGGTGGGAATGGAAATTAATATAGCCATTATGGAAAACAGTATAAAGATTCCTCAAAAAACTCAAAATAGAAGAAATACTATATAACCCAGCAATCCCACTTCTGGGAATATCTCTAAAAGAAAGGAAATCAGTCTGTCAAGAAGAGATATCTGCATTCCCATGTTTATTGCAGCACTATTCACAATAACCAACATATGAAACTGGCCTAAATGTCCATCGATGGATGAATGGATAAAGAAAATATGGTGTGTATATACACACATTGGAATATTATTTATCTATAAAAAAAGAATAAAATCCTGTCATTTGCAGCAAAATAGGTGGAACTGGAAGATATTATGTGAAGTGAAATAACACAGGCACAGAAAGGTAAATATTGTATGCTCTTACTCATATGTGGGAGCTAAAATAGTGGCTCTCATAAAGGAGAGAGTTGATTGATGGTTACCAGAGGCTGGGAAAGATACAGGGGAAGTGGAGGATGGAGACAGTTTAGCTAACAAGTATAAAAATACAGTTATATAGAAGGAACAAGTTCTAGTGGTCAATAGTGCAGTAAGGTGACTATGGTTAACAATAATTTGCTATGCATTTCAAAATAGCTGGAAGAGAAGATTTGGAATGGAATGTTCCTAACACAAAGAATGATAAATGTTTGACATGATGAGTATCCCAATTATCCTGATTAGATCATTACACATTGTATACATTTATCAAAATATCACATGTACCCCATATATACAATTATTATCTATTAATGAAAAAACAAAGTGAAGACAATTACAAATGATTCATTTTTTAATGCCAATATGTGTCATGAAAGTGCTGTGTTTCAGATGGCCAGGAAAAGCACATGTCTTATTCACTGTTATGTCCTGTTGGATACACAGTGCCTAACACAGTGCCTGGCATGTGGCAGGGCTTTGTAAACATTTGTTGAATTAATTATCATTAGAAAGTGTTATTAGTTGTGGAGAGTTCCACAGAATTACTTAAAACTTTTTTAACCTTTAATGCTGCAACATGTGGCCCTATTCTCACCTACTCACCTATTCTCACATAGTCATTTTTGTATTCCCAAGACTTGGCTCACTCTCTGGCACATAACAGGAGTTCAATAAATCCTTGTGAACTGGACTGAGCACAAGGGCATTCTCAAGACCTGTCCCAGTGGACACAGGGAATGTGAGTTCTGTTGGTCTTTAGCAAAATAAAGGAGACAAAATTACTACTGATGCATTTTATTTTGACTTGAGTTTGTAAAACAGGTCAATACACTCCTGAAAAGTAAAATAGTCATCCTAAAAAGAAGACACAAATATGTTTTTACTGATATGTTCACTATGAGTGCTGTGATTTGGATGTGATTTTTTCCACCAAAACTTATGTTGAGGCTTGCTATTCAATGTGTAGTGTTGGGAGGCGGAGCCTAGTGGAAGGCATTTAGATCCAGGGGTTGCAACCCTCATTAATAGATTAATGTCTTCTCGAGGTAGTGAATTCCGGCTCTCATGAGACTTGATTAGTTATCACAGGAATGGATTAGTTCCCGTGAGAGTGGTTTGTTATAAAGGGAGTTTCTTTTTGTGTTTGGTCCATTTTTGCACATGCCACTTCCCCTTTGACCTTCTGCCATATTTTGACACAGCAAAAAGCCCCCACCAGAAGCTGAGCAGATGTCAGCACCATGTCCCTCGAACTCCCCACCTGCAGAACCACGAGATAAATAAACTTATTTTCTTCATAAACTACCCAATCTCAGGTATTCTGTTACAGCAACAACAGACTAAGACAATGAAGTCCAAAAATGTGACATCATCCAACTAGACGATAAGAAAAGCCCATTATTGACCACATGAACTTCCAGGAGTTAATGAGTACAGAGCTTTAATATTCAAATTGTGATGAAAACATTGAATTTGGGGGAAAATCAATAAGTTTATGATAATAATTATTAGTAATATTAACTCCCATTATTTTAGTTTTAAAATGGCCTAATATAAGTCATTTCACATAGCTCAAGTTAATGTTTGCTCAGTACAGAATTATTATTTTTCTTTAATAAATCCTCATGACAGTGTATCCAAATGAGTTCAAAGACAGGAAAAAAAGACCAAAGTCTACTGAACTTTCCTGCTATAAATGTGTAACACAACTGACTATATTAGAAAGCGAATTAAAAATTAAATTCTAAAATGTATTAGCTATGTTAGGTAGATTAAAGTGCTATGATGGTTAATACCAAGCATCAACTTGATTGGATTGAAGGATGCAAAGTATTGATCTTGGGTGTCTGTGAGGGTGTTGCCAAAGGAGATTAACATTTGAGTCAGTGGGCTGAAGAAGGAAGGCAGACCCACCCGTAATCTGGTGGGCACAACCTAATCAGCTGCCAGTGAATATAAAACAGGCAGAAAAATGCCAAAAAGTAAGACTGGCTTAGCCCCCCAACCTGCATCTTTCTCCTGTGCTGGATGTTTCCTGCTTTCAAATATCGGACTCCAAGTTCTTTAGTTTTGAGACTCAGACTTATCTCCTTGCTCCTCAAGCTTGCAGACAACCTACTGGGGGAACTTGTGATCACGTAAGTTAATACTTAATAAAGTCCACATATATATATATGGAATTTTATATATATAAGTTAATACTTAATAAACTCCATATATATGGAGTTATATAAATAAGTTAATACTTAATAAACTCCATAGATAGATAGATAGATAAATAGATAGGTATTTCCTATTAGTTCTGTCCCTCTAGGGAACCCTAATACAGGTGCCAAGGCAAATTTCATTTATTCTGTGGTAAAGATTTTTAAAACTTTTTATTCCTTTCTTAAAATTTTTATATAAGCTAATAATTCTTATAGGTCACATCTGGATGAGACTAAATCCAACAGCCAAAAATTTGAAAATGCCATGAAACCAGTTATTCATTACATATAATAACAAAACCTAACTGGTTTTGCTGAATTCAGTCAAATGTATTTGCATGTGTGGATACAACCATATTATGGGACAAATGTGCAAAAGGTATTAAGAGCTATTATGTCCTAAAATGGCTTGCCCCAGAAGGCAACTGACTTAGTAAACAAGACACTTTATAAAAAAATAGAGCTTAGCAGTCCAGGAATTGCTGCTGAAACATGGAACAACCCATCCGCAGAAAAAATATAAAACACAGTGCCCGGGATAGGGGACTTTGGTTGGTTACAGAAAGTGTTTCCAACTTTCAGGCAGGGACATATTAAATATGAGAAAATAAGAGCAAACAGCATCCAACTCCCATGGAAAGAAAGGAAGGCAAAAAGGACCCACTAGTTATCTTCCCCACAAATCTTAAATTTCATCATTAGCAATTCTTTGTCATGTTAAGTTCCCATGCCTTCAGTCTAGAGGTGTTTTAAGAAATATAATTAATTTCTGGAAAGGATAGTGCCCTACATGGCAGAGGCTGGGGCTATATTTGAGAACACACTCTTAAATCCTTAGATTACAGCTGCCTCTCCACAGAGCTGTTCGACAGAATGTATGTGAAAGTGACCAGTATTTGTCTTAGTGCTTCTCTGACTCATTATTTCCCGAAAGTAAAAGAGACTGCATCATATTCAGTGTTTAGATGTTTAGATTTTTAATGCTGTTTATGTATATTAAAATGCAGAGTTCTTAAAATGTTTTAATAGACAAAATATAAGTAACAATTTGTTTTAAAATTTACAGAAACATGTTTAATGTACTGAGTTCAGAAAATCAATAAGAGAAGCATTAACATTCCATAAAAAAGTGAGAAAAGTTAGGGAACAATGATTTATAGAAAAATTCAATTGACCAACAGACTGTTCAAACTACTAACTTCAAAAACACAAATTTAAACAAATCATGGAATATTCAAATTATTAAACAAAAAGTCATACTTTGAAACAAAACTTAATGATATAAAATCCTCACCAAATGTACTAGATCATTTGCAGTTTACTCAACTTTGTTGAAAAAAATGTAGAAAAAAATGTTTTATAGTGTTAACAGCTCTTATGTACAGACAACAGAATCACTAATAATTATTTTCTTTCACATATTTTTATATTTTCTAATAATTTTCAAACTTTCTACAATGATTATATAATATTGCAAATTTAAAAAGAATATAAATACACTTTCAAAAACAAAAGACAAAAAGAAAACAAAGCAGTTATACACTAAGACATAGATTTGAATGGTCATGCAGGAGTAGAAAAGGCAAATTTTATTCACAAGAACATACGTTTCTACAGAGAACAGAGCACTTCCACAAAAGGCCAGTATGTCTTGATTTTTGTTTATATAACATATATTGCATTTACAAATCAAAGTATATTTGATAATAAAATACAATAAAAGGGCATGTTTTCCTCAATTCAAAGAGTGGCAATCTAGAAATGTTATTCTTCCAAAACAATCTCATTTTATTACAGCAATGAGATATTCTTAATGAAATCAACATTTTACCATAAAAAAATCTAAATCTAAATTAGTTTTCATTACAAATCACTTTCAAGTTTTTATGGTTATATGACATAATGTATTTTTCCTTTTATAATTAAACAAAAGATTTTTAAATATAAAATTTTAAAATCAGAAAGAGCATTCATCCATAGTACCCTATCAAAAATAACTAGAATTAACATTTTGACATATTTCCTTTCAGTTTTTTCCCTTCATATATTTTAAATAGTTAAGGACATCTAGTTTACACACTTTTATTATGCTGTTTTATTTAGTGAATGTAATATCACAAGTCTATTTATATACCTATAAGATAAGATGCACTTCTTTTTTTTTTTTTTTTTTTTTTTTTTTGAGACAAGGTCTGGCTCTATCACCCAGCCTGGAGTGCAGGGGTGCAATCTCAGCTCACAGCAACCTCCAACTCCTGGGCTCAAGCCATCCTCCCACTTCAGCCTCCCAAGTAGCTAAGACGACAGGCATGCACCACCATGCCCAGCTGATTTTTGTATTTTTTGTAGAGACAGGGCTTCACTATGTTGCCCAGGCTGGTCTTGAACTCGTGAGCTCAAGCAATCCACCTGCCTCAGCCTCCCAAAGTGCTGGGCTTACAGGTGCAAGCCACTGTGCCTGGCCTCTTCTTAAATATTACAATTAATGGCTAGGTGATAGTCAAATTTGTGAGTATCAACACAATAATAATTACCATATTGAACACCCATTAGGTACCTCTGATTTTCCCAACAGTCTTGTGGTAATAATATGATTTTCAATAGGCAGATGAAGTCATGTGAATAAGTGTAGTTTAAAAAAGCAAGAGACATTTTGCAGCCTTCACTGATACCTTCAGGTACTAAATATCCAAGGCGACTAGGGACTGGAATGGACTGCCAGCATACTGGAGCAGCCCTATGGAAAAGTGCCCAGACTATTTGCTACATGGGTCCCCAATCCTATATCTCTTCAGTGGGTGGGTCCTCCCAGCCTGGGTCTCCAATCACCCCACACTGGGAATATCGAGCCAGTAGCAACTCTGCAACAAAACTCCCAGTAGGAGGGGCAGGTTGCCATAATTGCCATCTTGGAACTCTCATCCTAGATGTTTCAAGGGTCTGCAGAATCCAAAGGACCAGGGACTGGTCCAAACTCCCAGGACAGACCAACTACCTCATGGAAAAGTGGCCGGACTGTTCTCCACATAGGTCCCAGTCCTCACTTCTCCTCACTAGACAGGATCACCTGAGCTGGGAATCAAGTATGTCCACCCAGCCCCTGCCTGACCGCTTCAATTAGAGGCAGCCCATCAGTTAAAGGAACACACACATGCAGAGCTGAGAAAAAATCAATGCAAGAGTTCTGGTAACTCACATGGCCAGAGTGTCCTGTGTCCTCCAAACGCCTGCACTAGTTCTTCAACAGGTGTTCTTAACCAGGCTGAGTTGGCTGAAATGACAGAAACAGAAATTAGAATATGAATAGGAACAAAAATCATTGATATTCAGGAGAAGGCCAAAACTCAATCTGCAAACTAAGAATCATAAGAAAATGATACAGGAGCTAACAGACAAAATAGCCAGTATAATCTGACAGAGATGAAAAACACACAAGAATTTCACAATGCAATCCATTACAAGGATTAACAGCAGAAAGAAAACAAGCTGAGGAAAGATCTTGGAACTTGAGGAGTAGCTCTTTAAAATAAGACAGGCAAAGATGGCTGAAAAGGAACAGCTCTGGTCTGCAGCTCCCAGTGAGATCAACACAGAAGGTGAGTGATTTCTGCATTTCCAACTGAGGTACTCAGCTCATCTCATTAGGACTTGTTAGACAGTGGGTGCAGCCCACAGAGGGTGAGCTGAAGCAGGGCAGGGCACCACCTCACCCGGGAAGCACAAGGGGTCGGGGAAGTCCCTCCCCTAGCCAAGGGAAGCCATGAGGGACTGTACGGTGAGGAACAGTGATTCAAGCCAAGATACTATGCTTTTCCCACAGTCTTTCTAACCCGCAGACCAAAAGATTCCCTCAGATGCCTATACCACCAGGACCCTGGGTTTCAAGCACAAAACTGGACAGATGTTTGGGCAGACACTGAGCTAGCTGCAGGAGTTTTTTTTTTTTCATACCCCAGTGGTGCCTGGAATGCCAGCAAGACAGAACCATTCACTCCCCTGGAAAGGGGGCTGAAGCCAGGGAGCCAAGTAGTCTAGCTCAGCAGACTCCACTCCCGCAGAGCCCAGCAAGCTAAGATCCACTGGCTTGAAATTCTCACTGCCAGCACAGCAGTCTGAAGTCTACCTGGGATGCTTAAGCTTGGTGGAGGGAGGGGCATCCTCCATTAATGAGGCTTGAGTAGGCAGTTTTCCCTTCACAGTGTGAACAAAGCTGCCCAAAAGTATGAACTGGGCAGAGCCCACCACAGCTCAGCAAAGCCACCAAAGCCAGACTGCCTCTCTAGATTCCTCCTCTCTGGGCAGAGCATCTCTGAAAGAAAGGCAGCAGCCTCAGTCAGGGGCTTATAGATAAAAAGCCCATCTCCATGAGACAGAGGACGTGAAAGAAGGGGCTGCTGTGGGCACAGCTTCAGCAGACTTAAATGTTCCTGCCTGCTGGCTCTGAAGAGAGAAGGGGATCTCCCAGCACAGCCCTTGAGCTCTGCTAAGGGACAGACTGCCTCCACATGTGGGTCCCTGACCTCCGTGCCTCCTGACTGGGAGACACCACTCAGCAGGGGTCAACAGACACCACATACAGGAGAGCTCTGGCTGGCATCTGGCAGACGCCCCTCTGGGATGAAGTTTCCAGAGGAAGGAAAAGGCAGCAATCTTTGCTGTTCTGCAGCCTCCACTGGTGATACCCAGGCAAACAGGGTCTAGGGTGGACCTCCAGCAAACTCCAGCAGACCTGCAGCAGAGGGCCCTGACTGTTAGAAGGAAAACTATAACATCAACATCAACAAAAAGGATGTCCACACAAAAACCCCATCGGAAGGTCACCAGCATCAAATACCAAAGGTAGATAAATCCACAAACACAAGGAAAAACCAGCGCAAAAAGGCTGAACATTTCAAAAACCAGAATGCCTCTGCTTCTCCAAGGGATCACAACTACTCACTAGCAAGGGAACAAAACTGGACGGAGAATGAGTTTGATGAATTGACAGAAGTAGGCTTCAGAAGGTGGATAATACAAACTCCTTCAAGCTAAAGGAGCATGTTCTAACCCAATACAAGGAAGCTAAGATCCTTGAAAAAAGGTTAGAGGAATTGCTAACTAGAATAACCAATTTAGAGAAGAACATAAATGACCTGATGGAGATGATGAAAAACACAGCACAAGAACTTCATAAAGCCTACACAAGTGTCAATAGTCAAATCCATCAAGTGGAATAAAGGATATCAGAGATTGAAGATCAACTTAATGAAATAACGTGTGAAGACAAGATTAGAGAAAAAAGAATGAAAAGAAATGAGCAAAGCCTCCAAGAACTATGAGACTACGTGAGAAGACCAAACCTACGTTTGATTGGTGTAACTGAAAGTGATGAGAATGGAAGCAAGTTGGAAAACACTCTTCTGAATTTTATCCAGGAGAACTTCTGCAACCTAGCAAGACAGGCCAACATTCAAATTCAGGAAATACAGAGAACACCACAAAGATACTCCTCGAGAAGAACAACCCCAAGAAACATAATCATCAGGTTCACCAAGGTTGAAATGAAGGAAAAAATGTTAAGAGCAGCCAGAGAGAAAGATCAGGTTACCCACACAGAGAACCCCATCAGACTAACAGCAAATTTCTCTGCAGAAACCCTCCAAGCCAGACAAGAGTGGAGGTCAATATTTAACATTCTTAAATAAAAGAATTTTCAACCCACAATTTCGTATCCAGCCAAACTAAGCTTCAAAAGTGAAAGAGAAATAAAATCCTTTACAGACAAGCAAATGCTGAGAGATTTTTGTCACCACCAGGCCTGCCTTACAAGAGCTCCTGAAGGAAGCACTAAATATGGAAAGGAAAAGCAGGTACCAGCCACTGCAAAAGCATATCAAATTGTAAAGACCATCGATACTATGAAGAAACTGCATCACCTAATGGGCAAAATAACCAGCTAGCATCATAATGACAGGATCAAATTCACACATAACAATATTAACCTTAAATGTAAATGGGATAAAAGCCCCAGTTAAAAGACACAGACTGGCAAATTGCATAAAGAGTCAACACCCATTGGTGTGCTGTATTCAAGAGACCCATCTCGTGCAAAGACACACATAGGCTCAAAATAAAGGGGTGGAGGAAGATTTATCAAGCAAATGGAAAGCAAAAAAAAAAGCATGGGTTGCAATCCTAGTCTCTGACAAAACAGACTTTAAATCAACAAAGATCAAAAAAGACAAAGAAGGGCATTGCATAATGGTAAAGGGATCAACACAACAAGATGATCTAACTATCCTAAATATACATGCACCCAATACAGGAGCACCCAGATTCATAAAGCAAGGCCTTAGAGACCTACAAAGAGACTCACACTCCCACAAAATAATAGTGGGAGACTTTAACAGCCCATTGTCAATATTAGACAGATCAATGAGACAGAATATTAACAAGGATATTCAGGACTTGAACTCTGCTCTGGACCAAGTGGACCTAATAGACATCTACAGAACTCTACACCCCAAACCAACAGAATATACATTCTTCTCAGAACCACATCGCACTTATTGTAAAATTGATCACATCATTGGAAGTAAAACACTCCTCAGCAAATGCAAAAGAACAGAAATCATAACAAACAGTCTCTCAGACCACAGTGCAATCAAATTAGAACTCAGGATGAAGAAACTCACTCAAAACTGCACAACTACATGGAAAATGAACAACCTGCTCCCAAATGACTCCTGGGTAAATAATAAAATGAAAGCAGAAATAAATAAGTTATTTGAAATCAATGAGAACAAAGACACAACATACCAGAATCTCTGGGACACATTTAAAGCAGTGTTTAGAGGGGAATTTATAGCACTAAATGCCCACAGGAGAAAGTGGGAAAGATCTAAAATCAGCACCCTAACATCACAATTAAAAGAACTAGAGAAGCAAGAGCAAACAAATTTAAAAGCTAGCAGAAGACAAGAAATAACTAAGATCAGAGCAGAACTGAAGGAGATAGAGATATGAAAAAGCCTTCAAAAAAATCAATAAATCCAGGAGCTGGTTTTTTGAAAAGATTAGAAAAATAGATAGACTGCTAGACAGATTAATAAAGAAGAAAAGAGAGAAAAGTCAAATAGACACAATAAAAAATGATAAAGGGGAGATCACCACTGATCCCACAGAAATACAACCTACCATCAGAGAGTACTATAAACACGTCTATGCAAATAAACTAGAAAATCTAGAAAAAATGGATACATTCCTGGACACATAAACCCTCCCAAGACTAAACCAGGAAGAAGTCAAATCCCTGAAAAGATCAAAAACAAGTTCTGAAATTGAGGCAGTAATTAATAGCCTACAACCAAGAAAAGCCCAGGACCAGATGGATTCACAGCCAAATTCTACCAGAGGTACAAAGAGGAGCTGGTACCATTCCTTCTGAAACTATTCCAAACAACAGAAAAAAAGGAACTCTTCCCTAACTCATTTTATGAGGCCAACATCATCCTGATACCAAAACCTGGCAGAAACACAACAGGAAAATAAAATTTCAGGCCAATATCCCTGATGAACATCAATGTAAAAATCCTCAATAAAATACTGGCAAACCAAATCCAGCAGCACATCAAAAAGCTTCTCCACCATGATCAAGTCAGCTTCATCCCTGGGATCCAAGGCTGGTTTAACATACACAAATCAATAAACGTAATTCATCACATAAACAGAACCAGTGACAAAAACCACATGATTATCTCAATAGATGCAGAAAAGACCTTTGATAAAATTCAACACCTCTTCATGCTAAAAACCCTCAATAAACTAGGTATTAATGGAACATATCTCAAAATAATAAGAGCTATTTATGACAGACCCACAGCCAATATCATATTGAATGGGCAAAAGCTGGAAGCATTCCCTTTGAAAACTGGCACAAGACAAGGACACCCTCTCTCACCATTCCTATTCAACATAGTATTGGAAGTTCTGGCCAGGGCAATCAGGCAAGAGAAAGAAATAAAGGGTATTCAAATAGGAAGAGAGGAAGTCAAATTGTCTCTGTTTGCAGATGACATGATTGATTATTTAGAAAACCCCATCATCTCAGCCCAAAATCTCCTTAAGTTGATAAGCAACTTCAGCAAAGTCTCAGAATACAAAATCAATGTGCAGCATACCCAAAGGATTATAAATCATTCTACTATAGAGACACATCCATATGTATGTTTATTACAGCACTGTTCACAGTAGCAAAGACTTGGAACCAACCCAAATGCCCATCAATAATAAACTGGATAGAGAAAATGTGGTGCATATACACCATGGAATACTATTCAGCCATAAAAAAGGATGAGTTCATGACCTTTGCAGGCACATGGGTGAAGCTGGAAACCATCATTCTCAACAAACTGACACAAGAGCAGAAAACCAAACTTGGCATGTTCTCACTCCTACATGGGAGTTGAACAATGAGAACACATGGACATAGGGAGGGGAACATCACACACTGGGGCCTGTTGGGGGGCAGGGGGCTAGGGGAGGGATAGCATTAGGAGAAATACCTAAAGTAGATGACAAGTTGATGGATGCAGCAAACCACATGGCACACGTAAACCTATGTAACAAACCTGCACGTTCTGCGCATGTATCCCAGAACTTAAAGTATAATTTTTAAAAATAATAATAAAACAGGCAAAATTAAAAAGAATGAAAAGAAATGAGCAAAACCTCCAGGAAATATGGGAGTATGTAAGGAGGCAAGACCTGTGATTCATTGGCATTCCTCAAAAAGACGGGGAGAAAGCAAACAACTTGGAAAATATATTTCAGGATATCATCTGGGAAAACTTGCCCAATTTTACTAGAGAAGCCAACAGTCAAATTCAGGAAATACAGAGAGCCCCTGCAAGATTCTACACAAGAAGATCATCCCCAAGACACATAATTATCAGATTTTCCAAGGTCAAAATGAAAAAAAGAATATTAAAGGCAGCTAGAGAGAAAGAGCAGATCATTTTCAAATGGTTTCTGTGGATCTCTCCGTAGAAACCCTACAAGCCAGAAGAGATTGGGGGTCTACATTCAACATTTTTAAAGAAAAGTATCTTCAACCAAGAATTTCATATCCAGCCAAAGTAAGCTTCCTCAGCAAAGAAGAAATAAATTCCTTTTGAGATGAGCAAATGCTGAGGGAGTTTTTTACCACCATATCCATCTTACAAGAGATCTTCAAAGGAGCACTAAATATCAAAGGGAAAGACTGTTACCAGCCACTACAAAAACACACTTAAATACACAGACCAATGACACTATAAAGCAACCACACAAACAAGCTAATAACAAGCTAACACCACAATGACAGGATCAAATACACACATATTAATACTAACCTTGAAGGTAAATGGGCTAGATGCCCCCATTTAAAAGGCACAGAGTGGCAAGCTAGATAAAAAGAAAGATTCAATGGTTTGTCGTATTTAAGAGACCCATCTCACACACAAAAACACCCATAGTCTCAAAATAAAGGGATGGAGGAAAATCTACCAAGCACATAGAAATCAGAAAAAAATCAAGGGTTGTATTCCTAATTTCAGGAAAAAAAACAGATTTTAAACCAACAAAGATCAAAAATGACAAAGAAGGGAATTACATAATGGTAAAGAGTTCAATTCAACCAGTAGAACTAACTATCCTAAATACATATCCACCCAACGCAGGAGCACCCAGATTCATAAAGCAAGTTCTTAGAGACCTACAAAGAATCTTGTACTCCCACATGATAATAGTAGAACCGAAAACCATTCAATTACATGGAAATTAAACAACCTGCTCCTAAATGATGTTTGGGCAAATAAAGACATTAAGGCAGAAATCCAGAAATTCTTTGAAACTGAGATCAAAGATATAACATACCAGAATCTCTGGGATACAGCTAAGGTAGTGTTAAGAGGGAAATTTATAGCACTAAATGTCCACATCAAAAAGTTAAAAAGATCTCAAATCACAATTAAAAGAATTGCAGAAGCAAGAGCAAACCAACCTCAAAGCTAGCAGAAGATAAGAAAGAAATAACAAAAATCAGAGCTAAACTGAAGGAGACTGAGACATGAAAAACCATTCAAAAGATCAATAAATATAGAAGTTGTTTTTTTAAAAAATTAATAAGATAGGCTGCAAGCTACATTAATAAAGAAGAAAATAGAGAAGATCCAAAAAACTCAGAAATGATGAAGTAGATGTTACTATTTTACTCCTGAATTGAATCCTGAACAGACCAATAACAAGCTCTGAAACTAAATGAGTAATAAATCCCCTGCCAACCAAAAAAAAAAGCCCAGGACCAGACAGATTCACATCTGAATTCTACCAGATGTACAAAAAAGGGATGGTATAATTCGTACTTAAACTATTCCAAAAAATCAAGGGGGAGAGACATCTCAATTCATTCTTTAAGACATCATCCTTATACCAAAACCTGGCAGAGACTTAACAGAAAAGGAAAACTTCAGGCCAATATTTTTGATGAACATTGATGCAAAGAATTTCAACAAAATACTTGCAAAATGAATCCAGCAGCACATTAAAAGCAAATCCACCACAATCAAGTAGGCTTTATCTCTGGGATGCAAGTTTGGTTCAACGCACAAACAGAATGAAAGACAAAAAAATGCATGATCATCTCAATAGACGCAGAAAAGTCTTTCAGTACAATTCAACATCCTTCATGTTAAAAAGGCTCAATAAACTAGGTATTGAAGGAACACACCTTAAAAAAAATAAGAGCCATCTATTAAAACCCAGAGCCAACATCATACTGACTGTGCCAAAGCTGGAAGCATTCCCTTTGAAAACCAGCACAAGACAAGGATACCCTCTTTCACCACTCCTATTAAACATAGTGGAACTCCTGGCTGGAGCAATCATGCAAGAGAAAGAAATAAAGGGCATCCAAATAGGAAAAGAGGAAGTCAAACTATCCCTGTTTGCAGACAGCATAATTCTATATCTGGAAAACCCCATAGCCTCAGCCCAAAATCTCCTTCAGCTGATAAACAACTTCAAAAAAGTTTCAGAATACAAAATCAACATATAAAAATCTTGGCTGGGCATGGTGGCTCATGCCTGTAATCCCAGCAGTTTGGGAGGCCAAGGAGGGTGGATCACCTGAGGTCAGGAGTTCAAGACCAGCCTGGTCAACATGGTGAAACCCCATCTCTACTAAAATGCAAAAATTAGCTGGGCATGGTAGTGCACACCTGTAGTCCCAGCTACTTGGGAGGCTGAGGCAGGAGAATCCCTTGAACCTAGGAGGCGGAGTCTGCAATGAGCCAAGATCGCACCACTGCACTCCAGTCTGGGTGACAGAGAGATACTATGTCTCAAAAAAAAAAAAAAAAAAAAAAAAAAATCTGTAGCATTCCTATGCACCAACAACAACCAAGCAGGGAGTTAAATCAGGAACACATCCCGTTCACAATTGCCACAAAACAATAAAATACCTAGGAATACAGCTAACCAGGGAGGTGAAAGACCTTTTGAGAATTACAAAACACTGTTCAAAGAAATCAGAAATGACACAAACACATGGATAAATATTTCATGCTCATGGATAGGAAGAATCAATATCATTACAATGACCATACTGCCCAAAGCAATTTACAGATTCAATGCTATTCCTACAAAACTAACAATGATATTCTTCACAGAACCAGAAAAAACTATTTTAAAATTCACATAGAACCAAAAAAACAGCCCAAATAGCCAAGGCAATCCTAAGCAAAAAGAACAAAACTGGAGGCATCACATTATCCAACTTCAAACTATACTACAGGGCCACAACAATTAAAACAGCATGGTTCTGATACAAAAACAGACATATAGACAAATGGAACAGAATAGAGAGCCCAGAAATAAGGCCACACACCTACAATCACCTGATCTTCAACAAAGTTGATGAAAACAAGCAATAGGGTAAGAACTCTCTATACAGTAAATGGTGCTATGATAACTGGCTAGCCATATGCAGAAGATTGAAACTGGACCCCTTTCTTGGACCATATACAAAAATTAACTCAGGATGGGTTAAAGACAAATGTAAAACCCAAATCTATAAAAACCCTGGAAGACAACCTAGGCAATACCATTCCAGACATAGGAACTGGCAAGATTTTGTGGCAAAGATGCTAAAAGCAGTTCCAACAAAAGCAAAAACTGACAAACGTGATCTAATTAAACTTAAGAGATATTGCACAGCAAAAGAAACTATCAACAGAGTGAACAGACAACCTACAGAATGGGAAAGATTTTGCAAACTATGCATCTGCAAAAGGTCTAATATCCAGCATCTATAAGGAAGAGTCTTTTTCTTGTATGGAGGTTCATTCCCTTTGGTTAAACACAAACTTTGAAAGGATGCTTACAAAAAGCTAGAGAAAGAAGATACAAACCTAGCTAGGCGGATCAGACAAATCCATGCCACAATGGAGTGACAAATACTGCAACCAAACAAACCTTAAATTCTATTGCAAACCTAAAGCAATATATTTACATGCATTAGAATTCTATTAAGCAGTTTGGAGTCCCGCAAAATTCCACAGCAATTTGAAGAAAGAGAAATTTGCCTTTATAGTTCCCCCAGAAGTTTTGATAATTAAATAATCCAATGCACCATGTATTATCAAAACTCACATCACAGGCAATGCCACTCAAATCAGACACAATTATTTTTCATGTAATTGCCTATCAACCAGCTATTGATTATGGTAAACCTTTTGCTTAAATTCAATTAATTACTGACAGACCTTGCCATGCCACTTTGAACTTTTTTTTAATCCAACTTTTCCAAGCGGTTTCCTGAGAGATAATGTTATTTTCATTTAATTATAGGTTTTTTTTTCCTTTGGTCTGTTTTTTAATTATACTTTAAGTTATAGGGTACATGTGCACAACGTGCAGGTTTGTTACATATGTATACATGTGCCATGTTGGTGTGCTGCACCCATTAACTCGTCATTTACATTAGGTATATCTCCTAATGCTATCCCTCCCCCCTCCCCTCACCCCACGACAGGCCCCAGTGTGTGATGTTCCCCTTCCTGTGTCCAAGTGTTCTCATTGTTCAATTCCCCACCTATGAGTGAGAACATGCAGTGTTTGGTTTTTTGTCCTTGCAATAGTTTGCTGAGAATGATGGTTTCCAGCTTCATCCGTGTCCCTACAAAGGACATGAACTCATCCCTTTTTTATGGCTGCATAGTATTCCATGGTGTATATGTGCTACATTTTCTTTTTTTATTATTATTATTATACTTTAAGTTTTAGGGTACATGTGCACAATGTGCAGGTTAGTTACATATGTATACATGTGTCATGCTGGTGTGCTGCACCCATTAACTTGTCATTTAGCATGTACTGGTCTCCAATAAAATTTTCTTCTTAGCAACATTTAAATGAAGGAAATATAAGCACACCACCATATTTAGCCAGTATGGAAATTATTTTCAGATCATCTCCCATTTAACCTCATTGTTATTGCTATTTCTTTATGAGGCAGATAGTAAAAGAACAGAAAGAGGAGAATTAAAAAGAGGAATCATTGAACAAATGTGGGCTGTTCTGTTCTAGGCTTTATCTGATTGAATTCTCACAAGGATTAACCTTCAAGAAAGATAACAACACCCTTCTTTGACAATTGAGAAAATTCAGGCTCAGGGATTTAAAGTGGTTTGATTGCCCAAGGTCAAAGTGAGAAATTCAATGTCAGTAATGTTTCTGATTGTTTCTCCCTCACTTAGTCATCTGGTAAGTGGTGAAAATAAGAATCTGAACCCAGCCTTGTCTGCTCCAAAACTTAAATATTATGCTATTGTGATGAGTCATAGAGGACCACCTTGGGAAACAATCCCTAAATAATTCTAGAATCATCCATGTTTTAACTAGATGCTTGACTTTTAAAAGCACTTTATTATTTTTCTTTTCTAGAGTTGAACAAATCCTCTAGTATTATCTCCACATCATTTCTCTGTCAGTACAAAAATGCATCCAAAAGAACCAAATTTTTTTACCAAGAGTTTTGAAAATCCCATGACCTCATATCCAAAGAAAGAATTATTGTACTGGAAAAGTTATTGTACTGAATCCTCCTCTTAGTGTTGGCACACTCTCTAGTGTTTTAGCTGAAACTATAAAGCAGACAAAGCTGTGTGATGAACAGCCTCCTAGAACTATTTGTCACTGATAACAGAGGCTTCCGTAATAAATGGCCAGAAAGCACTTTTCCATTATAAAGTATTACATAAGTACTGACTGATAATAATACCAAACCATGCCAAACTGCAATAAAATGGCCTTTATGAATTATATAAGCAGCAAAAACAGGATTAAGCACAGTCAGCCACACTTTTCCATATCTATCACAAACTTCAAGTATACTGACAAGGACTGTTAGACATTTTAAAGAGAATGTTAGAACACCCTCCTATGAGGCTTTAAATAAGTCTCCTTTGTTCTCAATGAACAAACAAATTCTACAAAAGATGAGATGAGAAGGATATTTGAGGCCTGAATTTTACTGGCCAGAAAGGTGAGTACTCCATGGTAGATAATGCAGCTACTACCTGAGAAAGGTGTGCAGAAAAAAAGTCACAATACACCACTAAGCCAAAGGATTTTAAATGTTCCAGAACTTTCCACATCTGCTCAGCATGTAGATTCTTTATAAGATCCTAAGAGAGCAAAAACTTGGATTTTACAAATTCTTCTAATGGACAACAGTGGAAAGAAGGGTTTTTTTAAGTTTTTTTCTTTTTCCTTTTTGAAGAAACCTCATTGTAGGCCAAAACAAAAGCAGGCTGCCAATAGACAAGCCGTCTGTTTCTCAGCATGACTGCTTTTTGAAAAAGGAAGGCACAGAGCTTGCTGAATTTGGAAATAAAATGTAAAACCTACTACTCTCCTTAATACTCTTCACAAACACATATCTTCACTCAAGATTCCTGTCCCAGAGAGATTGGCTCTCTCTAATCCTTCACATAAAGTAGGCTCCCTCCAGCTCTTCCCTTTCATTACACTTAAAACAATGTGTACTTGCACATGTATTGTGGATTTATTTAACATGTCTCCCTTATTAAAATAGAAGCTCCATGCAATCATGCACCATACTCCCTTTCTCCTAGCTCCTGACGCAAACACTACAATATAGTAAGTGCTCAATGAATATTTGTTAAATTACTGAATAAATTAGTATATTAAACCTATATTCTGAGGCTATAAGTAAATATTATCTACACCTAACCACCTATTTAAGATTGCACTTTACCCCCAGAAATAAAAATACCCTTTTAACAGTTTTTCCATAATTATCGCCTTCTAACATATAACATAATTTATGTATTTATTATGTTTGTCATTTATGGCCTGTTCTCACCACAAGAATGTAAGCTCCATAAGGGCAAGGACAGGCCTGGAATTGTGCCTGGTTTATCACAGGTGCTCAACAAGTATTTGCTAAATGATGAAGGGGATAGCCTCTTTTAACATCAAGCATTCACAGATACACTATTTTTGAGTTGACTCTATTGAAGTGCTTATAATGTTACCTGGAGAGTTAAAATGTAGGGCATTAAAGTACATATTTTTAATTCCAATTTTGATTTATAAAAAAATCTCAATTTAAGTTGCCTTATTGTTTCTAAAAGTGCTTATAGCTGTTTAAATCTAATTCAACATCCAGGTTATTTTTCTAGCTAAGTAATCTAGAGGCAACTTTAAATTTATACGTCTATCAATCATTGTCTCTTGATTAATTAAAAGAATAGGATTTTAGAACAGGAAGGAAATTGTATTGATCATCTGCTCTCTCTGTCCTGTAACCAAGTAAGGCTATCCAAGTAAGTATCCAAGTAAAGATAAGCAAACTCAGGGAATTCAAATTAATTTCCCAAAAGCATACCAACACTTAGATGTGTTGCCACGACTAGACTCCTGGACCAGACCTCTACATTTTCACTTCAAACAGCACTCTTGCAAAATATGCCATTGGCATTCTGAAGTGTACACAATGATTTTTTATTCTCACTAAAACTTTTTTCAACTAATCATCATTTCTCATTGTTTTCTTAAACATTTAATTATTCTTATGAATTATAAGAGTCTTTTCCCTTCCTTCTTGAGTAATTCTGCTTAACTAATGTCATCAAAGCTACCTTTAACTCTGATTATCACAGCTTTTTACAAAGATTGTTGCCACTGTGGTTAGTAGATGGAAACTTTGTAATCAAAATATTACTATTTCTAGTTTCTAGAGGTTTGTGGTCTCTCAACTACTGGCACCTCAACTATTGGACTGTATTGCTTAAAGGCAATTGTTCAATTTGAATGTTAGCTTTAAAATACCATAAACAAAATACCTACATTCACAGTACAATGACTGTCACATGACTTTAATCTTTGCATGCTCTTCCTTCACTAAGAGTGCTAAGACACCTCTAATAAGAAGCCAATGTTCCCTGGATTTCATTCTCAAGCACTTAGAAATAGTATGAAATTTGAACCTTATAGGGCTAATGCATTACTTTAACCCTTAATAATGCAATATATAACACTATTCTCACATATTTGTTAGTATTCTTTTTTATTGAGCAAGACTTCGTATACCATAAAATGCACCATTTTCAAGTGTACTATTCCATGGTTTTTAGTATAGTCACAAAGTTTTGCAACCTTCAAAACTATTTAATTCCAGAACATTTTCGTCATCTAAGAAGACATGATATTTGATATTTTATTCTCCTGGTGGGAACTCTTTCCTAAATGAAATAAATTTTTATTTTCCTAAATATTTTCTTAAGTAAAGTGAAAAGTATAGCTTCTAAGACATCTCTACCATGACTTTGTCTTCATTTCATAGTTGATCTTTAGCTTACTTACTTCAAAATCTTCCAATAAGTTCAATCGAGATCCTAGAATTTCTGCTAAAATGAAAGGATGTCCCAAGCATATTTTGGAAAGTACATGTGGTAAAAACTATCATCTTCTCCAAATCACTTTCAGTTGTTAGTAATGTGGACTTTAATATACTAATATTAATAAGTTATCCTATGCTAGTCATCCAGTAAACTACCTGCCATGTGTTTGGTGCCCCGTTGAAGCATCCAATGTAACCAGAGATGCTCAATTCAACCTAACAGTAGATCATGTTCATGTATTAACTGCTAACTTCACCTCAGAGTACAAATTAAAAAGCAACATAAACTCTCTCATGTTACATCACTAGTGCCTACCTCTTGACAATTCAGATAATCTATCATTTATTCATCCAATATTAACTATAAATCAGTAAGATTATAATATGATTCAAAAATTACTTATAGATAGAATAATCTTGGTCCCAAACATATCTACACATACTAGGTAATAATGTAAATATTAAGTAGAGTGAAAAATGTCATTGTGGATGGTTCAATATTGTTACTCAAATGCAAAACAATAAGCCTTTTTATTATTGCAGTAGCATGTCTTATCTTTCCCTTTGCCCTCCCTCTAAATTGATAAAAAGTTATATGTAGAATCTCATTAAGAAGAACACAAAAACATAATTCATTCAACCAACAGTATTTATTGAACACTAAAATGGATATATGTTTCACATGTATTCCTTTAGGCAACCACTCCCTGGTTGATTTCCCCTGGAAATCCTGCCCAATCCATGGTTCCAATAGAAGTAACATCACCCCTATATGCACCCCTAGATCCAAGCCTTCCTCCATGAGTTTGCACAGTCTTGAGTACTTTGAACAGTCTTAAGTACTTCTGGAGGCTAGGAGCTCTTTAATTTTGCAGTAAATTCCAAATTTCTGAAAGAAGCATTTTTAAGACACTCTTAAAAGATTATAAATAGGTCAGTGGGAATAAAATTGTATCCACCTGTCGAGATAAATTTCTATTTAATGAAAACACTAAACTGCATCATTGTCAAGGCATCCAAAATACTTCAGGGAAATCAGTTTGAAATGTTGAGCCAAACTTCTCCAATGCTTGAGGGAGCAAACAGCATGTTAAATTGGCTCAGCCCTCACCATTTGATATGTTTACACAAACATCTAGCACTTCAGACAGTTACAAAAGACAGAGCAGAAGGGTCATTTTGGTCTCAGAGATATGACCAAACTAACAAGATTGCATCATAAATTCACACAATAGCAGATCTAGAGCCATGAGCTGGTTCAGCAAGTCAGAGGACTTGTTATATATTAGTCTTAATACTACCATCCTCAGCAAATGAAATTAATGCAATAGTGGCCCTAAAAGAAGTTGGCAAATATAAGGGTAACTGTCTTCAACTTCCTTTATTTAAAGAACACTTAACCTTGTATACTCCCAATATAATTATTTTCTACATTAGGGTTGAGATTTAGTGTTAAAATTTTTTTCTCCTCTATTGATGTTTTATAATTTCCTTGTGTTACAGTAAGACTCATGATGGCAAGTGATCAATAATTTTGCTTATCTCCCCAGCCTGTACCTCATCCCATCCATGGATGTGGTCAATTTGATGAGAAACTCATTAGACAACCTCAGCACTCACTTGCACCAATTGTGACTTTCACATCGAAATTCAAGGAAGTTCTGTGATAATTTTCAATCAGATATTAACATATAGCACCAGAAATGTTAGCAGCTATGACAAGGCAGCCAGGGAATAGGTGGATTGAATTAAAAATTTTTTCTTAAAAAATGTAACTCAATAATAATATATTATCAGTTTACTAGTAAAAATATGTCATCTAATTTATGCCACATCTAAGTATGTGAATTGATGAAAGAGAAAGTAGGAAGATATACTTATAGAGCCTATTTTGCATAGTTGTAAGTATATATAATAAAATAATAAAGACTATTTTGTATAAATAGAAATATAATAGAAGTGTATTTTAAACTATTTTCTCTTACTTTATTTTTACTGACATTTACTTCAGAATTACATTTGTCTCACTCCTGTCACTCCACTAGTGAATTCCCAGAAGCCTTGATGGTTTTTGAACTTGAACCATAGAGTATTCCTTAAGTCTTAGCTTAAGAAATGATATTTTATCTTATCTCTCCACTAATGCTTCTGCTATTTCCTTCAGTAAACCTTCCATTCTGTGAAAACAACAAAATTTCTAAACCATATTCATCTCTGAAAGAGCCAAGCCTTCCTTTCTTTACAGATGCATTTGAATAACATACTATTTGAATGCTAATTCTAGAAATTAGAGATACTATAATTTATAGTAATCTTGTTAATTACCAGTAATTATAGTAATCTTATTTAAATTTTCATTCCCATTTCATTCAATCTCCATTCCCTCACTGGACAATCTGATGCAGTCCTATTTCCTTCACTTATTCTGTCATTCAACAACTGGGGACATAAAGATGAGTAAGAAATATGTTCTTACTTAACAACAAGCAAGCAAACAACTGGAACAAATAAAAGAAGCAGGTGTTATGATAGACATCTCTAAAAACAATAGGGCAAAGGAAGAAAGCGTCACCAAAGTGAGAATGTTTTATTCTAGAGTGAGGCTGGGGGGAAAAGGAATTAGAGAAGGTAGTCTAGAGACAGTGAGAAGACTTACCTGAAAAACAAGGCTTGCTTCCTGTAAATCATTATTTACCAGGAGACTGCGTAGGAAGAGAGGAAACAACATGAGCAAAGGCATGGCTTCAATTCTCATTTGTGTGTAAATTAACACCACATGGAAATGATTGCTGATGATGATGTTCATTCTATCACTTTGTGACTTAGTGTTCTCTTTATAAAATCCTTTACAACATCATTGCTGGCATTGCTGTTAGTCTTTCATATTTCCTTAGCCCAAATAAGAACTGATAACAGTATATTGCAAGTCCTACCACATTTTTAAGGATACATAGCCATCACATTTCAAGGAATCTATCTTATAGAAATAGCAGCATGGTTGCATAAATACACAGGAGCAAAAACACGTAGTGTAATGCCTATGTAGAACTATAAAATTCCCATTGCATTTGGCTTTCACTTAAAGATTTGAAGCATAGAGAACTGCAAGTAATATCACAAATGCTCTCCTTCCTTTTCATGTATGCACCCAAAGACCCTTCTCCACAGCTATTGGCAATTTTGTGGTCCCACCACATACAATATAAGAAAGAAAGAAAAGTAGCATCTGAACCGAGACTAATTTACTCAATGAAAGAAAGTAAAAACAAAGGACAGTATCATCTCCTGATTTCAAAACTTGCTACAAAGCTACAGTAGTCAAATAGCTAGCATGCTGGCATAAGGACAGACATATAGATCCATGAAGTATAATTGAGAATTCAAAAATAAACCCTCACATTTATGTCAATTTATAGTTGACTTGGTTGTCAAGATCATCTAATGAGAAGAGAATAATCTTCAAAAACTAATGCTGGGACAACTAGATGCAAAAAAATGAAGTTGGACCCCATACACAAAAATTAACCCCAAACTGATTAAAGACCTCAATTTAAGCACTAAAACTTTATTTAAACGTAAATATCTTAAAAGAAAACATAGAAATAAATCTTAATTACCTTGGATTTGGCAAATGGTTTCTCAGCTATGACATCAAAAGCACAAGCAAGGAAAGAAAAATAGGTAAATTGGATTTCGTCAAAATTTAAAACTTCTGTTCATTAAAGAACATTATCAAGAGAGTGAAAATACAATCCCAGAATGGAAAAAATATGTGCACATTATATGTGTAATGAGAGTTTGGTATCCAGAATATATAAAGAACTCTTACAAATCACCAAAAAATAGACACAACCCAGTTTTTTAAATTGGTAAAGTGCTTGGATAGACAGTTCTCCAAAAATATAAAAAATAGCCAACAAGCACATGAAAAGATGCTAAATGCCATTAGACATTGGGGAAATGCAAATTAAAGCCACACAAGATACTATTTCTTACCCACTAGGGTGGCTATATTCAAATAAATGGAAAATAACGAATGCTGGGAAAAGGAGAAAAACTGGAGCCCTCATATGTTGCTGGTGAGAACGTAAAAGGGGCAGCTGCTATGGAAAACAATTAGGTGATTCCCTGATAAGTTAAACATGGAATTACCATACGAGTCAACAAATGCAATCCTAGGTATATACTCAAAAAAACTGAAACCACATGTCCAAACAAAAAATGTGTACATGAATGTTCATAGCAGCACAATTTACAGTGGCCAGAAGACTAAAACAACCCAAATGCCCACTAACTGATAAACGGATAAACAAAATGTGGTATATCCATATAATAGACTATTATTATTCAGTTATAAAATGGAATAAAGTACTGATATATGCTACAACGTGGATGACCCTCGAAAACATTACACTAAGTGAAAGCTAAGTGAAATCAACCACAAAAGGCCACATACCATGTGATTCATTTATATGAAATATCCAGAAGAGGCAAATACATAAATACAGATAAATTAGTGGTTTCCAGGAACTGGGAGGAGTGGGGAATGGGGAGTGACGGCTTAGTGGGTACAGGATTTCCTTTTGGGATGATTAGAATGTTATGGAACTACATAGTGATGATTGGTGCACAATATTGTGAATATACTAAGTGTCACTGAATTGTACACTTCAATTGGTTAAAATTGTAAATTTTTTGTGTATTTTACCACAATCAAAAATGAAGCTAAAAATATTGTCATCAATTTATTACAGATCACAAGGAAGAAATAAACAATTTATTAAATGAAAACTTATTTAGTGGGAGAGTGTGTATCTTAAGCTGAAAGACTGAGGGGTCAGTTCTTTTTGTGTGCATATAACATTATAAGACCACATTGCAAGTTATTTAGATGCCCATAGAATAGGGAATACCAGCAAGAGCAAGCCAAAGAAGGATGCAAAAAAAAGTGATGTAGTTATGTGTTGCATTGATAAAACCATCTGCTGTAAAATAAGTTTTTAATTATGCTCAGTTAAGTCACAGCTCCTTCTCAACATAGGAAACACAAATACGTGAAGCGAATGAGGAAGATAGTGTCTTTCAGACAGCTGTCTACAAGTCAAGAAGAGAGCCCTCACTCAAATCCAAACTTGCTAGGACCCTGGTCTTGGACATCCACCCTCCAGAACTGTGAGAAAACTAATTTCTGTTATTTAAGCCCAGTTTATGGTATTTTGTTATGGCACCCCGAGCTGACTCAGACAACACTTCCAAAAGATATTCCAATTTTTGGTTCCTCCCTCTACAAGCACAGGCTTGCTACACCTATTGTGCCAGGCACACCTTCAAAGGTGATCTGTCCTGCCCTGCCAACTAGAATGCTGAGGCCTATTCTCTAAGATTTTCCTCTCTTTCTTGCCTCAAGATCTCCTTGCTTTTTAGTCTTTCTTCCCGTTTGGGTCCTGCTTTCTTTTACCAAAATCGATAGCTACTAATCTGATAATTAGATCCCCTCAAAGGAATTAACAACTCATAAAAACTACCTGTTTGTAAGAACATTTCTTTTTAGCTAGAAACTAGCACAGCTATTTTCTCCAAGAAGAGAATCCCTAATGGTGACTATTTCAGGTACTGTAACATCTTATCTGGGAAGATATGCTTGGGTGAAAATACATGTAGATGTCCATCAAGTCACCTGTGCATGAAGCCAAACTTAGTTGTATTCATACTCCTAGATCAGAGATTTATTACTGAATATTTTCCTCCTGTGAGTCTTTATTGCATACAAGAAATATCCTTTTAGGCTTACATGAAGTCAAGAAATTAGACTTATTTAATATACATTTTTGTGTGTACTCATATACATTATAATACAAAATAATCACATCATTTTAGCATTTAGCTTAAAAAGGGCTTTCACAATCATTAATCCTTTTAAACCTCACAATCATTAAAAGTTCATAATGTAAATAATGCTGTAAGCAGTATGAACCAGGTCAGGAAGTTCTCAGCAGGAAATAGGGATTTGGACAAGGAAATGGATTAAACTAATTGAGGCTGAAGACAGTACAGTGCTGGCTCATAGTAAACACTCAAATACACATCGAAATAATGAATCAGTACTCTCAATCCTACTGGGACCTAACGATACAGAAGTCTACCTGAGGAAGGGCAGAGAAATAGAGAGGGGCAGGCAACTAAGGCCTCAGCATCCAAGCCAGGAAATATATTTCAGGTGATACAAAGAAGAGCAGGAAAAGAGCTAGTCCTGGAGGCATGGGATTGGCCACACTAGCCAACAGAAATTAGAAGTTGGGCCTTAGTTCTAGCAGGTGACTAAGGGATAACCAGGTACCAGCGCAGAAGATCATGGGAAACTTGAACACCCATGATAAAAGTTGGGTAAGAAGGCTGAAGTCTGACACTCACTTAAGTGCCGCTTGTACCAAGATTCCCCCAACCCAGACACTAGTCACAGAGCATCATTATCAAGCCATTCATAATAACTGAGAGGGAGTTTGAAACCAAGATCTAGAATTTCTTCTTCTAACTGGCTAGTGGCTTTAGGATAACAGGATAGTGGCTTTAGGAGCTAGCAGGATAGCAAGTTACAAGTGGAGTTGTATTCCAAATCCTGTACACCCTTGCTACTTATAGTGTGGTCTATGGAGCAACAACAGCAGCAGCAACCTAGCAACCTAGAAATTTGTTAGAAATGCAGACTCTCATTCCCAGCCCAGACTTACTAAATCAGAACCTGGGGTTTTGTTTTTTGTGTGTTTATTTGTTTGTTTCTGTTTGTTTATTTTATTTGACTTTAAGTTCTGGGATACATGTGCAGAATGCGAAGGTTTGTTACATAGGTATACATGTGCCATGGTGGTTTGCTGCACCTATCAACCTGTCATCTAGGTTTTAAGCCCCTCATGCATTAGGTATTTGTCCTAATGCTCTCCCTCCTCTTCCCCCGAATCCCCAACAGGCCCTAGTGTGTGATGTTCCCCTCCTTGTGTCCATGTTCAGAACCTGGTTTTAATAAGATTCCATGTGATTTGCACACATAAGAAAGTTTGAGAATCACTGCTCTACATCATACTGCCATTCTCCTTTTCACACAGGTTTCTTTTTTCCCCTGAAGGAATAACACAGGGTTTATAAATAAAGAACAAAAATACTTTGTATCTTAAGAGAAAAAGAGAAATTCAAAGCAGGGAGAGTTCAGAGAAGGCAGAGAACTTCCAGCTGAAGAGATTTGAACTCAGTGCATTTGCCTTGATCTTTGAAGAAAGAGTAAGATATACACAGGCAGTAATGGGAAGTGTGGAGCTGTTTCTTGCAAAGGGAACCCAGTAAGTGAAAACATCTAAGGCAGGAGAGTGCAGGACATGTAAGAGAATGGCAGGTGGTTCTGTCTGGCTGGGGAGTAGGAGGTGTGAAGAACAATAAAAATACATGTTTGAAAGAAAAATTAGGGACAGCATAGAGAGATTATAAAATGATAAACATTCAGGCTTTATTGGGTAGGCAGTGAAAATTGAAAGGTTTTGAGTCGAGGACTGATGAGTTCAAAATTAATCATTAACCTTCAAAAATGCTAATTGCTATTGGGTTGCAGAAATAGAAGTGGAAGACCAAAAAAGAAATGATGTAGAACTCTAGTGGTGGACAAAAGTTAATAAGAGACAAGACTTGGGGCAGCAATGGGAATAAAGAGGAAAGGGAAGATTTCAAAGACATGATGTTGTAACCTTTAAGCTAATATAGCTTTACAGGATGGAGCTCTACAGATGACTCATCTCCTTTAGCACCTGCTTATTCAGGCCACAGTGCCATATATAGGTGGAGATGTACAGTACATCTATCATTAAAACACAAGTATTTAAAACCCAGCAGAGCCCCTGCAGTGTCTGACCCACAGTGAGTGCCCCAAGTTTTGTATTGAATATTCCTGAATATTGCCAGAAAAGCATCTCTCTAGGCAACAAGTCATATGTAGCCCAAGAGCCAAGACCTGAAAAATCAACTCTCAACTTGATAATTGTCACCTTTGGGAGAATTCTCACCTTTCACAGATTTCTTTAATCACAGTGGCATTTAAGGCAAAAATAAAACCCACGAATGTATATTTACATTGAAAATTGTAACTATAAATGTAAATCCCATTTAAATGACTGCTATAGCAAAATTTCTCTCTCTCTCCCTCCCTCTCTCCCTTCCACCTATAAATGTAAAAACTCATAAAGAACAACTATCAGAATTACCTCTTAGTTATCTCTAGACCGGGGTTTCTAAACAGAGCAGAATTGACATTTTGGGCCAGGTAACTCTTGTTTGTGAGGGGTACTGCTCTGTGCCCTGTAGGATGTTTAGCAGCATCCTAGGCCTCTACCCAGTAGATGCCACTTGTAGCCAGTCACCTTCCCCACCCCTTACCCCACCAGTTGTGGCAACCAGCGCTGTCCCTGGACATTGCAAAGGTCCCCAGAGGTGGGAGTAGGGATAACAATATCACCCCTGATGGAGAAGCACTGCTCTCGAGCATGCCAAATTGCAAGCACATGATTCCCATTAAGTAATATGAATGCAAGAGGGGATCACTTAGAACTCTGAGAATCCTGAAGTACATTTCTTTGTGTTTATTATTTGGAGCAGTTTAACTTAGCCAAACCACAGACCTACTAAATTTTACTATCTAGTTGATAATATTCACTCTCTTGACTTTTCCTAAATGTCGCACAGAATTATCCAGGATTCTAAGTTATCACGGAAAATATTCACTATGCTTTGGAAAATGGTATTTAAGTTCCATGCCATCTGGACTTAAAGTACCTTACTAAGTCATCTTTTTAAGAGGCCGTGCATATATAATAAATTTCAAATCTCTTTAACAAGGATTCTAGAGTGTTTAGCAAAAACAAGAATAGAAGACTACACCTAGCAAGCCGGAATTAAAGATACCACAGGGCTGGGGAACTTGAGAAGAAATAAGTGAAATCCCGTCAATATGCCTTTTCATCAGATTTGATTCACATAGCCTCAGACCTAAGGAGTTTCATCCATTGCTTTAAATGCAGTTCAGCAGGAGCCAAACCACACAACTGAGACATTCAACTTCATGTAAAGTGAAACTCAGAGAAGCCTTGCCAGCTCAGACCAGAGCCACACTTACAAATCTGAAAGGTAGTGTGGAAATGATATTTTCAGCACTCTGCATTTGCTGGCACTGGTAATTAGTTGTGCCAATTTAAGCTCTTGAAAATAGAATCCTTTAGGATTCTAAAGTGCCATTCATACATTGCTCGTCTGTTATTTCAGGCCACTGAGTAAATATCTCAGCAAATCTTTCATAGTTATCTTAATGGTGGTAGACTTTAAAACTTAGAAAGAACAGCCACAGATAATTTTTCTCTAAAAAACTTAGTTGCACTATTATAATCTGTTTCTGATTATATGTGTGCTATTCAAACCATGCATAGCCCATAAAATCTCAGAAAGAGCTACAATAAATTAAAAAGAATAGAAAAAACATAATGGAGCTCCATACTCCCAAATTGCTCATAGAAGGCAATCACAAAAACATACGGCTCTTGTTTGTTGCCCTCTGGATCAAGGTCAATACACTGGCAGAAATTTCTGTCCTATGAGAAAAGCCACAAATGGCAAATACTCAGAAAGTAAGCAACTAGGGTACTTAAAGGGACGATTGAATGCATGGACAAAGCAGTTAAGTGGTCGGGGCCACCTCTCCTTATGTGGTTGGAATCATACACAGGGTGAGGCATGGAGATGCCACCACTTCAATTTTCATAAGGGAAAAAAATGTGTGGAAGAGAAATATTAGTAGCCACCTCAACAAATTTTCTCCATTATAGGTTTACTGCTTATTAACTTGAGAAACGTCTCTCAAATACCTACTGCAGGTGAGACATGTTTACTGTCTTTAATGGCTTGTGGCATAAAAGAGAAATAACAGATTCATTACAATGACCTAGTAGATAAGGTACAAGAATCATAAGCACAATAAGAAATGTTAGTTAAGTTCTATGGCCATACCACCCTGAATGTGCCTGATCTTGGAAGCTAAGCAGGGTAGGGCCTGGTTAGTACTTGGGTGGAAAAAAAATATTAGTTAAATTGCCATGGGAATTGTGAGGAAGAGGAGATTGATTCCTGCTGTGGGTATGAAAGAAGGCTCTATGGGAAAGGGAGCATTTGATCTGGAACTTCAAGGCCTAGGTCGAATACATTCTTATAGAAAACTCTCACAATTCCTATTGCCGAAATACTTCCCAGAGACACTTTTACCACACTCTATATATCTTTGTCATTGGTAAACATCTGTCTGTGTTCCCTATTAGATAAAAGCTCCTAAAGGGCTACAGTGTGTCTCTGTGATGTTTGTGTTCCCCTTTGATGCCCAGCATAATACCTTATCATGATACCCATCATAGCCTCTTAGCAAACACTGTAGATTTGATCTCACCTGAAACAAGGTATGTTGTGTTGAATGTTGCTATTATCTGTGATTCCACAGAGTGGAAGCTTGCTGACCCTTGCTTTTTACCTGGCCTTGGAGTTCCCATGGTCCGTCGAGAGCAATGAAGGACAAAATCCCCAATAATTCTATGTAGAAGGAAACATGGTTACCCTACACCTCTAACACTCCATGAAACTTTTTCTACTTTTCTCCCCTTTACTCATTTCTCCCCAGGGGATATGGAAGAGCTTATCCAACTGATGGATTTGGTAATAATTGGGCATTCTCTGCATTTTCTTCCTCTCAGGAGCTAGTTGTTGGCACAGATCTGCCCCAACATGAGGAGGCCTGTCTTAGCCCAGTATTACTGGGAAATAGATGGGAAAGTGTGACAAATCCAGAGATTTAATTTAAAGACAATCTGAGTCTCAACTGACCTACTTCTTCCAACTAACCTTTGTTATTGATAAAGGTCATTCTTTGTATTATACCTATTCTTAATAGAATTTAAATACCACATAACAAGGAATTTATGTCAGTTTTGCTCAATGATTATATCCCAGCTTCTAAAATAGTGCCTGCCATATAATACGCAGTTAATAAATATTTGATGATTTGTTGAACATATTTGTTCAGAACCTGGTCAAGAAAGAAGGTACTATTTATCGGTCTCCATCAGAGACCCCAAAACTAACTCAAATAGATATATAACTTTGCTAAGTGGGTGAATAAATGAATGATCCTCTCACTCCAGTCACAACTTCTAGATATTTTTTAAATTCTTATTCTGTTCATGATATTTGGAAAGATATATGGTTTAAGAAATACATTTTTTCTATATTCTAACATAGGTTTATTTAGCTAGAGAGAATGGTGAACTTTGCCTATTACAGTAAGTTCCTGTACAACAAGTGCTCAGTGCTAAATCCCTAATTAGCATTCAGGCCCAGATCCAATTTTTGGTGCGTGGAATAGATTTAGCCACAGAATGTTGTTCTCCTGTTCAGCCAATCAACTGTATCTTCATGTGCTGCCAGTGTATAAGCTATCCAGAGAAAAATAACGTGTGTTTTTAACTAATAGGGATCTTAAATCTATTAGGAGACTCTAATCTAAGAATTTTCATCTTGTACATAGGTAACAAGAAGATAGGAACATGTACTTCTCAGACCTGGTCTTCAGCAAATAATGATGTGAAACAACCTTGTTATCTTGTTATCTTTTTTCTTTTGTGTAACTTGTTATTTAAGGGGAAAAATGAGGAAAATAGAGACAGAAGGAAAATTATTTTTTCTTCTTTGGAAATGAATCATAAAATCTTTTTGGTAAATTAAGACCAAAATAAGTATCCAAAAATATACATATTCTCAATGAAAAACCTCAAGATAATTATTCAGTGTTTTAAAGGTTTCCTTAATATCTAGAATAATTGATGATCAATTAGTCTGATTTTATGTTAAGACTAATTTAAGACCTCTATCCACATGCAATTAACCATCAATTAACCTTGATGCTCCTTAACATCTTCATAAATTTAAAACTGACAAAATATTCTAAGATGCAAATAAACAGCTAAAATTATGTTTAATGCATCTAATTCTCACAGTAGTATCACGTTGCCTGATAAAATAAATGATTTTAACAAGAACTGCTTTGGACTCAAGGTGATAAGGTATTTCCATTTGGTTTTGCCCTATAATAAAGCATTTGAAATCAACCATGTGTTTTCTCAATATGTTCTTTGAGAATCAAATTAGGTAGGCAAAAATTTTCATCACATCTGTAATCTATTTAAATTACAGAGAAGTGGGTATGAGGAGATAAGATGAAAGGGAGAAAGGATACAGTTCATTATTTGGACTAAATGAATTGAGAAACTACAATAGTCAGTTTAAGAAATGAGCACAGAGCAATAAATCTAAGGGGACAAAATTAGAGTAGCAAATTGGAGGAAACAAAATTGGATTCTAGAGTTATCGCAAGAAAAAAGCACAGAAAGGGGAAAAAAAAAAAGGAGGCAACTACTAGAATAATGAGTCCGCTAAAATTGACCTGACAGGAAAATTTACCATCCTTTACATCTGACTCTGTATCCTTGTGATATGGTTTGGCTGTGTCCCCACCCAAATCTCATGTCAAATTGTCAAATTGTAATTCCCAGGGTTAGGGGAGTGACCTGGTTGGAGGTGATTGGATGGTGGAGGAGGATTTCCCCCTGGCTGGTCTTGTAACAGTGAGTGAGTTCTTATGAGATTTGATGGTTTAAACGTGTGTGGCACTTCCCTCTTTGCTTTCTCTCTCTCTCCTTTTCTGCCATGATAAGATGTGCTTGCTTCTCCTTCACTTTCCACCATGATAGTAAGTTTCCTGAGGCCTCCCCAGCCATGCTTCCTGTACAGCCTGTGGAACTGTGAGTCAATTAAACCTCTTTCCTTCCTAAATTACCCAGGCTCAGGTAGGGTTTTTTTGTTGTTGTTTTTTGATTGTTTGCTTTTTGTTTTTGTTATTTTTTGAGATGGAGTCTCACTCTGTCGCCCAGACTGAAGTGCAGTGGCGGGATCTCAGCTCACTGCAACCTCTGCCTCCCTGGTCCAAGCGATTCTCCTCCCTCAGCCTCCCAAGTAGCTGGGATTATAGGCACACACAACCATGCCCGGCTAATTTTTGTATTTTTAGTAGAGACGAGGTTTCACTATGTTGGCCAGGCTGGTTTCAAACTCCTGACCTCAGGTAATCTGCCTGCCTTGGCCTCCCAAAGTGCTGGGATTACAGGCGTGAGCCACTGCGCCTGGCCAGGTAGTTCTTTTTAGTAGTGTGAAAACAGACTAATATACCCTACAACTACGAAAGCATTAGCACTCTTTGGGAAGGGTAGAACTAATCAAACTGCAGTAAAATCATTTATGGAAGCTGTAGGCTACTGTCTCTGGATTTATCCATCTAGCTCCTCTATTTCTTAGTGTGATAGTCCCCTTCCTCTATATTTGGCCCCAATACTCTCATTGTGCTTACTAATGACAGAAATGGGCTTGAGCTTTGGCCTTTGTGGCAGATTAAAAATGTCCACAAAGTCTTTCACATTCCTCCCATAGAGGTGAGGTCTATTGAATGCAGGTGGGCTCTGTGTCTGCTTTGAATGCAGGTAGGCTTTGTGTCTGCTTTGGCTGATAGATTATGGAAGTAATGCTGTGGCAGTTTCTAAGCCTAGGCCTTAATAGACTGGCATGGTTTCTTTTTCTGGATCTTGGAATACTTGCTCTTGGAACCCAGCTACCATGTTTTGAGAAAACCCAAGCATTGTAGTGGAGAGGTCCAAGCACCCTGATGGAGAAGCTCAAGGCCTCCAGCCTTGTTTTCCAGCTGAGCTGCCAGCCAACCATCAGCACCAACTTGTTAGCCATTGAACAAGCCATCTCAGAAGTGGATCCACCAGCCACAGTCAAAGCGCCCCAGCTGAAATCATGTGAAAAAGACAGAAGTCATCCTACACCAAGCCTTGTTCAAATTGCAGTTTTGTAGGCAGAATGAACAATGTTATTTTAAGCCACTAAGTTTTGGTGTGGTTTATTACATAGTGATAAATAACCAGAACAGCCCTCTAGCAAAATGAGCACATTTCATGTTAGGAAAGCACTTCTGAAAGTAGTTAAATGTTGAAGGAGGAAGGAACTTTTAGCCTCTAGAAATTCTGTCTATCTAACTACCTATCTATCTCTGATCTTTAAGGTTCTGTCCTTCAATCTTTTGTTTTAATATTGTGAAAGAAAAAAAATATATATATATATCCTTCAGCCAGAACCTTCTGTTCTTGGTTATATGCGGTTTGTTGATTCACATGGTTCTTTGAGACCACAAAACATTAGAAACAATGACTAAGCTAAGTAACTGAAGAGATGCTCACATGTACTAGTCAGTTTATTCCCAGGATGCCTGTTTTCCATTTGTAGCTGAAGCCTTCTGAAAAGTCTTACCAACAGAGGTGTTTCTTCAGAGGGTGTTTAAACTGACCTGATTTAATCCAGCTAATCAAAGAAATTTGTATGAACAACTCCCTAGACATTTGTGCATGGAACACTTAGCTTCCTTTATTAGTTATTCATTTGAAAATTAATGACAAGAATCAAGCAAACCTGGTAAATTTACTCAGCAGCTGATTTGGCTTCTGCCTGTAGAAACACTTGCCTCTCTGTCCCCAGTCACATAGTACCACGGGCTTCTTCTCATGGCATTTCCTACATACACCTCCTGCAACTTGTACTTTTCTGTTTCCTGTATTGGTATGCTTGTGCCTGAAAAGAATGAGTCGGGCCTCATAGTCTTTGTAGCCCAGTTCTTAACAGTGCTTGGCATATCATAAGTGCTCAATCAGAGCTTGTAAGTGAACTACTTAGTAAAATCAATAATATGCATATTTAAACATAGTTTTATGTTGCCCCCAGATGAGCAACAGACCCCTGGAGGAGAAATAGGAAAGTGGCTTTTTTTCCAAAACTTTTCCATTGACTTTTTCTAAACACAAACATGAATTCTATCAATTAAGTTTGTGATTATGACCAAAGCAAATATTTATTCTGGGTGATATTTAAAATTTTTTTAATTGGGGTCACTTCATTCTAACCAAAGTCAGAGAATAAATTAGACATGTGAGAAGAAGGTTAGACAAGGGACCTGCATTTAATGTGTTCTTGGCTTCTGTTTAGATTATACCTTTTATAGGTAATAATGTTTATTGACCAAAGTATGGGAATATGTCCTAGGCCTTCACATTCAATCACCACTCACTCACTAACTTACCCAGACCACTTCTGGCCCTGCAAGCTCCATTTATGGTAACTGCTCTCTACAAGTATACTAGTTTTTATTTTTTGTACTGTATTTTTACTGTACCTTTTCTATGTTTAGATGCACAAATATCACTGTGTTACATACAGTTTTCTACAGTGTTCAGTACAGTTGCATGCTGTGCAGGTTAGTAGCCTAGGAGCAATAGGCTATACTACATAGCCTACACGTGTAGTAGGCTATACCATCTGGATTTGCATAAGTACATTCTATGTTGTTCACACAATGACAAAATTGCCTAACATTACATTTCTCAGGAAGTAACCTCATCATTACACAATGCATGGCTGTAGTTTTAGAGTATTATGATTCTTTCAATAGGACAGTAAAAGTAAATTTAACAGATTCTTCTTTATTCTTATAAATAATTGCTTCTGTTTTATATAATACCAATACTTGCTACCCAAGCTTTCTTTTTGTTAATATTGGACCAATATGTCATTTTCTATGCCTCTAATTTTCCAACTTTATGTCTGGGTTTGCTTTATACGTATGTCTCATAAGCATCACATAGAACTACGTTGTTTTAATCTAATCACATAGCCTTTTAATGGATGTGTTTAATATATTTACATATATTGTGATTACCAACTTGAAGTGATTTCTACCATCTTCTTTTACATTTTCTGTTTGCCATCCTCTTTCCTTGATACTCTTTTTTTGCCTTCTTTTGGATGGCTGAAGATTTCTAGGGTCCCTTTTGTTCTGCAAATTTGGAAATTATAGATAGCAACTTTACTCTTTGGGTGTTACTTTTAATTATGAAAATACAGACTTGTGACAGAGACTGGCTAACTGCTCATAAAACCCATTCTCCTTCTCTCCTGGGAACAAAGCTGAACTTTACTCCCCAGCCTTCCCTGAAATTGGATAGATATGGCTGCATGACTGAGCTATAGTCAAGCCAATGGAATATGTGCAGCAGTGAGGAATGCCACTCCCAAGCCTGGCCCATTAAAACCTCCATTCCCTCTACTTCCACCCCTAGCCAGCTGTATGTCAATGTCCTAAGGGACAATGGAAGCCCTATGCTGAGGATAGAGCATTTATCAGCCTGAGTGACTGAATAATAGTATGTAACAGAGACACCACCACCACTACCTAGCTCACCCACCAGTTGAAATATAGGTTATTGTAATTGCCCAGTGGGTTATTTCTGGCGGTTGCACAGACAAAGCCAGTTCACTGAGACCATGGCATTGCGGTAAAGAAAGAGTTTAATTAACACGAGGCCAGACACACAGAAGATAGAGTTATTACTCAAATCAGTCTCCCTGAAGGCTTGAAGATTAGAGATTTTCAAGGATAGTATGGTGGGCAGGTGACTAGGTGATGGGTGTTGCTCGTTGGTTGCGGAGGCAGTCATAGGGGTATGGAAAATGGTCCACATGAGCTGAGTCCATCTCTTGATTGGGGGTCCACAGGACCAGTTGAGTCATGAGTCACAGGACTGGGTGGAGTGAGCCTGAAAAACATTTCAAAAGACCAATCTTTGGTTCTGCAATAGTGATGTTTTCTATAGGAGCAATTGGAAAAGTCACAAATCTTGTGACCTCTGGCCACATAACTCCTAAGTAGTTAGTAATTATAGAAACTACACCTACATCTTAGCATAATTCAGGCCCCTCTCATAATCCTAACTTTGTGAACTTTCATTAGTTTTACAAAGGTAGTTTAGTTTTGGACAAGGCTATTATCATCCTTGTTTTAAGGTTAAACTATAAACTAAATTTCTCCCAAAGTGAGCTTGGCCTATGCCCAGGAATGACCAAAGGCAGCTTGGAGGTTAGAAGCAAGATGGAGTCAACTATGGCAGATTTCTTCTACTGTCATAATTTTGCAAAGGCAGGTTCATCATCAGGAAATAAACTTAGTTGCCACTGTATTGCATGTAATGAAATGTTTAAAATTACATGTATAAAAGATGCTTTTAAGAGTACTCCTTGCCACATTGAACACTGTTATTTTAGTCAGTGGATGTGGGGAAATAAAGCAGAGGAAAGGAGAGGAGGGCAGGGGAGGGGAGGGGAGGGGAGAAGGAAGGAAGGAAAGAGGGAAGGGAAGGGAAGGGAAAAGAGGGAAAGAAATATGTACTGAACTACTGAGTTTCAGCAGCTAAGTTATTAATACTTCATTATAAATTTTCTTTGAAAAATTAGACCAGTTAAGTATCTGTTTGTCATTTAAACAAGAACTTTACATGATATGACTACCCATTATATTCCTCTCTCATCATATAATTGTTTTATAGAGCCTTTTTCACATTGCTTTTAACAGATAAAATTATTTTCAGTCATTAATTAATTGCATTTATTCTCTATTTTTAAGAAAATTTTGTTATCGCTATTGATTCTGGTAATCTATATTCTTTCTCTGGGTTCACTTTTCTACTTGTTAAGGTGTAAATAGTTTTTTCATGACTGTGTGTGGGTAATACACATTCCTATATTGTCTTCATACTCAAGGATAGCTAAGTCAGTACAAAATCCAGGTCAGCAGCTATTTTTTCTCAGTTCTTTAGAGCTATTACTCTATTGTCATCTAGAAATCTGTTGTTCTGGAGGAGAAATCTTCCAGTGATTTACTTGTTGCTCTTTTCTAAGTGTCCTTTCTCTTTGATAGTTCTGACAGTTTTCTCTGTGTACTTGATGTTCTGCAGTTTCATCATAATGTCTCCAAGTGTGAATTTGTTCCTATTATCCAGTTTGGTACTCAGAGTGCCATTTCAGTGTAAAGATTAGTATCTTTCTTCAAATCTCAAAAATTCTTATTCATTGTTTTCTAATTAATGCTTTTCCAGAATTCACTCAATTATCTTCTGAATCTCCTATTGGGTGCATGCTGAAGCCACTCAATCTAACTTTCATTTATCTTAAACTGTTTTATATTTTTTAACTCATTGTTTCACTTCAATTCATCATTCTAGTTGAATTCCTTATTTTTGTATCCCAATCCATTTGTTTATTAACTAAGCCAATGTAGACATTATCCTTTCTATTGAGTCTTTAATTCAATAATTACATGTTTTATTTTCAAGATTTCTAATTGTTTCCTTTTCATATTTATATATCCTTCCTTCTCATTACTGCCTGTTTTGTTTCAAGGTGTCTTTTAACACATTAATCATATTTCTTCTATCTTTGTTATATATTTGAAGCAAATGTCAAACTTCAAAGAATGAACTTAAAACACCATCTTAACCAAAAGTCTAAAGTAGGTCAAAGTGCAAAGTACAAACAAATAAATCCAGAATGATTGGATTCAAGTAAATCCATTTGAATAATGATTCAAACACAATGGGAGTTTGTTTTTGCTTCTTGTTTGTTTTCTCATTCAAATCCAGAATGGGCAGGTTAGCAGGGATCAGGGTGATAAGTCCTCTCCACCCAGTTAATCTGGGACCTAGGCTGCCAGATGCACTGACATTTTCAACATAAATCTTCCATAGTCATTCTGGATGTCACCATCCCATGGAATCCCATGGAAAAAGCCCAAAGAGTTGCCACATGAAAGGTTTTACAGGCCAAGTCTGGAAGTATCACATCTTACCTCTTCTCATATCCCATTGGAGACAACATGGTCATAGGACCATACCCAACCACAGACTGGAAAGGAAGCTGGAAAACACAGGGTAGCTGTGCAATTCTATGTCTTGCTACTAGAGGTGGAACAGCTTTTGGTAGGCATCTAGTAATTTCTCCTACAACATCCAAAGAGCCACTCCATTGAAAAGTGTGCCAACTATTACAATGATGTCTTCTAACACTCTTCAGGACCTTAACATATCAGCATTACCAAATATCTTTTTGTTTATAGTGTCTATTTATATTATCACATTAATATATACAGCTTCTCTACTTCTTTGAGAACAACAGAAGTGTCCCTTGATGTCATTTTATACTTATTCTTAAGATAATGAGATGATTTATATCAAACCAGACATGTTAGCAAAATTTCCTAATTTTACTCTAATGTTGTTTTCCTAATATTTCCTCCATCAACCATGGAATGTGACCCAGAAGAGTTACTCTAAAAGAAAGGCTCACTAAGGTACACCTTTTGAATTGAGGTATCCTATTTCTTTGTTTCTATATAGGTATTCACTATATGTTACCTTTATACTGATTTTTAAAATCTTTTACTCCACTTACTGCCTGAAAGTCCCATTTTCTCTTGACTCCAAGAGAGAACTTCACTAGGAACTAACATGAAATATAGTAATAATGCAACAATTTGTTGGATACCCATTATGGAGCACATGTGCTAAGAGCTATCACACTCATTTTCTCATTGAATTCTGTCAACAATCCTGAAGATGTTCATTTTTATGTTCATTGTGTAAATGAAGAAACTAAGTTTATGTAATTGTTTAATGTCCCAATTGTACTCTGGCTGAATTGTAACTCAACTTCAGGACTGAATAAATCTTGCATTTCTTCTACTTTACAAATTGCTCAAGGATATTCTAGGTAAATGTATGTCTATTTTAGCTAAGATTTCAACTCCAAATTTCTATCGGCTCCTTTTCTCTAGTGAGCTAAGTTGTGTTTTATAAGCTTCAAGGACCTCTCTGGCCCATTTAGCATAATAAGGTCTAGACTAAACACAGGCCTTTAGCAGCCTTGTCCACAAACCCTGTACCTTTAGCCACCTACTGATGGTTCTTGAGTGTCAGGATCTTTCTATTCTGATGTCAGCAAAAGAATGAAAAAGAGAGAATATTCTTTTTCCTAATGCTTCACTCTGATCATCCCAAGCAGGAGGAATATGTAGGCTCCCTAAGCACCAGGAACATAGAAAAGAAGAAGGGCAACAGAGTAAAGCATGAAAAAGAAAGAATGTTCGCTCCACTGTATTGTACTTCCTTGTATTAAAAATCCATTTTGTGACCCTGATGACAGCATTTTCTCCTTGATTAGGCCAGAGCTTCTCCTTCTTGAGGGGTTGGAGTGGCTTTGAAGTGAAGGCAGAGAAGGAATACCTTGAATTTCCCCTAGAGCAGAGCTAACCATTTTTGCCCCCAGCTCCAGAGGTTGTGACATTGTCCCTCTTGGGAAAGAGTATCCCAGTGGAGAATGACTGTAGCTTCTCTGTATCTATACCAACCAAGATGCTGCTGAATTTTACTTGTTATTTTTGTTATTAAAATAACAGGTTTCCTTTTCATTTTCAGTTACAAACTTATTTGATAATACCGAATGTATTTTTTCAACCTATACATGTATCTCACCACAGAATTTGATATTATTTTTCCACACTTGGGAATCACTGCTCAGAAGGATAGAGTGAATAATCAGCTGTTGTGCCTTTCAAACATACTACTCTATGAATTTGCCATAAAGCTGTAGAACTATGAGACTACAAAATAAGTTTACGTAAAAAGTTTAGATTTTTCCCTTACCTGAAAATGGCCAAAACTACTATTCCTTAGATGGGACCTAAGATGAAAATATAGATTAAAGGGAAAAAAAATGGGTAAAATTATACTATCAAAAACACTGTGCAGGCCAGGTGTGGTGGCTTATGCCTGTAATCCCAGCACTTTGGCAGGCCGAGGTGGGCTAATCACGAGATCAGGAGATTGAGACCATCCTGGCCAACATGGTGAAACCCCATCTATACTAAAAATACAAAAAAAAAATTAGCTGGACATGGTGGCACGCACCTGTAGGCACAGCTACTCGGGAGGCTGAGGCAGGAGAATCCCTTGAACCCAGGAGGCGGAGGTTGCAGTGAGCCAAGATCGCACCACCGCACTTCAGCCTGGCGACAGAGAGAGACTTTGTCTAAAAAAAAAAAAAAAAAAAAACAGTGTGCAAGAGAAGTCACATAAAAAAATAGATAATAGATATCCCTGATAAATTAGGCAAGTTTCTGATAAAAAAAAAAAAAAACAACCACAGAGATGTTCACTATGGAAAACCAGAAACTAAAAATGCAAGAAATAAAGTGGTTTTACTTGCAGTTAGATTTCAGTTGAAAACCATAAAGTGAGATGGGCAGGTCTTCACTCTCCAAAGGAACACTCCAAAAAAATTTTCCTAACCCTTCTTAAATTTTAACAAACACACACATGAAGACCATATCTATTTGCACATAGAAAAACTACTATTTTTCAAAAAAAATTTCTCCTGACTTTCATAAAGACCAGTTTCTAATCATTAGATTATGTTGACAACAGCAATCATTAAGACCATGGAAAGGCACAGGAATATTTTTTGATTACGTATTTTCACATAAAAGCACTTTTTAATGTAACTGGCTTTTTTTTTTTACAATGGGTGAATATATATTTAAAAAAGATAATGAGGCCATAAAAATGTTTTAAAATTCGTTTGGGATATCGGGTCAGCCCTCCATATCAGTGGATTCCACATCTGCAGATTCAACCATTGGTGAATTAAAAATACCCAAAAAAAGAAAATGTTGTGTCTGTACTGAACATATACAGATTTTTTCCTGTAATTATTCTCTAAACCATAAAGTATAATGACTATTTACATAGCATTTACATTGTGTTAGGTATTATAAGTAATCTAGAGATGATTTAAAGTATACAAGAGGATATGCATAGGTTATATGCAAATACTATACCATTTTATATCAGGAACTTGAGCAACCTTGGATTTTTATATCCACAGGATGTCCTGGAACCAATCCCTGACAGATACTGAGGGACAACTGTATGGGTATTTGCATGCACGTGGGTGTGCATGTTTGTACTTAGGAGAAGAATCTTTGAATATAACTTTATTAGAAAGTGAATAGAGAATTAAAATGACTTGAGAACCACGACTTATTCCTAAGGAAAACTTCTCAAGGGTGAATTATTTCATTTAATTTAAAAGCTTTTGTAATGCTAACTTTAAAAAAAAGAAAAACTTTTAGTGCACAACTCACATAATCTTTGTGATCCACAAAGAGGCAATACAGCCGAGTGGGTGCCATCAAGAACTGTGGAGTCTGGCCTCGGCTCAAATTCTGGTTTCACCATTTATGGTCCCTAAGACGCTGGACAAATTATTTAACCTCTCAAATCCTCAGTTCCATTATTTTTAAAACACAGTTTATACATTATCTACACATCAGATTCCATGGTTAAATGAAGCATTTGTATAGTGCCAAACTCATAACAAGTCCACAGTAAATTTTATTATATTTCTTTGTTTTTTATCATTAAGAAAAGTCTGCGTATCAGCCTACTTTGAAATTTATCATTTATAAAAAGAAAAAATAAGTTTAAGAATATAAAAAATCCATTTAAGATAAATGAAAGTTAGATTGAGTGGCTTCAACATACATCCAATGGAAGTTTCAGAAGATAATATGGTGAATGGCAGAAAGGCATTAATTAGAAAAACCTTGTTTCAACATTTTTGAGATTTGAAGGAAGACATGAGTCTTTACACTAAAAAGGCACACACATGTCATCTCTGTGACTATCTATGTCCAAATTTTTTTCTTCCTACAAGGATACCAATAAGATTGGATTAGGACCCGCCCTAATCCAGTATGACCTCATCTTCACCTGATTATATCTGCGAAGACCCTATTTCCAAATAAGGTCACATTCAGCTACCAGGGGTTAAGACTTCAATATATCTTTTAGTGAAACATAACTAACCCCTAACACCTCTTTCTCTATTTACATCGTCAAGGTGAATGTCACAGCATGAAAAATGCAAATAGCAAAGAAAGGGTTGTTAAGTAATTGAGCTTAGGGGGATCACACATATATCATAAGTGTATACAGTTAGCCTGTCTACTCCCTAGACCATGAGCTACTAAAGGGTAGAGACTGTAAGAATTAGGGTGGAGAACTAATGGGAATTAATGAATCCCAACAGGACAACTGCCCCCAACTTTTTAGAAAATTAGTCAAGCTGGAGCTCTAGTCTAGCCATTTTGTCTTATCTGAATACAGACTTTTTCCCCCAAGCACCTAAGTCATCCGACGGGGCTGTGATCCCATACCACCAGAATAGATAGTGACAATCATAATTCCAATTATAATCATTATTTTCTGAATGTTTACTGTGTGCCAAGCAATTACATTTTATATTATCGACATTGTTTCATTCAATAATCACAAGTTATCCTTAGCCCTCAACTTGTAATGACTCGTATCCATTCCATCCAGCAGAAAAACGGGAAGAAAATGTCCAGTTTGCTCTTGTTTTTCCTTCCCATACACAGTGATATTGTCATCTTCTGTCCCCACTTCCCCCACACACACAATGCTGCCTGCAAATGGGGAATAACCAAGAGAGATGTGCCATGTTCCATCCAGCCTTCCCCATTGAGTGCTCTTAGGAGGCCAATATGAAGAAGCCATGACCTTCCTCAGTCATTATGGATGCAGTTTTTAAAACGGAGGGCACCAAAGCAGGTGGTTTTTTGGTTCAAAAACTAAGTTTAATGAAAGGATTAAACAGATTAAATGCTAAAGCCATGGTAACAAAATTTATAAACAGAAACTAAGATTGTTTCAGGCTGCAGTTAATCCAAGTATTTCAGAATAAAAATTTATTATATTGAGTTATTTTTCCAAACTTGTCATACTTGTTATGCTTACCATATTTGCAAGGCTTGGCTTCTACTGGTCACCTTTTCAAATGACTGTGCTTACAGAATCAGCAACAAAAAGCTAAAGTTTATTTTGTCACCCAGAGACCTAGGCAGACTGGGCTGGTTCCAGGGACAGGTTTTGAATAGTTTACTAAGAGTTTCCTACCCAATGTGACCAGTCACATTTGCCATACATGCAGCTTGCCTTTTTATCAGGTGAAGGCAGCAGGCTTAAGGAATGCTTTTCAATGCACTTGTGTAGTGGCAAAACTGAAAAGTTTATTAAGTTGCAATCTCAGTTTTGAAAAGGTAAGCTAGGCAAACTATTCATCTGTCAGTAGCATTCGCAGCTGAGTAATTGCCCTATTCTTAAATACTTGTTTCTCCAGTTCTGAGGAGCTCTGTAAAATCCTGTATCATGTTGAGCTGAAACCTCTTATCTTATAAAGTCATTCTTTTGGACCTAATTTTACATTCACCATAAAATAGCTCTTCAAATGTTTGAAAACAACTCTCACATGTCCTCTAAGTCTTCTCTTTTCATGTGTCTTCAGCCATCATCCTATGGCATGGCTCCCCCATCCTGGTCATTTCTCTCTTCTTGTGCACCAATTTATCTTTTCGAGTGTTAATACTTGGCACCACAATGCTTCATGGACAATTTAACTGAAGTTAAGTAAAGAATGACTACTATTTCCCTAATTCTGGACATGATAATCTTACTATTGCAACAACCAGCAGAGCTAGTTTTCATGGTGACCATATGTTGATTCACATTAAAGTTACTGACATTTTCTAAATAAGTTTTAGATGAGCTTCTAAGTCATATTTTTTCAATTTAATAGTTGTGTGATTTATTTGGAGAAAAGTAAAACATACTTATTTGCAACAGACTTCATCTTTAGTAGTAGATCTTGCCTATAGTTTTATATTGTTTCACACTTATATTCCTACTACTTACCTAATACAAATTCAATAAGTATCAAACATCTATTCAGAGGTCATTGATAAATTTGAAGAGCTTAAAACTAGTGGAAGAATTTTTCCACTATTTCTCATAGGCTCAAAATAATCTATTTATAGATAATTTTGGTATACTCTGTCAAATAGTTACACATTCATCTAATTACAAAGATCCAACTCACATCTCTCCAGCATTTCTGTAAGCATGTAGTGAGAAACACACCATATGCAGCATTTCTCTATTCTAGAGTTCAATGAAAGACAGCATTAAGAAAAGCCTAATGTGAGCTGTTTTCAGTGAATACACAGTGTTTCCTAGAGATTACACCAACTGTCCTTTAAATAATACATTCAGAAATTTTTCTGAGATTGAAACCAAGCTCAAATTTGGTTGGCTTATCAGTCTATCACCTGCAAAATCTCCCTGTGACCCATTTTGAAAATCAAAACCACATTTGTTCATTCCCATTCTTCAGGCTGTAGTTCTTTCATGACTGTTAAAAGAAAACTGAAATCAAGGTTTTATTTTTCTATTTCCTTTGCTGGTTGCCTCAGAATTCTAGGACCTAATACAACAAGGCAAAACAACTAGAAGTCACTTAACCAGTTCCTTCATGCTTCTTGAAATTTGATCTTCTCTGTATACTTTATATTTCTAGTCCAAAGTGCACTTGCCTTGACAAAAATATTAAAAACAAAGACAGTTGAGAAACTCTGCTGTATTAGTCTGTTTTCACACTGCTAATGAAGACATACCCAAGACTGGGTAATTTATAAAGGAAAGAGGCTTGATTGACTCACAGTTCCACATGGCTGGGGAGGCCTCACAATGATGGCAGAAGGTAAATGAGGAGCAAATTCACACCTTACATGTCAGTAGGCAAGAGAGCTTATGTAGAGGAACTCCCCTTCCTAAAACTATCTGATCTTGTGAGACTTATTCACTATCAGGAGAACAGCACAAGAAAGACCCGCCCCATAATTCAACTACTTCCCACTGGGTCCCTCCCATGACATGTGGGGATTATGGGAGCTACAATTTAAGACAGAATTTGGGTGAGGACACAGCCAAACCATATAATCTGCCTTCTCTACTACCCAGAAACATTACGCTTCTATAGAAAAATATTCGTCAAAAAAAGAGAGGGAGGCAAGCCTTTCTAAGCATGGCACTAAAGGCAGAAATGATAAAGAAAAAAACTGCATACTTTAAAAATGTAAACTTCTATACATCAGAAAATACCACATAAACAAAATTTTCAAGTAAATGGAAATCTTTGAAAAATATTTGTAAATACATTTATACATATTTTAGAGCCTCATTTATAAACAGTCCTTGAAAAAGCAGTTAGAAAATACAAACACAACATTAGAAAGAGGAGTAAAGTTCAAGGTAATTGAAGTAAAGAAAGAAGAAACAAATAAACCTGTTAAAAAAAAAAAAAAAAAAAGTCTATCTTGGCCGGGCGCGGTGGCTCACGCCTGTAATCCCAGCACTTTGGGAGGCCAAGGCAGGCGGATCACGAGGTCAGGAGATCGAGACCATCCTGGCTAACACGGTGAAACCCCATCTCTACTAAAAATACAAAAAATTAGCTGGGCGTAGTGGCGGGCGCCTGTAGTCCCAGCTACTCTGGAGGCTGAGGCAGGAGAATGGCATGAACCCGGGAGGCAGAGCTTGCAGTGAGCCGAGATCGCATCACTGCACTCCAGCCTGGGCGACAGAGCAAGACTCCGTCTCAAAAAAAAAAAAAGTCTATCTTTATTAACTATAAAAGAAATTTAAATTTAATAAAAATATTTTATATTTAACAAACTAGGAAAGTGTTTTGTTTTGTTAAATGCACAATACTTTGTTGAAAGTCCAAGACCAAGGAAAACTGACATTCTCCTATACACTGCTATAAATTGAGCTCTAAGAAATAAAACCTTATACTAAGTGTTTTATATGCATTACCTTATTTAATGTGTCTTCAAACATTCACTTCTTCTATGGCTAAAATCTATATTCTGAGCCAAGAATTCTGGTTCATGAAGATCTGCTAAGATGACACAGTCACTTTGTCATGCATTTCTTATTATTACCGTTTCATTAACCAGGTCAATTCTCATACCTACTGGGAAATGAAACCTGTCAGCAACACAAGTTAAACATTCTTTGTTAGAGGCTCTTGATTTAGCCTAAGAAGACTTGCAGCATATGTCTTGACAGTTGAAGTACTCATGACTGTTAAAATCCAACCTCATGTCAATCTTATATTTTGAATTAGCACGTTAATCACTTTTTTCTCTCTGTTCACATAGCCTCTTAATATGATCTCAAAATGGTAGTTCTAAGGTTCTCTCATTTTTATCCGAATTATAATTTTTAACAGCGTCAACCTTACAGCAGATTTTCACATAGGTACTTTACATATAGGATAACTCATCTTTCATCTTTAGCAAATCTGTGTCTTTTCTAACATAGATTCTTAATTTTAGGTTCTAACCCACTGGGTACCATTTTCTCCTTTTTATTACTATGCAGTATAATGTCAACATACTTATGTAGCTGACTATTTTATGAATACCTTCTTACCAATTATTTTCTTACATGAATTACTATAAACAACTCCCACTGATGTTTTTATTTCTATAATAAAGTGTTTCATAGCTCTACTTGGATGATTTCTCTCTCCCGTTCCATACGCATCTTGAATTGTCCTTAGAATGAAGGAAATCAATCAGGAAAAAAAAGCCAAAAGACAGAAAGTTTGAGGAGACAGATAAGACCCAAAAGTCAAAACCAAGGTGCAGGTGAGTGAAAATTTTTGTGCCAAGTTAAAAGAAGTAAAGAAACTCTGTAGTATTAGAATAATTAAATGAGTAAAATGTTTCCCCTGGAATATTAATCAAGACCTTCCAAATAAGAGGCAGGAACTAGGTTCTACATGAAACATGAAGCAGACCTCACAAATAAGGAATAGGGGAAACAATCCTTCAACATTCCAAGATGGAAGTAACGGGTCATAGTAGCCAGTAATTTTCTACCAAAAAATACAGAAGCCAGAAGCCGCTGGAAGTAGATAATATGGCTAACAAACTAGTATATTGTCTTATCAGGATGGGTATCTATCTGAAAAATATCAGAGAAATAATACTAACTTTCTATAATATTTCACCAAATACTTTTACATCAGTATATTACTTAATCTCTCAAAAACTAGGTAAGGCATGTTGTATTATCATGTAGATAAGAAAACTCTCCTGAAGTTGTTAGGTTCCTAAGGCTAAGTGCTAAAGCTAGAACTCTAAGCCAAGTCTAGCTAAACTAAATCCCATGTTTATGCTATTGTATAACTATACCAAACTGCCCTTTAAGAAAAATCAATATTGATAAATAGGTAATGTTTTTAAGACAGAGTTTTGCTCTTGTTGCCCAGGCTGGAGTGCAATGACACGATCTCAGCTCACTACAACCTCCGCCTCCCAGGTTCAAACCATTCTCCTGCCTCAGCCTTCGAAGTAGCTGGGATTACAGGCATGCGCCACCACACCTGGCTAATTTTGTATTTTTAGTAGAAATGGGGTTTCACCATGTTGGTCAAGCTGGTTTCGAACTCCTGACCTCAGGTCATCCACCTTCCTCAGCCTCCCAAAGTGCTAGGTTTATAGGCATGAGCCACCATGCCCAGCCTAATAAGTGATTTTTTAAATCTAGTCTCAAATTTCTCACCAGGCACCTCTGCCACATAATTCGTCGGTTGTATGTGTACAAGCAATACAGTCAGAATAAAAAGCTGGCTCAATAAAGGGGGTAGGTTTTGTATACATGATGTTTTTTATCTTCATTTTTTACTAAACAAATCAGTTCTTTTGATAAGATAATTAACCCCTCATTTGTTTTCTTGCTGAAGTTTTTGGCTGACATTTTCAACATTCATCCTAAATATTGGAGCCTTTGGATAACCTGAGCTAAGCAGTTTTACTATGAGTCTTTACTGTGGACTAAATCTATTGTCTAGATAACAGACACACTTGTACTTGTATACTTAGAGTACCATCCCAAGATATCACATTGAGTAGGGCCATGAAAAACATACAATTCAGAGTTTACTTTTAAGCTCATTCAAGAAATAATTAAATAATTAAATAAAGTATAGTTTATCCTAGAATAAGTGACATTGGTTTTAAAACTAGTACCGTATTCTTCACTAATTTCAGACAAGGGCCAGACTGTTTCTTTGGACTGTTGATTTTTTGTTTAAGTCTGAAAGGGAAAAAGTATTGTGTTTCAGGGCTGTGCTAAACTAAAATTGTTTTTATACAATAACTCAGCAAGCAGTTTATGCTGTAACATATGCTGTAACACCTCAGAGCACCTTGTAGAGAAAGAACTCTCACTCCAGTATTGAATGGGAAGTTGAAAATGAAGATTTCTGGTCCCACCGAGCCTGCTGGGGCAGCAGAAGAGAGCCATGCCCTGCTTTGCAAGCACTTGCCTTTTCCTACCAATGTGTTCTGAGATTTTCAGCAGAGCACAGCTTTCTGGAACCTATATTCAAAACCCTAAATCTTTGTGGAGAAGTCCAGGCTTCAAACAAAATTTCTAATACTGTTGAGCTGAAGAGAAGCTGTTTCTAATCTAGTATATTTCACAAACAACATTCCTTTTATGTGGTGCTGATGAAGTGCCAAATTCTGTACTTCAGAGTACTGTTTTTGTGATGTACAAGACCGGAGTTTACGGAGGGGAGACTCTGTTTACTTTTGCTATCATTAAGGATATTTGCCTTAACTAAATCTTCTAAAATTCCTCATTCCTCTAGCAGCTTTCTGGTCACTCTGCTTTACCCCACCTCCAATGTAATATAGGGAAAAGAGTTGGACTGGAAATCTGGAGTGCTGAATTCAGGTACCTGTTCTTCCATTGAGTAGCTGTGTGACCTTGGAAGTCACTAACTTCTCCGTACCTCTTTTTCTTCCAGTGTAAACTAAGAGGTCACACTAGACCCATGGCTTTCAAGTGGTTGTCTTTAAACTATAGAGATCATTGGCTGTGGAAACAGCAAAAACATTGTCTGCAAAAATAAGAATTAGAGGATAAACAAGAAGAAGAAGAAGAAAAAGGGAAGGGGAAGGAGGAAAAGAGGAAGACGGGGAGAAGGAAAACAGTAAGAAAAAAGGAAAAGGAGGAGGATGAGAAAAAAGAATGAGGAGAAGGGCAAGAAAGGGGGAGGAGGTAGAGAAGAAGGAGGAGGGCAAAAAAAGGAGGAGAAGAAAGGGGAGGGGAGGGAGAAGAGGAGGAAGATGGAAAGGAGGAAGAAGGGGAGGAAGAGGGCAAGAAAGAAGAAAAAGCAGGAAGGGAGGAGGAGGAAGAGGAGAGAAAAAGGAGGGCAAGAAAGAAGAAAAAGGAGGAGGAGGAGAAGGAGGAGGGAAGGAGGAAGAAGAAAAGGAAGAGGAAGGCAAAGAAGAGGAGGAGCAGGAAAAACTTATGCCACCAAAGGGACCTATCTATTGCTGTTATTTTTCTTATAAATTGAGGTTCTTTATAAAGTTGTAAGTAAGATTTTATTTGGGACTATAAGAAGGTAGTTCTGCTGCTGAAGGGTAGAAAATTGCTAGACACAATGATTTCTGAAGATCTGTATAGCTTCAAAATTCAATGAATCATGACAGCTAACTTTAGTTACCTTTTACTTAGTATCTCCTATGTGCTGGACACTAGACTAAGTCCTTTTTATCCATTATTTAACCTAATCCTTATGGCAACTCTGCAAGGTATATATTTATTACTTTATTTGTCTTTCCCATGGCTTGCAACTCATAAGGAGCCAGAGTTTACACCATGATCTGTAAGATCGAAAGCCCATGTTTTTTTTCTTCTTACTATAGAATTCCATTAAGTGAAATTAAAATTATCCTTTTTTTTTTTTTTTGAGGTGGAGTTTGGTTCTGTCACCCAGGTTGGAGTGCAGTGGCCCTGCAATCTCAGCTCACTGCAGTGTCTGCCTCCCAGGTTCAAGCTATTCTCCTGCCTCAGCCTCCCAAGTAGCTGGGATTACAGGTACTCACAACCACACCCGGCTAATTTTTGTATTTTTAGTAGAGACGGGGTTTCATCATGTTGGCCAGGCTGGTCTCAAACTCCTGACCTCAGGCTACATACCCGCCTCGGCCTCCCAAAGTGCTGGGATTACAGGGATCAGCTACCGCACCCAGCCAAAATTATCTTTAAGAAAATTACTTAGAGTATTAACAGGGTGTGATAGGCAGAATAATGGCCCCTAAGGATGTCCATATTCTAATCCCCGGAACCTGTAAAAGGAGGCTTAAGTTGTGTAACCTTATACTGTGATTAAGAATCCTGAGATGGGGTTGTCAGGCAGGCTCAATGTAAACACAGTGTCCTTGTGAGGAAAGAGGGGGCGCAGAGAGTCAGAGAAGGGGATGTAATGATGAAAGCACGAAACCAGAGTGATGCAGCATGAGAAAGACTCCACCTGCCATTGCTGCTTGAAGGTGGAAGAATAGGACCATGAGCCAAGGAATGAGGGCAGCCTCTAGAAGCTGGAAAGGGCAAGGAAGCAGAATCTCCCCTACAGCTTCCAGAAAGAATGCAACTCTGCCAATACCTTGATTTTTAGTGGTGAGACCAGTTTGGACTTCTGACCTCCAAAACTGTAATATAATAAATTTGTACTGTTCAACCCACTAAGTGATATAGTTTGGGTATTTGTCCCCTCCAAATCTCATGTTGAAATGTGATCCCCAATCTTGAAGGTGGGAACTAGTAGGAGGTGTTTGGGTCATGGAGACAGATCTTTCGTGAATAGGTTAATGCAAAAGTGAGTCTGTTTTTCACGAGAGCTGATTGTTGAAAAGAGCCTGGCACCTCCTTCCCCTCTCTTGCTTCTTCTCTCACCATGCGATGCCTGCCCTCCTTCTCCTTCCACCATGAATGGGAGCTTCCTAAGGCCCCCACCACATGCTGGTGCCATACTTCTTATACAGCCTGCAGAACTATATGCCAAATAAAGCTCTTTTCTTTATAAATTGTTCAGTCTCAGGTATTCCTTTATAGCAACATAAATGGAATAAGACACTAAGTTTGGAGTAATTTGTTACAACAGCAATGGGAAACTAATACACAAGGTAATGTTGAGTAGTTGTCTGTAATTTTCTTTAAAGGACTTCAGCATAGACAGTGTGGTGTCACATTTATTAGGTTGAGTTACAAGCCACGTACAATCAGGAATTTGTGTTCCAGAAGAAGTCAGCTAGTTATATGCCGTTAAGCTCACACTCCAGAGGTCGCTATTGCAAGTGCTTCTGTTACCGTATCACTGATCATCAGTAGACACTTTATTAATTAGCATAAATCTTATCCAAAAATGGGGTTTTATTGGTGAAATCAATGCCTTGTTAGCAACATGAATGTTATAATAGAAATGCATTCCCATGTGATGAATTTAAAGTATTCAAGATATGTGGATTGGCTAAGATATTTGGGAGGCATTACTACCCTTGCATGAGCAAAGTGCAAGAATCTAGTGAGACTTTTAGCCCCAGCCCTTCAAGATAGGGTTTGTGGCTTGACCTGTAAATGTTCCTGGCTCCAGTTGTTGAAGGATCTCTGGTTGCCTGCTATCAACTGTGAGAGAACAGTCTTGCCTCTAAAATGTCATTGGGCCTTCCTTCAGAGAACCATTCTTGCATTGTCAGAGCACCAAAAATATCAGAAACCTGAATTTCATCAGTACAGGATCTATGAAGTATTTTGTGCCCGCTAGCACAAATACCTATTTGAGTGGTCCAGTTTGGTCTAAGACATGTTTCATTATGACATGATAGTAAGGCTCTAGGGAAATAGTTAACTCTTACCCACCTGAAAATTTTCAGCAGCTATTATGAATTATTCAAGAAAAAAAAGTGTAATTAAATTAGCCTACCTCAGTTTGCAACAGTAGTCAATTTACAGGAGCCACATAACTTTGGAAAATGTAAAACTGAGCCTTCCTCTTCATTTGCAGAAATAAAGATGTGTTCTATTACTAATGAGATCTGCAACGGTAACTGTTGAAGTCTATTGTTTATTAACACCAAATAAATTTCTCGATTTTCTTTCACTAATTTATACATGAGGTGTTTTAGTGAAAGAAAAATGAAACAGATCCTCTTCATAGACCAAACTCCTCTAAAAGTGTCCCCCAAGCTATCACTATGACTGTTTGGGATATAATCTTCTATTATAGGCAGTGGTGAGACCATCAGCCTTTGTCAATAATCTCAGTGAAAAATTATTGTTTGGTTTAAAGTATGATACTCAAAAAGCCAAAAAAAAAATGTCAACAAGCCCACAGGTGGTAAGGGAAGGGGAGCAGCTAAGAGCTAAGATTTCAGAAAATGGGGCACATGTGAAGTTCTGCCAAATTTCAAAGAACCACTTGTTCTATCAACCTCACACACTCCTGGGAAGAAAACTCAGAAAGCAAATACAAGTGGGATAAAGTATACTTGACAGAGCCTTAACCCATGAGAGAGCATACTGATATTTAAGGCAGATGAAAGTAGAGCAGATGATGGAGAACATGAAAAAATCGGATTTTTCACACACATGAAAACCACTCTAAAAAATGTTTGATTGAAACACACCGTCTCAATTCTCCACTCTCTGCAATATTTCAAGGGGAAGTTTCCAGGCAAAATGCCTCAGGATGGCTACCAATAGACCATATGGAAATGATGAACAGAGTATCTGTTTGCTTCCACACACATAAGCCAGTCTAAATGATTTGATTAACTTTCACAGATTTCTCAGTCAAAAAGAGAAACTGTGGAATCACTTGCTTGTTTGTTTTGCTTCATAGAATGTTAGGCTAAAAAGAACTTTAAAATGTATCTATTTTAGCTCTTTTATTTTATTAAGACATTAATGTGCCCAAGTTTGCATAGCCAGTTAGTGGCAGAATAAGGTGATCATTCTACACCACCGTGGTTCTATTGTATCTATTTGATATATTTGTACTATTTGGATGTTTTCTATTTATTAATTTACATGAAACTGATAGTGCAAATATGACTTCTTTCTTAATTTGTTGGCTTTGAATAAATAATAAATGCTATTTTCATTCCTGGGACATTCTTTTGCTCCTATTCAAATAATACATGCAACATGCTCTTCCAAACTTGCCTGCCCTTGACTATGATTTTTCATCTGCCTGAAATATCATTGACCCAATTCTCTGCATGACCAATTGCCTTCCTCACAAAGACCCAGGTCACTTAGCCCTTCTGTAAAGCCTTCCTTGGGTAGTTCCAGGAAGAGTCAGTCAATTGTACTCCTTCTGCCCTCTCTTTATGTTCTGCACAGCCCCTCTTAGCAGTCCTCATGCATGGTGGCAAACATCTTTATGCATTGATGTCTCCCACTAGATTATAAGCTCCCTGAAGTCTGGAATTGTTGCTAAGAACCTTGAGATGGGAAGACTATCCTGGGTTATCTGGGCGGGCCCAATGTGATCACAAAGGCCCTCAAATTGAGAAGAACAAAGCAGAAGAGTCAGAACAAGAGAAACGCATCAGAAGAAAGACTCCACAAGCTGGCTTTGAAGATGGAGGAATGGAGCCATGACCTAAGGAATGTGATGGCCTCTAGAAGCTGGAATTGCAATAAAATGGATTCTCCCCTAGTGTCTTCAGGAGGATCGCAACTCCGCTCACACCTTGATGTTAGCTCTCTAAGACCTATTTCAGATTTTGGACCCCAGAACTATAAGATAACAAATTTGTATTGCTTAAGCCTCTAAGTTTGTAGTAATTTGTTACAATAGTACTAGAAAATTATAGTGAGAATCTAGGCATGTGAATATAATCATGTGTATAGGAACTTCCAAAACTGAATAAAGGCAGCCGGCACTTTTTGAATGACCACATTTCACAAGTCACTAAGATATTTTCAGTCTTTTATTTTTGACACATAAATTCATTAAGTTCAACCCAATTTCACTTATGGAAATGTTTCTAATTTCCATAATGAAGGTTAGTTTATAAAAAATAATATATTGTCAATGATTTCAGATATAACTAAGCAATGACCAGGCACTCCACTGCTAAATTTTTGCAGACATATCAAAGGGAAAAAATTTTAGGAATAAAATTGGTCTAAAGATTGGTTAGTAAAAGGAGCAACATACAAAATCATACTTTATTATTAATGATATATATTTTATTCTATTAAGAAACTATGCTCCCATGAGAATTATTCTGATACGATAATTTTCATAGGTATTTCCCTCAATCATTTATATATAACAAGTATAATAGAGAAAACCCAAACTTCAGTAATGGTGAAGTTACTCAATATATTTCTGCTTTTCTGGCCACTGTTGTAGAAATGATCTCCAAAACTTTTTGAGAGTATATAATCATCCTGTTAAAATGGCAGGTGGTTATTTTTTTAATTTACAAATGCACACATGACTTGTTGACCTTCAAGGAGAAATTTTTGGCCTTGGGCCCCCAACCCAAGTACAAAATTATATGTGATTGTGAATAATAAGAATAATTGAGTCCTGACGGCAAATGTTCATCCATCACTCTCTGGAACTAAATGAGTCAATAATGGTAATTACTTTGATTTCCAGGCATTGGATCCCAACATCCAGTTATGTTCATCAAAAAACAGAAAATTCATACTCAACCCTCATCTTCTAAATATGTCAAAAGCCACGAATATTTCATATTTAAGTATTACATACCAGCCAATAGCATTGTATTGGTCAGCTCAGGCTGTTGTAAGAAAATACCATAAACTGGGTGACTTGAACATAGAAATTTATTTTCTTACAGCCCTGAAAGCTGCAAGGCCCACCAATATCAGGGTCTGGCCCTGTTCAGTTGCTGATGAGGGCTCTCTTTCTACTCTTTATCAGAGCATTCAAGACCCTTTACAGTTTGGGACCCACCTACTTTTCCAGCATTTTCACCCATTTTTCTTTACCTCGTAACTTCTAGACAAACAAAACTTCCCATTATATCTCTCAGATAAATCACACCATTTCACACTTCAGTGTCCCTGTACATGACATTCCATATTTATGCATTCCCTGCCTAGCAAATCCTGTCATCCTTTTAGACGTGACCTAATGGGACATCCTCGAGAAGTAATGTCCAGTATCCCTAATAATCAAGTCCCTTCTTGTTGATTCCATGAGTTTTTGCTAATATACTATTATAATATCACATTGAATTATAATTATTCTTCTATATATTGCCTTTATGAAATGCAGAGGTTTTCATATTTGTGCTGGGCTCCTTTTCACTGAGGCTGAATGCCAAATAAATATTTTACATCTTCCTTCTAGTTTGTGGAAAATAAATACGGTATGTAATGGAATGCCCTAGTGAACACATGCCAAGCCAAAGATTAAATTCCTGGGGTTTTGTTGTTTCCTTTTCTCTTATTTTGCAAGGGACATACCAGTTACAACTATATATATATGTATATATACATTGATACTGTGTGTGTGTGTGTGTGTGTGTGTGTGTGTGTGTGTGTGTGTGTGTGTGTGTGAAGTAAATTACATATAGGTCAAAAAGTCACCTTGAAATCACTGAAGGTAGCTTCCTTTGACAGGCAGCCATAGATGAAATAAAATAGCCCAGGAATATGGTGGAAGGAGTATTAGTTTCCAAGGACTACTATAACAACTTACCACAAACTTGGTATCTTAAAAACAACAGAAATGTATTCTGTCAAAGTTCTAGAGGCCAGAAGTCTGAAATCAGCTTTACTGAGCCAAAATCAAGGTTATGGCTGAGCAGCACTGCCTCAGGAATCTCTGAGAAAGAATTTGGATTTTGACTTCTCCAGCTTCTGGTGGCTCTGGCATTCCTTGAGTGTGGCCACATCACTTCAATATCCTTCTCTGTGGATACATTGCCTTCTCCTCTGTGTGTGTCTTTTAAATCTTCCTTTGTTGTCCTCTTACATGGATGCATGTGATGGCATTTAAAGTCCTTCTGGATAATTCAGGATATTATTTTCTTGTCAAGATCATTAATCACATCTAGAAAGACCCTTTTTCCTTACATGGCAAAATTTACAGGGTCCAGGGATTAGAATCTTATATCTTTGAATGTCACTATTCAGCATAATATAGGATGTTTTTAAAAATTCCTGTTTAACAAAGAAAAGTATGAATAGGTGTCATCACCAAAAGCGGCAGAGAAGGAACTCCAATATTCCATTCCTCCACAAAATCAAAGGATGTCATTTTTTGAATCACTTTGTAACTCTAGAATCTAATAAACAATGCACAACATCCGGTGAAATGCTTAATGAAGAAAGAAGCTGCTACATTTCAGTGTTTAAGGAAATGTCTCAAATCACTAGCTGACAGAACAGATTTCAATGGCCACACACAAAAAAGAATACAGCAGTAATAAACTTACAAACCAATAAAGCTCTTAAAAGAAAACTTAGGAGGAAATCTTTAGTACCTTGAATTTAGTAATGGTTTCTTAGATATAGCACCAAAAGCATGCACAACAAAAGAAGAAATAAGTTAGACTTTGTCAAAATGTGAAACTTTTTTCATCACAGAATGAGAGAAAATATTCAAAATTATATAGCTAATAAAAGTCTAATATCTAGAATATATAAAGAATTCTTACAAGTCAATGACAAAAAGTTTAAAAAATCCAATTAAAAATTGGGCTAAGGACTTGAATAGATATTTCTCGAAAAAAGACATTAATAGCCAAAAAGTACATTTAAGGTGCTCAACATCATTAGTTACTAAGCAAATGCAAAATAAAATTTCCATGAAATGCCACTTTAGACCCACTAGGATGATGCTATCATTTTTAAAAAATGGAAAATAACAAGTTTTGACAAAGATGTGGAAAAATTGGAACCCTTATATTGCTGCTGGGAATGTAAAATGGTGCAACCACTGTGGAAAATAGTTTGTGGTTCCTCAAAAAAATTAAACATAAAGTTACTATATGAGCCAACCATTCCACTTCTAGGTATACACCCAAAAGAACTGAAAACAGGTATTCAGACAAAACTTGCACCCGAATGTTCACAGCAGCACTATTCACAGTGACCAAAAGATGTGACTAACCCATATGTCCATCAACTGTTGATGTATTGATACATGCTATAACATGAATGAATCTTGAAAACTCTATACTAAGTAAAAGAAGCCAGATGCAAAAGAACACATATTGTATCATTGCACTTATATGAAATATCCAGAATAGAGAAATTCATAGACAGAGGAATCAGCTTAGTGGTATCCAGAGAGGGTAGGAAGGCGGGAAATGGAGTGACTGCTTATTGGGTATGGGGTCTCCTTTGAGGGTGAGGAAAATATTCTGGAACTAGATAGTGATAACTGTTGTAAACATTGTGAATGTACTAAATGCCACTGAATCGAACCCTTTAAAATGGTTAAATGGTAACTAATGCATGTTATGTGAAAGTTACTTTCATAAGAATAAAAGTAGACAATTTTTTAAAAATAGAAAATTTGCCTCATCCCTTAGGAACCTGATGCTGAAAGAGACGGGGAGGCCAATGGTTTTGGATCCATAAAGTACTAGTTTTTAAAACCAGTCCTAGCCCAGCACTCCAGGACTGGCTTGCCCCCTAGGATGTGACTGAATTTGAACTGAAAAACTAACAGGCAGGGCCCTGGGCAGATGCCTGATACAGCATGAAGGTTCCACAATGAAATATAGTATTAATACTAAGGGCATATCTTTTCTCACTAGCCTCCATCCAACATTTATGGAAGCAACTGAAGTGAAGGATCTAATCATCTTAGCCATGTGCTCCTGGCCCAAACTTTATAAGCAGCTTTAGAAGCAGTCTTCCTTGGCTCAGTGCTGGTGGAGAGATCAACCGCCACCACCATCCTGAGTAGCTTTGCGTCTTCCATGGGAGAGAGTTATCCACTGCCCTGTTTCTGAGCTGGCCAAAAAGTGGTGCCCAGTGGCCCACTCTAACCTTTAAAGCCTTCTTGTTTTTGTCCCCATAACACTGGGGATGTGAGAAACCCATCCTCCAAACGATCAACTACAGCTGGATGAATGTTCTAGCACTTGTGGCTGACTCCACAGTAGGCCAGGATTCCCCAAGACCAGTTTCTGCTCAGCTACTACCAATCCCTCTGCCTAAAGCTACACGTTAAAATTTAAAAGAGCAAGACTCAGTTTCTCCTTCAAGATACTCAAAAAGTCAAGTGCTTCTTGTATTTTTTGATTGCATCTTCTTTCCAGTGTGTGAGGTAGTCAAATTTTTGCACTTTGGAAATTGAAAGACATTGTTATGCTTAGACTGTATAGTGACACCGAGTGACAGGAAAGTAGTCAAAGTCTTTTTCTTCTATCAGTTCTCCAACTGGTTGAGCCTGCTGCTTTGTGTAAGTATGTAACTTTCTTTTTGCAGAAGCTGTTTATGAGAATATCACATCTTGTATGAATAGCTTTATGACATTTACAGTCACGAAGGTCAAATAGCCCTAATGTTAACCACAGCTATAGTTAACAGAAACTCAGGAGTGGGTAAGATAAGCCAGCCTTCAGTGCCCTTTCCAAACAGTCATCAGTTCTGTAAAAATTAGTATAAGCAGTAACTTCTCCCCACAAAACATGAAGAAAATACTGCAGCAAAGGATAAAGAAATGGTTCAGAATGCTGCTTGCCCACACTCATCCACCAGGGAAATCCAGCTGAGAAGATTAGAAGCCATACTCTCCTGAACTCAGAAAGATGCCCACACTGCTACTCAAATTGCTTCTCCTAGTGCTTCCCTTCCCTGGAGCAATCTAAGTGTGTTTTGTTTTATTTTGTTTTTCTTTGCTATGTTGTTCTTGGTGGTGGTGGTAGCAGCAATAAAAAGTAAGTGTAAAGGTAATTTGACAATAATTTTGACCCTTTTCTCTGGATCTAATAAGAGGACTAAAACATTATTTCTCAAAGATCGGAACATGGAGCACATACATAAGAATTACCTGGAATTCTTGCTAATGCTGTAGATTCTAGGGCTCTCTCTCATCCCTATTAGACAGATCTCTGTATATCAGACTCAAATCAGCACATTTCCTACTGCACATATTAAATTCTAAAATTTGAAGCTAAGGCAGAAAGCATAAAATACATTCTCAAAGACAGTTTTTTGTATCCTGAGACCTTGCTGAAGTTGCTTATCAACTTAAGGAGATTTTGGGCTGAGACGATAGGGTTTTCTAAATATACAATCATGACATCTGCAAACAGGGACAATTTGACTTCCTCTTTTCCTAATTGAATATCTTTTATTTCTTTCTCCTGCCTGATTGCCCTGGCCAGAACTTCCAACACTATGTTGAATAGGAGTGGTGAGAGAGGGCATCCCTGTCTTGTGCCAGTTTTCAAAGGGAATGCTTCCAGTTTTTGCCCATTCAGTATGATATTGGCTGTGGGTTTGTCATAAATAGGTCTTATTATTTTGAGATACATCCCATCAATACCTAATTTATTGAGAGTTTTTGGCATGAAGTGCTGTTGAATTTTGTCTAAGGTCTTTTCTGCATCTATTGAGATAATCATGTGGTTTTTGTCTTTGGCTCTGTTTATATGATGGATTACGTCTATTGATTTGCGTATGTTGAACCAGCCTTGCATCCCAGGGATGAAACCCACTTGATCATGGTGGATAAGCTTTTTGATGTGCTGCTGGATTCGGTTTGCCAGTATTTTATTGAGGATTTTTGCATCGATGTTCCTCAGGGACAATGGTCTAAATTTCTCTTTTTTTGTTGTGTCTCTGCCAGGCTTTGGTATCAGGATGATGCTGGCCTCATAGAATGAGTTAGGGAGGATTCTATCTTTTTCTATTGTTTGGAATAGTTTCAGAAGGAATGGCACCAGCTCCTCTTTGTACCTCTGGTAGAATTCGGCTGTGAATCTGTCTGGTTCTGGGCTTTTTTTGGTTGGTAGGTTATTAATTATTGCCTCAATTTCAGAACCTGTTATTGGTCTGTTCAGGGATTCAGCTTCTTCCTGGTTTAGTCTTGGGAGGGTGTATGCGTCGAGGAATTTATCCATTTCTTCTAGATTTTCTAGTTTATTTGTGTAGAGGTGTTCATAGTATTCTCTGATGGTAGTTTGTATTTCTGTGGGATTGGTGGTGATATCCCCTTTATCATTTTTTATTGCATCTATTTGATTCTTCTCTCTTTTCTTCTTTATTAGTCTTGCTAGCAGTCTATCAATTTTGTTGATCTTTTCAAAAAACCAGCTCCTGGATTCATTAAAAATTAATTTAAGATGGATTAAAGACTTAAATGTTAGACCTAAAGCCATAAAAATCCTAGAAGAACACCTAGGCAATACCATTCAGGACATACGCATGGGCAAGGACTTCATGTCTAAAACGCTGAAAGCAATGGCAACAAAAGCCAAAATTGACAAATGGAATCTAATTAAACTAAAGGGCTTCTGCACAGCAAAAGGAACTACCATCAGAGTGAACAGGCAACCTACAGAATGGGGGAAAATGTTTGCAATCTATTCATCTGACAAAGGGCTAATATCCAGAATCTACAAAGAACCCAAACACATTTACAAGAAAAAAACAAACAACCCCATCAAAAATTGGGCGAAGTATATGAACAGACACTTCTCAAAAGAAGACATTTATGTAGCCAACAGACACATTGAAAAAAATGCTATCATCACTGGCCATCAGAGAAATGCAAATCAAAACCACAATGAGATACCATCTCATACCAGTTAGAATGGCGATCATTAAAAAGTCAGGAAACAACAGGTCTTGGAGAGGATGTGGAGAAATAGGAACACTTTTACACTGTTGGTGGTACTGTAAACTAGATCAACCATTGTGGAAGAGAGTGTGGCAATTCCTCAAAGATCTAGAGCTAGAAATACCATTTGACCCAGCAATCCCATTACTGGGTATATACCCAAAGGATTATAAATCATGCTACTATAAAGACACATGCACAAGTGTGTTTATTGCGGCACTATTCACAATAGCAAAGACTTGGAACCAACCCAAATGTCCATCAATGATAGACTGGATTAGGAAAATATGGCACATATACACCATGGAATACTATGCAGCCATAAAAAGGATGATTTCATGTCCTTTGTAGGGACATGGATGAAGCTGGAAACCATCATTCTCAGCAAACTATTGTAGGGACAAAAAACCAGACACCGCATGTTCTCACTCATAGGTGGGAATTGAACAATGAGAACACATAGACGCAGGAAGGGGAACATCACACACCAGGGCCTGTTGTGGAGTTGGGAGAGGGGGAAGGGATAGCATTAGGAGATATACCTAATGTAAATGATGAGTTACTGGGTGCAGCACACCAACATAGCACATGTATACATATGTAACAAACCTGCACATTGTGCGCATGTACCCTAGAACTTAAAATACAATAATTTAAAAAAAGACAGTTTTTTTCTGTTTCTACAGAGCAGGGATCATGTATTTATTATTCAACTACCACTCATTCGTCAATCCATGATCCAATGTTCTTTTGCTAAGCACCTATTACTGTGCTTAACAATCTATCAATCATTGTATTAGATGCAGATTAGATAAAGCAGAATGTTCTCCTTTGAAGAGGTAACAGGAAAAATCAAAAATAAAAGAGGAATAAAATTAAAACAAACACAAAATGAATAAATAAATAAAGCAGAATGGACATAACAGACATTCATTAAATGTTTGCTGAATAAATAAATAGAATGAATGAATGAATAACCTGAAGGAATACTTTACCTTATTGGTAAGAATCTTAAAAACATGTTTTCCTCCTTTTCTATTGAGAAACCAACACATTATTAATCTTCTGGTCAACCATTTATTTTATTAGGCATCATTCTAAATCATTATGCTGAATAAAAACAGTAATTGCATGAGAACATATATCACAAATCTCATCAATGTTTCATTCTAAATGCTTATGTGAAAATGAGCATTGCTGCCATTTTTGAAATCAGTTAATATTCTATACATTTTATATATAGATAATACTGACTAGCAATGTTCTTTATATTATGAAAGGTAAATGTCACTCACCCAGAGATCTTTAACTAGTATATGTGGACCAAAGACAGCTCATACGTTTCCAAAAGCCATCACACTGGGAAGCAGTGCCCTCCTCCCCATCCTACTCCCATTGAGAACCACAAGTCCCTGGCTTAAATTTAATGAAAAATACTATCCTTTCATATATGTTGTTTATCTTAGCTAATATCTGAGCTCCTAGGAAGTTCCATGTGAATTGATACATTTAAGTGGAGCAGAGCATTTGAAGGAAATCTGTGGCAAATCCTTCCATAACAAAGAATATTAGTATTGATTTAATGCTTAGTATTTGCCAGATATTAAGCTAAATGCTTTAAATACATTATCTCATTGAATGGTCCAAACATCTCCATGAGGTAAATAATATTAGTAAATCCCATTTATTGCTGGGTAAATTTAGGCAAAGAAACATTAGATAACTCACCCAAAAGCCCAGCTAGAAAAGAACAAAAGAAGCCAAAATGTAAACTTATATCTGTCTACTCTTGAGTCATAGCTCTTAACCATTAGGGTGTTTTCATAACTGATTTCTCTAAGTGAAGCATATGCTATTAATCACTATCTATGTTTTACTAAACAGCTAAATAAATCTTTAAATATTAAATATGCTAGGCATAGAGTATATGCTAATTAAATTTTACTATCTTTTACCAGGCACGGTGGCACATGACTGTAGTTCCAGCTACTTGAGAAGTTGAGGCAGGAGGATCACTTGAGGCCAGGAGTTCAAGTCCAGTCCGGGCATAATAGTAAGATTCTATCTCTTAAAAAATAAATACATAAATAAATTGCAGTTGTGGGGTAAACATAAAAATGAAAAATAATTGTGATGGAGGAGACCACTTTATAATAATTTTTATTAAGCCATCTCAAAGACATATTAATCACTGCAATAACTTTCTCATAAATGGTCATGGTTTTGTCACCACAATTACAGGAAATTTTGCTATATGAGGAAAAGACCCAATTAGCACAACTGCCTTTCTGGGTGCTTCAGGCCCAATAAGCTTATTACACATTATTCCTCAGTTATTTCAACCCAGATAGCTACTCGCTTCTAAAAGAACCTCCAAATGTTACATTGTCATCTACAATCTAGACACCCATTTCTTAGGTGATTTACTGTTTGACCTTCTGGGAAAGTTTTACATTATTAGCACCAAAGAATAGCATCAATTTCTATGAAGGAAATTCACAGTAAATAAAGCCTTGTTGCAGAGAACAACTTTAATCTACCAAATAATGATGTTCCTTGATGTTCATCGTTTTTTGTTGTTGTTTTGTTTTGTTTTGTTTTTTGTTTTGTTTTGTTTTTTGACAAAGTCTCGCCCTGTTGCCCAGGCTGGAGTGCAATGGTGCAATCTCAGCTCACTACAACATCCACCTCCCAGGTTCAAGTGATTCTCCTGCCTCAGCCTCCCAAGTAGCTGGGATTACAGGTGCCCACCACCAAGCCTGGCTAATTTTTTGTATCTTTAGTAGAGACTGGGTTTCACCATGTTGGCCAGACTGGTCTCGAACTCCTGACCTCGCTATCTGCTTGTCTCAGCCTCCCAAAGTGCTGGGATTACAGGCGTGAGTCACTGTGCCTGGCCCTTGATGACTATCTTGAAAAATGTTTAGGGCATGACCATCTTCCCACTGTTATCCAAAAAAAATTTCTGAGATGAGTCCTCTCCACCATCAGATTATGACTTCTCAAAAAATTATAGACAAATCTTCCTTTATTCATTCACTTTACAGCTACTGACTGAGCATGCTCAATGTGCCAGGCACTGTATTAGGTGCTGAGGATATAGCGGTGAATAAGATAGACATACATACTACTTATATTTCCAGAGAATCTGCCCATCTGAACAAGGTCACCTAGGTAAGTAACTTCACCCAAGCTATCCAAGTGACAGCTCTATGCTTTTTGAAGGGTTTCTCCCACAAGGTTTTTAATAATAAATTCATGGGTGCTATTATCTGAACAAACTATCCACCCCAAAAGTTGACTAAAACAGAAGAGGCAAGCCTCTTTTAACTGACCCTGAACTCCAAAGTCAGGCAAAATAATTGTCAGATGATCTGACAGGCTGCATAGATGAATCACTTACTTTGACTCAGCCTACTGAGTCATTTTTACTGTAATAAGGCATTCTATAATGTCATATTTCTTAGTTTACTCAGGCTTTATAATAATAATGCTATTTTTCCCATTTTAATTGTTTGAGGACACAGCATTGAGTCAAATTCTCCTCAAAAAGAACTTAGTCACCTACAGCAACTTCTTCAATTTTTCCAGGTTGTAGGTTACTCCATAATATCTCTGTTCTAACTCCTTTTTTCCTTTTCTCCTTATTTATCTTAAATATAAACACATAAACATTCCTTACAAGATATTCTTTAATTTCCTCTTCCTTTTCTTCACTTTTCTTTTGGACAACTTCTACCACACCTATAGTTTCAACAACCACCGCTCAGAGATGACCCTTTCTTTGGTATCCCTTGCTCTAGCTCTTTCTCCTGGGAATGGTTGTGGTTGCTGCAGAAGCAGCTTGAGTCAGCCTGAACCTGAACTGTCATCTAGCAGCCTGGAGCTGAGGAGGTGATGCAGCCCTGGGAGGTTAAGCCTTTGCATGTCTTAATGGACACACATCAAGGTCAAGCATACTGCAAACAAGAGTTAGTAAGAAACCAAGATGACCCGGCAAGACAAATGACTCAATGAGCTGACAGATGGGCTAGGAATGGTCAGAAACTGGAGGCAAAAACTGGAATTAGGGATGAATTCCAATGACAAATTCCAATTGTCAACTTCCCTTTCAGTTTCTTTCCCTTCCCAAACAATTCAGTTCTAAAGCCATTTGTGGGAGCATAGCCATACAGTATTTGCTGAAAGTAGGAGGCAGCCATGGTGACCTTGAGCAGACTATCAGAGCTCACCCAGGGTGAGGAGGGGATGCACCTAGAGGAGGAGGTTTCTGTGAGTATCAGAACCTGAGTAGGGTAGGGAGGAAGACCACGTGATGGGGAGGTGGGATGAGGAAGGCATCTAGACTAGAGGGAGACCTAGAATGAGATTTCAAAGCTCAAGCAAGGCGAGCAGGGCATCAATAAAAAAAGGCAGACTGGCAGAGATGTTGGGGCCAAGGAGGATAAGGAGGGTGTCTATGCAGGGTGTCCCAGTGTGGGAAGTCAGAGCTTGAGCCAGGTGGAGAGGGCATCCATGGGGGGATTGCACGTATAGCATGACATCGGTTACTGGAGCCCATGGAAATATAAAGCAGGACTTCCACAGAGAGGAAATGCCTAACACGCAGTGTTGGAGCCCAAGTAAGCTAGGAAAACATCCATGCAAGGGAAGGAGTAATGGTTGAGATGGGAGATTAATGATATTCAAGAAAGCTGATCAAATAAGTAAGTGCACACAGAAATATCTGTGTAAACTCATAATTTTCATTATCTAGATATATATCAAAAATGAATATAAATGTGTATATGCATGTATAAATGTGAACATGTGGATATAAGTATGTGTGTACATCACCTACCTCTGTCCACCCCAAAGGACTGGGAGCAGCAATACCCCAATAGCAGTGAGTACTCCTAGTAATCAGATCTTGGCTTCTGGATACTGTCCTCCACTAAAAGGGATAAAGGCTCAAAGAAGAAATGGCTGATTATAGGATTAGGCAGGAATATTATAAGCAAAATAAGCAAGGAAGTAATCGAAGAATGATAGGGACAGGTCTGAAAATACAAAAAGCAATTTAAAGAAAGACTGACCAAATAGGTGACAATTTGAGCATCAACATAAATAATAATAGTAATAGATTATTATAATCCATTAAATAAAAATTGAAAACCATTAAGCCATAGTGATATAAATAAACAATTTAAAGATTGGTTAGAAAAGGGATATTTACATAGTTTCAAAATACCTTCCCACAGAAAACTTACTAATTGCAAAGAGAAAAAGAGTAAGTTTACAGTAAAGAAGATTGACAGACACCACCTAAATTGAGTAATCAAAATGATTAGTTATAGGACAAATGGCCATGATATGCCAAGTGATAGAATGCAGTGAGAAGAACACAGCATTACTTCTGCAATTAGTCTTTATTTTTCAGAAGACAAGTAAAAGTTATGTATATTTATCATGTACAACATGATGTTCTGATATATGCATACATTGCGGAATGCCTAAATCAAGCGATTTAACATATGCATTACTTCATATACTTATTAATTTTGAGACAAGAACACTTAAAATCTACTCATAGCCATTTTCAAGTATACGATGCATTGTTATTAAGTATAGTCACCATGATGTATAATAAATCTCCTGAACTTATTCCTCCTATCCAACTGAAATGTTGTGTCCTTTGACCAACATCTCTCCAATCTCTCCACCCCACCTCACCCCCAGCCTCTGGTAACAAAGGTAGATTGGTCTTGGGTCCAATCCTAGGGTCTTGGGTCCAAGGATCTTGGTTACCAAAATCCTTCAAGACATATCAACCTACTGGGCAATTTGATGCAGCCTGGACTCTACCAGGAAATTACAGCAAGGCTCCATCACTTTGGATAATCTAAAAAGCACAGTTCAATTTCTATGTAGGCTCAGGGGATACAACTACATCACAAACAAATAGAATGAGGTACAGGCAAAAGCTATAAAATTTCCTGAAAATGATCCTTACGCCTAAGCTCTCACAGAAGTGTATTTGTGTATTTTCATTGTCAGTCAACTTGATAAACTCAGTGATCGACCTTCACTACACTACCTTCCATCCTTTGAATTCAAGTTCTGGGTTCTAAGCCTGACTCTATTTTTAATTACCAAGTCATTTAATGTTTCCAAGACTCCATTTCTTCAAGTATATTATGAATAGCTTGTACTGGAAGGTCTCTACAGAAACTTTCAGCTTGTCTACAGTGGAACAGAGGAACTTCTATGATTCATATATGTATATATATATAGAGAGAGAGAGAGAAATGTATATATAAAGTGTATATATAGAAATGTGTATATAGATAAAGTATACATATATATACACTTTAAGTTCTCAGATACATGTGCAAAACATGCAGGTTTGTTACATAGGTATACAGGTGCCATGGTGGTTAGTTGCACCCGTCAACCCATCATCTACATTAGGTATTTCTCCTAATGCGATCCCTCTCCCAGCCCCTCACCTCCTGCCAGGCCCCAGTGTGTGATGTTCCCCTCCCTGTGTCCATGTGTTCTCATTGTTCAACTCCCACTTATGAGTGAGAACATGCGGTGTTTGGTTTTCTCTTCCTGTGTTAGCTTGCTGAGAATGATGGTTTCCAGCTTCATCCATTTCCCTACAAAGGACATGAACTCATCCTTTTTATGGCTGCATAGTATTCCATGGTGTATATGTACCACATTTTCTTTATCTAGTCTATCATTGATGGACATTTGGGTTGGTTCCAAGTCTTTGCTATTGAGAATAGTGCTGCAATAAACATACGTGTGCATGTGTCTTTAAAGTTGAATAATTTATAATCCTTTGGGTATATACCCAGTAATGGGATTGCTGGGTCAAATGGTATTTCTGGTTCTAGATCCTTGAGGAATCACCATACTGCCTTCCCCAATGGTTAAACTAATTTACACTCCTACCAACAGTGTAAAAGCATCCATATTTCTCCACATCCTCTCCAGCACCTGTTGTTTCCTGACTTTTTAATGATTGCCATTCTAACTGGCATGAGATGGTATCTCACTGTGGTTTTGATTTGTATTTCTCTATTAACCAGTGATGAGGAGCTTCTTTTCATGTTCGTAGGCTGCATAAATATCTTCTTTTGAGAAGTGTCTGTTCATATGCTTTGCCCGCTTTTTGATGGGGTTGTTTTTTCTTATAAATTTAAGTTCCTTGTAGATTCTGGATATTAGCCCTTTGTCAGATGGATAGATTGCAAAAAATTTTCTCCAGTTCTGTAGGTTGCCTGTTCACTCTGATGATAGTTTCTTTTGCTGTGCAGAAGCTCTTTAGTTTAATTATATCCCATTTGTCTATTTTGGTTTTTGTTGCCATTGCTTTCAGCATTTTAGTCATGAAATCTTTGCCCATGTCTATGTCCTGAATGGTATTGCCTAGGTTTTCTTCTAGGGTTTTTATCGTTTTAGGTTTTACATTTAAGTCTTTAATCCATCTCAAGTTCACTTTTGTATAAGGTGTAAGGAAGGGGTCCAGTTTCAGTTTTCTGCATATGGCCAGCCAGTTTTTCCAACACCATTTATTAAATAGGAAATCCTTTCCCCATTTCTTGTTTTTGTCAGGTTTGCTATGACTTCGTTTCTAATTTGCCCCACAAGGATTCACAGAAATAGTTGTCACACAAACTCTTTTTAGTTATGAGGAGGAATCAATTCTACCTTACATCTTTACTCATAGAGTCATAGCATCTTGGAGTCAGTGGATTTATGTAATAATTGGAAGAACAAGGGTGAGACAAGATTAAGTTCACAATAAGAGTTAGAGTTAGATAAAAACTAAAGAGATAGGTAGAGTGAAAGCACTGACCATTTTAGGGTATGGGACACTTAGAAGTGCTCTCAAACTGAAGAGAAGATGGCATTGAAGAAGGATGGGAAATAATTGTTGCTCAAAACCAATGAGGGAAGCGATAGGGTTTACTATGGGAAGAGCAGAGCAATTTCTTATACTCTTAGGAACAGTACCTCATTACTCCTCATCTCAAGCCTGGGTGGCAGATACTGTTACTGCCCCCATTTCACAGAGAAGAAAACTTGGGCACAGAACAAGTAAATAACCTGCCTGAAGTCACACACTAACAGGTTGAAGAGTTGAGATGCTCAGTCTGACTACAGAGCCCCTGCTCTTGACCACTCTCCTTCCTCTAAGAAAGGAAAGAAAGATGAAGAAAGTATATTTAATTTCAGAAATGAACAAGGATAATACTGAACAAATGCTCTTCTGATGGCCTTGATGTTCTGAGTCAAGAAGGAAACACCATCTGCTAAGCTGAAGGTCAAGGATGAGGCTAGGGATTCATTAAAAAAAGAGTGGTTTACAAAAGCCTTTTAAGACTGGAAAAGGGACCCTGCTACGGATGAATAAAAGAATTGCTAAGCATCATCGGTGGCCTGAGTGAGTTTGGAACATTTGCACTAGTAATGACACCATCAGCATGGTTATGCAACTTTCTTGAGCACTTCTCAGAAACCCAGAAGCAGAAATCAAGAAAACAGATCGTTGATCTACAGCTGGGGGCCTGGAAACAGGGTGATATGGACAGTGAGTGTCTTAAGGGAATTGAGGATGTTGGTTGAGAATAGTTGAAGTAATTGATCATTGGGTCCAGGCCAAATTGGAAAGGAAGCAAAGCTAATGAATATCTGTGGAGTCAAATCATAAGAATGAAAGATACTTCCTTTCAGTGTATAAAAACTTTTGGAATTTATTGTAACAATTTTATTTTAAATATTTAATTATATGAAGCAAGAATAAGCTACCTTACATTTTATTCTTTAATTGAAAACTACATATATCTACTAATTACTAAGTACACCGAATCAAGAGTCAAGAGTTAGAACTAGTCCCAGATCTGTACTAGTGAACTATGTAACCAACTAAGTCACTCAGCCACTTTGTGCCTCAGTTTTACCTCTGTTAAAAAAAAAAGAAATGAAGAAAGAAAAAGGAAAAGGAAAATTTGATTTAATAATCTAATATTCTATGCTTCATTTCTTCCTTTCATTCCATGACAAAAATAAATTGCTGAAATCTCCAAGCTAGTTATCTAACTTCAACATAACTGAAACTTTCTTTCCTGAATATGTGTTAAATATAATGTTTTTAAACCAAAAAGCTGCACATCCTTCAATATCAACGTCATAGTTTCAATAGCCAAACAGCAAAATAATGTACAAAATACAACAGAGCCATTAGCTACTCAACACCTCCATCTTCAGGGTCTCAATAAATCTTAAAATAGGATGATGACCCACATAGTACACATAATAACTTTTAAGACAACGCTGTCTCAAAGTAGACTAAGTTAGGAATTATGTTGGCACCATGCCAAATGAGTCTTCATTTTTCAATGATTTGATTTCAATTATTTTTCTTTCTTTTAATATCCTCTTCACTCCTTTATGTCATATATTTTTTATCCTCTAGAACTGTAGACATTTACTAATCAATATTTGCCAAATATTTTCTGAATTCAGAATTATTTTAAGTTTGGAATTCATTGATTCCTTGAAGCTAGTGCTCCTTGAGTCTAGAGCTTCCTGGTCCATGCTGGACTCAAAGAAGGAGAAATACATTCCTGGAAGTACATTTAAGGGCCCTTCACCATCCCTCATGGCTATGTGGATGGTGCCTGGTGTTACTGATGGAGCATGTGCTCTGGACTGAGGAAGATCTGACTCCAAATCTTAGTTTAGTTGCTTATGAGCTTTGGTGAGACCTGAGACAACTTTTCCTACATGGCAGAGCTTCAGTTTTCTTATTCATTTAAGCTAAGAGGAGTTTGCCTCCTTACAGTGTTGTCATAAGGACTAAAATACATAACGTCTACTAAATGCCAAAAAATAAATATTTTTCCCTCCCCAATCCTTCATAAAAGAGGCAGTAGAATGTTATCTCTATAAGCATGAAGATTTACACACAAGGGGCTGACAGATTTCTTAAAGCATGTGCCGGGAACACAAACACGCAAAGCTTCCACATACACAGTGCTGCTCCCCTAGTGGACTGTCTATGGAAGTACTTCACAATTACGCAACGGTTTAAAAAGTTAGAAGCAAAATAGATTTTATAATGAGAAAAGAAGCATCTCTATGAGGAAATGATCCTAAATTGATTTATTTAATCAACAAGTGTTTACACAGTACCAGAAACTGCACTTAGCATTTAGGATATAAGACATAGTTCTGCTCTCAAAGAGATCTCAAGAAAATTGTTTCAGCATTCTCATTTATAGAGGCGTGTTTCCAGAGTCTCAACTTCAGAACTCAAGTTATAGCGACTTTAGGATTCAGATGTGTTTAGAATGCAGTTATGTGGGAAGATTAGGTGGTCCCAGCAGAAGTCTATTTATATTAGGAAATCAAGGTGCCTTCTGGAGGGAAAATACTCATCCTGCGTTTGGACCAAATTGGATCCAGGGACACTGATTCAGAGCTGGGGGAGGTGTGATTATGAATGTATAGTTGAGTTTATCCTCTGTCCCCAAAGCATACAAACTAAAAAGGAGGCTATAAGAAAAGAGCAATTAGTAAGTAGATAGGCTATTTCACTGAGCTTTCATTGGGATATTTTGAGGGAAAGTTGGCACCATTGAAGTCAACAGTTTTGAGGGAAAAAAAAGTCTCTTTAATTCCTCATATAAATGAAGATTCAGCACCTAGTTCAGCTTTTACCACATAGTAAGTGCTCCATAAATACATGTGAATGTATAAATATTGAGTTCCTTTCTTTATGTGTTATCAACTCTAGAAAAAATAAATAAGACACATCTTTGTGGGACTAATTACAATTAGCGCTGCAAAAAAAAAAAAAAAAGTATATGCCAATCGTTCTAGAATCACAAAGCCAAAAGAAATGTGTTTATCTGGTGAGGTTACTGTGATACCAAGAGACGAATTTATAGCTGATCAACAAAAGGTGAGAAGATCAGATGGGCAGAGGGGATGCCAGGTAAGGGAAGAACATAAGCAAAAGCCTTGAAAATTTTGATGAATTAGGAGCCGTAACACCTCACAATGGATGCTGAGGATTGAGGTTTCCTTCTTTATTGGTGAAAAAAACAGGAAAAACAGTGGAAATGAAAACTCACTTTTTGATGTTTTCTCCCACTGTTCTGACATAGTTCATGTCCCTCCATTACTATCTATTCTGAATTTTCATGTTCTAAGCTTACTAAGAACCACACAGCCCTCTGTAAATATGAGTTATGTACAATGAACTAAATCAGTGCCTCAATTCTCTTTTCTTTGGAAAAGGTTTTTTCCAAGAAGGCATCTTTATCCCTCAGGAAAGTAAATCCTTGCTGAGCCCACTTTGCAGCTTTTCCAGGTAAACCTCTACAAATGGGTAGATCAGAGTCACCTGTTTCCTTATACAGTCAGGTCCTAGTAATGTTGTCAAGCACCCTAACTAAAAGACCAAAGAGAATTGGAGGAAAAAGAAGAGAAAGATAGGGAGGAAGAGAGAGTGGGGGAGAGAGACACAGGAAGATGATGAGAGAAAGATTAAAAAAGAAAATGTCAAAAGGAGAATGAAAGGAAGAGCAAGGAAAAAAAGGAGGAAGAAAGCACACTAGAAGAGACAGAGGAAAAGAAAACAAGTGAAACAGAGTGACACAGAAAGGTGGAAAAAAGGGAGAGAGGGATAAAAGAGAGAAATAGAGGAAGAAAAGATAAGAAGATAGAAGAAAGAGAGGCAGGAAAAGAGAGATATGGGGAAGAGAAAGGTGGAAAAGAAGAAAGAGAAGGAGAGAGGATAAGTGAAAAAAGAGAAAGGGGAGTAGAGTTGGCCTGATGACGACTAGTCTATCCACCTTTGGAATAAATACATACGTTTCTTTATATAAGATTTGTGTGAGCAAGTTTAGTTTAATACAATTTAAATGACTTTGGGATTCATTTGCTAAGAAAATTAAATGCCTATCTAATATTATATACTCATTTTGTTCATTATATTTTAGTAAACTTTAAATCTAAAATCTCATTCTTAATTCTAACATATTTCACTTTTGGTAATGCATGCTAACCTTTCCCTGCCTTGTATTTTCTATTTATGCTCTTTTTTAAGAGAACTACTCCTAGATTTTTATTTGAAAGAATTTCACGGAAAAGATTTTTGTCTGCTATTAATTTTGGCATAGGCTTTTTCTTCCTGTATCTTGTTTTAACAACTGTATTAAGATGGTCTACATGCTAACATGGCTGGCCTTTTTTTGTATGTGTGGTATTCATTATTAACTAATTACTATCAGCCAACAATTTAAAGAAATAATAGTGAAGTAGCATCTCATTGTAAAACATATAGATTTATTAAACTAATAAATAGGAACATTCTCCAAAGATAATTAATGTAAAATCTAGGACATTCTGCTGCATTTCACTTAAAATCTACCTCAGAGGTAAAGCACTTCACTTGTAAGCATCTATAAACTAAAACTAGAGAATTTGTTAAACATTACAAGCTATTAAAAAGATTCTTAATTCACAGTAACTCCATCCAATTTAGTAAAAAAACTCAAATGTTCAGTCCTATTACCAAGTAATCATCAATAAAAAAGATTGCCCCCCAAAAATTATTAATTTTTACAATTTGTAAGATTTTATAATTTATAATAAATTTTACTAATTTATTATTAAAAAATTATTTGTAATAATTCAAAACAATTTGCCTTTCTACTCTATTTCAAAAGAATTTAGGGTTTAAAATGGAACCCTGGTTAAATATATATATAAGAAAATCATATATAAATAAGATTGGTTGTCAATTGGTTGAAAGAATTATATATATATAGACACACACATACATATATCACTTTAAGTCTCATTATTTGCATCAAATTAGTATTTTCTTCAAAAAAACAAAATAATTATAACTCTTGGACTTTAATTTTTAATTTTTGATTTTTTAACATGAAAAATATTTATTGGTGTTATGAAATTCTATCTCAAACAATGGAGAAAATTATGACAACCAAACATCAGCAATGTCAAAGACAACACTGGCAAGCTCACAAAGAAATCTTGAAATTCACTTCTCTTTTCAAAGAGTTTTTTCCCCCCCAAAAGACACTGACTGGTTTCCATAAGCATTCATATCAACATCATTTAGCCAGCTGGCCATTGCATAATTTTGACTTCTATATTAGAATCTGGTGCCAGTGAATATCTAGATTACATTATCCTATTTCCCTTTGGAGTACACAAAAAAAACAAGTATTTTTCCAAAGATGTCTTCATCTTTTTGATTAATATTTTGCCATACTTTACAAAATTCCAAATGCTTTAGTCTTTATATAATCAAAACTTACAATGAGACTCCTGGACTGAAACCAGTTCTCATTGAACCCAGGTGATTCCAGAAAGGCTTTCAACAAACCCTTTCAATAGGTGCCTCAAAGAGCTATTGTCATCATGATTCAATACTAATATACCTAGGACTAAAATTTGTGGATTAGATGGTAACTCTAAGTTTAATATTTAGAGGCAAAGCCAAATTGTTTTCTAAGGTGACTGGACTTTGTGCAATAGAGTCCTAGCAATGTTACGAGTACGCCTAAGTTAAAGTCAGTAGAGAACACTCCCGCCAGCAATGTATCAGGGTTCTAGTTTCTTCATGTTCTTGCCAACACTTGTTATTTTCTCTTTTTTATTATAGCCTCTAAAGTGAGTGTGAAGTGGCACCTCATTGTAGTTTAAATTTGCATTTCCCTAATGACTAATGATGTGGAGTATCTTTTTATGTGCTTATTAGCCATTCACATATATCATCTCTAAAGAAATATCTATTCTAATCCTTTGTCCATTTTTCGAGTTATTTGTCTTTTTGTTATTAAAGTGTAAGAGTTGTTTTTATATTCCGTACACAAGTACCTTATCAGATATATGATTTACAGGTATTTTCTTCAAATCTGTCAGGTTTTTTTTGACTTTCTGTTATTTTTTTTACCTTCAAGAGAATTGTTCATTTAATCTAAGTTTCTAATTTATTGGTATAAAGTTGTTCAAAATTTCTATGAACTCTGTAGTGATTTCATTTCTTTCATGCCTGGTACTGTCAATGAAAACAGGCAAATTCTGTAAAATATCTGAAGAGACTCATTCTGAGCCAAATATTGTTACAGTAGTTAGCTACACAGGCATGAGCAGGGAAGGAGAGGGGTCCCGCACACACATACACACCAGGAGTGTTGGGTGGCCATCAGGTGATGGTCAAGTGGTTGTTAACTGTCTCTCTAAAGTAATAATTAGTCACAGCCCACTCAGGGGAAAGGCAGTCTCCCAATAGATAGGAAAAACCTGAAACTGGTAATTAGCAGCTTCCCTGTAAGATCTCAGGAGTTGGGCATGTGGACTCAAGCATGTGCGTTAAGAGGCAAAATGGCTGAGTTTAACTGTTATGTGACCTCCTAGAAACATCTGGCTGATAAGGGAAGAACGCCTCACGTGAGCAAGCATACAATTCCAGGAAACACACTGCACATGCTCATCTCCCAAGCACTAGCAAGCCACTGTGCATGCAGACAGCCCACCCCAAGGGAAGAATTAGGGGAGAAGGAATGCAAGACCCCTGAAGTATGCCAACATATAAAACCCCAAGTCCAAAGGTCAAGCTGCACACTTGTCTTTCAAGTTACCCACTCAGCCTTCTTCCAAGTCTACTTTCCTTCTTTTGGTTCCTGTTCTAAAGCTTTTTAATAAACTTTCACTCCTGTTCTAAAACTAGCCTCAGTCTCTCCTTCTGCCTTATGCTCCTCGGTAGAATTCTTTCTTCTGAGGAGCCAAGATTTGATGCTGCTGCAGACCCCTATGGATTCACTGCCAGTAACAATATGAGGACCAGTGACCTGTGACACAGCCCCAGGGTGTCCTGAGAACACGTGCCCAAGGTGGTCGGGCTATAGCATGGTTTTACACATTTTGGGGAGACATATGACTTCAATAAATACATGTAAATGTTACATTGATTCAGTCTGGAAAGGCAAGAAAACTAAGTGTGTGGTGTCGGGAGGAGTTTCAGGTCATATGAGGAGTCAAAGATTTTCTGATTGGCAATAGGTTGAAAGAGTTAAGTCATCACCTAAAGACCTAGAATCAAAAGAAGGGAGTGTCTAGGTTAAGATACCAGGTTGTGGAGAACAAGATTCTTATCATGTACATGAAGCTTCCGGGTAGCAGGCTTCAAAGAGAATAGATTGTAAATGTTTCTTATCCGATGTAAAAAGGTACCAGACTCTCAGTTAATTCTTTCCTGTATCAGGAAAAAGAACTGGAAAGGGAAGGGGATTCTCTACAGGATATAGATTTTCCCCACGAGAGACAGCTTTGCAGGCCATTTCGAAATGTGTCAAAGAAATATATTTGGGGGTAAAATACTTCAACTGCTTTCAGAGCCTGCTGTCATTTTGGTATCTTATTGCTACAAAGAGTCTGCTTTGTCAATTGTAAGGTCTCTGTTTTAATATTAATGCTGGTCAGTTGTGCCAAGGGGAGGAGGGTATGTCTGACCAGCACCCTCGACCCCTGCCCCCACCAACCCTGTTTCCCATCATGGCCTAAACTAGATTTACTTTGGAATACCCTTTGCCCAGACTGAGGTCCATCAGTCAGCTTGGGGCTTAGAATTTTATTTTTGTTTTACAGTACTGATCATTTGTGGCAGGTTTTCCTGATTAGCCTTACTATAAGTTTTCAATTTTAATAATCTTTTCAAAGAAATAACTTTTTGGCTTTATTGACTTTCTTTATTGGTTATTTGTTATCAATTTTACTGATTTCTGCCTTTATATTTATTATTTCCTTCTTTCTACTTGCTTTGAGTGTAATTGGCTATTCTTCTAGTTTCCAGTGGAGAAAATTAGATCAATTTAAGAGCTTTTCTCATAAGTGTCTTTTATTTATGTTAAAATATGTAATTGACAAAAGAAAATTGTATTTATTCAAGAATGTACATCATGATTATTTGATATACATATACATCATGTAATGATTACCACAGTCAAATTAACACATCCATCACCACACATAAAAATCTGCTCTCTCATCAAATTTAAGTAAATAATACAGATTATTCACTATATTCACCACGCTGTACATTAGATCCCCAAAACTTATTCATCTTATAACTGAAAGTTTGTACTCCATGACCAACATCTCCTCATTTCCCCCAACCCCTCAGACCCTGACAATCACTATTCTACTCTCTGCTTCTATGAGCTTAACTTTTTTAGATTCCACATATGAGAGAAATCATACAGTATTTGTCTTTCTGTGTCTGGCTTATTTCACTTAGCATAATGTCCTCCAGGTTTATCCAGGTTTCCATGTTTTCACAAAAGGCAAGATTTCCTTATTTTTTAGAGCTGAATAATATTACATTATATAAATGTGTGTATATATATCACATTTATAATTATATATCACATAATATATGTGATATATAATGTAACATTACATTATATATTATATATATTTATACATATATTATATATTACATTATATACTATATATTACATTATAAATATATAAATATTACTTTTATATACATTGTATATTTATATATTATATGTTACATTATGTATAACTATATATTACATTATAAATATTTATAAATATTATTACATTATATATAATTATATATACCATATATTGCATTTATAATGTAATATAGATAATGTATATATAAATATATGTAAACATTATATATATATCACATTTTCTTTATCCATTCATCAATCTTGGCATAACTCTTTTGGATATGACACCAAAAACACAGGCAACGAAAGCAAAAGTAAACAAGCGAGACTACATCAAACTAAAAAGCTTCTGTGCAGCAAAAGAAACAATCAACAGAATGAAAAGGCAGCCTACAGAATGGGAGAACACATTTACAGACTATATATCTGATAAAGTGCTGTTATCCAAAATATATAAGAAACATACACAACTCAGCAAAAACAAATAGCCTGATTTTACAAATGGGGAAAGGACCTGAATAGAGAGTTTTCCAAAGAAGAAATGATAATGGCCAATAGGTATTATATATGAAAAGGTGCTGAACATCACTGATCATCAGGGAAATGCAAATTAAAACCACAATTAGATATTACCTCATGCCTGCTAGGAGGGCTGTTATCAAAAATACAATCGCTAACAAGCGTTGCTTAGAGTGTAGAGAAAAGGGAAACCCCAGTACACTGTTTGGTGGCAATGTAAATTGGTACAACCACTATTTAAAACAGTATAGAATTTCCTCAAAAAATTAAAAATAGAACCCCATATGATCCAGCAATCCCAATTCTGGGTATATATTCAATGGAAATAGAATCAGTATCATGAAGGAACAACTTCTTTTTTTACACAAGAACTTAATGACTAAAATCTCCTAAGTACTACTTTAGCTGCAACCCAAAAATGTTCATGGATTGTGATTTTATTATCATTGATACAAAATATTTTATAATTTTCTGTGTGATTTTTTCTTTGACCCATGAGTTGTTTAAATGTAAGTTGTTTAACTTTTTGATATCTGGGGCTTTTCTAGATGTAATATTTTGGTAGTTTGTAATTTAATTCCATTTTGATCAGGGAACAAATTGTGTAAAATTCAATCTTTTCAAATATTTTTATGATTTATTTATGGTCCATCATATGGTCTATCTTTATATACATTTTATGAGTACTTGAAAAGAATATGGATCTTCAGTTGTTGAGTGCAGTGCTATATAATCAACAATTAAGTTAAAAAAAAAAACTCAGAAAGCCTGAAAGAGAATACTGTATTACTGGAGAAATTGCAAAGATTAATTACATCATAACGGATCTGAAGGATGCACAGGTGGTGATTACCATCACCTCCCTATTCAGTTCACCTAATTTTGCCTGTACAGAAGAGATACGGATCTGGGAAAATGGCAGTGGATTTTCACAAAATTAAGTTAGCAGTGATTCCAAACCCAACTGCTGTTCCAGATATTGTGTCTTTACTGAAGCAAATCAGCACATTCTCTTGTATCCAGCTACTGATCTACAAATATTTTTATCCCTATACTTGTTAGTGAAGACCATTAGAAGTTTCCTTTCAGTTGGCAGGGCTATCAATACACTTTTACATCCTACCTTAGAAGAAACACAGTTGGAAAACTGGTTAATGCGAGATAACAGAGGGTTTGAAAAAAAGATGTCTCCAAATGGACACAGAATGTGCAAATATTTGTGTACCCTGTGAATGTTCACCGAAGAGCAGCCTCAGCAGAGGAGAATCTTAGTATTTAGATGAGCGGGATGACCCATTATGTGGTCTCAGGCAATTTCTTTCCCCAGTCAGCATATGAACAAAGGAATGAAGATTTCACATGAGCTCAACAATATGGACTTGAACTCGCCAAAGCGTATTTAGCTATAACAACTGCAGAAAATGCCAAGCTTGCCAATAGCAGAGACAAACACTGAGTTCCCAGTACATCACCACTCCTCAGGGGAACCAGCCAGCCACCTGGTGGCAGGTTGATTACCTTTGGACCAATTCTATCAAGGAAACGTCAGAACTTTGTTCTCACTGGAATTGTTTCTCTGAATATGAATTTGCCTTTCCAGCCCTCAATGATTTTGCCAGTCCATGGACTTATGGAATACCTTATTTACCATCATCATATTCCACACTGCATTGTTTCTGATCAGGGAACTCATTTCACAGTAAATGAAGTATGCCAATAGGCTCATGCTCATAGAATTCAACATTCCTACTCTTTTCCCCATTACTCTGAAGCTGCTAGCCTGATAGAACCGTGGGATGGTCTTTTGAAGACTTAGTTATGTGGAAGCTAGATGACAGCACTTAGTGTCTCTAGAGTGACATCATTCAGGATGCAGTATTTTCTCTGAATCAGTAAGCACTGTATGGTTCTGTTTCTCCTATAGCCATCGTTCACAAATCCAAAAATCAAGGGATAGAAACAGAAATAAGTTTTCTCACAATTATCTCTATGATCCACTTGCAAAAATGTTTTTCATTTCTGCATCTTTGCTAGTTTAGAGATCTGAGTTCCCAAAAGAGAAGCACTTCTACCAAGTGACACATCAACGATACCGTTAATGTGGGAGCTGAAACTGCCACCTGACAACTCTGGGTTCCTCATGCCAGTAAACAGAATGGAGATAGTTGGAGTGACTTATCCCGGTTTTGCTACTGCACAATGGGAGTAGGAAGAAGAAAAATGGAGAAATTCCTTTGGGGTACATCTTAGTAGTTCCACATCCTATGATTAAAGTCAGTAGAAAACTATAACTCAATGCAGGCAGGGCTACTAATGCCCAGACCTTTCCATTATAAACATTTGAGTCACTTCAACAAATAAAGAACTAAGACAAGCTAAAGTTTATCAACTATTTTTCTTTCTACTTTTCCCCTTTTTCACTTCCCTAATACTGAACATAAGAAGTGTTAACAGAGATTAATTTTAGTATTTAATACAGAGGATATCAAGGTAGAAGTTGACTCAGATATAAGAGGAGTGAACATCATCCAAAGATGGATAAAGTTGGACTTTGTATATACTCTGCTAGGGAAAAGGTTAGCATGCATTTAGTTGTATGAGGAATGACTGCATTATGTTAACTGGAAGAATGATTTTGCTACTGAATTTGTTTGAATGTTAACCATGATGAAAAGGTTTGTATAAATAGCAATTTAATAAGAGGTGGACTAAACTGGATTGTGTTCTTATCAATTTGGTTAAACTGCGAATTTCATTTCCTGGATTTATCTTCCAGTATGGTATGGGAAAGGGAACTTGTATAAGAATTGCGAGGTAGAAATGAAGTAGGAACCATTACTTCTAGAAGTTCATTATACTCAACACAGTGAGGGACGGATGCAGAGGTGCCCAGCTTATAATTCACCCTTATCTGCTCCTCATCCAGTTTCTCCTCCAAACTATTGGCCCCAATAGCAGTCCCAAGCCTAACACCACAGTCTTGGCTGTAGATCTACAGAGACAACCAATGGGCCTCTCCACAAGCTCCCACTTTGAGATCCCACTTTGACAGGTGGATATACGAGATCTTTCAGATTCTCCTTCAGGCTCTGACTTCTCTACCCACTCCAATGTTTCAGAAGGACTAAATGTGTGTAAGTTCTAATTCCTAAAATAAATTTCTTATTCCCATAATATTCACAGTGGTTTGGCTTCCCTGATGAATTCTGACTATGCCCTGATTCTGTTTTTAACTACATGTATTTATATTGGGTGGGAAAGGGACATGTCTTTGTGTTGCTGTAAACTAATTATTTCAGCTTTGTGCTCCATAGCACGTTTTAAAACACTTTAAGACTCATATTTATAAGTTATCACATTTACCACCACTCCTATAAGAAAACATCTCCTCAATTCACAATCTCTTCATCAGAGAGAATGTTTTTTTTTTTTTTGCCCAGTACCACATGCCACTGAATGATTCATATCCAGAATGTCTTATGAGGTAAGTATGGATGTGCTGTTTGATTGACCTGTCATTAAAATTCTGTATTCAGGGGATTAGGTTGATTCACTTGGTTTAAGTCTACACTTATCAGCTCCAATTAGGTGCTTCTCTGAAGGTGCCCCTCTTAAAAGTTTAGAAGTCAATTAACCTTAAGACAGGGATAAATTTTATGAGCATATTATAAGTACCAAAGCCACTATCACCTGAAGAATGAGATAACTGCAATAAATTTATTATGTCTTGTACTTGACATTTTCAAGCACTAAAATCCAAACTCATTTTTGAAGGTCTCTAAATTATTTTATATCAAGTCGGTAACAGGTTTTACGACTTGGAATAAATACTCATTAGTTGTTAGAGTGCTTATCTGGTTTTGTCTCATTTATTTAAAAATAATGTCATGAACCTGAAACCATAAATATTAATAGCTGAAACCGCTGACACAAAATTTATGTTTAAAACAAATAGCTCTTACATGAGTAATAGAAGTTTTTGTGTCCCCACAACTCAATATGCTAAAAGTTTCTTTCTCTTCTTGAGACTTGTAGCAACCATGTGACTTTAAGGAAGTTAAGGTAAGGAAAAAATTGACTTAGTTTTTATCCTTTTGGCATTCAAGAAATTGAGAAACAATGCAGCTAAAAGGTATGAGTGGACAGAAGGTGCCATCTGCTCAGCTACAGACAAGTTGGATTGACTGAAGGGACAATACTTTTCCATTAAAAGCAGACCCAGGCACAACCTCAGTGTGACTAGGGTAAAATTGTCAAATTTCCCCTAAAAAGGGGAAAAAGTCAGAGGGAAATGTGGAGAAGAGGGTCATGGAGAAGCTGAGTTCAGTGGGCATCATTTGAAATATGAGGATGTATTTCCAGGATACAAGATAATTTCCTAGATCGCACTGTAAACTAACTCAAAATAGAGACAAGAAAAGAGGTTGTAGTCTTGAAGGTCAAAAGGAAAACATGATAAAGTGAAAAGTATGATAGATTTAAGTGATTTAGGATTTTATCTTCGAACAAAGATTTTGTCCTTCTCATCTGAAGAGTGGAGAAGAAAGAGGCAAGTATGGATATTTCAGGAAGCCATTCTGGAATGGCCTGGATTGGTCAGAAGGGAAAGAAATTCTTCAACCTGGTTGTTCATTATTTTTGCCTGTGCCCATATTCAAATTTGAGGAGGCTTTTCTGGTTCTAAGCTACACCACAGATCCATCTTGGCTCACAAAGAGTTCTAGCCTGGAATTTTAGTGCATTTCATTTCGTGTGCATTTGTTTGCCATTTGCCATAACTCTGATTAAATTTCATTAGATGGTTAAGGATCTGGTTAGCAGAAATTTCTTAGGGTCCCTGCAGTTGTCAGGACCAATGAGAAGTGTAAGTAAGTGTTGTTAGGTTACCACCGTCAAGAATGTAGGAAGAATCTGCTCAGGGCTTTCTCTTCTATCTCGGTTTCAGTTCAAAGCAGAAGTTGTTACACTGTTCACACAGAAAACATTCAACACACAAGTGGTGAATGATCAGAGAATGACCACAAAAAAAAATGAGATTCAGCCTCAAAAGCACTGCCCATCAAAATGACATAGGTCACTCCGGGACATAAACACTAGCAACTTATAGCCAGGCACAGTGGTGTGTGCCTATAGCCCCAGTTACTCAGGAGTCTGAGATGGAAGGATCTCTTGAGCCCAGGATTTCAAGTCCAACCTGGGCAACATAGCAAAAACCAGTCTCAAAAAATATATTTTTTAATAAAAATAAATAAAACTAGCAACTTCTATATAAATTTTTAGTATTACATTTCTGGAGGGATTGCAGAGATTAATTACATCACAAGGGACTTGAATGATGCACAGGTAGCAATTTAGTAATTTCTATCACATCCCCATTCAACCTGTACAGAAGACAGATGTGTCTTGGAAGATGACAATGGATTTTCATAAACTGAAAAAGGTAGGGTTCCAAATCCAACTACTATTCCAGATATTATTTCTGTACTGAAACAAATCAGCACATCCTATTGTCTTCTGTTTCCTCTGTGCCATCAGTAGATGAGATTATCTACTGACTTGAAGGGTGAAAGTTATGAGGGCATGAAGTATTAAGTACAGGTGAGAAAGTATGAGATATAAGTAGTGGGCATTTGTTCCACTTGAGGGTTTGGATGCAGAAAGTTGCTAAATACGTTTGATCTCACCCTAACCCTAAGAACAAATAATAATCTATAAAATCATAGCTTTCCTTTCTGGCTTTTTAACCTCATCCCACAGCTGAAGATACAAAGAAACCTAAAAGGACTAGATAAGAAAATAAATATCCCTCTCTAGGAGAAAAAATACCTAAAGTTGTTTCAGCCCTTGCTGAGAGGCAGGAAAATGAGGAATATGCCATAGACCTCAAGAAATAAGGAAAAAATCACAATGCTGGTTCACAGTGAACCAACCCTTCTAGGCTAGAATGTGACTTGCTTTGGTCAAGGCCAAGTTAGAAGTGTTATGCCAGCAGAATCTTGAAGAGTGTTTGCACAATGGGGCTTTTCTTTTAAAAACCTTCTGTATTCAAGCCCAGCTACCATTAAATAAGATCCAGAGGCCATATTGAGGAGGCCTGGAAGATGAAACATCATGTGAATATAAAAGCCATATAGAGAGACATATGAAGGCCCCAGAAATAGGAGAGAGGCAGGCTATTTGGGAATTTCCAGCCCAGCCCAGCTACCAGGTGAATTAAGCCACATAAGTGATCTCAATCAATATAATATGGAGCAGAACTGCCTCATCTACCAGAAGCATGACAAATATGTATGTTAAGCCACTGTTTGGGGAGAGTTTGTTACACAGCAATAGATAACTGATAGACCAGCTGAACTTTTAACAAACTTAATTGCACATACAACATGCATGACAAATTAGAATCACAAGAAGACTAGCTACAGAAAAAGTCTGAATCCAGCCACACATTTTATTCCAAGGACACTCACCAAGTGCATAGAAGTGACATGCTGGTGGCTAGAGGCAGGACAGAAGAGCTAAAGGAGTTCTCTCTGAAGTATTTGCTTCCCAGCTGAAGAGCAACAGCAGGGCAGGAAGCCTGAGATTGTAACTATGATGAAGTTTGAACTTTCACTGATTGTGAGGCGGTGACTAGCTAAGGTTTTTCAGGGCAGAAGAGCTATCTTAAAAAAGAAGAAAAAGTCTAACATAAATGACTTAAGATTCTATAGAAAGAAGATAGGGTAATAAGAGTGAAGTAAACCCAGAATATGGCAAAGTATGAAAATAATAAAGATAAGGGTAGAAGTGAACAAAATAGAAGACATAAGAGAAAAAAAATTAACAAAGTCATATGTTGGGTCTTTGAAATGATTAACAGAATTGATAAAGTCCGAGTTATTCTAATTTAGAAGTAGGAGATACTGAGAGAAAAAGAAATAGAAAAAGAGGCTAATACATTCCGCCACTATTGGGAATGAACGAGTGCTTATCACAGCAAATCTTATATACATTAAAACAATAATGGGAGAATATTATAAGCAACTTTATGCCAAAAAGTTTATTGGCATATAGCACTATTTTTCCTCAGGGGTCTAGTGTCTGTCAATGTTTTGTTTTGTTTGGTTTCGTTTTCTGGGCTTGTGAACAAGAGGGTATTAACTATTATTCTGTCCAGAATTGTGTAATGAGAATGGCTTGAAGGCCAGGCTCTAGTCAGTCAGTCCTAGTGAGTTAAAGGAGGAGAGAGAAAAGCAAGGAGAGTAGAGAGCCCTAGGCACACAAAACCGCTATTGATACTCTCCTTTGCTGCCATTCCACCAGGCAGATTTCTGAGTAGTTTCACCCTTAAGTACTTAGGAAGAAGCACCACTGGCAGAAGGCAGCCTTCCCACGCTGCAACTCCATCGTCATTGGGCCATTGGAAGGGGAAGAAATGGAAGTGTGAACATCCAACAACATCTTGGCTTCACTCCAGCTACTTTCAGCTATCTCACCCCAGCAGAGCTTTTGCGCTATTCCGTTATTACCGGTAGGCTGCTGCCAACAATCTCTCTCTGATGAAGAAGTGGGTACTGATTGTCCAAGGAAATGTGGAAGAGGCAAGAGCAGAGCTTCAAAACTTCCCTCCCTCCTCTCACTGCCTCTTGCAGCTTGCCACCTGAGACTGCAGTTCAAGATAGCCTTCGCCCCACCCCCTTACTTTACAGTCTATTCAGGTTGATTTCTCCATCTTGACAGGAACCAAAAACATTTTTAATTCTTTCTGGAAGCCCTGTGGTTTATATCGATATTATTCTTTACCATCATCCAATATTTAATTCCCTCTTGTCAGCTCTCCTCCCACAGTCTCATTCCCATTTTGTTTTGGGCTTCTTTCCCCTAAACCAATCATACTGCTCCCTTCCCTCTAAAGCCTATTTACTGTGTCTTAGAGAACCTCCTCTCCATGTAAAAATATCTCTATTACACCCTCCATCTCTCCCAACTCCTTGCCTTAACTGACTCCTGGGTGCACCCCAAGTACACAGCCTCCACCACAGCCCACTCAGGGGCTGATGCCCATTCTGCCATACATATCAGGCTTAGATTGTGCATCTCTTATTCCTCATCACTCTTCCTGACCAGCCTCCAGCCACCTCTCTCTGATTATTCAAAGACTTTGGCAAACAACACAGTCTTTCCACCCACCTAATGCTATCATCCTCTGTGACTTCAGCATTGTGTGGACAGCCCATTTATTACACTGTCCTTTAAATACCTTCCTCTCCTCAATTCCGATGCCTTCAACTCCATGCCATCTCAGCTATTATTTCAGTTTAAACAGCAACAAAAATCATGTTCATTAATTAAGTGCTTACTATTTGCCTGGAAATACACTTAGTATTTTGTATGACTGCCATATATAACCCTGACAGCATTATTTTACTATGAATTAGGTAGTATTGTTGATTATATTCATTTTCCAAATGAGAAGACTGAAGTTTTGAGAGTTTAGGTAACTTGTCCAAGATCAGTCACACAGTTCACAATTAAAAGAGCAAATATTCTGGAAGATTCAATCAGGAGGGGAAGAAAGAACACTTAAAAATTTCAAAGTCAAAAATATATGAAGTGTTTATATTATCTACACTCTTCTCTCCTCCCTATGGCACTAAAGAAAAAGGTCAAGAATCGATGCACCAATAACAGAATCTTCTGTATCAAAAGCAGCTGCATAAGTGGTTAAGTTGGCAAGAGAAGTGAATCATTTTAAAAAATGATGAAACACAAATCAATCTGTTTTAATCTTTGTTAGAAAAGAAAGATATTTTGCTAGACATTCCTGGTGCTGACACAATTATTACCAGAATATTTATGAAAGTTGAGCGAAATTGGTCCCTAGAGAGTTAAAAACAACTTAACTAATATGCTGAAAAAGAAAATAAATATCTTGCAAATCCTGATTCATGAGAGGAATCTAAAATACCCTACTCTTACTCTTATCTTTATCAAAAATAATGATGTCTAATATTATTCTATGAATTTGATCTTTTATTAGTTGTCAAGCATTACTTAATGACCATGTCTACATAATATTTATACCCAGAGATATGAAGAAATAGAACAAGGAAATCATTAGTATGATTTTATAGTATATATTTTATGTATATGTATATATATAGTAAAAAATACATACATATATATATAGATAAATAAAATCTCCTATTCTGTTTTGGAAAACTCTGACTAATACACAGATCATACATCATATATATTTCTTAAGCTGGGTGGTAAGTACATGGATGTTTGTTTTACCATTATTCTTTGTTATTTCTACATATTAAATATGTATTAAAACCAATTGATTTTAAAGAGCAATACAGGTTTGGCTCTTGTCTCCCAATGGCTTTCGCTGATTCTCAAGCCCCTGAGATGAAATACCATGCTGCAGAGTGGGCAAGAGCCCACTGCAGAACCATCAAGCAAGCAGCCCCTAGGGATAAATTTGGGGGCAGAAAGCAGCAAGCCTCAGTTCAGCGTGGGACCTAAGGCTTGTTTTCCAACACAGTCCATGGAAAGCCCTATCTTTGTGGGTGATGAAGTGATGCTTTGATAGTCAACCTTATCAAATCAGTTCTCAAAGACACAATTTCACAAAGAATAAGCAGATCAAATCCCACTATTGTGACTACATATAAATGTTTACAGAGAAGTATTCACAGGGTTTTTAAATAATATGTCGTTCATTTATTCTGAATCTTATATTGATAGATATTGCCAGAAGATTTCAGTATAGCAGATAAAATACAGCAAATCCTAACTAGCACAGGTTTTAGTGACAAACGGGCCCATTCCATGGACATAGATGACTTCCTCAGGTAATTACATTTTTGTTTTCCTAAGTGTTTACATTTCTTTACTGTGACACCTTCAGATTAGAGATTTTAAAGGCTTTTAAACGGTATAAGCTGCCACCTGGGAGAGTTATTACATAGCACTTCCATGGCATGGAATATTATTTGTTGTAGAAGACGGAGGCTAGTTAGCTGCAGCAGAATGAATATTTTCTTTAAGAACAGTAGTAAAGAACAGTCCGAGGCAGAAGATTGCCACTGTGTTAATGTGGTGTGCATGTTCCTCCCTTCCTACTCTCTCCCCAACTCTCATTCATAGTCTTAGTCTTAATAGCTTATCCCTCCAAAATAGTCCATAAGGTAGAAAAATCGTAATACATGTAACTGGATCTGATTTTTAAAATTTCCCCACTGGGAATAGCTACTGTTAAATCACTCTTAAGCATACAATAATGTCAGAATCCTACCTGGTTATCCATTTAGTAATAATATAGTTAGTTTTGTAGCCTGAGGCAAGTTCTACACTTCTCAAGTAAAAAGATGTTATAATTATCTAGGTAATTTAGACCAAAATTTGTTTTGCTTGAATTAAGCAAGTAAGTCTTATGAAAATAGAATAAGGTTTCAATTAATTACCCAGGTAATTACTAACCTGTACTTACTGTTTTTAATCATTAACGCGTTAACTTTCAGAAGTTCTTGCCTATTTAGCCAATTCATTTTAAAGTCCATGTTCTAGAAGCTGAATAAAAAATGAGAATAGATTGTTATAAAAGTCATTGGTTTGACTTTTTCTAAGCTGGAAACACAGTTCTATATAACTAAGACAAATGGAGTTTATATTTTATTGGCTGGCTAGCAGTACTACTGAATCTTTTTAGATGTTAATCCTAGGCATTGAATATTATTCATAAGTACCTACTTTGCTTTTTTAGACAATTTATCTGGACCTGTTTCTATGGGCCAGCCCAAAAATAACCTCAGGTCTAAAGAGAAATATTTTATATTTTCCTTTTTTTAATTTTTTTATTATTATACTTTAAGTTCTAGGGTACATGTGCACAACGTGCAGGTTTGTTACATATGTATACATGTGCCATCTAGGTTTGCTGCACCCATCAACTCATCATTGGCTATCCCTCCGCCAATCCCCCACCCCCTGACAGGCCCCAGTGTGTGATGTTCCCTGCCCTGTGTCCAAGTGATCTCATTGTTCAATTCCCACCTATGAGTGAGAACATACGGTGTTTGGTTTTCTATCCTTGTGATAGCTTGCTGGGAATGATGGTTTCCAGCTTCATCCATGTCCCTGCAAAGGACATGAACTCATCCTTTTTTATGGCTGCATAGTATTCCATGGTGTGTATGTGCCACATTTTCTTAATCCAGTCTATTATTGGTGGACATTTGGGTAGGTTCCAAGTCTTTGCTGTTGTGAATAGTGCTGCAATAAACATATGTGTGCATGTGTCTTTATAGTAGCATGATTTATAATCCTTTGGGTATACACCCAGTAATGGGATGGCTGGGTCAAATGGTAATTCTAGTTCTAGATTCTTGAGGAATCACCACACTGTCTTCCACAATGGTTGAACTAATTTACACTCCCACCAACAGTGTAAAAGCATTCCTATTTCCCCACATCCTCTCCAGCATCTGTTGTTTTCTGAGTTTTTAATGATTGCCATTCTAACTGGTGTGAGATGGTATCTCACTGTGGTTTTGATTCTCATTTCTGTGATGGCCAGTGATGATGAGCATTTTTTCATGTGTCTGTTGGCTGCATAAATGTCTTCTTTTGAGAAGTGTCTGTTCATATCCTTTGCCCACTTGTTGATGGGGTTGTTTGATTTTTTCTTGTAAATTTGTTTGAGTTCTTTGTAGATTCTGGATATTAGCCCTTTGTCAGATGGGTAGATTGTAAAAATTTTCTCCAATTCTGTAGGTTGTCTGTTCACTCTGATGGTAGTTTCTTCTGCTGTGCAGAAGCTCTTTAGTTTAATTAGATCCCATTTGTCAATTTTGGCTTCTGTTGCCATTACTTTTGGCATTTTAGTCATGAAGTGCCTGCCCATGCCTATGTCCTGAATGGAATTGCCTAGGTTTTCTTCTAGGGTTTTTATGGTTTTAGATCTAACATTTAAGTCTTTAATCCATCTTGAATTAATTTTTGTATAAGGTGTAAGGAAGGGATCCAGTTTCAGCTTTCTACATATGGCTAGCCAGTTTTCCCAGCACCATTTATTAAATAGGGAATCTTTCCTCATTTCTTGTTTTTGTCAGGTTTGTCAAAGATCAGATGGTTGTAGATGTGTGGTATTATTTCCAAGAGCTGTATTCTGTTCCATTGGTCTATATCTCTGTTTTGCTACCAGTACTATGCTGTTTTGGTTACTGTAGCCTTGTAGTAGAGTTTGAAGTCAGGTAGCATGATGTCTCCAGCTTTGTTCTTTTGGCTTAGGATTATCTTGGCAATGTGGTCTCTTTTTTGGTTTCATATGAACTTTAAAGTAGTTTTTTCCAATTCTGTGAAGAAAGTCATTGGTAGCTTGATGGGGATGGCATTGAATCTATAAATTACCTTGGGCAGTATGGCCATTTTCACAATATTGATTCTTCCTATTCATGAGCATGGAATGTTCTTCCATTTGTTTGTGTCCTCTTTCATTTCATTGAGCAGTGGTTCATAGTTCTCCTTGAAGAGGTCCTTCATATCCCTTGTAAGTTGTATTCCTAGGTATTTTATTCTCTTTGAAGCAATAGTGAATGGGAGTTCACTCATGATTTGGCTCTCTGTATGTCTGCCATTGGTGTATAGGAATGCTTGTGATTTTGGCACATTGATTTTGTATCCTGAGACTTTGCCGAAGTTGCTTATCAGCTTAAGGAGATTTTGGGCTGAGACGATGGGGTTTTCTAGATATACAATCATGTCATCTGCAAACAGGGACAATTTGACTTCCTCTTTTCCTAATTGAATATCCTTTATTTCTTTCTCTTGCCTGATTTCCCTGGCCAGAACTTCCAATACTATGTTGAGTAGGAGTGGTGAGAGAGGGCATCCCTGTCTTGTGCCAGTTTTCAAAGGGAATGCTTCCAGTTTTTGCCCATTCAGTATGACATTGTCTGTGGGTTTGTCATAAATAGCTCTTATTATTTTGAGATACCTCCCATCAATACCTAGTTTATTGAGAGTTTTTAGCATGAAGGGCTGTTGAATTTTGTCAAAGGCCTTTTCTGCATCTATTTTGTCTTTGGTTCTGTTTATATGATGGATTACGTTTATTGGTTTGTATATGTTGAACCAGCCTTGCATCCCAGGGATGAAGCCAACTTGATCTTGGTGGATAAGCTTTTTGATGTGCTGCTGGATTTGGTTTGCCAGTATTTTATTGAGGATTTTTGCATCAATATTCATCAGGGATATTGGTCTAAGATTCTCTTTTTTTGTTGTGCCTCTGCCAGGCTTTGGTATCAGGATGATGCTGGCCTCATAAAAGGAATTAGGAGAATTCTCTCTTTTTCTATTGTTTGCAATAGTTTCAGAAGGAACGGTACCAGCCCCTCTTTGTACCTCTGGTAGAATTCGGCTGTGAATCCGTCTGGTCCTGGGCTTTTTTTGGTTGGTAGGCTATTAATTATTGCCTCAATTTCAGAACCTGTTATTGGTCTATACAGGGATTCAACATCTTCCTGGTTTAGTGTTGGGAGGGTGTGTGTGTCCAGGAATTTATCCATTTCTTCTAGATTTTCTAGTTTATTTGTGTAGAGGTGTTTATAGTATTCTCTGATGGTAGTTTGTATTTCTGTGGAATTGGTGGTGATATCCCCTTTATCATTTTTTATTGTGTCTATTTGATTCTTCTCTCTTTTCTTCTTTATTAGTCTTGCTAGCAGTCTATCAATTTTGTTGATCTTTTCAAAAAACCAGCTCCTGGATTCATTGATTTTTTGAAGGGCTTTTTGTGTCTCCATCTCCTTCAGTTCTGCTCTGATCTTAGTTATTTCTTGCCTTCTGCTAGCTTTTGAATGTGTTTGCTCTTGCTTCTCTAGTTCTTTTAATTGTGATGTTAGGGTGTCCATTTTAGATCTTTCCTGCTTTCTCTTGTGGGCATTTAGTGCTGTAAATTTCCCTCTACACACTGCTGTAAGTGTGCCCCAGAGATTCTGGTATGTTGTGTCTTTGTTCTCATTGGTTTCAAAGAACATCTTTATCACTGCCTTCATTTCATTATGTACCCAGTAGTCATTCAGGAGCAGGTTTTTCAGTTTCCATGTAGTTGAGAGGTTTTGAGTGAGTTTCTTAATCCTGAATTCTAGTTTGATTACACTGTGGCCTGAGGGACAGTTTGTTCTAATTTCTGTTCTTTTACATTTGCTGAGGAGTGCTTTGCTTCGAACTATGTGGTCAATTTTGGAATAAGTGTGATGTGGTGCTGAGAACAATGTATATTCTGTTGATTTGGGGTGGAGAGTTCTGTAGATGTCTATTAGATCTGCTTGGTGCAGAGCTGAGTTCAATTCCTGGATATCTTTGTTAACTTTCTGTCTCGTTGATCTGTCTAATGTTGACAGTGGGGTGTTAAAGTCTCCCATTATTATTGTGTGGGAGTCTGAGTCTCTTTGTAGGTCTCTAAGGACTTGCTTTATGAATCTGGGTGCTCCTGTATTGGGTGCATATATATTTAGGATAGTTAGCTCTTCTCATTGAATTGATCCCTTTACCATTATGTAATGGCCTTCTTTGTCTCTTTTGATCTTTGTTGGTTTAAAATCGGTTTTTATCAGAGACTAGGATTGCAACTCCTGCTTTTTTTTTTGCTTTCCATTTGCTTGGTAGATCTTCCTCTATCCCTTTATTTTGAGCCTATGTGTGTCTCTGCATGTGAGATGGGTCTCCTGAATACAGCACACTGATGGGTCTTGAACTCTTTATCCAATTTGGCAGTCTGTGTCTTTTAATTGGAGCATTTAGCCCATTTACATTTAAGGTTAATATTGTTATGTGTGAATTTGATCCTGTCATTATGATGTTAGCTGGTTATTTTGCTCATAAGTTGATGCAATTTCTTCCTAGCATTGATGGTCTTTACAATTTGGCATGTTTTTGCAATGGCTGGTACCAGTTGTTCCTTTCCATGTTTAGTGCTTCCTTCAGGAGCTCTTGGAAGGCAGGCCTGGCAGTGACAAAATCTCTCAGCATTTGTTTGTCTGTAAAGGATATGATTTCTCCTTCACTTATGAAGCTTAGTTTGGCTGGATATGAAATTCTGGTTGAAAATTCTTTTCTTTAAGAATGTTGAATATTGGCCCCCACTCTCTTTTAGCTTGTAGAGTTTCTGCCGAGGGATCTGCTGTTAGTCTGATGGGCTTCCCTTTGTGGGTAACCCGACCTTTCTCTCTGGCTGTCCTTAACATTTTTTCCTTCATTTCAACTTTGGTGAATCTGACAATTATGTGCCTTGGTGTTGCCCTTCTCAAGGAGTATCTTTGTGGTGTTCTCTGTATTTCCTGAATTTGAATGTTGGCCTGCCTCGCTAGGTTGGGGAAGTTCTCCTGGATAATATCCTTAAAGAGTGTTTTCCAACTTGGTTCCATTCTCCTCATCACTTTCAGGTACACCAATCAGATGTAGATTTGGTCTTTTCACATAGTCCCATATTTTTTGGAGGCTTTGTTCATTTCTTTTTACTCTTTTTTCTCTAAACTTCTCTTCTCACTTCATTTCATTCATTTGATCTTCAATCATTGATACCCTTTCTTCCACTTGATCAAATCGGCTACTGAAGCTTGTGCGTGCATCACATAGTTCTCGTGCCATGGCTTTCAGCTCCATCAGGTCATTTAAGGTCTTCTCTACACTGTTTATTCTAGTTAGCCATTTGTCTAATCTTTTTTCAAGGTTTTTAGCTTCTTTGTGATGGGTTCGAACATCCTCCTTTAGCTTGGAGAAGTTTGTTATTACTGATCGTCTGAAGCCTTCTCCTCTCAACTCGTCAAAGTCATTCTCCATCCAGCTTTGCTCCATTGCTGGCGAGGAGCTGCGTTCCTTTGGAGAAGAAGAGGTGCTCTGATTCTTAGAATTTTCAGCTTTTCTGCTCTGGTTTCTCCCCATCTTTGTGGTTTTATCTACCTTTGGTCTTTGATGATGGTGACGTACAGATGGGGTTTTGGTGTGGATGCCCTTTCTGTTTGTTAGTTTTCGTTCTAACAGTCAGGACCCTCAGCTGCAGGTCTGTTGGAGTTTGCTGGAGGTCCACTCCAGAACCCGTTTGCCTGGGTATCACCAGCAGAGGCTGTAGAACAGCAAATATTGCAGAACGGCAAATTTTGCTGCCTGATCCTTCCTCTGGAAGCTTCATCTCAGAGGGGCACCCGGCCGTATGAGGTGTCAGTCGGCCCCTACTGGGAGGTGTCTCCCAGTTAGGCTACTCGGGGGTCGGGGACCCACTTGAAGAGGCAGTCTATCCATTCTCAGATCTCAAACTCCGTGCTGGGAGAACCACTACTCTCTTCAAAGCTGTCGGACAGGGACGTTTAAGTCTGTAGCAGTTTCTGCTGCCTTTTGTTCAGCTATGCCCTGCTCCCAGAGGTGGAGTCTACAGAGGCAGGCAGGCTTCCTTGAGCTGTGGTGGGCTCCACCCAGTTGGAGCTTCCAGGCAGCTTTGTTTACCTACTCAAGCCTCAGCAATGGCAGACACCCCTCCCCCGGCCTCGCTGCCGCCTTGCAGTTTGATCTCAGACTGCTGTGCTAGCAGTGAGTGAGGCTCCATGGGTGTAGGACCCTCCTAGCCAGGCGTGGGATATAATCTCCAGGTGTGCCATTTGCTTAGGCCATTTTTAAAGCGCAATATTAGGGTGGGAGTGTCCAGATTTTCCAGGTACCGTCTGTCATGGCTTACCTTTGCTAGGACAGGGAATTCCCCAACCTCCTGCGCTTCCCAGGTGAGGTGATGCCCCACCCTGCTCCATGGGCTGCACCCACTGTCTGACAAGTCCCAGTGAGATGAACCTGGTACCTCAGTTGGAAATGCAGAAATCACCCGTCTTCTGTGTTGCTCATGCTGGGAGCTGCAGACTGGAGCTGTTCCTATTTGGCCATCTTGGAACCTCCTTATCTTTTCCTTCATTTTCACTAAATGTCCTCAAAGTTATTGAACATGTGCAGTTTACTAACTAGAATCTAGTAAGTACCTAGGTATCTACAGAGAGAAACAGTGTGTACTGAATTTGAATATAAATAATAGCTCAAGAGGGGAAGAATGGGCATGTAAGATTGGTCATTCATCTGACTTCTGCCAATTCCAAACAGCTTCTTGTTCAATTACCATGTTGAAATGAAACAAGTGTCAATGAGCTCTTAGGCCTGGGATAACAAAAGTCTAACATAATTTTAGTCAAATTTATTATAACATATAGGCTATTAAAAGTTATAATGACAACCAGAAATGTCAAGTTGTTAATCTACTCTCTGTTTGTGAGCCATAACAGGATTTTTCATCAGATTACATGAACAGTAATTTCTTTCAAAAATACAAAACAAATCTTTTCAGTGCCATTTCACAACTAAAGCATCTAACTTCCAGCAGACCACCCACAGTCACCCAAGTCACTGTGACTGAACTATCCATGTTACATGCCTTAAAAGTACATTGATTCCATGGCATATGCCATATTGAACTTTCAAAGCAAAGCAATTCCCAATGAATGCTATAAAATGAGTGCACTTAAGTCTCACATTCTTGCAAAATGTTGCCACCTTAATTTAAATGTTATAATACTGAAATAAATATAAACTAATGTCATCCATTAGAGGAGTCCCTTCACTTAACAAATTTTGATCATTCTATATTAAACTTCGGAAGAGAATTCTCAACATATAAAAATACATCATTTTTTGATGATACGCTTGTCATGGGCACTATGTCTGAAAGTTCTTCAGTCACATCTAAATTTTTATCAATACCAAGATAATATAGAATATTGTGTGGTATTATTTATATCTGTGTTCTCTTCAGCTACAATTAAAAAGGACTCCATAAATGCTCCTATGCATACCTTCCACAAACCAAGAAATGGTATTTCTAAAGAGGCTTCTCTCTGTAAGTGCTTGCCTCTGTTAAGACCATTTCTGCTGCACTCAGTAGTTAATCTTATAAATTCACCATCTGCAAATATTTTGATGCTTGGTCAATTTTTTCAGTTAACCCATAATTACATTTTACAGCATCTGCACCTACATTCCAAAGCAAGCCCTACTGAAATTTTAGTTTCTTTATCCAAGCATCAGGTTTTTCTTTTTTATGAATTATCTTATATCAGTCATAGCCCTAGGATGGTTTGTTTCCTAATGACTTTCTTGAGTTGTAGTCTTTCAAAACAGATGTGCTTTCAATATTAAAGGCATGGAATATTTTTCTCTTACATGCATACATACAAAATATTCCATCTTGCTCTCTCCCATTTTTCTTACCCGTGTAGCCTTCTTGGTCTATCTTTTATTGTGCCACTGTTGCTATAGACCAGGATACAAGAAATGTTTCACTTCTTAGTAAATGGTGACCCACGCTCAGTCTCAGTGTGAAGATCATATGAAGAGGCAGAGTCTGGAGTAATTCCAGGATTCACCTCCTGTCAATAATTGTGACCCAAAAATGCGGGTCCATTACTGTCAAATAGCCTGCTGTTTTAAGAGATGCCAGAAACACACACTTGAGGTTAGAAAACACACACATAATTTTTAACATCGGCAAATAATTCAATTTTTCCCAACACTGTACAGCTCAGATAAAACACATTGCTGGCCAGGCATAGTCTACACTGGATTTACCTGAGACTCCAGAAAACACTTTGGTATTTCAGTTGTTGAGATGACCTTACCAAATGCAAAGGTAATTTAAGATACATAAACGTAAGCAATTCCCAAGCAAACATAGGACTCCAGTGGCAGGTAATTAAATTTTGGATTCCTAGGCTCTGCAGAAAAGTACCTGTACTGCTGATTAAATGGCAAAACAACAGACATCTGGCCCATTGTCATGCAAGCTCATTCTGGACAGTACTTAAATGCAAAGATAAAGGAAAAAGCTATTACCATTTTCCCTTCGATCTTTATGCATGGTGAATGGAAAGATAAATAAAAAAAGTTAAGTTACCTTTCTCCCTTCAATCATTACACACAGTAAAGTCTACCATTTTTACCCTTTTATTAATCTTTTTCTGTTTTATAAAATCTGAAAGTGTGTCATTTTGTGGCTTCCCAATATAAAAGTACCAGAATATCTGCAATTTCAGGTAAAAACAAAGAAATATCCTCCTACCCAAAGGAGATAAAGAAGATGATTAACTCACATTTAAATTTAATAATTTACGGCCAGGCGTGGTAGCTTACGCCTGTAATCCTCCCACTTCAGGAGGCCAAGAGGGCAGATCACTTGAGGTCAGGAGCTGGAGACCAGCCTGGCCAGCATGGTGAAACCCCGTCTCTACTAAAAATACAAAAATTATCTGGGCGTGGTAGCAGGTATCTGTAATCCCAGCTACTGGGGAGGCTGAGGCAGGAAAATCACTTGAACCCTGGAGGTGGAGTTTGCAGTGAGCTGAGATCACGCCACTGCACTCCAGCCTGGGCAACAGAGTGACTCTGCTTCAAAAAAAAAAATTAATAATTTAGTCACAAAGCTAAAAACAAATTCTATCCTATCTGAGAAAGCAGCAGAATAAAATAATTTCTGAAAAACTTCCTGGTGACTAATTGTCTACTTTTACATGATTTTGCAGAATAACTACCCTTTTAGGAGTTAATTAACAGTTACTTAATGAAAATTTTATGTTAGCAATTTCGGTTCTAACTTCATAATGATTAAATTTTATTCATCAATGTTGTTTTTTAGTTTTTAGTTATTTTTAGTCTTATAACACATTGATATCACCTCTTTTACCAAATTAACCTTTATGATTCAATGAAAAAATACAAGGTACAAGTCACAGATGGACTGCAATTGGGAAATTTACAGACACTGATGAAAATATTAAAAACCTCTTAATATTGTTTTTTAGGCTAAGGCCCTCCTTAAGTTTTTAACGCTCTTAATTGACTTGCTATCATGGGTCAGACAGACTCAACAAAGTGTGTAAAATTAGTGGTAGTGCATGCAAATTATGTTTTAAAGATGGGGCCAAGGAAGTACAATAATTCAACCAATTCATTCATTGGTATATTACAGCATTAATACTTATTCATCTCACAAATGTTAGTTTGGCACCTACTATGTGTCTGCTAAGCCCACTATACTGGGCACTGGGGATAAAATGATGAACAAGCACCCAGAGAGATTATATAATTACTACTTATTGAGTGCTGTATCATATATAATACTATTATAAGAATATATGTTCATTTGAATTGCAAAACTGAAGCATAGCCTACTATAAATATCCTTGTACCCTTTCTACATTTTCTACTTAAACATTTGGAAGTTTCAAATGTGTAGAAATGATACCTGTTAATAGAATTATGTACATATTAGAGGTAATTTTACATTGTTATATCAAGCATTTGAAAGCCTGGGGATTCATTATTTAATCAAGTGGTTCCAGAGTCAGCTAGCATATTATTAACCAGCTTCTCTACTCTGCCATATGCAAAATACTTGTGTACAGAAAACAAGCACTAAACTTGAAACATCCCTATGAGAAATTTTATTTCCATTAAAAATATGTATCTGTATATGTATATAAACAAACATGCACACACACATCCATTGTATATGTATGTCCTAAATGTACACTGAAGAATCCTAGAAAATGATCAACACAGTAGCAAAATCTCCATTAGTGCAATTAGTTCCCATTAAAATAAGCCAGATTTTCTTGAAGAAATTGCTCATTTCAAGTCTGGGGCAAGAAATGTATAAGAAGCATGTGGACTATCTTGACATATCAGACAGTTAGCTATCAACATGAATCAAGGGCCACCTTGAAGAGGATACTACTGGTCAAAGATGGGATAGTTTCAGGTTCAACAAAAAAAGGAATTGCAGTGGGTTCAAACTTATAAAATATGTCCAAATCCATGAGTCCATAATAGTATTTTTTAAATTTATAAGATGATAGTGAACCAATTTATTTTCTTGAATAATGACTAAAGGGGGGAAGGGGGAGGAAGCCTTGATAAGAGAGCCTTTCTTATATAAATTGAAATACTGAGCAACCAAATGGTTGAGGAGGGGAAGGATTTTTTTATGAAATTATTCCAGTTATGAGATGAAAATGAAATTATAGAATATCTCCATCTGAATTCATAAACTAAGGCATCAACAGCTGCTAACATCAAAGAAAATCAAAAGTAGACATGATGCAGCTCCTGATAAAAATAAAAATAAACCACGACCACCTATAGTCTTGCCAAAGTATTAGGATCTCAGTTTGATCATTTCTCTGTATCCAGCTGCCAATTTGCAGGAAATATAGGCAAAAAAGGAACAAGCTGAACTGTACCATTAGTGTGCAATCAGTAAACTCCAAATGGTGGGAAACTGTAGAGGTCAAACAAAACAGCTCCAGTTCTTCAAAAAATCATTTGTGAGGGAAAGATAGGAATGACAGGGACTAAAAAACACATCAATTTTTTTTATTTGGCAAGACTAAACTATTTTATATAGCAATGCACCTTAGAAGAAAGAACCATAAAGAAACGTAATGAAATGATTACTATAAAAGTCAATGGTTACTTTGGGAGAGGAAAGGAAGCTGTGATTGTGATGTGACACACAGAGGGACTTCTGAGGTGCTGTCAAAGTTCTATTTCTTGACCTGAGTGGTGGTTATAAGAGTCTTCACTCACTCACCTGTACATGTTTTATGGATTTTCTGCATTACCTACTTAGGCATTTCTCACAGTAGACAGCAGAGTACAAGTACCACCAGGTTGATGTACAATTAATCTTGGATTTAAACAGTTCACATTCTGTTCAGTGCTCACTTTCTGAGGATGAGCACCAAGTGAAGTTTTTCATCAAATCAGGCAACTAGGAAATATCTATAAAGAACTAGTGTATTCCAGGCATTATTTTTAGCTTCTTTCTAAATTTACATTAAAATAAAATAAACTATCTTGGCATAACTAAATCATGAGTTCTTGCTTTATTTATTTAATAACTATTGTGTACCCCCTGGGTACTGGGCATTGTGCCAAAAACACAAGGAGGAAGAAGCTAAACATGTTTCCTAACTTCAAGAAGTTCATGTAATCTCCATTCATGAATTGAGTGGTATATTGTAACAGGTTCTTAATGTGCTTGATATATATGATCTCATTTTCATTCACCAGAATCTCCATTTTATACAAAAAGAAACTAAAATGTAAAGAGATTATGTAGAATGCCCTTTTAGGTCAGGCTAATTTCATAATCAGTGTTCTCAAGTGCTTGCCAAAGCTTCTTAAACTGGGATTCTAATTTTCATGGGGATACTTGATGATATGCCAGGGTTACAAAAAAAAAAATCAAAGGATAAATGTGCAGCATTTTCATGGAGTGATAATTGTACTAAATTGTAAATAATTTAAGACATATTTGACACTAACATGTATATATTTCAGAGTGTTACATAAGGCTGAAATACATTTTTAAGATAAAACCTATGATTACAACAGAGTCATTTCACTCTAGAAGGTCAGGGATCAAATCTTTGTTATTCATGGCAAGTGATATGTGCCTATGTCTGTCATTCTCTGTCCCACATTCTTTACTTAGATAACTAAAGTCAATCACCTGTCCCAGGTGACTAGTGTTAATAATCACTAGTCACTGCAAATTTATCCTCATGAGGTCCTTGATGATTTAATTCTCCAGATTGATTTTATTAGTTAGGAGGTCTTAAAAAACGAGTAAGATATCTATACTGGTGAATATTTTCACTGTTCTAACTAATCAAATACTTAAACAGATGTAATGTTAAAATAATGAATTCAAAGTAAGATTGACTTTTGAATGGCATCTGATGGCTTGAAAGTGGTAGAGCTAAACTGACCAAAATAAACTATGATATTGTGGATAATGAATTGACGTTCCGTTCTGCACTCTTCAGAGCCTAGTTGTGAGGCCTTGGATAAATCTAATAGATACATAACCCAAAGCTTTTTATAAGTAGTATTGCAAAATAAGAGCATGAACAATATAAAAGTAAGTACCAAACTCCTTTTGGAAGAAAGAGGCTATAGGCATTTACCTGGTCTGGCTGTATATCCCTCCAGGCATACAGCTACATTTCCGCATGGTTGTGCCAAAGACTGGTGGTGGCTGGGGTGGGGGAATGATTCACACTAACAGAACAGTCATCCAAGGAAAATTCTGTGCCAGGAGTGAGGAAATCATTGACTGGGAAGTGATGCAGGAGATCCAAGAGCCAAAAGAATTTAACTGAGCCAGGGCTCAAACTGGAAAAGCAGACAAAAAGTTGGAAAAACGGATTGTAGGTCAAAACTGGGTGATCAGAGATGATATCAGGATACAAGAAAGCTAAGACCAGTAGAGAAACCGTATTTCCCAGCAGAACCATGCCAAACAATAGGCAAGGAAACCTAGTATCTTAAAAAAAAAAAAGTTGTTATATAATCCATCTTTTATTTGAACCCTAAAAGTAGCCCTAAATTTTTAACAAGCATGGCTAATGGAAAAAAAAATTGTCTTTTTAGGGAGTCAAAAAGGAGTCAAGTTTAGTATGGTAGTGGTAGATGAAAACAGAACCTTGAAGATCAATATTTGTCATATGATAAATTACCCTCTGTCCCACTGTCTTAGTCCATTTTCTTTTGCTATAACAGAATACGATAGACTGGGTAATTTATAAAGAATAGAAGTTTATTTGGCTCATGGTTCTAGAGGCTGGGAAGTGCAAAAGCATGGTGCCAATAGCAAGGCCACCTGGCAAAGGCCTTATGCTGCATGATCTCATGAAGGAAGTCATCTCATGGCAAGAGAACACAGGAGACGGAGAGAAAGAAATGGGGCCAAACTTCAGCCTTTTATCAAGACCACTCCCAAAATAAATAACCCATTCTCCCAGCAATGGCATTAAACCATTCATGAGAGCAGAATCCTCATAATCTCATCACCTCTTAAAGACTCCACCTCTCAATACTATTACACTGGCAACTAAATTTCAGCATGATTTTTGGAGGTGACATTCCAACTGTAGCACCCACATGGTTCTATAAATCAAGGAAAAAATAAGGTATACTGTTTAGCATTAAATAAATACCTCAAAATACAATAAAATTAAAAACAGTCACTTCTCTTTGAGAAAGTAAGGTTGGTTGGTTGGTTGGTTGGTTGGTTGGTTGGTTGGTTCGTTGGTTGGTTGATTGGTTGGTTGGTTGGTTTTGGTTTCCCAGTCTTACCACTGTGCCTAACACATAGTGGACCCTCAATACGCATTTGACAAATAAATGAAGGACGGTTTTGTGTCTGGACAATATAAGATTTCTTTGTCATGATTCCTCAGTGAAATTCCAATCTCTTTCTTGCCTTAGATTTTTTCAAAACTATATTATTAGTAAATTTTTTACTCTGAAATTTCTGTATAAAAATAGCCAGAGCAGAAGGTTTGAATTCCATTAAATATGTTTCTAAAATGGTTAGATTTTTTTTAAGTTTTACATGGATAATTCTTTAGATTTCAAACTTTAGAGATGTTTATTCCAGTTTCAAAACACACATCTGCAGTGTTTGCAGTTGGACAGAGATTACTGCTTTAAAATCTCTCATTCTGTTGTTTCTTACCCTAAAGTTAACCAGAAGCAGAATCACTTGTACAAATAACACTGACAGTGGTACAATGGTGATTAGAAAGCTGCTGGTTTGTAATATACAGTGTGTTTCAGTACTTTCATAGTCAGTGAACACATAAAATGAAAATGATTCCACATTTGGCTAGATGAGTTGTCTGTGTTTAATAGATTACAATAACATGGGAGGGCAATATCAGGATAAACTAAGTGACATATGAAAGGCCTGCATTTGTTCATCAACTCATTTTATGACCAATGTAGATCTTGCAGGAAAAAACTACTCTGCAGTGAAAACTAGTTAGAGATATTTCTTTCAAGAAGCCAAGGGTTAACATAACTGAATTCTTACTCTTTTAATCTACTTTCCTGCAGATCTTCCTGAAAACTACCTCATTTAAAAAAAAATCACTTATAATAAGGAGAAAAATATTCCACTGTGGGAGGTTTAGATCTGGAAAGAGGTAGAAAACAAGTTATTTTCATGGCATAGAGTTTATATGTTTAAGAAACAATAAATTCTAAGAATACTTGTGGAGAAACATATTATTTACAGCCCTCAATCAGAAATCAACGTGTGGGGAACCTTCACTTCCAGCCAAAATGGATTAAGAAAGACTGGTTTACAGCCCCACCTTAAACAACTAGAAGACCAAACAAAACATATGAAAAAAACAGTGGTTTTCAGACATTGAACAACAGGCAGCATGAGACTTGACCCCTGCAAAAATGGAAACAAATGGGGTGAATTCTACTTACTGCCTAGATGAATTCCCATGCTGCAGCAGAGATGGTGTGACCCTAACAGAGACTGACGGTATTGCTGGGTTGAAGAGACAGAGTTCACAGTATAGGGAAGCCAAGGAAGCTAGAATGTGTGGGAAAGAATACTAAAGAGGAGGGAGCTGCACGGAGAGCATGTAGAGGGGTCCCCTCCAATCTTGACCGCTGCACTATGACTATCTAGTCATGGCTAAGAGAAAAATGCCCCAGGCCAAGCAAAAAATTAGTAAACCAAACAATTTCCTGACCTTACACAAGGCTAGGAATGTTTTGTTTTCCCACCAGTCAGAATGGAAAGATGTCCCAATACCCAGGGCTTTGGGTAGAGTCCTCAGAAGGGTATCGCCAAATTAGCCCTAGACTAAATATTGCACTCAATTTGCCCAATAAAACTTAAAAGCAAGCCTCAGAAGGATCAAACTGATTTCATGTAACTTAACTGCGCACTAGAGCAAAGCCCAAAAACATTTAAAGGAATATGACAAAAATCTAGCATGCAACAACATAAAATAAAAGTCTGGCACCCAATCAAAAACTCCCAGTAATGTATGATCAACAACCAAGAGAAGAATCAAACAATAGAAACTAATTTAGAAATTATAAAATGATGAAATTAGTAGAAAAAAACTAAAAATAACTATTAAACTACTAGCTATTAAAGCTATGATGTATATATTCAAGAGGGAGAGGAAAACGTGAACATGAGGTAGATAAAAATGAGAGCATTTTTTAAAGATCCAAATGAGACTTCTAGAGATGAAAAACACAATATGTGGGGGAGGGAGTCAACATGTTTCAAGTAAAATTGTTGTGGGGCAAAATCCACAAAAACTTGGTGTCACACATTAACCAGTGGGGTCATTTATGTAGATAGCAGCTCTCAGGACTCTCTATCAAATGAGACAATTGTCTTCATTGTAGTAGAATTGTTTCCCAAACTTTCTTAGGGCACATTCTCTTCTTTCTTCTTTTTTATTTTTTTCTTTCTTTTTTTTTTTTTTTTTTTTTTTTTTTTTTTTTGACGGAGTCTTGCTGTGTCCTCCAGGCTGGAGTGCAGTGGCGCTATCTCGGCTCACTACAAGCTCCGCCTCCCGGGTTCACGCCGTTCTCCTGCCTCAGCCTCCCCCCGAGTAGCTGGGACTCAGGCACCCGCCACCACGCCCGGCTAATTTTTTGTATTTTTTAGTAGAGACGGGGTTTCACCGTGTTTGCCAGGATGGTCTCAATCTCCTGACCTCGTGATCCGCCCGCCTCGGCCTCCCAAAGTGCTGGGATTACAGGCTTGAGCCACCACGTCTTAGGGCACGTTCTCAAGAGCAAGAAGCCAGATGAAGCTTCTTTCATCTTAAGAGAGCTAATCATATTTGCCATCAAAAAGCATGATCTCCTCTATTCCTGTAGGTTTCAGGAGCTATTCTAGAAGGACTGGTAGAGGAGACACAAACTAATCAAATATTTTCCCATGTACAATGAGGTCAGCTGTGGCCTTGTATCTACCAAGATGTTTTGCAGTCCGTATCCTGCTTAGGTTCTCTGTGGAATATGCCAATGATGGCTACTTCCTTCTTAAAACTCTCCCCATCCTCAGCTTTTCACCACCATTTCTCTTTCTGTTTCCTCCTTTCCTAACCCCTCCCTCTCCGTCTTCTTTGCTGATGCTCAAGAAGATTATTAAAGCTAAGAACATTTAATTTTCAGAGCTTCTATCAATCTGTTCCAGAATCAGACATTTTTATAAAATTTTTAAGAATTTATAAAAGTAATATATGTTCCCTGAACTTTGAAATACAGGTAAGGGAACATTGAGTTGAGGGATACATGTAGGGGAGGTTTAAAGGGATACAGGCATTCCTCAAAGATATTTCACGTTTGGTTCCAGACCACCCTAATAAAACTACTATCACAATAAAGCAAATCACAAGGAATTTTTACTTTCCCAGTGCGTATAAAAGTTATGTTTATACTATACTGTGGTTTCTTCATTGTGTAATAGCATTAAATTAATATCTAAGAATGTATATCTTAATTTTAAAATACTTCATTGCTAAAAAATGCTAGTGACCACCTGAGCTTTTAGCAAGTCATAATCACCTCTTGTGTTTCCTGCAGAGTGACAGCATTATTATACTCAGCCTGGGAGACCCTAAATGAGAGGCAATGTTCCTGTGAGAAAAGTAGGTTTCTGTTAAAACAAGAAATAGAGGTAGGATACTGTAAAGATGTTCAAGACAGAGCTGAGATTCTATGAAAAAAAGGTAGTTCTAAAAGACACAATGGAAAAAGTTGCCAGAGATGGAAGCAAATAAATATGCATTGGGAGCAGAAGGCACACAGTGGTATTCTGATGAACATTAACACTTCAGAGACAACTGTATTGGCTTGAATTGAGGGTCTTGGCACAAGAGAAGAATGATGGCATGGTAGCACTAACTTCAAGGCTCTGGTTAGAATTCTGACAAATGACAGCCATCTGCAACCCTATTGAGCCCATAACCTACAGAGCAGTGCCTGAGCAAAGTTGTATTCAAATAGCATATGCCCAAGAGATTAGAAAATAGTTTAAAGAAATTCCATTATTTACTTACATCTCCTGAAGGACATTAAAAGAATCTGATACATAATGCACAGCAACACTTCTCATATCCCTTTCTTCGTGGTCCTCTGATCATTTCACATATGTCTTACACATGAGGAAAAAAGGCTCAAAACTATTAAATGAGGGAAGGAGCCAGGCTTTGGGGCAGAGAATTCCAGGCTTGAGTTGGATAGCTAGCATTTGATTTCTGGCCTGCCAGTTACAAACTGGAACAAGTCAGCTAAGTACTCTGAGCCCCATTTCCTAGAAGAGAGGGCAATATCTCCCTCACAGATCTGTTGTTAGGATTACATTTTTAATTGAGACAGATGTCAGGCAATCATCTCAGGAAAATACCAGCAAATATCACGTTGGAGCAGGCTGGAAGGCATAGGCCTCAGGGTCAGTGGAGTCTCAAGTTCTCCTTTCTTGCAGCCTCATGTGACACTCGTGGACTGGCACAGAACTAGATGTACCCTAGAGCTATGCTCATGCTATGGGACCCCACCCATGTCTCTCCTTTTATGGGACAAACATAAGCATATCCTTAATAGGGAAAATGAACACCAAGGCTCTGGCAGCAGGCAGGATGAGCATAGGTGCCAGCTGGTTGGAAGCTTGTGAGAAAACAGTGGCTGCCCAGAACACTTGGAAACCTGGGAGGACTGTGTATTAGTCCATTCTTTCACTGCTATAAATATGCTACCTGAAACTGGGTAATTTATAAAGAAAGGATGCTTAATTGAGTCACAGTTTTGCTGGCTAGGGAGGCCTCAGGAAACTTACAATCATGGCAGAAGGTGAAGGGGAAGCAAGGCATGTCTTACATGGCAGCAGAAGAGAGAGAGAGAGAGCACATACAGGGGAAAGTGACACTTTTAAGCCATCAGATATCATGAGAACTCCCTCACTATCATGAGAAGAGCATGGGGAACCACCCCCATGATCCAATCACCTCCCACCAGGCCACTCCCTCAACAGATGGGGATTACAACTTGAGATGAGGTTTGGGTGGAGACACAGAGCCAAACCACATCAGACTGCTTGCTAAGGGAAGTTGAACTCAGAAACAGCCACTGTCACTGAGGGAAGAGGGAGCTCCTGGCCCAACTAATTCAAATCACGTAGCTCTAAATCAATCTCTAATGCAACTCACGAGACTAATCGTATGGCTTGTCTCTACAACAGGATATAGGTAAAGACTTTAAAAACCATGTGTACTCTACAAATGTTTGTAAAGTCATCATTCATGAATTATATTGACTTTCTTCTACATTTAAAACTGGTACTTGGAACTAGCCACTAAAGATACAAAAAATAAATGAGGTTTGGAGATAAACATACCTTGTTACTTCCAAACTCTACTCTATACTCTCGGACTTAGAAGCTTAATAATATCAAGCTTATATCAGTTACTGTTAACCTTTTTGGTTCATTAACTTCTTTGAGAAAAATGCAAGCTATTCACTCTCAACTCTAGAAAAACTGATATATATGTGTGCAAATCCAAAAATTGCATATAATTTCAAGGGATTCCAAGTAGACCCCAAGTTAAAATCCTGTGAAATAGATTACTAGCTCCCTTCTGCTGTGAGAAAAATGAGTCTTAAAGGAGTCAATGAATTTTCTTAAGGTAGGGAAATGATTAACAGAAATGCAAACCCAGATCCTCTGAATCCAAATGCAATGCTTTTCCTTTGATCTACACAGTTATCTCAGTTGTCCACAAACATACATTCACCTGTAGCTTGGGCTCTGATGCCTCACTTCTCAGGGTGTTTAAGAAAGGTGGGAGTGACTTATAGGCATCCACATTGCCCTTTTCACTTTCTATGATGGTACAATTAGACAAATTCTTGCCATTGGTCTATTTCTCCTAAAAATATTTAAGTTTCTTCTATGTGCTTCGCACTGTAAGCTTAAGGGATAAGGAGGTGAAATATGTATGGCCACTGCAAGCATAAAGCTTATAATCTAGTTTGCTACCTCTCCTCTGAAAAGCAGAAAACCTTTGCAATGGTCATTTGTATACAGTCTAAATATTATAAGATATGTATAAAATATTCACCACCACTTTTAATACTCAAATATATATGTGCATGCATGTATATGTCTGTAAGTGCATTTATATAAGATATATAACCAGCTTTGAGTTGGTTCATTGGCATATATACTTTTTTTCCCCTCATTTTGTTTTTATTATAGCATGTTTGCTTAATTTACAGCATGCAGAAAATAAGCTGGGTCTTGTTTTGATACAAACATTGATGTTTTAAACGTTGCACACAATATTTGTTACAAAGAACATATAAAATATCTTTTTAGAAGCCTCTATAAGAAAGAAAATACAAAGTTTAACCCCACAACTTTCCTCTTTGCTAGAACTGCAAACTACTGCTACAGTTTTAAATAGACTTTTTGTTGTTTAAACTATACATCCAGGAAAATCTTAAAAAATTAAAGAAACGTGCATATAAATGATTGCATAGCAGAACATTAACATTAACTGCAAACAGTAAAGAAATGAAAGTCAGAAATACTATCAAATATACAAAGGTTCTAGAATCAATCCTTTAAACACATTCCACAAACAGTATTTAAAATCCATCGTTGTATTATTTACAGGCAAAGCCTAGATTACTAAAACCAAAATTGAAAAAAGTAATCCTCTAAAAGGAATCGTTTCCCATAATTCTTACTTATATCTGTAAGCAAGCAATCTGAGATATTTAAAGATGCTAGCTTTTTATTCTGAAATGAAATTGGACATGTCAAGCCACTTTTGTCCCCAAAACGATCTTTCAGAGAAATACTAGAAATTATAAATGGTTAAGGGTATTACTTCATTTTTAGTCAGGTACTACACTGATAATCAAAAGCTCAGAAGATGTGACTCTTGCTTAAAACTGACTAATCCTTTTTCCCAAATTATCTTAAATTTAATGGCACCACAGAATCACCTAGAATGAGTGTTGTCTTTCAACTTGCCTTGTATTGAATAAACTGAGGTGTGAAAAGCAGGCCTCCCTCATAAAAAGTCAGGCAAATTTTGATACAAATGCACGAGCCAAGTGCTGTAAGCATCAAAATTTCAGTTCTTTTACACTACATTGGCATATATACTTTATCTTAAAGGAGATTGTTGATAATTAATGGCAACATGTGATTGGTGATTTATAAGTTGGTTAGATAGTTTTTTAACTCTCAAAAAGTAAACTACAGTTGACCCTTGAAGAATGCAGAAGTTAAGGGCATCAACCCCCATGCAGTCAAAAATCCACGTATAACTTTTGACTTCCCAAAAGTGTAACTACCAATAGCCTACTGTTGACCAGAAGCCTTCCCAATAACATAAACAGTCAATTAACACATATTTTGTATATTATATACTGTATTAGTTTCACACTGCTGATAAAGACATACCTGAGACTGGGAAGAAAAAGAGATTTAATTGGACTTACAGTTCCACATGGCTGGAGAGGCCTCAGAATCATGGCGGGAGGTTAAGGCACTTCTTACATCGTGGCAGAAAAAGAAAATGAGGAAGAAGCAAAAGTGGAAACCCCTGATAAACCCATCAGATCTCATGAGACTTATTCACTATCATGAGAATAGCAGGGGAAAGACTGGCCCCCATGATTCAATTGCCTCTCCCTGGGTCCCTCCCACAACACATGGGAATTCTAGGAGACACAATTCAAGTTGAGATGAGGATACAGCCAAACCACATCATTCCGCCCCTGGCCCCTCCAAGTCTCATGTCCTCATATTTCAAAACCAATTATGCCTTCCCAACAGACCCCAAAGTCTTAACTCATTTCAGCATTAACCCAAAAGTCCACAATCCAAAGTCTCATCTGAGACAAGGCAAGTCCCTTCCACCTATGAGCCTGTAAAATCAAAAGCAAGCTAGTTACTTCCTAGATACAATGGGGGGTACAGACATTGGGTAAATACAGCAGTTCCAAATGGGAGAAATTGGCCAAACTAAAGGGGTTACAGGGCCCATGCAAGTCCAAAACCCAGCGAGGCAGTCAAATTTTAAAGCTCCAAAATGATCTCCTTTGACTCCAGGTCTCACATCCAGGTCATGCTGATGCAATAGGTGGGTTCCCATGGTCTTAGGCATCTCCACCCCTGTGGCTTTGTGGGGTACAGCCTCCCTCCCAGGTGCTTTCACAGGCTGGCATTGAGTATCTTCAGCTTTTCCAGGCACACAGTGCACACAGCGCAAGCTGTCATTGGATCTACTATTCTGGGGTCTGGAGGATGGTGGGCCTCTTCTCACAGCTCCACTAGGGAGTGCCCCAGTAGGGATTCTGTATGGGGGCTCTGACCCCACATTTCCTTTCTGCACTGCCCTAGCAGAGGTTCTTCATGAGGGCCCCACCCCTGAAGCAAACTTTTGCCTGGGCACCCAGGCATTTCCATACATCTTCTGAAATCTAAGCAGAGGTTCCCAAACATCAGTTCTTGACTTCTGTGCACCCGCAGGCTCAACACCACATGGAAGCTGTCAAGGTTTGCGCCTTCTACCCTCTGAAGCCACAGTCCAATCTGTACATCAGCCCCTTTCAGCATGGCTGGAGGAGCTGAAGCACAGAGCATCAAGTCCCTAGGCTGCACACAGCACAGGGACCCTGGGCCCAGCCCATGAAACCACTTTTTCCTCCTGGGCCTCAAGGCCCATAATGGGAGGGGCTCCCATGAAGGTCTCTGACACCACCTGGAGACATTTTCCCCATGGTCTTGGAGATTAACATTAGGCTCCTTGCTTCTTATGCAAATTTCTGCAGCCAGCTTGAATTTCTCCTCAAAAAATGGGTTTTTCTTTTCTACTGCATCATCAGGCTGCAAATTTTCTGTAATTTTATGCTCTGTTTCCCTTTTAAAATGTAATTCTTTTAACAGTACCCAAGTCACCTCTTGAATGCTTTTCCACTTAGAAATGTCTTCCACCGGATACCCTAAATCATCTTTCTCAAGTTCAAAGTTCCACAAATTTCTAGGGCAGGGCAAAATTCCACCAGTCTCTTTGCTAAAACATAACAAGAGTCACCTTTACTCCAGTTCTCAACAAGTTCCTCATCTCCATCTGAGACCACCTCAGCCTGGACCTTATTTTTCATATCACTATCAGCATTTTTGTCAAAGCCATTCAACAAATCTCTAGAAGTTCCAAACTTTCCCACATTTTCCTGTCTTCTTCTGAGCCCTCCAAACTCTTCCAACCTCTGCCTGTTACCCAGTTGAAAAGTTGCTTCCACATTTTCAGATATCTTTTCAGCAATGCCCCACTCTACTGGTACCTATTTACTGTATTAGTCCATTTTCACACTGCTGATAAAGACATACCCAAGACTGGGAAGAAAAAGAGGTTTAATTGCACTTACAGTTCCACATGGCTGGGGAGGCCTCAGAATCATGGTGGGAAGTGAAAGGTACGTCTTACATCACAGCAGCAGGAGAAAATGAGGAAGAAGCAAAGTGGAAACTCATGATAAACCCACCAGATCTCATGAGACTTATTCACTATCAGGAGAATAGCAGGGAAAAGCTGGCCCCCTGATTCAATTACCTCCCCTTGGGTCCCTCCCACAACAGGTGGGAATTCTGGGAGATACAATTCAAGTTGAAATTTGAATGGGGACACAGCCAAACCATAACATATATGTATTATATACTGTATGCTTAGAATAAAACAAGTAGAGAAAAGAAAATGTTATTAAGAAAATCATAAGGAAGAGAAAATATATTTACTGTTCATTAAGTGGACGTGAATCATCATAAAGGTCTTCATCCTTGTCATTTTTACATTGTATAGGCTGAGGAGAAGGAGGAAAAGGAAGGATTGGTCTTGCTGTCTCAGAGGTGGCAGAGGCAGAAGAAAATCCACATATAGGTTGACCCACACAGTTCAAACCTCTGTTGTTCAAGAATCAACTGTAATTGGATTGACCTTATTGAAAGAACAATTTAAAAGAGATTTTGAACAACTTGTCCTTCATGATTCCAGACTCTCTACAAATTTGTTATTCAATAACTCTGATATTATGGTCACACTATTCAAAAATATTGATTTTCGGGGTGCTGCAGGAGGAAAAGAGCATGTTAAGAAAAAGTTGGGGGAATAATAGCATTACATGGCCCCATGGAAACCTTTCAGAAATTAAATAAGCCATGTTAACTCAATATATTCAGTTTCATCTTGAATTGGTCAGTTTAGATAGGTTGCTACAGTAACAAATAATTCCAAGATTTCAGGGATGTAAAAAACAGAAGTGTATTTCTTGCTCAAGCAGAGTCATCACTGGCCCAGGATGCTCTCCAGGGCAGCTGTCCTCCATATGTTGGCTGGGCATTCTCAGCTGCTTCAGTTTAATGGCATCTCCGTCTCAACACGTACCTTCATCACTGCCAAAGCCAAAGAAAGAGAGTATGGAGAAATACACTTGACTCTTAAATGTTTCCACCCAGATGTCCCTTCTCCTCCTGTTTCACTGGCAACATGGGTCACATGGCCATACCTAGCTTCAGTGGAGCAGAGAACTGTCCCTCCTGTAAGATCAGAAGGAGAGGGTAAGAATCAGATGCCGTAACGTCTAACATGGGTGTCTTCAAACTTCATATCAACAACATGACTCAACAAATAGTTTTCAATGTGGAAAGTTTTGACTGAAGTTATTTTTCTTTGTTTTAAGAAAACAAGATGCTATATCAGCTTTTTTTCATTGTAACTTTTAGTAACATATTAAGTAATTGTCCATCATAGGAATCCAATATTTTAGCTATTTCAAATGTTTTCATTAGATTAAATCTAGACTAGAGAAGCAACCACCTCACATTCATTCTAAAATAAAACAGACAAAACACAATATATACTCAAAGTCACAACCTAGTAGTCACATTTGAGTATCAGTCCTATCTGGTTTCCAGCTCTGATTTCACTTGCCCTAGCCAAGTGATTGAATTAACCCTTGGGGGCTGCTAGTTCAGAAAACCAGGGACAATATGTCTCAAAGTTTGGCCTGATAAGCAAATTAAATAATAAAAATGAAAATGTGTTAAGTCTATAAATCAGAATGAAAATGAATATGTTGTTGAAAATACATATAATTTGAAGGTAAGACTTGGTTAAAAAATCTGCCCTAAAATTGAAATTCCAGCTATTAATCAAAACATATGATTAGCTCTTATCGTAATATCCCATGATATGGAAAAGAGATTTGGCAGAGTTTTTTTATCATGTTTAATTATTGCTTATTTTATAGTTTTATAAGCAACTGGAAATATCTATTTGAGTTCTTAAATAACCCTAATGAGTAGCATTTATGCAATCTCTTCCATGAGATCACTGTCATTGTTGGCTCCCAGGAAAAATCATGAGGTGGTCCAAAGTGAAAAAGTACTCAAATTAAACCCATCTGCAGATACTAACATAATAGAGCTAACTTGGATGTAAAAGGGAAAAACAATCAGGGTTTTACGTAATAAATCTTGTTCCAGAAATAGGAAGGGCATGTATTCAAGTTAACTGAACTATCTGGCTTTGCATTTAATGTCCACACTATGTGAATTGTCTAGTTATATTAAAATCTCATTCTAAAACTAAATATTGGTCTAATGTTGCTATTTTTTCATAACAGATTCAAGCAAAAAGAGAGGAACAGGAGAAGGAGGAAGAGAAAGAGAGGATGAGGGAAAGGAAAGAGGATGTAAAGAAGAAAGAGCAGAAGAGAAAGAAGTAAAAATGATTTGAAATGTGGTGCGTGAATCAGTTTGACAGGTAAACTCCCATTTGAAGTTTATATATTTGTAATCTCATGATTAGAAATGCACAGAAATGTCTTTCCTGAGAAATAAAATTGAAAGTGTTTTCTTCTCAGAAACATTTACAACTACAACCTAACTTACTATTACAAACTAACACAACAAGCCAAAGAAAAAAGATCAGGCCAACAAACAACCCTATATAACTCCTTGGAATAATGTTTGCTAATTTTATTTAAGCTAAGAAAGTAATTTCTTTGCACAAAATATCCTCTCTACCTTCCCCCAATTTTTTTCCACTGACGGACAGGACAACGTTCCAAAATAAATTTTCTTTTCTGGTACAGCCCTTCTAGTGCCCTTGCTTCTTAACCAAATGTGTGCTTCTAAACTGTATTTTCATTCAGCTTTATAATAAGAAAATTCATTCTGTATTAATTTTTAAAAAACAAATCTTTAACATTATTATTCAAAGTTTCATTGAAAGACATCATATTAAAAGTTGATTATCTCTCAAGAAGAATAAAAATTTGCAATTTACAAATTCAATGCAATCCCTATCAAAATACCACCATCATTCTTCACAGAAGTATAAAAAAATTCTAAAATTAATATGGAACCAAAAAAGAGCCTGCATAGCCCAAGCAAGACTAAGCAAAAAGAATGAATCTGGAGGCATCACACTACCTGATTTCAAACTATACTATAAGCCATAGTCACCAAAACAGCATGGTACTGGTATAAAAATAGGTACATTGACCAATGGAACAGAATAGAGAACTCATAAATAATCCCAAATACTTACAGCCAACTGATCTTCAACAAAGCAAACAAAAACATAAAGTGGGAAAAGGACACCCTTTTCAACAAATGGTGCTCGGATAATTAGCAAGCCACATGCAAGAAAAAAAAACCGAATCCTCCTCTCTAACCTTATAGAAAAATCAACTCGAGATGGATTAAGGATTTAAACCCAAGACCTGAAAATATAAAAATTCTAGAAGGTAACATTGGAAAAACCCTTCTAGACATTGGCTTAGGCAAGGATTTCATGCCCAAGAACCCAAAAGCAAATGCAATAAAAACAAAGATAAATAGCTGAAACCTAATTAAACTAAAGAGCGTTTGCATGATGAAAGGACCAGTCAGCAGAGTATACAGACAACTCACAGAGTGGGAGAAAATCTTCACAATCTATACATCTGACAAAGGACTAATATCCAGAATCTACAACGAACTCAGACAAATCAGTAAGAAAAAAAACCAAACAATCCCATTGAGAAGAATAAAAATTTAAGAAAAAAAAAGTAACAAATAGTCCAGACTGAACTTGGAATCCTGAAAAAGCAATGGAACATTTCTTAAATATGTTTCTAATTTTGGTCACCAAAATACAACGGCATCTCACTAATGAGGTACATTTTCTCTGTACCCTATATGTGGAAACTCAGTTTTGTGAAATACTTTGACTCATCAATTCTTTTTCCCCTTAGCATTTTTTTGTAAAAGAAAGAAACCCTACACATATCCACATATATACTGAGTAGCCAAAAATTTGATCTGGCTCTGCCAGATAACAGTGTGTTTCCCATTAAAAGAGGTGGCATAAGACAGCAAACATATGGAACATACTAACTGCCTATCACCTAACAATTAAATTAATATAATTTCTCCTATGGATACAAAGGTTTGAGGCAATCTGCAGATCCTGAAATTGAACAGTGTTACCAGCCGGGCTCACCAAACAGTTTTTGCTGGCAAATAAAGCCGTGAAAAATAAACCGTAAGGACAATTTGGAACTTGAACCAGAGATGCAGCCACCCAGTGCCAGAATGGTAGTCCAGCTTGCTACTTAGAGACACACTTCCTAAGAGAGGTATGACAATCCTGGGAAATGAAGCCCTAAAGTTGTCCCATGATGCAGATCATCACTAGACAATGTATTAAAACCTGATCTTTCATGAAATAAATCTGATCATTCATGAAAGATGAAAACACTGCTTACTTTTCACACCACTTTGAACTTAGTGGAAGTTAGAATGATGTAGTTGTTGTCCTATTTGTTTTGAGTATTAAATCTGTTTAGATTGACTATTCTCTTATTTAGGAACAGGGTGGGCCTTACTCAAACATAACAAATATAATTTGTGGTCAGCTGGGAAAATTCCCTCTGCCTCAAAATGATCTTCCCTCTAACATTTTGCTGATTCTACAAACTCCACTACAAGTCGTTGGTTCCTGCTAAGAGAAACCTATGCCCTCAGGATCTCCTTAAATGTCAATTACTGCAACAAGGGTGTCACACTGTGCTCTAATTCTAACTAATTTGGGGTTGATTTGTGAAGGAGCTTTTATTCTTTCCCATAGGGGTTAGCAAACCATGGTCTGTGAGCCAGAGATGTTGGAACACAGCCATGCTCATGCCTTGACTTCAGCCTATGGCTGCTTTTGTGCTGCAACAGCTGAGTGGAGCTGAGTAGTTGAGGCAGAGAAGGCAAGGCCCACAAAACCTAGAAGACTTACACCTGGCCCTTTACAGAAAAAGTGTACCAATTCCTGATACAGAGCACCTAGAGACATGGACAAAATAAAGAGGAAGTGGGGAAAGTGAAGTAAGAATGCTTTACCCTTGGGGGGCACTCTGCTTTTTTTTTTAAACACACCCCCACGTCTGAGCAACATTCTGCTTTTAAGAAAGGATCTTTGCATAACTAATTCTCACAATATAACCTGCAGAGATTGAAATCACAGACTCTGGCACATGTAGGTGCTCAAGAAATATCTGTTGGATGCATACATTCATTCATCCAACAGATAATGTATCAAGACTTATTATATGCAAGGTACTATTATAGGATATGTGAAAAGAGCAGTAAGTCAGGAAAAAGTAAATTCTAGTCCCATAAGCTTTCATTCTAGTGTGGGGAGACAAAAAATGAACATGTAATTATACCAATGATTAATAATATGTTAGTACAAAGAACAGTGGAGAGGTACAATTTTACAGAGGGGTCACAGAAGGTCTCCCTGATTCCAAGACATTTGAGCAGAGACCTGTAGGAAGTGAGAGAAGTTACAGGCTACCTGAGGGAAATGCAAAGGCCCTGAGGTGGTAAGGAGCTTGGTGGGTCCCAAGAAGCCACTGTGGCTGAAATATAGTGAGGGAAGGGTTATGGCAGGTCACAGGTCAGATGGGGAAACAAAGCAGCAGCAGTTAGGGCCCTGAAGGCCACATAAGAAACTTGGAATTTTACTCTGAGCTATTAAAAGTTTTAAGAAAAGGAGGAGACACAACCTCACTTGCATTGAGAATAGTCCCTCTGCCTACTGCGTGGAGCACCGACTGTGAGGCAACCAAGGTAAATATCTTCATAGAGTAGACCAATTGCTGTGAAATCAAACCAACAACAACAAAAAAAAAAAAAAAAACCCACTTCTTCCACATAGTAGGCTCTTTCTCCCTTGGGAAAAACATATTAACAAACTTGTCTGGTTATTAAAGGTAGACCCCACATGGCACCCCACCTTGAACATATCCTAGAAGGCAGAGGTATAAAAAGAGAAGACTTAAATTGGCCTTTACAATAAATTGACAAAAGTATTTTGTATTCCCCACAAGGTAGGGAAGACACAGATCTGGGATACTCTGATGTAGGATAAAGAAGAAGATTCTGGGAGAAAGAAGTAACCTGAGCCACAGAGCTGGGGCAGGGACCTCAGAAGGCACCAGAGGTGGAGCTGGCTAGAGACTTTGAATATAATGATGTTTAATATTCAATTTTAAGCTGTTTACCTCTCTCTGTATTGAAATGTAACAACCCCATGCACACTCTCCATTACCCTCAAACATTTCATGAAAATATGTCTGCTATGCACAGCTATTTGGCGCTAGTGAGGTTTTAGAAAATTTCGAAAGAGGAGCAAGAGAGAAGGAGGCTTCATCGTAACCTGCATCAGGAGAAACCTAAGCTCTCCCATTCTCTCCACCAAGAAAAAAAGTGCTTAAAAATACTGGTAACGACATGCCATTGTGTGGGTTAGGAAATCAAGATAATTCATTTAGAAGTTTTTTAAGGGTCATTCCAGAATGTTAGAGGGTTTGTGGTCCATCATTTTAGGAGCCAAAACTTTGGTTACATATGCAAGTTCAAATTAAGGATATCGAGGCACTAATAAGGTAAGTGGCCTTGCATACAGGTTAGGTGAAAGTCATAAACCTGGTACCCTGGTAAAGCTAGGGCCCAAGCCTAGTCTTCTAATTCCATGTCAAGTCCACTCCACCATGGCTGCCTTGCCAACACAACCTTTCCTAAGCCCAGATGTGTTGATGTGCATTGCGCCAGATTTCTGAAGACTCAAGTCACTTCCTGAGATAAATTACTCATATAGGAAAGCAGACTAGCAGTTATTGTAAACAACTCTAAGACTCTCATCTAAAGAGCGGATATGCCTTCCTAAAGGGCGTGCTCCAAGGCAAATAAATCCTTTGGATCTAAGTCTACCTTTTAGCACACACAAGAACACTTTCAGCTCATTGATCCAGAAGTGATAAAGGAAATGAAAAGTTCAGCCAACCAAAATGGGGTGCTCAAAGGGGTTCTTTTAAGGTCCAGGCTGCACAGGGTAGTTCTGCTTTGTCCCCATCAAAGTTAGCCTCTGCCAAAGAATTGCTCCCGGCTCTGGCCACCACATGTGCCTACAACCCCCAAAGCAGAAAGCCTGGGAGAGAATCACATACTCATAAAGGCCCCATAATTAGGCACATTCACTGGGAATGGTGTTTAAGTTATCAATCATGGGTACAAGAAGAATTAATAAAATTATGTATATTTTTTAAACTTTTTATAGAATTATACATTACTAACATTTCAAATACAAGAATGAAACTGACCAGGTTTTGACTGACTTAATTTTAGGACTTGCATAAGTTACTTAGCCTTTCTGAGGCCATTACCAATAAAATGGAGATCACAATGTCTACTTTATATGACGGTTTTCAGAATTGGAGTTAATGTATATATAGTGTGTAGCACTATGCCTGGCACAGAGATGGGGTTCAATAAGTAATACCCATTATTATTAATTAGTAGTAATAATAATTACTTGAAGTAAGCAGAGCTGATCCCATGCTGAGGCCATGCTGAGAGCCACCCACCTGATTTGTAGAGCATCCTTGAGTACTTGCTGACAACAGTAAAGTTTCAACCTAAGGGTGCTATATACTTCCATAGGTAACTTCTCTTTTTCAGAATACAAAGATCCAAGAGGCACAACGTGGTCAAGATAACAATAGGAATTCAAGTTTCTATAAGCAGCATAAATGCCTCTCAGAACTATAATCTGTTTCTGTCCCCAAACTAAGACATTGTATAGAAATCCTAACCTTGGCTATGGCCAGGAAAACTCATAATCACCAGATATGAAAAATAAAAATGAAATGATAATTTACTTACTTCTTACCGGGACAAACCTTTGCAATCTTTATTTAAATTACTAATATAGACAAAGTCATAAGTGAATGCAGTAAGTAATTCTGGAAATGTTTGGGTCAGGATGGCTAGGCAATAGAAGGCCCTGGGCAACTCAGCCTGAGCCACTATCCTGGGAAATGTTTCAAAAGAAAGGTTAGCACAGAAGACCACACAGATTAGCCAGGGGGGCCTGAGTTCTGGTCTTAACCTCTACCATTTACCAGTCACATAAACATCTGCAAGTCAAATAACTTCTCCAAGCCTCAGTGTTCCTATCTGTAAATGGGGGATAACAACTTACCCACCTGCTTTACTGGAAGATTGAAATAATATACATGAATGTGCTTTATAAACTATGAAGTGCTGTGTGTAAGGTATTAGCATTATTTGTCAGTTCTGCTCCATACACAGTAAAGCAAATAAGTTTTTGGTTTATGAGTATCCAGTAAGCTGACAATTAGATATGAGGGTATTTTCTGGTTTTTTGTTTATTTGTTTCCAGAATTATCTTGTTCCTTCTTTATACAAGTTCCTAAAACAGAGAGTAAATTAGGCATTTGGGACTCCCACAGACCACCAAGTGACTTGAATTCAGTAAGTTTTCACTGCACTCATGATCTCATTACAGACACAAGCTTCGCTATGGGCAAGATGAATAGGGTTCCCTATGCAAAACCTTAAAACTTGGTTAGTCTTTAGCAACCCCTCCTGTCCTCTTCACTCTCTCTCTTTCAGTAATACCCTAAACTTCTCCAGTACTCAGGATTCTCATATTTTTCCCTGGTCACCAACCCTACCAGCAGCCCACTCCAGCCTGGCATCCTGAGGAAGGACCCCCAGTTTGGGCCTTTCTAGTCTCCCATCCTCGCCTCTCATAACAAATTGTACCTGTTCTAAGTTGCATCATTCTTTACAAGACGTACCTTCTGCTGACCTGCTAATGAAAGACAGTGATGTCTCTCCCACATAACGGATTTTCATTTGGGTCTTGTTAGATAATGCTTAGATTTCAAAGGAGACTACAGTGGCAGAAAATTTGAAAACCAACACAAGAGGTATTTTAGGTATTCACACACACACTCATTTATTCACTCATAAAGCATGTATTCAGCACCCACAGTGGATTAAGACTCAGTCGGGGAGAGAGAGGTTACAATGACAATAAATGCAGTGTGTGATAAGGGACTAGGTCAGGCCTAATTTGCCTGGACATAAAAACCAGGGGAAAGGCTGCTCTCGGCCAGAGCCCAGAATCTCTAACTAGGTCAACCCATACCCATTGCATCACACTGCTACCCAGCAACAGACTCTCAACTGCAATAAAGCATTTCTAGTTGCAGTTAAAAATTAATTGAAAATGCAGAAGATATAATTCTTGCCTTCAAAGATATCCCAATCAAATAGGAAAGACAAAAAAATCAGTTCATTATAATACAAGGAGATACAGGCTGATTGTTGATCTAATCAAATACCACTAAAACCAGACAAATATCAGGAATTTAAAAGAATTTTATCCCCTAGCAACAGAATGCAAGTATCATATAACACTAATAGCCCATAATAGTAATGACAGTTAGCTTGTGCCCATCAGGAGCAAAATTCTAAAGATATTCTCCAATTGGAAACTAACAATCAAACCCCTAATCCTGGTCCTGTTCCTTAGAAGCTCACAATCTAGTAGGGGAAACAGATAATATTTATAACAATGTGATAATCCACATGAGAGAACTCTGACAAGCTACTGTAGGAACAAGAGATGGAAACAACCTAAGTGTCTGTTGATGGATAATTGGATAAAGGAACCATGGCTAATATTATTTAGCCTTTTAAAAGAAAGATCTTGTCATTTGCCACAACGTGGATGAACCTGGAGGACATGCTAAGTGAAATAAGCCAGACATAGAAAAACGTTTTTAAAAGTAAAATATACAGAGTTAGAGAGTAAAACAGTGGTGATGGGAGGGGGAATTGAAGAGATGTAGGTCAGAGGATACAAAGTATCATACCAAATAGGTTGAATGAATAACTCTAGAGATCTAATGTGCAACACCAGGAGTATAGGCAATAACATTGGGCTGTATTTGGAATTCTTGCAAAATGAGATTTTTATCTCCTCTTGCCACAAAAACAAACATAATGGATAACAAGATGATGGATATTCACTTCATGATAGTTAATTTACTTCATGATAGTAACCATTTTGCAATCTCTATGCATCGCCTAATATCATGTTGTATACCTTAAATATACACAATAAAATTTATTTAAAAAAATAAAGACTCAGCACCATTTATTAAATAGGGTCTTTATTTTTTTAAATAAATTTTATTGTGTATATTCCCTATTTAATAAATGGTGCTGGGAAAACTGGCTAGCCATATGTAGGAAGCTGAAACTGGATCCCTTCCTTACACCTTATACAAAAATCAATTCAAGATGGATTAAAGATTTAAACATTAGACCTAAAACCATAAAAACCCTAGAAGAAAACCTAGGCATTACCATTCAGGACATAGGCATGGGCAAGGACTTCATGTACAAAACACCAAAAGCAATGGCAACAAAAGACAAAATTGACAAATGGGATCTAATTAAACTAAAGAGCTTCTGCACAGCAAAAGAAACTACCATCAGAGTGGACAGGCAACCTACAAAATGGGAGAAAATTTTCGCAACCTACTCATCTGACAAAGGGCTAATATCCAGAATCTATAATGAACTCAAACAAATTTACAAGAAAAAAACAAACAACCCCATCAAAAAGTGGGCGAAGGACATGAACAGACACTTCTCAAAAGAAGACATTTATGCAGCCAAAAAACACATGAAAAAATGCTCATCATCACTGGCCATCAGAGAAATGCAAATCAAAACCACTATGAGATACCATCTCACACCAGTTAGAATGGCAATCATTAAAAAGTCAGGAAACAACAGGTGCTGGAGAGGATGCGGAGAAATAGGAACACTTTTACACTGTTGGTGGGACTGTAAACTGGTTCAACCATTGTGGAAGTCAGTGTGGAGATTCCTCAGGGATCTAGAACTAGAAATACCATTTGACCCAGCCATCCCATTACTGGGTATATACCCAAATGACTATAAATCATGCTGCTATAAAGACACATGCACACGTATGTTTATTGTGGCATTATTCACAATAGCAAAGACTTGGAACCAACCCAAATGTCCAACAATGATAGACTGGATTAAGAAAATGTGGCACATATACACCATGGAATACTATGCAGCCATAAAAAATGATGAGTTCATGTCCTTTGTAGGGACATGGATGAAATTGGAAACCATCATTCTCAGTAAACTATCGCAAGAACAAAAAACCAAACACCGCATATTCTCACTCATAGGTGGGAATTGAACATTGAGATCACATGGACACAGGAAGGGGAATATCATACTCTGGGGACTGTGGTGGGGTGGGGGGAGGGGGGAGGGATAGCATTGGGAGATATACCTAATGCTAGATGACGAGTTAGTGGGTGCAGCGCACCAGCATGGCACATGCATACATATGTAACTAACCTGCACAAGGTGCACATGTACCCTAAAACTTAAAGTATAATAAAAAAAAAGATCATGATGAATAAGCTCCAGATTCTAAAAAATAAAAAAATAAAAAAATAAAGACTCAGGGAGAAGATGGCCACCTACAAGCCAAGGAAAGAGCCTCAGAAAAAAAACAACCACATAATTGTGAGAAAATAAGTTTCTGTTGTAGAAGCCATAGTGGTAATTTGTTATGGCAACCCCTGCAAACTAATACGGTAAGTAAAATCCAAATTTTTTACTATGTCTTACAAAACCCTATGATTATGTCCTGCCCAAATTTCTCTTCTTCTTTAAATGCCAGCCATTATGGCCTTCTAGACATTCCTTGATGATAGGATTGTTCTGATGTTTCCGAGTTTTTATACTCATTGTTCTCAGTGTCTGACATGATAGTTCTATTTTTGTTTTCTTAGAAATCTCAATACTGTTTTTCACAATGACTCCACCAATCTACATTCCCACCAACAGTGTACAGGGCTCCTTTGTCTCCACGCCCTCACCAACATTTGTTATCTTTTGACTTTTTGATAATAGCAATCCAACAGATGTGAGGTGACATCTTTGATTTTGATTTGCATTTCCCTGATGATTAATGATGTTGAGCACCCTTTCATCTGTTGGACATTTTTAATCTTCCTTGGAGAAATGTCTACTAGGGTCCTTTGCCAATTTAATTAGGTTATTTGTTTTTATACTGTTGAGTTGTATGTGTTCTTTATAATTTTTGGATATTAACCACCCATCAGATAAATGGTTTGCAAATTTTTTTTCCCATTGAGAATTGGGGGGGAAAAGCTACTTTTTTATTTTGCTGATTATTTTCTTTGCAGTGCTTTCCTGTGTCTTTACATGGTCTTCCCTCTGTACCCATCTGTGTCCTAACTCTCCTTACGAGGACACCAGTCATATTGGATTAGAGTCCACACTAATGACTTCATTTTATTATATTTACCACTTTTAAGAATGTGTTTCCAAGTGCAGTCACATTCTGAGGTACTGGGTTTCAGGACTTCAACATAAGGATTTGGTAGGGACACAATGGAGTCCATAACACTTACAAAAATAAAGCCGTTAAGAGGATTTAAGCAAGAAAATGACATAATCCAATATGTATTTTAAGAGTAGTATGGCAGAAAAAAATAGAGAAGAGGAAAAGTGGTGATGGGAAGATTAGCTTGGAGATTATTTCAGTAATCTAGACCAAAAGAGACATTCTTAACCTGGAACCCACAGGTAGGTTAGGACATGCTGTATTTATAGAATCACATGAGGATGCATATGTACCCATAATGTAATTTAGTCTGAAAGCCCCATCATATCCAAGAAGCACAGTGCAATAGCCAAAATAAATAAAAACTAATTAACAAATCCCATGGTTTACTCATATTACTCAAAGGAATTCCAACAGAAAACGCATGAAATCACTTGCCAAAATCTTTTGTTCTCCTGCTCACTTGCTCTTTTCCTAGGGGTATTTCAGCATCTCTCTCCTCAAAACCTTCAAAGACAAATATTCCTCCATCACTCCTCCACTGCCTTCTTCTTCCATCAGAAGAAGAGCCCTTTCTTTTCTCTCTGAGAACTTTACCAGGTACATCAAATTTGCTTCTCTTCTGCAAAAAGAAATATTTGGAGAGAGAAAAAGATTGCTTCACATAAACTGAGGACTCTATTTATTAGGCAGAGAAGCTGTGGGGAAAATCTCTGAACATCCCCACATTAATCATTTTTGTCCAAGTTCATGCATTCTTTCTTCTTAAAGAGTCTTGATTTTTTTTCAGGTTCTCAAAGTGTTTAGTAAATATGTTTGATGGGTAGTAAATAACTGTCAAAAGAAAAAGAATGTGGTCGGGGGAGATGGGGAGAGATTGTGATTGTCTAGGAACTGAGCAAGGCCATCCACCATTCTGTAACATTTAGACTGGTCCTAAATAGACCACCACACCTATGGCTATGCATCCTGCCCATATTGCATTCCAAAGCCAACTGTGCACTGATGAGACTTCAAACAAAGCTAATACAGTGACAGGGTATTGCCTCAAAGGACAAGGCTCTTATAAATAAATATATTTTGCTTTGAACATGATTCACTAAGAAACTTTGAGTAAACTGCTGATTTGGGTCATCCAATCTAGTACTAAGTGATCTTTTCATTCCACTCAAGTAAGAAGTTAATGAAGATATGTAAATGATGATTCTCTCAGACCACAAATCTACTGTGTATAGACCATTATGAGATGTTGTGGTAAGAAAGGCTACAAGAGAGGGAAATAATACATGCCTTAACCTCACCTTGTTTTCCCAGCTAATTTCTTCCCAGCCACCTAACCGAGGGCTTATTTCTTTGTAAGCCCTCACTCCAGGCTTAGCCAAATGGCTAATCTCTTGTGCACAGTAGCTTGTCAGTTCTCTCATTTCAATTACTACATTGTTATAAATATTATCTGTTTCCCTTACTAGATAGTGAACTTCTACGGAGCAGGACCAGGATTTTGTTTGTTTGTTTGTTTGTTTGTTTGTTTGCTGAGTACCTAGCAATTCAATACTTCAGATATTTACAAAGTATGTAAATACTCACTGATAAGCCTGACTTCAAATTTTACTTATAAATTTCTTTTATACTACCCTGCATCTTAGAATAAAAAGATCTAAGTACGTTGGCAATGATTTGGAATCTGGGAAGTTTTTCAGAGCAGCTAATTCTAAACAGGAAGAGGGGGTATCCTCAGCTCAACCCTGCCTAAGGATTAAGTAGCTGAGTCCATTTTCTTGGAAAGCATTAGGGGTCAGAGGCAGGAAGTTGATGGGAGCTGGTAGAGAAATTAAAGAAAGTTTCACCCATTCTTCAGTCATCTATGGAAGCATGTTCTCATACCATTCGACCTTTCAAAGGGAACTTCCCAAACTGCTTCTAATATATCCCATCCAAAGTTTCCCTCTGAATCATTCAAGAGCCATCTAGTTGTGGGTAGAACAACACTAAGTTATTGCAATACTGTTTTTCTTCAGTATCATGAGTATTACCACATCTCAATGAAGCTATTCATGGTTTGAGCCTCCTGAATCAGGTTACATAGAAGTCCAACATGTGAGGCTCATTTCCTGGAAGCAAAAAAATTTAACCCTTCTATGAATCTAACTGCATGAGAACTACCTACTAGGTAGGCTTGTAAAATGCAGATTTTTAAGTTTACCTGATACCTAGGCAATAAAATTCTCTGAGGTTGAGATCTAAAGAGGTCTCCCTTCTTAACAAGATCCTTGGCCGGGTGCGGTGGCTCATGCCTGTAATCCCAGCACTTTGGGAGGTGGAGGTGGGTAGATCACCTAAGGTCAAGATCTTGGAGACCAAGATTTGGAGACCAGCCTGGCCAACATGGTGAAACCTCATCTCTACTAAAAATACAAAAAAAATTAGCTGGGTGTGGTGGCATGCACCTATAGTCCCAGCTACTTGGGGAGGCTGACGCAGGAGAAACGCTTGAACCCAGGAGGCGGAGGTTGCAGTGAGCCAAGATCGAGCCACTGCACTCCAGCCTGGGTGACAGAGGGAGACTCCATCTCAAAAAAAAAAAAAAGATCCTGGGTAATCCCACCCATCTATTTAGACTCAGTTCAGAGATTACATTGTTTTGTGTGTGTGTGTGTGCGCCTCAGCCTCCCGAGCAGATATTGTGTCTTCAAGGAAATCTTTTTGGACCTTCAGCCTGGATTGTGAGCTACCCCGAATGCCTCCTCTCATTGTGATTACATTGTGATTACTCATGTTATCTGTCACCTGTGATACACTGGGTTCCAAGAGGGCAGCAGCTTTGTCTTGTTTACATCTGATCCCCAGGGTTTTGAACAGTGCTGATGAGTTTAATGAATGAATCTTCTGTACTATAAGATGAACAGCCAGAATGCTAGGGTTGAAGCACCCTTCCAGGGCATGCAAGATACTCTGAGGTCTGGCCCCTGTCTACCTCTCCATCTTCTCCCTGCAACTTTCTTCTTCACACTCCTCTGCTTCCTATGCTTTTGCTTGATTTGTTACCTCTTCTGAACTCCTGTCACTTTGTGCCATCTCCTCCATTCACACCATCCCCCATGCACTCCACCTTGCCACTGGATAATTCCTACTCACTCTTTCTAACTTCCCACTCAGCCATCTACTCCTTTTAGGAAGTTTCCCCCACTTGCACTACCCCAGAACATCTTCTCTCCCCTAGGATCAGTAACAGACTATACATATTTTTATCTTTTCTTTTACTAATTACCTCTCTATGTTGGTCTTCTATGAACTATGAACTCCTTGAAGATGCAGACCATATCTTATTCATCTATTCATCTCTAGTTTCTACTCCAGTTCTTGCATAGAGTAGCTGTTCAGAAAGTTACTATTAAAGAATGGATGAATAGACAGGCAAACAGAGCCAAACATTCAGGCACATCTGCAAACCAAAGCAGGAACAAATGCATCTGAACACTGCCCAAACAAGAGTTGAGGGCCTGTATGTATAAGTCAGGCATCTTATCACATTGGCCAGGCAGGGTAAGCCAAAAAGGACTGGCATGTGCATCACTTCAAAACAGGTAGAGGAGAAGCTGAGGATTCTAAGGCTCATTAACTAAATCATAGTGAGAAACTAGATCATAACCCTGGGTATAGGTCAGTGACCAGGCATGGTGGCCAGAGAACATGGAGGGAAGTAAAGAAGGCAGGGAGAGAGGGACCCAAGATCAAACCCACAAGACAATGAGTCAGTCTTTGTGGCTTTTGGGTTAGCAAACCCCCAGCTGCTTTGATGAGACTATCATAGCTTCTTAAAGTGACAATGCTCCCTGGACAGGACCTGTCACTAAGTTTTAGGTTAAAAGAATGAAAATCATGTTGTGTTTTTTACTGAAACTTCCAGCATTTTAGCTTCCTATTGCTGCTTTAACAAATTATCACAAACTTAGTGGCTTAAAACATCACCAGTGTATTATCTCATAATTCTAGAGAAGTCCAAAAATGGGTCTTACAGGGCTAAAGTCAAGGTATCAGCAGGGCTGTGCTCCTCCTGGAGGATTTCAGGGAGAATCTGTTCCTCGCTTCTCCAGCTTCTAGAGCCTGCTTGGGTGCTTTGGTTCATGGCTCCTTCTAGCAATGGCATCATTCTGACCTCTGCTTCCAACATCACATCTCCTTCTCTGACTCGCTGTCACTCTGAGCTACCTGCTTCCCTTTCATAAAAACCCTTGTGTCCCTTTCATAAAAACCCTTGTGATTACATTGGGCCCACCCAGGTAATCCAAGATAATCTCCCATCAGGATCTTAATCACATTTGCAAGGTACCTTTGCCATCTAAGGTAACAGACTCACAGGCTCCAGGATTAGGACATAAACTGATTTTGCAGGCCATTATTCTGTCTATCACACTCAGTCATAGAAAAAAAATTTTTTTTAATTGAATCAAATTTTGATAGAAACAATAAGTATATAATGTTAAACTTTCTATCAGTGACAGGAAATAATATGGCACAAGAATCTGAAAAACAACAAATGAGGAAAGGAAAATTAGAATTGTATTATAATTTATAATTTCCATTGGTTTTCATCAGTTAAAATTCTAATATAAGTATAATACTGTCACTTCTAAAAGATTACAGCTGAGCACTGCTACCTTTGTTTTCACTGGTTATGCATCTTTCCTCTCCAATTCCCTGTCTTTGTGGGCAAGGCTACACGCCTCAAAACTATAGGTGGTTCCATCTGGAATGCTTCACTGCCAGCAGTTCATGTTGCACAGGAATTCAACTGAGAAGCATGAAAAGGAAAAGGGTGAAAAAGAATTCAGTCCAAGATATGAAAAGGAGAAAAGTCGATTTTCTTCAAAGAAAAAAAAATCAGCAATTGCATAAAAAGAAGCTCTACATTTAATTAAAAGTATGAATACCCTAGGATTTTCCATCTATAAATTATTGAAGATAAAAATGAAAAAGATTTTAAATGCCATGTATGACCATGATGAGAGTCCACATTTTCTTTTTTTTTTTTTCTTTCTTTTTTTTTTTTTTTAAATTATACTTTAAGTTTTAGGGTACATGTGCACATTGTGCAGGTTAGTTACATATGTATACATGTGCCATGCTGGTGCGCTGCACCCACTAACTCGTCATCTAGCATTCAGTGTGGCGATTCCTCAGGGATCTAGAACTAGAAATACCATTTGACCCAGCCATCCCATTACTGGGTATATACCCAAATGACTATAAATCATGCTGCTATAAAGACACATGCACACGTATGTTTATTGCGGCATTATTCACAATAGCAAAGACTTGGAACCAACCCAAATGTCCAACAATGATAGACTGGATTAAGAAAATGTGGCACATATACACCATGGAATACTATGCAGCCATAAAAAATGATGAGTTCATATCCTTTGTAGGGACATGGATGAAATTGGAAACCATCATTCTCAGTAAACTATCGCAAGAACAAAAAACCAAACACCGCATATTCTCACTCATAGGTGGGAATTGAACAATGAGATCACATGGACACAGGAAGGGGAATATCACACTCTGGGGACTGTGGTGGGGAGGGGGGAGGGGGGAGGGATAGCATTGGGAGATATACCTAATGCTAGAGAGTCCACATTTTCTGACCAGGTTGGACAAAGACAAGTTACAAACTCATGCTTTATATAGCAGCAGATGATGCCAGGAGGGGCCAGTGTTGAGTAAATCGGCCTGACAGGGATAGGGGATTGTCACTAAGAGATATTTAATTTACCCTTCCTTCCAGCCAGGGGAGAAGAAAAATCATTATCAGCAAGCAGCTGGTAACATTGGCAGACTTTCAGCATGGGCTTCTAATTTGTCTATTTTCCTCCTTGATCAAAATGGAAGAGAGAGAAAAAGAAAAGTTCAGAATTCTTTTCAAAGACAATTGATGGTGTATCATTTTTTAAGACAGCTTGGTTTATCTCTACAAAATTGTTCCATTTTAACAGGTCAGGTCACATAATTTTAAAAGTGTCGAGTACTTGGTATTGTTCAAAACAAAAAAGATGTCAGCATGTTTATCAGCACTGGGAATGGATCCCATAGAAAGAGCTAAAAATATAATAGAAGAGGAAATAATAAACTGAGTCCTCAGGAACATGGACAGAAAAAGTCAACAGTACAGAAGGAATGAGGGGGGTGTGTCTTTCTCAGAAACTGGAAGACAGCTGAGGTAAAGCTATGAAACTTAGTGGGGATGGGGACAGGAATCTGAGGAATTTTATCCCTGAGAACCTTGAAGTTTCTCCCATTAAGGACAAGGAATGGAGCAACACGAAACAAAGTGGAAGAGCTTAGAAGGCAATGATGAAGGTTTGGAAGAGTCACTGGGGACAATTAGGAGAGGGAGCTGGCCAGATTTTTGGACCATTTTGAAGACTTACCTGAGACTGGCTACTAGGAGTGTATAGAGGGAAAAAATCCACACAATTATATCAGTTTTCCCAATAGCCTAAAGGTAGAAGTAGAGAAAGTATATAGTGGGATTGATCCATGTTTGAAGATTTGCAGGACTAATGGAGTGATTAAAAAAAAAAAATGGGGCCAAGGCTTCCAGGCTAAACAAGCATTGAAGCTACAGGAGAAGAGAGACTATATGATAGGTGGAGGGAATTAGATAGATTTAAACATGGAAGGGACAGGGCCAAATTGAGTTTTGACTATAATTACTCTGGGTGCAGAATAGAATATGTAACATAAAACGGCTAAGACTGGAGACAGAGAAACCACTAGGCAGCTCTCTCACTAATCCAAGACAAGGATGACAAGTTTCTGAACTGCCAAAGGCAGTGCATTCGATTCCGGTGGCTGCCATAAAAAATTACCACAAACTACGTGGCTCAAAGCAAGGAACATATATTCTCTCACAATCTCACATTTCTAGAAACTAGAAATGAAAATCAAGCTGTTGGCAGAGCCCATACAGGAGAATCTTTCCATGCCTCTTTTGCCTTCTGGAGGCTGTCATCATTCCTTGGCTTCCTTAGTCTGTGCCCACATCACTGCAATCACTGCCTCTGTCTGCACCTCCACATTGCTTTCTCCTCCGTGTGTCTGTATCTTCCCCCCTTCTCTATGCCACAGTTCTCCCTCTGCCTTTCTCTTGTCATTGGATTTAGGGTCTACATAGAAAATCCAGTATAATCTCATCTCAAGATCCTTAACAATGGCATCTGTAAAGACGCTTGTTACATCTAAGGAACACAAGTTCCAGGGATTTGGTGTGGATTTATCTTTTAAGAACTATCACTCGACCCATTATCAGTAATAAACATAAAGAGGGAGAGACAAAAGTCAGAACTATTTGAGACGTATAGCCAGCAGAACTTGATGATTAGTTGGCTGTGGAGAGCAAAGGAGAGAGAGAAGTCAAGAGTAACTTATAACTAAAGTATCTAGATGGTGCCATCTGCTGTGATAGAGAACATGAACAGAGATCCAGTGTAATAAAGAAGATGACGACCTTTTGAACACGTTGAGTTTGAGGTGTACCTGGGACACCTAGATGGAGATGTTCAGCAGATAATGGGACCTATGCATCTGAATATCAGGAGAAAGAACTAGGCTCAGAATAGATATTTGGGAGTTTATGAGCATATAAATGGTAATTTAAAACCTCAGAGAAGATAATATTGCTCAAGAAAATAAATAGGTGGCAAGAATTCCAGAGGACTAAAAGTGGACAAGTGGCAGTTAAGGGACGGACAGAGGAAGACAAGCTCATGAAAGAGATCAAGAGAGTGGTCAAAATTACAAGTTCCAAAATTTAAACAGTAATAAAAAAAATCTACCAACCAAAAAAAGCCCTGGGCCAGATGAATTCACAGGCGAATTCTACCAGACATACCAAGAGCAGTTGGTACCAATCCTACTAAAACTATTCCAAAATATAGAGGAGGAGAGACTCCTCCTCAATTCATTCTATGAAGCCAGCATCACCCTGATACCCAAATCTGGCAAAGACACCGTGAAAACAGAAAGCTATAGGCTAATATCCTTGATGAACATAGACACAAAAATCCTCAACAAAATACCAGCAAACTGGATCCAGTAACACATCAAAAAGTTACTTCACCATGATTAAGTAGGCTTTATTCCTGGGGTTGTAAAAGTTAGTTCACCATACACATATCAATAAATGAGATTCACCACATAACAGAATTAAAAACAAAAACCACATGAACATCTCAATGGATGCAGAAGAAGCTTTTGATAAAATTCAATATCCCTTCATGATAAAAATCCTCAACACTTGGTATCAAAGGAACATACCTCAAAATAATAAGAGCCATCTATGACAAACCCACAGCCAACATCATACTGAACAGGCAGAAGCTGGAAACATTCTCCTTAAGAATTAGAGCAAAACAAGGATGCACACTCTCACCACTCCTATTCAACACAGTATTAGAAGTCCTATCCAGAGAAGTCAGTCAAGAGAAAGAAGAAAAGGCATCCAAATAGGAAAATAAGTCAAATTATCTCTCTTCACTGACAATATGACTCTATATCTAGAAAGCTTTAAAGACTCCACCAAAAGGCTCCTAGACCTGATAAATGAAAAGAAGTCAAATTATCTATCTTCACTGACAATATGATTCTATTTCTAGAAAACCTTAAAGACTCAACCAAAAGGCTCCCAGACATGATAAATTACTTCAGTAAAACTTCATGATACAAAATTAATGTAAAAACTCAGTAGCATTTCTATACACCACTAATGTTAAAGCTGAGAGCCAAATCAAGAACATAATCCCATTTAAAATATCCACGAAAAAATAAATTACCTAGGAATACATCTAACCAAGCGGGTGAAAGATCTCTACAAGGAGAACTACAAAACACTGCTGAAAGAAACCATAGAAGACACAAACAAATGGAAAACTATTTCATACTCATGGATTTGGAAGACTCAATATCGTTAAAATATCCATAATGCCCAAAGCAATCTACAGATTCAATGCTATTCCTATCAAACTACCAATGTCATTTTTCACAGAATTAGAAAAAAACTATTCTAAAATTCATATGGAAACAAAAAAGAGCCCAAGTAGCCAAAGCAATCCTAAACCAAAAAAACAAATCCAGAAGCATCACACTAGCCAACTTTAAACTGTATTATAAGGCTACAGTAACCAAAACAGCATGATACTGGTACTAAAACAGACACATAGACCAATGGAACAAAATAGAAAACCCAGAAATAAAGCTGCACACCTACAATCAACTGATCTTCAACAAAACTGACAAAAATAAGCAATGGGGAAAAAAACTCCCTATTCAATAAATGGTGCTGGATTAACTGGCTATTCACATGCAGCGGAAGAATGAAACTGGATCCCTACCTATCACCAGATATGAAAATTAACTCAAGAAGGATTAAAGACTTAAATGTAAGACCTCAAACTATAAAAATTCTAGAAGAAAACCAATACGATTTTGGACAGTGGCCTTGTCAAAGAATTTATGACTAAGTCCTCAAAAGCAATTGAAACACAAACAAAAATTGACAGTGGGACCTAATTATACTAAAGAGCTTCTGCACAGCAAAAGAAACAATCAATAGAGTAAACAGATAACCTACAGAATGGGAGAAAATATTCGCAAACTGTGCATCCAACAAAGGTCTAATATCTAGACTCTATAAAGAACTTAAATCAACAAGCAAAAAACAAACAACTCCATAAAAACTGGGCAAAGGACATGATCAGACACTTTTCAAAAGAAGACATACAACCAGCCAACAAACATATGAAAAAATGTTCACCATCACTAATTATCAGAGACATGCAAATCAAAACCATGAGATACTATGTTATACCAGTCAGAACAGCTATTATTAAAAAGTCAAAAAAAAACCAGATGTTGGCAAGGCTGTGGAGAAAAGGGAGCACTTATATACTCTTGGTGGGAATGTAAATTAATTCAGCTACTGTAGAAAGCAGTTTAGAGATTTCTCAAAGAACTAAAACTAGAACTACTATTTGACCCAGCAATCCCATTACTGGAGATATACCCAAAGGAAAATAAATCATTCTACCAAAAAGACACATGCATTCATATGCTCATTGCAGCACTATTCACAATAGCAAAGATATGGAATCAACCTAAGTGCCTATCGGTGGTGGATTAGATAAAGAAAATGTGGCACATGTATACCATGGAATACTCCACAGCCATAAAATAAAATGAAATCATATCCTTTGCAGCAACATAGATGCAGCTGGAAGCCATTATCCTAAGTGAATTAAGACAGAACAGAAAACCAAAGACCACATTTTCTCACTCATAAGTGGGAGCTAAACATTAAGTACTCATACACACAAGATGGGAACAATTGACACTGGGGCCTGCAAGACGAAGGTGAGAGAGGGAGACAAGGTTGAAAAACTATTAGGTTCTATGCTCACTACCTGGTGACAGGGTCACTCATACCCCAAACCTCAGCATCAAGCTACAGAGCCTTGTAACAAACCTGCACATGTACCCCCTGAATCTAGAATAAAAGTTGAAATTTTTTTTAAAAGGAAGGAATGGTCAAACAGTTACAAATAATTCCAAGAGGATGTGATGTCCAGAAGCAAGAGTCATTTTTAGAAGTGGGTAACCATGAGCAATGTTATAGAGCACAGAGGACAAGTGAGATAAGTAAAGTATTGAAGCAGATGATAGAGTTGGAGGGGTACCAGGGGGGTACCCATAAGAAAAGCAGTCCAGATAAAAAGAAAGCACATGCAAAGGCCATGAACATTTCAGGCATGCCCAAAGAACAGCAAGAAGGCCAATGTGGTTGGAACACAGCAAGCAAGGGAAGTAAGAAAGGAGTTGAGAAGTTACAGAAGTCCTGATAGTATAAGACCTTTCCAGCCATTTTCAGAACTATAGCTTTTATTTTGAGTGAGAATGGGACTCTCTCAGAGGGTTTTCTGCAGAGGAATGACATAATCTGATTCTTTTTTAACAGGATCACTCCAACAATTGTGAAAACAAGAGATGAAACTCAAAAGATATGTTGGAGACAGACTGTATGTGGGAGGATGTACATAGGGAGATTAGTTAGGAAGGAAGTGATTGCAACAATCTCAGCAAGAGATGATGGCAGCTTAGACCAAGGTGCTAGCTATGAAGGTGAGAAGAGATGTGATTATGGATATATTTGAAGGTGGGCCCCACAAAATAGCTGAAGGATTAGACACAGAGTGAGAAAAAGATGAGTCAAGGATAATCCCAAAGATCTTGACCTAGGATACTAGAAGACTAGAGTCACCATGAGGGAGAAACACACCTTCTATGTACAAACAGTAGGCTCGCTATACAAGTGAAACTTCAAGGTAAATATCTAGTCCTTTATTCCAACCAGATCACCTACCCTATACCCCTTCTGTGTAATAATTTTGCTGCAGTCACTATATATGATGTTTCAAGAGACATATCAAGTACTATGGCATTAAAGTTCAACATGAAAAAGCAAAAAAAAAAAAAAATGAAGCTGCTCTCTTCAATAAATGTTGAAGAGAGATTGCAAAGGACTGGTAAAGAAAACCATTCACTGGCCAGGTGCAGTGGCTCACATCTAAAATCTCAACACTTGTCAGGGCCAAGGCAGAGGAGTGCTTGCGGCCAGGAGTTTGAGACCAGCCTGGACAACATACCAAGACCACTGTCTCTACAAAAAATATTAAAAATATTAAAAATTAAGAATAAATTTTATTAATTAAGTTGCTTTTTAATTAACAGGTGTGGTGGCATGTACCTGTAGTCCTAGCAACCGGGGAGCCTGATACAGAAGAATAGTTTGAACCCAGTAACTTGAGGCTGCAGTGAGCCATCCAGGATCATACCGATGCACTCCAGCCTAGGAAACAGAGCAAGACCCTGACTCTAAAAAATAAATAAATAAATAAATAAAACTCACTTGATTGACTTACAGTATGTTTCATTGCATACCACAAACTTGAAAATGCACCGATGTTCCTCCCATAATATACCAGAAAACCTGGTGATTCACTCTTTAGCAAGAAAGATCCTGGAAAACTTTGATTAAATTGAACCCACCAGTACAACATCATTACTGAAAAATTCATACTTAAGGGGAAAGAAAAATAAGGGTGTTCTTCATGAGAAAAATGTGTCAACTACACATTCTCAATATCCCCCCTACATTAAAGAATCATGACCTATAAACGTTGTGAAATGATACTAGTAAATTGAATAGGTTTTCTTCCCAAAATCTTTGGGTGTTGTTTGAGACATTTAAAGGGTCAGAGCTTGGTAACAACTGAATACTGTGTGGAAATGATTGAGGATGTATTCTACCTTTAGAACCTCTCAGTCACTCAGGAAATTCTCAATTATGGGAATAGGCTATTGCATATGCAAATTGTATTCAATCTGAAATTTATTAGTGTTGCTCCAACATCTTCTATTCAAAAGCAGCCAGATTCTCTCCCATGGGCATATGACTTCCACTGAACCCAAGAGGAATTATGCCAATCTGAGAAGAGTGCAATGGATCCTTCAGAATTTTGGAGCAGAACTAACATTTTGCAGCTGAAAATAGGCATGAGCATACCACAATGCTTTCACCTAGAAACATGTTGTAACAGGAACTTAGATTCCCAGGTCAGCCCACAAACATTTATTTAATCCATCCTTTTCCTACAACACTCTGTAAACAGTACTGCAGGACCTATCAACATGAGAACCTTGCTTCCATTGATTTAACGAGAGAGTATTTTTGGAACATGGTTACGCACCATGCTTGTACTGGAGTTACAGAGTTGTGGAACACAGAGAACAGAGTCCTCGTCCTCAAGGAGCTCACGGGGATTGGCTCAGACAAGGAGAACATTAAATCCAGCAGAGAGCAGTCGGTGTCATGACAGAAACACGGGCTAGGTGTTGAGGAGGCACAGGCAGCAGTGAGGGGAGGGGGATATCTAGTGCGACACCTGAAGGAAGAACGGGTCTTGAAGGCAGATAAAATGGCTGTGCAAAGCACATTGCAAAGCACACTCAAAACTAAAGCTTATGTCATACAAACACATCTCTCTGACAGTTATTACTCTGTATAGCCCACATGATCTGTAGCCCACCAGGCTGTGAGCTTCCAGTAGGGGATCTACCAGCTTGGGGCAAGACCTTTGGCAGAAGAGAAAGTATTAAGGAGAGTGAAGAGCCAGAGAAAGTGCCATGGGGCATAGGGTAAAGCACGGGAAGGCTAAGAGAAGAAAGCAACATCTCTAGGATACAGGAATGAGACACTTTGGGGGAGGGAGTCCCATAGATCAATCTTTATGAAGAATCTATCCAATTCTAATGCTATGCAAGTTCTGGAGATATAAGGATCCATAAAATATGTTCCCCAGCATCAACGTATGAGAAAAATAAAATATGTTACTCAACATCTTGAGGTCTGCCAGGGGCACCAAGTGCAGTAACATGTTGTAAAATGGTGAATATAATAGTATCTAAGCTCAGATGATCATTATAAGGAAACCATCTCTGCTTCCCATCCCTAACAACCATTTTCAAGAAACAGATGCTGCTACAATCAGCTAAGTTCAATGATACTTATTAGATGACAATAGTAAAAATAACCATAATTGCCGTTATTATTATTATATTACAAATACTTACTGCGTCCAAGATATAGTGTTAAAACCTTGATAGACATTCATGTCAGTTAATGCTCACAGTCAGGATGTAGGTATGGTGATGAGCTCCATTTTACAGGTGAGAGAGGTTCAGTTTTCAAGAGTCATACTCTTAACCACTACTCTGTACCCACTACCATATAAGGGAAGCATGAGAGTGTAGTGTGCCTATTTTTAAATTACTGTTCTCAAGTTAGGGACTCCTGTATGGTGCTATATTCATTTCTGGATTTTTTTAAAGGTGTGGCAGGGAAAAAAACAGGGGAAAGAAGAAGAGGTGTATTTCTTTCCATTGTTAAGAAAAATAAGCAAATGGAAGGAAGGAAGGAAGGGACGGAGGGAGGGAGGGAGGGAGGGAGGGAGGGAAGATGATTTTATTTCAGGGACATATTTTGGTGTAGTTCCAACCCAATTTTTTACACTTTCTATATTGACTTTATCTTATATTGAGGATTGATCTTCAATTGAGACTTGATATTAAAAAAAAATTATCAAAGAATGCCCTCTGCACACACTGGCAAGAGAGCAAATCAACCCCAAAGCTAGCAGAAAACAAGAAATAACTGAAATCAGAGTTGAACTGAAAGAGATTGAGATACCAAAAACCATTCAAAATATCAATGAATCCAGGAGCTGGGTTTTTGAAAAAAATTAACAAAATAGATAGATCACTAGCTAGAGACTCTTAAAACTTCCTGGACCCAGTGAGTTCTTCTAAGCCTTCAGAAATCAGTCATTCCTCTGCTATTTATACTGTTCCAGAGTTACAGAAAATGAGAGAAATTTTATCAATTTATTTATGAAGCTAGCTCATTCCTGATGGAGAAAAAATCCTAACAAATATAGCACACAAAAATATAGCAGTAGAAAAAGAAAACTCTTTAAAATATTAGCCAACTAAATTCTTTAGTACATTTAAAGAATAATAGACCACAACCAAGTAACAGTATTATTGTGTGGGAGTCTAACTCTCTTCATGGTCTCTAAGAACTTGTTTTGTGAATCTGGGTCTTCTTGATTGTTTGTTTGAACCCTTTACCATTATATAATGCCCTTTGTCTTTTTTATCTTTGTTGGCTTAAAGCCTCTTTTGTTTGAAATTAGGATTGTAACGACTGCTTTTTTCTGTTTTTCATTTGCTTTGTAGATTTTTCTCCATCCCTTAATTTTGACCTATGGTTGTCATTGCATGTGAGATGTGTCTCTTAGAGATAGCATATCATTAGATCTTGTCTTTTATCCAGTTTGCCACTCCATGCCTTTGAATTGGGGCATTTCGTCCATTTACAGTCAAGGTTAATATTGATGTTTGTGGATTTGATCCTGTCATCATGATGTTAGCTGGACACTATGCAGACTTATTTGTGTGGTTGATTTTATAGTGTCACTGATCTCTGTACTTAAGTGTGTTTTTGTAGTGGCTGGTAACAATCTTCCCTTTCCATATTTAGTGCTTCCTTCAGGAGCTCTTGTAAAGCAGGTCTGGTGGTAACAAATTCCTTCCACATTTGCTTGTCTGAAAAGGATCTTATTTCTCCTTTGCTTATGAAGCTTTGTTGGGCTGGATACGAAATTTGGCATTCAACTGCTCAAGGAAATAAAAGAGGACACAAACAAATGGAAGAACATTCCATGCTCATGAATAGGAAGAATCAATATCATGAAAATGGCCATACTGCCCAAGGTAATTTATAGATTCGAAGCCACCCCCATCAAGATACCAATGACTTTCTTCACAGAATTGGAAAAAACTACTTTAAAGTTCATATGGAAACAAAAAGATTCTGTATAGCCAAGACAATCCTAAGTAAACAGATCAAAGCTGGAGGCATCACACTACCTGACTTCAAACTACACAGCAAGGCTACAGTAACCAAAACAGCATGGTACTGGTACCAAAACAGAGATATAGACCAATGGAACAGAACAGAGCCCTCAGAATTAATACCACACAACTACAACTATCTGATCTTTGACAAATCTGACAAAAACAAGCAATGGGGAAATGATTCCTTATTTAATAAATGGTGCTGGGAAAACTGGCTAGCCATATGTAGAAAGCTGAAACTGGATCCCTTCCTTACACCTTATACAAAAATTAATTCAAGATGGATTAAAGACTTAAATGTTAGACCTAAAACCATAAAAACTCTAGAAGAAAACCTAGGCAATACCATTCAGGACATAGGCATGGGCAAGAACTTCATGACTAAAACACCAAAAGCAATGGCAACAAAAGCCAAAATAGACAAATGGGATCTAATTAAACTAAAGAGCTTCTGCACAGCAAAAGAAACTATCATCAGAGTGAACAGGCAACCTACAGAATGGGAGAAAATTTTTGCAATCTACCCATCTGACAAAGGGCTAATATCCAGAATCTACAAAGAATTCAAACAAATTTACAAGAAAAAATCAAACAACCCCATCAAAAAGTGGGCAAAGGATATGAATAGACACTTTTCAAAATAAGACATTTATGCAGCCAACAGACACGTGAAAAAATGCTCATTATCACTGGCCATCAGAGAAATGCAAATCAAAACCACAGTGAGATACCATCTCACACCAGTTAGAATGGTGATCATTAAAAAGTCAGGAAACAACAGGTGCTGGAGAGGATGTGGAGAAATAGGAACGCTTTTACACTGTTGGTGGAAGTGTAAACTAGTTCAACCATTGTGGAAGACAGTGTGGCGATTCCTCAAGGATCTAGAACTAGAAATACCATTTGACCCAGCCATCCCATTAGTGGGTATACACCCAAAGGATTATAAGTCATGCTGCTATAAAGACACATGCACACATATGTTTACTGAGGCACTATTCACAGTAGCAAAGACTTGGAACCAACCCAAATGTCCATCAGTGATAGACTGGATTAAGAAAATGTGGCACATATACACTATGGAATACTATGCAGCCATAAAAAAGGATGAGTTCATGTCTTTTGTAGGGACATGGATGAAGCTGGAAACCATCATTCTGAGCAAACTATTGCAAAGACAGAAAACCAAACACCGCATGTTCTCACTCATAGGTGGGAATTGAACAATGAGAACACTTGGACACAGGGTGGGGAACATCACACACCAGGACCTGTTGTGGAGTCGGGTGAAGTGGGGAGGGATAACATTAGGAGAAATACCTAATGTAAATGATGAGTTAATGGGTGCAGCACACCAACATGGCGCATGTATACATATGTAACAAACCTGCATGTTCTGCACATGTACCCTAGAACTTAAAGTATAATTTAAAAAAAAAAAGAAAGAAAAAAAATTGGGGGTTGTAATTTCTTTTCTTTAAGAATGTTGAAAATTGGCCCCCAATCTCTTCTGGCTTGTAGGGTTTCTGCGGAGAGGTTCGCTGTTAAGTCTGATGGGCTTCCCTTTGTAGGTGATCTGGCCTTTCTCTCTAACTGCCTTTAACATTTTTTCTTTCATTTCAACCCTGGAGAATCTCATACTTATGTGTCTTTGGGATAATCTTCTTGTGAACTATCTTACTGTGGTTCTCTGCATTTCCTGAATCTGAATGTTGGCCTCTCTAGCTAGGTTGGGAAAGTTCTCATGGATGATACTCTGAAATATATTTTCGAAGTTGCTTCTATTCTCCCCATCTCTTTCAGGGACAACAATGCATCATAAATTTGGTCTTTTACAGAATTCCATATTTCTTGAAGGTTTTATTTATTCCTTTTCATTCTTTTTTCTCTATTCTTCTCTGACTACCTTATTTCAGAAAGCCAGTCTTCAAGCTCTGAGATTCTTTCCTCAGCATGATCCATTCTATTTAAATTTGTGATTACATTATGAAATTTTTATAGTGTGTTTTTCAGATCTATCAGGTTGGTTACATTCTTTTCTATACCAGCTATTTTGTCTGTCAGCTCCTGTATTGTTTTATTGTGATTCTTAGCTTCCTTGGATTAGGTTTCAGCATACTCCTACATCTCAATGATCTTTGTTCCTATTTATATTCTGAATTCTATTTCTATCATTCAGCCATCTCAACCTGTTTCAGAATACTTGCTGGAGAGCTAGTGAGGTCGTTTGAAAGAAAGAAGGCAGTCTGGCTTTTTTAATTGTCAGAATTCTTGTGCTGGTTCTTTTTCATCTTTGTGGACTGATGTTCCTTCAGTCTTTGAAGTTGCTGTCCTTTGGATGGTTTTTTTTTTTTTTCATTATGTTTGATGATCTTGAGGGTTTGACTATGGTATAAGGTGGGTTCAGTAAACTAGGTTCATTTCTGGAAGATTTTAGGGGGCCCAGGCTCAGCTCCCAACTCCTGGACTGCATGCTCTAACTCTGGGGGACTGGTATCGGGCCCCAGCTTTTGTCTCTGGCTCCCTGAAATTAGATCTGTCCTCATTTGCACATGCTAGCAGCAGCAATAGCAGCACAGTGGGATTCAGGCTTGTTGACCACAGCAGGGTGCTAGTGGGTGCCAGCCTTTGTGTGGGTGATCACAGATACAACAGAGGCAGCACAGCTTGCAGGGTTGCAGGGGGCCCCCGACAAGTGACTGTGGGAGTGGTCACACTGGTGGTGGTGTTAGCTCAGGGGTGGGTTGCTGGCAAGTGCAGGCCTGTGTGTGCCCTCTATGCATGTTCATGCTGGCAAGTGTGGTCACTCAGGGCACGGCAGGGTCTCCTGTTCTCCTTGCCTAGTTTGAATAGCTGTTCCAACTCTTTTTTCTATTTTATTTTAAGTTCCAGGATACATGTGCAGGATGTGCATGTTTATTACGTAGGTAAACATGTGCCATGGTGGTTTGCTGCACCTGTCAACCCATCACCTATTTTTCCTGATGTTCTCCCTCCCCACACACACCTCTGCCACAACAGGCCCCAGTGTGTGTTTTTCCCCTCCCTGTGTCTATGTGTTCTTATTGTTCAGCTCCCACTTATAAGTGACAACATGCAGCGTTTGGTTTTCTGTTCTTGCATTAGTTTGCTGAGAATAATGGCCTCCAGCTCCATCCATGTCCCTGCAAAGGACATGATCTCTTTCCTTTTTATTGTTTCACAGTATTCCATAGTGTATATGTACCTCACTTTGTTTATCCAGCCTATCATTTTTGGGCATATGAGTTGATTCCATGTTTTTGCTATTGTGAATAGTGCTGCAATGAACACATGCATGCATATATCTTTATAATAGAATGATTTATATTCCTTTGGATATATACCCAGTAATGGGATTGCTGGGGGAAAACAGTATTTCTGGTTCTAGGTCTTTGAGAAATAACCACACTGTCTTCCACAATGGTTGAACTAATTTACATTCCCACCAACAGTGTAAAAGCATTCCTATTTCTCCACAGCCTTGTCAGCATCTGTTGTTTCTTGACTTTTTAATAATTGCCATTAATGGGTGCAGCACACCAACATGGCACATGTATACATATGTAACAAACCTGCACATTGTGCACATGTACCCTAAAACTTAAAGTATAATAATAATAATAAATAATAATAATAATAATTGCCATTCTGACTAGCATGAGATGGTATCTCATTGTGGTTTTGATTTGCATTTCTGTAATTATCAGTGATGTTAGTTTTTTTTTCATGTTTTTTGGGCACATAAATGTCTTCTTTTGAGAAGTGTTGTTCATGTCCTTTGCCCACTTTTTAATGGGGTTGTTTGGTTTTTTTCTTGTAAGTTTGTTTAAGTTCCTTTTAGATTCTGTATATTGGACCTTTGTCAGATGGACAGATTGCAAAAATTTTCTCCCATTCTGTAGGTTGTCTGTTCACTCTTATGAGTTTTTATATATATACATATATGTGTATATATATGTATATATGTGTATATATGTATATATATACATATATATATATTTTTTTTTTTTTTTTTTTTTTGCTGTGCAGAGGCTCTGTAGTTTAATTAGATTCCATGTTTCCATTTTTGCTTTTGTGGCCATTGCTTTTCACGTTTTCGTCATGAAATCCTTGCCCATGCCTATGTCCTGAATGGTATTGCCTAGATTTTCTTCCAGGGTTTCTACAGTTTGGGGTTTTACCTTTAAGTTTTTATTCTATCTTGAGTTAACCTTTGTATAAGGTATATGGAAGGGATCCAGTTTCAATTTTCTGCATATAGCTAGCCAGTTCTCCCAGTACCATTTATTAAATAGGGAATGCTTTCCCCATTGCTTGCTTTTTCAGGTTTATCAAAGATCAGATGGTTGTAGATGTGTGGTCTTATTTCTGAGTTCTCTATTCTGCTCCATTGATCTACATGTCTGTTTTTGTACCAGTACCATGCTGTTTTGGTTACTGTAGCCTTGTAGTATAGTATGAAGTCAGGTAGCATGATGCCTCCAGCTTTGATCTGTTTACTTAGGATTGTCTTGGCTATACAGAATCTTTCTGGTTCTATATGAATTTTAAAGTAGGCTTTTCTAATTCTGTGAAGAATGTCAGTGGTAGTTTAATGGGAATAGCATTGAATCTATAAATTACTTTGGGTAGTATGGCCATTTTCATAATATTGATTCTTCCTATCCATAGGCATGGAATGATTTTCCATTTGTTTGTGTCCTCTCTTATTTCCTTGAGCAGTGGTTTGTAGTTCTCCCTGAAGAAGTCCTTCACTTTCCTCATTAGCTGTATTCCTAGATATTTTATTCTCTTTGTAGCAAATGTGAATGGGAGTTCATTCATGATTTGGCTGTCTGCTTGTCTATTGCTGGTGTACGGGAATGCTTGTGACTTTTGCAGATTATTTTGTATCCTGAGACTTTGCTGAAGTTGCTTATCAGCTTAAGAAGCTTTGGGGCTGAGTTGATGGAGTTTTCTAGATATAAGATCATGTCATCTGTAAACGGATACAGTTTGATTTCCTCTCTTCCTATTTGAATACCTTTATTTCATTCTCTTGCCTGATTGCCCTTGCCAGAACTTCTAATACTATGTTGAATAGGAGTGGTAAGAGAGGATATCCTTGTTTTGTGCCTGTTTTCAAGGGGAATGCTTCCGGCTTTTGCCCATTCCGTATGATATTGGCTGTGTGTTTGTCATAAATGGCTCTTACTATTTTGAAGTATGTTCCATCAATACCTAGTTTATTGAGAGTTTTTAACGTGAAGGTATGTTGAATTTTATTAAAGGCCTTTTCTTTGTCTATTGAGATAATCATGTGGTTTTCATCTTTAGTTCTGTTTATGTGATGAGTTACATTTATTGATTTGCATATGTTGAACGAGGCTTGCAACCCAGGAATGAGCCAGCTTGATCATAGTGGATAAGCTTTTTGATGTGCTGCTGAATTCAGTTTGCCAGTATTTTATTGAGGATTTCTGTATCAATGTTCATTAGAGATATTGGCCGGAAGTTTTCTTTTTCTGTTTTATCTCTGACAGGTTTTGGTGTCAGGATGATGCTGGCCTCATAGAATGAGTAAGAGAGGAGTCTTTCCTCCTCAGTTGTTTGGAATAGATTAAGAGGAAATGGTCCCAGCTCTTCTTTGTACCTCTGTTAGAATTCAGCTGTAAATCCATCTGGTTTGGGGCTTTTTTTGGTTGGTAGGCTATTTATTACTGCCTCAATTTTAGAACTTGTTTTTGGTCTCTTCAGGGATTCAACTTCTTCCTGGTTCAGTCTTAGAGGGTGTATGTGTCCAGGAATTTATTCATTTCTTCTAGATTTTCTAGTTTATTTGCATACATGTGTTCATAGTATCCTCTGATGGTTGTTTGTATTTCTGTGCAGTCAGTAGTGATATCCCATTTACCATTTTTGTTGTGTCTATTTGATTCTTCTCTCTTTTCTTCTTTATTAGTCTAGCTAGTGGTGTATTTTATTAATTTTTTCCACAACCTGTATTTATTGATTTTTTGAAGGGTTTTTCATGTCTCTATCTCCTTCAGTTCCATGCTTATCTTGGTTATTTCTTGTCTTCTGCTAGCTTTAGGGTTTGTTTGCTCTTGGTTCTCTAGTTCTTTTGGTTGTCATGTTAGAATGTCAATTTGAGATCTTTCTAGCTTTTTGATGTGGGAGTTTAGTGCTATAGGTTTCCCTCTTAACACTGCTTTAGCTGCGTCCCAGAGATTCTGGTACATTGTCTCTTTGTTCTCCTTGGTTTCAAAGAACTTGATTTCTGCCTTAATTTCATTATTTACCCAGAAGTGATTCAGGATCAGGTTGTTCAATTTCCCTACAGTTGTGTGGTTATAAATGAGTTTCTTAATCTTTAGTTCTAATTTGATTGTGAGAGACTGTTATTTCAGTTTTGCATTTGCTGAGGATTGTTTTACTTCAAATTATGTGACTGATTTTAGAGTAAGTGCCATGTGGCACTGAGAAGAATGTATATTATGTCATTTTGGGGTGTAGAGTCCTGTAGATATCTATCAGGTCCACTTGATCCAGAGCTGAGTTCAAGTCCTGAATATCTTTATTAATTTTTTGTCTTGATGATCTGTCTGATGTGGACAGTGGGGTGTTAAAGTCTCCCACTATTATTGTGTGGGAGTCTAAGTCTCTTTGGAGGTCTCTAAAAACTTGTTTTATAAATCTGGGTGCTCCTGTATTGGGTGCATATATATTTAGGACAGTTAGCTCTTCTTGTTGAATTGAACACTTCACCATTGTGCTATGCTCTTTTTCGTCTTTTTTGATCTTTGTTGGCTTAAAGCCTGCTTTGTTATAAACTAGGATTGCAACCTCTGCTTTTTTCTGTTTTCCATTTGCTTAATAAATTTTCCTCCCTCCCTTTATTTTGAGCCTATGTGTGTCTTTGCACATGAGATGGGTCTCTTGAATATAACACATCGATGGGTCTTGACTCTTTATCCAGCTTGCCATTCTGTGTCTTTTAATTGGGCATTTAACCCATTTACATTTAAGGTTAATATTGTTATGTGTGAATTTGATCCTGTCATTATGATGCTAGCTGGTTATTTTTCAGACTTATTGATGTAGTTGCTTCATAGTGTCATTGGTCTGTGTACATCAGTGTGTTTTTGTAGTGGCTGGTAATGATTTTTCCTTTCCATATTTAGTGCTTCCTTCAGGAGCTCTTGCAAGGCAAGCCTGGTGATGATAAATTACCTGAGCATCTGCTTGTCTGAAAAGGATTTTATTACTCCTTCACTTATGAAGCTTAGTTTTGCCAGATATGAAATTCTGGGTTGGAAATTCTTTAAGAATGTTGAATATGGGCCCCCACTCTCTTCTGGCATATAGGGTTTCTGCTGAGAGATCCGCTGTTAGTCTGATGAGTTTCCCTTTGTAGGCAACCTGGCCTTTCTTTCTGGCTGCCCTTAACACTTTTTCTTTCATTTTGACCTTGGAGAATCTGATGATTATGCATCTTGGGGTTGATCTTCTCAGGGAGTATCTTACTGGGGTTCTCTGGATTTCCTGAATTTGAATGTTGGCCTGTCTTGCTGGGTTGTGGAAGTTCTCCTGGATGATATCCTGAAGTATGTTTTCCAACTTGGTTTCACTTTCCCCATCTCTTTCAGGTACCCCAATCACTTAGAGGTTCAGTCTTTTTACATAATCCCATAGTTCTCAGAGGTTTTGTTCATTTCTTTTCATTCTTTTTTCTCTAATCTTGTCTACCTGTCTTATTTCAGCAAAACAGTCTTCAAGCTCTGAAATTCTTTCCTCCTCTTGGTCTATTTGGCTATTGATATTTGTGGTTGCATTGTGAAGTTCTCATGTTGTGTTTTTCAGCTCATTTATGTTCCTCTCTAAACTAGTTATTCTGATTAACAGCTACTGTAGTGTTTTATCTTGGTTCTTAGCTTCTTTGCATTGGGTTAGAACATGATCCTTTAGCTCAGTAAAGTTCATTACTACCCATCTTCTGAAGCCTACTTCCATCAGTTCATCCATCTCAGCCTCAGCCCAGTTCTGTGCCCTTGCAGGAGAGGTGTTCCGATCATTTGGAGGAGAAGAGGCATTTTGGCTTTTTGAGTTTTCAGTGTTTTCTCATTGATTCTTTATCATCTTCGTGACTTTATCTACCTTCAATCTTTGAGGCTGCCGACCTTTGGATGGGGTTTTTGTGGGGACTTTTTTGTCGATTGTTGTTGTTGTTGCTTTCTGTTTGTTTTTCTTTTAACAGCCAGCCCCCTCTTCCACAGGGCTGCTGCAGTTTTCTGGGGGTCCACTCCATACCCTATTTGCCTGGCTCCCTCCTGCAGCTGGACGTGTCACCAGTGGAGGCTGCAGAACAGCAAAGATGGCTGCCTGCTCCTCCCTCTGGGAGCTCTGTCCCAGAGACAGACCTGACGCCAGCAGGAACTCTCCTGTATAAAGTGTCTGGCAACCTCTGTTGGGAAATCTTACCCAGCCAGCAGGCACAGGATCAGGGACCCTCTTAACAAAGCACTCTGGCTGCCCCTTGGTAGAGGAGGTGCACTGCACTGGGGGCAATCTTGCTTATCAGGACTTCCCAGATTCCTCAGAGCCAGAAGGGGAAAAGACTAAGTTCACTGATCCACAGAGACCACGGGCACCCCTCACCCCAGGGACTCCATCCCAGGCATATCAGAGTTCTGTCTGTAAACCCCTAGGCTGGAGTTGCTGAAATTCCCACAGGGAGGCCCCACTCAATGAGGAGAGATGGGTCCAACTTCGGCCTAAACAGGCAGCCTGGCCATGATCTGCCACAGTCGCTGTGCTGTGCTGTGCTGTGGGGAATGCTTCCTGGGTCCAAACCACTCAGTCTCCCCGCACCAGCAGGGGAAAACGGCAAACTGGAGCTGCAGTGATGGCTGCCACTCCTCCCCTGAAAAACTCAGTGGTCTTAGGCAGCAGGTAGCCACAGTGATGGCGGCTGTCCCATCCTCCCAGGAACTCAGTAGTCTTAGGCAATCTCCAGTGGATTGGCCAAATAGGGTCTGCATAGCTCTGTGCTTGGAACCCAAGGTGCTGGTGGTGTGGGCTCATGAGGGTATCTCCTGATCTGCAGGTTGCACAGATCCATGGAAAATTTGCCCATTTCCTGGGCAGGTAGCACAATCACTCACTGCCTCCCTTGGCTGGGGATGGGAGCTCCCCTTGCCTCTTACAGATCCTGGGTGGGCTGTCAGAGCAACCTGCTTTTCCTGGCTCTCTGTGGGTCATGCCAGCCACCTAGTCATTCCCAATGAGAGAACCTGGATACCTCAGTTGCCGGTACAGGATTCACTCACCGTTTTCATTCTTCTCAGAACCGCAGCTCTGTTCCAAATCTTTCCAAAAGCCTCGCTCAAAAATGCCTACCAACTTTCTCTGTAACAAACTCTTAATTTGAGCACGAGATAAAGGCCTTTCCTCTCATTCTAACTTGATGCAAAGAGAATGAAGAAATTAGAAAGATAAAAATATCTGTAAACTATACTGTGATTCTGAATTATATTGAGTCAAATGCTTTAAGACTGCTTACTAGAGTCTCAGTTTGCTCAATTTACTTAATGTTTAGAAAGCTTTATACAGTAAGGAGTATAATTTTGTCTCATTTATTACTGATTAGATATGGTTATTTCCATCTGATACTGGAAAACTGGCAACACAGAAATGCTGAATTCCAGGTACTTGTCAACCAGTAAGCGTGAAACCTGGATTTGTTTTTTATTATATGTATGCCATGGACAAGTTACTCCCTTAAAAACCTCAAGTTTTTCATTTGTAAAATGGGCATAGTGGCTCCTACCTTGCAAGCTGTCTGTGAGGCTTGGAGATGGGGTATATAAGGTGCTACTCTACTTCTTCATACTCTCCTTCATCTGTTTTTTCTCCCTTATTCCTTTCCATTGTCAAGGGGCTAACCCTCTTCTCTCTATTGTAGAATAAGAATGATATTTTATTATTTCAATGTTCATTCCCATTTGACAATGACAGCAATCTATTTTAGCAATATCAGCTATACCAGTTCTACATCCACTCTCTTTCCTATCCCTCAGCTTGTAGGAGTTAACTAGCTTCCCTTCAAAGACAATAGATTCTAACACTAAAACAAAATGATTCCACCCCGGTAGAAACTCTCATGAAGAAAAAATTAAAGAACTTTCCAAAAAGTGTAAAAGATAGCAGCAGCTGCTCTCTTACATAATGATACAATATTCTTGTGAAAAACTTGGGTGAGAGTCCAGGAAATGTCTAGAGTGACTGTCTTTCTGAAGTAAACATCTGTGTTGATGGGAAATTGAGACATAAACACACATTCAGAATTCAAACACAATTCCCAAGTGTCACATTAGAATTCCACTGGTTTTTATGGAAAAAAAAATAGATCTCCTAAGCTTTGTAAAATTTCATGTAACAGCAGCCAAAGTCAACCACACAGGATTTTCATCTGTGTGTTTCGGGAAACAATTGGAAAAATTCAAACTGATTTTTTAATGGCTTTTGAATAACTTGGGCATCTTCAACAGTGCCTACATCAGATCTATGGTCCTTCTGTGCAACTGACACCAGCCATGGTATTTGTCCATAATGATGGTTTCCTTTCTAGTCTAGTCATTGATTTTTCCATTCTACAAAACACTTAGTCATGAATGTTGTGTTTATATGCTCTGTTACAGAAACATCCCGTACACCAGAAGCAGCAAAGGCTGTCACTCATGTGCCACTACTTTGAAAAAATCCACATTTCTTCCTCCCATTCCCATTCTCCCATCCAAGGATAGGTCACAGTGGAAAGATTACTTCACTGGTCTTATAAAATACACTAGAGCAATCCCACTTCCTAAAGGAACCACACCCTTATAATCAGAAAAAGAGAATACTGAGCCAACACAAAAATAAAAAGATAGCTTATGTGAAGCCATCCCGTCTCCTTCAGAATGTCTGTCCCCTTCGGGCAGGAAACATTTCTCCTCAGTGTTCGTTATGGTACCAAGTATAACTTTATAGACAAGTGAACTCACAAAAGAAATTAATGATAAAACCTAAAAGGCTTTTCCTAACATTTGCTTTCCTTTGTTTATTTTTAGTATCTTTCTGTAAAATCACATCTTAAAAAAAGAAAGGGATAAAGGATCAAGGAAAGATGAAGGAGAGGATATGAAGAAGTAGAGTAGCATTTTATATACCCCATCTTCAAGCCTTACAGACAGCTTGCAAGATAGGAGCTACTATGCCCATTTTACAAATGAAAAGCTTAAGGTTTTTAAGGGGGTAACTTGTCCATGGCATACATATACTAATAAGCAAAGCCAGGTTTCAAACTCACTGGCTGACAAATACCTAGAATTCAGTATTTCTATATTTCCAGGTAAATGCAGAGCTCTTGACAATCATTTGAGCTAATAGTCAAGCTTAGAGAAAAAAAAAAAACTACTATGATAGAATCATTTTATTCTTGAAATCTGATAAAACTGGTATAGACTAAAGGTCATCTTGGCCATAAATCAATCTTATGAAAGTGTCTACAAAATGCCTAGTTTTAAGCAACGTAACTTCCTGATGAGTCCTCTGTAATAAAGTAGCTGCAAAATGTTTATATAATGAGGCAACTTGTTTTATGAGATTACTACCCACAGACTGGTCAGGAGTTGAGGTCTTGTATTACTTTTCTATGATGAGTAACAATTACCACAAATTTAGCAGCTTTAAAAAATCCAACTTATGGGAGTTGAACAATGAGAACATGTGGACACAGGGAGGGGAACATCAGACACCGGGGCCTGTCGGGGATGGGGGTCAAGGGGAGGGAGAGCATTAGGACAAATACCTAATGCATGTGGGGCTTAAAACCTAGATGATAAGTACAGCAAACCACCATGGCAATATATACCTATGTAACAAACCTGCACGTTCTGCACATGTATCCCAGAACTTAAAGTAACATTTTTTAAAAATCCCACTTATTAGTGCATAGTTTTGTAGGCCATAAGTCCAGCATGACATGGCTAGGTTCTCTTTAGCATCTGGAAGGCAATGAGTGTGTACCCACTGACTGAATACTTACTTTTCATGTATGCTATTGTTTCTCTCCCTCCTTGACCCTAAGGATCATTACTGTCTTGATTTCTGAAACCATTGATTAAGCGTGACTATTTTGATTCAACATATCATGTATACTATTTTCAATTTATGTCACTTTCTACCAGAATTCTAGGATTATCCCCAAGATTTCCCTCTTCTTCCTCTGGTGTACATGCTCCACCTAATCCCCCAGATTGGGAGTTTGATGGATTTGCCCCCCAGGATTAGGTCACGTTATATGGCAGAGTTAACTTTAGAAAGGGAGATTATCCAGGTGGTCCTGACCTAATTGCATGACCCTTTTAAAGGCAGAGTCTTCTCTGGCTGGCAGTAACTACTAAAAAAATGGGGACCTCAGTACTACAAATGCAAAGGATTGAATTCTGCCAATAACAAAAATGAGCTTGGAACTGGACTTTTCCTTCAGAAAAAAAACTTTCCTTCAGGGAAAAATTCAGCCAGGCTGACACCTTGATTTCAGCCTCATAAAATGCTAAATAAAGGGGATTCCATGATAATCAAGACAAGGACTCTGTCCTCATGGAGCTTAAAAACCTATCAAGGAATAGCCAGGTGTGGTGGTGTGCATCTGTAATCCCAGATACTTGGGAGGCTGAGGCAGGAGAATCTCTTGAACCCAGGAGGCGGAGGTTGCAGTGAGCTGAGATCGTGCCCCTGCACTCCAGCCTGGGGGACAGAGTGAGACTCCATTTCATCTCAGATGAGCCTGGGCAACACAGCAAGACTCCACTCCATCCCATCTCAGCTGTCTATGCTCTCAAAGCACTTCTGAATAACACCAAAGTAATCCATATCACATTGTCCCAAAATTGCTTATTCATACATTCATCTCCTCACTGTTTTGAGCTTCTTGAGGAGAGACACCATGCATGCACTTGGCACATGGTAGGAGGCAACAACAATATTCACTGAACGAACTGAATGAATAAATACTGATGCCTTAAGAGGCAATGAATTCCTGCCTTACAAATATTTAAACAAAGACTAGACAATCATTTAGTGGGAGATGCAGAGAGAATTGAAGCATCTGATTACTGGACCTGATTACTGAGTAGGATCCTCCAAACCTGAGTTTCCTTGGGACTAGATGAAGAAAGCTGGGAAATGAAAAGTCACAGAGAAGAGAAAGTGCTATGTTCGAGGAATAGCAAGTGGCTCTTTTGCTTGGACAAGAGAGGACAGGATGGAGATAGGATTCCAGCAAGAAAGAGGTGACACACCCAAGAAAGTAAAGGGAAATTATTGAATAAATCTGTTCTTTAAGAGGAATGGGCAAAGTAAAGTATCCACCCTGGGATGCCAAAGCCAACAGAGATGAGCAACAGCATGTGGCTATTTCCACCTATGGATCTGAAGGGGCAAAAGAAGTGGAGTTACCAGAACCCTGTGAAAGAGGGGTTGCTTGATGTGAGTCATGGCCTGGGTAGAGAAACAAGACTTGGTTACTGCCAGAATCAAGGACTGCCAGGAAGAGAGGGGAGGAATAAGTATCCAGACATCCACCTCCCTCTGTCAGTGGCCAAACCCAGTGAAGAGCCAGAGAGTGAGGAAGCCCCAGTGAGGCATGTAGAAGCCAGGCCCCCAAATCCCACAGCAGGGCAGAGAATGCACCTGAAGGGTCCAACAGAGTGTAAGCAGCACAGATGGGGAAAGGGAAGCAGAGCCCGACTATACCAGGTCTCGAGGGGCAGGTGAGGGGCTTGAGCACCATTCAGTGAGCCCTCAGTAGCCTCTGCAGAGTTTGAGGCATGACCCAGGCTCTTCCTGAGGATGACTAATTTAGTGGCTGTCATCAGAATGAACTCTGAATGAGAAGAGACAATAGAAGGCAGGGAAACAATCAAAGAAACCACCAAAATGGTTGACGCGGAAGGTGAGGTGCCTAAAGGAAGGGATGAGCTCGTCATTGCTCTCAGCCACTCACAGGCTCCTCCTGCCCCAGCAGCTTGTTGCTTACCTTCCAGGTGAGCAGGGCACAAAGTCCTGGGGGTGGAGAAGCAAGCTTTTCTCTACACCGGGAAAACACGTCTGTTGTTTAACTTTTTAGGCTCCCACTGATGTTCACTTCACCTCCTTTCCTCTGTGGCTGAAATTACACTGAGCATTGCCAGCAGAAAGGAGCAGCGGAGGCTGAAGGTCACATCTGGAGCAGAGGGCAGTCACTGAGTTGCTTAGCACAAGAAGCCGCTAAATGGATAGAGACCCACAGGGAGAAAGCTCTGCTTGATTATCAGTAGCCACTTCCTAAAGATTCTGATGTCCTGATGCTTTTCTACCCTCCTCTTCCTCACAGTGACCAAACCATCCTTCCTACGTTGCCCCTTCCAAAAACTGTCTTCCTTGGGCCTCATGTCAACGGATTTCCTTGGGACTCATTTTCAGGCTTTAAATCCAAAGTCAATCTGACAACTTTATGGGCAACTAGACCAGCACAGAGATGACCAGAAGATTAATATTGTTCCGTGAAGCTTTCTGCTTCTGCACGAGTACATCCAGACTTTCTTCTTCCATTACCATTGCTCTTGTCTCCATGGAAGCTACATCACACAAAGTGGGCACAGGCATCAGTGGACAGAGCCAGAGTGACTGCCTGGTAGTGCCCTTCATCAGGTAGATAGGAAATAGCTCCAGCTGTATTTCTTGTTTTCTGTTCAGAATAATAGTCTTTGGTTGTATTGGTATTATTATTGAAAGTTTCCTGAAAAAGAAAAAGCAGTTGCTGTTTGAGTTCTCAGCTGTTTTCTGATACACTATGCAACAAGGCCTCATTTGATTGGGATTTACATCTTATTTTCTTCACTGCTTCATGAAAAGCTTAGCACCAGTAAGAGGATTATTTACAACATGATATTGCTGAGGCCTGGAGAGACTTTAAAGATTTGTCTCTGAACAAACTCCTTGCCAGGCTTTTCAAGATCAAGGTGCAGAGGGAAAGAGCGTCCAAAAAAAGCAAAAGGCTGAATTACCACACACTTAGAAGTTCTTCCCATACTTGTGGCATTACCATTTATCATCAGCAACATGAATCAACAAATCTCGATAAATAAGTTTCTATTTCAGATTAAAGGGTGAAATGATACAAAACAGCAACACCAAGCATGTCACACACACACAAACACACACACACACACACTCTCTCTCTCTCCCCCTCCCTCTCTCTCTCTCCCTCTAACCTGTTCTAAAGCAGTCCTCCTCCCATGATTGGAAGCCACATTCCAACTGGAGTTCTTACAACAAATAAAGTGTTTACTAGAATCTTCCCCACTAGCCCCACATCTGCCAGTCTGTCCACTTCCAAGGACAACAAGAACACCAGTCAACCAACCCATGGGCTTTTGCTTAGACTCAGGGCTGTGGTGGAGACAATCAGACACCCCTCAATGGAAAATAGCAAGGCCAGTTGAAGGCCAAAGTGGCAAGAAACCACTTGGAAACCATGTGTGTGTGCCCTGAAACAGTAAATAACATTGTGTGAATTCAGTCATTCATTCTGTTTATGAAGTCGGCACACAATTATTTATCTTACTACAGATGTGTTTTTTTGTGACGTGTTTTTAAAAAAGAATTTTGATGACAGAATAAAAAACCACTTTCTTTAACCCTCCCAATTTTTGTTCCTAAATCTGTTTTCTGTACTAAGAACTGCACAAATGATTTGCATTGTTATTCTGATGTAATCTAAATCTCTTTTCTATAACTAGACTGGTTTCTTGTCTTTCAAATAGACACATGACAGCTGCTTTCCCAATAGAGCCCTGTGCAAAAAGGGGAGGTGCAACCCAAAGAGGGCTGGCAGCTGGAATTTCCCCAGTGTGGGTAGGAGACCTGGCAAGCTACGGGCAGATGGAGAGGACTACGTGGACAGACAGGACCCATGCGTTGCTGTGGCCATCGCTCATGCAGCTGCTCTTCCTTCTATCTTCTGAAGGCTGGCTCTTGGCTGCTGGCTTCACTTTCAGAAAGAACCCCACTTTTGCAAGCCTCGAGGATCAGCTTCTACTCTTGAATCCTATTTTCTTGAGCAAAAAAAGAAATGAATCAGTATTAGAAAGCTCTGAGAACAGGGAAAAGTGAGTAAACAAACTTATTTTTTCCTCTGAATGGAACATAAGTTCTTCATGGGCAGAAGCATAGTATAGATGGTTCGTTGTAAACTATTGATATAATATTAAAATCACCCAGTTAGGGGCGTAAAGGGCTTCTTTTTAAATCAAACTCTCCCAGAACTGGGGAGGAGGAGAATACCAGGGTCTGGACTTTTTTGTTTTTTCAAGAAAATATTGTTTTGGGTTTTTTATTTTTGTCAAAAATGTCATTTTTCTGACTGTGAAATAAAAAAGGTCTATTTTTTTCAGCCTACATTAAGCAGTTCAGCTTATGAATGTGGATGGCCTCTGGTGTTGTCATTAGAATGAGTTGTTTACTGTACAGTACTCAAAGACAATATTCTCAAACCATTATAAGCAGGATTTTTTCATTCTTCATTCAAGTAAACATGTATCAACTAGCTTCTATGGGTCTGGTATGGGCAAGGGATATTCTTTGAGAATCATTTTCCAGGTAGAAGTTTATAATGAACCCCTACTTTTACCTCACCAATTAGTAATGGCACGTGCTTGAAAAGCAGCTGTCCAGGATCTCACCTACGTGATCTGCACATTCAGAACGGGGAGCACTAACTGGCATTAATGTACATAGGAGAAAACATATAGCACAGCACTTACACACACTGACTCTGAAGCTAGCTGTCTGGGTTCAGTTCCCACCTCTGCCACTTGCTAGATCAATTAGAAAAACAATTTCTCATTCAAGTAATAATACAAACAATTTAGATAAGGACTCAGCACATAGTAAGGTACTCTACTAAGTGTTAGTTATTATTAAGAGCCTGGTTTAACGGGGCTCTAAGCCACCACCCAGAGAAATCACTGAGAACCCAAGTCCCAGCCTTCCTCCTACTGAAGAGTCATTCCCTCCACTCCCCACCAGCCCTGCTGACGCTGCCTGTCTTGCTAGTGATGCCACCCTAATAACATGAATGCCTTCACCACTGCCTTCTCCAGCCTCTCAATGTTGCCCTCTCAGTCTCCCGAGTTGATCCTGTGGCTCTCTCAAATAGAAGGGAGGATTCTCTTTCCATCATTGTTGTAACTTTTTACCAGACCTTTAAGTGTGACTGTGATCTCTCCATTTTTTAATAAATCTCCCATAAAGGGTAGCTTACTCTTTTAGTTTCCTTCAGAACTATCTTCCAAATAACTCAAGAAAAGCAACTCCCTCAGCAAAGTCAGAAAATATTTGAATGGCAGCTTAAATAACCTGCTCAACAAGTCTCTTCCCACTGATTATGCTACTGTTCCACCGAGGTAGTTAGGCATCTTGATCTCGCCCTATACGTGAGTATCATTATACTTTTTGTACAGTAGTACCCTCTTATCTGTAGTTTCACCTTCCAGTTACCTGTGATCCAAAGATAGATGGCTATAGGCAAACCTCACTTTATTTTGCTTCATAGATACTGCATTATTTTTTTACAAATTGAAGGTTTGCAGCAACCCTGTGTTGAGCAGTCTATCGGCACCAATTTTCCAACAGCATGTGCTCACTTCATGTCTGTCAGCACTTTTTAAGAATAAGCTTTTTTTTTTTTTTTTTTTTTTTGCGATGGAGTCTCACTCTTGTCTTCCAGGCTGGAATGCAGTGGTGCGATCTGGGCTCACTGCAACCTCTGCCTCCCAGGTTCAAGTGATTCTCTCACCTCAGCCTCCCAAGTAGCTGGGATTACAGGTGTGCACCACCACACCTGGCTAATTTTCATATTTTTAGTACAGCCAGGGTTTCACCATGTTGGCCAGGCTGGTCTTGAACTCCTGACCTCAGGTGATCCACCCGTCTCAGCCTCCCAAAGTGCTAGGATTATAGGCATGAGCTACCACGCCCAGCCAAGAATAAGCTATTTATTATTTAAGATATGTATGTTGTTTTTCTAGACAATAAGCTACAGTGTCGTGTAAACATAACTTTTGTATGCACTGGGAAACCAAAAAAAAAAAAAGTGTAACTCACTTTACTGAGATATTTGTTTTATTATAATTGTCTAGAACCAAACCTATAATATCTCCAAATATGCCTGTACAGAAAATAAGATTTTAAAAGACAGAGATCACATTCACATAACTCTTAATATAGTATGTTGTTATAATTGTTCTATTCTAGTATTAGTTATTGTTGTTAGTCTCTTGATGTACCTAATTTACATGTTAAACTTTATCATAGGTATGTATGTATAGAAGAAAATAGTATATATAGAACTCAGTACTATCCTTAGTTTTAGACATCTGGTGAGGGTCTTGGAAGTGGATCCCCAAAGATAAAGAGAGACTATTTTATATCCCCACACATACCTCACATCAACACACACAAGCATACACATGCACACACACACACACAGCCTTGCATAACACCTTACTGGAGAATTTTAGTCTCCTTATCTTGAGGATCAATCAAAAATTCCAAATTTTCTTTACCATATTTTCAGGACACCTATCAAATTCTCATGCAAAAAGAGCTCTGAAGTCTGTTAGCCCCTGTCTGGGACTACATATAAGACTTCCTTAATCCTGTGTTTTTCCTGATGTTTACCTGTTAGCATTTCTTAAATGGTGATCAGGAAACATTGACATCAAAATCACCTGAGCAGTCTTGTTAAACATTTATATCAGCTGGGTCAGAATCTCTGAGACCCTAATTAGGATGGCTATTATGAAAAAGTCAAAAAATAACAAATGCTGGCAGGGATGCAGACAAAAGGGAACTCTTCTACACTGTTGGAAATGTAAACTAATACAGCTGATTAGGAAAATAGTACAGAGGTTCCTCAAAAACCTACACAGAACTACCGTATGATGTAGCAACCCCTCTACTGGGAACTTATCCAAAGGAAAGGAAATCAGTATATTACAGAGACATTTGTACTCCCATGTTTATTGCAGTACTATTCATAATAACTAAGATGTAGAATCAACCTAGGTGTCCAACAACAGATGAATGGAGAAAGAAAATGTATCCATTGTGTATATATCCATGTGTGTATACATACACAATGGAATACTATTCAGCCATAAAAAAGGATGAAATCCTGTCACTCACAATAACATGGATGGAACTGGAGGACATTATGTTAAGTAAAATAAGCCAGGAACAGAAAGTTAAACATCACATGTTCTCACTCATCTGTAGAAACAAAGAAAAAGTTGATCTCATAGAAGTAAGAAGAAAAACAGGATACTAGAGGCTGGGAAGGGTAGGGGGAAGGGGGGAATAGGGAGAAATTTGTTAAAGGATACAAAACTTCAGCTAGAAAGAAGTACATTCTAGTGTTCTACACCACTAGGATGACAATAGTTAACAATAATATGTTATGTAGTTTCAAATAGCTAGAAGAAGGATATTGAACACTCCCAACACAAAGAAATGATAAATGTTTAAAATGATGGATATGCTAAGTACCCTGATGTGACCACTGTACATTATATGTATCAAAACATTGCTACGTACCCCATGAATATGTACAAATATTATTTATCAATTTTTTAAAAAATTAAATAAATATTTTTTAAAAAACAAAACAGAAAAGAATCCCTGGGCATAACAGTCAACATTTTCAATTTTTATAAGATCTACCTTAATATACTCTGAAGTTTGAAAACTACTGTTCTACATCATTTTGAAATATATATTGTTTTGAAACAAACATTAACTGCATTAACAAGCATTATGTGTCTATCTGATCACTTAAATTATTGGAAGCAATTACAGTGATATTGAACATAAAATCCTGTATGCCATCCTTTATTATTTAAAATATGCTCCATCACTAAGGTGAAGAATGTCTGCAAGGCAGGAAAACCTCTGGTCTCTGGAACCAATGAGAACAAGTCAAAGAATTGGTACAAATATACAATTGAAGCCCCTAATAGCAAGTCCAAACAGCCTCTTAGTTAAGTACATGAGCATTGCAGTCAGCAAGACCTGGATTCAGTTCCCAGTATGGCCAGTAACTCCTTGTGTGACCTTCAATTTTCTTAACAAGTCTGTGCCTCATTTTTCTTACCTGTAAGATTTAGGTACTAATAGAAAACATCATAGATTTATTGTAGGAATGAATCAAGCAAATGTAGGCAAGGTATTCAGTACAGTACACAGTAAGCCCAGTAAGTCATTATTTCTGATAAAAAGTACCCCCAGTGGGTTCCAAATAAACCAAACAGCTCTCATCTAAATAAAATCTTCAAGACTGTTAGTGAGCTGCTGGCCTGATGCCACTTTGCCGTCTTTCCAAGTACCTGGATACCTTGATAGTGTGATCTTCAAATCACGACAGAGCAAAGCAACATGAGTCCAAACAGCATTCTACCAGACAACTCCAGCCCTAGAGAAGAGTCAAGAAAAGGAGGGCAAAATCCAAAGAATAAACCATCTTCAAAGGTGGGACAGATTCACTCAATAGATATTCACAGAGCACCTGTACCAAGCGCTATGTGGTGCTGGGAATGCAGCTCAGAACAGACTCTGTTCCCTTGTGGAGCTTATACCCCAGTGCAGGGAAGCAGATAATAAACAAGTAAATTAGCAAAATATAAAATATACAATATTGTCTGATGGTGAAATGTGCTATAGAGAAATAGAAAACAAGGTTGGGGGAAAAAGAGAGCCAGGGTGAATAATAATCAAGATAAAGCAGAAAAATCTATTACAAAAGATAAGGGAGGAGGAATTGCTTTTCCCTAATCTCTGTCATCCACTCAATACAGCACTTCAGACATCAGATTTGTGGGGGTTTTCCACACATGACAAGCAAGCAATTCTATAGCAGACACCAGCTGAGTATCCTCTAATTCAATTCAATCCTGACCCTGTCCACCTATAGATAGCGTCAGATCCTACAGGTTGAAGGCTCAGTACCACAAGACAGCCCCTCACTTCAGATACCAGTGGTAAGTAGTAGATTGTCACTATGTCTGACTGACTGGGTATAAACCAGGGTTCCCACAACCCGTTCCTTGGGTGCAATTGATTTGCTAGAGTGGCTCACATAACTCAGGAAAACACTTTATTTGCCCATTTATTGTAAAGATGCACAGGGCAAGGTATGGATCAAGTGGCATACCACCCTCCAGGAACCCCCACAAGTTGATCTATTAGGAAGCTCCCCAAACCCAGTCCTTTGGGCTTTTATGGAGGCTTCATTACATAGGCATGACTGGTTAAATCATTGGCTATTGGTGATCAGTTCAACCTTTAGCCCCTCTACCATACCAGGGGGTTGAGAGTAAGGGTTGAAAGTCCCAACCCTCTAATCATGCTTTGGTCTTTCTGGGTGACCAGCCCCATCCTGAGGCTACCTAGGGGCCCCCAGCTACCTCATTAGCAAACAAAAGACACATAGAGTGGTCAGGCATAGTGGCTTACTCCTGTAATCCCAACGCTTTGGGAGGCCGAAGCAGGAGAACCGCTTGAGCTCAGAAGTTTGAGACCAGCCTAGACAACATGGTGAAACCCCATCTCTACAAAAAATACAAAAATTAGCCGGGTGTGGTGGCATATGCCTGTAGTCCCAGCTACTCTGGAGGCTAAGGTGGGAGGATTGCTTGAGCCTGGAAGGCAGTGGTTGCAGTGAGCCAAGATCGCACCCCTGCACTCCAGCCTCCGTGACAGAGCCAGATCCTGTCTCAAAAAAACAAAAACAAAACAAAAAAAAAGACACCCAGACTCAGAACTTTTTAATTTCTCTGCCTTTTCAGTCATTCTACTGGTGTTATCCAGCACTCACTGTGCCCAGAGGTCTCTGTGGAAGAAGCAACTGGAAGGACCCCGGCCCCTCCAGGAGTTTACAGGCAGACCCAGAAAGAAGGTTCAACCCTTTAGAGTGAAAGCAAGCAAAGGAATGAGCTTGCTCTGGGGTGTAACCAACAAGTGCAAGAGGGGACTAAGGGCTTCAAGTGATCCTGTTTGGAGCTAAATTTTATTTTCATTATGAAGGCCCTTTGGAAGGAGTGAGGACAGAGATATCTGCGAGTCAGTCTGTGCAGCTCCTCGCTGCTGGGATAAGTTCTGGGTGAGACTGTGCTCTGGCGGCACAAAACAAGACCCCAAAGAAGGGCCACAGTATGAGCCCCACTGGCAGCTGCTTGCCACAGGGAAGCCAGTCACAGACAAGGTTATTAAAGCCCACACCTCCACTGCTGGATCCCATTTTTAAGATTGAAAAAAGAGAAAATTAGTGCCAATTTACAGGTCAGAGCTACCGAAAACTCAAATCATAATTAAGAAAGGGAAAATTATATTTACCGGGAAAAACAAATTGCCACAGAGGGAGTGCTGGAACAAGTACTAGGAACACACAGTGCCCATTTCATTCTTTTCTCCGGTCAGTTTAAGGGTGTTTTAAAAGCAAAGAGGCAGCAGATAGAGAGGAAGCTGAGGGAACAGTGCAAACACACAGAGGAACAAAACTGGAGGGGGGGCCTCATGATCCTGAGCCAGACGTGGTCCAAATGGAATGCAGATCTGATCATGCTGCTCCTCTGTTTAAAACCCTGCAGAGGCCACCCACTCTGCTTTAAATAAAGCCCAAATTCCTTCACGTGGTCCACAAAGACAGGCAGAATCTGGTTCCTTGCCTGGCTGTATCTCACCGTTTGCCAGAAAGGGATATACTGGTTGGTTTAAGCCAGGCAGGATCCACCGCTGGAGCCAGACGTGGTATCCAGTCCATGCCAGATGCATAGCTGAGCAAAGCAGAACCCAACCTTAAAGACAAAAACTCAAGTCTGTTAAAGAAATTAAGAAATAGACACCAAGGAAGCAATCAACAAATACCCATTTTAAAGGTAAATCAACTTTCCAAAGCAGTGTTCAAGTTTCTCCACTATGTAAAAAAGTATTCCATCACTCCTGCATTGCTTAGAGAAGCTGTGATTCTTAGACTCAGACAGAACTGTGGAGATAGAGCCGAGTCTAACTCCCTCTTGTTACAGCAATTAAGGCATAGAAAAGTGAAGTAATCACCCCAGGATACATATCAGTTAGTGCCCTTGAAAAGAATAATACCCAATTGTTTTTATTTCTGAGCTAACACGCTCCTTCTAGTATGTCATTACTAAACAACCAGGACAGAATCAAACCATAGGATTCATCTATTGTTATTCTAAAACATACAGTTTATTGGCAGACAGAGTATGTTTGTTGGGTTTGTAAGGAAGGGAGTAGGTAGAAAAGAATGAAAGAATGGAAAAAAAGAGCAGTTTTAATATCATTTTAACTTTGTTTTAATTCATAAACTTTCCTTTTTGTATTTTATTTTATATGTTTATTTTAGATTCAGGAGTTAGAGCTGCAGGTTACATGCATATATTATGTAATACTGAGATTTGTGTTTCAATTGAATCTGTCACCCAAATAGTGAACATAGTACCTGATAGGTAATTTTTCAACCCTTAGCCTCCTCCCTCTCTCAGTATTTGGTTTTCTGTTCCTGTTAATTCACTTAGGATAATGGCCTCCAGTTGCATCCATGTTGCTGCAAAAGACATGATTTCATACTTTTTTATGGCTGCATAGTATTCCATGGTGTATATGGACCACATTTTCTTTATCCAATCCACCATTGATTGGGCACCTAGGTGGAGTCCATTTCTGTGCTATTGTAAATTCACAGAACTTTCTAATGCATTTACTAACACTAAAAGCAACAGCTTTTCTTACAGTTGAGAAAATGTGACATCCAGAACTTTGATAATAAGAATCCATATAGTAACAATAATTGGGCTTGTAAGTCCTGGTTCCTGGGCTGAAGACCATTTGGGGAAAAGAGAAGTTGTTGACTCTGCCCTCAGCACTGGTGTGCTTGGGATCTTCTAGGGAATCCTCATTTGGAATGGCTTTGAGGAAGCACTCTTCAGGGTACAGACAGTAAACACTCATGTTGGTCAATTTTCTTCAATCTTTTTTTTTTTTTAATTTTACTTTAAGTTCCAGGATACAAGTGCAGAATGTGTAGATTTGTTACATAGGTATACGTGTGCCACGGTGGTTTTATACACCTATCAACCCATCATCTAGATTTTAAGCCTCCACATGCATTAGCTATTTATCCTAATGCTCTCCCTCCCCTCGCCCCCGACCCCCCAACTGGCCCCAGTGTGTGTTATTCCCCTCCCTATGTCCATGTGTTCTCATTGCTGAACTCCCACTTATGAGTAAGAACATGCGGTGTTTGGTTTTCTTTTCCTGTATTAGTTTGCTGAGGATGATGGCTTCCAGCTTCATCCATGTCCCTGCAAAGGACATGATCTCATTCTTTTTTATGGCTGCGTAGTATTCCATGGTGTATATGTACCACATTTTCTTTATCCAGTCTATCATTGATGGGCATTTGGGTTGGTTCCATGTCTTTACTACTGTAAATAGTGCAGCAATAAACATACATATGCACGTGTCTTTATAGTAGAATGATTTATATTCCTTTGGGTATATACCCAGTAATGGGATTACCGGGTCAAATGGTATTTCTGATTCTAGACCCTTGAGGAATCACCACACTATCATCCTCAATGGTTGAACTAATTTACATTCCCACCATATGTTGGTCAATTTTTTAAAATCACAGAGCATAATGTCTTCATCTATGTGGTCATATATGGCAGTATTTCCTTCTTTTTTCAATGCTGAGTAATATTGTATTTATGGTTGTCACTTGGTATCTACCCCAGATTGGATCTGAGAGCCCCGAGGATGCCAAAATCCAAGGTTGTACAAGACCCTTATATAAAATGGCATAGTATTTGCATATAACCTAAATACATCTTCCAGTATACTTTAAATCATCTCTAGATTACTTTTAATAGCTAACACAAGGTAAATGCTAGGTAAATAGTTGTTATACTGTATTATTTTTTATTTGTATTATTTTTATTTTGGGGGAATTTTTTATATACTACATTTTTCATCTGTGATTGCTTGAACCTGTGGATACAGAGAGCTAGCTGTATATACCACATTTTCTTTATCCATTCATTCATTGATGGGCAGTTAGTTTGTTTCCACCTTTTAGCTGTTGTGAATAGTGCTGCAACAAATACGAGAGTGCAAATATCTCTCTGAGATCCTGATTTCAACTCTTTTGGATAAATACTCAGAAGTAGGATTGCTGAATCATATAGCAGTTCTATTAAAGGACAAATGCGGCATGATTCCACTCATATGAGGTATCTAAAATAGTCAAACTCAGAAGCAGAGAATAGAATGGTGGTTATCAGAGGTTGGGGAGAAGGGGAAATGGGGAGTTGCTAGTCAACAGGCATGAAGTTTCAGCTGTGCAGCATGAAGAAGCTCTAGAGATCCACAGTACAACATTGTGCCTATGGTTAACGGTCCTGTATTACACACTTTAAAATGTGTTCCAAGGACAGATCTCATGTTAAGTGTTCCTATCATAACTTTTTTTTTTTTTTTTTTGGTAAATCATAAAGCAACATGGGCTCTAGGGCCTGTGAACTCTCAGCCAGGTCACAAAACTGCATTTCATATTCAGGGCCGAACAGCTAGTAAGAGCCAGTTATGGGCGTGGGAAGAATGAATCAAAAATTGGCAAATCTTCCCAGTGGCCTGGCAAATCTATCCACTAGAAGTCACACCTCCTCCAGGTGAGGAGGGGCCAGTTCAAAGGCAAACAGCTCACTCAGAGGGAGTTTGTCTTAAGCCGTTATTTACTTTAGTATCTCAGCAGGAATTAGTTTAGGTGAAGTGTGGCTCGCCTTGCTGCCCTGCCCAGATTCCTCCCTCTGGCCTTCCTCTCCTGCAGGCCTTCTTTTACCCTCTGGCCCAAATTCTCTTCCTAATATAAGTTGAATTGTGTGATTCTTCTGCTTAAAACAAACACTTTGACAAATTTAAATGTTTGTAGAATAAATCCCCCCTTGTTAACACCCATTAACACCCAATAAACCCCCCCCCCTTGTTAACCCATTAACCTTTGTTTGAGGTCCAGATCCCCTACCCATAATTCATCCTGTGCTCTCATCCACCAAACCACAGAGGCTACCTCCCAGGTCACCTTCACTTTCACGCCTACCTACTCTTATTCTGGCTGTTTTCTCCACTGAGAGTCCTTCCCTGCCTTAACTGTAGAACAAAGCTTGACCAATTTTTAAGGCCCAGGTAAACATTATCCCTCCTCTCAATTTTCCTCCATAGTTTTCCTTTTCACATCCCATACCTCCCCATCCAAATATAACATTATGTTTCAGTCATTTCTTTCCTTTTGGTTTCCTACAAGGCAAGAACTGTATTTTACCCACCATTGGGTTGCAAGCCATTGTGCAGACCAGATGCCCAACTAATGTCCATTGAGTTGGATTGAATTATTTAATATCTGTCTTGCTTCAAGCCAGATTCAAATCACACCTTCTTTCAGAAGTCACCCTAAACTATCCTAACTGTAGCCTCAGCCAATGTCTTCAATCAGTCTGATTCCTCCCTCTCTTAACTCCAAATCTACAAGTGCAGCTCCAGATCCAAATCCCAGGACCCAGTATGAACTGAGTCACCCAGACCAAGTAATTCCAGCCCACATTCCAGAGCTCAGCATCAAGTCACCCTTGCCAATCTCACATTTACTTATTAACTTATTTAAAAAACATCTGAAAGCCTACTTTGCACCAGACCCTATATCAGGCACAAAAGAAATAAGGATAAGGAAGTTAAGAGCCCTGCCCTCAGGGAGCCCACAGTCTAGTTGAGGAAGGTAAGAGGTAAACAACAACTCTGTTGCAAATCCTTTATCATATCTTGTTTAATTCGCAGTCTCTCTGCTCCATTTCTTGTTCTTGGGATTCTTTTTGCCTTGATTCCTGTTTCAGAAACTCCAACTTTCTTTTCAGACAAATCTTGCAATCTCACTACCAGGACAAAAGACCTGTCTCCAGATTTTTCTTCAGTACAACCAGACTTCCTACAAACTACTCTTTATGGAGTAAGGAAAAGCCAATTTCTTCACAGGATTTTTTATTTCAGGACTCTCCAGCATGTCTCTGAAGTCTGGAATCTAATATGAATTACCCAGTGTTCTTTAACTTTAACATACATAAGATTCTCTAAAATCCTATTTAAAATGGATGTCCTCAGAGTCTATTCCCAGATATTCTAGTAATCTGTATTTATTACAAGCCTTCCAGGTGATTTTGAAGCATGTGGTCCAGGAAGTTTGCAAAACACCATCTTAAGATCCACAGGTGCACTGAGTCTTGGAAAAATCTACACTGTATCTTACCCTTCCCCACCACTACCACCATAGACTTGGACCCTAAAAACCTTCAATGGCTGGGCTAATCCTCCAAGTCTCCTGCCAAAGGAAGTGTAATTTAGACAGTGAGGACCTACTGTGCATGACTGCCTCAACTTTTGAATATTACCATTCCCAAACTCCCCACCATTGGTCACTGTCCTGGTGCTTTATCTTGACCTTTTTGCCAGTTACTTGCTAGGGCTCTGATCTATTTCCATTACCACTGAGACACCATGTTTTGCAAACTAATATCTAAAATTCTGTTATTCTTTCATCCCCCTGTCCACCGTCCCTACCTAGATAGGTTTTGTTCCTGTTCCAGCCCTTCCCAACTACCCATTCAAGTGTAAATTATCAACCGTGTCTGCTCAAATCCTCAAAAATCCCAGCCCATGGTCATATTTTATTCATCTGAAATACTACAGCACCAATACTATGTCACTCATTGACACTTGTTATACTTTGTCCTGTTACCTATATCCTATCTCTCCAGCTAGACTGTAAATTAGTATTTGTAGATTAAATAATCATAAATTCCCTAGCTGGGAGGATTAAAAAAAAAAAAAAAAAACAAGAAATTTATGATAACGGTAAAGGTCTAGAGGAACTAGTGTTGCCAGAAAGGTCAGGCTTAGAGGAGATACTAGAGTTTGTATTGAGTCCTCAGAAGAAAGGGTATTTTAACCATCATGATAATATTTCCCATTTATCGAGGGCCAATTATTGGCCAGGCTATGCCTGCTATATTACCTGTCTTTCCTCTAATACTCATAACCATCCTTTGAAGAAACTGAGGTTCAAGGAAGTCCTCATATTTCCGAAGTTGATACAGCCAAAAAATGAAAGTGCTGAGATAATAACTCAGCCCATGTTCTTACTGCATGGTCCAAAGTACCATGGTCTTTTCACTACACTACAAATCAAGGAAACAAGTATCACCAGCTCCTCAATTTTGCCAGAGCTTCCTCATCCCTAAAAAGCTCTCATGTCACTTGGAAGTTTCCAACAAGTTCAAAAATGTACAAGAAAGAAAAAGCATTTTCCTAGAATAATTAGGGAATAACATGCAGTTAGGTGTACAAAGCAAGAAGGGAAGTTTTTCTGCCCAACAACAGTGTTTATTCCTCTGCTCAACTTTGTGGTACTAAACACAAAGCAAAACAAACTCTGGACATTTTAATGTTGTTTTCTTATTGGAGAATCTGACTTCTACTTCATAGGACAGGAAAACAGACCACTGAGCAGACTGAAGCATGGGGGCTCCTTCTAATAAGACTTTATGGCTGAGCTGAGCTTCTGTAGGTTCTGTATCAGCCTAAAAGATCCCTTGGCCCCTCTCCTAATTGAAGAGGCTGCTCCCAGCATGAACACTGGATAAGCTGCCCATGGCTTGGAGCCATGCTAGGCAGAACACCCTCATGGCTTCCAGGCAGCTTCATTGGATGCCAAGAATTAATTAATTGATGCCAATGGGGTTATTATACAGGCTTGGGACTAGAGCATCATAAAGACAGGAAGCAGATGCAGCAGAGCCACAGACCTCACACTCCCTGGCACTCCAGCTGCTGTCTGGAGTATTGGTGAGTGCATTGGGTTTGGAGTCAAAAGCTCAAGTCTGGGTCTATGGGGACTTTGCATCTTGCTAACCTTTCTGAGTCTAATTCCTTATCTGTAAATGAGAAGAATAATCCCTGCACTACTCACTGAACATGGCTTAATGAGGCTCAAATGAGGTATTTGTATGTGAAAGCTCTATAAAGACTATAAATGTTCCCTTGACGGCTCCTATAGCAATCTCTGCTTCCCTAACAAGCATTTATCATATTTTACAGTTATTACTTTTTTGTCTGTCTTTATCTTCTAGGCTATACATACCATAAAGACAGAGACTAGATCAATATTTCTCACCACTGTCTCCCAGTATCTACGAGATTACTGGGCACTTGGTTGATGCTCAGTAAATATTTGCAAGATTAATGAATGGATGAATGAATGTAGTCCTCTACAATATTCATTTCTTTTGTGAAAATCTCATGTCATGGTAAGAACAAACCCCATGTCATTATCACTGTCTTAATTTATCTCAGTTACTTCCAACTTTATTTCACTTTATAACTAAAGCCATTCATCAGACACAGCTGTGGTACTCAAGAAGTATATAATCCACAGGGAATAAGTCATGTACAAATAAAAAATGAAATAGTAGCAAACAGAGTAAATGCCATTTCTAACAGATTCCTCTTTTTATTTCAACTTTTTTCAAAGACAATTTCTGGGGTAATTGCCAACATCCTAAAACTGTAAGTTTCCATATTTATAGGCCATGGACCTAGTATAACCAGGTAGACTATTTTAAATATAAATTCAATCATGTAGGAATTCCAGAGTTTTCTTTGTGGAGGAATGACTTCCTCAAAGCTCTGAGAACCAGAAGTAGACAATATGTGAGGTAATTAGACAGTATGTCGAGACCAGAAGTGTGGGGGTGGGGGGTGTTGAGGTTGCTTCTATAGATTCCAGTGAAACATTTTGTGGAAATAAAGAGTCAGACTCAAACTTAAAGGTAGGCTCTATCATTTACTAAGATTTTCATGCAATGAGAAGAATTGGAAAGCAAACACACAGCAGAAGTTCAATGCCCCAATATTTTTAGTACTTTAAAATTACAAATGTTCTTTTATCTGCTCTTAGGTGGAACAAATATGCAAACTAACCTAATAGCTTGAGCAAGCCACCAAGGGTTTCTTTCAAGGGATATTTTTCTCTGGGTCTACAGGGGAGCTAAGAACAAAGACGTCACGTAACACAGGGAAGCTTGGGAACACTTCTAGCAAGGAAGAGTTGAGTGATGTCTTTACCGCTATGGAGAAGGGTGAACAGGAGAAGGTGAAATGATGAAAACAGCAAGCTGGTTGGTCTAATAGAAAAGCCTTCTCTTTTTGATATGGTAGAAGGAATTGATCAGCTATTGAACCCTGCAGTAGTTAAGTCTGAAAGAGAGATTTTAGAATTCCTTAATCATTTCTAACACCTCATTAAAGACAACAAGCAAATATACGATGAATAAAATTTCCAGTGTATTTATTTATTATCAACAAATAATTGTGAGAATGAAGCTCAGTATTACTTATTTGCTGAAAGTTAATTTTAAGCATTTACCTGGGATAAGTGCCCATGATAGACACTTTGGGGAGTATAACAGAGCCTGAAACTTGTCCCCCAATATCTATTCTCCCCTTTTTCCGCAGCTGAGCACAAGACCACTACAAATAAAGACTGCATTTCCCAACCTCCCCTGAAGCTAGGTATGCACATGTGACTAAGTTCTATCAACAGGATATCAACAGAAGTGTCATATCAGCAACTTCCACAAACTTTCCTTTGGAGAGAGCTGGTCCATATGGTTAGCTCCCTTGTCTCTCCCTCCTTTCTTCTTCCTGAAACAAAGACGCTGCCATCTTGAAGCTAAGGACAACCACACTCTTAGGATGGAGGAGCAGTGAGATTGAAGGAGCCTGCAGCCCCAAGGACTTTTAGAGCAAGAGTCATTATCAGCCTGTCCTGCCTACCTTCCAACTTTTATATGAGAAACAACACACTTCTATCTAGGTGAAACCACTATTATTTTTGGAGGTTTTCTGTTACTGCTGAACCTAAGGTTCATTGATACAGAAAAGACACCATATTCAGAGGAAATAGGAAATAGTACTCAACTTTAAGAAATATCATAAACTTGAGAAGGATATGAGTAGTATACTTTTTACAAAGCAGAAAATTATGAGTTTCACAAGAGAGATTGAACAAAATATCATTGAAGATGGAAAAAATAAAAGGGAAACAAATCACTTCTGTTAGAAGAACATAAGAGAAGGAATCATCGTTCAGGTGATATTTGAGACAGGTCTTCAAAGAAGAATAGAATTGTGACAGATGAAAGTGAGGAGGCATTGAAATAGGAGATGAAAGGCAAGCTAGGCAGAAGGAACAGCATTACAAAGACATGGAAGTGGAAAAGCATGAATTGTGTTCTGGGAATGTTAGATGATTGAGTTTAATAGGAGCACAGGTTGTAGACAGTGATTGTTACTGACACCCAGTGGACCTATTTGTTTATCCTGCTGCATTTTATTTCATGACCTTTGTCACTAGCTGACAGTATATTATTATATTGACTTTATATTGTCTGTTTATTTTCTAGAATTACTAAAAGTTCTCAAACTTTTTGGTCATTATCAAAAATTATTAAAAGCCCCAAAGAGCTTTTGTTTATGTGAGTTATATCTATAAATACTTACTGTACCAGACAGTTAAATTGAGAAAATTTTAAATAGCTAAATATTTATTCATTTTTACAATAAATCCATTACATGTTTAACATATTGTATGGGTCAGAGTTCTCTGGAGAAACAGAACTTATAGTGTGTGGGTGTGTGGGGGTGTGTGTGTGTGTATAAGAGGTGATTTATTATGGGAATTGGCTCACGTGATTATGGAGCCCAACAAGTCCCATCTTATGCCATCTGCAAGCTGGAAAACAAGGGAAGCTGGTGGTATGATTCATTCTAAGTACACGGCCCAAGAACCAAGGGAGTGGAGGGTGTAAGTCCCAAAGTCCCAAGGCCCAGACGTCTGGAGTTCTGATGTCCAAGGGCAGGAGAAAATGGATGCCCCAGCTCCAGAAGGTAAATTTGCCTTTCCTCTGCTCTTTTGTTCTATCTGAGCCCTCAATGGATTGGATGATACCTGCCCACATTTGGTGAGGGCAGATCTTCCTTACTCAGCTCACTGATTCAAATGCCAATCACTTCCAGAAACAACCTCACAGACATGCCCAGAAATAATGCTTTACCAGCTATTTGGATATCCCTTAACCCAGTCAAACTGACACCTAACATTAACCATTACACATATATTCATGGAAAAAACTATCTTTCAAACAAAAAAAAATTACAAGAGTGGCATTGCTTTGCATTTTTGTGATGCTCCTTAATGTCTGGCTTCATAGAAGACAACTGGTTTCCTATGTCTGCTTCTATATTCAGTCTGTTTGTGATATCACATGTCAGGTAGCCTCTGGAAAACTTCACTGTACATACTTTTTTTAATGAGAAAATGACAACATCATAACAAATCATTTTGACTTGGCAGACACCTAACAGGGTCTCAGAGACCCTCAGGGTCCCCCGATTACACTTTGAGAACTGCTGAACTAGAATATAAGCTCAGTAAGGGCAGAGACTATATATCTCTTATATCCCAGCATCTAGACCAGTCTGGCACATAGTAGGCACTCAATAAGTACTCGTTAGTTAAATGTATGAACCTGAGGTTATAGTGTGAAAGATATTGAGTGCCAGGCTAGTAAGTTTGGAATTCACTTAGTAGACACTAGGCAACCAGTAGAGGTTTCTGAGCAAGTAAATGTAACAGTCTGATTAATCTGACCACACCAAGGAGGACGAGCTGGAGAGAAGAACAACTTGGATCAGAGGTGCCAATTAGGATGCTTTTGATGTAGTCCAAGTGAGTAACAGCAAGGTTCTGAAGTGGGATGAAGACTGTGCAAACTGAAAGAGGAGGACAGAAGTGAGAAATTACTGGATACACTGTATTAGCCCTCAACTAGAAATCCATTAATCTATCTAGGCTTGCCTTTAACTGTGTGATCTTGAGCAAGTCAATCAACTCCTTGTTCAATACACTTTCTTCATTAGTAAAATAAAATATTATATTAAACATGGATTGTCACTTTCTCTGCAACTACTCAAAGTAATTTGCAGATAATAGTTATATCACTAAAATATTAATTTTAAATGTCACAAAATCTTAATTTCTTATTGCTAACTTTTCCTGCATTTACTTATGCTAATATTGGTTATTAACCATGCTTTTTAAAAGTAAGATTAGAGAATCAGTATTAAACTTCAATATTAGTTGAAGTGTTTGCTTAGGAGAAAACCATGTATCATTTATTAAGGCCTTTTAACTTACTTAAATCTCAAGCAATTCCTATGATAGAGTTATTTTCCACATTTTCCGATTCGGAAATATTAAGATATGTACTCAAGACTTCATACCTTGTAGTAACAAAAACAGAATTCAAAAAGATATGTATGATTCTAAAACATATAGTCTTCCTGTAACACTACTCCAAAGAAATTGAGAAACCATTCAAATTTGGATATGTTGTTATTAATTTGGACATCTTGATTGATAAGCATAAAATGTAGCACATTTGGAATCAAACTGATTACCACCTTAATTATCTAGAAATATCACAGAAAAGCCAACTCTACAAGGTTCAACATGGCAGGACAATGGCTATATCCAGATAATTAAAATGTATAGGAAACTACGGGAAAAGGCGAAGGAAAGAGTTAAGACCTTTCAGAAACTTGAGGGAAACAGAAAACAAGCAGACAATCATTTCGTCTTATTTTCAAACCTGAGTACACCACTGAGAAAGAAACAGGCTCTGTTCTTCATCATTTCTTTGTTCATTTTTGGCTGAAGTGGATTTAGGTCCATGCTGGGAATAAATAGGATAGGCTCTGAGGTGGTTACCAAATCAGCAATGGCACAAGTAGTACTACTCATGAAAATTATTCCAACTGTCTGACTCAGACGTCAGCTCAGATTTCAACTCCCTGCAGCCATTTGGTTGAAAGGATTTCATAATTTTCAAGGAAGCATTTAAAGTTTGTATTTCATCTCAAGGAAAGTAAAGGAAATATTCGTTCTCTGCCTTGGATCGGAAATGTGCTTGATTTTGTAAAGATTGCATAGAGAGAGAACACTTACTTGTAATCTCTTTAAAATTATTTCTCTTTGCATCCCTTTTCTGCCTAACTTCACAGCAACTGTTTGAAGACCAATGCAGTCACCTTTCCTTACCTACTTCTACAGTAGTATATTCTGAAATTATAACATCAGAGCTAATTATTGTTTTATAGTATACTGAGATACATGTATAAACTCCTGATTATTACTCATCTTTTCAGTAAACTTTGCTTGAGAATCTATGATATACCAAGCATTATGTTAGGCACTAGGGATCCAAAAATGAATAAAACAGGTCCTTACCTTCAAAGTGGTTATGTTTAGTGGGGAGACAGTCAGACAAGTAAGTAGGTATGTCTTTCATTGATGAGTTCATATTAAACAAATATTTTAGCAACTACTATTTTCCAGATGTTCATATCAATGTTGGAGATACAAAGATAAAAATTTACTCCTCAACAGTAAGGTAATACTATCCAGGTAAAGCAAAGAAAAATTCAGAAGGGAAAAAAATATATAGTTTAAAAATCAGAAAGCTATGAGGGTTCTAAAATGAGCCATGTAGAAATGAGATAGACTTTTCCCAGGATAAACCTATACTTTTAGAAATTGGATGAAAGAACATGAAGAAGGTAGTCAGGAGGGCAGAAAAATGGGAAAGGAAAAAGAGAAATGCCGTGGAAGCTCTGCCTGGTGAATTAACAGCCTGAAAATGTTCCTATGTGGCTTTGAGAAAACAAGCCAACTGAGTTTAAAGTGTGCTCCTTTGAGATTTTTCCATGACTTCCATCATGGCTATAGATTAGCAGGTTGTTTATGTGACAATCAAGCCTGGATAATGAGGGTAGGGATGGAGAGAAGTACTGGTTAGTAGCTAAGTGCAAAATTGCCCTAACATAACTATTCCGGTGAAAAATACCAACTGCTTTTTGGACATATCCTTTTACCCTTTTGATTCCAACCCAACACCGTTCTCCACATTTACTAAGCTTTGGAGTTTCTATTGACTTCCAATTATTTCACTTGAGTAATATTCTTAATTAGTACAAGCACAAGTCCTTTATCGTCTCTGAAACACTGCCAAAGTTTACTCTCCCCTCAGCAAGGGAAAACTTAATTAACATTTTGTTAATTTCTAGAATTGTTTCAATTTGCCCTTCTCTGGGGTTTCCACTCGCTCTGAGAAAGGGAAAAAATGTTCATAGATAAAGAACATAGTAGATGAGGCATAAATATTTACATGGAACTAATCCAGTTCTCAAAATGATTTAGAAAACCTAGACTGTTTTCGAAACTATTGTGGCAGGTTGTTTATGAAGTATTAACCCACAAACAACAGGAGAGAGAGAGACATGAGATAGCCTTGCAATCCCTTTGTTTACCCTGTAGCTCCCACCCCCACTTTAAACTAATCCTGGCCTCTCCTGCCCCCAGAAAACCTAGACCATAGTTGAAATGCAAATTGAGGCAAAAGAAGTTAATTTTTAGCTTTTAAGCTTTCAGACATGAAGACTTGGCATAAGCAATACATTTCAAAGACTATTTAACTAGCCATGCCTTCTGTCCCTCCCCATCCCCCAGTGGGAAGAGTAAATAAAACCTTTATGAATTAGAGGAGGTAGCAAGAGTTTGGAGATAAAGCAAAAGATGAGTCCTATTCTTTGCCCACCCCACCCACAGACTTGTGGGATTAAAAGGATGTGGTTCTCCTGTAAGCCTGAGGATACGAGATGGACCTCAGTGAGAGGGCCTTCAGCCCTGCAGTTCTGTCAGCTACAGACAAGAAAGGTAGACTACAGAACAGGAGTGTAAAGAGCCCTGAGTTTCCTCCAAGTCCCTGAGTGGCACAGCACAATGTCTGAAATTCCCATGCCCCAGAGCCAAGGGAGATATAAAAGCTAGCAGAAAAACTATAACTTCAAGGGTCCAACAGTGGGGTCGGCAGACTTCTGAAACAGTCCCAAGATTCCCAGCCCCTGGTGTCAGCCTTTGAGTGTGGGTAGAACTTGTGAATGTGACAAGATTTTACAAGTATGATTAGCTTATCTTACATGGCAAAAGTGAAAGGAATTTGAAGATGTAATTAAGGTGCCTAATCAGTTGACTTTGAGTTAATAAAAAGGGAGATTATCTTGGGAGGTGTGATGTAATCAGATGCGCCCTGAGATTGAAGGTAAGAGAGATTATTCTGCTGGCCTGGAACAAGCCAAAGGTGGTATGTGAGGAAGCCTGTGAGGGCCACAGGAAAGGCTCTGAAGGCCGTCCTAAAGCTGAGAGATGTTCCCAACTGGCTCCTAGCAAGAAGACAAAAAGCCCAGTCACACAACCACAAGGGAATAAATTCTGCCAACAGCCTGAATGAGCGTAGAAGCAGATTCTTCCCCAGAGCTTCTGAGTGAGAACACAGCCTGGCTGACCCCTTGATTTCAGCCTTGTGAGACATTAAGCAGAGGGCTCAGCTCAACAGTGCCCAGAATTCCTACCCATAGAAATTGTGAAATAATATTGGGGTGTTGCTTTAAACCACTAGGTTTGCAGTCACTTACGTAGTAACAGAAAACTAATAAACACATCTAGGAATGAGAATGCAGAGATGGGGTCATGGGACTAAGCACTGGATGGGAAATGGGTAGCTTGAGTGAGACACTCAAGGCTCAGCAAGACAGCACATTCCCAGAAGACAGCAACAGAGACCAAGATGCTTTTGAAGGAGATATGGGAATCTCCCACCTATTTGAGATGGCATTTGCACCCCACCCCAAGCCAAGCTTAGCATCAACCCCAGAAGCAAGAAAATTGAAGACAGCAGTGTTAAAAATCTTAAAGTTAACTAAGTTTAAACCTGAAATATGTGAGAAAAAATGTCAAAAGTGCTTGACACTATTGCTAAGTTGTTGGATTAAGATTTCTGCCTCAGATAGAATAGGGGTTCAGGCTAGACATTTTTAGTTAGAGAGGGAAGGAGAGGTTTCATTTTTACACTGTCAAGTTTATGGTATGTGAAATCCGTCTCCACCCCAACATCTTCTAGCTGAGTCTTGCATCCACTGTCAGGGCCATACTATAGAAACACAGAGCCAAGGGTAAAAGTAATCTCTTCTCTCCAACATTGTTACCCTGAGAGCGTCCATTTAAAATTAACATCAAGAGCAGCCTCAAAAGTAGTCCCAGAGACTTCCAGGGTCAGATGGAAGAATAAAGCCAGAATACAGGCCATTGCCCAGTCAAACCGAACAAAATGAATACCAAATACATGTTAAAAACCAGGCACACTCAAAACAAGGGACACAATTCAAGTCAACATTTAAAACAATGACTAGTCAAAGAGAAATAGAAAGATTCCAGAAATCAAGCTATGTTTCCTCCCACTACACTCTCCTCCTAACCTCGCCAATCCACCAAACCCATTCTCAAGCAATACGTGGGGCAAAAGGTAAGGTGACAAAGTCCTGGGAAAATTCACTAATCTCCTCAATGAAGCAATAAGTAGATGGAAAAGGGAAGTAGCAGCCAGGAAAATACGGTAGATCCCTTGACAAGGGAATCTTCTTCACTGTAGCTCACCATTTATTTTTTCTAGCCAAGAGAAAGTAAGCAAATGCGGATTCTACCCAAAATATATAAATGACATCAAAAAAGCTATAAGAAAGATGAACAATCCAATAGAAAGAGGGGGTAAAATTCATAAACAGATGTTTCCAACAAGAAGAAATAAAACTGCAAATAAAAAATGTAAAAAAGAGGTTCAACCTCATTAGTAACCAGCAAAATGCATCAACAACACAATGAGATTTTATTTGACACCCAAGAGATTGGCAAACATTAAAAGATAGCTCAATAACCAGCATGTGTAAGGATGTGAAGGGCTGGGGGTTCTCATAAACTGCCAGTGGGAGAATAAATTATAACCCCTGGAAAGCAATTCAGCCTTGTTTTGGGTATAGGAGACAACTGATCTCGCATGTTGACATGGTGCTCTGACTCACTTACCGAATAGCCCTAAGGCTGCTAGTTTTGAGTGGGGCCAGAACTAAAGAAGTCTCTGCAGGAGGTCCAAGCTTGGAGGTGCTTCATCCTGCTACCCACTCCTCATGACCAGGAAATCCAGGGGAACTCCATGTGCCTGTGGTAAAGAAAGACATGGCAGGGAGTCTCTGGCAATCCCTAATAAAGGAATCACAGCAAACACCCCTGGGGTTCTCCTCTGCTGATAACTTCAGTTTTACCTTTTAAGAAATAGCTCCCTGCTTGCTACTGGGCATAGTTGAAATAAAATGCTTGAATGAGACTCCAGCTACCCATCATAAACCAGGTGCTATTTGATCCACAGTTTCTGTTATTTATTGTTGCATGACAAATTACCCCAAAACTTGGTGGCTTAAAACAACAAGCCAGATAACAGAGTTCTCTATGTAATAATCAGAAAGGAGTGATGTGCTGAAATGGTGACTTTTAGATCCCCTAATGGTTTTTAAATTACATTTACAGATTTTAATAATTCAACTAGTGAGTACCTGTGCTTCACCTCTCAGATAATTTCCAGATATTTACTGCCTTAAATAGTTGTGTCTATAAAATGTAAGAATGGAGAACCATAGGAATTACAGGAATAGACTGTAGTAAAAAGTAGATCAAGCATTTTCTATATAAATCCTCACTTTCCCAGAATTATGATACTGAGAACATTTTGGAATGCAGTTATTCTGAAATTCATAATGTAAACACAAGTTAGTATTCCTGCTTATTCTCAAGTGAATCTTTACTAGGAAATCAACCTGACAAACTTTGTCTGCAGAGAAAGATGCCAAATGTCTCTAGTTTCTGATAAATACCATTACTCTCTCAGCTGCATCTTTCCTCAGGCAATCACAGAGATAGGTCTCCTGAGAGTGCATTTTAAAGAAAAATAGAATTACAATAACCAGTGCTGAACTAATGACTGATCTTCCATTCCCACAGAGGAGCTATGTGTTCTCTTGTACATCAACATCTGGAGGACACATTCACACTACATCTGTGCAGCCAGACATTGCCAGGCAAGGTGAACAGAAATAAACTAATTTAATCCATCTCTTAGTCTCCCACAACCATGAAAAAAATCCTTAATGAGGAGATTCCAGTTAGGATTTAGAATACTTAACCAAGATTCAAAAATGTTCCCAAATACACTGGTGCACTATAATTTCCAGAATAAGAAGTAGTTCACTGCCATTTTTCCCATCCTGTAAAATCAATATCAACTTTTATTACCCTGTAAGTAAATATTATCCTGTTTTTCAGCTACATCCAACAGAACTTACATACAAACTATTTCAGGTCACTGGCACTGTTTAAATAATCTCTACTTCAAGTCAATGAAAGCAAGGTCAAGGTTTCGGTTTCCTATGGCCCAGGTAGCATCTCTCTGTTCTTTGAGTAATGTCTGGCCCTCCAGAGAGCATCCCATAGGTGCTATCGGAATCAATCTCATTACCTTGCTTGCTTTACTCCTTGCCCCCTTTAAGGACCAGAAACCACAGTGGCTCAGAACCCATTCTTCACCAAGTGACCCACAATTTATCTTCTTATTGTTCAACTTTTCATTTTATTCTTGGCCTAGGTGTGGCTTTCTTGAGCCGTTTCTCTCAGCCCCCTCCTAGCAATATAAAATGGCCATCTCACCTTCAAATTCTCAGATCCCTGCCGTTTCCCTGCTTCGCATAACTATGATAGCACTTACCACCCTGTGTTGTAATTACTGGACTCCTCTCTACATCATAAACTCTTTGGCACACTGTGCCGCACTTAGTAAACCCAGTGTTTAGCATAGTGCCTGACACATGGAAGTTTCCCAATCAATGTTTTTTTAATGAATAACCTGGCTTCTTGGCTATAGCCCTGGATTTTGCTTTTTAAGTCAGCTTCTAACCACGCTTTCTTCTCCTAAGATTGGGGCACACTTTTGCTTAAACACTGGCCTGGGCTTCCCGTAGCAGCCCACCCCAGCTGTAAAGTCTTCTGAAATAAGGTAGTGTGACATTCTGTTGTCCCTCCTGGCCCCAGCCAGCCTTGTATTCCATGCAGTAACCCTCTCCTTTTTCCCAAGTGAGAAATAAGTATGTGTCCTTGGACATAAAGGTAAAGGTAAAAGAACACAGAAGAATCAGTGCCGATCTATTTCTTCTATTAGAAATATAATTCTAAGAAATGCTATCTGATCTGCCAAAGACTACATACACAGTCTAGCACCTGCCAAGTGGTAGGCACTATGCTGTGTTTTATGCACATTGTCTCTCTTGGTCCTGCCAACCCTAGGAGAAAGAGATTACTGTCTCCATTTTACAGACAAAAAAAATTAAGATTCAAAATATACATAACTAAACAAATATGATATAGCTAAGTAAATAGAGGAGTTGGAATTCATACCCAGGTCTGCCTAACTCCAATGCCAATGCTGTTTCCACTATACCATTAACCATACTACATGTTCCTCAAATTAGGCTCTACCACATATACCTAACGAACACACTTGAAAGAATGAAAAACATATCTTCAAAATACAAGACAGCAAGACTAAGAAAAAGGTAAGCCTTGGAAAATGAGGGGAAAAAAATCCTTTGACCAAAGGAATTTGATGACAGTTAAGATAGACATAGCAACGCAAAATGTTGTAACTCTGGTTGAATGATGGTGTAAGTTTTTAATGAATCATAAATTCAAAATAATTAGGAACATCAGACAGCCTTCATAAATAAAAATCTCTGGAATATTTTTAAATTATGTATAATATTATTTAATCAAAGAGAATCCTACATAAAGACTATACTTTCAGGGATCATTTCTATAGTTCATTCAAGAATGCTACACAACAACCAAGAGTTAATTATAAAATTGTAACATTTTTTCCCACTTACTTTTTTCAAGCACACAAACTGTCCTGCATTCGTTTCTGTGAATATTAAATAACCCAGTCCAAAGGTGACTAGCATGCAAATAACTGTGCAACACAAAATGTTCTGCTACAATCAGATAACAGAACAAGATTAATCAGAGAAAGCATTTTGACTTCAGATAATCTTTGAATACTTACCTACAGAAAGTATTTAACTATTTTCCTTGATCAAATGACAGATAGTAACACAAACAAAATTTACATGAGGGGGAAAATTATGTTCGAGAAAGAGTCGGATTTTTAATATATAAATCTGTGCTTCTTAATCTAGCTTCGAGCTACCTATGACTTGCCTCTTCTCCCCAACTCCCCTCCCCAACCACCTGACTACCTTGATTTATTGCAAGCCACTAAAAAAAAAAAAAAGAAAAGAAAAAAGAAAAAAGTCCACTCACTCCAACATTCCAGCTGCAGTGACCTTATTTTGGTTCCTCAAATGTGCCAGTTTTTTCTCAGGTTAAACCCTTCACTCCATCTGCCTCAGTCTCCCCAGCACATCCCCTGCTCAGCTGTCTCCTCATCCAGCCGGTCCCAGCCTAAGAGTGTTACTTCTTGGAGAGGCCTTCCTTGACCACTAATGTCAAGCCCATCTCCCACACTATGCTCTCCTACTGCACCCTCTTCTTTGCCTTCAAAGCATTGGCCACTCTTTACAAAGATATATCCCATATGAGTTTATTTGCTTAACTCACTTCCACACTAGCCCCATGAGGCTAGTAAGTACCTTGCTACTTTGTTCGTCATGTTTATGCAAGATCTAGCACCATGTCTAGCAGTTAGTAGGAGCTCAAAAATATCTGCTAAATGAACCAAAATACATAATGTCCCCCCATCCTTTACCAAGTCAGTCCTCTACCACACTCAATTTTTTAATAAGAAAATCTTTAACATAGAGAAATGAAGATGTACACCACTGTTGGAAGGCTGGGGATCAAAGGTCAGGAATGCCACTTCTGGACAACTCCAAATGCAAGGATTCCAGGGACGTCTGCAACAACAAAATAGGCAAACCCCAGGAAGTCACTAGAGCTGTGTGAGAGCCACTCTACAACCCTGGGTACAATGCTACTTCTTTATTTTCTCTATTTAAACCTGCTTTTTCTCAAGGATAGAAATTTAAGAATTTTTTAAAGAGTTCTTTTAAAAATACGATCGGACTAATAAAGATATTATAAGACAGCAGAAGTTTCTAACATAAGTATGTTCAGAGCCTTGTAGAACTTCAGAGGAAGAAGTAACAGTGTCCCTTAAGAGGAACAGTATCACACTAATAAAAGAGGTGATATCTGTGCTCAACCTTGAAGTATGAATTACAACACAACAGAGAAAAGAAAAAAGACATTCCAGATAGAGGAGGCAGTACATGCAAAGACTCAGAGACATTCCCTCATATAGGGCTCCATCAGGGAAGCACAATCAGTATGACAGGTATGGAATAAGAGATTTATTGTAGAAATTAAACCTAACGGAGTTGTTGGAGAAGCTAGGAATGTAAAAGCCTGGAAGGGGAAGAATGGAGGATCAGGAAAACGTCACTGATCAGAGACAACAAAAATGGAAACTGGTGGAAAAAGCAATGGAAGGTGGTTGTCTCTGTGTCTAGTGGTTGGTCTAAAGTCGCTGTGGGTCATCAGGTGTGGAAGATTTAAAAAAAAATCAGGACACAAATCATGAGACAGCAAGGACAAACCTTAAGGTACAAGACAAAGAAGACCTTTAAAAACAAGTTGGAACATACAAAGACAAAGTGCAACCAGCATCTGTCTCTAACTAATAGTGCAGGTGCTGTGTGGAAGAAGCTGGTATTCTTCACCACAAAACACACTTATTCCTGGCCCAGGGCTCAAAGAAGTTGAAAGAGTGGCAAGAGCTGGAGGAGCTGTGGGTCCAGCAGTTGTCCCACACCTTCCAGGTGAGCCGGCTCTGGGCCTTGCATTGCCCTGCTGAGCATGATGCCTGCTGCTTTGCTTCCACCTCCCAAATCCTGCACAAATGTCTCTTGGAACCAACTCTAATGCAGAACCATACAGACGTTAATTCTGAGATTCATAGTTATAGTTCAGCTAAATTGGCATAGTATAAAACCTACATACTTGGAAGATTGTTCAGGGAAGAGCACATAGCTCCTTTTGTTGGAACGAGAGGAGTAAGTTGGGAGAAGATAGAAGAGGAGGAAAATTAACCTATAAAGAAGGTTGGTAAGATCCAAATTCTAAGATCCCTATTTGTTCCAAAAGGGTTTTAATAGTTATGGCTGAGTAGTAATAAAGCACTGTGGCAGACCAGCTAGATGCTCACGAGTCTCATCACCTCTTCTTGAAAACACGAAAAGACTGTATTTCCTGATGTATAGATTGTGAAGATTTTCTCCCACTCTGTGGGTTGTCTGTTTACTCTGCTGACCGTTCTTTTTGCTGTGCCAAAGCTCTTTAATTTAATTAGGTCCCAGCTATTTATCTTTGTTTTTATTGCATTTGCTTTTGGGTTCTTGGTCATGAAATCCTTGCCTAAGCCAATGTCTAGAAGGGTTTATCCAATGTTATCTTCTAGAATTTTTATATTTCAGGTCTTAGGTTTAAGTCCTTAATTCATCTTGAGGTAAGAGATGAGGATCCAGTTTCACTCTCCTACATGTGGCTAGCCAATTATCCCAGCACCATTTGTTGAAAAGGGTGTCCTTTCCCCACTTTATGTTTTTGTTTGCTTTGTCAAAGATCAGTTGACTGTGAGTGTTTGGGTTTATTTCTGGGTTCTCTATTCTGTGCGATTGGTCTATGTGCCTATTTTTGTACCAGTACCATGCTGCTTTGGTGACTATGGCCTTATAGTATAGTTTGAAATCAGATACCGTGATGCCTCCAGATTTGTTCTTTTTGCTTAGTCTTGCTTTGGCTATGTGGGCTCTTTTTTGGTTCCATATGAATTTTAGAATTGTTTTTTCTAATTTTGTGAAGAATGATGGTGGTATTTTGATAGGGATTGGATTGAATTTGTAGATTGCTTTTGGCAGTATGGTCATTTTCACAATATTGATTCTACCCATCCATGAGCATGGGATGTGTTTCCATTTGTTCATGTCATCTATGATTTCTTTCAGTAGTGTTTTGTAGTTTTCCTTGTAGAAGTCTTTCACCTCCTTGGTTAGGTATATTCCTAAGTATTTTATTTTTATTTTTTATTTTGCAGCTATTGTAAAAGGGGTTGAGTTCTTGATTTGATTCTCCACTTGGTCGCTGTTGGTGTATAGAAGAGCTACTGATTTGTGGCTGGGCGTGGTAGCTCATGCCTGTAATCTCAGCACTTTGGGAGGCTGAGGTGGGTGAATCACTAGGTCAGGAGTTCAAGACCAGGCTGACCAACACGGTGAAACCCCATCTCTACTTAAAAAAAATAAAATTAGCTGGGCGTGGTGGCGCATGCCTGTGATCCCAGCTACTCAGGAGGCTAAGGCAGGAGAATTGCTTGAACTTGGAAGGCAGAGGTTGTAGTGAGCTGAGAGTGCACCACTGTACTCCAGCCTGGGTGACAGGGTGAGACTCTATCTCACAAAAAAAAAAAAAAAAAAAAAGAAGAGCTACTGATTTGTGTACATTAATCTTGTGTCTGGAAACTTTGCTGAATTCTTTTATCAGTTCTAGGAGCTTTCTGGAGGAATCCTTAGGGTTTTCAAGGTAAACAATCATATCATCAGCAAACAGTGACAGTTTGACTTCCTCTTTACCCATTTGGATGGCCCATAATTCTTTCTTTTGTCTGATTGCTCTGGCTAGTACTTCCAGTACTACATTGAAGAGGAGTGGTGAGGGTGGGCATCCTTGTCTTGTTCTAATTCTCAGAAGCAATGCTTTCAACTTTTCCCCACTCGGTATTATGTTGCCTGCGGGTTTGTCATAGATGACTTTTATTACATTAAAGTATGTACCTTGTATGCTGATTTTGCTGAGAGTTTTCATCATAAAGTCATGCTGGATTTTGTCAAATGCTTTTTCTGCATCTATTGAGATGACCATGTGATTTTTGTTTTTAATTCTGTTTATGTAGTGTACCACATTTATTGACTTGTGTAAGTTAAACCATCCCTGCATCCCTGGTATGAAACCCACTTGAACACAGTGGATTATCTTTTTGATATGTTGTTGGATTTGGTTAGCAAGTATTTTAAGGATTTTAGCATCTATGTTCATCAAGGATATTGGTCTGTAACTTTCTTTTTTGGTTATGCCCTTTCCTGGTTTTGGTATTAGGGTGATGCTGGCTTCATAGAATAAATTAAGGAGGGTTCCCTCTTTCCCTATCTTGTAAAATAGTGTCAAAAGGATTGGTACCAATTCTTTTTTGAATGTCTGGTAGAATTCTGCTGTGAATCCATCTAGTCCTGGATTTTTTTTGTTGGTAACTTTTTAATTATCATTTCAATCTCACTGCTTGTTATTGGTTTGTTCAGGGTATCTGATTCTTCCTGATTTAACATAGGAGGATTGTATTTTTCCAGGAATTTATCCATCTCTTCTAGGTTTTCTAGTTTATGTGCATAAAGGTGTTCATAGTGGCCTTGATTGATCTTTTATATTTCTGTGGTGTCAGTTGTAATATCTCCTGTTTCATTTCTTAGTGAGGTTATTTGGATTTTCTCTCTTCTTTTCTTGGTTAATCTTGCCAATAGTCTATCAATTTTATTTATTTTTTTCAAAGAATCAGCTTTTTGTTTCATTTTTTGTTGTTGTTGTTTCAATTTCATTTAGTTTTGCTCTGATCTTGGTTATTTTCTATCTTCTGCTGGGTTTGGGTTTGGTTTGTTCTTGTTTCTCTAGTTCCTTGAGGTGTAACCTTAGAATGTCAGTTTGTGCCTTTTAGTCTTTTTGATGTAGGCATTTAGAGCTATGAACTTTCCTCTTAGCACTGCCTTTGCTATATCCCAGAGGTTTTGATAAGTTGTGTCATTATTGTCATTCAGTTTGAATAATTTTTTAATTTCCATCTTGATTTTGTTTTTGACCCAATGCTTATTCAGGAGCAGGTTACTTAATTTCCACTTATTTGCATCGTTTTGAAGATACCTTTTGGAGTTGATTTCCAGTTGTCTTCCACTGTGGTCTGAGAGGGTGCTTGATATAATTTCAATTTTCTTAAATTTATTGAGGCTCATTTTGTGACCTATCATATGGTCTATCTTGGAGAAAGTTCTATGTGTTGTTGAATACAATGTGTATTCTGCAGTTGTTGGATGAAATGTTCTGTATATATCTGTTAAGTCCATTTCTTCCAAGGTATACTTTAAGTCCATTGTTTCTTTGTTGACTTTCTGTCTTGATGACCTGTCTAGTGCTGTCAGTGGAGTATTGAAGTCCCCCACTATTATTGTGTTGATGTCCATCTCATTCTTAGGTCTATTGGTAATTGTTTTATAAATTTGGGAGCTCCAGTGTTAGGTGCATATATGTTTAGAATTGTGATATTTTCCTGTTGGACAAGGCCATTATATAATATAATTATATAATGTCCCGCTTTACCTGTTTTAACTGTGTTGCTTTAAAGTTTGTTTTGTCTGATATAAGAATAGCTAACCCTGCTCGCTTTTGATGTCCATTTGCATGAAATGCCTTTTTTCACCCCATTACTTTAAGTTTATGTAAGTACTTTTGTGCTAGGTGAGTCTACTGAAGGCAGCAGATAGTTGGTTGGTGAGTTCTTATCCATTCTGTGATTCTGTATCTTTTAAGTGGAGCATTTTTTCCATTTACAACCAATGTTAGTATTGAAATGTGAGGTACCATTTCATTCATCATGCTCTTTGTTGCCTGTGTACTTTGGATTTTTGGTTTTTGCTTTTTAACTTGTATTTTTGTTTTATAGGTCCTGTGTGATTTCTGTTTTAAAGAGGTTCTGTTTTGATGTGTTTTCAGGATTTGTTTCAGAATTTAGAGCTCCTTTAAGCAGTTCTTATAGTGGTGGCTTTGTAATTGTGAATTCTCTCAGCATTTGTTTGTTGAAAAAGACTGTATCTTTCCTTCATATATGATGCTTAGTTTCACTGGATACAAAATTCTTGGCTGATAATTGTTTTGTTTGAGGAGGCTGAAGATAGGGCCCCAATCCCTTCTAGCTTGTAGGGTTTCTGCTGAGAAATCTGTTGTTAATCTGATAGGTTTTCCTTTATAGGTTACCTGGTGCTTCTGTCTCACAGCTCTTAAGATTCTTTCCTTTGGCTTATCTTTAGATAACCTGATCACAATGTGCCTAGGTGAAGATCCTTTTGTGATGAATTTCCCAGGTTTTCTTTGTGCTTCTTGTATTTGGATGTCTAGGTTTCTAGCAAGGCTGGGGAATTTTTCCTCAATTATTCCCCCAAATATGTTTTCCAAGCTTTTAGAATTCTCTTCTGCCTCAGGAACACAAATTATTCTTAGGTTTGGTCATTTAACATAATCCCAGACTTCTTGGAGGTTTTGTTCATATTTTCTTATTCTTTTTTCTTTGTCTTTGTTGGATTGGGTTAATTTGAGGACTTTGTCTTCAAGCTCTGAATTTCTTTCTTCTACTTGTTCAATTCTATTGCTGAGACTTTCCAGAGCATTGTGCATTTCTAAAAGTGTGTTCAGAGTTGCCTGAATTTTTTTTTGTTTTTTTTTTTGAACTATCTATTTCCTTGAATATTTCTCCCTTTACTTCTTGCATCACATTTTGGATTTCCTTGCATTGGGCCCTGCCTTTCTCTGGTTCCTCCCTGATTAGCTTAATAACTAACCTCTTGAATTCTTTTTCAGGTAAATCAGGCATTTCTTCTTGGTTTGGATCCATTGCTGGTGAACTAGTGTGATTTTGGGGGTGTATGGAAAAGGCTTGCTTTGTCATATTACCAGGGTTGGTATTCCAGTTCCTTCTCAATTGGGTATGTTATAAATAAAGTTTTGATGCCACAAAAGAAATAGCCCTTGAATATAAAATTTTCTTTTTAATTCTCAGCAAAACAATGTACTTCTATAGAAGGGTGCACCCTTACAGATGGAGCAATTGGTGAGTGCACACTTGGACAAGGGAAGGGAAGGGGTCCTTATCCCTGATGTACGTGGCACCTGCTGCTGTGTTGTTCCCCTATTGGCTAGGGTTAGACCGCACAGGCTAAACTAATTCTGATTGGCTAATTTAAAGAGAGTGATGGGGTGAGTGGTTTGGTGGGAAAAATGGTTATGGCAGAGCAGGAAATCGGAATGAGTCAGGGTGGAGAATCAGCAGGTAATCAGAATGAGTCAGATGGAGCAGGTAATCAAAAAAGGTTGCTTTATGGGGAAGTTAAGTTTAAAAGTAGAAGGCAAAGAATTGAACAAACTGACATATTGATTCTTTGAAGAGAAATTTAGAACTCATATCTAACAGGTAGGCTCTGTCAGACCTGTCAGGTCTAGGGCTCAAGGCTGTTGTTCAGATTATTTTGTCCCACGGAGTGTTCCCTTGATGTAGTACTCTCCCCTTTTTCCTATGGATGTGGCTTCCTGTGAGCTGAACTGCAGTGATTGTTGTCTCTTTCTGGGTCCTGCCACCCAACAGGTCTGCCCGGCTCCAGGCTGGTACTGAAGGTTGTCTGCAGAGATTCCTGTGATGTGAGCCATCTATGGGTCTCTCAGCCATGGATACCAGTGCCTGTTCCAGTGAAGGTGGCAGGGGGGTCCAATGGACTCCTTGAAGGTTCTTAGCTTTGGCGGTTTAATGTTCTATTTTTGTGCTGGTTAGCCTCCTTCCAGGAGGTGGCACTTTACAGAGAGCATCAGCTGTGGTATTATGGGGAGGAACTGGCAGTGGGTGTGGCCTTAGAACTCCCAAGATTATATGCCCTTTGTCTTCTGCTATCAGGGTGGGTAGGGAAGGACCATCAGGTGGTGGCAGAACTAGGTGTGTCTGAGCACAGACTCTCCTTGGGCGGGTCTTGCTGCGGCTGCTGTGGGGGATGGGGGTGAGATTCCCAGGTCAATGGAGTTGTGTACCTAGGAGGATTATGGTTGTCTCTGCTGAGTCAGGCAGGTTGTCAGGGAAGTAGGGGAAAGCCGGCAGTCACAGGCCTCACCCAGCTCCCATGCAAACCAGAGGGCTGGGTCTCACTCCCACCATGCCCCCTCCCCCAACAGCCTCCAGACCATTTCCAGGTGGAGAGCAATATGGGCTTGAAAACCTGCCTCAGGCTATCCGCCTCCCAGATATGAAAGAAAAGGGCTTGGTTCTTCCCAACCTGTGCAGTCTGCACACCAGATGCACCCTCCCCCAAGTTCTGGCCAGGAGGCTTCTCACCCCATTCAAATTGTTAGAAAGTTCAGCTAGAGATTTGCTTCTTCCTGTGTAGTTTTACCCCCTGCTCCTCTCTGGTTGGATCCCTGTGGTGCCAGACAAGAATGGCCTGCTAGGAGACCCAGCCAGCTCCCAGAGCCTTTCTGCTGCTTCCTCTACCCCTGTATTTCACTCAGCTCTCCGAATTGACTCAGCTCCAGGTAAAGTCGGAGACTTCTCCCACAAACAGACCTTCAGCTTCTCTAGTGGGGGTGTGTGTTCGGGAGAGGAGAGTCTCCCTTTCCCACATCCACAGTTGGGCACTCATAGTTTTGAGGGGTGTCCGGGGTCCTGCAGGATCAGTCCACTTCCTACAGAGGGTCTGTGGATCCTCTCAGGATTGCTGGTTTCTTCTTGCAGTCAATCTGGAGCTAAACTTCACAGTGTGGGCCACCTCCCACTGCTCTGTCCAGAGCGGCAATCTAGTCCTGCCCCCCATCTGCCATGATCTTCCGTCTTGCATCTTTATGCAACTTGCCCACTGTATGCCTTTTAATTGGGGCACTTTACCCAGTTACATTCAAAGTTAATATTGATATGTCTGGATTTGTTTCTGTCATCAGGTTGTTAGCTGGTTGTTATGCAGACTTGTTTGTGTGATTGCATTATAGTGTCACTGGTCTATGTATTTAAGCGTGTTTTTGTAGTGGCCAGTAATGGTCTTTCCTTTCCATGTTTAACACTCACTTCAGAACCTCATATAAGGCAGGTCTGGTGGTAACAAAATCCGTTAGCCTTTGCTTGTCTGAAAAGGATCTTATTTCTCCTTCACTTATGAAGCTTAGTTTGGCTGGATATAAAATTCTGGGCTGGAAATTCTTTTCTTTAAGAATGCCAAATATAGGCCCCTCTTCTCTTCTGGCTTGCAGTGTTTCTGCTGAAAGGTCCACTGTTAGCCTGATGGGGCTCCCTTAACATTTTTAACATTTTCCGTTTAACATTTTTCTTTCATTTCAACATTGAAGGATCTGATGGCTATGTTTCTTGGGGATGGTCTTCTTGTGAAGTACTTCACCAGAGTTCTCTGCATTTCCTGAATTTTAATGTTGGCCTCTCTAGCAAGGTTGGGGAAGTTTTCATGGATGATATCCTGAAATATGGTTTCCAAGTTGCTTGCTTTCTCACCCTGTCTTTCAGACACACCAGTGATTCATAGATTTGGATTCTTTAGATAATCCCAAATTTCTCAGAGATTTTGTTCATTCTTATTTATGTGTGTTTTTTTTTTTTTTTTTTTTTTTTTTTGTCTGACTGAGTTATGTCAGAGAGCAGGTCTTTAAGCTCTGAGATTCTTTCCTCAGCTTGGCCAATTTTATTAATAGTTGCAATTGTATTCTGAAATTCTTGAATTGAGTTTCTCAGTTCTATCAGCTCAGTTTTGTTCTTTCTTAAAACAGCCATTTCATCTTTCATCTCCTGTATCATTTTATTGCGTCTCTTAAGAATCCTTGGATTGGGTTTTGACTTTCTCCTGCATGTTGATGATCTTCATTCCTATCCATATTCTGAATTATATTTCTGTCATTTCAGCCATTTCAGCCTGATTATGAACCATTGTTGGGGAACTAGTGTGGTTGTTTGGAGTAAGAAGACACTCTGGCTTTTTGAGTTGCCAGAGTTCTTGCACTGGTTCTTTCTCATCTGTGTGGGCTGATGTTTCTTCCATCTTTGAAGTTGCCATCCTTTGGATAGGTTTGTGGGGTTTTTGCTTTTATCTTCTTCATTTCTAGCAGATATTTGTTTCTAGCAGATATTTGAAGGCATAGCTCAGCACTCCTGGGCTGCATGCTCTAACCTCGGGGAGCTGGTATCAGGCCCCTGGCATTGTTCTCTGCCCCCTCAAGGCTGGGAACCTGTTTCACTGGAGGGGCTGAGGTGTTCCTGGACTGCTGGTCACAACACTCCAAGCACTTTTTTGAGTGGTGGCAGCTCATGCTAGCAGCAATAGCAATGAAACAGGGTGCATGCTTGTCAGCTGGGGTGGGGCACTGATGGGCTTGGGGCTGCCAACCTCTGTATGGACATTAGCAGCTGTGGCAGTGTTGGCACAGGTGGGAGTTGAAGGGCGGGAACTGCTGGGGTCTGTGTGCACATCAGCACCTGCAGCAGTGTCATCATGGGGCAGGGCAACGGCAATCCTGCAGCATAGTGGTGGAGGGTGGTGGGTGCATTCATACCAGCGGCAATGACACAGTGGGGTGCATGCACACCCACGCACCAGCAGAGAAAGGGAGGTGAGGTCCACCCATGCACACATGCACTGGTAAAGCTATGACGGGGTGGCTGTGGCACAGGGAAGGCTGCAGTAGGGGGAGGGTACAAGCGGGCTGGTGCATGTCAGGAAAGTCCACTCTGCTGGAGCTCTCTGACCGTCAGGCATGTTCTACCAGCACAGGAGCTATGATGTGGCCTCTGAGAGGCACCCCAGGATGCACTGAAAGCAGGTACAGCCAGGCTGGGGCCCCAGGAGAGGCCAGGAGACAGAAAGGCATTCAGGTCAGACTGGCCCTGTCTCACAGGCGAGATCATCCTGTTCTGTTCAGTCCCAACAGTTCTCCTAAGGCTAGAGTCTTGTAGGTGAGCAAAGCAAGCCTTGGGGGATGAGCGTCCCTGGCCATACTTCCCTGCAGAAGTTCCCACACCAAACCCTCTGGACTCCAGACAGACTGGAGCCCTGCCCCTACCACCTCTCTAAGCAGCTCTCCTTGCTAGCTCATGTGTTCCATGTGAGTCATGGGGCTCACCTGCTGCCCAGATTTCAGAGGTCCATGGGGAGGGTGGGTCACTTTTTGTCTGCTCAACTCACCCCTACCCTAGGAGTCGCTCGGGGCCAGGAATGAGTCCTGGTTTACAGTAGCCCCATGCAGGGTTACACCTTCTTCCCCCTTTAGCCCAGTGTCTGTGTCCTGCCTCCATCCACTCTCAATGCCACCCTTCTGAAGATCTGCTTGGACTGCACCAGTCTTCCCTGTGTCCTGGCCTTGGTGGCAGATGTTCCTCCTAGCTGCATCTAGTCAGCCATCTTGCCACAAATCAGTTTTTTTAAGGTTCCTTAAAAATTTCAATTGTGATATTTGATTTAAATTATAATAAACCTATAAATTTTCAATTTGAAGTAATTTATATCTTCAAAGTTTTTGGTACTCCAGTCAAGAAACAATGTATATCTCTTAATTATTTGTCTTTTATTTTTCTCAGAAGAGTTTTCAATATATTTCATGCAAGTTCTATTTATTCATCAAGATATTTTTATGTCTTCTAAAATTATTTCAGTTGGGATGCTTTTTCCTGTTGGATTTTTTACCTATTGATAGATATGTCTAGCTACTGTACTAAACATTTACTTTCTAATCCCAATTATTTACAATCTTGTTTCTCTTGGAATTTCTGGGTGCACAATAATATCCTCTGAATATAATAATATTATCCATTTCAGTATATACATCCCTAATTTCTGTTTCAGGTCTTACTAAATTCACCATAACTTCCAAAACAATGTTAAATTTTAAAATGGTAATTAGTAGGCATCTTTGCTTTATTTATTATTTTAATACGAATGCCTCCAGGAATTCAATGTTAAATAGACATTAATAAGATAAGAAGACATCCCTCAGAGGTTTTAAAATAGCAAAATGATATAGACATGTTTGTGACTATATCACTATTATTTTGAGAAAAAATAAAGGTCTTTGTCTTTGCATGCAGGCTATCCTAGTGAAACAGCATGGGCCTTGGAATCCAATATATGTAAATTTAAGACTGACTCTACCTCTTTGTGGTGGGTGGAATTCTAACATGATCCTCTAGTGACTCACATCCTTGTATAGTCCTGTCCCCTTGAGTGTAGGAGGGACTTAGGGATGTGATAGGATAAACTCTCTTTAATTGGTGTATATTATATACCACATTTGACCTTCAAAAAGAGAAATTATCCTCAGTGGTCCCAACCTAATCAGGTAAACCTTAAAAAGGTGAAGCTTTCCCTGGCAAGAGATTTGAAGCATGAGAGGGATTCAACACAAGGGAGAGTCTCTCTTAATAGCTTTGAAAATGGAGGAAGCCATGTGGCAAGGAATACAGAAGATAGGACTTGAGAGTCGCCCCAGCTGACAGCAAGCTACAACCACGAAGAATTTAATTCATCCAACAACAAGAAGGATATTGGGACCAGATTCTTTTTCAGAGACTCCAGAAAAGAAATGGCAGCCTGGGCAACATCTAGATTTCAGACTTTCAAGAATGTGAACAGAAAAACCACCCTTACCATGACTAAGCCTCTAATTTACAGAACTGTTAGCTAATAAATGGGTGTTATTTTCAGCTGCTAAGTTTGTAGGAACACATTATGCAACAAATAAAATTAATATACAATAGCTGAGTGAACTTGAAGCCACTCCTTAACCTCTCAAAGCTTATATGCCTTCATACGTAAAATGGTCATAGTAGCCACATTGCAAGATTGTGATGGAGGCTAAAAGAGGTAATGTAAGTAAAACATATGCTATGGCTGCTGTGGCATGTTGCATATAGACACTAAATAAAGTCTATATTCTGTTTTTTAATATTTTTTATTATTTAGATAAGTTGCTAACTATATGTACTTTTTTATTATACTTTAAGTTCTGCGGTACATGTGCAGAACGTGCAGGTTTGCTACATAGGTATACACGTGCCATGGTGGTTTGCTGCACCCATCAACCCATCATCTACATTAGGTATTTCTCCTAATGCTATCCCTCCCCTAGCCCCCGAAACCCTGACAAGACCCAGCATGTGATGTACCCCTCCCTATGTCCATGTGTTCTCATTGTTCAACTCCCACTCATGAGTGAGAACATGCGGTGTTTGGTTTTCTGTTCCTGTGTTAGTTTGCTAAGAATGATAGTTTCCAGCTTCATCCATGTCCCTGCAAAGGACAGGAACTCATCATTTTTATGGCTCCATAGTATTCCATGGTGTATATGTGCCACATTTTCTTTATCTAGTCTATCATGGATGGGCATTTGGGTTGGTTCCAACTCTTTGCTATTGTGAACAGTGCTGCAATAAACACATGTGTACATGTGTCTTTATAGTAGAATGATTTATAATCCTTTGGGTATATACCCAGTAATGCAATTGCTGGGTCACATGGGATTTCTGGTTCTAGATCCTTGAGGAATCACCACACTGTCTTCCACAATGGTTGAACGAATTTACACTCCCACCAACAGTGTAAAAGCATTCCTATTTCTCCACATCCTCTCCAGCATCTGTCGCTTCCTGACTTTTTAATGATCGCCATTTTAACAGGCATGAGATGGTATCTTATTGTGGTTTTGATTTGCATTCCTCTAATGACCAGTGATGATGAGCTTTTTTTCATGTTTATTGGTAGCATAAATGTCTTCTTTTGAGAAGTGTTTATTCATATCCTTTTCCCACTTTTTGATGGAGTTGTTTGTTTTTTTCTTGTAAATTTGTTTAAGTTCTTTGTAGATTCTGGATATTAGACCTTTGTCAGATGGATAGATTGCAAAAATTTTCTCCCATTCTGTAGGTTGCCTGTTCACTCTGATGACAGTTTCTTTTGCTGTGTAGAAGCTCTTTAGTTAAATTAGATCCAATTTGTCAATGTTGGCTTTTGTTGCCATTGCTTTCATGACTTAGTCATGAAGTCTTTCCCCATGCCTATGTCCTTAATGGAATTGCCTAGATTTTCTTCTAGGGTTTTTACAGTTTTAGGTCTTATGTTTAAGTCTTTAATCCATCTTGAGTTAATTTTTGTATAAGGTGTAAGGAAGGGATCCAGTTTCAGTTTTCTGCGTATGGCTAGCCAGTTTTCCCAACACCATTTATTAAATAGGGAATCCTTTCCCCATTTCTTGTTTTTGTCAGGTTTGTCAAAGATCAGATGGTTGTAGATGTGTGGAGTTATTTCTGAGGCCTCTGTTCGGTTCCATTGGTCTATATATCTGTTTTGGTACCAGTACCATGCTGTTTGGTTACTGTAGCCTTGTAGTATAGTTTGAAGTTAGGTAGCGTGATGCCGCCAGCTTTGTTCTTTTTGCTTAGGAGTGTCTTGGCTATGCGGGCTCTTTTTGGGTTCCATATGAACTTTAAAGTAGTTTTTTCTAATTCTGTGAAGAAAGTCAATGGTAGCTTGATGGGGATAGCATTGAATCTATAAATTACTTTAGGCAGTATGGCCATATTCACAATATTGATTATTTCTACCTATGAGGATGGGATGTTTTTCCATTTGTGTGCCCTCTTATTTCCTTGAGCAGTGTGGTTTGTAGTTCTCCTTGAAGAGGTCCTGCACATCCCTGTGCATTGTATTCCTAGGTACTTTATTCTCTTTGTAGCAATTGTGAATGGGAATTCACTCATGATTTGGCTCTCTATTATTGGTATATAGGAATGCTTGTGATTTTTGCACATTCATTTTGTATCCTGAGACTTTGCTGAAGTTGCTTATCAGCTTAAGGAGATTTGGGTCTAAGACAACGGGGTTTTCTAAATATACAATCATGTCATCTGCAAAGAGAGACAAGTTGACTTCCTCTCTTCCTATGTGAATACCCTTTATTTCTTTCTCCTGCCTGATTGCCCCAGCCAGAACTTCCCATACTATGTTGAATAGGAGTGGTGAGAGATGGCATCCTTGTGCTGTGCCAGTTTTCAAAGGGAATGCTTCCAGTTTTTGCCCATTCACTGTGATATTGACTGTGGGTTTGTCATAAAGAGCTCTTATTATTTTGAGATACATTCCATCAATACCTAGTTTATTGAGAGTTTCTAGCATGAAGGAGTGTTGAATTTTATCAAAGGCTTTTTTCTGCATCTATTGAGATAATCATGTGGTTTTTGTCATTAGTTCTGTTTATGTGATGGATTATGTTTATTGATTTGCGTATGTTGAACCAGCCTTGCATCCCAGGGATGAAGCCAACTTGATCATGGTGGATAAGCTTTTTGATGTGCTGCTGGATTTGGTTTGCCAGTATTTTATTGAGGATTTTCACATCAATGTTCATCAGGGACATTGGCCTGAAATTTTCTTTTTTTGTTGTGTCTCTGCCAACTTTTGCTATCAGGATGATGCTGGCCTCACAAAATGAGTTAAGGAGGAGTCCCTCCTTTTCTATTGTTTGGAATAGTTTCAGAAGGAATGGTACCATCTCCTCTTTGTACCTCTGGTGAATTTGGCTGTGAATCTGTCTGGTCCTGAACTTTTTTTGGTTGGTAAGCTATTAATTACTGCCTCCATTTCAGAACTTGTTATTGGTCTATTCAGGGGTTTGACTTCTTCCTGGTTTAGACTTGGGAGGGTGTATGTGTCTAGGAATTCATCCATTTCTTCTAGGTTTTCTAGTTTATTTGTGTAGAGGTGTTCATAGTATTCTCTGATGGTTGTTTGTATTTCAGTGGGATCAGTGGTGATATCCCCTTTATCATTTTTTATTGCATCTATTTGATTCTTCTCTCTTCTTTTTTATTAGTCTGGCTAGTGGTCTATCTATTTTGTTGGTCTTGTTAAAAAACCATCTCCTGGATTCATTGCTTTTTGAAGCATTTTTTTGTATGTCTGTCTCCTTCAGTTCTGCTCTGATCTTAGTTATTTCTTGTCTTCTGCTAGCTTTTGAATTTGTTTGCTCTTGCTTCTCTTGTTCTTTTAATTGTGATGTTAGGGTGTCAATTTTAGATCTTTCCTGCTTTCTCTTGTGGGCATTTAGTGCTATAAATTTCCCTCTACACACTGCTTTATCTGTGTCCCAGAGATTCTGGTATGTTGTGTCTTTGTTCTCATTGGTTTCAAAGAAGATCTCTATTTCTGCCTTAATTTTGTTATTTACCCAGTAGTCATTCAGGAGCAGGTTTTTCAGTTTCCATGTAGTTGTGTGGTTTTGAGTGAGTTTCTTAATCCTGAGTTCTAATTTTATTGCACTGTGGTCTGAGAGACAGTTTGTTATGATTTCCATTCTTTTGCATTTGCTGAGGAGTGTTTTACTTCCAATTATGTGGTCAATTTTAGAATAAGTGTGATGTGGTGCTGAGAAGAATGTATATTCTGTTGATTTGGGGTGGAGAATTCTGTGGATGTCTATTAGGTCTGCTCGGTCCAGAGCTGAGTTCAAGTCCTGAATTTCCTTGTTAATTTTCTGTCTCGTTGATCTGTCTAATATTGACAGTGGGGTGTTAAATTCTCCCAGGATTATTGTGTGGGAGTCTAAGTCTCTTTGGAGGTCTCTAAGAACTTGCTTTATGAATCTGGGTGCTCCTGTATTGGGTGCATATATATTTAGGATAGTTAGCTCTTCTTGTTGAATTGATCCCTTTACCATTATGTGATGGCCTTCTTTGTCTCTTTTAATCTTTGTTGGTTTAAAGTCTGTTTTATCAGAGACTAGGATTGCAACCTCTGCTTTTTTTTTTTTTTTTTTTTTGCTTTCCATTTGCTTGGTAGATCTTCCTGCATCCCTTTATTTTGAGCCTATGTGCATCTTTGAACATAAGATGGGTCTCCTGAATACAGCACACGGATGGGTCTTGACTCTTTATCCAATTTGCCAGTCTGCGTCTTTTAATTGGGGCATTTAGCCCATTTACATTTAAGGTTAATATTGTTATGTGTGAATTTGATCCTGTCATTATGATGCTAGCTGGTTACTTTGTCCATTAGTTGATTTAGTTTCTTCATAGTGTCAATGGTCTTTACCATTTGGTGTGTCTTTGCAGTTGTTGGTACCATTTGTTCCCTTCCATGTTTAGTGCTTCCTTCAGGAGCTCTTGGAAGGCAGGCCTGGAGGTGACAAAATCTCTCAGCATTTACTTGTCTGTAAAGGATTTTATTTCTCCTTCACTTATGAAGCTTAGTTTGGCTGGATATGAAATTCTGGATTGAAAATTCTTTTCTTTAAGAATGTTGAATATTGGCCCCCACTCTCTTTTGGCTTGTAGGGTTTCTGCAGAGAGATCTATTATTAGTCTGATGGGCTTACCTTTGTGGGTAACCCAACCTTTCTGTCTGCCCTTAACATTTTTTCCTTCATTTCAACCTTGGTGAATCTGACAATTATGTGTCTTGGCCTTGCTCTTCTCAAGGAGCATCTTTGTGGTGTTCTCTGTATTTCCTGAATTTGAACGTTGCCCTGTCTTTCTAGGTTGGGGACGTTCTCCTGGATAATATCCTAAAGAGTGTTTTCCAATTTGTTTCCATTCTCCCCATCACTTTCATGTACACCAATCAAATGTAGGTTTGGTCTTTTCACATAGTTCCATATTTCTTGAAAGCTTTGTTTGTTCCTTTTCATTCTTTTGTCTCTAATCTTGTCTTCACTCTTTATTTCATTAAGTTGATCTTCAATCTCTGATATCCTTTCTTCCGCTTGATCAATTCGGCCATTGATACTTGTGTATGCTTCATGAAGTTCTCATGCTATGGTTTTCAGCTCCATCAGGTCATTTATTTTCTTCTCTAAGCTGGTTATTCTAGTTAGCAATTTTTCTAAACATTTTTCCACGTTCTTAGCTTCCTTGCTTTGGGTTAGAACATGCTTCTTTAGCTCAGAGGAGTTTGTTATTACCCACCTTCTGAAGCCTATTTCTGTCAATCCATCAAACTCATTCTCCATCCAGTTTTGTTTCCTTGCTGGACAGGAGTTGTGATCCTTTGGAGGAGAAGAGGCATTTCATTTTTGGAATTTTCAGCCTTTTTGTGCTGAACCCGTCTTCATGGATTTATCTACCTTTGGTGTTTGATGTTGGTGACCTTCGGATGGGGTTTCTGAGTGGACTTTTTTTTATTGATGTTGATGCTATTCCTTTCTGTTTGTTAGTTCTTCTAACAGTCAGGCCCATCTGCTGCAGGTCTGCTGGAGTTTGCTGGAGATCCACTCCAAACCCTATTTGCCTGGGTATCAGCAGCAGAGGCTGCAGAATAGCAAAGATTGCTGCCTGTTTTTTCCTCTAGAAGCTTCATCCCAGAGGGGCACCCACCAGATGCCAGCTGGAGCTCACCTGTATGATGTGTCTGTCAGCCTCTGCTAGAAGGTGTCTCCCAGTCAGGAGACACGGGGGGTCAGGGACCCACTTAAGGAGGCAGTCTGACCCGTAGCAGAGCTCGAGTGCTGTGCTGGGAGATCCACTGCACAGAGCTGGCAGGCAGGAACATTTAAGTCTGCTGAAGCTGCGCCAACAGTTGCCTCTTCCTGCAGGTGCTCTGTCCCAGGGAGATGGGAGTTTTATCTATAAGCCTGTGACTGGAGCTGCTGTCTTTCTTTCAGGGATGACCTGCCCAGAGAGAAGGAATCTAGAGAGGCAGTCTGGCTACAGCGGTTTTGTGGTGCTGTGGTGTGCTCCTTTCAGTTCGAACTTCCTGGCTGCTTTGTTTACACTGTGAGGGGAAAACTGCCTACTCAAGCCTTAGTAATGGTGGACGCCCCTCCCTCCACCAAGTTCGAGCATCCCAAGTCGACTTCAGACTGCTATGCTGTCAGCGAGAATTTCAAGCCAGTGGATCTTAGCTTGCTGGGCTCCGTGGGGGTGGGATCTGCTGAGCTAGACCACTCAGCTCCCTGGCTTCAGCACCCCTTTCCAGGGCAGTGAATGGTTCTGTCTCACTGGCATTCCAGGCGCCACTGGGGTATGAAAAAAAACTCTTGCAGCTAAGCTCAGTGTCTGCCCAAACGGCTGCCCAGTTTTGTGCTTGAAACCCAGGTCCCTGGTGGCATGGGCACCCGAGAGAATCTCCTGGTCTGTGGGTTGTGAAGACCACAGGAAAAGTGAGCATCTGGGCTGGGGTGAAACATTCCTCACAGTACAGTCCTCACGGCCTCCCCTGGCTAGGGGAGGAAGTTCCCTGAACCCTTGCACTTCCCAGGTGAGGCAACACCCCACCCTGCTTTGCCTTGCCCTCTGTGGGCTGCACCCACTGTCTAACCAGTCCCAGTGAGATCAGCTGGCTACCTCAGTTGGAAATGCAGATATCACCTGCCTTCTGCATTGATCTTACTGGGAGCTGCAGACTGGAGCTGTTCCTATTCTGCCATCTTGCCAGGTCTCCCAAGTCTGTATTCTTTAATATGAGAATAGTTAACTGGGCACAATGGTTCACACCTGTAATTCCAAGACTTTGGGAGGCCGAGGAGGAAGGATCACTTGAGGCCAGGTGTCACAGACCAGCAACATAGCCAGACCCCATCTCTACAAAAAAAGTTTTTTAAAATTAGCCAGGTGTGGTGGGTGGCATGCACCTGAGTGCTAGCTACTTAAAAGGCTGAGGTAGGAGGATTGCTTGAGCCCAGGAGTTTAAGACCACCATGAGCCATGATCGTGCCATGGCACTCCAGACATGACAAAGCAAAACCCTGTCTCAAAAAAAATTTTTTTTAATTTAAAATTTAAAAAAAGAAAGAATAGCAAAGGTCACCAATGTTGACACTATAAGGATAATCTCCTGGGATGGGACAGAAGTGGTTATTCCATAGTGTCCCAACTCTGTTCCTAAGGATTCAACTTCTTGTGGCAAAGTAATGACCTCCCAGAAATGTCCTAATCCTTGGAAGCTGTGAATGTATTAGGTTACATGGTAAAGGGAAGTTAAGGTTGTAAATGGAATTAAGGTTGCTAATCAGCTGAGTATGATATAGGGAGATCATCCTAGATAACCTGGGTGACTCCAATGCAACCACAAGGGCTTTTATAAGTGGAAATGAGAAGTAAAAGAGCATGCAAGTGACAGTGATGGTAGCATGAGAATGAACCACTCAAATGTTCCTGGCTTTGAAGATAGGAGGGGAAACAAGCCAAGGAATGCCAGCAGCCCCAGAAAGCTGGAACAGGTAAGGAAATTGATTCCCTTCCAGAGCTTCCAGAAATTAATGCATCCCTGCTGACATCTTTATTTTGGCCCAAATAAAATAAAGTCTGACCTTTATTTTAAGTCAAACTAAAATAAAGTTTTAGTTTATTTTAACACCAGACTCTGACCTACACCACACCAGACTCTGACCTACAGAACTGTAACACATTTATGTTGTTTTAAATAGCTAAATTTGTGATTTGTTATAACAGCAACAGAAAACTAATACACTTTCCCTTGTGTTTCTTGTTCATTATCATGTCATGTCCCCTCTGGCCTCTAAGAGCTGATAGCTCCCTCTTTCAACCCCAGACCTAGTATCAATATATCTATGCACTGATACCCAGTAACAAAGCTATGACATGGCTAGAGCACTGAAACAAGACTTGACCAAAATTTGGGGGATGACAGTAGCATTACCTTAGCAGAACACTGTAACTTACAAACTGATTTCTACCTCATCAATTTATTGTGTTAATTAAATGACATAACAGATGTTAAGTGCCACACAGCCTAGCCTAGAGAAAGCAGTCAACAAATATTAGCTGTTATTATTGTGGTGATTGTTGTTTTTTGTAATCCCCTAGTCAAACAGGGAGACTTTGGCTATGAGTGTGTGAGGAAGCTGTAGCAACTGATTGACCATATTAAGATAAACAAGAGACAGGGCTGATTTGGGATGAAGATGGTACAAATAGTGTAATGGGAAAGTGCTGCAACACAACCCATAGCAATAGTGAGTGACAACAGCCTTCATGCAGGCAAAAAGACCAAAGGGTAACAGTGCACAAAATAAAAAGCATGAGTCAACCATTTGTTCACAGATCTTTTCAGTAAGATGTATTTGCATGTAATGGGATATCAAAGAATCATAAGAAAGAAAGACCTAAGGAAGAAGATGCAAAGGAAAATGCTTTGTTAACAGTAACAACAATAATAATAGCTAACACTTATCGAACATTCATTCTGTGCCAGATTGTGTGCTAAGCTCTTTAAAAATAAAAATAACATGAGCTCATTTGAGTCAAGATTATTAAAATCAAGGAAACATTTCAATGGATAACATTCCTCCATGCCCACAGCTCTTGTTGTCAAAGTGTTATTTTAACCCTCTTTTAGGCTAAGCCTGAGTGTGCAGAACCAGAGGCTACTCATGTCTACTAAGAACAAATTTAGACTAGAGTTTATCCCACGTATCATTTTTACCAGTTGTTAAGTGGAGTTGGAAATCCATAATCCTAACAATGTTGCTTAGAAACTACAAATCAGCAAAGAACAACACTCTAAAAGGACATTAGGACCACAACAATTTGACAAGTTCTGCAAAGACATAGTCCAGTGCACTCTGAATAAATGCATTAGGGCTAAAGGGTTCTCAACAATCTCTCTCTAAATGCACTTACCCTCAGCTTCTTTTAGGTGAAGGAATCGTCCCAAAATAATCATCTTCTAAGTGAAATTCACGATGTAAAAAGTCATGAAAAACAAGAATGGCATATAATTATAAGAAAGCTAAGAAAGTCTGAGAACAACCAAAAGGACTATGTTGAATTATGTTTATGACAGAGAAACATAAATGATAAGACAACTTGGAGGCAGAGGGTATAATATATCCATTCATCCATTCCATAGGTAACAGAATAGATACTAAGTGCCAAGCACTACAGGAGATTGTTGTACTTGAGCGAGTTAGAGAAAACACAACACTTTGAGACAAATTAAGAGTCTTTCATTAGCCAGTGACTGGAAGACGGCTAACGCTTAAAATTTTCTCAGCTTCAAGGAAAGGGCTTGATTAACTTTTATACTTTGGTTTAGGAAGCGGGGGGGGGGGGTGTGTCTAGTTAAAACAATTTTACAGAAGTAAAGTAGTCAAAAAGTTAAAAGGATAAATGGTTACAGGAAAGTAAACAGTTCCAGGTGCAGGGGCTTTAAGACTATTCCAAGGTGATAGACCTGGGGCTTTGGGCGTTATCAATCGGACGAATTCTTGGGAACTGTGGATATAGTTTGCCACAGTATCTTATCAGTTAATTGCATTCTTGGATGTGCTGGGAGTCAGCTTGCACAAGTTAAGTCCTTGAGGAAGGGGCTGCCAGTGAAAGAGCCAAGATGGAGTCTGTCTGGCTCTTTTAGCTAAGGGAGAGTCAATTCAGGTGGAGACAAGGCTAGGTGATTAAAGGAAAAGGGAGAGTCTAAAAACAGAGTTAGTAAAAACCAGGTTGGGCATTACATTCCTCACTTGTGTTTTTGGGGAATCAAAATATTGATTTCTTAGTTATAACAAGGGGGTTATATTGAGTCTTAAGATACATAAGTTTGACAGAAGCTATGCATTGTTTTATAAAATTAAGAAATTAATTTAATATATAAGGCTTAAAAATTAAACTTAATAGTATGATGAGAAGAGGTCTAGCTAGCTTAGTGATTAAAGTAGTTAGCCAGGGTTTCTAGTTGAACATGTTTTGATACTAGGGGATGTTATTTTCTCATTTCTGTTGGTGCTTATTTAGATTTTTTTGAACTTTTGGAGTGTATCTTTTATGACTAAGAATGGTGGAGGAACAGTTAAATCAACTTTGTCAGGGGGTTCCTGGAACATAGGGTCACTTAGAGCAGTTAAAGGCTTGATTGGCTTGGGTGGGCTCTATGAGACTAGGATTTTTTTTGGATGGTGAACATAGTCTTAATATCAAATCTTGGGATATAAAATCTTAATCTTTATGACATGCCATAATATTATTGAGTTGAATTAGGGTCATGGGCAGTTATAGTAAGAGGATTACAATTTTTTCTAGTACATAATTTAGGACGAGAAGCACGAGTTATGGAATGAAGATCTGGTTGACCTTTTAGAGTAGGTGGCTAAAGTTACACATGTCTAATCAGGGCAGAAAAACTGATAAGTATCTTGACAGCTAGCATCAGGGTGATTCTTAGGACAGAGGTAAAAGTCAACATTTTGGAGTTCTTTTTCTGCACCTTTGGAGCTTCTACATCTAGTTTGGCTTCTGCAGCGTCTAAATCTTGCTGCAAGGTCGACACTTCTTGCTTTTGGGACTAGCAGATTGTGTTGCTCTTCATGGGTACGGGCTGGCTTTAGGAACAGTACACATAAATTAACTGCAAAGGAGACTGCTTTGGAGGTACTGGCCTTCTAAGTGGTGTTTGCAAATACACGTCTTGTTGTGAAAGAGGTGAGGAGAAAGGAGTAGGAAGGCACACAGGACATAACAGGCAAAAACAAACAAGTGAGGTAGATAAAAAGAATTAATCTAATGGCTTCGCCTGACTTAGGTGCAGTTTTAAAGGAGCTTGTGGAAACAAGGCTAGGTGATTAAAGGGAAAGGGAGAGTCTAAAAACAGATTTAGTAAAAACCAGGTTAGGCATTACAAGATAATGAGAATGCAGTGATATATTAGACACTGTCTCTGCTCTCAAGGAGCTTACACTCTAGTGTGGTAGAGGGGCATAAGATGTGACAAAGGTAAATTGAAGTATTAATCTATTATTTTGCTTCTATAAAATAAAAATAGGGGCTGGGCATGGTGGCTCATGCCTGTAATCCCAACACTTTGGGAGGCCAAGGCAGGCAGATTGCTTGAGCTCAGGAGTTTGAGATCAGCCTAGGCAACATGGCAAAACCCCATCTCTACAAAAATTACAAAAGTTAGCCAGGCATTGTGGCACATGCCTGTAGTCCCAGCTACTGAGGAGGCGGACGTGGGAGGACGGCTTGAGCCCGGGAGGTGAGGGTTGCAGTGAGCCAAGATAACATCACTGCACTCTACCCTGGATGACAGAGCCAGACCCTGTCTCCAAAAAATAAAATAAAATAAAATAAAAATGGGCTTTGTTCTCCATAGGACTTGTCATGTCCAATAGTTCTTCTAAGCAAGACTGTCCAGCATCATGTTATAGACGGAACAAATTCAGCCTTGTTTTATTTCACATGAGCCTGTTCCCCACATCCAGGCAGCTCCAGTCAGAGAAGGGAATTTAACACAAGGGCAGCTCATCTGTAGACTGACTCCAAGAACTGAAGCTAAAGAGATGCATACAAAGAAGATGAGTTTGAAGTAGTGAATTGGCTAATTACCCTGATTGGATCATTAAACAATGTACACATAAAAATATCACATTGTACCCCATAAATATCTATAATTATGTATCAATTAAAAATAAAACATTTTTGAAAGGTGAAAAGAGCAATAAGAAAGTCACGGTTTTAAGGAAACTGAAACAATGAGTAAGTAAAAGCTATGAGTGGATATAAATCTAGCATACAAAGAGAACAAGCCAGATTGGGTAAGAGGAGAAAAAGCAAGAAGACACACCTAAGAACTTTAACATCTGGTCAAGATGGAGTGATAAGGACCAGTTACCCTCTTACCTGAAACAACTGAAAAAAAAAAAAACAGACAAATATATTAAACAATGGTTTTCAAGATACTAGATGCTAGGCAATGAGTGACCATGGTCCCTGAAAGATGAAAAACAAACAAGGTGAGCCCAAAAATTGCCCCTCAGCCTCTGAAGCTAAGAAAGGAGTCACCAGAAATTGTTAGAGGTAACCATGTTAGTCAGAGTTCTCCAGAGAAACAGAACCAATATAACCTGTGTACATACAGCATGAGAGACTTATTAAAGAATTGACTCCTGTGATTGTGGAGGCTTGGTAAACCCAAAATCTGCAGGGTAGGTCAACAGACTGGAGACCCAGGGAAGAGTTGCAATTTGAGTCCCCTTGTTGTCTGCTGGCAGAATTCTTTCTTGCTCAGGGGAGGTCAGTCTTTATTCTATTAAGGACTTTCACTGATTGGCATAGCACTGTCCACATTATGGAAGGTAATCTGCTTTACTCAAATTCTACCCATTTAAATTTTAACCTCATCCAAAAAACACCTTCACAAAAACATCCAGAATAATGTTTGGCCAAATATCTGGGCACCATGGCCCAGCCAATTTGACACGTAAAATTAACCATTACATAACAATACCTGGTGCTTACACAGGTCCAGGAATAGTGTTTGTCTCCACCAGCCAGGCTGGAAAACAATCTCACAATTCATAGGGCATCAGGTAGAGTAGTCAGAAGGTTCTTGCCTCAGGAAGGGGAAAAATTTAGCCCTAAAATGAACTCTACTATGGTCCTACCTAACAAAGTTGAAAAGCAAGACCCACAGGATCAAAATGTTTCCAAGTAACTCAACTACATCCCAGAACAAAGTTTGAGAATATTTATAGGAATACAAAAATAGCACCCAAAAAGCTCAAATTCACAATGTCTGGCATTTAACCAAAAATTACCCAGCATGCAAATGAATTAGAAAATATAACCTAGAAGGAGAAAAACCAATAATCAAAATTGTTTCAGATAAAAATTAAATTATAAAATATTTATTTAAAAAATAGTAATAAATAAGTGCATTTTTAAAGTTTTATAACCATATTCCATATGCCAGAAAAGTAGAGGAAAGACTGAACATATTAAGTGGAGACATGAAAGATTTTTTTTTAAGAAAAACTATGGTGTCTGAGGAAAAAAATACACTGGATGAGATTAATGATAAATTAGACATCCCAGAAGAAAAGATAAATAAACTTGAAGATTGAATTAAAAGGCAAGATCCAATTATATATTGCCTACTAGAAACTCACTTTAAATATAAAGACATGAATAAATTGAAAGTAAAAGAACAGGAGAAACTATCTAACATTAACACTAATCCAAAAAATCTTCAGTGTCTGTATTAACATCAAAGTAGAATTCAGAGCAAATAATGTTACCAAGGACAAAGAAGATCATTTCATCACAATAAATGGGTCATTTCCTCAAAGTACATAATAATCATCAAAGTTTGTGCACCTAATAACAGAACACAGTTCATGAAACAAAACTGAGAGAACTACAAGGAGAAATTTAAAAATCCACAAATTGTAGTCAGATTTCAATATCCCTCTCTCAATAATTGATAAAACAAGTACACAGAAAAATCAGTAACAATATGGAAGACTTAAAGAACACTATTGTGTGTTGAATTGTATCCTCCAAAAAGATATGTTCAAGTCCTAATTCCCAGTACCTGCAAATGTGAGCTTATTTGGAAATATGGTCTTTGCAGATGTAACCAAGTGAAAATGAAGTCATACTGGATTAAGGAGAAGGTTCCTAATACAGCGATTGGTATCCTCATAAGAACAGGGAAATTTAGACATGGATAGGAAGAATGTCATGTGACAACGGAGGCAGAGGTTGGAGTGATACACCTTCAAGCCAAGTATTGCCAACAACCACCAGAAACTAGGATGATGCAAAGAAAGATCCTCCCCTAGAGCCTTCAGAGAGAACACGGTCCTGCCAATGTGTTAATTTTTTATTTCTAGCCTCCAGACCTGTAGGAGAATAAATTTCTGTTCTTTTAAGCCACTCAGTTGGTGGCACTTTGTAATGGTATCTCTAGGAATTAATACAACTCTCAGCCCATTTGTCCCAATTGACATTTATGGAATACCCTACCCAGCAACAGCAGAAAACACTTTTTTTTAAGTGCAAGGTATCAAGATATGACCTACATTCTGGACCATAAAAAAACAAGCTTCAATAAACTTAAAAGGATTCAAGTCATATAAAGTGTGTTTTCTAACCACAAAGGAATTCAGTTATAAATGAAGAACAGAAAGATAGCTGGAAAATCCCCAAATATTTGGAAACTAACACACTTTCAAATAATCAACAAATCAAAGAGACTGAGAGACGATCATTGGAAATCACATATCTGATGAAGGTCTTATATCTGGAATATAGAAAGACCCTCAAAACTCATTAATAAGAACATAAACAGTCTATGAAAATATAGGCAAGATTTTAATAGACACTTCACCAAAGTAAATAGATACACAAATGGAAAATAAGTACATGAAAAGATACTCAATTGCCAGGCATGGTGGCTTATGTCTGTAATCCCAGTACTTTCGGAGGTTAAGGCAGAAGTATCACTTGACACCAGGAGTTCAAGACCAGCCTGGGCAATATAGTGAGACCCTATCTCTACAAAAAAAAATTTTTTTAATTATCTGGGCATGGTGGTGCACACATATAGTCCTTGCTACTTGGGAGTCTGAGGCAGGAGGATAGCTTGAGCCCATGTGTTAGAGGTTGCAGTGAACTACGACTGAACCACTGCACTCCAGCCTGGGTGACAGAGCGAGATCCTGTCTCTACATATAAAAATAAAACTCAACATTATTAGTCATTAGAGAAATGCAAGTTAAAATGACAATTAAATATGACTACACTAGAATATCTAAAAATTAAAAAACTGACCACACCAGGAGATGATAAGAATACAAAATAACTGGAATTCATACACTGCTGGTTGTAAATGATACAACAGCTTTGGAAAACAGTTTGGCATTTTCTCAAAAAGTTAAGTATACACCTACCATACGATCGAGCCGTTCCACTCCAAGTTATTTACCCAAGGTAAATGAAAGCCTATGTCCTGATATATAAATAGTTGTACACAAGCATTTATAGTACCTTTATTTGTTAATGGCCAAAATCTGAAATAACTCAAATGTTCATCCACAAGTGAATGGATAAACACGATGTGAAATAAGTGAAATACTATTCAGCAATAAAAATAAACTATTGATACACACAATAACATGATGAATCTTGAAATAATAATCGAGAGTGAAAGTCAAAAAAAGTACAATCCACATGATTCCATTTATACAAAAGTCTAGAAAATGCAAACGAATCTACACTGACAGACACAGTTCAGTAACTCCTGGGGACAAAGAAAGGGAGTAGAAAAAGAGAAGTAGGAGGCAGTGATTACAAAAGGGCATGAAGAAACTTTTTCTTCTTGTTAAAAGGAAAATAATTATAGGATATAAACATACCAAATTTGGGAAAAGACCCAAATGACTTCTCAGTCAGACCTGTAGTGCCACCAGCATACAACACCAGCCTGGGAAAGCCATAGCTATGCAACTTCAGTGCATGAAAACTGAAGCATGGGCTGCACCCAGCAAAATCATGAAAGTGGGACTTCCCAAGGCCTTGGGGCCCAACCTCCTGCCACAGTGTGTATGGAAGACAGGACATGCAGTCAAATATTATACTCAAACCTTAAGATGTAATGCTGTTTGCCCTGTTGGGTTTTGGACTTCCTTGGGAACTGTTACTTCTTTCTTCTTTCCTATTGTTCTCTTTTGGAATGGGAATGTCTATCCTATGCCAGTCCCACCATTGTATTTTGAAAGTTCATAACTTGCTTGAGTTCACAAGCTCACAACTGAAGAGCAGTTTGCCTCATGACAAATCAAACTTTGAGTCTTGCCCATATCTGATTTAGATGAGATGCTGGACTTTTGAGTTGATGTTGGAGAAAATTAAGATCTTTTAAGAATATTGGGATGGAATGAATGTATTTTGCATGTGAGGACATGAATTTGGGGGACCAGGGGCAGAATGCTATGGTCTAAATGTGTCTCCCAAAGTTCATGTTTTAGAAAGTTAATCCCCAATGCAGCAGTATTGGGAGGTGGAGACTAATGGGAGGTTTTTAGGTCATGTGGTCTCCATCCTCGTGAATGAATTAATGTGGCTGTAAAAGGCCTAGCAGGAGTGGGTTCTCTCTATTCTGCTCTTCTAGCATGTGGGGACACAGCATTCACTCCCCACTTGCCCTTCAACTTTCTGCCCTGTGAGGATGAGGCAAGAAGTCCTTCACCAGATGCCAGAGCCTTGATCTTGGACTTCCCGGCCTCCAGAACTGTGGGAATAAATTTCTGTTTTTTTATAAATTACTCAGTCTGTGGTATCCTGTTTTAGTAGCTCAAACAGACTAAGTCAATAAACTTCCACGGGTTTGCTAGACCCCACAATAAAGGCCTAGCAAAACAGTAAGTATGACCATTTCCAGAAGTCTGCCTTTCAATCAAAAATTTTGAATTGAATGCAAATGAAAGCACAGATATCAAAATTTGTGATATGCAGCAAAAACAGTACTTAAAAAGAAATTTGGAGCATTAAAAGCTTTTGTTAGAAAATAAGAAAATTCTCAAATTAATGATCAATATCTCTACCTTAAGAAAGTAGAAAAAATAATGAGCAAAGTAAACTCAAAGCAAGTAGAAAGAAGGAAAGAATAAGGAAAACAGCAAAAAATCAATAAAATCGAGTAGAAAATTTATTTAACCCATTTCCTGTTTAGAAAAAAAAGTGCCACTCACTGCCAGCACTCATTTAATTTTACATAAACATGCTATTTGAGGCTGAGGCGAATCTGACTGAATTTCAATGTGAAAATAAAATATAAAAACTGTTCTTGAAGTTATCTCTAAACTGAACTTGTCTCTAAACCTAATGTAACAGAAATATGCATGATATTACATTAGGATTAGAGAGAAGAGTATTATTGAGGAAAATGACAAATGGGTTAAAAATCAAAAATCAAATAGCTGATTCTTAGAAAAAAACTGGTAAGCTCCTAGCCAGTCTGATCAAGAAAAGGAGGGAAAATACAAAATTACAAAATATCAGAAATGAAAAAGAAGACATTACAATAGACCCTACAGAGAATACAAGCATAAGAAAATTGTATGAAAAACTCCATGACTTTAAATACAACCACCTAGATGAAATGGAAAAATTTCTTGAAAGTCACACTGTCCAAGCTCACTTAAAAAAAAATAACCTCAAGAGCGAAATCATGAATGAACTCACATTCACAATTGCCACAAAAAGAATAAAATACCTAGGAATACAGCTAACAAGTAAAGTGAAGGACCTCTTCAAGGAGAACTACAAACCACTGCTCAAAGAAATCAGAAATGACACAAACAAATGGAAAAACATTCCACACTCATGGATAGGAAGAATCAATATCGTGGAAATGGCCAAACAGCCCAAAGTAACTTATAGATTCAATGCTATTCCCATCAAACTATCACTGACATTCTTTACAGAATTAGAAGAAACTATTTTAAAATTCATGTGGAACTGAATAAGAGTTTGCATAGCCAAGACAATCCTAAGCAAAAAGAACAAAGCTGGAGGCATCACGCTACCCAACTTCAAACTATCCTTCAAGGCTACAGTAACCAAAATAGCATGGTACTGGTACTAAAACAGACACATAAACCAATGGAACAGAATAGAGAACCCAGAAATAAGACCACACACCTACAACCATTTGATCCTTGACAAAGGTTATTTCACATCGTGTTTATCCATTCACCTGTGGATGAACATTTGAGTTATTTCAGATTTTGGCCATTAACAAATAAAGGTACTATAAATGCTTGTGTACAACTATTTATGTATCAGGATAAAAACAAGCAGTGGGGAAAGGATTCTTTATTCTCCCAATGCTGGGAGAACTGGCTAGTCATATGCAGAAAATTTAACTGGACGCCTTCCTTAAACCATATACAGAAATCAATTCAAAATGGATTGAAGACTTAAATGTAAAACCCAAAACTAGAAAAACCCTAGAAGAAAACCTAGGCAACCATTCAGGACATAGGCACAGGCAAAGATTTCATAATGAAGACAACAAGAGCCAAAATTGACAAATGGGATCTAATTAAACTAAAGAGCTTCTGCACAGCAAAAGAAACTATCATCAGAGTAAACAGACAACTGGCCAGGCACAGTGGCTCATCCTGTAATCCCAACACTTTGGGAGGCCAAGACGGATGGATCACCTGAGGTCAGGAGTTCGAGACCAGCCTGGCCAACATGTTGAAACCCTGTCTCTACTAAAAATACAAAAATTAACTGGGCATTTTGGTACACACCTGTAATGCCAGCTACTTAGGAGGCTGAGGCAGGAGAATTGCTTGAACCTAGGAGGCAGAGGTTGCAGCGAGCTGAGATTGCGCCATTGTACTTCAGGCTGGGCAACAAGAGTGAAACTCCATCTCAAAAAAAAAAAAAAGAGTAAAGAGACAACCTACAGAATGGGAGAACATTTTTGCAATCTATCCATCTGACAAAGGTCTAATATCCAGCAACTACAAGGAACTTAAACAAATTTACAAGAAAAAAACAACCCCATTAAAAAGTGGACAAAGGACATGAACAGACACTTCTCAGAAGAAGACATATATGTGCCCAACAAACATGAAAAAAAGCTCAACATCACTGATCAGTAGAGAAATACAAAGCAAGACCACAACGAAATACCATCTTATGCCAGTCAGAATGGCAGTCATTAAAAAGTCAAGAAACAGATGCAGGAAAGGTTGCAGAAAAATAGGAATGCTTTCACACTGTTAGTGAGAATGTAAATTAGTTTAACCATTCTGGAAGATGGTGTGGCAATTCCTCAAAGATCTAGAACCAGAAATACCATTTGACCCAGCAAGCCCATTACTGGGTATATACCCAAAGGAATATAAATCATTCTACTATAAAGATACATGCATGTATATGTTCATTTCAGCAGTATTCACAATAGCAAAGATACGGAATCAACCCAAATGCCCATCAATGATAAACTGGATAAAGAAAATGTGGCAAATATACATCATGGAATACTATGCAGCCATAAAAAGGAACGAGATCATGTTCTTTGCAGTGACATGGATGGAGGTGGAAGCCATTATCCTCAGCAAATAAACACAGGAACAGAAAACCAAATACCGAATGCTCTCATTTATAAGTGGGAATTGAACAATGAGAACACATGGACACACTGGGCGAACAACACACACAGGGGCCTGTCAGAGGGTGGGGGTGGGAGGAAAGACAGCAGCAGGAAGAACAGCTAATGGATGCTGGGCTTAATACCTAGGTGATGGGACAATCTGTGCAGCAAACCACCATGGCACACATTTACCTATGTAACAAAACTGCACATCCTGCACATGTACTCCCAAACCTAAAAGTTGGAAATAAAAATAATAGTAATGATAATCTGACTAGTCCCACATCTACTGGACTTTGTCTACACTTGGTATTCATTCTACCTGCAATGTTTTCCTCCCAGATCTTTATATTTACCAATCAGTTCAAGAATGATTAGACCTTCTCTTAAGCTTCATAAGGAGAAATAAAATACTTTACAGACAAGCAAATGCTGAGAGATTTTGTCACCACCAGGCCTGCCCTAAAAGAGCTCCTGAAGGAAGCACTAAACATGGAAAGGCACAACCAGTACCTACCGCTGCAAAATCATGCCAAAATGTAAAGACCATTGAGACTAGGAAGAAACTGCATCAACTAACGAGCAAAATAACCAGCTAACATCATAATGACAGGATCAAATTCACACATAACAATATTAACTTTAAATATAAATGGACTAAATGCTCCAATTAAAAGACACAGACTGGCAAATTGGATAAAGAGTCAAGACCCATCAGTGTGCTGTATTCAGGAAACCCATCTCACGTGCAGAGACACACATAGGCTCAAAATAAAAGCATGGAGGAAGATCAACCAAGCAAATGGAAAACAAAAAAAAGGCAGGGGTTGCAATCCTAGTCTCTGATAAAACAGACTTTAAACCAACAAAGATCAAAAGAGACAAAGAAAGCCATTACATAATGGTAAAGGGATCAATTCAACAAGAGCTAACTATCCTAAATACATATGCACCCAATACAGGAGCACCCAGATTCATAAAGCAAGTCCTGAGTGACCTACAAAGAGACTTAGACTCCCACACAATAATAATGGGAGACTTTAACACCCCACTATCAACGTTAGACAGATCAACAAGACAGAAAGTTAACAAGGATACCCAGGAATTCAACTCAGCTCTGCACCAAGCAGACCTAATAGACATCTACAGAACTCTCCACCCCAAATCAACAGAATATACATTTTTTTCAGCACCACACCACACCTATTCCAAAATTGACCACATAGCTGGAAGTAAAGCTCTCCTCAGCAAATGTAAAAGAACAGAAATTATAACAAACTGTCTCTCAGACCACAGTGCAATCAAACTAGAACTCAGGATTAAGAATCTCACTCAAAACCGCTCAACTACATGGAAACTGAACAACCTGCTCCTGAATGACTACTGGGTACATAACGAAATGAAGGCAGAAATAAATATGTTCTTTGAAACCAACGAGAACAAAGACACAACATACCAGAATCTCTGGGACACATTCAAAGCAGTGTGTAGAGGGAAATTTATAGCACTAAATGCCCACAAGAGAAAGCAGGAAACATCCAAAATGGACACCCTAACATCACAATTAAAAGAACTAGAAAAGCAAGAGCAAACATATTCAAAAACTAGCAGAAGTCAAGAAATAACTAAAATCAGAGCAGAACTGAAGGAAATAGAGACAAAAAAAAAACCCTTCAAAAAATTAATGAATCCAGGAGCTGGTTTTTTGAAAGGAGCAACAAAATTGATAGACCGCTAGCAAGACTAATAAAGAAAAAGAGAGAAGAATCAAATAGATGCAATAAAAAATGATAAAGGGGATATCACCACTGACCCCACAGAAATACAAACTACCATCAGAGAATACTACAAACACCTCTACGCAAATAAACTAGAAAATCTAGAAGAAATGGATAAATTCCTCGACACATACACTCTCCCAAGACTAAACCAGGAAGAAGTTGAATCTCTGAATAGACCAATAACAGGATCTGAAATTGTGGCGATAATCAATACCTTACCAACCAAAGAGTCCAGGACCAGATGGATTCACAGCCGAATTCTACCAGAGGTACAAGGAGGAACTGGTACCATTCCTTCTGAAACTATTCCAATCAATAGAAAAAGAGGGAATCCTCCCTAACTCATTTCAGGAGGCCAGCATCATCCTGATACCAAAGCCAGGCAGAGACACAACCAAAAAAGAGAATTTTAGACCAATATCCTTGATGAACATTGATGCAAAAATCCTCAATAAAATACTGGCAAACCGAATCCAGCAGCACACCAAAAAGCTTATCCACCATGATCAAGTGGGCTTCATCCCTGGGATGCAAGGCTGGTTCAATATACGCAAATCAATAAATGTAATCCAGCATATAAACAGAACCAAAGACAAAAACCACATGATTATCTCAATAGATGCAGAAAAGGCCTTTGACAAAATTCAACAATGCTTCATGCTAAAAACTCTCAATAAATTAGGTATTGATGGGACGTATCTCAAAATAATAAGGGCTATCTATGACAAACCCACAGCCAATATCATACTGAATGGACAAAAACTGGAAGCATTCCCTTTGAAAACTGGCACAAGACAGGGATGCCCTCTCTCACCACTCCTATTCAACATGGTGTTGGAAGTGCTGGCAAGGGCAATTAGGCAAGAGAAGGAAATAAAGGGTATTCAATTAGGAAAAGAGGAAGTCAAATTGTCCCTGTTTGCAGACGACATGATTGTATATCTAGAAAACCCTATTGTCTCAGCCCAAAATCTCCTTAAGCTGATAAGCAACTTCAGCAAAGTCTCAGGATACAAAATCAATGTACAAAAATCACAAGCATTCTTATACGCCAACAACAGACAAACAGAGAGCCAAATCATAAGTGAACTCCCATTCACAATTGCTTCAAAGAGAATAAAAGACTTAGGAATCCAACTTACAAGGGACGTGAAGGACCTCTTCAAGAAGAACTACAAACCACTGCTCAATGAAATAAAAGAGGATACAAACAAATGGAAGAACATTCCATGCTCATGGGTAGGAAGAATCAATATCGTGAAAATGGCCATACTGCCCAAGGTAATTTATAGATTCAATGCCATCCCCATCAAGCTACCAATGACTTTCTTCACAGAATTGGAAAAAACTACTTTAAAGTTCATATGGAAGCAAAAAAGAGCCCGCATCGCCAAGTCAATCCTAAGCCAAAAGAACAAAGCCAGAGGCATCATGCTACCTGACTTCAAACTATACTACAAGGCTACAGTAACCAAAACAGCATGGTACTGGTACCAAAACAGAGATATAGATCAATGGAACAGAACAGAGCCCTCAGAAATAACGCCGCATATCTACAACTATCTGATCTTTGACAAACCTGAGAAAAACAAGCAATGGGGAAAGCATTCCCTATTTAATAAATGGTGCTGGGAAAATTGGCTAGCCATATGTAGAAAGCTGAAACTGGATCCCTTCCTTACACCTTATACAAAAATTAATTCAAGATGGATTAAGGACTTAAACATTAGACCTAAAACCATAAAAACCCTAGAAGAAAACCTAGGCATTACCATTCAGGACATAGGCATGGGCAAGGACTCCATGTCTAAAACACCAAAAGCAATGGCAACAAAAGCAAAAATTGACAAATGGGATCTAATTAAACTAAAGAGCTTCTGCACAGAAAAAGAAACTACCATCAGAGTGAACAGGCAACCTACAAAATGCGAGAAAATTTTTGCAACCTACTCATCTGACAAAAGGCTAATATCCAGAATCTACAATGAACTCAAACAAATTTACAAGAAAAAAACAAACAACCCCATCAAAAAGTGGGCAAAGGATATGAACAGACACTTCTCAAAAGAAGACATTTATGCAGCCAAAAGACACATGATCATCACTGGCCATCAGAGAAATGAAAATCAAAACCACAATGAGATACCATCTCACACCAGTTAGAATGGCAATCATTAAAAAGTCAGGAAACAACAGGTGCTGGAGAGGATGTGGAGAAATAGGAACACTTTTACACTGTTGGTGGGACTGTAAACTAGTTCAACCATTGTGGAAGTCAGTGTGGCGATTCCTCAGGGATCTAGAACTAGAAATACCATTTGACCCAGCCATCCCATTACTGGGTATATACCCAAAGGAATATAAATCATGCTGCTATAAAGACACATGCCCACGTATGTTTATTGCGGCACTATTCACAATAGCAAAGACTTGGAACCAACCCAAATGTCCAACAATGATAGACTGGATTAAGAAAATGTGGCACACATACACCATGGAATACTATGCAGCCATAAAAAATGATGAGTTCGTGTCCTTTGTAGGGACATGGATGAAACTGGAAATCATCATTCTCAGTAAACTATCGCAAGGACAAAAAACCAAACACCACATGTTCTCACTCATAGATGGGAATTGAACAATGAGAACACATGGACACAGGAAGGGGAACATCACACTCTGGGGACTGTTGTGGGGTGGGGGGAGGGGGGAGGGATAGCATTAGGAGATATACCTAATGCTAAATGACGGGTTAACGGGTGCAGCACACCAGCATGGCACATGTATACATATGTAACTAACCTGCACATTGTGCACATGTACCCTAAAACTTAAAGTATAATAATAATAATAACAATAAAAGGATGATTAGACCTTCTCTAAACCCTATAATTAAAGTAGCCACCTATCCCCAGTCACTAGATATCACATAAAGTTGGTTTTACAGTCTTCAAAGTATTCATACCTCATGAAATTATCTTGTTTAGTTTTTTATGTATTTATTTATGGTCTGTTTACTCCCTTTGCCTTATTCATCAGTGTAGCCACAGGACTTACTTAGCACAATGCTTGAAATGTTGCAGATGCTCAATAAATATTTTTGAATAAGTAAAATGAATGATACTTCACTAGCTCAGTCATTTTCTGTAGTCATTAGTTCATGTGGGCTAAGATGGGTCCACCTGGGGTGCAGACTTCACAAGCCCAACTCGTAAATCTAAAGCCCAATCTGATTACTCTTTCTACTTTGCATTATCACGTTGTTCTCCTAGTCCCATCATCCAAAAGAGTAAACAAATCAATTAAGTTTAAAAAATCTTCCATAAAACATCAACTAGGAAACAGGCAAACAAAACATTCTTCTGTTTAAATGTCTAAGTGTCGTAGAAAAATTGTTTTCTTCTTGCTTCCTAGTTACTATATATAAACACATTTAATCATTATAACAACCCCTAGGATTAGGTATTATTTGAATTTATATTTTATAGATGAGGAAACTGCAGCACAGAGAGTTTAAGTCACACAACTATTCATTGTTGAGCCAGATTCATTGAAATCCAGGCTGTCTGGTTCTAGAGACTGGGCTCTTAAACATGACACTAAACTGCCTACTCTACGGCATAAAAACTCTCCCTGAAAAATCCACAGGCATTTTCCCATCCCACCTTTTTCTCCAACCAGATTGACCAATCACCCAGACCAGAGACTGAGATGACTAACAGACAAGTGTCTGGGGAAGGAAGCATTCAAGGGCCCAAAGAGACATTGCAGCAAGTGGGGAAGGGGGAGATCCAACAGAGAGGGGATGAAGGAGGGAGAGGAAGAGTTTTCCTTAATGACCATAACAGAGGTCACTATCCAGAATGACCCCAAGTTTCTAGAACGTAACACTCACTGTCTTTAAGCAGGTGGCTAAGTCAAATCAAGCAGAGCAGTCATTCTAGAGTTGGACTAACCCCCTGATTGGAAGATGTGACTAAAACCCAAAGTAAAGTACTGTGGGTTTTCTTAACCTTCTTTTCAGCAATTTTTTACATGATTGACTGGCAAAAGTAGCATTGTTAATAATAGGCAATAACACACTCCCCTATACAAAAAGGACAGAATCCTGAGGTTACATAAGGAAAGTGGTCCTGCAGGAAACTCAGCAGATTGAGACATCTTACCCCAAGCTCTTTGATTTCAGCCTCCTCACAACAATTAGTAACAGGGACCCTTCGGGTTTCAATATGAATGTTTCACACAGCTGTTATTTTACCTCTCAAGGGATATTTTTCTCAAGAAACTAATTCAGAAGAGGTTTTTTCTTTTTTTCTGCCAAGGTTATTCCCTCAACCGAAAAATACAGTTCTTTTGTCCAGCCGAGACCAAAAATTAACTTATATTAAAAAAAGGAGGTCACCTGAAAAGTCCAATTCCTTGAGTAAATTGTGTCAGGCATCTTGACTCCTAACTCACAGAATATAGTCTCTTAAAAGATCTATCTAGTAACCCTTTCACATCAAGCCCAAGAATATTGCCCTCATAGCCAATAAGCCCTATGGGGAAAGTTCAATAATTCAGGTTTTCTTGCAAAAAGAAATCTGCTCTTCACTGATTCCAAATGTTTATGTCTCTGACCTCATTGGTTCTCAGTCAATGAGGCCCCATCCCCTTCTGTAGCAAATTTTTTTAATGCTCCCTTTACTGTCCTAAAATGGGAATCCAAAAAAAAACTGTAACCTGCATATACAAATAATTTAACAAAACGGTGTAATGCCCTGACTATACTACAAATGAGAAATGAAAAGAATGGAATTTATGATAAAATAATACGTATGCCAAGAGGCTCAGGCACAGCTATTCCAGAAGACACAATGAAGTAGCCAATGCATCTACACATGGAATCAGTGGGAATTTGTCATCCACAAATGCATACTGATTTAGGTGTGTTGCGCTGGTGATTGGAATGCCAAAAGCAGCATGGTCTTTGGGTAATACGGTTTGCCAAAATAGGGAACAACTCTTGGAAAACTTACAAACAAGTCAAATGTATACTTTCATCAATTTACATAGTAGTAGTCACGGAAAATTCAGCCTATTTTTAAAGCATGCAAAAAATACTGTGGATGTATTTGTAAAATGTAATTAGATTCCAGATTCATATTTATAAACAAGTTTTCACTTACCTGAGCCACTAGCTATGCATTCAAGTTATGCAGAACATTAAGTAACTCTTCCTGGTGTAGGACTGCCCTGCAAATTGCAACATTCTAGCAGCCCTAGCCTTTGCCCACTAAATGTGTCAAGCATTCCCTCAAACAGCCAAAAACATTTCCCCAATTGTCCAAAATGCCCTCTAGTATCATTTCTATTCATGATAAGGTATACTTTTTTTTTTTTAAGACGGATTCTTGCTTTATCCCCCAGGCTGGAGTGCAATGGTGCGATCTCGGCTCACTGCAACATCTGCCTCCCAGGTTCAAGCCATTCTCCTGCCTCAGCCTCCCAAGTAGCTGGGACTACAGGCATGCACCACCATGCCCAGCTAATTTTTGTTTTTTGTTTTGTTTTTGTTTTTGTTTTTTTGAGATGGAGTCTCTCTCTGTCCCCTAGTGCAGTGACGTGATCTGGGCTCACTGCAACCTCCACCTCCAGGGTTCAAGCAATTCTCCTGCCTCAGCCTCCCAAGTAGCTGGGACTACAGGCACATGCCACCACTCCCAGCTAATTTTTTGTATTTTTAGTAGAGACGGGGTTTCACCGTTTAGCCAGGATGATCTCAATCTCCTGACCTCGTGATCTGCCCACCTCAGCCTCCCAAAGTGCTTGGATTACAGGTGTGAGCCACCACATCTGGCCAAGGTTTACTTTTATCTGTGCTTCAGAAAACAAACATATTTTTTTAAAAATCTCACTTCAAAGTTCAAGTTTTAGGCTTAGCTTTGATTTTAGTATCATCTGCATCAGAAGAGGGGAAACAAGTCAAAGTTTTGGAATCACATTTTGATTTAAATTTCAATTTCACTTCAATGTACTCAGTTTCACCTGAGCAACGTTGAACAATCCCTTAACCTCTCTGATCACCAGTTCTTCTCCTATAAAAGTGAGAAAATTAGGTCTTTACCACAGGACCACAAATTTAACTCATATTCAACTCACTAATGTCTTGATTATCCATAATCTAATCTGGCATTTCTCCCAAAAACTCACTCACTGGTTAATGGAAAAAGAATTAACTATATGTCCGATGCAGTTTAAATTTAATCCAATCTGATCATTAAAATAATCCTTTTGGGTAATGCTGACAATCTCAATCTCTAGGGAAAAAAAGAATATTTAGCTCAGCTGAACTGGCTTCATGGGCATGCGACCTGTGGAGTTGCACAGGGACCTATACTCAGAAGGACCCCACACCTGGTTCAATGCTCTGCTGACACAGTATTGAAATTTTAAATTTTAGAACAAGGAACTTGCATTTTCATTTTGCACTGGGACCAGCCAATCCTGGCCTTCAGACGGTTGCCTCCTTCCCCTGCTCCTTTCCTTAAGATGGCATCTGGATATCTGAGGAGAGGGAGTGTTGATGGGTCATCATGGCACTGGAGTAAGAGCCTCCTCTCCCCATACTGGCCATTGACATGCATCAGGAAGTTACTACCGGTCACCAGGACAATGACAATTATTCACTGGGGCTTCTTGCTTGGTCAGGACTTAATAGCACCTATACATGAATCAGTCTCATTCCTGCTATGTTGGCTACAGACTGAGGAGTGTCTGCTCTCTCTCTCACCCAGTCCACTGGTCTGGTAGTCCACCCTGACTTGTTGAGGCAGGATAGGCAGAGGATACCTGGAAACCCTACTGGTTCTTGTCAGAGTGTCCATAAAACATGGAAACTGGGAGCAACGTAGGAAAACAAAGCCACAATTTCTCCTTCTGTCTGATCGTGCTGCATGGCCAAGATGTTGTAGTCATACCCTAAGTTGGTACAGGTGGGCAGGACAAGAGATGTACTTTCTAGGACACTCAATTTGGAAATGAGCAATAGCTCGCCTCTTTGCCCTTGCTATTCCTCTCACTTTTGTAACACAGCTCCCTTTTTCCAAGCCAAGTGGGAAAAAATTATAGAAATTAATTACAAAAAATTACTTTTCTCTCTATTCCATTCCACAACCTTCTTAGCCAAAAAGGCAGGGGATGGGTGAGGCTTTTCTTTACTTTCTCTATGCCATAGCCTCCTACTACCTGATGCTAATCTGGGAGTTAAGCCTTACTATGCACAGGGGTGTCTTCTCTACATAGGAGGAGAACTTCTATGGTAAGAGTTTTCTGGGCTCAGCTAGCAATGTGTGAAATAGTAAATAAGGTAATTTAGCAAACTCTCTTTCTCTCTCTCTCTCTCTCTCCAACACCTAAGAGGTCAAGAGACAAGAGCTCATCTTCTTTCTCCCCAGGACAATGAACCTCATGCTGCCCCCTTAGAGGCCTGCTGTTTGCACACGCACACACACACACAAAAAAAAGACTTAAGAGGAAAATTAAAATGCATCTATTTAACATTTGCAAAAATTTTAAGCCAAACTCAACAACAGAAAACAAACAATCCAACTAAAAAGTGGGCAAAGGGCTTTAATGGACATCTCTCCAAAATAGAAATACAAATGTCCAGTAACTACATGAAAAGACGCATCAGCAATCATTACAGAAACGAAAATCAAAACTACAATGAGCTATCACTTCATACCCACTCAGACGGCTATCATGAAAAACACAGAAAATAACAAGTGTTGGCAAAAATGTGGAGAAATTGGAACACTTGCACATGACTGCAGGAAATGCAAAATGGCACAGACACTGTGGAAAACAGTACGACATTTCTTCACAAAATTAAACGTAGAACTATCACAAGATCCAGCAATTCCACTTCTATGTATATACCCCAAAGAATTGAAAGCAGGGACTTGAAGAGATGTTTGTACACCAATGTTCATGGTAGCATTATTCACAAAAGCCAAAAGGCAGACACATCCCAAATGTCCACCGACAGATGAATGGATGAGCATAACATGGTGGTATACATACAATGGAATATTATTGAGCTTCCAAAAGGAATGAAATTCTGATACATGCTACAACATGGATAAACCTTGAAGATACTGTGCTAAGTTAAACAAGTCAGACATAAAAGGACAAATATTTTATGATTGCACTTACATAAAGTACCCAAAAAGTCAAATTCATAGAAGCAAAACATGGAAAATGGGAGTTACTGTTTAATGGGTACAGAGTTTCAATTTGGGATGAGAAAAAAGGCCTGGAGATGGGTACTGGTGATGGTTGCACAATAATGTGAATATACTTAATGCTATTAAAGTATGCATTAAAAAGTTGCAAAAATGGTCAATTTTATGTTGTAAATATTTTACCACAATGAAAAAGTAAACCAAGAATGTCCTTTTTGCAAATTTGTTTTGAGAATTTCACAAATTAACATATGTAAAGCAACTAGCATCATTTGGTACACAGTAGATAACGATCAATATTAGGTTCCTTCCCTAATATTTATCCTGTCTAGCAAATGATATTATAAATTTTATTTAGATATTATTAATCCCTCTCTGGGATTGAGCACTGATTATATGGAAAATAAATTGACTTTTTCATTTCTAATTAATTCTTGAGTATGTACAAGACTCAGAGCAATCAATAAGAGTGCATACACATGATTATTCAAGGATGAAATTCACTCCACTCCAAACACTCTGTTGAATCTCACTCACTCCTGTACCTTTTCCTGAATGGCTCACAAGATTCTCAGACTCAATATATCCAAAACTGAATCCATTCACCTGTTCATAAAATTTGCTTTATTTCCTAACTTTCTTCTTTCGTGAACAGTAGAAAATTTGGTTAGAATAGAAGTTACCAACTTTTCTTGGTTCATGGCATGTGTCTTGATTTTTTCACAATACCCCAGACCAAAAGAAATACCTAATAGCTCCATAAGTGCTTCGATACAGAAAACTTAGTAAGTATGTATGTTCTAACAACTTAGACATAATACATTTAAACACTTAAAACATAATACATGGCCAGGTGTGGTGGCTCATGCCTGTAATCCCAGCACTTAGGGAGGCCGAGGCGGGTGGATCACTTGAGGTCAGGTGTTTAAGACCAGCCTGGCCAACATGGCAAAACTGCGTCTCTACTAAAAATATAAAAATTAGCCAGGTGTGATGGCACATGCCTGTAATCCCAGCTACTTAGGAAGCTGAGGCATGATAATCACTTGAACCCAGGAGGCAAAGGTTGCATTGAGCTGAGATCGCACCACTGCACTCCAGCCTGGGTGACACAGTGAGACTCCGTCTCAAAAAAAAAAAAAAAAACACAAATTTTTTAAGATAATATTTTGTTTCACTCTTAACCACAATAATGGGATATAAGAACCTGTTAGGCATTAGGCACTGCATAACTTCTGATATCTTGGGATCATATTGGACACCATGACCGTTATCTGCTGTTCCACATTGATTTTTATGCAGTACTTGCTTTTTATCACAGCAACCACAAAAATCCAGCTTTGCAAAGACATGACAGCTCACTCCAAAAGGAATATAATGATGTTGACATTGCAAACTACATAAAGCCAGTAGATTGTTAGATGTCCAGTAGTCACTGAGTATAACTATGTGTCCCTAGAAACTTTAAAATATCCCACAACACCCCTGTGAATTCACTGTGGCATCCCTGGGCCCCTCAGCCAGTCTGGGAACTGCAGGGCTAGAGTAATAGTTTGGAACATGCTGTGGTCCGTGGTTGCAGTAATGGCCCCTGCAAACCATGCCTTCCCATATCCATGCACATGCCTAGTCCCATCCCCACAAATACAAGCCATTGTAACTTGCTTTGGCCAATGGAACATTAGCAAATGTGACACAAGTAGCGACTTGAGAGGTACATGTGTATTGGAGTTTGCCCTCTCTTGCTGCTGGAAACCCTCCTGCTGCCATGTGACATATTCAAGCAAGCCTCCCGGAGCATGAGACTTTGTGGAGAGAGACCTCAGTCATCCCAGTCATCTCAGGTGAGACCCCAGGCATGTTAGTGAGGCCAACTTAGACCATCCAATTCCAGCCAAGCCAACCCAGACCAAAAGAACTGCTCACTGGTCCATATAATCATGAAATGTAATAAAACACTTTTATTTTAAACTCCTATGTTTTGGGTGGTTTTAGACAGCAAAACTAACTGATACAATGTTAAAGACATTGAGCTTTATACTTAAAGCAATGGAAAACCAATAAAGAATCCATTTAGTTAAGTTGAATAGTTATAATTAATGAATGCATGATCATTCAATTGTTTCCATGGAATTCTCTTAGAAATAGCTTGTGATTTCTAGTCATATAGCTTCAGGAACAGACTCTGAACTTCATTAATGTTTTATTTTGAATGAGATTAGAAATTTTACTGCATTTGTTTGAAACACACTTTCTAAAATTATAATGTAAATGATCATTAATCTATAAGGAAGCCTGTTTGTAAAGGAAAATGTGTTTTAATTTGGTTGTGAAAAAGATGAATAGGAATCTTGTAAGAATGACCTATTCAATCAGAGATCAGATTGCTGACCACCATAACCACAGTAGCCAAAACCCAGCAGCAAACTCATAAACAAATGAAAACAGCCTCACATCAGCAGAGATATATCTGCCAAGAGCTGCTGAATCTTGATGTCAATCAGAGCCCTTCCCAATCAAATGCTTACACAATATAGCAGGGTCTCAAAAGAACTAGAATACACAGGTTCTCAGATGGAACAGTTCTCAGCAAGGCAAGTAGGCCAACGGTCTAAAAAACACAGGTGTGACCTTGAAAGAACAATAACCAGCACTGGCGCTTCAGGATTCCATGGTTTAATGAGCTCAAAGAACATCACCCTTGTAGAGCACAATAAAATACTCTTTACAAGGATGACACTGAGTCATCAAGAACATGTTAAATGTTTATTGAACTAAATTGAAAATGCTTCCATAAGATTTCCATTAAAAATGATTAAGAAAAGTAATATAGGATCTTAAAATAGTAAACGCTAGCTATCTAGAGAATTCAGTTATGTGGAAAATTCCATTTCCCAGGAGCCATTGCAAATGATGATGATTTAGGCATCTCCATGAATTAGAGGTTACTCCGTGCACCAGCTCCCCACCCTGATCTTGTTATTATCTACAGGTTTATTCTCCTGAGTGGGAGTATTTTCTCATTCCTCCACAGCTCCAGGGCGGCTGAGGCTTTCTCCTCAGGCAGAAGCTTCAGCCTCCTGGGAAGGAGATGAAACAGGGCAGTGGAGGAGTGAGATGACTATTACCTCCTTTGGGCCCACAGGTGAACTTCTTTCTGACCAGGTGAGAATCTGCAGAGAAGGTAAGGGGCTGGAGTCAGTAGCCACAAATCACCAGGCGTTCTTGTCCTGTGAGAGGTGGCCATGTAAAGGAGGTGACCAGCTAGGGAAAGCTGAATCAATTCTAGACCTGCCTGTGACCAAGACCCTGCTTACCCCACCAAGGAAACTGCCTGAGAGACAAAAGAATAAAGTAAAGCATGTGCCAGCCCCCATCAACCAGAGGTAAGAATGTCATTAACCCATTTTTACTTTACTTTTAACAAAAGTAGTTACAGAAGCTTCAGAAAATATAGGTGAAGAAAGAAGGGAGAAAAAGAGAGGAAAAAGCAGACTATATACATGGATAGGTGTGTTCATATGCAAAATGCTCTGCTAGAATTCATTTTTCCTTATTTACCAGTATATGCCTCAACAGGATCATTTTGAATAACTGCATCCTATTCAATTTTACACACATACCATTTTAATCAATCCCATATTTTGGGATATCCAGTTTTTATTTTGCTGTTATTATGGTTACTTCTTGGGGTGTCAAGAAGCCCTGGTTCAATACCAACTAAGCAATAGAGGGGAGTCAGACGAATGGAAATCAAAACATCAGCCTTTTTTTAAAATTAAAGTTGGATGGATGACATGTCTCAGGTGTGCAGCCCAAACACGGTACCTGCAACGAAACAGGGTTTTCCACACAGGCACAGGCAGAATTGGAAAACTGCCAGCCTCTCCCATAAAAGGAGGCCTTCCCTATAAAAGCTTCACTTGGCAGGGAGTCCATGAGAGCACAGCTGTCTGCAAGCAGACAGATCCCAAAGTGGAAGAATGGAGAGAGCAGAGCCCTGACTCATCAACGAAACAAGTCACTTCTTTTCCCCTGGAGAGAATTGTGTGGTGGAAGTGGGCTCAGAAGCATTACAGAAGTGGCTATTCTTCCACACAGAAACAGGGTGCCAGACAAAAGGAGGTCACTTACCCAATATCATTCCATAAACAATGTTGCAGTGAATATCCTATAATGTATACATGTGTGCATTTGTCCTATTATTTTTTTAGAATAAATTTCTAGAAGATTCCAGAGGCAAAGCTAACAGCATTTCTAAACCTTTTCACATATACTATCAACTTGCAGAGAAAGACTACAGATTTACACTCCCAAAAGCAATGGATGCAAATGTCCATGTCTTCTAACACTTTGCTATTGCAATCGGTTAAAAATGTTATCTCACATTGTTCTAGCTTCCATTTCTTTACTAGTAAGATTAAAATATTTTCATATACTGGCTGTACACGGTGCCTCTCGCCTGTAATCCCAGCACTTTGGGAGGCCAAGGCGGGCGGATCATCTGAGGTTGGGAGTTCGAGACCAGCCTGGCCAGTATGGTGAAAACCCATCTCTACTAAAAATATACAAAAATTAGCCAGGCGTGGTGGCTCACGTGTGTAATCCCAGCTACTCGGAAGTCTGAGGCAAGAGAATTGCTTGAACTCTGGAGGCGGAGGTTGCAGTGAGCTGAGATTGCACCACTGTACTCCACCCTAGGCGACAGAGCGAGACTCCGTCTCAAATAAAAATAAATTAATTTTAAAAAATAAAAATAGAAATAAAATATTTTCATATATTTATGGGCCATTTTTATTCTTCTTTTCTGACTCCTTTGATATGCCCTTGCCCATTTCTCTAATGAGATTTTCATTTATTCTTATTCATTTGTAAGACGCAAAAATATTTAAAGCAACTCACTCTTTTTTTTTGAGACAGAGTCTCGCTCTGTCACCCAGGCTGGAGTGCAGTGGTGCGATCTCGGCTCACTGCAAGCTCTGCCTCCCGGGTTCACGCCATTCTCCTGCCTCAGCCTCCCGAGTAGCTGGGACTACAGGCGCCCACCACCGCGCCCGGCTAATTTTTTGTATTTTTTTAGTAGAGACGGGGTTTCACCGTGGTCTCGATCTCCTGACCTCGTGATCCGCTCACCTTGGCCTCCCAAAGTGCTGGGATTACAGGCGTGAGCCACCGCGCCGGGCGCAATTTACTCTTCTTAATCTTAGAATTCTGATGCATTAGGTGGCAGTTAGAATCACTGAGCCTAACAAAAAACAATACTGCTGTTGAGAGTGATTATTTTCATTTTTTTAATTTTCTTATTGTCACAGTCATATATATTCATATTTCTTTAAACTTTTACCAATGCAAGAACCTATTTGAAGAAAAGACAGGTTATTAGAAGAGGTCAAGATTTACAGCCCACAAAAGTGCTTAGACTTAATATCTTCTGATATCAAGTTATACACTTGCATTTTTATTTCAAATTTTAAGTTACTGATTTTTGCTTCAGACATTTTTAATATAAAAAATCGTACATATGTACTTTATTTCAAGCATATTCAGTACATGGAAATCTGACATTTGAGAGGGAAAAAATACCTCAGAAAGTAATTACTTTTTTTTTATTAAAAGACTATCATCAGAAACTTCAAGAATAAACTACTGACTGAGGTAAGGTAACTTGTCAAAATATTGAGCTCATACAGATATTATATAATTAACAGATAGCTGCCAAGATGTTGATCCAGATTGCCAAGGATAGCAACTTTATATTTTTAAGTATTAAAATTGACCACTAACAAACACAATATTCTTAGAGAAATTTTTATGGATTATCCAATATTTTTGTAAGAGGCCTTAAAGTAATGGATATTGAACAAATTCTATAAACAATACCATGACAAAAAAAACTCCTTAATAATTCTTTCTATTAAGAGAACTTCCATTCTTAATAAGAACAATTATATTTCAAAATCTACTAAATCATCACATTTCAGAATTCTAAAAATTCCTGCTATTATGCATTGTCTTCATATTTCTCAACAAGTATATCAATGCCTGTTAGATTCTTCATCATTTATCACCATTCATTAATTCAATAAACATTTTTAAGAACTTGCTAGCAAACATTTAGGAGAACTTTGTGGTATAGTTTTGGAGCTAAAGATACAAAGACAAAAAGAGTTCTAACCCTCAAGGAAAACATTGTCTAGAGTTCATAGTCTAGTAGAAGAGACAGTCTATAGTTTATTGTAATGGTTAACTTTGTGGGACTGAGTTGACTGGGTTAAGGTATCCCCAGATAGCTGGCAAAATAGTATTTGTGGGTGTGTCTGCAGGTGTTTTTGAAGGAGATTAGCATTTGAATCAGTAGGCTGAATAAAGAAGATGCTCCCACCACCGTTGGCAAGCCATCACCCAATACACTGATGGGTGATTAAAATAAAAAAGTAGAGGAAGGGCAAATTTTCTCTGTTTGAGCTGGTACCTCCATCTTCTCCTGCCCTTAGACATTAGAGCTCCTGGTTCTCATGCCTTTGGACTCTGGAATTTACATCAGCAGCCTACCAGTTCTCAGGCCTTTGGCCTCAGACTAAATTATAACTGTCCCAGTTCTTTAGCTTGCAGATGGCATATCATGGAACTTCTCAGACTCCATAAGTGCATGAGCCAATCCCCACAATAAATCTCCCTTTATACATCTATATCCTATTGGTTCTGTTTCTATGGAGAATCCTGACTAATACATTTATATAGTGGGGGGAATTAAGAAGGTAACAGAAAAATATAATTTATTGTAATGTCATCAAACACTGACTGACAGTCCAAGGTAGCAGCCACTAAATGAGGCTGACAAACCAAACATCAAAGGAGTCTTCCAGAAGGAAGTAACAATGAGTTCCTGGGTCCTAGAGAATGAGCAGATTCTATACAGGAGAAGAAAAAAAAGGGTATTTCAGGTAGAAGGCACAGAGGCAGAATGGGTCACAATATGGAGAACTATTACAAGAAGTTTGGTTTAGCTGAAAGTTGGGCTGGGGATGGACAGTGGTGAGAGATTGCACTATAGAAAGAATAATACTATTTCAACATATATTATTGAAAACTTAGCATGTACCAGCCACTTTACTAAGTGCATTATATCTTATTGAATCCTGACAAAAAATGATGAAAAAGCATTATTCTTATCCTCCCTTTCCCCATTTTACAGCTAAAGAAAAAAAAGCCCAGTGAGACTAAGTGACTTATCCAAGGTCATATATTTTGCAAGTGGATAAGATAGTACCACAACTTAGAAATTCTGATTCCAGAGCCTAGGCTCATCTGCTAATCATGAACGGATTTTATGCTACACTAAGGAATTTGAACTTTACCTTGAAGGCCGCGAGAGAACAAGAAGGATTTTAGGTAGGAGAATGACATGGTGAATTTTATTTTTTAAAGGATTGTCCAAACTACTGGAGATGAGGGGAGGGGACAGACCTTAGACAGGACCACTATTTATGCATCTGAATGTTGTATTCTGTACAACTCTGGGAAGAGCCATTAAATTGTGGTCTGTGAATGGCAACTCCTGGTGCTGTGCAATGCACAACCTACATAGCCATACTTCATGAACCTGCCAGTTAGGACGCTATTACAGTGACTTAGTCCATTTTATGTTGCTATAACAAAATGCCTGAGACTGGGTAATTTATAAAGAAAAGAGGATTATTTAGCTCATGGTACTGTAGGCTGAGAAGTTCAAGGGCATGGCACTTGCTTCTGAAAATGGCTTTTGTGCTCCCTCACAACATGTCATTGAAGGTCAAACAGAAAGCTGACACATGCAAAGAGCAGAAGACCTGAGGGGGCTCCTGGCTTTATAACAACCCACTTTCTGGGGAACTAATCCTTCCCTCAAGAACTAATCTGGTCTCTTAAGAGTAAGATCTCGCTACTGAAAGAACGGTACCACGCCATTAACGAGGGATCTGTCCTCATAACCAATGCATCCCACTAGGCCCCACCTCCCAACACTGCCACATTGGGAACCAAATTAAAACATGAGTTTCAGTAAGGACAAAGAAACCAAATCCAAACCACAGCATACAGTAATTCAAGCATAAAATGCATGAATGTTTGAACTAAGGGAGGGCGATGGCAAAGAAGAGAAAGAGTCATAATCCAGAGATATTAAGGATGTGAATCAACAGGAATTGATGACTAAGTGAAGATAGTAAGGCAAAGACAGCAGTAAAAGATAAGGTAGTTTCATTTTGTAACAGTCTGGCTAAGTTGGAACTACATTTTAGAATCTCTTTCCCTATTTGAATCTGGGTTAGGTTGGGCCAAAAGAGAAAATTGTACAAGATTTGTAAGGTGGTGTGAAACAGTAGCCATTATACTCTTAAGGTCATCACTGTTAAAGGCGATAAAAGACAGACACAGGTGCCAGCAGGTATCAACCTGTCCTTGATCTTCCTCTCAATTCTACATCCTCTTCTGCCTCTGCACCCAGCTGTTCTTCCCATCAGCCAACCCTGCTGACCAACAGAACCCATGACCAGATGCCTACTGCAAACCCACAGAGGCAACAGCTAGGACAGGCCACAAGCTTCTGTAGACATCTACACTAGCCCCCTTTGCAGTCCCTCCCCAGCAGATTCCATGGAGCTCTGACTAGTGCACCAGGCCCGTATTTCAAGAGGGCTATTAGTCACTCTTTCTTGATTCACCAACTCTACTTTCTGAGCCCCTACTTTCCCAGCTTCATTTCCTGATCCCAGCAGAGTTTTTTTTTTTTTTTTGAGCAATTGAAATTATTATTCTAAAATCCATGTAGCCTGTAATCTCAGCATTTTGGGAGGCTGAGGTAAGCAGATCATTTGAGGTCAGAAATTCAAGACCAGCCTGGGCAACATGTGTGAAACTCCATCTCTACTAAAAATACAAAAATTAGCCAGGTGTGGCGGTGGGTGCCTGTAATCCCAGCTGAGGAGGCTGAGGCAGAAGAATCGCTTGAGCCTGGGAGGTGGAGGTTGCAGTGAGCAGAGATCGTGCCACTGCACAACAGCCTGGGTGACAGAGCGAGACTCCATCTCAAAAAATAAGAAAAATAAAATCCTTGTAGAACTGCAAAGGGCCTATGATGGTCAAAACAACTGAAAAAGAACAAAGTTGAGGGACTTTTCACCATTTGATTTCAAGACTTACAGAGGCTACTATAACAGAGCTATAAAGATGAACGCCCACATTAAACACAGGCGAAACATTTGGTAAAACTGTTGCCTTAGTTTTGGAGACGTTTGTATCTGGCTAAACTCCACACCTAAATAATGTACTGAGAATCCAAGCTCCAGAAATATAAGGAATTTCTCTTGGAACTGGCTTCTAACAACATTTATGCATGCAAACAAAAGCATTGTAAATCAGGCTTTTCTAAAACAGAGGTGCTCAAAGTCAGCATGCTTGGTTACTGGTATTCTTAGCAGGACCTTCTGTTCTCTTTCATTCCCAGTCACTTTCTGACAGCTTAATCTTTCTAAATCTTGCTTTGGATCGCTTGAGCTTCTAGGAAGTACTTTGGATTACTGGAATTACAGACTTCATTCTAAAATTTCTTTTTATAAGCTCTTTTTATGTATTGCTAATCATATTACAGAGAGTAATATTGATGCCTTATTTCATCATACCTTTTTAAATCCGAGGTTTTACTGGTATATGCCTATTAGAAAAATTATGTCAGTATTACTGAATTTTGTTCCCACACCAGTGTGGTCTTGTTACCTTACTGACTATGCAGAGTTTGGTAATATAACCAGATAGATTTTCAGGATATGCCCAGCTTTATTCTACCTCATTTTAAAGTTTTTGGATTTTTTGGCTATCTGGAACTTTCAAATAGGTTTTTGTGAATATTTTTTATGCAACAAAGTTACTGAGCAGCTTGTTCAGATGTGTTCAATACATCAGGTGGAATTTCAGAAGCTTATTCTTCCCATCAGTTCACAAACATTTTATAAATAGTCCAGTGCCCTATGGTTTAACAGAAAATATGTCCATTGTGCAGAACCATATTTTCAGACTATATACACAAATGGAAAGATGGGCCACTTCATCACACTTTCAAAGAAATTAAGTCCTGTAAACTATTAACCCCACAAAATACTAACTTCATTTGGTTACAATGACTATTACTAAAAGCATTAGGCTGGATTTTCAGTGCTACAAGAAAATGTTTCCAAGCATTTTGGAATATTAGAATAAGATTTAAGTGTACATTTCAATTGTGCATTTTTAAAGATTAAATGAATGAAAACGCATTCTCTTTTTTTAAAATTATAAGTAATGGTAAGCCTGATGTATATTTCAACATTTATTCTATCCTAATTTCTCAACAGATGATTGCAGTATAAAATTGTAAATGCATTTTCTTCTTAATGTTACCAAAACAGCAATTGGATGACTAGAAACCATGGTTTTAGAGGAATCTGGGTAGTCTTCCATGATGCAGTTTTCAGGATAAAAATATTTTTCAAAATATTTTAAGACACATCTTATCAAAAAGTAGAATTCTCTTTAGCGTAAACTTATAATTTCCATTCTCAAAAACTCTTAAAAATTTCCTAAAATTTATGTTTAATGAACGTTCTATATGCTACATTTTACCTGTAACAGATTTTTAAGTAAATACTAATTTACTGATGACATATTTTAATATTGCATTACTTTCTGTAATAAAATTAGCAATAAATAAGAATAATTTAAATTTTTTAAAAACCTCAGCATTGTTGCAAATATTACATTAAAGATGTGGCCTTTCCACCCAAACCTACTGGCCTCAAGGTAACTACTATTAAATTGAGAAAGAAGGGCATGGGGGTAAGGAAGCAAATAAATAAATGGGACTTGAGAAGGACATCTAGCCAAACTTTGGATATATTTACCAGCACGGGGAACTGACTGGAAGCCAACAGGTCAGAAACTTCCCAAGTTTCTGAGTAAATTGTACACCAAATAAATATGATCCCAACCTGAAAAAGTCTTTGACTATTTGAGCATTAAAGCAATCCTCAGAACCCCACACTTACATAAACAGGAAGGCTCTCAAGAATACACTCTCAAAGGGCCTCTTCAGATGTGGCCATGGAGGACAAGACATGAAGACCCTCCCAGGGGATGGACCAAGGGCCGTGGGCTAGGGAGTCCATCCCAGAAAGCAGAATCAGAATCTAATCAAGGAACTTCCCCACCCACAGGATAGACTGCCTTCATAATGCCTGCTTGATAGGATTCCATATGTTCCAGCAACCAGTAATTGCTAAGTGTCTTTCGTTCTCTTTTCTAAAAGACAGTTTTGGCTGGGCATGGTGGTTCACACCTAGAGTCCCAGCACTTTGGGAGGCCAAGGCAGGAGGACCGCTTGAGCCCAGGAATTCAAGACCAGCCTAGCAACATAGTGAGACCCTATCTCTACAAAAAATAGAAAAACATTTAGCCAGCGTGGTGGTGCATGCCTGTAGTCCCAGCTACTAGGGAGGCTGAAGTGGGAGGATGGCTTGAGCCCAGGAGGGCGAGGCTGCAATGAGCCACGATTTTGCCACTACACTGCAGCCTGGGCTACAGAACAAGACCCTGTCTTAAAAATAAAAATAAAAGATAGTTTTTACAATAGTCCTCCTGCCCCTACTCCACCACTGTGTATTGAGAGAGGAAGGGATGAATAGCCTGTCTTTATTCACAGGTTGCCACCAGAAGCCCCATCCAGACACCATGGAGAAGACAGAGCATCATATGCAGACCCTGAACTTTGTGCTGCTGCTGCTGCTGCTGCAGCTGCATTGACCTCATGAGTTTTGGGGTTGCCTGTCCGGGTCTTGAGTTTGCCTCCCTGGGGAAAGTGTAAGTGTGTTCTGTGTAAGAGAGGAAGAACAGATCATTTGTGACCGGAAGGAAAGACTGTGGAGGACACTGGTTAGCTAGTCTCCAAAAACCACTTCCTTTTTCTCCCAGGCCCACTGCTACACTATGCTTCCCAGGCTTCTTTACAGCTGCCATAATATGTGTCTCTGCTCTGACCAATGATATGTGGGCACCAGGCCTGGTACATTAAGCCTCTGACTCATGACCTTCTGTGCCCTCTCTTCCAATGGCTACACTGGAGATGACTAGGACAATCTTAGGAGTCAGTGTGAAGATGGTTGATCCAAAGATGGAGAAATCTGGGTCCCTGAAAACCTGAGTCCCTGAGGGTGGAGAAAGGCCACCCTCTAGAAGCAACTGCATTTGACTACTAACTGAGCAAAAAATAAATCAGCTTTAACCATATTAAACCCCTGAGATTTGGGAGTTTATTGCTAGGTTACCCTAATCTATATACAAGCAGAATGAAAAGCACGGGCAAAGACAGGAAGATTGGAATTCATGACATAGCCTGACGAGAGTGAGGACTTCTCTAGACATGAGGGACAGAGTGACAGAAGATGAGCTTGAAGGATTCCTTTGGGAAAATTCCTGCAGGTCTTGAATGCCATGCAAAGATTTGGACTTTATTCTACAGAAAATGGGGACCACTTAAAAAAAGTGTTTTTTCTTCAATTTAAAACTGCTATAGTAAATGCTGCCAGTAATCTGCTCTTCTAAAGTAATTAAAAATCCAAACTTTCACACATTATTGCCCCCACAAAATTGAAAATGTGAAAAATGTAATCACCAGGCTGACAACAGCTTTTGCAGTCTGTTAAAGCTGCAACTCGTATCAAATGAGTCCTGCCAAATTCATTGAGAAATCAGTAACTATCAGAGAAAAACTCCCAACATGTAATATCTGCCTCTTCATGAAACTGTGTGCGTGTGTGTGTGTGTGTGTGTGTGTGCGTGCATGTGTATATCAGAGAGATATATATTTTTTCAGGTAATAAATGGTATTCATGCAACAAAACAAGATCTGAAATGGGGCTTCAATTAAGGCCACATTTACCAAACTTGTTCTGTGTGACAGGTGTTCTGATAGGTGCCTATGATAGAAAAATAAATGATCAACCAGGACTTCAAATCACTCCGAGATTAATGCAAGAGGTAGGCACATAAACAGGTTAACCATAAGGGCACATGCTACTATAAAAATAGGACTCACTAGATCTATGGAGGTTAGGAGAGAATCCAAGGTAACTGAACTTTCTTAACCTGATCCTGAAGATCATTCTTGATCGGATCCAACCTACCTTTGCGGGCTGAAATTCCATTACTTTTCTTCACACGATTTCTTGCTCTTAGACCTATCCTGCACTTTTGCACTTCCATGCTTTGTCCTCTGCCTCGAATTCTCTCCCTGACCTATCACTAACCCCTGTTTACAGTGCCACTAAGATTCCACTCAGGAAATCTTCCCTGGTTCCAGTGGGATGTATCTTTTCCCTTCTTTAGAGTCTCTTCTTTTCTCTGTGTCTCTGAGGAAGTTACCACTTTCTGCTTTGCATCATAGTTATTTTCTGACTTGCTGGTCTTGTCTGATCTCTACACTAAACCATAAGCTCCCTGAAGACCAGGAGTGTTTCTATTCCTTTCTTATACTTCTGGTATCAAGTATAGCAATTGGTAGGTACATGGTGGATGTTCAGTAAGTATTTTCTGAATGTCGGAATGTAAAACTCAAAAGCCACTGGAGACACTGAATCTACACACAACACTGCAACCCTCTCCTTGGCCAAGAGCTTCATTGTTGGGTGATATATGATGTTTTCCTGGGAAAGGAAGGAGGGCAATTTTGTAAGAGAATTAAGTGAGGGTGCACAAGGAAAGTAAAAATAGTGCTACATTCCTGGTTCCAAATAGTGTGTAGTTGTATAACAAAAATTAAAACTGTCCAATAAGCCAATATCTTAGCTTATTGATTAAAAGAGATTGAAAGCTCCAAGTCTTCTTTATTGCAAAACAATCTTTTATAAGAGAATCTCTATTAACATCATGTCAGCATTCTCTTACAAAATCCAGCAAGGGGAAAATGGGGAGTTGCCTCCCTTTCTAATATCAACACCATTAATAAACAGTATTAACATTCGGGCAGCTGAATGGGGAAGAAATATTGACTATCTGTAATGTTCCCACATTGGTGCTTTAAGAGTTCTGGAAGCTAAAACATAGACAAATCAGCATTACTCAGTAGAGAAGGGCCAAAGCCAAAAGTAGAAAAGATCAATGTTTATAAAATATTGAAGTAAACCAAATTTGTTTACTAAGATCTGGAATATAATAAAGAAGGAGAAATACATTTGACATTTAAATGAGGACAAATTTAGGGAAAATAAAAATACGTACAAATTTTGTCTCATTTGGGTAAACTTTAGGTTTTAGTTAACTAAGACAAGAGCAAACCAGAATGAAAAGATAAATAAATCCATGTCTCCATAAAAATTTATTGAAAGTAGACTTTTGGGGGAGTGATCCTGAATCAGTTAGGTTCTAGGGCCTAGAGGCCACTGCAATTATTACAAGACCTGGAAATACATACTCACATCTAGCCTTGTCTATGGATTGTACACATGATATGCCTAACTCATATGTTCTACCAGTTGACATGAACACGTAGATACTTTATTGATGAGTAACAGAATGTCAGCAGGTTAGGGAAGCCAGGCAGGCTAATCTCCCAGGGACACACTCTGTGGTAGAAGCTGTCAGAGGGAGGCAGGCCTTACTTTCCGGGGGGGGCACATAATCAATGGCAGGGGTCACGGTAGGAGCATGGGCTTTGAAAGGCCCTGAGTAGAAAAGAGAGGGGTAGAGCCAGTAAGACAGCCTAAGGCTGTATGGAAAGCAATGGAACCTCTCAGGGCTTCAGGAAAATTTCCACAATCACAAAATTCTGTATATGGTTAAATTTTTTGTGGAAAATGGTTAAAAGGCTGGGCTTCTGGATTTGACACAGGGCTCCTCCCAGACAGAAAAAAAAAAAAGTGGGACTAAAGCAAAATATAAGGAATTAGAGGGGGAAACTCAAAGAAAAACAAACAGCACTTTGCATGCTACAGCATTATAAGGCTCTGGAAATGGAGTTCCAGCCAAATTTCACCTGAGGTGAATGGGGACCTTGAGTAATACTTTAGTTTCTCTGTTGTTGTTGCTTTTGTTTTTGAGACAGGGTCTCCCTCTGTCACCAAGGCTGGAGTGCAGTGATGTAATCTCAGTTCACTGCAGCCTCAACCTCCCAGGGTCAAGCAATCCTCCAGCCTCTCAGCCTCTCAAGTAGATAAGACTACTGGCATGTGTCACAACTGGCTAATTTTTGTATTTTTTGTAGAGATGGGGTCTCACTATATTGCCTAGGCTCGTGTCAAACTCCTGGACCCAAGGGGTCCCCCCACCTCAGCCTCCCAAAGTGCTGGGATTATAGGTGTGAGCTACCAAGCCCAGCTGTTGTTTAAGAGACATGATCTCACTCTGTGGAGATCCTTCTGCCTCAGCCTCTTGAGTCGCTGGGACTACAGACGCATGCCACCACACCTGGCTAATTATTTTTTTAATTTTTGTAGAGATAGGGTCTTGCTATGTTGCCCAGGCTGGTCTTAAGCTCCTGGCCTCAAGCAATCCTCCCACCTCAGCCCACCTAGTGGCTGGGATTACAGGCATGAACCACAGCACTCAGCCTTAGTTTCTTAAATAAATTCACTTTAAAATGTTCCTGAAATCTTGGAAGCTTTTTTCCACTATTTGTTTTCAGTTGATGGAATAATTTTTCAGTTGATTCCATTTCAGTTGATGGAATAATTTTTAATGGTTTACATTTTAAAACATTTTCATATTATAAGCATTAAGAACCAGCCGGGCACACTGACTCACACCTGTAATCCCAGCACTTTGGGAAGCCAAGGCGGGTGGATCACCTGAGGTCAGGAGTTTGAGATCAGCCTGGCCAACATAGCAAATCCCCTTCTCTACTAAAAATACAAAAAATTAGCTGGGTGTGGTGGCAGGTGCCTGTAATCCCAGCTACTTGGGAGGGTGAGACAGGAGAATTGCTTGAGCCTGGGAGGCAGAGGTTGCATTGAGCCAAGATCACGCCATTGCACTCCAGCCTGGGTGACAGAGCGAGAATCTGAAAAAAAAAAAAAAAAAAGTTAGCCATTATTTTGAGAGTATTAGCATATTATGGTTGATGTCAAGAATACAAAATTGTTAGCCTCATCAGGGAAGGCTGAGCTGAGTCCCCTGCAGGCCATGGTCTTTAAGGAGAGCATCCATCTACTACATCCCGACCCCACGTGCTATTGAGTGAATAGAATGCTGACAACAAGGAAGGCCCAGAATGGGTGTAAATGGTCACAGCTTTCATCAAAATTAATGCTTTCCTTTCCTTGCTGTACCTAATTTAATCCCCCAACAACCCTAGTATCTCAATAATTAAGATGAAGAAACTGAGGCACAGAACTGACTAATGTCACACATTAGAGACTAAATTAAATTAAGAAATGAAAATGTTACACACATAACATTTTATTTTTTTATTATTAAACTTTAAGTTCTAGGGTACATGTGCACAACGTGCAGGTTTGACACATAGGTATACATGTGCCATGTTGGTTTGCTGCACCCATCAACTCGTCATTTCCATTAGGTATTTCTCCTAATGCTATCCCTCCCCTAGCCCCCACCCCCCAACAGGCCCCAGTGTATGATGTTCCCCACCTTGTGTCCAAGTGATCTCACTGTTCAATTTCCACCTATGAGTGAGAACATGTGGTGTTTGGTTTTCTGTCCTTGTGATAGTTTGCTCAGAATGATGGTTTCCAGCTTCATCCATGTCCCCACAAAGGACATGAACTCATCATTTTTTATGGCTGCATAGCATTCCATGGTGTATATGTGCCACATTTTCTTAATCCAGTCTATCATTGATGGACATTTGGGTTGGTTCCAAGTCTTTGCAATTGTGAACAGTGCCGCAATAAACATACGTGTACATGCGTCTTTATGGTAGCATGATTTATAATCATTTGGGTATATACCCAGTAATGGGATTGCTGGATCAAATGGTATTTCTAGTTCTGGATCCTTGAGGGATTGCCACACTGTCTTCCACAATGGTTGAATTAATTTACACTCCCACCAACAGTGTAAAAGTGTTCCTATTTCTCCACATCCTCTCCAGCACCTGTTGTTTCCTGACTTTTTAATGATTGCCATTCTAACTGGTGTGAGATGGTATCTCATTGTGGTTTAGATTTGCATTTCTCTGATGGCCAGTGATGATGAGCATTTTTTCATGTTTCTGTTGGCTGCATAGATTCTTCTTTTGAGAAGTGTCTGTTCATTTCCTTTGCCCACTTCTTGATGGGATTTTTTTTTCTTGTAAATTTTTTTGAGATCTTTATAGATTCTGGATATTAGCCCTTTGTCAGATGGCTACATTGCAAAAATTTTCTTCCATTCTATAGGTTACCTGTTCACTCTGATGGTAGTTTCTTTTGCTGTGCAGAAGCTCTTTAGTTTAATTAGATCCCATTTGTCAATTTTGGCTTTTGTTGCCATTGCTTTTGGTGTTTTAGTTATGAAGTCCTTACCCATGCCTATGTCGTGAATGGTATTGCCTAGGTTTTCTTCTAGGGTTTTAATGGTTTTAGGTCTAACATTTAAGTCTTTAATCCATCTTGAGTTAATTTTTGTATAAGGTGTAAGGAAGGGATCCAGTTTCAGTTTTCTACATATGGCTAAGCCAGTTTTCCCAGCACCATTTATTAAATAGGGAATCCTTTCCCCATTTCTTGTTTTTGTCAGGTTTGTCAAAGATCAGATGGTTGCAGATGTGTGCCGTTATTTCTGAGGGCTCTCTTCTGTTCCATTGGTCTATAGATCTGTTTTTGTATCAGTACCACACTGTTTTGGTTACTGTAACCTTGTAGTATAATTTGAAGTCAGGTAGCATGATGCCTCCAGCTTTGTTCTTTTGGCTTAGGATTGTCTTGGCAATGTGGGCTCTTTTTTGGTTCCATATGAACTTAAAGTAGTTTTTTCCAATTCTTTGAAGAAAGTCATTGGTAGCTTGATGGGGATGGCATTGAATCTATAAATTTCCTTGGGCAGTATGGCCATTTTCAAGATATTGATTCTTCCTATCCATGAGCATGGAATGTTCTTCCATTTGTTTGTGTCCTCTTAGTTCATTTGTAGTTCTCCTTGAAGAGGTCCTTCACATACCTTGTAAGTTGTATTCCTAGGTATTTTATTCTCTTTGTAGCAATTGTGAATGGGAGTTCACTCATGATTTGGCTCTCTGTTTGTCTGTTATTGGTGTATAGGAATGCTTGTGATTTTTGCACATTGATTTTGTATTCTGAGACTTTGCTGAAGTTGCTTATCAGCTTAAGGAGATTTTGGGCTGAGACGATGGGGTTTTCTAAATATACGATCATGTCATCTGCAAACAGTGACAATTTGACTTCCTCAATTCCTAATTGAATACACTTTATTTCTTTCTCTTGCCTGATTGCTCTGGCCATAACTTCCAACACTATATTGAATAGGAGTGGTGAGAGAGGGCATCCTTGTCTTGTGCCAGTTTTCAAAGGGAATGTTTCCAGTTTTTGCCCATTCAGTATGATAATGGCTGTGGGTTTGTCACAAATAGCTCTTTTTATTTCGAGATATGTTCCATAAATACCTAGTTTATTGAGAGTTTTTAGCATGAAGGGCTGTTGAATTTTGTTGAAGGCCTTTTCTGCATCTATTGAGATAATCGTGTGGTTTTTGTTGTTGGTTCTGTTTATGTGATGGATTATGTTTATTGATTTGCGTATTTTGAACCAGCCTTGCATCCCAGGGATGAAACCGACCTGATCGTGGTGGAGAAGCTTTTTGATGTGCTGCTGGATTTGGTTTGCCAATATTTTATTGAGGATTTTTGCATCGATGTTCATCAGGGATACTGGTCTAAAATTCGCTTTTTTTGTCGTGTCTCTGCCAGGCTTTGGTATCAGGATGATGCGGGCCTCATAAAATGAGTTAGAGAGGATTTCCTCTTTTTCTATTGATTGGAATAGTTTCAGAAGGAATGGTACCAGCTCCTCTTTGTACCTCTGATAGAATTCAGCTGTGAATATGTCTAGTCCTGGACTGTGGTCTGAGAGACAGTTTGTTGTGATTTCTGTTTTTTTACATTGCTGAGGAGTGCTTTACCTCCAATTATGTGGTCAATTTTAGAATAAATGTGATGTGGTGCTGAGAAGAATGTATATTCTGTTGATTTGGGGTGGAGAGTTCTGTAGATGTCTATTAGGTCTGCTTGGTGCAGAGCTGAGTTCAAGTCCTGGATATCCTTGTTAACCTTCTGTCTCATTGATCTGTCTAATATTGACAGTGGGGTGTTAAACTCTCCCATTATTATTGTGTGGAAGTCTAAGTCTCTTTGGAGGTATCTAAGGACTTGCTTTATGAATCTGGGTGCTCTTGTATTGGGTGCATATATGTTTAGGATAGTTAGCTCTTCCTGTTGAATTGATCCCTTTACCATTATGTAATGGCCTTCTTTGTCTCTTTTGATCTTTGTTGGTTTAAAGTCTGTTTTTATCAGAGACTAGGATTGCAACCCCTGCTTTTTTTTTTTTTTTTTTTTTTTTGCTACCCATTCGCTTGGTAGATCTTCCTCCATCCCTTTATTTTGAGTCTATTTGTGTCTTTGCACATGAGATGGGTCTCCTGAATATAGCACACTGATGGGTCTTGACTCTTTATCCAATTTGCCAGTCTGCGTCTTTTAATTGGGGCATTTAGCCCATTTACATTTAAGGTTAATATTGTTATGTGCGAATTTGATCCTGTCATTATGATGTTAGCTGGTTATTGTGCTCATTAATTGATGCAGTTTCTTCCTAGCGTCGACAGTCTTTACAATTTGGCATGTTTTTGCAGTGGCTGTTACCAGTTGTTCCTTTCCATGTTTAGTGCTTCCTTCAGGAGCTCTTGGAAGGCAGGCCTGGTGGTAACAAAATCTCTCAGCATTTGCTTGTCTGTAAAGGATTTTATCTTTCCTTCACTTATGAAGCTTAATTTGGCTGGATATCAAATTCTGGGTTGAAAATTCTTTTCTTTAAGAATGTTGAATATTGGCCCCCAGTCTCTTCTGGCTTGTAGAGTTTCCGCTGAGAGATCCGCTGTTAGTCTGATGGGCTTCCGTTTGTGGGTAACTCGACCTTTCTGTCTGCCCTTAACATTTTTTCCTTCATGTCAACCTTGGTGAATCTGACAATTATGTGTCTTGGGGTTGCTCTTCTCAAGGAGTATCTTTGTGGTGTTCTCTGTATTTCCTGAATTTGAATGTTGGCCTGCCTCGCTGTGTTGGGGAAGTTCTCGTGGATAATATCCTGAAGAGTGTTTTCCAACTTGGTTCCACTCTCCCCAGCACTTTCAAACGTAGATTTGGTCTTTTCACATAGTCCCATATTTCTTGGAGTGTTTGTTCATTTATTTTTACTCTTTTTTCTCTAAACTTCTCTTCTCACTTTATTTCATTAATTTGATCTTCAATCACTGATACCCCTTCTTCCACTTGATCAAATTGGCTATTGAAGCTTGTGCATGCATCACAAAGTTCTCGTGCCATGGTTCCAGCTCTATCAGGTCATTTAAGGTCTCCACTACACTGTTTATTCTAGTTAGCCACTCATCTAACCTTTTTTCAAGGTTTTTAGCTTCCTTGTGATGGGTTCAAACAAGCTCCTTTAGCTCAGTGAAGTTTGTTATTACCGACCTTCTAAACCCTACTTCTGTCAACTCATCAAAGTCATTCTTCATCCAGCTTTGTCCCGTTGCTGGCAAGGAGATGCAATCCTTTGGAGGAGAAGAGGTGCTCTGATTTTTAGAATTTTCAGATTTTCTGCTCTGGTTTCTCACCATCTTTGTGGTTTTATCTACCTGTGGTCTTTGATGTTGGTGACCTACAGATGGGGTTTTGGTGTAGATGACCTTTTTGCTGATGTTGATGCTATTCCTTTCTGTTAGTTAGTTTTCCTTCTAACAGGTCCCTCACCTGCAGGTCTGTTGGAGTTTGCTGGAGGTCCACTCCAGACCCTGTTTGTCTGGGTATCACTAGCGGAGGCTGCAGAACAGCAAATATTGCTGCCTGATCCTTCCTCTGGAAGCTTTGTCCCAGAGGGGCACCCGGCTTTATGAGGTGTCAGTTGGCCCCTACTGGGGAGTGTCTCCCAGTTAGGCTACACAGTGGTCAGGCCCACTTGAGGAGGCAGTCTGCCCGTTCTCAGAGCTCAAACGCCATGTTGGGAGAACCACTGCCCTCTTCAGCTGTCAGACAGGGAGGTTTAAGTCTGCAGAAGTTATTTGCTGCCTTTTGTTCAGCTAAGCCCTGCCCACAGAGGATGGAGTCCAGAGGCGGTAGGCCTTGTTGAGCTGTGGTGGGCTCTGCCCAGTTCGAGCTTCCCAGCTGCTTTGTTTACCTACTCAAGCCTCAGCAATGGCGGATGCCCCTCCCCCAGCCAGGCTGCCGCCTCACAGTTCAATCTCAGACTGCTGCGCTAGCAGTGAGCAAGGCTCCATGGGTGTGGGACCCACTGAGCCAGGCACGGGAGAGAATCTCCTTGTCTCCTGGTTGCTAAGACCTTGGGAGAAGTGCAATATTTGGGTGGCAGTGTCCCGTTTTTTCCAGGTACAGTCTGTCATGGCTTCCCTTTGGCTATGAAAGGGAAATCCCCTTACCCCTTGCACTTCTTGGGTGAGGTGATGCCCCACCCTGCTTCAGCTTGCCCTCCATGGGCTGTACCCACTGTCCAACCAGTCCCAATGAGATGAACCAGGTACCTCAGTTGGAAATGCAGAAATCACCCATCTTCTGTGTTGATCATGCTGGGAACTGCAGACCGGAGCTGTTCCTATTCGGCCATCTTGGAACGGATCCTTGGTGAAACCCCATCTGTACTAAAAATACAAAAATTAGCTGGGCATGGTGGCATGTGCCTGTAATCCCAGCTACTCGGGAGGCTGAGGCAGGATAACTGCTTGAACCCGGGAGTCGGAGGTAGCAGTGAGCCAAGATCACCATACATAACATTTTAAAACAAACTTTTCTCTCAACTCTTTTTCTTATAGTAACTTTACTAGTCTGGAATTTAATAATAGTACTTCATAGTCCCAAATTCTTAAGAACCTACAATTCCCTTTATAGCAATTAGGGATGTCATTTACATTTGTATCTCTTATTTTCAAAGTTAGTAATTGAAAGTCAACATTTAAAGTCTAATTTAAATGTAGACTTTCAATTACTATGTCCTCAGGGAATGCTCTAACTTACTAAGACATAAATTTGACATTAATTCTTTCAGAGTTAATCTTTCTGATAAAATATCTTACTTAAGTTTATTGTTTTTCACATTCACCATATTGACAAAGACAAGGGAAAAATGCCTGAGTGAGAGAAATGAGTACTGAGGAGGCAGAAAGGACAACTTAAATCAGGTAGTGATGATTATTGACAAAATTACAAGCAGCAGCAAATAAAATGCCTGGTTAAAAAAAGAAATTAAACTTCAGGTTTGTAAAAGTGATGCCTAAAACAAACGACCATATCCTACATTCAGAGCTAACAGTCAGAGTTAAGTCTACGTCTGAGTTAGGCTTCCCCTGAGAGCAGGGATCACACATCTATGATCCCAGCATGAGGTATAATGCAAACCTACATAATAAGTGCTCATTAAATTGTTTTGAAGCTGAAAAAAAAATGGATACTTTTAGAAAGGTAATTTAGCAGAAGGGAATAGAAGGTAAAAGAAAGGCATGTGATGTCCAGGCATGTCATGTGGCTTGGTTACAGGCTTAGTAGGCACAGAAGCTGAGACTCCAAAATTTTATCTTGGATCAAAGCCTGATGTTTCTTTAGTTCAAGAAATACTTAAATTCTTCCCTATGGCAATAGAATATATCAAAAATTGAATATTTAAGAACCCCTACTACATACATTCCCCATTCACCTGGCATTTTTTTTCCCCCTAAAAAGTTGTGTAACCTTTCTAGGTTAATTAGGGGAAAATAATATTCATTTCAAATTGTCCTTTTCTGATATTTCTTTCTACCACCTTCAAATATTTGGGCTTTGTCTTCAACTTGAAAAATATTTTTTTAAAACACACACACTAGGATTTCTGTTCCTCTCAGTTCTAATTAGAAATGCAAGGTCAGCTTTACTCTATGTATAGCATTATGGGAATTCTGATGCAATCAGAGGTTGGACACTCTTCAAAGCCACAAGAATTCCCATGTAGATATATTTATGGCAATATAAAAATCTTTCCATTTCATATAGTACATTTTCTGGGAAGAAATCCAAAAATTTCACAATCAACACATGTACAGCATCAATTAAATAAATTCTTCATCTCAAAGCTTTCAGAACAAGAGCACAATTGCTAGCCCAGGACACAGGGTCCAGAACTTTGCATCTGGAAAAAGTGCCTTGAGATTCTTCAAATCCCACTTTTTTGAAAGAATCATCAAAGTCAAATTGTGTGGACACAAAGTCAACTCACTAGGAGCAGATATAAAAAAGGAGACTTCATTAGGACTGAGGTGTGGTCAGAGATGAATGAAAACTGAACCCCACCTTAGGAGTCACACAGTAATATTTCTAACCACTCTTACTGATGAAGTTATAAAATCACAGAAATTTAGAATTGGACAGGCATTAACATATCAGCTAGATTCTAGAGCAAAACACTGCATCAGGTGCCTGACTATCCATGTTTTGTTAATTTTTTATGTTTAATGAAACGTATCTGGAGATAAGCAAAGAAAGTCTGAATTTAGCATTTGTTAAGTTGCTGGTAATTTTACATCCAACTTCAATTTAAAAATTACTTGCCAAAAACCAAGGAGGTACAGTATGATATTTAGGAAAATAGTTATTTGGGAAATTCTGATATATGTTTTTTAAATTTTTAAACATCTGTTTTGAAACTGATTTCAGATAACACTGAAAAAGACAAAAATAAAAATCAGAAAAAACAAAAATATCACACGTATATTACTTGTGTCAAAGGGTGAAAATCATGGTCACAAGCACATGTCCCTCCTGGTTCTAGTGGGATCTCTGTCCCACTGGCCTGGTCAACTGCTTGAGTCTTAAAGTTCAACTAAAGCAGACAAGAGGCAGGTATTTTATTCTGACATTTCTCTATGGCTTTACAACAGCTAGATTTCACAATGTGACATCTTTTCCCCCAAAGTCTAAGACTTTTTAAATAATGAGGTCATAGCTGCTAAATATTTTCCCAAACTTGTTACCACTAGTCAGTCATTTGGTTCAATTATCGAGTCCTTTCATCTAACATGAGACAGAAATGGCCCTGATGAGACTTTCTAGAGAGTAATGTGCAGTCTACCTGGGAGAACTGGCTTTAAAAATTATGTCTTCCTTCAGCTCTGAAAATATATCATGTCTCTGAGATAAAGCAAAGCCTGAAACAAAACACAACTGTCATCCATGTAACCTTGATTTTCTGGGGTAGTCCAATTTTGTGTATTTAAATATAGTATTGTGTCTAATAATAGAAGTGTGATTAAATAAACCATAAAACATCAGACAGCGGGCAACCATGCAGCCATGTAAAAGATGTTGTGGAAGAATATGAAATTGAAACTGTCTGTAATATGTGGTAGATTAGAAGACAAGATACAAAACACTATTAGAGTACAATCCTGATTTTGTAGGAAAAAAAGGCAGAGAGAAGACAAAGATAAACCAAAATAATAATTAATAATTATAATTATATTTGGTGATGAGATTATGTAATTTTTACTTTTACTTTGAACTTTTCCATATTTTTAGTTTTATAAGAACGTTATTTTATTAGATTTAAAATAATTGTATAAAGAAAATAGCTACTATCATCCAGTCAGCAAAAGATATCCTGAAAAAGTAAAAGTTCAATATTTTCTACAATCTTCAGTATATGCATCTTTTTCATGGCCTTTGAATTTGCTCTTGCCTCCTTTTTCTAGTCAAATCTGTATTATTGTGTATTGCTGCATAACAATTTACCCCCAAAACTTAGCAACTTAAAACAACACACATTTTCTATCTCAGTTTCTATGGGAAATGAGTCTGGGCACGGCTTATCTGGGTCCTCTGGGTTGCAGTCTCTGTCAAGGTGTTGATGTGGGTCTGCAGTCTCATCTGAAGCTCTGACTGATGAAGGAGCAACTTCCCAAGCTCACGCAGTGATTGTCCATAGCAGTCAGTTCTTCACAGGCTGTTGGGCAAAGGACCTCACTTCCTTGCTAGCTAGTGGCCAGAGGTTGCCCTCATTTCCTTAACAATGCACCTCTTCCACATGGCAGCTTACTTCAATTCATCAAAGCATGCAAGCTGAGAAAACCACAGGGAGGATCTGCTAGCAAGACAGAAGGCACTATATTTTATAATCTAATCACAGAAGCAGCATTCCACCACCTTCGCCATATTCTTTTGGCTAGACACAAGTCATTAAGTCCAGCTTGCAATCAAGGATAGAAGATCACACAAGGGCATGAATAGCAGAAGATAGGGACCATCTTTGAAGTCTGCCTACCACATCATGCTTTTCAATTAGCCTTTTTTTCCACTTCTCTGATATACCTTACAATCAGTCCTCCTCTTTTATAGCCTGCAATTTCCCTTCCTTCATAGTCTATAAATTTATAAAAATACTACAATAAAAATCAAGTGTTCTGCTTTACACTTTAAAGTTTGGGATAAAATAAATCATTCAAGAATTGTCTTTTTATGATGATAAATTGATGGATTTGGGGGGTTGTATATGTCTGGGGAATCTTATATCCCTTTAGTGGGAAAAGGAAAAACTTCCATGTCGTTTGTAATACCAACAAGCTATTTTTACAAACCTAACTTTTCAGTGTACATAAATCATGACACAGAGGCAGACACAATGGCAGAGTAGAAGGCTCCACCGATTATGCCCCCCACCACCCACAAGGACACCAAGTTAACAACTGTCTACACAGAGGAAACACCTGTTGGCTGAGTGCAGTGGTTCACGCCTGTAATCCCAGCACTTTGGGAGGCTGAGGCGGGCGAATCACTTCAGGTCAGGAGTTCAAGATGAGTCTGGCCAACATGGTGAAACTCTGTCTCTACTAAAAATACAAAAATTAGCCAGGTGTGGTGTCAGGTGCCTGTAATCCCAGCTACTTGGGAGGCTGAGGCAGGAGAATTGCTTGAACCCGGGGACAGAGGTTGCAGTGAGATGAGATTACACCACTTCACTCCAGCCTGGGCAACAGAACGAGACTCTGTCTCAAAAAAAAAAAAAAAAGAAAAAGAAACACCTGCATAAGTACCAAAAATCAGGTGAGCACTCATAGTACCTGGTTTTAACCTCATCTTGCTGAAAGAGGCACTAAAGAGATAGAAAAAATAACCCTGAGTCACTCAGGCCACCACTCCCTCCAAGGTGCAGGAGGAGGGGCAGAGAGAACACAGCAATTGTGAGGCATCATACTACATTAAGGACCTTAGGTGAGCCTCTCAGTCTTGCTGGCTTCAGGTACCAGCACAGCCACAGCGGGTAGAGCACCAAGAAGGCTCTTGGGGTCTCTGATTCCAGGACTTGGCTCTTGGATGGAATTTCTAGACCTGCCCTGCACCAGAGCAGGGCCCACTGCCCTGAAGGGTGACTCCAAGGGTCAGCAGGATTCAGGACAAGCTGACTTAAGAGACCTTGGGCCGTAAGGGAACATTAATGATAATCTGACAGTACTCCTCATGGCCAGGGGTAGTGGTGGCTATGGAGTGAGGCTCCTCTGCCTTTGGAAAAGCGGAGGGAAGAGTGCGAAGGACTGTGTCTTGTTTGACTGCCAGCTCAGCCACAATACAATAGAGCACCAGGTAGACTTCTAAGGTTTTTAACTGTAGTCCCTGACTCCTGTATGGCACTTCTGGACCCACCCAGGGTTTAGGGGACCTCATCACCCAGAAGGGGACACTGACCTGGCTGGCTTTGCCACATGCTGATTGTAGAGCCCCGGGCCTTGAGCAAACATAGACAGTAGCCAGGCAGTGGTTTCAGCAGGCCTTGGACAAGACCCAGTGCTATGCTGGCTTCGGGTCTGACCCAGCACAGTCAAAGCAGTGGTGGCCACAGGGGTGCTTGTGTCACTTCACCCCCAGCTTTAGAAAGACTCTGTATGTTTGGGAGAAAGGGAAGAGAAAAAGAGTCTTTGCCTGGTAATACAGAGAATTCTTCCGGATCTTGTCCAAGAGCATCAAGGCAGACCTCTACGAGTCTGCAAGAACCACAGCATTACTGGGCTTGGGGTAGCCCCTAAAGGAGAAACAGCTTAGATCACAACACTCAAGTTCTTTCAAATATGTGGAAATCCTTCCCAAGAAGGATGGCTACAAATAAGCCCAGACAATGAAGACTGTAAATCATGATACAGTCATCAGATGGGATAATATTCAATCATTAAAATCATGCTGTAGAAGAATATTTATTATATTAGAAATGCCTTCTATATGGTTAAATGAAAAAAATCAGGATCTAAAATGATACGTATAATGTGATCCCAATATGTTAAAATATATGAGCAAACAGATAAGAATAATACCAGAAGTATGCACACCAAAATATTAACAGCATTTATCATTGGGTATTAAAAATCTCAAGTGATTTTTCTTCCTCTTCACAATACTTTCAGAATTTGAATACTTTATCAATTAATACATTAAATTTTTCTCTCCTCTCAACAAAGCATTATCTAAAATATATGTATTACTGATATTTAATTAATATATGTGACCAACATTATTCACAAATTCCGAGTAGAATTTTAAGTAATCCTTAAAATACTATATTATTTTGAAATTCAGGTGATACAAGTGGATTTTTTGAAGATGTAGAACATTGGAGAATGGTACAATGATCTTACACAGTAAGAATACTACCTGTTAAGACTAAGAACAAAAGGGAGAAGGAATACTATAGAATCCTTGATGAAATCTCTTTGGGGCATGAGAGGTAAGTGGAGTACAAATTAATAAAGTTTTAAAAACAAATTCATTTTTTCATGTACTATTATCTGTTGTATGCAGGGAGAGACCTCTATAGTTCTAAACTCAATTTGTTAGTTTGATATTAATGTAAATACAAGTTAGCATGTAAGTTTTCCTATTTTTAAAGTCCAACAGTGTTTTCTAATTAATTTATTGAATTTCTGTTTATATACCTTAAACTTTTGTTATAAATTACTTGCTGTTGAATGTTCACTAAACTAGCCTTCTTCCGTTTTTGATCCATTACAGGAAGCAGACAAAAAAATTCAAACAGAAAGCTCATCACTAAAACATCACCTAGGGAATATTCCAATTAGGAATATTCTACCTGCTATATTCTAATTAGGTGTCCTTCACAACTTGAGCAGATAGAACTCACCCATTAAAAAAAAAATGTTTTAAGGGACTAAATCGAAAATGAAGAAAAGAAATAAAAGTGAAACCTCCCAAAGCTTACTAAGGACAAAGTTAGTCATGGGAAATTGTCTAACCAATCTTTTTTCATAAACAATTCAATTTTGCAATATTCTTGCCTCCATTTTGATATGGCCGGAGTCTTCTTTTTAAATAATATTCCTTTTCTAATTATAGAAATAATGCATAATCATTGTAGAGAATTTCAAAAATAGACAAAGGCACAAGGAAAAACACAAAAGTCACTCACAATTGTACTACCCAGGTTTTACTATGGTTAATATTAGGTTGGTGCAAAAGTAATGGCAGAAGCTGCCATTACTTTTGCACCAAGCTAATATTTACATTTTTTTTTTTACTAACAAAAAGGATCCTGTTGAATATAAGGATGTGTGCCATCCCTTTTCACTAAACATAATACATTTTCTCATGACATTAGATGTCTTGCAAACATAGTATTTTAATGATATTCTAACCCAGTGATCATCTTTGACCCAAATTTCTGCTCAAGTATTCTAAACCCCTTTTTATCAAGTTTTGTGTCAGCATCACACTACATTTGTAAATTAATTGATAAAATGTCAGCATGATGTATCTGTGCTCTGCAACAGCTTCTATAAAACAAGATTATCTTTTTCCAAAACTTAAAAATTTCCATTTTTCTAACTATTTGCACACAGCATCATTAGGAAGGTGGGGGGGAATTCCCCCAGGGTCATTGAATAATTCAGGTTTTCTACTCACAGTGAATCAATTTGAGGATTTTTTCAGAAAATTATAGCTTTTTTCTGTCATTTATTGGTCAAAATTTCTTCTCAAGTAAGGCAGACTGTTGCTGAATATTCTAGTTTTCAATATATTTCAAGATTATTTAAATGAGAAGGTGGAGAAGACAAATCAGGCACTTCTAGGTAGCTGCCATCATATTCAGAAATCTCTCCACCAGCTTTTGAAAACTCAGTGTCTGCCCAGAGAGTATCAAAAGCAGTAATAAATAAACATATTGAATATTTAGTATGTTCCAGATACTGTGCTAAGAGCTTTAGGTATATTACCTAATGTAATCCTTACAACAACCTCATAACAAGCAGGTGGTATTAGTCCCATTTAAGAGTTGAGTAAATGGAATATTGGAGAAGTTAAGTAATTTATTCAACCCATTTCCTTAACTGTGATGCAATGTTGTCTCCCATTATGAGCCATTTCTCTCTCTGCCATTCTTCACTGTATTATTTAATTGGATATGTTTACAAATATTTCTCTCACCTGTAACAGATGGTGAAAGAGTCTGAATTGAAAAAGAAGAAAAAGGAATCTATAAGATCTACAGGATCTTACAGATCCTACCGAAAGAGGAATCTGTAAGATACAAAAACCAGGTCAAGCGTGGTGGCTCACACCTGTAATCCCAGCATTTTGGGAGGCCGAGGCGGGTGGATCACCTGAGGTCACGAGTTCAAGACCAGCCTGGCCAACATGGTAAAACCCCATCTCTGCTAAAAATAGAAAAATTAGCCAGGCGTGGTGACACACACCTGTAATCCCAGCTACCTGGGAGGCTGAGGCAGGAAAATAGCTTGAACCCACGAGGCTGAGGTTGCAGTGAGCCAAGATAGCAACACTGCACTCCAGCCTGGGTGACAGTGAGACTCCACCTCAAAAAAAAAAAAAGATACCAAAACCTTCACCACAATGTGTCAAGAGGCATAGGCTTAGGAAATCCCAGACTTTTCCTAAAACTGAAAATGTTGTACATTTTCAGTTTTAAAATGTTATACAACATTTTCTTGCCAAAATGAAATTCTAAGTGCAGGGCTTGTTCTGTAGTACGTTAAATGATACAGCAATGATATTTTCACTTACACTGCTGCTTTTATATCTTAGAGCCAAGAGATTTACAGCACTATGAATTTCTCAGTGTATAGGACATTTAAAACATTACATTATCTACGGATTTTAAAACAAAAGTGAAAATGTCTATTATGAGAATGGCTGAACTAGTGCCTTGACAATCAAATAATCAGGGATAGAATTTCACTAATTAACAGTGTCTAGAATAACTGAAGAAGAAAAAGCGTTCAATTGGATCAGTTCTTACAGTAAATAATGGAAAATATCATTAATATTTACCATTGCCTGTGAAATCCAATTTGTAAAGTAAATACGTAATTTATTGGGATTGGGAAGATGCTTGAGCATGGACAAGAAGGAAGCAAAAAAAGGCCTTTGTTCATTTAAATCAGTTAAAAGCCTATTAGTTCTTTAATATGATTTTTCTATATCCTTTGCATTGAGATACTCTGTAATAACGAAGTCAGCCTAATAAAATTCTTTCAAGTAAAAGACTTTGTATCAGAACAAAGGATTTTTTTAAAGAAAAGAAAACTGGAACACTTCAATCACCCTATAAGGCAACTAAAATACAACTGAAACAAAACAAAAACACAGCGGATGGTTTCCCACTGAGTTCCAAACTAAAAGTAGCCCTGATATGTGCCATATCACCAAAGAGAAATGCAGAGAAAGGTGTCTACCAACAAGAAGCCACATGCCACACAACTCAACAATCTTTGTGTGTGTGTGCGTGTGCGTGTGTGTGTGTTCCATAGGTTATTGGGGTACAGGTGGTATCTGGTTACGTAAGTTCTTTAGTGGTGATTTACAAGATTTTGGTGCACCCATCACCCAAGCAGTATACACTGTATCCTATTTGTAGTCTTTTATCCCTATCCCTCTCCCACTCTTCCCCCCACAGTCCCCAAAGTCCACTGTAGCATTCTTATGGCTTTGCGTCCTCATACCTTAGCTCCCACATATCAATGAGAACATACGATGTTTCGTTTTCCATTCCTGAGTTACTTCATTTAGAATAATAGTCTCCAATCTCATCCAGGTCACTGCAAATGCCATTAATTAATTCCTTTTTATGGCTGAGTAGTATTCCATTGTATGTATATACCACAGTTTCTTTATCCACTCATTGATTGATGGGCATTTGGGTTGGTTCCATGATTTTGCAATTACGAACTGTGTTGCTATAAACATATGTGTACAAGTATCTTTTTCGTATAACGACTTCCTTGCCTCTGGGTAGATACCCAGTAGTGGGATTGCTGGATTGAATGGTAGTTCTACTTTTAGTTCTTTAAGGAATCTCCACACTGTTTTCCATAGTGGCTGTACTAGTTTATATTCCCACCAGCAGTGTAGAAGTGTTCCCTGATCACCGCATCCACACCAACGTCTACCGTTTTTATTTATTTTTTGATTATGGCCATTCTTGCAGGAGTAAGGTGGTATCATATTGTGGTTTTGATTTGTATTTCCCTGATCATTAGTGATGTTGAGCATTTTTTCATATGTTTGTTGGCCATTTGTATATCTTCTTTTGAGAACTGTCTATTCATGTCCTCAGCCCACTTTTTGATGGGATTGTTTTTTTCTTACTGATTTGAGTTTGTTGTAGATTCTGGATATTAGTCCTTTGTCAGATACACAGATTGTGAAGATTTTCTCCCACTCTGTAGGTTGTCTGTTTACTCTGCTGACTGTTCTTTTTGCCATGCAAAAGCTCTTTCTTTTAATTAAGTCCCAACTATTTATCTTTGTTTTTACTGCATTTGTTCTTGGGTTCTTGGGCATGAAATCCTTGCCTAAGCCAATATCTAGAAGGGTTTTTCCGATGTTATCTTCTATAATTTTTATAGTTTTAGGTCTTAGATTTAAGTCCTTAATCCATCTTGAGTTGATTATGGTGAGAGATAAGGATCCAGTTTCATTCTCCTACATGTGGCTAGCCAATTATCCCAGCACCATTTGTTGAAAAGAGTGTCCTTTCCCCACTTTTATGTTTTTGTTTGCTTTGTCAAAGATCAGTTGGCTGTAAGTACTTGGGTTTATTTCTAGGTTCTCTCTTCTGTTCCATCAGTCTATGTGCCTATTTTTATATCAGTACCATGCTTCTATACAACAACAGCAACCAAGCAGAGAATCAAATCAAGAACTAATCCCCTTTTACAAAATAGATGCAAAAAAAATAAAAATAAAATACTTAGGAATATACCTAACCAAGGAGGTGAAAGACCTCTCTACAAGGAAAACAACAGAACACTGCTGAAACAAATCAAAGATGACACAAACAAATGGAAACACATTCCATGCTCATGGATGGGTAGAATCAATATTGTGAAAAATGACCATACTGCCAAAAGCAATCTATAAATTCAACACAACCCCCATCAAAATACCACCATCATTTTTCATAGAATTAGAAAAAACAATTCTAAAATTCATATGGAACCAAAAAAGAGCCCACATAGCCAAAGATAGACTAAGCAAAAAGAACAAATCTGGAGGCATCACACTACCTGATTTCAAACTATACTTAAGGCTATAGTCACCAAAACTATTAATCTTTGATGTTCACGTTTACTTCATGTCTTCAAGAATAAAATCCTCTAATATAGATGACGTTGTCTTAAGGCAATGGTGTCTGCTTGGGTGGTACTGTTTTATCCTGTGTCCAATAGTTACCTTCACCACTTTCACATATGCCTCAACAAGAGATGTTAGCTATTTCTTATTCACTAAAGTACTGATTTTATTTAAAAGGAGAAGCATAGCAGCATTTAAAGAACAAATAGTTTACCAACATATATAAATATGTTCTGGCTATCTGGTTACTATCCATCATGCCAAAAAAGAAAGTCTGGATGAATAGATTTTTACCAATTTGGAAAGTAAGTTTGAGTTGGTCTGACTTAAATACAGACTACTGGTAATGGCAAAAAAAAAAAAAAAAAAAAAAAAAATGTGGATTGGCGTGCTCACCATCTAATCCAGTCTCCTCGTGTTAGCCTTATACGATCATGGCCAAAAACCTAAAGCTTACCTTTCCCAGATTTCCTTGCAGCCATGGGTTCTGGATAGGATTAAAGTTCTGTCAGTCACATGCACTCAAGACTTGACTTCAGAAGTGAGTTAATTGTGAGAAAGATCAGGTATGAGGCATTGCCTGTGCTCGTGCAGACAGGGCAGAACTGGTGGTGGTCCCAGAGTTGGTACCACTTCAGCAGGAGAAGCTTCCTGATCAGAGCAGCAGCTCCTTCAGTAGCCCACCTGGGGAGTAAGGCTTTGGGAATTCATCCTAGTGTCTGTCTTCTCAGCTTAGCGTCTTCTCTTGAGTCCTACTAATAATTACGGGGGTTTGTTTAATATAAACTATACTAAATCCCTTCCTGCTTAAAACAGGGCAGATTCTGTTCTCTGCCATTGAATCCTGACTAATAGGATGGTTTTTATACAATTCCATATATCGGGCCCAGAAACAATAAGAGGTCCCAAGATCATCAAAAGAAGCATACTCTCTCAACGGCAATGAGACTGATGCCCAAAGTGGAGATTTTTTGTGGCTTCAAAGAGATGAGTCATAATTCTCCAGATCCATAGAAAATGAGGCACATAGATAACCCCCTGTGATTGTCCATTAGGAAAAGATGATTTCTCACAGGCTACTAAAATCCATTTCTGATGTTTGGTTGGGATATTTGGTTCCAATTAGGAGGAACATGCCATACCTAATAAAACACTGTGGACAGAGAAAACAAACAGTAGTGTAAAAATGAGCCACAAATCTGCTATGTTAATAAATCTAACAAAAATTTAGTGTCTGACATTCACCACCTAATTGTCTGTGCTACTCCTGGAACCAATTACTAAGCTCCAGAAATTATGAAATCCTTATTATCAAAGTAATATGAAGAATTCAGACATTTAAAGTAAGATCAATGGTTACAACAGGGCTTTTCAGTAGGTGTAGTGAAGGGAAACGCTCTAGAAGCCACTGATTCCTTTCAACTTCTCCTTTGCTTTTATGTCTCTGCTATTCCCTGTAATCCTCTAATATGCCACATCCAGTTATAAAGCTCAGAGAAAACATTCTAACTTGAGGGTACTGATCAGTGATTCAGTTTCTTCTCTTACAGGCAACTCTACCTCATACAGCAGCACGAAGTCATTCATACAGTCCCTAGATCAAGAACTGGTAAATATGGTCAATTAGGAAGAAGTTTTATATTTTTATGATTTTTAGACACCACTAAGGTTCTAACTTAAAAAATTCTTGTTTCTAACAAATGTCATTTAACTATAGCTAATGAGTCTCCCAAGTAAGAGCAGATGATAATAGAGCTAATACACAATAAGTAAAGGGATACACAGTGTTATAGCTCAAAAGTGTTAGTAATTTACTTGAATCTGAAAAACATCAGAAAGAAGAAAAAGTTAGTTCAACTGAGAGCTGCCAAAATAGTCATCTTATGAGTCGATGTCTGGCCATAATTTTATCTCAACAAAATAAAGGCTTTTGTGATATGATTTATCATCTAATATTGATTACTAAATGCAAAGAAGTTCAACTTTATTTATTCAAGCAAAGGACAATTTAATTCACAACTGTTTGCTTGAATCTCATTTAAAAGTTTTAAAGTCATGAATAAGGTTTTAAAGTTATTAATGTACCTATTTAATTTTATGCTTGGTATGAAGTCATCTGTAACTTTCACAGAATATTAACCATAATCACCTCTGAAGCACTGCAGCACTCAGTCATTTCTTCATCTCTCAGGTCTAGAGGAACCTTGGTTGGTTAGGTAGAATTAGTCATTCACTCTGAATACCCTCTGGGACTACATGATTATAATCCCCAAGATTTGGAAAAGAAGCTATCTAGGTGTCAAAGACACTTTAGTTGTCAAGGGGCGATCCTTAGCAGGATCACAAATGAACTCAAAAATCAGACTGGACAAATCAGAATGGATACAAGAAGATAACAAATGCTTGACTGGCTATTCAGGTTCCCAAGCGGACAGAAGACTTGAAGTGGCAGCCAGGGCAGGCAATGCCACCTACTGGTCAGCCAAGGTAGAAAAAAGAAATAGCCTAGTGAATTAACTTCTGCCACACTAGGCCATTTGGTGTTGTGACACAGTGGGAAATCTCCTTCTAATTAGTGAAATAAACATCAGATCATCTGCAATAACCTTTCTGGAATATAGCTACTTAATTTTAAAAGAATAAACCAAAGTGATTATGTTTATCAAAAAAGTCGAAAAGGAGAACCACAGACACATTCCATAGGATTTCAGAATGAGCCCTCTTTAAAATGCCACTGTCTCTATTTCAGTCTATCTTCCTATTTCAGAATTTCCCTGGACCTCATTCAAATTGGAATTCAATAAAGATGTCCCCATTACAAATGAATATTTGATTCTCTGGAAAGGAACATGATTGATTTCATTTTTTAAATCAACACAGTTACAGTCCGAGTTCAATATTGAGGGAAGCCTCATGAGTATTCCTTATTTATTAACTCACAAGTTAATATGTTGAAATTGACTGACTTTATGTATAGGAAAGCATTGAGTAGCAAATATATTAAGGGAATTTAGAATCATCTCTACAAACTCACTCCTTCGGCATACAAATTAGAGTTTTAGTCCAGAAGTGGGCTTCTGAAGCAATATAACTTCCCAGTTCATTTCTCAGAACTTAAATATCTCAGAATTTTATAAGAAGTTAATAACTTTCCATGGTCCATGACACCTCAAATGCTAATGCCATTTTCAAATGGTAAATGGCACACAAAGTATTTGATAACAAGCTGCTACTTCTTAAAATTTTCTTTCATACTGTCATAAAAAAGCCTAAAGAACATAGAAATCATCCTTTTCTGAAACATAAACAATAATGACTCCAGAAAGCAAAATACCCACTGTCCAAGTCAAATCAATTAAACCATGAAATCACCTTAACCAGAAGAAGCTTGGAAGGATTCTAAGGCCAGCCCTCATCCTCATTCTCCAAGAAATGGTCAGAACCTTTCTTGTCTTAATCTTTTTCCTTAAGTCATACTAGTAAGAATTTATTATGCCAGTGATCACAGGATTTTTAAAAGTTCCAGACAATAATTACTAATATTAATATTTTCAAACCTAAAGAATCACTAAAGTCCTTGAGCATATGATTTCCAACCTAAAATCCATCACATAACCATTTAAATCTACTTCGTGTTGGCCTGACCGCTGTGAAGCTATTCCCTTACTCAGGCTGTAGAGAGCAGTTAATTGAATCTATAACTTTGGTCTCCAGGCTTTAATCCCCTACTCAACTTTCTTAGTCAAGTGACTAGTACAATTTACATTGTTCTGGTAAAATATTAACAGAATCAACTTTGGAGAGAATCCAGGACTTAAAACCAGGTTCAAATCCTGTCTTTGCCACTAACCAAATATGTGCCCTAGAGCAAATAATTTAATTTCTCTGGGCCTGTTTTTTCATTTTTAAAGTGGGGGTAATCATTACCTACTTCAAGGGTTGGTAAAGATGAGGTGAGGTGATCCGTTTCCTGTGCTGGGCACTCAGTAAGCATTCAACAAATATTTGAAGTTCCTCATCAACAATTTTTTTTTAATTTTCAATATACACCAGGCTCCATGCTAATTGCTGCAGCTACGACAGTGAGAAAGACAGAAACGATCCCATCCTGAATGATATTCAAGTAGAGAATAGCATAGAAAGCCTACTAATACAATAATTACAAACAGCGATGTGTTATGATGGAAACAAACAAGGGCTGAAATCGAGAACACAGAGAACAAGGGAAGGAAGAAGATCAAGAAAGCCTTCTCCAAAGAAGTGGCATTTAAGCTAATAGCCAAAGGAAGACAAGGACCTGGCCATGCAAAAGAGGAAGGGTGTTCAAGGCAGAGAAAACAGCAAGTAAAAAAGCTATGAGAAAGGTAAGATATTGAAAGTGAAAGGAAGTTCAATGTGACCAGGGCATAGAGCTAGGGGGAGCATGGCAATGGGGTGGACAGGGCCGTAGAGGCCACTAAAGAAGCCTGAAGAGGAGGGATGTGATCCCATTAACGTGTAGCAGAAAGGATCATTCTCTCATATCCTAGACAGGGTTCTCATGCTAGTTTAGGTCAGCCTCCCAAGTGCAGGCACAAAGGCTTCCCCACCATTCCACCAGGTGTCCAGGGAACCACCTCTCTTTTTCTAAGTCTTACGTGTGTTAGGTCATGTTATCACAAATAAAGAGGCTGGGAGTGGGGCATCCACAGATATAAGCCAAAAAAGTCTAGGCTGATGGGGTGACACTCCTGCTGAACAGTAACAGGCAAGGCTGCTGACAAGCAAAATCCTCACCTTTGTTCTCAGGCTTTAGGACTCACATTGAATTACACCACCAGCTTTCCTGGTTCTCGGGGCTGTCGATAACAGACTTTCGGGGACTTAGCCTCTATAACCATGTGAACCAATTCCTATAATGTTCATATCTATATATTTGTCTTTGTGTAGGTATATATGTGAAGATGTGTGTGTACATCTATATGTACATCTATATATATATACACGTGTGTGTGTGTGTGTGTGTGTGTGTGTGTGTGTATCTCCATCCTACTGTTTCTGTTTGGAGCTGTATGTATATCTCCATCCTATTGTTTCTGTTTCCAAGAACCCTAACAGTGTTCCAATACCACCCCTCACTGTGGTCACTATGGGTCTTACTCCTGTTCTGTGCCATGCTGAGAGATCAGGAATCTTCTGAAGACTTTTGTTCCTGTCTAAACGCTCCATGTGGCCACAATATGCCTATGAAAAAACAAGAAACAGTCTTCTTCTATTTGAATGTCTAAAGGCATCACTCTCCCCATCCTAAACACACACACACACACACACACACACACACACACTTCTTTATAGCCTTTAGTCTACACCTGTGAAAGTTCTTCCTTTTGCCTCCTCTGTCCTTCCAGCTTTCTCACAGTAGACTCTGTGGGCCCTACAGTGGCAGAAGATGAATCATCCAAAAACAAGTGTCTCTTCCCTCAGAGACAGAGGGGCTTAATATCAAGCCCTTCCAGAGAAGAAAGAAATGAGACATTTACATTCTCACTTAGGGAAAAAAAAAGCTTCACCCTCATGTCCTGCCATAGCATTTTCACAGTCCAAAGTGGAGGAGGGCAGGAGCTGAAGAAGGAGCAGCAGCCCAGAGATGTGAAGATGTGACAGTGAAACCGAGAAGAAGGGCCATATTGGGGAAATAGTTTGGAGATACAATGAAAAGAACTTGCTGATGCATTTGGTGCAGCAGGTGAAGGAGCAGTGAGGGGAATTCTGATGCCATTTCCTGTCAGAGAAAACTGAAAGAAACAAAACTTTTAAGAAAAATCTAAAGTGTTATCCTGGACATGCTAAAGTTTCAAGACACCAAGTGGAGATGTCAAGGAAGAAGTGGAATTGAGTTCCGAGCTCAAAGGAGAGGTCTGGACTGTGGATATGTACTTTGGAGTCATAAACATAAAGATGTTAAAAGCCATGGGAATAAATGAGTCACCTAAGAAAAGAGGGTGGGGTGGGGGAAAGGAACCCAGGTCAGAGACCTGAGGAGCCTCCATGGAGGGAGGCTGAATAAAGAAGAAGAGAGCCAGCAAAGAAAAGAGTAAGAAAGGAGGGATGTTGCCAGAAGATGGCTACGAGGTGCCCATGGACCTTCTCTCAAATATCACAGCATTCTTCCACCATTCCCCGAATTTGCAGAATTTTATTTCTGCATTTTTCTCCAGTGCTACTGCAGAAGAGGTCATGTTTTGCTTTATGGGAAAGAAAGTATTTGGTTTATTTCATTTTTATATTTCCGTTTACTTTTCACTGAATAGTTGTTAAGAATTAAAACTAATCAAACTATGTATATAATAACCTATCTGAACCACAAGGGGGTAGAAATTCTAACTTTTAGGGAAACCACTTTCCAAGGCTAAATTAATTCACTGAATCTGTAATTTTTAAAAATCAGAAACATTATTTTTCAGATGACATATAAGATAAAGCATAAATTGTGTTCAGTACCCTACCTCATACATGAAGGGATGCTGGCTAAAAGAAAATCTAGACAAGGAGAATTAGAGTAGCATTTTTATAAGCTTAGCTTTTGCATAATCAAAACCATAGCACTTACTGTCTTTGAGAGAGGCCAGTCTTCTTATCGTGCACAGCAATTCCATTCCACGAAAAGCAGAAATGTTCTTTGAAAACCATTGTTTCGAAGGAAGGAGCCAAGATGGCCGAATAGGAACAGCTCTGGTCTACAGCTCCCAGCGTGAGCGACGCAGAAGATGGTGATTTCTGCATTTCCATCTGAGGTACCGGGTTCATCTCACTAGGGAGTGCCAGACAGTGGGCGCAGGCCAGTGGGTGCGCGCACCGTGCACGAGCCGAAGCAGGGCGAGGCATTGCCTCACCTGGGAAGCGCAAGGGGTCAGGGAGTTCCCTTTCCGAGTCAAAGAAAGGGGTGACGGACGCACCTGGAAAACTCGGGTCACTCCCACCCGAATATTGCGCGTTTCAGACCGGCTTAAAAAACGGCGCACCACGAGACTATATCCCACACCTGGCTCGGAGGGTCCTACGCCCTCGGAATCTCGCTGATTGCTAGCACAGCAGTCTGAGATCAAACTGCAAGGCGGCAGCGAGGCTGGGGGAGGGGCGCCCGCCATTGCCCAGGCTTGCTTAGGTAAACAAAGCAGCCGGGAAGCTCGAACTGGGTGGAGCCCACCACAGCTCAAGGAGGCCTGCCTGCCTCTCTAGGCTCCACCTCTGGGGGCAGGGCACAGACAAACAAAAAGACAGCAGTAACCTCTGCAGACTTAAATGTCCCTGTCTGACAGCTTTGAAGAGAGCAGTGGTTCTCCCAGCACGCAGCTGGAGATCTGAGAACGGGCAGACTGCCTCCTCAAGTGGGTCCCTGACCCCTGACCCCCGAGCAGCCTAACTGGGAGGCACCCCCCAGCAGGGGCACACTGACACCTCACACGGCAGGGTATTCCAACAGACCTGCAGCTGAGGGTCCTGTCTGTTAGAAGGAAAACTAACAAACAGAAAGGACATCCACACCGAAAACCCATCTGTACATCACCATCATCAAAGACCAAAAGTAGATAAAACCACAAAGATGGGGAAAAAACAGAACAGAAAAACAGGAAACTCTAAAATGCAGAGCGCCTCTCCTCCTCCAAAGGAACGCAGTTCCTCACCAGCAACGGAACAAAGCTGGATGGAGAATGATTTTGACGAGCTGAGAGAAGAAGGCTTCAGACGATCAAATTACTCTGAGCTACGGGAGGACATTCAAACCAAAGGCAAAGAAGTTGAAAACTTTGAAAAAAATTTAGAAGAATGTTTAACTAGAATAACCAATACAGAGAAGTGCTTAAAGGAGCTGATGGAGCTGAAAACCAAGGCTCGAGAACTACGTGAAGAATGCAGAAGCCTCAGGAGCCGATGCGATCAACTGGAAGAAAGGGTATCAGCAATGGAAGATGAAATGAATGAAACTAAGCGAGAAGGGAAGTCTAGAGAAAAAAGAATAAAAAGAAATGAGCAAAGCCTCCAAGAAATATGGGACTATGTGAAAAGACCAAATCTACGTCTGATTGGTGTACCTGAAAGTGATGCGGAGAATGAAACCAAGTTGGAAAACACTCTGCAGGATATTATCCAGGAGAACTTCCCCAATCTAGCAAGGCAGGCCAACGTTCAGATTCAGGAAATACAGAGAACGCCACAAAGATACTCCTCGAGAAGAGCAACTCCAAGACACATAATTGTCAGATTCACCAAAGTTGAAATGAAGGAAAAAATGTTAAGGGCAGCCAGACAGAAAGGTCGGGTTACCCTCAAAGGGAAGCCCATCAGACTAACAGCGGATCTCTCGGCAGAAACCCTACAAGCCAGAAGAGAGTGGGGGCCAATATTCAACATTCTTAAAGAAAAGAATTTTCAACCCAGAATTTCATATCCAGCCAAACTAAGCTTCATAAGTGAAGGAGAAATAAAATACTTTACAGACAAGCAAATGCTGACCGATTTTGTCACCACCAGGCCTGCCCTAAAAGAGCTCCTGAAGGAAGCGCTAAACATGGAAAGGAACAACCGGTACCAGCCGCTGCAAAATCATGCCAAAATGTAAAGACCATCAAGACTAGGAAGAAACTGCATCAACTAACGAGCAAAATCACCAGCTAACATCATAATGACAGGATCAAATTCACACATAACAATATTAACTTTAAATGTAAATGGACTAAATTCTCCAATTAAAAGACACAGACTGGCAAGTTGGATAAAGAGTCAAGACCCATCAGTGTGCTGTATTCAGGAAACCCATCTCACGTGCAGAGACACACATAGGCTCAAAATAAAAGGATGGAGGAAGATCTACCAAGCAAATGGAAAACAAAAAAAGGCAGGGGTTGCAATCCTAGTCTCTGATAAAACAGACTTTAAACCAACAAAGATCAAAAGAGACAAAGAAGGCCATTACATAATGGTAAAGGGATCAATTCAACAAGAGGAGCTAACTATCCTAAATATTTATGCACCCAATACAGGAGCACCCAGATTCATAAAGCAAGTCCTGAGTGACCTACAAAGAGACTTAGATTCCCACACATTAATAATGGGAGACTTTAACACCCCACTGTCAACATTAGACAGATCAACGAGACAGAAAGTCAACAAGGATACCCAGGAATTGAACTCAGCTCTGCACCAAGCGGACCTAATAGACATCTACAGAACTCTCCACCCCAAATCAACAGAATATACATTTTTTTCAGCACCACACCACACCTATTCCAAAATTGACCACATACTTGGAAGTAAAGCTCTCCTCAGCAAATGTAAAAGAACAGAAATTATAACAAACTATCTCTCAGACCACAGTGCAATCAAACTAGAACTCAGGATTAAGAATCTCACTCAAAGCCGCTCAACTACATGGAAACTGAACAACCTGCTCCTGAATGACTGCTGGGTACATAACGAAATGAAGGCAGAAATAAAGATGTTCTTTGAAACCAACGAGAACAAAGACACAACATACCAGAATCTCTGGGACGCATTCAAAGCAGTGTGCAGAGGGAAATTTATAGCACTAAATGCCCACAAGAGAAAGCAGGAAAGATCCAAAATTGACACCCTAACATCACAATTAAAAGAACTAGAAAAGCAAGAGCAAACACATTCAAAAGCTAGCAGAAGGCAAGAAATAACTAAAATCAGAGCAGAACTGAAGGAGATAGAGACACAAAAAACCCTTCAAAAAATTAATGAATCCAGGAGCTGGTTTTTTGAAAGGATCAACAAAATTGATAGACCACTAGCAAGACTAATAAAGAAAAAAAGAGAGAAGAATCAAATAGACGCAATAAAAAATGATAAAGGGGATATCACCACCAATCCCACAGAAATACAAACTACCATCAGAGAATACTACAAACACCTCTACGCAAATAAACTAGAAAATCTAGAAGAAATGGATACATTCCTCGACACATACACTCTCCCAAGACTAAACCAGGAAGAAGTTGAATCTCTGAATAGACCAATAACAGGAGCTGAAATTGTGGCAATAATCAATAGTTTACCAACCAAAAAGAGTCCAGGACCAGATGGATTCACAGCCGAATTCTACCAGAGGTACAAGGAGGAACTGGTACCATTCCTTCTGAAACTATTCCAATCAATAGAAAAAGAGGGAATCCTCCCTAACTCATTTTATGAGGCCAGCATCATTCTGATACCAAAGCCTGGCAGAGACACAACCAAAAAAGAGAATTTTAGACCAATATCCTTGATGAACATTGATGCAAAAATCCTCAATAAAATACTGGCAAACCGAATCCAGCAGCACATCAAAAAGCTTATCCACCATGATCAAGTGGGCTTCATCCCTGGGATGCAAGGCTGGTTCAACATACGCAAATCAATAAATGTAATCCAGCATATAAACAGAGCCAAAGACAAAAACCACATGATTATCTCAATAGATGCAGAAAAAGCCTTTGACAAAATTCAACAACCCTTCATGCTAAAAACTCTCAATAAATTAGGTATTGATGGGACATATTTCAAAATAATAAGAGCTATCTATGACAAACCCACAGCCAATATCATACTGAATGGGCAAAAACTGGAAGCATTCCCTTTGAAAACTGGCACAAGACAGGGATGCCCTCTCTCACCGCTCCTATTCAACATAGTGTTGGAAGTTCTGGCCAGGGCAATCAGGCAGGAGAAGGAATTAAAGGGTATTCAATTAGGAAAAGAGGAAGTCAAATTGTCCCTGTTTGCAGATGACATGATTGTTTATCTAGAAAACCCCATTGTCTCAGCCAAAAATCTCCTTAAGCTGATAAGCAACTTCAGCAAAGTCTCAGGATACAAAATCAATGTACAAAAATCACAAGCATTCTTATACACCAACAACAGACAAACAGAGAGCCAAATCATGAGTGAACTCCCATTCACAATTGCTTCAAAGAGAATAAAATACCTAGGAATCCAACTTACAAGGGATGTGAAGCACCTCTTCAAGGAGAACTACAAACCACTGCTCAAGGAAATAAAAGAGGATACAAACAAATGGAAGAACATTCCTTGCTCATGGGTAGGAAGAATCAATATCGCAAAAATGGCCATACTGCCCAAGGTAATTTACAGATTCAATGCCATCCCCATCAAGCTACCAATGACTTTCTTCACAGAATTGGAAAAAACTACTTTAAAGTTCATATGGAACCAAAAGAGAGCCCGCATCGCCAAGTCAATCCTAAGCCAAAAGAACAAAGCTGGAGGCATCACACTACCTGACTTCAAACTATACTACAAGGCTACAGTAACCAAAACAGCATGGTACTGGTACCAAAACAGAAATATAGATCAATGGAACAGAACAGAGCCCTCAGAAATAACGCCGCTTACCTACAACTATCTGATCTTTGACAAACCTGAGAAAAACAAGCAATGGGGAAAGGATTCCCTATTTAATAAATGGTGCTGGGAAAACTGGCTAGCCATATGTAGAAAGCTGAAACTGGATCCCTTCCTTACACCTTATACAAAAATCAATTCAAGATGGATTAAAGATTTAAACGTTAGACCTAAAACCATAAAAACCCTAGAAGAAAACCTAGGCATTACCATTCAGGACATAGGCGTGGGCAAGGACTTCATGTCCAAAACACCAAAAGCAATGGCAACAAAAGCCAAAATTGACAAATGGGATCTAATTAAACTAAAGAGCTTCTGCACAGCAAAAGAAACTACCATCAGAGTGAATAGGCAACCTACAACATGGGAGAAAATTTTCGCAACCTACTCATCTGACAAAGGGCTAATATCCAGAATCTACAGTGAACTCAAACAAATTTACAAGAAAAAAACAAACAACCCCATCAAAAAGTGGGCGAAGGACATGAACAGGCACTTCTCAAAAGAAGACATTTATGCAGCCAAAAAACACATGAAAAAATGCTCATCATCACTGGCCATCAGAGAAATGCAAATCAAAACCACAATGAGATATCATCTCACACCAGTTAGAATGGCAATCATTCAAAAGTCAGGAAACAACAGGTGCTGGAGAGGATGTGGAGAAATAGGAACACTTTTACACTGTTGGTGGGACTGTAAACTAGTTCAACCATTGTGGAAGTCAGTGTGGCGATTCCTCAGGGATCTAGAACTAGAAATACCATTTGACCCAGCCATCCCATTACTGGGTATATACCCAAATGACTATAAATCATGCTGCTATAAAGACACATGCACACGTATGTTTATTGCGGCATTATTCACAATAGCAAAGACTTGGAACCAACCCAAATGTCCAACAATGATAGACTGGATTAAGAAAATGTGGCACATATACACCATGGAATACTATGCAGCCATAAAAAATGATGAGTTCATATCCTTTGTAGGGACATGGATGAAATTGGAAACCATCATTCTCAGTAAACTATCGCAAGAACAAAAAACCAAACACCGCATATTCTCACTCATAGGTGGGAATTGAACAATGAGATCACATGGACACAGGAAGGGGAATACCATACTCTGGGGACTGTGGTGGGGAGGGGGGAGGGGGGAGGGATAGCATTGGGAGATATACCTAATGCTAGATGACGAGTTAGTGGGTGCAGCGCACCAGCATGGCACATGTATACATATGTAACTAACCTGCACAATGCGCACATGTACCCTAAAACTTAAAGTATAATAAAAAATAAAAAAATAAAAAAATAAAAAAAAGAAGAAGAAAAATAAAAAATAAAAAAAAAAAAAAGAAAACCATTGTTTCAGAAGATCCTCGTCTGCAAAACTAGAAGAGGATAAAATACCTTACAAGGATAAGTAAATAGCTAATATTTATTTGTATCGTTGGTAAGCATCAAACACTGCATGTAAACCGAGGCAAAACCATCATATGGATTAATCCATAGTGTGTCAATCAAGAAGTCTATTTCACTAAGGTAACCAATTATTCCAGCATACCAAGTTATATTTAGAAAATTGGCTACTTTGTAAAATTAAGAGCTATCCTACTGTCATAGGCAGCGTTTTGTCATACTACCTTATAGTCCATGTTAGCACTTATCTGATTGTATTAGAAATCTCTTCATGTCTCTGCTTACCTTGATAGATCATAAGTTCTTGAAGTCATGTCTATCTTCTCACTGTAGTGCTACGTCAGGGCCTTCAGAGACCTCAAAGTAAAGGTCTAGGATTCACCTCCATTAGGATCACCTGGAGGACATGTCAAAATGCAGATTGCTGGGCCCCCCCTTAACATATGGAATTAGCATAGTATTTGCAAGGATTTCCAACAGCTCTAATAGGGCTTTCAAACTGTATCAATGAAGATAATAAATCCCAAAGGCATACTGCCTAACAACTATAGGTTGACATTTCTTCTACTTATCGACTTACACTATTGTTCGGAAACTACTCCCACAATACTTGTTGAATGAAGGAACAAAGGATAAAGTGTCACCCTGGGTAAACCTCCATCTTATAATAGAAACAGCTTATGACTATTTTATATTAACAATATTATGGCAGTGCTTATCTATGCATCTTTACTGAATCACGGCAAATAATTTGGGGATTTTAAATAGAACTTAGAGGTTATACCTTCTATAAAATATGTTAAGAAAAAATATACCAAAGATATGTTAAAACCATAAAGGCCTGAACAATCACATGTGTTATCCTTATCATTTATTTAAACAATATTAAAGAGTCTAAAATTATTAAAACTCTAACTCTATTTATGATGAAAATAGTCATCAGTTTTTTCATGAAAAAGTTCTTATTTTAAGGAGTCATATTTTAAATATATGGTGGGAGGTGCCTGTAATCCCAGCTGCTCGGGAGGCTGAGGCAGGAGAACTGCTTGAACCCTGGAGGCGGAGGTTGCAGTGAGCCAAGAAGGCACCACTGCACTCCAGCCTGGGCAACAAGAGTGAAACTCCATCTCAAAAAAAAAAAAAAAAAAAAAACTATATCTATATATCTATATCTATATATAGATATATAGATATAATAGCTTTACAAATAATTCACTTTTTGATCAACATATGACTAAATCTGTACATCTATCAATATAAATATAGTAAACAATACATTTTAGAATGGTTCCAAAATATAATTTACACTTTCATATATTAAGAGACCTCAGATTTCAATCTCAAAAGTTTTTAAAGTTTAAGTAATGATTTTCATCAAAAAAAGAAAAACCTTTTTTTCCCACAAAAATAGAATGTTTTATCTGCATATAGTCAATACTATTGCATGGCACAAACAGTTCAAAACATTAAATATTGACTCAAAATTACCTTTAAGAAGGTTATTCAAATTTCTCCTTTCTGTTACTGCTTGAAAAATATCTATGGTTATACTTAAGTCTTATGAAGACTGTATCCAACTGAATTAAAGATGTCACATTCAATTTTCACACTCCTAGCAGATAATAACCATGAGTCATTTCTTAGAACTAGGTTTTCAGGTAATAGGGTAGGGACAGGCTGTACCATTTTGTACACTTCACAATTTTAGAAATATTTTATCACCATGACATGTGTAAGAACTTGTAATTACTTTATCTCCTTCAATCTGTGTCAAGAAGATAATAAATGTGCATTTTATACAGGGCACTAATACTTGGAACTGTGAGTTGAATAGCATCTCTTGTGTCTCTATTCACTAATAGCTTGGGTAAAACACTTAACTGTCCTTCTAACCTAGTATCTCCACCAGAGTAATGGCAATGTTATTGGTATCCATATATATTTAGATGTATCACAGAGCAAAAGGGCCATTATATGATCAATCTTTTACATCTTTGCTTGATAACTGTACTCTTTTTAGAAGAACCATTACGTTGAAAACTCCATTTTGCTACTATGTTAGACAGGCAATAATTGAAGGAGACCAGGGAGTCTCTAGAAGTGATGAAGGTCTAGCAATAAATAACATGGGACTGGCCCGGTGCAGTGGCTCATGCTTGTAATCCCTTTGGGAGGCCAAGGCGGGAAGACTTCTTGAGCCCAAGAGTTTGAAACCAGCCTGGGCAACATGGCAAAACCCCATCTCTACAAAAGTACAAAAATTAGCTGGACATGGTGGTGCACGTCTATAGTCCCAGCTCTTGAGAGGCTGAGGTGGGAGGATCACATGAGCCTGGGTAGGTCAAGGCTGCAGTGAGCCATGATCAAACCCCTGCACTCCCACCTGGGCAACAGAGTGAGACCCTGTCAATAATAAACAAATAAATAACATGGGACTAAATAAAGTTTTACTTGGAATATGTGTATTTGCTAAAGTTACAAGGGAAAATATTGCAAATTATACATCATTTGAAAAATTATCTCTCTTTAGTTAATTTTCAGTCACAATATTGGATGTAGCAGCTCCAAATAGAGGTTACCTGATTATTGCTTTTATAATTGAATTCTTAAAGAGTTTACATCATAATTATATAATTGTATTTTTGAAACATCACAGAAACCCAACATGTACCTATTTGTAATCATCAGAGTATATACATCTGATTAGGACTCAGCTATGTTCAAGGCCTCATCGAGCCCAACATAAAATTATCATTTGCATTTTCTGCTACAATCAAAGAAAACACATTGTGTGCTATTAGTGGCCATTGCAAGAAGGAAGATGCTGTTTTCAATAACAGGAAATCAAGAACAAACAAAATAATCATCTTCCATTTAAAAAAAAAGCCTACAGAAAAGTGAAAAGGACAGGGTCCTAAAAACATCTAGTGATGCCAATAAAATGGAATGTTTTTTAAAAAGTGATTTGTCTCACTGAAGCTGCAGAAGGGTATCCCACACTTATATATTATGTGACTGCACTAAAAACAGACCCTTTTTGTGCACTGAGCATTACAAAAAGGCAGAAAGCTCACAAATAGATGCAATTTTAGGTATGGGAATAAAATGACATAAAGAAACTGACCTTGTTATCAGTTTAGCTGTAGAGGTGAAAGATAAGGATATTTCAAGGAAAAACCTATTACAGGTAGTATATAGAGTACTTGGGCCCAGTTGAAGCCCAGGTAATGTGATGATAGTAATGATAATGGTCCACTGAATGCTAACAGACAAGTATATATAGTTACAGCTGTACATGGATATCACAACCTTACACACAAATTCTAGAAAGATCATTGTGAAAATGACATTCCATAAATCACACGGAATCAGCACCAAGTGTGTCTTTATGCATGCCCAAAAAGGAAGGAGAAACTGACAACCATCAATAATGAACAATGACTTATTTCAAATCTAATATCTAGTGCTGATAAATTTATTTTGTTGTTGTTGTTTAAACTAGAATGTTTCTATGGGCCTCCTAAGTCATCTTATGCCTAAAAATAACAGCTCTTTTTTTGTGTCTTTCAGAGAGAGGTAATATTAAGAATTAATAGGTATTTCAGAACCTCCAAAACGAACTCACTAAACAAGTACCAACAAGTTACAACCTGAGCTGCATTTTATTTTCAAATGATAAGCAACAGCAATAAGGCAGTCCATATTCTATAAGCTACTTTTGTTACACATTAATGACTAAAACAGCTTCTGTGTAGATTTCAAATTAATCGGACAAAGAATATCAGCTTTATGGCATTAAACTCATTTGAAAAAGGAGTGGATGGCAATAAAACTAAAGTTTTACCAGAAAACAAGAGTTATCTAAGCAATAATCCAGCAAGAAAAGAGAACTACTTCTGATTTCCTAGAATACATCTCTAACAGGTTATTATTTCTGATTACCATGGCAGCACACAGCATTTTCCATCTAACACTTTACAAAGATGCTTGGTCACGCCATGCTCTGCTGTATTAAATGATCTTTGTTGAAACCATTCATTTCCATTTCTCTTACACCTATGAAATGTCAAATAAGAGTGATAAGACAGTCATTTACTCTCAATTTTCTCTATAATGTAAGGTTTAGAGGAGTGTATTAGAACTCTAAAATAATAGACTAATATATTTTCTCAATTCTCCCTTCCTCCTTTCTTTCCACTGGAAGGAAATCTATTTCTGATAGCATCTCTTCTAAAGTTTAGGGAACTAAAAAGTGCTGCTGTTTAACCAAAAAAAAAAAAAAAAAAAAGGTTCTAAAGCATAGTTATTTTGAGTAAATATCTTTCCAAAAACTCTACAAAAAAATATAAAATCTTCCCTGGAGTGCTTATAAAAGGTAACATAAAAGTGGCTATGAGTGAAAAAAAGGAATAATGTTTTAAGGACTGAAAAAAAAAATCAAATGCAAGTAGTTCTACCCTACCCATCTCTTTTTTACCCTTCTTTTACACATGCAGAGACACACACACACAGCACAGATTTCAACCACAAGTTTTAAGAGCATGTATAAAGAAGCATACAAGAAAATCAATCAATCTTTGTTTTACAAAGAGAGAAAGTTGGCCATAGAAATCAACATGCCACAGGAATCTTCCTTCCCTTACTCAGAGGATCAAAAAAAAAAACAATGCTTCTAGACCAATAAGGGGCATAATTCACCTTTCATTTCCTGAACATATCCTGTTCAAACTAGGATAACACAGTGAAGATACTATGAGGTAAATCATACTGCAATCCTAGTTTACATTAAGATTTTGAAAAAAAAAAAACTACAAAGCTATTGAAATCATCTATTTATATGTGAAAAACAAAGCATGGGTATTAATGGAGAAGAAAATCATCTGTCGAGAAATACTCCTTAAAACTTACTTTTAAAAACCTTTTGAATGAATATTACAATTGATCCTTATTTAGGTCATTTCTCTTAAGCATACTACATTAGCAATGTTAAAAAGTGCCCAGAAATCAAAATTACCAAAATTATATTTCAAAGAATATATTCCATACACATGAAATTAAACCAGAGTTAGTAAAGGTGTCCAAAAACAGATCTTATAGGACTTTTAAAAAAAGAGAAAAAAAAGAACGATGGGTTGTTTCTTCAGAGATGGAGTGTACACATCATAATCCTCTTCGTTTGGCATCACCAATGACTCCCCAAACATCAAAGACAAATTCGTCTGGGAACGCAAAGTCTCCAAGAGTTTCGTCAAGTGCCACAGCAAATTCATCTGGATTTACTTTGTCCTTTCCAGCTTCAAACATTGTGGTGGCTATCAAAAATAATATTAAAAAATTAACAATAAATGAAATAGCATCAAAGGACTGAGAAAAATGGCAACAGGAAAATTACTTGCTAAAAGTAACATGCATAAATATATTTCAAATTAAATGCAAAATTAAATGCAAATTAAAAGAGTAAGATACCCTCTCTCACACACACACATCAAGGTGGCAAAGATACTTTTCAACAATGTGTCCACTGAACCCAGGTTTGCAGCTGCCACCCTTGCCCCCTACCCAACCTTGGAGCCCATCAGTTGGGAACCTCTGGCATTCCCATGGGTAGAACAAGATCCCCTGAAAGAAACCCTGTGGCTGTGACTAACCCTAGCAGGAAACTTAAAGAACACCCCTTCCCCAACCTCCTAATAGTCACTACTCTCCCTCCCTCCTCCACCAGTCCCCCACTGCCAACTGAGATGGAGTCCAGTCCTCCCTGCCCAAAGACAAAAAGACAAAGGATGACAGCTTGCACTGGAGCAGTCAAGCTGGGGAGAAGCAGAGGAAGACATCTGTCTACCTGTGGAATCAAGGTACCTTTTCTGAGCCCCTCTCCAGTTTGGGATAGAACATGAAAGTGGCGGCCTTGTTCAGTTTTTCTACTAAGTTGCCTGGGTTCCATATTCTATGTCTTGGAACCAGCATCTTCAGGAGTACTTAGGACTTGCCCCAGCTGTCTGGGAGCCCAAGAGGCTCGGTGGATTTCCACTCAGCACCCTAGAAGCACCAGCAACCAGAAAGAGATGGTGTATATGTGATGTGGGACTTGGGTGAAAAACCTCCATGTGAAAGGGAAACGCCAAAGCCCCAGGGAAAAGCTCCAGCATCTCCTTTCCTTCCAGGTTAAGGATGAACTAATCCAAGTTTGTATGACTTCTCTGAACGAGCCACAAGGTCTAGAGAGATAAAAGCTATGCCTCTTCCCATCAGTTCAGTCCTAACACAAGGCAGGCTAGGAAGAAAAGGGAGAGATGTGGCCTACAGAAGAGCACCAGGATCAGAGCAGAAGTAGGGTGGGGGTGCAGTGAACTAGTAGAGGGATCAAACCTCTAGTAAGGTAAGGAGGGATTCTATATGGCCAGGCAGCCTGGCATGGGGTGGGAGAGTACAGATGTGGTGAGGATGGCATGGGAATGGGGAGGGAGGACAGCAGCCACGGTGATAAGAGATTAGTTACACATATGGAGAAGGATCACATACATACACACACACATACATACACACACACACACACACACACATACATACACACATACACAGACACATACATACAGAACAACAGGAATCAAGTTTGTCACTGCCGGAAAAGGATAAATAGGGAAAGGGAGAAAATAAGAATGAACCCTATGGAATTAGAATTGTAGATATCACTGGAAATATATATATATCTCCAATTGAGGTGTTATAAAAATACAGACATAAATGCATACATGCATGTGTATACACATTCCTCAGTCCTGGAAGCATGACATCCCAACTACAATGAGTACACAAAACACCGAAATCTTGGTTCTTAAATACCATTCTCCATTAGAAAGACTAAGACTTCCTCAGAAAAATGGCAGATTCCAGGGCTAGAGCAGGCAAAGTGCAATATGAACCAAGACTATCTTGTACCAGAAAGTAAGAAAGTGTCACAAAATGATGGGAACATGTGAAAAGGATATAGATGTCAGAGTGCAAGAGTTCACACTGACCAAATGAGGGATAATTTAAATATCCAAATAAGTAATGATGGTAATATATTATAACTCCAGTGAATAAAACAGGAAGCCATGAATCCATAATACATACATACATACACACACACACACACACAATTTTTTTTTCCTTGTGTAACCAATGTTTATCTTTAAAACTAAACCCTAGTGGCAGTGTAATCTAAAGAACCCTTGGTTCTCACTACACTACACTACATTAATGCTGTACCCTCATAAATCTGACCACTCAAAATGCTATCTTCGCTGCTTTCTGCCTTTGCCCAGGATAACCTCCTCCTAGCCACCAGCACCACCATCAAAATCCTTCTCTCCTTCAAGGCTCTCTCCTCCATGAAATCCTTTGTCCACAGCTGGAAGAGATATCCCCATTCTCTAAACCCTTCTGCCAGTGTTTTTCATGCTTAAATGCACAAACAAATCACCTAGGATCTTGGCAAAATGGAGATTTTGGTTCAGTAGTTCTGCAGCCCTGAGATTCTGCATTTTCAACTCCCAGGTGATGCTGGTCCTCAGGCAACACTTTCAATAAAAAGGTCTTAGACTGCAAATTCAACATTGCTCTGCACTGACATTTATTTTTCTTTGTATTTTTTCTCTCCTACTAAAAGAATAAACTCCCAACAGATCTTGAGTAGCTTACTCAGTCTTTTATGCCCATAGTAACTAATTCAGTGTCTCATGCATAATAAATGCTAGTGAATGGGCGGTGCAAGAGGAGGGTGTGTAATTACACTTACATACTTTTTGCACAGGCACAGTTAGCATGCACTGGGGAAAGTGAAGTCCAGAACTCTGGTCTCATAGCCAGGATGTAAAAGAAGAGTAGCCAGAATGTTAAGGTGAAGTATTGCTGAAGTAGAACTCCAGTTCAGAATTTTGCTTACTCTACCATTTTAACTCTTTCTCATAGGCTTTACAGGTAGCATTTATTAAGACATCTACCTAAAGATTATAATGACATATGGGTAACACATGTTAAGAAAGCTAGCTGAGGAAGAAATAAGATGCATACAGATAAAAGACATAAGAAAATGTACGGACCATTCAGAAACAGAAACTAACAGTATAGATGACACTCTTAAATGCTGGGGGAGACAATGACAAGGATGCAGATGTTCACTGATGGACACTGAATCAATTTCTCTCTCTACACACACACACACACACACGCACACACACACACACACACCCTTGGCTATAAGAGGGAAAAAGAAACAACTTGGTACATGATTTTTTTTTTATACCTCAGGAAGCTCAGCAGCATTGTCTAGTGCACTAAGCCCGGGAACTCCATGTTGTAGATCTCACCTGCACTGACTTGCAATGTCTGCTTTGGGTTTCTAGTCACAAAAATGAAAGAAAATGCTGCTTCAAGATGCCCATAGTCTAACCTCACAGTCCAAAATGCATAATCTCGCTCATGCACTCATTCTGGCACAGCAGAAAAGTGAAGAAAAACCCCCACACTCAGTACTGCCCAGAGCTGCTGATACAGTCTAGTTATACAGCTCTACATGTTCTCCCTCTATTACCACTGCCATTACAACTACTAATAGTAATCATCATTAGTGATCATCACTAAGAATGATAATACCTACACCCATTATTATTTATGATGTGACAGGACTTTATACAGATTATTTAATTTGATTCCTTGGCAACCCTATAAGATTATTTTTATTATGCCCCTTTTATAGATGTGAAAATTAGGATTCTAAGTTTAATAATTTGCCCAAGGGCCAAAGCTCCAAACTAATAAAATTAGGACTCATGCTCCCTGTGAATTCACTACTTTTGTGACTCTCAGCAGACATTTATCAAGTACTTACTCTTGGAGAGGTACTGTGGTAAGACTGGGATTAAAACTGAGCAAGATATGGTATCTGCCTTCAAAAAATACCTGATCTTGTAGAAACAACAAAAAATGCCAATTACACAGCTACATAATTGTGCTGGAAATACTGCATGTAATACAGTGCTCTATACATCTTTTAAAAACCAGTAATTTGCTATATGAATTCAAAAATGGAGCATGCAGCTAAATATGTTATATATTTTTCCTAATACATAAAGTACAAACATCGCTTTTTTATTTTATTTCTCATCCTCAGCTGGGTTTGGTGAACATAGCTTTTAAGACATCTTTACAGGATAAGTAAATGGTAAAATTCATCCTTTTTGATAAAATATTATAGCTCTGATTTAAGAGAAAAGCAAAAGAAAATTTAGCAAAATAAAACACTTTTTATAAAGGTACAGCATATTAACATAAGATAGCCACTAAGATTATTTTCATCTGTTGATTATAATAAAATTACAATATACTGCAATAATAAACCTGAATGCAATCTGGCAAAAAATATTCCATTAGAAGAGTAGAATTTTCTTTGGGAGGCCGAGGCGGGTGGATCACGAGATCAGGAGATCGAGACCATCCTGGCTAACACGGTGAAACCCCATCTCTACTAAAAATACAAAAAATTAGCTGGTCGTGATGGCAAGCGCCTGTGGTCCCAGCTACTCGGGAGGCTGAGGCAGGAGAATGGCGTGAACCCAGGAGGCGGAGCTTGCAGTGAGCCGAGATCGCGCCACACTGCACTCCAGCCTGGGCGACAGAGCAAGACTCCGTCTCAAAAAAAAAAAAAAAAAAAGTAGAATTTTCTTACAGTATAATGTTTAGAAACACATGAGAAAAAAAGAAAAAAATAGATTTAAAAAATAGTAAATGTTTAACCTGTAATCCCTGCTACTTGGGAGGGTGATGTAGGGAGACTGCTTGAGTCCAGGATTTTGAGATCAGCCTGGGCAACATAGTGAGACCCCATCTCAAAAAGAATTTTCTTAACTGTAAAGAGAATTTTTTTTTACCACATATAGCAGCTAAGTGCTGACCTCTAGTGGCCATTTTTATCACTGCCACTGGACTACATTTACATTATTATTAATGACAAACTTGTTTTGGTGATACAGATCAACATATAATTTCCATTAACTTTTTAAACACTTAAACAGAACTTTTAAATATAAAATATTTACGGTTAAAAATCTTTACGGTTAAAAATCTTGGTATCAAAGTTTCAGAATTAAATCTTAGTTTTTAACTTCTTAGGTAACTTTGGGCAAGTTATCAAACTTCTCTGAATTTCAGTTTTCAAATCTATAAAATGGCAAATAGCAGGGTTTAAAGATTAGTCATCATTATTGTTAGTTTAATCATAAAATATGCAACTACATCTCATTCTATGGAAGGTCTTCAGGCCTTACTTTTCCTAAGACTTTTTATAAATATCAATGCTTTTCAAACAATTCACAAGTCAAATATCAAAAATGCAGTCAATGTAGAATGATTTTTAATGAAAAGTTCTAAAACTTCATTGGCTTTATCTGAAAAGGATGACTTTCTATAGTGTTCATTGTTTTGAATTCACTATAAAAAGAAAGTGATCTGGCCCGGCATGGTAGCTCATGCCTGTAATCCTAGCACTTTGGGAGGCCAAGGCAGGTGGATCACAAGGTCAGGAGTTCGGGACCAGCCTGGTCAACATGGTGAAACCCCATCTCTACTAAAAATACAAAAAATTAGCTGGCCATGGTGGCGGGTGCCTATAATCCCAGCTACTCAGGAGGCTGAGGCAGGAGAATCGCTTGAACCCGAGAGGCGGGGGTTGCAGTGAGCGAGATTGTGCCACTGCACTCCAGCCTGGGTGACAGAGCAAGACTCTGTCTGAAAAAAAAAAAAAAAAAGTGATCCTAGGAAGAAAGGAAGAAATGTAATTCTCACTATTAAAACACCATTACTGCATACTTTTTCAAGAGCTATAACAGACTTCATATCTGCTCCAAAAGCAAAGTAGTAAAATTTTTAAAAAGAAAAAAAAAAAGAAAAGATTTTATAGAATAAATGACTTTGAAACAATCATTCAAATCTTCTTTCCACACATCTCAGGATCTCAATAAATTTGAAACCCTAAAATTCTGAAGTTGCTTGGATGATCTCCAAACTCCTAAATTGGTATCATCAGAAAACATTATAGTTCTATACACAACTTACACAGTTTCTTTAAACATTCAAGAAGAAACTTGTATGACACAACTTTCCACTGAGTTAGGTCAAGACCATGTGAGGTCTTATAGGACTCAGCATCTTTTAGAACGCTTACTTTTTTTCATGGATAACATCCCAAGGTGACCCATGTTGACACTGGATGGTAGAAAAGTTCACAACTTAACTTTACAATCAAATGAAGCACTTTCATCTTCAGGATTACTCTCTACAAAAATTCATTTAAATTATTTTCCATTTTCAAATAATAAACACCTCTTAATCTTTTTTTGAGGATAGTGTTTTAAGTCACGTTGTTGCCATATTACTTTTTAAATTTTTAAGATACATACTTACGTTAACAAATACAGAAAAATGTGATGTCGGTGTAATTTGCATTAAGAATTAACATTTCTGAAAGCTAAGAAATACTGAGAATATTTATACAAGTAAATATATTTGTCTGTTAAATCAGTATCACACTTGTGATTTATATTTCATGCTAATCAGATCTGAATAATGAAAGAAATTCCTAATTTAACAATGGCTTACATTCTTCAAATAATTACTTTCCTTACACTTTACCTCTCTAGGTAACTGATTACATTGCTAATCATGTGTAATGATAATGGCTTTTCATGTCAATTAGAGGAATTTGTTACAGATAACTAATTCACCTTACAAATAAATTTCTGGTTAATTTACGAAGAATTTGTAAGGAATGTTTAGTGCCCTGAATTTCCTTTTTTTAAGCTGCATTTTCTTTTTTCTTTCTTTCTTTATTTATTTATTTATTTATTTATTTTTAGAGACAGGGTCTAACTCTATTGTCCAGTCTAAAGTGCAGTGGCGCCATCCTAGCTCACTGCAGCTTCAAACTCTTGGACTCAAGCGATCCTCCTGCCTCAGACTCTCAAGTGGCTAGGACTTCAGGTGCATGCCACCATGCCTGGCTAATTTTTTTGTTTTGTTTTGTTTTTGTTTTTTTAGTAGAGACAGGTCTCATCTCACTATGTTGCCCAGGCTGGTCTCTTTTAGGGTTAGGGTTAGGGTTAGGGTTAGGGTTAGGGCCTCAAGCCAAATATATATGCCTGTAAGCAATACTACATCATATCTCTTTTACTGTATGTGAGCATAAATACATCTATGCATATGTGTGTATGTATATGTAAAAATTCATGTACACATATATACATTTGCTTCCCTCCTATATGGAAAAATACCACTAAAGAATGGCCCACAGTCTAGACTGTTGTACGAATAAACATTTCTATTCTAAATTTGATTTATGTACACGTTGATGCCTCTATTTATATGTTACATATTTCCTTATATGTCTAAAAGTATTCATGTTTATGTGTATGTTTGTCTTTATTCCTAGTTAGATCTTTTCCTGGGCCCTGTGTCTGTGATTCACTCCAGACCATAGCATGGATTCTATTGTTCCTTGAGATCTGCAATTTCAAAACAGGAGACTGAGGCTGGGCTTAGCGGCTCAATGCCTGTAATTCCAACACTTTGGGAGGCCGAGGCAAGAGGATGGCTTGAGCCCAGGAGTTCAGGACCAGCTTAGGTAACACAAGTAGACCCCATCTCTACAAAAATTAAAATTAAAAAAATTAGCCAGGCAAAAGGATTGGAAAGAGAAGTTCTCAGACATTGGTTTTCAGCTTTAACTTCTTGTCTGCACAGAGGATAAAAGCATCCACAGGAAAATTTTGTATTTTTCTCCAAGGAGCAAGGAACAAACTACCAATGTTTTTAAGTTGCAGACAGCATCTGTATATCCAGTACAGAAATTTTATTTTAAAAGTTCACTCAGGGCTGGCAATGATGGCTCACACCTGTAATCTCTCCCTGCACTTTGACAGACGAGACAGGAGGATCACTTGAGCCTGAGCAACATAGCAAGACCCCAACTCTACCAAAAAAAATTTGTTAAAGTAAAATAAAATAAATAGCCAGGTATGGAGGCACACACCTGTGGTCCTAGCTACGTGGGAGGCTGAGGTAGGGGAAGTGCTTGGGCCCAGGAGATCAAGGCTGCAGTGAGCTATGATTGTGCCACTGCACTCCAGCCTGGGTGACAGAGTGAGATCCTGTCTCAAAAATTAGAAGATAAATAAAAGTTCACACAGGCAAGAAAGAAAATAAGAATAGATTGTTAAATAAAATTTATAGGAGGTGATTGGTTTGGACTGAGCTCCTGTACTAGGCCTAACAGACCAAACCAAAATGGAGTTACTCATGCTGAAGTTCCACTCACTAAGCCAAACTAAGTTGTTTATCTGACCTTCCACGAAATCAGGAGAAAGACAGGTAATAGCCAAATCCCCAAATGGGCCAGTTTTAGCTGGCATGATAAGGAAATTCCCTCTGTTTTCACCTTTACGAAGAAAGTAACCTTGCAACAGGAACCCACTTTTTGTTATGTTTCTGATTTCTTCAGCCATTTTCTGACTCTAAAGTCAACCTCCTCTGCTCAGCTCATCAGAGCACTCATTTTGAGGTGTTGCCTGATACTAGAGTTGCAAATAAAAGCCAGTTGAGATTTTTAAGGTAAATTTGTTTTGTCTTTTGGTAATTCTATAAGGAAAATGGAATATGAGTGGAAGTAGAAAAGGATAAACGAGCTTCAAATACTCTACCTGGTAGCAGATAAACAAAATAGTCAAGTTCTCACCTTTAAAAAATGTAGAAAGTACCTGATTCAAATGCATACCTGTGGATGCATGCAGACATAAACCCCCACACTGGAGTGTACATTTACTCTCTTTTCTCTACCCAGCATGCAACTGCCCTACTTAGTGGAACATTTATCTTGCTTCTGCATGGAAAGGGTCAGGCCTTTTTCACACTCTTGACCCTTGTATTTCAGGGTCACTGTCAGTTCCAGAGCGTTCGACCCAGACCTACCATCCTCTTGGCCTCAGTGACTGGCTCACTTGAGCCAATCAGACCAACCAGCAACAATATTGGGCATTTTGTTTGAATCATTTGGAAGAGGTCCTCCCTCTTTCTCATTGTGCTTGATGCCACGAGGATGCAGAGGGTGGAGCAATAGCAGTCATTTTGGCCCCATGAGGGAGAGACTGAAGCTGCCAGGGGATACCACAGGGGCCTGAAATGAAGCCAAGACTGAGAGAAGAGAAATCATATCCTGATGACAGCATGAGAACTTGGGATCCAGCCATTCTTGAAGCCAAGGTCTAGCGCTAGACTTTTCAATTATAAGAACCAATAAGTTTCTCCTTTTTTTTTTTCCTTAAGCCAGCTGGAATTAGGGTTTTTTGTTTGGTTTTTGTTTTAGTCATTTGCAACTGGTAGAATCTTAACTGATAAACAAGACCCTGACAGCCTAATGATGACATAAGAAATACGCAGAAATTCAACTGCTCAACTGCCCTTCTCAGTCATATGCCAAGTGTGTCCCCTTTCTTCATATTTCTAATTCCTTGTTCATAGGGCTTCAGTAACCCTGTTAAAGGGTGCAATTCAATCAATGCACTTCTGATATATCAAATAATAATGCCTTTTATATGTATCATCTACAAAATTCATTTTATGTATATTTTTTAAATCCAAACAAACAACACTAAAGGAGATAGTAGTCACAGTTTAATGACTAAGAACTAACTAAAATGTTTTAAAGTTTACTTGGCACTAAGACCTCATAGCTAGAAAGCGGTAAGGAACAGGTCTTCATTATTCTTATCTTTATGTCTGTTATTCTTTTCATCATACCACAAATATTTTTATCTTCAAAAGTATAATTGGCTGTATGTACAAACAAGACATAAACATTAAGCAGATTAAGAGATATAAGACTTTTTTAAATAGTATAATCTTACCTAAATCAATATCTCGAATTCCCATGTACAACTCAAGAACATCATCAATCTTTTCAATTGCCTTTGCTTTGGTTTCAGAAGGCTTTATCAAAAAAAGAGAGAAATAAGATATTATACAACAAAATCTCTTGATTGTCAGGGCATACACAAGAGAAAGCCTGATGTGGAGCCGGTTCATAATTGTGTATTTCAGCTAATTTTAATGGAAATAGATCTAGAATGTGCTCTGTAACTAAATACAAATCAATACAGTAAATACTTATTTCTAGTGTCAGCACTAAGTGTTACGGATTCAAAAAAGAAAAGCCAGGAACACAATCCCCAAGTAGCTAACAATCTAGAAGAGGAAACAGATGTGAAAATAAATAACATGTAACAGTTTTTAAAGGATATAAAAGGCACAGAAGCATCACAGGGGAGGAAGCAAATTTATATCTCTAACGGTCATGGAAGACTTTAGAAAGAAGGTGACTTGGCTGAGCACAGTGGCTCACACCTGTAATCCCAGCACTTTGGAAGGCCACGGTGGGAGAGTTGCTTCAGCCTAGGGGTTCGAGACCAGCCCAGGCAACATGGTGAGACTCCATCTCTACAAAAAAAATTAATTAATTAATTAAAATAATTAGCTGGGTGTGGTAGCACATGCTTGTAATCCCAGACACTTGGGAGGCTGAAACAGGAGGATCACTTGAACCTGAGAGGTCTAGACAAGCCTGGGCAACATGGCAAGATTCTATCTCTACTAATTAATTAATTTAATTTAAAAGTAACCAGGTGTGGTGGTATGCACCTTTAGTCCCAGCCACTCAGGAGGCTAAAGTGGGAAGATCACTTGAGCCCAGGATGACGAGGCTGTAGTGAGCCATAATTCTGCCACTGCCCTCCAGCCTGGCAACAGGACAAGACCCTGTCTCAGAGAAAAAGAAGGATGTCTTAAGAACTGTGGTGGGGTTTTTTTGTCTTGTTTTGTTTTGTTTTGTTTTGTTTGAGACAGAGTCTCATTCTGTTGCCCAGGCTGAACTGCAGTGGTGTGATCTCAGCTCACTGCAACCTCTGCCTCCCAAGTAGCTGGGATTACAGGCGTGCGCCACCATGCCCAGCTAATTTTTTGTATTTTTTTAGTAGAGACGGGGTTTCACCATGTTGGCCAGGCTGGTCTCCAATTCCTGGACTCAAGTGATCCGCCCACCTCGGCCTCCTAAAGTGCTGGAATTACAGGCATGAGCCATCATGCCCAGCCAAGAACTGTGTTTTCAATGATGAAGAGGAGATAAGCAGGAGAGGACACTTCAAGTAGGATGCAATAGATAGGCAAAGTCTAAGTAAGGTCACAGAGTCATGTTAGAGGGATGCCAGAAGTCCCATGTAGCTGGAGAACACAGTGACAAATATGACTAGATCTTGAGGAGTCCTGTGTACCATGAAAAGGACTTTGGTCTTTATTGTGCAGGCCAGGGTCTCCAAACTTTTGATGGCTCATCCCAATAGTAAAACTTTTCTGAACAAATACCCTTATTGTGTATTTTTAACTTTATTGTATGTATTGCTTATCAATTACACATGTATTACCATATTAATATATTGTATAGATTATAAAAATACACCAAAAAAGGAAATTTTATAAGAATGAGATGATAAAATAATACTTTTTAAATCATTTTTGTGTTATGTATTAATGGTACCAAAACATTTTTGTTCTTCCCGAAATGATTACTAAACATTTCAGTAAAAATATTATTTTAACTTTTTGGTTTAATATTTGGTAAATTCTGCTCAGTTTATTTCAATACTTGGCTTTAAATGGCATCATAGCCGAAAATGGAATTGCCCAAAGATGTTAACTACTCAACTATACATGCAAATGTAGAATTCATTATTTAGATTATAAGAATTTCATGTTACTTTCAATACTGTTATAAATATATGTTGTTTTGTAGTCTCAAATTTTATTAAAATCATGCATTTTATAGCAAATAAAAATCTATTTCCTGGAAGATATTAATACAACTTTCTCATATTTTTATTTACAAGAACTAAACCTTAAAAACAATAACAGACAATATATTGCTCTTGCCTTCATTACAATGTATCTTGAATTGTCTGTATAAAGCAACAGGCTATGCAAACTAACAGGTATTAACCTTTATATCTATCCAGGCACGTTTTAAGTTACGGTGACAAGTGTCAGTATTCCTCATACCCAAATGGCCACCAATATTTTACCATTCTAATATTTCCTATTTGCTACGGAACAGATCTGGATCTATCACCTCTTCTCCATCCACCTTCTGTTTGCCAGTGTTTAGTCCTCATCTTTTCTGATTTGCAGAGGTTTCCTATTTTGTCTCCCTGCCTTTGGTCTTCACCCTCTCAAATCCAAGCTGCTCAACAACCCATACCCTGGAACCAAGGGATTTTTCTAAAACACAAAACTGATTGTGTTACTCCCCTCATAATTCTTAAATGGCTCCCTCATTATCCACAAGGCCCTTCACATCCTAACCCCAGCCTATGCCTCTAGCCTCATCACCCCTACCTAACCAGTACTTCCAGCACCTCACACTCCAATCTCATGAACAGCTTACAGGTCCCCAAAACCCATTATTGTTCCATGCCTAGAACACTCTTCTTCCCCATTTTGAACTCACTCACTAATTTCTTCTGGAGAGAAACACTTCCTGACCTTTTTTTTTTTTTTTTTTTTTTTTTTTTTTTTTTGAGATGGAGTCTCACTCTGTCACCCAGGCTGGAGTGCAATGGCATAATCTCGGCTCGCTGCAACCTCCGCCTCCTGGGCTCAAGTGATTCTCCTGCCTCAGCCTCCCAAGTAGCTGGAATTACAGGTGCCCACCACCATGCCCAGCTAATTTTTATGTTTTTAGTAGAGATGGGGTTTCATCACGTTGGCCAGGCTAGTCTCGAACTCCTGACCTCAGGTAACCCACCCACATCAGTCTTCCAAAGTTCTGGGATTACAGGCGTGAGCTACTGCACCCAGCCTTCTGACCTCCTTTCTTTCCCCAATCCCTGTCAATGGCTGATCAGCCCCTTCTTTGTGACACTGTGTATCCTGCACCTGCTTCCATTAACCCTATCCCACTGGGTTGTAATAGCTTCTTTTCATGCTTCTCTCCTTTTAGAAGACAAACAGCGTTTTTATTCTTCTTTGTATCACCAGCACTTAGACTGTGCCTGTCTCAGCAAGCACATATTGAATAAAGTATGAGGTTATGCAAGTGGAGAATTGATATGGTTTGGCTCTGTGTGCCCACCCAAATCCCATCTTGAATTGCAATCCCCACGTGTCAAGGGAGGGACCTGGTGGGAGGTGATTGCATCATGAGGTGGTTTCCCCCATGCTGTTCTCGTGATAGTGAGGGAGTTCTCACAAGATCTGATGGTTTCAAAAGTGACAGTTTCTCCTGCACACTCACTCTCTCCTGCCACCATGTAAGACGTGCCTTGCTTCCCCTTCACCTTCTGCCATGACTGTAAGTTTCTTGAGGCCTCCCAGCCATGCGGAAATGTGAGTCAATTAAACCTCTTTACTTTATAAATTACCCAGTCTCAGGTATTCTTTACAGCAGTGTGAAAACGGACTAATACAGAGAATCTTACACCATTTTCAGAATTTGTGCTAGGTGATTAAAGGAGTGATTTGCTTTAAATCCCATAAATCCTTTAAATCCTTAAAGTGTTTGAAATTAGATTTTATGTCATTTGTATCAAATTTAATGTTAGCACCAAACAGCTTTTTCCTTTCATTATGAGCTATTTTTAATTGCCCTATTTTACTAAACAGACTATGAAAATAGGAATAGATTTTTAGATGTTTATCTTTGAATGAATCTTTCCTACCTCCCCAGGTAGATCTTAAGCTGCTCTTTTTCCATTCAGGCACCTTTGCCACAGCAGGTGCTTAACAAAGAGTGACGAATGATTTAACCCTTAGAAGATGCTCCTCCTCCTGAAGGGACATGGCATTTTTCCTGCTGACCTGCTTCCTTTGTGAGCTGTTTAAAGGTCTGCTCATTTTTCCTCACAGCCTCCAGCAAAAGGCAGAGCTGACATTCTCCTGGCTCCTCACAGCCAGCAACTTCCCTCTGTTCTTCCCTTCTCTGATAAATTCCTTTCTTCCACTGAGATTTGCTTATTCATTCAATAAACATTTACTGGCCTTCAGCAATATACCAGGCAGTGTGCTGGGCCACAGAGGGAAAATAAAGGCTCCAAATGCCCAGAAGTCACTGCCCTGGGTTTCCTTCACATACCTCATCATATCTCCTTTTCAAAACACTTTTTGCTCTATCAGATCTCTTCATTGCCATTTGCCTCTGATCGGTCCTTTCATTCTCCCAGAACCCACGCATTTGACTCAGGATCTTCCTCTAGATCCCCCCAAAACTGACAACACCCTGGGTGACTCGACTTTCCTAAGGACAGCCTTGGCCTCATGTGTTCCTTAAGTGTCTGCTTCAACAAACCACCCCCATGACCAACCCTGGACCTTGTCACCCAACAAGTTCTGAGATCCCACTCTGTGAAACAGCCTCAAAACTGTTCACCTGTCTGTTTTTCCCTTCAAACACATAGGAACCCAGACAGCATTCACATACAGAGAGACCCTAGAAGGGCCCAGAGCCTTGCCCCTGCCCCCCGGAGCTCACAGGCATCAGTCACCTGCTCGACATCCCGTCTGCCCATGGGAGGGCTTTGACCCCCATGCCTTTGCTGCTGTTGTGGGCCTGCTGCTTGCCACTTGGAATCCTCACCATCGCCACCTCAACCTTGCAGTTTTCTTCCTCCACCTTTCTTGCCTCTAGTTGTCACTTCTCCTTCTGGTGTTTTTCACTCAAACACTGACCTATATATAGACAAAGTCATTCAAAGGGAAAAACCCTTGCTTTTCTCAAACTAAAAGGAATCGTTTATTAATTCATTAATGCACCAAAGATTTCCATTCCTTTGGTATATCAGGTCCTATTCTAGGTGCTGGGGATGCAGCAGTGAACAAGACATGTGAGCAAAGGAGCTAGACAGTAGACAAAATTAATCAAAGATATAGAGTCCTAGTGTGTTTAGTGCTGATATGGTTTGGCTGTGTCCCCACCCAAATCTCATCTTGAATTGTAGCTCACATAATCCCCACATGTTGTGGGAGGGACCTGGTGGGAGGTAACTGAATCATGGCAGCAGGTTTTTCCCATGCCGTTGTTCTCATGATAGTGAATAAGTCTCACAAGATCTGACGGTTTTATAAAGGGCAGTTCCCCTGTACATGCTTTCTTGCCTGCTGCCATGTAAGACGTGCCTTTGCTCCTCCTTCACCTTCCACCATGATTGTGAGGCCTCCCCAGCCATGTGGAACTGTGAGTCCATTAAACCTCTTTTTCTTTATAAATTACCCAGTCTCGAGTATGCCTTTATTAGCAGTGTGAAAACAGACTAATACAATTGCTTTGACAAAAATTAAGGACATGGAAGAGTGGGCAGTGGGAGGGGTGGAGGGAGTTGCTGTTCATACAGGATGCTCGGGAAAGGCCTTTGAGATAGATAATGTGTGGGCAGAAACCTAATGATGGCAAGGGAGCAAGCTATGCAGATAAATGGGCAAAACATTCAGGCAGAGACAACAGCAGTACTGAGAGCCTGAGATGGGGATACACCTGGAGTGTTTGGGAACAGCAAGGAGACCAGCATGACTGAAGCAGAGGAAGCCACGGCAGAGGGATGGGAAATGAGAACAGAGAAGAAATACGGAGTTCGGTCATGTTGGTCATTCTGAGGACTTTAGGTTTTATTCTGAGTGTCATGGGAAGCCACTGGAGGGTTGTGAACAGAAAAGTGACATAATTTCTCTTGCATATTTTAAGGATCATTCTGAGGGTTGTGCTGAGCACAGGTGGAAAGAAGGCAAGGGTGAACACAGGTGGACTAAACAGAAGGTGATTGCAAAATCCAGGATAAGATGATGGTGCCTTGGGGCACAGTGGTGGGCAGGGGTGGTAAGAAGTCATTGGACTCCAGTATCTTATAGAGGTAGATCCACTAGGATCTGCTGATGGAAGCGACGTGGGACATGAACGAAAAGAGTCAAAGATGACTACAGGTGTTTTATGTGAGAAGAGGAGTTTACGAATATAATCATTCATTATCAATATCTTCTTTTGTTTACTCCTACAGGTGGCTCTGAAACATTTTCTTGGTTCTCAGAGAGCTTTGGTTGACTTAAGTTTTTGAGATAGTCTAGCTGTCTATAGAGTCTAGAAACGTCACCTACAGGTAACTGAGAATTTCTATAGATCACAATCTCTTCTCATGTCCTTAATTTCTATATTTCCTTTTTAAATACCTTCAGTAATTTCCAGATTGTTTAAATAGACAATGAATTAAAAGTCCAAGTTTTGGTTAGAATGAATGGAATTTTATCTAACTCAACATTTCTAAGCAGAACAGGAAGTAAATGAACATAACATACCATTTCTTCCACGGTGGCAGGACCTTTTGATCTCAGGCGAAGTGTTGCCCTTCCACAACCAATTTTTTCTCCTGATGACTTTCCAGCCTTTGACCTCGGCTCTATTTCTACAATACAATGAACAGGGAAACATGCATATACACAGAAAGCATCCCAACAGATTACTGTGAAGGCTAATGTAGTTTCTATCACAAAACTATATACAATTGTTATAGAAATTTGATAAAACGTAGGCCTTCTTATAGAATTTCCCGAAGCAAAATAAATGTGCTTGTCATCCATTATTCTTATAAGAGAGTCTTTATGAGAGAGTTCTAACTCCAAGAAAAGGGAATATGTGAAATGTACAGATGGGAAAGACAAAGTTACAAGGAAGAAAAAACAGTAGGCTCTACAAAAAGAGTAAAGAGGAGTAAGTGGTTTCATCAAAGTCACAAAAAAAGGGAAAGAATCATGTCTTGAAAGAAGAGAGGTTTCTTCTCCCAATGGACCAACAGAAAAAGAAGAAACAAAAAAAAATTTAAAGGAAAAAAAAGAGAAAAGAGAGGGACAAGAGCACTATTATTTGAGGATCTACCCTCTGTGTGATGCTTTACATTAAAAAATCCCATTTAATACTCATACCAACCTATGAGACCGGTGATTGCCCTCATTTTACTGATAAGGGAACTGAAGGCAGTAAGAAATGGGGCTGGGATTCAAAACCAGGTCTTGCAGATACAGACCAGATTTCAAAGTTCATATGCTTTCCTGAACAACGCTCCAGCCCACACCTCTTGAAAGCACAAGGGATAAAATCAGAGTTGACATACTAACAGAAATAGGGTCCAAAAGAAAAAGAGCCTGAAAGCAGGTTCCAAGGAAGGAATTCCCTGCAGACAGCAAGGACAAGAGCAGGGAGCAAGAGTTCACAGGGAGCCACTACTTTCCTTATGCTTGTTTTTTCTGTTGTGTCTTATCCTGCATTTGCAACAAACTAAGCGTCACCACCAAATATGTTACCAAGCAGTAACATAAATGAGTGAAAGGGAAGGGCGAAGAAAGAGGATAATTGGAAGAAATGTGCCCTACGTAGGCCCCACTCCAATAACTTATTGTGCTGTGGGAATATAAGCCCTGCATAGCCAGATCATCCGCTTTTTTTTTTTTTTTTTTTTTTCTGCAATGAAACTGGAGACTCAGGCCAGAGCGATTACAGTAATCTCATGCCTGAATCTCAGCACTTTGAGAGACCAAAGCAGGCAGATCGCTTGAGCCCAAGAGTTCAAGACCAGCCTGGGCAACAGGGTGAAATTCCGTCTCTGCTAAAAATACAAAAATTAACCAGGCATGGTGGCACGCACCTGTAGTCTCAGCTACTCAGGAGGTTGAGGTGGGAGGATAGCTTGAGCTCAGGTGGTCAAGGCTGCAGTGAGCCATGATTGCAACACAGTGAGACCCTGTGAAAGAAAGAAAAGAAAAGAAAAGAGAGAGAGGGAAAGAAGGAAAGAAAGAGGATACTCAGAGTTTTGTGTACATCTCCGGATTTTTAAATTTTTTAAGTTTGGACAATTAAATCAAACTTTTAAAAACAACATATTGGCAAAAACAAAAGAGATCTATGGGTCAGATTCCAACCACAGGATACTAATTTATAACCTCTGCAAATACCGTGCGCTTCCTTGACTGAGGACTCCACATGGCAGCAGTTCAGGGGAAGAGGCAGGTGGGGAGGGGATGCTGCACTGAAGTAGGGGTCTCCAATCTCCAGGGCCGCAGACTGGTACCAGCCCATGGCCTGTTAGAAACTGGGCCACACAGCATTACCTTACAGCCTGAGCTCTGCCTCCCTTCAGTTCAGCAGTGGCATGAGATTCTCACAGAAAATGAACCCTACTGTGAATTGTGCATGTGAGGGATCTAGGTTGTACATTCCTTATGAATCTAACTAATGCCTGACGATCTGAGGTGGAACAGTTTTATCCCAAAACCATTCTCTCCTGCCTGCCCCATCTGTGGAAAAAAATTGTCTTCCATGAAACCAGTACCTGGTGCCAAAAAGGTTGGGGACCCCTGCACTAAAGAACCGGAGACAACTGAGCACTCCAGAGAGGCATCACAGGACAGGCTGGTGAGTACCAGTAGGCAGTGAGGTCTGTGCAAAGCTCTCATGACACAGACATGAAGTGGCCTGCATTCTTACTTAGAACCTAGGCAATATGTCTTCTTTTGAGAAGTGTCTGTTCATATCCTTTGCCCACTTTTTCATGAGGTTGTTTTTTTCTTGTAAATTTGTTTATTTGTAGATTCTGCATATTAGCCCTTTGTCAGATGAGCAGATTGCAAAAACTTTCTCACCATGAGATACCATCTCACACCAGTTAGAATGGCAATCATTAAAAAGTCAGGAAACAACAGGTGCTGGAGAGGATGTGGAGAAATAGGAACACTTTTACACTGTTGGTGGGACTGTAAACTAGTTCAATCATTGTGGAAGACAGTGTGGCGATTCCTCAAGGATCTAGAACTAGAAATACCATTTGACCCAGCCATCCCATTAGTGGGTATATACCCAAAGGATTATAAATCATGCTGCTATAAAGACACATGTACACATATGTTTACTGCAGCACTATTCACAATAGCAAAGACTTGGAACCAACCCAAATGTCCATCAATGATAGACTGGATTAAGAAAATGTGGCACATATACACCATGGAATACTATGCAGCCATAAAAAATGATGAGTTCATGTCCTTTGTAGGGACATGGATGAAGCTGGAAACCATCATTCTCAGCAAACTAGCGTAAGGACAGAAAACCAAACACTGCATGTTCTCATTCATAGGTGGGAATTGAACAATGAGAACACTTGGACACAGGAAGGGGAACATCACATACCGGGGCCTGTTGTGGGGTGGGGGGAGGCGGGAGGGATAGCATTAGGAGATATACCTAATGTAAATGACGAGTTAATGGGTGCAGCACACCAACATGGCACATGTATACATATGTAACAAACCTGCACGTTGTGCACATGTACCCTAGAACTTAAAGTATAATAATAATTTTTAAAAAGAACCTAGGTGATATGGTTTGGCTCTGTGTTCCCACCCAAATCTCATCTTGAATGGTTATCCCCATAATCCCCACATGTGGAGGGAGAGGCCAGGTGGGAGGTGATTGGATCAGAGGGGTGGTTTCTCCCATGCTGTTCTCATGATAGTGAATCAATTCTCATGAAATCTGATGGTTTTGTAAAGCAGTTTTCCCTGCTCTTGCATGCTCTCTTTCGTCTGTTGCCATATGAGACATGCCTGCTTTCCCTTCCGCCATGATTTTAAGTTTCCTGAGGCCTCCCCAGCCATGTGGAACTATGAATCAATTAAACCTCTTTTCTTTATAAATTACCCAGTCTCAGGTATGTCTTTATAGCAGTGTGAGAACAGACTAATAAACCAGGATAATTCCCATCTTCAGCCAAGTACTGTTTTGCTATTAGGAATCTATGCCAAAGTGATTAAGGAGTTTGCATATTAATTTTGCATATTAATTTTGACCTATATTCAGGAACAGAATCACCAAAACATAAAACATAAGTCTTCCTCTGAGAATACAATTATTAAAAATTAGCATGTAATTAGTACACTAGCCCCGCCTAACCAAAAACCTATAAATGGTGGCTGATGATTTGGGAAACATCCAAATGCTAATCCAGGTGACCCAACATTCACAGGAGACCAGAGCTGTATCAGCAAGCCTACAGTATTGGCCTTGCCAGTTACAGTATGTCCTGTGTGAGGGAAGAAAGAATTATCATGCACTCAGCATAGAGTTTCAAAAAGAGTATCCAAAGAAAAAGATTAAGTTGACCTATCATCAGCATTGTCCAGGATTCCGTACTGCCTAGCAATGTAAGTATCCCCAGCCCAGAGTCATGTATATCCCTAAAGTGGTGAAGATAGCTTCGTCTTAATGGTAGTAACCTTAAGACATGCAACCTCCTTCCCCGACCCTACTGCAATTTCACCAAGCAACCTACTTGGTATAGTTTGTCTGCCCATATAAATTTCCTGCAGGGTGAAAAATGAACTTCTCATCTACCACATGTGCTTTGGTTTACCACTGATTACACATTTCTAATTGTAAAATAATATATTGCCAATCTGACTTTTCAAAAAGTGTCTCTTGTAAGTTTGGTGAGCATGATATAGCCCTGAAAAACTGAACAACTCTACATACATTGAAAAAAAAATAAAAATAAAAAGGTTTCTGGGACTTACAAAGCTAAGGACCCAGCCTCTGGAGTGTGGGGCTTCATAAAGGTTGTATCATCCCTGCCCAAGAAGTCAGCTGGCCTCTCTACATGACGTTTCTATCTTATCTTGCTCTTACCTGCAACACTGGTAGCCAGAAGGGAAAATGTATGTAGCATAGAAGACTTTTCATTAATAAATCTTTTTTGATAGAGCAGTTTTAGGTTCAGAGCAAAACTGAGCAGAAAGTACAGAAGGTTTCCATATGCTCCCTATCCCCACCACACAGGCACAGCCTCTCCCATTATCAACCTCCAACACCAGAGTAAGACTTTTGCTACAACTGATGAACCTACATTGACACATCATAATCACCCAATGTCCACAGTTTAGAGTTCACTCTTCGTGTTACACATTCTATGAATTTGAATAAATGTATATTATAATATATATCCACCATTGTAGTATTATACAAAATGGTGTTACTGCCCTAAAAATCCTCTGAGCTCCTCCTATACATCCCAGATTTTTTTTTTTTTTTATCATTATGTATTTGCCGAGCCATCTCAAAGCTAACCACTTGGTGGCACCAAAGCAAAAGTTAAATTTTAAATTCTGGCTTGGACCAGCCTCCAGAAAGGCGGTTTTCACCTCTAAGGAAACAGAAGCCGTGTTTGTCTATCAGCCTGTGATCCAGGTACATAAATCAATCTGTTTATACACAAAAACAAGCAGGATGGTCCTGTTCATCCACAGGGGAAAAAGCAGGTTTTGTGTTTTTGAAATGTTTTGGAGACCACAAATATTTATAGCCTGGCCTACTTTTGGGGTGCTGGCCTGTCTAAGCACGTCTGGCCAACCAGGCCAAGCCCTAAATCAGTCACTTCACATGAATGGATCTGCACAAGGCTTCTCTTGGGGCTGAGCTATGACAGGGATGCAGTGGATACAGTAGGCACTGGTAACCAGCCTGCACCTGCAGCTAGCTAGCTGACTCGCTAGATGCACCAGGGCTCCCAGTTGAGGGTACTGGCCGTCCGCCTGCCATACGTCACTTAGGGCACAGGAATGCACGGCTTGTGGGTGCCTAACCGCTCCCACAGTGGAGTTGCACATAGCCTAGAAGCAATCAGGTTTGTTCCCAGACCTTTTTGTGGCAATTGTATCTGTTACTCTAATTACGTGCTTTGATTTAAAAGTACATGAGCTGATGAAATGAGTGTAAAACAAGGAGTTATTAATGCTATGAAAACTAGGTTGATGGTTGACTGCCTTGGATAGACTCCATAAGAGTGAGTTGCAAAAAAAAAAAAAAAAAAAAATAGGTGTGGGCAAGATGACTCTAGGAGATTAGAAAAAATATTTTTGGCTGGGTTCAGTGGCTCACGCCTGTAATCTCAACACATTAGCAGACCAAGGCGGGAGGATCACTTGACCTCAGAAGTTCAGGACCAGCCTGGGCAACAGAGCAAGACCTTGTCTCTATTAGAAATTTTAGGCTGGGTGCCGTGGCTCACGCCTCTAATCCCAGCGTTTTGAGAGGCCAAGGGTGGCGGATCACTTGAGCCCAGGAATTCGAGACCAGCCTAGGCAATATGGTGAAACCCCATCTCTACAAAAAAATACAAAAATTAGCCAGACAGGGTAGCATGCACCTGCAGTCCCAGCTACTCAGGAGGCTGAAGCAGGAGAATTGCTTGAGCCCAGGACATCAAGGCTGAAGTAAGCTGTGATCACGCCACTGTACTTCAGCCTGGGTGACAGAACAAGACCTTATCTCAAAAAAAGAAAAGAAAAACAAAATATTTCATCAGCCAGGCATGATGGGACATGCCTGTAGTCCAAGCTACTCAGGAGACTATGGTGTGAAGATCATCTAAGCCTGGGAGTTTGAGACTGCAGTGAACCATGATTGAAAAGAAAAAATATTTTTAAACAGCCATCATTTCACATATCTGTTCTTTTTAAATGAAATAGAACCCACACATATGCATTAAGGTTGTGATTACATAAGACAGACATCTTAGAATTCCAATTTGTGTCCTCTACTCAAAGAAAAGGCCTTTTACATTAAGAGTGATAAGAGAATGTATACTTCTATGTTTTAAAACATAGAAATGGGAACTTTCTGTACTTTCTGTTCAGTTTTGCTATGAACCTAAACATTGATTTTTAGTTTTTATGTCGGGAGCACGAGTGCAGGTTTCTTACATGCATATGCTGCTAGTGGTGAAGTCTGGGCTTTTCGTGTACCCATCACCCTAATAACGAATGCTGTTCACTATTCACATCTATGTTTTAAATTAAAATAAAATGTTTATATACACATGTATCATTCTTTACAAGAGCCTATTTTAACTGACATTTTCAATAAACAAGCAAACGCCTAGTTTTTGCTATTTGATGAAGCTCAGGTAGAGAGATAGGGAAATGGAAAAGGCAGAAAGGATCTGTCTTCCTCCCAACAGCCTGTGCCTCGGCCCTAGGGAAAGAAGTGCTGACAGAAGACAAAAGCACTGTTTTCAGGAGTAGCACATGCAACACGGCTTAGATCCTCAACTGTCGGAAGGACCAAGCAGTGGGGAGGCTGTATATTCTCCCCACTTCCGCACAGAACGAGGCCTTGTTCTGGTCCCATGAGAGCCCTGGTTGGCCTGGAGTATGGAGCAGCGCCTATGGGGCCTGGGCAGAGACCATGATTTCAACATGAAGTGGGCACAGATGGACACTGCTGTATCCAAGTTGCTCAGTGAACAAGAAATAGCCCAAAGATGCCCAGAGGGAAGAATGGGATGCTACGGACACAGAGAAGGTCAACAAGGTTGCCTAACAGGATCACACTTCCTTGGAGCACATGTGAAACCCTTGAGAACATCTGGAAATAGTTGTAAAGGGGGAACACTGTAGTGGGCTGAGGGCCTGTGTGAAAATGAAGTAGGAGAAAAAAATAATGAGTGGCATTTTGGTGACAAAAAGGAAACAAACCAATTACTGTCAGTTCCAAACTGTGAAATGAAAGTTGTTCTAATATTTCTGATTAGATCTCTGCTGAAAGTGAGACCCTGATAAAATTTTCCTGACTTCTCAAAAGCATATTATCTGGCTCTCTTAAAACATCTTACAAGGACTTTAGTACTGAGGTCTGATTATCTCTACCATCACTCTGTTTTCAAATGTGGTATCACGATGCTCGTAAGTAATGCTCTCAATTGCATTCTGATCACTGATATCTACTGGGATTACTTATAAGAAAATTAGTATTTTGGTTCAATCTGTACTGTTATCCACAGTGTTGTGGTTAAGAACATGGACTTTGGAATCAGAGCACCTTAGTTAAAACCCCAGTTCCTCACCTTGCAAGTTGTGTGAACTTGAGGAATAAGTTCTTATTTACAAAATATTTACACCTATTTACAGCATAGTTTTAAGCACTCAAATGACCACTGTATGAAAGATGCTTTGCCCAGTGGCCTGGCTCACGTTAATAGAACGCTGCTGCTAGAGTTTATAATTTGCTTCTGCTGGTGTGTTTCAACCTGGAGAGAGGGAAATGTGCCCTTCCACTGTCTCCTAACAAAACAACTTATATAGGTTTTCTCTCTAAAAAATGAAACATGCAAAGGCTCCTCGTAAAATGTTCAGAAAGCTGTCACTTGAAAGGCCAGGGGCAAAGGTCTCTTCTTTATTCTATTTTATTTCTTCTTTAAAACAGTATGATTTCTCCCTAAAATTTAGAGGAGGGTGGAAACAACAGATGGCCCCTCCCATTGCTCCATCTGAGGTCCTCTAAAGTGGATGAGTGTAAGCCCAGCCCCTCACAGGGCACTTAGTAATGGGCTTCTTCTAGTGAGGAAGGGGAAGAAGAGCCCACTGAGGGGCCCAGAGAAAAGAGTAAAATCCTTGGACTCTGTGGTCTCTGTCCAGTACCTCCCGCCGCCCCAAATCCCCTATTAGAGTTTTATCACACCATGTGGGCAAGTGACCATCCATATCACCACTCCATCCCAGAAAAGTAAACATGCAGCTCCCTTCCCTAACCACCTATGCAGGGTGAACTCAGCTATCTCATCAAATTCAACCAACAGTTTCTGTACTTTCCATCTCTGAAGTTACAGAGCACCAAGAGAAATATCAAAGGGTGGGCCAGGTGGCAACTCAGCAGCACTCGGCAGGATGTGCGCACCAACAATCCTCAGTATTGCAGACCCAGGAATGCTTATTTTTTTCAGTGTTCCCAGAGCTGATCTGAATCTTAGGGATTGATTCACACTAACCAAATTCACAAAGAACAGATCTCACCAAATCAGTTTATTAATCCATAGGGAGAGATGTTATCAAAGGCCCAAGTGGGCTCCCATGCTTCATTCTCACATGCCTGAGACTTCCTGGAGAAAGTGATTCATAAGCAGAGACTCAACCATCACAGGTAAAGACAGCAAGGCTAGATGGGTAAAGGGGAGGAGTAGAGAGAGGAAAGTGTTCCAGGCTATATAGTTCAGCAAGTTCAAAGATTCCAAAAGCGATGAATGGAGAGGTTACATTTCCAAGTCCCTCCCACCTAGGCTACTCTCAGTTCATTCGTTCTCTATCCCTTCCAGAAATGATTCCTTTGAAGTTTTCTACTCACAGGGTTACCTGAGAGGTTTAGTGTGCATGTCACCAGAGCAAAGGACTTTGGCATTAAGGACAATTCTCTCAGGACAAGACTACAAACAGGGAGATCACAGTTACATATAGTATACAGACATATTTGTTGGATGTGCAGTGTTTTCAGATTTTTTAATTAGTTGCAACCTTTTAAATATTGGGTGATTTCTCATAAAAATTCAAATTTTAGGTTTCTCTTGGAGAATGACACATTTCTACAAAGCAATAATAATTAGAGTCAACAGCTCTACCTGGGCTTTGCGGCTTTCTGCCCCCATTTTCAGGTATCTCTCAAGGTGTAGAGGTTCCCTCTACAGATGGCTACCTATCAAGCATTATAGGCTGTTTCTTTTTTTTTTTTTTTTAATACTTTAAGTTTTAGGGTACATGTGCACAACGTGCAGGTTAGTTACATATGTATACATGTGCCATGTTGGTGTGCTGCACCCATTAACTCGTCATTTACATTAGGTATATCTCCTAATGCTATCCCTCCCCCTTCCCCCACCCCACAACAGGCCCCCGTGTGTGAAGTTCCCCTTCCTGTGTCCATGGGTTCTCATTGTTCAATTCCCACCTACGAGTGAGAACATGCAGTGTTTGGTGTTTTGTCCTTGCAATAGTTTGCTGAGAATGATGGTTTCTAGCTTCATCCACGTCCCTACAAAGGACATGAACTCATCATTTTTTATGGCTGCATAGTATTCCATGGTGTATATGTGCCACATTTTCTTAATCCAGTCTATCATTGTTGGACATTTGAGTTGGTTCTAAACTAGCATTATTCTTCAAGACCAATTTTATTTCAAAAGAAAAAAAAACACACTATATTCATCTAGGGATAGTCAAGGTAAATTATTTGGGGTAAGTCAAAGGTAATGCCTCTTTATTAACCAAGCATTGACTATATCCCAGGTAACAGCATATAAAATTATCTACATGCTTTTAATACTCATAAAACTATTATGAGATAGGTATGATTATTATCCTAATTTCATGATTCAGGAAACCAAGGCTTGGAAAAGTGAAATGATTTCACCAGGATCACAGACAACCAGGTAAGTGGGCAGAGCTGGAACAAAAGGCCAGGCAGGTCCACCCTAGAAACACTACCTCATTTTGCATTCTATTAAAAGTTATGAGTTGCCATTGGTAAATAACTTTCATTGGTTGTTTTAGTACCCATTGGTCATTTAAGGATCACTGTGGATCAGGGGAAGCTGACTGCTCCTAGCTTCAGATATGGGACACGAGAATGGGCCAAGCCAAACTGATACCCTTCATCACAGTGATTGTTTCAGAGGCAAGCATGTGACTAAAGGCCGCAAGGTCAGAATAAATCTCAGGACTTTTGCTAGAAATTCTGAGCCAAAGTCTCTCTCCTTTTCTGCTCTGCATGAATAAGAAAGCAGATGGTCCCAGCAGTTGCTGACCACCATCTTGGGACACAGTGTGGAGCTAACCTTAATATGATGATACCTAAATGATGAAGCAGGTACATCAGACAGGACATCAGAACAGAGAGAAAAGGCAAGGAACTGGGTCCTAGTCACATTGTATGGGCCCCACACAGAGCTTTGCTAATGCCAGCATCACTCATGGACTGCTGGTTTGTATGATTCCCGTTTCTGCTTAAGCCAGTTTAGTAGGGTTTACCATGGTCTCCAAATGAAAGAAACCTCACAGATACAGAATTCTGTCCAAGTAATGAGGCAACCCATCTGAAAAGACCTTCCAATGCTTAGATACATACCAACAGCATTGTCCATAAACACATGCTCCCTACCCCACATTCACCCACAACCTATGTACACACTCCTCAGGATAGCTGACATAAAACCTAGCTTGTGTCTCAGAATTTAAGATTTTAACGACACTCCCTTTCTCCCTGCATCCTTCCTCTCTCCAATATTTCTGAAGCTTCTTTAGAATAGGCTTTAAAAAAATACAATTAGTAGGGTGCTGAGACAGACCAAAGGCAAGGAAAAGGAGGCATATACTGATGCCACCTGCATGAAGGTGTCAGTTGTTGTCTATTGGATCAAAAGAGCTGCCCACATATGAATGAACCCCACAAGCACACAAAGGTGGCTCAACCATTCCGTTGATAAGACAGAACAGGGTGTGATGCATATCAGAAGTGCAATAACTGTGCCAGAAATCTTCTTGCTCTTTAGTTAAGGTGTCATTTAAGAAAGCCCCAACGCTGTTTTCATAACTCCCTGAAATTGCAGGCACAAGTTAATGTGCATCTCTGGGGGAAAAGTTCATACCTTTAATCCAGAGGAGACTGTGTTACAAAAAAAGATTACAAACCTCTAGACTCTAATTTGGAAAGGTAAAAGGTCGTTCTTTTAACAAAGAATGATAGCTAAAATATTTCGTTTTATCCTTTCACTTATTTTACCCTATAATATGATTTTATCATGGGAATTCAAGAAATAAAAATTATTGTTCACCTTTATTACTGGTTTATTACACAGCCTGGACCTTCCCCCTAGACTTTACAAAGTTAAGAAAAATAGTTACCAAAACAGATCCTGCAAATGTAAAGAGTTGATAACATATTCTACCACATGTCTCACATGGAACTATTTATAATAAAATTGTTTAATGAGGAGCATCATATAGTTGAAAACTGTAAAGCTACAATACGTAGAATAAGTTTCTTCTACTTCCTAGAATGCTAGCTCTTTTTTTTTTTTTTTTTTGAGACAGAGTTTCACTCTGTTGCCCAGGCTGAAGTGCATTGGCACCATCTCAGCTCACTGCAACCTCCACCTCCCAGGTTCAAGTGATTCTCATGCCTCAGCCTCCCCAGTAGCTGGAATTACAGGTGCGTGCCACCATGCTCGGCTAATTTTTATATTTTTAGAAGAGATGGGGTTTCATCCTGTTAGCCAGGCTGGTCTCGAACTCCTGACCTCAAGTTATCTGCTTGCCCCAGCCTCCCAAAGTGCTGAAATTACAGGCATGAGCCACCACACTTGGCCAGCCTTCCTTTTTAAAATAATTGTTTTCTGGTTATGAAAGTTAATGTGTTTGTTTTATATTCAAAGTGTGGAAAATACAAGCCTAAAGAAAAAAAGTCAGCCGGGCATGGTAGGTCATGCCTGTAATCCTAACACTTTGGGAGGCCAAGGCTGGCATACTGCTTGAGCCCAGGAGTTCAAGACCAGCCTGGGCAAAAAAGTGAGATCCCATCTCTACAAAACACTGAAAAATTCGCTAGGTTGGTGGCCTGCACCTGTGGTCTCAGCTACTTGGGAGGCTGAAGTGGGAGGATCTTTTGAGCCCTGCAGTGAACTGTGACTGCACTACTGCACTCCACCCTCAGAGAGTGAGACCCTGGAAGGAGGGAGGGAGGGAGCAAGGGGGAGAGCGAGGGAGAGAGGGAAGGAGGGAAAGAAAAGGAAAAAGGTAGGGAAAGAAAGGGAGGGAAAGAGGGAGGGAGAAAGAGAGGGAGGGAGAGTAAGGAAGGAAGGGAAGGGAAGGAGGGAGGGAGAAGAAATTAAAAGGAAAGAGAAAGAAAAGCCATCCATAAACTCGCCACCTAGGCCGGGCACAGTGGCTCACGCCTGTAATCCCAGCACCTTGGGAGGCCGAGGCAGGTGGATCACCTGAGGTTGTGAGTTCGAGACCAGCCTGACCAACATGGAGAAACCCTGTCTCTACTAAAAATACAAAATTAGTCATGGTGGCACATGCCTGTAATCCCAGTTACTTGGGAGGCTGAAGCAGGAGAATCACTTGAACCTGGGCAACAGAGGTTGCAGAGAGCCGAGATAGCACCATCGCACTCCACCCTGGGCAACAAGAATGAAACTCTGTCTCAAATAAATAAATAAATAAAATTAAAAATCCACTGTAAGGTATTTTTCTTCTACACTTAAAAAGTTTTTGCAAAACTGGGATATTACAGCACGTTGTGTTGTAATCTGTCTTTTTTGTTTTGTTTTGTTTTGTTTTTGAGATGGAGTCTTGCTCTGTTGCCCAGGCTGGAGTGCAGTGGTGCGATCTCTGCTCACTGCAAGCCCCGCCCCCTGGGTTCATGCCATTCTCCTGCCTCATCCTTCCAAGTAGCTGGGACTACAGGCGCCCGCCACCATGCCCGGCTTTTTTTTGTATTTTTAGTAGAGATGGTGTTTAACAGTGTTCGCCAGGATGGTCTCAATCTCCTGACCTCGTGATCTGCCCATCTCGGCCTCCCAAAGTGCGGGGATTACAGGCGTGAGCCACCACACCCTGCCGTAATCTGCCTTTTCATTTTTCTTTTCTTTTTTTTTTTTTTTTTTTTTTTTGAGACAGAGTCTTACTCTGTCACCCAGGCTGGAATGCAGTGGCGCGATCTCAGCTCATTGCAACCTCCGCCTCCCAGGTTCAAGCGATTCTCCTGCCTCAGCCTCCCAAGTAGCTGGAATTACAGGAGACTGCCACTATGCCCGGCTAATTTTTTGTATTTTTAGTAGAGATGGGATTTCACCATAATAGCCAGGCTGTCTCAAACTCCTGACCTCAGGTGATCCCCCGCCTCAGCCTCCAAAGTGCTGGGATTACAAGCATGAGCCGCTGCGCCTGGCCTCACAAACATTTTTCCACACATAAATCAAATTGCTTATCTGCCTAACTTATCTGAAAACATACTCTGACTACGATTTTTAACATAATTTATTAGATCCATTTTCCTATAATTAAATGACAATTCCTGTTGTAAAAATACTCTTGGGGAGAATATGTATTATTTATATAATTGCTGTTTTCCAATAAATAACATTATAGTCATACTATTCAGATTAGAAAAGCCACTTACATTTAAGCATCATTTTTTACCCCTTCATCTCACATTGCTGTTTTAATTAATAAGCTTAAAAACAGTTGAAAACTATTATGTACCTCCTATTCATGGTTGTTATTAACTCTAAATGGTCCTTAAAAAACATTACGGTTCTGGTCGGGCAAGGTGGCTCATGCCTGTAATCCCAGAACTTTGGGAGGCCGAGGTGGGCGGATCACGAGGTCAAAAGATTGAGACCATCTTGGCCAACATGGTGAAACCCCGTCTCTACTAAAAATACAAAAAATTCGCTGGACGTGGTGGTGCGTGTCTGTAGTCCCAGCTACTCAGGAGGCTGAGGCAGGAGAATGGCTTGAACCCAGGAGGCGGAGGTTGCAGTGAGCTGAGATCGCACCACTGCACTCCAGCCTGGTGACACAGCGAGACTCCATCTCAAAAAAAAAAAAAAAAAAATTACAGTTACAAGACATCAATCACTGTTTAGGGTAAATATCTTGAAAAATATAGCTTACAAAGTTTTTAGTATTATAGATTATAATAATTTCATTTTTCTCAGATTAAAAACTGAGCATTCAATAAAAAAAATTTTAATGCAAGTTTACAACTAGAGTAGAAAGGATCTATATTTAGGTATCCAGCTGGGTCTCTACCTTGAAAACCAATTTATCAATTACACTCAGCACTTGTCTAACACATCTGTGACACTCCACAAAAGGGAACTTGGATTTTTTTATTCATCTTCTCCCATAGTATCTTTGTGACAAATGCTAAGCCAAAGTGTAGCTAGATACGAAGAGGCCAGGAAAAACTCTACTACATAATAAGATGATCGACAGTATGCTCTGCCCCTCAAAATCTGTCACTGTGTACACTTACTTTGCCAAAAAATACATGAGAGTACCACTGTCAGATAAAATGCAATACACCTGAAACTGAACTTTTATCCCTGACTGTCCCCCAAACCATTTCTACATCCCAACTGCCTCATTTCCAATTATAGCATCATTGTTATCACAGGCTCCTAGGATAGAAATCTTGGGAGTGACATTTGCTTCTGAACCTTCTCCCTTCTCCCCTTTAGCTAAGTGTCATCAATCCACCTCCTACCCCATTTTTACCCTTACAATATTACTCACACTTTTTATTTCCTTTGAATTCCCACTGCTGCCCCTAATCCCAGTCCTGATCATTTCCTCCTGAACTGTTCCAACAGCCTCTTACATGGTTTGTCCTCTAGTCATATATAGCCACATTTGTCTCCTGGGCTTAATTCCCAAATATCTGCTTCATCATGTCATTCTTCAGTTCTAATATCATCTAAATGATTCCCTATTACTCTGTAAAACAAGCCTGGGTTCCCCACCAGAACCCAGAGCTATTAATAAGAGCTCTGAAAAATAAGAGTTTTCAGAGCTCTTATTAATAGGGTCCTAAGCGGCTTTTGCAGCCTGATTTGCTACAGATTTCTGTAGTGGCTTTTAAATTTTACTCCACAATTCTGAACGTAAGAAATGCCTAATTGAATCTGACTTTGAGCACCACCCCCGGCCCCCCCTCCCCCCTCTACACACCACCGGCATGGCACAGGTTTGGTGAGAAATTTACTCTTGGTTTTGCTTTGAAGGCCTCTCCCCATCTCCCAGGCTTCAAAAGGCTGATGCTGCACTCTGTCCGTCATAGACCAGACCATGAAGCTCTACATCCAAGTCAGTGTGTGCACTCACAGGCCACCCCCACACCCACACCCAGTGTGTACAAGGGCCTTTCACCTGAGATTGCAAAGCCATAGCACTTAAAAGCTCTAATATCCTTATGCCATTCTATCAGATGTCCTGTCGCCTTTCATGAGAACAGGACATTGATTCCTGTTACTGGTGGGACCTGCCATAAATCACCTGTCTCATAGCTTTCTTTGTTGAGGGAGTTTCTTTCCAATCTTACTACCTCTCAATCCCTATCACTCTCTAAGCCTTAGAACCCCTCCCAATCATGGACAAATCAGCTCTCAGATAAACTTCACTGTTTAAATCTGCACTATAGCATGCATCATGGTCTGCAATATGTTCTGAAGAAGCAGTAACACATAACGTTCAGAGCACAAACCTTGAGAGCAAACAGGACTGGAGTGCTATGCCCACACTTACGCCTGCCACTGGGCAGTCTTAATGAATTAACTGCCCAAGCCTCAGTTTATCTAGCTGAAAAACCCTCATAAGAATGGCATGAGGATTATTAAGTCAGGCCATAATAGCAGTAGTCCTAGTCACAATGGGTTGCAATTACATAACACTGTTCTAAGCACATACATACATTAACTCATTTCATCCTCAAAATACTTTATGGGTAAGTAAACAGGCTTATAGAGGGGTTAAATAACACCCCAAATCACACAGTTTAAAAGCAGCAAAGATAGGAATCAAACCTAAGTAACTGAGCTCACAGTCTATGCTCTTCGCTGCTATACTATATTTCATTCAACAAATGGTAGCTATTATTGTTAGTAGAATTACTTGATTCTTAATGTATCTGCCTCTTTATGTAAACTGTAAGTTCCCTGAGGACAGCAAGCATGTTGACTCACTGTAACAGCTGTTAGAGAGCTGGCTCTGGAGGCTGACTGCTTGGTTTAGAAGTGTGCCTCCCTCGCTCACTAGCTGTAACCTTGGGCAAACTGCTTCACCTTTTAGGTTGGTTGTAAGGACTAAATGATTTCCTACTTAGAAAGTCCTAGGAAAAGCGAATGGCAGCTACTATTATGATGTGCTGACATATTTCATTAGTTGATATGAGATGTGATACTGCCATCTGTCTTTCCAGAATCCAAACAGTGCCAGAGTTCTCAACAAATACTTGTTGATCACCAATTCATCCACATTGCTTTTCCTGTTTCAGTGGGTTTATCTTGTTTCTAAAATTATTCCTTAAAGAAAAGGATACACCTTTATAATAATAGTAATAATAACAGATAACTTATTGAAGACTTACTATATACCAGGGACTGCTCTATGATTCTTTCATGTTTAATCATTTAATCCTCACAACAGCTCAATGTGGTAGACACATCTTCACATTTTGTATGAGGAGACCAAGGCACAGAAAGGTTAAATAACTTACCCAATGTCACATATCACAAGCCAGTCCCTGGCAGAGCCTACACACTTAACTACTGAAATTTATCATCTCTTTTGTAACTTTTTTCATATTCCCAAATATATTTTGTAGAATTCAGTATATATGAAAAGGTACCAAAAGTATTGATTGATTGAAATTTTTTCCCTAGATACAGCATGAATAATAAAAAGTAATTTTTAAATGTTTGAAATGTCTATCTAAAAAGTCATATAAAACTTAAAAGCCACAGTTTATCTCTTAATATCAAATAGGCTTAGCCTTTGAAGTGAGTACATCAGTTAAGCTGAATCACGAAGATGAGGTCCGAGTTTTCCAGCTGTGAATGACTCAAAAGACTAAGATGCACTTCACATACTTAACATCCTATTCTGATGGATACACCACACAGAAATGAACCTTCTAAAAGAAGATATAACCCAATGATCTGTTACAAAATCTAACCCTAAAATAAAGACCATAAATGCTTTAGGAGGTAAGTTTCTTCTTCCAATTTTCTTCATGCTTTTGAAAACTCTTACAGAAATATTTCAGGCCTCCTTCCTCAAACCTCTTTCCATAAAGGGCACGCAAGAATCACAAATTGGAAATTTGCAGGATAAATGAAGTCGAGACTCATTTAAGTAAAACCAAATCAAAGCTTTATGGATTTGTTCTTTTTCTGCATGTAAAAGACCTTATAGGAAAACAAATGAGTTGGTCTTGTCTGGTCTTAGAGTCATTTAAATGGAAGAGGGATTTTCATGGCCTTGGGAAAATCTAGGTTTACAGGGCAAACTCTGCAAGGTTGAGCTCATTGTAAAGCCATGCTCCTTTTCATTGGCAAAAGGAGAAAGGAAGTGAGCCATGCCCTAAAAAATACCACTACAGACATTCCAGCCGATACTTGATAAGGACTGGGAATGCTGCCATCAGCTCATGGCTAGAAGAAGGAAAATTTGAATCAGTAACCAGCTGACCAGGGGGAACCATGTTAAGTATGGGAAAGATTTCCCATTCAACTACAAACTTTCAACAAGGGAGTCATTTAAGCCAGTGGCTTTCAAATGTTTTTTTCTGTGACCCACAGTAAAAAATACATACCTTATATCATGACCCATAAATATACACAAAGATAATAAAACTGAAATACACATATTTATTTGTAACTGAAACAATATTTGCAATGTACAAAGCACAATATTTTCAACTCTATTCTACTTTGTGTTCTAAACACACTGGTTGAAACCTACTGGTTGAAAAACAGTAATTTAAATTCTGACCAGCACAGAAGATTCTGAGGGTACATTTTCTAATGGCCTTTATTCCTCCCTCAGAGCCCCACAGCCAACTTGGGAAAGTGCAATGGAACATCTGCTCGTGGGACAAGTGACTTGATCTTGAGTACTTGGATAAAGGCTACCCAGAAGGCCAGGTCCTCCATGTCTGGCCATTCCTCAGTGCTGGCTCCTCCTTCTCTTTCTGCCCCTTAAATGCTGATGTTCCCCTCACTGCTCTGTTTTTGGTCCTTTTATCACTCTCAGTGATTGAATCTATTTCCATAGCTTCTGCGACCAATCACAGAAAATTACTCATAAATCTCATTCTCTAGGCCCCAATTATCAATGCTCATCTACCTCGTGTGTGTGTGTGTGTGTGTGTGTGTGTGTGTGTGTGTGTTTTGACAGGGTCTCACTCTGTTGCCCAGGCTGGAGTGCAGTGGCGTGATCTCAGCTCACTGCAACCCCCACTTCCCAGATTCAAGTGATTCTCCTGCCTCAGCCTCCCGAGCAACTGAGACTAGAGGTGCTTGCCACCATTTCCAGCTAATTCTTGTATTTTTAGTAGAGACAGGGTTTCACCACATTGGCCAGGCTGGTCTCAAACTCCCGACCTCAAGTGACCCTCCCTCCTCAACCTCCCAAAGGGCTGGGATTATAGGAGTGAACCACCGCACCCAGCCCTTTTGTACAAGTCTAACTGAATCGTTCCACAGATTTCAAATTCATTTAGTCCAAAATTGTATTTATAATTTCTTTCCTATCCTATCTCCTCGCCCATATCTATTTCTTTGCCAGCTTTCCTCATCTCAAAGAATGACAGCATACTCCCTCCCTGAAGCCACAAATCTGAGGTCATCATTTGCAGTCTCTCCTTCCTTTACTTCTATGTCCAACAGGTTACCAATTCAATCTTATTATTCAGTGGTGTGCAGGTAAACATTTAACAATCAGCTCTCTGCACTAAAAAAATTAAAATAAAGAGCCCTGACTTACAGGACTTACCTATTTCTCTTTTATAAATATCCCATTATAGCTCATTTAAAACAATTAACCTGATGTCAATGAAGGAGGAGTTGGGAAGAGATGTGTACAAATGGCTCCAGCACACCACCATCTATTCCTCCAAACCATTTCTCTTCTCTTCATGCCTACAGGCACTGCCTTAATTCATGTCTCTCGCACTGAACAAATTATAGCTATTATTGTTAATAGAACCTTTATGATCTCCTAAACTCTATCTTATATCCCTTTATCTAACAGTCTCCAAAATATCTTTGTAAAATTAAAGACTCAACATGTTACCCCTCTGCCTCTTCATTGCCCAGTCTTTGTCTTCATATATAAGGCCCTTGATATATTTGTTCTCTACTGACTCTTGAGCTTCATTTCCTGTGACGCCACCACCTATAACCTCTAACCAAAAACACTGGCAAACAAGGTGTTCCCAAATACATGATGCTATTCTGTACCTCTGTAACTTTGCTTATTCTGTTCCCACTTCCTAGGACAACCTTCCCCAATTCATCCACTAAGTAAGCACCATTCATACCTTCAGATTCAACTCAAATCTCTTTCCTTAGAAAGCTTTTCTGGGCTGGGCGCAGTGACTCACGCCTGTAATCCTAGCACTTTGGGAGGCCGAGGTGGGCGGATCACGAGGTCAGGAGATTGAGACCATCCTGGCTAACACAATGAAACCCTGTCTCTACTAAAAATACAAAAAATTAGCCGAGCATGGTGGCACGCGCCTGTAGTCCCAGCTACTCGGGAGGCTGAGGCAGGAGAATCGCTTGAACCTGGGAGGCGGAAGTTGCAGTGAGCTGAGATCGTGCCACTGTACTTCATCCTGGGCAACAGAGCAAAACTCCGTCTCAAAAAAAAAAAAAAAAAAAAAAAATACAAAGAAAGAGAAAAGAAAAGAAAGCTTTTCCTGAACTTCTTAAGTACACTTGATGTCTCCCACCTTTACACATCCAGTACATTTTAGCACCTCTAATCGCCTTTATTAAATTTATTTATTTTTTCATATCCATCTCTTCTCACTAGACAAGAGTTCCTAGATCTGGATGTTATTCATGCATGTACCAAGCAGGTGGTATGGTGATGGTATACAGTAGGCTTTCAATAAATGGTGACTATTATTGTCTAGGGCAACTAATACCCTAAGACAAGCATATACTAATTGCTCAACAAATGTCTGAATGGAAACATATTAGTATGCTCTTGCTATCTTCCCAAGGCCAGAGGAATGCTAAAATACCTGTACCTTCTAGATTATTAGGAAGCCCAAGGTCTACTTCCATAGTCAAAGAACTGGTACTGTAATTTTTTTCCTATTATCCTCTATAATTTCCTAGTGCTGCCATAACAAAGTACCATAGACTAGGTGGCTTAAACAATAGAAATTTATTTTCTCAGAGTTCTAGAGGCCAGAAGTTCAGGATCAAGGTTTCTCTAGGGTTGGTTTCTTTTGAGGCCTCTCTCCTTGACTTACAGATAGTTATCTTCATGTTCAAATGGCATCCTCCCTGTGTCTGTGTCTAAATTTCCTCTTCTAATAAGTACACCAGTCACACTGGATTAGGGCCCACCCAAATGATGTCATTTTAACCTAGTTACATCTTTAAAGCCCCTATCTACAAATCCAGTTGCATTCTGAGATTAGGACTTCAACATGTGAATTTTGAAGGACACAATTCAGCCCATAACAGCCTCCTGCTAGACCATGAGCTCCTCGAAAGGCAGAAGCCATAACTTAGTCTTCCTCCTTAGTATTTTCTATGCCACACAGAGTACCTGAAACACAGAAGAGTCTCAATAACTTGTGAGATAGATAAATTAAAAATCTTCCTAGAAGTATAGTAAAAATTGGTAATTATGGTCCCCTCCAAATCTGATGGCCAGCACCAAGGAAAATGTGACTTTACTCTTTCTCTGAAAGAAAGTTGGATGCTGTCATCATCTCTAGATAGTCCACTGCCAAACAGCTATGTATGTGGCACCCAACTCATAGCAGAAAAATAAAATCCTTAAGGTCAAACACCCACAACAATTGACAATACGCTTCTCCCTCCAAATCCATTCCAATACTCCCAGACTGACAGATATCATACATGGCTACTGTCAGATTCAAAATCAAGAGAAAATCAATACTGCTGTGGCTGCAGAACAAGATATAACAGCTTAGAAGAAATAGCAAAATGGGCATCTGCTACTTTTTTCCTACCTATAAGGAAATTTATCCCTTCATGTTATGTGTGATTTTGGTAGGTGTATCATATAGCCTGCCTTCCCCATTATCAAGATGGGTACAAGACCTACTTACTTGCTCCACCTCTCCCAGGAATTTGAATCCTGAGTGAAGTGATATGAAAATAGAAAATAATTGCCAAGAGTCAATTCAGCCAGTACCATGAATGGTTCCTGGTACACACACCCCTGAAACAGGCTTGGTTCCTGACCTTGACAAGGCTCAATTGACTGTTTCTGGGACCTACATGGTAGTCTCCAATAAATGCCTTTTCCTGAAATTAGACAGTGTTTATTACGTAGCTCTCCATCAAAGAATATTAACACATATAATGGCCCCTGGAAGTGGAGTGTAGCTAGTGGTGGACCTAAAATATGGAAATGAAGGCAGGCAGTAAGGATTTCCCTACCCACTACAAAGAAGTGGTGCTTGCAGTCCTAGTTACGCCATTGCAAAGCAGCCAACTATGCTCCTTCCTCTTGTGTTTTGGGATATAGTCCACATGCCTCTCCAGGCTAAGTCTTTAGGGAAGTTGGTAGGAAAATGTCAAAATATTGGTGCATATAGCCATTTCTGACAGCTTTTGTTAAAATCCTATAAGTGACTTAGCTACAGCCAAGGTGGCCTATCTGAATGCAGAGAAAACTCTGCCTCACTAAGACTGGCCCTTCTCCTGGTAGAAATCCAAGAGGACAGAGAATCAGACAATCATGAAGGACTATGAAATTTGAATTCTTGGCCCTGAGTCAATAATAATGCCAGAAAATACAGGAAAAAAAGGAAGGAAATATAGCAAAAGATAAGATTAGGACCAAGAGAATTGGGGGAAGCCTGATTCCCCAAGTACCCCCTGATATATGCTCCCCTCTCTGGCAAAGAGCTAAGCACTGGGACGAAGCCAAAGGATGAAAAACAAAGTAGCTTTGTCTTTATCCCAGAGGCAAAACAATAAGCAGAAAAATTCAGGGCTGGAGGATAGGCAGAGCAGCCAGGCTTACTTTTAAGAAAGAAACCCCTCACACTAGGGCCCAGAGTCAAGAATCAATCCACAGCACAGAAAATGCATAAAGACCAGCAGCTTGAGTTAAACTTCCATAGAAACCTTGGAAAATAAAAACTTATTCCTCCAAAGTCAATCTCTGGATGTTCTAACCAACAGCCCTATCAGAATTCAGGATGCTCAAATAATATACCTCTATTAGGAAAATCCTACTCAGGGTACTTTGCAAATGTGTCCATTGATTTCATGAGGCAACAGAAAGCCGGTTCAATAGTAGTTAGGTACATAAGGCAGTGAAGTATACTGACTCTACTCATGTCTACAACACTGAAGGGAAAATCTAATCATGGAACAGTAATAGCTAAATACAATGACCTTTGCAACATTTAAGACTATCACCAACCTAGCATCCAAGTTAAGGTATATCAATAAGTTTCTACAAAGACATGAGGACCAAAAGATCTAGATGCAGACAATGGGAAAAAAAAAAACAGAAAAATTTACTCTGGAAACAGATTATGTAGTGGAGATCAATACAGAAAAAAATAGATTTCTTGAGTTGTGCTAATAGAATGGCTTTGATTTACAAAGAGTCTAAATCAAATAAGAATATTTATCTCAAACCATCTACACCCTGTCAATTTATTTCACCATGCCATCTGGGGAGTTAGGTTACCAAATGAAGCCATCTTGAAAGGAGTTACTGGTTAGAAACCTGAGTGCTGCTTTCCTTCCTCTGTGAGAAGTGAGCTCAGATGCTGCAAGGCACCAGGCAGAATCACAGCATCTACAGAGGTAGTTCCTAGAGTGCTCCCTCCAGGAAGTACTGGTATAAGGCATCTTTTTCTTACACCTTCTGGAAAACTGCCTCCCACAGGTAATATAACCTACACTTGTATTTCTGTTAAATGGTGCAGAAGCATGTAGAAGCAGAGAAAAAATTCTAATTCCACATGCCTAGGACCTGTCACTTACTTGCTAAGACACAGAAAACATAATTCCCCAGATCCACTGCATTCTTCCATTATTTCCAATAACTGCCCTGAGAAAATGGCATTAGAGACAAACTAAATGGAATATTTATGTTCTGTGAACAAAGGAAAGAACATAGGGTGCGTGGGGTCATGATGAGTAACAGCAAGCCTGAGATGATTCTGCTAAAGATATTTTAACGCTGATGAATGCTAGGCCTTGGTTTGGCTTATTAAAATAGTTCTGGGTGGTAAGAGAGAAGCTGGCACATTTTTCTGTAGATGAGATAGCCCTGGGTGATTGAACAACAGTTGGAGTACAGCTGCCATGGCTAAAACCAAGCAAGTACAGATGTCACCCCAAAGTGGAAATAATTTCATACCATCCCATGCTGCCAAATTCAAAATGCCAATGGAGGAAAGGTATTGGGGAAGGGGGTCTTTAAAATGGACTAGATAACCATTTTAAATACCATTCTGTATATAACTATAATTTTTGCTGCTGAGATGCGTGAGCAACAGTTATTATGGTTTAAAGAGCTCAGTCAAAAATCTTACTGCTCAGCAAAATGAAAACAATACAATGTGCTGTTCTCAGAGATAGGAACAGCCACATCAAATTCAGTCACTAGACATTAGACTTTGTAATTTCAAATGTTTGGAAAATGTCCTTTTACAAGGCAATAATTTTCTCTTTTTTCTTCCTTCAATAGTTGTCTTTCTTATAAGTAGTGCTACCATTTTCTATGTTTTTAACTGATATGTTAGATAAGAAGACACTAAAAGCACATAGCACCATATCACAGTACTCATTTCCCTTAGAAAGATAAACCAGGGAAAGCAAACATTTCACACACCCGCCCACCAACCCCTGACTTACCAAATGCCTTCTTAGGTTCTATTAACTTCATAGTAAAGAGTTCCTCCTTTTTTAATTCCTTTAACTTCTTAGCAACATCATAGTGACGCCACCCAACAATATTTTCTCCATTTATGGATTCAATATGATCCCCAACACAGATTGTTTTAACTGAGTCAATAACACCACCATCTTTAATTCTCTGAAAGAAAATCGATGATAACATAATATAAAATAGAACTGTGTAATGAATGCACCAATCTCATCTGATCTTGGAAGCTAAGCAGGTTTGGGCCTGGTTAGTACTTGGATGGGAGACTGCCTGGGAATATCAGATGCTACAGGTTTAAAAAAAAACTGTGTAACAGTACTTTTTATGCTTTTGAGACATTAAATACAATGTATTGACATAACAATGCAGTCTGATGCTCAGTTAGAGATGGAAGACTGAGCAACCAAGAACCACTATCTTACCTCCAACCATTCTTCGTCTTCCTTATCATTCAGAATTCAGCTCACTCATACACCACCTCCTCTGGGAAGCTTTTCCTGACATTCCCAACCCACTCCACCAAGAATGGGTAAGGTGCCACTCTCATGCTTCTACACTACGTTTTGCTGTATATGCTGAATTCTAAACTAAGCACTTTACATTTGTTATTTCATTTAATTCTAACAACCTTTATGAGATTCTCATGTCACAGGTCAGGAAGATTAAAGCTTCAGAAGATCAAGTAATTTGCCAGATTCAACACACCACAGTGCGATTGTTCATTTACTTCTCAGTCTCCATTACTAAACTAATATCCTTGAGGACAGAGATGGTCTTATTCACTACTGCATGTCTGTGCCTAGCACAATACCTGCAAAGTCCCTTCATTAGTGATTACTGAATCATTTCAATTGAGGCCCATCACATAAGAATAGAGCTTGAGCTTTTTCAATTGGCTGCATTTAGTTACAGATGCAAAGACACAAAGAATAATACCATCTTAGCTAAGATGCCTGATACCCAATAAAAGATAAGTATGGTTATCATTTTGGGAGCCAGTAAGGGTGATTTGATGCTATTGTTTTTCATTTATGTATTTTAGATGAACAGAATGTAGGACCCCAAGGAGAAACTTCAAGTTGGTCTTTCTTAAATCTATCTTACTTCTCTACAATACATCTGTAGGGTAAAGTATCAAAATGGTATCTAGTATTCCCAAGATGGCACCAAGAATTTCTGAAAGGATTTTAGGGGCAGGACCTCCAGAAAAATCTTCCAGAATTGCAGAAAACAGCCCTGCAGAAGATGTACAAGTTCTTCCACAGTGATGAGGAATGAGGCAAAATGAAGGCCATAATCTGTCTCAGAAGTCCCAAATCCTTCATAGGAATGATAGCAATATCAGGAGTGGCTGCTATTGTGTAATAAAGGTTGTGTATTCTTTACCCTTGCTAGGTGGAAGTATAACGTCTTCTGAATCAGCAGGGTGATTGATCATTGTGTCCAAGAGCTAGGAGAAAACTGATCTCAACTACCTCCAGCATCTCCGTCATATTGTCATCAGGAACAAGAATAACTTAGGAAGGTTAAGCATTTTTAATGTTTAAATTGCATTATTATAAATCAAAACTCAAAATAGATTTCTCTTTTATCCCAAATTTTAAGAATATTGCTATGTTCATTCATTCTAATAGTGACTGTTACCATGCTATATGCAAATGTCACAATGCCAATTTAAACAGAGCTCACTGTCATTAGAAACAGTTAAGCAAAGATACCAGAAGTTTCATAATCTACCGACATTATTTTATTAGAAACCCATATTAAACTTATATCGCTAACAGAAACAATGGGAATCACTCAGTACAACTAGAGTTTCTCAACTGTCATAGAAAAATAAACAAGATTAAAGAAAAGACTAGAGTCTAAAGAAGAAAAAACTATTAAATATTTTACACAATTCATAATTCATCAAAGAATTCAATAATCTATACTTTGATTTTTTTTCTTAGTTTTTATTCTAATTTATCTCTTGATACATCTTGAATTTATTTTTTTATTTGGTCAGCTACACCATACAAATTTCAGAGTCTCACCACACAGTATTTTTTGCTTAAGATTTAGAGTTACAATTTTATTTAAAATAAGCATTATATAAAAGTTAAAGACTTTGAAGACACACCTGAATCTCACCAGGGAATTAAAGGTCAGAGTAACAGAAATCTAGGGTTGCAGAGGCCCATGAGTCACTTCAGTAATCCTAGAGATGCCTCAGCAACCAGAAGAGTGCCCAGAGGGAAGAAAGGCAGTCACCGGAAGTCAGAGCAGACAGCAGGGTGAGAATCCAGGTAGCAAGAGAAAAGTCACAGCACATTTCACTATCAGAGGCAGCAGATAAGAATCTGGAATGAAGACACAGGAAAATCAATACAGGAAACTTGGAGAAGATGAACCAGATAAAGAAGCAAAGTTGGAGACATGGATTATATATTTTATGGGTTACCTGAGCCTTAGCCTCCAAAATGGGCAGAATAAACAATACGGGAGCAATGGAGACAAGTTTCTGAAACCTAATGTGCTTTGATAATCATAAAATAACTTGACAGAGATTAATAATATTGCCAAAGGCACTAATCAGATGCAAAGGAATAAGAAGGAAAAAAGAGAGGCATTAATGCTATACTTTATTTACTGAGTTACTTATACTATTCTCTATAACACTCAGGAACTTTCACCTGTCTTTGAAGCTTGATGGTGCAAAAGGTAGAGAAGATTTATTTATTTATTGGAAGATAGGATTTACATTATTAAACATAGAGGTTTCCAACCATTTCAGATCATTATTATAATATCTTCCATTATGTTCATCCCATATATTTAGAGAATTCTGCCTTCTCATCACAGATGTCAGCAGAAGTCTAGGGCAGCATACACTCTCCCTAAAATCTTTTTTTTTCCCCTTTCAATTCATTTAATTTCAAAAATCTGTCAAAAACAGCCAATAAACAAATACTGAATTACATTCCCTTGGGTTTTTTAAAGGCTCTAGACTATAAAAACATCTTGTGTGTCTCCCATCCTGAACACCCTGCTACTTTTCCATATACCACAGGCCACCCACAGACACAAAGCCGGGGGGTGAAGCTGACATGGTCTACTTGGAGCCAGTAGACAGGAGGGCGATGAGTCCTGATGAAGCACTTATGGACAAAATGTAGTTCACTGTGGGGTTGCAGTTCTTCAAAACGAAGAAGAAGCAAAAATGACCAAGACCAGGAACAGAGTGTTGTTAATAGAAAATGGAAAATGTTGTAGCTTCAGAATCAGCAACTTCATTCTTCTTCCACAAGATTCTTACATCTTTCTCCTTCCGAGACATCTTTCTATTATCAGCTTCAGAAAGTTTTCTAGTCACTTCTTTGGAAACAGTATCCTCCCTCTTCTGTGCTACTTTGTGCTTGAGAACAAATTTAACATTCTTGTATGCAAAGGCTACCAAATATGTGCTTTCTAGGGTCATCACACTATAGAAAACAGCAGACTGAATAAGATCCATATGCCATATTCTCCAGTATAACCAGATGGGGATGGCAGACACGACGAACGCATTCCCGAAGAAGATCGCGAAGGACTTGGCCGAGAGGTTGCCGCTGAAATCCTGCAGGAGCAGGTCTTCCTCGGACGGCTGTTTGGAGCTGCCTTTGGGAGCCATTAGCGCAGCGGGAGGTGAAAACAGGGAAGGTAGAGCCAGCCACCAAGCCAGGCAAAGGCCCCTGGCTCCGCCCCTGCGGCTGCCTTATCCGCTCCACTCTCCCTAAAATCTTAAGCACCAGACTCTGAGCTACATGTCCAGTCGCCATGATCAGCAACTTTGAGATTTGTGTTGCTGATCCTTCCAACACTGTCCTCAAACCTCGCCCATAATAATAAGCTAACAGTCATACAGTTGTAAATAGTTATCTCATTTAGTCTTCACAATAAGCCTAGGAAAAGGATATTTATCATTCCATTTAATGAATGAGGAATTTAAGCCACAATAATTACATGGCTTGCCCAAGATAACACAGCTAATAAACAACAGAATTAGGTCTCAAACAGAGGTGACATAATTTTTAAAATTAAAAATGTTTTTTAAAAAGGTATAGAACCCAAGGTCTTCTGACCTAAAGTACAAAGTTTTGGGTTATAAATGTCCAAAATAATCTATCACCTTTGAACTCTGAAATTTTTTTTTTGACAGCCTTATTTTTCCATTTTCCGTTTCCTTATTTCTACTAAAGCTGTTTCTCATCAACACCTCATCATGGTCTCCAGATCTCAAACAGTACCTGTTTTCACAAATCATCATGTCTATTCTGGCTTCACAGACCTCTGCTCAGATCCTAGCTTCCATCCTGTAATCCTCTGCCCCCTTGACTTCCTACATTTCCAGTCTTGCTGATTCTTAGTTTGGGCAAATGAACAAGTAAAATGTTAGAAATATGTAAGTATCATATTTCTCGAAATGATCACTCTAAAATGTGGTTCTACTAAAGCAAAAGTATGGTAAATCATAAAGATCTGCAGGAGATATTCTGAGAATGACAGTTTTGTGGTTAGTCAAACTATTTCAATTTAAAACAAAGTCAGGTGGGTTTTTAAAAATCAGTTTAGCCTCATTTCTTAATTGCATGTTATAAATCCTTATTTTTATTTTAAATTTGAAAGTACAAGTCTCAGCTTGGTGTGGTGGCTCATGCCTGTAATCCTAGCACTTTGGGAGGGTGAGGCGGGCAGATCACCTGAAGTCAGGAGTTCAAGACCAGCCTGGCCAACATGGTGAAACCCTGTCTCTACTAAAAATGCAAAAATTACCCAGGCATGGTGGCACATTCCTATAACCCCAGCTACTCGGGAGGCTGAGGCAGGAGAATCGCTTGAACCCAGGAGGCAGAGGTTGCAGTGAGCCAAGACCACACCACTGCACTCCAGCCTGGGTGACAGAGTGAGACTCCGTCTCAATAAATAAGTAAGCAAGTAAATTAACTAATTAATTAAAGTACAAGTCTATTCTCTTAAACCAGGTGTCATCAAACTATGGCTCACAGCAGAACTCCAGGGTGATGTGTACCCTCCACCATGGGCCACCACCTGTTTTTATATGGCCCATGAGTTATGAATGGTTTTTACCTTTTTGAATAGTTCGGAAAAAAATCAAAAGAAGATTTATGATGTGAAAATTATAATAAATTCAAATTACAGTGTCTATGAGTAAGTTCTCACTGGGAAACATGCATGCTCATTCATCTAAGTATTATCTGTAACTGTTTTTGTGCTACATGGGCTTAGTTAAGTAGTTGCAGCAAAGACCATATAACCCACAAAGCACAAAATATTTACCATCTGCCCTTTACAGAAAACATTTTCCAGCTGCTGCCTTAACTATATACAGGTTTTGTTATAAGTATGCTCTTAATTTTCTGATTAAGTTATTTATATACTTTTTGTTCTTGGAAATGTTGAGACTTAGATAATAAAATCATGAACATTTAAGTAGGTTGTTTTTTCACCTAAAAAGTTTCATCTGGGCCATGTATGGTGGCTCATCCCTGTAATCCCAGCATTTTGGGAGGCCTAGAGAGAGGGATCACTTGAGCCCTGCTCAACTGAGCAGCATGGCAAAACCTTGTCTCTACAAAAACAAACAAAAAAACCAGTTTCATCTGTGTGAACCATACAAAACTATAAAATGCATTTCTCTGCCATTGATCTCTCCTAATTATGTAATAGTTTATTGTTAGAACTATTATTAAAATATTAGCTATTAATTGTGAGTACTGCAGACATTTTAAGCATGTCATTATATTTATACCCCAAATAATACTATAACGTAGGTGCTAACATTCCCACTTGAGAGAAGGCTCAGAAAAGTTTAATGCCTTGGCCAATGTTACACAGCCAGTAAATAAGTGATCTGGCTAAGACTGAAAGCAGGCCTATCTGATTCTAAAGTCCATGCCCCTACGCACCGCACTGTAATGCCTCTCTCACCATGGAATGCTCACCCTCATTTGAACACCTACCACACTGTCCTACTGTGACTTTAACCTACTCTTATTTCCAGCCAAGTTAAAAACATACCAAGTGCTCACTTCAGCAGCACATACATTAAAATTATAATCACACAGCATGGTCTCTGCACATGGTGATATGCAAACTCATGAAACATTCCATTTTGCTTATCTTGGCAAAAAGAAACACAGGAAGGATAAAACAGAAATTAATAAAATTGGTTATCTCTAAGGAGTGTGGAAAAGTAATGGGATAGAAGAGTTAGGAGAAGGAATGACACATCTCTGAATGTATTTTTTAATATAGTTTGACTTTTTTTTTTTTTTTTAAGAGACAGTGTCTTGCTGAGAGTGGTGGCATGATCATGGCTCACTGCAACCTTGAGTTCCCCAGGCTCAAGCAATTCTCCCACCTCAGCCTCTTGAGTAGCTGGTACTATAGGTGCATGCCACTATACCCAGCTAATTTTTTCTATTTGCTGTAGAGACAGAGTCTCACTATTTTGGGGTCAAGGGATTTTCTATTTGTTGTAGAGACAGAGTCTCACTATGACTGGGGTCAAGTAGACCCCAGTGTCTGTTGTTTCCTCCTCTGTGTTCATAAGTTCTCATCATTTAGCTCCCACTTATAAGTGAGAACATGCAGTACTTGGTTTTCTCTTCCTTCCTGCATTAGTTTGCTGAGGATAATAGTCTCCAGCTACATCCATGTTGCCACAAAAGACATGATCTCATTCTTTTTAATGCTGCATAGTATTCCATGGTGTATATGTACCACATTTCTTTATCCAGTCTGCTGCTGATTGGCATTTAGGTTGATTCCATGTCATTACTACTGTGAACAGTGCTGCAGTAAACATATACATGCATGTGTCTTTATGGTAGAATGCTTTCTAATCCTCTGGGTATACACCCAGTAATGGGATTGCTGAGTCAAATGGTAGTTCTGCTTTTAGCTGACGAATTGCCATACTGTTTTCCACAATGGCTGAACTAATTTACACTCACACCAACAGCGTATGAGGGTTCCCTTTTCTCTGCAACCTCACCAGCAACTTATTTTTTTATTTTTTAATAATAGCCATTCTGACTGGTGTGAGATGGTATCTCACTGTGGTTTTGATTTGCATTTCTCTAATGATCAGTGAGGTTCAGCTTTTTTTTTAATATTATTGTTGGCCACATGTGTGTCTGCTTTTGAAAAGTGTCTGTTCATGTCCTTTGTCCACTTTTTAATGGAGTTGTCTTTTTTTTCTGGTAACTTTCCTTAAAGATGCTGGATATTAGACCTTTATCAGATATATAGTTTGCAAATATTTTTCTCCTATTCTGTAGGTTGTCTGTTTACTCTGTTGATAGTTTCTCTTGCTGTGCAGAAGCTCGTAAGTTTAATTAGATCCCACTTGTCAATATTTGCTTCTATTCTGATTGCTTTGGTGTCTTTGTCATGAAATCTTTGCCCATTGCAATGTTCAGAATGATATTGCCTACATTGTCTTCCAGAGTTTTTATAGTTTTGAATTTTACATTTAAGTCTTTAATTCATCTTAATTATTGTATATGGTGTAAGGAGGGGTCCAGCTTCAGTCTTCTGCATATGGCTAGCCAGCATCATTTCTTAGCTGCATATGGCTATCCCAGCATCATTTATTAAATAGGGAGTCTTCCCCATTGCTTGTTTTTGTCAGCTTTGTTAAATATCAGGTGGTTGTAGCTGTGCAGCCTTATTTCTGGGCTCTCTATTCTGTTCCATTGGTCTATGTGCCTGTTTTTGTACAAGTACCATGCTGTTTGGTTACTGTAGCCCTGTAGTACAGTTTGAAGTCGGGTAATATGATGCCTCCAGCTTTGTTCTTTTTGCTTAGGATTATCTTGGCTATTCAGGTTTTTTGTCACTGTTGTTCCATATGAATTTTAAAATAATTTTTTATAGTTCTGTGAAGAATGTCATTCGTAATTTGATAGGAATAGCATTGAATCTGTAAATTGATTTAGGTAGTATGGCCATTTTAATGATATTGACTCTTCCTATCCACAAGCATGGGATATTTTTCCATGTGTTTGTCTCTTCTCTAATTTCTCTGAGCACTGTACCAGCTAATACAAAACATACTTACACATAGACCAGTGTTACTATAAAGCAATCACACAAACAAGCCAATATAATAACCAGCTAATAACACAAAGATAGGATCAAATCCACACATATCAATACTAACTTTGAATGTAAACAGGCTAAATGTCCCATTTAAAATGCACAGAGTGGCAAGCTGGATAAAGAACCAAGACCCAATGGTATGCTGTCTTCAAGAGACCCATCTCACACAAAATAACACCCAAGATTCAAAATAAAGGGATAGAGAAAAAAATCTACCAAGCAAATGGAAAACAAAAAAAAGCAGGGGCTGCAATCCTGACCCTGTTTTGTTTCAGACAAAACAGACTTCAAACCAACAAAGATCAAAAAAGACAGAGAAGGGAATTATATAATGGTAAAAGGGTTCAATCTGACAAGACAACCTAACTATCCTAAATATATATGCACCCAACACAGGAGTACCCAGATTCATAAAGCAAGTTCTTAAAGACCTACAAAGAGACACAGACTCCCACAGAACAATAGTGGGAGACTTCAACACTCTACTGACAGTAGTAGACAGATCATTGAGGTAGAAAATTAACAAAGATATTCAGGACCTGAACTCAACATTGGACCAAATGGATCTGAAAGATCCACCCAAAAACAACACCCAAAACAACACCCAAAACTCTCCACCCAAAAACAACAGAATATACATTCTTGTCATCACCACATGGTATATACTCTAAAATTGACCACATATTATAACTGGACATAAAACACTCCTCAGCAAATGCAAAAGAACTGAAATCATACCAAACATACTCTTGGACCACAGTGCAATAAAAATAGAAGTCAAGAAAATCGCTAAAACCCATGCAATTACATGGAAATTAAACAACATGCTCCTGAATGACTTTTGGGTAAATAGTGAAATTAAGGCAGAAATCAAGAAATTATTTGAAACTAATGAGAACAAAGATACAACATACCAGAATCTCTGGGACACTGATAAGGCAGTTTTAAGAGGGAAACTTACAGCACTATAATGCCCACATTAAAAAAGTTAGAAAGATCTCAAACCTTAACTACCTAACATCACAACTAAGAGAACTAGAGACGCAAAAATAAATCAACCCCAAAGTTAGCAGAAGACAAGAAATAACCAAAACCAGAGCTGAACTGAACAAGACAAAAAAAAAACATTCAAAAGATCAATAGATCCAGGAGTTGGTTTTATGAAAAAAATTAGTTAGATAGATAGGCCACTAGCTAGACTAATAAAGAAGAAAAGAGAGAAGATCTAAATAAACACAATTAGAAATGATGAAGACAATGTAACCACTGACCCCACAGAAATAAAAATAACCATCAGAAACTACTATAAACACCTCTATGCACACTAACTAGAAAACTAGAAGAGATGAATAAATTCCTGGACACATATACTCTCCCAAGACTGAACCAGGAAGAAACTGATTTCCTGAACAGACCAATAATGAAATTGAAGCAGTAATAAATAACCTATCAACCAAAAAAAAAAAAAAAAGCCTAGAACCTGATGGATTCACAACTGAATTCTATCAAATATACAAAGAAAAGCTGGTGCCATTCCTATAGAAACTACTGAGGAGGAGGGACTCCTCCCCAATTCATTCTATGAGGCCACATCATCCTGATACCAAAACCTGGCAGAGACACAACAAAAAAAGAAAACTTCAGGCCAATATCCTTGCTGAACACTGATGCAAAAATCCTCAACAAAATACTTGCAAATCAAATCCAGCAGCACATCAAAAACCTAATCCAGCATGAGCAAGTAGGCTTCATCCCCAGGATGCAAGATTGGTTCAACATAAGCATATCAATAAATGTGCTTCATCACATAAACAGAACTAAAGACAAAAACAACATGATTATCTCAATAGATGCAGAAAAGGCTTTTGATAAAATTCAACACCCTTCATGTTAAAGCTGTCATCAAACTAGGTATACATACATCAAAATAATAAGACCAATCTATGACAAACCCACAGCCAACATTATACTGAATGGAAAAAAGCCAGAAGCATTCCCCTTGAAAACCAGCACAAGACAAATATGCTCTCTCTCACCACTCCTACTTAACATAGTATTGGAAGTCCTAGCCAGAGCAATCAGGCAGAAAAAAGCAATAAAGGGCATCCAAATAGGGAAAGAGGAAGTCAAACTATCTCTGTTTGCAGATGACATGATTCTATATCTGGAAAACCCAATAGTCTTGACCCAAAAGCTCCTTCAGCTGATAAACAACTTCAGCAAAGTTTCAAGATACAAAATCAATGTACAAAAATCCCTAACTAACATTCCTATACACCAACAGCCAAACCAAGCACCAAATCAGAAAGACAATCTCATTCACAATTGTCACAAAAAGAATAAAATACCTAGGAATACAGCTAACCAGGAAGGTGAAAGATCTCTACAATGAGTAAATATTTTAATGACTTTGAAAGTAAAAATTTTGATGGGGAAGCCAAGAAATAACCCTGTGGGACAGGATGACAATTAGAAGCATCGTTACGAGTTCGTAATTTTTTTTTTTTTTTTTTTTTTTGAGACAGAGTCTCCCTCTGTCGCCCAGGCTGGAGTGCAGTGACATGATCTCGGCTCATTGCAACCTCCACCTCCCAGGCTCAAGTGATTCTCCTGTCTTGGCCTCCCAAGTAGCTGGAATTACAGGTGTGCACCACACCCAGCTAATTTTTGCATTTTTAGTAGAGATGGAGTTTCACCATGTTGGCCAGGTTGGTCTCGAACTCCTGGCCTCAAGTTATCCACCTACCTCAGCCTCCCAAAGTGCTGGGATAACAGGTGTGAGCCACCATGCCTGGCCCAATTCATAACTTCTAATAAACATGTTCTCTAATTCTACCACTGAAAGGATCTAGAAATAATGCACTCCAATAGCAATGTATGAGCACAGCTAACACCAGAACTTGACTTCAATGTATGAGCACAGCTAACACCAGAACTTGACTATCAATCTTGACTTCAGTGTATGAGCACAGCTAACACCAGAACTTGACTTCAGTGTATGAGCACAGCTAACACCAGAACTTGACTATCAATCTCTAGTAAAAATCAGAGCTTCTGAGAGAAATAGTTGATTCTAGGTCAGAGGAAAAGGAGATACAAGATGGGTCTAGAATATCTTGTTGTGTTCTAGAAAGTAAGAACTTACTCAATAAAATGATAGGAGCCATGTCAAAAGGACATGGGGGCCCACTTACAGGAGTTCCTGCAGGCCAAGTCTCAGGAAATTTGAGCATCAATATAATTCATAGTAACAGACTATAAACCATTCAGTAAAACACGAAGTCATGTACCCATGTTGACAATAAATAAGGGCAGCTTTTTCCCTACCATAAAATGCTTTCAGAGAAACATATAAGGAGTGATGGAATTAGAAAAATCATCATTTTTTCAACCATTATAGGAAAAATTAATTCAGGTAAGACTCATCAACAGATACTAAATTTGTGCCATGCAAGTAAGAAAACAGGGTATTTTCATGATATCAAAGCATCTCTCCACAATTACGTATCACAAAGGGAAATAATTTTGTAGTGAAAAAGACTAGTGGACACTACCTCAGACAAGTGACAAAAATTAATCTCACAAACAATGAGACAAACCAGTTTCATGTACCTTCTGATGTGGTGCACTGAGAAGGACACAGCATCACTTATGTAATTTTCCTACCAAAAATGCACAATCTATTTATCAACATGAGGAAACATCAGAAAAACCCACATTCAAGGACATCCTATAAAAGGCTGAGGAACTATTCTAGATTAAGGAAGACTAAAAAGACATGACAACTATTCTAGATTATAAAGAAGACTAAAAAGACATAAATGAAATACAGGATCCTAAATTGGACCTGTATGAGGGGAAAATAATGAACACAATTAGGACAGCTGATAAGACTACAATGTGAACTATAGATTAGTTTAAAAGTATTATATCAATATTAGACTATGAATTTCATAATTGTACTGTAGTTATATGTAAGAGAATATCCTTGTTCTTAGTAATTACACTCTGAAGTACTAAGGGGTAAAGAGTATATATATATATATATATATGTGTGTATGAGACAGAACAAAAAACTCAAACATGGCAAATGGTAAAAATTGGAGATTTGGATAAATGATTTATAGGAGTTCTTTGTATTATTATTGCAATCTTTATGTAAGTTTGAAATTATCCTCTCCCAATTTTTAAAAAATTTCATCAACCATGTATACAGTATAATGTGCATCTCTCTTCTAAGTTGAACTATATGTTGGCAGTTTAGATTACGCCTTGCTTTCTCCTTTGCTAACATGCCCTATATCTCCACAGGGCTAGTGACTAGTACTCTGAGGCAGGCACATGTTTGACAAAGCATTTTTTAAAAAATAGAAAGACAAGCTCTGAATGTCAGAGTCTAAGATTTTTAAAATCCACATGTTTGTGAAACTTCCAAGCCCTTCTCTGCTGCCTGTGCCTCATGTCCTGAGCTTCCCTTGGATAATCCCATATGACTTTCCCAGTCACAGATTTTCCATTTGGTCACTCACTCAACCTTCAGCACAGTCATATCTTTTGCAGAGCTAAAAATAGCCATTCTATCAAGTGGGTAGCGAAAGTCCCATTTACAGTTAAGAAGATAACTTCCCTAAGATTATTTAATGGTGACAATGCATCAGCAAATCAAGATTTGGACAAAATAAAGGCACAAAATATTCCCTGTTGCATGAAATCTATCATTAATTCTTAATCGAGTGAATAGAAGTGCCAGCTCTGAAGTCAGACCTCATAGATCCAAATCCTGAATGTGTCCAGCTGTATAACTTTGGGCAAGCTACTTAACCTTCCTGAGCCTGTTTCCACATCTGTAAAATAGGGTTGGAAATAGTACCTATCCATGGATCTCATAGGCATCTTTTTGAGCAAAAGAAGCCGAAAATAGTGGAGTATATAATATATGATTATATGAAGTTCATGGCAATAGATGCCAGAATAATGGCTACTTTGCGGGAAAAGATTATTGACTGGGAAGGGGCACAAATGAGCCTTCTGAGTGGCAGAAATGCAATTTATCCTGATCTGGGTGATGGTTAAACAGGGATAAGTATGTAAACATTCATTAAGCTGTACATTAAAAATGTCTTATACTGCAACAAAAAAATAAATACAAAGAAAAAACATAATACCAACCAAATAGAATTGTGAGAATTAAGTGAGAAATTGTATGCAAAGTGCCTAGTACATGCATTCAATATAAGTCTGTTACTATTATAACTATTACAATAATAGAGTTGTTATTTTTAAGAGATGAGACTACCTTTCTCCTCAGTTCTTAATTTCACACCATTTCAAACTTTTATCTTGCCTTTGAAGCTCTATATCGCTCTCTTTGTATTTGAATAAAGGAATTACAGTTGGCCCTGGGTATCCATGGGGGATTGGTTCCAGGACACGCCATCAATACTAAAATTCCACTGATGTTCAAGTCCCTGGTATAAAATGGTGTAGTATTTGCATATAACCTATCCACATCCTTCTATATACTTTAAATCATCTCTAGATTATAATACCTAACACAATGGCAATGCTACGTAAGCAGTTGTACTGTATTGTTTAGGAAATAATGACAAGTAAAAAGGCCATACATGTTCAATACAGATGCCATTTTTTCAACTATCTTTAATCTGTGGTTGGTTGAATCCACTAATACAGAACCTACAGATACAGAGATCCAACTTTATATACTTCCTAAAATTTTGAAGGGCATTTTTAAAGAAGTAAATAAGGCAGTCAAAACTATGAACAGTTGGAAATAACACTAATTCAATAGAAATAAGCCAGAAATTCATCAGATGTTAAAACCTACAGACATGGAAAAGCTTATATGGATAATGAGTAGGCACCAGGGTTAGACTTTCCTTTCAGTTAGTTCTAAATTCTAGGGGAAGTTTAAACTAAAGGGAAGAAATTAAGAAAATAGTAAACACAAACTGATATCTGAACATTTTTAAAATGAAAGTGAAACATTACCAATTCATGCATCCTTGCTGAGCAGGCTCTCACTCTGAAGATCATTTCTAACTTTCTTTGGCCTGGTAGATTTTCTTAAATGTTATCCTCAATTAGGTTACACTGTTATTTTTTAAAACTTACCTTTATAAAAGCATAGCCAACACCATTATCTGTAATGGTGAGACCAAGTGAATCCTCAGATTTATACACATTCACTTCTTTTTTGATTCCTTTCACATGGGCAAATATGAAATCTTCTAGTCCTAGTTGTCCTCCTAAGAGTCTTTCCATGTCAATTTTAGGTGTGTTTAAAGTGCAATATAAGATCTGCAAAGAAAAATAAAATGTCAGGTCCATTTCCACTTGGAATACATCTGACCGTTAATTTATTTATAAACATTTATTGACTGAAATATTCCTCAATTTATGATGTAAAGAGTTACATCATAAAATGTGTTTTTATGTTGGCTAGAGAGATTCTGGGACACATTTTCAGACAGTAGCATTAGGTAACATGTATTGAGGGTTTCCTGTAGGCCAGGCTTCATGCTAGACAATTCACATCCCATTATCTCACTTCATCTTTACAGTAACTTTATAAAGGACATTGGTATCACCATATTACAAATGAGGAAACTGAAGCCTGGTAAAAATAAGTAATTTGCCTAAGGTCACACAGCCAGTACTTGTCAGAGCCAAGGATTTGAGTTCAGGTCTCACCAATTTTAAAGTGGTTTATGCCAAGGGACCTGACATTTTATAATGCTGAAATCAAAGGTTATAGTCCCAAAGGTCTGCATCATGCATACACTACAATTAAAATATAGGCAAGCCTATATTTGAAAGCTGGTAAATACATTTTTAAATATAGACAATTTTATTTATCTTGCATTATAGTGCCTGAAAAAAGCAATTTATTTAGTGAATGAGGTGTTAAAATCAGTATGTTTTAGAACTAAAATGGACTTTAAAGACTATAACCCAATTTAAAAAAGGGGGAGGGGGGCCATGGAATTGGGGTCTGGAGATTTTAAAACAACTTGTACCAATTCATGTGACAGTAAAAAGAGAGCAAAAAAGAAACCAAATGGTGAAAAGTTGTGTGGAGATTTCAAAGGGGCTTTTTATGTTTACCAAGTCTTTATTTGACCTCATTTTCCTTCAAAAATATGACTCATTTGACTAAAATGTGCAGTGCTACTCAAGTTTGTCAACCATAATCTGGGTAACTTGTGGGGCCCAAATTATAGAAGAGAAGTAGGGTTGAAAAGGTATCATCGGTTAAGAAGCTAAGTTCAACAAACATGTATTGAGTAGCTTCTATTTAATAAGCCAAAAAGGGCATTTTAATATGGCTGTTTCATGCCAAAATCACTAAATGAAATTTATCATATAATGTCCACCACAGGCATTGCAAGCCTCTTCCTCCATCCCGGATCCTTACCTCAGGCCTCACTCTCAACCCTCTCCCAGTATCCTGGAGTTTCACACCAGTCCTAATTCCTAACAGAACCTTGATTGAGCCTTAACACATCCATAACCTGCATCCCACTCAGAAATAGGGTGCATTTACTACTTACTGAATGGCTTTTTAGGCCATGTCAAAATGTGTCTGAATCAGAATAGCTTCATAAAATAAAGCTGTCCCTGCTATACAATCAAAGGTCAAGAGTGTTCAGCCAAGCTCAGAGCAAATCCCAGAGGTATGTTAAAGGAGCTAGTGATGAGGACAGAAAAAAAGGCCACTGGCTACAAAACAGTGAATGCCTACAGGAAACAACTATGGCCCCCCAACTTGTCCTCTTTTCATCCCAGTCTTTGTTGAGCCTTCAATTTAACCCTTTATGTTCCCGGCAAGGGCAAAACACATTCAGCTTTGTAGATAATAAGTTTTTGCACATATTCTCTAGTGTAAAAATGATATTGTTCTCAGGGGGAAAAAAATCGGTTAAGTCAAGAATGGTGCATATTTCTGATCCTAACTGTAAAATCAATGGCATATTAGTTTGCTGACAAAAATCACTGTGAATGGGTTGAGGGAGAAGGGAGTATGTGTAGAAAACAGCTTTTCTGACTCTCCTTCACAAAATGATGAGAAGTAAGTAGAAGAAACAACATTTTTCTCCTCCTTGGTTTTTTTTTTTTTTTTTTTTTTTTCCGGTGAATCTGTCCATGGTATTCACAGTGGGTCCCAAACACCAATATAAAAGCAATTTACTCATTAGCTAGGAAAAAAAAAAATTAAAATACCATGATGGTATAACAGGATAGAGAAAAACAAAAAGGAAAAAAAGGAAATCTCACACAAACTGAACTTCTAATGACCAAGCCTCTTCCTTTGCTTCCTTTCTTTCAACTTTTCGCATGCTTCACTACAGAGCAAACATTAGATTTCCTGCAGGTAGAAGAACCCTTTTCCATCGTGCTTCCTCCCGTGCAGAATAACATTCCATTCTAGACAGCCAAAAGTTGGCAAGCAGGGCATTAGTTTTTCTGTAAGGAATGGAGCCAGCTATATCTTTCAGTGAATGGAACTTCATGGGAAGCTGTGTTGAAAACCTGTAGGAATGTGATAGCCACTGCAAGGTGGAATAAGAGCAGCAGGTAACTAAAGCTCCATGACTTCAGATCAGTTCTTCACGGGAGAATAAGAAGCTATCACAGTATCAATGCACAACTGTCAGCAAATATACCTCTAAGTATATGATAAAGGTCTAGAAATTCAAGCATCCTCAAAGATTTTATATTTTGAACTGCAAAATAAGAAAGTGATACACTAGTTTCTAAAGAATGCAAAGTTCCTGCTCATTCACTCATCAAAAGATAATGAACATTTAAGTCAGAAGGAACCTTAAGAAGCTACTGTGAGCTTTCATACCCTCACTCATACTCATATGAAAACAATAAAACTAACAGTGAAGTGGCCATATTATCAATGCTCCTCTAAGAAATATTTGCTTCCAGAATCTAAGTACGCTACACAACAGGCAGTGAAAGGCAGCATTTAACTTTTTTTTAAAATATAACACTCTCTGACGGACAAACTAAACTAAATCAAAAAAGATTTGGAAAGTAAACTCGTAACAAGGTATCACACAACGTAAGGAAAATGACTGATTCAGTAGATATAATCTTAATGATGTTTTTCATTGTAAAATGAAATCCTTAACACCTTCTGGGGTAATCTGTATTTGTTGCTTTACTGCCATCATTGCCTATTTCCATAACTGATGGAGTACCCATGACTATTTCATTTTCTAGAGCATCACTGCCCAATAGAAATACAATGTAAGCTAAATAATTTTAAATTTTCTAATAGTCACAGTAACAAAAGTAAGAAGAAATAGCTGAATTAATTTAATTTAAAACTATATAACCCAGTATATCCAAAATATTGTCATTTCAGCCTATAATCAATGTAAAAATTATTAAGATGGTTTTCATTTTTTAAATTAAGTTTTTAAGATCCAGCATGTATTTACCCTTACGTCTTGTCTCAATTTGGAAGAACCAGCTACATTTAAAGTGCTCAGTATCCAAATTCGGCTAGTGGTTACAACATTGGGTAGTTCAGCTTTAGAATCTCATGTCTTTAGGCTGGGCGCAGTGACTCACACCTGTAATCCCAGGCTTTGGGATTACTTTGGGAGGCTGAGGCGGGCAGATCTCCTAAGGTCAGGAGTTCGAGACTAGCCTGGCCAACATGGTGAAAACCCATCTCTAAAAATAAAAAAAAAAATAGCCAGGCATGGTGGCAGGTGCCTGTAATCCCAGCTACTCAGGAGGCTGAGGCAGGAGAATCGCTTGAACCCAGGAGGCAGAGGTTACAGTGAGCCGAGATTGCACCACTGCACCTCAGCCTGGGTGACAGAGCGAGACTCTATCTCAAAAAAAAAAAAATTAAAATAAAACCTTTTAGTAGGTAGGGATTTTATCTTACTAGCCTTATTTGTCTTATTGCAGGGGTCCCCAACCCCTAGGCTGCAGACTGGTACCAGCCCTTGGCCTGTTAGGAACCAGGCCACACAGCAGGAGGTGAGTAGCAGGCAGGCAAGCATTACTGACTGAGTTCAGCCTTCTGTCAGATCAGCAGCGGCATTACACTCTCATAGGAGCATGAACCCTAATGTGAGCTGCACATGCAAGGGATCTAGATTGCCTGCACCTTATGATAATCTAATGCCTGATGATCTGAGGTGGAACAGTTTCATCCAGAGACCATCCCACTTGTTCCAATACATGGAAAAACTGTCTTCCATGAAACCAGTCCCTGGTGCCATAAAGATTGGGGACTGCATGCTTATCACTCTGCCTCATCTATATGGAAGACAGACTAATTGTAGGAGAAAGCTATTGCCCTTTGGGGCCAGAAGATGGAGGGCCTTGAATTGTTATTATTGTGCTAGACATCAACATCTTCGGTATCTATTCCCTTTCCCCCTAATTTTCCTTTGGAAACTTCTCTTCCCCATTTTAAGCCATATGGTAGCTTGGGTGGGAGTGACCACATCCTCAGGTTTAAATTGCTTATTGACTACCAATTTAGGCCAAGAAAATCCAAGAATGAACTTATTGGGGGTTTGGGGAAATAATCCTCTTCTCTTTTCCATAGAAGCTACCAAACGGTGGTTCTGTGTCCCTCACTTCTTCTAAATTATATGAGGTCTAAAATGACTGCAGTTATCACTGCAAACATTAGAAGAGTGGGCCTGGCAACAACGCTGACATGAGGAAAGCAGAGCCTCTGGCTCCAGTCTTACTTCGAGACAGTCAGGGGTGGGCACTGGAGATTGTCCACTCTTTTCCCCTCCTAACACAATTCCCAGATGTGTACAGATTGCAAGCACTTTGGAGGAAAATGACTCACATCCCCTATTCCAGGCATAAAAGTGAACTAGCCTAAGTGATGGTTTAGGTGTAAGCATGTGGCCCAATGCCAGCTTATAAGACATAGGAGGAAGATGTCCAGGAAGCTCTGGAAAATATTTTTTCACGCCTAATAAAGAAACACAGAAAGAGACAGTCCCTTTCTTCCTCTGTATTTTGCCTTATCTGTGTGTGGTCTAGGAATTTCTACCACCATCTTCCTGCCAGCTGAGAAAGACACCAATGCCAAGAATGGCAAAGCAAAAAGAAGAAATAAACCTAAGTCCTTGGTGACATTGGTGAGTTGCTCAGTTAACCATTTTGGAGCCCACTCTACCTCTTATTTATTTTGAGACAGGGTCTCACTCTGTCATCAAGGTTGGAACACAGTAGTGTGATCATGGTTTACTGCAGCCTCAACCCCCCAGGCTCAAGTGATCCTCCTGCCTCAGCCTCCCTAGTAGCTGGGACCACAGGCACATACTACCAAACACAGCTAATTTTTTTATTTTTCGTAGAGACATGGTCTCACCATGTTGCCCAGGCTAGTCTCAAACTTGTGGGCCTAAGCGATCCTCCTGCTTGGCCTCCAAAAGTGCTGGGATTACAGGCACAAGCCACCACACACAGCTCTCTTTTATGTAAAATAATAAGTTAAGTTATCTTGGTTTAGCCAGTTTGAGTAAGTAGTTTTCTGTTACTTGCAGCTGAAAACACACTGTCTGATACACAGTCCTATCCCAGAATGTTTAGTTACGTGAGTCAATAAATTTCACCAAGCCATCCTGGGTTGGATTTTCTGTTACTTTCAACTAAAAGGCTCCTAACTGATAGAATCATTATGCCTTGTATCTTTATAATTCTTCAGCGTTTAAAAGTTCTTTCTGCCTACCATCTCATTTTATCCTTTAAAAAATATCTAAAGTACATGGTGAATTGTGTTTCTTTTAATACGCTGAGGTATTATGGCATCCTAATTTCATATTCTATCACCCCTAACAAAAATTTCAGACAATCTCTCCTCCTTACTTCCAATATCAGTAAAATAAATAAATCGATAGACTGGAATAGTCTCATTCTTGTAATGTGTTAAATAGAAAGAAGAGAAAAAGAAACGTAAGAGATGAAAATAATGGATTAAGAGTTAAGAGTTCTGGATCTAGTTTCAATTATGTACCCTTCAGTCTCAGGGGGTTTAGTTGAGTCATTTGGCCTCCTTGATCCTCACGTAAATTGTGGCATTATTAAAGTTTGGTCTACATCAAATGGTCATTACAAAAATTCAGTAAGTGTATAAATATACTTTTTAAACTAAAAAGCTCTCAGGAGGCTGAAGTGGGAGGATCGCTTAAGGTCAGGAGTTCAAGACCAGCCTAGTCGCCTCAGCGAGACTACATCTCTTAAAATAAAATAAAAAAATAATTATCTGACACATGCCTGTAGTCTCAACTACTTAGGACTGAGGCAGGAATATTGCTTGAACCCAAGAGTTCAAGACTGCAGTGAGCTATGTGCTATGTGCTACTACACTCTAGCCTGGGTGACAAAGCAAGATCCTATCTCTAAAAAATAAGTAAATAAATAAAAAGGCTCAATTTAAAGGTTTTTATTATTATTACTGGAATACAGGGCTTCATGAACAATGATATTTATACTTATGCTTGAAAGCTTCTTAAAGTGCATGAACTTTCCTGAAGTATCAGATTTTGCTCCTTTTTAATATCATAACCAGGATAGATTGCATTTCTCCTCATAAAAAAACTATCCTTCAACTTTTGTTGTTGTTGAAGAATAACTTGCAGACAGTTTTCTTGCTGTGCATTTATATTAAATTGCTACTTTCCTCAGTATTTTCAAATTCTTACCACATGGTTATGATTATTCATCATTGAAACTCAATATGGCTAGGAAGATAAAAGTTTGAACTATCGCACAGAGCCATTAATATCAATTAATATTGCTTTTTCTCTGGTGGCACCATTATATACTCCACAATGTGCTTTGTGAATAGCATTAAATAAATTATTTGTCATTAGTGTTTCAAAAGATATTCTGGTCCACAAACAGGTTAACAAATCTCTCCCAAAACACATCAAATTCATGTTTAAAACGCCAGGAAGTCCACTTCCAACTTTCTTTTGTTGAATGCCTTCCTTAAACAGGAACTGAGCTGGCCAAAGATTCTACATGTTCCAAAGATCTCTGGAACAAATTATGGGCTTATGCAGCTAGAGTTACATTATTTGTATATGTGATTTTAAACATAAGCAGTATTATTATTTTTATATGACTACCCTCCTACATCTCAATCTACCCCCAAAATTTTGCTTACTTTTTTATACTGTATCTCAAATAAACATTATAGAAATATCAGCCAATGTCATTATAGAAAATAAAGAGAAAGTCTGGGTGCAATGGCTCACACCTGAAATCCCAGCACTTTGGGAGGCTGAGATGGGTGGATCATTTGAGGTCAGGAGTTCGAGACCAGCCTGGCCAACATGGTGAAACCCCGTCTCTACTAAAAATTAAAAAATTAGGCAGGTGTGGTGGCATGCACCTGTAGTCCCAGCTACTCAGGAGGCTGAAGCAGGAGAACTGCTTGAACCCAGGAGGTGGAGGTTGCAGTGAGCTGAGATCGGGCCACTGTACTCCAGCCTGGGCAACAGAGTGATACTCCGTCTCAAAAAAAAAAAAAGGCCGGGCATGGTGGCTCATGCCTGTGATCCTAACACTTTGGGAGGCCAAGGCAGGCAGATCACAAGGTCAGGAGATCGAGACCATCCTGGCTAATACAGTGAAACCCCATCTCTATTAAAAATGCAAAAAAAATTTAGCTGGGCGTGGTGGTGGGCGCCTGTAGTCCCAGCTACTCGGGAGGCTGAGACAGGAGAATGACATGAACCCGGGAGGCGGAGCTTGCAGTGAGCCAAGATCATGCCACTGCATTCCAGCCTGGGCGACAGAGCAAGGCTCTGTCTCAAAAATAATAATAATAATAAGAGAGAAAAGAAACCATACTTTCCTCAGGAGTTAGTACCACATATTTATACATAAGAAAACCACCTGGATTATGGTTCCTTTGTTAGTGACTAAGGTTTTATCTGGGTTGTTCCTATTATCTAAGTCTCAAAGACTTTTCTTCAAAGAGAAAAAATAATAATTATTTGACCTCCATCTAAATTACTGTCCTTAAAGTTATAGGAATTAAAAACAACCTGAAACTAAGAATAAAATAATTATGGGGGAGAAAAAAAAATAGTCATGTACCCTAAGTGCTTGAAAAGAAAGGATCAGCTCTACCTAAGCCACGGGGACAGAATCACATTGCTCAAAACTCTTCCAAAAAGCTCTGAGTGTCTTATGCTACATAATCGCCCCCAAAATATTTGGTAAATGTGTCATATCAAGGAACTTCTAGAACTCAAACTAGTCTTCAATTATATGCATAGACTGGGAAACTGCTCATCTCTCTTATTTGTACAGAGTTTGGATACTGGCTCCCACTTCCAGTGAAATGCTGTATCGTGAAAGTAAATGAGCTGGGGAGAGGAAGGTCAGCAAGGACTTTTTTCAAAATCAACATTAAGGTCCAAGAAACACTGATTAATGTACCAGCTACTTTCATATGTTACCTCAATTAATTATCAACAACAATTTTATGTGAGATGTATCATAATACCATTTTTTATAGATTAGAAAACAAAGGTTTAGAGGAGAAAATGGCTTGTGTAGGGTCACATATACAGTAATTGGTGCAGTTGGAACTCCAACCCTGGTTGTCCAACTCCAGGGTGTTTTCCCGGCAATGCCTCTCTGACAACTATTATCTGTGTGGGGACATCTAAGTTACTGGTCACTTCCTAATGCGTTAGCTGAACTAAATCCTTGTGAGTCAGGTCATGAAGACAAGTATCAATATGCCCTGTGCAGAAAAGAAAACCAGCTCAGACATGTTAAGTGATTTGTGTAGGGTCACACAGCTAGCGAATGACAAAGTCAGAACTAGAATTCGGGCTTTTTCTAACCCATGATACTGTAGCTGTGATGTAAATATAAACACAGCTTTGAATTTAAAACTTTTAGAAGACAGGCATGACGGCACACACCTATAGTCCCAGCCAAGGTAGGAGGATCACTTGCACTCAGGAGTTCGAGACAGCCTGGGCAACTCAGTGGGACCTCTTCTTTTCTTAAAGAAAAAAAAAAGAAGAAGAAGAAACAAAAGAAGAAGAAAGAAGAAGACGAAGAAAGAAGAAGAAGAAGGAGAAGGAAGGAGGAGGAGGAGAAAGAAGGAGAGGAAGAGGAAGAAGAGGAGGAGCAAAAAAAAACCTTCTAGAAGAGACTATACAGTTTTATACTCTATATGGAACCAAATATATTGTGTTCATTTAATAAACCCCTCACTTTCTAAAAGGAGTAAGACAGTTTGCATAATATAACTATTTATAATTAGACTTTAAAAGCCAAACATAAATATCAAAATAGCAATAACATTATTTAATTTAAATTATTATAAATGATTTTAAAATTTATTCCCACTAGTTTTAAAAATGACTAGTTACATTTGTTTCTTTGTATTATAAACACAGTAATTTAAAATCTCAGCCTATTATTTTCCCAGTATAATGCATGTACTAAATTTCTAGGATTAGTTTTAAAATATGCATCATTTTATATATACAGTGCCTTTGACTTCATCTTGTCAATAGCTACAGTCATCTAGAAACAAGTTTCACAGGCTGGAAAAGATATAAAATTGGCGACAAGACAGATATTTAGAAACATGATACCGTATGCTCTATTTAGACCTTCATGAGTATATTGTATAAAGCTCTGTCCTGAACTGTGTAGAACTTTCTATAAATGATTCACTTCTAAATTAGCTGCCCTGGGTCAGCAGTGGCAAGCCTTAAATAAAAGGTGAATCATCACTCTTTGTGCTCTTCTCCAGTAGAACTACTTTTTTCAGTATTACTAATGAGTAAAATAATATGACAAATAAGAATTCTATCCAAAAAAAGAAAAACAGTCAGATTCATATTTTGAATCTACCAAATGACTTCCCAGCATAACCAAAAGAACATTTTCTTTACTAATGAAATATAATAAAGGGAACTGTGTATCCAAGAAAATCAAAATCCCAAAGCAATCCTTGAGACATAAGAGAAGGATAAAGAATTGGAATAGGTGTAAGTCTTGCCTTTGTGGACATTACACAAATACTAAACCAACGAATAAAATAAATCAAATGCATATAGCCATATATACATATATCATCCTCTCCCACAATCTTTTTACACTCAGAGGAGATACCTGAGCTTATCCTAGTCTAATAATGCTGCAACATTGCATGCCAATTTGAAAGACATCATAAATCACTGCTATTTCCCCCGTCAGGTGCTGTTAAATTTTCCATGCTTTCTGAACCACTTATCTTCTTAAAAGCCTCCTCTTGTTTAACATTAAAGATGGAAGAGATTCTAAACAGGCAAAGAGAGACTATAACAGGGGACATTTTATATGCTCGAATAGGATGGTTTATAAAACATCATAATTATACATTATAATTATTAGTAAAGAGATTTGTGGATTAAACGTTCCAAATTACCAAACAAATATACAAATATAACTTGTAAAAGATTGCCATTAGACCTCAAAAGGATCTTTAAACAAAACTTTAAAATTTGTTTGGCAGAAGTTCATAGAGCACTGTGTTCATTTTGGCCCACGAGGCTGAATTCTAACCCCTACAATGAAATGTCTGAAGAGAGTGTGATATTTAAAAACCACCCAAATGAATCATGGAAAATTGGAAAGTAAGCATGGTGAGCCATTCAGGTGTCAGAGGGAGTGATGGGGGAAGACAGTCTATTCCTTACTACACCCTACAACAGGAATTCTGACAGAAAGAGATGAGCACTCTATGGGGAAAATATGGGCCACCTGAGAAAATATCAAACATCTTGAGAGAGAAAGATGTTTCTTCTAAACTAAAACACCTAAAAGTCATCATAAAAATGTACTACAGGGGTCAGGTGCGGTGGCTCATGCCTGTAATCCCAGCATTTTGGGAGGCTGAGGCAGGCAGATGACCTGAGGTCAGGAGTTCAAGACCAGCCTGGCCAACGTGGTGAAAGCCCGTGTCTACTAAAAATACAAAAATTAGCCAGGTGTGGTGGCAGGTGCCTGTAATCCCAGCTACTCAGGAGGCTGACGTATGAGAATCACTTGAACCTGGGAGGCAGAGGTTGCAGTGAGCCAAGATTGTACCACTGCACTCCAGCCTGGGAGATAGAGACTCTGTCTCAAAAAAGAAAAAAAAAAAGTACTACAGGGTTCCCTAGATGAGGGAGCCAAATGATCTGGGAGAAAAGGGTGAAGGCAAATTCACTGACCACCTCACACACTTATATTTTTCATCAGGAAGTTTGAGAGCATAAGAAAATTCACCTATGGGTGGGCCTGACAGGACTGAATCCACAAGTGAGGTTAGCCCTCAATCTGGAGTGTATGTGAGGATTCTTCTAGGTTCAGACTTTTCAATTTTGAACCATCTCCTGCCCCAGGGATAGAATAAGCCCAGGAAACTGAGAATGGGAAAGGGTGAAGAGCAGCCAAGAACAGAATTCTGTCACAGACTTGGAGATACCCAGGCACTGCCCTGGCTGACTGACCTTTGCTCGGAGTTGTTGATTATCAGCAACCTGTTCCCTACTCTTACCAAGCAGTTTCTTCCAACTCTCTGCTTGCCAACATTACCGCCATTCCTGCCTGCAAGACTCCCGGTGCTAGGGGAGGCAGAGCACTTAGAAAAGAGAGGGAGAAGACCAAGCAGGGGCAGGAGCTGAAGAAGCTGACAGGCTACCACGGGACTCCATCCTCAACTCCCAGGAATGTGTCACCAAGCCAGAGCCAGGACGAGGAGTACCAGTCTCCTGGCTCCAGTCTGGGTGCTGACACTGAGCCCTTGCTACCTGCTTCTATTTTTATGAGCACACATACTCCCTCTCCCTAGCCTTCCAAAAAATGCCTATAATGCAAAACCTTCCTTATTCCCCAGGAAAATGGCTTATATATTGTTGGCAATTAATAATTATATGATAAACTTTCTCACATCATATTTTTCTTCTCTCTCCTTTTCTAGCAAGCAGTTTGGTTATAACTGGGATAACTCTAGGTCCCAGTTTATCCCTGTTGTTCCAGAGTAATTATAAATACTATCTCTTTCACTCTCTGAAGCATCTGGGTTGGTTTGAAATATCAATTTTACACTAACCTGTTTATATTAAGCTGATCAAATAAGAATGCTCCCACTTCAAGATGCTGAGACTAAGACAGCATGGGATAAAAGGAAAGTCATGTGATTTGGATGTTGAGGAAAGGCAGTAGTAGAGTTCTTCTATCCCTTGGTATTGAAGTAATCTTCCCCACATGCCCCAATCCTGGGCTTCTTGGGAGAAAATACAAGTCCCCACAACTTGAGCATAATGACCAAGATTCTAGGAGACTTAAAGAGTATGGGGAGAGTTGGATATTAACTCTAAATGTTCAGTGGGGGAAAGAAGTAGAATAACAGAATTATATGCTGAAACAAATTCTGTCACAGGTACTCTCTATGCCTAGAAATACGACATGAAGAACTACATGTACTACTAAAAGGTTTTTTTTTTTTGGCTTAGAAGAATAAGCATTGACAAATGCAATACAAAACAATTCTGAATAAATTGTATTATTGCCCAAGTTTAACTGAAATGTTCAACTTAGTTGACTGAAATTGCTTATTAGGTTTATACTAAATTTGATTGAAAGAGCCCTCATCAGAAGAGTCCAGGCTAGTTACTATAAAAGAATCCATGCAGGTAGTTTAGACTAAGGACCATCCATAGAGAGTCCGGGTTAGTTACTATAACAGAATCCAAACAGGTAGTTTAGACTGAGGACCATCTACAGAGATAGACATTAAATTTGTTCTTATTTTCTGGATGTAGGCAAAGGGTGGGAGAATGAAAACTGTACCTGGTCTAGAATAGAAAAATTATAAGAAAAATTTGAGGCAAGGTGCAGTGGCTCACGCCTATAATCCCAGCACTTTGGGAGGCTAAGGCAGATGGATCACAAGGTCAGGAGATCAAGACCACCATCGCCAACATGGTGAAACCCTGTCTCTACTAATAATACAAAAATTAGCCGGGCATGGTGGTGGGCACCTGTAATCCCAGCTAGTCGCAGGGGCTGAGGTGGGAGAATCGCTTGAACTAGGGAGGCGGAGGTTGCATTGAGCTGAGACCACGACACTACACTTCAGCCTGGGTAACAGAGCAAGATTCCGTCTCAAAAAAAAGAAAGAAAAGAAAAATTTGCAAAAATAAGTGTCATCCAGCATCTTTTTTGAGGAAAAGAGGAGTAACATTTATTGAACCATTGTACCATTGTTCTGGACACCTAACATGCTATTTCATTTAATTCTCACAACAGTCCTATAAGGTAATTCATTGTACATTTTATTAGTGAGAAAATGGCTAGAAGGTGTCATCTACAGGAATCAAACCCAGGACAGGCCACCCTACCCTGAAACCCTCCTCCCCATCTGATCTCAAACCCTATGCTTCCCTATCATTCCACCCTAACTTTTGCACCTGCTATAGGACTCTATAAACCTGTCAAATAGCCACAGCAACAGGTGACACTTCAAGATATTACAAAAGATTGAGACATCATAAATTTTTCTAAAATCGCTACTCAATTTTACATGATTTTTTTCATTTAAAGTTCGGGGTACATGTGCAGGTTGTACAGATAAACTTGTGTCATGGGAGTTTGTTGTACAGATTATTTCATCACCCAGGTATTAAGCCTAGTACCCATTAGTTATTCTCCCTGATCTTCTCCCTCCTCCCATCCTCCACCCTCCACTAGGCCCCAGTGTCTGTTGCTTCTTTCTATGTGTCCATGCATTCTCACCATTTCAATTCCACTTATAAGTGCTAATACGCAGTATGTGGTTTTCTGTTTCTGCATTAGTTTGCTAAGGATAATAACCTCCAGCTCCATCCACATTCCTGCAAAGGGCATGATTTTGTTCTTTTTATGGCTGCATAGCATTCCATGGTGTATATGGACCACATTTTCTTTTCCAGTCTACTACTGATAGGCATTTAGGTTGAATCCATGTCTTTGCTATTGTGAATAGTGCTGCAATGAACATACATGTGCATGGGTCTCTACAGTAAAATGATCTATATTCCTTTGGGTATATATCCAGTAATGGGATTGCTGGGTCAAATGGTATGTCTATTTTTAGGTCTTTGAGGAATCACCACCCTGTCTTCCACAATGGTTGAACTAATTTACACTCCCACCAACAGTGTTTAAATGTTCCTTTTTCTCTGCAATCTTACCAGCATCTGTTATTTTTTGACTTTTTAATAATAACCATTCTGACTTGTATGAGATGGTATATCACTGTGGTTTTGACTTGCATTTTCTAATGATCAGTGATGTTAAGCTTTTTTTAATATGACTGTTGGTCACATGTATGTCTGCTTTTGAAAAGTGTCTGTTCATGTTCTTTGCCCACTTTTTAATGGAGTTGGGTTTTTTTTCTTGTAACTTTCCTTATAGATGCTGTATATTAGACCTTTTTCAGATGCCTAGTTTGCAAATATTTTCTCCAATTCTCTAGGTTGTCTGTTTACTCTGCTGATAGTTTTCTTTGCTGTGCAGAAGCTTTTTAGCTTAATTAGATCCCATTTGTCAATTTTTGCTTTTTCTTGCAATTGCTTTTGATGTCTTCATCATGAAATCTTTGCCCATTCCTACGTCCAGAATGGTACTGCCTAGGTTGTCTTCCAGGGCTTTTATAATTTTGGATTTTGTTAAAGTCTTTAATCCATCTTGATTTAATTTTTGTATATGGTGTAAGGAAAAGGTCCAGCTTTAATCTTCTGCATATGGCTAGCCAGTCATCCCAGCACCATTTATTGAATAGGGAATCCTTTCCCTATTGCTTTTGTCAGGTATGTCAAGGACCAAATAATTGTAGGCATGCAGCCTTACTTCTGGGTTCTCTTTTTTGTTCCATTGGTCTATATATCTATTGTTGTACCAGTACCAAGTTATTTTGGTTACTATAGCCCTATAGTATATTTTGAACTCAGATAACATGATGTCTCCAACTTTGTTCTTTTCGCTTAGAATTGCCTTGGCTATTCAGGCTCTTTTGTGTTTCCATATGAATTTTAAAAGTTTTTTTTTTTTTAATTCTGTGAAGAATGTCCTTGGTAGTTTAATAGGGATAGCACTGAATCTATAAAATGCTTTGGGCAATATGGCCATTTTAATGATATTGACTCTTCCTATTTCCATTTGTTAGTGATATCTCTGATTTCTTTGGGCAGTGTTCCATAGTTCTCCTTGTAGAGATCTTTCACCTCCCTGGTTAGCCGTATTCCTGGGTATTTTTTTTTTCATGTGGTAATTGTGAATGAAATTGCATTCCTGATTTGGTTCTCAGCTTGACCATTGTCAGTGCATAGGAAGAATATCACAAATTTAACAAGCCAAACACATGTTCTACTCTTTTAATTACAGTCCTGTAAGACTAACCCTCGGCAACATAGTGAGATCCTACCTCTACAAAAAATTTTTTAAATTAGCTGGGTGTGGTGGCTTTTGTCTATAGTCCTAGCTACTCAGGGGCTGAGGCGAGAGGATCACATGAGTTTAGGAGTTCAAAGTTTCAGTGAGGGCCGGGCACAGTGGCTCACACCTATAATCCCAGCACTTTGGGAGGCCAAGGCAGGCAGATTACTTGAGGTCAGGAGTTTGAGACCAGCCTGGCCAACATAGTAAAACCCCGTCTCTACAAAAATACAAAAAAGTTAGCCAAGCGTACTGGCATGTGCCGGTAATCCCAGCTGCTTGGGAGGCTGAGGCAAGAGAATCGCTTTAACCAGGGAGGCAGAGATTGCAGTGAGCCGAGATTGTGCCACTGCACTCCAGCTTGGGCAACAAAGTGAGACTCCATCTCAAAAAAAAAAAAAAAAGGTTGCATTGAGTTATGATTGTACCACTGCACTCCAACCTGGGTGACAGAACAAGACCCTCTCTCTAAAAAACATTTTTAAAAAGATGGATCCTAAAACTAAAAGTACAAAACCAACAGGAGGTCTTTCTCCTTGTTCGCCCTCTTATTGTTTCCCATCCCCACTCACTCCCGCACCTCCCTTTTTATCATCTTCTAACTTCACAGTGTAGGACAATTACTTAACCTCTAGCAACCAGGTATAAAACAGTATTGCTGGAGGTGACAGCCAATACTGGCCTCTAAGGAAACAGGTGGAAATATCAAGGGGTCTCTTTGATTGTTAAAATGATTGTATGGCACCACTGGCATTTGAGGGAAGCAGGGCATGGGTTAAGGATTCTGTTTGAATTGCAATGCTTGAGAAGCCCAGCTTGATGAAGAACTGCTTTGTATTCCACATGATGCTCAAATGTCCTATTAGACATTCATGCTGGAAGGATGGGGGGAAACTATCAACTATTTAAGCCTAGCCCCTAATTCTGTGTTACACACAGCGTATTTTTTATTCTGAATTTCTATGGGCTGCAATTACCATGTAAATCAAGGGAAGACTGTACTTTTTTATGCAGTGCCTTACCAAGAGTTATTTATCGTTTCAGAAAATCAAGTCATTGACAGCAATGCTGCCCATGTTATTTGGATTTGTAACATAAAACATTTATATCAGTCTGCTCCTGTCGTTGCACTATGGCAATTCTATGAGCATTTACAAACATTAATATCTCTTATTTTAAAATGTTGAATATGAGGAAAAAGAGACAAAAACAATCAATTGAATCCCATCTTTTTTTTTTTTTTTTTTTTTTTTTTGTCTTTTTGAGAGAGTCTTGCTCTGTCACCCAGGCTGGAGTGCAGCGGCACAATCTCAGCTCACTGCAACCTCCACCTCCCAGGTTCAAGCGATTCTCCTGTCTCAGCCTCCTGAGTAGCTGAGTAGCTGGAAATACAGGCATGCACCACCACACCTGGCAAATTTTTGTATTTTTAGTAGAGATGGGTTTCACCATGTTTTGGCCAGGCTGGTTTCGAACCCCTGACCTCAAGTGATCTGCCCGCCTCAGCCTCCCAAAGTGCTGGGATTACAGGCATGAGCCACTGCACCCAACCTGAATCTCATCTTATTCTTACTCTTTTCAAATCCAAACGTATTCACTACAAGTAGATACAAGCAACTGCTTCATGTTTTTTGTTTTGGTTTTTTTTGTTTGTTTGTTTTTTTGAGATGGAGTTTAGCTCTTGTGGCCCAGGCTGGAGTGTAATGGCACAATCTAGGCTCACTGCAACCTCCATTTCCCAGGTTCAAGCAATTCTCTTGCCTCAGCCTCCCGAGTAGCTAGGATTACAGATGCATGCCACCACACCTAGCTAATTTTTGTATTTTTTGTAGAGACGGGGTTTCACCATGTTGACCAGGCTGGTCGCGAACTCCTGACCTCAGGTGATCTGCCCGTCTCGGCCTCCCAAAGTGCTGGGATTACAGGCATGAGCCACTGCACCCAGCCGCTTGATGCCTTTTAAGATAACTTTTCCAAATACTTGGATATTAAAATCCAAGTTTGTTTCTAATATTAGAGTTAAGGAATCAATTATGCGTATAGGTAGAAAACATTGTTTAAAATCCTATTTCAGGAAAGTAAAGACGGTATCACAAAATATTTGTTATTAGAGGAAGCCTTTGGGTCTGCTAAGGTTAAGAATCACTTATGTAAAGGAAAGAATACAGACTTTGACGTCAGATAGACCTCAAGTCAAAGATATCCATCTGGGCTGTGAAACTTGAGTAATTTACTTTTACTCTAAGCTCCAGTTGCCTCTTCTATAGATTGTAATAATTTCTGGTGGTTCTGGCAAGAATTACCATTTCCGTTAAGATAGCATAGGTTAAGTGGTAATAGGTGTTCAACAATAATTCCTTGGCCAGGCACGATGGCTCATGAATGTAATCCCAGCACTTTGGGTGGGTGGACCACCTGAGCTCAGGAGTTCGAGACCAGCCTGGGCCACATGATGAAACCCCATCTCTACCAAAAATACAAAAAAAAAAAAAAAAATAGCTGGGCACTGTGGCGCGCCTGTGGTCCCGGCTACTTAGGAGGTTGAGGTGACAGGATCACTTAAGCCTGGGAGGTGGAGGTTACAGTGGGCCAAGATCGTGCCACTGCACTCCAGTCTGGGTGACAGACTGAGACCCCCTCTCAAATTAAAAAAAAAAAGAAAAAGAAAAGAAAAGAAAAAACACAGTAATTCCCTTCTCCTCAATTCTTAAGAAATGCTTCCCTTCCTCCACCCACTTTTACATACAGGCAGGAAAATGGAGAAAGGAAGGGGAAAGCACAGAGAACACAGAAGAAGGAAGGAAATAACAGGAATCATGACCAGCACCTAATACCCAACCACACCCAGAACACACTGCTAGTATCAAATGTGAGAAGCTTCAGGTGGTTAAATTAAGGTTCTGGCCCTGGATCATGAGGGACATAGTGTTAACGCCAATTATACAACCACTACTACATTAATGAAATATATGGATATGTAAACTGTTTTAAGAATAGATACACAATTATCATTTCCTCAACTTTGTTACCGTGTATCCCTTTAAGGCTACTTTAACACTGTAACTTAAGAACCTGTGACTTTTATAGACTGAGATGTAGAGCCTGGATTTTAGTCATCCCTCTCCATGTGCTTTGATTTATCTCCAGGGAGATTTTTATACACATAGCAAATACACATTCTGAATGCTTGAGTTCTTAAGCCTCTTAGCCACACCACCTACAGAGGGTCAAATATGTTTCTAAAAAGCAAACATTCAGGCTGGGCACAGTGGCTCATGCCTGTAATCTCAGCACTTTGGGAGGCCGAGGCAGGCAGATAACCTGAGGTCAGGAGTTCAAGACCAGCCTGGCCAACATGGCGAAACCCTATCTCTACTAAAAATACAAAAATTAGCCGGGCATGGTGGTGTGCGCCTATAATCCCAGCTCCTCAGGAGGCTGAGGCAGGAAAATCGCTTGAAACTGGGGCCTGTTTAAAATTAGTGTAAAGAACACTTTATTATAAATTAGCTGGGCTTGGTGGCTCACGCCTGTAGTCCCAGCTACTCAGGAGGCTGAAACAGGAGAATCACTTGAACCCTGGAAGCAGAGGTTGCAGTGAGCCCAGATCGCACCACTGCACCCCAGCCTGGGCGACAGAGGGAAACTCCATCGCAAAAAAAAAAAAAAAAAAAAAAAAAAAAAAAAAAAAAAAAAACATTCTACCACTGACAAAGCTCTAAGTCCCTTCAACTTCCCACTCCACATTTTAATCACCCAAACCTCAGAATACTCCACACACCCCAAACAGCAGGGCTAAAGTTTCTGAGATGAGTAATGAAGGCCAGTTTCTTGGATCCCAATTCAGACAAGCAGTGACAGAGCCGTCCACCTTCAATTGGCTTCCTCTTTTCTTTGTCTAAGTGAGCAACTAGCCCAAAGGTGTTTGTTAGTTACTTCTCTCTGAATAAGCAGTGTCAAGGAACAGTTTGGTTATATCAGGTGATGGGGGTTTACACTAAGAAGACACAGGGAAACAAAGGCAGCACAGGAAACCCTTTCAGGAAACAGGTAGACTTCTTAGAAATTATTAAAATTTGTCTAATCACCATTAAAGACACAGTGGCAGCTCTCCTTGCACAAGGACTCCCTGGTGGCCCTATGAGACACTGCAAGGATACAGTGACTGCCATTCCCAGGCCTCAGCATTTCTTTCTTAGGGCTACTCCTGTTCTTCTCCCACTACCAACCATACAGAACAGAATACAATATGCTCTTAATTGAGTTAAAAAAAAAAAAAGAAGATAAAGTGGGGGGATATACCCACACAGATATGAATGTTTATCTATCTACCTATCTATCTATCTATCTATCTATATACACACACACACATTTATAGAGTATTTTTCTGGAAGGACAGTAAAGAAAGTGGTTACAATAGATGGTTCTGGGTGGCCCACATCTTTTGGATGTTTACCATGTAAAAATTCAATTTATATACCTTACTTTTTCAACTAAAATAATCATTTACTGTGTAGCTCCACAGTGGACTTCAGCTTTATAGAGAGTAATTTCTGCTAGTAACTTCAGTAAATGAATGCAGCACAAAAGCAAGAGATCACTTTCCTTTGGCAGCCTCTGGTCAAACATTATGGATGCCCTCATTAACTGAGAGCCAACAGGTTAATGGGAAGAGGAGGACTTGAGAGGTAGGTTGCAGTTAACACTGAGATAAAATCAAGAGATGAAAGAGGGTCGGTCGGCTGCAGTGGTACACACCTATAATCCCAGTACTTTGGGAGGCTGAGGTGGGAGAATTGCTTGAGCTCAGGAGTTTGAGACCAGCGTAGGCAACATGGCAAAACCCCATCTCTACTAAAAATACAAAAACTAGCCACACATGGTGGTGCGCACCTATAATCCTAGTTACTTGGGAGGCTGAGGTGGGAGGATCACTTGAGCCTAGGAGGTTGAGGCTTCAGTAAGTGATGATCACTGTGGGTCTCAAAAAAAAAAAAGAGATGAAACAGGTTAGATTAGGAATAGAACTTATGAATTGATTACAGCCCACCTATATCCTTTACCTATAAAGCTTTGAAACAACTATAAAAGAATTTGTGTGATATCACCATCCCAAATTTCCAAACATTACATTTGATGTCAGAAAAGCAGAAAATATGTTTCAGCTTCTAAAAAAATCCTTATTTCAAGTTTATACTACTATGCCTTACTGAATTATATTCATAGAATTCTATTTTCCAAAAGTCCTCATTAAGTTCAAAAATACTACATCTTTATTTTTTAATCTCTAATTCACAGAGTGCTATTGGCACTTCAGTTTTAAATTCTCTGTCTAGCACGTCTCTAACAAGAAGTGATCTCTGAATGACTTTATTTATTTTTTCTTTTTTTCTTTTTGTTATTGTTTTTTGTTTTTTCTCACTCTTGTTACCCAGGCTGGAGGGCAGTGGCACGATCATGGCTCACTGCAGCCTCAACCTCCCTGGGCTCAAGCAATCCTCTTGCCTCTGCCTCCCGAGTCCTGTCCAAGCTTCAACTTGGGACTACAGCTGGAACTAGAGGCACACATCACCATGCCTTACTCATTTTTGTATTTTTTGTAGAGAGGGGATTTCACCATGTTGCCCAGGCTGGTCTTGAATCGCTGAACTCAAGTGATCCGCTGACCTTGGCCTCCCAAAGTACTTGGATTACAGGCATGTATGTGCCACTGCACCCAGCCTAAATGACTTTAGATACACCAGGGTCTCTACCATTTCAAGGATTTCTATAGTCAAGCCACTTGCAAAACACTGTCATAGTCATCATTGTATGTCCCTCAATACTTTGTACATAAAGATGACACTGGAATATTTTTAATTGAATGCACAAGCTCTGGAGGAACATTCAAGCTAAGAAAGACCTTGGATCTCTTCATTTAATTCAGTGGCTCCCAAACACACAATCTACCAATGGATGACAGGCCAGCCACCTAAGTATATCAGGGAAGCTTTTTTAAAATGACAACATTCTCAGGCCCTAGTCAAAATCTGTAGGGGTGAAGCCCAGAAGCCTGTGTTCTTTAAAAAGGTCACCAAGGTGATTCTAAGAGGCAACTGGCTTTGGGAACCACTGGTGTAGTTCACCCACCCCAACAAGAGGGAAGACTTGCCCAAAGTTGGATAGTGAGGAGGACAGGGCAGCAAAACGATCAGCAAAGGACAAGGATGAAATGGAAGCTATTTGGCAGAGTTCTTTGGTGCTAAATGGGCATTCACTATAACAGAACGTTATGAGTTACCATAGAGTCCCTTTTTATCACAGAATAACTGATGAATCATTTTTGAAAAAACATACCAGCATTTTTTTGAAGTATATATCTTGGAATATTGGTCCACGGAGTGTTTGTTATGCAGGAAAAAAGGGAGAGCACCATACTCAAATAAGTGAAGGGAATAATAAACACCAAGATTCTTGGATATTTAAATTTTTAGTGGACTTCTCAAAGCCATTAATATGTATCATGAATTTACAAAATACAGTTCCCAAAGTTATTTGACAACTGGAGGCATTTTTTCTATAATATGTCAAGGGATTCATGTTGCTTGGAACACATTTTAGGAAACCTGCACTAGCTTGTCAAATTGTTTGTCACTGAACCGCACTCCACTGGAGGATGGGGCTATGTCATCTTCACCTTTAAGTTCCCAGCATCAAGCACAATGCTGAACTCCTAATAAGCGCTCTGAGTGAATCCTTCAATTAAAAAAAAAATCAGTTAAAAGTAACTAAAGATGGTTGTCTATTTGGTAAACAAGTTCAAAAGTCAGAATACAATAAAGACTCTTCCAACTCTAGAATTATAACTACCATTTAAAAAATACCTACTATGTGCCAGGCACAGATCTTACATACATGATTTTTCATGTACCCCTCACGACAACCTTTTGTGATGACAAGTATCATTAACCCCACTTTACAGATGAGGAACAGAAACAAAGAGCAGCCAATAACTTGCCCAAGGTCTCAGAGATAGTAAGCGGCACTCCTAACCACTAAGCTATACTATAATTCCATGCTTCCAAACAGAAGGGAGGTTTAAGAGTATATGGCACAGAGGAGGTATTAAGAGTGGCCATATAAATGATGGAACATTTTCCCGCAAAAAGTATAAACATACTTATGTTTTCCTCTTGCTTAGCAAAAGCTTCTAGGTCCTTTTTTCTAGGTCCTTAAGGCAAGAAATGTGGGTATAAAAAGAAAACCTATAATTTATAAGAGTTCAGAGAATAACCCAACAATGTCTATTGCATTCAGTCTCATTGACTCAAGAAGTACCCATCTCATAGGATGGAGGACTAGAATGTAAGCTCCATGTGGCCAAGGATTATTGTCTATTTTATTCATTGATGTATCCCAACATTTGGGGCAGTGACTGGCACAAAGCCAATAACCAATAAGTTTTCTAATGAAGAATAAGATTGAACATGCCTAAATTATCTACCTTCCATTTTAAAACTGTATTATAGTCACTCTTTCCAGCTATAAATTCGTAACATGTACAAATGATCAAAGTAAACTTTTTTGACGTGGTACACACCTTTTATTACAGGGTTTTTAGTTCTTTCTTCCCTGTATTTGGTTCTTTATACACATAACAGGAAGAAATATCTCCACGTGATTTCTTTTGAAAAATTAAAATTCCACCAGTAATTCTAAATTCCCTGACTTGATCATTACATATTGCATGCCTGTATCAAAATCTCACACATATCCCATAAATATGTACAATTATAATGCATCAGAAAAATTCTGCCAGCATTCAGATATAGGAAAAGCACATCTGGCTCTGCTGAGGGTATAGCTGAGAGGGTTTCTTAGGGATAAAGGGCTCACAGATAGTCCCAGCCATACATTCAGAGGGTTATAGAAAAACACAGTTGCTTCACCGTACAGACAACTGAAACAAAAAACATAGGAGAGACTTTTCAAAATGGGATGGAGTCTATTCCAGTAGAATAGAACTGATGACATTTTAAAAGGTAAGACCCCTATTTTATCTGTTGATTTTATTCATTCAATATAAAATTTTAACTACACTTTTGATATTGTCTCATCGGGAAAAAAATCAAACCCCAACTGATTAAACCTAGACTACAACTATTAATTTATAGGAAATACAGTGACTGGGGATGCCAAACTAGACTACAGGAATGCAATCAGCAAAAAACAAACTGTGAAACACACAGGGTAAAAGATCTGGCTTCTTCAACAAATACACTGGAAAGAGAACAAGACGAAGGGGAATCTATAGATTAAAAAAGACTCAAAAACATATTTAAAAGAAGTCCAAATTATGGTGTTTAGGAAAGCACATAAATGAAAAAACTATATAATGGGATTCATTACCATGAAAGTCAGGATGGTTGTTACTCTTGGGTGCAAGTGGGAAGGGGCACATGGAAGGTTCTCAGGTGGCTGATAAAGTCTATCTCCTGACATAGGTGTGGTTACAAAGGTGTTCAATTTATCCATTAATTTACACATTTATGTGCTTTTCTCTACTTGTGTTATATTTAATAAAAATTTTGTTAATGAGGGAAGAAAAGAAATGTTGGCAAATGTTGACAATTGTCGAAGCTGGGCACATGGAGTTAATTACACTATTTCCTTGATTTTGCATGTATTTAAAATTTCTGTAATAATTTTTTCTTTTGTTTTTTTGAGACAGGGCTTTTGTCGCCCAGGCTGGAGTACACTGGTGCAATCTCAGCTCACTGCAACCTCCACCTCCCAGACTCAAGCCATACTCCCACCTCAGCCTCCCGAGTAGGTGGGACTACAGGCTCACACCACCATTCCCAGCTAATTTGTTTGTATTTTTTGTGGAGACGGGGTTTCACCATGTTGCCCAGGTGGTCAAGAACTCCTGAGCTCAAGTGATCCTCCTGCCTCAGCCTCCCAAACTTCTGGGATTACAGGCGTGAGCCACCATGCCCAGCCATAAGTTTTACTGCATACTAACTGCCAGTCTTTGCCCAGAGTGGCTCTCAATCTTATGGAAGAGACAGACATTAAAGCAATGACGACCATAAAGTCTGATAAGAGTTATGGAAGTTTAGAGGATAGGCACAGAACCCAGTCCTGAGGTAGTGGGGAGGCTTCAGGTAATGACCTGCAAGTCCTGCAGCACAAGTAGGAGTTAACAGGGAAAGAGTAGGGGAGAGATTTCCAGATAAAGAGAACAATGCATAAAGGTCATAGAGAACGGAAAATACTTTCATTTTCTAAACAGGCCATGGAAGGTGTCTGCCATTTACGTTCCCCTAAATCAAGATGTCTCAGAATATCTACCATGTGCATAGCTCTCTCCTGCAGGACTCCTTATCCACTGCTCACCTACCTCTGTACCACATGACCCTGTAGGCTGGAGCAGAGATGAACCTGACCCACAGGCCCAAGGGTCCTGTCCCACCTGTGCTGTACCCTGACACAACAAAGACTCTTTCTTAGGAAGTTTAATAAGACACACAGGCAGGGCACAGAAAGTAGAGAGGTAAAAAAACACAAAGACACAGTGGGGTGAGGTAATAATGGGAGGAGCAAAGTCAAGAGGATGAGAAGAAAGAATCAGTCAAAAGTAGAATAAGCAGGGAGAGAGAGAGGCTGAGATGGAAGGTTAAGGACAACTAGACTTGCTCTCAGTTCTCTACAGTATAAAGCTACTGCTTTAACCTGAACAGAATGAGCAACGTTCCAACTGTCCATGGAACCTGACTGTGCAGCTGCAGAAGCTGTCCTAAGCTTCCTTACCTCCCTATACATTTTAATATAAATATTTATATGGATTGAACATGTGTGTGTCCCCAAGCCTAATCCCCCACCTCCTACCAGGTGATGGTATTTGGAGGTGGGGTCTTTGGGAGGTGACTGGGTCATGAGGGTCGAGCCTTCAGGAATAGGATTAGTGCCTGCATAGAAGAGGCCCTAGAGAGAGCTCCCTTTCCCCTTCTGTTACATGAGGATGCAACAAGATGGCTGTCTATGAACCAGGAAGTGGGCTCCCACAAGATACCACATGGCCGGCACATCAATCTAGGACTTCCCAGTCAATAAATTTTTGTTGTTTAGAGGCAACTCAGTTTTTGATAGTCTGTTACAGCAGCCAGACAGACATATACATACATACAAATTGCCCAAGATAACCTGCAAGAGCCTTCCACTCCACTCAGGGTAGCTGGGTTGGTGATTGCAGGTGAGAGAATGTGAAGGGGCTGGCTATTAACCTACAGGTAGCCAGGGGTTGAAGAGGAGTCTACCCCTGCCCAAGGGTGTAAACTTTGTTTTAGGGTTGTTCAGATATCTTCTTCAGGGTACTTCTAGCACAACAGCAGTCTTATCCATTTCATACCCTCCTGACAGCAATGAGGTCTATAAGGCAGCTGGTTGGATTCTCCTCCCACTTCTCAAAATGAGTCATGTTTTTCTTGCCTGAATTTTTCATATAAAAATGAGGCTGGTGCTCAGGAGGGGATATCAAGCCTACATAATGACTGTGATATATTTATAACTTCTCAGATGGTATGATGTAAATCCAGAAAATACCATTATATTCCATTTAAACTGAATATTATTTAGAAAGAAAATACAGAGAATGAATGGTTGAGTGTGCTTCTACTTTGTAAAACATGTGTCAGGGATCCTTGCTTCTTCCGAAAAAGATCTGAGTTATTCTCATTGCCTACAGAATAAAATCCATACAACTTCAAGGACATTTGTAGTCTTACTACTATCTATATCCTCAGCTTTCTCTCCTACTATATCCATTATCTACTTTTATTTAGTAAACTTTTAAGGAGCAGCTAAACCATCTAGCTAACCATCTAAGAACAAGATTTAAAAAGGAAAAAAGTCCCAGCCCTCAGGAAGAAATAGAGGAGTAACTAAATTCAATTTTATGTGCAAATGCTATGTTAAAAATCATGCAATAGCGGGTATCCAGATTTGTGGATTCACAGGGTAGGCTTCTTGGAGGAAATTACAGGACTAGAAAAGTGAGTAGGAGTTACTGGAACAAAGAACAGCATGAGAAAAAGCACAATGGAATGAAACAGTTAAATATTGTTGAATGTAAAGGGGATTATTAAGAAGTGAGATTGGAACAGTGGGCATAGGAGAGGACTCAAGAGGCAGACAGGAATATGAGACATTGTTTGGCTGGTAGTAATTGGTTTGTAAGTAATGAGTAGCCCCTTGCAGGTTTTTGTTTGTTTAGACAGTCTTGCTCTGTTGCCCAGGCTGGAGTGTAGCAGCACAATCATAGCTCACTGCAGCCTCAAACTCCGGCTTGAGTGATCCTCCCACCTCAGCCTCCTGAATAGCTGGGACTACAGGTACGTACCACCACCTCTGGCTAATTTTTTTTATTTTTGGCTATTTTTTTTTTTTTTTAAGAGGCAGGGTATCACTACGTTGCCCAGGCTGTTGTCAATCAAACTCCTGGCTTCAAGGATTCTCCCTTCTCAGCCTTCCAAAGTGCTAAGATTAGACTGGTATGATCACAGCATTAAAATACTAAAAGGATGAGTGGAGTCAGGGAAACCAAATTCAGGCTGCCTCTTTAGAATCTGCATTGTAATAACCCAACAGTGACAAGTGACAACTGCCAATACCTTCCAGGCAAAGACCACCAGGGATTCTCACCTGCAGTTTATTGCTCCTTGTGAGGAGGGTGACAGCACTCTATGGGAAATCCTGGGGGTTTCAGAAAGAGACATTACAAAGGATTTGGGCTTGTGTTAGGTGATTTGGGAGAGGGTCCAAAGCATGGGTTTGTTCTGGATAGGGTGCTGTCAGGAAATGGGTGCAATTCTATGACCAGGAATCTTAGTGAACCTATCTGTAAGGTAGGAGAAATTACCACAGTCAGGGCAGTCTTATCTGCTGTTGACATGCTGTGCAATTGTTTATGTGCAACAGAATGCCAAGGCCTTCCTGCAAGTGCCAAGGCCCCTACCAGATGTCAGGGACTGCTTCTCACACTTTTTCTACTCAATTTTGACGGGCTTACTTCATATTCCTCAGACCTCAATAGTAATATTCACACCCAATTCCCAATTCTTTCATTTTTTGTAGATTTTTGTAACTTGTTTTTCCAGGGCAGGGGGTGCTATATGCAAATCAGTAAAACCCTATTTTCTCTATTCGTCCCAGTTTCCCATTTGTGAACCAGAAAGATAACAGTTCCACTTGCCAGTTATTTGCACTGCTGGGAAATGATAAAGTCTGCAGAACATTTCATGTCTTCTAGAAGTACCACATAAATACAGAATATTGACTTTCAAAAGAGCTCAGTGCTAGTGTCAGCAAATTGAGAAAAGGAAGCAGCTTCTGGGAAGCCTCAGGAAGCAGCTCCTCATATGCTGTAACTCATTTAGGAAGTGACTTTGCTTGCAAACAGAGCCTCAAATTTCATAGTTTCTAAGATGGATATATTAATTAGCTTGACTGTAATAATTATTTCACTATTTATATCAAAACATCGTGTTGTATACCTTAAATATATACATTTATTTTCAAAAAATTTTAAAGATATGAGTGATGTTCCTCACTACCCCCACCTAAAGGCTAGTCTCTTTCCTCATAGCAGAACATAAAAAAAATTAACACCTACATAAGATATTAGTATTGTAACCAATACTAAAGCTTTATGCTAAAGACACTAGGTTTTAACTACTGAATTGGTGAGGATCCTTTTATTCAACAACTATTTTTTAAACTCCAACTATAATATGTTTCAGGCAAAGTCTAGGCCCTTGAGGGCCACATCAGTAAACAAAGACAAAAATCCTTGCCTTTGTGGAGCTTCTATTGGGGCAAGGGGGCAGACCATAAACAAAATAAGTTAAATATACATAGGATAGTATGCTACGGAGAAAAATTAAGCAGAGAAGGGAACAGGGAGTGTTGCACCTAGAGATGATCAGTGCTAGCCTCACCAAGAAGATGACATTTGAACAGACTTAAGGAAGGGCATTCTGTAGGAAGAGGTTCTGGCGGAGGCAAAAACCAATGCAAAAGTCTTAAGGCTCCAGCATTCAAGGAGACCAGTCTGGCTGGAGCAGAAGGAACAACGATTCTGAAGAGGTAACAGAGCCCGTAGCCCATCATAGTATTTTGGTTTGTTCCAAGTGAGAGGGGAAGCCATGAAAGGTTTAGAGCAGAAAATGAGATACAAATTGTATCTCAGAGACAGCAACTTTTGAAGAGTTTTGCTAAAAAGGAGAAATGAGGTGGTAATATAGGGGATGGGAACAGGTGTCAAAAGGTTTGTCTGTTTAAGAGAAATAACAGCATGCTTGTGAGGATAAAATCTCACCTTAAAAAATCACAATTCTACACCAGGTGCGGTGGCTCATGCCTGTAATCCTAGCACTTTGGGAGGCCGAGGCAGGCAGATCACCTGAGGTCAGGAGTTCAAGACAGGCCTGGCCAACATGGCAAAACCCCGTCTCTACTAAAAATACAAAAATTAGCTGGGCATGGTGGCATGCACCTGTAGTCCCAGCTACTCAGGAGGCTGAGGCAGGAGAATCACTTGAACCCGGGAGGCAGAGGTTGCAGTGAGCCGAGATCACACCACTGCACTCCAGCCTGGCGACAGAGTGAGACTCCACTTCAAAAAAAAAAGAATAACACTTCTTGCCTTTTCTGCTTCTCAAGTACTCTGCTTTCTTTGACTGCTTTATGTATGGGGAGAGAATAAGTCACTGAATTACTCATTTATTATTCAATGAACTATTTGGTATCTAATATCACACACAAACTAATCTAAACAAGTAAAAGGAAGTAATTTCTGAATTCTGCAGAGAAACTGCATCTGAATCTCCAGTTTCTGGACATGTAAAATTTCTAACTATAAAACTTATCTTTTTTTTGTTAATAATATTTCTTTGTTATTCTTTTAATGTTCAAGGATCAATAATGATGACATCATTTCTTTTTTTTTTTACATTTTACAAAATGAATGTATTGAGCAAAGTGGGGTTCTTTTTTTTATTATACGTCTTTTCTTAAGTTTTCACATTCATTATTTTTTCCTACAATCTTTCCGTATAATAGAGAATTAGGAAAATATATCATGGTAAAAACTACTTGCCAAACAATTACAGTAGTCAAATATTCAAAATGCCCCTTCAACAAAATTTATGACCATAGCTCGAGAGTTTCATGTAACCTGGATATTTTAAAAGATGGTATGTATTGGCCGGACACGGTGGCTCACGCCTGTAATCCCAGCACTTTGGGAGGCTGAGGCGAGCAGATCACAAGGTCAGGAGATCGAGACAATCCTGGCTAACACGGTGAAACCCTGCCTCTACTAAAAATACAAAAAATTAGCCGGGCATGGTGGCAGGCACCTGTAGTCCCAGCTACTCAGGAGGTTGAGGCAGGACAATGGCATGAACCCAGGAGGCGGAGCTTGTAGTGAGCTGAGATAGCACCACTGCACTCCAGCCTGGGCGACAGAGCGAGACTCCGTCTCAAAAAAAAAAAAAAGATGGTATGTATTAAACTTTCTCAAGAAGAGTCTTTGCATTTATGTAGGAGTTAATTGTTCTTTAGATGAGATTAATTTACAGGGTTTTTTTTCTTTTTACTGAATTGTTCATTTAATTGTTTTGAAAAAAGGCATCAGATATGAGGGATTTTTGCATAACTGGCCATCTGTCTCAACTTAATAACAAATCTTAACTGATTCACAGCCTTCATTAGCTTATTCCTTCAGGGACCACAAAACACTAGCTGAAGTCCACAACTGTCAGTCTCACATCAACATCTTTTTGAGGCAATAAATATTTTTGTGGCTAAGTCTGAGGCTTTTATTGAAAAAAAAAATTTGTTTACAAAAGACGTTTTTGCAGGTTTGTGTTTAGAATTTGAATGCAGCTACCAAGAATCTCACAGCTGCTATGTAATAGACTTGGAATCGGCCAGGTGCAGTAGCTCACGTCGGTAATCCCAGCTCACTTTGGGAGGCCGAGGTGGGCGGATCACCTGAGGTCAGGAGTTTGAGACCAGCCTGGCCAACATGGTGAAACCCCATCTCTACAAAAACACAAAAATTATCCAGGCATGATGGCGCGTGCCTGTAATCCCAGCTATTCAGGAGGCTGAGGCAGGAGAATCACTTGAACCCAGAAGGCGGAGGTTGCAGTGAGCCACGATCACACCATTGCACTTCAACCTGGGCGACAGAGCTAGACTCCATCTCAAGAAAAAAAAAAAAAAAAAAAAAGGAGGTTTTTCTGGGTTCGTATTTGGAATTTGAATGCAGCTACCAAGAATCTCACAGCTGCTATGTAATAGACTTAGAACCAGGAAACCAGAATTCATATCCTGGCTCAGCCACATACCAGCCTATTTAACTTCTCAGAGTCTCATTTCACTCAATTGTAAAATGAAAACATTCTGGTGAGGATGGAGTGAACACACTGTAGGCTTACAGGCCTAGCACAGCTGTGGGCACATTATGGGCCCTGATTATCTGCTCCACTTGACATCAAGTCTTTTCCCTTTCTCCTCAATAAAGAGTGGCTAGCTCTTCATGTAGTGCTATTTATATCCTTACAGCCACCACTCTAGAAAAAAGGCAGGACTTCTGAGTTAACTATCTATTCAATCCCATTAAGGGGGGCAAATGTTTTTGTCCCCACTGACATCTCAAAAGTTATTTACATCACAGGGCTGGGCGTGGTGGTTCACGCACTTTGGGAGGCCGAGGCGGGCAGATCACCTGAGGTCAGGATATCAATTCAAGACCAGCCTGGCCAACATGGTGAAACCCCGTCTCTACTAAAAACACAAAAATTAGCCAGGCATGGTGGTGCATAATCCCAGCTATTAGGCAGGCTGAGGCAGGACAATCACTTGAACCCAGGAGGTGGAGGTTTCAGTCAGCCAAGATCGTGCCACTGCACTCCAGCCTGGGCGACAGAACAAGACTCCATCTCAAAAAACAAAAACCAACCAAAAAAAAAGTTGTTTACATCATTATTGCTGAGGTAATTGCTTGCTGGGGAAATGGGCTATGCAAATGGAATCCCCTTGGTGTGCATTTCATTTTAGTGAGTTACTTCTGTTTCAGAGTGAACCACTGAAATATTATGTGTACTATGCTATGATGACCAATACTTTATTCTGCATATAATTAACTTTTTCTAATCCAGATGGAAAACTTGCATTAATGTTGGTTATATGCATAAACATGGTAAAACTGGGGTTTTACCCATATACCCCATATACTTGGGTTATAAAATGTTATAAACTTTGATCTAACACATGAAAACAACTCGTGTATATTATCTTGGAAACTGACCTTGCAAGTCAGTGCACTGAAAATGTTGAACGTGGCTACCAAGCTATTGCTGAGACTCTGGAAAACTTGGGAAACAATATAGCTTCATGGGAGGAAAAAAAAAAGATGGGCACAATGGCTCCGTGTCTGTGTTATTCAAGAGACTGAGGTAGGAGGATCACTTGAGAGTAGGAGTTTCAAACCACGCTGAGCAACACAGAAAAACCACATCTCTAAAAAAAAGTTTTTTTAATTAGCCAGATGTGGTGGCACATGCCTGTAGTCCCAGCTACTTGGGAGGTTGAAGCAGGAGGATTGCTTGAGCCTAGGAGTTTGAAGCTATAGTGAGCTATAATCGCACCACTGCAGTCCAGCCTGGGCAACAGAGTGAGACCCCATCTCATTAAAAAAAAAAGAAAAGAAAAGCAGAAAACAAAAAAAAAGAATACACTGAATTCAAATCCAGGCTCTGCCACTTGCTATGTGTAATTCTGGAAAAATTCTGAACCTCAAAGTCTGTTTCCTCTCTGTGAAGTGGGGATATTAATAATAATACTTACTTCTTAGGGATTAAGTAGATTGAATAAAATCATGTACCTTGAGCTCAGAATGTCATATATAATGATGAGAAGTGTTAATGCAAAATACACATGCTCCTCTACTTACCAAGGTGTTATGTCCCAATAAATCCATTGTGAGTCAAAAATATCATAAGTCAAAAATGCATTTAATATCCCAATAAACCCATAAAGTGGAAAAATCTTAAGTCCAGGAAGTTACATCCTAATAAATCCATGGCGAAGTCAAAAATCTTAAGTCTAACTATCATAAACCCAGGACCATCTGTAACTAAAACTGAAGTCCCTGGTTACAGCAAAGACATTTAAAGTTGTCAGTTAAGTATGCTAACAAGCTCACTAGCTTAGGAATCAGAAGATCCAAGTTTAAATTACAGTCAAGTTTTTTTTTTTGCTAGGTATGTGACCTTGGCTAAGGGCCAATCACTTTGTACTTCAGTCTTTCATTTAACTGTTAGGTATTAATCATATTAGTTACCATGTATTAAGCCCTAACCATAAACTATGCAATCTGATACGTTTACATACGGACTCCACTCTTCACAATACTCTTCAAGACAAATATTCTAATCTCTATTTTATAGATGGCGAAAACTGAGAGAAGTTAAACTCATTCAAGTCCACACAGCTAGTAAAGGGTAGAACCTGGCTCCATGTCCAAGTTATCGTATTTAACCTGCCACCTGCCTCCCCTAGAGATCAAAGGAAAGTGTCCTGTGAAAGTGTTTTTTGAAAAAAAAAAATCCTATATAAATGTGAAGTATTATTAGTATCCTATATCAATACAAATAATTCACAGATGGGTTTGCGATTTGCCCCTTAGTGCCTGGGAACTTCGAAAGAACAAAGGGTTACACTTTAAGCTCTCTTTCGTCTCCTCTTGGAATTTTGCCTTGACCTCAATTTCCCTTGAACAGACCTGATAAACAACTAATTAAAGAACTCCAGGTGCCGCTGTAGGCCTCAAAGACAGCTCTCTGCACTCCTCTGAGTCCAGGGCAACAAAATTATATGCTTTTCCTAGAAATGTGGACAAAATATTTTGTTGAGCTAACTTCTCACACCTACCTTTGCAGTTCACTTGGGTTAGCACAAATAAAGTGGTCACATAAACGTTCACATAAACTAGTGCTTTAGGTCATGCCTGTGTCAAACTTAGTTCCAGGCCCCCATGCAATCTAATTAAAGCAAATTTCAGTCCCTTTTTAAGGATATGATGTAAAAGAGCTGATCTTCCTCATGAAAATTTTGTTAACTAGTCCCACGTGATTAAGTATGAATCTCTAGGTTATCCACTCTTGGAATAACAGCCCAGCTTTTTAAACTGCTTGGAAATACCACCAAAGGGTTTCTGGTGCTGATGTTAGAAATGACAGATTGGGGGAAAGTGGGCCTCCGTTTGGTATTACCTGGAAGGCTCTTCAATTTTTTCCCCCCACTTAATCTGGGTATCACCTGCAAGGCACTTCTATTTTTTTTTTTTTTCCCGTTAATCTAGGGAGATGACCTGCGTGACTCTCACGCCTGCGGAGGAAACAGGAGAGTAAAGTCCAGATGAAGTGGAGGGTATTAATCTGCCCCGCCAGATCTCGAGTCTGTGAACGGCCGGCGGAATCCGGGACGTCTGGAGCAAACACATTTGCAAGCGGAAGAAAGGTTGCCTCCCTCAACCCGCTTCCCAAAGGCCAGATCTCGGAGCAAGGGGGAATGTGACTTTCTCCGGTACTGCCAAGTTAAATTTTCCCTTCCAGGGAAGGCACACTCACTTCCCCCCGGGACGCCCCCGGTGGACTCAACACGGCATCGGATTTCGCGCTCCGGGAAACGCCGCTCAACCCTCCTGGGCCCACAGAAATACGCGCGGCGCGGCGCGGCGGAGAGGCGGGACAGCCTGAGCACCTGGCGCCTTACCTCCGACGGCGAGATTTCAAACGCGCCCGCGATCTGGGCGTAGAGCTCCTGGATGCTGGAGAAGCCCTCCACTCGGCCCGTGGCACTACCGTGCGCCAGCTGCGCGTGGAAGACCAGCCTGCGTGCGGGAGCCTGGGACGCTGAGAGGCTCCCGCCGCCCGCGCCCGTCGGCTCGCCCTCCAGCCCGGCGGTCTCCTTGGACTTGGCCTTCTTCTTCCCCCGCAGCCTCAGGGGCATCTTGCAGGGCCGAGAGCGCGGGCCCACCTGCGCTGCCGTCCGCCGCCTCCTCCCCCCCGGCGCCTCGGACTTTGCGCCCCGGGCCCCGCGCAGGTAAAAGCAGCCTCCAATGGCAGCCGCGCTTCCGCCTGGCTGCGTCGGGTCAGGGCCCCGACCTCCACCCCTGGACCGGAGCAGCCGCCCGCCCGCCCAGCCTCCCCCGGGATGGATCTGGAGAGAAAGAAAGTTACGTAGTCCCTCATCCTATCACCAGGTTTATCCTTACTCCTTGTAAAAAATGGCTCTATTTACGTGAACGCCTGAGGATGCCGACGCCACAGAACAATACGCCTTAGAAGGCAAACACGCTGGCCCTTCTCTGCTTTTCATAAATCTGTAGTAGGCACCCACTCATGATTTGGCCACAGGCCTTCGAGTCCGTACGTCTGGACTTTCGGGGATAGGGATTTAAGTAGAAGTCAACCTTCGTCTGCATTTTCTGCGTCTTACGCTCTGCAGGGCAGAATTGGAAGAGAAAGTCACATAACCTTGAGCTTGGTGCTACGTTGTATTCATAAACCCCCTCAGCCGGGTCCTCGGCACCTCTGAGTTTCCCTTTTGCCTATTTCCTGGGCCGCTTCCTCTCCCAACATTCAGCACGCCTCCAAAGCTATTTGCCCCAGCTCTGCCCTTCTTAGTCTCTACAGAGGACCTTGCCTCATATAGTACAAAGAAAATTGAGGCCATTCGGTGTGAAGTGTGAGTTCCCTCAATTCCCTACCTCGCGTTTATTGCATTGTTTTCAAGTCCAGTCCCCTCCAACTACGTTTTTTACAACAAAGCAAAACAGTCTTGAATTATTAGCTACGAAATTTCCTCACTTCTCTGCTCTTAGAAGCACTGTGATCAGACTTTGCCCCCACACTCTACTGAAATTTCACTTACTATGCAATTTCAGTGGAGTGAAATCACTATCATATCTTAATTACCAAATACAAATAATTCTTTTAGGTTTTTATCTTACTTGGTCTGCGTTGCCCATTTCATTCTTCCTAAGTTTTGTCCTCTTTTGGCTTCCTTACCTCTCCTCTCCCCGTCCCCCACCCTGCTCCTTGCTAACTGCTAGTCTCCAGGAGTTGCATTCACCGACAGTTTTTCCTCGACAAACTTCCCTTCTTACTTAGCTTTGCATGTTCTTCCTGTGTGGTCACATCAACATTCTCGGTTTCACAGACGTTGTTGTCTACCAAATGTCTCCAACTCCAGCTTATTCTACCAGAAAGGGAATGTACTGTAGGAAACCCAAATTGAGACTGAACAAAACTGACCTCATCATTTCTCCTGCATCTATCTTTTCTTTTTTTTACTCCTGATTTCAGTTAATAGGATCACCAAGCACTCCCAGACCAGACATTGTGGAGTCGTCGTATCAGGATTTTTCCTCTTCCCTCGCCTCTCACATCAATTCAGTCCCGAAAATCCATGTTTCTCAACTTAAGGTTAGCAGATGTACTGGGGGAGGAGAGTCTTAAGAATTCTTTAGGAGGCCGGCGCGGTGGCTCACGCCTGTAATCCCAGCACTTTGGGAGGTGGAGGCGGGCGGATCACCTGAGGTCAGGAGTTCGAGATTAGCCTGGCCAACATGGTGAAACCCCGTCTCTACTGAAAATACAAAAATTACCCGGGCGTGGTGGCGCATGCCGGTAGTTCCAGCTACTCGGGAGGCTGAGGCAGGAGAATCGCTTGAACCCGGGAGGCGGAGGTTGCAGTGAGCCGAGATTGTGCCACTGCACTCCAGCCTGGGCAACAGAGCGAGATGAAAAAAAAAAAAAAAAAAAAAAAAGCTTTAGGATAACTTTAACATTTTTGTTTTATGTTTCTGTGACTTAGAAAAGTAATACAGGGATACCTGCACTCAGCCAGTGCTGCTGCTGTTGCTTCCCAGGAGAGCCAGGGCAACTTTCCACTTGGCCCTCATCCAGCTTCAAGTTTCTTCATCAAATCAGATAACAACACTCGAGCTTGTAGCCTTGTCCGGGAGACAGCAACGCAAGGAGCCAAAATGGTTTCTTTGTTGGAATGCTTTAATTCTCCATATGGCACAAAATATTTTCCTGAATATGCAGCGAAAATTCCTGGTAAATCCACACAGAAGCTTTCTGAAGTAGCAAAGGAATACAGCCTCACTAGAGGTTCCATCCCTGAAGAGGATGCTGAGAAATTAGATAACACCTGTGCTGTGTTTGCACCTCATGGAACTTTACTAGTAAAGCACAGAAAGGTCCATCTGCTTAACACTGGTGTTCCTGGAAAAATGACGTTTCAAGAATCCACAATGTTGAGTCCGGGCAACAGTTTCTCCACATTTGATACTCCTTACTGCAGAATGAGTCGGGGCATCTGCTATGACACTGGTTTGCAGAGCTTGCACAAATCTACACACGGAAAGGCTGCCAGCTGTTGGTTTATCCAGGGGCTTTCAGTTTGACCACTGGACCAGCCCACTGGGAATTGCTTCAGGCTCTTGATAATCAGGTGTATGTGGCCACATTCTCCTGCCCAAGATGACAAAGCCTCCTATGTTGCCTGGGGACACAGCACTGTAGTGAACCTTTGCTGCTAGGGCTCTCAAGGAAGAAACAATCATGTATTCAGACATAGACCTGAAGAAGCTGGCTGAAATCTATCAGCAGATCCCCATTTTTAAACAGAAGCAATCAGACCTCTGTGCAGTGGAAACGAAAAAGCTCTAAAGTTTATGTTTCCAACATGTCACAAAACAAGAAGATACGATTCTGCAACATAATCAACTCCCTATTCTTTAATGAAGATCCTTTTTTTTAATTTCACCCTTTTCCTTCCCAAGGAGCTCTCTATTAAGATGATAAATCCTCAGCAAGCTGATATTTTCCACACCACAGTAAGTAGTTAAAAAGGAGCCTGGAGCCGAAGAGCTGGCTCTGAAGTTCCTTCCGTATTTAAGTTGCCTCAGAGCAGTTTGTGAAAGTAACCGATCTTGGTATCCTGGTGATTGATTCACCTAATACAAACATATTTGTGTCATGAACCTCTTATCCCACTTGCTGGAGTTGGAATCCATTATCTGGAAAACTTGATCTGATGCCATTCTTTTCCTAGCAGTACCTTAAAGTTCCATTTTTTGTCCACAAGTAGCTATAGAACGTAAGGTGATAGATCTTTGGTGTTTGCTAGAGGAGGTTGCAGCCCCTTCCTTCCTAGCAGCCTTTGGGCTCTTCAAATTTAAGAAGAAGCTCATCATTCAACCCCAGACCCTCTTGGTCTTTGGGGGAAAGACTGGGTCAACAATGACCCCCATGGGAGAATGGCAGTGGTGGCATTTGGTGAAGGCAACAGTATGAATCTGCAAAAGATTTGATAGGGTCGAGTGTCTGGAAGTCCAAAGTCCCTTTTTTTTTTTTTTTTTTTTAATTTTTCCCTTAGTAAGACTTTCTCGCTCCATAGATAAGCAATCACTACCAAGTGATTCTTAGACTTTTTGGTCTCAGAATTCTTTTACACAGTTAAAAATTAAGGACTGAAGCCTGGCGTGGTGGCTTACACCTGTAATCCCAGCACTTTGAGAGGCAGAGGCAGGCCAGGACCTGACCAACATAGCGAAACCCTGTCTCTACTAAAAATACAAAAATTAGCCTTGCGTGGTGGCACACGCCTGTAGTCCCAGCTACTCTGGAGGATGAGGCATGAGAATCGCTTGAACACGGGAGGTGGAGGTTGCAGTGAGCCGAGATCTCACCACTGCATTCCAGCCTAGGCAACGGAGCGAGACTGTCTCAAAAAAATAAAAAATAAAATAAAAATTTCAAATATAAACTAAGGACTGAGGCCCAGCACAGTGGCTCACGCCTGTAATCCCAGCACTTTGGGAGACCAAGGCGGGAGGATAGCCTGAGTCCAGGAGTTCGAGAGCAGCCTGGGCAAAGTGGTGAAACCCTGTCTCTACAAAAGAATACCAAAAAAAAAAAAAAAATCAGCTAGGTGTGGTGGTGCATGCCTGTAATCCCAGCTATTCAGGAGGCTGAGGTGGGAGGATCGCCTGAGCTTGGGAGGCAGAGGTTGCAGTGAGCTGAGATCATGCCACTGCACTCCAGCCTGGGTGACAGAGTGAGACACACACATGCACACACACACAAAATTAAGGACTGTCAGGCGTGGTAGCAGGCATCTGTAGTCCTAGCTACCTGAGAGGCTGAGGCCAGAGGATCCCCTTGAGTCCAGAACCTTGAGTTCAACCTGAGATCCCATGTCAAAAATATATATGTATTATAGGACTGCAATGAGTCTTTATTTATGTTAACAGCTAGTGATGGGCTGGTAATCGTTTAACCAGCTATTCATGAAAAAGCCTCGATTTTGCTAATTTTCATTGTGTAAATACTTCACCATGGCTGAGTTCCAGCTATCTACATGACACCTCTAAACAGAGTTGGGAATGTTGTACACAATCAGCTCTCAGGAGCTGGTGTAATAAAGACATTGTGTCATTTAACCATTGGAAAACAGCACTGGTTACTTGGAACAAGAATGAAAAAGACAAACGACTTTTTAAATATTTTTAAATTTGTAATTGACACATAATTGTATGGACTTTTCTTTTTCTTTTGATTTTTTTGTGGAGATGGGATTTCCCTATGTTGCCCAGGCTGGTCTCAAACTCCTGGGCTCAAGCAATCCTCCCACTTCAGCCTCCCAAAGTACTGGGATTACAGGTGTGAGCCACTGCACCTGGCCTGTACTGACTTTTTTTAAAAAATTAGGTGTACAGTTTGGTAAAATCTGACATATATATATATAGAGAGAGAGAGAGAGAGTGATAAACCACTTCAATGAAGATAATGTACATATTTTACCACCTCCTCCCCAAAAAGTAATGTAATATATTCTGGTTCATCTGAATAACTCTTTGAAAACAGGATACTACCACAGAGTTTCAGGGCTCAAATTTGCCTTCATGGTTATGATTGCTATAGCACTAAATAGTATTACTTTGTCTTGGACTAATGAGAAAAGAGAAGAGAAAACCTATAATACTAAGCAAATGATGCATTCCCATCAAGTGAAAGCACAATGACTTCACAATGCATTGTATGAATAAAGAGCTCACAGAAATTTGACTAAAGAAAAGTAGGAAGAGAAGTGAATCATCATAAGGTACATGGCAGATTCATTATCAATATCTGCGAGCATGTGACAGAACACCAGAAGGTGTGAAACTAAGAAAAACTTCAAAGAGAAGAATATCTTTCAGCCATGTCAAAATATCAGAGGAAGAAGCCAGTGTATTGACATAGGGTGGAAAGGTTGGATTCTATAATCTTTTGTGCCCTTTCAATTTCTAAATTCTGTTTTTTCTTACTTAGAAAGTGAAAGTTCCCCTCAAGGCTATGTCGAATTCACTTTTGCTGTAAAATCTCACTTAAGGAACCAGCTGTATTGGGCATGCTCACACAGGAAACAAATGGTACATCCAAGTTAAGGTATTTGGTGAAGGTTTAATAAAGAGACTGGGCAGGTGGTAGTCAGAGAGTAAGCATAATATTAGTACTCCGGGGCTGTTTCTTTTTTTCTTTTCTTTTCTTTTCTTTTTTTTCTTTTTTTTGAGACAGAGTTTTACTCTTGTTGCCCAGGCTGGAGTGCAGTGGCGTGATCTCAGCTCACTGCAACCTCCGCCTCCCAGGTTCAAGCGATTCTCCTGCCTCAGCCTCCCAAGTAGTTGGGATTACAGGCATGCGCCACCATGCCCAGCTAATTTTTGTATTTTTAGTAGAGACAGGGCTTCACCATGTTGGTCAGTCTGGTCTCGAGCTCCTGACCTCGTGATCAACCCTCCTTGCATTCCCAAAGTGCTGGGATTACAGGCATGAGCCACCACGCCCGGCCCCCAGGGCTGTTTTTATCCCCAAATCCAAAGACATGAGGAATTAAAAAGTTCTGTAGAGAGAGTTCATTTTAAGAGCAGCTATGACATTTGCTTGAAGGAAACATGTAGGCCAAGGCAATCTAGAAGGAAAGCACTTGGGGAAATTAATACCTTGACCCAATATTACCCTTAGAGCTGGGCAGAAGTTCTGCTCTGGCATTCCTTTAGCTGCATACCACCCAAGGTAGGGAGTCCACAAGGGCAAGGGGGAATGGCCACCCAGAATTCATGCCCTCCTTTCTAGACCACGTTCTACACACCCAGGATCCCTGATTTCCCTGCCCAAGTGGCCCCCGGCCTGCCTCCAGAATGTGCATAGGCTTCACCAGGGTCCAGGTAGCCAGCATCCCTATGTCTGAGAGATGGCTAAGGAGCAGCTTTTGGCCAGGGTAAAGTGGGGATTAGGGAAGGACAGAACAGAGCTGGATAGAAAAAGAATGGGGTACGCTTCAGGCAGAGACCTGTTTCTCCCACATCCCTATATTCCAGTGTGGAACTATTGAATTGGAGAACTCTAAATTTGGACTTATCCATTCCGCTCACTATGAAGATATATTGGCCAAAATAGAAGTATAAAACATATATTATTTGACAGTTGATTATCAAGCAGTTTTAAATAGTTAGGCTTATGGTATCTGGGTCTCTATTTGTATTCTTGTCCCAGGTTCCACAAATGTGCCTACCGACCTCATTCCAGTCCCACCCTCGGATTGCCTACCTAGACTCAACATTGAATTAAGCCCAAGGCCAGAGGGAATGGAGTCTCTGCTGATATGGCCCAGGCTGCAGATGCCTCCAGGAGAGAGGAGAGGGTTGGAGGTTGGATCTAGAGATGTAAATAGAAACGGTGGCATATCAGCCCACCTAGTCTCTCATTTTTCTGAGTTCCTAATACACATCTATTGTAAAAAACTTTATTTACAACAAAGTTTTGTTTGTATATATACTGACTTTTTTCACATAGGGTAAATTATGAAATCCAGCAAGATAAGTCCTTGATGATAGAAACCATGTTCCATATTCCTCTTTGGTATCCTGTCCAGATTCTCCCATAGTATTATATATATAATAGATATCAGTAAATATAATTGGATAACATCGATTAACCTTTGTTACTACTTAAGATAAATTAAAAACAATTAATTAAAAGTATTAGGTCTTCAATTTATATCTAGGCTTAGAGTTCAACCCACATTATCAATCTACAATATTTCCACTCAGCATTTGGTGTTCCCAACAACCTTAAAGTATCAACTATAAAGTCAAGCATGAGTCATTAAAAATTCTATGATTAATGTCTGCCAAAAGCAATATTATTTATAAGACATTGTCTTGTTTATAAGAAATTGTCTTGTTTATGAGAAGCTATAAATGAATCATAAGATAAATTTACTAACTTGTTTTTCCCAGCAAATATAGCCTCTAATTACAACATGTAACATTAGGAGTACTGAAGAAACACACACTGATCACCTCCCTCTATGCCCCACTCTCCATTATGTATGTATCCAGTAAGCAAATACTTGGGAGAAAATAAACACAGGATTTGTTAAACCATATGCAGTTTTCCCAGGGACTAAAGATAGCATGTTTTATAGTTGCATGGCAACAATGAACAACTGAAGGTGGCAAATGGGGGAGGAAATAACTCTTAGCTGAAATTCAAATAAATTTTATTATGAGTAATTGGAAATACAGAAATGGAAAATGGAAAGAGGAAAAGGAGGTGGGGTGATAGAGGGGGAAGAATAAATTTAATAATAAGAATACGTAGGTGCTCCGTGAGCAAGCAACTACTGTGTGTCTGGCTTAGTCCTCAATATTTTACATGCATTATCTCATCTGCGTATACTTAGAGGAAACCCTCTGGCACGGACTCCAGATTACTCCACATCTCCAAGGTTATGGTGAATAAACATTGAAAAGACAAGAACAAATGTGGACAGTAAGCTAATTTAACACTAGTTCTACAATAACATACATATGGAAAAACTGCACGAGGTTTAACGCACAGCCACATTCAAAGTCACACATTTTAATCTTCAAGCACTGTATGCAAAACTGAAAAATAGTAATAGTAATTGGTTGACATACAAGCCTTTGATGACTCAGAGTTGAACAAATAATTTCTGTTATACAGACCCAAAATACTGGATAGAGTTAAACAATTTTATTTTATTTTATTTTTATGAGACAGAGTCTCACTCTATCACCCAGGCTGGAGTGCAGTGGCACGATCTTGGCTCACTGCAACCTCTGCCACCCAGGTTCAACCGATTCTCCTGCCTCAGCCTCCCAAGTAGCTGGGATAACAGGCACCTGCTACCGCACCCGGCTAATTTTTGTATTTTTAGTAGAGACGGGGTTTCACCATCTTGGCCAGGCTGGTCTTGAACTCCTGACCTCGTGATCCACCTGCCTTGGTCTCCCAAAGTGCTGGGATTACAGGCATGAGCCACTGCACCCAGTCCAAATATTTTCAATGAAAAGAATAACTTAAAGCTATTGAAGATAATCATTACAGTAATTTTAAGGCCAAGATACAGCAATGACAAAAAGAAATATATAATGTCTTTAAGAAAAAAACATTTGATATAAGAGTAGAAATTTTTGAGTAATTCTATTGTAGACCAAAAACATGAAACCTGGAGTCAATCTTCCTTCCATTTGCTGGGGTAGGGGGGAGGTAAAAGATTGTCAACCCCTGAAAGTCATTAGCTGGTAATGAGATAATTTTCTCCATTTTAAACTTGAAATAAATGCAAAGTGTAGGTTCCCAAAAACCGCCAAATATTTTTCATTTTGTTCCTCAGTTATACTGGAAAAGGAATGCTAGTAAATGTTATCCAAAAATATTTTGCCACATTTGGTGATTAATTTTACAACACTGAACTTACCCAGTACATTTTTTTAAATTAAGAATTTGACCTGAAAACCATCATTAAAATATAACCCTAATAGTTCAATATAACATAATTAAGGTTTTGTTGTAATTTTAGCAGAAGCAGGGCTGAAGTTTATATCTGCCAATCAAAAATTCAGAGAATGTTGATTTATATGGACTAGAGATAACGTGAAAATCCAAGTAAAATTTTTTGGTGGGCCTTCTGCGTTCTACTTTTCCTTCAGAATTCAAGTTAACAAATTGAAATGATGAGATGTGTCACTTTTCTATCATTTCCACAACTATTATAATTGAAGGAAGCTGTTCAGTATGCCAATTAAGAGCACGAGTTTTAGATTGAACCAAGAGACCTGGTTCAAGTCATTGTGCTGTTTGTACAGTGGTAATCGATTACAATCTTGGGCGAATCTTTTCATCTCTCGGTTAATTTTTCACACTTAAAGATATTTAGTTCTTATAGCTAAAATAAATATTGCATAAAACATACTGTAAATATACTTGTGTATCAGGTGACAGTACCTACCACATAATAAATGATTTAAAATATTATTATTGCACAATAGATGTTCGTAATGAAAATGAATGGCATACTCTAAGATCCTGTAGTATCTTCTTTTTTTTTGAGGTTGAGTCTCGCTTTATGTCATCCAGGCTGGAGTGCAGTAGCACAAACATGGGTCACTGCAGCCATGAGCTCCTGGGCTCAAGTGATCCTCCCGCCCCAGCCTCCTGAGTACATGGGACCACAGTTATGTGCCACCATGCCTGGCCAATTTTTTATATTTAATTTTTTTGTAGAGATGGGGGGACTCACTCTGTTGCCCAGGCTGGATGTAGTATCTTCTAAATCAAGTACATGCTCTGTTTTTTATCATAATTTTCATATGGCATATTTCATTGTACTCTTAAGCATTGAAAGTAGGCTATCAGAACATGGCATATATTTAAGTTGTTCAAAAATAATGAATGACAATATTCTAATTCAAGCATTTTGGACTAAGAAAAGTTTATTTAAATAGTGAATATAAGTTATAAGAGAAATGTTAAAAACACTTGCAATCATTTTGCAGTTTAGTTGGAAATTTCAACAATTGGCATGCTAATCACATTTTTAATCTGTTTATTCCAGTCCTGAAGTACATTTACTTGACAAATGAATATTTCAAGTTATCAACTAAACTATCACTCTGTGATAAACTGTATTTAATATTTAATTCAGAATAGTCTAGTTTTCTAAAATTATTCCAATTCATTGTGTTTCAAAAACATTTTATATAATCTGCCTCCTTGGATGTCTTTCTTAAATAAAAATATCAACAAATTAATTTCACAAAATGTTTACTATTTCAATTATTCAGCATGAATTAGAGAAACATTTGTTGAAAAATTGTTTTCTATAAGGACTGACCTAAATGTGGGGGAAGAAAAGTCCATTTTCAAGGAGGCTCAATCTAATGAGGAAGATTAACATAATTATTATTATGCAAGGCAGATTGTAATAAGCTCTACAAGGAGATGAGCAGAATAAGAAAATGACTGGTTCTCAAAAACATCAGAAATGTCTCACACATGAGCTGGACCTTGATTTTGACAAATAGAAGATGGGAGTAGAATGGGAACCCCATGAAGAGAAAAATTGTTGGGCATTCTTTCTTGCAGAGACTAAACATAAGTAGATGGTTTATGTATGGCTTATCTTACAAACAAGCCTAGAGTTGGAGTTTCAATATGTAAAACGGAAAAGGTAAGTTGATATCAGATTGCAAACAGTCATAAATACTAGGAAGAAGTTTGAATTTTATTTTTAGCCATTGACAATAACCAATTATGTGGTTACTGCAGAACACCAGACCAGCACTGAGTAAACCCAGTTCAAGCTCTACTACCCATTAGCTTGTGGGAAGTCATTTACCAGCATTACGCAATGTTTTCCTCACTTGTTTAAAAAAATATATTACCAAAAGCTAAGTGTTTGACTGAATGATGTGATTCTTTTATATACAAGAGTAATATAATTCTATAATTCAATATAAAACTATAGAACCATAACTTTTTGTCATTCAGCATCATTTAGAAGGTGAAAATGGATTCTTCCTTCTTAAATAGAAAATCTAAAATTTTTCTATCCTGTGGTGGTTAAAATATGATTTAGTTTTGCCTGATACCTGGTTCTAAGTTTGTTACAAACATTTTCTTTCTAGGGATTAAATCACATTTATGTTCCCCCAAAGAAAGTTTATCCCATTCTCTGCCATTATAGCACTTTGTTCTCTGCCATTATAGTACTTCCTTCTCTGCCAAGATTTCAGATGCTTTGAAAAAATCCAGAGAGACATCAAAATTCAAAGTGGAGTACCTGGCATTTACTAAGTGCTAAATACTCATTGAAATGAGGTTTTTTCCCTATTTCTCAATTCTATTGCTGACTTTAACTCAAGCCCTTTACTTTCTTAACACAATCATTTTGATTGTTTTCCAACTAGCCTTATTTCTCCTGTGCTGTATCTTTCCTATCAATCTGCCATACGTCTGCCTGTGAGTGATCTTGGTTAACTTAAATCTGATTGTGTTAGTCTCCTGTTTAAAACTACTTGTTTTCTGTAGTGCTCAAAGTGTAGTTCCCAAATCAGCACTATCAGCATCACCCAGGAACTTTTGTAAATACAAAATCTCTGATCCCACCCCAAACCCACAATCCACGTTTTACCAAGTCTCCCAGCACTCTGATGCACCCTACAGTTTGGAAACTACTGGCTTACAGGATAAAATATAAATACCTAGGATAGCATACATTCAGCACTGGTTCCCCACATATTTCTCTACCTCTCTCCCAAATCAAATGATATACTTTAGCTCTGTTACAGTGCTAGAAGTTCCTAAACACCACTGTGCCCTTTGCTCATGGAACTCCTAGAAAGCCCTTTCCCAACATGGCAGCCTGAGAGTTCCCTGCTCATTCAAAATTCACTCAAGAGTATCTGAAGTGTTGTGGCAGATATAGCTATATGGAGCTTCTAACAAATCCCAATAGGAGAATCCGGGTGCAGAGTCCTAGGGTTTTGGAGTAAGCCATGTCCTCTGCTGCCAACAGGCTTTTTCCCATTGAAAAGCAGCTCCTGACTTGCTGGTGAGTTCTGGGAGAGACTGACAACTTTATGATAGACTACCAAGTGATGATGTGACTGGAGCTACTCCTCAACCAAATCTTCAAGTTGAGACATGCATTCCATTATTTAATATGAATGATATATGCAAGACTGGACCTACGTAATGACTAGTTAATAAAAGAGAAAAAGTTCAGGCCTGCTCTGCACATTACACTGGAACAGCCAGAAGTAGACAGCTACTACACTCATGGGTGGCCCTGAAAGGCATGGTAACAGGAAATTCCCCCTAGGCTGTAGAACTTATGGCCGTTCACTTGTCCACTTTGAATGAAAGAAAAATGGTCTGATATCTATTTACCTTGGCCACTTCCCCTTGATCCTCTAGCTGATAAGGTGAATTGAGGAAGGGGCTGCAACAAGGACCCTGGCCGAATCAGTGAGTTGAAGGGCGTGGGAGATGAGCCCAAAGCCACAGAACCCCAGGCACCACGTAAATACTACTGATCATTCTGGTTTGCTGCTTATACATTAGGCAACTCCTGTGTCAGAGTTTTTACTTTAAATCCTTAGTGCGAAGCCTCCTTGGGAAAGAAATACACCAGCCCAAGGGTTTTGGACAGGAAAGAGGAGGAGAAATGAATATCCAAGGACTACAAGTCAGTCTACATTTGTTTCCATCAACACTTCTTGCTACCAAGGCTTTTGCACTGCCCTGATAATACTCTGCAGTATCAGCATGCACACCCTGAGCTTTTGTCTCCAATTTTGGCAGTGAAGCTGCAGGCAATATCTGTTACAAGGTAATTCTGGAAAAAGTCAAGGGCAGACTTAAAAAGCTTTCCTCTGACTAACCCTCTCACCAGCCTACCCTAACACTCAAAATGGTTCAAAACAGCCTTAAATCTCTACAAGGATTCCTAGCTTCCATCTAGCTCTATAGTTTCTACAGGGCTGATTATGCAACAGGGAGCTTGCCACTCCCGCTGCTTTCCTATCTTGGCCAGAAACCAGAAACCCTCAAATTCTCATGAAACATACTTAGCATATGGTTTGTTCTTAAATTTTTAATTAATATTGAGTGAATAAATTCTGGCAACTGAATTCTGAAACCAGAAATCTAAGTCCACTTTCAAATGAAGAGATGCTGTGACTAATAATAGCTAATGTTTATTATTGAGCCAAACACTATTATAGGTGCTTATTTCTTTAAAAGAGGTAATACATGTAATAAATGAAACAACTATGACTTCCTTCCGTGTTCTGTAAGAAATAAGAAAAATAAACATACTTCTTTATAATAACCACATACATTGAGGTGCTTAATATGTATAACGATTTACCTAATAGGTCTAATATCTTCCAAATATATTCAGTCAACTAATACTCTGATATTTTTCTTCTAAAAAGAAGGTTTTAGTTTTTCTTAAAATACATTTTCATGGCCAGGTGTGGTGGCTCACGCCTGTAATCTGAGAACTTTGGTAGGCCCAAGGCAGGAGGATTGCTTGAGGCCAGGAATTTGAGAGCAGCCTGGGCAATATAGTGAGACCCTGTCTCTCTCTCTCTCTCTCTCTGTCTCTCTTTATATATATATATATATATATATATATATATATATACACACACACACACACACACATATATGTATATATATATATATATTTTTTTGAGACAGAGTTTTGCTCTAATTGCCCAGGCTGGAGTGCAATGGTGCGATCTCGGCTCACCGCAACCTCCGCCTCCCTGCTTCAAGCAATTCTCCTGCCTCAGCCTCCCGAGTACCTGGGATTACAGGCATGTGCCTCCACACCTGGCTAATTTTCTATTTTTAGTAGAGACAGGGTTTATCCATGTTGATCAGGCTGATCTCGAACTCCCGACCTCAGGTGATGTGCCTGCCTTGGCCTCCCAAAGTGCTGGAATTACAGGCATGAGCCACTGTGCCCAGCCCCTAAAAATATATTTAAAAAAAAGAAAAGAAAATATATTTTGATGGCTTTGAAAAATATACATGTATGCACATACACCACTTAATGCAAATTAATTTTCTAATTTCTAACTTACTTATAAAAACAATTATTAGACAATTCTTGGCTGTTGCCTCAGAGATGTATTTAAGTGGCCCATTTATTTCTATCCCAGAAGCACACTTTGGACTGAAATAGCAATAATAAAGAGGATACTTACCTAAAGGTCTATGGATTCTAACAGGCTACACATAGATACTATGTACAGTCTCCTAAAACATTAAGATTACACTGAATGCTTAGAAATGAAAACCATTGAATAACTCTCCTCTACATTATATTTGTGGTCACTGATGATAACCATAAAATTAAGAAACAATATGAAAATAAAATTTAGTCAGATACTTTTTTTTTTGAGAGACAGAGTCTTGCTCTGTCTCTCAGGCTGGAGTGCAGAGACATGATCTCAGCTCACTACAACCTCCGCCTCCCAGGTTCAAGCAATTCTCTTGCCTCGGCTTCCCAAGTAGCTAGGACTATAGGCATGCACCACCACGCCCAGCTAATTTTTGTATTTTTTTAGTAGAGACGGGGTTTCACTATATGTTGGCCAGGCTGGTCTCGAACTCCTGACCTCAGGTGATCTGCCCGCCTCAGTCTCCCAAAGTGCTGGGATTACAGGTGTGAGCCACCACACCCAGCCTAGTCAGATACTTTTAATGGTGTTTTGTTTTCTCATATATAATCCTTAGAGGAATGGTTGTGATGCTGGCAAACTGAGCAGAAATTTTTTAAAGTAAATTTTAAGCTTATTTTAAAATTTAAAGTAAATTTTTTCTTTTTTATTTTTCTTTTTTATTTTGAGACAGAGTCTCACTCTGTCACCGAGGCTGGAGTGCAGTGGTGTGGTTATGGCTGGCTGCAACTTCAACCTCCAGGGCTCAAGTAATCCTCCCACCTCAGCCTCCCAGTAGCTGGGACCTCAGGTGCGCACCACCACACCCAACCAATTTTTGTGTTTTGAAGAGATGGGGTTTCATCAAATTGCCCAGACTGGTCTTGAACTCCTGGGCTCAAGCAATCCTCCCACCTCACCCTCCCAAAGTGCTGGGATTACAGGCATGAACCACCGCACCCAGCCCCAGTAAATTTTTAAAAATTTTTAAATGTGATTTATTTAGAAGTTCTCTTTTCTGTAATCAGGGTAAAGCAACGCATCAGAAATAAACTCACTCAAATCTATTTTGAACTAAAATCTAAAGAAATCTAATGAGAAGCTTAAGAAATTTCTGTTTCTTACTAAAACACCCATTTCTTCATGTATGACCTTCATAAAGTCTTTGGTTAGTAAATTTATTTTTTTTCTAATGTTACTAGCATAGGTTTGCTAAAATACTATATAGACAGAATTTGAAGGAAATCTGAATGTTATTGTCACCACTGACATGAGAATTTAATAGGGCAAATTCAACAGAAATTTACTTTTCCTATCTATAATTATCTTAAGTTGAAGGGGGAAATAAACTCATCTATAAACTAATCGAAATAATGGTCGTTTATTAGAATTTGTCTTATGACCCAAAAATAGCTATATCTACTGCTGTTCCAACAATCAAATAATGAGTAAAAATTTTCCAGTCAGTAGTTTTTAAATGAATTTAAACAAATTGACATTTAAGTTTTAAAATTTAACAATTACTACATTTATATCCTTATGAGAATTCTAGGAGTGTTTTTCAAACTGTGGAGCTGTTTCACAAATGTAGATCATGAAATAAATGCCGTGGGATGCAATTAGAAAAAAATTAATAAACTAGAGTAAAATTTTAAAACATCAGAGTTATTCTATCTAGGAATGGTAAGTAATGGTTTATTAAACTTCCATTTTATATACATATATGTAAATGAAATTATTATTTTCATAGGTAAAAGATAGGTAATTTCATATTGCCACTTTTATAGATCAAAAAAGTTGAGTATCTGTGATTTCATATGGCTTAAACTAATATACACATACATTCACACACAATGTAAACTAGTAGATAATACTGTAAAATGTATTCTTTTTTTTTTTTAAAGATAGTGCAGAACCAAAGAGTGAGCAGTAGCAAGATTTATTGTGAAGAGCAAAAGAACAAAGCTTCCACGGTGTGGAAGGGGCCCCGAGCGGGTTGCCCGTAAAATGTATTCTTACTGGCAAAGAGTAACAACAAAAACAACCCCCCCACACACCCAAGAATGCTCTCTATATTACATAGTTCTAGAAAATAGCCTAAAGAGTTTTTATTTCTGTTGAATTTCAGAGTAGTTTTACTTATTTATTAAATGTTTGTGGTTATTAAATTTTATACTATGTTATAAAGTGGATGGATATTTAAAAATTTATTGTAAACAAGCTTTGTAACAAGCTTTTTTAAACAAAGCATTGTAAAATAGTCAACTACCTAACTTTAATACCATGCATCATTTACTGTGATTTCTTAACATTAAAAAGAACATGAAGTTTTTTTTCTACCCTAACATTATTATTTTTTTATTTTTGTTAGGATACTTGCCGACACTTCCAAATTTCTTAACAACACAAACTTCTAGTCCATGATTTTTAAAAAATACACACTAACAAATTAAATTTTACTCTAGTCTATTTTCCAGGGTGAACTCTGGTATGATCTCTAAAGGCAGTTTCGTCTACAGAAGGACAGACCTCATCTAATGTCATCTCCTTCTAACGGCCGTCGCCAAAATTATAATCAAAGCCAAGGCTAGTAGCTCCTAATCTGATGTCTCCACATCCCAAGGAGACTACAAAGGAGGTAGGTAACATAGATAAGTGATGCTACTTTCAGTATCGGAAATCACCTAATGGGAATCACACACCTAACAGATTATAGAGTGAATTTTTTTAAATAGCATTCTTAGCCAGGTGCTATAGCTTATGACTGTAATGCCAGCGCTTTGAGAAGCTGAGGCAGGAGGATTGCTTGAGGCCAGGAATTCAAGATCAGCCTGGGCGACATAGCAAGGACCTTGTCTGTACAAAAAAAAATAAAATCACATTTTTTGTTTCTAGCTGTTCACTTCCTGTTTATCAGTAGTTGACTAGCTGTCATATTATGTTGGATATATTAAAATAATAGTTCTGTTTTTCTCAGAGGCAGGGCCTCACTCTGTCACCCAGGTTGGAGTATAGTGGCATGATCATAGGTCACTGCATCCTCAAATTCTAGGGCTCAAGTGATCCTCCTGTCTCAGCCTCTGAAGTCGCTGGGACCACAGCCATGTGCCACCATGCCCGGATAATTATTTTTATTTTTTGTAGAAATGGGGTCTCACTATGTTGCCCAGGCTGATCTTGAACTCCTGACTTCAGGCAATCCTCCTGCCTCAGCCTCCCAAAGCACTGGGATTACAGGCATGAGCCACTGTGCCTGGCCTAAATATAATAATTCTAACAGCCATCCCCAAATATAAATATAATAATTATTAATAAATACAGCCTGTTCATCACAAAAAAAAGTTTAATTTAATATGGGTGGGGGTAAGAATGTAATAAAAGGCCTATTTGGGGTAAAAAGGTTAGAACCAATGCTATGAAATAAATTTTTAATGTAGTATACCCATGATCTTTAAAATTTTTATTATGAATCTTATCTGTAATTTAATTTTTATTTTCATTTTCAAGAGGTAAAGCATTTCAAAATTTAAGAGTATGAGGGAGACTATCAATATATGAATCAGCAGCCTGAGAAATATAGAATCATATATCTTTTAAAATCTTCATTTGAAAAAATTTGAAGATAACATTTTAATGTAACATAATTTAAAATGTCTGAGTAAACTTCTCTTTCAACATTATCTCATCCATACCCAGTATTGTTTATAGAGAACTGTATTCTATTAAGAGGTACATATGATAAGTATTCTCCATTTACAAATAGGAAACACAAGCCTGAAAAGAAATGGCCTCTATAGACAGCAAGAGCCAGGATCAGGCGCCAACACTTGACATTTTCTAGTCATATCTTTGGCTAGGTGCAATGGCTCACACCTGTAATCCCAGCAGTTTGGGAGGCCAAGTATCATGGAATACTATACAGCCATAAAAAGAATGAAATCATGTCCTTTACAGCCACATGGATGGAGCTGAAAGCCATTATTCAAAGTGAAATAATTCAGAAACGGAAAATAAAAATACTTGAGAGCTAAATAATGGTTACATGTGGACCTACAGATGGAAATAATAGACACTGGGGACTCCAAATGGAGGAGAGGTGGGAATGGGGTAAGATTAAAAGACCAGCCTGGGCAACCTGGAAACCCCGTATCTACTAAAAATACAAAAAATTAGCCAGCATGATGGCGCATGAGAATATCTTGAACCCGGAGGTGGAGGTTTCAGTGAGTTGAGATCACACCACTGCACTCCAGCCTGGGTGACAGAGTGAGACTGCATCTCAAAAAAAAAAAAAAAAAAAAAGACATTTTCTAGTCCCATTTTCTTTATCTGACATCTACTTCTGCCTCTTTGATATGTATTAGGAAACATAACATCAACAGGATTTGAAAATTAGGAAGTAAATTATATATTTTTCTGCTTTTCAATAAAGGTTCCCATCTCAGGACTTTTGTCATTGCTGTTCCTTTTTCCTTAAATGTTCTTCCAACAGCTGCCCGCTTTGAATCATTAAGGGCTGAATGCAAATGTCTCTCTCCCCAGAGAGGCTGTCTTTGATGACTCTAGCTAAAAAGTAACACACTTCTTCCCCCTCCAGTCAGTTTCTATGCCGTTATCATTCTTTTCTTAATGCTTATCATTATTCAAAAAAATGACTTACTTGTTTTTTAATGCAAGTAATGTTTCTTAGTGTTTATCTTCTATGATTAGAATGTAAGGTCTTTAAGGGTAGGACTGTATCTTTAGCACCTACAATGTTATAGCCTCAGTGTGCTCAGTAAATACTTGTTTAACAACTAACTAAAGGTGATTTGATAACTGATAAATGTTGATACGTTTATGAAAAACAGTGTGAAGATTTCTCAATGAGCTAAAAATAGAACTACCATTAAACCTAGCAATCCCACTACTGGGTATCTACCCAAAGGAAAATAAATTATTATATTAAAAAAGACACTGGTGCTTGTTTGTTTATCACAGTACTATTCACAATAGCAAAGTCATGGAATCAACCTAAGTGTGTCCATCAATGGTTGATTGGACAAAGAAAATGTGGTATATATACATCATAGAATACTATACAGCCATAAAAAGAATGAAATCATGTCCTTTACAGCCACATGGATGGAGCTGAAAGCCATTATTTGAAGTGAAATCATTCAGAAACAGAAAATAAAATACTTGAGAGCTAAATAATGGGTACATGTGGACCTACAGATAATAGACACTGGGGACTCCAAATGGAGGAAAGGTGGGAATGGGGTAAGAGTTGAAAAATTACCTATTGGGTACAATGTTCACTCTTTGGGTGATGGGTACACTAGAAGCCCAAACTTCACCATCATGCAAAATATCCATGTAACAAACCCACACATGTATCCCCTGAATCTCAAAAGAAAAAAATTTTAAAACATACTGTATTGAAAGGAGACGGAGGTTGCAGTGAGCCGAGATCATGCCATTTTACTCCAGCATGGGGGCAGAATGAAACTCCATCTCAAAAATATAAAAAATAATAATAAGTTCTATGAGGGTAAGGAACAGGTTGGTTAAATTCACCATTACATCTAACACAGATCTTGGCACAGAGGAGAAATGAATTTTTATTTTATGTCTATCAAATTAATATAAAATAATAAATTTCCCCATCTTTCCTTAATTTGTGCAAAGCAGGAGAAAAGAGGTGTATTTGGGTATCATAAAACTAATACAATTTAGACAAAAGGAAAAAATAACCTCATATTCTTGGTTCTGCCCCTAAATGATACCTAGGCAGAAACAACTACTAGTGGTAGAAAACACATTTCTCATAGGAGGAGGGCATATGGTGCATTTCCACTGTCATGCATTTTATGTATTATGTCCTCAATTCTCAAGTTTATGAAGGCCTTTATAAAGATCATTCTTATCTGTGACCCCAGCATAGCCTGGTGCCCTATGCAAAAAAAAATTCTGACACTGACAACAGCAAGGCATCATAATGAATTTGTCACTATTCATTGAAAGAAATTGGTGGCTTCTGTCAATCTCCTAAAATTATTATCCTAAATAATTCAGTGGATATGGAAGGATTGGTTCAGGTTGTTCAGGTAGAACAAATGAAGACAACTACCATCTTCACAACCATGTAGCCATGAACAGTAGAAATAGCAGGTCGAAAATCACAATCTGGGCGTGAATCTCAGTTGCATCTCTATCTGTGTGATCTGGGATAAAGGACTTAAGAATGCCTGAATCTCTGTTTCCTCATCTGCCACATGAAGTAGTAATAACAAATAACTACTTCACAAAATTATCAATTACTATACAAAAATATTGGGCCACGTATTTGAAAATGTTGATTATGAACTATGTGTTTGCACTCTATGCTCTCATGAAGTTAGTATTTCATAAACTAAAATCAAAAGCAGGCAGGGTTTTTATTTTTATTTTTATTTTTTTTGAGACGGAGTTTCACTCTTGTTGCCCAGGCTAGAATGCAATGGCACAATCTTGGCTCAACACAACCTCTGCCTCCCGAGTTCAAGTGATTCTCCTGCCTTAGCCTCCCGAGTAGCTGGGATTATAGGCATTAGCCACCACGCCTGGCTAATTTTTTTTTTTTTCCAGTAGGCATGAGTTTTCTCTATGTTGGTCAGGCTGGTCTTGAACTCCCGACCTCAGGTGATCCGCCTGCCTCGGCCTCTCAAAGTGCTGGGATTACAGGTGTAAGCCACCATGCCCGGCCTTTATTTCGAATTTTAAAAATACTTACAAATCCCACAATGTATAAATACTTCAAACCACCATGTTTTACAGAGTAAATACATACAATTTTATTTGTCAATGTAAAGAAAAAAGTACTTACAGCAATATATAGGTAGGCATAAGATACTTAGTTCAATCTTTTCAGAATAGTCACACATTCACAGTAATTTTGAAATATTTTTTCTTTCATGTGCCTCTAGATACGATAAAATGTTTTAACATTAGATATATTTAATATTAAAGTATTTAAGTCTAACTACATTTACTAGTTAGAATTATATGTTGCTCTTTGATTTAGTGCCTTTTCTGAAAAAAAAATTTTTTCTTTTTTTTTTTGAAACAGGGTCTTGCTTTGTCACCCAGGCTGGAGTGCAGTGGCACAATCATAACTCACTGCAGCCTCACTTTCCCAGGCTTAAGCAATTATCTGGTGCCAGCCTCCTGTGTTGCTGGGACCAAAGATGTGGACCACCATGCCTGGTTAATTTTCATATTTTTTGTAGAGGCAGAGTCTTGCCATGTGGCCAAGCTGATCTTGAACTCCAAGGCTCAAGCAATCCACCTGCCTTGGCCTCCCAAAGTACTGGGATTATAGGCGTGGGCTCATGCTGGGATATGCCCATGGGCACAGGCAGATCACTTGAGCCCTGGAGTTCAAGACCAGCCTGGCCAACATGGCAAGACTTCATCTATACAAAAAATACAAAAATTATTGGGGCATGGTTTATACAAAAAATACAAAAAGTATAGGGGAATGGTGGTGTTTGCCTGTCGTCCCAACTACATGGGAGTCTGAGGCCAGAGGATCACTTGAGCCCAGAAGTTCGAGGCTGCAGTGAGTCATAATCATGCCACTGCACTCCAGCCTAGGTGACAGAGTGAGACCCTGACTAAAGAGAAAAAAATTAATAAAATGTTATTTCATAAGAACAAAAAACACATTTTTAAATCAAATACCTATGTAAAGAAATTATTGATATTTACATAGTATATATGGTCTATATTCCTTTTTTTAAAGCTACATATAGGTCTTGAAATAATTCACATCCATTACAATTATCGAAAATACAAGTAAAAAATAAAATATTTTTATATTAATTAAAAGATTGGTAAAGTTTTAAAATCTCTTAGCAACATAAAATTAGAATTCCTGGCTAATGGTTCATCTTCTTAATATTCAAACCCATCACATTTATTAAGACAAATTATTAAATGAGATGACTGGTATCTATTCATAATATTAAGTAAGTCATTGTTTAAAATTTGAAAACTGAAAGAAAATAAATAAGTTTCTCAGTCAGGCGTGGTGGCTCACACCTGTAATCCCAGCTACTTGGGAGGTTGAGGCAGGAGGATTGTTTGAGGCCAGGAATTCTAGGTGGCAATGAGCTAAGATGGTGCCACAGCACTCCAGCCTGGTTGACTGAGCAAGACCTCATTTCTATAAATAAGTAAAATAAATTCATTTCTCATACGCAACACCTCAAGATTCTAACTGTAAATCAAAATAAGATATCAATTTCATTTTTAAATGTTTGACTTATTTTAAGTTACATTATTTTGGTTAAATAATACAGTTTATATTGTATAAATTTTGTGATATATAAGTCTACCTTTTTTTGGTGCCAAAACAGAGGTGCTTTAACTTTATATACCATCTTCAAACTTAATGAGAATAAGCCTATATAACCTAGCAACTAATTTTAAATAATACTAAGCCCCATCTTAAGCCTGGTTTCCAATTTTAACATCTGATTAATTTCTTCCAAAATTTATACATAAAATATTCTGGGAAAAAAGTATAAAATGTCTAACTATTCCTATTGTGTAATTACTACTCTGAAGTTAGCTGTGCCAATTTTCAAGGTTTCCTTCATAAGTAAGGGAGTGAAATGTATAAAAGCCATAGTAAAATATAATTTCCCAGTCTGAAGCAGATATGTTTCTGAAAGCACTGAGATAAGAAAACGATTAGGATTTAAGTTGTGAAGGGAAAAAAAATAGTTTTAGGCAGAACCCTAAGAAGACAGTTTTTAGATTCACTAAAATGAAGATTGTATTAAATAAAGAGGATAAGAGTGCATTTAATTAGTAATAATAAATACTATATGATTTACAATTCCTTGATCACTAGAAATTTTTCAGGATCTCCCATTTTCATAGCTTCAATAAAATGCTTGCAAATTCATTTTTGGTTTGTTAAACATAATAGGCACATCAAGAAGGCGATTTTTAAAAAGTCTAACCTCATTCCTAATGTTTAAACTTTTCAGATCTTATGATTTTCAGTTAACCTCATCTCTCTCTTTTTTTTTTTTTTTTTTTTTTTGAGATGGAGTCTCACTCTGTCACCCAGGCTGGAGTGCAGTGGCTCCATCTCAGCTCACTGCTACGTCCACTTCCCAGGTTCATGTGATTCTCCTTCCTCAGCCTCCCAAGTAGCAGGGATTACAGGCACCTGCCACCATGCCTGGCTAATTTTTGTATTTTTAGTAGAGACGGGGTTTTGCAATGTTAGCCAGGCTAATCTCGAAGGCCTGACCTCAAGTGATCTGCCCACCTCGGGCTCCCAAAGTGCTGGGATTACAGGCGTGAGCCATTGATCCGGCCAATCTCATTTCTTGAACCTCTTCATCCCCAGTCACAGAGATGCAAAATGTATACTTAAGATAAAAAACAATTACGCAACTTTTACTTAACTGACTCAGATAAACATAACTAAGCCGAGAGCGGTGGCTCACGCCTGTAATCCCAGCACTTTGGGAGGCCGAGGCGGGCGGGTCACGAGGTCAGGAGATGGAGACCATCTTGGCTAACACGGTGAAACCCCGTCTCTACTAAAAATACAAAAATTTAGCCAGGCGCTGTGGCGGGCGCCTGTAATCCCAGCTACTCAGGAGGCTGAGGCAGGAGAATGGCGTGAACCCGTGAGGTGGAGCTTGCAGTGAGCCAAGATAGCGCCACTGCAGGTCTGGCCTGGGCGAAAGAGCAAGACTCCGTCTCAACAACAACAACAAAAATAATAAATAAATAAATAAAATAAATAAATATTTCTTGAGCTCGAGAAATAGTTATATAATAAAATATAATTTATATTATATTATTATATAGAAATTATATTATTATATAAATTTTAAATTCATCTTACAAAACTACTTCCCATCCAGGCTTTTTGTATCCATTTCAATGGCATCCCTTTAGCAAAAACAGCAGCAGTGGTTCTTACCTCTGGCTATATTGATTGATTGAGACACAGTCTGGCTATGTTGCCAGGCTGGAGAGCAATGGCGTGATCTTACTATAATCTCTGCCTCCTGGGCTCAAATCAGCCTCCCACCTAAGCCTCCCAAGTAGCTGGGACTACAGGAGTGCCCCACCACACTGGACTAATTTTTGTATTTTTTGTAGAGATGGAGTTGTGCTATTTTGCCCTGACTGTTCTCGAACTCGTGGGCTTAAGAGATCTGTCTGCATCAGCCTCCCAAAGTGCTGGCATGAGCCACCACAACCGGCCTTGGCTTTATTTCTTATGTGTAAGTCTGCATCAAAAATTTCTCATCTTCCTGAACCATTCGCTTTACTCTCATTTCCTTTTTTCCAACCTCTGGTTTCCTCTTCTTAAAATTATCTCAATTAATAATGGCTCAGCCTGGGCAACATGGTGAAACTCCATCTCTACAAAAAATACAAAAATTAGCCAGGCATGGAGGGGCACGCCTGTAATCCCAGTCACTCAGGGGAGGCTGAAGTGAGAGGATTGGCTTGAGCCTGGGAGGTCGAGGCTGCAGTGAGCCCAGATTGCACTACTGCGCTCTGGCCACAACAACACCATGCCTTAAAAAAAAAAAAAAAAAAAAAAAAACTCACTAGATTAAGAAAATGTGGCACATATATACCATGGAATACTATGCAGCCATAAAAGAGGATGAGTTCATGTCCTTTGTAGGGACATGGATGAAGCTGGAAACCATCATTCTCAGCAAACTAGGACGAAAAACCAAACACCGCATGTTCTCACTCATAGGTGGGAATTGAACAATGAGAACACCTGGACACAGGAAGGGGAACATCACACACCAGGGCCTGTTGTGGGGTGGGGGGAGGGGGGAGGGATAGCATTGGGAGATATACCTAATGTAAATGACGAGTTAATGGGTGCAGCACACCAACATGGCACATGTATACATATGTAACAAACCTGCACATTGTGCACATGTACCCTAGAACTTAAAGTATAAAAAAAAACCTCAAGAACTAAGTTTATACAAACCAAAATTCTAACAGCTGGAGAGAAGATGTACTAACGAATTTTTAGTTTGGGAGGAGTTATAATATTTGCAAATGTTTGTAGAGATTCCGTATGTTATTTGTCATTACAAACTTTTCTTCTCAATAAAATCTGCAGGGTTTTTTTCTTCCTTTCTTCCCCCCTTCTTTTTCTCTCGCCTTTTTTCTTTCCTCTCTCTCCCTTTCTTTTTACAATGATATAATTTAATATTTGAATAGTATTTTACTTGTAAAAATCTTCATTTGTTATTTATGTAAATTAAAATAATATGCTTGTTTTTTGCTCAGATGTGGCCTTACACTATTTTGACAATAACATTGGCATATATATTTGTAAACTAATGAAGGACACAGCCCAATTATGGACTATTACTGCTATTAATATCCTTAAAAAGAAAAAGCCTGTTTTTGTAATTAATGTTTCAAAAGCTTTCTAGTGAGCACCAAATTATAACTTTGTATGTTCCTAAATGACCGAATATATTTCAAATATATATGCTAAATTACACAGACTACACAAATAAATAGGCAAATGAACTTTTCTTTTTAATATTTAAATGGAGTCTTGCTATGTTGCCCAGGCTGGTCTTGAATACCTAGGCTCAAGCAATCCTTCTGCCTTAGCCTCCCAAAGTGCTAGTATTATAGGTGTGAGCCACCACACTTGGCCAGCAAATGAGCTGTAAAAGAATTTAATCTAGTCTTGGAAATTGAGAAACAGGGGATATCAATGGCATACTGGAGAAAAATGGCACTGAGAATAAGAATTCCCTTTCCAGCTTCCTTTTTTTGAGACAGTCTCCCTCTGCCACGTTGCCCAGGCTGGAGTGCAGTGGCATGATGTCAGCTCATTGCAACCTCCACCTCCCAGGTTCAAGCGATTCTCCTGCCTTAGCCTCCCAAGTAGCTGCGATTACAGGTGCTTGCCACCATGCCCGGCTAATTTTTGTATTTTTAGTAAAGAGGGGGTTTCACTATGTAGACCAGGCTGGTCTCGAACTCCTAGCCTCAAGTGATCCATCTGCCTCGGCCTCCCAAAGTGCTGGGATTACAGGCATGAACCACTGCACCCAGCCTGCTCTTTTTTTTTTTTTTTTTTTTTTAATGACCAGAAGAGTTTTGAATACATCAAACCTGCTCTTTAACTGCAGACAAGCCACTTAGCCTCTCTGGGTTTACTTCTTTATCTAGAAAATGGGATTTTAAAAATTATTTCCAGCTCCAAATGTTTTATGAATTTTATGAAGTATCACAAAAAAAATTTAAAACGTTGAAATATTTACTCTATAAAACTTCATCTATTTACTCACATTTTGATTAAGCTATTATTTAAAAGTAACATACCACATTTTTTTTCTATACTTCTCCATAAAGGGTAAAAAATAAACCATGTATACATGAAGTCAGACATATAGGCAGTATACTACATTACACGTTAGTAGATAAAAAGTATTTTTAGATTAAGAATGATATTTAGTCTTAACTCTTTGAGGTTATGTAAATAGTCCTTGGAATATGAAGATAGTCCCTTCTGAGCCATTTACTGAGTCTAATCACATATATTAATTTCCTTTATCCATCATAACTATTTGAATGACAGTTTCCCAAAAATAAACAAACAAGAGTATTTTCAACTCCTTGTCTCCAAGGAAGGCTAACAATAGGCAGGAGTGATGAGCTACAGTAGATGTGACTAACTCAGATGCTTTCAGAGGCCCAGGCAATATAACTCAACATGTGAAGCAGCATTATGTAACGCAATAGATAATGGTAGGTCAGTGGCAACAGAAGAGTCCATGTCTTGCCTAAAAGCATTCTAATTAAAAAATAGTTTTTAAACCACTGAGCTGGCCAAACAAAATACCTCTATTAGCAGGCCATTAATCACCTTGGCTTATACTTGTTTTTTTTTGTTTTTGAGAGAGGGTCTCACTCTGTCACCCAGGCTGAGTGCAGTGGTGCAATCAGGGCTCACTACAGCCTCTACCTCCTGGGCTCAAGTAATCCTCCCACCTCAGCCTCCCAAGTAGTTGGGACTACAGCACATGCTACCAGGCTCAGCTAATTTTTAAATTTTTTGTAGAGATGGAGTCTTACTATGTTGCCCAGGCTGGTTTCAAACTCCTGGACTCAAGTTTTGATTTTCCCCTGCCTCAGCCTCCCCAAGTGCTGGGATTACAGGCATAAGCCACAGTGCCTGGCCTTCGTAGTCTTCTTCTTTTTTTTTTTTTTGTAACATAAGCAATTTGTGGTTTTTCTTTTAGGGAAGATAAACATCTTCTTTATGGGATCTATAGTACTTCAAAACTATTCCGGCTATCCAAGAACCTGGTTGAATTTAAAGAAAACATTTTAAAATAAAAAGTACTCTCATAATTTGAAAAAATAAATTAAAAAACTTTAAAACTCTACTCATTACTACTTTTAATTCAACATTCAACACATAAAAACTGAGCACTTACTACATGCTAAAGCATTGTCAATATCCTTTAAGATAAGAGAGATACTGGTATACTGGTTTTGTGTAGTTATGTAAATTTATTTACTACTAGAATAATAATTCTCTGCTTAAAAAAACTTTTTAATCCAAAGATTATTATATATCTATCTATAAATCATTTATTTTACCTGGGAGAAAATGCTTAATCAAGAAAATTGCAATAAATAATGATGGGTTTAAAACAGAAACCACTATCAGTCACCACGTTGACTGATGCTTTTCAGATCTAGATCTTCAGACTTGTGAGAAAATTTCTGTAATGTTCACACTTCTGTAGGGAGTTTTAACTGTCATTCAGAGAGACAGTTATAGAGGAATCATTTATGAATTAGAGTAATAAATATGATTAGCTGAATTCTGTGGCATTTTTTTCAAGCATTTTCCATTTGCAACTCAAATATATGGTTACTCCCAGAAATTCCACTTTTAGGTATATACCCATGAGAATTGAAACACAAAAACTTGCACACAAATGTTCACAGCAGCATTATTTATAATAGCCAAAAAAGTAGAAATAAGCCAAATGCCCATAATTAATGAAAAGATAAACAAATTGTGGTATATCCATATGATGTGCCACACAAAAAATAAAGTACTGATACGTGATACAACATAGATGAACCTTGAAAACATTAAGCTAAATGAAAGAGGCCAGACCAAAAAAAAAAAAAAAGCCATATATTGTTTGAGTCTATTTATGTGAAATGTCCAGAACAGACAAATCCATACAGATGAAAAGTAGATGGTAGTGTTTTCAGGGGCTGGAGGAAGGGAAGAATGGGAAGTAACTGCTAATGGATTTAGGATTTCTTTTTGGGGTGATGAAAATATTCTGGAATTAGAAAGTGATGATGATTGTACCACTTTGTATATATCACTAAAAACCACTGAATTATATATTTTAAGGGTAAACTTTATGGCATGTAAATTATATCTCAATAAAGTAATAAAGAATATGGCTATTATAACCTATTTATATTGGATTTCTAAAAGAATATTTCATATTCTACTAAAAGGTGATAGGATCCAGTATATATATATATATATATATATATAATCCTGAAAACTATTTTGTAACCAAAAATTTTGTTTCAAAACATCATTCTCACTATAGTTATAAAACAGAAAACAAAACTAAATTTTAAAAACATAAATATATTTAAAAAATTAAAACACCTAAGAAATGCAATCTATACATGTGAAAAAGTAAAATATTTATATGCATAACAAGTAGTTGCAACATTATCCATAAGCAGCAGTTAGTGTTTATTTTCCCTATATTTTGGTTTAACACCATAGTGTGTAGTGGTAGTTCATTCTTTTTAGGGAAATTACATAAAGTACATATAGAATATTATTAGTAAGTTATAGAAGACTGTATAACTGGAAAATTAATTCCAAGTAACAGCATTTCCTCTAAAAACACATCTATTATTAAACGAATTACTTTAAACTAGCAGAGAACAAAATGAGCCTATAATTTATTAAGTACAAGATATATAGTCAACTTGCATAAAATTACATATGGCATTTTAAAAAGTCTATTCTAAAATATCAGTAATTCAAGCAATTGGGATTTCCACAGGAGAGAAATTGCCATTACTTTCCTTTTTATGAAGAAAGATCTGCCTTAAGAACATCACAATGATGTTATTAAGAAATGCTACAGCATACTTTAAAAATCAAAATGGTGAAACAGATGCATCAGGATATTCTTTTACAGATACCAGCCCTATAGCAGCATTTCAGAAGGTGATTTAAATCTAATAACTGACTTGGGTTTTTATTCTCTTCTAGAAATACATATTACATGTATAGTTTAGTTAAGAATTTTCATTTCCATTATAAATGGGAACTTTTCATACTGATTATCTAAAGGTATAAGAAATTAAGTAATTGGATAGTCTAGCACTTTATTAGAAATATATCCACTGACTCCACAAAAACAACTTTTACATATAAGCAAATTACTAAAAATATCTGAATCAGGAGAAATGAAATAAAATACAGTGAATGGTTTTCTCTTTTATCTCTAACTGTAAAAATCCCTTTTGCCTATTTATTTGACCCGTCTCTATTCATGCAATTTAATGAACCCTCAAAAGAATTTACATATCTTTATACAGAATTCACATCTACATCAGTAAACTGCCAGTCCTTTTATATTTTCAGTGCCTTATCAAAATATGTGTAACAAAGTTCTTCATTCTATGAGGCAGGAAGATGTTTCCTAAGTACTTCTTTGGATGAAGAAGATATAGTATCTGGGAAGGACACCTCAAATTCTATTAGAAGGTCACCACGTTGGTCAGGATTTTTTGGAAATGGCAGCCCATATCCAATAATTCTTCTCCTCATTCCGGGTTTCACAATATCATTTACTGACATAGGTATGTTTCTTCCATCCAGTGTTGGTACATTAATTGAGCAGCCACACAATGCCTAAAATGGACCAAATAAAATAAAATGAAAACACTTCAAAACTCAAAAATCTAAGCACAAATATTACCAGATGGTAAAGGATAATACCACTAAGGTAAAACTTTAACCTCCAAAAGAATAACAATAGTTATAAATTTTTTTTCCTCATTAGAAAATTCCTTCAGAGGTCAGGCACGGTGGCTCACACCTGTAATCCCAACATTTTGGGAGGCCAAGGCGGGCAGATCACCTGAGGTCAGGAGTTCAAGACCAGCCTCACCAACATGGAGAAACCTCGTCTCTACTAAAAATACAAAATTAGGCGAGCGTGGTGGCACATGCCCGTAATCCCAGCTACTCGGGAAGCTGAGGCAGGAGAATCACTTGAACCCAGCAGGCGGAGGTTGCAGTGAGCCGAGATCGTGCCATTGCACTCCAGCCTGGGCAACAAGAGCAAAACTATCTCAAAAAAAAAAAAAAAAAAAAAAGAAAGAAAGAAAGAAAGAAAGAAAGAGAAAAAGAAAAAGAAAAGAAAAAAAGGAAAATTCCTTCACGACATGCATTATTAGATATGTTACCAAAAAAAAAAAAAAAAAAAAAAAAAGAAGAAGAAGAAGAAAAGAAAAGGTAAAAGAGAAGTAAAGGATATATTCCACATTGCCCTGGAATGACATGGTTATTCTGAAGCTGCTATTAATACATTCAAGATGCAGGGATTGGAATGGGAGAAGAGGGAGAAATTCAGGACTAGAAAGAACTGGATAGGAGCAACTATTTCTCTGGAAAGTATTAGGACAAGAAATATATTTGTTTTAGATAACAAATGTTTACTGAGCATTTACTATATGCCACACATTCTGGCTAGATGGTGAGCCTTATAGGGACCATGAACACAGACCCCAGCTCAAGGAATGCACAAGGAACTCACAGAAACATAGAAGCAAACTAGCCATTATAACACTGTATAGTGTAAGAACAGAGGTAAGCATGGAGGTCTTTTGTAAGAGAAAGAGCACCCAACTTAACCCCTTAGATTCCGGGAGTAGAGGATGCTTGAACTAAGCATTGGGCAGTAGCAGGTAGGTATTAGAGCAGGGTAAGAAACAATAGTGTTCCATAGAGTACAGCTCAAGTATACAAGATAATAATAGAGCAAACTGGGCCAGGTGCGGTGGCTCACGCCTATAGTCCCAGCACTTTGGGAGGCCGAGTTGGGCGGATTACTTGAGGTCAAGAGTTCAAGACGAGCCTGGCCAACATGGTGAAAACCTATCGCTACTAAAAATATGAAAATCAGCTGGGCATGGTGGCGGGCGCCTGTAATCCCAGCTACTCAGGAACCTGAGGCAGGAGAATTACTTGAACCTGGGAGGTGGAGGCTGCAGTACTAGCTGAGATTGTGCCACTGCACTCCAGCATGGGTGACAGAGCGAGACTCCATCTCAAAAAAATAATAATAATAATAGAGCAAACTTGGGGAAGTGCATATACATTTTATGGGTAGACATCAGATTTAAAATGACTTATTTTAAGCTAAAGAGTTTGGACTTTATGGTAGAGGTTATATAGAGCAATTTAAGAATTTGAAGCAGGGAACTGCTATGACCATATTTGCAAAGTTACAATCCAATTTGAGAAATAGTACAAATAGGCCAGGCGCGGTGGCTCATGCCTGTAATCCTAGCACTTTGGGAGGCCAAGGCAAGTGGATCACCTGAGGTCAGGAATTCAAGACCAGCCTGGCCAACATGGTAAAACCCCGTGTCTACTAAAAATACAAAAATTAGCCAGGTGTGGTGGGGGGGGGGGGGCGCCTGTAATCCCAGCTACTTAGGAGGCCAAGGCAAGAGAATCACTTGAACCCGGAGGCAGAGGTTGCAGTGAGCCGAGATTGCGCTGTGGGTGACAGAACAAGACTCTGTCTCAAAAAAAAAAAAAAAGAAATAGTGCAAATAAGAACTCAAATAATAATTGTATTAAGGTAGTACCATTATAATTTATAAATGTATATATTTATATGCACTTATAAATGTATTTATTAATATAAATGTATACAAATTTATTTATAGTGAATTATAAATTATTTTCTTCTAATCTTTTTTGTTATGCAATTATTACTCCATATTAACAAATTTAGAACAAACCCTATATACAAAGACTAATGTGTTGAGATTACCAATGCAGATCTCATAAACCACATTTGTAAAAGCAGCCTCCTAGTACATAATCCAGTTAACACTTGACACTTTAATTATAAGTAACTAAAGTTAGAAAATATAATCACATCCATAAAAGAGGTATAATACCAGTACTATCTTAGAGGATTTTTATAGTAATTATTTTTAACGTATAATAGGCATTAAATAAATGTTAGCTATTATCTAGATACACTCCCTATGATCAACTACATAATTATTTGGTCTTAGGATTTTAGGTCCTACCAACTTACCTCTCGTAAACTAATTTTAGCAGTATAAATTATATTTGATCCATCCCTTTTAAATTTTGGATGATCTTTGTCTTTAATGATAAAAACAATGTCTGCTGGAATACTATTTGGTGTTTCATCTCCTTCTCTTGGAAAAGTAATTTTGGTGCCTTCTTTCCACCCTTTTTTAATCTCAATGGTAAGAATTTTGTCCTCAGATCTGTAACTCCTTCCATCAGCGTTTAGCCTTTTTCGAGAAATCTTCATCCGTTTGGTACAACCACTATATATCTCTTCAAGTGATACTCTAAGTTCATGAATAACTGGAGGATCTTGTTTGAGGCGGGATGGCCCCACAGAATTCCTGTCTCTTGGATATCCATTCATGCTGAAACCAAAGGCACTAAAAGGATCACCATCTATTTCCATTTCTTCAGAATCTCTACCACCACCCATTCGTCTTCCAAAGAAAATTTCAAAGGGGTTGGACCCTCCGAAAAATGCAGCAAATGTAGCATGAGGATCGCCATGAAAGGTGTACCGGAAGGTACCTCCTTGTCCATCAGTACCTCCTGCTCCTCCTTTCAACCCTAATTGAAGAGATAAGCATGATTAGAAAAAAGCTTGCAACTCTTAAAAGTTAAACTTTCAAAAACTGTATTGCTAATAAATTTTGGCTAACTTACAATAAAATGTATTAATATTGGCCAGAAATGCCACTTTACTAAATACAGAACAGCTATAAAACTCTTGATGATTACATCCTAAGTTAAATTGTTAAGTTTTCAAATTCTTCCTCCAAATCAGCATTTTTGTTTGTTTGTTTGTGTTTTTGAGACAGAGTTTCGCTCTTGTTTGCCCAGGCTGGAGTGCAATGGCGCAATCTTGGCTCACCGCAACCTCCGCCTCCCAGGTTCAAACAATTCTCCTGCCTCAGCCTCCCGAGTAGCTGGGATTACAGGCATGCGCCACCACGCCCGGCTAATTTTGTATTTTTAGTAGAGACAAGGTTTCTTCATGTTGGTCAGGCTGGTCTCGAACTCCCAACCTCAGGTGATCTGCCTGCCTTGGCCTCCCAAAGTGCTGAAATTACAAGTGTGAGCCACTGCTTCCGGCCAAATCAGCATCTCTAATATTTATTCCTGATTCTTTGTTCCACGGGTAAGTAAGAAAAATAAAATAAGGCCGGGCGCAGAGGCTCATGCCTGTAATCCCAACACTTTGGGAGACCGAGGCAGGCAGATCATGAGGTCAGGACTTTGAGACCAGCCTGGCCAACATAGTGAAACCCCGCCTCCACTAAAAATACAAAAAAAAAAGCCAGGTGTGGTGGCAGGTGCCTGTAATGCTAGCTACTCAGGAGGCTGAGGCAGGAGAATCACTTGAACCTGGGAGGCAGAAGTTGCAGCGAGCTGAGATCGCACCACTGCACACTAGCCCGGGCAACAGTGTGAGACTCTGTCTCAAAAAAAAAAAAAAAAAAAGAAAAAGAAAATAAAACTGGGAACTCCTTGTCTTATAAACTACTGATCTGGCATGCTGAAGTATATAAATTATATAAATATCTACTTATAAATATATAAGTTTTTAAAAGATGTCAGTTGGAAGGTCTTCAGCAATCAACACAAAGTGCAGAACTTAAATCTTTAATTTTTATTACAATCAAACAATATATATAACATTTAAAAATATAAACATATTAATAAAATATATAGCAAAATATAAAATACCATATTCATACTGTTTATATATAAATAAAATAGAAATATGTAAAAATATAATGTAATAAAAATACCATATTCATTCTAACTAGCTTTATTTCAGATCATCTTTTACTGTTTAAGAATTAAAATAGGGCCAGGTGCAGTGGCTCACACCTGTAATCCCAGCACTTTGGGAGGCTGAGTCGGGTGGATCACTTGAGATCAGGAGTTCGAGACCAGCCTGGTCTACATGGTGAAACCCCGTCTCTACTATAAATACAAAATTAGCTGGGCATGGTGGCACATGCCTATAATCCCAGCTACTTGGGAGGCTGAGGCAGGAGAATCGCTTGAACCTGGGAGGCAGAGGTTACAGTGAGCCAAGACTGCACCATTGCACTCTGGCCTGGGCAACAGGAGCAAAACTCCATCTCAAAAAAAAAAAAAAAAAAAGAATTAAAATAGAACTCTGTGTCAGAGAGTGAAAAAAATTCTAATAATGAGGACATTCTATGAAAAATGGTTTTTTAGACACTACGATTGTCATTCCTACTCTAGATACCAAATTTTTTAGGCATATCACATCTTAGCATTAATTTCAATGCTTGTAAGAAGACTGAAATCAAGAGCTGTAAACTTTGACACGTAAGGCCTCTATATGGGTTATTTCTGTCTCTTGTGAACAGTCCACCTCAGGCAACAATACAGTGACTTTCTGACCCTTTGCTTAAGGGTTCCACTAAGTAATATTTAACCCACAAAAGATTATATTTGAAACAACATTTTCCACTATGAAAGAAATGTTCTACTAAAACTCAAAAAACAACAGTATGGTGATCTTTTAAGGGGTCAATACAGATCAAGAAACAAGCAGGAAAAGAATCTAAAAATCATAAAACTATGAAAAATCCAACAGATTAAGCTAGGAGATTCTAATATCTCCAAACAGTGAGTGATTTGAAGGCAGGAAATATATTTATTTTGCACTGCTCATGCATACAGGGCTGAAAATGGTAGGTATTCATGCTTAGTGAATGAAGGGAATGAACTAATTCCTAAAGTCCTTCTAAATCAAAACTAAAAAAGGTGTCTTGAGTATCGGTACAGAGAAAAAGGCAGAAGCAAAAACAATGTAAAATATAATCACACATATACATATATGAGAGATTTAACAATTTAAAATGCCACTAACACACAGCATACTTTAAAGAAACTTAGTTTTGCTTACGTCTTATTCTGCATTTGGCTTCTTCCATTAAAAGGTATATATCTACTCTATTTCATCTAACAGGGTCTCAAGTGATATCTAAAATTTTTACCTTCATCCATGAATAGAAATCTGGAGAGATCAAGAGAGACCTAATAATCTGAAAATTGCCAAAATATGTATTGAACAATATATCCAAATAGCAGTTAGGGAAATTCCTTGTAGAATGACAAGTATAAGCAGGACAAGATCTTTTCATAAGCAGCTCATCCAAATTTCCCTTTTATAAATTTTAGTAGTATAATTATAACTCCAAATGTTAAAAAGGTAATGGCAGATTTTTTTTTAATGATAGAATAATATGTAGCTCAAGGTCATCACCAAAGTGACTCAACCAATGCTTAAATTATTTAAATAATTTTATCCTTCATCCCATAGACTTAAGGGAGTATAATTATTTAACTGAGTTAAGTAAACTGGGTAAATCAGCCTGCCCAATCTAGCCTCTTATAAGACAAAATTTAAATACTTGCACCCATAATGAATTCATGAAAAGAAAGAATAATGTTTTGATTTATTACATCATGGGTTTGGCTTTCTGGAAAACCTCTTCCTCCTCTGCCAAAAAGGGCAATTCAGTCATAATTACAAAGTCTCTGAGAAGATTCATACAAAGTCTGAAGTAACTTATCAAAGCTGATAAAAAGACTCCAATGCAGCTTTGAGGTTTTCCTAGACACTATTAAACAGTCAACTATGCAGCTCAGACAAAGAACGAAGCTACTCTAATGAATGAAAAAAATCCTAGGCTGGGCACAGTGGCTCACACCTATAATCCCAGAACTTTGGGAGGCCAAGGTGGGTGGAGCATGAGGTCAGGAGTTCGAGATCAGCCTGACCAACATGGTGAAACCTCGTCTCTACTAAAAATACAAAAATTAGCCAGGCGTGGTGGCGCACGCCTGTAACCCCAGCTACTCAGGAGACTGATTCTGTCTCAAACACAACAAAAAAAAAGAAAAAAATCCTACCAAAATTCATGCCACTATAATATACATTATTATGCAAGTATCACTTGCATTGTCTAGCACATAAAATTATAAGTAATGTCACATTAACTATATGGTCAGTTCTTAATCATGTACATTTTGAATGCTAATGGAAATGTTTAATATCCAATTGGATTCCCTCTGCTATTCAAAATGTTTTCTAGACACCGTCATCACTTTGTGTGATCAAAAAATGCACTAGAGAAGCAACATTTGCCTATGATTTAGCAAGACTGCTATTATTTTACAACTAACCAGTCAACCAGTTTGCAGTCCCAAACCAAATATGTGTTTGGAATACTATCTATAACAATGATTCCCACTAATTAGTTAAGGTTGACTAAAAGTTTCCAAAAGAAGAAACACTGGAGAAAAATTCAGATTGCAAAGAAAAAAACATGATAATACTTTAATAACTCTTACTCCATCCAAGGAGATCTAATATGTAAAAATCCAGATTTACAGCAAGACTTCAGTTATCAAATAATGAGATTCTGAGATTTTTTAAACAGTTTTAATTCACAAAAATCAAATTTACTTACTTGTTTTTAGAACACACAGTGAATTTAAAAAAATCCAGCTAGCTAAATATATAAGTTAAAGAACAGAAGAGAACTAGTATAAAGATTAATAAATACAAGTTTTATCATTTAAACACTACCTTTTAATATTTGAAGTTACTGAATAAATCATATGCAATAACAAAATAAGGAAAGCATAAAAAAAGAAAAATTAGAAAACTAGAATAAATGAGGATGTGTTATTGAAAATCTTTTCTTTTAGATCTCTTAACACAAATTTTTGTTGACATCCACTAAACTATTCAAGACTAAACCTAAAACTTTAGAGAGTGGTTCAGAATCCAATTTTAAATTTCTGTAGTTCTGTGGTTTTTGTTTTCAAATGATTCAACTATAGAGAAATTTTATTTTTAAAAAGATTTATTACATATATAAAATTAACCTATTGTACAAATACAATTCAATTGATTATAGTAAATTGATAGAGTTGTATAACCATCATCACAATCCAGTTATAGAACATTTCCATCATTCCAAAGAATTCTCTAGTTCTTATTTGTAGCTAATCCCCGCTCCCACCTCAAGTCCTAGGCAAGAAAGATCTGCTTTCTTTTTCTACATACTGGCCTTTTCCAGACATTTCACATAAATAAAATCATACAATATATAGTCTTTTACATCTGGCTTCTTTAATTTAGCATAGTTTCTGAGGTTCATCAATGGTGTAGCATGTTTCACAAATTGGTCCTTTTATTGCTAAATAGTTCCTCATTGAATGTATATAGCACATTTTGTTTAATTCACCAATTTATGGTGCTTTCAGATTGTTTCCAGTTTGGGGCTATTATAAATAATGCTGCTATAAGCATTCAGGTACATGTCTTTGTGTGGACATGTTTTTGTTTCCCTTTTATAGATTCCTAAAAGTAAATTTGAGTTATCCGTATTTTTTTTCTTTCCTTTGTTTTTTCTAGAGGTAGGGTCTTGCTATGTTGCAAAGGCTGGACTCAAACTCTTGGGCTCAAGCAATCCTTCAGCCTCAGCCTCCCTATTAGCTGAGACTACAGGCATATGCCACCTCACCCAGCTAGCCAACTGTTTTTAAAACAAAGCATTTTAAATTGTGAATATTCAGAACACAAATATACTGTGTTCTGGATTACTGGTTCTTTCACTCCTAAATACATAAATTTAGCATATGCAACTTATATACTTTTCAGTTTATGGTTCCTTATTCCCACCATCCCAGATCTAAGTCCCAAGACTGTAATAACTTGGGGGGAGCGGGAAGAAGGATACCAGGTAAATTAATAGTGTTTCCATAGTCCTAAAGTTCAGTGTTTTGTTACTACTGGAGACACCTATGGAACCACGTCTGGAGATAAATAAAAGGCAAAGAGAAAAAATGTTTTCCCCTACTTTCACAGTGTATCTAAATGGGATTTTTTAATAGAATAAATGAGATATTCTGAATAAACGGCAAATAAATATAATACTTTCCTGTGAAGGAAGAATAATTCTAAAAAATAATTCAAATAACTTTCATTCAATTGTATTTTCTTTTTTTCCTTTTCTTTTTTTGAGATGAGGTCTCGCTCTGTCGCCCAGGCTGAAGTGCAGTGGCTCGATCTCGGCTCACTGCAACCTCTGCCTCTTGGGTTCAAGTGATTCTCCTACCTCACCCTCCCAAGTAGCTGGGATTAGAGGTGTCTGCCACCACACCTAGCTAATTTTTGTATTTTTAGTAGAGACAGGGTTTCACCATGTTGGCCAGGCTGGTCTCGAACTCCTGACCTCAGGTGATCGCCTGTCTTGGCCTCCCAAAGTGTTGGAATTATAGGCGTGAGCCACGGCGCCTGGCCCATTCAATTGTATTTTCAAGTAACCTATAACTAGAGAATGGTATTTCTGCATAATATATTTCTATGTTTTAAAAAAGGTATTCTCTCCTCACTCTTTCCTTCTATCACTTATATCAATTATGTAAGTAAAAAAAAAAAAAAAAAACCCAGGGTATACAGATTCAGGGTGATTTAGTTTTTAAAAAATTCACTCACTGTGTAATGACCAATAAAAATTAAATGAGAAAAATCACTCTAGAAAAGCACTATTAAGAGATAATGTTAAATCAAGAAAAATGTATCATTTGGTGACTTGAAAATTCTGAAGACAAATATCCTTACTAAACCCTGAATCCAATGGCTTAGCCACAAACTTGAGCTATCAGTGAATTGTTGCAAAATATTTTAAATACAAAGCAGTGGATATCTGCTTTTTCACAGGAATTCACACTGTCATTCCATGTTTGTGAATTTCTTTACAAAATTACAAAATTACTCCTTTAGAAATAGTAGTACATTATTGGTAGTATCTCAGAATCCTGCTTAGCTTTTGAGATAAACCAAGTCATGATATTTTGGGTAATATGGCCATAGGTATCATGCAAGATTGAACTGCCCAGTATTTGCCTTTTTCAATATTTGCTTTGTAAGAACCTGACACTGTAGGTCCTCACCACACCAAAACCTGCAACATAAACTTCAATTTTGGGCAACTCATAGACCAAAAAAGCTAAACAAAACAAAAAGGAAAAAACCCTCTATATACAATCACCCTGCTTGTCTACATTTAATTTGTTTCATTCAAAATAAGCAGTCTCTGCTTGACTATATTTTAAGGATATATTTCTAATTAGGAAAATTTGATGTTAAATGTAATAAAGGAATCAAAGGGATAACAAGTTTTCATAGCTACAGTGATTTGAAAGCCAGTATTTTGGGAGAAAAACTAATAATAAAATAACTTAGTCCTGATGTTAAAAGTTGAAAATCCCCAAACCAGTACAAGTTAAAGTTTTTTGTGTTATCAATTAGCAATTTAAAATAGTCTTGCTTCATAGCCCCGTTTATATGGAAGTGATGGACAAACCTGATTTAAAATGCAGAATGAGAAAAGGATAATCTGAAATTGTCCTCCTTTACTGTGCTCACTAGTTTTTGATCTCACAATGCAAAAAACAAAAGTATGGCAGGGAGAGGAAAGGGAAGTTGTTATGTTTTTCTCTATACCTAGATAGGAAAATTTCTAAATAAATAATGTTATCTAAAAGTAAATGAGTAATTATTCTAACTAGGTGGCCATTTTAGGTCAAAAATTGTATTTCTGAGATTTCATTTTCTTGGCACAAAATTATTGTTTACAATTAAGCTAAAAACTTGTTCTGGTATTTTATGACATCAGGAAAATTCTTTCCTCTCCAGGCAGAATGCCAAAAACAACTAGAAGCTAAATGCCTGCGCCTTCTGCTTCTGAGAGTCACAACTCTGTCTTGTTCAGTCTAAACTAGCCTTGCTATAAGAAAGGCAAAAAACTACTTTTTGTTTTTGTGAATAAGGTATAAACTACTCAGAATCTGAAATGCCAATCTTAAGGTTTTAAATGACTAAAGACTCTTTACTGGTTCTGGCAGAAAATTCATTAGAAAACGAAACAGGTTTCATAAGACTTTTGACACAATTTACTAATAGGTATGGGAATTCAAGGTTTATTTTAAAATATACATTGTTAACATTGTAAGTCTAATGATAAAATATGTATAATACAAAATGCTAAAATAAAAAGGCAAACAAGGACATTTCATTCATAGCTCTGCAATACTCATTCATATGATCAGAGATGAAACCTTGTTATTATACATTTGTCCTTCTACTTTTGATATGACTGAGAATCCAATTTAAGGATAACCTTAACAAGCTGAGAGAGAGGGGGAAAAGGCTGGGAGAGAGAGAGAGAAAAAAAAAAAGAGACAGAGCTGAAGAGACAGAAAGATATACAGAGAATACTTACCTTCCTCCCCAAACTGATCATATATTTCTCTCTTTTTAGGATCACTCAATACTTCATAAGCTTCTGCGACCTCTTTAAATTTTTCCTCTGCCTGAGGAGATTTGTTCTTGTCCGGATGAAATTTGAGGGCTTGTTTTCGGTAAGCCTTTTTAATATCTTCATCTGAAGCTCCTTTCTCAATTCCCAAAATGCAATAATAGTCTTTCCCCATTTCGAATGCCTTGAAATTAACTTAGATTTCCCTTTGTAAAAGAAAACAGCGTCCCCAGTCTTAGCAACAGATTCTAAGAAAAATAAACCAAGCTGGGTATTTTAAAAGTTAATCAGCAATTCAGCTAGCTGTCTTAAGGCAGCAAGCAGACAGCGTCTCTGTATTCAATCCTTCCCCAACGGCTCACTTACAGATAAATATACACTACACAGGAGACAGCCTCCTTCTAGATCCTCCCATTTTCACTACGTGTCTCTGTACTTTCTAGAACAGCAAATGCTACAGGACGTCACTTTCCCAGCTGCCTCTAGTCAAAGTACTGAGCTATGTTTTCTCCTCCTCCACGATTAACTATTCATTTTCCGACTGGCTCTACCATCTTTATTTCCTAATTAAACAGGACAAATGGGTTAACATGCCAATATTTCAACACAGAATGTCACAACTATATATTTATGTACTCCATACTAGGTGAAAATCATCACAGTCATTAAACACCCTATGTTAAAAGAAGTTAAAGTTAATATACAGATAAAAGGAACGACAATTCTATTTTAGGTATTTTTTAATTTTAAGCTATTTGTTTGTTAAGTATATAATACTAAAATGCAGGTTGTTTAAATTAAGATTTCCAAGTAATTTACGTTGTCTTCAAAATTCCTGGGGTCTATCAATCAGAAACGCCAGAAAGTTTGTGTACTAGTTTCACATTGTTAAGGGAGTATCTATAATAAAATTCAAATGCATTATTTTAAAATAAGTAAAGGACTTAAACATGATTTTAGCTAACTAGTTATTTCTAGTATACATGAGTTCATAGTTCTGGCAAACAAATACTTATTTTTGAAATTTTAGTATCTGAACTTAGTTACTTCAACTAAACTAAAACTGAATGAGGTCCCTGCCACCCCTCAACCCCCGTCCCCCGCAGCCGCCCCACAGGATCCCTATTTAAAGAACTGTGGTGCTGCAGGAAAGCTAGAACAAAGTATCAGGTTACAGACAGTACATACTCATGTTCCTTACAAGACTTAACTGCAACTGCATCAATGTAAAATTTGGATATGCCACTTAAGGGGCAGTAATATGAGAAATATTTTTTCTTTCAAAAACACATTTCCCTAATTATAAATATATATTCATTGTTGGAGATTTTGGAAAACGCAGAAAAAAGTTTTTAAAAATCTCCCTATAATATCATTTTAGGTAATCCCTGTTAAATATTACTGTATTTACTTATAATCCTGTTTTCTATAAATCTTCATGGTTATTTGCTGTAGTTTTATAATTTTTTGTTAACAAAGTTAGATCATAGCATTTATATACCCTTTTGATGCCTGCTTTTGAAAGTATAACATATTTCAGGTATTTATGAGACATTTTCTATGTATATAACTCATCTTTTATCTCCTGTATGGTTTTCTCATCTTTTCAAAAATGTTCCCATTTCTATTAGAGAGATAAATAAGAAAAGTCAGAAGAATTGCACACGGTCCAAATAAAATGTTAGAAAACCTTTATGAGGAAAAGAAAATGTACATATATGTTTAGAATATAATAAAGGGTAATAATCATGTGTTAACCTTTAAAGAAATGAGAACGCCTACTCTATATGCCAAGCAATGATGATTCAGCAATTCTTTCTGAATGTTCATCTTTGTGCATTTTGACAGCTATGATTTTCTACTCTTCAAAATTCTCTACTTTAACAACACTATGACATTAGAAATGTATAACATTGATCTAGCCTACCTGTAGGTTACAGAGGTTTGTCAGCTATTTATCAATTTTTTTAGCCTCACCAAGAAATAATATCAAAAGGTACTTTCAAATCCAAAAAACTTAGTGAAAAATGCTAACATCCAGTCACCTTAAGACTCCCAGTTTTAAAAAGCATATTGCCAAACTGAAATCCAGTGCAAGGATCAGTATCACATAGAGTAAAAACAGAATAAAAAATCACCTATTACAAAATTCATTTCCAAGGGAGTTCCTTTAAATATTCATTACCAAAGGAATGGTGACTTTACTATTTAACAACCGGAAATTGTTCTGGTGGGTAGTGTTTGCAGAAAAAAAAATAGATACTTATTTGATTCAATCATTTTCAGAGAGCTAGGAATATTATCAAAACTTGACACAGTAAATTATTTTAGAGAACCTGAAGACCGGGTCTTTCATATTTGTGAGAAATTGTATTATATATTAACAGACGGAAAGAAATCTGGCTCCCTAGACATTGAAAAGGGTGAAAAGGGATTTTCACATTTCTTTAAATATCACACACACATAAGAATCGTAATTGTAAAGTTGAAAAGCAAGAATTCACCTCAACTTTGACATTTCAAGTTAATAAGAAAGCAAATATAATCGTGATTTACGACTATTAATACAACAATCTGGCTAGCTTTTGGTAAAATGAGCAGATACTTGCACACTTATAGCTTTGTAAAGCTTTGTAAATAATTCAAACATTTGGCAATAGTAAAAGCCACTAAATATTATTTTAATAGCTCTATAAATTCCACACCTGGAATTTATCCTTAGAAAATAATTTAAAGACAATAATTATATTTACAAATATACCCATTGCAAATAGATGAAATAGGGTAAAGCATCAAGATGATCATCTTTAAAAGTACATAGCATTTTGGAGATATTTTACCCTTACATTCACTTTTTCAGACTGAGATGTCTTCTCTACTACCTAGGAGTTGAAAATCCATTATACAATACGATCACTTTACATTAAATCTTGGTCATCCAAGTTTGTATGATATGAATGCGGCAATTTGGGGGAGGGGTTGGGATTGTCATTCCTGCAAATAATTATGACAAAAACAGGAAGAGTATGTGAAAGGGAGAGTAGTGGTAGCCTGTAGGGGAAATGGAACAGAGAAGAGCTGAGATCAAAGCTTATTTAATAAAAGTAAAATAAATAAAAGCTTATTTATTTTAAAGGTTAAAATAAAACCAAAAAAATACATAGAAATAGTCTATATGGAATATTTAGATATCACATAAATGCTGCTTATTTGATGTTATAGCTTACATGTATGTGTGACGGAAAGTTTGAAGAGAACAAAAACTAGCTTGAGTTAGTAACTGACATACATTTTTTCCCTTAAAACTAAAGAATGCTGCATTTTTAACAAAGATATAAAAATTAGCACTTGCATTTTAAAATTTTTACTTTACTACTCAAACATTGGTAAGATTATTCCATGAAAACACAATAAGAAAAGTACAGTCAGGTGAGGTGGCTCATGCCTGTAATCCCAGCACTTTGGGAGGCCAAGGCAGGAGGATCACTTGAGCTCAGGAGTTCAAGACCAGCCTGGGCAACATAATGAGACCTTATCTCTACTAAAAACTAATTTTTTAAAAAAATGGAAATTAAGATAGCATTTTAACCACAAAAAACTAAAAGTATAATTTGTTATTCAGTTGATGTCATCTTCATCTTCTACTTTGACTTTATTCATATATAATAAAAAACAAGTTTTCTTTTTCCAACTCACAAATCATTTCTCAGTTTATAATAAAATAGTACAGAAGAAGATAAAATGCCATGAGTCTCAGAAGAAATTACATCAAAATTCAGATCATCACTTAAATCAAAATTCAGATCATCATTTAAATGCTGGAGGACAAATGACTTCTCATATTTTACCATCGCACCTGTGAATAACTTTTCCTGGCAATATTTAATGCTTAAATGGGTCATATTTAGTCCTAAAATTTTTTTTTTTCTTTTTTGAGATGGGGCTTGCTCTGTCACCCAGGCTGCAGTGAAGTGGCACAATCATAGCTCACTGCACCCTTGAACTCCTAGGCTCAAGTGATCCTGCTGCCTCAGCCTCTCGAGTAGCTGGGACTACAGGCCAATGCAACATCTGGCTTATTTTAATTTCTTATAGAGACCAGGTCTCACTATGTTGCCCAGGCTAGTCTCCAACTCCTGAGCTCAAACAATCCTCCTTCCTTGACCTCCCAAGATCCTGGGATTACAGGCATAAACCAGGGTGCTTGGTCCTTGAAATTTCGATCCTGGAATTACAGGCATAAACCAGGGTGCTTGGACCCTGAAATTTCTTTTTTTTTTTGAGACAGGGTCTCGCTCTGTCGCCCAGGCTGGACCAGAAATAGAGTGCAGTGGCACAATCTTGGCTCACTGCAACCTCCGCCTCCCGGGTTTTAAGAAATCTCTGCTTCAGCCTCCCGAATAGCTGGGATTACAGGTGCGTGCCACCACGCCCAGCTAATTTTTTTGTATTTTTAGTAGAGACGAGGTTTTGCCACCTTGGCCAGGCTGGTCTTGAACTCTTGACCTCGTGATTCACCCGCCTTGGCCTCCCAAAGTGCTGGGATTACAGGCATGAGCCACCACGCCCGGCCATGAAATTTCTTAGTGATTCATATTAGAAAATTATGACCTCCATTCCCCAATAATTCCTGTCCAAGAATAAGCAAATAAACTGAGGCTCTTTTAAACTCTGTTAACAGTGCTTTAGATATTTGAATATATAACCTCAGAGTATGTAAAAGTGATTATATTTGCCGAGGTGACACCCAGGGAATATTCATAATATAGTGGTTAAAAGCACAGATTTTGGAGCTGGAGTGCCTGGGTTAGAATCCTGGTAATACTACTTATAGCTGTAAGACCTTGGACTTAAATCTCTCTGACCTCAGCTTCCTCATCTGTCAAACAGAGTTAACTCTGTTAACTGTTAAGCTGGTAACATTAATACCAATTTAGGATTGTTGTGAGGATTAAATGCAATCAATGTGATACTTAAATGTGATTGGCACGTAGTGAGGAATACCAAAGTGTTAGCTACTCTTATCATGATGATGATCTCATATGAACTTGAAAATTTTTTTTCCAGGAAAATTACTATACCATATGCATAACAAAATGTTCTTATTTATAAGCATACATGCACACACACTCACACATACACACACAGCTGTCCAATTGGTATTTCTAAATATTCCAGTTAATATTTGCTACTCATTCATGTTGATTTTGTTAAAATTTAAAATCATTAAAACTTCCCATAGGTAGCATTCATTGTATTTCAGTTCCAATATTTATATTCTTAAAGTATATATCTTTGATTTTGGAATCAGAAGATCTGTCCAGCCTTAATATCTGTCGATGCCTCACATATCTCAGTCATACCAAATTACTTGAAAATTATCTAGGGGAAACCATTATTTATCAATTCCTCTTAGAGGGCTAGCACAAAAGAATAAAGACTTAAAAATCTGAATACTTGGTTTCTAATCTCAGTTCTCCCACTTAACAGGTGAGTAAGTTAGATAAATCATTTAAATTATCTGAATACCTAACTCACAAAGATTATTGTGAGAGTCAGATGAGATAGTACATGTGTCAGCACTACAATTTATATGACATCTACATATACATTATTTTCAGTATTTTAAGCTATATAAACTATTTTGCTACCACTTGGATGTCTATTGACAAATAGTCTCCTTTGACTCAGGAAGTTTTACTTGGCATAAAGCATTAAAGTAACTACCAGATTCACCCCCAAAGGAGTCTGGCATCCCCCAAGATCTTGCCTCTTGCCAAGTTCCCTTTTCAGACCTTTATCTCTGAATTTTACTATCTTCTCAGTGTTAAAAAAAAAAAAAAAAAACAAAACCTGTTCTATGCCTTCCCCATAATAACATTTATATAATACTTTACAGTTTATAAAATACTTCCATATGCTTTCTCACATACATCTGATACTCAAGTGATAAGATTTCAAAGAGCTTTTCTATAGCTACAGTCTAATAATGAGCTAAGATATTCTTGACAATACTTAAACATACACTGTTCCAATATTTACATAAAACTAGAGGGTACTACGCTGTGTCTATCCTAATGTTTCACCTGTTTTTAAGATAATATCTAAATAGTTATATAAAATCAAATTATTGGCCATTTAATAATGGACTATATCTTACCTCTACATATTATAATTTCCTAAAAAACCAGTAAGCACTAAGAGGTATCATTACCATAGATTGCTATAGAGCAAATGCTTGATGTAAGTTTGGAACTCAGACCCTCAATTCTCATTCCTGTGAAAAGGTTCCAGAGCATAATACTTACAGTACCTTTTAATTTTGTGATGGCTACAAATGCAACTTTGTCTTTAGGGGAAAAATAGGGAAATTTTTATTTATTGTGTATGTGTTGCCAAGATACAGACCCATAAAATGTATTTATTTATTTATTTAGAGACAGGGTCTCACTCTGTTGCCCAGGCTGATTGTGTTCCTGATCTCACAATCTCAGCTCACTGCAGCCTCGACCTCCTGAGCTCAAGCCATTTTCCCACCTCAGCCCCCAGAGTAGCTAGGACCACAGGCATGCCACCATGCCTGGCTGATTTTTCTATTTTTAGTACAGATGAGGTTTCGCCATGTTGCCCAGGCTGGTCTAGAACTCCTGGGCTTAAGCGATCCACCCATTTTGGTCTCCTAAAGTGCTGAGATTACAGGTCTGAGCCACCGCACTCAGCTGAGAAATTTTAAAGAGATTCACTTCTTACCTTATCTACGTTACAAGCTGAAAGACATAAACTTAAGGCAAGTGTCTTTAAGACATTAAGCCCTATCCATTTAAGCTTAAATTGTTTTAGAAATCCTACTCCCCCATGCCCCTTACCTGTAAATGTCCTTTTTTAGCAATGACAGTAGTTTGGATTCATTATATTTGGAATTTGTCAATAGTATCTGACTGTCCATTTTATAGTATTTGATGGGTACACAAACTGTTTAAAAAGGTGGTTATCATAGTGCACATTTTCCACAAATAAAGTATTTCAATCACTCAGCAAATATTTATGGAGTGTTTATTTTGTGTCACACACTATTTTAGGTGCTGTTAACTAGATAGACATTATCCTTGCTCTCATTCAACTCATTCTAGAGGGGGAAGACAAACAATAAAAAGTTAATAATGAAATGAGATCGTTTTAAGAGCTTTAAAGATAGTCAAACAGAGGCCGGTGTGGTGGCTCACACCTGTAATCCCAGCACTTTGGGAAGCTAAGGACTGCAGATCACTTGAGGCCAGGAGTTCAAGACCAGCCAACACGGTAAAACCCCGTGAAAATACAAAATTAGCTGGGCATGGTGGCGTGCACCTGTGGTCTCAGCTACTCAGGAGGCTGAGATGAAAGGATCATTTGGGCCTGGGAGGTGGAGGTTGCAGTGGGCCAAGATCATGCCACTATACTCCAAACTGGGTGACAGAGGGAGACTGTCTCAAAAAGAAAAGAAGGAAAAAAAAGTTAATTATTATCCTCAACTTGGGCTGGAGTGGTGGGGATAGGAAAGACTTCAGAACAGAAAAATGTGAGCAAAGTCATGAAAGACTGATAGATTTTGAAAGAGAAAGGGAGAATTTGCAATTTGGATCAGGAACACTAAGTCAAGAAGCAAAAGAGCATAAAATGTATTTGATACAGCAAAAATACTGGTGAGATTAATGCATGCAAATTAGGAAGGCTTGCCCTGGGAAGCTGGCAGAAAATAAGTTACCGTCAGATTGTTCGAAGTTTTTTTTATGGAGACAGGGTTTTACTGTCACTGAGGCTGGAGTGCAGTGGCATTGTCACAGATCGCTGCAGCCATGATCTCTCCTGGGCTCAGCCTCCCAAGTAACTGGTATTACAGGCTCACACCACCACCACATCTTGCTAATATATATATATATATATATATATATATTTTTTTTTTTTTTTCTTTTTTTTTTTTTTTTTTTGTAGAGACAGGTTCTCACTATGTCTCCCAGGCTGGTCTCAAACTCCTGGGCTCAAGCAATCCTCCCGTCTCAACCTCCCAGTGTTGGGATTACAGGCGTGAGCAACTGCACCCAGCTGGAAGTTTTTAATGTCACACTTGATGACTGCTCTTTCATGCTCTTCAAAAAGCACTAATTCAATAGTTTGGTCTTTGAAAAAAAATTACTTGAAGAGGTTGCTTCATTTCTTAAGTGTCCATTTATTCCCAAACCAGTGAAATTACTTTTCTGGTTGTCAGTAAGGTAAAGGTTTCTTAACAAAGTTTCATTAATAATCTGTAAGCTTCCTGGCCAGGCGCTGTGGCTCACGCCTGTGGTTCCGGCTACTCTAGAGGATCACTTGAGACCAGGAGATCAAGGTTGCAGTGAGCCGTGATCGCAGTCCACCCGGGTGACAGAGGGAGATCCTGTCTCAAATAATAATAATTTGTAAGCCTCCAAGAGCACCAACATAAGATGGCAAACTAACTTAAAATGGTTGGTAGGAAGAATAATTTTAGTCATAATTCTCTGTGGACTATTGTCTGTATCATCAAAATTTCCATTTTATCGCTACAGTAATATTAGTAATTCCCCAAGTTTTCAAATGTTGATACTGTGTCATGGCTTGGTTTTATAATACTTTCCCTGAAGCACTGTAATATATACATTTAATTTTTTTGTCTAGTGGTCTTTAAAACAAGATTTTAAATTGTTTAAAAAATTAAAAAGTACATACCTTTCAAAAAACAAGAAAATAAAATTGCTTTAAATGTATAGAAATTACTAGATTTGGAGACACCCAGGGGATCAGACATATTTTATACTTAAAAAAATAAATCAGCCAGGTGCAGTAGCTCACACCTGTAATCCCAGCACTTTAGAAGCACGAGGTGAGAGGATCACTTGAGCCCAGGAGTTTGAGACTAGCCTGGGTAACGAAGTGAGAATTCCATCCCTACAAAAAATTTACAAATCAGCCAGGCATGGTGGCATGTGCCTGTAGTCCCAGCTACTCAGGAGGCTCAGGCAGGGGGATGGCTTGGGTCCAGGAGGTCAAGGCTGCAGGTGAGCCGTGATCATGCCACTGTATTCAAACCTGAGTGACACAATAAGACCCTGTATCCAAAAAATATATATATCATTTCCTTTTTGGGGGAGTATAGAACTAACTTATTCTAACTGGGATGAATAAAATATTCAAGCAACAACTAGCCCTTCTTTGTTACCCTCTTTTACAATAAGTCCTTGAAAGCTTGCTAATGACTAGTGAATGTACAGCGAGCTAATATACTTTTCTGGCCTTTTGAAATAATTTAAAGAGTTCTTTTTTTTGTTTTGTTTTGTTTTTTGAGACAGAATCTCACTCTGTTGCCCAGGGTGGAGTGCAATGGCACAGTCTGGGCTCACTGTAACCTCCGCCTCCCGGGTTCAAGTGATTCTCCTATTTCAGCCTCCCAAGTAGCTGGGACTACAGGCATGTGCCACCACACCCAGCTAATTTAAAATAAAGTGTTCTTTACACTGATTTTAAACACCGAGTTAGGCCCAGGGTGATAGCTCACACTTGTAATCCCAGTATTTTAGGAAGCCAAGGCAAAAGGATCACTTGAGTCTAGGAGTTCAAGACCAGCTGAGCAACATAGTGAGACCTCGTATCTACAAAAAATAAAACAGATTAGCCAGATGTAGTGGCATGCACCTGTAGTCCTAGCTACTTGGGAGGCTGAGGCAGGAGGATCACTTGAGCCCAGGGAGATGAGGCTGCAATAAGCCATGATCACGACACCACTGCACTTCAAGCCTGGGCAACAGAGCAAGACTGTCTCAAAACCAAAAACACTGTATTAGCCAAAAAATTTTAAAAAGAGCTAGAGTTTCTACATCATTTTAAATGGGTCTTGATAAACTAATATTTCATTATAACACTTTGCCTGTGTTGAAAGATCACACTATTTAGACCAGTGCTGTCCAACAGAAATATAAAGCAAGCTACAAATGCAAGCCACATTTCCAGAAACCATATTTTTAAAGTAAAAAGAAACGTGAAATTAATTTTAATAATGTATTTTATTTAACCTAGTAAATCCAAAATATTATCATTGCAGCATATAATCAAAATACAAATTATCAATGAAATACTTTACATTCTCTATTTTTTGTACTAAATATTTGAAATACAGCATGTATTTTACACTTTGACCTCAATTCAGATAGGTACATTTCAGTAGCTTAAGAGCCTCATGTGGCTAGTGGCTACTGTGTTGGACAGTGCAGATCTAGTGGTTCCTTCTAGTCAGCAGTACTATAATCCAATTTTTCAGAAATCTCAGCCTGTGAATCTCAGCCCAAGTATACCACACATACATACCTCTCACATGCACATTTAGGGTAAATAAAGTCTTAACAGGTGGACTCTATTTTACTTATAAAATAGTACTACATTGTTCATCTATATAAACGATATGATAATTTTTTTCAAAATAATACTTTACACTTAAGGTAGTAGGAATGTATTTACACATGCTCAGTTGACATACACTTTCACAATGTTTAATTGTAAAAGCAACACTTGGAAATGAGGAATCTACGTGATTTTCACTTTTATCTTTTCTAAAATGTCTCTTCTCATACTCTTTTCTTATATGTGGCCTGAGATGTCATCTTAATTGGCTCATTAGAAAAATGAGAGTAGTTTAAAAAAAAAAAAAGAGAGAGAGTAGTTTAAGGAGTACACAGAAAAAAAATGTCTGTAGCCCAAGAGGAGGAGAGGATATGTAGCTGTTTCATTGAATTATTAGGCTCTTAGCCAAGACTGCAACAAACTGATTATTTAGCAAGTTTGTTTAGCTAATTGTTTACAATTCTCAAATAATTTTTTTCTTTTTCTTTTTTTTTTTTTTGAGACAGTCTTGCTCTGTCACCCAGGCTAGATAGTGCAGTGGTTTCATTATGGCTCACTGCAGTCTCAGCCTCCAGGGCTCAAGTAGTCCTCCCAACTCAGCCTCCCAAATAGCTGGGACTACAGGCATGTGCTACCATGTCTAGCTATTTTTTCTTTTGTAGAGATAGGGTCTCCCTATTTTGCTCAGGCTAGTCTTGAACTCCTGGGCTCAAGCTATCTTCCCACCTCCGCCTCCCAAAGTGTTAGGATTACAGGCGTGAGCCATTGTGCCTGGCCTCTCAAATGATTTAATTTAAATCAGTACCAAACTTTAACTATGAATTAACTTTATCGTATACTGCATCCATTAAAACATAATCATGAAACCACTGCTACCATGGAGACTTAACTATGATTCGAAGACTTTAATAATGGCTACCAAATATAAGTATTAGAACATTTATATAAATAAGCCCGTATGTCCTATAGTATTTACCAACTACTATAAAATTCAGCCATTGACTACCTAATTCCAAATGCATAAGCTTGAACTATTATAATTGTCTAAAGAAGGATATTTAGAGAAAAAATAGATCTCTAAAATAAATTAACTGTAAATGGATGGGTTTTAATGTTCAAGTTATTAATATTTCAAAAATATAAAGTTTTTGTTATCTAGGTCAAATCAGCATATCAAGCCAACCATTACTGAGACCCCACTGTGCTATACTGTTACATGTAACATGAAGGATAAAACAGTATAATACATAGTCCCTACCCTTAAGGAGTTTATACTATAAATAGGTCAGGCATGGTGGCTCATGCCTATATCCCAGCACCTTAGAAGGCCAAGGAGGGCGGATCAGTTGAGGTCAGGAGTTCGAGACCAGCCTGGCCAACGTGGTGAAACCCTATCTCTACTAAAAATACAAAAAAATTAGCCAGATGTGGTGGTACACACTTGTAGTCCCAGCTACTTGGGAGGCTGAGGCAGGAGAATTGTTTAAACCCGGGAGGTGGAGGTTCAGTGAGTCAAGGTTGTTCCACTGCACTCCAGCCTGGGTGACAGAGCGAGACTCGATCTCAAAAAAGAAAAAAAATAAAAGAAAAAGGAGTTTATACTATAACTATATAAAGTAATACCTACTGTCTATTGTTGCTTTTGCCAGACAGCGGTAGAGTTGAGTAGCTGCAGCAGAGACTGTATGGCCCACAAGGCCTAAAATAGTTACCGTCTGGCCCTTACCAGGAAATGTTTGCCAACTTCTGCTTTATACAAATTATTCTTCGCTGGAGGGAGAGCAAAGTCTAAATAAAGCACTAAACATGATAAAATTTTATTGCATCTGGCAAACTTTAAAAACTATAGTTTTTACAATAAACACTCAGAAATAGGCCGGGCGCGGTGGCTCAAGCCTATAATCCTAGCACTTTGGGAGGCTGAGGCGGACAGATCACCTGAGGTCAGGAGTTCGAGACCACCCTGGCCAACATGGTGAAACCCTATCTCTACTAAAAATACAAAAATTAGCCAGGTGTGGTAGCACATGCCTGTAATTCCAGCTACTCGGGAGGCTGAAGCAGGATAATCGCTTGAACCCGGGAGGCAGAGGTTGTAGTGACTGAGATCGCACCATTGCATTCCAGCCTGGGCAACAGAGACTCAAAAAAAAAGAATAAAGGTCAACCTGTTTTTGCTTGTCTGATGGTAAAATAAAACTTATACGCTGATTCTCAACCTGGACATGACTGCTAAAGGGAATATATTAGAATATTTAAAGTGTGAGGTGAGATGCTTATCAAAAAGGGTGGCATGTGTTTTAAAAGGCAGAGAAAGACTGTTTAATAATCATACCTCTGTATTGTTCCCCTTGACCATTCCCATCTAATTCATCGGTCCTGGTCATAAATGATAATGGCTATTTCCCAAAATGAAATTTACCCTGAAGTAGTTGATTCTCATTTGTTATGTTCTATAAAACCCATAGTTATGTTCTATAAAACATTTGCCATGGTTATGTTCTATAAAATCATCCCAAATGCTAAATTAGAGAATAGTGAGTCACTGCCCCTAAGGGAAATACAGTGTTAGGTTCCTGCCAGGCTCTGGTCATATTTTCATCAACTGGTCAATACATAACCTCTTCTATGTGTATTTCTGTTAAAGATACCTTAATAATATATATTGTTGATTCACTGACATTGAACTCATAGCCAACAGAACTATGACTCATGCCTGAATGAAGCTTACCTAACACCTGAATTTTCTCTGTAAGGCACATCACAGCCTTCTTGTGCTTAGCAACACTAGACAGCACTTTAGCACTATGCTTAGAGGCCATTTTAAATAGTAAAGTCACCAATAAAAAAAAAGAAAGCACAAAAATACAAAAATGTGGCACTAAATGGACCATGAAAAGGAGACTTGTTTAAAAGTATGAGAGCTGAAACATGAGGGCAGACCACTGACTTGTTTAACCTCAGCTAGTTCATTTTTTGTGTGTGTGGAGATGGTGGGAGGGGTTGCACTATGTTGCCCAGGCTGGTCTTGAACTCCTGGCCTCAAGCAATCCTTCTGCCTCAGCCTCCCAAGGTGGTGGGATTACAGATGTGAGCCTCTGTGCAAAGCTCAGCTAGTTCTTAAATATTTTGCCACTCTGAACATGCGTATGTCTAAAAATGACCTTGAAAGCATTTCAAGTATTGCTTTTGGGGTTACAAATACATTTCGGTGAGTAGGCAAATTCATAAATACAGAACTGACAAATAATGAGAATCAACTGTATAATAATATCATTACTGAGAATCTTCTGCATTAACCATAATCAGTTAAAAAATTGTCTTTGAACAACGGTAACATTAATGGAGTACACAGGCACCAAAGTTAATACCTTTGAAGGGATATTTGTTATATATAAAGCAAATAGGGCATGTGTGTAGGTGTATTTCCCTCTTCCCTACTCCAGGAGCCCTTCACCTAGCTTACTTCTGCTTTGAGACTCACCCTGTAGTTGGGCTTCTGTGAAGCCCAAACTTGGGTTAGATTCCCCGGACCTTGAGCTCCTACACTTCCCCCCATATCTCCACTGTATTACACATCACCTTACATAACCATCTGTGTGTTTATGCCTTATCCACTGGATTGTAACCAGTGGGGTCCTGTTTTATTTCTAGAACAAGGCGTTTACAATATATTGCTGTTCAATAAACTTTTACTGAATGAATGAATCACAAAGAGATGAGAAATAACAAGAACCTAAAGTAGGATGACTATGATATAAACAGACCAACAGGTAGGATTAAGTAGTAAGAAATAGCATCTGTATAATTTGCCCATCAGCTGGATGTAGGGAAGAGGAAGGATTTCAGACTGCCCATTTCTGGATTGACAAAGGTGTGCACAGTTGTGCTACTAATGAAAGTATAGAATATAAGAAGAGTACTTTTTAAGTGTAAAGACAAGTTCTACTGTGAACATTCCTGTAACCTTATTAATAACCCCTTCATCTATGCTACTTCAATAGTTGGTAAGTTTTGCTGCATAAGACTGCATTCCTAGTTATCTATTTCTCTGGCTAACTACCTCATTAAAATGTAAGATAATATAAGGTAAATTTTATTTAATTTTTGACTCTCCAAAAACCAACTCAACAATATTCATTTGAATTGAACGTGGATGAAGACATCCAGGAGATATTCTGAACTGGAGCTTAGAAATATTAGTTGGAGACAAATATTTAGAAAGGATCCTAATGCAAGTGATATTTTATAGTGTGAAGGAGGAACAATTTTTGGAAAGAATCAAAGACAGAACTTTGGGATGACCAGCATTTAAGGGACACATCAATCAATAGGAGACAATAAAAAAGACAGAAGGAACCATCAGAGATCAACCAGGTGAGAATGCTACGGCAGACACTGCTGGTTACATACCAAAGAACCATTCATATCTTCTTTCTAGCTAACAGATATCTTCTCCCAGAAATAGAGTAATGAACTCAAGGAAGGTGAGAGCATCCCCCAGTCTCTTGGGGATGGCTCAGGGTTGATTTAAATCAATCACAGTAGTATTTCCTTTGCCAGTGATTGTTTAAGGGCAGACATGTGACATGGTTCTAGCCAATGAGATGTAACAGAGATGTTCTGGGGATTTTCCTCCCTATAAGGAGATATCCACCAAGGAGAAACCCCAGCACTGCATCCTGTTTTTGAATAATGAAATTCTTACAATCCTAAAGGTAGACATCTATGACACAGTGAAAACGGCAGAATACAAAGACAGTAAGAGCCTAACTTGACAGTGTTGCATCTCTAAATCAATCTTGGAACTACCTATCATTGGACTTAAGAGATTCTCTTACTTGGAGCTGAAGGCATCCTGACACCACCAGTGTCCAAAAACCAAAAGACAGAAACTATTTCATGAGGGATATAGAAAAGTAAATAAAGATGATAGAAAAGTTATCTGTAAGAGTGAGAATGATTTTGGCTTCAGTAGTAATAGTTAATCCTGGTGAGCCCTCAAAAAATATTAACCTAAAAACACATGTATCCTCATTTAATCTCTCAGAATTCTATGAGGTAGACAGAATTGTGACCAATAAAAGCTAGAATGTGGTAAATTGAACATTAAGAGGGAAATGAAAATGAAATGGTAAATGTAAATATTTCTAACAAGTTGTCTGAAGGAGATAGACCTGTAATAAGGAAAGGATAAAAGAGGTTTTAAGATAGTCCAGAGAAGAAGAAAACAATATAGAGGAGGATATTTAAAAACATGTAAGACATATAATAAAAGAAATAATTGCTTAAATGACATCTCAAAGAAGATAAAATTTGATATGATTTGATACCAAGAGTACCAGTAGATGAGACATGAATAAAATTAGAGGTGGGCTCTGAGAGCAAAAGGAAGTAGACGACGACAATTTATAAATTTGAAAGTAAAAGGACTAGGAAGACCAAGAAGTTCATACATAGTATCAATACTCTGTTTAAAAAGAGAGGAGTGGGGGGACATCCACTACTAAGGATTCAGAGTAAAGTAGGGTGTTTGATAAGAATGGTGGTAGTTCAGTATGTCAATTATGGAAAATAGGGAAGCAGCTGATCAGAAACAAACAATTACTAAATCCCACTAAGGACCCAGCTGAAACCAGAATGAATGAACATTCATTTACTCACAAATTTTTATTAAGGACCTTTCATATGCCAAGGCACCTTTCTAGGTGCTAGGGATACAGTATGAACAAAAATCCCTGCCTCATTCTCTGTACATTCTAGTGGGGGGAGATACAATAAAAATTTTTAAATACTGTAAGTTGTGTTAGATGGTGATAAAAGCTAAGAAAAATAAAGCAGAAAATGTAAATAAGGAGATTCAAAATTTAGATAGGGTAGCCAGAAATGATTTCAGAGAAAATGATATTAGCACTACAATCTGAAAGGAGAGGAGGAAAGCTATGCATCCATATGGTAGAACTTATTGGATAGAGGGAAATATCAAACACCAAAGCCTAGAAGTGAGGGAACGCAAGGCATCTTTGAGGAACTGCAAGGTGGCTGAGTCAGAATGATAGAGATGGTGAAGGGGTTGAAAGATGGTCAGAGAAATAACAGGTGCAATACAGAGGCTTGTAGGCCACTAAAGACTTTGACTTGCATTCTGAGGGAAGATACAATGCCATTGGAGAGTTTTACGCGAATGATAGGTCACTTTGATTCTTAACAGCGTGGGAAAGACGGTGGGCAAGGGTGAAAGACCAATAAGAACTGATGGGCACAGTGGCTCAGACCTGTAATCCCAGCACTTTGGAATGCTGAGGCAGGAGGATAGCTTGAGGCCACGAGTTTCAGACTAGCCTGGACAATATAACGATACTCTGCCTCTACAAAAGATAAAAAATGTCAGCCAGATATGGTGGCACATGCCTGTAACCCTAGCTACTCAGAAGGCCGAGGCAAGATTGCTTGAGCACAGGAGTTTGAGGTTACAGTGAGCTCTGATTATACACTGCACTCAAGCCTGAGTGACAAAGTGAGACACTGTCTGGGGGGGAAAAATACACACATACACATATATATATAATGTATGCATATATATTATGTATATATATAAAATATTTATGCATATATATGTACATATATAAAATATATATACATATATACATATGGCTTAGGGTGCCAAAGACTAAACAAACTCAAAAAAGGTTAAAGAATTTGGCAAGGTCACTTAAGTAGCAATATACATATATATTCAGGTGGTTTGGACCATGATGTAGCAGTGGAGGTGATGAGAAGTGGTGAACTTCTGGATATATCTTAAAGGTAGAGTCAACAGGATTTCCTGGTGAATCAGACAGGGAATGTGAGGAAAAACCAATAAGGACACCAAGGTTTTTCAACTTCAGCAAACACAGAACAGACTTGCTACTTACTAAAATAGAGAGGGGAGAAGGGAGAAACTGAGGAGTTCAATATTGGACATATAAAATAAAGATGCATGGGGCCAGGCACAGTGGCTCAAACTCAGCACTTTGGGAGGCCAAGGCAGAAGGACTGCTTGAGGCCAGGAGTTTGAGACCAGCCTAGGCAACATAGCGAGACCCCCATCTCTACAAAAAATTTAAAAATTAGCCAGGTGTGCTGATGCATGCCTGTAGTCCTAGCTACTCAGGAGGCTGAGGCAGGGGAATCACTTGAGCCCAGGAGCTCAAGGCTGCAGTGAGCTAAGATTGCACCGCTGCACTTCACTTCGGGCGACAGAGATCCTGTCTCTTAAAAGAGAAAAATTTGGGAAGAGTGTAGGTGATATTTGAAACCATGAGACTAGAGGAAATTACTAGAATCATAGATAGGGTAAAAGGGCACAAGGATTGAGTCCTAGCACTCACAAATGCAGTAGTAAGAATAACTATTACTAGGAAAGTGGGGCCTCTCCCTCACCCCTGAGATGAATCCTAATTATTCTAAGCCAGTATGACACTTATAGAGTAAGCCTGTGACTCAACTCTGGTCAGGACAAGGTTAATAAGATTGGCAGTTGTGGGCAGGGGTGGAGGGTAGGGACATTGGTAGCAGAAACTTTCCCCTTCCATTTAACAATCATGACTGCATGACACCTGGAACTGTGGCAACCATTATGCAATCATTAGGGGAGTAAAGTCAAGAAGCTGAGGGTGGTAGAAGGCAAAGATGAAAAAAACATGGGTACCTCATAAATTGTTGAGCTGCTCATCAACCAGCCTTACAGCCACTCTACCCCTGGATTTTTTATTATTTAAGCCATTTAATAAGGGTTTTCATTACTTGTGGTCAAAAGTATCTGGATACAATAATCTCATTTAATTTTCAAAACAATGCTTAGGGTGACAAGGAGTAAACAAACTCAAAAAAGGTTAAAGAATTTGGCAAGGTCACTGAAGTAGCAAATGGTGATTTGAAGTTCATCCGACTCCAAAGTCAATTTGAACTGATTAAGAGTTGTTGATTTAAAGAATGGACACAACTGAAAGACAAAGGGGAGTGGGAGTTGAGAATTACTGAAGTGACTGGCAAAGAAGGAAAGCCAGCAAGTAAGAGATGGAAAGAAAAGAGAAGGGTCAAAAGACTAGAGGAACGGAAGAAGTACATTAGGAAACAAACTGACAAGAGGTCATCTTGAGGAGAATATCAGACTTGAAGATTTTTATTGTTTGAGTTGTCTGGATGAAGACTAGATGCAGGCTGTGGCCATAAGTAGTGAGGAAATAGCATTTCGAGTAGTTAAGGATTAATGTAGTAATATTTACTACATGGCACACATTATTTTATGCACTTGGGATTCAGTGGTATGTGATCTGAGATGAAGTTCCCGGGCTGTAACCTGGCCAGAAGCTTGAAGTCTTTACCCCAAGATATAAACAGAGCACAAGAATCAGGCTGACAATTGGGATGACAATGACTCACATTCACTAGCTTGTTTCAAATAATTTAACATACACTAGGAAATTAAATGTTTAATGAATGAATGATCTATCTGATCATTCAGCTTCTCCCATTCTGACTCTTCAAACCATTGCTTAATTAGCTACAGAATATTATTGGTTAGACTGATACAAATAATTGTCTGAAAACAATAGGGAGTCTCTGCAAAGTGATCCATGGTTTCAATCCACCTTCACTCACTAGCATGCTCAAGACAAGACGGTGAGATATATGTCTATTTTGTTTACTACTGTATCTCTAGCACTTAGAACAATGCCCAGAATTTTTGTTGAATTGAATAAATGAATAGATTAATTAGGACCTACTAGATGCCAGGCATTATTTTCATCTCAAAGGTAAATAAGATAGCTCCTGCCCTTGACCGTTTACCACTTAAAAGCTCTAACTAGGCCGGGCGCGGTGGCTCATGCCTGTAATCCCAGCACTTTGGGAGGCCGAGGCGGCTGGATCACGAGGTCAGGAGATCGAGACCATCCTGGCTAACACAGTGAAACCCCGTCCCTACTAAAAATACAAAAAAATTTAGCCAGGCGTGGTGGCAGGCGCCTGTAGTCCAAGCTACGCGGGAGGCTGAGGCAGGAGAACGGCGTGAACCCGGGAAGCGGAGCTTGCAGTGAGCCGAGATCGCGCCACTGCACTCCAGCCTGGGCAACAGAGCCAGACTACGTCTCAAGAAAAAAACAACAACAACAACAACAAAAAAAGCTCTAACTAAAACCTCTCAATCTTCATTTATATCAAAGTGCATAGTTAAGGAGCAAGGTTAAAGGTAATATCTGTCCTGGATAAAAGGCGTCTAAAGCTTAATATGCGCTTAAATTTTTTAAAACTACCATTCTTGCTTGAAAAAATAGTATTTATATTATTGCTACAATTAGATAACCTGGCATAAACAATGATTATGATAAACCATAGAAAAATAGTACCTCCAGATATTTCTTATAAAAAAAATTAATTCCTTTTTCTTAAGTACATGTCCCTTCAAATTTTTTTTAAATGAAGTGAGAATATCAGTTAATATGAAGCAACATAAAGGAACAAATGGAATCAGAAGGCAAATTCCAAAGAGATCACTACTATAAATAGAGACATGGAAATGTCAGAACAGAGAAGCAAAGTTCCACTAAAAAACAACAAAATTGTTATACCAAATGAGTTTTATATCTTGTACCCACCCACTTCCAGTTAAGGATTTCACTGGCAAAGATCCTTGATCTTTCAATAACCTATTTTCAGAAGGAAATGTTGTCAGTAAATGTTGTCAGTAAAGGTAGACATCCTGATTACAAAAATTAAGATGTTTTTGGTTCTGTACAGATTCTTCTTCCTCTTGTACCTAAGAAGCAGAAAACCTCCAACCCAAACACCGATGCTTCATATAGAAGACAGTTCACAAAATAAAGAGCACTGGATTAGAAATCTAGTCTTGGCTCTGCAATTAATCTTGGCACTTTGTAGAAGGCACTCAGCAATCTGTGTTATGGTTTCCTCCAATATAAAATGAAACAAATGGGCGAGATTACCTTCAAGGTCTTTCCAAGACTGATATTCTAAGAAAAGTTTGTGTGAAACTACCCTTCAGTGCCATCTGGCCTCAAAGGCCCTCCACATTCATAATCATATGTAGCTTTGTAGGAAAATGATAAGTGGAATAAAGAATTCAACTTGATATTTATTAAACTTTTACCAACATAAAAGCATACTGGGCAAACCAAAGAATAAGACCCGGTCCTTGACCAGCCCTCTTTTATACAGAGGAGGGGAAAAGGGAGAAGACAAAATTTCTGTATTCATAACATTTACTACAATCTAGCCAGGGAAACAAAATTTAATTCACTTTAATTCCTCAAATATTAAATATGTTTTGCGTCAAAGGGTAGTTTTCAAATCTTGATGAGTAGAATCAACTATGATGCTTACTTTCTGGAAAAAAAAAAAAAAAAGAAAGAAAGAAAGAAATATAGATTCCCCAAAACATGATTCAGTAGGTCCACGTACGGCTAAAAAGCACTCTTGATGATGCTGGTGACCTTTTGTTAAGAAACTCTGCCTTAGTCTAGCTAACAAAAAGTTTGAGTTAGTCCAGTTAAAAGAAAAACTTTCAATTGATTCATTAATAGGACAGATCCCAATTGAAAGTAGTTCAATGACTTAGGGCTGAAGGGATAAGGAGGACTTTCACAGGATGAATGCAGAAACAAGGCAAAGAAAACATTTGATTAAAGTGGAGCAACAGCCTGATTTGGACCATTCCAGTGAAAAGTCCCTAGTTAAAAGTTAATTGGCAGTTTCTGATTGGTTAAGACAGTTTACATTGAATTAGGTTTCAGTTTGCTTATGTAGGAACACAGGGCACTGGAGGTACCCCAGTCTAATCACTTCCCATTTAATTATTTTAACAGTTTAAAAAAAGCTGTTTCTAGACCCTGAATTCATCTCAAGACTATATACCCATAACTAGAAACAAACTGCAAGCCATTAAAAATAAGCAAAAGTCGGCCAGAGCTTGTACACGTGTGTATTTCAGTGGTTCTCAAGTGTGTCTTGCACTTTAGGATTAACCTGTGGGGAAAAGCAAGAGAGATCAGATTGTTACTGTGTCTGTGTAGAAAGAAGTAGACATAGGAGACTCCATCTTGTTCTGTACTAAGAAAAATTCTTCTGCCTTCAGATTCTGTTAATCTATAACCTTACCCCCAACCCCGTGCTCTCTGAAACATGTGCTGTGTCAACTCAGAGTTAAATGGATTAAGGGCGGTGCAAGATGTGCTTTGTTAAACAGATGCTTGAAGGCAGCACGCTCCTTAAGTCATCACCACTCCCTAATCTCAAGTACCCAGGGACACAAAAACTGCGGAAGGCCGCAGGGACCTCTGCCTAGGAAAGCCAGGTATTGTCCAAGGCTTCTCCCCATGTGATAGTCTGAAATATGGCCTCGTGGGAAGGGAAAGACCTGACCGTCCCCCAGCCCGACACCCGTAAAGGGTCTGTGCTGAGGAGGATTAGTATAAGAGGAAGGCATGCCACTTGCAGTTGAGACAAGAGGAAGGCATCTGTCTCCTGCCCGTCCCTGGGCAATGGAATGTCTCGGTATAAAACCCGATTGTATGTTCCATCTGCTGAGAGGGAAAAACCGCCTTAGGGCTGGAGGTGGGACCTGCGGGCAGCAATACTGCTTTGTAAAGCATTGAGATGTTTATGTGTATGCATATCTAAATGCACAGCACTTAATCCTTTACCTTGTCTATGATGCAAAGACCTTTGTTCACGTGTTTGTCTGCTGACCCTCTCCCCACAATTGTCTTGTGACCCTGACACATCCCCCTCTTCGAGAAACACCCACGAATGATCAATAAATACTAAGGGAACTCAGAGGCTGGCGGGATCCTCCATATGCTGAACGCTGGTTCCCCGGGTCCCCTTATTTCTTTCTCTATACTTTGTCTCTGTGTCTTTCTCTTTCCTAAGTCTCTCGTTCCACCTTACGAGAAACACCCACAGGTGTGGAGGGGCAACCCACCCCTACATTAACCCAGGAAGCTTTTACGGATTCACATATAGTCCAATTAAATCAGTTTCTGGGAGTAGGAGTTAGGGCTAACCTTTCTTTCTTTCTTTCGTTTTTGAGACAGAATCTCGCTCTGTCACCCAGGATGGAGTGCAGTGGTGCGATCTCAGCTCACTGCAACCTCCCCGTCCCGGGTTCAGGCAATTCTACAGGCGTCCGCTACCATGCCCAGCTAATTTTTGTATTTTTAGTAGAGCTGGGGTTTCACCATGTTGGCCAGGCTGGTCTTGAACTTCTGACCTTAGGTGATCCACCCGCCTCGGCCTCCCAAAGTGCTAGGATTACAGGCGTGAGGCACCTCGCCCAGCCTACCTTTCATATTTTTTAAAAGCTCCCTGTAGCCAATGTGGGTAACCACTGAATAAATAAAAGGTCATTGCAATTGGTTAGTCAGGTTAAGTTTCATGAGAAAAGACTTTTTAATCTGGATTTTTTTATTTAGCTAAAGGTTAATGAAAAAGATAAATGTAACAGAAGAACTGATAATCTAAATATATGATCCAATAGGAAAAGAAACAATAAATGTTTTGACCACAAAAAAAGGGAGAATAAGAACAGTAAATATATGAATTTTAGACATTTTGTTTTTGAGGCAACATGTAAAACCAAAGTTTTGTAGGTAGCTGTTTGGAAACATCTAGGAAACAAATATAGGATCAATTTACAAGAAATTACAAGTATATTAGTGCATATTTGTATATAGCAGCTTTATTATAAATTATTGTAATGTATGCTATGGAATAAGCTAAACTCACTTAAGAACCGGATAAGGCCAGTTATTTAAGATAGATGCTTTCAGGAGTCCCAAACTTTCAATCTAACATTATTACCTAAAGTAATAGAAAGCTGGGAGTGTTGTCTTACAAGAAGAGGTGGAGAGCTCCAAATTTTTCTCTAAAAATTAATAATCTATTTCCTATATATCCTATGATGCCCTGTTATATCTCCCATGATCATAATCAAAGGACAGATCCTGGCAATGAATGTGTGGCGTAACCAAATACTCCATTAATATTCAAAGAGGCCTTTTGTATAATACACTAAAGATGTTTGTTCTTTTATTAGATTTGAAGAACACTGAAAAGTTTGGAATGACACCTTAGCAACCCCCCAAATATTCCTCCCAGCTTCACTGAAGAGGTCCTAAAAAGCAGTTTATTTATATTTTCACAAAGAACCTTTGTCTCAAGCATTAATTTTTCCAAAAGATTAAGCTATCAAGAATTTTATTCTGGCTGGGCGCGGTGGCTCACGCCTGTAATCCCAGAACCTTTGTCTCAAGCATTAATTTTTCCAAAAGATTAAGCTATCAAGAATTTTATTCTGGCTGGGCGCGGTGGCTCACGCCTGTAATCCCAGCACTTTGGGAGGCCAAAGACGGTGGATCATGAGGTCAGGAGTTCGAGACCAGCCTGGCCAACATGGTGAAACACTGTCTCTACTAAAAATACAAAAATCAGCTGGGCGTAGTGGTGGGTGCCTGTCATCCCAGCTACTCGGGAGGCTGAGGCAGAACTGCTTGAAGCCAGTAGGCAGAGGTTACAGTGAGCCGAGATCATGCCACTGCACTCCAGTCTGCGTGACAGGGTGAGAGTACGTCTCAAAAAAAAAAAAAAAAAAAAAATAGGCATGGTGGTGCACACCTGTGATCCCAGCTACTCCAGAGGCTGAGGTGGGAGAATCTCTTGAACCCGGGAGGCTGAGGTTTCAGTGAGCCAAGATCGTGCCACTGCACTCCAGCCTGGGCAACAGAGCGAGTATGTAAAAAAAAAAAAAAAAAAAAAAAAATTGAGGTCCTTACATATTTTCAATATTCAGTGATAACTAAAATAAATTGAGATATACATAAATTTGTTTTGAGGGTAAATTATAGCACTGTGGTAAATTACATTGATCAAAAGGTCTGATTGCATTGCCTAATTAATAAAATACGAAAAAATCAAGACATTTTCAAAATACAACTGGAAAATTTCTACCTAGCCGCACACCCAACACTGCTTTTACTGTTTTTCTATACATTATGATTAAATCTGTAGTCCCATACGTGCACTGATTTTTCAAATGCAAATTCCACCAAAATTTATAGGGATGGCCACGAACACTGAAAAAGATCATCAGAGCTATAAATGGATACTACTGCCTTAAAAGCTGATTAAAGGGAAATGATGGCTCACCTGTATCTACATTCATATTAACTGCTATTTTGGTGGTTAAGCAAATGAACACATTACTTTTAGGTTTTCAGAAAGAATGCAGCATATATATATTTCTCACAATTACTCTTAAGAGCTGCAGAAAAAGTATTTTTTTAGACCTAACCAAGTAAGACAAAATGCCACAAAGTCGAGAAAGTTCATTTTACCTCATTGTTTGTTATTTAAACAGAAATAATTTTGGAAAAAAAAAGTCATTGTGATATACTCAATAATAAAGAGTAAGACTTCTAAAGTATCCTCACGATTCCTGGAGCTTACTACTATTAACACAGTAAATTACATGCCACGGTATGTTGGAGAAGGTCTGAAGAAATGCCTGGCATTACTTGGTAACTGAAGTACATAACATAAAATACCAATTTATATATATATACATATATACACACACACACACACACACACACACACACACACACACACACACACACACACATATATATATACCTAGTCCTGTGATGACAATTCAGAATATGATCTTACATTTGAGTACCCACAGGATGGGGTGGGAGAAACTACGCCTAAGAAGCTACAAAATCTATTTTGGTCAAGAAACAATGCTGTTCTTAACTTAAGAGACTTTAACAGGCCGGGCGCAGTGCCTCGCGCCTATAATCGTAGCATTCTGGGAGGCCGAGGCGTGTGGATCACGAGGTCACAAGATCGAGACCATCCTGGCTAACACGGTGAAACCCCGTCTCTACTACAAACGCAAAAAAATTAGCCAGACGTGGTGGCAGGCGCCTGTTGTCCCAGCTACTCGGGAGGCTGAGGCAGGAGAATCGCTTGAACCCAGGAGGCGGAGGATGCAGTGAGCCGAGACCGCGCCACTGCACTCCAGCCTGGGTAACAGAGCGAGACTCTCAAAAAAACAAAACAAAACAAAAAAAACCCTTAATAAAAATGGCCATGGACACATACATATACTAGGTTACTAAATCTGGCTAACACTGAACTTCAAGAACAATCACGTTTTTGGATAAAGAAAAGGGCAGTCATACTTTTAGAGCCTCATCCACATTATTTTAAACAAAAAACTTAAAATATGTTCGAGAACTAACAGGCTTCCAGCCTGAATTCAACACCCACCCTCGTGATAAAACTAAAAAATCTGACAGTCTGTAAGTAAAATACAGGGACACTTTACTACCCTGAAAATCATGCTGGGTTCCCGCTAGGCCGGGCAGACGTTTTCGGGAGCATCACCGCGCGGCGTCTCGGACGCACTTCTCCTGGCGCCCTCCGGGCGGCAGCGCTCTCGAGACACTGTTGCGTCGCCGTCACGCCCGTCGTTGTCACGCCCTTCCCCGCGGACACCGAGAATGACTCATAGCGGAAAATTCTACCGCACTACCTCCCTGAGGCAGCGACCGGTAAGAAACAACCTTTTCTTCAGGCTTCCCACCACCCAAACACAGTGGCAGTCCACTGGCCACTATCACCCACCACCCTGCAGGAACAATTACCCAGCCTCACCCCAAGAACGCGCGGAGAGGAGGCGCCAAAAGAAACCCTGCTCTCGCGAAGTCTTAAACTTAATTCTCGCGACGTCTCTGTTCCTGTCGTTCTTTCTCAGCCCTAACCCACACTGGCGCGTTGCCTCGGAAACATCGCGAGATTTTGTTCCTTCAGTCTCCGCCCCTTTACGGCACGATGGTCGCGCAAGAATGTAATAGAGCTTCGACGGCCGCCATTTTCTTTCTTTCTTAGCTGTTAGCTGAGAGGAAGTCTCTGGACAGGCGGCAGCGGCTCTTATAGTGCAACCATGGCAGACTATTCAACAGTGCCTCCCCCCTCTTCTGGCTCAGCTGGTGGCGGTGGTGGCGGCGGTGGTGGTGGAGGAGTTAACGACGCTTTCAAAGATGCACTGCAGAGAGCCCGGCAGGTAAGTGTGGACCGCGCGGCGGAATCCCGAAAGCTTACGGTAATTGGCCGCTGACTGAGTAGGCCGCTACCCTTAAGCGCATGAGGAAGAGGAAAGAGGTGTTCTTCCGGCCTGAAATGTGAAGAGACACGTTTCCCCATGTTGGTAATAATGATTAGAGACCAGAACCCAGTTTTGTGTTCTTGGTGCCTAATCCACTTAGAACCCCGACGCGTGCTACGCAAAGAAGGCCTGAAGTCTTTCTGCCGCTTCTGCGGCACTCGCGTGTCTCCAGTGAGCTAGTTTAGATAAAGATCCTCTTCCAGGGGATAAAGCGCAGTTAGTTTCACACAATTTAATGGAAGGTTCTGGTAATGAGTTTGGGAAAGAACTAGGGTCTGTCCTGGAGCCATAGCAAGGGAAGGGATTTGTCATTAAAGTAGCCTTTACAGCTCATTCCCGTTCTCTCTCGCAATTAAAACCGCTTTCAGTACCATTCACCGTCACACCTCTACAAGGAAGGGACTTGAAAGCAGCCTTTTTCTGGGCGGGATTTACGTGTCAGTCTGTTCCACCAGTCCGCCCCCCTTATTTCTCAAAATGGCCTCAGGCCCATTATACCAGAGGTTTCAATTTGAATCTGCCTCTCAGTTCAGAGTCGTAAACTGACCAGACCTCTTTGTATTACGTAGTGCGTGCATTTGCCCTGAAGGCACCACTTTCCCAGACGTAAGCTGTTAAAATAGTGCGTGTATTCCAGGAAAATAAAAGATACCTTAATTTGAACTTTACATTTTTAGATAGTCCCCTAATATATTTAACATTTCAAAATGTATGATGTTGGTATAGATTTGCATGTAAGCAAAAGAATCCTATTCTCTATGACACTATGCATATTGTACTAGGTGCTGGGCATTTTTTACTAGTTTTAAGCTAATGATAATTAGAAACCAGTGTTGTGCTGTGTTTTCGTTGCATTAGGAGTTCACTTAGTTAACTTTTTACCGGTACAGTTGAGGGAACATTGAGTCAAAATTAGAATTCATAAAATCCGTTGTAACACATCTAATGTGAACGCATTATAAACATGTACCTGTACTTCTTTATAACCAGAAATACTAGGAGTAGTCAACAAAAGGTCATCATTAATATTAGTTCTGCGGTTTTTTCCACGTAATTTAAGAAATTCTGAACATGTTTAGCAACAAGCATATAACTATGACAAACACTCTTAGCGTGTTTTATTAGATTGATTTGTAAAACTTAAGGGAACTATTTTATTTACTGGAACCAACTATTTTATTTTATCAGAACCAGCACATTAGATTAATTGGTATCGCACACTGTAGGTAGATACTGGAGTTTTGTTTTGTTTTGTTTGAGACGGAGTCTCCCTCTGTCGCCCAGAGTGGAGTGCAGTGGTGCGATCTCGTCCCACTGCAACCTCTGCCTCCCGGCTTCAAGCAATTCTCCTGCCTCAGCCTCCCGAGTAGCTGGGATTACAGGCGCCCGCCACCATGCCTGGCTAATTTTTTGTTTTTTTTTTTTTTTTTTTTCAGTAGAGACAGGGTTTCACCATGCTGGCCAGGCTGGTCTCGAACTCCTGACCTCGTGATCCGCCCGTCTTGGCCTCCCAAAGCTGGGATTACAGGCGTGAGCCGCTGCGCCCGGCCTTGTTTTTTTTCGTTTGTTTTAATGCATGAATTGTTTCCTACTAAGAAGCTATGATATAGTTCCTTGACCAAATGCAAATGAACAGGATTATCTGATTAATACTTTAACGAGAGCAGACAAAATATGGATATTTAATTCATCCACTTGCTTTATAAGTGTTTATAGAGTTTCTATAAGTCAGGCACCTTGTACGGGACACAAGTTAGGAGGGGATGCCCAATTTCCTAAGTAAAGGTGATATTTGAGCAAGACATTATAAAATGAAAGAGAGTTTGGCCAGTAAAGAAAAGAAGCAGCATGCGCAGAGGTATGGGGACTTGAGGGAATGGCAAGGACCCAGAAGTGAAGTCGCTAGAAGATGGGGGTGGGAGGACGTGAAACGAGGCAAGGAAAGGTACAAGCGGATCCAGATACTGGAAGACCTTGTGTTGCAATGCTTTAATTAAAAATTGGATTTCAGGCCGGATACGGTGGCTCACGCCTGTAGTCCCAGCACTTTGGGAGGCTGAGGCAGGCAGATCACTTGAAGTCGGAGTTTAAGACCAGCCTGGCCAACATGGTGAAACCCCATCTTTACAAAAAATGCAAAAAGTAGCCGGGCTTGGTGGCCTGTGCCTGTAGTCCTAGCTACTTGGGAGGCTGAGGCACAAGAACCGCTTCAACCTGGGAAGTGGAGATTGCAGTGAGTGGAGATCACGCTGCTGCACTCCAGCCTGGGCATAGAGCGAGACCCTGTCTCAAAAAAAAAAATTGGATTTTATTATTAGGCTAAGCCATACTTTCTTTATACTTCTTAAAATATAGAAATTGTTGGCAAATTGTGAAATTTATTGTTGTGTATGCTAATAGATCAGTTGTCCTGATGTCTTTGCTGTAATGATTTCTTTATAAAAATGATCTTAAATCTGAGCTCCCTAACTTTAGTTTTTGCCTGGAATTACCCATTACATTTGATGATATCTCTAAATGTCAGTTGTAGCTGTTACTCTGATGATATAAGTGGAATATACAGAAGCGTACTTAGACAAAAGTTAGGTTAATATCTGAACTACTTCCTCCTTGTGTATTTAAGAGAATATTGACTTAAGTTTCTAGAATCCTCAACTAATCCTAAGTTTATTTTCTTTGTCTAGAATACTATGCTGTTTTTGTTTTTGGAAGGAAGAGATATAGGCATAGTTTCCTGCTCTCAAGGAGCTTCAAAGGCTGTACCAGTGGGGATGCCATTGGTATTTTTAGTTGGATAGTTGTTATTCAGAAAAGCTGGACAAGTAATTATGATTCCTGGTCCGTACCTGGTAATGCCAGTAATGTTAACTCTAGCTGGTTGTTGACATCTGGTCATTTAGTTGCCAGTCTTCTTTTTTTTTTTTTTTTTTTTTTCTGGCTTTTATGTGAAATTTTTAGATTTTTATAATATTCTGAGCTAAATTCAACACAGGGACACCAGATTGCTGCTTTAGTTCAGGGTTTCCAGCCTGTGCACTTAAGAAATTTATTTTTGTGTATATCAAGCTGTAACTCCAGAGATTGGGATTGTTTGATTGGGTCTTTAGCAGTGGTACTAATAGCAACTTCTGTCTCTAGAACATTGGAAAATTAAAATGTGTTTATCTACCGTTTTTTTCCTCGAGGTTATATGAAGGTAGAAATGAATCAGACTAGATGATTAGCTAAGCAAGACTATTAACCCTCATCCCTTCCCCTCTAGACAACTATGAAATTAGTCATTATGTATTCGATCCTTCTTGCAGTCTCTTCTCTGACAATTATAAAAGTGATTTAGGCTGCATAATGTTGTTTGAATGAAATGAAAATATAGACTAGAGCTGTTGTTTTTTTTTATTTCCATCAGTCTCTTCAGTGAAAACTAACATTTGAGCATGATTCTTTTTTTAAATCATTTTGTGACAGTTTAGCAAGGCTTGTGATAAGCAAGTTATGGTATGGTAATATTTCTAGTGTCCACGTTTCTTCACATGTCTGGTGTATGGGAACTACTAACTCCATCAGGACCTTGCCTATAGTAGGTACTCAACATTTACTGAATTAAATCAATAAACATTTTTAATGAATTAAAGTACAAGTCAGACCTCTGTATCTGTGGGCTCTGCATCTGCAAATTCAGCCAACCATGGATCAGAAATATTAGAAAAATGGAAGAACAGTCCAGCAATACAAGTAATATGAATAAAAACAATACAACAACTATGTACATTGTATCAGGTATTATAAGTAATTTAGAGATGCTTTATACTGAAGGATTTGCGTAGGTTATATGCAGATACTGTACCATTTTATATAAGGAACTTGAGCATCTGTGGATTTTGGTATTTGCATGGTTCCTGGAACCAATCCCCGAGGGATACTGAGGGACTATAGTTGATCATACCACCTGATTTTAGAGATTTTCTGAGTCTCAGAAGTTAATTAAGTAAACTACAATAGTCTGTTCTTAACCTCGGAGGATACATTCCAAGAACCTCAGTGAATATCTGAAACCACAGATAGTATTGAATCCAATATATACATGGTAATATTTTTTCCTATACATATGTATCTATAAAGTTTAAATTCTAAATCAGACACAGTATTAACGATAATAATAAATTAGTGCAAGACTGGGCATAGTGGTTCACACCTATAATCTTAACACTTTAACTATGACGTTGTCTTTGAAAAGAAATCAGCTAGCCAAGGTGGCTCATGGCTGTAATCCTAGTGTTTTGAGAAGCTGAGTCAGGAAGATTGCTTGAGCCCAGGAGTCTGAGACCACCCTAGGCAACATGGTGAAACCCTGTTTCTATAAAAAATACCAAAAAATAGGCTGGGCGCGGTGGCTCACGCCTGTAATCTCAGCACTTTGGGAGGCTGAGGCGGGTGGATCACGAGGTCAGGAGATTGAGACCGTCCTGGCTAACACGGTGAAACCCCGTCTCTACTAAAAATACAAAAAATTAGCCGGGAGTGGTGGGCGCCTGTAGTCCCAGCTACTCAGGAGACTGAGGCAGGAGAATGGCGTGAACCCGGGAGGTGGAGCTTGGAGTGAACCGAGATCGTGCCACTGCATGCCAGCCTGGGCAACAGAGTGAGACTCCATCTCAAAAAAAAAAAAAAAAACCAAAAAATTAGCCAGACATGGTGGTGCTTGCCTGTAGTACCAGCTATCCAGAAAGCTGAGGTGGGAGGATTGCTTGAACTTGGGAGGTCAAGTCTAGAATGTTGACAATGTTGGGTCCTTTATGTAGTTGCATAAGTGAGCCATGATCGTGCCAGTGCACTACATCCTTGGGCAACAGCCTGACCCTGTCTCAAAAATTTAATTTAATTAAAAAAATAAAATAGAACAATTACAACAATACACTGTATTACTGGACAAGAAGGGCAAATTTAAAAAAAATTAAACCAATATGCTGTAATAAGTTATATGAATGAGGGGACCCTCCCCTACCCCAGAATATCTGATTGTACTATATCATAGGTAACTGAAACCGTGAAGAGCAAAAACTGAAGATAAAGAGAGACTACTATGTCTTTTAAGTTTCTTTTCAACTCCCAAATTCTTGGATTTCTCACCTCTTGGCTTCCTCAATAGAGGTGAGAAATGCTAAAGTAGTGAAAACAGGAAAAATAACTTACTCATTCAAGAAGTAGATAATGGTCCAGATGGAAAGCTTGAATTATTTTTGTAAAACTAAAATTAAATAAAGTAGCCAGGCATGGTGGCTTACGCCTGTAATTCCAGCACTTTGGGAGGCTGAGGCGGGTGGATCACTTGCGGTCAGGAGTTCAAGACCAGCCTGGCCAACAAGGTGAAACCCTGTTTATACTAAAAATACAAAAATTAGCCGAGCATGGTGGCGGGCGCCTGTAATCCCAGCTACTCGAGAGGCTGAGGCAGGAGAATCGCTTGAACTTGGGGGGCGGACGTTGCAGTGAGCCCAGATCACGCCACTGCACTCTAGTCTGGGCAACATCGTGAGACTCCATCTCAAATAATAATAATAATTAAATAAAGTAAAAAGTTTCCCACACTTGATAAATGTCTAATAAAAATTGAATATGTTGAGTTCAAGTACTCTGAAAAAGGAGTTGAATATAGTTGGAGGTTGGTTTTTAGGAATTACTATTTTTCTTAAATTAACTATCCTTGTAGTCACCTAGGAATTGTGTATTTTCTATAGATCTTAGAAAATTATCAAATCTACAGTTCATTTTGTTTTTTCAATTTTTTTTTTTTTAAGAGATGGAGTCTTGCTGTATTAACGTTGAACTCCTGGCCTCAACCAGTTCTCCCATCTCAGCTTCTGAAGTAGCTGGGGCTGCAGGTGCCACTGAGCTTGGCTTCTTTATTGGTATTTTTATTAAACGCTTTTCTCTAATGTCTTTGTAACAGTTCTCAGTTTTTGAAATGCTGTTACTGGTTCTTTAGTGTGAACTGTCAACTTTCATTTTTTCTTTTCTTTACTTTTCTTTTCTTTTTTTCTTTTTTGAGACAGAGTCTCGCTCTGTCACCCAGACTGGAGTGCAGTGGTGCGATCTTGGCTCACTGCGACCTCTGCCTCCTGGGTTCAAGTGATTCTCCTGCCTGAGCCTCCCGAGTAGCTGGGATTACAGGTGCGCACCACTGTGCCTGGCTAATTTTTTTTTTTTTTTTTTGTATTTTTAGTAGAGGTGGTGTTTCACCATGTCAGGCTGGTCTCGAACTCCTGAACTCATGATCCCCCTCGCCCTGCCTTGGCCTCCCAAAGTGCTGGGATTACAGGCATGAGCCACCACGCCTGGCCTCAGCTTTCATTTTCATTTGGTTAGTTTTTGAACTATTCAGTGGGTAAAGTTGTATAAATAAGTGTCTTTTCTCTGTATAGAAGTTTCTTGGAGTTCAAGGAGTGCTGCTTTGCAAACTCATAGAGTATTTATAAAAGCTAACTGCAGAAGGTATTCATAGGCTAAACCGTTTCCTATTCTTGGTAGCACCATTTTCTCTGGCCTGAAATACTTTCCTTCTACTATTAGTGCCTGTCGATACCCAGCAGTGTATTTACTTTCCTGAGGAAAAATTCAAATGCTAAGTGCTTTAAGACCTAAGGGTGGAAAAGCAGTGTTTTCAGGCATTATTAGGAAAATAAGATTTAAATTAGACACCCAGAAACAAAAACAGGTTTGTAATTGGTAAAGTGAAAGATGGTTAAAGAAGGTTAGATTGACCAAAGCGAGAATTTACCTTTTTTTTTTTTTTTTTTGAGACAGAGTCTCATGCCGTTGCCCAGGCTGGAGTGCAGTGGCGTGATCTTGGCTCACCGTAACCTCCACTTCCTGGGTTCAAGCAGTTCTCCCACTTGAGCCTCCCGAGTAGCTGGGTGACATGCGCCACCACGCTCAGCTAATTTCTTTGTATTTTTAGTAGAGACTGGGTTTCTCCATGTTGGTCAGGCTGGTCTCGAACTCCTGACCTCAGTGATCTGCCCGCCTTGGCCTCCCAAAATGCTGGGATTACAGGCATGAGCCACTGTGTCCGGCTGAGAGTGTACCTTTTTTTTTTTTTTATCAAGCAATCTAGTACTTGATCCTAATATTCTTTGTGGTAGGTGTTTGCATTTTTAGATTAGGAAAAGGGAAATCTAGGAGTCCTAGGAAATACAGTTGGTATATGGGAACTGATATGTAATTAGACTTAATGACTTAAGCACTTAACTATAATCTTAACCTCTCCAGTTGTCTGATGAAGTTAGTATATGGGAACTGATACATAGACTTAAGTGATCCATGTTGAATTTATGACTTCAGCACTTAACTATAATTTTACCCTCTCCAGTTGTCTGATGATGATAAAAACTTGAAGCAGTTATCCATATGGGGATCTCTTTGGGGAATCCCAGTCACCAAAAGTTAGGTTTTCTTTAATATTTTTTCATGGAAGATTTCAAATATACTCAAAATTGAAATAATTATATAATAAATTCTTATGAGCCCATCACACATCAATAATGAATGTACAGTATTGCAGTGTGGAGCTTGGCCTATTGCTGACCACTCAGCAATGTGGCAGAACCACTCCATGATTCCCCATGGAAATGGGAACTACTTCAGTTGTCCTTTTATAGAAAAATTCAGTAAGTATCTGCTGATTGTGCCCTACTTGTGACTTGAAGCCAGGTTTTGTTTTGTTTTGTTTTGTTTTGTTTTTAACAGTCTTGCTCTGTCATCCAAGAGGGGCATGATATTGGTGCACTGCAACCTCCACCTCCTGGGTTCAAGTGATTCTCGTGCCTCAGCCTCCCGAGTAGCTGGGACTATGGGCGTGCACCACCACACCTGGCTAATTTTTGTATTTAGTAGAGATGGAGTTTCATCATGTTGCCCAGGCTGCTCTTGAACTCCTGAGCTCAAGCAATCTACCCACCTCCACCTCCCAAAGTGCTAAGATTACAGGCATGAGCCACCATGACAGCAAAGCTGGGTATTTCTTAAATTGGTTCAGTCAGGTGCAATAAATTATTTGCCCTACTCTAAAATTTAAAAATCTTCTAAGAGAATTATGGTTTTGCAGCTGAGGTTTTTTTAAGACTTGAGCTCCCTGGACTCCTACATATATCCTTAGAACAACATTGTCCAGTAGAAGTACAATGTGAGCCACATGTTTTGTTTAACCCAGCATATCCAAAATATTACCCCCTTTGCATGTGCTTAATATAAAAATTTAAGATGATTTATATTCCAGGTTTTCAATATTCAGTGAGTAATTTTACACTTAGAGCAAGTATCATTTCAGATTAGTCACATTTCGAGTACTCAATAACCACATATGGCTAGTGGCTACCTTACTAGATAGCATAGCCTTTGAGTCCCACAAAGTGTTCACATTCTATGTGTTTACACACATCTTTTGAAGTGTCATGACAGCCAGATAGGATCCAGATTTTCTTTAAATCTGGTCTCTCTTCCGGATTCCTAGTTGATTACTTCTTTGTTGCTTCTTATATGGATGTATCAGAAGTTTAATAATCTCATGATTATTATGTTAACTGCCTGAAGTATTAATGGTAGCAATAAATTGAACTATAATTTTAATTTTTCAAGTAAATTTTCTTATGTGATACTAAATATTTCACATATACATGTATCAGGAAGTAAATGGGGGTAATTTAGTAATGAATAGTATATAATAGTTTATGATGGTATTTTTCTTTTTTTTTTTTTTAGATTGCAGCAAAAATTGGAGGTGATGCAGGGACATCACTGAATTCAAATGACTATGGTTATGGGGGACAAAAAAGACCTTTAGAAGATGGAGGTAAGTTATACTCTTAAGTATTTTAAATTGTTTTTCAGAGTGTTTAGTTGAAGTGATTCTCGGTATTTTTCTGTTATTTTATTGAGATATTAACTTTTATTATAAGGTTGTTAAAATTGTAAGCTGTATATTGGCCTAAAAGGGGGGAAAGAAAACTAGACAAGGTAAGTAAAATTTGAAAGAAATTTTTTAAAAATTTTTTAAAAAAAGGAAGTTTTGTCTTAATAGAAAACAATTTATTTTCCCTCTTTTAGGATTGTGCCAGATTGAAAGTTTGCACAGACGTCTTGTTAATAGTATTAAAAAACATATAAATTGCTTAGAAGACACTTCACTGGTTTTACTCATACGTGAATGGATTTTAATATGCCGTATTTTCGTCATTTTTCTATTTCCAATTGCACCTTAAAGGTTGAAATTCCTATAGTTTGCTACTCTAGTGTGTTGCAGGTTATACCATTTTTTTTTAATGTTCTTTACTTTCAGTACTTTTGTGTTTCACGTTTAGCTTTAAACCTGTGGATTAAAACAGTGGATTTACAGTGCTTTGTATTTTTAAAAATCGTAATCGTTGAAGCTTCTGAACTTAGAAGTCTGCATGTATTTTTTGTTTTAGGTTTGATATATGAGTTTTGATACATTTTCTTTTTACCCTTTTTTTTAAAGGGAGGATTCTCACTGAGGCTATAGAATGTATTTGTAGCTTTTGACCAGGAGAACTTGGTTTCCTTTTATTTAAGTGTCTTTCATACTTATAGTGAGGTTTTTAATGTAGAAAAAAAATGAGCTAATGATGCTTCAGATGTTGTATGTAATGTATTCTTTTTATTTTATGTGTAGATGGCTCTTGGACAAGTCCGAGCAGTACAACACACTGGGAGGGAATGCCCTCTCCTTTTAAAGGCAGGAATTTTTATTTATTACCTGTGTTCAGTATGTAAACGTGAAATAAACCAGTGGATTCTTAAATGGACACAAATATTTCTTGGATTATGTGTCTGCACATATTTTATTTTTGCTGCACAACATTCTGATGTTTAATCATTTAAGTTTGAAGGGGGGAGGAGAATGTAGTACTTTGAGCTATAGGTTGTCTGTTCCAAGGTATGCATTGTATTCATCTGTGTAATGGATTTAGATGAAGGTAGTCATGTAGTTGCTTTGAGATTTTATTTTTTTGCTAAAGTTTTATGCAGTGAAATGTTTGTTTATAAATAATAGAACAGTTTAGGTTGAGATTGCCTTGTAATGTTGTGGGGGGGTTTTTTGTTTTATTTTTTGGGGCATAGCTTTGTGGTCACTGTCAGATACACTTTAATGTCAGATTTTTGTAGTTTGATAGGCTTTTCTCCCCCCAGTCTTCAGTTCCTGAGGTGGAAGCATCATTAGCCTTTAGCATGTGATATTTTGCTAGTAATGGACCTAAAGTACGTTGTCTTGTATCATTCTAATGTGCTTAACATACATTAAGGTCAGTGATTTCTTAAAAATCAGATAACTATTTTAATGTCTGTGCATCTTTTGAACGTGGAGAGAATGAAGTATCGTTTCTTTTTTAGATTACTGAGTTTGGGTTGAATTTTGGCAGTTTTGGTTCAAATGATAAACCATACCTTCAGATATTTCAATAAATGTTTATATTGTTATTCTTGTTTGGGAGGGGAGAAGCTTTGTACTTAATTGGCAAAAAATTAAAAGACACTTAATTTTGCAGATCAACCAGATGCTAAGAAAGTTGCTCCTCAAAATGACTGTAAGTATTCCTTTTAAACTGGGTCAAAAGCTAAAGTAACAATTTCAATGTTAAGATTTTGTTCATATTGGAAATCATCGTTCTCAGTAAACTACCGCAAGAACAAAAAACCCAACATCGCATATTCTCACTCATAGGTGGGAATTGAACAATGAGATCACATGGACACATGAAGGGGAATATCACACTCTGGGGACTGTGGTGGGGTGGGGGGATGGGGGAGGGATAGCACTGGGAGATATACCTAAGGCTAGATGACGAGTTAGTGGGTGCAGCACACCAGCATGGCACATGTATACATATGTAACTGACCTGCACAATGTGCACATGTACCCTAAAACTTAAAGTATAATAATAAAAACAAAACAAAACAAAACAAAAAAGATTTTGTTCATATTATTGGGTATCTTTGAAGTTAGTTGGTTTATGAGTATTTTGGATCAGCTAGCCTGAATTTCTTTGTAAATATATACCTTTTTCTCCTATTTTACAATCTGTCCCATTAATTGTGGCCGGGTATATGTAAGGATTGGTTGCTGAATTATTTTACATATTTAACAACTCCAATTCTTGATCTATACTTGTACAACTTGAAAAAGGAAATTATTTTGTTCTGTGCCATTGCTAATATAATGTCTTCCCTTTCATTGGCTCTCTTGCCCCTGTCAATGCCAATATAAATATTGTGTAAAAAATTTGACTCTCTTCAAGGTGTTGTCTGTGCATTAGGGAGAGATTTTTGAATGTTTGATGTGATTGTGTTGTTAAATATATAAGTAAATTTAAATTTTGAATTTTTGTTTTATTTTTATTTAATTTTTTGATAGCTTTTGGAACACAGTTACCACCGATGCATCAGCAGCAAAGGTACAGTCACAAGATTTTCAAAAACTACTCTGCAAGTTTTGGTTGAGCTGTATGTAAAAACACAACCACATTGGTGTATATTGAATATGTGTCTGTGTATTTTTTGGTGTACCTAGTTCATATCACTCCCCGTGGGAAGGTACCATAAAGTGATGATTTTTCTTTTGAGTGAGAAAAATTTGTGATTTGGAGAGATAGGTGGAATTAACCACATTTTAGAAGAACGGGGGTGAATTGGAGTAACTGTTAAGATGACATTCTCTAAACTCCACTTCAACTTCTTTACAGTTAATGCCTTCAGACTGTTCCATTCATCATCCCTTCTTCACTTGATGTGTCATCTTAAAATTCTTAATTTAACTACTCAAGTAATAAGACCATATTTTTTGACGTGAGTCTGAGCCTAGAACCTTAGTTTAAGCCATTGGGAGACATTAGACTTCCATTTTTATTAATAGATTAGCTTTTATTTGTAAACAAAGTATCTTTCATTGAAGGAAAATGGTGCTTTCTGTTATTTCTTAGCAGATCTGTAATGACAGAAGAATACAAAGTTCCAGATGGAATGGTTGGATTCAGTAAGTAACTTGATTTTTAAAGTTTTGAAAACATGATCAAAACATACTTTAGAATCTTTCAACCAAAAAAAAAAAATTTTTTTTTTTTTCTAACTAGTAATTGGCAGAGGAGGTGAACAGATCTCACGCATACAACAGGAATCTGGATGCAAAATACAGATAGCTCCTGGTAATGTTACATTCTCATGGTATTTTCAGTGTGACTAGAAAACTAGCTTTTTTTTTTTTTAAGGCTTCTAGTAACATTAATGCTACTTTTAATCTTTTGACCTGAAGTTTTCTGTTTGTTTTAAATTGTAGACAGTGGTGGCCTTCCAGAAAGGTCCTGTATGTTAACTGGAACACCTGAATCTGTCCAGTAAGTTTGAAAAATCTTAAAAATCTACTTAGGTAACAACAGCAGAACTCTTTGAATTTCGTCTCTTCTCTTTGTTACTGCTTTATTTTACACTATGGTTTCGCTGCCACCTTCCCTCAAAGTCCTCCAACTCCTTTGAAGTTTATGCCTCATGCCTTTCTCAGGTAGGGTTCATCATCTGAATCATTAAACACAGAAAATGGTTAAAACAACTCCATATCTACTCCAGTCTCTACTTGTAAAGCCACGTGTAGCCTGGAGAAGAATGCACAGTCAGGTTGACTGGTGACACCTAAAACTCAGACATTAAGCTCAAGTGGACTGTTGTGTTGCCTGTATTTCCCTAGTTCCATTCACTTTTCCACTCCTCTCCCAGGCTCTTTAATACTGTATTTCCCCACCTCCAAATCTTCAGCATCTAACCCCACCCTCTCCCACTTAAGCTTATTTACTGAGAAAATGGAAGCAAATGATAAGAAGCTTTTCTTTTTCCCTACCACTAAACCTACCAGCCTTCATTTTTCCTCTGTTCACATAGTACTCAGGTAATTGCTTTCCTTTTGTGTTCGTGTGCCTAAAGCCAGCCCTTTCTTCCTACTGAAGGTTCAGCCTGCAGTTGTACTTTCTTCTGCATTATTAGTTCTCCCTCATTACTAGGTTTTTTCTTTTCTTTTTTTTGAGACGAAGTCTCGCTCTGTTGCCAGGCTGGACTCGGCTCACTGCAACCTCCGCCTCCCGAGTAGCTGGGACTACAGGTGCATGCCACCACACCCAGCTAATTTTTGTATTTTTTTAGTAGAGACAGGGTTTCACCATGTTGGCCGGGATGGTCTCGATCTCTTGACCTCATGATCCACCCACCTCGGCCTCCCAAAGTCCTGGGATTACAGGCGTGAGCCACTTCCCCCCAGCCTGATTTTCTTTATGGCACTTTCCAAATAATGTGTTATTCATTTGACATGTTATTTTTACTTATTTAATGAAATGAAGCCACTCTAGCAGGAACCCTGTTTCTTTGAGTGCTATTACCCCATTACCTAGAATAGCACCTGCACATAGTTGATATTTAAATATTTGTTGAATGAATAATTGTAGCATATGAGTAAGCAAAATGGTAGTTTAAAAATGTAAATAAATCATTTAGTTCTTGGAAGAATCAGTTTAATTCTAAGATAACTTTAGCATTAGAGTTCTTTCTTGGAAATTTTGGACTATTCTTTAAAAATTGTATATCTAGAAAATTTTTTTGCATAATCTCTCAATCTTTGACCCTTGATGGCATTTTCTTTCAGTTAAAAGTAAAAACATTGTTAAAGTTAGCATCAAGGCACCTAATCCTGAACTGGGATAGGAGGAGTTATATTGCTTTATATTTCTCTATTTGAATAAGCTTGGGTATGCTACAGCTTACTATTTAAATATTAATTTGTTAACAGGTCAGCAAAACGGTTACTGGACCAGATTGTTGAAAAAGGAAGACCAGCTCCTGGCTTCCATCATGGCGATGGACCGGGAAATGCAGTTCAAGAAATCATGATTCCAGCTAGCAAGGCAGGATTAGTCATTGGAAAAGGGGGAGAAACTATTAAACAGCTTCAGGTATTGTTATTTTTGTGAAATGGCTACTTTTGATCTGTTTTGATGCCCATTTTTGTCCACTTCCTTTTGTTAATATATATTATTTCTATGATTATAACAGGAACGGGCTGGAGTTAAAATGGTTATGATTCAAGACGGGCCGCAGAACACTGGTGCTGACAAACCTCTTAGGATTACAGGAGACCCATATAAAGTTCAAGTAAACTTAACTTTATACTTTATAAAGAAAGAGTGGGTTGAATGGGGTTGGGCAAAATATGCATGAATAATTAAAATGTTTTGAGACATGCTTTCTAAATTAGCTAACTTTTTCTGCTTTAGCAAGCCAAGGAAATGGTGTTAGAGTTAATTCGTGATCAAGGCGGTTTCAGAGAAGTTCGGAATGAGTATGGGTCAAGAATAGGAGGAAATGAAGGGATAGATGTAAGTAAAAATACCCATTCCGAAATGGTTGTATGCTAATTCATAAATATAATAGTGTTTTCTGTTTTGTGTTAAGTAGCTCTAACATTGTTATCCTTTTATTTCACCTTTATACTTTAGAATACAGAATTCTATATATCTTGTTACCCTATTTACTATAAATATAGAATTATATGTACTTTTATGATTTGAGGCAGATTTTCAGGAAACAGCGCTTTTTTAAAATACTTTTTTTTACTTTAAACCCTGAGAAGCTAGCTTTCTTAATACTTAGTCTTTTTTACATAAGGTCCCCATTCCAAGATTTGCTGTTGGCATTGTAATAGGAAGAAATGGAGAGATGATCAAAAAAATACAAAATGATGCTGGTGTTCGCATTCAGTTTAAGCCAGGTGAGTATATATAATAATCTTGTAAGTGTTGGCAGCAATGAGTTTTGACATACATTTATTGTTTAATTAATTTTGTTTCTTTGTTTCGAAGATGATGGGACAACACCCGAGAGGATAGCACAAATAACAGGACCTCCAGACCGATGTCAACATGCTGCAGAAATTATTACAGACCTTCTTCGAAGTGTTCAGGTTTGATAGAAAGTTAACATTTTCATTTTTTGTTTTTATGGAAAAGTATTTTCCTTCATGAAATCTGAAGTTACCTCTATATCAGAGTCTGCTTGATGATACTTTATTAATGGAGAAAGTTTAAATTGCTTTAAGGTAAAGATCTTGGAGCAGGAAGAACTACTACCTTAAAGTGCTACCTTATTTACTCTTGTATTTTAAAAAATGTTATTACTTATTATTAGGGCCAGTTCATCTCTACATTTCTGATTCAGGTATATGAGAGCTGGGAAAAATAAACTTAATAATTTTATCATGAAACAAAAGTATTTCTGTGCTGACTCTTCGTTCTTGTCTTTCCCTCTCTATAGGCTGGTAATCCTGGTGGACCTGGACCTGGTGGTCGAGGAAGAGGTAGAGGTCAAGGCAACTGGAACATGGGACCACCTGGTGGACTACAGGAATTTAATTTTATTGTGCCAACTGGGAAAACTGGATTAATAATAGGAAAAGGCAATGTATTTTAAACTCTTAATGTTTTAACACATTATTCATTTTTCTGGACACTTTCTGTTGCTGTCGTAAACAAGTGGCAATGCTTTTTCTCTGACCGTATTTTAGTAGAAAAGCATTCTTATGTTAATATGTAACAAGTAAAACATAAATGAGGGATCTCATGTATATTTATAGAAAGAGCAGGATTTTAATCTTACTAGCTTCTAGAGAAAGCGAACTAAGAGATAATTAGTAGCATAAGAAATGTCTTTTGACCGAAAAAGTGGTTTGAGTGTTTTTGTTTGTGCATTTTGGTTTTTCCCGACTCATATTTTAAAAATTTGAATGTTTATAAGTGTATTAGTTTATATTTACACTGCTTTTAAAAGCAGTTAATTCAAATATTTTATTATAATCACATTAAGGTTATGTTTAAACATACCAAGTAAATGTAAATGTATTTTAAGAGAAGCATGAAATGCTTCCTAAAATTTGATTTTCAGTGTAGAATATTAAATGAAAAATCTTAATACAATATTGTCAATTAGGATACTGACCAAACCATATTTTTAATGGCCCATTTAATTGTGATCATTTTCTTCTAAATAGCTCCTAGTACACCCTTGAAACCTTTAGAGAAATTACTGTCTTTTGATTTTAGGAGGTGAAACCATAAAAAGCATAAGCCAGCAGTCTGGTGCAAGAATAGAACTTCAGAGAAATCCTCCACCAAATGCAGATCCTAATATGAAGTTATTTACAATTCGTGGCACTCCACAACAGATAGACTATGCTCGGCAACTCATAGAAGAAAAGATTGGTGTGAGTATACTTTAAACTTTTAATTTTTAGTGTAGACCCTTAGACTGTAGTTAAATTAAGACATTTATTCAAATACATCAAAGGAAAATGTATCATTACTAGTCAGCATTTATAGATTTCATGATATGTATAATGGATACAACGTGAAGATTTTCCAGCAATGAAAATAACCTAATTAAATGTGTAGTTACAGGTTTTGAGAACAACCTTACATTTGGGTGTGGCTAGATAAGAGGAGGGTAGTGTTACCTGCAGGCATGATATTAGTGTTGGTGTAGGATTGTGGAACATACTTGAAGGACATAGTTAACGGGAATTCATTACTTGTTAAGATTTTACTCTACTGAACCCCAGCGAGGCAAACAAGATAAATCAGGTACATCTGCCGCTCTACAGTAGAAATTCATAAATCCTAGGTTTTGGACTGGCTCACAGATCATCTGGGGGTATTAAAATGTAGACTATTTGGGTGCTTCCCACTCCTACACATAATATACAGAGACAGACCTGACTCAAAATGTCTGGGATAGGGCCCAGCATCTAATTTTACATAGATGTTTGGGTGATTCTGGTGCACAGACAAATTTGGAAATTTTTTCTCCAGGAAAGTTTTCTGTTAGAACAAAAAAGTATGAAACGCTTTGACTGCTTTTTTGTAAGTGAGGCAGACAGTGTCTTACTGGAGTTTTTAACACAAAGTGTGCAGGGAGCATCTTAAATTATTAGAATTGCCTAGGAAAAATTATTTTTGGTGTTTGCCATGCTGTGAATGGGGTGCGTGCAAAACAAGGTTGACACTGTTTCTGTCAACTTGGGAAGACAAAAATAGATGTACAAAAGACGCTTAAGGAACGTCTTACAGAATGTACACAAACATTGTAAGTTCTGTTGTATGGATAGTTTAATGGTTCAAAAAATGAAGAGGATGTTTGTAGAGTAATGATAGAGGTTGATGCCATGGCAAAAAAATGAATAGCACATCTTGGTTTTTTATTTTACAGTATTAGCCTAACATGCATGGGTCAGGATTTCTGTTGGATTCATGGAAAAACAAGATAGATTGTTTTGGAGAAGCAATTTGGTGTGGTGATTAAGAGCATGGACTCTGTAGTCGGGTTGCCTGAGTTCAGAATTCTGTGAATCATTTACTGGTTCTGTGACCTTGGAGAAGTTACTCAGGCTTTTCTGTGCCTTGGTTTCCTCCTGTAAAATGAGGATAATGGTATCTACTTCATAGAGTTGTAGGGATTAAATGAATGTTCATGTGTGTGTCACTTAAAAGAATGCCTGCCACATAACCCTAAAAAATGTTGCTACTTTTTCAGTATTATTTTTACTACTTGGAAAGAATAGGTCATGGATAGTAAGTGAGAGATGACAGCAATTGGAGATTTAAAGAGACAAGTTAATAAAAAGAACTTTAAAGGTCATGAAGTTTAGTTTCCCTATTTTGCAGTGAGAAATTTACAACAAAATGTAGTGTTAGCATTTTGTCCAGCATGTCGCCTGGTTGTGTTAACTACTCAGAAGGAGCATTTAGGACAGTTAAGTGTAATGTCTTTGTTGGCTTAACAAAACAGAAATCAGTTAAGCGTTACTAATGGTGTGGCATGCATGCATGATAAGGATATAAAATATCCTGATTTATTGAAGGAATTAAAAAGGGAATTTTTGTGCTATTAAACATCATGATACATGAAAGGCCAAAAAGGATATAAATTATTGATCTGAATGGGATTTTAGTGACAGAAATAGGTTGTGAGGTGGATTTTAGTTTCATAGTGAAACAACTAGCTACTAATGTTATCAGTGAAATGTTCAGAAGACGATGATACAGGACCCAAGCAGTTTGGGAATATATTGTCAAGATGGTTGTCTCATGTTAGGCAAGTAGATATAGAGAGAAGAGCTGAAGATAAGGACCTGATTTCTGTGATTAAGATGGAAAAAGATAGTAAAAGTAAGAATTATAAAAGGAAAGGGAACTACTGCTGTCCGCAAACAAGCTAAAGGAAATTTAATTGCTAATTTAAATTTAATTTAATTTAAATTGCATTTAATTGCTACTGCTATTGATTTTAGTGAATTTTACATGTCTCATTATTATGGCAGATGAAATAGTTTTTGCAAAATGAATGAGGAAAGGAAGGAAAACCTAAAATTTGTTGTTTGTGACTATAAGAGGGTAGAAATGGATGATTATTTGGCCATAGAGTTGTTTAACCATTACTGTGTTTTTCTGATTTTTCTATGTCATCCTTTTTTTTGTAGGGCCCAGTAAATCCTTTAGGGCCACCTGTACCCCATGGGCCCCATGGTGTCCCAGGCCCCCATGGACCTCCTGGGCCTCCAGGGCCTGGAACTCCAATGGGACCATACAACCCTGCACCTTATAATCCTGGACCACCAGGCCCGGCTCCTCAGTAAGTATTGGGTTTAGTTCTGGGCTTTCCCCAAAGATTCTAGTTTTGGGACTGTATTTTTATACTGATTTTTCTTTTCAGTGGTCCTCCAGCCCCATATGCTCCCCAGGGATGGGGAAATGCATATCCACACTGGCAGCAGCAGGCTCCTCCTGATCCAGGTAGAAGATGCTTATTATTTGTGTGTTATCTGTATTATTTTCCACTCCTGTTACATTATTAAATTTTCTAGTGTTGATTCTACATTTGTATGCATCACCTTCACTCACTTTACTCTTTCAACAGTGTTAGGCACTGCCTCTACCCCAGTGTATAGGACTGACATGAATATGAGCTCTGCTTTTATGGAATTTCTTTCTACTTGCCTTTGGCTTATGAGTTGATACAGTAGAATGATAAAAGCTAAAAGTTGCAGGAAAGAGCACAGTGTCATAGGTTTTGGATACCAGTGCTGTCAAATGTGTAGTATGTTCATTGTGACATTATCTGTGGAAAAATAGTTTTTACTTATTTAGAAAAGTATGTGATAGGGGCTGGGCACTGAGGCTCACGTCTGTAATACCACCTATTCAGAAGTCTGAGGCTGAGGCTTGAGACCAGCCTGGGCAATATGGCAAGACCCATCTCTAAAAAAATTTGTTTTAAATTAGCCGGGCAGGGTGGTATGTGCCTGTACTTCTAGCTGCTCAGAAGGCTGAGGTGGGAGGATTGCTTGAGCCTAGAAGTTCTGGATTGTATTGAGCTGTGGGCACACCATTGCACTCCCCTGGGCAACAGAATGGGATCCCATCTCTTAAAAAATTATGTATATATGTAACAGTCTATATAAATATATATATATATATAACAGTCTAACAGAGTGTTAAGTATTGGGGCATTAAACTTCCAAATTGTCAAATAAGATATCTGTTCTAGTACTCCTCATATGACAACTTCATGTGAGTAAAAATCAGGCCTGTATTTAATAACTGCATGCTAAAGCCCAAATACGTTTAATTATTTTCTATATTCAGATTTATTTATTATATCCTATTATATTCTGGCATCTTTCCATACCCTGTAGTTTGCTTTCCATCTTGGTCAAAGAGTCATTCTTTGAAACCAATTAACATTTATTTATGATCCTTTTTTCTCACCTGCTACCTACCTTTTAGGCCTCTTTCACTCGTGTAGTTTCAAGGAAAATATACTCAATTATGGAATACTTTCTACACATAATACATTTATCCCAAAAAAACTTGAAGTAATTTATGTAAATGAAATTGCTTGATTAACTTCATAGGAAGTGTGCTGTTTGGAATATGATGACACAGCATGACAGTTACCAAGCATGACTCGAGTTGTGCTAGGATATAGGTGTGCAAAGTTGGGGCTGTGTTCTATAGCAAAAGAATGCACTCCCAGCATAAGCAACACTGATGGAAGGGGCTCACAGGGTACAGGATATAATACTCTAACCACTACTTTTTGGAGAATGAAAGGGCTTTTCTTTCCCTCTTGTTGGCTGATTGGGATGGTATAATTAATGGGATTGAAGAGTTTGAGTAGGTTAAAAGGCAGATTCATATTGGGTAACTTGGATCTGCCAGGATTGTATTTTTGAGCACTACTGGGTGGTTAGCATGATTGAGGAAAAATGATGGGAATAAGAAGTGGAAGTGGTCTTTGTATCACAAGTTGAATTTCTCACTTGGAGTAGTAGTGAAGTCACTACTGTAAGAGCTGGTCAGTGAATGTGGTTGCAGCATGGCCTTTGGGCAAGAAGTAACCCATTTAACTAAAACCAGCTGGTTGGCCCCACTCAGATTTATCAAAGGGTTACTGGGTCCCTGGGGGTGGATATTGCTTATATTAGACTTAGAATAGCATACTGTTTTAATATTATATGAACTAAAATGTTTCTTTAAAAAAAGAGTGGTCTGTTAATGGATTTATGTAGTGGTCAAGAATTTAGACTTCAGAGTCAAATAAACCTATATCAGTCCTAGTCCTACAGTTTACTAATTGTGAGATGTCAAGCAAGTTTTTGAACTCCTCTAAGCCTCTGTTTTCTTATCTATAAATTAATAAATGAATGAATCTTGGGTTGAGTGAATATTTAGTAAATTCTTAGTACATACTAGTTATTTGTAACTGTGAGACTGGTTTTTTGGTATGGTTTTCACATTTGGGAGTAGAAATACCACTTCCTAAAGTCTGTTTTATCTCAAATTCTCTATCCAGGCATAGTGTAAAGTGAAATACCTAGATTTCTTGATTAATATACAGATAATGGCCAGACGCCATGGCTAAAACCTGTGACGCTAGCACTTCGGAAGGCTGAGGCGGGCGGATCACTTGAGGTCAGGAGTTGGAGACCAGCCTGGCAAAACATGGCGAAACCCTGTCTCTACTAAAAATACAAAAATTAGCTGGATGTGGTGGCGGGTGTCTGTAATCCCAGCTACTTAGGAGGCTGAGACAGGAGAACTCCTTGAGAATTGCTCCACTGCCCTCCAGCCTGGGCAACAGAGTGAGACACTTCATCTCAAAAAAAAAAAAAATACAGATAATGACACTATTGAGATATGTAAACATCCAACATACAAAAGCAGTACATTGGGCAATTGAGAAAAGTTTGGAGGGTGTCCTAATAACACCTTACAATTATATTACCTTGCAATTTTCTTTTTCTAGAAATTCTTGCTCATTTTTCTCAAACTTGACTAACCTTTATTAAGCAGCTGAGAATTGCTACTGTTCAGAATGAAGGTATAATAGAAAATTTAAAAGTTTTAATTGTATGGTATTCCTAGTATAAAAGACAATCAAGTTTTTTCTGGTTTCTAGAAGATTGAAAGGTCTCAAACTGTTCGCACTTCAGTTGATGTGGGAGATGAGTGAGGGTCAGTCAAGTGTAGAGGAGACAACATAGCTAAAAGCCGAGACACGGGCATAGTGATTTCTGAAAAGTACAAGCACTGTGTTGTGGCTGGAGCTTGGGTGTTGAAGAGATACAACCAAAGGGAGAGATGAGGCTGAAATGGAAAGGATAAGCCAGGGGCTTCAGGCTGTTAAAGATGTTGAATGATAGGCTGTACTTAAGCTTTGAACATCCTGAAGATTGCAGAGAATGAAGAATTTCAAGTAGGATGACATCAAGTTTATAACATTCAATGTGAAATAGGATGAAATGTGGCTAATCTTCTTTAAGATTTTTATATTTTCTCTTCATTGAAAATAAGGACAAAGTTCATTGTTCTAAAATAATTTTCTTTCTTATACAGGTTAGTCCCTAGAAATGTTTTTCTTTAGTCATCTTCTAGATAGAACTGTTTGTGCTTGAGGTGAAACCAATTTAGAAAAAAACAAGGGCACAGGATGGTTTGAGACAGAGCATTGGATTTGGAGCCAAAAGACCTTTATTCATATCCCAGTTATGCCACTCAGTAGTTTTTAACCTAGGAAAGTCACTTGGTCTCTGACACTTGGTTTTCTTTAATAAAAGCTGATGGTGACAACAAAAATAATAGAAAATATAAGTTTTCATATACTTTTTTTAATGTTCTAGTTAATTTTGGGGGCTGTATATTTGCCAGAGAGCTGGGGGGGTGGTGTGTGTGTGTGAGAGAGAGAATTACAGACTTCACATGCAAACCTTGAACTTTCATTTATTTTAGCTAAGGCAGGAACGGATCCAAATTCAGCAGCTTGGGCTGCTTATTACGCTCACTATTATCAACAGCAAGCACAGCCACCACCAGCAGCCCCTGCAGGTGCACCAACTACAACTCAAACTAATGGACAAGGTAACTACAGAACTTATTGTATGTGAAAGCCAAAACTTGTGCTTGGAATTATATATGAAGTACATCACTGTATAATACCTAAAATTTCTGACATTATTTAATTATAATTTAAGCAGACTTTTCCTTTTTTAAATTGTTACTTTGAAATAGTTTCAAACTTTCATAAAAGTTGTAAGAAGAATACCAGGAGCACCCAGATAGCCCAGCTGTTAATGTTTTATTCCCTTGTTTACTCTGTTACCATCTATATCATACATGTGTATCTGTGTGTATTTATTTTAAATATCCATTATAATTAGTTCTGAAGGAAGCTAATTATATCCAGCATAATTAGTTCTGAAAGAAATCACTGAAGACTAAACTGTAGACATGATGTCCTGTTGGGTACTTCTTCAAAAATACATAACCATCATACAGCCCTCCAAATCAGTAAGTCAACATTGATATATTAAGTTCTTTATATCATTATGGATTTCTGATTTTTGCAATAGGTTATATTTTTAAAGTATTTTTATAATTTTGATAATCAGATTATCCTGGATTTGGCCAGTCAGGGAGTATATTCAGGGTGGTGCCTATATCCTTTTGAAATACCTGTCATTCTTTTAAGCACTTCCATACTGTCTGGCACAGTAAGATTGTTATTTTGTGCTTTCTGGGCTCCAGCCCTTGAGTCAGCTATTTCTTCAAGGAGCTCTGATTCCTTTTAGTAGAGTATGGTAGTTAGAAACGAGACTTGAGTATGCTTGTTGCTACTGAGGTGTAATTGCTTCTAGCTTCTTTTAACAGGCAGAACTAGGAAATATATTTACATACATGCATACCTACATACACACACCAAAAAACACATAAACATCGATATATGTATATTTTTTAAAAACTATGTTCATATCACCACATCCATTTCAGCATTTTGGGGTTTTCAAGCCTTTTCCTTTTTTGTACTTGTTTACAAACGGTGAGAAACCTGGTGTCCTCAGTGTATTTCCTTATTTGACATGCATTTACTTATATGTTCAACATAACCAGTCTTCAAACAGGTTGGTTTTCTTTTCTGTCCACCACCTCTGTACCCCCAGTACCTTCTATCTTTGGCACTGTTAGGGATGCCACCACCACATAGTACCTCCCTCCTACCCTCACTGTCACATTGCAGGCCCCTGCCAGCTCCTGCACCCAAGGAAACGGCCAAAATTGCCTTTTAAAAACTTTAATTCTGTTTTTTGTTTTGTTTTGCTTGAACAAGGAGATCAGCAGAATCCAGCCCCAGCTGGACAGGTTGATTATACCAAGGCTTGGGAAGAGTACTACAAGAAAATGGGTATGTTTTATACATTTCTTGAAAATGCATACTTAATTAAATTGAAACAAATTATTCTCTTCAGGAAGAGAATAATTGAATAAAATCACTGGACTTGTAAACATATCAAGACAGTTGTAAATTATAGTTTTTAAATTTGTGGTTATATGGCAAGGAAATTTTTTTTTCTAATTGCATTTGTCAACCAGTTATTAATTGAAACTAGAAATGTCCTTACTGGTACATACAATATTAACATTACTATACTTTTGACAATGACAGTTATATATATTATCAGTCTAAATGACATAAGGTTAAATTTTAATGTGTCAGGCGAAAATTGTGTGTGATACCATTATTTTTGCTGCAAGATAAGCAGGTAAGAAGTAATCTGCAGTGACGGAAAGTAACCAAGTGATGGAACCAGAATCTGGCTTCCAAGAGGGTCTGAGTCCCAAGCTTGTCTCCCAAATTTGTCTCTTTAGGAACCATTTGGAACCTGATACTATACTTCTGGACAAATCACTATGTTTCAGCTGCTCTTGCTCTTAGTCATTTAAAATTATTACATACCACAGCTAGATGTCACAAATGAAAGCTAAATTGGTAAGCTTGGTTATCCTTCACTATCAGAAAAAGAATCTATAGGTGGTAGAGTTTTGTCATAAGAGAACGGTCTACTTGGGATTTTCAATGTTTTCTTTGCCAAAGAATGTTTCTCATTCTCCACAGAAAGAAAAATTTCCAGAAAGGTGACGATTTTAATCTTCTAGATGTAAAATTACATATACCTGATGATAAAGTTGTTTTGCACAACTGGTTTCTTTTTAAAGAAAAATTGTTTTTCCTCTTAGAATGGCTTCCTAGGAGAGTCATGTTCCGTCTCTTTCTGAGGCTTTAACAGATTATGTTTTTGTGACCTAGCTTAGGCAGATCTACAGTAGCTACAATTCGGCAAAAAGAAACTTTTAACTTAAAAACAGCATACTCTGATTAAGGTTGGTTACATAATTTATTTTCTGAACTGGGATCCTTTTTAGAATGAATAGGGATGCTATTAATAATCATGCCCTGACAGCATTGTGGTCAGGACCTGTAATCAACTTAACTTTAATTACATAGCATCACCATTTTAAAAGACTTGAGCATGAGCCACGTGCGGTGGCACACACTTGTAGTCCCAGCTGCTTGGGAGGCTAAGGTGGAAGGATTCCTTGAACACAGGAGATTGAGGCCAGCGTTGGCATCATAGTGAGACCTGGTCACCTGTTTGGGTTAAAAATCACTAACTTCAACTTCTGTTTTCTCAATGGGTAATGTCCCCTAGATAGGGTCCCTAGTTATTATTAAGTAGGTAAAAATAAAGGCTTGTTAATGGATTTAGGTAATTACGGAGGAATGAGTTTGGCTTCTGTGCATTATTTTACCATATTGATTATTTGTAATATGGCCATTAATACATTTACTGTTTAGTCTTTTTTGTTTTACTTTTTATGTTTTACTCAAAATGAGTGGGTGGGTTGAATTCTAATTTTTATTGTTAAGGGAAGAAATTTTACCTTGTCTTTAATTTTTTATTTTTTTTTTACCATTTCCCTGCCAGTTAGAGATACTATACTATACTGTCTTGAATCCTCTGTAGGAAAACATGGCATAGAAATAATTAAATAATAATTAGATGTTAAATAATAATGCTGTATGACTAAAGAACCTCCTTACCCCGCCTTTTCTGTTGTTGTTCTGTAGTACCACAATAATCACCTGTTAATTTTATTTATTTATTTATTTGAGAGGGAGTCTCACTCTCGCCCAGGCTGGAGTGCGGTGGCGCAATCTCAGCTCACTGCAACCTCCGCCTCCCAGGTTCAAGCGATTCTCCTGCCTCAGCCTCCCAAGTAGCTGGGATTACAGGCGCCTGCTACCACGTCCGGCTGATTTTTTGTATATTTAGTAGATACGGGCTTTCATCATGTTGGCCAAGCTGGTCTCAAACTCCTGACCTCAGGTGATCCACCTGCCTCAGCCTTCCAAAGTGTTGGGATTACGGGTGTGAGCCACCGCACCCAGCCTCACCTGTTAATTTTATGAGCAAAATAGATTAGTTGGGCAAGTCCTTCACATGCATATCTTGTTGTTGTTTTTTTTTTTTAAGACGGAGTCTTGGTCTTACTCCCCAAGCAATGGTGCGATTTCGTCTCAGTGCAACCTCTGCTTCCTGGGTTCAAGCTATTCTCCTGCCTCAACTTCCCAAGTAGCTGGGATTACAGGCGCCCAACCACACCCAGCTAATTTTTGTATTTTTAGTAGAGACAGAGTTTCACCATGTTGGCCAGGCTGGTCTCGAACTCCTGACCTCAGGTGATCCACCCGCCTCAGCCTCGCAAAGTGTTGGGATTACAGGCGTGAGCCACTGCGCCTGGCCACATGTGTATATCTTAAAGGAAATAATGCTAGGTAATTTAGTCAGGTGCTTGATGAGCATTTGTCATCATCATACGGAGTCAATTTGTCTTTTTCTATAAAAGTTCTTTTTGTAAATGATTAGTTGCTTAACTGCTTTAATTTCTTCTAGGTACCTTACCTGTCATCAGGATCTTTTTACCACAAATAAGAAACCTTAAAGCATAAAACTTGGTTCAGTCTTCACATTTCTTAAATGGAAGGAGAAAGGGAATAATAGGGAGATAGACATCTTTATCTCAAAGCCAACTTGTTGACTTTTCCAGTGGCAGGGGTATGATGCTAGGACTTCAGATTTCCTGATTCCCCATCCTAGTGCCCCTTTTGCCAAACTAGGCAGGCTTTCACAGCTTTTGGAGCCTAATTTAAGTTTTTCTTGTTAAGAACAGAAAACTCCATTCATAGATTTTAATTTGTCATTATTTGCTTATTTACTGAAAAAAAAAAAAAAAAACTATTGAAAACAGATGTGGGTTAAGTTTCCCAAAATTAGGTTTATATTTTAAAACAATTCTAAGTTCCCAAGGATAACACCAAACTAAGAGGAGAAATTTTTATTTTATTTTATTTTATTTTTTTTATTTATTTTTTTTTTTTTTGAGATGGAGCCTTTCCCTGTCGCCCAGGCTGAAGTGCAGTGGCATGATCTCGGCTCACTTGCAGCATCCACCTCCCAGGTTGAAGCAATTCTTCTGCCTCAGCCTCCCAAGTAGAGAAAATCTTGATAAGATTTCAGAGGCTTATAAGGAATGGCAGTAAAGATGGGTGTTTTTAAAGCTAGAATAGAGGGATTTTTTTAAGACCCTTAAGAGAACAAACAGGGTTTCAAAATAGAAAGGAGTAATTCTTGTTTGGAGAAGTGAAGACATTTGGGAAAAGTTTGACTTGAGGAAGGCCATTATGATAAGGACTGATGTGGTAGACTCTGAACCCTGAAGAATCTGGTACCTTAAGCCTAAAGGAGGGTAGAGTGAGGACTTGTGGGAAAGGTACAGTTATATGGGAAGACAACTGAGTGTGAAAATCTATTCATGCAAGGCTGGCTCTTAGGCTCTAATAGAATCTTACAAGCTAACTCTAGAGCAAGTCTTTTATCTTTGGGATGAAAGAAATTTAAGGCTAAACTTTATACATTATAATTATAAAACTATAATAAATATTAGATAATGTTCTACTGAAGTATAAACTCAACTATCTGGCATCAAACAGTAACTAAGCCATGATCACACCACTGCCACTGTGTTCTGGCCTAGGTGACAGAGCAAGACCCTGTCTCAAAACAAACAAAATCCAGTAACTAAAGAGAGGAATAAGGGGAGTGCAAGGTAAGGCAGTACATGTCTGAAGGGGCAGGGAAAGAGTTCTTTCTCTGCTTCCAACTGGGCAAAATAAATCACATTTGCCCTTTAGATTGCAAGAGTGAAATAAGCTTTTCTTGAACATCTTTTAAGATTGGAGTGTCAAATATTACCAACTTATTTACCAAGAATTTGGTTTTTCTTAAAGTCTAAAGTGTTTACTATTAGCTTTCCACAGGGATATAGGAGTTTGCAGAGGTTGTAGTTTTTTAAGGGAACATCGATGAATTTTCTTGATGCATATGCCTGTTTCTACCATTTTACATTGTTAATTTGCCTCTAAAATGAGTAACTCTTACAATGGGGTTTAAAACCTGAAGACTGTTGATTGCTACCTTGATCAGGTTTGGTTTCAAATGTGCACCCTGTAAGAGACAATGTGTGGTTTTATTGCTATTGTCACACCAGTTTTTTAGATATTGAAACCTGTTTCAGATTTGCTTGAATTGTCTTGTAAGAGGAAAATGTTAAACTTACTTCCTCTTTGAGAACAGTTATTTATAGAAGACAGGAAAATATGAGAGTTTTTAATAGTATATGAGAGTTCTCTGTTACCCAAGAAAAGAGGGTTTTTTTCAGGCATTTTTAAAGAATCATAAATCTTAAATTCTTTCACTCAGTTGCTTTGAGTCTGTGACCTGTTTTACAATGGTGATAGACTGCTTTCTGAAACCATGAAATTGGTCTTGTTGGCAGCATCCTACAAACATAAAAAGAGCTTCCTGTATGTCCATGCTCCAGTATTTTTGTCTATGGTAATTATTTCACAAAGCCAAGTGAGTTACAAACGAAATAAAATAGTGCTTAAGTAAAGAAACTGAATAGGAGAACACATACTCTCTCTTCTCAATTTTTTATTTAGAAAATTACATACCTTCAGAAATTGGGGAAATAAGGCATCAGACACTCAGCTTCATCATTTTTTAAAAGTTTGCTGTATGTGCTTTATATGTATGTTTTTTGTGTATGAACCATTTCAAAGTAAGTTGCAGACAAGACAGTTTGCTCTAAATAAACTCAATGTCTGGGCACAGTGGTTGACGCCTGTAATCCCAGGACTTTGGGAGGCCAAGGCAGGTGGATCACTTGAGTCCAGGAGTTCAGGACCAGCCTGGACAACATGGCAAAACCCCATCTCTACAAAAAAAGAGAAAAATGTCAGCTAGGCATGGTGGGCCTGTAGTCCCAGCTACTCTAGAGGCTGAGGTGGGAGGATCACCTGAGCCCTGGGAGGTTGAGGCTGCAGTGAGCCATGATTGCACCGCTGCACTCCAGCCTGGGTGGCAGAGTGAGACCCTGTCTGAAAATAAATACCCTCAATATTATCACAAACATACAGACTATATTTAAATTTCCATAGTTGTCAGGAATATGTCTTTTGTCGTCTGTGTGTTTTGTTTAATTCAGAGTACATTCAAGATTCATGCGTTGCATTTCATTGCTATATTTCTTTAGTCTCTTAATTCAGCAAAGTCACCTTATTTGGAAAAAGACCTGATTGTGAAAGCTGAGTTTTATGTGTTTTCATTGATCTTGTTCTTTATTCCTTGTCAGGTTACTTTTAATAACATTGTGTTGTAATTGGAATAAATTATTAATACTTTTAACATCTTATTATGTGTGTGTGTACGTACAGTTTATAGGTTACTAATCAGGAAAAAGTCTTGGCTAGGTCTTAATACAGTCTTTAAATCATTGCCTTTAAGTGGGCTTAAAGTTTTTCAAACATGTTCTTTTTGTAATTCTGGAATCGAATTAAGATTATGCCTAAATCTTTACCTTCCTTAGCTAAAGCAGTGTGGATTTGGAGTTGATTCTGTTTTTTTTACTAATAATGACGTCTAGAACTAAAAGTTAACGATTAATTATAAGGCAAAAAGAAAAGAGCGTTCTTTTTTTTTTTCTAATTGCAGTGGTTTCCTGACACTACTAAATGAATATTTTAAATAAAACAGGAGTAATTCTGACCCTCTGGGCTTTTGTCTTATAACCTGTACTTACAGTGGATGTAATTTTATATTAAAATTTAGGGGGTTTTTTTTTTGGTCAACAAGGGCAGACACAAGATTATTCAAAGGCTTGGGAGAAATACTACAAGAAGCAAGGTATTGTTTTTATTAGAAATGAGATGTTGGGCTTATAATTGTGGTTACAGCAACAAAGTTCTTTTTTTTCAAAGGTCAGGCAGTTCCTGCTCCGACTGGGGCTCCTCCAGGTGGTCAGCCAGATTATAGTGCAGCCTGGGCTGAGTATTATAGACAACAAGCAGCCTATTATGCCCAGACAAGTCCCCAGGGAATGCCACAGCATCCTCCAGCACCTCAGGTATAATGTAATTGCTAATTTGTTGATTTCTACTCCAGTCTGTTTTCTGCATGTTTACTGTTTGTCTGTTTGGGAGTGTTTGCCTTTTAAATTTTTATCTGGCAAAGTATAATAACTATTTAAATGAAGTACTACGGTGTATTGTTTGGGTTTTTTTTGTTTTTTATAATGCTTTCCAGCATCTGAGTGGTGAATATTTCTGCAATGCCTTTGATTTTAAAAATAAATTTTCTTCCCCCAGGGATTTGCAAATCATGCAAGAAGCCACCACCATTTATATTAACCACTTTTTCTTTCTTAAAGGATTCACTCCTGAATTAGCTCCATTTCAAGGATTTTCTTTAACTTTTTGTGTATTTCTTATGTATCTCTTCTGCACAGGGCCAATAATAAGAAGTGGACAATACAGTATTTGCTTCATTGTGTGGGGGAAAAAAACCTTTGTTAAATATATGGATGCAGACGACTTGATGAAGATCTTAATTTTGTTTTTGGTTTAAAATAGTGTTTCCTTTTTTTTTTTTTTTTGAAAATGTACAAAATATCTATCACTACTGATAGGAGGTTAATATTTCTGTGTAGAAATGAAAATTGGTTTGTTTTTAGTATTTAGTGTAGATGTACACATTCCAGCAAATGTATTTGCAATTATGTGGTTGATGCTTTGTGATATAAATGTACTTTTTCAATGTATACTTTCACTTTTAAAATGCCTGTTTTGTGCTTTACAATAAATGATATGAAACCTCCTGTGTCGGTAAGTTGGATATGTGGGTATTTAAAGGATTCATAATTTCTTAGCAATGATAAATTAAGATACATATACACAAATATATAAGCTTTCCCCATGAAATATTGAGTTTTTAAACACTGGCATGTTTTTCCCCCCTTGCAGTATAGTGGTAGATTGGAGGATCTTTTCCATTTATTGTATTTGGCTCTTTCAGCACAAGTAATCCTGATATCTTCATTTTTTTTCCTTCTGTTTGATTAAAAACTGCATGTGTGTACAATGATCTTTTGGCATACTTCCATTGCATTAACAGTGAAATTTCCTTTTATACATGACCACTGTTTCAGACCTGTACTGCTGCTATAACAGTTAACCTTTCTGTTCTTAATTTGATAATACTTGATTTCCAAGACTGTTTCGGCATAACTAATTTTAAACAGTTTTCAGATAGTGAATATGAGTAGTCTAATAAGAACAGTTTTTTTTCCATGTGAAGCAACTCTTTCAATGTATAATGTTAGTGTGTTTCTTTCTAAATTTAGGATAGAAAAGTGAATAGTGTGCAAAAAGTATAGCTACATTGCATCTGCCATTGAAACATAAATGGGGTATGGAAACGTTCAAGCTTTTTTTTTTTCTTTATGCAGTATAGATAAGCTTTGTTTTGTAAATGCACAAGTCCAATCATTGAATCAACTTAATTTTTTTATGTACTTGAAGTCATTTTATTACTCTTTAACACTCATGCTGAAGTTCTGATATTTTGTTGAAATCCATTGTTTTACTCTTTGCATATTTGTTGGCTCTTTGCATATTAATATATTAGACTACATGCAAATACAGTCTGTCTTGCCATTGTCTGTTGAAGTGCAGGTTTGATCCAGCCAGTATAGAACTAGCTCTGTAGGGGTGAGGAGGACTGTGCTGTGTATCATCCTTGATTGTGTTCCTTCAAGGAGCATTGCACTGTAAGTACATCAGAATGACAAATTGATGAACTGCAACAGTATCTTTTTGTCAATGTTCCACATAATGCAAATGCCATACGTTGTGTGAATATTATGTTGGAATACAGTGCTGATATCTTGGAAAACCATAACTGCCTCTTAATTTAACATAGAATAATACATAGTTCTGTATTTTTTTTAAAGTGAGCTTAATGGGTAAGTATTTTTTATATGCTTTAGCTATAGCTAAAGAAAACTGATACTTAACAAAGTTGAATAGTATTATTCACTGGTGCTCCTAAAATATTGTTTTTCAGTGTAAAATATGCATATCTTCTATATTTAATATGAAAGTCTTGAAATGTATCAGACAGAAGGGGATTTCAGTTTGCAAATAATGAGCAATGTAGCAATTTTAACACATTTCATAAATATATATTTTGTCATTGGTGGAGAGCACCATTTGTTGTTTTGAATATACTTTAAAGGAAGAGGTACAAGGACATAAATGTTGAGATTACCTACAGGATGGAAATAGCAGTACAGTTCATTGTAGATATTTTGAAATGTTTTTGATTGTTTTATATAACCTAGAGTGACTTCCCTTACCCTTATTTAGATCTGCATATATAGTTCTAGTATGAAGTTTAATAGTTAAGGAGTTAGCTATTTGTTATCTTTAAGAGTAGGGTATTGACGTGAACAATTGCAGTATTTTGCATGATACTGTTTTATAGATGACCTTTTAGGAAAGTGGTGCATTTATTAATTGAACTGAAGAAGTAGTTCAGTTGAATTCAGTATCATAACTCACAAATTGGAGGCTGTTGATTTTGATTCATTTAAGGTTTAAAATCTTTATTAATTGCAAACAGTGCAATTATTTATACTTCACAGTGCCTTCCCAGACCTTCCACCTTAGGTTCTGCTGCAAAAAGCACCAGGTAAGCACAACCTAAGGACATATATAAATAAATATTTCAGTACATTAATGTTGTCCCTGTGAGGTTTTTGTGGTTGTGTATTCAAAGGCAATCTGCTACTGCTTCCCCAAAATGTATTTTGTTATTTTATGCTACCATCTTAGTGGAAAGTCTGTAAGTTGTTAAAGCAACTGTTTACATTTCTGGGTAATGTTTTTTATTTTACTTTTTTTTTTTATTAAGACAAGAAAATGATGAGTAGATTGCTGCAGTAATTGAACTACATCCAAATCTTTTTGTATTTTTTCCCCAAATATAGAAATGTTAATATTAAGAAAGGACAATTACACAGTTTTCAAGATTTAGGAAATCACTTGTTTAGAAACTTCAACAGCCTTCACAATCTGTTTTATATGATGGACAGAAAATTTCTTTGCCCTCCAAAATTATAATTTCTTTATTTTTTTCTTATTCTTAAACTATAATAATTCAGTAAGGATATTATGGGTTAGAATTTTATTATGATTTTTTTCTTAGACAAAAGTTATATGCTGAAGAAGGAAAAAGTTATAAGGCAGTATGTTTTGATAAAAGGCATGTGCATCAGTGAAATGTTAACTGTATAGCAAATAACCTTTCATAATCTGTAGCAATCAGTATTTTTCTGATTTAATAATATTTTAATAACTGACGCTGCATTTATTTAATTTTTTTGCCAGTTTAAAATGTTTGTGTGTTTTTATAGATGATTTTAACTGGTACATATTTTGAGTTAAGATGAATGTATGAAAGCAGCATCTTATCAGTTTTGTTTATTCGATTTCTAAAATGTGCTGATCCTTTTAAAACTCCTGCTTATCTCTGCAACAAAGAAAAATATTCAAAAATACTGCCTTCATTTTCACACACAGTGCTGAAGATGCTGCAAGCACCAAATCATAGCTCATAAAATCAGGTCCTGAGATAGTTACCCATAAAGAGGAATCCTTTGAGTGTATGCCATTGGTGAGCCGATGAGCATGGACCATAGAAGGGCTCAATGTAGAAGGTAAAATTGGCAAATCATAATTGAGAAATATGAAATGTATTCCCATACATAATATGGTATAGGGTGTAATGTACCTGCTTTTGATCACTTTTCATTTTAAAGTGCTATTCACTTGATCTTAAATGTTCCATGAACTGTTAAATTTCTTAAGTTACATAGTTACTACACCACATTTATGTGTATGTTATGTTTTAATAGTCAATGATAGATATGTACAATTGATAATATAAAGGGGCTCATTGAAACTTGAGAGCCTGTCAAGTTTTGGTTAGTTGTAGATTGCATTTTTATTAAAAAAAAAATACAGATAGATTGATGATAATAGATATTGGGGCATTGTTTCTGTCTCATGAGAATTCTTTTATTCATTACCATAAGCCTTCACTGATACTATAAGCATTATTTTAAATGACGCTGATCTTAAGTCTGAAATAAATGGAAAGCAGAAAAGGTGAGCCAGTTGATTTGAATGCATTGGATATTAGTGTTAGAAACAATGTATAGTTTAGATTGAAACTGAACTGACTTATTTAGCACTTAAACAAAAATTTGACAATGTTTTTAGTTTTTTTTAAGACAGCTTAGTGTGGTGATACTTAGAATTCTGTGGTTTGATGTTTCTTTTAGAAATGAGAAGTATAGTTTTATTTTTTAATATAAAAATGGTTTTAATACTAAAACTAGTAATTTGATACTAGTTGTTTATAAACATTGTAAAATATATCTTTGAAACAAATTATCTTGGTAGTTAATTCATAAGGGGTGGGTTTGGGTAGGAATAGCAGAGTACTTTCAGAGGGAAAGGGGAGTCATTCAGAAGTGATAGCATTTTATTTGTTTGAATACTCTGCCAGTAAAATCAGCTGTACTTAGAAAGTTATCTGTTGTGTAGAATAATGATGTAGAGTTTACTAATCGGTGAGGATGTCTTGTTTTTATTTTCTGCAAACTCTGCCTCACTTTAAAATGCATTATAACAATACCTAATTAAAGATAATTTTGGCTCTGAAAGTTACCTTATTTTTTGTTGAGTTAGTGACTTCATTTTTCTTGCCACAATATAAGCTTTTGAGGGATTTTTTAAAATTGGTGCTTTTAATAAGCAAATAAATCCCAGGGTTTTATTTTCTTCAGTGATACCCCTATAGAAACTCTTAAATGTATTTGCGCATATATATATATTTTTTCTTATGCATGCTCGATGCATTTTCGTCCTGAGAAAAATGTTCTCTACAGAAACTACCCGTGTGTAAAAAGAAGATTGGCTTAAAATGGCTACTGTGATGGGAACAGTGTCTTAGGGAGATGCAGCTTGGACTTGAGGTAAATTGAATACTTTACAACTGTGGTTTAGAGTTTGCTTTAATGACATTGTATGTAAAAGGTCACATGATTGCTGTAATTTTGTATTCATTATGGTTTCCTCAATAAATGTACATTGATGAATATTATAAAGGAGTGCTTTGTGTTTTTTATACATATATTACATGGTAAAATTTTCTACTTGACTGGGTTTTTTTTTTTTTATGTTTACTGTGAGAAAAGATGATTTTAAAAAGTTTTAATGATAAAAGGGTAACATCTGGTTGCACAAGTCTTAAAATACAGAAAGACTTTTAAATACAGAAGTTACTTTATTTGGGTTCACGTTGTAAAATAAAATTGTCTTCCAGAAAATTAAAATATAAAACAAACTTAATAGAACGTAATAGCTAATTATTTACAAACTCATTTTAAAGACTAGAATTTTAAATCGAAGGTTGTGCCACTTTTTCCCTAAGTCTGATACACTTAGATCTTGAAGCCTTCGACTATGTTGAAAGTGTTTTCTCTTGCGTGAACTATTAATACAAAGTTTTTTCATTAAAATATAATTTGTTCAGGCAAGAACACAACATAAATTTGCTTTATAAATTTAATATGTTACATACGTTTGAAAAATAACATGTTTAATATCCTCAACACTCAACACTGTATAGCCATTCTTTAAGTCCTTTAATTTTTGTTTTTCTCCATGCTCCTCCCCTTTTCCTCTGAAAGGAGTGACAGTTTTCCCCACCCCGCTCCAATCCCAATATGTCTGCTTCAGAAAGACTTTGAAACTACAACAACCAAAATGGTGTACTACTAAAGAAAAAGTCCACTCAAATTGATAGGTTCCAAATTAATTATCTCAGCTATTTCAGCCTAATTTTAGGTGTAAAAAGCTCAGAAATGACATTCCTTCATGCAAAATAATGTATTCTACTTAGGTTTGTGTGTTTGTTTTGTTTTGTTTTTGTTTTTCAAACATAGTTGCTGTAAACGTCTATGGGAAATACAGTCTTTATAATAGGTTCTGATAGAATAATTGAGTAATTCCCCCCCATAAGTACATTTTATTGACTGTTACTGCATAATAGGCGATAAATCTGATGCTTATTTGGAAAAGAAGTAGGCAGTCTTTAGATGAGCTGTGCTTTGAAGACTGTTATGAAAAGGAATAAGAAGTCAGCATAGTGGCACTCCTGGTTTCCTTTTTTGGCCCCGCCACAGAAAAGATGGATGTAGTAAGAAAGTTGGAGTGAAAGAGAAAGTTCCAGGGAGAGGGGAGGGGAGCTAGTAGTCATCAGCTAAAAAAGAGAAGAAGAAAAGTGATTTTAAGGAAAAAAAAATTAATAGAATAAAAGATAAAAAGAGTGATTAATTCTTACTTTCAATGGTAAGAATACAGGTACTAGCTGCAGATCCTTTATTGTTGACTGCTTTACACATATACTCTCCTCCATCTTCTGGGAAAGTTTCTGGTAAGTAAAGGCAGTAAGTTTCTCCCCTTTCAATATATTGATAGTCTTCTCCATCCTGCAGTATTTCTCCTTCAAACCACCATGTAATTTCTGGTTTGGGTTCTCCTGTTACTTTAACCGTAAATCTGACTGGCTCACTGTCTACAACTGATGTGTTTTTAAGAGGCTTCTTGAACCATGGAGCTCCTGATCTGGTTTGCTCTTCATCTTCAGTAGTGGAGCCATTCATGATGCTAGCTTCTTCCTCCTCCTCCTCTTCTCTTTTCTATATTAAAATAAATGCATTCAGGTTGGCATTTATAGTATTTTCAGGGCAGCAATTTAGTAACAATTTTGAAATGAAATTTTTTTTTTAAGTAAAGAACATACAAGTGTGCCTACTACAAAGTGTACTTAACAGTACATTCCAGTGACTTGAAAGAAAACCATTAAAACATTTTTTTAACCTACCTAATTATAAAACTATGGGTTTTAAGAGGGCATCTTTGGAAAATAAAGGATACATAAGCCTGGTACCTTTTGTAGTGCTGCATCAATTTCCCTTTGTTCAAACTGCATGCGTAGTAACTTTTGTTCTTCAATTCTTCTTTGTTCTTCTTCTTCTCTTGCCTTAGCCATTTGTTCAAATCTAGCTTTCATATTCACTTTGTGAGTAAATGGAGCCTCGCTTTTTCTTGCAGGCCTAACATCAACATCATCTTCCTGCAAGAAAGTGGGCCAAGATTAACAATTGCTTGCCTTCTAAAAACAAAGAAGCGTTACTAGTTCTAAAGGTGTTTAGAAGCACAAAATGATTAACATGTTTATAATGCATATTTTTGCTACACTGCAGACACTCAGATTTTTTCTAACTCCCCAGTTCAGGAAAAGTGATAGATACATTTATGAAGCATTCTCTTAGTTATAGGCTTTTTCTCCAAATGTAAAGATCACAATATCACTGGGATCCTAGCCTGTTTGTCCTACCAACTCTGCTTGGTTTTGATAGCACTTAACTGAAAAAGGTCAGAATACTATACATTCTAAATAATTGTTAAAAGTACTCCCTTGATTCCTGTAAGTCCATACCATTCCCTACTGCATAATAAATCTGTTCTTTCTCACTTAATGATTTTCCTTCTTTACCCTTCTTAGAACTATGTCCCTAATGAATTCCATCCAAATAATGTATTGATGGTGAAATGGCAGGGGAAGGGTGTTTACAAGTAGAAAAACAGGTAGAGACAACTGTTGAAAGAGGCAATGGCTGAAACATGGGGAAATCACTAAGTAAAATATGTTTGAGTCATCTGAGGGGTGAATTGGAAGGGCGAAATACTAATAAGGGAGTGATTTAAGAGCAGAGTCTCAACTGTCAAATAGTGTGTCTAGGAAAATAATAATTTGGTAATGATAAGGTCTTCTAGAGCAGTTTTGGTGGAGTGGGGTTAATGTGGGTAGTTAATTCATGGTTTCTAAAGTACTTCAGTTGTTGTTGACTTGGTTTCTTGACTTTTGGTTTCTAACTACCTAGGCATTTGTGGATCTAGTTGGAAATCTCACCATTTATATTTCATAGTACTATGAGGAAATTGCTCCAGATTGCCACATCCAACTAAAGGGAAATTTGAAACAAGCAGTTTAATTGCCTATGTAAGAAAAGTCTTGGTTCGGGTGTTTCACTTCAGTTTGAGGTGTTGCACCTCACACCTCGTACCTTGTACCTACCTCATTTCCGATGAAAGGAGTAGAAGGTGGTTAAAGTAGTTGCATGGTTTTTCTGGTTCTGCATTAGATTTTTTATTTGATGTTGGAAAATCATGGGACATCAGACAACCTGCTACCTGGTGCGTAAATTCTATTTTGTGCCATTATTTACCTTCAGTTGATAAATATAATGCCTGACTATGGTTGTTGCTAATGAATGAATGAATAGCGTTTTTTAAAAAATTATTATACATAAAAGACTAAGAAAAATACATGTTAAACCATGATTTGCTTACTGTAGTTTTATCTCAACAGACTTCTGAGACTTAAATTTAAAAAGGACCTCTTTGTTCACAGTATACACTTTTTTTGTTGTTTACCAAATGAACCTTTAAGATGGAATATTTCAGCAGGTACAATAATTGCTATTCTGAGTCCCTCCCAGTTAATAACTTGCCTTTCAGATTTTAGCCTGTTTATGCAAATTCATAACTATTCATTTAGCTGCCTCAAACCTGCATTTAGAAAATAAATTTGAGTAAGTGAAATAATTTCTCGAGCTGAAAATTTATGCACAGTTCTGCAGTCAAGTACAATTGTCAACTTTTCTTGAGCTCCTAAAAAGCCAGGTTAAAACATGTTTCTGGGAAAGAAATCTAAGATAGTAATATAAATGGTATTCTGTAGGTACATTCTTTATAGGGCATTGGTACTCTCAGCCCATGAATATTAAAGTCAGCAGTTAGGCAGTGTATTTTCCTTGAGATACAATGGGGCATAAGGTAGTTTTGGAGTAGACTTTATTGGAAAATCTAACTAGAAATTCAAATGTTATATAAGGCATTTAAGTACCAAATGAGGGGTACATGTTTAAGTGCTACAGGAGCTGGGATGGAATTCTTTGATTAGGTAAGGTTATGTAAATGAGCCTTGAAAGAATATAAACATTTTGAAGACACATTGAACATTGATATTTCTCGCTGTGTCACCCAGGCTGGAGTGCAGTGGCGTGATCTCGGCTCACTGCAACCTCTGCCTCCCGGGTTCAAGCCGTTCTCCTGCCTCAACCTCCTGTGTAGCTGGGATTATAGGCGTCTGTCACCACGCCCGGCTAATTTTTGTATTTTTAGTAGAGACAGGGTTTCGCCATGTTGGCCAGGCTGGTCTCGAACTCCTGACCTCAGGTGATCCGCCTGCCTCCGCCTCCCAAAGTGCTGGGAATTACAGGTGTAAACCACCGCGCTTAGCCGCTAACAAGTTTTTAAATACGATTTCAATCATCTTTAAGCCAGAAAGATACGATAGGAGGGACTTCATTGTCCTCCAGAGGAAACTCCATTCAGGATATTCTGATAGGGTATAAAAGTTCAGCCATGTCCTAATACCACATCCATGTATACTAGAGAGCCAGTAATAGCAAAAACAAGAAGTCACCTATCTTATTTTTGTTATTATTACCTACATATTTTGTAGGTATAGGTATGACTGCTAAGGTTTCACTACCATTAACAAAAGGAAGCAAGTGCATGCTGATTGAACTTTTCTTTACCTTCCATGTTACACCTATAAAGACTGATGTTTGGCCAGTCATCCACTAAATATTGGTGTTCTCCAGGGTTTAATTCACTTTCAACAATTAACTTTATAAGCAGCTTTATCTACTTGTACTTTCCAGTGCTGTCTGTAAAAGTTAGTATCTGCTTGCTTCTCACCTTATTTCAGGACCTTTGTTAGACTGCCTTTACCTTATCCAAATATCACTCAAACTTTACATGCCAAAACTATTCACCCCAACTCCCCAGACCTGATTTCTCTATAGCATCATCTAGATATCCTGAAGTAATGGTAGCCCCCTCTGCAACCAACTGCCCAAAAAGCAACCTATAACCCTTTTTTGTTTGTTCAACTCCTATCCATACCAGAGTCTAACCTAGTTTTGTTATTTAGGTCTGTTTTTCTCCCTTGGCCCCAACTTCATGCCTGTCTTCCAGTTCATCCTCCATGGTCCCAGAATTCTTGCATAAACATAAATATTTTATTACTCTGACCTAAAAAGTTACTAACATTGTTGCCCAGATCATAGAGCCTGCAAGGTTTAAAAAGACCTTCATTAACTAGCCACAACCTATTTTTACAACTTTGTATCCTATCACTTATTCTGTGAACCTTGCCTTGTCCTTTGAACCTGTTTTCCATTCCCCAGATACATTTTTACAACCTCTGAGTTAATCTGGAAGGCTTCTCCTCTATCTGGAATGTCTCTCCTCTTTACCTGCAACTTTTATTCAGCCTTCACACTCACCTTAAATGTCACCTTCTTGGCCCTGTTAAACATATCCTAGGTATATTGACCACCCAATTTGATTCTGTAATAACTTCTATTATAGTACTTAGAATAATTAGAATTTTCTTCATCATACGTCATTAGACTGAATTTTTTTTTTTTTTTTTTTTTTTGAGACAGTCTTGCTCTGTCGCCAGGCTGGAGTGCAGTCTCAGCCTCCTGAGTAGCTGGGACTACAGACCCGTGCCACCACGCCCAGCTAATTTTTGTATTTTTAGTAGAGACGGGGTTTCACCATGTTGGCCAGGATGGTCTCGATCTCTTGACCTGGTGATCCACCCGCCTCGGCCTCCCAAAGTGCCGGGATTACAGGTGTGAGCCACCGCACCCGGCTGTAGACTAAACTTCTTAAATGCATATTATATCCACATATATATCCCCAAAACAACAGATCCAACATGTTAAAAATGTTCAACATTTTGTAGATGTTAAAAAATAGAAATGGTGTTTGCTTTTGGCAATGATGAAAAGGTTTATCTACAACTAACCCAGGCCTTAGGCTTGTATGTCACACAAGCTTAGATGCAAATCAGATTGATTGGTTGATGTTTCACAGCATCTCCATTTGTGTCAAATAGCTTATGGAACCTCTTTTCCTTCCAAACTCTAGTCTGGTTTCCCGTATTGTTACTGTATACCCTGTCGCTATGATTCCTTCCTCTTTCTTCCTCTCCATCACCATCCCCAAGTCCTGCCAGTTTTGACTCCTGCATACTTATCTGTCCTTTCCATACCAGCCCTAGTTCAAATCCTCAGGCCGCCTCTGACCACGCTGTACAAAACAGTAACACATACTCTTATTTCCCTTACTCTGCTTTATTAATCTTAATAGCTTTTGTTTGTTAACCACCTGATAATTGTTTTCCATCCCTCCCAATCCCCAACCCATCCATTAGATTCTAAACACTATATGAACAGGGACTGTAAGTTTAGTTACTGATGTCTTGTGTCCAAAGCAGTCCCTGGAACATAGTAGTCATTCAAATAATTTTTTTTTTTTTTTTTTTGAGACGGAGACTCGCTCTGTCGCCAAGGCTAGAGTGCAGTGGTGCGATCTCAGCTCACTGCAGTCTCCACCTCCCGGGTTCAAGCAATACTCCTGCCTCAGCCTCCCTAGTAGCTGGGATTATAGGCACCCGCCATTATGCCCGGCTAATTTTTGTATTTTTGTAGAGACAGGGTTTCACTATGTTGGCCAGACTGGTCTTGAACTCCTGACCTCAGGTGATCCACCCACCTCGGCCTCCCAAAGTGCTTGGGATTACAGGCGTGAGTCACCGCGCCTGGCCTCAAATAATTTTTTTAATGCATGTATCTAAGACCATATAGCTTCAGCATGATCCAGCTATATAGACAATATCTGTCTGACAATATCCATGCTTTATTGTGTTAGAGACAGGGTCTTGCTCTGACCCCCAGGCTGGAGTGCAGTGGTGCAATCACAGTTCACCGCAGCCTCAACCACCCAGGCTCAATCAGTCCTCCCACCTCAGCCTCCCAAGTAACTGGGACTACAGACATGCACCACTGTGCTCGGATAATTTGTATTTTTTGTACAGATATGGTTTTGCCATGTTGTCCAGGCTGGTCTTGAAATGGCTCAAGTGACCCACCCACCTCGGCCTCCCAAAGTGCTGAGACTACAGGTGTGAGCCACTGTGCCCAGACAATATCCATGTTTTAAAAATCCCTTCACATGGCATCTAAGACTCCATGATCATCTCAATTATGCTTGCATCTTCATTTTGCTGTCCTTTGCACTCGTGCATGCCTCAATAATAATGAATTGCTTATAGTCCCAATAATTGGCACACAGTTTCTTCATTCTGTCCTTTTATTCAGTCTCCTCTGAAGGCCCTCCCAAATTCCCATACGTGTTTTGCTAGCTGAATATTTGATCAAAATAGAATATAGGTTAAGTTCTGTTAAATATTATAGGATGGCAATTCTGGCAGAAAAAAAATTTCTAGATATCATTTAAACTAGTATTCATAATCACAGAAATAGTCCTTAAGCTAGAAGGGATATTGCAGGTCAGTGATTGCCTCTTTATTTTATGTTTGAAGATAATTCAAATTCATGTCATCAGAATTCTCATTTAGGCTCTTCCACACTGAATTACTACTGTAACTTTGAGCAAATACTAGAGGCTTTATGGGTTTCATCTAAAAAATTATGAATAATCTGGAGTTTAACTTGAATATACACTGGTTCTACTGACTCAACTAAAACATATGCCAAAAAATATATTATTTTAGTTGTATCTTTTTTGTAGAGATGGGGTTTCACTATGTTACCCAGGCTAGCCTAGAACTCCTGGATCATGTGATCCTCCCTCCTTGGCCTCCCAAAGTGCTGGGATTATAGGCGTGAGCCACCACGCCCAGCCAAAAAATATTTTTGAAGATTTTTGCTAGAGTGAACCATTTGACATTCACTATAGGTTTTAACACTGATAAAGGTGATTTTGAAACAATGCTAGTCTTTCAAAGTCTAAGATCTACATGTGTTTTGCTATTTACTTCCCAGATTACTGTATATACCAATGATTAATTTTAAGTACTAAAACATTTCAAAGCCAATGTTACTTCTGTTAAATTTATTATCATTACTGTACCATAACTATGTTAAATATAAAGGTAATATACCTCATGAAAATTTTCAGCTTCTCGCTCTTTAATTTCAAGGTCAATTGCTCTCCTTCTTGCTCGCTCTTCTTCTATTTTTTTCTGTATTTCTTTTTCAGACAACTGTCCAATTTTTTCAAACTTGCTTTTTAGGTTTTTAGCTTGAATAGAGCCACTCCTTTTTAATTTGATCAGTTCTTCATATTCTCTGCTCAATCCAAAGGTTTCATTTTCTTCCTCTTCCTTCAAAAAAAATTAATAAGTTTGTTGCTGCTGTTTTTGAGAGAGTCTCACTATGTTGCCAAGGCTGGCCTTGAATTCCTGTGTTTAAGCAATCCTCCTGCCTCAGCTTCCCAAGGAGCTGGGACTACAGGCACATGCCACCATGGTTGACTCAAAAAAAAAAGATTGAATATCAGCATATTAGTTTGTACAAGAAACCATCCAAAAGATGTGCACTATTTCTTATTTGAAACCAAAAATACAGTTTAACCTCTTCTCTAAATGCAGGGTCCAAATTTACTAACTCAAAATGGTGCTACAAATTTAAGGCATTATTGAAAACATTCTACTTAAAATACTATTCTCATTAGGAAATATGGCTAAAATCCTCTGACATTCCTTGATAACTTGCTAAAACTAAAATATTCATGACAAGATTAGCTTTTTCTAGGAGTTGTAGGAAGATCTTTGTTAGGGGAAGGCAAAAAATAATTGAAAGAACACTAGGCTGGGTGCAGTGGCTCACGCCTGTAATCCCAGCACTTAGGGAGGCCGAGGTAGGCAGATCACCTGAGGTCGGGAGTTCAAGACCAGCCTGGACAACATGGTGAAACCCCCTTTCTAATAAAAATACAAAAATTAGCTGGGCATGGTGGCTTGTGCCTGTAATCCCAGCTACTTGGGAGGCTGAGGCGGAGGTTGTAGTGAGCCGAGATTGTGCCACTGCACTCCAGGCTGGGTGACACAGCAAGACTTTGTCTCAAACAAACAAAAAAGAACACTGGACTAGGAGTCATATGAGTTCTAGTCCTGGCTCTGATACTGTGCAGGCTTTTGCCCAGTTACTTACCCGCTGTATGATTTTCTTCATCTCTAAATAGAGCCAGAGTATCTAAAATTTTTCCTACTTTTGATTTTATGGTAGTCTTATAAAGTTAAACCACTCTTAATACTCAAGTTAATAATTAAGCATTTCTGGAGATATAGTCTGGTAAAATATCTACATTTCTCTACATATAACTTGTATCCTCAATTATATATTCCACCAGCAAAGACAGAAAAGGAGTCAACTGGCCAGGCACAGTGGTTCACACCTGTACTCCCAACACTTTGGGAAGCCAAGGTGAGAGGATCACTTGAGCCCAGGAGTTCAAGGCCAGCCTGGGCAACAGAGCGAGATATCATCTCTACAAACAATTCACCAGGTCTACAGCCATTCCACCCTGAATGTGCTGATTGTGTCTGATCTTGGAAAAAATTCACTGGGTGTGGTGGTGTGTGCCTGTAGTCCCAGCTATTTGGGAGGCTGAGGCAGGAAGATCACTTGAGCCTAGGAGTTGGAGATTACAGTGAGCTATGAGTGCACCACTGCACTCCAGCCTGATAGAGTGAGCTGCGTTTTAAGAAGAAAAAGAGTCAATCATAATTGGGCTCCAGTTCTTTGTTTGTTTGAGACACAGTCTCACTCTGTCACCCAGGCTGGAGGGCAACGGCACTATCTCAGCTCGCTACAACCTCCCCTTCCCAGGTTCAAGCGATTCTCCTGCCTCGGCCTCCCTGGTAGCTGGAATTACAGGTGTGTGACACCACACCTACCCAGCTGATTTTTTTTTTCCTTTTTTTTTTTTAGTAGAGACGGGGTTTTGCCATGTTGGCCAGGCTGGTCTCAAGTTCCTGACCTCAAGTGATCTGCCCCGCCTTGGTCTCCCAAAGTGCTGGGGCTACAGGCATGAGCCACTGCGCCTGGCTGGCTCCAGTTCTTTATACCATTTTGTCTTTTTTGTTTGTTTGTTTGTTTTTTGAGTCTCGCTCTGTATCCCAGGCTGGAGTGCAGTGGTGCAATCTCGGCTCACCACAAGCTCTGCCTCCCAGGTTCACGCCATTCTCCTGCCTCAGCCTCCCAAATAGCTGGGACCACAGGCGCCTGCCACCATGCCCGGCTAATTTTTTGTATTTTTTTTAGTTGAAACGGGGTTTCACCATGTTAGCCAGGATGGTCTTGATCTCCTGACCTCGTGATCTGCCCTCCTCAGCCTCCCAACATGCTGGGATTACAGGCGTGAGCCACCGCAGCCGGCCCATCTTGTTCTTTTATTCAGATTCTTTTCCCCTGACTTTTCACAATCTATTATTACTAGTCCTTTGTAATATTTACCAAACCCTAATACCACCATAATGGAATGGTAAACTACTACAGGTATTCCTGGTATACTTTTCCTGGAGAAGACTTAAAGTTCTACACAGAGTTTTAAAAGGTGGAGGCAGAGGGTGTCACAGTCTGGGATGATATGACATGAAGGTTAATTTCTTGACTCAACCAAGGGGTAAGAGAAAACATTCCTTTATACTATTTCCACTTTTTGGACTATGTGGGGTGAAAATACACAACTCATAAGAAACCTAGACCTTGGAATATTTTCCCACAGCACATTCCTGGTATTTATTTATACATTTATATTTATATTCTCAGGGTCCACTAGATAATTTGCCAGCCACACCTGGGGCAGAGAAGTAAAACTTCCCTTCCCACGTGCCTACTGCCCCAACCCATAAAAAACAGGCACCTTCCAAGGGATTGCAACCTCTGTGTAGGAACTCACTTGGTTCCTAGGTCATAAGTTGGTGAGAGGACCCCTCCAAGTTGCCTGCCAAACGTGCCATAGCATTGCCAGTCCAAGTCATGAGGCTACATCTTAGACCCTGACCCTGTTCATGTGTGTGGCCTGGCCCCTGGCAGGGGCCAAGGCTGATGGCGAATACACGCCCCCATTCTACCTTTCTCTTCTGCTGCCCACGCAACCTGGGCCATCCAGAGGGATGGCAGCAGAGTCCGAAGAGGGAAGAAGGTTAGGCAGGGCCCTGGGAAGGGGGCTGATGAAAACCCATTCCAGGGAGGCAGGAAGACAGCGTAAAGCTCTAGTGAGCAAAAGCTCCTATATAGGGCATGCTTCATCGTCCAATCAGCTTTCACTTATATACAACACACAAATTCAAAGGTAAAATTAAGAATTTCAAGACAGTGGCTGGGCATGATGGCTAATGCCTGTAATCCCAGAACTGGAAGGCTCAGGTCAGAGGATCGCTTGCCAGAAGTTCGAGACCAGCCTGGGCAATAAAGTGCGATCACCCCATCTTTAGAAAAGAAAACAAAAAGGCCGGGTGCGGTGGCTCATGCCTGTAATAACCAGCACTTTGGGAGGCCGAGGTGGGCGGATCACCTGAAGTCAGGAGTTCGAGATCAGCCTGGCCGACATGGTGAAACCCCATCTCTACCAAAAATACAAAAATTAGCCGGGCATCGTGGCACATGCCTGTAATCCCAGTTACTCGGGAGGCTGAGGCAGGAGAATTGCTTGAACCTGGGAGGTGGAGGTTGCAATGAACCAAGATTGTGCCATTGCACTCCAGCCTGGGTGACAGAGCAAGACTCCATCTCAAAAAAAAAAAAAAAAAAATTAAAAATTAGCCAGACATGGTGCTGCGTGCACCTCAAGTCCCAGCTACACAGAAGGCTGAGACATGAGGATCACTTGAGCACGGGAGGTTCAGGCTGCAGTGAGCCATGTTCACACCACAAAAAGAATTTGAAGACAGTAACCTCAGCATTAAACCCCAAATGCAGGGCCTTCTGAACATGGCGTCTTGTGAGTGCACAAGGTGCATGCCCATGAAGCTGGCACTGTATAGTCTATATATAATATATGTATTGAATATATGCATATTTATGAACTACAAATATAAATAAATAGTAATAGCTCAGTCACTTGCAAACCTAGATACTTTTTTATTAAACTAGCAAGGAAGGAGTAGTTAAAGCAGACTAGAAAGTACACATAATTGTGCAGACGCCTGTACCATGTAAGCACCTCATAATACTATGTCAACTATCCTAAAGGTGAATAACAATACAAAGTTATTATAAGGTGATATAAGTAAAATATTTAGCTTAATAAATATGGGGAATATAGATATTTCTTAAAATCTTACCTCTCCCATTTCCTGTCTCAGTTGTTCAAATTCTTGTTTCTCCATTTCTAGCTTATGCTTCCGTTCCTCCTCTGTTCGTCGTTTTTCTTCTTCCATTTTTTGTTTTAATAATTCTTCAAAATTAATTTCCAGTTTTCCCGGTGTAAGAAATTCTTGAGAGATTGTCTTATACATCTCTGGGGAGTCATCATCTACTACCTATTTAAAATAATTATTTTATCACTCTGGCCAGAATTATACATACTAAAAAGGGACTATTTCTTGAAGAAACTGGGATTTCTTTTTTTTTGTTTGTTTTTAGTTTTTGTTTTTGTTTTTTGAGATGGAGTTTCACTCTTATTGCCCAGGCTGGAGTGCAATGATGTGATCTCAGCTCACTACAACCTCTGCCTCCCAGATTCAAGCAATTCTCCTGCCTCAGCCTCCCAAGTAGCTGGGATTACAGGCATGCGCCACCACGACCGGCTAATTTTGTATTTTTAGTAGAGACGGGGTTTCTCCATGTTGGTCAGGCTGGTCTCGAACTCCCGACAGGTGATCCGTCTGCCTTGGCCTCCCAAAGTGCTGGGATTACAGGCGTGAGCCATGCACCCGGCCAGATTTCTTAAATAGGTTTCACATTGAACAAAAAACAAGGGGACTTAACAGTAAACAAGGAAGTCTCAACACAGTGTTCAAAAATAAATAAATAAAAGGGAAGAATTATTAGAAAATGTAAGACCGAGGTATTTTGTGGTTATGAAGGAAATGGTAACCATCTATTCTCCATTACAGTGAAGACAAAGAAATAATTTATTCATACCATGAGTACTTTAAATTAGACATTAAGATTTCCTAATTTGAGAACATTTTTTAATTGGATTGAAACGACTCTCCAGGTTGGTAATTAAAGCATTTAAGTTAATCATGATTTTGTCTGAATGAATTAGATAACCCATCATGATCTCTTCATAATCAGGCAAAAATCATTCTTAGTGCTATGAGTTTATTGTTTATTTGCTGTCTGGCTAATTTTAAAGAAATAATAATAGTTAATACTTGGAGCTGCCAAGTACAGTTATAAGCACGTAAAGTGTATTAATACATGTAAAATGTATTAATTTATTTAATCCTATGACCCTATGAAGTAGTTACTAATATCCTCATTTTACAGAGAAAGAAACTGAGGCACTGAAAAGTAATTGTCTAAAGTCAACACAAATACTATGTGGCAAAGCTGGGATTCAAACTTCAAAATCTTTCTAATAAAATTATAGGCCGGGCACAGTGGCTCATGCCTGTAATCCCAGCACTTTGGGAGGCCAAGGCAGGTGGATCATGAGGTCAGGAGTTCGAGACCAGCCTGACTAACATGGTGAAACCCCGTCTCTACTAAAAATACAAAAATTAGCCAGGTGTGGTGGTGGGCGCCTGTAATCCCAGCTACTGGGGAGGCTGAGGCAGGAGAATCACTTGAACCCAGGAGGTGGAAGTTGCAGTGAGCCGAGATCGCACCATTGTACTCCAGCCTGGGTGACAGCGAGACTCCATCTCAAAAAAAACAAAAGATTATAGGCCGGGCGCGGTATAACATAACCCTCTGGCCTGAACTGTGACTCTGTGGTTGAAATACAGGGGAATGAGAGAGGCAAGGGGTATTATTCATTTGCTCCAAGTTTTATCAACGTAATCCAGGCTTTACCACAGAACTATTTCAACTCAGAAACAATGTTTAAGTGGTTTACAATTCAAAGATTGCCTGAAATTTTTAAATTTTATATATGCATGAACTAAGCTATGGTATGAAATTACAATACTTATTCCTGGATAAATTACAATACTTATTTGTGGATAAGAAAACAATATAAATGTAAGAGGAAGGTTTTCTCTCTTCTCTTTAGAAATGTCTTTAGGAAACTTGGTTTTGTTTTAATGCAGTTTTCTCGCCTGCATTTTTTCCGCTAGTGAATCATGGTAAAAAGGCAGTATTGGCCTGCAAATCTGCCCCAAGGACTAGGTCTAGTAATCTTCACAGTTACTTCTCTTCTACCGCTTCTTTTTTTTTTTTTTTTTTTTTTGAGACGGAGTCTCACTCTGTCCCCCAGGCTGGAGTGCAGTGGCGAGATCTTGGCTCACTGCAAGCTCCGCCTCCAGGTTCATGCGATTCTCCTGCCTCAGCCTCTGAGTAGCTGGGACTACAGGTGCCCGCCAACACGCCCGGCTAATTTTTTTTTTTTTAATTGTATTTTTAGTAGAGACGGGGTTTCAACATGTTAGCCAGGATGGTCTCGATCTCCTGACCTCGTGATCCGCCCGCCTCGGCCTCCCAAAGTGCTGGGATTACAGGCGTGAGCCACCGCGCCTGGCTTCTTCTACCGCTTCTAAACCTGCTTATTCTCCAAAAATTAAGTGCATTCACAACGTCTGTAGGACTTCTATGTAGAAACCATTTATGAATCAGGGATTACCTACTGCACGTAAGATTTCAATATCACTTGTTCCATCAACATTTATTGGAGGTCTGCTACGCTAGGCATTGTGCCACATGTTTGATGAACAGTCTTGGCCTCATGGAGTGGAAAAGACAGCCATAAGTGGTAACAATACAGGATTAGCGCTATGATAGAAGAGTACTAAATGCTGTAAGAATTCATGGAAGGTGTTTATTATCAGGAAAGGCTTTCCAGAGGAAATGGAAAGTTATGAATTGGAGTTAGCAGAGCATAGGGAAAGGAGTGAGGGACATCTTTCAGACAGTGTGAAGGCTGAGTCTCACTTTGAAGAAATACAAACAAATTCAGCATATTTGGAACAGAGCAGATTCAGGAAGAATCAAGAAATGAAACGAGAGCAATATACAAGAGCAAGACTATAAAGAAATTTGTTTTAGAAGTTTTTGGATTTTTGCTTAAGAAAAGTGGGGAAATATTAAGCAAAACAGTAACAAAACACAATCAAAATTTCTTTCTTTTTAAAGATCACTCCTGGCCTTACAGGAAAGAATAGGTTACAGGTAAGAAAGCAAGTTAATGAGGAGTTGGCCCCAGGCAAGTTGTAACAGTAACTTGGATTATAGTAGTGGTGGTGAAAATGGGGGGAAAACTGACAGATTTCATAGTGATTTAGGAGGTAGAATAAATGAGACTTAGTGACTGGTTGGACGTCAGGCATGAATAAGAAGATGGAAGTGTTTCAGGCTTCCACGTTTCTGATTTGAGTATCTGTGTGGGCAGTAAAGCCAAATAAACACTTGGACATATGTGTGTGATGCTCACCCATACAGAGGAAGAAAACCACGTTACGATATCACCAAAGCTAATTACAGTGTTTCAAGAAGGAGATGCAGTGCTCTAGTCTCAAATTGCTTCAAAATTGTTTGTCAGATAACTGTACATTGTACAAACATAAAACTGGTATAGGAAGTACAGTCATAACCTTGTGACAGTTAAGTTAGGTATCAATTTCCAGGAGTGATGAGTGAGCATTTTGGAGAGAGAAATAATTCTGATTAAATGACTCAGGTCATTTAATATATAGTAGGTGGGATGAAAACTGAAAGAAGGAAAGGAAGGAAATAAAGGAATGAAGGAGGGAAAAAGGGAGTGTGGGAAGGAGGTGGCGAAAGAATGGAGAGGAAGAAAGAAAAGTTGAGGGAGGAAACTCCCTACTTCTTCTTCTTCCTTGGATACTTAGTTCTGGAAAACATGCCTTCCCAGAGAAGGGAGATAATATTCCATCCTTTCTGCCAAGCATGGCAATTTAAAGCAGAATCTTCGGAACACTAAATTGAAGCAAATACCTTCAACCAACTGGTGTTATTCCATGGGAGACTTTAAAACATATTTGCCATTTCTACTCTTGGCACAGTTTCCAGAAATAATAGGGTATTCTCTAAAGTCTAATGATTCTATTAACATATTCTCAAAGGTGAATTCTAATAGCATTCTCCAGTTAGCTTCTGTCTTACCATATTTCTCCTTGCTTCAGCAAACGCCTTCTTTTCTTCCTCTATTCTCTTTCTGGCTTCTTCTTCTGCTTTCCTTTTTTCATCTTCTCTTCTTTGCCTTTCCATTTCTTCAAAACTGAGTTTGAGTTTACCAGGGCGGTACCCTTTAAAAATTTTTGCTGTGTCTTGGTTTTCCTCATCTTCATTTACCTAACCAAATAAACAATTCATTCCTAAGAATTGAGGTTCATCAGAAAAAGGAATGAATTATCAATCAAAAGGCACAGAATTAGCCACTATCACATAGGAGTTTCAATGCCCTTAATATACTTGACCTAAATCCCCTTCCTTTTTAATGTCTTCTATGATAAAATATTCAAATTTGGAGAAATTCCATATAAAGATGTACTCAGGTTAAATAAAACTTCTCAAGTAAGCCAAATTTCTATAGATAAAATTGAATATTAAAACATTTTTAGCCAGGTGTTGTGGCGGCTCACGCCTGTAATTCCAGAACTTTAGGAGGCAGGAGGATCACTTGAACCCAGGAGTTCAAGACCAGCCTGGGCAACATAGCAAGACTTCGTCTCTACTAAAAACCAAAAAACACATTATAGCCAGTGTGGTGGTGTGTGCCTGTAGTCCCAGCTACTCGAGAAGCTGAGGTGGGAGGATCCCTTGAGCCCAGAAGGTTGAGGCTGCAGTGAGGGGTTACTGTTGAGTATTAACTTTCCCAGAACAAATATAAAATGCGTATATGTGTACTATAATTGGGGTTCAAGTATATCTACACAGAATCTCTTTGGTAGTAAAATAAGGTTCTCATTTTGTAATTTTTGTAGTTTTTTTTTTTTACTGTGAACTATGGTACCTTATACTAATCAGATAAAAGATTATTATCTAGAACTATTTTATGTAAAATTCCAGCTTTATGATTTTATCATTAAAGGTTTATTATTAAATTTACTATAATATCAATTGAAATGTATTATTTAACAATACTATTTCTTTATTAAGTTGACCACCAGAAATATCTAAAATGTGCAGATATTATGCAGCTATACCCGAGTAATAACATTTTCAAATAAATGTCTAGAAAATTAAATTTTTATATATATAATTCTTAGAACATCATTCAAGAAAGCTGATCAAGAAAGTTCTGTAACTTTAAAATTACAAATATTCCATTTTTAGATCCTTTTTTTTTTTTTTTTTGAGACAGGGTCTCACTCTGTCACCCAGGCTGGAGTCCAGTGGCTCGTTCATAGTTCACCGTAGCCTTGATTTCCCGGGCTCAAGCAATCCTCTCGCCTCAGCACCCGGGGAGCTTGGACTACAGGTCTGTGCCACCACACCTGGCTAATTTTTGTATTTATTTTTGTAGAGACATGGTTTCCACATGTTGCTCAGGCTGGTCTCAAACTCCTGGGCTCAAGGCATCTGCCTGCCTCAGCCTCCCAAAGTGCTGAGATTACAGGCATGAGCCACCATGCCTGGCGCGTTTTTAAATCTTAAAACGAGGTTTGGAATCAGTGTTTTCTTATTTCAGTTTTACTTTCTGTTGATAAATCTATTAATACCATAGTAATAATTAACATTTTCAAAGAACTTAGTATATGTAACAAACACCATTTTAAGTGCTTCCTAGATATTAACTCGTTTAACCATTTAAGAAATAGGCATTGAAAAAAAATCCAAGTCATTGTGGAAGTTAAAAAAAAAAAGAAGTAGGCGCTTTCATTTTTACCATTTTAAAAATAAAGAAACTAAGAGAGATTTAATTAATTAACACAGCGAGAGATTAAAACAGTTGTCCATGGTTACACAGTAAATGGCTGATATCTGAATCTAGACAATCTGGCTCCACAATCCATGCTCTTAACCACACTACACACACACACACACACACACACAGAGGCATGCACACAAATATGCACACACATACACTTAATAGGACAAACTGCTTATTCCACTGTAAACTGTTATTTTGATATGTTCAAACAGTTGAAAAACTGGACTGCTGAGGACAAGTTTACACTTACAATCAGTCCCGCACCCATGTCATTAAGTACTTTGCAGATTGAACTAACAGATGAAGGAAACCAGGTTCATTGAGTAATTATTTTGCATATTTATACATTAATAACAATGTATAAAAATAAAAATTTAAAGCATATTGGGTAAAATGCCCCAGAGTGAAAACTGGAAAACAGTATGGATTTTTTTTTTTGAGACAGTCTCATTCTGTTACCCAGGCTGGAGTGCAATGGCGTGATTTCAGCTCACTGCAACCTCCATCGCCTAAGTTCAAGTGATTCTCGTGCCTTAGCCTCCCAAGCAGCTGGGATTACAGGGATTTCACAGTGTTGGCCAGGCTGGTTTCAAACTCCTGACCTCAGGTGATCTACCCACCTTGGCCTCCCAAAGTGCTGGGATTACAGGCATGAGCCACCGTGCCTAGCCTAGATGTATTTTATATATGAAATATGAATACAATTAGAAAATCAGCCCTTCTATATGTAAAATCTCTTTGAATTTGTAGTAGTAAACCTTATCTAAAGTCGGCTAACTTTATTAATATTAATTGTAAGTTTTAAATATGTAGATTTACCATTTGCCGCCTTGCTTCTTCAAAAGCACGCTTCTCTTCTTCTAAACGTTTTCTTGCTTCCTCTTCAGCTTGCTTCTTTCGGTTTTCTTGTCTTTGTCGCTCCAGTTCTTCAAAAGTTAGTTTCAATTTTCCAGGAGAAAGTGATTCTTTTTTTGCTTCACTTTCTATTTCATCATCCTAAGAAAACGTTATGAAAACCCACCTTTTAGTCATAAAGGAAAATGCTGCTAACTTAAACTGCCTTGATTTGTTTCTTAGAAAACAAACAAACAAAAATTTACCATAACTAATGAAAGACACTTTGCTTCCTTGAGAGATGGTCGTTGTTCTTCATATCTTATTCTTTTATCTTCCTCGTACTTGATCCTTTCTTTCTCTTCACGTTCTTTTTCTAGATCCTCAAAATTCTTTTTCATTTTTCCAGATGTTTTATATGATTTGACAGGTACCACAGTTATAAGTAGTGAATCATCTCCTTCCTATTTTATAAAATAGATAATTAGCATATTTCTTCTTAATCAAAATTGGGTTTCATGGGACTTTACCTCCATCATAGGTGAATTTCATTACACTGTCATCAATGTTATTATGAAGAACAATTTTTTTTACAGATTATTATTAAATATCTCCTACTCTAAATTCTTTGTGCATTATGAGTTAATCTTACTGAAATCCATTGCTGACGAGGTTCAAGAAGCATTCTATTTCCTAGAAGATGGAGTTAATACAGCTGTTTGGATAACGAAACTGCAGTGACATTGCCTGAATTAAGCTATTTGTGCACTAATCCACAAAATGTGCATGTGAATATACTCTAAATCAATTTGATGGTGGATAGATTCAGTTTAAACAAAAAAAAGTTTCCTCATATGATTTTTCTCTCTATGCAAGCTTTTAAATACTTAATGAAACCAGTATTTAGTGAGAAAAAAACACAGTATTTCCAAGTGATTTATTAAACATTTATATATATTATAGATAAAACTCTCTGGTATTTGATTGTATTAAAATATTTTAAAATTATTATTTAATTCATTTTAATTATATAATCTGTTGTTGCCTCTGACTTTTTTAAAAACTAAGAAGAGTTATGAAATGAAACACATGGCCCTGAGATAAAATTGCTCCCAATTTATGGGCTGTAGTTTTGGGCACACCATCAAATTGAAAGATTTTTAACTTATTCTGTTAGATAAAAGGGATGACTAAAATTTTTGTGGTTGTTGAACATTTCTTCTTGGTAACAGATACTGCACTCTGTACTATTATATAAAAACCAAAACATAAACTCTCAGGAACTCTGAGGAAAGAAGACAAATGATGAAAATAAAATTGCCTTTTCATAAATGTTAGTGTTCAACAATCTCAGCTGTTAGTAACAGTTCAAAAAATACGTTGTCTTGGCAGAGTATCTCAAACTGAGACTAATAAGGCTTGTCTTTCTAACCTATGAAAGCAAAACATACTTTTCTTTAAAAACACTAAGCTATAGTGTTTGAAAGTGCAAAAGTATGCTCTTGCTTTGCAAAACATACTTTTTTGTTATTTCTACATTTATAATAAAAATAATAAAAGCTCTTTTAGTTTTTTCTTATACTAAAAGATAATTTGTGAATCAGATAATTTTAGGTGAATGTTTCATTAAAGGAAATGTCTGTTTACCTCTGATGCTGATTCAGTTCCCGTATTGTTTATGTCCTCAATCTATTGAATGAGAATTTCATATCATTACATTACATCAGATTTCTACTTTTTGCTTTTAAACAACAACTGGAAAGTAATTTAGTTGTGACTTATAGTAAATTTTCAAATTTATAATTTTTGAAATATGTTTATGTTGTTCCAAATTAGCCAAATATATCCTTTATATTTATTGTTGCATATTGATATCAATATCAATATCCAGAAAACAACATATTAAGAAAACAATCAGGCTGGACGAGGTGGCTCATGCCTGTAATCCCAGCACTTTGGGAAGCCGAGGTGGACAGATCATTTGAGCCCAGGAGTTCAAGACCAGCTTGGGCAACATGGCGAGATCCCTTCTCTACAAAAAGTACAAAAATTAGCTGGGCATGGTGGCACGCACCTGTGGTCCCAGCTACTCTGGAGGCTGAGGCAGGAGGATCACTTGAGCCCAGGAGGTTAAGGCTGCAGTGAGCCATGTTCATGCCACTGCACTCCAGTGTGGGTGACAGAGTGAGACCCTGTTTCAAGAAAAAAAAGAAAAAAAAAAAACAGAAAAAATTAAGATAAAGCCTACCCTCTGTAACCCAGAAACTGAATAACAGACCAAACTCTTATGACCAGGCTGTTGAGCTTACAAGCAGCAATTATTAATTTAATTAGCAATTTAAACCAAGACACATAGAAACACTTCTCCATTCTTTGTCACTGCCCCATCAAAGGAAAACCTATCCATTAGCAATCTAATACTTGTCATGATTATATTTTACAACATAAATACAGGGCAAAAATAAAACTGATACAATAACAGTGCAGTGAAAGATGTAGGCTAGTTTATTTATTTTTTTGAGATGGAGTCTCGTGCTGTCACCCAGGCTGGAGTGTAGTGTCGTAGTCTCAGGTCACTGCAACTTCTGCATGCTGGGTTCAAGCAATTCTCCTGCCTCAGCCTCCTGAGTAGCTGGTACTACAGGTGTGCACCATCACGCCTGGCTAATTTCTGTATTTTTAGTAGAGATGGGGTTTCACCATGTTGGCCAGGCTGGTCTCCAACTCCTGACCCCAAGTGATCTGCGTGCCTTGGCCTCCCAAAGTGCTGGGATTACAGGCGTGAGCCACCGTGCCCAGCTGGGATAGAATAGTTTAGAAGGGAAAATAATTCTGATAGTCATGTTTTCTCTATATTTTGACGAGGTCTAAGTAGGAAAGCTCCTCATTTAAAAAGTGAGAGCTTGGCCAGGCACAATGGCTCACGCCTATAATCCCAGCACTTTGAGTGTGTGGTGGCACACGCCTGTAGTCCCAGCTACTCGGGAGGCTGGTGCAGGAGAATCGTGTGAACCTGGGAGGCGGAGGTTGCATTGAGCTGAGATCACACCACTGCACTCCAGCCTGACAGAGCAAGAGTCCCTCTCAAAAAAAAAAAAAAAAAAAAAGAGAGCTCAATTTACCCATTACTCATAAGAAATACCGTTAGTTTAGCTTTAGAGGAAGACTAATGTACTCTTCTTAGCAAACCTAATTGAGAGAAGATAGGTGATTTAAATAATGCAGTGTTTAAGATCTCAGGAAAAGAAAACAAAAGCAATGGGAAAATGGAACCATTAAAAAAGTAAGAATTCAGATTGTTTATTGTTTTAATTTGACTTTTAAAACCAATGAAAGAGTGGTTAAAGAGTTCATTAACTCCTCATGCAGTGTAAGGGAATTTTGTTGTACCCTGCTTCATACTAGGAACTAGGCTAAGTCCCTGTTCTCTCATCATCACACTTTTCTATATTTTCTCTCAAGAAAGAAATAATACATTTTATTAAGATACCTGGCCAGGCATGGTGGCTCATGCCTGTAAACCCAGCATTTTGGGAGGCTGAGGCAGGCCGACTGAGCCCAGGAGTTCAAGACCAACCTGGGCAACATGGCGAGACCCTCTCTCTACAAAAAAAAAAAAAAATTAGCTGGGTGTCGTGGCACACACCTGTAGTCCCAGCTACTATGGAGGCTGAGGTGGGAGGATCACTTGAGCCTGGGAGGTGGAGGCTGCAGTGAGCCATGAGCGTGCCTGGGAGACAGAGCAAGACCCTGTCTCAAAAAAAAAAAAAAAAAAGACACCCAATTTCTTGAAAAATAAATTATTCTGAGCAAAGTTTGTTAAAAATAAATCTATTTTATACTTTAATAGTTTATTTTCATAGTTTTATTAAGAATAATTTTGTGGCCAGGCGCTGTGGCTCACGCCTGTAATCCCAGCACTTTGGGAGGCCGAGGCGGGCGGATCACGAGATCAGGAGATCGAGACCGTCCTGGCTAACATGGTGAAACCCCGTCTCTGCTAAAAATACAAAAAATTAGCCGGGTGTGGTGGCAGGTGCCTGTAATCCCAGCTACGGGAGGCTGAGGCAGGAGAATGGCATGAACCCAGGAGGCGCAGCTTGCAGTGAGCTGAGATCGCGCCACTGCACTCCAGCCTGGGCGACAGAGCGAGACTCCGTCTCAAAAAAAAAAAAAAAAAGAATAATTTTGTATACTATAAAATATTTTATTTAGAATAATTTGCTTTGTTATAGAATTACTTGTTAACACTGACATGCTAGGTAAATGGTGAAGGCTTTGTTGAATTATATATTATACTAAAAATCTTTAATGGATCTATAATAAAATAATTACAAAAGACTTCTCTTTTTAGGCCAGGCGCGGTGGCTCACGCCTGTAATCCTAGCACTTTGGGAGGCCGAGGCAGGCGGATCATGAGGTCAGGAGATTGAGACCATCCTGGCTAACACAGTGAAACCTCCTCTCTACAAAAATTAGCCAGGCATGGTGGCGGGCGCCTGTAGTCCCAGCTACTTGGGAGGCTGAGGCAGGAGAATGGCATGAACCTGGGAAGTGGAGCTTGCAGTGAGCTGAAATCGCGCCACTGCACTCCAGCCTGGGTGACAGAGCGAGACTCCATCTCAAAAAAAAAAAAAAAAAAAAAGACTTCTCTTTTTAAAAGAATACTGACAACTCCTGTATAAATCATGTTAATCTCTCAATAAAAAGGTCCAGGAGGCTGGACATGGTGGTTCATGCCTGTATTCCCCCAACTTTGGGAGGCCGAGGTGGGAGGATCTCTTGAGCCCAGGATTTTGAGACGAGCCTGGGCAACAAAGTGAGACCCCATCTCTACAAAAAAAGACTTTTTTGGTAGATTTTTTTGTAGAGACAGCAGGGTCTTGCTGTGTTGCCCAGGCTTGAGTACAGTGGTGCAATCTTGGCTCACTGCAACCTTTGCCTCCTGAGCTGAGGCGATCATCCTCCCACCGCAGCCTCCCAAGTAGCTGGGACTGCAGACATGCGCCACCATGCTCAGCTAATTTTTTTTTAATTTTTGTAGTGACAGGGTTTTAGTGTATTGCCCAAGCTGGCCTTGAGCTCCTGAGCTCAAGCAGTCCACCTGCCTCGGTCTCCCAAAGTGCTGGTATTACAGGTGTGAGCCACCACACCTTGCCAAAAATTTTTTAAAAATTAGCCAAGCATGGTGGCATGCATCTGTAGTCCCAGCTACTTAGGAGGCTGAGGTAGGAGGATTGCTTGAGCCCAGAAGTTTGAGGCTGCAATGAGCTGTGATTGCACCACTGCACTCCAGCCTGGGCAACAGAGCAAGACTCTGTCTTTAAAAAATAAAAAATAAAAAGATCCAGGAGATACGGTGAGAAGCCAGACATTGAGAATATAGAAAAGAGAAATACTAAATTTATTAACTCAACTTTCTTTTATTGCTGCTGCTACAACCTTCCCAAACCCAGGTTTTTTGTTTGTTCGTTTGTTTGCTTTGGTGCAGTGGCCTGATCATGAACCTCCTGGGTTCAAGCAATCCTCCCACTTTAGCCTCCCAAGTAGCTGGGACTATAGGCACCCACCACCACCTCCTGGCTAAATTGTTTGTCTGTCTGTTTTTAAGAGCTGAGGTCTCACTATGTTGTTACCCAGCCTGCTTCCAGATCTTTATTAGCTTATGGTAAAATAATAAAGTATGTTTGAAGATTTTTTTTGCTTTCTTCTTTGCTCACTTTAAACCATTACCAAAACAAGAAAACATTGGAGAATACTTTTTTTCCAACAAACTAGGAAAAAGATAAATCTGTCTAAGTAGCCATGGTGTCAGTATATTCACAGAGACCAGATATTCAGAAGTTCAGGTATAGTGTTGACTTTCAGAAGACAATATTGAAGAGCCACTTCCTATTTCTTTTGCTTTATAAAAAATGAAACTCCTTTTGCTTCTTCCCAAATCAACTTCCTTCTCTCCCTTTTCTTTTCAACATCTCCTTCTCTTCCCTCACCAGTAACTCCTCTTTTTTCTAAGCTGATGGACTTTAACTTTGCTCATCAGGGTATCCTCAAAGATAAACAGATAATATCAAATCAAGCTTCTTCCCCAAATTGATTCTAACATCCACTATATCTACTATTAATCCCCACCCACCCCCAACCATCTTTTTTTTTTTTTTTTTTTAAGAGACAGGGTCTCTCTGTTGCTGGCTGGAAGTGCAGTGAAATTATCATAGCTCACTGCATCCTGAAACTCCTGGGCTCAAGCAGTCCTCCTGCCTCAGCCTCCCAAAGAGCTGGGATTACAGGCATGAGTCACCATGTCCAGCTCTCATTTTTAATTCATTATAAGATCCTAGAATCTCCAAATCTTGTAGGTCACCAAGTCATTCAGCTACCCTCTGACTCAGGAATCCTTTATGGCATTCTTGCATATGGATTTATACAAATAAATTTTACAAGCAAACATTAAAACTCTTCTTGACTACCTATGCCATACTTTACTCCTTATATTCAAAGATACATTAAATTATATTGGAGTAGAGTGGAAAATGTACTTAATTAGATTTGAAAATTAAACTTTACATATTTACAAGATAAAATTACTAGGCCGGGTGCGGTGGCTCATGCCTGTAATCATTTTGGGAGGCCGAGGTGGGCAGATCATCTGAGATCAGGAGTTCAAGACCAGCCTGGCCAACATGGTAAAACCCTATCTCTACTAAAAATACAAAAAAATTAGCTGGGAGTGGTGGCATGTGCCTTAGTCCTAGCTACTCAGGAGACTGAAGCAGGATAATCGCTTGAATCCGGGAGGCAGAGGTTGCAGTGAACCGAGATTTTGCCACTGCACTCCAGCCTGGGTGACAGAGCGAGACTCCGTCTCAATTAAAAAAAAAAAAAAAGAGGCCAGTGCGGTGACTCACGCCTGTAATCCCAGCACTTTGGGATGCCAAGGCAGGTAGATCACCTGAGGTCAGGAATTCAAGACCAACCTGGCCAACATGGCGAAACCCCGTCTCCACTAAAAATACAAAAATTAGCCAGATGTGGTGGCAGGCACCTGTAATCCCTGCTACTCAGGAGGTTGAGACAGGAGAATCGCTTCAACCTGGGTGGTGGAGGTTGCAGTGAGCCAAGATTGCACCGAGCCAGGACTGCGCCATTGCACTCCAGCCTGGGCAACAAGAGCAAAACTCCGTCTCAAAAAAAAAAAAAAAAAAAAAGACTGCCCTGCTGGATTTCAGACTTGCATGGGCCATGTAACCCCTTTGTTTTGGATGATTTCTCCCATTTGGAACTGCTGTATTTACCCAATACCTGTACCCCGCTTTGCAAATCCAGGGTAAATACATTTCTTTGGTATGCAAGTATAGCATATGCTTTGCTTTCATCGTCACTTTTCTTTTCAGAAAGGTAATGGAAACTGAAGGCAGCATAGCAAAAAGACTGAAAGCACTTAATGTATGCCTTAAAAGACCAGCTGATATGGTTTGGCTCTGTGTCCCCACCCAAATCTCATCTTGAATTGTACTCCCATAATTCCCACGTGTTGTGGGAGGGACCTGGTGGGAGATAATTTGAATCATGGGGATGGGGGTGGTTTCCCCCATCCTGTTCTCGTGGTAGTGAATAAGTCTCATGAGATCTGATGGTTTTATCAGAGGTTTCCGCTTTTGCACCTTCCTCATTTTCTCTTGCCACCGCTACGTAAGAAGTACCTTTCACCTCCCACCATGATTCTGAGGACTCCTCAGCCAAGTGGAACTATAAGTCCAATTAAACCTCTTTTCTTTCCCAGTCTTGTGTATGTCTTTATCAGCAGCATGAAAACAGACTAATATACCAGCATTTAAAAGTATTGTTATTAGAAGACCAGCACTTTGTTAGGTACTCATGGATAGTTTATATGTGAAATTGCCTTACATCTTTGTAAAATTCTCTAACTTGTAAAGAAAAATAAGGAATGTAGACGGGGTGAGGAATGTGGATAGAGCGGTAAGATTGTATATGATACAAATCATCTCACTATTCTACCTTAAAATAGGCATATTCTGCCCATGTCCTTCTAGGCATCTGATGTTAAATATTTTTCCTTCAGATCTTTTCAGGTTAGCTGCCTTTTTTTTTTTTTTTTTCTTTGAGATAAGTCTTGCCCTGTCACCCAGGCTGGAGTCCAGTGGCATGATCTTGGCTCACTGCAACTTCCACCTTTCAGGCTCAAGCGAACCTCCTACCTCAGCCTTCTGAATAGCTGGGACTACAGGCACTTGCCACCATGCCCAGCTAATTTTTGTATTTTTTTGTAGAGACAGGATTTTGCCATGTTGCCCGGGCTGATGTTGAAGCGATCCACCCAGCTTGGCTTCCCAAAGTGCTGAGATTACAGATGTGAGCCACCATCCCCAGACGGTTAGCTGCTTTTTAATAGGTTTATGTTACATTAAAATATTTTAATTAGGCAACATACTGATTAGTTTTACTTTGCACAGTTAGTTTCAGAAACAAATACAAACTTAATCTTCAGTGATACCTGTTCAGCCCTTTTTGCTAATTCACGCTGTATTTTCCTCTTTTCTAACATATCCTGCTCAATTCTGCGTTTTCGTTCCTCCTCCGTTCTCTTCCTTTGTTCCTCTTGTCTTTGTTTCTCCATTTCAGCAAATCTACCCTTCACAGTTCCTAAAAATATATGAAAAAAAATGTTTGATACTTGGTTATGTTTCTATTTTGCAATTTAATTTACTATTTACCCCTCAAGCTTCTTACCTGTTAATTTTGGAACATAAGCCTTTTCTACTTTAGAAGATACATCTTCCTCATCATCAGAAGCAAGCATTTCTTTAATCTAGATGGTTAAATAAATTAATGTGAGCACATGTCCAAAAATTAGACTAAATCACATTATATGCAGAGTTTAAATTAGGTTACAAATACAGAAAAGTATTTTAGTTATAGTTAATATGAAATGTGGTTAATGTGAATAAATACAATTTAAATGAAAAAATGCAAACAAATATTTTCACGAGAATAAAGTAAAATAAAATAACCTCCTGCTTTCTCCTGTTCCATTCTCTCTCTCTAATATATTGTTCTTTTCTTCTTTGTTTTTCATCTCTAGATCTCCTTTGATTTCTTTCTTCCCTGGCTCTCTGCATGGCTTCAAACTTATCCTTTACATCACCCTTGCCAAGTTTTGGTACATAGGTTTTTGGGACAGGTTTAGATGAAGAAAGCAGAATCTTCATTAGAAGAAAATAAAGAAAAGAAAGTTAACGAAAAAGATAGGAAGAAATTAGGTAAAGATAGATAAGAATAAGCAATATAAAAAATATTTATTGAAACAGAAAATAGAAATGTGTTTGAACCCTTTATTTGACCATCACAACCTGATTAGATACTTTCTAAAACCTAACTATGAAAAATGACATTACAGAAAATATGAGAGTAGAAATTCCACTGTTATATAGTAATGAAATCTCATTTTGTGGGTAGCATTCCACTGAAGCTGAAAGCCAGTAAAATATAAAAATCAAATTCTGAATTCTAATTAAAAACAACTGTCTTTTATTGTCTAACTCCATTATTAAAGATTCAGATTTGATATCACTTGCTAAAAAGGTACCCAAACTAATTTCAGTAAATTTGGTGAAGTTGAAAACAAAGCAAAAGTTTAGGCTTTAAAGTTTGAGCCTAATTCACATTTTACACCCTTCCTGGTTTCTATATCCAATATAAGCAAAACCAAAGGCCAGTCCTTTAGTCCTTATTTGTGGCTGAGGTACACCATGGTCTGTGTGCACAAGCTGTGATTTATGTTGTTACTATTACTTCCCATCTATAACTTCTTTAAGCCACATTAAAAATGTGTAAGAAGGCTATATCATTCTATATGGGGGCGGGCTGTAAGAGGAATTCCATATGGCAACAGCTTCACAAAGAATGGGAATCTGGTAGAAGACTGAAGAAATGATTTTCCTCCACTCTAAAACCAGAAGAGCAAATTATTTTTACCACTTTGAAAATTAAGCTGATTTCTAAATGAAATTTCAGTAAATAAAATGTGTGCCTCAGAACACCAAATCCTTTTTCCTAGTGATAATGACAATTACTTAATTAATCTGTGGCACATCCAACTTGTATTTTATAATCTATTATGTGTCATTGGCCATTTAAGGGTTAACTTTATAATTCTGAGGTGTCAGCAACTGAGCTCTTCTTACAACAACTCTCAGTATCTACAGTCAAGAACCAGAAGAAAGCTAAAAATTAAAATATATATATAAGGCACTTAAAAAGGTTCCTTACCTAAGAGGGAATTATGTTTTCTCCTATGAGTATAGGTCAAACTTTGTTTTAATACTAAAATAATAATTTCTAAGAGTTATCAAGAACAAAATATTTAAAATTCTACTCAGAATGCTAGCTATCACATCCACTTCACTATCATTCACAAATTTACTACTCATGCTTTGTAGAATTTCCTAGAACCCAAATGAAAATACTAGCCCAAGACCAGCTGGTGAATTGTATCTCTTCTTGTTTTACATCTTGCCATTATGTTATTAATTATGAACTCCTAAATATGACCTTTCCACCAAATGACTGTCCTTTCAGCAATTCTACAGTCAACTCTACATTTCCCTCTTTTATTTTTATTTTTACTTTTGAGACTTACCTCAGCCTTTTGGGAAATATCATTCATGTTTGCTCTATGTGGTCTTGGGCTGATTATGAAGCTCTGTATATATTTGCACCTGAAAAAAAATTATATTGTATAATAAATTTTAATTTATTTGTAATATATTATGTATTTTTATAAATAGAAATAGCAGTTAATTGCCCCTCAAAAAATACTGACATGATTCAAGCAAGTAATAAATTGTGATAACCTTTAGCTCTTTTTCCCAAGATTCATGGTATAGAAAATATAAGGTGCATGATGGTAAAAGATCCCTGAAAGTTTTTGACCCAGAATAGCTTGATGAACATACTAAGTTCACTTGAAAAGAATGTGTATTCAGCAATTACTGAGTGTATTACTCTATAAATATTAACTAGCTGAAGGTAGTTGATCATGTTTTAGATCTGTATTTTTACTAATTTTTGGCTATTTCTATCTTCAACTATGTAGTTTTTTGTTTGCTTGTTTTGTTTTGTTTTGTTTTTGTTTTTGTTTTGAGATGAAATCTCACTCTGTCGCCCAGGCTGGAGTGCAGTGACACAATCTCGGCTCACTGCAACATCTGCATGCCAGGTTCAAGTAATTCTCCTGCCTCAGCCTCCCAAGTAGCTGGGATTACAGGCCCGCGCAACCATGCCTGGCTAATGTTTTATTTTTAGTAGAGATAGGGTTGCACCATGTTGGCCAGGCTGGTCTTGAACTCCTGACCTGAAGTGATACACCCAGCTCGGCTTCCCAAAATGCTGGGATTACAGGTGTGAGCCACCACGCCCAGCCAGAATTTTTTTTTCTCCCTTTAATTCTGTTGTTTTTGTTTCATGTAATTTCAGGTTTAATTGCACACACATTATGATTATAAGATATCTTCTTTTTGAATTGACCCTTTCAGCAGTATGTTTTTTGTTTTGGAGGCAGAGTCTCACTCTATCGCCCCAGGGTGAAGTGCAGTGGCACAATCTCAGCTCGCAATCTCCGCCTCCCAGGTTTAAGCAATTCTCCTGCCTCAGCCTCTTGAATATTTGGGATTACAGGCAGCACACCATCACACCCAGCTAATTTTGTGTGTGTGTTTAGTACAGACGGGGTTTCCCCATGTTGGCCAGGATGGTCTGGAACTCCTGACCTCAAGTGATCCGCCTGCCTTGGCCTCCCAAAGTGCTGGGATTACAGGTGTGAGCCACTGTGCCCAGCCTATCAGTAAGAAATGTCTTTCTTCTTACCTCATTGTCTTAAACTTATCTTACATTAAAATAGTCACACCAACTTTCTTTCTTCTTTTTTTTTTTTTTTGGCAGCGGGGATGGAGTCTCGCTCTGTCACCCAGGCTGGAGTGCAGTGGCGCCATCTCGCTCACTGCAAGCTCTGCCTCCCGGGTTCACACCATTCTCCCACTTCAGCCTCCCGAGTAGCTGGGACTACAGGCGTGTGCCGCCACGTCCGGCTAATTTTTTGTATTTTTAGTAGAGACAGGGTTTCACCGTGTTAGCCAGGATGGTCTCAATCTCCTGACCTCGTGATCCGCCTGCCTCGGCCTCCCAAAGTGCTGGGATTACAGGCGTGAGCCACCATGCCCGGCCACCAGCTTTCTTTTTATTCATTCATTTATTTTTTAGAGACAGCATCTCGCTGTGTCACCCAGGCTGAAGTACAGTGGCACAATGACAGTTCACTGTACCCTTGAACTCCTGGGCTCAAGCGATCCTCCTTCCTCAGCCTCCCAAGTAGCTGGGACTACAGGCATGCAGCACTATGCCCAGCTCTTTTTTTTTTTCTCTATAGAAATGGGGTCTCACTGTGTTGTTTAGACTGGTTTTGAAACCCTGGGCTCAAGCAACTCTCCCACCTTGGCCTCCAGAAGTGCTAGGATTGCATCCGTGAGCCACTGCATCTGGCCCCCAACTTTCTTAGGTTTACAGTTTGCATGGTATATAATTTTCTAGCTATTTACTTTCACTCTATCTATGTTTTTATATGTAAAGTATATGTCTTGGACACAGCATATGTTTGGACCTTGCTTTTTACAAAAATCAATTCTGATAAAATCTGGGTTTTCTTTTTTTTTTTTTTTTTGAGACGTAGTTTCGCTCTTGTTGCCCAGGCTGGAGTGCAGTGGCACGATCTCGGCTCACTGCAACCTCTGCCTTCCAGTTTCAAGCGATTCTCCTGCCTCAGCCTCCTGAGTAGGTGGGATTACAGGCTCCCACCACCACACCCAGCTAATTTTTGTATTTTTAGTAGAGATGGGGTTTCACCATGTTGGCTAGGCTGGTCTCGAACTCCTGACCTTGTGATCCACCCACCTAGGCCTCCCAAAGCGCTGGGATTACAGGCGTGAGCCACCGTGCCAGGTCTAAAATCTGTTTTTTTAATTGCAGCATTTAGTCCATTAACATTTAATGTAATTATTAATATCAATGAGTTTAGGCCTATCATTTAAATATTTATTTTAGGTTTGTTTTATCTTGTTTTGTTTTTTTCTTTTGGAATTTTCTAGCCAACTTTTTTTTTAATAGAGTTTATTTTAGGTTCACAGCAAAATTGAGTAGAAGATAGAGATTTCCTGTATATGTTCTGTCCCTGCACATGCTTAGTCACCCCCATTATCAACACTGGATAACCCCATTATTACCACCTATTGGAGTGGTACATTTGTTATAAATGATGAACCTATACTGACACATCATTATCACCCAGAGTCCATAGTTTACATTAGGGTTTACTCCTGAGTTGTACATTCTGTGGGTTTTGGGTAAATGTACAATGACATGTGTCCATCATTACAGTATTGCACAGAGCAGTTTCACTGACCTAAAAGTCCTCTTTACTCCACTTACTTATGCTTTTCTCCCCCATAATTCCTGGTAACCATGATCTTTTTACTGTCTTCATAGTTTTGACTTTTCCAGAATGTCATACAGTTGGAACCACACAGTATGTAGCCTTTTCATATTGACTTTTTTCACATAGTTATGTGCATTTCAGTTTCCTCTATGTTTTTCATGGCTTGATAGCTCATTTCTTTTTAGCACTGAATAATATTCTATTACCTGCATGTACCACAGTTTATCCATTCACCTACCAAATGACATCTTGGTTGTTTCCAAGTTTTGGTGTTTATGAATAAAGTTGACATAAATATCTGTATGCAGGTTCTTGTGGACCATGATTACTGGATTATATGGTAAGAGCATATTTAGTATTATAAGAAACCACCATGTAGCTTACCACTTGGCATTCCCACCAGCAATGAATGAGAGTTCATATTGCTCCACATCCTCACCAGCATTTGATATTGTCAGTGTTCTGAATTTTGGCCATTCTAATAGATGTGGAGTGGTATTTCATTGTCATTTTTATTTGCATTTCCTTGAATATATATTAAATGAATAAATATTAAATTAGAATTATATTAAATAATATATTAAAGCACCTTTTCATATGTTTATTTGCCATCTGTATCTTCTTCAGTGAGATGTCTCCTAAGATCTTTGTTTGGTCCATTTTTTTTTTTTTTGAGATGGAGTCTTGCACTGTCACACCCAGGCTAGAGTGCAGTGGCATGATCTCAGCTCACTGCAACCTCCGCCTCCCGGGTTCAAGCAATTCTCCTGTCTCAGTCTCCCGAGTAGCTGGGATTACAGGCACCTGCCACCACACCCGGCTAATTTTTGTATTTGTAGTAGAGATGGGGTTTCGCTATATTGGTCAGGCTGGTCTCAAACTCCTGACCTCAGGTGATCCGCCCACCTCGGCCTCCCAAAGTGCTGGGATTGCAGGCGTGAGCCACTGTCCCCAGCCCTTTGGTCCATTTTTTAATTGGGTTGTTTGTATTCTTATTACAGAGTTGTAAGAGTTCTTTGTGTATTTTGGATAACAGTCCTTTATCTGATATGTCTCTTGCAAATATTTTCTCCAAGTCTATGGCTTATCTTTTAATTCTTTTCACAGTGTCTTTTGCAGAACAGAATTTTTTAATTTTAATGAAGTCCAGCTTATCAATTCTTTCTTTCATGAATTGTGACTTTGGTATCATAGCTAAAAAGTGAACTCCAAATCTGAGGTCATCCAGATTTCTGTCTATGTTTTCTTCTAGGAGTTTTATAGTTCTGTGCTCTAAGTCTGTGATTCATTTTGAGTTAATTTTTGTGAAGAATGTAAGGTCTGTTTCTAGATTCAGTTTTTTGCAAGTGGATGTCCAGTTGTTCCAGCACCATTTGTTGAAAATAATCTTTTCTCTATTTTACTGCCTTTGCTCCTTTGTCAAAGATCAGTTGATTATACTTACGTGGATCTATTTCTGGGCTCTCTATTCAGTTTCGTTGATCTTTTTGTTTATTATTTCACCAACACCGCACTGTATCAATTACTGTAGGTTTATAGTATGTCTTAAAGTTGAGTAGTGTTAGTCCTCCAGCTTTGTTCTTCTCCTTCAACACTGTGTTGGCTATTCCAAGTCTTTTCCCTTTTCATATAAACTTTAGAATCAGTTTGTCAATATCCACAAAATAATATGCTGGGATTTTGATTGGGATTGCATTGAATCTGTAGATGGATCTAGGGAGAATTAATATCTTAATAATGTTAAGTCTTCTGATCCATGAACACAGTATGTCCCCCCCATTATATACATATTCTATAATTTCTCAGAAATGTTTTGTAGTTTTCAATGTGCAGATCTTCCACATCTTTTGTCAGTTATCCCTAAATAATTTCATAGTTGTTTATACTACTGTAAATGGTGTTGTTTTTTAGATTTAAATTAATGATTGTTGCTAGTACATGTTGAGTATCCCTTATCTGAAATGCTTGGGACTAGAAATGTTTCAGATTTCAGATTTTTTTTTTTTTTTTTTTTCAGACAGAGTCTCACTCTGTCACCCAGACTGGAGTGCAATGGTGCAATCTCGGCTCACTGCAACCTCTGCCTCCCGGGTTCAAGCAATTCTCCTGCCTCAGCCTCCTGAGTAGCTGGGACTACAGGTGCATGCCACCACATCCAGCTAATTTTTGTATTTTTAGTAGAGACAGGGTTTCACCATGTTGGTCAGGCTGGTCTCAACTCCTGCCTCGTGATCCGCCTGCCTCAGCCTCCCAAAGTGCTGGGATTACAGGCATGAGCCACCGTGCCTGGCCTCAGATTTCAGATCTTTTTTGGATTTTGGAATATATATATATATATATATAAAAACAGGCTATCTTGGGGATAGGACCCAAGTCTAAACATGAAATTCATTTATGTTCCATATACACCTTATACATATAGCCTGAAGGTAGTTTCATAGAATATTTTAAATAACTTTTGCATGAAGCAAAGTTGTTTTGTTTTGTTTTTGAGATGGAGTCTTGCTCTTGTCGCCCAGGCTGGAGTGCAATGGCGCAATCTCGGCTCACTGCAACCTCCACCTCCTGGGTTCAAGCGATTCTCCTGCCTCAGCCTCCCAAGTAGCTGGGATTACAGGTGTCCACCACTATGCCTGGCTAATTTTTGTATTTTTAGTAGAGACAGGGTTTCACCATGTTGGCCAGGCTGGTCTCGAACTCCTGACCTCAGGTAATCCACCTGTCTTGGCCTCTGAAAGTGTTGGGATTACAGGCGTGAGCCATTTTGCTCGGCCAAAGCAAAGTTTTGACTATGTTTTGACTGATCTGTCACATGAGGCCAAGTGTGGAATTTTCCACTTGTGGCGTCATGTCAGTACTCCAAAGGTTTCAGATTTTGGAGCATTTGGATTTTAGATTTTCAGATTAGGGATATTCAACCTGCATACAGAAGTATAATTTTGGGGCCAGGCGCTGTATCTCATTCCTTTAATCCCAACCAACACTTTGGAAGGCTGAGGCAGGGGGGTTGCTTGAGGCCAGGAGTTCAAGAACAACCTGGGCAACGTAGTAGACCCCATCTCTACAAAAAATTTAAAAATTAGCCAGGCCTGGTGGTGTGTGTCTGTAGTTTTGGCCACTTGGGAAACAGAGGCAGGAGGATCTCTTGAGCCCAGGAACTCAAAGTTACTGTAAGCTATGATCATATCACTGTACTCCAGCCTGGGTGACAGAGTGAGTCCCTATTTCTAAAAGAAAACAAATTAAAATTAAAAAATACAATTTTTGTATTCTGGTTTTATATCTTGCAACCCTGCTAAAATAACTTATTAGTTTTTTTTGTTGTTGTTTGTTTTTGTTTTTGAGACAGTCTCACTCTGTCACCCAGGCTGGAGTGCAATGGCACAGTCTCAGCTCACTGCAACCTCCACCTCTCGGGTTCAAGTGATTCTACTGCCTTAGCCTCCCGAGTAGCTGGGACTACAGGCGCGACCCACGACACCCAGCTAATTTTTGTATTTTTAGTAGAGACGGGGTTTCACTATGTTGGCCAGGCTGGTCTCGAAGTCCTGACCTCGTGATCCGCCTGCCTTGGCCTCCCAAAATGCTGGGATTACAGGCGTTAGCCACCGAGCCCAGCCTAATAACTTATTAGTTCTATTGGCTTTTTCATAGATTCCATCAGATTTTCTACATACATAGATGATCACATCATCGGTGAGCACAGTTCTACTTTTTCCTTTCCAGTCTGGATGCCTTTCATTTCTTTTTCTGGCTTGACTGTACTAGCTAGAACCTCCAGTACAATGTTAGATAGAAGTGGTAAGAGCAGATATCTTTGTCTTGTTCCTGATCTTAGGAGAAATATGTCCAGTCTTTCACTGTTAAGTAAGATGTTAGCTGTAGGCTTTTCTTAGATGCCGTTTATCAGACTAAGTTTGCTGGAGTAATTATCAGTAACAGATGTTGGATTTTATCTAATGCTTTTTCTGTGTCTATTGAGATAATCATATGGCTTTCATTTTTAATTTATTAATATTGTGAGTTACACTAACTGATTTTCAAGTGTTAAATCAACCTTAACATTCCTAGGATAATTCCCAATTGGTTATAATGCATTATCCTCTTAATATATTGCTGGAATCAATTTGATAAAATTTTGTTAAGTTTTGTATCTGTATTTATGATAAATTATTGGTTGTGTAAGTTATCTTTTCTTGTGATGTCCGCTTTTATTAACAGAGTAATATTGTCTTTATAGAATGAGTTGGGAATTATTTCTTTAGTTTTCTGGAAGAGTTCATGTAGGATTTAGTTTTATTTTTTCCCTAAATATTTGCAAGAACTCCCCAGTGAAGCCATGTGGGACTGAAGTTTTCTTTATGGGAAGGAGACAATATAATGGGGGAGAGGATGGGACATGATTCCCTGTAATTATTAATAAGATCCTAACTTTTCTTGTTTAGTGGGTCTGTTGGTGCTTATGACATTATTAAAAATAAAGGAGTAAATTAAAGGAATCCATCTATACATGAGTGTGTCATGAACTAAGGTTTATGAGTAACTTAATTTTATGTGCCTGAGATAAAAATAATAAATAGCACTAGTCCTGTTGTCTTACTTGAGCCATTATATCATATCTAAAGTTACCTGTTAGATATTTTATTAATTAATTTATTTATTTATTTATTTATTGAGATGAAGTTTTGCCCTTGTTGCCCAGGCTGGAGTGCAATGGTGTGATCTTGGCTCATTGCAACTTCTGTCTCCCGGGTTCAAGCGATTCTTCTGCCTCAGCCTCCCAAGTAGCTGGGATTACAGGCATGCCCCACTACGCCCGGCTAATTTTGTATTTTTAGTAGAGACAGGGTTTCACCATGTTGATTAGGCTGGTCTTGAACTCCTGACTTCAAGTGATCCACCCGCCTTTGCCTCCCAAAGTTTTGGGATTACAGGCATGAGCCACCATGCCTGGCCTGATATTTCTTCTTATATAACCAACAAAACCTACCCTTCATTCTCATGGCTTCTCAAACCTTGCAGTTATTTTTGATTCATTCTTCTATATCTCCTAGATTTTAATAGATTGTCAAGATTTATGAATGTTGCTTTCAAACTTCTCTTACATATTACTTCATATTTCCACGGCCTCCATACTAATACAGACCTTCAATCACCTCACATTTAGATTACCAAAATTTGGTAATCAGACCTAAATCCAAATTTCAAATCCGTTAACTGCTTAGTTAGGATTAGCTGAGAGCATTATATGAAGAACCCTGGAATAATAACTAACATTAGTAGATATCAATAACTTTGACTAATTTTATTACTATTCATCTCCCCTACTAGAATTTACTCTATTTAGGAAAAAAACCTATCTTCCCCTGCCAGTGAGCATATATAATGTATTACTTACACAATTGTGGTGGCTCATGCCTGTAATCCCAGCACTTTGGGAGGCTGAGGCGGGCAGATCACCTGAGTTCAGGTGTTCGAGACCAGCCTGACCAACATGAAGAAAGCCCATCTCTACTAAAAATACAAAATTAGCTAGGAGTGGTGGCACATGCCTGTAATCCCAGCTACTCGGGAGGCTGAGGCAGGAGAATTGCTTGAACCCGGGAGGCAGAGGTTGCTGTGAGCTGAGATCGCACCATTGCACTCCAGCCTGGGCAACAAGAGCAAAACTCTGTCTCAAAAAAAAAAAAAAAAAATAGAGGTAGGGGAGGGGTGGGGGTGGGTGCAGTGGCTCACACCTGTAATCCCAACACTTTGGGAGGCTGAGGTGGGAGAATCGCTTGAGCCCAGAGTTTGAGACCAGCTTGGGCAACATAGCGAGACTCATTTCTACTGAAAATTTAAAAATTTGCAAGTGTCGTAGCACATGCTTGTAGTCCCAGCTATTTGGGACACTGAAGCAGGAAGATCGCTTGAGCCCAGGAGTTCAAGGTTGCAGTGAGCTGTGATCATGCTACTGCACTTCAGACTGGGCAACAAAGCATGAGGCTGTCTTAAAAATAAAAATAGAGACAGGGGTCTCACTCTGTTGCCCAGGCTGGTCTCGAACTCCTGGCCTCAAGTGATCCTCCCACCTCAGCTTCCCAAAGTGCTGGGATTACAGGCATGAGTAACCATGCCCGAGCCTCTCGTGCAGTTTTTTAGAGTAATACTAAAGGGTATGAGGAAAACTTGGAATCATGGGATCATAAGAACTGATAATTTTAGGTCAATTAATTGGCCAGAAGGGACTTCAAAAGCCTTTTTTTGTGTGTGTGAAATGAAAGAAAATTGGGTGGCTTACTGACAGTGAAGAATTAATCTGTCAAGAATAGTCCTAGAAAATAAATGAATCAGCTAGACCTCTTCATTTAATTTGTAAAAAATCCTCAAATTATATCTTGACTTAATTATAGATTTAGAATAAAATAAAATTGATTTTAAAAATTTACTATGAATAAAACCACTTAAAATCGTTTTTTAAAATGTCATTTTAGTATTCTGAGCTCTCATTTTTAAACTCAGTGAAAATTTGAACAGCACTAGCCTTAACTTTCTTGGTTAAAATATAAGCAAGTGATCCTTTACTCAAAGTTTGCTCTGTTCTGCCTTTTGAGGATAAAAAGTTGTAGCAAAATAAGTTCATGACCTTTTTGTGTTATGCAATTGCACTTAAGGTGCAAATTACAAACCAATAGAACTCACATCTCTTAAATATTTTTATGTTGGAGAAAAAACTTCACAATTACGTAGACACTGTAAATACATATAAGATTCCTTTATTGTTAATTAAAAGGGAAGTATGACACTGCCTTGGTAGAAACAACAGTGCATTTCAGTTGCTAACTCATTTACCTATCTGTGTTAACACAAGGATAAAGGTATGAATTTGACTCTGTTTGGCCTATTAACTTCACAGGAAAACTCTGTTCCCTAGTCATTAATTGTATTATCCTATCTAAACCCACTATTTCACTAATACATCCTTTAGTCACAAAACATGAATAAAATTAATGATGAAGATAATCCAAGTTAACATTTGTTAAGTCTTTACCGTGTGCCTGGTAATGTGCCAAGTAGTTAACAAGCATTGTCATTTATTTCCTACAACAACGCTTCAAGGTAAATACTATTATCAAACCTTCTCTCCAAATCATTTCCCAGCCAGGTGTTATGGCTCACACTTGTTATCCAGGCTGAGTTGAGGCAGGGGAATCACTTGAGGCAGGAGTTGGGGACCAGCCTGGGCAACATAGCAAGACCCCATCTCTACAATTTAAAAAAAAAAATTAATCTGGGTGTGGTGGCATGTCCCTGTAGTCCCAGCTACTTGGGAGGCTGAGGCAAGAGGATCACTTGAGCCCATGAGTTCAAGGTTGCAGTGAGCTATGATTGAACCACTGCACTACACCCTGGGCAACAGAGCAAGACCCTGTCTCAAAACAGAAATCAAACAAACAAAAAACAACTTTAGAACAAATGACATATACAGGCTCAATGTTATCATAACTTTTCATAAACCCCCTCATAAAAATTCCAAACCCATATATATTTTAAATTTTAATATTAATACAAAAATAATTTGAAATCTCCCAAAATATTCTACTAGAACTTTTTGCGCTTAATAACCTTTGTATTCAATTATATCTTCATGATAATTATATAGTTAACTGTTGGTTTTTTCATGCACATTAAGAAAACATTGACGGTGGAAGAAGCACTGGAGTTAGAGCCAGAAAACTTGGATTAGAGTTTCTGTTTAGGTTAATTATTAGATATGTGATTTTGGACGAGCCCGTTAACTTCTGTGAACTTCAGTTTTATATGTAAAATGGGCCTAATAATGCTTTTCTCATTATATTGCCAAATAAAATGAACAGTTCCCTTTTTCTGAACTTCACTGCTACACTTGATACTCTCAGTCACTCCTTTCTTCCTGAAATCCTCCTTGCTTGGTTTCATAATACTATTCTCCCTCTGTTTTTTCATGTCTCTGAGCATTCCTTCTCTATGTCCTTTGAGGGCTTCTATACCTCTCTCTACCTCTTAGATGTTGTTTGCCCCCAGCTTTCAATCTTTGCCCTTTTCTTCTCATTGTCCACTTTTTCTTCTGTGATTTAATACACTTTAGTAGATTAAATTACTTCTGTAGCCTCATCTCTTTTTACCCCTCCCTCCCACTCTATCACCCATACTGTAATACTGGCACAACTCAAGCCTTTGCAGAGCTGGCTCCCTCAGCTTTATGCTATTCTCATTCCCTTATCACTCAGCTAACTCCTACTCATCCTTTAATTCTTGAATTGTCACTTTCTCCAGGAAGCCTTCCTTGATTCCACAAGACTAGGTTAAGTGCTTCTCCTGTTTGCTTACACAGCATCCCATGGTTACCCTAATTGTAGCACTGACCGCAATGTACAGTAATGACCCACCTTCCTGAAAACCTCCTCGACCAGAAGGTGAGGTCTTTGAGAGTAGTGACTGTGTTTTGTACACCATTATATCCATAGTACCTCCTGCCTCAGCGTCCTGAGTGGTACTACAGGCTTGCACCACCATACCCAGCTAAGTTTTGAATTTTTTTGTCGAGACAGGGTCTCGCTATGTTGCCCAGGCTAGTCTTTAACTTCAGGGCCCAAGTGATCCTCCCACCTTAGCCTCCCAAAGTGCTGGGATTACAAGCATGAGCCACCATGCCCAGCCCTGAACAAGTAAATCTTGCCAGCTTCAAGGTGAATCACTTTATGAACAGATAAAGATTATCTGGATATAAGGCATGACTATCATTATGATTATCATTATGCAGGGATATCATATAAATACAACATGCCACATATATTATTATTTTTTTTTTTGAGACGGAGTCTCACTCCACTGCCCAGGCTGGGCAATGGCGCAATCTCTGCTCACTGCAACCTCTGCCTCCCGGGTTCAAGCGATTCTCCTGCCTCAGCGTCCTGAGTAGCTAGGACTACAAGCACGCACCACCACACCCAGCTGATTTTTGTATTTTTAGTAGAGACAGGGTTTCACCATGTTGGCAAGGATGGTCTCTATCTCTTGACCTCGTGATCCGCCCACCTCGGCCTCCCAAAGTGTTAGGATTAAAGGCGTGAGCCACCATGCCTGGCCCATAAGTATTTATTAAGCATCTACTATGCCAGGCACTCTACTGGGCACTGAGAAATATAACACTGAACACACAGACATGGTCTCTATTCTCATGCTATTAACAGTCTCTTTGCAACAACTCTCAACAAAAGCCTTGGAACCGGATTTTTAAGTGGTCCAGTCTGATTTGCTATTTGCAAACACAGGTAAGGTTCTAACATCAACCATGCCTACTATAGAATTGAAAGGCAGTATACACTATTCCCCAACTTTCAGTTAGATGACTAAGATCAATGATTTCCATTCTCAGTCCATATTTTGCACTTACTTCTCTTACTCCCTGATTTTCCTCTGTACGCATGGTAGACTCTACGCTCCCTTCCCAGATTGCAGGGGATCAGTTGCTTTCCAGTATCTTGTTCAATTAAATTATAATTTAAAATAACCCCCAAAAGCTATCACATAAAGCTTTTAAATATTCACCAAAAACTAGCAAGTTTGAAAGATCCTCTGTTCCTTTGATTCAACTTTTTATTCTCTTAACAAACTGTCTATACTATATTTTAAAGAAGTCTTCTGTTGAACATTTATAGGAGATTATTAGTCTTTTAGAAACATATTCTCAAATGCCAAATATCATACATTAAATATATACAGCTTTTGGTATGTCAATCATATGTTAATAAGGTGGTTTTTAAAAAAATTCCAAATATCACCAGGAACAGTGGCTCATGCCTGTAATCCCAGCATTTTGGGAGGCTAAGGCGGGCGGATCACTTGAGGTCAGGAGTTTGAGACCAGCCTGGCCAACATGGTGAATCCCCACCCCTACTAAAAATACAAAAATTAGCTGGGTGTGGTGCCAGATACCTGTTATGTCAGCTACTAGGAAGGCTGAGGCAGGAGAATCCCTTGAACCTGGGAGGCAGAGGTCGCAGTGAGCCAGGATTGCACCACTGCATTCCAGCTTGGGTGACAGAGTAAGACTCTGTCACAAAAAAATAAAAATAAAAACTAAAAATTTCAAATATCAATTTAATCTTTGACTTATTTTATCATCTCCTCCCACTTCCTTTCTTTCTTGACAGGATCTCACTCTGTCACCCAGGCTGGAGAGAAGTGGTGCAATCACAGCTCACAGTAGCTTCGACCTCCTGGGCTCAAGCAATCCTCCCACCTCAGCCTCCTGAGTAGCTGAAACTACAGGCACACACCATCACACACAGCTAATTTCTGTATTTTTTGTAGAAACAGGGTTTCATCATATTGCCCATGGCTTGTCAGTCTTCCCAGTTTCGTGCTTATATATATTAATAGTCAACATTTCAGTTACCAGTCTATAAACTTAATTTTGCTGCTTTATTTAGCAAAAGTCCCCAGCTGCTCCTTCAATTTCATATAATTATGCTTGCCAGAAATTATTTCTATTTAGTCTTCATATGTATCACTATAATTTTCATAAATAAACTTAATTTTGCTGCTTTATTTAGCAAAAGTCCCCAGCTGCTCCTTCAATTTCATATAATTATGCTTGCCAGAAATTATTTCTATTTAGTCTTCATATGTATCACTATAATTTTCATTAATAAACTTACAAAATGAGAAGCTATAAAATTCAAAGTATTCACTTTACTGGTTTTCTTTTCTTCGGAATCCTGATAAACATTTTCAAATTATTCAATCTTTTCAATAGGTGCCGGAATCCAAGTGTAATGACATAGTTAACTTCAGTTGCTATAGGGCAGCTACTTTAATGTAGTTTCTTCAGAACTCTTAACTGATACATATTGTATTAGAATAGAATAATAATTTAAGTATACATTATTGGTAAAAAAAAAATAGGTTTTAAAAGTTCCAGAAGAACTTCTAGCCATGATTGTTCTGATTTCTCTCTTTTTTTTTCATTTCTTATGATAGGATAACAGCCCACCATTCTTTCTGCCCTCAACCAGGCCCACTAGGTTCTCTACTCAACTACTGCCATCTCTACCTCTCTGTGCTCTTCTCTGTGCTCTAGTGTATCACTCTAACTCTGAGGATGTTAACTGTGTAGTGCATCATGGGTCAGAACTAAAATTCTCACCTGGGCTTGACAGGCCTTCTGCAGACCCTCAGACTCTTCAGTTTCCTTTGTCTTCTCTCCATTTTTTCAACCTTCCAGCTAGACAAATCTATTTAGTAGCCTTTTTCTACCTCCAAGACCTTTCTTAAGTCACTTCTTTACCAAGGAGGTATTTTCCCAAACTAATTATAATGGAAATGGTGATTTTCTCCACTTCATCTTAAACATGGTTGTTTTTTCTCCTTCAGTCTCTGAGACCTCTAAATATGCTTAGATTTCTAGGTGTATCTGGCATAAACTTTAAACATTTTTATATTGGTAAACATCTCAGACATATCAGTCTAATCTATCTTTTTTGTTTACTTTTTTATTATGGAAAATTTCAGGCATACAAACTGAAAGAGACTAATACAATGAACCCCCATACACCCATATCAAGCTTCAACAATTATCAGCTTTTTCCACTGTATTAGGCAATACAAAGTCTGTTTCATTTATTTTGTGCAACACCTATTTCAGCATAACACATCTTTATAGATGTTTTAAATAATATTCTACCTGTACTCACCATATCCTAGGCTCTATGTAGTACATCCTCCTATCCTCTCAGAATATGAACAGAATCAAAACCTATAATTCTTGCCTTTTATTCTCTTTTGGGAAAACTTTAACCACTCAAAGAAAATTGGTAAACTTTCATTTGATGAAGTCATTAATAAAGTAATGAAAAGTTACATGTACAAATAAAATTTAAGGATTTTTTAAAAACTGCAATACGTTAAAGGAAAGTTCTGAAACCTCTAAACCAAATAAAGGAGGAGAAAATAACAATTGAATACCTATTGTGTACCATAAACTAGGTGATTTTCATATGCTTTATAAATTTAGAGTGATGAGTATGACAGAACTAAGAATAAACAGAAAAAGATAAATTAGTGAACATTGATATTTGTTCAAGAAACATTTATTGAACATTTTTCTATAATGTGCTAGGTACAGTATATAGGCTACTACATAAATAATAACGAATAGGATAAAATATCTGTTATGGAGTTTATGGTCTAGATGAGATAAAATATAACTATCAAAAATATAATAAGGCTTACATTTTTAGATTAGAAAAGGCTTTATTTAGGTAACATCTGAAAGTGTGTAAACACACATAAAAATTAGCTTCAGCTGGGTGCATTCCTGTAGTCCCAGCTTAGTTAGCGAGGACTGAGGTAGAAAGATCGTTTGATCCCAGGAGTTTGAATCTGGTTTGGGCAACATAGTGAGACACCATCTCTAAATAAAATAATAAGATCTGTGATGTTAAAGAAAATCCCCCCACAAAAAGAAAGGCTATGTATTACAAAGTGGGTCTCAAACTTTTGGGGCTCAGGACCTAAAGTCTGGGCCCATTATTGAGGATCCTAAGGTGGTTCTTGGCCACCTTAAAGGGGCAGCCACAACACAACAATTCGGCTCCATTGCACCTTGTAAGTATCTAAGATCCCAGGCAAGTCCATTGAATTCTTATGAAGAATAAGATGAGAGAGAAAACAGTGACCAAAAGATAAGGTTGAACATGTGGTTCTAAGAGTTTGGTTATAATAGAGGTTTTGTTTATATGGATAATAACAATAGGTCTTTAATATATTAGAAATTAAAACAAAATATTCTAATATGTACTTATAAAGTCATTTAAAGTAACAATAACAAACCATTATTTATAAACATAAAAATAATTAGTAAGAAGAGGAAAATAATTTTACATTTTTGCTAATCTCTGGTATCTGGCTTAATAGAGGAAAAATACATTCTCATATCTGCTTCTGCATTCAAACTACGGTGATGTTGTTTTGATTGAAGTCTCTAAGAAAACATGACCTTATACTAATATGTAGTTGGAAAAGGAAGGACTTTATGGACCCCTAAATGGTACTGAGGACTCCCAGGGGTTCTAAGACCACATTTTGAGATTTGCTGAGTTACAGGAAAAACATCCCAATTGAGTCATATCAAGTTCTCATTCTAGAAATGTATTTTAGAATGCTAAATGGAGATTGGCTTAACAACTTAATTCCTATACTCAGTGACCTGAATGCCAAGAGACTTTGTATCTGGAATCTTAACAGGCTTTTCTTCTTCTAGCGTTAAGTGATTTTTCTTGTTTGAGTAGGCAGATGCAATGTCCTTGGCCACCTTAAAGGGGCAGCAGCAACCCAACAATTCAGCTCCATTACACCTATGTATCTAAAATCCCAGGCAAGTCAATTGAATCGTTATCAAGAATACGATTAGAAAGAAACCAGTGATCAAAAGATAAGATGGAACACGTGGTTCTAAGAGTTTGGTCATAATAGAGAAGGCTGGGATGATAAAGAGATTTAGTAATGGCATTCTAACACATTAAGCATTCATGTTAAATGAAGACAAATATGTATCCACCGCAGGTTTCAGAGGTAATATTGCAATATTAGTATAACCCATACACAATTTATCAAAAAAGCTGCATTTTTTCAAATTTGACAGATGAGGTCTGTATTTACAATACATTATTTTTGTGAAAAGGAGAATCTGCTGTATGCCAAAAAGTATGCCTGGCAATGGGATACGAAACAAATAAGAGCTAGCCCTTGTGAATCAAATAGCTTTGGTGACAGAAATAGATGTACTAATTATTATATGATGTAGTAAATGCTATAATACCAGTATTATAACCAGGCTACAGAAACATGGAAAAGACTATGGTATGGTTAAGGAAGAGGCTGGGTTAAAGAAGGTTTCACGGAGACAATGACATTTGAGTTAGACCTTGACAGATAAGTAGAATTTCACAAAGTGGAAAAGATTGTAAAGGCATCCAGGAAAAAGAACCAGAATGAACAAAAATACCGATGCCTGGTGACCCATTGCAAATCTGGGGAGCTATAAAATTGTCCAGTCAATCTATGGCAAAACTAGAAAGACAGGCTGGGCACAGACTAGAATGAATACTGTGCACCATATTAATAAAAAGTTCAGATATTACCTAATAATACTATAGGCAATAGAGAGCCAGCAAACGAGCATGACTTAAAGATGTATCCTAGAAAGAAAAGAAAAAGAAACTCTTATAGCAATGTAGAGAATGGAGTTTAATGGGGAAAGACTAGTGGAAGGAGGACAAGTACAATGACCTTGGTAAGAGAAGATAAGGGCCTGAATTAGGACATTGGCATTAGGAATGAAAAGCTGGAAGAGACATTTTGGAAGTGGAATTGACAGGACATGGTGACTCATTATTTATTTAACAAATATTTCTTACGCTCCTACTTTGTGTCAGGCGCTATCCTAAGCTTGGGGAGATGAAAGGGAACAAAAAGTCAAAGTCCCTGTCTTGATTAAATTTTTTTGTTTGTTTTTTGTTTTTTTATTTTTTATTTTTTTATTTATTATTATATTTTAATGTGCACAATGTGCAAGTTTGTTACATATGTATACATGTGCCATGTTGGTGTGCTGCACCCATTAACTCGTCATTTAGCATTAGGTATATCTCCAAATGCTATCCCTCCCCTCTCCCCCCATCCCACAACCGTCCCCGGAGTGTGATGTTCCCCTTTCTGTGTCCATGTGTTCTCATTGTTCAATTCCCACCTATGAGTGAGAACATGCGGTGTTTGGTTTTTTGTCCTTGCGATAGTTTGCTGAGAATGATGGTTTCCAGTTTCATCCATGTCCCTACAAAGGACATGAACTCTTCATTTTTTATGGCTGCATAGTATTCCATGGTGTATATGTGCCACATTTTCTTAATCCAGTCTATTGTTGTTGGACATTTGGGTTGGTTCCAAGTCTTTGCTATTGTGAATAGTGTCGCAATAAACATACGTGTGCATGTGTCTTTATAGCAGCATGATTTATATTCCTTTGGGTATATACCCAGTAATGGGATGGCTGGGTCAAATGGTATTTCTAGTTCTAGATCCCTGAGGAATCGCCACACTGTCTTCCACAATAGTTGAACTAGTTTACAGTCCCACCAACAGTGTAAAAGTGTTCCTATTTCTCCACCTCCATCTCCAGCACCTGTTATTTCCTGACTTATTAATGATCGCCATTCTAACTGGTGTGAGATGGTATCTCATTGTGGTTTTGATTTTCATTTCTCTGATGGCCAGTGATGATGAGCATTTTTTCATGTGTTTTTTGGCTGCATAAATGTCTTCTTTTGAGAAGTGTCTGTTCATATCCTTTGCCCACTTTTTGATGGGGTTGTTTTTTTCTTGTAAATTTGTTTGAGTTCATTGTAGATTCTGGATATTAGCCCTTTGTCAGATGAGTAGGTTGCGAAAATTTTCTCCCATTTTGTAGGTTGCCTATTCACTCTGATGGTAGTTTCTTTTTCTGTGCAGAAGCTCTTTAGTTTAATTAGATCCCATTTGTCAATTTTGGCTTTTGTTGCCATTGCTTTTGGTGTTTTAGACATGAAGTCCTTGCCCATGCCTGTGTCCTGAATGGTATTGCCTAGGTTTTCTTCTAGGGTTTTTATGGTTTTAGGTCTAACATTTAAGTATTTAATCCATCTTGAATTAATTTTTGTACAAGGTGTAAGGCAGGGATCCAGTTTCAGCTTTCTACATATGGCTAGCCAGTTTTCCCAGCACCATTTATTAAATAGGGAATGCTTTCCCCATTGCTTGTTTTTCTCAGGTTTGTCAAAGATCAGATAGTTGTAGATATGTGGCATTATTTCTGAGGGCTCTGTCCTGTTCCATTGATCTATATCTCTGTTTTGGTACCAGTACCATGCTGTTTTGGTTACCGTAGCCTTGTAGTATAGTTTGAAGTCAGGTAGTGTGATGCCTCCAGCTTTGTTCTTTTGGCTTAGGATTGACTTGGCGATGCGGGTTCTTTTTTGGTTCCATATGAACTTTAAAGTAGTTTTTTCCAATTCCGTGAAGAAAGTCATTGGTAGCTTGATGGGGATAGCATTGAATCTATAAATTACCTTGGGCAGTATGGCCATTTTCATGATATTGATTCTTCCTATGCATGAGCATGGAATGTTCCTCCATTTGTTTGTATCCTCTTTTATTTCATTGAGCAGTGGTTTGTAGTTCTCCTTGAAGAGGTCCTTCACATCCCTTGTAAGTTGGATTCCTAGGTATTTTATTCTGTTTGAAGCAATTGTGAATGGGAGTTCACTCATGATTTGGCTCTCTGTTTGTCTGTTATTGGTGTATAAGAATGCTTGTGATTTTTGCACATTGATTTTGTATCCTGAGACTTTGCTGAAGTTGCTTATCAGCTTAAGGAGATTTGGGGCTGAGACAGTGGGGTTTTCTACATATACAATCATGTCATCTGCAAACAGGGACAATTTGACTTTCTCTTTTCCTAATTGAATACCCTTTATTTCCTTCTCCTGCCTAATTAATTGCCCTGGCCAGAACTTCCAACACTATGTTGAATAGGAGTGGTGAGAGAGGGCATCCCTGTCTTGTGCCAGTTTTCAAAGGGAATGCTTCCAGTTTTTGTCCATTCAGTATGATATTGGCTGTGGGTTTGTCATAGATAGCTCTTATTATTTTGAGATACGTCCCATCAATACCTAATTTATTGAGAGTTTTTAGCATGAAGCATTGTTGAATTTTGCCAAAGGCCTTTTCTGCATCTATTGAAATAATCATGTGGTTTTTGTCTTTGGTTCTGTTTATATGCTGGATTACGTTTATTGATTTGCGTATATTGAACCAGCCTCGCATCCCAGGGATGAAGCCCACTTGATCATGGTGGATAAGCTTTTTGATGTGCTGCTGGATTCAGTTTGCCAGTATTTTATTGTGGATTTTTGCATCAATGTTCATCAAGGATATTGGTCTAAAATTCTCTTTTTTGGTTGTGTCTCTGCCAGCCTTTGGTATCAGGATGATGCTGGCCTCATAAAATGAGTTAGAGAGGAGTCCCTCTTTTTCTATTGATTGGAATAGTTTCAGAAGGAATGATACCAGCTCCTCTTTGTACCTCGGTAGAATTCGGCTGTGAATCCATCTGGTCCTGGACTTTTTTTGGTTGGTAAGCTATTGATTATTGCCACAACTTCAGAGCCTGTTATTGGTCTATTCAGAGATTCAACTTCTTCCTGGTTTAGTCTTGGGAGGGTGTATGTGTTGAGGAATTTATCCATTTCTTCCAGATTTTCTAGTTTATTTGCGTAGAGGTGTTTGTAGTATTCTCTGATGGTAGTTTGTATTTCTGTGGGATCGGTGGTGATATCCCCTTTATCATTTTTTATTGCGTCTATTTGATTCTTCTCTCTTTTCTAAATTTTTTTTTTAATTAGACAGAGTCTTGCTCTGTCACCCAGGCTGGAGTGCAGTGGTGCAATCTCAGCTCACTGCAACCTCTGCCTTCCAGGTTCAAGCAGTTCTGTGCCTCAGCCTCCCGAGTAGCTGGGATTACAAGTGTCTGCCACCACACTCAGCTAATTTTTGTATTTTTAGTAGGGATGGGGTTTCACCATATTGGCCAGGCTGGCCTTGAACTCCTGAGCTCCACCCGCCTCGGGCTCCCAAAGTGCTGGGATTACAGGTGTGAGCCACCATGCCCAGCCTTCTTGATGGAACTTACACTGTAGTGGGGCACAATTGCAAGAGGTTTGGCCAATTTGATTTGGAGGGGTAGAGGTGAGGAGAGGAATATTGTCAAGAATGAACCCAAGCAAGAGTCAGAGGATGAGAAATAAACAAACAAACAAGTAAATAAAAAAGGATGAACCCAAGGTTTCTAGTTTGAGCAAATGGGTGAACAGGGTTACCATTAACTGGAGATTAAATTAAAAGGCATGTTTAAGTCAGAAAATGAGCTCAGTTTCTGAGTCACTGTGCTTGGCCGACAACTTATTTATTTATTTATTTATTTATTTATTTATTTATTGAGACAAAGTCTCACTGTGTCACCCAAGCTGGAGAGCAGTGGTGTCATTTCTGCTCACTGCAACCTTTGCCTCCTGGGTTCAAGCAATTCTCCTGCCTCAGCCTCCCGAATAGCTGGGATTACAGGCACATGCCACCACACCTGGCTAAATTTTTTTAGTACAGACAGGGTTTCACCATGTTGGCCAAGCTGGTCTCCAACTCCTGACCTCAAGTGATCTGCCCACCTAAGCCTACCAAAGTGCTGGGATTACAGATGTGAGCCATTGTGCCCAACCAGGCTGTCAACTTTTAAGATTTCTTTTTTGAGATGGAGTCTTGCTCTGTCGCCCAGGCTGGAGTGTAATGGCACTATCTCAGCTCACTGCAACCTCCACCTCCCAGGTTCAAGTGATTCTCATGCCTCAGCCTCCTAAGTAGCTGGGATTACAGGTGTGCACTACCACACCCGGCTAATTTTTGTATTTTTTAGCAGAGATGGGGTTTCACCATGTTGACCAGACTGATCTCTAACTCCTGGCCTCAAGAGATCTGCCTGCCTTGCACCCCCAAAGTGCTGGAATTACAGGCGTGAGCCACAGTGCCCAGCCAACTTTTAAGAAGATTTTAAACGTAATACTTAACTATATGCTGCAAGTAAATGTTAAAACCTAATTCTTACAGTCTTTGGAACAAGCAACAAAATTGTTTTGAGCTTCATAAAATATGAGCCTAAATTTTTATCATTTTTCACTTGTACAGGAAACATAAACTTAGGTATAATGTAACTTTATTACATTTAATTAATGAAGGTTGCAACCTTATACTTTAAAAATTACACTATAGGCGACCGGGCGCGGTGGCTCACGCCTGTAATCCCAGCACTTTCAGAGGCCAAGGCGGGCGGATCAAGAGGTCAGGAGATCGAGACCATCCTGGCTAACACGGCGAAACCCCATCTCTACTAAAAATACAAAAAAATTAGCCAATCATGGTGGCGGGTGCCTGTAGTCCCAGCTACTCGGGAGGCTGAGGCAGGAGAATGGTGTGAATCTGGGAGGCGGAGTTTGCAGTGAGTTGAGATTGTGCCACTGCACTCCAGCCTAGGCAACAGAACGAGACTCCATCTCAAAAAAAAAAAACAACAACAACAAAATTACACTATAGGCTGGCCATGGATGGTGGCTCACGCCTGTAATCCTAGCACTTTGGGAGGCTGAGGCAGGTGGATTGCCCAAGCTAAGGAGTTCGAGACCAGCCTGGCCAACATGGTGAAACTCCGTCTCTACTAAAATACAAAAAATTAGCCAGGCATGGTGGTGTGCGCCTGTAGTCCCAGCTACTTGGTAGGCTGAGGCAGGAGAATTGCTAGAACCCGGGAGGTGGAGGTTGCAGTTAGCCAGGATCAGGCCACTGCACTCCAGCCTGGGCTACAGAGCAAGACTCCATCTCTAAAAAAAAGGGAAAAAAAGTATACTGTAGGCTGGGTGCAGTGGTTCATGCCTGTAATCCCAGCACTTTAGGAGGGTGAGGCCTGGGCAACATGCTAAAACCCCATCTCTACAAAAAACAGAAAAATTAGCCAGGTGTGGTGGTGCACACATGTAGTCCCAGCTACTCGGGAAGCTGAGGCGGGAGGACTGCTTGAAGCTGGGACGTAGAGACTGCAGTGAACCCTGATCACGCCACTGCACTCTAGCCTGGGTGAAAGATCGAGACCCTGTCTCCAAAAAATAATAATAATGAAGTAAAAATGATACTATAAAACCTGTCATAAACCTCATCACAATTCAAAAATATGAAATTAGATCCTATTTCACCTATATGAAGTAGTGATCTATTTCCCTCCTACCAATACACAATTCCTCACCGAAAACCAAGAATCTTATGCCAGGTGCAGTGGCTCACACCTGTAATCCTAGCACTTTGGGAGGCCGAGGCAGGTGGATCACCTGAGGTCAGGAGTTCGAGACCAGCCTGGCCAACATGGTGAAATCTCGTCTCTACTAAAAATACAAAAAGGCCAGGTGCGGTGGCGCATGCTTGTAACCCTAGCACTTTGGGAGGCCAACGTGGGCAGATCACGAGGTCAGGAGTTCGAGACCAGCCTGGCCATCATGGTGAAACCCCATCTCTACTAAAAATACAAAAATTAGCCAGGCGTGGTGGCGAGTGGCTATAATCCCAGCTACTCGGGAGGCTGAGGCAAGAGAATCACTTGAACCCAGGGGGTGGAGATTGCACTAAGACGAGATGGTGCCACTTCAGCCTGGGCAAAAGAGCAAAATTCTGTCTAAAAAAAAAAAAAAGAAAGAAAGAAAATCAAGAATCTTTCGAATCTTTCAACCTGCCTTGATATCCTTCCGCAATAAGTATAAATAACACTTTGCCCTTATATGACAGTATGTGATACTTTTTGAAGTATATCCATCAAACTATGAGCCCCTGAAAGGTAAGAACTGCTCTATTCCTCTCTATAGTTTTAGTGTTTCGCACAACACCTAGGACATAGTACAAGCTCTATTCGTATTTGAGCTAGTGAATGAATGACAAAGAGATAACAGGAAAACTGTCTGATCCAAAATCACCCCAAATAAGACACATGATTCTTATCTACAAAAGGAAGACTGATGATCTAGATGCACTAACTAAAATAATAAAAAATAAAATGGGGTGAATTTATGCTAAACTAAATACCATGAACAACCAGAAACCTGAGGCTTCAGGAGTTCTGTTCCCAAGCAAATTGATGTGGTAATCACTGGAGTCTGGGCCTCCTCACCATCTCTGCAAGTGGAAGATGGTCTTTCATTGAAGGACACAGCTGGGAATAGGAAGACCTGGATCTCTGGCTCCAAACATGTAAGTGGAATGGGGAGGCAAAAGAAAAACAGTAAACTCCTCTTTATAGCCAAGCTGTAGGAGTCACAAAAACCCTCCTAAACACTTCTCAAATGGACAGGGAGTAGAATTTTTAAGGAGGCCAGGCATAGTGGCTCACACCTGTAATCCCAGCACTTTGGGAGGCCGAGGCAAGAGGATTGCTTGAGACCATGAGTTTGAGACAAGCCTAGGCAACATAGTGAGGCTCTATCTCTACAAAAAATTAAAAAATCAGCCAGGCATGGTGGTGCATGTCTGTAGTCCTAGCTACTCAGGAGGCTGAGGTAGGAGGATCACTTGAGCCCAGGAGATAGAGGCTGCAGTGAGCCAAGATCATGCCACTGCACTCTAGCCTGGGTGACAGAGCAAGACTCCGTCTCAAAAAAAAAAAAAAAGATTATTTACAAGATCCTAGGAAATACTTCCTTAGCAGAAATATCTTCCCCATGCTTTCTAAAATCCCACCAGGGAAAGTATTTTATTTGTTTTGGTTAGCAATATATGGTCCCTTCCAGCTCTAATCGACACTAACAATTAGTGTCAATGAATGCTAATCTCTTCTCCCACTCCCATGATCACATTATTTAAGAGGTTTGCTAACCAAAATGTATCTACAATGTTTAAAGTCCCAGTTCCTGTTGCTAAGTACAGCAGACTTTCCATCATATGATGCATCAGATATACTTGCCCTAATACTTAGATCGGGGACTGCATACTCAAGTATTCAGGGTCAGGTAATGTAAATGTAATGTAAGGTAATGTTATGTAATATAATTGACAGGTAATGTAAATGAGTGTATGACTTGTTTAAAACAATAGGGAATCTCAGAGACTATGTCAAATGCAGAGCATGTGACCTGCCTGTCTGTGGGGCAGCCACTATTTAGTTCCAGTGTATTGTTCCTGTGCAAAAATGTGAACCTTTGGGTACAATGTACACTATTTGGGTGACAGGTACACTAAAAACCCAGACAGACTTCACCATTTTACAATTCATCCATGTAACCAAAAACCACTTGGTACCCCTAAAGCTACTGAAATAAAAATAATTTCTTTAAAAAAGTGAACCCAGATTTTGCCCAGATTTTCCAGTTTTCAAGAGAGGATGTAAATCGATATTTTAATGTAAAATGTACCAATTTTTAAGTATGTCTGTGGCTAAAAGTGTCTTTTTTTTTTTTTGACACAGAGCCTCACTCTGTCACTTAGGCTGGAGTGCAGTGGTACAAGCACGGTGCACTGCAGCCTCAGCCTCCTGAGCTCAAGCAATCCTCCTGCCTCGGCCTCCCAGGTAGTTGGGACTACAGGCATGCACCACCACATCTGGCTAATTTTTAAATTTTTTGTAGAGATGGGGGTGGGTCTCACTATGTTGCCAGGCCTGGTCCTGAACTCCTGGGCTCAAGGGATCCTCTCGCCTCAGCCTCCCAAAGTGCTTGGATTACAGGCATGAGCCACCACACCCAGCCCCAAAAGTGTCTTTTTTGTTTTTGATTTTTTTTTTTTTTTTTTTTTTTTTACTTTTTTTCCACACTTGGTAATCAGGAAGTAAAAGGTGTCTTTTTGACTGTCGACTTTTTGACTGCCATAGCCTTAGTCTAAATGAATAGACAACACTGACAAAATGGAAAGGGTCAAAGGGGAGGCCTATTTTGGCCAGAAAGAGAAGGGGAAGAAAAGACAGGGAAGAGGCCCAGGATGGATGGTGAGAAGTGAATTTCACCAACCTCGAAACCTCATATAGGGAGCCCCAATCTGCTTGTCTTCTAATCTAAGAGTAAAAAGGAAGAGATGTCAAGAAGGAAATAAAGGAGGAAGAAAAAGAATCACCTGTTGAGCACTTACTGGATGGCAGACACTGCATGGGATGCTTTCACATGTTGTTTTATTGAGATATGTCAATGCAAAAAGAAAGAGTTCTATGCATGGGAAAAAGACTTAAAGGAAATACATCAAAATCCTAACAGTAAGAGTGTCAGATTACAAGAGCCCCTTTTTCCATTCTCCATAATTTTTAACCATAAATATAATATGGTGTATTAACATTATAATACAAATTAAACTAAAATTTAAGGTGGATTTCTGGGTACAAATCCACCCACCCTGGAGTATATAAAGTAAACTACTATAAATTAAGCCAAACTATACACTGAATATTTAAATAATAAAGGAAAATGTAGCCATTTCAAATGTATATAATATGTAACTATGCAATTATAAACCCAGAAAGAGAACATGAAAGAAACTACACAGGTGATATGGACCACAGATTGATTAAATAAGAACACAAATATGTGAAATTGTTAAGAATGTTATAAATCATTTTCTCTCCAAATTATAAACTACCAAGATGTTCTATGTGTGTGTGGCCTACATAACTATAAAATAACAGTCCTCTCTTCTATAAAAACGTTTAGACTTTTACCTGTCTGTTACATACTTTTCCACATTCACTGCATTATTTTCTTTCTTTTAGGTGTGCACAACTCTCATATTTAAATAATCCCCCTTTTTTTTGTCTTTTAGGGTATTTCAAAGATAACAGGTTTTTTTTTAATAAATGAAGTATGTCATTATAGGCCGCTCAGATTCTAAGCAATCTGAATCCCCAATTAATGTCTTCCAAATATGCATATTTAGTTTTTATTCTGCTCAAAAATGAAACCCTAACCTAAATACTTCAAGTGAAATTTCAGGGGAAAAATACTGTTCAAAAACCTAGATAATGCATTCCTTTGTTGATGCTAAATATAGTCATCTCAAGATGACATACATTTTGACAATGATCAGCCTTACATGTCAAATTTTCAAAAATAGCACAAATTCCATTTTAAGGTGAGCAGGAACAATTGCTATTCATTACATTTCAATTGAAAATGGATTTTAAAATATGAATCTTCTATTAAAACTGGATTACATTGTAACTATGATGAGGAAAACTGGATTTAAAATAATTTTGTTGTGGTTTTAGCTTAGAATTCTTTAAGGGAATTGCAGATAAACTACATAATTGCATGCATTTTTCTTTAAATTGTTCCTCAGAAGCATTAGTCAAAATATAAAATATCTGCAAAAATACGGTGTTAATTGTAAGGAAGAAGAAACTTAAACAGCTACATTGGTTAATCAAAGTTTACTTATACAAATTATACCTCCCCCCAAAAAACCTTTCTCTCATTTGATTAATTATGCATTTTTTCTTAACAATACCCCAAACTCAAAAGAATTTGAGACAAAGTTTTCTAACTGCAGCAGTTTAACCTGTAAAGGATAATGTTTAGCGGGGGGAATTATGTGGTCCACTCAATAACGTGTGACTAAGATATAAATAACGTGTGACTAAGATATAAACTTAAGTATAAATACTTTATTTAATCACATTACCTAAGACATAGTTATGTTGTGACTCGAAGGCCAATGGGCCGCTGCTACATGAATTCATTAACAAAATTTAACGATGAATGATATTCCCGTTGTTTTGGTCAGGGAACTAATTTCTTTATTATGGCTTCTTCTCTCTACCTGTGTCTTCACCAAGGACATTTTGTTAGGACATATCCTTATGCTATTTTTACCTTGTTATCTCTCTGCCAACTTTGTTCACGTTGTGCTTTAATAACTATAAAATGAGCATCTCTAAGTCACTGCAGTAACCAACTATAATCTCTCAACTTCGTCATTTTCTTTATAAATCCCAATGCTAATGCATTTGTAGAACGTTTCACAGTTTACAAACAGCTGGAATGGTTTGGCGTTTTCAAAAGCATATAGGCAAAGGGAGTTCTCAAGAAGTGACTACATTTTTCACTCACTTAAACTACGTAAACTTCGTAAACTTCCAGCCCTAGTTGCTCAACCCCCAGCATCCCACCTCGGGCAGAATCACGAAAAAAAAAAAAAAAAAAGGGTTGGAGACAGGAGTGGGGGGATATGCGGGGGTGTGTGTGGGGGGGAGTAACAGGCTGTTAAATCATATTTCTCCCTATCTTCCACAGAGACCGATCAGAAAGGATTTCTTAACTGGCACTGCTGGCAGAGACGGAGACCGCGGCTGGGGCAAGTGGTGGGGGACGGCACTGAACTTCCCTAAGGACCCCAAGGGTTCAGCCGAGGGACCGGCACCCACTCCGCTCACAGAGGGCTCCCTCCCTACAGTAGGGAACGCACCCGAAACTCAGCCGACAAGGCGCAGGGGAGCAGGGCAAAGACATTGCAACCAGAAGCCCAAGGCCGGCCGACACTTTCAGACCCTGGGGCAGCCCCTGGTAGGCACCCCGCCGAGCCCGCAGGACGCGGCTCCAAGGCAGGGTTCGCCCGGGCCGGGGCCAGCGCGGACCACAGCTGTATGGCGCCCGGCGCCCTCCGGAGCTGCAGCGGAGCACGGCCAGAAGCCGCAGACCCCGAGTGCCTCTCTGCAGCCGCCGCTCCCGCCCCCGCCCCCACCAGGGGACCCGACACCTCCGTCTCCACTCCCCCCAGCCCACGTTCCCCCAACTCTTCTCACCCTCCAGGAGCCGGTGACCGACGAAGGTCCTTCTTTCCGCGTGGAGGGACTGTGCGCGTTCCGCCTGGCTGTGGGTAGGGGTCTGGGAGCTCTGGCCGCTAACACTTCTGCTCCAGCCGCTGGGAGTCCTCTGGCTGCCGCCGCCGCCGCCGCCGCCGCCTCCAGCAGCAAGTTTCCATAAAAGTCCTGGTGCGCAGCCTGTTCCCGCATTCCAGGCGGGCCCAGCGCCGGCTGCAGCTGTTCCAAAACACAAGGCCAGTTCCCCCAACCCCCCACCTCCGCCGTATCACCCGGAGTGGGGGTGGAGAGTTGAGGAGAAAAGCAGGGGAGGGGGACCGTGGCTGCCAACTTTACGCCAGAATTTGTCTGTCTCCCGGCCCTAGGTGCGCGAGCTGACCCCCTAACTTTGGGCCTGCCTCCACCTCCAGCCAGGCCTGGGGAAGGAAGGCTGCCTCCGCCATGGGAAAGGAATGAGGCCGAAATGGACTTCATTACCGGGCTGAAGCTGGCTCCCCCTACCCGCAACCAGTTTGCTCTGGGGCCCACTTCTCTCAGCTACTCTACCCATCCTAGTTTCCAGTCAAGAAGCCAAGCCACTACATATCTTCTACTACCCTAAGCATTGACCTTTGGCCAAGTTTTCCTTTATTACAAAGAGCGTGGGGCAGCAATCCGGGAACACTTCATCTGTCTATTGCTCCCCTTTTCTTAGCTCCAGTCTTTAAAAGGAGAGTTAAAAAAGAAGAAGAAGAAGAAGAAGAAGAAGAAGAAGAAGAAGAAGAAGAAGAAGAAGAAGAAGAAGAAGAAGAAGAAGAAGAAAGTTGAAGGCAGAGGAGGAGAAGAAAAAAAGGAATATATTTATATAAGTACAAATATCTTTATATTCCACCTTTTTCTTAATTGAAGGCAAACCATATCTGGTCTTTCTAAAGCTTCATAAAGGCATCTTTGACTATTAGACACCCACAGACCTTTTTCAACTTGGACCGCCAGCCTGTCAAACCCATCAGACAATACCATATTAAAACCCGAAATGCACACTCGGAGTATTTTTGGTGGACGAGATCTTTAATTCTTCACTGCACTTGAAAAAAAAATCGAAATGACATCCAGATAAAGAATAAAGGTAACCACTTCCACCTTCAGGCCCTAAGCAGACAGCGGTGCTCAGGTTATATTTCAGGGATGTTGAAAAGGCCTTCTGGGCTGGGCGCGGTGGCTCATGCCTGTGATCCCCGCACTTTGGGAGGCCGAGGCGGGTGGATCACTTGAGATCAGGAATTCAAGACCAGCCTGACCAACATGGCAAAAGGCCGTCTTTACTAAAAATACAAAAAATTAGCCTAGTGTGGAGGCACACACCTGTAATCTGAGTTACTCAGGAGGCTGAGGCAGGAGAATCACTTGAAGCCAGGAGGCGGAGGTTGCAGTGAGCAGAGATCATCCCACTGCACTCCAGTCTGGGTGACAAAATGAGACTCTGTCTCCAAAAAAAAAAAAAGGCCGGGCGCGGTGGCTCCTGCCTGTAATCCCAGCACTTTGGGAGGCCAAGGCGGGTGGATCACCTGAGGTCAGGAGTTTGCGACCAGCCTGACCAACATGGTGAAACTCTATCTCTACTAAAAATACAAAAAATTAGCCGGGCGTGGTGACGTGCGCCTGTGATCCCAGCTACCTGGGAGGCTGAGGTTGAAGAACCCACTTCGCTTGAACCCGGGAGGCTGAGGTTGCTGTGAGCTGAGATGGCACCATTGCACTCCAGCGTGAGCAACAAGAGTGAAACTCCCTCTCTCTCTCCGTTTCTCTCTCTCTCACACCCGTACACACAAAAGGCCTTCTACTCAAATATAACTCTGTTCCCCAGTCCCATCCCCACAGTATTTACTCAGGATGGAAACTCTTCTAAGGAGGGTAAGCCATTCATTCCTCGATTACAGAAAAGTTCAAAATTGGTAATTAAAATTATTTAAATGTACCAAACTACGGATAGTGATAGGCGGTCTTGGTAGTCTTGCTTGTGCCCTTGCTCTCTTTGATACCATCACCTTGGCCTTCTTCAGTTCATGAAACTTTCTATGGGCAGTCTGGCTGCAGGGCCTTTGTATAAGTTGTTCCCTGCATGAAATCCTTTCTCCCACTTTCCCCTTCACCTAACTTCAACATATCCTCCCGATCTCTTATTAAATGCTGCTTCCTCGGAGAAGGCTTCCTTGCATCCCACCTTTCTCCCCACCTTGCACCTCACCTTTCATCCCACCTTTCTCTTCCCTATATATATATATTCCTACTTATTTGCTTATTTATTTATTTATTTATTTATTTATTTGGAGATGTAGTCTCGCTCTGTCGCCCAGGCTGGAGTGCAGTGGCACGATCTCAGCTCACTGCAACCTCCGCTTCCCCAGTTCAATCGATTCTCCTGACTCAAAAGTAGCTGGGATTACAGGCGCGTGCCACCACACCTGGCTAATTTTTGTATTTTTAGTAGAGATGGGGTTTCACCATGTTGGCCAGGCTGGTCTTGAACTCCTGCCCTCAAGTGATCCACCCACCTCGGCCTCGCAAAGTGCTGGGATTACAGGTGTGAGCCACTGTGCCCTGCCCCTATACATATCAATTTATAATTACATATTTATTTCTGTGATTTAAAGAAGTGAGTTGGCTGAGCATGGCGTCTCACGCCTGTAATCCCAGCACTTTGGGAGGCTGAAGCGGGTGGATCACTTGAGGTCAGGAGTTCGAGACCAGCCTGGCCAACATGGCGAAATCCTGTCTCTACTAAAAATATAAAAATTAGCTGAGTGTGGTAGCGTGCGCCTGTAGTCCCAGCTACTCGGGAGGCTGAGGCAGGAGAATTGCTTGAAACCAGGAGGCGGAGGTTGCAGTGAGCCGAGATCATGCCACTGCACTCCAGTCTGGGCGACAGAGTGAGACTCTGTCTCGAAATATAATAAATAAATAAATAACTAGAAACTTAACAATTTTTTATTTTTATATCCACCCAATAGATTCACCAGATTAAACAAAGCTCTCCATTCTCTCTGTAGAACACTGATAGCTACTCACAGCATGCAAGGCCTGCTTATTTTCCCACCAATTCATCATTCATTCATTCAACAGATATTCAGTTCTATATGCTAAGGATACAGCAGTGATAAAAGAAAAATCCCTGCCATTATGGAACATACATTCTAGTGAAAGAAGGCAGACAATAAGCAAATAAGTGAACTATGTAGTATTTAGTGACATGTAATATGGCAATATGGATAATACCAGAGCAGGGAAGTAGAGAATGCTGGAGGCAGGCTGAGTAGATGTTGTAATTTTAGATAAGAGTGGCTAAGGAAAGCCTCATATGAGTAAAAGCCTTGAGGAGAGTGAAGCAGTAGGCTATGTAAATATCTGGAGAAGCAAATATTTGGAGGAAGAGTGGTCCAGGGATAGATACAAAGGCCCAGAGAAGGATTCTATCTGACATGTTCTAGGAAGAACCAGGAGGCTTGTGCGACTGAAGCTGAGTAGGTGAAGGGTGAGGTAATAGGAGGTGCAGTGGGGAGCAGGAGACAAGACTACGTAGGATTTTGTTTGTTTGAGAATAAGTCTCGCTCTGTCGCCCAGGCTGGAGTGCAGTAGCATAAACTCTGCTCACTGCAACCTCCGCCTCCTGGGTTCAAGCGATTCTCTTCCCTCAGACTCCCGAGTAGCTGGGATTACAGGCGCCTGTCACCATGCCCGGCTAATTTCTGTATTTTTAGTAGAGATGGGGTTTCACCATATTGGCCAGGCTGGTCTCAAACTCCTGACCTCAGGTGATCCGTCTACCTCGGCCTCCTAAAGTGTTGGGATTACAGGCATAAGCCACCATGCCTGGCCTTTTTTTTTTTTTTAGAGACCCAGGCTGGAGTGCAGTGGTGGAATCACAGCTCACCGCAGCCTCTAACTTCTGGGCTCAAGCGATCCTCCTGCCTCAGCTTCTCTGAGTAGCTGGGACTACAGGCATGCAACAACACACCTGGCTAATTTTTTAGTTTTTGTAGAAATGGGGTCTTATTGTGTTGCCTGGGTTGGTCTCAAACTCCTGGGCTTAAGCATCCTCCCACTTCGGCCTCCCAGAGAGTAGGGATTATAGGCATGAGCCATTGTGCCCAGCCTCTTTTTGTACAGCATTGTAAAGATTTTGGTTTTTACTCTAACATGGGTGGTCTCTGGTAGGTTTTGAACAACATAGTGACATGATCTGACATGTTTACTCTCTCTAGCTTAAGTGCTGCACATACACTAAATGAGGCAAGAGAAGAAGCAGGGAGATCAATTAATTAGGAGGCTTCCACAATAATCGGAATGAGGAATGGGGATTTGGGCCAAAGTGATAGTTGTGAAGGTAGTGAGAAATATCTGGCATATTTTTGTTTCCTTGTTGCCTTTTTAGGTAGAAATGGTAGGATTTTTTTTTTTTTTTTTTTTGGTAACTGAATGTGAGGTGTGAGGAAAGGAGGTTTTGGGCCTTTGATCTGGAAGAATGGAGTTGTAATTTACTCAGATAGGGAAGGTTGTGGGAAGAGGAGGTTTAGGCAGGGGTGGTAAGGAGCTCAGTTTTGACATGCTAAGTTTGAGATTACTAAAAATCCAAGATCTGCCAATTTGTATAAGCATTACTTGTATACTTATCACGAGTGATTAGGTTTGTTCTATGTCAGTTGCACGGTTTTGAAATTATACAAAGTAAACATTTAAAAAATGAAATTATAGGCCAGGCATGGTGGCTCACACCTGTAAGCCCAGCGCTGTGGGAGGCCAAGGTAGGCAGATCACCTGAGGTCAGGAGTTCGAGACCAGCCTGGCCATGATGGCAAAATCCCGTCTACTAAAAATACAAAAATAAGCCGGGCATGGTGGTACGTGCCTGTAATCCCAGCTACTCGGGAGGCTGAGGCAGGAGAATCGCTTGAACCCAGGAGGCGGAGGCTACAGTGAGCCCAGATCGTGCCCCCAAAAAAAAAATAAAGAAATTATAAAAGCAAAAATAAAGTTATAGTTTTTTATAAAAGCTGAGTTGAATGCTTTGAAAAGACTTGATAAAGGCAAATAGCTTACAAAAATTACCACCAAGCTAGGTGTGGAGAAGACAAATGTAAAAGATTGGGTACAAAATTGTACAAATCTAGGGAGATTCTGCAGTCAGTGCTTTTTAATGTACCTTTTCTCTCCTTTAAAAGTAAGGAAAACTCGAAATTCCAGATGATGATTTAGGGCAGGGGCCCCCAAACCCCAGGCTGCACAGCAGGAGGTGAGGGCTGGCGAGTGAGCATTACCACCTGAGCTCTGCCTCCTGTCAGATCAACGATGGCATTAGATTCTCATAGGAGAGCAAACCCTATTATGAACTGTGCATGTAAGGGACCTAGGTTGTGCACTCCTTAGGAGAATCTAATCCCTGATGATCTGTGATGGACCAGTTTCATCCCAAAACTATCCACCACAGCCACCCCCAAACCGTCCATGGAAAAATTGTCTTCCCCATAACTGGCCCCTGGTGCCAAAAAGGTTGGAGACCACTGATTTAGCGGTTTAGTTTATGTAACAAAGATATCTTGAAATATCGAGTGAATCCATACTCACAACTAAAGGCCTTGATACTATATCAAAAGATTGGCCAAAGAAAGTATATTCATTCATTTAACATTAAAATGTCAACCAGGCATGGTAGCTGAAGCCTGTAATCCCAGAACTTTGGGAGGCTGAGGTGGGAGGATCACTTGAGGACAGGAGTTCAAGACCAGCCTGGGAAACATACCAAGACCTCCTCTCTACTAAACAAAAATAAGCCAGGTGTGGTGGCATGTGGCTGTAGCCCCAGCTACTCAGGAGGCTGAGGCAGGAGAATCACTTGAGCCCAGGAGTTAGAAGTTGCAGTGAGAACCACTGCACTCCAGCCTGGGTAAGAGAGAGAGAAAAACCTTATCTCTTAAAAAAAAAAAAGTAATTTGTCTACATCATTATGTATAATCTATTATGATTCCCTGCCATGGTATCCAGCCACCAAGACAACCCCAAATGTTCCACCTCTTGGTACTCGCATCCTGTGTAATCCCCTCCCACATTGTGTCAGCGTTGGTCTGTGTTACCAATGGCAGAAGTGGCAACACTTCCACATCTAGGTTATAAAAGACATTGTGTCTTTTACCTTGCTGTTTCTTGGATTATTTATCTGGGAGGAAGCCAGCTGCCACGTCTTTTTTTTTTTTTTTCTGTAGAGACAGGGTCTCATTTTGTGGCCAGGCTGGTTTCACACTTATAGGCTCAAACAAACATTCCTCCTGCCTCAGCCTCCCAAAGCGCTGGGATTACAGGCATGAGCCACCATGCCTGGCCAGCTGTCATGTCTTAAAAGACACTCAGGCAGCTGAGAGGTCTAGTTGGTAGGAACTAAGGTCTCTTGCTAATGGCAAGGGACTGAGGCCTCCTGAAAACAGACATGTGAATGAGAAAACCTTAGAAGTGAGTCTTCCAGCCCCAATCAGGCCTTCAGATGACTGCAACTTCAGGAGAGAACCACCAGACTAAGCCATTCCTGAATTCCCAGCCCTCAGAAACTGTGTAAGATCATGTTTGTTGTTTCGAGCTGCTAAAATTTTAGGATAATTTGTTGTATTGTAACAGATTGTGAATATAATTGCTTTAACATTTATTATCCATCTTCATCTTCTACCACATTGTTTTATTGGTCCTTTGTAAAATTCCTGGGGCCATTCTTTTTCTTTCTTTTTTTTTTTAAAGATGGATTCTCGCTCTGTTGCCCAGGCTGGAGTGCAATGGCGTGATCTCAGCTCACTGCAACCTCTGCCTCCCAGGTTCAAGCAATTCTCCTGCCTCAGCCTCCCGAGTAGCTGGGACTACAGGCACGCAATGCCACGCCCGGCTCATTTTTTGTATTTTAGTGGAGATGGGGTTTCACTGTGTTGCCCAGGCTGGTCGCGAACTTCTGAGCTCAGGCAATCCACCCGCCTCAGCCTCCCAAAGTGCTGGGATTACACGCCGTGAGCCACCGCACCTGGCCCCTAGGACCATTCTCACACAGAGTTATTATTAAATAAGAATTAGCAAAGTTCAGGAAGTCATATATTTCAAGTGCTTTCTAATTCAAAGTGCTTCTCTATATTCAAGTACTATGGTATCATTTCAAACATAGCAAATTATAAAAGTTCTGTAATTTCCTAAATATAAATGTACTTTGTGAAAGGCTTCTGTGACACACATAAAAGACATATTTGATGTACCAGTTGCTTTGCTGTGGCTTTTAAGTAAAGAATAAAAAGTGTCATAGAAGGAAGGCTGTTTTTCTTCTCTGTAGTAGAATACAGTCCTTCCCTGCCCAGATGATGGTTACTGTAGAGTTTTCACTGTTCAGATATAGAAAAAGCCAAAGAAAGAACCTTAGCAGACAGAAGAGTTTGTGTAGCCTGATCAAAGATGTCAGTAGCGTAAGAAGAGAAAGAGATCAAGGGAGAAGAAGTGGCAGGATAAAGTATCAGAGAATACAGGGCATAGGAAGAAACACTGCAGAAAAAACCAGAAGTCAAAAGCAGCATAAGAACAGTTAGTTTAGAAAGATTAACAAAGTGATTTATAAAGATTTCCAGCAAAGCCCTATAAAGTCTAACAATAGGGCACTAAGATGTTTGCAGAGAAGCATTTTAAATATACATAAGAATTCAGAGACAGATGTTTAAAGTGCAAAACATTAAGTTCAGATCCTGAACATTAAGTTCAGGATCAAAGAAGATGCATGAGACAACAGAGTATGGCAGATAATGACAAAACAGAAAATGAGAATGAGATGCTGCTCTAGTTTCCCATTGCACTCCAACCCTGTATCCTAGCTAAGGAAAGATTCTACTCATGTTTATATGGTTTTCTTATCAATATATTTCACTTTATATGTTTAATAATTCTAAAAATGTAACTATATAGATTTATCTATATCATATATAATTATTCTAAAATAAACCCATTTGTTAAAAGTCTCAAACTAAGAATCTGTTTTCATATCCAGGTGACTTCCATCTGGTGACTATGGTGGTATCCAGGTGGCATCCCTCTCCTTGACTAAATATATCTGAACCCTTTTGTTTTTTGGTTTTGAGACTGAGTCTCACTCTGTTGCCCAGGCTGGAGTGCAGTGGCGTGATCTCAGCTCACTACAACCTCCACCTCCTGGGTTCAAGCAATTCTCCTGCCTCAGCCTTCCAAGAACCTGGGATTACAGGTGTGTGCCACCATGCCTGGCTAATTTTTGTATTTTTAATAGGGACAGGGTTTTGCCATGTTGGCCAGGCTGGTCTCGAACTCCTGACCTCAGATGATCCACCCGCCTCGGCCTCCTAAAGTGCTGGGATTACAGGCATGAGCCACCGCACCCGGCCTTTTATTTTTTATTTTAATGATAAAGTTTTATATTTGATTATAATGCTTCTGCAGTTGTCCTGTTCTCTATGCCATATATATGGGTCTTATGGAGACTGAATATTCTCATACAGGATCTGATGAGACAAGCGTGACTTCATAATTATATATTAACATTGTTTAAAATATTCAATACATCAGCAAGACGTACCATCACTTTTTTATTTGGCAGTAATAGTAATACATCCATGTTACAGTGCTTATTTTGGCTAAAGAGCCAGTGCAATTTTTTCTGCTACTGTAGTGTTTTACTTTTACACAAATTAATGAGTACAGTCCTTACATTTAGGAGACAGAAACATTTACTGATATCAGCTAAGTAAAGCTAATACATGGTTGTTCACAAACTAAACAAAACAATAACGTAATATACTCATTAGGAACAAAGTAGGGATGTTCTTATTTCCACTAATCACAGATTATATAAATTCTTAAATTTCACATACATATTTCTTAATCTAAGCAAAAAAAATTAGAATTCAGCTTAATTCCTATAATCATTTTGAAATTTACATCAAATAATTTCTGAATATATATTCACATTAAAATAAAAGTAAATGGGTTACATAAACATAATTTAAAATTTCTGATTATGAAAAGTTATAGAGAAGTACATTAAATGTTACTTTGGCATTCCTATTTCCTAGGCTTACAGGAATTATTAAGAATTCCTTTGTAATGCAAATAATCACTCTCTTGGAAATTAAATTTAAGTAGAAAATGTTACATTTTAAGGCAAGAAAACATTTGTAAATATTTTTATAAAGGCATTTAATTCAACAAATTAACGGAATCATAGTAAATGGATGCAAATAAAGAATATTACTTTATGAGAAAGACAAAGTTCTTTGGAGCTTACTGTGACAGTATGGAAAACTTGTCTTCTTTTTTAAAAGATAATTCCATTTTGATACTTAATAAACATAATGTTAACCTTCAAGAAGAAATAAGCATTCTTAGTTGAACAAAAATGTAGAGAAATTAAAATACAAAAAATGAAATTAAAAGAAATACCAAATGTAAATTGCCTCAAAATTTATCTTCTTTCTTCTAGAAAAAAGGATATTTTCTCAGGAGTGACTTAATTGAAGTCCCTCTTATAATTTACATATGGAAGTGGATGGTAGAGCTCATGGTGGCAAGGGCAATTCCATGATTAAGTGTTTAAACAGGGTTTACCCTAAAAGGCTCTAAACTAATCATTTTTAAAAACATTGCTTTTGCTATTTAACCCAATTTTAAGGCAAATGGAAACCGTTACATATGTCTTTTTTTTTTTTTTTTTTTTTTTTTTTGAGACAGAGTTTCACTCTTGTTGCCCAGGCTGGAGTGCAATGGCACGATCTCGGCTAACTGCAACCTCCGCCTCCCGGGTTCAAGTGATTCTCCTGCCTCAGCCTCTCGAGTAGCTGGGATTACAGGCATGCGCCACCGTGCCTGGCTAATTTTTGTATTTTTAGTAGAGACGGGGTTTCACCATGTTAGTCAGGCTGGTCTCAAACTCCTGACCTCAGGTTATCTGCCCACCTGGGCCTCCCAAAGTGCTGGGATTACAGGCGTGAGCCACTGCTCCTGGCCTGTTATATATGTCTTAAGTACCCTTCTGCATGCAGTCAGAAATGTTCTTTTCAAGAGGACATTTCCTTTAAAAAGTTCAAGTTTCTTCTCTTACGATAAAGAGATTTTTCCTATACTTATTGTCCTAAAATTCTATTTGGTCACTCTTACCTCTTTTGTGAAAGGCCACATCTTGCTAAAGTAGCAGCTACTGAACTGACCAGAAACAAACTCAAACACTGAATTTGACAAACCAACCTGCTGAATATAAGCAACTTTTTCTAAGATGAAATGTAAAAAAGAAAAAGAAAAAACAAAAAGCAACACCTTCTAGAAAGCCATTCATCTTATCTCATAAAATTAATTCCCCAGAGTTATCTCATGTAGTAGCAGCATTATCAAATAGTGCAATTCTTCAAAATTGATTTCAAATAATATCTTTCTAAAATAAATTACATTTACTTACAGCTTTGCTTATAAAACCACAGCTTAAAACACTTAGCCCTCAAATCGGTAAATTACTATAAGCAATAACTGTCTTGTCTACATGGTAATGAAATGCATGTGCACGCACACATATGTGTGTGAAGACCAAAGATACCGCAACAAGGTAAAAACATGTAATATTAAATAAAAAGTAAACAGTACATAATGGAATTTTTAGTTTTGGTACTTCTAATCATATTCCCGTCAATAATAAGAATTATAAATAGGTAACTGTTAAATTCAGCATCTATGTAAGAAAAGGCAAGGAGCTATATACTAAAGAACAGTGATAATTTGTATGTTTCATGCTATATAACCTATAAAGTACATGCAAAACAGCATGATCCTGAATTCCATATTTTATAGTTAATTTACATAAATGTGGCACATACAGAAAATTACAAATCTTAAAAGATTATGCTTTTCCCGCCCACTTTTTTCATCTTCTATTTATTAATCAGAAACTAGGCACTTTAATCTAAAAATTCGCTTTTTAAAAATGCATTTTAGGAGTAAGACATGGTGACACATGCCTCTGGTATGAGGAGTTGGAGACTGCAGTGAGCTATGTATGATAGCACACTGCACTCCAGCCTGGGCAATAGAGCGAGACCCCATCTCTTAAAAGAAGGCAAAAAACAATGCATTTTAGGTCCTTTTGTGCAACTCACTCCTAAAATGACTAAAGCCCGTTTTAGGGGCAAAATCAACAAATCTCATCTACTTACATACTGAGTTAGCCACTCCAAATAAGTGGTATATTATTTAGAAACAAAATTAATACAACTCTGAAAGCATTTAATATACTCTTATAGAAGAACTCCACCCATAAAAACAATTCATTTGTTTGTAGATTTATCATAATGAACATGAAATATATACTTCCACGTCATTAAAAAATATTTTTGTTTTACATTCCAGGGAGGAAAAAACCCTTCTTTAAAATGTCAATAAGATTCAAACTATGAATACTTTAAAAACATAGGCATAATATGACAAATTCCCACTGGGCTGAGTTTTCTGTGGGAATAACTAAAAGGAAGGAGAAAGGAGAAATTATTTCACTGTACCAAGTTTCATACCTTCAGATGTTGACAGTCTTCAAATAACACTAAATTTTAAATTGCCTTTATTAATTAATAAATGTTATCTTTTAATCAATACTCATTCCAGGGGAAAATGCTCTAATGTATAAAAAGAAAGTTCTTCAGTCTCTTTGTAACTTACAGGACCAACAGTAACATATTTTGGAAACTACAGTTAATATAAATTTGTAAATTGTAAATTTCTCAATGTCAATTCATTTAAATGCTGTATTTGTTTTATTTATTCACTTCTGAGATAGGGTCTTGCTCTGTCGCCCAGGCTGGAGTGCAGTGATGCAATCACGGCTCATGACAGCCTTGACCTTCTGGACTCAAGTGATCCTCCCACCTCAGCCTCCCAAGTAGCTGGGACCACAGACACATGCCACCACACCCAACTAATTAATTTAATTTAATTAATTTATTTTTTGAGACAGAGTCTCACTTTGTTGCCCAGGCTGGAGTGCAGTGGTGCGATCTCGGCTCACTGCAACCTCCACTTCCTGGGTTCAAGCAATACTCCTGTCTCAGCCTCCCGAGTAGCTGGGACTACAGGCACCCGCCACCACACCTGGCTAATTTTTGTATTTTTAGTAGAGACGGGGTTTCACCATATTGGTGAGGCTGGTCTCGAACACCTGACCTCAGGTGATCCGCCCACCTTGGCCTCCCAAAGTGCTAGGATTACAGGCCTGAACCACCACACCCAGCCTATTTTTATTTTTTAAAAAAATTTTAATATTTCCATGGAACTCTGCTTGATACCAGCTAATTTATTTTTATGTTTTTGTAGAGACAGGCATCTCCTTATGTTGTCCAGGCTAGTCTCAACCTCCTGGCCTCAAACTGTCCTCCTGCCTTAGCCTCCCAATGTATTACAGGCATGAGCCACTGCAAGTGGCCCATTTAAATGTTCTATAACAATATTCAGTGATTACAATTTCTTTGATTCAAATACATAAGCAAATGCACAAGCAATAATGTATGCAGTACATATTAAACATCATTACTGCCTAAACTTGATTAAACAAATGAATAACTTTATAATTAAAAATATGTTTCTAGGCAAAGTTAAATATATTGACATTAGAAGTAATATATTCTTGCATGTGTGGGCCACAAAGACCTTGGCTAAAGTGTACATTTTAAAGGTGCAAAGCATAAAAACAGAGCTTTTGAGAATGACAGCTTCAAGAAGACAAACCAATTAACTCCTAAATATTGGCTTCAATTCAAGCAATATTTCTGTAAAATATACATTTCATGACTTCAATTATTACCTAATGAATGCAAAAAGCCACTATGACTACACTACACAGGAATTCAATGACAGAACTTCTGTATAAATACAGTACAGTTGCTCATTTTTTAGTAGATTTTTTTTCCTCCCTGAATCCACATGCACCAATTCTGTTAACTTTGTAATATATGTTACAAAATCAATAGTTACCTTAAAATATTTCATAGCACACTCAAATTGTATGATTCTTATGGTACTTATTGTACTTTGGCTTCCAGTAGCCCAGTGGACATAACATGACCATGACTGCTTAGACAACTACTTGTATGCCTCAGGGCATCTGCTTCAAGATAGGCCATTAAAAGCTCAGTGCGGCGAATGAGTAACTGCATGAGGTCTTCAGCTAAAGTCTCTGTACTTGAATAGCGCACCTTCTCAAAGTCAAAAATGTCTTTGAGAAATAAAAGAACTTGATTCTGGAAAATGAACATAAATTGGCATTTATTAGACCAAAATTATGTTACATTGAAAAAGCTTCTAATATTATAATGAGCACTGAATCAGGACTCAGAAGACCTGACTTCCAGTGCTAGTTTCATATCTCATTAGAAAAGGGACCTTGCACAAGTGATTTAACCTTTCCTTTTTGGGGGCTCATTTTCTTTTTCTGTGAAATAGGGCTAATACCACCCATCCTACTTACTACTCAGGGATGACATGATGATCAAAAAAGATAACCTATGTGATACCATGAAAAGGTGGGGAAACATTTAAAAAAAGATAATCTATAAGAAGTGCCTGTAAACTCTAAAGCACTGTTTAAATGTAAGGGGTTATAGTCCTTTCCCTTCGATGTGACCTTTGAGCATTGCCTCTACTCTAAGACAGAAGAATAAACTATTTCCAGTAATAGTTTTAAATAAATAATAATAAAATAATACGTTATAATTTTAAATGTGCTTTTTTTTTTTGTACAAGAAAAACCCTTAAGGCACATGAAAAATAAAGAACATTTCAGGTCTCAAATCAGTGGTAGATCCTGAAGGATATTTCATTTCAGTAAGTTATTATATACACTGGAACTCACTGTAAGCAAACTGTATAGGAATAAGTATTAAGTCTCAGCTGTTATGTCACCATAATAGAAAAAAAGTAATTTCAAAGAGCGAAAAACAGGAATATTTAATTTCTATCTTCTTTCTTAATAACGTATCTTCCAAATGTTATTAAGAAGTACTAAGAAGACACACTTCATTGATTCACTGGATTTTATATCTGAAAGGGTCATTAGCAATCAACCTGTTAGGCTCCCTCGTTTTATAGATAAAGAAAAGGAACATCAAAGAATGATTTGCCCCAAGTCAGAATGCTCACTGATGACAGACTTAATTCCCAACCCCTAAAACACATACCTTACATTTGGGTGGTCAAGTAAACTACAAAAATCAACGTGTTCTGAATGACAGTAAAATACACATTTTCTAAACCATTTATAAAAATATTACCTTGACAGCACATAAACATAATTTTAAAAAATGAATGGTATAGTAAAACATCCAAACTTTCAAATTCATACTCAATTATGTTTACTTTTATTTGCTCCTTGAAATGCAGCCTAAACTCAAGACTATTACATAGCGAGACTTTCCTTGTCACTTTGCCAGCCAGAAAATTCTATAAGGAGCTATAACTTGTATTTTGGCAAACTAAAACTGCTGACATTGGGAGATAACATTAAACCCCCATTTTATTTCTCACAACTTGGATTTTATCATTCATCTCAACTTTAACCACAACTTATTCTATATTACCACATGTGCAATAAAGGTGGATATTGTTTGTAAGTTTCAAAAGTGCCCAGGTATGAAAAACCAACTATCTACATTGATTTGACTGTCACATGGCAACACCATGCAAGACCATGTATCCCTTGCATTAGGGAATTGATAAGGTGAATGGATATGCTGAGTCTACTCCAGAATAAAGCACCAAATCTATAAAATACTGGTCCATTATAATAATAGTGGTATTATAAAATGCCAAAAATATTTAACACTGACATTTAAATGCTGAATTTAGGTGACTTTTATAACTTTACTTTTAAATAACATTTGTTCTTCTACAAAAGCAAAACAAAACAGAATAAAACCATATCTCCTTTTTGATTTAGAAAAAAAAAGAGAAATGATTCAATGACTGAACATACCTTAAAAAAGCAACATAAATCATACAGAGAATTTCTAGGACCCAAAAAGCCCCAGGCTAGGACAGGACTGATGTGTTCACAAATGGCATAAAAATGGGCAAAAAATCCATCTGGGATCTGTTGGGAAGTAAAGGAGAATCAAGTTACTTCTACCTTCTTGTTATTTGTTTTCTCTAGTACAGAAACTGAAGTTGCTATTCATTATATGACCAGTGGGAGTTTAAGAAAATTTGTTTTTTAGAACCAGAGTCTAGCAACACCTCAAACTCCTGGCCTCAAGCAATCCCCCGGCTTTAGCATCCTGAGCAGTGGGGACTACAGGCAGGCACTATAGTGCAGGGCTCATGACTAGCTCTTTTTGAGGGCAAACCAAGAGTCAGTCATGAGCCATGCTATTAAGAAAGTTAATAAGGTTACAAGTAACCTTTAGAGTCACAGAATGTTTTATGTAGATTTCATATCCTAGCCAACAGTTTCATATGTGCTGAGACACATTTCTATATTTGTTGTTTGTTTTTTTGAGACAGGGTCTCACTCTGTAGCCCAGGGTGAAGTGCACTGGTGCAGTCATGGCTCACTGCAGCCTCAACTTCCCAAGCTTGAGTGATCCTCCCACCTCAAAATTCCAGGTAGCTGGAACCACAGGTGCACGCCACCCCTCCTGGCTAATTTTTTCTATTTTTAGTAGAAACAGGTCTCACTATGTTGCTCAGGCTGGTCTTGAACTCCTGGGCTCAAGCAATCCTCCCTACTTTGCCTCCCAAAGTGCTGGGATTACAGGCGTGAGCTGCCACACCCCGCCCTTAAAAGTTGTTTTTACCTCATAAAAATGCTTCATAAAAAAGCAATCCAGCCAGGCATGGTGGCTCATGCCTATAATCCCAACACTTTTGGGAGGCCAAGGCAGGTGGATCACTTGACCCTTAGGAGTTCGAGACCAGCCTGGGCAACATGGTGAAACCTTGTCTCTACAAAAAATACAAAAGTTAGCCAGGCGTGGTGGTGTGTACCTATAGTCCCAGCTACTCAGGAGGCTGAGGTGGGAGGATCATTTGAGCCCAGGAGTTGGATGGTGCAGTGAGCCAAGATAATGCCACTGTACTCCAGCCTGGGTGACAAAGTAAGACTCTGTCTCAAAAAAAAAGGGCAATCATATTAGCTTTGCAACGAAGCAACAAAAAGAATGCTACAGTGTTCCTTAGTTGTATAAGTTTTATGATTATTAAGACTATCATAGTTTTAGCTATTTAAAAGCCCAACTCAAATCACTTAATTATATTAACTGACAAAAAAAAAACTAGTAAAATGATTAAGCTAAATTACTCTTACTAGAATCCTAACTTTTAATTAAGGAACCCTATATTATTTAAGCATTTAATTGTGTAATTGCCTCTTCCTGTGAAGTATTAGTCAATATAGCTGTGTTTTAGGAAACTCTAAGTTTATATTTATAATAACTCTTTGAATTTCCCTTGTTAAATAACACACTGTGGGATTTGTTATACAGCACTGACTACAGAAAACTACACCTTAAGATTCTGTCTCCTGGGGGGCGGGGGTTATTTTCTATTTTACAGTCTCCAAGACAATCTTCTAAACCTCATTTTCTTTTCTTTTTTTTTTTGTGAGACGGAGTCTCACTCTGTCGCCCAGGCTGGAGTGCAGTGGCACCATCTTGGCTCACTGCAACCTCTGCCTCCCGGGTTCAAGCAATTCTCCTGCCTCAGCCTCCCGAGTAGCTGGGATTACAAGCGTGCACCACCATGCCCAGCTAATTTTTGAGTTTTTAGTAGAGACGGGGTTTCGCCATGTTAGCCAGGCTGGTCTCGAACTCCTGACCTCAGGTGATCCACCCTCTTTGGCATCCCAAAGTGCTAGGATTACATGCAAGAGCCACTGTGCCGGGCCTAAACCTCATTTTTAAAATATAAGATAGCAGCAGTTACCATTTAATGAGTACCCATTATATTCTAGAAAATGTGCTAGTCTCTATTTAATTTACTATAACATTCCTTCAAAAGTATGTCATGTTAACATCATTTTAAACATGTGAAAAGTGATATTGGAGAGGGGTTAAATAAACTGCCCTAATTCACACACAGCTAGTTAGTGAGGGCCAAAAAGTATGTTCTACATATAGTAAAGTTCTAAATACCATACAGACTTGAAGTGTATTATGAGTTCAGAGAAGTGGGAACTTGGTGTGGGCTGAAGCAGACTAGATAAACTTCAGCAAGGAATAATGTGAGCTGAGCTCAATGATGGGTAAGATTTATTTAAGTACAGAGGGAATTTGGCATTTCAGGTATAGGAAATAGTTCCCAAGAGGTGAGACATATAGGTATCTATGGATATAGAAAGTTACAGGTTGGGCGCAGTGGCTCAGGCCTGAAATCCCAGCACTTTGGGAGGCCAAGGCAGGTGGATGACTTGAAGCTGGGAGTTTGAGATTAGCCTGGCCAACATGATGAAACCCCATCTTTGCCAAAAATATACAAATTAGCCGGACATGGTGGCAAGCGCCTGTAATCCCAGCTACTTGAAAGGCTGAGGCAGAAGAATCGCTTGAACCTGGGAGGCAGAGGTTGTAGTGAGCTGAGATCATGCCATTGCACTCCAGCCTGGGCGACAGAGTGAGACTCCGTCTCAAAAAGAAAAAAAAGTACAATATTTATTCTAAGAAGTAGAAAAATAAAGTTAGACATGTTAATAATATATCATTATTATTATAACTACCACTTACTAAACTCTTTAAATGTTTAATGTTTAAATTAAGCTTGTTGATATCATCGCTTTCATCCTTACCACAGTCCTATTAAGTAGGCATTAACACCATTTTGCAAATGGGAAAACTGAGGGTAAGCTGATGGTCAGTAACTTACTGTAATCATGCTAGCTAGTGTGAGAATCAAACCCATGTATACAAGTCTGTTCCTAGTCCTAATGTTAGAGTTCATCATCATCATTAAGGAAATCTGCTTAAAATATGGGTCTCTGGAATCATTTTAAATAAGAATTATTCAAATACAGGGGCTCCAGAATTATTTCTACCAGCACATTCTAAAGATGCTGTGAGGACTATACTTTAAAATCACTGCAACTGGCAATACTGTCTCAAAGTTATAAGATTGAAAAATATGGATATGATAAAATACTACAGGTCCTTGGGTAAATAATAATGTTGTAACAGTCAATACTTGCTTAATGCACTATGCCAAGCACTGTTCTAAGCACTTCACATTGAATCTTCAAGAAACCCTATGAGGGCTAGGCACAGTGGCTCACGCCTGTAATCCCAACACTTTGGGAGGCCGAGACTGGAAGATCACTTGAGGCCAGGAGTTTGAGGCCAGCCTGGGCAACACAGCAAGACCTCATCTGTACAAAAAAATAAAAAATCAGCCAGGCATGGTGGTGTGCACCTGTAGTCCTTGCAACTCAGGGAGGATGAGGTAGAAAGATTGCTTTAGCCCAGGAGTTATAGAGGCTGCAGTGAGCTATGATCATGCCACGGCACTCCAGCCTGAGTGACAGAGCAAGACCCTATCTCTAAAACAAAACAAAACACTATGAGGTAGATACTATTACTATTCTATTTTTAGAGATAAGGAAACTGAGGCATAGAGAGGGTAAGCAACTTGCCTAAGGTCACATAGCTAGTATGTGGCATTTGAACCCAGTAGTCTCACTCCAGAGTCCTTGCCCTTTACTACTAGGAGTGTATGAGAAAAACAATGCTTAGCAGGTAAGACGGGTTACAGGGTGTGAGGCGTGAAGGCAGGATATAAACTCTGAGACTTTTTATTTGTAGGGGCTCCAAACTGAATAAAGCAGCTATTAGAATCAAATCTTTATTTCTTAATTGGATTAAACGAAGGGAATCCACTATATTAAAGAACTGTAAAAAAATACTGGCCAGGTGCAGTGGCTCACACCTGTAATCCCAGCACTTTGGGAGGCCGAGGCGGGCGGATAACCTGAGGTCAGGAGTTTGAGACCAGCCTGGCCAACATGGTGAAACCCCGTCTCTACTAAAAATACAAAAATTAGCCGGGTGTGGTGGCACCTACAGTCCCAGCTACTCGGGAAGCTGAGGCAGAAGAATCGCTTGAACCCGGGAAGCAAAGATTGCAGTGAGCCAGGATCGCGCCACCACACTCCAGCCTGGACAACAGAGACAGACTGTCTCAAAAAAAAAAAAAAATTAATATCATTAAGAGAAAAAACAAAAACCTAAAACTTATCAGAGCTGTTTCCAACTCGAAACCCCTCTCCCAGTTAGCTGAAATACCATGCATGCCTCAATACTAAGGATGAGAAAGAAGGCCTTCAAAAAAGAAGCCAACCCACTACCAGTAAGTCACTCATCTAGCCTGAGGGACAGTCCCTCCTACCCCTCCTACAGCTGCCAATTCCCACCGGAGAAGTGACTCAGAAGCTGCTTTGACAGAATCCTTAAATGATTTAACAAAGGAATTCAGGACATAACGAATTTTACCTTCATCTGTTGTCTTTTCTGTTTCAGCACCGACCAACAACTTGAAGCCACAGCCTAAATACATGCAGAGAAAAGAAAGATTTATATATAGCTATATAAACATTTCCATTTTTATTAGAAATTCAAAGTTTATGGGTCTAAAACGTTCGATACATTCATTACTAATAAGAACTAGTCGGCCGGGCACAGTGGCTCACATCTGTAATCCCAGCACTTTGGGAAGCCGAGGCGGGTGGATCATGAGGTCAAGAGATGGAGACCATCCTGGCCAAGATGGTGAAACCCCATCTCTACTAAAAATGCAAAACAAAATTAGCTGGGCATGGTGGCGCATGCCTGTAGACCCAGACACTCGGGAGGCTAAGGCAGGAGAATTGCTTGAACCCGGGAGGCGGAGGCTGCAGTAAACAGAGATCGCGCCACTGCACTCCAGCCTAGCGACAGAGCAAGACTTTGTCTCAAAACAAACAAACAAACAAAAAACAAAACTAGTCAGGGTCCTCACACTGTTTGAAAATATTAATGAAAAGGTATTTCATTTTTATAAATTTTTAAATCATGAGCAAAGTTGTATGTTGCAAGGGAAAAAAAAAAGTAAAATAATATTTAAAAAATTAAACACAAAGCCACTAAAGGAAAAAGACTGCACTCTGGAACAAAGGAGATTCAATTTTCAGAGTTTTAAAGTTCTGTTCCTTAAGGGAAAAAAGTGAAAATATGTGTATATAGAATTCACATACACAAATAAATATTCTATGTGTAATAATAAAGTAATTTTTCTTCTTCTTTTTTTTTGAGACAGGGTTTCACTCCCATTGCCTAGGCTGAAGTGCAAAGGAGTGATCTCCGTTCACTGCAACCTCCGCCTCCAAGGCTCAAGTGAACCTCCCACCTCAGCCTCCTGAGTAACTGAAACCACAGGCACACACCACTGCACCTGGCAAATTTTTGTATTTTTTTTATAGAGACGAGGTGTCACTATGTTGCCCAGGCTGGTCTCAAACTCCTGAGCTCAAGTAATCGGCCTGCTTCGGCCTTCCAAAGTGCTGGGATTACAGGCATGAGCCACTGCACCTGGCCTAAAGTAATTTTTTTTCAAGAATAGTATTATTGGAATATTTGTGAATAGAGCTAACAGTCTGATCCAAATAAAGAACTAGGAAATACAACCATGACAGGACAAAAGCACCCAGTGGATCCTGAAGAAATCTGACCCTTGGAGGTGATTCCAGTCAGGAAAAAAAAAAAGAAAGAAAGAAAAATCTGACCCTACTCTGGCATGACCCAGCTTTGATCAAGGTCACTTTACCAAATCAGTTACAGAAATGGAGAACATGTACCTTTTATTATTAAAACATACTTAATTGAGGCAAAATGAATTTATTTAAAATGCTTTTAAGTTTAATATCAGTAAGTTCCAAAATAATTGTGAAATTGCCAACTGGAACATTTTTTTAAAGGTATCCAAACTGCATCATAAAATATATCCACCCTACTTTGCTTCCAGGTGCACACTTAAAGCCCAACAAAAACCAATGTCAAACAGGTTTGAGAACAGAAAAGAACAGAAGCTGAAAAGAGAATTTCATCTGAAGATGTTATGCCGTATATGCCTGAGCTGAATATCAAAGGATGAGCTCAGTTTCCATACATTATTTCACAGACAGATGTATATGTAAATCTTAACAATCTACCCAGCTTTGACATTTTTTTGAGATAGAGTTGCACTCTTGTTGTCCAGGCTGGAGTGCAGCGGCATGATCTCGGCTTACTGCAACCTCTGCCTCCTGGGTTCAAGCGATTATTACACCTCAGCCTCCCGAGTAGCTGGGATTACAGGTGCCCACCACCATACCCAGCTAATTTTTGTATTTTTAAAAGAGACAGCCTTTCACCATGTTGGCCAGGCTGGTCTCGAACTCCTGACCTCAAATGATCCACCTGCCTCAGCCTCCCAAAGTGCTGAGATTACAGGTGTGAGCGACCGCGCCTGGCCAACCACTTTTTTGTTTGTTTGTTTGTTTGTTTGTTTATGAGACGGAGTTTTGCTTTTGTTGCCCAGGCTGGAATGCAATGGCTCAATCTCAGCTCACAGCACCTCCCAGGTTCAAGCAATTCTCCTGCCTCAGCCTCCCGAGTAGCTGGGATTACAGGTGCCCGCTACCATGCCCAGCTAAATTTTTTTTTTGTATTTTTAGTAGAGATGGGGTTTCACCATGTTGGCCAGGTTGGTCTCAAACTCCTGACCTCAGGTGATCCGCCTGCCTTGGCCTCCCAAAGTGCTGGGATTACAGGCGTGAGCTACTGCGCCCAGCCTCACTTTTTAATCAAACTTAAAAGGCTGAGAAAGGTTAACCACCACTTACTGTTTCTTTGAAGGATGAGTTTAGCCATCGATTATTTACTACATTCTGTATGGATGTGGGTGGGTTTTCCAAATCTTCAAAGGAATCCATTAATATAAAATCCAGAACAACATCATAAAAATTTAGATTTTTCACCTGCATTAAATTATGAGTTGAAACAGAAATTATTATTACATAGAGCTGAAATAAAATCTGAGCCAGGGCTTTATGGTTTTATAACAGCAGGGGTTTTTTTAATCAGCTTATTCAAAAATAAAAAATAAAAGGAGAGATAAATATGAAAGCTCGCCACTAGAAATTACGAATTCACATTATCGCTGCTCCTTCCTAGATCTCAAGTGAAAATAATCTCTCCTCCTCTCTATTCTAGGAGTCCTTTGTTCACGCTTCTATTATAACATCCAGGATGCTCATTCTGCCTTGTTATTTAGTTACTGGTATATGTGCCTGTCTTCCCCACCAGATCATGAACATCTTGCTCTTTCATTCATTCATACATACACACTCTACATACTACATGCTGTACCAAGTGCTCAAACTTCTAGAGTAAGCAAATTAGACGCCTAGAGTATAGTGGGGAAAACAGCAACAAAATAATCCTGCAAATATCCAATTATGAACTGTGTGAAGCACAATAAAGGAAAAAGTATAGTGTGCTGTATCATTTTGGCAGAAATGTGGAGAATGAAACGGGAAAGAATGAATGCAGGGAGGAAAGGAGTGAGCAGGGAATCAGGAAATATAAAGACTACTGATGTAGCCCAGAGAAAAGACAACAGGCACTTAGGCCAAGAGGGGTGACAGAAAGAGAGAAAAGTCGAAGAAACTGAAAGATATTTAGGAGTTAAAACTGACAAAATTAGAGATGAATATGATAAAATGGGTGAGGATCAGGGAGAGGTGAAGGATGAGTCTCAGGTTGCTGGCCTGCAGAAGTAAATGGATACTGATTCCATTTCCTGAATAAGGGAACACTAGAAAAGGAAAAATTAAGTCTTCATGTATTTGTTGTATCCACTGTTTTCTCTGCCTAGAAGGCCTTTCAGCTGCTTGTAAACTCACTCTTTTTTTTTTTTTTTTTTTTTTTTTTTTTGCTTCTGAGACAGAGTCTTGCTCTGTCACCCAGGCTGGAGTGCACTGGCACGATCTCGGCTTACTGCAGCCTCCACCTCCTGGGTTCAAGTGATTCTCTTGCCTCACCCTCCTGAGTAGCTGGGATTACAGGCACGCACCACCATGCCTGGCTAATTTTTGTATTTTTAGGGGAGACAGGGCTTCACCATGTTGGCCTGGCTGATCTCAAACTCCTGGCCTCAAGTGATCTGCCCGCCTCGGCCTCCCAAAGTGCTGGGATTTCATTCTTTTTTTGTGTGTGTGTGACGGAGTCTCGCTCTGTCACCCAGGCTGGGATTACAGGCATGCGCTCCATGCCTGGCTAATTTTTGTAGAGACAGGTTTCACCATGTTGGTCAGGCTGGTCTTAAACTCCTGACCTCACGATCTGCCCGTCTCAGCCTCCCAAAGTGCTGGGATTACAGGTGTGAGCCACCATGCCGGACCGATATCTATATCTATATATTTTTTGAGACAGAGTCTCGTTCTGTCACCCAGGCTGGAGTACAGTGGCGCGATCTTGGCTCACTGCCACCTCCACCTCCCAGGTTCAAGCAATTCTCATTCCTTGGCCTCCCGAGTAGTTGGGATTACAGGCGTGAGCCACTACACCTGGCTAATTTTTGTATTTTCAGTAGAGACGAGGTTTTGCCATGTTGGCTAGGTTGGTCTCGAACTCCTGACCTCAGGTGATCTGCCTGCCTCAGCCTCCCAAAGTGCTGGGATTACAGGCGTGAGCCACCATGCCTGACCAATATCTATATCTATATATTTTTTGAGACAGAGTCTCGTTCTGTCACCCAGGCTGGAGTACAGTGGCACGATCTTGGCTCACTGCCGCCTCCACCTCCCAGGTTCAAGCAATTCTCGTTCCTTGGCCTCCCGAGTAGTTGGGATTACAGGCGTGAGCCACTATACCCAGCTAATTTTTGTATTTTCAGTAGAGACAAGGTTTTTCCATGTTGGCTAGGTTGGTCTCAAACTCCTGACCTCAGGTGATCCGCCCGCCTCAGCCTCCCAAAGTGCTGGGATTACAGGCGTGAGCCACCATGCCTGGACCGATATTTATTTCTATATCTGTATCTACATATATATTATAAACTGTGAACTCACACTGACAGCTCCAATTCCAATCCCAGCATTTTATACCTCCCTTCTCTCACAGGGAAAAGCTGGCTCTGATTTTTCTCAGTATACTTATTTGTTCAGTCCTGTGTATACAGCCAATTCCCCAGCCCTACTGAGCTGCTGCTGTTGTACTACCCAAAGCTGTCCTTGCATGGGCCACCATTCCTGCCCTGCTAGGGGCCTGCCAATGACTTTTGGAGAGAAGGAAGAGAGGGAACAAGGGAAGGAGGACAGGAGGGAAGGAAGCAAGGAGCCAACAACAGCAAAAAAGGCTTCTTAGAAAACAATTTACAACTACTGCCCCAATGTACAAGGAGTGTGGTTTATGACTTCGTCAGAAAAAAAGATGTCCCACAACCATACAATTGGCTTTATTTAACAAGGACAATGAAACAGTAGTCTCAACTCATATAAAATTACATGCAAATAACTAAGAAAAATAAATATCACAAAAAATTTGAATTTACCCCTCTAGCAGCAAGTTCCATTTCAGTACTACCCCAGTGATCGGTCTGCTCTAAAAAATAGATCATTTCATCAAAAACATCTTCAAACTTCTTTGGATTCTGAAGAAGAAAACACATTTTAACCCTAAACTCAACTTTATAACAAGCTACAAAGAAAGTTACTCTTCAAATAAGTCTGGTAGATCTTAATTCTACTAGGTAACTGAACTAAAATACATTTTAAAGGTATGCCAAATTTATCTGGTTTACTACTTTGCTATTGCAACATTTTGCAGAAGCCAAGATAAAGAATGTCAGTAAAATGTCACAAGCAAACTATTTATTACTCAAATATGTATGCCTATTTTGGTCAGTCCTTAAAATGAAAATTTGGTTATAGCAGACATTATGTGAGGCTTTTGTTGCAGTTCTGCTTCTTTTGGAGGAACCCTAGTTCAAATCACTGAGTTTATCTGTCATGAGAAGGCCAAGAAAGCAACACAAGACTTACATTGGGAATTGCATGTATTAATAGTTAGTATCACCTTACATATACTTAGCTTTACACTACTTAACACTTTATTCTTTAAGTTGCTTTCCCATTTATCATTTATTTAATCATCCTAAAAACCCTGTGAAATGAGGTAATATAAATATAATTCTATTATATAAATGAAAGAATTAAAGTTCAAAGGGATTGAGTCTGAAAACTAGGTGTGCAAATGGCTCAAGGAAGGCTTGTTTTGTTTTCTCATCATCTGGACAAACCTTGCATAAAGTAAGGTGGTTCCTTACAGTCTGAATGAAGTTCTTGTCATTGCTTCTGCCTCATTCAACTACATGAAGATGAGGCAGTTCAATTTGTATTCCAGATTTCTGAGACCTACGCTATTTCCTGTAACCCTCTTCCTGAACAGGATTGAGGTAATAAAAGAGGAGGCATTAGTAATAATAATAGTGATGGTTATAGCAGCAGATCTAATGATAATTCTCACCATGACATTTACAGAGTTTATGGCAAACTGGAAATAATTTATGAGAAACAACTTGGTTGAAATAGTGTGGACTTTATACATAGTTCAACCCGAGCATAACTTAATGCCCTTTTCAACTATCCACAAAAATTTTTCTTCTATCAAAAATTTAATGTCTTAATCTTCAGTTCAAAGGGTAAAAACTACTTTTGTAAATGGTAAAAATCTTGCCAACAGAACAAGTTTACCTTTCGTGCTTTCACAATTAAAGCTGATAAAATTTTCCTTCCACTCTCAGCGAGGAATATCCTGTTAGCTGATTCTGAAAGAATTATCTGAAAAAATATTCATCCCCAAAGAAAAAAGAGACCTATAATGAATGTGAATGGACATTCAACTTAATAGCACAAATAATCCTAAAACAGTTAATGCATTGCATGTGGTGCTATTTCAACAGGCAGCTCACAGAGAAAGTCCTAATTTACTAAAATAAAAAGAACTCTTGAAACCTATAGTCAAAAAAAGATTAAAGGGAGTTAAATTTGAATTTAAATTCTGTTCAAAATCATATTACAGTCTCAAATAAATTTCCTATAGCCCCAAAACATAAGAAAACAAATATATTCTTGTTATTTTCTTTTTAGAAAATCAATTTTATAATTGACTGAAATTAAATCTCAAATACACACTAATTAATAAGAAAAAGTGTTTTTATTTTAAGCAGCCATTTTTACACTCCTGAAGTATCAAAATATCCTGTTTTGACAAAGTGTCGTGGGCCTGGGAAGCCGTGGGAGAGGATAATGAAATATGGAAACAAATGAAGGCAAGTAGCAGGGAGGAAAAATAAGTTTAGTGGACTTTATATTTGTCATTAGGAATAGGGATAATCAAGAGCACAGAGCTGTCCTGTTTATTTGCACTGGACTCTACAGCATGAGGGTGGGGATGAGTGGCTGGGTGAAGTCACTTAATGTTAAAAAAATACCTGAAAAGCCTGTCGAATACAGTGAAGTTTGGCAAGAAAATCACTGTCTCCTAGGCACTCCAACATTTCAGTTCTATGTAATAAACAGGGGAGACAATTGTTAAACTACATTCAAGATCAAGCCTACTATAAATTTGGATTCAAACAAGGCTTAACCTCAGGACCTTAATATAAAACATGTTTTTTCAATACTGACAGAATATGTAAAAATAATTTTTTCTTTACTTGGACCTAAAAACATATTTTCTCCTATTCTCATAAACATTTTTAGTAAGTACCACACAAACACCTTAATATCCTTCATAAACATAAACAAAACTGAAATGGTACCTCAGTACTCTGGAGTAAATTTTTCCTTCTTCAACTAAATGCATGGCTTCCTCGTAAAATGGGCAGTGACAAAGGGACTCCAGGCTGTAGGTATGCCGTACTTCTCTGTGTTCTGCAAGCTAAGAGCACGGTGGGTTAGAACAGAATACAGGCTAGGTGCAGTGGCTCATGCCTGTAATTGCAACACTTTGGGAGGATCATTTGAACCCAGAAGTTTGAAACCAGCCTGGGTAACATGGTAAGACCCTGTCTCTACAAAAATCTAAAAAAATTAGTCAGGTGTGGAGGCATGCACCTGTGGTCCTAGCTACCCAGGAGGTTGAGGTGGGAAGATCACTTGAGCACAGGAGGTTGAAGTTGTAGTGAGCTGTGATTGTATCACTGCACTCCAGCCTAGCTGGCAAAGCCAGACCTGCCTCAAAAACAAAACAAAACAAAAACCCAGAAAACCAAAAAGCAGAATACACTGATATAAGAAGATAAACTATAAAAGAAAGAAAATAGGATTTTGCTAACATCAAAATACAATAAATTTGATTAAACCATAAAAACCATTCAATAAGATTTTATAGCTAATAAAATCTGAATTGATTTTACTTCAATAGAGTTGTTAAAAAGAGTAAAACTTTTAACAAGCTTAGTTCTTTCTGAATCCAATTATTTAAATCCACAGAACGTACAGAAAACCAATACTGTATCTTTTTTTTTTTTTGAGACAGGGTCTCACTGTCACCCAGGCTGGAGTACAGTGGCAGGATCTTGGCTCAATGCAGCCTCCATCGCCCAGGTTAAAGCGATTCTCCTGCCTCAGCCTCCAGAGTAGTTGGGATTACAGGCATGCACCACCACACCCAGCTAATTTTTGTATTTTTAGTAGAGATGGGGTTTTGCCATGTTGGCCAGGCTGGTCTCGAACTGGCCTCAAGTGATCCGCCTGCCTCAGCCTCCCAAAGTACTGGCATTCAGGCGTCAGCCACCGCGTCTGGCCAGCAATACTGTATCTTATAGTTCACCAAAAAGAACAACTGAGGAAGCATTTTTTAAAAAGAGGAGGAGAATTTTATCATCCATAGATTACTTACAAGTATTATAACCTATGATTATAATGAAGCAAAACTTAGTACAAAAACAACAAAATAAGCTCAGTGTTGCTATTCTAAGACATATTTCCTTATATGTAGCTTTGATTAACTTTTGTATAACTGAAAGACAGTCGTGCTTTTGGCTAGCATAACAACTCTACATATGAAATTCCAATCTTCTGACAGTTCATTAAAAAACAATTGCAAACACTGTAGAGTAGCCACCTAAGCAAAAAACAAACAAACAAACAAAAAAAAACAACCCAGAAAACTTCTAGAAAACTTCTAGAGTGTTTTGTTTGGAAGAAACAGGATCTCGCTCTGTCACCCAAGCTGTAGTGCAGTGGCACAATCATAACTCTGCAGCCTCAAACTCCTGGGCTCAAGTGATCCTCCTGCCTCAGCCTCCCGGGTAGCTGGGGCTACAGGTACGCACCACCACATCCTCTAATTAAAAAAAGTAGGGGGTGCCAGGTGCAGTGGCTCATGCCCGCAATCCCAGCACCTTCCAGCACTTTGGGAGGCTGAGGCAGGCGGATCACCTGAGGTCAGGAGTTCAAGACCAGCCTGGGCAACAAGAGTGAAACTCCATCACAAAATAAATACATAAATACAATACAATACAATACAAGTTACAAAGCAAAAACAAAAAAAAAAAAAACCAAAGTACACAGGCAACAAAGAGCACAGTGAATGTAATGGTACCTCGCATTTCAATACTAAAAACTGAAATTATGTCAAGCACTCTCTTAGACCACTGTGGAATAAAACTGGAAATCAACTCCAAAAAGGACCTTCAAAACCATGCAAATACATGGAAATCAAATAACCTGCTCCTGAATGAGCACTGGGTCAAAAACAAAAGCACGATGGAAATTTAAAAATTCTTCGGACTGAATGACAAAAATGACACAACCTATCAAAACCTCTGGGATACAGCTAAGGTGGTACTAAGAGGAAAGTTCATAGCCCTAAACGCCTACATCAAAAAGTCTGAAAGAGCACAAACAGACAATCTAACGTCATACCTCAAGCAACTAGACAAACAAGAATAAACCAAACCCAAACCCAGAAGAAGAAAGGAAATAACCAAGATCAGAGCAGAACTAAATGAAATTGAAACAAAAAAAAAAAAATACAAAAGATGAATGAAACAAAAAGCTGGCTCTTTGAAAAGATAAATAAAATTGATAGACCTTTAGCAAGATTAACCAAGAAAAGATGAGAGAAAATCCCAATAACCTCACTAAGAAAAGAAACAGGAAATATTACAACTGATACCACTGAAATACAAAAGATCATTCAAGGTTACTATGAACACCTTTACACACATAAACTAGAAAACCTAGAAGATATGGATAAATTCCTGGAAAAATACAACCTTCCTATCTTAAATCAGGAAGAATTAGATACCTTGATCAGACCAATAACAAGCAGCAAGACTGAAATGGTAATTAAAAAATTACCGATTAAAAAAAAGTGCAGGACCAGATGGATTCACAAGAGAATTCTATCAGACATTCAAAGAAGAATTGGTACTAATCCTTTTGACACTATTCCACAAGATAGAAGGAACCCTCCCTAATTCAGCATCACCCTAATACCAAAACCAGGAAAGGATGTAACCAAAAAACAAAACTACAGACCAATATCCTTGATGAACATAGATGCTAAAATCCTTAACAAAACACTAGCTAATTGAATCCAACAACATATCAAAAAGATAATCCACCACGATCAACTGGGTTTCATACCAGGGATGCAGGGACGGTTTAACATATGCGAGTCAATGAATGTGACACACCACATAAACAGAATTAAAAACAAAAATCACACGATCACCTCAATAGATGCAGAAAAAGCATTTGACAAAATCCAGCATCCCTTTATGATTAGAACTCTCAGAAAAATCGGCATACAAGGGACATACCTTAGCGTAATGAAAGCCATCTAAGACAAACCCACAGCCAACATAATACTGAATGGGGAAAAGTTGAAAGCATTCCCTCTGAGAATGGGAACAAGACAAGGATGCCCACTCTCACCACTCCTCTTCAACATAGTACTGGAAGACCTAGCCAGAGCAATCAGACAGGAGAAAGAAATAAAGGGCATCCACGTCAGTAAAGAGGAAGTCAAACTGTCACTGTTTGCTGTCAATATGATCGTTTACCTTGAAAACCCTAAGAAGTTGTCTAGAAAGCTCCTAGAACTGATAAAAGAATCAGCAGTTTCCAGATACTAGATTAATGTACACAAATCAGTAGCTCTTCTATATACCAACAGCGACCAAGCAGAGACTCAAATCAAGAACTCAACCCCTTTTACAACAGCTACAAAAAAATAAAATAAAATACTTAGGAATATACCTAACCAAGGAGTCCGAAGACCTCTACAAGGAAAACTACAAAACACTGCTGAAAAAAATCAGAGACGACCCAAACAAATGGCAACAGATCCCATGCTCATGGATGGGTAGAATCTATATTGTGAAAATGACCATACTGCCAAAAGCAATCTACAAATTCAATGCAATCCCCATCAGAATACCACCATCATTCTTCACAGAATTAGAAACAACAATTCTAAAATTCATATGCAACCAAAAAAGAGCCTGCATAGCCAAAGAAAGACTAAGCGAAAAGAATTCTGGAGGCATCACATGACCTGATTTCAAACTATACTATAAGGCCACAATCATCAAAACAGCATGGTACTGGTATAAAAATGGGCACATAGACCAATGGAACAGAAGAGAGAACACATAAATAAACCCAAATAGTTCAGCCAACTGATCTTTGACAAAACAAACAAAAACATAAAATGGGGAAAAGACACCCTTTACAACAAATGGTGCTGGGATAATTGGCTAGCCACATGTAGGAGAATGAAACTGGATCCTTATCTCTCACCTTATACAAAAATCAACTCAGGATGGATTAAGGACTTAAACCTAAGACCTGAAACTACAAAAACTCTAGAAGATAACATTGGAAAAACCCTTCTAGACATTGGCTTAGGCAAGGATTTCATGACTAAGAACCCAAAAGCAAATGCAATAAAAACAAAGAAATAGCTAGGACCTAATTAAACGAAAGAGCTTTTGCATGGCAAAAGGACCAGTTGACAGAGTAAGTAGACAACGCACAGAGTGGGAGAAAATTTTCACAATCTCTACATCTGATAAAGGACTAATATCCAGAATCTACAATGAACTCAAACAAATCAGAAAAAAAAAGTCCCATCAAAAAGTAGGCTAAGGACATGAATAGACAATTCTCAAAAGAAGATATACAAATGGCCAACAAACACATGAAAAAAATGCTCAACATCACTATGATCAGGGAAATGCAAATCAAAACCACAGTGTAATACCTACTTTACTCCTGCAAGAATGGCCATAATCAAAAAATCAAAACACAGTAGATGTTGGTGTGGATGCAGTGATCAGGGAACACTTCTACACTGCTGGTGGGAATGTAAACTAGTACAGCCACTATGGAAAAAAGTGTGAAGATTCCTTAAAGAACTAAAAGTAGAACTACCATTTGATCCGGCAAGCCCACGACTGGGTATCTACCCAGAGGAAAAGAAGTCATCATTCGAAAAAGATACTTGCACATGCATGTTTATAGCAACACAGTTCACAATAGCAAAATTGTGAATCAAAATTGTAGAACCAACCCAAATGCCCATCAATCGACAAGTGGATAAAGAAACTGTGGTATGTATAGATGAAGGAATACTGTGCAGCCATAAAAAGGATGAATTAACAGCATCTGCAGTGACCTGGATGAGACTGGAGACTATTATTCTAAGTGAAGTAACTCAGGAATGGAAAACCAAACATCACATGTTCTCACTGATAAGTGGGAGCTAAACTATGAGGACGCAAAGGCATAAGAATGATACAATGGACTTTGGGGACTTGAGGGGAAGAGTGGGAGGGGGTGAGGGATAAAAGACTACAAATATGGTGCAGTATATACTGCTCAGGTGATAGGTGCACCAAAGTCTCACAAATCACCACTAAAGAACTTATGTAACCAAATACTACCTGTACCCCAATAACTTAATGGAAAAATAAAATAAGAGATAATCCTGGTGCCTCCATATTCTGGGAAAATAACTTTATCTCCAACTTTCATGCTAACTGGTTGAATCTCTCCACTCTTTCCTTTAGAGCCTGATCCAACAGCAACAGCTATTACTGTTGCTTGCAATACTTTTCCTTGAGATTTTTCTGGAAGCATGATGCCTCCTTTGTGTGTGTGTGTTGTTTGTTTGTTTTTGGGTTTTTGTTTGTTTTTGTTTGTTTTTGTCAGGTCAGCCAGGCAGTAGTGCAGTGGCACAATCATGGCTCACTGCAGCCTCAACTTCCCAGGCTCAAGTGATCCTCCCACTCATTTTTAAATTTTTCATAGAGACGAGCGTTCATTATGTTGGCCAGGCTGGTATCTAACTCCTGGACTTAAGTGATCCTCCTGCCTCAGCCTCCCAAAGTGCTGGGATTACAGTCATGAGCCACAGTGCCCAGCCATAATGCCTCCTTTGGTTGTAGTTTCTGCAGCACATCTTTCAACCAATACTTGGTCAGGGTGGAAGAAACTTCCAAATGCTTGTCCTGCCATGACTCCTGACACTACAGCTTGTACTCTGCTCTCACACCCAAAACATTTTTTTATTAAAAAGGAAGAGAGCAAATTAAAAATCCACAAAGCTCACTGCTCTTATGGAGATTCAGCCATTTTACTTGATTCAATGTTCTCTGAATTTTTGCAAGTCTTTTATCCATTTTCAGAATTCTGAAAATTTTGTTTTTGACATTTTTTGCTTTGTGGAGGAGACTTTTGAATGTCTACGCTATGATTCTAGAAGTAACTCTCAAGGCTTTGGTTTTGGTATTTCACATGCAGTCAGTGCTGTGCTAATGCTTTCAGTTGATTTATTTAACCCTTACAAAAGCTCATAAAGTAAGTACTATTATTCACATTTTGCTGGGTGCAGTGGCTCATTCCTGTAATCCCAGCACTTTGGGAGGCCGAGGCAGGCGGATCACTTGAGGTCAAAAGTTGGAGACCAGCCTGGCCAACATGGGGAAGCCCCGCCTCTACTAAAAATTCAAAAATTAGCCAGGTGTGGTGGCACATGCCTATAATACCAGCTACTTGGGAGGCTGAGGCAGGAGAATCACTTGAACCTAGGAGGTGGAGGTTGCAGTGAGCCAAGATCGTACCACTGCACTCCAGCTTGGGAGACAGAGTGAGATTCTCTCTCTCAAATAAACAAATAAATAAATAATCCACATTTTACAGATGAAGAAACAGAGATTAAATTAGCAGGAATTTACCCAGAATCCCACAACTAAATGATAAAATTTAAACCCAGGCACATTATTCCAGAACTTAAGCACCAAATTATACCCTTCCTATCAGCCTTATCCAAACAGCCAAGGGATAAGAAGTTTCAGCATCAGCAATATTTATGATATATAAATATGTCTATTAGGCCAGATGCAAAAAAAAAGGTATGAAGAGATGACAGTATCTCACAGTATATATTCTCTACTTTAAGTAACATTTCCCCTCATATTTTAAGGAATATATGTTATGCTAAAGGGCAAAGTCTTCTTGAGGCTAACAAAACTAAACAGCTTTTTAAAAATAACTTAGAATGAAAATTCTTTAGATATTAAACAGTTTTAAATTTTTGTACCACTGTCAAAACAAATAGGACCCACACACATGTACTATTAGTATTCTCTATTCTCTATTAGAGAAAAATCCTAAGAAGTAAACTGGGGGCCAGGTGCGGTGGCTCACACCTGTAATCCCAGAACTTTGGGAGGTTGATGTGGGCAGATCACTTGAGGTCAGAAGCTCGAGACCAGCCTGGCTATGATGGCGAAACCCCATCTCTACTAAAAATACAAAAATTAGCCAGGTATGGTGGCACATGCCTGTAATCCCATCTACTTGGGAGGCTGAGGCAGAAGAATTGCTTGAACCTGGGAGGTAGAGGTTGCAAGGTTGCAGTGAGCTGAGATCACACCACTACACTCCAACCTGAGTGACAGAGTAAGACTCTGACTCAAAAAAAAAGAAAGAAAGAAAGAAAGAAAACTAAACTGGGCTCCAATTAAACCCTCTACATGAAATAATTTCTAACAATAATAAGAAGACAATCCAACAATGGGAGATTCCAGAGTTGAGTCTTGAATTATTGATCTACCTTGCTTATTTGTTGGTTTGGTTTAAGTAATCGTTTAAAGAAGCCTCTTAAAATAAGACTGCAGCTGTGAGAATATATCATGTTGAAGATTTGATACTAGCTAACATTATTGACTCTTCAGAGACAATGCCAGCTCAGAAACATTTATTTAAATCATTAATCTTAAACTTTTTTAAACAAAAAGAAACTCATTAAAACATTGGTTGAAATTCTTATTTCAGAATACATCACATAGGAAGAATTTCTCAACAAAATTCCCAAACATGTTTTAAAAGGTTTTAGAAAAAAATTAACATTTAAATAGAGCTGAGAAGTTATTTCAGAAGCAGCGGTCAATAAGGCAGTTAATTTCAGCTATGGAACATGCAATTTACTATTAAAAGGGGGTCTTTTTTTTACTAGCTGAAATTTCCTATGTATTTTGAAATTATTCTTCTCCCAAAAGGCTACATTTTAAAAACTCATTTTAATATTTTCAAAAAGAAAAGTAATACTATATTTGTTTACACCAAATCATCATCCTACCTTTTGTTATTTCCCATATTTCAGAAGTACCATAAATATGACCATAAAAGAAATCAAACAAGACCCGGCACGGTGGCTCATGCCTGTAATCCTAGCACTTTGGGAGGCGGAGGTGGGTGGATCATCTGAGGGTCAGGAGTTCAAGACCAGCCTGGCCAATATGGCAAAACCCCATCTCTACTAAAAATACAGAAATTAGCTGGGTGTGGTGGCAGGTGCCTGCAATCCCAGCTACTTGGGAGGCTGAGGCAGGTGAATCACTTGAACACGGGAGGTAGAGGTTGCAGTGAGGCAAGATCGTGCCATTGCACTCCAGCCTGGGTGACAAGGGCAAAACTCCATCTCACAAAAAAAAAAAAAAAAAAAAAAAAAAAGAAAGAAAGAAATCAAACAAGTCAACAACAGCAACAATAAAAACAGAAAAATAGATAATTCCCACATATGAAGCAACCAGTGAAAACTCTGTTTGGGGATTAGCTAAAGATTTCAAACATCCTAAATTACTTCTCTTGGGCCCCATGAGGTACAGGATGGACTGAGCCTTATCCTCCTTGGCATGTAATGACTTTGCTAAATTTGAAGTAATATTTTTTAAAAGCCTTAATCCAGACCAGGTCCTCTGAATGACCATGAATGAAATGTCTGAAGTTTCAAGATTATTACAAGTAGGGACATGAAATAGGCTAAGTTCTATTTTAATGTGGACCATTTTATACATGTTTACATTTTCCTTTCAAATCAATCACCTAAAATTATAAATAAGACTTACAGTTAAAGAAAGCAGGCTGTTACCAATCTGTATCCCTTAATAGACAATAGGAACTTAAAATAGCCACCCTCCAAATTGGGTCTTCAATGATTCTCTCACCCTGGTTACTCACATCCCAACCCACATTGAATAGGGCTAACCTGTGTAACCAACAGCACATTGTGGAAATGACAGAATGAGATTTCTGAGGATAGGTCGAAACAGTCATCACTTCCACCTTGCCCTCTCTTGGGTCACTCCCTCTGCGGGAAGCCAGGTGCCATGCTGTAAAGATACTCAAATAGTCCTATAGAAAAGTCTATGTGGTAAGAAACTTAGGTCTTCTGTTAATGGATAGCACCAACTTTCCATTCATAGGAGTGAGTTATCTTGGGAACAGATCTTTCAGCCCCAGTCAAGCCTTCATACTTTTTTTTTTTTTGAGAGAGAGTCTCACTCTGTTGCCCAGGCTGGAGTACAGTGGCACAATCTTGGCTCACTGCAACCTCTGCTTCCCTGGTTCAAGCGATTCTCCTGCCTCAGCCTACTAAGTAGCTGGGATTACAGGCGTGTGCCACCACACTGGCTAGTTTTTGTATTTTTAGTAGAGACTGGGTTTCACCATGTTGGCCAGGCTGGTCTAGAACTCCTGACCTCAGGTGATCACCCATCTCGGTCTCCCAAAGTGCTGGGATTACAGGCGTGAGCACCACGGACGGCCATGCCTTCATACTTTCATAGAAGAAAAATTTTAAATGATAGATGTAGCCCTCTCTCCCTTTTCAGGTTATAATTATCCTAAATATTCATCTTTGTCACTTTGTACATTATTATTGGTGTATTTTTTAAGCATATCACTATTTTTTATTTTCATTTAAGCCAACTATGCTGTAAGCTATTTAGACAAGATGTATGATTCACATTTTACACTTTAATACAAATTTCAGAACGTAAAGTATATTTTCTATTGTTCAAATCCATATTTTATCTGAAATACAATATTTATAAAACAAACAGCTCATGCAACAAAACCAACATTATTAGAAGAGTTAAATTATTTATTTAAAAAAAGGTTTTTTTTAGAGACAGGGTCCCGCTGTTACCCAGGTTGGAGTGCAGTGGTATGATCATAGCTCACTGTAACATCAAATTCCTAGGCTCAGGTGATCTTCCTGCCTCAGCCTCTCGAACAGCTGGGACTACAGGCATGCACCATCACACCAGGCTTTTTGTTTTTTAAATAGAGACAAGGTCTCATTATCTTGCATAGGCTGGTCTTGAATGCCTGGCCTCAAGTGATCCTTCTGCCTCGGCCTCCCAAAATGTTGGTATTACAGGCACGAGCTACCACATCTGGCCAAAATTATTTTTTAATGGTTGTAGTGGAGCCAATTTTCCTCATTATGTACCTACAGGGAATTAGCACACTCTTATGGTTCTGGAATACAACAAAGAATGTGGTATTGATAAGTACATACTCTATATAAATTCAGCCAAACATCCACATCCAGACATCCAAGATGTAAGACTGACTTTTGATTTTAACCTAAAATTTTGAAAATAAATTTTAAAATGCCCTCCAAACTACTGGTAACACACTCCTTTATGGTTTTATGCAGCAGGTTCCAGGAATTAGTTTTCTGTGCTTCCTTAAATCTTTCTCTTGGGGTAGCCATCAATCATCTTGTTTCTCAATATAGCTCTTTGCATTAACCTGCACCATCTGCCTGGCCAAGTACCTGTCTCTAGCTGACATTACAGTTTCTTCGTTGTTCCTCTTTGCAAACTTGCTCACTGCCTCAGGTGGTCTCTCTTGTTCTTTACCCTTCTCTTGCCTTTCTGTGAGTCTGTGTTTTGCTCCCAGTGATGATTCAGAATTAGAGGGTTTCTCCTGGTTTCTTTGTCTTTTGTCATGTTTTTCATTTTGTTGGATCTTTCTTGGTCAAGAAATTTATCCTTTGCCCTAGAACTTGGGCTGCTTTCCTTTCTGAAGATTTCTTTCTGAAGATCAAACACTTACTTCTTGTTTTTCTCTATCTCTGTATTTATCATTATTTTCATATCTTTCTTTCCTTACTTTCATACGCTCTTCCTTTGCTTTGCTTTTCTCTTCCTTCTCTCCTTTCTCACTGTGTCGGTTCTGATCATTTTGTTGTCTCTCTTTCTTGTTCTCTTTGGGAATATTTCTCCCCATCTTTCTCCCTTTTCCACACTCTGTCACTTCTTTCTCTTTGGTCCCTCGCCCTTAGTTTATCTTCCTGTTCATGCCTCTTCCAATGGGAATCTCTATGACTGGTCTCCTGTGCCTATGAGAATCCCTTTCTTTCTGGTAATCACGGTCAGTGTAATGGTTCTCCTCGTCTCTGGATTGCTTCTGTTGGTGCTGATCTTCCCTTTTCTCGTGTCCTCTCGATGTTCGTGATCCTTTCGTGTGGTGTCTGGCACTGTGCCCTCTTTCTTCACTAGGTGACTGAGAGTGGTTTTGATTCCTGTGGTGCTTGGGGGTGATTCTCAGGGGTCTCTATGACCTTTTCCCTTCTGCAGTTCACTCTAGTTTCTTTATTTCATCATCCTTGCTGCTCTTAGCATCAAAGTCACTGTCTGCATCTGGGTTTTCCTCTACTTTCACATCAGTTTGAAGAATGCATTTCTATTGTGGTATTCTGTTTTTTGAACTTACTTCATCAGAGTAGCCCCTTGATTTCTCTTCCTTTATACCAGATCTGGCTTCACGAAAGCTGCATTTAGGTACTTCCTCTTCACCAACTGCTTGATTTAGTAAGTGTCTATAAAATCCACTGAGATCTTTCTGCTTGGTTACATCCAAACACGCTTCCAGTGCAGCAGCCCTTTTTTCTTTCTTCTTCAGCTCTCTCTTGCAGTTTTTTCTTATATGCAGGTGTCACAAATGCCTCTTTATCATCAAACTCTCCCTTTTCCATTTCTCGATCTCTCTGTATTTTCTTTTCCATTCTTTTTTCCTGTTCCTTTTTTCTGATCTCAACTGCTTTTAGCAAGTTGTGAATACACTTGGGCTTTCAGTCTTTCCCCAAAAGCAATTTAGTATTGTTTTCCTCCTTTTTTTCCTGCATTTCATCATAAATACTGTCATATTCATACACAGTAGCATTTTCTGCAAGGGCCTTCTGGATTCCAGTTTGGTCTGTTTCATGGCCTGCTTCTTAGCAGCTTCCCTCTGAAGGCTTTCACTCATGGAGGTCTCATCATCATCATCAGAATCATTCCCAAACACTGACGGTTTTTGCAAAACAGGATGCAACTGCTGTGTTTTCTTTGGCAAAATAAACCCATACTGCCTGCCCAGAATCACCATCCTGCTCCCATATCTACTGAACGTGGCCCTACTATTGGTGTAGTTTCTGGATTGCTATAAATAAGTGTCGTCAAATCAGAGAGGTGGATATAGCAAAAGCTTTCCAAGGTTCCATTTAGAGTACAAGTAGAGGTATCTAAATTATTTTATTTTATTTTTTGAGACAGTCTCGCTGTTGCCCAGGCTGGAGTGCAGTGGCGCAATCTCAGTTCATTGCAAGCTCCACCTCCCAGGTTCACGCCATTCTCCTGCCTCAGCCTCCTGAGTAGCAGGGACTACAGGCGCCCGCCACCATGCCTGGCTAATTTTTTATATTTTTAGTAGAGGAGGGGTTTCACCATGTTAGCCAGGATGGTCTCGATCTCCTGACCTTGTGATCCGCCTGCCTTGGCCTCCCAAAGTGCTGGGATTTACAGGTGTGAGCCAGCAGCCCCGGCCGAGGTATCTGAATTATAAAAAATAAAATTTTCAGCCGGACACAGTGGCTCACACCTATAATCCCAGCACTTTGGGAGGCCAACGAGGGAAGACTGCTTGAGCTCAGGAGTTTGAGACCAGCCTGGGCAACCTGACAAGACCCCACCTCTATTTAAAAAAATTTTTTTAAATAAAATTTTCTTTTTAAAGAGAAGCCTATGATTTCTCTATTAAATACATATACACAATTGCAGAGTGGTAATTCTATAAAAAATGGAATCTACAGCTAAAAACTGCTCTCTGCAATATTAGTTTCTACCTATTAAATGACAATATCTTTAACAGATGGAAGAATTAGGAGTAAAATGGGAAGGTATCCCAACATCAAAAAGACTTTTCAGAACTTGAAAGAAAACATTATGTTAAGTGAAAGAAAGCCAAATACAACATATCGCATGGTATGATTCCACTTATAAGAAATGTCCAGAATAAGGCAAATTCATAGAGTCAGAAGGTATTGGGTGCCAAGGGCTGGGGGGTAAAGGGAGTCGGAGAGTGACTGCTATTGGGCAGGGGTTTGTGTTTAGGGTGATAAAAATGTTCTGAAATTAGAAAGTAGTGCTGGCTGCACAACTATATAAACATACTATAAACCACTGAACTCTATATTTTAAAAGGGTGAATTTTATGGCATGTGAATTACTGTCAAGAAAGCTATATTTAAAAAAAAAAAAAAAAAGCTTTTCATCCGTGGTTCCAAACCAATGTTTGGCAAAGCTTATACAGGAAAATCTTGTTAATCACTTTCACAAATGATTGATCTAGCTTATAGAAAAACCGATACCAGAAATTGTTTTAATCTAACTAGGCAAGAAATCTTTCTGGTAATCCTGAAAAGGTTTTCGAACGATCAAAACCTTGTTTAACTTCCCAAAGCGTTCTGATTCTATTAACTTAGTAATTTTCTTCATTAAAACAATTTTCCCTAATTTAACCTTAAGTGCTTGGCATATAGTTAAAAATAATTTAACAAACATTTCTTATAAAATAATTTATCTTGGAACATTCACATTCTGAGACCATACATTTATAACATGGAAGCATTCTTAGGGTATTTCTTGAATGGTAAGTCCTTTTCGTGTATATTCATGCATTTTGTTTTCCACAAGTATTTAATAATTTTTATTAAACTTTATTAAACAATAAATTTAAAGTGAGTACAATGAACACTTAGCAAAATATTTTTTAAAGTTGCATATTAGAAAAAAACTTTAGAGCAATTAGGTATATTGTTCCTCACAATGGAAAAAAGTGCAAAGTGAATAGCAATTTTTCTCCTTACAAACGACCTAGGACATAGTATCTACAGAATAGAAAGACAAATATGTATATAATGAACAGTAAAAGGAAGAGGAAACAGCTTTCCCATAGAACAAGTAAATATATTCTGTCTACTGCAAACTTATAAGTGGAAAAATTTTTGTAATGTAAACAATTAGGAGATGATACTGTAAGTGATGGCTGAAATATACACATATAGAAAAACCTTGAGAGGATCAAAGATATTATGAATCAGTACTGCTTTTAAAAAGGCAGATCCAAAGTTTAAGGTACGGGTATTGGAATATCTAAAGCTTCCAAACTAGAGATAAAATTCACACATCAGTTATAGATGTGTAATACTACTTCTGTGCATGTGTGTGTGAGACAGAGTCTCACTCTGTTGACCAGGCTGCAGTGCAGTGGTGCGATCTTGGCACACTGCAACCTCCATCTCCCAGGTTCAAGCAATTCTTGTGCCTCAGCCTCCTGAGTAGCTGTGATTACAGGCATGCACCACGATGCCCGGCTAATTTTTTAATTTTTTGTAGGGATGGGGTTTCACCATATTGACCAGGCTGGTCTCAACCTCCTGACCTCAGGTGATCTGCCCGCCTTGGCCTCCCAAAGTTCTGGGATAACAGGAATAAGCCACTGTGCCTGGCCAGATGCATAATACTATTTCTATGAAAAAAGAGCACCTAAAATTATTATATCCAAAATCTACTGTAAAAAATGCAAATATTCTGAGATAAAATTGGCCACATGTAATTTTTAAAGCTGTTTTAAGTACAAAAATTAAAACAAAAAGATGACCTCTTTGCAAGCAGTCTCTTTTGGTAAAAAATTTAAATCTCAGTGAAAAATAAATTATCCAAAGATTTATAATTCAGTAATCACTACTGTTTATTTATGGTTAGCCTTTTTTCCTCTGCCTATATACTTATATATCACGCACGTTTGTTTCCTTTTTACAAAATTATAATCATACAATCTATATAAAACTTTACATACTAATCTTCACTTAACATGTTCCCATGTCATTAAAATTATTGGAAACATGTTTATAGCTCTATAACATTTCTAATTACAGATGTGTCATAATTTGGCATTAGATTGTTTTTAGTTTTTCATTGTTGCTAAAATGCCACAGTGAATGTGTGTATGTGTGTGTGTATATACATATATATCTATATCTATCTATCTATCTATCTATCTATCTATCTATCTATCTATATTTTTTTTTTTTTAAGACAGGGTCTTGTTCTGTCACCCAGGCTGGAATGCAGTGCCACAATCATGGCCCACTGCAGTCTTGACCTCTTGGGCTTAAGGGATCCTCCCACCTCAGCCTCCTGAATAACCAGAACTATAGGCTACTCACTACCACATCTGGTTAATTTTTTAAATTTTTTGTAGGGACAAGGTCTCACTATGTTGCTCAAGCTGGTCTCAAACTCCAGAGCTTAAGCAATCCTTCCACCTCAGCCTCCTAAAGTACTGGGAATACAGTTGTAAGCCACTGCACCTGGCCAACAGTGAATATTTATATATATATAATCTTTGAATCTGATCACCTTCTTAGAACAAAAATCTAGAAGTATGATTTCTCAACTAAAGAAATCGAACATCTTTAAGACTCTTGATATAAGTTGAAAAATTGCTTTCCATTAACATACTAATTTATATGCCTCACCCATAATCTACAGTATATGAAAGTGCCCATCTAAACCATGTGTTTACAGGTCCATCTCCTTAAAGAGAGTGTAAGCTCCTGTAGGAGCTTATTTTCATGTTAGATTTATTCATTTTTGTATCCTGGCACCTACCACATGGTACATGCTAAATAAATAGTGACCAAACTGAATTACAGTATAATGACAAGACTGTTGTTTCCACCAAAAGAGAAACAGAAATCCTCATTAGGAACACATATGTCCTACCTCTGCTGCGGAAGCAAAGGAATCCGTGGATGCGATGCTCAAGGTGTCTCGCAGGCCAAAGTCTTCCACATTACCCTTCATGGTGATATCTGTATCTTTATCTTAAAAGTAAAAGGTGAAAAGTTCAGAAAGTGATATTCCACATCATTGTGGTATTTCACATTCCATAGTTTGATTTTGATTTTTTCCCCCAGTCTTTATTTAGACTACTAGTGTCAAAAAGAAAACAGTAAGTATCCACTGTTTAACTGAATCTGAAACTCTGACAAGTAGGGGAGACAATGTTACAAAGCAAATATTCATTTTTAATTTAAAAAGGAATTAAGCTTAATTTTTTATTAAAAGGGCTTTTTAGTACATTATAACCAGAGTTGGATTATCTACTATACATGGTGAAGTCAGCATATATCACAGCTAGTTTGAAACAGAGCAATTTATTTGCAAGTGGTCTTGCCCAAATTAGAAGAACTTGTAGGTTCATTCAAATCAACTATATTATTAACATAAAATATCCAGCCTGTCACTTGTGATAAGCTGATCAATTAAAACAATTCACAGCCGGGTGCAGTGGCTCACACCTGTAATCCCAGCACTCTGGGAGGCTGAGGCAGGCAGATCACCTGAGATCAGGAGTTCGAGACCAGCCTGGCCAACATGGTGAAACCCCGTCTCTACTAAAAAAATACAAAAATTAGCCAGGTGCGCACCTGTAGTCCTAGCTACTTGGGAGGCTGAGGCATGAGAATTGCTTGAACCCGGGAGGTGGAGGTTGCAGTAAGGCAAGATCACACCACTGCACTCCAGCCAGGGAGACAGATCAAGACTCCGTCTCAAAACAACAACAACAACAACAACAAACAATTCAAGAAGATATTTGTGACTTTTTCAGGCTTTAATGAGACCTACTTTAAAAACTGAATGGTCAAAAACAATCAGACCTAGGTCCTTGATGTTTACTCTGCTTACCTGAGGGTCAAATATAAATGCCCCCAAAATTTTAAAAGGTTGAAAAAGTTCAAATTCTTTGGAATGGTTAATCTCGCCCTATCAAGACAGGCTGTTAGCAATACTTGTCATTCGGAATGTGGGTATGAATATCCTCATGTACTGTTATCAGGAATCTAATTGTTAACATTAAATTTTCAAACAAATACTTTCCTTCTTACATATGTGACTATAATGGAGAAAACAAGTGATAAACTTCAAAATGTATCATAAGTATGAAAGAGCAAAGAATAAAACATATATAGATTTTTCTTATTTTGATTCTGAATCTGCCAAATTTGTCAGACACTATCTTCTTTAAAATGAAACCAGCTGGCTGAGGTAGCTCATGCCTGTAATCATCCCCGTGCTTTGGAAGGCTGAGGCAGGAGGATCACTTGAGTCCAGGAGTTTTGAGACCAGCCTGGGAAACACAGTGAGACCTTGTCCAAAAAAAAGAAAAAAAAAATAGCCAGGTGTTGTGGCACATGCTCAGGAGGCTGAGGCAGGAAAAATGCTTGACTCCAGGAGTTTGAGGCTGCAGTGAGCTATGACTGCACCACTGCACTCCAGCCTGGATGTCAGAGTGAGACCTTGTCAAAAAAAAAAAAAGAAAGAAAAAAGAAAAGGAAGAAAGAGAGAGAGAGAGGGAGAGAAAGGAACAAAGAAAGAAAAGAAAAGAAAGAAAGCAGAAGTCTCCTTGGCTTTGATTCATCCAAATTTTCATTTCACAATTTTCCCAAAATTAAAATTTATTACCTCTACTAGAAATCTGTCAAATTCTGTTTAAAACCCTAAGTACCAAAAAACACAACTTCTGACTCTACCCAGGAAGTATGGGTTTTTTTTTTTATTCAAAGCATCAATCTGGCTTCAATTAAATGTTTAAATCAAAAGTTGTACAATCAATTATATTCCAAGCTCTACTTGGAATATAATTCCTAGTATAGAATTCCTAGTATAGAAGAGAATATATTCTGCTTCTACCACAAGCAGAAGACAGAATAAGCCACAATTGGTACAAGGTTCATTCCCATTAAGCACCAAAAATAACCATACACGTAACATATTTTTTTCCTACTTTATGTTTGGTGAGATCAGACCTTACATTTTAAGTATTTACCTTCCAAGTTTAAATTATAATTGTTTTCAGATGACGTTTACATCAATCCTTTTAAAGTACCTAAAACTTTTCATCTTAAAAATCTTTCTACTACTAAATGACTATTAATGGGATAAAATCTGAGGTTAAATTATTCCATTATAAAAATATTTTAGAAATTTACATTTTTCCATTAAACTAGAGAATAAAACAACATAATTGTTTCACACTTATAAATAGCTATCAAACTGGTATTTTGGGACACTCAATTAGAAAAACTCCCATAATTCTCTTTTCAGTGCATATTAAGGCTTTTTAAACACAAATACACACAAACTGAGCTTTTATACAAAACTTAATCCTCGTGTACAACCTTCAAAGCGTTATTTTAATTATTTTCCATTCTCAGTATTTCACAAAAAGAAATCACAGTTTTACAATTTTCATTATGTCATGGCATTATCAGAGTGGGATTAAATTTTATTTTATTTTATTATTTATTTATTTTGAGACAGAATTTTGCTCGTTGCCTAGGCTGGAGTGCAATGGCGCGACCTTGGCTCACCACAACCTCCACCTCCCAGATTCAAGCGATTCTCCTGCCTCAGCCTCCCGAGTAGCTGAGATTACAGGCATGTGCCACCACGCCCGGCTAATTTTGTATTTTTAGTAGAGACGGGGTTTCTCCATGTTGGTCAGGCTGGTCTCCAACTCCCAAACTCAGGTGACCCGCCCGCCTCCGCCTCCGCCTCCGCCTCCTAAAGTACTGGGATTACAGGTGTGAGAGCCACAGCACCCGGCCGAGAGTGGGATTAAATTTACAAGTCAATTAACTCTTGTTTCCATATGGCTTTTGCTATTTTCAGAGTAGAATACAGACATTTATCTAGTGTCACTTTACCTCTCAGACATTACCCATGTCTGATGTTAAAAGTCTGTTTTACTTTAGTCAACAATAACCAGCTATTCAATGTCATCCAGATCAGTTACCATACTTGTACTTTATTTTTTAAAAAATCTAACAAAGAAAAATGGCTCACTTCCAGAGGAATTAGAAGGATTTACTCATTAAATCCAAGTCCATAAACCATAGACTATACCTCTTATTTCAGTAATTGTTATGATTCCTGGAATGGCAGCTAAATGATTACGAAGAGAAATAATACATCTGTTTTTTAGATACGACAATAAAAAGTACAAAGAAAGAATCTTGGGCAATATCCCAAACTAACTGCTTTCATGCATCCAATTAAATTTTAAAATACTCTTTCTTAAAAGTGTCATAAACTCTTGGCCAGGCACAGTGGTTCATGCCTGTAATTCCAGCACTTTGGGAGGCTGAAGCAGGCAAATCTCTTAAGCCCAGGAGTTCAAAGCCAGCCTGGGCAATATGACAAAACCCTGTCTTTACAAAAAATTAGCTGGTGCAGTGGCACACACCTGTAGTCTCAGCTACTTGGGAGGCTAAGTGGGAGGATCACTTGAGTCTGGGAGGCAGAGGCTGCAGTGAGCCAAGATTGCACCACTGTATTCCAGCCTGGGTGACAGAGCAAGGGTCTGTCTCAAAACAAAACAAAACTAATAAAAAGTTTTATCAACTCGACTGTGGTACTGAAAGACAGTGACAGCATGGAAAACTGAAAACCAAAGGCAGCTGGGTGCAATGGCTCACGTCTGTAATCTCAACACTTTGGGAGGCTGAGGCGGGAGGATCACTTGAGCCCCAGGAGTTCAAGATCAGCCTGGGCAATAGAGAGAGACTCCAGCTCTACAAAAAATTTAAAAAGTTAGCAGGGCGTGGTGGTGCACACCTAAAGTTCCAGCTTCTCGGGAGGCTGATGCGGGAGAATCGCTTGAGCCCGTAAGTTCAAGGCTGCAGTGAGCCATGATCGTGTCACTACACTCCATCCTGGGTGACAGAATGATACTCTGTCTCTAAAAAAAAAGAAAAAAACCAAAGGCTTCATCTTAGTCAATATTTTCAGAAACTTCTGAATTTTTCTCAGCCAAAAAAAAAAAAAATCCTAAAACCACAGGGAAATATCATTACACACCTACCAGAATCACTAAAATTGGTGGAAAATGGTTATTATTATTATTATTATTATTTTGGTCGAGGATGTACGGTCAGTGGAAACTCTCACACACCACTGGTGGAAACAACTGGCAGAACCACCTTGAAAAGTTTGGCATTACCTATGAAAGTTCAAGATGGCTTTCTCTATGACCTAGCAATTCTACCCTTGGGTGTGTTTTACAGAAATGCATGCTTATATGCATAAGAGTGTTCATAATAATACTGTTTATAATAGCCCCAAACTGGAAAAGAAACCAAATGTCCAAATATAGAATAAACAAACCGTAGTATATTCATACAATGAAATACTACACAACAATGAAAATAAATGAATTGCAGCTACATGCAGTAACATGGATCAATCTAACAATATGCTGAGTGAAGAATTACATGCAGAATTCATTCATAATGAAAAACTATTATTAAATTCACTCATGCAAAATTCAAAAACAGACAAAACTAAACACACTTAGTGATAAAATTATTTTTAAAAGCTAGAAGGTGACCGGGCGCAGTGGCGGATGCCTGTAATCCCAGCACTTTGGGAGGCCAAGGTGGGTGGATCACCTGAGGTCAGGAGTTCGAGATCAGCCTGGCCAACATGCCGAAACCATGCCTCTACAAAAAATACAAAAATTAGCCAGGTGTGGTGGCAGGCACCTGTAACCCCAGCCACTTAGGAGTCTGAGGCGCGAGAATTGCTTGAACCCAGGAGGTGGAGGCTGCAGTGAGCTGAGATCGCACCACTATACTCCAGCCTGGGTGACAGAGTGAGACGCTGTCTCTAAATAAAAAATAAATAAATAAATAAGATAGAAGGTAATTAGCCTGAGCATCAGGACAGCTGCACTCCAGCCTGGGTGACAGAGTGAGACTCTGTCTCAAAATAAATAAATAAATAAATAAATAAGCTAAAAGGTAATTAGCCTGAGCATCAGGACAGTTGCTCATTCTGCAGATGACTGGAAGGGATTACAAGAAGACCCATCTGGAAAGTTGGCAATGTTTTACATTTTGCTGTACATGATAGTTACATAAGAATGTGTGATAAATAATTGTACTTTTTTGTTTTGTGCACTTTCCTCTAAGGATTTAAATAGAAGGAAAGAAAAGAAAGCAATATCAACTATATGTCTTGGTCCCAAATAGCTGAGAGCAGAAAAGGCTCAATCAGAGCTTCAAAGGCAGGAGGAAGGAGGGTAAGACAATGAATGCTTTCTATATTTCAGTGTTGCCAATGATGCTGTAAATCATTACCAGACACGAATTTTATAACCTGATTGAGAAAGCATATATAATGATGCTAGATTCAAAAGTCAAAAGACTTGATGAGTGTTAAATATAACAGCAAATTGAAAATAATTTATTTGTACCCTGTAGTGAATACCAACAATAGTAGTAGTGTATAATGCCAAGTATATACCACTCATAACCTTTTTTCTCCAGCTCTGCAACCTTACTTTGCTATTTAGTGATTGGTTTAGAATTTTAAGTGGGAATGTTTAAGTGGGGATAACCAAACACTTTCAAGAAGGAGAAGACATGGAAACTAAGGAATGTCTGCTATTTAATCATAACAATAGAAGCGTGATGCAATTAATCAAAATAAACATTTATTTTTCACTCAGTACTTGCCAGATACCAAGTTACATGCTTTACATATATTACCTTATTTTCAATCCCCACAATAACCCTTTGATGAGGTAGATACTATTAGTTTTCTCATTTTATGTATCAGGAATCTAAGGCACACAGAGGCCAAGTAGCTGCTACATACTTACACATCTAAGAAAGAGAATGGTAGTATTCAAACTCAGGTCATCTGATACCAGATGCTATGCTATAAAACTATGGAGCCCTGGTGTCCAATACAGTAGCTCCTAGTTACACGTGTCTATTAAACACATGAAATGAGATGTGCAGTAAGTATAAAATACATAATAGATTCTGAAGACTTAACAACAAAAAAGAGAAAACATCTTATTAAAACATACTGGGTTTAAGAAAATATATTATTAAAATTAATTTTATCTGTTTCTTTCGAGCCTTTAATGTGGCTATTAGAAATTTTAAAATTACATTTGTGGCTCACATTATATTTCTATTGGACATTGCTGTTAGAGCATTTGTTGTTCATATTTTCACTACAGTGCAAAGAGCTTACAAGTTCTTTAGAAGACTCAGATTCAGCTTATAGTTTTTGAGTCACTATTATGTGTCCAAGTAATACTAAGTGCTTTCACAGACTATTTTACTTGACATATGTAATCATTAGAGAAGAATAGCCTAATTATGTATACTGAGTTTTTGTAACTTGGGAAAAAAAGCCATTTTCTAATCAAATGGCTCCTCTATTGGTTTCCAAAGCTTTCCATTATCTCTGATTATCCTACCTATCCAATGTTCTTTTCTATTAATTACTTTAAAAAAAAGAAAAAAACTTACTGCTTTATCTGAGGGTATGTTGACCACATCCCCACTTGTCATTCAGTAATGTAATGGGTAAAAGCGTGGTTTCTGATTCAGCCAGCCAGCACCTGGATCCTGATCCTAAGATTTGCTACTTACCACCTACGTAAACTGAGGATAGCAATATTCATTTCCTAGAGTTGTTGCAAAAGTTAAATGAGATTTGTGGAGGCACAGTACTTGGTCCATCGTGAGTATAAAATAATTTTTTCTATTACTATCATTACCAAACGCATTTTTATTCAAGCCTCTGGTTCCTCCTGTTTCTACTCTACATATATCCTACTCTCCTTCTGCTCCCTTGCCCCATGCTACCCATAAGCACATTTTTTTTAATACTCAGTTCAAGTATTATCCCCTGTAAACATCCTCCAAAATTTATCTGATTTTTTGCTCCTATGTAAGGCAGTATAGCAAAAGCGTTAAAACCATGGGTTCTAGAGCTGAATTCCAATACTGACTCTGTTACTTATTAGCTGTGTAACCTTGAGTAAGTTTCTTATCTTCTCTGTTCCTCAATATTCCCATTTGTAATATAACTTGAGTGGAGAGACTTTACTTTCTTTCTTTTCCCTTTTTGTTTTTCCTGGTGGTTCGTACAGTTCTCGGGAGATTATTGAACACATAACAAACACTTACATATTTGTTCATGTAAACTAACACTTACTATTATAAATGGACCGTCCCCAGGACATGAAAATCTCTAGAGAGCCTATCATATACTTACTCTGGGTCATTTTGCCTATGACTTTAACTTGTTTTCAGAGCCCTGTTAAATTTCTTACGTTTCTTTCCTTTTTTTTTTTTTTTCTTTTTTCTGAAACTGAGTCTCGCTCTGTTGCCCAGGCTGGAGTGCAGTGGAGCGATCTTGGTTCACTGCAACCTCCACCTCCCAGGTTGAAGCCATTCTTGTGCCTCCGCCTCCCAAGTAGCCGGAATTAGAGGCGTGCACCACCACGCCTGGCTAATTTCTGTATTTTCAGTAGAGATGGGGTTTCACCATGTTGACCAGGCTGGTCTCAATCTCCTGACCTCAAGTGATCCACCCGGCTTGACCTCCCAAAGTGCTGGGATTACAGCTGTGAGCCACCACACCTGGCTTATTTCTTATGTTTCTAATAGTCAGCCCTAAAGTAACTAAACTTATACTACTATCTTGTAAACCGGAAATATGCAGCTTACACTCCTTAATGAATGATAATGAACATCAGAAGTTCATTTTAAAAGGCTTTCCCCAAACTGGTTGATTGTACATTAAATTTAAAATACTCTGTAAATTACCACACTGGCTCTCAGTGAAGTAGCTCTTTTTTATTTTTGGTAACATTTTAAAATAAGTAAATCTAAAATTAAAAAAAATTTAAACTGTCTCAATCACCCAGAACTTTTAAAGCATTCACTGTACACAGATATCAACGATGATATTCTTTGGAAGTACATTAAAACCATAATGTTTACTCTTAACTCAATTGTCACATATTCTAGGCCAAAAATCTGACTGGATTCAAGCCTTACCCTTCTTTCACAATCTCATAATTCACATATTACTTGAGTTTTTTTCCAAAGCAGGATTTGCTTTAAAAGTTTTAAAGAAAACTAGAAGTCCTGGAACTTGGAATTTCAGGCCTGGATCTATTTCCTTAGACCAATCCAAGTGGGTTTTCTACATTTCACTTTTGCCATCCCTAGGCACATTCTATTTTCTGTCACTTAGAAAACACTGGGTCTATTTTAACCTCAGCAGATTCTAGTAGAGATTCCAAAGATGCCACTCTTCTTTTAAAATCCAGGCTGTCCACTGCAGATTTTATAACAGGAGCAACAAGAGGAAGCCTGCCAATTGTCTCAATGTCATCTGACTTCTATGTCAACAGCTTTTCTCCAGGTGATATTCAGCAGTTAAAATATGACTTGGAACCTTGTCCTTTCTATGCTTTTATTAACAACGGAAAAGCTTCTGCTGTCGACAAGATGAGCTATTTTCCAAACAGAGTCTGTTATAATTTGTTTAAATAATCAAGTCTAGGAAATCACTGCTGCTCTTTGTTTATTCTGTATGACTATCTGCCCATACATACTGTGGATAATTTTTATTTTCTGATTTGTTTTAAAATGCTACAGTATCATTTGAGAGAAAGAACAAAGTTGAATATAAAAATCAGAAACAACATAATTTCAGAAAGTGAAAAACTAAGAGAGTAATGATATTTTCTTGATTTTTAACCTCAATGTGCCTCAATATTGAAAAAAGAAACAATAAAATCCACTGAAACAAAAGAAAAGAGAACTCGGGGCAGGTGCAGTGGCTCATGCCTGCAATTCTGGTGCTTTGGGAGGCTGAGGCGGGAGGACCACTTGACCCCAAGAGTTCAAGATCAGCCCAAGCAACATACCGAAATCCCATCTCTATATAAAATAAAAACATTAGCCAGGCATGGTTGTGTGCACAGTGTAGTCCAGCTATTCAGGAGACTGAGGCAGGAGGATCACTTGAGCCTAGGAGTTTGAGGCTGCAGTGAGTTAGGATCACGCCACTGCGCTCCAGCCTGGACAACAGAGTGAGACCCTGTTCCTCTAAAAAAGAAAAAAAAAGTTATATATGATGAGGTGGTGGGAATAATAAAAAAAAGAAAAAAGGAGAACTTGTCAAAGTTCTTGATTTGTGATGACGTATAAAGTTTCACCCATGTGAAATAATATATGTACAAAACAGCCTGATAGTACCCAAAAGAAGATTTCCACAATAGTTGTCTCTGGCATTCCCTATTTATCAAAATTTTTATATACTATGATTGACCAACACAACAACTGTGATTCCTAACTGGGAAGTACAGCTGCCAATGCAAAGTGAGTAACACAAGGAAAGGGAATGGGAACCATTCAAACACTGTAGAAGAGTAACAGCATTTTCTACACCCTCCCCCCTTTTGTTTAAAGAAGAAAGAAGTGACTAGATTAACCCAAACTGGAGCAAGAAGTCATTAAGATTAGGTCTGCAGTTACAGAGACTTGAGCAGGGCCACGAGGTACAACTGGTCATTCTGTATGTTACACAAAGGTCCCCTGCCACAGGAATAAGTCGGGGCAGAAATCCAGCCCAAATACTAGACCTGCATCTTCCTGAAGGAAAGTGGACCTTCTTCTTGGCACAAAGGTCCCCTCCCAAGGGGCTTACATGGATGGCCCTTTGTCTAAATCACATAAAGGCCTTATATGGGCAGTGATGGTCCTGGACATAGAAATCCAAGCTGTTAAGACATAACTTCAATACACAACAGGCAAAGGCAAGCACCAGAAATTTCTCATGTTTCTGGGACCCCAACAATTTTCATTATATTGCTTTCTTCTCTGAACCTACTTTAATTTGTATAATACCAGTTAGATTTCATTTTGTGTTATTACTAAACCCTTTAAAAATAAGATTATGAGCCTTACACATGGGAGGAAATTACTAAGCCAAATTTCTCATATGTTGTACAATGTGTACTCTGTATATTTAGATGTCTGAGTATACAACTTAAGCTGGCAATTCATATCATTCCCTAAAAATAAACCCTCAGGGAGTTTATCCTCCAACCACAATGATTCTGCAGGAATGGGAGAGGACAAGGTCTCAGAGCTTCAACTTGGGGCTGACATTTGATGTAAGATGTTAGGCTGAGGTATTTCCTCTTGTTGCCAAGTTCATTCAGTATTTCTAAATGTTCTATCTGGCTGCTTACCAAAAAAGAAGAATAACATCTCTCTAGTGGTCAAGAGGTTCTACTTGACAGCTTTTCCTATGCTCTGCCAGAGAATTTGTGCAGTCAGTACTAAGCTGGCAAAATCTCTAATTTTCCCTTAAAGGATGTCTCACTGACTCAATAAAATCTTATAAATGAGCAGCAACAAAAATGGATAAAATATTTAAACTGTGCCAGCCACACTTCCAGACTTCTTCAAACTCATAAATTTGATTATGACTTCTTATAATCCTCAATGGCTCCCTTTCGTCTAAAGGTACAAAGCAAGGACCTTCATAATTTATGTCCTGCCCAGCTTTCTAGGTTCATCTCCTACCACTCCCCACCTATATTGTGTTTCCAAAACATATCAAAGAACTTGTAGTTCCCTAAACAGGCTCCACTCTGCACCTTGATCCATGTTCTTCCCTCTGCTAGGAATGCTCTTTTCTCAACTGTCTCCCTAGCAGACCATCTTTCTTTAAGTGTCACTCCTCCTGTGAAACGTTCCCATGAGCCCCGCTCCATGAATAATCACATGCTTTTCCTTGGTGTTCCCATAGCACTTTATAAACATGTTATTATGTACTTACTCCACTGTCTGTGTATTTTTTAATGCCTGTTTCCAAAACTAGACTCTGCATTGCCTAAAGGCAGAGATGAAATCTTCATCTTTATTTCTCCAGTGTCATACCATGTTTGACATATACTAGGAAATTAAATGTTTGCTAAATAAATATTACAGACCCAAGATTCTGTGAGCTCATTCTGTAAAAACATAGATTAGGAAGATGCCTAAACACTTATCTGAAATATGTGAAGCAATGCTTTCAATAAAGCCACAAAAATTCCTGGTTTAAGATCTAAATCTGTTCCTACACATCAATATAAAAGAATCTCAAAGTCCTCTGTTTCAGCCACAAAAATAACATTTATCACACAGGCTTCAGTGTTGCCTGCTAATACTACTACTGTACATATATACTACTCTTCACAGGAAGTGTAACTACACAAAATATGAAGCCCAATTAATTTTAGAAGGAAATGAAATTAGAGATTAATAAGTTGGAACTTTATTCATTTAAACCATACCAACTATATAATGTCCCCAAGAAACTGTGGACAAGATACATCTGTTGTTAATCGGGTTTACTTTTTTGGTGTTGTTTTGTTTTGAGACAAGGTCTTGCAGCCTAAACTTCCTGGGCTTAAGGGATCCTCCCACCTCACACCCAGTTTATTTCTAAACTGGCATTAAATCCAGCAATTTATTCCTGCCCAAATAGTCTAACCAAAGTGTGTAAAGAATAATGTTAATTCCTGAATCTACTGTTACAAAAATAAACTTCCAAAGCATGTAATCACAAACATTTGTCATGATATGACAGTAACAGAAGTCTCCTAAAGTATAAGTTATTCCTGGTTTTAGAGATTGGTAGGATCCCACATTTTGGTGGAAGATGAATGAGAGATTGGTAGAGTATCTCTCAGTTGTTGTGGCCAACTGAAGCCTAATTTTTACCAAAATAATTCAGATAATAAAATTTCTGTTTATTATAAAATAAATATATATTTTTATTGTGTGATATTTGAAATGTATAAAAATTACCTACATAGCATAGACATGTTTCTGGACTCAAAATAATAAAACAAACATTTTTGCATTTGCCACCCATTTATAGCCACTTTTCAAAGCTTACAAAATTACTTGTTTATTAAGGAAAGTAACACTATCATGCAGAAATACACTGTACATATCTTCTTAAGTGAAACTCGAGTTCCCAAATAAATTTCATAGATATTCAGATATTGCAGCAAAAAACAGCTGCAGATAACTAAAGAATTAACCCATATGTCCCAAACAAGATCTGTTTACTTTCAAGTTCTTATCTTAGGCTCTTAAACAGGCTGAGGGCACATCAATTGTGAGGTATGGGAAGAAATGGAAGTGGAGAGGAAAAGTTAAAGAAGGATCTTCTACTTTGTGGATGGAGGTTAGGCTCTGAGTCTAATTGCTCGGTATTGAAGAATATACCAACTTATATTGCTTTTTAACTGCTCCATAAGTGTAAGTGTTCGTTACCCCATCAGACTACAAGCAACCTGAAAATAGGCACATTAGCCCTTATTTCATCTGAATTTCATCACATGCTTCAGAGTTGTGTTTAAGTATTTGTTTGCTGTGTAAGGTACACAGCAAATAAATAAATACTTAAAAACTGATTTTTAACCTATATCTGCTTTAAAGTCTCCATGTGTATCTCTGCCATTAATGCTCCTTTACCTTAATGAGAGGCTATAGCCACAGGGAAATATAGTCTTTGATTCTGTATAGTGGGCCAGCTGACTTATGGTCCTCTTTCTGACACAGCTCTCTTCAGACATAAAAAGATTATAACACTCTACCCAAAGCGGTGAGATAGGGCAGGGGTGCGGGGAAGGGGGTGCGGAAGACGGATGAAAGAATACGTGGTGAAAAGATGAAATAAAAATAAACGTGTTATCATTCCCAGATAATATGTGGTCTAAATAAAAACTCCAAAAGAACCTATGTCAAATTACTGGTATTACAACTAATAAGAGTTCACAAGAGTTGTTAATATTCAAATGCAAAAACCTACATTTAAGATCCCAGCAATGACAAATTAGAAAATGTAAACTAAAAAGATAACCACTTATAATGACAATGAAACTGTAAGGGACTTAGGAAAAAAGACATATAAGACATTTATGAAGAAGATTATAAAACATTATGAAAGATATAAATGAAGACCTAAGTAAAGAACCATACCATGTTCACAGATATAAAGGTTACTATTATGAAAATGTAAATTTGCCTACAGCTGACCTATAAATACAATATAATAATCAAAATCCCAAGAGGGTTTTTCATGAAACTTGACAAGCTGTCCTAAACTTCACATGGAAAAGCAAAGGGCTAAGAATAGTCATGACAAGTCTCAAAAAGCCCCACAGTGAATGGACTCACCCTGCCAAGTGTCAAGATTTATTATAAAGCTATATAAAGCTACAGTAATTAAGACACTGTGAAACCAATGCAGGAAACAGATTAACAGAACAAAATAGAGAGCCCAGAAAAGACACACAGAAAGAGACCTGACATATGACGGTGGGGGGGGGGGGGGCTTTGCAAATCAGTCAGAAAAGAATATATTATTCAAAGAGAGGTGCTGAGGCAATTACCTATCCAAACATTAAAAACAAAACAATAAAATACATTTAAAAAAACTTCTATGGCCGGGCGCAGTGGGTCACGCCTGTAATCTCAGGACTTTGGGAGGCCGAGATGGGAGGATCACTTGAGATCAGGAGTTCAAGATCAGCCTGGCCAACATGGTGAAACCCCGTCTCTACTAAAAATACGAAAAAATTAGCTGGGCGTGGTGGCAGGTGCCTGTACTCCCAGCTACTAGGAAGGCTGAGGCACGAGAATCACTTGAACCTAGGAGGTGAAGGTTGCAGTGAGCTGAGATCGCGCTGCGGCACTCCAGCCTAGGTGACAGAACGAGACTCTGTCTCAAAACAAACAAACAAAACTTCTAGAAGATTTTTTAAGGGACAGGGTCTCACTCTGTTACCAAGGCTGAAGTGCAGTGGTGCCATCCTAGCTCACTACAGCTTCAAACTCCCAGGCTCAAAAGATCCTGCTATCTCAGCCTCCCAAGTAGCTGAGACAACAGGCATATACACGCATGCCACCACACCCAGCTAATTACTTTTATAAAATTAATTATTCTACTTATTTTTTTGTAGAGACAGGGTCTTACTACATTGCCCAGGCTGGTCTCAAACTCTTGGCCTCAAGCAATCCTCCCACCTTGGCCTCCCAAAGTGCTGGGATTACATGCATGAGCCACCATACCTGACCAAATTCTAGAAGAATAAAAACCTAAATATGAAAAACAAAGCTTTAACACTTTCCAAGGAAAATACAAAAGAATTATCTTTATCCCTCTAAACAATACATAGAAAGCACAAACCATATAAGAAAGAATGAAAAATGTGATGACATTAAAATTAAATATCTGGGACCAGGTACAATGGCTCATGCCTGTAATCCCAGCACTTTGGGAGGCTGAGGCAGGAGGACCACTTGAGCCCAGGAGTTCGAGCCCAGCCTGTGAAATACAGGAAGACTCCCATGTCTACAAAAAATACAAAAAAAATTAGCTGGGTGGGGTGGCACATGCCTGTAGTCCCAGCTACTTGGAAGGCTGAGGTGGGAGGATCCCTTGAGCCCAGTAGTTCAAGGCTATAGTAAGCTATGCTCACACCACTGCACTCCAGCCTGGGTGACAGAGTGAGACCCTGTCTCAAATTTTTAAAAAGAAAAAACAAAAAGACAAACAGACTTACTGGCAGTAGTACTTTATATATTTGAGGCTTAAAATAAAATACACATGAACCATACATTATATTTTCCCCATGTACTTAAAAAATTAGTTTTAAATTTCTACTTCACTAAAAATAAAGTTCTGTATTTAATAAGCTGAAATTATAACATTTACTTAAATTTATTGCAAAAAACATTAATGTTACCCATCTTGTCTATCCATCCAAATATCTATCATTCAGATATTACCTGCAGGGCCTCGTAAGCAGAAATGCACATGAGAATCACCTGCTGAACTAGGAAATACAAACCCAAAGCTTCATGTCCCAACCCCAAAGTTTCAATTTCAGTAGGTCTAGAGCAAAACCTATGAAGGTGATTCTGATAAACATCACAGAAGACCCACAGACCTACTACTATCTATACTACATTCAAACCAGTTTCAGACACTGAATAGAATTAAGTATGTCTTCTGCCCACAAGGAGTTTAAGGTTTAGCATAACACACTGGATATGTACATAAATAATTATAATGTATTGTCAAGAGTAATCAATCTCACAAAGGAAACCATTAAACCTCCCCACCCACCTTTATTTTATTTATTTATTTATTTATTTATTTATTTAATTTATTTATTTATAAGACAAAGTCTCACTCTGTTGCCCAGGCTGGAGTGCAGTGGCCCAATCTTGGTTCACTGCAGACTCCTCCTCCTGGGTTCAAGCTATACTCCTACCTCAGCCTCCCAAGTAGCTGGGACCACAGATGCGCACCACCACACCCAGCTAATTTTTGTATCCCACCTTCATATTTCATATAGGACTTCTACTCCAATCTCCAAGAAGCAGCTATTCTGGTTTTACATTTTAAGTTGCTCCCTTCACCTCTTCAATTGCTCCTCCCCATGGGAAGAGTAACTTGGCTAATGCTGAGAACCTGCATGCAATTAACTAGGTAGAGGAAAATAAGATAAAATTAATGTTCACTAGTTCTTGGTGTGTACTAGTTCACTCTCCTTCACAGACTTTCTAGAGAAAGGTCAGGGTCTGCAAACCCATCCTCACTTTTGCTCTGGATCTCACTCCTTCTGAGCTGGACAACGTGTTGGCAGAAATCGTAAGGCAGGCAGGGAATCTCTACACAGCTGGCTGGGTAAGTATGTTGTTAATTTGCTCTGTATTCTCTTCTCCAGATAATTTTTTATTTTATTTTATTTTATTTTTTGAGACAGGGTCTCACTCTGTCACCCAAGCTGGAGTGCGGTGGTGTGATCATAGCTCACTGCGGCCTCGATCTCCAAGACTCAAGCAACCCTCCCCACTCAGCCTCCCAAGTAGCTGAGACTACAGGCGTGAGTCAACACACCCAGCTTCCAGAGAATTTTTTTGAGGGGAAAGGAAGAAGTTGTAAAAATCCTTAACACATTGTCCAATCTGGCTATTAAGAAAAAAAAGTTTAGGTCAGGCGTGGTAGTCGGGAGGCTAAGACAGGAGAATCACTTGAACTCAGGAGGCAGTGAGCTGAGATTGTGCCACTGCACTCCAGCTGGGCCACAGAGCAAAACACCATCTCAAAAAAAAAAAAGGCTCTTTTTGGCCAGGTGCAGTGGCTCATGCCTGTAATTCCAGCACTTTGGGAGGCCCAGCTGAGTGGATCACCTGAGGTCAGGAGCTTGAGACCAGCCTGGCCAACATGGTGAAATCCCATTTCAGCTAAATATACAAAAAAATTAGCTGGGCGTGCTGGCAGGCGCTTTTAATCCCAGTTACTCGGGAGGCTGAGGCAGGAGAATCACTTGAACCCAGGAGGCAGAGGTTGCAGTGAGCCAAGAATGTGCCACTGCACTCCAGCCTGGGCAACAGAACAAGACTCCATCTCAGAAAAAAAAAAAAAAAGGCTCTTTTTGTGTTCTTAATTTATTCAGAATCCAGACCTGGCATGGTGGCTCATGTCTGTAATCCCAGCACTTTGGGATGCCAAGGAAGGATTGCCTGAGCCCAGGAGCTCGAGACCAGCCTGGCAACATAGTGAGATCCTGTCTCTACAAAAAATTAGAAAATTAGCTAGTCATGGTAGTTCACGCCTGTAGTCCCAGGTACTCAGGAAGCTGAAATGGGAGAATCACTTGGACCCAGGAAGTTGAGGCTGTGGTGAGCCATGATCGCACCATTGAATTCTAGCCCAAGCAACAGAGCAAGACCCTGTCTCAAATAATAATAATAATTAATAATAATAGGATATGCCAGCAAGAGGCAGTATATCCATTATCATTTTTTATTTTCCTCCTACGCATGACAAGGTCAGAGATGAGGGAAAATCAGTAATCTTAGCTACATCTAGAATAATTATTTTTTCAAGCCCTTCAGATAATTTCTAACCCGGAAAAAGGTAGATTTATAAAAAGCACCTTTTTTTACTTTACCAAAAAATGAGTTTAAACATGGCTTACCTTGTTTCATTAAATACAAATTTAGATTACTATGAGAAAAATCAAATTAATTCCCAGAAAAAAAGAATGTTGTCTGCAGAATTGACTAACAATATCATTGTAAAACAATTTATGAACATGTGACATCCTCCTATCTATAACTATGAAATTTTTAAACCAGCTTAGAACAGGCCTCTTTAAACTGCTAGACTATAATTATAATAATGAATAGATAAGTGTTTACCATGTGCCTATGCTAAATATGTTATGTAATCTCACTTAATCCTCACAGTTCTATGAAGTTGATCCTAATATACTCCTACACATTACAGATGAAAAAGCTGAGTCTAAGCAAAGTCAAGGCTTGCTTAATGTCTCGGCTAGCAAGAGGGGTAGAGCCAGGATTTGAACCCATGCTTGTTTGACTCCAAAGCCCATATTCTTAATTACTAAGTTATACTATGTATAATTGAAATCATATTGGAGGTTTTCGTTAAGCCTTCAGAAGTTACAAAAAAATAGTTTATCAATTATAATTTAACAATCTCTGAAAATAGAAGCTACAAATAAACATAAACATAACACTTCCAGATACTTTTAGCTAGAAGAACTTGCACAATAATGGAAATTTACAGTAATGTTATTTCATGTCTTCTCTGCATAACTTCCACGTTCTTTCTCATTCTGAGTTACAGTACCAGGTGCATACAAAGCCTGCCAGCAAGTGTTGACTTATATTTAACTCCCAGTGCTCCAAGTAGCAACACAGAATGGCACCTGAGTCACAGGCATCCAACATGTAGATAAAACGTGCTGCCCTCTAGTGATTTCAACATCTCACATTCAGCACTAAATGGTCTTATAAGTGAATAAGGAAAACGTTTTCATTTTTAGAGAACTAACTCAAATCTTCATTTCATTTGTTTGTGATTGCACAACTCCTATATTCCTATAAGAGAAACAGAACAGGGCCAGGCATCGTGGCTCATGCTGTAATCTCAGCACTTTGGGAGGCTGAGGCGGGCAGATCACTTGAGGCCAGAAGTTCGAGACCAGCCTGCCAACATGGTGAAACCCCGCCTCAACTAAAAATACAGAAATTAGCCAGGTGTGGTGGGGCACGACTGTAGTCCCCAGCGCACCTGCAGTCTCAGCTACTTGGGAGGCTGAGGCAAGAGAATCACTTGAACCCTGGAGGCGGAGGTTGCAGTGAGCCAAGATCATGCCACTGCACTCCAGGCTGGGCATCAGAGCAAGGCCCTATCTCAAAAAAAAAAAAAAAAAAAAAAAAAAAAAGAGGAATAGAACAAATAACTATTGTTTAAGCCTGTATTAAACTCTTGGTGCACTAGCACTTAGAAATGCATGCAATAATGATTCATTAATTCAGGATGGTTAAGGAAATGCAGCATGGAACATGGCAAACAATAAATTATAGAATATGGAGTGGGTTATATTTTATGGGTGGAATTCATTCCTTAAAACATAATTCAAACCCTGCCTAACGCAAAGGTATTTTCTTATCATAGGAAACATTGTAAAGATGGCTTGAAATACAACTACTGTGCTATATTTCTTTTTGCAGGCATACTTTTAAACCACAATAATTATAATAAAATCTGTGTTTATGCTTTTAAAACACAAAATATTACTAGTAAACCATTTTGTATCAGTATCACCTCCTTCCAAAATATCAAAAATATTTCCTATTTTAATTATTTTTAGAGACTGAGTCTCACTGTTTCTCAGGCTGAAGTACAATGGCCCAATCGTAACTCACTGCAGCCTCGAATGCCTAGGCTCAAGGGATTCTCCTGCCTCAGCCTCCTGACTAGCTAGAACTACATGCACACACCACCATTCCTGGCTTAAATTTTTTTATAGAGACAGGGATCTCGCTATGTTGTCCAGACTGGGTCTTGAACTCCTGGTCTCAAGCAACCCTCCTGCCTCAGCCTCCCAAGTGCTGGGATTACAGACAGGCATGAGCTACCACACCCAGCCTGTTTTCTATTTTAACACAGATGACAGCACAGCTTAGGAATACATTTGAATGTTTGCAATTTTAGAGCCAGGTTGTCAGAAGTTTTTCATTTTAAAAATAAAAGTCCTCCTATTTTAATACTGCTCTTTTATTTTCTCAGCATTAGTTCTAATATTTCCAGCATGTTTGCTGCTAAATTAACAGAAATGTCAGGTCTTCTTTTCAGTATTTATCATATTTAATGGCTTCTTGGATGGCAATGTTACGGAATAGAAAATAGATTTAAAATTTAACCAAAGTAAAAACAACAACACAACCAAATCACTTGCAGAAGTTCCCATGCGTATAAACAACAGTATGGTTTATAGGCTATTCACAAAGGATAGTTAATATTTCTGGTTACCAGCTGAGGTGTCACGACCTATGTGGCAACAGAGAAACAGAGTTTAGAATTCAACAGGCCCACCAGCTTTGAAACTAAGTGATTCTTTAAAGAACTTTTTAAAAATTTTGTCCAGCCTAGACAACAAAGTGAGACCCTGTCTCTACAAAAGAATTAAAAAATTAGCCAGGCATAGTGGCATGCACCTGCAGTCCTAGCTACTCAGGAGGCTGAGGCAGGGGGATTGCTTGAGCCCAGGAGTTTGAGCCTGCAGTGACCTATGACTGTGGCAATGCATTGAAGCCTAGGAGACAAAGCAAGACCCTGTCTCTAAAAACCAAAAAACCCAAAACGAAAATTTGGGATTTGCATTCAATTTAACATGAAATGCTATTCTGCACTATTTCAAATTCATGAAAATCTACTTACTTAAGCTTAGCTTAACACCATCCACAGTGTATTTTTAACTCCTTTATTGAAGTATAATTTACATACCACAAAATTCTCCCCCTTTAAGTGTGCAATGTGTTTTAGTTTTAAATGTATAGAGCTGTGCAATGGTTACCATATCCAGTGTTAGAACCATACTATATGTTTTTCAAAATCTATGTTATTAACTTCATCTACCAAAAGTAACCCCAAATAATTCACAATACTGATAACTCAGAAGTTTTTTGGATCTGCTATTTAAAAAAAAAAGGAGAATAGACATCATTTATTTTCAATAAATTCATTATTATCTACAAAGAAAAATGCTGAAAGAATCATGCTGGGCCGGGCATGGCGGCTCACGCCTGTAATTCCAGCACTTTGGGAGGCCGAGGCGGGAGGATCACGAGGTCAGGAGTTTGAGACCAGCCTGGTCAACGTGGTGAAACCCCGTCTCTACTAAAAATACAAAAATTAGCCTGGCGTGGTGGCACACGCCTATAATACCAGCTATTCGGGAGGTTGAGGCAGGAGAATTGCTTGAACCCAAGAGGTGGAGGTGGCAGTGAGCCAAGACTGTGCCACTGTACCCCAGCCTGGGCGACAGATCAAGACTCTGTCTCGGAAAAAAATAAAAAAATAAAAAACATGCTGAAAGGATTTAAACAGTCCGCCTATAATCTTATCCATAATGTTAAGTTGGCAAACTACTCTTCTATAAATAGTACAAATGTATAATAAGTAGAATCCTTATTTAAATTTTGAATTCCAAATTAGTAAAATAAATTTTGCTAAGGCTCTTCTTTTTTTTTTTTTTTTTTTTTTAATTGTACTTTAAGTTTTAGGGTACATGTGCACATTGTGCAGGTTAGTTACATATGTATACATGTGCCATGCTGGTTTGCTGCACCCACTAACTCGTCATCTAGCATTAGGTATATCTCCCAATGCTATCCCTCCCCCTCCCCACCACAGTCCCCAGAGTGTGATATTCCCCTTCCTGTGTCCATGTGATCTCATTGTTCAATTCCCACCTATGAGTGAGAATATGCGGTGTTTGTTTTTTTGTTCTTGCTCTTCTAAAGTAAATAAAATCTGACACATTAGCCTTCCAATACTAAAATGATTTGCAAGTGAGTATAGAACCAGCTATGAACATTTGATGGCAAATCCCTAGCTGCAAAAAACTCAGCCTCAGCAATATTTCCAAATAATGTTAATTAATATCAGCCTCTTTTTCAAAAAAATTCTGTATTTTCCTAAATTCCCAGTTAACATTTTGTTATGATATACAAAAAAGTATCCCATGATCTCTCTCACTCTTTTTTTCTCTAGAGACAGGATCTCACTCTGCCACCCAGGCTAGAGTGCATAGGTACCAACATAGCTCACTACAGCCTCGAACTTCTGAGCTCAAGTGAAGCTCCTGCCTCAGCCTCCTGAGGAACTAGGGCTACAGGTGTGAGTTACTGTGCCCGGCCCCATGGTCTGTTTATAATCAAGATGAAAAACGTAAAAACAGAATAAGCTGAATTCATAGCTGGTTGAACAAAGTGTTTTTTTAACAGCTTTATGAGCTATTACTGACATACAAAACTGTATATATTTAAGGCGTATGATTTTTTTTATATGTATACAATGTGAAATGACCACCATAATCAAGCTAATTAATGTATCTACCACCTCTACAGAGTGATTGTGTGTGTATGTGTGTGTGTGGTGTGTAAGGTAAGATTTAAGTTCTAGCCTTTTAGCAAACTTCAAATATGCAACACAGTATTATTAACTACTGTCACCATGCTATACATTAGATCACCAGAATTTATTCATCTTGAATAACTGAAACTTACAAAGTATCTTAATAATTATTTGTGACCTAAGGAAATTTGACAGTGTCATGCCTCAGGTCTCTGACTCTGACACTATCCATTTTAGCAATTTTTATTAATGATTTCAATGACAGCACTGATTACCAACTATACAAAACTAACCAAATTAGAGAATGATACAAAGTTGAGAAGAATAATTAATACGTTAGATGTCAAATCAAAATCTAAAACTATTTGGCCAGGCGCGGTGGCTCACAACTGTAATCCCAGCACTTTGGGGGGCGGAGGCGGGCGGATCACCTGAGGTGGGAGCTCAAGAGCAACCTGACCAACATGGAGAAACCCTGTCTCTACTAAAAATACAAAATTAGCCAGGCATGGTGGTGCATGCCTGTAATCCCAACTACTCAGGAGGCTGAGGCAGGAGAATCGCTTGAACCCAGGAGGCAGAGATTGCGGTGAGCTGAGATGAGATCGTACCATTGTTCTCCAGCCTGCGCAACAAGAGCGAAATTCCATCTCAAAAAAAAAAAAAAAAAATCTAAAACTATTTAACAATTCAGAATGATGACTCAGAACTAACAATTTAGTAAGAATAATAAATACAGTACCTATACCCTTGGTCCAAAAGAACAACTGCACAGGAATAAATGAGGGAAGATGTGGCTTAATGGTAAGAAACTAACAATAACAAAGAACTTAGAAATTTTAGTTAACCATAAGTTCACCAAAAGCCAATGTAAACCTTAGACTCTATTATTATAATGTCCAGAATTTATTATCTTTTTTTTTTTTTTTAAGACGGAGTCTCACTCTGTCGCCCAGTCTGGAGTACAATGGCACAATCTTGGCTCCCTGCAACCTCCACCTCCCAGCTTCAGGTGATTCTCCTGCCTCAGCCTCCCAAGTAGCTGGGATTACAGGCATCCGCCACCACACCCAGCTAATTTTTGTATTTTTAGTAGAGACGAGGTTTCTCCAGGTTGGCCAGGCTGGTCTCGAACTCCTGACCTCAGGTGAGCCACCTGCCTCAGCCTCCCAAAGTGTGGGATTACAGGCATGAGCCACCATGCCTGGCCTAATGTCCAGAATTTATAGTTCAACATGGTAGGCAAATTACCTTCTAGTTCAAGAAGGTACTTCTCTTTCCTCCCAAAGGCCCATTGAAAAGGACAGAAGAAATTTTTTTTAATGGAGTAAAGTATAGCATCTCTGGAAAACATGAATAGGATATCAGTGGACCAGAAATTTTAAAGAACGTCTTGAAATTGGCAAATACAGGATCAGAAAGGTAGAACAAGAACAACAACAACAACAAAAATGACAGCCTAAGATTCTAGAGGTAAAATGATGGTCTTCCTGAGTGTCCTAGAGAAGTTCCAAATTCCGAGCCAATACACATTGTTACCCTGTTCCTAGAATTTTCATTTAATCCTCAGTTTATAAAATTGGTACTCTATATGTTAATTTTTCAGAAGAGGAAGCCAAGGCTTAGAGAGGTTTTATAATCACACAGATAAATGGAAATGTCAGGAGTTGAACCCAGTTAGTCTGCATCCACAGTCCGTACTTTTAGTTATTATACAGATGTAGGATAATCCGTCAGAGTAACTCATTAGCACTACACTAAGTTCAGGGTCACAGTCAGGCCCTCTGTCTCACATAGCTTGCCTCTTTTGTTCTTGGATTAAACCTTGACAATTTCTTTTACAAAATGTGTGAAATCTGCCTAGAAAGCCTGAGAAAGGAAGAAAGACACATGAGTTAACTACAGATCACCACATGAGTATAGAGGAAGAAAAATTAAAAAAAAAAAAAAAAAAAAGATCTACACAAAAGCATACCACCACCAGAAATAAAAGTCTCCTTACTCTGTCAGCTGTGGAATTTCCAGGCTGCCTGCTCTAAGCTGACCTTTCCTACAGGGAATTTTGGGTATAGGCATACTCTGTCCACAAGAAGTTCACAGTTAATCTTCCCATTCAAGGAAGACGTCTGTCCTATAAGTGGTAAGTCAATACAGCATGGTGATTAAGAGAATGGACTCTGCGACTGGGCACAGTGGCTCATACCTGTAATCCAAGCAGTATGGAAGGCCGAGTTGGGTGGATCATTTGAGCCAAGGAGTTTGAGACCAGCCTGGGTAACACGGCAAAACCTCACCTCTACCCAAAATAAAAATTAGCCAGGTATGGTGGCAAGTGCCTGTAGTCCCAGCTACTTGGGAGGCTAAGGTGAGAGGATCGCTTGAGCCCAGGAGGCGGAGGTTGTACTGAGTCAAGATCGAGCCACTGCACTCCAGCCTGGGCCACACAGCCAGACCCTCTCTCTCAAAAAAATAAAGAATAGGCCAGGCGCAGTGGTTCACCCCTGTAATCCCAGCACTTTGGGAGGCCAAGGTGGGTGGATCACCTGAGGTCAGGAGTTCATGACCAGCCTGGCCAACATGGTGAAACTCCATCTCTGCTAAAAATACAAAAACTAGCTGGGCATGGTGGCACGTGCCTGTAATACCAGCTACTCAGGAGGCTGAGGCAGGAGAACTGCTTGAACCCAGGAGGTGGAGGCTGCAGTGAGCCAAGATCACGCCACTGCACTCCAGCCTGGGTGACAAGAGTGAAAAGGAAAAAGGGAAAAGGGAAGAGAAAAGGAAAGGAAGGACTCTAAAGCTAGCTTGACTGGGTCCAAATCCGGGTTCCTCCACTTAATAGCTGTGTAACCCTGGGGAAGTTATTAATGCCTCTGTACCTCACTTTCCCCATCTGAAAAATAGGGATGATAGGTATATTTATATCCTAAAAGTTGTTGTAGGGATTGAGATAATTTTCTTTTTCTTTTTCTTTTTTTTTTTTTTGGGAAAGAGTTTTGCTCTTATCGCCCAGACTGGAGTGCAGTGACACCATCTCAGCTCACCGCAACCTCCGTCTCCTGGGTTCAAGCGATTCTCTTCCCTCAGCCTCCCGAGTAGCTGGGATTACAGGCACCCACCACCATGCCCAGCTAATTTTTGTATTTTTACAACAGACAGGGTTTCACCATGTTGGCCAGGCTGGTCTCGAACTCCCGACCTCAGGTGATTCACCCGCCCCAGCCTCCCAAAGTGCTGGAATTACAGGTGTGAGCCACCACGCCCAGCCAACGCCCTGCTAATTTTTTATCTAGAGTTTCCTCTAGAGATGAGGTCTCGCTATACAAGGCTGGTCTCGAACTATACAGGCTGGTCTTGAACTCTTGGGCTCAAGCAATCCTCCCACATCTGTCTCCCAAAATGCTGGGTTTGCAGTCGTGAGCCACCATGTCGAGCCAGGAAAGACTTCTTAGCCATCATCTAATTTCATCTTTCCCCCTGTGTGTAATAGCTAGGGGAAGCTAGTTAATAGTAGCTACTAACAACTAGTAGCCACTATCGTTTGTTACCATGTACTAGGTGGGCCCTTTGTTAAGCACTTCACGTACATCCTTGTGTCTTCTCTGGGTCAGGTACTGTTATATTCTGAATGAAAATTACCTCAGCAGGACACAGTGGCTCACACCTGTAATCCCAGCACTTTGGGAGGCCAAAGCAGGTGGATCGCCTGAGGTCAGGAGTTCGAGACCAGCCTGACCAACATGGAGAATCCCCATTTCTACTAAAAATACAAAATTAGCCAGGCATGGTGGTGCATGCCTATAATCCCAGCTACTCAGGAGGCTGAGGCAGGAGAATCGCTTGAACCCGGGAGGCGGAGGTTGCGGTGAGCCGAGATCATGCCATTGCTCTCCAGCCTGGGCAACAAGAGCAAAACTCTGTCTCAAAAAAAAAAAAAAAAAAAAAAAATTAGCAGGACATGGTGGCACACACCTGTAGTCCTAGCTACTCAGGAGGGTGGGGTGAGAGGATGGCTTGAGTCCAGGAGGCAGAGGTTGTAGTGAGCTGAGATCACACCACTGCACTCCAGCCTGGGTGACAGAGAAAGACTGTTGCAAAAAAAAAAAAAAAAAAATCTTCCAATCTTGAAATCCTACCAGATTCTTAAGGGAAAAAAATGAAGTTCATCAAATTAGACAAAGCAGATTCCAAAACAATGAAGTGTTCACTGACATCAGATAGATACTTGGTTTACACTCACCCCAAGCCTCTGAAGGCATTTGTTACACTATCTTAATTTATGACTATTAACTTTAAGTTGCCTCTCAGTAAGTTAAATGTATACAATGATTTTGGATTTAAAGAATGAGGAGAGTTAACTGACTTCTAGGCAATTTTGATCAATGTCAAGTAACAGTTGTAAAAGAGCTGCTCCCAGAGTCTTAGCCATAAATTCAGCTCTTTTGATCCAGAAGTTCAAAAATGCAAACTTGCAATATCCAAACAATTCCCCAAAATGAACAAAATATAACAGCTTCACATTAAATGGAATCTCCAGGGCAACAGGAGGCCAACGAACTGGACGGCTACAGAGAAAAGCACATCAGTCTAGTAGGCAGTGACAGCACAGGTTAAAACATGAGTGGGGTCAGGAACTTATTCCAAACCTAAGCTAACTAAATGCACGGACTGATTGTGGGTCCCACCCTATCCATTTAGAGCTCCAGATTAACAATAGTTGCCTCAGAAACAACTTGAAGACCCCAAAACTAAGCCCCCAAAACTAAGCCCCCAAAACTAAGACCCCAAAAACTAAGCCACATGCCCAGAGGTATTCTTGTCTAAAAGCAACAAGAATCTAAAGCAGACCTCTGAGACTGTACCCAAGGAATCCTTTTAACCTGAAGAAATAAGAGATGGACCCAGTCAACCTCTACAGAAGGATATAGAAAAAATGTGCCCAGGCATGCCAAACAGAACCAAATCTGCAATGAATATTACAAGACTAAAGGAACAAGAACTACACATCCACAAGATCCTTATAATGAGGCTAAAAGAAACTGCCAAAGATTAGACAGTGTAGACAAAGCCTCCATTCCTAGAGTAAGACATTAAAAGTCCCAGGATCCTCTTCCTCTTTCCTCCTTATAATTTTTTCCTACTTACTTTTCTCTGTGGCATTCCGTGCCACTTCACCATTTTTCTAACTTTTCTAGTTGTTCCATTCTTATTCTACATTTGAAGTTTTAAAAAATTTCTTTTCTCAGTTCTTTCTCCTACTTAGTATCACAAATGACGTTCTAATTAAAGTTACAAAAGAAACTGTAGAAAAAATTAATATAAAGCTTTGACAAATTATATTTGTTGATACGAATACTGCCTACTTTTTTTCTAGACTGTAATCTCCTAGCTATGTCAAAACATTATGCCTATGCTAATAGCAGAGAAGCTATTAAAAAACACTCAAGTCTAATAATGTTTGGTGACAATAATAGTACGACAAAGCAGAGACCAAAGAGATTTCATATAACCTTATGACATATACACAGTAATTCATAATTCTAATACAAACAAAATCTTTTACCTAAACTCAAAATGCATAGATATAAATATCTCAAAGTTCAGCTGCTTTCAGTACTAATGTGGAAAAAGTTAAAACTCCTTAGCTTTTATTTTAATTGGAAAATAATAATCCTCTTCATATTAAAAAAGACTTAAATTATTTTTGACCAAAAAAACCATGTAATTTTGTCTTCTTTCTTTCTTTGGGGGCATTTATAGAAGTTGAAGAAGCAACTTTAATCATTCCTTTCTTCCAAGACTTCATTCAAGAACCTCACCTTGGCCAGGCATGGTGGTCCACGCCTGTAATCCCAGCACTTTGGGAGGCTGAGGTGGGAGGATCACTTGAGGTCAAGAGGTGGAGATCGGCCTGGCCAACATGGTGAAACCCTGCCTCTAATAAAAATACAAAAATTAGCTGGGTATGGTGGTACATGCCTGTAATCCCAGCTACTCAGGAAGCTGAGGCAAGAGAATTGCATGAACTTGGGAGGCGGAGTTTGAGTTGAGCCAAGATCATGCCACTGCACCCCAGCCTGGGTGACAGAGTGAGTGAAACTCTGCCTCAAAAAGAAAAAAAGAAAAAAACCTCACCTTGTCTCCACAAAAAAAATTTTTTTAATTAGCAAGGCATGGTGGCATGTGCCTATAGTCCCAGCTACTTGGGAGGCTGAGGCAGGTGGATCACTTGAGCCCAATAGGTCAAGGCTGCAGTGAGCTGTGATCGTGTCACTGCACTCCCACCTGGGCAACAGATATCCTGTCTCAAAAAAATAAAAAATAAAAAACTTTTTAAAAAGTATCTTTAAAACTCTTTTCTCTTTAAAGTAGGAAACAAAGGTAATGACCCATAATGATGTATGTACTAACTATTTACATCAACAGCTATCCTGCGATTAAAGTGGGTCCCAACATACATAATTCTTTAAAGTATTTTAAGTAATATTATATGCATATTTCTGAAGTGCTGAGTCTGTCCCATTTGTGTATTTTTATTCTTTTCTCCCTCCAACACTCTTAACTAGATTTTTTCACCCACAATGTATTTTAAAATAATGTCACAGCCTGCCTATGATAAGTACTTGAATTTGTATCTTAAGGGCATTAGTTCATTTGAAAATTAAAACTGAAAGAAAAAAGAAATATGATAAAAATTTTTTCTCTTGGCTAGTTTATTTTTTTTTAAGTAACCTATTATTACGTAAGACAGACACTTATGCAGATGATTCCAAGGATATAAAAGAAAAGTAAACATTTCATAAAAGCCATATGAAATATCCATCTTACCAATATCATCAGCAAGGGAATTAGGATCAGATGCCCCAAGGGTAGCTTCAAACTCCTCTTGGAGACGATAGGCTCTTTGCAGCAGAGCTTCGAGTTTATGGATAAATTCAGTACTAATAATATCCTACAAGGAGAGAAAAAGTACACAGAACAAATTAAATTCTAATGTTAAAATTCTAAATATTTTTCCCACTTTTAAATAAAAGGCAAAGAAAGTGAGTAATATAAAAAACAACTGAGAGATGGTGGAAAGAGTACAGCAGCAGAAGTCAAGAGGCCTGGGTTCTAGCTGTGTCTTTGGCAAAATTACCTTAGTTCTTAGTGATTCAGTCTCTTTACCTATAAAATTAAGGAGTTAGACTAGATTGGCAGTTCTCAAAGTAAGGTCCCTGAGCCAGCAGCTTCATTATCACCCAAGAACTTGGTAGAAATGCAAATTCTTAGGATCCATCCCAGTCCTAGTCAGTGAGAAACCCATGGGGTAGGGCCTCCAAATCAGTGTTTTAACAAGTCCTCTAGGTGATTCTTATGCATTCTCAAGTTTGAGAACCACTAGCTTAACTAAATAATCAATAAGGACTAGTCTAGCTCTACACCTTTATGTGATTTTAATGAACATAATGGCACTTAATTAATCCCAAAGCACAAATCAAACTTTAAAAAATTCCAAGCCAGACAAGGTAGAATGTGCCTGCAGTCCCAGCTGCTTGGGAGACTGAGGCAGAAGAATTGATTGAGCCCAGGAGTTCTGAGGTATAGTGTACTATGATTGTTCCTATGAACAACCACTGTACTCCAACCTGGGCAACATAGCAAGACCCCATTTCTTTAAAAAAAAATCCCTTAGAAATCAATCTGCTTATTTTGCATATCCTGGGAAAGTCAATAAACTTGATGAATGGTAAATCTGGCATTTAACAACTACCTGGATAGAAAAAGACCAATAAGAAATACCCCACATTGTCCCAAGGAAGAAGAAAAAAACAGTTCTATTAAATGCACATAAAGCAAATACACTGAATCAACATTAAAAAATACTTTCGGTCAGCACCTTGGCTCATGCCTATAATCCCCAGCACTCTGGGAGGCCAAAGTGAAAGTGCTGCCTGAGGCCAGGAGTTCGAGACCAGCCTGGGCAACATAGTGAGACACCATCTTTACAAAAAATTTAAAATTAGCCTGGCATGGTGGTGCATCCCTATAGTCCTAACTACTCAGAGGACAAGGCGGGAAGATCGCTTGAGCCCAGGAGTTCAAGACTCAGCCTGGGTAACAATAGTGAGACCCTAACTCTACCAAAAAAACAAAAAAAAATTTGATTCTTCTAATATTATGAAGACCACTCAAATCAATCACCCTTACATCTACATTTTCTTCAGCAATGGCATCTCCTGCACCCAGTTTAATGGAACCACAGGCTTCATCTTCAGCCTGTCTATTGCGAAAGGTCAGAGCTTGTTCCCATCGACGCAATGCCTCTTCAAACAATTCCATACCTAAAAATTAAGAACAGAACAATTTTAACTGAGCAAAATCAATGCCAAAATAAAATTATTGGGGCCTGAAATGTTTTCATACCTTATCACTGATGTCACAGTCTAATTTTGACACTAAAGAATCATACATCATTTCATGACAGAATCTTAGTTTCCCAATACATTCTCAGCCTATGGTTCCAGTTAACCAAAAATCAGAGACAAAATGGCCAATATGTTTTCATTTCTTTAAAAATATAACACAAATGTATATGGTGCTCAGAATTTTTCTAAAAGAATATAATGAATTCATCAGAAGTTCCACAGTAATAGCTATTTTTTATAGCCACACAACTATGTTTCAAAATATCCCTGTAAATTAAAAGGAAAACTAATGGAAAGATAGAAGAAACCAGTTTACAAAAAGCTACCGGGTTTATAAGTTCTCAGAAGAACAAAGTAAAGCTGAAGATGGCCCAGCGCGGTGGCTCATGACTGTAATCCCAGCACTTTGGGAGCCCGAGGTGGGTGGATCACCTGAGGTCAGGAGTTCGAGACCAGCCTGGCCAACATGGTAAAACCCCATCCTACTAAAAATACAAAAAGCAGCCAGGTGTGGTGATATGTGCCTGTAATCATGGCTACTCAGGAGGCTGATGCGGGAGAATCGGCTTGAACCTGGGAGGCAGAGGTTGCAGTGAGCCGAGATTGCACCACTGTACTCCAGCCTAGGTGACAGAGCAAGACTCTGTCTCAAAAAAAAGAAAGTAAAGCTGAAGAAAAGATAATAATATAGAAGTCTAAAATAAAAGCCTTTTCCACCTTTTGTCCCTTAAAGGGTGTCCTGAACCACTATGATCCCAACAGGCGGATTTGGATAAATTGGTGGGCCAGAGTTAAAAATCTGCAAGACACTGAATGAACCCATCAAAAGTTAGTTATAGTCCAAGTAGGAATTTCATTTCCTTGCTGAGAGAAAGCTTTGTGTGAAAAAAAATGAACATGTGATTCCTTTTCTCCAAATTAAAAAACAAGGCTTACAAAAATAATTATGCACTTCAAACAAAACAAAAATAGTTTAAAACTTCAACTTTTAAAGTATTTTTAAGATGTTAAATATTAAAGAAAAAGATCTTTAAAAGCTGTTTAAGAATCTGGGCAAGTCATTCTCTTGATGTTTTTAAGATATGGTAGCTAAAAAATACCTCTCCTCTCAAGTCATTTCTTCAATTACCTATAGAACCTACAATCCTAAATGAATATAATTTCGTATTTATTTGTTATTTATTTATTTATTTATTTATTGAGACAGAGTCTCACTCTGTTGCCCAGGCTGGAGAGGAGTGGCACCATCTCGGCTCACTGCAACCTCCTACCTCAGCCTCCCAAGTAACTGGGATTACAGACATGTACCACCATGCCCAGCTAATTTTTGTATTTTTAGTAGAGATGGGGTTTCACCATGCTGGCCACACTGGTCTCAAACTCCTGACCTCAGGTGATCCACCAGCCTCAGCCTTCCAAAGTGCTGGGATTACAGGCGTGAGCCACCACACCCAGCCTCTTTCATTTTTTTAAATGTATTTATTTATTTATTTGTAGAGATGAGGTTTCACTATGTTACCTAGGCTGGTCTCAAACTCCTGGGCTCAAGCAATCCTCCCACCACAGCCTCCCTAAGTTATGGGATTACAGGTGTGAGCCACCGCACCTGGCCTAAAATTTCTTAAAATGAAATGCAGGCCTTTCCTTCTTGTTTGATTTTCTGTAGCAAAAAATAGCTTTTGAATCTTCCTCATAAAACATTTATGCACATAAAAACCAATTATATCACTATCTATTCTCCTTTCTCCAAGTTATGCAACTCTAATTTCTTCATCCTTTTCTCACACTATCCCTTCTATACACTTATTATTTTGGCTGAACATATGAACACAGGAATAATTATTTTATTTTATTTTTTTAGGTTTTTTTGGTCTCTTTTTTTACAGATGGGGTCTTACAATGTTCCCCAGGTTGGTCTTGTACTTCTGGGCTCAAGGGATCCTCCCACTTCAGCCTCTCAAGTAGCTGGGACTACAAGCATGTGCCACCACACTTGGCTTCAGGAAGAATTATTTTACAGCAGAGTTGTATAACACAAAGATAAAACCTGTCTCCTCAAGAAGTACTATGTCTACCTCACTATAGAATATAGTCCAGACTACCAAATATCATCAGTTTTGTAACAGCAAGTCAAACATATGTCACCAATCTTTTTTTAAGGTCTTCAATTTTATAAAGAGAACTGAAACAGATGGGTGATGATACCAGGTGGTCCACAGGGCTCCTTGCAATCTTAATCCTGTAACACAAAGACCCCCTTGTGGCATCTCCAGTTTTACTCTACATTTCTTCAATTTGAATTTTTAATATTCTGAGGTTTTTGTTGTTGTTGTTGTTGTTGTTGTTTTAAGAAAACGGGCTCTGTCACCCAGGCTGTAGTGCAGTGGCACAATTAGCTCACTGTAACCTTGAACTCCTAGGTTCAAGTGATCCTCCTGCCTCAGCCTCCCAAGTAGGTAAGACTACAGGTACATGCCACCATATCCAGCCATAAACTTGTAATATTAACAGAAGCTGTGAATGTTAAGTTTCCTAGACACAGAGTAATCTAGAAATATGTGAATTTAACTCTCTGGAGACCTTCTTTCCCCATAGGAATACCCACTGTGATGGCACTGGAGATGAGATAGTCTAACTATTCTAGAGAGTAGGAATGCATTCTGAGGCACTCAGTCCTTCTACACAGAGCCATCAACCCTTTATTGCTCACTGGCCAGGGCCACATCAAGTTTACTGGTTTTGTTTTTTATTTAGTATGCATTTCCACTAAAAGGAGGATAGCCTGAAACAGAATAGAGAACAGGGAAAAGCATTTGAATCTTCTGATTCAACAACAGGTTCATTTGGTTCTTCTTCAGGGCTCCAGTGAGGCTCCATAGACATGTTCATGGTCAAGTCAAGAAATACTGAGATGTGAAACACAGAAAGCCTCTTTCTATTTAAAATTTTTTTCTGGATATAATACAAATGATAGCTAGATAAAACATATTTAGTAAAGTGAGTTCTGATAGATTCATTATATAACAGTCAACAGATTAGGTTAAGATAGTGTAGTAGGCTGAATAATGGTCACCCAAAGATATCAGGTCCTAATTCCTAGAACATGTAAATGTTACCTTATAAATAAAGGTAACATCTTACATCTTTCTAGATGTAATTAAGAATTCCAACACAGGGAGATTATCCTACTTTATCTGGTGGGCCCTAAATCTAATCAAAAGTGTCCTTATAAGAGAAAGGTGGCTGGGTGAGGTGGCTCACGCCTGTAATCCCAGCACTTTAGGAGGCCGAGGCAGGTAAATCAACTGAGCTCAGGAGTTCAAGACCAGCCTGGCTAACATGGTGAAACCCCATCTCTACTAAAAATACAAAAAATTAGCCAGGGGTGGTGATGCACACCTGTAAGCCCAACTACTTGGGAGGCTGAGGCATGAGAATCACTTGAACCCGGGAGGTGGAGGTTGCGGCGAGCCGATGTTGCACCACTGCACTCTAGCCTGGGTGAGAGTGAGACTCTGTCTCAAAAAAAAGAGAGAGAGGGAGAGATAGGGAGATTTGATACACACAGAGGAGAATGTGACACGAAGACAAAGGTAGAGACTGGAATGATGTGGTCACGAGCCAAACAATGTTGGAAGCCACCAAAAGCTGGAAGAGGCCAGGAAAAGATTCTCCCCTAAGCCTCCAGAGAGAGCATGGCTCTACTGACATATTGATTTCAGCCCAGTGATAATGAAATTCTAGCCTCCAAAACTCTTTCTGCTGTTTTAATTTTGTTGTATTAGTTTAAACTAACACAATGTATGACGTTATGAAGACTAGATACGACAGATATAAGAACATTTAAAATTATAGTTGCTTCTCTTAGAACAATTCAGTTTTTTAATTTCAACTTACCACCAACCGTGGTGGCTCACGCATGTAATCCCAGTACTTTGGGAGGCTGAGGCGGGCAGATTGCTTGAGCTCAGGAGTTCAAGACCAACCTGGCAACATGACAAAACCCCATCTCTACAAAATTTTTTTAAAAAATTAGCTGGGCATGGTGGTATGCGCCTGTGGTCCCAGCTACTCAGGAGGCTGAGGTGGGAGGAACACTTGAGCCCAGGAAGTTGAGGCTGCAATGAGCAGTAATCGCGCCACTGTACTCCAGCCTGGGTGACAGAGTGAGACCCTGTCTGTCTCAATAAATAAAAAACAAGAACAAAACAAATGAAATGTGAGCACAATATCTTAAAATGTTATCATCTCATTCCTACCCATTAAGTATAAGTTCTCTGGAGTAGTCACAGGAATATTAACAAGTTTAATATCATCTTCATCTGCTTTGTCCCAGGAATTAGAATTGCCACAAGCGCAGCTATGACAAGAATTGACACTCTGGACCTAAAATTAAGATGGACAGAAGTTACTTCAAATCTCCCTCATGATAGTATGTTGTGATCTTTCATATTTACAAATTATTTTTATAAATCCTATTAGTGGTAAGACAATCCATGTAATTTCCACATGAAGAAATAATTCTGATGATAATCAATCAAACTTAGAAATCACGACTCTATTCTAAGCCTGTTTGCTCAAAAATACACAAGAAGAGTAGTATTTTGAATGTAAATCACTTATTTCCATCAGAAATCAGGCAGTTATGTTTATATCATTTATTCTTTTAAGCATTCACTTATAAATTTTATCTATACCTACTGTGATTTAAGCTAGCTAGCTTATTTTTCTTTTAGAATGTTTTACAATGCTGACTCTCTGCTAAATGATACCTAAAATAAAAAAGCCACTATCATCTTTGTAAATGCCCTCTCCTAGCAAGGTCCACTGAGCAAATCATTTCAATCACCTCTATGCAGATGATTCTCAAATTCCTAACTCCAGTTCTGTCCTAATTCCAGTTCAGTTTTGAGAAATCTAAGCCCACATTTTCATTTGCCTTTTAGGTGACTCCATTTGGCTCTTCTGCTGGCATCTCAAACTAACTACAGACACTTTCGACCTAACAACATCTGGGTCAATGACGGACCACATATACAACAGTCAACCCTACCGTAAGATTACAAAATTGTATTTTTACTGTACTTTTTCTATGTTCAGATATGTTTAGATACACAAATACCATTGTGTTTCAATTGCCTACATTATTCAGTTCAGTAGCATGTGGTACAGGTTTGTAGCCTAGGAGCAACAAGTTACAACATATAGCCTACAGATTATGCTGCTTCTGAAATGAAGAGTAAAATATTCACCTAATTAATTAGGGTGGTATTTGAATGGTCTACTGTAATCAGTATAAAAATACTGGCAACTATGTTAAATTTATATTTTTGTTAAATTGTAAGATTTAACAAAAGAGGAATGACTAGTTCAGTTAGGCAAGTACAGTACAGTGATTCTAAAGACTTGTTACACTATTATCATGAAATTCACCTTATCTACTTCTAGTCAACAAGGGCTTCAACTTTCAATTGAGGAAATTCAGAAGAGGCACTTCTCAGACACTGAGGAAGTTCACATTATAGAACAGGCATATTCTGGCCAGGCGCAGAGGCTCACGCCTGTAATCCCAGCACTTTGGAGGCCGAAACGGGCAGATCAGTTGAGGTCAGGAGTTCGAGACCAGCCAAGCCAACATGGTGAAACCATGCAAAAATACAAAAATTAGCCAGGTGTGGTGGTGCACGCCTGTAATCCCAGCTACTCGGGAGGCTGAGGCAGGAGAATCACTGGAACCCGGGAGATGGAGGTTGCAGTGAGCCAAGATCACACCACTGCCCTCCAGCCTGGGCAACAGAGTGAGACTCCATCTCAAAAAAAAAAGAAAAGAAAAAAAGAAAAAAGAATAGGTATATTCCATCAATACACTGCCAAAAAGACAAAAAAAAAAAAAAAAGAATAGGCATATTCTTCATTATGCTGCTCGGTTTCACAGAGAAACTGAAAGTCTGTAGGCCTTTGATCTAGCTGTTCCTAGAACAGAGCCTTTAAAAATTTAGTACATTTTTAGGCATTACAGAATAGGGCAGCTATATATTCCAGTGAAATACGGAAGCAAGGGGCCGGGTGTGGTGGCTCACGCCTGTAATCCCAGCACTTTGGGAGGCCGAGGCAGGTGAATCATGAGGTCGGGAGATCAAGACCATCCTGGCTAACACGGTGAAACCCCGTCTCTACTAAAAAATACAAAAAATTAGCCGGGCATGTTGGCGGGTGCCTGTAGTCCCAGCTACTCGGGAGGCTGAGCCAGGAGAATGGCATGAACCCAGGAGGCAGAGCTTGCAGTGAGCGTAGATTGTGCCACTGCACTCCAGCCTGGGCGACAGAGTGAGACTCCGTCTCAGAAAAAAAAAAAAAAAAAAAGAAATATGGAAGCAAGGTACAGAACAGAATATGGTGTTCTATAAACTATGAAGAAAAAATGAATACAGGCCAGGCATGGTGGCTCATGCCTGTAATCCTAGCAGTTTGGGAGGCTGAGGTAGGCAGATCACCAGGTCAGGAGTTCGAGACCAGCATAGCCAACATGGTAAACTCCATCTCTACTAAAAATACAAAAACTACCCGGGTGTGGTGGCACATGCCTGTAATCCCAGCTACTTGGGAGGTTGAGGCAGGACAATCGCTTGAACTCAGGAGGTGGAGGTTGCAATGAGCTGAGTTCCAGCTCATCACGCCACTGCGCTCCGGCCTGGGCAACAGAGCAAGAATTCATCTCAAAAAAAAAAAAAATTGTTTATGTTGTTTATCTCCATGGCGGGGAATTGAGTGGATCAGGAACACATTTATTTTATTATTATTTTTTTTAGAGACAAAGTTTCTCTATGCTGCCCAGGCTGTCTTCAAACTCCTGGACTGAAGCAATTTTGCCTCAGTCTTCTGAATAGCTGAGACTATAGGCACCACCACAGCACCCAGCTCTCATTGTATATTCTTTTGCCTGTTCTGTATTTAATAGCAGGTACATATTCTACCTGTTTTTTAAATTAATGTTTAAATCACATTAGATTTAAACAAATACTAACTTCATTCCTCACTTGTCAATCAGCATTAATAGTAATGCTCCAAATAAAGATGGGCAGCCTCCTGCTTGTCAGTCAATACTGTATTAATGATTCAAAGAAGGAGGTGAAGAACCTCACACTTGGCTTCAGCAAACCAAATACTTTCACCTAAGTAGGCTCATCAAGTGATTACTGTGACCCAGCACAAAGTCTGGCTGCATTGTCCAGCTTCTTGCAGAACAGCTAATTCTTTTAAATTAATAACTCTTTTTAATTTTAATTTTTGATTTTTGTGGATATATAGTAGGTGTAAATATTTATGGAGTACATAAGACATTTTGATATATACAACATGTAGTGATCACATCAGGGTAAATGGGGTATCCATCACCTTTATCTTTAAGCATTTATCCCTTCTTTGTGTTATAAACAATCTAATTATACTCTTTTAGTTACTTTTTAATGTATAATACTTTGTGTTGACTGCAGTCACCCTATTGTGCTATCAAACACTAGATCGTATTTATTCTATCTGCCTATATTTTTTTACCCATTAACCATTCCACTTCCCCTCCACCCCCCGTTACCTTTCCCAGCCTCTGGTAACCATCATTCTACTCTCTATCTCCATGAGTTCAATTGTTTTAATTTTTAGCTCCCACAAATAAGTGAAAACAAGAACATCTAATTTTGAAGCAATACTTCCACATCAACACTATTTTCACAGGACCCCATGAGACCACATCACTTATTCAAAGAAACCTAGAACCAAATTGACTAATAGTCAGCAAAAAGGTATTTTACTTGCCTAAAGAAAGCACATTCAGACGATTTCTTAAGAGTATTTCCATACTAAGAACTATAAGTATATGACACTTAAACTAATAGATCACAGAAGACATATAAACAAAAATTTTAAAAATTAATATTTTTTCTGTACTTACAGAGGCCAAACTCTGTGCAGAACCTGAATATTTACTGAAAAGTCCTCCATTAGCATAGTTACAAACTTGAGATCCTTTGTCTTTGGTAGAACTTAAAGATAATGTCAAATTCTGTCTGCTACTGGAACAACTTGAACCTATCAAATAAACATACTAATATTAAAAGTATCAATAACGCCAATGATAAATTTCAGGTAAAAATTTCAGAGTTTATAATATATTCATCCAGAAAGCTTCTAATTTTAAAACATGCATCACTCACTTGTGTAAATTATTACATGTACATCATTATTAAAATCTAAATCTTTATATAATCTTATATAATCTTTTTCCAACACTGCTAAAATCTGCTTCTGAAATGAAGAATAGAATATTCACCTAATAAATTAGGATGGTATTTGAATGGTCTATTGTAACCAGTATAAAAATACTGGTGACTATGTTAAATTTACAATTTTGTTAAACTGTAAATTTAACAAAATACAGGCATTTCCTTTTCTGAATTACATCTAAACCTTACCCAAATTTCATTGCATTGAAATTAGTTATACTTCTGCCTCTTCTACTCATCTATCCATTCTTCTAAGACTGACATTAGTTTTTTGGGGTTTTTTTTCCTTTTTTTGAGAAAAGATCTCACTCTGTCACCCTGGCTGGAGTGCAGTGGTGCAATCATGTCTCACTGCAGCACTGACCTCCTGGGTCAGGTGATCCTCCCACTTCAGCCTCCCGAGTAGCTGGGACTAGCTAGCTGTGCCACCACACCAAAAAAAACAATTTTTTTATTGTTATTTTTGTAAAGATGTGGTCCCACTATGTTGTCCAGGCTGGTTTAAACTCCTGGGCTCAAGCCATCCTCCTGCTTTGGCCTCCCAAAGTGCTGGAATTATAGTAACGAGTCACCATGCTGCATAAGTTTTTCTTAATGCAGCAGTTAAGATGTTCCTGGATTCAAATCCCAGCACTTATAAATTATATGACCTTGGGCAAGTCACTTAGCTTTTGCATATCTCAGTTTTCTTTATGTAGAATATAGAAACAATAACAAGACTATAGTCCTAATTCACAGGATTGCTGTAAGGTTAAATAAAGCACTGAATATATGGCACTTACCTGAGACCTAATAAAATCTCAGCAAGTGACAGCAATCATTACTGTTGCAATGTTCACTGCACTCAGTACGAAATAGTCACTCATTAATTGTATGCTGGACAGATGACTCACAAAAGCATATCACACACTCACTAAATAATAAAAAACTAAGAAACTCAGCATGTTTAAGGAATTATTTTTATTCATACGATATCTTTACCAAAAATTAAAGATCCTTTAAAAGATAGCAACTTACTCTTGAACTCTACATACTAAGGAAAATAGACAAGGATACACAAAATAAGAAAAACACAAACATCCTAAAGGGAACAATGGGGAAATGATTAAATAAATTGGGGTACATTCATACAAATTAACACTAGTTATATATTAAAAATGATAGCACAGAGGGATATTTATTGACCTGGAAAGACATTCTTCCACACTGTCAAATATCTTAAAAGCAGGTTACAAAATGTCTGATTACAATTTTACTTAAAATACATAAATAATTTACTTGTATATAACATTTTATGTCTCAATATGACATTTAAATACAAATATAAGTGGACTGATATACATGAAAGTATTATCAGTAGTTATTTCTGGGTACCAGAATGTCAAGTAATTTTAATTTTTTGTTTGCTTATCTACATTTTCTAATCTTTCTAAAATAAATCTGTACTACTTTTGAGTTAAATAATATATTAGGAAGAAAATTCTGGAGACTAAAAGACCAAAATCACTGTATTCCAGTTATGATTTACACATAAAATTTCTTTTGTACACTTACTTCAACTATTTCCACATACCTTTGTCTGATGCTGCTCTTTTAGTGTATTCAAGTATGAGGTGCTCTGGTTCCCATGGTAATATTTTTCCTTTCTTCTTTCCACGTTTTCTTTTAAAGTGATGGGCCAGAAAAATTACAGATATAGCACTCACTGCAGTTACCACAAACAACTTTTTAGCCACCGGAGAAAATTTGATCTGGAAAAGATTCAGTTAAAATTGAAAAAAATCTCTTTAATTTGTTCACTTAAAAGAAGGACCTAATAACTAAACTTACTCTTAATCTAACCTATTTCTAAATACTATCAAGAGAATATCATTTCACTCTTTCAATGACAAGCTAGCCCAATTTGATTTTTTTAAAAATATCTTAAATGTTGTAATTTATTACTCACTACTCTGAAGATCTCAGGTAAACAATATTACCCCAAAGTCAATAGGAGCAGAAAATAATTCAACCCCGTTAATATTTTTTGAGCAATTAAGGATTAATTCACGCAACTGAATCTTCTGTCTGAATCACAGCAAGATTTTTTACAGGGATGATTAAACTGAGCTTTAAAAAAAACTATCTGGAAATATGAGGAAATAGAAGCTAAATCCATTTCTAAATACTTTCTAAATAAGCCATTTTATTCACAAATTATTTAACAAATATTTCTTCAGAATCTTAAAGTACCAGGACTGTGTTATAAATTAAAATCTTACTGTAATTCTATTCTATGAGCACATAATAAGTGCCTACAACCAATCAGGAAGCACTAGGTATACGGAGGTCACAGATCTTGCATTTTGCATATACTCTTCTATTTCCCTCAAGCAGTGTGCTAAGAGTGGAGACAGATATATTGGCAAATAATTACAGCATAATGTGATAAATACAGTTATACAAGTACTAAGTTATATAAGCACTAACATCAGAGCAAGAAGCGATTAACTTTCTCTTGGGAGACAAACACTATTAAATACCTAAAAGCAAAGGAACTCTAAAATAAAGCTAAAGGCTTGGAATGTTGAGAGCTGGAAAGAATGTCACTTTCAACCCTCCAACAACAAAATAAAATATTCTGACTCCATCAGAATACGGAGATCAGAGGGCAACCAATTGCCCCCTAAACTAATAAGACAGGCATTTGCAGAGAGGTAAGACATTAGCATTGGCTTACACGGACAAGACACAGCATGACGTTAGCAAGAAGAGGTCAGCAAGCATCGTTTCAAAACTGGTGGAGAAAGAATACACTGTTGAGAGGCGGGAGAGAGGTGCTGCAAATGTAGGTGAAATCCACACCTTTCTTGCATATCTTATCATCAAGAATCACCAGGCACTCGTAGAAAATACTGAAAGAGTCCTACAAAAGTCTCCCTAATGGTACAGAGAGAGGGAAACAGCAGCTTCTGTGGAGGGCATGAACCAGCACCATAACCTTTCTCCTCTATCCCCATTAAAGAACAAAAGCCTTAAACTGTGGATGCATCTTTAACTTTAGAGAGAAATTTATGCCATTAAATGCTTATATTAAAAAAGGAAAGATATCAAATCAGTAATCTAAGCTTTCGACTTAAGAATCTAGAAAAAGAAGTACAAATTCAACCTAAAACAAGCAGGATATAGGAAGCATTATAAAGATTAAAGCAGAAATCAATAAGACCAACAGCTGGTTTTTTTTTTGGAAGGAAAACTAATAAAACCTCTAGCCAGTCTCATTAAGAAAAAAAAGCAAGAATGACACAAATTACCAAAATCAGAAAAAAAAGAGGAGGAGTCATTACTGCAGACCTCACAAAGGTCTGTAAAAAGGAGCATATAAACAATTCTATGACCACAAAGGACAAAATCAAAACTCACTCGGAAAAAAAAACAGGTAACACGAGCAGTTAAATATCTATTAAAGAAATTGAATAGGTAGTTAAAAACCTTCCAACAAAGAAAACTGAAGGCCAAATTACACCAAGTAGTTAAAGGAGAAACAGTATCAATTTCACACAATGAGGATACGTCCTAATCATGTTATCGATCTAGTCCAGATGCTGTTTGACTTATAATGGGGTTATAGCCAATAAACCCATCCTAAGTTTAAAAACATAAGTCAGAAATTGATTTAATAAACCCAAACTACCAAACATCATGGCTTAAACTAGCCTATCTTAAACATGCTCAGAACACTTATTAATACATTAGTCTACATTTGGGCAAAATCATGTAACACAAAGCCTCTTTTATGAGAAAGTCTTAGATATCTCAAGTAATTTATTGAATACCGTACATTATGTCAAATTTGCAATGGTTGTGCATCATCTTGAAGTCGAAAAATTGTTAAGTGGGGGACAGTTAATATCAAAGCCAAAGACATCACAAAAAATGAAACTATAGGTTAATATCCCTCATTGATAGATGCAAAAAATCTTCCACAAAATATTAACAAATAAAATCCATCAATATATTAAAAAATATATAAATAACCAAGTGGTATACATCCTAGGAATGCAAATCTGGTTCAACATTTAAAAATCAATGTAACTTACCATAATATCAACTAAAGAAAGCCATAATATTATCTCAACAGATGTGAAAAGAATACTTTAAAACATTCAACATCCATTTATGACTACTTAAAAACTCCCAGCAAATTAGGAATAGAAGGTGTAGTAGGTTGAATAGTGTCCCAGAATGATTCATGTCCACCTGGAACATCAGAATGTGATCATATTTGAAAATAGGGTCTTTGCTGATATAATTAAAGTAAGAATTCAGATGAGACCATAATGGATTAGGGTTTGCCCTCAATCCAATGAGAGTATCTTTGTAAGCCATAAATACACAAAGGGGAAGGCCATGTAAAGAGACTGAAGCTATGCTGTGATATGGTTTGGCTATATCCCCACCCAAATCTCGTCTTGAATTGTAGCGCCCATAATTCCCACGTGTTGTGAGTTGGCCCCCGTGGGAGATAATTGAATCATATGGGCAGTTTCCTACTGTCCTCGTGGTAGAGAATATGTCTCACAAGAGCTGATGCTTTTATAAGGGGAAACTCCTTTCGCTTGGCTCTCACTTCTCTCTTGTCTGCCGCCATGGAAGACGCGCCTTTTGCCTTCTACCATAATTGTGAGGCCTCACCAGCCATGTGGAACTGTGAGTCCATTAAACCTCTTTTTCTTTACAAATTATCCAGTCTCAGGTATGTCTTTATCAGCAGAGTGAGAACTGACTAATCCATGCTGCTACAGCCAAGAATGTCTGGAGTCACCAGAAGCTGGAAAAGGCAAGGAAGGATTCTCCCCTAGAACCTTCAGAGGAAGTGTGGCTCTGCTACACTGTGATTTCAGCCTCCATAATTAAAAAATTAAATTTCTATTGTTTTAAGTCACCAAGTTTGTAGTAATTTGTTATGGTAACTCTGGGGAACTAACACAAAAGGGAAATTCCTCCATCTGATAAAGGGTATTTATTTTAAAAACCTGTAGCTAAGATCATGCTTAATGGTGAAAAACTAAATGCTTTCCCCATAAGATCATGAACAAGGCAAGGATGTCATTTCACCAATGTCGTATTAGAAGTACTAGCCAGTACAAAAAATTAAGAAACAGGAATAAAAGGAATACATATTAGAAAGGAAGAAGTAAAACTATTCACATATGATACAGCTGTCTATAAAGTTACAAAGAATCTACAAAAAAGCTCCTATAACTAGTAGGTAAGTTTCACAAGATAACAGAATACAAAGTCAATATACAATATCAACTATATTTCTGTATAAAAGCAATAAGCAACTGGAATTTGAATTTCAAAAAGTAATACTATTTATAATAGCACCAAGAAAAAGAAAAGGAAAATACTAGAACTAAATCTAATAAAATCTGTGCTAGGTAACAATGAAACACAAAAGATATCAAAGAAGATAAAAGGAGAGAGACATCATATTCATGGATTATAGGAATTTTTCTCTCCAATTTGATCTACATAAACAACATAATCCAAATAAAAAACCCAGAAAAATTTTTGTAGTTACTGATAAGCTTATTTTTAAAAAATTAAGAAAAGGCAAAAGAACTAGAGGAACCAAAACAATTTTAAAAAGAACAAAGTTGCAGAACTCAAAATAGCTGAATTCAAGACTTAACTGTAAAGCAACAGGCAATACAGTGTGGACGTATAGATCAATACAGTAGAATAGACAGCCTGCAAGAAACACACACAAACATATAGTCCATCTATTTTTGTCAAAGGTAGAAAGAAAATCCAAAGAAGAAATTTCTAGAAGAAAACACAGGAGAAAATATGTATGACCTCATAATCACCTAAAATCAGAAACAACCTGGATGCCCTTCAACAGGTGAACAGATAAACTGTAGTACATTCATACAATGGAACGTTACTCATCAACAAAAAAGGACAAACTATTCAGACAAACAACAATGTGGATGAATTTCAAATGCATTATGGTAAAAGGAAGAAGCCAATTTTAAAAGATTATACGTTGTTTAATTCCATTTATGTGACATTTGTGGGTAAAGATAAAACTACAGGGACAGAAAACATCAATGGCAGCTAGCGGTCAGAGGTGACCACAAAGGAGCAGCACACAGGAACTCTGGGGATGAAGAACTGTTCTGTTTGGTGCTGTGGTGATGGACACATGATTGCACAGCTGTAAAAACACACAGAACTGGGCACAACAAAGAACAAATTGTGCTCCATGTCAATTGAAAAAAAATCAACCAGGATATGGGATCACAGATGGATCCAAAGATAAATCGCAGGCTGTGAAAAGTAAATCAAACTTTGCTCCAAATGAAGCACACTGAAGGGTGTGAGGAAGAAAGGCGCTGACCTAAGTGACAGTGTTTTGCCTGGATATTGTAAGACTACAGACAAAAAGAGTTAGACATAAATACTGTAACCTGTTGGTAAATTTGTTTCTCAAAGTAGTACTGGGGCCAACTGCAGTGTTACCTGCCTGTAGTCTCAGCTATTTGGAAAACTGAGGCAGGAGAATAACTTGAGCCCAGGGGTTCGAGGTTGCAGTGAACTACTATCGCACCACTGCACTCCAGCCTGGGTGACAAAGTGAGACTCCATCTCTTAAAAAAAAAAAAAAATTAAGACCAGGCACGGTGGCTCATGCCTGTAATCCCAGTACTTTGGGAGGCCAAGGCGGGTGGATCACGAGGTCAGGAGATCGAGACCATCCTGGCTAATATGGTGAAACCCCGTCTCTACTAAAAATATAAAAAAATTAGCTGGCATGGTGGCGGGTGCCTGTAGTCCCAGCTACTTGGGAGGCTGAGGCAGGAGAATGGCGTGAACCCAGGAGGCAGAGCTTGCAGTGAGCCGAGATCATGCCACTGTGCTCCAACCTGGGCGAGAGAGAGAGACTCCATCTCAAAAAAAAAAAAAAATTAAGTTGAATTTTAAAAAGAGGAGTATTGGGGTGCAAATTCTGAAATTTCTTTATGTGTACACTAGATATTATAATAAGTAAATATATTATGAGTAATACACTATAGTTAATGAGAGCCAGGTGTCTCACTGCTGAATAAACACGTCACAAATGATCCAACTAGGAATGCTAAAATGAAATATCTGTTGTTGGATTGAAGTCAGAAGTATCAATATGACCAGCACTTTGGGAGGCTGAGGCGGGTGGATAGCTTGAGGTCAGGAGTTCCAGACTAGCCTGGCCAACATGGTGAAACCCCGTCTCTACTAAAAATACAAAAAAAAAATTAGCCAGGCATGGTGGCGCACACCTGTAATCCCAGCTACTCAGGAGGCTGAGGCAGGAGAATCGCTTGAACCCAGGAGGCAGAGGTTGCAGTGAGCCGAGATCGTGCCACTACACTCCAGCCTGAACGACAGAGTGAGACTCTCTCCAAAAAAAAAAAAAAAGAAAGTAATATACCAGGCCCGGCATGGTGGCTCACACCTCTGGGAGGACAAGGTGGAGAGATCACTTGAGCCGGAGTTTGAGACCAGCCTGGGCAACATGGTGAAGCTCCATCTCTAACAAAAATCCAAAAATTGGCAGGGTATGGCAGTGGGCACCCATAGTCCCAGCTACTTGGAGGCTGAGGTAGGGGGATCGCTTGAGCCGAGGGGTTTGAGACTGCAGTAAGCCATGATTGTGCCACTGCACTCCTGCCTGGGCAACAGAGCAAGAAACTATCTCAAAAAAAAAAAAAAAAAAAGAAAAAGAAAAAAAAAGAAAAATATTCCAAATAATAAATGTAGAAGTAATGAAGGAAATAGAAAATCACCAATAAACACTTCAGTAAGAACTGCTGGCTGGGTGCAGTGGCTCACACCTGTAAATCCCAGCACTTTGGGAGGCCGAGGCAGGTGGATCACCTGAGGTCAGCCGTTTAAGACCAGCCTGACCAGTATGGTGAAACCCCATCTTTACTAAAAATACAAAAATTAGCTGGGCATGGTGGCATGCGCCTGTAGTCCCAGCTACTCAGGTGGCTGAGACAGCAGAATTGCTTGAACCCGGGAGGTGGAGATTGCAGTGAGCCGAGATCACGCCACTGCACTCCAGCCTGGGCAACAGAGCAAGAGTGCATCTTAAAAAAAAAAAAAAAAAAAAAAAAAAAAAAAAAACTCCTGAAGGCAGCATCAAGAAATAAGTACTAAAGTAAGATATCTTACAGTGTCAAAGTCTCTACCTCCAAACTTCTTATTTACAAAGGAGAAAAAGTGGAAAAGTGTGGCAGACACATCCTTAACTAAATGATAAAGGGGTGTGTGCGTGTGCCTTTTTTCAAAAGACAGGGTCTCGCTCTGTTGCCCAGGCTAGCGTGCAGTGTGCAATCACAGCTCACCAGAGCCTTAAAACTCCAGGGCTCAAGCGATCCTCCCACTTTAGCCTCCAGAGTAGCTGGGACTACAGACATGCATCACTGTGTTCAAGTAATCCTCCCACCTTGTCATGCCAAAGTGCTGGGATTATAGGAATGAGACACCATGCCTGACCAGTGATCAAAGCTACTATCACCAGTAACAAGGCACACAGACATCATCATGTATCCCCTGATATTGTGACATCTTGCCAAAAATGCATAACTTGAATCCAACCCTGAGAAAACATAAGACACACTCAACTGAGGGACATTCTGCAAAATACCTATCCTATATATTTCAAAAGCAGCAGGTCATATAAACCAAGGAAAACTGAAAGAACTGTCACAGATTGGAGAAGACTAAGGAAACCTGACAACTAAATGCAATGTGGGAACCTAGATAAGATCCTGAAGGATATAAGGTGGAAAAAAGTAATAAAACCTAAATAAAGTCTATAGTGTAGTTAAGAATATTACTTATAAAATTAAGATTACAATGTTAATCTTAGTTTTGATAGTTGTATTAGAGTTATAACAGACATTAATATTAAGATGTTAATACAAAGCATACACGAGAATTCTATGTACAATCTTTGCAACTCTTTGGTAAATAAAATTCTTTCAAAATAAAAGTTTAAGGCCGGGCGCGGTGGCTCATGGCTGTAATCCCAACACTTTGGGAGGCTGAGGCGGGCAGATCACTTGAGGTCAGGAGTTCGAGACCAGCCTGGCCAACATGGCGAAACCCCATCTCTACAAAAAATAATAAAAAATTAGCCAGGTGCGGTGGCACTCACCTGTAATCCCAACCACTTGGGAGGCTGAAGCACGAGAATTGCTTGAACCCAGGAGGTAGAGGTTGCAGTGAGCTGAGATCGCGCCACTGCACTCCAGCCTGGGCGACAGAGTGAGACCCTGTCTCAAAAAAAAAAAAAAAAAAAAAAAAGATAAAATTTTAGTAAAGCAGCCAGGCACAGTGGTTCACGCCTGTAATCCCAGCACTTTGGGAGGCTGAGGTGGGCAGATCACTTGAAGTCAGGTAGACCAGCCTGGGCAATGTGGTGAAACCCCATCTCTATTAAAAATACAAAAAAAAAAAAAAAAAATTAGCTGGGCGTGGTGGCGCATGCCTGTAGTCCCAGCTACTCAGGAGGCTGAGGCATGAGAATCACTTGAGCCTGGGAGGCAAAGGTTGCAGCGAGCCAAGATTGTGCCACTGCATTCCAGTCTGGATGATAGAGGGAATCCTTTCTCAAAACAAAACAAAACAAACAAGCAAACAAACAAACAAAAAAAACCTCTCAGGATTCAACAGTAAAAAAAGCAAATAGGCTAGGCACCATGGCTCATGCCTATAATCCCAGCACTTTGTGAGGCCAAAGCGGACAGATTGCTTAAGCTCAGGAGTTCCAGACCAGCCTGGGCAACATGGTGAGACCCCGTCTCTACAAAAAATACAAAAATTAGCCAGGCATGGTGGTGCATGCCTGCGTCACAGCTAATGAGGAGACTAAAGTGAGAGAATTGCTTGAGCCCAGAAGATTGAGGCTACAATGAGCCGATATCACACCACTGCACTCCAGCCTGGGCAACAGAGAGACCCTCTCTTTAAAAAACAAAAAACATACAAACAAAAAAAACAGGCCGGGTGCTGTGGCTCATGCCTGTAATCCCAGTACTTTGAGAGGCTGAGGCGGGCAGATCACCTAAGGTCAGGAGTTCAAGACCAGGCTGGCCAACGTGGTAAAACCCCGTCTCTACTAAAAATACAAAAAAATTAGCCGGGCATAGTGCTGCATGCCTGTAATCTCAGCTATTCAGGAGGCTGAGACAGGAGAATCACTTGAACCCGGGAGGCAGAGGTTGCAGTCAGCTGAGATCGCGCCACTGCACTCCAGCCTGGGCTACAAGGGTGAGACTCCGTCTCAAAAAAAAAAAAAAAAAAAGCAAACAATCCAATTTAGAAAATGGGCAAAGGACATGAAGAGACATTTCATTTCATTGAAGATGATATACAGATGGCAAACACACACAAACCCAAGAAGATGTTCAACATCATTAGCCAATTGGGAAATGCAAATTAAGACCACAGTGAGATACCAGTACAAAACTATTAGTGTAACTGAGTATTTCAGCTTTGAAATGCATTTTAAAACTTTTTTTCTCCTTTTTCTCTAGCTTAAGATGTAACCTTGAAACAAACTGTAGAAACTTTGTGTCCTAAGTCTTAAAATATGGCCTTGAAATCTTCTTTGAACTCTGCTCCCCTCTCTTTCCCACCAGACACTCCCTTGCACCATGCACACTTACCTAACTGCATGCTTGTTAAGAAATTCCAGGGGCTACAACAACCCAGGCAAAAAGACCCAGCTGTGGAATGAATTCTCCTCTACAGGGAGATTACCTCAAAACTGATAATCTGTAACTCAGCAGCAAATAAAATGGCACCAGCCTGTACTCCAGGCAGACAATAATTCGAGATAGTCCTTGGAACAACACATAGGAACCTGCATCCTGTGTTACTCTTATGTTTCCCATACCAAGTCTCCTCTTTTTAAACCCCTTCCCTCAGCCTAACACTTGAAATGGTCTTTTGGAGACATAAGCCTAGCCTATCCCAACTGCTAGCATTTCAATAAAGTTGCTTTCCTTTCACCACTCTTTCTTTCTCATGTTTTGGTCCTCAAGCAGTGAGCAGCCAGACTTTTGTTCAGTTATATTAGAACATCTAAAATAATTATTTTGAAGTGACAATACCAAATGCTGGTGAGAATATGGGAAAACTAGACTTCTCATACTTTGATGGTAGTAATGTAAAATGATACAGCCAATAATTAATTTTGTAATTTCTTTAAAAACTAAGTATTGGGCCAGGCGCAGTGGCTCATGCCTGTAATCCCACCACTTTGGGAGGCTGAGGCAGGTAGATCACTTGAGGTCAGGAGTTCAAGACCAGCCTGGCCAAGATGGTGAAACCCTGTCTCTACTAAAAATACAAAAATTAGCCAGGCGTGGTGGTGTGCGCCTGTAATCCCACCAAATCAGGAGGCTGAGGCACAAGAACCACTTGAACCCAGGAGACTGAGGTTGCAATGAGCCAAGATTACACCACTGCACTCCAGTCTGGGTGACAGAGCAACACTCTGTTTTAAAAAAAAAAAACTTAAATATCTACTTCTGAGCATTTATCCCAGAAAAATAAAAACATGTCCACACAAACACCTACAAGCAAATGTTTAAAGCAGGTTTATTTTGTAATATTAAATGACCCTCAGTAAATGAATGGTTAACAAATTGTGGTACATCCATACATACCATGGAGTACAAAATAAAAAGGAACAAACTGGTAATACATTCAACAGCTTTGCTGGATCTCAAGGGCATTATGCTGAGTGAAAAAAGGCCAATTTCAAAAGGTAACAGCCTGTGTGACTCCATTTATATAGCAGTTTTTTGGGGTTTTTTGTTTTTTTTTAAGAGACAGGGTCTTGCTCTGTTGCCCAGGCTGGAGTGCAATAATGCAATCAGAGCTTAATACATCCTTGAAATTCTGGGCTCAAGTGATCCTCTCTTCTCAGCCTCCTCAGCTAGAACTATAGGCACCTACCACCATGCCCAGCTTATATTTATTTTTATTTTTGTAGTGACAAGGTCTCACTATATTGCCTAGGCTGGTCTCAAACTCCTGGTCTCAAGCAATCCTCCTGCCAGCCAAAGTGCTGGGATTACAGGAATAAACCACTGTTCTCAGCCTTATATAGCAGTCTTGAAATGACAAAACTATAGATGGAAAACAGATTAGGGTTCACCAGGGATTAGGAATGGTTCGAGGGGCCAGGCACAGTGGCTCACACCTGTAATCCCAGCACTTTGGGAGGCTGAGGCGGGTGGATAACTTGAGGTCAGGAGTTTGGGACGAACCTGGCCAACATGGTGAAACCCCATCTCTACTAAAAATACAAAAGATTAGCCGGGCATGATGGTGGGCACCTGTAATCTCAGCTACTCAGGGGGCTGAGGCAGGAGAATCGCTTGAACCTGGGAGGTGGAGGTTGCAAGTGAGCCAAGATCGCACCACTGCACTCCTGCCTGGGCAACAGGAGCAAAACTCTGTCTCAAAAAAAAAAAAAAAAGGAATGGTGCAAAGAAAGGTGGGGGCCGGGCGCAGTGGTTCATGCCTATAATCCCAGCACTTTGGGAGGCCGAGGCGGGCAGATCACGAGGTGAGGAGATCAAGACCATCCTGGCTAACATGGTGAAACCCCGTCTCTACTAAAAATACAAAAAATTAGCCGGGTGTGGTGGCGGGAGCCTGTAGTCCCAGCTACTCAGGAGACTGAGGCAGGAGAATCACTTGAACCTGGGAGGCGGAGCTTGCAGTGAGCCGAGACTGCGTCACTGCGCTCCAGGCTGGAGGACAGAGTGAGACAAAAAAAGAAAGGTGTGAGTGTGATTATAAAGAGGATGCAAGAGGTAAATCTTTAAGGTGATAGAAGAGTTCTGGATCTTGATAGAGGCTGTGGTTACATAAATCTATGCATATGATAAAATGGCTTGGCATAGAATTATATACATACATTGTCACTGTCAATTTCTTGATTGTGATATTGTACTATAGTCATATAAAATGTAACCATTGGGGGAAATGGGATAAAAGGTACACTGGGCCTTGCTGTATAATTTTTGCAACTTCCTATGAATCTATAATTATTTCAAAATAAAGTTTTTAAAAATAAGCTGTACCAACCTAGTTTCTAATCCAGAATAATTCAAACCAAAGAACTTTTGGGAGAGTTTTATAATTGGATTGTTTTCCTTCTCACAACTATTCACTGTAATCTGAATTGACTCATGGTACCTAGTTTGTTGTCTGTATCATTTTACACTAAAGGGGTCCTTGAAGAAGTGGTTGATTCTAGGTATGGAGCAGGAAAATTACAAGATGAGCCTGTGCCATTTTATACTAGATAGCAAGGATTATGAGGGTTTTATCAAGAGCACTCAGGAACCAACCTGAATAGACTCTCACTGGCCAAATACGAGATCATTTGAGCATAAATAAGAATAAATAAATGCAATGGTTTAAAACATCAAATACAATTAAATCCATAAGATCAAAACGATTTTTAAAAAACTTTCATTGATTGGCTGTGAAGGATACTACAGAACCATCTTGTTATTTTTAAATCTGGTTAAAAAAAGAGAGAGAGAGAGAAAGCCAAACACGGTGGCTCACACCCGTTATCCTAGCACTTTGGGAGGCCAATACGGGAGGATCGTTTGAATCCAGGAGTTTGAGACCAGCCTGGGCAAGATGGTAAAACCCTGTCTCTACAAAAAATAAAAAAAATTAGCTGGGTGTGTTGGTACACTCCTGTAGTACAAGCTACTTGGGAGGCTAAGGTGCAAGGATCACCTGAGCCTGGGAGGTTTCAGCTGCAGTGAGCCATGACTCACTGCCGGGATTTGCAGCCCGGGCAACAAAGCAAGACCTCGTCTCAAAGAAAAAAAAAAAAAAAAAAAGCAACCGCCCCCCACAATTCCATTTAGATTATTATCAAAAAGAATACAATACTTAGGAATTAACCAAAGATGTGAAAGACTTCTACAATTTAAAAATATATATATATACGTTGCTGAAAGAAATTAAAGAAAACATGAATAAACAGAAACACATCCCATGTTCATAGATTAGAAGACTTAACATTGTTAAGATGTCAATACTACCCAAAGCAATCTACAGATTCAATGCAGTCTCTATCAAAATCCCAATGATTTTTTGGCGGAAATAGAAAAACCCATCCTAAATGTCATACGGAATCTCAAGGGACTTAGAATAGCCAAAATAAACTTGAAAAAGAAGAACAAAGCTGGAGGACTCACACTTCCTAATTTCAAAACTCACTATAAAGCGACAGTAATCAAAACAGTATGGTACTGGCATCAAGGGCACAGAAATAAAACCTCACATATATCGTCAAATGATTTTCCACAGGGGTGCAAGACCATTCAGTAGGAAATGGACAGTTTTTTCAACAAATGGTATAGGGAAAACCGGACCCTTACCTAATAATACACACAAAAATTAACTCAAAATGGATCAAAGACCTAAATATAAGTCCTAAAACCCTAAGAAGCTTCACAACATCGGATTTGGCAATGACTTCTTAAATATGACAATGAAGACACAGGCAACAAAAAAAAGATACAAACAAGACTTGATGAAAATTTTAAAATTTTGTGCATCAAAAGACACCATCAACAGAATAAAAAAGTAATTCACAGGGTCGGGCACGGTGGTTCATGCCTGTAATCCCAGCACTTTGCAGGCCAAGGCGGGTGGATCGCTTAAGGTCAGGAGTTCGAGACCAGCCTAGCCAACATAGTGAAACCCCGTCTCTACTAAAAATACAAAAATTAGGCCAGGTACACTGGCTCATGCCTATAATCCCAGCACTTTGGGAGGCCAAGGCAGGCGGATCACTTGACGTCAGGAGTTCAAGACCAGCCTGGCCAACATGGTGAAACCCCATCTCTATTAAAAATACAAAAATTAGCCAGGCATGCTGGCACATGCCTATAATCCCAGCTACTTGGGAAGCTGAGGCAGAAGAATTGCTTGAACCCAGGAGGCGGAGGTTGCAGTGAGCCGAGATTGTGCCATTGCACTCTAACCTGGGTGAAGAAGCGAGACTCTGTCTAAAAAAAAAAAAAGAAAAAATATAAAAATTAGCCAGGCGTGGTGGCAGGCAGCTGTAATACCAGCTACTCGGGAGGCTGAGGCAGGAGAATTGCTTGAACCCAGGAGGCAGAGGTTGCAGTGAGCCAAGACTGCACCACTACACTCCAGCTTGGGTGACAGAGTGAGACTCCATCTCAAAAAAAAAAAAAAGAAAAGAAAAGTAATTCACAGAATTGGAGAAATATATGGAAATCATATAACTAACAAGGAATTAATATCCAGACTATACAGAGAACTAAAACTCCACAAGACAAAACAATTTCAAAAATGGGCAAAGGGGCCAGGCACAAGTGGCTCACACCTGTAATCCCAACACTTTGGGAGGCGGAGGCGGGCAGATCACCTGAGGTCAGGAGTTCCAGACGAGCCTGGCCAGCATGGCAAAACCCTGACTCTATTAAAAATACAAAAATTAGCCAGGCATGGTGGCAGGCGCCTGTAATCTCAGCTACTCAGGAGGCTAAGGCAGGGAGAATTGCTTGAACCCAGGAGGCCGAGGCTGCAGTGAGCAGTGAGATTGCACCACTGCATTCCAGCCCATGCAACAGAGTGAGATTCTGTCTTACAAAAAAAAAAAAAGGGCAAAGGACTAAAATATACATTTCTTCAAAGGATACATACAAATGGTCAATAAGCACATGAGAAGATGCTCAACATCATCAGGGAAATACAAATCAAAACAAGAAGGATATACTACCTTTGATATGGTTTGGCTGTGTCCCCACCCAAATCTCATCTTGAATTCCCATGTGTTGTGAGAGGGACCCGGTGGCAGGTAATTGAATCATGGGGACAAGTCCTTCCCTTGCTGTTCTCATGACAGCGCATAAGTCTCACGAGATCTGATGGTTTGATAAGGGGAAACCCATTTCATTTGGCTCTCACTCTCTCTTGCGGCTGCCATGTGAGACGTGCCTTTCACCTTCCGCCATGATTGTGAGGCCTCCCCAGCCACATGGAACTGTAAGTCCAATAAAGCTTTCTTTTGTAAATTGCCCAGTCTCAGGTATGTCTTTATCAGCAGCATGAAAATGGACTAATACAGTAAATTGGTACCAGTAGAGTGGGGTGCTGCTGAAAAGATACCCAAAAATGTGGATGTGACTTTGGAATGGGATAACAGGCAGAGGTTCAAACAGTTTGGAGGGCTCAGAAGAAGAGAGGAAAATGTGGGAAAGTTTGGAACTTCCTAGAGTCTTGTTGAATGGCTTTGCCCAAAATGCTGATAGTGATATGAATAATAAAGTGAGGCTGAGGTGGTCTCAGATGAAGATGAGGAACTCATTGGGAACTGGCACAAAGGTGACTCTTACTATATTTTAGCAAAGAGACTGGTGGCATTTTGCCCCTGACCTAGAAATTTATGAAACATTGAACTTGAGAGAGATGATTTAGGGTATCTAGCAGAAGAAATCTCTAAGCAGCAAAGCATTTAAGAGGTGACTTGGGTGCTGTTAAAGGCATTTAGTTTTATAAGGGATGCAGAGCACAAAAGTTTGGAAAATTTGCAACCTGACAATGCCATAGAAAAGAAAATTCCATTTTCTGAGAAGTTCAAGCAGGCTGCAGAAATTTGCATAAGTAAAGAGAAGCCAAATGTTAATCCCCAAGATAATGGGGAAAATGCCTCCAGGGCATGTCAGAGGTCTTCACGGCAGCCCCTCCCATCACCAGCCAGGAGGCCTAGGAGGAAAAAGTGGTTTCAGGGGCCAGGCCCAGTGTCCCCGTGCTGTGTGCAGCCTAGGGACTTGGTGCCCTGCATCCCAGCCACTCTAGCCATGGTTGAAAGGGGCCACCATAGAGCTTGGGCTGTGGCTTCAGAGGGTGCAAGCCACAAGCCTTAGCAACTTCCACATGGTGTTGAGGCTGCCAGTGCACAGAAATCAAGAATTGGAGTTTGGGAACCTCCACCTAGATTTCAGAAGATGTATGGAAATGCCTGGATGCCCAGGCAGAAGTTTGCTGCAGGGGTGGGCCCTCATGGAGAACCTCTGCTAGGGCAGTACAGAAGGGAAACATGGGGTCAGAGGCCCCACACAGAGTCCCTACTGGGGCACCGCCTAGTGCAGCTGTGAGAAGAGGGCCACCGTCCTCCAGACCCCAGAATGATAGATCCACCAACAGCTTGCACCGTACACCTGGGAAAGCCACAGACATTCAACGCCAGCCCATAAAAGCAGCCGGGAGGGAGGCTGTACCCTGCAAAGCCACAAGGGCAGAGCTACCTACGACCATGGGAACCCACCTCTTGCATCAGCATGACCTGGATGTGAGACATGGAGTCAAAGGAGATCATTTTGGAACTTTAATATTTGACTGCCCTGGCCAGGCGCAGTGGCTCACACCTGTAATCCCAGTACTTTGGGAGGCCGAGGCAGGCAGATCACCTGATGTCAGGAGTTCAAGACCAGCCTGACCAACATGAAGAAACCCCATCTCTACTAAAAATACAAAACTAGCCAGGCGTGGTGGCACATGTCTGTAATCCCAGCTACTCAGGAGGCTGAGGCAGGAGAATCGCTTGAACTCAGGAGGCGGAGGTTGCAGTGAGCCAAGATTGTACCATTGCACTTCAGCCTGGGCAACAAGAGCCAAACTCCATCTCAAAAAAAAAAAATTTTTTGACTGCCCTGCTGGATTTCAAACTTGCATGGGGCCTGTAGCTCCTTTGTTTTGGCCAATTTTTCCCATTCGGAATAGCCATATTTACCCAATGCCCACACCCCCATTCTATCTAGGAAGTAACTAATTTGCTTTTGATTTTACAGGCTTATAGGTGGAAGGGACTTGCCTTGTCTCAGATGAGACTTTGGACTGTGGACTTTTGAGTTAATGCTGAAATGAGTCAAGACTTTGAGGGACTGTTGGGAAGGCATGATTGCTTCTGAAATGTGAGGACATGAGATTTGGGAGGGGCCCGGAGCAGAATGATATGGTTTGGCTGTGTCCCCACCCAAATCTCATCTTGAATTCCCACATGTTGTGGGAGGGACCCAGTGGTAGGTAACTGAATCATGGGGACAAGTCCTTCCCTTGCTGTTCTCATGATAATGAGTAAGTGTCACAATATCTGACAGTTTCAAAAATGGGAGTTTTTTTGCACAAGCTCTTGTCTGCCGCCATATGAGATGTGATTTTCACCTTCCACCATGATTGTGAGACCTCCCCAGCCATGTGGAACTGTGAGTCCAATAAACGTCTTTCTTTTGTAAATTGCCCAGTCTTGGGTATATCTTTATCAGCAGCATGAAAACGGACTAATATAACCTCATATCTATTAGGATGGCTACTATCAATGAAATAGAAAATAACAAGCATTGATGAGGATGTGGAAAAACTGTGCACTATGTGGAAAAACTGTGCACTATTGGTAGAAACGTAAAGTGGTACAGCTACTATGAAAAACAGTATGGCAGTTCCTCAAAAAATTAAAAATAGGGCTGGGTGAACCAGCTGACACCTATAATCCCAGTACTTTAGGAGGTCAAAGTGAGAGGATGATTTGAGGCCAGGAGTTCAAGACCAGCCTGGTCAACATGCTGAGACTCTGTCTCTTCAAAAAATTTAAAAACTGGTGGAGAGATGGTGGCACATGCCTGTAGTCCCAGCTACTTGAGAGGCTGAGGTGGGAGGATTGCTTGACCCCAGGAGTTTGAGGCTGCAGTGAGCTATGATCTTACCACTGTACTCCAAAGCAAGACCCTGCCTCTAAAAAAATAATAATAAATAAATACATACATAAATAAATAAATTTAATTAAAAGTAGAATTACTGTATGATCCAGCAATTTCACTTGACACAAAATAATTAAAAGCAGGATCTCAAAGAGATATTTGTATATCCATGTTTATAGCAGCATTATTCACAATAGCAAAAACATGGATGCAATCCAATGTCCATCAACAAACACACACATAAGCAAAATGTAGTATATCCACACAACAAAATATTATTCTACCTTAAAAAGAAAGAAAATGCTGACATATGCTACAACATGGATGAACCCTGAGGACATCATGCTAAGTAAAGTGAGCTAGTCACAAAAAAATTCTGTAGGGTTCTACTTGTGAGGTACCTGGTCGAATTCATACAGACAGAAAACAGAATGGTGGTGGGGAATGACGGGAAGGAGGTACAGTAAGATGTTGATAAACAGTTGTAGAGTTTGAGTTTTGCAAGATGAAAAAAATTCTGGATATTGTTTGTACAACAATGTGAATGTACTTAAGGCTAATGAACTATACACTTAAAAATGATCAAAATGGTCAATTTTATGTTATTTGTACCTTACCACAATAAAACTTAAAGGATTGTTAATAGTGAGAACAGGCCTACTGGAATAACATAATTCACTGAAAGTAATAATAATGGACTATGTAAGTTTGCTTAAGACAGAAAAAAATTTTTAAGTAACATAACCTTTTTTTAAGAGTTACAATAACCAAAACCAAAAACAAAAACCCGCGAAATAACCAAGTAGGTTTTTTAACTACTGCAATAAATATTTTGACTGTACTATATAGAAACCTCAAATAAAACTGAAATAATGTAAACAAAATATGCTCTGAGCAATAAGCTTAATATTCAACTTCCTGTTTGCTTCTTTTATTTACCTGGGAGAGAGAATAGTACCAAGTCAGAGGAAGATCAAACACTCTTAGCGCGGCTGTCTTCAAGGAAAACTGTGATTCACTTACTGTTTCTTCTGACATGGCTCCTCTTCTAATCTTCATTAAATGAAACATAAAAAAAATTAGCCACAAAGATTTCTGGTTACTTTACCAATGAAAGGTACAAACTGAAAATTTAATTCTATCAGCTTATTTTTGCAGTCAATTATTGATGACATTACACTTGAGCTAAAATTATATTTATTAATCACCAAACGCGTAAAAGAAACAATAAGCTATCCTTCCTGTAGGAGATAGCATAAAAAATAAGAAGTTAAAAAAAAAAAAAAAAAGCTAGATTTAAACTTTGAGTCCGGGTAGCAAATTTTCCTTAGGAAATTGAGAGTTCTAGATTCTCTCTTTTCTGGTTACATAAAAATTTAACACTTTTTAGAGAGTAATTTAAAATTTACTTCTCATTCATTTGGTTTCCTTCATATAACTGCGGGGGTGAGAGTAGGTGGCAGGCAGGTTGCTGAATGGAATCTGGAACAGACTCTTGGGGCTAGAACCTCAGAGTTCACTGACTGAACTCCAGAACTCACGCATTTATTCTCCTATTGTCTCATTTTAAAGATCTTCAAAGAAATGCCACATATATGCTATATGATTTTGGTATAGTTTTAATGCATATTATTTCTCTTAAACAAAAAAAGAAAAGTCAGATGAGTACAGAGAAGCAGTTGACACACAAAGAGAGGTCATTAAGGCAGTGGTTCAGGGTCTGGGTCTCTGCTTTATAGAGCCAGAAACGTAATTTTACCACTGTACCCAGTTGAACACATGTTAAACAAATTTACATGGTATTGATGCATAAATCAGTTTACAAGTTTATCTATTTATAATAAAGAAATAAACGATCTAGTGTACATATTCTATCAAAACATACCATCCCTGAAATAAAAGACCATAGGAAGCTGAACTAATAAGTCAAAAATGTTGCCTGATGAGTGCAAAAATCAAGAGTCCTGAGGAATATTTCATTCAGGCCAAGAAAACGCCTAAGCACTATCTCTAATGCACAAGAGAATGGGCTTCTCTAATAACCACAATGTTTATGTCTACCAAATTTATTATTTCTTTTATTTGGGTAGTGCTGTATATTACATAACAGAATATAAAAATTACCAGCAATCCCTCTATAAAAGTTTATTTGCGGCTGGGCACAGTGAGTGGCTCATGCCTGAGCACTTTGGGAGTGACTTTGGGAGGCCGAGATGGGTGGATTGCTTGAGTCCATGAGCCCAGGAGTTCGAGACCAGCCTGGGAAACATGGTGAAACCCTGCCTACACCAAAAAAAAAAAAAAAAAAATTATTTGCTACACTTTTTTAGGCCCTTCATTTCTGCATACATCTCTATGTTCTCTTTTTCTATACTCCAATAGACTATCCCCTTCTGTTAATACCCACCTGTTTTCAGACAAGTGTCAAAACCACTGATTAAGTAGTGGTTTCCTTTAAAATCAAACACAGCGATACCTCTTAGGGTGGGTTACTACTACTGATGCTTCCCTTAATCCTTACTAGGGATACAGCAGTATAAACTTAATCCCCCCTACCAGTGTTCTAAGTACAACTTTTAGACTCAGTATAGTTAGTTCTAATTGACATACATTTATTTCAGTCAACAACCTGTGATAGAGACATATGATTAAAAAGTACAGAGGAAACCATGAACAGTTAAGAAAGTGAAAAATGGTCCTCTGGAGAATAAGACAAGGGATATAGAGAAGCTGGGCAAAGAATGACTGCTTTTCCTTATAAGTCTGTTTGTAATACTTGATTTTTAAAAACGTGCCTACATGTATTACTTTTTTAATATTACTACAGTAAAAAGGAAGTGGGGGGAAGCTCATTTATTCTTCTCCCTCCCTAAATATTAACACATTTTATTTTGAGAAACATTTTTACTAATTAGATTCTGGATCATTAAGCAATCTATGCTACTGCATTTATAAAACGTATTGAGTAATTCACCCAAAGTAATTTTCCCTATAATGGAGCATTCCAAATTTTTAAGCAGAATAGAAAGAAAATAAAGCAAACACTTTAATTGGCTGCAGAGATATTCTTAAAAGATTATGACAAACCTCGGCCGGGCGTGGTGGCTCACGCCTGTAATCCCAGCATTTTGGGAGGCCGAGGTGGGTGGATCAGTTGAGGTCAAGAGTTCGAGACCAGCCTGGCCAATATAGCGAAACCCCATCTCTACTACAAATACAAAAAAATTAGCCAGGCGTGATGTCGGGCGCCTGTAACCCCAGCTACTCAGAAGGCTGAGGTAGGAGAACTTCTAGAACCCTAGGGGCGGAGGTTGCAGTGAGCAGAGATCGCGTCATTGCACTCCAGCCTGGGCGACAGAGCCAGACTCCGCCTCAAAAAAAAAAAAAAAGAAAAAAGATTATGACAAACCTCTGTTTTTGCATTCTAACTACCTCATTCTTTTTCATTTAATATTACTGATTAAGTTGATTCCAAACCTAATCATTATTCATTGAAAAACTAAAGAAAAAAAACCCAAAAAACTAGTCATTTCAGTTGCTTTCAGAAGTATAATAAAAATAAACATGAAGGGGGTTTCATGATTATTCAAATTTATAGACGGAATCTATAAAACATAACCAAAAATATTGTCCTGTGTGATATTACTTGCTCCTCTACATTCCAACTACTGGGGAATTAAAAATAAGTGTCATAAACAGTTTGTTTCTTACACTTCTTAAAATTCTATCCTGCAACTTTGACTTTATAATCCAACAGGAAGGAAAGTCTGAAATATCAAAAAGAAAATTGACGTGAAGCACAAATCTATATAACCTAACTGAGAAGACACTTTCAACACAGCAAACATGTTTAGCTGCAATAACAACAACAATAAAACAACAATAATAAAGGTTTCAAAGTCCTGTGCAAAAACAAGCTGAGTCTTCCCTCTGGAAAACAGATAATTTAACAACTTTACAGAAGGACCTGACACCACAATACTCCCGTGCTAAATTATTCTCTGAAAGCACCTGCAAAGCAGAGTAATCTTTCACATCCAAAAGCCACTCCCTGCTCAAAACCACCCGCATCCAAGCCGAACCTGAGACCTCACCAGCTGCCCTACCTCCAGCGCGCTCTCCCCCGACCCCACAGCAGCCCCTCGCGGAGCTCTCCTCTGCTGTCTTCCTTTTTCTTTGCCAAGAACACCAGAAAAGGGGGTCCCTCCAGCTCGGCCGTCCAGACCCTTCCTCTGGCTCAGAGCAGTGGCGAGCCCATCCCAATTCCGCGCTTCCTTTGCAGGCCTCCCTCTGGCGTGGGGACCCTCCTGCTTTCCTATGCAAGTACTAACCAGGCCCGACCCTGCTTAGCTTCTGAGATGAGACGAGGTCGGGGGTGTTCAGGGTGGCACGGCCGTAGACCCTCTGGCTTTCCGCCGCTCCACCTGGCACTCCGAGAGCTAACGCCAGCGATGGAGTCCGCGCCACCCCTGCCCCGAGGCCACTGCCCCAACTGCGTGGCCGCTCAACTCTCCGCTTCCTCCCGCCCGCCTCTCCACCCCACCCCGCCCCTGGCCCTGTACCTGGAGCTCCAGGCCAGGTACAGCCGGCCTGCCCACGCCAGCTTCCCAGCTGATGCCTGGCGCTGAGCAGCAGTCTGACAGGGAGAAGGCGGAGTCCTTCCGGGGTCAGGAGTGCGAAGGTGGAGAGAAAGTGGAGGGGGCCTTCCAGGCTTTCTGCGTGAGGGGCTACGTGTGAAGCAGCTCCCGCCATTTTTGTTTAGGGTAGAGGGTCCTTCCTCGTCAGGTGGATGCAAAAACTATATTCGAAGAATTGCATCCTTTTACAAACCGGTAAAAAAAAAAAAAAACTAGTATTGTAGTTCGTAACCTGTCGGGGGATCTAGAACGGTTGTCAATCTGGTAAAAATTATGGAGGCTTTCCCCTGGAAAAAAAAAATGTGTATACACATGCTCATTACATTAAAGAAAAAAAAGTTACGCAATTTCAAAACCCTGAAAACAAGATTAAGAACTTCTACCACAGGCCCTCAGCCCTCAGATGAATGAGTGTTAAGAGGCATTCTAATCCGGTATAGATGATGCACTTATTATTGATTTCATGTCCTCTTTACCTTTTTTTCTGTGTTTCCCACTGAATTAGGCAACCGAAGAATATTGAATGTGGCAATTTATTGGCAGAGTAGTCACCGCTCTCAGGTTCTAATACATAGTAAACTAATAGGGGGCCGGGTTAGGAAAAAATAACAACAACAAAACCCAAGGTACTGTTTCTACGTTCAGTCTTCAGTCAAAACATTCCATCAGAACTGCAGATTTAGGCGGGGCACGGTGGCTGAAGCCTGTAATCCCAGCACTTTGGCGGGCCAAGGCGGGCAGATCACTTGAGGTCAGGAGTTCAAGACCAGCCTGGCCAACATGGCGAAACCCCATCTCTACTAAAAGTACAAAAATTAGCCAGGCACCTGCCTGTAATCCCAGCTACTCGGGAGGCTGAGGCAGGAAAATCGCTTGAACCCGGGAGGCGGAGGTTGTGTGAGCCCAGATAGTGCTACTGCACCCCAACCTGGGTGACTAGAGTGAGACTCTGTCTCAAAACAAAAAACAAAACAAAACAAACAAAAAAAAAAAACTGCAGATTTAAGAATTCCAGTGCTGAGCATATTTGTGGTGAAAAGCCAAAATAATTCTGTTTTCAAAATTCCCATTTAACCAAATGGAAAATAGAATAGTAGTACCAATTTATGATATTATTAGATTAATAATAACTAACGATCCACAGACTGGGTTTTATGTGAAAATATTTTGCACTTATAGGGTAAATGGAGCTCTTGAGACTTGAAGAACCTGAAATTTGTAAGGCTATTTTCATTTATTTTCCCAATTTCCTCCTCTTTCCCATTTCCCACAGCTTCCAAACATTCAGCATAATGAGAATAGCAGTAATGATGATGACTACCACTCAACACAACTTTCCTGAGACCATATTATCTCCTTAATTCCACGATAAACATTATGAGAAAAATAGTATACACGGTGGGTACAGAGTTTATTCTTTAGCATGAGAATAAGATATGTCACATTTAGGCCAAGTGAGGTGGCTCACATCTGTAATCCCAACACTTTGTGGGGCCGATGAGGGAGGATCCCTTGAGGTAAGAAGATCGAGATTAGCCTGGGCAATAGCAAGACCCTCATTTCTACAAAATAATAATAAAATAAAATATATAAAATAGAAATATCACATTTAATTTATGTTTATAAACCAAATGTAATTTGCTGTAAGCCTCCCTTCTTCTGGTTTGGCAGAGTACTGCACTCAATCTTAGCCATTATTGGATATATTAGTTAACATATTCGCTACAAGTAAAAGAAAACCAAACAAGTAGTGGTTTAAACCAGAAGGACAGGGGACTCAATGTCTTCTGATATCGGGGACAAGGAAAAAAAAATTGGAGCCTGGATTAATTCTGAAGGCCAGTACCTCCCCCAGATAACCAAGCCATCGTGTAATGCTCACTAAACCAGAGAATGGAGTTCATGGAGTACTACCAGTTGTTTCTTCTGTACAAGTACTGCAATACATGCTACAGCAACCATTAATGAATTTAGGGGATCCTATCTGCATAATATCAAAACAAAACTGTGAAGTCAGACTGCCTGGGTTTGAATCCTTTCTTGGCCGCTTACTAGATGCATTGTTAAAGGAAAAGAAACACAAAGCTATTTTTCTGTAGTTTCAACACTTCTGACTCCAAATGTGTGGAGGTTTTTCCCCACCAAACAAGTCTCCAATTATTTCTTATTATAAACTCCACTCTTTAATTTAGTGTCTACCAACTGGGTGTTGTACAGTTAAATTTAATTCAATGCTATGCACCAAACCCTTAAGGGCTCAGTCCTACAAGACTGCCCCCACTTCAGATACCAATTGCAAATCCCAGGTTATCACTTGTACTTCTGACCAACCAGCTATAAATCAGGAATTCCCACAATCTTCTCCTCCCATCCCAAACCAGTTTATTGATTTATAACAGAAGATATTACAAAGGATACAGATGAACAACCAGATGAAGAGGTACCTAAAACAAGATCTGGAAGGATCCTAAGCGCGGGAACTTCTGTCCCCATGGAATCAGGGTGTACAACCTTTTTGGGATATGGATGTGTTCACCAACTCAGAAGCTCTTAGAACCCCGTACTTCAGGGATTTCTATGGAGGCTTCATAATGTTGTTACCAGAAAGGGGTCCCAATCCAGATCCCAAGAGAGGGTGCTTGGATTTCGCACAAGAAAGAATTCAGGGCAAGTCCACAGTCCAAAGCAAAAGCAAGTTTAAGACAGTGAAGTGGTGAATGTCCACTTACTCTATAGACAGAGTAGGGCGTTCCCAAAAGGAAGAAGAGGAACGCATCCACTCTAGGTACAATATTCATTTATAGAGGAGTTAAAAAAAAAGATCATGGGAAGATGTGCTCTGCTACGAGGGTTTGTGGTAAAAGATTAATTTTCTTAATTACCATATTGCAAGAATTAATATTATTATCTTTAAAGCAAAATTAGGAATGCTTTTGCTCTCAAGGTATCAGGGACATCAGGACACTCCCAAGTCTGGGTCTGTTTAGTAAACATTATCAATCTGTTCCCTTAACTGTAAATGTTTAGAAGCTAGAAATGCCTAACTTTCTGGGAATGCAGCCCAGCAAGTCCCAGCCTCATTTTCCTAGCCCTCACTCAAAATGGAGTCGCTCTGGTTCGAACCCTCTGACAATGTAACCATAATTTATTATTAACTCAATCTTCAACTCCTCTCTCCTCCACAGAGGATAGGGTAGGTATGGGGCCAACATTTTTAAGCTTCTAATCATAGCTTGAATTTGCTGGTGACCAGCCCCTATCCTGAAGCTATCCAGGAGCCCAACAAGAATATTAGAAAAAAAGACACTCCTATCAACCAGGAAATTCCAAGAGATTTAGGAGCTCTGTGTCAGGACTGGGGACAGAGACCAAATATATATCTTTTCTTTCTTTGTTTCTTTTCCTTCTGTCTGTCTCGTTTGCCTGCCTGCCTGCCTGCCCACCCGCCTGCCTGCCTGCCTGCCTGCCTGCCTGCCTGCCTGCCTGCCTGCCTTCCTTCCTTCCTTCCTTCCTTCCTTCCTTCCTTCCTTCCTTCCTTCTTTCTTTCTCTCTTTCTCTCTTTCTTTCTTTCTTTGATACAGGATCTCACTTTATTGCCCAGGCTGCACTGAAGTAGTATGATCATAGCTCACTGCAGCCTAGAACTCCTGGGCTCAAGTGATCTTCCTGCTTCAGTCTTCTGAGTGGCCGGGACTACAGGCACTTGCCACCACGCCCAGTTAATTTTTAAAATTTTAGTAGAAACAATGTCTCCCTATGTTGCCAGGGCCTGGTCTCAAACTCCTGGGCTCAAGTGATCCTCCCACCTCAGCCTCCCAAAATCTTGGGATTATAGGTGTGAGACACTGTGCCTGGCCCAAATATGTATTTTTTATGTCACAGTGGTCTTCAGCAAGGTACTTACCCTTTTCATGTCTCAATTTCCTCCTGGCATGTTAGAAAGACAAATATAGGCCTGGCACTGTGGCTCACACCTGGAGGCCGAGGTGAGCAGATCATTTGAGGTTAGGAGCTCGAGACCAGTCTGGTCAACATGGTGAAACCCCATCTGTACTAAAAATACAAAATTAGCCAGATGTGGTGGTGCGTGCCTGTAATTCCAGCTACTCGGGAGGCTGAGGTAGGAGAATCATTTGAATCCAGGAGGCAGAGGTTGCAGTGAGCCAAGATCACGCCACTGCTCTCCAGCCTAGTCGACAGAGCAGGACTCTGTCTCAAAAAATAAAAAGAAAAAGAAAGACAAATATAGTAATGCTTAGAAAGAACTAAGAATCTTATGGAAATTTTTTTTTTTTTTGGAGACGATGTCTCGCTCTGTTGCCCAGGGTGGAATGCAGTGGCACGATCTCGGCTCACTGCAACCTCCACCTCTCGGGTTCAAGCAATTCTCCTGCCTCAGCCTCCCAAGTAGCTGAGACTACAGGCGCATGCTGCCATGCCAAGCTAATTTTTTGTATTTTAATAGAGACAGGGTTTCACTGTGTTGCCTGAGCTGTTCTCAGACTGCTGAACTCAGGCAGTACGCCTGCCTTGGCCTCCCAAAGTGCTAGGATTACAGGTGTGAGCCAACGCATCCGGCTCTTATGGAAATTTTTAACTTGAGTACTTGGACCTCCATAGGATCCAAGGAGGCAACGGTATTTCAATATAGTTGTTTTGCCTTGTAATCCCATGTATTTGTTTTATGCACATAGAAGCATTACTTTGAAAAGGGGGTCCCAGACTCTACCAGAAAGCCAAGAGGTCCATAAAAAAAAAAGGTTAAGAATGTAGAACAGACTGCTAAGACCGCGTCCACCCCGCGAGCACAGAGCTCCGCTGCCCTTCCACATCTGTGTGATGGTGGGCAGGGGTCAAAAGGACTCCTACGAGGGTGATGAGGCCCAGAGCAAGAGAGGTATCCTGACCCTGAAGTACCCCATAGAGCACAGTATCATCACCAACTGGGATGACATGGAGAAGATCTGGCACCACAACTTCTACAACGAGCCGCGTGTGGCTCCAAGGAGCACCCGTAGTGCTGACTGAGGCCCCCCTGAACTCCAAGGCCAATCACGAGAAGATGACCCAGATCATGTTTGAGACCTTCAACACCCCAGCCATGTACATGGCCATCCAGGCCATGCTGTTCCTGTACGCCTCTGGCCACATCGTGATGGACTCCAGCCACAGGGTCACCCACACTGTGTCCATCTACGAGGGGTAGGCCCTCCTCCAGGCCACCGTGTTTCTGGACCTGGCTGACCAGGACCTGACTGATTACCTCATGAAGATCCTCATGGAGCGCTGCTACAGCTTCACCACCACCGCCCAGTGGGAAATCGTGCATGGCATCAAGGAGAAGCTGTGCTACGTCACCCTGGACTTGGATCAGGAGATGGCCACGGCGGCCTCCAGCTCCCTCCCTGGAGAAGAGCTACTAGCTGCCCAACAGCCAGGTCATCACTATCGGCAAGGAGCGGTTCCACTGCCCCAAGGTGCTCTTCCAGTCTTCCTTCCTGGGCATGGAATCCTGTGGCATCCAAGAAACTACCTTCAACTCCATCATGAAGTGTGACGTGCACATCTGCAAAGACCTCTACGCCAACACAGTGCTGTTTGGCGGCACTACCATGTACCCTGGCATCGCTGACAGGATGCAGAAGGCGATCACCACCCTGGTGCCCAGCATGATGGAGATCAAGATCATTACTCCTCCCGAGAGTAGATACTCCATGTGGATCAGTGGCTCCATCCTGGCCTCACTGTCCACCTTCCAGCAGATGTGGATCAGCAAGCAGGAATACGATTAGTCCAGCCCCTCCAGCCCCTCCATTGTCCACCGCAAATGCTTCTAGGCAGACTTTTACTTAGTTGCATTACACCCTTTCTTGACAAAAGCTAACTTGCATGGAAAACAAGATGAGATTGGCATGACTTTTTTTATTTTTATTTTTTTTTTGAGGGGGTGTCTTGACTCAGGATTTTAAAACTGGAACGGTGAAGGTGAGAGTAGTCAGTTGGAGTGAGCATCCCCCAAAGTTCTACAGTGTGGCCCAGGACTTTGATTGTACATTGTTCTTTTTTTTAATAGTCATTCCAAATATCGTGAGATGCATTGTTACAGGAAGTCCCTTGCCCTCCTAAAAGTCACCCCACTTCTCTCTAAGGAGAACGGCCCAGTCCTCTCCTGAGTCCACACAGGGGAGGTGACAGCATTGCTATCATGTAAATTATGTAATGCAAATTTTTTTTTTGAAATGGAGTCTCGCTCTGTGGCCGATACTGGAGTGCAGTGGTGCAATCTCGGTGCACTGCAAGCTCTGTCTCTTGGGTTCACGCCCTTCTCCTGCCTCAGCCTCCCGAGTAGCTGGGACTACAGGCGCCTGCCACCACGCCCGGCTAATTTTTTGTATTTTTAGTAGAGACGGGGTTTCACTGTGTTAGCCAGGATGGTCTTGATCTCCTGACCTTGTGATCTGCCCACCTCAGCCTCCCAAAGTGCTGGGATTACAGGTGTGAGCCACCGTGCCCTGCCGCAAAATTTTTTTAATCTTTGCCTTAATACTTTTTTATTTTGTTTTATTTTGAATGATCAGCCTTTGTGGCCCCCTTTTGTGTCCCCCAACTTGAGATGTATGAAGGCTTTTGGTTTCCCTGGGAGTGAGTGGAGGCAGCCAGGGCTTACCTGTATACTGACTTGAGACCAGTTGAATAAAAGAGCACACCTTACAAAAAAAAAAAAAAGAACATAGAACAATCCTGGCACATATTTCTAAGATATATGGCATATTAAATGAGACCCTTCAGTGCGTCTTTTAACAGAGGCTCCAAAGCTGAGAAAAATAAATGTGAAGTACCCTGAGCATTCTAAAAGAGGATGCCAGACCATCCCCATAGGACATGCTGGAAGACTGTGAAGCCAGTTTAGCAATCCTTAGTTCTCACACACCTCCCAGGAATGATATGTCAGGATTGATGAAAGAAGATTGTAGAATAAACATGCCTGGAAGGGCCAGGCTTGGTGGCTCATGCCTGTAGTCCCAGCACTTTGGGAGGCTGAGGCAGGTGGATCACTTTGAGCCCAGGAGTTCAAGACCAGCTTGGGCAACATGATGAAAACCAGTCTCTGTAAAAATGCAAAAACTAGCTGGGTGTGGTTGGGCACACCTGTAGTGTCAGCTACTCGGGAGGTTGCGGTGGGAGGATGACATGGGAGGGTGATGGCATGAGCCCAGGAGATGGAGGTTGCAGTGATCCAAGATCGTGCTACTGTACTCCAGCCTGGGTGACAGAGCCAGACCCTGTCTCAAAAAAAAAAAAAAAAAAAAAAGCCTAGGAGACAGTTTTCTGGAGTGCTGTGCATTTTTGTTCCCCTTCCCCAGGAGTGGGAAGAAGAGAGTGCTTATCCCACACTATCTCCACCTCAAGCCAAGTAAAGGAACTTTAAGAAATTCAGACAGGTTGACTCTGTGCCCTGGAATTTATGTTACCTGGAAAAGTCTAAAAGCAATAGGCTATCTAGAGAAGCCTTTGATGGCAGAACAGAGAGAGAGAGGCCTACAACAGAAGGGGCCTGTACTTGCAACTTTGCAAGAAAAATTTTCCTGTGGACCATGTGACTGTCACAGAATGTAGCCAGGCTTGAATTACATTAGAAGGTTGTATCTTCAAACCAGGTTTAAATTGACCATCTAAATGTTCAGCCACAGGTTTTTTTTGTCCAGGATTGGGAAATGAAACAGTAAGAGGTCCCTAGCAAAGGAGACAGTCATTGAGGAACATACAAAAGGGACAAGAAAAGAGCCAGCATTTAGGAGTGAGCCACATGCAGAAGGTACCAAAGTCAGACTTGTTTTTATTTATTTATTTAGATAGAGTCTCGCTCGCTCTGTCACCCAGGCTGGAGTGCAGTGGCACAATCTTGGCTCACTGTAACCTCCACCCCCTGGGTTTGAGTGATTCTCCTTCCTCAGCCTCCCAAGTAGCTGGGACTACAGGCTCATGCCACCACATCCAGCTAATTTTTCTTTCTTTCTTTTTCTTTTTTTTGAGACGGAGTCTCTCTCTGTCGCCCAGGCTGGAGTGCAGTGGCGTGGTCTCGGCTCACTGCAAGCTCCTCCTCCCGGGTTCAGGCCATTCTCCTGCCTCAGCCTCCCGAGTAGCTGGGACTACAGGCGTCCGCCACCATGCCCAGCTAATTTTTTGTATTTTTAGTAGAGACGGGGTTTCACCATGTTAGCCAGGATGGTCTTGATCTCCTGATCTCGTGATCTGCCCCCCCTTGGCCTCCCAAAGTGCTGGGATTACAGGCATGAGCCACCGCATCTGGCCCTAATTTTTGTATTTTTAGTAGAGATGGGTTTCACTATGTTGGCCAGGCTGATCTCAAACTCCTGACCTCAAGTGATCTGCCCACCTCGGCCTCCCAAAGTGCTGGGATTACAGTCGTGAGCCACCATGCCCAGCACCAAAGTCAGATTTAATTGCACTCGTTGGGTATATCTGATATTTTATTTAGAATAGTTAGGGTCGGCCGGGCGCGGTGGTTCACACCTGTAATCCCAGCACTTTGGGAGGCCGAGGACGGGCGGATCACGAGGTCAGGAGAGCCAGACCATCCTGGCTAACACCGTGAAACCCCGTCTCTACTAAAAATACAAAAAATTAGTCAGGCGTGTTGACGGGCGCCTGTAGTCCCAGCTACTCGGGAGGCTGAGGCAGGAGAATGGCGTGAACCCGGGTCGCGGGGCTTGCAGTGAGCTGAGATCGCGCCACTGCATTCCAGCCTGGGCAACAGAGCGAGACTCCGTCTCGAAAAAAAAAACAAACTAAGAATAGTTAGGGTCACTGCTCATTCCATCTGAAACAATATGTGGCCAATGTACTTCATGAATGATTGATTAGTGGAAACAACATTTATCAAGTGACGACATTAAGCCTGAAGAAAGAAGTCTAGCACATTGAGGTTGTAAAAGCAATTATATCACCTAAGTAGATGAACACTTTTAGGTAATTTGTAGCTCCAATTACTTTTTCTACTAACTGCAAAAACTTGGCAGTCCCCAGAAATACCTCAGGGCCTCCTTTCAAATATATACAATGCTATAGGTCACATATTGGCCATTATAGCTTTAGTCTCATTACCCTCTGAAAGTATTTTACAGGACCCTTCTATGAGTCAGAACTAAGCTAACCAAGGCATCTAGAACTCAAAGTATGGTTTTAGATGCTAATTTAGAACATCTATTCAGAGTATAGTGGTATGTACATATCCAAATACTACAGATTCAGTTCCTCAAAACGTTAAATACAGAGTTATCATGTGGTCCAGCAGTTCTACTCCCAGGTAATATCCAAGAGAAATGAAACATACATTCATACCAAAACTTGTACATGAATATACATAGCAGCATTATTCTTTTTTTTTTTTTTTTTGAGACATAGTCTCACTCTGTCACCCAGGCTGGAGTGCAGTGGCACGATCTCGGCTCACTGCAACCTCTGTTTCCCAGGCCCAAGTGATTCTCCCATCTCAGCCTCACGAGTAGCTGGGATTACAGGCACCCGCCATCATGCCAGCTAATTTTTGAATTTTTAGTAGAGAGTGGGTTTCACCATGTTGGCCAGGCTGGTCTCAAACTCCTCGCCTCAAGTGATCCTCCAGCCTGGGCCTCCCAAAGTGCTGGGATTACAGGCGTGAGACACCGTGCCTTGCCTAGCAGCATTTTTCTTTTTCTTTTTTTTTTTTTGAGATGGAGTCTCACTCTGTTGCCCAGGCTGGAGAGCAGTGGTGCAATCTCGGCTCACTGCAAGCTCTGCCTCCCGGGTTCACGCCATTCTCCCGCGTCAGCCTTCCGAGTAGCTGGGACTACAGGCGCCTACCACCATGCCTGGCCAATTTTGTTTTTGTATTTTTAGTAGAGACAGATTTTCACCGTGTTAGCCAGGATGGTCTCTATCTCCTGACCTCATGATCCACCCGCCTCGGCCTCCCAAAGTGCTGGGATTACAGATGTGAGCCACCACGCCTGGCCTCAGCAGTATTCTTAATGGCCAAAACATAGAAACAACTCAAATGTCCATCAACTGATGAATGAATAAATAAAATGTGATATATTCATGTAATATTATTTGGTCATAAAAAGGAATGATGAACTGATAAATGTTATAACATGGACGAATCTTTAAAACATGTTAAGTAAAGAAGCCTGTCAGGTGGGGCACGGTGGCTCACGCCTGTAATCCCAGCACTTTGGGAGGTGGAGGTGGGCAGATCATTTGAGGTTAGAAGTTCGAGACCAGCCTGGTCAACATGGTGAAACCCCATCTCTACTAAAAATATAAAAATTAGTCGGGCATGGTGTTGTGCACCTGTAGTCCCAGCTACTTGGGAGGCTGAGGCAGGAGAATGGCTTGAACTCAGGAGGTGGAGGTTGCAGTGGCCAAGATTGCACCACTGCACTCCAGCCTGGACGACAGAGGGAGACTCTGTCTCAAAAAAAAAAAAAAAAAAAAAAGCCTGTTACAAAGACCATATATTGTATATGGTTCTCATTATATGCAACGTCCAGAATAGGCAAATCTATACAAAGAGGAAGCAGCATAGTGATTGCCTAGAGCTGGGAGAGTTGAGGGGAAATTAAAGTGACTGCAGAAGGATACAGGGTTTCTTTCGGGAATGGTGAAAATGTTCTAAATTTATTTATTTATTTTTTATTTTTATTGTTTATTTTTATTTATTTACTTACTTATTTTTGAGACGGAGTTTCCTTCTGTCACCTAGACTGTAGTGCAGTGATGTGATCTCAGCTCTCTGCAACCTCTGCCTCCTGGGCTCAAGCAATCCTCCCGCCTGAGCCTCTTGAGTAGCTGGGACTACAGGTACATGCCACCATGCCTGGCTAATTTTTGTATTTTTTGTACAGACAGGGTTTCTCCATGTTGGCCAGGCTGGTCTCGAACTCCTGACCTCAAGTTATCCTCCCGGTCTGACCCTTTTTCAAAGAGAGAGAGAGAGAGAGAGAGACACCTGTGTTCTATTGGAAGGTATTTACATCAAAATGTAAAATAACTAATAGACACCACAGAGATTTTTCAAGTAAGAGTTTAGGCAAATAAGTTTCTTCTAAAGTTACTTTAACATAAAGAACATAAAATTTAAATTAAACTACCGAGAAACAAGAGTTCATATTTTGCATTTCTAAAAAATCTTACGACTTCAAAACCCTAGAAAACCGTGTGTCATTTCTAAACTTATTTTTTAAAAGAGCTGCATCTGCTGTGTATACATTTAAATGATGGAAATTTTGAGAAGTACAAGAAAATTACTGCTTCTCTAAGTTAAAAAATGCATCTTGTAATTCTTTCATATTTTCCCATTCATTCGTCTTTTTCAGTAATAGGTTTATTGATTTGTTCATTTCTTACATTGTGCCTTGTGGTGTGCTGAAAGCTGGAAATACTAGAATGAGTAAGAAAAATTCCTGCCCACAGCTTGGTTCAGGAAATGGAAAAGTGAACAAATCACTGCTATGTGTAATAATGACATTACAGTGTATATGGTATATCAAGCAGCAGTAATAATCACTAAGGAACATGGTACAGAATGCAAGGAAAGGCCCACACAGCACAAAAAAGTCAGAAGAGGCTTGCCCTAGGACACGGGTGTCCATCCTTTTGGCTTCCCTGGGCCACACTGGAAGAAGAATGGCCTTGGGCCATACATAAAATATACTAACACTAACGATAGCTGATGAGCTAAAAAAAAAAAAAAAAAAAAAAAGTTCCGTGAAGGCCAGATGCAGTGGCTCACGCTTGTAATCCCAGCACTTTGGGAGGCTGAGGCGGGTGGATCACCTGAGGTCAGGAGTTAGAGACCAGCCTGGCCAATATGGTAAAATCCCGTCTCTACTAAAATATAAAAAAAATTAGCTGGGTGTGGTGGTGGGTGCCTGTAATCACAGTTACTCGGGAGGCTGAGGCAGGAGAATCGCTTGAACCCGGGAGGCAGAGGTTACAGTGAGCCGAGATCTCACCATTGCAGTCCAGCCTGGGCAACAAGAGTGAAACTCTGTCTCAAAAAAAAAAAAAAAAAAAAGTTCCGTGCATAATTTTCATGATATCCACCACTATGGATCAGCAAAAAAGTTGTTGCATTCAAAGGGTTGAACATGGCTGCCCCAGAAGGTGTCCCCTTAAAGGATGAATGGAATGGAGTTCACTTTTGAGAGAAAAGGCATTCCCTATATAAGTAAAGTTGCACTAAGTAGGAGAGGCACAAGCAAATGTTTTGCCTTTCAGAAAAACGAAATGTAAGTTAGAGTAGCTTGAGGACAGGGTGTTTGATTGGGCATAGCAAAATACTAGGTAGGTGGAGTAAATTTGGGTCAAACTAAGGCCATGAGGACCTAGGAAGCAAGCAAGGTGCCTAGGGCATACAGTTAGAAGTATTTGCTGGTTCCTGCAAATATAGGGTTCTTAGATATTGCATTCTGGCCAACTTATTTGCCTCATCCTAGGACCTTGGTGAGAAAAAAACTCTTTGGGAGCAGGGAAGAGTCATTGAAGACTTACATGACTAGATATAGGTTTTAGAAAGTTATGTTTAGAAGTATGGCATTGGACTAAAGGAGACTGAGAATAGAGTCGGAAAGACATGTGAGGAAGCTATTAAAATAACCCAGGTAAGAATTTAGAGGATCTGTACAGAGGAGCCCTCCTAGGCTCCATCTCCCATGCAGTCAATTAAAAGTCTGTTATTTTAGACTCCTAAGTAACTCTCATTACCATCTCCACTGCTAGGCCCTTATCTTCCCTTGTCTGGATTCTACAATAAGTAGCCTGTCTCTACTCTATTTCAGTCATTACCATCCAACTAATCCAATACGTAAATCTCATTGTGTTGCTTTCTTTCCCAAAGTTATTTGTATCCTTAGAAGAAAAACTACTTAGCAGACAAGGCCACTTATGATCTGCCTCTCTTGTCTAGTCTTTTCCCCTATCCCCTGCTCTCAATCTTTACTTAGCAATACTGACCCCTTGTAAGTTCCCAATTGCAGTATATTCTTTCTTGCTGATGTGCCTTTGCCTATTCTCCTCCCTCTGCCAAAAATGTCTCTCCTCCTCTGGAAGTGTACACTTGAAAACCATTGAGGTGTAGACTTTAAATGGATGAATTGTATGGTATGTGTATATATCTCAATAAAGCTGTTATTAAAAAAATTATTGCCATTTTTAAGATCAAGAAATTGAGGCTTGAAAAGATTGTGAAAATGGTAAAATCTGGAGATCTGAAGCTGGAAAATGACCTAGAGCATATTTTCACTGCATTGCCTCAGTAGTTATGAGAATGCTGTGCTACTCCAAAAAAGACCTGTGTTCAGCGAGGCACAGTGACTTACATCTATAATCCTAGCACTTCGGGAGTGCGAGGTGGGCCAAGTAAGAAATTTTTCTTGGCCTGTAAGCCAGTATTGGCTATCTATGATATTGTGTCTTCCATTCATCTACTTGATTGTCATGGAAGGTGCCCTGTTCTTCCATGACACTGACCCTCTGGCTGAATGCTCTTGGACAGGCACTGGACCCAGGTGAAGATAGTAAATCCCTTCTTTGGGATTTTTTTTTAAACCGGGAACTCTGCTTTTGGAGAAAACTATAAGATGGCAAATTAGAAAGTGAGTGATGGGCCAGGTACTGTGGCTCACACCTGTAATCCCAGCACTTTGGGACGCCATGGCAGGCAGACCACCTGAGCCCAGGAGTATGAAACCAACCTGCGCAACATGGCGAAAACCCATCTCTATAAAAAATACAAAAATTAGCCAGGCGTGGTGGAGTGCACTTGTAGTCCAAGCTTCTTGGGGGGCTGAGACGAGAAGATTGCTTGAACCCAGGAGGTCAAGGCTACAGTAAGCCATGATTGTGCCACTGCACTTCAGTTTGGGTGACACAGCGATACCCTACCTCAAAAAAAAAAAAAAAAAAAAAAAAAAAAAAAAAAAAGGGAGTGGTAAAGAGATTAGAAAGCCCTTGCAATGTTTGAGTCCCTGGTTCTAGCTATCATTCCTTGGATTCTATAAGCCAGTAAACCTCCTTTTTGCCAAAGTTAGGGCATCCAAATTCTGTATCCCAGTTCACCTATGGGCTTCAAGTGGCTTACAGGTATGCCAAGGCAGTGATCCCTGCTGGAAACCTCTAACAGCAAACATCCTTGTCTATTGATCCCAGTGTATTATAATTTTCTAAATGACCTGATCTGATAATCTAAGAAAACTCTGAGAAGCACTAGCCTAAACTAGAGCACCGATTCTCAACTGGGGGTGATTTTGCCCCTTGGGTGACTTTTGGCAATGTTTGGAGACATTTTTGTTTGTTATCACTGGAGGAGGTGCTACTGGGATCTAGTAGGTAAAGACTAAAGATGCTGCTAAATATCCTTCAGTGCACAGGAACCACCCTCCACAACAAAGAATTATTTAATCCAAAATGTCCGTGTCACGTCATTTTTTAGAAACTTTGAGCTAGGGTAACCTGAATCGTTACTCTAAGAGTGAATAGATGATAACAGATTCTTGGCAGAGACTTCAAATGTCAGTGCCAAATTACACATCTTAAGTTAAGATACCTCCATGATGGGTGGGGAAATAGGTGCTTCTGTCTCATTTCAAGCCAAGTCTGAGGGGCTTCAAGAGAACCATTTGGAAAAGATGAGATGTGCCCCTTGAATCTTACAGAGATGATATCTGGTAACTGATGTACATTTGAAAAGTTCTAAATCAAGAGACTGAGGCTGCCTCTGAGCAGAAGATGCATATAGGGGCTGGGTGTGGAGGCTCATGCCGGTAATCCCAGCACTTTGGGAGGCTGAGGCAGGCAGATCACTTGAGGTCAGGAATTCAAGACCAGCGTGGCCAACAATGATGAAACCCCGTCTCTGCTAAAAAAAAAAAAAATAATACAAAAATTAGCCGGGCATGGTAGTGCCTGCTTGTAGTCCCAGCTACTCAGGAGGCTGAGGCAGGAGAATCACTTGAACCCAGGAGGCAGAGGTTGCAGTGAGCCAGGATTGTGCCACTGCACTGCAGCGAGACTTTCACACACACACAAAATGCATATAGGGCTGATTGGGAACAGTTCACACTTCTGTGCAAGATACTTGTATGCTTTTTGTGGACTAAGTGAGAACCTCATGTAAGAGATTTGGACTGGGTCACCTTGAAAATGGCTGTCCAAAAGGACTGTCAGTTTGGGTGAGAGGATCCCTGGAAATCAGGGGACTAAGGACTAGGTCATAGGTGGCCATCCAGAAGATACATTGCTGAGCCAAGAGACTGTAGGTGAGGGTTCCAGTGATGGACTCCATGAGAGAAGGAGTCAGCTTCAGATCTCAGCCACTCCCAAAAGTCACTGACTGCTAAAACTGTGTCAGTCCAGAAAGATCCTTTCTGTTCTTGTCTTCTTCAACTGTGGAGGGGCACAAAACAAAAAGCCAATAAGCCAGGGAGAAGGGAGAACAAGGTAGAGGAAATGGCAGAGAATTTTTGATATTGCACTGGACAGGATTTTTTTCTCATACTAGGGGCAAAAGGCCATTTTTTTTTTATTACTAGAAAATTACTGGAGGACTTTTTTTTTTTTTTTTTTTCTGACAGAGAGGCTCTTGCTCTGTCACCAAGCTGGAGTACAGTGGCACGATTATAGCTCACTCACTGCAGTCTCAAACTCCTGGGCTCAAGGGATCCTCCTGCCTCAGCCTCTGGAGTAGCTGTACTACAGGCATGTGCCGTCATATCCTGGTATTATTTTTTAAAATTTTTTGTAGAGGCAGAATTTCACTTTGTTAACCAGGCTGGTCTCGAACTCCTGGGCTCAACTGATCCTCCCACCTTGGCTTTGAAAAGTGCTGAATTATAGGCATGAGCCAACACACCTGACCTGGTGCACTTTTAAATTATGTGACAGTGAGCGGAAAAGCAAAAATACTTTGCCTAAGATTTGTTTTAAAATATATTTTTCTTTTCTTTCTTTCTTTTTTTTGTTCTTGTTTTTGTTTTTTGAGAGACAGGGTCTCGCTCCTATTGCCCAGGCTGGAGTGGGGTGGCACAGTCATGGCTCATGACAGTCTTAATTTCCTGGGCTCAAGTGATTCTCTCACCTCACCCTCCATAGTAGCTGGGACTACAGGCATGATCCACCATGCCCGGCTAATTGTTGCAATTTTTTGTAGAGACAGGGTTTCGCCATGTTGCCCAGGCTGGTCTTGAACTCTGGTCTCAAGCAGCCGCAGCTTTCCAAAGTGTTGGGATTACAGGCATGAGCTACTGCGCCCGGCCCAGAAACATATTTTATTTTATTTTGAGACAGAGTTTTGCTCTTGTTGCCCAGGCTGGAATGCAGTGGTGCCATCTCAGCTCACTGCAACCTCCGCCTCCCGGGTTCAAGCGATTCTCCTGCCTCAGCCTCCCGAGTAGCTGGGATTATAGGTACCTGCACCACACCCAGCTAATTTTTGTATTTTTGATAGAGATGGGGTTTCATCATGTTGGCCAGGCTGGTCTTGAACTCCTGATCTCAGGTGATCCGCCCAACTCGGCCTTCCAAAGTGCTGGGATTACAGACGTGAGCCACTGGGCCCGGCCCAAAAACATATTTTAAAGCCCCAGCTTAAATCAGAGTTTCTCAATAGTGGCATTAATGATGTCTGGGACTCTCTTGTAATATCAATGCAAAGGAATGTTACTAATTCTTTCTCCCACTAATCCTCTTCAGAAATATTGCCAACTATCCACTCAGGGGACAAAACCACCCCCAGTTGAGTGCCAACAAGTTTTTGAGTCCTTCAATGCTAGGCTCTGGGAATATTGTGAATAAGATAAATACTCACTGCTCCCATTGAGGAGTTCAGGAGAGACAGGCAAAAAATTAAGTATACCAAAAAATTTAAGATAATTACAAATTATAATATATTCTCTAAAGGAAGCAAGCAGGATGCTGAAACGGGAAATAATGGGGTAAAGAGTTCTATGTTAAACAGAGAATATCTAGGTAGGAGTTAGCCAGGTGAAGGAAGGATAGAGGTTGGGAGTATCTGTAAAATTGTCTCTAAGGAAACAGCATTTACAAAGCTTTATTTAGTCTCAGGTACATAAGCACCAAAATGTATATTTTCTACATTGCTATTTTTTACTTGCCATTACTCAGTTACAAAAATGAGAAGGTATATGTTTTTGATATGACCATTCAATTGTCTTCCTCCCTCCCTGTTTGTATCTCTCCTTCTTTTCTTCTTTTTCTTCCTACTCTTCATTTCTTCTTTTTTCTCCCTTTCATTAGAAGAGACTTCAGTACCTGGCCTGATGCACAACTCTAAGTCATACTATTTACATTATATTCTCCATGAACGGCACCTCTAGAATTCTGTTCCAGAATCAGTGTGACTCAGCTGGGTGTCCACACACCCTCTAGAATTCTACTCCAGAATCAGTGACTCAGCTGGGTGTCCACACTTTGGAATGTATAATCTATTCTCTCAGGGGGAAGTTGATTGATTTATTTCCTAATGATAGTGTTCTTCCTTATAAGCCATTATAAGCCATCAGGAGATATTGTTTGAAGAAAAGTAAAAGATAAGCAATCTGGACTGTGGGATGAAAGGATAAACACCCAAGGGTGGGAGGCAGGAATTCACGGAAGTTAAAAGTGGGAGAGGTATTGCATTATATTCTATCAGAGTGAGTTTGTTTCGTGAGAACTTGTCCACTGCAAGGACTTCACTTGGTGTCCACCTGAGAAGTACTTGCCTACTATTATCTACGCACTAGTCTCAAACTCCCGATCTCAGGTGATCTGCCCTGCTGGGCCTCCCAAAGTGCTGGGATTACAGGCATGAGCCACCGCACCTGGTGATCTTGAACAGCCTTGTCAGTTGTCTTCCTTGCATTGACACTGCCCTAGAACTCCTCCAGGACAGGTAAGCCCAGAGAGAACCTTGGTTACTAAGCAGGATGGTGGTGGGACTTGGAGGCTGAATTGAATTTGCTAGGACACTGTAAGAACAGAATACCCCTGATACATTTTCAATAGAAGAATTTCTGGGGAAGTGACTTTTGTCTCTTTTTCTATTTGGTCGCCTGTTTTTTTAAAAATTGATTTCTGGAAATACATATGGAGTTGAGCCCCTTTTCAATTATATGTATTTCAAATAAATTCTATTTGCTGGCCTAACTTTTCTTCTCTCTCTGTCTCTCTTCTTTTTTTTTCTTCTGTAGATCTCCTCTGTGGACAGCTTTTTTTTTTTTTGAGACAGGGTCCTGCTCTGTTGCCCAGGCTGGAGTTCAGTGGCTCTATCTTGGCTCACTGCAACCTCTGCCTCCTGGGTTCAAGTAATTCTCCTGCCTCAGCCTCCTGAGTGGCTGGGATTACAGGCAGGCGCCACCACACCTGGCTAATTTTTGTATTTTTCGTAGAGATGGGGGTTTCACCATGTTTGTTAGGCTGGTCTTGAACTCCTGACCTCAGGTAATCCACCCGCCTTGGCCTCCCAAAATGCTGGGATTACAGGTGTGAGGCTCTGTGCCCGGCTGGAGACAACTTTTCATCTCCTAACGGTATCTTTTTTTTTTTTTCCCAGAGAATATCTCACTTTGTCACCCAGGCTGAAGTGCAGTGGCACAATCATGGCTCACTGCAACCTCAAACTCCTGGGCTCAAGTGATCCTCCACTCTTAGCCTCTTGAGTAGCTGGGACTACAGGTGCCCGTCACCATGCCTGGCAAATTTTTGTATTTTTAGTAGAAATGGGGTTTCGCCATGTTGCCCAGGCTAGTCTCGAACTTAAGTGATTCACCCGCCTCGGCCTCCCAAAGTGCTGGGATTACAGGCATGAACCATGGCGCCTGCCCGTGAAACTTCTATTCTGTGAAATTTCTATTCTCCTCAGTGAACCGAGGATAGGCGATCATTTGTGGTGCAAATTGAGGCCTGAGTGTCAATCCCTACATAGAATTTTGTATCATGGTTAATTTATTTCATTTTTACCATAAAAATAAGTAGAAGCTTTTATATTTTCTACCTATTCCAATGGAGACTGAGCATCTTGCGTGATACTTGGGTACATGCTCCCATTTTGGAGACCAAAAAGTCAGATGTCATGAGACAGATTGAAACTGGCAATTTTAACAATTTTTTATTAATATAAACTTTTTTATTCATAGATTTGAACCTCAATCGAGTGCATTTTAACAGTTACATAATTAGAAGGCAAGACTCCTTCAATGCTCCAGGCATTAAGCAGATACTAAGGTTTCAATAAATATTTATTTGATCCTCTTGATTTTAGCCTAAGGAGAAAATGGTGAGATAAATTTCTTCTTTGCATAGGTGGAAAAGGGAAACATAATTGCTTTCAGAGAATCTAGGTCCTAAGAAGTTGGGGGAAGAAAGATGAAAGGAGGAAATACAATGTTGAATTGGGATAAGTTAAGTCTAATATTTCTTTGCTCAAGTTTGGAAACCTGAGGCCCTTCAGTGGCCAGCCTTAATGCAGTTTTTGTAATGCATCGAGACAAGACCTTATAATGGTCGTAGTGTGTGACTGTGAAAGAGAAGGAGAAAACATGTGAAAAACGAAAAAAAAAAGCACACAGCCTCAAACTGCTGCACATACCCTGTACAGTTAGTTTGCAGTCAGAGCAGGGAGCCGGCCTGGGTCCCCGCACCTGGGCCTGGCTCCCGTGGCCCCGCCCCTGGGGCGGGCTCCCATCGAGGCTCCGCCCCCACCTCCCCTGACGCCGGAGACGCCTGCGGCGGCCCCGGAGACACCGGAAGGAGCCGCGGCTGCTGCGGGAAGTGGCCGGTTCAGGAGGCGGACACCCCGAGGGCAGCGCTGCGGGGCCGTTTTCCGGCCCTCCTGTCGCGACACTGCCCCTCTCTGAGAGCTGAGAAGGAAAAGAGGAGCTTGCGGAGGTGCGGCTGCAGGCCGTTGTTGGTCGAGCTGGCGGTTCCCGCGGGCCAGGCCGTGGAGGTGAGCGCGGCGCTGCTGGGAGGGGCGCGGGGCCCAAGGGCGTTTCGCTCGCGTCCGGGGTCCGGTCTCTGTTCTCGCTTCCGCCTGCTGGGGCTGCGGCCGCTGCAGCAGCCTCTTTTTCTTGGTCCTGGGTGGCGGCGGGTTCGCGGGCGGGAAGAAGGCCTTGGCCCCTGGTGCTCTGCGTTGCAGAGATAATCTAGTGGTCGCCCTGTCAACGGTCGGTGGAGGATGGGAACTGGTCGTTGATTTGAGGAAGGGTCCTCAGGGGTTCTTTCCTGGAAGCGGGAGGTGCAGGTGAGCCCGAGGGGGGGGCGCTCTGCTCCCTTCCTCGGTCTCCCCACTCAGGCTTGCCAGTCCCTCTCAGTGGGTGACTGAAAGCCCTGCAGCGCGCCGGCTCCTGGGTTCTGGTTTCGCTTTGCGGCGCTGTTGAGGGGGCCGGCCCCGTTATTTGTTGTTGTGAACGGAAAAACCGAGGTGTCATCGTCCCTGGAATTTTTCTTCGACCAATGTTTGATCTTGACTGAGAGGTTACCCCTTACCTTCTATCCATCTGCAACCTTTGTTTGGATGAAAGATCCATAGTGTGTGGTTTCCCAGACCTTTACTTATATTTCTCGTATACAAAACGCTCTTCATTTGAATATTTACAGGGTTTTACGTTGAGCTCTAGGACGATGAGATTTTCCTGGGTGTTTTGCGCTCAAGTACCGTTGGAGTTTACATTCTCATAGAATCAGTATTAGGCCTGGAAAATTGAGCCGGAGGGTGAAATTCTGGCAGGAGCATAGACTTAAATTGAGGGTGAATTTTACCGTAACGATCTCTAGGCCTTTTGCTTAATAACTATGTGGATGTAGAGAATTTTTAAGTTTAATCAGATTATTTTTCCTTTAAGAAAAACGTGTTACAAAAAGTAACGAGGCCGTCCTAGTTCCGTTTTTCATACTGTCTTATTTGGAAAGGTCTGACCAAGTCACATTATCGTCATAGGCTATTTGATTTGAGCATAATACAAATATTGTTAGTGAATTCGTACTATTATAAATAAGGGAGAAAATAGGAATCTTAAAGACAATGCTAGTTTTATGAAAAAATAATAGAAATAGTTACACAATGCTAGGAGCTTTGTATTATTTCATTACTTTGGCAGGATTGAAAGAAAGGTCAGGGCTGGGCGCGGTGGCTCACGCCTGTAATCCCAGCACTCTGGGAGGCCGAGGATCACGAGGTCAGGAGATCGAGACCATCCTGGGTAATACGGTGAAACCCCGTCTGTACTAAAAATTACAAAAAATTAGCCGGGCATGGTGGCAGGTGCCTGTAGTCCCAGCTACTTGGGAGGCTGAGGCAGGAGAATGGCGTGAATCCGGGAGGCAGAGCTTGCAGTGAGCCGAGATCATGCCACTGCACTCCAGCCTGGGCAGCAGAGCGAGACTCTGTCTCAAAAAAAAAAAAAAGACAGTACAAAAAATATTATTGGAATAAAATATTTGACCTGATATGTGCAAGAGGGATAGTCTACTTAAGATTGCTTCCTATTTATGATCTGGTTTATGGCCAGCTTTCACTTTTTTTCTGTCTTTTCTGAACTTTTTATAACTTAACAGTAAGCAAGTCTTTTTATATAACTGCAGTTTAATGACATTAGATTGTAGTAAATAGGTGATTTTAAATATTTGAAATTCAGAATTGAGATGATAATTCTTACATTTATGTAGTACTATTAGAATTTTCAGTGACCTTTCACTTACTCAGTCTTACTTGATCCTCATGCCAGTCCTCTGAGCTCCGAATGCCAAGAAATAAAGTCTTTCCCCATGACAGAAACATTTCAAGATTGTGTAAGGATCAGAATTTCGTAAAGCCTGAAATAATATTGCCAAAGCAGCTTTTGATACAGATTGGGAATTCAGATAGATTAAGATTGGAGCACTGTGAACTATAACATATGACAAGACTGTGGACTCTTCACAAGAAAATGAAGTACATAAAATGCTGAAAGATTTTTGGTGAGAAATGTGAAATGTAACCATTTCTAAAAAGGAAGGGAATAAGTAACAGCTCTATTTAGTGTAGTTTTTAAACTTTAAAAGTGTACATGTGTCTGCAGGAACATTTTGATAAGTGGGAAAACTCCAAAGAGTGTGAGATGAGTACAGTTGCTTTTAACTATCTATAAAAAGGCACGTGAATTATGTGCTATATTGTATACTGAGAACTAGTCTTTAAGAAACAATAGGTATATCAAAATAAATCATGCTGTCAAATGTTCAGAAGGTTAAGTTAGGTCAATATTTTGAGTCTACCAGGACAAGGCCCTTTGGAAAACAAAAAGAATGAAACGTGGTTTCTGCCTTCAAAGAACTTGTAGTCAAGTGAGGCAATTTTTTACACAACAGTAAATGCCTTATGAGTTTTTATAAAAGTTCTTTAGGAATTTAGGTGAGGTAGACATTACTTGTGATGGGGCTTGGTGAAGGTAGTATTTGAGATGAGTGAGCTTTGAAAGGTAAATATTGGAGGATATTTGTAATGTGAACAGATTAATGAGCTCCTTGAAGGGTACAACTTATATTTGAGAAAACATCGGTAGAACAATTTGGCTGATATTCATAGTTTATGTAAGTTAATAATAAGGAAGACAAATTATGAAAGACTTCACTGAAGGTGTTTGATCAGAAGAGGTATGTGATCCACATGAAAGGAAAATGAGCTGTAATTGTTAGAAGATTGAGACTGGAAGACTGCTGGGGTGGCTTTATGTTAAGCTAGATTGTGACCATTATTTTTGTAGCCCTTATGGTTTCTCTGAAGTGCATCTTGAACTTGGACCTGAGATGACATGGGTGCAGGTGAGATGCTGTAAAGCACAAGTGAGGAAGCAGGTAGAATCAGAGAAGGAGGAAAAAAGGTTAATAGTGGAAGGCCAACTGGAGGCTGCTTAAGCCTTTGGAGATTTTTGTATAACTGCTTCAGAGTTTTGTATAACTGCCCCAAATGAAGGGGAGCTGGGTGGTTTTCCATCTACAGTCAATCTTCACTGATAAAGATTGCCTTTATCTAAAAGGCTCCCAGAACTTCCCAGGTACACTGGTTAGGTAGGGCTTGGCAAGCTCCTGAGGTGCTGGAGAGCTGAGGAGAGAAGTAGTTGAGATGGGAAGTTGTCAGTGTGTTAACTGTCCATACCAGCTACAAGTAAACATTGAAGTGAGCTCAAAGGAGATGGTCCAGGTATCAACTCTGTGTCTTAACAGGCATTCTCATTGAATAATCCAGATGTGAAATAAAAGCCTCAATTTAGATAGAGACCTAGAAGAAATGTGAGATGAAATGTGGTTAAAAAAAAAAATGCCGAATTTAGAAACTGATAGAAAGTAAGGAGGGGAGCCAGGTGCTGTGGCTTGAGCCTGTAGTCTCAGTCACTTGGGAGGCTGAAACAGGAGATTTGCTTGAGCCCGGAACTTCAAGTCCAACCTGGGCAATATAGAGAGCCTCCCATTTCAAAAAAAGTAAATGAAAAAAGTAAGGAGGGATCTAAGATGGTACTGAGGTTTAAAAGTTAGTTAACTTGTGAAAAAGAAGGGTTGACAGAAGGACACTGACTTTCAAATTAGTTTTTTAAGGAAAGTGAAAGAATTGCATAGTATTCAGGAGAGTGAAGATAAGAGTGTTGATGACCAGTCATTCAAAAGGAAAGCAGGGTGGAGACTTGAACAATGCTGCCATCCCCACAAACTTATAATGTCTGGCCCATGCTGGATTATAAGCATTTGTTAAATTAATTTCTATTCCCCAGGGCTTATCACAGTCCTGAAATACAGTAATGTGGTGAAACTATAGGGCTGGATGTGACCTAAAATAAGACCATTTCCCACAGGTTTTAACTTTTATAAAATCCTAGAAGAGGAATTTCTTATATATTTTACTTTTTTGAGAAAGGGTCTCACTCTTGCCCAGCCTGGCGTGCAGTGGTGCGATCTTGGCTCACTGCAACCTCCACCTCCTGTGTTCAAGCAGTTCTCACCACTCAGCCTCTGGAGTAGCTGAGATTACAGGCGCACGCCACCATACCCAACTAATTTTTGTATTTTTTGGTAGAGATGGGGGTTTCACCATGTTGGCCAGGCTGGTCTCAAACTCCTGACCTCAAGTGACCCTCCCACCTTGGATTCCCAAAGTGCTGGGATTACAGGCATGAGCTGCCATGTCTGGCCGGAATTTCTTATATTTTTTATGGAAGCATTATTGTGTTTAGATGAATCAGTTTTGATTAGTTTTAAAATCAATATTATAGTCTGGTAAACAATAAAAGAATTGATAATTTTTCTTATGGTGGTTCTCGTTTGAATATGGTGATAGCATTTGTTTTCTCATATTCTTTATTTCTTTTTTCTTTTTGCTAACAAGCTGAACTGAAGATTTAGGTTTTTCCATGTTTCTATGTGGTTTACATGAATATTTTTAATGACTGTTCCATAATGCCAGTATATTAACTCTTCATCTTGCTCAAAAGTGAGACTTAGAGTGAAAATTATCATCAGCTTATTTGAGACTCTGTTAGAACTCTGTCATATTCATTAATTCATTTCTATTTCCTCTCTCTTCCAATATTTCTCAAAATTATTTCAACGAGATAAGGCTAGAATTGACCATATTTTGCCATTCATTATTGGACAGATTTTTAAAAATCTTTATAGGAAATGCTAATTAATATTTACAAATCTCATTTAGAGGATGTTATTTGGAATGAAGATTGCCAGATTGGAGCTATACTTTGGTATTATTAATAGTGGTAATGTTAAGAATAGATTCTAGAACACATAGGTTGTAGCCAGAGAACTCAGTTAGGAGACTGCGTATTTCTTTTAATAGCCTTAAGGCTCTCATTAATTAGACTCTTAAGGATCAATGAGACAGATTTTCTAGTAAAAGAGAAATAAAAAGATTAGCACTACATTTCTTTTTCTGTGTTGTGGTTTTGAATGAAAATTAAGAATGATTAGGTAAGTATTATAGGACTTTGTGAGATCTTCAAATCCTCACAGAGGTTTGAATGATTTTATTCTCAGAATATTTGTTTAAAGGGAAAGAAACAGTTATTTAAAATGCTTGTCAGCTGATTTCTTTCGTGAAAAGTCTCCCTGAACACTTACTATGGATTGAGAATAAAATAAACTTTTCTGCTTGTTGTTGCACTCTTCATTGATAACTTCCTTCCATTCATCAGTTTTTTTGGCTTGCTTTTATTGGGTAGCAATTTTTTTCCATGATAAATATGGAAAGATAAGCCATAAGCTTATTACTTCATTGTATTTTTGCTAAAGTGTAATATTTCATATGGTACTGCTGGACTAGTACTCGTGGAACCATAGTCTAGATTGAAACTGTTGAAAGACAAATCAATTTTTTTATAATCACAGAATCTTAATTCAATTCTGAGTTTTTAGTGCAAAGTGCTTGCTGTCCTTTGAAGCACCTCTGACAGTTACCCAACCTCTGTGTAACAATTATGGGGAACATGCTCCTTCCATGAAAGTTCATCTGTATTTGAACCGAAGTCTTCACCGTTGATTGAATATGCTGTTCTGACTTTCTCAAGTTGCACAGAAAAGAAAGGATCCCTTTGGTCATCGTGTTCAATTGGAACATGTGTATCAAGTCCTGGCATCTTTTGCCTTCTGCTGTTTAAACATCCATGCTTTCAGTTCGTAATGGTTGACATTTACTGAGTACTTACTATATCACCCTCTTCTAAGTATTTTATATATACTAATATATAATATGTAATTATATATTAACGTATTATGTGTAATTATATAATTAGTTTAAAATATTATATATTAATCTTCTCCAAAACTCTAGAAAGTAGATATTTGTAATTAGATCAGTGTTTTAGATGAGGGAGCTAAGGCAAAGAGAAGAAACTTATCACTGGTCCCAAATCTAGGAGATAGTGGAGCCTTGCCCCAGAAACTTTACTCTTAGTACAGTGCTATCTTATAAGATACAGTTTTCAAATTATTTCTTTTAAGGTTTTCTATGAGAGGCACTCTTATTCTGTAGCTTTTAGTATTCTTCTTAAATAAAATACTGTATTCCAGATATAATCTACTTAGTTTATGAGAACATTAAGATTGGCTACTCTTCTTTTTAAAAAAATTATTATTTTTTCCCCTTTTCACCACTCTATTCAATTAAAAATTATTATTATTTTTTTTTGTAAAGATGGGGGGTGGGTATCACTCTGTTGCCTAGGCTGGTCTTGAACTCTTGGCCTCAAGCGATCCTCATGCCCCTGCCTCCCAGAGTGCTGGGATTACAGGTGTGAGCCACCATACCCAGCAAGACTGGTTACTCTTTTTATTCTGAAACCTTGAAACCTAGTGTTCTGTTGATTAATTGAGTAGGAATTGCTACTTCTTCAAGGGTCTAGAATCCAAATACCTGACCCCCTTTTTTGGTCTCAGTTTATATGGTTGATTCTTTGAATCCCAATGTCGAATATCACATCCATCATTATTAAATTTCGTCCTGTTAATTTTAGCTAATTTTTTTATTTTTTATTTTTTGAGATGGAGTTTTGCTCTTGTCACCCAGACTGGAGTGCAGTGGCATGATCTTGGCTCACTTCGACCTCCTCCTCTTGGGTTCCAGCAATTCCCATGCCTCAGCCTCCCAGCTAGCTAGGACTACAGACGCACACCACCACGCCCTGCTAATTTTTTGTGTTTTTAGTAGAGACGGGGTTTCACCATGTTGGCTAGGCTGGTAATGAACTCCTGACCTCAGGTGATCCACCGGCCTCGGCCTCGCAAAGTGCTGGGATTACAGGTGTGAGCCACCACGCCCAGCCAATTTTAGCTTATTTTAAAAAATAGTTTAATTTTTCTTTAAAAACTTATTTTTATAATTTTAAGTTTATATTTTACTAGCCTGCCTTCTGTAGCTTTATCCAGGTTATTGTCAAAAATATTGAGCAGTTCTGACACCTGCTAGTGAAGACCTCCTGCATTCATATTAATCTTATATGTAACTATTAAATAGCTACCAATCCTTCTGACATAATTTTTTTTCTCTGTAATGTGAATCTGACTTTTTATGAAGAGCTTTACTTTTTGGAATAGACTAGGCAATGGAATTCAGGCAGTTTCTCAATATTAAAAGCTCCTTAGGTTACCAACTATGTCCTGATGTGTAATTATTATATTAAGGCCAGGCGCAGTGGCTCACTCCTGTAATCCCAGCACTTTGGGAGGCCGAGGTGGGTGGATCACTTGAGGCCAGAAGTTTGAGACCAGTCTGGGTAACACGGTGAAACTCCGTCTCTACTAAAAATACAAAAATTTAGCTGGATGTGGTGACACATGCTTGTAATCCCAGCTACTCAGGTGGCTGAGGCATGAGAATTGCTTGAACCTGGGAGGGAAAAGTTGCAAGTGAGCCGAGATTGTGCCACTGCACTCCAGCCTGGGCGACAGAGTGAAATTCTGTCTCAAAAAAAAAAATTGTACTAATAACATGGTTCCCTATGCTTTTCCTAATATTAAAATTTGAATAGCTGATTGATTATCTTCTATTAGGATAAGGGGTCAGAATTTCAACCTGGAATTTGGAGATTGTACTACTAAAATATTCTCCCCTTAAAAGTAATATCTTCGGGCGGGGCGCGGTGGCTCAAGCCTGTAATCCCAGCACTTTGGGAGGCCGAGGTGGGCGGATCACGAGGTCAAGAGGTCGAGACCATCCTGGCTAACACGGTGAAACCCCATCTCTACTGGAAATACAAAAAATTAGCTGGGTGTGATGGCGGGCGCCTGTAGTCCCAGCTACTCAGGAGGCTGAGGCAGGAGAATGGCGTGAACCCGGGAGGTGGAGCTTGCAGTGAGCTGAGATCGCGCCACTGCACTCAAGCCTGGGCGACAGAGCAAGACTCCGTCTCAAAAAAAAAAAAAAAAAAAAAAAAAAAAAGGTAATCTCTTCAGAAGCAGTTTTGTTTTGTTTTTGAGACAAGGCCTAGCTCTGTCACTCAGGCTGGAGTGCAGTGGTGCAATCACAGCTCACTGCATGCAACTTCTGCCTCCTGGGCTCAGGTGATCCTCCCACCTCAGCCTCCTGAATAGCTGGGACTGCAGGGGCATGCCACCAGGCCTGGGTAATTTTTGTATTTTTTTGGGGTAGAGACAGGGTATTGCCGTGTTGCCCAGGCTGGTCTCAAGCAGTCCTCCCGCCTCAGTCTCCTAAAGTGCTGGGATTACAGGTGCGAGCCACCATGCCCAGCCCAGAAGCAGTTTTGCATTTACTTTAATGCAGATAAGCAATTTAGCCACCGGAGCTGTACATCATAGAGCGTGAGTGCAGTCGTTTTCATCTGGAAAAATTTTCAGTTGGTGTTACTGCCATCATTATTGGTGAGAAAACTTCCAGTAGTCCAGTTAGTGTGGCAGATAGAGGAAAAAGCTGCCAGATACAAGATTACAAAGATAAGGACAAACAGATAAAATCTTGTGCACTCTTTGTGATTTCCAACTTGTAAGTCACAAGCTTCTACAGGAGTCTTAGTTTTGCAAAATCTACTTCTGTGGATTGGACAATAGCATTTCCATATACAACCATTTTCTGTTTTTTTCTAATGTCTAATACTCATCTCCTGTGATTATCAGACAAGAATGGAAGCATACATGCCTTCTTTCTTTTCTTTTCTTTTATTTTATTTTTTATTGACCATTCTTGGGTGTTTCTCGCAGAGGGGGATTTGGCGGGGTCATAGGACAATAGTGGAAGGAAGGTCAGCAGATAAACAAGTGAACAAAGGTCTCTGGTTTTCCTAGGCAGAGTGTTTGTGTCCCTGGGTACTTGAGATTAGGGAGTGGTGATGACTCTTAAAGAGCATGCTGCCTTCAAGCATCTGTTTAACAAAGCACATCTTGCACCGCCCTTAATCCATTTAACCCTGAGTGGACACAGCACATGTTTCAGAGAGCACAGGGTTGGGGGTAAGGTCATAGATCAACAGGATCCCAAGGCAGAAGAATTTTTCTTAGTACAGAACAAAATGAAAAGTCTCCCATGTCTACCTCCCTCTACACAGACACAGCAACCATCCGATTTCTCAGTCTTTTCCCCACCTTTCTCCCCTTTCTATTCCACAAAACCGCCGTTGTCATCATGGCCTGTTCTCAATAAGCTGTTGGGTACACCTCCCAGACAGGGTGGTGGCCGGGCAGAGGGGCTCCTCACTTCCCAGTAGGGGCGGCCGGGCAGAGGCGCCCCTCACCTCCCGGATGGGGCGGCTGGCCGGGCGGGGGGCTGACCCCCCCACCTCCCTCCCGGATGGGGCGGCTGGCCGGGTGGGGGGCTGACCCCCCCACCTCCCTCCCAGACGGGGCGGCTGGCCGGGCAGGGGGCTGACCCCCCCCACCTCCCTCCTGGACGGGGTGGCTGGCCGGGCAGAGGGGCTCCTCACTTCCCAGTAGGGGCGGCCGGGCAGAGGCGCCCATCACCTCCCGGACGGGGCGGCTGGCCGGGTGGGGGGCTGACCCCCCCACCTCCCTCCCAGACGGGGCGGCTGGCCGGGCGGGGGGCTGACTCCCCCATCTCCCTCCCGGACGGGGTGGCTGGCCGGGCAGAGGGGCTCCTCACTTCCCAGTAGGGGCGGCCGGGCAGAGGCGCCCCTCACCTCCCGGACGGGACGGCTGGCCGGGCGGGGGGCTGACCCCCCACCTCCCTCCTGGACGGGATGGCTGCTGGGCGGAGACGCTCCTCACTTCCCAGACGGGGTGGCAGCCGGGTGGAGGGGCTCCTCACTTCTCAGACGGGGCGGCTGCCGGGCGGAGGGCCTCCTCACTTCTCAGACCGTGTGGCCGGGCAGAGATGCTCCTCACCTCCCAGACGGGGTTGCAGCCGGGCCGAGGCGCTCCTCACATCCCAGACAGGGCGGCGGGGCAGAGGCGCTCCCCACATCTCAGACGATGGGTGGCCGGGCAGAGACGCTCTTCACTTCCTAGATGGGATGGCGGCCGGGAAGAGGCGCTCCCCACTTCCTAGGTGGGATGGCAGCCGGGCAGAGACGCTCCTCTTTCCAGACTGGGCAGCCAGGCAGAGGGGCTCCTCACATCCCAGACGATGGGCGGCCAGGCAGAGACGCTCCTCACTTCCCAGACGGGGTGGTGGCCGGGCAGAGGCTGCAATCTCGGCACTTTGGGGGGCCAAGGCAGGCGGCTGGGAGGTGGAGGTTGTAGCAAGCCGAGATCACGCCACTGCACTCCAGCCTGGGCACCATTGAGCACTGAGTTAATGAGACTCCGTCTGCAATCCCGGCACCTCGGGAGGCCGAGGCTGGTGGATCACTTGCAGTTAGGAGCTGGAGACCAGCCCGGCCAACACAGCGAAACCCCGTCTCCACCAAAAAAATACGAAAACTAGTCAGGCGTGGCGGCAGGCGCCTGCGATTGCAGGCACTCGGCAGGCTGAGGCAGGAGAATCAGGCAGGGAGGTTGCAGTGAGCCGAGATGGCAGCAGCACAGTCCAGCTTCGGTTCGGCATGAGAGGGAGACCGTGGAAAGAGAGGGAGAGGGTTCGGCATGAGAGGGAGACCGTGGAAAAGGGAGGGGGGAGGGGGAGGGGGGGAGAGGGAGAGCGCCTTCTTTCTTTGGTGTACAATTTGAGAAGAAATTGAAGTAGCTAAGAACTCCCATTGTCTTACCCTACTATATCTGAATGCCCTACCCTCAATAAACATTTGTCAAATAAAGGAATAAAAGAATGATTTTATTACCTTAGTAAATAAACTGAGTAAAACTAGGCAAAGAAAATACTAAGGGTTTTCTATTTTGATAGCATTGTATTATACGGGATACTAAATATCCTTGGGACAAATTGTTAGCCTTTGTTTACATGCACTAATTCTTTTCCTCTTTCTTTCTTTCTTTCTTTCTTTCTTTCTTTCTTTCTTTCTTTCTTTCTTTCTTTCTTTCAAGTCAGGGTCTTGCTGTGTTGCACAGGCTGGAGTGCAGGGGCGCAATCTTGGCTCACTGCAACCTTTGCCTCCTGGGCTCAAGGAATTCTCCTGCCTCAGTGGAACTACAGGTGTGCACCACCACGCTGGGCTGATTTTTCTATTTTCTGTAGAGAGATGGGGTTTCACCATGTTGCCCAGGCTGGTCTTGAACTCGTCAGCTCAAATGATCTTCCCGCCTTGGCCTCCCAAAGTGCTGGGATTACAGACCTGAGCCGTCATGCGTGGCTGCCCAGCCAATTCTTTCTTTCTTTCTTTTTTTGGAGATGGAGCCTTGCTCTGTTGCCCAGGCTGGTGTGCAGTGGCGTGATCACGGCTCACTGCAACCTCTGCCTCCTGGGTTCAAGTGATTCTCCTGCTTCAGCCTCCCGAGTAGCTGGCATTACAGGCACCCACCACTATGCACGGCTAATTTTTGTATTTTTAGTAAAGAAGGGGTTTTGCCATGTTGGCCAGGCTGGTCTCAGACTCCTGAACTCAGGTGATCCACCTACTTCGGCCTCCCAAAATTCTGGAATTACAGTCATCGCACCTGGCCCTGCCCAGCCAATTCTTATTAAATTGTTTAGATACTGCAAAATTAATAGCAGAGCAGAGAGAATGTATTTATGTTTTATTCTTTTTTTCATCTCAGCTATCAGCAGAGATAATTTATTTTAATCTTATTTTTTGCTTGAGATTTTAGAAAAAAATATTTATCTTGGAAGTTTCTTTTCAATCCTCTGATCCCATTTCTTTCCTCTGAGGCAACATAGTATTGCCTAAAAAGCAGTGAGAAGAACATCTACATTTCATTGGCAAATGCAGAATTTTTACTTTAGAGGAAAATACATAGCTTAAATACTTTCAGTAAACAAAGCGCTCAGTACTCATCTTTAGGGATTAAGAAAATAAAACCAGGCCGGGTGCAGTGATTCATGCCTGTAATTCCGGCACTTTGGGAGGCTGAGGAGAGTGGATCACCTGAGGTCAGGAGTTTGAGATCAGCCTGGCCAACATGGTGAAATCCCATCTCTACTAATAATACAAAAATTAGCCAGTCGTGGTGGCACACGCCTGTAGTCCCAGCTATTTGGGAGGCTGAGACAAGAGAATCGTATGAACCTGGGAGGTGGAGGTTGCAGTGAGCCAAGATTATACCACTGTACTCCAGCCTGAGCAGCAGAGCGAGACTCCGTCTCCAAAAAAAAAAAAAAAAAACAAAACAAAAAACATAAAAAAATACAACCAAAGGCAAGTAGGATATGGATATTAATGGAATTGAAAACAGATCAGAACAAAAATAGTGGAGAAGATAAATAAATCCCAAATCTGGGTCTTTGCAAATACCAATGATCTAGATAAACATCTTGTAGAAGAAAAAAATATGGAATAAAAATGTACAAGATTGGGAATGAGTAAACACCATAGACCCCAAATACAGGAGACATTAATGGAATCTTTTGCAGATTTTCTTGAGAATATACATGTAATGCTATACTGTCAAAGTTATTTCAAGAGAAAATGGATGTTGTTATAGCAAAATGTCAATGAGTAAAATTGACCCAAGAAGTAAAAATGTTAATTGCCCAATCCCCATGAAAGATTTGAAAAAATGATGGAAGATTGGTTCTTGACAGAGGCAGCATAGCATATAATTTCACAGCTGAGTTTCATTTATGAAGAACAACACATCATTATAATAAAAAGGAACTCTCTTTTCCATGATGAAGAATGCAAAGCTAGTCAATGCATTCTGTGAAGCACACATATTTTATCTCTGATAAAAATGCTGCCAATCCTGATTCAAGCACCGGGGCGGGGGGTGGGAAGGAATGCGCCAAAAAAGAACAGTCTCACTTATGCCTAGAAATGCAAAATTTCTAAATACAACATTAGCCAGAGTTCATCAAGACCATTTCTTTTTTTTTTTTTTTTTTTTTTTTTTTTGAGACGGAGTCTCGCTGTGTCGCCAGGATGGAGTGCAGTGACGCAATCTTGGCTCACAACAGCCTCTGCCTCCCGGGTTAAAGTGATTCTCCTGCCTCAGTCTCCTGAGTAGCTGGGACTACAGGCGCCTGCCACCATGCCTGGCTAATTTTTGTATTTTTAGTAGAGATGGGGTTTCACCATATTGACCAGGCTAGTCTTGAACTCCTGATCTTGTGATCCACCCGCCTCAGCCTCCCAAATTGCTGGGATTACAGATGTGAGCTACCATGCCCAGCCCATCAAGACCATTTCTAATAAAATAAGTAAAGTAAGAATAGAGGGAAGTTACAGCAAATATCCTAAATGTCAAGAGCATTAAAATTAGAAACTTGATGGGGACTTGGGGATGCCCATGATCACATTTGTATTCAGTATCGTCTTAAGAGGTTCTGGTAAATGCATTAAAACAGTAAAAGTGAATAATGGTGTTAATATCAGAAAATAAGAACTAAAACTCCTCCCCTTGAAATAAGAACTAAAACTCCTCCCCTTGAAAAGAAGTAAAACTTTTTGAAAGGTTGAAACAAAATAAAAATGGAAAACTTATGTTTTCCATTACAGCCACAGTGTAGCCAGGGAAACCATGAAAAGGATTAGTGAGGAGGTGTATCTTTTGTTACCAAAATATTGTATCTAGCCTCTGTAATCAGATTAATATGGTATTGTCATAGATTGGTGGAATAAAATAGAGAATCCAGAAATCCAGTATATGTGCAGATTTAATAAAAGATAAAGGTAGTGTTACAGTTCAATGGGAAATGGGGAGATTATTTAATAAGTGGTGCTGGTACAACTGTCTGCCCATCTGGAAGAAAATAAAATTGGGTTCCTATCTTAAGATAAATTCCAGATGGATCAAAGCCTTATAGAAATACTTAAGGATATTCTCCAGGTTTAGTTATACAAGCTAGGGTAAAGGAAATGTGAAGATAAGAAACTCAGAAGCTATTACAAGAGGCATATTTAATTTTATAAAAATTAAGACCTTTTAATGGTAAAGGATACCATAAGAAAGTTAATAACAGTATTGGCATTAAGACAGACATATTGACCAATGGAATAGATTAGGAATAGGCTTGGTGCAGTGGCTCATGCTTATAATCCCAGCGCTTTGGGAGTCCAAGGTTAGGAGGATTGCTTGAGGCTAGGAGTTTGAGACCAGCCTGGTCAACATAGCAAGACTTTGTCTCCACAAAAAAAGTTAAAAATTAGCCAGGTGGGGTGGCTCACACCTGTAGTCCTAGCTGCTTGGAAGGCTGCGGCAGTGGAATTGTTTGGGTCTATGAGTTGGAGGTTGCAGTGAGCTATGATCATGCCACTGCACTCCCCTGAGTAATTAAAGTAATGGAACAAGACACCATCTCTTAAAAAAAAAAAAAAAAAAAAAAGCCCAGAAGCCCAGAAATAAATCCTTATGTACTATATATGATCAAATGATTTTTGACAGTGATGCCAAGACCATTCAGTGGGGAGAGGGCAATCTTTTCAGCATGGTGTTTACCACAATTAAAAAGGTAGGTAAGTTTGAAAAAATATTTTGCAATATATAGGATAGAGGATTAATTTTAAAAGAAGAGGTTATGGATCCAATAGTAAAAAGGGCAAAAGATTTAAAGAAGCAATTAATAAAAGAACAAATCCAGAAAGCTGTAACATTTATGAAAAGACATTCAAACTTACTGGTTGTCAGGATAACGTAAATTAAAGTACTAGTGAAGTATTATAACATAGCTCTTATTATTTTGAGATATGTCCCATCAATACCTAGTTTATTGAGAGTTTTTAGCATGAAGGGCTGTTGAATTTTGTTGAAGGCCTTTTCTGCATCTATTGAGATAATCATGTGGTTTTTGTCTTTGGTTCTGTTTATATGATGGATTATGTTCATTGATTTGCTTATGTTGAACCAGCCTTGCATCCCAGGGATGAAGCCAACTTGATCATGGTGGATAAGCTTTTTGATGTATTGCTGGATTCAGTTTGCCAGTATTTTATTGAGGATTTTTGCATCGATGTTCATCAGGGATATTGGTCTAAAATTCTCTTTTTTTGTTGTGTCTATACCAGGCTTTGGTGTCAGGATGATGCTGGCTTCATAAAATGAGTTACAGAGGATTCCCTCTTTTTATATTGATTGGAATAGTTTCAGAAGGAATGGTACCAGCTCCTCTTTGTACCTCTGGTAGAATTCGGCTGTGAATCCGTCTGGTCCTGGACTTTTTTTGGGTGGTAGGCTATTATTGCCTCAATTTCAGAGCCTGTTATTGGTCTATTCAGGGATTCAGCTTCTTCCTGGTTTAGTCTTGGGAGGGTGTATGTGTCCAGGAATTTATCCATTTCGTCTAGATTTTCTAGTTTATTTGCGTAGAGGTGTTTATAGTATTCTCTGATGGTAGTCTGTATTTCTGTGGGATTGGTGGTGATAACCCCTTTATCATTTTTTATTGCATCTGTTTGATTCGTCTCTCTTTTCTTCTTTATTAGTCTTGCTAGCAGTCTATCAATTTTGTTGATCTTTTCAAAAAACCAGCTCCTGGATTCATTAATTTTTTGAAGGGTTTTTTGTGTCTCTATCTCCTTCAGTTCTGCTCTGATCTTAGTTATTTCTTGCCTTCTGCTAGCTTTTGACTGTGTTTGCTCTTTCTTCTCTAGTTCTTTTAATTGTGATGTTAGGGTGTCGATTTTAGATCTTTCCTGCTTTCTCCTGTGGGCATTTAGTGCTATAAATTTCCCTCTACACACTGCTTTAAATGTGTCCCAGAGATTCTGGTATGTTGTGTCTTTGTTCTCATTGGTTTCAAAGAACATCTTTATTTGTGCCTTCATTTCATTATTTACCCAGTAGTCATTCAGGAGCAGGTTGTTCAGTTTCCATGTAGTTGTGTGGTTTTGAGTGAGTTTCTTAATCCTGAGTTCTAATTTGATTGCACTGTGGTCTGAGAGACAGTTTCTTATAATTTCTGTTCTTTTACATTTGCTGAGGAGAGCTTTACTTCCAACTATGTGGTCAATTTTGTTTACAAGAGCTCCTGAAGGAAGCACTAAACATGGACAGGAACAACCGGTACCAGCCACTGCAAAAACATGCCAAATTGTAAAGACCATCGATGTTAGGAAGAAACTGCCTCAACTAATGAGCAAAATAACCAGCTAACATCGTAATGACAGGATCAAATTCACACATAACGATATTAACCTTAAAGGTAAGTGGGCTAAATGCCCCAATTAAAAGACCCAGACTGGCAAATTGGATAAAAAGTCAAGACCCATCAGTGTGCTGTATTCAGGAGTCCCATCTCATGTGCAGACACACACATAGGCTCAAAATAAAGGGATGGAGGAAGATCTACCAAGCAAACGGAAAACAAAAAAGCAGGGGTTGCAATCCTAGTCTCTGATAAAACAGGCTTTAAACCATCAAAGATCAAAAGAGACGAAGAAGGCCATTACATAATGGTAAAGGGATCAATTCAACAAGAAGAGCTAACTATCCTAAATATATATATGCACCCAATACAGGAGCACCCACATTCATAAAGCAAGTCCTTAGAGACCTACAAGAGACTTAGACTCCCACACAATAATAATGGGAGACTTTAACACCCACTGTCAACATTAGACAGATCAACGAGACAGAAAGTTAACAGGGATGTCCAGGAATTGAACTCAGCTCTGCACCAAGCGGACCTAATAGACATCTACGGAACTTTCCACACCATATCAACAGAATATACATTCTTAGCACCGTGTCGCACTTATTCCAAATTTGTTTTTGTTTTTGGCACAGGATCTTGCTGTGTCACTCAGACTGGAATGCAGTGGTGTGATCACAGCACACTGTAGCTGCCATCTCCTGGGCTCAGGTGATCCTCTCACCTCAGCCTCGTGAGTAGGTGGGACTATAGGCACGTGCCACCATGCCTGGATGATTTTTTAAATTTTTAATAGAGACGAGGTCTTGCTATGTTGCTCAGGCTGGTCTCTAACTCCTGAGCTCAAGGAATCCTCCTGCCTTGGCCTCCCGAAGTGCTGGGATTATAGGCATTAGCTACTGTACCCAGCCTGTTGGCTATTTTTTAAGATTTTCTTTTTATTACTAGTTTTAAGCAATTTGTTTTTGATGTACATGGTGTAGTTTGTGTGTTTTGTGCTGAGTTTAAATTGCTTGTGGATCTATAGGGCTCTAGTTTTCATCGAATTTGAACATTTTCCCCTATATCACTGATGTTCTGATTTAATTTTTAAGATTAAGATTTAGTCTATCTTTGTTCTGTCATCTGTGCTATTTCTTGGTTTCTTCTTTTTCTCTTCACTGTGGGTCAGAATTTCCTTCTTAGAATGCCTGTCATTTTTTATTAGATGCCAGTTATTGTGATTTTTACCTTGATGGGTACTCAATTTTTTCATTCCTTTAAATGTCCTTAAGCTTTGTTCTGAACACAATTCCTTTGGAACAGTTTGATCCTTCTAAGACTTCTTTTTGAACTTTTTTCTTTTTTTGAGACAGAGTCTTGCTCTGTCCTCAGGTTGGATTGCAGTGGCGCGATCTCAGCTCACTGCAACCTCTGCCTCCTGGGTTCAAGCAATTCTCCTGTCTCAGCCTCCTGAGTAGCTGGGACTACAGGCGCACACCACCACGCCCAGCTAATGTTTGTATTCTTAGTAGAGATGGGGTTTCCTTGGCCAGGATGTTCTCGATCTCCTGACCTCGTGATCCGTCCATCTTGGCCTCCCAAAGTGTTGGGATTACAGGGGTGAGCCACTGCGCCCGGCTCTTTTTGAACTTTTTAAAGACAGAACCAAAGTAGCCTTTAGATTAAGGATAATTTCTTCCGATTATTGAGGCAATGCCATTCTGAGTGCATTATTTCCTCTATTATGGTGTCTTTCAACTGTGGCTGATGAGAATACAAACAACCCTTAAAGGCTTTGAGAATTGTTTTACCTAATCCTTTCCCGTGGTTTTTTTTCTCTGGCTTGGGGTAGTCTAATCACATGGCGTGCACCTGTAGTTGTAGCTACATGGGAGGCTGAGACAGGAGGACGGTTTGAGACCAGGAGGTTGAGGCTGCAGTGAGTTGTGTTCGCCCCGTTGTACTCCAGTGTGAGTGACAGAATGAGGCCCTGTCTCAAAAGAAAAAAGAAATGTTTGCACTATTAACCCTAGAGTGGTTCCTGGTGAATTTTGTGTGTTGCAGCGTAATAGTGAATTGATTATTTGATTTGATTTTGTTCAACTTTTTTTAACTTAAAAAAATGTATTTACACAAACCTGCACGTTGTGCACATGTACCCTAGAACTTAAAGTATAATAAAAAAATGTATTTACTAATGTGTTAATATTTCAGCAAATTTATTGCAATGGGTTTAAAAGGCAGACAGAGGCCAGGCGCAGTGGCTCACACCTGTAATCCCAGGACTTTGGGAGACTGAGGCAGGTGGATCACCTGGGGTCGGGAGTTCGAGATCAGCCTGACCAACATGGAGAAACCCCATCTCTACTAAAAATACAAAAAAAGTGGTCGGGTGTGGTGGTGCATGCCTGTAATCCCAGCTACTCGGGAGGCTGAGGCAGGAGAATCACTTGAACCTGGGAGGTGAAGTTTGCGGTGAGCTGAGATCACGCCATTGCACTCCAGCCTGGGCAGCAAGAGTGAAACTCTGTCTCAAAAATAAATAAATAAATAAATAAATAAATAAATAAATAAATAAATAATAAAAGGCAGACAGACACTCTTATATAAGCTACAGGGTAACAAAGGGGTTCTATATAGTTATAAACTATTACATAGACCTGCATGGTTTATTGAATAACTTATAAACCACAAAAGAAATTAAATTTACAGTGTTTCTGAAGTTCAAACTTTTAAACTGTTTCATTCTATCCTAGCAAGTTCTAAACTTTTTTTGGGAAAGTGTTCTCAAACCTCAAAGTTGAATTAAGAGCATGAAAAGCCCTGTTATTAAAAAGGTACAACCAAAAGATCTAGGAATACCAAATTAGACTTGAGACCTTTGGAAATCACTCGCTTTACTTGAACCAAACACTGTGGAATCAGTAAAGTTTGCATCTCTTAGCCTTATGTGCAAATGAAGCTAATAATGGTGCCTATTTCAGGGGTTGTAAAGATCATGAAAATGGGGTTCTCAAACCTGGAGAGATTTTGTCCCCCAGAGGGTATAATTTAAAACAGTCTAGAGACACTGGTCATCAGAGTTCAGAGTGGTGGCAGGGATGGTCTGTCTGTCTCTTGTGGATAGAAGTGGGAATGTTGCCAAATAACCTGCAGTGCACAGGACAATCCCTCACGGCGAAGAATTATCTGGCCCTAAGTGTCAATAGTGCCGGGATCGGGAAACCCTGATATAAAGTGCCTATCCTGGTATAAGGCCAGGATACCAGATGATTTAATTTATGCCATCAGTAGGGGGTCCTATTAGTAGAAAAATGAAGCTTTCTACTTGAAGTTTTTTTTTTTCAACTCCTAGTCCAGCCTAAGGATTAATTTTTTTTTTTAAAGGATAAAAGTGCTTCACAGTTGAATAACTTGAATATTCCCCCCTTTTATTTATCTATAAAAAGTGAAATGAGAGGGGAAAAGCAGCAAAAGTCATGGAGAAACAAACTTACATTTGTTTATAGATGTCAATTTTAATAAAATGTTTATGTAGTAGAGAAATTTCCAGTGTTCAGATTAACTTCAATTCTGAAAACTCATCTATGTTTGAGAATACACTCTTTTTATAGGGCAAACTTATATCATTCTTATGTTATCTTTTAATCATTTTTAATATGTTAACATTTTAATTTTTTTATTTTTTGGAATCTTTGCAGGCATTGTAAGCATTTATTAATTTTTTTGTGTGTGTTACTTTTCTTATAGGTGTTACCTCATTTTGAAAGTCTTGGGAAACAGGAAAAAATTCCTAACAAAATGTCAGCTTTTCGAAATCATTGTCCACATTTGGATTCAGTTGGTGAAATAACAAAAGAAGATTTGATACAAAAATCCCATGTAAGAAACAGGTTTTTTCTTCCTTGAAAAACTATTCACTTTTCTCTTGAATGTGTAATTTTCATAAATTACTGTAATACTCTATGAGCAGTATTTTAAAAATATGTATGATGTCATTAGTGCATTAGTGAATTGTATGTGTTTGTGTCAGTATAACCAATGTTGTCTTTTTAATTTCTTTTTATAGGGTACTTGTCAGGATTGTAAAGTCCAAGGACCAAATCTTTGGGCATGTCTGGAGGTGTGTATATGTTTTTTCCTGAAAAGATTGCTATAATAATAATAAATTTGGATCTGAATAATCATAACCAGAAAATTTTTGATACTTAAAGTGATTTTTGTAAATTAAACTTGCTTTTAAAAGGTCATTATTGATAACAAAAATTAAACTTTGGAAAGATCTTAATCTGTAGTGCTTTTGCAGTTTTTAGTAAATCACTCAGCTATTTTATGCTTGCCTTTTATTAGAAATGACATAGCTTTTAGCTTAGAAATATATCCTGGTTTTATTTTGTGCCTGGAAACATTTGGTTAAATTTAATGACTGGAAAGTCATTTACTCATTGAATTTAAAACAGGTAATCCAAACTTAATTGTAAATGTAATTGTAATGCTGTTATAAATTTACATGTATATTATAAAGTACCTTATTTTTCTTCCTATATAATTATTTATAGAATAGATGTTCATATGTTGGCTGTGGTGAATCACAAGTAGATCACAGCACCATACATTCTCAGGTATGTATATAAAAAATTTAATGGAAGACTTGTTAAAAAAGTGCCTGAAGGAAAGGGAAAGCCAGTATAACATTATTAATTCAAGTTGTAATTCAAATTTGCACTCTAAGTTAAAACTTCACTTACATTCTCTGTGAAGGATGGGGAAGGGAATTGCTAGGAGGATGAACATTAGAATGAGGTTGTGATTAAGAAAGCACTGATTTCAAAAGTGTACATCCGGCCAGGCGTGGTGGCTCACGCCTGAATCCCAGCACTTTGGAAGGCCAAGGCAGGTGGATCACCTGAGGTCAGGAGTTCGAGACCAGCCTGGCCAACATGGCGAAACCCTGTCTCTATTAAAAGTACAAAAAAATTAGCTAGGTGTGGTGGTGGGCACCTGTAATCCCAGCTACTCGGGAGGCTGAGGCAGGAGAATTGTTTGAACTTGGGAGGCGGAGGTTGCAGTGAGCCGAGATCGTGCCATTGCACTCCAGCCTGGGCAACAAGAGCGAAACTCCATCTCAAAAAAAAAAAAAAAGTGTATATCCAGATATTTGCAGGTGATAGCTGGCATATTAGGAGGTTGAAGCCCAAGAGAGAGTGGGTGCTTAGGTTTATGACATGGCCTGGCTAACTTCTTTAAGTCTCAGCTCATGTCATATTGCCTTTTCCTGCACATAGTCCTAACTGGACTCACCTTTCTACTTTGCTCTGGTTGTTTGGTACTTCCCATGTAACTCTGGCATGCCTCTTCTATAGTGTTATGTAGAGCTCCCATTCTAAATGGAAAGTTTCTCGAATGACTTTGTTTTAAGATGCACATTGATACCTCTACAGCATCAACTGTTCTCAACCAGGATTCCTCTATAGAATTAATTAAGCCTGAATACCCAAGCTCTGAGTCATCATTGTATATTATTTGCCTCTTTCTGTGCATCTAAGATGGTACTTGCTGTGTACCACCCTTGGGAGAATTGATAAATTTGTCACTCAGATCATTTTTTGTAGGGCTTAATTCTGTAGCAGAACTCTGGTTGAGAAAGGCTAGACTTTTATCTTTCCAAGATTATATATTCTGTATTGCTAGAGCTGTTTTATGCCTTGACTCATGTCATTTGTGTTCTTTTGCCATTCTGATTTCTTAGAATAGTTACTTGCTATTGTTAATTATTTTCTTGTGTTATATTTATTTGTAGACTGCAAAGCAAGGTCTTAACACTCTTGCGTTTATCTTTTTGTATGATGAATAGTGAGGGGAGAATGGCAGAGTAATTTCTAGAGTAGGCTTAGATGTTGTTACTGTTTATTATACCTTAGAAGTTTATCTAAAGAATTTTTTTCGTGTTCTAAATTAGCTTTTGAGTATATTGTTACTCATCAAAGGCCAGCAGTTTATTTTCTGTTATCTTTTGAAGAAGTCTTTTCAAGTATATGTAATTTTGGTTCCTCTTTTCCCTCTACTGTGAAATTATATAGGAGACAAAGCATTATCTAACTGTGAACCTTACCACTCTTCGAGTATGGTGTTATGCTTGCAGCAAAGAAGTATTTTTGGATAGGAAATTAGGAACTCAGCCTTCATTGCCTCATGTAAGACAACCTCACCAAATACAAGAAAACAGTGTCCAGGTAATAATCTAGATCCACTTAGTTAAGCTGTAAAACATTCCGGTAATAATTTCAGAATTTGTCATGTAGCTGAAATTTTCAAAAGGAATACTGCCTAACCCGTACTTTGAAAATTTCTGTAATGTGCCTTTTTTCTCTCAAATAAAGCACTCAGGCTCCCCTTTCTTGTGTTGCTTAGAGTGCTAGATTAGGGTGAGATTGAAGCCCACCTGTTTGAAGATGGAAAAGGCCCTAATGAATTTTTAAAGTTTTTTTTTTTTTTTAAATGACTCAAGTAGTCTTTATCTTTTTCTGGTAAGTCTGATTTCAAGAAAGGTGGTGGGCCTTCTTTGATAGCATATGGCAGTTACTAATTCAGCTCTGTTCCCCGTTCTCTCCTCCCCTCCATCCCCTTTGTATTACTGTGAACATTTTACTTATTATTGAAAACAAAGTAGAATATAATAAAGCTTAGCATCAGTCTTTGGTTAAAGATTTTTCTCCCTTTGGGCTGGGTGCGGTGGCTCACGCCTGTAATCCCAGTGCTTTGGGAGGCCAAGGCAGCTGGATCACGAGGTCAGGAGATCGAGACCATCCTGGCTAACATGGTGAAACCCCGTCTCTACTAAAAATACAAAACATTAGCCGGGTGTGGTGGCAGGCACCTGTAGTCCCAGCTACTTTGGAGGCTGAGGCAGGAGAATGGCGTGAACCTGGGAGGCAGAGCTGGCAGTGAGCTGAGACCTTGCCACTGCGCTCCAGCCTAGGTGACAGAGCAAGACTCCATCTAAAAAAAAAAAAAGAAAAAAAGATTTTTCTCCTTTTGGATCAAGAGACTTAGAAAACACATGGGTTTGCTTGCAGAATTTATCACTTAATTTTCAGAATTCTTAAAGTCATAGAAAAATAGGAAAAAGGAAATTAACTTAGAATAGTTGGCTTCTTAATCAGATCATCAATTGATCAGAATTTGATCAGATTTGATTAACAGCAAGTTTTTTTCCCCATGTGTATTATAGAAATCACATATTTCTGTACTTGTTCATTGATACCAACTGTCAGGTTTTTCTGTTGTATGTTTGTATCACATTCTTATGGTAGATATTTGTGATAATAAATTTGCTTGCCTTACACATGAAAGATGGCTAGATTTTAGTCAAAGAATAATTTCTTGCATTTTCAGTTTCTGAGTTGAATGGCTCTAGTTAATTATAACCATTACTGTTTCTCCCACTTATACCTATTTATCATTCACAAACATGTTTAGTCTTTTTCAAAAGTCCAGATAGTATGAAAATGGCCGTTTCGTTGAATCCTCTTACATTATTAACAAAAGTTTGTCCCACTGAAGATAGCTGAATGGTAATAAGTAGAAAAAGTTTTAAAAAAGAAAAAAGTGTAATGTTATGACTAAAGTTTAATCACACAAGGAACTAATAATATATAAAGGCAAAATTATCAGCATCACTTACTAGAGAAGTAAGTTAAATAAGCTATCTGTTGCCATTTCTGCCAGAAAAGATCAAGATTACAAACTTTAATAAATGTTGAATCTGATAGAATAAGTATACTGATACTTTCCTGATGGCTTGTTAATAATTTTCTGATGACTTGTAAATATGTTAACACATAAAAGGCATAAACTTAATTTCATGCAACTTCCTTATGATCCCATTGTTGAAGAAATTATTCAGAAGAAAACAGTGGTTCAGATAGATTTCTTTAGTGGTCCAAAACTTATATGCTGTTTAAATCCAGTTTACCACAGGATATTTGCAAAATAGTAAAATATTGGAAGCCATGCAAATATTAATAAGATTTTTCAAATAGACATTTTTTCTAGATAGTAAAATTTCAGGTGATGTCTTTTAAGCCTCTGTACTTCTGTGTATTTAGATATTTTGTAGTGAGCATGTATCTTTTTAAAAGCAATTACTTTATAAAAACAAAATGAGAGTATGAAGTCTACTCAAATGTCCAGTCTCTACAGATGTCAGGAAAGTAAAATGGTTGGGAATTAGTGCATATGCCTGCATTTTAGAGGTAAAGTAAGGCTATAATAACTTGGAGAACCAGAGTACATGCTAAATTCTTTCTGCTATTCAGTTTCCTTCTGTGTTTGGGTGTTGCTGAATGTTGGTTCATTGTAGTTCAATCTTCTGATATTACAAGAGAACTTTCAAATTTTGATTTTTATTTGTCATCTCCGAATTTTTTAAACTTTAGCTCAAAGTTTTTTTCGTTTTTTTTTTTAAAGTGTTTACTAGCGTTTGGCTAACAGGTTATCAGTTGCAACCTCTGAGTCAAGCCAATTGTTAGAAATTAATATTAGAATATTATTATTTAAAGTAAGTGCTTGAACTATTTAATATACATAAAAGTGTGCAGGCCGGGTGTGGTGTCTCACACCTGTAATCCCAGCATTTTGGGAGGCCAAGGTGGGCGGATCATGAGGTCAAGAGATCAAGACCATTCAGGCCAACATGGTGAAACCCCTTCTCTACTAAAAATACAAAAATTAGCTGGGTGTTGCGGCATGCACCTATAGTCCCAGCTGCTTGGGAGTCTGAGGCAGGAGAAGCATTTGAACCCAGGAGGTGGAGGTTGCAGTGAGCTGAGATCGTGCCACTGCACTCCAGCCTGGCAACAGAGTGAGACTCTGTTTCGGAAAAAAAAAAGTGTGCAAAGTAAATACAGTAATAAGTATCAGGAGAGATTGTAGAAGTCTATAGATAATGTGTTATGATGAAAAACTTTTGCCTTTTTCCCTACTGAAAATTAGATCTGAGAAGACAGTGTAGGATAGTATCCTTCGGAGATCTTTTTAGCTATGGTTTACTGTCACATAATTGCAGTTATTGTGGAGTTTTAATTCAGAAAATTCAGTTGTAAAAAGTGCCTTTTTAACTCAAATATATATGTTAATAAAGCGGGACTGACATGCTATTACCCTAGGGTTTTATTTCCTTCAAAATATAAATATAAGTTTAATTGCTAATACCACAAATTCTTATGGTTCCACTATTAAAATAACATCTCAATAATTTTTATGGTATAGATGTTATATAAGTTACAATTAAAACTTTTTTTTAACTTAAGGATTTGTTCAAGTGTGCTATCTTTTTTTGTTATCAAGGATTTTAAAATACCCAGTAATACAACATTAAAAACTCCTCTGGTTGCCGTATTTGATGATCTGGATATAGAAGCGGATGAAGAAGATGAACTTAGGGCAAGAGGTAAATTAATCCTGTGTAACGCTTCTTTGTATGGCACTGCCCATTTCTTGAGAAAACCATATAATGTAAAAGTTTCAAAATGTGGAGGTAAAATGGGCTTGATAATTAAAACAAAAGGACTCTGAAATTTGGCCTAGTAAAATTTTATTTGCAAAACAAACTTTTGGTTTCTCTGGTGTCAGTTTACCAAAGGTAGGATCCTACTTACTCTTTTGCAGTTGAGCCTTATGATCTTTTTGTTTAACTTGCCTTTTGAGGTCTGTTTGAACAGTGTTTCTCATTTTCCTATTGTCAGTAATGGGGAGGTATTAGGTATAAAGGTATTCCCTTAGCAGAAGTTCCGGGGAAAACATTTGGAAAAAGAATCAGGTGATACACTTCTCCCTTCTTCCCCTAAATTGAGAACCAGTCTATTTGGATTTTTCATATTCTTTTAGGCCCACTGTTCTTAGTATAAGCTTAAAATTTTCTGTTTTATAATTGATACTAGTGGTATATTGAATGTATATTTAGATAATTATCTGGAAATTAACACTTTGGTTTAAGCTTAACATGACTAGAGATAAGTTATAAATATTTTATGTATTTCCCAGTTTTAACCCATTAATTTAGCTCACACTATTAATTTTACTGGATACTTATCAATAAGTGGTAATTCAGTCTTGTTTTAGAGATTTTTAGAATTTTAAATTTTCTTCATTTTGCTCCAAATCCAAATAGCATTTATAATTTTTTGTAGTATTTATTTCATCTTTTAATAATGAAAGTAAACTGATGAAAGTGAACTTGACTATATATGGAAGAGATAACAGTCATTCAATGGCTCGTTTTAATATTAGCTTGAACCATATGAAATTGCCATTTTTGTAGATTGTCAGCAGTTTCCTATGGTTCAACCTAATAAATACTACTTTCTTTTTTTTTTTTGAGATGGAGTCTCGCTCTGTTGTCCAGGCTGGAGTGCAGTGGTGCAATCTCGGCTCACTGCAAGCTCCACCTCCTGGGTTCACACCATTCTCCTGCTTCAGCCTCCCGAGTAGCTGGGACTACAGGCACCCGCCACCATGCCTGGCAAATTTTTTGTATTTTTAGTAGAGACGGGGTTTCGCCATGTTAGCCAGGATGGTCTCGATCTCCTGACCTCGTGATCCACCCACCTCAGCCTCCCAAAGTGCTGGGATTACAGGCGTGAGCCACTGCGCCCGGCATAAGTACTACTTTCAATGCAATACATTGAAATGGAAAGGAAAAGGGTGTTTGCTTATCATTTATCATGACGTGAGTTTTTTTGCATTGTCATTAATTTTCTCAAAATAATTAAACTTTAGTTATAATAAGAAATGTAAAAGTCTCAATTAATGCTTTTTAAAAACACATAGTCTTAAATGTTAATAGGAAAGACTGTTCTTCCTGTGCAAATTTCAAAGTTTGAACTGTTTAATCCTTGAATTTATGTAAAACTCAAAATTTTGGTGATTGTAAGGCTTCCCAAAGTGTGACCTCTCTGAATTGTTCAAGTTGCTATAGTGTATTTCCATGGTCCTTAATATAATTTGGGAACCATATTAATGACCCCTAAAATTGAGTCGTTTTGCATTATTGAATGATGACTTCATGTATATTTTTTCTTAATAGGTCTTACAGGTTTGAAAAATATTGGAAATACTTGTTACATGAATGCAGCTTTGCAGGCTCTTTCTAATTGGTAAATAGAGAAATTAATTTTGTTTTGTTTGTATAATTTTTAAAGTTATTTTTTGAGCAGAAAACCATGCAACTATAGTAGTTGACTAACTCAAGGTAGAACAGGCAAGAATCTGGTTTGGGACATAACCCATTCTTGTCCCAACGATGTTACTCTATGTATACCCGTAGTTTCTTGAGGCTGCTGGTCCTTGTGTAAACCCTGGGTAGTTGTGTGTCTTTGAGCAAGTTACTGTTTCTTACATCTAGAAAATGAGTGTCAGCTAATTGTTCAGATCACTTGTAATTCAGAGATCTTATGAAAATATTTTATATTTTTCTGTAGATGGAAAGCCTTTAATAAAGGAGTTAGATTTTTTTTTTTTAATCTTAGTCTTACAAAATAGATATGTCAGGTGGTTTTACTCAAGTTTGGATGCATTGAGTCAGGTGATATTACCCTTGAAATTAGATGCATTGAGTCTGGACCAAAATTCAGAAATCAATGACTTTGACATTACCCTTTCCCCTGGATTAAATTATAGAGCAGTGATTGGAGATTGAACGTATGTCTACAGGTTGAGTATCCCTCATATGAAATGCTGGGAATCAGAAGTGTTTCAGATTTTTTTGGATTTTGGAGTATTTATTTGCATTATACTTACTGGTTGAGCTTTCCTTATCCAAGAATCCAATATTTGAAATGCTCCAATGAGCATTTCCTTTGAATATCATGTTGGCATTCAAAAAGTTTTGGATTTTGGAGCATTTTGAATTTTGTATTTTGTATTAGGGATATTAAAGCTGTACTTCTTCCCCAAATAATCTAATTTTTATTTAGACATAAACCTCCATAAATATTTTGCCTTCAGTTTTCTTATGTTTCATAACCTTGTGAAATAAAGATAACCTAATTTTTATTAAGTGATCAGAGAACACATCTTTGAAGAAGAGACTTTCTCTTTCTTTCTTTTTTTTTTTTAGGCTGGGTCTCACTCTGTTGCCCAGGTTAGAGTGCAGTGGCACGATTTTGGCTCACTGCAGCTCTGCCTCCCAGGTTTGTGTGATCCTCCTGCTTCAGCCTCCTGAGTAGCTGAGACTACAGGCACATGCCACCAAACCTGACTAATTTTTAAATTTTTTGTAGAGATGGGGTTTCGCCTTGTTGCCTAGGCTGGTTTCCAACTCCTGGGTTCAAGTGATTCGCATGCCTCAGCCTCCCAAAGTGCTGGGATTATAGGCATGGGCCACTGTGCTCGGACGTTAAAGAAGAGACATTTAGGCCAGGCGTGGTGGTTCATGCCTGTAATCCCAGCACTTTGGGAGGCTGAGGCGGGTGGATCATGAGGTCAGGAGTTCGAGACCAGCCTGGCCAACATAGTGAAACCCTGTCTCTACTCAAAATACAAAAAATTAGCCGGGTGTGGTGGTGTGTGCCTGTAATCCCAGCTACTCGAGAGGCTGAGGCAGGAGAATTGTGTAAACCCTGGAGGTGGAGGTTGCAATGAGCCTAGGTCATGCCATTGCACTCTAGCCCAGGTGACAGTGTGAGACTCCGTCGAAAAAAAAAAAAAAAAAAAAAGAAGAGACATTTACTCTGAAACTTGAGGAATGAGTATCGGTTGGTTGTTTGAAAGGATGGGGAGAGCATTCCTAGCAGAATGCTCCTTGTAAGCAGCCTTGGGATGGGAAAGAGCTTGACACATTTGAGGAACTGGAAGAAAATCTGTGTGATGGGGTACAGTAATCATAGGGCTGAATGACATGGGTCTAGGTTATGTAGACCACATTAAAGATGTAGGTCTTTATTCTCATAGTAGTACGATACCATTGAAGTGTTTGTGTAGTAGGGTAGCTAATAATCTATCTTATATTTTTAAAATATTACTGTGGTTGCTATGTGGACAGTGAATTGGAGGGAGAAGAGAGTGGAATTTGAAAGACCAGCTGGGAGACTATGATAATGATTTAGGCAAGAAGTAGTGGTAGTTTACATCATCTAGGGTGGTAGGAAAAGAGTGAAGGAATTGGAGATAAACACTTTTAGGAGGATGATTGATTGATAGGATGTGGGTAGAGTAACTAGAGAAAGGGAGAGGAGATTCAAAGTTTAACAGTACAATCCTGTGATAAGAGAACTGTAGGTTGATACTATTGTTATTTTTATACAGATAAGAAAACCAGACACAGAAGTTTAAATAACTTTGCCGATATAACCAGCTAGTAAGTACTAGCAGAATTCTGGTTTTTTTTTTTTTTTAAGTTAGAGACAGGGTCTTACTCTGTCACCCAGGCTGGAGTGTAGTGGAGCGATCATGGCTCACTGAAGCCTTGAACTCCTGGGTTCAAGGGTTCTTCCTGCCTCAGCCTGCCAAGTAGCTAGGACCACAGGTGCATGCCAGTGCTCCCAGATAATGTTTTAAAATTTTTGTAGAGATGGGTTTTCGCTATGTTGCCCAGGCTGGTCTTGAACTCCTGTCCTTGAGTCATGTCCTGCCTTGGCCTCCCAAAGTATTGGAATTACAGGCGTGACCAACCATGCCTGGCAGGGACAAAATTCTGAGTCTGAGATTTTTACGTGTATGTTTGTTTTTGTAGATGTTTTGTTTATTACTGCACAATACTGCTTCCACCGATTTACTTTGTAATTCCTCTGATTTCATTGAAAAAGATGTGACTGATACGATTACACTGTTGGTGGCTGGGTGTGGTGGCTCATGCCTGTAGCACTTTGGGAGGCTAAGGTGGGAGGATTGCTTGAGGAGCCTAGGAGTTCTGGAACCAGCATGGGCAACATAACAAGACCCTGTCTCTACCAAAAAAAAAAAAAAAAGATTACACTTGGCAAAGAGATGGCTTAGTAGTTATCTAACTGCCTTCATAGGAGGTTTGGTTTATGTAGGTCAGGATTTGGTCCTTTGCCTAATCAGTTTCCTATAAATAGATTTATGGAGATTCCCTCAAGCTAATCACACTCACGACAGACAGACTATACTTCCTTATAAATTGCTAACTTGAGCCACCAACAAATATTAATACCAAATAATGGAATGTAGAAGGCTGGAGGAAGTGCAGGTTCACTTGAAAGTTAAATTTTTATCCTGTTTAGTTTGGGCATTTCATATAAATCTGAAATTTAGATGACATGGTTGACTTTATATAAATTTGACCATCATTGGAACATGGTTGAAAATTTTAGATCGCCCAGGGGAAAAAAGTATATAGGGAAATGTCATAGGATCAAGTCCTGAGGAATCCTTACGTTTACATGTCTGAGGCCAAAAAGAGCAATAGAGAGGGAAAAGGAGTTTCAAGAGCTAAAGAGGAAAAGTAGGAAAATGCATTACAATAGTCCTGAGAATGTTTGTTCAAGAGTGAGGGCATGGTTGTCTGTGGCAAATGTTACTGAGTGGGGACTGAAAAGTGTATCTGGCAGCATGGAGGACTCTTGATATGCTGGGGCCAAATCTGATTTGAATGGATTGAGCTCTTTATGAAGGAATGAAAGTGAAGCTGTAAGAGGGATCAAAGAGAGAAATAACGGCTAAAGGAATATATGTGTTGTCAGTTAATTGAATGACTAGAAATAATCAGTATTAGCTTTGACTCCACTCTAACATTTTTCTCTTTTTAAAATTAGCCCACCTTTGACACAGTTTTTTCTTGATTGTGGAGGACTAGCTCGAACAGATAAGAAACCTGCCATTTGTAAAAGTTATCTCAAACTAATGACAGAGCTGTGGCATAAAAGCAGGTATGTAACTTAATATACTCTTCTTCTTTATTAAACTTTTAAATGAATATTATAAATATTTAAAGGATGCAGGTCCATTTATGGAGCCGGAAAAAAGTAGAAGAGAGATAGATTAGAGACAGCTTTGTTTGAGGCATGTTACATTTGAAGCTGAATGTAAGGTGTCATAGAAGTTTAGAAGCAGATGAAGGTGTCCTAGAAGTCTACAAGTATTTGGATATAGTATATAGTGTTGGAATGTTAAAGCTGCTATTACTGGAACTTTAGAGTTTTGTATTCAGGAGCAGGCATTCTCACAATGATAAAATCAGACCCTAAATACTATATGAATATTTTCCTGCTTATGTTTATTTATTCTAAAGTTTAGCATTAGGATCATAGTTTGCTGTAATATGTTAATAATTTTGTTTTAGAACTATTCAGGAAATTCGCATTTTTGAAAAGTCATGGGGTGAAGCATAATCATTTAATTGAGGGAGGATAGCAGTAAAATATCACTTAAAATATCAAGGATAAGGTGTTCTGATGTGCCTGTGAAACATAATATTAGGCAGTTTTGAATGATTTTTTTGAAACATAATTTTCAATTTATTTAACACTTTGCATTATTGGTTGTTAATTTTTAAAATGAAAATTAAAAATAACAAAAATTGCTCTTTAAAAATGTTTTCTTGCTCAGGCCAGGATCTGTTGTGCCTACTACTCTGTTTCAAGGAATTAAAACTGTAAATCCAACATTTCGGGGGTATTCTCAGCAGGTTAGTTTATTGCTTTTCATTTGTAATTTTAATCTAAATAAATTTGGAAAATGCCATTATGTTTTTTTTGGGTTTACTTATCTTTTGGGGTCATCACTCCTTGTGTCTTTCTTTTGCCAAGAATAGTAACCCTTTTTCATGTTTATTGTTTATATTTTTTCAACTTTCCTTTATCTTTATCTTTTTTTTGAGGCAGAGTCTCGCTCTATCGCCCAGGCTGGAGTGCAGTGGTGCAATCTTGGCTCACTGCAACCTCCACCTCCCGAATTCAAGCGATTCTCCTGCCTCAGCCTTCTGAGTAACTGGGATTGCAGATGTGTGCCACCATGCCCAGCTAATTTTTGTGTTTTCAGTAGAGATAGGGTTTCGTCATGTTGGCCAAGCCAGACTTGAACTCCTGACCTCAGGTAATCCACCCTCCTCGGCCTCCCAAAGTGTTGGATTACAGGCGTGAGGCACTGTACCCAGCCTTTTTTTTTTTTTTTTTTTAAGAGAGATAATGTCTCATTATGTTGCCCTGGCTGGTCTTGAACTCCTGACTCAAACGATCCTCCCTCCTTGATCTCCCGAAGTGTTAGGATTACAAGCATGAGCCCCTGCATCCAGCGGAAGTTGATCTTCAGATCATCTTTAGTTTTTTAAAATTTTTATCTGGCTGGGCGTGATGGCTCATGCCTGTAATCCCAGCACTTCAGAAGGCCGAGGTAGGCGGATTGCATAAGCCCAGGAGCTTGAGACCAGCCTGGGTAACATAGGGAGACCTCATTTCTAAAAATAATTTAGAAATATGTATCAACCAGGTGTGGTGGCACGTGCATCTGGTCCCAGCTACTTAGGAGACTGAGGTGGGAGAATTGCTTGAGCCTGGGGGATCGAGGCTACAGTGAGCTGTGGTCATGCCACAACACTCCAGCTTGGACAACAGAATGAGACCCCATCTCAAAAAAAGAAAACTTTTATTTACATAACTTTTTGGAAGTTAATGCATCTCATTTATCTAGTGCCTTATGCTCTCCAAACTGGTATTTGCTCAATATAGTGCTGTACCTTCATATATAAGTTTGTAATGACATTTTGTATATTTTCCCTTATGTTTCTATATACACATGTAATGAAGTGGTTAACATTATGTTGCTGATATATTAGGATGCTCAAGAATTCCTTCGATGTTTAATGGATCTGCTTCATGAAGAATTGAAAGAGCAAGTCATGGAAGTAGAAGAAGATCCGCAAACCATAACCACTGAGGAGACAATGGAAGAAGACAAGAGCCAGTCGGATGTAGATTTTCAGTCTTGTGAATCTTGTAGCAACAGTGATAGAGCAGAAAATGAAAATGGCTCTAGATGCTTTTCTGAAGATAATAATGAAACAACAATGTTAATTCAGGATGATGAAAACAATTCAGAAATGTCAAAAGATTGGCAAAAAGAGAAGATGTGCAATAAGATTAATAAAGTAAATTCTGAAGGCGAATTTGATAAAGATAGAGACTCTATATCTCAAACAGTCGACTTAAACAACCAGGAAACTGTCAAAGTGCAAATACACAGCAGAGCTTCAGGTGACAATTTAGTAGTTTGTTCATGAAAATGATAGTATTTCATTTGTAGACATGGGTGTTTAAATAATTGTTACTTTGGGTATTTCTAATTAGAATTATAGTTTAGCAGTATTTGCATGTGAGTATTAGTCATAAAATTATAGAACCCGAGGATAAAAGGAATTTTTTGGGTCATTTAATTATATAAGAAATTAATCCTCCTTTTGAAGTAAACATTTCATCAGATGTCTTTTGTGTAGTCATGCAGTAATCTAAAAAATTGGGCTCCCCAGAATTTTCTCTTTTATTTTAAGCAAATTATGTTGCGATCCTGGAAAAAAGCAAATAACCCAAATTGCAATTTTCTAATTATATACACTAGTAGATTTAGATTGTTGTCATTGGAGTCACATCAGATGTGTTTTAGTGTAGAAATTGAATTAACTATAGTGAGCCCTGCTGTGATAGATTATGCCATGATACTAGTCAGTGTTCCTTTGAGAAAGAGCATGTGGCCAAATGAAAGTTGAATTGCTTTGTAATTTATCTCTTCAAGAGTTAACTTACCTTGGCTTAAAATGTGGTATGTAGTTTTCCAAAGCACACAAAATTGGGCCATTAGAGGTTCAAATTATGTGATCTTAAAATAAGTGGCAGACATGTAATGTAAAAAAGTTTATTTTCTGTAATTACTGAAGAGTGAGAGTAACTAAGCAATTTATTTAGGTATTTGAATGAATCCAAAATTTCTTCTTGAGAAATATTCTTAACTATAGGAAGACTTGTGGTTCACTTGGGTAAAGTGCACAGATGCTTTCTAATCGGGAAGACTAGGAGTGTTAGGCTCCTTAATTATACTGATCTTGTGTAGAAGTTGTTAGTGAATAAATATGTCAGGTATCAGTATTGAAAGACTTAGCTTTGACTGCTGTCCAGGCTTTTCTTGTCAAAAGCCCAGTTAAGCCTGATTAGGGACATACTCATCTTTTATTGCTCTGTAACAGGTTTGTTCTTATACATAGTAACAAGGGGATGACCTAAATCAGGAGTCTGAGCTTTTAGGTGTTTTAAGGGCTTGATGAAAAAAATCTGGCGAAGTCTGTAAGGCACACAAACCTAAAATACTTAATCTCTGGTCCATTAGAGGAAAAAATTGCCAACTCCCGATCTAAATCTCATTAACTTTATTCCCTTCAGAAAGTCCTAGAGTGAGTTGTTTTTTCACTCCCAATATTATGCAGTCTGATTTAGTCATGGTTGAAATATTGAGAAATGCCTGTGTGAAAAATGATTTTGCATTATCTGGAAAAATTTCTGAGTACATCCCCTTTCCAGATCTCTTATGAACAATTCTCTTTTCTTCACTCAAATAGTTACTGAGCCCATTCCCTTGCCCTGGAATATGTTAGGCACTAGGAATCCAAAGCAAACAATCAAGGTAGCTCTTATATTTTCTTGATTCATCTTATAATTTAATTCTAAAAAAAGATTCTTTCCTGATGAAGTGGTGTGTTTTTTATTATAGTAAGATAAAATAACTTATGATTACTTTATACCTACATTTCTTGATTTTGATTATTATGTTAGTTTGGGAGAATAATCGATTTTTCTTTCACATGGTTTTAGAACTTCTAAAAACCTGTCCTGAATATCTTTTTTTTTTTTTCCTGAAACAGGGTCTCATTCTGTCACCCAGGCTGGAGTGCAGTGGCATGATCACATCTCACCACAGCCTCAACCTCCTGGGCTCAAGTGATCCTCCCACCTCAGCCTCTTGAGTAGCCAGCACTACAGGCGTACACCACCATGCCCAGCTAATTTTTAGATTTTTTTGTAGAGATGGGGGTCTCATGATGTTGCGCAGTTGGTCTTGAACTCCTGGGCTCAAGCAGTCTTCCCACCTTGGCCTCCCATTGTTGGGATTGTAGGCGTTAGCCACCCAGCCTAGCCTCTTTTTTTTTTTTTTAATGCTATATTTGGACAAACAAGATCCTCTTTGGCTTTGTATTTCCACTGCTCACTTCCTAAACTGCCTGTAATAGTCATGTGTTATAAACATTAGTTGGGATTGGGCACGGTGGTTCATGCCTATAATCCCAACACTTTGAGAGGCCAAAGTGGGTGGATCACTTGAGGCCAGGAGTTAGAGACCAGCCTGGCCAAAATGGTGAAACCCCATCTCTACTAAAAATACAAAAATGAGGTGGGCCTGGTGGCACATGCCTGTAATCTCAGCTACTTGGGAGGCTGAGGCAGAAGAATCGCTTGAATCCGGGATGCGGAGGTTGCAGTGAGCTGAGATCGCACCTCTGCACTGCAGCCTGGGGGACAGAGGGAGACTCTGTCTCAAAAAAACAAACAAACAAAAATTAGTTGGATTTCTGGGTAGAAGATTACTGTTATTTTGCTTAGTAAGCACTTTGTTAAGTATTTAACGTGACATTTGTTAATATGATTGTGTTCAAAATATCAAATTAAGAAACCTTTAACATTATTGGACAGTTAGAATAATTTTACTATTTAAGGTAATAATGCAAATTTTAAATCTTACAGAGTATATCACTGATGTCCATTCGAATGACCTGTCTACACCACAGATCCTTCCATCAAATGAAGGTGTTAATCCACGTTTATCGGCAAGCCCTCCTAAATCAGGCAATTTGTGGCCAGGATTGGCACCACCACACAAAAAAGGTAAAACGTTTCTCTTATTCAGTCTCTTTTGCTTTGGGTCTTAGTTTAAAATGATGGTTTTGGTACTTGATAATTTAAAGTGTTAATTATGAAATATGATTTGATCTTTTAAAATTGATAGCGTAATTTTACATAGACATGATTAAAAATTTTGTGTGTTGGTACTCTGCTTTTAAAATTTTACATACAGTTGAATTCACTTTTTCTTGTATAGAGCTTTATGAATTTTAACACTTGCAGCATAGATTCTTGTTACCACCACAAACAGAATACAGAACAGCTCTAACACCCCAAAGAATTCCTGCATAGTACTACTTTGTAATCAGATCATTTCTCTATTCCTATGTTCTGGCACCCTTGATCCTCTTTTCTTATTGTTTTGCCTTTTCCTAGAATGTCATATAAATGGAATCATATAGTATGTAGTCTTTTGATTTTTAAAAATCTTTTCATATGTAGTCTTTTGAAACAGGTTTGCCTCTCAGGATAATGCATTTGAAATTCAGATGTGTTACTGCGTGTCTGAATAGTTTGTTCCTTTTACTACCAAGTAATGTTTCTTTTTTTTTGTTTTGTTTTGAGATGGAGTCTCACTGTCGCCCAGGCTGGAGTACAGTGGTGCAGTCTTGGCCCACTGCAACCTCTGCCTGCCAGGTTCAAGCAGTTCTCCTGCCTCAGCCTCCCGAGTAGCTGAGACTACAGGTGCATGCCACCATGCCTGGCAAATTTTTTGTATTTTTAGTAGAGATGGGCCATGCTGGTCTCGAACTCCTGACCTCGTGATCTGCCCGCCTCTGCCTCCCAAAGTGTTAGAATTACAGGCATGAGCCACCATGCCCGGCCTAATATCTCATTTTTTATGGGTATACCACTGTTTATTTACCTACTGGTGGACTTTCGAATTGTTTCCAATTTTTGGCAATTATGAATAATGTTGCTCTAAAATTTATGTATAGGTTTTTGTAAGAACATTTTTTCATTTGTCTAGGACAAATACCTAGAAGTGGGGTTACTGGGTTTTATGTTTGTTTAATGCTTATAGTTGTATTAAACTGCCAGACTTTTTACCAGAGTGTCTACCATTTAGTATTCCTTCCAGGTATATATGGGAGTTCCAGTATTATGTTTTCTTAGAAGAAAACATAGGAGAAAGTCTTCATGGCCTTGGGTTAGACAAAGAGTTCTTAAAGACATTAAAAGCATGATCCATTAAAGAAAAAAATTAAAGATTTTTGTTGACAAAGGACATTCAGAGAATGGAAAGATAAGGTTGGATGTATTTATAAATCATATAGCTAGCAAAGGACATGTATCCAGAAATATATAAAGAACTCTTAAAAACTTTAAATAATAGAATCTTTTCTTCAAATAAAGCCTTACTTGGAGACAAAAACAAATAAGTGAAAACAGAATTGCTCTCAAGTCAGGATAGGGAGACCGAACCCCTTCTATTTCATCTTTAGCTTGATGATGACTTTCATCATCTTTCCCTCACTTTCTAACCTCTTCCCCTCTTCTTTTGACTTGTAAAACATTTAAGTAAACATCCCAGTGATGAAGCATTTGTGGTTTTGTGCTAATTTAGAATTTTGTTCATTTTCTCATATGTACATTTATGGTGGCCAAGGATCATTTATACTTTAAAAAAAAAAAACAGGCTGGGTGCGGTGGCTCACGCCTGTAATCTCAGTACTTTGGGAGGCTGAGGTGGGTGGATCATGAGGTCAGGAGATCGAGACCATCCTGGCTAATATGGTGAAACCCCGTCTCTACTAAAAATACAAAAAAATAGCTGGGCGTGGTGGTGGGCGCCTATAGTCCCAGCTACTTGGGAGGCTAAGGTAGGAGAATGGCATGAACCCGGGAGGCAGAACTTGGCAGTGAGCCGAGATCGCGCCACTGCACTCCAGTGTGGGCAACAGTGCGAGACTCCACCTCAAAACAAAAAAACAAAAACAACAACAAATATCTTAAGCCTTGTCTGCTTAGTTTCTTTTATTTTTTTAATACTTATGCTCTTTTGAAGAGTATTTTGAAAATTTTCAACACAGTAATTTTTACAGTTTAAGGATTCTAGAGATGATATACAAGTAAGATTGACAAGACAAAAAAAGATTCCAGAGAAAAATGTTAAAGGAGCTGCTTTGATTTTTTTTTAATGTTTTTCAATCCTAGCTCAGTCTGCATCTCCAAAGAGAAAAAAACAGCACAAGAAATACAGAAGTGTTATTTCAGACATATTTGATGGAACAATCATTAGTTCAGTGCAGTGTCTGACTTGTGACAGGGTGAGTATGAGGGTATTAGAATACACAGAAAATTCGTGTCAAATGATTTTTTAAAATGTGACAAGATGATGTGAAAAGTTTAATTCCTTCTCTTTGCTATTGATGATCATACATGCATTTATTGTGTTTACATCAACACAAATTGATTCTAGGTGTAGAATTTACTTTTTTGGAAGTAGCAGCATCCTGTTTAAAGGATGGTGACCCATCATTGGACAGGCACATATTATCCTTCGTCATCTATTTTGGTTACATATAAAGGTGAGAAGTTGCTCAGCAACAAGAATTGGTAACACCTGCATATTCTCCCAGGCTGATGAAATTTGTATACTGGGAATCTGTTTATTCACAGGTACAAAGCTGTGAATGTATCTCTTACATTTGGTCATATATGGTTTGTAAATATTTTTCCATGTTTAGGATGGGACTCAGATACTAAAAGTAGTATCAAATTCATAGACAATAACAAAGGCATACATTAAAATCATCATGAATTTTTTAATAACACTTCAATCCTTCAAAGTTTCTTTGAGCTTTTCTTAAGTACAGTTTTACTTTAGTGCAATGATGAATATGAAATAACATCTGAAAAACAAAAAGAAGATTTCAATTGTGTTAGAATCTCAAGTCAAATCTAAGAACTTTCAATCGGGTTGTTTTAATGTAGGTTATTTTGGTACTAAATATTTAAGTGGAATTATCAGGCATGTTTTTAGCTATTTAAAATTAGATGCCAGATTTTGTCTCACCCTTTTTAAAAAACATTTTAAAACTACCATCAAAGGTCAATTTTCAGAAATAAATACAATAGTGCTTAAGAGTTTGGACCTCAAGATGCAGTGGCTGGATTTGGGGTGTTTAATGCTGCAGTGTCTGTGATTGTAATGGGGATGCTAATACTATTGCACAGGACTTATGTGAAGATACCTGGTACAGAACAAGTGTGTTTTTTTTTTTTTTTGCTATTATGACTATGAAAGCAGTTCAATTTGCGTGTTTTTTTTTGTTTGTTTGTTTTTTGTTTTTTTTTTGCTTATTTAAACATGCTTTGATCTTTAGAGTCTAAAATCTAACCTTGGAAATGTTTTGCTGCATTATGTTCATCCCATTTTTAAAACACAAAACAATTTTAGGTGTCTGTAACCCTCGAGACCTTTCAAGATCTGTCCTTGCCAATTCCTGGCAAGGAAGACCTTGCTAAGCTGCATTCATCAAGTCATCCAACTTCTATAGTCAAAGCAGGATCATGTGGCGAAGCATATGCTCCACAAGGGTGGATAGCTTTTTTCATGGAATATGTGAAGAGGTATGTATTTATTTTCTTTGTATTACATGATTGTTAAAACTGCTGTTTCTGCTGTACTGGCAGAACACTTCCTTTTTTTTCTATCAATGATGTTTCAGGTTTGTTGTCTCATGTGTCCCTAGCTGGTTTTGGGGTCCAGTAGTAACCTTGCAAGATTGTCTTGCTGCCTTCTTTGCCAGAGATGAACTAAAAGGTAAGAAATATAATATCTATGGCTAAATTTTTGTAGGTAAATCTAAAATACTAGTGGGACTAAATAATAAAATGTATTCATAAAAGCTAAGTTTTAAGACAGCTTAATAGTACTTTCACATATTGGCATTCGGTTAGTGTCTACCTTGATAATATAAATATAACAAGAAAAATCACATCCTGAAGGAATTCATGTGAATTCCTGTAGTATAAGACAAATGATAAGTGAAATGTTTTAAAGCTGTTCTGAGATCCATAGAAGGGCAAACTCAACCAAAATAATGGACTTATTTGTGTGTCTGTAATTGTGAACTACTCCGTATCGTTTAAGGTCATTCACTATTTTTGTGTGTCTAGCACCTTGCTTGGACATATGACAGGCAGTCAGTAAGTTTTGTTCAATGAATAAATGGAAAAGATATTATTTGAGGTAGGTCTTCAATGTTGGCAGGACTTAAGGGAGGGGAAGGTAAACAGTAACCTGATTCATGAGCATAGATTAAAAAAATGGAACCTTGTTTTTCTGTGCTGGGAGGTCAGCATGGGGCAAAATCAAATAATTACAGGACCATAATAAGCAATTTGCTGTTAATTTGAAACCAATGCCAGATCTGTTTTATTTGCAGGTGACAATATGTACAGTTGTGAAAAATGCAAAAAGTAAGTGACATTGACAGTGCTTTTAATTGCATGTTGTGTATTTTTCTTGGTTTTTAGAATTGGGTATGTGGAGTTAAATTTGCCACTGTATTTAGAAAAATATAGGCCAGAAAGGTTTATCCTAGTAATAATAGAGATTAGCTGTTTTGTGAAACAAATGTGAGGTAAAAATTTGACAAATTTAATAGGCTTATTAAGATGTGAGAGTATATTTTGAGGGATGAAATCTGTATGTGATTTTGCATAAAACGTATTCCTAAATAAGGCAATATTTTCTTCTGAATTACCATTTTAACAGGCTAGATTCAGGAAGTGAAAGGTACAAAGTTTCATATCCACATAAAATTCCTAAAGGTTATACCAACTTCGATGTTATCTGCTGTTAACGATGGCATACGAGAAAGACAGCTAAAGTCTGATTTTGTTTACATCTACTACCAGCTGCCTTTTTCTGTCTTGTAATCAATTTAGACTTTTAATGCTTCTTAGTGGTAAGTCAGAAAAAAGTGTTGGAAGACTTGGTGAAAAGCAGCTATTTGTGAGGCAAAGTGAACTGGAAATTTCTTCTCAATCTCTGTAATAGGAATGCAACGGCTTGCTAATAAGATCTGGGATAATACAGACTTCTAGTTCTTGGCAGTAACCTCAAGGAAACATTGATCTGCAACTGATCATGACATGACAGAAAGGAATGGTATACTATTTGGTTGATAAAGATGAAAAAGCTGACTTCTACTTTTGGAGAAAGTATCACTTTGTTCTTGAAGCCCTAGCTGACTGCTGAAAAGGAAGTTGGCTTGGAAAGGGATTGTTCCTTGTAAAGCAAAGCATACTAAGAAAAAGATAACAGTGAAGATGGAAAAGAACCTTGCATCTACCTCCAAATTCAAAGTAGAGATCTGTCAAATGTATATTAATTTTGATTATATAATAATAACCATCCTTTATCTTTTTTTCCACATGTAAGAATAAAGGTTTTTTGTTTTTTGTTTTTTCATTTGAGACATAGTCTCATTCTGTCGCCAAGGCTGAAGATTCAGTAGCATGATTACAGCTCTTTGCAGGCTCAGCTTCCTGGGCACAAGCGATCCTCCTGCCTCAGCCTCTCAAGTAGCTGGGACTACAGATGCATGCCACCATGCCTGGCTAATTTGTATTTTTTGTAGAAATGGGGTTTTGTCATGTTGCCCAGGCTGTTTGTGAACTCCTTGGCTCACATGATTTGCCAACATTGGCCTCCCAAAATGCTGAGATTACAAGCGTGAGCCACTGTGTCCGGCCAAGACTTTTTTTTTTTTTTTTTTTTTTTTTTTTTCTTCTTGAGAGGGAGCCTTGCTCTGTCGCCCAGGCTGGAGTGCAGTGGTGTGATCTCGGCTCACTGCAACCTCTGCCTTCTGGGTTCAAGCAATTTTCCCTGCCTCAGCCTCTTGAGTAGCTGGGATTACAGGCGCCCGCCACCACACCCAGCTAATTTTTGTATTTTTAGTTGAGATGGGGTTTTGCCATATTGGTCAGGCTGGTCTTAAACTCCTGACCTCAGGTGATCTGCCCACCTTGGCCTCCCAAAATGCTGGGAGTATAGGCGTGAGCCACGGTGCCTGGCCAAGAGTTTGATATGTTGACTTGAACTACAAATTTTATAAAACTGAGGTTTTGCTTTATCTGGTTTTACTTAATATCTAGATGTTTTAAAGGCATAGCCACACCACAGACAGTAGCACATTTGTTAAAACAATTTTCCTCAAAGAGTTATACAGCTCTCTAAATTTTTGATTACTGATATCTTGGTTTAAATTACTATTGTTATTTTTTGAGATGGAGTCTTGCTCTGTCCCCAGGCTGGAGTGCAGTGGCATGATATTGACTCACTGCAGCCTCCGCCTCCTGGGTTCAAGTGATTACTCTGCCTCAGCCTCATGAATAGCTGGGACTACAGGCGTGCACCACCATGCCCGGCTAATTTTTTGTATTTTAGTAGACATGGGGTTTCACCATGTTGGCCAGGATGGTCTCCATCTCCTGACCTTATGATCGGCCCGCCTTGGCCTCCCAAAGTGCTGAGATGACAGGCGTGAGCCACTGCGCCTGGCCAGTTTAAATTATTTTTTACAATAAGGGACTCCAGTGTTTTGATTAAGATATTTAATGTATACGTGTAACATAATTCAGTGGCAAGTATTTCTAGTCTGATATCTTTTGTCTCTGCATTTTCTTTCTTTCTTTCTTTCTTTTTTTTTTTTTTTTTTGAGACAGGGTCTCACTCTAGCCCAGGCTGGAGTACAATGGTGCGATCTTGGCTCTCTGCAAACTCTGTGTCCCGGATTCGTGATTCTCCTGCCTCAGCCTCCTGAGTATCTGGGACTACAGGCATGTGCCACCATGCCTGGCTAATTTTGTATTTTTAGTAGAGACGGGATTTCACCATGTTTGCCAGGCTGGATCTCTGCATTTTCTAAAAGATTTTTGTTGCAAATTTAAATATACTAAGTTTTTTTGTAGACTAATTGATTTTCTCTTTTCTCCCCTTAGGTTGAGAAATGGAGTGAAGTTTTGTAAAGTACAAAAGTTTCCTGAGGTATGGGCATTATTTTAATTCAACTTATATTGTGTGGTAGGAACATAAAGTATTAATGTAACAAAATGTAGTAATAAATTCTCTTTGCTTGGTTGAAGAATTGAATGATTGCTATGCATGCCTTTTTAAGATTATTCAGTTTTAAAATATTGAGTTAAATACCGTAAGTGCCCTTTAACAATGTGCTGTGTTGAACAAAGTTTAATCATACTTGCAGGATCTTGCCAGGTCTAAAGTGTAAAATTAGAAAAACAAATAGCAGTGAACTTAGAAAGTACCATGTTTCACCATTTCCATATTTTTAACATCTCTGGAAGCAGGTTATAATTGCAGATCAATACTTAACCTTGACACTTCAGTATATATTGAATAGACTGCTTTATCTAGCATTTAAAACTAAATGAAAATCTAAATAACTTTATAATTGTATTTTGATTGAACACCTCAGTTTCTTGCTTGTTGAATAAAAATGTTACTAAGTTTTACCTGTTATAATGCTTTTTGTTTTCTGTATTGACAAATTAGTTTTGAATTTTATTCTCTTTTAGATTTTATGCATCCACCTTAAAAGATTCAGACATGAACTAATGTTTTCCACCAAAATTAGTACCCATGTTTCATTTCCGCTAGAAGGCTTGGATCTTCAGCCATTTCTTGCTAAGGATAGTCCAGCTCAAATTGTGACATATGATCTTCTGTCAGTCATTTGCCATCATGGAACTGCAAGTAGTAAGTATATAGGTTTAACAATTGTTCCTAGATTAAAAAAAAATTAAAATAAGCCTGGGCGTGGTGGCTCATACCTGTAATACCAGCCTTTTGGGAGAATGAGGTGGGAGAATCACTTAATTAAAGCCAGGAGTTTGAGACCAGCCTGGGCAGCACAGTGAAACCCCATCTCTACAAAATAAATAAATAAACATCCTAATTAATCTTTTAAATAATATCTGAATAAAAGAAAAAACGTTAAAAACAGATGTTACTGCTAATTATTAAAAACATGTCAGATAATTTTATGCAATTAAATATTTTTACTATGATGTTTCCAATATTGAAAATTGTATACAGTTAATAAGGCATTAACATGATTTTTTTTTTTTTTTTTTTTTTTTTTTTGGAGACAGAGTCTCACTCTGTTGCCCAGGCTGGAGTGCAGTGGCGCGATCTTGGCTCACTGCAACCACTGCCTCCCAGGTTCACGCCATTCTCCTGCCTCAGCCTCCCAAGTAGCTGGGACTACAGGCGCCTGCCACCACGCCCAGCTAATTTTTTTGTATTTTTAGTGGAGACGGGGTTTCACCATGTTAGCCAGGATGGTCTCGATCTCCTGACCTCGTGATCCGCCTGCCTCGGCCTCCCAAAGTGCTGGGATTACAGGCGTGAGCCACCATGCCTGGCCCTAACATGATTTTTATACTGGATTTTTTAAGATTATGTGTTCTAGCCGGGTGTGGTGGCTCATACCTGTAATCCCAGCACTGGGAGGCCAAGGCAGGTGGATCATCTGAAGTCAGGAGTTCGTGACCAGTCTGGCCGACATTGTGAAACCCCGTCTCTACTAAAAATACAAAAAATTAGCCAAGCATGATGGCGGGCGCCTGTAATCCCAGCTACTCGGGAGGCTGAGACAGGAGAATCGCTTGAACCTGGAAGGTGGAGGTTTCAGTGAGCTGAGATTGCACCATTGCACTCCAGCCTGGGCAACAAGAGCAAAACTCCATCTCAAAAATAAAAATAAAAAAAATAATATGTTTTCTAATAGCTGGGTGTTTGTGGGGGCGCAGTCAGGCTGGCGGGAAAAATTTTAGTTTTAGAAAATATACACAAACCCTTCTGGAGGGCTGGGAGTTTTTACATATAGTACTTGGCTGAAGGCAGCCTTGTACCCTTAGTTAAGTAAATTAGAGTAGAAAAGGAATGTGGGGAGTTTATCTCACTAGCTTGTTTACCCATGTGGTCCTAAGACTAACCTTTTATTTACCGGGTTCTTAATTGCTTTCTACTGGGGAGGTTTGCAATATCAATTACCGTCTAGTGGTGTTGACTCAAGGCTTTGTCAATTAATCTGTACTGAATAAATGTGAGTCTCACTGGCTCGTCGAGGCTGCTGTCTGCAACTGTTTACAGCACTGTTCTTGGAGTCTGTAAGTGGCCCAGATGCTTAGCCAGACTGGCAAAGCAGAATATCTGTGTCAGTGTACTTTATTCATCCGTCATTGGGTCAGGGTCTGTGGGACAGACCCCCGCAGGTGTTAATGACTCATGCCTGTAATCCCAGCACCTTTGGAGGCTGAGGCAGAAGGATCACTTGAGGCTCGGAATTTGAGAACAGCCTGGACAACATAGCAAGACCCCATCTGTAAAAAAACAAAAATAAATTAGCTGGGTGTGGTGATGTGCACCTGTAGTTCCTATTACTCAGGAGGCTGAGGCAAGAGGATAGCTTGAGCCCAGAAATTTGAGGCTGCAGTGAGCTGTGATCCCTTCACTGAACTCCAGCTTGGGCAACAGAGCAAGACTGTGTCTATTAAAAAATAAAAAAATTTTAAAAATTACATGTTCTTTCATCAGGTGATGAAGGAATGGTGGCAAGCGTGCAAATTGAAAAAAAAATACAAGCATAATTCTTCCTATATTCCAGCTACTGTGCTAGGCACTGGAAATATAAAAAGTTTATCTTCATTTCTTCTGTTGTTTTTGTATTACTGTAATGACTTCTTTTCCCTCAAATTCAGGTGGACACTATATAGCCTACTGCCGAAACAATCTAAATAATCTCTGGTATGAATTTGATGATCAGAGTGTCACTGAAGTTTCAGAATCTACTGTACAAAATGCAGAAGCTTACGTTCTTTTCTATAGGTAATGGAAATAACTGTAGATGCGAAAGGACATCTCCCATTTTGGGCTTATCAGTGACTTCTAAGACATTCTAATGGATTGCTGAGTCAAGATTAGGAATTGTTTTCCTCCTATTTCATTACAGTAAAATACAGTGAAAGGCTGTATATGTAGAATGATTCTTTGTTCAGAAAATGCTAAATCATTTACTTGAAGAGCAAAGGGATATATTTTGTTTTAGTAAGATTAATTTTAGTGCCGGGCACAGTGGCTCAGGCCTGTAATCCCAGCACTTTGGGAGGCCGAGGCGGGTGGATCACGAGGTCAGGAGTTCAAGACCAGCCTGGCCAAGATGGTGAAACCCTGTCTCTACTAAAAATACAAAAATTAGTCAGGTGTTGTGGCAGGCGCCTGTAATCCCAGCTACTGGGGAGGCTGAGGCAGGAGAATCGCTTGAACCCGGCGGGTGGGGGTTGCAGTGAGCCTAGATTGCGCCACTGCACTCCAGCCTCGGCAACAGAGTGAGACGCCATCTGAAAAAAAAAAGAAAAAAAAAGAAAAAGAAAGATTAGGTTTAATTTAAAAATTAGGCATTGATGGTCTGAATTAAGTACCAAATTTTCTCCTAAAGTAGCTAATAATGAAAGTATTACTATAAAAATACTTGGTTTTTTTTAGCATCTTATAAAAGAAGATGCTAGCTTCTGAAACAGAAGCAGATTAATTATTTAGCTTGATCTTATTAACAAACATTTGAATGCTTACTGTGTTCCAGTAGTTATGTGGATACCTGTAGGTAAGATACAGTTTCATCCCTAAGAGTATATAATGTATTTGGTGGATAATACAAAGTATATTTCTCTTGAAATTCCCAAGACCTAATAAAGATAGTGTTAATATGTGTGTTAAGTCTAATAAGAAGAAAAATCCATCTACTAGTAATGTAGTAAAATGCATATTGAATTTAACTAATCATTGTCCTTAATAGGAAGAGCAGCGAAGAGGCACAAAAAGAGAGGAGAAGGATATCAAATTTATTGAACATAATGGAACCAAGCCTCCTTCAGTTTTATATTTCTCGACAGTGGCTTAATAAATTTAAGACCTTTGCCGAACCTGGCCCTATTTCAAATAATGACTTTCTTTGTATTCATGGAGGTAAGAAATCCTGTAATGCAAACCGGTGGTAGAAGTTTGCTGTAAAATAATTTGCAAATTAGGAGAGCCAAGAATTTTCCTCTCCCACTTATTTCCCATTTCCCCACCTGCATTCAAACTTAATGTGTTTTAATTCCATATGGTTTCAGAAATTCACCCTTCCTTTTTAATTGTAGGTAATCTCTAGCTTCTTTATTGAACATATATTTACTGAGTACATGCTTTCTAAACTTTTTACTAGTGCCTAAGGACACTAAAAATCCTTTTTCTTCTGTGAAAACTCTAATTTCATAGTAGAGTAAGATACATAAACAGCTGTTTACATTACAGTGAGCTCCTCTATTATACATCATTTTTCCTACCTGAGACATTCCTGTGCTGGTGATTTTATCTGTCGACTATATTGGTGGTTCTTAACCCCATTGTCTAAATGAATAGCTGGCTTTTTTCCCAAGTATGGAAATGTATCTGGGATTTAAGAAAAAAAAGCCTCATAATTAAATATAACTTTGGCCCTTGTGAGATTGGCTGTGTTAATGTTTATTTCTACAATAAATAGGACCTTTGTGTGACGCCAATTAAACTTCAAGGTTGAAGATGGGATATTCATGGTAATTATGTTTGTAGTGAAACCAGAAGGGATAGGGATACCTGTATTGGACATAGAAATTTTAAGGTGTATGTTCATCTTGAGGAAACACAATCACCAAAAATGCTTTATAATTACCTTTCTTGGGAGAGAGAGTGTAAGAATAATGATTGAGCTGGGTGCAGTGGCTCACACCTGTAATCCCATTGTCTCAGGAGGCTGAGGCAGGAGGACTCCTTGAGCCCTAGAGTTTGAGGTTGCAGTGAGCCATGGTCATGCTGCTGCACTCCAGCCTGGGTGACAGAGTGAGACCTTGACTCAAAAAAATGGCCAGACACAGTGGCTCATGCCTCTAATCTCAGCACTTTGGGAGGCCAAAGCAGGAGGATCACTTGAAGTCATGAGTTCGAGACCAGCCTGGGCAACATAATGAGAGCCTGTTTCTTCAGAAAAAAAAAAAAAAAAAAAAAAGAAAAGTTAGCTGGGTGTGTTGAAGCATGCCTGTAGTCCCAGCTACTCAGGAGGCTGGGGTGGGAGGATCCCTTGAGCCCAGGAATTTTGAGGCTGCTGTGAGCCACGATCATGCCACTGCACTCTCTGGACTGGGTGACAGAACAAGACCCTTCCACTTAAAAAAAAATGATGATTGATCTGTCATTTAGTTACTGTTAAAAAAAATGAGTTTAATGTTTGAAAGGAATATAATTAAAAGCATGAAACAGATATGTTTATATATTTTTTTAGGTGTTCCTCCAAGAAAAGCTGGTTATATTGAAGACCTGGTTTTGATGCTGCCTCAGAACATTTGGGATAACCTATATAGCAGGTTTGTTTTTTAAATCAGACCATACAGTGTTGTGAAAGTCGGTTAAACTGGTTAAAAGGGGATTGGATTATTTCAGAGATGCTCCTTGTGCTATGTGTTTATTCTTTTCCCTCACTTATTCATTCTAAAGTGTGAGTAGGAAGACTTTGTAGCTACTGTGGCATAGTCTAGATAATTAATTTTAATTTTTTCTAATTATCTATCTGTGAAGGTATGCTATGGTAATTTAAGTACCTTGTTTAAAATATTTTGCATATCCCCACACTAAAATTTTACATATGTATATACTCCCACAATTGAGTATCTTACTCTTAAATTGTAAATTTTTTTTTCTTTTTTTTTTGAGACAAGGTCTTGCTCCGTCAACCAGGCTGGAGTGCAGTGGCACGATCTTGGCTCACTGCAGCGTCAACCTCCTAGGCTCCAGTGGTCCTCTCACTTCAGCCTGCCGAGTTGCTGGGATCACAGGCATGCATCACCATGTCTGGCTAATTTTGGGGTGTTTTTTGTAGAGATGGGGTTTTGCCATGTTGCCTGGGCTGATCTTGAACTCCTGGGCTCAAGCCATGTGGCTGCTTTGGCCTCCCAAAGTCCAAAGTATTGGGATTACAGGCATGCATCACTGGGCCTGGCCTTAACATCATAAACTTTAAAATTTTAAGATGGAGTCTCGCTCTGTCGCCCAGTCTGGAGTGCAGTGGTGCAATCTCAGCTCACTGCAACCTCTGCCTCCCAGTTTCAAGCGATTTTGTGCCTCACCCTCCCAAGTACCTGAGATTACAGGCACACATCACCATGCCTGGCTAATGTTTATATTTTTAATAGAGACGGGGTTTCACCACATTGGCCAGGTTGGTCTCGCAACTCCTGACCTTTATTTTAAAACATTTTCCACCACAATTTTCCTACTAATTATGTTTTCTTTAATTAAATATTAAAAATAATTCATACATTGAATGCTTCTTACTTGAGAGGCCAGGGGAGGCCTTCATCTGATGAAAACTTGACTGTGACTGTGATGTGTAACTAAGATTTATATGTTGTATGATACTTTTTGAAACCACTTCTTTTAGTTTGTTGTTGGCGCTAACATTTTGGAGCAGAAATAAGGGAAAGTTGAAATATAGATAAAGCAGGTTAAGCAATAAACTGATAAAGTCACTGACCTTAATAAACATAATAACAAGTCCTTATATGATTTTTGATTTTTATATTACTTTGAGAATTTTATTAAGAGGATTTATTTTTACTGGGTATTTGGCCACTGACTTAAATGTTAGAAACAAACTTCCTAGAACATAAGCTTTCTTAAGATTGCCATAGTTTTAATTCTTAAATTTTTCATGCTTTAGGTATGGTGGAGGACCAGCTGTCAACCATCTGTACATTTGTCATACTTGCCAAATTGAGGCGGAAAAAATTGAAAAAAGAAGAAAAACTGAATTGGAAATTTTTATTCGGGTAAAAAAGTGATGCTTTTCAAATTGATCTAGGATAAAGATGAAGACCTGACAATTATCAGAGTTATATGATATTAATAAAATGATTGGATGAAAGAGTTGTAATAGATTTCAAGTGTTCTAGGTGCATAATGGTGAATGACCTCAGGCAGTTCACTACAGTTCTGTTGAGTTATGTTCTCCCTTTGTGTGTTTTTTTTTTTTTTTGTGTATGTGTTTATGAGACAAAATCTTGCTCTGTCGCCCAGGCTGGAGTGCAGTGGTGCAATCTTGGCTCACAGCAACCTCTGCCTCCTAGGTTCAAGCAATTCTCCTGCCTCAGCTTCCCAAGTAGCTGGAACTACAGGCATGCCCCACCACGCTAGGCTAATTTTTGTATTTTTAGTAGAGACGGGTTTTGCCATGTTGGCCATGCTGGTCCCGAACTCCTGACCTCACGTGATTTGCTGTCTTGGCCCCACAAAGTACTGGGATTATAGGCATGAGCCACTGCTCCTGGCCCCTTTGTGGGTTTTTGCTTTTATGGATTGACAATACTTTTTTTTTTTTTTTTTTTAATGTATTGGCACTGGCAGAAATCTTATTGAAATGGAAAATTACAGGTTTCCTTAAGTTAGTGTTGTCTGTAGTCTATCCAGACTGCATGTACTACTTTGATTCTTTTGTGAGATATAATATTCTTTTGTTTTTTTGAGGGACTCCTGGGCTTATAAATATACTCATTTTTCACAAACTGAGCATATTATGAGGTGTCCCTTAATTGTAAGCAACAGAAAGTGTGGTCATAAAATCAAAAGCATGAACAACCAGGTTTTATGGGCAAGGACTAGTACCCTTCCAATTATTGACGTAGCAAGAAGTCTCTGCAGTACTGTTGTCAGTAACATAACTCCAACTATTTAAGACAATTGAAAATTTGGATCACTTGAGAGACACGTTTATTCATAAATCTACTGAGACACTATTACGGGGAGGAGTAATACTGCAAGAAAAAAATTGGGATTCTTTTAGTAAAAGCAGTGGAGAAGATATTGAGCAGATCAAAATAAGATGTCCAGTATGTTTTGTATTATTCATTTCCTGTACATGTGTAGACACACACACACTCCTGCTTTTCCTCATTGATTCAGGGCTTTTTTTGTGCCCTTGCCTAAAGTAAAGTAAATTTTACATAAAAAAGATGCAGGTATAGATTTATTTATTTTACATGGGCTTCATTTGCTTCTTGAATCTAAGGAAGCAAACTTTAGTTGAATATTAAAAATAGTTTTTTCCATCAATGCTTAAATAATGGCTAATGACTGTGTCTGTCAGGATTTGATTAATAGAAGCTATTCTAAGTATTTTGAATAGAATCAGAATATAGGGAATGAGAGATGTACATTACTATTGAAAGGACTGGGCAGTGAAGGTCAAGAAGACCACTGCTGACTTTCAGGAAATCTAAAAGTGGAATAGGGTACCACATTGTGGATGGAAGAGAAGCAGTGGCCAAGAATGGTGTTTATAACCACAGAGGGTAAAGAGAATTTCTGTATAGTGAGTGGCATGAGCCCAATCAAGGGTGTTAGAGCCCAGGCAGGATAAGAAGGGATGCCCATGTTGGCCTGACATTGGTGGCTGCAAGGGTACAGCATAGTGGTGGTAGTGGCAGTGAGTGATTGGTTCCATATGGGAAAATGATCAGGACATAAGTGTAATGAGTACCAAGTTTCTCATTGTCAGATGAGGAAGTTTCAAATATGGAAAAGGAGAAAACTAAACTTTACCTTGTGTTGTTATTGGATTGGAGTTATGGGTATCTTTGTGAACTCATGATAATAGCTGAGTAAATATGGACATGTGTGTGTGTGTGTGTGTGTGTATGTGTATGCATGTATAGAAACTTGATATTTCTTAACTCTCACTGAAAGTGCCTTGGATCAATGATTACTCCAGTAGGATTGATCATACCTAGCTCTCAGATATATATATGTCTATATGTTTATATAGATATCTATATCTATATATAGATTGATTACTCCAATCTATTGATTACTCCAGTAGGATTGATCATACCTAGCTGTCAGAGACATATATATATAGATCTATCTAGATAGATCTATATGTAGCTTTATATATAGAGAGAATATGTTCTATATATACAGAATATGTTAAACATGTATATAAAATATAGATATATAGATATGTATCTATATATATCTATATATTTCTAAATTTTATTCTAAAAGACAGGGTCTCATTCTGTCACCAGGCTGGAATGCAGTGGCTGGTCATAGTTCACTGTAACCTTGAACTCCTAGGCTAAAGGGATCCTCCTGCCTCAGCATCCCGAGTAGCTAGGACTACAGATGCACACCACCATGTGTGGCTAATTTAAAAAATAAATTTTTTTGTAGAGACAGTGTCTTGCTGTCTTGCTCAGGCTGGTCTCTAATTCCTGGCCTCAAGTGATTTTCCTGCCTCTGCCTCCCAAAGCTCTGGGATTACAAGCATAAACTACTGTGCCTAGCCTCAAAATAAATTACAGTAACATATAACCTCATTAAATAAAATAGGAGATATTGCATCCATATTGGTATAAATAAATGAATGAATAAATGGAAAGGATGAGGATTGGAATGCTTATATCATTTCAACTTAACTCCCTCATTAAACACTTATTAATTACAAAGGGAAAAGACTAACTTTCAGCAGAGAATCCTGACACCATCTCGATGAAGATAAAATGAGCATCATTAGAAATGAAACAAATCAATTAGTTGGGTGTGCTGGTGTGTAAGTTCCAGATATTCAGGAGGCGGAGGCAAGAGGATCACTTGAGCCCAGGAGTTTAAGACCAGCCTGGACAACATAGTGAGACTTTATATCTTAAAAAAAAGAAAGAAATGAAACAAAATCAAAATTATGTGCCAGAATAGTATACAATTAGAAGAACATGGCACCACTTCTTTGGTACACAGGTGGATAACCTGAATCTCAAATGAGGAAAGTCACAAACCCTAATTGAGGGACATTTTGTAAAACAACAAACTATTTGGAGGAAAGGAACATCTGTTCAGCAACTTATTCTGAAATCAAACTAGGTAAAGAAAATTTCTTTGTATACTTGGAGTTTTCCTATAAGTTTCAGATTGCTTCAGAGTTTTAAAAAATTCAAAACTGCATAAAGCCCTTGGAAACGATTTCAGCTGTCTGCCTATGGCAGTGCTCAGAAACCTGAGAAGCTACTGCTACTATCAGGACCCAAGTGAATTATTCAAGAGGATGCCCAGAAGACACAGGATGCTGCTGTTAAAGATGTTAGCTGTGTACAATACTAAGTGAGATTGGATTCTTTGGAAGATGCTTAGAAGTGGTGGCAAAACCCTACTTATGCTATCTGTGGATGCCTCAAGCCTGCCCAAAGCTGCCACCAGAGGGGAAAATCATTTTTCTTTCTCTTATACCTTTCATATATTTCATATATCATGGTTATATATAGTCTGGCATACTACTGGCAATGGATCCTGCAAAATGTAGGCTTGTCTTCACAGAAGGAAGTATATGAATACATGAAAATGATGTTCATTAACAGATAATACAGCACAGCCTACCCCTTTGTCAACTCAGCACCCATATACACTTACACAACCAAACAACAGTAGCAACAATATCATGCTTCTGCCTGATGTAATACAACTAGCTCCTGCACCAGTATGTGTTGCATTTGCCCTTTCCCCATATTTGGGAGACCCAAAGTCCCACCAGTCACTATACCTATTTCTAAATGATGTTCATAAATCTTTTAGTTCAGAGAGTATAGTCACACTTTTCCCTGTTATGGTCTGTAATCTAAAGAATGAACAGTAACGTTATAGTAGTCAAATGAAAGGAAAAAAATAAATTGGTAGTTATTTCAACATCTGGTAAATATTTATAAATATGTACGTGGAGCAAGGAAGAAATATGTATCTATAGCTAATCACTACCCATTTCTTATTTCCTCTGTTCTCAGCCAATACCCTGGCTGGTTGTGAATGTATTTACCTCATAAAATAACCCAGACCTTCATTTCTGAAGGGTTTGAACCTTTAGTAGTCTTGTCTGTATTAAATTTCTCTCTCTGAGTATGGAAATACTAAATGGTGCCTATAGTGGGTTGAATGGTGGTTCCCAAAAAGATATTTCCATACTCTAATCTCTGTAAATTAACCTTATTGGTGAATGTGACCTTACTTGAAAAAAGAGTATTTGCATATGTAAGGATTTGTGAGATGAGATCATCCTCAGTTGTCTGAATGGGCCCTAAATCCAGTAAGTGACCTTTCACAGAGATACACAGCAGAGAGATACACAGAGAAGAGGTGAAAATCATGAAGATGGAGGCAGAGATTGGAATGATACAGCTGCAAGGTAGAAGCTTTAGAAGCATGACAGACAAGGAATGGAGTCTTCCCCTAGAGCCTCTGCAGGGTGAATGGTTCTCCTGACACTTTGATTTTGGAGTTCTGTTCTCTAAAACTGAGAGAATAAATACCTTTTCATTTACCAAATTTGTGGCATTTTGTTATAGCATCCCTCTGAAACTAACACAGTGGGTATAATCTGGTTTCCCAACATAATCCTCTTCGTTCCTATTATGTAGTAATGTAGTATTCATTTTATTTACCCTTTATAACTGGGGTCAGTCATTGCAGCCAGTACTGTAACCTCCTCTTTGCTTGCTGATTCAGTGACATGAGAAACTCAAAATGGCCAGGGGGCTGTCTCAACTTTTAGTCCAGTCAAATTGTTGTTGTGTTCCCTTGGGATATAAATCTTCCACATTTAGTAGAGGCCGAAGTTGTGAGTATGGGAAGCAAAACTTTTGTGAATATGTCAGTAGGTAGTAGTAGATGAGCTCTCTTATTTCCTTTACCTGACTCCTAGGTTTATGTATTCCAGTTATGGGAAAAACCACCATATATTGGTTTCTAATTTGGAGCATATACTACATCGTGTAAGATAGTACCAAACCCACAAAGTGTTGCCACCCACACAAAAAACTAAGTCCAGTAGGCCAACATCTTTTGCATGATAGCGCATGGTAAGATCAGCGAATTTTATGGAAGTAAGCCTGTTTCTTCATTTCTTTTGTGTAAAATGACTTCCATGGTCAGAGCCAATGTAGGATATTATGGTTACGAATGAGTCATTCACAAAGTCCAAGAATAGTGGTACGTGGTAAAACACTGGGTTAGGAAGGTAGACCTAAATCCAGTGTAAGTTATAGGTGTTTACAAATCACGTGTCATCAAAGGACTCATATCCAGACTATATATAAAAAGAACATACAACTCAATAAGTAAACAAATACTCCAATTGGAAGATAGGCAAAAAATTTGGATAGGAATTACCCTTAAGAAAATAGGTCTAATAAGCACATAAAAAGTACACAGTGTCAGTCATTAGGGAATTCCTATGAATATCAATGATGAGCATGCAAAATGCTGTTTGCCAAATGATAAACAGTTTGGTAATTTCTTGTAGGTTCAACTCCTAGTACATGACCCAGCAATCCCACTCTTAGGTATTCATTCCAGATAAATGAAAATTTATGTTAACATAAAACATGTAAACAAATGTTTATGGCAGTATTGTTCATAATTGCCCAAAACTGGAAACAATTGAAATGTCTATCATCTGACAAATGGATAAACAAAATGTGTTATAGTTGTATAATAAAATGCTACTCAGCAGTAAAAAGATCATGGCGTACTGATCCATGAAGCAACATGGATGAATATTAGAAACATTATGCCAAGTGTAAGACATACAAAAGACTATATAATGTCTAATTTCATTTATATGAAATTTCTAAAAAGGGAAAAAGTGTGGAGACAAACAGTTAGTGATTTCAAGGGCTGAGAGAAGGGGAATTGATTGCAAACTGGTGCAGGACAGCTTTTGTGGGTGTTGGAGGGCTCTAAGCTGGATTGTGGTGACAGTTGCACAACTATACATTTACAGAAAACCATTAAAGTCCATACGAAGAGTGGGAGGATTACACCTTAATAAAATTGTTTTTGTTTTTTTTTTTTAAAGCAAATCTGGGGCTGGGCAAGGTGGCTTATGCCTTGCTAGCACTTTGGGAGGCTGAGAAGAGGGGATTGCTTGAGCCTAGGAATTGGAGATTACAGTGAGCTATGACCATGACCGTGCACTCCAGCTTAGGCAACAGAGCAAGACCCTGTCTTTAAAAATAAATAAAATTGGCTGGGCTCAGTGGCTCACGCCTGTAATCCCAGCACCTTGGGAGGCTGAGGCAGGCGGATCACTTGAGGTCAGGAGTTCAAGACCAGCCTGGCCAACATGGTGAAACCCCATCTCTACTAAAAATACAAAAATTAGCCAGGCATGGTGGCGGGCGCCTGTAATCCCAGCTACTAGGGAGGCCGAGGCAGGAGAATCGCTTGAATTGGGGAGGTGGAGATTGCAGTGAGCCAAGATCGTACCAGTGCACTCCAGCCTGGATGAAAGAGTGAGATTCTGTCTCAAAAAAAAAAAAAAAAAAAAAAATTGCAAACCTATTATTATTCTATAATATTAGGGGTTTTTTTTGTCTTATTCAGCCCCCCCCCCCTTTTTTTTAAACAAAGCATTTGTGTTAACAGAAATAACACTGGAATATAAAAATAGGTGCCCTTAGTGGATTGGAAGCTAAGTGAAGTTTCTGAAAAACTGAAAAAGCAGATAGGATCAGATCAAAGAAGCAAGCCAAGGGCCACAGGAAATGACTGTGTGGGCTTTAATTTTGGAAGTGACAGATATGGATGATGACCTTAGCATTCTGCCTGTTGCACTGTACCAGGCAGCAAGCATAAAGGTATCTGCCTGGGTAGAGCAGTGAGTGTAGACCATGTGAAGTATGATTGATATTCAGGGAGATACATAAGGATATTGTATCCTAAATAACAAAACAAAACCTCAATAGATGGGTTGATTGAATGGCAAAATAAATACTACTGGAGAGGAAATGAGTATGCTGAAAGATATAGCGGAAAGATTTCTCCTAAGGTGAAGCACAAAAAGATAAACAGAAGGAAGAAAAGTTTTGACATGTTGGATAGCTATAGGATCCATTGTTTTTCTATTATGTATTTTTTAAAAGAGAACAGAGTGAGAACTACATTTAGAGTAACCATTTAGATAAATTTTCCAGAACTAGAGAGAAACACATCCTTAAATTAATGAGATAACTGTGCTTAACTAAATTTTAAAAAGCGTCTACCTAAACACATAGGAAGTAACTTCTCAATACCAAAGATAAAGTAAGTCCTGAAAGTTTTCAAACATGGTAGTGGTATGAATTTAATGGTTGTTAGAATCCAGCATCTGGCAGATTCAGTCTGATATGACATTTTAGAACTCTCAGTTCTCTAGGGATAAGTTGCACATCACAGAAAGCCCGAACTTTAATTCCATGCCTTGAGACAAATATGCCTTAATTTCTTTGTTAACCATCAGAGACTGCCACAGCATTTTCCATTTCATTGTTCCATTGAAGCAGCTACCTTGTGTCCCAGAAAGATCTTTGCCTTCAGAGAGCTTATATATGCATACACACACACATATATACTTTTTTTTTTTTTTTTTTTTTTGAGACAAGTTGTTGCTCTTTTGCCCGGGCTGGAGCACGGTGGCATGATCACAGCTTTCTGTAGCCTCGATCTCCCACGCTCAAGAGATCCTCCACATCAGCCTCCTGATGAATAGCTGAGACTATAGGCATGTGCCACCACACCCAGTTAATTTTGCAGCCTTGATCTCCCAGGCTCAAGAGATCCCCCACATCAGCCTCCTGATGAATAGCTGGGACTATAGGGATGTGCCACCACACCCAGCTAATTTTTTGTGTATTTTTAGTAGAGATGGGGTTTTACCATGTTGCCCAGGCTGGTCTTGAATTTTCTGGTCTCAAGTGAGCCACTGTGCGATGCCAGAGCTTATATTTAATAAATATGTTATATGTTATATTAAAAGGTGATAGGTACAATGGAAAAGGGAAACATTGAACAGAATTAGAGGCACCAAGATTACACTGGTGAGGGGGAGGAGTCAGGTTGGAGTTTTATATTTTATTTTACTTTTGAGATGGAGTCTTGCTTTTTTGTCCAGGCTAGAGTGCAGTGGCACAATATCGGCCCACTGCAACCTCCTCCTCCCGAGTTCAAGTGATTCTCCTGCCTCAGCCTCCCAAGTAGCTGGGATTACAGGCACCCACCACCATGCCTAGCTAATTTTTGTATTATTAGTAGAGATGAGGTTTCACCATGTTGGCCAGACTGGTCTCGAACTCCTGACCTCAAGTGGTCTGCCTTGGCCTTCCGAAGTGCTGGGATTACAGGCATGAGCCACTGCGCCCGGCCCAGGTTGGAGTTTTAAACAGGGTGGTCAAGATAGGCCTCATTGAGAAGATGACATTTAAGCAAAGACTTAAAGGAGGTAAGGGAGATAGTCATTCAGATACCTGCAAAAAGAAGGGTTAGTGCAAAAGGCTTGTGAGGCAGAGGTGTATTTGTTTGGTTCTGGGAATAACAAAGTGGCCAGTATGATCATCAGTGAAAAATGAGGAAGAAGGATGAGGTCAGATTATGGGGTGAGATCATGGAGGTACTTCTGGGCTATTTTTATAAGGGTATCTGTGAATAATTACAGGGTTTTGATTAATTTGATTAGAGGAATTATATAATCTGAACTTGGTTGTCTTTGTCCACAGGTAGTGTGTTCCATGGATTGAATTGCCCATCATGAGATGGGCAATTACTTACACACTACTACACACTACTTACACACTACTTACGCACTACTACAATTAGATTAATTCCAAATACTCTTAATTTTCCCAAGCCTCTTTTGCTTGTGCTTCTCTTTCTATATCAGTTTTTCTCTCACTTGGGTTTTTTTTTAATTGCAAGTGGTAGAAGCCAGACTGGCTAACCTGGCAAAAAAGAAATTTACTAAGAATAAAAATTGAAAAACCAGACCTCCAAAAGTTTGAGAACTAAGGTAGCCCTGAGTATCTACCTGAATTGACATTGGAATGATTCCATTCTAACCATTAGGTCACTTCTCTGAAGATTTTTATTTCTGACAGAGTTGTGTATAGTTTGAGTCATATACCCATTCCTTAGGCCTGAGGGCTGGAAGAGGGAATTGGTCTTCAGGGACTGTCCCATCACTTATTAGAATTTACCTATACATTTATGTATATTGCTTGTGAAATGACATGTACAAGATCATTCATTCATTGCAGCATGGTAATAGCAAGTTGTCTACCAGTATCTTAAGTAAACAAAAAGTATAGACTGTGGATATAGTATGTGTACATAAAGTTTACACATTAGATTTTTAATAAATATGTGGCGTATTTATTGTTTTGAAGACTTTGTCTTGACCATCTTCATTTACCCAGTCTTTATGCCCCTTTTATGTATACTTGTTAAATTTTGAGACAGAACCTAGAATTGTTTATTCATAGATGCTACCACGTATTCTAGTACTAAGTTAGCATACATCTTACTGTACCACTGGTTTTTTTTTTTTTTTTTTTTTTTTTTTTTTTTTTTTTTTTTGAGACAGGGTCTTGTTCTGTCACCCAGGCTGGAGTACAGTGGCACAATCACGGCTCACTGTAGTCTCAACCTTCTGGGCTCAAGTAATCCTCCTACCTCAGCTTCCCCTAGTAGCTGGGACTACAGGTGCAAATCACCTCACACAGCTAATTAAAAAAATTTTTTGTGTGTGTAGGCCGAGTGTGGTGGCTCACATCTGTAATCCCAGCACTTTGGGAGCGCAAGGCAGGTATCACTTGAGGTCAGGAGTTCAAGACCAGCCTGGCCAACATGGCAAAACCTCATCTCTACTAAAAATACAAAAATTAGCCAGGTGCGGTGGCAGGCACCTGTAATCCTAGCTACCCGGGAGGCTGAGGCTGGAGAATCACTTGAACTTGGGAGGCGGAGGTTACAGTGAGCCCAGATCATGCCATTGTACTCCAGCCTGGGCAACAACAGCAAAACTCTATCTCAAAAATAAATAAATAAAAAAAATAATTTTTTTTTTGTAGAGATGTTCTCACGATGTTGCCCAGACTGGTTTGGAACTCCTGGGTTCAAGGACTCCTCCTGCCTCAGCCTCCCAAAGTGCTGAGTTATCAAACACTGAAGTGGAATGATGGTATTGTTTTGCCATAAAGCAAGTTTTAGATATTAGATGACTGTTTTTTTTTCCCCCTTGCAGCTTAACAGAGCGTTCCAAAAAGAGGACTCTCCAGCTACTTTTTATTGCATCAGTATGCAGTGGTTTAGAGAATGGGAAAGTTTTGTGAAGGGTAAAGATGGAGGTAAGTGGTTGACTGAAAAATTTTTTTTTGGTAAATTGTTTTTTTGTTTGACAAATATTTCTTGAATATCTGTGTGCACTTGGGATTACACTATTGAACAGAAGAGAAAAAGATCCTGTCCTCAGGGATCTTACGTTCTAGTTTATATTCTGTTGGTTGTAAATTTTGTTAAACTTATTTTATGAATTATAGCAGGAATAAGAGAACTGAACAAAGTAAATCTGTGATCTTAATGTTGAAAAAATTTTAGAAATCTTTATAAGGAATAAGAGGTTGCTTAAAGTATGGTTTATTCAATACAGTGGACTTTTAAAGTAAAATTGTATGACAATATTTAATAATATGAAAATAAGATATTCTGATATGTGCCAGGCACGGTGGCTCACGCCCATAATCCCAACAGTTTGGGAGGCTAACGTGGGTGGATCACCTGACGTCAGGAATTCAAGACCAGCCTGAAACATAGTGAAACCCTGTCTCTACTAAAAATACAAAAATTAGCTGGGTGTGGTGGCAGTCACCTGTAATCCCAGCTACTCAGGAGGCTGAGGCAGGAGAATTGCTTGAATCCACGAGGCGGAGGCTGCAGTGAACTGAGATCATGCCACTGTACTCCAGCCTGGGTGACAGAGCAAGACTTTGTCTTTTAAAAAAAAAAAAAGATTCTGATATGTGAAAAAGGCTGCAACAATATGCCTAGTTAAAGCTTTTTGTATTTATGTATTTACTTTTTAAAATTTTAAATTAATAGAGACAAGGTCTTAACCCTGTTGCCCAGGTTTAAGTACAGCAGCATGATTATGGCTCACTGCAGCCCTGAACTCTCAGCCCATGCAATCCTCCTACCTCCATCTCCTGAGTAGTTGGGACTACAGGCATCTACTACCACACTTGGCTAATTTAAAAATTATTTTTTACAATTATCTGTAGAGACATGGTCTCACAGTGTTGCCCAGGAACTCCTGGGCTCAAGCAGTGCACCAACCTTGGCCTCCCAAAGTGCTGAATTACTGAGTTCTCTCTATATTGTCCAGGCTGGCCTCAAACTCCTGGGCTCCAGCGATCCTCTTGCTTCAGCCTCCTGAGTAGCTGGGACTATAGGTGCACACCACCGTATCTGGCTTTTCTACACCTTTAAAAAAATTTATTTTTATTTTGTAAGTTCCAGCATACATGTGCAGGATGTGCAGGTTTGTTACATAGGTAAACATGTGCCATGGCGATTTGCTCCACCTATCAACCCATTACCTAGGTATCAAGCCCAGCATGCATTAGCTGTTTTTCCTGTTGTTCTCCCACCCCTCATCCCTCAACCCCCACCAACAGGCCCCAGTGTGTGTTCTCCTCCCTGTGTCCTTGTGTTCTTGTTGTTCAGCCCCCACTTATAAGTGAGAACATGCAGTGTTTGGTTTTCTGTTCTTGCATTAGTTTGCTGAGGATAATGGCTTCCAGCTCCATCCATGTCCCTGCACAGGACATGATCTCTTTCCTTTTTATGGCTGCGTAGTATTCCATAGTGTATATTTACCACATTTTCTTTATCCAGTCTATCATAGATGGGCATTTGGGTTGATTCCTTATCTTTGCTATTGTGAATAGTGCTGCCGTGAACATATGTGTGCATGTGTCTTTATAATAGAATGAATTGTATTCTTTTGGATATATACCCAGTAATGGGATTGCTGGGTCAAATGGTATTTCTGGTTCTAGGTCTTTGAGGAATTGCCACACTGTCTTCCACAATGGTTGAACTAATTTACATTCCCACCAACAGTGTAAAAGTGTTCCCATTTCTCCACAGCCTCGCCAGCATCTCTTGTTTCTTGACTCTCTTTTTTTTGAAAAAGAGTCTCACTTTGTCACTCAGGCTGGAGTGGAGTGGCGTGATCTCAGCTCATTGCAACCTCCTCCTGGGTTCAGGCGATTGTCCTGCCTCAGCGTCCTGAGTAGCTGGGATTACAGGTGCCGCTGTCATGCCTGGCTAATTTTTCTATTTTTAGTAGAGATGGGGTTTCACCATGTTAGCCAGGTTGGTCTCAAACTCCTGATCTCAAGTGAGCCACCTGCCTTGGCCTCCCAAAGTGGTGGGATTACAGGCATAAGCCACTGGGCCCAGCCTGTTTCTTGACTTTTTAATAATTGGCATTCTGACTGACGTGACATGGTATCTCATTGTGGTTTTGATTTGTGTTTCTCTAATGATCAGTGATGTTGATCTTCTTTTCATGTTTTTTTGGCCACATAAATGTCTTCTTTTGAGAAGCGTTCATGTTCTTTGTCCACTTTCTAATTGGGTTTTTTTAATTGTAAATTTGTTTAAGTTGCTTTTACAACTTTTGATGATGACCATGCAGTTCACTTTTGCCTTAAATTTTAAAAAGAATGTATTTAAACGGTTTCTTTTATAATGCTTTTATTGTTTTTAATGTTACTTTGATAATCTGAAGCAAATTAATTGTATAATTTCTTTCAAATTACAAAGGAATTGCTATTTTATAGCATTAGTGGTACATTTTGACTTGTAATCCCCAAACGGAGAGTTAAAAAATAATTTCTGGGCCGGGCGTGGTGGCTCATGCCTGTCATCCCAGCACTTTGGGAGGCCGAGGGGGGTGGATCACGAGGTCAGGAGATCAAGACCATCCTGGCTAACACGGTGAAACCCCATCTCTACTAAAAATACAAAAAATTAGCTGGGCGTGGTGGTGGGCGCCTGTAGTCCCAGCTACTCGGGAGGCTGAGGCAGGAGAATGGCGTGAACCTGGGAGGTGGAGCTTGCAGTGAGCCGAGATCATGCCACTGCACTCCAGCCCTTGGCGACAGAGCGAGACTCCGTCTCAAAAAAAAACAAAAAAAACAAAACATTTCTGTTAAACTGTGATGGTTGTGAACGAGCCTCTCTTACCTTCTTTCCTGGTTCTGTTTTGGGGGAACTAAGAACTAAAAATGAAGAAGCTCAGGAGAAGACATTAAGAATTAACCATAGGCCAGGTGCAGTGGCTCACGCCTGTAATCCCAGCACTTTGGTAGGCTGAGGTGGGTAGATCGTGAGGTCAGGAGTTCGAGACCAGCCTGACCAACATGGTGAAACCCCCATCTCTACTAAAAAAAAAAAAAAAAAAAAAAAAGCAAAAATTAGCCGGGCGTGGTGGCGTGTGCCTGTATTCCCAGCTACTCAGGAGGCTGAGGCAGGAGAATCACTTGAACCCGAGGCGGAGGTTGCAGTGAGCTGTGATGGTGCCACTGCACTCCAGCCTGGGCAACAGAGCAAGACTCCATCTCAAAAAAAAAAAAAAAGAATTAACTATAATAATTTGCCTGAGAAATAACCAGTCTGATAATGTAGTTATAGGTCACAATTTTGTCAAGCATAAAATTATGCAATTTTTTGTTACATTTCTTTGAAAAATACATTTTGATATTTTTTCCTTTAGATCCTCCAGGTCCTATTGACAATACTAAGATTGCAGTCACTAAATGTGGTAATGTGATGCTTAGGCAAGGTAAGTTTGACTCGTATTTAAGCTTTTACTTGTGAGTGATTTGTCACTGTTAGAAATATGTTATCATTAGTCATCTATGGTACTTTTTTATTCAACTGAAGAATGTAATCCATACATTAACTAGGGCAAGTAATGAAAAGCAGCCACTTTTTTTTTTTATCTGAGGAAAGGTCTTAAGGCTGTTGTTAAGAGCAAAGCAAAAGCATCTCTGACTTTTTAAGACAAGCCATATGTTTCAGCTTATAACAATATGGGCTGGTAGTCTGCAGATTCATGTTCCAGAAGTTCTCAATTATCCCGAGAAGATTCATGCTGGGGGGTACATTATGAAAGCTTTTGCAATATGAATATATAGGTTTGTAAACATTATTTCTTCTACGTAATTTTAAGGAGCAGATTCTGGCCAGATTTCTGAAGAAACATGGAATTTTCTGCAGTCTATTTATGGTGGAGGGCCTGAAGTTATCCTACGACCTCCGGTTGTTCATGTTGATCCAGATATACTTCAAGCAGAAGAAAAAATTGAAGTAGAAACTCGGTCTTTGTAATTTTTAGGATGTAGAGAGTTCTAATGAGGAATCATTTTCATGTGCCCTGACATGTACACATGCGAAAACATTCCTAAAAGCGTGTTTATTTGCTTTATTTTTTTTCATCATTTATCCCATTTATTTCTTCTTAGTGGGCATTATGGAAGAATATATTAAAATGTGTAATATACCACAGGTTGGTATATTTAGTTTTAAATACTTACCATAAAGTCTTTCAGTGTAATTTTTTTTTGAGACAGAGTCTTGCTTTGTCACCCAGGCTGGAGTGCTGTGGTATGACCTCAGCTCACTGCAACCTCCACCTCCTGAGTTCAAGCGATTCTCCTGCCTCAGCCTCTCGAGTAGCTGGGATTACAGGCGCCTGCCACCATGCTCGGCTAATTTTTGTATTTTAGTAGAGATGGGGTTTCACCATGTTGGCCAGGCTAGTCTCAAACTCCTGACCTCAGGTGATCCACCCACCTCGGCCTCCCAAAGTGCTGGGATTACAGGTGTGAGCCACAGCGCCTGGCCCAGTGTAATATTTTTGAAAGAGGAGGGACAATTGTGAAATCAGTAGGTTATCTTTAATCTTTGTACTACATGCAGATCCATAGTATCCTTTGTAGTGTTGTAAATACTTTTGCTTTGAAAACTTTTTCATTGTCCTAAATCACCCTAACTCTGACCAGTCTTTCAGTTCTCCAAAAGCCCAATTTAATTGTATAGTTTTGTCATGGCTTCATATAACAAAGAGCCTATTTTAAGTTGAAAGTAGTAGTCAGAAAATTGTTAATTTCCTAAAGCTCAGGAAACTAGGGTGTCACTTTTTTTGCACTGCAGCATATACACTAGCTTATTAAAATTTACAAAATGTCTTTTTGAATGTATCAAGGATATATTTAGTTTGAGTGGAATTTGTCAGCAGATATCAGTAACTTATTGCCGCTTATATTGTACAATGTTAAACTTCAATTCCTGTAACCTGGTTAGTATTAATGTCAGTGACTAAAAAACTTAGAGTTAGTTTTAGGGCACTTTTTATTTTGAGAGCATGAAGTGTGGAATGTGTCACTACGATTGTTGATAAAGCTGAGGCCACTTGCAACTTGATTTTTTAAATGAAATAGATAAAGTCTTTTTGAATAATATAGTATGCACTGCTATTTGCTTGATTATGTAATGTCAAAAGTTTAACTATATTCCAAGTACAAAAACATACTGGATTACATTGAGGATGTTGAATAGCATTCATGATGGCTTTGTTTTGGTTTGGGGCAGTTGTCACCAGCTAAAGCAATGTTGTTAAAATTAGCTCAATAAAAATGTCTTTAAAATGTAAAACTTGAATGTTGAATTTATTTGATAGATGTTAAAGGTAAAAGGTGCAAAGTTGGTTAATATTAATACCTTCTTGCTGTTCCTATTTTATTTTATTTATCTATTCTTTTGAGACAGAGTCTCACCCTTTCCCAGGCTGGAATGCAGTGTCACAGTCTTGGCTCACTGCAACCTCCGCCTCCCAGGTTCAAGTGATTCTCCTGCTTCAGCCTCCCAAGTAGCTGGGATTACAGGTATGAGCCACCACACCTAGCTAATTTTTGTATTTTTAGTAGAGATGGGGTTTCACCATGTTGGCTGGGCTAGTTTCAAACTCCTGACCTCAGGTGATCCACCTGCCTTGGCTTCCAAAAATGTTGAGATTACAGGTGTGAGCCACTGTGCCCAGCCAGTTTATTTTAAAATTTTTATTTATTTTGAGACTGGGTTATGAGACTGGCTAATTTTTATCTCTTTTTTTGGTAGAGATGGGGTTTTGCTATTTTGCTCAGGCTGGTTTCAAACTCCTGGGCTGAAGTGATCCAGCCACCTCGGCCTCCCAAAAAGCTGGGGTTATAGGTGTGAATCACGCACCCGGCCTCTTGTTATTTCTTAATCAGAAGTATGCAAACAAGTCATTCAGTGTAGTAAAGTTGGTTTTTATTTATTATTTTATTTTTTTTTTAGACAGGGTCTCTTGACCCAGACTGGAGTGCCTGGCGTTGAATACAGCTCACTGCAGTCTCCATCTCCTGGGATCAAGCGATCCTCCCACCTCAGCCTCCTGAGTACCTGAGACCACAGGTGTGCACCACCACACCTGGATAATTTGTTTTATTTTTTGTAAAGTCTGACTTTATTGCTTGGGCTGGTAGTCAGTGTAGTAAAATTTTGATGTCTAATGAAATGAATTTTAATAAGCAGCCATTTAAGATCTATTTGAAGTTTTAAAAAATATATAGTAAAATATGATTCTACTATGATCTTCCTCAAGGTCTGAATGTTACTGATTTTTTGTGAATCACCAGAATTTAGTGTATTGTCTAGTATTTAGTGGTTAATCAAAAAAGATTTGATTTTAATGATTGTTATTTATTGAAACTTAGAATGTTTCAGTCATTTTACTAAAGTTATTTCCTTATATTTAATCCTCCTAACAACTCTATGATATAGGTTAAATGGTTTGCCCAAAGTCATACAGCAAAGAAGTGGCAGATACAGGACTCCAACTCATGGCTTCATATAATAAAGAGCCTATTTTAAATTGAGACTAGTAGTCAGAAAATTATTTACCATAATGTAATCCCCAATGAATTCCTTTGAAACTGGTTGTGGTATCAGTCATATCAGTAGTGTCTGTTATTGGGATATATAAAAAGATAAAGATACTGGTCCCTAAGAGCTTATATATATATATATATATATTTTTTTTTTTTAATAGTTTTTTCGAGACAGGGTCTCACTCTGTCGCTCAGGCTGGAGTGCAGTGGCGCAATCTCAGCTCACATGCGACCTCGACCTCCTGGGCTCAAGCAATTCTCCCACGTCAGCATCCTGAGTAGCTGGAACTACAAGAATATGCCACCACACCCAGCTAATTCTTGTATTTTTTGTAGAGACAGCATTTTGCCATGTCACCCAGGCTGGTTTTGATCTCCTGAACTCAAGCAATCCACCCGCCTTGGCCTCCCAAAGTGTTGGGATTACAGGCGTGAACCACCATGACCGGCCAATTTTTTTTACATTATAATTGCCAAAATACACAATATGTTAAGTAAAGGTCTAGCAATACCATAGACTCATAGCTAAAAATTGATCTATGTGTTGACAGATGTGGGATAAAATAAATAGTTTCTCTAAGGATGATTTTCCTGGAAATAAGCTGAGAATTAGGAAAATTGCAATCAAAGGCTAGTGAGAGCCTATATGTGTTAAGAGTCTATTGATTTATAGGCCGGGCGTGGTGGCTCATGCCTGTAATCCCAGCAGTTTGGGAGGCCAAGGTGGGTGGATCACTTGAGGTCAGGAGTTTGAGACCAGCCTGACCAACATGGTGAAACCCCATCTCTACTAAAAATACAAAATTAGCTGGCGTGGTGGCATGCGCCTGTAATCCCAGCTACTCGGGAGGCTGAGGCAGGAGAATTGCTTGAACCCGGGAGGCAGAGGTTGCAGTGAGCCAAGATTGTGCCACTGCACTCCAGCCTGGGCAACAAGAGCAAAACTCCATCTAAAAAAAAAGAAAGAAAAAAGAGTCTTGATTTATAATATGAAGGTGATTACTTTTGAGGCCCTGAAGTCCATTTGTTTAAATTCAAGTCCTAGTAGCTATATTAACTATGATTTGGAACAATATTTAAAGTTCTCTGATTTCCAGTTTTCTTCATTTGCTAAATGAGAATGTTGTAGTTTGGGCTTTCCAGGAAGCAGACACTGAGATAGTGTTAATGCATGCATGTGATTTGTTGGGGAATAACACAGATGAAAGAAATGAGAGAAACAGGACTGAGCAGGAGGAGTAACCAGAATGATGCAGACCTGACAAATTCTCTGCCAGGTCTCCATAAGGCAATATGGAGCTAAGATTACCCATTGGAGGAGCCCTGCATTGGGCAGAAATGACTAGGTCCTTGTACTGTCACTAGGCCTTGTTCTGTCACTGACTAGTGGCTACCTGGAAAGGAGAATACACTCAGCTTGACCCTGATGGAGCTAACAGAGGTTGTTACCCAACCCTCTTCCTCTCAGTTGCGCAGCAAGTGCTTTCTGGAAGAGAGGTCTGAACAGCAATCTTCATGGCTGCCACACTTAATCATAGGATTATGATAATTATGTGTATTATATATAATATATACAACATAATTGGCACTCGGTGATGTAATTCATCATTCTCTTTCTCCTTTTCAAAATGTGTAATTTCTTTTTTTTTTTTTGAGATGGAGTCTCTCTGTCGCCCATGCTGGAGTGCAGTGGCGTGATCTCTGCTAACTGCAACCTCTGCTTCTCAGGTTCAGGCAATTCTCCTGCCTCAGCTTCCCGAGTAGCTGGGACTACAGGTGCATGCCACCATGCCTGGCTAATTTTTGTATTTTTAGTAGAGACGGGGTTTCACCATGTTGGTTAGGCTCGTCTCAAACTCCTGACCTCAAGTGATCCACCCGCCTCAGCCTCCCAAAGTGCTGAGATTACAGGCGTGAGCCACCACGTGCTAGGCCCAAAATTTGTAATTTCTAAGGATGCAACATTATCTATGTAAGAGTCCTGTCAAAAATGTTGAATCTGAATCTATGAAGAGAAGAGAAGCAAGATAACTTTTTATATTTAAATTTCAATAGTTTTGGGGTACATGGATAAGTTCTTTAGCAGTGATTTCTGAGATTTTGGTGCACTAGTCACTCGAGCGGTGTACATTTTACCTAAATGTAGTCTTGTATCCGTCAGTCCCTCCCAAACTTACATCCCAGTTCTGAAAGTCCATATCATTCTTATGCCATTGCATCCTTATAGCTTAGCTTCCACTTATAAGTGAGAACATATGACATTTGGTTTTCCATTCCTGAGTTACTTCACTTAGAATACCAGTTCCATCCAGGTTGCTGCAAAAGACATTATTTCATTCCTTTTTATGGCTGAGTAATATTCCATGGTGCTAGGAATGTGGTATATATACCACATTTTCCTTTTTTTTTTTTCTTGAGACAGAGTTTCACTCTTGTCGCCCAGGCTGGGGTGCAATGGCGCAACCTCGGCTCACTGCAACCTCCACTTCCTGGGTTCAGGCAATTCTCTTGCTTCAGCCTCCCGAGTAGCTGGGATTACAGGTGCCTGCCACCACGTCCAGCTAATTTCTGTATTTTTAGTAGAGACGGGGTTTCACCATATTGGCCAGGCTGGTCTAGAACTCCTGACCTCAGGTGATCTGCCTGGCTCAGCCTCCCAAAGTGCTGGGATTACAGGTGTGAGCCATAGTGCCCATATACCACATTTTCCTTATCCATTTGTTAGTTGACAGGTACTTAGGTTGGTCCCATATCTTTGCACCTGCGAATTGTGCTGCTGTAAACATGCATGTGCATGTGTCTTTCTCATATGACCTCTTTTCCTTTGGGTAGATACCCAGTAGTGGGATTGCTGGATCAAATGGTAGTTCTACTTTTAGTTCTTTAAGGAATCTCCATACTGTTTTCCACAGTGGTTGTACTAGTTTACATTTCCACCAGCAATGTAAAAGTGTTCCCTTTTCACCACATCCATGCCAACATCTATTGTTTTTTGACTTTTTAATTATGGCCATTCTTGCAGGAGTAAGGTGGTATGTCATTGCAGTTTTAATTTGCATTTCCCTGCTAATTAGTGATGTTGAGCATTTTTTCATATGTTTGTTAGCTGTTTGTATATCTTCTTTTGAGAATTGTCTCTTCATGTCCTTTGCCCACTTATTGCTGGGATTATTTTTTTTTCATGCTGATTTGTTTGAGTTCCTTGTAGATTCTGGATATTAGTTCTTTGTCAGATGCGTAGTTTGCGAATATTTTCTCCCACTCTATGGGTTGTCTGTTTACTCAAGATAATTTTTTTTTTTTCGAGACAGAGTCTCACTCTGTTGCCCAGGCTGGAGTGCAGTGGTATGATCTTGGCTCAGTTCAAGTGATTCTCCTGCCTCAGCCTCCTGAGTAGCTGGGACTATAGGCGCACGCCACCCCACCTAGCTAATTTTTGTATTTTTGTAGAGACTGGGTTTGACCGTGTTGGTCAGGCTGGTCTCAAACTCTTGACCTCAAGTGATCCACCTGCCTCTGCCTCCCAAAGTGCTGGGCTTACAGGCGTGAGTCACTGTGCCCAGCCCTCAGGATTTTTTTTTTTTTTTTTTTAGATGGAATTTTGCTCTTGTCACCCAGGTTGGAGTGCAATGGCACGATCTCGGCTGACTGCAACCTCCGCCTCCCGGGTTCAAGCGATTCTCCTGCCTCAGCCTCCTGTAGCTGGGATTACAGGCACCTGCCACCATGCCAAGCTAATTTTTTCTTTGTATTTTTAGTAGAGACGGGGTTTCGCCATGTTGGTGAGGCTGCTCTCGAACTCCTGACCTCAGGTGATCCGTCCACCTCAGCCTCCCGAAGTGCTGGGATTACAGGCGTGAGCCACCGCACCCAGCCAGGATAATTTTTTTAAAGGCATATTTTATAAACACAGCTTGCCTGGATTCTAAAAAATTAGTGTTACGATAGACAGAAAAAGGCTAGATGAAGATTAAGAGAACATGACTACTAAATGCAATGTGTGATCCTAGGTTGGGCCCTGGATTGGAAAAGATAAGATCTAAGGAACAATATTGGAACAGTTTAGGAAATTTGAATATAGAATATGTATTAGATATTAGGTAATATATCAATGTTAAGTTTCTTGAGTATGATAACCAGTAACATAGGAGAACAACCTTGTTAGGAAATGTACGCAGAAATGCTGGTTTTTAGGGTTGAAGTCATGCTAATTTGAAACACACACATACACACACACACACATACACACACACACACAGACTATAAGAGTTTCCTACCTAGGATATGCTGTTTACCTCTTCCAAGCCCACAGAATTGCTTTCAGCCTAGACTGAGAGATGTTGTAATAAGGAGTCCTATAAAATTAACTGTTGGATTTACTAGAAAGATGCTGTTAAGGATACTCTTCACATGATGTTGTCGTTGTGAGAAACTGAGAGAAATTCATCTTTAGTCTTAGTCCTGGAGTAGTAATGCCTTCTGTGGGCAAAATATTTGTTACCCTAGGCATACTGAACCTGTTATAACTGATTTTGTTTTTCCTTGTTACAACATCTGCTACAAAGCTTAAAGCAAGTGTTCAGGACCTTAGAGCATGGTTTTTGTTTTTTTTTTTTTTTTAAATTATTTATTTTGAGACAGTTGTGCAGTGTTGCCTAGGCTGGAGTGCAGTGGCATGGTCATGGCTCACTGCAGCCTCAACCTCCCATGCTCAAGCAGTCCTTCCACCTCAGGCTCAGCTGGGACCACAGGCATGCGCCACCACACCTGGCTAATTTATTTTTATTTTTTGTAGAGATGGGGTCTCACTATGTTGCCCAGGTTGACCTTGAACTCCTGTGCTCAAGCAATCCTTCTAGCCTGGCCTCCCAAAGTGCTGGGACTACAGAGGTGTGAGCCAGTGCATCCAACCAAGCATGTATTTTTGTGCATCATTTTTGTTTCTATTTTCTTTTTGCCCTAAATTTCCCATTTTAATTATTTTGAACTGTATTTTACCTATTATACTGATTTTTTTGGGTAAGCTAAATGTCTTTTTAGAAAGAAGCAAGGTATAATTATTAAAAATATGGCCTTTTTGGTGATGTACAGCAATGTCTTCCCCACCAGACAGTAGGCACCAAAAGGTTTTGTCTTGTTCACCCCCTTGTGTTTAACATAATGTATGAGACAAAATAGGTTCCTGGTAAATTTGTCTAATAAGTTCACATTTAGGACTCCATTTTCAAATTTCTTCCTCACTGGTTTTTATTTACCACTGTTCAGTTTTCCTTTACAGTTCTGGTCCCTCATTTCTCCTTTGTTTTTACTTTCTTCCTTGACCTCAACAATGTCAGTGCTTCCCAGGGTTTTGTTCTTGATTTTGTTTTTCTCACTCTGCTCTCCCTGGGTAACCAAATCTAAACCTCAGGTTCCAGTTACTATTTCTAAGCTAAAGACTCACAAACCTGTACTTCCAGCTCAGACCTGAAGCCAGCATCCTCGACATGTATCTAACTGACTCTTGGGTTCTTCATTTAGTTAGTTAGTTCTTCATGTACTGGGGTTGCCTGAAACTCAGTATACTCTAATGAAACACATCATTACCCCATCTAAACTTGCTCCTACTTTAGTATTTTCTGTGGTCATCAATAACACCTCCATCTCCGTGGTCACCCAAGCCTAGACTCTCCTTTCACTTCCCACTAATTCAACCACCCAAATCTTAAGAGATTCAGCCCCCAAAAGATCTGGACATATACTGCGTTTGGACATGAGGGCACTTATTAAACCAATCATAATGCCATGATAGTGCCCCCAAACAGAAAAGTGGTTAAATAAATTATGCAATCATTTATCAGGGTTTATTTTTATTTTTTAGAGATGGGGTCCCACTGTGTTGCTCAGGCTGGGCTGCAGTGGCATGATCATAGCTCACTGCAGCCTGAAACTCCTTGGCTCAGGTAATCCTTCTGCCTTAGCCTCCAGAGTAGCTGGGAGTACAGGTGTGTACCACCAAGCCTGGCTAATTTTAAAATATTTTTTGTAGAGATGGGATGTTGCTATGTTGCCCAAGCTAGGCCTGAACTCCTGACTTCAAGTGATTCTCCCACATTGGCCTCCCAAAGTGCTGGGATTACAGGTGTAAGCCACCATGCTTGGCCCAGTTCTTGGGGTTTTTGAAGAATATTTAATGACAGAAAAAAGCTTATGATCCAATGAAAGAAATTAGGATATATGACTTCATCTTAGATTTTATATACGTGGGAAAAAAAACAGTGGTTTCTTTCAGGCAATAGTAAGTAGTAGTAGTAAATAAATAATAACTTCCATCCCATGTAGGGGGCTTTGCATCAACTGTTCTCTTTCTCTGGAGTGTTTTTCCCACCTTTGCCCAACTCCTAAATGCATTCACACTTTAGAAGTAGTGAATGCATACTTCATCTCAGATTGGATGTTGCTTCCTCAGAAGTACTTTAGAACATGTATGTACTTTTGGGCATATGGACATATTCTCATAGTGACCTGTGCTTTTTTTTTGTATATTCTCCAATTTAAAACTTTTAATTAAAAAGTAAACTTTAAGGCCGGGGGCGGTGGCTCACGCCTGTAATCTCAGCACTTTGGGAGGCCGAGGTGGGCGGATCACAAGGTCAGGAGATCGAGACCATCCTGGCTAACACGGCGAAACCCCGCCTCTGCTAAAAATACAAAAAATTAGCCAGGCGTGGTGGCGGGCGGCTGTAGTCCCAGCTACTCGGGAGGCTGAGGCAGGAGAGTGGCGTGAACCTGGGGGGCGGAGCTTGCAGTGAGCCGAGATCGCGCCACTGCATTCCAGCCTGGGCGACAGAGCGATCCGTCTCAAAAAAAAGAGTAAACTTTAATGTCGAAAATGCAAACTTGGGGAGGGCAGAAAGAGCACACACAAGGCTGTCACTTCACACTTGGAGGGTTGCACAGCGGCCAGCAGAGGCGCTCACTTCCCAGATGGAAGGAGGGGTGGGGGCGGGGCGGCCGGGCAGAGGCCCTCCTCACTTCCCCGACTGGCTCCTCACATTCCAGACGGTGTGGTGGCCGGGCAGAGGCCCTCCTCACTTCGCAGACGGGGTGGGGGCCGGGCAGATGTGCTCCTCACTTCCTAGACGGGGTGGGGGCCGGTCAGAGACGCTCCTCACTTCCCAGATGGGGTGGGGGCCAAGCAGAGGCGCTCCTCACTTCCTAGACGGGGTGGGGGCCAGGCAGAAGCGCTCCTCACTTCCCAGACAATGGGGGGACTGGGCAGAGGCGCTCCTCACTTCCTAGAGGGGGTGGGGGCCAGGCAGAAGCGCTCCTCACTTCCCAGACGGTGCAGGCCAGGCAGATGGGCTCCTGACATCCCAGATGTCAGTGGCCGGGCAGTGGCGCTCCGAACTTCCCAGACAGTTGGGTGGCCAGGCAGAGGCGCTCCTCACTTTCCAGACGGGGCGGCAGCTGGGCAGAGGCGCTCCTCACTTGCCAGACAGTGGGGCAGCCAGGCAGAGGTGCTTCTCACTTCCCAGACGGTGGGGTGGCGGGGGGAGGGCAGGGCAGAGGCGCTCCTCACTTCCCAGACGGTGGAGCAGCGGGGCAGAGGTGCTCTCACTTCCCAGATGGTGGAGCAGCGGGGCAGAGGTGCTCCTCACTTCCCAGACGGGATGGGGGCGGGGCAGAGGGGCTCCTCACTTCCCAGAAGGTGAGGCGGCGGGGCAGAGGTGCTCCTCACTTCCCAGACGGTGCGGGCCGGGCAGATGGGCTCCTGACATCCCAGATGGTGCAGTGGCCGGGCAGTGGCGCTCCTCACTTCCCAGACAGTTGGGCGGCCAGGCAGGAGCACTCATCACTTTACAGACAGGGCGGCAGCTGGGCAGAGGCGCTCCTCACTTCCCAGACGAGTGACCTGCACTTTTCATGAATGGTACTAACGTTTGAATTTATGTGATAATATTTTAAATGTCAGCCTCCCTCCCTAGACTGTGGGCTCTGTCAGAGTAGGGCCTGTGCTTGCTTTGTTCACCACTGTATCTCTAGCACCTTGTATGGCACCTGGCATATTTGTTGAAAGAATGATCTACATCAATGATTTTCAAAGTGTGTTCTGAGGTAGCATCTTATGTGTCGTGGTAAGGGACTGAGGAAAATGTCAGCTGGTTGCCTCCTCCCAGGTCCTGTTTTATTTGGCTCAAATATTGGATCCTGGCATAAGAATATGAGTATACAAGAAATTTCCAGTGCTTCAGAAAATATTGTACAAACTGCTGAATTAGTTGATGTTAATGTATCTTCCATCTTCAATATAATGTGATCCTAGGTCAAAATAACAAAGGGGGCCAGGCGTGGTGGCTCATGCCTGTAATCCCAGTACCTTGGGAGGCTGAGGTGGGTGGAAGCTTGGGGCCAGGAGTTTTGAGACCAGCCTGGGCAACATGGCAAAACCTCATCTCTATAAAAAATACAAAAATTAACTGGGCACAGTGGTGCGTATCTCAAGCTACAAGGGACACAGGAGGCTGCAGTGAGCCTAGACTGTGCCAGTGCACACCAGCTTGGGCGACAGAGCGAGATCCTGTCTCCAAAAGAAAAAAAAAAAAATAACAAAGGCCATGTAGGAATATATATGTCATAATTAGGGAGTGGTATTTGCCAGCAAGGTTGGCAGTGGTTCCCTTTTCCAGGAGCAATGAAGCTTCTCTTTCCTACTCTTAATTGAGGATCTCAGGGGCTCCCATCCCTTTCCACTTGGCTAAGAGTTATTCTCAGGCCTAGAGTTTTTTCTTGGCTACCCTCTTTACCATCCATGAACTGCTTTCTCCTTATCCTGTAGGGATTACCCCGAAGACCCTACAGTCCAGCCATTTGGGGTTACTTGTAGTTTTCTCCCATTCACATACTCATTCATGCAGTTCCCTCAGCCAAGAATTATTTTTTTCTTCTTAGCAAAGTCATCCTGTAACTTAAATGTCAATCCTTGTAAGAAGCCCTTCCCAGAAGCCCTCCTCCCCTCCCACAGTACTTTATGTATCTACGTAGAAACTTCTGCAGTTCAAACGGGCAAGTTACTTGCTTTATCAATAGAAAAATACAAATAATATTACAGGCTGGGTTCCCAGGAAGCACACTCTTACATGACTAGTGTGCAGGAGATTTATTAGGGAATGCTCTTGGGATCATCACTTGTGGGAGGGAAGAAAAGCTGAACTGGGCAGAAGTTGGACTTTAGTGAAGTCTCAATGGAATGCCTTAGCTGATCCTGCAAGTTGTTCTGCAGGAGGAGAAAATCCATCAGAATTGTACCAAATGGAGGTGAGAGGGCTGAGCCTTTTATCCCTGCATTGATCAGTCACTGGATGTGGCCTCTCTGAGAACATTATGACTCTGTGACACTGGCGTGCCTGAAAGGGGCTGACAACCGATGGCTGGCTGTGGGTATGACTCTTGGCAGCAGCAGCTCAGTTCTTTATTCCTGAAGTGGGGTCTGAAAAGTACATCTCAAGGCCTACCACAAATAGTATATATCTCATAGGATTGTCAGAAGCCTAAAATAGGGTAACACAGAAAAGTACACAGCATTTGGCCTGGCACATAGGGATCAAAAGCATGCTAAGTATGGTTATTATAATAGAATTTGGCTCTATAAGTAGAAAGAGCAAGGTAGGGAAACGTGTTTATTTTTGTATCTCTAGTCTTAGTATAGGGCACTAAGTATGTTTTATCTTTCCTTTTTTATTTTTGAGACAGTCTTGCTCTGTCGCCCAGGCTGGAGTGCAGTGGCACGATCTCGGCTCACTGCAACCTCCACCTCCCGGGTTCAAGCAATTCTCCTGCCTCAGCCTCCCAAGTAGCTGGGATTACATGGGATAACAGGCGTGTGCCACCACACCTGGCTAATTTTTCTATTTTTAGTAGAGACGAAGTTTCGCCATGTTGGCCAGACTGGTCTTTAACTCCTGACACCTCAGGTGATCTGCCTGTCAAGGCCTCCCAAAGTGGTGGGATTACAGGCTTGAGACACCGCGCCCGGCCTCCCCCACCCCCGTTTTTTTTGACATACTGCCACCCAGAAACACTAGTATGTTCAATAAATACTTGATGTGTTAAAAACATGTAACCCTTTTTCTTGAAGTAGATGTTACTTTGAGTTGAACTCAAAGCTAAAATACAAAACACCGTTTAAAACATTTAATAACTTTTATTAGCAACATAAAAGAAGGCACAACACGTATCCACTTACCCGAAAAAAAATAGTGTTGCAAAGGAAAACAAAAGTAATGAAACAGCACTGGACAATTGTCAAAGAAGAGCCCCAGTTAATGGCTTCTACCACTGGATTTTATATTTTTGGAACATAATCTTTATAGCCACGGAAGGAGGTTTAGCTGTTTTTCCACAGCTCATAAATGATGAAGTTATTTATCTTCATTAATGTGTGTTGGGCTTTATTTTCCTACATGCTCAATATAGTTGGTAGATCTGTTTTGATATTACTGAGCACTGCTTTGTGCCAGACACAATTCTGGGGATACAGCAATGAGCAAAACAGTTTACTAAGTCCCTGCTTTTAAAAATTTTACATTCCTGGTGGTGAGGATACTGACAAATAAATAAGGTCTGGAAGTTGTAACTGTTATGAAGAAATAAAAGCAGGTGAAGAGTTAAAGCAATGGTGCAGGTGTACTTTTTTTGGATACAGTGGTCTGGGCAGCCCTCTGAGAAGGGACCTGAAATATGCATCGAACATCGAGGAGTTAAAAAAAATCTGGAGGAAATGTTCTGCCAGAGAAATCGGCAAGCGCAAAGGCCCGAAGTGGTTCGAGCCTGCGTGCTGTGGTACCAGCCAGAAAGCCAGAGGTGAACGAGGCGAGGCAGAAGAATGATCATAAATACATGTATGGATGTTCTCCTGGCTTGAGACCACAGTGCTAAGGGAGGTGGGGTTTACAAATCTCTCAGGAGGCCACAAAGGGCAGGATGAAGCCGATTTCCAATGGCGGAGCTACGAGGACGCCTTTCCTCTGCTAGGGCCAGGTTGGACGGTTGCAAGGGATGGACTGCAACCCGCCCTCGGAAGACCAAACTTCGCCCAGGGGCAGGGACTGGCCGGGGAGGGCCTCGGCGGCGCCCGACCCGCGGGCGCTGCACGGGCCGCGGTTACCAGCAGGCGGTGTAGTGAGCGCGCCTGCAGCAGCAGCAACAGCAGCAGCAGCGGTCGCCGCCGCCGCCCGCCAGTCCCAACGAGGAGAAAGGAGGGGACCGGAAGGAGCCGCTGGTGCTGCGGGAAGTGGCAGGAGCGGGAGGCGGGGACCCACCTGGAAGCGCCGCGGCGCCGCTATCGAGCTTCCTGCAGCGGTGGCCACCCGAGCAAGTGCCGTGGCGGGGGCGGAGAGCGGCCACGGCGGCGGCGCCTCCCCAAGTGGCCCGTTGCGTCCGACCCCGCGTGAAAGGTGAGCAAGAGCTCGGGACACGTGGTGAGGGCCAGACACGGGGGAGGGAGAATGAAGGGGGAGGGAATGGGGGTGGCAAACGATCGGCTTGGGACCCGGATTTAGAGCCAAGTACCGGGCGGGGGTGGGCTGGAGGCGACGACTGCGACGGCTGCGACGGCGAAGCCCCCACGTGGGGCGGGGGTGCGCGCGCACGTGTGCGCGGGCGAAAGGGGGGCGGGGAGGGCTTTTGGGAGGGCGTCGGGAGCGCGCTCGCTCAGTAGCGGCCCACGTGACGGGCACGCCGAAAATGTTTCCACGTGACAGGGAGGCTGCCTGGGGCAGCGCACTGCGCTCTGTTTATGTAGTATAACCGTGGTAATGGGAGGTTTTTAAGATTTCTGCTTTTCTGTACAAGGGGAAAGGAGGAGACGTATAAAGCGGAAAGACTTCCTACTGTCTCATTGTTTTAAATGTTCACTACTCCGTTAGTGAAGTGCTTTTTAAGTTCCGAAATACTGATTTTTTTCTGTACCGCCATGTTGGGTCTAGAGGAAGCTCGCGAGATGCGAGTGGGTTTGTATCGCGAGATCTCTCGATTCTCGCGGGACCTCGTTGGCAGAGCAGTTGTCCTGGATGGCGGAGCCTTGGGTTCCGGGGGCCTGGGACCTGCAACTCTTTCTACAAGGCAAGTCGTTAGGGAGGGGCCCGGGGCGAGTGCCTCTTGGTGCCGGGATACGTGCTGCATCAGCGTCCCATAGTCTTGAAGGGAATACAGTAACCCCATTGAGGCAACACTGCCCTCCCCATCCCCCTGCGGGCGCTCCACCACCTGCAAAAGCATATGCACCCCTCAGCCAGGTCCTTCTCCCCACGCAGTGATAGTTCCACCCTGTCCCACTCACTGGAAGTCCGGGAGCCGTGCTCGCGCAGACCTGATGATTCCATTGGATACCGTTCCTCTTACTTTAAGATGTTCCTGTCAGTTTTTCCCTTCTTGCCATTTTCTAAAGTATTCCAGACCGGTTAACTATTGTGTCGCGTTTTCTGCTGCAGTACCTGACTCCAGTCTCCTGAAACAGAACTCCTCCCATCTATTTTCTCTGGGTGTCATTTACTCATCACCCTGACTTCGTATTTTCAGTAACTTTTGGCAGTATTTGGAGGGCCCATTATGTCTCTGACAACACCTGTGGTCAGAATAAAATCCTGCTTTTCATCATTTTGTACGTGCCTATTAACTCAGTTATCGGTAGGGTTTTAATTACTACTGTGCTACTGAGGTTGCCATCTTTGAAGTTTAGGGATGGTTGTTTTAGGTTATTTATTTAAGGTAACAGACTGTTTCATGTGATTTTTTTTTTTTGAGACGGAGTCTCGCTCTTGTCGCCTAGGCTGGAGTGTAGTGGGGCGATCTCGGCTCATTGCAACCTCCGCCTCCCGGGTTCAAGCGATTCTCCTGCCTCAGCCTCTCGAGTAGCGAGTAGCTGGGATTACAGTCGCGCTTCACCACGCCCGGCTAATTTTTGTATTTTTAGTAGAGACGGGGTTTCACCATGTTGGCCAGGCTGGTCTCAAACTCCTGACCTCAAGTGATCCACCTGCCTCGGCCTCCCAAAGTGCTGGGATTTCAGCACTGTACAGGCGTGAGCCACCGCGCCCGGCCTCAGGTCAACTTTTTAGTAAAGAGCAAACTCATAAATTTTGGCATCAGAGTTTGAGCTTTATTTTTCTTAAATGAGTTTGAAATCAATTTAATATTTCTCTCCAATTCCCTAATGTCTCAGAAATGAATTTACAGTATACCTTTGTGTTTTCGTATTCTTAAGTAGTATTTGGATTTTATTTAGTAGTTGCAGTACTAAATAAGGAGTGGGGAGTTAATTACAAAACGAATCAGGTGACTAGTTAATTCATTCATAGTTTGTTTTTTAAAACTACAAAAGTGTTTTTTTTTTTTCCTATACATAATACAGAGAGGTATATAGTATAGAGTAACACAGTGCTTGTTTCACGGTACCACAAAGTTCCATTCCTCAGTCTTAAATCTCTGTAACCAGCCTTTGTGGTTGCTGTGTATCATTCCAGATATTTCCATATTTTGGTTTAGTTTTTGTTTGTTAAATGAAGGGGAGAAAGTGTTGTTTTAATGGGGTACCAACACAATATTGGCAATCAGTAAACATTTCTAACTAAATTAAATTTTTATTTAGTGATATATGCCTGTTTGTCAAGACTTACGTATGCATACTTACACAGATTTTTTTTTGTTTGTACTGATTTTTTTGGTAGTATAATCTTGTGAAAATATCACAAGTAACAGTGTTATTTTTGCAGTAAAGTTGATTTATTGTGCTTGGTAGCTTTGCACAGAAAGAAAGTACATGTAAAACAAGATTTAAATAAATTAATGTTTTATCACTTGAGTTTTATATTTTTATCTTTAATGTGTGTTATGTATTTAACTTTATATATTATATATTCTAAACTGTAACCTAACTATATAGGAGTTTTTCAGACGTTTTAAAAGTTTATCAGTGTGATTAAAATGATAGTTTGACCATGCAACTTAGTGATCTCAATTGGAGAGTGGTAGACATTAGTAGTTAGTACAAACAAAGGTATATATACTTGAAGTTGCTAAGCGGCTATCATTTTGTAAGTGTTGTTTTTGTAATTTCCCCCCGCCAAACCTACCAGTAATAATATTTATCAGACCAGTCACATAAGAGAATTGTCCACTCTTTGGGCAATGTGGTTTTTTGTTGTAACAGTGCAAGTAGAAATGTTGAGGAATAGAAGTGAGTGTTGAGAGGTATGATGTTGGAAAGAGGAAAAGGGGACATTGGGAGTGTAGAGGTTGATACTGAAATGGAATTGGACAAGTTGGGGAGAAAAGAGGAATGTAGAAGGTTGACAGTGAGGCAAGAGCCATGGTGCAAGAATAGTCAGGCTCATAATAGTTGGAGGACAGCCCGAGTCAGTATTTGAGGCAACTTTCTCCTCCTATTTTTTTTTAGATAGTTCTGGGTCTATTCACAGAATTGCTAGATATTTCCTGTCATAAAAGTCAGCAGCTTAAGGTTATACTTAATTGAAACCTTGTGAATTCTTTACTTTAGATAAAGCTATTCTGTTAAATAACATTTGTTAAGTACGTTTTATTATTATTTTTAGAAGTGGGAAATTGTGAAAATGACAATGAGTTTGAAGGTCACAGTTCTACAATGGCCTTTGCAAAGGTATCTACATAAGTTTAGCTTGGTAACTGGGCCTTTAATAGTCCACGTGCATCTGATCTATGAAATAATATATGTTCCTTGTTCTTAGAACTTTTGTTTTATAAACTTTTCAATAATGGGTCTTGGGAAATACCAGCCTTTTACAGACACGAAATTATTTGAGGTACTTGGTAGAAATATACTGAGAAAAATCCAAGGAAGAAGAAAAATGTATTTTTACATGGTTTGTGTTTGGTTGAGTAAAATTTAAATAACCAAGAAATTTAATTTTCACTTTTCTCAATTATTACGGTCATATAAATGATGAGAGCTAATGAACTTTAGTGATCAGAGGAAACTAGTAACAGTGATAATATAATAATACTGATTTATTCTCACTTGAATTTTTTCCTTAAGGTCTGACACCATGCCAATTTCCACAGACCTGTAACTTTAAGTTACCTTAAGCTGGGCCTGGTGGCTCACGCCTGTAATACCAGCACTTTGGGAGGCCGAGGTGGGAGGATTGCTTGAGACCAGCAACAACATAGTCAGACCACGTTTCTACCAAAAAAGAAAAAAAAATTAGCCTGGTAGTGCACGCCTGTAGTACCAGCTACTTGGGAGGCTGAGAAGGGAGGATTGCTTGAACCCAGAAGGTTGAGACTGCAGTGAGCTGTGATTGCACCATTGCACTCCAGCCTGGGCAACAGAGTGAGTGAGACCCTGTGTCAAAAATAAAATAAAAACACCTAAATTTCATATGAAAATTCAGTTTGGAGTTACCTACAAGAAATAGTTGCTAGAAGAGTTTCATTTTTATACTAGTATTTACTAGAGATTTGGTATATACTCTGGTGCAAATTTCTGTAGTTAATGCTCTGATAACCACTGTAATTGTACTCTGAAAACCACTCTCAGTAAATATTTCCCAAAGTCTTGATTATTTTGTTTGACCCTTTCGTTCTCACTTTTCTGTTTTTCTTTTCAGCTGATTTTTATCATTTATGTAGGTAATTTTTGTCTTATTAGAGAGGAGTGAGTTGAGTAACTTGCCCTGAGGAGAATATCACTTTGTGATTAATCAAACTATTCAGATATTATTATTACTGTTGTTTTGGAACTTCAGTATATCTGTAAGTTAGAGTCAGTAATTCAGCTGACATTTATTGCTAATGACCTCAGCCATTTGAAACATAACAGCAATCCTGGACATAAAAAAATCTCTAAGCCTTCAAAATGAATGCAACCAAGTATAATAAGCCATTAGCCTTTATTAGGAAACTACTAATTGGAATTAGTCCACAGATAAAAATCTTCAGTGTTGGCCATTGGAGTTAGGGACATTGGCAGCTGAAATGTCATCTACAGGGGAAAAGGAAGAACTATTAAAAAGTAGGTGGAACTATAGTAGAATAGTGTTTTAAGGCCATTACATAAAGACATACACTCCTATAATCATTAACTTCTGAAGGAATGACAGTATCATAGAGCAGCCTAGTAAGTTGATGCATCACAATGATAACTTTAATAATGAACTTTTATTCTGTGTACTATGTTTAAGGAAGTAAGAAATTGGTGTCTTTTGAGATTGCTATAAAAGTAACCATTTTCAAAACTCTGTTAATTAAATGTTAAGTTTCAGTTTTCTGGAAAATTTACTTGTAGATCTCTCCTTATCAGATGACACCAAATAAAAATGGTGCTATCGTGTATGGAACTTCCTTTGTTTTATTTTATTATTTTAACCTATTTATCTTTCTACTTAATATTTCAAGGAATTACTCCCAAACAAGGCTCTATTACATTTAATATTTGATATCAGTAATGAACAACCAATTGCCTAAAGATTAGCACATTTGCTAATGGAGAAGATAGTAAGGCAGATAATTAGAATTAGTAAATGACCTATGCATATGATTCAGTTGTATAGTTTTGAATCCTGGTATTGAGTCTATTAGCTCAAGTGTCCTAAGGTGCCAGGTTTTTGTAGTGAGTTTTTTTCGTTGCATTGCTGGCCTCTGTCTCATTTACTATGTTAATTTAAACCTTATGCTTCCATTAGTGGTAAAGTAGATAGTCTTTGACTTGTGTATAAGGGGTGTATATGTATTTTAATGATTTTGAAAGCTGGTTTGAGGAATTAGATCTTGGGAATTAATATAACAATTATTAGCATTTTGATATATTTCTTCCATTATTTTAATGTATATTTTTAATGTATTTGTGGGTAAAAACATTTAATTTCATGTCCTGCTTTTTAACCTACTGTTAGGTACCACTTTCCCATTCTCACAATGCATCTTAATAACTATCATTATAAATGATTGTAAAATGTTCTGTGCAGTGAACATATGTTATTCCCCTATGTGAAGAACATATTTATACATGTTTCTTGTATGTAGTATTATCTCTCTCTTGTATATATTGCCAGAATTGATTTTTTAGGTACATTTTGAAGGCTCTTAAAACATACTGAACAATATTAATCAAAAGGGATAAATTTGTATTCCTTTCAAGTGATTGTTACCCTATACTCATCAACATTTAACATTTTTTATAAAGGTTTAATGGGGGTGTATGACATATTGTGCTTTATTTATTTAATTACTGAGGTGAAGCATGTTTATAGATGTATTTATCTTGTGAACTTTGAAGATAAATAGATTTTAACATTATTGCAGTCAAACATCTTTTTGTTTGTTTTGAGACAGAATCTTGCTCTATTGCACAGGCTGGAGTGCAGTGGCACCATCTCGGCTCACTGCAGCCTCTACCCCCCGGGTTCAAGCAATTCTCCTGCCTCAGCCTCCTGAGTAGCTGGGACTACAGATGCACACCACCACGCCCGGCTAATTTTTGTATTTTTGTAGAGATGGGGTTTCACCATGTTAGGCAGGCTGGTCTGGAACTCCTGACCTGAGGTGATCCACTTACCTCGGCCTCCCAAAGTGCCGGATTACAGGGGTGAGCCACCGTGCCTGGCCCAAACATCTTGATATAATTTTGTTCTGCTGATTTTATGAAATTCCTCCCTTTTCAGAACTGTAATAAACAATATTGGTTTAATTCTGTTTGTTTAGTTTTTCTAAGTTGGATTTAAATAAATTTAAGTTTTTACCTCATCTGGCATTGGTGTGAAATGAGAATCTAAATGTTTTCCTCCAAATTGGTAATTTTCTCAACTCTGTTAAATAATGCTTTATTTAATTTTTAAATTTTTCTCATTTTTTTGTTATGCTTCATTTTTACATTTTAATCATTTTTATTTTAAATTGTTTATTTTTACCCCAAGCCTTAAGAACATTCATATTGTTTTTAGATGATTCTGTGATATGTTTAATATCTTTTGCCTTGGCTTTCTTATTGTGGTGTTTGTTTCCTTATTTATTTTTAAGATTACTGTAAGTTGAGGATAATAAAGTTTATTTTTTAACAAAACAATGTTTTATAATTCCTTTTCTTGTCAGCCAGAATTTGAAATAAGATTTTTCCATACCACATAATTTAGTTGCATTAAATGAAAATTTCCCCCTTCTTGAACAGAGATAAAATGTGAAACTACTTAAAAGTACTATGCTGGCCACAGTGGCTCATGCCTGTAATCCCAACACTTTGGGAAGCTGAGGTGGAAGGATCGCTTCAGCCCAGGAGTTGGACACCAGTCTGGGCAACATAGTGTGACCTCGTCTCTACAAAAAATACACAAAATTAGCCTGGTGTGGTGGCGTGCGCCTGTACTTTCAGCTACTGTGGAGGATGAGGTGGAAGGATCACTTGACCCCAAAAGGTTGAGGCTACAATGAGCCCAGATTGCGCCCCTACACTCCAGCCTGGGTGACACAGTGAGACCCTTGTCAAAAAACCCCCAACCAACAAGTATAGTACTAGAGACTGTAAGGAGTAAAACTACTTTGGCAGATTTTGGGGAATTAGAGAAATTAACTCCTAAGATTAACAGTTTAGGATGTATGCTTAAAGTGTTAAACAGCAGTATACAACTTGATATCATATACCTCTAATATATTTAATGAAAAAGTTTCATTTAACAGCTGTAAGACTCAGGTTACAGAATCACAATACCTTTCTTCTTCAAATGTTGAGATAGCAATATAATACATTTACTGAAATTTAATAGCATAAGACATTCAGGTAAGCTTTAGGAAGGTATCTGTGTCAAAGAGCATTTTTAATACTGAGAGTGCTTACTGTTTACTATGATGCCTTTTTTTCTGTTATGAAATAATTTGTGATCTCAAAATAATTGAAAAAAGGTATTTATGTTTGTTTACATTTTGAAATTGTGTTGGCTACAAAGCTGTTAATTTTATTAAATGGCTTTAATGTTTTCTGTTTACAGATTTTTCTGGTTACAATAATGCTAGTAAGAAAAGCCAGATTTAAGTAACTTTGAGTGTGAAAAAATAATAAATATTTGAAAAAAAAAAGTGTGTCCTGTGCTTGAAGAACACCTACAGAGAACTGAAGATGAACAATTCGATGTGATGTAATTTCCTTCTATCTTGGGTTATGGTGAGATTTAAAGGGATTGGAACATAACACCTTTTTTTCCTACTGGAATTCTGCTGCCGCATGAGAGATGAGTTGCTTTTTCAAAATGTCACTGAAATTGTCCAGGAAATAGCGTTGCTAATTATATTCTGGCACTATTTACCCTCCTTACTAGTTTTTAAAGTTTTTTTTTAATTGGTCAGAAGTTAAAGGAAAATAGATCCTGCCATTGTTACACACTTTCCCGTTGGAAAGCAGATTGATGTGTTTCATAAATAAAATGAAATAATGCTTTTAGGTGGCTTGGCTGTATTATAGAGGGAACTACCAAGATTATTTCTCCTGGCAAAGGGGTGTGTGTGAGATTTATACACTAATAGCCCTTGAAGAACTTTGTAATACTTCTCTCTTTTTTTTATTTACATTTTTTTTATTTCCATAGATTATTGGGGATGTAATACTTCTCTATATTAACTCTCCACTCTCCACCCCAAACCTATAATTCTTACCTGAACTGTCTTCACTATATGTAGATTTTTATGGTGTTTTTGCAGTAATGTTTCTTTTTTTTTTTTTTTTTTTTGAGACCGAGTCTTACTCTGTTGCCCAGGCTGGAGTGCAGTGGCGTGATCTCGGCTCACTGCAACCTCTGCCTCCTGGGTTCAAGCAATTCTCCTGACTTAGCCTCCTGAGTAGCTGGGACTACAGGCACATGCCACTATGTGCAGCTCATTTTTGTATTTTTAGTAGAGACGGGGTTTTGCCATGTTGGGGAGACTGGTTTTGAACTCCTGACCTCAAGTGATCTGCCCACCTCGGCCTCCGAAAGCGCTGAGATTACAGGTGTGAGCCACTGCACCCGGCCAATGTGTCTTTTCCTAAGGAGAAATCTCCTCTTTTTCCTTCTTTTTAAGTAAAGATAAATACAATTAAAGTATAATACACACAGAAAGTTCTCATAAATGTACACCTCAGTGAATTTTCACAGTGTGAGCACACTGGTGTAATCGTCACTAAGAAGAACACTGTCAGAACTCCAGAAACTTGTGTGTTTATTCCGGTCATTAATGGTCCCTAGGTGCCACCCCTCACCAAGAGAAATCACTCTTTTGATGTCTAGTACCACAGAATTATTTTATTTGCTTTTGAGCCTAGGATTTATACAGTATGTATTGTTTTTGTGTTTGGCCTTTTTTGCTCAATGTTTGTGAGATTCAGCTGTTTTATTGTGTCTTCATCCTGTTCTGATACGAGTAACCTGAGAAATCCTATAACTCAACCTGATTTGTACCTTGAGATCTCAACACTTAGACATTTTTCTCATGGCATTCATGGTTTTCAAGAACTCCTAGGAGGGGACATCAAATAAAAGCCTTCTTTGTTTTAAACTCTGTGGTAGACCTTTTTTTGTGTTTTAATGACCTTTTTTGTGTTTTATTGCTATTTGGGTAAACAGTATATTTTAAAATTTATGTCACTGATGGCTTATGCAGTACCTCAGCTGCTTTTTTTTTTTTTCCTACTTAAAAATTTTGTTTTAAAAACTATGGTACAGGATTCCTGGCCAGCTAATGGCATTTTGGACTTTTATCTTATGACTTGGTAGCTTTCTTTTCATTCTTTGAATTCCTCAAGCAGTGATTCCCATTCTAATTTTTATGATACCATGTAGTATCTTCAGTTATTTCAAAGCATGTTGTGAGCCTCTCCACCAAGAAAAAGATCCCAATTTAAGTTTAAGCCACTTTACTTTCAAAATACTTAAATTTATGAACAGTACAACTTTTATATTTATGAACAGTACAACATTGTGGTGTGTAGATTATAAAATCAAATAGGCTGGTAAAAAATTGGGAATCAGCTAAGAGACTTACCTGCTTATTAACCCCTTTCAAGCTAGCTTCAAGTGTAAAGTGCAACTTTTATTTGTGTGTGTGTGACACAGTCTCACTCTGTCACCCAGGATGGAGTGCACTGGCGCGATCTCAGCTCACTGCAACCTCCAGCTCCTGAGTTCAAGCAATTTTCATGCCTCAGCCTCCCGAGTAGCTGGAATTACAGCTGCCTGCCACCATGCCTGGCTAATTTTTGTATTTTTAGTAGAGGCGGGGGTTTCTCCACGTTGTCCAGGCTGGTTTCGAACCCCTGACCTCAGGTGATCTGCCCTCCTCAGCCTCCCAAAGTGCAGGGATCACAGGCGTGAGCCACCCTGCCTGGCCGTAAAGTGCAACTTTCTTCTCAGGAGTTCTCCTTTTGTATTTTCCTCTCATTTCACTTTCTTAATTTTAAGGAAAGTCATAGTGAAAGATTTATGACTGTATTCCTGCACATAATTTTTCTTTCATATAAGTCCTATGGTTATGATATGCCTGGATGATATGCTTAATTTCCTTTTTAAGTGAATTTTAGTTATTTCAGTCAGTAAGTGTTAGGGCCAGAATATTATAAATGGCCAATAGTTGTTGAAATTAGGTATTTTGGTCATGCTTAAGAGTAACGTGTATACTTAGCAGTCCTGTACTTCAGTCATCTTTTATTTGCTGAGCTTTTGTGGAAATTAAATGATTGTAAAGTTTTAGCCTACTTTCTAAAAAAAAAAAAAACACTTGTTTTTTAATCTGGAGAGTTTAAATGTCTGACTTTGGGGAAACATCATGCAATAGGGGAACATTATCTCCTGAAGAATGGGGGAGAGATGAACTAACTTTTGTAATGGTTATAGAGTTACTTCTAAATTTGAATAAATGCTGTTCTACCTAGTGAACTAGTCAGAGCATTTTCCACTTTGACCTAAGCCAAGCACATGGGTAGCTACTTCTCTTTCTGTAGTTAAGAGAATTTCACCAAGGATATTTTGATTTATTTGTAGCTATATGGCAGTGGTTCTCAGTATTTATCATTCATCATAATCGCCTGAAAGTTGTTTGTTTTAAATAATAGATTGCTGGGCTCTGCCCTTAGAGTTTCAGATTTAGTACGTCAGGAGACCACACTTTGAGTAGCACTACTTGGGTATAGTCAGGACTTCTGCATTAAAAAACAAAATGAACAGACAAAAACCCTACAAGTGATTCTGTTACATATCCTAGATGAGAGAACCTTTGATCAATAGTTCTCAATACAGTATATGGTTCTGGGCATAGCAGCAGAGCATCACTTGGGAATTTTACAAATGCAGATTTTCTCCAACTCTGGAGATGGAACCCAGAAATATGTGTTTTAAACTAAACCACTAGAGGATTCTGGTGTGTGCTAAAGTTTGACAACCATCCTTGTAACTTTATAGTTCCCTAGCACCTATCAGGGAATTTACTAGAAATTCAAATTTCACACTGCACTCGGAGCTCTCATATAACAGATTCTGAATATCAGAATCTCATTTTACAGTAGTCTCTACTGCACTCTTCAGTTTCGCTTTCCTTCGGCTGAACATATTAAATGGGAGATTCAAGAAATAAACAATTCATGTTTTAAATTGTGTGCCCTTTTGAGTATCCTGATGAAATCTCTTATTGTCCCTCTGGTCGTGCCTGGTATGTGAATCATCCCTTTGTCCAGTGTGTCCATACTTTGTATGCTTCCCACTGGTTAATCACTTAATAGCCATCTCAGTTATCAGATTGAAAAAACATAGTATATATCTGGTTTGGTACTATCCTCATATTCAGGTATCTACTGGGGATCTTGGAATGTATCGCTTGTGGATGTGGGGAGGGAACTACTGTAACTAGATTCATAGGTGGTTTGTATGTATATTGAAGATTGAAAAGAGCTGCTTTAGGTGATTTTAAAAACTCTTATAGAAGTAATACTAATAACTAAAATTTATTGGACATTTGCTGTGGGCCAGATACATGCTAGATACTCTATTCATTATTAGTACTCCCTACAACCTTATACAGAGGGTTACTGTAACCCTCATTCTATAAATAAGCAAATCAAAGCAGAGGGGTTTCATATCTTGCTCGGTGTCGCACAGGTGCTAAATGGAGGGTTTGGGATTTGAACCTAAGCACTCAAACTGTGGAGTTTTGGAGTTTGAGGTGCTATCTTCATATGTATCTTCAGTACTGTTTGTGTGCATGTATGTCCTTCCTTGTTCCAGTGCCATAGATTATATTCTAATGAATTTTTTTGGTATCACATTTTACAGTGACATTTGAATTTTCTTTCAAGTCTTATATTCATCAGAACAATCAGAAGTGGAAATAGCTGTGGTTTGAATACTTTGATCTTGTCAACCTAAATAACAGAGGCTTTCTAAAAGAAAATAATGTTTATTTGGGAATAGGGCTTTGCAGTGGGAATTCTGTTGTTACAGTAAACCATGTGCATATACAGGGAGGTAAAAGAAGACCAAAGTTTTTAAAGGAAAAATGAGGAGGATTTCATAATTATTTTGAGATAATTATTCTTGGCTACAAGGGTCAATAAAGTGCCTCCATTCTGAGGTTGGACCGGCAGTTGCTGGCAGATGTCCTCACAGAAGTTTTTTTTTTTTTTAAAGAAAACAACCCCCGCCACCCCCCAAAAAAAACAGTGTTACTGTGTTGCCCAGGCTAGATGTAAACTCCTGGGTTCAAGCAATCTTCCTGCTTCTTGGGTAGCTGGGATTATAGGTGTGTATGTACCATGCACCTGGCTTGTTTTTGTTTCACGTTTTGTATAAGGTTGTAGTTTTTGCAGAGTCTTTTGTGATAGTTTTTATCACGCATACCTGCATGACAGCCCTTCCTTCATAGCCTTCCCTGGCTGTTTGTCAGGGTGTTTTGTTTTGTTTAAAAAAAAACAGAACAAACACTACTACTACTCCAGTTTGATTCTGATAACTTTCATATAAGTCTGTTCATCAAGGTGTTGTTATCCATCCAAACTCTTTGTTGCCTTAATAGATTTTGTTTTTGTGTGTAATTTCAGTAAGGCAGCTCTTACTGGTTAATGTTTCTGGTAAAAATTTGCATGCTAGGCCAGGTGCAGTGGCTCATCATGCCTGTAATCCCAGCACTTTGAGAGGCCGAGGTGGGCGGATCATCTGAGGTCAGGAGTTCGAGACCAGCCCAGTCAACATGGCGAAACCCCGTCTCTACTAAAACAAAAAATTAGCCAGGCATGCTGGAGTGTGCCTGTAGTCCCAGCTACTCGGTAAGGCTGAGGCAGGAGAATCGCTTGAACCCAGGAGGCGGAAGTTGCAGTGAACCGAGATCATGCCATTGCACTCCAGCCTGGGTGACAGAGCGAGACTCTGCCCCCCCCCCCCAAAAAAAAATTGCATGTTGTACGTTCAAGGACTGTATTGGTTTATTAAAGAGGACAACAATGCAATTCAGTATCTGGAGGCTCCCATGTACTAAAATTATGCTTTGGAGTTTAATTCAAGTAAAACATGGAGATTTGCTTGATAATAGACCTAAATGCTGGTGTTAATTTCAAGGGAGTAATATGGGGGGGGGGGTCACAATATTTATTATATTAATAGGTTTTTTGGGGGAATTTCTTAGTCATATTAATTCTTTTTAAGTGCACAATTCAGTGCTTTTTAGTAAAATTACAGTGCCATGCAACTATTACCTCAATCCTGTTTTAGAACATTTCTGTCACACCAAAATGATCTCTTTTACTGTTTTAAGTCATTCCCACCTTCAGCCTATTACCGTTTTCTTTTCTTTTTTTTTTTAAATCAGCTGGTGCATTTTAGAAGTTCTTAGTAATAAAACCAACCTATAGACTTTAATCTATAAACCTTTTTAAACTTTTAAGAAATGGAGAGGCCGGGGCGCAGTGGCTCACGCCTTTAATAGTAGCTCTTTGGGAGGCTGAAGTGGGTGCATCGCCTGAGGTCGGGAGTTCAAGACCAGCCTGGCCAACATGGACAAACCCCCTCTCTACTAAAAATACAAACATTAGCCAGGTATGGTGGTGGGTGCCTGTAATTCCAGCTACCCTGGAGGCTGAGGCAGGAGAATCGCTTGAACCCAGAGGGGCGGAGGTTGCAGTGAGCTGAGATTGCGCCTGTTCACTCCAGCCTGGGCAACAGAGCGAGACGCCATTTCAAAAAAAAAAAAAAACTGAGAAAGAAAGTTTAATGGTATTCTAGCTCTTAATTTCTGTTCACTTAACATCAGTTTAATTTGTTGATAGGATTTAAAGTGATGTGAACAGTAGTGTTTAGGGCTAGGAAATGTTCTTTCATTCACTTAATGGACCATTCACAATCTATGTAATGTATGAAGAGGAAATGGGGAGAAGAGAAAGAGAAGATAATTAAGAGAAACTTAATATCTATAGTTCCATGATGATACTGACAACCTCAGAATTCTTGTCTGTGGTGGTTATTTGGATTCTGGAAAACTACTGTGTGTTTCTGTTGTCTTGATCTGAATGCCTCTCAAGAATGACACTTTCTTTTAAGAGCTTTATCTCTACAAGCTATGTGTTTTAAGAACTCTGGGGATGAATAATCACACAGTGTGCTGACTTAGGATATCGTTGTGCATAAGGCTGTTTTTTTTTTTGTAACACAAAAATATCTGAAGAATATGTTTGGCATAGTTTGATACAGTTTTTGGTTTTGATTAATTAAATAATTCACTAATAATAAAGATCAGAGCTTCTGATAAATTCTTGTTTTTGCTGGTAGTTTAATCTCCTAAAAGTTGAAGAGAATTGCTGATATGAAATTGATTCTTACGAACAAGGAAGAACACTTAGATATAGAATTAACCATTATCGAACATCTGTTTTGGGCAAATGGACTGTTCTTATAGTCATTTTTTTGTGGTGTGGTAAAAAGAACATGGACTTGGAATCAGATAGACTTTGATTTAAATCCTGGCTCTAGCACTGAGAGCACTGTAACTTTTTTTTTTTTTTGAGACAGGGTCTTGCTCTGTCACGCAGGCTGGAATGCAGTGGTGCGATCATATGAGCTCTGTAATTTTAAGCAAGTTACTTATTTCTAAGCTTTGTTTTCCTTATTATAAATAGATACGGTACTTTCTACTTATATAGAGAGTATATAATGTACTTGATATAAAATAGATGCTCAGTAAGTGCTCTTTGTTATTGATGTGGAAACAGAGGCTCAGAGAAGTTTGTCACACAGCTAGTAACTGACAAATATCTGACTCCAAAGCCCATGGTTTTCCATGCCTCCCAGCTAGAAATTGAAATGATGGGAATCAAAAGACAGTGATCATTCTATGCTGTCTTGGAGTTTACCTTAGGTAGCAATTCCCAGAAAAGCAGGTTTCAGAAAGTTCAGAAAAGAAACTGGTAATGACCACAGATAGTTTAAGCAATCAATACTGATAGGCTATTAAAAATGAAACCTGTTATTTAAATTACAAAAAAAATTCCATTGGGGAAGAAAAACATGACTAATCTAAAGAAATTAATATGACTTCCTCATAAGTAAATTTTTTCAAAAGAAAAACATATCAAGGATACCCATTAGCCAGGTGTAGCGGCTCACACCTGTAATCCCAGCACTTTGGGAGGCTGAGGTGGGCAGATCCCCTGAGGTCAGGAGTTCAAGACCAGCCTGACCAACATGGCGAAACCCTGTGTCTCTACTAAAAATACAAAAATTAGCTGGGCGTGGTGGCAGGTGCATGTAATCCCAGCTACTTGGAGGCTGAGGCAGGAGAATCACTTGAACCCAGTAGGTGGAGGTTGCAGTGAACCAATGTCATGCCACTACACTCCAGTCTGGGCAACAGAGCGAGACTCTCTCTCAAAAAAAAAAAAAAAAAGAATACCCATTTAACTAATGGTATATAAGATTAATTTAAAAAATCATTTGACTTATTGATAGGATTTAAAGTGATGTGAACAGTAGTGTTTAGGGCTAGGAAACATTCTTTCATTCACTTAATAGACCATTCACAATCTATGTAATGTATGAAGAGGAAATGGGGAGGAAAAAAAGAAGATAATTAGGAATGTAGGTAGGCTAGATAGAGCTGGAATGAGGTAAGGGTTGTAAAAATGCTTAAGGACAATAAAAAGGGCTAGTCAATAAAGAAGAAAGAAGCCTTTTGATTAGGGAGATAACATTAAATAATGAGAAATACCCAAATTCTGTTTTACTTTAAGTGTAGGAGAAGGGTTTTCATACTGGAAGGGAGACGGTTAAAAAAAAGCTGTGTAAAGACAAAGTTTTATTCCTTGGTATGTTACATGATAAAAAGCATCTACTTTCATTAAAGAAATTTAGAGCTCCAATTCCAGTAAAATACTTAGAGCAGTGAAGTGTCAGTTTGAGTTTATTGATGTCAGTGGCTGCTTTTGGTTGTAGAGCTGTTTACAATGTTTGCTTTTCTAAAATAATATTGAGTAATTAAAATCATCAATGTAAAAACTTGTCTTCAGGTTCAACTTATATATTTTCTTATTCTATTAACTAGCACATTATAAACTAAGAATGCTTTTTCTGAGTGAGAGAGGACTTTGATTAATAGCCTAGTAATTATAATTGAACAGTAAGTCTCCCTTAAAATATCCTTGAGTAAAATGGCATTTATACTTGTTTTATTTTCCTAGAATACTCTTCTCAAATATTTTCATGGCCTGTTCCCTCACTTCTGTGGTTCAAATGTTACCTCAGCTAGAAAGGTTTTCCCTGAGGGAGTTTTTAAGGGACATCATTTACATAGACTTCAATGTGAATGGTGCTCTTTGGTGTGAACCTCATTTTACTACCTAAAATAGTATCTTCTTCCTTCACTTTCCCTGGTTTTTCTTAATAGTAATGATCATACCTGATATTTATTGTCTCTTCTAAGAATATAATATCCATGAAGGATGGGATTATGTTTTTTTTGCTGCAGTTGTTAGAGCCTGGAATGATGCCTAGTTCATGGGAGATGGTCAGTGAATACTTGCTGAATTTATTTATTTATTTATTTATTTAGCGAGATTTCAACACATGAATGGGGACACACACGTTTAGTCCATATAAGTATTTATATTATTATTATTCTTTGAGATGGAGTCTGGCTCTGTGTCGCCCAGGCTGGAGTGCAGTGGCACGATCTTGGCTCACTGCAACCTCTACCTCCTGGGTTTAAGCGATCTTCCCACCTCTGCTTCTCAAGTAGCTGGAATTACAAGTGTGCACCACCACACCTGGCTAATTTTTGTATTATTAGTAGAGGCAGGGTTTCACTGTGTTGGTGAACAGGCTAGTCTTAAAACTCCTGACTTCAAGTGATCTGTCTGCCTTGGCCTCCCAAAGTGCTGGGATTACAGGCATAAGCCAACGTGCCAGAATGCATGAATTTATACTGTAAAGTGTTGGAACAAGGTTGTGAGCCCTAGGAACATTGCAGTGTGAATATTAGCTATTACCACTGCTACTGCTGCTTAACTTAATTACATTCCGTATATACGTTTGATATACTGTTTTATTTTTAAGCACTATTCCTTGTGGAGTAAATTTCAACAAGTAGGATTTTCCCAAATACTTTATTTATTTTTGAGATGGAGTCTCGCTGTCTCTCCCAGGCTGGAGTGTACTGGCGCAATCTCGGCTCACGGCACCCTCCGCCTTCTGGGTTCAAGCGATTCTCCTGCCTCAGCCTCTTGAGTAGTGGAGATTACAGGCGTGTGCCACCACGCCCGGCTGATTTTTTTATCTTAGTGGAGACTGGGTTTTGCCATGTTGGCCAGGCTGGTCTTGAACTCTGACGTCAGGTGATCCGCCCGCCTCGGCCTCCCAAAGTGCTGGGATTACAGGTATGAGCCACCACACCTGGCTTCCCAAATACTTTAAAACTTTAAAATTTTATATTTTCTCTAGCTTTATTGAGTTATAATTGGTAAATATAAAAATTTTAAATTTAATGAATGAGACTTACAGTGAATCACAAATTTTCTTAAACATTCCAATATTCTTATTAACCAAGCTAAATATTCATACACTTTTAAACTTAAAATCATAAGTGTGAAGTCAGTTACTATTTTAAATTTAGAAACTATCATTGTCTATAGGAACTTAAAAATATTTAGGATAGTTTTAAACCACACAGTATTAGTATCATGAGTTTGATATACGTAATTTCAGTATTCTAATTAATCATGGACGTTGGGCAGTCACTTACCTTCGGGAACAGTTTTGCTGTCTTCAGCAAGTTGAGATTCCTGTGACATACTTTATGTCCACAGTTCAGTTACCATCTCTTGACAGGCTGTTTATCAGCTTGACATTGGCCTTGGAAGCTGTCTTTGTCTAGGTGGTTTTTCTCATGGCACAGATGGACATAATGAACTGTTAGTAAAAATTGTCTGTATGGTAACAGTGGAACTCTAAGTTGATGTTGGTTTCTTCTGAATTGAAGTTTAAGACCTTTTGTAATTGTTTTGTAATTGCTTTTTAACTCTATTGCCAGATCAAGTTTTGTAAACCTCACCCAGATTATTTCACCACTTGATTGGATTCCAGGAATCCATTTTCTGTCTGGCCGATGGCACAGGTTTTAGATCATTTAAAGACATTAAGGAACTGAGAGGTATTGATAGCTTTTGTTAATTTGTTGTAACAAAAAGTATGCCAGAAGACTAGAAACAGCATAAGGTCTTATTTTTAAAAAGGAAAGCAGTAGTTTTGGAGATTGTTTTCCTAGGTATGCCTTGGAGAAGAGGCAGAGAAGTACAGGCTTAGCTCATCAGCATTAAGAACATTTCATTAATAGTGTAAAATAAACTTTCTTAAATACTGTTAGAAGGAATTAATGTCAGACTTTGAGAGAAGTATCTAAAAAGGTACTTTTTGTTGTCCATTTTTAATATTTTCATTAATGTTTTGAATAAATGTACAGTTGTGCTTATAAAATGTCAGAACAATTTAGCTGGCAAGGATAACTAAAACAACTTGTAAGTTCTGTCTGAAACTACAGGCAGAAACCTATAGTGTGAGCTGCTTAAAAGTGTGGAATTAAAAAAATATGGAATTCAGATAGAAAAAGTTATATGAGTAAAATTTTGTTCAATTAATGTTAAGGCACTGTATGTACTAAGAGAATAAAAAATGTATTGCTCTATTCCTTCAAGGAGCCTATAACTGAATGGGGAATATAGATATATCAAACTATACATTGTAATTTTATGATAGGATTATTAAGCATTATGGGAGCAAAGGAGAGAGTAGTTAATTCTGATGGATCATTGAATCGGCCTTTGAGGAATAAGAGTTTTCTAGGAATTGAAGAGGGGAGAAAGTCATCTCCTTTCTTTCCCTCCCCATTCTTCTTTAAGGTACTGAAAAATCAGATTCAGGACAGTGTTTATTAAGACAGATATATTTGTGGGCAAATAAAGAGTAGATTGGAATGAGAGATTAATTAGGCTACTACAGTTGTTTAAATAGAATGATGATGGCCTGAGCTGGAGCAATAACACTAGAACAGAAAGAGTAGATAGTTTTTTTTTTTTTTTTCCCAAGACATTTTGGTGATAGAATAAGTAGGATTTATTAGCCAGGTGCCATGGCTCACACCTGTAATCCCAACATTTTGGGAGGCTGAGGCGGGTGGATCACCTGAGGTCAGGAATTCGAGACCAGCCTGACCAATATGATGAAACCCCGTCTCTACTAAAAATGCAAAAATTAGCCAGGCGTGGTGGCACGCACCTGTAATCCCAGCTACTCAGGAGCCTGAGGCAGGAGAATCGCTTGAACCCGGGAGGTGGAGGGTTGCGGTGAGCCAAGATCGCGCCATTGCACTCCAGCCTGGGCAACAAAAGCGAAACTCTGTCTCAAAAAAAAAAAAAAAATAGGGTTTATTGATTGTATATTATTAGGAGTTTAGTTTTATATAGTCTCAGACATCCAACTGGTGAGTTGCTTAAAAAAGAAAAAACAAATGAACTACCAGGCTGCAGTAATAGGATTTTGTCCATAATAAGGGATATGATATTCATTCCATGTTGGTTAGGACACATTTACAATGTTGGCCTTATTTCTGAAAGCTACACTTTAAGAAAAGTAAATGAAAAGATAGATATGTCAAGAGGAGGGTAACCCATGAGAACCTTTGAAGGAATTGAGAGTGCTTATTGTGGAGAAGGAAGACTTGACAGGAATGAGTGAAGGAGGGAAGGGGACAGTTGTTTTCAGGTAATGCAGGGCTGTAATGAGTTGTTCCACAGAGTAGAATTAGATCCAGGATACCACCAGACTTTTTTTTTCTGAGAACTAAGATATTCTCTTAACTGCAGTTACAGTGATCAAAATTAGGAAACTTAACATTAATACCATTATCTAATTTACAGTCCACAATCAAATTTTGTCAATTATCCTAATAATTATTTTTATAGCTTTTTAAAATCGAAGATCATACATTGCATTTGATTTCATGTCTCTCCAGTCTCCTTTAATCTGGAACAGTTAGTCAAATTTTTTTTTTTTTATTAATTTTTTTTTTGAGAGCGGGTCTCACTGTGTTACCCAGCCTGGAGTGCAGTAGCGTGATCATGGTTCACTGCAACTTCCACCTGCCAGCCCCAGGCAATCTTTTCACGTCAGCCTCCCGAATAGGTGGGACTACAGGTGCATGCTACCATGCCTGGCTAATGTTTTGTTTTTTTGTAGAGACGGAGCGTCACTGTATTATCCAGGCTGGTCTCCAACTCCTGAGATCAAGGGATCCTCCTGCCTTGGCCTCCCAAAGTGTTGAGATTACAGGCGTGAGCCACAGCACCTGGCCTCACATTTCTTTATTTTATGTATTTGTTTTTTGAGACAGGGTCTCACTTTGTCACCCAGGCTGGAGTGTAGTGGCATGAATTTGGCTCACTGTAGCTTTGACCTCCTGGACTCAAGTGATCCTCCTGCTTTAGCCTCCCAAGTAGCTGGGATTACAGGCCTGAGCCACCATATCCGGCCTGGCCTCAAATTTCTTGACATTTTTTAAGAGATTAGGCCAGGTATTTAGTGTCCCTCAGTTTGAATTTCTTGTGGTTAGATTCAGGGTGAGTACACTGATACTTCCAATACTAGTCACTACAGGGTATGTTCAAATTTCCCACCCTTCCATATTTGTGATATCTTAAGTTTTTTTGCTTCATGTTTAAAAATACCTTGTTGGGTGAGGCGCATTGGTTTATGCCTGTAATCCCAGCACTTTGTGAGGCCAGGGGAGGAGGATCCCTTGAGCCCAGGAGTTTGAGACCAGTCTGGGCAACACAGCGAGAACTTGTCTCTACAAAAAAAAAGCCAGGCTGGGTACGGTGGCTCATGCCTGTAGTTCCAGCACTTTGAGAGGCTGAGGTGGGCAGATCATGAGGTCAGGAGTTTGAGACCAGCTTGGCCAATATGGTGAGACCCCGTCTCTACTAACAGTACAAAAATTAGCCGGGTGTGGTGGCGTGTGCCTGTAGTCGCAGCTACTCAGGAGGCTGAGGCATAAGAATCGCTTGAACCTGGGAGGCAGAGGTTGCAGTGAGCCTAGATCACGCCACTGTACCAGCCTGGGCGACAGAGCAAAACTCCATCCAAAACAGAAACAAAAACAATGGTACAGAAAAACCAAGTAAAAAAAAAAAAAAAAAAAAAAAGCCAGGCATCATGGCTGTGCCTGTAGTCCTAGCTACTCAGGAGATTTAGGTGGGAGGATTGCTTGAGCCCAAGAGTTCAAGGTTGCAGTGAGCTATGATTGTGTCACTGCACTCTAGCCTGGGCAACAGAGCAATACCTTGTCTGGAAAACAAAACAAATTCCTTGTTGGCAATTTGAAACTATAATCAAGAAATGAAAAGGGGGTGTCTTGTGATTTAAGAGACTCCTCTAACTTGGAAAAAGAAAGCAATTTTGAGTGCCCACTTTATGCCAGACATTCCATAATCTGATATGGAATGATAATTATTCAAGATTGGTGTGCCTTTTTCTTTCATGGAAGAGAAAAGTAGTTAATCTCTCCTCAGAGAGGTTGTAATTTTTTACCAGGTATCTAACTGCAATGCCCTTAATCATTCCTCTGTGACAGGGCAGCTAAGTGTCAGAAAAGCCAGTATGGTATGTTTTCTAGGCTAAATAACTTCTGAGGGCCCTTTTAGTCATTGCATTGGAAATTTACTTGGTTTTTCTGTACCATTGTTTTTGTTTTTGTTTTTGTTTTGGTTTTGGTTGGAGTTTTGCTCTTGTTGCCCAGGCTGGAGTGTAATGGCGTGATCTTGGCTCACTGCAGCCTCCGACTCCTGGGCTCAAGCGATTCTCCTGCCTCAGCCTTCCAAGTAGCAGGTATTACAGTTACCCGACACTCTGCCTGGCTAATTTTTGTTTTTTTAGTAGAGACGGGGTTTCACTATGTTGGCTAGACTGGTCTCGAGGTCTGACCTCGTGATCTGCCCACCTCAGCCTCCCATAGTGCTGGGATTACAGGCATGAGCCACTGCGCCTGGCTTCTGTACCATTGTTAACTGTATGGTGTTCTGAGTGATTTTCATAAAGGGCATTCAGTGATTTTTTTTTTTTTTTTTTTTTTTTTTGCGTTAAAGCAATTAAAGCTCAATTTAATGATGGCAAATTAGGGTAACAAATGCACTTAGAGTAAATTAGGAATTTGGGTTTGAAGTTTCCTAGAAAAATATTTATAAATGAAAAATACATGTTTGTGTTGATTGTGTGTTCATAAATGTGTGATTCTTTTTAGATAAACTATTTCTGTATATAATTGGAAGAAATAGAAATTAGTCCAGAATGGTAGAAAGCTTGAATTTGGTCATGATGGTAGTATGAAGTGTAGAGAGAAGCAGTCTGAGAGTTGGGGCCTAAAATAATAGGATAGAAGTAATGTGGCCTTCTGCAATTCCATATCTGGGTTATTCCTGAAAGGATTGAAGGCCGGGTCTTGAAGAGAGATTTGTACACCTGTGTTCGTAGCCACACTGTTCACAATAGTTAAAATGTGAAAGCAACCCAAGTGTCCATTAATGGATGAGCAAAATGTGGTATATGCATAGGGAATATTATTTACCTCTAAAAAGGAAGGAGATTCTGACATGTTGCCACATGGATGAACCTTGAGGACATTATGTTAAGTGACATGAGCCAGTCACAAAAAGATACTGTATGTTTCCACATATATGAGGTATTTAGAGTAGTTAAAATCATAGAAACAAAAAGTAGAAAGGTAGTTGCCAGAGGCTAGAGGTGGGGGATATGCGGAGTTAATGTTTAAGGAGCGTAGAGTTTCAGTTTTACAAAATGGAGTTTTGGAGATGGATGGTAGTGATAATTGCATTATGAATGTATTGAATTACACTGAACCATACACTGAAAAATGATTAAGATGACAAATTTTATGTTATGTGTATTTTACCACAATAAAAAAAATATTGGGGAGGGGAGAAGTAACTTACCTCTCACTAACGAGGCATACTCTTCTTTACCTGCTAGAAAATGAAATGTCAGCCAGGCACAGTGGCTCATGCCTGTAATCCCAGCTCTTTGGGAGGTTGAGATTGGAGGATCACTTGAGGCCAGGAGTACCACTTCAGCCTGGGCAACATAGTGAGACCCTGTTTCTATAAAAATTTAAAAAGTAGCTGGGTGTGGTGGCAAGCCCCTGTAGTCCTAGCTACTTGGGAGGCTAAAGCAGGAGTATCGCTTGAGCCCAGGAATTTGAGGTGGCAGTGAGCTATTGTCCTGCCACTGCCCTCTAGCCTGGGTGACAAGAGTGAGATCCTGTCTCAAAAAAAAAAAACAACAACAAACAAACCCACAACAGCTGAGCTCTGCCTTCCCCCAATCCTCACTCCTCTAGTAATACTTTAAAAGGAACTTTTTTTTTTTTTTTTTGGGTAATCAAAACATAGGATTCAACTGGTGTCTTTCTTTCTTTTTTTTTTTTTTTTGAGATGGAGTCTTGCTTTGTCACCCAGGCTGCTGGAGTGCCGTGGCGTGATCTCGGCTCACTGCAACCTCCACCTCCCAGATTCAAGTGATTCTCCTGCTTCAGCCTCCTGAGTAGGATTACAGGCACGTGCCCCCACGCCTGGCTAATTTTTGTATTTTTAATAGAGATGGGGTTTCACCATGTTGGCCAGGCGGGTTTCACCATGTTGGCCAGGCTGGTCTCAAGCTCCTGACCTCAGGTGATTCACCCATCTTGGCCTCCCAAAGTGCTGAGATTACAGGAGTGAGCTACCACACCTGGATCAACTGGTTTTTTAAATTTAAAAATTGATTAAGTATATTAGAAAAATTCAATGAGATAATAAATCGAATTAGTTAAACTAAAACATTTTTCTTTCATTAGTAATATTAAAACACTTAAAGCTACATTGAGTGATAGCAAATTAGTAAAGCCTATTAAGTCTTCTATGTAAAGTATGATTCAGAAATATATATTTTATATATATATGCATGATCTCGGCTCACCGCAACCTCCGCCTCCCAGGTTCAAGCAGTTCTCCTGACTCAGCCTCCCTAGTAGCTGGGATTACAGGCATATGCCACCATGCCCGGCTAATTTTGTATTTTTAGTAGAGATGGGGTTTCTCCATGTTGTTCAGGCTGGTCTCGAACTCCTGACCTCAGGTGATCTGCCCGCCTCGGCCTCCCAAAGAAGTATATTTTAATGAACTTTCTTGCATAGTCATTTAAAAATGCATTTAGAATTTTTAACAAATGAAGCTTTATCTTAAAAGCCACCTGACAGTGTCCTTCAAGGATGGAAACATTTGTATGCTGTGACCCAATAAGTCTGTTTTAAGGTAATAATCAAATGCAGACATAGAGTATACAAGAATGTTAATCACAGCATTTTAAATAATAAATAGTAAAATATCAGAAGCAGCTTAAATGTCCTAACAGAATGGAAATGGTCAAATTATAAACTATTTATACAGTTTTTATATGGCCATTAACAATTTTAGGCTGGGCGGTGTGGCTCACGCCTGTAATCCCAACATTTTGGGAAGCCAAGGCGGGAGGATCGCTTGAGCCCAGGAGTTGGAGATCAGCCTGGGCAACATAGGGAGACCTTGTCTCTACTAAAAAGAAGAAAAAAAAAAAAAAAAAAAAAGCCAAGACGTGGTAGTGTACACACCTAGGACTATAGGTCCCAGCTACTTGGGAGGCTAAGCTGGGAGGTTCGTTTGAGCCCGGGGGGATCAAGGCTGCAGTGAACAGTGATCTCGCCATTGCATTCCAGCCTGGGTCACAGAGTGAGACCCTATCTCTAAAAAATAAAAAAATCCCAGACAATTTAGCCCTTAATTATGTGGCTTAAGTGGGGAATAAATGCCAGGATGCCAAATTAAGTGTGTGTTGTGTGAATTCTGATTTTAAAAATGCACGTTGAAATAAGAATGGAAGAGAATACACTAGTATGTTGTGTATTTTTTTTTTTTTTTTTTTTGAGACAAAGTCTCGCTCTGTTGCCCAGGCTGGAATGCAGTGGCGCAGTCTCAGCTCGCCGCAACCTCTGCCTCCTGCATTCAAGCGATTCTCCTGCCTCAGCCTCCCTAATAGCTGGGATTACAGGTGTGTGCCACTGAGCCTGGCTAATTTTTGTATTTTTAGTAGAGACAGGGTTTTGCCATGTTGGCCAGACTGGTCTCAAACTCCTGACCTCAGGTGATCCACTCACCTTGACCTCCTAAAGTGCTGGGATTACAGGCATGAGCCACAGCGCCCAGACCTACACTAGTATGTTAAGTGGTTGTTGAAATGGGGTAAGCTATATTTGTACTTTATATTGTGGATGTGTCTAAATTATTGTATTTTGTATAATTATTCATTCATTTAACATTTATTGGATACTATATGCTTGTTAAATAATTTAACAATTATTTATTGGATACCTATACTTGGGGTCCTAGAACCAATCCCCACGTATACTGAGGGATGACTGTAGTCTGTTCTCATTATTCTTGGATTCCACGTTTGTGAACTCATTTACTGGCTAAAATTTGTTTGTAACCCCCAAATCAATATGTCTGGCACTTTCGCAGTCATTTGCGGACATGTTCAGAGTGGTGAAATTTGAGTTGCTTGATGTACACATTTCCAAATGAGGTTAAACAAAATGACTCTCTGCTGCCTTGTTCTAGCTCTCTTGTCTATTTACTTAGTGCTACATCTTTCCCACTTTTGTTTTTAGAGGTGGTTTCACTGTTTAAAATTGCCCCTAAGTGTAGTGCTAAAGTGCTGTCTATAGTGTTCCTAAGTGCAAGAAGGCTGTGATGAAAGTTGTAGTGCTGTTGACTGTGAGTTCCGTGTTTATGAATCAGCAGTATAAAAGTGTTTTTAGGCTGGGTGCGGTGGCTCATGCCTGTAATCCTAGCACTTTGGGAGGCCGAGGTGGGTGGATCACTTGATGCCAGGAGTTAGAGACCAGTCTGGCCAACACAGTGAAATCCCATCTCTACTAAAAATAGAAAAAATTAGCTGGGCGTGGTGGTGCACACCTGTAATCCCAGCTACTTAGGAGGCTGAGGCATGAGAATCGCTTGAACCCGGGAGGTGGAGGTTTCAGTGAGCCGAGATCATACCACTGCACTCCAGCCTGGACGACAAAGTGAGACTGTCTCGAAAAGTAAGTAAATAAATAAAGAAATAAAAGTGTTTTTAAATAAAAGTACAGATAAAACAAGGATATGTGTTGTTAGGCTGTTGAAAGTGTTTTAGTCAGAGGCTAGCAGGAACTTCACTCTGAATTTCCCTTGTATTGAGTATTTGATAATTCAGTGCTCATGGCAACTTTATGAGAATCAACTATATATGATCTGTTATGGCACTTAGGGATTTTGAAATACTGAAACTAGCTTGGGAACTGCTTTACCTGTCCTGTAGATTCTTAGAGGTGACGGAGAATCCAGCTTAGAGGTTGGTTAATACGCTGGTAAAAATTTTTGTGCCCTCTGAAGACAGTACAAATGCAAGAATTTAGAGCAATGGTGCATATCTGATAAGATTCAAGTTCTCAATATTTTGATATTCAGACCTTGACTTTGATATCAAAAGATATTTCAGGGAGGACTCTGTCCCATGAGAAATGGTAAAATATCCTAACTCATTATGAATCTTTACCTTGATTCGTCTCCTTTAGATTATTTTATTTGCTTTTAAGACTTTTCCTAGTCTTTTTGATTGTTGTGTTGACAGAAACCATTGAGCATTCTTAAGACAGATGGAGCATGGCTTTTAGAGAGGATTAAGTAGTCATTTATTTATTACCTGTCACTGGCCTTAAAAAAAATTGACATTAAATAACATCCTTAAGGATAAATATCACTAAATAAAATTAATGGAAATTTTGACTTTTTTCCTAAATTTAACTAATTGACAAATTTAAAAAATATTTAAAGCAAGCCAAGAATTAAATTTTTTTGTAAGCATTTTCAAAATGCAGTATATGGTTAGGCAGCTATAAAATATATCGTTGTGAGGAAAACTGTAAGTTGATGAAAGGGAAACATTTGTAAAAATTAAATATATAGATGGATCTTTACATCAGGCATTTCACCTAGGCCTTGCTGAATTATTTATGCTTCATTTATGAATGTCCATTGAAGATGAATGGCTGTCCAGAGCTGAGATTATGTCTTAATGATAAGTACATAGTACACTGTGTGTGCTAAACTAATGTATCTTGAAATGAATCAGTCTTGCTAGTCCAATAATCATTTTCAAGTTAGTCTGTTCCAGGATTTAACAAGCTGGTTTGGACCTAAGAATGATATATGGTGCCTTCTCATCTCATTTCTTCTTCTAAGTCATAGATCAAAAAGGGATTTTATGGAACTGAAAAGTCCAGGGTGTTTGTCTGGTTCAGGCTGAGCTAAGTCAGTACATTTAAATGATGTCATATTAGTGCTCTGCTTCTGTTGCTCTACTGCTGACAAATTCAGCTTTATTTGTTGCTACCTGAAGGAGAGTTTTATCTATCTGCCTTGTCTGTTTGTCTGTCTCATTAGCTATTGTCTTAGTCTGTTTGGGCAGCTGTAACAGAAAACCATAGACTGGGTAGCAAATAAACAACAGCCATTTATTTCTCATGGTTCTGAAGGTTGAAAAGTCCAAGGGCAGATTAAGTGTTGGCAACGGCCCAGTTCCTGGTTTATAAGTGGCCATCTTCTCACTGTGTCTTCACATGGCTGAAGGGGCTTAAACTTGACTAAACCCAATCAAAGTAAAGGTAATTCTAGAAGAAAATTAATTTTGATCTTAAAAACCCTTTACTTGATCACATTATATAAATATTAACTCTTTTATTGGCTTATCATATGCTATGGTTTGAATGTCCCATCCAAAACTCATGTTGAAACTTAATCCCCAGTGTGGCACTATTGAGAGGTGGGGCCTTTGAGACGTGATTGGATCATGAAGTCTCTGCCCTCATGAATGGATTAATGGGTTAATTGATTAATAGATTAATGGGTTATCATGGGAGGGGAACTGGTGGCTTTATAAGAAGAAGAAGAGAGACCTGAGCTAGCACATTAGCTTGCTCAGCCTTCTCACCTTGTGATGCTCTGTGCTACCTCAAATCTCTTCAGAGAATCCTCATGAGCAAGAAGGCTCTCACCAGAGACAATTCCTTGACTTTGGACTTCTCAGCCCCTGTAACAGTAAGAAATAAATTTCTTGGCTGGGTGTGGTGGCTTATACCTGTAATCCCAGCACTTTGGGAGGCAAAGGTGGGAGGATTGCTTGAGTACAGGAGTTCGAGACCAGCTTGGGCAACATAGAACTTGTCTCTATTTAAAAAGAAAGAAAGGAAGAAATTTATTTTCCACAAATTACCCAATTTCTGGTATTCTGTTATAAGCATAGAAAAAGGAGTAAGCTTCATAGAGATGGAAAAGATATCCATCTATCTATGGAGAGGCGTGGGTACCGAACATAAGGCAATATGTAAGGCCTGATGTCAAAAGGGCCAGTTATGTTTATTTCCTATTTTTTCTTTTCGGTTTTGTTTTTTCAGTCTGTTAATATAGAGTGAATTGCATTGAACCAACCTTATGTACATGTAAGCCAGTCTTACATTTTGGGGATAAACATCATTTGGTCATGGTGTATTATTTTAAAAATATTATTAGATTTGGTTTGTTAAAAAGTTGTTTGGAGTTTTACATCTATGTTTATGAGGAATATAGGTTTGTAGTTCAAATTTCTTGTAATGTTTTTGTCTGGTTTTGAAATCAGACTATGCTGGCCTCATGGAATGAGTTGGGAAATCTTCCTCTTCAGTTTTCTAGAAGAGTTTGGGTAGAATTAGGATTATTTTTTTCCTTAAATGTATATCAAGTGGCATAGTTAAAATTTACCAGTGAACTCACCTTGGCCTGGAATTTATTTTTTGCCAAGTTTTTAACTATAACTTCACTTTTTTTTTTTTTTTTTTGAGATGGAGTCTCGCTGTCGCCCAGGCTGGAGTGCAGTGGCGCCATCTCAGCTCACTGCAATCTCCGCCTCCTGGGTTCACGCCATTCCCCTGCCTCAGCCTCCCAAGTAGCTGGGACTACAGGCGCCTGCTACCACACCTGGCTAATTTTTTGTATTTTTAGTAGAGACGGGGTTTCACCGTGTTAGCCAGGATGGTCTTGACCTCCTGACCTCTTGATCCGCCTGCCTTGGCCTCCCAAAGTGCTGGGATTACAGGCGTGAGCCTAGCTTCACTTTCTTTAAGGATATTTAAGAAATAATTTTTTGAGTGAGTTTTGGGGAATTTGCAGTTTTTCATGGAATGTGTCCATTTCATCTAAATAGTTGGGTTTATTGACATGAAGTTATTTGTAATATTATCTTTTTTAATTTTTTTTTGAGACAGAGTTTCAATCTTGTTCCCCAGGCTGGAGTGCAATGGCACGATCTAGGCTCACCGCAACCTCCGCCTCCCAGGTTCAAGTGATTCTCCTGCCTCAGCTTCCCGAGTAGCTGGGATTACAGGCATGCGCCACCACGCCTGGCTAATTTTGTATTTTTAGTAGATACAGGATTTCTCCATGTCGGTCAGGCTGGTCTTGAACTCCCGACCTCAGGTGATCCACCCACCTCAGCCTCACAAAGTGTTGGGATTACAGGCGTGAGCCATCGTGCCTGGCAGATTCTCTTATCTTTTAAAAACATTGAGATATACACTTAACCATAAAAATCACCCTTTTAAAGTATACAATTTGGTGATTTTTAGTATATTTACAAAATAGGACAACCATCAGTAGTACCTAATTGCAGAATACTTGCATCACTCTAAAAAGAAACCCCATACCTATAGCACTCACTTTCTACCATTTCCTCCCTCCCACAGTCTCTGCAATCACTTATCTCCTTTTTGTCTCTATGGATTTGCCTATTCTGGATCCTTCCTTCCTGCCTGCCTGCCTGCCTTTTTTTTCTTTCAGAATCTTGCCCTTTTGCCCAGGCTGGAGTGCAGTGGCACAATCGTGGCTCACTGCAGCCTCAAACTCCCAGGCTCAAGCAGTCCTCTTGCCTCAATCTTCTGAGTAGCTGGAACTACAGGCATGTGCAACTATACCTGGCTAATTTTTTAATTTTTTGTAGAAACAAGGTCTTACCATGTTGCCCAAGATGGTCTCGAACTCCTGCAGTTCAAGTGATCCTACTGTCTGTCTAGGCCCCTCAAAGTGCTGGGATTACAGGTGTGAACCACTGCACCTGGCCTATTCAGGGTATTTTATATAAATGGGAATTTTACAGTATGTAACCATTTGTGACTGACCTCTTTCAGTTAGCATAATGTTTTTAAGGTTCATCCATGTTACAGCATTTGTCAATACCTCACTGTTTTTTATGGCTTAATTGTATTTCATTGTGTTGATATGATATTCCTTGTTTTGTTTATTCACTCAGCAGTTGATGGACCTTTAAGTTGCTTCCACTTTATAACTATTATGAATAATGCTGCTATGAACATTTTTGTACAAGTTTTTGTGTGGACATATGTTTTCCTTTATTTTTGGGTGTATACCTAAGAATGGAATTTCTGGGTCATATGGTAATTCTATGTCTAACTTGTTGAGGAACTGCCAAACTATTTTCCAAAGCAGCTGCACCATTTTGCATTCCTACCAGCAATGTATGAGGGTGCAAATAACTCTACATCTTTGCCAACACGTTTTTGTTGTCTTTTTTATTATAGCAATACTAGTGGGTGTGAAGTATCTCACTGTGGTTTTGATTTGCATATCCCTGAGGGCTAATGATATTGAGCATTTTTTCATGTGCTTATTGGCTATTTGTATATTTTATTTGCAGAAATATCTGTTTAAGTCTTTTACCCATTTTTAGATTAGGTTTATCTTTTTATTAAGTTGTAAGGGTTTTTATAGATAGAGAGATGATTACAAATATTTTCTCCCATTCTATGGGTTATCTTTTTATTCTCTTGAGTTCTTGGAAGCACAAAAGCTTTTAATTTTGATGATCCCCATTTATCTGTATTTTTCTTTGGTTGCTTGTGCTTTTTGAATTTTTATTTTTTAATTGTGGCAGAATATATGTAACGTAAAAGTTACCATTTTAACCTATTTTTTTTTTGGAGATGGAGTTTTGCTCTTGTCGCCCAGACTGGAGTGCAGTGGTGTAATCTTGGCTCACTGCAGTCTCTGCCTCCCAGGTTCAAGTGATTCTCCTGCCTCAGCCCCAGAGTAGCTGGGACTACAGATGCACGCCACCATGCCCAGCTAATTTTTTCTATTTTTAGTAGAGACGGGGTTTCACCATGTTGGCCAAGATGTTCTCTGTCTCCTGACCTTGTGATCCGCCTGCCTTGGCCTCCCAAAGTGCTGGGATTATAGGCCTGAGCCACTGTGCCCAGCCCCATTTTAACCATTTTTAAAGGTTACAGTTTAGTGGCATTAAATATAGTCTCACATTTTGTGTAACCATCACTGTGGTCCATCTCCAGAATGTTTTTCATTTTGCATAACTGTAACTCTGTACCCATTAAGCAATGACGTGACATTTCCCCCTCCCTTAGTCCCTGGCAACCACCATTCTATTTTTTGTTTTTATTTATTTGACAATTTTAGATAAACTCACATAGTAATTGGAATCACACATTTGTCCTTGTTGGTTATGCTTTTAGCATCATATGTAAGAAACTTGTTTAATCCAAGGTCACAAAGATTTGCACCTATTTGCACAAAGATTTGTTAGTGTTTTTTTATTTTTAAAGACAGATTCTCTCTCTGTCACCCACGCTGGGGTGCAGTGGCGTGATCTTGGTTCAGTGCAACCTCCTGGGCTCAAGTGATCCTCCCACCTCAGCCTCCCAAGTAGCTGGGATCACAGGCACACACCACTACGCCCAACTAATGTTGTTTATTTTTTGTAGAGATGGGGTCTCTCTTTGTTGCCCAGGCTGGTCGTGAACTCCTGGGCCCAAGCTATCCTCCTCCCGCAGCCTCCTAAAGTGCTGGGTTTACAGGGGTGAGCCACCATGCTCAGCAAGAACATTATCATTTTAGTGCTTACATTTAGGTCTTTGGTTCATCCTAGGTTAATTTTTGTATATGGTGTGAGGTAGGGGTTCAATGTCATTCTTTTGTAGGTGGATATCCAGTTGTCCTAGCAGCATTTGTTGGAAAGATTATTATGTCCTCAATGAATTGTTTTGGTACCCTTGTTGTGAAAATATCTATAGAACCATCTTTTTAAAACATCTATAGAATCTGTAGCAACATCTCTTTTTTCTTTAATATTGATAATTTTGTTCCTCATGAGTCTGTCTAAAGATTTGTCAGTTTTATTGATTTTTCTTAAGGAATCAGCTTTTGGTTCATTGATTTTTCTCTATTGCTTTTTTGTTTTCTATTTCATTGATTTCTGCTCATTGTTATTTTTTCTTCTTTTTCTGTGGATTATAGTATCCTTTTTTTTTTTTCTAGTTTCTTAAGGTAGAAGCTGACATCATTGAGACCTTCCTTTTTTTCTAACACATGTTTACTGCTTTGGATTTCTCTGTAAATACTGCTTTTGCTGCTCCCCAGAGATTTTGATATGCTGCATTAATTCCCTTTGATTTCTTCTTTGACTTATGGGTCATTTAGAAGCATGTTATTTATTTCCAGGTATTTGAGGATTTTTGAGTTGTATTTTTTATCACTGATTTCTGATTTAATTTCATCGTGGTCACAGTTTAAATGACTTGAATCTTTTAATGTTCATTTGTTGTTATTCCTTCCAAGTAACTGCTTCCAAATAACTAAACTGCTTGAAACTATTTTTAGACTATTTATAGTTGAAATGGCTGTATGAAAGTGATTTTTGATAAAGTTTAAATCTGTCACCTTGCTATTGGCTTTTTATTTTTTCTATATGCTTTTTGTTCCCTTTCTTCTCTTATGTTGCTGTCCTTTGGATTGAGTGTTTTAAACATGTTTTTATTTTGTTTCTTTTGTTAGCTTTTTTACTATTACTTTTTCTCTGTTCATCTGCTTTTTAGTGGTGGTTTTAAGATTTATAATATACATCTTAATTTATCTTAGCATACCTTGAAGTGCTGTTATACCACTTTACATGTAGTATAAGAATCTTACATTGTATGTCCCCTTTCCCACATTTGTGCTATTACATTTACTCCCATTTATGTTATAAACTGTACAGTATATTGGTATTTTTTTGCTCATCAGTTATTTATGTTTAAAAACTAAGGGGAAAAGCTTTTTTTTTTTTTTGAGATGGAGTTTTGTTCTCGTTGCCCAGGCTGGAGTGCCATGGCGCAATCTCGGCTCACTGCCTCCTGGGTTCAAGTGATTCTCCTGCCTCAGCCTCCCGAGTAGCTGGTATTACAGACATGCGCCACCATACCCGGCTAATTTTGTATTTTTAGTAGAGATGGGGTTTCTCCATGTTGGTCAGGCTGGTCTCAAGCTCCCGACCTCAGGTGATCCGCCCACCTTGGCCTCCCAAAGTGTTGGGATTACAGGCATGAGCCACCACGCCCAGCCAGGAAAAGTTTTTTATAGTTATCTTCATATTTACCATTTCTGGTGCTCTATATTCCTTTGGATGTATCTAGACTTCATTCTAGTGTCTTTTCCTTCTGCCTAAAGAACTTCTTTTACATTTCCTATAATGCATGTCTGTCTATGATAGGTTTTTTACTATTTTAAGTTTGAAATAATTTTTATGTCACCTTACTTTTTGAAACACATTTTTTTGAGTATAGAATTTTTGGTTGACAACTTTTTTCAGTACGTCAAAGATATACCTCACTGTTTTCTGGCATGTGCTTCCACCGAGAAGTCTGCTGTCATTCTTATTTTTCTCTCTGTGCCTGTAATGTGTCGTTTTTCTCTGCTTTTAAGATATTCTTTATATTATTGATTTTTAAGCAGTTTGGTTATGAGCTGGCTTACTGTAGTTTTATTCATGTTTCTTGTGTTTGGGTTTATTGAGCTTCTTTGTATTTTATTTTTTTGAGATGGAGTCTCACTCTGTCACCCAGGCTGGAGTGAAGTGGTGCAATCTCGGCTCATTACAGCCTCTGCCTCCCATCTTCAAGTGATTCTTGTGCCTCAGCCTCCCAAGTAGCTGGGACCACAGGCACACACCACCACTCTTGGCTAATTTTTGTATTTTTAGTAGATATGGGATTTCACTATGTTGAACCCCACCCAATCTCCTGACCTCAAGTGATCCACCTTCCTTGGCCTCACAAAGTGCTGGGATTACAGCACTGAGCCACCATGCCTAGCTTATTGAGCTTCTTTGATCTGTGAATTCGTCATTTCCATCATATTTAGAAAGTTTGGGATCATTTCTTCCAGTATTTTTTCTGCTTCTCTTTCAGTCTTTTGGGGACTTCAGTTACCCATGTTTTAGGCGTCTTGATGATATTCTATATCTCATTCATGGTTTTGTTTCCACTCTTGTTTCTCTCTGTTAGGTTTCTATTGCTATGGCATCAGATTGATTGACCTTTTCTTTCAGTGTCTAATCCCAGCATATTTTTCATTCCAAACTCTGTGTTTTTCTAAGTAGAAGAATCAATTCACATTAAAAAGACTTACGTATCTCTACTTAGCTTGCTTAATATATCCATCTACTGCTTTGAACATAAGAACTACAGTTATAACTGATTTAGTATTCTTGTCTAGTGACTGTCATGTACAGTTCTTTTTCTGTCAATTGCTTTTTCTCATTTTAAGTGATATTTTCCTGCTTCTTTATATGATTTTTTTTTTTTTGAGGCAAGATTTCACTCTGTCACCCAGGCTGGAGTACAGGGGCATGATCGTGGCTCATTGCAGCCTCAACCTCCTGGGTTCAAGCAAAACTCCCACCTCGGCCTCCCAAGAACCTGGGACTACAGGCATGTGCCACAACATCTGGCTAATTTTTGTAGAAATGGGGTCTTGCCATGTTGCTCAGGCTGGTCTCAAACTCCTGGGCTCAAGCAATCGCCCACCTTGGCCTCCCAAAGTGTTGGGATTACAGGTGTGAACCACCACACTTGGCCTGTTTGGTAATTTCTGATTGGATTCCAGGCATTCTCAATTTTACCTTGTTTGGAGCTGGATTTTTTTAAATTCCCATAAATATTCTTGACCTGTGTTCTGGGACACAGTGGAGTTCACTGGAAATGGCTTTATCCTTTTGAGGCTTGCTTTTCATCTTTGTTAGGTGAGACCAGAATAGTCTTTAGTCTAGAGCTCAGTTTGCACCACTACTGATGCAGTGTGGTACTGAGCATTGTACTTCATGTCCCACGAATTATGAGGTTGTCTACTGTGGCTAGTAGGTTAACCAGTTATTCCTGACTATATGTGAGCCACGTGTGGTGTTATGCTCGAGCTGGCTCATGAGAGCCGATTGTTAAAATATCAGGAAGTTTGTGAGCTGGCTTAATTCTTAAGATAATTAAGTTATATAAGCATAATTAAATCACTTATTACGAACAAAGGTAGTAAATGCTCAAAACTCATTACCTGATATAATTATATTATTTTATATTACTGTTTTTGTGCACTCATGGTAATTCATATCTATTGGGTATTGTTTTTTTTTTTTTTTTTTTTTCCTTCCTGAGACAGAGTCTCACTAGGTTGGCCTGGCTGGAGTGCAGTGGTGCAATCTCAGCTCACTGCAACCTCTACCTCCCGGGTTTAAGCGATTCTCATGCCTCAGCCTCCTGAGTAGCTGGCACCACAGGTGTGCACCACCAAGCCCTGCTAATTTTTGTATTTTTAGTAGGGATGGGTTTTCGCCATGTTGGCTAGGCCGGTCTTGAACCCCTGGCCTCAAGTGATCTGCCTGCCTTGGCCTCCCAAAGTGCTGGGAGTATAGATGTGAGCTGCTGCAGCCAGCCTTATTATGTCCTTATGGTAGAAACACTATGTGATGTATAATGTGTTGCCATGTATTTTTTTCAGATTCTTATTCACTGATATGTCGGTAGCTTGAAAGTGGCTATGGTGGAAGTATATATACCACAAACATTAGTAACCCTATAAACTAGGAACTACATACCACTTACCCTTCAGTTATTACATGTTTTCTGGCATACCCTTGCCTATGGATGTCTTTCCCTGTTTTACTGATCAATACTCAGCTCAAGATTTAAGGAGGTCCCCTGCAGATTATCTGAGATCTTGCCTCTCCTTTCTGCTCTCTCCTCTGTGGTACTATGTTCTGGGAAACTGTAGCTACCTTGGCCTCCCCTAAACTCCTCACTTCATTATCTTAACTCCAGAAAACCACTGAGCTTGCTTGGGACACCTTCCTTTCTCTGCAGCTTAGAAATTCTCCAGTAAGTAAACTGGGGACAATTGTAGGCTTTACTTCATTTATTTTTTCTCTTTCATTGATCACTGTCCTGTGTTGTCTTGTTTCTTTTGTCAGAAATAATTTTCATACTTTTTTTGGTCCAGATTTTTAGTTGTTTCAGGTGGGAGCATAAGTTTCATCCCTGTTACTCTATCTTGGCAAGAAGCATAAGTCTCTTGGAAGAATTTTAGGTAGGAGAATGACATATCATTCTGTAGAGCATGCATTTTTAAAGGATAAGACTTAACGAAAGCAGAGCTGGGCGACGTAACTCATGTCTGTAAGCCCAGCACTTTGTGAGGCTGAGGTGGGAGGATCACTTGAGCCCAGGAGTTCAGGACTAGCCTGGGCAACATGGTGTGAAACCCTGTCTCTACAAAAAATACAAAAATTAGCTGGGCATAGTGGCATGCACCAGTAGTCTCAACTACTTGGGAGGCTGAGGCGGGAGGATCATTTGAGCCTGGGAGGTCGAAGGCTGCAGTGAGCGGTGATTGAGCCACTACACTCCAGCCTGGGCAACAGAGTGAGACCCTGTCTCAAAAAAAAAAAAAAACAAAAAACAAAAAACTTAGACTAATTAGAAGGCATTTGGGTTAGTTCAAATGAGAGCCTAAGGTTGGTCATGGGTGATGATACTACAGAGGTAGGAACAATTTGAGAAATATTTAGGAGGAAGAATCTAGTTTAGGATTTCTAAAAGGGTGTATCATAACTCATTTACATCTGAATCTCCTAAATGATGATAAATGAAGATTGTATACTCCATTCCAAGTTTATTGAATCTGAATTTTTTTTTTTTTTTTTTTGAGATGGAGTCTCGCTCTGTTGCCCAGGCTGAAGTGCAGTGGTGTGATCTCGGCTCACTGCAACCACCACCTCCCAGGTTCAAGCAATTCTTCTGCCTCAGCCTCCCGAGTAGCTGGGAATTACAGGCACACACCACCACACCTGGCTAATTTTGTATTTTTAGTAGAGACAGGGTTTCATCACGTTTGCCAGGCTGGTCTTGAACTCCTGACCTCAGGTAATTTGCCCACCTCAGTCTCCCAAAGTGCTGCATTACAGGCGTGAGCCACTGCGCCTCGCCTGAATCTGAATTTTTAAGAATGAGGTTTAGAAATTTGTATTTTATTTCATTTTCTTCTCATTTTGTTTTTAAGAGACAGGGTCTGTTTTACTCAAATTGGAGTGCAGTGGCTGTTCATAGGTGCAGTCCCACTACTGATCAGCATGGAAGTTTAGACCTGCTTTGTTTCCGACCTTGGCCCATTCTGCCGTCCTTAGGCGACCTGGTCATCCCCTGCTCCCCGGAGGTCACCATATTGATGCCGAACTTAATGCAGACACCTGATTGACATAGTGCACTACAACTTAGAACTCCTGGACTCAAGCGATCCTCCTCCCTCAGCCTCCCAAGTAGCTGGGATTATAGGCATGTGTGACTGCGCCCAGCTAGAAATTTGTATTTTAAACATGTACCTAGATTTAATGCTTATGAACACTAAAGTTTTATTTCTTTTAATTAATTGATTAATTAGTTAATTTTTTAGAGACAGGGCTTCACTTGGTTGCCCAGGCTGGAGTGCATTGGTGTGATCATAACTTACTGTAGCTTGTAGCCTTGAACTCCAGGCCTCTTGCTTCCTGAGTAGCTAGGACTACAACAGGTGCACACCACCATGCCCCACTAATTTATTGTGTGCATTTTTTTTTTCTGTAGAGACAGGGTCTTGCCAAGTTACCCAAGCTGGTCTCGAACTCCTGGCCTCAAAGTGATCCTTCTGCCTCGGTCTCTTAAAGAGCTGAGATGACCAGCGTGAGCCATTGTGCCCAGCCCGAACACTAAAGTTTTAGAAGAAACTGATGTAGTTTTTTCAAAGTATGATCATCACTGGGAGCCCATACATTGGAATGACCTGAAGTGCTTAATTGAAAATGAAAATTTATGCATTTGTCTTCAGGCCGTCTGAATCTGAATTTATGAGGTGATTGGGTCCAGGGATTTCTTAGACACACTAAAATTTGGGAGTCAGTAACCTGAAGTACTTCACAGATGTGATCTCTTTCGAACTTCACAATAACCCTGAGAGGTAGTAGGCAGGTATTATGTGTTTCATTTTATAGATAAAGTACAGATAGGCAAAGTGACTTGCTCGTGGTGAAATAATTATTGATGACAGAGAATCACATTTCTGTCTCCTTCCACCAAATCCTGTATTCTTCCTATTGTCTTTCTATTGGCTGTGAAATAGGCTTATCTTTGAAAATCTATAGAAGGCATCCAAGACACTGAACATGTGGTTCTGAGCAGAAAATGTACTCTTCTTTGATTATTGTACCAAATGAAAATTTGGTTCAGCTCTTTATAGCAAGTAGCTGTGAAAGCTTAATTGTCTAGGAAAGGTGTTTCTGGGCTGGGCGTGGTGGCTCATGCCTGTAATCCCAGCACTTTGGGAGGCCAAGGTGGGTGGATCACCTGAGGTCAGGATTTGAGACCAGCCTGGCCAACATGGCAAAACCCCATCTCTACTAAAAGTACAAAAATTAAATGGGCGTGGTGGCAGGCGCCTGTAATCCCAGCTACTCAGGAGGCTGAGGCAGGAGAATCACTTGAATCCAGGAGGCAGAGGTTGCATTGAGTCGAGATTGCACCGTTGCACTCCAGCCTGGGCAACAAGAGCAAAACGCCGTCTCAAAAAAAAAAGTTATTTCTGTCTTTGACCATATCTTTATGCTTTTTACAACTGATGTTGAATGTCTCTTTCTTATAAGATCATTTAAAATCATAGTATAGTGCCTATATGTGATACTTTCACTTACAACAAGTGAAGAATCAGGTAATAAATATGACTCTGTTCTATGACCTTCCTTTTGAATTTTTTCCAAGCTCTTATAAAACTAAAAAATAATTTGCCTGAGAATTTAGGGATTGTGCTTAACTTTGAACTTCATTGTTTTATTTTAATAGTAAGTTGTGTGGCTTATACCCTGGTTATATCACTAGGGCTGTATCTTCTAGTGAGATTTACGTAGTCTTTTGAAGTGATTACATGTGTGCTGTGAATCTGAGATCACGTGATCTATTTAACACAGTAGTACCAGTGTTAAGACTGCAAGAAGTAGGAAAAGTAATTCTTTTCAGTGAAGATTGGTTTTGGGTTTGCTTTGGAATGCTTGAATAGTGAATGAATTTTATTAGTACATGAAAACAAGCAAAGCTCTGTTCCAAGGGAATAAATAAGATGGCTTTAGGAATAGGACTTAGATAGTTTGTTTTCTATTTTGTATGCTTTTTAAAAGACAAAATGCTGTTTTTTAAACTTCTAGAAGTAAGTAACTGTAGTTAAATAATTCAAATGAAAAAATTACTGTGTATTGTCATAATTCAAAGCAGTGTTTCTGCTGCAAAAAGCATATAACAGTTCTGCAGAATGCTTAAGTTTGAAATGTATATTGAATGAGGTGAAGAACACAATACAGGGGCTACAAGAGTTTTGGCTAGTTTAATTTCCTTGCTTTTTTGTTACAAGAGAGGTCATGACAATTTTTAAACTTAAAAAATACTTAGATCAGTTTTTTTTTTTTTTTTCTTTGTTACCCAGGCTGGAACGCAGTGATGCAATCAGGTCTCACTGCCCCTCTAAGGATCCTCCCTAGCAGCTGGGATTACAGGCGCACACCACCACATGTGGCTACCTTTTTCTATTTTTTTGTACAGATGAGGCCTCACTTTGTTGCCCAGGGTGGTTTCAAACTCCTAGGCTCAAGCGATCCTTCTGCCTTGGCATCCCAAAGTGTTAATTTTTTTATGGTGTTACTTATATAGTTTTAATGTTTGAAAACAAGTGAATAAGGAATTGTGTTTGAGGATAGATGTTTCTTAATCGCTCTATTGTTAATGAAACTTCTCACTGAGAATATCTGAATGGTTGACACCCCTAATAACAAGTTTTATCCAGAAAGCATGTGTAAGGTTATCTGCATTTTCATTAAAAAAAATTTTGTTTTTGAGATAGGGTTTACTCTGTTGCCTGGGCTGTAGTGCAGTGGCACGATCATGGCTCACTGCAGCCTCAATTTCCTGGGCTCAGATGATCCTCCCACCTCAGCCTACCAAGTATTTGGGACTACAGACACACACAACCACGTCTGGCTAATTTTCTTTTTTTTTGTTTTGTTTTGTTTAGAGAAGAGGGCTCACTATGTTGCCCAGGCTGGTCTCAAATGCCTGAGCTCAAGGGATCCTCCTGTCTTGGCCTCCCAAAGTGCTGAGATTACAGGCATGAGCCACCATGCCTCGCTAGGTTATCTGTATTTTCCACGTAGATTTGTACTCTTTTTACTGTGTAGTGGAGTGGTACAGCATGATGAAACATTTTGGAATGCCATTCATACGCTGCTTTCTTTGATATGTATGAATGAACATTCTTTTGTAGCTCTTTTTTCACTGATAAACTGGTTAAAATGACTTAAAATTCTGTACAGTGCTTTTGGTTATCAATGTAAGTGTGTAGATCTATTTCTCCGACTTGTAACCATCAACCAAGTCTGTTTTTAAGAAGCTTACCTTTAAGGAATGTTTGTATACCTACATGTCAGTTTATTTTAAATAACATTTATTTTCTGTTTACTTCCAAAATTACTTAAGAAAGATATCAGATGTTTAAAGTGACATTTAAAGGACAGTCATCTTTTTTTTACTTCGTTTTTAAGCATTATAGATTTATTCCCTAAAATATAAAACACACAAAAAAGTACTTTTCTATTAATGGAGAGTAATTATAGACTTAAGGAAAATGACATATGTCTATATTGGTAGTAAGAAAAGGAACCTGAGGAGCTCTTCAATTTGTAAGGGTTTAAGTTTAGAATTAAATTTAGAATATTTGTATGTGGGTACTCTCTGAGAAGAACTTGGAAGTGTTAGCCAATCATCTTAGTTTGTTGAAGACACATATTTCACAGCTAAATGTAAGGAATTACTTGTGAAGTTTAGTAGAAAATGAAGTGTGCTATATAAGTGTTTGGAAATATTACCAATTTTATTCACAAATTTGTAAATGGTAACACATCTATAGTGACTATATTATGGTTTCTCTTCACAGATATCAAGTTATTCTAGTACAACCATATAAATAAATAATACCTGAAGTCTCAGTGTAACATGGACAATTAACAGTGATGACAGATAAATACAGACGCATGGGGATCAAATACTAGGCGAAACGCTTTTTAAAAGGTAAGAAATAATGTAATCTTAATTAAGGCCATGTGGGGTTTAGTTAGAAGTAATTGAAGTTTCTTTTTCAGTGTATCAGGCTTTTAAGAAACACTGCAGGATCCTGTCTATCTTAATGCTGATAGAGCTCAGCTGTAAGTATCAGTTCTGTGAAAATAACAGTTGCAGATGTTCTTGCCTGCTAAATATCGTAGTGGATAATCTTCCTATAGTGAACTCTATTCAAATAGAGTAGTTATGTGGTTGATTAGAACTTGATAGAGTGCTACTAGGGCACATTCCAGTATGCTCAGAGATATACTTTAAGTTGTAGATGTTCTTTGCTTTTGATGATTGCTACTACCATCACACACTGTAAAACGTAATGTTTTGCCATGTTTGTGAAAGGCTTCAGTGTTTGGTACAAAGGAGTTGTCACTTGGAGTCTGTTATAAGAAGAGTGGGTTTTCAAGTCAAGGGTTACTTTATGTAGGATCATGTTTTCACTGAGCTTCTCCCCATGTTAACTTAGAACATTTCTTAATGTACTGTAGTATTAAATGGTTATTAGACAATTTTCCTACCTTGTGCTTTTTAAAGCATTTCCAGGGCATGTTTGGGAGAGGTGGCATCTATAGATATTAGATATTATTATCCCTATTCCCTTTCTAGCTGACTAGAGCAGTAACCTATTTTTATTACGCAGTAAGTCTGCCTAGTAATTACAAGATTTTGTAATTATATCAGTCTTTAAGTTGTAATGCTTTCCCCAAAATGTATCACTACTATAATATCTAGTTTTATGCTTATAATAAAGTGACAGTTTCTGTCATAAACATCTGCTGGTCGTTTTCTTAGTCCTCTTCCTTGTTTTCAGATGGGCACTCATAGTAACCCATTTAGCAGATTGTACATTCTCTCTCTTTTTTTTTTTTGAGACTGAGTTTCGCTCTTGTTGCCCAGGCTGGAGTGCAATGGGGTGATCTTGGCTCACTGCAACCTCTGCCTCCCAGGTTCAAGCGATTCTCCTGCCTCAGCCTCCTGAGTAGCTAGGATTACAGGCGCACACCACCATGCCCAGCTAATTTTTTGTATTTTTAGTAGAGATGGGGTTTCACCATGTTGGCCAGGCTGGTCTCGAACTCCTGACCTTGTGATCCACCTGTCTTGGCCTCCCAAAGTGCTGGGATTACAGGTGCGAGCCACTGCGCCTGGCCTGTACATTCTTTGAAAAGGATATCATAATAAATTATTATATAGTAAAAATTAACCAGACTGTTCTAAGAAATGGAATGTAATTAGATTAATTAAATTGTCTGGCTAATTGGGTACTAAAACTGGAAAATCCTTGTTGTTCTTGTTCTTGTTAAAAATACATATGCCAAAAATAATAGAAATATCCTTTTGTAATTGAATTTTGTAGCACTTGAATAAGCATCAAGGTTTTCCTATAGGTATAGAAGATTTGGTTGATTATTTGTGTGATTCTTTTATGCATAACCTAAATGGTTATGTATACTTGATGTTGAGAATTTGGGAAGTCCTCTAGGACAAGAGTACGAGATGATATTATAAATTCTGTTATGAGAAATGCTATCAAGGGCAACCTTTATCACCGCAAAAAAAAAAAAAAAAAAATACTGCCTTAGAGCAATGTCTAGAAAAGAGCAAGTCACATTTTGACTCAGTTCAAACTAATATTGAGTTGTAAGGATTTGGTATATTTTAGTATCTTTTTGGTTTGCTTTTGTTGATTTCTAAAAATCCTATTTCAGTTTCTTAGTATTCTTGAGGCTACAGAGTTACCGAGAAGCATGAAAGATGTCACTATGAACAGTTTCTGTACCTGTATTTCTTCTTATTATAGAAGGAGTAAATCTATTAGCATAAGTTCATCGTCTTCTTTAATCCTTTTTTTTCATTATTTTATTTTAAAGAAAGAAATTTAGGAGGTTCTAGTATTCTTCATGGCTGAAGCTGAGAGAGTCTGAAACCCTGATGCTTAAGCTCCATTCTAGATCATAGCTCCAACTCCTTCAGGATATAAGGAAAAGAGATTATATTTCCACAATGATAGATCTTTGGTTGTACAGGTAAGTTATTTAGTTTTGCAGTAGTGAAGACAACTATAGTTTGACTTCTTCTTTTTTTTTTTTTTGAGATGGGGAGACTTGTTATTTTTCCATACATCCTCTGGGTGGCAACTTGTAGTTTGGCTGGCTATTTATAGGAGTATGGAGCTGCAGGGAATGGGTTAGGAATGAAATATTTCCCTCCCTTTTTTTTTCAATGAGGTATAAATGAAGTGACTGATTATGTTGGAATTTTTTACTCAGGAGGCATTGTGAAATTCCTTGACTTCCTTTTCCTGATTGTCTTTTAAAGTGTGTTTTCATTTACTTTTGTCTATCTGTCTGTCTGTCTGTCTGACTGTCCGCTTATCTGCCTGCCTGCCTACCTACCTACCTACCTACCTACTGACCATCTGTCATATATCAGTTTCTCTTAATGGGAAAGAAATAAGAAGTCTCTTTATGTAAAACAATGCATAATAGAGTTCCCAGACTTCAAAGAGGTGACTATTTAAGAACCTTAAGTTGAATTGCATGGGTGGGTTACCAGCCAGGTTTTACTCTTCTACTTTTAACATTATAGATATGGTGGTAATTGCACTGCTGAGGTATTGTCTTAAAATAATTATATGACAAACATGGCCTCAACGTTATTAAATAGTTTATGTTTAGACAACTAGAAAAAGAATCATATTGGTTACACTTTCCAGTTGCATTTGCTCTTTTTTCCTTTTACTTTGGTTTGTCTATGTGAATATATTCTGGTACCATGACCAGTTTACTAAAAATTTTTCACTTAATAAAACTAAATATTATGATAATAAATATCAGCTGGACCATTGGTGTGATGGAAGATTGCCAGCTGCTCAATTCCCAAAATAAACTGTACCACTTTGGTGATTATAGTAGGAACAAAAGCTTATAGGCAAGGTCTTTGAAATATCTTTTTGAAATTTCTTTCTCTTAAGTAAATAGCTGGAGAAGTGTGTCATTAGGTGGGCCTTTTTTGTTTATAATTATTATCTGTTTTAGTTCTTATTCATACAGTTCTACAGGTATGATCATAGGAGCTGGAAATTTATGACCTGAAATGTAGCTGATAATGCTTCAAAGAGTGTTTTTCAGAATCCTATAGTTATATTTGGGTAACAGTAGATTCAAATTTATGAGAGGGCAATTCAGCAGCAAATATGTGGGTAGGATATGTGAAATTATAGGTAGGATTGAGGGCTTAATATGAATGGACAAGTTGAAATTCGGTTGACTAGTCCTTCTCAGATATGGCCTCCAAGAGGATGAGAATTTATGAAGGTGGGGAAGAGAAGGAGGGAGTCTGGTTAATTCTAGTTACTGACCACACTCTTTTTTCTCTGAATTCTAGAAAGTGCGACCATTCATTATTTGGTAGATAACATATAGGAAAAACTCCAGTGTAGTTGTTAGTTAGATTGCGTTTTGCCCATATGAATATGTTAATTAATGGCTTCCCTTATTTCTAAAACTAGATTGATTGCATTTCTAATTTCAGATGGATGCTGGCTAAGGTTTTTACCATATACCTCTTATTTTGTTAGCCAACAGGGTTATTTCCTGAGATAATTTGTAAATAAATTCATTTTTATTCCTTAACAATATTTGGCAGAAATATAATTTTGTACTCTAAGCTTCTTTATTGTATTCTTAAGAAACATTTTGCGATGCAGCTAAAATGAGGAAAACAACTGCTTTAGTCTATAATATTTTGCTAAGCTTGGCAAAACAATGTTGAGACTTGGTTGAGATACTACAGATTTTTATTTTTTATTTTCTAACAGAAAGGGTCTCACCATTGTCCAGGCAGTTCTCAAACTCCTGGGCTCAAGTGATCCTCTTGCCTCAGCCTCCTGAGTATCTGTGACTGTAGGTGCCCCCACTTCCCTGCCCCTGCACCTGGCTAATCTAGACATTTTTGGTCCCTTTTTATTAACTGAATTTTGCACTCAGTTTATTAGATAATTATAGAAAGTGTGTACCTTTATATATGCCTATCCAAAATAGAAAAGATATGAAGAAAAAGGTTAGAACAGAAAAAAATGATCAGAGGGAAGATTAGCAAAATTTTGTTTAACTCTGATCTTAATAATTTTAACCAGTTTATTACCTCAAGTGCACATCACGTTAATTTCAGGTAAGATTTTTTTATAGTCTTCCATTTGGTGCTTCCTTGGTCTTATTTATAAATTTTTTTTATTATTAGGATCCAGTAAGAAATTAAAGGGTATTTTATAAATAGTTCTAATTTAGTTTGAAACTTGATGACTATTATCTTATTAGAATTCTGTCTGGGTTCACTAGCCTAAGGCAGTGCTTCTCAAACCCTAATACATACATGAATCACCTAGGAGCCTAATTCGCTGGTAGGTCTGGGGCGGAGCCTCATATTCTGCATTTCTAACAAGCTTCCAGGAGATGCCCGTGATTGAGTTGCAAGAGCCTGAGGTACCACAAGGATCCTTGTTATAAAACAAGTTCTCTTTCAATACAGCCCAATAGCACAGAATTTGACAATCCTAGAACTAGGGTTTTGTTCTAGTTATTGAGTGAAATAAAAGCATTTTTAGGGTACAGAAGTCACTACACCCTTGACTTCCCAGGCTCAAGTGATCCTCCCACTCAGCCTCCCTAGTACCTGGGACTACAGGCAGGCGTCACTACACCTGGATAAATTTTTTGTATTTTTAGTAGAGACAGGGTTTCGCCATGTTGCCCAGTTTGGTCTCGAATTCCTGGGCTCAAGTGATCCACCTACCTCGGTTTCCCAAAGTCCTGGGATTACAGGCCTGAGCCACCATGATCAGCTTATAGGTGATATTTTATAGTAAAGAATATATGTATAAAAAAAAGGTTTTTAGTACTACTAATAATAGGTTCATTTCATCCAAAATAGTCTCTCTTTGAGAAGTTTGTACTGCCTGGCAAATTTTGCTCCCATTCAGATTGGTGTGGAAAGAAAAGGTTAAGGAAGTCTTATTATTGGAATAATTTAAGAGGTTTGTATGCCCTTAATTGGGATTGCATTTTAAAAAGTAAAGACTAACAGATTCTTTTGTGTGTTTATAAAGTATTTCTATTGTCAGTATTATTTTTGAACCATAAATTATGAGTATAGTTGAATTTACATTAAAGATAATATGTATTAGATTTTGTAGGCATTTTAGTTATTAAATTTAACTTAGCCTTATGCTTTTTTTGTGCATTTACATACATATTTAATATTTAAAAATAAGTAATCTTAACCCTTTAGAGTGCCAGATTTGGATACATGAAACAAATAAGTTGCTTTTCATGCATTTCAGTTTATGTTCTTTTCTTTTTATTTTTTTTTGAGACAGAGTCTCGCTCTGTTGCCCAGGCTAGAGTGCAGTGGCGCGATCTCGGCTCACTGCAACCTTTGCCTCCTGGGTTCAAGCGATTCTCCTGCCTCAGCCTCCCAAGTAGCTGGGATTACAGGCATGTGCCACCATGCCCTACTAGTTTTTGTATTTTTAGTAGAGACGGGGTTTCACCATGTTGGCCAGGCTGGTCACGAACTCCTGACCTCAAGTAATCCGTCTGCCTTGGCCTCCCAAAGTACCGGGATTACAGGCATGAGCCACTGCCCCTGGCCAGTTTGTGTTCTTTTAAAACATCATTTGAAGTTTAACTTAAATGTTTTACAATTAAAAGTGGAAAATTATGGGACACTCAGTGTTTGTTACCCATGAAAGAAACAGATTGTAATCTTCATGATAATATATTAGCAAACGAGAATTAAATGTCAGCTGTTCTTTTAATGAATCCCCCAAACAATGAAAGTTTACTACTGTAAGAAATGTGTTTCTAAGTTCTGATTAGTGTCTTGTACTTATTGTTCACTTGGTTGCTATGAAATTCTGTAGAACAAATAACCGTGCTTTAATTCCAGGGCTAGTTTTGTGATTCTTATAAGATTTTAAAAAATTGTTAATTAAAAATTTAAAAGTATGCCATACTTTGAGACAACACTAAACTCAGCCAACTTAAATATTTTACAGGGTACTTTCTCACTTAATTCACTTGTCAGCGGGCAGGAACAGGGAGATTATTTCCTGTAGTGTTTCTTTTTTATATGTGGTAGCATGTTGCTGTGTCTTCTATAATTCTTCCAAACTTTCCACTGTTAGATAGTTCTAGTTGAAGCAAGGAGAAATTGTGTTTGATTTTTAGGGGTAGGAGTCAGAATGGCATTTGGAGGTTTACATGAGAAGGGAGACTGTTGATGACCAAAGGCAGGAGGAAGGGACTGTGAAACTTTGCACTATTGCCACCACTGGCCTCTTTCTCTAACTAATCATCCTGCATCTCATTCAAAGTTAGGAAATAAAATGACAGGGTACCTTGTGAAAACTAAACAGAAGAGGAGTGGGGGAATAGAGACTTCAAATATTAACAGCTCCTTTATTCTGCTTGATGGGAGAGCCTCTGGAAAATATCACCAAATCACTAGTTTACCCAAATGGATCAATCAAGGCATTTTTCTATATCCCTTACATTTCTGTCATATAAACCTCAAGCATCCACACCAGAATACCTGTTCATCTCCCAAACCACACATTAAAACTGGCACTGGCATATGCTATACACAGGAGTTCAAAGAAGGAAAGGCTGGGATTATAGGAGTAGTCTTGATTTCTTAAATGTAAGTATTTGCTTCAGAGGCTTCTTCCCCATTTTCTTTTCTGGTCTTTGGAACACTCCCTTTCACTTGCTAATTTATGGCTTTATTTCTAGAGACTAGGAAGGCTTGGGTTTGCTTTGTTTTGTTCTTAGCCAATGCAAGCTAGCATTGTGATTTTTGTCTATTTAGTTATGAAAAATTATACTGCAATAAAAAATTTTTGGATGCCAGATTATTAGTTATTAAGGGATTTGATCTGAAACTCATTTTAGCAAAAGTAAATTAAAAAGAAAAGAGCCTGCCTTTCTGTATACCAGAAACATTTTGAAAGAACAGGAGAAATGATTGGAATAGTTTTTTGAAAGATAGCTGCTATATAAGTTCAAGATTATTATTTTATTTATTGATTGATTGATTTTTTTGAGACAGAGTCTCACTCTGTCGCCCAAGCTGGAGTGCAGTGGCATGATCTCGGCTCACTGCAACCTCTGCCTCCTGGGTTCAAGTAATTTTCCTGCCTCAGCCTCCTGAGTATCTGGGATTACAGGCTTGTGCCACCACACCTGGCTAATTTTTGTATTTTTAGTAGAGACAACGTTTCACCATGTTGGTCAGGCTGGTCTTGAACTCCTGACCTCATGATCCTCCCGCCTCAGCCTCCCAAAGTGCTAAGATTACAGGTGTGAGCCACTGCGCCCGGCCGAAGATTATTATTTTAATGACCAAAATGAAATCACATCTTTAGGATAGATCTCTTCTGGGTGTTTTATGCCTGAGAGGCAGATACACAGTGAGGCAGTTATGGTCTCTAGAGCCCTGCCTTGCTACTTACTAGAGTTGTGACCTTGGATAGAATATTCAGAGTGTGCTTTAATCTCATTCGTGAAGTAGGGATGATAGTAGCACCTATCTGAGTTGTTGTGAGACTTAAGTGAGTTAATGTATGTAAGGCATATAGAAAGACTCATGGAACATATTAAGTACTGTATGCTTGTTAGCTATAATTTATATCATTATTGGAAACGTTAAAGAATTTTTATCACATAATTTAATATTGGCAGTTATATAGATAGTTATAGACTATAATGTCCAAGTATACTTGGATTAAAAAGTTATAGCTTTATACTTTCGTTCTAGGTATATTAACTATTACCTTTTTCTCATTATTTTGTTTACATTTTTGAAGGTTTCCCAATGAGTGGATCATGATGACCGTATTGTAGGGACTTGCCATAGTATGGCTGCTTCCCGATCTACTCGTGTTACAAGATCAACAGTGGGGTTAAACGGCTTGGATGAATCTTTTTGTGGTAGAACTTTAAGGAATCGTAGCATTGCGCATCCTGAAGAAATCTCTTCTAATTCTCAAGTACGATCAAGATCACCAAAGAAGAGACCAGAGCCTGTGCCAATTCAGAAAGGAAATAATAATGGGAGAACCACTGATTTAAAACAGCAGAGTACCCGAGAATCATGGGTAAGCCCTAGGAAAAGAGGACTTTCTTCTTCAGAAAAGGATAACATAGAAAGGCAGGCTATAGAAAATTGTGAGAGAAGGCAAACAGAACCTGTTTCACCAGTTTTAAAAAGAATTAAGCGTTGTCTTAGATCTGAAGCACCAAACAGTTCAGAAGAAGATTCTCCTATAAAATCAGACAAGGAGTCAGTAGAACAGAGGAGTACAGTAGTGGACAATGATGCAGATTTTCAAGGGACTAAACGAGCTTGTCGATGTCTTATACTGGATGATTGTGAGAAAAGGGAAATTAAAAAGGTGAATGTCAGTGAGGAAGGGCCACTTAATTCTGCAGTAGTTGAAGAAATCACAGGCTATTTGGCTGTCAATGGTGTTGATGACAGTGATTCAGCTGTTATAAACTGTGATGACTGTCAGCCTGATGGGAACACTAAACAAAATAGCATTGGTTCCTATGTGTTACAGGAAAAATCAGTAGCTGAAAATGGGGATACGGATACCCAAACTTCAATGTTCCTTGATAGTAGGAAGGAGGACAGTTATATAGACCATAACGTGCCTTGCACAAATTCACAAGTGCAGGTCAAGTTGGAGGACCACAAAATAGTAACTGCCTGCTTGCCTGTGGAACATGTTAATCAGCTGACTACTGAGCCAGCTACAGGGCCCTTTTCTGAAACTCAGTCATCTTTAAGGGATTCTGAGGAGGAAGTAGATGTGGTGGGAGATAGCAGTGCCTCAAAAGAGCAGTGTAAAGAAAACACCAATAACGACCTGGACACAAGTCTTGAGAGTATGCCAGCCTCTGGAGAACCTGAACCATCTCCTGTTCTAGACTGTGTTTCAGCTCAAATGATGTCTTTATCAGAACCTCAAGAACATCGTTATACTCTGAGAACCTCACCACGAAGGGCAGCCCCTACCAGAGGTAGTCCCACTAAAAACAGTTCTCCTTACAGAGAAAATGGACAATTTGAGGAGAATAATCTTAGTCCTAATGAAACAAATGCAACTGTTAGTGATAATGTAAGTCAATCTCCTACAAATCCTGGTGAAATTTCTCAAAATGAAAAAGGGATATGTTGTGACTCTCAAAATAATGGAAGTGAAGGAGTAAGTAAACCACCCTCAGAGGCAAGACTCAATATTGGACATTTGCCATCTGCCAAAGAGAGTGCCAGTCAGCACATTACAGAAGAGGAAGATGATGATCCTGATGTTTATTACTTTGAATCAGATCATGTGGCACTGAAACACAACAAAGAGTATGTGTAAATATGGTAACCATGAATTCTGCTTTGTTTATTATTCCCCAAGTTTTTCAGTATCTATTCATAGTGTTTTTATTACAGCCAAAATTAATGTTTTCACTAAAATTTTAGGTTCAATATGATTTTCTCAACTCTTAGAAAAACTCCAAAAAAAGACTTAAACTCAACTTTCCACGTGTGTTCTATAACAACATGGTCTTTCCAGTTCTGATATTTCATGTCTCAATTAGAAAAGACATGGTTGGTAGTGTTTTTGTTTTTTTAATATGTTTTATATCATTTTTAGTTAATTTATACAATGGAAACACATTGAGTTACCACAGTATGCTTTGATTTATAGTTCTAGATAGCACAGGACAATTAATGAGTGCTTAGACATCATCCAGATATGTGAAGTCTGGCAGGCTTGACATCTACTTTTATCTTACTTACATTTAATTCCCAATTAAAATCTTTTATTAAAAAATGTGCTTTATGCATCATCTTTGACTTTGACTTAGAGAAGTGGATATTACTATTAACACTATGACAGTATATTGTAATTAGCATATTAGCAAGGGTTAGTCTACTGGATAGTTTACATAAAACATTTGACATAGCTTTTCCTGATACTAGATATAAAGGAAGACTGTATCTTAAAATATTATCAGCTCTCAACCTTTGCTAAGTCACTGTTGTAAATAAAGAATTCTGTATCCAAATTTTTCACAATATTACTTGCTTAGATTTCCTATAAAGTATTCAGGGCCATAACACAAAAGATTTGGAGCTTACTATGTCTAGATAATCCTGAAAGGAACTAGAACACACAGTGCTCATCATAAATATCATGATTAGCAACAATAAAAGACAGACTTATGTAATAAGTTAATTACCTTTATTGCTACAGGGTAGGCTTTTGAATTAATATCACAATCAGATTATATAGACTGTACATAAATACTTTGATTTGAGGAACATTTCTAGTGGTTTTGTTGTGACAATTGCCAGACCCTGGTATGTGTCAGATCAAAGTATCAAATCCTGGTTGTGGGACATAATATTTTTTTTGCCATGCATTGTAGATAGTGTAGATTTGTATATGGTAATACAGTGGTCTTTCAGCATAGGCCTCTCTTCTGAAAAGTTTTCTTCTGCTTTCTTTTGAAACACTATCTTAATATTGTATTTGATAGTTCATGTCATCTGAGCATTTTACAATTTTGTGAAAATGTTAGGAGTCTCGAGTATTTGGAATATTTGAAGTCCAGTTTTAGATAGCAAAACAACTCATAAATGAAGTTTTTTTTGTATTAGAAATAAGTTGAGTTCTGCTGTTCATATATACTGTCAGTTTTTTTGTTTGTTTGTTTGTTTTTGTTTTTCGTTTTTTGAGACAGCATCTCACTCTGTTGCCCAGGCTTGAGTACACAGGTGCAATCATGGCTCACTGCAACCTTGACTTCCCTGGGCTCAAGCAATCCTCCCATCTCAGCCTCCCAAGTAGCTGGGACTACAGGCACATGCCACCACTCCTGGCTAATATTTTTTTGTATTTTGTAGAGGCAGGTTTTCACCATGGTGCCCAGGCTCGTCTTAATCTCCTGGGCTCGATTGATCCTCCCACCTCAGCCTCCCAAAGTATTGAGTATAGGCATGAGCCACTGCACCTGGCCTAGTATCAGCTTTTAAAAGTAGACCTGTTTATCTGCAGTGCAGGGAAGGAGAGCATATGTCTTAGGAAAATGCCAAAAACTAAAGAAATGTGAATTTTTATAAAATGATATATGTTAGTTCTGTTCTTTGCTTTTTATTGTTTTAGTCTTGACTCGTTATTGATTGTGGAAATTTTTTTTCTAGTAATTCACTACAGTATTACTTTTTGTAAGAGATTGCCTGATAATAATTCTGAAGGATGATGTTCACATAAAACAGTTATCTAAAGATACAGTCATAACATTGATATTCCACATTCATAACCCTTTGAGGATGAGAACAATACAGCTTAATTGGTGCTTTTATACATTTTATATAGTGTGCTTTTATATGTTTATTTTTCATGCGTTCCTTAAGATATAGAGACTCCTTTGGAATTTGGATGCTAGTTGCTTTGTTAGAACAGTGTTTTCAAATTAATGCCTCATTGGGTGACATTGGGGAAAAAATTACTGATTCTTGCCTTTTTGCCTTGCTCCAGATCTTTTGAAGGACAGCACTTTTTTTTTTCTTTGTTTTTTGTTTTGGAGACAGAGTCTCACTCTGCCACCCGGGTTGGAGTGCAGTGGCACAGTCATGGCTCACCGCAGCTTTGACCTACCTCCCAGGCTTAGGTTATCCTCCCACCTCAGCCTCCCAAGTTGCTGCTGGGACTACAGGTGCACGCCATCACACCTGTCTAATTTTTTGTAATTTTAGTTGAGACAGGGGTTCGCCATGTTGTCCAGGCTGATCTTGAACTCCTGGGCTCAAGCGATCTGCCCGCCTTGGCCTCCCAAAGTGCTGGGATTACAGGCATGAACCACTGTACCTGGCTAGGATCGCACTTTTGAGACTTTTCTCTTTTTTCTTTTTTTTCAAAGGAAGCAAATCAGAAATGAGATGGAGTATCATGATTAGCATCTCAGAGCTAATTTAAGGAAAATTGGGAGAGGGTGTTTGATCATGTCAGATCTAATCTCTTTCAGTAGTCTCTTTCCTCCCCCATACCTTCATTGTCTAGAGCCAAGAGATGGTTGGATATAATGTTGGCTCTTTTTAATCCAAGTTGCCATTGCTAAAAGTAGCATCATGACACCTGTCTAGTGCTTTCAAGTCTCAAGTAAATTTCTGGCAGTTTGAAAATGATGTTAAAAAGCACTTGGGTTTTAAAAAAAGGCACTTGAAGGAGATGGTTTATTCTCCTCCTGTACACACATATGTACATACCTTGTCAAATGTTACTTCTCTTCCTTATTCTCCCTGTGCTAGAAACGTTCTCCAGGTAATTGCTTTTTGAAACCGAGGTTGAGCATTGCCCAGCCTAAATATGAATATGTCTACCAGTAGGGAATGAATACTTCTTGATAGCCAGTTTTAAAAGTAAGTTGTTAATAGAAGATACTGAGCATGGCATAATTCTTTGTCTAGAGCCAGGAGGACATAACTCTGTGTTATTCTAGTTGAAACTTTTCCTCTAACCTAACAGTGATCAACAGCCTTCTATCCTAGTGTTCAGCTTATAGTTTATCTGTCTTGTGTGCAAAGATATCCCATATAAGGTCATCTGATCACTTGTAAATGTTTGCAAAAGTATTGTGTAGAATCCTAGTCTTAGATGTGATTTATAGTAAATTAGGCATTAGACCAGGGAAACAAATCTGTGGATGTTCTGGGTACTAGCTTGATGCCTCTCTAGATGCCGTCCCTCTTCTCTAGCGCATAAATCCACAGTGTGCTTTTATATATTTATTTTTCCAAATGGAGAACTCCACTGTGAGAAAGGGACCAGAGAATATCTTTTTCTCTGGCAAGATTCCATCTGTGGATTATTTTATTAGACATGCCTTCTGAAAGATTAGGGGTGGAGGATCAAAATAAATATTCTTTATCTGAAGGCTCTTTGATCTTCAGGGTTGATAGAATCTGTTAAAGTGTTAGATAATACAGTACCTAATGATTTCTTTTTAGGCTTAAATAGCCTCACTGAATGAGATTATTTACTTAACTGTGATTGCCTTTTCTGTTTCGGAATTGAGCTCTTGCTAATTTTTGAATCAGGAGCACTGAAACAGATCTCTAAATTTTGAAGGTCTGGCTCTAGGAAGCACAAGTGTGGAAGATTTTAGGTCTTAGGTTTTAATGTTCAGAGCTTTTCTTCCAATTCAAAACGTAATCACTGGAAAATAAACTTCTAAATGAAAATGTGCTTTGGTCAGCTGCCTCTGAATTATCATTGTGCAACATTACTTAAATAAATTTGTGTTTGAAAGACCTTGGGTATCTTCATTTGAGGATCTTCGGTATTATAACATTTCATGAACAGATAAGGGGGTGAAAAGTCAAATTTAGGGATTCTAGATTCTTGAGATCTTACAAAGATTAACTCATTGATAACAGATTGCTAACATTTATATCAGTTCTTAAGTTTCTAGATAATGAACTTGTAAGATAGTTCTTGCTCATCTAAGAGTGTTGCTCAGGTACTCTGCAGGTGAGAATATTATTTTCAAGTCACGTTTAAGAGTTTCTAAGAATTGTGTTAAACTTGGTTTTTGGAAAACGTTAATGATAGTAAATAATTATAATATGTCCTATTGCACCATGCTTATTTCATAGTTGATTAAACAAACATTTGATATTTTCATCAATTTTGGAAGCTGCATAGAGAAAATCTTAATCAGTTCTTGGAGATTTACTTATTGAGAGTCTACTTTTACTGTCGGTCAAAGTAATTTCTTTCAAGGGGCCAGAAAAACTCCAGGATCTTGCTTAAAAATCACTAGAGGAGTCATCCTGCCCTGAATAAGATAATTTTACATCTGTATTGTGCTTCGTAGTTTACAAAGCAATTTCATTAGTTTCTCATTTGACTATCATGACAGTTTGAAAGTAGACAGGATAGGCACCGTTATACAGTCCCCATTTCCTAACTCGTAATTAAGAATTTTAGATTATTAATTTTAAGTAATATAATGAATTACTAAATAGGATCAAACTTCTATCTTTTAATTACTAGTTTGAACTATACTTGGTTATCTCATCCAGTGAGGACTTACTTCATGGACTTTTGGGTTTCTATGTTGAGAACCCTCATGGAGCAGATCTTGGGGACTCAGTTGTCAGGAATTCTTTACCCTGAGGTTAAGTTCTGTAATTGTAGTCATGATTATCTGATTTTTATTTGTTACAGAATCAGCATTATAGGTAAGTACTTTGCTTTATTTATTGAATGAAATACTTTCATGTTCATTATTTTAAAGAACGTCTTATTTGTGAAGAATAAACTGGTGAAATAAAACTATGGCTGTAGCTTGATTTCAAATAGAGGATTTGAATAATTTGAAAAGAATACTCTGGGGTATTTTAGAATGCGGTAGGTGTATTAAAGTCAAAGATTACTAAGGAAAACTCATGCTTGGTGTACCTTGTCAACTCACCAGAAAAGGCTGTAGAATAATAGCCGGATTTACCCCTCTGGTCTGGCACAAAGATTAATGGGAAGAGAGAGGTAGCTTTCTAAAACAGGGGTCCCCAACCAGTCCATGGCCTGTTAGGAACTGGGCTGCACACCAGGAGGTGAACAGCGGACAAGCAAGCAAAGCTGCATCTGTATTTACAGCTGCTCCTCCCTGAGGTGCACCTCCTGTCAGATCAACAGTGAAATTAGATTCTCATAGGAGCACGAACTCTATTATGAACCATGCATGTGAGGGATCTAGGTTGCACGCTCCTTATGAGAATCTAATGCCTGATGATCTGTCACTGTCTCCTGTCACCCCCAGATGAGATCGTCTAGTTGCAGGAAAACAAGCTTAGGGCTCCCACTGATTCTACATTATGGTGAGTTGTATAATTATTTCATTAGATATTACAATGGAATAATAAGAATAATAGAAATAAAGTGCACAGTAAATGTAATGTGCTTGAATCATCCTGAAACAACCCCATCACCCAGTCTGTGGAAAAAATTGTCCTTCATGAAACCAGTTCCCAGTGCCAAAAAGGTTGGGGACTGCTGCTCTAAAATATGTAATTTTTGCTTGTAAGTAGAGTAAGCTGTTGACTAACCAAAACATTACGTGAATTTTTCGCTTTTTCCTTTGAATACCAACTTGTTTTGTTTCAACTACTGTAGATGGTATCTAAAAGTGATTCTCTGCTGTAATCCAAGTATATTTGTACCCAAGTATAATTTAACCTTTTCTTTTTTTTCTTTTTTTTTTTTGAGACAGGGTCTCCCTCTGTCACCCAGGCTGGAGTGCAGTGGTGCCATCTCAGCTCACTGCAACCTCTGCCTCCCAGGTTCAAGTGATTCTCCTGCCTCAGCCTCCTGAGTAGCTGGGATTACAGACGTGCCACCACACCCGGCTAGTTTTTGTATTTTTTTTTTTTTAGTAGAGACAGAGTTTCACCATGTTGACCAGGCTGGTCTCGAACTCCTGACCTCAAGTGATCCGCCCCCCTCAGCCTCCCAAAGTGCTGGGATTACAGGTGTGAGCCACCATGCCTGGCTTAACCTTTTCTTTTTGATTTAGGTTCATCTTTTTGACAGAGGTTATGAAGTAATACTTTTCTGGCATCATTGCCAGAATAGGTCTGTTTTTTTCCTGTGGTAAATGATTTTGGGCTACTTGGTTTTTTATGTTCTTATAATCTGTTTCTTTTCTGTGTTCTAAGTTCTGTGACTTTTTTATTGTTTTCTTCATTTTTGTTGGCTTTCATGAGTCACCTTCCTTTAGTAACTAAGACTTTCCTTCTAATTGACTGCTTTTAGTTTTCTCTGAAATTGGATATCAGAATAACACTTGTCAGAATTATGTCTCATGATTCTTTAGTGATTGATACATTGAGGAGTTTATCTTTGAATGAATATGTGTTAGTGTGTGGGATGTTTGATTGTGTTTTCTTGTTTGTATGCTTTCCGGTTTAGGGGCTGTGTTTCATGTAAGTTACCAGATCTAAATTCTGAACAGAGAAACAATAATTATCTCCTCATATATGGTAAGAAAGACTCACTTAGCAATAAACCCCATCTAAAACAATTACTTATCTACAATTTTGACACTAATTGAAGCTTAGCTTTTAGTTGCAGAAACTTAATTTTGGTAATTTTTTATGGAAGTGTACAGAAAACCCAACTTTTTTCCTTCTATACTCACTCTGTCTCAGTACTTCACTTCTGACACCAGATCTATAGGAAACCTCAACTGTTTTTCTCTCTACTCACACTCAACACTTCTGTGACCAGATTTGTGGTGGTTTTTCCCACTGACCAATTCTCTGACTCAGTTGAATGTCCTATGATTCCATTCAATATTCTGACACTAACTGGAGTTAGTGCAGACCCCACAGGTTAAGCTCTCCATCCTACAAGACTGCCTCCCACTTCAGAAGCCAATCACAAATGGTAGGTCCTCAGGTTACCCACAGTTTCGGTCTGACTTGGCTACAAATTGGAGGGTCCCACCACCCCCTCCTCAGATTTGATAATTTGCTAGAGTGGCTCACAGACCTCAGGAAAACAATTTACTTATTACGGCTGATTAATTACAAAGGATATTTCGAAGGATCCAAATGAAGAGTCAGATGAAGAGATATGTACGGCAAGGTCTGGAAGGGTCCCAGGCACAGAAGCATTTTTTCCTGTGGAGTTTGGGTCAGCAACCCTCATAGCTCGTAGATGTGTTCACCATTCTAGTAGCTCTCTAAACTTTGTCTTTTAGGGGTTTTTCAAAATGGAGCTTCATTTCTCAGGCATGCATGATTATTAACTCAATCTCCAGCTCTTCTAACCTCCCCAGAGCACACAAGGGTTGGGGCTTGTAAGTTGTAATGATGGCTTGCTCTTTGTAATGACCATCCTCCACCCAGGACTCCACCCAGAGTGACTTTATTAGAACAAAAGGGTCTCCTATCATCCAGGAAATTCTAAGGGATTCAGGAACTCTGTGTCAGGCACTCCTGTCACTCAGGAAATTGTAGAGGTCATAGGAGCTCTGTGTCAGGAACTGGGATCAAAGACCAACTATTAGGAACAAAGATTTTTCTAGCATCCCTATTTACAAGAGTTTTAGGAGCTCTATGCCCAGAATTGGGAGTAGAGACCAATATATTTACTTTTTATTATTTCACAAGTAGGCTTAGGAATGTTGTGTTTTTACATATTAGTAAGAAGAGTATGCCATATATGCTATTTTTTCTGTTGTTTCATGTTATCAGATATTGTAATGTATAGTAATAAATGGGAAGATCTGTGTTGTGATCTACTTCTCTCTTTTTTTTTTGGTCTTACTTTTCAGTGGAATCTTTTTGTTTGTTTAACTTTTATTTCTTTTACTGTGGAAAGCTGCTTTTGTTTGTCTCTTTATTCTCTGATTTTAACATAGGGAAAATCTGAATGTGGCCAGAGACTAATAATTTGTGCAGGACCCTCTCAGGCAAGATTTTCTGTGGTGTGCTGTGATTGAATTTTCACATGTCTACTAATCTTGGGAATTGGATTATAGACATTGTGTATATGTTGCTGAGGGTCAGGATTTTGTTTTCTTTCCTTAAAAAATGTTGACATTTGTTCTGACAGGCAGTTAATTTGGGGATAAACTTGGTCCTGTTAAGGCTTATGCTTACCTTTGTTAGGGGAAGTACAGAGTAGCCTGTTCTCTAGATCTCGGTTAGCCTTCTATAGTATGGTCTTAGTGATATCTTGTTTAAAGAGGTAATTTACTATGGTTCATAGAATCATGAATGTTTCTAGCCTTATGAGGACACTGTTAGTTGTTCTTTATATAGCTCCTTGGTAGTTGTTCTTTGCTTGGTTTGTGGAGTCTCATCTTATGTGTGTGCAGCATTATATTCAGCTAGACTCAAGAGGACCTCTATGCAGATAGCATTGTTTGTCTTTCTGTGTTGCTTCTTCCTTTTTGATACTCCGTCCCACAAATTCTAGCCGCTTCAGCTTCCCCAAACTGTTTTCTGTCTCTCTGCTCAGCAACACACCTCCCTGTTCTATAGTACTGACAGTACTTCTAAGTAGAAAGAGAGGGTGATAATAGGGCATATTTCATCTGTTTGCTTTCTCTCACAGATCACAGTTACATGCTGTCTGTTGTCTAATGTTTGGAAATAGTTATTATTTGTATATTTTCTCCAGTTTTGTAGTTGTGGATGGCAGGATGGCCATTCTGTGTCAGTTACTCTGTTATGACTGTAAGTGGATGTCTCTGATGTAATTTTAGTATGCACTGGGTATGTTTTCTTCCTATGATACTCAAACCCAAGCCTGCAGTTTGATTATCCGGGGATTACTGTGGGCGAGCTTTTACTTATACCTTAAAAAATAGTTTCAGCAACTTCTTTTTTTAAAGAAGTTGAAGTCAGAAATTGTAACAGTAGGAATTTTAATTGAAGAATGACGGTAACTTCTACCTACTTGTTTTAGTTATGATTAGGTATTGCTGAGGTTGGAACAGAAATAAAAATTAGGTTACTGGTGAGATAAAGTTCTTGAGGATGGGTAAAAGAGAGAAGGTGACATACAAAAAGATATGAAACTTTTTTACTAGGTTTCAAATGGTAATTCTAAGAGTCTAAGAAATTACGTATTTGTTAGCTATTTTTCATAGATATTTCAAGGATTTTTGTTGTACCAGATTTGCTGTATAATATTTTAATAAAGCCATGGTGAATATGTTCTTTTGCAATCCAGTTTCTAGTAGATGGTTTTCTTTTTAAATAAATTTAAATGTAAAGTATTTTGGAGAAATCTATTTTTCCTTGTACTTTAATTTTTACCATTTGTGTTGGAAAAATTTGATTAGGGTTTTTTTTTTTTTTGCTATTTTTCACTTGTTTTACATTATCATTCCTTTTAGTTTATTTTGTTTGTTTTGTTTCTTTTGAGACAGGTTCTCACTCTGTCACCCAGGTTGTAGTGCAGTGGCACAGTCTAGGCTCACTGCAGCCTCAGCCCTTCCAGCTCAAGCAATCCTCCCACCTCAGCTGCCTGAGTAGCTGGGACTACAGGTGTGTGCCACCACACCTGGCTAATTTTTTTTTTTTTTTTTTTTTTGTGGAGACAAGGCCTCACTATGTTGCCCAGGCTAGTTTTGAACTCCTGGCCTCTTTCCTTGGCCTCCCAAAGTGTTGGGATTACAGGCATAAGCCAGCACACCCGACCCTTCAGTTATTAACGCATTCATATATTTTAACTAAAGGTTCTCAAAACATAATTACGATTATGCTTAAACTTTTAGTTGGAGGGAAGGATCATGTTACTGTCTTAACATGTGAGATGTGAGATTGAAAAAGTGTAAGATGTCAGATAAGATTACAATAAAAACTGGAAGTATATTCTTTTTTCTTTTATTTTATCGTTATTTATATTTTTTCGAGACAGGGTCTTGCTCTGTTCCCCAGGCTGGAGTATAGTGGTGTGATCATGCCTTACCGCAGCCTCGATTTCCTGGGCACAGGAAATCCTCCTGCCTTGGCTTCCCAAGTAGCTGGGACTACAGGTGCGTACCACCACATGTGGCTAATTTTTATATTTTCTTGTAGAGATGGGGTTTTGTCATGTTGCCCAGGCTGGTCTCAAACTCCTGGGCTCAAGCCATCTGCCCACCTTTTCCTCCCAAAGTGCTGGGATTGCAGGTGTGAGGCACCATGCCTGGACTTTTTTTTTTTTTTTTAACTTAAATTTAAATTTAAATTTTTATTAAATTTTTTCCCAAACTCTTTCTTCACTGGATTTTTTTTTTAAAGGGAGGGTCTCACTCTGTCACCCAGGCTCAAGTGCAGTGACACAATCATGGCTCACTGCAGCCTTGAACTCCTGGGCTCAAGTGATCCTCCTGGGCTCAAGTGATCCTCCCGCCTCAGCCTTCTAATTTTATTTAATTTTTTTGTAGAGACAGGCTCCTTCTGTGTTGCCCAGGCTGGTCACGAGCTTTGGGTGTCAAGTGATCCTCCCAAAGTCTTGGGATTACAGTTACGAGCCACTGTGCCTGGCCAGTAGTGTTTTTTTGAGACACTAATTATAACTAGATAATGTTTTTATTTTCAAGATGCTTATATTATTTAGATCTAGAATCTCACTATATTGTTAAACTTTATTTTTAAATTATTTACCAAATCAAGGTGATTGGGCTAGATTTGAGGAACTCTACAACTGCCTTCCAATTATTTTTCGCTGGCAGTATGATGCTAAGCTTTTGTTTCTACAAAAAAACTTTATTTTGATTTCTGTAGTTATAATTAGTGTATTATATACATGGTTTTGGACTCACTTCTTTCTGTGTTCTTGCCCTTATTTTTGGCACTGCTTAGGCTTTAGTTACTGGCTTTGTTCTTCCTTTGCATCCTCTCTCTGGGTGTTCCCACTCACTGCTGTGGCTTAAATTACTATCTATATACTGATGAATTTTGAAATGCCTATCACCAGCTTAAATTATTCTTGAGTATCAGACCATTTAGTAGATAGCTGCATTTCCATGTCCCATAGTATACCCAATGGAACATGTCTGAAACTGAACTTACTGCTTCTTTCATACTCACATTGAATATTCACGTTTTTTCCTTAATTTGGTGGAGTCTTTTACTTGCCCAATCCAGAAAAAGCAAAGTATTCTTCAACTACTTGTTTACTACACCTTCCTCTCCTACTGTTCTTACTGATTCAGCTCAGTTTCCTTCCTTTCTTCCTTCCATTCTTTCATTCTTTCTTTCTTTCTAATGTAGGCCACTGTCATCTCTTTTCTGGATTACTTAACATACTTCCTTATTTGCTTTCTGTGGTGCTAGTTTACTTTGCCAATGAACTCTTATACTGTAGCTGGAGTAAATGTCTTAGAATAAAATCGACTCTTTAAAATGAATCATTGCATGATTTTTAAACATGTCTTTTACTGTCTGCCTCTCACTCTACATTCTATTCCAATTGAATCTTGATTTCCTTAGTTCCTTAATTATGTTCTCTCATTCTAGGCCCTCCTCATATGCCTAACTGCCTGCTCTACCTTTTCCCTGTTTTCTTGGTTATTGTGCTACTTCTACAAAGCCTTTCTGAATTTAGACATCATATTCTCTGATAAATCTTTCTTATCTTCAGGACTGATTATTAGTTGCTCCTTGTGTGCTGTGTTGTAGTTATAATTGCCTGTAAATGTGTACAAGAGACCATAAGCTCTTTGAGAGAATCATGTCTGTCTGGTTGGTTGATGTATCGGTGGTGAAATTTCAAGCATTATACTGCTTTGAAAATGTCAGAGAAAAATTTAGCATGCTTTTCATAGTAGAAAAATTTAAATACCATTATTTGACTTTCAAGATTCTGAATTTTATATAGTGTTAGTGATTTTTTTAACATTTAAATTTTCGAAAGAAAAGATAAATATGCAATATCATCATTCATATGGTTAATTTAACTCAGCTATGTGGAGACATATAAGAGGAGTCTCATGTTTACAGATGAGTTGTCCGAGTTTGTTACCTAGTGGCAAAATCATGTTTTTACATGGTCATATAAGAAATGTAGGTTCAGTTTTTAATAATACCAGACTCCCAAAGAGAAGTCATTGTGTTATAAAATAAATTTATGTTTGGTATTATCAGAATGTTTTATATGATTGTAAATACAATTTTACAATCTAGAGTTTTGCCAGTAGGCATTAGAAGCCTACAGAATGGTTAAGAATTTGATTGTGGTTGTCTTTACTGAATTGAAGGACTTGAAAGAAAATATGTGTCCTTGCCTTTTTATGTGTGTCTGTTCTACTAAAGATTTTCAGTAGAGGATAGTACTCAACTTTCTTGGTAAAAACTCATAATTTTGAGTAGATGCTACAATTAATTTAAAATGACATGTGCTGTGTCTTTGGAGTTACTATGAAATGATAGCCTACATATAGTTTAACATACATGTAGTTTGGGCTATATTTGAGGTATGTTGTTTGTTACAGTATTAGTTTTTAACTAGAAGTTATACTAACTTGTCTCTGTTATATGAAACTTTTATGTATTTGTAATACTAGAATAAGAGGTAAACATTTTAGATTTTACAGTGGATTGTTTCATAGAATAGGTAATCTAAAATTCTGGAGTAGGGAAATATCAAGGGAATCTTGATCTGACTGGTTGTCAGGGGTTTTCTTCTAGATGATTGTGAAATTTTTATTCTGTTAGCTATAATATAGTTGCATTTAGCTTTCTATTTTAAGAGAGAAAACTCAAGAATTCTGTGGCATATATTTAGAAAAGCAGAACCTAGGGATAAATTGAAAAGGTCATCTTTTAAGGTCTGTTCCCATAAGAATCTTTGAGTCTTCAGGGGAAAAAGACCGTTTTTTGAAGGCTATGATAATGTGATTAAAAAACACTGACAGATTGTTCTAAAATTTCCTGTACAAGTTACTTAAATTCAGTGACTAGTAAATAACTTCTTTAAGCTATTTAAAACTAACAAGGACAATAAAGTTAAGGTAATCAGAACTTGTTTGCAGCTTGTTGCAGGAATCAGAAGTTCACTCGGAGTATCTCAAACAACAAAGGGGTTTATTTTAAATAAATGATAGCAAACAATCTTGTGAATACTCATGATCAGAAAACAAATTCGAGGCAGACCTCATGAAATTATAACCTGTCAGTATTCAAGATTATATATACTCTCTCACCACTGCTTGTCTTTGTACAGTACAGGTTAGTTTTTCTTATTTTATTAATGTTTTTTGCACACTTTCTTCCTTTCCCCTGAAATTTCATTTTGCAGATGGCATTGGCTTCCTACTGTGCTTGTCATGATCCCAACTTTATATGACATTTTATTCCCAGAGCCTCATCACAGTCTCTAAAGAGAACCTGGTTCTTGACTATCCAATAGATTGGCTTCCTTCGTCAGTCCGTCCCTGGCTGAATTATCAATTGTCAGGGGTGGGATTATTGGACAAAAAAAAAAAAAAAAAAAGACTGCATTGATCTACTCTTCTAGAGCAAGGGTATATCTTCCAGCAAAAAGGTATGTGGGCAGGTTGGTAGGCTGCCAAAACATGCCCATTATAGACCATTTAGCTTTTTGGGTAAAATTGTACTCTTGGTCAATTAATTGTTTATAAAATGAGATATGGAAACACTAATACATTGCTGGTTGCAGGGTAAAATGGTGCAGCCACTGTGGATAACAGTTTGGTGGTTCCTCAATAAGTTAAACATAGAATTACCATATGATTTAGCAATTCCACATTTATTTATTTATTTTTTGAGATGGAGTTTTGCTCTGTCACCTAGGCTGGAGTGCAGTGGTGCAATCTTGTTTCGCTGCAACCTCCGCCTTCTGGGTTCAAGTGATTCTCTTGCCTCAGCCTCCCAAGTAGCTGAGACTACAGGTGCTTGTCACCACGCCTGGCTAATTTTTTTTTTTTTTTTTTTTCCAGTAGAGGCAGGGTTTCACATGTTGGCTTGGCTGGTCTCCAATGCCTGACCTCAAATGATTCACCCACCTGGGCCTCCCAAAGTGCTGGGATTACAGGCATGAGCCACCATGCCTGGCTCAGCAATTCCACTTTTAGATGTATACTCCAAATCATGAAAGATAGGTGTTTAAACATGAACTTGTACACACATGTTCACAGCAGCACAATTCACAATAGCCAAAAGGTAGAAACAGTTCAAGTGTCCATCAGCTGATGAATGGATACACAAAACAAGGTATATCAATACAATGGAATGGTATTCAACTGTAAAAAGGAATGAAGCTACAATGTGAATGAATCTTGAAACCATTGTACTAATGAAAGAAACCAGACACAATAGGTCATATATGTTTCTATTTATATGAAATAATCCAGAAGAGGCAAATTTATAGAGACTGAAAGCAGATGAATGGTTACCCAGGGGGTCGGGGAAGGGTAGAATGAGGACTGACTGCATAATGTGTATAGGATTTCCTTTTGGGGTGATGAAAATGTTTTGGAACTGGATAATGGTGATGGTTGCACAACATTGTGAATGTACTAAGTGCCACTGGATTATATACTTTAAAATGGTTAAAAAGGTAAATTTTATGTGATTTTTACCACAGACAGACGAAACTAAAGCGTGGGGGGATTATGTGCATACCAGGGTATGCACAAGATCATCCACTGGGAGACAGAAGAAAATACTATTTAGAGGTTTTTTGCTCATTTTAAGAATGTCTGGGTTTTTTGAAATACATTATAACATATATTTGTAATGCATTTAAGTATAGTGGAACATATAGTTTATAAGTAAGTATACATATATTGGGAACATGCCTGACAATTTTTATTTTTATTTTTATTTTATTTATTTATTTATTTTAGAGACGAAGTCTCACTCTGTTTCCCAGGCTGGAGTGCAGTGGCGCCATCTCGGCTCACTGCAACCTCCGCCTCCTGGGTTCCAGCGATTCTCCTGCTTCAGTCTCCCTCCTGGGCTGGGACTACAGGTGGGTGCCACCACCCCCGGCTAATTTTTGTATTTTTTTTTAGTAGAGATGGGGTTTCACCATATTGGCCAGACTGGTCTTGAACTCCTGACCTCGTGATCCACCCGCCTCGACCTCCCAAAGTACTGGGATTACAGGCGTGAGCCTCCGCGCCCGGCTGACAATTTTAATTTTTTACCAGTAGAGATGCATAGAGCAAAAAGTGTGAAAATTGTTGTTTTTAATAAGGAAAAGCCACCTATTGCTCAATAATTTTTTACTTCAGCATTTAGGGGAAGTTTTTAAACACAGTGCCAGATTCTCTTCAAGTATATAGGTTACAGAATCCTAGTAACACATTTAGAGAAACTACAGGGTTCAATGGACATTTACTTAACAGTCTTGAAAATAACTTGGGTTGCTTTTAAGCAAATGGTGTCATCTATTAAAACTGCACTGACATTTTAAATGTGGCAGGTGTTCCTAAGAAGAGCACTAGAGTGTTCTTGGGCATTAGAAACTTGTTAATGTTCTTTATACTCAGAAACTATGAAGCCAATAACACTAATGATAATAAGTATGAACATTTGGCATTTAAAGAAAAATCAACGATTGAGGGGGGAAAGAGTCATGATTTCCTCAAGAGCAGGGGTAAGAAGCGTGTCTGACTAATTAATGAGAATTCTTTAAGAGACAAATTATTAGATAAAAATAACTCAGAGTGTATAATGTGTATAAACATTATACACAGTGTGTTCCATGTCATTGTGGTTATTTCCTTTTAAAATTGTGATTAAAAAGAAAAACTAGTTAATTTTGTGTGTGTGTGTGTGTGTGTGTGTGGTGGGGGGGCCCTTTGACACACAGGAATTATGTAGTGGTTACATTAGGTAGCATATGCCTGTAAGGTAGCACTACTGAATTACCAAGCTTTATCTAAAAAATAAAACCAAATAGAATGTTTTCCTCTTTATAAGAATCAGTGCCTCACTTTACTGGACTCAATCCTTGTTGTTCAAAATATATTTGGAACTCAACTTTTGGAACAGTTTGCAGAATATCCTCAGTGGTGGCAATTCCTTTTAAAGAATATTTAATTTTTACTAGAATTTTTAATTATGCAGAAATATGTAACATGGAGAAATATATTTTTTGTCAAAAATGAAATTATAAGTAGTGAAACTTATGTCCTTTCATGCCTCACTAACCTGAACTAAATGTGACTCATAAATTTGGCTCTAAAGAATTCTAGCAGAGCAACTCCATAGGCATTGTGCATACGCACCATATAGCATGTAACACTTAGTGGACTGTTAATTTAACCATCTTTTTTCCTAGATTGTGAGATTTTTGAAGCTAGATGCCAAGTTTGTTTCTATGATGTACTTTCTCCATGTTGATTTTAACCGTTGTCATACTTGTTTAAAGATTCAGAATATTTTGTGGATATTTTTTCCCCTCTGTGTGTCTTTTTCTAAACATATTGGTAAAAAGCATTCTGGGAATTCATACTGTTATTGATAACCTTCTTTGATTATATTTTGTAATTCTGCATCTGTTGAAATTTGAATGACCCTTGGCTATCCAAAATTCATTTACTGTGATGTCACCATTTTTGTTGTTAGGTAGGAAGAAAGCTTCCTTGAATTATTTGGTCTATTGATCATCCATTGTAAAAGCATAGAGAAAAGAGTGAGCAGTTGTACCAGTGTGGAGGCAGTGATTGCTCTGGATTCCTCCACTCTTGCTGCCACCACTGTGTCATCTGCACTCCTGCTACCCCATTCAGTTAATGCTTCTCTGAAGAATGAATTTTTATTTTTTTTTAAAGCCTACCACTCCTGACCCTGCTTTGCTTCTGAGATCAGATGAGATTGGGCACATTCGGGTTGGTATGGCCATAAACATGAATGTTCTATTTATATTTTCTTCATTAATATTAGAAATAGATTTTAACATCTGGTTTCATGTCCATGGTTAGAACCTGAAGTCCTGTTTTGATTTGAAAGTAGATAAATACTGTGTGGGATTTGGAACCTTTAGAACAAGAAATTTATCTAGTAACATATTCCCCTGTATATTGATTTACAGTATATTAAACTTATTAAAATTTATTTTTTCTCAAAGCTTAAGAAAGTGATATATAGTGTTAGGATTATTGGAACTTTATTTCTTTTCATGTTTTACATTTTTGCACTGAGTTTGTCTTGTAATATAATTAGAAAATATTTACATAATGAAAAACAAAATTTAGTCTCATAAAGATATTATAGGGGATTTAAAAAGAAACCAACTTTAGTTTTCTTGTGCTGATGAGGAAACAGAACTAAGCTACAGAATCAAGAGACGTTAATGGGGGTCTTAGCCCTTAGCTGGGTAATCATGAAGGAGTCAATCTCTTTGAACTTCATTTTTTCAATTGTGAGATGAAGAGGTTGTGTTTATCCTTGAGGTGGTAACTTCTAGCCTTGTTACTCTATGATTACGTGGCATTGTAGTTGCTGTTCCACTAGAGTCGGCTTAGGAGAGGCATCGGGTTTTACAGCATTGGATGTGTCTTGATAAGCTACTGTCAGAAACATTCTGTGGCTAAAGTAATTTAAGGGTTGTGTTTAAGTCTTGATAGCAATCTGCATATGTTTAAAAAGCATATTTAAAAAATATTTTATATTAGTGTCATGTCATTAATCTGTATGTATTACTGGAAGACCTTAGTTGAGAGATGCATTTAAAATAATTTTCTATTTATTGTTTATAGCTATGTTTTGTAGGGCTTGCTATGTTTTTAAAAAGATGTCTTGCAGTCTGCATCAGAGGTAGCACTGCAGAGCTTTAACTGTTTTGTATTTGTTATTAAGTTATTGTGGCATTCAGTCTAAGGGCCCTTTGAAATTTTTGATATATTAAAAATGTATTATAGACTATGCTTAAAGAGATCCTAGATTTTCAAATTTTAATATATATTCGACCTAGGGGAAAAGTCAATATGTAGGATATAACTTGTTTAGTTTATCAGGTAGGAATAGCACTCTTGGTATGTGTGTGGCAAGGAATGGAGAAGGTCAGGAGAAAAGAGAAAGGTCCTTGGCTGGATGTCTTTATTTTATTCTAATAAATGGATAATTTAATTTATTTCCTCCTTTAAAAAAGTCTCTTTACTTACTCTCTCTTCCTTACAATTGCATAGCAACACTAGAGATGAGACATTTTGGTTCCTCAGTCTCTACCTACCATATAAACATATACCAAGAAACTCTTTAATTATAGATACCTGAGAAGCAGGGTTTAAAAATAGATGCTTTTTTTTTTTAAAGGCGTGGAATAGCAGTGAAGAATAATGAGTTTTATTTATCTTGGTTCTAATAAATAATGTAGTAAATATCTTGCTTTTTAAGACCTAGTCTTCACAGGTTAATTGTGTGGTTAGGATTTGAAAGTGTAACTCAACTAAATGCAAATGAAAACAAATTTCTCTTTCAGAGAAATCTCAATTATGATTACATTTTTTCTGCAAATGGAAGAGTAATCCCTGTATTGTATGTTGTTAGTGTTTCTGTGGTTCATACTAAAGACTAATAATCCATGAAGAAGTTACCAACATCTATATGATGTCTTAAATGATTTACTGAAGGCAAAATGTGTCAACTACAACCTAAAGAATTGGTGGAAGTAAAGACTATCAGACACTTTATTTACAAAATAATAAATTTTATTGTGTAGATTTGAAGTTAGTAATATGCTATAGGATACATATAGGTAGTAAGTGGTTACTATAGTGAAGCACATTAACATATCTATCATCTCATATAGTTACCTTTTTGGTGACAAGAGCAACTGAAATCTGCTTACTTAATAAAAATCTCTAATATAATTTATTAACTTTAGTTTTCATGCTGTATATTAGCTCTCTAAACTTGATCATCCTAGGTATCTACAATTTTGTATCCTTTGACCTATGTCTCCTCATATTCTCTTTCCCCACCCCCCTGCCAGTGGTATCCACTGTTTCATTATCTCTGCGTATTAGAGCTCTTTTTCTTTTCTAATATTCCACATATAGATGAGATCACGCAATATTTGTCTTTCTGTGTCTGGCTTATTTCATGTAGCATAATGCCCTCTAGGTCTGTTGGTGTTGTGGCAAATGGCAGTATCTCCTTTTAAAAAATTGAATAGTATTTCATTGTGTATATATGTACCACATTTCTTTGTCCGTTGTCTGTCAGTGGACATTTAGGTTGTTTCCATATCTTAGCTATTGTGAATAATGCTTCAGTGAACATGGGAGTGCAGATATCTTTATGCCTCTGGGCATCTCCTTTGGGTAAATGCCCAGAGGAGGGATTGCTATGTCATATGGTAGTTCTTTTAAAAATGTCTTTAGGAACTTCCATACTGTTTGGTATAATGGTTGTATCAATCTACATTTCCACCAACAGTGTGCTAGGGTTTCCTTTCTCCATACCCTCAACCAGTATTTATTATCATCTGTCTTTTTGCTAACAGCCATCCTTATGGGTGTGAGGTTATATCATATAGTGGACTTAATTTGCATTTCCCTGATGATTAGTGATGTTGAGTACCTTTTCGTATACCCATTGACCATTTTTATGTCTTTGGAGAAATATCTGTTCAACTCCTTTGCTCATTTTTAAATTAGATTATTTGTCTTTAAATTTTAGATACTAATCCCTTATCAGATATTTGATTTGCAAACATTTTTCCTTCTTTGTAGGTTGCCTTTTTATTTTGTTGTTTGTTTCCTTTGCCGCGCTGAAGCTTTCTAATTTGAGCTAGTCTCATTTATTTTTACCTTTGTAGCTAAGCTTTTTGTGTATTACCCAAAAAATCATTGCCAACACCAGTGTTGAGGAACTTTCCCCCTATGTTCTCTTCTAGTTTATGGTTTTGGGTCTTATATTTAGGTCTTTCACTCATTTTCATTTGATTTTTGTATATGGTATGGGATAAAGGTCTAATTTTGTCCTTATGCTTGTGGATATCCAGTTTCCCCAGCATCGTTTATTGAACTGACTGTCCCTTATTGTGTGTTTTCGCCACCTTTGTCAAAGACCAATTGACTGCAAACACGTGGGTTTATTTCTGCACTGTTTTATTTCATTTTCTGTTTTTTATGTCAGTACCATCCTATTTTGATTGTAAGAGCTTTGTGTAGTATATTTTGAAATCATTGAGTGTGATGCTTCCAGCTTTGGGTTTTGTTTTTGTTTTTTGCTCAAGATTGCTTTGGCTATTTGGAGTCTTTTGTGCTTCCATACAAATTTTAGGATTGTTTTTTCTATATCTATGAAAAATGACATTGGAATTTTGATAGGGATTGCATTAAATCTGTAGGTTGCTTCGAGTAGTATGGACATTTTAATAGTATTAATTCTTCCCATGTATTTCTATCTTCCTGAGTTGCTTTCATCAGTATTTTATAGTTTTCAGCGTAGAGTTCTTTTACCTTCTTGGTTAAAGTTATTCCTAAGAGTTTTTGTGTTTTTTTGCGTGTGGGTTTTTTTTTTTTTTTGGTAGGTATTTTTAAATGGGATTGTTTTCCTGGTTTCTTTTTTGGATAATTCATTGTTAGTGTATAGAAATGCTACTGATTATTGTATGTTGATTTTTGTATCCTGCAACTTTACTAATACTAAATTTGTTTATTCTAAAAGTGTTTTGGGTAGAGTCTTTAGGGTTTTCTATGTATAAGATCATGTCATCTGCAAATGGTGACGACTTAATTTTTTCCTTTCCAATTTAGATGCTATTTATTTCTTTCTCTTGACTAATTGCTGTGTCTAGGACTTCTATTACTGGGTTGAATGGAAGTGGTTTGGGGATCCTTGTCTTTTTTCAGATCTTAGAGGAAAAACATTCAACTTTTCACCCTTGAGTATGATGTTAGCTGTGGGCTTGTCGTATATGGCCTTTATTGTGTTGAGGGTGTTGAGGTACATTCCTTCTGTATTTAATTTGTTGAGAGTTTTTTTTTTTTTATCATGAAGGGATGTCAAACTTTGCCAGTGCTTTTTCTGCACCAATTGAAATGATCATAGTTTTTGTCCTTCATTCTATTGATATGATGTATCACATTGATTTGCATATGTTGAACCATCCTTTCATCCCAGGGATAAATCCTAATTGGCCATGATGAATTTTTTTTTTAATGTATTGTTGAATTTTGTTTGCTTGTATTTTGTTGAGGGTTTTTGTATCAACAGTCATCAGAGATATTGGCCTGTAGTTTTCTTTTTTTAACGTGTCTTTGTCTGGTTTGAGTATCAGGGTAATACTTCATATAATGAATTTAGAAGTATTCCCTCCTCCTCTATTTTTTGGTATAGTTTGAGTAGGATTGGTATTAGTTCATCTTTAAATGTTTGGTAGAATTCAGCAATGAAGCCATTGGGTCCCAGGGTTTTCTTTACTGGGAGGCTTTTTATTATGGCTTTGATCTTGTTACTTGTTATTGGTCTGTTCAGGTTTTGGATTTTTTCATGGCTTAGTCTTGGCAGATTATATCTAGCAATTTATCTATTCCAGATTTTCCAATTAGAGCAATTAGTTGCTCTAATGATCCTTTGACTTTCTGTGGTGTTGATTGTAATATCTGCTTTTTTTTTTTAAATCTCTGATTTTATTTGGAGTGCTCTTTTTTTTTAAGTCTGGCCAAAGGTTTGTCAATTTTGTTTGTCTTTTCAAATTGATCATTTGTATTATTTTCTTTGTTTCAATTTCATTTACTTCTGATCTATATGATTTCTTCTAATTTTGGGTTTGGTTTGCTCTTGCTTTAAGATGCATTTTAGGTTATCTATTTGAAGTTTTTTGTTTTTTATGTTGGCACTGATACCTATAAACTTCCCTTTTAGCATGGCTTTTGCTGTATCCTATAGGTTATGGTATGTTGTGTTTTCATTATCATTTGTTTCAAAAAGTTTTTCAATTTCCTTTTAAATTTCTTCATTGACCCACGGGTCATTCAGGAGCATATTGTTTAATTTGCATGTGTTGGTATTGTTTCCAAAATCCTCTTTTTACTGATTTCTAGTTTTATTCCATTGTGATCAGAGAAGATGCTTGATATTATTTTTAGTTTTTTTGAATGTTTTAAGACTTGTTTTGTGACCTAACATATTCTGTCCTCAAAAATGACCTTTTTGCTGAGGAAAAGGATGTGTATTCTGCAGACATTGGATGAAATGTTCTGTATCTGTTAGGTCCATTTGGTCAGTCTATAGTGCAGATTAAGTCTGCTGTTTCTTTGTTTATTTTTCTGTCTGGAAGATCAGTCCAATGCTGAAAGTGGGGTGTTGAAATCTCCAGCTGTTACTGTATTGGAGTCTATCTCTCTCTTTAGCTCTAACAATATTTGCTTTATATATCTGAGTGCTTCAGTGTTGAGTGCATATATATTTCTAATTGATATATCCTCTTGCTGAATTGACCCCTTTATCATTACATAGTGACCTTCTTTGTCTCTTTTTATAGATTTTGTCTTAAAATCTATTTTGTTTGATAAAAGTATAGCTATTCCTGCTCTTTTTTGGTTTCCATTGGCAGGAAATATCTTTTTTCATCCCTTTATTTTCAGTGTATGTCTGTCTTTATAGGTGAAGTGTGTTTCTTGTAGGCAGCAGATCCATGGGTCTTGTTTATTTTTCATCCATTCAGCCAGTCTGTGTCTTTTGATTGGAGAATTTAGTCCATTTACATTTAATGTTATTACTGATAAGTAAAGACTTACTCCTGCCATTTTGTTATTTATTTTCTGGTTGTTTTGTGGTCCTCTCTTCCTGTCTTTTTTTAGTGAAGGTGATTTTCTCTGGTGTTGTGATTTAATTTCTACCATTTTATTTTTTGTGTATGTGTTATATGTTTTTTCCTTTGAGGTAAGGTTACCATGAGGCTTGCAGAGACTATCTTTAACCCATTATTTTAACCTGGTAACAACTTCACACTGCCTGCATAAACAAATAAACAAAAACAAGACTTAAAAAAACTCTACACTTTAACCTTGTCCCTCTGCTTTTTAACTTTTTATTGTTTCATATCTTTTTGTGCTGTCTATGTCTTGAAAAGTTATAGTCATTTTTGACTGGTTCATCTTTTAGTCTTTCTACTTAAGAGTAGCTTACACACCACAGTTACAGTGTTATATTATTCTGTGTTTTCCTGGGTACTTACTATTGCTAGTGAGTTTTGTACCTTCAGATGATTTCTTATTGCTCACTAATGTCCTTTTCTTTCTGATTGAAGTACTTCCTTTAGCATTTCTTGTAGGACAGGTCTGATGTTGATGAAATCCTTCAGATTTTGTTTGGGAAAGTCATTATTTCTCCTTCATGTTTAAAGCATATTTTCACTGCATATACTATTCTAGGGTCAAATTTTTTTCCTTCAGCACTTTAAGTTTGTCATGCCACTCTTTTTGGGCCTGTGAGCTTTCCACTGAAAAGTCTGCTGCCAGACATATTGGAGCTATGTTGTAATTTGTTTCTTTTCATTTGCTGCTTTTGGGATCCTCTCTTTATACTTGACCTTTGGGAGTTTGATTATTAAATGACTTGAGGTAGTTTTCTTTGGGCTAAATCTCCTTGGTTTTCTAGAACCTTCTTGTACTTGGATACCTTTCTGTGGGTTTGGGAAGTTCTCTGTTCTTATCCCTTTGAATAAACTTTCTACCCCTATCTCTTTCTTTGCCTCCTCTTTAAGGCTAATAACTCTTAGATTTGCCCTTGTGAGGCTATTTTCCAGATCCTGTAGTCATGCTTCATTGTTTTGTATTCTTTTGTTGTTGTTTCCTCTGTGTATTTTCCCTTCCCTCCTTCCTTTTTTTTTTTTTTTTTTTTTTTTTTTGAGACAGAGTCTTGTTCTGTCACCCAGGCTGGAGTGCAGTGGCATGATCTCAACTCACTGCAACCTCTGCCTCCCAGATTCAAGCAATTCTCCTGCCTCAGCCTCCCACAGCTGGGACTACAGGCACGTGCCACCACACCCAGCTAATTTTTGTATTTTTAGGAGAGATAAGGTTTCACCATGTTCGCCAGGCTGGTCTCGAACTCCTGACCTCGTGATCTGCCTGCCTCAGCCTCCCAAAGTGCTGGGATTACAGATGAGCCACCGTGCCCGGCCTCCTCTCTGTATTTTCAAATAGCCTGTCTTAAAGCTCACTAATTCTTTCTTCTGTGTGATCAGTTTTTCTATTAACAGACTCTGATTCATTCTTCAGTATATCAGTTGCATTTTTCAGCTGCAGAATTTCTGTTTCTTTTTCTTTCAATCTCTTTGTTAAATTTATCTGATAGAGTTTTGAATTCTTTCTCAATGATATCTTGAATTTCTCTGAGTTTCCTCAAAACAGTTTGATATGGTTTGGCTGTGTTCCCACCCAAGTCTCACCTTGAATTGTAATAATCCCCATGTGTCAAGGGCAGGGCCAGGTGGAGATAATTAAATCATGGGGATGGTTTCCTGCATACTATTCTTGTAGTAGTGAGTAAGTCTCCCAAGATCTGATGGTTTTATAAATGGACATTCCCCTGCACAAGTCCTTTTGCATGCCCCCATGTAAGACGTGACTTTGTTCCTCATTTGCCTTCAGCCATGATTGTGAGGCCTCCCCAGCCATGTGGAATTGTGAGTCAATTAAACCGCTTTCCTGTCTGAATTACCCAGTCTCGAGTATGTCTTTATTAGTAGCATGAGAACAGACACACAGCTATTTTGAATTCTCTGTCTGAAAGGTCACATATCTCTGTTTCTCCAAGATTGGTCCCTGATGCCTTGTTTAGTTCATTTGGTGAGGTTCTGTTTTCCTGTGTTGGCTTGATGCTTGTAGTAGATGCTTGGACATCTACTACAGTGTCTGGACATTGAGGAGTTAGGTATTTAGTCTTCTCAGTCTGGGCTTGTTTGTAGCTGTCCTTCTTGGGAAGGCTTTCCAGGTATTTGAAAAGACTTGAGTGTTGTGATCTAAGCTATATCTGTATTAGAGGGCACCCCAAGCCCAGTAACATTGTAGTTCTTACAGACATACTACCTTGGTGGTCTTGGATAAGATCTGAGAGAATTCTCTGGATTACCAGGCAAAGATTCTTTTTCTCTTCCCTTACTTTCTCTCAAATAGAGTTTCTTTCTCTGTGCTGAGCTGCTTGGGGCTGGGCATGGGGTGACAAGCACCCCTGTGGCCACCACCACTGGGACTGGGCTTGGTTAGACTTGAAGGCAGCACAGCACTGAGTCTCACCCAAGGCCCGCTATATCCACTACCTGGCTACAGCCTATGTTTGCTCAAGGCTCTAGGGCTTTATATTCATGTAGCAACCCCAGCCAGGCTTGTGTCCTTCCCTTCAGGGCGGTGAGTTCCCTGAGACTCTGGGGAGGTCTAGAGATGCCATCCCGGAGCCAGGGACTGAAGTAAAAAACTTTAGATATCTACCTGGTGTTCTATTCTCTTGCAGCCGAGCTAGCACTCAAACCACGAGACATGGTGCTTCCCACCTTTCCCTGCATGCCATAGGCAGAGGAGCCTCACCCCATGGCCACCATCACCACAGGCCCGTGGGGAGTACTGTCAGGCTGCCACTAATTTTCACTGAAGACCCAAGGCCTCTTCAGTCAACTTGTAGTCAATGCTGCCAGGTTGGGGAGTAACACTTCAGGGTAGTGGACCCCCTTCTGGCTCAGGGCAAGTCCAGAAATGCCATCTAAGAGCTAAGGCCTGGAATTGGGGACCCCAAGAGCCTGCTTGGTGCTCTATCCCACTGTGGCTGAGCTGATACTTAAGGTACAAGACAAAGTCCACTTTGCTTTTCCCTCTGCTCTTCTTAAGCAGAAGGAGTTTCTCACCATAGCCATCATAGCTGGGAATGTGCTAGGTCTCACCTGAAGCCAGCACATTTCAGAGTCTCACCCAAGGCCCATGATGTATTACCTGCGTGTCACTGCTGGTTATTCAAGGCCCACAGGCTCTTTAGTCAGCAAGTGATGGATGCTGCCAGGACTGGTTCCTTCCCTTCAAGGCAGTGGGTTCCTTTCTGGCCCAGGGTGTGTCTAGAAATGTTATTTGGGAGCTATGGCCTGGAATGGGGGCCTCATGACCTTGTCTGTTTCCCTATCCTACTGTGGCTGAGCTTATAACCAAGATGCAAGACAAAGTCCTCATTACTCTTCTCTCCTTTCCTCAAGTGAAAGAAAGGGGTCACGAGCTGTGTTGCCTGTGGTTAGGGGAAGGGTGGTGCAAGCACTCCCTTAATTGCTCTGGCTGGAGTCTCAGTAGGTCACATGCCCCCATGTCTCCTGGCTTTGAGCCCAGCTGACAACTAGAACTTGCCTAGGAACTGCAGTTGTGGCCTAGGCTGCTTTTCAAGTTTATTTAATGCTCCAGAGCACTTTAGTCCAGGTGGCCAGGGTTGCTGGAACTGAATGAACAATTGCCCTCTGGCTAGGGCTGGTGTGAGCGGGCGTTAGCTGCCTGGTTTTGCTTTCTACTGTGATGGCAGTACGGAATTTGATGTAGTCTCATGATGAGTGCCCTCTCTGTCATTAATCATAGATTTTCTCTCTGTGCCTTGTGGTCACTGCTGGGGGATAGGGAAGGGGTGGCATCTGCAACTCAAGACTGTCTTTCCTACCCTCTTCAGTGCCTCTTTCAGCAACATGAAGTTAAAACCAAGTACTGTGAGTGTTCACCTGATTTTTGGATCTCATGAAGGTTCTGTTTTTTTGGGTAGATAGTTGTTAGATTTAGTGTTCCTTTTTGGGGGGACCATCGGTGGAGCCTTATACTCGGCTATCTTGCTCTGCCCCTCTTTAGGATTTTTTTCAGTCAAAATCTTCTAAGTGAAAAATTTTCTCCTACACTTTGCAGTTAAAAAAAATTTGTGTGTTGGCGGGGATACGTGTATAAATGGATAATGGAGCTGGTCTATAAACAATGACAAGCATTCTTTTAGAAAATTTAATCAGATACAACATAGGAAACTTTGGAATGTGGTTAAGTGTATTTTGCACTACAGTGGCAGAGAAAAAAAGGAAAAAGAATAGGTTAAGTGTAAACTGATACTATCAAATGCTTATTGAAATATTTTGAGGTGTGGTAAGCCTTAATTTAAACATGTTTACATTCAAAAGTATACAGCCATTCAACAAGGTTATCGATCTAAGGGAATGGATTTAGAACATAGGGGATGCTTGAGTTGCCTGTTCTCACGTAGTTTACTAGAAATATTACTTCTAGTAGATGATGCTGGTAATTCTTACTTTCTTGATTTACGAAGATTTTAGAAATCTAGCCTGCAAATACTTTTAAAAAATTGTGTTGCAATTATATATTATCTTTGTACCTTAATGTTTAGAGTTATTTCATTCTTTCATTTTACTTATGAATAGCAGTTTGTTCTCTATTACTAGTAATTCTTAATGAATCTATTTCTTTTTAAGAATGATATAGTGTAGTGGTTTTCAAATCTAGCTGCACATTAGAATCACTTGGGATGTTATAAAAATATATGAATGCCTAGCCCTGCCTTAGAGAATCTAATTTAATTAATCTGTGAAGCCTCAGTCATCTCTATTACCAATTTTTTTAAAACGGCGTCCCACTACAATATCTCTAGCCTAGGCTAGAGTGCAGTGGCTACTTATAATTGGAGACATAGCAGCCTGCAGCTTTGAATCCTGGGCTCAAGCGATCCTCCCACTTCAGCCTCCTGAGTAGCTAGGACTACAGGTGTGGACCACCATACCCAGTAATTTTTTAATTTTTTTTTTTTGTAGAGATGGGTTCTCACTATGTTGCCTGGGCTAGTCTCAAAATCCAAGCATCAAGTAATCCTCCTGCATCAGCCTCCCAAAGTGCTAGGATTATAGGCATGAGCTGCTCCACCCAGCCTGCTTGATATTTTAGTTTAATTTTGTTGTCGGAAATAATAATTTTGTTGTTAAAAGTTTTATGTCAGAAATAAGATCTGAGATCTGAAATATTCCTCTTTTTTTTTTAAGAAGCTCTTCGAATCAGTGGCTCATAATCTTTATATAAAACTTACCTTATGTATTAGACCTTGAGTATAAAAAAATTTTGCCTTGTCCTGTTAAAAATGTAGATTCCTAGGTCTGCATTTAGAGAGTGTTTTAGTAGATTAGGGACAGGAAATGGGCACCCGGATGTTTAACTTTGCATCTTGGGGATATTCATGCACGTAATCTAGTCCTTACACCGCTTTGGGAAACCTGACCCTTAGAAGCTTTTTCTTTTATTCTTAAGAGATTCCCATGACCCTACTTTTGCAGGTGGAAGAGAAATACAATCTTCACTTTGCTTGGAAGAAAATTATTGAGGCAAAGAAAACACAGGTATGGTTTTTTGTGGTATGATTTCTATTGTATTAATAGTTGGGGCCAGGCATGGTGGCTCATTCCTATAATCGTAGCACTTGGGAGTCCAAGGTTAGGAGGATCACTTGAGCCCAGGAGTTTAAGACCAGTCTGGGCAACATGGTAAAACCCTGACTCTACAGAAAATCCAAAAAATAGCTGGGCATTGTGGCTTGCGCCTGTAGTCCCAGCTACTTGGGAGGTTGAGGTGGGAGGATTGATTCAGCCCAGGAGATCAAGGCTGCAGTGAGCCATGATCATATCCTACTGCACTCCAGCCTGGGCAACAGAGCAAGACTCTGTTTAAAAAAAAAAAGTTGACAGGTTCTTAAAGAAATAGGTATGTTCTGGTTTTCAGAAGTTTTTTTTTTTCACTGCTAGATATGGCAATTTTTATTTAAGTTCAGAGTCCTAGGTCTGACTAATTAATTTAAAACTGCCTTGAAAATAGAGTGAAAAAAATTGCAGTACCCTGTTCATCATACTCATAACTCATGTAGCCGAGCGTGGTGACTCATTTTGTAATCCCAGCACTTTGGGAGGCCGAGGTGGGCAGATCACGAGGTCAGGAGTTCAATACCAGCCTGGCCAACATGGTGAAACCCCGTCTCTACTAAAAATACAAAAATTAGCCAGATGTGGTGATGCACATCTGTAATCCCAGCTACTGGGGAGGCTGAGGCAGGAGAATTGCCTGAACCCAGGAGGCAGATGTTGCAGTGAGCCCTGATCACGCCATTGCACTTCAGCCTGAGCAGCTGAGCAAGACTCAGTCTCAAAAAAAAAAAAAAAAAAAAAAAAAAAAAAAAAAAAAAAATCCATAAAAATAATGGTCGTGTCTGGACCTGCATCTGTTTTCTCTTATTTAGTGTTCTTAATGATAAATGAAATTCTGGTTGGTCACTGGCATTATGATTTAGGGTTCCAAGTATAATATTTCAGTGCTAGAGTAATTACCTTTGGTCAACGCCAATGGTTTAGATTATAGATTCTTTAATTTTATCAATCAAACAAATATGCACTCTGTACTGCTGTTGGTTTACTCTGAATAGGTGGACAAGTAATAATTGAGAGATAAATACATAGGAGAATACATGAAGTTATTTATTTTGTTACAGCTGCACCTTTTCTGTATTTCCCCTTACCTATACTTGCTTCCTTTACTTATGTGGCTTAGATTGTCTGTTCTTTAAGTGCATAGCTTTCTTGCCAACAGTTTTTCTTCCTTTCTCCCATTGTCTTTGCTCCTGTTGAGGAAAAATCACATATTTCTGCATATTGCTACAACTCTAAATGCATGGTTTCCAATTATAGTTGGGAGCCTCTCAGGTGCCCTGTACCTTCCATGTTTCTCTAACCAGCTTTTTCTTTATGTTTATTTAAAATCTTTTTCACTTTCATTAAGCTGCCATATCCTCATTCAGCAGATTAGCAGAGCGGAACTTCCTCAGCCAGCATCTTGCCACCAAACCTAATTTGTCTGTATCTGTCCCCATCCTTCCTGAGAAGGAAGCCTATTGATTATGCTCTTGGCAGTCAGGCTTAGGTGGGTTCAAATCCACCCTTGAAACCTTAGGCAAGGTTAGTTAACCTTCTTGAAGTTTGGTTTCCTAATCTATAAAGTGAGGGCAGTAATACTTATAGGACTCCTAGAGGTTGTAAAGGGCTTAGCATAGTATCTTATAAGTACTAAATTTTCAATGCAAAATGATGATGATAATGTAAACCATCTTTTAAACAGGGAAATGAAGGGATCTCTTTCTCTCTTTTACTCTAAGCTAAGCCTACTGCCAGAGAATTGGGTCCTATCCCTTTTGGGACCTTGCTGTATTCTTACTCTTCACTGATTTTTCAAAATCAACCTTTCTATTGGCCCTGTTCCTATCAGCATTTAAACATGATACAATTTTTTCTTATTTAAAAAATCCTCTTTTTTATATCCTATATACTTTTGCAACTACTGTTCTATTTACTTTCTTTCCATCGCAATTTCTTGAATAACTTGATTCTATTTTCTATTTCTGTTTTGTTCATCTTTCACTTACTCTTACCATTGAAATCTAGGTTTGACCCTCATCACTCCGCTGAAATGACTTACTAGTGATTTCCTTGTGTGAAGTCCAGTGGAGACATCTCATTGTTTTACCTTAGATTCTTCATTAGTAGTCAGTTTGGTAGGTCATACCCTGCTTCTTGAAACATTTTTCCAGTTTCTGTGGTATTATTTTTGTCTAGACAGTCACCAAGTTCTATAGGGCCTATCTTACAAAGCTCTCAAATTCACCCTACTTACCTTTTCTGTCTCCATCCCCACTACCTTAATACAGTCCACTTTCTCTTGGATTATCACAACAGCTCCTTAATTGGTCTTCCTCTAGAGTCTTGTTCCATTCTAATCCATTCTTCTTGTTCTGATGTGAATGATCTTTGTAAAATGCAAAACTATTGTGATTCTCCAGGTTAAAACTCCATCCTAGTCTGACTGAAAACTCAGGTTAAAACTCAGTCTATTCTGAGTCCAGTCTTGGTTTTATAGAGCACTGTGTAATTGATTCCTGTCTTTAAAACTCCGTCCTAGTTAGTGTAGTCTGAGTACAGTTTTGGTTTTATAGAGCACTGTGTAATTGATTCCTTTCTTCCTCTTGAGCCTCAACTCTTTCTTCACTCCAAGTCACGCCAAACCTGTTTGTGGTCCTAAAGTCCTGTGCTTTGCCTAAAAACGTTTCTGCATGTTATCTCTTCTGTTTGGAACAACCCCGGGAACCCTTTCCCTTTTACTACCTTTTCTTAGCTAATTCTCTTTCTTCTGCCTGATCTCTGTTGAACTTCTTTTGGGAAGCCACCCCTGACCCTTAGAGATTTTTGTTTGATGCCCTCCTAAATTATGTGCTTCTCTCTTTTTAGCACTTAACACCTCGTATTTTATTTACTTAACTGTGCAAATAAATATAATTTTCTCAGCTTTCTCCTTTGACTGATAACCCCTGTTAGGAAAAGTTCTTTGTCTATTTGTTCACTGTTAATATCTCCAGTGCTTAGTACCGTACCTTAGCTTAATAGGTAAAAATGAATTAATGAATAAATGGGTGAAATCTTGCTGGTTCTTCAGGTATTTGGAACTAAGAAAAAAGATATTAAACATCTTTACTTTAGCCTGAGTATATGTTTGGCTTATTTAAGCCTTCTATGTAAACCACACCAAGTGGCTAATCTTTTCTTACAGTTTTAAGCCAAATAAACAAAACAAGGAAAATACAGCTTAGCTGTCAAACATGATTTTTTTTTTTTTAAGTCTTGTAGGGACATATACATATTGTGCACTCTAATGTGGATGTAGTCTACCTTCCAAATTAGGATAGATTCTGGGAAGAGAAACCTGGTAACCATTGTAATAGAGGCCATTGAAAGAATGGCTATATTTTCAGGATTGTTGATGAAACCTTTCATGCAAAAGAAAATAACATCTGAAACACATTAGAAAATATACTTCTTTCTGAGGGCTAACATAGATAACATATATAATGAAGACTTTTTGGAAAGAGGCAAGTGTTTTTGTACAATTGTTTGAGGTTATAAAAACTTTTAAATTATGATGACATGTTTTGTTAGAAGATTGTCTACTCTGATATATATACATTTAATTTTTAAAAAAATCTAGTACTCTTCTTTCTCTGCCTTTGTATTCTGTTACTGAATTAGTATTTGTACTAGCAGATGAATAAGAGCAGGAAGAGTTGTTAAACAGACTAATTTTTTTACTTGTTCTGCTGTATTTAAAAGTAAGGCAAGAAATTAAGGCCTCATTTAGGTTTTGGATCATTTCTGAGTTTTAGATGTAGGTTAACTGTCCCAATGTATAAAATCTGAGCTCAGTATTACAGATAAATTAGTATTTGTAAATAATTATATTATGAAAAGAATTGTATGGCAAGAATCTTCCACCCATACTTAACTTTTCTGAATTTTGTTTATGTCATCTGTAAAGTGGTAATAATACCTATTTCAAAGGGTTTTTCATCAAGTATAAGTATGATTACATATGTAATCATAACTAATGTATATTCAATAAATATTTGTGGAATGAGCGTATAAGTTAGGTAATACCAGTATAAAGAATAAAATTAATAGAATTGTAAAAGTATAATGAATAATATTATAAGGTAGCAAATAGCTATATAATACTTTCTTTACAAGTTTTAATTTTGTCTTGTGATTTTAAAATTTATATAAACTGAGCCTTTACCAAATGCTCATATACCTAAATACTACTTTTACTATTTATTTATTTATTTAAATACTCTTTAAAAACCACTGTCATGTAAATGCTTAAGTTGGTCTAATATGATTCTATAAAAGGACTACCATTACTAAATTGAAGGAACTGTTGTCCTTGAATTTGTCGTCTCTCCAGCCTCCTCATCAGAATGTATTAAGAATATATAGTAGCTGTGCCAGATATAACGGGGCCTGTTTAACTACTGTGCTAAGGCACTAAAATTGAAACAGTAGAAGTGTACTTACTTAATAGCTAAAGTTATATAACTACAGTAGGTCTAAAGATTAGATTTGTTTGAGAAAGGTTTTACAACATGGGAAATGCTTTAGCAACTGTCACTCTTAAGTAAAATAGAGATAATATCTAAAAAGGTATTTCGAATAAATCTCTCCATTGAGTCTAGATAGCAGCTGAGAATTATTTACAAATTGGTGAGTTCCGGAACTGGTGGCGTGATTGCACTATGTCTTAATGTTTAACCAGAAATAAATGGCAATAAATTTGCTAACATAAAAAGGTAAATTTTAAATTAATCAGATGGGATCTCTTAAATTGTGATATTTCAACTGGTGCAATCTTAAATATGTACCTTAACTAAATACTTTCTCATTTGCTGTTCCAAGATAAAGCAATAGTGGCTACAAGGAAGGTTGATAAATTTATATTTACAGTACATGGGTTCAAACTGCGCAGGTCCACTTATGTGCAAATTTTCTCCTGCATCTGACACCCCTGGAACAGCAAGACCAACCCCTCCTCTTCCTTCTCCTCAGCCTATTCAACGTGAGGATAATGAAGATGAAGACCTTTAGGATGGTTCACTTCTACTTAATGAGTAGTAAATATATTTTCTCTTCCTTATGATTTTCTGAATAACATTTTCTGTTCTCTAGCTTACTTTATTTTAAGAATATAGTATGTATTATAGGTATCATACAAAATATCTGTTAATCGACTGTTTATGTTATATGGTAAGGCTTCTGGGTCAACAGTAGTCTTAGTAGTTAAGTTTTTGGGAGTCAAAAGTATTTTAGACTGCAGTGGGAGCATCTGTGCTCCTAACCCCTGTTGTTGCTCAAGGGTCAACTGTATTTATTTATTTTTAAAAATAGACTTTTAAAAAAGCATGGTTTTAGATTTACAGAAATATCTAGAACATATTACAGGGTTACTGTATACTCTGTACCCAATTTCCTGTATTATTACTATCTTACAGTAGTATGGTATGGTTCATTTGTTACAATTAATGAATCAACATTGTTATTAACTCAACTTTATACATTATTGAGTTCCTTAGTTTTTACCTAATGTCCTTTTTGTGTTCCAGAATCCCATGTAGGATACCACATTACATTTAGTTTTCATGTCTCCTGAGTCTTCGCTTGGCTGGAGCAGTTTTTCAGACTTGCCTTGTTGTTGATCTGAACAGTTCTGAGGGGTACTAGTCAGGTATTACAGATGCCTCTCTATTTGAATTTGTCTGATATTTTTCTCATGATTAGACTGGGGTTATGGGTTTTTGAAAGGAAAACAATAGAAGTAAAATGCCATTTCTATCACATGCTACCAGGGTGCATACTAGCAATAAGATTTATTGCTATTGATGTGACTTTAATCACCCAGCTGAGGGTAGTGTTGGTCAGGTTTCTCCACTGTGGTTATTCTTTTTTCCTCCCCTTTTCATACTGTATTCTTTGGAAGGAAGTCACTATGCACAGGCCACACTGAAGGAATGGGGAGCTGCGTTCCCTATTCTTGAGGGCAGAGTGTCTGCATAAGTTATTTGGAATTCTTCAAGGGAGACTTTTTCTCTTTTTCCTCATGTATTTATTTACTCATTTATTTATATCAGTGTGGACTGACAGTTGTTTTATACTTTGGATTATAATGTGGTACTGCTTTATTGTTGCTCAAATTGTTCCAGCTTTTGGTTGTTGGGAACCTTTCTATTGGCTTTTGTGTCCCTGTGATATAACCCCATCAAGGTGATGTCTTTTTTTGTTGTTTTTTGAGTGCTTCTTACTTTTTGACACTATAAAATACTTGACGCTCATTTTGTATATTTCCTCCCTTAGTTCTAGAATCGGCCATCTGTCCAGGGAACCCTAGTTCCTATTGGAGAATGGTATTAGAAAACCAAAATTTGAGTGCCAAATGTGCTTATTGCTGCTGGGGCATTGTTGCTTTTATTTAGCTGTCTCAGCTGATAGAGCAAGAAAATTGTGTATATGAACCCATGTATATGCACATATCTAAACCTGAGTTCATGTAATGACTCCCAACTCTAATCCATCACCACATGGATCATTCTAGCCTCCTTCCCTTGTTTATCTGTACATTTCCACTCCAGAAGTGGCAATCGTGGCCACCTGTCAACTATTTAATTATTTAATTTCATTATATATGGACATCAGTATCAGAATTGTTAATTGTGAATTGTGAAAAACTCTATCAACTAGAATACAGTGCTATGTACAGTTCCTCTTGCCTTTGGTCTTACAGATGCCACTCATTTCCAATTACATAGGTCAGTGCCTTTTCTTCCTGCCCCTCAGTGAGGTTGTTTGAGACATTCGTAATATAGTCAGATTCTTTTATTCCTGAACTTGTAAATGACTTTTAAAAAATTTGTATACATTAAGGTTAATTCTTTGTGCTTAAAAGGTTTATGGGTTTTGATAAATGCATGGTATTATATACCCAACATTGCAGTGTTATATGAAATAGTTTCACCTCACCAGTCTGAAAAAAAATTCCCTTTGCTTCATGTATGCAATCCTCCTCCAACCCCATTGAACTTCTAGGAACTACTGATGTTTTTATTGTCTCTGTAGTTTTGCCTTTTATGAATTGTCATATAATGAGAATCATAAAGTATATGCAGCCTTTTAGACTGAAGAAAATTTTTTTAATGTTCTTTCCTAGTATCTTTAGAAACATTGATTTAGAATAACTTTGATTAAAGTCTAATCCAAACTTTCATCTCATATACCACCTCTCTGCAGCATCCTTTGATGGTCAGTCATTCAATATCTGTTTCAGTTTATCTAGTTCTAGGGAATTCACTAGCTTATGAAGTAGCACATACCATTGTTTGTTATAACAGAAATTCTTTACTTGGTATTCAGCCTCAAATTCCTCCCCAGAAATTCTACCCAGTGATTTGGATTTGACTGTGGGATGACTTGAAATAGGTCTGTTCTCTTTTCTACGTAGCAAGTATTCGTATCTTGAATGCAGTTTCAGTATACCCTCTTTTGCTTTTCAGTATACCCTCTTCTTTAAGTTTTCTGCTTTTCAGTTAGTTAACAACTTCGGTGCTAAATAGGATGCTCAGAGTGTAATTTTATACGTCAGCTACATAGTTTTCTTTGAAGTTTCCTTTGCCATTTTCATCTCTCTCCAGTTTATCTTATACATTGTGATCATATTAGCCTTCCAAATGCAAATGTTTGCTTGTATCATCGTTTAATTGTTTAAAACTTGCATTTACTCCGTATTGCATTAGAATGGTACACTTTACAATAATTTGTGAAGGGCATGCTTCACAATAATCTGTGGAGTTTTAAAAAATATATAGATGCTCTACTTCCTGGGGATTCTGGAATTGGACAGAGATTTTAGAGAGTCTCCTATTTTGTAGAAGAGGAAACTAAAAGCCTGATAAGGTGTAATATTTGATACTCTGTCTAGAATGTCTTAACCTCTTTTTGCCTTTCCTTTTGAAATCCCATCTATTTTTCAGAATTCAACTTGCTTTTTACTTCTTATATGATGCATTGTTTGTATCTCCCTGAAATGATCATTTTGTTCATAACATGCTTATGCATTCATCATGGCTAGTTAAATTTTGCATATGTGTATTTCTCTTAGAGTACATTAATCATTAAAACTCTGGCAAATTCTAGGAATTCACTAAGAATTTTATAAGCTTTCTTATTTTTCAGTATTTAAATAAACAACTACTGTTCACACAGTCACATCTTCTTCCCTAAATTGTAATGATCTTGAAGGTAGTGCTGCATGTTGGTTATATGTGCCTCCTTTAGAATGGTTGATGTAACAGAACATACAGTGAATGTGCATGGTAAGTGTTTGAATGGGTTGATGCACGTTCAAGATAATATTACAAATAATGTTTGTTGAGCAGCACTTTATACTTTGCCTCATAGTAAGCTAATGATCCAGCTGAGAGGACCACAATTTTTTTTTTTTTTGGGCCTGTCAAGGCAAGTTCATACCATCCTATACTTATCTGGTTGTTTTGTAATTCAATGCCGTATTTTTTGTTTATGTAGTTAAATGTTATCTTGTCGTTGGTCTAGTTTTCTAGCTTGCCTGTTATTTCTTAATCCTGATTTTTTTAATCTATAGTATTTGCTATCCTTCTCAGCTTCATGTTCATAAATTTGGCAAGTTTGTTTTTTATGTGTTCATTTAAGTGTTAAGTGTTGAAAAGAATTGAGGCTTGTATGTTCCTTTAGCATACTTAAAGAACTCCCAAGATGTCATAAACAGAATATTAAAACAGTGTTCTAAATATAGTCTAGAACTATATCTGAACTGTCGTCATTGAAGAGTCATCCATCTGTATAACTACTCAGCTCTTATTTTCTTTTGTAGTTTCTGTTTTCATTTTTATGAGCACTTTCTGTTTCTTGAACCTTACTATGCTATGGGACAGTATTAAAGATGTAGAAAAATGGCTTTCCTCTTAAAAAATCACACAATATAATAAAATAAGACATTCATTTTAAGAACTAAAGGGATGGGTGTACCTAAAAATTTTTGCCTTCAGGCAGTATACTGTTTAGTGACCTAGGGAACAGCCAGTCTCTTCATAAACCAGCCATAATGTTCCTGATAATTTCCTTTTAGAAGTGACTTTTGTGAGAGAAAAGTTATTATGCCTCATGAGTAGACACTATAAAGTAGGAGAAACTTATCACATAGGTCTTTTTAAATATTCTCCTCTTTGAAGGCAGTAACTTTGCATACTTCTAGCTGTGGGCAGAGCCAATAAGCCCAGTTGTCAGATACGATTCTGTATGAAGAAAGTGGAGACTTAATGCTGTATTTGTGTATACAACATAAATGGAATCCATTTACAACTCAGAAAGAATATATAGTAATGAGTGACCTGAGTGGTACAAGTATCTTAGGATCCTTGAATGTTTTGCTTAGAAAAAAAGCTTTTGCAATTATCCATTTTGTCCATTTTCATTTTAAAGACAAAGAAGCAAGACCCAAGGTTTAATGACTTGAATGAAGTTCCATGGTTAGTTGCTGGTAGAGCTGGGACTTGAACTAGGACTCTTAAGTGAATCTTAGTTCTAAAGAGTGCAGGTGATCTCTTTGTAACATTTTCTTCCTAGAAAAGTTATTTTCCCTTAAAAAAAATTGTGCAATATCTTATGCATATAAGACTAATGAAGTATTTATGCACAGTTATAGAGTACTTATGAAATCAAATAGCCTATAGTTGTTTAATCACTATCCAGGTTAAGAAATAAAATATTGATAGCACTTCACAAGTCTCCTAGGAATAGTTCTTCAGTTATACCTTGCCCCTTTCCTCTTCCCAGAGGTAAATATGGTCTTACTTTTGAGAAAATAATTCTTTGCTGTTTTAAAAACTTTTAACCACCTATATGTGTATCCTTTTAACAATAAAGTTTAGTTTTTCATGCTTTTGAACTGTACTGTATCTGTTCATTTGTGATACATTATGTTTGTGATATTTGTATGTGTTTATATAAATAGATGTCCATTTTCATTGCTATATTAAGCATTCGTATTAGATGGACTTTGGGGTTATTAATAAGGCTGCTATGAACATATGTCTTATACTGTGTATATTCAAGAGTTTCTTGAGGTCGTACCTAGGTATGGGATGTCTGGATGTTAGGGTATGTACATCTTCAACTTTACTAATTAATTCCAAACTGAGATATTCTAGTCTGTTCTGAGAAAGCTGTTTGTTTCCTGTTCACCCTTAGTTCTAAGGTATAGCCTTTCAGGATCCCAACCCAAGGGCTGGGCTGGTTTCAAAGTTCTCTCTTGATAGGCCCTAGACTCCAACTCTGATCTTCTACTGTTTTAAGCTGTCAAAAGGACTGCTCAGCCTCTCAGTCCTCTCTTCTGGATCAATAAATTGCTCCAGGCAAAAGTGCCCCAAAAACATGTTTTATCTTTCTGGTTTCCATCTTCTTGTGGATCTTTACCTCGTAATAACTCACAATTTTGTTAGCTCTTTGATGCTTTTAAGAACTTTCAAATATTTTCTCCAGCTTTATATTGGTTGTCTTCAGGGAAGAGTTTGTTCTGAATTTGCCTCGTCTGTGTTTTCCAGAAGTGAAAATTTGAACCGACTGAGCTTTTAGTTTTAGTTACTGTATTTTTAAATATTTTATTTGCTTCCTTTTAGAAGCTACATGCTCAATTTTTGTAGTTTCCTATACCTCATAAATATTTTTGAGCTCAGCTTTTATTCTTATTCTTTGTGTCTTGCTTTCTTGCATGCTTGATAATTTTTTAATGTGAGCAGGCTGGGCACGGTTGTTCACGCCTGTAATCCCAACACTTTGGGAGGCCGGGGTGGGCAGGTCACTTGAGGTCAGGATTTCGAAACCAGCCTCACCAACATGGTGAAACCCCGTCTCTACTAAAAATACAAAAAATCGCCAGGCGTGGTGGTGTGCACCTGTAATCCCAGCTACTCAGAGGCTGAGGCAGGAGAATCACTTGAACCCGGGAGGCGGAGGTTGCAGTGAGCTGAGATCACGCCACTGCACTCTATCCTGGGGGACAGAGCGAAACTTTTTTAATGTGAGCTATTCACTTTCATTGGAAAACTACTTATGGATTATCTTTGAGGCCCAGGATGAAAACACATTTCTCTAGACAGGATTGCATTTGCTTCTGTGGGTATCTTGATTCAGGGTTGGAGGTGGGAGGGAGTTGTGTCCCAGTCCAGGGCCATTGACTTAAACTGTAGTCATGGGTTGAGGTTTTGGGGACCACCCAGCTAATATAATTTGGGGCAGTAAATATGTATTCTTTCCTCAGTCCCAAGGCAACTCTCCTTGGGGGTTGGAGTGAGGGATAGGGTCCCAGCTTAATGGGGAGAGACTATCTATCTTGGTGGCTTTGTCTTACGTTCCTTGGCCAAGTGAAGTCTAGAAAATTGAGCTCAAGCTTGCATGGTTCAGTACCTGTCCTCAAGCCAAAAGCAATTTTAGTTCTCCTTTTGCCCCTGTCAGTTTATTCTTTCACTTAGATTTTGGGCTTAGTATCTTGCTGATTTGTCCAGACTTCTGAAATAAACAAGTACCTGTTTTTTTCTTTGCTCATTTTAAATTCAGGGTTTTACTTATTTTCAATACAGAGTTGATCTTTATACCTGGAAGACATATTATTGGGAGCTGAGGTATTAGTTTATGTCTTAACACAGAATATCATAAAAGGCTTTTGATCACCATTGACTTCTGGAGTTTTATTGAAAGTGAATGGGCCTGGCTTATGCCTTGTAATCCCAGCACTTCGGTAGGCTGACCTGGGAGGATCCCTTGAGGCCAGGAGTTCAAGACCAACCTGAGCCACATAGCAAGAACCTGTCTCTACAAAAATGTTTTTAAAATTAGCCAGGCATGGTGCTATGCGCCTGTAGTCCCAGCTACTTGGGAGGCTGGGGTGGGAGGACAACTTGAGCCCTGAGTTTGTGGCTGCAGTGACCTATGATTGTGTACTCCAGCCTGGGCAACAGAGTGAGACACCATCTCTAATGAAAGAAAAGAACGAAGAGGGAGAAGGAGAGAGGGAGGGAGGAAAAGAAAAGAAAGAGAAAGAAAGTGGGAGATTATTTGTGAGTTACTGAATTTGCACTTCCTGTAAACTCTTTGAGCCCTTCATTAAGGAAGAGAAAGCATCTTATTATACAGCTCTTATTTCACTAAATAATTTTTAAAATTTTGCGTGCTGCATACATATATTTATTGTTACGTCACCTTATGTCCTCTGGTTGTTTTCAGTATGTTTAATGAGGCTCAGTGTTCGTAGGGAAATCAAGCTGCTCTTTTTGAGTAGCAAAGTATAATGAAGACTTTTTGTTCCTTGGTTTTTATTTAGGAAAAGTATAAAACTTAGAAAAACTAAAACAGTAATATGATAAGAATCTGCATAACCTTCACCTAAATTCACCAGTTGTTAACAATTTAACATTTTCTAATGCATTTTCTCTCCTTTTACCCTTATTCTCCTTCCCATCTGGTACAATGTACTTTTAAAATTGCTGAGTCATTTAAAAGTAGGTTGTAGACTCATCACTCATACTTCCGCAAATATCTCCTAAAAAGAAGGGCATTTCCCTGTATAACTTTAAATACCATTATTATACTCCAGCAATTTAACATTGGTACAATAAAATTGTATACTGCACAATCTATATTTAAATTTTTCCATTTATCTGCAAAAATATCCTTTATAGCTGTTTAACCCCCTGGGGGGATCTAGCCCAAGATTATGCATTACATTTGCTTGTCATGTCCTTGTGTCCTTTAATCTAGAGCATGGCTTGGCAAACTTTCTTAAAGGACCAGATAGTAAATATTTTAGGCTTGGTGGATAATGTGGTTCTATTGCAGCTCCTCCTGTTTGTCATTATAGCTAGAAAGCAGCCATAGAAATTATGTAAACAAATGAGTGTGGCTATGTTCCAATAAAACTTTAGTTAGACTCCTATTGTAAAATAGCTGTCCCTCTTTTTGTTTTTTTGAAACGGAGTCTTGCTCTGTCACCCAGGCTGGAGTAAGCAATGGCATGATCTCAGCTCACAACAACCTCTACCTCCCGGGTTCAAGCAGTTCTCCTGCCTCAGCCTCCCAGGTAGCTGAGATTACAGGCATGCACCACCATGTCCAGCTAATTTTTGTATTTTTAGTAGAGACAGGGGCTTCACCATGTTGGCCAGGCTGGTCTTGAACCCTTGACCTCTGGTGATCCGCCTGCCTTGGCCTCCCAAAGTGCTGGGATTACAGGCGTGAGCCACTGCACCTGGCCCTCTTTTTTGTTTTTAATGACACTATTTAATGAGTTTTGAAGAATCAGGCTGATATTTTGGCAGAGTGTCCTTGATACGGATTTTTAAAAATGTTTCTCCATTAGTTTTTTTAGATTACAAATGCCCATGGAATCTTAAGGGTTATTACCACAGTAGAAATGGAAATCTAGTTTTTTAAAAAAGATTCTGATGCAGTTGAATATAAAATCTTTCCTTCTGTTTCTGTCTGCCTGTCTGTGCCTCCCTCCTGCATGCCTTCCTTCCATCCCTCCCTGATTATTGTGTATGTAATATTACTGCCTAGAAATTGGACAGTAAAATTAACTTATAGGCCGAGCACAGTGGTTCATGCCTATAATCCTAGCACTTTCGGAGGCTTTGGCAGGAGGAGTGTTTGAAGCCAGGAGTTTGAGACGAGCCTGGGCAACAAAGCGAGACCCTGTCCCTACAAAAAAAACAAAACCAAACCAAACCCCAGAGAACAAAATTCGCTGGGAATGGTGGCATACCTGTGGCCCTAGCTACTCGGGAGGCTGAGGTGAGAGGATCACTTTAGCCCAGGAGTTTGAGGCCGCAGTGAGCTATGATTGCACCACTGCCCTTCAACCTGGGTGAGCGTGAGACTCCATCAAATAAATAAACAAATAAATAAATAAATAAATAAATAAATAAAATCAACCTCCAGATTGCTAATTCCTTGATGTTCTCTTCAGATGTCAGGATTTTTACCTGTATACTCTTTCATATAAATGTTTTTATATTCATGAATGTAAATAATTCAAGAGGACTTGGATATTGAAAAGTAGTAAAAATAACTTAGATAAGGACTTGAAGGGGCATTTATACTTTGGCCAAATATATAAAGCTAAAATGTCTTTCTGTTTGAGATGTAAAAGTAAAAACAGTTCTGGTTGGGTGTGGGGGCTCACGCCTATAATCCCAACACTTTGGGAGGCCAAGGTGGGAGGAAAGCTTGAGGCCAGGAGTTTGAGATCAGCCTGGGCGACACAGCAAGACCCTTTCTCTACAAAAAATTTAAAAAGTAGCTGGGCATGGTGGTACACACCTGTCCCAGCTACGTGGGAGGCTGAAGTGAGAGGATTGCTTGAGCTCGAGAGGTAGAGGCTGCATTGAGCCATGATCTGACATTGCCCACCTGCCAGGGTAACACAGCGACTCCCTGTCTCAAAAGGCGAAAATAAGAAAACCCTAATTCTTTGACACAAGTAAGTTCACTGTTGTTAGCATTGTGTAAGATTTAGATTTAGACATAAATAACAAATAATTTTAATAGATTTAATACAAAGCTATCCTTACGGAAAAGGTATAACTATGATTTTATCCAGGCAAAAATATGTGTAATTTTTTTTTTTGAGTTATTCTATTCTCTTGCTTGGTTCAGTGAGTAGCAAAAGTAAAAGTAGGATATTTATTGGAATTAAAGAGTTTCAGGTTTTTAGTGCTTGAATTTCTTTTAAATATCTGTCTGAACATCTATGGTGATTGGGTGCTATCCTACCATCTTTTATTAGTTTTGACTGAGACAAGGTTTTTCTTCATATTGTGTCTTTATCACAATTTGCTCCTGGTTTGACCCTTTATACTCTATAAAACAAGTCTATTTTTTTTTCCTGCATAGCTGTTTGTTAAGTAAAAATGGAAATGGTATTCTAGTGGAGGTTTTCATTTCTTGACTAAATATTCTCAGGGTCTTTAACCATTCCTCACATTGCAGCTCCACCATAAATACCTTGTATGATCTTGGGGAGTTACTTAATCTGTGCTTGGTTTCCTTATCTTTAAAATTAAGAATGTTGGTACTGGGCTCATAAATTTATTGTGAGGATTGAGTTATTACATTTAAAATACAACATTTGTCTGGCATGTAGTACGCATTCAGTAAATGTTAGACACCACAGTTGACCCTTGAACAACACAGGGATTGGGCATAGACCTCCTGTGTAGTTGAAAATCCACGTATAACTTTTGACTCCCCTAAAACTTAACTACTAATAGCCTACTGTTAACCCAGAAGCTTTACTATATAACATAAACAGTTGATTAACACAAATGTTGTCTGTTACATGTACTTTATACTGTATTCCTTCAACAAAGTAAGCTAGAAAACAGAAGATGTTATTAAGAAAATCAAAATAAAGAGAAAATACATTTACTATTCATTAAGTGAAAGTGGACCAACCTAAAAGTATTCACCCTCGTTGTCCTCACATTGAGTAGGCTGAGGTAGAGGAGGAAGAGGTGGGGTTGGTATTGCTATCTCAGGGATGTCAGAGGTAGAAGAAAATTTGTGTATAAGTGGATCCACGCAGTTCAAACTGTGTTGTGTTGTTCAAGGGCCAACTGTATTGTTATTTCATCTTACATTGTTTCTCATCCATCTTGTCTATTTATGAACCTGTTTGTCTTTCTTAAAGCGTAGCTGAATGCAGTGACAGCTGCGATCTGATCAGCCCAGAAGGAGTAGTACAGTCGGCACCTCCCCCATTAATATGGGTCAAAGGGCTGGGTGCGGTGGCTCACGCCTGTAATCCCAGCACTTTGGGAGGCCGAGGCGGGCGGATCACGAGGTCATGAGATCGAGAACATCCTGGCTAACGTGGTGAAACCCCATCTCTACTAAAAATACAAAAAATTAGCCGGGTGTGGTGGCGGGTGCCTGTAGTCCCAGCTACTCAGGAGGCTGAGGCAGGAGAATTGCCTGAACCCGGGAGGCAGAGCTTGCAGGGAGCCGAGATCACACCACTGCCCACTCCAGTCTGGGCGACAGAGCGAGACTCCGTCTCAAAAAAAAAAAAAAAAAAAAAAGGGTCAAAGTTGGAGTTGATTTTTAAACATTCATTGTGGAGAATTTAAAACATAAAAAAAACTAGATGGACTAGTATGATGGACCCTCATACACCCATCCTCCATCCCCAGCAACACAACCATCCAGCCCTATTTGTACTTCATCTAGTTCCTCCGTGGTATAATTGTAGCTCCTCTATTACACTTAGACTCCATGCCTGGTTTATCTTGATAATTACTAATGCTTTTAGGATAATGCTTTGTTTTCTAAGTAGATAATTGTTGAATTAATGAAAAATTGAATCTTGCCTTGGATTTATGCCTGGATCAGCTTCTGTAGTTTGCTTGTGTAGGTGGGTGAGCAGGATTGAAAATAGATTTGTCTATATTTACTGTTTTTTAGATGTCACCCCAGTTTTGTTTAAATAATTTCTTCCATATCTGCTCATGGATATATATGGTAATCTTACTGGTGCAGTGTCTGAGTATGCTGGGAAATAATTCCAATTATCTGGGATAGAAGACTTGAATTTACTATTTTCTTAGAGTCTTCATTATTTTGAGCTTGAAGACTTTACCAATGTTTATCATAGGCCTTCCAATCTGATAATCATTTTTTCTTAACTAAATGGAAGCAGAATTGAAGAACTGTACTTTATTTGCCATCTTTGTTGGAATTATTTTTTAAGTCAGATTTATTGTGGAAAAATTTACATACTGTAAAATTGTGGTAATTCGTTGGCTTCAAATTAGAGGCCCTTCTTCCCAGTGTCTGTTTGCTCCAAAACTAACAAAAAGACGGCTGCCAGTGTAATTGACTGTAGCACCTTTTTCAAGCTTGTTTTTTTGTAACCCTATTTTTACTTGTGCCTTATTAGTTGTTACTGTACCTACAGCATTTACTGAAGTTTTAATAGATTCACAGTTGTTTTTAAAGTGATACCGAAGTGTGTAACTCCTGCTTAAAACAGGGATAGAGGCAATATAAGTCTTTGGTTGTATTCAGCTGGTGGGATAGGAATTCTGAAGGTGAAATATGACAGTTAAGAGTATTGTATAGAGAGGACAGCTTCTAGCATTCAGATCACTACCATCACCCTAAGATTGAGCCTGTGTGAGCCTGCTTAGTAGAAACAGCCAGCTGAGACAGTATTTGTACACTGCATACACCTCAAAGCAAAAGAAGGCTTAGTGAAAGTGAATTTAGATTTACCCTCTGTAATTTATCCAGTAGTGACTCAGTATAGCTCTACCTTTCCCACTCATAGTTCTAGTTTTAAATGAAATATCTCTAGCTGGAGAGGAGTCTTGCCCTTCAATGTTAGCAGTTTTACCTTAATTATTAAAAATTTCATCAAGGATTAGTTAACAAGGACTTGAAAACAAGAATAAGATTTGTTTTAGAGAGGAGGCTGTGAAAAGTATTCTGATAGAGAACATCATGTTGCCATGATGGCCTGAGAACTTCAAAACTGCAGTATTTCACCTTTGATACTTCTGCTGTTTGCTTACTTCTGAACTTAAAAGATTCGCAGAATATCTATTCATTTAGAAAATATTTATTGAACATCTATGTGCTGGGAAGTATGTTGCATACTAGCTAAACAAAACAATGAACAAAACAGATGAACTTGCCATTATGGAGTTTAGTCTAGTAGGAAACAAAATGAAAGTTATCTGAAGCCATATAGAAAAATTGTGCTTTGCTTATACTTTAAGGATTTAACCAGTTATTTTAAAGTGAACTTGGAGTGACTTTTCCTTGAGTTGTTTTGCAAAATGTATTTGAGCATTCAGAGCTTTGGGTTTAATGTATTTCTCTATGTGTATTGATAATGTGAAGTTAAATATTAGGCAGGACAATTTAAACAGGGAGAATATTAGAATAGATGTATTGTAGTGAGATTTCAGGATAATGACATGTAATATATTTGTGTGGGTAAAACTATATGTTTGTTGTGCCAAATGGACCTTTGCAAGCAGGAAAGTATAAATATCTTTATGGCCTTTCTTCTCTTTAAATGATTAATACTTAAGAATTGAACATTTGTCTTTATCTTTCATGCAGAGGAAAAAAACAACAGATTTGTTGATGGAAAAGTAAATCTTTAAAATAGGAAGGAGGGTATAATAGAGCAAATGGAAATCATGAGACTAAAATCACATTGGAATTATGTGACAGTGTCATGTGTCTCTGGGCGAGAAAACATACCTCAGATTTCCCTATTTCAACAGAGTACAACCAAGTGCTTGAATTGAGTGATTCCTCCTAGTATTAAGATTTTATCATTTTAATTATTTTTTTTTTTATCTAGCAGTTTCTTAACGACTTTGATTGTTGGAAGATCAAAATGCTCTTTTATTTTGGTACTTGTTCAGGTTCAAGAATTAAAAACTTAAGATGGGGGAAGAAGGCTTTGCTTTCTCTAACTCTTATTTTCTGTAGGTACTTCGTAACTCAGGAAGACCTCATTTATTCCCAGTAATATGTTTTACTAAACTCTTTCAGGTAACTCTTAAAAGACTGTGTGACTTAATAGTAGATCATGGCTTGAACTCAGTTTTTATTTATTGTTGTTACTAGAAAATTTTTGTGAAATATTTTTCTTTGTCTCTGTAGTTATCAGAGACTATTACAGACGATTGCTGTACTCGAGGCTCAGCGTTCTCAAGCAGTCCAAGACCTTGAAAGTTTAGGCAGGCACCAGAGAGAAGCACTGAAAAATCCCATTGGATTTGTGGAAAAACTCCAGAAGAAGGTATACATTGAACTGTTTTTAAGATTTACTAAGATCTATTTGGGAATAGCTTAAGAGAATTTGGTTAATTCTTTTTTATGGGTATATACTTTTTAAAATGTTTAATTTTTTTCGTCTATAATTAGCCGTACTACTTAAGGCAAGATACCAACTTCTTCCACCTCCACCAGGCACACAATAAAATATATCCAAATGAAAATAGCTAGAAGCTTTTATTGGATATTTGTATGGGAACTTGTCCTATTCCTTAGCCATTTTTTTTCTAGCTTTTCCTGTTATCTTCCCCTTCTTTGAGTATTTTTCCTCCTCTGTTTCAGGACTTAGGGATTAATAAAGCTAAAAGAAAAAAGTACTTCAGAATTGATTAACTACTTCTGTTTCTGGGCTACTTTTGCACACTAGTACCTTTGTGCATATTGAGAGAGAAAACAATGGTGATCAAAACAAAATCTATTTTAAATATCTTTAGAGTTACGATAGCCAAGTCCATGAGGAAGAAGTATAAATTTTACTTAATTTTAAAATGCTTTTTTTAAGTGGGAAAATTCTCCATAATTTTGTTTTTCTGAAAACAGAACTTTCGTGTTTAACACTTAACCACTTAAAAGCGATACAGGTTTTTATAATGAGTTTCTTGGTGTGTAAATATGGAGATGATCTTGATGTGCATTTGTGCTGTAATAGGGACCCACTAATTGTTCATTAAATTTGAGAGTTATAATATTAATCAGCATTGTATGAAAAGATTAAAACTGAAAAATGATGAAAAAGAATCCTCTTCTTAAAAAAGAAACGAAACCTTATCTTGTATGACAACTTTAGTATCTTTATGAGTTACCTGTTTTTAGTGAGTTACAAAAGTGGTCTACCAGGTGTTAGGAGAGCAGCCCTGGGGACTTTATTTCACTAGTTGTGTTAATTTATTATTTGAATTTTCCTAGGTATATTATTTAGTTGGTAAACATTTCTTTCTCTTCATGCTTTTAGAAAACATTGAATATCGTAATAGATATAGAGCCTATATGTTGATTTGTTAAAACTTCTAAGGTTTTTAGAATTTTGGTGTACCTTCTGTGTTAAAATGAGGCCCCTTTAAGTGTTTATTGATTCTGCGTTGCTGTTATTAAATAATTTACTGGTACAAAAAGATATAAGACTTATAATGGTTATTTACAATGGATTCAACTAAAACAGATGGTGTTAGTAAAGTAAAAATTTGAAACGAAATTTTTACTTTACTAATGAAAAATTTGTTAACCTTAATTTCATTTCATTTACTTTCCCGGGTAGGCAAAAAATGCAATTAGGCATATTTACTAGATTTGCATGCAGTTGATTATTTCCTGATTCTTCACTTTCAGGTTTAGTTTAGAACGGACTTTCATTTCTTTCTTTTTTCTTTTTTTTTGAGATGGAATCTCACTAGGTCACCCAGGCTGGAGTGCAGTGGGGTCTGATCTCAGTTCACTGTAACCTCTGCCTCCCAGGTTCAACAGATTCTCCTGCCTCAGCCTCCTGAGTATCTGGGACTGCAAATGCACTGTACCACACCTGGCTAATTTTTTTATTTTTAGTAGAGACTGGGTTTCACCATGTTGGCCAGGTTGGTCTGAACTCCTGACCCGAAGTGATCCACCAGCCTCGGCTTCCCAAAGTGCTGAGATTACAGGCATGAGCCACTGCGCTCAGCCTAGAATGGAATTTCTTTTCACTTTATTTCAGAAATAAAGATGTGATGTTGACCATCTTAATAATTTTTTATACAATTACACGGAAATATATTAAATTAAGATATTTTAATAACCATGAGGTTATCAGTGTCTGGGACTTAAAAAAAAAAAAAGAAAAAAATTACCATGGAAGTCCTGTGTTCTTTGGAAAAAAATTTTCCTACTAGATTTAATTTAAAAGATTGATTCTTCTATTTTTCTGGGTTTGCTCATGCCAACTCAATTTGCCTATTTTATTTAGGTTTATCATATTAGTTATGTTGTTGACTGGTAACATGTTTGTTTTAGTGGACATATAAAAAATTCCTCCTAGTTCATATTAATGAAACTGGTGATATATATTGGTATATGGAATGCAGAGAACATTTATGGGTTGTTAGTTTTATTTTATATTACTATCATTATTTTAAAAGACACTACCCTCCAACTAGAAGTCGTACTTAGGTTTTGCTAAATTCATTTCTTTACTTATCATCTTTAGCATTTAATATTTAGACTATATTAATTAACTTTATTGTCTCTTGGATTTAAACATGAATAGAAATGCCCCATTGATTATTTGGATTTGGAGTCATCTGAAAATTTGACTGTGGTGGATTATTTCTTTAATTAAATTTAGACTTTTACTTTATTTTGTTTTTTCTCCCCTGCCTCCAGGCTGATATTGGGCTTCCATATCCACAGAGAGTTGTTCAATTGCCTGAGATCGTATGGGACCAATATACCCATAGCCTTGGGAATTTTGAAAGAGAATTTAAAAATCGTAAAAGACATACTAGAAGAGTTAAGCTAGTTTTTGATAAAGGTAAGAAATCATATGATAAGAATTTAAGTAGAAAAATATCTGGCAATGTTTTGCTTTAACAGTTCTGTATGTGGTCTTATTTTTTAGTAGGTTTACCTGCTAGACCAAAAAGTCCTTTAGATCCTAAGAAGGATGGAGAGTCCCTTTCATATTCTATGTTGCCTTTGAGTGATGGTCCAGAAGGCTCAAGCAGTCGTCCTCAGGTAAGCAGTGTGAAATACTGGAGTAGGAGAATTTGAATTTTAGACAAAACAATTTAACATTTTGCTGGTTTGTGTTCTTAAAATTAAAGCAGTCTTTCACTGGAAGATAAAGGAGATAAGAACTTTGAAATTAAGAAAAACTTAGGTTGGAGTCCTAACTTACTAGCCGTGAACCTTCAGACATCATTTACGTTGAAGTCTCTAAGCTGCAGTTTCCTTTTGTATAAAATGTAGTTGATATTACCTATCTTGTAGGGTTGTTGGTGAGGGTTAAATAGGTAGTATATGCAATGTGCCTAGTACAGTATCCGACGCATAGTATTTACTCTAAAAATAGTAGTTCCTTTGTGTGTAGTGAAATGTGACCAGGATTTGAGTCCTGGCCTTGCCACTCTTAGTTAGATGAACCTCAGTGGACATGTTACTTTTCAATTCTGAGCCCACATTTCCTTTCCCTTTTTTAAAAAATGAAGTTACAGTACTATTATGTATTTCACAGGATTGCTGAGAGTATAAAACCAAACAAAATAAAATAATGTGAAGGCATTTTGTAAACAGTTAAAAAAAAAAGCATATACATTAAAAAACAAATTTACTCAAATATTTTGAAATTAATTTAAAAATTCCACAATTTGCGTGTTATTTGGCTATATCAAAGGATAGATGTTGTTATTTTCTCTCTGACAAAATCCTTGTCTTATGTGCAGATGATAAGAGGACGCTTGTGTGATGATACCAAACCTGAAACATTTAACCAATTGTGGACTGTTGAAGAACAGGTAATAGATATTTCAAAATCGTGTAGGCTTAAAAAAACAAGTAAACAGTTAACATCAGAGTCAGTATTATGAGGCCAGGTCCAGTGGCTCACGCCTGTAATCCCAGCACTTTGGGAGGCTGATATGGGTGGATCACTTGAAGTCAGGAGTTCAAGACCAACCTGGCCAACATGGTGAAACCCTACTAAAAATACAAAAATTAGCTGGGTGTGATGGCGTGTGCATATATAATCCCAGCTACTCGGGAGGCTGAGGCAGGAGAATTGCTTGAACCCAGGAGGCAGAGGTTGCATTGAGCCAGGATCATGCCACTGCACTCCAGGCTGGGCAACAGAGTGAGACTCCATCTCAAAAAGAAAAGAGCCTGTATTTTGAGTCAGGTGTATATTGTTGTATGTGATGCCTGTTAGCCATGAGTTTTAAATATTTAGGCTTATTTTTGTATACCTTTTTGCATACGTCAAGAATTTTGGATTTTGAGAATGTGTAAACTTTTGTTTGGGGATAATTTTAAAAGAAGGAACCTGGGTTTTGAGAGGGGAGTAGAAGTGGATAGAATAAAATAGATGTTTTTGTAATGTAGCTTTGGGAGAGAGAAAAACCTGAGGCCAGTAAAGCTGAGCTTTAAAGTGCATTCTTATTTTTGTTGTCGAAGGGAGGTGAGGAAGTCAAGTCAGTTTTGGCATACAGTTAGAATTGTTTTTTGGCTAATGGCTAGGGTTGTTAGTGGGTGAAGTTTGAGGCACATCTTTGTCTCATATGGCTATTAACCCCACAGCTATACGTTTAACAGTTTATAAAAAGCTTTGGGAAATCTATTTATTTCAAGCATCCAGATTTTTCTGCATCTTTAGGACTATGAGAAGATATAGGAGACAAGAAGGAATATTAAAATCAAATATTTGAATAAAGGACCATACAAAAGAAGGAAAAGCCTCTTTTAATAGTCAAAATTTAAGTGAATTTACACGTTTTTGTTAAAACTGTAGGGGAAAGAAAAGTAAGAAAAGATTGTCCATCTTTTCTTGGATTTCAGTGGATTTAGTGATTTCAGTGGAAATCACTAAAATGTGTAATCTACCAATTTGTTTACTTATTTTCTGTTTTCTTATGAGATATTTTTACTTACATGAATAGAAAACTTTTCTAAGCTCTTTCATAAGTTTATTCTCTAATTTCATTGTTCCCTGTGAAGTCTTAAGTTTCTAACTAGAAATTTTTCCTACCATGAGGATTTCTAATTATGTAACCCCCAAAGGTGGGAGAGAGTATTACACTTTGAAATGAAATGTGAATGTATTTATTTAGAAATTCAATATTTAAAATTAAATACATATTTTCTTAAATTTGGTCTTGGGTATGGCTTAGAAAAAGCTGGAACAGCTACTCATCAAATACCCTCCTGAAGAAGTAGAATCTCGACGCTGGCAGAAGATAGCAGATGAATTGGGCAACAGGACAGCAAAACAGGTAATTGAGGAGATGACTGCAGATTGCTGGTATGCTTTTGGTAGTTTTTTAATAAAGGAGAATAATGCAGCTGACATTGGGCGATCTGCCATAACACTTTCAGCTACAGAGTGCTGTAGTATGTGGTGTTTTTTTAAAAAAATCGTATATATTTTCGTTGATTTCAGAAACAACTTGAGATACTTCTGCTTTGGATCGTTACGAAATATTAAAAAATGAACATATAATGGACTTAGTTTCTCTTGAATGCTTACTAAATATACTAATTGTATACTTTTTGGTTATACTGAGCAAACAGATTTGTTTCATTGCCTTAGTGTTTCCTGGTTGTCTTTCTAAAAATGTATCTTGCAGTTTACTCCTTCATATTCCCATCTATATTAATAGATGTGTTTTTATACTACAAATGTAAGTGTTCACAAGTTGAAATATGTGTTTAGCTTTAGAATCAAATTTAAATTTACTTGAATAATTTTTGTTTGGCCTAGATTTTAAAATATATGTGTATTTGGTGGCAGTTTATTGTTAATTCTAGATTCATGATGAGTATTGAATTCTTAGCATTCATTAGATACTCATGTACGTTTTAATTTTTAAAAACGACTCAGGTATTGTATGTCATCTCATTGTGTTAAAAGACTTGTCATGTTTCCTTAGGTTGCCAGCCGAGTACAGAAGTATTTCATAAAGCTAACTAAAGCTGGCATTCCAGTACCAGGCAGAACACCAAACTTATATATATACTCCAAAAAGGTAAAAGAAAATACATGAAAGTAAACTGTAGATTAAATTTATTAAAGTAAGAATTGCTATGTAAAAATCTACACATTTGACAGAATAGTGTTGTATTTTAAAACTTCTGTTCATTCTAAGCATTTCCTTATATTGTGCAAAAGTGGAGGGTAAGGACTCCATTATTGCTGCTCAGTGAAATTCATGATTCTTCATTATTTTCTTTGGAGTAATGTGAATGACTGCTACTTGAAAGATTTTAGATTCAAAATATGTTAGAAAGGCCTTTGTGAGGGTAAAGTTTTTAGGATATTTGATTATTTAATAAATCAATCATTTAATAAATTTAATAAATCAATTTCTGTTTTGTAGATAATGCTACATAAATCCAAGAATAGAAAGGTTTATTATGATATTCTAAAGCCAGGCACAGTGGTGTGCACCTGTTGTCCCAGCTACTTGGGAGGCTGAGGCACGAGGAACAATTGAGGCCAGGAGTTTGAGTCCAACTTAGGCAACATAGTGAAGTCCCATATCTTTAAAAAAATAAAATATTGTATTTAATCCTTTCTACAATTCTTGAAATATAAATAGTCTTATCATCTTCACTTTACTGACATAATATTAATAGCTAGCTGTTATATTGGCTCTGAGCCAGACTCTACTGTTCTATAACCTTTTATTTGGTAAGGAAACTGGGCCCTCAGGTATGTTGAGTGAATTATCTAGTTGCTTAGCTGCTAAGTCTGGGAACCACTGATTCTCTCTCATTCTGATGCCACACTTTTTCCACTTTTCTCTGTTGCTTTCTACAGTGGAGAAGCTACTGTTTCTTTCCCAAACAGGACACTACATTAAAATGTAGCCAGTTTCGGCCGGGCACGGTGGCTCACGCCTGTAATCCCAGCACTTTGGGAGGCCGAGGCGGGTGGATCACGAGGTCAGGAGTTCAAGACCAGCCTGGCCAATATGGTGAAACCCCGTCTCTACTAAGAATACAAAAATTAGCCGGGTGTGGTGGCACGCACCTGCAGTCCCAGCTGTTCGGGAGGCTGAGGCAGAAGAATCGCTTGAACCTGGGAGGCAGAGGTTGCAGTGAGCCGAGATTACATCACTGCACTCCAGCCTGGGCGACAGAGGCAGATTCCGTCTCAAAAAAAAAAAAAAAAAAAAAAAAAGTAGCCAATTTCTTGTAATCGCAAAAAATAAAGACACCTAATTGGCTGTTTTAAATTTTCTTAATAAGTTATCCTGTTACTTTTCCCTCCCCACCACTGACATCTTTCTCATAAAGAGAAGCTAAGAGTATATCTAGTGCTGTTACCCTTCCATACTGAAGCTATTTCATGTAATTTTACATTAAGAATATTGTTCATGTTTTACACATTAACAAAAATTTTTTTTTAACCAAGCTTTGGAAGCTTGTTTTAATTTGCCAATTGTTTTAAATATTTTGGGTTTCCCACCAAATATAGCACAAGCTGTGTAGATTTGTAGAGTTCATCCTATAACTGTGGAATATTGGAACCTTACATTAACCTGTGTTTAATGTAAGAGCTCTTATTTTCATGGTTAATTTCTAAGCTAATTTTATAGATGTAACCATATGTTTTCATCATTAACACTGGATAATGATAACAAAAGGAATACTGGAGAACCTACATGTGTTTTTTTCCCTTAGGTGTACTGTATTTTGACTGTGAAGATCTAGTACAGCTATATTTACAATGATTGCTTGCCATTGTTAGAGTTTAAATTTGGAAACAGGTGAAATGATGGTTCTTCATGTAGCTGAGGGTGTTCTTTGTGACTGTGCTATTGATCAAGACAGGCAGGCTGCATAGTGGTGGAAAGTGAGAATTTGGGCACCACATAGGCCTAGTTTATAATCCTGGTTCTACCACTATCTAGCTGCAACACACTGAACAAGAAACTTAACCTCCCTGTCCTCAGTTTTCTCATTTTTAAATTAGAGGTGATGATAACTACGTTATAGGAATGTTGTAAGGATTAAATGACATTGGCATAGAGCAAGCTTGTCCAACCCATGACCCACATACCACATGTGGCCCACGACAGCTTTGAATGTGGCCCAACACAAATTGGTAAACTTTCTTAAAACATTACAAGAAATTTTTTTTTTTTAGTGTTAGTGTATTTTATGTGTGGACCAAGACAATTCTTCCAGTGTAGCCCGGGGAAGCCAAAGATTGGACACCCCTGGCATAGAATAAGCAGTCAATCAATGTTAGATAAGTATTTTCAGATATTCATAATGTTATAGAAATTTTCCTTTTACTTTTTACTGGATAGTTTTATGTCTGGCATAGGCCACTTCATCCTGTCTGATCTTCTATAAGATGATCATAAGAATTCCGTGCAGCCAGCATTTGACTGCCAAGAGTATGATAAATGCTGAGGATACAAATATAAGCTAGATATTAAACATGTGGTCCATTTTACCGTTGTTGGGGTATTTCCCCTACATTTAAAAAAATTTTTTTAAAGCTAGTTATGCTTTAAAAACACAGAAAACAGAAAAAGCAACAACGTAAGAGTATGCTAAAGGATAGAGTGAAATTCTTCTGATAGACTTGTTGGAAGTAACATTTGTATTTTTATATTTTTGATTCTTGTAATGATTTTTCACTGTCCCAATTAAAAATTTGTTTTCTTACTTAGTCTTCAACAAGCAGACGACAGCACCCTCTTAATAAGCATCTCTTTAAGCCTTCCACTTTCATGACTTCACATGAACCGCCAGTGTATATGGATGAAGATGATGACCGATCTTGTTTTCATAGCCACATGAACACTGCTGTTGAAGATGCATCAGTAAGTTATACACATCAAGTTGTTATACACATCAAGGTATAGAAGAGAGTAGGATTTTCTAATTGTTTCCACTCTTCAGAGAGTGTTGGTTTCTTTTAATGAACAAGTCAAATGTATAGTTTTTAAGTAATGTACTTTTGTGAGGAAAATTTCAAACATATACAAAAATAGAGAGAATAGTATAATGAACCTTAACAATTATCAACATGAAGCTACCTTATTTTAATCTCTACTCCCTCCCTACCCACCTCAACTCTGCTCTGCATTATTTTGGAGCAAGTCCCAGATATTACACAATATAATTATCATGTTTATAAAAGGTAATTTGTTATACAGTGAAATATATAGTCACTGTTAATGATTTTTTTTCTAATTTCTTCATTTGGGTTTGGATCCAAATAAAGCCCATAAATCACAATAGGTTCATTCTCCCTCTTTCACTTTCCTTTTTTCCCTCTCCCAATGTTTTTGTTGAAGAACTGGTTCATTTGTCTTATAGAATTTTGCAGTATGGATTTTATTGATTACATCTTCTTGTCATTTAATCTGTTCCTCTGTTTTCTGAACTTCCTGTAAATTCATAGTAGGTCAAGAGCATTGATGAGATTCAGATGTATTTGTTTGTTAGGGTAGGCAGGACTGCTTCACGTTTACTTTCATCAGCCTGGTTGTCTCTTTTTTTGGCATAACAGCCACTGATCATTGCCTAAATTGATTAATTCATTAGATGTTACAGAATAGTGATTATGCTATCATTTCTTCATTTACTTGATGGACTATTCTAAAAGTAATCCCCCTGCCCCCTAGTCAACTATTTGGTTACTCTGAGGTACATACAGAAAAGGTGAGATAATTGCTCAATTCTCCCTTTTTTTTCTTTTTCTTTCTTTTTTAGGCAGAGTCTCGCTCTGTCGCCCAGGCAGGAGTGCAGTGGTGCAATCTCGGCTCACTGCAGCCTCTGCCTCCCAGGTTCAAGTGATTCTCCTGCCTCAGGCACCTGAGTAGCTGAGACTACAGGCGTGTGCCACCATGCCCGGCTAGTTTTTGTATTTTCAGTAGAGGCGGGGGTTCACCATGTTGGCCAGGATATTCTGGATGTCCTGACCTCGTGATCTGCCTGCCTCGGCCTCCCAAAGTGCTGAGATTATAGGCGTGAGCCACCACGCCTGGCCTGTTTTCTGGTTTTTAAAATAATGAGTTCATTTTCTCATATCCTTCAAAGATGACCAATGAGGTTTAAAAATTTTTTGTATTCTTATGAACTATTGGCCCTAAATGTATTTAATGTATTTCAATTCATTGATGTTACTGCCTTTGTTAGTGTTCAAAGTGGCCCATCTTTGGTTTGTTGTAGCCTATTTAAGTTGGCTTATAAGTTCTTTTGATAAGACTCTAATAGTGTTTAATAGCTTAATACCCATTTTTAACAAGGAAAGTCCAGGCTCATCTTGTATATTTCCTGCCTCAGACCCAGAGTCAGTCCTTCTTTTTACTGGGAAATGGTATTTAGAGACTATATCCTGACTGTAGGAATGTTACTTGCTGCTGGGTTCATCATTGTTTGTAGGCCTGTTAATGGACAGAGCTGGGAAATATGATACATTTTTATTTTATTTAAGGATGAAAGACATCATTAAGTTCATATTTTAATTGCAAATTCAACTTAAGAACTCTAGGACTTTTATCTACCCTAATCGATCTTAAATATGTATCTCCTTTCTGCGGGTTAAAAATCATAGTTCTCAATGACATCAATGTAATACTTACTTCCTTTGTCTCACACTGCCCAGAACAATCTCAGAATATATTAATAACCAACACTACTATTAATATGGTTCCTGAAAACGGTTTGTTTTTCAGTTCTTTATTTTGCCATATATATAGATATATCTATATAAATATATATATATCTATATATAAATCTATATATCTATATCTATATCTATAGATATATATATATCCCACTACAGAAGTAAAGTCAAATTGGTTTTTAAATTATCTTGGAATAAATAATCCCTCTCACTGTTGCCATGGTTGGATATTAATTTAGGTTAATTCACTTTATTTTACTTTACATATATAGGGATTTCTTTTTGTTGCTGTTAATATTTTTTATTATTTACTATTCCTGAAATTATTTTCTCAATACTTAACCTGATTCTGATTCCTTGCTTAAAAGGACATAAAGATCACCCTACATCTTCCTTAATACTCTGATTATATAGAATTGGAAAAGGATATTTTAATGAAAAGTTATCAAATAAAAGTAAGCTCCTTTGTTCTATAGCTAGATTAATCAAATACTGATTGTATACTTTGGCATCAAACTACCTTAATAACTATTCATAAAAATTTTTAAATTTCCTTTTAAACTTGTCTTTTGAAAAATGACTACTATCATTGCTGTGTTTTAAACAGCATTTGTGTATAATTTCATACTTTGTGATTATTAGAATTGTACATCTGAGAAATATTTATTTAAACTTACTATTTATCAGGCTTTGCGAGGGATTAGATACATAGTTATGAACAAAATATGTCTGATCTTTGTGCTCATAAATTTTAGTCTATGGGAGGAGATAAATGTGTAATCACATCAGTAAATCACACATTTAAAAAAGTACTTCAGACCGGGCACTGTGGCTCACACCTGTAATCCCAGCACTTTGGGAGGCTGAGGTGGGCAGATCACCTGAGGTCAGGAGTTCAAGACCAGCCTGGCCAACATGGTAAAACCTCATCTCTACTTAAAAAAAAAAAAAAATTAGCTGGGCATGGTGGTGCATGCCTGTAATCTCAGCTACTCAGGAGGCTGAGGCAGGATAATTGCCTGAACCCGGGAGGCGGAGGTTGCCAGGAGCTGGGATTGTGCCACTGCACTCCAGCCTGGGCAACAAGGGCAAAACTCCATCTCCAAAAAAATAAATTAAAAAATGCTTCAAAGGAAAAAGAGATGCTAACATAATTATTTAAGAGGTACTTAATTTAGATTGAGAGTTTCAGGGGAAGACCTGAGAGGGTGACAGTGAAGATGGTACTTGAAGTATGGATAAAAATTGGCCAGATGAAGAGTGGTGGTGGAGTACTTAAAAAAAGTACAATTTGGCTAGGCGTGGTGGCTCACAACTGTAATCCTAGTACCGTTGGAAGCTGAGGCAGGAGGATCGCTTGAGCCTGGGAGTTCAAGACCAGCTTGGGCAACATAGTGAGACCCCATCTCTACAAAAAAGAAAAAAGAAAAAATTATCAGCCTGGCATGGTGGTGCATTCCTGAAGTCCCATCTGCTCAAGAGGCTGAGATGGGAGGATCACTTGAGCCTGGGAAATTGGGCCTGCAGTGAACCTGGATGACGCCACTGCATTCCAGCCTGGGCGACAGAGGGAGACTCTGTCTTAAAAAAACAAACAAAAAGGCCGGGCACAGTGTCTCACACCTGTAATCCCAGCATTTTGGGAGGCTGAGGCAGATGAATCATGAGGTCAGGTGTTGGAGACCAGCCTGGCCAATATGGTGAAACCCCGTCTCTACTAAAAATACAAAAATTAGCCAGGTATGGTGGTGCATGCTTGTAGTCCCAGCTACTCGGGAGGCTGAGGCAGGAGGATCACTTGAACCTAGGAGGCAGAGGTTTGCAGTGAGCCGAGATCGTGCCACTGCACTCTAGCCTGGAAGACAGAGTGAGACTCCATCTCAAAAAACAAAACAAAACAAAAAAACCCAAAACCCTCAGAAAAACCCACAAAAAAACAAAACCCAAAGGTACAGTTTGACAAATTGGCAAAATATAGTAGAGTGGATTAGATTTGATGTAATTTTTGTTGTTGTTGAGTTTATTTATTTAAAAATGAGTGCCAGTTCAAATTATTCTGATCACTTTAAAATAGCTACTCAAGATGTATATTTATGAAGCATCTGGTGGAAAAGTTTATAGATTTTAGTTTCTCTTTTCAAAAAGCAATAGATAGAACACTTACTTACATGTTATTTACCCGTGGCTTCGAAATCTGTATACAGTTTTAGCTCCATTTGATATTAGTCCCCTTTAAGTAAGTTTAAAGTGATTATGATTAGGAAATCTATGAGGCTTTAAAAATTTTTTCTTTTAATTTTGATGAAATACACATAACATGAAATTTACCATCCTCACCATTTTTATAGTATACAGTTCAGCAATGCTATGTACAGTCACATTATTGTGCAACCGGTTTCCAGAGCTCTCAGCTTACATGACTGAAACTCTGTACCTATTAAACATCTCCCCAGCACCCCTTTTTCTAGCCTCTGGCAGTCATTATTCTGCTTTCCGTATCTATAAATTTGACTGCTCTGCATACCTCAAATAAGTGGAAGCATACAGTATTTGTCCTTTTGTGACTGGCTTGTTTCACCCAGCGTATGGTCTTCAAGGTTCATCCATTTTGTAGCATGTATCACAATTTCTTTCCTTTTTAAGGCTGCATTATATTCCCAATATTGTATGCCACATTTTGTTTATCCATTCATTTGTTGATGGATACTTGGGTTGCTTCCACCTTTTGGCTATTGTGAATAATGCTACTGTGAACATGGGTATACAAATATCCTGCTTTCAGTTCTTTTGGGAAGTAGAATTGCTAGATTGTATGGTAATTTTATGCTAAATTTTTTGAGGAACCACCATACTGTTTTCCATAGGAGCTGTACCATTTACATTCTCACCAACAGTGCATAAGGATTCCAATTTATTTACATCCTTACCAACACTGGTTATTTATTTATTTATTTATTTTCAGTAGTAGCCACCTACTGGGTGTGAGGTGATTTAACTTTTCTTAATCTTAGCCTTGCTGATCACATTTAATAATATCCTTAGCATTTAAATGCAAATCTAAAAATTTAAAAGTGTTTACACTCTTTGCATTCGCAAAATACCTGAATTAAGTAAATTTCATTAAGACGTTTCTTACTATATTATCTAATTATTCGGGTCACTTATTTATTAGTGTATAGCATTACTTAATGTTGTCTTTCTCAGTGGTGACATAGTATGGTAATAACAATCATCAAACATCTTTAGTTGACAAGAATTTGAAATGGATAGTGGGGCCAGGCGCAGTGGCTCATGCTGTAATCCCAGCAATAAGTGAGGCCTAGATGAGCAAATCACTCGAGCCCAGAAGTTCGAGACCAGCCTGAGCAACATGACGAAACCCCGTCTCTACAAAAAAAAAAAAAAAAAAAAAAAATTAGCCAGGCTTGGTGGTGTGCGCCTGTCATCTCAGCTACTGAGGAGGCTGAGGTGGGAGAATCACTTGAGCTTGGGAGGTCAAGTCTGCAGAGAGCCCCACCATTGCACTCCAGCCTGGGTGACAGAGTGAAACCCTCTCTCAAAAAAAATAATAATAATAATAAAATAATAAAAATAAAAATAAAATAACAGGAAAAAGTGGGAGATAAGATAGATGAAGTGTGAAATTGTAAAGAATCTTTTATTCAGCCAAAGACTTTGGACTTGATGCTGTAGATAGTCAGGAAACCATTGGGAACTTTTAAGTAATGGTAGGGGCAAAGGAGGGGGTGGATACTAGAGGACCAATTTGAAAGCGATTGTAGAAAGTATTAAGAAATGACAGGATTTGTTACATTCGATATAGGACAGAGTGAAAAACTGAGGATAGGCCAGGTGTGGTGTGCCTGTAATCCCAGCACTTTGGGAGGCTGAGGCGGGCAGATCACGAGGTCAGGAGATCGAGACCATCCTGGCTAACACGGTGAAACCCCGTCTGTACTAAAAATACAAAAAAATTAGCTGGGTGTGGTGACAGGCACCTGTAGTCCCAGCTACTTGGGAGGCTGGGGCAGGAGAATGGCGTGAACCCAGAAGGCGGAGTTTGCAGTGAGCCGATATCGCGCCACTGCACTCCAGCCTGGGTGACAGAGTGAAACTCTGTCTCAAAAAAAGAAAAAAAAGAAAAACTGAGGATAACACTTAGATTTCTGACTTGGGCTGCTTTGTGTAAGCTTTTGTTTACTTGATATAAAATAAACATAGCACTTAATACCTAATGTAGCAGGAGGAGTGGGTGGGGTAGGGCTTGTCTGGTCCGGGATTGGGAATTTACAGAACATGGATCAGAGAATTGGGGATGCTTTTAGGAAATAAGTGAGCATGGGATCAGTCATGAGGTAGCAAAGAAAAGAAATGGAACCTGGGTGGCAGAGCACAAATGAATTGGGAGAATAGGAAGCAGAATAGTGATTAGAAATTTCAATGAGGTTAAAAAAATAAGCTGATTATTTGGGGTGAGAATATGAGAGAAGTAGGAATAACAGTGGAGGTAGGAAATCTAAGCTTAATATTTGGGATGTAAAACACTTATAGTTGAAGGCAAGGTCCAAGGTATGGCTGTTGGAGTGGGAGACTCTGAGAAGGAATGAAGATGAAGATCATTTCAGTAGAATCAGTGTAAGATTAGAGGCCAGAAATAGCGAGTTGGGCATCTGTGATAATCTTGAAGTTGTCTAGGATGATGAACCACAGTGTTGTCAGCAATTTTAAATAGACAAATTTTGCATGTTAATACTTTGAGTAGAAAACTACTTGTCAATTTGGGAGGTGGGGGATGGTCCCGAACATATGTATCTAAAAGTTCGGAATCATAAATAGACTTTATACCTTGAAGGCCAGTTTATTAAGGGATACTTCAAGTTAATACATTTATTTTATTTTTTAATTTTGAGACGGAGTCTCACTCTGTCTCCCAGGCTGGAGTGCAGTGGCACAGTCTTGGCTCACTGCAACCTCCGCCTCCCAGGTGCAAGCAATTCTCCTGCCTCAGCTTCCCGAGTAGCTGGGATTACAGGTGCATGCCACCATGCCCAACTAATTTTTGTATTTTTAGTAGAGACAGGCTTTTGCCATGTTGGCTAGGCTGCTCTTGAACTCCTGACCTAAAGTGATCCGTCCACCTCGGCCTCCCAAAGTGCTGGGATTACAGGTATAAGCCACTGCACCTAGCCTACTTAATACATTTATATAATTTTTATTGTTTATGTCTCTTACAGTCCATTCTAAATAGTCATCTTTGTAACTCAGTTCATCTTGTTGGGTAGGAGAGAAATGTTCTACTTTGATCATTGGGAGTACAGAGCAAAAAACAAGAGCAGAGGTTGGTTTGCTTGTTATTAAGAAAGTGTCATGTTTACAGGAGCAAATGTAAAAATCTGTTAGATTGGAGAAGAGGAACTTCCTTAAATGAGGGAGAAGTAGATTACAAGTCACTCAAGTAACCGTGAAAATATAAAGATGGGATTGGGTTTGCAATAGTGTGTGACAGAGGTGGTAATCATGGCCATGCTTCCCTTTTACCTGCATTGAAGTAGTCTGCTACAATTCAGAATTACTGTTGTGTTAAAAAAAAAAAAAAAAAAAAAACTGTCCAAAAGCATTAGTGGAAAATACTGCTAATAACAGCACTAATTTTCTATGAGTACTAAGAGATATTTTAAAAATGAAAAATATCAGTAGAAAAATATTCTGTATCAGTATTACTTACACTTAATTCATTTTAATTACCAAACCAACATTTTTGTTTTGTTTTGTTTTGTTTTTTTTTGATAGGATGACGAAAGTATTCCTATCATGTATAGGAATTTACCTGAATATAAAGAACTATTACAGTTTAAAAAGTTAAAGAAGCAGAAACTTCAGCAAATGCAAGCTGAAAGTGGATTTGTGCAACATGTGGGCTTTAAGGTAAGTTCTATTTAATTTTAGGATTCATTTCATTTTATTTATTTATTTATTTATTTAGAGACAGAGTCTCACTGTTGCCCAGGCTGGAGTGCAGTGGCGTGATCTCAGCTTACTGCAACCTCTGCCTCCCGGGTTCAAGCGATTCTCGTGTCTCAGCCACCCAAGTAGCTGGGATTACAGGTGTGTGCCACTATGCCTAGCTAATTTTTGTATTTTTAATAGAGATGGGGGTTTCACCATGTTGGCCAGGCTGCAGTATTCATTTAATTTTAAAAGGGTGATAAGAGATACTTTAAAGTGGTTTCTGTAGTGTTAAACTCCAGAATTGCTAAGCATGTAGGAAAAAGTTATCTTTTATCCCATTCATTTATGCAAAGCAGTGGTGCCATCGTTCCTGATGTGAAGAGTTTATTATTTAGTAGAGTGAAGACAGACATACAGGTAGCTATCAATTGAGGTAAAATGTGAGGGGCTTTTGTTTAGCCGTTTCTCTTTTTGTTGCTGTTGTTCATGGGTCAGAAATGGGTCTTTTTCCCTTTCTGATTGAGAGGCTAATAGAAATGCATATACTCATTCTGCAGAATTTTGTAATACACATTATGTTCCAGTCACTTTGCTAAGTGCTAGAGATTCAGCAGTAAACAAGACAGACTCAGTTCTTGCCCTTACTCTGTTTTCATTCTCATAAGGAATTTAGAGAAGTTAAACAAAATAGTTGAGCGTGGCTAGAGTACATACTAGAGAGTAGTTAGAGGCTGCTTGCACCGCCTTATAAATTTTGCCAAGGAGCTCACACTATCCTGAGAGGTTGGTGGGGGGAACCATTGAATGATTTTAAGCAGAAAGTAACATGACATTTACGTTTTGGAAAGAATCATTCTAGTTACTTAAACTATTGGGGGTGATGATCTTTAGGAAAGCAGTGGGTTTGGAACTGACCAGCTTTTCCCCTCATCATTTTGGCCATAGTATGGAAACTTAATTAGAGGAAGGCAAGACTAGAGTCAAGGAAACTGGTTAGAGATTCTTTTGATAATTTAGACAAAAGAGGAGGGTGTCCTGAACTTGACTGGTGGCCATGGAAATAAAGATTGGCAAGTTTGAGAAGCCTTTAGGCATTAGAATTGACTTGGTTGGACTGGAGGAAGTAATAATGAGACCATAAACTTGGTGGTGTTGGTGGGTGCACATGAAAGTACTGATGTGTGCTGTGACTGGTAAACCAAATTAAAAACAAAGTTATACCTTTGATCCTCTAGAGTAGCCAGTAACCATACTATATTAAATGATTTTCCCTCTTGATCTTTCAGTGACCATGCTTCTCCAATAGAGATTTTCCTAACTGGCAGCTCTGGCCTTTCAGAAAAACTTGCTTCACTTCTCCTAATTTTGCTGCAAAACCCAGCCATGGCTTGTTTGCCATTCTATTAGCCACTATAGTTGACCAGATGATCAAAGAAACTAGAAATGATAGATCCTTTGATTTCCAAAAGTGCACAGAACACACTGAGGACTGTCACAATGCCACCACGCTGAGAAAGAGCTAGATCTGCCTTTTTGACATGATGGGCATTGGTTATTAGGAGTCTTTAGGCTTTGGGAGAGCGATTCAATAAGATAAAAGTTTAGACAGAATTTCATTGTTGCCTGGGTTTATGTTAGCCAAGAGAACCTGCTAAAACAATTCTGTATCAATTACCAACAGTGAAGCACTACAGGAGGCAACTGTGGCATTGCTTCCTTAACCAGTATTTGGATAGTTTTAACTATGGTATTAACTCTGTTTCTCAACCATAGTCATCATACAGTGGTCTGAGGTACCTTTCAAGTAGATGATTACAAATAACAAAACACCCAAGTTGGAGATGATTTACTTTTAAAAATTTTTAAATAAATTTAAGCTGATTGAAGATTATCCCTTCTAATGTTCCTCTCACTCACCCATATCTTGATATTGAGTGGATGGAATTTTACCTAGTTTGCTAGAAATTGTCTCTAACAGATAACCATTTGTGTGTTATATTACTGTCCTGTGCATGGAGAGAGAAGAGAAGATGTCTGTGTGCACATCATGTGTTTCCTTGTGGAAAATAAAAAAGATCGTGGAACAGTATAACTTAATACATTTTCTCTCTGAATCTGTTATAGTGTGATAACTGTGGCATAGAACCCATCCAGGGTGTTCGGTGGCATTGCCAGGATTGTCCTCCAGAAATGTCTTTGGATTTCTGTGATTCTTGTTCAGACTGGTAAGTGTTTTCTTCATTGTCAGTCTTCAACTTAGACAAGAAAAGAGCTTCTCAGCCATTAGTGAATTTGATTTCCAAACATAGAAAATATTAATACCCACACTTAGTGAATTAAATTTTGTTGTTCTAGGCAATTAATTTTTTTCTGTAATCATACCACATGTCAAGTAACTTTCCGTTAGAGATTTTGATAGATTAATGGATTTAAACAGGGAGAGCTGTGAGGAAGCTTTGTAATACACAGACTAAAATGCATCCACTACCATGTAATGATGTGTGTCTTTTTTTCTTTACAGTCTACATGAAACAGATATTCACAAGGAAGATCACCAATTAGAACCTATTTATAGGTCAGAGACATTCTTAGACAGAGACTACTGTGTGTCTCAGGGCACCAGTTACAATTACCTTGACCCAAACTACTTTCCAGCAAACAGATGACATGGAAGAGAACATCATTTACTAGTCCTCTTCAACACATAGCAATGGTATCATTGTTAATTATGTGCACAGTTTGGAAAGATTCTCTGCTTTCCCAGAAATGACACTCACAGCATGAGAGCTTCCTGAGTGTTCTCGTCAAGTACAGCTCTGCACCGTTGTGGCTCTAGATCACTGTTCAGCAGCTGAACATTCCTGGTGAGCAAAGGTTTCCCTGGTGAATTTTTCACCACTGCGTTTTAGGTGGTGATCTTAAATGGGTGAGATGGAATGAGAGCACACATTAAAGAGAGAGTAAATTCCAAAGGTTTCAAAGAACTTGGTCATAAATATGATAATGAGAAGACAAAGTATTTATATTAAAACAGTTTAGTAGCCTTCAGTTTTGTGAAAATAGTTTTCAGCACAGAAACTGACTTCTTTAGACAAAGTTTTAACCAATGATGGTGTTTGCTTCTAGGATATACACTTTAAAAGAACTCACTGTCCCAGTGGTGGTCATTGATGGCCTTTAGTAAATTGGAGCTGCTTAATCATATTGATATCTAATTTCTTTTAACCACAATGAATTGTCCTTAATTACCAACAGTGAAGCACTACAGGAGGCAACTGTGGCATTGCTTCCTTAACCAGCTCATGGTGTGTGAATGTTATAAAATTGTCACTCAGATATATTTTTTAAATGTAATGTTATATAAGATGATCATGTGATGTGTACAAACTATGGTGAGAAGTGCCAGTGGTAGTAACTGTGTAAAGTTTCTAATTCACAACATTAATTCCTTTAAAATACACAGCCTTCTGCCTCTGTATTTGGAGTTGTCAGTACAACTCATCAAAGAAAACTGCCTAATATAAAAATCATATATATGGTAATAATTTCCCTCTTTTGTAGTCTGCACAAGATCCATAAAAGATTGTATTTTTATTACTATTTAAACAAGTGATTAAATTTAGTCTGCACAGTGAGCAAGGGTTCACATGCATTCTTTTATACTGCTGGATTTTGTTGTGCATCATTTAAAACATTTTGTATGTTTCTTCTTATCTGTGTATACAGTATGTTCTTGAATGATGTTCATTTGTCAGGAGAACTGTGAGAAATAAACTATGTGGATACTGTCTGTTTATATTATAGAATGCTTGTTGTGACTTCCTTTTGGTTAGATTTTGGATTTTTTTTTTACCAGTGTTAAAACCAGAAATTGGTATTTTTTAAAATGGTTTGCTTCACATATTTAAGAGTTTTCTTTCTGTCGTTTATGAAGAATAAGGAATATATTATGGAATAGAGGGTGATCTTAAGCAACCCTGTAAAAAATGGTAAAGTTTTTTACTCAGTGTGTGCTGAAACACTAAATTAAACTAGCTTACAAAAAGGAAACACGGACCATGGTTAAAGAAAAAGGCAATTATTAATGCTCAGGTGTGAAAACTAAAGTTGAAAATTTTTTTTCTAGTTGTGTCTCATGAAGATAAGCCCCCATGTATTTAAACAGATGGCTTTTGAAAAATCACCTTGTTTCCTGGAAATTACTGTTAACTATAGGAAAAGATAGTATAAATATTCTAAGATTGATTGTTATTTTTGACCCAATTTTTAGAATCACCTGTTTTTTCCTATTTTAAATCAAGGGAACATTATTTACTAGTTCTCTTCAGTACATAGCAGGGTACCAAAATCATACCCTGATTTTTTTTTAATTGAGAAAAGTAATAGAATTTTAAATATAGAAATATGAGAATTTTAAAGTAATATATTGATTAAAGATCACTGATGATATAGATATAATATATCATAACGGAAGGAAAAGTAAATGGACTTGAGCTTAACTTCTCACCCTGGAATTATTAGTGGGTGAAGAGGGGAATCATTAGCATTCTGGGCATTTTTATATTAAATGTTTTGTGAATATGCCAGAAGATCTGCCTTCAACTTGTAATTAGGCAAGATAGTAACGCTTGATGGTAACTTCTATGTTTGTGTAGAAATAATACCAGTTAGTTTTGGAAAGCCATTCAGATCCATTCAAAAATTCCATAAAGTATGATGTATGCTTTGGAAGAGGGATATGAGTGATACAATTGTTATATAAATGGAATAGACAAACCATTTGAATGCATTTTTCAAGGGCAAACATTTTTTTGAGATTTTTGAGTTAAGAAGATTTTTCGGCTTGAGCAGAAGATGTGTTTGTTTTGCATTTTTCAGCTCCAGGCAAATAGCTCCCATGGCTTTAAAAGGCCCTGAAGTTCAGATAGTAGTAGGTAGTGTTTTGTTATTGTTTTAATTTGAGAGTTGCAGGAATAATGGGCAGAGCTGTCATTTGCCAGTAGGCTACCATCTGCCTACATAGAATTATTGGACTGTAAGCTAAAACAGACTGTAAAAGACCTACTTGCTAAAGCATTGCTTATTCAGTGGTATTCAGTAGATAAGATCTATTTCCTGATACATTGTGCTCAAGTTATTTGCACATCTTAAGAAACTTTTAATATCTAAAACCATTGCTGTAAGATTTAGGTAGAGGAGGTTTCCTTTTGTGTGATGCATAATAATAGAAAACACTGATACAGTGTTTACTATGTGCCAAGCAAGCTATGATAACTAATTCTTAACAACTCTATGAGGCAGGGTCATTTATTATCCTGTTGTCATATGAGGAAATCTCGCCAGAGAGAAGTTAATTAACCTGCCCAAGGTCGTATAGTTAGTAAAGCGGTGATGTTTGAATTTTAACCTAGGCAGATTACTTCAGAGTCAGTGTCTGCCTTACTATCCTGTTTCCTGAGCAGGAATTTCCCCTTGTGTCAGGCAACACTAGGTGTTAGGAGTGGAGGTGTGCAGGTGTTGCCTTACATTCTGTTTTCCTGACGTGGTGTGCTTCCTAAGAGTAAAAACCTGAGCATATGTCCAGGCTTGCAAAGTCTCAGGCAAAGCTGGGACTAAGGCTTGTGTTTCCTGCCTTGGGTAGGATTTTCTTCTATGCATGTTGGGTGCTTCTCACTTAACCTAATAGTATGCCTTGTCTGTTTTCCCCCCTTCCCCTTTTTGTTTAAATTGATTCACAGAACACAAAAATTTACTAGGTATGAACATTTGAAAAAATAGAGAAAATGGTACATCACATGTAATAAAGATAAATATTGTTTTGTGAAATGTCTTTTTCAATCATAAATATAAGTGTTGTGTGCTATATAAAACTATTTCTTATTGTGGATATTGAAGTTTGAAGCCTGTTGTTCATCTATAGATGCACTGGATGGGATTGGAAGTCTTCAGATTTCAGTAGGGTTTTCTACAAGCTTATGAAGACATTGTCCTATTTAGGCTGTAAACTGTTTTTATTTCTTGATGAAAAATGTTCTTCTATTTATATGATCCCAGAAAAAAGATACAACTTTTTTTTTCTACAGTTAATGTAGCTAGTTAACTAGACTTTTCAGAGTTATAATACATTTAGCTCCATGAGAACAGAGACGATCCATGTCTGTCTGTATCTCTAGGGCCTGGCATTTAATAGATTCTCAATAAATATGTGTTGGTTGTTATGACCAACATTTTGGTGAGTTTACATTTTTTTCCTCCAGGAACTTAAGAGACACCACCTATGATTGAGTGTGTCTGTGAGATCCTTAGAGGCCTTGCATCAGAAGGTCATCTTGACAGTTCTGTGAGAGGACAGGGGAATTGGACTCTATCTTACCCGAAGGCTGTGATTCAACCCTGGGTGGCAGAGGTGGTTTTGGTTCTCTGTGGGACCCTAGATAGGCTGTGTATCTTGATTCTCTTCCATGTTTTTAAGAGTAGTGTAATGGGGCTGGGCATGGTGGCTCACGTCTGTAATCCCAACACTTTGGGAAGCCGAGGCAGGTAGATTGCTTGAGCCCAGGAGTTTGAGACCAGCCTGGGCAACATGGCAAAACCCTGTCTTTACTTAAAATACAAATTAGCTGGGCATGGTGGCACGTGGCTGTAGTCTCAGCTACTCAGGAGGCTGAGTTTGGGGGAATCACCTGAACTTGGGAAGTTGAGGCTGCAGTAAGCCGAGATGGTGCCATGGCATAATAGCCTGGGGGAGAACGCTGTCTCAAAAAAAAAAAAAAAAAAAAAAAAAAAAAAAAAAAAGCAAGGTAATGGAAAGGACACTGGAGTGAAAATTCTGGGTCTTAGTCCCAGTTGTGGAAGTGAAGCACTCAGTAAGTGTTGACAAAGAATTACCTTTCATTGCACATTAGGAGCTAGTAAATGATTCGTGTGTCTTACTAACTTTTGTTTAATCCTCAATTCCTCTATGAGGTTCATTACTATTATGTTCTCCATTGTATACATGAGAAAACTGGAGGTGCAGAGAGTATGTTAAATATGTTAGCTCTCAATAATAATTACTGTGTGTGGGACTGGAGATACCAAGCCGTGTCCTTATGGAGGTTATAATCTAATGCAGAAGACCAGCAATAAGTAAGTAAATAAAAACTATTACTTCAATTCAGGCAGGGATAAATGCTTTGAAGATAAGTAACGCTCAGAGAAAAATAATAATGGGAGAATGGGGAATAGTCTGCCATTTTAGATGGAATAAGCAAAGAAATCCTCTATTGGCCAGGGTAAATTCAAATAGAAACCAGAATAGAGCAAGGGAATTTGCTGCATGAATAATCTGTAGGAAGGGGCAGAAGGATAGCAGTAGCACACGGGCCCTGAGCCAGTAGACCGTGGCTTGTTCTGGCAACATTAAGATGGCCAGAGTAGCTTAAGCCAAATGAGCAAGAGGAGAGTAGTAGTTGATGGCATCGAAGAGGGCACAAGCCAGCTCAGATGTGGCCTTGAATACACATCATTGTAAAGGAGTTTAGATTGTGTTCTGATGTCTTCTACATACACACAGGTCTTTTGCTAGACAGAGACCTCTAAGGTCTTTTCCAGTATTAAAATCTTATGACTTTAAAGTAGTGATATCATTTCAAGCCATTCAAATCAGTAATGTGTTCTAGAGAAGAGTTGATTTGCACTTCTAGATACTCTTCAGGGGCAAAGCCATTTACCCTTGCTAAATTTTTCAAGGTGGCTGTCAGCTACAGCCGTAGAAGCCTGTAAAAGATGGCTGGACCTTTCTGCCCCTCTGCTGTCTCATTTTCCTTACCTGTGCAGTCAGAGCTGTGCTAGGCATGGACTGTGTCTGCCAGTATATGGTATGTGTTTCAAGAATGTCAATCCCTACAAAGAGTCATTTTATGTTTTCTGGCACAACTGATGATTTTCATCCTGTAACCTTTTTTTTTCCAGTTTGCTCAAGTACTTATTATGCTCCCCCGATAGAGAGTGTGACAACTTGGGGTAGTATTAAAGTATTTGACAACTGTTGGGAGTTGTGGGAACATGCCCCTTTTTGTTAATAGAGGCATAATTGTAACCAAAGAAATTTAATTTCTTCTTTAGCAAACACTAACATTTCTGTTTCAGAATGAGTGCTAGAGAAAGAGGAAATATGACAGTTACCATGTATCATGAATACATTGAGTTCTCTCTGTAATAACTCAAAACTGATCTATAGCTAAAATTAAAACCATATAAGCGTATCGTAAATCTTGACTATTTCTGTGTTCGCTTCTAATTGTTTGGAATAAGGCTTCAAATGCTTTCCAGAATGATGTGAGTTACAAATAAATAGAAAAAGAGTTATCCTGTCTTCCATTTATTTTATTTGTACATATCCATTTCAAGAAAAAAAAAAGACTTAAAAAATACAATTCTATCCCAGAAATGGATCCTTATCTGCACAACCATTGAAGAAAAAAAAAAAAAAATTCATGCAAACTGAAACTATGCTTTTTTGCAGTGACTGAGTGGAAGATGCAGTTATTCCAGTAGAATATATAAGAAGCTCTGATTTTACAACTGATTGATAGCACAAAAGAGAACCCAAACTTCACTAGTTTAATGCAAGGAAACACAATTTTGCATATGGGTATGACAAGGTTTGCAAACTCCTGGAAAGGGCCCATATGAAACAAACACATTGAACACACCACTTACTGACATGCCCCTCCCACCCACATCAGGTTTGTTATGGTATTTTTTTACTTGCTTGGCAACAAATACATGGGTGACCATTTAAAATCAAAATTATAATTTGATATGTGCCCAATGAATGAAATAGCAAATATCTCATGCTTTTAAGTTACTTTTGGTCATTTATATTAATTTATAATTGCTGAAATGCATCACCATGTAGAGAAGAGACTAGGTTACACAATTTATCAGATTTGTTCTCTTAGCCATAATGACAGTATTCCAAGTTTCTAAAAAATAATAATAGAGAATGTTACTGATGACTAACCTGGGTTTTACCATCTTGGAAAAGCTATACATCTTCATATTTTAAAATTTCTGTCAAGTTTTACTTGCTTGATGCCTCTATATCATGTACAAGGCATTGTGTAATAACCCACCTTATGGCTCTGAGCCACCAGTGGATGAGAGTTGACAAAACAGCCAGACACCAAAGGAAGATGCCCAGGGCTGTCCCCTATGCCAGGGGCGTCCATTGGGGAACAGTATGTAAATCTTGGGGAGAGGAAGGTGTGACTGGGAGTTAGGGATGCTTAATGAGAGGAGAACCAGATGATCAGGGTCTAGCAAGGCCTGTGATCACAACGGACACAGACTGGCACTGCACCACTGTTCATGTACTGACTAGCTCTGAGTGTGGCCTGCATGATACAAAGTGTGCGTGCTGTGAGTGCAGACAGTTGTCTGAAGTGTGGAGAATAGGTTGATAGTCCCAAATACACCATGCATGATTTCCAGACACCTCTCACACAGGTCTAGCTGGGAAGCAAACAGTGCTGTCAGGATTTAGGGGGTGGTGGTTGGTGGGGAGGGGGGGGTGACACAAAAGGTTTAACTAACTTGAAACATTGTGTTAAGGAATGAACTTTTTAATGTTTTTCTGTTTCCATTCTAACATGCATTTTTGCCTTCAGAAAATAGAGTCAATAGCTGTGCAGAGTTGAAGAAAAACGTCCTCTGGTGTTCCCTCTGCATTTATCTGTATTTAAAAGGAAAAAAAGAGAGTTAGTCTGAAATATTTGTAAATCATGTTTAATAATGAAAGATCACTATCACTTGCTCATAATTTGCTCTGCAAAATTTTAAAACACAAGACCCCCCCCCCAAAACACAGAGAAAAAAGTGAAGAGTAGTTTTAAAACTAGGTGTCTCAATTAAAACAACAATGAAGGAACACTACACATCTATTAGCCAAAATCCAAAGCACTGACACCGCCAAATGCTGGCGAGGACATGGAGCAATAGGAACTCTCACTCATTGCTTGTGGGAACACAAAATGGTACACCCACTTCAGAAGACACTGCAGTTTCTTAAACTGAACATACTCTTACCATACTTTTTAGCAATTGCACTTCTTGGTGTTTACCCAAATGAGCTGAAACCTGAACATCTACCCAAAAACCTGCATATGGATGTTGACAGCAACTTCATGCATAATTGACAAAACTTGGAAGCACCCAGGATGATCTTCAGTATTTTAATGGATGGATAAACTGATATATCCAGATGGACAGGGGAATATTATTCAGCGCTAAACTTAAATATATATTACTCAGTGATACAAGCTCCTCTGAAGAGGGTACATATTGTATGGTTCCAATTATATGACATTCTGGAAAAGTCAAAACTGGAGGCAGGTTTAAAAAGATCAATGATCGATGAACAGAGGGCGGGGGGGGGGGGATGAGTAGGTAGAGTACAGGATTTTTAGAGCAGTGTAACTAGTATATGGGAACTCTATGCCCAATTCTGCAGTGAAGCTAAGACTTCTCTAAAAACGAAAGTCTATTTAAAACAATAAGTGCCTATTTAGGTAAAACATTGCTAGGGGTCATGGAAAGACTTCGGAGTTACTTAAAATGAGACTTCTGAGTGTTCTGCAGCATTTGGGAATAGGGGAGAGATTGAGGGATGAGGGAGAGAGATGTGGAGAAGAAAGCAAAAGGCTAGGACCGCAGTGTGTAGGTGTGCTAAGGTAGAGTCCGCTTGGAGACTGTTGGCATGCTAGCCCAAGGAGGACATATGAAGGGAAGCTGATTTTCTGGGCACGAAAGTACTGCCCCTTCTCCTCTCCTAACGTTGCACCCACCGCTGAGATTTGTTCCATTACACCTGTATCATCTACAGAAAGTAAAGGCCTGGCCAAGCACGGGAAGCACCTGGGAGGCCAGGGAAATGCTGGTGGTGTGCATCAACTTCCACGAGTGTCACCCAGGTTACTTTGGTAAAGTTGGTTATGAGGCATTACCTCTTAAAGAGAAACCAGAGCTTCTGCCCAACTCTTGACCTTGACAAATGTGGACCTTGGTCAGTCAGGAGACATGAGTAATCACACGCTGACAAAAAAATAATAATAATAAATAAAACAGGCTGGAGCTGCTCCCATCATTGATGGAGTGCGATGGGCTACTGCAGAATTCTGAGGAAGGGAAACTCCCAAAGTAGCCTGCTGTCACGAAGGCCAAGTTCTTCGGCAGGAGAGCTGGGAGAAGATTAAGGGTGTATATGTGGGGGGAGGTAGGGAGGCTGTGTTCTGGTGGCTTGAAGCCACAAGGAGGGAGCTTAACTAAATGCTAACAAACGAAAAAAGGAAAAAAAAAGGTAGAGGGTTGGTGATCTACATGAGTCATGTGGGGGGCGGGGGGTGGTAAGCTTGCTAAAACACAGCTTTCCAGGCCATAACTGCAGAGGGTCTTGGTTGGTGGGTTTGGGCTGGGTCTTTAATCTGTATATTTAACAAATTCTCCACATGATTTTGTTGTGGGCCATCTTGGAGCACACTTTGAGAAACACAAAGTTTTAAAACACACATTTTCAAGCACACTTTGAGACTCTTGTCTACCTATTTAAATATTCTTTGTGCAAACTAGTTTGAATTTTTCTTCCCCTAGGGCTTTCACTGCTTCCAGAGGTAGAATGAATTCTCAACAATATCAACAAAAAGAATGCTGCATGTTCAGATACTGGAGAAAATGGATACAACAATATTAACGGAAGCACTGTTTGTCATTCCCCAACTGGAAAAATCCTGTATGTCCATTAGCAATAGATGGATAAATTGTGACATAGTCATATAATGGAATACTATAGTAATTAAAAGAAAAAGAACCACAGCTATCTTCAACATGGATTAATTTCACAAACTTGAGAGACACAAGCCAGTCTCAAGAATATGAATACAGTATGGTTCAGTTTATATAAGGTTCAAAAACAAAGCTATATTGGTTAGGGATCCATACATAGGCAATAAAGTCATAAAGAGAAGCAAGGAAATGATTATCATGAAATCCAGGACATGAGTTACTTCTTGGGGAGAGGAAGGAAGCTGTGACAGGGGAGACATATGGGGAGGGTGGAGCTTCTGCAACTCTCTTCTATTTCTTTTCCTGCATGGTGCTAACCTGAGTGTTCATTTTATTCCTCAAACTCTACATACTACTTTTATGCATTCCTGTATGTATGATATAGCCCACAATAAGGAAAAAATAAGTTTTTTTAAAGTTCTTTTTCCCCTCTCATAAATATACTTTATCCTTACAGGAGACTCAAAGACAGCAATCTGCAATTTGTCTGTCCAGCTAGATGTTCTGCATCTGGATGGTAGGGGCTTTGCCTTTGCCACGTTCATGGCCCCCACAGCACCTTGCTTATTGCTTTACTTCTTTCTTCTTTTCCTTTCAACCAACAAGCATTTCCTGGTTATCATCAATGTTTTGCAGTTAACCAAGTTGAACGAGAAACAATGGTCCTGTTTTCTAAGAGCTCACGCTCAGTGGTAGAGATGAACATTCAACAGGAATTTACACTGTTAGGAGATAAACACAGGAGCTATAAGGGCACCTTCCATAATGTGGGGAGGGCAGAGAAGCTTTCTGAGGAAAGTAATAATTGTCATCATTTAAAATGATAAGTATGACTAGTAATGGCACAGAAATGCTTTTTAAATAACCAAAGTAATCCTATCAATGATCTTAGAAGTATTGTTATCCCAGTTTTACAGATGATGAAACAGGGGCTCTGAAAGATGAATTAAATTTTTTCAAGATAATGTGGTTAAGTAAGTGGAGAGAACTGGTTCACACCCAGGCCTTTGATTCTGAAGTCTTTGCACGTGTTGACTACATTACACTATGCTGACCAGTTCAAAATGGTGGATGGCCAGATATGAGGGGGAGTAGCAAGGAGTGAAGCTGGAATTGTAGGGACAGGCTGGGCTATGAAGAGGCTTATGTACCCTATTGCATGACGATAATGAGGAACCACGTAAGAATTGTTTTTTGTTTGTTTTTTGTTTTTTAAAACAGGGTCTTGCTCTGTCACCCAGGCTGGAGTGCAGTGGCACGATCTCAGCTCACTGCAACCTCTGCCTCCCAAGTTCAGGCGATTCTCCTGCCTCAGTCTCCCGAGTAGCTGGGATTATAGGTGTGCGCCACCATGCCTGGCCATTTGTCTTTTTAGTAGAGATGGGGTTTCACCATGTTGGCCAGGCTGATCTTGAACTCCTGGCCTCAAGTCATCTGCCTACCTCAGCCTCCCAAAGTGCTGGGATTACAGGTGCCCAGCCCATGTAAGAGTTTTTAAGGAATGGGCTGACATCATAAAATATGGGTACACAGCAAATATTTGATAAATATTTGTTCCATCAAAAATAACTGCAGAGGCTGGGCATGGTGGCTCACGCCTGTAATCCCAGCACTTTGGGAGGCCGAGGCGGGTGGATCACGAGGTCAGGAGACCATCCTGGCTAACATGGCGAAACCCCGTCTCTACTAAAAATACAAAAAAAAAAAGAAAAAATAGCCGGGCATGGTGGCAGGCGCCTGTAGTCCCAGCTACTCGGGAGGCTCAGGCAGGAGAATGGCGTGAACCCGGGAGGTGGAGCTGACAGTGAGCCGAGATCGCGCCACTGCACTCCAGCCTGGGCAACAGAGTGAGACTCCGTCTCAAAAAACAAAAACAAAAACAAAACCCAAACAAAACAAAAAAACTGCAGAAAGGCTGAAGTGCAAGGCAAAGAGCCCTGTATGAGGCGTGCCTGGGATTGCCCTCAGTGTGCTTCAGGACTTGACAGGCCATTCATCCTCTTGGGGCCTCAGTTTCCTCCTCTAACATATGAAGGGACTGAACTAGGACTAGATAACCTCCAGGTCTGGTTCCAGCCTGGATGTTCTACGCTATTCCAAATCTGAGCTCACTTTTTAGTGGGGATGAGCTCCTCTCAGCAGGTGTCAGGATTGTTCTGTTTAGTTTGGTGTTGCCAGTTAAGCTGGGCCTAGAAGAATAGACATGTACTGGAAGATAATAAAGGTGGCAAAGGTGTAGAGATCTGAAAGCACATAGATTTTTCAGTGAACAGTGGGTCATTTGTTGAGGACAGAGCAAATGCTGCATGGGGTGATGGGGGCAGGCAGAGAAAAAGAGGAAGCTGGAAAAATAGGTTGGAATGAGGTGTCGCCATAGATTTGCCTACTCAGGACATTTTATATCAATGGAATCACACAATATATGGTCTTTTGTGACTGGTTTCTTGGCATAATGTTTTCAAGGTTCGTTTATGTTGTAGTGGATATCAATACTTCGTTCCTTTTTATTGCTGAATAATGCTATGCTGCATTTAACCCGAATGTTCCAAACATGCCTTGGGATATCTGCCTTCCTCATCTCTTTTCAGCAAATCTGTTTCTGCCCACAGCCCACTGTACAGTCACCTGACCTTACCTTATCAAACGCTGGGAGGAGGGAGGAAAGGAAGGGGTTGCTAACTCACATTCCCGCCCCTTCTCAAGTTTCCTCCCCTGTAGCAGGGATGGGTAAGAAGGTGTAAATCCACAAACACGTGATTTATTATTTACACTGTCCATGATCATATCAGTGGAAAATGCATCAGGTCTGTCACGGGTCCCCAAGAAGTTCCATGAGGACAGACTCAAATACAACTCTTCTGTGCATAATGTAAGTTCTTCACCCTAGTGATCCAATTTTTCGTCTTTGGCACAAACTGCCCCAAATCAGCTCCATATCTTCCCCAGAAGAGGAATATAATTAGCCTACGGAATGATCCCAAGTGACCATCTACTTCAAATGCATGTGAATTTTCTCACTACAATATCACTACCTAATTGAGGCACATGTGTAGTGGGACTTTTCAGCCTCAGTTACGCCCTCTGCTTCATCTGTACGAACCCAACTGTGTTCTAGGGCCCGTTCTTGTCCTCACCAAGTGGTAGATATTTTGCAGCATCTTCCTCATTATTTATCTGTTCTCCAGCCTCTTGCTGAATTCCACCAGTCCCTTGCATTTAACTGACTTAGCATGGTCTGTTTCTGCTCCTTGGCCCTGAAACGTTTCTCTCCTCCAATCTGTCTTCTGCAACCAATACTACTTAACATTCCCAACTTTATATATGATTTTTCAAATTTATCTTCTTTTCAAAAGAAAACCATACCTATGTTTCTCATACTCGTAATGTGTCTTTTAACACTGTTAATATACAAATTTTTTTAAAGAACCCTTTTTTTTTTTTTAAGAGGTAAGGTTTTGCTCTCTCACCCAGGCTGGAGTGCAGTAGTGAGATCATAGCTCACTGTAACCTCTAACTCCTGGGCTCAAGCAATCCTCCTGCCTCAGCCTCCTGATTAGCTGAGACTACAGGCGTGTGCCCCCATGCCCAGCTAATTTTTTGTATGTTTTTGTAGAGATGGGGTCTTGCTATGTTGCCCAGGCTGGGCTTGAAGTCCTGACCTCAAGCAATCCTCCCACCTCAACCTCCCAAAGTGCTGAAATTTTAGGTGTGAGCCACTGTGCCTGGCCAAGAACACATGTATTATGTTCTATTTCCTCTGTGTTTCATAATTGATAACTTGGTCATTCAACATAATGCCAGTGTTACACTCACATAAATTGGGTTGATCCTTGTCCAGGATTTCTTTTAGACTCTGACAAAAACACATTTGCTCATTACAACAACCTTTGAATGCACTCTATTACCTTCTGCCTTTTACTATCACAGTGAACTAAAGGCTCTTTCTGTATTATCTTCCCCACTGACTATCACAGTGGCCATTAACTCGTTGCAATTCACTGCAACATTTAACTTTTCACTTCTTGGCCAGATAAAACCCAGTCTTAACCCAAGTATTTGTATATTGTTAAAGAAAAAAATGTTCAATGATTCTTGTTAAAGCACGGTAAGGGAGGCTTTATTGGGGACCATTACGATGGGTACAGGGACTATGGCAACAGAATTTTGCAGTTGGGGAGAGGGATGGGATTCAACTCTGAATACAGCGTGGGCAAGTGGGAATTTATAGTCAAAGAGCAGGCTGGGAGTCAGTGGATGGAAAATTACTAAGAGGTAATAACATCAGGAGTAAGGAAAGTTCTGGCTACACCGACCTAACAGGACTCTTGCTGAAGACAGACCAATATGATCAGACAGCACCTGGGGATGATGGAGGATGAGCACCCCAATCAGATATTCAGGGTAGGGGATCTTGCTAAAGTGATTTAGCAGAGTTCTTTGCTAAAACTGGGTTTTACGAGGAAGTGCACAGATGGGCCTAGGAGAAGGTTTAAGAGTTTGACTAAAGTTTGGTCAGCAGAGAACCTTTGTCAACATCCAGCTAGACAGTAAGCTCCATGAGCACGAGGTCATTACTCAGCGTAGTAACCCCCCGTGCCTGGCTCTAGGTAGAAAGGCAAAAAACAAAAAAGGTAAACAAAAGAATGTATCCTCTATTCCCACATTTGCTCTTCCTTTCCTCATAGAAATGAATTGTTGTGGGGGAAGAAACATGTTCTTAGAGCCCATTTTCTGTAGTCTGGGCTTTATGGAAGGAGAAGGGATTCTGCCTTCTAAAAACAAGGCGACTTGGTTTCAGCACAGAGGACTCAGCACACAGCACCTCAAGGGCAGTGCTAGTTATTTTCTGTCAATCAGGCCAGAGCTAATGTTTTGGGGAGAGCTGGGAAGGGTCCCAGAGCTCTCAGTGGACCATTGCCCACCTCTATTTCCAACCCCAATCCCCCTCCTCATTTTGTTGTGTGGCTTAAATATGGGGGTTTATTAATGAAATTAAAAACCTGCTTATTGCCAACCAGTCAGAGTCATATACTGTAGTGCTTGCCCCTGTGGAGCCCAAAGATATGGGCAGGTTTAAAGACAAAATCAAATGATAAGGCTTTCTAGATGGGAAAAGCAGTCTTTTACTTGGGTGACTAGAAAACTCTGTGAAGTTATCTGAGATCCTCCTTAGGACCAAGATGCCAAGTTTTGAGAATAAAGTCAGTGAGGCAATTTCTGTTGTCTTATAGAAGGCGTGTGTGTGTGTGTGTGTTGGGAAAGGCCTGGATTCCTGAAGTGCAATTTTGTTTTGTTTTGTTTTGAGATGGAGTTTTGCTCTTGTCGCCCAGGCTGGAGTGCAATGGTATGATCTAAGTTCACTGCAACCCCCACCTCCCGGGTTCAAGCAATTATTCTGCCTCAGCCTCCCGAGTAGCTGGGATTACAGGCATGCGCCACCACGCCCAGCTAATTTTTGTATTTTTAGTAGAGACGAGGTTTCACCATGTTGGCCAGGCTGGTCTCAAACTCCTGACCTCAGGTGATCTGCCTGCCTTGGCCTCCCAAAGTGCTGGAATTACAGGTGGGAGCCACTGCCCCAGGCCTGAAGTATATTTTTAAGGAGGAAAAGAGAGCCCAGTTGAATTGGGTGGGAACAAAGCCTTTTGTCTACTCTCCAAATTTCTCCTTTCGTTCTACAGGTTAGCTCGACTCTTCCTAAGTCTCAAAGTAGATTCTCTTTGCTCATCTAATTCCCATGTGTAGAGTATTTTACGAGAATAAGTGGCATTTATCTTTTTGTATATAACTGCAACTCAAAAGAAGTGGAAAAGAACCAATTTACTAAATGCTTTCAAAGTTACAGGAACTTTTCTTTGTGCTTAGAGCTTTAGCAAATTTAAACCAGTTAGCTTATAAGGGTGCTGGTGTTTAATGTCCTTAGCAAACAGAGAACAATCCTGCACAATCAGCTTACTGACTGTTTTCTGTGAATGAGACTTCCTCAGTAATTGTGTAAACTTAAAAGTAATACGTCCTGCAACATAGGGTGTGTTTCCTCTATAATCAATTATTATAATATTAAATTTATAGTAACCCTCTTTTATCATGAACAGTCAAAAGTAAGTTTCATCGTGACCTTTCTCCGAAAGATCTGCAATTCTGAGTCAGCAAAATCAGAATGTATGAGGTCTTAATGTATTTAATTTAGTTAGAAACTAGGTAAGTAGATTTGCTTCTGACTTCAAGAATTTACCAGCTCGATGGAATGGCTCACGCCTGTAAACTGCCCATGCTTTAGGAGGCTGAGGTAGGAGGATTGCTTCAGCCCAGGAGCTCGAGACCAGCTTGGGAAATACAGTGTCTCTACAAAAATAAAAAAATTAGCTAGGCACATGCCAGTAGTCCTAGCTACTGGAGAGGCTGAGGTGAACGATGGCTTGAGGCCAGGAGTTCAAGGCTAAAATGAGCTGTGATGGAGCTACTGCACTCACTCCAGCCTGGGCAACAGGGTAAGACCTTGTCCCTTAAAAAAAAAAAAAAAATAAATAAATAAAAGAGGCTGAGGTGGAAGGATCACTTGAGCCTAGGAGGTTGAGGCTGCAGTGAGCCATGATTGTGCCACTATACTCCAGCCTGGGTGACAGAGTGAGATCCTGTCTCAAAAAAAGAAAAAAGAAAATGTGGTACACATACATGATGGAGTACTATTCAGCTATAAGAAAGAATGAGATCCTGTCATTTGCAACAACATGTATGGAACTGGAGGTCATGTTAAGTGAAATAAGCCAGGCACAGAAAGACAGACTTCGAATGTTCTCACTTATTTCTGAGAGCTAAATATTAAAGCAATTGAACTCATGGAGACAGACAGTAGATTGATAGTTACCAGTGTCTGGGAAGGGAGAGGGGGAAGTGGGAATGGCTAATGGATACAAAAATTTAGGTAGATAGAATGAATGTGATCTAGTATTCGATAGCACAAGAGGGTAACTCTAGTCAACAATAACTTATTGTACACTTAAAAATAACTAAAAGACTATAATTGGATTATCTATAACACAAAGAAAGGACAAATGCTTGAGGTGATAGATACCTCATTTACCCTGACGTGATCCTAACACACTGCATGCCTGTATCAAAGTAGCTTACGTACCCCATAAATATATACACCCAATATGTACCCACAAAAGTTAAAAATTTTAAGGAAGAAATAAGCATAAAAAAAAGAATTTACCATTTTTGGTCTGAGACATAATATAAAAATCCCACAGTAAGTGATGTTCTGACCAGTGTAGCAAAATATTTTATTAAAAAGCTAAAAGCAGGCCAGGCACGGTGGCTCATGCCTGTAATCCCAGGACTTTGGGAGGCCGAGGAGGGCGGATCACCTGAGGTCAGGAGTTCAAGACTAGCCTGGCCAACATGGTGAAACCCAGTCTCTACTAAAAATACAAAGAGTAGATGGGTGTGGTGGCAGGTACCTGTAATTCCTGCTACTCGGGAGGCTGAGGCAGGAGAATCGCTTGACCCCGAGAGGCGGAGGTTGCAGTGAGCAGAGTGACAGAATGAAACTCAGTCTCAAAAAAAAAAAAAAAAAAAAAAAAAGCTAAAAGCAAGTGAACAGGAAATAGTAAATTTCTGAGTTTTTTACCTGACTTCTTGAAGGAAAAGTAGAGCAGTCAGTGATAATATTTCTACCCAGCAGTCAACAGAACATATGACTAAATGAGGAAAGCAATTACACTGCTTTGGGAATTACACATTTTGTTTACTCTTCCTCTTTAGTTCCATGGATTTGTAAATCATAAAACGGTTGGCTGGTGCAAACATTGCCTATGTCTAGTTGTGTTTTTCCTGAATTTTCCCACACTGTGGAAACCATTGCTTGAGTTTCATTTTATTTTTCATGTATTGGCACCATGGAACCTCTGGGACAAAGCCAAGCTGTTACAGCATGGTTTAGGATCACGGCCTGTGTGCCAGCACCTTCCTTTTCTAATCTTGTCCCCTGTCAAACAAGACACAGCCTCACACCACAGGGATCCCTCACTGCCAGAGGATAACAGCAGCGGCTCAGCAAGGTAGACCTCAGTGTGCAGAACCTGGGCATGATCTGGGGAAAATAATCAAATGCAGTTTTCAAAAGTCGGGGTTATGTAAAAGACTGCTCATGGGGGTCATCCAGTTCACATATCCAGTCAGGCCACACGGTTCTCCTCGTTATCAAAGCCATAGAAAGAAGGAGGACTATATATACATTGACTTTAGAGAGATTTAAGGACAAACTTCAGCAAAAATATAAGGATGACTTATAATCAGCACATTAATGGCCTGTCTATAATTAGGACTTCCCATAGTATGTGCAGTCTGTCCACTTAAATGTTTTAAGTAACTGTTTTTCCTTTTCTCTTCCTCTCCGTTCTGCCTAAAGTTTTGAATAACATCTTTTAGCAGATATGAAAAAAAACATCCTTTCTAAAAATGACCTCTCTAAAACACCTGCTCAATCATTTTCCTGTTTAAAGTTACTCAGTGCTTCCCTCCTAGAACTGAGTACTTTCAGTATTCAGTCCAAACATCCTTGGGTAGTCTAGAACTATGCAATATGGTAGCCCCTAGCCACACGTGGTTTCTGGGCACTTGAAATCTGACTAGCACAAGAAAGGAACTGATTTTTAATACTGTTTAATTAAAATTAATCTAAAATTTAAACCTGGCATTTGACCCAATTTTTGGAAAATTAAGAACTATATTTGGAATGACTTGGGTATGTGAAATCTACTTTTCAACTGTAAATTTTATGAAATATAAATATAGTTCCAGTATTTTTTATGGAAACTTAGCAACTAAATTTGAGGTAAAGCCCTAAGTACCAGATTTTGAATACATAGTTCATAAAAAAATGTAAAAATATTTCATTAAGAATTTTATGGCTGGGTACAGTGGCTCATGTCTGTAATCCCAGCACTTTGAGAGGCCGAGGCGGGCAGATCAAGAGGTTAAGAGATTGAGACCATCATGGCCAACATGGCGAAACCCCGTCTCTACTAAAATACAAAAATTAGCCACGCGTGGTGGCACACACCTGTACTTCCAGCTACCCGGGAGGCTGAGGCAGGAGAATCACTTGAACCCAGGAGGCAGAGGTTGCAGTGAGCTGAGATCATGCCACTGCACTCCAGCCTGGCGACAGAGTGAGACTCCGTCTCAAAAAAAAAAAAAAAAAAAAAGAGAACTTTATATTGATTACATGTTGAAATGATACTTAGGATACATTAGGTTAAATAAGATATATTGTTAAATTAATTTCACCTGTTTCTTTTTACTTTTCTTTGTTTATGTGACTACTATAAAAGTTTAAATTATACATGTGGCCCACATTCTATTTCTTTTGACAGTGCTGATCTAGCAAATTTACTGAATGCAGGAAGAATGAATAAATGAATGGATTCAAAGCCCTTCACCACTTGCTTCAATCTTGCTCTTTAGTCTCATCTGCCACGACTTTAATTCATCTATTTGGCACTTCATCTGGGCCAGCATTCCTGGCGCTTTCACGTGTCAGTGGCTTTGTTCCTTCTCCTCCAACTGGCTTGAGTTTCTCTTCATCCTTTAGGACCCAGCTCAAATGTCCTCTTTTCTCTGAAGCATTTACTTGCCTTCCCAGGCCCGAGCTCTGTGCTCCCAAAGGCCTGGAGCATTCTGTAGATCCTATTATGGCGCCTACTAATTCTCTGGGGTTTCATGTGTCACAGAGTTTCACAAGTCTTTTTTGTTTTGTTTTGTGTAGAGACAGAATCTCACACTGTCGCTCAGGCTGGAGTGCAGTGGCGCGATCTCAGCTCACTGCAGCCTCTGCCTCATGGGTTCAAACAATTCTTGTGCCTCAGCCTCCCGAGTAGCTGGGATTACAGACGCACACCACCACACCCATCTAATTTTTGTAATGTTAGTAGAGATGGAGTTTCACCATGTTGGCCACACTGGTCTCAAACTCCTGACCTCAAGAGATCTGCCCTCCTCGGCCTCCCAAAGTGCTGGGATTACAAGCACATGTCTTTTTCCTATGAATTCCCAACATTAAGTGGCATGCCTTGGACCTTAGAGATGCCCAGTAAATGTCTGCTGAGCATGTCAAAGACCTCACATAGAATGGCGCCAATTCTTTGCTGGTAGAATTCATGTCAGAGACTCTGGGAGGGGTTCTGAGTTAAAGTGGACCTCAGTGAAGGGGGTGCCCTAACATGGGCAAAGGCAAAATCTGCTACGTGATTATAGCAACCACAGAGGAAGAAATCAAGAGTGTGTACAGATGAGTCAAAAGGGCCTGGAATTCTCTTCTGCTTGCTGTTTGGGGAGGAGACACACACGCAGCAAGCACAACTCATTTCAGCAGGACCGCAGGGGTGCAAACAGTATTGCATCGAATCAAAACGTCTTTGCGGGAATCTGGTGAAGGTCTGACAATCAGGAAGGAAAGGGGGTGGAGAGAAGACTATTTTAAGCAGAGTCATAAAGAAAAAGTCTCTTAAGTCTCTCAGAGCCAGATGGAAGATTTATGCTTCATTTGTCAAGTGAGAGGATAGAACCTTAGGGTTCCTCTAAGTCACTCTCTCCTTCAGGCACACCTTTCTCTTCACTGCACCAGCAGGAGGGAGGGCTGTATCTAAATCTAGGTTTCTAGTTGTCAACCAAGGCAGGCCCAGATGAAATGCAGGGACGCTTCAGACTTGAAACCGATAGGCACCCCCAGTGAAGGTGGGGCACTGCTAAAAGAGGCTAAGCATCAAGGAGCTGGGAAATTCCAAAGCTCCTTGTTTTACTTGTTATACTTCAAAGAACTCTTCCCAGGGCAACATGGAGAGCCAGGGGAGTAGAAATGAATGAGTTAAAAAAAATCAGCCTTTGCTTAAAATAGCTCAGCAGTCGCTCCTACTAGAAAAAAATCTAATTAAGCATGTCTTTCCACTGCATCGTTGTTAGTAGTAGGTAAAAACAACCAAACTAAACCAGAAACAACCTAGTTGAATAAACTATAGAATATCTATATTGTGGCATATTATATAGCTATTAAAAAGAAAACAATATTGTGATGTGTTAACCTGGAGGTGTTTCACAGAAATGCGTACAGTTTGGGAGTATTTGCATGAAATCAGCCCTCCCCCACCACGGTTGTGTGTGTGTGTCCGTAGTAAAAAGTTTGATTTCAGAGAGAAAGAATGAGGGGCTGGAGGAAAGAAGAAAAGAGAGAGAGAAAGAGAACAGAAGGAGGAGGAAAAGGAGGAAGTGAGGAGAGGTGGAAGGATACACAATAAGCTGTTCACATTGGTTACTTGAGGGAGGCAAGGTTGTGAGGGGCATTGTTAATTGCGGGCGTGTGGGTATATATAGTCATGCACTGATAACAATGTTTTGGTCAATGACAGACTGCTTATACAATGGCAGTCTCATAAGATTATAATGAAGCTGAAAATTTTCCAGCGCCTTGTGATGTGGTAGCCATCACAATGTCACAGCGCAATGGATTACTCACGTGTTTGTGGTGATGCTGGTGTAAAGAAATCCACTGTGCTGCCGGTGTTGGAAAAGTATAGCACGTACAATCATGTAAAGTACGCAATGCTTGATAATGACAATAAATGACTATGTTTCTGGTTTATGTATTTCCTGTATTATACTTTCAATTATTATTTCAGAGTGCATTTTTTCTACTTGTTAAAAAAGAGCTAACTGTCAAACAGTCTCAGGCAGGTCCTTCAGGAATGTTCCAGAAAAAGGCCTTGTTATCAAAGCAGACGACAGCTCCATGCATGTTACTGCCCCTGAAGACCTTCCAGTGGGCAAGATACGGAGGTAAAGACAGTGGCATGATGATTCTAACCCTGTGTAGGCAGGCCTAGGCGAATGTGTGTGTCTCCATCTCAGTTTTTAAGAATAAAAGCTTAAAAAGCAAAAAAAAAAAAAAGATTTTTTTTAAAATAGAAAAAACCTTATAGAATAAGGATATAAAGAAAAAATATTTATGTATGTCTGTACAATGTGTTTGTGTTTTAAGCTAAGTTCTATGAAACGGTCAAAAGTGAAAAAATTTTACAAGCTTATAAAGTAAAAAGGTTATAGTAAGCCAAAGTTATTATTGAAGAAAGAAAAATATTTTACAAATGTAGCATAGCCTAACTGTACAGTGTTTATAAAGCCTACAGTAGTATACAGTAACATCCTAGGCCTTCACATTCACTCAGTGACTCATCCAGAGCACCTTCCAGTCCTGAAAGCTGGATTCATGGTAAACACTCTATACAGCAAGTTTACCACTGAAATTTTTTATTCTGTATTTTTACTGTATCTTTGCCATATTTTGATATGTTTAGATACACAAATGGTTACCATTGTCTTACAATTCCCACAGTATTCAATACAGTGACAGGCTGTCGTGTGTAGTAGGCTATACCATCTAGGTTTGTGTTAGTACACTCTCTGATGTTTGCACAATGACAAAATTGCCTAATGATGCATTTCTCAGATCGTATCCTTACTGTTAAATGATGCATGACTGTGTGTGTGTGTGTGTGTGTGTGTATGTACTCTCACATACACACATAAATATATACAGTCTACTCTCTGTATCCAAAGTTCTGCACCTGCAGATTCAACTAACCAGAGATGGAAAATATTCCCTCCATTGTCCCTGCTCTTACCTCGCATGGAATCTGGCCAGCATCCCAATACAGCTTCCCAGCTTCCTACTAAAATACTCCTAAAGACCCCCATAAATGAGAATAGTCACAAGAATTCTGAAAACTTGGACTGCTCCCTATCGCCAGTGGTTCATGTCTATGGTCCCAGCTACTTGAGAGGCTGAAGTGGGAGTATTACTTGGGCCCAGGGAAGTTGAGGCTGCAATGAGCCGTAATTGCACCACTGCAAACCCAACTAGGCAACACAGAGAGACCCTGTCTCAAAACAAACAATAAAAAAAAAAACAGAGCAATGTTTACTGACTTTTGGTAGAAAAATAATTATTATGACTTAAATTATCTCCAGTGAAACTGTCATTTGTGTGTGAAGCCACTATAATGGCATTCTCAGATATTCACTGAGAAATTGAACTAAAAATTAGTTGAGTTACTTTAGCCAACTGAAAGAAGAATCAAAATTAAGAATTTAGTACAGAGAATTCAAGGTATAAAAGTAATTTTGGGTTTTCCTTTACTTGTGTTAGACTCCAAACTTGGGGATCCAGTCAGTTATGAATTACCCAGTAGATTTTGCAACCAAGCGGTGAAATGTGACCTTATGGTACCTTCTGCTTCCACTTTCCTCAGTAATACCAGAAACTGCAGAAACTTCTCACTCTTCTTGCCTCAATTCATAGGGCTTCTCCTGACAGCATGGTGACCTGAACAATGAGGACCATTGCATTTCAGGACCTAATGGAAACGGTCAAACTATTTACAAAGTTGAGACATTGCAGCAGCAGAATCGCTGAGGAAAAAAGCTTATTATCTCCTCTACAAAAGCAGAGTTGCCAAGGAACTTGATTTTCTGTGTCTGCAAAACTCATGTTTAATGAGTCACTGGGCTCTCTTTTTATTTTTTTAATCAGTTAAGAGTAGCAAATAACGCAGGGACAGAAATAATCTGTTACCAGGCCCTCTTCATCTATGGCCTGGGGTGTTTCTGGGCTAATTATGCCATGAACAAAATGTACATAAAAAACGGAAAAAAAAAACCCAAAATGTACAGAAATATATCATAATGTTCATTGGTGATTATCTTTGGGTGGAATAATTCTCAATAATTTTAATGTTTACCTTTGTAGTCTTAAATTTTCTAGTTTGTTTCTTTTTTAAACAATGTGTAGTTGTTACTTATACTTAGGAAAAAAAGAGGCTTTAAATATCATTTGATACAATTCTGCCTATGCCACTTGAGATAGCTATTTCTGTGGTTTCTCTCAGCTCACAACGAGCCCTTCTCTCTGGGTATTCCTTGTCCTCCATCTGCTTCACAGGGAAGAGTCCCAGGTAACCATGTTTATATCAGTCAGGTCCTAATTCAAATGCTACCTCCTCAGACTTTCCAAACAGCTGCCCACGGTGCTCACTCCCAACAATGCATTCTGTTTTGTTTTATCCACAGAACTTGTTAGCGGTTGCTTTATTTTCTTGTATACTGTTTTGCTCTTTTTTTTTGAGACCGAGCCTCGTTTTGTCATCCAGGCCAGAGTGCAGTGGCGTGATCTTGGCTTACTGCAACCTCCGCCTCCCGGGTTCAAGTAATTCTCGTGCCTCAGCCTCCCCAGTAGCTGGGACTACATATGCGCACCACCACGTCTAGCGAATTTTTATATTTTTAGTAGAGACATTTGCCATGTTGGCCAGGCTGGTCTCGAACTGCTGACCTTGTGATCTGCCTGCTTTGGCCTCCCAAAGGGCTGGGATTACAGGTGTGAGCCACCGTGCCTGGCCTGTTTTTCTCTTTTCAGTGAGGGGCTTTGTCACGTTGACTGCTGTGTCCCCAGCACCAAGTGTCGTGTCCCACACATACCATATGCACTCAATAAAGTACAGAAAAAAACAAAAAAGCTCCCTGTGACCCCAGCTGCCTGTCCATAGCTAAGAGGGCCAAGGAGACCCTGAGCAAAGCAAGGCCAACCACCTCATTTCTCTCAGGAATCTGGAGCTGGGAATCAGAGTGCCGTGGTAATGTGCAAATGCGAAAGCTGTCAGGTGGGCATATTCTGGCTTGTAAGCCAGAGAAAGAAAAAAAACCCAGCTTAGAGAGAAGGAAACAGTGTTTGTGAAGCAGTGGGGAGCACTGTGAGCCTTTTAGGCCTGATCCCACACGCCTTCTAGGGCCTGCTGTGCCTCAGCCTTGAGTCTTCTAACCTTATAATGAAGTTTTGTGTTTCAGGTTAGGCCAGCGGGAGTTGGCACCTGCTACCTACAACCAGAGTCTGGCTCAGTATTACCTACAATCACAATCATGTTTTTAAAATTCACAGCAAAAAGATGTGGTGAAAACGCTCCACAGTGTTTGCCTCTGAGTGGTGGGACTACCTAGTTTTCTATATTTTCTTTGTTTCTTTTTTCTTTTTTTGGAAACAGGATCTCGCCCGTTGAGTGCAGTGGCACTATCTTGGTTCACTGCAGCCTCAACCTCCTGGGCTCAAATAATCCTCCCACCTTAGTCCCCTGAGTGGCTGTGACCACAGATGTGTTCCACCACGCCTGGCTAACTTTTGTATTTTTTGTAGAGATGGGTTTTGCCATGTTGCCCAAGATAGTCAAGAACTCCTAGGCTCCTGGCTGGGCGTGGTAGCTCACGCCTGTAATCCCAGCACCTTGGGAGGCCAAGGCAGGCAGATCACAAGGTCAGGAGTTCGAGACCAGCCTGGCCAACATAAGAGAAACCCCGTCTCTAATAAAAATACAAAAAATTAGCTGGGTGTGGTGGTGGGTGCCTGTAATCCCAGCTACTCATGAGGCTGAGGCAGGAGAATGGCTTGAACCCAGGAGGTGGAGGTTGCAGTGAGCCAAGATCGCACCATTGTATTCCAGCCTGGGCGACAGAGCGAGACTCCATCTCAAAAAAAAAAAAAAGAAACAAACAAAAAAAAACTCCTAAGCTCCAGTGACCCACACTCTCCTTGGCTTCCCAAACTGCTGTGATTATAGACATGTGCCACCACACCTGACCAGTTTTCTATATTTTATAAAGCAAGTATGTGTTACTTTTATAATAATAGACTTGGTCAATTCTAGTAGATCGTGTTCTATCCACTTTAGGAAGAAGAACTGAGAGGTGAAGCAGTAAAATGACTCACCGAAGTTGATGAAAGTGTGCCTGGGGCTTTCTGATGCACAGGCCCATATTCCCCCCGCCATCCCCCAGGGAGTCTTTGGCTGGTAGCTGTGCTTTTCATCCCCAAATGCTACATTTCTGTTACTTATGCCATAATAAATTATCTCACTAAGGTGAAAGAAAACTTCTTCTTGTAGGCTAATTCTAGTCAGTTGGGGGTGATGGTCCATACTGCTGTGTTGAGCAAGTTTCTGAGGCAGCATTCAGACTTGGTAGGAAGTCCCACGACTGGTGAATGCTGCCTGGCCCAAGTGTAGGGAGGTGGGGGATGAAATGGAGGAAAGTTCTGTTCTAATTCTTTCTCAGATGCAGGGCAAACCTCTGCTTTATGAGAGGGAGGAAAACAGGCAGAAAGGGATACACCTGTATCACATATACTTCCATCTCTGGTGTGCACGTTACAAGAAGTTCTAACTTTATTGTACAAGGATGGCATTATGATGACATAAAGAATAAGGGAGTGGCTGTATAAATTCTGCTTTGCTTTAAAAATTATCTTTGTTTGAAATTTTGCTGCACTTTCCTTAGCTAGCTGGTGGCCAAAGGGCTGACTGTCATGGAGTGGGGGATGGAGGGCGTCAGCTGATGGGTTCAATGTCAGCATTGCTGGGTAGAGGCCTGAGGGCGGTGCTTGTGGCCTATTTGTGGGCTGCATGGGTTGGCCCCCACTGTGGCTTTAATTCCTAAATAAATCTCACAGAACTGCTGATTCATCTCACTTGCTTTCTTGAAGTGCATTCACCAGCCCCACCTAGTTTTAAGAAAGCTCCTTAAGTGACCCAGAGGTCCTCTTGGGTGAGCAGCCCTGTCTTGGGTCCAGTAAAACAACAGGGAGGAGGGGCAAACAATCCAAACAGCATCACAGGAACAGGCCACAAGCTGTTACTTAGAAACCAAGGGAGATTAAGCTGATGCAGGAGGACTGGGCAAAAACCCAGAGGCCAGACAACAGAGTGGGCCAGCGGCTTTCTCCCTCTCCAGCGGCAAACAATCCTGTCCCCTCCCCTGCTTCTCCTGCAGTCCCCGCTCTTGTCACCCTAGCTACTGGCAAACCCCACAGGTACCTGCAGACAAATCTCAGCTTCCTGGGCCCAGCACACACTGTTTCTGTGCTAGATGTGTAGGGGGGACTGTTCATCTTTGCAGCTGTGTGGGTAGGGGATGGCCCTGGGCAGGGGCAGTGGGATGAAGCAGCCTCCCTGAGGCTCTCTGGGAGTCCTGAAGGCTGAAGCTCACGCTGCTCTGCAGTCCGGGCTGGAGAGGTTTTACATATTTGTGCAGTGGATCATAATGTTACCTCACCATGCACCCAGCAGCCAGCATCTCCAAAATGCAGGGGAAGTTGAAGAGATGAGCCAGGGGACTGCAAACCTCTTTTCCACCATTAAATAAAATTTGTAGGAGGCCATTGGTTTGGACTAGGCTCCCGTTCTGGGCCCAACAGACCGAACCAACGTGGAGTCATCCGTGCTAAATGAAACAAACAACTTGGATGTACACACTGTAACAGATGGCTGAGTTTTGGTAGTTCCAGCAGCTGAGCTTAAGTCAATAGTAGGTAGCCAGCTGATTCACATAAGGCTGTAACTAATTAACCTCAGTTCCTCACTTCTGTTTTCTAAACATAAATATTGCTTGACCATGTGGCTTATTCTTCAAACATTTTTCTGGTCCTGAGGTCTGCCCAATTCTAGAATCATGAATAAAAGCCAATGAAGATCTCTAAATGTGTTGTAATCTGGTCTTTTGGACACCACTAACTTAGAAAGCTCTAAGGAAGATTCCAGAAATCAGATTTGTCTGAGAACTCAATCCTGTACTCACGAGCAGTCATTTGTGAGTTTGTAGAATTCAGGTTGGAATAATACAACAGAGAGCTAAGAGGGATTTTCCAACTCTAAAAGTGGTTAAATCCTGAATTACTTAGGAATTTTCCCACCTTTACAAATCTTAAAAGTGGAAGAAATACCTTTCTTTCTTTTTTTTTTTTTTGTTTTTTTTTTTTGATTTTTTGAGACAGGGACTCTCTCTGTCACCCAGGCTGGAATGCAGTGGCGCGATTTCAGCTCACTGCAACCTCTGTCTCCTGGGTTCAAGCAATTCTTCTGCCTTAGCATCCTGAGTAGCTGGGATTACAGGCACGCGCCACCACACCAGGATTTTTTTTTTTTTTTTTTTTTGAGATGGAATCTCCCTGTGTCACCCAGGCTGGAGTGCAGTGGCGCGATCTCGGCTCACTGCAACCTCCGCCTCCTGGATTCAAGTGATTCTCCTGCCTCAGCCTCCCGAGTAGCTGGGATTACAGGCGTGCACCACCATGCCCGGCTAATTTTTGTATTTTTAGTAAAGATGGGGTTTCACCGTATTGGCCAAACTAGTCTTGAACTACTGGCCTCAGTAGATCAGCCTGCCTTGGCCTCTCAAACTGCTGGGATTACAGGCATGAGCCACCGTGCCCAGATGGAAGAAATCTTTCTACCTGGATAACTTCTGTGTATGTTCCAGGCTGCTCAAAAGGTGGAAATCACTAGACAATCTAATTTTGGAAAGGCCTTTGCAGCCCTGAATTCTTAAGACATTGCTCTTATATAACAAAAACACTTTTGCTTGTTTTATGTTTTTTGTTGTTGTTGTTGTTGTTGTTTTTTTTTTGAGAGACAGTCTTGCTCTGTTGCCCAGGCTGGAGTGCAGTGGTGCGATCATGGCAAACTGCAGCCTTGACCTCCCAGGCTCAAGTGATCCTCCCATTTCAGTCTCCCAAGTAGCTGGGACCGCAGGCATATACCACCAAGTACAGTTAATTTTTGCATTTTTTGGAGAGACAGGGTCTCGAAATGTTGCATAGGCTGGTCTTCAAACTCCTGGACTCAAGTAATCCTCCTGTCTTGGCTTCCCAAAGAACTGGGATAACGGGTGTGAGCCATTGCACTTGGCCCTGTTATTAAAGATCGAAGTCTTTATTTTAAAAATGTGGCAGCCAGAGGTTATACAAAGCACAACAAATAAGTCTCATGTTGCACATCAAGTCCTATTAATTGGCAGTAGCTGCCCGGAGTGCTGTGTTGACAAACATTCTCAGGCCACACCTGCTTACTGAGAAACAGTGCTGGGATCAACTAGCAATGGCCATGGATGCGGAAGTAGGGGATGATGTCTCTCATGCCACATATTTGACACTCAGTTAAATGCAGAGGCATCTTTCAGACTTCTATACCCAGTGTTTCTTAGGATTCTGGAAAGCGGACCATTAACAGAGTTAGAAGATAAGAATTCATTATCAATGGTTTTCCCCCCAAGGAATCAGTAACGTAGCTTCCTCAGAGACAGGTTTGTTATTTATTGATGATGTCTCTTATCCTGTGAACAGCAAGAGATCCCACTCTCCCTTCTCCGGTTCGAGTCCTCAGGATTTTGTTCCTGGACAAAAGCTCACTCTGTCATCCTTATGGATTTGTTCCTGGATACTGTTCTAGTCTCTCAGTGGTCTCCTAGCCTTACCTTCTTGCATCCATTCCGCATAAGGATGATGAATTGAGCTTTCTAGATTGAAATCCTGATTATTCCTGCCCCTTTGGTAGTTCCCATCACTCACAGGACAATTATTTGCTCCTACATATGATCCATCTTGATCTAGTCCTTGCTTGCCTCTCCATCTCCATCTCTTATCCCTCTTTGCCTTGGCACTTTATGTCACAGTCTCGTGGAGTTACTTGGTTTTCCTGACCTTCTCCACTTGGGGCTTCTCTGGAGTGGTGTGCACCCCCACTTCAGAGACTCAGCCGAGTCCTCCTCAGGCCACCTTCCTGGATCCTTTCCTTTCCCCTTACACTGGAGGAAAGGGCCCTTGCCACACATTCTGTGCTTGCTTTGATCTCATTGTGTGATCACACATTTGTCTCTCTCCCCTACTGAAACCCTAAGCTTTGCAAGGATTCAAGAATCTTATTTATTTGCATCCAAACCACTAGTGCAATTGATGGACTATGGGTGCCTGATACATAGTTATGGGATGAGTGGAAGGATGAGGACTGGGCAGTTTTCCCAAATTCATAAAACGGATGGTGACTCAGCAGAGAGCTCATGATCACTAGGTTGATACACTCATTTCCTCACACTATCTTCATTGTTTTACTTAATTACCTGCTCTCCTGGCCCCATAAGCAGCTTCTTCTAAAAATGTTGGTTATCACAAGAAATTGAGGCAAAGGAGCCAAGAACCAATGTGAATGATGTAAAATTATAGAAATTCAAAGTCATTGAATCTTAGCTCTAGTGAATAATCTCACAGTCCAGATTCAGTGGCAGAGCCTATGTCTCATCCATGCCTCCCTCCCTCCCTGCCTTCTTCCCTTCCTCTCTCCCTCTCTCTCTTTTTTGGGAAAAAGGAGTTGTTTTCAGCAACTATAAGGGGATCTGTGAAAATTATATGACCACCTTTTTATGGTCTATATGACAGATATTTAATTTTGATTGAAATAGAAGTGAAGAGTAAGGGATTCATAATTTTGTCCAAATTCTTGTTGTTTTCTTTGAGACAGGGTCTTGCTCTGTTGCCCAGGCTGGAGTGTAGTGGCACAATCTCAGCTCACTACAGCCTCCACCTCTGGGGCTCAAGCAATCCTCCCACCTCAGCCTCTTGAGTAGCTGGGATTATAGGCATGTGCCACCATACCCAGCTAATTTTTTGCAGAGGCAGGGGTCTCACTATGTTGCTTAGGCTGGTCTTGAACTCCTGAGCTCAAGCAATACACTCGCCTTGACTTCCCACAGTGTTGGGATTACGGGCATGAGCCACTGTGCTGGGCCTTTTGGCCCCAGTGCTGCAGCTGCACAGAGTTCTAATTCCCAGATCCCTTAATTAAAATGTTCTCAGCTTTTTCTCTTTTCTTGGGGAAAAAAAAAAAAAAAAGGTAAGCAGCTCATTTCAGAGGAGAAAGTGAAGTGACTCGCCTTGTGTAGCTGTGTTTTTGTCTCGTAGTAGGCGATCACGGGGATGGACGCTCGGTAGTAGGCTTCTAGGCGCTTGGCGATGGTCTTGGTGGTGTCGTCCACAGGCAGGCTGCTCCGGCTCCTTTGGAGAAGGCGGTTGGTCATGGTGTCTGCCGAGCAGTCCATACAGATCACCAACTGTGGGTCTCCAATCTGGAGATGGGAGTGGAGCACAACACAGTCAGAAACCTCACCCTGCTGATGTTCTGGAAAGGCCCAGGGCCTCTGGTTTTTCCTTTCTTGGCCTTCTGGTTCCCTTCAAGGTCCCAGCATTACACTGTGGTGCAGCTGGGACTGGACTCCATAGCTCCCCCCTTCCAGGTCAGTTCCCTTCCACACACTGCCTCAGAGCTGTCTCTTGCCCTCAGCTTTTAGGCCACCTCACGTGATGCAGACGCGTATATGCCACCCACTGCAGCCACTATCTGTCTTCTTCTGCACTGAGAAGAAAGGAGTATGTATGTGTGAGGGGGTGTTTCCTCTAATGTGAAGCCTTTCCTGACCACCTGAGGCACAGCTAATCACTTCTCCTTCAAGCCACCGTGATATCTTATAACAGCCACAGGTGGCATTCTGTGGCTGTGCCTGTACTGTGTCAGGTGAGTGGGGCATAATGCTTGAGCACACAGGGGCTGGAATCAGGCTGCTTAGGGTCAAACCCTGGTGTCATGACTTGTCTCCAGGATGGGCTTCATCAATTCGTTATCTCACTTTACTTGTAAGCTACTCTCCCACTGAGACACAGAAACACCTTGAATCTGACCTGTAACTATTTTGACCAACAGACTGTAGCGGAAATAATGTCCATGCTTTTAGAGTCTAGGTCACAAGAAAGTTTGCAGTTTCTGTCTGGTTTTGTGGAACACTTGCTGCAGTGGGGAGTCCGCTGCCATCTAAGATGTCCAACTATCCTGAGACTGCCAGGCTGAGAGGAAGCCCAAGTTAGCCATGTGGAGAGGCCATGTGGACGGAGATGCCCTACCAGCCCCCAGCTGTTTTAGATATCCCAGCCCTGGCTCCAGAAATGGATCTCAGCCCCAGCCACTGTCTGAGTGCAACTGCATAAGGAACCCCAAGTGAGGACCAGCCCGCTGAGCCCCATAACTTCCAGAACCACGAGAGATAATAACAAATTGTTCTTTAAAGTTTTTATTTTCTTTTCTTTTGTAAGAGATGGGGTCTCGCTCTGATGCCCAGGCTGGAGTGCAATGGCTATTCATGGCACAATTATAGTGCACTATACAGTCTTGAACTCCTGGACTCAAGTGATCCTCTTGCCTCAGCTTCCGGAGTAGCTGGGGCTACACACACACGCCACTGTGCCAGACTTACATATTGTTCATTTAAACTGACTTCCTCATTAACTAGAAGTCTGACTCAACTTCTCTGCATCTGAGTCTTCTCATTCATACAATGAGGATGATCATAGGATTGCTGTGAGGATGAAATAAAATTAAATAAGGTAACGTACGTATGCTCCTTGGCATACGGCAGACACTCACTAACGATTCACTGTTAGGCTTATTTCCTCTATGAGGCTTAGGTTCCCTGTGTGCAGGGATTAAGAATTCTCTGCTCCTAGTCCCAAGTCTTGCACACAGTAGGTGATGAAGAAATGTTTTAATGAATGAGTGATGGTGGTATGATCTGTGGTATGAGTCTCCCCATCTCCATATCCTTCTCTTAAATGTTCTTTTGTCTCTGGGACATGCTTACTTTGCATCCTCCTCCAACCCTGGATCAAAGGAAACCATTACTCCCCCTGACCTTGCCACATTCGAGCTGTGAGTAAATGAAGGCTTGCCACCACCGTAGAAAGTGTGTGGGGTGGGATGAGAACAAAGTTCAGTCAAGAAGAGGATGTTTAGGCAATACGGAGAACTCACAATATCGTGAGTTGCCAGACAGTGTTGGTCAAACATTTATCTACCTCCTCTGAGGGGTGTACTTTAAGGAACAGAGTGGAAACATTCTCCAAAATTGACAACAGTGCAATAAACCTCTGGAATAGGTCATGCGACTTTTCTGTCTGTATTAATTGGAAGGAAAAAAAAAAGAGCATTTGTGTAGCAAGAAAGGCTGGGTGAGGGTTTAGGAAAAAAATGACCCTTGTTTACCAGCAGAGGGCGAGCTTGGGAGGCGGCTTAATGTTCTCCCTGAAACAACTTTGGGTTAGGGTTGCATGAGGCAGCCAGGCGATTTTTCCAATTGTTGGGTCATTTTCAGGCCACTCGTGGGGACAGGAAAGATAGTTCAGGGACACAGGTACAAACAGAGATTATATGTCACTGAGCAGGAGCCGGCAGCAAATGACCTTTTAGACCAAAATAAGCACGGGGCAGAGAGGTAGCTTTTTCTTCCACACTGATTCCCAAAGTGTGGCCCGCGGACCAGCAGCATGTCATTTGGAAGCTTGTTAGAAATATAGACTCTCAGGCACAACATGCGACCTGCTGAAGCAGAATCTGTTTGTTTTGTTTTGTTTTGTTTTGTTTTGGTGACAGAGTCTCGCTCTGCAGCCCAGGCTGGAGTGCAGTGATGTGATCACTGCAACCTCTGCCTCCCAGGTTCAAGCAATCCTCCTGTCTTAGCCTCCTAAGTATGGGATTACAGGTGTGCACCACCACACCCGGCTAATTTTTGTATTTTTAGTAGAGATGGGGTTTCACCATGGTGGCCAGGCCGGTCATGAACTCCTGACCTCAAGTGATCCACCCACCTCAGCCTCCCAAAGTACTGGGATTACAGGTGTGAGCCACCGCACCCAGCCTAGAGTCTGCATCTTAACCAGATCCCTAAGTGAGTCTTCACAGCATCATAGTTTGAGAAGCTACTCTGACAAGCCATTTTCCTGTGCCAAAACTAGGGGGTTTGACCTAACCTCTCTCTCCTGGAATCAGCACTCTCTTCCTATATAAAAAGCTATCGATCAGTTATTCTATTTGGAAGTGACCTGAACCATTTGTTTTTAATACCTAAAATTTTTTGAAATGTTTCAATGAGATACTATTTAATTTTTTTCAAAATGCTTCGCTATGTATCATTAGAAAGTCCCTTGGAGTAGCTGTCTGGCTCCTAGCTCTGCTCTGTTTTCACCAGACTGTGGTTAGTCTTCAACATCAAGTAAGCAGGCGAGCAGAGAACTCTGCCCTTGGCTGAATGAATCAGAGACTTGGGGACATTGGCCTGCCCCCAACGTCACCCTGCTGGCACCCTGGGGCTCTGGCACCAGCATCACTGGATTCTCCATGGCCTTTGGTTTTCAGGGGACCTTAGTTAGAGCACAAGTGCCCTTGGAAGGACTGCTGAGATGCCATCAGCAACATTTCAGCAGCTGGCTATGCTTCACTGTGCTAAGGGCTTTACAAACAGCCATCCCATAAGCCCTCTGGCGCCCTTGCCGGGAAGTATGATTATTCCCACTTTAAGGATGAGGAAATGGAGGCCCTCAGAGGTTAACCTTCCCAAGGTCACTAGGGACTAGTGAGTGACAGGCCTGAAGCAGATATATGTAACCCCAAAGCTTGGTGACCTCACCCTGATGGAGAGAGCCAGCACCTTCAGAATGAGGTTTTGGGCAAGAAGCTGAGTGGGCCAAATGGAACCAGGAGAGGAGGGTGGGGCCGTGGGAAAGGGAGCGAGTGGGGTGGGGTGCCTACTCACTTACTTTATTTTTCAGAAGCCGCCTCTGCTGTCTCTTGGGATCTAGTGGGACTGAGAGGTGACAGCATGCTGGCAGCCCTCACAGCCCCCGCTCGATGTCGGCGCCTCCTCCGCCTTAGCGCCCACTCTGGCCGCGCTTGAGGAGCCCTTCAGCCCGCCGCTGCACTGTGGGAGCCCCTTTCTGGGCTGCCCAAGGCCGGAGCCGGCTCCCTTAGCTTGCAGGGAGGTGTGGAGGGAGAGGCGCAGGCGGGAACCGGGACTGTGCGCAGCGCTTGCAGGCGCGTGCGCAGAGTTCCGGGTGGGCGTGGATTCCGCGAGCCGCGCACTCGGAGCGGCGGGCCGGCCCGGCGGCCGCGGTCAGTGAGGGGCTTAGCACCTGGGGCCAGCAGCTGCTGTGCTCGATTTCTCGCCGGGCCTTAGCTGCCTCCCCGCGGGGCAGGGCTCGGGACCTGCAGCCCCCGCCATGCCTGAGCCTTCCCCCCCACCTCCCCCTGGTCTCCTGCGCCGCGCGAGCCTCCCCAACGAGCGCAGCCCCCTGCTCCACGGCGCCCAGTCCCATCCACCACCCAAGGGCTGAGGAGTGCGGGCGCAGGGCGCGGGACTGGCAGGCAGCTCCACCTGTGGCCCAGTGCAGGATCCACTGGGTGAAGCCAGCTGGGCTCCTGAGTCTGGTGGGGACTTGGAGAACCTTTATGTCTAGCTAAGGGATTGTAAATACACCAATCGGCACTCTGTATCTAGCTCAAGGTTTGTAAACACACCAATCAGCACCCTGTGTCTAGCTCAGGGTTTGTGAATGCACCAATGGACACTCTGTATCTAGCTACTCTGGTGGGGACTTGGAGAACCTTTGTGTCCACACTCTGTATCTAGCTACTCTGGTGGGGACTTGGAAAACTTTTGTGTCTAGCTCAGGGATTGTAAACACACCAATCAGCACCCTGTCAAAACAGACCAATCAGCTCTCTAAAATGGACCAATCAGCAGGATGTGGGTGGGGACAGATCCGAGCCTGCAGTGGCAACCCGCTGGGGTCCCCTTCCACACTGTGGAAGCTTGGTTCTTTCGCTCTTTGCGGTAAATCTTGCTACTGCTCACTCTTTGGGTCCACACCGCCTTTATGAGCTGTAACACTCACCGCGAAGGTCTGCAGCTTCACTCCTGAGCCAGCGAGACCACAAACCCACCAGAAGGAAGAAACTCCGAACACATCTGAACATCAGAAGGAACAAACTCCGGACACGCTGCTTTTAAGAACGGTAACACTCACCGCGAGGGTCCACGGCTTCATTCTTTAAGTCAGTGAGACCAAGAACCCACCATTTCCGGACACAGGACCACACTCATCCTTGCACCCCTCAGGGCATGAGGGCAGCCCACCAGCACAAGGACATGAGCATTGTGGACTGTGATCATGGTTTTGCTTTGGTCCTTCCAGCAAGTGGAGCGGGAGGAGAAGTTTGCCCTCCTGCCCTCTGACTCCACCCCCACCTTAGTTTTCTTCTGATTAAGTCAGAATGGGGGTTAGGCCACGTTTACCAGTGGGCAGGAGCTCTCCATGCCATCCAGGAACTCTCTTTGTTGAGAATAACAACTATCTTATTCTTGGTGTATGCCTCAGTTTCCTCATTTAAAAATGAGGATAATAACAGTGTTTGACTCATAGGACTATTGTGAGGGTTAAATGAGTTTGTACATGTAAAGCGCCTGACTCACTTCAAACACTACATAAATGCGAGCTAATGTTATTTAAGGTGGGCTTGGGAACATAGTCATCCTTTTGACCTGTAAAGTATCCCACTGGTCAGATTTAGGTCTAGAAAGAGTCAGCGGCCTCACTCAGGCTTTTAGCCTAAGTCGCATGCTGCAGCATGTTTACCAGAGTCTCCCTGCGCTGGCAGGAAAGGGCCCTGGCTGAAAAGAAAGTGGCATGCCTATTTCTCATTTGCTCTCACCTTGAGGTATGTCCCCTTGGGGGAACCTCACTAGAGGAGGAATATCTGGGTCATTCCAGCATTCCTGAATACACAACCCTAATGATAGTAATACTACTCAATTGATATATAACTTCTCCCCCCACACACCATTACGCAGCTCTAAGTTCTGCAGTGAACCGGGAATCAGAAGAGAGCAGAAACATCTCAAGTGAAAAATCCTATGTGGCCTCCAGGGCTCCCCACAATTCTAAACAACTAGAACACACCAACTGGACATTCCCTTGGCCAGACTCAAACCTTGTGTATGTGTGCATATGTGCACGTGTGTGTGTGTTAAGAGCTCATTCTGAAGATTAGAATACACTTATAAACAGAAACACTGGTTCTGTCAATGAAGTGTCATGAGATAGTTGAGAGTAGTAAGGCAGAGGGATCACTGTGAAGCCATCATTCCCACCTCCACGAGAGTTATGTACATATTCTGGCTAAAGGCAGAATTTCAGCTAAGAGTCTTTTGGGAGGGAAAAGCCAAGAGCAAACCCATGCATTCTACTTCTATTAATATGACTTATGTTAATATGACTTCCATTAATATGACTTCTGTTAATATGACTTCCATTAATATGACTTTTGTTAATATGACTTCTGTTAATATGTGGTTAATTTGGCTGGTGTTGAGTATGAGATTGGCTTAATACAGGAAAGCATTTCAATTTCACACCAGGGAGTCAGGCTAAGCACAGAGCCCTTCTGAAGATGGTAAGAATCTATAAAATGGCTCACGCCTATAGTCCCAGCACTTTGGGAGGCCGAGGTGGGCAGATCACGAGGTCAGGAGTTCAAGACTAGCCTGACCAACATGGTGAAACCCCATCTCTACTAAAAATATAAAAATTAGCTGGACATGGTGGTGGGCACCTGTAATCCCAGCTGCTGAGGGAGGAGAATCACTTGAGCCCAGGAGGCGGAGATTGCAGTGAGCTGAGATCACGCCATTGCACTCCAGCCTGTGGGACAGAGCAAGACTCCGTCTCAAAAAAAAAAAAAAAAAAAACCTATAAAATGGGGGTCCTAACACCTATTAAGTAGGACTGTAAAAATTAATCAAATGAAATGTGTAAAGCATCAAGTTCAGTTTCTGGTGCATTGTAAGTACTCAAAAAATAATTACTATTCCTATGTTCTGTATGATTTTAACTAAGCAAAAACAGGCAGAACAAAGTTTGGGGAGAACATACATTAAATGTTAATAGGTATTATCACTGGGTGGTTAGTTATTCTTTGTTTTATATTTTTGTGTATTGTTTCATACTATATAATTTTTATTTCTATAGTCAGAAAAAATACACATTATTAAAAAAACTATAAAGACTTATTGAACACCATATGTAGGCTTATAAGTGTGTAAAGGCACTTGTCAAGGATCCCATCCAATCTTCCCAACAATCACTGAGGTATGTATTTCCAACCAACATTTTGTAGAAGAGGAGAAGATCTACAAAGTTAGCTGACTTGCTTACCAGCCAATGAATTACAAAGCCAGGCTCCAAATACAGGCCTGTTCACACCAGAGTCACTATAACCAGGGGTTCTCAGCTGGAGTGGGGAATGAGGATGGTGATCAGAAACCCTGACTCCTCCCTAATATTCCTTCTGCCTCGTTACACACATCTACATGCATACATGCATTACATACATGTACATATACACAGCCCCTCCCCCAGTAATCATTCTGTAAACTGAAGGTATAGGTTGTAATTCAACAGGAATAAAACCAGCTTGGGGAATAGAAGATAGGAAGGTAACAGAAACCACACATAGACTTACCCTTAAGCTGTGGACATTAGTTTGCATTTGATTTTTAGCGATGTCATATGCAGTGTCCAAGGAAATCCTCAAAGGACCTTGTATCTCGGAGAACTCAGCTACAGGTATGCAAGTGTCAGCCTAACTAACTGAATTTTTAAGGAACTGATGGTCCAATGCATCGGACGCATCAATCTCGGTGACACAGAAAGGCTGGTGAGATTTTTGCGGGCTGGTTAAAACCTCTCCAGGCTTGAATGGACCTCAAACATAGTTGCAGGCGTGATGCACTAGGGGAAATACTATGCTTTCAACCAAGCTGATTACTTTGAATCTCTGGGGAAAATCAGATGTCTGCATTTGTCTTTGTCAAATTTCAAATGAATTTCTTGCTTGTAATTTGGAGGGGAGCTACAAATGAAGGGCCCTGCAGGGCATTAAGGAGTCAACAGTAGCTCATTCTGTGTTTGTAGCATCTTTGTTCATCTGGTCAGGTTTTATTATTATTATTATTATTTGAGATGGAGTTTCACTCTGTTGCCCAGGCTGGAATGCAGTGGTGCGATCTTGGCTCACTGCAACCTCTGCCTCCTGGGTTCAAGCGATTCTCCTGCCTCAGCCTCCCAAGTAGCTGGGATTACAGGCATGTGCCACCACACCCAGCTAATTTTGTATTTTTAGTAGAGATGGGGTTTCGCCATGTTAGTCTGGCTGGTCTCAAACTCCTGACCTCAGGTGATCTGCCCGCCTCGGCCTCCCCAAGTGCTGGGATTACAGGCGTGAGCCACCGTGCCCGGCCATCGGGTCAGGTTTAAAGCAGGAGCTCATTCTGGAGGGCTGGATGTGTTCTCTTGCACACCTGCTTAATTGATACTAGAATCTTCTAAAGTTACTGTACCCAGGGACAAATCAATGTCACTCTTGGTCTCTGTAAGTTCCTCCTAGCAGTATGTAAGAAATCATCTTTGTAGATGTCTAAAATCTCACTTAAGGGTTGTATGCTCAGTAATGAAATGTGTCACCTGTGTGTTGTTTGAAATGGAATCATGAATTTTAGCATTGAGTGTAACTGTCCAGTCACCATGTTGATGACTTTCTTGTTCCTTAGTTCTAGTTAGGCTTCTTCTCTGCCACATTCTAAAACCGGTCTGAACGGGGACCACAGTGGGAGAGGAAGTTTTTTGCTTTACTTTAGGGAAGATCACATGGACCATTTGAATTCATACTTACGCCAGAGGACAGACCAATGGGCTGCGTAGAGCTCTGAGCTCACCCTAATTGGGTTTTAAGCAAAGGAGGAAGTGGTGATGGAGCAGGAATTTTAGAGGCTTGTATGAGGTGTGATCAACAAATGAGTGATGCTAAACTGATAATAGTTTATAAACTTTTATAGCTTAGAAGACATTTATGCATGTTATATGATCTGATGTTTACAAAACCTTTTAAATAGGTGTTAACAGGTATTATTATCTCCATAATAAATGACAGGTGAAAACCTAGATTTTCTGACTCCAGAGTACATGAGTGACATGCTTTAATGATTCCACCTTGGGAAGCTCCAGGGCTGTCATTGCTCAAAATGGTGTGGAACCCCATAGGCCTAAGTTCTGGGGTTTGCCTTCAGACTCAATTTTAAAATTCCCCAAAGAAGAATAAGGATTATAATTTAATTTTGTTGTTGACCGAGAGAGAGAGAGAGACCTTATTTATTTACTATACATCTTGTCCTCGATCATTTGAGGGTTTCAAAAGAATGTTCTACCACCTCTCAGAGCAATTAAAAAAAAAAAAAAAGACTTGGCCGGGTGAGGTGGCTCAAGCCTGTAATCCCAGCACTTTGGGAGGCTGAGGAGGGCAGATCACGAGGTCAGGAGATCAAGACCATCCTGGCTAACACGGTGAAACCCCATCTCTACTAAAAATACAAAAAATTAGCCAGGTGTGGTGGCGGGCGCCTGTAGTTCCAGCTACTTGGGAGGCTGAGGCAGGAGAATGGAGTGAACCCGGGAGGCAGAGCTTGCAGTGAGCCAAGATCGCACCACGGCACTCCAGCCTGGGTGACAGAGCGAGACTCCGTATCAAAAAAAAAAAAAAAAAGAAAAAAAAAAGACTTTTATTCCCATCACTTCCAAACACGCGCAGGACCTGTCCTGACTTTCCTGGAGGGTCTCTCAGAGCTCTTCTAACCTTAAGTTCAAGGGCAAGGTAAGTGGGGAAAGCCTGAAACACTGTTGACCCTGCAGCAGTTATTACACATCTACAATTGTATGTTAGTGTCATGTTTACACAACTGCCAATCCTCATAGACAGGAAGCTTCTCAACGGTTGTACCACACCTTCCTCTTCCTTTCCCCTCCAACCCCCCAGCCCTGCACAGGCCTTGATTCTAAGGTGGTGTAAGAAAAATACTCCTGTTCCTCAATTACTTAGAATGTATCCCTAGGGACTTATCCACAGCCTAGATGTTGGCTAGAAGATTAGAATAAACAAAATCTAAAACAATCCATGGAAGGCTTAATATTGCTAAGATGTCGATATTACCCAAAGTGATCTACAGATTTAATGTAATCCCTAACAAAATCCTAATTTTTTTTTCCAGGAATAGAAACATCATTTTAAAACCATATAGAATCTCAAGAGGCCCTGAATTGCCAAAACAATCACCAAAAAGAACAACAAAGCTGGAGGTCTCACACTTCCTGATTTCAAAACTTATTACTAAGCTACAGTAATCAAAAGAATGTGGTACAGGCATAAAGACAGATATATAGACCAATAGAATAGACAGTCCAAAAATAAACTCTCACATATATATGGTCAAATGATTTTTCACGAGGATGCTAATATGGTTTGGAATTTGTTCCCTCCAAATCCCATGTTGAAATGTGACCGCCAGTGTTGGAAGTGGGGCCAGTTGGAGGTGTTTGGGTCATGGGGGCAGATTGCTCATGAACAGCTTGGTGCTATCCTCGTGGTAATGACTGAGTTCTCATTCTCTAAGTTCATGGAAGATGTGATTATAGAAAAGCGTCAGGGGCCTCTGCCATCTCTCTCTCAACATGTGATGCACTGGCTTCTCCCTCACCTTCTGCTGTGAGTGGAAGCTTCCTGAGGCCTCACCAGGAGCAGATGTCAATGCCATGCTTCCTGTACAGGTTGCAGAACCATGAGCCAAAATAACCTCTTTTCTTTATAAATTACCCAGCCTCAGGTATTCCTCATAGCAATGCAAACGGACTAACATAAATGTCAAGATCATTCTGTAGGAGAAAATATTCTTTCAACAAATGGCATTGGGAAAACTAGATATCCATATGCAAAATAATCTGACACCATATATAAAAAATTAACTCAAAATGGATCAAGGCTGGGCATGGTAGCTCACGCCTGTAATCCCAGCACTTTGGGAGGCCAAGGCAGGCGGATCACGTGAGGCCAGGAGTTCAACACAAGCCTGGGCAACATGGTGAAACTCCGTCTCTACTAAAAGTACAAAAAAATTAGCCAGGCGTGGTGGCATGTGCCTGTAGTCCCAGCTACTTGGGAGGCTGAGGCACGAGAATTGCTTGAACCTGGTAGGCAGAGGTTGCAGTGAGCCAAGATTCACCACTGTACTCCAGCCTGAGCGACAGACTGAAACTCCATCACAAACAAACAAAGAAACAAACAAACAAACTGGATCAAAATACCTAAATATATAAGCGCTAAAACTACAAAGCTTTTAGAAGAAAATACGGAGGGAAGGCTTCATGGGGATTAGGTAATAACTTCTTGTACAGGACAAAAAGCACAGGCAACAGAAGTAAAAATAGATAAATTGTACTACACCAAAATGAAAAGCTTTTGTGCATCAAAGGACACAATCGAAAGAGTGAAAAGACAGCCTATCAAATGAAAGAAAATATCTGTAAGTCATATATCTGATAAGGAGTTACTATCCAAAATATATAAAGAACTCCTACAACTAGACAACAACAAAAAGAAAACAACTTCATTTAAAGCACATGAAAAGATGCTCAATGTCACTAATCATTAGAGAACTGCAAATCAAAACCACAATAAGATACCACCTCACACCCATTAGGATGGCCACTATCAAAAAAACCCATAAAATAACAAGTGTTGGTGAGAAGAAATTGAAATTCTCACGCATTGTCGGTAGGAATGTAAAGTGGTGTGGCCACTATGGCTGGCAGTATGTATGTATATGTGTAGTATGGTGGCTCCTCAAAAAATTAAAAATAGAATTACCATATGATCTAGCGATTCCACTTGTGGGTATATACCCAAAAGAACGAATGCAGGAACTTGAACAGATATTGTACACACGTAGTCATGGCAACATTATTCACAATAGCCAGAAAGTGAAAGCAACCCCAGTCTCTATTGATAGGTGAATGAATAAAAATAATGTGGCATATACATACAATGGAATGTTATTTGACCCAGAAAAGGAAGGAAATTCTGACACATGCTACAACATTAATGAACCTTGTGGACATTTTGTTAAGTGAAATAAGAGGTACCTAGAATAGTGAAATTCACAGAGACAGAAAGAAAAATGGTGGTTGTCAGGAGCTGGGGAAAGGAGGGAGAGGGTAGAGTTTCAGGCAGGTGCGGTGGCTCACACCTGTAATCCCAGCACTTTGGGAGGCTGAGGTGAGAGGATCACCTGACCTCAGGAGTTCAAGTCCAGCCCTTGTAACAGAGTGAGATCCCCATCTCTACAAAAAATCAAAAAGTTTAGCTGGGTGTGGTGGTGCAGTCCCAGTTGCTCAGGAGGCTGAGGTGAGAGGATTGCTTGGGCCTTGAGGTTGAGGATGCAGTGAGCAATGATTGCATCACTGCACTCCAGCTGGGGCAACAGGGCAAAACCTTGTCTCCAAAAATAAAAATAAATAAAATAAATAGTAGGTAGAGTTTCAGTTTAGCAGATAAAAAGAGTTCTCAAGATGGTGGTGATGGTTTCATAACAATATGAATGTACTTAACATCCTTGAACTGTACACTTAAAAATGGTTAAGATGACAAATTTTGTTATGTCTATTTTACCACAATTATTTAAAAAGTAGAACAATGCTCCCAATTCCATCTTGTAAAAAACTAGTTAATTTATATTGAGGTTTGTGCTCTTGAAGTGATTTTTTTCATGGGAAAAAGCTCATTAGAACTTGGGCATGTGAGTGTCCCCCATCAAGAACTGCCTAAAACTTCCACAGTAATGGGGCTCTGCTCTGCAAATCCACTTCTCCCTGCCCACCCCCATCTTGCTGATGGAAGCTCTGGAGTCGAGGGACAGCCAGAATGGGTCCAGGGTCCACCCATGCCAACTAGACCTAGACATGTTTTCTTTGACTCTAGTTTCATGTAGGAAGTGTAGGGGAAGATGAGCAATTTAGCTTGAAGTATTTTGACACTAAGGAAATTAAATGAAACAGGCTCAGAAGGAGGTCAAAGTAAACCCCCAGAGACACACAAGTATAATTCACCTCAATCAATGTTACTAGAAGTGGATGGCGATGGGTCCCGCAAAATCTTAGTCCTGCTAGCAGTTGGCACTTACCAGTAAGTTGTCACCAGCTGTGTGGCCATGGGGAAGTCATTAACCCTTTCTGGGCTTCACTCATCACCTTTAACATGAGGACAATACTTCCCCTATCTATCTAAAAAGGTTATTAAAAAAAAACGAGAAAACTGTATATGAAAAATGTTTCAAAACTAGTCTGAAGAGATATCTCTATAAATATGAATTTCTTTTAAGTTCTCAAGTCAGTATTTGTTTAACAATGAGGCCAGTTGTACCCTTCTTGCCTGGACTTGTAAGATTACAGGTACTCTCTGTAAAGTGTGGGCACAGGATCTGGCCCAGAGTAGGTTCAATACGTGGCAGCCACAATGGTTTTTACTTAGTGCTGCTCCCCTGTGAGTATCCCTGACCCACCCTCCTCACTAGGAGAGGGTGGGCAGGGACGTGGGATGGTGGGAGGATAGTGGGAGGGTGGTGTGTAGTTCTGATTCTGCCTGTCCAGCACCCATTCCCCCGTCTTCTTGTAAGGGCAGCCCTACTTTTCCTGGGGGTAATTTTCCTTCCCTGTGTGGTTCAGGTGTGGTGCCCTTGCCCCCTCCTCCCTTCCCATCCTTCCTTGGTCCTCCAGGCTGGGCCAGCCAGCATATTCCCTCTTCTTCCCTCTCGGCCTCAGTAATTGGTTCAGTGATGATGGGACTGTGACCAAATCCAGGATAAGGAAACACAACTCTGGGTCTTTTGCTGGACCCACTGGGAAACAGAAACACTTTTCTATGAAGCCACTTAGATGGTAGAAGGTAAGCCTTGATCAGGAAGAAAATGAGACCAACACAAAGGAAAGAGAATTAGAGAGAGAGAGAGAGAGTCAGACAATTGATGAACACATTTGGATATCTGGAGTCAACCAAATCTAAACCACTGCTGGGTGTTTTAGTTACTTAAGTCAATAAATCTACTCCTTTTTTTAAATTTCTAGTTTGAGTCAAGTTTCTGCCCCTTAAAGTTTTCATTAATGTAATTGGGAAAGAAATAGACTTTGAATTATCACCCAACCTCAATGATGTCCCCTATTTTTCTTCTGGAAGGATGCCCGTAACAACCACTCACCCTGCGTCCGAACTCTTCCCCTTGCTTCACCTCCCGAGGATAGCCGTCAATCAGGAAGCCCCTGGTGTCCCCGAGGCTGGCCACCATGGCCTCCTTCAGGAGCTCCAAAACGATGCCCTGGAGCAAAGCGAGAGTGGTCAGGACCTGAGCTCTTTCACAGAACACTAGAAGTACCCCAAGTCTCCTTCAGTCATCCACTGAGGGAGGGAGGAAGGTTCAGGTAAGGTTAACAGCAGACAGCAATTGACCATATTTCATTTCACTCTTCCACCTCCACCCCATATTTTAATATCTATGAAATTGGCAGGTATTTATAATCAGTTCTGAGTCATAGTTTAATTGTTAGTGTTTTTTTCTTACTGGTATATTCTTACCAGTTATCTGTCTTAAAATATTGGCATCTTAGATTAGATGAGGTAAGGTAGCTGTATTTCATATGGTAGCACTCCATGAATTAGGCATAATGGCAATTTAAAACTAGACAAAACATGGTATAAAAAGTATTTTACTGGCCGGGTGCGGTGGCTCATGCCTGTAATCCTAGCATGTTGAGAGGCCGAGGTGCGTGGATCACCTGAGGTCAGGAGTTCAAGACCAGCCTGGCCACCATGGAGAAACCCCATCTCTATTAAAAATACAAAAATTCGCCGGGCATTGCCGTGGGCACCTGTAATCCCAGCTACTCAGAAGGTTGAGGCAGGAGAATCGCTTGAACTCGGGAGGTGGAAACTGCAGCAAGTCAAGATCCTGCCACAGCCCTCCAGCCTGGGTGACGAGCGAGACTGTGTCTCAAAAAAAAAAAAAAAAGGTATCTTACTGTTAACTTTTTTTCCAGTAAATATTTTATAAAATTTGACATCTGCTGACTTAAAAGACTTTAGGTAGATGTAAAGTAGCATTTTCAAGTAACATCACTTTCTTTGTTGAAAATTTGTATTTAGCAAGTGCTATGGTAAATGAAGTAGGAGAAATACACCAGAGTCTGGAAATTGGTAAAGGAAAAACGCAATCAGCTGCCAGTGGAGGAATTCCCTTTTCGTGGGCTCTCTGGCTTTTGGCAGGGGGTTGGGGAATGCGGCCATTGCGAGTGTGGTTAGAATCTATCCCTAGATAATTGTGAATGAAGTCCTCATGAAGTTTATATTCTAATAAAGAAGACAGACAATAGATGAACAAATAAATATATAATGAAGAGTCAGCGAAGATAACTGATAGGTATAAAATTAAAGCAGGACAAAGAGGTACAGAATGCTAGAGGTGTTACTTTCTATAGGGTGGTCAGGGAAGGCATCTGATAAAGTGTAACACTGAAGTGGAGATCTGGATGAAGTCAAGGACCAAACTATGTGACTGTATGAAGGGAGAGCATCAGGCTGCAGACACAGCAAATGCAAAGGCCCTGAGGCAGGAACAGGCTGACTTGTGGGAGGAACAAGGAGGCTAGTGGTGGGTGGGAGTGAGCAAGGTGAGAGTGGTGGGAAATAACACTGGAGAGGGAGCTGGAGGCCAGAGCTGCAGAAAGGACTCTGATTTCATCCTAAGTGCGGCGGGCAGCCATTGGAAGGTTTTGAGGAAGGGAATAACACACTTTGATAAATGTTTCAAAGAAATCATTCTGGCTGTGTCAGAAGTGTTTGAACCAGAGCAACTCCATCTTGAATAAAGGCTGGATAAAATAAGGCTGAGACCTACTGGGCTGCATTCCCAGAAGGTTAAGGTATTCTCTCTTTTTTTTTTTTTTTTTTGAGATGGAGTTTCACGCTGTTGCCTGGGCTGGAGTGCAGAGGCGTGATCTTGGTTCACTGCAACCTCTGCCTCCCAGGTTCAAGCAATTCCCCCGCCTCAGTCTTCCAGGTAGCTGGGATTACAGGTGCCCGCCACCATGCCTAGCTAATTTTTTGTATTTTTAGTAGAGATGGGGTTTCACCATGTTGGCCAGGCTGGTCTCAAACTCCTGACCTCGTGATTCACCTGCCTTGGCCTCCCAAAGTGCTGGGATTACAGGCATGAGCCACTGCGCCCTGCCAGGTTAAGCATTCTAAGTCACAGGATGAGATAGGAGGTCAGTACAAGACACAGGTCATAAAGACCTTGCTGATAAAGCAGGTTGCAGTAGAGAAACTGGGTAAAACCCACCAAAACCAAGATGGCAACAAGAGTGACCTCTGGTTGTCGTCACTGCTACACTCCCATCAGCGCCATGACAGTTTACAAATGCCACAGCAATGTCAGGAAGTTACCCTATATGGTAAAAAAGGGGAGGCATGAATAATCCGTCCCTTGTTTAGCATATCATCAAGAAATAACACATAAAATGGGTAACCAGTAGCCCTTGGGGCTGCTTTGTCCATGGAGTAGCCATTCTTTTATTCCTCTACTTTCTTAATGAACTTCCTTTCACTTTACAACTTGCCCTGAATTCTTTCTTGCACAAGATCCAAGAACCCTCTCTTGGGGTCTGGATTGGGACCCCTTTCTGGTAACAGCTGCTGTGAAAAGAGGAGACTTTAGGGAAAAGAGTGGGCTCCAGGAGGCCAGCTAAGTGGCAGCTGTAATGGTCTGTTTTCCTTTCATGAGGACCATTCTGGCTTCCAGGTGGGAAACAGAGTGCAGCTGGTTATAGAGGAATCAGACAGCTCTGTTGCTAACAGAGACTGTATCATACGGCCCTCATTACAGAGCCTATCATGGGACCCAGTGTGGCAGGGATGAATATTTCTTGATATCCCTACCATTCAGCTTCTTAGAGATGGATGGTGACTTAAGAAGAAAAAAGATAGAAAAGGGGATATTCTTAAATTACACAAGAAGATACCAAATTTCAAGATAATCATACCTCCCAGAACTAAACCAAAGCATTATTTTATATTTTCTGGGGGTTTCTAATTCTAGGCTCTGCTGCACCACACTCACTTCTATCTTGAAGCCTTTCCAATTCTAAAGTGGGATGAATTTAGGGGAAAAATGTGAAATTAGGCCAACATTTGAGGGCCTGGTAGAGCAACAAGATGGAAGGAGCCTGGGCCAGCTCGACCTGGTTGGGTAGAAGGTCTGTCTGCTGTAGACCTGCCTGCATCTGGATTGCTGCAAAGGAGGGAAATAATATACAGCTATTGTTTCTTTGGGTTTCTTAGTTCCAGCAGCTCAGATTCATTACAAAAACCCCAAAGGTCTCCCCAGACAGGAAAGCCAGTAATGTGGGTCAGGCCATGTTGCTTACTGAGGGCACCAGGTCTCCACGTTCCATAATGTCTCTGATCAATTTGCTTCTTTCAGATTCTGATGCCAGTTCCTCACGCAGGAGCTCGCCAGTTGAGAGATGTGTAAATCCATATTTTTCCACCAGCTTTTCACACTGTGTGCCTTTGCCAGAGCCAGGACCACCTTGAAAAGAAGTCGTGTGTCAGACATGCATTCCAAGTCTGGTGCCTCATTTTTAATGGTAGTCACCATGGTGAGCAAGCCTCAGTGTTCCAGTCACTAAGCATGTATTGGGAACTTGAGATTTGCTATACCAGGAGCTGTGCTGAGAGTGGTGGATGCAAGTGGAGAATGGGATGCAGCCCTTGCCTTTAAAGAGCTTAGATTATCCATGAAGTGGGAGGGGGCAGGTGTTACAGAAAAACAAGCAGTTACTTTTCATAGACCACTTGTAACCCATGGTCACAGGCAGTTAGTGAAGATGAGTACAGCCTACTATCGGGGCACAGAGGAGGGGTACTTGGCTCCGTTTTGGTAGAGATGCAAAGTCAGAAAAGTTTCCTTGGAGAACCGAACCCACTCATGTGCAAAGCACTGGCCACAATTCCTGATACTTAGTGAATGCTCAACAAATGCTAGCTTTTAATTTAAAAAAATAAGTGTTTTTATTTTCAGCAATCACCAACTTACAGAAGGGTTGTGAGGACAAAGAACTTTCAGAAACACTTGGGAATAAGTTGCTAATTGGATGCCTCTTTACTCCAGAACCTTTTAGTGTCATTTCCTACAAACAAGGAAACAAGCATATCCTCCATCATAATGATATCCTTGGACCCCTCCAAATTTCAACTGAATTGTCCCAATTGACTCAGTAATGTCCTCTGAAGTCAATGGGTCAAGTTCAGGATCACACATTGCCTTTAGTTGCCATGTCCTTCTGCTCTCCTTCAGTATAGAACAGTTTCTGTGGGTTTCCTTGACACATTTGAAGATTATGAATAGTTATTTTGTAGAATGTCCCTCAATATGTTTTATTATCTTATTTTTTTCCTTAGCTATTATCAATTCTGAGTATCTGCCATATCCCTTTCATAATAGTATGTCATAGGATTTTACATCTGAAAATAATAATAATAGCTGACCTTTATCAAGCGCTCACTGTACCAGCCATTATTCTAAACATTTTAGGTATTATGTACAAGGTTATATAAAATAACCTTAAGAGGCATGCACTGTTATTATTCCCATTTTACAGATGAGGAAGCAGAGGCACAGAGAAGTTAAATCCATTGCCTAGGCTGCACTGCTAGTGAGTAGCAAGCCTAGGATTTGAAGCCTGGGCTCTGACTCTCAGAGGTGTTCCCTTCTCTCCTCCCCACTGTGGCCACATTGACCTGGCCACACTTCAGGTCCTCATCTTCTCCGCCTGGCGTATGGCAATCACTCCACCTCCGCATGTCAGAATCGGAGGGACTTTGGAGCCCCACAGACTTGCTAGCAGGATGATGTGCCTGGAAAGCAGGGCACTCCCACCTCCATAGCACTCAATGGCCTCCTATGCTCCCAGAGTAAAATTCAAATTCCCTACAGCAGCACCCCAACTCTCCAGAATCTAGTCCGACTTTACCTCTCCAGCATCTTTCCCCGCTATTTCTTCTTCTTCTTCTTTTTTTTTTTTTGAGATGGTCTTGCTTTATCGACCAGGCTGGAGTGCAGTGGTGTGATCTCAGCTCACTGCAACCTCCACCCCCCAGGTTCAAGTGATTCTCCTGCCTCAGCCTCCCAATTAGCTGGGATTACAGGTACGCACCACCATGCCTGGCTAATTTTTGTATTTTTTGATACAGACAGGGTTTCACTACGTTGGCCAGGCTGGTGTCGAACTCCTGGCTTCAAGTGATGCACCCGCCTCAGCCTCCTGAAATGCTGGGATTACAGGCATGAGCCACTGTGCCGGGCCCTTCTCCCCATTTCTTACCCTCCTCCAGCACTGTCATGTCCAACTAACACAATTCTTGGACTTTCAATGCTTTCCATGTGCCTGGAAAGGAGGGCACTCCCACCTCCATAGCATTCAATGGCCTCCTATGCCCACACAGACTTTTCCAGGCTACCACGCTTTTGTTCTTCTTGGTCCTCAGCTTGAAAGGCCCTTCCTTCCTCCTCTTCTCTTTGTTTTCTCCCCCAGCTTTATTGAGGTATCATTGATAAAACTATAAATTTAAGATGTACAATGTGATGATTCGATATACATATATATTGTGAAATAATTACCACGATCAAGTTAATAAACCTCCACCTCACATAATCTTTTTTTTTTTTTTCTGGTGCTGAAGACATTTCACATCTATTCTAGTTAATTTCAAGTATACAATACAGTGTTGTTAACTGTAGCCATCATGCTGTACATGAGGTCTCCAGAACCACATCTCCTCACTTCCCTAGCCCCTGGCAACCACCATTCTTACAATCTGCTTCTATGAATTTGACTTTTTATGATTCCACATACACGTGAGATCATGCAGTATTTGTCTTTCTGTGCCAGGCTTATTTCACTTAGCATAATGTCTTCCAATATGTTGTCACAAATGGCAGGATTTCTGTCTTTTTATGGCTGAATAATATTCTATATTCTAGCACATTTTTTTACCCATTCATCTTTTCTTTCTTTCTTTTTTTTCTTTGAGATAGGGTCTTGCTCTGTCCCCACGCTGGAGCACAGTGGCACAATCACAGCTCACTGCATCCTTGAACTCAAAACTCCTGGGCTGAAGCAATCCTCTTGCCTTGGCCTCTTGAGTTAGCTGGGACTACGGATCCCACAGGTGCACATCACCATACCCAGCTAATTTTCAGATTTTTTGTAGAGACAGGGTCTCTTGCTATGTTGCCCAGGCTGGTCTTGAACTCCTGGCCTCAAGTGATCCTCTCACCTCAGCCTGCCAAACTTCTGGGATTACAGGCCTGAGCCACTGTGCCCGGTCACATTCATCCTTTTTTCTAATGATCAAGGTCTTCCTCAGCCCTTAGGTCCAGATTACATGTTTCCCCCTTCTGGCAGGAGCCAGACCTCTCACCCTCAGCTCTGTTGGAGCCAATGCTGTAAACAGCGCCGGGTGCTCCCTGCCTGTCTTACTCTTGGGCTGCAGCTCCCTCACTGGTCGCCGGCCCTGCAAGCTTCTCTGGGTGCCCTGAGCACATCACACAGCACTTTGCACATCGTAAGTGCACCATAAATGCCTGACAAAGTTTTCTTGCTAAAAGGAAACATTTACCATCAGCATGCAAAACATGATTGAAATTTTAGTATGGTAATGAGGATTTACAACTCATTCTGCGGTTTTCCTGGTTTGCCTTTTCTCATACTTAAAACTCCTTTCTTTGTGCGGTTGGCAACTTCCCTCTTAAGGGACAACATTAGTTGTTGACCCTTTGTAATAGAAGGGCCCCTCCTTCCCCCTTCTTTGCCTTGCCAGAAAATCCAGGAAAGGTCTGAGTTTTCTATCTTCTGCTCATCTATACAGCTGCTCTAAGCCAAATGGGGAGGAGGTCAGACCCCTCATAGTATTGTCAGGGAGTCAGGGATGGGCTGGATGTAATAGGAAAACAGCAATTATGGAGGCTCCCCAAAATAATGCAGACCACTTAAAGAAGCAGCCAACTGCCAGCTAATGCTATGTTTACTGTAAGCACTATGCCTCCCGTCTCTCAGTATAATAGGAATGGAGAGTGTGGGAACAAGGTGGCCACTCTGGAGAAGTGGTGCTTCCAGGTAAATGACTAAGGGGTGCAAGTGGCTGAGCTCCTGAAAAGGCCATCAGGGCTTCTGTGGCTGGATTTACCTGGAAATGCTTTTCCTGGGATGGTTGGGAGCCCTCCATGTGGAAAAGATATTTTCAGACTTGGCTTACAAGGCAAAAATGCCATGTTCCAATTATTTTCTTCCTTTAGCATCCTGCTAATATGACTATTACAGTTTTTGTTCCTCTAAAATGTTATTTAATAAATCTCGACACAAAGGCAATTAAAAATCTTCAGCTCAAATTAACAACAGCTGTGTGTTGAACAGCAGCCGCTGCCACAGTTAGAAACTTTCGTGGGAGCAACAGCTGCAAATTTTTAGCATTCTTTGGCCAAATGGCGCAGGCACTGTGGAATTTTAAGTAATCTACACAATAGCTTGATTCTTCCCTTGGCTCCAAACTGAAGAACAAAGTGATTTTATCACTGCAGTGAAAGCACAAAAACTGCTGGTAGAAACATAAATTTTCATATACTGCCACCGACATATCTTTGAGGTCTTAACTTATGACTTTTAAATAAAAAACAATGGGGCCTTGATATCCCTCCAGGATAATTTGTTACCCGGCAAAAGATATTTTGAGGAACCACATCTCAGAATGAGTGGGCCGTGTCCTCTGGTGGCAAGATGACTGATGACAGACAGGAGCTGTCACATTTACTGTCATCTCACTCATTTTTAGTGTACCATTACCCAAGGCTCGAACCCCTGAACAAGCCCATACACCATACCACGTGATATGATTCACAAAGAGATTGTGGAATATGAGATTCTATTTTGAAGTTGTCTGTGAATACCTCAAAAAAAGGTGGAAAAATGTAAAAAGCGTTCCCTGTGAGGCCAAAGGTGCTATATATTGTGAAAAGTGCATGTACTGTGAACGCCCAATTTGCATCTGAGTAAGTCATTTCCCTACAGGTCTCGACAGCATTGCCACAGAAGGAAGGGAGGGGAGAGACTGCATGGGAATTGCCAGCCCAGGGAGTCTAAGTCTGCCTTCTCTTCGGTACCTGGTGTTCTTTGAGAAGTAGAACTGAAACCATCTGCATCACCTCGGCATGCCCACGTGGGTCACCTTTTCCAGTTTGCTTTGTACTGACAGGAGCAATCCTCTCCTGTGAGATAGCTCCTGGATTCAGCATCCTGAGCTGGACTCCTTAAGATAAGGACCAGCCTCCGCCTCCCAGGTTCAAGCGATTCTCCTGCCTCAGCCTCCTGAGTAGCTGGGACTACAGGCGAGTGCCACCACTCCTGGCTAATTTTTGTATTTTTAGTAGGGGCAAGGTTTCACCACGTTGACCAGGCTGGTCTCGAACTCCTGACCTCAAGTGATCCGCCCACCTCGGCCTCCCAAAGTGCTGGAATTACAGGTGTGAGCCACTGGCCCTGGCCTAAAATGACTTTTGTTGACATTTTATTGCATCTTACTAACTCCAGGATGTTACCTGGAATTAAGCATGAAGTTAATTAACACAGCTCTTTTTAAAGAAACATCTATTGGACAGCTAGAATGGGTTTGACACTGCTAAGCACTAGAAATAAAAAGACCCAGAACTGGGTCTTTTCCATCAGAGAGGTCACAATCTAGTGGGGAGGATGGACAGGGGAACCATCATCACAGCAGTGTGATAGGTTCTATGAGTGGGGCCTGTAAACACCATCGCAGAAGCACTGGCTGGGACTCCTTAGGAAGGGGAAGGGTAATTAATCACCTTTGCCAGCACAAGGAAAGTGTGGGAAAGATGGCATAAGGCTGAGCCTGGTGTCTTCAGTAATGGAACTTGGAGCATGAAAGGGCTCTGCATCTGCACAGGGGTGGAAGTGGAGGAGTATGAAGTATCATGAAGGGCACAGGATGGGTGATCTGACAATCAACACTGGTTCCACCACTTACTAGTCACGTGGTTATAGAGCAATCTTTTAATTTCTCTGAATCTTAGTTTCTTATCTGTAAAATGGGGGGAAATAATCACCAACTTTCTGCCTCATTCCACTTTAGGGTCTCCCTCCTCATCTCCCATACCTGATCAGTTGCCAAGCTCTGTCAAGTCTACATTTGAAAAGTCTCCAGCTTCATCCATATCCCTACAAAGGACATGAACTCATCATTTTTTATGGCTGCATAGTATTCCATGGTGTATATGTGCCACATTTTCTTAATCCAGTCTATCATTGTTGGACATTTGGCTTGGTTCCAAGTCTTTGCTATTGTGAATAGTGCCGCAGTAAACATACGTGTGCATGTGTCTTTATAGCAGCATGATTTATAGTCCTTTGGGTATATACCCAGTAATGGGATGGCTGGGTCAAATGGTATTTCTAGTTCTAGATCCCTGAGGAATCACCACACTGACTTCCACAATGGTTGAACTAGCACATGTACCCTAAAACTTAAAGTATAATAAAAAAAAAGTCTCTGAAATTTGTCCCATTCCCCCAAATGTCAACAAAAATGTTCCTATTCCCATCTCTCTGTTAAAATATTGGTGCTTGGCAAAAGCTATTTACAATGAAGGGGGGTTATACACCTCTATAGCTCTTCCTGAGTTATGTTGTCTGGCACATCAAGGTTTAAATTAAACATAATCCAAAGTCAGTAATGAATTTGGGAACTAGCCATTACTTCCAGACTTCCAGGCCACTTGCAGGTACTTAAGATATACCCATGTGTGCACGATCTCTCTCTCTCTCTCTGTCTCTCTCTCTCTCTCTCTCACACACACGTATATATGTGACAGCGTATGTGAAGATATACGTATCTAGTTTAGAACTCAACGTTTATTTTCTCTAAGTTTCAAAGCAGAGAGAACAGTATTGTCTGGGTTTAATTGCTGTCAGCAAAGCTTTCCAGGCTTTAATTCCTATTCCACCCCAGTCTGAGAGGTATTTAAGCCTCCTCAGCACCAATGACCTTCATCACTAACCCAATTTCAGCCCCCTGCGGCTCTAGCTGAAACTGAGCGTTCATTATTTGGATCTATTCTCCCACTCTGATAGCATCTTTCTCTCCCTTTCACTTTTCCCTTGACCTCACTTCTCAACTTGTTCCTTGCTGTCATTATGACCTCACAGGGTTGGCCCATTCCCTTTGAGCTCCACTTACCTCCCTAGCTAGCTGGACGCCAGCCCCTTTCTAGCAACTTTGAATCCTTTGCCCTACTTCAGTTCTATGGAACCTGCCGTGTCACCATCAGCCTGCTCTCCCTGCCCAGGCCACCATAGGCTTTATTTGCATCTACTCTGGGCTGCTAAGAGTTCCCTTGAGAGAGTCCAAAAACTGAGCCAACTGAGTCATGCTATCTAATTTCATAATAGTTTTTAATGCTTCTTGGCAAATATCCTTCTTTTTTCCTGGTATCAAGTTGGACATCAATTGGATGTCCATGAATGGATGCTAATATTTCCCACTGTCCTTCAACACATCCTCATTCCTCTCACTCTTAACATTTTTAACCCTCTTACTCACTAAGATGAAGACTGTCTCATTTCCTCAGCATTTTCAAAACATTGATGTTTCTATCCTTTTCCCTCCATCCTTCTTTATCCTGTTTGGAAAACTTTATGCCATTTAGCTTAAGGCTAATTTCTCTGCTTTGGCTCCCGTAAAATACATACATATATTACAGATAACTTGATACCCTCTTTTTCGTCCAGATGAAATTTATTTCTCTTGGTTGGCAGCTTCTTTTCTGTGTAACGTCATGCTCAGTTTTCCCCAGTCCACACAATAAGGATCAGAATTATTATCTGTAAAATGAGGCAGTTACTGTTGGTGATGGTTAGAAACCTTTCTAGCTTATTCCTAGTAAAATTCCATAATCTTACAAAGGTTGGACGCAGCTTTTTTTATACTGTGGTACTATTTTACCAGCTATTGTGGTACTATATATATGATTTCCCTGCTTTGGCTCCTGTAAAATATAAATATGAATATAAATAAAATAGAAATATATATAATGTAAATATATATATTATATTTTACAGGAGACAAAGCAGGGAAATTATATACATATAAAATATATTAATAGATAAAGCATATGTATGTACAGATACATGTATCTAGTTTATATGTATGATATATATTATTTACTTAAAATTTTGTCTTCCTTATTAGGCTCTATGGTATCTGAGTATGGGATCTGGGTCTGCTTTGCTCGTCATGGTGCACAAACACAGTGCCTGAAATATAATAGACACTTTATAATAGCAGCTGAAAGACTAAAAAATTTAATGATAAATGGATCCTCTCCTGCCTGTTCCAAGAACTTGACGCTCTCTTTTTTGTCCATATGAAATATATTTCTCTCAGTTGGCATCTTTTCTTCTGTATAACATCAGCTCGGTTCTCCCTAGTCCAAATGAAAATATTTCTACCATTGCGTGTGTCCTCTGAGTTATCTTTGTATTCTTTTTCTTTCTTTCTTTTTCTTTTTTTTAGCAGGGAAAACTGCCTGTTTCCATTTCCTCTTCATTTATTGACTCCCTATCCTCTTGGAAACTATCTCATACCTCATCACACTCTGAAATTGCTCTTTTATAGTTCAACAGCGATTGCATATTTGTCATATTACTTTTTGGCTTGCTTCTAGTCTTTGATACCTTTGACTCTGTAACACCAACGACCAACATCTCAAAATTCTCTCTTTCTCTGGCCTCTAGCACACACAGTTTGCTCATGCTCTCTTCCTTTCTTTGCCAGGTCGAAGCTCGCAGAGGGCAGAAACCACTTCACTTAGGCTGGCATCCCCACAGAACCTGGCCCAGTGTCACAGACAATTGTTAACAAGAGCCAGTGTCCAGGAGCCTGTGGCCCCACAAAAATGACAGCTCTGTTCCTTTTACATAAAAGGATCACTGGACCAAAGGGCTTGAGTTCCAGGTTCACACCTCAGGCCATTCTCCATCTGGTTAGATGACTTTGATCAAGTCACATATCTGCTCTGAGCTTCAACCTCTTCAGTTACAAAATGGGGGTGGTCACAATACCTGTTGGTTGTGAGGACAAAATAATGCATGTGAATCTCTTGGATTGGTAGCCGGCAAAGTGAAACACACAATAAACATCATAATTATTATCTGCAAAACGAGGCAGCTACTGTTGGTGATGTTTAAAAGTCTTTCTAACTCTTTCTAACTTACTCCCAGTAAAATTCCATGAGCTTACAAAGGTTGGACACAGCAGTTTTATATCCTGGTACTGTTTTAACACCTTTAAAGGTGCATAGTCTTCCCAGTTACAGCTTGTGAGAGGATCAAATATCTTTTGCAAATCAAACTATCTTATTTCTAATCTTCATATTTTAGAAATCTATCATATTTCTGCCTGTTGAAATATTTCTTTCTCCCTAAATGAAAATAGGTCCCTATGTTGGGTTAAGGTTTTTGTGACCGAATGACTCTTTTCTGAGAAAAACTATTATCCATCAGATCATGAACTGACTGTGCCCTAAGAATGATCCTCAACCATTCTGGGCCCATGGGTCAGTTGAAACCTTCTCCATCTGGGAACAGCTGCATCACTGTGCCAAGCTTCAGCAGGCTGTTGCTGGGAACTGACACTCTTGGACCGAAAACAATTGAGATAAATAGATCTTTATCCTCAAAGACAACATCTTTATTAGTTCTGAAATGCACTGACTGCTTCAGGTTATTTGGTGAATATGTGGAAATATGCCAGGGTCAGCTGAAGGTTATATGGAAAAACTTTAAATGGGACTGGGAATGTCTTGATAGCAGAAACCGTGCCTTATTTATCAGTGCCTGTGTATAGTATATCAATGAATGAATGATGGACCATCTGTGAGCTTCACAGAGGCAACCCTGTACATGACAAGAAAGTCAATTAGGGGACCTTGGCTCTTGACCACTCCTGCTTTGAACTAGTCGAGTGATTCTGGGAGAGTCACTTTGCCTCTTTGGGTGCTAGCTTCTCTGTCTGTAAAGTGAAGAAGCTGAATTAAATGAGTGGCTTCCTGTGTTAGATTGTATTACTTTCTTAAATATTCCAGCTTTCCTTCCATAGTGCTTCTCCCTGTGCCTGTGGAAGGGTTACTCATCCCCACCTTCTTCTTTTTTTTTTTTTTTTGAGATGGAGTCTCGCTCTGTCGCCCAGGCTGGAGTGCAATGGCATGATCTTGGTTCACTGCAACCTCCGCCACAAGGGTTCAAGTGATTCTCCTGCCTCAGCCTCTCGAGTAGCTGGGATTACAGGCACCCACCACCAGGCCTGGCTGTTTTTTGTATTTTTAGTAGAGACGGGGTTTTGCCACGTTGGCCAGGCTGGTCTCGAACTCCTGACCTCAGGTGATCCACCCACCTCAGCCTCCCAAAGTGCTGGTATTACAGGCGAGAGCCACCGTGCCCAGCCTGCCCCAAACTTCTTGAAGTTAAGAGTTCCAAGGGACTTGCTTTGGTCAATGAAATGTGGGCAGAGGCGGATGTGTACTGGTTTGGAGCAGAGGTTTTTACTCCCCGCACATGGTGTGCCAGGTCTTTTCCCTTTGCCATGAGACTGGTAATGTTTCGGCTAATAAGGGCTCCATCAGCATGGTTACCAGAGTGAAGCTGGGGAGTTGTTTGGAAAAATTCCTGAATTAGCAGATCTGTACATCTCTGGGCTGAGGCTTGGGAACTTATAGTTTTAGAAAATTCCCCAGGGAAAGTGTACAGACATCTGCAATTTACTTGGAAGTGTACAGGAAAAAGAGATGTACTGATGGATGAATAGAGGGACAGATAAATAATAAGACAAGATATACAGGTTGGAGCACTCCTTATCTCAAATGCTTGGGATCAGAAGTGTTTTATATTTTAATTTTTTTTTATTTTGGGATACTTGCATTATACTTACTAGTTGAGCATCCCAAATCCTAAAATTCGAAATCCCAAATGCTCCAATGAGCAGTTGCTTTGAGCATTACGTTGGCATGCAAAAAGATTAGGATTTTGGAACATTTTGGATTTTGGATTTTTGGAGTAGGGATACTCAGCTTATAGTAAGATGTTAATTGAAGACTAGGTGGTGGGTATACAAGTGTTCACTGTAATATTCTTTCAGCTTTGCTGTATGTTTGAAATATTTTCATAATAAAAAAGGATAATTCCCCAGGTGATTCTGATGATTAGCCTGATTTGGAACTTCTAGATTAGATAATTTAAGGAAGGCAATTTGCTGTGAACTCTCCAATGTCACTGCAGGAAGTCTTTGTTGATTTTTCTTTTTATATTTACAATGTAATAATGCTAAGATAATGGTTCTATCATAAATGAATAATTATTATGATGGTTAATAAAAATCCTTATTGCCTTATCAAAATCAGGGCCATACCTCTCTCTTGCAGATGAGGGGAATTTTTGGTTTTCTCAGCATAAAGCTGGAGAGAATAGTAGGGGAACTGTGGCCTATTTTGCACCAGTGGTATAGTTGAGAGACCAAATATGTTTGAGAAGTCATTGCAGACTACTCAGATAAAAGTCACAATACTTTTGGCTTGATATTTTATCTAATAAATACCTGTTTTATGTGTTCTATTTGTAATTATTTAATTCTTACAACAGCTATTTGAAACAGGTGCTGTTTGTAATCCTATAACAAGATGAAGAAACCATGCCAAGGGCCAACTGTGTCCTGGTACCATTAAACTCTACAGCCTCTCATGTGTGGGGCACTTCTGGCCTGTCTTTCTGGAAATCAGACAGACCTCCTTTGGGAAATGCACTGCACAGCCTGCAGTTGACTGGAATGGTCACTGGGAGCTGGGCTTTCATCATGGCCCCATCAGGTGGCCAGATAAAATACAGGACACCCAGTCAAATCCTGCATGAGACTTAGACTAAAGGCCATGTCACTGTTCATCTAAAATTCACATCTAACTATGGGTCTTGTATTTTTATTTGTTAAATCTGGCAACCTTATCAGGCCCCATTATTTATTAACTGGTTTTTTTTTTTTTTTTTTTTGAGACTGAGTCTCAACCTCTTACCCAGGCTGGAGTGCAGTGGTGTGATCTTGGCTCACTGCAGCCTCTGCCTTCTGGCTTCAAGCGATTCTCCTGACTCAGCATCCAGAATAGCTGGGATTACAGGCTTGTGCCACCAAGCCCAACTAATTTTTGTATTTTTAGTAGGGATGGGGTTTCGCCATCTTGGCCAGGCTGGTCTCGAACTCCTGGCCTCAGGTGATCTGCCCGCTTCGGCCTCCCAGAATGCTAGGATTACAGGTGTGAGCCACCGTGCCCGGCCCACTTATTAACAATGAATAGTAGACTTTAGGGATGTGATTTCATCTATGTTCTAACTAACACTCTATGATTTTACAATTCATTCAGCCAACACCAACCATAGCCACAGCGAGATGTGAAATCCCTCATTAATTAAGACTCTGAAACCAAATGCCATGACTCCAGCTCTTACACGGACAGAAAATGAGGAAGGTTCAGGTCTCAGGTGACAGGAAAGGGCAGATACCTTTCCTGGTTCCTGTTGGTGGTGGTTCTGAAATGTTTTTACCCCATGAAGCTGGTGACCTCCTACAGCTCACAGCACCCTAACCCCATCTTCACCCTACCCCCATCTCTGAACAGAGACACAGACAAGATTTCCAAACTGCTCATAAGAAAACACCATTAAATCGCTTGTCCTTTCAGCTGAATATGAATCTACAGAAAAATTTAAAAACCCCCCAAAAATGAAAAAAACCAACCAACCAACCAACCAACCAACCAACCAAACACCGATCCTTTGTTTCTTCACCCAGAGGTCTCCAGGGCCTGTTCCAGACCCAGCTCATCAAGCACATTTATTTTTCCAAATTGACAGACCAGAGCTGCTTTTCAAAAGTCACTTCACTCAGGTTCTGCTTGCCTGGGTTTCTGAATTCTTGGAATTCATTGTTCTAGAGTGCCCTGCCTCTTCCAGATTTTTAAACACACCGTTTTTCCTACTTTGTAGCCTACTTTGTACTAGGTCTTAGGCATATATTAAGTGTATAGAATAGGAAATTACAAATTTACCTCCTCCTTTCTATTTTTCCTTCTATTTATTTATTTTATTTTTTGAGATGGAGTCTTGCTCTGTTGCCCAGGCTGCTGATCTTGGCTCACTGCCATCTCCACCTCCACCTCCCAGGTTCAAGTGATTCTTGTGCCTCAGCCTCCTGAGTAGCTGAGATTACAGGTATGCAGCATGCAAGACCATGCTCAGCTAATTTTTGTTTTTTTTTTTACTTTATTTTATTTTTAGTAGAGACAGGGTTTCACCATGTTGGCCAGGCTAGTCTTGAACTCCTGGCCTACAGCTATCCACTTGCCTCGGTCTCCCAAAGTGCCGGGATTACAGGTGTGCACCACCATGTCTGCCCTCTTGTTTTAAAGAAATACTTTTTTCTCCACTGGGAAAGAAATATATGCTCCTTACTGAAGATTTAGATAATTCAGAAAAGTAAAAAGAAGAAGAAAGATAGTTTCGCTCCCCATAGGTAACTGCTAAAGACACATTTTGTTTTGTTTCTCTGCTGCTTTTTTCCTACATGTGGTTTTCTAGTTTGGTTTTCTTTGGGAATCTGTCTGCTCTGATATCTCACCTCTTTGGGCTTCTGGATTCTCATCTGAAAATAAGCTTGTTGATGGAAAATAAGTACCTTGTTGTTCCAAGGTCATTTCCAGCACTATCACCCTAACTTTTGTCTTTGTCAGAGAACTTCGAGATTATCTGTGCTTGCAGTCTATTTGTGCACAGTAAAGGGAAGTGAGACATTCAGGGCAAATGTTAGCTGGATTACATCTGAGGTTTTATGTTCAATTCTAGACCACATCACGGAAACTGGAAGTCTTACACATTGTGATGGGAACATAAAACGGGCACAACTGTTTTGAAGGGCAATTTGGCAATATAAGTAAACAAATCTTAAAAGTTTAATTCATATCTGTGAATTTTACCGTAAGAGAAAAAAATCACTGTTTTAGGACACAGATATTCATTACAGAATTTTTAATAAAAGCAAAAGTTGAAAAAATAATGTATTATGACAACACAATCATAGGTATAAACTGAATAAATTCTATTACAGCAAAATAAAGGAATAGGATGCAGTCATTAAAATGATGAGCTGAAAGAAGACAGCTAGAAAATAATATATACAGTTATATAGTGTGATTCCATCTATGGAAGTTAAAAAATGTCTATGGTAGTCCTTGCAGGGAGCAGTGATGAGGAGGAGACACAAGGGAGATTTCTGAGGTTCTGGTCACGTTCAATTTTCTGATCTTCATCTTGGTAAGACACATGCGTCCAATTAGTGAAATTTCATCAAACAGAATACTTAAGACTTGTGCACTTTTCTGTTTTTGTATTTCGGTTGAATTACAAAAGAACTTTAAAAAATGACATGGCATATTCAGGAATACTATCTTGGAAAGATGCCCATGAGGTTTTGTTAAGTATAAAAAGTAGGTTTTTAAATTATATGATCTCATTCTGATGAAAAATGTATATTAAAAAATATATATATACACAGAAAAAAACTAAGAGGAATATAAATCAAAATACTAATAGTATTCATTCCCAGGTATTGGGCTGTTTGTGATTTTGTTATTGTTGATACACGTTTTCTAGAATGAAGATGTATTATTTTTTGTAAAAAGAAAAGAAATCCTTAAATTTAAAAATGTTCTCGCCAATCTGTTTTAGGAGAGATTTGGGCTGCATGTGTCTAAAGAGACATGACTTAGGGGGAAATAATAAAAGTAGAACTTATTCATTCATTCCACAAGAAAATGTGAGGAATCCAAATGCGCTAGGCAGTGTAAGGACTGGGGACACAGAGACAAGAAGATAGCACTCTGCTCTTGAGGAACCTGCAATTTACAACAGAAAAAGCTGCATGTTTTTAATTGGATGAAGACATAAATCACAAGAAAAGTGTATATGTCTTCAAATATTTGAATTGGCAGGGTGGAGAGAAAGCTAATTTTCTCTGTATGGCAGGACTAGACTAAACGTGAAATTTTTTTTTCAACCCCATTTTTTTTTCTTTTTTTTTGAGACAGTCTCTTGTCACCCAGGCTGGAGTACAGTGGCACAATCTCGGCTCACTGCAACCTCCACCTCCTGGGTTCAAGCAATTCTCCTGCCTCAGCCTTCTGAGTAGCTGGGATTACAGGCGCCCGCCACCACACCTGGCTCATTTTTTTGGTATATTTAGTAGAGACAGGGTTTCACCATGTTGGCTAGGCTGGTCTTGAACTCCTGACCTCAGGTGATCCGTCCGCCTCGGCCTCCCAAAGTGCTGGGATTATAGGTTTGAGCCACTGTGCCCGGCCTCCACCCCAATTTTTAATAAAACCTTATAAACAAATCTATCCAGTCTTAATCAGTTTAACCATAAGGTGAGCTTCTCATAAACCTTTTATAACCCTTTACAAATTCTTGTTAAAGAGCAGATCCATGCTCTAAGAAAACCATGTTGTGCTTTATTCCAAAAGCATGGAAAAAACTGAATAATACCCCTTTAAATTTAGCCAATATGTTCATACACAGAATCTCTTTTACAATTAATTTTTCACAAACCTTCCAAAACTTGCTCAAACATTTAGGTTTATCATATCTAATTTAAAACAATCCTTTAGCCCTCTAAACTAGGCAAAAATGTACATTCCCGTATCTTCTTATAATCTTTTACTAAAAGCACATTTCACTTCCTCACAGGCCTGGCATGTGAAACTGACGGTTTTTAGTAGTCTTAATTACATGTTACAATGTTAACTCTCAGCAATTTTTATCTTTGGTGAAAAACCTGATAGGTGATTTTAATTATGTACTAGATATAGAGCCTAGGACACCAGACAGAAATGCCTAAATATTGGAATTTCTGACAGAGCAGGTTTTGACTCAGTCTTAGGAAGACTTTCCTGTGGACAACAGATGCCCAATAGAAACACACCATCTCCTCTGCTGGGGAGACCAAGTGGATGCAGCCAGCGTCTTCTACTAGGGCTCAAGGCTAGGACAGTGCCACCTGAGTTCACCTATACCACAGCAGGGTGTGAGAGGGGGTGGCATTCCTGGGGCTTTGGTGAGTAGTCCAAGAGGGATTGTTGGGCAGCTCCAAAATAAGGACTTCAAAAGCAGGGGTGCAGCTTCTGCCTACTTGCTATGTTCTCACTTTGAGAGTAAACTGTAGGCCTCTGGGAGGTGCAGCTAAATTCTGCTGCCGCCATGGACATTGTTGGTAACAGCCACTCCACAGATGAGCATCTTCTTCCTATTGTTTTGGTGAGCATGGTCCTACCAGGGAAGATTAAAAACCAAAACTTTTTTTTTTAAAGCCAAATCCACTTTTCCTGGATTTTCCAGGAGGAGGCCTACATTAGACTCTGTCATAGAAACATGATATCTATTTTCTCCTTCTTTGTAAAAAATTAAACCTCATGATTTTTATTGTGGGCACAAGGCTCTCTGAAATACGGACTACATTTATTAGCCTCCCTTGCAGGTAAAAGTGTCCTCCTGACCAATGAGATGTTAGTGGAACTGGTGAATGCAACTTCCAGGCAGGTCCTTAAAGGGAAGAAGCAAGTTCTTCTGCCCCATTTCCTCTTTCCTTTTTAATGGGCTTAGGACATAAGGGCTGGAGCTTCAGCAACCATTTGGGACATGAGATAACTCTGGAGAAGCCACACAAAGGAGCAGAAAAATATAGGGAACCTGAGTCTCTGAGGCCATAGCATGTCATACCACTGCTATGACTGCTTGTACCTAAAATTTACATAAAATAAATTTCTACCTTGTTTAACTGCAGTTATTTTTTTAAAAACTTTCAGCCAAACAAAATCCTAACTGATTCAGAGTTCCAAGTGGGGCAATTGTTATTAGTCATCTATTATTAATAGGATAGTGAATATCCTGACACTCAAAGTACTGAAGTCAAGACTAGATAGTTATCTGTCAGTGATGTTCAAGACTCACTTCTTGACTTGATTAGGGAATTAAGCTAGACTAACCTCTCTTTGAGTTCTGTGCTCCTCCTGCCAAACAGGAGTGAGTGAAATAGGCACAGTCTCTGATTTTACACTATCTAGTGATGTTGTGCAGTGCTGGGGCTAATATTTTAGTTCAGGATTCTTTCTTCTTTGGAGAAGACTAGAAGACAAGGGCTCTAATTTTGTTTGACCTGAGCCACTACTTTAAATGTAAACCTTTTTCTATATTTGCATCCTTCCACCCTTACATTCATGGGCAGTATTAAAAGAAAAAAGTAAAAGGAGAAGGGCTGCATAACAACATTTCGCTCAATGATGAACTGCATAAAGGATGGTCCCGTGATATTATAATACACTGTATTTTTACTGTGTCTTTTCTATGTTGAAATACACAAATACTTACCCATGGTGTTACTATGTATTTATACTATTTGTTATGGTAACATGCTGTATGGGTTTGTAGCCTGGGAGCAATAGGCTATACCATATAGCCTAGGCGCATAGTAGGCTACACTGTCTAGGTTTGTGTGAGTACACACTAGGATGCTCTCATAACAAGGAAATTGCCTGACGAGGCATTCCTCAGAATGCACCCCTGTTGTTAAGTGATGCATGACTGTATATGGGAGAATTCGTGGAGGGCAGTTGTCCTCCTGGTGTTTCCTTGCCTGCCCTGCTCACCAGCTCTGGACTGGTCTTCAGTCAACATCACATTCATGCATCCAGGCCTTTCAAGGTTTGGCCCATCTCCTTCCCGTTCCTGGGCTATGAGGGGCATAGCCCTACTGCTGTGATTTGCTCCTAACTTGGAATCTCCCTGCTTGCAATCCCTCTCTCCTCAGCCCTCTCTCAAACTTAGGGAATCCCATCCATTCTTTGAGACTCCCCTCGGTTCTCAGCTTTTCTAGGAAGAGACTCCAACCATTGTGGTTTCTTTGTCCTCTCACCTCTGGTAACCTTCACCAAGTGGCTCTTTTTCAGTTAATTCTACACTGCGCTGTATGGGCTCTGAAGTTTTCATAAGCATGAATTCTGGCTTCACTGAACAGATTATAGGTTCTGGGATGGGTAGGAACATAAACAAAACAAAACAAAACAAAAAACGAACTTCACTGTACTTATCACAACAATGGATAATTCAGCCTTTGCTTATTTTATTTCATTTTTTTTTGTTTGTGAGATGGAGTCTCGCTCTGTTGCCCAGGCTGGAGTGCAGTGGTGCAATCTCGGCTCACTGCAACCTCTGCCGCCTAGGTTCAAGAGTTTCTCCTGCCTCAGCCTCCCGAGTAGCTGGGATTATAGGCACCCACCACATCTGGCTAATTTTTAAATATTTTCAGTAGAGACGGGGTTTCACCATGTTGCTCACTCAGGCTGATCTCGAACTCCTGACCTCAGGTGATCTGCCTGCCTCGGCCTCCTAAAGTGCTGGGATTACAGGAGTGAGCCACCGTGCCTTGCCTTCTTTTGTCTTTAATGGACACTTTATCAACACATCAACTCCAGTACACACTCCATTCTTTGAAGGATGGTGACATTTGGGACCTGTATCCTCAATGTAACTGTTATCTGTTTCGTATTTTGACTTTGCTTCCTCATGGTGCCAGCTACCTAATGGTGGACTAAAACCTGAGTCTAATACGGAAACCATGTGCTACTTTACTAAGCCAAATTTACCAAAAGCTGTATCTCTTTTTTTGGTTTTATTTATTTTGTGGGAAGGGGCCATAAGGACTTTATAAAGACTCCGCATTGATCCTTCAGGACCAGAGGAAGAGTTTCTTAGTTACGGTTGGTTCTTAAAAATAGCCATGCCTCATTGTTTTACCTCAAACCTCTGCTCTTATCATTATGGCTCTGAGATGGTTATTACTGGAAGACAGATTAGTACATTTGCTTCTGATAATGGGTCTGTATTAGTCACACCTGAGTTTGAGGAACTTGGGGGGAAGTAACTTAATCTGAGCTTTCATCATTTTCCATTCATTCATTCTAAAGACATATACTGAATGCCTACTAAATACCAGGCATCCTGATAGGTGCTGCAGAAGCAAACCAAAAAAAAAAAAAAAAAAAAAAAAAAGAAAAAGGAAAAAGGGCATGGTCTCTGTCATCTAGGAGATTTAGTAAAGGTCACCCTCCAATCAACTGGCTATCACTGCCTTCTAGCAAATCGTCCTCTGAAGAGGTTCCCAAGGGGGTCTCTCTAGGAGTCTGATGGCTGGCCTCGGCCAGGTTTCTCACTGCTGAACATTCTCTTCCTTTCTCAACAGCAGATGTTGGAATGAGAGGCAGTCTCAGTGCTCGCCTCAACGGCTCCACCCAGACCATGCTGAGGACTTCCAAAAAAACCAGGGTGTTCTGCTTGTGGCTCTTCCCCACCAGCTTTCCCTGCATTGACTACAATAGTCCAAACAGGGTCATACGCAACTGGCCCAAATAGGTTCAATGCACTTTACACCAAGGTCGCTGGGCCGGTGGTGATGGGTGGATGCGTGGCAGTAACGCGTGATCCACTTCCTAGTTGAAGGGATTCCCTGCAGCCTGGCAGAACCAGGAGGAACATCTTCAGAGTCAGTGCCCCAGACAAATATGAGAAAAAATATCACCTGAGTCGCAGTAACATGTCACAGTAAAGCAAAACAGCTACACTCTGTTACAAGAGGAAAGAGTCCTTTTTTGCCTTAACCACCTGATGGTTGGTTTAAATATGTTTTCATTTGCAGCTAAGAAAACACTCAGACTCCTGGTTCAGAGGAGCCTGGAGCAAGTTGGAAAGGAAATACTTTGTGAGTGTTACATTTGGAGGGCCAAAATAGTCACTGACTCCTTAATCACTGGCTTGTTACTCTGCTTCATTCTTCAAGGCAAAAAATGATCTCCTATGGTAAAATGGTCTCCTACAGGGCTGGGTTGTTGTAAACAACTGCAAGAATGTGTCAGCTAGAGGAAATGGCAGCATATAGGCAAGTTTAAGCCCAGGGCTTCAGAGACACATTCTCATTTCAACTGATTGATCTCAGCCAACTACAGCTGGTTGTAGGTGAAACACCACTTAACAGCTCAGTCCCTTAGGGAGTGTTTAATTTTAACAAGGAATGTTGAGGAAGAAACATTGAGGAAACAAACAGGAATTTAACCTCTAAACTTCTGTTACGGTTTCCTCATCTTGTTCCTTTCCTTGTTCCAATTCACTTCTGAACCCATCCTCATCCTCCTTTTCTCAAGACTCTCTCCCTCTCATTGGATGTCTCCCTTCACTCTGCATAGAGTACCTACAGTGACAGGTAATGTTTGTATTCACTAGGAGCCCTGCTGCATGTGCTAACTCATTTCACTCTCCCATCAACCCCATGACCTAGATGCAATCAATACTTCCACATGACAGGTGAAGAAACTGAGGAACAGTGAGTGGAAGGATGATGCCCAAGGTCACACAGCTGTACATGTAGGAGCTGACATTCGAACTCATGTAGTGTTGCTTTTGACTAGAGCCTGTAATGCCTCCCTCTTTATAAAAATGACCTTGAGTCTCTCGTTTTAAAAATATTCCACCCTGAATATTCACTTTGCTTTAAACAGTCTCTTTCAGACTCTTTCAGAGTCAACTTTCTTGAAAGTGTTGTCTGTACAGATCCCCATTTACTTACTTCCTAGTCACCCGTAACCGTCTGGCTTTACCCCTTCCCATTCCTCTGGAACGGCTGTCACCAGTCACCAATAACTCACCTGTTGCCAAACCCCACAGACAATTTTCATTATACTTTAGTGAACCTTTCCCAGAAGAAAATTTTCCTCCCTTGCCTGCTGTGATGCCATTTGCTCTAGATATCCCCCTTTCCTCCCTGTGCTCTTCTCCTCTGGCTCTGGCAGGGCTCTTGGGAAGGTTTCAGGTCTTAGCTCTCTTCCAGCCTCACCCTCCCTAAGTTCACTGGGTGACTTCTTGCACACACATGGCTTCACATCTGTGTCTATAGCCAGAACTTGTATTTTTGGTGTCAGCTGTGAAAAATCTCGTTTAATGTACATCACTGCTTGGATATCCCATAAGCATCTCAATCTTAAGATGTTTAAAACTGGCCAGGTGCAGTGGCTCATGCCTGTAATCCCAGTGCTTTGGGAGGCCAAGGCAGGTGGATGGCTTGAGCCCAAGAGTTCAAAACCAGCCTGGGCAACATGGTGAAAATACAAAATACTCTACCAAATAAGCCGGGCGTGGTGGTGCATGCCTGTAGTCTCAGCTACTCCGGGGGCTGAGGTGGGAGGATCACCTGAACTTGGGAAGTCGGGGTTGCAGTGAGCCATGATTGCACCACTGCACTTCAGCCTGGGTGAGAAAGGCTGACAACAGCAAACAAAAAAGTTTAAAACTAAACTCATCTGTCTCTCAAACTCTATTTCTTCTGCAAATTCCTTCTCTTTTCATGGCACTTCTGTCTCTGGAATTGGTTCCTTCCAGTGGGTTCTTGGTCTCACTCACTTCAAGAATGAAGCCACGGACCCTCGTGGTGGCTGTTACAGTTCATGAAGATGGTGTGTCCGGAGTTTGTTCCTTCACATGTTCGGATGTGTCCTGAGTTTCTTCCTTCCGGTGGGTTTGTGGTGTTGCTTGACTTCAGGAGTGAAGCCGCAGACCTTTGCAGTGAGTGTTACAGCTCTTAAAGGTGGCACGTCCGGAGTTGTTTGTTCCTCCTGGTGGGTTCATGGTCTCGGGGACTTCAGGAGTGAAGCCGCAGACCTTCGCAGTGAGCGTTACAGCTCTTAAAGGTGGCACGTCCGGAGTTGTTTGTTCCTCCCAGTGGGTTCGTGGTCTTGCTGCCTTCAGGAGTGAAGCCACCAGTGAGTGTTACAGCTCATAAAGGTAGTGCAGACCCAAAAAGTGATCAGCAGCAGCAAGATTTATTGTGAAAAGCGAAAGAACAATGCTTCCGCAGAATGGAATGGGACCCCAGTGGGTTGCTGCTGCTGGCTGGGGTGGCCAGCTTTTATTCCCTTATTTGTCCCTGCCCATATCCTGTTGATTGGTCCATTTTACAGAGTGCCGACTGGTCCATTTTACAGCGTGCCGATTAGTCCATTTTACAGAGTGCTGATTGGCCCATTTTACAGAGTGCTGATTGGTCCATTTTACAGAATGCCGATTGGTGCATTTTTACAGAGTGCTGATTGGTGCGTTTACAATCCTTTAGCTAGACACAGAGTGCTGATTGGTGCATTTACAATCCTTTAGCTAGACACAAAAGTTCTCCAAGTCCCCACCCAACCCAGAAGCCCAGCTGGCTTCACCTCTCACTTCCATCCATGTGGCTGTCTAAACCAGCTGCTTCTGAGACATGCTCAGGTCCTTTCATTCACCTGTTCCCATAATGGATCTTTATGGTCCATTGATTCTGCCTCCTAAATCTCTTGGATCTGCTTTTCTTTTTTGACCTCAACTGTCTCCTTTTTCCTTACCTGAATGACCATTCTGATGACCTTGGCTGACCTCCTGCTGAAGCCTAGGCTTCCTGTCCTGGTTGGCAGAGTGCTCCATCTGAAGTTGGAAGCTGATGATGTGTCACTGAGTAAAAGCCTTCATGGCACCTCACTGCCACAGGATGAAGTTCATACTATCTCTCCTGGGATCACAGTCTCTCATGATCCAGATTTTGCCTTGTCTTCAGCTCTGCTCTTACCACTTCCCATCCATCTCATCTCTGAGGCTGCCTCCTGCACACACCATTCCCTCAGTCCTTGCCTTAGGCTCACCCCCACTTTCTTCCCACTTAGCACTTGGCCAATTCCTTTTCTTCTTTTGGACTCAGCTCCGACTTCCTCTCTCAACTCTGATCCCTACTTCAGTCTTGCTCCCCATTGCCTGTGCCTCTGCCATTGCGTGTGCCAAGCTGTGCTATTTGTTGGCTTCCTCCCTACAACATGAGCTCCTTTAGACTGGGAAGCCTTGCCTTTCATCTTTGTATCCTTAGGCTGCCATTTTGCTGATATATAGTAGAAACTCAATAAATGTGTCAAATGAACTAACAAAATTCACCCAAAGCCATATATACCTAATGGATGAATGTACTATAGCAGAGAGAGAATATCTTTATCATGTGGGGAGTTTAAGCACCCCCCTTTAAGTCTATATATCTGCTTGTGTAGGATTTTTCCCCTCCACCTCCATACTAGGCCACTGTTTGAGATCAGTATACAGGGGAGCTTCTCCATCCCACCCACAGAGAAAATCTCAGCATGACCAGGTTCCCTCAGACCCACCCAGCATCACACGCTCAAACACTTGCTGATTGCTGCCAATGGCCCTCAGAAGTAGTTTTGGCAGTGCTCACAAAACAAGTGCCTATGCTATTTCTTTACGGTAAAAGACATAGCATAAATTCTAAAATCACTGTACTTTCAGTGATGGTTTAGGGTACTTTTATGGGTTCAAATTGTTTCCTGTTTTGAAGTTAAAATGGAATTTTACATACTTGAGAGAAACATGGCTGGGGTAGACAGAGGTCTTTGTCATTAATATTCACTTGCTATCGTATTTGACCTTTGTTTTCAGACACCAATGGCTAGATACATAGGAGCAAAGTAAAACAGAAAATTGCAGTACTTATTCAAATAATTATGGCAAACGTCTCTCACCCACTATATTCCCACAACTTCACCTACATTTTGGTTTCCTTGCTTTTACAGACACTTTTAGAGCATGGGCTTTGATGTCTGAGAAACTTGGGTCTGAGTCTCAATTCTGTCACTTATTAACTGTGTAACCTTGGGAAAGTTATTTAACCTTTTTGAGCCTTGATTTCTTCCATTTCTTCCCTGTAAAATGGGGAAGAATATGAGTGCTGATGACTGGTGTGAGGATTAAATAAGATACTGCATATGGGGGCCGGGTGTGGTGGCTCACACCTGTAATCCCAGCATTTCAGGAGGCCGAGGCAGGCAGATCACGAGGTCAGGATATTGAGACCATCCTGGCTAACACGGTGAAACCCCGTCTCTATTAAAAATACAAAAAAATTAGCCGAGCATGGTGACGGGCACCTGTAGTCCCAGCTACCCGGGAGGCTGAGGCAGGAGAATGGCGTGAACCTGGAAGGCGGAGCTTGTAGTGAGTTCAGATAGAGCCACTGCACTCCAGCCTGGGCAACAGAGCAAGACTCCGTCTCAAAAAAAAAAAAAAAAGATAATGCATATGAAGACAGCACAGTATCTGGAACACAGTAAGTCACCAGTATATGTTAGTTTTAATCTTGCTATTAGGTAATAAAAATGAATATTTTAGGCTAGAGGATGGGGTTTTTGACTTATTTAATTGCCTTCATGCTTCACTTCCTTGGGCTATGTCTCTGTTGTACAAGTTTCCAATTAAGAGAACAGTTAACAATGTGTTAACTTGTTAGTCGCTCAAATTTGGAGTTGACAGAGATTTTATTATTTTAAAAGAAATCCAGAGGAGATAAGGGGTTGGCCCAAGGGTACACAGAACTTGGATACAAACACAAGACTTTGGGTATTCTCTCCTCTCCAGTGCTGGGGCCTGCTAGATCCTGCAGCATCTGCTACTGCCCCCTGATCATTCAGAGTGGCTCTCTAAACAAGCAAAAGAGGCTCTCAGTGAGTCAGCCTGGAGAAGTCCCTTAACTCAATTGCTAATCAGTAACCAGGATAACACAGACAAGGAACATTGGCCATTTCCTTGAATACACTTAGCCTTTAGTGAACAGGCCAGATACCTAAAACTTCATCAGGTGACTCAGCTGGTGAATTAATAGTGCTTCCAAAGATTTCAACCAATGGGTAGGGACACAATGAGTATGAGGCCTCCATTCCCTTTACTGGTAACCTCATGTACTTGGGCTCTTTTCTGTTTAGCAGTAATTTGCCCTTCTAGATGAGTCCTAAATTCCTGCCATGTCATGCAGTGTTGCAAGGGCTGTTTTATGTCTTTTTGAATTTCACGGTTCTTTGAGCATAATAAGCCCTTGATAAAGGCTTATTAATTTGCTTTGATTAAATGAAGAATGCATTGCATTCTAGTTCAACATTACTTGGAGCCCTTTTGCAGTGAAAAGGTTTGTATCATTAAGTAGGTTCATTGTCACCACAAAATGCCCACATTTCTCCAACATTAGGAAGATATCTCATTAGTTGGTAAATGCATTTGAGGCTCTCTTGGAAAGTAGTCCAATGTCTCTTTTTCTTTACTCTACCATCCTGAATGGCCTGGACTTTGAAAATACAGGTGTCGGGCCTGGAAGAGTGTGAAAGAGGCCCTTGTGTCTGCATCCCTTCAGGAGAGAAAGAACTGTGGAGATCTGGTGCCTGTGTTTGGAGCTGGAACAGTGCTCCAGTTGGGCCAGGCCAAAGGCTGGAGAGTCAGATGGCAACTTATTTTGTAGGTGATCCCAGCTGTATGTGTCAGGGTTCTCCAGAGAAACAGAAGCGACTGGATGTATATATCCTGTTGCTTATTATTCCCATTATAAGCCCATATATACATATGGGCTCATTATGATAATTGGTTCACTCCATTATAGAGGCCAAGGAGTTCCATAATAGGCCTTCTATAAGCAGAGGAACAGGGAAGGTGGGGGGGTATAGTTCAGTCTGAGTCCAAAGGCCTGAGAACCTGGGGTGGGGGGGGCTGCTGGTGTCCAAGGGCAGGAGAAAATGGATGACCCAGCTCCAGAAGAGAGAGAGCAAATTCATCTTTCCTCGGCCTTTTTGTTCTAGCTGAGCCAGAACAGATTGGATGGTGCCCACCCACACTGGTGAGGGTGGATCTTCCTTACTCAGTCCACTGATTCAAATGCCAATCTCTTCTGGAAATACTTTCACAGACACAGACAGAAATAATGCTCTACCAGCTAGCTGTGTATCCCTTAACCCAGTCAAGTTGACACCTAAAATTAACCATCACACCTGCCCCTAGCTCATGAGCTGCCCGATTTCACTTCAGAGTGGAAACACAATCAAATCCAGTCTGGGTTTTCTTAGTCCAATCCAGTGATTTCTGATAACCTTGATAGTCCAGTTCAAAGTTCAGTCTCCATGTCAGGGCCATTCTCCCACCTTGCAGGTTTTCTTTGCCCTCCCTTCAGTTCTCGTTCTTCCTGGTGCTGTTGCTCCCCTAGGCTGTACCCCCTCCACCTTCCATCCAGCCCCCTGCTTTGGGACCTCCTGCTACAGTCCTCTTTGTCTTCTTCTGACAAGTGCACAGACTTTCCTTTTAGTTATCCCTTGCACTACTGGGCACAGAGAAACACTCAGAACTTTTTCCGGGCCTACAGGAGCCCAGAGAAACAGGGCTTTCAGCAGATGCACTATTTTCCCCCTGACATCTTCCTCACATTTTTGAGGTTATTTGCTTGGAAAGGCACAAGGAACTTTTTCCCTTTGAGATCCCTAAGTGCTAAATCTGGGGTTTCTCTCTGTCCTACGTATGTGCTCAACACACCCACCCCAACCCCCAAGTAACCCCACGGTGGTGCTTCTCAAAGTGTGGTCCACAGACATTAGAGGTCCCCTATATTCATTATAACACTAAGAGGTTATTAGCATTTCGGAGGTGGTGCAGAAGCAATGGTTGTAAACCTGTGGTGCACGGCAGCAGTGTTATTAGTCCTGCTGTACTAGTTGTGTGCTTCATTACCATGTACTCACAGTAAAAAACAGAGAAAAGAAAGAAAATGCCAATGTTACATAAGAATGCCCTTGATGAAGCAGTAAAAAAGACACATTTTATTTAATTTTTACCCTTAAGCACACATCATTTTAATATTTTGTGTGACAAAATGGGAAATACGCATAAGGCCCTTTAGCACACCTATGGTTTTTGCTTTTGTTTTGGGAAAAGCACTTGTGTGATTATTTAAGTAGCTGAATCAGTTGCTTTTAAAAGTGAACACTGTATCTACTTTCTGAAAGAGCATCTAACAAACAAACTGTGGTTTTTTTCAGACTTGAGAATCTGGCAGAAATTTTCTTGAAAATAAATAAAGCCTGTCACTTCAAGAAAAAACAAAAACAACAGGCAGTGTTTTTTGCAAAAATCCATGCTTTCAACCTCCAGATCCACCACTTAGTATCTAATAACTGAACTCCCTAATGTTTTACTTGAAAAATCAGGAGAGTAATAGTGCTTACTCCAGAGGATGGATAGGAGCATTCAATAAGATAACATTATAAAGTGCTTTATGTAGTGTCTGGTACGTGTTAACTGCTCAATAAATGTTGACTGCTATTACAGCTACACTGAGTTAAAATAATCCGAGTTCTTTCATATTTAATTTAACCAAATACGTGGGTCAATTCCATCAAAAGTGCTCATGTTAAGCAGCAGGTAGATACTTTAAATAATCAATTCATGGCTGAGCACGGTGACTCATGCCTGTAATCCCAGCACTTTGGGAGGCCTAGGCCGGTGGATCACGAGGTCAGGAGTTCGAGACCAGCCTGGCCAACATGGTGAAACCCCGTCTCTACTAAAAACACAATAATTAGCCGGGCGCCATGGCAGGCGCCTGTAATCCCACCTACTCGGGAGGCTGAGGCAGGAGAATCACTTGAAAACAGAAGGCGGAGGTTGCAGTGAGCCGAGATAGCACCACTGCACTCCAGCCTGGGAGAAAGAGCAAAACTCCATCTCAAAAAAAAAAAAAAAAAAAAAAAAAATTCAATTCATGTTTTTTTAATAATAAGGCAATAATGAAATGGCAACATGGCTATAATGAAATAGTGCCAGGCATTGCAATATTGAGTTTCAAGCAAAAATTCTTATTTCTCCAGTTTTCCTTAGGAAAATAGATAGGACTATTTTTGTAGTGGTTAAAAATGCACAAATTAACATAAAATATTGCTAAAATACCTCCCAAAGTTCACTACTTAAAAACAGTTTATCACAGCATCAATGCCAATGTACACCAGGCCATGTGTGTCCCTGACACATTGAAAGCTATGGCCTTTGAATGATGTCTTGATCATTATGTTGTTAATACCATACCTCACCTGAAAAGTCAGATGTGTTTCCCAAATTGGAGCACTTCTACCCAAGCTTTGGATATAAATTAGTAGGAATTTAGATTATGTCACATTTTGGGCATAGGCAGGCAATGAAAAATGGAGAAGGGAAAAAGACGCCAGAATAAATGGGCTCATAGCAAAATAATGATCAAGAGATTAAAAAAAAAAAAGAAAAAAGGAAAGAAATGTACCAGGAAAGGTTGTGAAAAACTGTAGGAACCTGTTAGTGGGACATAATGAGGCCCTTTAAAGGATATTTTTCCATTTTCCAAATAATTTTCAGTTTTCAGAAGTGATTGAGCTCCTGTCTTGTATATCAGTGCAGGTTCTTATATCTTGTATGTGAACAACCGAAGTCCATAGAATCTTTTTCAATCCTTTCGATCATCTGGTCCTACCCTGTGGGAATCCCTTCTTTGTTTTTTGAAAAGTATTTCTTTATAAACAGCTACTGAGCTGCTTTCTTCGGGAACAAGAATGTATAGTCACACATTATTCAAAGGGTGGACTGGGTCCGTCCTTGCCACCTTCCCCTTTGGTGCAGATGGTACACTTGCCCTGAACATTTTTTCCACTCAGATGACCATCAGGGCTATCACTTGCTCCCACCTGTGACTACTGCCCTGCAAATGAGCAAGAAACAGCACCAGCTCAGGGGAAAAGTTGCTTTTGCTTGCTCTCAGTGAGAGGGTAGCAGCTTCATGGAGAAAGGAGCATCTGATTAGGCTCCTAATTAACATGAAAACCATCCTGCAAGAAACAGCCACAGCAGCAACAAGCTGCTTGTCAGTTCTAGGCCAGGAATTCCAATTGCAATTTTGGTTGTTATGGAAACACACCACACTGCTTCTTAAAGAATTCATTATTCCAACAAATATTTGTTGTTCTAGTCATTAAGTAGTACCCAAATGAATGATGTAGACACAAGGGAGGAGGAGCACAGAGGAGGAAGGATGGTGATTACAGCGGAGTTCTCGGGGAGCTAGAACTTAACCCTGACCTTGGGGCATGATTAATAGGGGAGAAGACATTTCAAGTGAAAGGGCTGGCAAAGTGCGACAAGCTCAAGCGATAATAAGGATGCAGGTGTGGCTGGAGCCAAAGATTGACATGGGAGTGTGGTGGGAAATGGGAAAGACCAGAAGGCCAGTCTAAGAAGTCTGGACCTTTCTGTGGACAAAAAGGATCTAATGGATATGTTAAAACAGGGGAAGAATGCTTTAGGCATATTAATTTTGTCTTAAGGCGAATAGTGAGGATGTCAACCTAGACTCTGGCTAATACTGCAGCCCCAGTGTTTTTCGGGTATATGCCAAGACAATAATTTGAAAAGTGACAATCCAGTCATCTTCTCAAATAGACAAAACCACTCTGTTTCACTGAAAGTGAACTCATCAAAACAGCTATGGATGTGTCTATGACATCTGGAATATTTTTATAAGGTTAAATTAACTTACAATAAAGCAGTCCCAAAATACCATTCTGCCACCTGTCAAGGACATATTTAGAACTAAGGCCTTAATTCTCAGAGTCCAGTATGTACAGTAGAAGAAGAGCAGTCATTTTCCCTTGTATCACAGTGGCTTTGTACCTTCTATGGCCCAAACAGCAAGCTGAAATCTCTTTTACTAGAAGAGTGACTGATCAGTAAATTGAAATACAGGAGAGTTTTGTTAGATAGAAGAAAAATCTTTTGCTCAGTGCAGCAATTCTTAGAGGGTGGTCTGTGGACCCTTGGAGGTCTCGAGCTTTGTCTAATTCCAAAGATCTTCTACTGTGCTGTTTGACATTTTGAAGGGCACAGGACTTAGTAACAGGTGAGGTCTTTAGTTATGCCTAGAGAGAAGGAAGTGGCATTTGACAACGCATTTCACAGTTCAACTGTGAGTGTTAAACAATGGATAAATCTGAAGTAATATTACTGCCAAGACAGTAACAACCACCACAAAACATACTGTATTATTTTTGGAAGCTTCTTTGGACCACATTATTAAAAACACAGATTTCTATGTGATAATAAAGGGCTCTGTGATGGTTAATACTGAGTGTGGACTTGATTGGATTGAAGGATACAAAGTATTGATCCTGGGTGTGTCTGTGAGGCTGTTGCCAAAAGGGATTAACATTTGAGTCAGTGGTCTGAGGAAGGCAGATCCACTCTTAATCTGGTGGGCACAATCTAATCAGCTGCCAGCAAATATAAAGCAGGCAGAAACATGTGAAAAGGAGAGACTGGCCTACCCTTTCAGCCTGCATGTTTCCCCCGTGCTGGATGCTTCCTACCCTCAAACTCCAAGTTCTTCAGTTTTGCGACTCGGACTGGCTCTCCTTGCTCCTGAGCTTGCAGACAGCCTGTTGTGGGACCTTGTGATCACGTAAGTTAATACTTAATAAATTCCTATATGTATATATGTATTCTATTAGTTCTGTCCCTCTAGAGAACGCTGACTAATACAGGCTCCTACTGTGAATTCCTAGCTGTCAAGTTTAAAGGGTCTCCACTTTTCCTAACTTGGCTCCTAATATAAAGATTGAATAGAAAATATAAGACTCTGTGTATGGTCTGGATGCCAGGAAAATTGATTATTAAAACTTACGTGGAAAAGGGAATTTTAGTAATCTATAGCACAACTAATTTTCCTTTGCAATTATGACATTGGGTTACTGTTCAATAAGAGATATAAGCAATATATAGTTTTACTTTCTGAAAAAAACGTAAAATAAGTGTGGGAAGAGTCCATCCAGTTTCCACAGTTAAGGTCAGCTAGAGGAAAGCAGATGACAACTGGACCTAAGGTAGGTCTCAAGAATTCCTACTGCTTGACACATACTGTTCTCTTTGCCTCCTCTCACCTCCCATTCATCCTTTCACGGGGCCCATCTCTCCTTTTATCTCTCTGCTTAAATGTTACATTCTTAGGGAAGCCTTCCCTGGTCACCCTCTCTAAAGTAATCACCTAATTTTACTCCAAACACTTGACCAGGTTGTTCCCTATTTCAGCTCTTTGGTTCCTTCCTAATACTTTTCAAGGTTAATGATATATCCATTATTCTCTTCATCTAAGATGGCAGCTCTGTGACTCCTCACTGCCCAGCAGGGGTCCAACAGTCAATAAGCATGTGTCAGATGGCTGAATGTGTGAGACAGCTTGCGTTCAGGTTAACAACCAACACAACTGAGTGGCGGAGGAGGGAGAAGCCTGGAGTGAGGAACTACAGTCAGAGACCCTGGTCCCCTCCCTGATACCAGTTAATTGAATGACTGTGATCAGACCCCTTAACTTCTCTGGGCCTCAGTTTCCTCATCTAACAATGAGGGAACTTTACCCAGAGATTTACAAGGAGGCACTCTGATCTTAACTTGCAAGAGTCTTAAGTTTATCTGATTATATTTCCGTAGTGTTGACAACCATTCTTTTCCCACTCATTGAGGAGGTGTGGACCTTTTCATTATTTCTGAATATAAATAGACATTTTCTGGAAAATGTACAGGTAGGTGTACTAATTTTCTGAGGCACTTGAATGATTAGAGGAAAAAGTACTAAGTTTTGAAAGGATAATATTTGTCCTTTTTTTGTGCATTTTTAACTACTGCACAACTAGTTCCCTTTATTTCCATGAGGAAAACTGGAAATCTGGCTCTCACACACTCATTAGCTTCATAATCTTGGACAAATTCCTTAACCTTTGTGAGTCTCATTTTTCTTGTCTATGTAATAGATATGTAATAGGAATAGACTAGGTAATGGGATTGTATAAGGATTAATTGAGATAACCTGGAGCATAGTGGGTGCTCAGAAAATGTTGGTAAACCTCAAACACATTTTCTCCCACAATTAATCCATCAATAAGTTTCACTGTACTAGAGCAAAGAGCAAATTAGATAGTTTTTACTGTTTGCTGTATAGAATCAGGATCTGGCTATTGAGGTATATTTGAACATGAGGCAATTGATGCATTCAGTTTAGGAAGGAGGGGGTCAGTGTTTAAACCGAAAAGATGTGTGTTAGATTTTAATACATGACAACCTCTTACCTTTTTAATGCACTTTGTTATTGTAGAGCTAAACTCAGAAGTTTGACATTCTTTCAAGCCCTACTTTTTCCATGCTGAAAAGATACAAATCCCAAAGCAATATAAAACTGCATATGTGAAAGAAATAACCGGAAAACTTGGGGTACTATTTTGACCAAAAAGACTTCAAAACAGGATGAGAAATAGTCTCTTTCACTATCAAATTCTTTTTTTTTTTTTTTTTTTTTTGACAGAGTCTCGCTCTGTCACCCAGGTGGAGTGCAGTGGCGCCATCTCGGCTCACTGCAAGCTCCGCCTCCTGGGTTCACACCATTCTCCTGCCTCAGCCTCCCGAGTAGCTGGGACTACAGGTGCCCGCCACCATGCCCGGCTAATTTTTTTTGTATTTTTAGTAGAGACGGGGTTTCACTGTGTTAGCCAGGATGATCTCGATCTCCTGACCTCGTGATCTGCCCGCCTTGGCCTCCCACAGTGGTGGGATTACAGGTGTAAGCCACCGCACCTGGCCCACTACCAAATTCTTATTATTAGCAATTGTATTGTTAGAAAATGCAAGGGCTGTTACTCACCAATTATGAAAATAATTTTATACTTTCTCAAATCTTCCATGAAACCTTTAAAATAAGAATAACTTAAGTTATTGGCAAGAAAAACTGTACTGAAGCCCTGGTTTTACTCATATTATATAAAAACCCAAACCTTGTAGTTTTATTTGATAAAAAGCTTGAAGTTGAATAAATGTGTGAATAGGCTACAATTAGTAGGCACCAATGACCATTTCAGTGTTTTTGTTTGTTTGTTTGTTTTTTGAGATGGTCTCACCCTGTTGCTCAGGCTGGAGTGCAGTGGCTCGATCTTGGCTCACTGCAACCTCCACCTCTCAGGTTCAAGCCATTCTCCTGTCTCAGGCTCCTGGATAGCTGGGGTTATAGGCATGCCACCACACCTGGCTACTTTTTGTATTTTTATTAAAGAGGGGGTTTCACCATGTTGGCCAGGCTGGTCTTGAACTCCTGGCCTCAAGTGATCCACCTCCCTTGGCCTCCCAAAGTGCTGGGATTACAGGTGTGAGCCACCGTGCCCTGCTCATTTCAGTCTTATTCCCCCACCCCGGTAATGTATTTTTATTTTAACATGCACGATCAACTTTTGGTGGCAAAAATTTACGTCATTTAATAGCATGAATCATGAAGAAAGCTATTTTTAAAAATTACTTTTAAATCATCCTAACTATCTCAGTTTGGTGTTATTTCACATTTAAAACATTTGCTAAGCTTCCTTTATATACAGATGGTTAAAACACAAGTAGAGTATCTGGAAAATAATATTTTAAAAAATAGTTTCACTTAGAGCAAATAATGTTATTTTACATTTAAGGTAGTGATATAAAATTTCCTTTTAAAATAAATGTATCTGAGTAACAGCAGTTCATATTTTCTGTAGATAACTACTTTTGAAAGTTAGATCATTATTCTGACAGGAAACATTTTTTAGTGAAATTGGGGTAGTTCATTTATATGCACGATACCACATTTTGTAGGAATTCACAATCAGCTGAGTGAAGCCCCAACTCTACCAGAGAAAGAGAGAGCATGGGGCATGATGAATTGGGTTGGGGACAAAGAGAGGAGAAAGAGCTGGAAACAGAGGATAGAAGTAAGTTTGGGATCGTTGAAACCATATGGTTTCCACAACAAAAAACAAACAAACAAAGAGAATTTTTAAATCAAATCCAGTCTCTTTACAGAATAACCCATGGTGACAGGAAACACCTTACATTGTTTGGAGTTTTCTATTAAAGGCAGATACACTGGTGTTCCTAACATGTGGGACCAGATGGTCATCTCAGGTTCTCTAGCCTGTGAGTTTACATTTACGAAGCTGAGGAACTCTGAGCCTATTTGCAATCTAGGAAAATGGTCCTGGTTATTATCGTGATTTTTTTTGGTATGATTGTATCCTATTTCAGTTTTAAAAAATAGTTGTTTTAAAATGAATGATGGTACATGACATTCATCTAATGTAGTCATTACAAATTAAGTATGTAGTTTTTAATGACATGGGAACATGTTTATGTTGTGATATATACAAAACATTTGGAGATACTTATATATACACATGCATTCTCAACTATGTAAAAATAGATATATAGGCAATGCATTGGAATGAAATGTACCAAAATGTTAACCATGATAATTTATAAGTCATAAGGTTTTAAATGGCTCTTATTTTATACGTTAAAAAATTTCTATAGTATGTGTTAATTTTATAACTAGAATAAAAGAGAAAATTTCTTAGGCAATCAGTCATCCCCTATCCAGTTGAGACCAAGTTGATTATTTGCACTTAGCTAAGTGACAGCTAAGTTATGGCTCATATATTTGTACCTCTCCTCATGAATCACCAAGATGTCATTTGGTGACTGTGATTTTCACATACTGCTCTTGCCATTATCATCAAATGACACTTTACCCACCACCTTGTGCTCATGGATCTGTGCAGGATTAGAGCTGGGGTTATTTAAAAAGCTAAATCACTTACTTATATGTGTTTAGAATCAATACTATAAACATATTTCCATGACTTATATTATAACTTTTATTACAGGGTAGATATGTTAGAAGGTATTTTTACTTAGGACAATTATGAACCTTTTCTTTTTTGGATAGTCCCAAATTCACATAATCATATCTATTTTCAGTTACATGCATAGCTAATTATGGGTGGAATTTTTACTTTTTGCAAGACTTTTTTTTTTTTTTTTTGAGACGTAGTCTCACTCTGTCGCCAAGAGTGCAATGATGCAAACTTGGCTCACTGAAACCTCATCGTCCTGGGTTCAAGCAATTCTCCTGCCTCAGCCTCCTGAGTAGCTGGGATTACAGGTGTGCACCACCATGCCTTTCTAAATTTTTTTGTATTTTTAGTAGAGACAGGGTTTCACCATATTGGCCAGGCTGGTCTTTAATTCCTGACCTCAAGTGATCCGGCCGCCTTGGCCTCCCAAAGTGCTGGGATTACAGGCGTGAGCCACTGCACCTGGCCATTTGCAAAACTTTTAATATGACAAAAATTACAAAGCAGTATAACCCTGGTGTAGGGTAGGTTGAGTTCCAAAGCTACACGTGGAATAGTAACTACCAGGCAGGAAAAATATTTTTGTGTTTCAATTATGTTCAACGAATGTTGAATTAAAGTTTAACAACTCTTTTTACTGCAGGACTTGTGGGAGCTTTGGATGCTATTATATACTTGGATCTTCCAGTGGGGAGTTGGTGTTAAGCATGTTTCAAAGATATTTGAGTAGAGCATCCTCTTTTCGCTGAGCCTCTCGGGAATCATGTTCTCTGGGCAGTTAAGAAATGCATCACTTAGTAATGCACCCCTTTGGTTCTTTACATGGATGGAGGCAGGAAAGACCCAAAGAGTTCTACTCTTAATCATGCTCCCTGGCCAAGGAAAAAGTGATGCTGTTAATATTTTATCTCTTAAGTTGATGTTTAATTAAAAAGGCATGGTCAAAGTTACTAAAATGACAACTTTGATCTGATCAGTAAGGAAAACTCACCTCCCATAGTGTCCTCTCCAAATACATTTAACTGGTCATCACCCTGTTAAAAAAATCACAATATTAGATAATAATAACAGCAGGTATTTTGCTGAACTCCTTGGCAACACTGGCCTACTTGAACTTCCAAACAACTGTAAGAGGGAGGCACTTCCAAACAATTGTATGAGGGACAACATTTTACAGACAAAGACACTGAGAATTCTAAAAGTTAACTTTCCAAAGGTGACAGGGTAGTGAGGGACAGAGCTCAGAATTAAACCTGGGTCATCTGTCCCAAGTACATGCTCTCTTCTTAACCAGTACAGTATCTCACCTCTTTTTTTTTTTTTTTTTTTTTTTTAAAGTGCAAAAACTATCTGTGGACAGGAAGGCTGACTTCAAGAAGACAAAATCCTTTGGTATCAGAAGCTTAGTGGTAGGTGTGATCACAGCGGTTTTATGAGTAACTCCAAATTTTAAAGCTGGGGTTGGAAACAGTTTTCTGTAAAGGGCCAGATAGTAACTATTTTCATCATTGTGAGCAACATGTCCCCTGTAGCAACTACCTTTTTTTTTTTTTTTTTTTTGAGACATAGTCTCGCCCTGTTGCCCAGGCTGGAGCGCAGTGGTGCAGTCTCAGCTCACTGCAACCTCCACCTCCCGGGTTCAAGCAATTTGGGCCTCAGCCTCCCCAGTACCTGGCAGTACAGGCATGTACCACCGTGCTGCGCTAATTTTTGTATTTTTAGTAGAGACAGAGTTTCACCATGTTGGCCAGGCTGGTCTCAAACTCCTGACCTCAAGTGATCTGCCTACCTCGGCCTTTCAAAGTGCTGGGATTACAGACATGAGCCACCATGCCCGGCCCCTACAGGGCAACTATTTAGCCATAATTTGCCAATCCCCGAACCAAAGCATGAAATAAAGGAAGTAGGGGTGATCAGTTTTTATTGGTTCCTACCTTAAAGTTTTCATTAAAAAATAATTTAATCAAACAGATGCTCTATTCCTTATGGAGTAGCCCATGGTGGTTGGAAAAAAATTCAGAAAAACATTTTATAAAAAGGCACTAGGTGAGAACTCTCACTCTCACCTATGTCTTCACCTGTATCATTTCTCCACTCTGTCACCCCTCATAGGTAACCACTTATACAGATTTTTCTTGAGGCAAACAAAAATGACTTCTAGATATCCAGGGATACATGTGAACATAAATAGATATTATGATCTCCATTTCTTATACAAAAGCATTATACTTTTATTATACATGCATATGTGTTTACGATATAATACTATTCTATAATACATTGCTCCTCCACTTGCTTTTTCTCTGATCAATGTATCCTGGAGAAATTTCCATATAAGTACAGAATGTTCTCAGTACCAAATACCATCAGTTGCACAGCATTCTATTGTATGTGTGGTACCATAATTGTTGTTGTTTAATTAGTCCTTTATTGATGGATCAGTGAGTAGTTTCCAGTCTCAAACTTTTTTTGGAAAAAGTGGCACAGTGAGTAAATTGGCATAAATATCATTTCATACTGCAGGCTAAATTTCGAGAGAGGAGACTGCATGGTCAAAGAGTAAATGTATTTATAATTTTGATCGAATTTTGCCAAACTGCTCCCCACAGAGGTTGTACCATTTTGAAGGGACAGCCTCTGGCTTGTGCTTTATGCTGGCCTCTTGCCTCTAATTCACTTTGATGCCTGAGTCAGTTAAATGAGGATGTCTGGTTGTATTAACACTCCCTTGAGGTAAACCGCCCTCAAAACACTTTATTTAAAGACAGATTCTTGCCGTCCTGTTTAGAATATATGCCTTCAGGGAAATTTTACTGCTCATCTTCTTAGAGTTGCCTGTGCATTCAGTGCTATTCCAGGTAAGAGAAGAGCTTTTAAGAGAGTGGTCATTCAGGGACACATTTACATTAATGAATTCTCTTCTGTGAATAGAAAAAACATCAATTATTCCTCAACAAGCCTCTCCACCACTTCCCTTGTTGAAATTACCGCAATTCAGAGCTTGGAGTTTAGGGATCACCTAATCCAATCCTGCCACCCACTCTTCCATTTTACAGATGAGGAAACTGATGTTCAGAGAGGTCATGCGAGGGGCCCATGGCCATGCCGTCATGTCCTTAGTGACGTCAGGATGGGACGAGAACCACTTCTTTTACCACTTTGCATGGCTGCTATGCATTTGGTCTCATCAGTGTAGGGGCATCCCCTCTCCTCTGCTCACCTGGCCAGGCACCCATCCACCGAACTGCTGCTAAGGGCCCAGTACAGTCTGGCTCCCTGCCTCAAGCTGGGATGAATCCATGGTGCAAGCTGGGCCCCAGAGCTCACCGTGGTCTCAGGCTGAAGTTAGGATGGAGCCAGGACCACATCTTTGCTTAGCTCTTACCCCTGCCCTATCCTGCTTCTCCTCAGAGGGCTCCCTAATAATGCACTTGCATGAGAATTCTTGTCTCAGGCTCTGCTTCTAGGGGAAAAATATCAATTACTCCTCAAGACAGGGACCTTGAGGAGTTCCCAAATTCTCAGGGAATTTTGGATTCAAGACAGGGACCTATTTGAAGCAATTAATAAGTTTGCCTAAGGTGCAGCTGCATAGAACAGGCTCAAGAGTATTTCCTGGAAAAGGATTGTTTAATCTAAATCTTCTTATTATTTGTCAAACAGCTATTGAATCTATCTAGGTAATGTTGAGAGGAAACCATGGAGTCCTCTCCCTCAATTTTTAATATTATTGTTACATTATCAGACTTATACCCACCTTATAGGCTAGGCTGTATTAGATCTTTCTTCTACATGGCTATCATGTTTGGGGAGTCTGATCGTGGTTAATGTGAATTCCTGAAACAGTGCATTCCACTGTAAAAGGGCCCATCTGACCTCTGCCAGGCTTCCTGAGTCTGACCTATTTGTATCCACAGCTCTTATTCACAGCCTTCTATTACACTTGCTCAAATGTTTCACATGAGCCCCAGCTCTATTTTCATTAATTCATCAATAGTGAACAGGCTGCTGGGACATAGATGCAACTGTCATCAACTCTCACCAGGAATGCGGTGCACTGACATGAAAGCCCAGGTGAATGAGATGTTTGATTGGAGGGTGTAACCAGGGACTCTCAATAAACCTCATGGTTCCAATGTGAATATTTTGTAAACAAAATTAATCTGGCATCTTATACACACACACACACACACACTCGGGGTGAATGGGAAACACTTCTGGTTTTGGTGAAAAAGATACCAAACAGCCCCTGTAAGCACTAAATCTTGTTACTTTTCAAATGTTGGGTGTGTTCTGCATGAAAGGCATTAATTTCAGAATGTCACTTGGACAAGGAACCAAAGGCTGTAGCCTTATTCAGGAGACGTCTGATCAGGTGTTTATGCTCAGTCGCCTTGGAGCTTCCTCTTCAATGAGGCATCACTTGAGAAGACTCAACCCATTAGCCACCACTCTGAGTGTCTGTGGGTGCCTCTTTGTGTTCTGGCCTTTTTCTGTGTTGAGGCTCCATCTAGTCCACCCTTTGTCACCTTAAGTCTGAATTATGGAGTTAGGCTTTGTGTGCACAACGGGACATAGGTGACTTTCCATAGTATTAAACTAGGTTTTGAGGTACATGAAGTGGGATACTAAATCTTCTGAACTGACAAAGAGAGAGAGAGAGAGTATAAATATAGTCACACATTTGATTTAAGTGCCCTTTAAGACTCACATGTATGGGGCGCCAAGGCACAGCCTGCAATGCTGTGATTAATACTGTTAAGGTGGGAGAAGCTGCAGCAAACCCACTAACACCAAAAGACAATTTCAGGCCGGGTACGGTGGCTCACGCCTGTAATCCCAGCACTTTGGGAGGCCAAGGCAGACGGATCACCTGAAGTTGGGAGTTTGAGACCAGTCTGATCAACATGGAGAAACCCCGTCTCTACTAAAAATACAAAAATTAGCTGGGCATGGTGGCGCATGCCTGTAATCCTAGGTACTCAGGAAGTTTAGGCAGGAGACTCCCTTGAAACCTGGGAGGCGGAGGTTGCAGCGAGCTGAGATCATGCCACTGCACTCCAGCCTGGGCAACAAAAGCGAAATTCCGCCTCAAAAAAAAAAAAAAAAAAAAAAAAAAAAGACAATTTCAGGTTGCTACCTCATTTTGATGCTATAGATTGGGTAACATGTTGGTAATTGATGAGGAGAAATCTAGCATTCTATTGAAGGGACACATTTAAAATTTCAAAGTGGGATTAGTGGCTATGGAAAACTGCAGATTTGGATTACAGACTTGCTTTGGTCTCTATCCCTCATCTTCCAGTCAATCAAGACCCATTAGGAGGGCAAAAGGAACCCACATTCAACCTTATTTCCCTGTGTAGGTGTATATGCAAAAAAAAAAAAATACTTTTGCAAGGCTGGGTTCTGGTACTATCATTTGTACGAAGAGTAGCTAATTGGGGTATGTATGTGCTTTCCTTTAGGATCAGGGTGCCTATCATCACCACCTTAAGATATTCATGTCTAGTCATTTCCATTTCCTTGAATTATTGAATTTTAAATGAGGGAGATCAAAATAGAACAACTTAGTCTCACAGATGGGTTCACCAATTTTAAGAAACTATCTTCTTCAACTGGGTTTGATTACAGCATAGTGACTGCTCCTGGTGACAGAACCAATTTCTGTGGCATTGCCACAGTAGATTGTGTTAGTCTGTTTTCACACAGCTGATAAAGACATACCTGAGATTGGGCAATTTCCAAAGGAAAGAGGTTTAATGGAGAACTCATGGTCCCACGTGGCTGAAGCACCCTCACAATTATGGCGGAAGAGAAGGAGGAGCAAGTCACATCTTATGTGGATGGCAGCAGGCAAGGAGAGCTTGTGTAGAGAACTCCAATTTTTAAAACCATCAGATCTCCTGAGACCCATTCACTATCATGAGAACAGCATAGGAAAGACCCACCCCCATGATTCAATCATTTCCCACCAGATCCCTCCCACAACATGTGGGAATTATGGGAGCTACAAGATGAGATTTGGGTGGGGACACAGAGCCAAACCATATCACAGATCACCTCATCATAAGAAGCTGACATTTAAATAATTCAGCTTGCAAGCCTGTTTGCAGATATGATCTCACTGGACCCTCACTGCAACCTCATGGATGAGGAACTTGTAGTTGAGATTCTGAGGGAGCACAGGATGGGGATGTGCCTGGGCTTCCCATGGCACAAGAGGTGAGCTGAACTTTGAAGTCAGCTCTCTGACACTAACCTCTGCTTCCTCAGCAGCATCCTCTTACTGCTCTTGGAGATGACAATCATGTATTCAGATATGCCCACCGTCCTTCCTCAAACCGTTTTGGTTTTTAAAAATGCTTTTGGAGGCCACAAAATTAAAGTTCTCCTGAGAAGGAGAAAGAAGTAATAGGTCATTTTGGGGGTGTATTCCCAGTTCAGAGTAACTTGTTTGTATTAACCAGCATGTGTGTTTCATGGTAGCAAAATGTGTAACTTCAAATGGGGTTATGAGAAAGGGGCTTACTTGACATTAAAATGTTACAGCTAAGATTAATTTCTTGCTCTAAAATTCACAAATGAATGCTGCAAAAAAAGGAGACTTTGTTTTTCTGACACTGAACATAGATAACTTCAAAATGCAAAAAAAAAAAAAAAAAAAAAAAAAAGATAAAAGGATTTAAAAGTGATTCCTTAGTCTCTAAGACAATGTAAGGAGCAGTCTTTTCTAAATTTTTCTTACCTCAATGAGTACTAAATAGAATAACTCAAATTCTGGAAGAATCATGAACCATGAAATGCTAGCATATGAGGATTTTCCTAGATTTCTATTTAAATTGGTCTAGTGACTTCTGTCTGGTTACAGGAAGTAATAGCAGGGTGGTGGGGATAGAGGTGGAGCAAAAAAATATCGTGTAAGTTCTTGGAAGGGTTCACTTCATTGAGGGGCAGAATCTTAATAGGATGGAATAATAATTTAAAAAGAACAACCAGGCCAGATGTGGTGGCTCATGTCTATAATCCCAGCACTTTGGAAGGCCAAGGAGGGAGGATCATTTGAGCCCAGGAGTTTGAGACTAGCCTGGGCAACATAGTGAGACCCTGCTCTACAAAAAATTTTAAAAATTAGCTGGGCATGGTGGTGTGCACCTGTGGTCCCAGCTACTCAGGAGGCTAAGGCTGGAGGACGGCTTGGGCCTAGGAGGTTGAGGCTGCAGTAAGCCATGACTGCATCAGTACACTCTAGCCTGGATGACAGAGTGAGACCCTGTCTCAGAAACACACACACGCACACACACACACACACACACTAAAAAGAACAATCAAAAATAGATCAGGCTATTTCCCCATCTTTTTACCTGAAAATGAATTTTTTTGCACTTTCCTTATACCTGTTTTTTTTTTTTTTTTTAAAAACAGCAAAACACCTCACACATTAAACAATTTTAGAAAATGATTACTGGAACTATTATTTCAGTAGTACTTAGAGTGTTTTCAGCATGTGCAATCTCATCTGATCTCAGAAAAAAACTAGGAAGTAGGCAAGTTTGATGTTTCCCATTTTTCAGATGAGGAAACTGAAGCTCAGAAAGCTTATGCAACTTGTGCAGGATGCCCTGGTGGGTCGGGCTTCCCAATTCCCCAAGCCCATGTTCTGCCTTCCTCCGGCTGACCCGGCTGGCGTGAGATGATACATAAGTGCAGGATGACGGAGTATGGTGAGCAGGGAGGGGCATCGTTAGAAATGCTCCTGGTGTCATATGAATAGAAACGAAGATGGATTCATTTGCTAAAAGTGGAGCTGAAGCTGGATCATGCTAAACCAATGATCTGAAAATGAATTTTACAGGTTTTACTGGAAAACTGTGAATGAAGTTTTGAAATCCCTTGGAACTTCAGCAGGAGAATGTTGAAAAATACAAACATAAGTATATTTTATCACCAGGGAGAAGGGAGACTGGTCCTTGAGAAATTTTGAGTGGTTACAGTTCTTTTCTAAAGCATGTTTTCATTTAAAGTAATGGGCAATTTGAAAGAAAAAAAGTATGGGAAATGGTGTGTAATTTAGTTACACCCCAGAATTTATTCCGCAGCAAGTCCCATTTCTCATTCACTGAACTACACAATTAGAGGTCTGCTTGCTGTAAAGTACTTGTATAACTGAGTAAACAGAGTTGAAAAAAATGTGGTGGATGCTAGGCTAACCTTTTTCCAGTGGTATTAAATTGCAGTTTCTCTATATAAACTGCTTTAACAGACCTAGTTCTCTAGGAGAAATGGTATTTTTCTTCTCTTACATATAAATTGCAATATTAGTGTCTCTAATAAGAAATTTTAAAGAAAAAAATTTTCTCACTGTTTTTCTCTAAGTTCCTTTTCTCATCATCTCAAATACGTGTTCAACTCAACTCTCTGCTAGAAGATTATGAAACACTTTGATCTTGTCTTCAGATGCCAAATGTAGCACCATTGTTAAGAAGAGCTTTGTCAGGCTGGTGGTTTAAAGGAAGGGGCAAAGTTCCCATTTTAATTTCATGTAAAGTTAATGTTGGCCATAAAGTCACATCTGACTAGTCTTGCCAAGGAATTATTTGACCTTTACCTCTTTGTTTTCTAATTCCTTGTAAAACAGAAATAAAATGGCAAAGCTGAGCTTCAGTCACTGGGAATTACAGAGCACGCTGGCTTGTCTCTTAACTTTTATTAGGTGCCATACATATATACAGGATCCATATATAGATATACAGAGAGAGTAATACATATATATAATATATATTTGTATATATATAATATATATGTATATATATACATTTGCCCTGAGCTTGTTTACATTCTGCCCCTTCTACCTCCCCACCTCCCTGAGTAATATATATATTTCTCTCTATATCTGTATATGGAGCCTTTATATATCTATATATGGAGTATATAGAATACACACACACACATATATATGTATATATATATACATGCACACACACATACTCCTAGCAAAATGGAAAATCAGATTTATTATTAGAATAAAACACACTAGGTTGAGCACAGTGGCTCACACCTGTAATCTCAGCACTTTGGGAGGCTGAGGTGGGAGGATTGTTTGAAGCCAGGACTTCAAGATCAGCCTGGTAAACATAGTGAGACCCCGTCTGTACAAAGAAGTTAAAAAAATAGCTAGACATGGTGCACACCTATAGTTTCAGCTACTCAGGAGACTGAGGTGGGAGGATCACTTGAATTTAAGTGTTTGAGGCTGCAGTGAGCTGTGATTGCACCACTGTGCTCTAGCCTGAGTGAAAGAAAGAGACTCTGTCTCAAAAATAAATAAATAAAAGAATAAAACACATTATATGTGTGTTTGTGTGTTTTCAGGGAGAAAAAGGATCACCCAGAGGCATCATCCTTTGTCACATCACCTTTCTTTAAGAAGGAAGTAAGATTGGGGGAAGGTGGGTCCAGATGAGGTGAGCCAGTGGAGAGCTTAAGGGACTGACAACTCCTTCTCCAGTCCTCTTCCTTCTGAGTTCCTCCATTGGTCACATTGTACCCTAATTAATGCTTTCCCTGCAGCCTGAAGCACTTCTTGATCATCACTGTCATAGAAGCAACAGTTTTCCATCAACCACTCCGAAGCCTACAGTCTGACCTGGGCCCTACTTCTCCTGCTTTCATTATTCCTCAACATGAATGTCTGTGTTCAATCCCCAAGGCTCTAGAGGGTAAGCCTGAGTGGAAAGTGAGACAGAGCTAGTTAGTGGCAGTGGGACATAGAGCCAGGGAGGAATGAAAGATGATATCCAGGTCGGAGTTGGGAATCAAAGAGGCAGGTCAAAAGAAGTCTTCTTCCCATTAGAAACAATATGGGGGCCTGAGGTGACAGGCTTTACTCTGAGTCTACCAGCCTGAGAAGGGCTCAGGAGGAGACATTCGGGAGAGACTGCTGAGCAGTTGCTATCTATAGCTACTATTGACAATATTTATAAAGTACTGGCTGGTTTGCCCAAGCTAGTTAAGATAAACTCCACATGAGACAAATGAGTCCATTAATTTCCCCAGAGCTTGACCCGTTTAATCTGCCTTCTGGACCCCTGCTTATTGTTTGTCCAGCCTGGAATGCCTTCCCCTTTGCCTTGAGCTTGTTTACATTCTGCCCCTTCTTCCACATCCCCTCCTCCCTGAGCCTTTGCCAGTCACTTTACCCTCACCAAACTCCCCATGAATCATCCATTTGGCTCAGAGCATGTGTGAGTGGTAAGAAGAGCAACAAGAGCATTTTTGGAGCATTTGCTGTATGCCAGGGACAGCACTAAGCTCTTTACGTAGATGATCTCATTTAATTGTATTGCTACTTAACTACATATGTGTAGAATTCGTTTTTCCAAAATCCTTCTCAACGATGGGGCTGTCTTTTATCTTTTTGCACCCAAATGACTAACAGAGACGTGCTAAGTAAAGATTTGTAAATGATGAATATAAGAAGACAGTTTTTTTTTTCAAAATATAGTAAAAATAGTGATAGAGAAGATACAATCAGTAGATTTCTCCAGAAGGAAGAAGGGCAGAAGTAATATCAGTGCATAGGCAATTAGAAAGGTCTAAATGTTTAATGTCCGTAGCTGTCCAATCCTGGAAGGGTAGATTTGGAAGATCCCAGCACCAGAGGTATTCAGGTGGAGGCAGAGTAACTATCTGGCAGTCAAGAGATTCTTAGACCGTGTAGGAGGTTAGATTAGGTGCTGTCTAAAGAAGTTTCTGAGGCTGGGCATGGTGTCTCATGCCTGTAATCCCAGTACTTTGAGAGGCTGAGGTGGGAGGATAGCTTGAGACAAGGAGTTTGAGGCTGCAGTGAGTTGTGATCGTACCACTGCACTCCAGCCTGGGCAACAGAGACCCTGTCTCAAACAAAACAAAACAAACAAAACACCAAAAAAAAAAAAAAAAAAAAACCCCAAGAAGCTTCCAATGCTGAGATTCTACTGCTCATGCAACAATTCAACCAATATTTACTGAGTTCTGTGGTAGAATAATCCTCCCACCCCCAGCAAAGATGTCCATGTCCTAATACTTGGAACTTGTGAATATGTTACCTTACATGGCCAAAGGGATTTTGCAGATGTGGATAAGTTAAGGATCCTGAGATGGGAAGATCATCCTGGATTATCTGGGCGGGCTCAACGCAATCACAAGGGTCCTTCTAAGAAAGAGTCAAGAGGGTCAGAGTCAGAGGAGAGGTGGCAACAGAAGCAGAGGTCAGAATGATGCCACTGATGGAAGGAGCCACAAGCCAAGGGATGTGGGCAACTAGAATCTGAAAAAGACAGGGAAATGGATTTCTCCCTAGAGCCTCCAGAAGAATTGCAATCTTGCTGACACGTTGATTTTAGCCCAGTGAAAATTATTTTGGACTCCTGACTTCCAGCACTGTAAGATCATAAATGTGTGCTCTTCTATCCACCATGTTTGTGGCAATCTGCTATGGCAATGATAGGAAATCCATACAAACTTCTACTACGTGCTAGGAACTGTTCCAGGTGCTGGGAATGGAATGGGGAGCAGTCAGTTTTGAGTCACTGAGTTTATTAGGTATTTGAGTGTGTGCCAAAATCAAGATTTGCAAATGATTTTATCCATGGAAGCTTTTGGTCAAACACAATCTCACAGGGAAGTGTAACATATTAGACTGATATGAATGGGGGCTACTATTGGTGAAGGTGGAATGGGTGGCTCCAGAGCCCTGCCAAGGGCCATTCTTCTTCCTCCCTCAGTGACCTCTTTGGCAGACACTTCTAGATGCCTAGTCTTCCTCAGTCTTCCTCCCTTTTTTTTTTTTTGAGACAGGGTCTCAACTCTGTCACCCAGGCTGGAGTGCAGTGGCATCATCTCAGTTCACTGCAACCTCTGCTACCCAGAGTCAAGTGATTCTCTCACCTCAGCCTCCTCAGTAGCTGGGACCACAGGTGTGTGCCACCACGCCCAGTCTTTTTTAAAAAATTTCATTTTTAGTAGAGATGGTGTTTTACCATGTTGTCCAGGCTGTTCTCGAACTCCTGAGCTCAAGCGATCCACCTGCCTTGGCCTCCCAAAGTCCTGGGATTACAGGCATGAGCCACTGTGCCCGGCCCTCCCTCCCTCCTCTTCTTTTCTTGCAGGTAGAGCCCACCTCTCTTTTTGGATGCAGAAAATGCCAGATCCTTGCATTTCCATCCTCCCTTGCATTATGGGTATGGGTCTGTGACCAAATCAGGGCCAAGAGGATGTGAAAAAGCAATCCTCTGGGGGACTTTGGGAGAAAGAGGTTTTCTCTATTAAAAAAGAGAGACACACATGGGAGAATCAGCCTCACTCTCCCATTCTGGTTTTACAAGTGGTTGTGTGAGATGCCACGTTTGGATCCACCACTGCCACCCTGCGACCATAAAAGGAGGCATCCCCTACGCGTTAAGGAGGGCAGATGGAAATAGGGAAACTGCCTGGGCCCCATGTGACCTTGTGTCCCTGCTGGACCAACTCTGGGATCATCTACCTTTAAAATGTGGGTAAGGAAGAAAATAACATTTTTAATTGTTTATGACAATTTTAGCTGGGTTACTTGCAGGTGGCAGGCAGCAAGTTCACTGAATACTGCTTAACTTATGCACAATTGCAAAATCCTTTCTTGGGTGAATACTGGTATGAGTATATACAATTTCATTTTTGGCTTACATTTAAAAGGCACTTATCATTAATCTAATAAATAAGTTATTAAGGGTTAAGAATATTTGGAATCCATAACTTAACTCGGCATGTTTGTAGAGCTTTGGAGAACTCCAATTCAGCATTCTCTTAAGAATCTGGCCACTGTACAAGGCCGACAATGTTCAATGCTCCTACAGAATGTGTACACATACTGAAACTGGCAATCTTAACAGTTTTCAGGAAGGATGCATTTTGCTGCTATTCTTGCTTTTTCATTATTAATTATGATGACTTTATCTTCATTACTACCAATTTAATTTGCTGTGGGGTGTTAATGCCACCTTATGTGGCATTCCATACGTCCTTTGGCACTCCAATGACAGATACTTCCTTTGCATTGGATATCTTTGGGGATAGGCTTTAAGACCCACAAGTTCTATGGTTTCTAGATGAAACTCCATACTACTCCAGTTGCAGAAGATAGGTCTCTAACCAGCCCCAAAGTGCTAGTTTAATAAAGGTCAGTACTATTGCAGTGGGGAAAAGCATGAACAGGTGAAGTAAGTGGGCAGTGGAAACAATTTAGAAAGCATGTCAGTGCACTATAAACCCTGAATGAATGTTTCTGTCATCATACTATATGGTTACAATAACAATAACTACATTTACTTTGTATTATTTAATTTGCTTACCACAGCAGCCAACTGAAGGAGGTATTATCCCCATTTGACAGATCTAAAGCTGTGTCTTAGGGCTTAGGGGATGTGCCTCAATCATAGAGCTAGAAAGTGTGTGAGATAGAGTTCGAATTCAGGTCTGCTTGATTCCAAAACCTGGGCACCAGCTTTAAAAAATATGCCTTCTAGGCCAAACGCTGTGGCTCACGCCTGTAATTCCAGCACTTTGGGAGGCTGAGGCAGGTGGATCACGAGGTCAGGAGATTGATACCATCTTGGCTAACACGGTGAAACCACGTCTCTACTAAAAATAAAAAAAAAATTAGCCAGGCATGGTGGCACACGCCTTTAGTCCCAGCTACTCAGGAGGCTGAGGCAGGAGAATTGCTTGAACCCAGGAGGCAGAGGTTGCAGTGAGCCAAGATCATGCCACTGCACTCCAGCCTGGGCCACAGAATGAGACTCTGTCTCAAAAAAAAAATATATATATATATATATATATATATATATTCTAAATGTGCCATTAAAATGAGAAAATTCAAAATCATGAAGACAAATTATGGGGACTGGGTTGTGTTTGTGCTCATAAGGTGTTTTTTGCCTATAAATTCAAAACTTTGTTGGAATTACCACATAAGACTAAACTATTTGTCAAACAAATATTTTCTATTGAACAGAGTTTTTGCCTATGAATATTGATTCTACAAAGACACTTAAATAAAATTTCCAGTCCTGTGCCTCCAGTTGATTTTGTCTTCTTTATTCTTACATGCAGTACATGCTCAAGTGTTGCTGGTAAAGAGATGTGTTGTTACTAATATTATTATTGTTTGAGTCAGGGTCTCACTCTGTCATCCAGGCTGGAGTGCAGTGGCATCATCTCAGCTTACTGCAACCTCCGCCTCCCAGGCTCAAGTGATCTTCCCACCTCAGCCATCCGAGTAGCTGGGATTACAGGCACACACCACCATGCCTGGCTAATTTTTGTATTTTTTGTGGAGACAGGATTTTGCTAGGTTGCCCAGGATGGTCTTGAACTCCTGAGCTCAAGTGATCCTCCTGCCTTGGCTTCACTAAGTGCTGGGACTACAGGTGTGAGCCACTGCGCCCGGCCAGGGATGCATTATTTATTGAGCTCCTGACAGGTAGTGCAACAGACGCTTTTGTAGCTATCTCATTATTCTCATGCTAACACCACAAGGTAAGCTTCATTATCCTTTATTTGTAAGTGAGAAAATTAAGACTATGAGTATTTTACTTCATAGTTTTATCTCCCTTAAGGAGAGGAAAAAGGCATATTGGAAGTTACAAAACATTCCGATGTTTGTCCTTTCCTGCACCATTGTACCAAACTGTCTATGGCAGATCAATGACAACTGTAGCCTCAGATGTTCACTTTTCCTTGCATTCTTGCCTCCTACAGTGTCACTTTGTAGATCCTCACATCCAGAGGTGATTATTTTCCCCCAACCCTTTAACCTGTGCCAGTCTTGTTACTTGCTGTTCAGCCAATAGAATGAGGAAGAGGTTACAGTATGCTAGTTCCACGGCTATGCTTCAAGTATCCTGCATGCTTCCATTTCCTCCCTTAGGCTCCTGCCACTGTCATGAGGACATGAAAATGAGGGACCATATGGAGCACAGTTTGGGTCATCCCAGCTGAGGCCATCCCAGATCAGCAAGGCTCTGGCTGACCCAGCGGCTGACCACATGGATTAGTTAGGGTTCCACAGAGATACAGAACCTGTTGTTTATTTATGTTGCTGTCTATGCCTATGAGATTTATTGCAAGAAATTGGCTTACACAATTGTAGGGGCTGGTTAGGTAAGGCAGGTAGGCAGGCTGGAAACTCTTGGGCAAGAGCTCTCACTGCGGGCCATATGCCGAATTCCTTCTTCCTCTGGGAAACCTCACTTTTGTTCTTAAGGCTTCTCAATGAATTGGATGAGGCTCACCCAGGTTATCGAGGAACTCTCCTCAAAGTCAACTGATTGTAGATGTTAATCAAATCTACAAAACACCTTCACAGCAACACTTAGATTAGTATTTGATGAAATAACTGGGTACAATAGCTTAGCAAAGTTGACACACAAAACTGTCCATCCCACTGCAGATGTGTGAGTGAGCTGAGATCAATAGAGCCCAGCCTAGATCAGTGGAACTGCTCAGCCAACCCTCCCTCCCTCCAAAAGTAACCAAGAGGAATAATAAATGGATGTTGTTTTAAGCCATTAAGATCTAGGCAGTGACGCAGCAACAGTTAACTGCATATGCAGCACTTCTTACTTTGAAACAATATTCGAAAATCCTTTAGCCCAAGGACTTTTACCCTTTCTATTTTGGCTGTCTGCTATAATTTCCCCAAGACAATGCAGAAGACAGCTACCAGGTTGGTTTCTAGAGTGACCTAGCCTAGCTCTGTGCCTCCTGGAAACATGTTGAACTCAAAAGCCAGCCTTTATAGCTCCTGTTTGTCTTAAAATCACAGTACTAAGCTCCAAAGCAGGTAAAGAGAAACATTTTACTGTCTTTTGAAAAGCCTTTAGCAAAGAGTATTTGAGGACTATTTAAAGACATGGTGACATCATCTGGAAAAGCACACATTCAACCAAGTACCAAACACAAATAGATGGAAGAGCCAAGGAAACTGGCCTGCTCTTTTCTACTTCTGAAAGTCCATCATATATAATGTGGTATAGAAAAAAGAAAACTGCCAAAAGCAGAAATGAAAGAGGCTCAGGTCAGAAAAGCAAGCATGAGAGTTAACTCTTAAAAGCTGGGAAATTCAAAATCCAGGGCTGGACCCTTGCCACTGAGTGAAGGCAGCCCTTTCCTGGGGCCTGAAGCCACAGGCCTGCCTCTGAGGCACGGCTGCCAGGTACAGCTCTATAGTTGTGCACTTCACAAATATTCCTGGCTAAGGAGCTGAGTAGGGACTGAATCCAGTTACCAACCTGTGTGTCTCACTGATGTGTCTGCCAAGACGGGGATCTTTTTCTAATCTGCACAAAAGTACCATATGGGCTAGCAGTGGCCTGACTTGAGGTGAAGGTTTATCAATTTTTTCCATATTAAATGTTAAGGAAAGAGAGTACAGGGAAAAAGAAGCAAAGCAGAATTTTACTGATTTTGCAAATGCTGCTTCAATGGTATCAGTCAGACACTGCAACCACATCTCCCATCCCCTCAAGAGTTCAAATAAACATGCCTCCATTTATAAGCCAAGAGGCTTGGTGTACTAAAGTGGCCTCAGGCCAGTCCTCTAAGACCCCCTTTAACCCTACCCCAGCACTTAAGCCCCTCTTCTGTAAACATTCTGGAGCTGCTGCTGCTGCTGGTCTCAGCCTTCACTGACTCCTAATAGAGCAGCCATTCCTTTCCTGTGCTTACATGATGATACTGCTGTGAGCACCGGGTGAGGGATGATGAGGAAGGGATGATGTAAGTGCAGGGCACGCTCACTGCTTCTGAAACCAGTCCACCTTGAGAGAGGACAGGGCTGGTCCTCTCAGATATACCGTATGAATTCAGAGCAGCCTCCTCTCCTCCTTCCCCTGAGGTTGTAAAGACCTAAAACTTTAAAGGACAGTGGGAATATTTCATAGGCTGGAATCAATACTTGTCATCAATGCCTCTTCATGGCTTTTCTTTATGTGTACTAAAATCGAAGAATTAAAAGCCTTAAAGAGGAGTAAATACGAAGAAGATTATGCCATGGATTTGACACATTAGTATCTATTTTAGAAAAAAAATCAGGTATGAAATTACCATATGAGAACTAAGTGGACCGTAAAATAACTATTTTATGCTCAAAACAGTTTTTATTTTTGAACATCAGCTTCACAAAGGCACATTTCCAAATCATCAGCCTTGGATTTCCGAAGTGTTTTTCCTATTCATTTTCTACTTATTACTGAGCAGCAGGCTCTGCACAGAACAGAAGTCTGTGGGGTGGAAGGAGAAATTCTCATTGTTGTGAATGCATTCATTGTGTGAGTCTGTTCACAGAAACCCATGAAGGAGAAATTAGGAGCCTCCACTTTACAAGGAAAGAAAGTGAGGCTTGGGTGAGGGAATGACACAAGGACCAATGTCTCACACCTGGTATGTAAGAGAGCTGATACCTTGACCCAGGGGACTGAACTCCAAAGACTCCATACATTTTTCCCTATCCAGGAATGAATAAAAGAGGCAATTTGATATTACTTTCTGTGCAGGAGTATGTTACAATTCAGGGAGAGTTACAATTTGATGCATGTTCACATCTAAGTTAATGTGGTCCCATAGAAGCTATTGTATTTTCTTTAAATTTCAGTGTCTTGCATGTATATGTTGCTTTATACATGGAAAATATTTTCATTTCTGCTACCTGCAATGCAGTGTGGGATGTTGGCAAAAGCACTAGATCCCTACCCTGGGTGCTATGGTTGCTATGGTTTGAATGTTTTGGTCCCCTCCAAGACTCATGTGTTGAAAACTTAATCCCCAGCGCAACCATGTTAGAAGGTGTGGACCACTGGGAGGTGTTTAGATCATGAGGGCAGAGCCCTCTTAAAAAGGGCTTGTGGATGTGGGTTCTCTGCCGCCCTTCTGTGTTCCAACATGTGAGGACGTAGCAAACAGGCCCTCACCAGATGCTGGCACCTTGATCTTGGTTTCCAGACTCCAGAAGTGTGAGGATTAAATTTTTGTTTTTTATAAATCACCCAGTCTGTGGTATTTTGTTACAGCAGCACAAAATGGGCTAAGTCACTAGGTTTGGGTCAAATTCTGCTGTGGACTCTTGTTAACATCAATGAGGTCTTTATTCAGCTTTGAGGGTGTGATCTGTCCTGATCTGTCAGGTATTGTGCCCAGACTGGGGGTGCAATGGCAGATTAACAAACATGGTCCCTCTCCTCATGAAGTCTAGTGTCTAGCTAACTGATATTAGGTAACGATATAAGTAAATGTATGTTGAACATGGGTGTATATGAAGTATAGAGTTCTAGGATGATTAAAACAGGAGCTCTGATCTGGATTGGGCTGAGGAGTAGACTCTGAGTTGGGCAAGTGGAGAAGGGAAGGAAAAGGAAGGGTGAATGGGTGGGGAGTGACAAGCATGACCCAGGAAGAGCACCAGCGGATGCAAAGGGCTGCAGGAAGAGCAGCACATGCCTTAGAGAAGCTGAAAGCAAGCCAGTGAGGCTGGGGCTCAGAGAGCTGGGAAGACGCTGCACAGAGGACTCCAGCAGAGCCTCACGGGCCATGGTGAGGGAGTCGGGTTTTATCCCAGGAGCAACGAGAAGTAAGACATTAGAGGGCTGGAAGCTGGGAAGTGGCATGATCAGTTTTGTGCTTTTTAAAAAAGATCACTCTAGATTCTGTGTAAAGCATGGCCTGGAGGTTTCCTTCTGTCTCAAGTGGGAAGAACAATGTTCACTCCAGAGGGTGGCTACTAAGAGGAAATGAGATGATCGCAAGAATTTTGTAAATTCTTGTACAAATGTAAGATGTTATCATTATATCATTTGTTTCTTAGTACGGTCAAGGCAGGAGCTATTGTTCATATTTTCAGAAGTCATATTGCTTGTTTAAAGTTACAAAGAAAGTTTGGGGTCACATCCAGTGCTAGAACCCAGCCACTACTCCCACTTACCCTTCTGATACAGGCTCCACTCCACCACCTCAGAATTCTGTTTAAGCATCGGTGTAAGGAAACATTACCAAAGAGCATTCTGAGGGGAAAATTTAAGGTGTGTGTGTTCCCAACCATGAACAACAACTCTAGCATTCAGCCCAGTATGCAGCAGGTGAATAAGACGTCCCGGTTAAGAGGTAAAGCAAAGAAATGCAAAGTCCTAGGAAAGCTTTGGGGAAAATATCTCACCAAGCATATTACTTTCTTTTGTTCCTTTTTAAAGGATGTTAAGCTCAAGAGAAATTGTAGTATATTTATTTTTTCATTTTTTTCACTTAATTGAGCAGTTGCCATGGTAACTCAAGAACAGACTACTCATTGCCTTCAATGAATTACAGCTACACATTTTTCATCTACTGAATGTTGCAGTGAACTTTAAAAAAAGGTGATCTTGAGTACTGCTTTTTTCCCTGGCCTGGCATCAGCATTATCTCTTTACAGGACCCTGAAGTGGCAGCACTTCCATTTCATGAATGAGAAAACTATATCCCAGGAAGAGAGGGTTTGGAAATTTCATCAGGATTCAAACCTTGCACCAGCTAACAATATTTAAGCAGTGTGCAGAGCAGGAGGGCAAGCACAGTGAGAAGCAGAGAAGCAAAGGGAAGAGGCTGCTCCCTCTTTCCAAGAGCAACCACAGAGTTAGCACCCTGGTTCTTGGCAAAGAGTTCCCAAAGTCTGCCATCAGAATTTAATTCTGGAATTAGATAAAAGGTACTGGATATTCGCTCTCCCTTGTTCTCCTAAATCTCTCTCTTCTCTCATTATTCCCCCTGCTTCTCCCCTGGCTGCACCTCCATCATCTCTTTTGGCCTAATAATTAAAATGCCCTCTGACTAGCATCCCTGAAACCAGTCTCTCCACTTCAGTCCATTCTCCACATGAGTGGCAATGTCATGTTTCCATGTTATCGCTCTGCTCCAAGGCTGCCAGGGACTTTACACTACTGTAGTATGCAAAACTCTTTCTGATCTGGGCCGGCCTATCCCGTAGGCTTATCTTTGCCACTGATGAGCCCAGACATCCTCCCGGCTGTCCCTCAATATGCCCTGTCTTCTGTTCAGCCTATCATCTTCACCTAGAATGATCTGCCTAGCTACCTACCCAACTCATCTGATTAAAAGACTCATTTTAAGACTGAACTCAAGTCACTCTTCTTCCCCCACTGGAACCAATCTCCCCTCCAATGTGTTCACTGAGCATGTTACATCTCTGTGACTGTGCACGTCACATCGTACTGAAACAGCCAGGTGGGAGGAGGTCTCCGGAAAAACTCCAACCGGCCTGCGCACTGGGGTGGAGCCTCGGGGAAGTTGGCACCCTTTGCAGCAGAAAGGAGCCTGGCCCCTCCTCTTCCTGTGTGGAACCTGGGATTCAACCTGCCAGGTGGGAAGCATTCTAGCAGGGGACTCTGGCCTTGAGAGAGTCCCTGTTTCCCCCTTTTCTTCCTTTTCACCCATTAAAACTGTCTTACCATTCAAATTGTCTGCAAGCCTGAATTTTCATGGCTGTGGGACAAAGGACCCTGTCTTCAGCTGAACTAAGCAAAAGTGCTACAACAATACTCTGTCCTATGTCAGAATTAGTTGTGTATTTTATTCAACTTTTCGTCTTTCATAGTGCCTTGAACGTAGAAGGCAGAGTAAGTGGCTCCCTCCTCATTAACCCATAGCACTTTTATAATTCTCAATATACTGGATACCTATTGGACTCTGCTTAAGCACCCCTCCTACCCCTATCATGTGAGCCTGACCACAGGTGATTGGATGAGGAGTGTACCTGAACCAAGCTTGGACAATGAGCATCCTTCTCTAGGAATTCAGACTGAAAGAGACTGGCCTCCCTGCTGGGGGCTGTACCAGTTGGTAGATGCTTTTACTATGTAACTAAGGGAAGAAACAGGCCTATAATAAGGGAAAAATAGAGGGAAACAGACACACAACGGAGGGAAATTCTTAATGACCTTTCCACACCCAGTTCCACACTGTTCCTAGGGTTCAGATGCATTCTTTCTTGGATTTTTGAGAGGTCTCCATAGGTTTACAATAAATTTACCTTTTTTTTTTTTAAAGCTAAACAGGTTTTTGTGTCTTACAACCTAAAGAATCTTAACCAAGACACTCACATAGTGAAGGAATGTTTTAAAATTGCCTGTCTTTCCCAAGAGACTGAGATTTTTGAAAGCAAGGACTAGGTAAATCTTGATTAAGTTTTGTAACCCCAGAATCTGGCATAGTGCCTGACATTTAGTAGATGTTCAGTATGTGCTTGTTGAATTGACACGTTGACATTTTCTTGAATTAAGTGAGATGTACAAAAACCATAAAGCTCTAAATCAATGTGAACCAAGCTGATCATGATCAGACTAACTGTGCTGTGCTCTGATCCCTCACTTACTCCTCCCCAGAGAAGGAGAGATTATTTGGAGACTTCTCAGTTGTTCAGAAGTCAGTCAGGGAGGAGTTGGGGTGCTTGTTATTGGGCCCTTCTTAAACATTAGGAGAGAAGAAGTTCCCCCCTCCAACGTCTATAAATTCTATAATTTATTTGTAATGGTTCATTAATCCATACCCAAGTAATCCATGTTTATGAGAATCCCATTAGAATCTAGATTCTTTGCACATCATAAAAAGAAAGATTTGGTACTAAATTGCAAATAAGGCAGCAGGGGTATAATCAAGCTAGTCACAATAAGCTAGAATGAATTTTAAGATAACTTTAAGGATTGCAGAGCTTCCACTTTATGAAGAATTGAGACAAATTATTTTCTCCAGTAAAGCAGGGTTCAAGTTATCAGTAATAATTGTCTTCTTAGCTATCTCAATGGTATTTTCAACAAACTCGGTTTTATTGTTTTAAAGTATAGGGAACAGTACCACCATATTTATTGATTATAATTTTGAAATTGAGGCTTAGGAAGCCCAGAAAATACCCAAATTATTTTATTTTTCCTACTTTTATGCAGCTATTAAAAATGATAGTGAGAAAGCATATGTATTAATACTGAAAGAGATTCATAACATATTATGTGAATAGACAGGTAACTAAATAGTGGATATACTGTGATCCCATTTTTATAAAACTGTATATATATATTCACAAGAATTTATAATAAAAAGATGTTAGCATATTAAATAGCTTAAATGTGAGTGCATGGTTATAGATGCTTTTCCTTTTAAATATCTATATTTTATAATATTTATAAAATGAATATGTATTGCTCAAGTAAAAAAATTTAAATGGAAAATTCAGGACTCACATATAAATCATCCATTCATCTGCCTATTCACCTATCCATCCACCCATCCATCCATCCATCCATCCATCCATCCATCTATCCAACAAATATTTGTTAAGCATCTACAACATGCCGGGCCCAGCCTCGCTGGATCAAGGCAGTGAGAGGGTTCCTTGGCCTGATCACTTTCTTGTGTGGAAGTTGTAATGCTAAAAGTTTATGGTGTGTATAATATACACCATTGGCTCTCCTGTGTATGAATTTCGAGTAGGATAAGAGCTTGTGGAAAAATAGGAAATCTTTTTAGAAAGCATAAAGTCAGAAATGTTTTTCTAAAGACTACTATTTATCTTTCTATAAAGAAAACTTTTCATTCTTCAAATAATGTTCCTAGAACACTTTAAATTGACAGATAAAATTGTATGTATTCATCACACACGTTTTGCAGTATATATACATTGTGAAATGGCTAAACCTAGCTAATTAACAAATACATCATCTCACATAGTTATCATTTTTGTGGTGAGAACACTAACATCCACTTTCTTTGCATTTTTCAAGAATACAATATATCTTTGCTAACTATAGTCACTATGCTGTACAATAGATTTCTTTCTTTTTTTTTTTTTTTGAGACAGAGTCTTGCCCTGTTGCCCAGGTTGGAGTGGAATGGCGCGATCTCTGCTCACTGCAACCTCCGCCTCCCGGGTTCAAGCAATTCTCCTGCCTCAGCCTCCTGAGTAGCTGGGATTACAGTTGCGCACCACCATGCCCCGCTAATTTTTCTAATTTTAGTAGAGACGGGATTTCACCATGTTGGCCAGGGTGGTCTTGATCTCTTGACCTCGTGATCTGCCCACCTAGGCCTCCCAAAGTGCTGGGATTACAGGCATAAGCCACCGTGCCCGGCCACAATAGATTTCTTGAATGTATTCTTTCTGTCATTATATATGCTTTGACTGACATCTCCCCATTCCCCCCTCCCCACTAACCACCCCAGCCTCTGGTAACCACATTTTACTTTCTATTTCTATGAGATCAACTTTTAAAAATTCCACATACAGGGCCGGGTGCGGTGGCTCACGCCTGTAATCCCAGCACTTTGGGAGGTCAAGGTGGGTGGATCACGAGGTCAGGAGATTGAGATCATCCTGGCTAACACGGTGAAACCCCATCTCTACTAAAAATACAAAAAATTAGCCAGGCGCGGTGGTGGGCGCCTGTAGACTCAGCTACTCGGGAGGCTGAGGCAGGAGAATGGTGTGAACCTGGGAGGCAGAGCTTGCAGTGAGCTGAGATAGCGCCACTGCAGTCCAGCCTGGGCGAAAGAGCCAGACTCCGTCTCAAAAAAAAAAAAAAAATTTCACATACAGGCTGGGTGTGGTGGCTCATGCCTGTAATCCCAGCACTTTGGAAGACTGAGTAAGGTGGATCACTTGAGGTCAGAAGCCCAAGACTAGCCTGGCCAATACAGTGAAACCCTGTCTCTACTAAAAATACAAAAATTAGCCAGGCATGGTGGTACGTGCCTGTAATCCTAGCTACTTGGGAGGCTGAGGCATGAGAATAGCTTGAACCCAGGAAGCAGAGGTTGCAGTGAGCCGAGATTGCATCACTGCACTCCAGCCTGAGTGACAGGGTGAGACTCTGTCTCAAAAAGAAAAAAAAAAATTCCACATAAAATGAAATCATGCGGTGTTTGTCTTTCTGTGCCTGGCTTATTTCACTTAAGATCATGTCCTCCATGTTCAGCCATATTGTTGCAAATAGCAGGATTTAGTTCTTTTTTATGGCTGAATAGTATTTCATTGTGTATGCATACAACATTTTGATTGTCCTTCTGAATCATTTTAAACGAATTTGAAATATAGAGCATTCTCAGGACTGGCAAATTAACTTCTAAAAGACAGTGGAGATTATATTTCTTTCATTTTTACTGGAGCCAAAGTCTATGAACAAACAAATGTATGTTCTAATTTTAATTTGGATTCAATAGCAGATCTGTTTGAATGAGGAAGGAATGTGTTTATATACAAATATCCATTCCTTCTTTGTCTTGCTTTGTGTATTTCCTGTGACATTTGCTACTATTCTAAATGCTCTTCATTTGATTCATCTTTTGTAATGAAGCTAGCAATAATATAATCTCTTATCTACACCTTTGCTTAATTTGTGACTATGGTGACCCATTCTGTGAGGTCTGAATCACTTTATCAGCATTGATTGGACACAGTCTTGTGTTTTAAAATACTCTTTATTTTTGTCTTGATGCCTCAGTGACTCCTTTATTAATGAAATTTGCATTCTTGTGCAAGTTCAGGAAGTGTGTCATATCTCTGAGATACCAGATGTACTTTGAGCCTGAAGTGATTGTTCTGCTCATTAAGACCATAAGATCTAGAGCCTTGACAGGTTTCAATGAATGTCAGTGTTTCTTCTTGGTACTTGCATTATGCTAGATTAAAGATTATAAATTGCATTTCTTTAAAATATTATAAAATGTATTTTAATGATTCAGAAGTCACAGTTAAGCAACTATTTTCTAGTTCAAGAAACTCTAGAAAAATGTACACAGTAGCTCTTCTTCCCACTTCCTTTTCTAACTCCTTTTATTGGTCATGATAATAATGATAGCCGCCATGTACTGAGGCTCTACTATGGGCCAGATACTATGATAGCTGCTGGGGTATAGAGGTGAACAAGATAATGCTTAATAAGTATTTGTTAAATCTGTGGTTCTCAAAGTGTGGTCCCTGGACCATCGGCATTACCTGAGGACTCATTACAAAGGCAAATTCTTAGGCTACCTCAGACCTATTGAATCAGAAACTGTAGGGATGGGGCCCAGCAGACTGTGTTCTAATCAGTGTTCTAGATGATTCTCATGCTCCTTAAAGCTTGAGAACCACTGGGTTAAACAGATGAGTGAAGACAGTGGTTTCTGCCTTTGTGGATCTTCCAGTCCACTGGGGTAGTGGTGGTGGTGGGGCACACAGAGAAATAAATTGGCAAAGACAAACCCCAAAACTGGCTGCAGCAGGGGAGGTAAAGAATGCTTGGAAAACTGTTACAGGCTGGAGAGGTGAGCAAGGGCCTAACCATTTAGAAAAGTATAATCCATGTAAGGAGTTTGAAATTCATCTTAAGGGCAGTGAGAAGCCATTAAAAGGGTTTTAAGGAAGACAGCAATAAATTTAGATCTATTTAAAAATAAGATGACTGAGTCCTTCGGAGAAAAGTGTGGAAGTGTGATGTGGACATTTTCCACATAGGATACATGTGGAAGACAAAGGCCCCAGGTCCCAGGACCTCTGAGGGAATCCAGAGGCTGAAAATGAGATTAAAATGTGCTTATGTGGCAACCAGACCACCAACTCCCTGTGCAGTGAGGAACCAACAGCCAGGATCCTGCTCCCTGGGCAAGATACCAGAAGTTCCCTGTTTAGAAAAAGACAGCAAATTCTCTCTCTTCTGGCTTTGGAGGTCTACCAGGAATGACCGGTCCCTGCCTGTGGTAAGCTAAATAATGCCACTCCCCTTCCCAGAGAAGTTCACGTATTAATCCCCAGAAGCTGTGAATACATTATTTTATGATGTGGTTTGGCTCTGTGTCCCCACTCAAATCTCATCTTGTAGCTCCCATAATTCCCATATGGTGGGACCTGGTGGGAGATAATTGAATCCTGGGGGTGGGTCTTCCCATGCTGTTCTCCTGATAGTGAATGAGTCTCACAAGATCTGATGGTTTTAAAAACAGGAGTTTCTCTGCACAAGCTCTCTCTTTGCCTGCTGCCATCCACATAAGACGTGACTTGCTCCTCCTTGCCTTCCGTCATGATTGTGAAGTTTCCCCAGTAATGTGGAGCTGTGAGTTCTCCATTAAACCTCTTTCCTTTGTAAATTGATCAGTCTCAGGTATGTCTTTATCAGCAGCATGAAAATGGATGAATACACTTTACATTACAAAAGGGAATTTGCAGAGGTGATTGAGTTAAGGATCTTAAGATGGGGAGATGATACTGACTACTCAGGTTTGGTGCACAGGAGGGTCACTGTCAGAGAGGAGACATAATGAAAGAAGCAGTGCGAGAAAGCAAGGAAGAGAGGGGACAATAGAGGAGTGAGAGATTTGAAAAGGCTGGCCTTAAAGATGACAGAAGGAGCCATAAAGTAGGGAGTGTGTAGCCTCTAGAAGCTGAAAAGGGCAAGGAAATGGATTTTCCCCTAGAGCCTCCAGAAGGAACCACCCCTGACATTTGTTTTGTTTTGCCCTTTTTTTTAAGAAATGGGGCCTCATCTTGCCTCTCAAGCTGGAGTGGAGTGGCACAATCATACCTCACTGCAGCCTCTAACTCCTAGGCTCCAGTGATCCTCTTGCCTCAGCCTCTTGAGTAGCTGGGACTACAGGGGCTGGGCACCATGCCTGGTTTCTGTTGACATCTTGACTTTAGGACTTCCAGTCTCCAGAACTATAAGATGATAAACTTGTGTTAAGTCACTAAGTTTGTGGTAATTTGTTATAGCAAATAGGAAGCTAATAGACGGCCTAAATATGCTGGACTAAAGCCCACCACTGGCTGAGCCTCCTACTCCAGTGGCCCCCAGGCACACACGAATACAAATGGGCAGCCAGGAATCTCAAAACTTAGGAGAAAACTTTTAAATATAAAGGAAAGAGGTCCCAATAAACAAAATCCAAAGGAAACAAAAATAATGCAACAGACAAAGAAAATTTAGAAAGCAATTTAAACATTATTCTCAGAAAGATACAAGAAGATATTACACCCACAAAACTAAAAACATATGGTTTGAAAAAGGAACAGTTAAAGAAAGAAAGAGCTCTTGAAAATTAAAACTATGATAGCTGAAATAAACTCAATAGAACAGATGGAAGGTGAAGTTAAGGAAGTCTGCAGCAAGCAGAAGGTAGTAGAAAATTTAGGTAGAAAATGAGAGAAAATTTAGGTAGAGAAGGAGAGAATCAATTCTGAAAGCCTTATATCCAATTCTAAAAAGCAAGAACAGAAAGAGCAGAGGGTAGAAAATGAGCAAAGAATAAAAACCAACTGTAAAATGTCCCAAGCCCGAGGGACCTGCGTCTCCACATTGAGAGATCACACCAGGTGTGCAGCCCAGTGAATGAAAGAAGATCTGCACCAAGGTACATCAGTGGGATACTTCAGAACACCAGGAACACAGACAGGATCTTTAAAACTTCCAGGAATGTGAGGAGAGAGGAGGGCACAGGTCACAAGGATAGGGGACTGAAAATCAGAACAACGCCTGACCACAATATGGCAAGGCAGAAGACAGTGGCTCAAAATGTTGGAGGAAAACTGATTTGCGAACACAAGGATTAAAAACCCAGGCAAACTGTCAGAGAATTATGAGGAAAGAATAAAGCCATTTGCAATGGAAGACTTTTAGAAAATGTACCTCCCATTGACTTTTTTTTTTTTTTTAGGAAACTACTACAGGATGTGCTCCAGAAAAGTGAAGTGATGCATAGAGAGGAAGACAACAGACCCCAGATACTAGAATGAGGCTCAACCAGGCCCACACAGAGGAGTTAATTGGTTTTCAGAAAAGGCTGCATGGGGCAGGTGAGAAGAGCAGGCTTTAGGCTTCAGTGATGCCCTGCACGTCACTCCTTCCCCATTCTGCATGGTTCTTTGGAACTAGGGTGGCCAACCATCCCATTTGCTCAGGATGAAGAGGTTTCCTAAGATGGGGCATTTTACCAGGTAAGCTGGGACAGCTGGTCTCCATACTTGGAACTGAGGCCCATCCTCATTCTTTTAAGTCTGTGCCTTCGAAGGTGCTGTTCTTGCTCCCTGGCACATGCTCTCTGCCCAGTCATTTCTTACTCTCCCCCTGAGCCCCAGCCCAAGCTTGGAGATGGAGAAATGTATCCAGGTCAAGATGGCTCTCTTCTCTAGCAAGGTGTAACACCAGAACAGGCTGTTAACCTTCAGAGACATCTGTATTCAGGCAGATGCCAAGTGAAACCTCTCCATGCTGAGGTGAGAGCTGCAGTCAGGGTGGGGTTTACTCCCACTTTCCTGGGAGATCAGAAACTAGTGTCCTTAAGCAGGTGGAAAAACAAAGATAAAATCTGCCACAGGGCTCAATCAGCTGCGGAAACAACTGCGGTAGTAGAGTCTTATCATTACAGTTCTCTAAATTCTATGAAATCTCACTCTTAGTGTTGAGGAATTACTTGCTGTTTTAGGGGCTTCCACTGTTCATTTTCTCCAAACAGACATTGCCTTAGAGTGGACAAATCCGAGCTGAATAACTGCATGGAAACTGCACAATCCTAGGCACTTCAGGTACTCTTCTCTGATTTTATGGGTTACTTTCATGAATTAGCACATTTCCTTCACATTTAAATGAATTTTAAAAATCATACTTTCTCACATTTTGGAGACCACCACTCCTGGTGCTTTTGATCTGCTCTATTCTGGAAGACTTGATCCCTTTCAGCTGTCAGCCTTCCTAGCTAGTTACAGTGGGTCTCATGCCAGACACACATTACAATCACCTGGGGAGATTTCAAAACCTAACTTTGCTCAGCCTTCATTCTCAGAATCTCTGGGGGTGGGGCGTGAACGTGGGGAGGTTTTACAGCTCACCCGGTGATTCTAATGTGCAGCTAGGGTAATGACTATTGGGTACAGAGCAGTAGTTTTTGCCTTCATCTGTTTGGGCTGCTATAATAAAACATCATAGACTAGGTGAGTTATAAGCAATGGAAATTTATACTTCACCGTTCTGGATGCTGGGAAGTAGAAGTTCAAGGCTCTGGCAGATTCAGTGTCTGGTGAGGGCCTGTTTTTTTGTTCATAGATGATGCCTTCTGGCTGTGCCCTCACTATTAAATCTCAAAACTTATATTGAGGAATTACTTGCTGTTTTAGGGGCTTCCCCTCTTCATTTTCTCAACAAACATTGCCTGCCATGGTGGAATTCCTTCTCATGGTGGGATGGGCAAGGCAGCTTGCTGGGGCAAGCTGGGGCCTCTTTTATAAGGCACTCATGTCTTCATGATGGCTCTGCCCTCACGACCTAATCACCTCCCAAAGGCCTTACTTCCCAACATGGTCATATTGGTGATTAGGTTTCAACAGGTGAATTTTGGGGGAAAACAATCATTCAGATTACAGCAGTTTTGAAGTCAGGGAGATTTGGTTCAATTCCTGCGTTAGCGATATACTAGATGTTTTTGGCCAAGTAATTTCACACTCAGAGTCTCAGTTTTCTCATCTATGAAACGGGCTTACTAATGCCCGCTAGATAGGGCTCTGGTGTGGATAAAGAAGTATGTGAAACACTCAGTTTAATACTTGACCCAAATTGAGTGCTCAGCAAAAGTGAGCTGTTAATCATCATTGCTTGGATAGTGGAAAAAGCTTCTTATCATAGAGCAAAAAAGGAAAGGCAACATGATTAACTATCTTGCTCAACATCTTTGTCCAGAGAGAAGATGACACTTGAAGTTTTAACTCTTGATAAGGATTGTAATTTATGAACTAAACTCCGCAAAAGAAAAAAAACTTGAGAGAGAACATATACATTTAAATGGCAACTTAGACCCACTCAAGAAAATGTGTAAGACTAATGTCATCAAATTATTTGTGTGCCAGATGAAATCAGTTAAAACTTTTCCATTGTGAAGAGCTGCGGGTATAAGTGTTATATATTCAACTTGACTTTGCCTGATAATGATTTGTTTTGGTGATAAACATTAATTTCCTATTTTGGTAAATCTATTAATTCTCTTTGGAAAGTATAAATTAAACAAAATAGCCATGGTCTGGTCTACAGAATTTAAATATATTTTGTTAGAATGCAATCATTTTCAGAGTAAATAAAGCTGACGAAAATACAAATAATTAAAATATCTAGAAATAAAGCTAGCTAGATATGTGATGAGAAAGTAACCATATCTTTTTCTTTTCCTGCTGTTGGTTCACGAAAGAGAGAGAGAGAGAATGGCTAGGCTCTGGGCTCCTGGGGTGGATGGAGTAATACTGACCAAGATGGAGTAGGATTTGAGGGGAGTGGAATGAGCCAACACTGTCTATCCCAGCCAGGAGAGTGAGAATATTCCAGAGTAAAGAGGGGTTGGTAGTTTATAAATGGAGAAGACCTGAACCCTATTCCCTTGCTGACAGTTCTGGGTTTGGCAGATATCTAGCTGGGGTCTCAACTGTCCTGTGGTCCATCCGGTCACAGCAGCATGGATGCTGTAGTAGAGCAGCCTACTTTTGGGTGGATCACACAGGCTTGAACAATAAGCATCTCATGTTGACCCTACAGAGCTGAAGACTAGAAGCTTCTTCCTCAAACTTTTTGGACCAGGTGAGTCTTTCCAGACCCTATTAAGACCCTGGAGAAGAGGAAAAAGGGGCTCCCTGTACAATGACTGAGAATGAAAGTTCCTTTACCAATAAGAATAGGGCTATGGAATGAAACTGATTCAGAAAAATACAGAAAGTTTACATGGAGGAAATTAGTCCTTTCCTAACTACTTATACCGTTGTTGCTAATAATAAAGTTGAAGATACATAAACCCATTAAAAGATTGGCTGACCAACTGGCCTCATCTTATTTGTGAGGAAGCTGATGCCCAGAGGGCTGAGCTGATTTCCCAACTTCCCATTCACCTAGAGATTTAGAAGAGGAAGAAATATAGTACAGGCAAGAGTCAGTCCCTTCCCACTTTCTCCCCTGCTGTTTATATAGAAAAACTCTTACACAATGGAGCAAAAAAACAGTATCAGGACATTCACTGCAACAAATTTACAATATTAGAAATTGGAAATAACCTAGATGCCCATCATTGGAACAGATAAATAAATTGTCTTCTAATCTTACATTGGAATACTATACTGCAGTGAAATGAATGGAGCCAAGTTACATTATCAGCATACATTGAACAAACAAATTAAGTTGCAGAAGGATATATACAATATGAAACACTTTATAAGGGGTTAAAATATGAAAAAATCCTGACATTATTACAAATACATTATTTATTCAACAGTCAATAAATACTTTTTGAAAACCTGCCATGTGCCATGTGTTGCTCTAGGTGCTGGTGATGTATCAGTGAACAGAGAAAAGTACTTGCTTTCTGGGAACTCACATTCTAGAGACATACCTACACATGCAGCAGAAATAGAAAGACAAATATGGGATTGACAAACACTGAATTCAGAACGGGGACATCTCTGGGGACAGGCCAGAGGAATGTGACTAAAGAGGGGATGCACAGAGGTTTTCAGTTATTTGCAATGTTTTATTTCTTAAGCTGGGCAGTGGATAAATGATGTTTGTTATATCATTCTCTATAGCTTTTAGTCTGTATGAAATATTTTATACAATCTATTTAATTTTGTTTCCTAGTTTAGTGTCCACAAATTTCTTTTCTTTTTAATAAAAACACATTTGCCTCCACAGACAAAATGAGATCAAATGAAACATAGGAAGATAAATGGATATGTTCTGGGCTCTGGCTGTAGGTATTTAAGAAAGCATGTGTGCTTGGAAATTACAAGAACTCTTGGATGTTTTGAATAATATTGTTGTTTCTAGAAGCTCATGGAAGCACTAGCAGACAGCCAGGCCCAGTGAAACTTGTTTGTTCTATCTATGCTTGGCTGAATGAAGGACTGAATGTGGAGTGAACTTGTTCCATGGAAAAGCATGAGAGGTTCTAATGCATGTTCTTGTGGTACCGTTTAATCTAGCCTGGCCGCATAGGTGACTGGCATTTTGGAGAACTACCTTATTGATCAACAGACTGCAGATATTTTAGCATTTAATATACTCTGCATCATGAGTCATGTGGGACTAAATTGGATCCAATCTGACAGCTCTTATTCCAAACATTTAAATAAACAGCCTTATCTTAAAATCTTCCTTTTTGGAGTCCTTTACCCAATCAATAATCCTTGATTTATTATTAAAGTATATCTGATAAGAAAGAAGGAGAATATTGCAATGCTATCCTTTTTTCTTCATAATTCCACAGGCATTTATTGAAAATTAAAGATATGCCAGTCATGAACAAGTGTTGATACAGAAGTATGTCGATTCATTAAAATTAAGTAAGACACACATATATGGAACAACATAGCTCATTTTGAAAATACATACAAACAAAAAGATACATATAATTGCATTATAATGGATGCTTGTGCAGGAGAGAAAAATGGAAGATGATTATGGGGATACAAAAAAGAATAAATTAAAAAGTAATATATCAAAGGGGGAAAATACGAAATGGACTTTCACAGAAATAATGGCAATTTTCCCTGAACCGAAAGATATGTTTAACTTGGCCTTCTGCACCTGAGAAAAGTACATAAATAAAGAAATAAAACATAGTCCTTGTCCTCAAGGAACTCACAGTCTGGCAGGCAGACATAGGTAGAAACATGTGATTGTTCCACATGATTAATTCAGTAAGCACAGACTGCTTCAAGTGGGTACCTTACAGATTTCAGGTCCCTGGGGTAGGAGGGTCTTGTCAGGAGAGATTTCTCTGGACAGGCACCAGTTAACCAGGTGAAATGGTGCAAAGGCAATCGCCGACAGAATATAGAATATACAAAAGCATGGTTGAGAGAAAGAGAATGATTTGGAAAACTGCAAGTACAACCCTGAGAGACTGACGTTACTGTCATGTTTATTCATTCAAGATTATTTATTAAGCAGCTCCTATGTACCCAAGTACTTACATGTGCAAATTGAGATTCAGAGGGTTTGAAAATGCTATCTGTTATACGCTTTGGTCCTTATTTACTCCTAGAGTAATATTCAGAGATTTAGGAAAAGTTTATGTGCCATGATGTGCCAGGGCAGCATTATTTATAACAGTGAAAAGATGAAAGGAAAAACAGGTGTTCTGCAATAAGGGAATGATGAAAATAAATATGGTGTTCCTATAGAATTATATTTTATAGTGCCATTAAAATGTGTTTACAAAAATTATTTGATGACATGGGAAATTCTATATTATTAAATGCAAAATCTGATTATAACATTATTAAATGTCTATCAATCAAGGAAATACTTCATAATGTCAATGTTAATTTTCTTCTTTATACTTTTTGTATTTTTTTTTCAAATTTTCCATAGCATGTACTTTTGCTTTTATGTCTTTATGTATTTATTTTTTTTCGAGACAGGGTCTCTCTGTTGCCTAGGCTGTAGTGCAGTGGTAGAATCATGGCTCACTGCAGCCTCAACCTCCCAGGCTCAAGTGATCCTCCCAGCTCAGCTTCCTGAATAGCTAGGGCTACAGGCACATACCATCATGCCTGGCTAATTAAAAAAAGTTTTTTAGAGATGAGGGCTCACTATGTTGCCCAGGCTGGTCTTGAACTCCTGGGCTCAAATGATACTCCTGCTTCGACCTCCAAAAGTGCTGGGATTACAGGTGTGAACCACTGCACCAGCTTAGTTTTGCTTTTACAAATAAGAAAAAAGTTATTAAATTTAACAAAATAAGGAAATCAAAGAGTATTATGCTTGAAAGACAAGCAATCACAAACTTGACATTTCTTACAATCTTAGGCATATGTTTATATAACTTGCTCATTTTACAAACCTGTGAAGAAATTAACTTACATGATTGCAAATATGATGTTAAGATCAAGCTAGTTTTTTGAGGGGGTTAGCAGAAGGTTGTTGAGGATAGTTATTATAGATTCTGGGGCAGCAGCATGCCTTATTGGAAAGTGATGAACTTAGAGTGAGGACGTTATTAGTTGTGTGACCTTGGGGATAATGATAATTTTTTTTTACTGTTGTGAAGATTAAACCAGATCATGAGAACTCTTGGCACAGGATAGGCACTTAATAAAAACTGTTGCATCTGATATTTCTTAAAGAGTATGAATATTCAGTGAAAAACTGGACATTTTAAGTGTGTTCTCATTTGGTTAGAAGGGGTTTGTCTTTATGAGCAGTGTGAAAACAGACTAATACAGTAATTTGGTACCAGTAGAGTGGGGCATTGCTGAAAAGATACCTGAAAATATGGAAGCGACTTTGGAACTGGGTAACAGGCAGAGGTTGGAATAGTTTGGAGGGCTCAGAAGAAGACAGGAAAATGTGGGAAAGTTTGGAACTTCCTAGAGACTTGTTGAATGGCTTTAACAAAAATGCTGATAGTGATACGAACAACAAGGTGCAGGCTGAGGTGGGCTCAGATGGAGATGAGGAACTTGTTGGGAACTGCAGCAAAGGTGACTCTTGCTGTTTTAGCAGAGACTGGAAGCATTTTGCCCCTGCCCTAGAGATTTGTGGAACTTTGAACTTGAGAGAGATGACTTAGGGTATCTGGTGGAAGAAATTTCTAAGCAGCAAAGCATTCAAGATGTGACTTGGGTGTTGTTAAAGACATTTAGTTTTAAAAGGGAAACAGCGTAAAAGTGTGGAAAATTTGTAGCATGACATTGCAATAGAAAAGAAAATCCCATTTTCTAAGGAGAAACTCAAGCTGGCTGCAGAAATTTGCATAAGTAATGAGGAGCCGAATGTTAATCCCCAAGACAATGGGGAAAATGTCTCCAGGGCATGTCAACCCCTCCCATGACTCAATTACCTCCCACTGGGTTCCTCCCATAAAAGGCAGGAATTGTGGGAGTTACAATTCAAGATAAGATTTGGGTGGGGACATAGCCAAACCTTATCATTACACTCTTGGCCCCTCCCAAATCTCATGTCCTCACATTTCAAAACCAATCATGCCTTCCCAACAGTCCCCTAAAGTCTTAACTAATTTCAGCATTAACTCAAAAGTCCACAGTCCAAAGTCTCATCTGAGACAAGGCAAGTCCCTTCTGCCTATGAGCCTGTAAAATCAAAAGCAAGTTAGTTACTTCCTAGATACAATGGAGGTATAGGCACTAGGTGAATACAGCCATTCCAAATGGGAGAAATTGGCCAAAATGAAGGGGCTACAGGCTCCATGCAACTCTGAAATCCAGCAGGGTAGTCAAATATTAAAGCTCCAGAATGATCTCCTTTGACTCTGTGTCTCACATCCAGGCCACACTGATGCAAGAAGTGGATTCCCATGGTCTTGGGCAGCTCTGCCCCTGTGGCTTTGCAGGGTATACCCCCCTCTTCTGGCTGCTTTCATGGGCTGGTGTTGAGTGTCTGTGGCTTTTCCAGGTGCATGGTGCTAACTGTCTGTGGATCTACAATTCTGGGGTCTGGAGGACAGTGGACCTCTTCTCATAGCTCCATTAGGTGGTACCCCAGTAGGGACTCTGTGTAGGGGCTCTGACCCCACATTTCCCTTTCGTACTTCCCTAGCAGAGGTTCTCTATGAGAGCCCGCCCCTGCAGCAAACTTCTCCCTGGACATCCAGGCATTTCCATATATCCTCTGAAATATAGGCGGAGGTTCCCAAACCTCAATTCTTGTTGCCAGCTCTCTGCTGTGGCTGGACCAGGCATACTGCAAGTGGCTTCCACTGTGGGCACCAGGGAACATGGTGGCACCTGGAAGCTCGGAGACACTGGAACCACAGAGTCTCAAAGAGGGTGTTACAGCCCTGGCTCAGGGAGTTCCTAAGTCTGGGTTCCCCAGAGGGCCACAGCTCTTCTCTCTTTCTTCCCTCCTTCTTGTTGTCTGCAATGTGGTGAGTGAAGGGCATGTTTCAGTCCTGTTTGTGTTATAGCTCTTTCAGTCCTGCCACGGGTTCCAAGTGCTTGTCCTGCAACCAGGAAGAATGAGGTATGCAGAAAACTGGAGGGTGAGCAAGGCAAAGAGGTGCTTTATTAAGCAACAATACCACTCTCAGGAGACCTGAAGTGGGTAGTTCCTATCCACAGGCAGGTTGTCCTGATGTTTCTGTATCCCTCAGTGGAGAGGAGACTGGAGTGGGTAGCTGCTGTCCACAGGCAGGTCATCCCAATGTCTCTGCAGCCCTCAGCGGAGAGGAGACCCAGAGTGGGTATTTCCTAACTGCAGGCAGGTTGTCCTATCGTCTGCCCAAGTTTGACAGAGTCTGAGATTTTTATGGGCTTTGGAGGGGAAGAAGGGCATGCTGATTGGCCCATGGGAAGCCATGGATGGGCCTGAAAAGAGCACCACAAGTTCTTACTCCAGTCTGTGAACTGGCAGCCTGGCCCCCATGCTTCAGGCCATCCCTGGTGTGAAGGTGGGGCTTCACCAGGACCCACCCCTTTCCACCCAAGGGCATGTCTTTTTCCTACTGCCATCAACCCGCTGTCCACAGTGCCCAGGCTGTTCATGTCGAGGGGGACCTGTAGGCCTCAGCTGAGCAGCCCTAAGCCCCCTGTCAGCCTCCCTTCCATGCTCGTCGGTGCCCTAAGCCTGGATGGACAATGGTTAGACAATGGTAACTTCTGCTCCTTGGCAACTACCTATGAGGAACAAAGGGCAACCTCATCACATCTCTCTCCTACCACCCACATTTAAGTTTGCATAAGCCTATAAGCCTATGTTTGCTTTTAGACTGGGTTTCCAGGTTTTTGCATACTACCCAACCCTTTTGTAAATACACAATAATCCCAGGAGGTTATTTGGTTTCTCATTAACAACAGTTTCCTGTCTTTTAAGGCTCCAAGACATACCAGATGATGGGTTACACCTGAGTTCTAATTCCTTTTCTTTATTAGGCAGTGATACTATTGTGTTATCACACATGATTTCATCTTGCCTTCAGAATTACTTGGCATTCAAGGTCATCTGGTTAATAAGATGTTAGAGAAGCCACGAAATTAATTATAATACCTGTCTGACTAGAATAACAGGGTTTTTAAAAAGAAAACAGTCTCTACTGATCAGTCCTTCATATGTTTTCTAACCCTAGAGTATATCCTGTTGCTTTGAAATAAATAATTCTATGAGTTTTCATTTCCTTCTGCAAAGGTTTCTCCTATATTCCTGTGACAGAGCATGCCAGCTATGCATAGTGATGAGGCATTCACTTTTATGTCTTCAGAGTGGAAATCTATTGAATTCCTTGCTCAGAATTGGCAACCTAAGTGATATACTGACACTGTTTAATATTTATACTGAAGCTATGAAGGACATTTCTGACTTTTTAGTCAAGAATGATGAAAATTTATCCATATGAATTTATGAGGTTTAAAAGTGGAACTTGTCTTTCTTCTTACAGAATCAATTAGCCCTAAGGCCCCAGGGCCAATGGAGATAGCCAGGAATTGCTGGCTGCCTGAACCAACTGTGGCAAGTATTTTTATTTCAGTCTTTGGGGAAAGCTGGACTTACATCCTTTTGACCTCTGTTCCTCTTCAATATCCCTGTTCTTATTTTTGCAGTAGACCACCAATGACTTTCAACATCAAGCACAAGTGTTTCCTGCAGAGCCGGGAGGCAAACCCGGCCATTCCAGCTTCCTGGCTCCAGCTGATCCTCATAGGACTTGCCCCAAACCCTCGACTTACCTATTGGAACAGGACTCAGTGTGTCAGCTACAACTTGCTAAGTCCTCAAATTATAATCAGCACTGTGTTACTGAAATATACTGCCTTGGGAATGGCACTATTTTAATTTTAAATCGGCTTTACAAATATAAGCTAACACATGCTTCATCTAAATGTAATATTTATTGACCAATGACCTGAACAATAACAACAACAACAACAATAACAACAAACAAGAAAGCAATCCCATTTATGATAGCATCAAAGAAGTAAAATATTTAGGAATAAATTTAATGAAGGAAGTGAAAGACCTGTATACTGAAAGCTATAAAATATTGATGAAGGAAATTAAAAGGATACAAATAAGTGCTCATGGATCAGAGTAATTAATATTGTGAAAATGGCCATACAACCTAAAGCAATATATATATTCAACACAATCCCTATAAAAATCCCAAAGATATTTTTCTCAGAAATAGAAAAAGCAATTCTAAAATTTGTATTTATCCACAAAAGATCCTGAATACCCAAAGCAATTCTGAGAGGAAAAACAAAGTTGGAGGCATCACACTTCCTGATTTGAAATTATATTACAAAGCTATAGTAATCAAAACAGTAGGATACTGGCATAAAAACAGAAATATAGAGCAGTGGAACAGAATAGAGTCCAGAAATAATTGCAAACATATATGGTCAACCAATTTTCAGCAAGGGCACCAAAAAGACACAATGGGGAAAGGATAGTCTCTGCAATAAATGGTGCTAGGGAAGCTAGATTTCCACTTGCAAAAGAATGAAATTGGACTCTTATTTTACACCAGATACAAAACTCAACTCAAAATGGATAAGAGACCCAAAAGTAAGACTGAAATAATAAAACTCCTAAAAGAAAACACAGGAGAAAAGATCTTGACATTGGCCTTGGCAATGATTTATTGTATATTACACCAAAAGCTCAGGCTACAAAAGCAAAAATAAATACATGGAACTACATCAAACTAAAAAGCGGCACAGTGAACGAAACAATAAAAAATAGGAAAGGCTGACCAGGCGTGGTGGCTCAGGGCTGCAATCCCAGCACTTAGGGAGGCCGAGGAAGGTGGATCACTTGAGGTCAGGAGTTCAAGACCAGCCTGGCCAACATGGTGAAACCCCATCTCTACTAAAAATACAAAAATTAGCCAGGTATGGTGGCAGGTGCCTGTAATCCCAGCTACTCAGGAGGCTGAGGCAGGAGAATCGCTTGAACCTGGGAGGCAGAGGCTGCAGTGAGCTGAGATCATGCCACTGCACTCCAGCCTGGGTGACAAAGTGAGACTCTGTCTCAAAAAAATAAAGTATGAAAGGTTAACCTACAGATTAGGAAAAAGTATTTGCAAACCATATGTCAGATAAGTGGTTAATATTCAAGATTTGTAAAGAACTCATATACTCTGGTAGCAGGAAAATATATAAGCTGATTACAAAATGGGCAAAGGACTTGAATAGACATTTCTCCAAAGATGATATTAAAAATGGCCAACAGGTACATGAAAAGGTACTCAACATCCCTAATAATGAGGAAAATGCAAATAATAACCACCATGAGATACCACTTCACACTTGTTAGGATTGCTACTATCAGACAACATAACAAGTGTTGGTGAGGGTGTGAAGAAAAGGGAATACTTTTGTATACTGTTTGTGGGAATGTATAATACTGTAGTCATTATGAAAAACAATATGGAGGTTCCTAAAGAAATTTAAAGTAGAACTACCATATGATGCAGCAATCTCTTCCTTTCATACCCAAAGGAAATGTAATCGCCACCGCATAAAGATGTCTGTACTGCCATGCTCATTGCAGCATTATTCACAATAGCCAAGATATGGAAACAATCCAGATATACCAATAGAATATTATTCATCTGTAAAAGAGAAAGAGATCCTGCCATTTGTCACAACATGGATGGATCTGGAGGACATTCTGCTAAGTGAAATAAGCCAGACACAGAAAAATATTGCATGATCTCTCACTTATATGTGGAATCTTTAAATAAAGATCAGATATTGGCCAGCGATGGTGTTTTATACCTAATAATCCCAGCACTTTGGGAGGCCAAGGTGGGAGGACTGCTTGAGTCCAGGAGTTCAAGACCCCTGGGGTCAAGAAAGTGAGACCCCCCCCCAAATCTCTACAGAAAAGTCAAATATATACATATATTTGTATAAATTTATACAATATATAAATATTTATACTATATATATACTATATATAGTATATATTTATACTATATATATACTATATATAGTATATATTTATACTATATATATACTATATATAGTGTATATATTTATACTATATATACTATATATAGTATATATTTATACTATATATACACATATATTGTGTATATATATACTATATATATACACATAAGTGGTATATATATATATACCACTTATCTGACATATTTAGAGAGAGAGTGAGAGAGAGAGAGAGAGAATAAAATAGCAGTTACTAGGATCAGGGTTGGGCAGTGGCAGGGAGAGGACAGGAAATGGGTAGCTATAGGTCAAAGGATACAAAGTAGCAAATATGTAGGATGAATAAGTGAAAAGATTTAATGTACAACATGAGAACTATAGTTAATAATAGTGTACTGCAGTCAGGATTTTTTCTAAATAAGTATCTTATAGCTGCTCATGTCTTGGGTGGGTGGGGAGGACAAAAGGTAACTATGTGAGATGACATATGTGTCAATCTGTTCCACTATAATACTTATTTTACTATATAGATGTATCTCTTAACATCATGTTGTATACCTTAGACATATACAATAAAGTTTACTTAAAATATTTAAAAAATAAATTAGAAAAAAATATTGCTCAATATCACTATGGAAATTCAGTTGAACACACACACACACACACACACACACACACACACAGACTCCCCACAGTAAACTCTGTTCTGGCCATGGAATGCGGCATTATTATTTTATTCATTAAATCTATTTGGATCTCTACAGTGTCCCTGTCACAGTGCAGTGGACACAAAAGAAGTACTGATAGGCCCTCCCTCTCAAGAAGGAAAGAGAGAAGAAGAAATACTTCCTGGATGGTCTACTGTGCTAGGTGCTTTTACATAGATTATCTCTTTTAATCAAAATAGTCTGCAAGTTATGTCAGTTTTACAGACAAATGCAGGCTTGAAGAGGTTAAGTATCTTGCACCTTGCAATTTGATTCAGGTCTATCTGGGTTAAGACTCCATGCTCTTGTTTGTAATGGATGCATATAGCATACAGGAGACAGTTAGGGAGTAATACGAGTCAGTACACAATGAAGTATAAAATTAAATACCAGTTGAGCACCCCAGACCAGAAAAAATCTGAAATCCCAAACACTTCTAGTCTCAATAATTTTGAGTAAGGGATACTCAACATGTATAATCAAGTGCTAAGACTTAAGGTATGAGCCTCTAATGCTTTAGGAGTTCAGTGGCAGGAAATTAATGTTTAATTATTACAGAGGATCTCAAGTCAGAAGATGCAGAATTTAATTTTAAATCCCGGTAGGTGTGAAAGTTGTCAGAATCAAAATGGAGTAAGTTGTGTTAAAAACAACCTTGAAAAATGGAGACAGAGAAGGTCATGAAGGAAGGGTTCTCATGCACAAATGCCTGATAAAACAATAAAAAAATTCTGCAAACCCCACAATTTTACACAAAGGCCATTGCTACTTGACACAAAAAATGCTTCTGGGAGGACATCTGCCAAGCAATTGCCCATCCAACCTTGGACTGACACCATCCTTGTTATTGATCCTTGCAGCCAAGGATAATTATCTCAAAACAATTATGCAGATGGTGACATCAGCAAGATGGCTGTCTAGAAGTCCTTAGCGCTTGTCCCCTCAACAAAGACAGATAAAACAATGAAGAAATAATTACATTTTAATAAAAATAACTGAAGGAGGGCACTGAAGTACATCCAAACAATAACAGAAACTCTGGGGAGCACAGAAACTCAGGATGGTCACACAGAGAACAGAAGGAAACACCTGACTTCCACCACCCTATCCCCCAGCTAGGAAAAGCTGGGAACCTGGAGGAACTTCTCTCCATAGGGAAAAAGTAAGCAAGAGGATCGCAGCAGCCCCTGTCAGCACCTTGGATACCTACAGTCCTTACCACTGGGGTCCTCTGCAGCCCTCACAAGCACTTAAGCCCAGTTGAAGGAGCTGCCTGGAGTCCATATAGCTCTCTTCCCTCTAGAGAAGGAGCCCCACCCTCTGTGCCCACATGGCTACTGCCCTACACACCATCTTGGAAATGGAATTACTGCTGGAGTGTATCTTGCTCTGGGTGCGAGTAGCCATGGCAGTCCTTCATCCCTGAGTCTAAACTGCTTTTGAATCATCCCTGCCCATGGCTTGACATCCCTAAGCTGACTTTTGAGCCACTGTCATACCTTTCCCCATCTGTTACCACTACACAGTGCCTCATGTCTAGGGACCCGAGTTGCCACCAAGCCCTACTGGTTCAGGCTTCCAAATTGCAGCCATATCCTGTGCCCTGGGCTAAAACCTCCAGAGTATCCTTTATTTCTTGGAGTCAGGCCAGGGCTGTGCCCTGCCTCCCAGGGCAGAATCACAGCTACAACCCAACCTCCTGGACCCAAGCTGCTAGGGGGTACCTCAGAGTCATAGATTCTGGCTCTGTGAACAACCTACCTCCAACGCTGCCACAGAGAGCAAATCTGCACCCCAATACCCAAGTGTCACAATAGGTTTGAGAGATCTTGAGCACAGAACTCTGGCCCCACAGCCACTCTGGGCACCTGCCTCTGTGACCAGTGCCACTGCAATTGCTTCTAGGCTGTGTCAGACCTGACATCAAGAAGGATCCTCTCAGCTAAGTGTCCCCATTGTGGGGAAAATAAGAATAGGAAGACCCCGGAAGCCCTTGCCACTGAGGATATTAACAATAAACACTGCCACTACAGCTACCACAAAGTCCTACAGCCTAAACCACTGAGGTGCCCACAGTTATTACTGATGTTCAACACAGCCAGAGAAGCTGCAGAGAGACTATAAAATGGCACCTACTTGGAAACAGAGTCACCACATCTTTCCCAACCAGCACACCAGGACCCAACTGTAGATGAGTCTTTTTCTATGAAAGCCACTCTAGAAAGTTTGGAAGAGGTGATTGTTCCACTAAATGCACAGACATGAAAGCAGGGACACATAAAACATAAAAGAGCATGGAAGTTTAACATCACTAAAGGAACATAACTTTCTAGTAAGAGACCCCAATAAAAAGTAAATCAATGAATTGATGGAAAAGGAATTAAAAAATAATTATCTTAAGGAAACTCAATGATGTACTAGAAAATACAGATGGACAATTCAATAAAATCAAGAAAACAATTCATGATATGAATGAGAAGTACAACAGAGATATCATTTAAAAAACCAAACAGAAATCCTGCAGCTGAAGAATTCAATTAATGAAATAAAAAATGCAATAGAGAGCTTAAAAAGCAGACTTTATCAAGCAGAACAAAGAACCTCTGGCTGAGCACGGTGGCTCACGCCTGTAATCTCAGCACTTTGGGAGGCCAAGGCAGGTGAATTACCTGAAGTCAGGAGTTGGAGACCAGCCTGGCCAACATGGCGAAACCCCCTCTTTACTAAAAATACAAAAATTAGCTGGGCATGGTGGGCTCCTGTAATCCCAGCTTCTTGGGAGGCTGAGGCAGAAGAATAGCTTGAACCTGGGAGGTGGAGGTTGCAGTGAGCTGAGATTGCATGCCATTGCACTCCAGCCTCGGTGACAGAGTGAGACTGTCTCAAAAAACAAAAAACAAACAAAAAAAAGAGCCTCTGAACTTGAATATAGGCCATTATAAATTATACAGTTAGAGAAAAAAAAAGAATGAAAAAGATAAAAGACTGAAGACAGCCTCCAAGACTTATGGGACACCATTAAGTGAACAAATATTTTTATTCTGGAAGTTTCAGAAAGAGAAGATGTTGTAAAGGGTGTAAAAAAGCCTATTTAATGATGTAATAGCTAGAAACTTCCCAAGTCTGAGGGGATATATGGACATTCAAATCCAGGAAGCTCAAAAGTCCCCAAACAGATTCAACCCAAAAAGTCCTCTCCAAAGTACACTATAGTCAAATTATCAAAAATCAAAGGCAAAGAGAGAATTTTAAAAACAGTAAGAGAAAAGCATAGAGCTACTTATAAGGGAATCCCTATTAGAGGAACAGCAGATTTCTCAGGAGAAACCTTATAGGCCAGAAGAAAATGAGATGACATATTCAAAGAATGGCAAAAAATTGTCAGTCAAGTATAGCATATCCAACAAAACTACCCTTCAGAAATGAGGGAGAAATAAAGTCTTTCCCAGACAACCAAAAACTGAGAAAATTTAACAGCACTAGACTGGCTTCACAAGAAATGCTCAAGGGAGCCCTAAACCTGGAAGCAAAAAGATCATCATCATCATTATGAAAAAACATGAAAGTATAAAACTCACTGGTGGAATAGATACACCAAAGAGAAAGAAAAGAATCAAAGCTTATCACTACAAAAAACCCACCAATAACTGCAATAACAATAAATAAGAAAGCAAGAACAAAGGATATACAAAACCCCAGAAAACAGTATGCTGAAGAGATATAGCACTTCCAAGTTTATTGCAGCACTGTTTACAATAACAAAGATATGGAATCAACCTGAGTGTCCATCAATGGATGAATGAATAAGGAAAATGAGATATACATACATACATATATGTATGTATGTACATACATATTCTTTTTTATGGCCAAATTTTATATAAATACTGTCATTTGCAGCAATATGGATGGAACTGGAGGACATTATGTTAAGTGAAATAAGCCAGGCACAAAAAGATAAATATCACAGTTCTGACTCATATGCAAGGGCTAAAAAAGTAAATTTCATGGAGGCAGAGAGTTAAATGTTGGTTACCAGAGGCTAGGAAGAGTGATGAGGGAGAGGAGGTGAAGAGAGGTTGGTTAATGGGTATAAAAATGCAGTTAGATAAAAAGAATAATTTCTAGTTTTTGATAGCAAAGTAGGGTGACTATAGTTAATAATTCATTGTGTATTTCAAAATGGCTAGATTTGTAGTGTTCCCAATGCAAAGAAATGATAAATATTTGAGGTGATAGATATCCTAATTACCTGATCATTACACATTGTATGCGTGCACCAAAATATCACCTGTTCCCCATATGTACAATATGTATGAATAAAAATTATGTAATCTTCCTCATTTTTCCTTTAGAAAATGTTCGCTTCCTTTGCCTCCCTAAATATGCACATAGATTACTACAGCAAATGTATTCCCATGGCAATGTACATTCCCAAATAAATATTATTTTCTTTCAGAGAGTCTCTCTCTCTCTTATTTAGGATTATATAAATGGTGTCAGAAGTGAGATCTAAGTCAGCTCACCTTAGATAGATTATCAGCCCCTGAAATGGAGAGCAGTATCACCTGAGCCCTTTGTGCTCTTCGTTTCTACGAGTCGCCTTTTTGGTCCTGGAGAATTTCTTCTCAGATTTTCTGACTCTCTCCCTTTGGTGAGTTTTTTGGACATTATTTGGGATCTGATTTGATTGTAAGGCCACCTTAATAATGGACCTTGCATTCCCCCTGGAATGATAAAAACTTTTGTCTTTTCTGGCAAGCCCTTTCTGGTTTAAGGACAATGTTCTTCTGGTTCGAGTACTCTGGTTTTTATAGAACGTGTACTTTGTTTGTGATGCATGTCTTTTCTGGTGAATTCACTTTTGGTCTGCATGCCTAGTTTGATATTTTGGTTGATTAGCATGCCTGGCTTAACATTTTTGTGAGCACTCTAATTTTGGTTTCATTTTGGTCTGGTTATGCACATCTATAAATAATTTGAATCTTGTACTTTTTTTCTCTTCTTGCTTGCTTTTGAACATCTTCCCAGAGCAAAAATAAACACACAAAGTGGTAGGTGTGAGATGGCCAATTAAAAGCCACTATCTAAAATACCAAACTCCTGACATTCCCTGATAGAATGCATAGATTTCTTTTCTCTCAAGAGATTAATAAGAAACAAAACGAGATTCTCAAACATTAAGGCATGCCAGTTTTTCTGGGACTCCAGCCAGCTACATGGTTTTTCCTCATGCATGTTTTTAAACCAATGGCCGTCTTAGGCATTATTTGAACTCCCCAAGCTTGTTTTTTTTTTTTTTTTTTGTACCAAATATAGGGTTAAAACAAAATGCTGGTATGTAGAGGCTCTCAACTTCTCTTTTTCTCCTTTTTTTCCCCGTCTCTGCTTCTCTGAATCTGCTGACTTTTTCACTTGTATTAAAATAACCTAATTTTGCTAGTTTCCAAAGCTACTTACAAGTTTTTTAAAGGGCATTTCAGCCAAGATAACAAAAAAAGAGAGGGCTTTCAAATTACAGTAGTTCCATGACAGCCAACAAGCTATCCAGTACACCTAAGAGTCATCCCTTTTGGAAATGTTAATTTAGTTTTGATTGACTAGCAATTGCTTAGGGTGATTTTAACAATTGCTTTAGTTAATTAAAAGCTAGATAGTCTAAGAAGGAAAGAACTAGATTAAGGTTTACAAAAGTTAGGCTCTCAGATCAAACAGGTCGAAATCTTGAGCTCAGGGGAATAATAGAAGGTATCTTTGGCATAAAAATTTTGCTTTGTCTGCTGTATGTGAGCCAGGAAAAGCTGAGGGGGAAAAAAAACCCTTTAAATACCTTTTTCTAAAATGCTTTCCTGCCTGCATTGACTAATCAAGTAAATCAGACAAACAAATAAAAAGATAAATTTATTGCCGGAATTCAAGGCCACTGGGATATTTTGTTTTTCTACACAATTTAGTCGGTGCTATCTAAAATGAAAATGTTTGAATATTTAACCCCTGTACCAGTTTAAAACTTGAAGGATAAAAAGAGGTTTCTAAAGATCAAACTGCTGTGGAAACTGCTTTACCCAAAGCTTTGGTCCACAGCCTTCATAAGATCACCTATCAGGGCAAATAAAATTTAGCCATGTGAACAGGTCCCATTTTGTCAGAAATATAATTTGGATTCAACTGTCCTTTTATAAACTGGTAAGTTTAAATTACTATGTTTTGCTGTCTCATGATTAACATTTCAAAATGAAAGCTAAAGAATCTGCTTCGATGTATTCATGTTGTCTGTATGTTTTTATGTTGCATGTATGTATTTTTCTACCAAAATATATCAAAGAGCTAATTAATTAATTAATTGACTTAAAGGGAAAAATTAAGCACTTCAATCAAGTATGTTATCAAAAACATAATAGCCACCTCAAAGTTTTTAAGTTCACCTGACTTGGGTACATGTTTGATAAGTAAACTGATTTTAAAATTGTTGATAAAATAAAAATAGAAATGTCTTAAGAATTGTCAGCAAAGATTTGTGCCTGTGTTTACTGGTCAGGCAGTTTTATATTTATCTTTGCTAGATATTTTAAGGAGTCAGTGTTTGACATGAATGTCATAGAACTATGAATCCATCCTAAAAAGAGAATGATCTTTGTTTATGTAATTCCTTGATAAGTAATACTAATTTAATATTGTTGATTTAATGAAAGCAGCTGTATTTTCTGAGTTATTGGCAAGATACTGAAGTATTTAACTTTATGGTTCTTAGTTGGGTGAGGAATGCTTAATAGTCACAGCCTGTAAAAATGGCTAACAAGGAATTAGCCTGAAATAATTACTAGCCTTGTCTAATATCTTAGTTTTCATAAGTAATATAGTTATAATTGTTAAAAATAAACAAATTAGGTGAATGTAAATGGTATAGTCATTTATAAATGAATTCTTCTTAGTTTCAAAAAATCTTTTTGATAACTTAAAATTTTAAAGTTATGTTAAATTAAGTAACAGATACTCATTAAGTATCTGGGTCATTTCAAAATAAGATAAAATATTGAAACAAATTGCTGGACACAAATATAAGTTTGTTCTTGGCTTCTTAAATTTTATAGAAAAACAAATATATTTGGGTTCATTAATACACATTAAAATTATGAGGAAACATGTTTCCAAAATTATAAAATCATTCTTATATATAAAATACTGATATGGAACAGTTCAAAATTTCTTGCTTCCTACACTTGCATGAGAAATTAATGTTACTAAGAGTTTGAATTTTAATTAATATATATAATTCTGTATACAAAGCATACCAATAAAAGTAAAATGTATTTTGGGAGGAGAAGTTATAAGAAAGGGATAAAAATATGTTCTTTGTTGAGAAAAAGAAAAATTTGTCTAATTTAGAGGTTATTTAAAGATTGTTTCAAAATATGAATTTAGAAAGGAAATAGAAACAAGACAGAAAGGAACCAGTAAGTAGGAAACAGAGATGTGAAGAAAGTTTTAAGTGTGAAGATGTATTTTTGGCATGGAATGTTAGAAGTGAATAATTTTTCAAAATAATAAGGGAACAAGGAAAAGTAAATTTTTATCCTAAGGTGACTTGTTATTTTAAAAAGTGAATGTATAGGACAAAACTAACGGCTTAAGCATGCCATCAAAGGTCTGTGCAGATCGTGAAAGGTTTTTGAGGGATGAATTTTATAAAAGGAGTTTTGTGTGTGTAATCAAGTTTGCTATAAATAAAAGGGAATTATGTATATCTTTCTAAGGATTAAGTTTTGATTATATACATAACTTAGTTTATAAGTTAAAACTTAATTTACAACTAAGATATAAAACTAAGATTTTGGTTCCTTATATTAGAACAACAGAGTTTTCTTGAAGTACTAATCTGCTCTTAGTAAAATTTGTGAAAGTCTTTGATTTTTAATTCTGTAAAATTTCAGCCATCTTCTAAACTGCAGCTTCTTTTTTTTTTTTTTTTTTTTTTTTTTTTGAGACAGAGTCTTGCTCTGTCACCAGGCTGAAGTGCCGGCACGATCTTGGCTCACTGCAACCTCTGCCTTCCAGGTTCAAACGATTCTCCTGCCTCAGCCTCCTGAGTAGCTGGGACTGCAGGTGTACGCCACCATGCCAAGCTAATTTTTATATTTTTAATGGAGATGGGGTTTCACCATGTAGGCCACGATGGTCTCGATCTCTTCACCCTGTGATCCCCTGGCTTCAGCCTCCCAAAGTGCTGGGATTACAGGCGTGAGCCACCATGCCCAGCCTCTGTTTTACAGTCTATTTACTTTCCCTAGTTTCAAATTAAAAGTGCTATATTCTTCATTTAGGATGGTAATTTCATTTCTTGAGGTAAAGTTTTCCTCTTGAAGCTTTTCAGATTCATATCTCAGAAGTACAATTTTTGCTGTATCTTGCAGCACAGGATTTGAGGTCATACAACACTGCCTTCTGCTCTTCCTGTCCCTCCTTGAGAGGATACATCTTTTTGCTTGGCTAGGTTGATAACTTGCTCCTTCAACTTTTTCGTCAGCTCCTGAAACTTTTTTCTCTACTTCAAGCTCTGCTGTTATGACCTGATGCTCAAATGTTTGTCTTGAAGCCCTAGAAGAGCAATGTTCCCCTCCAGTATATCTAGATTCTGCAATCTTGGTTTTTCTTGATATGTTTGAATTGTTCCATCTAACCAGGCAATTTCACGTTTTCACTTTTTTTAAGAGCCATGTATTCCTCTGCTCAAGGTACTAGTTTTCTTGTTTACTTCTTCTATGATATGATGTAAACTCATACCATTGGACCCACTCTTCTTATGTCTGATTAAATTCAAGTAGTTTTTCATCAGGTTAGACTTCCAGGTTATTTAAACGGGCTTCCAATAAGAAGCAATTATGTTGCAGGAAGCTTTTTCTTTCTTTCCCTCTTTTGGTAATTGGCCTAAGATGAAGACTTTTGTGAGTTCCTGTGCTTCACATTGTCTTTATTATGTTTTTTGATTATTTAGGAAAACTGAGCTTTGGAAAGGTTAAGGATTTTTGTTGGTTTGTTTTATATCCATGGAACTTTATTGTTTTTGAAGTCTTTCTGTAATCCAGTTTTGATCAAGTGTTTTCAGCCTCTTGACAGTTTTTGAAAGTTTTCCCTAGGATCAAGTTCTAAGTTTAATCTTTCTGACCTAAAACTAATTTTGTGATTTTTCCAGTTGGGCCCTGGAGAGCCTCAAAGACTGTATAGAGATATTAAATGATTAGGTTTATTTAGTAAATTGTATGGGAAGCACTGTCAAACGATAAGTGATGCTAGATCTTTTTTCAGTTACATTTATGAGTATGTTATTGATAGGAATGTTCCAAGATCATATAAAACTCTTAGAAATCTAATATATCAGTCAGAATTCTTATTATGTTGTATGCCGCAAAGTAACCAAATTTCCTTGTCAATTTCTGGTTATCATGAACTTTCATCAAATTTTATTTATTTATTTATTTATTTTTGCTTTGCACTCTATTTTTCTGATTTCATCAGATTTTAAGCCATGGTTGTTTTCTATCTTTTTGTCATCCACGGTTACTGGTTTGAGTTCTTTTCTAAAGACATACTCAATCAGATTCATGGAAAAGACTCTAAGAAGTAGTCTTAAATATAAGTTTCTAATAACTTTAAGATCAAAGTTATTAGATAATAAAATAAATAAAAATTATGTACTAAATAAAATTTTTCAGAACTCTAATGAAGAAACTAATAAATTTATGAAACTAATGATCAAGCTCAAGCAGGACAAGAATTAATTACATGAAATTAAATGAACTGATAAAAAGAATTTTATAGCCTATTTATTTGAAACATTGCTCGTTCTTTTCCTCAATGTTTTGTTTTCCAGATTGAAGAAAACTTTTTGTCTTAAGCCATCTATAGTTTACAGCCGCTTGGTAAAGTAAACATTTGTGAACAAAAATGAAAGCATTTACTTTTTCTTCCTACCTGATCCCTCCAAAATGGGAAAACTATTCACGACAATATGATTGTTTACTTAAGTTTGGTAAGAATCTGTTCTCTTTATTATGGGATACAAGTGGAAACATTGGTTTTATCACCAAAGTTTTGACTAAAGTGTCATATTTAAATTGTTTATAGGTACTACAGATAAAGTCTGAAGTCAGCTTTGGTTTGGCTTCCTACCCTCAAGAAGTTTTTAAGTTTGAGATTACCATATGGTCAAATCACTATTCTTGCTGGCAAAATCTGATAAAACTAAACATATTTTACAAACAAATTAGTCTTACTGTGATTATCTTTGGTAAAAATAAGGATGACTATAGAGAGAAAACATTATGTTTCTAAAGAAAAAACTATAATACACCTATTATTAGGCTGTGCCCCTGTGCATTGTTTTCAAGTTCTTCTCTTCTACCTGTAGATCTGATCAGAACCTGAATTCTCCTAATTTTCTTCAATATTTGGCTGCAACTCTCCAACTAAGAGCAAAAACTGCTCTGTGCTTGCTGCCTTAGAAGCTGAAGCTAGACAACTTGATATAAATTTCAAGAGACAAGTCTCATACCCAAAAAAAGAAGGACAAGTCTTGTGCCACACAGAAAGCTCACCAATCCACCTGATACCATAGCAGAGAATTCAAACTGCAAGCCAAGAGAGGTTGATGGCTTCATGCTATAGGCAGCGTTTCCCAAGACACTCCATCAAAATGAGACTCTTGCCCCTCTTAATTTTTCCTTTCTTATGCTTACCTTTTTCTTTGGCAAGATAATGATGTAATTCAGATTTCACAATCAGCAGCTTCTGCTCATAACTTAAAAGAACATGACCTCTTAGGTATCTATTGTTTAAATAAAAAAAAGTCTACGCTTCCACTAATAGTACATGTTATACTTGGGTAAATTCCTCTGGGGAAGTTGAGGCCCATATCCACAGAATTTTTTAAATGGGTCACACAGTAACAACAGATGTCATCTAATTCTCAATGGCCATTTGCTTTATTCAATTGTTTGTCTTTAAGACTGGATTCATGGCTCAAAACCATTATACAAACTTGGATTTATCATATTACTATTAATTTTATTTTATATTTTTGTTTTTAAAACTTGTACCTGTTGCTTGTTAAATTTCTGCAGAAGTACAACTCCTAACAGAATAATGCTGGCCCAGTGCTTTGAGATTGTGGCCAAAATACTATGGAACAGACAAAACTGAACATAGCAATAAATTCCAGGTAGAATTAGCCTGAAAGCCATTTCCTCCAAGCCTCCCTTGTTGCTCAAATGTGGCTAGAACGCTTTTGACACAGATTCCTACTCACCAATCACTTCTTCTGATATGGGACCAGACCAACAATCTGGGACACATCCTGGCACCAAGGGACAATGAAAATCTAACTACAGGATGATTGAATGGTGATACTTTCAGAAAAAGATCTTGATCAAAAGGGGGGAAATGTGAAAGTTATGAGAATCAAAATAGAGTCACTTGTGTTAACAAGAAAAAAACAAAAACAGCTGAAAAACAGTGCTTGGGAAGGCCATAAAGGGAGGATTCTCACACACAAGTTCTTGATAACAAAACTACCACAAAAGATTCTGCAAAAACTACAACTTCACACAAAGGCCATCACAACCTTACACAGAAAACACTTCTTTGAGGACATCTGCTCACCAATTGCCTTTCCAAACTTGGACTGACACCACCTTTGTTACTTATCCTTGTAGCCAAGGATAATTATCTCAAAACTATTATGTAATCCTCCTCATTTTTTTCTTACAAGACCTTTGTCTTCCTTTACCTCCCTGAATACACACATAGTTTACAATGGCACCCATATTCCTATTGCAATGCCCATTTCTGAATGAATATCATTTTCTGTTAGAGAAGTTCCCTCTCTGTTATTTAGAATGACACAATTGCTAGGATCAAATATTCTTTTAAATCAAGAGATAGCACTCTTGATTTAAAAGAGTGACATAGGGTTATATTTTTAAAGAAGTCAAATATGCTTCTAGCGCTTTTGGGCATTGGCTCCTAACTGTTCTCTACCCACTTCCTTCCTAAACTGCTTAGAATCCTCAGCTCATTACCACTTATACTCTGCTAATGCTTTGCTCTCTGCCTTTCTGAACCACATATTTGCTAAAATTCCATCACTGTGTGAACCAAATTACTGACCTTCTCTGTGTCCTGTTAGAATTCCACAACACTCAGTATAGTGCCTACAAGAGTGTCTGGCACCTAAGGCCACCCAATAAACATTTGCTAAAGGAATGAAAAAAAATGAAAATGATTGATTCGTCGAAATAAATTTCTAGTCACTAATGTCAAATGGGCTCTTAATTCACTAATATCAAAGAAATGCTTGGTAATCCTGTTGTGTTTCCTTAGCACATTGCCTGCTAGATTTCACAACAGTTCAGGCTTCTACTCTCTTGAAACCCTGAAATCTCAACAGATGGCTTTGCCTCTGGAAGTCATCTTACAGGAACTCATTGACTTCCCACCATTAAATATACAAACCCATCCTCCTATCCTATCAATGTTCCTTCTGTCTTAACCCACACGAGACTCTTTTGGTCTCATGCCAGTCTCTCCACCAGGGCTGGAGAACCCAGTCCTACCACATTCAGATAGACTTTCCTCTCTCTTATACTTGTATATTCTCCTTTTCACAAACAAGTAGACCTTTCCTGTGAGTTAAAACATGCTTAAGTGTCTTCACTTTATAGCTCTTTGTAAAGTTCTCAATTTCCTCCGTGTTTCTATATTCAATGATTATTTTCCAGTCTCTCTCTTCCTTATCTTCTCAGCCACATTTGGCACTCCCTGCCTCCTGAAATACTGTTTTCTCTGGCTTTTGGAACACCACATTCTACTGATTTTCCTCGTATCTCTCTAATGGCTTCTTCTACGTCTTTCTGCTCTTTCATCTTTCTCTACTAAGACTTTAAATTTCCTCGGTGTTCAGCTATAGAGTCTCTTCTCCTCTCAATTTTGTTTTCTTTCTCTATCTCATCTCCACTCACAAATTCAAGTTCTATCTATATTAAAAAGGCTCATAAATTTGTATTTCCAGCTCAGATATTTCCTCTGAACACCAGACCTATATATTTAATTGCTCACTGAAATTTTCTACTTGGATATGTTAAGGCACTTTGAACTCAGCATGTCTAAAATTACACTCATGCCCTATCTTTACAGAACTCTTCTTTTCTCAGTGAATGCCACCACTGTCTACCCAGCTGTACCAGTTGAAAACCCAGAAGTCATCTTCAACAGCTCACCCCCTGTTGGCTCCCATATCCATTCCAACATGAAGTCCTGTTGATTTTCGTCACAAGTTCTTCTCAAATACACCTCTTTCTCTCTGTCCCCTTTTTTACTCCAGTGTCACCATCAACTCTTGTTTGGACCACTGCAGCCTCCCACTCTGGACTCCATAGATGCCTTGTTTTTTTTTTTTTTTGAACTCCATAGATTGCTTTTCTCCAATGTGTTTTCCACATTGCAGCCAGAAAAATGTTTTAAAAAATAAACACAAATATAATTATGTCAACACACTCTCCTCCCTCCTCAAAAACCCCAACTCTTCAAGGTTCCCCATTGCTCTTAGGATAAAATCAAAACCCCTAACCTGCTCTACAAAGCCCTACTTTCCAGGCTCATCTGCACTCCAGCTATCCTGGTCTTCTTTTGGATGCCATGCTTCTTCCTGCTTCATCCTGCTATTTCCTCTTTTTGAACATCCCTTTCTCTTCTCCCCAATTCTTTCCTGTTCTCATACATACTTGGTTACCTATGACCAATCTTACAGATCTCAATTCAAGAATCTCTTGCTGGCCAGGTGCAGTGGCTCACGCCTGTAATCCCAGCACTTTTGGAGGCCGAGGTGGGTGGATCACGAGGTCAGGAGATCTAGACCATCCTGGAGAAGACTTTCCTCACCTCACTGACCACATCTACACACAGCACCATGCACTTATTCTCCCAAGTACTTCACAGTTTTAACTTTATTTCTCTGACTATTCTATTCTTGTCTAGTTCTACTATAAGCTCTATGATAGCAGGAACTGTGCCATCTTTTGCCCACCAATGTATCCCCAGCACCTCCTATAGAGTCTGGCACATTGAATTTACAAGAAAAAAACAACCCCATCAAAAAGTGGGCAAAGGATATGAACAGACACTTCTCAAAAGAAGACATTTATGCAGCCAAAAGACACATGAAAAAGTGCTCATCATCACTGGCCACTGGAGAAATGCAAATGAAAACCACAATGAGATACCATCTCACACCAGTTAGAATGGCGATCATTAAAAAGTCAGGAAACAACAGGTGCTGGAGAGGATGTGGAGAAATAGGAACACTTTTACACTGTTGGTGGGATTGTAAACTAGTTCAACCATTGTGAAAGTCAGTGTGGCGATTCCTCAGGGATCTAGAACTAGAAATACCATTTGACCCAGCCATCCCATTACTGGATATATACCCAAAGGATTATAAATCATGCAGCTATAAAGACACACACACACATGTTTATTGCAGCACTATTCGCAATAGCAAAGACTTGGAACCAACCCAAATGTCCAACAATGATAGACTGGATTAAGAAAAGGCACATATACACCGTGGAATACTATGCAGCCATAAAAATGATGAGTTCATGTCCTTTGTAGGGACATGGATGAAGCTGGAAACCATCATTCTCAGCAAACTATCGCAAGGACAAAAAACCAAACACTGCATGTTCTCACTCATAGGTGGGAATTGAACAATGAGAACACATGAACACAGGAAGGGGAACATCACACACTGGGGCCTGTTGTGGAGTGAGGGGAGGGGGTAGGGATAGCATTTGGAGATATACCTAATGTTAAATGACAAGTTACTGGGTGCAGCACACCAACATGGCACATGTATACATATGTAACTAACCTGCAGGTTGTGCACATGTACCCTAAAACTTAAAGTATAATAAAAAAAATTTAAAAAAAAAGAACTTGGATAGAGCATAAACCTGAAGACAAGCTGCACACCTCCTCCTTTGAAGCTGGTTGAATGGACAAAGGTACAAATAAGCCTAATGATGGAGTGGAAGGCCTGGGCTATCACCTTCATCAGTGTTTTTGGTTTTGGTTTTTCATCCTATGGGAAAAAGTCAGTACTTTTATTGATGGGGCAGTTATTCTTCTGGACAGCTGAAGCTGCAGAAGTGTGGCTTCAGGTTTTGAGAACCTAAGTGATAGTTTTCCCTGTGTTGAGCAGGTATTTTCAATGGACAAAAAAGTACACAGAGAAGAGGAACAGCACACATTTTCCTTGGTGTGAACTTTGTCTATCTGGTGTCATTTTCAGATTTAGTGTGTGGGCTCAGCAACTCTACACACTCTGCTCAGACCATTAGCCGAAGTTTTACATTTTAATGGAGTCCAGATTATGCACTTTTTCTTTTGTGGATTATACCTTTGGTGTTATATCTAAAAAGCCACTGTCATTGATATGATTTGGATGTTCTGTCCCATCCCATCTCATGTTGAAATGTGACCTCCCCTGTTGGAGATGTGGCCTATGAGAGGTGTTTGGGTCATGGAGGCAGATCCTTCATGAATGGCTTGGTTCTGTCCTTGTGGTAATAAGTGAGTTCCCATTTTATGTGTTCATCTGTGAACAAGGACACTTTTATTTATTCCTTCTTAATCTATATGCTTTTTATTTTCTTGTCTTATTGTATTAGCTTGGGCTTCTATGTATAATGCTGAAAAGCAATGGTGAAAGGAGACATCCTTGCCTTATTTCTTTTCTTAGCAGAAAAGCAGGAAAGCTTCAAGTTTCTCATCATTAAGTATGATGTTAGCTGTAGGCTTTTTACATATGTTGTTGATGATTTTCACATCTGCACTTATAAAGATATTGGTCTGCAGTTTTCTTTTTTTGTAATGTCTTTGTCTAGTGTTGGTATATAGAGAATGGTTCATAGAATGAGTAAGAAAATATTCCCTCTACTTCTATCTTCTCATAGAGAATTGGCATGATTTCTTCCTTAAATGTTTGGTAAAATTCACCAGTGAACCTAGAGCTTTCTGTTTTGGGAGATTATTAGTTATTGATTCAATTTATTTAATAATATATACCTATTCAGATAGTTTGTTTCTTCTTGTGTGAGTTTTGGCTGTGTCTTTCAAAGAATTGGTCCATTCCATATCAAATTCGTGGGCATAGCATTGTTAATAATATTTCTTTATTATCCCTTTAATGTCCATGAGATCTGTAGTGATTTCCCATCTTCTATTTCTGATAATAATTTGTGTTTCTCTATTTTTTCCTTGGTTAGCCGGGCTAGAGGCTCATTGATTTTATGCATCTTTTCAAAGATCCAGCTTTTGGTTTTGTTAGTTTTCTGTTTTGATTTCCTATTTATAATTTCATTGATTTCTGCTTTAATTTTTATTAGTTTTTTTTCTTTGGCTTACTTTGGACTTAATTTGATCTTCTTTTTCTAGTTTTCTACAGTGGAGGCTTTTATTAGTTTTAATTTTTCTTTTGTTCTAATATATGAATTCAATGTATATACAAATATATCCATTCAATTGTATAAATTTCCCCATTATCACTGCTTTTGGTGCATCTCACAAATTTTGTTAAATTTTCATTTTCATTTAGTTCAAAATATTTTAACATTTCTCTTGAGGTTTTTTATTTGACCCAAGTGTTATTTAGAAATGTGCTGTTTAATCACCAGGTATTTGAGGATTTTCTGTCTTTCTGTTATTGAATACTAGTTTAATTTGACTGTGTTCTGAGAGCAGACACTGTATGATTTATATTCTTTTAAACTTGTTAAGGTATGTTTTATGACCCAGAATGTAGTCTTGGTGAATATTCCATGTGAGCTTGAGAAGAATGTGTATTCTGTTGTTGTTGGATAAAGCAGTCTATAGATGCCAGTTATATCCAGTTGACTGGTGGTGTTTGGTGGTATTATTGAGTTCAGCTACAACCTTACTGATTTTCTTCTGGTTGGATCTGTCCATTTCTGATAGAGGAGTGTTGAAGTCTCCAGCTATAATAGTGAATTCACTTATTTCTCCTTGCTATTCTACTAGTTTTTGCCTTACGTGTTTTGATGCTTAGTTGTTAGGCACATACACATTAAGAATTATTATGTCCTCTTGGAGAATTAACCTCTTTATCATTATGTAATGCTTTAAAAAATCTCTGATAACTTTCCTTCCTCTAAATTCTGCTCTGTCTGAAATTAATATAGCAACTCCTGCTTTCTTTTGATTAGCGTTAGCGTGGTAGAGCTTTCTCTATTTACTTTTAATCTATATGTGTCTTTATACTTAAAAGTGGGTTTCTTGTAGACAACATATAGTGGGGTCTTGATTTTTGATCCACTCTGACAATCTCTGTCATTTGATAGGTGTGCTTAGATCACTGAAATTTAAAGTGATTATTGATATACTTGGATTAATATATACCATATTTGTTACTGTTTCCTATTTGTTGCTTTTGTTCTTTGTTCCTATTTTTGTCTTGCAAACTTTTTCTGCCTTTTGTAGTTTTATTTGAGCATTATGAGTCTTTTTCTCTCCTTTATGAGCACACCACATATACTTCTTTTCTCACTTTTTAAATTGGTTGTCCTGAAATCTGCAATAAACATTTGCAACTATTTCAAGTTCACTTTCAAATAACACTCTACTGCTTCATGGGTAGTGCAAGTCCCTTGTAATAACAAAACATTCCTAATTCCTCCTTTCTGTTCTTTGTATCATTGCTCTCATTTATTTCACTTACACATAAACATGTATACAGAATCATAAGTATATATAATTAAATATATTGTTGCTATTATTTTGAACATACTCATCTGTTAGATCAATTAAGAGTAAGAAAAATTTCTTTATTTTATCTTCCCTTATTCATTCTCTCATGCTCTTCCTTTCTTTACATAGATTTGAGTTTCTGAACTATGTCATTTTTCTTTTCTTTTCTTTTTTTTGAGACAGAGTCTTGCTCTATCACCCAGGCCGGAGTGCACTGGCATGATCTTGGCTCACTGCAACCTCTGCCTCCTGGGTTCAAGCAATTCTCCTGCCTCAGCCTCCTGAGCAGCTGGGGCTACAGGCGCGTGCCACCATACCCGGCCAATTTTTTGGATTTTTAGTAGAGATGGGGTTTCACCATGTTGGCCAAGCTGGTCTCAAACTCCTGACCTCAAGCAATCCACCTGCCTTGGCCTCCCAAAGTGCTGGGATTACAGGCGTGAGCCACCACGCCTGGCCCTATGTCATTTTTTCTTCTTTAAAGAAGTTCTTTTAACATTTCTTGCCAGGCAGGTCTGCTGGCAACAAATTCCCCCAATTTTTGTTGATCTCAGAAAGTCTCTATTTCTCCTTCATTTTTGAAGGATAATTTTGTCGAGTACAGAATTCTAGGTTGGTGCTTTATTCCCCTCTTTCAACACTTTAAATATTTTACTCCATTTTCTTCCTGCATGCAAAGTTTCTGAAAAGAAAGTAAAAATGATTTTGATCTTCGCTCTACTACAGGTAAGGCATTTTTAAAATCTGGCTTCTTTCAAGATTTGTTTCTCTATTTTTGATTTTCTGAAGTTTGAATATAAAGGCCTTTTGTTTTGGGGCGTTTATCCTGCTTGATATTTTCTGAGATTCCTGGATCTGTGGTTTGGTGTTGTTCATTAATCTAGGAGAAATTCTCAGTTAATGTTGCTTCAAATATTGCTTCTGTTCATTACTCTCTTTCTTTTCCTTCTGGTATTCCCATTATGCATATGTTACATCTTTTGTAGCTGTCCTATGTTTCTCAGATATTCAGTTCTGTTTTTTCAGTCTTTCCCTTTGTTTTTCAGCCTTGAAAGTTTCTATTGTCATATACTCAAGCTCAGAGATTCTCTCCCCAGCCATGTGCAGTCTATTAAATGTACCCATCAAAGGCATTCTTCACCTCTATTACAGCGTTTTTGATCTCTAGAATTTCTTTTTGCCTCTGTGTTAGAATTTCCTTCTCTGCTTACATTATCCATTTGTTCTTGCATGTTGTCTACTTATTATCATTAAAGTCCTTGGCATATTAATCATAGTTTTAAAAAATTCCCAGCCTGGGCAACACAGCATGACTCATCTACACAAAAAATAAAATTAGCCAGGCATGGTGGTGTACATCTGTAGTCCTAGCTACTCAAGAAGCTGAGGCAAGAGGATTGCTTGAGCTGAGGAGCTCAAGGCTGTGGTGAGCTATGATCATGCCACTGCACTTCAACCTGGGCAACACAGCAAAAGTCTGTCTCTAAAAAATAAAATAAAATGTGCCTGGTCTGATGACCCACATTCCTGCTATATATGACTGGTTCTGATGCTTAGTCTATTCAAATCATGTTTTTTGCCTTTTGACATACCTTGTAATTTTTCCTTGACAGATGGACCTGATATACTGAATAAAAGGAACCACAGTAAATAACCTTTAGTAATGCTGTGATAAAGTATGGGGCCGGGGAATTGTTCTACAGTCCTATAATTAGGTCTCAGTCTTTTGGTGAGCCTGTGGCCCTGGACTGTGAACTCTGCCAGTGTTTTTCGATACTTTTCTCCCTTTGGGTGGGACAGGATGGCTAGAGGCAGCTAGAGTTGGGTTTTCTCTTGCTCTAGGAATGTTATGCCCTGGTAAAGTAGTTTCTTCTGAGGGCAGGCCTTGTTAAGAAGAGCAGAATGCTTTAGCATATTTCAAAGTGTTTTTTTTTTCTCCTCCCACGGCCAGAAGACGGAGGGGAATTTTTCCAGATATTCACTGTGAGGACCTGGCAAAGCTCCTGGAGGTAAAACTTACAGAAGTGTGGGGTCCCATGACTGGATCTCTCTGGGATTTTTAACTCTCATATTGTCCACACTGAACCTCCAGCTATTATCACTGTTCAGTGTTTCCAGCCCTGGTACAGGCTTCTACAGACGTTTCTGCTTGAGGGCTTCTGTTTGGGTAAGTTGTGATTCTCTGATTGTCTCTCCAATCTTTGGGGTAAGGGTTTGTCCTGTAACCTCACTTCTCTGACAGATCTAAGAGTGATTGTTTATTTTCAGTTGTTCAGCTTTTTACTGGTTGTTAGGATAGAGCAGCAACTTCTAAGTGCCTCACATGCCAGTCCAGGAATCAGAAGTGCTCAGACAACTGGCATTCACTTAGTTGAAGAAGTGGTGGCCTCTGTCAGCTATAGAAGGCTATCTTGAAAAGCTCAGTCATATTTGAAAGAGGGAAGGTAGGGAACTCACATTTATGCAGCATTTGTTCTGTACAAGGTACCCTGCACTCCCTACCTCTGACAACAGATACTTCTTCTTTTTTTTTTTTTTTTTTTTTGAGACGGAGTCTTGCTCTGTTGCCCAGGCAGGAGTGCAGTGGTGCTATCTTGGCCCACTGCAAGCTCCACCTCCCGGGTTCACGCCATTCTCCTGCCTCAGCCTCCCAAGTAGCTGGGACTACAGGTGCCCACCACCACGCCCGGCTAATTTTTTGTTTTTGTATTTTCATTAGAGACACGGTTTCACCATGTTAGCCAGGATGGTCTCAATCTCCTGACCTCGTGATCCACCCACCTTGGCCTCCCAAAGTGCTGGGATTACAGGCGTGAGCCACCGCACCCAGCCAACAGTACTTCTAAGTGGGGTTGTCACCACCATTTTCTCGAAGGGAAAATTGAGGCTCAAAAGGGGCTCAGTAAGGCATAAAAACATCACACATTAAGTAGAAGAACTGGAATTCATGTTCTTGGCTTTAAACAAATGGGCATTTATTGAGCATATGCCATATGCCAGGCTCCGTGGCAGGCACTGAGGATACAGAGAGCAGAACATAGTACCTGAAATGCAAGATAATATTACAACACAGAGTATCATGGGCCCCCTGAGAAGGTGAACCAAACCTGTGACAAGAGAAGGGTTTCCTAGAGGGGAAGCTTGGTCCTGATGGTGCATGAGTAGAGGTCACACGGGACAGAAGCAATAGGGTTGAGGAAACTTCCATATAGAGGAAAGGGACTGTGCAAACATGACCCATTTGAGGGACCTGAGAATGGCTTTGTGTGGCTGGAGCAGTCAGTGTGTTTTGATAAGTGGCAATGGATGAGTTTGGAGAAAAATGTAGGGGTCATATTCAGATTTGAAAGTTTCTATGAATCTTCTAAGAGCTTCCAGTTTAATTCTGAAATCGATGAAGAGCCAAGAAAAGTTTTAAGCCATGGAATGCCATGATTGTGTGTGCTTTCAGGAAGATAATTTGATGGGTGAGCAGACTGAGGGAAGGAGACTGGTTAGGAGGCTGGCCCTATGGTCCCAGGGAGGAAGGCTGAGGGTGTGAACCAAAGCATGGGCAGTGGAGTGGGAGAAGCAATTCCTGCACAGGAGAACTGAGTAGTTTCTTGATCAAACTGATGTAGGAAGAGAGAGAAAGGAAGGAGGCTAGGAAGACGCCCTTGTGCCTGGCTTGGGCAGCTGGAGAATGGTGGTATCATTCACAGAAATAGGAAGAACAGAAGGAAGAACAGATTTTGTGGGGGAAGATGGTGAGCGTGGTTTTGGACATGTTGAATTCAAGATGCACATGGGAAATCCAACTGGTGTTACTTAGTAGTCAGACATATGCAACAGGAGCTCTCCAGGAAGCTCTAAGTGAAGTCAAAACCATGGCTGTGACTGAGCCTCTCACAGGAGAACATGTGCAGTTAGGAGAGAAGGGGCCACGGTCAGTATGCTGGGGAGTGTTCACAGTTAAATAATAGACTGATGGAGAGGAGTTCAGCAAGGAAACCAAGAATGAGTGAAGCGAGAAGTAAGAGGGAGGGATCACATGGAGGCAGGTGCTGCAGCCTGTGGTTAGGAGCAGAAGCTTTGTGGCTGAGACTGGCTTGGTGCTCAACAAACCCATCTCTCCCTTCCTGGGCATATAAATAAGCTCCATTTCTCAGCCTCCTTGCATTTAGGTAGAGCCAGTGACTAGGGTTGCTACTGAATGTGAGATGAGGTAATGTGCAATTAAATGCAGGTGCATCTTCCTCAAGTTCTTCTCCTTCCCATCCATAATCCCTTTGGAGATCACATGTAAAAGGAACTCTGGAAGGAAAGCTCTCAGATTTTGAGTTTTATTAATTATACCAGCATAACCTAGCCTATCTTTCCTGCGCCTGGCTCTGGAGTCACACAGCTGGATTTGAATCCTAGCTCTACCTTTTGAATCCTGGCTTTACCTCTTGCCAACCATGTGACCTTGAGTAAACTTCTTAATTTCTCTGTGCCTCAGATCCCTCATCAGTAAAATTGGGATAATAATAATATAGTTGTCTGAGGATAAAATGAGGTAATAAATATGAAGCACACAGACAAGTATTAAAAGCTCTAGAAATGTTGAAAGCTAATGGAAAGAATGTCAGGAATGGGGGAATGGTTCACGACAGGAGTCAGCAAACTATGGCCTGCAGGTCAAATCCACTCTGCTGCCTATTTTTATATGGCCTTTCAGCAAGAATGAATTTTACATTTTTAAATGGTAGAAATAAATGACATGAAAATTACATGGAATTTGAATTTCAGTATCCACATATGATGTTTTACTGCAACAAAGCCACATTCATTGTTTACATATTGTTATGGCTGTTTTGCTCAACGATGGCAGAGTTTGATTAGTTGCAACAGATAACATATGGGCCCACAAAGCCTAAAATATTTACACTGCCTGGTCCTTTACAGAAAAAGTGTGGTGATCCCTAGTTTACAGTGTCAAATGCAGCAAAGGTCAAGAAAGATAACTAAAAAGGGTTAACTGGAATTGGCAAAAGATTACTAGTGAGCTTGTTAATGGCTTTATTGGAGTGGGGAAAGTGGAGAATAGATTTTGGTGCCAGGCAAATCAAAGTTTGATTCCTGACTCTACAACTTGCTAGCTTTATGGTCTTGGGAAGTCAGTTAACTTTTGTGAGCTTCAATTTCCTTGGCTTCAAATTAGGGATTAACAGAGCTTACTTCTTGAGTTATTGTAAGGATCAGCAATAATGCATGTAAACCATAAAACACATTCCTGGTTTAGAGTAGGTGCTAAATAAATGCAAGTTCTTGTTTCATTTAATCTGCTGCAAACAAAATTGTCATTCCTTTATAGTAACTGCATTTTCACTTTTTAATTTTTTAAAAGAATTTTTTTTTCTGGGCTTTCCAGCAAAAACTAGAAAGCCTGCTAGACAAATTCTAAAAGAGCTGTAACACTATATTTTCACTTTTAATATTTTAGTTTTCTCTTCCATCTTCTGCTGGTTTACGTTATATTTTAAGTCACTGCTCAAATCTCACTCTTTAATGAGGGCATACCATTTAATATGGACCATCCTGATTAATGTGGTAATCTGTTCCTCCCCCAGCATTCCTAACCCCCTTACCTTTTCTACTTTCTTTTCTCATAGAGTTTATCACCTCTGACAATCTAGAAAACTGACTAATTTACTATGTTTATTGTTTACTTTCTGTCTTCTGCACTCTGATGTAAGCTCCTTGCCACAAGAGCCCTTGCTTCTTTTATGTAATTATATTCTAAGTGCCTAAACAGAAACTGGCACACAGTCGGTGTCCAATTAATACTTGTTGCATGATTAAATGAAAAAAGAGTAGATGAGGATTAAAAAAAAATCCTGCTCAGGACTGGATATGTTCCTTCCATCTTGGGACTGGGACTTGTCTTATTCATCTCTGTAAAATTCTCAACTATTATCTGTTAAAAAATAACTGTAAAATTCTCAACTATTATCTGTTAAAAAATAACCTCGGCTCCATCACCTCCATTCTCTCTTTCTGGAATTCCTTTTAGAATATGTTGAACCAATCATTCTATCCTCAATGTCTCCTAAGTTCTTTCTCATATTTGACAACTATTTAGCTCTGTGTTTTATTCTATGGCAATTTCCTCTACTCTATCATTAAGTGCCTTTTTAGCTGCATCTAGTCTACTATTCAACCGTTAATTGAATATCTGTTTCAATTGACAATATTTTTGTGTGTGCCTACAATGCCTGTTTCTTCCCTTTTTCTTTCTTCTTTTCCATTTGTTCATGTATTTGTTTCATGGCTTCTAATCTTCCCTTTCAATATTTTGAATATCCTTATATTATGATTTCTTTTAGATTTTTCTGTTCTTTCTAGTTCTTGGGGGTGTGGAGTCTTCCATTTCTTTAACTAGCTGGCTTCCTTGTTGTGAATCATTTCTTTGTGCAGTCTGTAATTTTAGATTGTAAGTGGTTGTTTTGCATTAGCCTCTGCTGGAGTCTTACGGGTCAGCAACTGAAAAGGCTCCCAATACATATCATTGAATGACCTGTCTTTGGAGGCTAGGATGGGAGGCAGTACATTGTGGCAGAGGCAGTACAACCTCTTTCTTTTGTAAATTGCCCAGTCTTGGGTATGCTAGAGAATGTGCCCTAAGTTCACATCCCTATTGTGAAACTATTTATGTAACCTTGGGTAAATTACTCTTCTAGTCCTTTTTTTTTGTCTGTGATATAGAGATAATAATTCCTACTTCCTAGAGATGTTGTGAAGAATTGCTGAGTTAATATAAGAAACTCGGCACAACGTTTTGCATGTAATAAGTGCTTAATAGATGTTAAAAATTACTATAAACATGTGTAGCTATTATAGCACTTGCCAACATCATCTCCTTGCTTTGTGCTATAAGGAAAGAACTTTATACTCAAGAAAATAGCTCCTGAATACGTATATGAAATATACAGCCAGCCATTACACATGGACACTGGTCAGATCTGTTTGCTTTATTTGTGATGAATATTAGTTAAAGATGGGAACAAAGCCTCCCCCAAGAACATGTTCACTTGGCTTTTAGCCATTGCTGAGGAGCACTGATGAGAGGCGGAAGAAAGTTTTGGACATTTTTCTTTTTTAAAAATAAAGCCTAATTAGGGGGTTGGCTCATTTGCCAACTATTTTGGTTCATTAAAATATAGCAGCAGAGAGAGTTCTTCTGCTGAGAGGAAAATGACCCAGATAAATGTCTTCAGTTTTATTCAAAGAGAAAATGTATTTAACTTCTTGGCTATGCTTTCCTTGTTCATCATTCCCTTCCACAGACTAGTGATATGGTTTGGCTCTGTGTCCCCACCCAAATCTCATCTTGTAGCTCCCATAATTCCCACACGTTGTGGGAGGGAGCCAGTGGGAGATGACTGAATCATGGGGTCGGGTGTTTTCTGTGCTGTTGTGATAGTGAATGGGTCTCACAAGATCCGATGGTTTTAAAATCAGGAGTTTCCCTGCACAAGTTCTCCCTTTGCCTGCTGCCATCCATGTAAGATGTGACTTGCTCCTCCTTGTCTTCTGCCATGATTGTGAGGTCTCCCCAGTCATGTGGAACTGTGAGTTCTCCATTAAACCTCTTTCTTTTATAAATTGCCCAGTCTTGGGTATGTCTTTATCAGCAGCTTGAAAATGGACTAATACAGTTAGCGATAAAATAGCAGAGCCCTGAACCTGTAGCTGATGCTCAGTAAATATTATTAGTTTATTAGTGGGAAGGCATAGAGACACAGGCAAATTCTCAGGCAAGAGAACCTCATTTTTATCCCATGTTAACTTTTGATGATAAACCTTCCTTTAATTCACTGTGTTTTGAATCTTTGGACAAGGGAGTGCCAAAAAAGCCAAACTTAGTGAATGAAAGCTGTAGACTACTGTAATTTATCATGTAATATGTTATTAGTTATCTGTATATATTTCACAAAATGAGTTTTTATAATTCAAATTTTCATAAAACATTTACAAAGGTTCAACTTAAAAACATTTAAATAGAGAACTATTTTCAGATTTTAATTACCTGATCTTCATAATCAGATCCTGTATCAATGATCTCTCCAGTGTCCAATATCATCGAAGGATCAAGGTCACTTGAACCTAAGATTAGGAAAGAAAAGATAAGTGGATGGAGGTTGTCTATGTATGTTTCTAAAGCAAACAGTCTCTCACTAGGTTTCCATATTTTCCTATATTACATTAAATTCACAAACATTTCTAGACTGTTCTCATCTGCCAGGTACAATGTTTTGCTGGAGATCCAAAATGCAGAGACTCTGGGTACTGTCTGCATCCTTAAGAAGAAGAAAATACTGTGAGGAAGAATAATTTGTCAACAAGAGTTATTATTAAAGGTTCAGCAACCCAAGAGAGTGAGATACTAATTCTGATTAGTAGTAGAGGTGATGGTGGAGTTAAGATTCTTCACTAGGTACTAATCTATGATCCTGAATTTTGAGGGTGAATACAGGTTGTCCAGGAGGGGGAGCAGTTTCAGGATTTGCAATAATAATGGAAGTAGAAGGAACACCATGAGCAAAGTACAGAGTGGGAGGAGAGTAAGGGGTTTCCAGAAATAGGAAGGGCTAAGTTTGCATACTCCCTGAGAACTCGAGTTTTTCCTTAAGCCTTCAGGTCACCTTAGTTGCTGAAGGTAAGAAAAATCGGGTTAACTTAATGTATGAATAGAGAGATTATTTCCCTTAGGTACTACAGGTTTCATTAAATCACTTACCCATTAATCCCCAAGGCTCAGACTTAAACTGGTAATTTTTACAATGGGACTTCTGAAGCACAACTGATTCATCATTCTCATTTAATAACTCTTTCCTGCTAGGAAATATATATCATCTAACTACCCAGAAAGACTGAATTCAGTGCTGCCCATAAAATATTATATATCCTGTGAAAAAACATTGTTTCACTGTAAACTTGGCCTTGGCAAATAATTCTTAGAATATCCAATGAGTAATGCATAATGAATATAAATTTGTAAAAAATGTTAAGCATCTCATACACTTCTCAGATATAGACCTGTCCCCGATGTTGCTTTCATATTTTCTTTCAAAATGAGTCGGGGTATGTCCTTACACAGTCTTTTCTCATCTCTTCTCTTTTTTCCCCCTTCTCTTCTCTTATCATTGTCCCTGCTGTCTACCAACTTGACAAAGTAATAGCCATTACCAAATTGATTAAATTCTAAGCAGTAATGCCAGTGTTTACTGTGTTTATATCTTTACATTTTTTACAGGATGATAAAGTTTTTCAAAATGGACATACTAAACCATCAAACCATTTTGGAAAAGTAATCATAGCGTTGCCATGAAGAGTTGCAGTTGCATAAGTGTGTTCAGAACAACCCTGGGTGATGGTAGTCACGCTGTCAGCACAGCCCTTGCCAGACCACTGTTCATAAGAAGGCTGCTAGAATGGAGTTGGCAAGACTACCCACCATACTATTAACAGAGATTAGAAGGTAGAGGTGGGAAACTTTAATTTACATATGTATTTTAACTTTAGTGGGATTATACATAATTTTTCTACCTTTGTACTTTTGGTATTTTTTTCAAATAAAGAATTTTGTAAGGTGTATCTTGGGGCCAAAATACTCAGCCATCTTAAAGCCCAGTTTGAAGGTCAGTTCGCACTTATGTTGTGAGGCAGTAAGTATCAGAAATAAAAAAAAAATCTATATATGTATTTTTCCCATTATAAGATAATAGACATTTTAGAACTATCAGGTTGGTGCAAAAGAAATTGTGGTTTTTGCCATTACTTTCAACGTCTATTTCACAGAATCCCACTTCTCATTTTAGAAAAGAGGAAAATGAGATGCAGAGAAGTTAAAAAACTTGGCCTAGGTCATGTAGAAAGTGCCTGAGACCAAAGGCAGAGCCAGTAGCTCCTACTTCTCTTTATAACACACCATGCTGACTCCAAATTCTAAGCAAGGGCAATCGAAATGGGTTTATACAGACCCTCTTTCGCTACAGTGCTCTGCAGGAAAGGACCTGGAGGAGCATGCTGTCAAGTCTATGTGCTGAGAAAATGAGGAACAGTGAATGGTTGATGATGACGCAGGTCATAGGGTGGCTGTGGAAATGGAAGAATCAGAAGTGGAATTAAGGAGTCTCATTCAAGCTGGTAACAATCAATGCTCCCTTCTAGGTGGCTGCTATTGACAGCATCATTAAAGATAACACAAATTTTAGCTGGCTTTCTTTACTTCCACAATATGATTATTATCTGCCATTGACTGGTGGAAGTGGTGATAGCTATTGGATTCAAATGATACCTTTGCTTCACCTGTACTTAGAGTGATTCATGTGGAGTGAGTACTGTGATCTGAACATGAAATCTTTTTAAACATATAGCTGCTTTTAGTACCCATGTCCTACTTATTTTATTTAATTACAAAGTGTTCTTTCCGTTGTTTTCAAAAACGACAATGTGAAAGGCTCTTAAACAACTCAGTTAACGGATATTACATGTTAATACTTGAAAACGGAGCAAGATAATTAGAAAACTATCATCAGCAATGGTAGAATGAAAATACCTTTGTTTAAAAGAAAGCTTCATGCTTATAAGTAAGAAGAGATTGGATTTCCTAATAAAATATATGTTTTTTTTTTTGACAGAGTCTCCCTCTGTTGCAATAAGATGTTTTCAACAGGAATTATATTGTATCATTAGGGATGAAATTTCTTGAAACATTGTTACTCCTGGCAACAGTATTAATATATCATAGGAGGCAACAGACAAAGGATATCATTATCAGCTTGGATAATGATTGAATGGCTTTCATTTTCTTTTAGCATTGGTTTCTTGGTTTGCTGAAAATGGGACCTTTAATAATACTCTAAGGTTTGACACAAAAAATAGAGGGAAAATATAGACAAATGTACACATTACTGCCTTCTTTCGTTGGATAATTTAACACATAAAACAACTGCAATGATATTGTTACTCAAAAAAGACAGGAAAATTACGATGTTACGAAAAAGTGATAGTGTAGCTTTCATTTCCCCCATTTTGAATTTTTCAATTTCTTTACAGATTTAAAAATATTATTTCTATAGATGACAGAGAAAGGTATGCGCTGAAATACAGAACCCTAGAGGAAGCACCCAGTGCTGCTAGTTTTAGAATGGCCTTCAGAAATATTATTTTCAGGTTGGCTCCTTAAATTTAAGTGGGAAGGTGATACAAATTAGCTTTAGAGGTACCAGAGGCTAACCATATTACTTTCTGGGACAGCGTTACAGATGTTTTTCCTCCTAGTGGATCTTTAACTCAAAGTTTTAGGAAAATCCTCCTTCCACTTTGAGTACCCCATAAAGACACTCCTACAATTGCAGGGCTTCTTAAGCAGTGAAGGGTGTCTGTAAATAAAACTCCTCCAACCCTTAAACTGCACCCTCTGAGGAAAGCAGTTTCTCCCTTGTCCTGTCCCTTACAGCGTAGCTTACAGTTTAATTTTCATTAACAGTTTCGTTACAGTTTAATTTTAACGAAAATTAAACCTGTAAGGGTTGTGTTTCATCTCTGAATCTAAGAACAAAACTTAGAAGGTACATGTGTTCAATGCATATGTACCAAATGACTAAAAATGAGAGGACACTTCCACTTTACCTTTACAGGTCTTGCTCTCATTGATCCACGCTACAAACATTAAATGTCTCCTATAAGTGCCTGACCTGCATCAAGCACTGAGAGGCCAGCTCGAATTCCACAGGCATGGAAAGTGTTCATTACAATGTGTAGGAAGAGCACTGTATTTACTTGGAAAAATATTCTGACGGTATTTGGGACTAGAACTCTTTGAGGGATCTGGGTGTTAGTGGGTTGCTCTGGGTGAGAAGGGGAAGTGGGGAGTTTTTCAGTTACTCCAGGACAGGGTTGGGGCACGGAGGAGGGCAGAGAAGGAGAAGAGAGAAGAAGTAGATCCAGGAAAAGTGGGGAAAGTTGTATTGTGTAAGATGTGGTTTCTCCCCATGAGCCCTCAAATCTGCTGCAAAGACAGGAACCCATAGATAGCCTTTTCAATGTGACAACCACATACTTTGCATACAGAAACCATCTATTTTTCAGAACAATCCTCTGGGGTAGCTGCTATTATTATCCCCTCTTTATAGATAAGGAGATGGAGGCCCAGAGCAGTTGAGTGACGCAGCCAGATGGCTTTGCTAGAAGTGTGGGTGGAGGGCTTCACTGAGGGGGAGACACTGTAGACAGGCCTTGAAGAAGCAGACGATCAGAGCAATGGTAGTCTCTAAGAAAAGTCCTGGTACACCTGTGGGTCACAGGGTGCTATTCAAGGGCCTAATCTAGTCTGGGGTGGGGTCTGAGAAAGTCTCCTTGAGAAAATCACCACGTTTACTCTGAGGCACAAAGTAGAATCTGGCCAGGTGCAGGATGGGGCTCTATGGGGTTGGGAGAGTGAGAGGGATGCAAATGAGGAGAGGCGTTTTCTAAGCAGAGAGAAGAGCAGGTGGAAAATGCCTAAGGCAGGAAGGAACTTGAGGTATTCAGAGAACTGGGGGAAGCTGATGCCAGTGACGTTGGGGAGGGGATGTTATTGCAGTAACAGGACCACTGCAGGAAAGCAAAGGATTTGGGGCTTTCTTCTGTGCTAAGGGTACTCGTGGCCAGCCTGCAGGAGTCATTGAAGGTTTTGTTTTGTTTTTTTCAGAAAGGCAGGATGATTAGAGCTGCATTCTGTGAAGATCCCCATGGCAGCAGGACATTCATGACAGACAGGAGAGGCCAGGGATGAGGAATGACAAAGCGTTTGGTGACTGCAGTGGGAATAGAGACAAAGGTTTGGACTCCCAAGGTGCCCCCGTGGAATGATGATCAGTGTGGAGTGTGAGGGCAAGAACATTTCTGCCTGGCTCCCTGGAGAAAGGTCAAGGTGAGAGAAAGAGAATTGGATGCCATTCATAGGAGGCGATATGGGAGCTGTGGGGCAGCTGAGATTCTGCAGAAAGAGAGTTGAGAGAGAAAAAAACAGTGGAGGGACCAAACCTGGAGGCTGACAATTCACAGAACAGAGGCCATGGATATGACTTATTTATTGGGTGAGTCATCAACATTTATAAGCCAGGAGATTTCACCATTGTTCCTTAACAGCGACAGTTTCCTGGAGCTACACAGTATCTGCCTCCTGCAGGGGAGGCACCATTTACTTCTAGTTTACTGCACTTTATTCACCAAGGGCTGTTTTAGAGAAAACAAACTTATTCTAAGGCTGAAGCAGAAGCCAGCTTTCAGGGGTTCTCAGGAGTGGAAGAGTTAGCGGGAGTTGAGGCTGCAAGCACAGAGTCTTCTGTTTATGAGCTCTGAGGTATAGAGAGGAGAAAGTAGACACCTGGAAACTGCTGCTAAGGCTCAGGCACTATGCACTTTACCAAGGGGACCTTAAGAGAATGAGGACACAGCACGTGTCCTCAGGCGGTTTCCTATTGGTACAGAAACCAGCACAGTTGCATCACCGCAGGGCACAAGGCTCCCTAGTGGAGAAACACCGCTAGCGAGCCACGAAGTGCGGGGTGTCCCAAAGAAGGGGCGGCTTAACTCAGCCCCTCCATCCCACTGTATTAGCAAACTGAGGATATCTAGCAGTTGGATATTTGTCGTTAGAGGTAGTCACTTCTAAAGCATCTTCTAAATAAAATATTAACTTGAAAAGCACAGAGTCATAGTATTTTTCAGAGCAGCAGTAGTCATGTTTTCATAATCTTAAATGACTCTCAATATTTCATCTTTCTTGCAATAGGCCAACTTTTTATAAATCTCATCAGAAAGTTAGGCAGATGAGTTTACATCGGTTATCTGTGTTCTGAGGGTCTGCCCAGAAAGACTACCACCTTACCCTTGTAATTCTGTCTTTCTTTGAAGCTACTCTTAGGTGGCTTCAAATAGTGATTTAAAATGTTAAGTGTTTAGCCTTTTTTCTTTGTGGCCCCAAGCTTTTGGTTTTTACCCTTTGAGATCATTACTCAGAAGAAAGAAGGTCAGGACTGAGACTAAGATTGGAGAGTCATCCACATAGAATTGCTGTTGAAGCCACCTGTGACAATGAGCTGACTCAGGGTCAGAGTACGGAGAGAATGAGAGGGGGGTCAGGACAGAACCATGAGTACTGCCTACATTAGGAGGTATGATTACTCTACATCAGAGTCCAAAGTCAAAGTTCCAGGCAAGAGCACTTAGGAAGAGAAGAGGTAGGGTCACACAGGAGCTGTGGGTTGGGATGGGAGTGGCTACCAGATTGGAGGGGATGCTTTTTTCCAGGCAATGAGGGAGAAACCTATCGTATGAGTTAGGGGGTCCTGGAGATATTGTAAATTTTAATTGTAAAAAGTATGGGTTAGGTTAGATATTTTTCTATTATAGTAACATATGCCCTATGTTACATTGTGACTACCTGGTAATTTACATGTGCAATGACTGGAAGAAAAGCAGCAACTATAAGGAACAGATTTATAGCCTTTCCTCTCTACTTTGTTTTATACTTTTATTTTTATACCAGAAAGTATAAGACTTTGTCATCCTTCAAAACATGCAGCAGTTTGTTGAGCTTCAACCATTAATACAAAGCCCCAGACATTTGGCAGGTGATCACGACGTACTGTTGTCTAAAGGACACACTGACTTACCTGCTGCAGCCTCTTTGTTTGGAAATAACTTGTTGTCAACTGCCATGCTGATGTCATAGAACACCTCATCCTCATCGCGGTCAGCATCAAACTGGGGGAAATCAGGACAGACAAGTTTGGAATGTGAGAATACACAAATTAGTTAATTCAAAAATATAATGAGCATCCATCACACAACTGTATCTCTAATGAAGCAGAACAACAGGAATTAAAGCATTTGAGTCTTTAATCAGACATTTAGAGGGTTTTAAGCCCAGACCTCCTATCGAACAGAGAAGAGTATTAGGGAATAAATGTACAGTCACTTATGGTTAAAAAAAAGTGTAATATTTTCTTAATTTATGGAGCACGTTTGGAAAAAGTAACTGAAATTTATCTTGTGGCTTTCTGACTTCATTTTTCTAATTTGAAAAACATGAAAATATATAGTTCTAAACAGTAGATGTTCTAAACTTATTGTTAAAAAAAAAACAAAAACAAAAACACAAAGAGGCTGGGTGCAGTGGCTCACTCCTGTAATCCTAGCACTTTGGGAGGCCGAGGTGGGCAGGTTGCTTGAGGCCAGGAGTTTGAGACCAGCCTGGCCAACACGGCAAAACCCCATCTCTATTAAAAATACAAAAAAATTAGCCAGGCATGGTGGCATGTGCCTGTAGTCCCAGCTACTAGGGAGGCTGAGGCACGAGAATCACTTGAACCCGGGAGGCAGAGGTTGTAGTGAGCCAAGATGGCGCTGCTGTACTCCAGCCTGGGGGACAGACTGAGACTCTGTCTCCAAAAACAACAACAACAAAACCTCCAAACCAAATTTCAGATACTATACTAGATACAATATTATAGATGTGGTCTGTGGATTCTATGGATTTAGATATAACAAAAATTATAGATTTAAATATTTATTTTATAATTCTCTAAAATTTATAAAATTTTAAATATTTTAAAATGACATAGTTATATTTATGAATTCTCTATTTTCCGAGTTTTTTAGTGGTTTGTTAACACATTTTTGTCTCTTTAGTTTTTAAAAATAGCTTTACTATGATGAAAACAAGTAATGCAGAAAAGACTCCCTATTCAATAAATAGTGCTGGGATAACTCGCTAGCCATATGCAGAAGATTGAAGCTGAACCCCTTCCTTACACCATATATGAAAATGAACTTAAGATAGATTAAAGTCTTAGATGTAAAACCCAAAACTATAAAATTCCTGGAAGACAACCTAGGCAATACCATCCTGGACACAGGAATGGGCAAAGATTTCATGACAAAGATAAGAAAAGCAATAGCAACAACAGCAAAAATTGACAAGTGGGATCTAATTAAACTTGAGAGCTTCTGCACTGCTAAAGAAACTACCAGCTGAGTAAACAGACAACCTACAGAACGGGAGAAAATATTTGCAAACTATGCATCTGACAAAGGTCTACTATCCAGCATCTTACAAAGAACTTAAACAAATTTACAAGAGTAAAACAAATACCTCCATTAAAAATTGGGCAAAGGACATGAACAGACATGTCTCAAAAGAAGACATACATGCAGCCATCAAGCATATGAAAAAAAAGCTCAATATCACTGATCATTAGAGAAATGCAAATCAAAGCCCCAATGAGATACCATCTCATACCAGTCAGAATGACTATTATTAAAAAGTGAAAAAATAACAGATGGTAGTGAGGTTGTGTTGGTGGGAGTGTAAATTAGTTTGACCATTGTGGAAAGCAGTACGGCAATTCCTCGAAGAGTAAAAGCAGAACTACCATTTGACCCAGCAACCCCATTACTGGGTATATACCTGGCAGAGTATAAACCATTCTCCCATAAAGACACATACACGTGAATCTTCATTGCAGCATTATTCACAACAGCAAATACATGGAATCAACCTAAATACCCATCAATGACAGATTGGAAAAAGGAAATGTGGTACATATATACCATGGAATACTATGCAGCCATAAAAAAGAATGAAGACATGTCTTCTGTGGGAACACGGTTGGAACTGCAGGTCATTGTCCTTAGAAAACTAATGCAGGAACAGAAAAACAAATACCACATGTCCTTACTTGTAAGTGGGAGCTAAACGATAAGAACTTATGAACACAAAGAAGGAAACAACAGACACTGGGGTTTACTTGAGCGGGAGAGTAGGAGGAGGCAGAGAAGCAGAAAATATAACTATTAGATACTGGGCTTAATACCTGGGTGATGAAATAATATGTATAACAAACCCCAATGACATATGTTTACCTATGTAACAAACCTTTACATGTGCCCCCAAACCAAAAATAAAAATTAAAAAAGAAAAAAATAGATAACATGACAAACAAAAATAAAAATAACTTCACTGAGTTCTAAGTGATATACAATGAACTGCACATATTTAAAGTATGCAGATTATAAGTTTTAAAAATTGACAAGTGGGACCTAATTAAACCAAAGAGCTTTTGCACAGCAAAAGAAACTACCAACAGAGTAAACGCACAACCTACAGAATGAGAGAAAATATTCACAAACTACACATCCAACAAAGGTCTAATATCCAGAATTTACAAGAAACTTAAACAATTCAACAAGTAAAAAACAAATAACCCTATTAAAAAGTGGGCAAAAGACATAAACACTTCTCAAAAAAAGACTTACAAGTGGCCAAAAAACATGAAAAAATGCTCAACATCATTAATCATCAGAGAAATGCAAATCAAAACCACAATGAGATACTATCTCACACCAGTCAGAAGGCTATTATTAAAGAGACAAAAAAAGATGGATGCTGCAGAGGCTGCAGAGAAAAGGAAATGTTTTTACTATTGGTGGGAATACAAATTAGTTCAGCCACTGTGGAATGCAGTTTGGAGATTTCTCAAAGAACTTAAAACAGGTTCTTTGACCATTTGACCCAGGAATTCCATTACTGGGTATATATCCAAAGAAAATAAATCATTCTACTAAAAAGACAAATGCACTCATATGTTCATTACAGCACTATTCACAATAGCAAAGACATGGGATCAACCTGGGTCCCCAACAATGGTGGATTGGATAAAGAAAATGTGGTACATATACATCATGGAATAAGACACAGCCATAAAAAAGAATGAAATCATGTCCTTTGCAGCAACATGGAAGCATCTGGAAGTCATTATGCTAAGTGAATTAGCAAAGGTACAGAAAACCAAATACCACATGTTCTCACTTATAAGTGGGAGCTAAACACTGGTTATGCAGGGAGATAAAGATGGGAACAACAGACTCTGGGGACTACTAGAGAGGGGAGGGAAGGTGGGGGACAAAGTTTGAAAAACTGTCTATTGGGTACTGTGTTCACTACCTGGGTGATGGCGTCAATCATACTCTAAACCTCAGCAGCATGCAACATACCCAGGTAGCAAATCTGCACATGTACCCCAAATCAAAATAAAAGTTGAAATTATATTTAAAAAAACAAATTATAAGTTTTGATATATGTCTACACCCGTGAAACCATCATAAAAATAAAAATAGTTAACATACCCATCACCCCCCAAAGACTCCTCATGCCCCTTTGGAATCCCTTTTCCTTCTCCTCTCCCCAGGTAACCATTTATCTGCTTTCTGTAACCACAGATTATTTTACATTTTCTAGATTTTTACATAAAATGAATAATACCATATGCAACTATTTGTGTCTGGGTTCTTTCACTCAGTACTATTATTTTGAGATTCATCAATGTTGTTATATCCTTAGTTCATTCCTTTTCATTATTCATTAGTATTCCATCGTGTGGATATATTAAGCCCATCCTGGATATCTGTCATCTCAGACATTGTAGTTTTCAACTCTAAATGTCTGATTTGAGCCTTTTAAAAAATTTTTCCATGTCTCCATTTAAGCTTTTGAACATCTGAAATAAAATTACAGTTACTTTTAATGTCTTTCTCTGTGAATTGTAACATTTGTGTCAGTTCTGAGTCAGTTTCAGTTGATTTTTTTTTACCTCATTATGGGGTATATTTTCCTGTTTCTTTGCATGCCTGGTAATTTTTTACTGGATGCCAGACATTGACAATTTGACCTTGTTGGATGCTGGATATTTTTGTATTTCTATAAATATTCTTGAGCTTTGTTCTGGAATGCAGTTTAGTTACTTGGAAACAGTTTCATCTTTCAGGTCTTGCTTTTAAGATTTGTTAGGTTGGATCAGAGCAGTGTTTAGGGCTAATTATTCCCCACTGTTGAGCAAAGCCTCTCCCCATGTTTTGTGAATTATGAAGTTTTCCAGTCTGCCTGAAGGACACTGGCACTATTCCAAGCCTGGTGTGAGCACCAGGTACTGTTTTCTCTAATCCTTTTGTATGTTTTTTTTTTTTTTCTTCTCAGCATCAGGCAATTTCCTTATGTGCATGCAGAAGAGCTAAGATTTGAACTTGGGATGACTGACACTTTCCACCCTACCAGGTGGCATATGATCATTATAGTAAGACAAAGGCAGGCATTCTACTCCAGTAAGTGTTGACACAGCCCTTCTGTCTAAAAGCAAGGGGGAAAAAACAGGAAATCATTAGGACAGATACAAGGTGGCCACTGAATGTCTGATTAGGCCCTCTGCATATTTCCAGAGTTATCTGTGTATCTCTCTCATCTCTGATACTTTTGTCCTGCAACTCTAGCCACCTTGATTTCTTGGACTCAGTTCCATCTCCTCAACTCATGGAGTCCACCAGCCTCCAAAGGGTTTCCTTTTTCCTGCACCGTGGCCTGGAAACATCTCCAGGCTCTGAAGCAATCACAGGGCTCACTGCATTTGTTTCCCTTCTACCAGGGACCACTTCATTGCTTGATGTCCAGTGTCTTGAAAACTGTTTTCTTAAATAGGTTTTCTTCTGTTTATTTTTTTGACTGTTTCATGTGGAAGAGAAAAATCCAGTCTTTTCTATTTCAACTTGGTGAGAGGTGGAAGTCTCAACCTTTTAGCTTTTATTCTTATTTATTATTATCCTGAAGATATTTCAGAATATTTAAGTAATTTATTCCTTTATATTTTCCTACTGAACTATTTCATTATTTGGGAAAAGCTAGTGAGGGAAAAGCTAAGTTAGAAAGTTACTTCCCTACTTCCCTTTGTATTGTTAAAGCACATCTGTATAATGCTTCAAAGTGCTTTCACTGTGTCACATCAACCTCTGGGAAAGGTGAGGCAGACAGTGTTATTTCTACTGTATTTTTTTTTCCCAGAGGTTGCTAATTTTATTTTTTTCTTAAATAAAATCAATTAATGTCCATTATAAAAGCTTTAAATCCACAGTAGGGTAAAAATAGAATGTTCGGGAACTCTTTGCACTTCCCTCATTTAGTTCTACTCCACGGAATTAACAATGGTTAATATTTTCCTGTTTATCCTTTCAGAACTCGATTTATTGGTGAGAATGGTGTTATATAAAACATCTCAGCCAGGCACGGTGGCTCATGCCCGCAATCCCAGCACTCTGGGAGGCAAAGGTGGGAAGATTGCTTGAGGGCAGGAGTTCGAGACCAGCCTGGGCAACAGAGCGAGACCCCATCTCTTATGTCTTTTCTTATGCTTTCCCTTGGACATTTCCTTATTGTATTTCTTCCTCTTTTTACAAAACCATTGACTTATCTGTTTATATGTCATGCCAAATTCAAATGAGAGTGCTAGACTCTCTTGTATTGTGGGGTACTTGTTTAATTTAAACTTTGCCTGGAGAGTGTCCATGAGGGATTTGCTGACTAGTCTTTTCTTGAGCTATTGTTCCTCATTTTCCCTTTTCCTTTCTTTTTCCTGTTCATCTTCCAGCTCCTTTTCCATGTCCTCTCCTTTTTGTCTTCTCTTTTCACCTGCTTCTCTTCCTCCTTCTCTCCATTTCTGCTTTCCCTTTCATTCATCTTCACTGTAATCTCTATTTGATCTCTCTGGATTTTGATCCCAAGGCATAGCTGGTTGTTTCTATATAACAAGATCTGTGGAATAAAATCAAGTCCAACTTTTTAATTATGTGAAGTCATCACCACCTTCCATCTTGCTGATTTAGGCTTATGATTGTTTTGTTTTGGGTCTTCTCTTTTAGAGGCTCTGTTTTATTTTCATTTATTTTTTGAGATGGAGTCTCACTCACTCTACTGCCCAGACTGGAGTGCAGTGGTGCCATCTTGGCTCACCGCAACCTCCGCCTCCCAGGTTCAAGTGATTCTCCTGCTTCAGCCTCCCGAGTGGCTGGGATTACAGGCACATGCCACCAGGCCTGGCTAATTTTTGTATTTTTAGTAGAGATGAGGTTTCACCATGTTGGTCAGGCTGGTCTCGAACTCCGGCCTTAAGTGATCCACCTGCCTTGGCCTTCCGAAGTGTGGGGTTACAGGTGTGAGCCACCATGCCTGGCCTGTTTGATATTTAGAAATAAAAAAATTCTCAGCACCAGATGGTTTTACCTCAGCAAAGTCTTGAATTATCAGGGGCTTCTGAAACATCAGGAGCTCTCTCTGCCTTGAAAAAGTTTCTTCTCATGCTTCCTGGACAGAAATGTTTTCCTGGATTTCCTTCTAAGTCAATGGCTGCTCCTTCAAAGTTTTCTTTATTGCTCCTCTTTCCCCTACCGCTCTCTGACCCTCCTTATTTCTACTTTATAGGAGAGGAAATATTTACCCAGAGATTTTATGACCTTCTCAAGTCATACGGCTAATAAGCAGAAGAGTTAGGACTTGAACTTGGGATGACTGACACCTTCCTCCTACCACGTGGCATATGGTCATTACAGTGAGACAAATACAGCCATTCTGCTCCAGTATGTGTTAACACTGCCCTCCTGTCTAAAAGCAAGGGGAGAAAAGCAGGTAGTGTTAGGGCAGATACAAGGTGGCCACAAAGGTACAGTGAGTGCCATCTCAATGCACTGCTTTTCACATCTACATATGCTGGCTGTTTTTCTTTTCAGATATCTGTTAGTTATCATCAGTCTGGGGCAATATCTACTAACAGGGGTTTTGTTTCTATTTTTCCTTGAACTTTTGAGGGATGGGCAGCAGCACTGTCATTTTATAAATTAAAGATTTATGTTTTAGCCAGGGTTCCCTAGAAAATGGAAACTAAGGCAAAACTTCCCGTTAACATTTTAACAGTGTGTGGGCATTAAGCGTGAAGTGGAAAAGGGGAGTAAGGCAAAGAAGGAGGGCAATGTTATGAGCTGCACCCCAGCTTCATTAATAAACACAGCCGGCAACATGGTCTCCAGAAAGGCTACATGGAGCTACTCTATCTCAGGCCAGTCTGGTAGGGGGAGGGAGCGAGGGGACTTCAGCTGCTGGTTCCTCCAGTCTCCTGTCTTTCACTGCTCCAAGTTTTCCTAGGGGGAGTTGGGTCCCCCCACTTCTTGGTTGCACTGCCCAGCCTCTCTGAGCAGCCACTGGGAAGCCAGGGCTCAGGGAGCAGCACAGCCCCTGAATCTAGAAGTGCTGAAAGGAGCCAGCGCCTCTGTAAGTCTGGTCTGCTGGGGTCTAGGTACTGGCTCTGCAGGAGATCCCACAATGGTGAGAATGATGAGGTCCAGCCCTCAACCTTGAAGAGGCTGGCTGGGGCCATCACCAAGGTTAGGATATGCGGTGACAGTCAGGGCAGTAGCAGACAGAGCTCTCCATTCAAGAAGCAACCGAGGCCAAGGGGGGCACATGAGGCCAAGTGAGCCATGGGAGGCTTGTAAACCAGGCTCAGACAGCTGAAAACACAGCTAGTGCTTAACTGGAGTTTCTGCTCTCCTGTGTAGCAGCTGTCTGACTTTGAGCAACTTATTTCTCAGCATCTATACAATAGTGGTGATAATATCCACCTCAAGGGATTGTTGTGAGGACTACAGAGATAGTCTATTTAATATCCCAGCATAAAGCCTGACACAAATTGTCACTTTCATTTCTCTCTTTGAGACTCTATGGCTGAGAGACCATGTCCCATATATTTTTTATTGCTTCTGTAACATACATGCATATGATCTCTCCCTCTCTCAAACACATACACATTTTTTTTTTAAACTTGGGGATGTAGAGTGAGGAATATAAGAAACGTTGAGACTTTCTAGGGGGTCTTATATCCTCCGAGTAATTTGAACAAGAATATTTTTATTTCCAGCATAGACTAAAATGGCTGATTGTCCAATTCAAGAGGAAAAGATAAAGCACAATTCATAAAATCATTTAACAAGTATTTGTTGAATAACTACCATGTACTAGCTATTCACATGTAGATTCTTCAACTGACCACTTAAGCTTTGGACATACAAACGTAGAGCCATGAGGAATGAAGATAACATTCATATAGTCAACTCAGCCATGGGATGGCGCAGATGCTGCTGAAGCCAGTTTACTCTCATATCAGGACCACAGAATTAAGTCAGATTTCATTTTCTACAACATCTCACTTCTACAGCTCCAGAGTGGCATGGGACTTTTCTTTTAATTCTTTTAGCAAATATTATGGCACTGAACCCTGAAGAGCATTCTGATTGAATATTATCATAATTGCCACTTAATTGGTAAAGATTTTTACAAAATGACGACATTCAGTGTTGGAGAGGTTGTGTGTATGGTGAAGGGAGAACTGGCTTCTAGATCATCAATCTTTTTTTCTCACTTGTTTTTCATAAACAACATATGTTGATACTTAACAAGCAGAAACGATCCCCAGTCCCCCAAGGAAACGTGGCAATGGCAGGAGACATTTTTGGTTGTCACACTTGCAGGGGGTCGGGGGGCTACTTGCCAGGGATGCTGCTAAATATCCTACAGTACCCAGGACAGCCATCCTCACAACAAAGATTTATCCCATCTCATAAAATGTCAGTAGTGAAAAAATTGTGAAGCCCTTACATACATTAGGTTTTCTTGGCTTTGGGATTTTTAAATAGTGTTTTGAAATTGAAATAGTGATGTTTTAAATCACAGGCATTCTTATACACCAATAACAGACAAACAGAGAGCCAAATCATGAGTGAACTCCCATTCACAATTGCTTCAAAGAGAATAAAATACCTAGGAATCCAACTTACAAGGGATGTGAAGGACCTCTTCAAGGAGAACTACAAACCACTGCTCAACAAAATAAAAGAGGATACAAACAAATGGAAGAACATTCCATGCTCATGGGTAGGAAGAATCAATATCGTGAAAATGGCCATACTGCCCAAGGTAATTTATAGATTCAATGCCATCCCCATCAAGCTACCAATGACTTTCTTCACAGAATTGGAAAAAACTACTTTAAAGTTCATATGGAACCAAAAAAGAGCCTGCATTGCCAAGTCAATCCTAAGCCAAAAGAACAAAGCTGGAGGCATCATGCTACCTGACTTCAAACTATACTACAAGGCTACAGTAACCAAAACAGCACGGTACTGGTACCAAAACAGAGATATAGACCAGTGGAACAGAACAGAGCCCTCAGAAATAATGCCGCATGGCTATAACTATCTGATCTTTGACAAACCTGACAAAAACAAGCAATGGGGAAAGGATTCCCTATTTAATAAACGGTGCTGGGAAGACTGGCTAGCCATATGTAGAAAGCTGAAACTGGATCCCTTCCTTACACCTTATACAAAAATTAATTCAAGATGGATTAAAGACTTACATGTTAGACCTAAAACCATAAAAACCCTAGAAGAAAACCTAGGCAATACGATTCAGGACATAGGCATGGGCAAGGACTTCATGTCTAAAACACCAAAAGCAATGGCAACAAAAGCCAAAATTGACAAATGGGATCTAATGAAACTAAAGAGCTTCTGCACAGCAAAAGAAACTACCATCAGAGTGAACAGGCAACCTACAGAATGGGAGAAAATTTTTGCAGCCTACTCATCTGACAAAGGGCTAATATCCAGAATCTACAATGAACTCAAACAAATTTACAAGAAAAAAACAAACAACCCCATCAAAAAGTGGGCGAAGGATATGAACAGACACTTCTCAGAAGAAGACATTTATGCAGCCAAAAAACACATGAAAAAATGCTCATCATCACTGGCCATCAGAGAAATGCAAATCAAAACCACAATGAGATACCATCTCACACCAGTTAGAATGGCGATCATTAAAAAGTCAGGAAACAACAGGTGCTGGAGAGGATGTGGAGAAATAGGAACACTTTTACAGTGTTGGTGGGACTGTAAACTAGCTCAACCATTGTGGAAGACAGTGTGGCGATTCCTCAGGGATCTAGAACTAGAAATACCATTTGACCCAGCCATCCCATTACTGGGTATATACCCAAAGGACTATAAATCATGCTGCTATAAAGACACTGCACACGTATGTTTATTGTGGCACTATTCACAATAGCAAAGACTTGGAACCAAGCCAAATGTCCAACAATGATAGACTGGATTGAGAAAATGTGGCACATATACACCATGGAATACTATGCAGCCATAAAAAATGATGAGTTCATGTCCTTTGTAGGGACATGGATGAAGCTGGAAACCATCATTCTCAGCAAACTGTTGCAAGGACAAAAAACCAAACACCGCATGTTCTCACTCATAGGTGGGAATTGAACAATGAGAACACATGGACACAGGAAGGGGAACATCACACACCGGGGACTGTTGTGGGGTGGGGGGAGGGGGGAGGGATAGCATTAGGAGATATACCTAATGCTAAATGACGAGTTAATGGGTGCAGCACACCAACATGGCACATGTATACATATGTAACAAACCTGCAGGTTGTGCACATGTACCCTAAAACTTAAAGTATAATAATAATAATAATAATAATAAAAAGAAAAAGTTTTCAGCTACAAGAACCTTGGATGTTAACTTCAAAATACAAAGGGTAGCAGGAGTGATAGTGCTGCAGTGGTAGCATAGGTAGAGTGATGAGTTTCTAGGAATAAAAATTTATTTACATTTCATGGGTCAGAAAAGGATCCAGGGAGATATAATTGCAGGACAATAGACCAGATGATGTCTAAAGTTGCTCACAGCTCTGAAATTCTGTGATTAGATGGATGCTATGTTTTAGGTAATTGTCATTTAATGTCTAGGAATCTTAAGAAAATCCTTTTCTTATTCCTAAGGACAGAATTTGCAGAGGATGTGGTCTGCATAATCTGTTTTATGTCATTTAATATAAGAGGGCTAGAGAGGTCAATTGGAAATTTCAAAATGAAATGCTCACCAAATTCCCTAGTTCATTCACAACACATGTTTTAATTTGAATAACAAATGCAGTAACAACTTTCAAAAGTCTACAAAATATATCTAGATTAGGAAAGGGAATTATAGCAGAGGGAGGAGAATTATGCACCATCTGAGGAGAAAACTATAATCATGGTTTGCATTTTTAATGGCGGAAATGAGTTTTTGTTTTTATTTTCTTTTGGCTCTGATTTTCAAACTGCAATGGAGATAGGGCTTGCCACATAATGAGCAATGTTATGTCTATGAGACACCCTAAATGGACTGAAAAGGGATGGTACCAGTTCAATCTTTCCTCTGAGATTCTGCTTTTGATTAAACTTAGGTCTGTCTCCCATTTTTTTCCTCTCCTTCTTGATGGGGAAATAAATTGGCTGTTTTGTTTCAGTGTTATATATCCCATAAGTGTCATTCTCTAAGAACCAAATGAGCTTCTTGAAATTTTTACTTCTCCCTTGATTCATGCAAGAGATTTCAATTAAGCAGGCTCTCCACCAATGGCATTTCTTGTTTGTTACTGAAGCTCCTTCAACATGCAAATAACTGGCCCTTCAAAATTTCTTTTATATGTTTGGAGATGTCCCTCCAAAAGATTGATTGATTGGTGTTTTCTTTGCAGTGACTTTGTTTTTCTTCAACTAAAAATTGAAGATTGCACTAAAAGAGTAATAAACTTTAAAAACTCATGGCTCCTGGAGTGAAGTTATCAGCAATGGAGTAACAACCATTGAGACTACTTTGCAGAACCATATTTGTAAAGCCTCATAATTAACTACAAAATTTGAAAGAGAAACACCTAAGTGGACGTGGTGAGTGAGATGGGTGGGAACAATTCTCTGAGAAAGTCGAGTCAGTCCCATGTTTTGATGAGAATTCCTGTGGTACAGCCCTGCTGAACCAAGCTCGGCGGAACATACTTTTTTAATTTTTTTTTTTAACAGAATGAAAGAAGGACAAATCATGAAAGAAGACAGATCTAAAAACAGACATGATTGGTATGCAAAGGGATGAGTACAGAACACTTGAAGGCTGTGTATATCTGAGTAAAACGCTTATTTTCTAAGCCTTCTGTACAGAATCTTTATTTCACTGGATATAGGCAGCACCCAGAGAACTTTGTGGGGAAAAAGTCAACACAATAAAGAGATACTAGAGAAAATTGTTGTGATATTTATGAACTGTTTTATGAAAAACTCCTTGAACTTGAAGCTTAACAATGTAATAGTGACTTTGATTTATTCTGCTATAGAAACCTAGCAGAGAAGGTTAACTTAAGATAACTTTGATTATTCCTACGACATTAGCTCAGAGAATATTTTTTGGAATCTTCATCAGCACTCAACAACAGGAGCACCAGGTAACGCCATTTATTGAACAACTACTATGTGCCACGCACTGCATTAGAGGTTTTCTTTATATATTTTTTATCAATTTTAATTTATCACTTGGATTTTATATGGATTTATTCGATTCCTACAATAACATTATAAAACATTATCTCCATTTTAAAGATTCAAAAACTGAGCCTCAAAGAGATTAAATAACTTGTCCAGGTTGTGTAACTACATTGCAGAGCCAGGATCCAAATCCACATCTGTCTGCATCAGACAGATGCAGATGCCAAGGCTGGCAGGATCAGATCTTCGCTGGGCACTTGCAGAACAAAGCAGGGCTTTTGGAAGTAGTCTTAGGATGGACCCCCAAGAATCCTCAGAAACTGTGCCAAGCCAGGTCCATATGCAATATACTGAAATATTCTTTATCTTCTTCCCCATTTGGGGACCTTAGTAGGTGATTCTGTTTCTCTGCATGATGCATGTACCTTGCTGGGTGGCTGTGGTTGTTGGCAGAAGAACCTTCCTGCAGACTGGCCAGGAAATCAGAAGGAGCAAGGGCAGGCAAAGTTGACTGCAAGAGGCAGATGACTTCCCAACTCCTATGGGTCTCTGTGGGTTGGTAGCTTAAAGCTACAGGGAAACTGGCTACTGCCCAGCAATCCTCTTTGTCTATTGTTGACTCTAGTTGCACCCCACAGCAGCCTTCTAAAACCTCTTTGCAAATAAACCTGCCTTTTAGTTTGCTGAGAGGATTGAGGTCATCTAGCATGGATTCTGTTTTTCTCCTCTCATCACTATTCGGTCTCCCTCAGGAATCAAAGGAAGAGTGGGCCTAGCCTCCTTCCAAGAGCCTCTCTGAGATGGGAGAATGGATTTCTGATATGGGCCATGTCTGGTCTGGCACTTCCTAAAGAAGCTGCTCTGGTTCTGTCCCAGAGTTCCAGCCACCAGCACCCACACACATGGGCCCGGCTTAGCTGCCCCTCCCTCACAGCCCAACCAGGGCTTTGGCCCCCTATCCCCTTTGACTGAGAGAAAGCATTCCAGACTCCTTTCCCAGAGCCCCTTGATCTGGTTGTCTAATTAGGAGACAGTCGATTCAAAGCCAGACCACTAACAATAAGAAGGGAGAGGCTCGGTTTCAGGCCATGCAGGAGGTTGTGGTTGAGAGAAAAGGGCCCAAGAGAAAAGAATCCAAGTCAGTGGTGGTAATCGGGGTTCGGAACAATTCTTTAGCTGAAGGGAGGGTGGCTGCAGTGGCCGATTGTCTAAATTTTATAGATTCAGGTACAGCCCCAGAGCAAACATCCTTAGCTTGACCAATGTCCAGATCATGAGCAGATATCAAGTGCCCAATATTCTGCTCGCTAATCTTTGGGTACTATGACAGAACACTTCTAAAATTAAGTTGCTGCAGAAAGCACTTACTTCTAATGGGGGTAGCTGAAATAAACCCCAATGTAGTAAATACCAAGAGGATTTAAGATTTCATTAAGATGATACTGACTAGATAATGCATTGCTTCTCAATCAAAAGTTGCTTAAGAAAGGGATCTGTAGCCCAGAAAATAGGGTGATTAATAGATTTCGTCAAATAAATAAACTTTTAGAATATCTCTTGAGATCCATATAGATTGGACCCAATCTCGTATACCACCTACATGATGCAATTCAATTCAATATAGATATATTGAACACCTACTTTGTTCTAGGTATTAGACTGATCATTGGGGATGCATGGAAGCAAGATTAAATCATATTGGCTTTTTTGTACTTATTAAACCACTAGTGAGGACTAAAATACTTGGAAATGACTTGGTAAAGAAAGCATTAAAGGGAGAAAATGGAGAAAAATGATATGCTCGTTCTAGGCAAGAATTACACTGTGCAGTTCTCATTTTTTCTCTATTGCACCTACAGCATTCTGAGCCCAGCAGTTAGACAAATACTCGTCAAGCTGAATTAACCAGAAAATTAAATTAATTAACATACCCTTTTCCCCTTTCTATTTTCTCTTCTCTCCTCCCAGCATTCCAGCAATTTGAGGCTTTGCAAAACTACAAAGTAGTGGCATTGAGATTTAAAGCTTTGCCAAGAAAGCTTCCAAACTAAAGAAATTCGTTAGAGCCTCAGAAGTCAAATTTCAGCCTATGTGACATTGGTACCTCTCCTAATTACAGGCTCCATTCTCTTTAATGCTCGAGTGTCTCCCTGCTACAGAGCTCTAAGTGGTACCCTGAAAGCCTGAAAAAAAACCGCTGTGCTGCCTGAGCAACAGATGTGTGACTAGGGGCTAATTTAGGCCCTGGGAAGATCAGGCTCATTCTATTTTCTTTTATTATTTTTCCTTCTCTTTCCTTTTATTATTACTTGTTTAAGTCCATGTGATTCATCCTTTAAAAAAATGTATCTCCTGCAATGTTGACGTTAACTACCATGGCCAAATATGGTCAGTTCATAATTATTGTAAGATTCAATAGAGATCAAGTGGAATCAAAAAGAACAGCTTAGAAGATGGAAAACTAAGGGGAATGCATCTTGCAGTAGGAAGACAGGACATTATGATGAGAGATACCACTAATAAAGTAGAAAAAGCATTTGGATTTTAGATTTTAATTTTATTTATTTATTTACTTAGAGACCGTCTTGTTCTGTTGCCTAGACTAGAGTGCAGTGGGATGATTATAGCTTACTGCAGTCTCTAACTTCTGGGCCCAAGTGATGCTCCTGCCTCAGCCTCCTGAGTAGCTGGGGCTACAGGCACGTGGCACCATACCTGGCTAATTTTTTATGTTTAAATTTTTTGTAGAGACAAGGTCTCACTATGTTTCCCAGGCTGGTTTCGAACTCTTGGGTTCAAATGATTCTCCTGCTTTGGCTTCCCAAAGTACTAGAATTACAGATGTGAGTCAGTGCTCCCAGCCCAAATTTCTTTTTAGTTAATACACACATTTAATGTTGCCAGTAGTGAGAAGCTTAATGTTTATAAAAAAAAGTAATTGGATTAGTGGACAATCGTTCTGGATAGTAAAGTAGCTGCTAGAAAAATTGTGCTAATGTTTCCCCCTGTTGGAGAAGTGGACTCAAAGTAAGGATGACGTGGGGGAAATAATTTAATTCAGTCAAACACGGCAACATCTCTGCCCTCACGACGGAGGAAGCCCTAAGAGACTGCTAAGACAATCATTACTTCATTGTGGGAAGGGCTGTGATGGAGGTGTGCTTGGAGGTCCTGGGGGCCAGGCGGTGGGTACGTGTGGCAATGTGGGGCTCGGGGAGGTTCTGAACAAGTGAGACTAAGCAGGTGAAGAAAGGAAAGGAAGGGCATACCAGGGAGAGGAAGTGCCGTGAGAAGAAATGAAGGTAAGAAAGATGTAACTTCTTTGAAGAAGATGAGGGTGCCTCTGCCTTAAAATCTGGGGATTATTCTGAGAAGGGGAGATGTCCTTTTCTTACAGTTATTTGAAGGCTTTCTTGGGATTTTAACACCTGGTAGCTGACTATTCTCTACCAGAAATCCCCGGGCATGTGTCTGTAGTGAGTGGGTGCTGTGTTGTGCACACAGGAATGTGACAGGTGGGCTCATGTGCATGGCACGAGTTACCATTTATTAAGCATTTACTATATATGCTAGGTAATAGGCAAAGCATCTTGCAAACATCCCAGTTAAATCCCAGAACAATCACAACGTAACACTTTCCCAAGGAAAGAATTTAAAGGGCTAAGTACTTACTTAAGGTCATACAATTAGGGAAGAACACATCTTGGATAAGAACTCAAATCTGTCTTACTACAGTGCCTGTGCTCTTAAGCATTAAGCTATTTCAGCTCTGCAAGAACAAATCCTATGTTCCTAGTTATCCCACATTCATTTGTTTTTCCTTCCTATTTTTAGCTTGAGGGTCATTTCCAAATTCAGAGCCATTTAAACAACCATCCTCATTTTTTCCCTTACTCACTATTCCCAGGTCTATAACTTTGTGTTAGTATTGTTTGTGCCAAGTTCCCAAAACACCAAATTGATCTTTGTTTCAGGATAATTAACTTATTAGCAAGATGGCTATGACAGGCTTGATTTAAGAAATAATTACAGAATGAAAACAGAATGGGGGCTTGTTTAACAACTTAATAGCCACTGGGCTACTGGGCTCTTTGTGTAATTGAACAATTTTTCCCCAAGTTTTAGGAAAAGTATAAATGAAGCAGGAGAGACAAAGAAAATTATGAGACTGGAAATCAGATTTATAATAATGGAATTGACATTTACCTCCATGGGCAGAGGAAGAAAATATGCAAATAGATTTAAAAATCCTTATAAATGCTTTTGATGCTAAGACTTTATGTGAATTTAGCTGACTCAACTCTATGGGTAGTTACTCTTCTTATTCTTCCACTAAAATGGCAGAAGAATTGGCTTTGACAGGAAGCAACATGTAGAAAAAGAGATTACCTGCCATCCATACCTACATTTTATTTTCTGAATTGTGGATCATAGAGAAAAATAATTTTTTAGCCACATATCAATGAACTATGAACTCAGCAAGTTCAAAATCATGTATAGCCTATTGTTGATCCTGTTGAGTAAGAATGGTATTGATAGATCTTTCAGGCAGTAGTTGAGTTGGGCTGATAGAGGGGATGAAGAGGAGTGAGTCAGGGGATATAGATAAGAATCTTGGGATTATCCTTCTGAGAAGAAATAGACGATGCTCTTTCTGGCTTCCTACAGTTATTTGGAGGCCTTCGAATAACTTCTCATCCCATCGAAGCCTGTTTATATGTGTCCTGGCTCGACCTTCTCTATCACTTTTGTTTGAGGTTATGTTTTGTTTAGTTATGCCTCTTTTATTTTTTTCAAATATGCTTGAGCCTTCCAAAGACATTTGCAATGAGAGATGCTGTTCTGCAAAGATGCAGCTTCACTCAAAGACAAAGTGAGCACAGGCTCTGAAGAGCCTCTTAGCCTTCTGCTGCCTCAAGCCACGTCTGCTTCTCTTTATATTTTCACCTCTGCAACCATGGGCATGGTCAGCCTCCTCTTAAAGGGGACTGGAATTGATAAGCTTACCTAAGGCATAAAAGGCACATAGTCTTTGCAAAGCAACAGATGCCTTCAAATTTTTATAGACAATATTCCACTTGGTACACATGGTCAATAATAGAGACAGAAGCCAACTAGAATTTGTTAGAAGCCTCAGGGAAAAAAGCTAAGCCTGTGAAAAACAAAATTAATGCCAATTTTAAATGCAGCCCTCAGGCTTTGCAGAATAAGTCAAACTTGATCACACAAAAACAAAGGCAGTATGTCCACTTTTACAAAATGACAAAGAGACTTTGTAGGATATTTGGAAAGTTTATCACATTTTGCAGGACCCCTTTTCTTCCAAACAAAGCTCCATTCTTATCCTAAAAAAAAAGAATCCATTATGTCTCCCAGCAGTGTAGGAGATCAATATCATGTTTGAACTCTCCCAAAGTGATCTTCTTTCACTGCAGGAACAACTGAAGGAGAGGAGGGCCCTCATATTCACTTTTAAAATTACTGAGGGGAGTGCAAATTTAAAGGTCTCTTGTCCTGAGTATTCTTAGATCCTGTGTCTCTTAAAAGCTATGTGAGTTACAATTAATTTTTTGGTAAACTTCCCAGTAAATTCTTGAATTCGCAAGCTCATCGGAAGTTTTTAACAGTTGATTATGACTCAACCAATATTTATAGAGTACATACATTTGTTGCGGATAGTATGAAAAGATGTTTTTCTCTAGTATCATATAATATAGATTATGTTTTGACCTTTTATGAATGTCCTCTCCCTGTCCAAGTAGGAACTTCCATTAGAGATGAGTGAGAAAGTGACATTACTGTGTGGCCATTTATATTAATTAATTCATTACAAAAACTTGTTGTGCACCTACTATATGCCATGCACTAGAGTTCATTGTTCAGTAAAATAGGACTCTTGCCTTTAAAGAGTCCACAATCCAGTGAGGGAGACTTTTACTTAACCCTAACATTAATGCAAAATAAGGGCTGTCACAGAGCTGTATAGAGAACTACAGTAGGAGATCAAAGGAGAAAGAAGGATTAACTGGTCTCAGAGAGGGAAGAAGGATTAAGAAGGTTTTGTGGAGTAAGTGGGAATGAGGATTAAAGAAAGTGTCATAGGAGAGAGAGAATTTGAGCCCACAATATTCCAGGCCCATGAAGATCCTTGTTTGAGTTTGTGGCTGCCCCACCACATACTCTTTATCTGACAAGAATTTATGAATCACAAAGCACACATTCAGATTCACCAGATTTTTTCTTTTTTCTTTTTTTTTTGAGACGGAGTCTCGCTCTGTCACCCAGGTTGGAGTGCAGTGGCATGATCTCAGCTCACTGCAAGCTCTGCCTCTCGGGTTCACTCCATTCTCCTGCCTCAGCCTCCCGAGTAGCTGGAACTACAGGTACACGTCACCACAGCCAGTTAATTTTTGTATTTTTAGTAGAGACAGGGTTTCACCATGTTGGCCAGGCTGGTCTCGAACTCCTGACTTCAAGTGATAGGCCCACCTCAACCTCCCAAAGTGCTGGGATGAACAGGCATGAGCCACTGTGCCTGGCCAAGATTTACATTATTTTAAAATCTGGCTTGATAAATCAGTTTCTTAATAATATCAACAATAATGCATTGTTTCTCTTTGACCACAGGTCACACTCAAGGGAAGTGATGAGGTGGAGAGGTAGACCACCTGGATCAAATCCCAGGCACACCTTACTAGCTATGTGACTCTGGAGGAGTTACTGATTCTCTAAGCTTCTTTCCTCATCTAGAAAATAGTATCATGTGGGTATGGAATGCTGAAAGGTAGAAAATCCATTATTAGTACAGAACTTTGCATGTAGTAAATCTAAGTGTTGCCAATTACCACACTGGGAAGTGGCAAGTGGTTGTCTATGTAGAATCACGTTTTCTGGAAGTATTTGAGGTGGGATAAATTCTTTTAAGGCCAAAATGACTTACATATCTTTCTGACAACTTCTTAGCTCTCATGATCACTACTTTTTAAAAATCCCGTTTTACACTTATTTCATAAATACCATTATAACAATGATAAAAGAAAAGCCACAATAGCAACAAATTGTCCCAATCTGTGCCTAGCTTTCACATTTCCATAATCGCTTTTGAATCAAGCAGACACTAACTTAAAGGAGATGCCCTGCAAGTGAATAAATGAATTGCTGTCTCAATGGCTTTTCCTCCAAAAGAAGTAAAAGATATTACAAAAATTATGCCCTGACAACTAGCTAGATTGATGTGTTTACTCTGAAATAGTAATAACTATAGTTACAGTATCACAAAATGCTTTCCTCAGTTTTAAAAGATTTTACTAGCCTGGACAACATAGTGAGGCCCTGTCTGTACAAAAAATAAATTAATTAATAAATAAAAATAAGTAGCTGCGTGTGGTGGGGCATACCTGCAGTCCCAGCTAAATGTAAGGCTGAGGTCGGAAGATTGCTTGAGCCCAGAAGGTTGAGACTGCAGTGAGCTGTGATCACATCACCGCACTCCAGCCTGGGTGACAGAGCAAGACCCTGTCTCAAAAATATAAATATAAATAAATAAATAAAATATTTTAAAGGAAATCCCACTACTATGTCCTGGTTGGAAGGGCAAAATGGGACATGGTGGGCAAAGTGATGAATTTGGAATGAGAAACCACAACAATGACATTAACACTAGATTGCAGAATAGATTTCCAAGAATTATATTAAAAAAAAAAACCCAGCAATCATTCCTTTGGCCACCAAAAGGCCATTTCCTTTTGGCATAAAATCATGACCTACTTAGCTGTCTTGTCAGAAGAGTCAGAACTATTATTATGAATGTGCGGATTTGGATTCTGTGTTTGCCAGTCACAATTAACACAGCTGAATGACAGCCGAGAGAGTTGAACACAACTCCCGGGGCACACACTGAAGAGAAACCAATATAGGTTCTCTCTTTCTAAAATCCAGATACATAATTTTTAATGATTTGCAAGTAGCCAGATACTTATCTCACTTTAAGAAAACATTAGTGTTTGTTTAAAATGTGTTATTTTATTTCTTTCTCTAATATGTCAAGTGAATTACAGAGGGATTTTGGCTTAAACTTTAAGTCAGTTATCTCATATACAGCACAGAACAAATGAGTAATTACCCTGAAGAAGAGCTAAGCAACTCATTAGAAAGGCCTCAAATGCATCAGAGGCTGTTTCACATTCCATTCATGAGATTTGGGCTTGGAAACTTGTGCTTAGGAGGAATACTGAAAAATTAACATCCATTTTAATCTCATGCCTTGTAATAATACTCATAGTATATTTTAAACTACAGGCAGGCCTAAACATAATCAATTTAGATTGTATAATTATATATGTTCACAGTCAATGGTTAGTCTGTAACATAGCAGAGACAAAAATACTGAGAATCTTCTGGATGTTTCAAGTACTCTGCATGATCCAGGGATTCTAGAATTTCTCATTTTTATTCAAGGAGTATGTTGGAGTCTACATACCTGTCCATTTGTTATAGAACGAGGAAAATGCAGCTGTTAATTCTATCTTCTAAAAGGAAAACAAAGCCACTCTATGAAGCTATAAATGACTCAGGATAAGTAGTTATCAATATTTGTTTCACCCCATTTATTTCACCTTCCTGATTTCTGAGCATTTGGTGTAACGAAGAAGTTAAATGTGTCAGCTCTGATGTCACTCCAGCCATGTGGCTCTGGAAAACATCCATCTCAGTTTCTGCAGGCATAAAATCAAGATAATAACAATTCCTACCTGATGAAAATAATCCAAGCAGTGTGTCTGCACATGGGAAATGTTTTCTAGATGCTGGTTATTATTATGATTTATTTCTTAGAATCTGGTTCTTCAGTGTCTTTTTTTTGTAGCACCTATCCATCTGTTCATTCACCCATTAGCTATTAATTGAACACTTGGGATGGACAGATACTGCAACAACAGCCTGAGGAGATATATATATATATATATATATATATATATATATATATATATATACACACACACACACATACATACACACACACATATATGTATATTTATATACACACATATATATGTATATATATATATTTTTTTTGCATGAAGTACTGAGAGAGACAAATAAATGTATACCAGGTTGATGTGCCTATGCCTCAGCTGTTGTGAGTGTTGGCAGCTAAGAGCTAAGAGCTCACTTCTGCACCCTTCTCTGGAGGACTGCTCTTAGCTAATGGGTGCTGTCTGGGAGCAGGACTCAACCCCTGGGGCTCTTTCCATAATCATCCTACCTGCCCGTGCAACCAGGCTGAGGCTAGACTTCTCCTGAACCCATTTATTTGTGTCTGACTCCTTTTCCTCCCTTCTGCTTTTCCCTTCGCTCAATGACAGGTGTCTTCTGAGAGAACTCCCTCAACAGACCTTGTCAGAGGGTCTGCTGCCAGGAGATCTAACCCAAGACAATGTTTGTCCATGGATTATTTTGATAATAATTTTGATAGCAATACAGGTTTCAAGTAAATAAATAATGGCTAACCAAATCTTTCTACAGCTTCCTTAAAATACATAGACACAAATAATCTATTGTTCTTCCAAAGTGATTGTACACATACATTTTAAGTATTCTTATTAAGGTGCCTCTGCCTTTCTTTGTTACTTTAGCTTTTTTAGAGCTCCTTCATCTTTAAACATAAAAAATCATGCTATTCTACATATAGTATTATATACATAAAAAGATGTAAATTAAGTTGAACAAAAATATTATTTAAGAACTTTTAAACATTTTGTGTTTGCTTTTATTTCCTATGTTCTTCCAAAGTTGAAATAAAATCCTTTCTACTTTTTAAAACAGATTGGTGATTTTGATGATCTCCCTGGTTCCATGTTTATTCCTATTGCCTTTTTTCATTCACTCATTACAAGTGGTCTGGGTTTGTCCTTCTGTGTAAGAGTAAGTCGTAAGCATCATCAACTTTGAGCTAAAATGGGCTTCTCCCCTCTCACCTGAGTGTCCAGAATAACATTTTTATCAGTTAACTGTTTACTGATAGTGAGTAATGAGGCCATCCACCATATATGCAGTAGTCTAGGGAAATAATTTTCACATAGTGAAATATGTGCTCTAGTAAAAACTTTTGCATCTGTGTTTTGCAAACCATGACAAATAATGCAATTATAAATAATTATAGATGAATGCCTGGTACAGGGATTTCACACCATTAGAACTGTGCTTATGTGGCTTTTTAAAGAAACTAAACATAACTGATTTTACCTGGGTAGAAATGTCAGAAATGAACAGAATGAATTTCTTAATATTCTGCAGGTCTCTTACTGAATGGCTAATTATCCTTCATAACTGGTGATTCTTCACCAAATCACAGAATTACAGGGTTAAAATAGACCTTGAATGTCCAGCTGAGACCCTCTTCTCACTCCTGAATTTGGACAGACCAAAGGCTTGAAGTCTGCCTGCCATGAAATTATACTCTTTTTTTAAAAAAGATTTTTTTTTCTTTTTGAGACAGAGTCTCATTCTGTTGCCCAACTTGGAGTGCAGTGGTGAGATCATGGCTCACTGCAGCCTCCACCTCTTGGGCTCAAGTGAACCTCCCACCTTAGCCTCCCAAGTATCTGGAACTACAGGCATTCACCACCACATCCAGCTGATTCTTGCATTTTTTGTAGAGATGGGGTTTCACCATGTTGCCCAGACTGGTCTTGAACTCCTGGGCTCAAGCAATCTGTCTGTCTCAGCGTCCCAAAGTACTGAGATTACAGGCATGAGCCACCGTGCCCAGCCTTAAAAAACAAATTTTAGAGACACTGTGGTGTCATATTATGCATAAAATAATTTGCAATTATTTAACCTCCCAAATTTTCACAAATTTCCTATTAATCACACTATCAGTTTCTATGAAAAGCTAAAATTGTATTCATTTCCTCCATCTTCCTTTTTTCTGCAGTCATCTTCTCCTCCTCACTACATCCTTCTGTCACTTTTCTGTATTTAACTTATGTAATCCAGCATTTCTCCTGTTTCAGGCAGCCTCAGTGGCCCAGATAATGATACTTCCTTCTTCCCTATTAGCAAGGCACAGAAACTATTCTTGCAGTAGCCATTGATTCATCCACTTTCTTTCCTGGCGTTTGGGACAAGAATTTGCAAACATCTTAACTACACGTTTGAAAATGGAATGTTTCTATTCCCTCATTTCCACCATTTTCTTTTCTCAGGCAGATGTGGTCTTGGCTTTTACCAATAGTGTATCACATCAAAGTAATTCTACGGTCTCTCTCTGGAGACATCAGAAAGGCAGCCTTGGGATATCCACTTTCATACCTCACAGGGTCCCACAGTACAGTCCCCTCCAATTCAGGCTGCTCTCTAGTCAAAGAAGTCAGTTACTATTCTCAACGTTGTAAGCTTCACTGATCCTTAATTATGCTGCGTCAAGCTATCAGTAAGCCTTCTTTTTTCCAGACAGGGTAGTTCTCATTTCGGAGCTAGCTCTGCTTCCATCCAGTCTCCTGGTTCTTCTCTTCTACTTTCCTCCACTTCTCTGATATTCTGAATTTGCTTCCTTCATTTGCGGTCTGTGATTCAGACTGTCCATTGCAACAGCAGCCCTTCCAGTCACCACGTCAAAAGAGCTTTCACACTTCACATTCTCTTATTCTCCTTTTGGCCAAGTGGAGAAAGTTCGAGGCTGTAATTAATCTTTTTTTTTTTTTTTTCCGTAGAGCTTATGCTTCCCACATTGTTTTCAGTAGAGCATAATAGTTTTCTTAAATGTCAGGCTTTATGTAGCTGATAACATTTTAAAGGTATTTCTCCCATGTTTTTCATTCTGAATTATCATAGTTTCCCATACATGAGGAACGCTTAATGCAAACACAACAACAACAACAAAACAACCAAAAGAACGACCAGGTTCTTTTACATGGCTTTGGGTTTCTCAGATGTTAAAGATTTAGTGGTAAAGACTACCTGAATGCTGAAAATAACTTACTGACAGAGGACAGTGCTTGGGGTGATGATAATTCAGAGATAATACACCTATTAATTTGTTCTCTAAATGTAGCATTTAACATTGAATGCATACAGGGACAGAGATGCTGTGACTGCTGTTTCACTTTTCCTTTCCTTTAAAGACAAACATCTGTTAATCTAGCAGCTTGACTTGTATCATAAAATATGCATGTCACTACGGAGACCAGTGAGATTGATCTGAATAAGCAATTAATGCCCAACACTTGTGATATTGTATTTGCAGAATTATGGAAGAAAAAATGTTACAGAGTAGAATAAGAGGAATTCAAACCTTGAGTCTCTTAAAGCCTCATTTATATATGTGCATGACAATGGAACTTTCAAACAATATGATTGTTAATATGGCATTATGTCATAATGGATCAAGAAACAGTAATGCTTGTCATTTAAAATGGCAGGATAATAAGAAAATAAGCAGCTGAGAAATCAATGTTAGACAAAAGTATCCAGGTGGTGGTTTTAGCAGCCAATTTTAACACAGAAATAATGGTTTACATTGCTCTGAGCAAACCTTTACTAATGGAAAGCCAGTCTTAAACAAAAGATAAATGAAAGGATGATTATTTGCTTTTCAAATGATTCAGTTGTTCCCTAAAAATGTTACTAATCAGATACCAAGTCCTGTTAATTCCCAGCAGAATGTAGCTAACTTTAAGCAAGATGCAAGAGGCTTGTTTTGACTCCATGCTGCTCATCACTTGGAGTATGTTTTCAGACACATGTGATTAAGCTTCTTCACCTATAAATGAAGACATTCTAGGTCCAGTCAGTGGTTTCCAGCCTGGGAGTATGATTGGGGTTTAGGAAAGCAGTGATAAGCATCCATAAGTTACTTTAAAAAATATTTTGCATTTCAGAATGCCTAATGGGAATTGTATTTATGTCACGAAGATGCTCTAAATGTAAGCTAAAACCTTGAGTTTCTTTGCTTGGCCTTGTCAACTTAGTAGTAATAGTGGTTAACTCATGCTGGTCAAAGCTCTGATTGATTATAATGACATTCTAGAAATTTGCAGTGACAATTGGGGTAAAATAATATTTAATGTTCCTCAGAGATGAAAAAATTGTGTATCCCTAAGTTTTTGTATCTTTAACATTCTAATATTCCTCCTTTCCATTGCCAATGCCATTGTTCAAGTTAAAGTCATGCTCATGTCCTAGCTGAAAGGTTGCTATAATTGCTTAACTCCTTCTTGACTTCTGGCTTAGTCTTCTGGTCACAGCAAGCCACATATTACCAGCAGGCTGATCTTGCCTATATCTTGCTCAAAAACATTCAGGTGCAGCACTATTCACCATAGCTAAGAAATGAAATCAACCTGTGCATCCATGAACAGATGAACGGACAAAGAAAATGTAGCATATTTACACAATGGAATTCTATTCAGCCATAAAAGGAATGCAATCCTGTCATTTGCAGCAACATGGGTAGAACTGGAGGTCGTTATCTTGAGTGAAATAAGCCAGACACAAAAAGACAAATATTGCATGTTCTCACTTACATGTGAGAGAGAAAAAATTTGAACACATAGAGGTAGGAAGTGAAAAAAATAGATAATAGAGACTGGGAAGGGTGAGCGCAGGCAGGGAGAGGGGAGGATGAAGAGAAATAGGTTAAAATAAAGGGAATAAATTAAATGATGTTGATAACAGAGTAGGATGACTATACTTAACAAAAATGTATTGTACTCAGGTGATGGATGCCCTGAATACCTCTGACTTGATCACTACACATTATACATATGTAACAGCTTTTATCATACACTCCAGAAATTTGCGACACATACAAGACATTCAGGGACTTATTATTTCCTGTGAGATAAAATCCGCCCCTGACATGGTATCTTCAGGCTGCCCTTTCATAATGATTTTCCCCCACCCTTTCAATACATATCTTATGCTGCTGCCAACCTGGCTCACTACTCATCTCACAGTGTCATATGAGCTGCCTGCCTCTGCTCCTGTGTGCTCCCTTTCACCCCAAAGTCCTCCACACTCCTCTGTGTAATCACAAGGTTCTTTTAAACACTCAGCTCTAGCCCCCTTCTCCATGAACTGAAGCCTACATCATCTCCACCCTTAAGTCCAGAGACAGACAGTGTCAGTCTGTTACTCTTATTTAATATTTGGAATATGTTGCCTTATAATATTGCCATCCTGAATAAATGATAGACTCTTGGAAGGAATGGACTTCTTGCAAGTCTCTAAATTTCACACACAGCCTAAAATAATGTATTTGATTTACTAAGGGCTCAAAGAAAACTAATATTGATTTATTAAAAATTACTCTGTGATTGCCAGGAACACAACTATTATACTAAGCAAGGTTATGACTATTCCAAGCCTCTTAAAAATTTAAAAATAATTAAATCAAAGTAATATATACACAGAGTTTGAAAAGAAAGATAATATGATATCAAAAGGCTCCATGAAAAATAGCAGTCTACTCTCTTGCAGGCAAACTCATTTTTATTTTAGCTGTTTCCGCTGGAAGTTATTGCCATTATAAACAATATATTTGACTGCTATTTCTTGATTTCTCAGTTTTAGGATTTATCTCTTATACCACTTTTCACCTCCTATGGTTGTGATCTCTAAATACTATTATGCCACTCTTTTCTACTACATGATTCATTCTCTCATGGAATCCTGTTCCTGTTCTGTGGTGACACTACTTTCTCATATTTCTCTGAAGATGTAACTAGACTGCTGCTAATGTCTTCTCGCATTTCCTGTGTTACCTCCATTTCTTCCAGGTTCATTGCTTTTTGTTGTGTATATTGCACCTGCATTCATATTGAAAGCTTTCCTCAAAAGGCCTTTTCGTTGACCACACATATTTATGAACAGTGGGAATTTGATGCCTAATAGTAAAATGTAGCCAAAATATTTATTATTTTGAGAGGGGTGCAGAGAAGGGGGAGAAGACAGAAACAGAAACACACACTTATAAACTTTGTAAAGTCTGGCCGGGCGCAGTGGCTCAAGCCTGTAATCCCAGCACTTTGGGAGGCCAAGGTGGGTGGATCACGAGATCAGGAGATCGAGACCATCCTGGCTAGCACGGTGAAACCCCCTCTCTACTAAAAATACAAAAAATTAGCCGGGCGTGGTGGCAGGCACCTGTAGTCCCAGCTACTCGGGAGGCTGAGGCAGGAGAATGGCGTGAACCCGGGAGGCGGAGCTTGCAGTGAGCCGAGATTGTGCCACTGCACTCCAGCCTGGGCGACAGAGCGAGACTCCGTCTCAAAAACAAAACAAAACAAAACAAAACAAAAACAAAAAAACACTTTGTAAAGTCTCAATTTACCTTCATGAAGTCAGACTACCCAAAATGTCACTGATACATGAAGAAAACTGCCCTGTCCTGAGCATCTCACCCACTTAATAGCAATATATTAATCAACAAATTTTGGCTGTTGATGAATAGAGTTTAAGAGTTAAACTTACTGTTCTACATGTAGTAAGGGGCAGAGCTAGGACTTGCACCCATGCGATGTACTTCCACTATACCATTCTGCCTCTCACTCCACGACTACCAAACAACCCTCAGTCCTGCTATTCACTAATTGGTTATCATTTGTAGTAGTAGTAGTGTCATCATTACCGAATCCTAGAAGTAATGCTGCATATGAGGGGTGTGTCCATTTTGATAGATGCTATTATATACTTTGAACTCACTTCCATAGTGACTGTTGGGCATTGAATTATTTCTAGTTTCTGTTATGAGGCATGTGGATTAGTTCAGAAAGGTGTCCTATTTCTTTTATTTTCCTTCATCTTTCTTTTTCCTTATTTTCTCTTCTGTTTTTCTTTTGCACTGTTTCAGAGGCAGCATGGGGTGGTAGAAAGAGCTTGGGTAAACCAAGACTTGAATCTCTCTGATCTGATCGACTTATGTAGCTTTTCTGAGTCCCTTTCTGAGTCTCAATTTCCTTATCTTTAAAACACAGTCAGTAATGTCCACCTGTAGCATTTCAGTAAGGATATGAAATAATATCTATGAAGTGTCCAGTGCAGGGCTTAATTTAGTTTTCCAGTAAGTGTAGTAGATATAATTATCACCATCACTACATAGTTCTAGAAATATTGCACATAAAAAGGATTTTGAAAGATTTTGTTACATTCTTTCAACTATCTTTTACAACCATAGTGTAAAACACTGCTGCCTGCAATGTATGAATATACTCTACAGCTCTGTCGCTGTAGAGTTTCTTTATTTTTGATAATTTAAGTAGTTGTGAGGTGGTACTGCACGTTTGAGTTACTTAATATTTCCCTGATTAACAGCCAAGTATGAACTTTTTTCTAAATAATGTCTGTTCGTGCCCATCTGTAGAATAAGGGCCTGCTATTATGCTTATGGCTTTTTTTAAAAATGTGAAATTTAGATATGAAGAAACTGTCATATTCATGGTGGTTTTATTATATCTCTAATATAACATATTTTTAATCTTTTAATAATGAAATTCATCCACCCTTTTTCTATTTGCTCAATAGTGAAGGGAAATACATTTTCCTTAATAACTGGAGCAATTATATTACATTTTAAATTGAAAAACCCCATATATTTAACTGTTTCATTCAACTAGAGTTCATTGTGGCTTATTTTTCTTTATGTTGATAGCTACTCATTTCATAGAGCATTATTATCACTTAAAAACACTTGATTTAACATATCTCTATATTTCATATTTTATAAAGTTCTTTACATGTTGATATTACATTTTGATATTTTAATTGGAATTGTAGTAACTTTGACGGTTCTTCAACATTAGGGTCAGAAACAAGAAGTACATTGGCTTTTACTCAAATAGTCCTTTGCTTTTCCCATGAAGGTTTCATAATATTTTTTATTCAGTGCTAGAGAATGCCACATTAGCATAAGTAGCAGATATTTAGCATTTTTTTGATACGGGGAATGGCATCTCTTTTCCTTCATTATTGTTCATTTTATGATCATTTTACTAGATTTTCTAGATCATCACACATAGCTTTTAGTTTATTACCCTGGATTTCCTAACCATAAATGGTTTGCAAATGGTAATCTTTGTCTTTCTTTATTCCTGTGTTAATCCCCCATTTTTTATGACTTCTCACAGTGGCAGGAATCCTTAATAATATAGATAACTTGAGTGCACTAAAGTGTACTCTTGTTTTGTTTGGAAATGTGTGTAATATATTTTTGTTAAGTATAGTGACTCTTAATTTTCAGTAAATATTACTTTAAGAGTAATTTTATGCTTAAACTTTACTTTTCAAAAACTCCAGAAAAATGTACGACTTTAATCAAATGTCTTTTAAAGCAATCTATTCAAATACTCATTATGATGTTTTTGAACCATTCTGCTGACATTTATCATAATAATGGTTTTTCTAATATGGTACTAAACTATGTTCTAGGGATACACTTTATTTAGGTATAACAAATGAATTTGTGAACATATTCATTTGTTCTCTTTCTATTTCTTTTATTTAGGACCATAAGTGGGTTGTCTGAACAAGCTTTACTTTTAGCAATCAACTTGGCAGTATTTAGGCTCAAGATGAAAGGTGTCTCAAGAATACTGTGATTCTGGATGAAAGAGTATTATTATTAACAATAACATCCATCACTATAGGGTTTGAAGGCTAGAAGATCTGTTAGACAGTACTTAGTATCCATGTTAACTCTTTATTAGCAGTTGAGGAAACCAAAGCCCCAAGATGTTAATGACTTGCCCAAGAATCCACAGATGGTTGGTGGGATAAAATAGAATAAAAACATACAAAAATGTGTTCTAGGCTGGGCGCAGTGGCTTATGCCTGTAATATCAACACTTTGGGAAGCTGAGACGGGTGGCTCACTTGAGGCCAAGAGTTTGAGATCAGCTTGGGCAACAGAGTGAGATCCTCTCTCTATAAAAAATTAAAAATTAGCCAGGCATGATGGTGCGTGCCTGTATTCCTAGTTACTCAGGTAGCTGAGATGGGAGGATTATTTGAGCCTGGAAGTTTGAGGTTGCAGTGAGCTGTGATTACACCATTGCATTCCAGCCTAGGTGACAGAGTGAGACCCTGTCTCTAAAACAAATGAAAAATTTAAAAAAGTGTTTTACATCTTTAGTGGAAATGGCAATATTTAAATCTGGTATATCATTTGCTCCAGTTTTGCATTTTGAGCATAATTTATAAACAGAAATAAGCAAAAAAAAAAAAAAAAATTAAAGGATTATAAAATGGGTCTTACGAGAAAATGTAAAAGGATCTGGGTTCTTTTATGGGAAAAAGATTGAAAGGACTTAATATCATTTTTAATGCAGAAAAAGATTTCTTAATGAAAAGAATGTCTGAAAATCTTTTTTATAAAAGTTCATGGAGGAACTGGTGAAAATGGTTGCCCGAGATCTCCAGGCAATGCAGCAACCACCTTTGACCTGTGCAGCCTCTCCCTGTGCAGAGGGTGGGTGGAGGGGTGTGGCATGTGCATGGCGGAGGAGGTCTGGCAAGCAATAATGCATTTAAGTTTTTTCTCATTAATCTACTACTTTGTTTATTTTCATGCTATCTAGCATCCTTATTAGGGTTGCTTCCATGTCAATGTGGAATTTATTTCACCTAGTAAGATGTTAGTTACTTTTAAGTAAGTGTCTCTATAATTTAGCTGAATATACAAAATAGAGAACTCTGAATGCTCTAGTGGGTAATAGTAGGAGAAGAGTGGTAATGATAAGATAGAGTTACCTGGGAACCCCAAATATTTATAAGCTGAAGACAATTGTTCAGATTTCCTTTGTTCAGACCTGTTAAGCAAACCCTTGTGAAGTCAAGGATATCCCACTATTGAGCACTTAGTAAAGTAATATTTTGCTACTGCTTGTTTGCATGTCTGTCTTGCCCTCCTGTACACGATGTCTTTCAAAGCAGGACCATGTTTTGTTCTTTTGGTGCCAAGCATGGTGTCTTGTACATGTGTCTTGTACATAGCTGGCCTGTGTTAAATATCTGTTGAAGAAATAAATAAGTGACTGGAATCTGGGCTGTCTTAGCCCATTGGGTATAACAAAATATCATAGATTAGGTCCGTTACAAACAACATAAATTTATTTTTCCCAGTTCTGGTGGAGGAGAAGTCCAAAATCAAGGCACTGACTGATTCAGTGTCTGGTGAGGGCCCTCTTTCCAGTTCATAAACATTCTTGTTGCTATAACTTCACAGGGTAGAAGGGTAAAGTGAGCCATCTGGGTATTACCTGATCACCTCCCAAAGGTCTCTCTAGCCCCTTCCAAAGGTTGTTGATGTGGAAGCAACTTCCTAATTCCATTACATGCTAGGTTCCAATGTACAAATTCGGGGGGGAACACAAACATTCAATCTATAGCATGTGCTAAAATGAATCTTTTGCTTAAGAAAGAGAGAATTAATGCTCCGAGAGACCCTCAAGCTTAAAGCATTAACAGTATTAAAATGAAAAGTGGAGTTAGGATTTTCAGAGTCACTTCTTCAAAGTCCTACCTCATTCTAAACTCCAGCCATAATGGAGTTTCCTCACCATGCCACACTTTCACCTCCATGCTCTCTCTGGCTAGGATGCCTTGGTCCCCACACTTCACCCAGCTAATTCCTATCTTCCCTTCATGACTCAGCTCAGGGCCACCTCTTCTTTGGAGACTTTCTCTGACCTTCTTAGATGGCCTTGTCTCTGCGGCACACATCTTGACAGCACATGGTACCCAGGACTGTTGAGTGACTTGTCTGTGCCCAACACTAGTCTATACTTTCCTTGAGGTTAGGGATCATGTCTTAGTCATATTTGCACTCCCCAGTGCTTATTTAGCACAGTGCCTGGTACAGAGAAGATGCTTAATAAATGATTGTTGATTAAATCAGTAAATATGTTCACAGTTTTCCACTGGGGCATAGCACATGTGTTGTACATTGTAAATGTCAATAAATATTTGAGGAACTGAGTGAGACTCCTCCAGATGAAATGTGGGGAATGGTAGAGTGCAACTGGTTGGAAATGCAGGCTCTAGAGTCCTGGCTCTATCACTTAACTAGTTGTGTGACTTGAGGCGGTTACCTATCCTTTCTAGTCTCAAAAATGGGGGTGTTTTGAGAGGATTGGCTATAAAGTACTTAGCACAGAATCTGGTACTCAGCAAGTGCTTGATAAACGTGAGCTATTATTACTGCTCTGGGGGCTCTAGGCTTGGGTTTTGCCTGTCACCCCATTATCCTTCCAACCTCCAGGGCTGGCGTGATGGTGTACTCAGCAGTTGTTTCTGGCATCCCACCTTGCCGAGGAGGATGCCAAAGAGAAATTGCACTCTCGTGTCTTTGCATTTCAGCTGGCTCATTCAGTGTCTGCCTTCTTAATAGTATTCTTTACTCAAGCATTCTTTACTCTGTGGGCTCAGTGGGACACTTCGGGATTTATCATTAATAATTATGAGTTCCTTGGAACCCTGCAAGCTGTTGAGATGCTACAGAAGCAGATTTAAAATCCAGCCTTCTTACAATAAATAATCAAACATGTTTTAGACCCCATTGGCTTTCAAGACCTTTACGAAATGTATATGTTAAATACTGACCCAGATACGTTATTTATGTTTGTTAGATTCATGTTATATACAAGTTAAAATCTGAGAAAAATTACCATGCAATGAAAGCATGGAGATCAAACAGCAGTAATGAAGTATGTAATCTCTCTTGTTTCTGTTCCTTACATTTATTTTACTTTCAAATTTCAACTTGGAAAACTTGTGTATTCTTTAAAGATAGATGTGCCCTGCTTAAGCCCAAATTCCTACCTAAGATGTTAAGAAAGTAACTAATTAAGTCATAAATTTATAACACAGAACATGCTCCTTCACCCTCACATTTCCTGCAGTATCAGGGGATCATACTGCCACCATGAAGGTTACCTGGGTTACTAGGAACAAAGGACACTAAATACAACAACCAGTGGCCCTTTAAATCTGTGCAGAGTCCTAGGCCAAATCTCTGACGCTAATCTATGGGACTCCTAAGTCCAAAGGATAAATAATTCTGCTGTCACCTGCTACCAGCAGAGAAAGGAAGCAAGAAACCTAAAGCCTCTTCCTTTCTGGGATCTGCGATAATGATGATGATTAATGTGCTCTGTGAACCACAGTAGGCAAGTCTCCAGAAGGGGTGCTGAAGATGCCAACTGCATCCATCGCAAGGGAGGTATTTATCTATGGGGAAGACAGCCATCGGAAGCTTTCTGCCAGGGCTTACCCAAAGCAAGGGACCCCTGCCACACAGTGCTCCTTCCTGTTCAACCGCTGGTTCCTCTCATGCTGGATCACCCCAGACCCACAAAGATCAAAGAACACATGACAGGTTCTGGCCACAAAACTGTGGGCCTGGGGAGCAGGATTAGGAAACATGATTTTTACAGAGCAGCAACCCAGCATGTTGTCTCTTGTGCCTGCTGTGGTGTGTTTCTGCCCAGACCTCCAAGATTATGAAAGCAGGCCCATCTCAAACATAACAGCTGGAATAATAACCCACTTCCAATACTGTTTATTTTACCTCTTTTCTATTCAGACTGACGGCAGTTTGCTGTCCTGCCTATCTAAAACTCCCCTCAGCCTAGAGATTGTAAGCATTCCTGACATTTTAATTGCATCAACCTTAGTTCTTGTTACCTTAATAGCTCCTTTATCTTCCCTGGAGAGCTCTCTCAGTTCCATCTGCATATTTTTTCACATATTCTCTCTCCAGGTTTTTTATTAATCCAAACTTGCTTTAATATGAATTTTTAGTTAATCAGAGTCTGCCTTCAAATACTATTATACTGGCCTGGTGCGATGGCTTATGCCTGTAATCCCAGCACTTTGGGAGGCCAAGGCGGGTGGATCACTTGAGGTCAGGAATTTGAGACCAGCCTGATCAACATGGGTGAAACCCTATCTCTTCTAAAAATACAAATTAGCTGGGCGTGGTGGTGCATGCCTGTAATCCCAGCTACTTGGGAGGCTGAGGCAAGAGAATCACTTGAACCCGAGAGGCAGAGGTTGCAGTGAGCTGATATCGTGCCATTGCATACAGCCTGGGCAACAAAAGCGAAACTCCATCTAAAAAAAAAATACTATTATACTGCTTCACCTGTAGTGTAAGGACCTTACAATGTAAGTCATCACATTGCAGAGATTATCAATATGCACATATAAGAAGAATGAAAAAAATTAAATGTTATTCAAATGGGTATTCAAGACTTGGGATAAAATTTTCATAACACCCTACATGGATTTTTAAAGCGCTGTGTCTCAAACAGCTTACGTGGAAGTGAGGTTCATGCATTCTGGAAAACTAAGAGAACTTAAAGAGTGGCTTTTATGATGACATATACCCGATGTTAGAGATGCATATAAGAAATTTGAATAAAATTGTCTCATGATGTTTAGAAAAAAACATTCATAATAAAACAACATGATAAGTGCTATCAAGGAAGTATTTACAGGTTGCTATAGGAACACAAAGGAGAAAAGTTTCGTAAAGATTGTGATATTCAAGTTAAGGCTTAAAGAGTCAGTGGGCATTCTCCTAGGGGAAAAGGCATGCAAAGGTATACTGGGATGCTAACAGGATAACAAGAAAAATTAAATAAAAAAAGAAACAAGGCATGTAAAGGAACATCTCTTAAAGCACAGAAGTATGGAACTATATCACCCGCTTAAGGAACCATTAGTATTTCTATACAGTCAGAAGATAACATGATAGAGTAGCCCTAAGTGTCATGCTAAGAGATCCTCATTTTACCCAAGAGACAATAAGAAAGCACTAAAGGATTTTAAGCAGTTGAGTGACATGATCATACACATTGCCCATGAAGCATGTGGATATTGGTTGGAAAGGACTAGGCTAGAAAAAGGGAAAGCAGTGAGTTATTGTAGTAATATCAGCAAGAAAAGATGGCATGGGAGGGAGGAAGAGACTAAATCAAAACAGTGGCAGCAGGACTAATGAGGAGGGGCTGACCTGAAGAGACATCAAGAGGTTGGGGTGATGAGAACTTGGGCCTAAGTGAGAGAGGGTGGTCTAGCATGACTGAGGTTTTTGACATAAGCATCTTAGGAGATGGTGTTGACATTTATTGAGGTAAGGGACATAGGAAAGAAGCATGTTTGGGGATGGGAAGAAACTATAAATTCAGTCTTGGATAAACTGTGTTAAACTCAGTTGGTTGTGTGACACCCAAGTAGAGAGGACCCCACTGACAGGGAGTCTGGTATATGTGTTTCGAGCTTCCATAAAGAGTATGACGAGAGTCAAGAGAGAAACCAAGAAAGACAACACAGAATCTGAGGGGAGAAACAGCCCACAAAAGATGGGAGAGGAGCTGCTTCATACTTCTGGGGCAAATTATTGTCATATTTATTTAAGTATTCAAGTAGAGTCATATAATTGCTTATTTCAGCTTTAGTACGGACCAGTGTTATTTAATGGTGTGACTTAATGATTAAAGTGAGACTTCTGTATTTCCTTTCTTTTCTTTGAGACAGAGTTTCACTCTGTTGCCCAGGCTGGAGTGCAGTGGCACCATCTTGGCTCACTGCAGCCTCAACCTTCAGACTCAAGTGATCCTCTCACCTCAGCTTCCCAAGGAGCCACGATGATCAGCTAATTTTTTTTATCTTTTTGTAGACAGGAGGTCTCACTGTGCTGCCCAGCTGGTCTCAAACTCCTGAACTCAAGTGATCCTCTCACCTCGTCTTCCCAAAGTGTTGGGATGACAGGCATGAGCCACTGTGCCTGGCCAGACTTCTGTATTTCTTATTTCATCCATATCCCTTTTACTTTGGCTGATATCGTGCAACCTCTCAGTAAATATAACATTAAAATGTTAATGGTTCTTTTTGAAAATCAAAGAGAAAAAAAATCAAAGAGAAGACCCATAGAAATAGTTACATGCACTACTCATGAAGTCAGTAATGACAAAAAAAGTAAGACATGTTTTTGTTTTTGTTTTTTTTTTTTGGCATTGAGTGCACTGAAGTGCTCACTTTTTGGCTTGGTTTTGCACTACTGTAGACCTAGTGGGCACAATTTCTCTAATCTCTGGCAAGTAAGTAACCACCATCAGAGTCTGCTTCGACCTACTTGCCCTCCCTCTGGATTTGCACTCAGGGAGAATGATGGAGAGAGGGATGGAGCCTGAACTCTGTGGCTGCAGACTTTAAATCAAATTACTGTCATGTTCCCTAATTACTGTTCAATGTCTGGAGTCTCAAGTGACATAAACCAGTGGTATCCTCTTGGAGTTTTCACGCACAGCCAGGAGTCTGAAGCTGTGCTGAATGTGTTCGACACTGCAGTATAAATTTTACTGCTGTATTTTGCATAAGAAACTGTTAAACATTTTAAAAATATCAGCATTAGCTACTACACCAATCTCTAATAACGAGGTCTTGATAGTTTACAATACATTTGTACCTTCATTCTCTCAGTTAAGCATCACAGCGGCCTAGGGAAATAAATATTAACATGATTTATTTATTCCCACAGATGAGAAAACAGGGGTTCAGATGTTCAGTCATTAGGTTACACATGTAGCAAGTGGCAGGGTGAAGAGTCAGTCGCAGGCTTCCAAATTCCAAACCATGATCCTTTGCACTACACCATCTCCCATACACAACCAATGCTTTGAATCTATTTGATTATCACAGCGTCTCTGAAGAGCTGCATTCTATTGTGTGGCTGTAGGAGGAAAGGGCCGAGTGCAGCACTAAGATGATTCAGTTTCCCAGCTCTACAGATGACATATTGCAAATACTCCTAGACAGGGACCTAGGAAGACTTGCAGAATAGCTGAAGATCCAGTCCATCAAAACATTTGTAACCTATAGATTGTAAAAAGAAAATCTCTTGGCACATTTAACAAAGCCCAAGGAGAAGGTAGGAGATGGGGCATGGAGCATCAGCACCTAGGGAAGTACAGCTCTGAGGCTGTTCTTATTTCCACTTGATATTGTTTCTTTTAGGCCTGGGATGGCAGATCCCCAGCATGCATGCCCTGATGTCCTTTTCCTGCATTTACTGCAGTATGTGACACTCTTTCTGATAGAACTCAAATTGTTCACCTGCCTCAACACAGCACGTAAATGGGCTACTGATCAAGTTTGGCATGCCAGATAAAATTATTTTGTAATTCCTGCTTTAGGTTGACGATCTGCACTACTCTGTGTTACCTCCAAGTATCATGAGCGTAAGGTCTGACCTGGCTTGACTCAATTAAAACACTCTTGCTCTTCAGCTCAGTGACTTGGCCAAGTATCTTCAAGTGTCTCTAGCCTGTTTCCTCATTTATAAAGTGAAACTAATAATACCCTATAGTACAGCGTTATTGAGAGGACTAAATGAGATAATAAATATGAGTCACTTAGCTCATTGCCTGGCACGTAATAAGCACAGAATAAATGGTGACCTTGTTACTGAGGGTACATAGGCCCGTGTCAAAAGGAAAATAATTAATTTTAAGAGCTTGGTAAGAATGCATTTACTAATATAATTAAAATGGACAAATCAGAAAATCAGATAACTGTAGTGAATATTTAACTGATTTTTCAATAACTTCTTCTTCTTTTTTTTTTTTTCTGAGACAGGGTCTCACTCTGTTACCCAGGCTGGAGATTAGTGGTGAGATCATAGCTCACTGTAACCTTGAACTCCTGGGCTCAAGCAACATTCTGCCTTGGTCTCCTGAGTAGCTAGAACTACAAATAGGTGCCACCACATCTGGCTAAATTTTTACATTTTGTGTAGAGATAGGGTCTCATTGTGCTTCTCAGGTTGGTCTCGCGCTACTGGCCTGATGTGATCTTTCCACCTCAGCCTCAATGACAACTTTTAAGTTTTTCTACTATATACTCTTTCTTTAAAACAAAGTCGTACTTATAGAAAAAGAGACCCAGGAATATAAAACATATTTGGAAGGGGTATTACTAAACCTGACCTTTGGGCTTCCTTCTCTTGGTTCTTAAAAAAAAAAAAAAAAAAAAAGCATTACCTCAATTGGCATAAAAGGACTGAACTGAAATGCAATGAGAACTTCAATCTGAAGGAAATTCTATTTGGGAGGATTTCATGATAACTACTTGGAGAATTAATTGGACACTTTGCTATCAAGTAAGGTAAAAGAGAAAGAGTAAAAGCAAGCCCAAGGGCATTTTGCTTGGCCAAGAGAACAAAAAAACCCACTTTGAATTATTATGAGATAGTACTGAGAATGGTGCAAATTAAGAGGCTAAAACTTAATTCTATGTTTTTGGTACATGCCTCAGTAAAGAAGCTGAGATACCAATCTAATTTCAGGTGAGTTCTTACAGACTATGAGCTAGAATTAATTCCGTTGGGAAATGACAGTGTTCTAAATGAAAATCTCAGAAATGACACATTTACTCCATATATGTATTTTATGGGCTGAAAGGCATACATATAGTTTCTTGGGCAATTTTTGATGTTAGGATAATATTTTAAGTAGGCTTTTCTGATATACTTATTGCAGTGTAATGCTTAAGATTTCACAATAATTTTAAAAAATGAAGAATATGGTAACTTCAAAAGCAAAAGTAAATTTACAATTTACTTCAGGGAGTACACAGTTAAATTTTGAATAATGATCTCACAATTAGATGACTATCTGTTAAGGACATCTATTCAATCATATGATTTTTTGTTTTTTTTTTTTCTTTTTTGAGATGGAGTCTTGCTCTGCCTCCCCAGCTGGAGTGCAATGGCACGATCTCAGCTTACTGCAGCCTCCACCTCCCGGGTTCAGGCGATTGTTCTGCCTCAGCCTCCCGAGTAGCTGGGATTACAAGCTCCTGCCACCATGCCTGGCTAATTTTTGTATTTTTAGCAGAGGCAGCGTTTCACCATGTTGGCCAGGCTGGTCTCGACTCCTGACCTCAAGTGATCCACCCGCCTCGGCCTTCCAAAGTGCTGGGATTACAGGCATGAGCAATCGCAGCTGGCCTCAATCATATGTTAATTCACATATTCACTCACTACCTCAGCAAATATTACTGTATTACTATTAATATATGTAAGCAATTGGGGATTATAGTAATAGATAACATGGAATCCTCTTCAAGGAATTTACGGTTAGAGCATTGGGAGGACAAATTATTGAATAAAAGGTTACACTAAATGGCATCTAAGACTCTCATCTTTGAAGTCTATGCCTCAAATGTAAAATATTTTTTTTTAAATGAGAGTGCCCATGCTGGCAAGGATGTTATGAAGTGGGAACTTCCTACACAACTGGTGGGAGTATAAACGGTTACAAGCTTATTCTGGAAAGTAATTTTGCAATATGTATCAAGAGGATAAAAAATAATCTGAAATTTCCTTCTTAGACACAATTCCAAAAAAATAATTAAAAGTGTGGACATAAAGAAAGCAAAGATGCTTGTCACATTTTTATAATGGTTAAAAACTTGGAAACCTAAACATCAAAGAATAAAAGAATGGTGAAACAAATGACATAGATCCCTATAATAGAATACAAGGCAGCCACTGAAGTGGTGTTTATGTGGGATTTGTCACTGGTCAATGCTCACATTAAAATTCTAAGAACAAATATTTGGCACTAACTCATATATACAAGATGCTTTCATCTCACATGTACACACACACACACACACGCACACACACACACACACACATTTTATTTAGAAAGAACACCAAAATGTTTGAAAATTGTGACATTCAGGTGACTACAAGACTTTCCAGTCTCTTTTACCCAATACTACTTTTTGCATGAGTAATTTTGAGTCCTTATATATCCAAAGTGATTTGGTAGATACTTCTTCTTGATCAAAGAAAACACAAGGTTTAGAAGCTCATTAGGAAACATTGATATTTTGACACTGTAAGTTAAATGTATTAAGAATGACTAAGAGTCATACTTCTTTTTCAGAATATTAAACATACAGATTTAACCACAAGCCTAGTTTGTTGAGGATGCCTCTTCTTTTAATTTCCTGGAGTGTTGAAATGTAATAACTGTTTTTCCATTAAAAAGGTGAGAGTGGTGTATGGGAAGTCTTTGGATGTCTAAATTTTGGTGTTCAAGGGCTCATAAAAATTATTATCATGATTGGGTTAATGGTTGCATTTTCATAACTTACTGTGAAAGAGAAAATGGCATCCATTTCTATTTGTTGTGCAATTTTTGTTGTTAGATTTTCATTAAGCACTTTTCTAAAATTCACTGTAACATTTCCAAGGAATTTTTTTGTTGTTTTAAATCTAGTGTTATTATTCAAGGTCTGGTAAGTGACAGTGATTAAAAATGTATGAGAAGTATGTGGTATTATTTGAAGTGGTTTACCAAAGATAAGGACATGCTAACAGCACATGTTGCATTAGTAAGAATTGGGAAAAAGATTGATAAACAAAATCAGAAGCAGATAAAAGAAACCCCAAAGTTCAGATGAACTCACACCTTCATGGGGAAGTGCAAGTCTTTCTACAGATCACTTCTGAGAGGTCAAGCAGTTTGACCAATCAAATCACCTAATTCTGTTACTTCCTTCCCTCTTCCTTCTCCCATGATGGATCTTTCCAAGGAGTGTTAATAAGTATCAGAACTTAATAACTATTAATTTCTTTTCCCTCCATTATTCTTTAGTCTGCATACTATCTATGGAATAGTGAAATCATAGAGACTTCCATTTATTAAATGCCAAGCTCTTTATCTTTTTAAGTCCTTCTAATAACCTGTAGAGGAGGAGTTATTCATTTCTGCCTGTAAAGAAGCAGGCTGACCCAGATGGACAGTAAATTGCTCCAGTGTCAGTTGAGTCAGAGGTCAGCACTTACATCTTCCCAACCTGGAAGCCTACATTCTTTGCACTATACTCTCAAGTGAACCATTAAATGCCTGTGAGGTGGGTGGCCATGAGAAAAAAAAATTAACCAGATTAAGGTACTCAAGATAGGGAAGGACTTACCAGCAGGCCTGATAGAGTCATTGGGTTGAAACCCCCTTTCCAAATAGCACCTCCAGTGCTGTAAAGTACTCCTTCCACCTGGAGATCTCCTGGCTTCAGGGAAAATTATAATATTGAGCCCCTTTGTCCTCTTGCATACAGAATAGATAGACTAGATAACCAGCTCCTGGACAGCGTGGGACTGCTCCTTTAAATAACCCATATAAATATATCCTTGGAAGACTCTAAATGGTGCCAAGAAGGGGTCCTGGTCATGTGAGAACTGTGGTTAGGAATAAAAGCACATTACCATGAATCAGAGCCTAAGCAGAATTCTGACTGCAAGGGGGATGTGCCTTAACTGTGTGAAGACATGCAAATGGAAAGGGAGTGTAAATATTTATAGTTCCTTTCATACCCACATCCTCTCTGGGTCAGCATGGGATGGAGTCAGTAGGTAATGAAATGTGACATCCAGCCACACATAAATGATTTAGAAAGAAGAAAGCATAACTGGTAAGAAAGACTTCAAAAGAAGCTGTAGAACAAAGTACGGCACTCATTGTCAACTTAGGATAGCAATGGACAGCCAGAATAACTTCAGGAGCACTTGAATGATTCAGGAGGCCCTGGCCTGTCTGGAAGCTATGTGCAGCTGGGATGGAGGATCCCAGAATCTGGTTCCCAAGCTGCTGGCCTGGCACTGCTTGGCAGGTTTGCCCAGCTGGACTGGGCTGGGGTTGGAGTCTGGCACTCACTTTTTACCCACAGTGCGGTAAAAGACTTCTTTCCTTCCACTCTCTGTGACTTTCCAGTACAAGAGACTGTACTAAATGGGAGAACAGCCAAGAGGAAGAATGTCATGTCCATTCCATTCTATCCATTGTCCCCTTTGAGAATCTTGATCCATCTCTAAAGTTTTTTTTAATTTTCATTTTTATTTTCATCTTTAAAGTTTTTAAACCCCTTTCATTAAAATGTGGTGGATTATCTAGTAATCATGCAAAAAGTTGGAAAATAAATTGTGATCCAAGTCCCCTCAAGTCTGTTTGTAGTTTTTTCTGCATGGTGTGAAAGTTTACTTTGAGAGAGCCTGTAGGGCTTTGAGGTTGCGTGTGAGTTTGTGAGACAGAGTTTGTCTGTTAGTTGCTTCCTTTCAGCTTTGAGATTTGAGCTTTTCAATGACTTACGGGGAAAAGTGTTAGGGCAGCCAAGCTCACTGCTGGAGTTCTCCACGGAGCTGGAGGTGAAGTGTGAAAACAAAAGCTGTGTACCCGTGGCTTGGGACAGGAGTGAGCAGGTGAGGACCAGCAGGGTGGGATCAGAACCCTCTAGAAGACACCTGTCTAGTCTCTACTCCCAGGCTCACAGCAGGCAGCTCCTGCCACTTTGGACTTGTTCTGCAAGGACAGAACAGGAGCTGCGGGGAAAAGTTCCTCCCTACAACATTGGATGCTGCTTTGGGAAGGAAAGCAACATGGAGAAATTATATGACTTTCTCAAAGCAGATATAACTGCTATCTCACATTAATAGCAAATGCCATATTGCAAATGCCATTTATTGGCAGCGGCATTAAAGTGCGTTTTGTGGAAGGGCATGACTCCACTCTTAACTCTAAAACTTGTTTGTTTTCCTTTAATAATTTATGACAAATTTATCCTTAATGCTTTTGTCAAAACACTTTTTGAAACTACTCAAATGTTTCCTACCTTTAGAAAGCAATGGTTACCTCTAAAGTAAAATACTATTTCTTTATAATACAAGTAATTCTAATATTGTACATTCTTATTTTAAAGAATTCACATTTACCATTTTTCTATAATGTATATAATGCAAAAGGAAGTATGGTCCCATTTTTATCTTCGGATTATATAAAGAGGCCATAATTAATATAACTCTCATGATCAGTTGATACAGGAGACAAAAAGATTAATACATGTGATGGCAGATCAAGATGACAACAGAGGACTGTATTACTATGAATAATTTGGGAAAACCTACAACATTCCAAGAGAGAAGTATGTATTATTTATTTGAAGAAGAAAATTAGGGAAAAATAATAGGAGCATCTGCTTTCATAAGAAAAAACAATTTTCTAATACAACACTTCTCTAAAATGTTTGATATTTCTCTATATTTTAAAACTGGATCTTGATAAAAATGTATACTCTTCTCAATAATTTTGAGCTTGTGGACTGGGGAGAGCAGAGGCTTTGGAATTAGACAGATCTTGGTTTGAAGCCTGGCTTTATCACTGACTGTCTGATTTTAGAAAGGTTATTTAGCCTCCCTGAACTTGAGCTTTCTGATCTGTAAAGTGGATAACAAAAACTCCTTTGAATATAATTTTTTAATAAAACATTTTAAAATATAATTTTATTTTTTACTGACAAATAATAATTGTACATATTCATGGCATACATAGTGATGTTTTGATACATATAATTTATGGTGAATAGATCAGGGTAATCAGTATATCCATCATCTCAAACATTTTGAATAAGGGTTTTAATAAGGATGAATGAGCACCATTTAAATAAATCAAGCATTTGGTAGACTTGACATAAACTGCAAATATTATAGGTTGACTAAGGAGTGATACATAACCACCTTTAATTGTTAAATGGAGCTGGATCATAAAATTAAGATTATATATTCCGGTTGAACATCCCTAATCTGAAAATCTGAAATGACCAAAATCTGAAACTTTTTGAGGGCTGCCATGATGCCACAAGTGGAAAATTCCACACTTGACATTTCAGATTTCAGATACTCAGATTAGGAAGGCTCAACCCGTACAGGGATTCTGGTGATGCTACTGTGCTGCTTAGCTACACGGAACACATTATTTTTTCACTGTATTAATGATATGCTATATTTTTTACCATTAAGTCCTTATGTGTGAGTAAGTGTAAGAAAATGATTGCTTATCATTAGCATATGAATTCAGAGTCAGGAATGATGGTGATGCCAACAACCGCAGATTGTCCACATGGGTGGCTGAGATAGTGACATCTTTGCTTTCTCATGGCTCAATGTACACAAACCTTGTTTCATGTACAACATTATTTAAAATATTGCATAAAATTACCTTCAGGCTATGTGTATAAGGTGTGTGTGTGTGTGTATATATATATATACACAACATATATATAACATATATATAACATATATATTATATATAACATATATATAACATATATTATATATAACATATATATAACATATATTATATATAACATATATATAACATATATATGTATAACATAAATGAGTCTGGGCAACATAGGGAAAACCTGTCTCTACAAAAAAACAAAACAAACAAACAAAAAAACTAGCCAGGTGCGGTGGTGCATGCCTGTGCTCCTAGCTACTTGGGAAACTGAGGTAGGAGGATGGCTTGAGCCTGGGAGGTCTCAGTGAGCCATGGTTGCTCCACTGCACTGCAGCCTGGGTGACAGAGTGAGATCCTGTCTCAAAAAACAAAAACCAGAAATCCAAAAAGCATAAATAAATTTCATGTTTAGACTTGGGTCCTATGCCCAAGATATCTCACTATGTATATGCAAATTATCCAAAATCCCACCCTCCCCCCAAAAAAACCCCAAATCTGAAACACTTCTGGTCCCAAGCATTTTGTATAAAGGATACTCAACCCATATACTATATTAATCCTTAAGGATGCATGTATAACTATTAAATAATGAACTCATGATTCAATTGGAAGAAATAAAGAGCCTCCTTTAATACACCTCACAAGTTTGCCTGAGAATGATTAATTTCGGAAACAAAGACCAACAGAAAATAGCTTCAGAGCCTTGGCATTTCTGAAGTGAAGATGATACTATTCACAGGTAGACCGTTGACATTTAACAATGATGGGTGAAGGCTAATATGAGTCAAAAACCTTTATTTTAAAGATGGAAAAAATACTAAGTCTTCTGCTTAAGGTATATATAAGTTAAAAGCGAATTTTAAGTCACTGAGTAATTTACCAGCATTTTAGCCCAGTGACAACCTCTTGTCATTATGATTTGACCTTACTGAAGAGTAGAGATACTATAAACTAAAAATTGTCCACAAGTTGAAAATCACATGTTCTTTCCTGAAAGTTTAACTCTAAGACATATGGTTCATGTTCACACATTCATCCAGAGGAGAATGTCAAAAATAAGGCAGCTGAGTACGAATAACTTGATACCATACACTTTGGTGCTCACTGTGAAAATAAAGCTTTGCAACCCTTATTCCTGGGGTAGAGGTAGAATGGTGTGGTAGAGAGACCAGGCATGGGCTTTGCATCTCGGCAGGGATGAAACAAATTCTGGATCTATCACTCACTTGCTGTGTGAACTTGGACAAATTATTTTATCTCTATAAATATAATAGTCTTATCCATATTATAATTATGGGTTGTTAAACATATGGGAGATAATGATGGCAACCAAAACAAAAATAGGAATAGCACCTACAAATTATCAAGGGCTTATAATGTGCTAGGCACTGGACCAAATATTTTATATGCCTAACCTCACTTAATCTGCAGAGAAATTCTCTGGGGGTATTGTTAGGCTAGTTCACAGATGAGCAAATAGAGGCTTAAAGAAACTAAGTAGGACCTGACTATAAAACTTGTTTTTTTCTGTCTCTTTCATAATGGGCATAGAAGACCTAGCCCTTGTGCATAAAGTCTCTGATACCCTTTATCAATAGTAGCTATAATTATTATTATGATTTAATTTCCATTACATTTTTTCCAGTCTTCTTATTTTTATTTCAATAGGTTTTTGGGGAACAGGTGGTGTTTGGTCACATGGATAAGTTCTTTAGTGGTGATTTCTGAGATTCTGGTGCACCCATCGCCCAAGCAGTGCCATTATATGTTTTTTTGAAAAGAAACATGAATTATATAGCTTTTGAAAGAAAACTCTGATTATAAAAGCAATGTGCATATTTAGAAATAAAAGAGAATTACAAAAGAGATAAAAGAAACCTCTTGGAAACATCACCTAGAGCAGAGGTCCCCAAGTCCCAGGCCACAGACTGGTCCTGTCCATGGCCTGCTGGAACTGGGCTGCACAGCAGGAAGAGCAGTGGGCAAGGGAGAATTACTGCCTGAGCTCCATCTCCTGTCAGATCAGCAGTGCCATTAGATTCTCATAGAAGCGTGAACCCTATTGTGGACTGCACATGCAAGGGATCTAGGTTGTGTGCTTCTTATGAGAATCTAACTAATGCCTGACCATCTGAGGTGGAACAGTTTCATCCTGAAACAATCCCCCAACCCCATGGAAAAATTGTTTTCCACAAAACTGGTCCCTTGTGCCAAAGAGGTTGGGGACTGCTGACCTACAGAACACCAGAGTTAATAATTTGCTATATTTCCTTCAAGATGAAACAAAGTATAACATTGCCCAAACCCAGGAGTTTGAGGCTGCAGTGAGCTAGGATCGTGCCACTGCACTTCAGCCCAGGTGACAGGAAAATTTTTTTTAACAGAGTAAAAAGACAACCTACAGAATGGGAGAAGATACTTGCAAACTATTCATCCAACAGGAGATTAAGATCCAGAATATACAAGGAACTCAAACATCTCCACAGCGGAAACACAAACAATCCAATTTAAAAATGAGCCATTGACCTGAACAGGCATTTCTTAAAAGAAGAAAAATGGCCAACAAATATATGAAAAAATGTTCAATATCACTAATCATCAAGGAAATGCAAAACAAAATACAATGAAGTATCATCTCACCAGGTAGCATGAATGTTATCAAAAGATAAAAAAAACAACAAATGTTGGTGAAGGTGCAAAAACAGGGGTAGGCCATACACTGTTGTTGGGAATGTAAACTAGTACAGCCACTATGGAGAACAGTATGGAGGCTCCTCAAAAACACTGAAAGTAGAAGTACTGTATGGTCCAGCAGTCCCACTACTGGGCATTTATCCAAAGGAAAAGAAATCAGTATACTGAAGAGACAGCTGTACCCCCATGTTTATTGAAGCTCTATTCACAAAAGCCAAGATATGGAATCAACCTGTGTTCATCAACAGACGAATGGATAAACTAAATGTGCTATACACATCCAATAGAATACTATTCAGTCACAAAAAATAATGAAATCCTGTCATTTGCAGCAATACGGATGGAACTGAAGGACGTTATGTTAAGTAAAATAAGCCAGGAACAGAAAATTAAACACTACATGTTCTCACTCATAGGTGGAAGCTGAAAAAGTTGATCTCACAAAAGTAAAAAGAACAAAGGATGCTAGAGGCCAGGAAGAGTAGGGGGAAGGGGATGATACAGAGATTTGTTAAGGGCTACAAAATTACAGCTAGATAGAAAGAATAAGTTCTAGAGTTACATACTACTATAGGATGACTATAGTTAACAATAGCATACCATACAATTTCAAATAGCTAGAAGGAAGATAGTTAATGTTCCCAACACAAAGAAATGATTAATGTTTGAAATGACAGAAAACCCAATTACCCTGATCTGATCATTGCACCTTACATGTACTGAAATATCACTATGTGCCCCATAAATATGTACAATTATTATATGTCAATTAAAAAATAAAACTTAAAAAGTATAATGTGTTAAGATAATCTTTAGTTCCATACATTTCTATGGTATTAAAAGTCTCTGAAAACTAATTCTTAATGTCCATTAACATATCATTGTTTGAATGTACCATGATATAATTGACAATTCTATTGTTGGACTTTATTTCCTTTTTTTGCTCTTGTAAATTTATTAACTCATTCAACAAATATTTATTGAACACTTTCCACGTACCATGCACCACTCTAGGCATTGCACAGCAATGAATAAAACAGACAAAAAAAATCCCTCCTGGCCTTCATGGAGCTTACAATCTAACCAGAAGAGGTAGACAAAGAATAATATAAATGAAATGGTATACTAGAAAGTAATAAATGTCCTGGAGAAAAATAAAGCAGGTAGGAAGGATCAGGAGTGTGGTTAAGGGGTGTTGCATTTTTAATAGTGGGTCAAGGAAGATCTCAATGAGAAGGTAACATTTGAACAAAGACTTGAAGAGAGTAAGAAGCAAGTCATGTGACTATCAGGGCACAGCATAGAAGCAGAGGGAACAGCAAAAGGCCCTGAGGTGGAATTGTGCATGGGGCCTCTAACAACAGCGGGGGGGACACTGAAAGAAGTGGGATAAACAAAGAGGAAAGCAGGAGCTGATAAGGTCATAGAGAGAACAGGATACCACATCATACAGAAGGCCTCCTGAGACATGGGAATGACTTTGGATTTAATTCTGAGTGAGAGTGAATGTCATTGAAGGGTTCAAATAGGAAAGTGACATCATCTTATTAACTTTAAAAAATGTTTCCTTAGGCTGCTATGTGACTAGACTGCAAGAGGGCAAGGTCGAAAGCAGGAAGACCAGTTAAGAGGCCATGGCAAGAATCCAGTAGAGAGATGGTGTGGCTTGGACAAGAGTGGTAGTGGTGGAGGCTGTGGGAAGCAGTGGAATTCTGGATATGTTCTGAAGGAAGAACCAGTAGGATTTATTGAAAAAGATCACAAAGCTTTTGGCTCAGACTCCTGTAGAAGGATAGAGGTGCCACCAACAGAAATGGAGAAGACTGGGAGTAGCATAGGGTTGTATGTGTTGGGGGCTGAGAAGGCAGGGGGTCAGTCTGTATGTGTTACACCTGAGACACCTATTAGACATCCAAGTGGAGATGTCAATGGGCAGTTGCATATAGGAGTCCAGAGTTCAAGGAAGAGGTCAAGCTTGGAAATATAAATTTGAGAGTCAGCATTGTGTAGGGATGTCTATAAACATGAGGGTAAATGAGATCACCAAGGAAGTGATTATGTGTTTGAATATTCTTCTTCATAAACACTTATCCTTATCTATGGTCATTGCATCAAGACAGATTTCTAAGAGTGAAATTATTGGGTCAAAGGGTATGCACATGGCTAAGGATTTTGATTCATATTACCAAATTACTTTTCAAAGTGGCAACAATTTATATTACCAGCCAACACTGAACATTATGCTTTAAAGCAATCTCTTTTAATTTGACACATATAAACATGGAGTCTTACTACTGATTTGATTTTTCTGATGACTTGTAAAACAAGTTTTTATAATTTGTTTGATGATTATTTCTATTTCTTCTGTGCATTGATGCTTCATGTCCTGCTTAGAGAAAGTTTTCTGTTGGGGTGCTTTTAAAAAGTGATTGTGATTTGCATAATGTGTAACTTTATGAGTCTTAATTATTTATAATCGTTTGGGATTTTTGGTATACAATAAGGAAGTATAGGCTATGAAGAAAGATTAGTTGATACCATAGTGATCCTTCCAGTGGCTCATGAGTTGTGACATTAAATGATATATATTTAAATGACCAGGTCATTTAATTAATATATGCTTGGACAGATAATGGCGGTTTTAAAGTATTAAAGTATTGAACTACAATTGATGAAGCATATATAATAAAGCCCACTTTTTAAACCACATAAGAGAAAAATCAAAAGAATGCAAAAACGTTTTTAAAAATTAAAACATTGTGCTCACTGAAGTGAAATGATCTGAAAATAAGAATGTCAATATTGCTTGAGGGTGAGTTGCAAACATTTTAAGTAAACTATCCTTTACTGTGATAACATAATGGCAGTAAAAAAAAAAAAAATCCAACAAACATTTATTTCCTAAGAACCTGGTCCTGTTCTAAGCACCATATGTGTATTCCCTCATTCTTCTTATTGCCCCATTCTTCTCAACAACTCTATGAGATGGATACCAATTAGGAATCATTTTTTATAAGGAGGAATCTGGGGCACAGTCATGGTAAGTCACCTACCCAAGATGCCACAGTAGAGTAGGGTGATATGATTTGGCTGTGTCCCCACCCAAATCTCTCCTGGAATTGTAACTCCCACAATTCCCACATGTCCTGGGAAGAACCCGGTAGGAGGTGACTGAATTATGGCGGGGGTGGGGGTGTCTTTCCTGCGCGGTTCTTGTGATAGTGAATGAGTCTCATGAGATCTGATGGGTTTAAAAATGGAAATTACCCTGCACAAGCTCTCTTTGCTTGCTGTCATCCACATAAGATGTGACTTGCTCCTCTTTGCCTTCTGCCATTATTGTGAGGCCTTCCCAGCCACGTGGAACTGTGAGTCTAATTAACCTCTTTCTTTTATAAATTGCCCAGTCTCAGTATGTCTCTAACAGCAGCATGAAAATGGACTAATACACCGGGCTCATGATACACACAACTTTGTATAAGTTGCCCAAACTTTGTATAAGTTGCTTTATACATATTATTTCACTTAGTCTTAATAGTATTTCATTTAGTCTTAATAGTTGCTTTATACATATTATTTCACTTAGTCTTAATAGTAACCGTCAGAAGTAAACTTCTCTGTCCATTCTAGAGATGGAGAAACTAAATACAGTACTTGTCAGGTCCTACAGGTAGTAAGTGATAGAAGCTGGATTTGAACCAGGTCACTTTGAGACCAAAGTTAGAGCTCCTTCCCTTAATACGACATTGCCTCTCAGGAAATACTTAAGAACCAAAATGTCTGGTACGAACATTAAGTAGTAAAGGAATTTAGAAACAGAGGAGACTGGTAGAGGCTTGAGTAGTCAGGGAAAATAGGTGAAATAATGAATGACGGTAAAATATAGGATCTGAAAGGTAGAATAGAAGAGCCAGAGCATCTCAAGTGAGCAGCAAAGCCTGGATGGGAAAACTGGACAGGGAGCATTAGGAGGCCAAGCTAGAAGGGAGAGTTTGTGGTGGCTTGTGGGCTTGCATTGGTCTTTATTTTTCTGGTAATTTTCTTCTGGACTGTATTTTGTCACATTTTAATTATGTGGCCTCCTGCCCATTGCCTGAATATCCTTCCTATGAGCAAGTTTTCCCCAAACTATAGCTTCTAAAAGGTAGGGAGTTTATCTTGTTCATGTTTGATCCCTGGCCCATAAGAACAATGCATATTCGTTGAAGTTAGTTGAATTGCTGGTTTTGATCTATTCTAGACTTTTCAACAAGGCTGCTTACAGTCACAGATTAAAAGTCAGTCTCTCCCTCTCAAATGTGTACCTTCATCCAGCACTGAAGCATGCTCAAGTCTCTCCTTCCCAAAAACAAAACCAATGTAATACAAAACCAAAACAAGCACACAAACACACCAAAAACTCTTTTCTCCATTCCTCCTTTCCCCTTCTAACTGCTGCCTTAGTTTTTTTCTTTCCTTTGCAGTCAGATGTCTTTAGTCTTCTGCATCTGCTCATCCAACTCCATTTTCTGACATCCACCCCCCCTAACTTCTCTGCCTACTCCATCCTGGTTTCTGTCTCTGTCAATCCACCAAACAAGCAATAGATGATAAAACTCACAAACTTCCTGCCAGCTGTTGAAATGAACAGGCTTTTACTGTCCTCATCTTGCTTGACTTCTCAGAGAAGCAACTTTGGACAGTTGACATTTCTCTCCCTGGAACATTTTAAAATTAGCATCTATGATATCCCAGTTCTCATTTTCTCTCACATCTTTGACCACCTTCTCTTCCCCTCCCCAACTCTTCTTCCTCTATCAGTCCTAAGATGTTGCTTTGGCTCAGATGTTTTGTTGCTCTCTAGTCAATGTTATTCAACTCTAATCTATTCACCAATGGTAATGCATACTTACCGAATTAATGAATGGGAAAACAACCTAGTGCTTTCTATGGGCTGGCCCCTAAGAAAATCCATTTCCCTCTCTTTGTGCTGACTGCTTCATTTGACCTTTTTTCCTGTGTTATTCTTCATCTTCTTCTGAGTATTGGTAAACTCTACTTGGTCCCTTACCAATCTATCTCTCAGCTCCAGCTAACTCAAGGTTCGTCCCTTGGCCTATTAATTCAATTCCTGGCTCTGACAAAGTTGTTTAACTTTGGACAACTTCTGATATTTTATATTCCTGGTAGACTTCATGAAGGCAGGAAAAAACACTGCCATTGTATTTGACAGCTGTTTGACATACTATGAAACCAAATAAATAATGTGAAGTAAAGCTAGCGAATTACATAGGGAGAGGATTTATAAAAAGTTTGAATAAGTTATGTATGCACTTTCCCTTATGGCAAATATTTGATTGGTTTCCTGCAGACACCATATTGCTATGTTTTGTCTGTTTGAGCTGAATTCTCCCATTCCTCATTTATTTCAGCTGCCTGGCTTACTGTTATGTTTTACTTTGAAGTATATGCTGTTTTAAACCATTTTTATCCATTTTTTTCAGATTATCAACAGTATACATGTTAAAAATTTACAGAAAAGTTTTTACAAAAAAGTTTACAGAATACATATAAAAAATTTGTAGAAAAGGATAAGAAAAAATATAAAAACCATTTTAACTTCCAGGCATTAACATACTACATATGGATTTTCCATAGTAACATGTTAATTATGAAAAAATATTCTTTATATGCTTGTGGTGAAAACAAATAGTTTTAATTTTTTCTATAACATAAATTAATAGAATCTTAATGGGTTCTCTTTCATAATTCTTTTTTTTTTTTTGAGACAGAGTCTCGCTCTGTCGCCAGGCTGGAGTGCAGTGGTGTAATCTCGGCTCACTGCAAGCTCCGCCTCCCAGGTTCACGCCATTCTTCTGCCTCAGCCTCCCGAGTAGCTGGGACTACAGGCACCCACCACTATGCCCGGCTAAGTTTTTGTATTTTTAATAGAGACGGGGTTTCACCGCATTAGCCAGGATGGTCTCGATCTCCTGACCTCGTGATCCGCCCGCCTCAGCCTCTCAAAGTGCTGGGATTACAGGTGTGAGCCACCATGCACTGCCTGTAATTCTTTTATTCTTTTCCTTTTCTTCTTCTTTTTTTTTTTTTTTTTTTTTTTTTTAGTTCAAGTTTTTTTTCCTCAGTAAAAACACTGGTTTTAATTTAAACCAATCCTTATAAATAATCTGAATTTACAAAAATAGGCTTTTTCTTTCCTCTTTTTTTTTTTTTTCAGGGGATAGGAAACTTACTATTCAACTGACAAATCACATTATTGCAGGTAAAATTATAATTTTGTCTGAGGTAAGAAAAAATAATTTTTTGAAGCATGACTCATTTTCAAATTGAAAGAGCTAAGGATAGAAGGAATTCAGTATTGGATAATCTTTTTAAGTAATTAAGACAAAATTCTACTTGTGTCAAAAGGAGAGTTTAAGCCTCTACTTTTTTCCTTAATGTTCTCATGTTTTGGCTTTATCTCTGGGATCATTCTGTAAACTCTCAGACCAATAGTTGTCTTGGTCTTTTCTAGATCCTCAGAGTGATCTGCAGAGGGTTCTGCAGCTGCTTAATTAATGGGGACCTTTTGACTCCTCAAGACATGGAGATGAGAACAAATAATTTCATTTGTGTGTTCTGTAAGTGACTTACAAAGGGTTCTCACGTGTTTTCTAATTTGAACCTCATGCCAACTCTGTGAAGTAGAAACACTGGGTCATTACCACTGAGGCTTTTGGGGGTAAATAAATTGCCCAATTGATGCCTTGTAAACATGCTTGTGAATAATTTTAAGTTAAAAAATTTTTAAAGCAGAGTACAATATGATTTCAACCATCATACTGTCAAAATATCATAGAAAAACACTGCACAGAAAAAGACTCAAAATGATAACAATGGTTATTTCTGGGCTTCAGAATAATGGGTGATTTTTACTTTCTTCTTACATTCTTCTGCATTCTTGACCCTCAGCAGCACCCACCCATAGATGAGCACATGCTTGATCTCTCTGTCTCTCTCTCTCTCTCTCTCACACACACACACACACACACACACTACTCTCCATAAATATTACATGTTTTAAAAAGGAACTGTAAGATTTTTAGATAGAAAGAACTAAAAACAGAAGTAAACAGACTCCATTTTCCTCCTCTTGATAGAAACTTGAAAGCTGCTCATCCTTCAGGCAGCTCCCGCTTGCCAATGTTGAAAAGTAAAATGATAGAAAATAACATGGCGTGCAACTGCCAAGACAGATTTGTGGTTGACATTTCTTCTGAAAAATGTCTTCATTAAAATAAGTAGCTGTTGGTGTTGTCTTCTGATTTAGTCATTTTGAAAAGTAATGAGTAGCTCTCAGAACTGGATTTCAGGTTTCTCATGGAATCCATCACTTTGAATAGATATATCTTAGATATAACTGAGCATGCAGTAGAAGAGAATTGATCACCAGGTACCTATCATCTTCCTAAAACATATTTGCATGATGTTGTCCAGCTCAGTGAAGTGCTCAATGAATGTAAGGTATTATTTGTCATTATTTAGCACATATTTTGATTAGATCATTTATGTTTTGGAGTATATGCTATTATAGATTACACTAATAACCACAGATATAATTTATTTCACCACTCATGTGATATGAGAGCTTTATATATATTATCTATAATCATTAATTAATCTTGCAAGTCAGTTACCTTCATTCCCATTTTACAGATGAGGACATTTCATCTTAGAGAGATTAAGAGACTTGCCAGAATTCAAACCCTCGTCTTTGTGACTTCAAAGTCAGCCCTTGGATCACCATACCAAAGTACATTTTGCTTAATGTAATATTTATCATTGAGTCCCTTGCAACATTTCACCAGCATAAGGTTTATTTGAATATAATAAAAATTGAGAAGGTTTGTGAATAACATAGGCATGAACAAAATATGAAATTGGCAGTCCTACCCAATGTCCTTGGTGTCTACTGAGACCATGCTCAAAGAGAGAGAAGGGAAAAAAAATCAATAGACAGTGGAAGCCAAATCGGAAGAAGACAGAAGAGAGAAAAAATCAACACAAGAGCTTATCAAATAGCTTCTGAAGGGCTTTTATAGCTGGTGACAGGCTTGGCAACACTTCTTTTGACTGTTAAGCTGTGTTCACTTTTCTCAGCTCATGATTTCATAGGCGCTGTGGGAGCCACTTTCCTGAGATTTTAAAAATACCACTGGATTATGGGAATTTCTCTCTTGTCAGAAATCCAATACATTGAAAGAATCAGTATGTGAAAGTACATAGCACATATGGCTACCATAGCACTAATAATTCTTCTGGACAGTACCAAGGCCAATCTCATCAAAATAATAAGAATATCTGTGTCTTGTTAGTGCTTTCTCTGTGCTGGGCACTGTGCTTAGTTCTTTAATTACCTTTTCTCACTCAGTCCTCACAGCCCACTTAAGAGGCAGTCATTATGAGATTCAGTTTTCAGATGGTAGAACTGAGGCCCTAAGAGTTTCAAAACCTTGTGCAAGAGGTCAAGAACTCGTGAATGGCCTAGAACTGTGATCTGTTTGCCCCTGACTTCTGAGTTTTTAATCACCAGCCCTGTTTTTGTCCTTTGATAGACAAGAGTTGCTTTCACTTGTCTAGTCCTGTTCATTTTTTCTAGATTCTTCTCTTTATGTTTCCAAATCCAGGTTGTGATTAGGGTGTTGGTTTAAATCTATGTTTTGCTCAACAAATATTTATTTAGCACTTACTATGTACCAAGTGTTCTAGGAGATTGAGAAACAATAGTAAAGAATTCAGTCAAAATACTTTCTCTTATAGAGCTTTTGTTTCAGTGACATTACACATTATTTCTGAAATTTGCACTATTTGAAGAATCTCAATTTACTTTATGCGAGTGTAGAAGCAAAAAATGTCAAAATTTGATGTGCAGTTTAACCAAGAGATCTAAGTCTTAAAATGAAAACAAAGCATGTTTACAGCAATTTAAAGACTAGAGACCTTAAAAGGTGTTACCTATGATCAACTGCAGAGAAGATTTGAAAAATGGTTTTCAAGTGGAAACATTTTTTCAGGCTTTGTTTTTGCTCTTTCTTCCCCCACATATATTAACTATATATATTAAGTGTGTGTATATATATATGTGTGTGTGTGTGTGTGTGTGTATTTAATGAGGGTCATCAAAAAATTCACAGTCCAGTAATGTCTATTCATTTAGTAAATATATATTGAAGGTGAATTTATGGGCTGCAAGCCAGCTGCTGGAAATAAAATATTGATGATGACAGCAGAATTATAAAAAGGAGAGCAGACAGTGGTATTATAAAGACAAAGTTATAGCAGAAAGATGGTAGAATCATAAAGAAGTAGAATTATAAAATAACATAATTGCCATGAATGGACTCAAAATGGGGTGTTATGGGACCTCAGAATGGGGGCATCTGTCCCCATCAGGGTGGCTTCCCAGAAGAATCCAGGTCAAGACAGGGTGATGAGGTTGATCAGGACTGCAGGGAGAGGGAAAAGTCCTTAGCTGCAGAGAATGCCATTTTGAACAACTACAAGTAAGAGAGGAAAATTTGAGATAACTGAAGTTTCCTATGTTTTGTCTCTTCTCTTACAATTTTAAAGTAGGGCTATCATTTCATAGAATATGAAGTGGAGCAGTACAACTGTGGAATTACCTATCCATGGGATTTTAGAAAATGCACTACTTGATATTTTTAATATCAAATTTCATTGTTTTAAGAATTCAGATTGAACCGATGAAATGAGCCAGCAATCACAAGTACGCTGCAGTCATCCAGCAACTGCTCACTGAGCCAAAAGGATTTCACCTAAGGCTTTACAAAATCTTCTGAGACAGACAGAATTTAGTTGGAAATTACTGCTGCATTAATCATTCAGTTGTATGAGACCATATCATCTTTTTGGGCTTCTGCTAGAATTCATTTGTCATGAACATATGAACTCTAAATAAAGCTTTGGTAAAAAAACGAAAAATAAACATTATCAAGTATATATCAAGTGATTTTAAGCATAAGTTTCAGAATAGAGGAAAAATAATATCTTATAATACACCGCACTATTTATCTTTTGAAATTAAACTTTCAGGTAAGATACAAGATTTTTTCTTTACAAAAAAATCTATTACTTCTATTTTTCCTCCTTGATCTTGAACTTGACAGCAATTGTGGAAATTCTTTGAAGCAACACTCTGTGGTATTTTCTGAGAAATCTCTCATGGTTGCTGACACCTTCAAATAACCTGTGAATTGGCAATGGTTAGAGACTAGGCCACAGTGGAAAGCATGAATTTTTGAAAGCTCAAATTTGAAGCATTACTGAAAAGCTGTTTATTCAATCCTAGTGAACGAAGTCTAAACAAGTTCTTGTTCGCTCTCAGCTTATTAGGATGAACGGATGTAGTCCAATTCATTAATGTATGCATTAAGTTAACAAATAATTCAAAGCACCCACTACAGTCTGGCACTGCGCTGGCTGCACAGTCCCTACTAAGTGGACTACTGAAAAGAATAGCCTGCATCACATTACAACTTACACACATTCAAGCTTCCTTTCCACAGACATCCCTTTAAATTCAGAGTTGGCTTTCTTACTTCATATAGGAGCTCTTAAAGCCAAAAATCAACATTTTCATACATCTTTCAGTACCCCCCCCCATTAGCTAGAAATCTCAGAATAATTGCCTAAAAAGAAATTGATGAATGAATATATTTGTAGATTATTTTATACTGAGCTAAATTAAATTCCTCAGTGGGGTTGTTGAGCAGGGAGAGAGCAACAAGAAATTAGAATGGTTTAGATAAAATTTATTTTATTCCCCACTCCCTTCCCTGGCTGCTTATCTCTTGATTCTGTCTTTCCCACCACTTACTCCCATTTCCAATCCTGAACTTGGTAACGGCTGTAACTCCACTTAGAAATTTCAGATGCCTCATTTCTTCTTGAATGCATGGAATAATCTCTGTTCCAGAGTGTCAAGTTCATCCAGTCCCACCAGAGTTATCATGGAAAGGCAGGTGCAATTTACTCCCTCTTGCAGCCTTTTGTACATCCTTCCTCCTATCATTACAATGGTCAGATGCAATGAGGCCACTCACTGATCTCCTTTCCTCCCTTTTCTCTATGGGCTCCCTCAGAGCAGCGGCAGACACGCCGCGTGTCTGCGTACCTGCCTGTGTCCCACCTGCCAGGTTGGGTTAAACTAGATGGAAGCATCCTGCAGTTGTGCCTGGGGAAGGGCCCTCCAGAGGCCAGCTGAGTGGGAGGCAAAAAGACAGACAAGGGAAGCCCATTATAGTGAGGAAGACAACAGCAGTTGAGTCTGAAGGGTGAAGCAGGGCAGACTGGGATCAAGGAGTAATGTCAGAGTGAGACGCAGACTGGGTGAGGCAAGAGTAAGACTGCACAGTTTAGAGTTTATCTGAGAAAAGGTAGCAAGTCCCTATCTTTACCTGAAATGAGATAATCTAAATAGAAACACCTGGCACACACAAGGCACTAAATAACTTTTTTTTTTTTGAGACGGAGTCTCGCTCTACCGCCCTGGCTGGAGTGCAGTGGCACGATTTCGGCTCACTGCAACATCCGCCTCCTGGGTTCAAGCGATTCTCCCGCCTCAGCCTCCTGGGTTCAAGCGATTCTCCTGCCTCAGCCTCCTGAGTAGCTGGGATTACAGGCATGGAACGCCATGCCTGCCTAATTTTTGTATTTTTAGTAGAAACAGGATTTTACCATGTTGGCCGGGCTGGTCTTGAACTCCTGACCTCAGGCAATCCGTCCGCCTTGGCCTCCCAAAGTGCTGAGATTACAGGCTTGAGCCACCATGCCTGGCTGGCACTAAATAATTTTAATACCTACATGACAGAGGTGAGTGATTAAAATAGTTAAAAATGTGTAAATCAGTTGGCGCTGCACTGGATACAGTATGTTAGTTCTTCACATCTCTTAGAAACAAATTTCTTATTTTTTTAAAAAAAATAGTTAAGTATGTAAAGGTAAATTAAAATGGAGACTAGACTTGAAGAATCTCTGAGCAGATAAAGCCAATTAGGTCTCATAAGTGACCTTAACTTTGCTCAATTTGCAAACATAAACCAAACTTGTGCTACTTCTTGTAAATGCCTGTATTAAAGAAAAAATGAAACTTAAGACTAACCTATCAGAAGCTGCCAAATAACTTATTTAACTAAGGACTTTCCAGCAAGATAGATCAAATAAGGCAACTGTATAACAGTAACCAATCAAATATTTTCTTTTCTTTACTTCCTTCTGTGTTTGCCCTAGAAAAGCCTTCCCCTGGTGTTCCCTGGTTGGATCTCCTGAACCACTTCCAGCTTGGAGTTGTTCAATTTATCAGTCGCTGTTTGTGCAAATAAACTCTTTCAAATGTTATTGTGCCTCAGTTCACCTTTTAACAGGTATCATTGCTTCTCAAACAGCAAAAACCTGCAGGTTCACATTAACAGGCATTATCAATATATTTTCTGGCTGTTTTGAGAGGGGTGTTTAACTCTACTTGGACATAAGTTCTGGTTGAATTCCCTATCATTAACTGAGGGATCCTCTAACATAGAATCTATTTCAAACCTCAGCTCCCTTGTTTACTGGCTTCAGGCTTTATGGCATGTTCCTGACCCTCTCTGGGCCTCTGTTTCTTTCATTAATTTTAAAACACTGTTGGAAGAATTAGATATAAGATGAATAAGGAGTCTGGTATATTGAAAGTGCTTACTGAAAAGTAGCTAATATTATTAAGCACATTTTCTATTTTAACCGTTTTTCATAGAACTGCTTGCAAATGGGCCGGGCATGGTGGCTCACACCTTTAATTCCAGCACTTTGGGAGGCCAAGGTGGGCGGATCACAAGGTCAGGAATTCGAGACCAGCCTGCCCAACATGGTGAAACCCAGTCTCTACTAAAAATACAAAAATTAGCCGGGCATGGTGGTAGGCACCTGTAATCCCAGCTACTTCGGAGGCTGAGGCAGGAGAATTGCTTGAAACCGGAAGGCAGAGGTTGCAGTGAGCCGAGATTGCGCCACTGCACTCCAGCCTGGGCAACAAGAGCGAAACTCCATCTCAAGAAAAAAAAAAAAAAAAAAAGAATTACTTGCAGATGTATTTTACGTATCTTTTCCAACAGAAAAAAGGATTATTTTTAACATTTTGGTGGTTATTGTAGGTTGGCTCACTCATTTATTCTAGCTCCTTTCTCCTTTATCTTCTTCTACATCAGAGGTTGTAAAGCTAAAAACTCCATTTTGCAGCTTCCCCTGAAGGTAGGGGAAACACATGCTCCACTTCTGACCAATGAGATACAGGTGCCAGTCAATGAGGGAGGGAGAGGGGGTTTATGGGAAAGCTTTTGCTTTCCTAAAGAAAGGCAATAGCTGTGGCTTCCCAGATCTTTACTATCTCACCTTTTTTCTGTGTGGAAGGTAGACTGGATGATTTTGTCACTATGAGAAAGCATTAAAGATGTTGGAACAGAAAGACAGAAGGGGCCTGGGTCCTTGATGACACCATGTAGTCACTGTACCACTCCTAGATCGTCCATCTCTGAACATATTTTTACACACATCAAATAAACCTGTTTATTTAAGCCATAGCTATTCATATATTTATTTATTTATTTAGACAGGGTCTTGCTCTGTTGCCCAGGTTGGAGTGCAGTGCTGCAATCATGGCTCATTGCAACCTCCACCTCCTGGGCTCAAGTGATCCTCCCACCTCAGCTTCCCAAGTAGCCGGGACTGCAGGTGTGCACCAACACGCCCAACTAATTTTTTGTATTTTTGGTAGAGATGGGGTTTTGCCATGTTGCCCAGGCTGGTCTTCAATTCCTGTCCTCAAGCAATCCACCTGTTTCAGCCTCCCAAAGTGTTGGGATTACAGACATGAGCCACTGCGCCCGGCCCAGTTATTCTTTTATTGTAATGAAACAAACCTTTTATTTTTGGTGAAGACCAATTATTGCACAGTGCTTTAATGGAATTATGTCCTCACTGCTGCAAGATGTGCAGGGCTGTCTGCCATGAAAATAAATGGTTCCATGTATAATGATTGAATTAATTCATTAATTTACTTAATGAACTATTTTGAAACAGTTATTAGTGGAAAGAAAAATTGGTGATTCAACTGACTCTACTCTCCCTTTGCTTGGATTTTAATGTCACTTGATAATGCTTTAGCTTGTCAGAGTCCTGATTACATTCTCTTTCCTTCCCTATCTCCTTTCCTTTCAGCCTTGCCATGAACACTATCCAAAGGGTAAACCAAAATGGTTAAACTGGGAAAATGTATGTTACGCCTATGATGCAGGTGATTTTTGAGTGCTATTTTCCCTCAGAGAACTTTTTCAATTACTCCCATGTTTGCCATCCATGCCAGATGGTTGCCGATCTGCCCTAAGGAGAAATAAAACCTTGTGTCAGTCACTATTCCAGTCCAGGCCCTTGTCACGCCTCTTCCAGATGCTTCCTCCATTCACTGTTTCACACACAGCTACCAGCTTAATATTTCTAGCTGTGTCACTCCCATGCTCCAAGCCTTTCCGTGTGGCCCTTGCCAACAGAAAAACCCTTCCTCCTTAGCCTAGCACTTCAGTGCCTTGCTCAGTTTGATGACAGCACCTCTGTCCCCTGGTTTCTACTTCTCACTACTCTGTTCTACACGTGTCTGCTTATCATGCCCTTCTTTCCTATTTCTGGGTTCCAACTCTTTCCTGCCTCTCAAGGGTCAAGGTTTCCAGGAAAGCCTTCCCTAATCTTTCCAGGAAGAAGTCACTCCCTGCCCTTTATTCTTCCTGGCCTGTTCTATTACTTCGGTGTGGTGGCTCGTACCCCTTCTCCAGCTGAGTTCAAGTTATTTATCTTTCTATCATCTCTGTGCCTGCATCACAAACTCCCTGAAGACAGGATCTGGCTCCACATCATCTCTGTATTCCTTGCAGTGCCTGCTGTTGTACCCTGGATATGGGAAAATGTCATGATCAGGCATGTCAACAGATAGCTGTTGAGTAAAAGGAGGATCACTGTTGTCTGATGAAAAGGGTGCCATGAATACATAGGCCCTCAATAAAATGGTTTGAATGAATGACTATAAAAGGACTATCATAATGGGGAAATGGAACGTAAGACTTAAGGGAGACAAGGACAGTGCTTTGCCTGTCCCAGAACTGAAGCCTTGGTTTTACGTTCGATTTGTAGGACTGAGCAAGAAGGAGATAGGTAAGAAAGAGATAGTAGTATAGATAAACAAAAATACAAGGTCCAACAATTGGCCATTTGTAGTATAATTTCTTCACTTCTAATGTGTGCTTAATCAATTTTATGATTTATTTTAATTATTTTACATCTATTACCTAGCAAAAATTACTTTAAAAACTTCTCAATGTAATGTACCAATATAATTAATTTTCCCATTTATTCTTTTCTAAAAAACAGAAATGAAGAGATTACAGCTGCATAGAGATGCCTGTCAAATGACAAGTGCCTGGAGAAAGCATTTTGATGAACGAACAACAGAATGATCACAAAACAGCCTTTGGGGCCAGCAGTGTGATCTGGGTTGAGACTCCACTGCTCTTGTGGGATCCTGGTAGGCTACACTTTCATGTGCTTTCGTTTTTCTCATTTACAAAATGGAGATAATAATAGTATCTGCCCCAACAAGATTAGGTGAGAAATAACGAGTTATCGTATGTGAAACATTTTCTGTTTGTTTTTTAGTTTTTTTTAATGTTTATTTTAGGTTCAGAGGTACATGTGCAAGTTTGTTATATAGGTAATTGTACTCAATGTTTAGCTCCCACTTATAAGTGAGAACAGAAACATTCCGAATAGTACTAGGCACGTATTAAGCATTCAGGAATTGTTAGCTATTGTTTCCTAAGGCACCATCTATTCATAATATTTTGTTGTATTTTCCTGACGGGCAAGCCTTAAATGCTTATTCTTTTTCTTTTATTTTGTCTTCTTTTTTTGGGGGGGGGACATTTAATTTAACTATAGTGCCAGGTCTCTTTAAAAGATATTGATTAATTCCAATTAGTTTGGCCTTAAACCTGAAAAAAATTTAGTCTAGGGACATTACCAAAAGTATTATTTTCTTACACATGTTCTCAGTAAGTCTTAGTAAAACATTTCAAAGTAAATGAAGACCTAACTCTGAAGTCTGGAATATTTGTTGACATTATTGTCAGCATTATTGTTCTGATCACAGAGTGTCTCCTGGAGAATCAACCAGCTAAAAATATGTGTGTGGGTGTGGGTGTGTGGGTGTGTGGGTGTGTATACATATAGAACCTGTAGGGTTGAAACAGCAGTTTATAGGAAGTTGTTAGTATGACATGACATTCAGCTACCAACTATTTAGTAATTTGTTTTCTTTTGCTTTAAAAAAATTAAAAAGACAAGCTATTGTTGAAGACAGTCCCATAGAAACAGCACAGACCTTAACTAGAGTATTTGTAGATAGACCTGTCAGTAACAGTTCTTGGAATCAGAATTTTTTTTTTTATTATACTTTAAGTTTTAGGGTACATGTGCACAACATGCAGGTTTGTTACATATGTATACATGTGCCATGTTACTATGCAGCCATAAAAAATGATGAGTTCATGTCCTTTGTAGGGACACGGATGAAGCTGGAAACCATCATTCTCAGCAAACTATCGCAAGGACAAAACTCACTCATAGGTGGGAATTGAACAGTGAGAACACACAGAATTTTCTTAATGTGAACCTCCAAATGTCTTCACTTGAATTATCTCGATTTTGTCCACATTATTTGTTTTATAGTTATCATGTGAGAGCCTTGCTTTTTACTTAAGATGATTAAAAAATTGTTCATGGGGCTCTTCAGACCCTGTTTTATGAGTGTCGGTAATAATAAAATCAACAGAAAAATATTTTACATTCTGTTGGGGGAGGAAGTTGTTCATTTTTAAAGTTCTTCCTTATTTTTCCTGTTAATACCTGTATAAAACATCACAATAAAATATTGCATTTTTGGTGCAAGAGCTCTTCTCATCCGATGCTGACAGTAGGACTGCCATATAATCAGCAGCAGTTTCCAACCTCGAGAGAGAGGCATTTGCTGAGTCATTTGGTTTGCTTTCTGTCTACGGGGTGTGAAGACGACTGGAAGTGAGGGAGCTTTGGGGATGGAAAAGTTGTGAGTCAGGGCGTTGCTTATGACAGAGACAGATTGCCAGGATGAGCTATAAATGTGGTATCTGCTTGTTCTTCCTGTTGTTTTGATGCTGTTCAGGAACCAGCAGAATTTGCTGCCCAGGACAGTGGATGATATACTTTGCTATATGCGGGTTGCCATTTTGTGAGCAAATGGCTTTATCTCTGTGCTTTTATTTTCCTTTCTATCCAAAAGATTGAAAGAGAAATTGTGATCACGGTATTTTAGGTTTTAGAGCCCACAATAATGACAGTATATGAAAGTAATCAGATTCACTTTTCAATTTAGTTCTGGATATTTTAAAACCAAAATTACAGATAGGTATGTAAATAGGTAAATTAAGTGGGCAACACTGGGTAATCCCCAGAGATGGCAAGCTCCTTAGGGAAGCAACAGGACTTTTCTGAGAGTGGCACCATCTTGGCAGCTCTACACACAGTTAAGATTTGATAAGTGCTTGTTGCCCAGAGGATATGATTCCTTTTAAGCTGCTCTTTATTCCAGTCAAAAATGGATACGGTATTTCTCATGTTGCTTCAGGGCTCTCACTGAGGTTCTATCAGCAGCAGGTTTTGTGCCAGAAGGCACTGTTTACTTAATTTAAACACACTCTGGCAACTGAAAAGCAATTTAGGGGACCATATATCCATGTGAATATAGATATCATTGTCACCTAAGTAAATATCTTCCAGAATACTTCCATGGCCTTTCCTATTAACCTTTAAAAACCCTTCCTCGACTATTTTCTTAGTCACTAAATCCAGAAATAGGAATTAGTGGGAGCTTTTGGTTATATGACAATGGATGCTCAAACAGGATATAAGTGATGGTACTCAAAGGAAATACAGCTTCATTATGTCACACATTACAAACTCATCAACCCCTTACCTATTGAGAAGCTGTAACAGAATTTTTTTCCTAGTAATTTTAGGAGAATGGGTTTGTTTGGGCAAGTTGTTATCAAATGTTTGTTTGCTTTTCTTATGTTTAGGTGGGTTGCTGATAAGTGTTTATGCTGTTTAGTTTTCTTTTCTCCTGGCTGGGTGTGGTGGCTCATCCTGTAGTCCCAGCATTTTGGGAGGCTGAGGTGGGTGGATTGCTTTAGCTCAGGAGTCCGAGACCAGCCTGAGGGACAAAGTGAGACCCTGTCTCTACAAAACATATGAAAAATTAGGTGGGCATGGTGGCATACACCTGTAGTTCCAGCTACTTGGGAGGCAAAGGTGGGAGGATGGCTTGAACCTGGGAGGCAGAGGTTGCAGTGAGCTGAGGTCACGCCACTGCGCTTCAGCCTGGGCAACAGAGCCAGACCCTATCCCCCACAAAAAAATTCTTTTCTCCTTTGGGTTATTTTTCTTTCCATTTCCACCATATGTGCAGTGATGCTAAGTGGAGTTGGTGATAATTAACCAATGGCTGTACGTCGAGAGTTTAGGGATAAATGTATTATTATACTTTAAATGTTAGTGTTGGTTCCTATGAAATGTGAAGTCAGTTAACAAATAATTATTCAGCAGTTCTCTCTAAATTAACTTTTACTACTCCTACTTATTTTTCCTTTGGCTAGGAGTATCTGATGGGATGGGAATTACAGTGGATCCTTCACGACAGGGGTTTGAAGGGCATGGTCCACTTTGGTCCACCTCTGCCACTCTGAGACAGAAGCACCAACCCCTCTTCTTCCTCCTCCTCCTCAGTCTACTCAGTGTGAAGATAACAAGAATGAAGAACTTTATGATGATGCATTTCCACTTAATGAATAATAAATATATTTTCTTTTGCTTGTGACTTTCTTAATAATATTTTCTTTTCTCTATCTTACTTTATGGTAAGAATCAGTATATAATACGTATAACATACAAAATATGTGTTAATCAGCTGTTTATGTTATTGATAAGGCTCTGGTTGACAGTAGGCTATTAGTAGTAGTTCTATTTGTGGGGAGTCAAAGTTATACATGGATTTTCAGTTGCATGGGAGCTGGCACCCCAATCCTTGCGTTATTCAAGGGTCAACTGTGCATAGTTTCAGTGGTAAATTTGAAATGCATAATGCGGGGATTCTCAAATTTGAAGGAAGTGATATGGGGCAAATGAAGCAATTGTAGTGTGAATGGGGTTATCTGGGACTTGGGGACAATGTCTGGTAATAAACAATGGTGTAGTTTGACAGGCCTGTGCTCTCTATGTCAGTCGTTTCCCAGCACTGATGCTGGTTTGTGATGAGTGTTTCCCAATCCACAGCAAAATTAGAAAAATAAGGCAAGTATTGGGAGTTTTTTTCTAATGCCTTCACTTCGTAAAATTAAAAAGTAATCTCACCCCTACTTAAAAAATATTTTTTCTGGTCTAGTAAGTACTAAAATTAGGGAAACATTGGTCTATACAGCCTTGCTAAATACCAGTGTAGCCCTTCCCACATTCCTTGACCACTTCCCAGGAAACCTGGTATTGGTGAACAATAAATAATCCTGATTTTAACCTTTTTTCAGCCTCTGCCTTTCCCAGCTGAAGAGATTTAGTTGGTAAACCTGCGTATGAATTAGTAGGCCTCTTCATACATCCTGTGACCACAGCTTACCTCTGATTTCAAGTTATACTCCTACAAAAAGTCCAGAAGGAAAATGACTATTTGTTTACTTCACAGTCTAAAGCTAAATATGGATTTTAATGATTATTACCAATATTCAGTAGCATTTTTTCAATGCACACAAGTGTATATCCATTTCCCTGGTGAAATCCATGTTTTTCTGGCTGAATAGAACATCTAATGGCACAAAGTTTTGAATGCATTTTGGAAAAAATAACATATACATTGCATCTCAGCTTTCTTTTCCCGCACAATTTAAGAAGACCTTTTTCTTTAAAAATAAACAAAATTGCATATATTTTTTAAAAAGTTCATCAAACTTACAAAAACTTGACTTGTCTTAATTAATTCTGTTTCTTAGAAAAGGGTTCCTGAGGGGGATGAGGGATCAAAGACTACACACTGGGTACAGTAAATACTGCTTAGGTGATGGGCACACTAAAATCTCAGAAATCACCACTAAAGAACTTATTCATGTACAATAAATATAAATTTAAAAAAAAGAAAAAAAGTGTTCCAACTTGGTGAGACTGATGGAAATGAAGACTAGTTGAAAAAAAACTTTTACAAGAAAGATTAAAAATTATCATGAAACAGACATTTTTTGGAACTGTAAAAATCTATAAAAGGGAAATTATTATTCAAGAGTTATACAGTTTCAAGTCCAAGTGCTCCAAAATGTCAAGAGACACAGCTTACTCAGCAATAGTAAAAGTAGCTTTCCTTGATCCAGCAATATCTAAACTAACTACAAGAAAAATCTTCTGCCAAACATTGGGAACTCACAGCATCCTAATCTTTAATCACAAGCATAAAGCAGTAAAAGATGTATTGAGAAATTACATCCAACCTCAGGGTAAGTTAAAGACAACATATAAATATGTCTGAGAAAGTTCTATGAAGAAGTTTCTAATATACTAGCCTTAAGATTTCATATTATTTTCATTCATATTTGCACACATGACTGCATATGGACATGTATAATACAAGAACAAAAATGAAGAAGTCCATGTAATGGGAACTATGTCAGTAAGATACAGTATTCAAGCAACAGCATGTTTTTCTTGGCTAATCTGATTAGGCTTTCTTTTCAGTCAAACTGGGTTTGTTCTCTAGTCAAATATGCCAACAGATATAGTCAATGAGGTAAAAAAGAAAAGAGTGGAATGATGTCTGTTACTATTCAGACACAGCCACTATGTAGCTTGATTACACGGACAATGTAGAATCTAAAGAAGACACTGAGTCAAACTTATAACTCATTAATAGACACTTTTAAAGAAAAAGGTGAATTATGTCTAAAGTTTTTACAACCTATTCATTTTGGATTTCTTCAATAACCTATGTATTGGAGAAAAGGCAACAGAGTTCCCTCAAAGGGCACAGAATTGCTAGTGGTTACTGTAGATTCTAAAAGATGAGCATTTGTTGGGGAAGGAAGAAAGACAAAGAAATATAAAAACTGTACAATAATATCAATCATGTCATTTACCCTTAAAACATTCTAGACACCGTTTTAAGCTCTTGACATCCATTTACTCCTCATAATCACACTGAGGCAGGATTGATGATTATACCTATTTTACAGGTAAGGCATACGAGTTGCAGAGCAGATAAGTAACCTGCAGGAAGTCACACAGGTGGTAGGTGGTGCAGCTGGAATCTGAATCAGGCAAAGCGGCTGCATGGAGCATCTTAAAACACGCTCTCTGCATTACCATCATCTACCATGTTACACATATTCTCTCATTTCACCCACACAACAATATTATGAGGTAGGTAACACTGTCTCCAATTTAGAGACAGAGAGATCAAGTCCTAGAGGCTATACCTTGTAGGGCATCATGAAATTATTAAATGGCAATGGAACTGAGATTCCAAGTGACAGGATTCAGACACCAAAGCCCCAGAGAAGAGGGGTACCAACATGAAGTTTCTCAACTGGACTAAACAGGGACATGGTCTCTGTGGCCCTTAAGAACTTTGTGCAGAGATAAGTGATTAATGCTATTGGAGTGTGGAGACAGTCTATTCTATTCATCACAGGGAATCCCAATCCCTAAAACAGTGCATGACATATGTGAGGACACCCTGCACATTTTCACACTTAATAATCCATCACAATTATCACACATAACTCAACAGTCATCACACTTAATAACTGATTGCTTAATGTCTCTTTCTCCACACACTGCAAGCTCTGTTCATTTCCTGGAGCTTACTATATAGTGAGAAGGTACTGTTCTAGGTGTCTGCAATATGTCAGTGCCAAAATAAAGATCCTTACCCTTTGTTTATTTAGCTCTGCACCCCGTCCCCTAGCAGAGTATCCTGGTTTTCAGTAAATATTTACTGAATGAGTAATGAATGAATCAGGAGGGGCAGGTGGGAGAAAAGGAAAAAAAAAACTACAGAGAAAAGGAAATATTTGGGTTTGATCTATTAACCCCCAGATTTTTATTAAAATCTTAACATGCTTATTATTAATACAAATGATCATTTTTGTTATTTAACTCATCTTTAAAAGCAGAAGTGTCACCAAATATATTTTAATTCCAGCAGTAAACTATGATCCAGGTTCTAAAAGAGGACACATGTTTTGCTTCTTTGTCAAATTTTTTCAAATTATATTCCCCAGAGCTTAGCCTGTGTTTGCATTCATTGCTTTCCAAAAGGCGACTTTACTAGGCAAGTTTTCTGTCAGTAATTAGAAGCATTTATCTTAAAGCTCATTTGGTTTTAGCAGTGAGGTTACAGGCTGTCATCCACATTGTTATTGACTCCCTCAATTAGAGGCAATGGCATTTCACCTCCATGCAAAATATTAGTAAATTAACAATATCCACTCCGCATTCATTTGAGAAATCTGCTCTGCTTGTGATGACGAATGTGACAAGCAGGGAGTAATCAGAGACACTCTGGTAACACCTTTGAGCCTTACAAACATCAATTAAATCTGGCCCTGCACCTTACAGTTGGGGTTTGGTTTGTAGGGCAAATTTCTTTTTTTATGATACAATGTGGAAGTTAGTGTTGGTAACTGGTGAGAAAAACAAACAACGGCCTGTAATCCTAGCACTTTGGGAGGCCAAGGTGGGCAGATCATGAGGTCAGGAGTTCAAGACCAGCCTGGCCAACATGGTGAAACCCCATCTCTACTAAAAATACAAAAATTTAGCTGGGCATGGTGGCGTGCACCTGTAATCCCAGCTACTTGGGAGGCTGAGGTAGGGGAATCGCTTGAACCCGGGAGGTGGAGGTTGCAGTAAGCTGAGATCACGCCATTGCACTCCAGCCCAGGCGACAGAGCAAGACTCCAACTCAAAAAAACAAAACAAAACAAAACAAAAACCAAACAATAACCCCAACAAAACATAGCCACAGAAGCATCCACCCTGATTTTCCCAAATCTTTTCAATTACTCAATGCCTGCTTTAGATCAAAATATGAACCCTGGCATTGTGAACAATTTCCAGATCAGATTTACAACTCTGCGACATGACAACTTTGACTCAAAGAGCAAATCACGTTAAATATTTCTTTATGGTGCTAAAAAGATTGCAAAGAAATTCTTCTTCAAATGTCATGTCTGTCTCTTTCAGGCCTAAGGGCATCCTAGTCTAATGAAGAGAGTTTTAACCCAGGAATTGTCAAGATCACAGGAGCTCTCTGGATGGGCTTCAGCTGATTTACCTAAAATTTGTGAAAAAAAGTCTTTATGTGCTTTTTATTGGGATGGGCATGGATCGCTTTGATTAGATTCTCTACAGAGGCTTGTAACCCAATTACACAAAACTCTTTGGTCCACTGGCCCGGGCCCGAGGGCTGAGATGAGGATTCTGCCAAGGTCTGCCACCATCTAGCTGTCAAGCAGCTGCTGTGGTTTTAGTGTCCTCTTGCAGAAAGTGCTTTCTTCAGATGACCCATTATCCTCTTTGTCTCCTCTACGCTTTAATGCTGGAATCTGATGTTGTGATTATCATAAATTTAGCTGAACCTTCACCTCTAATGTTCTAGATTCTAAAAACTGTACAAACTAATGATTCAGTGTCATCTTTCATTGGCACATTGAATATCATTAGCCATAAAACAAACTAAAAATTTAGGAAAACATTAATATTTGCATTGTATCAAAGGAGCAGAAGGGTGACTACCTCCCATTTTGATACATTATCACTTCTTTATGACAAGTCAAACCCTTAGGAAACTTTTTCTGTGAAGTCAGAATCTCATTTCTTTATGTAGTACATTATGACAAACAACGCTTAAATCTATTATAAACCCACATCAACTGTGTGGTTATAAGTCTATCAATCTTGTTAGGCTTCCAAAGACAGACAGAAGAGTGGAGAGACTGGACAAATATTGCTTACAATCACCCAGACAGTTACTTTAAAACACTTTTTTACTTGAGGACTACAGAATTTTGGCCAAGGTTAAAATTTATCTTCTTTCATAAAAATCAACTAAATTAAAATGAAAGTTTTTTTAAAAAACATGATGGCTTAAAAAGGCAAATCAGGTCAAAATGATACATTTTTTTCCATTGGTTCTGTACCCCCCAAAAGCCACTTTTTAAGGTAAAGAGGATTTCTACATGAGAACATGGGCTAATGAGAAATCTGAAAGAGCGCTCTTGTATTGGACTTGTAAAAGTCGAGCTAACTTACTGTCATGATGAGCCCCTTTTCCTGGAAGTATTTAACCAATGGAGCAGCATTCTGCTTGAAGTTCATTAGTCTCCTTTGGGTAGCTTTTACATTGTCGTCTGGTCGGCCCTGCTGTTCTGCACGCTTCAGTAATCTTTCTTTGAGTCTCTGATTAGCACAAGCCAGGAATACCACCAAATCGGGGGTACAGATCTGTGGAGAGCATCAACAAATAGAGAGGCATTCAACATACCAACTAATGCATGTGTGGGCAGCTGCATTCATTTCCTTTTGTTCTGTGGAGGCTGCCATATATTTGGCCCTCTATGTTTTTGACAGTGTATTTCCAGGGCTGCTGCTCTACCCAAGGCCAGGAGCAGCCATTCCCACTGTAGTCCATGTAAATAGCATTCTCTAACTCATGTGGCCATATGCAGTAGCCAACACTTTTTATATATGCTCAAATAAGTTTCCAAGTTGAATTAAGAACAGTCTCAGCCAAACTTTGCTAAAAATATTATATATGCAACTTGATTTTAGATGGGAGGAACTACTGGGCCACAGATGTTCTCTGCAGCAAACAAGTACTATTGTTATTATTACTATTTGGTGCCATTTAAAAATTATCTACTGTATGCCAGGCCCAATGCTGTTTCCTTAAGATATTGCTGGCTGGGCGTGGTGGCTCACACCTGTAATTTCAGCACTTTGGGAGGCTGAGGCGGGAGAATCATGAGGTCAGGAGTTCAATACCAGACTGACCAACATGGTGAAACCGTCTCTACAGGTGGTGGCACGCACCTGTAATCCCAGCTACTCAGGAGTCTAAGGCAAGAGAATTGCTTGAACCTGGGAGGTGGAGGTTGCAGTGAGCTGAGACTGTGCCATTGCACTCCAGCCTGGGTGACAGAGCAAGACTCCATCTCAAAAAAAAAAAAAAAAGATATTGCTAAATTTTACAACAATCTGCAAGGTAAATGTTATCTCCATTTCATAGATGAGCTGAGGCTCTGAGAAATTAAGTACTTGTCTGAGATCACATGGTCAGTAAAGTAAAAGTTAATGTTTGAACTCAAGTCTGTCTGGTCTAAGGCCTCTGTTCCTTTCACTATCACAAAGCACTAAAAGGCCCAAAGGTCTTCATAAATTTCAGAAAATACTAAGAAGTAGGATGAAAAGAACCTATGAAGTAAAAAGTTTCTATTTAACTAAATTAGAACTAGCATTGCATTTAAAACATAGCACGACTACATGAAGTGAATGCAGCTTATAACTGAGAATGGGACGAGGCAAAAAGACAGTTTGCATAGTGGTTTGAAGCAATAATCTCCAAAGTGTTTTACTGCCTCTTCACATTAGTAAATGTTTTAAGCATACACCGCAATTACTTATTAATTTACAAATTATGCATGTACATATGATATGCATGTATTACTATACTAGTGCAGAATGCACATTGTAAAATATATATATGAAAATACAATTTTTAAAGGATGGGATTCTATTATTGTAATTTTAATGATTTTTTTCCCATATCACAGTGGTTTGCTTTGTGCACTCTGGAGACCACTAGTTAAAAAATGGACTTGGGAGGCTGGAAGACATGGATTCCAGTTTTTTTGCCCCAGGACTTACTAGCTGAACGACAGGCACATAATTTAATCTTGCTAAACCTCTATGTCCTTATCTGTCAATAGAGATACAGGAACCTACCTCCTTGAGTTATTATGAAGATTAAATAATATAAAATACACAGCATGTATGTTTCATGGCAGGTGCTCAATACATTTTAGCCACATTTACTATCTCTTAGTTTTCATGATTCTATGTGGTCCTGGTTCTCCTTTAACTTCTTATTTTTTATTTTATTGTTTTGTCCTCTGCTCACATTTGTTCCTCCTCAGATCCCTGAAGTGGGGGTGTTTTCCAAGGCTTAGATCATACTCTTCCCTCTCCAGGTTCTCACTCTTTCAGTGCCCTTCCACTGTTTTGGTTTCAACCACTACCTTTTGCTGATAAAGTTCAAATCTACACTGTCAGCACTGACTTTCAATAGTACCCAGTTCTATGTTTTCAAATGTCTATGTGACAGCTCTATTTACATCTGAATGTTACCTGTGACTCAGCAAGACCAAAAATTAATCTCAGCAACTTCCCACCTAAATAAAACCTCAACTTATTTATTTTTATTGTAGCAACACTCCTTTCCTAAATCTCTTAGCTAGAAGACTTAGTATCTATTCTAACCCTTACCCATCTAAACTTCTATCTATCCAAGTTATCACTGTTGCCTATTGATTTTGTCTTTAAAACACTGTTCAAATGGCCAGGTGCATTGGCTCATGCCTGTAATCCCAGCACTTTGGGAAGCTGAGGCAGGCAGATCATGAGGTCAGGAGTTCGAGACCAGTCTGGCCAAAATGGCAAAACCCCGTCTCTACTAAAAATAAAAAAATTAGCCGGGTGCGGTGGCATGTGCCTGTAGTCCCAGCTACTCAGGACACTGAGACAGGAGAATCACTTGAACCCGGGAAGCGGAGGTTGCAGTGAGCTGAGATCGTGCCATTGCACTCCAGCCTGGGTGACCAGAGCAAGACTCTGTCTCAAAAAAAAAAAAAAAAAGAAAAAGAAAAAGAAAACATTGTTCAGGCGTCTCGTCTTCAATTCTCATTGCCACTGTGTAAGCACAGGCGTATGCTAGGAAAGGTGATTAGGAGCATGGATTGTAGAATCAGACAATACTGAGTTTGAATCTAGAATCTGCCTTCTATTCGTTGTTTGTCCTTGTGCAAATTGTTCAATCCCTTTGAACCTCAGTTTTCCCCACTGCAAAGTAAGGAATAAACTCCCAACTCAGAAGTTAGTATTTCCCAATTTTTAAACAACATGCAAATCATTTTTGAGAAACCTTAAAAAATTAGAGAATCACTTGTAGTATTTGTATGACATATGATAAAGAGATTACCTGAAGTTAAAGCTTTTATTTTTATCAAATATTATGTTATAAAATTCATAGTTAACATAATTATCAGTAACATCCAGCTTCAGCCACTATAATAAAAGATATAATTTAAAATTTACTTTAAATAAATTACATAAGAAATTTTTTTGACAAACAAAATGATATATTGTGCTTGGTTTGGTGATAACGCATATTAAAATATAAGAAAAAACTTCTAACTCAGCATTGAATGCAGATAAAAACTTGCATTTTTAAATTTTTGCATTTTGCACTGAAATGTTTTACTTTAATACATTTTGTGTTTATTTTAGTCTGTTAATGTAAGTGCTTCTCTTTCCTTGACACAGTAAGGCCATGGATAGCCTTCTACCTATGTGGGATTACTACAACAATTACAATCATCACTATATTTTGTCTTTTACTACAGGTATTGGCTTTTGAAACACTAGCGACAGCTTGAAATTTATGTGGTTTTATAATACTTTGAATAAAATTGCATTTTGTTTATGTATGTTTTTAGTTAGACTTTTTCCAAGCAGTTTTAGGTTTACAGAAAAATTGAGTGGAATACATAAGATTTTTGATCAATAAATGCAACTTCAGGCCTGAAAAAGATGACCTTGAAATGAATCTGCTAAGCTATTTAATGTTATAACTGTGATTAATTTGCTGTCTTTCCTTGGTATAAATTAATGCCATATGACTAGTTCAGTGGAAACCTTACAGGCCAGGAGAGAGTAGCATGACATATTTAAAATGCTGAAGGAAAAAAATACCATTACCCTGGAATAGCATATCCAGCAAAAATATCCTTCAAACATGAAGGAGAAATAAAGACTTTCCCAGACAAACAAAAGCTGAGAGATTTCATCAACACCAGACCTGTCCTACAAGAAATGCTAAAGGGAGTACTTCAACCAGAAAGAAAAGTTAGTTAATGAGCAATAAGAAATCATATGAAGGTAGAAAACTCACTGGCAATAGTAAGTACACACACACAAAAAAACCACAGAATATTATAATACTGTAGCTGTAGTGTGTAAGCTACTTTTATCCTAAGTAGAAAGACTAAATGATGCACCAGTCAAAAATAATAACGATGATAACTTTACAAGACATAAGATATAAATAAAAACAACAAAAAAGTTTAAAAATGGGATGAAGTTAAGGCATAGAGTTTTTATTAGTTGTCTTTTTGCTTGCTTGTTTGTTTATGCAAACAGTGTTGTTATCAGATTAAAATATGGGTTATGGCCAGGTGCAGTGGCTCATGCCTGTAATCCTAGCACTTTGGGAGGCTGAGGTGGGCAGATCATGAGGTTAAGAGATCGAGACCATCCTGACCAACATGGTGAAACCCTGTCTCCACTAAAATTACAAAAAGTAGCTGGGCGTGGTGGCACACGCCTGTAGTCCCAGCTACTCGGGAGGCCGAGGCAGGAGAATCACTTGAACCCGGGAGGCGGAGGTTGCAGTGAGATGAGATCACGCCACTGCACTCCAGCCTGGCAACAGAGTGAGACTCCATCTCAAAAAAAAAAAAAAAAAGGGTTATAAGATAGTATGTGCAAGCCTCATGGTAACCTCAAACCAAAAAACATACAATGAATACACAAATAAATAAAAAAGCATGAATGAGATTGGTGCCCTCATAAGATAGAAACCAGAGATTCCCTGTCCCTTTCACCATGTGAGTGCACAGAGAAAAGACCGCTATGAACCAGGAAGCAGGCCCTCACTAGACACCAAATATGCCAGTGCCTTGATCTTGCACTTCCTAGCCTCCAGAACTGTGAGAAGTAAATTTCCACTGTTTTTAGGCCTGGATAAATAGATAATTAACATATGACTGGGAATAAAAAAAATTAAAATACAAAATAGCCAAGATCACCACAGCGGGTAGGCGTAATCAGCTGACTGCTCCACCCCAGCCATAAGGATGCTCATGGGATTCCTTGTAACCCCTGCATACATTATGGCCTGATGTTCTCCAATAGTGCTCCATTTTAAAGGGAAAATATACTTAAATTGTTTATGTTTTCCCAAAACTTTAGTAGCAGACATCATTCTATTTTAAAAGATGTGAAGACCCCAGAAAGTTTTTAAGAAATTCACTGTGAAATGTTGAGAAGTATCAGCAAACAAAACAGTGGTCACAAGATCCTTTGCATCCTTTTCCTTAGCGTATGTTCTCAAAAAATATGTGCTGATTGAATGAGTGAATAAATAAGTTACAAAAAAAAAAAAACCCAAAAAAACTGAGGCATCACTTTTGTCTACACGGAAGTAAACTTTCAAATTATTGATATTGTTTCTCCTGTGGAATCAACAAATTCAGTCTTTTTTTCTTCTTTCATTACACAGACAACTCAATCTTCCTCTGTCCATTTTTAAAGCCTTTACTTGAATGACTGTTCTGTTAAAAGAACCTGTGACTGCCTTTGTATAAGCAAAGACATATTCATTGTGTCAGACTGCAAAGTGAGCTCATTTTAATGCTCCTTGTTCTTAACTGTCAGTACTTTTGACTGCCCTATTCTTTATGAAGAAGTGTTAGAAGGTCTAGACTCCATAATTCAGATAAGCTGAACGGTCAGAAACCAGAAAGTAAAGTACTAAAGAAAAGAGAAAATCACAGTTGAAACAAAAACTTTCTAAAAAAAGGAAAAAAGACAGACAACTGGACTTCGCTATCATTTAACATGGAGATAATTTCTGGGCAGAGCTTTCAACAGACCACAGGGTTAGGGGACAAAAAGTGGTATATGGGGCCCACCCAGGGGAAGAGGCTCTAGAAAGTAACCACACCAAACCCCACCCCCAGGCTTTTGTTGGACTCCAAAATGGTATACCATCAGAGTATGTGTGAACCACCCTTAGATAACTAAATTTCATTTAGGATACTCTCAAACTCTTATTGCGTTAAGGTGGTTGAATGTGTTTAACAGAGACAAATGAAAAGAGAACAAAAAGGACAGGTCAGAAGAAAATAATCCAGAATGAAGCAAAAGAAGAAAAAGGTAGAAAAAATATGGAAAGGAGCAAAAGAGACACCTGAGACATGGTTAGAAGGCTCTAGAAAAGGAGAGAAAATGAAGAAGCAATATTTGAAAATATAATACCTAAGAATTTTCCAAACTGACAAAAGCCATCAAGTCACAGATCCAAGAAGCAATACAAAAACCAACAATAATAAACAGAAAACTCAGATCTAAGCACATCATAGTAAAATTGAAAACCTAGACAGACCAAAAAATATCTTTAAAGCAGCCAAAAAAGAAATGAGAGATTACTTTCAGAGAAGCAACAATTAGACTGACAGCTAAATTTTCAAAAGAAACAATGAAAGTCAGAAAACAATGACACTATTTTTTTAAAGTGTTGATATATAATAACTGCCAACCTACATTTTTATATCCAGCAAAAAAATCTTTCAAAACTGAAGACTAAATACAGCATTTCCAAACAAACAAAAACTGAGAGAATTTGTCATCAGAAATTCTATAGTAATTAAAACATCACAGAGTATTCTTTAGGTAGAAGAAAAATGATCCAGGATAGAAAGTTGGCCCAGAAGAATGAATGAAGGGCAATGAAAATGGTAAATATGTAGGTAAACCTAAATAAATATTAACCATATAAAAGAATAGTAAAAGTATCTTGTAGTATTTACAAATAAAGATAGTACATAAATCATGAGGCAGTAAATGAAGTTCAACTGTTCTAAAATCTTTTACTTGTTCAGGAATTGTACCTTTACCACTGTAAAAGTACTGATTTCTATGAGACATTAATAAGTTAGTTAATGATAATATGCCATAATTTCTAGAAGAGGAGTGGGTAAACTCTTTCTGTAAAGGACCAGATGGCAAATATTTCAGGCTTTGCCGGCCATATGGTCTTGTAGCGTGCAAGTAGCACAGACAATAAGCAAAATAATGGGCATGGCTGTGTTCCAATAAAACTTATTTACGAGGATAGGCAGCCAGTAGGACTTGGCACATGGGCCATAGTTTGCTGACCCCTGCTCTAGAATAATCACAAAAAAAGTTGTCACATAAGATACAATCAACTGGCATGGGGGGGTGGAGATTTAAAAATAAAAATTGCTTAATTCAAAAAAAGTAAGAAAGGCGGAAAGAAACACAAAACAAGTGGAACAAATAGAAGGTAAATTGTAAAATACTGGATTTAAACCCAAGTATATAAGTAATTACATTAGATTTGAACAGAATAAATATTTTAATTAAAAAAATATGAACTGGATAAAAACAAAAACAAAACTCAACTACTTGCTCTTCATAAGAGTGTCTTAGGCTGAGTTCTCCTGTGCATGTGTGCCTCAGGGCAGAAAGCCAAACATACACCATGAGTTTCTGCGCATTACACCGGCACAAAGCTAGTCACAGCAAAAACGGCTAAGTAAAAGGTGGACTCAGAGGTTATAAGGTGGGGCCTCAGAGGTGTTTGATACAGAGTACACTTTAAAGAGGCGAAAAAGCTAAAGGTAAAAGGATGAGAAAACATACCATGAAGACAGTAAACAACAGAAAGCTCGTAAAACTATACAAATATCAAACACAGCAGTAGACTGTAGGGAGAAAAGTATTACCTAGAGCTAAAGAGTGCCATGTCATTATGATAAAAGGTTTAATTATCCAGGAAGAAACAATAACTTTTAATTTGCATGATCTAGTAAGCTAGCTCAAAGTATTTAAAGCCGAACTTGAACAGAACTAAAAGGAGAAAGTCACAAATCCACAATCATAGTAGCAAATTTTAATATATCTTTCTGAGCAACTGATAGAATAAGTAGCAAAAAAATCAGTTAGAGCATAGAATATTTCAACACAATTAACAAACCAACATTTATTTATAACGCTGCAACCATCCAGTTGAGGATAAAGTCTTCAAAAACACACAGAGAAGTTGTCATAAAAGTTGAATATATTCTGAGCCATAAAGGAAGCCTCAACAAGTTTGAAATGATTGAAATCATATAATCATCAATGGCTATAGTAGAAATAAGCTCTGCATAAATAATAAAAATAAATAAATAAATAAATAAATAATAAAAATATAACTAGAAAATCCCCATGTATAGAAATTAAATGACACACTAATAATATATTTCCTGGGTTGAAAAATCACAATGGCAAAAAATAATATTTTATATTAAATTATAACAAAATTGTGACATTCTAAAACATTTGCAAGGTTGAAATCAGTGATCTATCTGTGTCAAAATGGTAAAAAAAAAAAAAAAAGAAAAATTTAGACCTTTTAAGGTCTACTAAAAAGTAGAAAGAAGAAAAGATAAAGAGTAGAAATTAATAAAATATAAAATAAGCATATTATAGCTACAGGGTTGGTTCTTTGAAAAGACTAATAAAATTGATAATCCCTGGTAAAACTAATGAAGAAAAAGAGAAAAGGCACAAATAATATTGCAAATAAAAATAAATGAATCTCTAAATATTCTATAAAGTTTAAGATGCTAAAAGAGGATATTAAGAATAACTTTATGAAAACAATTTGGAAATGTTATATAAAATGAACAGATTTCAGTGGGACATGATAGTGCTCTGTAGTCCTACCTACTCAAGAGGCTAAGGTGGGAGGGTCCCCTGAGCCTGGGGAAGTCAAGGCTGCAGTGAGCCATGATGGTGCCACTGCACTCCAGCCTGGGTGACAGAATGAGACCCTGTCTCAAAAAGAAAGAACAGATTTCTAGAAAAACTCAACTTCTCCATACTGACAAAAGAATAAACAGAAAGTCTAAATAGTTCTATATTTATGAAAGATATTAAATCCATAATTCAAAACTCTCACAAAAACAAAACCATAGACCTAGGTGGCTTCACTGGTGAAATGTACTAGAAACCAATCTAACAAAAGCCTTCTGTAAAATACCAAAAAAAGGGAATATTTTCCAATTCATTTTATGAGGCTACCATAATCCAAAGCCTGAGAACAACATTAGAAGAAAAAAAAATTTTAGGCTGATCTCACTCATGAACGTAGACACAAAAATTCTAATAATATAGCAAATGAATCTGTCAATATGTAAAAAGGATTATACATATCATGACCAATTTGGATTTAACCTGTGGGTGAAAAATTGATTTACCTTTCAAAAACCAAGCACTGTAGTTTATGAAATGAATAGAATAAAGGGGAAAATCATTTGATAATCTTAATAAATTAATAAATATGGAAAAAGCTTTGGTAATATTTAACATTCATTCATGATACTCTTATCAAACTAGGAATTCAAGAGGTCTTCTTTCATTTGATAAAGAACAAATACAAAAAATGAATAGTAAGCATCATACTTAATTGGGAAATGTTGAAACCTTTCCCTTCAAGATCGGGACTGAAACAAAGATGCTCATTATCATCACTTCTAGTTAACATTGTAATAGAGATTTTAGACAGTTCAATAAGACACAAAAAAGAAATAAAACACAAGTTTGGAAAGAAAGAAATACAATTGCCGTTATTTGCATATGATATGATTGTATATATAAAAATGAAAAATTTAAAACTATTAGAATATGCAAATTTAGCATGGTCTGCATAATTATATTATATTTTTGTATATTAGCATATTATATTTTTGTATATTAGCATAAGGCTAATATACAAAAATCAACTTTATTTCTATGTACTAGCAACAAATAACTTAAAATGGAAATAAAAATATTAAATTTTAAAAAGTCATTTAATTACCTAGGGGGAAAATCTAATGAAGGATGGTACAAAAACACTATACTAATCTTGGTAGACATTAAAGAAGACTTAAAATGAGGCATGTGCCATATTCATGGATGGAACACTTAATATCATAAAATATGTCATTTTTTCCCAAATTGATCTGTAGATTCAATGTAATCCCTAAATTCCAACAGGTTTTCTGGGGAGGGATACAGAAATTGAAAAGCTGATTCAAATTTATTTGGAAATGCAGAAGATCAAGAATAACCAAGGTGATCTTCAAGCCAATCTTGAGGAAAAAGAATAAAGCAATAGATAGTGTGGTATTGCTGTAAGGAAAACTAGTAGAACACTGGAACAGAAGAGAGAACCTAGAGACAGATTCACTGCCCAAATATATGGGAGTCTGATTTACGGCAAAGGTGGCTCTGCAATGCAGTAGGGAAAAGGACAGTCTTTTCAACAAATGGTACTGGGTAAAGTGGATGTCCATATGGAAAACAATGACTCTGGACTCCCTACATTATATGATATGCAAACAATTCATTCTAGATGGATTTTCAGATCTAAATGTGAAAGACAAAATGATAAATAGTCTAGAAGATAATACATAAGAAAATAGTTTCTATATCTTAGGGTTGGTAAGGATTTGTCAAACAGAACCTAGAAAACTCTAACCATAAAAGAAAAGTTTGATAAAATAGATTGCTTTAAAATAGAGAAAAACACTCTTATTATTAAAATACTCCATTAAGAGTAAGAAAATGTCAGCTGCACAGGAGATGTTTGCCACACGTATAACCAACCTCATTCCCTCTCTTCATTTTTGAGGAGAAAATAGTTGTCTACAGTTGGTCAGAAAGACTTTTCACTCTGCTACAATTCTGAGCAGAGGTATGGTTTGCCTCTCTTTTATCTCCAAGAGGCTGGAGAATATCCATCTTTCTTTCTGTCTGCTGCTCATCTTTCTATTTTGAACTTGCTTTTTCTATGCAGCTAGTGAGATCTGCCTGACTTAATTCTCAGAAGACCTCTGTTGGGCAGCTAAGCGCTGACAGAGTTCATGGTTCTCTGGCTCCAGTTCCTGGCTTCTTCTCCACTAGCATTGCCTGAATCAACATTTTTGTGACAATAGCAGGGCAACCTGAGACTGGGGGTGAAATTAGGATTGGAGGAGGCTTTGGTCAGCTTTGGTCCCAGGCTCCAGGCTATCCCCAGCCCAGATAAAAGGAATTCTTCATGTGGTTCAGATAGCATTTTGGGACTCCCCTTGGATTTGATAACAAAGTTTCACAGCAAAGGAATGGTTTTGTTTCTGAAAAGGTAGTCCTTGCACTAGTTGCCCTTGTTCAGGCATCCTCTAGAAGCCTGTTAGAAATGCAAATTCATATGGCCAGGCACAGTGGCACACCTGTAATTCCAGCTACTCAGGAGGATGAGGTGGAATGATCAGTTCAGCCCAGGAGTTTGAGACCAGCCTGGGCAACACAGAAACACCCCATTTAAAAAATGCAAATTTATGGGCTCCATTCTGCTTTATTGAACCAGAATCTCTGGAAATGGGACCCATGAAAGTGTGTTTTAACCTCTTCTTTATATTATAAGAAACTTTCTACACAGAAATGAGTGGTCAAGATGGGACCTTAGTGAAGTTGTAGGGTATTTAAAAGTAAAATAATAACAACAATAAAAATCCAAAGTGTATCAATATGATTAACCATGAAAATGAAAAAAGAAAAGCTTTTTTTTTTTTTTCACTGAGGGAGACAACTAGTATATGAAACTTTATTTTGGTGGTTTAGCCATTTCCTGTTGAAAAGCTGCGCTCCATCTGTTATTGTTTGAGTATGTCCACCAAAAGTTCACGTGTTGGCAATTTAGTTGCCATTGTATTGGTATTAAGAGGTGGGGCCTTTGGGAGGCAATTGGGTTAATACCATTACAGTGGGAGTTCAGCCCCCTTTGCTGTCTTGTGTTCTCTCATCCACCCTTCGGCCATGGGATGACTCTTGCCAGACGCTGGCAACAGCCTCTTAGGCTTCCCAGCCTCCAGAACCATAAGCCAAATTCACTTCCGTTCTTTATAAATTACCCAGGCTGTGGTACTGTTATAATAGCATAAAAGGAACTAAGACACTATCAATTTCCATGATCCTGTGGTAATCTCTTACAGCCCCAAATGCATATTGTTCTACTACTTTAGTAAATAAGTTAGTTACTAAGTTACTCTGTCCTTTCAGAAGCCTAATTAATCATATCTGCTGAACAGAGTATATCGTTAGTGGATTCAAAAATATATCATTAAAATTAGTTTATGAAACATACATTTCTGTGGCTTCATTTTTATGGCTCAAATCTTCATTTCAATAAGAGTGATTGGGGTACATTAGGCTCTCAAGATATAGGACTTTAATAAAGAGGAAAAGGTTGAAGTTTTTTTTTTCTTTTTTTTTGAGATGGAGTCTCACACTGTCACCTGGGAGTGCAACGGTGCGATCTCGGCTCACTGCAACCTCCGCCTCCTGGGTTCAGGCAATTCTCCTGCCTCAGCCTCCTGAGTAGCTGGGATTACAGGCTCCCGCCACCACGCCCGGCTAATTTTTTGTATTTTTAGTAGACACAGGGTTTCACTATGTTGGTCAGGCTGGTCTTGAACTCCTGACCTCGTGATCTGCCCACCTCAGCACCCCAAAGTGCTGCAATTACAGGCGTGAGCCACTGCACCTGGCCTGAAGTTTTAATGAATAGTATATACCAGGTTGACAATAAGGAAATGAATGTAAAGTTACAAAGCTATTTCTTTTCCCCAAGATGTCTTTTCCTCACTGCTAACTTGATTATTCAGGCATCTATTTCATTTATTTATACATTTATTCAGCTAGTATTTACTAGGATCCTATTATGAGCTAGAAGTGAAGTTCTGGAAAGGTAGACTGAGACTAGATGGGCTGGCATTGTCTTCCATGCTAAGCAGCTGGGGTTTTGTTTCATATACATGGGAGTAATATATTTTATTTTGTGCTTTAGAGTGCTAATGGCAGTGCAGGCAGCAGACTGGATGGGGAGAAACTAGAGGCAAACAGATCATCTGGAAGAGCTAATGAGCCTGAACTGTCTATAATCATGTGCCCTTTATGAATAGAGGGCAAATAATATATAATGTAAAACATGATCTTTATGACCGTAAGTGCGAACACTAGGCAAACAGCACTGCAATAAGACAAAATAACTTTCTGAAATTGGAGGGGAGGGAGAAATGAAGGCAAATGAGTAAAGTTAAAAAATACATCAGCTGTTTCTACACCTGTGGGGTGAGCTATGCCTGCCTGGTTCATGGTGATCAGTTTATGGATTCCTCATTACTAGTGCATGTAATGCATGATTGAATAAACTGCAAACAGTGTCTATTAAGAAGCAGTCAAATGACTGGACGATAATGTTGGCCGATGTTGCCAGACTCAGCCAAGAAAAATCACTGCAGAGACTTTCTTCAGCATGTTGTTAATGTCACCATTTAGCAAATTTCTTTGTGTGTGTGTGTTTTTTTTTTTTTTTTGAGACAGGATCTTGCTCTGTTGCCCAGGCTGGAATGCAGTGGCACAATCATAGCTCACTGCAGTCTCAAACTCTTTGGCTCAGGTGATTCTCCCACCTCAGCTCTTGAATAGCTGGGACTACTGGTGCATGCCACCATGCCCAGTTTATTTATTTACTTATGTATTTGTAGAGATAGGGTCTTCCTGGTTTTCCCAGGCTGGTCTTGAACTCCTGGCCTCAAACAATCCTGCCACCTTGGCCTTTCAAAGTGCTGGGATTACAGACATGAGGCATTGCACCCTGCCCCATTTAGCAAACTTCTAAGCCAGCTCTCTCTACCTGCCTCCTTACAAACATTTAACATTTAAATTCATGATATTGACTATAGGAATGATTGCCCATGAGATTCTGTTATTGGTATGTGAACACAATCCTGACTTATATTGACAACTATGTTCATGAATTCATGGAAGCAAAGATTGAGAAGAATCCTTAAAGATCATGTGGTCCAAATTCCTATTTAATCTGCATAGCAATTAATCTTCAAAAAAATTTTGGAGCTAACTAAAAATATGTATCTTTAGTTTCATTGTATTCATTTAAAAAAGAAATAACAGTGTTATTTCTCCTTGATCTACCTACTTTGGACAACTGGATTTTATACTTTCAGACATATTGCATCCATTCAAAGGAAGTATTAGAAAAGTGATTTAGACATTCTTAAAGGAAGAAGCACATTTTCAAATCTTTTAAAAGCATTTCTTGGAGGAAAATAAAACTCCAGAGTATATTAAATGTGAACTGATAATGGGAGAATACAAAAGAGTGAGAAATTATGTGATAGCACCATTAATACTTCATGCACAAACCTACTGAATGGAAAATAGACTAAAAACTTGACACAAAATGTCATTATTAAAGATTTCCATTTGAAACTTACATGAAAGTACTTTAAAAAAAAAAACTTTGGTGTTATTCCAAAGGCAAACTGGTATCTTTTTTTTAGGAATAAGTCACTTTGATTTACGTAGCTGAAAGAAGCTAACACTTCAAAAGAAGATTCATGCTTAATATAGTTCTATTTCACACTTATCCACATTTATTTCTTAGCACTCAAACACAAAGACTGTCTCCAAAGAAATTCATAAGGCTATTAAGTTATTAATGGATGGAGGAGTGATGGTATTGCACTCTATTCATTAGGTCTTAACCAGATCTCTCTGCTTATCTCAGAGAGTTATCTCAGAATAACTCTCCTCTTTCATATTGGTAATGAAAAAATAATTTAAACATATCATCAGCCAATATTTGAGGCATTAAGTAACACCTAAAGTCCAGCCATAATTTGATAATATATCTTTAGTGCATCTTGTTCTCAAATTTTTCTTGCACATCCTACATATAAGAAACATTAAGGAAGAATCACTCATTTTTCCACTCCAATCCATAAACATTTATTAATTGTTTAATATGTACCTTTAACAGGTTAAACTAGCTCACTATTCTTCATTCCTTTCTTTTTCTTTTTAAACATTTTCTGACAAGTATGGTTCTAAAACCACCTGGAAATGCACTGATAGGTGTCCACTTCAGTTCAACAGACATTTACTAAGCATTTGCTATGAGCCAACTACCACACTAGATGAAAGAGATGCAAAATGGGCAAGATATAGTCCCTCCCCACAAGGTTCTCCCAATCCATTGTAGAAGCAGACACATAAAATGTTATTTCAATACAGTGGAATTGTATGGAAGTTTCACTATATTGGAATATAGTTCCAAAATGGAGACCAGCACAGGGTGTAACAGAGGTAGAGAAGAGGGCCTTGAGGTCTGGAAACTTGTGGTCGACGTGAGCAGCACATGATCATATGGCATGTTGTCTTTCCCCAGCAACTTTTTAGGACTCTGCTTTTCCCGTAAAATTGTGTAGGGAGAGGAAGAAAATAAGGAGTTACATCCAAGGTTGTGTCCTGGCAGGCAAAAATGGGTCTGTGAGAAATCCTGATGATATAATCAAATTACCTTTCTATCACTCATTAGTGAGATTTTATTCTACTACTACCAGAAATATAATAGTTGCATTTTGTATTTAAAAAGTGGCGGTCAGGTGCATTGGCTTATGCCTGTAATCCCAACACTTTGGGAGGCCGAGGTGGGCAGATCACCAGGTCAGGAGCTTGAGACCAACGTGGTGAAACCCTGTCAAAAAATACAAAATACAAAAAAAAAAAAAAAACCTACAAAAAAACCTACAAAAATTAGCCGGGCATGGTGGCATGTGCCTGTAATCCCAGCTACTCAGGAGGTTGAGGCAGGAGAATTGCTTGAACCCAGGAAGCAGAGGTTGCAGTGTACTGAGCCGAGATTGCACCACTGCACTCCAGCCTGGATGACAGAACAAGCCTCCGTCTCAAAAAAAAAAAAAAAAAAAAAAAAAGTAGCTCGTAATCTGGCATCCAGCTCTAAATTGCTCTGATGTAACAGAGAATGATGAATTCAAGCTTCAAGTTAGAGGCTGATGGCCTGGTAGCCACCATCACATCCAGAAGAGGAAGCTAAGCCGAGAGACTACCCAATGAAACGATCTGCAGAATACATGAAATCAAGTCTCCTTCAGACAATCAGGAACAGTCTCTGTTCAACAATTTCCCCATCTCGCCCCATGCCCCTTTAACTACAACCCTACTTCCAGGAGGAGGGTAGAGGTTTTTTTTTTTTCCCTATAAAGATCTAATAAATGTCTTGGTAGATTCAGAGTTTCTAGAACATCTGAGATGAGAATTCAAATGGTTTAACTCTGCGGTCTACATCCTGGGGGGTGTGGCCCCATTCAGGTGGGTTTATATCTGGGATGAGCAGAGAATCATCATTACTAATTATCACTGCACTTTAGATACGGCTTCAGAATCCTTCTCAGCATACTGGGTTAGGCAGTCGTTGCAATTTGAATGTGGTACACAAGATGAAATCTTTTTGCCACCATTGGTTTATACACATAAATGAGGTGGCTCTATAGGCATACACAAAAATTAGTTTTAGTCTTATTCTATAGCCATGAGTAAGACAGACACACACACACACACACGCAAATGGTGGTGAACTTTTTAAAAATATGTTCCACACTTAATTAATTGAATTTTTAAAGCAGTGGTGGACAGAAGAGACATTTTTCATTAAAATCAGAGAAGTTATTTCCTAACATTGTTCATGCCATTTCTTAATGTTCGGCATTTTCAGCAGGCTAATCTTCACCCTACTTTCTCATTAGTAAATGGGTAGATTGCCAAGGCTCTACAAGGCAATAGCTATTATAAGAACGGGTCTTTTCAAATTGTGCTGGTGCCTTGAGTTGAACCCAGACTTTTGAGTCTCTGTTGGCTGCAGCAGCAGCAGCAGCTGCTTTCACCCTGGTCTTCTGCTCCAGCAGGGAGCCAGAGCACTGAAATGTAATCATTCTCACAGGATATTTTTAGATTATTGATTTGGTGCTTTATTGTTTCCTTATTTTTGGAAATGTATGAGTGATTTGGACAGAAACTAATCTGAACTGGAAACCCTTTCCAAATATTTCTCTCCTCTATTTCTTTCTCTGTGTGTGTATTATATCTATCTACACACACGTGTATGTATGCACACACATACACATACATAAACACACACTGACTAAAGAATGATATTTATTAGAATATTTGGTAGTTCAAGTGGAATATATTTGAGTTAATTTCCAAAAGGCTTATTATTAAATTATAATAGAAAGCAAAGAAGTTCAGATATGGAAAGGCCTGCTAGGGATTTTAAACCATTATTCATTCTAATTATTCATTTGCTCGTTCATTTCGATCATTCATTCAGTAAATATTGAGTGTTTATATGTACAAAAATAATATTAAAGAATTCCTAAAACTTTTCAGACAAGAAGAATCAATGATTGGCTCTAATAATTTGCTCTAATGTTTATGGTACTTTTAAGGAGATGTTTCTCCTATATAAATTCAAAATTGTTTTCTTAAATGCAAATTTATTTACTCAGCAGAAAAGAAGCAGACAATATGCTATTTAAAAACTCTTTTACATGCATGGGAAACAGTTATAAGGAGATGACTATAAAGAAAAACAGGCTGGGTGCGTTGGTTCACACCTATAATCCCAGCACTTTGGGAGGCCAAGGTAGGCAGATCCCCTGAGGTCAGGCATTTGAGACCAGTCTGGCCAACACGGCGAAACTCTGTCTCTACTAAAAATACAAAAAAAATTAGCCGGGCGTGGTGGTGCATGCCTGTAGTTGCAGCTACTTGAGGAGGCTGAGGCAGGAGAACTGCTTGAACCTGGGAGGTGGAGGTGGCAATAAGCCGAGATTGTGCCACTGCACTCCAGCCTGGGTGACAGAGCGAAACTCTGTCTCAAAAGAAAAAAAAAAAGAAAAGAAAAACAAAGATTTTGAAATAAACAGCGCAGAACTTGTGAAACTAAATGCATTCTCTCTTACAAAATAGGGCAGTTGGAAAATTAAAAATTCACTTTAATATGTTGTCCACTGCTCAGAGCATTTTGGGATCTAACTTCAGACAGGATCTTTTGAATCTAAACCGCAGTCCTTTGAGACTAGACCGACCTTTTTCATTGCTTAGGGAGATAGTATAGTTGGGTGGAGAGAGCACTGGAGAAAAGACAGTAAGGTGCGTAATTTAGCTCTCACGTTAACTAGATGTGTGAATTCCAGCCAGTCATTTAATCTCTCTGGGACTCAATTTTCTCATTTACAAAATGAGATCAGTAGCTACCAATCTTTTTTAGTTCAAAGACCGTTTTTAAAGTTTTTTTGTCTTTGTTTTTGCTTTTTTTAAAATCCCAAGAATCTCCACATGGTAAAGCTGTACTTTTGGCATCAGTTGATTGAGAAAATGCTTCTGTTTGCCTAGGTTTGCTTTCCTCTGCAATGACTCAGCAACCCCCAGAGGGAGGAACCACCAGTCACCTGAAGCCGGATAAAGTAGCCGGTAAAATTTGTGCTTGAGTTACTCTTCTATGAATCAATGTACTCATGGAAACCATTAGTTAAAGAATGAAGGGAAAGAATTTCTTTAGGCCATGACTCACAGAAAAAAAAAGAAGAAAAAAAGAACCAAGGACTACAAACAGATTAAATCCTATAATCAAGGGCTACTCACCACATTAGTAAATTAGTCACTATTCATTCTTCTGATGCAAACATAAGCATATCACCCTCTATCCCATCCACGTATTTGGACAAATACCCATGACTATGTATTCAAACAATGCTATTTTAAAAATAAAGATATTATTCTTCTCAGTCAATATTTTAGGAAATAATCATCATGGAAAGTTAAATAATAAGCTAGACACGGCTCACCCTGTTTTCATAGTACATAAAAATTTGCTGCTAATATATAGAAATACAATTGATTAGTAAATTGACCTTGTATTCCATGACCTTGCTAAATTTAACTAATAGTTTTGGTACACATTTTGTAGATTCCTTAGGATTTTCTTTGTAAACAATCATGTATTTCAACAATATAGACAATATTAGTCCTTCCTTTCCTGTATTATGCCTTTTGTTTCTTTTTCTTGTCTCAGAGCACTATTTAGAACTTCTCAGACCACTATTTAGAATTTTTACTACTTCTATTTAACAATGTTAAATAGAAATGGTAAAAGCCGACACCCTCACAATTCCCAATATTAGGGGGCAGCACTCAACATTTTACCATTAAGTATGACGTTAGCTATATAGGTTTTTGTAGATGCTCCCTATTAGAGGAGAATTCCCTTCCAATCCCAATTTGCTGGGTTTTTAATGAACTTATGTTCAATGTTGTCAAATGCTTTTTCTGCTACTATGATCAAAAAGAACATCAAGCTTTTAAAATGTATTGAGACTTTTTTTTTTTTTTGAGACGGAGTCTCGCTCTATCTATTGCCCATGCTGCAGTGCAGTGGCGAGACCTCAGCTCACTGCAACCTACGCCTCTCGGGTTCGAGTGATTCTCCTGCCTTAGCTTCCTGAGTAGCTGGGACTACAGGCGGCACCACCGCACCTGGCTGTTTTGTATTTTTAGTAGAGATGGGGTTTCACCGTGTTGGCCAGACTGCTGTCAAACTCCTGACCTCAGGTGATCCGCCCACCTCAGCCTCCCAAAATGCTGGGATTATGAGTGAGCCACCACGCCCAGCCGAGACTTGTATTAATGGCTTAGTAAATGGTTTATCTTGGTGAATGTACCATACACACTCAAAATCACTGTGCATTATTCAGTTGTTTGATACAGTGTTCTAGACATGTCTATTGTTCTTTAGATTTTCTATGTCTGTACTGGTATTTTGCCTAGTTGTTAATATTAAATACTGAGAGAAGATTGTTAACATTTCCAATTATGAGTTTGCATTTGTCTATTTCTTCCTTTATTTCTATCAATTTTTGAGTCACGGATATTGAAACTTTTTATTAGGTATATACACATTTATAAATTGTATGTCTTTCTGATGAACTGATGCATTCACCACTATGGAGTATTCCTCTGTCTCTGGTGATACTCTGTCTGAAGTCTACTTTAATGTCAGTAACATCACTCCAGCTTTCTTATGTGTAGTGTTTTCATGGTATACCTTTTTTTTAGACAGAGTCTTGCTTGTCAACACCCAGGCTGGAGTGCAATGGCATGATCTCAGCTCACTGCAATCTCTGCTTCTCGGATTCAAGCAATTCTCCTGTCTCAGCTTCCTGAGTAGCTGGTATTACAGGCATGCACCACCATACCTGGCTAATTTTTGTATTTTTAGTAGAGATGGGGTTTCACCATATTGACCAGGCTGGTCCCAAACTCCTGACCTCAGGTGACCCACCTGCCTCGGCCTCCCAAAGTGGTGAGATTACAGGCATGAGCCACCGCACCTGGCTTGGTTATACCTTTTTAATCCTTTACTTTCAATCTGCGTTTTAATTGTTTAAAAAGTGTCTCTTGTAAAAATGAAGTATGCTTATTTCTACCCACATAATGAAAATCCCATTTTAATCTTTCCGTTATGGTAGAAATCCTTCCAATACGGTTTGGCTGAGTCCCCACCCAAATCTCATCTTGAATTGTAGTTCCCAAAATCTCCACATGTCAAGGTAGGGACCAGATGCAAGGTAATTGAATCATGGGGGCATTTACCCCCATGCTGTTCTCATGATACTGAGTTCTCATGAGACCCGATGGTTTTCTAAGGGGCTTTCCCCACTTTGCTCAGCACTTCTTCCTGCCACCCTGTGAAAAAGGTGCCTTTCTTTCCCTTTGTCTTCTGCCATGATTTTAAGTTTCCTGAGGCTTTCCCAACCATGCAAAACTGTGAGTCAATTAAACCTCTTTTCTTTGTAAATTACCAGTCTTGGGTATTACTGCATAGTAGCATGAGAATGGACTAATACACCTTCTGTAGAATAAACAATTACCCTGTTTGTTCATTTTAGAAATTCAGCATCTCTAACATTTTTCTCATAACGTGGGGCACACTTGTACACATAATCATTCTTCACAGAATGCAATGTGCTTATAGTCAGTGAGACTAAATCAGTAGGATCTGAGAATAGTATCTTGGACTTCCAACATATATGACAGCCAGTTTAATTTGAATTTATATTTTTGGCAATTACTTAAGATATCCAAATTATAACTGTCTCTGCATTTTCTCAAGAAACTGGTCTTTTCTATTAAAGAAATTAAGGAAATTGGGCCTGGAAATTAAGGAAATACAATAGTTTATGTTTGAGTGAATCTTGGTGCAGAAAATACAAAATGTTACCACTGGGCAGCCTTTTGTCACTCATCCTTATGAGGCATTCTGGAGGAATCAAACCAGTGTGTGCTGGCATAAAAGAATGAAGACACAGTCATTGAACAACTGCTGTGGGCAGTGCCTTGCAGAGCCATGAGAAATACAAAAAGTAGATAAAAGAGTTTCAGCCCTTAATAAATCTGATTGTGTTATCCATTTTCCCTTTGCCCCTCTAGCTCTACTCTACCATTCTCTCCCCAATTCTGTGCCCTGATGACTCTTCTGAAATGTATAAATCAGTTCTCTTGATCTCTGGCTTGCAGCTGTTTTTGACCAACGGTAAGCATCAGTAGGAGATCAGAGGAAGGGAGGAAAGGAGAGTCTTGAAATTTATTCCCTTGGCTCTCATCCTGTGGAATCATCATGAGCTGGCTACCTCTCTCTACTAAAGGTCAAGGCCCCTATAAGGAACCTTTCTTCATACATCTGTCTTTTTCTAGGTTCAAGTAACTACTCCTCCTCCTTGAACCTATAGGCCTTGGGATGGAAACAGAACCCACTTCCAGCAGCCCTGTAGTATTGAACTATCTTTTGTTGTTTGTCCCACGCATACCTTTCCATTTTTTCCTCATGTCCTATGCACACCTTTATTAAACACTCTTCTGTTCAGCCTATTTGAGTATGCCATTGCTTTCCTGCTGGAACCTGACACAGCAATATGATGAACTAATAATTAGCAATATAAAGCATTATACGATAAGGATCATATAAATATTGTAAATTGTAACATAATTTGCTGAAGAAGTGGAGAGTAGACAGAAATCTCCAACGCTTAGGGTCCTAAAGGAAGATGTCCAAGAGAAGGAGAGACTGGACAAGCAGAAAAAAAAAAAGACCCACTGAAGAGAGACAAGCAGTGAGGGAGCAAGAACAAAGTGTATTGAAGGCACACTGGTAAAACAAGCCGGGTCCTGCTCAAATCGGATTGTTCAAATCAGATTGTTTAGGGTAGTGATTCCATGGAGACTCATGCACCTAATGACATTAATACTGGGAACCCATCTTACTTGAAATTCCTCATAGTCTAAGGAATTTCTCTTCCAGTCAGAAAGTGTGAAGACTAGTGAAGGTGACATTACTGATGTTATGATTTGAATCATGTCCCCGCCCAAATCTCATGTCAAATTTTAATCTCCAGTGTTGGAGAAGGGGCCTGGTGAGAGGTGATTAGATCATGGGGGCAAAGTTCTCATGAATGGTTTAGCAGCATCCTCCCTTGCTCCTGTATAATGAGTAAGTTCTCACAAGATCTAGTTGTTTACAAGTGTGTAGCATCTCCCCGCCTCTCTTTCTTCCTCCTGCTCCAGCCATGTGAAGTGCCATCCTCCCCTTTAAGATTCCACCATGATTGACACCAAGCAGATGCTGCCATGCTTCCTGTACAGCCTGTGGAACTGTGAGCCACTTAAACTTCTTTTCTATATAAATTACCCAGTCTCAGGTATTTCTTTATAGCAGTGTGAGAATGAACTAATACAATTGGGATAATGATGGATGTGCTCCAATTTCAGTGCTTCACTATTATTCGCAACAGACCACTTGTTTCATAACTATGACAACATGCTTATGGCTGAGAATCTTTGCTGTGTGCCATTATAGACTAAAGTTTGCATGCTAATGTGTTTAAGAATAAACTTTACTAAAAGTTGCTGATTTGTAAACTTGCAGATTCTTGGGTTCCGCTCACCAGAAATTCTAATTCAGTAATTCTCTCAGGGAGACTGGACAATACACATTTTTTAACAAGACATGTACTTGATTCTGAATCAAACCATAGAAGGAGAAACATATTTGTGGACAATAATTGTCATGAAAGGTTTTCAATCAAAGGGGTGAACTAATGGCAGTGGTCTTTCAGAAAGATTAGTCTGGCCACAGGACACAAGACAGACTAGATGTGGAAAGAATGAGGACAGGGAAGGTAGTTAAGAGAAGACTCTAAAAGTTCAAATAGATGGGACTGAACATCTGGCATGAAAAGATGAGCAAGAAACAAAATTAAGGGAAGGGACACATATAAGCAAAGTGAAAAATGGGCAGGTATTTATTATTTATTGAGCTTTATGGTGTGGGGGTTTAAAACATGTCAACAAGTGTTTTTTTTACACTCCTCCTATTTTAAAAAAAAGTGGATTCTAATTCCCTTCCCCTTGAATATAGGCCAGTCTCAGTGGCTCATTCTTAACAAATAGAAAGTGATAGAAGCGACACTGTATGACTCCTGAAGCTAGGTTACAAAAGGTGATAGGGCTTCCTTCTGGCTCTCTCAAGTTAATGCCTTTAGAGCCCTGAGCTGCTATGGAGTCCAGCTACCCTGAGACTTCCATGCAGAGAGATGAGAAGAGATGCCTGAGGAGCCTCAGCTGTTCCAGCACTCAACAGCTGGAGTCTTCCCAAACCAAGCATGAGGTATACAGATTGAGAAGACTTTGAGATTACTGCAATCCCAATCACCATTTAAATGCAACCTCAAAAGCGATGCTGAGTTGAAACCAATCAGCTGAGCAGTTCTTGATTTCCTGACCCATATAAAGCACGTGAAATTATAAATATTGTTGTTTTAAGCCAGTAAGTTTTTGGGTTGATTCGTTATGCAGCAACCATGCCTTGATATACATGGCAAAATCAAAGATGACTCTAATTTTATCTTTACACAAAGTTTGGATATTGACTCTCCACTTGGCATAAGGCAATTATAAATATCTCATCAGCCTTTTAACTTTAATGGTCTTTTGTAGCATCACAGCAAATTGCAATAAAAATAAATGAATAATCATCTTCTACTAACATATTATCAATTTCAAAACCTAATTATTAAATAATTATAAACAAGCTAAGTCATTAGTTCCAGGAGAAAGCATCAACATTTTCTTTTAATATTTTCATGAAAGTGCTAATGCTTAGAAAACATATTGCATAATTAAAATTAAATCACTCTCCCTTAGGAGGAAATCAAATTTGTCTCCCTTAGGCACAGCAAATCAAATTATGAGTTTGTCAAATCAATTCACTATGCAAGTAGGATGATAGCCCTCTGAGGGTTAATTTTCTTTTATCTCTAACGTTTTTTAAAAACCATATTTATCTAGTTGAGAATTTTTCATATATCCACTCTCACTCACTCAAACTCAGAACTTACTCTATTTTAGACTCCTTAAATGGCAATGCTGAGGCTAAATTACAGATCCTAGAGGAAATCACAAATAGAAAAAGAAAAAAAAATGAACAGATAGTCATTCTACATGCTTCAGCAGGCCTCAGTCTCTCATCCCACAATGCATGCATGACAAATGGAGTTCACAAGGGCTGTGTTTGCTCCAGGGCCACAACCTTCCTAAGCACAATTCCTGGAGTCCTTTCTGTCTTACTCAAGAAGCCAGAAGGAATGCAACTGAGTAAGAGTGGCATTTAGGAGGTCATGGGGGCTTTAAAGTCCCTTCCCATCATGACCACTCCACTATGATCGTAGTAAAAATGCTTTGTGTCTGCTAGCACCAAGCATCAGTACTTTTATAAACAGCATACTTCACACCTTAGAAAACAAAAGCACCACCATGAACTGCTGCTTTCAACAGGAGTTTGAATTTGTGTTAAAGAAACCATTCCTTCAGTCATTCCCCACAAGATTGCTGAGAGTTTGGTATCAGACATGTTCGATTCCCTAGCCCGGGATTCCTTAAGTAGGGTGCACACATCCAGGAGGATGGCTCGAGATGATAAACTGGGGTGCAAAAAGAAATATTAGATCTTCTGTTCAAATTGACTTTTTAAATTTAACAAGCAGAATAAATTAAGCTTCACCAGTCTTCGGCATAAAGACTGACATTGTGGCGCCCACTGTATCAGTCACCTGTCGCCTACATAGGATCTACATATTTTGTGACACATTTTATTTTTTGTGACAAAACAACAAATAAAATCAAGTATCACTATCCAATCAGTTTAGTTTTAATCAAACCTTTGAATCCTGTCTCATAAAGTTTTTAATCAAATCTTTGAATCCTATTTCATAAAGTTTTAACCAAGTTTCTTCAAAGTAGTTTCATTTTAAATCACATTGTGCTTAAAATGTTAGTGAGATAAAATCATTTTTATACTAAAATAGAATATAAATTGCTAAAATTATTGGTTATTTCACCTTCATTTCTCCTTCTTAAATATTCTCTGTGTATGTTTTATAATTCACTTTCTAATGTATACTAAGGGCTCAAATAACTTACTGGTAGTATGCATGACCAAAAAAGTATGGCGAATAATATCCAAATGTGTTAAGTGAAAAAAACAAAAATGTGAGAGCAAGAATCTATACACATGCTTCCTTGTATAAAATATCTCTGGAAGGATAAGGTGTCTGCTTTCTGGGAAGGTACCTGGAGACAAGAATAAGAGAGAGTTTCCAGTGTATGTAATTTTATATCCTTAAAATATTCAGCTACCTAAATGTGTTGTCTATTTGAAATTAAAGTTTAAAAAAATGAGAGACCATATGCTAATCATTGTATGTATTTATACTCTATTATGCATGATTATATGTACACGTATTTTACCGTAAGGGTACATTATTCATTCATCTTTGTGTTTCCAGGACAAAGTACAATAGCCTAGAACATGATAGCATCTCAATAAATATCTGTTGTTAAATGAAACTTCTTGGAATGATTATGTGAAAAGCTCTCATCTTCTCCTGAGATACCTGTGTCATTTCATAATCTGGAATACTATGGACCTTACAGGTGTTCGCCTCTCTCCCATTCACTTTATTCTACTGCTAGAATTAAACAGTACCTTTACAAAATTATAGCTAGATTGAATAAATAAGTTCTAGTGTTCTATGCCACTGTAGGATGACTATACTTAACAATAAATATATAGTTTCAAATAGCTAAAAGGAGGATGGAGGATATTGAATGTTCCCAACATAAAGAAATGATAAATGTTTGAGATGATGGATATGCTAATCACCCTGATCTGATCACCATGCACTATATGTATTGAAACATCATTCTGTACTCCATAAATATATGATTATTGTGTATCAATTAAAAAATTAAGCTACATTAAAAAGTACAAAAAATAATATCTTTAAATGTATTGTGTTTATATCATCTGTATTTCTTGGTCCATTCTCCTGGTCTTTTTTTTTTTTTATTTTTTTGGTTGTCGTTTGTTTGATTCATTTAGTATGAGTTGATTTTAGGTTATAAAAGCCCAACAATTGTAGCTAGAGAATATTCCGGCATATTAATCTATGTTTCTAAAAAAGTAGGTGGTAGTTAAGACTGAAGCCTCAGGACCTGCTTAGCCTGGTTCAAATACCACCTCTGCCTCTTGATACATGTGACTTGGAGCAGATTCTCCAGCCTCCTTGAAAACGTAGCCTCCATCTCCTCACATATAAAATTAGAACAACTCTTCTATTCATATCATAAGATTGTTTTGAGGATTAACATCAATATATTAACATATATGGGTTCAGAACAATGGCACATAGCAAATTCTCAATATATGTTCAATATTGTCATTACTATGACTACAATTATTTTATTATTTCTCCCCCTCTTCCCCTTTGTCCATCAAGCAAATAGCCAGCTCTGTACTTCATTGCCTCACGGAAGATATGTGGCAGGCAGAGGCAAAGACTTCTGCTTTCTTACAGGCTGTGTCTTTAGGGGGAATCTTGACGGACTGGACATACCCCGCAGGGAGCAGCGTAAGGGAGAGGATCTGACTGCACAGGCATCTTTGTCTGAGGGCGTAGGCTGTACTGAAAAAGAAGTAAAAGAAGTAACAGGATCCTAAGAATCACGGCAGCAGCTGCCATGGTACCACAGGGTACGGAAAGCAAACCCACAAACCCAGTTCTGCCAGCAGAGGGCCATAACTGAGACAGGGGAGGACAGGGTGTGCTGTAGAGTATGGACTCCATCGCCTTATAAGGACCAGGTTGGTGATGGAAAGGAGAGAGAGGGCCGGGCTAGGGAGGGAGGGAAGCTGCTGTGAACTGGGGAGCACCTACCTTGCCTAACAACAGACACTACACACATGTAGGAATGTAGACTCAAAGCTGCCAAATCTCCAAAATTTTCAAGAAAAGCAAAAGTCTGCTTTTGAATTGGTAACCTCCCAATTTTAAAATTTGGTGCACACCTAAAAAATTGTCTGCAGCCCACATTCAGCCTCAGGGCTGCCTGTTTGTGACCTCAAGGTTAGAGAAAGCTAGTGGTCTAGAGTCTGTATGCCCTCCAAGATTGGAAGCCTAGCTCTGTTCTTGCCTGCTGGTGGCTTTAAGCAAGTTATCATCTGAGCCTTGGTTTCCTTACCTGTAAAGTGGAATAATGACAGCTAATCTTGGGGAGTAAAGTGATAACATGATAAAAATCAGGAATAAAATGTATACATTCAAATATAAATACTATTGTAGAAACAATATACTTTGCTTGTACCAAAAACAGAAAAAAAAATACAGAAATGGTGGAAAAACCAGATCAGTTTAACATCAATCAGTGTCTATAAATACAATAGAAAGAAGAAGTCTGGATCTTTGCAACATTTGGGGTCACAGAAATAATTTTTTTGGTACACACTTGGAAGAGAACTAGCCAGCATCATTATGAAGGAAGGTCTGCATAGGTTCTTAAAAGGCAGCTGGGGACACCAAACCACTCCTCACATGAAAATCACATGGAAGTGAATATACAAGCCTAATTAGGACAGGGAAGAAGGCAGCACTGTGGGATCAACCCCTCAGAGGGAAAAACTGGAAGAAAAACTGGATGGAAAAAAAAGACAGTACGTGTAATGGAGGGACTTTGGGTTACACTAAATATATAAAACCAAGATGCATATTTAAGAACCCCTCAGCTCTGTGGTTGTCTGTGCTGATTGCATCCGTGGTGATGTGAATGAACCAGATTGCTTAAGGGACTTTTTTTTTTTTTTTTTTTTTTTTAGACAGACTCGCTTTGTCACCCAGGCTGGAGTGTGGTGATGCAATCTTGCCTCACTGCAACCTCCGCCTCCTGGCTTCAAGTGATTCTCCTGCCTCAGCCTCTCAAGTAGTTGGGATTACAGGCATGTGCCACCACGCATGGCTGATTTTTGTATTTTTAGTAGAGACAGGGTTTTGCCATGTTGGCCAGCCTGGTCTTGAACTCCTGACCTCAAGTCATCCACCTGCCTCGGCCTCCCAAAGTGCCGGGATAACAGGCATGAGCCACCATGTCCAGCCTTAGATTGCTTTAGGAACCAATTCTTAGAAGGCAGAGTTGATAGAAGATTATGGCGAAGGGCACAGCGACCATACAACTCAACCCATATCCATGTACCTAGAAGAAGTGAGACCACCCAATGCTGATTTAGAGACGGGATTGTCAACAACTTCCTCACAGAATTGACGTGAATTATAATCATGTATTTAAACCACAGCTAGGTGCCTGGCACTTGGCACGTACTTCCTAAATATTACTTCTGCTACCATGGACTTATTTTGGAACTCTGGATTATCATCCCTTCTGGCCGCAAATAATGAATTATTATTTCTTTTTTGCTTCAGGAGCTGTAGGGGAGGAAGGGATGAGGGAAATGGGATGTGCTCATTAGTGGGCTTCTAAATGCTTCTTGCCCAGCGGTGTGAATGTCCCAGGACTCCAGCTGACAGATCACTAGAGTGGTTTCCAGCCATTCTTAGCAGTTGAAAACCTTCTTCAAAGTCTTACATGGAACCTCAGAACAGAACAAAATCAGAACTGTTCTGGGCAGCCTTTAACACCTCAAAGTGGCCTCTAAGGGTTTCATCAACCAATTTGAAAAACAGTCCCTAGAAGGAACCTGGTTCTTCTGCCTTCAAAGCCTCTGACAATGAGTAATGGATTCAGTATCAGGGGGAAAAAGCTCTGACAAAAGAAAGGGAAGAGTTGGCTCTTCTCCTTATAAGTCTATGGAGTGTTTATCTTTAATATGGTCTAACGACAATAACGACTTTCTTTTATTGAGTGTTTACCATGAGCCACAAACTGTACTAGAACTATAGATATTTTATATCATTTAATCTTCACAATAATCCTGTGAGACATTATTATTCTCATTCTTGAAAGGCAAACACCGAGGCTTCAAGAGGGTCCATAAATTAGCCAGTAGTACACATTGAATGAGAGTCAAACTACTATACTTTGCTGATGCTATAATTAACTCTATTGATTTATATGAGGAGCTGAGAAATAAGAATCTCAGAAATTAAACTCAAGATCACTTTTTATGCAGCCACTTGAATCTTTCCTTTTTCTGAATACCCATGACACAAATATTTATTTGCCACTTCAAATCAACATACATTTAATAGAACTCAGTGTAGTAAAGGAATGTTCTAAGTTGGCAGGCAGGTGTGAGGGTCCTGAAGGTGGCAGTGGTAAGAAGGGAAGAAGAAAAGAAGGAAGTTTACAACATGAATGAGTCAGCTGTGCCGTAAAGAGAACAGAAGAGAAGGCTGTCTAGGGAGACAAACAGACATACCCACAAACACAAACAATAATTCTATAAAGATGGAGCATTAAGAATTGGTTAGAAAAAAGTAGCTCATTCACAATAGTAGCAAACCTATAAACGATTATATTTAGGAACAAAACTAACAAAACCATACAAGATATTTATATGAAAAATTATAAAACCTTATTTAATGAAGAACATAAAGCTAGACTTGAATAAACAGAGTGACATGACAATCTTCATGGATGGGAATATGTGAGTTCTCTTAAAATTAATCTATATACATAATATAATCTATATTGAAATTCAAATCAAAATCTCAGCAGAATCTGACAAACTGATACTAAAATTTATAAAGAAGAATAAATGTATAGGCATACCTAACTTAAAAAAGAACAGGGCCGGGTGCGGTGGCTCATGCCTGTAATCCCAGCACTTTGGGAGGCCGAGGCGGGTGGATCACCAGGTCAGGAGATTGAGACCATCCTGGCTAACACGGTGAAACCCCGTCTCTACTAAAAATACAAAAAAAATTAGCCGGGCGTGGTTGCGGGTGCCTGTAGTCCCAGCTACTCGGGAGGCTGAGGCGGGAGAGTGCGTGAACCCGGAAGGCGGAGCTTGCAGTGAGCCGAGATCGCATCACTGCACTCCAGCCTGGGCGACTGAGTAAGACTCTGTCTCAAAAGAAAAAAAAATAAAAAACAAAAAAACAGAAGGGGTGGGATTGTTCTTTGGATATCAGGATATAATTTAGATTTCTTCAACTAGAACCATGATATTGGTGCAGAAATATATAAACAGATGAAAGAACTGAATAGAGAAACCATATACAGACCAGTGTCTATACAGGAATAAGTCATTTCAATGAAGGAAAAGATGCGCAAGTCAACAAACGTTCTTTGGACCACTGAATACATTTTTCATTTCCATTCAAAACATGCAATAAAGTTATATTGCTACCTCACACTATGCAAAAGAATTAGTGCACATAGAATAAATACCTGGACCTTTAAAACAAAACTAAAAATAACTAGAAAACTATAGAAGATTTTTATGAGACTATGGGGAACACTTTCTTAAGATCCAAATGCAAAAGCCAAAGGGAAAATAATGAAAAATACACCAATTCCAATTTAAAATTTCTGCAGGACAAAACATATCTTGAACATGACTGAGAAAAAATATAAATGAAAGAAAATATTATAAGATATGTAGCAAAGGATTAGTATCTAGAACATCCAAATCGATTTTAAAAACTCAAACAATCTAACAAGAAAAGAGTGGGGGCAGGGTTATGTTTTAGAAATTCTCAAAAAATGAAATACAAGTGGCCAAAAAACACATTTCTAAATGTTTCAGTTCACTAGTAATTTGAAGAATGCAAATTAAAATAGTGATACAGAAACACTTCTAATCCATCAGATAACCTAAAATAAAAAGGTAAGTACTGATGATAAAACAAATTTTAAAGCAACATGAAAGTTCACTAATAAAATATAATGTATTTATAGAGTGTAACATGAAATCGTTATAAGGATGAGCTAGGTCTATATGTATCAACACAGATAGGCTCAAAAACAGAATGCACAGTGATAAAAGCAAGTTATAGAATTATATAAATAGCACTGAGGAAAGAGCAGGAGCAGATCACTGTGAAAAACAGGAAGTGGTACAGCATGTCGAATGTGTAGACAGGTGTATAAAACTGGAAAATTAGTTGGGACCAGACAGTTGAATATACTGTTAATCACGATCAATTTGAGTGTTCGTGTGTGTTTATAGATTTGCTATAGACTTCCCTCCTTCATTGTCTTTCTTTTTTTCAATTTTTATTTTTATTTTAAGTTCCAGGACACGTGCAGGATGTGCAGGTTTGTTACACAGGTACATAGGTAAAAGTGTGCCATAGTACTTTGCACACCTGTCAACTCATCACCTAGGTATTAAGCCCCACATGCATTAGCTATTTTTCCTAATGTTCTCCCTCCCCCGACCCCACCACCCTGCAGGCCCCAGTGTATGCTGGTCCTCTTCCTGTGTCTATGTGTTCTCATTGTTCTGCTCCCACTTATAAGTGAGAACATGTGGTGCTCGGTTGTCTTTTTTTTTTTCAAGACAGTGTCTCACTCTGTCAGCTAGGCTGGAGTGCAGTGGCACCATGTCAGCTCACTGCAGCCTCAGCCTCCCAGGCTCAAGCAATTTTCCCACCTCAGCCTTCCGAGTAGCTGGGACTATAGGCACACGTCATCACACCCAGCTAATTTTTGTATTTTTTGCAGAGATGGAATTTTGCCATGTTGCCCAGGCTGGCCTTGAACTCCATTTTCAATAATAACGTCATGGAGCTCTTATTAGTTTCAGCTTTACTGCTTGGTTAATAAAACCTCCCTATGGAAATCCACCTTTTCGCCCCACTTCCATTCCATGAAATATGAAATTCTATAACCTTTTAAAAACACATCGCTTAGGTTGTCACTGTGGACTCTGGGCTATCTAGTGAAATCTTGGCTAGCAGCATGTTTAGTTGGCAGTGAAAAGATCTTAGACTTCCCATGCTTGCCCATCTTGATTCCTTTCCCCTCACTAACCTTTAAACAATCAGGCCAAAAGATGAGAAAAAGATTTTTTTTTTTTTTTTTTTTTTGAGACAGAGTCTCGCTGTCGCCCAGGCTGGAGTGCAGTGGCGCTATCTCAGCTCACTGCAAGCTCCATCTCCTGGAGAAACTACTATACAAAGCCAAGAAGTAGGGCCAGGTGGCTACTATGGTAGATAAGTACAGTCTTATCTCCTCCTCTTCTTTTAAAATGACAGGCCTGGGGACTGGGAGAGTCCAGCTCTTGGGCTGAGAAGTAAGGAAAAATGGCGCTATGCACAGCAAGCGGCTTGTGGTAGCCTCCTAGTTGTCTATCAAAACCTGTTTTCCTTTCTTCCATGATAACAGCTCTGTAGAGACCCATGACTGACCACTTGATCACATTTCCCACCTCCTTTACAGTCGAGATAAAGCCATGTGACTTAAATTCTCATCAATGGAGCATGAGAAATGATGTGTCTGGGACTTAAGAAACTGAGCATCACCTGAGGCGGAGCAAGATGTCAGAATAGACAGCTCCACCATCGTCCCTCTTGTAAAGACACCAAGTTGACGACTATCTATATAGAAAAAACACCTTCATGAAAACCGAAAACCAGGTGAGCACTAACAGTACCTGGTTTTAACTTCATATTGCTGAAAGAAGTACTGACAAGATAGAAAAAACAGTCCTAAATTGCAGATGCCACTCCTCCCTCATCCCTGGAAGTGGCGGTGTAGTTCTGAGAGCCTCTCTGGGTGCCAGGGGAGGGAGAACACAGAAGAAGCATTGGAGACTTCAGCACCTCACTTTCAGCATTGGAAAGATCTTCCAGACAGAAAATCAACAAAGAAACTTCATACTTAATCTGCACCTATGGACCAAATGTATCTAATAGATATTTACAGAGCATTTCATCTAAGAGCTGCAGAATACACATTCCTTTCCTCAGCACATGGATCATTCTCAAGGACAGACAATATTTTAGGTCACAAAATAAGTCTTAAAACATTAAAAAATTGAAATAAGATCAAGCATCTTCTCTAACCAAAATGGAATAAAAATAGAAATTAATAATAAGAGGAATTCTGGAAAAAATACAAATATATGTGATATATTATATAATTATACAAATATAATTTCTTGATTGACCAGTGGGTCAATCAAGAAATTAAGAAGGAAACTGAAAAAAATTTTCAAACAAATGATAATGAAAACAAAACATACCAAAATCTATGGGATACAGCAAAAGCAGTATTAAGAAGGAAGTTTATAGCTATAAGTGCCTACATCAAAAAACAGGAAAGACTTCAAATAAATAATCTAAAGATGCATCCTGAATTTTAAAAAAGCAAAAGCAAATCAAACAAAAAAAAATATGTAGAAGAAAAGAAATAAAGATCAGAGCAGAAATAAATGAAACTGAAATGAAAAAACAATAAAAGATTAAGGAAACAAAAATTTGGTTTTTTGAAAAGTAAAATGAAATTGACAAAGAAAATATTTGCAGCTTTTAGCCAGGCTAGGAAAAAAAAGAGACAAGATCCAAATAAATAAAATTGGAAATGAAAATGAAGACATTACAACTGATACTGTAGAAATTCAAGGATCATTAGCTGATATGAGCAGCTATACGCCAATAAATTGGGAAATCTAGAAGAAATGAACAAATTCCGAGATGCATGCCACTTATCAAGAAGAAATCCCAAACCTGAACAGACCAGTAACAAGTAACAAGATCAAAACTGCAATAAAAAATCTCCCAGTTAAGAAAAAGCCTGGGACCAGATGGCTTCACTGTTGAATTCTACCAAACATTTAAAGAAGAACTACTACCAATCATATTCAAACCATTCCAAAAAATAGAGGAGGAGGAAATAATTCCAAAGTCATTTTATGAAGCCAGTATTACCCTGATACCAAAACCAGAGAAAGATGTATCAAAAAAAAGAAAACTAAGAGCCAATGTCTCTGATGAATACTGATGCAAAAATCCTCAAAAAAAAAAAAAACAAAACAAAAAAAACCTAGCAAATTGAATTCAACAATGCATTAGAAAGATCATTCTTCATAACCAAGTGAGATTTATCTCTGGGATGCAAAGATGGTTCAACATACATAAATCAATCAACATGATACATCATATCAATAGAATGATGGGTAAAAATCACATGACCATTTCAATTGATGCTGAAAAGCATTTGATAAAATTAAACATCCCTTCATTACAAAAACCCTCAAAAAAATGGAGACAGAGGGAGGATACCTCAACATAACAAAAGCCATATAGGACAGACCCACAGCTAGTATCATACTGAATGGGGAAAAACTGAAGCCTTTCCTCTAAGATTGGAAACATGACAAGGATGCCTACTGTCACCATCATTATTCAACATAGTACTAGAAGTCCTAGCTAGAGCAATAGCTACACATAAAATTAAATACCTAGGAATTAACCAAACAATCTCTGTAATGAAAACTATAAAACACTGATGAAAGAAACTGAAGACACCAAAAAATGAAAAAAAATTCCATTTTCATGGATTGGAAGAATCAATATTGTCAAAATATCCATACTACCCAAGCAATCTATAGATTCAATCTAATCCCTAACAAAATACCAATGACATTCTTCACAGAAATAGAAAAAAACAACTCTAAAATGTATATAGAACCACAAAAGACCCAGAATAGCCAAAGCCATCCTGAGCAAAAAGAACAAAACTGGAAGAATCACATTACCTGACTTCAAATTATACTACAGAGCTGTAGTAACCAAAACAGCGTGGTACTGGCATGAAAACAGACACATAGACCAATCAAACACAATAGAGAACCCAGAAATAAATCCACACATCTACAGTGAACTCATTTTCAACAAAGGTATCAAGAACATACATTGGGAAAAGACAGTCTCTTTCTGCCTTAATAAATGGTTCTGGGAAAACTGGATGTCCATATGCAGAAAAATAAAACTAGACCCTTATCTCTCACCATATACAAAAATAAAATAAAAATGGATTAAAGACTTAAATCCAAGACCTCAAACTATGAAACTACTAAAAGAAAACACTGGGGGAAATCTCCAGGACATTGGTCTGGGCAAAAATGTCTTGAGCAATATCCCATAAGCACAGGCAACCAAAGAAAAGATGGACAAATGGGATCACATCAAATTTAAAAGCTTTTGCACAGCAAAGGATACAAGCAACAAAGTAAAAAGACAACCCACAGAATGGTGGGTTGCAAAAAAAATTTGCAAACTACCCCTCTGACAATGGATTAATAACCAGAATATACAAGGAGTGCAAACAACTCTATAGAAAAAAATCTAATCAAAAGACAGGCAAAAGATTTGAATAGACATTCTCAAAAGACAATATACAAATGGCAAACAGGCATGTGAAAAAGTGTTCAACATCACTGATTATCAAATAAATGCAAATCAAAACTACAATAAGATATCATCTCACCCCAGTTAAATGGTTTATATACAAAAGACAGGCAACAACAAATGCTGACGAGGATGTGGAGAAAAGGGAATCCTCGTACACTGTTTATGGGAATGTAAATAGTCCAACCACTAGGAAGAACAGTTTGGAGGTCCCTCAAAAAACTAAAAATGAAGCTCCCATATGATTCTGCAATCCCACTGCTGGGTATATAGCCAAAAGAAAGGAAATCAGTATATCGAAGAGATATCTGCATTCCTATGTTTGTTGCAGGACTGTTTACAATAGCTAAGATTTGCAAGCAAACTAAGTGTTCATCCACAGATGAATGGATAAAGCAAATGTGGTACATAAGGCCGGGCATGGTGGCTTATGCCTGTAATCCCAGCACTTTGGGAGGCAGAGGCGGGTGGATCACCCGAGGTCTGGAGTTCGAGACCAGCCTGACCAACATGGAGAAACCCCGTGTCTACTAAAAATACAAAATTAGTTGGGCGTGGTGGTGCATGCCTGTAAACTGAGCTATTCAGGAGGCTGAGGCAGGAGAATCGCTTGAACCCAGGAGACAGAGGCTGCGGTGAGCCGAGATTGTGCCATTGCATTCCAGCCTGGGCAACAAGAATGAAACTCCATGTCAAAAAAAAAAAAAAAAAAGAAAAGAAAATATGGTACATATATACAACGGAGTACTGTTTGGCCGTAAAAAAGAATGAGATCCTGTCATACGCAACAACATGGATGGAGGTGATTATGTTAAGTAAAATAAGACAGGCATAGAAAGACAAACATCACATGTTCTCACTTATTTGTGGGATCTAAAAATCAAAACAATTGAAGTCATGGAGATAGACAGTAAAAGGATGGTTATCAGAGGCCAGGAAGGGTCGGTAATAAGGGGTTGTGGATGTGTCGGGGGGTGGAGGCAGAGATGGTTAATGGGTACAAAAAATGTTAGAAAGAATGAATAAGACCTACTATTTGATAGCAAAACAGGGAGACTATAGTCAATAATAACTGTACATTTTAAAATAACTTAAAGAGTGTAATTGGATTGTTTGCAACTCAATGGATAAATGCTTGAGGGGATGGATATCCCATTCTTCATGATGTGCTTATTTCACACTGCACACCTGTATCCAAATATCTCATGTGCCCCTTAAATATATATACCTAATATGTACCCACAAAAGTTAAAATAAAAAAAGTTTAAAAAAGAATTTGAGCATAGATCCTCTGCACTCTCTTCCCCTTCCAATCAGCTGGAACCTGGCCATGGCAGTGACCTAGCTTTCAACATGCAGATGTCTACAATGTCCCAGGGCAGTTGTTCTGAAATTGTGCTCTTAAACCTCTGAGGATCGTCAAGACCCCTTCCAGAAGGTCATAGGTCAAAACTATTTTCCTACTAACACTATGACATTATGCGCCTTTTTCACTCTCACTTTCTCACAAAGGTACAGTGGAGTTTCGCAGTGGCGACAGGAAGTGTGATGTCACAGCAGTTTGAATACAAAAGCAGATATGAGAATACAACTCTCTTCTATTAGCTGGAAGTTAAAGAGATTTGCAAATATATAAAGCAATATCTCTCTCAACACTTTTTAAGTTTCAGAAAATATGATTACTTTTCTAAAAATATGTTATTCAGGTTAACTTGTATGGATTTATTGTTATTTTGAAGGACTTAACAAATATTTTAAAATTTGTTTTGATTTCTCATATGGTGAATATCAATAGATATAGCACATATAAATGAAAGCTTTTTGAGGTCCTTAATAATTTTTAAAAAGTGTAAAGAGGTCCTGTGACCAAAAATTTTAGAGCTGTTGCTCTAGAGTTGGAAAGACAATGAGCTGGAAAAAACCCCGCATCTCTGCATGAATGTGAGGACTGAAACTGCCCTCCCCTCATTCACAGTGAGGCCATCCATTATATAAAAGGGAAATAAGTTTCTGTATTATGCTACTGTGTCATTGTGTCTTTCTATTATAGCACCTGGGATTTACTCTAAATAATACAGCCAATAGTTACATAAGTGGGGGCATGCTACTATATCAAAAAAACTAAAACATGTGACGTTGATTTGCTTGGGTAGTAAGGGCACAGACATTTTAGGATGGAAAGTTGATAACCCCTGTTATGTCATTGCATAACATCATTATTACTGTGATAACTTGGGAAGCAGGTCATGTTCCAATGGAGCCCATAGCTAAAGAAATGGCTGGAAAGAGCTAGAGTGTCTGTGTACGCTGACTGCTCTTTGCTGCGTTTAGCAACATATTACAAGAAATAGATTAACTCAAGAAAGAATTGACTGCTTTGCGAGCAGATATAAGAAAAAAGAAAGTATGCACTAATTTAAGACCGCACAAGGTTAAAAAAGCCAACTGCCTGTATACCTCCAAACAGCAGGAGATTAGGCTATTGCAAAAAGAATTCCCATTTACCCACGACTACCACCAAAAAAAAGGGCACCTAGCCCTGAAGCAAAACCTAGACTAAGGATGCTGCCTTTCTACCCAAGCCTGCTGTTTTAGATGGCCTCAAGCTAATTGTCATTAAAATGAGAAAGCAAAGAAATCACCACTATGCAATATATCTGCGTAATGAAACTGCACTTGTACCCTCAATCTATAAAAATGAACAGAAAAAGGAAAAACGGGAAGATAAAAAAGAAAGCAGCTTAATAACTATCTCTGGAAAAGGACTTATGATATAGTTACTAGCACGGACTGGAAGCTTTTTGCTTTTTCCTCTTTTTGAGAGGAAATCTACCAAATTTGGAAAGAAACAGTTTTTACCAAAATAAACATAATTCTAGCCAAAAAAGGCATTTTTTTTTAACTTAAAATAGGTCTCAGCCAGTTGCGGTGGCTCACACCTGTAATCCCAGCACTTAGGAGGCTGAGAGAGGATGATCACTTGAGGCCAGGAGTTTGAAACCAGCCTGGGTAACACAGGGAGCCCCTGTCTCCACAAAAAGTTTTTAAAAAACTAGCTGAGTGTGGTCCAGGAGTTCGAGGCTGCAGTGAGCTACAGTGGTGCCCCTGCACTCCACCCTGGCTGACAGAGAAGGATCTTGTCACTTAGGAAAAAAAAAAAAAGGAGAGGATAGCATATTAGTCTCCAATATACTACTTCAATGTGTCATGCAGATAATGGACAAGGAAGAACTTCTCAGAGGAACTGCCAGGGCAAGGACCTTTGCAATCCCTGCCTAACAGGATTCACTATGGTTCAGTGAGTACTGTGTATATTCTCAAACTTTCCTTTTTTGAATAGGAGCCTTTATTTCATTGTCCTGGGCTTGCTCCTCCACTCTTTATTAGTGGTAGACAAGGAAGATAACGTGAAGTTCAGTTTCCAGGTGGCTGAGTATGAGAAGTCAAAGCTAGATCTGATGAAGAAAACTATATATAGAGTAGAGATTCTCCACTTTTGAACTAAATGATGGGACTCTGGTTGTTTTACTTGGGGAGTGAGTGAGTACATTGTATGTGTGGGAAGAAGGGAGCAGGCGAGCATTTGCATGGCCAGAGAGGCAAACTGTGGGAGAAGATGCTAGTTAGTTCTCCCAGACTTCCATAGTAATAGCATTGCTGCCAGGCACCTGGCTGCCCAGCTGGACTCTACTTCCCAGCCTTCCTCTCAGTTCCAACAGGACTAAATTCTCAGCAATGCCTTGTGAGCAGAAGCGATGGATGTCACTTCCAGATCTGAGACTTCAGACCTTCACATTCTCTTCCCCTTCCATTCCAGCTGGAACCCATATGTGATGACAACACTTTTTCAACCACGCGGCCAGTGACAGTGTCCTAGGAGATGGCAGAAAAACCTGGGAGGAACCATGGTCCCTAAATGACCTCAAGGAAAAAGCTGCCCAGTCAAGCTGGACTGTTCATATGGAGACTATTCCAAAAGAAGAAAAATACACTTCTTCATCCTAAAAGCCATTTAAGTGTTAGGCCCTTTTGTTACAGTGGTCTGACCATCACCCATATATGGCTGATACCAGAAATTCACCTCTTCTCACACCCCCGATCTGTGAGGAAATCTTGGGGAAAATGTTGGCATGTGTGTATGTGCCTACATTTGCACTAACAAACAAACAAACAAAAACTAAGTTAAAGCAAAACCTTGAGGAGATGCAGTATAATAAAAAAATATAGTTGTATCCTTTATGATAAACCACTAAATGTGTTTTTCTGGGTTCTGAGTCACTGCAGTGAATTATACAACCTGTGGAGAGTGTTATGGAAACCTTGAATTTATAGACTGTCAATCAGAAGTACAGGTGGTTGCTGGGACTTGCAACTGATGTCTGAAGCAGGAACAGACTTGTGGAACTAAGCTCTTAACCTGTGGGGTCTGAACTAACTCTGGATAGTGTCCAAGTTGAACTGAATTCTTAGGCACCCAGTTGGTGTTGGAGAATTGGAGAACTGGTGTGGAAGACCCCACACATTTGGTCTCAGAAGTGGTAGCAGAAAAAAAGACACCCCAGAAGCTTAAGCCTACACAGGGTGTAGAATAATCAGGGCTGACCCTGACACTGCTTTACATAAACATTTCAGCTTTGCCTCCACACCCGCTTAACTCCCGCAGGATGAGCAAAGATGACATTGACCTCAGACACCTCTGTACTGCCCACAGTGGCAAAGAACCTCTAGGCTGCCGGAATGTCAACCTAAGAAGATGTTAAATTGGAACTTTTCAGCCTCAGAAGTGTGGTTGAAAACAATAAATGTAAGTTACTGCTCATTCTACATAGAGATAACAGACCATCCTATAGAATTTGCTAACAGACCCCAAATTGGTACTGTTACCCGTGACTAGGCTACATAAGAGAAGATGTAGATTGATCAGGTATCCAGAGAGTTACCAGAGGGTTATGCTTTTCGGAGGGAATCCTCTCTTCCCTCCCTCTCCCACCTACTGCAAGTCACATGAGTAGGAATTTCAGGATTCTGATACACCACCTTAGCTTTCTGAGTCTGAATCTGGTCCAAGCTGGGGACAGCAGATATATAAAGTGAATAAGAAATTAAAGTTTTGATTTAGATTGGACTGAACTTTTTAAGAGCTGAAAATGAGATATTTTGTTAATGTTTTTTAAGTCACCAGAAAAGCCAGGGACTCTTCCTGAGTTATGATTCAACAAAAAAGAAAGATATTCAACATAGCATGTTTAAAAAGCAATTAAAAAAAATCAAGTAGCTTCATCTGCTTGTACCTACCAAGTTTAGCACATTCAATATGTGGGTGGGAGAACCAGGTTTGGGTGGCAATGCCTGCCTCCCTGCCTATCACACTTCTACCAATAATCAAGAATCACATGGAATGGCTGCTATAGCACCCGCTTTCAACAGCAATATAATGTGGTAGCAACAGCAATAACAAAACTTCATCAGATATTTTCCAGTTTTTCTCTCTTCAAAGCCAGAACAATTAGAACCAAGCCTTTAAGCTGACTGAGCACCAGAGTTTCTGGACTTATGGTGGGAGAGGAAACCTAAGAAGGGGAGGCAGACATTCTAGCACAATAGGTGATCCAAAACCGTTAATGGGAACATTCAAAAAAATGTTTTGTAAAGCTACCCCTGGCCGTGAACTGCCCAACTCCAGGCTTCTTTCATGTGATGCATAAACTGACATCATATTTTACCTAATACTGTTTAATACAATATCTGTAATATGTTAAATGCTCCTTGAAATAAATAAGAAAAAGATTAAAAAGTCTGTAGAAAAATGGGCAAAGGAGAACAAGCAATTCACATAAGGAAGAAATACACATGGCCAATGAGTGTATGAAAATATACTTAACCTTAATAGTAACCCATGAAATGCAAATTTAAAACACAAAATGCCATTTACTTATCAGGTTTGCAAAAATTTTAAACATGAATCGTATCTGGTTGGAAAGGGTCTGTAGAAAAAGATACTCTCATTCAACATTGATATAACTTGGAAAAGTCATTATAAAAATTTAGAATGCATTTGTATATGAGCATGTGCACATGTGTCCATACATGTATGTATGCATGTAAGTATAGAAAAAGGTCTGGAAGAATATATAACAAACCTAACAGTACTCCTATTTCTCAGGAAAGGAGGAGCAGCGGAATGGGAGGGTATTGATGGACTTTCACGTTTTACAGATAGTCTTAAAATTTGTATGAGCATATATTACTTCTGTAATTAAAAGAAAATTTTTTTGAAGCAGGGTCTTGCTGTGTCACCCAGGCTGAAGTGCAGTGGTGCCATCTTGGCTCACTGCAGCCTTGACGTCCTGGGCTCAGGTGATTCTCCTGCCTCTCAGTCTCTCTTAGCCTCCTGAGTAGCTGGGCCTATAGGTGTGCGCCACTATACCTGGTTAATTTTGTGTGTGTGTGTGTGTGTGTGTTTTTTTTTTTTGTAGAGATGGGGTTTCGTCATATTGCCCAGGCTGGTCTGGAACTCCTGGGCTCAAGCCATCCATCCGCCTCAGCCTCCCAAAGTGTTGGGATTACAGGCGTGAGCCACTGAGTCCAGCCTTAATTTTTTTTAATGAAAAATCAATTAACATAAGCTTTTCAAAGCTTAAATAGATATATAAAATATTTTAATTGATTTATTTTCCTTTAAAACAGATGTGTTGGGGGTTGAGCAGGCATAGCCTACTCAAATTTTGGCAACTGAACCCTATCTTAATCTACGTAGGTGGTTCAGTATTTCACAACCTGAAGAAAGTTTCCTTAGTTGGCATGAATATAAGTACAGGGTAATGTTTTGCATCCCTGGACAGTACTGAATAAGGCTTATTCTTAGTAATTCAAGATAAAAAACAATTGTACGAAAAGTATTTTGAAATAAATTTTAGAGAGATTTGCATTTTTCAATAAAATGAATTCTATTATTAGTTATCTTTCCTTTTGGCAGAGACTGTCTTTAATTTTTAAGTGTTTGCCAAAGAAATGACCTTCTGCCAACCCATACTGATGTATTTGCCTGTTTTCAGACCAGAATTCATTCAAAAGCATCACAAGTCTTCCAAGAAGTCTTTTTGTTTTTATTCCCAAAATTTTAAGCAAAAAGTAGTTCATTTAAAATATAAGGAGACATTCTTACTTGGTCCTCAAAAGATAGAGCCTGGGCAACATCTCTTGGAAATCCATCAATAACAATGCCCTCTTCATCAGGTATTTGCATCAATTTTTGTTTTATCTCTGTAATTGTTGTTTCCTTTTACAAACAGAAAGGATGACAAAAAAAACCCCACAGTTAAACTTGGTATACTCAATCGGTATGAAAACATTTTGCAGAATAAAAGATAATTATACAGCAGTACCTGTGGGGCCAATTCTCCAGTTGTAATTATCTTGGCAATAAGACTCCATTTCCTATTGCTGCTGGTACTGTGGATCTTCTTTCTTAATAATTCTCCCACAGAAATGTATTGGAATCCATATCGTTCTGCAATTTTCAAACTCTGAGTACCCTTTCCACTTCCTGGACCACCTAGTATTTAAAACAGGCAAAACTGTGATCTTCTGATACAATAAGGACCTCCCTTTTATACAACTACTACTTCATCTGGGATGCAAATTCTGTGTCACCAAGACAGGGTGGTTAACAGTTCCATTTGTGGCATTCTCAGTGCTGCCTTTGAATGTAAAGCAAGTAGAGACTTTGTCAAGGAAAGAACTGTCTTGACCAACTGTATTAAATGAGAGATACAGGTTTTTCCTCTACCTATTTGAGCAAATAGCTAATTAAAAAAATTTTTGAACAGTGTAGTTGAAAGAAATCTTGACTTTTTTCTATGTAAAATCTAACATTTTTCCCTCTGTAATCAAAGAAAAATCAGTGGAATATAAAAAACAATGATCAAAATAACAATAATAGATTCCATGCCAACAGAGTTAATGTGTAATTCGGTGAAATGTAACCATTATTTTTAGACAAAGGCCTACCAGTATTTACACAGCTTATTTAAATCTTTTTTGAAATGTTTGCTCATGCCTGTCCTTGCCTTATATCCTTTGAATTCTAGAGTTTTATGCAATGTAAAAATAGACATATAGACCAATGGAACAGAATAGAGAACTTAGAAACAAATCCACACACCTACAGTGAACTCATTTTCCACAAAGATGCCAAGAACACACACTGTGTAAAAAGCAGTCTCTTCAATAAATGATGCTGGAAAAACTACATATCCATATACAGAGGAAAGAAACTAGATCTCTATCTCTTTGTCATATGCAAAATAGAATTAAAATGGATTAAAGACTTCTATGAGATTATTTTTTAAATCAAAAGTAAGTTTTGGTTTTAAATAGCTGCTTTAACCTACTAATATATGGGCAAATCATGAATTGGCTTGAAATAAAAAAATTATCTGACCAATTCCATTGGCAAATTCAAACTGATTTATTCCTTGAAGAATCAGGTATCTTTCAGAAACTATATTTCCACACTTAATCACAACCACCAAACTAAGAGATTATATACTCCATTAATTTAAAAAATTCAGACACATTGAGAATGTTATTGTACTTTCAAGAAAAAAAAATTTTTGTCAACTAATGGAGGCAATAGTAGACAACAAAAAATATGATTGGCACAATTGACAGAGATATTCTCTGCCATTAATTTGTTGGATGAGCTTAATTACTGAATGTTTCTATCAAATTAATTTTACTTCTGTCTAAAGCCAGAATGGGCTTAATTTTGTTCTGTTCACTTATCTCTAAAACTTATAAATATTAGGGTCCATCTCACTGAAATTTTATGATTACGTTAACATAAGAGAGATTCATATCTGTTCCAAGAGAGCCAGCTTTAAAAAAATTCTGCAGTGCTGGAAGAGAAACCACGTGGGCATCTATACCTCACTCTCACATTTTTAGGTTGGAACTAATACAAATTTGTAAGGTTCAGGTACAATTATTTTATAATTCCATAAAAGTCATAAAATTGTCCCAATTCTCTCAGACAACCTAAGATCCACCCTCTCCTTTCTTCCCTTGTTTCAATCCTCTTGAAATTATTTACACTTATTGGTTCTTCATCATTCTTGTAATATATAAAATGTTACAACACAGCATGTAAGCCTATAACAAGAATCATAACTTTGGGAAACAAGTTGATTTCACTGAATAGAAAGAAATGTGAAGTAGGAGAGATTTGAGTATTTACATATTCTCCGAAGATCTTAGTTTACTGAAATATTTTAATCATTTTCATATAAAATTCATAGTACACACAAAAAATATTTGTGCTCTTTTATACAAGATTAATTTGCTATCAAACCATTTTCATGAACAATCGAGCTTCCATTTGTTCATCCTGTTAATAATGACCAATACTTTATTACTAGCAGCAAGAACAACAAAATAGAAAGAATGTGTTCTGTCCACATACAAATCTCATCATAAAATGATGAGATAATTCCCGATTATTTTTCATCTGTAGTTCTATCATTTATTTAAGTGTTTCCTTGTCTTCTATGTAAGGACTTGAAAGTTTTAAGCATAAAAAGAATGTATTCCACTTGCAAGAATAGAGGTTTATGGCATAACAGCGGCTACCATAAAGCCATAAAAATATTTTAACTCTTCAAAAACTGACTTTAAACTCTCTTTCTGTAATTCTGTTTTTAACAATTCAAGGTAGATATATTTACAATTTCATTTTCATTTCACTTTAAAATGTACAAATGTCATTCGTTCTAGTCTGGTGAGCTTAAATTCTTGTTATAGCTTGGTGTGTTTATTTGCATGCTTTTGTCCTAGTTGCCAACATTGCTATGTCCTCTGAAGCACTACTTCCTTGCATGGGGTCTCCATAAATTTGACACTCTGTTAATGCAACCGGCTAGAACAGCTTTGAATATTTCATGCCAGAGTTTTGCTTTTGGTCATCTCTGTGAAAGGTGATTCTAACTGGAATGTGAAAACAATGACTACATGTTGCATGTTCACAGGTCTCTTCATGATTGTTATAGATTTTGAGAAAGACTTTGCAAAAATAGCCACAATTTTTTTTTCTTTTTTTGAGATGAGGTCTCTCTGTCACCCAGACTGGAGTGCAGTGGAGTTCACTGCAACCTTGAACTCCTGGGCTCAAGCTATCTTCCCACCTCAGCCTCCCAAATAGTTGGGACTACAGGTGTGTGTCACCACGCCCAGCTAATTTTAAAAATTTTTTGTAGAGACAGGGTCTCACTATGTTGACCAGGCTGGTCTGAAACTCCTGGGCTCAAGTGATCCTCCCTCCTTGACCAAAAAGGAATTTTTCAAAAATATTTAAAACATTTTCATTTTCTATTCCTTGTGAAATGTCACGGGGCCGATAATTCCATATTTAACATAAGATTCATAGTGGCAACTTTTAAAATGAACTATTATCATTGTTATTTTGGTTAATACTCAGATGTTATGTGCTATGCAAAACACTATTCTATTAGATTTGTTTGTCTTTTAACAGTGAAACTTTGGATTTATTATAGGTGCCAATTTTCCATAAAGAAGATTCATTTATATGAATCTTTACCAATATATTATTATTTATTTTTCCCTCTAAAGTTAATAGTGAGTAAAAATTTAATTTGTTGATTTAAAGGGGGAAAAATCACATCATGTTTAGAAAACTTTCTTTTTTTCTTCTAGAAATAGAGTCTCACTAGGTTGCCCAGGCTGGACTCCTGGGTTCAAGGGATCCTCCTGGCTCAGCCTGCCTACTAGCTGGGACTACCACCACATTCAGCTCTCAGAAAACTTCAATTGGCTCAGTTATCTGTGATCAAGATTAAATAAATAAAACCACAGGACAATAAATCTTGAAGGTATTACTTTCGATTCATTATAGAGAATTTCTATGACATTTTATTGGGAATCTATGAAATGCAATAGGCATTAGATTATATAATTATAACAATTTCTATTTTATTGAAACTTATACTAAGAATATTTCCATTTATTGTCCCTTGAGCTTTTGTTTCTATTGCTTGTCATTATCCAACTATTTGCACATATAATATATGATTTACTTTTTTGAAATGTAAATATATAAACAAAGGTAGCAACGGTATGAGAATTTTTGCTTTCTGTCCTCATACCTATAACAAGAATGATTTTTGGTCGAGGTCTGGTAGGATCAAAAACCTCATACTCCTCAATCAACTCTGCAGTCTCAGAGAGATCCGTGTCACTTTCTATGGAGAATTGATGGATTGGAGGGAGCCGGTCATACCGCCGATATGGAAAGTTTGAGTTTTCAGGCATTACTGCAAAAGAGTAAGATAACTTTGAAAAGGAAAAAACACCATAATAAAACACTCTTCACACTTAAACAATTAGTAAAAGCAATTTTAAAATTAAATGGGTTTGTTTTTTTCTTAACTGGAAGAAGTCTCCCTAAGTGGTCAGCAGGCTTTATTGTAAAGGGTCAGATAGTCAATATTTTGGGCTTTGAGAGCCGTGCAGTTTCTATTCAACTTGGCCATGGTAGTATGAAAGTGGTCATAAACAACATAATAAACAAATGAGTGTGCCTGTGTTCCAATAAAACTTCATTTATAAAAACAGGCAGTGAGATGAACTTGGCTCATGAAACTTTGCCGCCCTCTGCCCTAAGAGGAACCTTCTCAGATACTGCCTAGTCTTGTTTGGTAGGTTGTATACATCATGGCCTCTGCAAATGGTGCTCTCTGGAGTTATGTAGTACATAACCTTCACAAGCATATGCAGCTGCCTGTCCATAAAGCTAATGCTTATATACTGTGTATTTCATTCATTCAACAAATATAGATAAGCTGCTTACTACGACCCAGAAATGCTACTGTGGTCCAATGGAATGGCTTGGTGGCATAATGAATAAAAAATTAAGGTACTGTCACGGTCAGTAGGAGGGTGCAAACAATTCCTACAATTGGAATATCTTGTAACATCATCTAATTTTACTTTATCAATTTACTTATTATTTTTAATCTACTTGATTAAAAGATGTAAAAGTTTAAGTTTGTATCTACAATGGCAACAAATATTTGCTATTTGTTGCCGTTTATAACATGCCAATACGTTAGTGTGTTAAGAGTAATTTGGCATAAGAATAAGATGTAGACCTGTCCCTTCAGTGCTTATAAACTAGAGCTTATATGTTTATATCTTATAGCTGTATGAACACCAGCCACGATAAGTGTTAAAATGAATATCTCTCTGATAAGCACCACGGTAATTTAATGAATTACATTTGGGCTGCAGTGGTAAGAAAGGACTTGCAAAGGAGGCAGGACCTGAACTTTGAAAGACAAGCACAGGTGATGAAATGCAGGAAATATAACACAGTTGGTGGGAACAGTACAAAGACTCTGAGTCAGAAATTCAAATGACATACTCAAAAGGACCGGAAGACAGGGCTGGCAAGTCCAAACCAGGGAGATGGTCTCAACCTGTTGTCGATATATAGTTTATGGCTCCCTATTCTTTACCTCAGGGGTCAGTATTCCAGGAGGCACAGAGAAGCACTAACTACCCAAAAGGCACTTGCACAAAGCAAACAGGAGGCCACCTGCCCTTCCATGAGGAATTCTGCTAAGATGACTACTGTATCTTAGCATGGCATAAGGCTCACATCTCCTCCCAGGGATGTTGATCTGTTAGAACTTTCCATTCTCTGTTGATACAATAAATAAGGCCATTGACCACAGACCCACTAGATTCATTTTAGCTTCATGAAAAGCACTGGGTAGTCTGCAGATGACAGTAGATCTCTTTTAGAAAGAGCTGGGAAGGGCTACATCAGGAAAAGCACCAACAACAGTATCCTATTCTGCCTTGAAATTTAATCAGTTCATCCAACATTAGACAAAATTCAAAACATTATCCTTGATTACTTTCTTTTCCTCTCTCTGCACATCTACTCACAAGACTTTATTTGCAAAACATATACCAAATGCATATGCTTCTCTCCATCTCTACTATCACAACTCTTCCCAAGCCATCATCATATTTTACCTGGAATATCACAATAGACTATTTACTGATCTACCTGCTTCCATGCTTGCCACCACAATCAACTGCCTGAAATGTTCTTCCCCTGTTGCTCCCATGGCTGACTGCTTCTTGTCATTGACACTTTACCTTAAAGGCCACCTCCTGCAAGAGGACTTTGCTGACTTCCTAATCCAGTGCAGCCTCCTAGTGAGTCTCAGGGACATCACTCTAATGCTCTGCACAGCATCTACTTCACCATCTGAGAGTTTTTTCATTTATCCATTCATTCATTGTTTGTCTTCTCCTATTGGATTATAAGTTTCATGAGAGCAGGGGCCTTACCTACGGTCTGGAGCTCTGTATCCCTGGGATCTAGAACTGTGCTTGGCAGATGGTCAGTGTCCAATAAATATTTGTTGAATTAGTAATAAAAAGAACGTCTTACTGAAATAGTTTCCCATAGAGAAAACTCAGAAGATAAAATGGGTGGGCAGAGCGTGGTTCAATGTGGAGGTCCCTGAATCCTTTACCATGGTAAAGGGTTTAGCTTTAATCTAGTAGAAAGCCAGTGGAGGATTTGCAGGGGAGGGTTGGTAAGAGAAAGGAAACAATGAAATGAAATATATGTTTTAGGAAGGTTAATCTGCTAGTTAGAATGAATTGGAGCAGGGAAAGACTAAGAGCAGAAAAAGTAGCAGCTAGGTGGCTGTTAAAGTAATCAACAGATGAGAAATGAAGGCTTAGGCTAGAGTGGCAGCAGGGGAAATGGAAATGGATGGCCAGATCTGAAGGATATGATTAGGGTTGGAATATGAGAAATGAAAGGAGGTGACAGTTCAAAAACAATTTCCAGGTTTCAAGTCTAAAAGGATAAGGACCATACTGCATTTCATATAGTATCTTTCTGCTCTCTCTTTTCTGCTCCAGCAATATTGGACTTCTCTCATTCCTGACCAAATTACAGCCTCTTTGTCTGCCTCAGGAAATTCTCTTCTCTGTTCCCTGGTACAATCTCTTTCATCCTTCTCTAGCTAACACACACTTAGCTTTCTGCTCCAAGTATAAGCACATCACCTCTTACAGAAAGCCGACCCTGAACCCCAAGCTAGGTTAGATTCAGCCCTTTGTTAACATGGTTAATTCCTTAACCTATGATTTTCCTATAGTGCCATTGTGCTCCTCCTTATATTTCTACTGCTTGATTTCACTGCTGGACTGTAAGGTCCCCAAAGGAAGGTGCCATGTCTGTTCTTTCCTGGTGGTTGTATTTTCAGTCCTAAAAGAATGTCTGACACATAGTAGTACTCAATAAATGGTTAATTTATTGCCCAACTGACTTATTGGCTAACTTCATGGAAACAGGAAAAGAAGTAAGTGCTGGTTTTGAAGTAAATATAGTGTGTTTGGTTTTGGACATGTTGAATATAAGATAATGAGATATTCTGGAAGACAGGCTCTATGAATGTTTGGGGTTATGGGATTAGAACTCTTATTCACAGATAATTATTCAACTGTATGCATGTGGCAGAAAGAAAGGGATGCTTACCTCATATTTAATGCTTTAAAGACAGTCAGCCAATAATTTAATCCTTGCTTTATCATATTTTAACTTAGGAAAGTAACTTGATTAGATGATGAAAATGTTTCATTTCACAGAATAATTTTTCATAGTAATAACACATTAACATAGCTATGACAATATTTTTTCAAAAATGCATGAATCACTCATTTCTAGAAATAATCAGTATGCTTTAAGATACTGGGCAGTTAGCAATTTTGTTGAATGTAATAAACTATTCCACACATTATAGCTAAAACCTTCAAAGCACAAATGAAGAAAGCATTTCATGAAACAGAATTGTATTATTACAGGACCAACCAGTTTAGAAATCATTTTCCGTTTTTTAGCATACCTTTCAGATACAAGACCGTGTGATGCAACATTCTTACCACCATAGGTATACGAAAAGTTTGTATTTGATGATTAACTAAAAGATCCCTGTGTGGGAATTTTGGTAAAGTATCAGTAGGTATGGAGAACCTAAAATTAACATGCAATCTTATTTTAATGAAAATTAAGCCTACATTTTCCATTCTTGTTTTAGCTTATCCTGCTAGATCAGGAATTCCAAACTCACAATTTGTGTACCCAATATAGCCCCACAGATGTGTTTTGTTCAGCTGGACATTTTTACAAAATTTGTACTTGACTTTTTTTTTTTTTTTTTTTTTTTGAGACGGAGTCTCTCTGTGTCGCCCAGGCTGGAGTGCACTGGCGCGATCTCAGCTCACTGCAAGCTCCGCCTCCCGGGTTCACCCCATTCTCCTGCCTCAGCCTCCCGAGTAGCTGGGACTACAGGTGTACTTGACTGTTTTTAAACAATGACTGTTCTCTCTAGTTCTTCTCTCTAGTTTGACCACAGTCCTTACCATTCTCTATTGACACATGCCTATCTTCTGTGTACAATCATAGTATCAAATAGAAGCATCAAGATTTCATTTTGTTGCAGTCACTTTTACACCCAGTCAGAGCAGCTTTCCGACTAAGTAGATGTCATAACTTCTTAGATTTAATTTTTAAAATGTATACCTGAGGTTTATTAGTACTTTAAGGTTTAGAAAGTAGATCCCCATATTTACCCCCCTTGATGTAACAAAAGTATGGGGTATGTATTTAACAGGGAGCCAGACATTAAGTATGACGACAACCTGGGAAGTAAGCTTCCCGTATGCTGGGGATGTGTATGAACTGTTCAAGCCCACAAAAATATCATTTATTCACTAAAGCAGTAATGTATTAAGTGGTGTGCTGCAGCAGCAACTGGCTAAAGATACAACCATGAGTACCTGCTGCCCACAAAGAGGGCACATCTAAGCTGTGTCTGCACAGTTTGGAGTCCTAAACTCCAATTCTGCTCATTTGCTACTCTGTGTACCAGGCTGTTCTCAGTGAACCAGAAATCCTGCTGATTTACAAAGCGTGAACTTTATACCTGGGACTCATCTTGGTTATCAAACCAGAAAGTGGGTCTATGAATAGATTGTATGGTAAGAGAAAAATCTCTTTGGTATTGTAAGGTTTCTAAGGGTCAAATAAAAATATTTGGTGTAAATTTGATTTAGTAAGTATATAAAGACACAACCTTACCTTAGGACTTCCCATAGAATGTAACCACATGGCTATTTTGTGCTGAGTGTTATTTTACCTCCTGCCTATGTAAGATGGACAGTGGTGAGAGACCGTGTACGTTAATGGGATTAATTGCTCTCTAAGACTCAGAATGCTAATCTTATTACCTTATAGTCACATCAAAAATTTTCTATTTCTCTGTTTTTTGGTCCGTTATAACATTTGAAAGTTTCTAAAATTAGTTTTAAATAGCAGTTTCAGACATCTCATTACTTCTCAGCAGCAGTGGGAAATTTGGTCAGAGTCGTATCATTGACTTCTGCATGAATGGTGAAGGACTCTTTTCTTTAGAGATGTTTCTGAGGAAAAGCTATTTCTGTTTGCCTTCTTTTGCTTGTGTTCCTTGAAAATTAGCACACTATGGCTTTTTCCCACACTGCATTCAAATAAAATCCATGTAGGTCATGACTAATAAGGTTAAGCAACCAAGATTGCTTCCTGCTTATATTCATTGCAGATAGAATTGTCTCCATTTCAGGTTCTGTCTGTATAGCATAAACCTTTTGTTGTACAATTTTTGAGAATGGTTTCAGTTTTGAAAATATAATGATTTTGGCCACTAGAACAGAATTTAGTTCCCCCTGATTTGAACTGATTCTAATTTGCACATACTATTATACGTCTCAAATTCATCTAGAGCCTGAAAGGCTGGTTGGCTCATGTTGAACCCCTAATTTTGATAAGCACATATTTCAGAAAGAGATCAAAACACCATAAATCTTCTCTAATGAACTGCAGTTTTCAGTTCTAAACAACTCCTAAAATTTAAACAAGTTTACTTCTCCAACTTCTTTTATAGCACCCAAATGCCTAGATTAGATTAATGTGTTAGATTAATACATTGCATTCAGTAGATGCTTAATACACTTTTATTAAATTAACTAGTGTTAAAGTGAACTAAATATGGCCTGAGAAGGACTCTGTACCTCTATATTTGAGTCCTTGTGGACAAACTGCAACCTAGCTTAATAGGTAGACAAGATTGAAAACCTAACTTAGGAGTATGCGCCTGTAACAATAGCTGAGTCTTGGCTGATCCCAGCAGCTGTACTTCAACCATTCATACACTGCTGAGTGTTCAAACTGTGTTCAATAAGGCAAATGCTGAACCGTAACCAATCCAGCCATTCTGTACCTCACTTCTGATATCTATACGTCATTTCCCTTTTTTTGTCTATAAATCTTCTTCCACCACGTGGCTGCGCTGGCTTCTCTGTGAATCTGCTGTGTTTCTGGGGGTTGCCCAATTCGTGAATTGTTCATTGCTCACTTAAACTCCTTTAGATTTAACTTGGCTGAAGGTTTTCTTTTATCACTAGTATAAACTTTACATGCATTTATGCAGATGCATTAATATGAACTCTGAACTTGGAAATATTAGTAAGCCAAATCTATTTCTAGCTAATAAAAAATGCTGAACTGCTATGTAATAACTATCAATTATACCCGTATTCTATTCATTTATTTGGAGAAATCTTATTTGCAATTTTAAGGAAAATGTATGTATGGTTTGCTAATGTAATGTATTTTGCAAAATAATAAAGTCAGTAATAAAAAATTTCATTAAGCCTCTAGTGAATTGTTGGACAATGGTAGGTAATTTTGTTTGTCTTTTTATGGAAGTGATTAGAATTAGTAGCAGAGAAAAATTAATCGTGATCCAATGACTTCAGGCATTTGTAAACTCAAAAAATGAAATCACTGTGTATAGTCTATATGGCATGTTTTAAAGAGAATTGCTATAACTATAAAACTGTCTATTATTCTCCATATACATTACCATTTCTTAGAAAGGATCTCCGTGACTGTCCTCCATTTAGTGGAGGTAAGGTCTTCTTTTCCTGGCTTACAAATGTATCCCATTTCACCTTGTCACAGCCACCCAGTTCCTTTACTTTTTGTAAACAGCTTTCCAAGTATTCTACTGGATCTTCGGGCTTAGAACACATCAGTCCATTCAAAAGGCTCTGAAATATAACAAAATATGTACAAATAAAATATCTTTTAAACCCACCTTTGTTTTTTCTTTAATTTAATTAATTTATTTTTTTGAAATAGAGTCTCACTCTGCTGCTCAGGCTGGAGTGCAGTGGCACAATCTTGGCTCACTGCAACTTCTACCTCCTTGGTTCAAGTGATTCTCCTGCCTCAGCCTCCCGAGTAGCTGGGATTACAGGTGCACACCATTATGCCCAGCTACTTTTTGTATTTTTAGTAGAGACAGGGTTTCACCATGTTGGCCAGGTTGGTTTCGAACTCCTGACCTCAAGTGATCCACCTACCTCCGCCTTCCAAAGTGTTGGGATTACAGGCATGAGCCACTGCACGTGACCCCACCCACCTTTGTTAAAATAGTATTATGGCTCATCTTTGAATTCTGGTTGTTTTTGTCCTTTGCATTTGTCTTTTAATAAACAATTAGAGTTGAAATTACGATCTGATGGAGTCATTAAAATAATCCCTTAAATTCTTGCCTAATTAGTTTTCAGTTCAGCATTCTCTGCCTCTTAAGCAATTCAGGCAACTAGATAGTTTAAAATGGAAGAGCCATTCACTTCATCACAGTGAGATAAAATGCAGCATGTGAAAATGCCCCGGTCATTATTTATCTCACTCCTACCCACCCTTTATGTCTCTAAGCCTCAGTTTCTTCTTTTAGAAAATGGGGGTAATAATAAATACCTCATAGAGTTTTTTAAGAATTAAATAATTTCATACTTGTACAGTGCATATTAAGTGCTTGGCACATAGTAAGTGCCCAATAAACTTTGTTGGTTTTAGTTATTATTACTATCAGGAAGTCTTCTCTGAATCCCTAGGTTTGTCTGTGAACCCCTTCTTCTGTGTTCCCATGGTATCCAGCATAAAACATCATACTTGTCATTTATACTGAAACCATTCGGTTATGCAATAGTCTTTCTTCTAAACTATAAGCTCTTCAACAACACAGAGTGAGTCTAATTCATTTTTCAATCCCCAGATACTGATGCTTTCCCCGGCATTTGGTAGGTGCATATTTAACTGTTTTCCAACTGGAAAAAAAAAATCCCTCAAAGCTCAAGTCTAACTGAGACTCAAAAAAATTTAGGTCTGAGACTAAAAAAAAAAATTACTATTTGACATAGAGTAAGTCACTATGATATCCACTGAGATTCCAGAGGGGAAAAGAAACAAAGCATGATCTTGCTATTACTTTTTTGGTTCATGGTGTCTGATGTGTCACTGGCACTAGATTCTAAAAGTGCTACCAGTTTGGAAATGCTGATTCCTGGAAGCTGGACTGATGTGCAAAATATTTTCCTTTAGAGTATTTCATGGAAAATGCATAAAGGATTATTCTTACCAATATACATTGTTAGTATACAAAACACCCTTTGAAGGGCTGACATCTGTTTAAATACAGTATTTTATTTTCAATTATTTCCTGTGTAATTTCCTCAGAATGGTAGGCAATTCTCACTAAGTACATTTGTTTTCTGAAATCCTAAATAGAGTAAGCTAGAGTGTGCACCTCCATCAGCCAAGTTCAATTGCAGAGGGAGCAGAAAAAATTACCCGGGCATCCAATTCAGTTTGTTTGTCAAAATCTGTCCTATATACACACACATTGCAGTTGAGCTTCTCACATTCTTCCCATACGCCAAGCCAGTATTAGCCTCATTAATAAATAAAAGCCTCTGTGTCATATATTTATTTGCATACCCAGTGCATTCTCAGCCCTGTGTGACTTTATTATCCCCATTTTATAGATTAGGAAATCATGGCTCAGAGATATTAGTGATGGCTCTAGTTTACTCAACTAGAAACTCCTAGGCCCAGGATTTCAATTCAATGTTTCCAATTCCAAAACCCATATGTTCTTCTCTGTACCTGTTGCAGAAACGTGATATGAGATAAAAGAAAACATGAGATTCTCTGTGCCCTCTGCAAAATGCCCTCTTTTTATCCCTACTATTGCCTGAAATGGGTGAACACTCTCAATGACTCTTTTCTGAAAATATACATTTCCAGCGTCCTTAAACAATACTGGTTCACCAAAGGGCACTGATTTTAAAATGGGACAATGAGCTCCATTCCTTCATGGATAATTCAAATCTTTTCTTCTAATAGCCAGCCACTATCAGGGATTGAAGACAACCAGCACATATTATTGCTCAGTCTCTGAGTGAACCCTTTGAGACCTTGAATAATCTAATTTGACTTTCCACAGTATTCAAATTGATTGCCAAATCTCTGCTGTAAGCTACAAGATCAATATACACACCATAAGGTTAGCCAGAATTAAGAACTCATGACAAAATAATAAGAAAGTGGGTTTTAAAAAGTCTAAAACTGGAAACACATTTCAAACATGAACGTACCAGAGATATCCCATATTCCATTTAGCTTACATGATGTCTCAAATTAGGAAAAAATCTGAAAAGGTCAGTTAGATATATTTACTTGTCTGACAATACGTCAATATAATAATCAGTCAGTTTGTCTATAACAGCGTCTAAAATCCACAGCTGGGGCCAATGTCTTGGTGTTTAGTAGACAGCTAATTGTTAAACTTTGTACACCTAGAATATTGTGGTAGGCAAAATCCATTTTAAAAACCTAAAGTTTTTAGTTTTACAGTCTACACTAATCACATGGAGAACTGCCAGATTTTCCTTCCCTCTTGAGCTGCGCATAGCACAGATTCGTCTTACTGAAGGATGTAGCCTTTGGAGGTCACCAGCAGTCTACTTCCATCTTCTCATTGTCCAGAAGTGAATCTAAGTCCATTACTGTATTTCACCCAAGCAAGTTGACTTCCTTTTCTGGGTGTGCATTATTTATCCCATTCATATGCAGAAAAGTAAATAAAAAACATAAAACCTTAACAAAAAGGCCTGCCATAACTTATTTGCATGCACAGTGTAGATTTTAATAAACTATCAAACTTCTCTGTGGTTACCTTCCACCAAGGAGGAAAAACAGTACCCACATTTACAAAGAAAAAAAGATGTACTATGTAGGAATTTTTGCAATCACGTGGTCCTCCTACAGATGTTTTTAATGATTCTTTTAGAAGCGTAGAAATGAAATATATCTCAGTAGTAATCTTTGTGAGAAAAACCTTCGCCTCTTAATTTCCATATTTACTTTTTGAAAATAAAAACAAAAAAAGAACAACTCTTAAGATTCCCACATATTCTCAAGACCTGTCCTTATGCAACACCACCTAATTATTTTCACGCAGGAGTAACACATTTGCTAGATTTGGGCTTCACATACCACGCTTGAGTTCAGTGAGTGGTTTACCTGGAAATCTTGACTTCAGATGACCTGAAAACGGTGGCTTATAGAGGTGAGAGAAAAGAAGATCTGTAATTATGGCAACCCATTTTAAAGACAGTTTAGGGAAACTGAGGCAAAATTATTTTCTCAAGTGGTGCTTTAAAATTCTTTTTAACAGAACAAATCCCCCAAACCGGGGGGAAAAACCCTCATGACCTTTAGTTTACGATATCAGTCTATCCGTTTTCAGAAATGGGGAACGAGGTTTGCAGTGAATGGATTTCCCCTTTCAGAGCTCGCTTAGGAAGCCTGGCTTGCTTCTATTCTTTTCTCCTCCTCCCCCCTACTTCAAGCAAAAGCACTTGAGATTCAGGAATGTTTTTAAATTCAAATACAAAGAGAAGGAAAGGAAGCCAAACGACCTGAGACAGGGGTTGTGGCTTAGAACAGACCAAGGTTCATTCCTCGAGCCTCCTCTCTCTCAGTCTCCAAGTGTCCCCCCATTCCTGGGTCCCGGTGCAGATGATGCTGCGCCGCGGTCTGAAGACTGAGCAACAGGAGTCCGCCCCCCTCGCAGCTCCCTCCCCGACCCGCTATCTCCAGGTGGGTTGTCGAGCACTGGCGAAACCTGCGGCCCAACCCTTCCTAGGCAACGGAAAAAACGTGCTCAGGAGTTCATTCAGCGAAAGCGCAGAGCAAGGCTGGGGGCCTGTCACCGGGGAGGTGGCACTTGATAGGTTGGGTTTTGCTTTTTGCATCTTCATCCCTCTCTTCCAAGCTGTCTCCAGGGAGGGCTGCCTTCGTCCACATTTCCTCTTTCCCCCAGGGGTTCCGACCCTCGACAAGCAGAGTGACCAGGGCTCTGGCTCCCTCAGTTTCGAGTCTTTACTCGCTGCTGGGCGACAGTGCAGCCACCTGACCTGGCCCTCGCCCCCAGAGAGTGCGGCCCGGCCGCGGTCTGCAGCCCACCCTGGGTGTCCACATCCGAGGGGCGCGATGGGAGCAGGCTGCTTTCAGAACCCTGCTGGAAGACTGAAACTTGATCTGTGAGATGCAGGCTTCTAAGCCCAGCCATCTGACAAGGACCCTGGCAACCCGCGGGAAAGGCGACTACCCTCGGGGGAGCGGGCGAGTGCGCTTCTGCAAGCCCTTTCATTACATGCCCCGTGTGGGGAAGGTGGGACGGGGCGCGGCTGCCTCAACCCGAACCCCTGAGATGCAGTCCCCGGATGCTACCGCCCGTCGGCCAGCTCTAGCCCTACCTCAAAAAGCTGAGGGATTTCCCTCCGGGCCAGATACTCCTTGGCATCGTTGGTGTTCATGGCTGTGCCGCGCGTGCCTTGGGGCGCAAGCGGGGAGGCTCCCGGGCTGCGGCGACCTGAGCCGGGGCTGAAGCTGGGGCTGGCAGAGTCCGCGCCGAGCAGCGGTGCAGCCCTCTTTCTCACGCGCACTCAGCTCAGCCTCTCCGCCCAGGCCAGGGACCCCCTCCGTCTCTCCCCGGGGGCTGTGGTCTCCGCGCTCCCGCCGCCCCCGCTTCGGTTCCAGCCCCCGAGCCGGAGCTGCAGGCGCCGAGCAGCTGTGCGGCGGCTTCCCGGGCTGCCAGGCAGCGCGGCCGCCAGGGGTGGGGCGCAGGGAGCGGAGGAGGGAGGACAGCGTGGCGAACGCAAGGCAGCAGCCGGCCCGCCTCTCCGGTTCAGCGCGCGGCGCTCCGCGCCTCCCCGAGCCGGGTCTGCGGCGGCTGCCGGTCACGCTGCGCGGGCTGGCGCGAGGTGCGGAGGTGGGGGCGGGCACGCGCAAGGGGTCGTAGTCATACCCCTCGGTGCGGCACCGGCGCCAGAGCGCGACGCTTCACTGCGTGCGCCGCCCAGGGATGCAGCTACCGGGGACCAGGTGGCCAAGGGAACAGGGTCCGGGTCTGTAGGAACCTGCGACCGTTTCGCTTCTCCGGACCTTGTACACACACAGACACACTCGCACGCACATACACGGTTACCTCCGGGTCCCCGAGGAACTCCCAGGAAAAACCTAATAGTCACAGGATTTATCATTTATTCCTAAGGTTACCGATCTTTCACTATAGGGAGCTGTGGGGAAGGGGGAAAAGGGGATTCATGGTGTGGAATCCAACCCTTCAGATAATTTTTAGATCTTGAGTATCTCTATCCTTCAGGAAAGTTTTGCTAGCTGGTTTCGAATTTTTACCCTGTCGGTGTCACAAATCTTTATAGACTTTAGGATAAGGCCTTAGTGTGAGCCTGAAATCCTAATCAACTGAAGGACTAATAAGTAGTCAACTAGTTAATTATCTCCATGGAGAAGAAGGGACAGTGGAGGAGAAAGGTGGGTGGTAGTGGAGAGCTAGAGATGCTTAAATTGCAAATGTGTTTAGTAGGTGGGGAGGGTGGGCAGCATTAATTAGACCTGAAGAGTGTGCAGTCCGTGGACAGTGTCGTATCAGAGCACCCCTGGGGGAATATGAGTGAGTATGAGTGGGTGCGCTAAGGCATAATGGTTAATGGATCTTCCTGCTGCAGACCATTGTCAAGGTGTAACCCATCTTCCTCCTAGCTCCCAAGATGACTCAATTCCCTGCTAAGATGTCTTCACATTGCCTATTTGGGAGATAGTCCTTGCCCCCGGAGAATATGATCTCTAACTTCCCACAAAGCCTAACACTGTAGGAGGGTGTGTGAGAGAGGACACTTTGGTAGGCACTGGTATCTGGGGTCTGGCTGGAGAAAGAAGCAACGCTGCCACTGCTTTAAAAAACTATAGAGTCTGAATGTCCATTTCAAGTGCATCTTTGCAGATCTTTTCTTGGTTCTATTTCTTGTTCCGGAAACAACTGCAGCTCAAGCCTTAACTACAGGTGCAGCTTTGGTTTACCTGAGGGAGTAAATGAAGTTTTAGCACTTGTGAACCCGTGTGTCATATGGTTGCCTTAAACGAGGCAGGTAATTCAGTTCCATGGAAATTGGTTTTTGCCCTTAGAATATGCCATTTCACTTACAGTCCCAACTTCTAGTATTTCTTTAGCTTATTTAAGATTGGCTATGGCAGTAGTGAAGGCAGTGTCTCTTCCCTATGCAATGATGCTTGAAAAGTACAATGGTCCGTGGCATTAAGGCTTCCTTTGTGAGCAGGCACAGTGGAGGTGAACACGCAGGAATGAAAAGGCCACTTTCTCCAGGACTTTTCAAGGTCATCCTTTGCAGACAAGAATCTGGCAGAGCATGGCTCACCTGTCTTCCCTTGAAGAAATGCATAATTCTAAGTGTTCTTTAGTGTTACCGGACAAGTGTTGGCAACTTGCTTGTCAAAAGAGAATGGATAAGAAAGACTGCACTGCACTAAAAATTGTAGATAGCCTGAAAAATGTAGTAAATGGTGATACGGCAAGTTTTCAAGTAGCCTTATGCAGAGACAATTAGTGTATTTTGGTGTGTGCCAGGGTGGAGAGAGATGCGTGAAAGAGGAAGATGTTCATAATTACTTTTGCAAAGGAAGTTGTGGCTTTGTAGGGAGGGGCTACATGAGAGAGATATAATGCTTAAAAGCCAAGCTAATGGTTCAAAAGAGAGGAAAGAGAAAGGACAAGGAACACTAAATACATCCTTGCTGTGGGAAAGCTGGCCTCTCATTCCCTGTGATGAAAGTCTATGTGTGGGTATATAGAAGGCTCATGGCCCTTGGCCCTTTGTTTATTTGGGAACGCTTTCCTGCAAGCTATAATGAATCAAAATGGTTACTGCATGTCGGATGTCTTCGGATAGACTCTCTTGTCATCACGCCTTGAGAGAGGGTGCTAGGTTCTGAGATATAGCAGTGAATAACAGACATGATCCTTGCTGTCAAGGAACTTAAATTCTATGAAGAGTGTGTGTAAGAAGTGCAGATGAACAATAAGCAAATAAAAATGCATAGACAACATCACATAGTGGTTAAAAAATACAAAAAAGGACATAAACAAGAACATATCAGTTAGTGATAAGTGATGACGAAAATCAGAGTTGTTGATTTGAAACAAGGGGGCAGAGGCTCCAGGTCTGTTCTGTGGAAGCAGCTGAGGAAATGGGAGTAAGAATAACCATTAGGGGCCGGGCACGGTGGCTCACGCCTGTAATCTCAGCACTTTGGGAGGCCGAGGAGGGAGGATCACGAGGTCAGGAGATCAAGACCATTCTGGCTAACACGGTGAAAACCCGTCTCTACTAAAAATACAAAAAATTAGCCGGGCGTGGTAGCGGGCGCCTGTAGTCCCAGCTACTCGGGAGGCTGAGGCAGGAGAATGGCGTGAACCCGGGAGGCGGAGCTTGCAGTGAGCCGAGATGGCGCCACTGCACTCCAGCCTGTGCGACAGAGCAAGACTCCGTCTCAAAAAAAAAAAAAAAAAAAAAAGAAAGAAAAGAAAAAGGAATAACCATTGGGATGATGACTAGGACTTCCAAAGGGCTAGGCATCCTTCAGACTCTTGGTGGGAATGTTTCCCTGAGTCATGATAGGTACAGATGAATGGAGGAATAAAATATCTATAGCTGTATCTATAGAATGCTTAGGACTCAGCCAAAGAAATTTAGAAAGGTACCCTAGCAGGAAAAAGTAAACTTTCTATTTTAAAAAAACAAATATGTTGAAGTCTTTAAAAATTACACCATGATGGCTTGAAAGAGTAAATGCCATATATAGAGATTCCTGATTTACCATGTAGGAGTATGTTTAGGTGCTGAGAAAATCTAGCTCAAGCAATGTCTTCGTAATGTCTAGAAATATAATGGTGTATAAATACATGATTTACGAGTCACAATGAAAATAGTGTTTTATGATAATTCATTCAGTCAACAGATATTTCTTGTGCATCTCCTGTGTGCCAGGCATCGCTGGCACTGCTGTGCTGTCAGGCGCGTAGGTGAATAAAACACATGCATGGAGCATTTATCTAGGAGCAGGAGATAATTTGCAACAGATATAATAAACAAGTATATGAAATTGTTGTTAGATGGTGATAAATACCATGGGAAAAGAAAAAGTAGAGGAGGGTAAGGAGAACTAGAAGGCTGGCTTCAGTTTTATACAGAGTGGTCAGGGAAGGCCTTATTGAGAAGGTGAAATTCCAGCAAAGGTTTGAGAAAGTGAGAGAGCAACCACTTCAAATGTTCTAGCAAGGGCAGATTCCTGGCACTTTCTGGCAACAGCGAGGAGGCTAGTGTAGCAGGAACAGGGTGAGGAAGGAGAAGAACAGAGAGGAATGGGGCCAAAGCACTTGGGACCTTGTAAACCATTGTCAGTTCTTCTCTAATGGGAAGTTAGAGAAACGTTTCAAGCCAAGACTAATATGATCTGACTTACACTTTAAAAGGCTTCTCTGTCTGCTGGTTTAGGTATAGGTAAGAGAGAAAAGGTAGGAGTGGGGAGAACACTTGGAAGGCTATTGTGACTCAGGTGTGAGGTGACGAAGGCATGGACTCAAATATTGGCAGCAGAGACAATGAGAACTGGTTAAATCCTAGATATATTTTGAAGATAGAACAAATAGGGTTTCTTGACAGCTTGGATGTAGTATATGAGAGAAAAAGAAATCCTCAAGTATGACTTCATGGTTTTTGGCCTGAGGATAGTGTGGAGACAATTAATTGGCCTCAAGAGGCTTACTAACTTACAAAATTATTTAATAGTTAGATGGTAAAGAACTCTATGCAACCCAGAGAAGCAACAGGACAACTGGCTCTGAAGGGAGTCTGGCAGATGGTAGGTTCTCCCTACTGCTTACTGACCGTATTTCTTCATTTTCATCTGCAACCCTTGGCTTATAGCAGCCATTTGAGCTCTAAAGGTAACCTACATGTTAGGTTGACTCACACATTGTACAACCTCTGTGCAAGTAGAAGAGGGGAATTTACACTTGCTTCAGGATATGCTTGCAACTTAAATGTTTTAGAACTTCAGTGTCCATTCTGCACGAATATTTTACCTGCCCATGCGAAATCTGTAATTCCATCAAATCTAGTCTTCATCTATCAACCAGTAATCCTAACTTGGCTATGATAGATATAAATAAGGGAGCAACTTGAACTCCAAAGACCCTCTAAGTTTCAAAGCTGCAGGTAAAATACAGAGAGAAACATTATTGTTTTGATTTAAAGAAATATTCTAACATATGCTTAGAACTAAAAGCTTTTGGAGGTCTTAGAGAAAAACGAACAGATCATTTTTAACAGATTATTTTTTAAAACAGATTTTTTAAAATTTGTTTTCACAGAATGCAAATAACACATTTAAGTTTTTATTATATTATTATTTTTATCATTATTGACAAGCAGCAATTCTGTTGAGCCTAGAGGCCTAAAATTTCTAAGTCATACATATGTATCAGGACCAGTATGCCCTTCTGAGTTGTTTACATTGCTTATTTTTGTCTTTACTATATGTCTCATGAACAATGTATTAGTGTTGCATACACTAATCAGCCTAGGATGAGTAAGATAAAATCTTTCCATCCAAGGAATAAAATGTGTTTTTTCTCAGTAGTCACAAGGCATTCATGTTGATGTGCTGGAAAATTTTAAAACTTACCAGAATTTACCATCTGTTCCTGTTTTTAGCTAGTCTGTTTAACCACGTTTCTTCTATTAATTGTCCTTCTGCAATACAATTAACATTTACACTGTTTTTCTAATCAGATGAAATCATAAAATTAAAGATCTATTGGAGATATATGAGTGGTGATTAAGTTAAAGAGGTCCCTTCCCCAAATAAATCAACATTTTAGATTGTGCAGAGGAAAACTAATACTAAAACATTTCTCCAAGAATGTCCCTCTCTTGTGCAAAAATGTTGAGTGGCCACCATTTTCTTCTCCATCCATTATGGTACTCACTAGCGTCACATGGCTATTTACACTTAAATATTAGATTGGTGCCAAAGTAATTGCAGTTTTTGCCATTTGCAATTATTTTTAATGGCAAAAACTACATTTACTTTTGCACCAACCTGATAAATACAATTAGTTTCCTGTTTTGTACTTAGTCAAATATTTCCATACCTCCAAGGCTCCATTTGAAGGCAACCTTCTCTCTAAAAGCCATCTTTATTTAGCCCTAATGGATTTAAGTGATTTCTTCCTTTATCCTCTTTAGAATGTTACTTGTACCTCTATCCTGCCTTCTTCTTTATGTACCTTTGTGTTTCTCATCTGCCTTGACCCAAAAATGTGTCTTCATGGTTTACCCTTACGCAGTTTATCATGTACATAATAAATACTCTAAAATTATGATTTGAGTAATTTATAATACATTTAAATATTACTTCTGTTTTGTGAGCATATGCAGCCCCATTGCTTGATGTGCTTTGAATTTGTAAATGTATTTGCTCCATTATTTTCTAGGGTTATCATTTTCAAATTCTATCAACATTAACTAATCTTGAGATGTTGGGGAAAAGAAGACTAATTGCAGCAAGTTATAGACCCAAGTTTCTCTATTCATGACTAGGATTTGTGCTCGAGTATTTGAATTGCCTTCACGATTATCTCTCATGCCTGTAGCTAACAAACAGGATGCAATTTAAATCAAACAAATAGAGTGCCTACTAATCCCTGATAATTGGTGCTAGGTGTCCTTCCCATCCAGCTGTCCCTGGTCACCAGTTTTACAGAATCGCAATCATTAGGACAGAAAAAGATTGTTATGAGCTTGTTCGTGCCGTTTCTAAAAACTAGCCTGTTGTTACACTTCCATTATTTGGATCAAAACAAACCTTCTCATCAGTTAATCTATTTTCAAATTACAAGCTCCAAATAGATTCTCAGAGGTCATTAATCATCTCACCTCCAGAAAATATAACACAAGCCCATGGCATATTCCTTTTAAGGAAATGTTGTATTGTGTTCCTCTTGTCTTCCACAATATCCTTGTTTGTAATTTTCAGAAATTGGAAGGTGCTATTTGTTAAGATTATTTCATGCTAATGAAATGTTGGAAGTCTCAGTGTTGGAACTACTTTTGATGCAGACATTTTTGCTCCTTAGTTCAGCTAAAACGAGGTTCTTGTCCTGCAACCAGGAAAGATTAGGCATGCAGACACATTGAAAGGTGAGAAGAGCAGAATTTATTAAAAGAAAGCTCTCAGCAAAAAACGAAGAGGTCCTGGTAATAGGCTCCCACCTCACAGATTGAACAGAACGCCAGGCCACCACCCATGAGCTGAAGAGGCCAGGCTCCTCCCTGCTGCGCGAGGAACGGATTCCTGTGGCTCCACCCCATCCCCCCAGTGCTCATGTGGGCACTATTCAGAAAGAATTAGTTGAGAAAAGGTGGGTAAACAGGGGCAGTTCTCCCTCTGGGTCTGGGTTTCATCTGGGACCGGCAGTCTGGTCTGTCAGCCTTCAGGCTGTTTTAGGCTTGAAGGTGGGATTTCACCGGGGATCCTTGGTTATCTCCCGTCTCTGTCACTTTTATGAAAGCAGAAGAGAAGTTTTTGTATATCTCTGTTATCCTGAGCACCCACTTTCAAAAGAAGGTGTTTCCTAACATGGCCCTGGTGGCTTCATGGGGACAATCACCCTGGCATTTCATATCTACAATTTGATAAGAGTAAAAGGAAAAAGTATTCTTATGCTCAGTCTGAAGTATTCGTTAAATACTTTTTAAATGTATTCTAAACACCTTTCAACTCATCTATCTTATAGTTACACCAATGGCCTCTCAGAAGGCGACGTTTTTACCTGTTTATCTTCAGCCTTGGCTTTTCTGTGCTCCAGTTCTGCCGTGACAATGGGTTGCTAGATATCCATACTTTCATTTAGCTAACATTTATTGATCACATACTATATGCCAAGCACTGTGCTAGGTTTTTAGGAAACAAAGTCATAGCCAGTGTGGCAAAATGCTCATGATCTCCCCAAAGGAAAAGGCTACTAAACTAAAGAGACTATAAAAACAGAGTAGAAACAGCATAGGCTGTGGAGTCATAATTTCTAGCCTTGTCTCATTCTTACTCAGCTATCTGATGTCCACAATTTACTAACGAGTCCAAGCCTCAGTTTTCTCCTTTATGAAAATGAGCATATTAATCCCTAGCTCACTGAATTGTTGTGAGGGTTAATTGAGCTGGTAAGTGCAGAGTTGAAACTAAACCTAATTCTCAGCCTCCAAATTCCAATTCATTGCCTACTGAATTTCTTAATCTATCATGGAAGACCCTGATCCTCATTAACCATTACTCCCTCTCCCTCGTTGTAAATGCATGTTGAATTGATTGGGTGCACTTGTCTGATGCTCTGAGTAGTCTGTCTGCCTGGAATACCTCCCCAGTTCTGCGTGGCTAAATTCTTCCTGCTTCAAGGATCTTGTTGAAATATCATCTTCTTCATAAAGCTTTCTTGGCTTCTGCATCATGAAATAACTGCTTCCCATAAAATCCTGTAGCATTTTTTAAAAATATGCTTTTATGAGGCAAGGTACATGGAGTACTAGAATAAGAATGGTAATTAATATCAGTGCATCAAAAACATTATAACTGTAGCAATAGTTTGTCATTTGAGCTTGAGAAAGATGTGTTGATGCAATCTTCACTTTGAAATGAAAAGAACCTAAGGGAGTGTGGAAAAGGGATGATCAGTTTTCTCCATGGCCAGCCCTCAGTCAGCCCTTGCTACTTCTACTTCCCCACATTTACCTTCTCATTCTCTTCAGGAAGCTGATTCTAAAGCAAATTAGAAATGGTGATAATGAACCAGATATAAAAACCAGCTGATATAAGTCCTTATGTGCAACTTCAAAGTGGGTGTTTTTAAGCTGTATTTGTTACCCTGGTTCTTAGTAAACATGGGTTTGTTGGCTTATTTTTGTTTGAACCATATCTCTAAAGTCTTGAATGCTTGAAAATATGTTAGCATCTACAGCTTAGGAATGTTTTAATTATTGAATAAAGAGTGGATTTCGCTGTAATCTAATTTGCTTCATATGCCATTAGACCACTCATCCAACAAATATGTTGAATCTTCATAAAAAATTTATTTATAGAAGCAATTTGGTACTCATTGTTGTTAGAAAGTTTGATTTCAAGGACTGAGAATATGTAATAATTTAAATTATTTATTACGAAAATAACTTCACTTTCTGTGTTTGTGCAAATATTAGTAAATGTCATTGATCTCTACTAAATGCCTAGGCTCTCTGAGGAGTAAATATGATTTTATGGTGAACTATCGCCACTTTCATGGCAGTCATCAACAACTAGGCAAGGAGCACAGGTACTGGAACCAAACCAGTAGACAGTTGCAGATAGTTTTATATGTCCACCGATACTGCTAATCTTACCTCCTCTCACAGGAGAAACTATCATCTCTACTCTGAATTATGTATAATATGAGTTTACATATGAATATGTACAAATGATTCCAATGAACTCTGTGAACAACTCTACCGTATTAATCCCAATTCACAGATATACTTTCATACTCTGTGCACTGAAGCAAAAGGTCTTTTTGTTTGCTTTCTTGTATTGTTTCTGCATTGGTCATTAGCAGGAGTTTTAAAACACTGTTGATTTAGCACCTCTAGACATTCAATTTCAAGATCTTGGTCAGTTTATCTCTCTCTACCAGCCAAAACACACTATATAGCATAAATACCCCCTTTTTGTTGTTGTTAATACTGCCAAAGAACTTATTTTTTACTTTCCAGGTTCTCTAGAATTGTATATCTTTTATTAACAAAAGATTTTTTATTGAATATCTCTGCTGCATATTTCCCATATTCTCTAAGATTTGATATGCATTTTTTCTTTATTTATCTGTTATCTTCATTTAACCAGCATTCTTAGTTATTTTACTCTATACAGAAGGCTTATATTACCCAAATGACCCTTGGAAAACAGTCTGCTGATTGCCATTGCCCACTGCTAAATTTCTATATGAGACATTTCACATTGAAATACTTGACCCATGTTAGCACGAGGGAACTGGTGATATAAACTTGTTTCCTATTTTAACCGTTTCTACATCTAGCAGCTGCACCTTCACCTTTACCTCAGTCATAGGGTGGAGTGCCCAACCTGGGCATCCTCCTGGAGAGAGAAGGTAAATCTAATAGATGAGCATAACTTATGCCCCTGGGGAAGTGTTCACCATTCTTTATTAGTGGCACATACCACTTTCTCATTAGTTGTTAGGAAAATAGGATCTGGTAATAATTTGTTGAGTGGCTATTATGAGCTGAGAGCACTCCCTTCTTCACGACCCCATGACTGGAAGTTTGAATGTGAACACAGAAAAGAAGGAACCTCATCTCTCTCCTTCACTGCCCTCACTGATGGAAAAAATATTGAACCTATTACATAGCCTCTCTAATGTTATAGCACCACATAGCAACATCAAAAGGCTCCTGAGGAGACTGGGAAATCAATTCTACATGTGATTATGAACCACATATGGAAAAAATTCCACCAGTGTCTTCATTGAACTAGGCAGGCTAGTGCCTTAAATTATTCTGGAACCAATAAGTTCACAGCTGACTTATAATCATTTCCCTTCATGTGATTTGAACTGTGAGTCATCTGTTCCACTGAAATTGTGGACACATTGGTATATTTTTAACTTACTATGAGCCACTCTTCTAGAATAAAACAGAACAGAAATGCAATATGCAATTGTCTAAGAGGAAATAGTGTGCAAGGTCTTGAGTGGAGATCTATGTGCTGGATCTTGCAGGAGGTGATGAAGGTCTTCAGGGCTGCAGCTCTCTATACATATTCCCTAGAGCTGTCTTCCCAATGCAGGACCAGAAGAAACACAATTTCCCAGAATGAATCATTCCCCTGGGCTCCTGTGCCCTTGGTTTCTGTGTCTGCCTCTCTTCTGGACCCTGTCTTATTCATCTTTACATCTCCCAAACCAAGCACTGCTGTCTACATAATAGTAGTATCTGCACACATATCTGTTGAATATATCCACTCATTCATTCATTCCTTTATTTTACAGATATTTATATTCAAGAGCCTGTGATAGGCACTGGGGATTCAGCAGAGAACAAAACAGATAATTCCTCCCTGGAAAGAGCTTAAGTGTGTGTGTGTATGTGTGTTTGGGGGTGGAGTAAGTCAGACTATACATTCATAATTACACAAATAATTCCAGCCACAAGATTTATATGTGTTCTGAAGGACTAGGGAGTCCTGACCAAACTCTGCTAATTAACTAGCAATATGGCACTGGCCAAATTACTTAACCCTCTGAGTCTTAGTTTTCTCATTTGTAAAAGAAGAAATTTGGTTCAGCTGATGTGTAACATCTCTTTTACACCTGAGTTTTATGATCTGTGCTTGCTTTGTGAAAAACTGTTTTGTACAAACGGCATCTGATTAAAATTATTCCTTAAAAAAATACCAGTAACGATCAGAAGGCAGTTATTTTATAAATTTTCAAACTTTCAGTGACCATAATGGAAACCACCACATGAAGGGAAATGAAAGAAATCTGTTAAACAAAAAAACACAAACAAAAACACAGTTATATTAAGAATTGAAGAAAAATGAATAAAATGTCTTGAATCTTAAATGACTTGACATCATTTTGGATGACTAACAGGACAGTGTGAAGTATTATGGGAGACCTTTTCCAGCTCCAGGTGACAAATAGTGTGGGGTTATAAGAGATAACACCTGATTGAGAATAAAATTACTGAACTTTGTAGTGCTGAGTTTTAACAGAGGCCCTGTTCTTGGTAAGAGACTTCTGGTTTATTCCCAGGTGAAAGAAGCCAAACTGAACTGATGATCTTTACCAGTGAGAAAGATAAGAAGCCCCGGAGGACTGGGAGAGTAGAGTGTTTTAGGGATTATCTCCTCCTCTTTCATGGAGGAAAGAAGGAAACACTCAAATGCTTCCCTTTCTTGAAGCTGAAGGAAGGGAGGCCAAGAGATGCCCTCCTAAAGTTTGCGGAGGGGCTAGCAGAAGAAAAGTCTGACATCTCTGCCGGGTGCAGTGGCTCACGCCTGTAATCCCAGGACTTTGGGAGGCCAACGCGGGCGGATCACGAGGTCAGTAGATTGAGACCATCCTGGCTAACACGGTGAAACCCCGTCTCTACTAAAAATACAAAAAATTAGCCGAGTGTGGTGGCGGGCGCCTGTAGTCCCAGCTACTCGGGAGGCTGAGGCAGGAGAATGGCGTGCACCCAGGAGGCGGAGCTTGCAGTGAGCCGAGATAGGCCACTGCAGTCCGGCCTGGGCGAAAGAGCAAGACTCCATCTCAAAAAAAAAAAGAAAAGAAAAGTCTGACATCTCAAATCCTGGTGGTTGTCTGCTGACCCAGGGCTTGCTGTTCTGCCCTAGGGCTATTGGAGTGAGGGAGAGATCACTGGCAAGAGATGGTATCACTGTAGTAAGCCAGGTGGTCTGAGAGAAGAACTTTCCCTGCAAGCTCACTACTCCCAAGAGATACAGCAGAGAGTCTATGAGATGGGAGGGAGCACAGGCTTGCTGGGGATTGCTGCAGCATAAAAGGAAGGGGCCCTGCATAAAAAGGATGTAGCCTCATGCTAAATAGGTATTCTCCAACTGAGCAGGCCCAGTCTCACAAAGTACCACCAGTGACCATGGAGAGTTTTAGGGATCTGAGTCTGTTGGGTCCCCACTCATCCCATACTGAGACAGTAGGTCAGAAGCTGGATCAATGGTGAAAATCACAGAAAGGGGACAACAACTCTGCCACCACACTGGTGGAAGCAGTCATAAAAGAGCACAGTGGTTACATCCAGGAAAGACTGCATCAATCCAGTAACCCTGGGTAGTCTAGTAAGAATACATTCATCCCTTTCCCTTCCCTGAGATGAGGCAGAGTTAGTTGGGGAGACTGACCCCTAACTAAGCCAGTAGATTCCAGATCATGAATTGTATGAGCTTCAGATCTTGGGTTCTAATAGCTCTAGGTCAAGCAACAGCTAAACAAAGGACATCATCCAGCAGACCAGAGGAGGCAGAGGATCTGGTGTCTGAGAAGTTTTTTCTGTCACATCCTCACCAGGCCACATCTTGCCCTCATCACATGATGATGATTTCAGGAAGGGAGGCAAGGGAAGGCCGCCAAAGAGCTGATATATGTTTATCTAAGACTGAGTACTACCCAAATGGGTATTTAAATGATTATATGACACTAAGCTTTAAGACAATGAATGAGGGGTTCAGGGGAAGTCTAGAACGGTCATAAACAAAATAAAGTATGTATATTGATGTTGTATAGCTGGGTTTTCAAGTCTGGATTTCTGACTCCCTACACATTATTACTGAGTAAAGAAAAAATTGGATCACAAAAAGTCTGAATAATTACATTGTTTTAAGAAGCAATGTATTGTAGAAGTAGTGTGATGCAGAAAAACGATCTATGATAGAGCCTATTTTGAAATGAAGTGGAGCAGCTTCATTTCTCAGTTCTGTCACCTATTACGTATGTGGTCTTGGGCACATTGCTTAATCTATCTGCCTCAATTTCTTTATCTTTAGAAAAGATAAAATAATAGCTACCCTGTTGGATTGTATAAGGATTAAAAATAACGTGCATAGAGTTCAAATACAGTTCCTGACACATAAACAATGGCAATTACTATTAGTATGATTACTATATGCTGTGGCTGTGTTACTTTTCTTTCTCTTTTTTCCCCCACCTTTCCCTCAAGTCTTACTTTTTCTGTAACAGGGAAGTCAGAATCTCTGGTCCCTGCTTACTATTTGCTTTGTATGAATAAGGTTTGATGAATCTCTTAGCCAATTTTCCTACTATATATTATAGACAGCCTGCATTGCCAAGAACCACACTGAGGTTAAAGTCTGTTTGTTATTGGTATTACTTTGTAGAATCTTTAAGCTAAAATATACTTCCTTAATAAATCATAGGAAAATAAATAAAAATAAAATGTGAAAATAAACTTTAGACATTAATGAAATCCTTGACACTTGTTTTTTAGACAGTGGAAATGGAGAGATGAGAATTTTTTATTTAATTCTCAAAAGGTTGCCAATTAGATTATTTTTAGCTCCCAGTTCTCCTCCAAACTAGTAGGAGTATTTTGTCCTGAAACATCAAAAAATTACTTTAATTCCTTTTAAAGAGCTGAATAGGTACATGTCTAGATGGAAAAAGTATGGAGAAAACAGGCTATTTGTGAAAAGAATAACAAATAACAAGAATGTATTCCTAAAATAGTATAATTTACCAATTCTATAATCGCATAAATAACAAAGGATACTGAGATTTTGTTCTGGTAATTTATTTTTCCTATTTATCCATAGCATTTCTCTACACCAAAAAAGATGTTTACTAACATCCATTAAATAAAAAACAGCAAAAACATCATTCAAGCTTCCTAGTTCAGGATGACATAATGTATGCAAACCCACACCATTGATATGAAAATAGAGAAGCTGTAAAGCATCCAGATATTTCCTATACCTAGATATCTATCGTTTATTATTTAAATAAAAATATTTCTGTCTGAATTTTCTTAGTTCAGATCTGATCTCCTAATCATGTGTACTCACAATTTCAATACTGCCCCGATGTTTCTGCTGCCTGTGATTACAATGACTCTCTCTTCTATGTTACAACTATAGCAATCATACTCCGGGATGTTCTGAGACACCTGCAAATTCAAATGTTCTGTTGTCAGTCCCTCTTCCCCACTCATCTATGAGCACTGAGTGCTGTCTAGCTATAGGCTCTGCCTCACCTTGTCTTTGTGTCATATTTGCTTTTTTAAAAGCAGATGAAAAAAATCAGATGGAGTTCAGAATCAGTTGTTGATTTACATTATCAATATATGAATCATGTAGAAATCTAATACTCAAATTAGCAATAAACTCAAGTGTCAGCAGAATAATACATCCCACATTTTTCTCTACCTCACTGATGGTTCCTTTTTTGTTATTTCATTGCTTCCTCTTCATCTCCCTGACTGCTAATTGTGAAAGACACCAGCACTCAGCCCTTGGACACCTTGTTTTTCTCTGTATGGACTCACTCCCTTTGTGATCTCATCCAGCCTCATGGCTTTATATGCCATCTATATGCCCTTAGTCTTTAGAAATTTATGTCCTCAGCCTAGACATTTACTCAAACTACAGAAACTCTTGTATACAATGCCTACTTGATAATTCCACTCTAAAGTCTAATTGGCACCTCCAATTTAATATTCCTAAATCAACTTCCTGATCATCCCCTCTTCTCCTAGTCCTTATGAAGTTTTTTCCACCTCTGTTAATGGCAAGTGAATTCTGCCAGTTGCCTAGGCCAGAAGTTTGGGGTTATTCTTGAATCTTTCTTTGATCACTCACATCCTGTTGACTGTAGCTTCAAAACGTATCCAGAATCTAACTTCTCTTCACCGTCATCATTACCACCACCTCGATCCAAATACCATCATTTCTCACCTGCATTTTTGCAGTAGCCTCCTGCTGGTCTCCCTGCTTTCACTTTCTGCTGCCTGCCTCTATTCTCAACTCAGCAACTAGAGTGGTGCTGTCAAAAATTAAGTCCAATCCTGTCATTCTTTACTCAAAACCCATCACACATCAGAGAAAAACCCAAAATTATTTTACAGTGGCCAAAAGTGCCCTATGTAACCCACCCTTAAACACACACACACACACACACAACTATACTTCTCCACTCCTTTGTTCTAACCTCATGACCTATGTCCTACTATTCCCATCCTTCTCTGCCTTCTTTATTCTGCTTCCCTGTGATTCCCAGGTCCCCCCAGGTATGTTCTTTTCTCAGGGCCTCTCACTTGCTGTTTCTTCTGCCTGGACTGCTCTTCCCTCAAATTACCATGTGGTCTATTCCCTAACCTCCTCATGCCTTTGCTCTAATGTCCTCTTCTCAGTGGTTCCTTCCCTTCCTTGACAACCTTATTTTAAACTGTAAACCTCCTTTCCCTGACTGCCCCAGAACTTCCTATTCCTCTCTCCTGTCTTATTTTTCTATATACTGCTGATCACTACCTAACAAACTATACAGTTTGACAGTTTGTTGTTTATAGTTTCTATTGGATGGCCTTCTCCCTGTAAAAAGCTAAGTTCCAGGCCAGGCATGGTGGCTCATGCCTGTAATCCCAGCACTCTGGAAGGCTAAGGCAGGAGAATTGTTTGAGGCCAGGAGTTAGAAACCAGCCTGGTTAACATAGCAAGATCCTGTTTCTACATCCCACTCATCACCCTTTCTTCTCCATAGATCATTCAGCTTCATGTACAGCCCCTGTTGCCCCAGGTTGGTGTCTCTCCTCTGGGCTGGGTATGGGTGGTATTGCCCATCTTTCTTTGCCCTAGAGCCATGATTCTGCCAGACCAGACCGTTCTCTCTGTGCCAATTTCGCAAAGCAGTTTCACCGAGAAAACTGTCCTGCACCCCTGTGCAGGATTTGGGGATCTTTTATTAATAATTTCTTTGTAATATATATGTCATTGTATTTTAACCAATGTGGAATAGAAACTAGCTGGCCAAAATTTTACTTTGAAAACCTGCAATGAACTAAAGTCCACTTCATTATTTTTTATTCTTAGAAAAATCTCTTTTTAATTTTTGGATAAGAAGAAGCAGTGTATACTAGTTAAGAAGGCAGACTCTAGAGTCTGATGGATGGGATCTAAATCCCAGCTCTGCCCTTTATAGCAAGTCACGTATGCTCTTTGGCAAGTGACTCAAGCTCTCAATACCTTAATTTCCTCATCTGAACAATGCGGATAAAATTAGTACTACTGTAGAGAGTTGTTGTGAGTATTCAATGAGTTAATACATGCAAAGCTTGAATTGGTGTTCATTAAATGTTAGCTGTTATTATTATTGTGAAGTGGCTTCAGTGAGACCAGTGGACAAGGCAACACAGAAACAAAGTACATCTGCAGAATTTCTATAAAGATTAATTCAGGATTTTTCTTAATTTAAGCTATTTTCAAAATATACAAATAATACAACTTTCTTCCCAAATTGAAGAGAACTCTAGGCAGGGGCTTTAGCAGGAGAAGAGGAGTTCAGATAGCAAGGACATGCAGGCTGAGAAGCAGAAGTGACCACTAAGTGTGGCTGGGAGGGATGATATTGAGCTCCTCTGCACACCTGCTGTGAGGATTTAATGGGAGAAGGCACCATTGAATGAGAGTTTGACCTTCCCCTCTGTGTGTTATTCTAGGGGAAAAGAAAAGTGTAAATCCAGCTGATATAGTATGTATGCCCAGTGTGCTGAGAATCTGCAGGAGGTGAAAACTCCCAGTAAAGCTGAAGGGGACGCAATAGCGGGGTTTGATTGCAGGAGAACCATGAGTCCCCCTGCCTCCTTGGAGCAGCAGGTGGCCCCTTACTCTATTAGGTCAAAAGAAGAATCCAGCATGTGGTCTAGCACAGGCTAGATGCTAGCCTGACATTCCATGTCACTGTGAAGGGTGAATGAAGAAATTCAAGTTACTACCCCACATCAGTGGCAGCAGGTAAATATTCACTAACATCTATTGGCTTCTGGAACTTCTGCTAAACTGAATTTAGAATCTTGTTCTTCGTATCCTGGGATTTCTTCCTCTCCTCTCAAACATTCCAGTGTCCATGCACACTAAGTGATTTTTATTGTTGAAATTATATTTTCTGCTGAATGATAGTTATCTTTTGGTCTAGCCAAGTAGGCACCTTGCCCACATTATATGCTTGATAAATATTTGTTGAATAAAAAATTAACAAATCAAGAATATAGACTCAAGGATTTAAAATTTCAAAAGATATAGAAGTGAAAAAGAAAATTCTACTTTTTCACGTTCTATGCCAACATTTTATCCCATTGCGAAAGGGTACCTACTATTAGTAGGGTCTTATTTTTCTTTACAGAAAGTATCTATAAATATAAAAGCATATGCTTTTATTTTATGTAAATAGAATGAAGTTTCTATCTATTTGTCTCTGTTACCATATCATACAAAAATACCTAGGCGATATTCCATCACACTTGAGAGGAATTCATTTAAGATGGGTTGGTTTAAAATACAGACTGTGTAACAGAGATGAAATTCATTTTGGAGAAGCCAATGGGTCATTCCAAAAGAGTAGGCAGTTATCCTCTAAAGCAACTGACACTGACGTACAGGAAGTTTGTTTTGTACTGCCAACTGGAAGAAGTTCCACACAGATTAAAAGATCAAGGACAGAGAAACCAGACTAGAATTTCAGATGTGGATCCCAATGGGAAATTCATAGGGGTAGGCCCTTCAAATTGCAGTTGCTAATTTCTGATGAAGATCTTTCTCAGGTGAGAGTTTTTTGCAGTACTCTTTAGGAGGAGTAGCAACAGGGATTTATTTATGTAATGTTGGTTCCTAAATTTCTCCAACCACTCTGGGCAGGTTTGCCAATTCTATATAGATCCTTTCCTCCCCAACATATCTTATTTTGCAGTGTACACAGCAAATATATGCATGCCTACTCTGAGCCAGGCACCATGTTAAGTGATAGGGCTATAAAAGTAAACATTTGAATCTTGACCTCACAGAGTTCAAGTCGAATTAAAAAAAAAAATTCCACTAATGGTCTGGAGGGTATATCAGATGTCAATTTTGAGCCTGTCAGATGCATTTTGAGTCTGCAGTTCTTAGCCTTGAAGGGAGGAGAGCACAGAGAAGGCATCCCCAGATGCTATGGATGAGTTTTTGAATGGTCCCTTATGCATACATGTTCATTCATTCAACAAATATTTACTTACTGCAAATATTTGTTTGATATGCCCTTATAGGTCACTCTGAAGACTTTAGCTTTTACTCTGGGTGAGATGGAAGTGATTGGAGTGTTTTGAGCAGAGTAATGACATGATCTGACTTACAGATTGACTATGGCTACTGTTTGGAGCACAGAGTCTAGGGAGCAAGGGCAGAGAAACCAGGAAGCTATTACAAAGATCCAGAGAGAGATGATGGTGGCTTAGATCAGGGTGTTGATGGTGGAGGTGATAAAAACCAGGCTGTTGATGGTGGAGGTGATAAAAACCAGGCTGTTGATGGTGGAGGTGATAAAAATCAGTTGTATTTAGATTATATTCTGAAGACATGTTTGATAATGGATTCGATATGGGATGTGACCATGTTATCAATCAAGAGTTGGATTTAACAAGGTTCAGGCTTTAGCCAAGCATGTAAGCTGTATGCTGAAGCATGATGAAGTAAGCATGAATATAAGAGAACTGATTATAATAATTGAACACAGACGTTAAGTTACAGGAAGAGGGCTGTGGGGACCTTGATGAGATGAGGGAAAGTGAAAAGGTGGCAGAGTCAGTAGATTGTTGGCTTTGACATGGTCAGAAATCTTACCTTTGGAGACAGGGTTCTAAGAAAAATAGTGGCAGTGTGGTGGCTCATGCCTATAATCCCAGCACTTTGGGAGGCCAAGGCAGGCAGATTACTTGAGCCCAGGAGTTAGAGACCAGCCTGGGCAACAAAGTGAGAGCCTGTCTCTACAAAAAATACAACAGTTAGCCTTGTGTAGTGGCATACACCCATAGTTCCAGCTACTTGGGAGGCTGGATGGGAGGGTCACTTGAGCCTACAAGGAGGAGGTTGCAGTGAGCAGAGATTGTGCCACTGCACTCCAGCCTGGATGCAGAGTGAGACTGTCAGCAAAGGGGAGGGGAGGGGAGGGGAGGGGAAGGGAAGGGAAGGGGAGGGGAGGGGAGGAGAGGGCAGGGGAGGGGAGGGGAAGGGAAGGAAAGGGAAGGGGAGGGGAGGGGAAGGGAAGGAAAGGGAAAGGAAGGGGAGGGGAAGGGAAGGAAAGGGAAGGGGAGGGGAGGGGAAGGGAAGGAAAGGGAAAGGAAGGGGAGGGGAGGGGAAGGGAAGGAAAGGGAAGGGAAAGGGAGGGGAGGGGAGGGCAGGGGATAGGAGGGGAGGGAAGGTAAATAGATGGCGGTGGGAAGACGGATGGTGGAAATTTAGGTTAAGGAAGAGTTGCAATTTTTGGTAATTTTAAAGTCTAAGATATACCATAAGAATGAGCAATGGTGGTGATAAACAGGATCCTGGAGAAGGGGAGGTAAAGGAAGTTAGAGGCTAGAGTATTGGAAGGATCATCTATGTGGATTTTGAAATCACTAAGAATTAAGACAGTAATAATGTTGAAGAGGGTGACCATGAGCTGTAATTGAAATCTGGTGGATGCCTGCAACAAGAAGAGGCAATGGTATTGTCTAGTCAGGTGATATGAGATTCAAAGTTAGAGAGTTTTAGGGAGGATGAAAAGAGAATTATTTGGAGTGAAAAAAGGAGGACGCCTACTTCTGTGTTACCTGCAGGCATAATATTTTCAGAATATGAAAGAAAAACAGCTACCACATGAGAGGGCTCTGGGGAGAGCCAAGTTTACAGTAAAGCAAGAAGGTGAGAGAAATGTTGACAGAAGAGACTGAGAAAATAAGAGTTTGCTGATGTTGGACTGTGAGTTCAAGAGGACATAAGTCTTTCTGCCTCCACTCCTTACTCTTGCCATTGGATAAGTAGAGGCTGAGAGCATGGTGGTCTTATTCTGAGAGCCCCCTGGCAGGCATGAGCTTTCTAGGCTTTGATAAATCATGAATCATGGCATGTGCCAGAGAATGGATTTTGGGTTTCTGCAGTGGAAATGCCTTTTGTATTTTAGGGTTAATACATTTTGTCTACTATAGGAAGCACCTAGAAGTAGAACTAATCCACATACCCATTATGGGTTTTCTGTAATGGACACCTGAAAGGACTAATCAGAAATTTAGATGGGATCTATCTAGATTGATAATGGCATGGTAAGACTAGAACTCTTGAGCAAACGGTGGGGAACAAAGACTTCCTGAACCTCTCTGTAAGTCCCCTGTCTGATAAAGGAATTAACACTAAAATAGAAGAGAGTTGAGGTTCCTGAGAAATTTTGCAGTGCAAAACCGATTAATTTCAGTAATTCTGCTGGGTAAAAGTTCAGCACCAAAGATTACATTCATTACCTAGTTTTGCTATACTCACCCCCTTGCCTCTCTGCTATCTGGTTGGGGTGCCTGGGAAAGCCAGGGTTGTATACATCTGAAATTGATTAAATCTAACACTGCTTGACACTGAAGTAGCACACTGCTCCTTTTATCTTAATAAGTATTCTATGACATTAATTCAGAGTAGTAAATGGAGTTAGATTTTCTTTATAAAGCTTTTTTCATTAGTCTAAATTACACTACACTTTACTTACATCCCTCAGATGAAATAATGAATAAATTTTTAAAAGCACCTTCTTCCACGATATGATATTTTGAGGTAAAAACTGATCTTTTGTTCAAGTAATTTCAAAAACATTCTATTGACTTGTTTCTGGGAGATTCCATTTATATATTCATAGAATAGAAATTGAATGGTATTTCATATACTTAAGCTGTACAAATGATATTTGCTACCCTTTATAGCCATCGCTGGAAGAGCAGTAATAAAAAACTGAGTGAATGTATCAATTATATACAACAGAATGCAAATTTATTTTTCACCAACACCCGTAACCTTATATATAATGCTGCAGCACTGTTACATATTGCTTAAGCACAATTTTGTCCTTAATTTTTTTTAGCATTTTTTGCCTTTGTCTGTATCAAAAATAGAATATTGTGATTTTTCATGGATCAATATAGTTGTTAGGCTTGTATGTGTAGCAGATACAAGTTTCACAGACACAAATTCATGTGTGCAAAAATGGCAACTCACTTTATTTTCCCATAACTAAATTTCATTTCTACTTCTAGCTCCTGTTTCCTCCTGATGGCAGAAAGCTTTATCTTGTTACTTGAGGTAAACTCAGGAGAATACAGTAATTTCCCAATTATTTAGGTTTAAATGTAGTCCAGTTCAGAGCACTTTCTTTTCTTCCCTTCTCCCAGGATGGCATCTCCTTTAGCGAGGGAGCAGGGACTGGGGACATCGCATATGGCATTATGGCATTGGATAAGCAGAGAATTCTGCTCTGGAATTTACTGAGGTGGCTGATAATTGTGCATGCTCACATACACTGGGTCTGCATCTGGTTTCCTATTTGCACAGTCCACATTGGTATCTTCAGATGTGGTCTTCATGGACTATAAGATATTTGGGCCTCTCGCTGTTTCCTTTGTATAAGTTATTCTCTGGAGCGAAGGGAAGGTTTGGTCAGCCTCATCCCTCTTTGGGGCTATGAACAACCCAGAGCTGCCATCAGGCTATCTGTCCCACTACTTCTTCTCATTGTGTTCAAAGCACTTCTTTGAGGTCATCTGTGTTTCATTTTCAGAGTTGCACATATGAAGCAGACACAAATTCCTTTATGGAAATCCCCCAAAGTTTTATGGTGGGCCTGGTATCCACCACACTTCCCGAAGACCAATTCTTGGAGTGGGCCGGAAAAAGACCTTCCATATGGACCTGTCAGGGACTAAGCTTTCTCCTTCTGCTCTTGAAACTTCTGAGAGGACGGCAAGTGCGTATTACTCTGGCTCTTTATAAGAAGAAATCCCAGACCTCAGTTCTACAGCTCAGTCTCTTAAAACTCAAAAACTTATTAACTTCAAGAGCCTACTTTGAAATTCAAAATATGAGTGTTGACCATTTCTTTCTGCTACCCCCTGGAGGCAATGATGTCTTGACCAAGTAGTGGGATCTACTTATGTGAGGAAGTGCTGGGGAATGGGCAGAGGATGAGGATGTAGAAGGGACTGGAAGACACATTGGTGAGTACCTGAAGCTATTATCCCACGGCATCTACTCTGACCTAGTGAACACTGCCATTTGTATATTCCTCTCCAGGTTCTACTACATTCATCTATTTTAATTTTCTTCCTACCTTTTTCATCAGTCTGCTTTAAGTTTTTTCTTACCTCTTCAGTCACTTCAGTCACTTCTTTTTTCTCTGTTTCTACTTTTTTTTCTCTGTTTTGTCCCAGTGAGATTCTGATTTTGGCTCTTGATTGTTCTCCCTTCTTACCCTCTGTCTTTTTGAAACTTCAAGCATTTCTATACGATCCTGTGGTATATCTATACAAACTAATGCCTGGTTACCATCCTGACCTCCAATCTCACATTTCAATGACCATGAAGACATTTTTACTAGGACCTAGCATCACTTCAAAGTAACATGTCCAAAAACATACTCTTCATCTTCTCCCCACCTTTCAAAACTAACTCTCACTTTCCTTCCACCTTTCTGTTAATGGTATTACCATTTTTCTGGTCATGGTATTGACAATTATTCTCACTTTTGGCTCCTAACAGTCATCAAATCTCATGCATTATTATTTTGAAATATCTCTTATATTTGCAACCCCATCTGCATTCTGACTCTCCCCAAGGGCCTGTGGCAGCCTATTAGCCCAGTAGTTGCACTCTGACTTAGGAATTTCCTACTGTTGCCACCTTCTGCCCTGTCCATCTTGGCTGGATCTCTCGGTTACTTTTACCCTGTTTTGGCTCTACACCTTGGTTTCCACATTTCAACTTGCTTTTTAGATGGGTAAATAGATTTTGGGTGTTCTAGCCTGGCTCTGGGTCTAAGTGTCTCACAGAGTATTTGTTTTTCAGTCTCTTGTCCCAACTCTAGATGTGACTTGATTGATGAAACTTCCACTTGATAGAGACTAGTTCTCACCTGACCTCTCTCTAACTGGGAAAAGGCTTCAGACGAACTTGCCTTGCTGCCCGCAATCTACTGCACACCATCCTCACATTAATGGTAGTTTGGTTCTTTGTCTTCCTTACTTCCTAGTCTGTGCGGATCCCTCATGTTTGTATATACAACATGTATATATACAGTATACAACATGTTTGTATATTGCAGGAGAATAAACAAAAATCTTCAGTCTTACATGTAAGCTCTTCTGTGTTCTGTCACTAATGAGCTTTCTAGCTTTACTGCCAACAACATTCATAAAAGAACCTTTAGCCAGTCCACTAAATTGGTCTAATTACCACCTCTCCACTACTTTTTGCTTTTGGACATCTGTCTTTTCAGATATCTGAAGTACCTCCACCATACCCCCTCCCCCATTTCCCTTGGGAAAATATACACTTACTTCCAATTTGATTTTATTATTGTTTATTTATCTTATTGATACATAATAATTGTATATAGTTATGGAGTATATGTAATATTTTGATACAAGCATACAATGCATGATGATTAAATCAGGATAATTAGGATAATCACCCCCAACATTTATCATTTCTTTGTGTTAGGAACATTCCAAATCTTCTGTTCTAGTTAGAAATATGCAATAAATTATTAACTTTTGTCACTCTGCTGTGCTATCAAACACCGTAACTTATTCCTTCTATATAACTGTATGTTTGTACACATTAACCAACCTCTCTTCATATCCCCTTTGCCCCTACCCTTCCCAGCCTCTGGTAACCATCATTCTACTCTCTATCTTCATGATGTCAACATTTAAGCTTCCACATGTGAATAAGAACATGCAATATTTGTCTTATTGAATCTGGCTTATTTCTTCTTGATATCAACATTTTAGCTTCCACATATGAATGAGAACATGCAATATTTATTTTATTGAGTCTGGCTTATTTCACTTAGCAAAATGTCCTCCACTTCCATTTATGTTGCTGCACATAACAGGATTTCATTCTTTTTTATGGCTGAATAATATTTCATTGTGTATATATACCACTTTTTCTTTATCCATTTATCCATTGATGGACACTTAGGTTGCTGCTACATCTTGGCTATTGTGAATAATGCTGCAATAAACATGGAAGTGCAGATACCTCTGTAAATTAAAAAAAAATTTCATAGAGACAGGGTCTCACTCTGTTGCTGAGGCTGGATTGCAGTGGTGCAGTCATAGATCACTGCAACCTCTAACTTCTGGACTCATGTGATCCTCCTCCCTCAGCCTCCCAAGTAGCTGGTACTGCAGGTGCTTACCACTATACCTGGTTAATTTTTTATTTTTATTTTTAGAGGCAAAGTCTTGCTATGTTGCTCAGGCTGGTCTTGAACTCCTGATCTCAAGTGATCTTCTCACCCTGGCCTCCAAAAGTGCTAGGATTATAGGAATGAGCCACTGCACCAGTTTTTTAAAAAAAATCGATTTTTAATTTTTGTGGGTATATAATAGGTATATATATTTATGGGGTACGTGTGATGTTTTGATATAGGCATACAAAGTGTAATAATCACATCAGGGTAATTGGAGTATCCATCACCTCAGACATTCATCATTTCTTTATATTAGTGCCATTCCAATTCTACTATTTTAGTTATTTTTAAATATACAATAAATTATTGTTGACTAAAGTCACCCAGTTGTGCATCATTCATCATTAGAGAAAGGCAAATCAAAACCACAATGAGATATCATCTCACGTCAGTCAGAATGGCTATTATTAAAAAGTCAAAAAATAATAGATGCTGGCAAGGTTGTGGAGAAAAAGGAATGCTTTTCACTGTTGGTGGGAGTGTAAATTAGTTCAACCATTGTGGAAGATAGTGTGATGATGCCTCAAAGACCTAGAGACAGAAATGCCATTTGATCCAGCACTCCCATTACTGGGTATATACCCAATGGAATAGAAATCATTCTTTTATAAAGACACATGCACGTGTGTGTTCATTGCAGCACTATTCACAATAGCAAAGACATGGAATCAACCTAAATGCCCATCAACGATAGACTGGATAAAAAAGATGTGGTACATATACACCATGGAATATCATGCAGCCATAAAAGGGAATGAGATCATGTCCTTTGCAGGAACATGGATGGAGTTGGAGGCCATCATCCTTAGCAAACTAATGTAGGAACAGAAAACCAAATACCATGTGTCCTCACTTAGAAGTGGGAGCTAAATGATGAGAACAGATGGACACATACAGGTGAACAATGCATACTGGGGCCTCTCGGAGGGTGGGAGGAGGGAGAGGATCAGGAAAACTAAATAATGGATACTAGGCTTAATACCTGGCTAATGAAATATTCTGTACTACAAACCCCCTTGACACACATTTACCTATGTAACAAACCTGCACATCCTGCACATGTACCTCTGAACTTAAAAAAAAATAAAGTCACCCAGTTGTGGTATTAAATACTAGATCTTATTCACTCTAACTATATTTTTATACCCATTAACTATCCCCAGTCTTTCTTCTACTCCCTGCTACATTTCCCAGCCTCTGGTAAGCATCATTCTACTTTCTAGTTCCATGAGTTCCATTGTTTTAATTTTTAGCTCCCAAATATGTGTGAGAAGATGCAAAATTTGTCTTTCTGTGCCTGACGCAATGTCCTCCAGTTCCGTTCATGTTGTTGCAAATGACAGGCTGAATAATATTCCATTTGGGGGTGTCCAACATTTTAGCTTCCATGGGCCACATTGCAAGAAGAATTGTCTTGGGCCACACTTAAAATACACTAACACTAATGATAGCTGATGAGCTAAAAAAAAAAACACACACACACACACACACAAATCTCATAATGTTTTAAGAAAGTTTATGAATTTGTGTTGGACTGCATTCAAAACCATCCTGGGCCACATGTGGCCCATGGGCCATGGGTTGGACCAGCTTGGTGTATATGTACCACATTTTCTCTATCCATTCACCTGTTGATGGATACTTAGATTGATTCCAAATCTTGGCTATTGTGAATAGTGCTGCAATAAACATGGGGGTGCAGATATCTCTTGGATGTACCAATTTCCTATCTTTTCTAACTCAGCATTGAGATTGCTGGACCACATGGCACTACTGCCATTTTATTTATTTTCTGGTTGATTTTTGGTTTTCCTTCCTTCCCGGTTTCTTTGTGTAAAAGTGATTTTTCTCTGGTAGTATGCTTTCATTTCTTGCTGTTTATTTTTTGTGTATCTGTTGTAGGTTTTTTTTAATTTGAGGTTACCATGAGGCTTGTAAATGATATCTTATAACTATTTTAAACTCATAACAGCTTAACTCTGATTACAGAAAAACAACAAAAACAAAAAAGCAAAGAGAAAACTAATAAAAGTTCTACACTTTAACTCCATCCCCCTGACTTTTTAAACTTTTTGTTGTTTCTTATCTTTTTATACACTCTGCCTCTTAAAACTTTGTTGTAGTTATTGTATTTGACAGTTTTGTCTTTTAGTATTCCTACTCAGTAAATGAGTGGTTTATACACCACACTGTATTAGAGTATTCTGCATTTATCTGTGTACTTACTCTTACCAGTGTTTTGTAACTTTGGATAATTTTTTATTGCTCATTAACAACCCTTTCTTTCAGATTGAAGGAGTCCCTTTAGCATTTCTTGTAGACAGGTCTGTTGTTGACAAAATCAGCCAGCTTTTATTTGTCTGGGAAAGTCTTTATTTCTTCTTCATGTTTTAAGGAATCTTCACTGGATATACTACTCTAGGATAAAAGTTTTATTTCCTTCAGCACTTTAAATATGTCATGCCACTATCTCCTGGACTATAAGGTTTCCACTGAGAAGTCTGCCAGACACATTGGAGCTCTTTGTATGTTATTTGCTTCTTTTCTTTTGTTGCCTTTAGAATCCTTTATCCTTGACCTTTGAGGTTTTATTAAATATCTTGAGATAGTCTTATTTGGGTTAAATCTTCCTGGTGTTCTATGACCTTCTTATACTTGAATATTGGTATCTTTCTCCAGGTTTGGAAAGTTCTGTTATTTATTTGAATAAGTTTTCTAGCTCAATATCTCTACCTCTTCTTTAAGGCCAATAACTCTTAAGGTTTGCCCTTTTGATGCTGTTTTCTATATCTTGTAGGCATGCTTCATTCTTTTTTATTCATTTCAATTTTTTCTCCTCTGACCGTATATTTTCATATACCCTGTCTTGAAGCTCACTAATTTTTTCTTCTGCTTAATCAATTCTGCTGTTTAGAGTCTCTGATGCATTTTTCAGTTTGTCAGTTGAATTTTTCCACTCCAGAATTTCTTCTTAATTTCTTAAAAAAGATTCAATCTCTTTGTTAAAAATTTTTGATAGAATTCTGGATTCCTTGTCTGTATTATCTTGAAGTTTGTTGAGCTTCCTTAAAGTAACTATTTTGAATTCCCCGTGTGAAAGTTCACACATCTCTGTCACTGCAGGATTGGTCACTGGTGCCTTATTTAGTTTGTTTGGTGAGGTAATGTTTTCCTGGATAGTCTTGATGCCTATGGATGTTTATTGATGCCTGGACATTGAAGAATTAGGTATTTATTCTAATATTCACAGTCTGGGCTTGTTTGTACCAATCTTTCTTGAGAAGACTTTTGGGATATTCAAAGAGAATTGAATGTTGTCATCTAAGTCTCTGGTCACTGCAGCTGTATCTGGACTAGAGAGCACCCTGAGCCCAGTAACACTGTGACACTTGCAGGCTCAAAGAGGGCTTGGGTAAGATCCAGAAGAATCCCCTGGATTACCAAGCAGGATCTCTCATTTTCTTCCCTCACTTACCCCAAACAGGAGCCTCTTTCCATGCTAGGCTGCCTGGAGTTGGGGAAGTTGTGATGCAAGCACTTCCCTGGCCACCACAGCTGGGACTGTGCTGGATCACACCTGAAGTCAGCATATTGCTATATCTTGCCCAAGGCCCATGGTTACTACTGCCTGGCTATCACTGTTGTTCATTCAAAGACCAACAGTTCTTTAGTCATCAGGTGGTGAATCCTGCCAGGACTGGGTCTTTGCCTTCTGGGTATTGGGTTGCCTTCTGGCACAGGGTGGGTCTAGAAATGCTTGTCCAGAAACTAGGGCCTGGAATCAGGGGCTTCAGGAATCTGCCTGATGCTTTAGTTCATTGTGGCTGAGCTGGTACCCACGTTGCAAGGCAAAGTCCTCTGTAATCTTCCCTCTCTTTTCTGCAAGTGGAAGGAGTCGACTTGAGCTGTACTGCTTGGAGTTTTTGGAGGGGTGATGTAAGCCTTCCCTTAACTGTAGCAGCTGATGTTTCACTGGGTTGCTGCACCCCAAGTCCACTGACTTCGAGCCCAGTGCAGCACCAGGACTTGCTTAGAGACTGCAGTCCTTGTGGCCTGCCTGCCTGCCTTTCAAATATATTCAGGACTCTAGGTCACTGTAGTGAGTCCACGGTGGAGCTAGCTGGAACTTCTTTGGGGCAGAGGATTCTACTCTGGCTGAGGCTATTCTATATTCTCCCTCCATGGGCAATGGTAGAATTCTTCCCTGTGCTGGGTTCCTCTGTGATAGGGCAGCACTGAGTTCCAATGCAAAGTCCCACAATCACTTCACTCTCCCTCCCCCAAGCACATAGATTTTCTTTCCATGCATTTCCCGGGATGGGGGATGGGTAGTGTAGCCAATGCAAGACAGTCTTTCCTATCCTTTTCAGTTCCTCTTTCCTTGATACCATATTAAAACCAGGCACTGTGAAGGCTCAACAGATTATTGTTTCTTATGAAGGTGTTTTCTTGCAAAGATATTTGTTCAATTTGGTATTCCTGTAGTGGGGACAATCACTGGAGGGTTCTATTTGGCCATCTTGCTTTGCTTCTTCCTCCAATATCTCTTTGGTGTACTGATTTCCTTTCTTTTTTGGCTATATACTCAGCAGATCATATTGCGGATTAATTTTAAGTTTTTGAAGAAACTTCCATACTGTTTTCCATAGAGGCAGCCTAATTTACTATCCCACCAACAGTATATGACCATTCCCCTTTCGCCACATCCTTGCCAGCATTTGTTATTTTTTGTCTTTTTGATAATAGCCATTCTAACTGGGGTGAGATGATATCCCACTGTAGTTTTGATTTATATTTCCCTGATGATGAGCAGTACTGAACACTTGTCTTATATTCCTCTTTGCCATTTGTATGTCTGCTTTGGCGAAATGTCTATTTAGATCATTTGCCCATTTTAAAAATGGAATTATTTGTTTTTTTCTTATTGAGTTGTTTGAGTTCCTTATATATTCTGTTTAGTAATCACTTTTCAGATAGATGCTTTGCAAATATTTTCTTCCATTCTGTAGGTTGTCTCTTAACTTTATAGATTGTTTTCTTTCCTACGTAAAACATTTTTAGCTTGATGTAATCCAACTTGTCTATATCCAGGTTTTATTGTGTGTGCTTTTGAGGTCTTACCCCATACATCTTTGCCCACACCAATGTCCTGAAGTGATTCCTTGCTGTTTTCTTTTAGTAATTTCATAGTTTCAGGTCTTATTTTTAAATCTTTTATCCCTTTATATTTGGTATTGGAATATTGTGAAGGATAGAAATCTAGTTTTATTTTTCTGCATATGGATATCTAGTTTTCCCATGTATTGAAGAGATTGTTCTTTCCCCAAAGTATGTTCTTGGCACCTTTGTCAAAAATGATTTGGTTATAAGCATGTGGATTTATTTCTGTGTTCTCTATTCTGTTCCATTGGGCCTAAGTGTATGTTTTTATGCCAGTACACTGTTTTTATTACTATAGCCTTGCAGTATATTCTGAAATCAGTGTAATACCTCCAGCTTTGTTCTTTTTCTCAGGTTTGCTTTGGTTATTTGGGGTCTTTAGTGGTTCCAAACAAATTTTAAAATTGTTTTTTTCTTCTTCTGTGAATAATATCATTGGTGTTTTGATAGGGATTGCATTGACTTTGTAGATTGTTTTGGGTAGTATGGACATTTTAGCAATATTGATTATTCCAATCCATGAACATGGGATATCATTCCATTTTTTGTGAGTCTTCTGTAACTTCTTTCGTCAGTGTTTTATAGTTTTCCTTGTAGAGAGGTTTCATTTCTTCAGTTAAATTTATTTTTAGCTATTTCAATTTTTTGTTGCTATTATAAATGGGATTACTTTAGTGATTGTTTTCAGATTGTTTCCACTGGCATGTAGAAGTGCTACTAATTTTTATATGTTGATTTTGTATCCTGAAACTTTACCAAATTTGTTTATTAGTTATTATAGTTTCTTCATGGAATTGCAAAGTTTTCAAAACCTAGAATCATGTCATCTATGAACAAAGATAACTTGACTTCTTCCTTTCCAATTTAGTTGTCCTTTATTTTCTTTCTCTTGTCTAGTTTTTCTGGCTAGAACTTCCAGTACTCTATTGAAAAAGTGGTGAGAATGGGGATCCTTGCTGTGTTCCAGATCTTAGAGGAAAGGCTTTCAGTTTTTCCTTATTCAGTATGTTAGCTGTGGGTTTTTCACATATTCATCTTCATTTTTTTGAAGTATGTTCCCTCTATACCCAATTAGTTGAGAGTTTTAATCATGGAAAAAATGTTGAAATTTATCAAATACTTTTTAAGCATTTATTGAAATGGTCATACAATTTTTATTCTTGATTCTGTCAGTGTGGTGTATCAAGTTTACTGATTTGCATATGTTGAACCATTATTGCATCTCTTGGATAAATCTCACTTGACTATGATGGAATGATCTTTTAAAATATGTTGTGAAATTCAGTTTGATGATATTTGTTAAGAATTTTTGCATCTATGTTTATCAATGAAATTGATATGTGGTTTTCTTTTTTAATTGTATATTTGTCTAGTTTTAGTATCTTGGTAATGCTGGCCTTATAGAATGAGTTTGGAAGTATTCCTTCTTCTTTAAGATTTTTGAATAGTTTGTGTAGAATTGGCATTAATTCTTCTTTAAATGTTTGGTAGAATTCAACAGTGAATCCATCAGATCTTGGGCTTTTCTTTGATGGGAGACTTTTTATTACTGTTTTAATCTCATTACTTGTTATTGGTCTGTTCAGGTTTTCTATTTCTTCCTGGTTTCATCTTGGTAGATTGTAAGGGCCCAGGAATTAATCTTTTTTTTTCCTAGTTTTTCCAATTTATTGGCATATAGTTATTCATAATAATCTCTAATGATTCTCTATTTCTGTGGTATCCATTGTAATATCTCCTTTTTTGTTTCTGATTTTATTTATTTGAGTCCTCTCTCTTTTCTTTGGTCTAGCTAAAGTTTTGTTAATTTCATTTATTATTTCAAAAATGCAATTTTTGCTACGTCAATCTTTTGTATTGTTCAGATAGATACTTTATCTGAATTATGAGTGTTGTTTGTTTTTGCTTGTCTAGTTCCTTGAGGTGATCTTTAGGTTGTTTATCTGAAGTCTTTCTACTTTTTTGATGTAGGCATTTATTGCTACAGAACTGCTCTTAGAACTGCTTTGATATATTACATAGGCTTTAGTATGTCATGTTTCCATTTTCATTCGTCTGAAGATAATTTTAAATTTCCTTTTTAATTTCTTCGTTGACCCATTCAGTGTTCAGGAGTATGTTGTTTCATTTCCATGAGTTTGTACAATTTCCAGTGTTCCTTTTTTTAAAACTGGTTTCTAGTTTTATTCCAGAATGGTAGAATAATTGGAATAATTGTGGTAAGAAATGCACTTGATATGATTTGGATTTTTAAAGAATGTGTCAAGACTTGTTTTGGGACCTAACATATGATCTATCCTGGATAATCTTCTATGTGCTGTTGAGAAAAATGTGTATTCTGCAGCTGTTGGATGGAATGTTCTGTAATATCTGTAACATAAAATAAAATAAAATATAACATAACATAAAATATCTGTTATGTTCCTTTGGTCTAGAGTTCATTTTAACTCCAATGTTTCTTTGTTACTTTTCTGTCTGAGTGATCTGGTCATCACTGAAAATGGGGTGTTGAAATCTCCTAGTACTATTTATTGTAGTCAATCTCTCCCTTTAAGTCTATTAACTTTTTTACATATTTGTGTGTTCCAGTATTGGGTGCATATATATTTACAATTGTTATGTATTCTTGCTGTACTGTCCCCTATATCATTATATGATGGCTTTCTTTTTTGTCATTTTAAAAATGACTCTTGGCTTCAAGTCTAGTTTATCTGATATTAGTAAACCTATCCCTGTTCCTTTTTGGTTTCTATTTGCATGAAATATCTTTTTTCATTCCTTCACTTTTAGTCTGTGAATGTCTTCATAGATTAAGTGAAGTACTTGTAGATAGCATACAGTTGGATCTTGTTTTTTAAATCCATTCAGCCACTCTATGTCTTTTGGTTGGACAATTTGATCCATTTACATTCAAAGTTATTATTCACAGTAAGGGTTTACTACTGCCATTTTGTTACTTGACTTCTTGTTGTTTTGTGAATTCTTCCCTTTCCTCTCTCACTTCTCTTCCTTTGTGGTTAAGTGATTTCCTCTGGTAGTACATTTTTATTTCATGCTATTTATTTTTATATATCTATTGTAGGTTTTTGCTTTATGGTTAACGTGAGGCTTACAAAAACCCTCTTATATTTATAATAAGTTATTTTAAACTGATAGTAACTTATATATTATTGCAAAGAAAAGATAAGAAACAACAAACTCTACACTTTAATACCATCCTCTCACCACATTTTGACTTTTTCGTGTTTCAATTTACTTTTTTTACATTGTGCATCTCTTAATAAATTGTAGTTATTGTTTTTAGTGGTTTTGTCTTTTAATCTTCATATTTAAGATATAGGTCATTTACTTACCCTAATTTCACTATTGATGTGTTCTGAATTGGTCTGTTTTCTTTCTTTTACCAATGAGTTTCATACCTGCAGATTGCTTCTTGTTACACATTAGCATCCATTTCTTTCAGATTGAAGAACTCTCTTTAGCATGTCTTGTAACACAGGTCTGGTGCTGACAAATTCCCTCAGTTTTTGTTTGTCTGAGAAAGTCTTTATCTCTCTTCTTGTTTTAATAGCTTTGCTGGGCACATTATTCTTGGTTGACAGTTTTTTTTTTTTTTCTTTCAGCACTTTCAAGCTTCCCATTCTCACCTGGCCTGTAGGATTTCTGCTGTGAAATCCAGTGAAAGCTGTATTGGTGCTTTGTTTAATGTAATATTTTTTTTCTTTTGCTGCACTGAGTATTTTTGTTGTCTCTGATTTTTGCTAATTTGATTGTGATATGCCTTAGGGATTTCCTCTTTGGGTTTAATTTGATTGATGACCTCCAAGATTCCTGTATCTGAATGGTGTCCTCTTTCTCCATCTTTGGGAAATTTTCACCATTGTTTTGTTAAATATGTCTTCTAGGCCTTTTTCTCTCTTGCCTCCTTTGGGAATTCCTACTATGCAGAGGTTAGTTTGCTTGATCATGTGCCATAATTCTTAAAAAGTTCTTTTTTATGCTTTTAAATTCTTTTTTCTTTTTTTCTCCTCTGATTAGGTAATTTCATATGTGCTGTCTTCAAACTTGCTAATTCTTTTCTCTAATCAAGTCTGCTGTTGAAGCTTTCCAATGAGTTTTTCAGTTTAGTTATTGTGTCAGTTTAGTTACAGTTTCTTTATTTCTAGAAACCCTAGAAATAATGGATTTGTTTGTTTTTATTTCTTATTTCTTTTATTTCTTTGTCAAATATCTCATTTTGTTCCTGGGTTACTTTCCAAATTTTATTTTTTTTCTATCCATATTTTCTTATGATTCTCTAAATTTGTTTAAGAGGATTATTTTGAATTGTCTGTTTAACATTTCCTAGGTCTTCACTTCTTCTAGCTCCATTGCTGGAGCTTTGTTGATTTCTTTTGGTAAGGTCATATTTCCCTGAGTTTTTACAATTCTTGTGGGTTTGCCTTAATACCTGCACATTTTAGGAGATAGCTACCTCTTCCATTACTTGCAGGTGTTCTTTGGTGGTGTTTGACCTTTACTACTTAGTATCAGAACTTAACTGCTGATATTCTTTTTTTTTTTTGGGAGAATTTATAGTGAGTACCAGAACTAAATCACTGCACTGGAACTAACTTTTGCCCTGCCACTATTTCCCAGTGTGGGGAAAACTTATAGTGAGTACTAAGTTAACAATGCTCTGGAGCTATGTGGCTGCCCTGCCACTGTCTCCCAGTTTGTGGAAGACTTAAGCAGTCACTGGAACTCAATCCCAACGTTTCTAGTTGTTTCTGGTCCAGTGGAGGCTCCATGGGAACACCTAGTCTTTGTTGAAATCTGTCCAGGGATTCAGGCCTTCTCACAGACTGTGTCCCCTATAGCACTATGGTGCCAGCCAGTCTCTTCAATGTGGTGTCCATACTGATTGGAGTGAAGAGTTAACTGCCAAGATCCACGTGCCAGTCACTATGATCAGTGTCCCACTCTTTGTCTCATTTCATCCCAGGTTGGTCAGCCCTTCTGACACTCCCAATTGTTCCCATGGGATGGGGCAGAAGTGGGCTTCCTGAGAAGATTCCCAGACTGGTGGGGAGATCATATGTCCACTTCCAACTCCCTCTTCTTACCTTAGAAACCATGAGTCTAGGAAAATTCTCTATGAGCGACATTATGCCAGCTTGATGGAGGGGGCTGCAATGTCTGAAACAGCCATTTTTCATACCTGTCACAGCTTCTCTCAATTCTGAGGGCCCCGGAGGTTTCTTCAATTCTCCCTTGAATTGTGGTGAACTCAGGGTTGTGTTCTTGTCTTTAAGTAGTTTCTAGTTGTATTTTTATGGAGGGAGTGATAGTAGGGGATCCTCCATTTCATTATCTTGCTGATGTTACTCCCTCATTTCAATTTAGCTTAAATTTCTTCCTGAAGCTTTTCAACCACTTAATTGAACCTTTTCTATTGGAAACACAAAATAATAACAGGAAGTAAAACAAGGAATTGTTATAATCATAAAACAGAAACATAAAATATAAAAACAACATCTATCTATACCAGTTGCATGTAAGTAATTTTATTGGTTGTTGCAGAAGTTAAACTGATGAGGCTCTGCATCAGTTTCTGTGGAAAATGAAGAATGATTTTTAATTGCAAAGATAATAATGACATCGGAATCCCCAAATCTAGCCCTGATTTCCAGGCCTCTCCTTTTCTGACATTTGTTGTATGTACTCTCTTTACTCCTTCTCTCCTTGTGATTTTTTTCTTACTCGGTTTTCTTCAGCACACCTCCCACCTCCCTTTTGGTCCTTCTGCCTCACTGAATGCTTCCTTTCAGGTTGGCTTTTTTTTTTTTTTTTTTTTTTTTTTTTGAGACTGAGTTTCACTCTATCACCCAGGCTGGAGTGTGGAGTGCAGTGGCGCCATCTCAGCTCACTGCAACCTCCACCTCCTAGGTTCGAGCAATTCTCCTGGCTCAGCCTCCCGAGTAGCTGGGATTACAGGTGTCCATCACCACACCTGGCTAATTTTTGTATTTTTAGTAGAGACGGGGTTTCACCATGTTGGCCAGTCTGGTCTCAAACTCCTGACCTAGGCAATCTGCCCGCCTCAGCCTCCCAAAGTGCTGGGATTACAGGCATGAGCCACCATGCCCGGCCTCACATTGGCTTTTGATGTTTCTCTGCCTAAGCCCTGATCTGCAGGTGCTCCCTTTATGGAATTATCACTTATGGATCACCGTATGACTTACAAATATTGATGCTTGCCCTTGACTCTTTTACTAGTAAGTCAGTATAGACCAATGTTTTTAGCTTGGAGGTTAAGTAAGTAATTCAAACTCTAAATGTTTGAGACTGAATTCACTATTAGCCCTCACAACCCAATTTGTATTCACCATCTGTGATAAAAACAGCATCATCTTCTTAGTCACTCGTTCTGAAATAATACTCAACTGCTCCTCAGCAATTCCCCTTTTCTCAACACCAATTCACTCTCCGTCTTGAAACACTAAGAAGCATCTCATTACACTCAAAGTAATATAAATATTTAAGAAAAAGAAAAAATTACCCTATATGCCTAATAATAGGCAAATATATTCCAAAAGTCTTTCTTGGAGAAAACCCACATCTTTTCTCAGTCCCCTGGAGATGTAAACCTTACTATGTCTTCACAATGTAAACATCTGAGGAGTTAACTAAAACAATTTCTATGCCCAGCCCAGCTGGAACTAAAAAAACAACAGAAAAAAGTGGCTTAAAAACCAAACAACTCCGAACCATGAGGAACATTTCCTTTCCCCCAATCTAGTTCATAGCCTCTATGAGATTACCTATCAAAAGCAAATAAAAAATCTTAAAAGTCTCTCCACAAATATTTTTAAAAAGTCATCTGTATCTGAGCAGGTGAACTTAACTTTTTCCATCTGCCTGAAACACAGTTTAGCACCAACTTTTCTTTTATAAACTAGTGATAAACTAGTGAGTTCTGTGTTATTATACCTGCTTCATGGCTAAAATTTTAGAATGAAAGCTATAATATCTCTGTTTGCATCTGGGCCATGCGTTTATGTATGAGTGTGATTGTTGATATATATAATATTTTTTCTACCCCTGGATGGTATTGCCGAAAGTAACTTGTAAAAGAGCTCTATTTAATTGCCTTAAAGAAAAAAACATAAATGCTTATATAGAGAGAAATATAGAGACTAACTCACATGTTTTCCAAGCTCATATGAGGTGGGATAATTTTTGGTAAATAAAGCTAGCTCAAGTTTGTTGGTTTAATAAAAACAGGCATGTCTTCAGGTTGTCAAATATAATTCAAATATATAATATTTTTCTACCTGGGGTTACTAGTCAAACAAACCATGTTATCTCTGTTTGACATTTAAGTTTTTAAGATTATAAATTCAACTTAAAAATGAAACATACAACAAAAGTAAATTTCTTAATGTATGTCTAGAGTGATGGTAAAGGGGAAAAAAGCTATATGTTTAAATTTTCTGGTGCTTTGCTTCAATGATGTTTGATGGTTGCCTAATAGGTTATAAAAATTACCGATAAGAAAAAGAGCTTAAAATGAGGACTAACTTTGTCTAATATCTCATGGAATTTTCATGAGTAATTGAAACATAATTTTAAAGAATAAGTCAATTAAATACATGTAAATAGGATAAAAGTTTACAAATAAACCTTATAATAACGATTATGTTTTATAAAAATATATCTGCTTAAAAATAGTTTCCAAAATCTTTTTGGAAATTTGAAATCTTAAAGTTATACTATGTTAAGTTAAATGATAAATATTAATTGAATATTTAGATCATTTACAAATAAGATGAAATACCAAAACATTAATTACTGAATATAAGTTCATCTACTTGAGCTTCTTAATTGATACAAAGACAAAAGATATTTGGACCTGTTAATAATGTGTTCTTCTTGTTACATTAAAAAAATTAAGCTATGAAAGAGGCCTACGCCTCCAGAAATTATGAAATGGTTTGTTCACAACTTGCCTAATCTATGACAGAATGCTAGTACACAACACGAAGTTCACAATTGCTTATTTCTATTTGTTACTGGGAATTAGGGTTATTAAGGTTAAAATTCAAACAAAAATACGTCATAAAACTACTGGAAATAACAAGAAACAAAACTCTGTATGCAAAGAACGTAATGAAAGTAGGATGTGTTTTTGGCAAGAAAAGTTGTGAGGTATAAAAAGATGAATTTTGTTGAGGGAAAAGGAGAATAATTTTATCCTAGTTTAGAGGTTATTTAAAGATTGTTTTGTAATTTTAAAAAGAGAAGAATAAAAGACAAAAATTAAGTGAATATAGAAAGGTGGGAAAAGAGAGAAGCAGAGAGAGAGCCAAGAGCAAACTAGAATTTGGTCTTTTCTCTGTTAAAAGAACAAAGTTTTCTTGATTTTTGTACAAGAGTTTTCATTACCTGTCAAATAATCAAATTATCAAAATAATTTTTTTGTGCTCCTTGTTGTCCTTATCAGGTCTTTGATTACTTAAGAAAACAAAATATTAAAAGATATTGAAAGAAGGCCAGGCATGGTGAATCATACCTGTAATCCCGATGCTTTAGGAGGCTGAGGTGGGAGGAATGCCTGATGCCAGATGTTTGAGACTAGCTTGGACAACATAGCAAGACCTGGTCTCTACCAAAAAATGAAAAATTAGCTGGGCATGATAGTGCACACCTGTAGTCTCAGCTACTCAGGAGGCTAAGGTGTGAGAATTGCTTGAGCCCAGGAGTTCAGAGTTACAGTGTGCTATGATTGCACTATTTCACTCCAGCCTGGGCAACAGTGAGATGTTGTCTCAACAACAACACAAAAGACATTACAAGAGCAAAGTTTTTGTTTTATTTTTACAAGTATGCAACTTTGTGTATTTGTCTTTGAAATCTTTGTCACTGTGGTTAAATAGATGATGTGGTTTGGAAATCTGTCCCATCCAAATCTCATGGTGAAATGTGACCCCCTCCAGGCTGGCCAACATGGTGAAACCCCATCTCTACCAAAAAAAAAAAAAATAGCTGGACATGGTGGCATGTGCCTGTGGTTCCAGCTACTTGAGAGACTGAGGTGGGAGAATTGCTTGAACCTGGGAGACAAAGGTTGCGGTGAGTTGAGATGGTGTCACTGCACTTCAGCTTGGGCAACAGAGTTCGACCCTGTCTCAGAAAAAAGAAAGAAGGAAAGAAAGAAAGAAAAAGAAAGAAAGGAAGGAAGGAAGGAAAAGAGAAGAAAAGAAAGAAAAAGAGAGGAAGAAAGAAAGAGAAAGAAAGAAAGAAAAGTGACCCCTGATGTTGGAGGTGGAGTCTAGCCAGAGGTGTTGGGTCATGGGGGCAGATTCCTCATAAATGGCTTGGTTCCCTCCCTGTGGTAGTGAGCGGTAATGAGTTCATGCAAGAGCTAGTTCTTTAAAAAGCCTGCCCCCCTCCTCACCAACTCTCTTGCTCCCTCTCTTATGATGTAATATGTTGGCTCCTCTTTCACTTTCTGCCATGATTGCAAGCTTCCTGAGGCCCTCACCAGAAGGAGATGCCAGCACTATGCTTCCTGCACAGGCTGAAGAACCACGAGCTAAAATAAACCTCTTTTCTTTATAAATTACCCAGTCTCAGGTATTCCTCTGTAGCAACACAGACAGACTAATACAATAGATAACTGAGTATTGTTTCAAAGTGATCTGTGATCCTATTTTATCAAGAGTTTTAAACCTTTTGACATTTTTGACAATATTTGAACTCCCAGGATCAAATTCTAAAGTGCTTTTGACCTCAAAGTAACTTTGGGATTTTCCAGAGAGCCCCTGGAAAATCTCAAAAGATTTGTTTTTTATCTTTCTGAAAGAGAGATATTAAAATAATTAGGGTTATGTGTTATTTGTAGGAATATATATTATTAATATAAGTGTTAAAGAAATTATATAAAATTTCTAGAAATCTGATATGTCCTGGTATAATGTCATCAGTCATAATCCTAGTTATTATCTTAAAATGTTGCATGTCACAGAAATAACCAAATTTTCTTATCAATTGCATTGTAATGATCTCTCATGAGATTTTTGACCATGGCCATTTAAAAGCATTTGTCATTCACAGATAGTTGTTTTACTCTGATGTTTTCCTGAAATCAACTACAGACAAAACTGCTTTATCGTTAAAGAGATTCACAGAAAAGACTCTGACAAGTGCAGGCTTCTGATAACTTTAAGATCATACCACTGAGCTTGATAAGAATTTCTAAAAATCAAGTGGATAAACTGATTGATTCATAAAACTTCTAACCCAGGATTAAGCACAACGAGAAGTAATTAGTGGGAGTAAATAAACTGATGAGGATGATTATTATTTTTATGACTTTATTAAACCATTATATTAATGCTTTAATATTTTGTTTTCCAGATTTGAAGAACACTTTTTCTGTTTTTATTTAAGCTAGTTATAGCTTGCAGCAATCTAGTAAGGTATACTTTGGAAACAGATTTGAAGCATTTATCTGTTCCCTACCTGATCCCTCCAAAATTCAGAAACTCTTATTGAGTATTATTTTCATGGCAATATAGTTATTTACATAAGATCAATAAGAATATATTTTCTTTGTAACATGATATAATTGGAAACATTGATTATATTACCAAGGCTTTGACTAGAATGTCATATTTGAGAATTATATGCATAGGATCAGATATAACCAGACAGCTTTAATGAACTAAGGTTGATTTTATGAACCCAATAAAGCCACTTAGAAAAAAAAAAAAAAAGACTAGTACTTGGCTTCAAAGGATTCCAACCTTACAGGTGAGTAAGGAACATCACTTCCTGGTAGGCCTAGGAGGCTGATAATATTTTGAGAGCCTTGAGAAATGAGGAATTCACCTAAATCTATAGGTAGGTGAAGTCTAATGCAAAGTCCCTAGCTTAGCTTTATAGCTTGAAGAGGCTTTTATTTTTATTTTATTTTATTTATTTATTTTTAGATGAAATTTCACTCCTCTTGCCCAGGCTGGAGTGCAATGGCGTGATCTCAGCTCACTGCAAACTCTGCCTCCCAGGTTCAAGTGATTCTCCTGCCTCAGCCTCCCGAGTAGCTGGGATTACAGGCATGCGCCACCACGCCCAGCTAATTTTGTATTTTTAGTAGAGATGGGGTTTCTCCATGTTGCTCAGGCTGGTCTTGAACTCCCGACCTCAGGTGATCCACCCGCCTTGGCCTCTCAAGGTGCTAGGATTACAGGCATGAGCCACTGGGCCCAGCCTTTATTTTATTTTTTAATTCTATGTTTAACTATTTATGTATATATATTTATTGTATTTTTTTTAGAGATGAGGTCTTGCTATGTTTCCCAGGCTAGTCTTGAACTCCTGGGCTCAAACAATCCTCCTGCGTCAGCCTCCTGAGTAACTGGGACTATAGGCATGCACCATTGAGTCTGGAATGGAGAGGCTTTTAAAAGTCTAATCAGAGATTCCTTATTAAAAGTTCCAGCAAAGCAGATTTAAAAAGTGTCTATATGACCAGTCACTATT